>NC_037287.2:10552437-20552437 GCF_000002775.5 Populus trichocarpa | reverse complement strand
CTCTTGTCAAGGTGGTGAGCTTGGTAATGGCATTGTAATACTCAGAGTATGAAGACAAATATGGATCAACTTTTAATGGGATGCCCCCATGGTTAAAGGTGGAGAGCTACCTGGACTCTTGAGACTAAGAGCGGGAGACTCACGGAGAAGTAAGGCGTGGTTCCTAGGGAGGAACAGAGGGCAGACGCAACTCTAGAATGAGTAGACTCTTGGAAGAGTGATGAGCTCGTGATCACATTAAAATACTCAATGACTGTCGCACTTAGAAATTTCCGTTTGAGGGGGTGTTGTAAGCTTTAGTGTAAGGCTTGATAAATCATTTCGGGCCAAGCATGATTGATATGCTTGAAGGGGGATGTTGTTCCAGAGACAAGCGTTAACACTCTTCAAATGAGATGTGACAAACCATCTAGTTGAAGTGATCCTTTAGAGTGAGCAAAGGGGTGCTTGGGTGACTCTGGTGATTGAAAGGTTTGGCAAGTACCTGTAAACTTGGCCACAGATGCTCTCGAAATGGTAAGCTTGGAAGAGCTGTAGAATGCAAGCATGTGCTGAAGAAGCAAGAGGACAATTGCCAACATAAATGGCAAAGGGGGTGATTGTTGGGTTGGTTGCCATTAATGTGTAGCAACCATTAATGGACAGCACCGTCCATTGACAAATGCAGCAGCCCTTCCGGAATGTCAAAGGTTGGCAGCCACCATTGTTGAAGATGAGCTAGAGTTGGTGGCCACCATTGTTGACAAAAGAGCAAGAGAAGGTGTCATGGATGCCTATCAATAGAGGCATACATTAGATAACAAGAGAGAGAGTTAAGAGAAGGAAAGTAGAGCCAAAGATGTGAGAGATGTAGGAGAGAGTGGGCTGCCAAGGCAGCCAGCAGTAGCTGTCATTGCAGCACTGAGAAGAGAGAAATAGAGTGAGGTTGAGAGTTGCTAAAGAGGGGATGATTCCTCCTCCTCTATTGTTGTAAATCTTGTTCTCTCCCTATATAATGCAATGGCTTCTCCCGTGGATGTAGGCGGTTTGCCGAACCACGTTAAATATTATGTCAGTGTGCTTAGCCTCCAATGGACAAATATCAGAACATCACCGGTCGGAATTCCCAACATAAGCAACTATTAGAACATCACCGGTCGGAATCCCCAATATGGGTCTTATTGTCTACGTGCAAATTTGAAGCGGTTTCAACTGGGGAATACAAATTCCCAGCATCGGATTCCGATAAAAAAAGCATGTTCAGCGTGTATCAGTACCAGTCAGGGAGTGCGACTGCAGAAGTTATTCTATGGTTGCGCGAAAAGGGAAAATCAGCTGTGATTCAGCTAGCACTCGTCAACTCCAAAGCAATGCATACCCTGTTACTCAAACAGAGGATATAAACGCAGCCCTTGTCATCCAAGATAATATTATTAATGCGGTCCCAGTTGTTCAACCAGTGCCTTCACTCGTTATAACACACGATCCAGAAGAGGAGGAGCTTGCATGGATGGAGAATAGCTTAGTAGGAGTGATAAGTGAAGGTGTTAATTATCAGGATTTCAGGAAAGGCTTGCTTTGTAATGGAGTTCAATTAACGGGTTTTCGTTTTATGGGTGCATCACAAGCTTTGATCTCTGATAACGATGCATGCAGTTTCAATCCTTTTCCGCAATATTTCCATGGAAAATCTTATCAACGTCGAAAATTTCTACTTTTCTGGTGTAGTTGAATTCTAGATCTTCGAAGATCTGAACAAGTACTACCGAAAGCGGGGACACAAATGGAAGGCATTCTTGAAACAGAAGTATTTCCGTAATCCATGGACTATAATCTCTGTTGTAGCAGCTGCTGTTCTAGTCATACTCATATCATACAGACAGCGTGTTCGATCATTCAAGTTGTTTGATTATGCTGTCTCAATTGTTTCGTATGACTTCCACTCGATCTGTATACTTCACTATCTAGTCATTGTTAGCTTCTTAAATTTACCTGCTGTATTTCTCAACGAAAAAGCATCAAGAAATTTTTTATAAATTATGCTCTATAATGTGCCTTGAATGTTTGCTTTATGCTATACTTCAAACGAGGTTTATAATAGAATATTGTTAACGTGCGAACCATTTTAATTGAAATGCTTTAAAGCCACTGTAGAAAATGCTTCCACCTTTGATGCATTTGCTATATCCTATACTTGAAACGAGGGTTAAGAATATATATTATATTGCTGAATATTCCCTGTAATTTTTAACATTTATTCTAATCTAAGACTTTAAGCCCGAAATTCTAATATGTTGACAAGAGTACTATAGATTAAGCAATGTGCTCTTCAAGAGAGTATAGTACTCGTGCTCTTCTTCTTACTGTAAATGCCGGACTTAAATTTGAACAGAAAGATCATATCAGTCAGAATTCTAATTCCGGTAGCATTTTAATTCTATTCAAACAAGTGTTTGGGAATCTTATCCTTTGCTTGCCATTGTAGCAATTGTAAAGGAGCAATAGAACATTTTGGAATTTTCATATTAAAGAGGGAGAGTCTAGTACCATTCTTGGCAGATCTTTTTGGACGCTGGAGGCAGGTTGACAACGAGCAAAACTTCTACAACTGCCTGTAAGTTTCTATCCCTATAGTTTAAAATTATCCAACGTTTTCACTTCTATCCTGATAGTTTATTTACTACTAAATAACTGTGATAATCTGATGCTTTTCATGTTATATTTTTTTTTAATTTTTCTCTTATTATTTCCTCTCAAGTCTTTATGCATGTCATAGTATCTTACAACAAAAATCCGAAACCTAAAAAACTGAAAAACCAAAATTAAAAAGAATTAGATATTTCATAGTTAAGAGTAATTATATTAACAGAATTTTATGAAAACTATAAGAGTAGGAGTAGAAGTAGAATATTAATGAATCTATTACAAGGAAAATAATTGAAGTTCACCCTTTTATCTTACAGCAAGACACCACTAATTTACATTCCATAATAAAACAAGAGTAAAAAGCTCGTCACTAGAAACCCCTTGAAAACTAACACGGATAGAAATAACCACAAATTAAGATTGTAAGGTAATCAGGAAAGACTATACAAAAGAAGCTTGAGAAAGCTTAGCCCTACACAATTCTGATAATAGAAGGAAAAATACTTTAAATTTTATTCTCAATAATCAAAACTTAATATTACACCTTTCCATCCCAAAGGTGATAAACCATATAAAAAATCTCAATAATGATAAAAGTTTATTATTTGCTGCAAACTAAAATAAATTATCTCAATAAAATGGGCTTGAATTAATTATTTGATTTCTTGCGAATATTATTTTGGTATTTCAGTTTGTTTTTATCAATAGTGATTAATTATACGTTCTGGATCTGAACTGAGCAAGCGATTATCTGAGTTCAATAACAGGACGGAAATTGTTGGAAGATCAAGTACTGATCAGCCGATAATGGATCAGAGCGATGAAGTTTCACTTGATATCAATGAGATAGCCAATTCTTTGAGGGAGCAATTGAAGATCAAGAAGGCTTTCTCCCCGGCATGCTGCATCTATAGAGTCCCCGAACCATTGCGGGAGTTAAATGAGAAGGCATGTGCACCTCGAGTAGTCTCTATAGGCCCAATTCACCATGGTAAAGAAAATCTAAAAGCTATGGAAGACCACAAAATAATGTACCTGCAACAATTTCTTGAGCAGAGCAAGGTAAGTGTTGAGGATTTAATTAACATTATCATGGAGAATGAAACACAATTACGTGATTGTTACGCAGAGACCATTGATCTTAGAACGAAAGAATTCGCAACAATGATCGTACTGGATGCTGTCTTCATTATTATGCTCTCACTGAACATGAAGCACATTTATGAAACTAGACATGATCACATTTTCTATCGTCCATGGAAGTTTTTTGACGTGATGTGGGATATGTGCTTGCTTGAAAATCAGCTTCCATTCTTCATCCTCGAGAAGTTGTTTGAGCTAACCAGCGTAGCTGCCAATACTGATAATTGTACCCTTATTGAGCTTACCTGTCTGTTATTACAAAACATAATGCATGAATGGGTAAAAGAAGACAGTTGGAAAAAACTCAATTCCTCTGAAGTCCTACATTTCGTTGACTTTATAAGAAAGTGTCAGCAGCCTACGGTGCAGAACCGTCAAGAGCGAGGAACAGGTATTTTAAGAGCACCCACTGCGACGGAGCTCCATCAATCTGGAGTGAAGTTCAAGCATCCAGAAAAAAGTTCACTATTAGACGTAAGTTTCAGTAATGGGATTCTAGAAATTCCACAGCTAACAATACATGGCCGTACAGAAATCTTATTCAGAAATCTCCAGGCCTTTGAGCAATGCCATTGTATATCTGAGGATAAGTTCGTAAATGAATATATTGCTTTCATCAGCTGCCTCGGCAGTGCTCCTAAAGATGTGGGACTACTTGCTCATAATGAGAATTTGAAATATCTTGGAAACAGTGACCGAGCAGTGTCAAATCTCATTTTAATTCTTCAAAAAGAAAGTGATGTCAGTGTAGATGGTTTTCTTTCCGGTGTCTGCGAAGAGCTGACTTTACATTGCAGAAAGAGCAGGCACAAGTGGAAGGCAACCTTGAAGCAGGTTTATTTTAACAATCCATGGACTGGCATCTCTGTTGCTGCTGCTTCATTTCTCCTTATTCTTACTGTCATACAGACGGTGTGCTCTATCCTTCAATTACGATAAATATTTAATCCCTTTGTACTGTTTTCCCCCCTTATGATTGTTGGTGGGAGGAACCACTTGTGGTGGCTTTGAAACACTCGGAGGAGATAAAACACAACGTTTTATTACAAAAACACAAGCTTACAATTAATTAACACAAAAGCTTAACAATACACACCCTCTCTTTCTCTCTAGTGTTTCTCTCTATTCTCTCCACACAAAATAACATAAGCTTAGCTAGCTATTTATACACAAATTCAAAACAAGATAATTCAACCTTCAAGTGTGAAGGCGGCTGTGGACGGTGGTGTGAAGGCGGCTGGCGGCATGCAGCTGGTGGCTGGTGGCTGGCGGCTGGTCGGTGGCAGCTGGTGGTTGCCTTCCTTGACCATCTAGATTGAGTTTAATATTCAACAAATCTCCCCTTTAAACTCAATCGAGGGATGTCATGCCAAGCATGAACACTTCTCATTTCAATGCCTTCTCTCTGCTTGTAGCCTTTATCCACTAATTTGGCTTTCGTCTTGTAGACCCTTTTGACACCTATTGCTTTCTTGTTTTCTGGTGGATGAGTCGGCTTCCAGGTATCATTCTTCTCAATGGCATGTATTTCTTCATCCATTGTTGTTATCCATTTCTCTTCTGTGATAGCTTCATTGAAGCTTAATGGGTCACTATCTGCAAAGAAACAAAACAAATTTGTATCTTCCATTACTTGAGTGGCATCGTACAGCTCTTCAAGATTTCTCATCCTTCTTGGTTCTTCTGATGAGGATGTTGATGGTGGTGTTGATGATGATGCTCCTGGTGTGTTCCTCCTGTTGAATACAGGGAATCTGTGTACCGGACTTTGTGGTTCAGCTGCTGGCATAATCACCGGACTTTGTGGTTCAGCTGCTGGCACAATCGGTTCTTCGACAAGTACTGTTGGTACTTCTTCACCTTCAAGGATCAAATCAATGTTGATCCATTTGACTGCTTCTTGATCATCATTTCATTCCCAAGATTTATCTTCTTCAAAGATAACATCTCTACTCATAATCACCTTCTTCGTGATGGGATTATACAGCTTGTATCCCATCCTTCTTTCACCATATCCGACAAAGATGCATTTCTCGCTTTTATCATCGAGTTTTCTCCTTCTTGCATCTGGGATCTTTGCATATGCCACACAACCAAAGACTCGTAGATGAGTAACACTTGGTTTGTGACCACTCCATGCTTCTTCTGGAGTGACAACTTGCAAACTTCTGGTTGGGCAGCGATTCAGTAGATACACTGCACATGATACAGCTTCAGCCCAGTATTGCTTGGGCAACTTCTTTGCTTTGAGCAGACTTCTTGCCATGTCAAGAATCGTGCGATTCTTCCTTTCAGCTACACCATTCAGCTGTGGTGTATAAACTGGTGTTGTCTGATGTCTGATGCCTTGTTGTGTACAATAGGCTTCAAAGTCATTTGCTGTATATTCTCCACCTTGATCAGATCTCACTGTTCTGATCTTATAGCCACTTTGCTTCTCAACAATTGCTTTAAACTCTTTAAAACAATTGAATACTTCTGACTTCCTTTTCAGAAAGTATATCCACGTCTTTCTGCTAAAATCATCAATAAAAGTGAGGAAGTACCTATTTTGTCCAGTCGACATAGGCGTAATTGGGCCACACACATCTGTGTGTACTAACTCCAGTGGCCTCTTTGCTTTCCAGTTGACTTCTTTGGCAAAACTGGATCTGTGATGTTTGCTGAGGACACAACTTTCACAGACTTCATCTGGATGATCAATATGAGGCATACCTTTGACCATCTTCTTGCTTGCTAGCATCTTCAAGCTCGTGAAATTCAGATGTCCAAGCCTCAGGTGCCATAGCCATTCTTCACTGTTGGTGATGGCACTCAAACACTTTGCTGCATCATACTGGATGTTCAAAGGAAACATCCTATTCTTGGACATTTTCACATAGGCAATTAATCTCCAATTGTTGTCTCTAATTGTCAGATGACAATTCTTTGAGTAAAAAGTATAACCTCTCTCCATAAGTTGACCTAAGCTGATCAGGTTCTGCTTTATGGCTGGGACATAATAGACATTGGCGATGTAGCTGGAATCGCCGTTCTTCAACTTGATTGGGATGCTGCCTATACCTTTGAACGGAACCTTTGAGGTATCTCCAAAAGTAACTAGACCTTGCTTGGTCTCATCTAGATCACCAAATAACTCTCGGTAGCCGCACATATGATTGCTGGCTCCAGTATCTAGATACCATATATTTTCCTGTTTCTCCCCAAGTTCTTGTTGGACAAGAAATGCAGCTTCTTCTTTGTCATCCTTCTCTGCATAGTTGGCTTACTCACGTATCTCGAACGGAGCTTTCCTTCTGCATTCAGTGCTATAGTGCCCAAATTGATTGCAACTATAACATTGGATATTCCTCTTGTCACGGTTATTGTAACCGCCTCCTCTTCCTCTAGGAGTGAATGCTTGTTGTCCTCGACCTCCTCTGGTGGTGTTTCTACCACCTCTTCCTCTAAAGCTTGTATTCCAAGAACCTTTTCCTTGGAATCTCTGGAATCCTCCTCTGGATTGTTGACTTCCTGCTTGAGTGGTATATTCACTTGTTGAAGTCTCCCCTTGCTCATATCTGTCCTTGAGAGACAGCTTTGCTTGTAAGGCATGCTCGATGGCCTTATCTCCATTTCGCTTTACAATCTTCTGCTCATGAGCTTGCAAAGAACTCATAAGTTCATCCACTGTCAACTTGTCCACTTCCTTGGACTCTTCAATGGCGACAACAACAAAATCAAATTTTGGATCTAGGGATCTCAAAATTTTCTCAGTAATTCGAGAATCGACGATGGCTTCTCCATTTCTCCTCATCTGATTGACTATCACCATAATCCTTGTGTGATAATCAGAAATAGATTCCGAGGACTTCATTTGCAATAATTCAAAATCACCTCGCAAAGATTGAAGACGAATCTTCTTGATTCTGTCAGCACCTTTGTATTTTTGTTGGAGAGCCTCCCATATATCATGTGATGTTTCAGCGGAAGCAATGATCTCGAATGTGTCTTCATCAAGACCTTGATAGATGATCGTCTTTGCTTTGTTGTCTTTCTTTCTATTGACTTTCAAGGCTTGCTTCTGTGCCTCTTGTAAAGCATCTTCTTCTTCTTTGGACTCTAGTTCATCATAACCATAGTGTACAATCTCCAAACACTCTTGTGAACCAAGGAATGCCTTTAATCTGATGCACCAACTATCATAGTTGTCTTTAGTCAGCTTCGGGATGAGTGTTTGTGTACTTTCTGTAGTCATTTTGCTCTTAGAATGACTATATCACCTTCTGTGAGTTGAATTTGGCCAAACGGACACTGTAGATCGATCCGGAATGGTCCAAATAGTAGGGAACCGGTCTGAATTTGTAGAAATCGGGTCCGAAAATGGGTGAACCGGTCAAAATACCGATTCTGGGCGTCGGGCGGTTCGCTGGGGTTGAACCGGGAATATTCTGCGGAATATTCTATCGGCTCGGCTTCGGCTAATAGAGGCTCGGCTTAGCGGCTTGGCTTGAAAAGGGAATATTCTCGGGAATATTCTTCGGCTCGGCTGGAGGCTTGGCTTGCGGCTCGGCGCGGCTTAAACGGCTCGATATGGCGCGCGTGGACGGCACTCGTCTTCTTCCTCTAGCGCGCGTGGGTGCGACTGGGCTACAGTTACTGGATCTGTAGGAGGTGCGTGTGGATCACCTCGGTGTCCGATCAACCTGATTTTTGCGGAAGTGAGTTCGTATGGATGAGCTCTACACGGTGGAATGATCAAAACTTGTTTTTGACAACTTTGAAAATTCGGCTATCTCCCAAAAACACTTCTGTTTTTCTGACGAACGGGGCTCTGATACCAATTGTTGGTGGGAGAAACCACTTGTGGTGGTTTTGAAACACTCGGAGGGGATAAAACACACTGTTTTATTACAAGAACAAGAAGCTTACAAACACACAGAAGCTTACAATACACACCCTCTCTTTCTCTCTAGTGTTTCTCTCTAATCTCTCCACACACAATAACATAAGCTTAGCTAGCTATTTATACACAAATTCAAAACAAGATAATTCAACCTTCAAGTGTGAAGGCGGCTGTGGACGGTGGTGTGAAGGCGGCTGGCGGCATGCAGCTGGTGGCTGGCGGCTGGTCGGTGGCAGCTGGTGGTTGCCTTCCTTGACCATCTAGATTGAGTTTAATATTCAACAATGATTGCAATGTAATTAAAATCCGAATTAAGTAATAACAGATCTTTTTCGTTTCTTGTTTTCCTGATCTTGTTGCATAATAAATTAATCCCCCTCCTAAGGAAAATAATATGCGACCATCTCCTTTCCTCTATAACACCTAAAGAACCAGCCGTCCCTGCCAAAACACTTACACAGCATCGAAATCCAACCACACCAATACCCTGTCACCATCAACCTTGCCTCATACACCGTCTCAGATTTACTTTGAGCGATTCTCCTCTTGGTTAGATTATCAAACCCTCCGCAGAACTTTTAACAAATATGGCGTAGTAATTGTTATGTACATATCACGACGACACAACAGAAGAAACTGGAGGTCTGGCTTTGTTACAATGCAAACAGATTCTGAACAACAGGATCGCCTTGGAAAGCTTAATGGAATATGGTTTGGGTCTTATGGTCTACGTGCAAATTTGAAGCGGTTTCAACAGGGGAAACAGATTCCCAGCATCGGATTCCGATAAAAAAGCATGTTCAGCGTGTATCAGTACCAGTCAGGGAGTGCGACTGCATAAGTTATTCT
Source organism: Populus trichocarpa (assembly GCF_000002775.5). Lineage (NCBI taxonomy): Eukaryota > Viridiplantae > Streptophyta > Magnoliopsida > Malpighiales > Salicaceae > Populus > Populus trichocarpa. The sequence goes on along the minus strand of NC_037287.2, from coordinate 20,542,935 downwards.
ATGGTCGTGGGAAAAGGGAAATTCAGCAGTGATTCAGCAGCTTTATCCATACATGTGCTTCAAAACAATTTTCCTTTTATTTTCTATTTCTTTACTTGTAATATTTCCTCTCTTTCTTTTTCATAACATCATCAAATTTCATTAAACTCAAGAAATTAAACACATCATCATAGACTGTATCCAAGGAACATATTTTTGTTATTCTATCTTATATAAATATGTTTTATATTATTAATCGGAATTTATAATATATTTTTATATAATTAAAACGTGATAATAATGATAATAATAATTGAAAGATTTATGATAATATAATTTGATTATTATTTAAAAATATATTTTATAGAACCATTTAAGTTAAAAATATTTTTTAATAATTAAATTAACTTCATAGATTGATTTGTAATATATTTTATACCTCGTAAAATAAACATCATTTTTTTAATATGATAGGAGCATATTTTGATGGCTATATAAAAATATTTTGTAGAAATACTTGGCATGAGGATAAGAACAAATTCATATTTTTAATAAAAATCTCATGATTATAATATTTTTATAATTTCTTTTGTAAAATGTTTTTATTCATGAGTTTTATTTTTGTTCTAAATTTATTTATCTAATATTAAATTCATTAATTAAACATAAATAAATATTAAAGATAAATAATGTCTTTATTGATAAAATTAAATATGTTTTACATAATTAAAATTAAATATCATTTTAAATTAAATCAATTAAAGATATCAAATATATGTTTCGGTTACCCTACGTACCTACACCAAATGTTCTTCAAAAAATAAAGTATTAAATATTTTAAAAAAACAAACTCTTAGATTTTTTTTTCTTAACGGTTCAAGATCAAAGCCACAAAACACCGCATGTCAGTGCATGGCACTAGTTGGATGATAATATTTTGTTTTATCTTATAAAAAAACTTTGAGAAATCATATAGCTTCGAATTTTTCCCACCATTGAATAAGGGCATGGAAATTCTATTTTGAAATCGACAAAGATAGGGCAGATGAATATACAAATCCAATTATTCACATTGTTTTAAGAACTCTTTTTAAAATTAATATCATCATCACGACAGCTTTCATGAATTATATAAAATCCAATTGTAAGAACAATGTAATGTAAAATAAATTATACAACTTTATTTATACTAGTTCTGAATTTAAAATAATTAAGAAAATGATTATTATAGAAAATCACATGAATGAGATTCTTAAATTAAACAATTTTTTAAATCTTAAAGATTAAATATATATTACAATAATTACATGTATCGGATTGCTCCTTCGAGTTTTTTTCCCAACATTGAATAAGGGTCGTCACCGTGTAAACAAATTCAAGGAACATATCTAAGCAGTTAAATTTCTAAATTATAGAATTAATTGTAAAAATATTTAAGAAAAACGAATCCAATTTTGAAACATAAAAACGTGTTCAAAACTTAAGAATTGATTATTATTTAAAAAATATTTATAGAACTATTTACGCTAAAACAAACTTAATTAATAAATTAAGTTTACAGATTGATTTGTAAAGTATTTTATATCCTATGCAGTATTGTACATGAAATAAACTTCATTTAATTGAAGAAAAAGAATTAAAGATAAAGATTACTATTGTAAAAGCTGATCTCGTAAAGGTTTAAAATATTGGAAAATGTCATCAATGTAGATAATTATAGAGATAAAACTTGCACAGAGCTTTTATACAAGTCTTGCATTAAAATTGCATTAAGTATGTACAGTTGATTTTTTTTAAAAAAAAAACACAAATTACTTGTAAGAGTAATAATATTTGCAGATACAATATTTTCTTACACCTTTGCCCCCTTGATGACCTTTATAGCATTTCCAATAAGAGCATTTGGAAAGATGGTCCTATTTTTAAAAAATTAATTTTTATTTTATTTTTTGTTAAAAAAATTTTTTTGTATGTTTTAAATCATTTTAATATGCTAATTTTAAAAATTAATTTTTTAAAATAAAAAAATATCATTTTGATGCATTTTGACACAAAAAGTACTTTAAAAAACAACCGCAACCATACTTCCAAACAAACAAATAACTAAATAAATTTTTTGTATATTTTTGTACATCATCAAAAACAAAGTTTTAAATAGTCTTCATATAAATTATTTACCCTAATAAGCAGAATTTGATTTTATACTATATAAATAAACAAGACTCTAAGCTCTAGATCTGTCCCCTCTATCATTATTAATAACAAAACTCCAAAAACACTACTAGAAATTCGCTCAATAGCAACGGATTTACCGACGAAATAGTTATGTTGGTAATTTGAGGTTGAAATTACCGACGAAAAACATCCCGAATTAAAAAAAAAAAACAGGTCGCTGACGTGGAGGTTTTGGCGGGGTTATTTTTACCGACGGATTCAAAACGACAACCCGTACAGTGACGTGACCGGTTCGCCGTTTAAAATGCCAACGGAATCACCGAGGGATTTGAAATGACAGATCTGTACAGTGACGTGTTGATTTTTCCGTCAGAATCACCGACAAAAAATTCGTCGGTGACACCGTCGGAAAAAGTTAATATATGTCCTCTCTGCCGAGCCTCTCCTCCCCTATTTCTCCTTCTTCTTCCTAATCCCAACTCTCCCCATCTGTAAACAACCAGCCCCCCCTCCCCCCCAAACAAAAATCTCCCTCATCTCAGCACAACAAGTTATATTTCTTGAAGTTTTGTGGTCACAACATCCGTGTTCTAATTTACCGACGGATTTTATCAATTTTTATAAGTAATTCTATCTTTTTAAATTTTAACATTTAATTAAATGTCAATTTTATTGTTTTTTTAGTATATGTATTTTGTTAGTAGATGTACATCTTTTATTGTTATTTCTCAACAAACTTGTAGTATATGAATGTATAATTCTATACCTGTTATGGTTAATTTGTTTTAGATTTTGTAAGATTGTATTTGTTTGTTAAATTGTTAAAACTTTATGGAACTACCGAATTACATGTGCTGTTTTGAAATAATTAATAGCTTGCTTAATGGATCCGTTTAAAGTTTTATCAATGGTATTGCGGAGTGGTAATTTCTGTAAATTTATATATATATTAATTTGTATGGACGTTGATAAATGATAATGAATATTTAATATTTATGAGAAGTTGTAATTGGTTTGTTGGATAATCTTGAGGTAAAGTAATATTTTTGCAAGTTTATTTACCTAACTTAGTTAATTAATACATGATGTCATCATGATTTTATAGAGGTTCGATATAAGTCATGGATGATCGTTCATGGATGTATCGAGATTCACCTCAAAAATTGCGGAGGATTGATTATTGTAACGAGGTTCAGGGTTTTATTAATTTCACAATATCTATTCCCAGAAATTTTACTGGAGGCGGTATTAGGTGTCCATGCAGGAAGTGTCAAAATAAAAAATATCTGCAATCAGATGTTGTAATGATGCATCTTCTACACAAAGGGTTTATGGAGAATTACCAGTGTTGGTATGCACATGGAGAAGTATTTGGTAGTAAGAGGAGAATGGAAGAAACGGTGGTTGGGTCTACTTTTAGTGCTAGCAACGTGCATGAAGCGGCAAATGACAACACTAATCCTTACAGAAATATTGTTATGGATGCAATGAGAATGAATCAAGGTAATGTCAGTCAATGTCCAATCGTAGAAGAAGAACCTAATGCAGATGCAGCTAGGTTTTTTAATTTGTTGAAAGATTCTGACAAACCATTATAGGATGGCTGCACGAACCACAGTAAATTTCCGGTCGTAGCATAAGTGTTCACCATCAAGTCAGATCACGGGTTGAGTAAGGCCGGGTATGACAAGATTATTGAATGGGCAAGAAGCATTTTACATTAAGGGAACAGGCTGAAAGAGAACTTCTATGCTGCGAAGTTCATGATGAAACCCCTCGGTTTAGGATACCAGAAAATTGACATGTGCCCTAACTTCTGCATGTTATACTACCTTGAAAATGCTGAGATGACCGAGTGCATGACATGCAGGCATTCCCGTTACAAACCTAGAACTGGCAGGGGAAAGACTCTAGTGGCATATAAAAAACTTAGATACTTCCCGATCACACCTAGACCGCAGAGGTTATTCATGTCACCAAGGACTGCTGAGCACATGACATGGCACCAAGCATATGATGCGGTTGATGGAGTGATAGTGCATCCTTCTGACGGCGAAGCGTGGAAACTCTTTAACAGTGTGCATCCTCAATTTTTAGCTGAATCAAGGAATGTGCGTCTTGGGTTGTGTACAGACGAATTCAACCCATTTGGGTCATTTGTTGCTCCTTATTCTTGTTGGCCGGTCATACTCACAGTTTATAACTTGCCACCAGGAATGTGTATGAGGCCGGAATTCATGTTTTTATCTACTGTCATACTCGGTCCAAGCAGCCCGGGGCGGAATATAGATGTTTTTCTTTGACCGTTGATTGATGAGTTTGCGCAGTTGTGGTCCTCCAGAGCTCTAACTTATGATATATCGAGGAAACAAAATTTCCTTATGAGGGCGGCTTTGATGTGGACTATCAATGATTTTCCAGCTTATGGAATGCTTTCTGGTTGGAGCACGCATGGGAAACTCACATGTCCATACTGTATGGAAAACAACAAGGCATTCACGCTAGCAAACGGAGGTAGAGCTTCTTTTTTTTACTGTCACCGTCGCTTCTTGCCACTTAATCACAGGTACAGAAAGAACAGAAAATATTTCTTTATTGGCAGAGTTGAAAAAGATGTTGCATCCCCGCGTCTTTCTGGTGAAGAATTGCATGATGTTGTCTCAGAGTACGGTGACATTGTGTTTGGCCTTCAATCAGGTAAGCAAAAGTTTCCTGGTTTTGGTTTGACCCATAATTGGGTAAAGCAAAGTATCTTTTGGGAGCTTCCTTATTGGAAGACCAATCTGCTCTGCCATAACCTTGACGTCATGCATATAAAAAAAAACATGTTTGAGAACATTTTCAACACCGTCATGGATGTGAAGGGGAAGACAAAGGACAACATCAAGGCTAGATTGGATATAGCTTTATACTGTAACCGTAAAAATATAGAGTTGGTTTATGATGAGTCACGGGTCGCAAAACCAAGAGCAAGATTCGTGTTAGAGAAAAACGCACAACTGCTAGTCTACAAATGGCTTAAGAGTCTGCGTTTTTCGGATGGACATGCATCGAACATGTCAAGGTTGGTTAGTAATATACTGTTAATTATATATTGTAATATCATACACTCATTATCACTTGTAGGCAACATCGACAATATTTGCTCTCCAATAACTCACAGCTGACCGAATCCCAAATCTTTCAATTACAAGATGAACAGTTTGCCACGTGGTTTAGAACACATGTAAGCACTATCACAAACTCATTCTAACTTGGAAAATTACTGTACGTATGCATGTCTTTACGAGATTCTCGTTCATTTACTGTTTATTGATGTACATTACATACAAGGTTTATCAAATGGGAAGGAGTGCGCCTAAGTCATTATCTTCACTAAGCCTGGAGCCTGAAAGAAAATGTAAGTGCTACAACGGGTATTTTGTCAATGGATATGTTTTCCATACTGAAAAATACGGGCAAGGAAGAAAAGACATACAACAGCGGTGTTTGTGTTAAGGGATCTACTAGTAGTGGGTTAGAAGTTGACTACTATGGTAGATTAGAAGAGGTCGTCGAACTGCAATATCATAACGAGCAGAATAGAGTGTTTTTATTCAAATGCTATTGGTATGACACGACTGACAGAGGAATCAGAGTTGATCCGCACTATGGTCTGGTCGAAATCAACTCAAAAGCTAGACTCCGCAACATAAACGATGTCTTTGTTTTCGTAAAGCAATGTCAACAAGTTTATTACACATACACCCCTTCATTTAGAAAGGATCGATCAAGAGTGGATTGGTTGTCCGTTTTAAAAACGAAACCTCGGGGTCGTGTCGAGGTTGTTCAGGATGAGAACGAAGACACAAGTGAGTTGGTTGAACCATATCGAGTTGCTCCTTCGATTGAATTGGAAGAAAATTCAATTTTTTGTGTTTTTGATGATAGTCTTGTTGATGTTGACGTAGAGGAGTTGAATGTTGTTTTGAGCTCTAGCGGACAAGCAAATGTCGATGAAGAAGATGATATCCATATTGAAGATTGCGATGAAGGTGATGACTATTCAATTGATGACGAAGAAGAAGAAAATTCTGACTAACTATCAAAATGAAGCCCTGTATAAAACCTTTTTTTTCATGTAATTTAGATTATGGATGATATATTTTGTAACACAAAATATTTATTACTTGAAATGCCACAATCACGAAATAATTACTTGAAATAATTATAGATCATGGATGATATTTTGTGACATGAAATAATTACTTGAAATGCCACAATCACCAATGTCCATACCGACGGAATAATTCCGTCGGCATCTCACAGAGAGTTCGAAAATAATTACTTGAAATGCCACCATCACCGACGTCCATACCAACAGAATAAGTCCGTCAGCATCTCACAGAGAGTTCGAAAATAATTACTTGAAATGCCACCACCACCGACATCCATACTGACGGAATAAGTCCGTCAGCATCTCACAGAGAGTTCGAAAATAATTACTTGAAATGCCACCATCACCGACATCCATACCGACGGAATAAGTTCGTCGGCATCTCATAGAGAGTTCGAAAATAATTACTTGAAATGCCACAATCATCGACGTTAATACCGACGGCATAAGTCCGTCGGCATTTCACAGAGAGTTCGAAAATAATTACTTGAAATGCCACATTCACCGACGTATATACCGACGGATATATTTCCGTCAGTAAGTTGTCGACGGGTCAATTTTACCGACAAAATCACCGACGGACTGTGCGAATTCCAAAGGGTTATGCATTAAATGCATCTCTGACTGCGTGATCTTGCCGACGGAATTACCGACAGACCTCGAAAAATATGGAGGGTCATTTCAAAACTTCACTGAAATTCAAAACTTACCGACGGATTTTTGACACTTCACCGACGGAATAAATTAAAATAATAATTAATTTTATATCCGTCAGTGAATCCGTTAGTAAAACTGCCATATAAGTTCCAGCGACCGCCTCTTTAATTTATTTTTTCTTCTCCTCAGTTTTTCACCGATTCTTTTCCTCTCCATTATTCAAAGCTTTCACCTGCAATCTCTAACAAGTTTTCTTGTGAATCTTCATCAGTTTAAAAGGTATGTGTTTTTTCTATTTCATTTTACTTTAAGGGTTTTTTTTTTGCTATTTTTTTTGTTATGTTTTTTGTTTTGGTGTATTTTTTGTAATGTAGATAAAGTATTGAATTCAACACATTATTAAAATAAGCATAATTTATTGCTAAAGTCTATAGTTTTTTTTTTGAATTTATTGAATATTGTTTATTGTTGTATTGGCATAATTATTATTAGTTAATTTGTTGAATATTTATTGTTAATGTTGAATTTACCATAGAATTAGTAATTGAATATGTTGGAATAATTCTTAATTTTACTCTATTATTGCATGATTTGTGTTTAATTTTTTCCATTTATTTTGATTGTTATTCTAGAGTTTTTTTTTTGAATTTATTGTTTTGTTGTATTGGCATAATTATTGAATAATTTTTTGAATTGTAATTGTTAATGTTGAATTTACCTTAGTATTAGTAATTGAATATTTTGGAATAATTTTTAATTTTACTCTATTATTGCATGATTTATTTTTAATTTTTTCCATTAATTTTAATTGTTAGTCTAGAGTTTTTTTTTTATTGAATATATTTTATTGTTGTATTGGCATAATTATTGAATAATTTGTTGAATTGTAATTCTTAATGTTGAATTTACCTTAGGATTAGTAATTGAATATGTTGGAATAATTAGTATAGATTGGGTCAATTGGTTGTGGCTATTGTTAATATGTGCAGGTTTGTGGATTTGGGTAGTATCCAGTATAGGGGAGGTGCTGTCGAATTTTTTTTTAACATTTGAATTTAATTATATAATTTTTTGTATAGAATTGTGTAGATGCGTAAAATGAAAACCAGAGTTGGTCGCTCATGTATGGTCGCAGCTAGTTCGTCTAGCAGCGAGGATGATATTTTCTTAGGTGCCTCTTAAGAAGAGGCACCTACACCACCTGCGCCGTCAACCGATGCTGCATCTTCTAGCGCTACTTCACAGCGCAGAGGCGGCGTGCCTTCGCAGCGAAATCAATTTACCCGCAAGTACGAGGCACAGTGGAAGGACGACTTTTCAATGTAAGTTTGTTAAGGTTTTATTTTTTTTTAAAAAAAAAAAAAGCATTACAACATAATTTATGAAGTAATCACTATTGAATTTATTTCATTTATTTTCAGGTTCACAAACATTGAAGCCGCCCGAGTAATATCATCGGCGTTTAAATCGTCGATGGAGATTCCATTGTTTCAATGGAGTCAGATATCCAAGCATCCTGAATGGATGCCTCAAATCAATGCATGGTTTGACAGGTTTGAGGTTGGTGTTAATTTATAATTTTCAGCTTATTTCTAATAAATTATTAATATAATTGTAAATAAATTATTTTTTTATTTAAAATTAATTATTTATACACAAAACAAATTCTGCTGGGACAGTGAGCATAACACTGTTGTGAGGAGGGTGTGGGAAAATCACGCGGCAACTAGGTAATATCGAAAACAATACAAGATTTTTTTTAGACAAAAATTTATGTTTTGAAATGTAATTTTTGGTTGCATGAAGTAGGTTGTGTGATTTTTGGTATGAAGCTCAAAGAAGGGCAAAAAAAATCGCGAGAGATAGAGGTTTCCAAGGCTGGAACGATGTTGCGGTTTGGAGGGATTTCAAACCGATATACATCCCAGAAGATATATGACCGCACTATCTTGAGCACGTGACGTCTGAGCTGTTCACACGACACTCACAGTCCGGTGCTAGCAACCGAAATCGGCCAATTCATGGCTCGGTGACAACGCACACTAGCGGCTCCATTCTGTTTGCTGCACATGCGAAACGGATGGTAAGATTAATTTAAATGAAATATATTGTTAAATTAAATTGTTGTTAATAAATCTTTTTTCATTATAGGCTACGTCTCTTGGACGTGAGCCGAGCCCGATGGAGCTGTTTGTGGAGACGCACGTGCGGAGTCAAGACCGCCAAAAGGGGGTGCAACAGTTCGTTGATAACCGTGCTCAACATTTCGTGGTATGTTTGTTCAACCATTTTATTTTGTAAGTTATTATGTTTATTGAATTGAATATGATGATTACTTTTTTTATTTTTAGGAGACCTATAATAATCGGTTTAGGGTGAGATACGGGGACAATATTTTGACCCATCCGAAATTCGATCCAGATTTGTGGATGGAGGTTGGATCGTCAGGTGGACCCGATAAAAATTGGGTTTACGGGCTCTCAAACACTACGGCCGACAACTTGCGGACGGCCCGTAGTGTTTCAACCGTTAGGAGCTCCCAATCAATATCGAGCTCCCAATCTAAGGAGTCTGTGGCCTTGCAGCAACGCACGACTCAGCTCACCGAAAAATACAACCACCTATCAGCGGAGTACGCACAACTCAAAGCGTCTCATGCACAACAAAGAGCGGAGTTTGCACAACAAAAAGCGGCTTATGAACAGATTTGCGAAGTGGTCATGAACATGGCAACACAAAGTGGAACATGTGCGCCTAATCCTTTTTGGCCGTATAACCACCAGCCTCCTCCTCCTCCTCCAGCTCCACCTTTATATTAATTTGTAATAAACATTATTTACCTTTAAAATTTCATTTAATATTTTTTTTAAAACACATTCAGTTTGTAATGAATATTATTTAACTTTGATTTTTTGTTTTTGATGTTTAATATAAATTTTATTTGCATAATTGGTTTTTATTACCATTAATTTATATAATTTTATATTATATATTCTAAATAATTTTTTAAAAACAAATTTTAAAAAAACTATTACAAAGGGTTTTACCGACGGAATGAATCCGTCGGTATTTGACAATAGCATTCACCGACGCGTTTCCAGATGGATATATTCGGTCGGTATTTCAAACACTCACTGACCGCTTTACCGACAGACTTAATCCGTCGGCATTTGACAGTAGCTGCCACACTTACCGACGAATTTACAGACGGATATATTCGGTCGGTATCTCAAACACTCACCGACAAATTTACCGACTGTACGTATCCGTCGGTCAATCACGATATCACCGACGGAATAAAAATCTGTCGGTATATTTCAAGCAGGAATTTTTTTTTTGCGCGCAAATTCCGTCTGTAAAACCATCTGCAAGTGGTTTTTTTTGTTTTGCCGACGATATAGCGACGGAAGGGGGAATCACCGACGAAAGGAAAGCCGACGGATGTAATCCGTCGGTGAAGACGTCGGTAAATAAATCACCGATGAACTGCTAATCACACACCGACGGAATATGTCCGTCGGTAAAACTGTGAAATCTTGCAGTGAAAATCATGTCTCGGATTGCTCCTTCGAATATTTTCCACCATTTGATGAGGGTCAATTAGTTTAATCAATAAATAATTATTCTTGAATATAGAATTGCTTGTAAAATATCTAAGAAAAACGAAACCAATTTTGAAAAATAAAAACGTGTTTAGGTAAGATATCAAAAGAGGTACGATAATGATTAAATGTATGTGTTAAAATATAGTTGATATTGTTTTTTAAACTGATTTTTATTTAATGATATAGTAAAATAATATTTTATTAAAATAATTTATTTTTTACATTAACATAAAAAAATAATATAAAAATATGAAAGAAAATTTAAATTAAAGCTAAAAAAATAAAAATTTCAAAAAATTTCAAAAGTGTTATTAAACCGCAATACCGAATAAAACCTAAATAGTCTATAGTTAAATCTCTGAGAATTGTTATAGCGGTCTCTTTTTAAAGTGTTTTTTATATAGAAATGTGTTAAAATAATTTTTTTATTAATTTTTTTTTAACATTATTATATCAAAATGATTCAAAAATATATATATAAAAACTTTTTAACCTCATAAAGCAAACACACTCTAAGGTTTTTGTTTTTGTTGAAAGTGGGAAAGCTCCATGATATGAAATTTTAGATGAAAAATCTTGCTAAGCTGATAATTGTCTGGTCTCCTTTAATCTTTCGAGAGAAGAATAATAGAGGGCCAACCATTCAAAAGTATGGGAATGGTTTGGTGGTATTGGAAACGCAAATTTTACAATAATTATTTATTGATTAAGTGAATGTTGGTTTCTACATTTTAAAAATATTTTTTAAAATTTTATTTTTTTTAGTATTTTTAAATTATCTTGATGTATTGATATCAAAAATAAAATTTAAAAAATAAAAAAATTATTATTTTAATATATTTTTAAATAAAACAATACTTAAAAAATAACTATTTAAACAAATACTAATTGATGGATTGACGTAAATAATAAATATCTTATAAATGTGTGTTTAAGAAAAGAGAAATTTTGCAAACCTAGGCTCTTTTTATTTGCTGGAAAGTAGTTTTCTTTTAAAAAGTAAATTTCAGGAAAGTGAATTATTTTCTGATGTTTGATAGTGTAATAGAAAATAAGTTGGAAAATACTTTCTAGTGTTTGGTTATGTCATGTAAAATGAGCTGGAAAATAACTTATTAATGTTTTATTTTTGTCAAGTTTATTAAAATAATGAAGAACAAATCTTACAAATTAAAAAGTTGAATGGGAATGAAATTGAAAAAAAAATATAATTTTATAAATCATCTCAAATAAAATAAATAATAATCAAAATAATAGAAATCAAATCTAAAAAATAAAAAAAAAATGAAAGATAAAGAAATTAAAATAATAATATTAATATTTCATAAATTATTTAAAATAATAATATTAATATTTCATAAATTATTTCAAATAAAATAAGTAACAATCAAAAGAATGAGGATCAAATTTGATAGATAAAAAATTTCAATAAAAAAATGATAAGGGAAAAACAAATAACAATTATAAAAATAAAGACCAAAGTTAATATAAAAATTAAATTTTAAAAGATGAAATTGAATAATAAATATTCAAAACAAAATATATATAGTAATTAAAAGTTTGAAGACCAAATTTGATATGATATTTTTAAATTTTTCACAATTTTTAAAAAATATTTTCTGTTCAAAGTTTTCAGGAAAATACTTTCTTGAAAATTAAATCAAATTTTTTTTAACTAAAAAATATTTAAAAAATAATTTTTTAAAAATAATTTTTCAAGAAAGAAACATGATACGAAGCTTTGTACATTACTTGTTAAAAGGAAGCAAATAAAGCATTTATATTGGTCACTCAACAGAGTACGCAGGTGGCGATCCTCATCACGCTTTTCTAAACATTCACAACCGCTGATCACTTTAAGATCCACGATCCAGAAAGTCTCCCCAAAGAGAGGTAAGGAGCTCCATAAGATGAAAAACGAGCCCGCCTAAAAGAAGCAATCCTATTGGCCACTTCACGTGCACGCTGATCTCCATCTCCACCGCCCATTAGCTTACCTATCAACGGCTCAAATCCTATTTCACTGTCTCCTTCCTTCCTTTTCACCTCTCCCCTTGCCCTATAAAAATCCCCAGAACCTCCTATCACTACCCGCCCAAAACTCTCAAATCCCTAACCTCCCTTCATTTTCTCGAGAAACAAACAGAAACCCGACAACCCTATTTCCCAATTCACTTATTTCAACGGCACAAAGAAAACAGCAAGAAAATCAACCGGAGGAAAAGCCCCAAGGAAGCAGCTAGCCAACAAGGCAGCCAGGAAGTCAGCTCCAGCCATGGGAGAATAAATATTCTGGAAAAAGCTAATTATTATCAAAGAGAATCCTTTTCTTGCCATGGGAGTAATTGTAAAGGGGCAACGGAACATTTTGGAAGGTATGTTAAAGAGGGAGAGTCTGCCATTCTCGGCACACCTTTTGGACACTAGAGGTAGATTGTCATCATTTGAAACGAGAACTTCTAAAACTGCCGGTTGTCGAGAGCTTTTAGGTGTTTAAGTTTCTATCCAACAGGTTTTTTATGTCTCTGTTAATTGCTTTTAGAGTAATATTAATGAAATTTATGAAAACTACAAGGGTAATAGTGGGAAAATTGAAATTATAAGAGTAGAAGTAGAACAATGATGAATCTATAAGGATAATTATTGAGGTTTACCCTTTTATTTTACAAGAAGACACCACTAATTTGCATTCCATAATCAAACATAAGTGAAAAGCTTGTCGCTAAAAACCCCCCAGAAAACTGAAATTTTTTAGTCCAAAATTGGGTAACATATAGAACTGGATACCAGTTCTGTATGTTAATTGTTTTAACGCATACTGTTTTCGGGTCCAATAGGCTTTTTATGTCTTTGTTAATTGTTTTAATGCATATTGTTATTTTCTTCCTGATACTACATTGAATAACATTGAATTTATTTTAGCATTTTGGTATTTTGCCTTTATAGATTTATCAATGTTTCAATTTTATCCCTATAGTTTAAAATTATCCAATGTTTTCACATCTATCCCTATAGTTTATTTACTACCAAGTAACTTAAAAAAGGTAGCTTTTCATAGTTTTTCTTACTTTTCAAGTTGACGTCCAAGTCCGAAAACGTTGACGAAGAATTTTGTGTAGAATTAGAAGAGGTGCAGAATTGCAGGAAAAAAAAGTAGCAGACAAGAAAACTCTTCAGAAAAACTTCTGAATTTCACAGTTTGTGTAAGTGAGAGCTACCGAGTCCTTTTTGTTTAGAAAAATGCTTGTAAGTTTTCATTTAGAGAAGCTATTGACTTTTAATGTTTTGCTCTTTCAAGTAGACAAAGACATGTTATGTGAAACATTTACAATTAGAAAAAGAAAAAAATCAGATTTGATTCCTTACAGATGCTCTTATGGTTGTCTGGGAATCTTGTGTTTGATTGTGCATTTTTCATCTCCTTTTACAATTGTTATTGAATTTTTTTTAGCATTTATCTAACAAATTGATAACTGTGATTCTAGCGAATGTCTAGGCACATGATGAACGTTGCTGGAACATCAAGAGATCAGATGGATGTTTCGCTTGACATTGAAAAATTAGCATTCTCTGTGGAAGGAAAGTTGAGAATCTTGCGTCCTTTCTCCAGTAATTGTTCAATATACAGAGTTCCTAAACGATTACGTGAGTTAAATGAAAAGGCTTACACACCTCAAGTGATCTCCATTGGCCCACTTCACTACGGAAAAGAAGAGCTCAAAGAAATGGAAGAGCACAAGGAGACTGTACCTGAGGGAATTTCTTGAATTGAGCGAGGTAAATGTGAAGGATTTTTTTGCAGCTATTGCAGAGAGGGAGCCTAGATTGCGTAATTGTTATGCAGAAACCTTTGATAATCTAAGTGTAGAGGAATTTGTGGAAATGGTGTTGCTGGATTGCTCATTTCTCATTATGTTCTTCCTGAAAAGATTGTTCTCTGATATCCGAGGTAGCAATATATATTGACCGCATATTCAATAAACCATGGATGAGACAAGAAATAAGATTTGATTTGTGCTTGCTTGAAAATCAGCTTCCATTCTTCATTGTTGAGGACTTGTTCAATCTATCCAAAATACTGCACCATCGTAAGGAATGTTCCATGATAAAGCTTACTCATGATCTCTTATCATGTGCATGGGATTCATGGGTGCCAAAGGACATTTTGAAGAAAAACAATTTGTCTGAAGTAGAGCATTTTGTTGACTTTCTAAGAATCTGTCAGCAGCCAGCAGAGCACATGCAGCCAAAGAAACTTAAAACTCTAACGGCACCTAGTGTAGCGGAGCTCCATCGTGCCGGAATCAAGTTTAATTTAGGGTCCAGCATAAACGTACTCCACATAAAATTTGATGATAATGAAGGGACGTTGGAAATTCCACGGTTGATGATATTGGATCAAACGGAAATCCTATTTAGAAATCTCCAAGCCTTTGAGCAATGCAATTGCGATGCTTATAAATATATATGTAACTATATTACCATGCTCTCTTTGCTTGTCCCCGATGCCAAGGATGTGGAAATACTTGTTAAAAAAGGAATTATAGAAAATTGGCTCCATGATAACGATGCAGTTTCACGCCTTGTTCGCAATCTTTCCAAGGAAAATGTTATCAACGTCAACAATTTCTACTTTTCTGGTGTGGTTGAAGATCTGAACAAGTACTACCGAAAGCGGAGACACAAATGGAAGGCATTTTTGAAACAGAACTATTTCCGTAATCCATGGACTATAATCTCTGTTGTAGCAGCTGCTGTTCTTGTCACACTCAGCATCATACAAACCGTTTGTTCAATCATTCAAGTTCTTTGATTATGCTATCTCAATTGTTCTGTATGACTTCCACTCTGTGTACTTCACTGCCTAGTCATTGTTAGCTTGTTAAATTTACCTGCTGTATTTCTCAACGAAAAAGCATCAAGAAATTTTTTAATAAATTATGCTCTATAATGTGCCATGAATGTTTGCTTTGTGCTATGCTTCAAACGAGGTTTATAATAGAAATTAACTCCTAATTTTTTACTTATTCTTTTCTACATGAACAGATCGAAGGAGAATCTTGCTTAGCAATGTGAATACTAATGGAAATCGTTTTTAGTGGTGTTGAAAAGGAAAACTCATGAATCATGAATTATTTATTGATTCAACTAATTATTGATGGATTGACAGGAATAATAAATATCTCATAAATATACCATTTACCTTTAATTTTATAGATAAACATTTTTTTCTTCTTGTTTGCTCATTTTCTTTCTTTATTTGATTCAGCACAAGCGCTCTATCCCTTGAATTCATTTTATTTGCAAACGAATTGGTTGCACTGCTCCACAGTTCTCGCAGTTTGTTGCGGTCTACATCACCTTTTGTTTATGACTTTTATTTTTTTCAGGGTTGATTGAGAGTGTCATTAACTGTTTTTGTTGCAGTCTACATCACCTTTTGGTTGATCGGTCCCCTCTATAATTATTCGACGTCCTTTCTGCAATTATGAATCGACCAACCTAATGGCGGGTGTGAAACAACGTAAATATCACATGCATGTCACATGTCATAACAAATAAATTTTCTTAAAATCTTCTTTGACCTTACCTATAGTAAATAATTTTTATTTAAACCACAGCTCCAAACAGGGAGGATACTATTATTTCCTAACTTAAAAATATTCACTTACCCTTTTGATTTTTGTTTTTTTTAAAAAACCCTAATGGGATGGTTCCTCAGCCTTAGAATCCCTCCATGGTTTCAGGCCAATCGCACCACGCCACCCAAGCAACTTACCATACACGTAAGAGATCCCCTCTCCTTCCACCACCTAGAGATGCGGGCCCTTATGTCCTCACTTATCAAGACCATTTCTTTAATCATGATGTCTCTTTCAATACATTTTCTTAAGAAACCTGACGGTCCTCTTTTTTTTTTTTTCTTTTTTTTTTTCTCTATATCTATTTTCAACCCAGCATTTATTGGTTCCAAATAAAATAAATAAATCATAAGAAACCATCTTATTCATCATTTGGATTGCTGCAGGCACTTGCAGATTTTTCACAGACGATATATGCTCATCTAAAATTAATTGCTTCACAGGGATTCTGCTACAAGCTACTAGCCATGCCTATTTCACAGATGATATATGCTCATCTAAAATTAATCTGTGCTTTTTCAAAGATGCATGTGCAGTTCTACTTTCTTGTTTTTGTGTTCTTGAATTTTGTTTGGATCGTCGGTGAATATATTCCACCTCTGCAAGACTTGAGGGGGTTAAGGCTTGGAGAACGAGAGGAATCATTACACAGATTAATCTACTGCATTATTCATAAACTATGTTAATAAAACACTTAAATAAAATCATGTGCAATACATAAATCATTAGGTGGGGGCTATTATATTTTATCTATGTGTCTTGTGTTTATTGGTTTGTTTATAGATAATTAGATACTTAATCTATGTAATAATAATTCATTTTAAGTCTCCATTCACTGTTTTTCTTTTTCTCTTTTAAAGAATAGCATTTGTTCATCTTGCTGCGATTTTTCTGAACTTTTAATTTGTTTAAGCCCCAGCTTTTGTATTACCTACACGCTATTGAAAGGAAGATGGGATGTATAGTTGGTTGGCACAAGGCATTTTAATTATGCCTTTTGTTTCTTCCTCGAAACTTTGCATGAGTCTACTAAGGGCACGTTTGGGAACGCGGCTCCGGCTGCGTTTCCAAAAAATTTGAATTTTTTTTTTTACTAAAATTTAATATGATTTGTATGTTTTGGATCGTTTTGATATACTGATGTCAAAAATGATTTTAAAAAAATGAAAAAACATCATTGACATGCATTTTAGCACGAAAAGTTATTTGAAAAGCACCCGCAACCACACTGCCAAACACGCTCTAATACTGCTAGATATTTTGACGCAGTTTGCTTTTTATTTACAAATTTTCACTCAACTAATTGAGATTTTTATGTCAATAATTCATTGTAGACTCGAACTTTTCCTCCATAAAGTGATTAGAATTGACCTGAACCTACTAAATGAAAGCAAAAGTCACAATTCTATAGCGTCTAAAACAAATATGAAAAAAATTAAAATAATATTTTTAAAAATTTTTAGTTTTACATTTAGTACAGCGCTTGGAGGTTGATGCAGAACAAACAGAACTCACACGCGTTCTAACACATAAGGTTTTTTCAATCTGTAATTCCGCAGAAAAACAAAAGAAAGAAAGATATTTGAGTTAACTACTCAAAGGAGTTTTGTTTATTTTTATTCTGTCTACCTCATCAAGTGATTACAACCAAATAAATAGAGAAAACTGAACTCCTAGACTCCTAAAACAACTGCATTAAATTAGGAAACAGTCCAGAATTAATGTGGAAATGAAAGCTAAAGGAAGAACGGAAAGAAACTCTTAGACCCTCTAAAACAAACAGTCCCGAATTAATTGGGAGAGTAAAAGCTAAATAATGAAATGAGAGGAAACTCCAACTGTTACGTAAGAAAATTTAACGTGCTTGATTGTGCCAGTTATGACTCAACAACAGTCAACCCTTTTGTTGTTTTGCTTCCCGGTCCACATCATCCTCCCCAAGCTGAGAAGAATTCGACCACGAATTCAGGAGATCTTCCTCTGCTGATGACAAATCCTCGTGGAAAGGAAGCAGGTGTTTGACATTAAATACATCTGTTGTCCGAAGATGACTAAGCAGCTTGAGGCGGTAAGCATTTGAATTTATTTTCTCAATAATCTCTACTGGACCAATCTTTCGTGTAGACAGTTTATTGTACTCATCTATAGGAAAACGATCGTTCGTTAGCACATCCCAAACTAAGTTACCCATCTCAAAATTGACAAGACGCCGCTTGTGGTCCACATCGTGTTTGTATTTGGCAATAGATTCTAGTAAATTCTGTCGAGTAAGGTTGTGAATGTCCTGCAGCTGAGTGACAAAATCCTTTGCCTTGTGATTAACTTTAGTGTTGCTCGAGAGATTAGCCAGGTCAAGAGGACATCGTGGGAGAAACCCGTACACGATTTCAAAGGGGCTGAGCTTGGTGCTACGATTGACTGCATGGTTATGGGCAAACTCTGCTTGGCCAAGTTTCTTGTCCCAAGATTTTAACTGATCTCCCACCAAACTACGAAGGAGATTACCCAATGACCGATTCACCACCTCGGTTTGTCCATCGGACCGAGGATGATAAGCACTGCTGAGGTTCAGGTGAGTATTAACCATTTTCCAAAGACTCTGCCATAAATGGCTCAGGAAACGAGTGTCCCTATCTGACACAATTGACTCTGGCAGCCCATGCAACCGATAAACTTCTCGAAAGAACAATTCAGCCACATTAACAACATCTGTCGTTTTCTTGCACGGTATAAAGTGAACCATTTTTGAAAACCTGTCTACTACTATGAAAATGGAGTCGAATCCCCGTTGTGTACGCGGGAGGCCTAGAACAAAATCCATGCTGATGTCGGACCATGGTCATACTGGAACAGAAAGTGGCATGTATAAACCGACATTGGTGGCTCTTCCCTTGGCCACGTGACAGATCCTACAACGCTCAACAAAACGACCAATCTCCTTCCGTATGGATGGCCAGAAGTAGGACGCAACCACCAGTAAGTAAGTCCGGTCTCTTCCTACATGGCCTTCTCTGTGCAATTCTTGTATGATCTTGGTTCGAAGACTACACTCAGGTATACACAGTTGGGTGCCTTTGAAAACAAATCCATCATGGAGGACAAAGTCACTCGGTTGGTTGTTCTGAATGTTCTTTATTACAGCAGCAAAAAAAGGGTCAGATGCATACAAATTTTGAAAGGAGTCGAAACCCATCACTTTGACTTGCATGTCAACCATCATATTTTTTCGACGATTGAGGGCATCAGCTACTCGGTTCAGTGTACCCGCCTTGTGTTTGATGACAAAAGTGAATTATTGTAAGTACGCAGCCCAAGATGCATGTCGGGATGAAATCTTATCTTGACTCCCCATATGTTTGAGGGCATCATGGTCAGTAAATAGGACGAACTCCTGAAGAAACAGATAATGTCGCCAATGCCTCACTGCTTGAACCACTGCATAAAATTCAACATCATAGGTGTTATACCGTAATTTTGCCCCTGAAAGCTTCTCACTGAAAAAAGCAACAGGCCTGCCATTTTGACTCAAAACTGCCCTAATTCCTAGCTTTGAGGCGTCACAATGTAGCTCAAATGGATTTGAAAAGTCTGGTAGGACAAGCACTGGAGCGGTGGTCAATCTTTTTTTGATTTCTTGGAAGGCTGTTTCGGCCTCAGGTGTCTACACAAATTTGCTATTGTTCCTCATACAATCAGTCACTGGGGCCATTATGCCACTAAAGTGGGGAATGAAGCGGCGATAGAATGATGCCAGCCCGTGGAAGCTTCGGACATCAGTCATGGTTTGCGGTGTGGCCACTATTTGATTGCTTCAATTTTTGACTCGTCTACTGAAAGCCCCTCAGAAGAAACAATGTATCCCAAAAACAAGACCTGGTTACTTAAGAACACACATTTTCCTTTTGCTGCGAAGAATTGATCTTTACTTAACACAGTCAAAACTTCCCGAAGATGTTGTAGGTGCATCCTAGGATCAGCACTATAAATTAAAATGTCATCAAAATAAACCACCACGCTCTTACCAATGTAAGGCTGCAAGGCTTGATTCATCACCCGCATGAATGTGCTTGGGGCATTAGATAGTCCGAAAGGCATGACCATCCACTCAAAGAGTCCTTCTCGAGTTTTGAAGGCCGTTTTCCATTCATCCCCTGGTCGGATACGAATTTGGTGATACCCGCTCTTCAAGTTCAGCTTCGTGAATATTGTGGCTCCACTTAATTGATCCAACAAGTCATCTAACCGCGGGATCGGAAACCTATAACGAACCATAATCTTATTAATGGCCCTGCTGTCGACACACATTCTCCATGTCCCATCTTTTTTTGGGGTTAGAAGGGCAAGCACTGCACATGGGCTAAGACTCTCCCGAATATGCCCCTTTGTTAGCAATTCCTCTACTTGGCGCCATAACTCTTCATGCTCCTTCGGACTCATCCGATAATGCTGCATGTTGGGTAAGTTGGCACCCGGGACCAGATTAATTTGATGCTGAATGTCCCTTAATAGGGGTAGGGTTTCAGGAAGTTCAGTTGGAAATATATCTCCAAACTCTTGTAATAATGGCTCCACACTGCTTGGAATAATGCAATTCTTAGCCTCCATCTCTCCGATCAGCACGTAAACAACTCTAGATTCTCTGACTTCTGCTTCGAACTTAGCCATTGTTAATAAATTGTTGTTTTCTCCTGTTGGAGTGCTACCTGTAATTTCCTTCTTTGGTAACAACACAACCCTGATTGAATTGAATATGAAAGTGCACGTATTCAAGAACCCATCATACCTCACATGTCGGTCATATAACCACGGTCTGCCCAATAATAAATGACAGGCGTCCATGGAGACCACATCACACTAAATCTGATCTTTGTATGTTGTGCCAATTGAAAAAGACACCAAGCTGTGTTTTGATACTGTAACATCATTCTTCTTATCTAGCCATGTCAATTTATACAGTTGAGGATGTGATTATGTTGTCATGTGTAGTTTACGGACCACCTCCTCAGACACTATATTCTCACAGCTACCTGAATCAACAATGAACCGACAGACTTTTCTGCTAATTGTGCAAGTGGATTGGAATACATTAGTGCGCATCCAATCATCCTCTACCCCGCGTGGCGCTAAACAGCTACGCTGGATCATTAACATCGGTCCTGCATCCCTCTCTAAACGCTCTTCCTCATCATAAACTGGTTCTGCCTCAACATCGCCTTCTTGTTCCCTGTTAATTTCCTCAACGTCTGAAAACAAACCTCTCCACTGTCCTTTCTTACACTTTGCAAACCTGTGTCCTGGTTCTCCGCAATTAAAACAACGAAAACCTTTGTTAGGTGTCGTTATGTGTGTAGGCATAGTAGGCTTGGTAATAGGAGATGGTGGAATGACTGTTCGTGCACTACTGCTACTTGCACCGGCCCCCCCAAAATTCATACTCCCTGTTCGTCCGCTGTTATTGCTTGTATTTGCACCAGAACCTCCAAAGTTCATACCCCCTGTATTTCTGCGCACTAGTTGTTTCTCTAACTGCACTGCTTTCTGGTGGGCGTCTGACACACTCAATGCATCAAACATATTAAGAACATCTTGGAATTGAATTCGCAGCCCGCCAATATATCGCGCAACCCGTGACTCTTCATCCTCTGCAATCGCATCTCGCGATATTAACTGATAAAACTCCATAGTGTAGTCATCAGCTGAGCGGTTTCCCTGTTTTAGATTTTGTAACCATTGGTAGAGCGTCCGTGTGTGTTTTGTATGGTAGAAACGCAAAACACATATTTTTTTTCGTCTTGTCCCAGCACGTGATCTTTTCTTTTCCTTGTAGAGTCCTTGTTTTCTTCACCTGTTGCCACCAAGCCCCAGCCTGACCTCTAAGCCTTGTTGCAACCAGTGCTACTCGTCTATCTTCTGGAACTTGTTTAAACTCTAAAACTTCATCTACCGTATTGATCCAGTCAAGGTACTCATTCGCTTGCAAACCACTATGGAACTCTGGTATGTCAACCTTGAGGCCTGTCTCCCAGCGCCTCGATTCATCATGCGCTGGTCTCCTCTGTACTGGTTGAGTAGCGAATGGATTTTCATCACCTTCAGACTCCTCTTCCACGTCTTGTGGATTTGGATCCTGATGTTGAGCCATTGACGCTGCTAACTGCTGCATTAACATCTCGACTTGCTATTGTAGACGTGCAATCTCATCACGTTCGTAGACTTCATCCAACGGTTGTTCACGAAGGTTCGGTAGGTTCGCGCGTCTTTTTGGTGCCATAACGATGATAACTAACCGAGCTCTGATACCAACTTGATGCAGAACAAACGGAACTCACACGCGTTCTAACACACAAGGTTTTTTCAATCTGTAATTCCGCAGAAAAACAAAAGAAAGAAAGATATTTAAGTTAACTACTCAAAGGAGTTTTGTTTATTTTTATTCTGTCTACCTCACCAAGTGATTACAACCAAATAAATAGAGAAAACGGAACTCCTAGACTCCTAAAACAACTGCATTAAATTGGGAAACAGTCCAGAATTAATGTGGAAATGAAAGCTAAAGGAAGAACGAAAAGAAACTCTTAGACCCTCTAAAACAAACAGTCCCGAATTAATTGGGAGAGTAAAAGCTAAATAATGAAATGAGAGGAAACTCCAACTGTTACGTAAAAAAATTTAACGTGCTTGACTGTGCCAGTTATAACTCAACAACAGTCAACCCTTTTGCTGTTTTGCTACCCGGTCCACATCAGAGGTGCTCTTACTGTTGCCTTTTTTTATTTATTTACGTGGGTGTCCGGGCTAGCTTTCGCGCACCACGACTAATCCCACGGCCCACTAAATACCCTGCAGACCCAGTGGGTATGTAAGGCACCGCGGGGGTGACAGGCGTGCACATGAGGACTCGAACCCAGGAGCAGTGGAAGGAGACAAGCCCCTCCCACCGCCAGGCCAAGACCCTCAGTGCTCTTACTGTTGCCTTTTAATTGCTATTTTTGTGGAATGAAAGTAGAAAAGATCAAAAGTGATACATTTTTCCTGTGATTCGATATTGATTCAGAGATTTGTAGAATAAGACGAGGTGCACAACTGTAGAAGATAAGGTACAAGACTAGAAAAGTCCTCAGAAAAACTGTAGAATTGCACAGTTTGAGTGAGAAGTGAGGGGTGGTCTCCTTTTTATGAGAAATAATAGAGGTGGTCATCCCCTTTTATTAGAGAAATAATAGAGGGCAATCATTCAGAAAAAAAAAACATAGAAAGTATTGGAAATGGTTTATTGGTATATTGAAATTGAAAATTGTAGAATCATTATTTATTGATTCAGCTAATTGATGGACCGATAAAAAAATAAAAATGTTTTATAAATATATGCTAATGAATACAAATGATATGAATGAGATTCTCTCTCATATATATAGATAAATGAGTAATAAACATTGTCACACTCAGACATCGCGACGACCTTAAAAATATATTAAATGAAAATGAAAAGAACAAATTTCTAACATTTTGTTTTTTTGATGGGGAATAGTCTTGTTTTAAGGAGTCACCATCTAGTATTACGATCACTAGAAACCCTAACTGGTCAACAGAGATTCTATGGTTCGGGACTAGTTGTGGTTAGAGAAGGTATTAGCACCCCTAGAACACCCTACCCGAGGTAAGCTGCATTGCTAGTTTTGTCTTAAATTGCTAAAATTTGTTGATTTATGCTATGATGGTTTGCTTGAAATATTCTTTACTCTGGTGCCAGTGAATATTCAACTACGAATACTTCCAACTCTAGCGTTGATAAATATTATATAGCTATAAATTTAACTCTGTATTTTTATTCCTAACTCTAACATCAGTGAATAAAAAAATAAAATAAATTTATTTTTATGCATGCATATATTTTTTTAATTTTTAATTTTTAATTTTTTTTTTGGGCTGGGTCTTTTTATTTTGGGGCCATCCCATACCACTATACAAAATATATCTATATCTCAAATCCAAAATCTTTTTCAAACATCATTATCACGAGTGTTTGGGAATCTTATCCTTTGCTTGCCATTGTAGCAATTGTAAAGGAGCAATAGAACATTTTGGAATTTTCATATTAAAGAGGGAGAGTCTAGTACCATTCTTTGTACATCTTTTTGGACGCTGGAGGCAGGTTGACAACGAGCAAACCTTCTACAACTGCCTGTAAGTTTCTATCCCTATAGTTTAAAATTATCCAACGTTTTCACTTCTATCCTGATAGTTTATTTACTACTAAATAACTGTGTGATAATCTGATGCTTTTCATATTATATATATATTTTTTAATTTTTCTCTTATTATTTCCTCTCAAGTCTTTATGCATGTCATAGTATCTTACAACAAAAATCCGAAACCCAAAAAACTGAAAAACCAAAATTAAAAAGAATTAGATATTTCGTAGTTAAGAGTAATATTAACAGGATTTTATGAAAACTATAAGAGTAGGAGTAGAAGTAGAATATTAATGAATCTATTACAAGGAAAATAATTGAAGTTTACCCTTTTATTTCACAGCAAGACACCACTACTTTTGCATTCCATAATAAAACATGAGTAAAAAGCTCGTCACTAGAAACCCCTTGAAAACTAACACAGATAGAAATAACCACAAATTAAGATTGATTTCATGCAAACTATTATTGTGTTTGTTTTCAGAATATGTTTTTTTCATGACTTAGTGATAGTATATACGTGCTGTTTCTAAACACCAGCGATTGTATCAGTTCAATCACAGGATGGAAATTGTTGGAACATCAAGTACTGATAAGTACATAATGGATCAGAGCGATGAAGTTTCACTTGATATCAATGAGTTAGCCAATTCTTTGAGGGAGCAATTGAAGATCAAGAAGGCTTTCTCCCAGGCATGCTGCATCTACAGAGTCCCGGAACGATTGCGGAAGTTAAATGAAAAGGCATATACACCTCGAGTAGTCTCAATAGGCCCTCTTCACCATGGTAAGGAAAATCTAAAAGCTATGGAAGACCACAAAATAATGTACCTGCAACAATTTCTCGAACAGAATTTATTAGTAAGTGTGGAGGACTTAGTTTATGTTATCAAGGAGAATGAAACAGCATTACGTGATTGTTATGCAGAGACCATTAGTCTTAGTAGGAAAGACTTCGCAACAATGATCTTACTGGATGCTGTCTTCATTATTATGGTCTTACTGAACACGAAGTACTTGAGCGGGTATTATGAAAGCAGACGTAGTGACCACATTTTCTATCGTCCATTTAAGATAGTTGACGTAATGTTTGATATGTGCTTGCTTGAAAATCAGCTTCCATTCTTCATCCTCCAGAAGTTGTTTGAGCTATCCAGTGTAGCTTCCAATCCTGAGAATTGTACCCTTACTGAGCTTACCTGTTGGTTATTAACTGTACCATGGTCTGACTGGGTAAAAGAGGACAGTTGGAAAATAATCGATTCCTCTGGGGTACTTCATTTCGTTGACTTCCTAAGAAAGTGTCAGCAGCCAAAGGAACAGCGCTTTCCAGCTAAAGATGCTCTTTTTGACTCACCAACCGCAACGGAGCTCCATCAATCTGGCATTAAGTTTAAGAATTCAAAAAAAGGCTCATTATTAGACATAACATTCAGTAATGGGATTCTGGAAATTCCACAACTAAAAATAGATGACACCACAGAAATCTTATTCAGAAATCTTCAGGCCTTTGAGCAATGCCATCTGGGTAATGATAATTTCGTAAGTAACTATATTACTTTCATCAGCTGCCTCGTTAGGGCCCCTAATGATGTGGAAGTACTTGCTCGTAAAGGGAATTTGAAAAATATGCTAAATAGTGACGAAGCAGTGTCAAATCTTCTTTACAATCTTGACCAAGAAAATATTGTCACTGCTGGTGGTTTTCTTTCCGGTATCGGCGAAGATCTGAAGTCATATTGCACAAAGCGTAGGCACAAGTGGATGGCAACTTTTAAGCAGGTTTATTTCAACAATCCATGGACTGGCATCTCTGTTTTTGCCGCTACTTTTCTCCTTATTCTCACTGTCATACAAACAGTGTGCTCTATCATTCAATTGCCATAAATATTTAACCCCTTTGTTTTATTTCTTTTTATGATTGTGATGTACTTAAAATCATAAATCAATCTCCCTTCATTTCTTGTTTTCCAGATCTTGTTGCTGAATAAAATTAATCTCCCTCCTAAGGCAATACAACTTGGGAATTTAAAAAATGCCACTCTATCCTGGGAATCACTGTCCCTATAAGGTCATGATGCACCCTTGATTTTGATGGCTATTCCTTTTATCAATCTCCCTTTGCTTCATTTTGATGGTTATTCCTTTTATTTTATATTTCTTTTCTTCTAATATTTTCTTTGTTTCTTTTATTTTCTTTTTATTCGCTTCGTGGAAAGTCATGTCAGAAACAATACTGCTAAATGATAGAAGGCCGAGGCCTCCAGTTGAACCCTGATTTTAAGCTGCAGGGGTTGAGGATTTTTAGCTGGGCAAAGATTGCGCCTTTTAAATTTAGATGCAACAGTTAGCCCACTTGGCCAAACTTTTTTTTTCTCATGATCCATCCCTACTAAGGCCACTTTTTATAATTTGTCAGACAAGACAAAACATCATTCCACAAAGGATGATAACACGGTTTTTTTTTTTTAAAAAAAAAATTTAAAAATTTAAATATTTTATATTTAAAAATTATTTTAATATATTGATATAAAAAAAATATTATTTTAATATGTTTCTGAGTAAAAAATATTGTAAAAACAATTGTTACCATAGCATCCTCATATTGAAACTGAGTCTCATGACATAATGGGCAAGATTATGAAACAAAAATATTGAGAATGTATATATTTGCCTACAAATTAAACCATACAATCAACCCTGCCTAAAATCAGGTTTCCAGTAGAGGCTTGGGCCTTATATAACTTAGCACATACACACAGAAAATTTATGTCCTTCAGCCTTCAAGGATATTGTTCCTTTCTTGAATCCAACCCTACAACTATCAATGTTTTGCAACTTGAAGGTTAGGGTTGTTGACCGTTAATTAAATGCATATTAATTTAGATTTATTGTAAACCCCAGTTAAAAAAAATTAAATGAATAATTAAATTAATATCGTATGGAAAATTTGAAATAAATATGTATTGAGGATGGGAAAATAATTCCATAATGAAAAGAAAATTTAAGAAAGAATTGTATTGTAAGCACTCGTATTGTTTCTCTTTCCATCATTTATTTTATTCTTATAACTTCAACCAGCTCTTTGGAGTTTTAAGAAAATACAATATTGGTGAATAATTAATTGTATACAAAATTGCGATTAACCGGGGACTGATCTGCATTTATCTTCAAAATCATACTGCCCATCAAGCTTCTCGGTATTTGTCAATAATCATCTTCTCTTGATAATAAGATTGCCTTGTGCCTTGATTTAGACTTGAGATCAAATTTGATGGAGATATTATATAGACCCCACGTACAGGAAGTTACTTGGAAATCTCCACGCCTTTGGGCAATGCAATTGCGAGTCTGCGTAGATTTATAGGGAGTGATATTTACCATCACCAAGTTCCTTCATCCATGCTACTAAAAATGAGTTTAATGATGGTTTTGCTCCTGGCTTATTTGAGTTATCACAGATTGAGATCTGTGCTACTAATTTCATCAATTTTATCTCTAAATTATCATACTCAAGAAAATATTATCATGAGTACCTTTCTTCTTTTTTCAATATAGGTGTGAAACGAATCTGTATTTAATTCTAAATAATATACAAAAATTGTGATTCAATAATATCCATAGTTTGACCCCTTTTTTTTTTTTTTGTAATTCCAAATAAAACTGTGTCACAAATAGTTTTCATATATAATAGAAAAGAATATCAACATTATTTGCACATTTCTTTATCGTACTTTTTTTCTAATGAAAAAATATCATTTTACATTAAAGAAACCAAATATATGTTTTGGTTTCTCTACGTACCCATACCAAATTTTATTTTTTTCAAAAGAATAAAGTGTTTAACATTTTAGGAGGAGAAATTAACTCCTAATTTTTTACTTATTCTTTTCGACATGAACAGATCGAAGGAGAATCTTGCTTAGCAATGTGAAGTTGACAATTGCTTGGTCTCCGGCCCTTTTATGATCTCTGGAGAGACGAATAATAATGGAGGGCCAACCATTCAAAAGTATGGAAATTGTTTTTAGTGGTGTTGAAATGGAAAACTGATCATGAATCATTAATTATTTATTGATTCAACTAATTGATGGATTAACAGGAATATATAATAAATATCTCATAAATGTATGCATTTATTTTCTACCATACTTGTGTGTTTTATTTCCAGCCTGTATTGATTGTGAACAACACAAATGCCACATTGTCGCAACACAATTTATTTTTAAAAAAAGCTTCATTGACCTTACCTCTATTTCTCAAATGCCTTGAGCTTGATTAGTGAACAGCCTCGATTTTAATTACGCAACTTATAAATGTCAACGAAATTTGTTTTAAGAGATCTGGCATTGCAGCTGTTTTTTCCTTTCTTTATTCATCAACTAGTGACTTGTTTTTCGTTTCTGGGTGTCATTCAACTAGTGATATATATTTTTAATTGTTTTGTGTAATCCCGCTTGCAAATTCTCTTAAAGGTATATGTCTAGTCAATTACGCGAGTAGTTTTTTTAAGCTTGTTCACATGTTCAACTTGTCATAAGATTATTCTCCAGTTAAGAGACTGGAGTGAGTTTTTGTTTTATTGAGATTCACATGTACTATATATAACCTACCGAAACTTTCTGTCCTAACTACACAATCATTACGAACTTTCTGTATGTGGGAAAGCTCGTCGCAAAAACACTGCTAAGGAATTTGTGCAGAAAGTGAAAGCTAGTGCGATTTACTTGGTGCTTGGACAGGAAGCTTTCAAAGAAATCAAGGTATGTTCTAATTCCAAAGTTATTGTATTTACCATTAATGATAATTCTTTGTGTGGTTAAGTTTTTAGTTACATATTAGCCACTGTAATATTGTTTAGTCAAAGAAATCAAGGTATGTTAGGCACCTTTTTCTACATTGTTATATTGTTTGGTAATTGTAGAACTGATTTCTAAAATGGTTGAATTTACAATGGTGTATACCGAACACCATAGATAAATTGTTGTTTGAATGAGAATTCATTGTTAAAGGAAAATTTCAGCGCAATATGTAATTTTCTTGTTAGCTTACGGTAGGAATTTGGTTGGCTAGAAATAAATCAGTTTATCAAGACGAGATTATTAATTAAGATACAATATTTGAGTTAGTTCTTTATCATTTATCATTTGGCGTTATGGCTTAAGATAGTGGATGGAAACTACCAACACACAGGAACATACTTGTTTAGAGGTCCAGAAAGCATTATTCTCATTTGGTCTAACAAGTAAATTCTTGTTAGTTTTACTATAAAAAAAATCGATAAATATTAAAAATATATTTTTATCGGTAAATTTTTAAAAAATTTTATTAATAAAAATATTCTCTCAATATATACCGAGAAAATTACAATAAAAAATATTCTTAACATGCAACCTAACATATATTTATACGTTAAAAAAACAAGTGTCAAATAAAAAGGTACTAGTAATGTATCTGGTTACAGAAAATAATTATTCTTTAGAGTAAATAATTTTCTATTACGTACTAAATGCATTAAGAATTCCTTCGACCTGATACATGGCAGCGAAGCATGCAACCATATTTAGGCATCTCTAATTATTTCGCCAAAAAATTTACATCAAAAGAAATTGATTAAATTCCTCTTAATTCATCAAGTTGTGTAAAAAAATTGATTAAATTCCTCTTAATTCACCATATTTAGGATCAACAACAACTTTTGCCATTGTGTCCTTATAATTAATTTCCATCCCAAAGTAACGTCGCATATATATAGCACTAGGGATTTTCAAGCTTTAATATTTTACAGTCCTAAATAGTAGAAAAAAAATAGAATTTCAAAGCCCAAAATTATAGATAAATTTTTGACTAATATTTGTCTATCTCTGTTTACAAAAATAAATTAGACAGCTTTATTTTTACAAATTCTAAACCTAAAATCAAAAAATATTTCATAGTAAAAGTTGCGTGGTTAATAAAATCTAGCTAGCATTAAAATTTTTAAACTAAATAAATCCTTGTAATTCTTAATAAATAAATAAATATTATAATAAAAATAATTATGTCATAAAATTAAAAAATAACGCCCTGCGTCACAGAGTTCAAAAACAATTAAAAATTCAATAATATTGCAAACTAAAGTTCGAGTGAAATGAATTATCTCAATAGCAGACGAGTCAATAGTTTCTTGTTAATGAGAAGGTTTTTGTTTTTTTTTATAAGCAAAATAGATAAAGCCTAGAATAGGCAAGAACAACAACTCATGGAGTTTGCCGAAAAATACATCAGCCAAGAACCAAGCAAAAGAGACCCTAGAAAACACAAAGACTAGAAAAACAATAATAATAATTTAAAAAAAAACTGCAGCTCCAGCTGATCATTTTCCAGTAAACCAACAGCTGACGTTACCATAGAGAATTATTTGCAGCACCCTAAAACAGCATCAATAACTTCAACAGAACCTGCCTCTGATTTTCTAGCCCATAGCAGTAGCCATTTGAAGGAGCAGCAACAAACACTGTACGTAGAGATTTATCATTACGGAAATGTAGCTAAAACAAACGACTTCAAAATTCCGCAGCCAATGTTTTAATCCCAGCCTTTTTATTATCAAAACATCATAACATCTAGTGTTCTATAATCGATCTAAAGAAGCCACAATATTACATCCAAGCCACAAACTCAGATTCTTGAAACTCCTTGTTTAGCAAGTTGGTATGCCATATGGTTTATTTTGTCAAATAATTATCTTAACCTAAAAACTTAAGCTATTAGATAGGATTATAAGATATGATTTATATTATTTTCTAACACATCTCCTTAAATGAACTCTTTGAACTTCAAACTTGTACAGGTCCACCTTGTGTTTATTTTTTATCAAATAAATGAGGATTGTGAGATTCGAACTTGTGATCGCTTAGTTATCAAGGCTTTGATGTCATGTCAAATAACCAATTCAACCTAATAATTTAAGCTATTATATAAGTTCTCAAGATATGATTTATATTATTTTTTAATATGTTTTTTATTTTTTCTGGTAAGATTGTTTTTTCTGGCCAAAAAATTCTTTTGTGGGACCGTACATTTTGATGCCATTATAATTTAAGTGAGCTTAAGTGCCCATGAAAAATATCTGCGTTTAGCCATTATATTGCTATTGTGTGATTTAAGTGAAAGAAGTACAAATTTGATTTCATGCAAACTATTATTGTGGTTGTTTTCAGAATATGTTTTTTTTCATGACTTATAAGTGATAGTATACACGTGCTGTTTCTGAACACCAGCGATTGTATCAGTTCAGTCACAGGGTGGAAATTGGTGGAACATCAAGTAGTACTGATCAGCATATAATGGATCAGAGCGATGAAGTTTCACTTGATGTCAATGAGTTAGCTATTTCTTTAAGGGAGCAATTGAAAATCAAGAAGGCTTTCTCCCTGGCATGCTGCATCTACAGAGTCCCGGAACGATTGCGGAAGTTAAATGAAAAGGCATATACACCTCGAGTAGTCTCAATAGGCCCTATTCACCATGGTAAGGAAAATCTAAAAGCTATGGAAGACCACAAAATAATGTACTTGCAGCAGTTTCTCGAACAGAATTTATTAGTAAGTGTGGAGGATTTAATTAACATTATCAAGGAGAATGAAACGGAATTACGTGATAGTTATGCCGAAACCATTAATCTTGGTAGGAAAGACTTCGTAACAATGATCTTACTGGATGCTGTCTTCATTATTATGGTCTTACTGAACATTAAGTACTTGAGCGGGTTTTATGAAAGTAGACGTAGTGACCACATTTTCTATCGTCCATTTAAGTTTGCTGATGTATTGTTTGATATGAGCTTGCTTGAAAATCAGCTTCCATTCTTCATCCTCCAGAAGTTGCTTGAGCTATCCAGTGTAGCTGCCAATCCTGAGAATTGTACCCTTATTGAGCTTAGCTGTGGGTTATTGAAAGGTCAATGGTCTGACTGGGTGAAAGAGGACAGTTGGAAAATAATCGATTCCTCTAGAGTCCTACATTTCGTTGACTTCCTAAGCAAGTGTCAGCAGCCAACAGAGAAGCACCGTCCAGCGAAAGAAGAAGCTTTCTTAAGCGCACCCACTGCGACGGAGCTCCATCAATCTGGAGTGAAGTTTAAGAATACAGAAAGAAGCTCACTATTTGACATAACATTCAGTAATGGGATTCTAGAAATTCCACAACTAAAAATATATGATGTGATAGAAATCTTATTCAGAAATCTCCAGGCCTTTGAGCAATGCCATCATGCGAACGGGGATACTTTCGTAAATGACTATATTACTTTCATCAGCTGCCTCGTCAGTGCTACCAAAGATGTGGAAGTACTTGCTCACAATGAGAATATGAAAAATATGCTAAGCAGTGACGAAGCAGTGTCAAATCTTTTTCACAATCTTTTCATAGAAAATGTTATCTCTTCAGAAAGTTTTCTTTCGGGTCTCTGCGAAGAGCTGAATTTACATTGCAGAAAGCGTAGGTACAAGTGGAAGGCAACCTTGAAGCAGGTTTACTTCAACAATCCATGGACTGGCATCTCCGTTGTTGCTGCTACTTTTCTCCTTGTACTCACTGTCATACAAACGGTGTGCTCTATCCTTCAATTGTGATAAATATTTAATCCCTTTGTATATTCTTTTGTTTTTATGATTTCAATGTACTTCAAATCCTGAGCGATGGTAGTTCCTTTCATTTCTAGTTTTCCTGTTCCTGATCTTAAATCCTTTATATTAGTCGTGAATCCTTTATAGAAAATAAATTTTCATTAAAACTAAAATTCTTTATAGAAAAAAATACTTAATTAAAACTTAACTAACTAATAAAACTTATCTAGTATTAGGGTTTATATAAAGAAAAATACTAATTAAAATATTAAAGTTATAAGTCAAGTAAAAAAAAAGAATTCAAATACAACTTGGTAAATTAAAAAAAATCTTGCATTGTAATTTCTAAGAATTATTTTAAGGTTTTCTTGACCCGTGATTATCATAAAATTTTAATCTAATACAAAACATGACTTTTAGATTTTTCTAGAAAAATTTAAACTTAATTTAATAATTGAATTATAAATTATACTTGATTTATCAAATTGCATATCTAGAATTTTTTTAACTCTAAAAAAAACTAAAAATCTTAATCATTGATGAATTAATATAATAAACATTATTATACCAAAAATAGCAAAGAAACTTTCCCACGTCACAAATGAGGATCTAAAATGTTGCCAATTTCTTCATTTCGTTCAGCTTCAGCCCATCTAACAAAATATAAAATTAAAAAAAAAAGTCATTATTTAAAAGCCCTTTAATTATGGCGTGCAAATCTATTTGATAGAACAATTTGACCCTAGACTTGTAGAATCTCCAAATAAATTTGAGTCACTTACAATGATCGAATCTAAAAGTTTTGGGCTTTTCATTTAGATAGGCCATCTCAGAGGACTAAACCTCTTTTTAGGCTTGTACCTATTTGTTAAGTCCAAATACATATTTGTCAAACGTGTTTTAAATATAATAAATTTGTTTCTATTAATTGATTAGAACCTCCTAAATCAAAAATATTTACCCCGATTTATTGATTATAATTTTAAATTATATAAATAAACAAGCCTCAAAGCTCAAGCTCTGTCCTTTCTGTAATTATTCTTCGAGGATGATCATTGCTAGCAGCAGCAGCATGATATCATATTGCATACGTCGTTTTTGCACTTCTAAATAAACCAGAATAGACCTTACCTACATAATGCCGATCTGAATTCGGGTGTGAAAGGCAATAAGTTTGTACTGATTGTGAATAATATAAATGCCACATTGTCACAGTACATAAAAAATTTTAAAAGCTTCATTGACCTTACCTATATTTCTCACGTGCCTCGAGTTTGATTAGTGATCATCAGCCTCGATTTTAATTACGCAACTCTTTTTTTTATATATATAATAATATAGAAGGTATTATTAAAATCATGCTAGCCATTTAGAGGATGGCCGTCATGAAAAGATATAGTTTGTATATAAAAGAGATCCAATGGAGAGGAAACAAGAGATAGATAACAAAAGAAAAGGCCTACAACGTGATACCAAAACCATACAAACAGTCAACGTTATCTTTTGGCATTTGTCCATCGTTGAATGCAATCAACATTAATTTGAAGATTATTAACTGTGCAAGAGAAATATGCTTCACAATTCTTTAACCATGTAGACAACCGATGGAGGGTTAAGGAAAAGTAAAATTCTAGATTTGGTTGAATATCATTGAAAACCAAATTATTTATGGTTAACCAAATACTCCAAGTAATATCATAAAAGAGTAGTTTCCATATTTTCCTTTGAAACCTTCCATTTATCATCATTGACCATTGAACTAGTAGTTCATCATCAAGTGTGTTTCGAACACACCAAAAGACCCCTCACCATGAAATTAATTTTGGTGATACAAATTGGCATTGTATCAACATATGATTTGAGGAAGATCAAAGATTAAAAATTTTGCACGTGAATATAGGGGCTGAAATTAACCAAATCAAAAGAAAAATTGAACAAATTGAAAGTTTATTTATCAATTGAAGGTCAAAATGTATAAATTCATAATCAAGAACCAAAAATAAAAAAGACAGACAACTTAGGGGCTGATAATTGAGTTTGGTAGAAGTGAAATTGCATGAAATTAAAAATTTATAGGAAATTATGGGTGTAATTAAAAGAAATTGAAAGAATAGAGGCTCAATTAAAATTTTACAATCCTAAAAAAAAAACATAAATGACCCGTCGTTCATAATTAAAGAACAGAAGGTGAGTGACACGTCGTTCGGTTGATTGGACTCTGATTTTGCCAGTTTTGACTGATCGAGTTAGCAACTTCAAACGAATAAATGTAGAGTTATAGATCTTAAAATTGAGCAAGGTTGAATTCAAATGAAAGATGAGCATCCCCTTTACCTATTTCAAGTAGTCTTTGGCGACGATAATGTTAGAATTGCTCCGGCGATGTCTTGAAAATAGGGAACTCAGTCAACCCTGATAGTGCAACTTTCATGCAAAAACAAACTTCTTTCCATGTGTTTACACTCAAAGCCTTCTCAATGAATTCATATCGAGGTTCACAAAAAAAAATTTAAGATCAAGATATCATAAATGAATTGAAAACCTCCCAAAACCCTTAAGAAAGTTTCTTCTGGAACCATTACTGAACTACAGAAATGATACTGTTTATTTCAACATCAAAGTTAAATAAATTAGGGCAGAGGACTTTGAAAGCAATTAGTGTTTTCTGATAGGACTTTCTAAGAAGCAGGAAACATATTAGTTAGTTTTAGTTTCAAGACACAGTATAATGTTCATTAACTTACGGGTTCAATCTTTCATGTCCCTTCTCCGTGGTTTTACTATTTTGACAAATTGATTGCTGTTTGATTCATATAATAATCATGTTGAAGAAAAAAAAAGGATGTTAACTTAAACATTAATCATGTCTTGCATAGAACAACGACATG
The DNA here is from genome assembly GCF_000002775.5 of Populus trichocarpa. Taxonomy (NCBI): domain Eukaryota; kingdom Viridiplantae; phylum Streptophyta; class Magnoliopsida; order Malpighiales; family Salicaceae; genus Populus; species Populus trichocarpa. The sequence continues at coordinate 20,507,032 of NC_037287.2, read as the reverse complement.
CAATCACAGACCTGAAGAAAATGAGCGCAGGTGTCTTATGACAGAATTGTTTGAACAGGAACTAAATAGCATATAAAAATAGATTTTACAATATTATGAAGATGTCAGAACAATTATCTAAATTCAGTTTTAAAAATTTTACTTTTAGCAGAGAAAAGTTCATCTGGATAGATCTATCAAATAATTAGACTACAGAAAAGCTTAGCATACACATTTATGAACTAGATGAATAGGTTTAAGTTCAAAACGTAGTTTATGATCATGCTAGAAGACCTTTCTAAAAAAAACAAGCATAACTTTTGATCATGCCAGACGACTCTTTTGACAGAAACAAGCATTAAATTTTTATTCGACTATTGTATTGTGCTTTAATTTGTCAGGAGATTTCATGAATTGTGCTGTTTCATGCAATTGTTTCCCAGCACCTAGTCATTGGGCAAAGTGGTTGCTTCCAAGCTTGTTGCAGCAAAACATGCTGGCTATTTCCCTGAACTTGCATCATTTTCAGCTTCAGATTGGGATGAACTTGTACTTTTTTCGCTCAGGATTTCCTTTATAACGGTTCTATGTACAGCGCCGAAGAACTTTGTGGATCCTTCACGCGATTGCATGCCCTATATCACTTTGTGTTCTCTTGTAGCTCATCCAATCATTGAGGGAAAAAAATCACGGTTGGCATATATATATATATATAAATTCTTCAGTATATTATTTTAAGACACATGTACAGGAGGAGATGAAAAGTCAGAGAGAACAAAAAATGTGATTCCTAAAAAAAACTAATAATTAAGAAATAAAGCTGACCTCTTGATGGAACTGCCTGCTTTGACAAATAATCCTGAAAGTTTAAAATAATATATGCTTATGGATTCAATGAAATTTTATTGAAGATTGAATTGAATTTATGGAGGGTTTAATTATAAGAAAAATTGATTTTTAAGTCAATTTAAATTTTAATTGAAAGCATTTAAAGTTCAAAGATCAAAATATAAATTTTAAGAGTTGATTTGGTCAAATTAAGGGTTTAATTGTATAAATATTGAAGTTTGATGGCCAATTAGAAATTTGAATGAAGAAATCCAAAACCAAGGACCACAATGGAAAGAGTGTGTAACTATAGGCATTGAAATTGACTGAATCAGGAGCTAAATTAAAGAAATTGAAAGTTTATTGATCAATTGAGGGTCAAAATCCACAAATTCAAACTAAGGACTAAAGTGAAAAAGACAAATATATTTAGGGCCGATGATAGCATTTGGCAGGGATGCAATTGAATTGATTTTTAAAATTAAAATTGCAATTGAGGACTTGATTGAACAAATATAAAATGGAGGCCTTATTTGGAATTTGGCACATTTTGGCGCCATTTCTTTGTAAATAAAATGGAGTGTTTTGTGCAAAACGATGTTTTGCATACACTGTTAAAAAAAAAGAAGAGGAAACATGGTATGGTGCCGTTTTGAACGGCTTGCATCTTCTTCTTCCCCTGCGCGCGAAGAGGCAGGGAAGAAGATGATTTTTCCCGCTTTTTCCCCTCTCTCTCTCCCCCCAAAAACCCGACACAACCCATACCCATCATACCCTGCCAACATGATGAAGAAAAGAGAGGGGAGACATGCCTTGGGGCGGCTGCACAGAGGCCGCCCCATGCCACATTACCCTGCGCTTGTACAGGGTAGGGTGGCTCCCTCTCCCCTTCCCTTATAGATAACAGAAGCTGGGGACAGTTTGAAGGGGGGATTTTGAGGGGAAAGGAGGTTACAGAGGAGGGAGGATTAGCAAAAAAAAAAAGAAACAAAGAACAGAGGGTAGAGTGGAGAGAAACCGAAAAAAAAAAAAGGGAAAGAAACAGGGGGATTGAGAGGGAACAGAGGAGAGATTTTTTAAAACCAGGAGGACGATTGTTTTGAAACAGGGGATGAAAAAAACAGAGGGAGAAAGGGTAAAACGAAGGAACAGAGAACAAAGGGAACAAACAGACGAAAAAGGACGGGGGGGGGGGGGGAGAAGACATTTTTACGTGAGGGAGTTTTCGCAGAGAGGGGGAGAAGTTTTTAGAGACAGAAAGATTTAGGGGGAGATTGTTTTTGAAACCAGAGAGAAAAGAACAGAAAAGAGATAAGAAGAACAGGGGACGAGAGAACTAACAAAAAAATACAGAAAGGGGGAGAGAAAGATTACAGAAGGGGGACAAAAAAAACAGAGGACGAACGACAGAAAAAGAGAGAGAACCAGGAAAGGAAAAAAAACGGAGAGGGACAGAGAGATAAGAGAAAAGGAAACAGAAGCATAGAGGGGGAACAGCAGGAGCAAAAAAACGAAACCCAGAAAAGGAAAAATGCATAAGGAAAACACAGAGAAAGAAAGAAGAGCCACCGGCCAAGTAGCTCCACAGTCTGCAACCGCAACGCCACCGCCACCAGAGAACGCCGCCGTGAGCCACCGCAGGTCAGCTTCCCCCGGCCATTCTCCTCTTTCCCCTTCTTCTGTTTCTGCGCCAGCTCCACTGTTCTGGAAAGTGAACAGTGAAGACCGGAGAGTCTCCCCTGTTTAAGGGCTGGTCCGGCCTATTAAAAAAAAAAAAAAAATCTTTGTATCAATTCCAGCCTGATCTTTTTTAGATCAAGTATTAAAATACTTTATTTTCACCAAAAACATTATAAAAAAATTACACAAAAAAATATATTGTTTTCATGCATATAATATAATCAAGTCTCTCAAAGATAAAAAAAAAATATATATATTTTATTTTTAATTTTAATAACTAGTTTATTAAAAACAAGAACTGAACCAATATTTTAAAAATTCTAAAAAAATTATTTTGTTTTTTTTAATACGTGGAATTATAAACTTATACGTAAGATATATTCTTGATATTAAAAATATAGTTTTTATATATATAAATATTAGAATGATTAGGTTTTTATCTAATAAAATAAGAATTTTCTTATTGAATCAGCCTATGCATTTGAATAGCTTCTTAAATATTCTATTTGTAAATTTAATCAAAAAAATTCTTGGCTGGTTGTTCCACATCTAAAATCCTTTTCTAAATATATAAAAAATTCAAAAACAACAAAAAATTAATTGGCAGCTTTCGAGCTTAATTTGGGTCTAAAAACAAAAGCAGCTTGTAAGCTAGTTATCCTATATAATTAGATATTTAAAACATTTTAATTTGATCCAATGATTAAATCAAACTCAAAAGATAAGCATGTTTTTACACTAGTCTTTGGAAACGCCAAAAAACTCTTAACAATTAAGCAAGTAATATAATAAAAATAATTATACTAAACTAATTAAGAAAGTGCCCCACACCAATTATTGTCCCCTTTCCTCGTAAGAGGTTTCAAGTTCAATCCTCCTCTTTATGTATTGAACTTAATTTATCTAACAGCAGAGTCACTAATCAATAGCTCTATCAACACTTGTTAAGGTTGAATGTTAAAATAAATAGTGTAAGATTCATCTCTCAGACTATGTAATGGTGCAAGAAGAAAATTTCTTTTGTCCCCCTTTGCAACAAAGCTGATTGGATGATATTGACTTAGTCCCTTGTTCATTACAAAGCTGGCTCCCTGATTAAAACCAGTATCTGATGATGACCCTGATTTGCAGCTAAGCTTCATGCTTTGACCTGACTTATAATCCACACCACTGTACACGTAGCAACCATTCTGGATACCTGATTCCAGGGATACAGTTCCGTCTTTTCCATCCAATCCAGAAACCACGCGGAAGATAGATGATCCATCATCATCAGCAGAATTTGTGAGTGTAAAGCTTCTGTCTTTTCCTTGCTGCACTAAAAGCATTCCAGGAAGATGAAAGGGTTCAAGCATGACTGATTTTCCAATAACATCTTTAACACTTGAGAGTTTCGAGGAAGAAGAGTCTTTAAATACAAGTCTAAAGGTGGCTTGTAGAGAAGCATCGGTGCCTGATTCCGGGAGCTTTTCCATTGATATTGATTGGTTTGAATTTGTTAACACAAAAGTCGAAATTCCAGACTCTTGGGAAAAAGATACTAATTGTCCATTATAAGAGCCAGGGATTGGTGTTATTGAGTCTGAAAGAGAATTTCCTGACCCGGATTTGAGGTTCCAGTCACCACTTGTATGACCAGCAAGTAGGTAAGGACCATAAAGTATTGCCTGAACAGAAGCATACTCATGCCGCTCATCTGAATGTTGTTCAGAGAACTTTGTCAGCTCTACGTCCATCATCATTATAGACATTCACGAAAATATTTTACATTTCAAGCAGGAATCCAAAGAAAATACCTTTAATGGCCTCTGTTCTCAAACTGATGGGAATCTGAAGGGTTAGCTTGTCACTGCTTCTCCATTTTCTATTGACTGATAAGAAACTACCTGCATTAGAAGCTGAGTATTAGAGATTATTCCAGGTATCACTCTGAAGATGCCCAATGAACTCTCCTATTAGCACTTATAAAATGTATTAAATCAGATATGAGAAACCTGTAGATTAACAGATGCAAATAGTCATGATTATACTTCACACCTGGAGCTGGTAGACGCAAACTCTGAGAATTTATTGTTGCAGTAGCACCTTCTGAATTTGTCCAAATTGGTATCCGCAAATACAAGGTCGATGCTTGGCTAGTCCCCTGCACAAATCAGATCCATTATGATCACAGGTAAGCCTTTTTTTTCCACCCCTTGTTAAGACTTTCTATTCTCTGTGCACTTGCACACTACAAAAATAATTATAAATTTCCAGTAGATTTAGCCACTTTTTAACATCCTTTTCCCAGCCAAGGAGGATCCAGGTTGAATTTTTTTTTTATTGGCAAGTACCTCCTTCAAAAGTAACACTAGTTTCCGTATGCTCATATGATAGATCGATTCAGCAAATACCTTCTTAGGAGAAAAGGTTAATGTCACCCGAAGATATGGATCCGAAGAAACGATAGGATCAACTTTCTGACTGAGCACAATCTGTCCAGATTTCCAATCAAGAGAGCTTGATATATACTGAATGATGTAAAGGCCTGGGGCTTCTCCTTCTTCAAAATATATGGAATCTCCCAGCTTTGAAAATGATTCAATTCCTGTGGGTACAGCAACAAAAGATAATATCAAATTGTTAGCACAGAAGCAGAGGTATGTTTCTCCTCTTACAAGTAAAAAATGATTAAAAACAGTGAACTGTATTAGCAGCTAAGAAAGGATGAGGCAGGTAACAGTTTCCACACCTGTTCCATAGCAGCACCAAAAAGAATCATACGAAGTCCCCCATCCATGATAGCTTTTGGCTTTGGAACTTCCAGGATATTGTGGAAGCATGTAAATCATCACTCCAGGTTCTGTTCCTCTTTGGATGCCTAGCACACCGTTTGTCAGAGCTCGCTCGTAATAATCTGCATAAGCCATTTCTTTGGTCCATCTGAACAGGTGGCGAGAGACCTACAGGTTGCAAAAAAAGTGCAGAGTATTTAAGCAGGAAAATTTATGTAACACGAAGATGAAAAAACTGCCAGGTAAATGCCGTATAGATGCCAAAATGTTTACTGACATACAGACCTTGGAGTCAAAATAAGTTTTTGAAAAGATCGAAACAAATTCTATTCATCAAGTACACATAAAATCTAAATCAGTAAGCAGAGATATGAGATGAAACACACCTTCAGCATATTATAAGTTGTGCAGGATTCCTCATTTTCTGTCTGTAACGTGCTAGCCAGTCGCTTTGGATCTGACCTACTCACACATCAGGCAAGGTGTCAACCAACACAGGATAAGATCTTAGCAAGCTTTTTTTTATGAAAGTAGAAGCAAGATTCTTCTATATGGAGGCATTAAACCTACTTCAGAATATCACTATTATTATTGAACGAAAAACAACAATCAGTACCAGAACTCGCTAACAGAAGTTCCTCCAGTTGCATAGCTGTGAGAAGAGTTGACTACATCCATGAAGAATGCTCCTATATCCTGGAAGATCAAATCTGTCTTAGGCAGTTTTAAGATCAGAGATCATGCATGCATGACTACTCTAACATGAACTGCAATAGCTCAGTAGAACAGTAATCAAAATGCTACAACATTTCATAGAAAATGTTGCTCAGGTAATCTATGATTAATATAAAGCATTAACCTTATAAAGAGGATCGCCAGTGATTTCATATCGCATCTGTGCACCGATGACAACAGGGATATGTGTATTGGCGTGGAAACCTGATATGTCATCGGCCTACAAGGAAGAGAAGAAGCTTCTATAAAATAGCCTGCATTCCAAATTCATTCTATTTGCAATATAAAAAACTCAGAAGTTCATCTTAAATTAGGCTTGCTCTAACTGATTGGAATGGTTATGTCAAAGATGATAACATTTCATTTTACAAAATCAGAAGCTTGTTTTCTCAAAGGGAAACTATTCTTATCGGCAAAAGGAAGGAAAAGACCTGAAAAACCAGAAGACTAAAACACCAGCCAAAAGCTGATAAACAACAATTGATAGTCATAAATTACCTGTACTGCAAGCAAACCAAGGAAGCAAGGCTTGTCAAACAGGTGAGCCAGCACCAAATGCTTTGGATCTCCCTGCACCAAAGTAACATTTAAGGCTCGAGTTAAAGATATCCAGAGGTTTATCTTCCACGGAACAGAGTAAATTCAAAAATATATCCATTCCAGCTCCAGGGAGACAATTCATAGGACTCATGAAGTGAAGAATCAGGAGAAGCAAAGGAAACTGCACAGATTAGTGTACTTACTGTTATGCTAAATAACTTGTAAAGGACATCATTCATACCACCAGTTTCCTCGTTGAGTGATAGATAATGCCTTTCAACACTGTAATTGGTTATAACGTTTCTAACTCGATTGTAAAAGTAATCAACCATCCACTTAACCATTTTTAAAGCTTGAGCATTATCTGCCAATGTATATTGGTCCAAAAGACCTGCTAGGATCTGTCAAAGTCAACAACACAAATGGTTAGTCGTATAACTTTCTAAAGAATCACTACAGTGAACCATTTTGAAGTAGATAGTACCTTATGAATGGTGTAATAAGGAGCCCAGACTGGCTTTATAGCTTCAAACCGATCAAATAATTCAGATGGGAAAGCAGAAAGGTATCCTGTTCCCATTTTCACCTGACAGGCAGATAGAGCAGAAACTACTGCAGACATTTTCTTCTTTAGAGTTTCATTATGAGTACTAGCCCACATCTGTGCTGATGCACTCAAATAGTGCCCTTCAACAAGCCAAATCAAATTTGTCTGTCATAAAAATATATGTACTAATATTGATCAACACTAAATTCAAGATCATCAGCAAAAACCACAAAAAACTAACCTACAAAATGTCCTCGAAGCTCGGAATCCGGTTTCTCCCAACCACCATAAGCTTTTCCTGGTGTAGACGAACCTGCAGTTTTCCTAAAGCTCCACACCAAGTTATTCACATCCAACATCAACAAGTACTCCAAGTTTGTTTGTTGAGCCTTCCAATGGATTGAACTTGGATCCAATCTCACATTATGCAATGACATTTCGTTAAGGAAATTTCCAGAGGATTTCAAAGGACTTTTCAAATTTCTATACATCATTTCCCAGCTATGCTCATCTTCTTCTCTCAGTATCTTTCTTGGCAGCAAACTGGACCAAGCAGAATCATCGGTAGGTATCAAATGATAATGTTCAAACATTTCTTCTTTCCATGTTTCATTCTGTGATGATAACAGTTCATATCGAAATGAATGTGACGATAACTGAGTCGGGATGTTTGTACACTCCTTGCTGATACCAAAACTACATAGCATAGACACCATGGCCAAAACTAACAAACCATTCATTTCTTTTTCCATTTGCATAAATCACAGTTCAAGAACACCCAATTTGAGTTAACTTAAGCTTAGCAGAACAACTCTTCTGAGTTCAAATTCAATTAAAAAGAATCAAAACATGAACTTTAACTAGAACCCAGAAACCAAAACCTCACTTTGCCAAAATTTGCAGAAACAAAGCTCAAAATCATCAAATTCAAGTGGTACTGATCTTATACCAATAAACACAGAATTGTACAAGACTCCAAGTCAAAGAAAAACACCAAAAACAAAGCGAGAAAGAATCAAAACCAAAGGGCCTTGAATAGCTGAATAAAACAGGGCACGTGAAGTCCCTATATATACATACACACAGCGCCAACAATAGCAAGAAAGAGTCCAAAAATATCAAGCTAAAAAGACTAAAAGCTATTACTCCTCCTACTACCACTACTACTCTCTTATCATCTCGTGAAAGGCAAGAATTTGGTTTCGTGCACATTAAAAAACAAAAGATAAGAAAAGAAACCAAAAACAACAAGGAATGTGTATTCTACACACACACACACACATACAGAGAGAGAGAGAGAGAGAGGGATTTAGAGTAGACAAGAGAGAGTATAAGATGACAGAGAAGAATCACGGATAAGGTGTCGGTTTCTATGGAAGGCTACTTGTGACTAAAATTTGCAGAACTGGAAAAGAGGAATCTGCAGTATCTGATGAGTAAAACTACAAAAACATAGAATCTATCTTTTGACAACTGTTGAGAGACAACAACACAGAGCTATGTATCTATTTAAATATAAAGTAAGAACTTAGCTGTTAAAAGGGTTCTATATATATATATATATATATATATAAGTTGTAAATATTTTTAAGTTCCCGGGTTTTTTGTGGGTTGTTCCTGTTTTTATTGGATTTGGAATAAGAAGAGAACGGTTTTTGCTCATTTGGTATAGAAAGATTAAATTTTTTTTCTCGTCAAATCTTAGATAAATCATCTCAACCAAATTAATAAATTAAGTAAAATAATTTATTTAGTTTTTTTAATTATTATTGGAATCACCATCTCAAAAGGTGTTATGGGTACAATTTAGGCTTAAAAATACTGAGTGAAAGTTAACTTAATTTATCAAAATCTAGTTTAATTTTTTTAAATACTAAAATAATATTATTTTAATTTTTAAAAATAAAAATCTTGTTTACGAAGCAAAAATCACAAAATATTTGATGAAAGTTTTCGTCGTTAGCTTTAGATTTTCATTAATCACTATATGAAATTTGGAATTTATGGAATTTCTTTCCCTTGTTTTTATTTAATGTTAAGTGGTATCTTTAGAATTAAGTTTATATTTAATATTGACAAATAATTTATCTATACCAGAATTAAAAAATTTATGAAAAAATGTCTTTTCTCATAACATTGGAGTTGAAACCTAAAAGATGATATGAAAAATACCAAAGCCAACTTCTCCACCCAATAATGTCCGTATGATAACTTTTGAAAGAAAAAAAACAATTCCTCAACTGTTGGACAGCATGAACAGTGTTTAATAATGTGATGTTTTGTGATTTTTAAAAATAATTTTTAATTGTTTATATATATTAAAATTATTTTTTATATCAGAATCATTAAAAAATATCTAAAAATCAATTTAATGTTTTTCTAGAAAAAAAACTTTGAAAGGTAAGTTGGAAAAAAAAAACACTCTCGAAGTATAGCAGAGTTAATAAAGGGTAATTTATTTAATTTTAATTTTTAAATTTGAATTATATTATTATTTTATTTTTGATAAATTATCTTTCCAGTCGAGTATGTAATCAATCAGTCTATTTTAATATCAAATGAAGTATGTACTGTAAATTGATCTTTTAGTTCCTCCCATTTTATTAAATATTGATAAAGGAAGGTTGACCTCACCTCCCCAGTCCTTAAAAAAAAATTAAGCTACTCGATCGAGACTTCTCTCCATTAAATCCAGGCTTGTTGATTCCTATGTGTTCATGTACTTTGAATAAAATTTGAGATGATGATAATTTCTTAAATTTATTTTATTAATTCATATTTTTTATGGTTTTAATATATGTTACATTAATTACTGAATTTGACAGTAATAAATTTCAATTAATCTTAAACATTTCTCATTCAATATCGAGTAAATTCATATAATAAACTGTTAATTAATAAATGAAGGCATGAAAAGGACTCAATTAATAAACCAGTTATTTTAAGAATTATTTGGTTGAATTTATCCAAAGGGCCAAATCATCCATGCAAGTTGCAGAATAGATTGAGAAAGAGAGTCTCATATCATGCGATTTGTAATTGGATGTAGCACGTATGATTCGATACTTTCCATAAAAATTAACTCTTCTTTTTAATTTAAAAAAAATAAAATATGACACTTTCCTTTTGTCACATCAGTTTCCTGATATTTATTTCAAATGCAACTGCATTGTTAACTTGTTTCCATGAATATATATATTAAAGTATTATTACAAAAATAAGATTAGTTCCAACAAGTCAATCCAGTAAACTTGGTATAAGATTTATATTATAAAGTATTATCAAACTAGTAGGAAGTTGGTTTTCGAGTTCATATCATAAAAAACAAATTTAACCTGATCTAATAGTCCAAAACTTAGTTCGAGTCGGGTTTTATATCAAACCAAATAAAAAATTGTTCAAGGATCCTAGTTTAACATTTTTAAAAATAAAATCTAAAATAATATTATTTTTTAAAATAATCCTAGTTCCATGTCTCAAGCACAGTACTGTCCAACCAAGTTTCATAAGAGAGTGTATGGTCATAAATGTTCTGTAGCTGCTAAGAATACCTTCTTGTTACACAAAGCTCTCATGTGATGGGACATTTGTGTTAAATATCTTTCAAGTCTCCATAGCTGAAAAGAAACCTCTCCTGGTTGGCTGTCGTTGCTTCCAAATATGTAGGTTAGAGAATTGGACAAGTTGCTCAAAAAATGTCTCGTACGTCTCATTCATCTCAGCTGGCTTTGTAATAATACATTAGTGGGGCAGGAAAAGAAAACTTGGTAGATCAAACAAAAATTTCTAGCCCTTCTTTCCTCTCTGATTAGAGGTTATCGTACGAGTTCAAATTATGGAGGATCTGGGAGGTTGTTTCTATCAAATTACTAATTTAATCTTGAAATATCATCCGACTCGCATCATTCGACAAGAAAAGTAAATATATGATTGATTCTACGGGGACATGAAAAGAAAAATTATTGATGAAAAGGAAGCTTATCTTCTCTTCCAAAATTAATCTCGGGAACCATTAAATTTGGTTGCTCAACTGATCCAAGAAAACAAGGTGAGTTTAAGGTTATTCCAAAATATGGTCTTCCATATTTTAATTAATGTCCCACTTTCAGAAACATGGAAACAGTATTTATAGACTCTAATTCTGAAACTTTATCAGTTTTGAAGAGTGAGTGCTATTTCAAGGATGGGAAAGGAAGAACAATTTATTTTTTAACAGACAAATGGTTACAAAGTGGGATTTTAAGGGACAACTTTCCAGGCCTTTATGCTTTGTCTGCTGCACCTGCTTATTGTTTGGCTGACATGGGAGAGTATGTGAAGGGAACTTGGCATTGGAAGTTAAACTGGAAAAGAAGCTTCATTAAGGCCATCAGAACTCTCACTGTCAACAACTCCTACAATTGCTAAATGATGTTAGTTTGAGTCCAAATTAAGAGGATAGCAGAAAGTCAAGGAGTATATACAGTCAAGTCTAGCACCAATATATTGGATCGAATTGAATTTCTTGGAGCATATATATATACGCATCAATTGCGGCATCAAAGGTTGAAATGTTCTTGTGGCTGCTTCTTCAAGATAGAGATAGTACAAGGGAATTTTTAGTTGAAGAAATTTAATATCCATTGGAGCAAATTAAGCAGTTTATCCTTTCTATACCAAGGTAACTGAGTATGTTAATCACCTTTTTATGCATTGTTTTGAATCATGGAAGATCTGGCAGCGTTTTATGTATTGGGCTGGTATTAGTTGGTGTATACTTTTGTTAACAAACACCTCGACATACTCAATATCCCCCATAGAATTTAGAATATTAAATTGTTTTAACAAGACAAAAAAAAATCTATATTTTATTAAATCAATCATTGCATATTTCAATAAATTAATCGTGGCATGCTTCCTAGAGGCTTATAGTACTTGGACATCAATAAAATACACAAATAATTCCAGTTTAAGTATTTTAAATTCATTTTTGCTCCATCCTCCTCCATTAATCAATGTATTAGCAATAAGCTAACAACAACCACATGCGTATAAACCTTATCTATAGACAGCCAATTACATATACGAAGGCAACATTACGATTTGGAAAACAACATATTGTAAAACAAATCTATCAATTAAAAACGTCCATGTCGAGCTAAAGAAAAAGTAGTGCAAAATTAATGCTGGGTATACAGTCGAAGAAGGTGGAAATATAAGCTAAAATATTATTTATTTCTAGTTTTAGATGGGTTTAAAATTTATCTGGTCCAGCTAAAGAGATCTAAAGCCTAGACCCAATAACCACAATTAATGTCCACGTCGAACCGAGAGTTCTGTACCCCAACCCAACCCAACCCACCACAATTGCAGGATGGGCAAGGCTTATTTTTCTTAAACACGCGATTTAAATAAGTAAATGGAAGTAATTAAGATGGTTTACTTCCACTTACCTCTAGTTTTATACTCACGATTCACGAAATCAAATGAGTAAATGGAAGTAACCATCTTGGTGGTGATCCAATAATAAAAGCTTGGGATTAAGAGGTTTGCTTTCTCCGTAGTCTCAGGTTCGAGCCCTGTGGTTGTTTATATGATGGTCATTGGAGGCTTACATGGTCGTTAACTTCAGGGCCCGTGGGATTAGTCGAGGTGCGCACAAGCTGGCCCGGACACCCACGTTAAACTAAAAAAAAAAAATTAAGTAAATGGAAGTAAATCATCTTAATTACTAGGACACCTCCTTAAGAGTCAAATGATAGCTAGGCATGCTAAATAAACTAATCTTAACTGGTTTTTTATAAAAAAACAAATCAACCAGAAATTTACTCATTTTGATCCAATATTTAAATATTCAACACCTTTGTCGATCCATTAAAAACTTGGTTTAGAAAAATTATTCAAAATTAATTTTTAATTACTAATTAAATTTGGGTTTAATAACTTTTGTTTTAGTCATTTCATAATAAAAAAATCAAACGAGGGAATGAAAAAAAATGAATGCAATTATTATTATTTTTTTGTTAAAGAATCATCTCAATTAAAAGTTTAAGTGAGTTTTTTTAAAAAGATTATTCAAGTAAAATTTTTTGAACTTGAAACTTACAGAGTTTTATATTTATTTTCTAACACATTTCTTAAATGAAAAGTTCTTTGAACTTAAAACTTGTACAGCTTCATACTATTTTGTGCTTAATTTTTATTAACTAAAATGGGGTGGTGAGATTTGAACTTGTGATCACTTGGTCAACAAAACTCTGATATTATATCAAAAAATTAACTTTTCTAAAAGTTTAAGGTGTAAGGTAAGGTTCCAAGAATAATTTTATAATACTTTCTTACACTTTTGATTTTTTATTTTTGTCCTTATTTTCTGATCAATGATTGTAAAACATTAAGTTTTTTGTTTATTTTGCGTTTCAAAAGTACTTTTAAAAAAACATTGAATTTTTTTATTTTTTTCCTTCAAATTATTTTTTTATTTTTGCTATTTTTAGATTATTTTGATGCGCTGATATTAAAAATAATTTTTTAAAAATTAAAAAAAATATTATTTTAATGCATTTTCAAGTGAAAAATATTTTAAAAAGTAACTACAACACTTTCGAAAAGCTGTAAATCCAATTTGATGTTAACAGACTCAAAAACTCTTCTTACAATGCCCATAATATTTTGATGAACTTAAGTTGATTTGCATTAAGGAAAAAGACGAACAAGGGGATGTTGTGTCCCATGATTTGAAGCCAACTAGATTCGTAGATTACAAAAGAAACCTCTATGAAGGCCCAAAACAGAAATAAATAAAAAAATCAAACTAATCAAATTTGTTACAGAAATTAAAGCCGAGCAATGAGGTCTTTTGGTCTTTGAAGTCCTCCATAGCTTTACCAGGTTATGGGCCAGAAGGAGAAGAAAAGGTCAGGACAGCTGGAGAGAAGAAAAATAAAACAGAAGACCACCAAACTTACCAGCGAGGAGAGAGAGAAAAACTTGAAATGAAAATTACATTAAAGCTCCAATAATAATGATGATGATAACTTGAAATGAAAAATGAGACGTTGAAGTACGTTTACCGTTATTTTGAATAATCAATTCTGTTTTTTCATATAAAAAAAAGTATTTAAATTTAAATTTTATATAAAATTTAATAATTAATTTATATTATCCTCTAATATTTTTGTTGATTTTTTACCAACTATTTTTTTAATTTATGATCTCTTGGATATTTTATACATCTATTCAATAATGTTATTTTATCAAATTTATCCCAAAAAAAATCCCATGATCAAAGAGATTATGAAATTGACACAAGAATTTGTAATTTATATTTTCAAGATGTTGAAAACGTAATTAATTTGATCAAATTAAATTATACTTTGGCTCAATTTGCACAACAAATTTTGATTTACAAAGTAGACATAAAGCTGTTTAATTAAGTGTTGTCTATTTCAGAGCATCGTGGTTATGAAATTGTCAGTTCTTCATTGGATTCTTGTGATCTTATGGACCTGGCATCATTGCCTACTTACAGAAGTGGTCCTCTCTAGATATCTTTATGAAGGAAGAGCAGCAAACATGGCAGAAACACATTCTATCGATATCATGTTATATATATTACTCTCATATATATTAAGTCGTGAATTCTTTCATAGCTCTCTCTCTTCTGCATGTGTGATCTCCTCTTACAGTACCATCATCTATCATACAATGACTCGTCTCTTTATTGTGGGCTTGTCATTTAGCACCTATGATCATGTCTTAATTAAAATATATAGTCAGCCAAAAATTAAGATATATCTTTAAAGGAGCAAAAGATTAAATCTTATCTTTAGCATAATTAGCTTCATACCTAGAATTTTAAAGGTCAATTAAAGTTTCTAATTATTATAAAACTAGGTGATGGTTTTTATTTTCAATTTTACTCTATCAATCCTAATCATAAATCATCGAGATGTCTCTATCTAGTGACAAGACTAAAAAAACTCTTCACTACAATACCCATTGTTTGATGAACTTAAGTCGATTTTCATTAAGGAAACGAGGAACACAAGGATGTTGTGTCCCATAATTTGAAGCCAACAAGATTCATAGATTACATAAGAAAGCTCTTAAAAGGTCAAAAACAGAAATAAAAAAAATCCAAACTAATCAAATCTGTTACAGAAATTAAAGCCAAGCAATGAGGTCTTTTGTTCTATGAAGTCCTCCATAATTTTGCCAGGTTATCCGCTGCATGGTTTGCCTCCCTGTAATAGTATGGATGAAAATGATCACTTGTTTGAAACTTCTTAGAAGTGTGTTACAATGACATTGGCAATAGAAATGTTAAAATACAGTACTACAAATTTATCATAGAGAAGCTGACCATTTAGAGCAGCCATACACAGAACAGAAGGCCTCCAAAGCAGACAGCAAGATGAGAAGATTAGCTGCTAAGAATGTGAGAACAGGCCATGAGCTATAAACATACTTCTTGAAAGACGTTGACATCCGAACTTTCCAGTTATTTGAGTAATAAGAATTTGCTTCCTCTATTGCGTTGTCAAGAATTGGAACTTTGGTTAGCTTCATGAATTTAGTAATTCCATGCCAAAGATTTGCTGCTTCCTCGTCGCTCTTGAGTCGATTCAAGACAATCCCTGAATCCCTCAAAATCTTCACATCCTCTTTTGTGTCCAGAATTCCACTCATCAATTCAACATAGCGTGCTAACACCGTGCATTCTGGTGCTAAAGAAGCCTCATAAGCTACAAGATTCCTCAGTAACACCTCTGAGTCATCGTCCAAGTTCACCACCGGAAGATAAAATGCTCCACGAGGTTTGTCAAAGCTGATAGTCTTCAAGCCTCCCTTTGTGGGAATGAATTTGACACCAATCCCAAAAAGTTTTGTCGCAGATGGAATCGATAGCTCTTCGATCAATAGACTCGCATCGTTCAATGCAGACACACTTTCGATCTCTGCAGCTACAGTTTCTGCTGTTGATACAAGATTGGTTATTTCACTTGTGGGTTTAAGATGGCAAACACTCTTTATGAGTTTCCATGGTAAGGTTACTGCAGCCTTGACAGCTTTTGATTTGAGTATTCGTATAAGAAACCGAAGAGGAACTACAATAATGAAACATAAAAAGCTCCATATTGACTTCCAAGTTTTCTTAAAGCAACCATTCTCCTCATGCTCTTCGTTGCCCTCGTTCGACTCTTCGATTTCCCTTTCAATATCTTCGGATTTTGGTGCAACCGTGCAATAGATAAGATCAAGTAGATGGTTCTTTTGGAGACATTCTTCGCTGACACGTTGCTGTCCATCCACGATTTTAATCGGAGACGCATGCTTACAAAATTTCATTAACATCATGGCCAACGCTTCATCAGGATTTTCATACTGAAAATACCTATTGACTTTTCTTAGCACGAAAAAAGGGATTTGGTTTTCCAGCATCAGCATATCCCCGAGGATTGCTTGGCGAATGGTTTTCTTCTTGGCGAGGTGGTTGACCATATCTGCTAGACTAGAAGATGAACGATTCCTTGATGGCTCTTCAGTTCTAATTGTGAAGGTTCGGAGGTACCCAAGCAAGAAGGAAGCATCAATGGCAAAAGTCCAGGCCAGTTCTTCTCGATCAAAATCCAAGTAGGCATGATAACAAGCTCGGACAGTGGCATCATTTTCCTCCAAATGCTCAACTATGTCACTGAACCTAATGTTTTGATACTTCTTCTGGACTCTTTCCGCTTCAATGAGCTTGTAACGCTCCATTTCGAAGAGCTCTACGCGTCGATGATGATAAGGGCCTATTGCAACTAGTTGAGGGATGTATGCTTCTTGTTTGGTTGAAACTATGGCTTTGGATACACTGAAGATGCAGACAGGAACGCCTACATCTTCATCATCTATACCTTCATCAAGGGTTCGTTTAATGTGTATGACCCATTCTTGGCCAGTGGTACGATTAAATTGCTTTATCATTTCTTAGGACACAGGAGGAGGGATCGATAGAGTTGCTAAAACATGAGTGCGCGCAGGTCACACTTCTTAAAGAAACGGAAAGATCGTTGAAGATAAGCAAAATGTTAATTTGTGGTTTGTAGATCACCAAATTTATCTCGTGAAAAATCCTCCTTTTTTTTCTTCTTTAATTTCCTTCCATATTGTCTTCATCAATCATTTTCAATTTCCTTTTTCACTCGAGAAAACAATGTTTTAATTCACAAAGAAAAAAAAAACGTTACAAGTTTTTACACTATCTAACCAACATGTTTTTGGAATTTTCTCAGCAAAATGAAATCTATGAGATAAAAATTGATCACTAATTAGAGACTAATGCGATAAAAATACGTAATTTTTAATTAAAGATCACCTATTAAACCCTTATATCTGGAGGTATTGATCGTCTTACCCTCAATATGTGCTTCAAACTTGATCGATTTATACAAGAATTTATATTGTCAATAGATGTTGAAGAGGTTAATTTGATCAAATTAAATAATACTCTGGCAAATTTTGATTTACAAAGAACACATAAAACTGTTTCTTGTGCTGTCTATTACTATTACACTGCCTCGGTGATTCTGAAATAGTTAGTTCTTCATTGGATCCTTGAACGATCTTGTTGAACTGGAATTATTTCCGACTTATAGAAGTGGTCCTCTCTAGATATCCTCATTTAATTCACTTCCAACTTTTTCTTTTATGTTTTTTTCCCTTTCCATTGTTGTGAAATTGAAACTTGAAAGAGAAGGACACTGTCATCTTGTCTTGCTGGTCCCAACACATAAATATGATGTATTCAACTCTTAAAGCCGCATAACCGACCTTTGAACCTACTCTCTACCTTAGAAAAAGAAACTTATTTACCTTGCAAGTATGCAGAAAGGGTGTATAAATTAAACGGTCAAAACATAAAATTAATTCAGCTTAATTAATAACAATTTAGCTCCATCAATAACTTCACTTAATAAATCCAAGAAAATAGAATCTTTTGCTCTCCTTTTTTCATGGTAATGAAGCATACTTTCATTTTTATTTTATTTTTTTGAATGTGATGAAGAAAAAAAAAATTATAAAAGGTTAAGAATATTAGCCAACGCAACAAACAAATACAAAAGGGTAGAAGCTCAAACATCAAAAACTAGACAAAACGCAACAATTAAACTAGCTAAAGAAAAATCAGGCTAGGGAGCTGAACTCTCTAGAGGTGGAAATTTTATTTTGTCCACAAATATGCAATCGAGAGCTGCAACTTTTATATCACACCTAACAATCAACTGCTTTCAACTTCTTATATTGGGTATAATTATGGCCTTATGTGTCCCTTCACAATGCTATTCCTATCACGCTGTTAGAAAAAAAAAATTGGGGGAAGGAGGAGGAGGAAGCTTGATAGAAACACATCTCCCATTATCATATTATATTATTTTTATAAGAGAGAAAGGGATGTGAACTTGGACTTGAAATATAATACTTGCAACATATACATTTATTAATTTAAGGATAATCAAACCATTAATGCTTTACGTATATAAACCTGTAAGAACTAAAAGGATTTTCTGAATAAACTGTTAGAGAATAATATAAACCATATCCTGAGATCTCACTTAACAGCTTCAGCTATTGGGTTGAGATGATTTTTTGACATGGTATCAGAGCCTTGATGACCAAGTGGTCACGAGTTCGAATCTCATCATCCCTATTTATTTGATAAAAATTAAGCACAAGGTAAAATGAACATGTGCAAGTTTCAAGCTCAAAGAACTTTTACTTAAGGAGATGTGTTAAAGATTAATATAAATTCATATCCTATGATCTCACCTAACAGTTTAAGCTATTGAATTGAAATCGTTAAGATGATTCTTTAACATAAACTCACATTCGTATTTTTTTTAGTGTTCAAATTTTAGTTCCTGTATCTTTGTCTTAGTCATTCTCTTCTCACCATGGCTAGTTTGCGGCATCAAATTGCCATCTCATTATTTGTATTTTCTTCAATAAATTTATTTGCTTGAACATGGATTCTCTTAACCATTTCACATATTTTTGGCCAAAAATCTTTCTTCCATGATTTTCCTCTCTAAATGGCTCTTTTATATGACTCTGTTTCATCTCATTCTTTAAGAATTAATATCTCTCACTCTTTCTCATTCTTCATGTGTTGTCGCCTCTTATATCACATCATCTCTCATACAAGGACTCATCTCCTTATTGTGGGCTATTATAAATAAATAAAAAATTATCCTTATTGTGGGCTTATCATCTTGCACCTAATCTATCTTGGACTTGTTCTATCTTTCACCTGGTACAAGGTCCATATTCTCTTATCGGAAGCATGTGCTTTACCTTTTTCATTGAATGTTACTTTCTCATCCACTTACTCCTGGATCTACATTCATTTCCTTTATGATTTCTCCCTTTCTTATACCACATGTTCTAAAATAATAATTCCAATCGCAATATTAATTCCAATCACACGCTAAACCTTGATAATGTTATAAAATTATGAACTCAAATCTTTATTTGCTGTATAATAACTGAGAAAAAATACCACATAACCTTAGAGTACTCGACACTTCTTTTAGAATGGAAGTAAAATTGCACTTCAAAGTTACTTTTAGATCATGTAATTAACTTTGAATACTCTCTCTCTCTCTCTCTCTCTCTCTCTCTCAATCAAGAGAGAGATTACAAAGATTTTAAAAGATGAAAGAAAAGATGTGTGTGTGTGTGTGTGTGTGAGAGAGAGAGAGAGAGAGGGAGAGAGATCAAAAAGATTTTAAAAGATGAAAAAAAAGATGTGTGTGTGTTAAGTTTTTGATATCCTCATGAAACTACGAAGAGGGAGCATGTTAAATTGTTCAAGAAATATTTAAGTAACCTTCTATATCCAAGCTTAATGAACATGATTGATCACTTTATCATTTTTACGTACGAATTTTCTCCACTTTCAAGGACAATTGTTCTTTGTCATGTAAAAATCAAGTGTTACCAGTACGTAATCGCAAATTTTTACCAGTGATTCTAGACATAATTATGTGTGCTAGCCTCTATTTCCTACATTTCCACTAGGGTACTTTTTCTCTGCATTTACTCTATGGTACTATTATTCTCTACCGAAAAAGAGAAATAAACCAGGTCAACTAATTTATGGGTGTCGAGATATTTCCTACATTTCCTTATCGGATCCTTGTTCAACTGGAAATTATTGCCTACTTATAGAATGGTCCTATGATCTTATATGTCTTGACTTAAGAACAATTGATTATGTGTTTGAAAGAGGAAACATTCGACTGAAGCTGCCGGTTTCAAGTTCAACAACATAGATATGATGTATTCAACCTTAAAGTCACATAACTGACCATTAAAACTACTTTCTGCCTTTGAAAAAGTAACTTATTTACCAGAGTAGAAATCATTTCAACCTTGAAGAAGTTTAATTGCTAAAAGGGTGTATGCAGTTGGTCTAAAGACACTATAGTAATTTAGCCATGTTGACTACTTATTTGATAAAGGAGAAATAGGAAGCTATCTTGACTAGCTCGTTTAATAATAATACTTTGGTAAGTAGATTTGTTCTACAATCATATTGAGTTTGAATTTAATGAATTTTCTGTATCCATTAGAATTTAGTGTTTGATAAATGAAAGCTAGTCTAAAAATACTTTAATCATCAATGTTAGAAAAATAAAATTTTGTTTAATGATAAGGGGTATAATTGAATCAATTTATGTATCAATTAAGACTAAGTTTCATAATTTAAAAAAAAATACTTTCAGGATTGATATGATATATTTTAAAAAATTAATAAATTTTCCTGTTTCAAGGTTTGAATTCCTAAAGTTAAGGAAGTGAACATACCTCCTTAGTCAACAAACCAATTGTTTTTTTACTAGGTTAGAAAAGCTAGGGAAAGAGATTTCATGGAAAGAAAGAGCTACTCCTCCTATAGGCTATAATACTGTAGCTAAAGCCCAATGAGTCTCTATCCTAGTGTAACAAAGGGCAAAAAGATAAGTGAAGAAGAAGAAGAAGAAGAAACAAGAGCC
Source organism: Populus trichocarpa (assembly GCF_000002775.5). Classification (NCBI taxonomy): domain Eukaryota; kingdom Viridiplantae; phylum Streptophyta; class Magnoliopsida; order Malpighiales; family Salicaceae; genus Populus; species Populus trichocarpa. The sequence continues at coordinate 20,485,928 of NC_037287.2, read as the reverse complement.
GACAACATGAAAAAAGTACAAACAGTCCAATACTCGAGCCCAGAAAATGAAAGTCTTGTAGTTGCATAAGAGGCCGAGTAGCAAAATCCAGGCAGCAGCACCCATCATCAAATATGTAAATGAACATTTAGCCTTACAAAATTATATGCTTTTACAACCACCTACAAAAGGTTTCAAGTCCTTACTTCGAAAGGTTGGAAGTCCTAACTTTGAAAAGGAAATCTTGTTAATTACCTAACTTAGAAATCATTTTAACGGGCAATAGAAGTTGATAATTTCCTTGAACTTAATTAATTACTTTCAATCCAAACATATTATGATATTACTAAAGGATCCTAGAGATCCCATTCATCAAAAGATTCAAAACTAAATGTCTGCTTTGACTCTCTTGACAACTTAAAGAATAGCCTTTATAGCACCATAAAAATGTTAAAGTATCATGGTCATGAAGATCCTATTCTTCATCGGTAAACATAGATGCCATGCATGTTGAAAACATCAAAGTAAAATTAACCGAACAGTACTGGCCTGACATTGGAAAGAGGGTTCCAAAGTTTGGTCATGGTCAAAACTAGTAAAAGGGGGACAAACTCATAATCAAGGCCTCCTTTCTTCTTGTTTTACTTGAGATGATCATGACACTAGAGAAGCTTGAGAGCTTGGCACCAACTCCATTTTGTTTCATGGTTTGTATCCATCAAGCTTTTGACAAAATGGACTGGATATGGCTCAAAATTCAAAAGCGTGTCCATGACCTTACAATATGATGCCAAGTTCCATGCAAATCGTACACTCAACATTGCACGTGACCTAACTTTTGATAATTTTTTCTTGAAGTAATAGAATATATTATGAGGGATGAGAATAGAATTGCCCCGCCACACACCAAATTGCCATAGGGCACAATTTTAGTTCTATGTTCTAGCTTTCACTGGAAATTTATGGGGATAGATAATGTGATAACTACAATTGAAGCTCACATTTGATCGATTTCTTGTCCAAGAACTGAAATGATACGTCTTTCCACCTAGCTGGGCTTAGAAAAACAAAACACTAAAGTAACCTACTGATGTTTGTCAATTATAAGAGGAAAGTAAGGGCCACCCACCTCTGCGACCCTCTCCCTGTTCATTACGGCAAACGTAACATAACAAGTTGTGTTGATGAGTGGAGGGCCGACTCTCATTAAATTGCAATATGCCAAGATCCACAAGTAGACGACAAAGGGTCAATTTGGTCTCTAGCATGAGTGGACCTAACCTCACATTTGCTATAAACATTTTGTCACGTTAAGCCTTGAATTCCGCGACTGATAGAACAAATTTAGACCATTTCAGTGCCTCCTAGGGAACCAGTTCCAAATTTTAGTGATCTAAGCACCTGGTGCCATCTGCTAGTGGTCTAGCAAATTCTATATGATTCTAGTAGTACTAACTATAAGCTTTAACGTACACAAATTTGAACCTACTTTTTTGGTATAATTGGATGGTCACAGTTTAGTTGTTTGGAGTCAAGGGCTAGTTTGCAACTCTGGCATTTAATAAAGGGTTACCATTGTTCAGGTGTCTTCACAGATGCAGGAAAATTGAGACAATTATTATATCAAAAGGTTAAAAAAAAAATTAAAAGGCGATCGGTTTTTTACTGTACATACACTCTTAATTTACAGTGTTTAGCATAATAAATTTATCATTTTACCCTTTCCTTACATGAACAACTTGGTTAGCTAGGACGGTAACTCAGTCTTTTTATAAGAGTTCAAATATCACTGTCAAATTCACGAGGATTATCATAATCATCTCATATTTTTAAAAGTTATTTTCATTTAATTATTTTAAAGGGCATTTTTGGTTCCTAATAGGTTTTTTTTTTAATTAAAATGACTAAATTACTTCTAAAATCAATTTTTCTAAGTTTGGCATCCATAGATATTTTTGTCATTTCATATAAGTTGTTTTATTATTATTAAGTTGGGTTAGGGGGATTCAATCATCTTTCTCCATTTTTAACAATTATTAAAAAAAAATTATTACACACGTGCTAGCATGTGAGGCTACTTCGCACTCTTTGACCAACACCTAAGTTGTCGTCCGATAGAAACACCAGCTTCTGCTACAGTCTTTGAAGCTTCACGACACCAGCTTCCACGTGGGGGGACGCATGTGGTGTTTGCAATGATGGTTTGTCGTCGACCGCCTCTTCTTTTTATTTTCCTCTTTTCCCTCTCTCCCATCAAATTTCGTGTTGGCCATTAAAAAATTAACTTTGTCATCTTATTTTATGACATTACATATTTGATTCTTAATGTTTTGATTTCTAAGTTTGATTCTTAGTATTTTTATCAATTCTTAATTTGTTTTAAATTTCATCCCTGAATCTATAATCTTGATTTTTAATTTCTTCAATTTTGGTCCTTATTCTCTTGGTTTTTATTTTTTATTTTGGATTCTTTTGTGAATTAATTTTGGTTTTCAATTTTACCCTTCAATTCAAAGTTTGATGATATTTAAAGTCAGGCCCTCAATGTTTTGATTTCAGATTTTGATTTTTATTCATTTTATCAAATTTTAAGTTGTTTTCAATTTCATCTTGGGATCCATAATCTTGGTTTTTTATTTTTTTTAAAATTTGATCCTCATTCTCCTGATATTTTTTTTTGTTTTGGATTCTTTTGTTAATTTAATTTTTCTTTTTAATTTTATCATTCGATTCAAAGTTTGATAATATTTAAAGTTAGACCCTCAATATTTTTATTTTAAATTTTGATTTTTAGTTCTTTTATCAAATTTTATTTTGTTTTTAATTTTATCATTGGATCTATAATCTTGATTTTTTATTTTTTTTGAATTTAGTCCTCGTTCTCTTTATTTTTTTCTGTTTTAATTATCATCGACAAACTAAAGCACCATCAAAACATGTGATGACTCCCACGTATTATTCAACGGTTTCGATTGAGAGAAACTAATAAAAGATATGCAAATCAAAACATTTTATAACTCTATAATTCAAGAATTGGCATAAAAAAAACTCTTCAAAGGATGTATGAAGTCGAGGATTTTTATATTCGAATAAGATTGAATAAGTAGGTTATTTCACCTATTTGTCACCTGATTTTTTCTTCATTTGAATGTTAATATAAAGTCGTTAGTAATTTAAGATAAAATGAACAAATATAAAATGAAAAAAAAATATTTGATTGAATAAATAAAAATGAATATATAACATAAATGTATTTCCTTTCACCTTGCTATCATTGTTTCTTCTACAATGAACAGTAAAAATAAATACAAATAAATAAAAAGATGTTTAGTTAAAAAAATAAAGATAAAAACATAAAATAATTTTATTTTTAAAATACTTCCAATATTAATCCATGTAATAAATCCAACTTACCATAACCTTAATAATAAACTAGTGACATCAATAAATAAATGCTGGATTAGTATTAAAAAAAAATGTTTTTTTTTTATTATTCATAGTCTCGCAATCTTCTTTCCTCGAAAACAGTATTCAATCACTACCTAACGGGACACTACCCAAAAGATACATGTTAGCAAAATTTTTCAAGTCTAAGATTGAGGGAAGGTGTAATTATTACAATGGACGCCAAACCTTAGAAGTCAGGAATTGTGTAATAAAGTTGAGAGGCCAATTAAGCAATAGCCCTCCAGCAAGCCCCGTAATCTGAGAACATTTTGTCTGGTAATCATTTGAAGCTTCACTTTTCATATTGAAATTTATAAACTAACCAAAAAATAATTAACCTTTTTTACAAAGTGGTCATCTCCCAACAAGCAACCCTTAATTTTTACTTGCAAGTTGGAAGGAAAGTTCCTATAGGCTATAGGCGTTGTGAAATACAAATTAAATCGAGCTTCCCAGTTTTTTTAGATTAAATTTCAGTAAGTTAATTCCTTTTTCTTCCTCTATTGACTCCTTCAAACTCATCATCGGTTATTTTTTCTTTTTCCTTTTCTTTTTCTTTTTTCAAATGATTAATCCATCGATAAATAGTTTTTTCATAATTACAGGGCAGGCATCGGTATGTGTATTCATATTAATTCACATCAAAATTTATATATTATATAGATAAAAAACAAAAAAGAACATATCAAACTTATAATGTTTGGATTTGACAAATATATCAAACCTATGTTATTTTATACTTGATTAATCATCAAGTTTAAGCATCTTAGATTTAGCATATTAGCTAGAATATCCATATGTTTTAAGAATAATTCCCAAACAAAACAAAAATATCTTATTTTAATTAAATTGATTGAGTTTTGTTATGGTATTATCTTATTCAGAAACTTAATTAAAGTAATATTCTAGAATATTCTAGATTTCAGGTTTTTGAAACCTTACTTGCGGCAAAGCCGAATCTACCAGCTATACCTAAAATTATGAAATCAACACGCTAATTAATATCTCGTATTAATCAAGGGCAGTGATCTAATTAAGAATCATGAAGTTCTAGAATAATTAGGCAAACATCAGTGATGAAAGATCTGATCTTTGCACGTGAACATGAAAGAATCTAAATCTTAGCTTCCAATAAATTGCAGCAACATTTTTCATCGATCTTTTCACACCACTCTTCACGGAACGAACAGTAGCATTATTATCATCTTTCGGTAAACAAAATGATGTCAATTTTAAAAATTCACGACCCCACTCGCCTATTAATCCCTCTCATTACCACTGTAATTAATTATAAAACCAAAGCCATCAAGACCCACTAGCTAACATGATCAGAGTAATAAAAAGTAGACATTAATTAATTGAATATAATTTAATTTCTTAATATATACTTCTTTCCATATTCATAAAACAAAACTCAATCACTTTTGTTCCTTCCTTCTCAAGAAAAAATATATTGTATTGCTTGCTACGATGAGCACTCATCCTCAAGAAATTTCTTCCAAGAAATGCAAGATAAATATTATTTTCTTTTACAAGAAGCATAATTTTTCCCATAAGCAATCCCCACCCAAGACCCATTTAATTTTATGCATTATTTTCTCCAATAATATAGGTGTAACAAGCCACCATGTTTTTCTAGTTTTTTGATACTTAGATAGCAATCATAGAGACATAAATATTTGAATCTATCTTCCTCTTATTTATTTTCTTTATAATAAAGTATTGTTGGACTAAATTAATTCTCATTAGTGCATATATAAATATTAAAGTAACCAAGCATATAAAATTGATTTTATAATTATAAACTATAAATAAATGTATAAAATTATTATTTATAGCTTGTAACAAGTAATCTTCTTCTTCTTCTTCACTAAGACTAGTGTTTTTCAAGTTCTAACCCATTTATTTTATGTACACAAATACAGAAATTAAAAAGAAAAAAAATTAACTATGCTACTTTTTTTCACATGCCATCTGCCACACGTGTGGGTTAGAACTCGGACAACTTCCTATGACAATCCGAAGATGGTGACGGAGGCATTGACGGAGGGGGCGCCCTTAAATCTTCAAAATACTTCCTAATATCAACCCCACCTGTCGTTACCGTCAACTCCCCGTCCTCTCTTGACGGAATAAACGGCGGTCTTAATACTTCTGTTAATAGGTCCCACCTAACACCTTTAAAAAACCCATGCTCTTTAATCTCACAAGCGCCACGTTGATACCCCAACCTCTGTGTGGGGTCCTTCTCTAACAGCCGCTCAATCAAGTCCGTTAAATCGTTTCGTTTCCCAACAAACTCAGGCTTCTTCAACAAAACGTTTCGAAACGTTTCCTTTCTGTTCTTCCCCTTGAACGGCGTCGTCCCGTACAACATCTCGTAGCTCAAAATCCCAAGAGCCCACCAATCAACGGCGAACTCGTGTCCATCCCCTCTTACAACCTCCGGCGAGACATATTCCTCTGTGCCTACGAAAGAATTGGATCGTTCTCCGTTGTTGAAACTCAGTTTTCTCCGACTCACTGGACTAACTCGTGCCGATTTTGCCTTCTTTAACCCGTTCTTCTTTTGTTGATTATCATTGACAAACCACCACCTCGTCAAGTTCCTCCTATGCTGTTGTTGCTGCTTCTTTTGAGGTTGTTCAATTCTGTTGCCGGTGATTAAATGACAGCCGGACGCGGCGGCGTTACAGATAAGATTTCTTACCGTTTTCCTCGTTAACGTACGAGAAAGATCAAAGTCGGTCAGAGTCACATGACCAGAATGTTGTATCAGGATGTTTTCAGGCTTTAAGTCCCGGAAAACAATGCCCATTTCGTGGAGGTGATCAAGGGCACAGACGATTTCAGCTAAATAAAAGCGGATTACAGCAGGGGAGAAAACGTGGTCGTTTTGGCGGTGGCGGAGGACATTAAGGTCACCACCAGGACAAAAGGGGACAGCCCATGCAAGGAATTCTTGAGTTTCAACGGAGGAAATGAGGTGAGGGAGAAATGGGTGGGCTGTTTTTGGGGTGGATAATTGGTTCAGAACTTGGATCTCCCACCGTGCACGGCGCTCGGCGTCAAACTTGGTGTGGAGTGTGGATTTTTCCACTACTTTGAGGGCAAAGGGGTTCTTGGCTGTTGGGTCGGTTTCTTGATTATGGACAAGAAAAACTGTCCCCATGGCTCCTTTGCCTAGGACTTTGATAGCTCTAATGCTGTCAAAGACTAAGTCTTTTTGGTGTTGTTGGTCTTCCGGCGGTGGTGGTGGAGGAAGAAGCAGTGGTTTTTGTGATGACGATAGAGGTGGTGCAGATAGTGGTAGCTCCATGTTTAGAGAGGGAGAGAGGATTTTGAGGGTGCAATGGAGAGCTAAAATTTGGGTTTTATAGTTAGTATTTTTTGTTTTTATATATTTGGGTTTTGGCTGTTTTACCTTTTTTTAAGTGATAGGGATTTATGAGAGTATATTTACTATTTTGTACACCATGGGTATGGATTAACTTGCTGATTGTCCAGGCTAATTTGGGAAAGAAGGAAACAGAAGTAGATTTATTGGGTTCTGCTGCAGCTTCTGTACTATCTTTGTTGGCTGTTTACTTTATAGCTGGCATTCTCTTTGCTATGTAATGCTACAGCAATGCTTTGGGTTATGGGCATATTTGATAACGTAGTTGTAATTGTTTTTTAAAATATTTATTATATTAAAATAATATTTTTTTAAAATTATTTTTAAGATCAGTTCATCAAAACAATTCAAAACATATAAATAAAACTAATTTTTAATAAAAAAACAAAATTTTAAAAATATAGATTACCCTGCATTTCTAAACAAGTTTTTAGGTTGAAGCTTGCTGTTCTTGTGGTGAAAATTGCTACCTTAATGGTAGAATTTCTTAATTTTATAGTTTTGGAGAAATTAAGATTAATTGATACTCATACCAACATATATCCTCTTTTTTTTATTCAAGCTTGTGGAGAAATATAGAAAACTACAAGTTTGTCGATGAGAAAGATTATAATGTTTAAAACATAGTTATAAAATTAAATTTGGATTGTAATTCGATATAAAATTCAGGTTATTGATGGCCATGTTAGCTTGAATATATCATTTTTTCCTTACCAAAAATATATCGTTTTTTTTTAAAAAAAAATATAACATTGATGTTTTGGTTTGGTGCATGTAAAAAAAATTCAAAGGCAGTGGAAGCAACACGCTTGGTAAAATAGTTTGATATATTAACTAGTTCAGATTTTATGAATTTCATTTTCAATTGTTAAAAATATAAGTAAGTAATTATGAAAAAAAGTCAAATTGTACTATGTGTTATATTTAATTTCATATTCAATTATAGAAATTTAATCAAAATAAATACTAATTAAAGTTATTAATTTCAACCCAGTTCATGACTCAACTCAAGATTTAAATAACGAGTTGATTTGATTGACTCGAACCATTTAAAATAATATCATTATATTTTTTTAAATAAAACAAAATTATTTTAAAAAAACATTAAATTTAATTTTCATCGTATTAACCGGTTATAGATAAACTTATTGTGTTGTTTGAATTTGACCAAATCGATCCTCACTCTTTTTTTAAAAAAGACCTAATTTATAATCGAGCTAGATTGAACGAGTCTCCAATCGACCAACTAGATCTACTTGAGTTTAATAAACATTTATCAATGATATCCCACGAAGAACACTTTTCTACCTCATTACAACCTCTGAAACAGCTAGGCCAACTAGGAAGCTGTCGCAACCAACCTAGTTGGGTTGTAACACAGTCCTAAAAGTGTCCTTGTTGCTTGTACTATTTATGATAATAATGTATCATTTTAACAACAGAATTATTAGCAGTACTTAATGGCAGCCATATGTTCTTAAGTGTAATGAGTTGTTCGTTAAAGTATGGGTCTTTATTTTCCTAAAAGCAAAAAATATAGCAAGGGAAATGGGAGACACACGTGTAAGGAGTCAAGAGAAGATGCAATGCATATTGCATAGAGCCAAACAAAAGACAAGAAAAGATTTTCTTTTCATGGTTATCACATGGTGGCTTCCATAATCTAAGGGAAGTATGTGATCGTGCACCTTAGGTATGGACTTAGGGTTGTTGATGGAATGTTGTCACCTTGTTCATTCTTTTTTTCTTTTCAAGAAAGATTTATCTACAATTATTGTTCAAGCCAATGTTATTAAATAGGATACAACTTGTTGTTCAACCTGACGACTAATTATATGTTCGGGAATTCATTTGAATCAAATTTCAAATTAAATTAGGGGAAATTAGCTCGCAACTTGATTGACGCGGTCAAAACTTTATTTGATTTTATAGAAATAGAACAATGTAATTTTTTTAAAATTTTAAAAACAAAATTTTCTATTGATTAAGGTTAGCTTGTCTGATAATTTTTTTAAAATTTTAAAAACAAAATTTTCTATTGATTAAGGTTAGCTTGTCTGATATATAACCCGAGCCTTGAGTTAGTTGATCGCAAAATCAGGTTCAAACCAGATTACTTCTTAATTTAATTAATTAGATTGTTTGTTTTTAAAAAACATGTTTGGAATATTAATACATGCATGTGGGTTGCTCTATATTAAATTATATATTGACTTTTGTACAGGCCAACACCAAATTATTCTCCAGATAAATTGCAGAAATTTAGGATTGTGTCTATATCAAGATTAGGGTTTGTCTCAAGGATTATTTAGGATAGCAAATAATTGAGAGGTCAAATTAATATTCGAGGCAAGTTCATTGCTGCTTCCAAACATGGGAAGCATCACTGAGAGCCATAACTTGAGATATAACAGGTTAAAATAATTCATTTGATGTTGCAATCAGCATATAATATTTAAATCTTCATTGAATTCAGTTAAGTTTTTTTTTTTTTTTTGGTATTTGGGAGTGGAAGGGATTTTTAAGTTGGACATCCCAACTTGTAGAATGATTTATGAAATGGTAATATAAAATAAATTTATTTATGAAAATTACTTATTTTTGTTACAGGAAAATAAATTTTCTCAATTCTTATCTTTAATTATTTTTTTATTCCAAAACAGTAATTAAATACTGCTTAATTAATAGAGTTCTATAAAAAACGAAAAAGAAAAGGAAAAAGTAACTAAAATTAAAGGCTAGCAGCTAGACCTGGCTATCATGCATCGCGTTTGCGGTCCAATGTTTATTCTATGAACTCGATCATAAAAGAAAAACAATCTGAAAATCTAGCTAATACGTGTGTTGGCAGACATAATTATAACCACTTTTTAGCAAACATCAATTAAAAACAATTAAGTGTTTATTTGCAAATCTACTACCTGATCATAAATAATGATATTTAAAGTGGCAAGGCTGTTACTTCGAGATGAGTAATTAAAGTGGGGATTAGTTTCAAATTAAATTAGATTTAGTTGTATCATTAAAGCTAATTAATTATGTTAATTGATGATCATATGTTAGGTATTGCTGGTAGATCAAACCCTTAATAACATTACCTACCAAAAGCTATTAATTATACTATATATATAGATAAGGAAATTAATATTGACGCTTGAACTCAACTAAGCTAGCTGATTTCACCTATCCAAAAAACAATTGCATAAGTTGCTTTCATTTCCTAGTCATTTTGATTTTCTTTGATTCTCATTGAATCCTTTAATGGCCATCAAATCTTTTCTTATTACTACATGTTTAGATGCTCCCTAAATATTTTAGAAGATATATCACATCAATTTCATTTTTCAACCTATTCTAACCAAAATTGTGTTTTCCCTTTAATCAAACCCTACAAAAACAAATAACAAAAAGCTTAGACACAAAACTTCAAGCTTCATTAACAAAACTTGTCTTTTCTTCTACTTTTCTCTTTCAATGGTAAAATTATCTTTCAAACTAAGTTATTAAACTCATCTCAACTTATAATTTAAGTTAAAGTCTAAGTTAAGAGTTGAGCAAATTAATTCTGAATGACTCGGGTTAATTCAAAACAATATTATTTTAAGATTTTTTTTAAAAATAAAATGTTATTGCTTTTTTTTTAAAAAAAAAAAATTATAATCAAATTTTTACATACCGAGTCGCTAGTTGACCTACCAAGTTAATTGGATCTTATTAGATTAACTCTTATATAATTTAATTTAAAACTCAGCTTAAACCAGGCTGGGTTTAATAACAAAGCTGCAAACCAATCTTCATCCCAGGTAAGCAAAGTTCAACATCTTGCTCTTGTTGCTAGCTTGTAAAGTACATAGATATGAAATATCAATTCCATAGTTGTTCAATTTTTAATTAATTGCATATATAAAATGGTGCAAGAACCACCATTCCCAATGCATACATACATCCATGATGGAGCATATGAGCCGGTATTCCTTTTTTCACGCTTGTTCATGCATATGTGCTGTTAAATTTTGCAGGAAAAGGTTATGTATAGTCATGATGCATGGAGCATGCATTAACTAGTTTGCTGCTTGCTAGAGTGAACAATACAGCTAAATCGAGAGGTTCTGTTCATACCTGGGATCAAGAAAAGATTGATCAATCACATGCTATGCTTTTAGTGTTGATTGCTACAATTCACAGGCATGGTTTTAAATGTTGTGGTCCTACAATTGCATTGCTATTATCAAATGCCTGAACAGCAACAGTTAATTATCAAAGGACTAGATGAATCAATGGGTCCATCTATGATATGTCAAGTTAAATTAAAGAAAATTTTCGGATGACATATAAAAGCCATATTGTGATAAGATTTTTGTCAATATTTATAAGCTAGAAAGAGTGCCTACAAACTAGTTGGAAAACAAAAATTTACCTATCCCAGACCTGTCATAAGCTGGCCCCTAATTAAGTCTTATCATCATATATAAACCTATCTCTTAGTTTTATTTTGGTTGCATTGGCGCCATTGAATATAGCAATTATTCATCACAATATATATACATGGGAGCGTTGCTCTCATTCCTGTTATTGCTAATGGTTATCACATCGACGAATACTAGAGAAGAGAGATAAAAAATAATATTTTTTTTGAAATACAGCTTTTGTTGGCAATAAGTGATTGCGCGCGTGATGATATATTTAGTAATAATGCTAAGAATATTGAACTTTTTGTTGAGATTTTATTCACCATTACTAAATGAGTATGGTATTTATTATACAAGAAAGTAATTCAAATCATGAAATGTGAATTTTAGCAAATTTAATGATAAAAAATAATTATGAAATGGAATATTAATGATTGATAAATCACCAAGCACAAGGTCTCACATCATTTAGTAAATAATTTTTTGTAAAAATTCAAGTATATCTATATAAAAATACCAACAATATTCCATGATATTCTTTGTCAAGATAACCATATCTACAACACTATTGCTTCATATATTTCTCGGAACAATTTCTTCCCATCTAGCAATAAAATCTTCTCAAATCTCAAAAAGAAAAAGTAATGATAATGATATATATGCCTCTCGATCAGAATTGATTAACTATGTGTGCGTGCGTGGTGAATAGTGTCTAATAGAAATTAAGCTTTGAGGTGATAAGCAAGACTTTCCTATAAACAATTGTTTGCCGAGGAGGAGAATTTCTTGAAATCTTTGCAAATCGATGGAGACAAGAGGGAAAAAAGATGCACACGCACATAAAGTTAGAGAGGGAAAGGGAAATGAAAAAGGGTGAGAAGGGTTAAGATTAATGCTTGTCTTTTAGCTTTATTTCAAATTAAGCCTGCCGGCCTATTCCTATGATCAATCTCTAGCTATCCATGGCTATTTCTTGTCCATTTATAAAAAGCTTCGTCCAAAGTAGAGAAAAATGAGAGAGAAATTACATGGTCCTTTGTCCCTAGAGCTATTGCGCTATGTTTCTAGCTAGATTATAATTTTTTACATTAATTTAATAGTCATTACATGAGTTCTTGTGCTGATGATAAGACTGCTTGAAAATAAATTTATTTCAGAAAATGAATGCTTAAAGAAATAATCATTGTATAATTATAAATTTCAAGACAATTAAGATTAATTGTTATTTAATTTTAGAAAATTTCGCATATTGTTTCAATAATGTTGTCTTAGCAAATAAATTTGACATTAAAAAAATTGCTTATACAAAAAAATAACTTAAATTATGAAATGAAAGCAAGATAGTCCAATTTCATCACACGAAGATCATGATTTCAAATATGATTAATATAAAATCAATTTCCCCATCTTTAATTTCTGGCGAGGTGGATCCTTATATTTCATAGCCTAAAAGTCCTCTAACAATCAATTCACCCCTCTTCCTTCTTCAATAATTTTGACAGAATATTTAGTTCATTGTTGATTCTACATAATGTCCCCATTTTAGGTGGGAGATGTGTACATGTGTTCTATATAATTTTAGGAATTGACAAGACATTGTACAACGTACATTTTGCAAGACATCATGCCAACAAATAAAAAAAAAGACATGTATATAACAAGACCTGACTAAAGTACTTGATAAAGAAATTACCAAATTTTATAAATGATTCAATTTACAAACCTATTTTTGTCGGTGTATAATGTATATGCTTCATCAAATTCTCTCACCAAGCAAATATATCCGAGCAGCTGGATTTATTTATATTAATGCTGGTTCATCAAGAATCAAGTCCATAACATAATGTTTCATACATTTTTCAACTAGATCATTCTATCAAATATCCATTATTAATTATCTCTTGTGCAATAAAATGGAACTTATTGAAAAAATTAGTGGATATGAAAAAAGGATCCAATTAAGAAATGTATATCTAACATCAATCGATGATATAATTTATATAGTATTTAATTTGTTATTTTAACAAAGTTGTAACAATATTATTTTGAAAAAAAAATCAAGTTTTAATTTTGCAGAGATTATATATAGATCAATCAAATCGTGAATTAACTAGTTGAGTTAACTAAATTTAACTAAATCAATTTTTGTGGAATTTAAATTTAAACTAGAGAAGATTTAACAACATTAACATTGCATGCGATGATGTTGAACATGCCATGGACAACTTGGGCTACTCATTTTATTGTCTTTGAAAATCTTAAGGTTAAAAATGGAATTAGGTAGGTAGGTAAAAATGACAAATCAAGGTCGACGGGTCTTCAAGACTTTGGCATCTCCTACCATAGAGAAGTAATTCTTTGGAAAAGGATCCACACATCTAAAACCCCATACATTCTAGCTTTAGGTAACACAATATCTTGCACACTGTTTTCTTTTTGGCTATCTTTTGAGCCTCTGTTGGAGACATAATAACCCCACCAGGAAATTTTTAAAACCCATAAATTCTTAATTTGAAGTTTCATAAAATGTGTTCCTGTCTGCCATCATATTGGTGGTTGAAAATGTAAGCTTCCACCTAAGTTCAAAGCAAAAGGAAAGTGAAAAAAAAATTCCTCCACCCATGTCAAAGTTAGGAACACATGTACTTTAAAGGAAAAGGTACATATACTTTGATTATGCCATTGTCGGCCATGATTTCACCATCGCAAAGAATGCTTAATTCGTTTTAAGATTTGAAAATTGTTAATTCTTTTCTCTCTTGCATAAAAAAAGGAGGAAAAATTAATATATAAATTTTAAGATACTGATTAGACTCTTTTAACTGGTTTATCTTGAATTCAAGTTGGCAAAGAAAGTACTCTAAGCACTAAAAAAAAATTATAAGATATTTACACTGAATTTCAAGATTGATTTTAAAAGGTTGTCTAGTCACTTCTACACATCTTCCTTGATTTAATTTCCAAGTATTATATATATATATAGTCTTTGAAAAAGGAGGAAGAATGCTTTAATAAGAATTTATTTTTTGTTGAATGGACATTGATTAGATAATGTATACAATAACATAAATTAATTCGTCTATATAAAAGAGTGTAGTATAAGAAAAAAAATTCTCATCTCAAAGAGTCACAAGGAAATAGAAAGATTATGTAACACTCACACAATGATTTGAAGTACATAAGGAAGAAGAAGCATTTTGATTGAACAATTATAACGATCAAATTGTTATCAATATATAATTAGTAATATTATTGTTAATATCATATACATTAATTATTATGATTAAGTGATTGAGCACTAGCCAAACAAGGTATATAAGTGGTGGAATCCAACATATGCTAGCTGCTTTTGCACGCATGCTCACAAGCAAGCCAAAGCTGTAAGCAAGTACATACACCTATATATATATTGTATGATCAAAATGAAGAAATTGTATGGTGTATTCAATCCATCATAGAAAGAAATAATTATTGTATAATAAATCCTTTGGATTTACTTGAAGACTTTCTTCGACAATGGTTAAAGTGGGAAACAAGCTAAGCATTTTGATATTACTTTTTTGTTGTGCTAAAAATTGGATGCACCTTGTATACATGTGGTTGCTATATGGACCCACCAAGGCAATTTACAAATAAGGTATGATATTCAATCTGCCGGTCGAGTATGCTAACTCGATGATTTTCTGAATTCGGATCTAACTTAAATTAGATGAAATTTTTTTAATCTGCGATCTGATTAAAACCTTTTTTCAAATTTTTGTTTCAAGTGTTGTATGATTGTGAGATCTTTGATAGCCGTTTGATTTAACTCTTAATACTTGGGGTCTAATTGTGGGTCTAGCTAGCTAGATCGAGCATCACCCAAACTGATCTTTACAGTTAATTTTCCACGAGGGAGAACTTTTGCAGAGCTATGGCATATCTGTTCTGTGATGGTAGCTAGTATCCACTAGCCTCTGCAACTGCATAATGGAGCGTGTAGAAGACAACTTTTTTGTAGCTATAGCTTTAGCTACAGTGGAGAAAAAGAGGCACTGCAATTTTTGCTTTTTTCCCTCCTGTGTTTCCATCATTTTAACATTTTTCAAGTATTTTAATTATTAAAATGATTGTTGCTGTCATTGATGACACCAAGGATTTCAAGTATACTATCATTGCTAGCAATTACATGGATTTCCAATTGTTAACGTAATAATGATCTCATATATATATATATATGTGTATTATTATACATGATGAGGTTGGCTATGTACGTACTTATTTCTTCATTTTAATCAACATTAAACATTGTTATTATAATTTTAACCAAGTATTTTTTTCTAATATCTATTTTTTATGAAAATGTTGTCAGCAATATATTTCTAATAAAACATATTTTATAGGCCCTCGAAGCAATCTACGAAACAGTTTAATTTTTTCATGCTTGATCAGTCTTGATTTTGACCTTAATGTTCGTTTGAGTATGGCTCCAGATGATGAATAATAAGCAAGAAGCTCGAATAATTAAGCATGAGAAATTAAGAGCATAATCAAGCGATATTATAACCCAAATAAAAGAAAACGAAATTTAATAAAAACATATTAAAAGAACATAGAAAACATACTCTTTCAGCCAGTCTCCAACGCAGATTTCTCCTCTTCAATCTACTGAGCAATAACCCTAGATGATGGCAGTTTTCTCCTCTTCAATCTATTGATTAATAAACCTAGATGATCTTTCAACTCTGGGTTAATACTTAATAACACTACACAATTTACCCTAATTAATACGCTAATGAACTAAAGGCCTGCATCTTCATAAGCCCCGAACCAGGCTTCCCAAATGTAGCCCAACAAACTCCTTTCAGCTGGGCCTATTTAACAAAGAAACTAGAAATAACAATCCAAATAAATTCTGGGCTAATGCATGAACATCCAGAATTAACTGGAAATGGGTCTCAAGTTCAAATACAAAACTTGATTTGGCCCAGGCCGGTTTAACAAATTAACTCAAAACTCGATTCAAGTCAACTATAAAACAATATTATTTTAACTTAAAACTGAGTGAAATAATGCTATTTTAATTTACCAGGATGAATTTAAATTAACCCACTCATGACCGGCCTAGGACAAGTTTATTAACTTTAGTTCAAATGGGCCCACTAATGGATCCATGTAGGTCCACTGATGATGCAGGACCTTCGGCAGACCCATCACATACCGAGGAAGATTTTTCTCTCCTCGAGTTAAGAGGCAGAGCCATGTACCAAATAACTAAGAGGCTGATACAATAACCTTTAATCCATTTAGTCTCCATGCTCGCATATATTTATATGCATAATTTATTTTATTTACATTTAATGTCTTGCCATTTTCAATTTATCATGAGTATATATTTGTTTTAATGAACATGGAATATAGATTTATTTGTTTACACTACTTTGTAATCAATTCCATGCACCCAGGGGCGGAGCTAGGTGTGCATTTTACAGGGGAGGCCAAAATTAATATAATAATATATATTATTAAAAAAATTATTTATTTAAATTAAAAAATATTAAATAATAGAAAATTTTAAAATGTTTTGCAGGGCCCAGACCCCTGCTTTCCTCCCCCTGGTTCCGCCCCTGCATGCACCTAGTGTAAAAAAAATAGGTGGGGTGTATTATCTAATTAAATTTAGTTAACCCGCAAAACTTGTGACTCAAGTTATGAGAATATGATAACCTCATAAAAATCATATCAAAAAACAATAATAAAACTCAATTCTCAATTAACTCAATGTTGAATGACACAATTGAAAAAAAAAATTAAAAAAAATAATAAAAACAAATGACCTGAGTCAACACGGTTATCTTGGGCTAAAATATTCATTGTTATGGTGAAATGGTATGCCCATTTAGAGGTTGTTTGTTTTTGCATTTCAAATTGTATTTGGGTGTGTTTTAAAAGTGCATTTGACTTGTTGTGTTAGTTGGAATATATGGCTTATTGTCGCACGTATGCGGCGTTGCGTCAATCGCCCACCACTCAAGGAAAATGTATAGGTCTATCTAGCAAAAGTGAGGAGACAAGAAATTCTTGTCTCTTATTAGTAGAAAATTTGAATGAGAGTCGCCACCTAGTATTCTAGTCACTAAGAACCCTAACTGGTCTTAGAGATCGGGTATGGAGACTGGTTGCGTAAAAAGAAGGTATTAGCATCCCAACTACGTCCTACCTAAGATAAGCTGCATTTTTTTGTTGTCTAATAAAATCTAAAGTCTTGATGTGGTTTCTAAATGTCGATCTGTCTACGGTTTAAAAAAAGTCCTCCTCTATAAGGAGATCCTTATCTTATCGGGTAAAAACCTAATTGTTCTATGTTGTCAAAAGAAAATACCTTTTCAATATCGAGAATACGTTTTACGTATAAATTCGTAATCCCTGATACTAAAACAACACAAAATAATTTTTTTTTGTTTTTGATTTGACCAATGTTCTCTTGACTTTAATAATCTGATTATTAAAGCCAAAATGCATGTTAAAACATTGTTTTTTTGGTGTATGAAAAACACAATATGATTTTTTAGCTTTGAGACACTTGGCCGTCTGCACAAAAATATTTTTTCAATTTTTTTTTAAGTTGACAAAAACCGGGTATTTTAATACCGGATTTATATTTTTTACGACATAAAATACAGACCGATATTTAAACAAAATAGCGTAAATATATTTTTTTGCTGGGCCGGACCCGGTCCACCATTGTTGGGCTGGACTGGACTAAGCCCAAGATCCAGCCAGACCCACATCAACTGGTTACTGTGCATGAGCACAGTAACCAGCTTCACCTAGCCTGCAGAGACGTGCACTGTGCACGTCCTGCATGGCAAGGGAAGAAACGAAAGCAAGAGGGGTGGAGGGTTTACCTAGAGAAGCCTCGATCGTCAGTGATGGCCAGCGGTGGCGGTGGTTCCAGGCGGTGGCAGTGTTGGTGGCAACTCCTCCTCTATTTTTTTTCTTCTTCCTTTTTCTCTATTGTTTCTTCTTGTTTTTGTTTTCCTTCTCTCTTCTTTTTTTTGGTGATGTCAAAAATTAAAAAAAAATAAAAATTTATTTTGATATATTTTCAAGTAAAAAATATTTTTAAAAAGCATCATGCACTACAATATCAAATACACAATTAACATATATTAATATCATGTAGTTTGATGGTAGTACCAATTGACACCCTATATTTTTCATAAATTACAACGTGTTATACATACTTTACACATACATTTTCTTCATATTATATTTTTATACCGATAAAAATATTAGTTTCTTCATAAACATATGACATGAACCTATTAAAAAACATGTGCATGTTCAAAGATTTAAATGACTAATTTCAAAATTTAAGGACAATATAGAAAGAGAAGGAATAATATAAAGTGGAAAATTGAAACTATTAAAAAAAAACCCTTTTTTGATTTACCTTTTTTATTTTGTAAAATCATGGGCGAAGTCACTTTAATTTTAATAACATTGTAACCTCTTGTACAAGAAAATAGCAAATGGAATTTAAATCAATCCAGTCAATGCTGGAGTAAATAATAATACACATAGAAGATGTTTTTCTGCAGATATTGTTTCTGCACAAATATCATTCCTTAACTTGCGTTACTGTTGATCTCTTTTTGGATCAAAATGAGAATGTCTAGAGAGTAAATATATGCACAAGTTATTGGGTAATGCTACGACCTACATTGGCCACTGAAATAGTTCTAACTTTTATGGAACGTAAATGATGCTGACATTACAACTTATTAGGGCTTAGTTTAGATTGCTTTCAAAAACATTAGAAGCCTAGATAATTGCAAAACATGCAACTATCCCCAAACTGTAATATTCTTATTGTATAGTGCTTTGATCACTCTGATGTAGCTTGGAGTAACCTAGTGATTGATCTTGGTATACCAAATTCGGCAAACAAAAAGAGCTACCTAGCTAGACAATATGAGAGTATATTTTAGGTTCAAATTAATCTGTAGCAATACTTTAAAGCTTGTGCTTAGTTAGTGTTCTATGATTAAAAAAAAATGTTTGATTGAAAAGATAGAAACACAAATAAATTTATATTTAAGATAATTTTAGAATGAATTTATATACTTTTATAAGAAGAAGCATATAAAGACATGTTCTTTTTATCTTTATTATCTTCATTTTTTTTTCTTGTGCCGAAATAATAACTAAACACTTTCTAAAATAAAATTCAATTAATTTTTATTTTTGAAAAGGAGAAAACTTTTAATTTTAACTTCTTATGATAAATTAACAGCAATACTCCTTATGACAAGATCTATATGTGAATTGAGGTACAGATCTATATATGGAAAAAGGTGATGAACCATTAAATTTGGATGATATCTGGCCCCAAATTACTGATGAACTTTCCTTAATTCATTCCAGCATGTTTCCCCTAATTAATTACCATGCGTCCACCGTTTACAGTTCATGTTTGGTTGTAAACTGCTATGTGTTAAAGCTTATATATGAATTTCATTTCTTCTTTGTCTTTTGCACTACTATTATAAGGTTGGCACTAGTTGTTACAAAACAGCCCTAACACTAGTCTAAACCCTAAACCCCATTAGGGTTTGTATGTAGGAAGAAAACAAGGGTTCCTAGAAATTCATTTGCCTTTCTAAGCTCTTCATTTCGAGGCGACACGAGCACTTTCCCGGCGTTTCCTCTCACGTCTTGGAAATTCTCAAAACTTTTCTCTTGATTCTCGTGAGCATCTTTGCCCCGAATTGCCCCTATTCCACCATTACATTTACATTGCATGCCCATTTAGGCCTCACTTTCTCCTCCTCCTCCTCCTAGCTTAGTACATGTTCTTGTAACATCATTTATATGTGTACACGAATCAATGATGTAAGTATTGCTTGCACACCAATTGAAGCATAGATTTTATCACATCCATCAAACATTAGGAATTAGCTCTGCAAATTGAAATTTTAAAAGACATGTTGAATCACTCCTAAGACTTTCGGTCGACAAATTATGTACATCTTGCATATAATTTAGAACCAAGACATTACATCCCACAAAAAAATCGTACATTGTAAAGGAAAAAATAAATGGGGATGAGTCACACAAGATTCCCTTTCTCCTCTTGTTTTTCTTTTATTTTATTTTTTTACTAATACTTTATCTAACAAAATCACACCCATTCATGTTTGATACGAACTTTAACAAAATAATAATAAAAATAATCTTTAGCCAATGAGCTATAGTTTAATTGACACTAACACATCTTTCCTTCTAAATATTTTTTAGCTCAAACATCTTCTTTGTAAAAAAAAATATTTTAAAATTCCATATTCTAACTCATCGATGATCAAATACAATATGCAATCAAGTTCTTATACTTATCTTTAAATTCATCCAATCAAAAACAACTTTTTTTTCTTTTATTATAGAACTTAATCAAGAGTAATTAATTTAATGAACTCTTTGGTTTCCTATTTGAAACTTAGACAAGAGGCAGATTGAAGGGTAATATAGTAACAAACTTAAGTTATCTGGTCATAGAATGGTCAAAGTAGTGCTTCTATTTTGTGTTTTTTTGTGCAAAGCATGCAAACCGGATAATTGGCCCTCCTCCTTCCTCCTCCTATCTCTGCCATCTTTCAAAAGTCCAAGAAAACAACAACTAGCACGTGTCAGTCACATTCCTCTGCATTTGGCCGCAATATCTGAAACGACGTGAGCCCTCTCTTTGATTTAATGGCCGGTGCCTTCTCTCTTCACATTTTCCAAAACATAGAGAGATAGAGAAGAGAGAGAGAGATGAAGAGATTCTTGTTTGATTACAGGCTTTGAATGTAAGTAAATGTTTTTTCTTCTTTCTTTTCTATTAAATTACCATTTGTGTGTGTGTATATATATAATAAATAAAGAACATTTATTTATTTATTTTTGTGTATTTTAAAATGGTTGCTGGATGTATTTGGAGAGAAGGCTCAAAGGGTTAATTATATTTTTGTGTTTTTCTACAAGATTTGGGTGAAGGGTACATGCAATCTGGTTTATATATTTTGTAGGGCTTTAGGGTTGAGAAAACTTGAAGAGATAATTAGAGAAGAAGAAAGAGAGAAAGCGAGAGACGTGGGTTCTGCTCCCTTATTGTGGTGCAATTCAGTCAACGTAGTCTTATATATTTATGCTCAAGAATTTGAGGGGAACTGTGTCATCAACAATGGCAGGTGATTTTGTTTTCTTTTTTGATGATCTCTGATCTTTACAGCTTGATGTTGTAGAACGTTGTCTTATTTATTATTACTTGGATGATAGGTTAATTTAGTTCATAGAAAGTAGTACTACAGTCTACTAGAATATTATCATGATCCGAACCCTGAAACTATGAAAAGTTACAGTTTGTAAATGATGTATAAGGAATTTTCACACTTTTCTGGCCAAGAGTAAGCCTAACTTCATGTGCATATCTTGAAGCTTCAAAAAATAAAATAGAATTAGTTCTTACATTTTTTATTTTTATTTATAATAGTTCTTACATTTCTCAGTTTTAAATATTTTACAATACACACGTGATAGATGTAATTATAAAATATGCATGAATGATCTTTTGTATGTATTTATAAATGCATGTGAAAATAGATGAATGAAACCAAAGTTATTAAATCTAACCCTACTCGGCCCATGACCCAACTTCAGATTCGGGTTATGAGTTGAATAGTTAAGTCGATTAAATTTAAATGATTTAATTTTTACTTTTGTTTAAATAAACTTGAACTAGATTATTAGAAGTAAGGCATATCAAGTTTAATAACGAAACTCATGTAAATATGCTTGTTCATACATGCTAATCTTGTAACATGAACTTTAGTTTGCTCTCATTCATGCTCATAATTTTAAGTTTGAAACCACGATATGAATATATTTGTGATGTAGTCAACTCAGCTATTGAATTTGTAGCTCAATTTATGTATTTTTGTCTAAAAACATAAAATATAAAAAGTTGGTTGTGGTAGTGAAAAAATTAAAGTACCCATATATATATTAAAAACAAATTAATTGGAATCCAATTGTTTTTGTATAACTCCTATATATATATAGGCCTTGAATTTTCATCTACATAACATATTGCCTAACTGACCATCAATAGTTCGATGGATATCATCAATCAGTCATGGCTTCAGTTGATGCTAAACAAGGCACATAGACGAACAACTTTTGAGCACATACCATATAATACAATTTTTCTTAATGTGTAAAGGACATGAACAGGAACTTAATTTAATCTTTAAATTCTATCTTTTGACGGGGCACGAAGATCAATTCGGTGGTCAACAGATTTCTACTCGGGGAAACCAAAACGAAATCCTTCAAAAAAAGAAAAAAAGAATTCTTAATTTCATTTGAACCAAATTATTTTTTTAGTGGTCCAAATTTTGAACTAAGGGTAACCCTTACCCCTTTCTCAAGTACTTTTAATATTTAATATGTCGGATTTTAACCCTAAAATATTACATGTCCGTACACATGCATCTTTAACACATGCAGGGACTCGGGGATCCACAAATTTGGTTTTTGGTGATACCCAATTGTGAGAGAGATGTAAGATCTTATATGGTTAATGGGTTTGATCATCCCATATATATAATCATAGTCTCTTGAAGATGAGAGAGAGAGAGAGAGAGAGAGAGGGAAGTAACTTTGCGTAGAGTGGTCGATATTTAGAGTGAGAGATGATTTGCATAGTGTGGGAATGCTGGGCTATGGGGAGTCATACATTGCATTGAACGAGGAAGAGAGTTCCAATAAATTAACCAAGTGGGTGTGAGAGAGAATTTTTATAAAGAGTTGAGGGTGGTATTGATTGGATTTTTCCAGTTGGATTTGTGGGTTTGTCTCAATACAAAGACTGATCAAAGAAGCTCTAGCTACCTCAAATTTATATTTTAATATTTAGAACCAAGAAAATTAAAATAAAGAACTTATAGTGATAGTTTAATTTGGCACTCGTGTCCTAATTGTAGATCGATTTTGTATTATTATAGTGTGATAATGACTTGGTTTTGAAGTGTTGGAAAATGGTGCTGAGAGTCAGACCGCTTAAAATGACCATTGCAAAAGGGGTGAGAAAGGAACTACTTGGTTGGTTTGTGTGTGTCTCTGAGAGAGAGAGAGAGACATGCAGAGAGAGAAGGTAAGAAAGACTCTCGCACTTTAAGTACTTTGTATCTTTCTCAAAATTCTTTCTTTTCAGCCTCTCCTCCTCCCTTCTCTTCTCTCATGTTCCCTAAAATACTTCCTTCTTTTAGGTCAAAAGCTTAAGAGAGAGAGAGAGAGAGTGAGTGAGTGTGAGAGAGAGCACAATTGCAAACCCTAGCTACTTATATAGGTAAACATATATGTTGCTACATAGATTTGATGTCTTCTCTCACGCTGTCTTTATTTTGTTTTCTTCTCAAAAGTTTTGTTTTTGAAGCTTTCTTTATGTTATATCATGTCTTACATGCAGGAGGTTTAACCTTTGATCTTTGAAGTGCAAGCAAGTTTAACCTTTGAAATTATTTTCAAAGAATTACGGGATCCATGAATTCTAACAACTGGCTTTCATTTCCTCTTTCTCCTACTCATCCTTCCTTGCCTGCTCATCTACATGCATCCCACCCTCATCAATTCTCTCTAGGGTTAGTCAATGATAATATGGAAAACCCATTTCAAACTCAAGGTACATCTCTTATAATTTCTTCCTTTTTTTTCTTCTGGGATAATTATAAATATAGAATTCCCTATTCACTTTTTCTCTGTTTGCTTCCTTTTAGAGTGGAGTCTTCTTAACACTCATCAAGGCAACAATGAAGTGCCAAAGGTTGCAGACTTTCTTGGTGTGAGCAAATCTGAGAATCAATCAGATCTTGTAGCCTTCAATGAAATTCAAGCTAATGAATCTGACTATCTCTTTTCAAACAATAGTCTAGTACCAGTCCAAAATGCTGTTGTAGGCGCCACTAATACCTTTGAGTTTCAAGAAAATGCTAGCAATTTGCAGTCATTAACATTGTCTATGGGCAGTGCTAGTGGTAAAGGTTCTACATGTGAACCCAGTGGGGATAATAGCACTAATACTGTTGAAGCTGCTGCACCAAGAAGAACTTTGGATACATTTGGGCAAAGAACATCCATATATCGTGGTGTAACAAGGTGGACATAATCATAGTCCTAAAATGATTTTTTCTTATTTGTTTCTCTTTTCTTTCAATCTTGTGCTCATAGTTTTGGATTTTGAATTGGGTTGTTCTGCACATATATATTTAGGCATCGATGGACAGGAAGGTATGAAGCTCATTTATGGGATAATAGTTGCAGAAGAGAAGGTCAATCTAGGAAAGGAAGACAGGGTACACAACATTCAATATCGACCTTCTAGCTAGGGTTTATAAATTTTTACTTGTATCCTAATTCCAATGTTACTAACTTTCTCTCTTTATTTTCATGATGGCTGTCTTTGGTTCCATTCTTATTGCAGTCTATTTAGGTGAGTAAAGTTCACTTCTCTTTGATTATTTTTTGTTGAGAACTCTTACATATGTACGTTAAGCCTATCTTCTGTTAATTATTGTCAATGGCAGGTGGCTATGACAAAGAAGAAAAGGCAGCTAGGGCTTATGATCTTGCTGCACTTAAGTACTGGGGAACATCCACCACTACCAATTTTCCAGTAAGTTTTTGATAGTTTGAAACCATGACAAGATCATGAATGCATGCCGACTTGTTCCTTGATTTTCTTCTTGCAGATCAGCAACTACGAGAAAGAAATAGAGGAAATGAAGCACATGACCAGGCAAGAATTTGTGGCCTCCATTAGAAGGTAATTAGGATATAAATTAATAGTTATAATTTAGCTAATTGCCAAGCAAGGTACTAGCCACTGCAAATTTGCACCAGAATGATTACATTTACACCAAAAAATTGTTCTTATGCGTATGATTAAAAGTTTGAAACAGCATTACTATACATAATTAATTGTTTACTTGCTGATAAATTAATCACAGGAAGAGTAGTGGCTTCTCTAGGGGTGCATCCATGTATCGTGGAGTTACAAGGTACCGCATTTAACATCTGTCTCTCCCTTTCAGTACCCCCTTCCCTCTTTCCGATCCTGATCTCTCTCATATGAATATCATTGATTAGGCATCACCAGCATGGTAGATGGCAAGCAAGGATAGGCAGAGTTGCAGGAAACAAAGATCTCTACTTGGGAACTTTTAGTAAGTTATTTTGCTCTCCATGCACAACATTCTTTACTTTCTACTTCTTATGGTAAATTTACTATAATTTTTTTAGTAACTTTTGCAATAAGAATTTTTTTTCAAACATTTTTTTTACTAAATAAAGAAGTGAAACAAATCATGATTTTAATTTGATATGCAGGCACTGAGGAGGAGGCTGCAGAAGCTTATGACATAGCAGCAATAAAGTTTAGAGGGCTTAATGCAGTGACTAACTTTGACATGAATCGATATGATGTGAAGAGCATTCTTGAAAGCAATACTTTGCCAATTGGAGGAGGGGCAGCCAAACGGCTAAAGGAGGCTCAAGCAATTGAATCATCACGAAAAAGAGAAGAAATGATTGCTCTTGGCTCAAGTTTTCCATATGGATCAACTTCAAGCTCTAGCAGGCTACAAGCTTACCCTCTAATGCAGACACCATTTGAGCAACCTCAACCTTTACTTACTCTACAAAATCAAGACATTTCTCAGTACACTCAGGATTCCTCATCATTCCACCAAAATTTCCTTCAAACACAGCTTCATTTGCACCAGCAATCTACAGGGTCTAATTTCCTGCATAACCAATCAAACCAAAACCCTCAATATTACAATAGTTATATCCAAAACAATCCAGCTTTACTTCATGGATTGTGGAACATGGGTTCTTCATCATCTGTAATGGAGAATAATGGAAGTTCTAGTGGGAGCTATAGTACTGGAGGTTATCTGGGAAATGGGCTGGGAATGGCTTCCAATTCAACAGGGTCTAATGCAGTAGGATCAGCCGAGGAACTTGCACTTGTCAAAGTTGATTATGATATGCCTTCTAGTGGCTATGGAAGCTGGTCTGGGGACTCAGTCCAGGGATCCAATCCAGGTGTTTTCACTATGTGGAATGAGTGATCATCAGATCTTGGAAATGGAACCAAAAATGTCTATGATCAAGAGATACATGGAGGTAAAAGGACCATGCATGCATGCATGCATGATGGGGACTACATATTTACTATGCTTTCTTTATGTTTCATAAAGCCCTAGGAGTTGATTTTTAAAGAAAAACCCTAAAGAGGCACGTAGCTAGCTAGCTAGGGCCTTCTTTGATAAGTTGAAAGCTTTCTTTTAATTTTGTTAATGGTATAACTGCTCTTTTTTAGGAAATGTAGCTACGGTTTTAACCGGAGAAGATGAACTGACTTGACCCTAAATAAGATTTATAGGGTTTATACTTTCCATGTCAGTTGTTTATGGGTCTAATAAATGTGACCCAAATTTTGTACTGTGCTAAATATCCACCTTAAATTCTTACCATATCTATGAGTCTTCCGGTTCAATGGTTGCTGTAGTTTGTTTATATATATCTTTAATTATCAACAATGTGGGATATTACTCCTTGGGTTGTACTGTTCATATATATATATATATATATATATATTCAACAAATATAATTTAAATTCAAGATAAATTAATTATAAATTATACAATACAGACACAATGCAAAACAAATATAATTTTAAAATTTAAAATATTCTTAAATAGTCAAAATTAAATAGGTTTTTAACTTAAAGTAATTCAACTTAAACAAAATATCAAAATATTATGAAAATAAAATGTTTTAACACAAATATTTTAAATATAAAGTTAGGTCAATGTTATCAAGACTAATGGAATCTAAAGCATCCCTTGTTTTGCTCAAATTCCTACAAAGTATAAACATGAAAAAAAAATAACATGAATATAAACCATATATATTAGTGATAAATCTAATTTTAAAAAATTAATATCATTTTTAATGAAAATAGTAATAATAATTTTCAATATTATTATCAATATCATTGTTATTGAAAATAGTAATGAAAAAGAGTTTTTTTTATAATTGGGTGGTTTAATTAATGAAATTGAACAAGGTTCAATTTGATTCAATGGCTTTTCAAGAGCGGAACGGAACATGTGGAATGAAACCGGAACGTTCCGGGCAGAATTTAGCCAAAAAATCCGGAACGAACCAAGATTTAAAATGAGATGAAATTTGTTCCGTTTTGTTCCGTTTTTTGAATTGGTATGAAATGTTTTGGTCATTCCGAACGAAACGGAACGGAATTGACAAGGGATAAAAGAAATAGCTCATTTTCCCTTTTGTTTTGATGATTTGTTGTTAGTTACATCCATGGCATGGTAGTACCCAGTAATCGTTTCAATTAATTCGATCAGCTACTGCAACTGCTTCGGACGAATTAATTATTGCGTTGGAAAGAACCATCACTGTTGCTTTCGTGGATTTCTTGTTTGTGTAAGCCAATATGATTAAACATCGTGAGCAGTGATTCACGTTTGTAAGCAATTCTTGTTGAAGAGATATTCATCGTTCTGATGATCTCCTTCATTGCATTCTTTGATCTTTTGGTTAATCATTATCCTGGTAAACAAGCTGTATCTTAATTATGCTTTGTTCTTGATGAGCAAAGAGAAGTTAGAATTAAATTTTGCGTTGATCTTGGAAATTTAGAACTCGAAGTCTAAGGTTGATTTTTAATTGAATTAAATAAGATATTAATTTAATAAACATAATTGATTTAGTTGAGTTTTTAATGATTTAGTTGAGTAGATAAAAAAATAAAATAAAGAAACAAAAATATAGCTTTTTAATAAAAATTATTGATTTGGGTTGGCCGGAAACAGGGTAGAAGAGCTGCTGGGAACAGGGCATTCAGAAGGTGCTGGTAAACAGGGCAACCAGAGGGCGTTTCCAGCTGAAATTGAACTGGAAGAAAGAAGAACAATCATACAAGTAGGAGGAGAAGAGAAACCCAGAAATAAGAGGCATCCTGAGCGGAAGAAACACCCCTAAAGTCTGCCACTCAGCCAGCCAGGCTTTAATTCCTGAGTTAGTCTACATGAATTAGTCAAAGGTGTATGAACACTAATTCTAAGAATCAAGAAAGAAAAAAAAAAGCAAGAAATAAAATATTAAACATCTTTCAGAAACTTTTCTAAACCCATCTTTCTCGTGCTTTCATTGATAGAACCAAGCGTGGCATCCCATAAGAAGCGAATTGAAGCCCACATCTAAACTCTCGGATTGGATTTGCAAGTAGGTTTTCAAGCGAACAAAGAATGAATCGCATGAAGGAGATGCTTATGAAGCTTTTAAATCAGGGTAACAAAAAGCTCTGATCCACAAAATCAGGATCGGTGGAAGAAGACAGACCTGAAAAGTCTCCCAATCATCTTGTTGTTGACAAGCCATCAAAGATGATAACTCTGTGGTAGCTATGCATCCTACTACCATGGAAAAGCTTTAGTTTTTTGGTGATGGCACTGTGCTAATTAAGACAGACAAGAAGCCAGCCGAAAAAAGCTAGCTAGTTCTATTCAAACTAAGGGAGTGTTTATTTTTATGATTGAACCTGTTTTCTAAATTATTTTTTTCCAGAAAATGCATCAATTAATGTCAAAAACTAAAAAAAATATTTTCAATTGAAAACATCTTCCATCTCATTACCAAAAACACAAACGACAAGGTCTTTCTTGGAAGATGAGACAGGAGGATTGCCTAGCGGTAATCATCTACAGATGAGAAGTGTGAACATGCCTTTTAGGATAGAGAGTTCACCAGCAAGAAACATGTAGTGAAAGATACAGAATCCAAAAAGGCTGCTGAAAATTTTGTGTCCATGAAGTCTGATTCTACAAGCAAGAAAAAGCGTATTCCCATGCAAGAGGTAGTCCAGTCTGATCCATTGCATTTTTTTAGAGGAGCCATCACCTCTTCCAGGCTTCTCAGTGCTACCAAAGAAGTGAACCCTTTAATTCCCGGGATTTTTAGGGGCAATACTGCTACAGTTTTTGCTTAAGGGGCTCCTGGCAGTGAAAAGACCTACACTATGCTGGGGACCAACTGGCTGCCAAGGCTAATGCCAATGGCCTTGTCCACTATCCTATCTAAATGTCAGAGAACAGGAAGGAAGACATCAAAGCTAAAGATGAGTTGTTGTGTAATACTCATACAAAAAAGCAAAGCCATGTCAGATCCTATCAAGGTGGATGGTTCAACAATAGTCGTTGGCTGCCGGAAGGGTAGATCCAATTTGAGTGTGTTGGTCGCGACAGATGAATGCCAAGAATTGCTAGAAAGGCTTTCAGTTCGCATGGAAACCAAAAGAAAAAGGAAAATGAAAACCTCTTTCAAGAAAAAAGTTCAAGGTTGATGAATCTATACTTCTCAGAAGTCGACCATGGGGACAAGGATCGTCTTGAAGGAGTAGGGTTTGATGATAACTAAGGATTTCCAGGTGACAGCAAGTCCAATTTAAAGTTAGAAACAGAAGTTGACAGGATCAGAATTCCTGACTTGAGTTCTGAGTTCTAATTTGTTACAATTTTTATTATTTATTTTTTAGCAAGTAGAATAGGATATAAGACTACATAAATATTCAATCAAGAATTAAACAAGAAGAAAATATCAAGCACTTTCCAGAATTTCTTAAACCTTTCTCTTTTTGAGTTTTCATCAGACCCAGAGAACAAGCATACTTTATCCCACATCCTTGATGTTGATACTTTAAATCATAAGCTGGATCCTGAATCTGTGAAACTCTACACGACTCGGGCCATTACATGCTTTTGGGACATGGTGTTGAATCGACACATGTTAATGCCCGAACTAAGTCAATGCAACTTACCACTCGCAACATCAGTCTCCAGAAGTTCTCCAGAAGATCCCTATGATCCTCACCCGGATAATCCAAATTAGTGGACAGTATGCCAACAGGAGACTAGCATACGGATTAAACCATTATCACTTATCAGCACTGGCATCAATGGCAGAGAAGGTGAAGCAAAAATATTCCGAAAAGTTCATGCAGAACAGTGCCAAAGGTTGAAAGGTTATGGAGAGAATGTGCAAGCATCTTGAAGCTGAACCTAGGGGCTCTGTCATGTGATCTGGTCTCCTGGTTACGATTTCACTATCGTCAGCCCTTCAGGCTATGAAGCCTTTTAGACTAGAAAATACCAAGACCTTCTTAGAGTAGAAAATAATTACGGTGCTTCATGGATCCATGTGCAAATTTTGCAGTTAAATTAAGCCAGATCGGGTTTATCTATATCGTAATCATTATCTTTCATGTTAAAAACTTAGATATTAATACATTATTCATCATCGGATCTCGGGTATCCGTTATCCAAATATTATTTATTATATAATAAAAGATAAAACAGTAATATATATATATATTGATGACAATGAACAGATGGTGCTGAACAAACGTAAGGAAAAGAAAACAAGTTGTGTGGAAGATTATTTATTCATTGCATAACTCTCTATTTAGTTTTTGTCTGACAGAAAAACAATCAAATCTGCTGATTACATAGCAGACTTCTAATACAAAACCAAGAGAATAAAAACAGAATTTTATTCCTAAAGAATTGGTCTTCAAGTAGAAATCTCCCCGCGGATCTTCTCCTTGCAACACTCGTGATGTTCTGCAGCTTTTAATATCAATATCAATGAGGTTGGATCTAATAGAATATGGATTCTCTCTTCCACTGTGGAGTTAATTTAGCTAAATTATGTCCAAAAGCTTCGAGTTCTTGTTCACTTCTGCAATCACGCTTTTGGTGGAAAAACAAAATGGCCGTAGCTTGTCTTTGAGATCATTTCAGTGCGCAAACCAGAGCATGCTATTCTTACTGAAGTATTAAACTCAATGCTTGAGCAACCTGCATCCTGCTGCTATAGAATCTTTCTCCTCCATTCCTGGGACCTGTGCAGAAGTTGGTCCACTTGATAACGAAGTAACATACAAATCTAGTAGGATAATGTTAATCTTTTCCAAATATTCTTCGTAAAATAATGGGATCCACTCATTCAAAAATCCACCCCTCTTTTTCAAAGTGGTTAAACTTGGTATGTCCAGAAGGTTAGCTCAAGAAATTTAGAACACAGATTTTGATCTAATTCGAGTTTCTAATTAAATTAAATAAAATACTGACCTATAAAACCTAGTTAATCTAAACTAATTTTATATTCAACAAGTACCAATTACTAACAAGACCCGTCGAGTATTGAAGGAAACACAGCCCCCATTAAGAAATGCCGTCTTTATGGCTTGATAACCTTTCTCATATTGGCATATCATTGCCCATGAAGATAACCAACCTCCAAAGAAGATGATGTAATAAAATTTAGGTACAGCATCTGCAAATCTGAAATTAGATACCAGTAGCAGCCACACCATAAATGGGATTCAGGAACGCTAGTAATGCCACGAAAGCCATAATTAAAATTTACAAAGGTACACACGAGCGTCCATGGATGTTTTATGATACTGCTAGAGAGAAATGCCATATGAAACAGGATGACACATTACAAACTTGACCATGACAAAGTCCTTCAAACCAGAGCATAGATTAAGACTTAAAACATTGGGGCCAACATACAAACTCTCGGCAATCATAAGATATGGAGTTTTCATACTGCAGAGATGTCCTAAACTGCCTTGCTTCTCCCCATAGACGACAATTAAAAAAGGGCGCCTGATACGACACTCGGCCAACTCAGAAGCCCCAAAGATAAAATGTGCATCATATTTCAGAACATGAAACTTCATCCCATCAGATCTTCAGATTTTATCAAGCTTCTCTGCCTTGACAACAGGATTGGCTTTTGCTATTGCTTCACGGGCAGCAGTACGGTAATCAAATGGGCAGTCATGTTTGTCTGAGTAGCGATGAGATGCACAAAAGAGGTCACCACATCGACACTTAAACCCTGTTAAACCAACTCTTTTCTTGCAAGAGGTGCACCGGCTTGGCCCCTCCTTCGGCTTTGCCTCAACTCTCTCCCCTGAAACTGAAGCACAGGATGGCTGCACAGTGATGGTCTTAGGCTCCACTGCATTGATTTGGACATTAATGGTGTCAGCAATAACAGGTTCATTCACATTGCTGCTTGCCGATCCATTCACAATACTTCCAATTGATGATGCAGCAAGCTTAGTCTGCTCCTGTTTTAACAGCATATCCTTGTGGCACTTTGAACACATGTTCATAGTAGCTGCACTTCCAAAGAAGCCACAATTGTTAATGCACAAAATAGGACGTTCTGGAGGAGCTTGGCATCCTGTCTCGTCACGGTCCATTTTTTGCTTCTCCTGCATCGCACCAGAATATCAATATAAGCAAGAGAAGATGAATATTAAAAAAGGATTTCAATTTATCATAACAGTGGTTAAGAATGCATATTCAAGCACCAGGTAAATGCAAAAGAAAAGTTATCCATACAACAATGTGCCCAGTCAAATGTATTATAACCTCTCTTGCCAGAACAAAAGCTCTGACAGTAATTTCAAAAAAAAAAAGTTGAGTACACCCAAAACAAAATTTCAAAAGAGTTCCAAAAAAAAAAGTGAACCTTTAAGCTTTTGATGGATATTAAGTAGCATCAGCTGAGCAATACCAAATAACATGCACATAGACAGGGGCAAATTTGACATTTCATAATTTGAATCATTCCTTCTCAGTATGCCTTTAGATTCCTTGAAAACAAGAGTTTCATGTATAACCACCCACCCCCTTCCAAAAAACCAGGATTCTTGAGAGCAAAAGACGAGGAACCATGTGACTTCTGTGAACCTTAGGCAGGTTTTAACTTGCACAGTTAGGTATATTAAGCTGCTTTAATGTAGTAATGAGGAAACACACAAGATTTATATGATGAGGCTTGGAAGACAATAGGAGAGGAGAAAGAAAGAATAAGGCAGCATAAGCAAGGTAAGGAAAAGTTGAGGACATAAGAAAGGATTGGAAAATTTGAGGATACAAGTAGGTATAGAAACATCAAGGGAACTAAGTCATTTAATTATGAAGCAAGTGCTAACCTTAGATGATCATTGTAATATCTACAAGGTCTCACAATTCATGTGGTATCGACATAGAGCTACATCTTTCAATTCAGAAAGATAGTCACACAGGGAGAGCTATATACTTCAATGTTCAAAGAGCTAGATAAAAAGAAGGGAACATTCCAGAGGATATTAAGACCTTACAAGCTGAGATACAAGTCAATTTTGGTTTATCTAGAATGAAGATCAGAACATCTTGTCATGGCAGACAAGATCATGTAATGGTGGAGAAGGCAGTTTAGCAAGGAGTTTACTGAAGACATCTTGTAATCTAACCAGCCCATGAGAGGAGACAAAAATGTTAGCTATACAAGTGGGATTTGGACAGCATATATAAAGATATTTCTAAAGAAGACCACAGGATGTGAAATACAATTAAAAGTTTGAGTATTTGGGGGAGGTGGAATTGTAATTGGTGTTGTTGAACAAACCATTCTAGAAGATACTAAAGAAGAACAAGATGCCTGATGATCAGAGTACCGTGTATAAGGATGGTGGAATTGAAGAAAGAGAAAAGGGATCTATGTTTCTATCCCAATTAAGAATGAATCTTATTGAGGTAAATCAAGCTCATAGATATAGCTTCATGGTGATTCTATGTTTAGCCTGATTTCACAAATCACAATCATTATAAGGAAGTAAACTCATTCTTTCATGTTTACCTCTATATGCACACAAAAAAATAATTTATTTTGTCTCACACTCATGCCTGAAAGTATCTTTCTAGAGATAGATTATACCAATCTTCTTCACATTCTTTCATGTTTACCTCTATATGCACACAAAACCAGTTTTGAGGTTTGAACTGAAGACAACTCTACCAACTGGAAATGAATCTCAAAACATTTCATTACATAAGTAGACATAGTAAAATTGAATAACAAAAACCATCAAAAGTCAACAACATACATATCACAAGCGACGAAACAGCAACAAAGACCTTAACATTCATGTTCTTTAAACAAATCCTCAACCACACCAATAGTATCAACCATAACTAAAAACAGAAAACCAGACCAAAATAGCAAAACTAGAAACCAAAAGCACAACCCCAGACCCCCTCCCCCCAATAACATCTCCTTGTTTTCCCTTTTGAACATTAAAACCTGACAAAGTCCTTAAATTTTTTATCTTTTTCCTTCATCATGCCAAAACCAAACCAGAACCCATAAAAACACTCATGTCCATAATCCTACAATTGTAAAAAAAAATAAAAAAATTCAAAAGGTACCAGCAACAAATATATGCATATACATGCTCATAAACACCTCACGTGCATGATGTATGCATATCAGGTATAGAGACTAACCTGGTTAAACAATTAATGGTTCCTTTTGAGCCGATCTTAGCTCAAAACTGCATAAAAAATCCCTGCTTTTATCAAATGAAACCAAACAAACAAATAAATAAATAAATAAAAAGGCAAGAAACCCATTAAAACACTAAAAACAGAGAAAAAAATCATAACCTTGTAAGAAATGGACCAGATCACCCAGAAGAGAGAGGGGGGGAGAGAGAGAGAGACAAGCCAGTCAGAGAGGAGGGGGAGAGAGACAGACAGAGAGTTTTTTGTTTGAGTTTTCTCTTCCTCTTTTGAGATTTTCTTTTTATTTTTATAATTTTGATGGTCTCCTACTCAATAATTTCTCTTTGATTTTTGAAAGGGTAAAACTATATTTCAGTCCCTAAAGAATCATATAATTATTTCACTTTGATTTATATAGTTTGAGATTGTTTTATTTTCAATCCCATATTATGAGTAATTACTATATTTTAAAGAAAGAAATCATAAGAAGTAAAAATATATTGGAAATGGAAATAGAGAAAAAAAAAAAACAAAAGGAAACTAAGTTAATGACCTTGTCTCATATTATATCTTAATAAATCTCTTTGGATTCCACACTAATTACAATAACTATATTTATCTCAACAAATATTTAATTTATATAACATTTGTATCAATTCATTCATGAAATATATTATAACTCTCACATTAAATGCTTTCAAAAATTCAGCATGGTCTTGAATTAAATAGCAAATAGCATTTAATTATGAAGAGATTTTTGAAGTTTTTGGAGTTTTTTTAAAATAAATAATCATTTGAAATTAAAATAATATCAAAGACCCCATTAATTAAAAAAATATAATCTCATGTGGTGTGAAAATATATTTTTCTATTAAATTCCTCCACGATGAAAATTAGAATTGATACTAACTTATAAAATATTTAGATAAAAAAAAAATATTACATGTGTGTATATCTATCATATTAAATAATTTCTATTTTTTTCTGAATATTATAAAAGATATGAAAGTTATCTAATAAATAAATAAGAGATAAAGAAGGTTTGAAATAAGGAGACTTCAATAATTTTCTTTTTTAGCCATCCATGATGCCGGATTCGTAGAAACTTTCTAAAAAAGAAATATTATAAACTATATAGATTGACATGAAATAATTATAAATATACAAGGACTACAATGTAATTTACCCTTTAAAATACCAAAAACAAATAAATAAATAAAAAGATTTCTCTTTCTGCCAGCCAACCGAGCCATCTTTATTGATGGGGGTATACGTGTTGGCATTCTACTGGATGCGCGTGTACCTTTTTAGATTTCCTTTTTTCTCCTCATGATGCTTGCTAGTTAACGGCTTTTGCCATTTTAGAAACGAGACATGTTAACTCCACCTGCCTGTTGCTATACAGGGCAGGAATGTGCTGACGTGCCACCTTGGATGCTCAGACGACATGACATGCTTGAAAATGACATGTCGTTGCTGTTGTGTCACCTAATCCATCCATAATGTGACATTCCATATTCCCATGGCAAAAAATCACCAGCTTTGCCATTTTTTGAAGATACTTTTTATGCCATTACTAGACTCATATTCATATTGGGATTGGTGCATTAACTATAAAAAGATTTAATTAAAATTTAAAATAATTAATTGATACAGTTATTATCAATTTACTTAAACAAAATTAGGTTTCAAGATTTATGTATTTACTTTTATTGATTGATAATGTTTCCATATATGTGATATACTATAAATTAATACTATTAAACTTGGTTCAGTTTAAGAAGTTGATCTAGGATCTGGTTAACTCAAGACTTGGTTTCGGTTAGTTTTCAAATAATTAGATGGAAGTTGATTTAATCAAACTCGAGTGATTCAACAAGTGAACCCTCGATTTATTAACCAAATCAAAATTTAAGTTGATTTTAAAAAAAAAAATTCAAAACAACATTATTTTAACTTTAAAAAAATTAAAAAAATATTAAAAAAATTAAAACAACGAAATAACCTCAGTCAATCCACTCAACCTATTATCCAGGTTATTTGTTAAATCTGATTTAATAATTTTATCACGAAAAATTAGATGAATGTTTATGCAATATTAATTGATAGTTGGTAATGGGCATGAAAGGGTGAATGGGTCAATAATAACATGTACGTAACCATAACAAGTTAGCTTGATATATTCATTGACTTTATGATTATTATTATTATTTTTTGAAAAAATAAATATTGCAAAACTTATTGAATTTGGACTAAATTAACTCTTTCATATGTCTAAATCATGCTCCTTTCACCATCTTAGATATGAATTTTTAATTATTAGAATGTGTTCTCGATGATTCTTTACTCTCAACCTTCCACAATTGGGTCGAAGACAATATTTTAAAGCTATCACTCTAATGGAAAAACTTTATCCATTTTTTTTTTAATTTATGCTATTTTTTAATTTTTAATTTCTTTTTTTTTTGGGGATAAATACTAAAAGCGGGAGGATAAACACAAGCAAAGTTGGACCAGCAACACTTTACCACAAGACCACACAAGTAAAGTTGATTTTCGAAGGCAAGAGATTTTTCCTACTTATGAGTGCCTTTTGTTGTTGGCTTTCAGAGCAGTGCACGGCGGCGGATGTTTGAGGCGCACGCGGGCCTCTTGTCACGGCCAAAATTATGCTTTATCAAAGAGTAAACTAGGCTGCTTCTTAACTCCATTGCCGACAATGTTTGGATTTACCATAGTTCTTTTATTTAATTATACAGAAAAAGCCTTTGATTAGTTAAATAATTTCTATTTCTTATACTAGATTTTATATATATATATAATTGTATTTTAAAATTTTGGTTTTGTAGAGGTTAAAATAATTTATTTCTTATTCATGAAAACTTGATTTTTTTTATTTTACATATAAAAATCTATCTAATAACAATTTTAACCAATACACATATTTTTTAAAAACCATGATTAAAATTATTTTAATCATAAAATCTAATTATTGGGGGCAATGGGTGTTAGGTGTGCGTGTGAGAGATCCTAAGGTATTTCCTTTCCCGTTGTCTTAATCTATGGTTTTTCATGCTTCTCTTCCTTTCTTTTTCGCTAAATAGTTGTTAAATCTAGTATGACTTATGGAGTTTTTAATGGAAGTAGATCAAAGCTAAAACTTAATTTATCTGACTAAATTTTTAATGACTTTGGATAAATTAAGCTAGATTAACGTAAAAAAAAAATTTAAAAATAAAACAATGTTATTTTTTATAAAAGATAATAATTGACTAATTTTTTAAGTCAATCATGCACATGCTAGTTTCACCTCTATGATTTTCTATTAATGTCGTGCTCTCAATCCTTAGCCGCACATTTTTTATTATTATTATTAATATAGGTGTTCGGATCAGCTTATATGCATCTTTATTAATCCCATAAGCTTTAAAGTTAACAACCATGTAAGTCTCTAGTGACCATCATATTAGCAACCACAGGGTTCGAACCTGAAACCACAGGGGAAGCAAACAACTTAGTCTCAAGTTCTTACCACTGGATTACCTACTAGATGATTACACATATTTTTATTATCATGAAAAATGGTTTTGCTTAATCATCTCATGTATATCAATGAAGTGTTGGTCTAGCGGTTAATGTATTGTTATATTTCTACAAGAATGAGAATACAAGTTCAATCCCTAAAAAACACATTTATTAAAAGGGACAACCATAAAACTAATCTAATACTTTAAAAGGATATACTCGAATAAAAACAAAAAAAAATCTCATATGTACAATTTGTTTTTTTATTCCCTTGACATTATTACCAAGCTGACGCTGTTGACATAGACAGTGAAAATGTTTTTTTCTATGAATTCTTTAGTTCTAGACACCACCCGATCTGTAAATAAATAAATAAAATTAGCAAAGATACAGTTAATAGTTTTTATCTTCCATGAAAATTGGAAAACACTTTCTTCCACCTAAAGCTTCTTTTTTTTAACTGAAAGTGAACCCTGACCATATATTTACAATGTAGTCAAATATAAATAAATCAGGAGAATAATTAAACCCTTTTCAGCAAACAAATAATATCACAAAAGGTTTCTTTTTAATCCCAGTTCAATGCTACTTGTTTTATTACTATTAAAATCTTAATTATGAAACTCATCCGTCAATTTTAAACTTAAATTAAACTAAATTTTATAAAAAATATAAAAATTTAACCTTCTATAATCCTATTTTTTTAATTTTTTTTTAAAAATTAATTATAAGTTGACCCGTGCTACTCCTGAACCAAACTTTATAACTATGGATACCGAATCAGGTTAATTGAAGAATGATTAAAATGAACTTACACTGATAGCATACACCAAGAAATTATTATAAAAACTCAAAATTCAAAGTCCATTTTTTTTATATATCAGCTGCTTGATTGACCATTCATTCATATCCTTCTTAATGGGAAGAATTCCTGGAGGTGTGGCGTGTGAATCCAAGCATGGGTACAAAAAGCTATGGCCCTACCACATGGATGAAGAATTAACAAGATTGAATTGATGTCAAAATGCATGGGTACAAGAGAGGTTTTTCAGCCCATTAAAAGCTCCAAAACAGTGTAGATAATGCAGCCATGGAGGGAAGAAAAACAACAGCCAAGGCATCCTGTTGTAGCCCAGATAAGAAGAGAAAAGTTGGACAAACCAACAAAATGCCCCCTAAATTTTGGATCAGTAACAATTTTATCCTCCAACAAATTTTTGTGTCCATCTTGATTCCTCAATTAGAACTTCCGGTAGAGTACTTATGATAACATTTCTTACAAAACAAATTTCATTTTTAAGAGAAAAAGGTATGATTTGAAAGGTATCCATTATCAAATGTGGAAGAAAAGGATTACTTGAAAATATATTAAGATATAAAATTACAGTAATTAAACTCGATTTGAGATATGGATTGGACAGATTAACTGGAGTCAATCAAGACAATTTTATTTTAATTTTTTAAAGTTAAAATGATATTGTTTTTTAAAAAAATTATAAAAACAATTTAATTTTTTACTAGGTTTTCATCGCGTTGAATATTAACTCGTCAAGTTAACTAGATCAGGTCTGAGTTAATTTTTCTTGAACACCTAACCTCAATCACGGTGCGGATCAGTCAAGTCCCAAACTTGCATGTTGGGCATAGCCAGATTGGACAAGCTAAGTTTAATAATTATGCATAAAAGTGATATAAAAATCTGTTGAGGCTATCTATGTACTCAGACACATTTTTAAGTTTGTCAAAAGATGTTTGATTTATAGAATGAACCTTTAGTTAAGAGGATAGTGACCCACCAACCACTCATGGCAGTAATGATATGCTGGGAGTCCCAAAATGCAAGTAAGGCTATGCTTTCTTTTCTATTTCAAAACTGTGGTTGGCATACCTGTCACGGCAGGAAACTAAACTTTTGCCTCAAATTTGGTCCTCCTTTTGAATTTAAAATTAACATTCAACGTGTTCAGTTTCTTTCCTTACACATTTTTCTTGAGCTCAGATGACAAGTCAGGATTCTGTTTAGAAGGGGTTTTTTTTTTAACTCTTTATGGGGTAATTCTTGAGCAGTTCTGTGTGGTGTAAATGCAGAATTTATAGCACACTGTCTTCATGGTTGTAGCATGATTCCTGTTTGTGATCTCTGAACCACACAGCTTATACCGTGACATTGTCCTCTGCAAACAGTTAATGTTTCTGTTGTGGTCTTGAATTCAGTTTAATGGTGCTTGTAGCCATTTAATGTTCTGGCTTGCTTGACATGTAGCAGTCAATGAGGTGCACAGGCTGGAGGGGCTAGTGGATGATATATAGCTTAAAGTTGTGTTACTTTGCTCAGCATTGAAGTTAGTCATGGAGACTAAGAACAAAGAAATGGTATCAAAGATGGATGATTATGGACTTATAGAGCAAATTGGAAGAGGAATTTTTGGAGCTGCATTTCTTGTTCTTCATAAATTTGAGAATAAAAGGTATGGAGTTTCTCTGCCAAATCTTCCTTGCAGTTAAATTTCATCAGGTATCATGTTTGTTTCTGTTCGCGCTTCAAAAAGAGGGGTCAGTAGAAGAGAACTCTCCCCTGCAAGTTCAGGAAAGGGGTAGCCTGATGGGCTCAATTTGAGTCATGTCTTGCTCCACTAAGAAACAGAAATAAAAAGGAGAGAAGAAGAAGATACTTGGGAAGGATACAAGGGACTAAAATTGATCATTGTTTACTTAATATCATGCAGCTTTTCTGTGAAAACTGAAGAGCTGGATGTTACTGTGGATGCCTTGCGAGGGTTAGTTAATGCCAAATAAAGTTCTTAGCTCTGCCCTTTGAGAGATAATTGAAAGGATCAGTCACCTGTTTATTAAGTGTGATTAGGCCCACATATTTCATGTATTTCCTCCTGCTCTAATTGTTACAGAATAAATATGCTTTTGCCGTATAAAGCTGTTTTCAGAAATCTGACATGACATATGATCCAGCTTAGCCAAGTTATCTTGGAAGATTTACTGTCAGAAAATTATTGTTGGAAAAACTAATATGTGGATCAAAATCTATTTTCATGTGAAATGTCTCATGCAAATTCAATCATTAGTCTAAGCATGAACACATATTATCTAAACATGAATCATAATCAATATTCACATACTGAATGTATTTGAATTGCAGCGTCCGATACTTTTCAGAGTATGGAGGAGTTTTTGGTTTTCCTTCTTGAATGCCAAATTCCTTAGAAAAGTTTACAAACACTTTTATCCTCTCTCTTCTTCTCAAGTTATCGAATTCTCGGAATCCTTTGAATTATGTAAATAGTATTTAGTTACTATCTCGAGAAAAAAAAATAGTGGGGACAAAGAAATATAATTTATTTTATTTATCTATCTTTGTTCCTCCGATTAAATATATTTTTATCCCTTTTGTATATGTGTTTTCTATATTGGAACACTAACCAAATGTAACTCTAATGTTCAGTTTGTGTTGAAGATAACTTCCCTCCCCCCTTTTCCATTACATGAGATCATGATCCCTGTTGACCCGTCATGGGTGACATGGATCCATAATCCATTTCCTTCATTAACTATGTTTGGTTACAGTACACTGTTAAATGAAATCTACCTGTATTCTGTAGGTATGTATTGAAGAAGATTCGTTTGGCTAAACAAACAGAAAAATTCAAGCAAACAGCATATCAAGAGGTTACCATCAGCCTCCTGAAAACTGCTCAATTCACCATTTATTCAACTCTGCTATCTTTTCATGCATTGCACTGAGGAATATAACTTGGTTACTGATGGTATATGATGCAGATGAATTTGATATCGAAGCTGAATAATCCCTATATCGTGGAGTACAAAGATTCATGGGTGG
Organism: Populus trichocarpa; assembly: GCF_000002775.5. Taxonomy (NCBI): domain Eukaryota; kingdom Viridiplantae; phylum Streptophyta; class Magnoliopsida; order Malpighiales; family Salicaceae; genus Populus; species Populus trichocarpa. The sequence continues at coordinate 20,443,862 of NC_037287.2, read as the reverse complement.
AAAAGGTACCCCTTTAGCAATCTGCTATTGTTTACACTGGTTTTACCTCACAATTGAGGGGGAAACAGAAGAAGGAAAATTTATTGAGCAAATCATCTCTCCCAAGTACCAAAAATAGTATCATCACTCTCTGCCTATGTTTTACAGGAATCCTATGTATGCATCGTGACAAGTTACTGTGCGGGAGGAGACATGTAAGTTACTATAGTATAGAAATTTGAGTTCAATCTTGAATTGGCATGCAAGATCCTAGATATTTCAAAGTGCGTACTAAAACACACGTTGCCAATAGGGTTTTGCGTGGTGGGGTTGCGACTGCGTGGTTGCACAGATCCCCACCATCTGCGCACAGTGTGGACGACACAGATCCATGCAGTAGTAGCTACTGCCTTGCCATGCATGTTGATTTTTTATTCAATGCTTGAACCAGACTCAATTTTGTGAATTTCCTAATCATGGAAACCTATATCCTTACCTTCTATGCTTAACCTGATACTGTTGCTACAGGGCTCAGATGATAAAGAAAGCTAGAGGGACGTATCTTCCTGAAGAGGTAAAGAACATGTGGAATATCTACAAGAAACTAAAGTCCTTGGTGACAATTTTCTTTCTCATGTTAGTTTTGCATCTAATGCAAATTATTTTCCAACTCTACTCCAGAAACTCTGCAAATGGCTGACACAGTTGTTGCTTGCTGTGGACTACCTCCACTCCAATCGTGTCCTTCACAGAGATTTAAAAGTATGTTTCAGTAGCAATTTTCATTTGAAAAAACTTGTTCATAACATCATTCTGATATGAATCCACTCTCCAATGCCAGTGCTCTAACATATTCCTTACGAAAGATGGCAACATCCAGCTAGGTCAGGATGCAAATACACAGAACTCTTTAACATTTTATTTGTTTCAATTGCACAGAAACTGTATTATCTCACAGTACATGTCCAGGTGACTTTGGACTTGCAAAATTGTTGAACAAGGAGGATCTTGCATCCACGGTAATGGTTCAATTATCGATCTGGTCCGATTGTGCCAAGCTCCTATGTATTGCTAGTTCTGCCATTGGTGGCATAACAAAGAGGATCATTTGTTTATCTGAACTTTCCTGCGAAATGCTGACAGTTGACTAATACAGCTTGTTATTTCTGTAGATTGTAGGCACTCCCAAGTATATGTGTCCTGAACTTCTTGCAGACATACCTTATGGCTACAAATCGGACATTTGGTCTCTAGGTAATGAAAATCCTGCTGACACATTTGTTAAATTTTCCAACCTGGTAGCATAATCTCTTGAAATCACATTTTCTATGATTTTACAGGTTGCTGTATGTTTGAGATAGCTGCACATCAACCTGCATTTAGAGCTCATGTATGCGTCACATGACCTTGTTCGGACAAACATTAGACTTACTTTTTCTGATACATGGTCGATAACTTTTACTATGTTTATGCACAGGATATGGCTGGACTGATTAATAAGATAAATCGTTCTTCCATTTCTCCACTCCCAGCTGCTTATTCCTCCACATTGTAAGTCATACTCTCTGTAACCTCTTATGCATATGCACTATATCAAGGAAAATACAACTGAAGGGTTAGCTTCTTATCTGCAGAAAACAGTTAATCAAAACCATGCTGAGAAAGAGCCCAGAACATAGACCAACAGTGAGTCTGAGATGCCCTTGCTGCTTCTCTTCTCTTATTATGAAAGGTTATTCTCATTAATGTTTGCGTTGTCCTAATTAGGCTGCAGAGTTGTTGAGGCACCCCCATCTGCAGCCATATCTTGCTAAATGCCAAAATCTATCTCTCGTGTTCCTCCCTGTAAAGTCCGAATACAGCTTCCTGGATAAACCAAAAGGAACCCGGTTACCTAACAAGTCTAGTGTTCACAAGAATAACATAGGTTTGAAAGCAAGTCCATCAAAGGGGTGCAGATGTTTTAAGCAGGATGCTTTTGAACAAAAAGTAGCAGCCAGTGATTTGTACAACAGTGCAGAAAAAACCGAAAGTGCCAACTCTGAAACCTCTTCAGCAAGTATTGCAAGGACTCACCCTGAAGACGAGAAGACAGAAATTGCTTCTAAGAAGTCACAAATAGTCCAAGAGAAGCTCTGTGGAGCTGGACAAGCTAGCATGGAATTCAAAAATGCTAGTCTTGGGATTTGCAAAAGAATGGAAAAGCTGTCTGAAGATTCAACAGGCTATGTTGGCCTTTCTGGTTACAAAAAGGCATCGGCATCCGCGATGGGTGACAAAACTGGACATGATATGGAATTGGAACCCAAATTCTGCAAACTCCCAGCAGTAACAGAAATGAAATCAACACCATCAAAACCGCCCTGCGGAAATGATGTTGGACAAAAGGAAATGAACAGAACCCCTAGTGACATCTCATTGATCAGTTCACTGACTTCCCTACATGGTGATGAAATAAAGATTGAATGGAATCCTCAGAGCCTGCAAAGGGCAGATGCTCTGGAATCACTGCTAGAGATTTGTGCAAATTTGCTAAGACAGGAAAGGTATGAGGAGCTATCAGGAGTACTAGGACCCTTCAGCGAAGAAGCTGTGTCATCAAGAGAAACAGCAATTTGGTTGACAAAGAGCCTCATGAAACTCGAAAAAAATGGCAATGGAGCAGCTTAGCAGCACGAGATTCTGAAGACTCAGTTGGCTAATTTAACTTGAACTGACACGGAGAGTGTATACAGTAGATTGTCAATTGTCAAATTTCTGTCTTTTTTTGTGGATGCTGACAATGCTCATTAAGGAGTTCTTCAAAAATGGGAATGGAGCAGCTTAGCAACATTTTGCTTGTTTCTTATAATCATGATTCGATCTTAACCCCTGACTTCATTTCAGCTCAAAATTATGGAAAAACCAAATTAAAAGACATGCTATACAGGCAAGATCCTTTTCATTAATGTTGAAGATTGAATCTACCACTGCTAAGGTATCTCGAATCAAAAGAAATCATGATTACCTGCAGAACAAGTTAGAATTTCGAATCATAAAAATGTCTTAAATAAGATATAGTTGTAGACATCAAGGGTGAGAAAATTAATTAAATTATCCAAAATATTTGTAAAATCTTGCACGAAATTAACTAAATTAAATGGTTTTTTGAATTTGTTGGATAATTCTAGTCATTTTTTTTATAAAAAAAACCAATTTTATCTGGTTTTGGTTTCATATTTTAGAAACAATTAAAAAAAAACAGAATCAAATTAAAAAAAAAAAAAACTCCTTATAAACTAAAGACTCGTTAAATCTATAAAAAAAAACCTAACTAAAGACTCATTAATTGTATAATTTTAATAAATGTAAAAACAAACTATTCAGTTTAGTTCATTTATTCGGTTCAGTTCATATCAAAATTAGAAAAAAAATATTCGGTTAGGAATTTTTTATCCAAACCAGACCATTTGAATCAAAGATTTTTTTGTCCAGGCCAGACCATTTGAATCAATGCCCACCCCTAACAGATATTACACTTAGATTGCTTGGTTATGACATTGAGCTTGTTTATTTATAATTAGATATTGCTTAGAAACATAAAATAAAATGTCTTAAATCTCATGTCTCAAAATCTTTATCCCAATATAGCCTATCTTGCTCCCATTTCTTGTACCGTAACTGATAGCAACAATGCGGATTTCCCTTAACTATGTACATCTGATAATCCAATGTCCATAACCACAAGCACATAAATCTGGAAAAACCAGCTATTCAATATTGCAAACCTAAAATAAACACCAACTCCTTCACTTGAAACCTGGAGTAAGTTAGCAGTTCTTCTTTGTCGTTTAAAATATAGCGCCTTCATCGGCATTTTCTGATCATGCATCACCGTGGGACATATGGTGTGTGGCCCCGTCACAGGGCGATGGTTGCTGGGGCTGGATTTGTACAGGTGAGGAGTGACTTCATCTGGTGTCTGTCTTTGCTATTTATATACGCTACTTAACTGCTTATTTGTACTTACCCTCATATAGTATGTCTTTGCTATTTATATTTCTTTCTTAAAATATTTTGTACGTGTAATGGTTATAAGACCTATGATTATATGACCTGACCCAGAATCGATCCGGCTCGGGACCTGGAACACGGATTACAAGGCTAAAAAAAAGCTTGAAGCGATATCATTTTGGTTAGAAAAATGGATTTTTTTCACCAAATACACCCAGTTGAAACGTTGAAGTTCTGCCACTTGTAATGATACAATGACCATTCCTTGAATGATGTTTACCCATCACTCTGTTAGTGTACACGAGGAAAGAATAAAGAAAATCCAGAGAAAACTGCATACCAAACTTCCTCCACAACACACAAGGGCAGCATGAATTCCCTCACCTGAATATCTATCAATTTGGTTTCCAACTATCCACTGTTAACCTGATGCTCATGTACCATATGGTAGCATTTGGTTACTATATCAAAATAGAAGAGATGGACACAATGAGGATAGAGAGGACATGTCCCCTTGTCCTTACTGTTCTGAAAGAGTATAAATTCACTCCAAGAACTATCCTAGAAACAGATTTAATTTATGTCATTGTCTTCAAACCAAACATGTTTTTGTCCCTTCTATTTTCGGATACTAAACAAACACAACCTATAGATGACGAGCAAGTTGGCGAGAAAGAAAAGCAAATAAAGCCATGCTCATTAATCAAATAACACCATTTTTTCAAAATTCAAAGAAAACTACCTATGCACCACCTCTATACAAAGTCATGATCCACTAAATATCTGAACTTTCAAGCAATGCCCATCAATGAACAATCAATGATTTGTCTCCTTCGTAGACTCAGCCAGCCTAGTCTCAATAGCAGCCATAACCTCAATAACTGCCATAACCTCATCATTACGCATTATACTTCTCATCATTCTTTAGCCAAAGCTGACCAAAGAGTGATATTCCCCACTCGTGAACTTGCCAGCAATACCACCATTTATGTCATTGTTCTGAGCCTAGGTATAAAGAGCCAAATATACCAGTTTCAAATTGTGTTTCCTGGTATAAACCCAAATTAATGACTGATCTCAAAACCTGCTGATTAAACTATCTGAAATTCAGGTTTCTGGACAAAAACGGACATCATCATCTCTATGAGAAACTCAACAGCAACCACTGCAGTAATATGTTTCTAAACCAAATACAGCAAACCATATCTATGAATGTCCTGAACTTCCAGTGAGGCAGAAGCAACACTATAATGGCACGATTTAACTAAGATTTTTTTTTTATAAAATGACTTGCATAAACAATTTGGGAATGCAAAAAGGAAGCTTCAATAACAGTCATCGTAGTCGAGTTATTTGGTCATTGTTTGTATGATGAACTAAGAAACGTATTCATTTCCCCTAATTTTCAGCAGAAAAACTACGATTCCACTCTAAAATCAGGAGGGATTTCCATCCGAGATGGACTGGAATCATGGGCTCAACTTTTATCAGCCATACATGACACAGAAAAATCAAATATCGAAACATAGGGAAAAAAATCCATAACAGAAACATTAGCATAATTATTGAAAACCAATTCACACTCATCGATCCACAAGCACATTCATTCATTGATGGAGGTTATTCATTATTGCATTAAAGTGAAAGATTATTCATAAGTCAATATGCAATTACAAAAGTTGCCGCCTCAATTGATCAAATTCCCTCTCCCTCAAAATCCAATAACTATCTATCCTCTCACCTCAAAACAATGCATAGATAGATCCGAGAAATGTATTGATAGCTCCCAATTAAATCCCTCCCATTTCATATATATTCTTATCACTAAATATCAGATAACATCCGATCAAATACACTACATTACCAAAAACAAGTATAAATCATAGAATAGATCAAAAAATAAAAAATTTTGAATCATACCGATGATTTCACTTCTTCTTCTCAGCTCCACCTTCCCCAACTTCACCAGCCTCGATCAACTTCTTATTCCTCTCAATCGCGGCCGCAACTTCTTGAGGCATATACTTCTCATCATGCTTAGCCAAGACATCAAACGCCTTAAAATAACACTCTCCACTCCTCGCCTTCCCAGAAACATTCTTCAACCCAACTTCCTTCCTCACCTTATCATCCAATTCCTTCATAAACCCTTCAACAACAACAGAATGTCCTTCTCGAAACAAATCAGGCAAGGACCCTTCATACTTAACTAAAATATCTGTAATCAAATCAGTGACAACGAATTCCATTTCAGGACTTGTTAACGGATGAACTACGCTACCTTCAAGGACTAAACCACCTAATCGGAACTTGTTCTTTGATGGGTTGTTCTTGAATTTCTCAACCGCATCACTTGGTGTTATGTAAAAGACTAATTGATCTTGAAAGTTGTTAAGCACTATAACGATGAAACCTGCTATGCAGCTGAAGGTTAAGGCGTAGGTCCAGAGACGACGGTTTTGGAGTTGGCGGGCTCGAGCTCCGATGTCAACTGGTTTGGGGCGAGTGGGGCTGTGGCGGCGGGAGGCGGAGAAGAAGCGGAGAGTGGAGAGAGAATGTAGATCCGAGAGGGAGGTAAGGGTTATGGATTTTGATTTGGTGGAGTTGTGGAAGAGAGCGGTGGCTGTTGTAGTGGTTGTGGTGGCGGGGATGCGGTGGAGGAAGTGGGAGCGGAGGCGGAGGATGGAGGAGAGGCGAGAGGACATTTTTTTGGAAGGGACTGGGTGTTTGTTTCTCGGGAAAGTGAGAGAGAAAGTGGGGAATTGGTTGCGTTTTCTATTGACTATTGAGTGGGGTTTTCAAGAGGGTTCATTGAAGGGAAAAATCATATGACGCCAAGTCAACCACGTCGTCTTAATATTTAACCCTTGAGTTAATCATATTATAATTATTTTTATTTAAAAAACTGTTAAAGTTTTTTTTATTATTAAATATAAAATATTCTTAGCATGAAATTTTGAATTTTTTTTATTGTAATAATCACTAATTTTGCTTTTTGATCGAAATAATAATTATTAATTAATCCTAACAATCTATGTAATATAAATAAACATCCATAAAAATTCTACTTATAAGTTTGTGGAACCCGCGCATAATTTATATGATTGTGTTTAATTAAAAAAATAGCTATAAAAACTATAAAAATATTTAATTAAAAAGATAATAATATTAAATAAATTTATATTTGTAATAGTTTTGAAATAAATTTACAATTTTTTAAAACAAGATATACTTTTTTTTTATTTCAAAACAATAATCAAAAGTTAGTACTTAATAATTATATAGTAAAATTGTTATAATAACTATATAGTAAAATAATATATCAAAATTACCTAGTAATATTTTCATAAATGAAAATATACCTTGGATAATTCCTCTTATTACATATTTCAAAGTCTAGAAACCACATCAAAAGGCACAAAACTCAAAAGCCCGACCCATAGGCTTAAGACAAAGTTGAAGGCGAACATGTCCGAATGTTGAAAAGGCTTGAGAAGGGAAAATAAAAAATGACAAGGGTATACATGTAATTTCAATTCAACATTAATGGGACGACAGTTTCTAATTTTAATTCAATTTTGTATATCTTATAATGTCATTTATTTTGTTTCTTAATAAACGGTTTCGAATAAATATTTTGCAAGTCAAAAGTTAAATAATTAGGCTTTTTTTTTTTTTTTTACAACTTTTGTTGTATTTTATTAATTTTTTAAATCTAATTTTCTAATCATAATTATTAAAGTCGATTGATAAATTCATAACTTAAAATTAATTCAGATCGAATTTTAATCTGAACCAGTTTTGATATTATATAACTAAATTCGATGATCTGGTGAGTTGATATTCGATCTAATTGATTTGACCAAACTCAATCCAAACATAATTGGATCAAAACAAGAATTTTTTTTAAAAAAAATTAAAAAATTATCAGTTTAAATAAAAAAACTAATAAATATAGATTTACTCAATAGCTAGAGGTTGACTCTAACACAATAATTTATGGTAATATACTTCTTATCTTATTTAGAGGTTGAAAAGTGTACTAACAGTTTCTTTTTAAAATGTTTTTTTTGCTCGAAGATGCATTAAAATATATTTTTTATTTTTTAAAAATTATTTTTTATATCAACACATTAAAATGAAAAAAAACATATAAAAAAATTAATTTTAAAAAAAAATTATTCAAAATTTAGGGTAATGTGGTTTGAAACGCAACTCCAAACAAGTTTTAGATTTCATTTAAATATCTAATCTTTCAAATTTTCATTTGAATACCTAGCTATTGCAAATTAAATTATATTAAATTGATATTAGATACAACAAAACATTAGGCTAATATATTATATTGCCCTCCAAACCTTGGCCTTGCTCACAATAATGTTTAGAATAATGTCTGGATTGCTTTTCAAAGTTTGAGACATGATATAAAGTGTAAACTGCTAATTATTTATCAGAATTTCAATTTTTTTATTTGTCTAAGATTTTTTTAGAATGTGGTCTGAAATTCTTGAATCATGTATGAAAACTAAATATTTCTTAAATTAAATTTTAAATAAATAATTTACATTTAAATAATGTATAATTGTATATACGATAAATATTTTTATCCAACTCCTCTTAATTTAAAATCCAAAATAATAGATTGAAAATAAATTTTTTTATTATCAAAATATATAAAAAGATGTTTCCTAGTTGGTACCCGTCCTTCCAAAAACTTTCAGAATAGAATAGTTATAAGACTAGACATGTGACAAGGTCTGAGTTATAGATTACAAGGATAAATTCGAGTTAATTCTAATTTTTTTTTTAAAGATCAAAACAATATTGTTTTAATTTTTTTAAAAAAAAACATTAACGAGTTAAGGATTGTATTTTGACTCGGTTAGACCCGAGTCAATCACCGTGTTAACCTGAGTTTTTAATCAGGTCAATTAAGTTTGTTTTTTCATCTATTTTATTTTTATCTAGATCAATTCAAGTCTTCATCAATCAATTCTAGATAAACTTTATAGCTGTTCATGTTAAAGAGTATTTACTATTATGTATTAGTAATATTTAATTTAATTAATATTTAATTTTATTTTTATTTAAAAATATGGTAAAGAAGTTAGTTAAAGTGAATGTTTACGGGTGAGCTAAAAGTTATTTTTTATTTGAAAATATATTAAAATAATATTTTTTAAATTTATTTTGAAATCCATACATTATAACAATTTAAAAATATTATAAAAAATAATTTTAAAGCTTAAATGTTTTTTAAAAGTCTTAAAAAACGAAGTTTTACCGCATGACAAACAGATAGACGGTTGAGTAAGGAAACCGTACTTCCTTGAACATTTCATGTTCCTTTCTCTCAAACCATCCCTTTCTTTCTCCTCTTTATATTCTTTTCCTCTAAGCACAATCATTCCTTCAGTGGAGTGGTTATATAAACTAGCTCTAAACAGTACTTGGGTCATTGTCATATACAGAAAAGAAGCATTTCTTTCAATGGATTCTCAGGTCATGGTAGCTTTGGCTCTGTCTCTTGTGGGTGGATTAAGCACTTCTATAGGTAAGTTATATATAAAGCTTGCAACTTTTTATGTTTTTCTATGATGGGTTCAAAATTCTTGTTTTATTTGAAAATTTTAAGATACCATGATTAAGGATTTTTCTTTTTGTGCTGATATGGTTGCGTACGTAGTCTTTTTTAGGTTCTTGATGTTTTCACGTTGTGGACTTTGTTTTACTATCATTTGTTTTTTTTAATGGAAATATGATGTGGGGTTTAGTTGGTTCATGGTTTTTCATGCATTTTTACTATAATGTGGAAGACTCTGTTGTGTTAGTTGGTTTAAATTGCAGTTTTTGTTGTATTATAGTCGGATTAAATTTGGTCCTGATTGTTCTTGCTTGTGGACTGGTTTCTTGAATCTGAATTGTAACAAGAAGAAGATTAAAATTAAGGGATGTTAATTTAGAAGTTGATTGAGAGTTTCTGGCTATGTATAATGAAGACTAGTGATTGAACTGATAAATGGAGGGATCCTTTTTTCGGTAAGATGATTGTTGAGGAAAAGACAACGATTTTTTTTTTTAATTTCAAGGAAAAGAAGTAAATCCATTAGCCTTAATTCTTAACAATTTCTGTTGAAGATTAGAAAGTTGCCTAATTTACTTGGTCTAGTGTTAGAAGCTCATGTGAAGAGGCCTATAAAATTTACTTCCCTAAAGTTGCCTGGAATCCATAATTTTCCAAACACAAAAGGCCCTATAAAATTTATCAAATCCTCAGCACCCACTACACCTCCTACGTCCTAGCACTCATATTTTTCTATATTGTTAACGTTTTGGTCTGAGTGAGAGCATCTCCACGGACACTTTCATGATTATTGTGCTTGGCGTCTCTGTTTTGGGTGGTTCGAGTACTTCACTAGGTTAGCAACGAAAGACTTGTCTACATGAATATGGCATGAAATTCAAATATTACTATTGACTAATTGTTTTACTCTTCTAGTTTTGATGGTCCTGTTTACTTACTGAGGTGTTTTTTTGATGCTCACTGACTTTGTGTATGGACACCAGTTTTTCTTGTTTACTATGCTTAACACATTTAACCTATCTATAACTCTTTGGACTATGAAACAGGTGCACTCTTCGTAATTCTTTGTCAGACTCCCAATTTGAAGATGCTTGGGTTATTACAGGTGGTTTTCAGAAGTTGAAGTCTCCATATGCAAAAAGCTGTTTTGTTTTTGCCCTTCTTTATTGCTTCTTCTTCTCACAAGAAAAGAACGCCACCTTTTAGTGTTTTATCTACCTATGAAAGGATAGTGGCTAATTAATTTCCTGTGTCTGCTTAATTCTGGTATTAGTACATGCTTATGAGAGAATGCTGCGGCATGGAGTTTCCATGAATGATCCTAATGTTGTATTAAACTCCAGGGGAAAGTGTTTGCATTAACACTTTCTAAGCTTCTCTATGCAGGGTTTTGCTGCAGGCCTGATGCTGTGCATATCATTCCTTGATCTTGCTCATAATGCTATCAATTCAATTGGATTCTTAAAAGGCAACCTCTGGGTTAGCTATATCTTTCCTTTTCTTCATCAAATTCAAATTTTATTGCTTACTACACATTATTTATTCATTTATACCTGTCATTTTTTTTCCTTGACGGAACAGTTTTTTGGAGGTGTTGTATTCTTTGGTATCATCGCCAATTTTATCCCAGAGCCAACACTTACCTCAAGCTTAGATGTTAAAAGTAAAAAGGTTCTGGATGATACATTTTCCTAATACTTAATTGCTTTGTCACTTCAACAATGGCTGCTTTTCTATGCAGCTAGAATATTAGAAGGTAATGTGACAGTTTGGAACTTTGTTTGGTAACAGAAAAATGGTGACCAAGGGGGAAAGGAGATTTTGAAAAAGCAGCGTCGCCAAGTTTTGTTCAGTGGCATTATCACTGCAATAGGTATGACTGACCTTCTCTGGTCCTATTCTATCACTCTCTAACTTCAATTTTGCTTGCTTGTGCTCTGTTTTTTTTCTTCTTCTCTTTTTTTAACTAAACTGGTAAAGATATCAGGGCCCCAAGAGTTGAAAACAGTAAATTTAGTACCTTTTAGTTGGAAAAGTTCATAAACTAGTCTGTTCAGATTGAATCTTGTCTTTCATGGACTGCAGGAATAAGCTTGCATAACTTCCCAGAGGGAATGGCAGTGTTCCTTGGATCAATGAAGGTAGCATTAGCCTTATTTATATTTCCTCTGTAGTGTTGGTATTCTGTTCGGCTAAAATATATATGCATACACAGATTAAAGTCTAGTACTTGTGTCACTCTTAAAATACACCTGTCTTGAATGAAACTCACCCATCAAAGCTTCATCCTGAAAACAGAAACACGAAGGGTTTTTCTTAAAGTCTTAATATATGATTGTTTAACAAATTGGAGCTTGTTCAATTCAGCACCATGTTTACTGTTTAATTTCTTGAAGAAAAAGACTTGTTTCTTTAATGATATTTTTACCTTCTTTAGTATCGCGGGTTGCATTTGCATGCGATTTTACTTGTGCTTCCTGTGCTAAGAAGATTGTTTATTTGACTTTGGTATGATGAAGACGAGAAAGCGAACCATTCAGTCGCACGATTACTCAATGGCACCAAAACAAGGAGTTTAGTTCCATTTTTTAGAATCTTTTTATGAAAAAATTATAGTCCGCATCTGAAAGAATCAAATTTGTTGCTTCTCAGTATACTATTATGAATTGCCGAATCACAATAACCAAGGATCTTTGGTTAAGATGTCGTAGTCTTTTTTCATACAATGTTGCCTTCAGTCACAACCCACTTCAATACTTGTTGGTTCCTGGATGCAACCAATTTGGTACCACATGGTTTTAGAAATTAATCTTAGTGTGCATGTTATTTCCATTAAATACAATTGTCAACTGGAAGCTAACAATGATTGTTTTAATCTCGGGTCTTGAGATCCAGAAGCTATTTTCTTATTCTTTGGTAAGTCAATTCTGTAATCTTCTTTTATAATTCTATTTTAGGGCCTCCGTGTTGGTATTAATTTGGCTGTGGCAATTGCTTTGCACAACATTCCAGAGGTATGCTTACATATGCTATCAGTTCTTCAAAGAGGTTGCTTTCTTCCTGAATGATAGTTGGTTCCTTTGAACTTTGAACATTTTAAGTGCCAATTATTTATGGATTTTAATACAAAAAAATTGAGAGGATGTCTTCTGCTGCCAGCATTAATGGGAATTAATTGTGTTTTTCTTGCCTATAGACATAATATGCAATTTATCTTATGATAAGATGTGTCTAGGCACAGTGGATATATTTGGTTTTCATTTTGAAAGTTCCATAATGTCGTGCTTGAGAAGGATATTTTCTGCAGTTGGACTGTTGTGCCAATTAATATCCAAAACCTTGTTTATCACATTTTCCTGTATTTTGTTAATGCTTTTTCCCATCTACAAATATAAAATATGATGTTGTGGTTGGTCAACAAGGCTTTGTTACCATGTTAAAAAATCGGTTGAATCTAAAAGCTTAAGTTGTTGAAGATATAATTTATATTATACTCCGACAATCCTAACTTCTTTATGTTCATTTCCACAGGGTGTTGCTGTTGCACTACCTATTTATTTGTCCTAACTTTTTCATGTCTATTTCCACAGGGTGTTGCTGTTGCACTTCCTATTTATTTTGCAACACAGAGGTAAAAATTTCCCAAGGCACTGCTCTATTCAGCTTTCTAAAGCTTCAGTAAAAACCCCTTTAGAAAGAAATGGTCCGAAGCATGTTTTCTGTGGAAGTAGCCTGAAATGGTACTTTATTGGAAATAAGAATCAACAAATAGGGAGGCGATTACTGGTGATAGTGGTGGAGATAATTGCCCTGTTGACAGTCTAGAATCTAGAGATAGAACTGTAGAGTGGCAGAGTAATGAATATAGAGGTCAGGAAGCTGTGCTGGAGTTTGATAAAAAAATTTGGATATCCCATGCACTGCTGAAGATGGTCAAGGTAGCAATTTTATTCTTCTACGTTATGTCCTTGTGTTGTAGCAAAATTTTAAAGGGAGTCAGAAGTGCTGCTTTTTTATTGGGGTAGCATTAGTGCCTACCATAGTAGCCTGATCTATTCACTAACACTCTTGTTTGGCCTCCACGATTTTTCAATTCCTGAAGAAAGCAAGGATCTCAAATAAAGGAAAACAAAAAGGAAACCATAACCTGATTTTTGCACATATCATTTAATAGTATGATATAGTGCAGATACACTCAACAATTTTTGGCTCCAGACTACTGGCTCCTGCCTAAGGGGTCGGAGTGGCTAGATATACAATAGCTACCCTTATTTATGTGACCACAGTGTTCTTCTGATACCTTTGGCTATATTGTTTTTGCTTCTATGTCAACAGAGTAGAATTTATTGTATTATACCCATAATATAAATTAACTAGTTAGTTTCTGTCCACATTTCAGCAAGTGGCAGGCATTCAAATTAGCTACACTTTGTGGTTTGGCTGAGCCACTTGGTGTGGTGCTTGTTGGTATGTCAACTTCTTTTTATTGCTTATGTTGCTAAAGCATGGGAAGTCATTTAATTTCGACCAATAAGAATGTCCTTTTCCTTGACTGTAGCTTATCTATTCCCAAGCAGCTTGAGTCCTGAAATTCTTGAGGGTTTGCTGGGATCAGGTATGCAGTACCATTTATTTCTCAGTTTCTCCAGGTGTTTGGAGAAAATCAATGTGCTCTTTTAATCTCACTATAAATTTTTGTTGCATTTGCAGTTGGTGGAGTGATGGCTTTCCTCACCTTGCATGAAATGCTGCCACTGGCATTTGATTATGCTGGTCAGAAACAAGCTGTTAAGGCCGTATTCTTTGGTATGGCTTTCATGTCTGCAAGGTAATAGAACTCAAACTATACGTGATTCTGTTTCAAGATCTGGATTATTATTTTTTTTGTTAAATTATTTTTCTCACATGTATTGCTGCTGGTCTTCAGCCTGTATTTTCTTGAAATCAGCCTACCTGATGAGATGAGCTTGTAGCTATGGATCAGCCAAATCAACCTACATAACAATTTGTACATTCCCAAACTAGAGCACTAGGCCATCTTGCATGGTGCCCGCTTAATCTCGCCTTGACATCCTATAATTCGACCTCATCAGCAGGTCAAACAGGCAGCATTATACTTACAGGAGATTACAGCAGTTTCCATCCTTAATCAATAACTCAAAATTGTACTAACCTTCTTACTTTAGTTAATGTGAAAATGTAAGTGGGCAAGAAGAGTTGACAAGTGGGGAAATTATGGATTGCATAATCTTCAATGAAGTTCATTTCATTATCTCAGTGTTGCTACTCAGTGAGCTTCTATGTATTCTGCGTGATGCTTGCATGGAAAATAAGTGGTTTCTCGGCTGATTACATGCTGTAATTCTACAAATTGATCTAAAGGAAGAACACTTCTTATTTATTTATTTATCACAAACTGATATCAGCCCTTCTTTTTCCCAACATTTTCTAAGAAAATCTAGAACATACTTATTAAACCTAGTTCGACTAGTGAATCATGTAACATTTTGTAATTTAATTAAAACTAAAGTTGATCTTTTTCTTTTCTTTTCAAAACTTATTTTATTTTTAAAAAATTAGAATGATATAGTTTTGATTAACACGAATCAACTTAGTTTAGCTTGTTTCATTCATAATTTAAGCATTGGTCCGGGGCATGGGATGGTCTGGATTTCATTTCCATGATTTAGACTCATCTTGGAACACAGCGGCATAAATAATGGGAAAACAAGAACAAGAAAAGAAAAAGGAAGCAACCATGGATTTGGTGGGCATGGTCCCTAGTATTTGAGAAGAAGATTATGGTTTCTAGGAAATGTAAATCTTCAAACAAGCAATCATACAAACAAAGATCTCATCAAGAGATTCATGGGATTAGAGCTGTCTATTCCTGTCTCTCATTACAAGAGAAAAAGGTTGGCTTTTGACTGAATTGGCAAATTGAAAGAGGGGGGAATAGTACAAGGGCAGATAAAGAGACACGCACTTTACAGAAAAAGAGAGAAAAAGTGTATCATCAACTAAAGGAGAAACAAAAGAAAAGATCAAGTTTCATTTATGGGGAAGAGGAACAGCATATCTAATAGAAATTTTGATTGAATGTATTCACTAAAAAGTATACCATAAACTATATCATCCAGAAAAAGTAGTCAGCATAAGGATTCAGATTCATGATTTAGTGTCAATAATGATGAAACTGAACAAATGGACCCTTTGTTGTTGCATGGTAAAGCAGGATCCCTGCAGGCTCATCCCAGTGGCTCCCATCTCAACTCAAATTATTTGAAAAATGTAGTCGTGTATTGCCATGGCCATTTCTACTTGTTTAATTGAGATTAATCTTGAGTTGGGGATACATGCAAATGACTTCAAAGCTTGTGGAAAGCAAATAAGCTTACGGAACTTCAAAAGACTTTATACTACCTTTTTTTAATCAAGGAGACTTTGATACAATATTTTAAATAATCACTTAATCTTAAAAACAATTGAATCTTAAAAGTAAAAGTATCATTGAAACAGTTTCCTTTCATCAGGAGTAAGTTTCTTTTTACTCAAGTTTTAAGCAAAATTTGTGTTTTAAATGATAATATACATCATTATAAACCTGATCTATTACCTGCTTCGATGCCTGGATCGTGGGTTGATGGGTTAACTTAGATTAATTTAAAGTGATATCATTTTGATTTTATTTAAAAAGTTGAAATGATTTTGCTTTGAAAAAATTAAAAATCAACTTGGGTTTATATATTTGTTTTGTGATGCACTCCTGCGTTGCTGGTTACGGGCCCAGGATTCGAGTCGTGATAGTGGGACCTGAATCTTTCAAATATTCCTCAAAACCAATAAAATAATTTATAATTCAAAATACTTATTACATTAAATGAAATTCAATCTTTGAACAAAAACCTAAAATTTATTGAAAAGAATATAATAGTGGCGTGTCTAAAACATTGAATTATAAAAAATAACAAAAGCCTCGTAGAAGCAAGGAAAATATATCAACAAACAAAGTAGCAGGAACTCTTAATCAAATGTCAATATACTAACGAAAGTTAAGAATCTCAAATAATATTAAAATGAAATGGTGAGTTCAATTAACTCAGGAAGGGAATAACATTTAATATATATTTTAACTATTTATAAGTATAAGGATTGAAACAAATATATATATATATATAGACACACACACACACATTAAGTATAATAACATATGGTAATGAAATACGTGTCAGAGATAAGATGAAATCATTGGCTCAGATAATAGACAAAACCCTAAGGTTTCGATAACAATTGAGGTTTGTGGCCCTAATTATTATGGGAGGATTAATCGCCACAAGCTGGTGCCTCTCTTACCAACTAGGTATACATAATACTATGTGCACATAAACTAGATATTCTTTGTTAGCATGAAGTTACTGATGAATATACCAACATCAAGATATAATAGATATTTGTATAATTATCAATGCAAACGAATGTCATATCGAATATAATTTAATTCAACAGATTGCGAATGTGATTTCAAGAATAGATGAATATTCGGAAAATAAAGCAATAACATATATAATTATTCAAGAAATAATCAATTATACTCATCATCTAATTAGCACACATAAACCATTTATAATACATGCATATTAAAAACGACCTCACTCACTAAAAAAAGAGAGGAAAAGATAAATATAAGCAGAACCAGAGACCATTAGGAATTGCTAGTAGGAATCTATGACGAATACTGAAAAACACTAAAAAATGACTTGAAAAAAATAACATAAGAGATTGAAACACTAAGCTTAGAAACCAAAACATAATTATAAAGCCGAATTGACTCACCCGATCGATCTCGAACATACCTCAAACTGATCTAACCTAGCAAACTCGATTAACCCACTACTGGGTCAACTAGTCAACTAAAATGATCAACCAATCGACCACCACCACAAGCCAATCGATTGGGAAGTTTAGACCAACCAATCTACCAGAAACATCAAGCCAATATCAAGCAATTCAATCGATTGTTCGAGATTTCTAAAATTCTGATCTACCAGTTTTTAAATTTACAAATCTTAAAAATGATCGATCTGTTCTTCAAGACCCATAATGCCGTTCATCTAATCAGTTTGTTTTAAGCCAACCAACACCCTAAAATATCAATTAAATCTCTTAAATCATTCAATCATCAAATCATAATAAAAACTCTAAACTCTTCTTTAATCCTTTAATCATCAATTTCCTAATAAAAAACAATAAAAGAAAGAATCACTTACTTGCTTCTTCAACCCTTTTTGAAACCCAAAAGCTTAGAGAAGAAAAACAAATTATTTGGTAACTTTCTTTTTAAATACCAAGGTTAGTTTGGGCTAGGGTTTGATGGGCCAAGAATATGGGTCCCGGGTCTTACACCTACCTAATACGTGTTTGTTTTTGTGATTCAATTTGCTTTTCACCTTAAAAAAATATTAAATTGATGTTTTTTAGAAGTTTTTAGATGAGTTGATGTCAAAAATAAAAAAAAATTTAAAAAAAATTTTAATGTATTTTTAATTAAAAAATATTTTTACAAAAACACCCTACACCATATTATCAAACACACAACCAATTCGATATAAAACCTAACTTGGAGCAGCTCCTAGGTCAACAAGGAGCTCAACAATTAAATCTCCTATATTAGGTTGAATATAATAACACTGCTAATACCAATACGAATACGAGGAAGAAGGAACACATTTGCTTTACCAATCATACCAAGAATATTCAAGCTAGAAATCTAAATTATTAGTAGAAACTTCTAAAACTAATTTTATAATCTTGTATTATATTCTATGCAAGTGATGTCATTGCGAGTTCACATATATTGGTTTTAAGATAAAGTGAATCATTAATCAATTTTAATGAATCCAAATCAAGAAACTACATCTCGATCCAATCCAAAAAAGTAACAAATTTTGCTAGGCATTTACTCTCAAATTACTTGGCAACAATCAAGATGTCAGGGCAGGCATTTCCCTCCTGCAACCTAATAAAGCACTTGTATGATTGCTTGTCCAGTATGCAACTAAGATTGCCCTTCAAGAATTTTCCAGTCTTGTTTCTAACTGAAAAAAAAGGAAGATGGAATTCTCTCACACTCAGGGTTCATAAAAATGGTGAAACAAACTTCTCTTTCAAGCTTTTTTCTAGATTCTCCAACACTGAGACCCAGTTGGAGAATCTCCATAAACATCAAAGGAAACACAACGATTGCTAAAGGACATTGCTAAAGGCAAGCATATGGCATGTGTGATCATGACATTGAGAGAGAAGAGAGAGACAGTCAGTCCAAAAGAAGGGTTTTTTTTTTTTTTTTTTAAAAAAATACTATATTAGTTTCATGTTCTTTGACTATGCTTTTTTTTTTCCCTCTCATAATATATTTTTTTCCAAGAAAGAAACTTATTCTTCTCTAAATCTGGTATTAGATATAAATGAATTTGAATCACATAGTTTCTAAAAGGATAAAAAAAAGCACAGTCAAATCTTGAAAGGTTTAGCTAGTAAGCTTGGATTGTGTTCTTTATTTCCCAATTTGTTTGATTTCCTCGAATGAAAACTGTTTTTTATTTTCTTTGTTGTATATTTACTGGTTTTTCACCCATTAGATGACCGGCATAATAAAAATTCTCATCTTTCATTAAAAAAAGTTTAGCAAGCTATATAACTTTAATAACATTTGTCTAAATTTTAGCATCAATTATGGTGTGTGTGTGTATATCATTTGTTTCACATACCATTACATTTTAATTACATCTGAAACAATATTTTTAGATCTAATTAATATCGATAAAGTTCTATCATAATTGTTGTTAAAATTGCTATAATTATATTTAAAGTAATAAATAAATTTTGTTTGAAATGTCATTATAACATGTATGTATTTATAATGATATTTTACTCATAATATTGGTATATATAGAACATAATATATATATCATCAGATTAATATAAAAAAAAAACTCACTTGAAATTCAATTACTATATATAGTGGGATCGACATTTATTATTTTCTTTACATACATACACACACATATTAAACTCAACATATCCCACATGAATTAGTTTTGTAAACTTTTTTTAATAACCAACTATCATATGATTGACAATTGAGTATTCCTATACAAAAATGTTACTCAATCGGGTCCCATGTCCATAAAAAAAAGTATCCAATTAACCATATTATTAAAATTCAAAACAAAACTGATGTCTATGAAAAAAAAAAAACATTCATTACGATTTTAAAGTTAAAAATAATAATAAGTGAAGGGTACTAGTGTCTAATAAATGTGGTACTCAATTGAAATTTATTTGTTAGATGAGAAGCATCTTTTACCTTTTTAATGTCGGCCTTGATTGAAATTCGCACCCTGCAAGAATTACACAATTATTGATTCTTTTTTAGTATTTTATTAAAAAATAAAAGAAAAAAATACTTATTCGTACACCTATAGAATATTTTATCCATGAGATTACTCTATAATTATTGGAAATTAAATACCCGTAAAAATTAAAGAAAGTATAAAAAACTATGCTTAAAATCATAGTTCTACTCTTATTTTTTCTTATAAAAAATATTCTCAAACCAATTTATACATTAATTGAAAACTTTTTTCTAAGAATCATACGAATTCATTCATCATATTTATCTAGCGCAATATAAAATAAGATTTTCTTAACATTGATTTCAAAATTTAAATTTAGAAAATTAAGAAAGAAAACACGCCTCTTTGACATTAAACCAACATTTGAAGTTTAGTTCTCCTCTTATTAATTATACATGAAAGAAGTAAAATCAATACTATGTCTTGACAAACTTTTATATTTCTTCCCGTGAGATCATGATTTCTTTGAAGTAAAATTTTAGCCATTTTCATCATTAAGAAGTTAGGTAAAAAAAATAAAATCATGAGGATAGTAACTCAACTGGTTAGGTTCTGAGTTTATTCCTAAAAAATCACTAGTTCGAGTCTCACAAACCTCAAGGTCATTAAAGACTTACATGGTTGTTAACTTCAGCACCCGTAAGATTAGTCAATGTGCGTGCATGTTAACCCGGATACCCACATTAATCTATAAAAAAAGTTAGGTCAAAAACCTTTGTATAACCACACATAGCCTTACTCATGTGAATTATTTGAGAACATTTTTGTTCAAGATTTTTTCAATTAGGTCCTGTTGTAATATATCTTCACTCTCATCTCTTTGGTACGTCCTTGCACATCAAACTCCTTTTCCTTTCAATCATAGAAATACTTTTACCAAAGCCAGCCTTTAGCTTTAATCTCTACCATCACTCCATGCCACGCAAAAGGACTTTGGTTGGTGAAATAGTACAAAATATTGGACCGGTATGCATAATTAACTCGTAGGAGAAGTTTTGAAGGGAATAATTACTTCCCACTAGAGCGGGCTCACAGGGGAATGAAAGTTTCGGGGAGAATTATAAATGAGATATTTAAAAATATTTAAGAAATTTTTTTATATGTGTTAGACAAGTACTGTGATTCTAATTAGTTTTTATTTTGTATTTGGAGTGTTTTTTTATTAAGTATAGTTGCAATCTTTATTTTATAAAATATAATAATAAATATATTTTACTTATTTTCAAGGCTTTTTGATAAGTGAAGGTCTTAGGTTGTTGTCCAAGTAGCCCTTAACTCTGGCCAGCTCTACTTCCTCTACCACCAATTGTGATAGGATTGTCTTCAAATTTTCCCTTCAACCATCCTATTTTGGTAAGAGATCATTTTTCCATAGATAGACTAATTTCTTACATTATACAAAATCCTATCCACTTCACGTGATCATAACTAGCCTTATCTAGCCAAAATCATGAGTTTTACAAAAGTTATTAAACTACTCCCGATTTAGTCAAAGATCCGAATCATGGATAGAGTGAGTTAATGTTTGTTTGTTATTGCATCTTCAACTGTGTTTGAATATGTTTTAAAAATGCATTTAACTTGAAATAACATCAAATTAAATTTTTTAATGTTTTTTGATGATTTTGATGTGTTGATGATAATAAAAAATTTTATCTTAATGTGTTTTTAAATAAAATATATTTTTGAAAAGGATTTGGCACCTCAATACCAAAAACACACTTAATCTAGGTCAATTAAAATAAAATTGTTTCATCTTTATATATAAAATGTGATATACTGACTTTTAACCTAATTAATTAGGTTGAGAATGGTTCTCTCAAGTCGTTTGGATTTGACTAGATTAATTTTCATTTAATATTTTATAAAACTCATTTCAAGTTAAGTTTTGGATTAACCCACTAAACGTACTAGACTGAATTTAATAATACAAAATTTAACTTTTACCTCAACTCACTACATAAATTACCTATAAATAAATCCCAGAAAGGATAATTGCCTCTTATTGCATATATTGGTTGGAGAAGATCACGAGGCCAGAATAAATTTAATAAATTGATGATATTTACTTTTACCTCGACTCACTGCAGAAATTACCTTATAAATAAACAGCCAAAAGTGCTCAAGTTACGTTCCTTTAGGATAATTGCCTCTTATTGCATGTATTGGTCAGAGAAGATAAAAAGAAAAGGAAAAAAATGAAAAGAAGTGGGGCAGGCCTTGTTTACATAGAACTATGAAAGGATCCATCATTTGTCCATGGCTAGATGACAGCTTGGTGACTTCATTAGCATAAAAATGATGGCTTGCTATGACAAGTCACTGAATAACAAAGAAAACAAGAAAAGAATCGCAATTTTGTTATTGGATTCATCACCACCTTTTCTTTTCTTTTCTTCTCATCCTCCTCCTTTTTTCTCTTCACTCTCTCCTGTAGAATCTCATAATGTAGAGTGTAAAACCTATAACTACTTCAGCTCTGCCATTACTGAGAGAGAGAGAGAGATGGGAAATTTTTGGAGCAAAGGTGGTAGAGACAAGTACTGAAGAAACCCAACAGACATGGACTCTGACTAGTAATGTAGCATGACAAGACATGTCAAAGAGCCCTTTGACTGCTTGCACACTATGTATCTTTCTCTCAAGTCACGACAATTGTTAACAAAGCTGCCAACAAGATCCATTTCCTTCTATTTATCATGCATCCAATCCATCCTTTGTAGCTTCATCAGTCTCTCTGTTATGATCTATCAACAAAAAAAACTGTACTATGTTGTATATTAGATCACGCTCTCTTTCCTTTGCTAATCATTTGATTTGGGTTTTTATATGTTCTGTCTACCAGTGAGAACTCACCATCTACCACTAAACAATGGTGTTATACGTTTGACACTGCAGCAGTCACTGTTTTTAAAATGTTTTTTTTTCAATATATTAAAATAATATTTTATTATTTTTTAAAAAATTTGTACCAAAATAATTTAAAAACATAAAGAGAATATATTAATAAAAACAATTTTTTAAAAAACACGCAGAGAAAACAAACTAGTAAGGTGGTCCAAGTATTTAGATGTTACTACAGTTTTGAAAGGCCTTTCTCACTGCATTTGCCCCATGCACCATGTACTTATTCCCCCCTTTTTTCATCCCTCCCGGGTTTCCTATCACCTAAACCTTCAATGTCCATTTGTTAATTCATTGGAACACAAGACACTTACAAAAGGAATTATCGAGGACAAGAAATTGACAATACCACATGGATACAATAAATGGAGGAAATCATGTATTGTCTGTAAATATTATTAAAATTGGGACTCGTGAATGTACAAAGAAATAAATATAAAAGATAAAAATGTGTTGGGTTGGAGAAATAAAGACAAAAATATTAAATAAATTTTTATATAAGATAATTTCGAAGCATTAAATGTATATCTTTTAAATCAAGAAGTATAATAAGACTGTCCACTCTGTCATGACTGTTTTTATATATTTTTTTTGTTATGATACAATAAATTAACAAAAGCTAGCTACATGATCCAAAGGCATTATTCATATCCTTTTCTTTTCTGTTTTCATTGTGACTAATAAAGTTCTTGAAAGTTTTTATAGTGATATTGAATACATATTTTTTTTTTATTGAAGATGACTTTAATTTCTTCGGTTATAAATCATTTTGTTAAATAAATTTAATTCAATAAGATTAAATGATGATTTTTTAACTTCTACTTCATTTTTAATTATATGCTTGGTATTGCTGTGTAAATTGATTTTCAAAAGTATTTTTCCCATAAAAATACATAAAAATAATTATATATATATATATATATTTAATATCACTACATTAAAACTATCAATTTATTTTTTTTAAAATATCAATTTGATATTTTTTCTTATGAAACGGACATAAAAGACAAAAACTACCACTATTCTAAACATCTACTAATTATTCAGGAATGAACTAAACATGGCCAAGCATCATATGTTATATATGGGGTGTAGGGTTTTTATTCATATCAAAATATGACTTTCACCATTGATTTTTTCCCTAATTAACATCTTGAATATTTGGCATGCACTATGTACCAAAAAAAGCTAAAAAATGCATGATGCATTATCATCTATGTTTTGAAATGGGGATCTAGAGCCATCCTCTAGCTAACACAAGCAAAAAAATAAGTGATGCATATCATATATACCCACACATCAATAGAAGATACCAAGGAATGGCCTTTTTCCTTCTCTAATATAAAGTTCTACATAAATTATATTCAACCTAGTCCATGTACCTCTAGTGACATAGGCTTCATACGTTTAAAATTCTTGCGCGCACACACACACACATATAGAGAGAGATGAAGTTGCAGAAACTTAGTCTAACATTGATCAATTAATGAGGAGTCTGCTAAACTAAGCAGCTACTAAAGTGAGAAAGGGAGTAGCAGAAACACATAAAAAGAAAAAAGAAAGAGAGAGAGCATGGGATTTAAAGTAACTCTAATGCTTAAATAGGCTTCTTGCTGATCTAAAGAGCAATGGTTTTGTGTGAAAACACAAGAGGTATCAACTGAGAATTAACATGATCTTGTTTCCAACAGCTATTAGCCTTTAGTTTCGCTGAGTGGAATCATTGTCTTGCTCAATTTCAGAGGCTGGCTCATCATCTTCTTCGAAGAAATCAATGCCATTTGCTGAATGGCCATGCCCAAATGACTTGATGTGATCTTTGAGGGACCTTTTGTGCTTGAAATCAGATCCACAAGTGCAATACCAAAGCTTGCCACAATTCTTCTCATGAGTTCTCCAATCACCTCTCACAGCAAATGCCTTGCCACATTTTCTGCACATGAAAGGCTTGATTCCATGCTTTCTCTTGTAATGAGTTTGAAGCGTTCTAAAATCCTTGAGCGGCTTTGCTCTTGGATGATCAATGTTGTTTCTGCACCCCGGTGCACAGCAATAACAAGGGAGCCTAAGCATTGCTGTTGGCTGTGTACCTCTTAGAGATTCTGGCCCTTTCCTATACTGAGATCCATGCCCCCACATATGCATCTACACATTCAAGGTATACTTACATATGAAAAAACAACAGCAAAAAAAAAGCAAAAAACTTAAACTTAAAATTTAAAAGAAATACTAAATCTCTAACACACTTGGCAGCTTGACCATTTGAAAGTACAGACAGATAAAAAGGAGAATCCAAATTTGAACAGACTAGGAAAGATGCTACAAGCTTTTGACATATTTGCACTGAGTCAAAGTAAAAGTTATATACTATTCACTAGTATTCATCAAAAGATCACTCCATAATTATCATTACATAAATTTAATTAAGTGTTCTAACCTGATCATAGTTAGATTATCATAACCTAACATGGGCTTATCCTTAATTATATTTACTAGGGAAAGTTTTTGCATGTATTATGCATGAAACTTTTGTTCAAAGTCCAAAATCAATTTATTGCTTTAAAATTTTCCCACGCCAAGAACTAATGTTATTAGACTAGTGTTCAAAAAGGAAGAAAAGGGAATTCTTTGAGAGAAGGCAAGGCACTCCTTGACCCTAATCTTGCCTAATTTAACTGAAGTTTCGTTTTGCGTGTTAGAAGCAATGAAAGAAGAAAGGGTGCTTGAAAATAAATAAAATCTCAATATATTAAAGAATTGAACCAAAACCATGTTTTAGGCTTTTCATGTGCAAGCAGTAGTTTGGTCATGAGGGGTGAGAGTTCAGGTTGAGAAAATTTTCCTCTAGCTTAGCTAGGGCATTGATGAAGTTTTTACACACCTGTCAATGTGTGAAACACAAACTCCAAGGAACAAAAAGCATAATGCCTGAGTGGTTCAATCACATAAAGAGAGCTACTGATCTTATTCGCAGTTGGACCAGGTTGATTTATTCTTATTTTTAAAATCCCAAAGCAACAAATCATGCAAAAATGGAGAAGGAAAGGGGGGAAGGAGAGAGGAGAGGTGTTGATGAATAATTAAAGACTAAGAAACATAAATTAAAGGGTATAAAAGAGGAAAGATGTGTGTTAAAGTGGAGAAAAAAGAAAAAGGAAAACCCTAATAAGGTCCCATTTACTCTTCTCTTCTCAAGAGTCTAAATTATAATAAAAGTGAATTGTTGAATCAAGCAAGAAAAAGAAGTGTGCTATCAAAGGATAAGAATTGGTTCTCTCTCTTTTCCTCCAAAATCAAAAGGAGAAACATAGAAAGGGATAGGAGAGGAAGGGAAAGGTAAGCTTTTTGAAATTATCACGGGTTCATTTGATATATGAAACATACCTGCATGTTGTTGTATCTGTTGAAGGTCTTGAAGCATAGTGGACATGAAAACTGAGTAGGACCAATCAGAATCTGAGAAGGTGTGGGGATCCAATACTGACCCTTGTTAAGAGTACTGCTTGTTTGATAACCAGAAGCAGCAGTTACGTCTTCTTTGTCTGATGAGATCTCAGAGGAAGACAGCCTTGAGACCAGATCAGCAGAACAAGGACTAGGTAGCCCTAAATGTAGAGCTACAGTCACAGTTTCACCATCACATAGGCTTTCTTCTCTTTCCTTGTTCTTGTCCACTTCCATGGCACTGCATGAGGACTCCTGTTGATGTTCATGCCTCGTTGGACTTAAACTAAGAAGTGGAAGAGCTTCTCTTAGAGGAGGAGAGGGAGGTGATGAGGACTGACAGAACTGAATGAAAGAGCTGTTGTGGATAGTATTATTATCTGAGTACGTATTGCATCCATAGGATGCATATAGTGATGGATTGGAAGAAGACGCTGAGGCTGATAAATTGTGGTGGAGCTTGAAGTTATACCACCCATTGAAGTAATTGGAATAGGGATCAGCCATGATTGAAAAAGTGGGAGGAGAAAACAGTTACTTGGTAGATGGATAGGCTGTTAGAGAGAGAGAGAGAGAGAGAGAGAGAGAGAGCAAAACAAGGACTAAAGATGGCTAAAAGTTCTTATAAGGTGGAGCCTGAACAAGATCACCAAATTAAAAGAAGTGTATGAGGGAAGGGTTCAAAGAGAAATGAACAAGATCAGAGTTGATAAAGCAAACCCAATATTTGAGTAAAAAAGGAGAGACAAGATATCACTTGTGAGGTGTGACTAAACAATAGAGAAATATGCTAAAGCAAAGAGAGAGACTGGCTGAGTGATCACTCAGTGTTTGTTTGGGATATCGTCTTTTAATTTGTTTTTTTATAAAAACAAATAATTTTTTTAGTGCTAAAAATAAGTATTTTTTTAAAAAATATTATTTTAATGTATTTTTATATGAAAAATGTTTTTTAAAAAATTATTATTATATTTTTAAACACTCTAAAATATTATAAGATTGGGGGTGAGAAAGTGGAGGAGAAGAGAGTAATAGCACTGGATAATCTTGAGACTTGAAAGAACAAGCTACTTATTGAATAGTGTGTGAAAAGATGGTGAGAACAAATTAATGGCCAAGATGATGAACTAATTAATTGTGTATTTGATGAAACTGTACATAATATTTTTATAAAAAATATTTTTTAACTCAAAATATATTAATATAATATTTTTTTTCTTAATTTTTTATTTTTAATATCAATCTATTAAAATGATAAAAAAACACATACAAAATATACATTAACTTGATATTTTTTCAGGTGAATAACAGAAAACTGAAAGAATTAAACACTAAGACCTTAATTATTAAAATAAAATTTAATCACCAACCGATCAAGATCATTAAAAAAATATTGAAGCAATTGGAGTGTAAAATAGACTAAAGACAAAGTTAGAGATTAGGGTTTGAGGCTTGTCTCTCTTCATCATCCCAATCCTAGCTAGAATTAATTATAAATGAACATTTGCTTGGTAGTACAGCCCCTTCTGTTTTATCTTCTTGCATTCCTAATTTATTTTTTCTCTTTCTTGGGAAACAAACAGTTTCAAACCAGCCCAGCACTTGCTTTGGTGGGCGCGCCAATGTCGGCTTGGCTCAGTACCAGCTGAGAACCTGTCCCAACCAACCTTACTGTTCAGTGTTTAAGCTCTTACATGCACTCCACAACAAGTGGCTCTCCCTCTCTAGTCTCTACATCTCTCTCTCTCTCTCTCTATATATATATATATATATATATATATATATATATGCTAGCTCATCAGCCCCACATGGTTAAACCTCACCTTGCTGTTCAGGTCATTCTGTTGCAAATACTACTGCATCAAGCTCCAAGTCTCCATTGACCTAGCTAAGAGGCTATGAGTATGAATCACATATGTATATATATATGATACAGTATAGTACTAGCCAGTGGAAGAAAATATGTAGCGAGATCCCATTTTTTTTATACCTTTTTGAAGTAGAAATTCATGATATTGCTTGATGGGTGTTTTTCATGTGTTAAAAATATTTTAGAAAAAAGAAAACAATATTATTTATCACGTACTGTTCAAGAAAAATTCAAATGATTTGATCGTCTTTGATTGTGAAAGAACAAGAGATAGGAGCATGGATTTTTGCTATATATATATACACTCCCTAGCTCTACCATCCTTTTCCTTGCAGGCATGTGGAAGTATATCGCAAATATACAGTCTTGTCTTAATTATTAATCGGATCACTAATGTTTCAGTATATTCTCAGTTGAGTCCCCAATCCATACAATGGATTTTGTTCAAATTGCTCCTTTTTTTATATATAAGAAAATGGTTTTTAAACCTTAAAAAAAATCGTTTTGAATTCCTTCTATCGGAATATATAATATATAATATGAATCCCAATCCTCCACTCCTCTAATATATAACCCCTCTTACCATCTATCGGAATAGCGATCCTCTTTGATTCGACCTACAACTATTCGGGGGAAGTAAAAATAAATAAATTCTTTGAGGACTCAATTAAGATTTGGATCCTTTTCTGGGATTTAATTGAGATCGGGATTGTTATAACTGAGGTTCAGAGCTCATTTGGGACCTCGTTTTTCAGGGGAAAAGGTGAGATCCATATTTTGATAATTTGAGCTGCTTGCAGGAAATGTTAGGGCATGGCAACCAGGGAGACAAATTGGAGAATTGGCAATCTTTTATGACATACTGTACCAAAAGAGCATTTTATGTACCACCATATTAGGCTTTAGGACTCAGCTTTATAAAGTCGATCACCTGCAATGGTAGAAAAATGTTGAATGAAGCTTCACAGAAAATAAACCTTCCATGTAGGCCCCAATTTGGACTGTATAACAGTACTATCATATACTCTTACATTTTCTCCTTAAAAGAGCTGCAGCTAGAATGTCTAAGAAGCAGCTATCATTTGATTTTTTTCTTTTCTTTTTCCTTATTTAAACGATCAAGATAATTTGGTTTTTTTCCATTGATTCTTCACACTTGTTTTACAAAGGAAAGAGCTCATGTCAAAGAGACATGTCTTTTATCTTTTCTTTTCTTTTCTTTTTAGAAAAGTCTTCAATATCATTTCGATAAATCAGCTCATCAAAAAAAAAATCATCAAATCACCATTTATTCATCACATTTGGTCAATTCAATTCAAGTGACTAGATTGTAATTAACAAATCATGAGAATTTAAATGAGTTGAGTTACAAAATGTGATATATAGAGATGGATTTAAATGAGTTGATCAGTTACAAAATCCGAGTTGATTTGCTAAATTGACTGTGAAATCCTATCTAGTTTAATTTAAATTTTAACCTGAAATAGATTCAAGATATCAGGGAGTCCTCCCAGTTAATCCACAAGACAGGATTATGTTTGATAAAAATGACTATATATTATCTTCATAGTGTACGTGCGGGTTTGTGTGGAAACATCCCCTAGTCAAATCCCAGCAGCCACAAAATGCCTCTCTTGATGATCTTGAGACCCTAAGAGAATCGGTGACTAGGGACAAAGCTATAGAGGAAAGTTACATCCACATTGACCTTATCGTCTAAGCATATACTAGCTATATACAATGTATATATATTTGGACAAACTCACAAGTTTCTCAAGCTCAAACTTCACTGCAACCATTTTGTTTGAATTCTAGGAAGACAGGAAAAAGTAAAAGAAAAAGTTTGGCTCCACTAGCTTTGGAAAAGTTACACCTATTTTCTGTGAGAAAGATCGAGAATTGATTAGTGTTTATTCCGTACATGTCAAATTTTATAATGACCTAATCGATCGATTGATTGATTAATTGATTAATTATTCAAGTTTAAGTTGAGGTGTTTTTTTCCTGAAATATATATCTGAAAGAATACAAAGTGCTTGAAAGAGTAACATCAAGGTCAAACAAAATCAAAATATTGGAATAATGGAGCACTCTAGGGTTGCTCATGTGGTGGCTAGGTTGGGCTGAGTTGGGGAAGAACTTAATTTTGTTGGTTGTTGTAAATCTAAAATGGATTTAATTAGGGGATGAATGAATTGAATGCTGGATGAAATGAGAGAATTAGGGTTTGGAAATTTCAAATCTTTGTGGACCTATCAAGCTATTACACCCACCAAATTAAATAAAGAAAATAAAAGAGAAGCAACATCTTGGTCCACAAATCCCACCCCTGATCTAATTCACCCAATTACCCTCTCCAGCAACCCATTTACCCCCTGCATCAGCTGAAAACATTTATGCATTGTTATGTGATAAACTACGAAGAGCTTGTCTAAGCATTTTCTTGATCTTCCTGCATCAAAGAATTTTGTCATATCCCACATTAATTACAACATTTCCTTGCTAACATGATTTTATTTTTAGTTACAAGGAAAGGCTCCATTTCAAAACTTATTTTTAAAAATAAGATACTAATACCAGTTAAACTATAATTTATTTATTTATGTATTTGATAAAATTCAAGCTCAAAGATTATAAGTATGTATTTGATATTATAGTAGCTTTTATGATATACTTGACAATATTAATTGGATAGGACAAATAATTATCTTGTCATGTGTTTGATGTGCTTTGGGTTGGATTGAATAATTTGTTTTATTTTGTGTTTGCTAAACATTAATTGGATGAGATTTGACCAATCCATGTTCTAGATCTTTCCAAGTTTAAGAAAAAAAATAAAGGAATGATTGATATGACTTAACCCGGTAAAAAATTCAAGTTAACTTGCAACCTGGTTGACCCGAGATAAAACACGAGTAAAAAATCCATCGACTTTTTTAATATTTTTTGGTTAAAACAAGGTTGTTTTGATTTTTTTTAATTTGGGTCAACTCGGGTTGATTCTTGCAAGTCGTGACTCGGGCCTTACTCCAGGTCGATCTCCAAGTCGGGTTTTAAAACTATGAATAATCAGTTTTATTATTATGCTGCTTTGGGTCAACCCACATTGACTATCCCGACCCAGAGCCTTGACCCTGCCTTAAGTTAACCTATAAGTTGAGTTTTAAAATTATGATAATAATCATTTTTATTCTTACGTTGACTCGGGTCAATAGTCAACCCAGTCCATGAGTCGAGTTTGGACCTGGGTCAATCCCTGGATAGGGTTTTAAAATTATAATAATAACTATTTTTATCATTATGTTAACTCGGGTCAATGGCCAACTCGGCCTATTATGATCCGAGCCTAGCCTTAGATCAACTCTAGAGTCGAGTTTTAAAATTATGATAATATTATTTTTTTTATCTTTACATTGACCCGGGTCAATGGTCAACTCGACACGTGACCCGAGTCTTGCCCCGGGTTGGCCCTTAGTCGAGTTTTAAAACAATGATAACAATTATTTGTATCTTTATATTCACTCGGATCAACCAGATTAACCCTTGTGCAGTGAATTGAACAAGTTTGTCCTACTTCTTTTATTGAGACACAAATTTCTCTATTAGAAAATTATTGGACAAGGCAAAAAATAATTTTTGTATTGGCCAAAGATATAGCAAATAACTTCACAAAAGAATTATCATGTCCAATCCATCATTGTCACTACACCAAACACTACCTTATAATTACAGCTTGAAAAAGTAGATTTAAGAGAAATTACAATTTTTTTTCTTAACTAAGATTTTAAAAGAAAATTTTAAGTGGAATCTATATAAAATTATGATGTATATTTATTAACTAAACACTTTAAAATCTATGATTATAGCAAAATATAGACCACACCATATTGTACCACAAAAACTACAGGAGCATAAGCAAGAAGAATCAACATCCTAATCACTTCATCAAGCAATTAATTTGTTAGATGATATCATATTTAAAATTTATATTAATTATCGATATTGATAATTAATTAATTTAGGTTATCATCTTAGATAGATCAATGCAACACTATATTTAAAAAAAAATTGAAAGTTAATCATGTTCATATACAATTTAATCATGGGGATGGGAGCAAGACAGGTATGGAAATTACCAAAATCTTGCATAGTTTGGATGAATGCATGGAGAATATTAGTAGGAGACATTAAGTGCACCAATTGTTGTAACATGTACATGTGGGTAAAATTGTGTGCCCTAAAGCTTAAACTAAACTATAATAACTTTTATAGCTGAATATTATAAGTGTAATCTCTTATCTTAATGCTAAGAATATTATTAGAATATTGGAGATGTAACAAAGTAATTAATTACCAGAGAGTCCCTCCTCTCTGACCAGATTTTGGGCACCAATCCCTCGATGTTTTCCAAGACAACACGAGGGGATATTGTACGAGTTCCTTGAACATTCCTGTCTATGTCTTGTTATGGCATTTTCAAGCATCTGCCTCTGTCTCCACAACGCTACCAAAACTTTGTCTACGTATAATGTCAATTACTTTTTCTTGGGTTGTCATAATTTCAAGACATTGAATATATAATATATGACGGTGCTTTGCATGGATTTCTCCATTCCAAGAAATAAAAGCTCTAGTTCATTTGCATTAGGAGATTGTATGACGAGTGTGTTATTAAATCGAGTCTGAGTTAATAGATTAATTCAGTGATTTATTGATATAAAATCTAGTATAGATAGAGTTCTAAATAATATTTATTTGAATTTTTTATATAAATAATATGTTTAAGGTGTGTCCTGAAACTTAGCTTAGACCAAGTTTAATAACTTTGATGACAAGAGAAAGAAAATAAGGGTAAATAGAAAGCTATATCAGTCCCTATATATTCCTAAATGTTTCATTTTGGTGCTTTTATAGTTTAAATTTTTCCAATTTCAACCTCAACAGTTTTTAAAAAGTTCCATTACAACCATTTCCATTAAACGACCAATATCGGCAATGACGAGATCATTTCTGGCATTCTTTCATTGGATTCTTTTTAGACTATGAAAGTTTTGTGGGAAATGGGAAAGATGAGTATTGCTTTAGTCCCTGACAGCTATTTAACAATTAGGGACTAGCTAGTGAAATTTATGAAATATTATAATATTATGAAATATTATAAGAAATTTATAATAATCTACAAGTATCAATAGATTGGAAGTGATCTTTCAAGATGCATGTTGGCTTGAAAATATATCGATTTGATGATTTTTTTTTGTTATTTTTTATGCTTTTAATTAATACATAATTAAGAAAAGACAATAACCATGCATGCATGCATACTATCAAAATAATGTTATCAAAATCAGATCCAACCGGTCTCTTTAGTCGGAAAACTGATCTCTTTAGTCGGAAAATTGAGAACATCAAAATCGAAAGACATTTGGAAAGCAAAGATCATAATAGCTTACTCTTCGGCGAAGATCAGTAATGTGTTTTCAGGAGCAATCATTGATTAATAGCTTACTATTCAGCCATAGCCATGACGTGAGCTTTTAATAGTTCCTACTTCTTCTCTGTACAACCCAATGGATCCCTGCCATCTCTTCCACTCTTTATCTTTATTAATGGGCTGGCTTCCTTTGTCTCCATGCATCTTCTTCAATGGCAACAAGTTAACTGGAAAAGGACTCTGTTACCTTCACATGGAGGACATACCCTTTAGATGTACATCCATATTCTCTTTATTTAAACACATGCAATCGGCACAACTAATCCGGTGTGGACAATGATTATGGTATGCAATAGTTTATAAAATTATTGAAAATTATTTATAAAACACCAATAATTTAGTGCTTCTTAAGGGTTAGCCCAGCGACTCAATCCGATGACCTACTGATTAATTTGGGATATAATCTAAGTAGATTATGTATTAAAAAAACAGTAAATTCATCTAGATTAACTCATATAATCATGGTTTTGAACCGGTACAAATTTAATAATTTTGAGTTAAAAACACTTTTACAAATTCGGACGTTTAAACCAGTAGAACAATTCTTTTTATTTTTATTATTATTTTTCTGTCAAATTGAAATGACAATTTAACTGAGCTATCTGGCTAGGCTTAGATCGCAAGAATGGCTACTTGGAACTACTTGGAACGTATGGTAAAGGGCCACATCACAAGTACTCAAATCATAAATTAGACAAGTACGATTTTTAACCTAAGCCTTTCTTTCTTGCTGGTGCATGTCATCTTCTTGGGTATGGTTTGTACAGTTTCGTGTGAAAAATCAAAACTACCCTATTCATTGGTTTTCTTCCTATTTTACAGAAAACCTTTTTCCTGTTTCATTTTATTTTTACATGTATTAAAGGAAGTGTTGATTTATAGGGTGTGTATTATTATAGCAATTATGTTTTACCATACATAGTGTGTACGTAGGTTGTATCTTGTCTTTACATTAATTATATATATATATATATATATATATATATATATAGAGAGAGAGAGAGAGAGAGAGAGAGAGAGTATGATGCCTAACTAATAGATCAAGTCTCCTATTATTCTCAACTTGGCATGAGAGCTCTACATACATTAAAACTCTTTCTTCTCTTCCTATGGGTTCAATCAACACGGACCTCTTTACTGCTACTACAAATCCGATTATTAATCCGACTACTATCCGTTCTCAATCCATGGCTTTTGTGCTGGTGTTATCTTCCCTCTCATCTTCTGCACTGACCGGTGATTCTTCATTTCCTTCGACTGTCATTGTTAGTGCCATTGATCATTGTCTTGTAATTGTTGTGCCTCTCTCCAACACTTAGCAAGTCATCTCTTTAAAATTCACAAACACCTATTATCTTTATTGGAGAATACAGATAAAAGGCAAACATTAATGCCTAATTCCGAGGATAAAATGAGAGATCAACAACTAAGTCTAACCCAACTAGAGAATCATATATGGAGGCTGACGGGGCAGCAACAGAACTAGGTGGTGCAGCAGTGTCAAAACCTGAAAATTGTCCTTGAATAGGTAGAACTTGTACTTGGAGAATGGACTAGATAAAGAGGCAAGTGGGGACATATATGCAGGACTGGTAGGAGAGGTGAGGTGCAGGTGATGTAGGCAGCACGAGTATGGGTCGAGTTGCAGGCATAAGAGATGTAAATGAAGAAGAAGTAAGTTGGACAGGCTGGCAATGACACTATGATGGGGAGAGGGTGGGGAAAACGTAGTCATCTGTTCAGACTTATCAAAAGGATATGCATGTTCATGAAATCGAACATGACAAAAGATGTAAATACATTGAGATGACATGTTTAGCTAATGGTAATCTAAATGAGAGGAGCTATAGCCTAAAAAGACAAATAGAGAGGACCAAAAATCTAATTTATGAGCATTATATGGAAGAAAAAACAAAAAGCATAGACACCCAAACATACTTAAAAAGCCATAATTAAAGGTACAATTAAAAAGACACTTAAAGAGGGATTTATTTTGTAACAGAAAAGTAGACATACGATTGTGAGATACATAAAAGTCTAAAGCACATAATTCAAAAAATGCAAGGGTGTGTTACACTGACCTCGAAGAGTGAGACCAATTTCGATAATATGTCAATAACGACGTTTAACAAATTCATTTTATTCATATGTATAGGAACAGATTAAGCGATGGTGAATACCGATAGTCTAAAAGAAAGTGTTTAATCTATGGTACTGACAACCCCAATCGGTCTGGACAGCTTTTATTTTACATGAACATTGGCATTCAACAAGAACTTGAAAA
This sequence comes from Populus trichocarpa, assembly GCF_000002775.5. Lineage (NCBI taxonomy): Eukaryota > Viridiplantae > Streptophyta > Magnoliopsida > Malpighiales > Salicaceae > Populus > Populus trichocarpa. The sequence continues at coordinate 20,407,898 of NC_037287.2, read as the reverse complement.
CGATGAAAACTAGAAAATACATCAAATTTCACAATAAGAGGATAAAACCATATATAATTAGTATGAGCATCCAAAAAAATGACAAAATAGCAAAAGCATCAAAGGAAAATATAAGAGTAGGGCCCCAAACATCACTAAGAAATAAATCAAGAGGAGCAAAAGTGTTGTGACTCGTAGGTCCTAATGACAGACGCGACAATTTTTCTAATGGACATGTTTGACATTGAAAATTGGAAGGTCTAGAATTATAAGCAGGTTTGTTATTTGACACTAATAAATTTAAAATACAAGAAGTAGGATGACCCAATCAACGATGTCAGATGTTAGTAGAGGCACAAACGCAAGCAGACCAATAAACTTGAGGAATTGACGTGGCTGAAGACTCAAAAATAACATAAAAGCCATCTTTATTATGACCAGATTGAAGCATTGTCTTAGTGATAAGATCCTTAACATAAAAAACAAAAGAGTAAAATTTAAAAAACACATGATTGTCAAGATAAATTTTTTGAACAAATAATAACAGTTTGGTAATATGAGGCATATGAAGAACATTAGATAAAGTAAAAGTTCAGTTGGATGTACATAACTTTGTATGACCAGTATGGGATATGAAGAGATCCTTACCATTGCCAACATGTAAATGATCATTATCAAGATATAGTTTTGAACTCATTAAATTCATAATATTAGAAGTGATGTGTTGATTCGCACGGGTGTCTGTATAAAACTAATTATAGAGAAAATGCATAAAAATATAGAAAGTTCCCCTATTAAAAATCTCTTAACGTTCAATAACCCTATCTAAGGTGAAATTAACCTCCAATTTGAATAACGTTGAGGTTAAATTTAATTAATTCCTCTTAATAATTCTCCCTTTCCCCTTTTTGCACCAAACAACCTTAATAGTTACTCTTATAATATAATATTTATTCCCTTAGCCATTCATGTTTTTTTCTCTTTATATGAATATCCTCTTTTGATACATATATGATGTTATTAAAAAAAATGCCCCTACAATCAACTACCAAAATTAAATCAATTGTCCTTAATTACTGAATAAATAAAACAATTAATATTGTACATGCCCCACTTAACTACTCTTGCTTTCCTCTTCAATTATTATTCCTTGGTGCAATAGCATTCATTTCTTCATGAAGCACTATTTCAGTGCTGCCTACATTAAATACACACCGTTTTTTCTGCTTTAACTAGTTGAGGTGCTATGGATAATATATTTTTTTTATATAGGAAATGGTACGACGAGAATTAAATATTAATTGAAGTGGGAGACGGACGTGGTAGGGAGCCAAATTTTGTAATTTTAAATGGAATTATAAGTAAAAAAATAAAAAATAAAAGACAATTTCTATGCTTTATATGTTTTCTTCGTGGGGAATGTGAGAGACAACGACAAATCAAGTTGATTTCAGTCTATGGCACCGTCCTCCTCATCCTTATTTTTATTGACTATGCATGTGTAAAGGAGGGTTGTGTGGTGGAAAAATTTATTAGGCAAAATTTCATAGCAACCAGATGGGTAATGCCTTTCATCCTCTAATATTCCTCCTTAATTAGTAAATATAAATAACGGTAGGATGTATTTTCAGATTAATTTATAAATTTATCGAAACTAATATTTTTTATCTGAATGATGATCAACAACGTATTCATATATTGGTTTGGTATACTTGTATAAATTTAATTAAAAAAATTATTATATCATTTAATTTATACTTTCGGTACCTTAAAACAAATAAATAACGGTAAGATGTGTTCTTATATCAATTATTATATATATATTTTTTTTTTATCTAAATGATCTTAGTAATGTGTTTATATATTGGTTTGATGTATTCATAGTAATCTATTTTTTTTTATAAAAAAAACTTGGGCAAAGAAATTGAATTTTCTGCGCTTGAAAACAAGGTCCAAAATCATGGTGCCTTAAGCCTAAGAGCCTATTTATTTTAATGTTTTAAAAATATTTTTGAAAAAAATTAAATTTTTTTATTTTTTTATTTTAAATTATTTTTTGGTATTTTTAGATAGTTTTAATATACGGATATCAAAAATAAATTTAAAAAAATAAAAAAATAAAAAAATTATTTTAATATATTTTTAAATAAAAAATATTTAAAAAAATCATAATACAAAACAATCTTTAAATAATGAAGGGTCAAATATCTCTTCCACGGGGGGGCTTTTTACCCAAGGAGGTCTTGATTGCTTGAGGAGAGAAGCCTCCTGGAGAGTCAAAGGCCGCCAATAGAAAGATGACTCTGACAGAGCTAGAAGAGAGTGAAGTTTCCCCCTTCTATTTGAGACCTGACGGGTTTAAGAAGACGACAATGGCAGGGTCTCGAGCCTCAAGACTGCACAGTGATTGACCCTCAGATGGCTTACCGTTTGAGAAAATTGTGAGCACTAACACTACAAACTTATTTTTGGATTGTAGACATTGAAACTCGAACCTTACTATTCAATAGTTATCAGATACGCAATCACGAAAAAATTTATACTGCCTTGGTCTCATATTAAATGTTTTTTTTTTTTTTTAGTTTTAGTAATTTCAATTTACATTCTAAACCTCCAACTATAATTTTCACCCATTTTCTTAATAACTCTTTAACAAGCATTTAACGATATAAATATTGTACTTAATTATAAAATTGACGGGGTTGATTTTTAAAAGAAATCAATATGGAGTCGACCTGTTTTGATATAGTCGATCCGACAAATCAATCTCATGACATAATTAAAATCCAATTTAATTTTTTAAAAAATTAAAATAATGTTATTTTTATTGACCTCAGTTAACCCGCCTAAGTCTTGGAATTTGTTTGTTTTGTGTAAAATATTCTTCAATGTTTGACTTGAGAAATATTTTTTTATAAATGTTTTTTTATGATAGTGGTGACATGACGGTAATGAAGAAAGTAGTTGTTGTGGTGGTGGTGGTAACATGTCAATGATGATGGAGGAAATGATGTTGACGTGGTTATGATGATGATGATATGGTGGTAGCGGTGGTGGTAAGATGATTGTAGTGATAGTGGTGTTAGAAGAGAAGAAGAGTGGTAACATAGTGATGAAGGTGAAAAGAGGTGGTTGTGAGGAATTTATGATAGTGATGAGATAATAATTGTGGTGATAGTAGTGGTGAAATTAAATGATAATTGAAATAATTAAATGATATTATAAATAAATTATTATTTATGAAATTTCATGAGTTAAAAATATTTTTTAACAAATAAACTAAGTTTGAAGGTTAATTGTAAAATATTGTATATCAAATAATTTTCCTGTAAAATATTGTACAAGAAACAAACACAAAAATCATTTTTCAAAAAAGTATTTTTTGAGAAACAAACATAAAAAAATTTAAAAAATATTTTATTATTAATTATTTTACATGAAACAAACAAAATTTTAGATTAAGTTCTAAATCAGGCAGGGGTATAATAATTTTAATGTGCCCCAGGTTAGCCTGATCAAGCCTCATGAGTCAGGTCAGCACTCAGCAGGTATAATAACTTTGATAAATATAGTTAGGAATGAAGGTAAATAATGTTTTTAAAACAAAAATCATTAATGAATTTTGTTATTCCTAAAAATTTGTGCAAGGATAATTAGAGGAGATCTATCATGGAAAGTTTACCTGGCACATCACGTTCATATATTAATTAAGTCTTAATCCTAAATTTATTGTTCAGGAAAATATGATAAGAAATTTTATATTATTTAAAGAATAACTACCAAGAGACAGACACAAGAAGGAGAATATATATATATATATGGAGGTTTTTTTTTGTCTATCTTTTTTTTTTTCATTTCAAGGAATTGCTTAGCTTTCTTCAACCACAGAAAAAGTTTCCCTTGCGCTTTGGTGACTGTTATCTATCCATTGAAAGGGGGAAACAGAACCACAAGCTTAGACCATAGACTTCAAGCAAAAGAAGATGAACATTGAAAGGAAAACACAAGGAGCTCGTCTATTCAATGTAAACCATGTTCCATTGTTGATGTGAAGGTGACCTACCATAAAGAATGCACAGATCAAAAATCAATCCTGACTGTTTGCTAAATCAAGATTGATGGGGTGATTAAAAAGGTCAGCGCACCCCACAGGGCCTCGAGGCCATTGATGATAGAATTAGAGATGCATAGAAATAGAAACAGAAATAATGAGCCTCTACAACAAAGCAAAAGAGTTGATTCAAAAAAAGTGCTAGGAAGCAAGCTGCCCTTAATTTCGGTGACCTACTCCAAAATGGAATCTCTTTGTGTGCCTGTCATTAAATGCATATTCAAGCCGAAGAGGGCCTAATGGTGAGTCCACACGGATGCCGAAGCCATACCCATATCCACTTCCAGGCTTCAGCCTTGCCCCAGCAGGATCACCTGCAAAGAATGACCAAAAACAGAGGTATAGGTGAAATGTGCATCATTTTAGTAAAACTCATCCCCCCAGCAATGATAAAAAAGGATACATCCTTGCACACGCAGCATATTTGAAGAACGAAAACTAATCAGTTCAGCAATCAAGCTTGATATAAATTAGCCGGCAAGTTACTCTATTAAAATAGATCATGTTGAGGTTAGAGTCACGCCCTACATAACAAGCAGTCATTAGCCTGCCCCGTATTGGACGGGGTTGCCAATCCCATCCCAGTCCAGTAGTGATAGTTGCATCAAGGGCCACCAGCTTTTAATGCAAGGAGAGAACAAATGACTCGTGCCTATTTTTCAATCCTTTTTTGCACAAATAACATATCTATACAGACAGAACCAACATCCCAAGTAGTGAATCAAGAAATCACACACACACAAAAAAACATACCAGGCACTGAGGGTCCAGATCCAAGGTCTGTTCCATAGTCAGCAAAAAAAACTCCTTCCACTGGTCCCAACTGCCAAGAAAAGAACAGAGAAATAACTAAAGCTTTCCCTTGACGTTTGGATTATGATGACATTAGTGTCAAACATGCACAGCATTCATAAAAGTAAAAAAACAAGGCCAGTACCATAATGCCAGTGGTACAACATTCATAAAGACCAAAACAAAAGTTGCCAGCAGTGACCTACCACAGGGAAAGAAATTTCACCCGAGCCAACTGCATAAGATCGACCAGAGCCCACGGCCCCTTCTTCATATCCTCTCACACTGTTTGTTCCACCAATGGCAAATGCTTCATGAGGAGAGAAATTACCCATCACATGACCACCAGACAAACTGGAAATGAGAAGCAAGGATACTTAACCAGCAGTACCAGATTATTGCTTGAACTTTGATATAAATAAGAGTACAAGCAGGAGCCAATAAAAAAGACGTATCCTATTGGCTATGATACAGAAGCATAGTGGACTTTAGCATTCTGAATAGTACACTGTAATTTACTATAGAGCTTTAAATAATTTTGTAACTCTCCCCGACATATAAACACATTTTTTTTTCCAGACAGTAAATAATTTGGTAATTTTCAATAGTCAAGAACTTCATTCAAAGCTGCTTAACGCTTTGCAACAACTGTTTATCATCTGAAACTTTCCTCATATATACCGCAGAAAGGCTATTTAAGCCACTTTACAGATTTGCTCACAGGTAAAAAGTACAAAAAGAAAGAAATAAATATCAAACCTCAGAAGACAAAGAGCAGGACCAATTTCCACACCCTTTCTAGCACGAGTATTAACTCTGTTGAAAAACAGCCACTCGGGCCAAAGAGGTAGTCCTTGTTCCATGTTAAACACAAACTGCAAAGACAAAGAAAAGAAAATGCCAATCCATAAAACAGTAAAAACCAAAACTGCAGACCTTTTCGTTCGTTTTTTTCTTTTCATTTTTTAACAAGCATATTACAATAAAATGCCAGGATAAGAAATTCCTGCTTAGTTATAAATTACTAACCATTGAAGAGCCATGGTCACCAGAACCTGTATATACACTTTCAAATTTAGCAAGCAACATATCATCATGATTCTTGCCACTGCATGACACAAATGTAAACAGAAAAAGTAAATCACAAGGCAAGTATATTCGCAATTGACAACCAATAAAACATTGGGAGTTCAAAATCAAAAGGCTTGATGGCATTTTCCACCAGAGATGTGTACCTTGCAGTGAGGGGGCTGTTGTAATGGTCTTTGATCTTAGGGTCTCCTTTTTCATTACGAGCACCAGCATGCTGAGATATTAGAAATCAATAAACAAAAATAGGTAATATAGCTTATGCCATATTGTTATCTAACCAAGAGAATAAAACTTTCAAAATTACTACAAGCAACCAAAATAACATAAAGGCATTCTATATGTTTCCCATGCAAGCCTGGTGAACATAGAAATATCTGAATTCCTTAATTATTTTGAAGCACTGATTAAAGCCATTATATAATGGGCTTTCAATATAGTTATTCCCTCTACTAGTAGAAACTGTTTTATGGGGTCACTCTACCAACATAATGTCATATTTTATCCCTGTATAACAAAGTTTTCATTTAATAAAAACCCTCCACCTATTAACACTTCTGGCACTTAATGGTTAACCAGTGAAAATCACAACACGTGGACCAAATACCTTTTTTCCAACTAATTTTCCACATGTCAAGATCTCATTAGTCAACCCCTAAGTCCTAACTGTGTTAACAGACAAGGGGTTGTGATTAAATAAAAATTGTGTTGTACAAGGACACAATGTCACATTATGTTGGTAAACAGACCAAATAAAACACTTTCTACTAGTAGAGGGAATTTGAGATGTTAACCTGGAAAAGCCCATTATAAAATGGAAAACACATTCAGAGATTCATGGACATGGACATGGAAAATATAAAATAATGAGAACAAGGTTGGTAATCTATGAATTTATGAAGACAATTATTCATAATGTCATTATTATCAAGGGAAAGCTAGAAAGCCAGATACAGCTGTTCATTTACGCATTAATGCTGCCAGTTTTCAATAATTAAGTACCTGAAAAATAAGTCCGACTGTTCCACTCCACTTTGGTCTGAGTGGTCTACTAAATTCTATACCAGCTGCAACTCTGCCAATCGTCAGGCTATTATTTACAGGTTGATTACCATGAACAAGATTCCCAGGGGTTCTTGAATTCTAGTGCAGGCAAAATCAGTTCACAAAGCAATGAGCACTTTTACATTATCACCAAAAAATTATTGCAAGTAGAGGCAACATGATAAAAGATTACCTGAACCATAATTGTTCTAGAAGTCCGTTTGTCGTCCCCTTCAATCCAGGGGTCTGTGTAGTTTATTCGAAAGATTGAGTCAATTTGGCCCCTCTCAAGGGAAATATTAAGTTTCTGGTTTCGTCCAAAAACATTCCTATGAGAATATGCAAAGCTGCAACAGATACAAAGGCAAATGTGGGGTAAAACAACATTCCTCACAAGTTTCCACGTAGTAACAAAGCCACTAATTAAAGATTATCAAGCATTTTTTAGAGGAAAACTAAACCGAGCACGTCATGTTTTTGGTAAAATTACCTTCCAATAAGTCCTGGTAGAGAGCCACTTGTAGTCCTAGAAATTGCAATGTAATCAGTATATGATGTTTCCAGTCCACCAAAGATAAGTCGATATAAATGCAAATGAGGAAAGGCATGGGATCAAAGCCCTCTATGTTCATATCACTCACCCACTTGATATCCCACCACCAGCAGAAAATCCTCCATTTGGACGTTCAACAACATTCATTATCAAATCAACTTTGCCAGTATCTAAACAAAGAGAGGGGAAAAAACAGTTTCAAGTTCAATGTTTGGGATAGAACAGCTGTATTATGTATGCACATAGGCACCTCCATTCAATTATGCTAACATAAATGATTATTCAGAAAATATGTATAACACAGAAGAGACACTCAATGACTAGCAAAAAGTATAGACCATGTCAAAAGGTATCATTGATAGAACATTGAATCTTCGGTGTTATGCTTGATACACCAATTGATATCAAATCACACAAAAACCAAATTTATTTGAGAATACTCTCAAGTGGATTGTACCCATGGTTCTCTAAACATGGGTCCAACGTTACTGCAACGATGCATGGACACACACAAATAAGCGTGTGATGAGTGCCTGCAAACAGACATATATGTGCATGTGTGAAAGTGAGTACATATATGTTCAAAGATGTATATTTCAGTTAGCATTTTTCGGAATATAATATTTCAAAATATGCATCTCATCGTGACACTAGTTACAATGTATAACATCCTCTCTTTTTTTACCTTCAGCAGGTTGGGGAATAAAGCTAACATCTTCCATGATTCCCATAGTTAACACAGTATCCACATCTCTTTTCCCTTGAAGCATGCTGTAGACCTATATGGGAGCCATTTCAAATAGAAAAACATGTCAGTGAATATAATTAAGCTAAATTTAATTTCCATAAATGACAATTTGAGTAAAAATCCTTTTAAAAAAAACTAAGGAATTGATGTTAAATAGAGTTAAGGAGGCGTTAACTTTTATTTAATAACCACAGGAAAAACATAAATGAATGCTACAAATTACAAAAACTAAGACTTTGAATGCAGAAAAATGCTGAAGCCCCCCAGTTTGCCAGAAATGATCATTATATACATGATGTAATGAGGAAATATCGTTTGAAAGGACAAAAGAAAAAAGCTATGCCAGAATTACCTGTCCCTTTTTGGTTGTAAGTTGCCTAAGTATCGTCTCGGGCTTTGTCTTCCCCTTGGTTGGTTCACCACTGGAGCATTAAAGCACATATTAGTAATGAGTCTTTGTCTCCGCATCTGGGTGCTTGTGACTGTGAATGAGATTCTGTAACAAATTGAAGGAAACCTCTTACGTTTTTCGGTCAAGAAAGCGTATGGAAATGTCATTCACCTCCGCTTCTGCAATTTGTAACCTTATAATACCCCCAGAGAGTATCTCAGCATTTGAGACCTATAAAAATGAAAAGAAAACTGATGCTAATGTAAAAGTTGTGGTCATAAATCATGGAGAACCTGATATTTTAATCCCAGGTTATCATGATGATGATATAATATCATGAAAGATGAAACACAAACCATGCCAAAAAGACCACGCTCCATGTACCAGCTATTGATGGAACTTATCACTTCATCCAATTGCTTAATATTAACCACTTTTCCTGCACAGCTTGACACCAAAAATAAAATCAATGAAAGTCTCCTATTCAAACATTTTAAGTTAGCATGACAACACCCGTCACCACGTGCCTGGATAGATACCTAAAAATCACCACAAAATAGAATCATACCATAACTACAAAAGACATGCCTATATTGTAGCATTCCCTTAGTTTGAAACATTAAACATTAGAGGAAAGAACACAGAAAACTGGAAGGGCAAAACAATCTACAAAATAATGATTATGAGAAGGGCAAGAAGGGAGAGATAAAAAATGGGCATTAGACTTGGTCTACCGCATCACTCATAGATTAAGCTAATAAACACAAAACATGTTGACAAACTCATGTGAAATGCATACATTATTCAGTGGGGACTACCATATTTTATCTAAGTATCTTGTGTTCACTGATAAGGGATGATGTGGTCTATGTAATAATTTCTCCAGCTCTACATACAACATGTATCATTAACCTCTATAAATGTAATACGAAATACAACCTACCATATCCGCCACGAAAAGCATCCTGTAAAAACTTTGTCGGAAGAACACTAGCCCCTTCGCATACTAGCCCATGAAACTCCTGGTTTGGCTCTACCTTATGCCACAACAAAGCAACATTAGCCATTAATCCAACCCATACCATTGCATTGCCATCTCCTCTTGTTTACAAACAACCTCACACAATGCACGAATGCAAGCCACAATGCTCAAAGACATTAACTTTCTATAAGCCCAACATCCCAATTATAACTGAGACTGAAAATCCGTAATTTGGTGGGTCCCACCTACCTGAAAAACCAGTCGAATGCCATCACGTGTGTCAACAGCAACAGGCATACAGGAGCAAAAGTACCCACTACTAATAACCCTATGCACATCCTCCTGAACTTCACGAACCGTAAGAGCTGAGTTAGCACGGCAAGCTTTTAACGCAGCTAGAGCTTCAGCTTCCAAATCCTTCCTCTCCAGTTCCTCCCCGTCTTTATTCCTCACCAACACTTCACTTATCAACACCCTCTCCTCATCATACCGACTCGGCCCATGAACCCCACTCGCCCCACCACTCTTCTGCTGGGCCACCACCGAGTCACTCTGAGTCGAATCACGGAGTTGAGACTGACTCAGAGACAATGACGCGGAGCAGAGGATCGGCAGGGATTTAGGGTCCGGCCCGGGGGAGGAGGGCCGAGTTAGGGAGAGCGAGGCAGAGCAGAGGAGGGGTGAGTTGGGGAACCTGGTGCGGGTTAGGAGCGAGTCGAGGAAGGTGAGTTTGGTTTGGACAAATTGAGAGAAGAAAGGGAGAGAGGGTTTAGTTTGGTGGTGAAGGAAAGGTGCGATTTTGAGAGCAGAAGAAGTGAAGGAAACGTCGTCGTTTTTTATCATTGTGGAGAGAAATTTTGCGTAAGGATGTGAATTGGTGAAGAAAAACGAAAAGACAACCCTAATTGGAGAACATTAATTTGGGGAATTTTTTTTTTCTGAAGAAGAGATGAAGATGAACCCTAGAGAGGGGTGTCAGTCACTTACAGCAGCAGGAAGCACCTGATGCTTTATTTTCGCAAAATGAATAATAATATATATATTAACAGAAACAATAAAGTGCGTAGGCTAAAAACTGTGCACAATACTGTACACACAGACACAAAAAACGACTGGTAAATTACGAGTTTGTTCTTTGAAAAATTGGGGTGCCTATAAGGGTGATTTAGTCTTTTACAAATGCATTAAAGGATTGTCGGACAATTTGTCCTGTATTTTTTTTTTTGTCTTTTCAACTTTTTTTAACAATCAAATTACTGATTTACCCCACATAAAAAAGAATTAAAGTGCTGGCCAAGTGTATTTCTGCCCTTTTGTTTTTTACAAAATAGAAAAATAACTTTTGAATTGAAAAAAAAAATAAAGGAATTATTCGGGGTGATCTCATCTTTCACATGAAAACGTTATCTTGCCCTTCTCCTCGTAGCACTGCGCGCGACAACTGTTATATGTCATCAGAGACCTTTTTTTTTCTCTTTTTTTCTTTTTTATATCCTAAAATTACACTGTATTTTAATTCCTATCTTTTTTTATTATTATTTTTTCTTAATTTTTTTATAAAAATATTATTTATTTTTAATTCAATCATTCAATTACAATTTATCATATATACATTAGCCTTTATATTTTTAGTGTTTTAATTCAAATCCTTACTCTTTTGATTTTTTATTTTTTTTCTCTGCTTGTGTATAAAAAATTTAATTATTTTTAATTTAGTCATTTAATAATAATTTTTCATGTATTATTTTTTTAAATTTGGTTCTTATTCTTTTATTTCTAATTTTTTTCCTTGGTTTTTTTTGTTAAAGTTTTATTAGTTTTTAATTTCATCATTTAATCAAATTTTATGGTGTGTTATTTTTTCTAATTTGACCCTCATTTTTTTGTATTGTGTTTTTCTATTTGTTAAAGTAATTTTTCTTTTCAATTTAACTCACCAATTTATTTATTTTTGTTGCCCTCTATTTATGTTTTATTTTGATTTTCACCTTTATTCTTTTTATTATAGTTTTTTTATATCATTTTATGTAATTGATTCTGCTTCCGGTTTCATCCTTCAACGTTTGTTTTGTTGAGAATTGAGTTTCATAATTTACCCATTTACTGTGCTTTTAATCCAATAATTCAAATCACAAATTTGAAAAGTTGATGTGGGTCAACATCTTTTTTTTTTTTGCTTATTTTCTTTTATAATTTCATCGTTTGACATTATTTTTTTAAGAACAAATCTTGTGGTTATCTTCATTTTTTTTATTGATTTATCTTAGTCTCATGACTTAACTTACGAGTTTTGCAAAAAAAATTTGAATAAAGGTTTTTTATAATTGTTTTGCATGTGTTTAGTTTTTGAAGATATTATTATGATTCATCTATGATTGTTTTTTGTTTTATACATACTGAATTTATTTTAAAAAATACTAGATATTTATTTTTAGATAATATTTCTAATATGTGTAACATTGCATGATGTTTTTCTCTTTATTTTATTCAATCATTTTATGTGTGTGATTATTTTTATTGCCATTTGATTTAATAAAAGATTAATTTTAATAAACAAATTCAATGAACACATTTGAGTAAATATCTCATGTTACGGTGCCAAATATTTTGATCTACACCTATCGTTCAATTTTTTTTAGTTAGTTTTACTTTTAGTTATTTTTAACAACTTTTTTTTGTTTATTTTAAAAAAACCTGCATATCCAAATTTTTTTTGAAAAGAAGGATGTGTGACCTGCGGCGAAGCGTGGGTCAAGTAACTAATGTGTGTATTAAATTTTTTTTGATATGTTAAGCTATTTTGGGGTGTGTGACCTGCTACAAAGCACAGGTAAAATAATTAGTGTGTGTATATATATATATTAAAATTTTTTAGGCATGTTAATTTATTTTGGGCAATTTATTTAGGACTAAACACTTTGAACCAAAGTTATGAAACCTTACATGTTCAAGATCTAAATTATGAAATGTACAGGTTAATCCAAAATAAAATCATTTCAAAACTTTTAAAAAATAATTAAAATAATAATATTTTTTTAAAATCAAACTAGATTTTCACCAAATTAGTTTTTTAAAAGCTAAGTTTAATAACAGTGCTCGAAACTTGAGAGAGTGGCTCGAAAGGTTTGGTTGTGAGCATTGTTGGCAGGGGTGCTTGGTGTCGTTTCGTTGATCTTCTACATTTTTATGTAAATGGAGAAAGAGGAGGGAGTAGAGATGATAATTTAACTTAAACGTGAATGACTTTAATTGAAATGATATTTACATGCCCTTGTCTCCCTCTCATTCTTTTGTTATTAAATAACCAAAAAAGTTTGCTAAAATCTAAAGCCCGGTTTCTCTCCTGTACACAACTCTCTGGGAATTAAATCTGCTTCAGAGGTAGTAATTGAGCTCATGTTTCTTCTCTTATTGCTGTGATTATAAACACATACATAATACATGCCCTTAGTATATACACAATAATTTAGTGTTTTCATTATAATTTATTGCTTTCCTGATTCTTCTACAAGTTAACATTCACATGAACAAGGGGAAGATGGAGTCTCCTCTTGGAAAATAAACTTGCATTTTGACATGTCTAGCTTGTATTTAGTTAATATTTTTTCGTCCCGAGATAATAACCAAACGTTATTCTAGTTCCGATATCCAAAGACGGTGTTTGAACGGTGACAATGTAAAGATTGGAAGAGCTAGAGTGGTCCTTCCTCCATGCATGTCCATTTCCAGTCTTCCCAGTTGCAAGTTGCAATAAACAGAATGGATGATGGAGATATCGAATCTACTGTCTAATTTAGTGTATTCATTGGAAGAATTATCAAATAGAAAGTGGGAAATTCATTGGGAACATAGCATGGCGTGTCATGTATCATGCTTTTCTTTCTTTTTCTGCCCCCACACAACTGTGCCCTCCCTCTTACGTGACCAAGCAAATTTTCTTTGATCACAAGTTTAGCAGAGAAAAAAGAGAATTAGCACGGAAATTACAGTAGAAGGGAGCCAAGACAAATTATTGAGATGCATTGCTGCAATTTTTTTTTGTTCATTGCAGTAGGTGGGCACATCACATATTTTTTTTTATCCGAAAGGACCTCAACGCACCTATGTCAAGGCCAAAACTTAGGATAAGTTTTGGATTGTGATTCCGGTTGTATTTTAAAGTGTTTTTATTCTGAAATGTATTAAAATGATTTTTTAAAAATTATTTTATAGTTTTCGATGGTGCTTCCCATGCTTCCTTCTTATGGGAACTGGTTAGACTACAAGATGCTCACCATTGGTAGGCTTCTGAGATGGATCCTTTGCACACCAGTGCAGCTTATTTTTGGCCAAAGGTAAATACATTAGTTCTGTTTTTCCTTTCCAAAATTTACTATTATTGGAACTGATAGGGTTATGTTTTCTTCTTTTGATTACTTTGACAGGTTTTATGTGGGAGCATTTCAAGCACTGAGAAGGAGATATGCTAATATGGATGTTCTAATTGCACTAGGCACTAATGCTGCTTATTTCTACTCTATATATACAGTGATAAAAGCATTGACTTCTGACAGATTTGAAGGGCAAGATTTCTTTGAAACTAGTGCCATGTTGATATATATCCTTTATTCTGCTAGGGAAATATCTGGAGGTTGTGGCTAAAGGAAAAACATCAGATGCTATCGCAAAGCTGATAAACCTTCCTCCTGACACAGCTTACCTGCTAATACTAGACACTGCTGGAAATGTTACTTCAGAGATGGAAATCAGTACTAAACTGATACAAAGGCATGATATAATCAAGATTTTTCCAGGGGCAAAAGCTCCTGTTGATGGGATTGTTGTTAGTGGTCAAAGTTATCTGAATGAAAGTATGATCACGGGAAAGGCAAGGCCTGTTGCTAAAGAAGCTGGTGACAAGGTATTACTCATTTGCACTGCCAGTTTCAGAAATAAAATTGTCGCAAACTAAGAACATTAAAATTTTGCCTCTCTTTCTAATGTCTTCAACAGGTTATCGGTGGGACTTTGAATGAGAATGGATATTTACTAGCCAAGGCAACTCATGTTGGATCAGACACTACACTTTCCCAAATTGTTCGAATTGTAGAAACAGCTCAGCTTGCCAGAGCACCTGCTCAGAAACTTGCTGACCAGATCTCAAAATTTTTCGTTCTTATAGTGAGTGTACTTGTGTCCTTTGAATTTTACTCTACACTTTTCTTTCATTTCCAGCAATTAATGGTTACTTACAGGATACCATTGTTTTCTTTCCATCCACAATCAGGTTGCTGCTGCTGCTGCATTTATAACATGGTTGGGATGGTTTGTCCTTGAAATTTCTGGATTTTTTCCGAAACATAGGATACCGGAAGCCATGGATGATTTGAATTTGCATTGCAGTTTGGTATTTCAGTGCTGGTGGTTGCTTGCCCATGTGCTTTAGGCCTAGCAACTCCTACAGCAATAATGGTGGCGACAGGAAAAGGTGCTTCCCAAGGTGTGCTCATCAAGGGTGGAAATGCACTTGAAAAGGCACACAAGGTATGACCATCATTTCTGGGAAAAGAAGTAGCCAGTTTCTATCCAACAAAACAAGAAAAACAAAAAATGAAACCTAATAAAAAAATAGGACTCAATTAATGTCTGAAGTTTCCCGGTTGAAAAGAATCCATTATTAAATCGTAATGTCTCTTTTGACAACCAGAAATTTAATTTTGTCTGCAGGTGACAGCAGTTGTGTTTGATAAGACTGGGACACTGACAGTTGGGAAACCTGCTGTAGTTAGTGACGTGCTGTTTTCAAGTATTTCATTAGAGGACTTCTTGTTAAGTGTGGACACAAGATGGTGGTGGTGGCAGCCATGTCAAGCATGGCTGCTGTCAAACATGGCTGCAAGGTTAGGCATGGTAGGTTGCCTAACCATTGAAAATGGTGGCTGCCATATTTGACTAAAGAAGAGTGTCTTGTTTATATATAGAGATGCTAACAGAGAGACGTAGGATGAGAAGATCAAGAGAGAAACACAGAGAGAGAGAGCTAGGGAGAGTTGAGTTGAGTAGAGAATTTTTCTCCTCCTCCTTGTTTTGTTGTTTGTATTGTTTCCAAGCTTGATTAATACAAACCAGTAGCTCCGTGGAGTAGGCAAGTTGCCGAACCACGTAAATTTGTGTGTGTTTGATTGCTAGAATGTCCCAACAACTGGTATCAGAGCTTATTCTTGACAAAGAGGGTGTTTGATCCAAACTCAAAAATCAAAGTTCTCAAAAAGTGTTTTTGAACATACCATCGTGTAGAGGACAACCGGACGAATCCACTGTTGAAAACCCGGCGAAGAACCGACGTCCTGCATGCCCGCACGCGCCCACACGCGCCCACACGCGCCCACACGCGCCGACGTCCAGACTGCCCACGCGCACCAACGCACCGTACGCGCGCCACGCTCCATCTTCGCCCGGCTTCTGCAAAACGGGTCGGGCTGACCCGCCACGTCATCACATCCGTACGGTCAGCGCCCGCGTCAACTGCCACGTCACCTGACACGTCATCATACTGAGTTTTGTTCCGATGTGTCGCAGAAGCTGATAGTCTGACACGTGGCTACATCATCACCGTTGAGGGGTTTTGATCCAGTACGACACAGGATCAATCAGTTGACATGTGGTTAAATCAGGACCACTCTTGAGTATTGATCCAGTGCGACTCAGGCCATCATCTGCTGACACGTGGCTTCATCAGAACCGCTACTGAGGTTTTGATCCGGTGCGACGCAGGCGGTACTCTGGCTGACATGCGGCTGCATCTGCACCGTCCGTTAATCCAAAACTTTGATTGCTAAAATCTGAGCCATCCGAAATCCGATTGGGGTGATCCCAGTGTCATTTCCAAGGTTTTCGGCTGTTCCGGACACATCTGTAAGGTCAGATTTGGGAAATTCGAATTGGAGAAGTAGTAAAAATGGCAGATGAAATAAAAGCAGCTGGAATTGAAAAATTTGATGGGACAGATTTTGGATATTGGAAAATGCAAATTGAAGACTATTTATATGGGAAGAAACTTCATGTTCCTCTGTTGGGGAGCAAACCAGAAAATATGCCAGAAGAAGATTGGCAAATTCTTGATAGACAGGTTTTGGGCATTATCCGGCTATCCTTGTCGAGAAGAGTAGCTCACAATGTTACAAAAGAAAGATCCACTGCAAGACTAATGGAAGCTTTGTCTGGGATGTATGAGAAGCCCTCAGCAAATAACAAAGTGCACCTGATGAAGAAGTTGTTCAACTTGAAGATGACAGAAAGCACCTCTGTGACACAACATCTCAACAACTTCAATACCATCACAAATCAATTGTCATCTGTTGAGATTGAGTTTGATGATGAGATCCGTGCACTCATTTTGCTGGCTTCACTTCCAAGCAGTTGGGAAGGTATGAGGACAGCCGTGAGCAACTCAGCTGGAAAATCCAAACTGAAATATGATGACATTCGAGACTTGATTTTAGCTGAAGAAGTGCGAAGGAAAGACTCAGGTGAATGTTCAAGTTCAGGATCAGCTCTCAACATTAACACTCGAGGGAGGAGACAGGATAGAGGCTTATCCAGAGGTAGATCCAAATCAAGATACAGAAGTAAAAGCAAGTTCGGACCCAGAAAACAGGTTGAATGTTGGAATTGTGGCAAACCTGGTCACTTCATGAGGAATTGCATAAAACCGAAAAAACCTGAAGCTGACTCTGCAAACGCTACCACAGATGAGGTGCAAGACGCTTTGATTCTTGCTGTACAAAGTCCAATTGATGATTGGATTCTTGATTCTGGTGCTTCATTCCACTGTACACCACATCATGAGATGATGCAAAACTATGTTGCTGGAGATCACGGTGTAGTCTATCTGGCCGATGGACAACCAATGAAGATTGTGGGTATAAGAGATGTGCAAATCAAGACAATGAATGGATCTACATGGATCTTGCAAAATGTAAGGCATGTTCCTGGACTAAAGAAGAAGTTGATCTCAGTCGGACAACTTGATGATAGTGGTCATTCAATTCTTTTTTCTGGAGGTATGTGGAAGGTATCAAAGGGAGCAATGGTTTTGGCTCGTGGAAAGAAAACCGGCACCCTGTATATGACCACAAGATTTGAAGACATTATTGCCTCTACTGAATCAGAAAATCAAGCACATCTATGGCACTGTAGACTCGGCCATATGAGTCAAAAGGGGATGAAGATACTTCAATCAAAGGGAAAGCTGCCAGAGCTCAAAAATGTTGATCTAGACATTTGTGAAAGTTGTGTTCTTGGAAAACAGAAGAAGCTCAGTTTCTTAAAGGTTGGCAGGACCTTAAGACCAAGAAAGCTAGAACTGGTACACACAGATTTATGGGGACCGTCTCCAGTAGCATCTCTTGGAGGTTCTCGGTATTACGTCACATTCATTGACGATTACAGCAGAAAGGTATGGGTCTACTTTCTGAAAAATAAATCTGATGTGTTTGAAACATTCAAGAAGTGGAAGGCTATGGTTGAAACTGAATCAGGCCTGAAGTTGAAATGTTTGAGATCCGATAATGGAGGAGAATACATTGATGGAGGTTTCAAAGAGTATTGTGCTGTTAATGGCATCAGAATGGAAAAGACCGTTCCAGGCACACCACAACAGAATGGCATTGCTGAACGGATGAACAGGACCATCAATGAACGAGCTAGAAGCATGAGGTTGCATTCAAGGTTACCTCAAACATTTTGGGCCGATGCAGTTCATACTGCAGTTTACTTGATCAACCGTGGACCATCAGTTCCTTTAGAGTTCAGATTGCCCGAGGAAGTATGGAGAGGAAAAGAGGTACAACTCTCTCATTTAAAGGTCTTTGGGTGTGTTTCCTATGTGCATATAGATTCTGATGCTCGCAACAAGTTAGACGCCAAATCCAAGAAATGTTTCTTCATTGGTTATGGAAATGAAGAATTTGGATTTCGGTTCTGGGATGATCAGAATAGAAAGATTATCAGAAGCAGGAACGTGATCTTCAATGAGAAAGTTCTGTACAAAGACAGATCAAGTGCAGAAACAGATAAGGCTGATTCAGATACAAGTCCACAAGGATCTGAATTCATAAGATTAGAAGGCCTTCCCGATGTTACTGAGCAGAACAACAATCAAGAGTCTTTACAAGAAAATTCAAGCACATATGTGCCCCCTGCTACACAAGAAGATGCGGAGCAAATTGAACCAGCTGTTCGCAGGTCTTCAAGGACGATAAAGCCCCCGCAACGGTTCACACTTTTACTGAATTACATTTTATTGACAGATGGTGGTGAACCGCTAACTTATGAAGAATCCTTACAAGATGGAAACTCAAGCAAGTGGGAGTTGGCCATGAAGGATGAGATGAGTTCGTTGCTGAAGAACAAGACTTGGGAGCTAACCACACTGCCTGAAGGAAAGAAGGCTTTACAAACCAAGTGGGTTTACAGAGTGAAGACTGAGCATGACGGAAGTAAACGGTTCAAGGCAAGACTTGTTGTCAAAGGGTTTCAACAAAAGAAAGGCATTGACTACTCTGAGATATTTTCTCCAGTTGTGAAGCTCACAACAATCAGAGTTGTTCTGGGGATAGTAGCAGCAGAGAATTTACATCTTGAGCAATTAGATGTAAAAACAGCCTTTCTTCATGGAGAATTGGAGGAAGACATTTACATGCAACAACCAGAGGGGTTTGAAATACAAGGAAAGGAGAACCAAGTCTGCAAGCTAAAGAAAAGCCTATACGGTTTGAAGCAAGCTCCAAGACAGTGGTACAAGAAGTTTGACAACTTCATGTGCAGTTCCGGGTATACAAGATGCCAAGCTGATCATTGTTGCTATGTCAAACATTTTGACAACTCTTACATCATTCTACTATTATATGTAGATGATATGTTGATTGCAGGATCCAGCATTGAGGAGATTGATAAATTGAAACAACAGTTGTCAAAACAGTTTGAAATGAAGGATCTGGGAGCTGCTAAACAAATACTTGGCATGAGAATCTTCAGAGATAAAGACAAAGGCGTACTAAAGCTTTCACAAACAGAGTATGTCAAGAAGGTTCTCAGCAGGTTTAGTATGGATAATACTAAACCAGTAAGTACACCACTGGGGAATCATTTCAAGCTCAGCAAAGACCAGTCACCAAAAACTGAGCTAGAAAGTGGATACATGGATAAGATTCCATACGCCTCAGCTATCGGCTCTTTGATGTATGCTATGGTCTGTACCAGACCAGACATTGCCCATGCAGTGGGAGTTGTAAGCCGATATATGAGCAATCCTGGAAAGCAGCATTGGGAGGCGGTTAAATGGATCATGAGGTACTTAAAAGGGTCATCAGAAACATGTCTCACCTTCACAGCTGGTGGTTTGAAACTTGAAGGTTTTGTAGACGCTGATTTAGCAAGAGATGTTGATAGCCGAAAGAGCACTACAGGATATGTATATACTCTAGGAGGTACTGCTATTTCCTGGAGTTCTACCTTACAAAAGATCGTCGCTCTTTCAACAATAGAAGCTGAATATGTTGCAGTCTCAGAATCTGCAAAAGAGATCGTATGGTTGCAGAGTTTTCTGAAAGAATTGGGCAAGATGAATGAAAAGGGTACTTTGTATAGCGATAGTCAGAGTGCAATCTTCCTTGCCAAGAATCCAGCATTTCACTCAAGGACGAAGCATATTCAGATCAAATATCACTTCATCCGACAATTGCTAGACGAGGAGCAACTGATGCTAGAAAAGATCTGCGGAAGCAAGAATCCAGCTGACATGTTAACCAAAGGAGTTACTCTTGATAAACTGAAGCTGTGTAAAGCTTCAGTTGGTCTCAGAAATTAAAAGACAGATCTAGCACCATTTGTGTCCAAGTGGGAGATTGTTAAGTGTGGACACAAGATGGTGGTGGTGGCAGCCATGTCAAGCATGGCTGCTGTCAAACATGGCTGCAAGGTTAGGCATGGTAGGTTGCCTAACCATTGAAAATGGTGGCTGCCATATTTGACTAAAGAAGAGTGTCTTGTTTATATATAGAGATGCTAACAGAGAGACGTAGGATGAGAAGATCAAGAGAGAAACACAGAGAGAGAGAGCTAGGGAGAGTTGAGTTGAGTAGAGAATTTTTCTCCTCCTCCTTGTTTTGTTGTTTGTATTGTTTCCAAGCTTGATTAATACAAACCAGTAGCTCCGTGGAGTAGGCAAGTTGCCGAACCACGTAAATTTGTGTGTGTTTGATTGCTAGAATGTCCCAACACTTCTGTGATGCAGTCATTTCTGTAGAGGTGAGTGCCTATGTTCTCCATGCCATTTTTTATAGGAGAAGAAGTTACGGACTTTGACGCAACTTGAAAGAGGTTTTGATGCCAGTACACAGGGACTTGGCAAAAGTTATGAAAATTTTACAAGTAAAATTGACTCTCAAATCTCGAATTATTTTGTAACATGATGAAAGAGGAAGTTGACTTCTATCCCTTGATTACACAGGCAAATAGTGAACATCCATTAGCAAAGGCTGTGGTGGAGCATGCCAAGTGGCTGTGGCAGAAGCATGGTTCATCAAGAGAACAGGTCACAGAGGTCAGGGACTTTGAGGTGCATCCTGGAACTGGGGTGAGTGGAAAAGTTGGTGACAGAAGGGTTTTGGTTGGGAACAAGAGGCTCATGAATGCTTTCAATGTATCTGTTGGTTATGAAGTTGAGAGCTATATCTCTGAAAATTAGCAATTTGCTAGAACATCTATACTAGTCGCCATTGATGGAAAGGTTGCTGGAGCTTTCTCTGTGACTGATGTGATGAGACCAGAAGCTCAGCTTGCTGCGTCTTTTCTCCGCTCACTGGGCATCTCAAGCATCATGACCAAAGGTGACAACTGGGCTGCAGCCACAGCCATTGCGAAGGAGGTTGGAATTGAGGATGTGTATGCCGAAATAGATCCCGTCGGAAAAGCTGCAAAGATCAAAGAGTTACAGGTAACTTTATTTTGAAACAAACACTCACTGTAGACAATCTGATGCCAATGAATTTTGAAGCTCCGAGTCATTCTATCTTCAGTATCCATTTAGTAGTAAGATGATAGTTTGGCCTGGAAAAGGGAATGAGGCACAAACTAATCTGAGGAGAACTCGAAAGAGCTTTTGTCGATTACATGTTTACCTAAGTAGAGTTCTCATAACATCACAAATTTCACATCAACTATCCTGTCACCCCAATGCAAATTTTGCATGGAGAAATTAAATTCTGACTTGAATTTTCTGATTGAAACTGTAAGCAGATGAAAGGGATGAACGTTGCAATGGTCGGAGACGGAATAAATGACTCGCCAGCCCTGCTTGTAGCTGATGTTGGGATGGAAATTGGTGCTGGGACAGATGTGGCTATAGAAGCAGCTGATATAGCTCTCATCAGAAGCAACTTGGAAGATGTAGTTTCAGCCATTGATCTATCCCGAAAGACCATCTCCCGAATTAGGATTAACTATTTCTGGGCACTTGGCTACAACAGGATTAGCTTGCCTATTGCTGCTGGCATTCTGTACCCTTTCACTGGAATTCGGTTACCTCCTTGGCTTGCTGGTGCTTGCATGGCTGCTTCATCTCTTAGTACGGTTTGTTCCTCTCTTTTGTAGCAGTCTTATATATGTAAAGCCTCTTCATATAGAGCACTGTAAAAGCACTAGCTAGAAGGCCACCTAGGAGCTTCAAATGTACAAAAAATGTTGACAGGCTAGCTTAGAGCTGGACTCATGACTTCTGTCGTTAATTACTTCTTTCTTCAGCTGATACACTGTAATTTACTTCATATAAAACAAAGTGAATACCTTTAGTTGCATGTTAAGATTGACACAAGTCTTTTCTCTTTGTAGTTCTAAACTAATGCACCGTTTGGCAACGCAATGCAACACATAAAAAGAATCATTTTTGATGTTTTTGCTAGCGTAATGCAGTGCACCGCGTTGCCAAACTGGCACTAACAAAACAGGGTTCAAGCGTTGGTTGCAGAAAAGGCATGAAACAAGTTTAGAGTTGAGGAGGCTTGATTAGATTATGTCCTCTTCAATCATTACTTAAGTTATTGAAGAACACCAAGTTAATAATGCCTCATTCTTCAATTAATTTTCCAAATGGAAACAGACTGAAATGAGAAGATTGAAAAGCTTTTCAAACTCGAAAGGGTGATTGAGACAAAAACAAGTTTTAGAGCTAATTTAAGAAGAATTTAAATTCAGGGGGCAAATTGAAATTTACCCTTATACAAAACGTTTGATTATCAGGAAATTAATATCATCCCTTGCCTGTGGCAAACACCCTTTTCACCGAAAACATCTCAACACGTGGCATATCTAATCATATTTTTTCTCAAAACCCTCTTTCTCTACCTAAAACCTTTCTATTCAAAGCTCTCTCTCTTTCCCACAGTGACAAGCTCCATGTGGATCACTAAAAAGGTTAGCTTGTGAAAAGAACAACCCCTTTTTTAACATGTTATATAGTACAGTTTCATTTGTACTGTGTTTTTTGTTTTAGTTCATCAAAAAATGATCCACTTTTTATCAATTTATTAAGGAAAGTTTCAACCTTTATTTATTGGAATAAAAAAGATTGGATCTTGTTGGGTTGTTTAGTTGATTTTGATTAAAACGTTTCTCTTTTTTTTGGTACATTTGCAGATTTAGAAATTATGGGTTTTTTTTATAAATATTGGAGATTAAGCCTGTAGGGTGATTTTTGATGATTGGTGATTAATCCAATGTGGATTAGGTTGGTGGTGAACCTTCTTTTTTTGGCTGGTGAGAAAATGAAGGAAAATGGGATTTTTCGGGGTTTTGTTTTCTTTGGCTGTTAAGTTTTTGATAATGGAAACTTGGTTTAGATGATCCAAGTGGTTATTAGTGGAATGAATGATTTCTTAAGCATTGAAATATATGGAATTTGAGATTGTGGTTCATTTTCTGTTACTGAATTTGCTGAGCCATTGAAGAGAACATCAGGATTTTGGAATTCAGGAATAAGTGTGTTGACATGGATAATTCGGGTTTGAGGGGTCGTTTTTTGTCTGATTCAAGTGGTGGTTTGTTAGACCTCGAGTCACCGATTCATAGACACCAACAATCTCAGTTAGGTCATCCCTCACTAGCGCACCAACATCAGATGAATGTAATGGGTTGTTTTGATAATGATCACCAACCAAGTGGGCTAATGGAAATGAAAGGTTCAACATCAAAAGGATATTTGGTGAATTTTGGTAAAGGAAGAGCTGCTAGTCCGTTTAACGGTGCACATAGTGGCGATGGGAGTGAAGATGATGACCAGAGTTTTATGGAAGATGGGAATGGTGAGAACTCTACTGGCGCTAAGGGCAAACAAGGGTCTCCATGGCAGCGAATGAAATGGACAGATAATATTGTTAGGCTTCTTATTTCAGTGGTTGCTTGTGTGGGTGATGACGATACATTTGATGGTACGGGGGGGCTTAAGAGAAAATCAGGGCTTTTGCAGAAGAAAGGTAAGTGGAAAACAGTGTCAAAGCTAATGATTGGCAAGGGGTGTCATGTTTCGCCACAACAGTGCGAGGATAAGTTCAATGATCTGAATAAGAGGTACAAGAGGTTGAATGAGATTCTTGGGAGGGGGACTAGTTGTAGAGTTGTGGAGAACCCCGCTCTTATGGACTCAATGCCTCATCTTTCAGCTAAGGCGAAGGATGATGTCAGAAAGATATTGAGCTCGAAACATTTGTTTTATAAGGAAATTTGTGCTTACCATAACGGGCAAAGAATACCCAATTGCCAGGATTTTGATCTACAAGGTTGTTCATTACCTCTTGAGAGGTGCTCAAAAGATATGAATGGGTCAGGGGGGGATGAAGTTGAGGGAAATGATGACAGTGATGATGATGAATCGAATAATGAAGCTGATAATAATGCTGATGAGAATGGGGAAAGTGTGGGCCAGTTGTGTGAAAGGATAGTGAATGAAGAGCATTCCCACCTTTGTTCTCAATCAGGTAGGCAAAATAGCTTTGGTGTTGAAATGACAGCAATTTTTCATGACACTAATGTATCGCCATGGGAGAGAAAGGAGTGGATTAAGAAGCAGAGGTTGCAACTCCTAGAGCAAAGGGTCAACATCAAGGCTCAAGCTTTTGAGCTTGAGAAACAACAGTTCAAGTGGTTGAGATACTGCAGCAAGAAAGATAAGGAGTTCGAGAGGTTGAGGCTGGAGAATGAGAGGTTGAGGCTGGAGAATAGGCAGAGTGCATTTCAACTGAGGCAGAAGCAACTGGAAATGGGTTTGAGGAGTTCAGAACCAGCATATGACCCTACTTCCCTTGGTATTGACAGAGTGCAAGGAAGAGATCAAATTGATCTGGGCAGACATCATTAGCTTCTTTACAGAGGGATTGACAGTTCGCTCCTGGTATCTTGTACGGCTATCCCACAATATTTATAGCATGTAAATGAAATAACTAACATCATGTACCACATATATTGTTTTAAATTAACCTTAGGAGTGTTAGAGACTTTCTTGTCTTTTGCTGTAAAGTGCAAAGCCTTTGTGCAACAGCTCTTTATTGCTCGTCTTCTCATCAGTGCATTCCCTTTACACGACAGAAGCTACAAGTCTGCTCATCGAATGTGAATGGCGCCAGCCCCCTCCACCATTTCATACTCGTAGGTGATATTTTCTTGCTTTAAAACTTTGTTGAATATTTCTTTTGTGTCTACCAAATAAATATGCTTCAAGCATTTCCATTTACAGGCAATGGAACATCCATTTTCTTCTTTTCTTGTCCCATGTTTCACAGGTTTCGCACTGGCCATTTCAAATCATTGTTTGTGTGAGTTAGTATCCAGGCTTCCCCTCTGATGTTTTTGAGTTGAATGTTCTAACACTCTATAGACATACTAATAGCCGCATTCACAATGTTGCTCCTATTGTGCTTTGTTATTGTTGCTGCCCCCTGGCGCTAGAACAAGTCATGATTCCTCAACTTGATGTTTGTCTTTATTTTATGTTGTTGTTTTAATGTGTTTTGTCATGCTTTAGATTTCCATTTGGAAGTCCACGTCCATTTGAATTCAACGGTTTAGATTTAATGAACATAATGATCATCATGAGAGAATCTCAATCCAGAGTAATGGCCAGGGATCAGGAGAGGGTTACCCCCATGTTTTATATAGTTCAAGGGCTCATTGTCCCTTTGACATGCTTTTTTTTTAAGTACACGAAAAGGAAGTTGCCAAGGGATGCAGACTGCAAGGAATTTGAACAGGTCCAAATTTTCTGGGCAAAAATGTTCCTCTTGTGTTTAGTGGGGCTCAAAGCAAGCCACGCTCTCATAAGAATTCTTCAGTCTACTAAATTCAGCGGATTGTATGCGAAGATGTTACCTGCTCCTATATTTAAGAGCAACTTGTCATATTGTTTTCATGGCCCCCAAAGACTTCTCAGAAAGCTCTCCCTATTCCCTAATATTCATCCTTGTTGAATAGTTGATTGCAGTCAGAACACGCAGTCTATGCAAAACTCGTTGTGACATTTTTTCTTCCGAAAATGAGGGGAGATAAAAGAAATAACTGTTACCCTTTTCTGAACCGATACAAGGTTGGTGATGCTTCTCATGTTAGGGTACGATGGAATCAAGACATGTTATCAATCTTCTTTGATTAGAAATTTAAACTATATTTAAACTCTACCTTGGTCAAATCAATAAATTTCCTAAAGCCTAAATAAATAAATCATAGTCAATACCATCTTTTCTTCATTTATCAACATGAGACCTTCCCAGATGCTTCTCCCTTCACCTACTAAATATTCAATACCCTTTGCCTATGAACAAGTCAGGACTCTTTTTTTTTTTTTCAACCACTAATTAAAGCATATTAAACATCCATAAAAGCATAGTAAACATCCATGATCCAGAAGGGTGGGGAAATTTATTTAGGGAGGCTAAAATTTAAATTTAACTAGTTTTAGAGCTAAAACTATAAATTATTTAAGGGGAAGGCTGGGATTTTTTTTTCTTACAGGAGTTGAGGCTTCTGCTAGCTCCCTTTATCTCTGCCCCTGATAATTCACACATAAAAAAAACCGATTATCATTCATAATTTATATAAATTATTGTCATATTTTTATTCATATACATTTTTTTAAAAAAATCATGTTTTTCATTTGTTTATTCATTTTTTCCTTATCTATCACAAAGAACAATTTATTGTAGTAATTCTTTTTATATTTATTTGTTTTCAAAGAAATGTTTTGAGACAAAGATTACATTTTTATTGTACGTAATAAAATTATTTTGGGCTGACCCGGCAAGATCCTGAGTGAGACCCGAGCGGGTGTGATTACTATGATTGCATGCACCCCCTCGTTCACCATTTCTTCTCTCCCTCCATCCATATATAATTTTTCATACTGCCTCTCGTCTCCCACTTTGCCGTTCCATAAGACCCTGAAGAAGACTCCTTTCTCTCTTCACACCAACAAGAAGGTATTCACTTTCTCTCTTTCTTCCTCTAAAGTTACTTCCTTTCCTTTCATTTCACACGCCACATGAATCGGTTCATATGTAACTGTCATGTTTTTTCTAGTTTAGTTCCTTGTCTTTGGTTCCTTGTATTTCGGACTTGTCTGTGTCTTGCCTGTCTTGCATTGACACCATCATGTTTATATAAAACCCACTTCACTTCTATCTTAGATCTCTCTCCCTCCCTCTTTCGGTGGGTTCTTGGCTTCTTTGTTAGATCTGTTACTTTTTTTTTTTGTTCGTTTTTTTTTTCAAGGATTGTAAACTAACAGGTTACTTTTGATATCAATATCTTTCTTTTCTTCATTGGATCTTAAAGTTTTGTTTTTTCCTTTGAAATACATGGTTAGATGAGTTGTTGTTATGATATATGAAATGGGTTGTTGTTGTTTTTTTGGCCTGTGATTATTGTTTTGTTTCATTTTGATCAGAATATTGCTATTTGTTCTGAAATATTTGTCCCGAATGATTTCCTGAATGATCCTAAGGTCTTGGTGGTAGGTTGAGGTCCACCCCATCAATGCTTGAGATGATTTGTTTAATTTATTGAAATTTTTTTTTTTTTGTATTTTAAATTAATATTTTGTTTTATGTTTTTAGATCATTTTTGATATACTAATGTCAAAAATAATTTTTTAAAAATAAAAAAAATATTATTTTAATGTGTTTTGAAATAAAAAAATATTTTAAAAAATAATCATAATCACACTTTCAAATCACTTAATTACCATTACTCTTTTGAATATTTTTGTTATTAGTGTGAATTAGAAAGATTTAGTATTTTTGGGATTTTGGAATAAGTGATGAATGTTTGTGTTACTTGATTTGGAATGGACAGTTTGATTGATTAGGATATGATACTATTGTTGATGTTGTTTTTTATTTGATTTTGATCTTAAAACATGATTTGACTGCTGTGCAAGTGGCATGTCTTCAATCCTGCGTTAGAGTGATACATGCATTCGAAGCTATTGTGGGGAGTCACTTACTTACTTTGAAACTGTTTCGAAGAACAACTGTGGTTAACTAGTCGCGTTACTAATTCAATTTGGAACAGGGGTTAATTATTTGTGTGAGGAAATGGCTGATAGGCGCCAGCAACCGTCTGTCATGCAAAAGATGGCCAGCCAGGTCCATCTCAGTTCTAGCTTTCCCCAAGGTTTTCAGAGACCTGCTTTACACCGAAGGCAGTTTGCATATGGAAACTATTCCAATGCGGGATTCCAGTATGCCATGACAAGGCCATGCCAGTCTAGCCCTGACATGTCATTGGTTGCATCATCTACTGCACCGGTATTTGTCCAAGCCCCGTCTGAGAAAGGCTTGGCTGGCTTTGCTGTTGATTTTCTTATGGGCGGTGTTTCTGCTGCCGTGTCAAAAACTGCTGCAGCTCCCATTGAGCGTGTGAAGCTCTTGATCCAAAACCAAGATGAGATGATCAAGGCTGGTCGACTCTCTGAACCATACAAGGGAATTGGAGAATGTTTCAGCCGAACAATAAAAGATGAGGGGACGATGTCTTTGTGGAGAGGGAACACTGCTAATGTCATCCGTTACTTCCCCACTCAGGTTTCTTTCATCCTGGATACTTTACTGACCTATTTGGGTTTTATTTTTGTGCTTATCTAGTTATTCTATGAACTCTCCTCCAGGCCCTGAATTTTGCATTCAAAGATTACTTTAAGAGGCTTTTCAACTTCAAGAAGGACCGTGATGGCTATTGGAAGTGGTTCGCTGGAAACTTGGCATCTGGTGGTGCTGCTGGTGGCTCGTCACTACTCTTTGTTTATTCTTTGGATTATGCCCGAACACGTCTTGCAAATGATGCCAAGGCTGGAAAAAAGGGAGGGGAGAGGCAGTTCAATGGTTTGGTTGATGTCTACAGGAAGACACTAAAATCAGATGGCATTGCTGGGATTTATCGTGGATTTAACATTTCATGTGTTGGTATTATTGTGTACCGTGGTCTGTATTTTGGATTGTATGATTCTTTGAAGCCAGTCGTCCTGACTGGAAAGCTGCAGGTTGGTAGATTCTAACATAAATTATTTAACAGTTACAATTTCATTTGTTGAGGTGAAAATTCTCATGTTGTTTCTCTCATCCTATGATTACAGGATAGTTTCTTTGCTAGCTTTGCTCTTGGCTGGGTCATCACCAATGGTGCTAGTCTTGCATCCTATCCAATTGACACTGTCCGCAGAAGAATGATGATGACATCTGGTGAAGCTGTCAAGTACAAGAGCTCCCTCGATGCATTCTCCCAGATTCTTAAGAACGAGGGTGCTAAATCCCTCTTCAAGGGTGCTGGTGCAAACATCCTCCGTGCTGTTGCTGGTGCTGGTGTGCTTGCCGGATATGACAAGCTTCAGGTGATTGTCTTGGGAAAGAAGTACGGTTCCGGTGGGGCCTAATTAAGTCTCATTCTTCTTCACCCCATACAATCATCATAGATGGTGACGAAATTCTTGGAGTTCCATTCCAGAATTTATTCTGGATAATTCTTTAGACTCATTTGGATTAACTTTTTTCAGTTTCAGGATTTCCATTTCTGTAGTCCTGTCTTTTAGGAATTGTTGCGATTGCACTACATTGATTTTGAACACATCAAAACTATAAATTATCCTTCTCGTTTTATCATTCTGGGTTCTTTACAGTCCATTGCATAAGTTATACCTTTTCTCGATCGAATAATGCGATGGACCTCATTCAGGCTTCTATTGTTTGTATGATGTTTTTCAACTCTGAAACACACCTGAGGAAGCAATCTGAAAATGAAGACAAACAGACGAATTTTTCCATTGAGGGAAAAGAGGTATGCTTTTCACCATGCTCTCAACAATGGTCATCTTGCATCTTCATTGCCCAGCTATAGAAGAATGTTATATGGCGCAACTCCTCACTCCTTACGACTTCAGTTTAGTTCAAGCATCAGCTCTAACGTACTTGACAGTCACATGGTTCAATCAACTGGTAATGAATTACAAGCAAATCCAAAATCATGAACATAAGATGAATTCGTCCCTTTTGAACTCGGTTTTCATTACAAGTTTGATTGAAGTTACGACATTCTAAAAAACCATGGACATTCTCTTGTAAACTTCAACGACAAAGAAAAGAGTGCGTGCACATATATAGTTGCAACTTGCAAGAGTGGCCCCAAGCCCAAACACCAAAAGCCTATCTATGGCTCCTATATTCTCAAGGGACTCCAAAATAAAAGTAGTTGTTCAAGGGAAATACAGTGTCTCAACACAATCCTTTCCTAAAATATGCTAGGCCCATCTTCGCAAAAAATTTCCTCAAAAAGAAAGAATGTTATTTGGAGTTAGACCGCTTAAAACATGGGTATAAAACTTTTCTTGCATGGCGAACCTTCATGGTAGGGCCAGTTTGTTGGAGGAGGCTAAAGAGATTATTAAAACAATGCCAATGGAGGCAGATGCTATGGTGTGGGGCATGTGTTCTTTGCTTGTGGAATTCACGGAAATCTTCAGATAGGGGAAAGAGCAGCTTCAAAGCTTCTTGAGTTGGATCCCCGTGACAGTGCTATATGTT
The DNA here is from genome assembly GCF_000002775.5 of Populus trichocarpa. Lineage (NCBI taxonomy): Eukaryota > Viridiplantae > Streptophyta > Magnoliopsida > Malpighiales > Salicaceae > Populus > Populus trichocarpa. The sequence continues at coordinate 20,377,114 of NC_037287.2, read as the reverse complement.
TTGCTTGCAAATATGTACAGGGAAGCTGGTATGTGGGAGGAGGCACAGAGTGGTCTGTCTGAGGGAGCCTAGAAGGACTAGAAACAAGAGCCCAGAAAGAAGATGAACATAGTCCAGAGTAGGGTAAAGAGTCAAAGCCCAAAATACCTAAATTATTCTCAAAAGAAACCTTAAGAGATGAGTATTGCCAAGGGTCATCCTATTTAACATTGTTAGAGACAAATCACATCCTCAATTTGAACATGTTTATGAACGTTTAATACAATTATCCAGACAACTAGAGTTTTCTATGTTTGAATAGCAATGAGAATCAGTATCCACAAATCAGATTTTTATTATATCCTAAGTAAATAATTTAGATATTTAAACCATATTCATGCGATTTTATATATTCATCTAGTATAGAGTTTGAATCAGTTTCAATTAGACTTGATAATACATCTATTACTCATTCGAAGATAAAATAAATATATAAAAAAACAACAACCTCATTTAGTCTTTAGTCAAGTCGGTTTATATTAGTATTCATTGAGTTTGGATTAAATTACCGAGTTTCAAATGTTTTAGATGACTCTCCTGGGATTTGAAGTTCAAACCCAGTGGACATTTCTCTATTTCAGATGCATTCTTGCATGCGGGACTGAGACAACAACAGTCATGGATTGCTTAATGATGATTTTTCTCTGGGACCAATATGGCTGTGCTGAACCCACCAGGGAGTGCTAAAAAAGAAATTCCTTGAAAGAGCTATGGGTAGGGTGCAAAACATGATAAATAAGGAGGAAAAAACAGAGAGGGGGGGTGGGGGGGGGGGGGGGCGGGGGGTGAGGTGCGGCGATGAAGCCCCACATCTCTGCAAGTAGGGATCCAATGCTGGGTCTTGAGATCAACAGCAGGGATAGCCTAAAACAGAATTTAACTTTTGACAAGTGTGGAGACAAAAAGGAATGAGGGAATATATATACAATGATTCGGCCTTGCTTGCACGCTAGGTTTTGTTCATTCACATTCATGTTCTGTTTCTTTGTCACCTCTCTGCTTCTCCCACATGCCTGACAGCCTTTTAGGCTCTTTGGCCAGGCCACACTGATTGCTTGACCATATGGGCCATGACAATGGCCATTGGTGTAGCCTCCAATCATCGTAAACTTGAACTATTGGCATGCACAACCATCTGTTTCTATACTGCCTTGTAGCCATAGCTATAATAGCTAACCCAACCAGACATCTTACTCGGTGATTCGTTGATCTAGAGTTTAGCTCGAGCCAAATCAACTTTTTTTTTTCACGAAAACCAATTCGTTTTAGGTTTTTTCTAGGTCGATTCCAGAGTCGCAAAGAGTACCAATTTTTACTATCAAGATGATGAACACAAAGTGCAATTTTCACCTTTTCCTTTTTACTTCTCTGCACCATCTTGATTGCCTTTTTGCTCCAGTGATTTTGTCTCTTACCTATTTTACTTTAAACCACACATACTTAATGTCATCAACGCACTTTTCCTGGTTTAACTGCTGATCTAGTTGACATTTATCCTTCATGCCACTCTGGTGAGCCATTAGAAGGATCAAATTACAGGCTAGGCCAAGCTGGGAATGGAGCCTTGACACCTATCCTTTCAACCCAAATAAAAACTCTCTAACAAATTTGTTGAGACTTTTTACCTAAAAAGGATCCATTTATTGGCCTTTGTTCGAACCATTCACCTATCAAGCTGGTTTAGGGCAACCATTCTCATTTACTCCTCAAAAATTCTCCACCTACCTGCATTTCTTATTAGAAAAATCATACTTTAAGGTGGATGAACAAATTAGAGAAATTAAGGGTGGAAGGTGTAAGTAAAAATCCCATTCAAGTTTGCCCCATATTGTTGCGGACCTAACCACTCTATCCATACTTGTTACAAGAACTTCTCTACAGTTTTTTGGATAATTTCTCACCAACCCTAATCAATAAGCATGGATTCTCTCAAGCACATGAGAGTTCTTCTTCCATGGGGTCCATGGCAGAACACATTGTAGACCCCCCGTCGAGGAAATTCCAAACTTTACTTCATGATTTCGATCCTTTCCATGTCATCAAAACCTCAACTGTGCCCTACCTTGAGGAAGCTTTAAGCACAACTGGCCCCATTGCATAATTTTGCTTAGCAGACGACGGATATCATTCCAGCTAAGGCAAATATTTTATATCTTTAATGAATGTGTGTTTTGGAGATTGATTCCTAAACCAGCCAACCAACCTTAACTGACACCAACTTCCTCCTGAGAGAATCAGATGGTCTGGTGATCTTCCTTTAACCATATATCACATGAGGTCCATTTTCTATAACACAAGCTAACCACTCAGAGCCACCCCAAATCATGTTCCAACAAATACTGGGTCCATTGGCTCAATGTTTACCAGCCTCCTTAACAACTGCGGGCAATCCCTGGCAAGTGGTAACTTTTTTAGTTCTAACAATTCCATTTTGGAATTGAAGTATTTACTATTTATGGTGGTGGATGCATGAACCTAAGGAGGAGAACCTTTTGTCTTAGACATATCAAGTGATTTGCAAAGAGGGTAAAAAAGGGACATGGCCATGTAAGAACAATAATTTAAGTCGGCGCACCATGCTTTAAATGATTGTACGTCATGTTAATATATGCTATAGTAATTTGATGTTTGAACTATATAAAATAAGATGGAATTTCACTGAGCTCAGTCAATGTATGATGGTGAATTGGTTTTAATTAGTTGATCTTGATAACATTGCAAGGTAATATATACTAGCTTAGTATGTTTTAGGTGTTGGCTCATACACATATGAATTTTGTATAGTCATTAAACTTGACTTATAAATCTAGTGAATTGATTTAAATTAAGTTAAACAATAGTATATAATCTAGTGATTAGACAAATGGCCCATATATCTAATTAATGGAATTGATAAAAAAAAGCGATGGTAATGAGGAAGGTTAGCAAATGGTAATGGTGATTTAAGGAGGATTTTTAGAAAAAAAAATTAAAGTTTTAGTTATTATTAATTTCAATTTAGTTTAGAAAAATATATTTTTTAATTATCTTAATTTGTTTAGGAATTTTATTATTTTTCTTTTATTTTCAGGTTTCCTAATTTGTTCGAGTTGGTTTTTAAACTTATTTAAAAAGTTGTAAACCTTCTAAAAAAAACAACATATTATAGAGTTTTATCTCAAGCAATAAAATTATAAATTATGGTTCTTGTGTTCTACTCTATTTTGGCTCTTTTTTTACTCTTGTTATTGTCTCCTAATGTTTATGTTTATGCTTATACATGTATTATTTGGTATCAAAGCCTAATAATTCCAAATTATTGCTTGTTGTGTGTTGCAATCTCAAGTTATTTTCGCATTACTATATGATACTTCACAACCATGATAGAAAGAGATTGCAAAACAGAATATTAAGAAAATTTCTTTTTAGAAAGAGAAACACTCATGAGTTAACAACAATGACAATGTGATGACCAAAACTCGAGGTGAGTTTTCCCCTATCCAAATGGACTAATACAAGATGATTTTTTAGAAAAAAATATTTTTTTTAGTTATTATTATTTCTATTTAGTTTAGAAAAATATTTGTTTCATGGTGGTGATTTTATTTCTTTTCGTATTCTATTTTGAAAATCAAATATTGATTTTGTTTTTCTTAATTTATTTAAAATTTTTATTTTTTAATTTATTTAGGTTAATTTTTAAACTTAAAAAACATAACACAATAGAGTTTTCTCTTCAACGGTAAAACTACAACTTAGGGTTTTACGTATTTCTTTTCTGTCATTAATCTGTTTTCTAGTTGCTAATGTACTATACTACTATTGCTTCGCGTCAAATGGCTAAACAGTAATTCAGTAAGAAAAGTGCAACGCTCCCAATAAGGGAGCCACGACGCTCGCCCAGCCCACATTCACTCACACTTCCTCTAAGAACAGAGAAAAACAGAGAGGACAAAGGAAAGTGAGTATCTTTATCTCTAGTCTGCCTCCCCCTCTTCTTCTAAAAGCCATCACCTATCAATGTCTGTCGGTTCTTTCTTCTTTCCTTTCTTTTTTACTGCTAGTAAGAATCAGATTCTCTATCTCTTTCTTTATTGCTGATAATATATATATAGAGAGAGGTATATATTCTTGTCTTCATCACCTGATCCATTTGTTTCACATTCCTCTCCCACATTTTCTTGGATTCTTCAATTCTTGAGTAATCAGGTATCACATAAATTCTTGATTTTCTTGTTTTATTTTTACAATGTAGGTTCTTTCTTTTTTAGAGATCAAGAAATCACTTTAAAAAAACAGTTGTTTTAGAGATCAAAACCCTGTAGTAGTGAAGATAGGCGAGAAAGTTCTTGATTTGGCAAGAAATGTGAAAAAGTTTGTTCCTTTTGAGTTGATAGAGGTAATTAGAGATCACTAGCATCTGATTTAGATGCTTAATGGAAATGGGTTCTTGGCTTTTTTTGTAAAAAGGACAAGTTATGGCTGAAGTGAGCTATTTTGTTCTGTTTCTCTCATCTTTTGATGTTTCTCTCGGTTAATCTTGGCTTTATTTGAAGCCATTTTCAACAAGTTGGGATCTTTTTTTCTTTAAGATGTTTTGAATATGCAAGCATTTCTTATTTCATTGCTTGATTTATCTTGTGCTATCAAATTTTATGCTAATTTGCTGACTTATTCTGTAGGAGTTGTGAGATGGTTAGAAAGTGATTAGAGGACAGTTTATTGATGCAAAAGTTTTGGTTTTGAGAGTGAAAGTTCCAAGTTCGAAACTCTAGGAGAGCAGGTTGGTTTCTATTTCATCTGTTATTTTTGCTAAACTTAATTCTGGTTTCATATTAGTGCTTATTTGTGTGACAGATTAGTGGTTTGAAATGAATTGGAATACACTCATGGACGGTCATTCCATGAATGCTAGCTACCCATATAATTCAGCTGGAAGTTTTATTGAATATTTCGAAGGTCTCACGTATGACCATGTGAATTTCATTTTCAATGGAGCTTCCCATGTTCAGGTATCTTTTATTCGTGTACTTTGTAATTATCCAGTTAGAATAATATATGCTTTCAACAATATTTAGATCCATATGATGCAAATTATTGGCGAATCAGATAGAGGTTTGTTTTCTGGTTCTGTTATCTTTATTTTATTTTTCAATGTATAGATAATGGAGCAACAAGTGGGTTGTGGTTTTGTTCTTGTACAAATGAATATTTCTTTCTTGGATTTGCAGGATAGTGTATACCCCTCGATGAATGCAAATTTCTACAAGTTTGGCTTATCCCCACCAGGGAGCGCTTCATATTATGACCCTGCTTATGTCTATGAGGTCTACAATCATGGACTACGAAATGAAGAATATAGAAGGCCGCCCTCGGAGAATTCTTCTACAGCAACTAATGAACGGACTTCTAGAGTAAATACTGAATGGGAAGTAAATGAAAACAGGTCTTCTCATGATGACCCTGTAGAATGTAAGTTCTGAGTTCTATATTGTAGTATGTTCCCAACAAATAGTCCAATTAATATTTGTTCGCCCCTATTATTAGATGCAAGATAATTGCCTTTTCATATATAAATTACATAGAAAATTTGTTCATGAATACTTTGTTCTGAGGTTTAACATTTAAGCTCAGTTAGTCATGGGATTAATGTTCTGTTGACTTGAGTTGTGTCATGCCTTTTGCACAGTGTGATGTCTTCTTTTCACCTATACACTATTTGTGATATGGGCAGCTTTTTCTTAGCTTTGTTATGTTCTTTTGTCCAGGTTTGCGCAGACATCATAATGTTCAGGATTATCAGGTGTGGTAACTTCTGATATTTAATCCTTTAAATTTTACTAATTTGTATCATTTGCTTATAGTTTCATACAGACCAATGAAGTCCTTAAATTCAACATTTAATGCTTTCACCTGCAATGTCTCTGCATGTTGTAGCCATTAGATAGTATCGATAAGCAATCGTGCTCAAAGAGACTCTTGCATAATACCTTCGTTGATATAAGATATTAGTGCTGTTAATATATGCTGTATGGTATCCTTTCACCCCCTAAATATATTGTATAGCTGTACCCGTGTGAAATAACTGTACTGTTATTTTCTGTGTCCAATGCAGGCTATTTGGCAAGACCATGTTGATCCTGACAATATGACTTACGAGGTTAGAGCATAAATTTCTATCCCTGAAAATGAAATCTACTTACACGGGCATGATGGGATAGCATCCATGTGCAGCATAAGAAAATCTATGAACACAAATTACTGGATCAGTTTCTCAGATAATTTTAGCTTGATATAATTTCTTCGCTGGTGAACATTGTATCCTAATTCAAATTCTGTGGTATAATATAGCTCCTGTGTGCAAACTTATGGTTGAGCTGAAGCCTATATTATGGGATTCCAACATCAAATGTACTAATATCATCATAAGTTGATCATGTCGTTAACCCTTGAACCTTCATCCAAGCTAACACCATGACTTCATTAGCTGCTAGAAAATCTGATTTGTATCACTGAGATGAAATAGAGATCCATCTCCTGCTACACTCCCATTAATTCTTGTGTGTTAAATTTCCTTTGTTCGGAATTATTAAACTGTACAAACCTCCAAAGTCATAGAAAATCTTGACAATTGGAACTCTCTCTGCTCTTCTGGACATGTTGTGTTTGGTTGACAACGCTCTACTTGCATGTATTTTTATACAAATATTATTAATCAAATCCTTCCCATCCAGGAATTACTTGAATTAGGCGAGACAGTTGGAACTCAAAATCGAGGTCTTTCTCAAGAACAAATTTCTCTGCTTCCAACCTCAAAATACAAGCGCAGCTTCTTCTCAAGGAGGAAATCAAGAAGTGAGAGGTACCATTTGGGCTTGTATCTGTTGTTTATGATTGAACATTTTTATTTATGGCATGTGGTTGGTTGTCTGGTCATCTATTTTTCTTACAACTGTCATGTCTGCCGGACCTGGATTCTGTTCAAATTGTTTTCAATCAATAAAGTGTTCATGTTCTAGCCTCTTGTTTGCTCTGTTTTGTTTCATTAGCGTAGTTTTGCTTTACTAAATCCATAAGATTATTCAGATTGATTAATTAATTGGTGAATGAGATGCAGGGATGTTATAAGCAGTGATTCCCTGTTATGGTTAGTTTCATTTTTCAATTTCATGAATGAAGTGAGAATTTTGACATAATTTTCACTTACTCATTATCTTCTATCATCCTCTAGTTTGCAATCCAGAGTGCTATTAATTTCGTCCTTAATTAAATGTCTCATGGAGGACAGGCATTGAGCTTTTCCTAGTTTAACTGGTGAAAGTTTTTCTTTATTTACCTATGTTAGTGGAAATTTGGTTTTATGGACTCTAGCTTCACCGTGTTTGCTGTAGGCATTGAGATAGCACTATACAAAGTTGCAAGCATAAATGTGCTTATCCAAGTGTGTCAAGATGAATTCGAACTTTTTTTTTTGTCAAAAAAATGTTCATCTTCTCTCTGTTTCTTTACAGTCTAAGCATTTTTCTCTTGTTGGATACAGGTGTGTCATTTGCCAAATGGAATATAAGCGAGGTGATCGTCAGATCACTCTACCATGCAAACATATTTACCATGCTGGTTGCGGGACCAGATGGCTTAGCATCAATAAGGTAAGCTGTTGAGATTTTACAAGAAACTCGAGAACAAGTTTTGTGGTTTTTCTTCATGTTCTTCAAAAAGCTGATGACCATCTATCTATCAGGCCTGCCCCATCTGCTACTCAGAGGTTTTTGGTGATGCATCAAAACATTAAGGTATAATGACTGGTGGACATAAAGAAGGAATCTCTCATTTTTCCATGTTTCTCGAGTTTGGCTATTTTTCTTGCTCACACAGTTGTCTGTATCAATTTTTCATTTTCTATAGAAAGGAATGATATTAGTTTTGTAATAAATCAGATTATAAACTTTACACAAAAATGTCGAGTAGAGATGCGGGGGATTTTATTGTGTTTTTATGATCAATCCAATCTCATGGTGTTCTTAGCTTACTGTGTAATGCTACTCAAGTCGAGGGTTGACATGTGAAAAACCTAGGTGAGATCTAGTCAATGATGTCGCTTCAGATTTTTTATATAAAACATTTTTTTATTAAAAAAATCCTAATGGACCTAGATCAACTTGTTTATCCAGTTTGATCTGCTCAACTTTTAACTAGAGTTTTGGATCAAATCATGGAACAAGTAAGTCTTATAACTATGGTCCCGGTGCATTGATAAGAGATTTCTTTTTTGCACCGTTATGTTGGATTCTTCTGAGCTCAGAGCTGCTTGATGCTAGCAATGCAAGCCAGTTTTGGACAATTATCGGCTGACTATACAAGACGGATTCACATTTGCTATTGACTCTCCAGAAGCTGCTGTATTGATTCGATCAATACTTTACTATGTGGACAAGTCAAGTATTTTGACAAAGATCAACTTGTCTTTCAGAGAAGAGAGCCAAATAATTTGGTGAAGAATTAGGCATCGAATTCTCCAAGTCTTTGTTCTTATTATGTACTTATTCTTTTTGCAATTAAAGATGCTCCATAATTGTCTCTTTGTCAAACAATTTGCACTAAATTATATTAGTTTTATTAAGATAAGATTGAATTGCATAAGAATTGGTGTGAGAAATATCTAAATACTTTAATACATGAAAACTTGCATGAGAATACTACGAACCATTTCAATGAAAAGAAAATCAGCCTGTTTAGCAAATGATCATGTATAATTGGTTATACAAGGTCACAAAAGATTACGATAAAAAGGGATGGAGACAAAGAGGAACATGTCTCTCAATTACAAAAATTTATTTTAAAACTGTTTTAAAGAGATTTATTTTATATAAATAATACGATGAACACGTAGGCTTATCAATCTAACATCAAGTTGTTAAGTAATATTTATCTAGTTTTATTTATTAAGGGTAGAATAGTATTTTCAGTTTAACCTATATATAATTGCTTTGTATTTAGGTTAACTTAAGCTCTCATAATAAACATATTATTGAGAATTCTAGCCTCCTTTTATGTTTGATATGAATTACTTTAACATGGTATCAGAGCCTAGTTGATCGAACCCTTGACTTGTTAATTTTATGGAACTCGCTGCCCTTGTAGAAATCATGTTCACCAATGTCAGAGCCACTGCTCGTATCAAAATCGTTATCATCATCCACTTCATTCCATGTAGGATGTTCCAGCACGCTCAATGCATTCCTTTGAAGCTTAACTTCAGATCCATTTTTCAAAACATCAGACATGAGTTGTTTGACCTATTAAAAGATGGAGGATGAAGATCAGGTTTTGTGCTTGCGGCTGAAGAATTAATATCTGAAACTTTATTTTAGATTCTTCAGCTTTTGCAATTTGATATTTCTGTTCTGTCTCTGTAATTGTTTTGGTATTTCGTCTTCTCTTCGGTTTCTGCAATTTGGTATCAGCTTCTGCAATTTGGTATTTCTGTTCTGTCTTTGCAATTATTTTGGTATTTCGTCTTCTCTTCGGTTTCTGCAATTTGGTATCAGCTTCTGCAATTTGGTATTTCCGTTCTGTCTCTGCAATTGTTTTGGTATTTCTTCTCTTCAGTTTCTGCAATTTGGTATTTGAGTTAAGTTTCTGAAAAAAAAAGGGAGTGATATTTTGTCTTCTACTTCTTCAAAATCTGGTATTTCGACTTTCCTTCAACTTCTGCAATTTGGTATTTCTGTTCTATCTCTGCAATTGTTTTGGTATTTCTTCTTCTCTTCAGTTTCTGCAATTTGGTATTTGCGTTCAGTTTCTGCAAAAAAATAAAAAATAAAAATTAGAGTGATATTTTGTCTTCCGCTTCTGCAAAATCTGGTATTTCGACTGTCCTTCAGCCTCTGCAATTTGGTATTTCTGTCTGTCTCTGCAATTGTTTTGGTATTTCATCTTCTCTTCAGTTTTTGCAATTTGGTATCAGCTTCTGCAATTTGGTATTTCTGTCCTGTCTCTGCAATTGTTTTGGTATTTTATCTTCTCTTCAGTTTCTACAATTTGGTATTTGAGTTAAGTTTCTGCAAAAAAAAAAAATTTCAGTTTAACCTATATATAATTGCTTTGTATTTAGGTTAACCTAAGCACTCATAATAAACATATTATTGAGAATTCTAGCCTCCTTTTATGTTTGATATGAATTACTTTAACACAAGTCACCAACTTAACCCTTCTTAGATGATATAAAACAAAAGAAGTACTCTGTGTCTCTACCAAGACACGATATCTATCAACTGCTTTCACAGTGCATTATGTTGGACAAATCATGCAATCGATATTGCAAATTTGATTTCAGAAAATAAAAAATGATTTGGATTTTACGAACACATGCATCTTGTTAGCACTAAAGGGAGTAGAATTATAATTGATAAGGTGCATGCATATAAATTGCCCCCAACTCTGTCATTAAATTTCTATTAAATCAAAATGCGATGCTTCTTAAGTCGTCCAAGCATGTCTTTTTCACCGAAGACTTTTGTAGCTGCCAAGGATTTTGCAGAAACGTCAAACGAATAACTTCACATTTCAAGTGGAATTAAAATAAACTAGATTTACATTAGTTGTCATCTTCTCATCTTTTTTCCACAAATACAAGAATGAACACTTCATAATACGTTCCTTTCAATTTCTGATCCTACATTGGAGAATATATATTAACTGGGTATATATATATATATATATATACTATTCAAAGTTAGGTGAGAATTAATGATTATATTAGTTCATTCCACGTTGAATTAGAAAGATTTCTACTCGATTAAACCTCAACATTGTCATCTGTGTAACCTCAAATAGAGTATGGATGAATACTATATTATATAGTCTTGAATTGTATTGGGCAGTAACTTATTTCTTGTTCTTGTTTGTTTATTTCACCGACACCAAGATTTATGTATCCAAATATGTTACTTGGAGCTTCACCTACCTTCCACATAACTCCTTACTGCATGTTGATCATAAGCCATTTGCAAGAATTTGCCAAACCTATATGTTAGAAGACACCCACTTTCTAACGTGATCAGATTTGGAAATTTTGACTTGGAAGTACATGCTACGAAGGACGTGCAGTTCCAGAACAGCAATAGAGCACCTCACCAACTCCCTCAAGCTGGAATTTTCAAAGTTTGTTATGCACTTGATTGAGATTGTGGGGACACAGCAAAAAGAAGTTTGACAAAAGACATTAAACAATAGGAAATTTATATTTGGAGCGGATTTAAAATAATATTTTAAAGCTTAATCAAGGATATAATGATAATTATTTAACAATATCTTTGATATTAATGATTGGAGAGTTCACTATAAATAGGGCTAGCATCCGTGGTTACCATGCAAACACAAAAGAAGTGATTCTGAGGATGGGAAAACGAGGGCAACCGGGACTCTTGTCTCAAATGATTTTCGCTCTGGCATTTTGCTTGGTAGCCACTAGCGTGGCTGCTTATGAGCCTTACTACTACAAATCATCACCTCCACCATTAAAATCTTCACCTCCTTCATATCACTACTTGTCTCCTCCCCCTCCAAAAATGTCTCCTCCCCCTCCTTATATCTATAAATCTCCACCTCTACCATCTTCCTCCCCGCCACCTCCATACCACTACTCTTCACCTCCCCCGCCAAAGAAGTCTCCCCCACCTCCATACGTATACAAGTCTCCACCTCCACCATCTCCCTCCCCGCCACCTCCGTACCACTACTCTTCACCTCCCCCGCCAAAGAAGTCTCCCCCACTCCCGTACGTATATAAGTCTCCGCCTCCACCATCTCCCTCCCCGCCACCTCCGTACCACTACTCTTCACCTCCACCTCCACCTCTAAAGAAGTCTCCCCCACCCCCGTATGTATACAAGTCTCCGCCTCCACCATCTCCCTCCCCGCCACCTCCGTACCACTACTCTTCACCTCCACCTCCACCTCTAAAGAAGTCTCCCCCACCCCCGTATGTATACAAGTCTCCGCCTCCACCATCTCCCTCCCCGCCACCTCCGTACCACTACTCTTCACCTCCCCCGCCGAAGAAATCTCCTCCTCCTCCATACGTATATAAGTCTCCACCTCCACCATCTCCCTCCCTGCCACCTCCATACCACTACTCTTCACCTCCCCCGCCAAAGAAATCTCCCCCTCCTTCATACATCTACAAGTCTCCACCTCCACCATCTCCCTCCCCGCCACCTCCATACCACTACTCTTCACCTTCACCTCCAAAGAAGTCTCCCCCTCCTCCATACATCTACAAGTCTCCACCTCCACCATCTCCCTCACCTCCCCCTCCCTACTATTATAAGTCTCCACCACCTCCAACTCATTCCCCACCTCCTCCATACTATTAAGCTTCAATTGAATCAACTTGAGATACATATACACGCAACAATAACGTACTTTTCTCTATATCATTTACAAACAAATTTTCAAAATGAAGACAAGGATCTTGAATGAATGTAATTTTTTTTTTTGTACAATAAGGATCTTGATAGAGTGAAGGTCCATGGTAAAATCATTGTTTTTGTTTCATCTTGTTACAATGTAATGTAATTGTAATGGTAGTAATTACAATTCCAAAGAGAATTATATATTTGTTATGTCTTTATGAGTTCATCTTGCTTTCTGCTTGAATTAGATTCTCTTATTTGTTTGATTACAAGGAAATGCACGCCAACTTTCTCCTTGCATGAGCTAGGCAAGTCAAAGCCCTAGTCACAAACCCAATTAGACCTCTAAATATATAAAACTTGCAAGTCATAATCATTGGAATGTTTAAAAGAGTAGCCAGAATAAAATATTTGAAGATAATATATTCATGTCCCACTTTTTAATTTCTCTAAATTATGATCTCATTAGGCATGCATGCATGCATCTTAGTAAGCCACGTCCAATGTTGTTGAATTGTATTTATGCTTTTATTAATAAAAAAAAATAAAAAGTAGATAATTCATCTCATATTTTTCAATTTTAACATTATTTTCATATCACATCATTTTTTTTTATCTAAAAGAACACTCATTATCCTTATTTTAGGAAATTACAAGATATAGGATGTATATATTTAGGAAATATTAATAAGCTTAATCTTGTGTTGTAATATCTACATTAACTAATGTACACTGCCCTATATATATAAATAGAAAAGGTTGGTTAACTAATAAATTAAGCATCTTATTCTTCTTAACTTGGTATCAAAGCCTTAATACATTAAACCTAATCTTGCGACTCTAACCAGGTCTGAACCCTATCTTGGTAATAATCATTTGCATGTTGGTGATAGTAAAGGCCTTTCCATATCTAATATTAGGCATACTACGTTACATACTCCACAACGCATTTTTACATTATCTAATGCTCTTCATATACCTCATATTACAAAGCCATTACTTTCTGTTCTAAAATTTTATCGTGATAATAATATCTATTGTGAATTTCACGTGGTTGTGTTTTATGTTAAGGATCTCACCACTAAAGCAATGCTCCTTTTTAGTTAGAGTAATGATAGTCTCTATGTTTTGTCCGAGTCTTCTGCCACGTCCATTCCTCAAGCTTATTGGTCTCCTTGCGTCTCTACTTTTATTGATATTTGGCATCGTTAATTAGAATATCTTACTTCATGTGTTTTCAATTTTTTTAGTTTCCAATAATAATCTTGTTTTTACCTCTAAATGTTCACTTTTTCAATGTGAAGCTTGTCCGCTAGGTACACCGTTACATCTGTCATTAAGACCTACGGGTCACAAAACTACTGCTCCACTTGATTTAATATTTAGTGATGTCTAGGGCCCTGCTCCTATTTTTTTCTCTGATGGTTTTCATTACTTTTTTTTTAATTTCTGTTGTCACACTCAAACATCGTAACGGCCGATTAAAAATATTATTGATTGGAAAAGGAACAGATATACGACATCTTGTTCTTTAAGGGGAAAGGTATTAGTTCAAGGAGTCGCCACCTAATATTACGGTCACTAGGAACCCTAACTGGTCAACAGAGATTCTATGATACGGGACTAGTTACGTGAAAGAAAAGATACTATCACCCCTTAAGCATCCTACCTGAGGCAGACTGCATTCTTTTTTGGCTAAAATTGCTAAGAATTTGTTCTCCTTTTTTTTTTGTTCTTCCTATCATGTTCCCAACTCTGACGTTAGTGAATAATTCCTATAAATATTTTCAACTCTAGTGTTGATAAATATTGCACAAACCTAAAAAAATACGATATGCCTGACACTGACGTAAGTGAATAATTTCGTAAAAAATTGAATTTGAAGAAGAATTTTTCTACGCCATTTTCTTTTTGCTTACCCTTTATTATATTTTTTATTTTACCCTTTTTTGACTGAAATAAAAGAAACGTTGCACAATGAATTTTACATTTAATAGAGTTTGGTCCACAAATTGAGCACATAGGAGAAAAAATACAAAACACAAAGAAAAAAATAAGACAAAGTGTGAGAGGCCCACAAATAAATCTACGAAGATCGCCAAATATTTTTGGAATTTTTTGATATAAAAAACGGGCTTATTTGGCCAAATATCAAACTAGAATGGACATAAAAATTAGGGTCAAGGCGTAAGGGTGTGTTTGGCCAAACACACCCTTAGAAAATATGGACTGGGCTGGCTGGGCCCAAGGCCTAGATCTGACCTACTCTTCTTCCTCTTTTCTTTTTTTTACTGGGCCCGGATCCAGCCAACCCGCCTCGGTTGGTTACTGGTTCAACTAGTAACCCGGCTAAGTCATCTGCAGGCATACGTGAATTGTCCATGCACGTCTGGCACAGTATCTATGTAATTAAACTGCAAGAGAGGGAAAACAATGAAAGCTTACCTGTTGCTGGAGTTTTGCGCGAAGAATGGTGTGGATACTCGTTGCTGGAGTTCTCCTTCTGTCTTCGGTATCTTCCCCTCTATTTGTTTTCTCTTGTCTTTCTGCCCCTTTTGGTTCTCTCTCTCTCTCTCTCTCTCTCTCTCTCTCTCTCTCTCTCTCTCTCTCTCTCGTTTTCTCTCCTGTGTTTTGTCCCCTGCAGTATTTTTTTCGTCTGGATTTTTCTCCTCCTATGTACTCTCTTTTTTTCCTCTGTTTTCTGTTTTTTTCTTCTCTCTAGGAGAAAGCCCCTGTTCCCTTTGTTTTCTTTCCCCCCTCTTCTCTCCTGGTCCTCTCTGTCTTTTATAGGCTTTTCTCGCGCAAGGCTAATCCTTATCTTCCCCGAGCGCTGATCTTCATGTAGAGATAGAATTTGAGACTCCTTGTTTTGGTTGGATTGGGACGCCAACTGTCCTACCATTGTTGGACTACTGGTGGTGGTTTCCTCCATGCCTCAATGGCTTGTTATGGCGGCGAAGGACATGGAAATGAACTGAGAAGCTGGTGATGGAAGTCGTGGGCGTTGCAATGTGTCTGGTAGTGTGAGCTTCCTGTCTGGGTGGCGTTCTGTATTTCCTCCGCAGGTGGTCTCCTCTGTTTTCAGAGGAAGAAGAAGAATGGAAATGACAAAATAGCGTTGTTTCTGACTAAGGTGACCATTTCTCAATTTAGTCCTTAAAGTTTCAAAATTTTGCATTCAAGCCCCTGATATTTTAATTTCAAATTTTAACCCCCTTAAAATTAGATTAAAAAGCAAATGGGTCAAAATTAGGTTATAACATATGTCAATGCATATATGAAATATATATGGTATTATCCTTTTATTGTGAAATCTGATATATTTTCTACTTTCTATCTTTTTCAAGTTTTTGTTAAGCGTCAATTTTCATGAAAAATTAAAATTGTTCAAACTGATTAGGGTGGTGAATACCACAAGTTAAACACTTTCTTTCAAACTATCAGTATTCATCATCAGATAGTGTAAAATGGCATTGTTGAACGCCGGCATTGGCATATTGTCGTAACTGATCTTACTCTCCTCGGATAGTGTAAATCTCCATTATGGTTTTGGAATTATGCGTTTGAATCCGCAGTGTATCTTATCAATTGTATGCCTACTTTTATCCTCCAAAATAAATCCTTGTTTGAGTGTCTTTTTAATCATATTCCTGATTATAATTTTCTATGTATTTTTAGATGCCTTTGCTTTTCATTTCTGCATGTGTCCATATCATGCTCATAAATTAGATTTTCATTCCTCTCCATTTGTGTTCTTAGCTTATAGCTCCTCTCACCTTAGTTATCGTTGTCTTAATCTAGCATTTCAACATATTTATATCTCATGTCATATCCCTTTTCATGAAGATGTGTTTTTTTTAACAAACCTGAATAAATGGCATAACCCTACAACACATCTTTGCATCCTATCTTTACTACCCACTTGCCAAATTTGCTTAGTTCACCTTCAACCTCTCCACTCCTCACACTACCTACTATTTCTACCACCATATAACAACCTATCAGCCCTGCCCTTATGTCACCATATGTTTGTTTATCTAATGATCATTCTCTAGTTATAAGTTCTCCTCCTTCAGGTCCGCAAATTTCCAGGTTTGTCGCTACTGGTTCTACTGCTATTTCACTAGGGTCTGCTGTTGCCAAACCAGTAACTCGGTCGGTTGGTTCTCCACAACCCAATGTTGAGAAGCCACAATTTGGTATTAAAACTTAATTCAATTAATTAATCTAACAGGTTTAAAACTACTTCTTTTATCATAATAATGGTTGAAGAATTTTGTTTTGAAAAAATTATGTTACAAATCTCTAATTTTAGGTCTCTCTTTAACTATAAACTAGTAACTTGAATTTTTGATTTTGGAGAAATTGGGTTTCCTTGTTTTTTTTTTAAAGACGATCTCTGATCAGCCAGTAAAAAAAATGGCTATAGAGAGAGAAATAAACAAAGAAATAGGTATTTTACAAACCAAACAGAACTAATAAAAAAAATTGGGTTTCCTTTTTCTAATTAGGTTTCAAATGAATTTGGATATTGTTGAAGAAGTTGCAGTGAAAGCAAACTTTTCTTTCCCTCTCCATTTATTATGATTTTTAAGATTCAAGAACATGTGAGAAGAATATAAATTAGATGAGGTGCAGTAGAGAATTTTTTTATTATTTGTTCCAGTCACTTGAATTTAATTATAACTCAATTGAATCCTATTTACTTATCGAATTGAAATCATTTTCAAATATATCATAAAGTTTGATTTAACAGCTATATTTAAATAACTATATAGCTAGTTGATTGAGCTAAATACTCATTGACATATCTAAAACATCATTGTATGGAAAGCTATATTTCTGTTTGTTTTTGCATTTCAAAAATATTTTTAAAAAAATTTAAATTTTTTTTATTTTTGTTTGTTTTAAATTAATATTATTTTGGTGTTTTTAGATTATTTTGATGTGCTGATATCAAAAATAATTTTTAAAAAATAAAAATTATATAACTTTAAAAAATAACTGCAATCACATTTTAATATATTTGTAATATTTTAATATATTTGTAGGATATTGTACACATTTTAGCCTTAATTAATTCAATTAAGTACAGCACTGTAGCTGAAAAACTGGCAATTTATATATTTTCCTATACAACCAAAAGATCATTTAGGGTGATTGCATACATTACAATTACAATTACTGTATAAACTAAAACAGGAAATGGAAAACTCTATAGCATTTACTACAGCTTTCCTCATCTTTCACGGATTTCTAGGATAAATGCTCGATTTTGATACTTCGGTCCTAAAAGTTTATTTTTTTTACGTTTCACTGCTTGAATTTTGATGTAAGAAAGAAAAGAATCTCTGGAAAAGAAAGGAAAGAAAAACATTTCATTCAGCAATTAAAAAAAAAACATATTATCCATACCAATAAATATAGTTTTAAAACTCGACCCAGCCTGGTAGGTCAACCCGAGATCCGACTGACCCTGTTGACCAAAACCAGGCTGAGTTTATGAAAAAATAAAGAAAATCAAAAACCCGACTAACCTGGTTAACCTGGTGGGTTGACCCGGTGACCCAGTCAAAATCTAGTTGTAACTCATTAACTATTTATTTATTTTAATAAAAATGATATTGTTTTGATTTATAAAAAAATTAAGGTTGGCCCGGTCAAAACCCGTGACCCGGACCTTAAGCTAGGTCAACCAGGCTGGATTTAAAAACACTGTCAATAAGTTATCTTAAAAAATGAAGTTCAATATTAGTGGTTTGAGCATTCAATTATATTAAAGAAAATATATCAAAACGAAGAATGAAGTTTAATATTGGTGATTTTAGCATTTAATTATCTTAAAGAAAATATATTAAAACTTGTAAATTATTTTTAGATTCAGTTTGATTTTGAGTCTCAAGTATAATTAAATAAGGTTTTAAAGCTTGAAATTATATTATTAATGTTTGTAGGACATTATTATCTATATGCGCGCAAATTTGGATTTTGAGATCCAAATTACTCTGAACTCTAATTTTGTGGTTGGAATTTATCATTAAAGAAACATCATCATGTAGCCCGACTATTCAAGCCATCCATACATTTAAAAAAAAAAACTCAAGTGAACAACATGTTCTCCACTTGAATTTTTTTTAAAAAAAAAATAGGGGCTGAGCTTTCTGCTTTTTAGGCCAAATGTATGGGCATGGGAATGTATGGACATGGAATAGCCCTTTCCCATGCCCATACATTTGGCCTTTAAGTTTTTAATATTTTAAAATATTTTTTAAATAAAAAAATTACAATGATGTTTTAAAAATAATACAATGACACTATATTTTTCAAATAAAATTAAAGATTTTAATGATATTAATTGATATTTTTAATTTTTAATGATAATATTAGTAGTTACTTTATGAATAATTATATATAAAACAAATATGTATTATTTTAAAAAAAATTTCTCATAGATATTCAATGAGAATAAATACTTATTTCGTGAAGATTTTATGTAACTTTTTCAAATTAATTATTCTTTTATTTTTGCTTGCATTAGCATAAAAATTATTAAAACGTATGTTTTTTTTTATTTCAACTACTTTTCAAGTCATGATAAGTTTTGTTTTTTAAAAAATCATGCTAATATAAAAAATACATAAACAAAGTTGAGAAACTTTTTGAAGCGGTTTAATTACCTCGAGCAATTGTGTTTCTATGACGTCAATGATGCATTATTCTCTATTTTATCATGAAAATAATTTGTCTTTCATGTATCTAATAAGCTCTTTACGTAAATCAAATAGACTGCTTATATAAATATATATATGCAAAAATGCAAAATCTTAAAATTAAATAACACATTAATTGACTAATTAAAATAGAAACTCGGAGAGTAACGCCTGCAATTAAGCTAGTTATTATCTAAAGGAGAATTGACAACTCCCTCTTCGACTTCAACTAATATAAAACCATAAAAACTTGGTGTCCTGTAACGGAAGGTATAAAATACAAAAGATATACGTACAGCCACAACAGTTATAAAATAAAAATAAACAAAATCACAAAGATTTTTATAGAAAAAATAGCTAGCTAGTAGCTCCATGTCAAGCCAACTCTTCAAGACCTTTCCTTGCGTGTTTCCAGCATCAAATTCAGCAGCAATCCTTCGTGAGTACTTTATGCAGCAATCTTGTGTATACTCTTGCATTATACTCATTGATTGTTCAACTTTTTATTGTTGACCTAGCTGCTTCTTCTTCTTCTTTTCCCATATACCACTGGATTAGTTGACAAGAATGAATGCATGCATGTTGTGTTGTTTTCCTTTTAACAATTAAGTAATATTCTAAAAGCTACGGGAAAATACTATTTCCCTGTTCATCAAAAAATAAATTATTGTGAATGGTGACAGTGATTTGTTTTTTTTAAAAAAATGTTAAGTTATTTCTTTTAAAATTCAAAATAATTTTGGCTCGTTTAACCTTAAGTTTATTGCTGCATCATTCATAAGAAATAAATACGAGATAACTATATCCAAATTAATGGATTGTTTATATCTTTTGGTTGATGATAGAATATCTCAATAAAATGGAACATTTCATGGCAATGGCATGCACTATTGCTTGAGAGTTTCTAGCTAGAAACATTCAGCCTGGCATGCATAAATTAAATTAACAAAGTGTATAATCCAAGTTTTAACTGGTAAAAGTCGTGCATGCATGTTACACTGCGTACTAAGCTGACAGAGGCACTTTACATAAATGATCAGGTCATCGTGAAGTCGCAAGAATCGCTCAATTCAATTCAATTTTGCAAATAAGAGTTGATTTTTCTTTCCATTATTATCTACAAACTAATATAATATATGTAGATACACACACATGCATTGCATAGTTTAAACTCGGTCAGATAGATTAATCTAAGAAACCTCCACATGATCTAAAACTTAACTCAGCTCAAGTTTTAAATTTAAACAAAAAAAAAATTATTAATATGATAAGACTTAGTCAATTCATTCAAGTTGACATGAAATTTAGTTGACCAGCTAAGTTAATCAAACCAACACTAATTAAAAGAATTAAAATATATATTGTTTGAATAAAAATAATTAATTTGAATTGAATTAAAGGTTTACGGGCTGAACAGAGCCGGATATGACAGATGTGTTTGTATATTTCTTTAATTGTGCAATAGAAAATGAACCTTTAATTCAATTAAAATTAATTATTTTTAACAAATAATAATATATATTGTTTGAATAAAAATAATTAATTTGAATTGAATTAAAGGTTCACGGGCTGAACAGAGCTGGATATGACAGATATGTTTGTATATTCTTTTAATTGTTCAATAGAAATAAGAAAGTGAAGGAGGATTATATATGAAGGTAGCACTTTTTTTCCACAGATTTAATTACAGATTATTTTGATGATAATGAATTTTTTATCTTTTAATATGCAAAGTAAATATACATCATCACCACCATCACCCCTGCACAACAAAGGATTCTCAATTGTTCATTGTATAATGTCAACATTAAATTATATTAGCCTTGATTTGTATTTTATAATAAACCATTAAGAACTTGGATTGCCCTACCACCTTGTCGATCTAATAAAACTATGACAAAAAACAATTAGTTTTTTTATAAAAAAAAATTATTCAAAATAATATTATTTTGATCCTTAAAAAAAAACAGGTCAACTATGGTTGATCTCTCGACTCGTAACTTTGATCTTACTATTGATAAATCAAACTAAAAATGAAAAAAGTTTCTAATTTTCATCGAATGTTAAACAAGGCCTCTTCTAAAAAAAATGGAAGTGATTAAGCCCTATCAATCTAAATGCTAACGTGATCTGGTACAATTAGTTTCAAAAAAATTGTAAATATCCATGTTGTGTTTATTAAAAAATAAAATAAAGAAGAAGAAAAGAAAATTGATTATGCCAATGACAATAGTATATAGTTATACATGTACGAACAACATACATGGAGTATGAGCAAATCTCTTTTGACCCCCTAATCAACAAACACAACATGGGCTGCTAAGTGTAGTGGTTTATTACGTATGAAATGACCAACTCCCTTAACTTTTTTAAT
Source organism: Populus trichocarpa (assembly GCF_000002775.5). Lineage (NCBI taxonomy): Eukaryota > Viridiplantae > Streptophyta > Magnoliopsida > Malpighiales > Salicaceae > Populus > Populus trichocarpa. Next base: position 20,355,596 of record NC_037287.2, on the reverse strand, counting down.
AGAATGGATCAATCTAAGTAATTAATTGAAGATAGAAAGCGAGTCACCATCTTTTTATTGGAAATGTTGTCCTTCATGAGTACAATTTTGCCTATTTTATTAGGGATCTCCTGTTCTTGCGTGGAATTCTGCAGAATAATTGATGAACAAACAATTTAACAATTCAAATCAAAATTGGCAATAGTTTCTATCGTAGTTATTGTATCTAAAGCTGGTACAACGGATTTACTTGAAACATTCACGTTTCAAAATCTTATTTGGATCAAGTTTTAAGTTAAAAAACCATTGACATTAGATTTTTAGTGATTTTTAGTAAAGCAGTACCTTCCTAAAAACCTAGATAAAAACTAAAAAAAATTAACTTAGTTAAACTCAGTTCAAACTGATCAATTCAGTTAATTTCAAGAATTTTATTTAAAATCATTTGGACAAGAAGCAAGATTGATATAATTTCGTGTCCTGTTGCTTGATGAAGTCAGTTATGAATGGATTAACTAAAATAACATATGATTCACTCTACTAGAGAATTTGCTGACAAATCTTTATAAATTAGTACTTGGGATTAGATTTTAAAGAATATTTTAATTTATTGTTCCATTTTGTTTATTAAATTCACCGACTGCATGTGAGATATACTACTTGATCATACATAGATTTGTTATTTAGAACTTCCTTGGATCATGGTACTGAAGTAACTTGCTACCTTCCTCATAAAACCTCAAGAATTTAACAAATCTAAATTAGAAGGCAGCAATTTTTTATTGTAAAATGGAAATCTTTGCCTTGAAATTATGATCTTTGTCTCACGGATCACTTCTCCTCGCCACCTCTATTATCGTATTTTTGTAACAAGGCTAAAACATTCAGACCAATCTGCTGTACGTAAACGCGTTTACAGTTCTTACACGGAAAATGGCATATCTCACCAGCTCTCAAGCTGACAATTTCTAGGTTTATTATATGCATTACTGATAAAATTAGTGCGAAGCCACTAATAACAAGTAGACAAAAACAATAAGAATGAGGAGGTTGCAGCTCAGTCAGATTTGGAACATATTTTTATGCTTTAATCCAGGCTGTAATAATCATGGGAAAACATGTCTTTGTCAACAATGATTGAAGGGATCACTATATAAAGGGCTAGTATCCATGCTAACCATGCAAACACAAAGCAAGAGTTCTAAGGATGGGAAAACAGGGGAAGTCGGGGCATTTGTCCCTAATGATACATGCTATAGCAATTTGCCTTGTAGCCACCAGTGTGGTGGCTTATGAGCCTTATTCCTATAAATCATCTCCTCCTTTGTTGAAATCTTCTCCCCCATATTATTATAAATCTCCACCACCTCCATCTTCATCACCACCTTCACCAATTCTCTACACATCTCCACCTCCTCCAAAAAAATCCCCTCCACCATCATATCATTACACATCTCCTCCACCACCAAAGAAATCCCCTCATCCACTATACCACTACAAATCTCCTCCACCACCAAAGAAATCCCCTCATCTACCATACTATTACAAGTCTCCTCCTCCACCATCTCCATCACCACCACCTCCATACCACTATACATCTCCACCTCCTCCAAAGAAATCTCCTCCTCCTCCATACCACTACACTTCACCTCCCCCACCAAAGAAATCCCCTCATCCATCATACTATTACAAGTCTCCTCCTCCACCATCTTCATACCACTACACATCTCCACCTCCTCCAAAGAAATCTCCTCCACCACTATACCATTACACATCTCCTCCACCATCAAAGAAATCCCCTCATCCACTATACCACTATAAATCTCCTCCACCACCAAAGAAATCCCCTCATCCACCATACTATTACAAGTCTTCTCCTCCACCATCTTCATACCACTACACATCTCCACCTCCTCCAAAGAAATCTCCTCCACCACTATACCATTACTCATCTCCTCCACCATCAAAGAAATCCCCTCATCCACTATACCACTATAAATCTCCTCCACCACCAAAGAAATCCTCTCATCCACCATACTATTACAAGTCTCCTCCTCCACCATCTTCATCACCACCACCTTCATACCACTACACATCTCCACCTCCTCCAAAGAAATATCCCTCTCCTCCATACCACCACACTTCACCTCCCCCACCAAAGAAATCCCCTCATCCATCATACTATAATTACAGGTCTCCTCCTCCACCATCTTCATCACCACCACCTTCATACCACTACACATCTCCACATCCTCCAAAGAAATCTCCCCCTCCTACACACCACTACACTTCACCTCCCCCGCCAAAGAAATCTCATCATCCACCACACTATTACAAGTCACCTCCTCCACCATCCCTATCACCACCACCTCCATACCACTACACATCTCCACCTCCTCCAAAGAAATCTCCTCCTCCTCCATACCACTACGCCTCACCTCCACCACCTAAAAAGTCTCCCCCTCCACCGTACTATTACAAGTCTCCACCTCCACCATCCCCGTCACCACCACCTCCATACCAATACACATCTCCACCTCCTCCAAAGAAATCCCCTCCTCCTCCATACCACTACGCCTCACCTCCACCACCTAAAAAGTCTCCCCCTCCACTGTACTATTACAAGTCTCCTCCTCCACCATCCCCGTCACCACCACCTCCATACCAATACACATCTCCACCTCCTCCAAAGAAATCCCCTCCTCCTCCATACCACTACACCTCACCTCCACCACCTAAAAAGTCTCCCCCTCCACCGTACTATTACAAGTCTCCACCTCCACCATCCCCGTCACCACCACCTCCATACCAATACACATCTCCACCTCCTCCAAAGAAATCCCCTCCTCCTCCATACCACTACGCCTCACCTCCACCACCTAAAAAGTATCCCCCTCCACCGTACTATTACAAGTCTCCACCTCCACCATCCCCGTCACCACCACCTCCATACCAATACACATCTCCACCTCCTCCAAAGAAATCCCCTCCTCCTCCATACCACTACACCTCACCTCCACCACCTAAAAAGTCTCCCCCTCCACCGTACTCTTACAAGTCTCCTCCTCCACCATCCCCGTCACCACCACCTCCATACCAATACACATCTCCACCTCCTCCAAAGAATTCCCCTCCTCCACCTTACTATTATAAGTCTCCACCTCCACCATCCCCGTCACCACCACCTCCATACCAATACACATCTCCACCTCCTTCAAAGAAATCCCCTCCTCCTCCATACCACTACGCCTCACCTCCACCACCTAAAAAGTCTCCCCCTCCACCGTACTCTTACAAGTCTCCTCCTCCACCATCCCCGTCACCACCACCTCCATACCAATACACATCTCCACCTCCTCCAAAGAAATCCCCTCCTCCTCCATACCACTACGCCTCACCTCCACCACCTAAAAAGTCTCCCCCTCCACCGTACTCTTACAAGTCTCCTCCTCCACCATCCCCGTCACCACCACCTCCATACCAATACACATCTCCACCTCCTCCAAAGAAATCCCCTCCTCCTCCATACCACTACGCCTCACCTCCACCACCTAAAAAGTCTCCCCCTCCACCGTACTATTATAAGTCTCCTCCTTCACCATCCCCGTCACCACCACCTCCATACCAATACACATCTCCACCTCCTCCAAAGAAATCCCCTCCTCCTCCATACCACTACGCCTCACCTCCACCACCTAAAAAGGCTCCCCCTCCATCGTACTCTTACAAGTCTCCTCCTCCACCATCCCCGTCACCACCACCTCCATACCAATACACATCTCCACCTCCTCCAAAGAATTCCCCTCCTCCACCTTACTATTATAAGTCTCCACCTCCACCATCTCCCTCACCACCACCTCAATACCACTACACATCTCCTCCACCTCCAAAGAGATCTCCTCCTCCACCATACCACTACACATCTCCTCCCCCTCCAAAGAAATCTCCCCCTCCACACTATTACAAGTCTCCTCCTCCACCATCTTCATCACCACCACCACCAAACTATTACACATCACCTCCTCCTTTAGTGAAATCTTCACCCCCTCCATACTACTATACATCTCCACCACCACCATCTTCATCTCCTCCACCACCCTACTACTATAGATCTCCACCACCCCCAACTCACTCCCCACCTCCTCCACACATTTATGCATAACCTCTACCGCTGAAACACTTCTAACCTCTTGTAGGGTCTGTTTGAAAGTGTAAGACCATGAAATAACTTACCTTTTTTTTATCTTTCTTTATTATTTACAATCAAATTTCTAGTTTCGATTCAATTTGGTGAAAGGGATTTTCTCTATATAATAAGGATTGAGAATGTGGATCCATAGTGAATTCTTTTGTACAAAGATGTGCTTGTTGTATCGTTTCTTTATATCGTATGCAATGTAATGGTAGTAATTATGTTTGAAAAGATTATACTACATTACATTTTTTTTTTCTTGGCAGCTTCCAATTAAGTTTTGAAATGTCTTAATATTAATACTTATTGGCTCGAAGTTGATACCATTTCTTAGTATGACTTTTTCAATACAAACCGCGAAGACCTGTGACCTTTTCCCGTTATCTTAGCTAGGCAAGTCAAAACCCTAGGCTAAGAAATGGGTTATTTTAAAGGTATATGTCTTTCCTAATTTATGAAGAGCATATAAAATCATATATGTGCGTCCTTACTAATTCTTCTTTTGGTGTTTTAACCTAATTAGACATGCCTATAATTAATACATCTAGTCCAGTTATACTAGATTCTATCATTTTGACATGGATATATTATATTCTATACTCTTGTAAAGAAATTACCGTTAATATTAATATTCTCACTAACTTTTAGTTACTATATCAAAACAGAAAAGAAAGAGAAAATATAAATAAATAAAAACATATCTTCACAAGTGAGCTAGTAACCTAGCTGGTAATAGTCAAGTAGTAACGAGACAACTAGGAAAATAGGACATCCCTAATTCGAATTCTACTACTTGCATTTCTCAATTCACATATAAAAATGCAATCAACCAGGGATCTTGAGTTGGCGGACTCTCCCCCATAGTTTTGCTCTTAGGAGTGGTCGCCCACCCATTAATCATGTTCAGGAGTGTGACCATGATATAAAAAAAATCAATGTTATAGGTTTTTATTTCTTAAATCACATTAATCAATCATAGCTATATACTTGTTTTTCAAAAAGGTGATTTTGTAGGAAAACAGATAACACTACCAGATTTAATAGTTTTACCAATAAAAATTTATGTCGGTATTTACACTCATAGTCCGTCAGTACGTATTTTACCAATAGGCTCATGAACAGAAATAGTTCGTTGGAAAAAATCTCATCGATATTTTATGGTCTATCGATGGGTCCGTTGGTGATAAATTTACCGATGGATTTAATGACAGACAAAGCAAGCCCAAAACAATTATCAACTCCATTCCATCGATAAATTTAACATATCACCAATAGAAAAATCGTATGTAATTCCATCGGTGTTTTTGTTTTTCCATCAGTATTTCTCAGGGTGAATATAACATATCACTGACAGAATACTATCAATAAGTTCGTTGATGAGATAACAGCAGCAGTGGTATTTGCAGTAATTGTTTTCCAACCCTGTAAAATATACCGATGGACGTGGTCCATCGGTAACGCCATCAATAATATTTTAAAATAATTAGAATAATATAAAAATAATATAAAAATTACAAATTTAAATATTTGCACTTTCAAATACAATAAATCTCAAATAGAGGCGGTGTTGGAAGAGGAGTAGGAGGCAGGTCATTGTCAGGATTGTGGGGCCAATAAGGAGGAGCATATGGACCACCCATATGTGATCTCATCTCCATCAGCATTCAGCGTAGTTTAACCATCTCAACATGAAGTTCGACTATCTCAACACGCAGTTCGGTCGTCTGAAGGTCTAACATCACCGTGAACTCTGGAGTTTGAGTGCTCGAAACCAATTGCAAGCATCTAACGGTTGAAACACTACAGGTCATCCACAAGTTTCGGGCTATAGTGTTAGAGAGTCCGTGCACCTTGTTTTTTACTTTTCTCTTAAGGTTGAATAGGTACCTGCATGGAATTAAAATGAATGTTTTGAATTATGCAAAGAAAGACAAAAAATAATAATTATGATGCATGTGTAATCTCTAACCACTCGAATGAATATGCCCATCTATATTGGACTGGGCCTCCAATCTTACCTTAAACGGTAAATATATGAGTAGATGCTCTATCGAGTTGAAAAACAATTGAGAGAATATCATCTCAAGTTTGCATATTATCTGGACGATATTCGTTTCAAGCCTCTTTGTATGTTGTGTCTGCAACTTGTTGGAGCATATATCTCTAAAAAAGTGACCGGTCTTCATAAGTGCATCTCATATCTTCTTTGGCAATAAATCCTAGTAAGCTAATGAAATAAGTGTTTACATAATATGTGGCAATCATGGCTCCTCATTTCATACAATCTGTAATCCTTCAAATTCATCAACCTTGATATGTTCGAGGCATATTTATCAGGAAAACATAGATTTTTAAGCTATTGGTAGACAAGTAAGTGTGCATTATTGTCTAAGGCAAAGTTGGCTTTGGGCTTTGTGACCCGTGACCTAACATAAACCAACTTTATATTTTTATGATGACAAAACAAAGTTATATTCATTATAGTCTTGATGTTATCCTTTGTTTTTCCCTTCACGTCCATAACCGTATTAAAATATTCTCAAACACGTTATTTTCTATGTGCATGACATCAAGTTTATAGAGGAGGAGATTGGTCTTTCAGTAAGAAAGCTCCCAGAAAATACTCCGCTTTACCTAATTGTGTGGCAAACCAAAACCAGAAAACTTTTGTTTACCGGATTGAAAATCAAACACAATGTCATCGTACTCTGACACCATGTCATACAATTCTTCACCCAAAAAAAGTGGTGGTGCAACATCCCTTTCAACTCTGCTAACTAAGAAGTCTTTTCTGTTATTTCTATACTTATGACTCGTTAGCAAGAAACAGTCAAAAAAAGATGTTTTACCGTCATTTATTAGCATGAATACCTTATTATTTTTCATATAATATGGACATGCTAATTTTACATACGTGCTCCAACTATAAATCATTCCATAAGTAGGAAAATCATTGATAATCCACATCAAAGCTACCTTCATCAAAAAATTATGTTTCCTCGATACATCATAAGTCAAAGTCTCAGATGATCATTACTGCTTCAACTCATCAATCAACGATCAAAGACAAAAATCTATATTCTAACCTGAACTATTAGAACCGAGTATAACCATAGGAAAAACATGAACTCTGTTCACTTACACATCCCTTGTGGCAAGTTGTAGAATGTGAGTATTATTGGCCAACAAGAGTAAGGAGCAGCAAATTACCTGAATGGATTGAATTCGTTTTTACATAACCCAAGATGCACATTCCTTGATTCCATTGAAAACTAAGGATGCACACTATTAAAATATTTCCAGGCTTCACCATCGAAAGGGTGCATATCACTCCATTAACTGTATCATGTGAATAGTGTCATGTTATATGCTCAATAATATTTGGTGACATGAATAACATCTACAATCTAGGTGTGATTCGGAAGTATCTAAGTTTTTTGTGTGCGACAAAAGTCCTTCCCTTGCCAGTTCTGGGTTTATAACGAGAATGCTCATATGTTCTGCACTTAGTCAACTAAGCATTTTCAAGGTAGTACAACATGCAAAAGTTTGGACACATGTCAATTTTCTAGTATCCTAGACCAAAGAGTTTCATTATGGACTTAGCAGCATAGAATTCTCTATCAACCCATTACCTTCAAGTAAAATGCTTCTCGCTCATTCGACAATATTGTCATAACTGGTCTCACTCAACCCTTGATCTAACTTGATGGTAAACACCTATACAATGACTAATAATTTACTATGATTTGTGCAACCATCCCATAATGATTCGTTAGAATCTTTCGAAATATCAAAAAACCTGGTCGCATCTGTATTAGGTTCTTCATCTATGATTGGACATTGACCAGCATGATCCTGATTCATTCCTATCACATCTTTAACCATATTCTATAAAGATTACTATTGTCATCTACAACTCCATACACATTGCTAGAACTAGAAGTTGACTCAACCATCCTTTCTACTATGGTATCGTGAAGAACATATGGTTCTTCATGTGCATTCCAACAAAGATATTTCTCCATGAAACCTTTTTATAGAAGATGCATCATTACAACCACTGGATCGAGAAACTTTTTATTTTTACACCTTTTACATAGACATCTCATACCGTCTCCACTAATATTTCTCGAATTAGATAGTGCATAATTAATAAAACTCTGAATCTCATTACAATAATTCATCCCCCGCAACCCTTAGAGTGAATCTCGATATTTCCATGAATGATCATTCATCCTTATATCAAACTTATATAAAATAATGATGACAACATGTATTAATTAACTACGTTAACTAAATAAATTTTTTAAAATATTGGTTTAGCTCAAACTTATTCAATCTATTTTAATAGTACTCTTAATTCATTATCAATTATCTATATAAATTCAAATTTCTACACATTTACCGAAAATTTCAACTCGGCAATAAAATTGACAAAATACAAAACGGACCCATTAAATAAGTCATTATTTATTTCACACAAAACCCCTAAGTCAGAAATTTGACATAAATTTCATCAATTTACCATCAAATATAATTTTACAAAATCTAAAACAAACCGCTAACATGTACAAATCATAAATTCATACAACAAATTTCTATGAGAAAAAAACTATAAAATAAGTAAACACCCAAACAAAATACATATACTACAAAATTATGCAAAAGAAAAACAACATTTTAAAATTGAGTTCAAATAAAAAAAAAGATAGATTTGCTTACTTATTAAAATGGTGAATCTTTAATAAAATTTGCATTAGAACACGGATGCTGACAAACTAAGTGTTGTGGTGGTCAGATTTATTATGGGAGGTTGAATTGTGTTAAAATTAAGGGGGAGGGGTGGGTGTTTGTTGCAAAAAAAAAAAAAATGCAGAAGAAAGAAGAGGGGAGGGGGGAGGGGGGAGGGGGTTCGATCACCAAGTCATAAATTAAATATTATCGATGGATTCACTGACAAAATAATTTTATCGGTCATTTTTTCGGTACAAATACCACGTCACCATACGATTTACCTTTTTTGAATCTCGTTGTAATACCCTCTGTAATTTCCTCGGTATATACCGAGAGAATTTTACCATTGGTATATTTACAACCATACTTTACCGTCAGGTTAACTCAATCGATAATGTTGTATGTACAAGTTACACGTCATCTTACTGTTTGGCTTTTTTTATTCCTTATTTTCCCACTGCAATTCCTTTGGTATATACCGAGGGAATTTTTCTCTTGGTGTTTACTGATGGATTCGAGGATGAAAATTCTGTCGATAAAGGTCATCTCAATATACCAATGGAAAAGTTTTGTCGTCGTTTACATTTGTATTTGCTAGTTTTATGATAGTGTAAAGCAGGTAATTCAAAATTAAACAAAACTATAATTAGAATGGATTTACAAATTATATTATATAACTAATATAATTTGTTAACTCAAAAACAAATAAGGTGAATACCCTTCTTTTACCAGGATATATTAATCCTCTTTAAACTGCTTGATTCTAGTCTACTTGTCTTCTCTTTTATTTTCCCTTCTTCTCATTGCTAATATTTTAGCAATTATAAAAGCGTAATGATCATGTTCAAACGGGATGATGCATTGAACAACTTTTACTTTAATTTGAAGACAATACCAAAACTAAGTTTCAGTGCAGTAGGAATTACTATTAATTAGGTACAACGTAATTGACTTTGTATACCCATTTTGGTCAAAGATTGCTTGATTACGTATCTTATATATGACTGAAAAACATGTGATTAATATAGTTTAATTAGCTGGCTACAAACAAAAGATAAGGTAATGAGGATATTCTTAAGAAATATAAGACAGGCCATGTACTTTGAGTTATAACTAGAGATATAATGTAGGTCGAATAATGTAGGAATTCTCGGCTGATGCCTTCACTGCTTGAGACTAGCTGCATCAAGACATGCTACGTGAGAACCAAAATCAGCAGCAAAGGAAACATCAGCCGAGAATTGGCAACATCAGAATTTCCCGAAACTAGGCTGGTTCGAGGAGTCTTTGCAGCTATAAGTCGCCAATCAGAGGCAGTTCTCTTGTGGCAACTGGACAGGAAAAGAGATTAAGTTTCCTATAATTTAAGAGGCTTTATATGTGGCAAGAACAGCCTTGAAACAGCAACTCAACCGATTTGAGAAGTTCTGAGTTCTGATAAAGATCTGAATTCTAATTTCAATTTATTAAATAAAATTAGAATTATCTTTATTGGTTGTTTTTTCGGCAAATAAAATCATTTTGAGCTATATAAATAGTCAAGAATTTATTGAATATTCATTTACGCACCAAAAAAATATCAAACACAGAAACTTTACTGAATCTATCTTTTATTTCTTTAGTTTCCATCAAGACATTACAACTTTAAAACTCAAATTATTAGATAAATTTCAATTTCTTCGTATCTGCTTATTCGGAGAGCAACCTTTGGGAAGCGGATAAAGCCATCACAGATAATGCATCTTGCCTTTCGAACAATCATATAATATTTCTCTCCTTTGATCGACAGGAAGGAAAAAAAATCCACCATGATCGACTGCACGAGTACTTGGAGGCTGTACGGTTCTCGACTTAATCATATCCTACACAATTAAATCTACTGTCATAAGTCCTGATTGGGAGGCCACTACCCCTCTCTCTCTCTCTCTCTCTCTCTCTATATATATATATATATATATATTCTCTTCCTCCTAATGGCTTGGTGGTGGTGGACAATAAAACTTAAACGAAGACATAACTATTTATTTTTATATGGTTAATACCTAAGAGCAAACTTGGGGCCGGGAGTGGAGAGGCAATTACAAACAGCCATGCATGATTGAATACACCAATGCTCATCAGGATGCTTGACTTCATCATGGCCAACATATTAACTCTCATCTTAGTTTCTGATTGGAAGCCCACTACCTAATGGTTAACATATATAAATTTGCCTAAACTGTAGGAAAGATAACTATACAAAGAGACATAGCAGCTCTATGCAAGTCACAGAACACACTTCTAAAAACCAATTTCTGGCTTTCAACTTTCATTAGCTAGAGATGGGAACCTGGGGACGGCTGGGATATTGGCCTACGCAGCTAGTCTATGCAGTGGCATTTTGCGTCATAGCCACTAGTGTAGTCGCTTACAAGCCTTACATCAATGCTTCGCCGCCACCACTTTACCACCCTCAACTCATCTACAAACACCCATCGAACAAGTTACCATTAATTCCAAAACATGTTGAGCATCTTCCACACCATTACAAATCTCACCTTCCAAAGTATGTAAAATATCCGTCATACTATTACAAGTCACCTTTATCTCCACCAAAACAAATAGTTCATCCACCATATTATTACAAGTCACCACCTCCACCAAAATATTTGAAACATCCACCTTATTTTTATAAATCACCACCACCACCACCAAAGAAATCAAAACATATTCATAAATACTATTACAAGTCACCACCACCACCAAAATATTCTTCAACACCTCATTATTATTACAAGTCACCACCACCACCACCACCACCACCTAAACATGTAGTGCGTTCACCGTATTATTACAAGTCACCACCTCCACCAAAATATATAAAGCATTCATCTTATTATTACAAATCACCTCCACCACCATCAAAGCATTATCAAGCACCACATTATCACTACAAGTCATCACCTCCTCATTCTTCATCTCCTTCGCCATCATACTACTACAAATCACCTCCTCCACCATCTTCATCACCACCACCTCCATACTACTACAAGTCACCACCACCTCCTTCGTCGTCACCTCCTCCCCCGTACTATTACAAATCACCTCCTCCACCATTGTCATCACCACCACCTTCATACTACTACAAGTCACCTCCTCCTCCTCCACCATACTATTAAAATTCACCACCTCCACCATCCTCATAACCACCACCTTCATACTATTACAAGTCATCACCACCACCACCACCATCTCCTCCCCCTCCTCTTAAAAATACCTTCCATCCCATTCATGTGACTATGTTTCATATTTCACCTTCTTCACCACCCGAAGGATACTAAGCTTGTGTGTGTTTTTTTATTGATTAATTCATTCTTCCAACTTGTAACGAGAGTAACTCATGATTTGATTGGTTTTTTTTGTGAGAGTCTTTGGGATTTCTTTTATGGAAAGTGTTTTTGTTCTAAAATAAAGGTTGAAGAGAAGATATCCTTGATGAATTCTGCAGTAGGAACTGCTTTTTGTACCATTTCTTATATTTAATGAAAGCTTCCTACCATCACGGAGGGAATTCTTTTGCTTCACCATATCCATACATTATACATGCACACACTTTAGCACGTAAAAATCTATTAGTCTTCAAAATTTTGAAGATATGAACACAATATTACATGATTTGCAATCAACAAAGAGATGATCGACTCCTACTATCTGCCAAGTTTTTTTTTTCTTCTGGCCTTGATCATCACTACTAAAAACAGGGGTCATTAGCATCTGAATTTAGCAACGGATAATTCCGTTGCTAAATTCAGTAACAGATTTGCAACGGATTATATATATATATATATTATTTTTTTAATATTAGCAACAAACTTTAGCAACGGAAAATCCGTTGCTAAAAACAACGTAAAGTTTGCAACGGATTATCTGTTGCTAATTGAAAAAATAATTATTTAAATATTAATATAAAACCAAAATTATATAGACCGTTTATTATTTTTGATATGATAAAATCTCAACCGTTTAATTTTACTGCCATTACTAATTCAACACCTGCCCCCCCCTTCTAAACAGAGAAAACAAAACCAACAGTTGACAATTAATTAATTCTCAGTCTCCTTCGTCCCTCAACCCCCTCCTCGGTTTCTAAACAGAGAAAACAAAACCAACAGTTGAAAATTCATTAATTCCCAGTCTCATTCGTCCCTAATAACATCCATAACTGTAGAAAAATCACCCTCTCTTCATCGATTTGATTTTCCTTTTGTCCCAAACTTTTCATCTTCTCATTCGTCTTCAGCATCATTAATTTTTTTTTCTTCATCTTCTTCTCCTTCATCTTAACAGTTTCAATCTTTCTCTGTAAACCACCAAAAACACAGACCCATGGCAACATTGCACCAGACCCATCATTATCACCCTTTCTCTTTGTAAACGGGTTGGGTTTTGCACTTTCTTCTTCAATAAATCAGGTAATTAATTTAGGATTTATGTTTTTCTCCGTTGCAATTTAACTTACACTAACAAGTTTTAACCTAACTTTCATAATCTCAGTTGTTGTTGTGTCGTGTAGATTCATCTTGCTCATCTATAACTGAAGAACACAGGTAACAATTTTTTTTTTATCGATACTTTGAATAATGGTTTTAGGCTATTAATTCGATAATATAAGGTTTATGAAATGTTTTTACCATGATCTATAACCTAATTATGCATGTTTAATTGAAAATTTATCAAAACCCCCAATTTAATTTTTAGGGTTACGGTTCATAAATTGAATGATTTTAGGCAACTAGACCAATGCTGGTAATTCATGTGTCTGGAAGAGAGTGATTGATGGAAATTATGCATGTTTAATTGAAAATTTATCAAAACCCCTAATTTAATTTTTAACAAGTAGTCTTATTGATGTTGGGTGTTCTTTAGGAGCAAGGTGGCTGGTTGAATTGAGTGTTGTTAATGTACTTTAGAAACGTTTTATCTGTCACAGCTAACAGCATATTTCTGTCTAAGAATTGATGTTTTTCTTACTCATTGATTTCTTGATCCAGTCATTGTTAAATTTGTCTCTATGCTTGATGTTTCGAGGTAAAAATCATTTAGAATCCACAGTTTATAAACATGGAATCTTATAGCAGCTGCTGTTTTGATTGACTTTTTTACAGAGGGTCTTATATTAACGAGAACCATTTGGGTTATGTTTTCATATTGCTCCATGGATCACATGTCGGCCAAGGTTTTACATGGTATGAACTTGTGTATCACTTCAAGTAAAAATTAACTTCTTCAATCAGGTGTTAGCTCTGCAGTTTTTTTGTGTAATTTAATTTTCATGCCTTGAGAGATCCTTTGCCAGTTTGGGCTTGTATGCATTCCTTTGAGTATTTAATGTTAGAAAATTGTTTTTATTTTATTTTTATGCATTTTTTGCAAGTAGGATAGACTCCTGAATTAATCAAGTTTAGAATTCTTTATGGTGGTGGATGGTCGATTTAGGAGCTACCAGTGCTGATATTATTTTAGTTTTTCATAGTTTAACTTGGATTTGTTTTAAAGACTAGCAATGGTTATAGCTGGATGGGTTTAACATACTGTTTATGTTTTTTATTTTTCCAGCAATATGAATGGCTTATTGGATCACAATATAAACCATAGAGTTGGCTAAGTCTGATTGGGTTGCAATAAGAAAACCTCCACCTTGGGCCATTGATTCTTGGGGCTTAGGTAAGTCTATTTTGCTCCATTTTTTAATTGTTGCTTCATTATATCATGCTTAATTTGTCTGTTGAAAATGATCTTAATTATTTTGTCAACATTTACCTATGAAGCTGAAAATGATCTTAATTATTTTGTCAACATTTACCTATGATTCCTTAAAGTCTGGATATGGCACTGAAAAGATTTTTAACTGTAAGAATGTCAAATGGATAATGGTGATTTCAAGGATGTTTAATGAGGTTGCTGAATTTATTTGATGTCTGATTGATTTTTTTCTCTCATAATAATTTGTTCCATATCATTGCAGATATCAGAAGTGGTAAATAGTATGAAAGACTTGATTGATTATAGCCGAGAAACAGGAACTGGACCAATGGGTATGTTTGACGAGTTCTTACTTGGGCTATTATTTTATTATTTTTACTTTTAAGTTGGTGATTTTTTGAAGGTGTCCCCGTGAATGTTTCCTGCAAAAATTCATGCCCATGGTGTTGTTGCTATGATAATCATACTTGTCACCATCATACCATACTTGTCCTATGTTGTCATGTTGGGCACTGAATTATTTATTTACTTATTTTGTTTCAGAGTTTGGCCAAGTTTCCTCGGAGGACAGGTTATTCATCTGGGTTCCATAGTCAAGCTCCACAGCCTGAGGGACAGCAGCAGCAGCAGCAACTGCAAACAATACCCCAGAACTCAAATAGTGATCGTCTTCGCAACCAGCATCATGATTGTATCTTTTGTTGTTGTTTTTTAATTGTATTTTGACTTATTTGTATTAATGCAAGTTTAACTAAATTTTTATAATATGAATATTATTTTTATTCCATTTTTTATTAGTGATACAGTTATTTTTAATATTAATTTATGTTGGTTATATATATTCCACAATTTTTAAAATATCCATAAATAATTAATTAAACAAATTAAAAGTTATTTTGATAAATAAATAAAAAATTAATTTAATAAAAATAATATAGTCAACAACGGATTATCCGTTGCTGATTGTAAATATTCATCAATCAGCAACGGATAATCCATTGCTGATTCACAAAACCAGCAACGGATTTTCCGTTGCTAATTTTAGCAACGGAAAATCCGTTGCTGATTGTAAGCAACGGAATTTTCGTTGCTGCAAAATCAGCAACGAACAAATCTGTTGCTAAAAAATCAACAATGACAAATCTACATCTGATATTTGTCATTGCTGATTTCGTTACTAAATTGTTTTAGCAACGAATTTTAATGTTATTTGTAAAGGAATAGTTAGTTTCTAATTACTATATTTTTTAGTAGTGAAAGATAAAATGATAGAAATCTGTCCATGATGATCTCCACAAATTACCCTCATGCTTGTTTTCTTAGATTTAAATCAACAAGGATGGATCTCTGGTCTCTTGTACTCGAGATTGAGACTGTTTTGCATTTTCATGCTTCGGGGGCCTGAGGTCCCTTTCCCACTATACCCATCTCTGTCGACACCAAGCCCATGGATGACATGTTTTGAGCCAATGGACCATTTGGGAATCATTGTAGAGTGGCCATTTTCATACTTTTCTTGATAAAATAAGATAACAAAACTACTATCTGCCTCTAGATTCTTGAGTAATTAACAACTAACTACCTAAAAGAAAATCATTGTGATCTGTTCTTCTAAAGTTTTTTTCAATTAACTCCCTAAATTTTATTTTATTTTTTGCAATCGACTATTTATTCTAGAAATGGTTTGATAGAAAGAATTCGCCTATCTTGATTCTTCTTCAACAGCAGGGTTAATTCAGGCCTTAAATACTATAAAAGTTTAGGAATTGATTGAAATAACACTAAATCCCAAGAGATTTATTGTAATTAAACTTAACAAAAATTCTCCGATAAAATTTGGGATATTTGCTAATAAATCTTGTTAACTAAGCTGCTATGAAATATCAGATTGAGATGAAAATAAAAGTTAAGTGAATATAAGGAAAATAATCTCCGATAACAACACCAAATTAAAGCTATGATCAGCTTCTTTTTACATATAAAAAAAATTACTCACATACTCAGATAACCTTTTTTAACTGGATTGGCAATTTTTCTTTCTTTCCAGATAAAATTGGGATATATATATATATATATATATATAGAGTTTTTTGGATTATTTTTTAACAGAGACAAAGTCTTTTCTTAATTAAATTTCAAAATTCGTGTTGATATTTATATTTGATGTGTTTAGTAATGCGGTGTACAATGTTTTTCAATTAAAAATGTATGTATTTTTATAATTTTTTATTTTTAAAATCAGAAAACATTAAAATCATCAAAAAAACATTTAAAAAATCAATTTGATATTTTTTCAAATAAAATATTTAAAAAAATAGTTTGAATACCATTACCAAACAAACACTTTGAATGTGTCTTTAAAATTATAAAGAATTTAATTTCTCTTAATACGTTAATTATTTAAAAACATTCATTATAGTAGAATAATAAAATATCTAAATTACAGTAGAATAATAAAATATCTAAATTGTTGATGTATTTATGAAATATTTCTTATTCACATTTATTATTTTTTTAATAACTCGAGGGAAAATGGGAATACATGCAAGCAGGGGCGGAGGTATGTTGAGGGCTAGGGTGGGTTTTAGCCCAGGTCAAAATTTTATCAATAATTTTTTATTAGTTTTATGTTAAAAAAATTTGTAATTCTTGATTGAGTTATCAAAAAATTCTGAAACTTTACATGAAACCTTCTAATATGATGCTTTAGCTTGAGTTAAAATTTCAGAATTTTTTGAGAAATTCAGAAATTTAATGAAAAATCACAATTTAACTAGTTTTACGTTATTGGACGTAATTTTCAATCCGACCATCAGATTAAGCTGAAATTTTATGAGGGATCTTAAAATATATTGAATAAAATCTGATTAAAATTTTAGGATGAACGGAGCTTGATAGTGCTAACAAAAAAAAATCATCAAATAAAAGCAAAATGACTCATTAAGAGTAAAATGATTATTTGCCATTAAAAAATAAAACAAATCAGCTTTTTTTTTTTTTATAAGTTGTCGACTGGGTAGAAGCATAATAGAAAAAGAAAGAAAAGAAAAGGTTAGAGAGAAATAGAGAAAAGTAAGGCAAAAACATAAAAAAAATCCAAGAAAAAAAATAAGAAAAGTAAAAGAATAACTTTGTAAACTTACAAAGTCCAACTTAAAAAACATTAATATAAAAAAGAATCAAGTGAAGGAAGGAGGAATTGAGAGAGGGAAAAAATTTAATTACTTTGTTTTCCAGTTGACATAGGATTGTTATTTTATCCCGGTTGAGGGGTTGTTACAATATCGATTCAGATTCGATTATAGATGAATTATATTTCATAAAATATCGAAGGATATAACTTTAATAGTGAGTTTATTTTTACTTTCACTTCAATTTTATGTACTTTTAAATTTATTTTTTAATATTTTTGGTAGTGTATTTAAATTAAAACTTTACTGTTAACTTTAAAAATTCATGTATATAAGTTAATAATTAATTTTAAAAAATATTTATATATTTATTTAATAGCCCAGGGCAGAAAAAATTCATGATTCCGCCTTTGCATGCAAGAATCACAAATTGCTGAATATATAATGTAGCTCTCTAAAATATTAAGTAAGGAGCAATGACTTTGGGAATGGAAAAAATTAATCGAAAATTGTTGTTACAACGAAAATGACACCGAACTATCCATCAATCTCAACATTCTTTGAAATTCATTACATTTCTCAATTCTTTATGTTTGTGCAGCTCAATTTGTGTCCACAAGATAACAGGGCAGTTGTCAATCAACCAATGAATGGACAAAGTGGGAAAAAACTATTTGCCGTTAGACAAATTCTACGCAAGTTGACAAACAAAATGGAAGCATGGAGAAGAACATGAGAAATGCTTCTTGTTACTCTCGGAATCTTCACTTAGATCAGGTAATAACTCTCCATCTCTCTCTAACACAGTTTCTTGCTTTTATTGATATTCTTGCACTGTAAAATCATGTTCTTTATGTGCTACCACTTGTCCATTTGAAGCTTAAGATTATTGGATTCTCTTCTGTTGTTGAATGATTTCAATGTCAATATCTTTTCTTTATGCTTTATTTTATATTCTTGTAAAGAATCTCCATCTGGGTTTTCTTTAAATTGGTGAAAGAAAGCTACTTTTTTCGTTGGGTTGAATTCACCCTCCAAAGTTTTTTACTGAGTTTGGGGTTTGATTCTGCGTATTGGTTTGAATGTTAAAAGGGTTGTTCAATTTTTTGGTGACTATGACAATTTAGGTTGTGGAAAGCTATAATGTTATGTTCTGTGTATGGACTCTGCCTTTGCATATATTCTTAAGGTGGTAGTAATCATGCAAATTGCAATCCCGCTTTTATGTTACAAGTTGGTGATTTTAGTTTATTATAAGCTTAAGTTGTTCGATTTTGCGTTAGGTTTATTGCTTTGTTAGAGCAGTAGAGGTGATTGATCAAAGAAAAGTTGGATATTTTGGTCTTGCTGATTTCCTATTTTTTGAGGTGTCTGACTGAAAGTACATGTTGTTTGGAGGAATGAATGAAAGATTATAGAATGGATGATGGGGAGGTAGAGCTTTCGGATCATGTTTTGTTACCGGATCCCGGTACTTCTGGAAGTTTGCAGTGTTCTGGGTCTGTGGATTCACTTCTTGATGAATTATTGAAGAATACGAGAACGTGTACTCACACTCACACTTGCAACCCTCATGGCCCCGATGCAATCCATACACATACATGCTACCACACACACACCCAAGTCATTGCTTCTGAAGAAGATGATAACCCAGACAATAGAGAGCATTCAAGAAAAAGGCCAGCAGGAAATAGGGAAGCAGTTCGAAAGTATAGGGAAAAGAAGAAGGCGCATACGGCTTACTTAGAAGAGGAAGTAAAGAAATTGCATTTGTTGAACCAGCAGCTGGTGAGGAAAATACAACGGCAGGCAATTCTTGAAGCCGAGGTTTCGAGGCTAAGAAGCATTCTGGTGGACCTGAGGGGAAAGATCGACACTGAGTTGGGTGTTTTTCCATTCCAAAACCATTGCAACACCACCACTGTTTTGAAGGAAGGTGAGTGTGGAGCGCAGTCCACTGGTGGGCTAATGAATCTACAGTGTCAGGCAGATTTAGCATGCTTCCATACCCCTACAATAGTAAATTGTCAAGCTAACACAAATAATACGGCAAATGCTGAAGGGCATGCAATGGACATGGTGGAAGCCTTCCTGCCATCTGCCTCTCAAGCTCATTAACTAGAGGGAAAGACAATATCTGTAAGCTCTTCAGCTCTTTTGATCTTACTGCATCAAGATATGTTGAAGTTGGGAATAATGATCGTGTATACTAATAAGGATATAGGACTTAGAATGTTGAGTGCCACACAGAGTTGTATATACGTGTTGCGCTTAATACAACTTCAGCCAAAAAGGACTATTACCATCTTTTGTTTTGATTGTCTGAATAGATTGTATGATGAATTAGATTGCAAATATTACTTTCCTGTTCTCTCTTAATGATGGCGCAAAGATGTGGAAAAGTTTTTATTAGTTTACTCCTCTTGGTAGAAATAGTCATCGTCCATTGGCTGAAATAACTATAGCTTGATTCAGTTTCTGCTTGTTTTGCTATTGAAAATATCTATTTTGATTAGTGTTCTATACATTTGTGGAATTTTTCTGCTAGTGTGGAACTTGATCTATGCTTAAGACCTTAAACAATTGCCACAAAGAACTCTCCGTTTTGGATTTTGAAGTGGTAGCTAGACACGCCAGGGACGGTCATTCTATTTACGTACATGCTTTATTGCAACATTTAACTACTCCATTCTGTGATTTCCACATTGTGAATCTGTGATGGTTGTGAAAATGGTATATGCATGCTTGCTTTGTACCTTCCTTCACATCTCTTTTAGTCTCCCCTTCAAAAAGTTAGTGCTTTTATCTGATTTCAATCTCTGTCATCTTGTTTCATCCACACCAACTTTCCTTTGCTTTTTTCTATTTTTTGCTTCTCTCTTGGTCTGTTCTTTAGTAAGTTTGAATGGTTGAAGTAAAATTGTACAGGTAGTTAATAGAGCATGCTCCCCGATTGCTATGATGCAGAGGCTGGCATCCTCCGCTTGATGAAATGAGTGAGACATTTAGCATCATTATACATGTCCACAGTAATTCATAACAAATGCAGTAGAAGTTTAAAACTAAGCCCCTGGATCCCACATTTACTTGCATGGAGAATTAGATCAAAATCTGCAAGAACAGCTACTCTTTTGCGCTAGGGTACCTACTGATTCAACACTAACTACAAAACCAAGTCACCAGTAAGATAAATGAAAGCTAATTCAAAATTGCGGCAACTGCAAAGCAGATATGAGGGTAGAGTAATGGCAGAGAGTGGGGAGAGCAATGGACGGTATTCTACTGTTCTAAATTTTAACTACATTCAACACTCAGAGGCTCACAGGGCTGAAATTCGGATGAAACAATGGACTATAGGTTTGACAGCCCACAAGGTTCAACTGTAAAGCTAGGCTAGTCCTAGGGCAAACCAGGATGGATGTTGGACTAGTTTCTTTGAGATGGGTCAGTTTCATCTGCACAAAATGGCCTTGTATAAGTTCACTTGGGAAAGGAAAACAACTTGGGCCGTTATCTATAGGTATGGAAGGGGATTCGAAGCAGATAGATAGAATCACAGATGGGATCAGAGCAGTGAATGGTACTATTTAATACCTGCACGATCTTGTCAGGTTTTAAAGATACCCTCGACGATCTTGTTTGTTGTTTCCTGATTAACAAAATGTCTGTGTAATGTTAAGGAACATGAGCAACTTGGTGGCGCCCTACTGCTAATTACTTAACCACTAACAAACTATTTGTAAAGACTTGAAGCAACATTAATAAACCCTAGGATCAGAGGTATCATCACCATCTCAGCAGACAAATGCACCAGTGCACAGTCACATCCACGAAGCCACATCTCCCTGTGACTTAATTCATGTATTGATTATTCATGTCTTTTTGACCCCACATGATATTCATTTCATGAAAATGCTTGTCCCATAAAAATCAGGTTAGACATTTTACATTATATGAAACTCAGAGGCACATGGGTTTTCCTGCCCCTCTTCCTTATCTTGTTCTTGGCTGTTTTTTTGTTTTTCACCAATTTGATCACTGTTCTTTTACCATATCTGTGCATGGTTGTCTGTTTCCTTTCCATGATTCAGTGCAGAGATTCTCCTTGCCGAAGTAGTTTGGTCCCAAACTTCTCAATGTAAAATCTCTCGCACTCGAATATTGATGCAATTTTTCAGTTCAAATATTAAAAAAAAAACCATTTAAAGAAATGTTAAACTTGAGGCTACTATCCCTAATACAAGCCTATCCATATCGTTTTGTGCACGCATAGAGGTGGTTATTGTTGAGCTATCAGCTAGGCTTACGGCCATTTAATTTCCTTAGCCAGCCGATTAGATAATGCTTTACTTATTCCAACTTTTAATTAGTGTACTCGTTTCATTAATAGTAGATGTGTTATTTTAGCATAGTTTGGTTACTGTTTTGAGATTAAAAAATTGAGACATTAAAAACAATAAAAATTAAATATAAAACTATTCTGAAAATATTTTTATTTTTGTTTGTCTTTTTAACTAAATATATTTTTATTCTTTTTTTTTTTATCTGTTACGAGATAATAAATAAACGTTATCTTAATGCTTGATAGGAGTTGAAACAACTAATGAAAACAGCGTATCAACAAATTAGCATTTGAGAAGAGGGGAGCACTATTAGCACTCGTCTTGTTGCTATCTATATTTTATAGCTTCCGAGAAATAGCCCAAATATTAAATAAATAAATAAAAACCATCCTTTCACAAACTTTTTTTTTTCTAATACTATTTTTTTTATTATTAACGTGAGTGTCCGGGTCAGCTTGTGTGTACCTTGACTAATCTCACGAGTCCTGAAATTAACGACCATGTAAGCTTCTAGTGGCCATCATTTAGCAACCACATGGGTCAAACTTGAGACAACATGAAGGATAAGCTACTTGGCTCCAAGTTTTTACCACTGCACCACCTATTAGATAGTTAAAGTATGTGCTCGTTAATAAATTTTATTTTGATAGGTTCTCCCTTACAATTTGATTCTTAAAAATGACTGTACACCAGTGAATAATATATAAAAATATATATTAGTCGAGTTGGATGCAAGCTATTCACTCCCATAAATAAAATATACACACACAAATGTGTCCACAATATTATAAAAAAAAAAAAGAAAAAAACATCCTTCTCACTTCTTTGATTACAGGCGGCGATTTAGTTTGGTTCCCTTTTTTTCTTTAATTTTAATCGTAGAAGGGGTTCCTCGTGAATTTTATGTTCATTCCCTTTTGTTGACCTTTTCAAACGCAAACTCTATCCCTGTCAATTCATAACATGGAAGGTGGGATATATAAGCCAAAACATGGCTTCAATATTTGGGCATTTTGTCGTCGAAGGAAAAGGAAAAGGAGGGCATGATTAAATATTTCTGCCTTGATCACTCGCTTATATAGCTGGATTAAAAAGGAACTTATACATGGTAATAGAGATGCATGAATCGAGCTGCGTTACAAAAAGTGTTGACAGTGAAAACAATGTGTATTTAATATTTTAGATTATCTGAAACACGATACTCTTTCTTGTCTCAAGAAATTTATCGATTTTTTTTATTATCTTGGAATTTCTCAAAACTATTGTTCTTTATTTATTTGATTTTTCTATTACATTCTTAATCCTTAATTGTAACTCGTTTTAAGCAAATATGTTTCTTTAATCCAACCACTCTTTTTTTTTTTATTAATGTCCAAAAGCAGGGTAATAATAGAAAATGATTAGAAAACATATCACATAACATGCAATTAATTGTATTTTCTTAATTTTATGTAAGAATTCAAATGGGAATAAAATTTGGATATACTTAGTTCGCTATGATCTATGATTTGTAGATCGGTAACGACAACAAAAAAACTAATAAGAAAAAATCTTGTTACGTTTTAAAGTGTTTTAAACGATGGTTAGTCGTGCAAAAAAATATAATATTTTTTATATGTCCAATTATAATTTAAAACATAAACAGTTGGCCGCGTAGATAAACACATAATTAACATATTGGCCGCAATACATATTCAAAATAAAGGTAATTGACTAAAAAAAAAACTTAAAAGGGTGGGTTTGTTAGAATACGACATGCCACCACATGGGAGATATAATTAACTTTGCCAAATTTGAGGTTTAATTTAAGGTGCTTGACAATGCGTCCTCTAGTGCTAGGTAGTAAGTCCAAGAATTTGAATAAATGGCACCGATTTGGCTTTATTTCTAATAAAGCAGATTGAAGAGATCTTCTTCGAGTTTCATTGTAGAGACGATGAGGCGTGTGTGAGCAAAACTTGAGTGTCTTTGCATCAAGATTTTGCCTCGTAGACTTGAAATAGGTTAGGAGCACAATTATTAATTAATTGCTTCACAAATGATTCTATTCTATTTTATATGATTTACACTACATTTTATTTTTCATTTTTAAAAACAACGATCATCTTAAGAGATTTAAAAGTCAAATAAAGGGATTTTAGAACCGAGAACGATACCACAGCAGTATCAATCAATAAAAAAAAATTAAATCATTTTATTTATAATGATAGGAGGGAAGCTTCTTTGCTCTCTCTCTCTCTCGGATGGCTACAATCAGTGAGGAGTAGGGTCAATAAAAGAAGCAGAAATCAATCATGCATGTCAAAAATTTGGCACCTCTTTTATGGGGCCTAGACACAAATATATATACATATATACTCGAACATTGGGGTAGTTGATAATAATCAAATTTATATTTCAAAATTATAAAGTAATTATTATATTTATATTTATTATGTGGACGGTACCGGTACCATCTCCCTTGTTATAAAGTTTTATTTTCCTGTGATCAATGAAATGGACGTTGTATGCGCATAGGACAAGTTTATTTGTCACTTTGATGATGATCTCCACTCACCCTTATACGGCCCTTCTTCTCATTTTCTATCATAGGCTATAATTAGTGGAATATGATCACATTTTTTCAATAGTTAGTTCCAAGTTAATTCTTGTTGGGTGAAAACTATATTGTGATTCTTTCTGATTGATACCATAAAATAATTGTTCAACTGTGCAAACTTTTTTTTTTTTACGATTAATTGAAAATATTTGAGATCCATTTTGAACGGAAAAAGTACATTTCTAGCTGAGAAATAATTTCATATTGTTCTTCGAAGTTCTTGTCCCTGTACTTTAAAAGAAAGATTTTAGAAAATAATATAAAATTATTTATTAAAGTTAATTTAACCTTTTAGATCAAGATCAAGATTGATTTTTTGCATGCTATGGTGATAACCAAATAATTTTTTGCATGATTGCATGGTATCACTAATCTCAGTCTTCTAAATAAATTAAATAAAACTTAGCATGAAGTAATGGTGTTTTTGTATAACTTTCGAGTACAAAACTCTTTTATTTAATAGGTATATTAGAGAACATAAAATTATTCTTTAAATTTCATTTAATATTTTAATTTTATAAACTAAGATCATAATTTTAATAAATAATAATATTTAATCAGCTTACAATTATCTTATATTAATATTTTATTTCTTTTAAAAATCTTGAGTTTGAATTAATATTATATGAACCTGTTTGTATTTTGTGTTTTAAAAGCGTTTTTGAATTTGCTTGAAATTAATATTATTTTAGTGTTTTCAAATTATTTTGATATACTGATGTGAAAAATAATTTTAAAAAATAAAAAATATATATTTTAATATATTTTTAAATAAAAAACTTTAAAAAACAGCAGCTAAAAATTAAAAAAAAAAAATTCTTTTCCCAAAATCAATTGATTGATTAATGATCCATTGCCACTGTCAATGGATCACTGATCCGCTCCCCGAGGCCAAAAACATCACAAATTTTCAAAATAGGAGCAGACACCGGCGTGGAAACTCGAAAAGAAAGGTTCCTACTCAGTTGAGAAATGGGGTCCCAACTCATTATTTCGTAACTTTTTGGAGCCGAAGAGAAAACTTCCTTGGAACAATTAGTTGGCACGCACCAGCCAGGGAGTCTTGGTGGCTAAACAAGATTCTTAACACTGTCTTGAATTTTTAATCTGTAAGTGAAGTTTCAACTAGAATTAAAAACTTAATCGGAAAAAAATTGTATTTATTAAGCTACAATGGTAATGGCAAGAAATATGCATTTTAGGATGCTTGCGAAATTAGGACCTGCATTATAAATTGAGAGCAGTTTTTTTTTTTTCTTCATAATATACGAGAAGATTTTATTAATACCTGCAATTGCGATAAAGATAATGGCCAAACTAGCCCGTAAAAAGGGAACAAGGCGGTTCCATGCAAGAAGAAAAGGGAGACATAAAAAGAAAACAAACATGAAATTAATGAGCTATATATATACTAGAAAGCATACAATGAACAAAACTGAAATGCCTTGTTGATTTGACCAAAGAAGTATCACAATTATTCCCATCTGAGCTTCCAAGCATGTTCATTCATGGGTAATGGTGGTTTCCTTCAACTGTTTTCAGCCAAAATACCAGGCCATGAAGAACCAGCTCAAAAACAATATTTCAATCAATAGAATCTTCCAAGAGCACCACTGAAAACTCATCCATTTTTTTCTAGTTTTCCATTGATTCACAATGCAAATATATAAATAACAAAGACATAAAAAGGAGGGAGGTGCAGAAATCTCATCCCACTCGCAAGAACCAAAAAAACAATAGCCTTTCTTTAGAATGAAAAGGGCAACTTTAGCACAAGATAATAGAAAGCAAATTCAAGGAGAAAAGAAAAAAGAAAGACGATGGTTTAATCTTTTCATGGCACGTGCAGAGAAACATGCAAATTGCAGAGGAGGTCCAGGAAAAATGTCTGGATGTTCGATGTTTTAAATTAAAACAGTAACCAAGATTTTAAGCATAAGACGGGATCTTTGTCTAGCAAGAGATTGAAAAATCAACCCCAATATAACTTAATTGTCCATGTTTTAAGTTTATATTTTAAAAATTATTAATTTGAGTTATTTCAAAGCTACTAAAACTTATATAATTGTTAAATTTAAAATCGTGAGGTTAATCAAAATATAACTATAATAATAATAATAAAAAAACCTTGAAAAAACAGTATCTCTCCATCATTAACAATCTCACAAATCAGTAAGTTGGTTGGGGACATAATTAAGATTAAAAGGCTTCCTGTTCCGGTAATGAAATCAATCTATTAAATGCAGAAATGTTACTCCTAAAAGATGTTAACTTCATTTTAATTATATATAATTAGTGTACTATGTTGTTGTCAGAATTTATTGACCAGTGATTTGATTTTTTTATAATAAAGTGGTTTTAGTCTTAATAATTATGCTGTTAGAAATTCAAATCACAAAACTTTCATTTTTTATGATTAAATTATAAAAATTAAATTCCAATAATTGCCTGCTATTTTAAGATTCTTATTAATTATCCATATAATATACATTAAGTATGATTTGAAGCTTGGATAATCATAATTATGATGGATTAGTGGCAAAAACAAGGTCTTTAGAGGCACTCTTCCGTGATCGGTTTTTGGGGAATAGTTGGATTTAAACATGGTAAAAAATTACTTGCAATTAATGCACAATTGACCGAGGGACAGGACCAAGAGCACGTAGTCTTCAAGATAGTTTTTTTTTTTTTTAATCTAAACTAAAATTAAACTACTAGTAAAATGTGTTCAACCCATGACCCAACTAGCTTCTTGTGGTTTTACAAGCAATTTTGATAAATGTGCACATTAAACCATAGGCTGCTCAATTCCCGTCGTGAATTTAGGATAACGTACTGGTTCCTTAGCCTGTTAGACATGGCTCGATCACCTACCATGTGTGTCTTCAATTAATTAAAGCCGCTGTTTCAAATTACCTTGGGTGGAGTAAAATTTAATTTATTTATTTAAATTAAATATTTTTTTATTTTTAAATTATTTTAATGCAGTGATGTTAAAAATACTTTTTAAAAAATATTATTTTAAAAAAAAATTAAATAAAAAATACTTTAAAAAATAATCATTATTATATTTCTAGTCACCTAAATTGATACTGCTTGAGATTGTCAGCTTCTTGTCTCTGCTCTTGTGTCTAGTAGTGTTATTGAATTTATATTTTGCTTCAATTATAATTTTAAAAATATTTATTTAATTAATACGTACAACAATTTTACATAAATTTTAAAATTTCCATGTTAACATTTTAATTATAGAAAAAATATAATTTGTAATTTTTTTAAAAATTATTTTTTCAAAAAATCAAATATAAAAACTAATAAAATAAGCTGCACGCACTTGGAATCCAATCCACAAACGAAAGCCTTTTTCTGTTATCATCAGTGTGGTCCTAGCAACGAGCTGCTCCTTTTCTCTTTTTCTTTTTCTTTTATCTTTGTGCGACTGCCAGGCCATCTCTTTCTTGAAGCATTTGGGGCAATGTGCTCGGAATATCCTTTTGATCTTTCCTTTTTTTTCATCATTTTTTTTTATAACAAGAGTGCGAATTAAACTTCTTTTTTTCACTCTACAATAAATATTTTTTTCCACTCGACAAAAAAAAAAATCCTCATACAAGTTTGAGTACATGGCCTGTAATGATACAGTAATAACTCCTCGACAATTCTTGAATGATCAATTAATATCTTGAAAATGACTAAATTTACCTCCATAACTATGTTCAGTGTTCACGGTGAAAGCTACATGAAAAGAGCAACGCATTTTATATTGTTGTTAATGTTAACATCAACATTTTAGTCGTTGTCAATCTCAACACATCAGTCATAATTGTTCATGCCACCACCTCTCAACAGGAGGAGTGCCTGAGCTAGATTTCAAAAACCTTCAGAAGGGGATGTTGCGGAGAATCTAAGGTAATTTGGATATCAAATTTCAAGAGAATATCAATTTTTTGTTAATCTAAAATCAAAATAATATAAAAAATCAATTTTAATATTACCACATCAAAATAATATAAAAAATTAATTTAAAGCAAAACAATAAATGAAAAA
Source organism: Populus trichocarpa (assembly GCF_000002775.5). NCBI lineage: Eukaryota > Viridiplantae > Streptophyta > Magnoliopsida > Malpighiales > Salicaceae > Populus > Populus trichocarpa. The sequence goes on along the minus strand of NC_037287.2, from coordinate 20,326,826 downwards.
TTAGTTTTTTTAAAAATACTTTTAAAATACAAAATAAATATACTCTAAATTTTAATTTCCAGGAATGAGAAGTGTTAGTGTTTGTCTGGCTTAGAATGATGGCAGTCATGACTTTCATTGCGAATATGATCATTTGTGCAAAAACACTCACTTCCTTTAGGAAAAGGTAAAACGAGAGATCATTATTTAGTGATTTTTCATAACTTTTGATTTTTTAAATTTTTTTTCGTTTTATTTTGATTATGAATTTTTTTTAGATTTTTTTATTTTTTTAATATATTAATATAAAAATTATAAAAATAATATCATTTTAATTTTTAAAAAGTAGCATACATCACATCACTCAACATACCCTTAATGTTTTGCTTCAATTTAATGCCCCGAGAAGAGTTTGAATGAAGCTCTACTAACTTTGAATTATTTAAAAGAAATTCAGAACAAGTTTTGGTCAAATTAAACAAACCATAAATTAATTCATCAAATAATCAAATTTAATCAAGTCAAATTACATTTAATTTCACTTAAATATAGTGTAAAACATATTTTGGGTCGACCAATTATTGATTTGACACACATACTGGTTTTAATAACAATTTTTGAAAGTGAAATCATAGTACTTCGTCGTGGAAACTCAATAGATTTCTTTTTTCTCATGAATGCCATACTTTTTAGTCCCACGATTTGTGATTCACCACCACCTCTCTGAAATTAACTGCTCATTCCCCTTTCTCTCATCTTTATTCACACATCATTCGGGTAAGTAAATTTCTAAAAAGTTGCAATAAAAGTGACCAAGGTCTGTGCTGTGAATGATAGCAGGTTAGTCGCTTGCTGAAATTGCAATGGAGAGAGAGAGAGAGAGAGAGAGAGAGAGAGAGAGAGGAAAGGTCGAGAGATTCAGTAGTATCATCTATTTATTTCGTGGGGACATGTTAAAAACGACAACTGATGGAAGAGGTGATGGGGCATGCAAGAGCCTCTGCCCCCTCTTCAAATACAGATACAAATACCAAAACCTTTTTCTTATTTTCTGTCATCATAATAATAGTTTATTTTGTATTTTCTTAACATTTTTTTTAATCATTTAAAACATGCATTGTATATTTGATTATCGATGCATATGTCAAGATCTATATTATTATATAGAACACCCTATAAGAATCTTGAAGAGTCTCAGCAAATTAATAGTTATGGTTTTTTTTTTAATTCAAACTAGTTATTCTAAATATTTTCATGACATAGTTTGTTTAGAATTGCGATAATTTTTTATTTTTATAAATTTAAAGATAGTGATTGAACTTAATGCGAGTTTTTTAATTTCGGATTAACTTTCAAACATCACCATTAAATTAAATTAAATCTATATCTATACTATGATCGAAGACAAGTAATCTACGTGAAGATTAAAAATTTATAGGAAGTCTCATATCTCATAACCTAATCAAAGATTTACCTCATTTTTCTAGTCATCATTCAAATCCTTAAAGTAAAATATCTTGAATATGACAATGATTATATTTCAGCATGGTCTAATGATTGCACTAGGGCTTTAAGCAAGAGATGGTGTGATAATTCATACACATGACACGTTGTTGCAAAGCAAGGATTCTTGACGAGGATTCCAAGCCCAATGAAAACAAGTAGCTCAATTAGCTAGATTTGGCAATCCTAGTAGTGGTGCTAGAAAGAGATGAAACTTCCTAATTATTACTACCATTTCATCAATTTATAGATGCTAAGACTTAGTGCGAATCAATTGTTACTGTTATTGTAATGTTTTCATCATTAACTTTTGATTATAATCTCTGCATACTAAACATTTAAATAATTAACTTCAAATAAATTCAACTAATAAGATAATCTTTCCACTTGAAGAGTCACTCTACCATGTCTCCCCCTCTCCTCTATTTCTAGATATTATACAATCATAATCATAATCACCAATGTTTCCATGCATATAAAATATTTTTTTTTCTATTATGTATATGTTTTTTTTTCTTGTATATCTCCCTTCAATATTTTTCTAGCAGAATTTTAGATCCTTGGTGAAGTTTTGTAATAATCAATAAAACTCAATTATTATATATATATAAAAACCCAATTAGATGACTTGCTCATGGAAGGATAAGAGAGAGGGGAGCATATGCTGGTGGGGTGTGACCAAATACCCCTCAAATGATGCATCTAGGGAATGAAGCAAAACAAAGCAAAATTCTCAGGAAGGAAAAGAATAATGATATAATTAAATTGATTGAGTTATATGGAGTTTATATTTTTATTTTTTTAAATATAGTCAAAGCTAGGTTTTATATTGATTGAATTCCAAATCAACATCAGATTAGTGAGTCAAGCTAATTTTGTTGCTTGTTTAATATTGTGATGTAAAGTATTTTTTAAAAATAAATTTTTACTTTAAAATTCATTAAAATATTTTTTTTTTATTTTTAACATTAATTTAATATTTTTAAATAAAACCCATTAAAAAATTAAAATTATTATACCCTCGATTACTCATTTAATAACTCTAAAAACAACTATCATCCTAGGAGAAAAAAAATAAAAAACAAGAAGGGTAAGTAAGAATGATGACTTCACAAGCAGTAGTAATTGATTGAGGAGATGCATTGACTCTACCATCTCCTCTCCAAGAACACACACCCAAAACATATTATGAATCAATCAAAAAGACAATAAAGGCAAAAACAACAGTGGTCACTTTCCAATCACACCACACATGGTGATCATCTCAAAAAGGTCCCACAAAAGATACCCATCAGCGCGTATGATACACAATCTATATCTTCAAGTGGGCAATCAAGAAACCAAAAAAAAAAAAAAACCCCTAAAAAATCTTCTTTAAAAAGAAAAAGAGTTTTGTGTTGTGTCAGGGGTTTAGGGCAAGAACGTGCATTATTTGAAGCACAGATCTGGATCCACTAAAAACACCCAAAAGACCCAACTTCCCACACGAACTCACCCTCCCTTCCCCTCCTACTCCCCCCACCACTCTCTTAATCACTGCCACCCTTACCGGTCCTTGTGTTTATAAACTTCAAAGGAGAGAGATAAGGAAAGAAAGAGACAGAGAGACAGTGTCTAGACAGAGAAATTGCTAGAGAGGTAATTGTAAGATAGTGTTCTACATTGAAAAAAAGAGAGGTTTGACTGTTTATTATTAGCCAGAACCCATAACACCAGCAGTAGCTGCGTCCACTGAAGCAATTGATGGTTTCCCTGCTGCTGCTACTAGCTCCTGCCAACCATCCTAGTAACAAGGCGGTGGTTTGGCTTTTGTAGCAAGTTTGAGAGGGAAAAAGAAAGAAAGAAGGGAACCCATTAGGGAGAGAGGATCACACAGACATAGAGTGTTAAATTATTAGGGACAGGTAAGAAAGAAAAGAGTTAAAATATAGAAAAAGATCCTTCCTTTTCTTTCATGGGCAAGCTGTACTGTCTTGACTATAGCTGAGTCTATCAATATTAATTTGGAAAAGAAAGAATAAGAGTTATGACATCTTCTTGCTAATAGTAATAGGTGCCTGCTAGCTACAACACACTTCTTCTTTTGTGACTGTGTCTTTGGCATTCTTGGTTTTGCTTTATAGAGAAATTCAACTACTAATTATTTTCTTTACTTCCTTTTCTCCTTTCTTTTGCTTTTAACAAAGGCAACTGCCACTGCCATCAACCACACGAGAATACTCTCCTTTTGAAAGCTTTCTTTTTTGTGTCTTCTTTCTCTTTACCTTACTTTTCTTGGGTTTTGCAGGAATGGGGGAAAGAAAATTGCTCTGCTACCACCACCACCACCACCACCACTCTGCTAGCTGCTACTGACACTCTTTCTTTCTAGTTGGTAGGTAGGGTTTGTGGTTGAGAAAGAAGTTTTACTTGTAAAAGAGAGCACACAAAACAAAAACACGAAACTTACTCTCTCACAAATCAAGGAAAAGAGAGAAAACAAGTCTCTATTAGCATAGATAGACAAAGGAACTACTTCTACAACAACAAGGTGTTGTAAGAGAGGTGGGGTTTGGTGTGAAACATAGTACCAAACTCTCTATTCACAACTACTACCACTACTACCATGGATGCTTATGAAGCAACAAGAATAGTTTTCTCAAGAATCCAAAATCTAGACCCAGAAAATGCTTCAAAGATCATGGGTCTTCTTTTGATTCAAGACCATGGTGAAAAGGAAATGATTAGGTTAGCTTTTGGACCAGAAGCACTTGTTCACTCAGTGATCCTTAAAGCCAGGAAAGAACTAGGACTAAGCTCTCCGACAAACCTTTCTACAAGTCCTTCCTCTCCTTCTCATCTTTACTCAAGCAACCCAATAGCCATCTCTAGACAAAATAGTTCTTCAACTTCAAGACTTGGGTTTAATATCCCACCTTCACTTGCTATCCCAAACCCTTCATCAAATAATTCTTCTTCTTGGAGTGACCTTCCAAACCCAGATGACTTGATGATTAGTCCTAATGATAGCTCACTCAATCCTGCTTCAGTGCCTTTCTATGCTAATGGAGTAAGAGGTGGAGAGTCTGATTTGATGGATGAGTTTCAGCTCCAAGACCAGCTTTCATTCTTAAATGATAATTCACAAAATCTCGGTCCAAAAAGTTCAGATCTTTTTTACCCTCAACTTGATGCTCTATCAAGTCCAACTGGTGCTAGTGATTCTATGATGTTTCCTTCTTACTGGGGTGGGTCTGTGCACAGAAGGAGCTGCTCTGTCAGTGATGTTTTGGGGTCTGAGGATCCAAATTCAGGGTTTGGATGGAGACCATGTCTTTACTTTGCTAGAGGGTACTGTAAGAATGGAAGTAATTGTAGGTTTGTTCATGGTGGGCTTGGAGAACTAGATGGTGCAGGTGTTGTCAGTTCACCCAATGGCAACAACAAGATTGATATGATGGACCAGTGCCATGAGTTGCTTAGATCTAAGTCTGCTCACCAGCAAAGGTTAGCTGCTGCTTCTCAGCTCATGAGTGGCTCTGCTGCTTCTTTTCCTTACTCTCCTAAAAGCATGAACTTTCTTCTTCAACAGCAGCAAAATGATAGCCAGAGGTACTAGAGTATTTTCTTTTAAAAAAATTACGTTCATTGTTTTTTGTTTTGTGTAAGTTGTGTGGTGAGCTCCATTTCTTTTTTTCCTTGCAGGGCTGCCGCTACTGCTTTGATGATGGGGGAGGACATGCACAAATTTGGAAGATCTAGGCTTGACAGGAATGATTTGGTTAATCCTGCTTCAAGGCAGATCTACTTGACTTTCCCAGCGGATAGCACTTTTAGAGAGGAAGACGTGTCAAATTATTTCAGGTTAATTTTTTCAACTTGTTTTTGTGCAAGCTGAACTTGGTGAAATCAGAGAAGTTCTTTGCTTAACTATTTTGATTTTGTTGTTTGAAGTATTTATGGGCCAGTGCAAGATGTGAGGATTCCTTATCAGCAGAAGAGGATGTTTGGATTTGTTACCTTTGTTTATCCAGAGACGGTGAAGATAATCTTGGCCAAAGGGAATCCTCATTTTGTTTGTGATGCAAGGGTGCTTGTTAAGCCATACAAAGAGAAAGGCAAAGTCCCAGACAAGTACAGGCATTCTCTCACACTTTCTACTTAACTTCAGATTTCTATAAGCTTTTTTGAAGCTCGTTTTGCTTATTCGAGTCTGTTGTTTGCAGGAAGCAACAGCAGCAACAAGTTGAGAGGGGTGAGTTCTCACCTTGCGGTACTCCTACTGGTCTTGATTCAAGAGATCCCTTTGATCTCCAGCTTGGTAATCATGCAATAACCAAAACAACCAACACTTATGTTTTGTACTTCACATATTGTTACTTAAATCAATTTATCTTTCTTTAATTCTAGGTGCAAGAATGTTTTACAATACTCAAGACATGCTGTGGAGGAGGAAGCTAGAGGAGCAAGCTGATTTGCAGCAAGCCCTTGAGCTTCAAAGTAGAAGATTAATGAGCTTGCAGCTTCTTGATGTCAAGAAACATCATCACAGGGCTCTTTCCAATGGCAGCCCTGTCCCCTCTCCTACTCACTCTCCCAATATTTTCAATCACTCTCTTGCCTTCCCTCCACTCCACAGCAGCACCGAAGTTCCACAGGGTATGGCTGTCTCTTTGTTACTCTACTCTATACAGGTGAAAATTGAGCTTTACAACCTAACTTTGGATTGTTTTGTTTCAGAGAATTGTTCTAGCTCAATGCCAGCCACGTCAGTGACTGCCCCGCCTGAAAAACAGATATCAAATGCTACTTCTGGTAAAGAATATACTAGCAGTGAAGAGAACGGCAGTGGAAAAGAGAGCTCCCATGGTGAAGACAGTGATTTACAAGAAAGGTATAAACCAACCTTTTGGCATTTAGCTATAGACAATAAACTGGCCTAAAATGGTAACCACCATACCTTTGCATCAGATTTGTATCTAATTCCTGTTTTGGTCCATTGGTCTAAATTTCTGGAAACATTCCAATTTAGGTAGATTTTGTATTTCTGAATCTTATTTTTGATGTCAGTTTGGAGCACAACCTCCCTGACAGTCCCTTTGCATCTCCAACAAAAGGCACCGGGGACTATTACTCTGCCTTCATCAATGGACTTACTGAGGCCCGTGAGAAGGATGCTAGCATCCCAACTTCAACTTCTGCTAACAATAATTTGGTCCCCTCAAGTCTAATCTCTCCTAATTCTTCACTGGAAATGGCATCCTTCAAATCCTTCAATTGCCAAATCCCTAGGTAAATTATTCAAATTTACCCTTAAAAAAAATCTTAAAAGACAAGGTGACGAGTTTGTGACAATATTTGGATCTTACTTTAGGTTTTCATCTGGGCATGGAGCAATTGGGATGTATGCCAGCACAGATGGACCTACCTGTCCCGTTGGAATTTAGCTTTGCTATGCTTATAGGTAAACTATTGAAACTTTGGATTCCTTGAAATATTTTCTCTTGCTTGCTTTATATACATACAAAATGTGATGTGTATTCTTAATGGGATTTGGTTGGTTTTGCTTTGGCTTTTTCTGCTGTATAAATTTACAGGAAGATTGAGAAGTGTAACCAAACAAAAACTCACATCAAAGATTATGTAGAGAGATTGAGCCATCGCCACCACTAGCAGTGCTACTAGCTACCTTTACCACCTCTTGCTACCGTCATCATCATCGATACTATACTACTTACTACCATACAAATTGCATACGTGAAAGGCCAGTAGAGGAAGTGGGTCAGCCATTCCTTTCTTTGTTGCACTATTTTCGTCACTCATTTCAGTAGTTGAAGTAAGTTGGACCACAGGTAAAGAAAGCAAAGAAAAAGAAGAGTCACACAATGTGTAGTTGTAAGTTGTAACTTTATGGAACTACAAAATTTCTTTCCCTTCCCTTCCCCCCTTTTTTTCACCACTCCTGTCTTCCCTAGAAGAAACAAAGCCTATATTTAGTGTTAGCTCTTGTGATGTTTTTAGGGTATAATCAAAAATCTTTGTACAGCAGAAAGCTGAACCCCAGAGATCAGAGAATCTATATACTACTTATCTATATCTATGACTATGTGAATGAAAATAGGGCTGACACTGTTCCCCTTCTGGAACTACAGTTCTACGACTTTTCTCTTAACTTTCTCTCCATTTTCATTCCTTCCACAATTAATTCCACTTAAAATGTTATAATCAATTAAAATGTATAATATATTCTCAGTGCTAGTTGGACAAAAAATTAATTTGATTTTTATTTAGAAAAAAGCTTGATTGAAAAATAATAAAATATATCAAAATATTAAAAAAGAAAACCAGCCACTAATTCAGAGGTTCTTCTAGTGAAAAAACAAGTACACATGTAATGAGCAGCTAATTATCCGTAAGGGGAAAACTGGGAGCAAAAAAAAGTGAGGCAAGGATTTAGATTTTGGTTACTCCACCTCACTTTCAAGAACCGCATGGTATTTTCGGATTTCTTTTCAAAAACATTAGCTTAATAAATTAAAAGTTTTGATAGAATGATATTATTTGAAAAATATTTAGTGAAATAGTATTTTTTTACCTTCTCATACTTCTGAAATGTGTTATTTAAAAGTTATTGTTTATGTAGCAATTCTCACGAGTAATTATGAGCAGTCAGATGTGATTCTATTATAACTAAACAAGGATCTGTCCTGGAAAAATTATATAAATGGCCTAGCCGATATATTTATGGATTAATTAAACAAGTCTAGGGTAAGAAGAAGGTATGATGGCTCAAAACGACCATAACTTTTGATTCTATCGTTGGATCGCATTTAAATTTTTACAGGAGTTTTCGAAGATCGTTTTCCTTTAAATAACTATGGAATCACTACTCTTACCATTAGATCTTTAGATTTCAAAATTCTCACTCTAGAGCTTTGATTTTGGCTGTTTTGTGATTTTTCTTGCGAAACGGTCGACCAGTTTAATAAATCAATTGACAGTTTTAACGAATAGATTAAGCATTTAGTCCTAAATTTAAATAAATATCGCGACTTTGAACTACGATATCAATTCAGATTTTGTCATGGTTGAACAATTAATTGATTTCTCAGTTTACAATTGTAACATAAAAAAAAATACTATTTGGCCAAATGTTTCTCCTCTTATATCATTTCACTATCTCCTTGCATTTTACATGCTAATAGCACAATTTAACCGGTATTTTATACCCATTATGTATTCTATATTTAAAGCTAGTGAGTAAAACCTTATACACAGTCTCAAACCCTTTCGACACAGATTGCGGAGGGATTAAAACTTAGCAAAACCCCAAGAAACATCATGATCATAAAGAGAAAAAAAGGGGGAAAAAAGTGGGATTTGAAATCTGAAAAATGGATCTCTCTCCCCCCCTCCCTCTCTCTCCCCCTATCTACTGTCCTTTTTGCCTTATTGCAAGGAGATCGAATTATCATTTGTCACCTTGTTACTACTAATACTACAAATATGTTTCCTGTTATTTATTTATTATCGAAGTATTATCGAAGTGGGGTCTGGCTTTAAGTTTCGCCATCCATGGAGGGGAAAGGAAGAAAAGATAAAGGGAGCCGGAAGGGATAACATCACATGGGATGCTGACGATGCATGTGGATGCTTCCCTTCTTTTATTTTCGTATGTTATTGTGCCAGCTTGTTTGTGGGTCCCCACCACCCCCCATGCCATGTGATGATGATGATGTCTCTCTCTCTCTCTCTCTCTCTCATATACTAGCTAGTATAGCTTACACACCTTCTCAATCCTCTCATGCTCCATCCCGTTTTACTCGTGGTTAAGTTTAAAGCGTAAAAAAGGCTGTAAATCTTTGGGATTAATTCAATTCTATTATATTTGCTACAATATTTTTTCAATACTTTCTTTAATTTTCTTTAAGTTAACTTAGATAACCGAATCACTAAAACCATGATTGAATTAATCAGGTTTTATTAGGTTAATATTTTTTTTTAATTTAACTTGAAATTTAACTTGTGTCAAATTTCAAATTTCAGATTTCATAAATCAACCTGTTTGGTTGAGTTTGAAAATTATAGCTTAAAAAACATGTTATTTTTGTTGCATCTGATATTACGGTGATTCTTAAAAAATTTCATAGAAAAGAAAAAATATATCTAACATAATGTTCTTAAATAGAAAAATGTTTAGTAAGAACCTAACTTGTCAAAAAAATTCTCTCTTAATGGTGGGTTTTAAATCTCATATTCTAGGGTAAAAAAACAAATTCTTAAAACTTTTTTATCTTAATATGAAAAATTTATTTCTGATCAAATTTGAAAGATGTGGTATTGATATTAAAAAAATAATACTGGAATATTCATGATCGCAAGATTAAGCGAATACAATTAACTCATGCTTAGTGGATGGACCTGTTCACCATGCTATAATTTAGGTTCATTCTATGATAAGTTACATACCATAATAAAATAATGCCATCAATAGACCTAGAGATTAAAATTCACATACTACAACACTAAGCTCATGAAAGACTAACTTCATATTGTAGGCTACAAGTACTATCTATGGAAAAAAAAGGAGACAGAAAAAGGAAATAATGGCATGTATCAATCATCATAGCTATAAAAAAAGATTACGGCAATGTTTAAGAAATTGCTGAAAAATAACTTTACTGTTAAAATAAAAAAAGAAAAGAGGGTACAGAGTTCTGCTTCCTTTTTTACTCTCTTATTGCTCGTAGGGCCTCGTTGCTGACAGAAAAGGACGCAGACCATAGATAACAGACATAGATGTAATGAAGGAAAAGCAGAAGTGATATAATAGCCACTCGTATGACAAAAGTGTACTGATTTGCAGGAATCTCTTGGAGTTTGTGTTCACTTGTGTTGTCGTTGTTCTTGTCAATTTTATTTTTACAGTTTCTTTTACTACGTGCATGTGTCTGTGTTTGTATTTTTTTTTACTGGGTATCTGAGTTTGATTCTGCAATAAATGGAGAAAGTGGGATGGAGGCTTTGTTCGTGTGAATTACGTTTCACATCAAAAAAAGATATTTTGTGCTTTTTAACGCAAAAACACAATTTAAACAGTCTTCGAAAGTGAGATAACTTTAATTCACAATTTAAACAATGAATTCTTTTAATATGTTTTCAAATAAATTTTTTAAAAAAAAAACACAAAAAAAAATTACATTACAAGAGCACTGCGTAGCCAAGCAAGCTTGAAGGGAAGCAGGCAGCTTTTATGGATAAAAGACAACCAGTCTTGTTGTTGTTGTTGTTAACAATGGCAGGGATCTGATCCCTTCTGCTCATTGGGCAATGAATTGAACTTGGAGATGGAGATGGAGATGGAAATGGAAATGGATCAGATGGTGTTGTGGATGGTAGATGATCAGACGGTAGATCCATTTTCTTCTCCGGTTTAGTACGAGTTTTTTTTTTTTTAATATTCTTTGTAGTATTTTTTTATATATTTATGTACGTATAAGAACGAGAAATGGATGTGCACAATAAAATATAAAAATATAATAATTTAGTTATAAAAAAATATTATTTTACTAACAAGTTGGGACGGTCGAGAGTTTCAAGTGGTTATATCATCGGATATACACAAAATCTATTTCCCCCTCTTTTTCCCTTGTATTGGGTGAAATTTAAGTTTTTTATTTTTATTTTAAAAATGATAATTTCAGAGCTTTGACCGGGTATATACCTGATGAGGTCAAATTTGGAGAAATTTATATTTTTTATATATCTTATTTTAATTTTCATTTATTTAATTATGTTTGTACGTATTTTAAATATAATATAGTATATTAGGTGTTTTATTTTATATTAACTTTTAAGAATCTTTCATTCTCATATGTCCTTGTATATTCATATTTTCTTCTATATACCTTTTCATAACTTCTTAATTAGACAACAAATGCCCTACAATATATAATAAGAAGATAAATTAATTCTAACGAGTCTAAAAATATAAATTTTTAACTTCAAATCCAAATTTAGAAAAAATTATTATTGTGATAACGGTTGTTTTTCAAAGTGTTTTTTACTCGTAAATATATTAAAATAATATATATTTTATATTTTTAATATAACACATCAAAACAATTTAAAATTATATAAAAAAACTAATTTTTAACAAAACAAATTCACATTTTTATCAAATGCACGGCCAGCACGTTGCTAAACGGGCTAAATGCATGCATGTTAGCCCTAGATAAAACAGGGAAGAACCATGCTCGTTTTGCTACAAGCAGGTCTGTACTAGCTATGACAGATTGATGCTCAATGCTCAGTGAATGGTGGAGGCTGCTCCATTACTATTCGGTGCTGTGGTGTTGTTATGATGAAGTTATATGATTAGGGTTTCTCTAATCATTGACTAGAAACCATAAAAGGATAGCATTGCATAATCTTGGTCAAATTGATGGAGACTTGTATATCAATATACACAGGATGCAATCCACTGACATTAGTTTAATGGAGATATTATAGTTTACGACTCTTTTTCATAATGGGAGGCCACGACCCTTTCTATTTTACTTGAGGTTAAGTGTTTGAAGACAATGTTTGAGACTTTCCCATGGAGGTTTTGTTGAATTTTGCTCCATGATTTGTCTTGAACTTTGAACTTAGTCATTAGACATGTGGGAAAATCTTTTCATGAATCCCTATGGCATTATTGGTGGAGAGTGGAAATTATCAACCCTAGTGGATTCTTGTTTTTTTTTTTTTTTTTTTTTTTTATCTTTACAACAAGTTTTATTATAAAAAATAATAAAAATAGCTTGATGTATAGCATCAATTACCTATACGTGATGGTTGAGCTTCTCGTGATGATGCGAAATAGATCAAACTATAAAATAAAACAAAAAATTCCCATACAATATTTCAAATATATATTTAACAATGCAGTTTAAAGTCTTTTTATTTAAAAAGATATTAAATTAATATTTTATTACATGCTTTTGATTTTATTATATAAAAATCATAAAAAACACACTTTAACAAATATTTAAAAGAGAAAAAAATAATATCAAGCAACATTCAAGTAAAGCTCTTACATCTTATCTTATCTAATCTAATATAAATATTTTTTTATTAAAAATTAATGTATGAAAATAATCTAAATTACATATAAAAAATTATCTTACTAGACTATACATGAGTTCATGATTAGACTGAAGCATTATGAAGTTTTGTAATAAGTAAATAATGAAAGTGAAGTTTGCAATTGATTTTCACCTAATTAAACCACAAGGGGTCATGTCAAGAATTCCTGAAGAAAAAACTCGGTGATAGTGTCTTGTTTGGGTTTGAGGCCCAAATCCAATTCTTGATTAGCCAAAATATTCCATCACTTCAAATAATTGAGATTTTCTTCCTCTCTATTACTAGTGGGATGCCCTGTCATTATCGGTCTCTTCTTCCATTGATAGCTACAAAGTTAGTAATGTGAAAGAAACTTCTTTATTAGTGCCAAAATTTCATGTTATTTTTAATGTATTAATTATGAATTAAGTAATCACCTGTTGGTCATAAGTTCCAGTCATGTATACCTTGATTATAGCATAATCCCATATCAACTTGATGACCATTCTAGCCACACTTCATTAAAGCAATTATATCCATTTTTTTAAAATTTAGACCGACTCCACAAGTTAATCTGTAATTTTAACCGATCTAAAAATAAAATACAATAAAAAATATTAATCATGTTACAAATCTGATCAAAATCCAAGTTAACCTGATTGATTCTATTGATTAGTGATCTACGTCTTGTATTGATCAACCTGAGTTGAGTCTCGAAATTTAATTCTATCTACTAATTAGGCAGCTGGGCAATATACAAAAGCAACAATGATCATACTAGGCTACTAATTAAGTTACTAAAACTATCATTAAGTAGATGACTACGGTGTTTTCTACTGCAGGATAAAATACAAAAAATGTCTTCTTAGTAGCCTTGAAAATCCCAAAATTAATCGAAGTGAACAACTGTTTCCTTCAACCTCCCTTTGTTTCTTCTATTACAGTTCCAATAACCGAGTACCTAGATCATTTCCGACACCATTCTCCACCTTGGAACCTGTCTGCCATACTACCACCATTAGAAACAAATTGTAAAGACAAGACTATAGTGTGCATGTTAGGAAATCAGGCACCTAAACACAGTTTTATGAATTATATTGTTTGATTATGCCTAGGGCACTAACTCCATTGCAGACAAAAAGGCTCTGAGTGATTTGAGCTTAGAAATAAAAGACTTATATATATATATATACTGAGAGAATATTTTCATTTGTGGTTAATGATAAATATTTCAAAGATATATTCAATCAAAACAATTCACTACAATTTATAAATATAAAAATTCTATATTTATTTATATTTTTTGATTTTCTAACAGTTAAATAAGAGAGAGATTTCTACACGAATAGAAATCGATCTTTGCATGGTTTCACTATCATATGTTGATGAGATATGTATTATGTAACGATTAAATACATGAAAATAACTTATAATACTTATCAAAAATTGTGATCAAATATAGAACAGATTGATTCATTTTAACTTGGGGGAAAAAACTTGGAATCATAGTCGACAAGATTTATAATTTCGTCATAATGAAAAAAACATACATCAAGTATTAGTGTCACTGCTTTGCCCGTCGAGTTTTCTACAGGCAGCCCAACCGAGTACCTGGGCCTAACATTGGGGTTACAACAACGTTGAGCCAAGTGTAGTTGGGCCTATTGGGATTCGAACATTCTCAGGTAAGCATGACGAGATCCTATAAAGGCAACTTGAGGTTTGTTTTTAAGTTTCAACTTGCCTTTTGAAAAAAATAATAATATATAAATGTTCATAAGAGGCAGTCTAAGTCTAAACCGCCTTCTCTCGACTTGGGGGCACCAATAACCTTAGGTTGCGTCATCCGATATTCTACATTTCGTGAACAAGTCTGATAGGGAACTTAACATCACAAGAAGCTACAATTTTCTATGCTCAAATTCAAAAGTATAGATTAATCAAAATTTTCTATCAGCTACATTATTGATGAGATTGCTGATTTCCCCCTCCATATATTGCCAGAGGGATCCCCTGTCATTGTCCCTCTCTTCTTTGATTAGCTACAAAGCTGACACCATGAAAGAAACTTGTTCTATAACGCCAAAATTCCTCTTCCTCTTCTTCGATCTTATTTCTTTTATGTTTATATTATGAAGTAATGATCATGTGTGGCACATAAGTTCCTATCATATGTGATTTACATGGATAAAAAGCTTTGTTAACTATTTGACACTATTTAATTTAATTATGTCATATATAGTATCATAAATAACCTTTTTGAATGAATGAAACTCGAGTTAATAAATAATATTTAGTTTTTTTTTTTTATTTATGCACACATGCATAGCATATGTTATTTATATATATATAACATGGAATTTTATATTATTTCGTTATATATTGTTTATACGATTCTAATATAGTAGTTATAATAATTATAATATATGAGTGGTTTGAGACTCGAAACTGAAACTAGAATTGAGAGAGAATTTCTATGTTAAAGAATGTATAGATAAAAAAATCCCTTCCCAATTCGTGCTTAGATGAGATTTTTACTTCTATAGGAGTATATAGTGATCACTATACGGATATGGAACATAGAAAAAGACAATCTAGATCAACCATTCTTCTCACAATCCTCTAGACCAAAACCCAGCACTTGAGCTTTTGTATCATACACAAACTTTTGCTCCATTTGCTGATAAGCACCAATTATGGTATTGGAATCATCAGAAAGCATTGACAAGCAGAAAAGAATTTTGCCCTCAAACTCACGAAACATGAAGACAGCTTCAGGTTTAACATCAAGGCCAGCATTCTCGAAATGGAAAGTAACAACAGGAAGGTTCTCGCAATGGCCATCATCCGATAGTTCTTCACAGCAAAGATCCTTGTGCAGCTTGTGAATGATACGTCTCTTCAGGTTTTGATTGCTTGACAAATGATCTGCCAAAGCTGTGTGTAGTGTATCAAAAATAGGCTTGACAAGCAATGTTGCCAGGGTACCACAGTCTATGACACATCCACCTCCACCATCTTTTTCAATGGCAAGATCAGATGTTGAGCTTGACCCCATTAACATTTATGCCTAGCAAATTCACATAATAAGCTGACGAGGGCTTGGCGTGCATAATCTTTGTACGTAGTTTGTGAATTTCTATGGTTTCACTGCGTGCTTGTCAAACCTTAAATAGGTGCTGTGTGTGGTGTTTGCTTTGATGCAGGAAGAGAACTTTCCATCACTGATCATATTTCACATTACACAGCGGGAATTATTCTACCTTCCACAACTCTTTCTGTCATTAATATCACTGTAGAAAAGAAAAGAAAAAACTATTTTAAAGGTTTATTCTTTATAAGAAAACTAGTACATGCATGAATCTGGGAGGACTTAATCAACGAGTTTAATTTATTACTATTAAGATTTCCCTTTCTTTCGACTTCTGTTCCCATCGTTTATGGTGCCAAATATTGCTATTAAAATTCATTAATCTCATGTTTAATTTAATTATTACTGTTCATTTCTCTCTCTCTTTGTATACATACACACACAATCGAACAAGATTTCAGGGGAGAGAATAGCATAGTGTTAGACGATGAATTGATTCTATAAAAATGAAAAAGAAATGTAATTTAAAATTTCGGAATAATATAGGACGAAAGTTTTTTCTTTCAAATTTTATATGTAATAAAGGAAACACTAATTTGCAAACAATTTTTTTTTTATTTTGATACGTTAATATAAAAAAAAAAAAATTAATAAAAAAATATTTTACAAAATAATTATTATCACACTGCGGAATAAACACACCCTGTCTTCCATCAGAAAAACAGAACAGGAATTGCAGTTTTAGAATCAATGGAAAAAAGGGCCAAGAAAACAACTCTTTGTCCTGATGGATTTTGATCCAACTAAAAGCAATGATCCTCTCAAACCCAACCAAAACCCACCATTTCTGGCGTCACACTTTTTTTCAACAGTACAGAACTCTCCCCTTCAACAAACCCAAAGCCAAACCAAGACATCGAAGAAAGGGTCACAAAACAAGCTCGAGAAATCGCAATGATGCACCATTTGTGAACCATGTGAAAGAAGCACGAGACCCAGTTGAGGCTTTAACTCTATTTCATGAGTATCTCCAAAGGGGGTTTAAGCCTGACTACCCTTCATACGCTGCTCTCTTATACAAACTCGCACGTTGCCAGGATTTTGGCGCTGTTGAGGAAGTTCTTCGTTATGTAGAAGATAAGAATGTTCATTGTCAAGAAACCATTTTCATTGCTTTGTTTCAACATTACGGAAAAGCCCAATTGGTCCATAAGGCTGTTGAGCTTTTTAATAGAATGACCCGGTTTAACTGTGTCCGTACATCTCAGTCTTTGAATAGTCTGCTTAATGTTCTTGTTGATAATGGTTGGTTTCTTGAGGCCAATGAGTTGTTTGATAAGGGTTATGAAATGGGGTTCCGTTTGAATTCCGTTGCTTTTAATGTAATGATTAAAGGGTGGCTCAAGAAGGGGGAGTGGGAGCAAGCGAGCAAGGTGTTTGATGAAATGCTTGAGAGGAAAGTGGAACCGAGTGTTGTGACGTATAATAGTCTTATTGGGTATTTGTGTAGAAATGGTGAGTTGGATAAAGCAAAGGGTTTGTTAGAGGATATGATTAAGAAAGGAAAACGTCCCAATGCGATTACATTTGCTTTGTTAATGGAAGGTTCGTGCTTGATAGGTGAGCATAATGAGGCTAAAAAGATGATGTTTGATATGGAATATAGAGGGTGTAAACCTACAGTTGTGAATTTTGGTGTTTTGATGAGTGATCTTGGGAAGAGAGGGAAGATTGACGAAGCAAAATCTGTGCTTCATGAAATGAAGAAGAGGCATATGAAGCCGGATGTTGTCACTTACAATATATTGATCAATTATCTTTGTAAGGAGGGTAGAGCGGCTGATGCTTATGAAGTTTTGTTTGAAATGCAAGTTGGAGGTTGTGAAGCCAATGCTGCTACTTACAGAATGCTGGTTGATGGGTTTTGCCGGGTTGGGGACTTTGAGGGAGGTCTAAAGGTTCTGAATGCAATGTTGACAAGTGGGCATTTTCCACGTGTTGAAACATTCCGTTCTTTGGTTGTTGGCCTTGTGAAGTCTGGAAACCTTGATGGTGCTTGCTTTGTTCTGGAGGAGATGGAGAAGAGACAGATGATGTTCTGTCCAGATGATTGGGAAGCCCTTGTCATGGAATCTTGTCGTGGAGATGAAAATGGAAGTGTAGGTGAACATGTAAATGAACTGGTCTTGGCCATGGAAGCGTAATTAGGGGATAAAAAACTTAGTTTAACACTCTTGGGACTTTTATCTAGCGTCACATTTTCTGTGAAGACATAGTTTCAACTACAAACCAGTGTTTAGGTATGTTCACTGATTGGGTTTGCAAGTCTGATGAGTAAGGGGAAAGAATGCAGGATTTTACATCAATGGCAAGACAAAGTTATGTCCAGAGACTAGACACATATTGGTTGGGTTCTTATTCCAACACAGACAGGGCTGGCACTTCCCCAATCTTTATAAATGTTTTGTGAGCTACTTGATGTCTGATAAAATGTTTGAAGAGAACGAGACACAGAGACGCATAGAGAGATGATACAATTAATTGGAGAGTTTGTAACTTCTGTTGATTGATCATTATCGAAACCTAATCTTCAATTATTCAGCAGTGTATGGGAAAAATACCATCCATGAAGTTCTACAGCTGCATGGTTCCATTTTTACTGGAGACATGATAGCACGTTGTCATGTAACATGGTGCTGCAGTCAATAAATTACTCTTCTTTTCCCCATCTGTATTTAGATGCTAGTTACTGTCTGTTCCAAACTTCCTTTCTCAACTGAACAACATGATTTCAGCAAGTAATCAAATGGTTCAAGAAAAAATAATAATAATAATAATAATAAAGGGTTCAAATCCTTCAGTTTTTGTATTGCAGATTTATTGTTTTCTCATCCGTCTATAAATGACACGATTTTGATAAAATGAAACTCACAATGATCTTTCATGAATCAAACTTGCAGTGTTTGTAAACAAATCCCTCAAGTTTCCTACTCCAAACATACAATTTTTTGCCGTATCTGCCATGATCTCAGCAGGCAATCTAAGCAAACTGCAATACAACAAAGATTGAGGTATTGGAAAAATGTTGGATTGGTGTTTGTCATTTCATTTACAGGACCTTGCTTCAAATAATAGAAGGAAATATGTGTTTAAGCTATACCTGCAAAGTGCAAATAAGACCAAGCGTCATCAATATTATATACAGCTTGGTTTTGGCTGCTGATTTCATTTCATGCTGCCTACAGAATTCTGCTTTAGACCCTTCATGAGTTTATCCATCATATATTCTCAGGCCATATCTGGACCACTAGGAAGAGGCTCATAACCGTCGTGATGCTTGGCAGTGTTGTCATCTTTGTTTGTTCCAACAGGAATGCACTTCAGGATGACAGAAATGACTAAACTTGCAGCTCCGATTAAGACACTGGCCAACCATAATTCCCACCTTAGTGGCACAGTATTAGCATATGTGCCCAAGAATTCAACTATTACAATCTGGAAAGTAACTGTGGAGAACATGACAGCCAAGAAAATCCAGCTACTAAAGATGCCTTTGAACACATTTATCTTCTCCATATCTCGGCTGTTTATTTCATTGAACACCTGAACATATGTTGAATATTTAGTGATAAACTTCTACGAGATGTTGTAGTGCTGAAGAAATTGAAGATCAAAGTATGGTACCTGGCAAAGCACAAAGGTATTAAATATGAAAGTATTCAGGATTTTAGTATCATCTGAATCAGAAAGCTTCAGTAGATGTTTCCCATCAAGCTGGAGGATGACAAGGACACTTATTTGATAGATGCTTTGTCCAATGATATTCCTCCACATTGTCTTGGTGATTATGTTTACATTCCTACCAATTGGAGGTCTTTTCATCAGTCCATCATGAGGAGGTTCTGTAGCCAATGCCAACGCACCAAGAGTGTCCATGATCAAGTTCACCCAAAGCAGCTGAACAGTGGTCAATGGCTCATCGCCTGCAAATTATTTCACCATTTTTAGTCATGTATCTAGAAGTGCACATGTTCAAAATCCAACAAAAATCAGTCAAAAGACATTATCCAGTTATAGTTCTGCAAAACAAGCGTCCTGGAAAGGAGAATTTAGAGACAATCTTATCCTTCAACAATTTTGAATGAACTGACTGCTCTAGATTCTCAATGCTGCATCCTTTTGATTAAAAGTTAACAGTTTGTTATTTCACCAAGCACTGGTCCTTAAGGCCTAACATTTAGAACTTAAGAAGTTAGGGATGCAAAGGAACTAGCCAGAGATGCACGCAGAAATGAAATTTATCATGAGAGCAGCAACATTGACTGTTAACTGGAACTGAACAAACTTCTGAATGTTAATATAAACTGATCGACCCCATCTTGCAACATTCACTATAGTTTTAAAGTTGTCATCCATTACAATAACATCAGCACTTTCTTTTGCAACCTGCAGGAAATAGGAGAAAAATGCTGAGTTACTGCCTAATAGAAGTACCTAAAACAGACATCAAAGGGAATGAGAAAGGGAAAATCCAGGAGGGCCAGGACATTAACAAACCTCTGTTCCTGCTATGCCCATAGCAAGTCCGATATCTGCCTCGGCCAAGGCTGGAGCATCATTAGTACCATCTCCAGTCACTGCCACAACTTCCTTAAATACACTCCTCAATTGAGTCACCAATTTATGCTTGTCCGAAGGTGATGATCGGGCCATAACCTGCATTACCGATTAAACATTTTAGAAAGTTTTACACTTGATTAAGAGTAAGTTATTGAAGCTTTGAAGAAGTTTCAAGACCTGAAGATTTGGTATTATCTCCTCCAACTCCTGAGGACTCTTACAACGGAAATCTGCCCCTTCAATTACCAGGCCATAATCTGTCAAGATGCCACATTCCCTAGCTATGGCTTTTGCAGTGTTGATATTGTCACCAGTGACCATACGCACAGTAATTCCAGCATCTAAACAAGTCTTAACAGCTTCCTTCACCTCAGGGCGTATAGGATCCTTAATTCCAACGACAGCGATTAATGTATAGTTATTGTCAGGCATGCTATTTGCACCAGAAGTATTCTCCATATCCTTGAAAGCCAAGCATAGAGTTCGTAGAGCTTCACAGGCAAAACCATTTATGACATCTGTGATTTTCTGTCTTTGCTTTTCAGATAGCGGCACAGCTTTTCCATCAGCAGTTAACATCTTGTCACACATTTTCAAAATTATTTCTGATGCACCTTTGCAGAATGCTCGAAACCCACCGTTGTTAGGAAGAGAAACAAGCACAGACATCTTCTTCTTTTCTGAGTTGAAAGGCTCAACTTTCACTATCTCAGATTCGTTATGATATGTTTTAAACTCGCCTCCTAAAATTAATCCAAACTCTAATATTGCTGTCTCCGTCGGCGTCCCCAAAATGTTATCCCTTCCATCTTTTCCCTTGGTTACCTCTGATCCTGTGTTCTGAAATATAGATTGCAAAAGGATTCCATGCACATTTTCTGAGAAAGAGGACATTAATAAATCTTTATTGCTATTAGTTTGTATTGATTTTGTTTCTTCACAGATCCATATTTTGTTCACCACCATATGATTTGTAGTCAATGTTCCAGTTTTATCTGTGCAAATGCAACAAACAGAACCCATTGTTTCACATGCGGAAAGATGCCTCACCAGTGCTCTATCGTGCATTAGTTTCTTCATTGCAAATGCAAGACTAAGTGTCACTGCTAATGGAAGCCCTTCAGGAACTGCAACAACAATTATGGTTACAGAAATCGAAAAGAAATTTAGAAGCTTCAAAGCATCACTACTAGACCATTTTGTGATCTCATGGTGGTCTGCCTTCACCAATAGAAACCGTACCAGCAGAACCAAAAAAGTTATCACAGCAAAAGCCAAACCAATTTTCCCAATAATAGTTGCAACTCCATTAAGCTTCACCTGTAATGGTGTCTCATCTTGATCCACTTCGCTCAGATGAACCATCAACGTACCCCATTCAGTCCTCATACCGACTGCTGTCACCAGCATTTTACCAGACCCATCCTGTATTTTGGTACCTGATAGAAGAAAGGGCCTCTTTTTATTTATGTCCACTAGCTCACTCTCTCCTGACAAGCTGGATTCATCAACTGATAAGCTGTGGCCTGATATAAGAATGCCATCTGCAGGAACCAGATCTCCAATTGATAGATGAACAACATCTCCAACCACCAAATCGAAGATAGAAACCTTCTGTCTGATCCCTTCTCTGGTAACCTGAACAATAACATTCTTCTTCTCCTTGTCCAGGACCTTGAATTGCAAGGCCTGCTTGTAGTCAGTGATTGCAGTGACCATCACTACTAGCAAAATGCATATTACTATTCCCACCCCATCATACATTCCATTCGGCCAACCGTCAGTTGCAATACCAACACCAATGGAGACCACAGCACACACCATCAGAATAACTAACGTCAAATCATGCAAAGCATCCCATACAAACATCCAAAAAGATCTGGCAGGTTTCTCAGCATATCGGTTGAAGCCGTATATATTTTGCCTAAGAGATATATCACTCGAGACAACCCCATCATTCAAGGAAGCAGATACTTCTCTGGCCAATCCCTCAACTCCTCCATGAGATTCCAAGTCATTGATATCATGGGACCGAGCGAGCGCTGCTAGTTCATCCGGTCCAATGCCAAAACCAGTTTGCCTGACATTGTCTGAGAGCTTGTGCTCAACTACTTTAGCAGCTGTATCAGATAAAATCATATGATTCAGAAAGAAAACAGAATTGGAATAAATAAAATGTTACTGCATCTAATAAAGATTATACCCTCGATGAAATGCAATGCTGCCTTGTTGACATAAAGAGCTATCCGTATCTTTTCCTGGCCAAACATTCAAGGATGCTTGTTAATTCAAGGAACTGTAAGATAAAGAGACAAACAGAAG
Organism: Populus trichocarpa; assembly: GCF_000002775.5. Taxonomy (NCBI): domain Eukaryota; kingdom Viridiplantae; phylum Streptophyta; class Magnoliopsida; order Malpighiales; family Salicaceae; genus Populus; species Populus trichocarpa. Next base: position 20,304,223 of record NC_037287.2, on the reverse strand, counting down.
TGCCAACACTCTTTCTTCTACAGTGGCACAAATCTAACTACTAGTCCAAGATCAACCAACAATAGATGAAAGAACAAGATAACTTTACAAACTACCAGTTTTCGCAGAATTTCTTGGTATTGTGTGCCTTCAAAGCTAGCAATGGTTTCTGTAACAACTCGGACACAGAGTTAAACCCTTGGCCGCCAGTCTCACTAACCTATCAAACAATATTTTTGTGGATGGATGTCATTATTTTTGAAGAACTAGTCATCCAGTACTCCTGCTTCTGTATGTTTTCAAAGGAGCTAGGAGCTGTCTTGTCTCAACAAAAACCAAGTTTATATCAGTTTAGTCATGCACTGATGATATCTACGTGTGTGGGATGAAAAGGGACGACTCCACTCTCCATCATAGTTTTAATAACCTGACATGGAAGTTGAGCTGATTTTTTTTTATAAAAAAAAATATCAGAACTATATATTTTTTATTTTTTTAAATTGGTACTTGGATTTTGACTAAATGATCTACCGGTCAATCTAGATTTATAATGGAGTCAATCAAGTTTTTTTTTTTTTTCAATCTAGACTAATCAAGCTCCGGATCAGTTAGGTCGATAAGTAAAACTAGTCTAAGTTTTAAAAATATTTTCTATATTATTGTTTTTTATTTCAACAAGAAATCTTTATTTTTAAAAAGTCAACGGAATGATATCTTGAACAATTTTAGATTAATTAGGTTAACATGGATTTTTAACTAGATAAATTGATTGATTTTTTGTTTTTTTTTAACTCAAATCAATTTAATTAAACCCTAGATATTAATTGAGTTTCAAATTAACTTATCTGTCTAGATTTTAAAACAATGCTGTTCATTATCTGAAGTACAGAAAGGTATATATGTTAATAATAAAGAAAAGCTAATTTCATTTTTGTGACCACAAAAAAGCATATTCAAGTAATAAAAGATATATATATATATATATATATATATATATATATATATATATATATATATATTCAAGTTGCTAAGCGCATCCAGTTTGGCTAAGAAACAAATGGAGGTGTACGCGTTGCCTAATATTCTTCCTTCTGATCGAGGACAAGCTGTCATTAATTTTGAACATGACATTTGCCCTCATTTCAACGTCAGAGACCAAACGGGGATATTGCATGGTTAGCACTAGCTAGGGTTAAGTTTCCAAGAAAGCTAAGAATATCGTTGGTTTACTCTTCCAATCTCTTAAAAGAATATTCACCTGCCTTCTTTATCAGCTATTTAAAACAGATTATACTAATTAATAGAGGAAATTAAAGAATACCCTCGTTCTCATCTCATCTTCTTAGAACAGGTTAGTAGCTAATTAACCTGTGAAAAGGATACATATTCAAATTAAGCTCTGAAACTTTAGCAAGCAGTTAACTCCAGAAATGTTGGTGTCATGAGAGGGAGGTTCCCTAAGATCCATATGACTTTTACAGTGATTGACGCGGAGAAAGCTATGAAGTTGTGTTTGACACATGTCTGATCAACTCTAAGACTAGATAAAAATACAATCAAAGTTGTACAAGTCTACAGTTTTATTCGGCAAAAGTCTCATCAAATATGAAAAGAGACATTCGTAAATAACTAGGAAACAACCAATTAGGAAAAATAATAAAATTCAAATCTGAAATTAAAGAAAAAGTCTAAAAAATAGTTTGAAATTTCCAAGGCAAATTTGATAGCATTGGGAGTGCAATTTGGTGAATCAGAGCAGCGGATAAATTTGTAACATCTGTAAAGGCTCAGCTCAAGTTCAATTTTGTACACTAGTAAAATTCAAACCAACCCAGTAATCAGATCAAAATTCATGGCTATTTTGAATCGGTTGTTCATATGAACAATTTCTTACCGTTTCTGTTTATATCATAGTTCCGGGGTGTAATTGTTACACATCCCTAACAAGAATGCTGAAGTCATATCTGATCAAATGAATAGATTGAGAAATGTTCGTCCAAATTTCCAAACCCCCACCCCACCGTTAAAAGGTTTGAACGCGGACTTTCCAGCGATAACAGTCATAGCGTCCCCTAGGGTTCGTTAATGCTAATTGACGACTATATAACAACTACCAGTCCGTGATAAGAAATCAAAGCTTTCAATGCATGAATATGTCAACAAAGGCATTCCCTCTTGTAAGCACCGTGCCATTAAAGGAAAAGAAATATCGGCGAAGGGTCACTTTTTCTTAGTGAACATATACTAGTCAACCAACAAAAAGCTCGAACCCAAAACTTCCATGACTTTTTCAGAAATGATCTCGAGGTAAGCAAGGGACACATCTCTGTGTGTGTTGAATAATATTCTTGCTTTCAATGATGCTGATTTTACAGAAATTGTTTTTTGGATTGTTTGCGAGTTGATATACCTCAAGGTTTATAATAAAACTAGCACGATATTCATCTTCTTCTATAAAATTTATTCACTATTTACAGTAACATATAGGAACATTTTGTCATGCATCAATCAGACTCAATTTCTTTTCATTCGAATGTTAATTAAAAAGACTTGAACCCTAAAAGATTTGCGAAATCTTCTTATATGTCTAGCTCTTAATAGGGAATAAACCCTATTAAGATGAAGGCCGAGGGTTTAAACCCAAGAATTTAATAATAAGAGTGGTAAAAACACGTACTATAAATAATTAATTAATGTTGAATAATTAATTTGTGTGAATTAGGTTAATGTCAATAAAAATGTGCTACAAGTCAACACTCAACCGTCATTTTGTTAACAACAACTTAATTTATGATAGTAACATTAACGTCTTCAAAAAAAAAATCAAACTCATAAAATAATATTTAAAAAGGAAAAAGAAAAACACGAAGAATTAAGATCACAAAAACTTGAACAGCGGGGCACTATAAAGTTTTCTGACCTGGAGATTTTTACGTTTCCTTTCAGCTTCAGCTCTTTTGGCAAGATCAGCAACCATTCGAAACCTCCGGCGAGGATTCCTGACGACTGAAACTGCAGATCTCCATCTTCTTAAAGCTTGTTCGGAGGGTCTCTTTGCATCAACTACAAAGTTTTCTTTCAAGTATTGCTCCATGTAAAGCCGGTCAAATCCAACGATCACAGAGAATAAAATGATGCATGTATCAAGAAATGAAAATCTGGAGCTAGCTAGGTGATATATTCTTGTTGAGAAAAGATTCAATCGTAGCCGTGAAGGGCGGGCGCAGGAACCAGGAGAAAAAGAGAGAGACTGAACAAGAGTACTGCCATAAACATATGGGCTTGAATATATTGTTAAAGACCAGTTGTAAAAATGGACTTGGTTTGGTTTCTATAAAATTTCAGAAGAAGAAGATTTTTCCAAGTAATTTAATAGGAAATGGAAATATATATGACAATATGTATACCAATATTATGATTGAATTCATGGGATAATTAAAGGTATAACATGTGATAAAGTTTCAAATTAACAAAGACAATTATGCATTCTTCTATCAAAAATTTATTTTTACTTTTTCAATTTTTATCCTTATTGTTTTTTTAATTATTAATTTTTTTCATTTTCACCATTTAATAAAAATATAAAAATATTTTTTTATTTTAATTTTAATCCTCAATTTTTTAATTGCTATTTTTGTTTTTAATCATTTTATATAATTGATTTTTTTTTTAATTTCAACCTTTAACATTTAATTGGTTGAGAATTGAGTTTTGTAGTTTTTTCAGATAAAGTTTTTCCAGTCTAATAACCTAGGTCATTTGTTTGAAAAGTTAACGCGAGTCCATATTATTTTTTTAATGTATTTTCTTCTTAACTTTCATCATGCGACATTAATTTTCTTAAAAAAAATTAAGTGTTGTGATTTTCTTCGTTGTATTTTATATCAAGTTGTTCTGATCTCATGACTACGCTATTGGTTTGGCGAGTTAACTCAGGATGACTCAAACGATCTTATTATTCGGGTTACTGGTTTGTGATGCTAACTCAAGTTGAATCGAGTCTTTTTTTAATGGGTTGGAAATTGAGTTACAATGTTTATTCCTTTTTGAATTTTTTTTCAAGGTTACTATGATTATTTTTTTAATTTGGTCTATGTACTATTATTGTATATTTTTTCTATCATCTAATTAAAATAAAACCAATCTATTTAACCCAATAGGTTTTATGACTCGACTCACAAATTTTTATTCATGTTATAAAATGTGTTTGCAGCACATAAGTATCAGTTTTTATGCGAAAGAAATTCTGACTCGGTGGCATAGTGTGGGCCTATATCTCATAAAAAGCTAAAAAGAGTGCAATTATAATTTCAACAAGATCGAACAATTTTTTTTGTAAAAACTTTTATCTTTAAATTTTTTAAATTTTATGTAGTGTTATTAAACTTAACCTGGCTTAACAAGTTAACGTAAAACCTGGCCTAGGATGAGTTTTTAAAAAACTAATGGGAGTTCACCGTGTTAAACCCTAATAACTCGGTAGTTTAATTTGTGACTTGACTGACCTGGTCAAAACCTGATTTAACCTTTTATTTTTTTTCAAAATAATATTATTTTATCTTTAGAAATAATTCTTAAATGATATTGTTTTGAATTAACTAGGATCAATTCATGATTCAGATCTTGAGTCAAACAATGAGCTAGAATGATTTAATAACTTTGAATAAATGCCTTGCTTATATTTTGGTTACTATAGTCATTCAAGGAAATCAAATCGACCTTATTGCAATTGCTTTTGGTAATATGGTATAGAGTGTTTTTGTAATAGTTTTTTTTAATTAAAAATATAAAAAATAATGTTTTTGTATTTTTTTTATATCAGCATATCAAAACTATAAAAATTACCTAAAAAGATCAATGTGATACTTTTTTATGCAAAAATTAGTTTAAAAAACATTTTAAAAATAGCTTGAACAAAACAAAAAAAAAACACTAAAGCTCTCACATTAAAATAAAATCTTATTGTGGCAAGAAATTAAAAATAAATCAAGAAGGAACGATTATAGCAACATTAATCATATGAACCTTTCAAGAAATGAAAGGTAATTGATTAACATATATTAAAAAACCTTTCACTTTTTGGTCTTTTTTAATTTTATTATCAAGATTTCTTTTTTTATTATTATTTTTAGTTTAAACTTAATTATTTTTTTAATTTCATCCTCTAATATTGGTTTAAGTATATGTAGAAATTAGAATATATATATATATAGCTAGATTAACAAAAAAAAAAAAAAAATTCATTTATTTAAAGATAACTACAAAAAAGTTGTGCTTTCTAGCAATTTATTTGGACTCACAACAACATTATCTTATTTTTCAACCAGTCAGCTTCCTTTTTGTAATATCCACATGTTGTTGATGCTTTTGGCCCCACTTGAAAATGGGTTCTGTACGAAGCTGATTCATCCGTACCAAACTTGAAGGTGAAAGTCTCCTCCAATACAGAGAGTATGCACGGTCTCCAAGGTTATCATCCTCAGACCAGCAATGGAGATTCAGCGGGCGGTCTTTTGTTGGTCAAGCCATTCATGCAAGAACAGGGCAAGATGCTGGAATGAAGAGGAGAGGGAAGCAAGCACACAGCTGGAAGATGTCATGCTTGCAAATTTGTGCTGGTTCAGTAGGGGGTATATATGAGCTACCTCATGATGCTGGAATTTATATAGAAAGATGGTGCTGAGGATATTAAGGCATGTTTATCTGCAAAATCCACCATTTTCTTTTATTATAATATTTAGACAAAGAAAGTATAAATTAAAATAAATACCAAACAAATAAAAAAAGAAAAAGAAAAACAAGATTGTATAATAAGAAATCCTGTTGCCTGGTGCTGTTCACTTGCAAGGGTTTAGATCAGTTAAGCAAGGTGAATTGAGTCACTGAAAACATTTATAATTAGGTGAATCATGATTTATTCACATAGATAATATCAATTCATAAACACTTAATTAATTTTTACTTGCCAATATATTATTACAATTCTTTATATATAAACAAAAAATTAATTTTTTTATTAATACTTAATAGAAATATAAAAAGAGAAAAACTATTATTTTTAAATAGAAAAACTAGAAAAGGCCTAAAATCATACATGAAATATTTTTTTTTTAACTAAAACTAATTCTAGCAGATACGTTAAAAGTTAAAACTCTTAAAGATACAAAAATACCATAATTATGAAAAGATATAAGAAATTTTAATTTTTATTTACCATTAGTCTAACTAGTCAAAATGCTATTACAACCTTTTAAATAAAAAAAATACTAGAAACTCTATTAATACTTAATAGAAAAATAAAAAAAAATCATTTTCTTCAAATAAAAAAACTAGAAAAATTTAATAATAGTGAATATGAAACTGAGAATAGAAAAAAAAATAAGAAAAAATATTAATTATTTTTCCAAAAACACTCCTGTATCAGTTTCCTTGAGTTAAAATGAACTCATCATTGAGTTGAAATTGTTTGTGGAACATCATAAACTCTTCGGTCAGAAACATCCTCTACCATGTCGATGTCTAACATGATATTTTTTAAGCATGACTTTTATGTGTGGCTCGTACCGTTGTGTCCTAATATTTTTTGTGTGGGCTATCCTGTATATGGGTCCATAATATCTTTGTGCAGACCCATCATAGGTCCCTGATATTTTTAGGCAGATGCATATGATGAGCATAGCACCACAGCTCAACATTTTCAACACAAAAAATGGCTAAAACACACACACACAGACACACAGATACACAGAGATAACATCAATCACCAGCATGGTGCACAAGGTCCTGCCCCAGTATGAAAGTTACATAACTAAAAGTAGGAATTTTATTATTGCTAGAAAATATAAACCCAGTTGCTTTCTCATACATACAGACAAAAAAACCAATTCAAGAGGCAAGTAGTTTCAAATGTCCTGAGTGATTGCCTTCTCAAGGCCCTTCCAATGGTCATCTCATGATCAGAAGCACAGTGAAGCTCAAGTTTATATATCACTGTGTTTAACCTCACGAGAAACTTCACAACATGAGGCTCCAATAGGCAGTGAACCAAAGCAATGTTCCAAACAATAAACAAAAATGAAATTCTAAATTGCAAAAGTTTCCAAATTGCAGCTAAGCATGCATGCCAGTACACAATCAACTGCTAACTTATAAAAATAGTTCTGGGAAAACATACTGGCAGAAGTTTGTTACTATAAGAAGCAAAATGCATGCAATAAACACACTAAGATGGAACAATGAGGGCACAGGTTATTGCCAAATGAAGCATAGCGCCTACAACAAACTCCACTGTTCACACAACTTTGCATGCGGCACACAGCAGACAAAATAAACAAAAAAGAAAATGAAAATCATGTAACTTTCAATGGAACATCTAGAGGCTAAATGACGACCATTCTGCAATAAATATCCAATTAAGGTACAGTAATTGAAGCCACCAGATTGCCAGTGAACAAGGTTATGAAAGTACAGGAGTTGCAAGCATGTGCCACAAAACTTTTTGCATTTATACAGGTGCAAGATCTTAGGATCCAGAACCAAGATGTTTGCACCATCATACACAGCTACGGAATTGTCACATGTCATAATAATAAAATAAGTGATCTGAAGGCATTTTAGTGAGAGGAAGGCTCTGCATGTCTTCTTACAAACAGCTTCCCTACATCTTCTGTCACAACATTACTCCTGGCAAAACCGAATTCAAATCATCAACAGCAATTTTATTTTTCCTTTTCTTGCATTTATGATATGGCCAAAATTAGTGCCTGAAAATAAAAGGAAAATTGCAGACAAATAACAAAGATCTGAGACTTATCAGTTGCAGAGAGACAACACTGAGCTTAAAAAGGTTTTAGAGGGCAAATTAATAGCCAAAAAATTTCTAAAGAAGTTGAGGAATCATCCATATGATGCAGCTTTTTTAGTGCACGCAGGTGCACCAGACATGGTCACATTACCATCCAAAACCAAATTGCATGGAAATGCTAACATCTTAATTTCAAATCTTGGTCAAGGACAAGAAGGCAAAATCACACAGAATAACATTCGTGTATGTAGTAAATAGAAAGGTCAAATGCCATACCTCCCTCAAACAAAAGAAAAATATAAAATAAAGTCAAACAGCAGACAGTCCACTAGTCTCATTCCCAGAACGGAGAAATTCCATAAACGATAGTAGGCATTAAAGACACATTAGTCTCTACATCCAAGGTCATCTATGAGGCTGTCGTTTCCCAATCTTACAGCTAAATACTCAAGTGACTTGGGAACTCTATGTAAATCAGTAGTTCTCGCAATCGCAGTCTTCTAGAGAACTTTTACTTCCTACCTTAAGTGCAAATATAGCAAAACAACCAACCACATCTGTTAAAGCTATTACTCCAGCTCAACTTCTGCTTGGCAGTCCACATCATAAACGCTGGATTTACCATTTCCGCCACAACCATCAAGTTCCATTTCAACTCACAAATCTAAAACTTTCCACAGCATAAATTTCACCTAAAACCCCAACACCACCTCCATAAATAACCTTGAAACCTCAAAATGTATCTAACTATGATTCACTAATGTACTCTCATTCAACCATTATTTTAACTTCCATTATGAACTAACGCAGAGCAGCAAAAGAACAAATAAATCTCATATAAGATCTACATGACAGAGTCCATAAAAATAACTAAAAATCTCACCTTCCTTTAAGCTGAGGAGGAACTAACAAACCCCCACCAGTATCAGGAACATTCCTAGTAGCAACCAAATTCCCTCTTGCTACTTTCCCACTACGCGAAGACCCCGCATTCAATTCTCTCTTTCGAGACGCATTCTCAGCCATTGCTGCTGATACTCGGGACGCGTGATCACTTCCAGATAATCCAACTGCCGGCGAATTCAAAAGCATTGAAGCATCCGGAAGATTAGATATTGAGGGAAGAGGGCTTGGCCCAGCTACTTGTTGTTTTGGTAATGACGCCCCAGATGACCTGAAACAAAAGGAAAGGAAACAACTTTGAGCAAGAATAAAAAAAAAACCACGATTCAAAATCTCTTCTTTTGTCTGAAACTTAGAGAATTACTGGCTATTTTGTGGCTTTGCGGCTTGTGCCTCGATTTGTGGTTTTGGTTCTTGTTCTTCATGTAGTTCTTGTTGATGATGATGGTTTTCGTCTTCTTCTTCTATGTTGTCTGGAACATCCTCGTCCGAGGAAGAAGCGTAGTCTACTAAAGACATATTTTGATTCTCTCCCTGTCTCTCAGTGTCTTGTTGTCTCTCTTTGATCTTGGAAACTACTGGCTCTGGAGCTCCTTCTCATTTCTTTTTCTTTTTGATAATGGAAGCCTCGGCTAGTGGCTGAAGAATCCAGACCTAAAGCTAGTTAGCTCGCGTGCCTCATACTATAGCTAGTGGGCTTTTCATCGTCAAAGGGATCTCTGGATGCACTAGCCACTCTAGAGTCTAGACAAACATCTAACCCCGTTTTAGATGACAAGTTAATCTAAGTTTATAGCTAAATACATATTAAATTTTTTTAAAATTAACATTATAAGAAAATTTTTATTTTATTTTTAAAATGAACAACACAATTTTAAATAAAAATTAAAAATCATTGAAATTAATCCAGTTAAATTTAGCCAAATCAACTTAATTATAATTTAACCCAATAAATAAAAAAATTTAACTAGATCAATTTCCAATCTAAATTCATCTAAGTTTATAGCTAAATACATATTAAAAAAAATTAAAATAACATTATAATAAAAATTTTATTTTATTTTTAAAATGAACAACACAATTTTAAATAAAAATTAAAAATCATTAAAATTAATTTAGTTAAATTTAGCCAAATCAACTTAATTATAATTTAACCTAATAAATAATTAAATTTAACTAGATATGATCAATAAATCCCAAGACGAGCCGGGATTCGGTTTGATATCCATGACAACAACCTGTATATCCAAATGCTAACAAATAATATTAAATATTAAAAAATTAAGGTAAGAATATGGTAAGAAAATTATAAGAATACAAATTAAACATCAGATCATGATCTTAAAGTACTAGTTGAACTCATTCTATATATATTTTTAAGAGTTTAACGTTAAGAGCAAATTCATACACACACACACACACACACACTAGTGAGTACGAGCCCGTTTGCACTTGCAGTGCAATCTCGGTTTCCAGTAAAAAGCAATGGAGCTTTTCACTAGATAAAGCTTTTCATTGAATTGAAAAAGACTGTCTTCCCCCCCGCTGCTGTGTGAGCAACCTATGAAGTTCGCTGCTTTTCACTTCCATCAGATAAGCTTTCTGCTGGGCTGTGTCTATTGTTACGCTTTACTGCCTATTTTTCAGTTTGGTAGCTGTTGGTTTTGTAGGTCAGTAGCGCTTGATTTTACTTTTAACCTTTCACTTCATTAGCCATATGCTTACTGGCTTGTTTTGTAAACTCTTATTTCCTGAAAAATAATATAACACAAAATCATGCAAAGATGGCTCGGTCAAACAAGCATATTACAAGTCTCTGTTCATTGTCATCTATGGAGTCGAAGTTCAACAAATGAAGGAATTGGGAAGGCATTTTGAATCAACAACCAACTCAAACACACAGGACAGCCTTCTTATCTTAAGAATTTAGCTACAAGCTTATGAACTAGCTAGTGGAAACTAACTCGTTAGTTTTACATCCACTGACGAGTGACAAAACTGCATGAGAAAGAGAGAGAGCACTAGCCGTCAAGGATTCTGACCAAGGAGTGATGGTCTATAGTAAACGCGGGTTTGGGCAATCTCGATGCGATCTCTTGGGTCGTTCATTGTTTCATCCCTTAATGCTTGAAGAATGGCCGGCACTGTAAACTCCCTGAACGTTCAAGCACATGAAAAGTATCAGAATGCACTTCTAGGCATTATGAAATACACGGATCCAGACAAATGGTGAGCATCAAAGAATTGCAATTCCAAGGCCAGTGTGAAGATGAATAGTGACCAAGTATACAACAACGCCCAGCATACCTTGTTATAAGTATTCCATATAGCATCTTCAATATGGGGCATAGCTCAACTGGAGCTACAGGTGTGTTTTCTTCAGGATGCAGGACGCTTAAGGCAGACTGACTTAGCAGCTCGTAAAATGCTTTCACTGCAGAAACACCCTGCAAAGGAAAAGGGTGGGCTTAGTATCTGATCAAAAGAAAAAAATGAGAACTACAAAAAACAAGCGGATCTGATCGTGCAAGGTTGAAACAAATAATAGACTACCAAAAGGTCACAAAATCAACCATGGACAACATTGCTGATGTAGTGGAATGGCTAACAAAAGCAATAAACATATCAAGAAAACCAGTTGTTTATGCACTTGGGCATAACTTAATGATGACTTGGTATTTTCTATGATTACAAGCACTGAAGCCACTCCCAAAAAGTTTTTTTGAAGGTTAATGAGTATGGAATTGTTTAAAACTGAAGATATGTTTTCAACTCCAAGTTGTAGTGGGTCAACAGTCCCTAAGTGGTCTAGGGAGGTACCACTATTCCTCAGAGATTCTCCCAGTCCCTCTCCTTCTAATAACCACAAATTTGCATGTGCAAGTTAAGAAGCACCAGTTATAACTCTCATATTATGTCTTGGGTGACTTATTACACGCATGGGTTTCAATCAAATTGCCGGTTCCGAAATTTTCACCTCCAGGAGCATGGTATCCAGTACATAAAATAAATATATGGATCTTTAAAAAGGTGATAAAAAATAATGGAAAGATTAAGATTTCTCAAGAAAACATCCTGACACACAACTTCAAATATGATTCAAGTCCAATAGGCTTGAGCATCTTTATGAACCATGCCTAAGAGTTTCAAAGATTGATACCTGAATCATTCCTTTGCCCTTGATGCTGTCCCCCATTTCAAGACTCAGCTCTCCTTTGGCCAACTTTTGACCATACCATGCATTACGACCTTTCAGTAAGGTTACATAAGTGTCAGCTAACAAGGGGCCAGCAAGTTTTTCAGGTTTTTCTGCCAACATATGTGTAATAAATATCATCTCTGATGTACAGTGTGCAAAGTACACTGATTTACTGGTTGCACTCTCATTGGTTAGAGCTGCTACCATTCCTGTAGAATCACGATCAAGAGTCAAAATTTTCAGACTGAAGACTCAAATTACCAATTCTTACAAATGGCGTTTCCTTTTATATTGAACGAAATAACAGCTGGAAGATAGAAAAATATAGCATATTACATTGCCCAAAATTCAGTATAGCAAATTACATCGCCCAAAATTCAGTCTCCCCACTACAACAGACTCCATGATTCATCTACCAAACCAGAAGCATCCTTTGTTCTACTAATGTAAGACATCAGAGAGGAAGTAGGTGATATAAACAAACTGTTCCTCTAGAGTAGCACAAATGGTGGATGCAAACACTATTCCTGGCTTCATAATTACAATGATAAAGCAGTCCCATTCTTAAGTTAATTTTCTATGACAACAGCCATTAACACATTAAAAATGTCTAAATTCATTGGTGGTTTACATTCATGTAATATGGAACCTTCAAAATGTGTGAGGCACTGTATCATAAAGCTTACATTAAATACTTTCTGGTATGATAAATTATGCGTCAACAGTGAGAATAATATCGTTGGCTAGAGTCATAATATTGAAATTTGGAGCACATAGAAATCAAAGCTTACCAGCTCCAATAGCATAGACATTCTTTAGACCACCCATGACTTCATGAGTAAAGAGATCACCATTATCCCACACTATAAAGTTTGGCTGCCTCAAAAATTTTGCCAATGGTTTCCTCCACTTTTCTGCTCCACAAATCCGAGCATTGGCATATTCCTTATTGTAAATCTCTGAGGCAATATTTGGTCCTCCAAGATAGAGAATGTTTTCCATTGGAACTCCAGCTGCAGAGGACACAGTCATCAACTATGATGTGAATAAGGTTGCTACTAGCTAAAGAACAATCACACCATTGCTAGAAAATGGGGTGAACAAAAAACAGAGGGAGAGAGAATCTTACTTGCACGGTTGATCATTTGGGTGGGGGTTATTATGCGTGGCTCGGGCTCCAACTCAGCCTCTACACCTTTTGCCAAAGAGATGATAATAGGCACTGTAATCCTCTCCTTCCAATACCTACTAATTTCCTCAAATACTTCATGGGTTTCAGTTGATGGCAATCCATTAATAACAATGTCAGCATCCCACACAGCCTCCTGTAAATTGGTCACAACCTTCAATGGGCAAAGTGGGGTGTCTATCATATTCACGCAAAATCCATCTTTCAAAAGCTCATCTGCATGTAAAATCCTATCACCTAATCTTGCCTCAACATACTTTAAATAAGCACAACGCCTAATCAATCTCCTTAACACATCTTCCCTTGAATTAATCACTTCAAATAAATGCTCAGCTGTGGACCTATCAACCGATCTACCAGGCCTTCTCCATATCCTTATTAGTACCTTATCTCTTAGATGACCATAACTATCTTGCAATAAAGCAGTAAACACACTGCCCCAAGCACCTGCCCCAATGCCAACAATCCTCAACGGATCACCTTCTGCTTTGCCTATCAGAGCCCGAAGCTCATCAAGCTTCTCTTCTAAAACCCCATTCAGGTTCTGAATTGACCCATTTGAATACACAGTGTGATTCATTTCTTCTGTATTTTCAACCATTTTCTCTTCTCCCTCAATTACAATAAGGTCAAGAATCCCAATATATCCTAAGCTTAAACCACCACAAAAGCCTACCTTGGTGATATATCCTAAGCTTCAGATACAAAATTGTGATCTTTAAACCACTGATCTTGGACAAACTAAATTCTCAAGGGATTTTGAAACAATCTATCCCTCATGCAAGTACAAAAGCTCAAATCAGCAAATCAGCTAGCAAACAGAATACCAACTATAGATTTAATCTATAAGTGGGTTTTGATAGCAAAATAAAAAATAAATCTTTCTATTGCCCGTCTAGAACATGACACAAGAAGATGCAAAATGGGTTTTGGCACCCGGTTTTTTTATAGCATAAGCACCAACTTTCAAGAAAACCCACATGAGATATAACCAAGAAATTCTAAAAAGATCCCAACTTTCACAGCAAAGTCTAGAATTTTAGCCAGCTAAGCTAAAAAAAACGATCCCAGTCAAACGTAAGCAAAGACAGGGAAATTCAAAGAAGGGACAGGGAAACAACCTTTGTGTGACGTCAGTTTTCTCCAACAAAACAACCTCTGTATTCACACAATATTGCTCCTCGTGTCTTTGGTTTTCTTAAGAGAACAGAGCAGCGAAGAAACTGTCGTCAATTTCGAAGAAGAGAAGAAAGAAAGCTGCTTTTTGACAGTTACTTGTTTGGAAGCGAGTGCCGTGGCCGCTGCTGAAATGGCACGAATGTCAAGACCAGCGTCTCTTCTCCGCTTGATTTTCAGACATCATAATTAAATAATAATCTAGTCCCTCTAGTTTGCAAAACTATATGATGGATCCTTGTAAAATCCAAAACAATTAATTAAATAATAAATTTTTGTTCCGAAATTGACTTATTTCCTCATCAAATTTTCTCATATTATATGCTTTTCCTTTTCTGTTTCTTTTATATATATATATATATATAACAGATCATAAGAATATGAAATTAACAAAAGAATTTATTTATTTATAATCTGATTGAAAAAATATATGTTTTTCAAAATTATGAGAATTAATTACTTTCATTAAAATACAAAGAAATGTTTTTTGAATAATCTTTAGAAAAAGCGCAAAAAACATTATGTATTTGTAAAATTTTAGTAATACCAGATCCCAAATGAACAAATTTTCTCGTCTTCAAAATTATTTGTTGAGTGAAGAAATCTAATAGTTTTTATGTTTAATATTGTTATAAATTCAACTAATATTTGTGGGATTGTCTATGGTTTATAGGAAAAATTCTCAGATCTTGTTTTGCAAGAGAGTTAATTATTAAAAAAAATCCTTATATTGAGAATTAAAATGATAAAAATCCTTATTTTTTTTTAAAAAAAGGTACAAATGACTCCTTATCTTTTTTAGCGAAGAAAAAAGAAAATACAAATATGCTAGGCATAATTATTAATAATTCTTATAAAAAAATTATATTTAAAAAATGTATATTTATTTTTCTCAGTTCAAAACATTCACACAAAATTCACAAGTCAGCAATTCAAGGATTTATCTTATTTGATGAATTAAATCTGTCAAATATTTAATAAATTTAAACAAAATTTTTAAAAGAATAAAATTATTTATTTTGAAAGATTATTAAATGCTATTAGTCATGGTTATACAACCTTACTTTGAATCAAATCAATTCTAGCTTTTTAAAATTTTTTGAAACGATGATATTTTTTTGATGTTATCTTTTAAATGTCTAAAATATTTGAAAGAAAAAATTAATTTTTTCATTAACCCTATCTTGATCAAGCTTTAAGTCAAGAAATTATGATGGATATATCCATCAAACTAGACCAGGTCTTATAGCTATACTTCCAATACAATATTTCTTTATTCAAAACAAAAATATATTAAAACTTACTATCATGATAATATCCACGGGTTCCACTTTGGGAAGAAGCTAAATGGGCCTCAATAGAAGAATCGATATAAAAGAATTGATACAAAAAAATCCCAGAATGAAATTTTAATCAATGACAAGACCAAGCAACAGTGGCCCAGTCCAAGGTGACCCAAGACAGTAACTGGGCTGCACCGACCACCTTGTCAATCTCATATTCTGGTCAGCTCCAATGAACAGTGTCTGTTTGGACAATGTTGGCTCTGCGGGATGAAAGATGGGTTGCAGAGAAAAGGGACCAATGGAATTGCATTAAGCACAACACTCTGATCACTGGTAACACCTTCTTTATGTTTGTTCTTGTTTTTTCTTTCTATGTGATCATGTTTTGCTGCCTTTTGAGCAAGAATTAATGTAATGTAGGATAGGACAAGGCAGAGAAAGAAAAAGATATGTTCTTGTAAAAGGGTTCTTGATTTGAGTTTATTTTCTTGACAAAAGATGTTGGCTTTTTAGGCATGATGTCTTTTCCTATGCTGTATGTTTGTAAAAAGTAATTTTTTTTCTGGAGATTGAGATGGTTGTTTGTGATTTATTCAGCACCATGCTGAATATGAGCTATAAATCCGGTGCTGTGGTCTGTGTAGGAGGGCGTGGTTGGTTGTTCTTGTTCTGTCCTTGTTAAACTGCTTAGCAAATGCCAATCTTTGTTATCTTGATAAAAAATGTCTTTGCTACTGAAGTTCTTCAAGACTATGTTTTGATTCGGTCGTCCCCTATGTTCAATGAATTTGGGATTCAAATTCTCAAAAAAGATCATTCTATTATGAGCAGAAGTGGTTGAATCTTGTTTTTTCAATGATTAATTGGCATTTGCTGGCTAAGCTGAGTCTTGGTTAACAGAAGAAATGAAAGGAGACAAGAAGTAGGATGCTAGGAGTGTATTGGTTTAACTTCAAAGGTAATCACATTATCTTTAGTTCATTGTAAGTGATTGGCATAGTTTTTCTGAGCAAATCTATTTTGTGAGTCTTGGTGTCACAAGAGGCTGGTGCATTGTGATTGTATTGAAGAACTTGCTTTTTAATACTGCAAGTCATGCATCCTCCCTGCTTTCATTTTATGCTTTTAGCATAATTCTACTTGATCACCAAAGATTTCTGTTCTTTGGACACGGACAAATCAGATCATGTATTGTTCATGACTGATATCTGCAAGAGAGCTCACTGTCTGTTTGGTCAGACATGAATGTACCGCGCTCTTTATTGGGTTTATTTCTCTTGCTCTGATATGCTGGCTAGAAAATTGAAGATGATTGGACAAGCTTTCCATAAATACAACTGGGACAAGTTGAGTTCTTCACAGTGCTTGAAACTGCCATATTGAGCACACTTAGAGAAATCTGATTGGTTTTGGAATTAAACCAATGAAACTTTGGAAAATGGATGACCTTGCATTGGACTTTATTTATTAGAAGGCTTTTTTCTGGCTTTTAAAATGATTAGCTTTTCTAACATGAAAACAGTTTTTCTTAGTGTAATTTATAGAACTAAAACAAGATGTACAGTGATCTGAAAAACATTGATCCCCTAATTTGAAAGTTGTACAGTGATCTACACAAACCCAAATTTATGTTTGATTTATAGGAAAAACATTGGTTCATGTCTTACCCTGTAATTGACTGAAACGTCTAGCATTGGCTAATTTATTTTGCATTACGAAGATACAAACCTTGTAAATTTTTGTAATGTGCATATATCTAAAGTTAATTCTGTCAACATTTATATTCTCCACGCTATTATAGGAATTGTTTTGTGCTTGGTTTGCCACAAGGCACTTAAATTAATCATCAAGTAATATTTTTCATTCTCTCTCACTGCAACAAAGCTTCTAACTCTACAAGACTAGGCCTTTTGATTTTGGCTTGATCACTTTTGTAACCCTGTTCCTTTTTTAATAATACATCAGCTCTTGCCTTGTTAGAAAAAGGAAGACCATAAAGGTCCCTTTTCAACTATGTTCTTAGATGTATTTCTTCGAAACCACTTAATTAATACAAAGAAGGGGAAACATATATTAAATCGTATCTTATTCATGTAAATATATTCTTTCAGAATATCTTAGCATATTTTCTTGCTAGCATGTAAATGTGGAATGAATCAATTTCCTCTAAGGAATAAAACTTGGCAATGAAGATTCTTGAAAGCAACTTATGTTTGAGTTTGGCTGAGCAGAGGTGGCGTAAGTTTGGCATATGCTAGTCCATTCTATCTCACATCACATAATTGTGTCTATTTCTTCCATTGTTGTTCTATGTTTTAGCCTTTTAATCTGCTCCTTCAGATGTGTTTTTGCGTGTGTTTTTTTTCTCATGAAGTCTATACGTTAAAATGATGCTAGCCTACAGAAGTTTTTTTTCAATGTGTATTAACATTAATAGAAGACATTGTGAATTGTTTTCTTTATTCATATGCTTGTATTAAGTGCATATCTTTGTAACATTCTAGCAATTTAATAGCTATATCAGATGACCATCTTTTGCCCTTCCTTTTCTCATTCATTTCATATGCTTATTCTTATACAATCTTTACTTTCACATTCTTGGTAGCCATGCTAAGGTTTGTAATTATAGTTCTGTGGACTGGATTGCTGAAAGCCTGAAGAGCTTTTAATTTCCATTGTATGAACGCATCACAGAGATATGCATCTCACTTTTGAGGGGAAAAAGGAATAGGAAGAAGTTCTAGGCCAAAATAGAAAATGCAGCGGCGATAATTTTTGGGTTCACACTGTCGTTCTAATCTCCAGCATTAAATGTTATCTCAGTATATACATGTTCTGTTGGTAGCAGCCCTAAATTGATAATTCTACTGCTGGTTTTACATTTTCATATTTTTATTGTGGACAAGATGTTGTTGAACTGCAGCCCCTCTAGATACTTATTATCTAAGGGAATACACAAGTTCTACTTGTGCCATTTTTCTTATTCCACAATTGGCAAACAGAAAATTGTCTTTTTGCACTTGGTGGATACATCTAGATGTTTATGTCACCACCAAAACTGGTTTTGTGGATTTGGAAGATCTTATAGAAAATGTGGCAGGAAGTGTTAATTTGGATAGTTACTCTGTAATCTTTTGCAAGCCATGTACAACACTAAATATATGCTTTATGAATAAAAAAATTCAAGAAATTATGTTGAATGATATGCTTTTAGTTAGTAGGAGATTGTCAGGAGCCACCCTCTTACGTGGAACATGGAAGCATATACAAAGTAGTATTCCAGAGTTTAGATTTCTTTGTAAAATGAAGAAAAGAACTGGGAAACACAGTACACTGTGCTAATCTTTTTTTAGAAACAATACTAGTACTCAATAGCGCCTAGGTATTGTATTTTCATAGAAAAGATTTTCCATTTTTGTAATTTTTTATGAATCTGTTTTCACTGTTTCAATAAATATTTATAAAAAACCTAGGTGCACTTGCCATGCTATTCAGATAGCATGCATGCATTTGTGCTTACATGTGCTTAATTAGCATTTCATTGTTAACAAGATTAATGCATCCGAAGGATTAGTCATTTAGAATTAATTTACTTTCCTAGGAACAAATGGTTTATGTGCAATTTCCAATAGAGAACTTATTGGAATAATCAATAAAATGGGAATGTAGATGTATAGTTAGTAGTATTGTACCATAGTCTTCATTGGAATTGGGACCAAACATAGCTCTCAATGTGGAAAATCAAAATAAAAACAATCCTCATGGTGGCTGCACATATTCCATTGACCACTGGCTAATGTTATCTCCTTCATGAGGCTTGTCTTTGCTACTTGATCTAGTCAAGTGTTGATTTAAATTGCTTGCAGTATGAAAGATAGTAAATGGTTTATTTGATATGTCAACTCCCATCACATGCATGCCCTATTAAATGTAGGTCCCTTATTGTGTGAATATTCTATATTGAAGGTCCTTAATGCTCAATGGAAAATTGGAGATTTACTTTATTCTGTTGCAATTGTCATTGGTAGTTTGAGTGCTTTCGAAAAACAAAAGGAGGTATTCTGGACCGATAAAATTATGGAGATGCCCATGTCTGCCTTGTAACTTTTTGCTTGAATAATTAAGTACAGTGATTACACAGAGAATGAACTGTATGAACCATTGAAAGCTATTCCCCAATAGTCTGACATATAGATATGCAAGAATCTCTTAAACAGCATGTTGCCCCCTTTTGAGTTCACTTTTCATTAGATCCTTTCACTGTGGCTGACAGTGGTTGAATGTGAAATGAAAACGGGGAATATTCATTGCACTAACCTTACCCAGTGAGAAGGCAAGCATTAGAGAATCATGGAAAATTATTTGTAGGACCATTAAAGTACAAACTTCACTCATTTTTAGAGAATTAAAGGACAGTTATATAAGGTTACAATCCCGCATCCTTGGTAAGTTATGTATTAAGGATGCTTTACCTGCATGTATAGAGAGAGACGGGTCTGTTGGAGAACAATAACTGTCAACTCTTTGCATTTCTGATGATTTTTATAATAACCATTTCCTTTTTCTTTTTCAAATTATTGTTCTGGTTAATAAAGGATCAACCATGTTTGATGTGCTCTTCTTAAAACAAATAATCTTCTGTGTGCTTGGCTGCCAATTAGTCAAGTTAGTGGCTGAATAATCATGTGGGGGATTTTGTTGAATGATATTGATTTGTGATTTTTCTCTCCAGAATGATCCCCCAAATAGAAACTTGACTTGTCTAGGTTTTTCTGTTCCTTTTTTTTGGCCACTATAGCTTGGAAGTTTGTCCTTGGATTGCAGTATTGCACCTAATAAATGATGAGATCAACATTAGAAGAAAGCCTTAAATACAGGGAACACAGGGTGAGGAAAATGGAGATGATGCATGTGCTTTATATATATACATGCTTGGTCTTGGGAGAAGTTGGATATGACCCATAGGTTCTTGCCTCTTCACAGCTGTTGCTAACTTTCTATTCTAACCCTTTTGATGTTGATGTGCAAGACATTGTATAAGCTGATGCTGCCGTAGTAAACAATGTGCGAATGGATCTAAAACTAGTACCATGCTAATATTGTTTTTATTGAATTTTGTCTGTGGCTGTAGCACAGTTTCGTGCTGCTATATGGCATCGTGTCATTGGTGTGTACTGATTGCTGTAAAAGTGGATTAAGACGTCTGAGGTATGTCCATGATAGAACATTATACCATCTACTGTTTATAGTTCAATTATTCTCTCTTATTGGTTTTCTCCATGCTTTAAATATCCGGAGCAATGGGACCTGGCACTTCTTTTGTCACACATATGTTAACTCTTTATCCAAGAAAATATATCACTGTTGTCTTTAGAATTAGATTCATTGTAGGAATAACCAACACTTAATTGCAAAATCATTACCATATACATTTCGTCTACGACTACTGTTCTCCAGTGCCTTTTACTATAAATAATAGTTAATATTGGAAATGTTTTGCTTGTTTGATGGAAAAATTTCAACTAGCTACCGCAGCATTCTAGTTACAGTTGCTGTTTGTGAGAAGACAGGAGACCATGATAGTTATCTATTTACATGGGTTAAGGCACCTTCCTCACATGCCGTAAGGGATTTCTGCTTTTAAGATGAATAATGGCCAGTGTTATGAGAAAGATATTGCCTTTTGAAATATTCTCTGGCCAGGGGCAAGTATTGCCAGGGGGTCATAAGTAGATTTTCTTTGGGAAAAAACTTCCCATTGTGGGCCAAAGTGGGCTTTCCATTCTTCATGTGTAGTGTAGTGGGGCAGATATTGCTTCATCCCAAGGCGGGCTATTTCACAAAATTCTAGAATTCTTTTATTCTGAGTTAAGATATGTTCTAAGCCATCAGTTCCTGTGGATGAGGGCACTGCAGAGGTAAGGAAAGCCACCAAGTAGAAAATATTTTCCTCTGGAATAACAGCAGAAGTTCTGTTGTCCCATCTGAAATCAGAATTAATAAATCAATCAGTCAACAAAAAGTTGGAGAATTCACAAAATTAAACTTAATTCTTTTTTCAAACCGTTACTTTTTTTTTTTTTTTTTTTTTTTTTTTACCCAAAAGCAAAACCGTTACTTTGATTTGTTAACTGGGTAGATAAGGACTGGACCGTTGCTGGTGTCTGTGAGGATATTGCCAAAGACTTCGTCAGCAAAATCGTTTATTTTGCTTTTGGGTATAAGAAGATTGAGCCATGGATGTGGAACTTCCCACAAGCCCTTGGACCGTAGTTTGACCTCAGACACATGAACTCTATCCAAGAATTCTATGTATGGAACTTCTGTTTGGAACAGTGTTGATGTGATGTATCTTAGTTGAGACAACAAATTCCCGACTTCCTGCATGATAAAAACAGATTTTGAGTAATGCCATTTTATTAACTAGTTTATGGTTTCCTAAGCAGTTTACTTACATATGACAACCAAAAGATAGTGGACCATGCGCTCACCTCATTTAGTGCATCTGCCCTGTCACGGTTGAAGTATTTGGCCAATTCTAAGCAGTATAGAGTTCTTCCATCCGAATGAAACTGGCTAGCTTGAACTGGGTCTTGGGGATTGAAAGATGACCTCCAGTTATTCAGGAGGCCAGTCCTGTTAATTATCACAAATCCTTCAATGTAGTCGAACGTGTTTTCTGCACCTATCAAACGCTCTTGGTCTGTGGCAAATGTTGTAAAATCCGAGTAGAGAACTCTAATCCATTTCACCTATTCAAAATATGAAATTGTGCTGTGAGAAATGATACTTACTACTATCGGCATAATTTCATTCTCCTGCTTTAATTTTGTAAAACTTCCGTGGATGCAATGTTTATGCTTTTACCATATCAGGTGCTGGTTCCAAGGATATTCTTGCCCGAGTTATGATGCCAAACTGACCAAGTCCTCCAAGAACACTGTGAAATAGGTCGCTATTTTGCTTCTCCGAGCAATTTAGTACTTCCCCTTTTCCTGCACTCAGTTTCAGTAATTTTACATAAGGATTTGTGCGATACACATGATTTTTTTTTTCATATTTGTGAACCCTAATGTGTTTTATTTTTGTACTTGAACATCAAATTATTGGCAATGGTCAAAGTATCTTATGTGGAACCAAGGTCTAGCACAGCATGCATAGCAAGGACGTCATAAATACTTCACTCGACCCTGGTCCCATTATGCCTAGATTGAAATTATCCATTTGTGATGCGTACTGTGTTATTGTTTTTACCTTCTTTTTTAATCTATTTTCGAAATTTTACTAATCTTACTTTAACGAACCTGTAACAACTTCCATCTGGTGGACATTACTGATCTGAGGGCCATGCCGAAATGCCTGCCCACTAACCCCAGCATTAGACAAAGTACCACCAACAGTTAAATGTAAGTAGTCTGTCCATGATTTTGGTGCTAACCCATACTCCAGGCATTCACGCAGGATATCTATCCATAACTCACCGCCAGAGGCATCCACATATGGATTGTTTCCAGTGTAGACATGCATTTTAGGGCCTTGGAGTGATTCCATGTTGATTACAACTCCTTGGTGGGCTTGTGCCTGACCCTGGAGTGAGTGGCTGTGACCTCTAGCTGCAACTGTGAGCTCTGAATTCGGACCCATCTGCCAGATATGCCTTATTGTAGTGGCAATATCAGAAACCGACTTTGGATATAGTACTGCCAAAGGGAGTAGCTGAAACCTATTGCCGAAGTCTTTGGCTGCATGGTGAACATCATCAAAGCTGAAATGACCATCAACGGATAGGGTTCTCAATGAAGAAGGGTTGCTGGAAAAACAAAGGTTAATTCTTATGGTCATGCAGCACAGGAACAAAATCATGAAGCTTCTTATGAAAAGCATATTGGTTTGTTTGAGGAAGCTCACTGGTAGATATCTTTTTTTTTTTCAGCTTGAAAGTTGAGGAGACGAAGGTGTTAAGCTGGTTTTCCTGCGCGTTTGTTAGCAAAAAGGCTAAAGGAGTGGTATGGAGGAGCCAAGGAAATGGAGGGTCGAGGGGAGAATTTAAAGGTGAAGATCTTGGATGGCTGAGTCAACCAATATTCAGTTTAAAGAATCCGTATGAAGACTGCCTACTTGTTAGGACTTGCTTTTGGTTCTCCTTTTTGTGCTCTTTTATTTATAACAGCAACCATCAAACACAGATGCCAAGTTGAAGAGAAAAGTCACAAGAAAGAAGATTTCACAAATCTTTGCACTTTTTCCCAACAGTTGCAACCACAATCTCACCTTTTCACCAAAGACAAACATGTCTCGAAATTTATCTCACTTACCATGTTAAGGAAACGTTTTCCTATATCTAGAAAAAGGAAATACCCAATGGCTTCACGGTATGCGTATCTCCACTGCCTCTGATGACAGGAATGCCCATACCTATGTCTCTCGTACATGAATTATTATAGACTATGTTTTTGTCGCTGTCGGAATTTAAGCATCGCGTATCTGCATTGAGATCAGATGAGAGCCTACGGGCCTCCCTTGGATTTATTTGAAGGGGAGGGATGATCAGGTGGGGTATTTATGGGTCCATATAACACGTGAAATGCTAATCTTTGTGTGCTTTGTGGGGTGAAGGGTTATGATTAGTCATGTTGGGACCCTTTTGAACCAGTTTGAAGAGGTAGGAAGAAGAGCAGAGTAGATGGGGAGGACAGATTGAGGGAAGCACTGAAAGACTCTTCTACTTCCTCTCCGTTGTTTATTGTTTTGAAGCCTAAGTTCCCAGCAAACGGACAAGTCCGAAGGATTCTCTTGTTTATTTGTTTGCAAGTTCAGTTAAATTACGCTAGTGCAATTATTGCCTTCACTTTTTTGCAACGAGTTGCATAACAGCACCAAGATTTGCACTTGGAGAGGGAAGCATCTTGCACTTCCCTTAGTATTGGCACTGAACTTACCGTGTCAATGGTTCTGCACTGCTGAAAAGTGGAGGCCAACTAAGCACTAGTGTAAAAGGAAAAACAGCAGTCAAATTTGAGCAAGGGGCTGTTTTTTCTAGTTGGTAACTGGTTCTCATGGAAACTGAAAGGGACGAAGGAAAGGAATTCAACATCTTCAAAATTGATACATCTTGAAAATTGATCTCCGGAAACCCTCGTGTGCTTCCACAGAACAATGTGCTTTAGAAGTTACTGCTTATAGTGCATCTGGCCTTGCATTTGATCACATTCTTGATTGGGATTAACCAAATATTAGCTCATTAAATCCTGTTAACACATTACATGATGCCAATGCGGCACCTATTAACAATAATGGGTTCCATTTCACTGCACAGGAGGGGAGCTAGCTATGATCCAAATGTTGGGGGGATAAAGGAGAAAATTTTAAGAAATGGTGAGGACAAAATATCTGAATAGAAAAGGGATGAATTTGAATTGCTAAAACTAATTAACGAGGGCTGAACTGAATTTGTTTTTGTAAAGTTTTTGGGGGCCAATTGCCCCTCCATGTCGGTATGCCCTGGAGATCGCACTGCAATAGGTGTGAGGGATTGATTTGGATTAAAAAATCTAAATGAATTGATTTGTTTTATTTTTTTAAATAAAAATTAAATCGAACCAAATTAAAGAAATGAACCAAACTGGTTAGTATGGTTTAGTTTGAGTCGAGTTTTTTGTTAAAAAAAATAATTTAAAATCATAACCGAACCAGAAATCATCAAACAAATTTAAAAACCACATTTAATTGGGTTAATTTCATATCAGTTTTTACAGATAGTCTAGTCAATCTGATTATTTTACCCACCCTTGCATCGCAACAACTAATCAGATGATTTTTATCCAAGCAAATCCTGTTTGAATAATATTTTTCCGTCGTAGAAACATCTTCTATATATGTATATGCATCTGTATTATGGAATGGTGGGGTTTCTTTTACTGCTAGAAGTTGTTTAGGTAAAGTGAACGAAACTTAAACTTAATGGGAAGAAAATGGCACAACACAATGATACGAGGAGGAAAACAACGTGAAAGAGACTGCATTGACAAATCAACTACTGACTCGCACTTAACTCCAAGTTCCTTGAAGTGGATTTTGACAACATTTTCGAATAAAACAAGGAAGCATTGTCTCCAACTCAGTGTCCTAATTAACTTGGACTTGGGTCTTCTTTTGTGGGATTATAATATTGTAATCTCATGTTTTTGGAGTAGATATTGCACTCAAATACCTCTAATTATGGGGGCTATGGTGTGAAAGTGTAGTGTGTGAACATGTTGTGACATTGTTCTTTTCATTTGTGGTGAAAAACCTAATCTTTGATTACGTGCTTTCTAGAAGGAGACCGACCATTAATAAAGAAAACCAGGCATGATTAACAGAGCTTAATGATGATTAAATGAGACACTCCCTATAGCCATAAACACTTATCAAGGGGGCCTTCATGTCCATTGATGCTTCAATCTTGCAATGCATAAGCCTCTTTACAAGTCAAAAATTGTCTAATTCTACTCGTACATTTGTCATCTGAGGATCGAGGGGACGGCTAGAGTGGTTCCCATGCCACCTTCCATGGTCATGTCATTGTAAAATCATTAATAAAACAAATTAGTGACACTAAGCATGCCACATCATACTAACTTAACGATTTGATTGGCTAGTCATATGTCGACGACAAACCAATAATAACTCGACAAGTGAGGGGAAGGCCACTAAGTTGGATGTGGTGGGTTGATTTCCACGTTAGGGTTCAACTCAGTATGATTATGATAATCTTAATCATGCCAAATAAGACTAAAACGATTGCACTTAATTAGAGGGGTTGGTAGGGTACAAAACCAAAAATTTGATTTAAACCCTAGCTAGAGGTTATGAAATCATACTTATCATGTTACTTCTTCCCACTTTTAATCCACTTTAATCAATGTTTCCTTGTCTCTCTTCTCATTCATACAAGGTTAAAACTAATAACTGTGTGTAATCTCTTGTTTTGTCGTTCATGGGCTCTAGCACTGTAGACCTAGCTAATCAATGTTGTCTAAGGTAGCTAGCTAGGTTAAAAGCAACAACAAAAGAAATCCATCCACGTGGTAAAAGCCAAAACTCATGAAATTTGTATTGTTTCCTTTGTGATATTTCACTTCTACATTCATGAATGACTTCAAGTGTGATATGTTGTTCATGCGCGTGTCTAGAGACATTGAATTATTAACTGTCACAAATTTTTTGACTTCAAATGTATAATACTTGTGAACATTGCATGGTGCATGCATCACTTAGGACTACGTTTGAAAAATCATACAATATAGGACCTTAATTGAAGGGTTTTTTTTTCATTAATGATAGGAGAATCATAATATATAGTGGAACACCAGTTTATTTTCAGTGCTAGGTTGTGGGTTAAACTAAAATTATTCTGAAAATACAAAAAAAAAAAAAAACAATAATTAAGTAGTAGGAAATTTTTTGATATTATCATTAAACCCCATCCTGCAAATTAAATTTGAAACTTTAAACTCGAGTTCTTTTTAAGTTTGGATTTTTAATTAAATCATGTGAAAATTGTTTTAATGTGACTCAATTAACTTGCAAAAAATAAAAACAAAAAAATAATATAAAAAAAGTATTGATTTCAAACTTAGTAAAATCTATTTTCAAAGCTGGATTTCCATATACTTGCAAGGTGATGCAGACTTAAAAGAAACAAATCAAAACACAGTATCATGCCAACATGTTTCCAGGAGGCATAATTTCTTTTGTGCATATATATACAAAATGAAAAGGCAAAACCCATCAATGAAGGTTTCTAAGTAACACTTTCAACAAAATGATGATTAATTTTCTATAAATCAATCTTTGCTAAACCTTTTTTATTATTATTTTGATGATTCTTTATATTCTTTTAGTACATTTCTTTCTCTCAAAAGCCAGGAAAAGTGCAGTGTACAAGTGAAGAGATGAACTGTCCAGCATATGAAGAAAACATAGACTTGCTCAGCAAGTTGGTTTTTAATTTATTAGGCCAACCTTTTCCCTTCATTTTACTTCAATTTTTTCTCAAGCAATGACGTCCGATATATATAAAATAAATAAATTAAGACTGCTAGCTAGCTAGGGTTCTATACATGCCTTTCTTAATTTAATTTCTTGTCTAAATTTCATTTATGTTGGTTTGCATGTGGATAGCTAGCTTTATGTGAACACTATGCTATTAATATTCGTTAATATAGAGAAAAAATTTAAAGAAAAGGGTTTTGTGTAATATGTTCGCCTACTTTTTATCATAAAGTCCTAAGAGAGAGGATCAAAGGAAATATAGTCGATAAAAACATGAGTACTTTAAAAGCGTATAGTGAGCTCCTTGTTAGTACATCTCAAAGTGCCTTTGTACTTGAAATCCCAAAGACAATAGAAACAATTTTCTTGGTTTACTGCTACTAATTTAATTCACATCCAACGTTTTCTTCCAACATCGTCTCAAATATGAATTTTAAATGATCTGAGAGGTGTTTAGAAATGTGATTTTTATTGTTTTTTAAAGTATTTTTCACTTAGAAAAGTATCAAAATAATATTTTTTTTATTTTAAAAAAATTATTTTTGACATTAGTGTATTAAAATATTTGAAAACAGTAAAAAATTATTAATTTGAAACAAAGAAAAAATAAAAAATTATAATTTTTTTCAAAAATATTTTTACAACACAAGAACAAACAGAGTACAAGCTTAAGAATACTTTCTTCTTAAATCAAAGGAAAAAACTTGCACCGTTTCTCTCTAGCACATTAATAAGAGATAGTAAAGTAGCAAAATATTGTGGAAACCCAATCGTTTTTTTTTTCTTGCATTAATCCAATTTTCTTTGTTATTAAGTCAATTACATATATGAATTTTCTCCTTTTCTATTCGCAATCAAAAGGAGTTAGTGATCTTTGGAATGATTGGAGAAATCTAATGAATTTTAAGAGTTAAAATCACAACACGAACTCATTTAAAAATAAATTCCAATCTCATTCAACAAAAATCAAATCTATTTGTAAATCAAAGCTACAAAGTATATATACACAAACCGAAAGGCAAAAGAGAAAGCCAATCGATCCCACCTTCAAGGGCATATGGTATCCTGAACTAGTGCAAAAGGAAGGAACCATGGGAACATGAGTTTAGGTGAGCCTCTCTTTCCATGAGCTTATCATGCACTTCTCTTTTTCAGCAGCCTCTGCATGCCCTAGAATTTAGTCTATAATGTTATAAATGGTTCTTGAATACTTGGGATTTTCTTCGTCTTTTGATCTTCACCACGAAATTCACCTTCTTTTTTCTTCTTCTAAAGTCTCTATCATGACAAGTACTATTCAACATGTAAATAGTCAACACCAACATTTGTCCTACAATGAAGTTTCTGTGCAAGTCGATTCCCTTTCCTACTAAATTAATTTATCTTTTCGGTCACATTTAAGATATAAATGATGAAAAACACGCAAGCCAATACTTTAAAGATTTATGTCAAGTTACACGTTACTATATATTATTGTATGCCCAAATAAACAAAAACAAATTTAATTTGTTGTCCTGGCTCATGAGGAGGATAATGGCTGTGTGTGTGTGTATATATATATAATACGTAAAAAAAAAGCCATATTCATTGGCTTTCAGAGAAATAAGTTAATTATATCATACAAAATGCTTGTCTAGCACAAAAGACTTATATTATTAGTGAAAGGCAAAGATAAGATCCTACGTACGTAGCAGTTTTTATGCCAAAAACCCTACCCCCACTTCTAAAAAAAGGCACCCAAAAAACACAAAAAAAAAAAAAAAACTTTAATCCCTTAAATATGGCTTTAGGAAAAGCGGTGATTTAAATTGTTACAAAGAGAGATTGCTTCCTTTTTTTTGTTCTTCTTTCACCAATGGCCTTAACCGTTCCTTGATCTTGTACACTATTCTTATTGTGGCTTATTAAAAAAAATTATTTTCTTGGATGGCAAGTAATAAATGCATAAATGTGTAGTGGATTATGCCCAACTTGATATATACCTGCAAAAAAAAAAAAAAAGAGTTTTGTGATTGATTCAACCATATATTGATTTACATGTTAATCTACTTTAAGAAGAAGAAAAATCTATCATAAAAAACAAAAAAAGAAGAAGATTATCATGGATTTATGTATAAAAGATTACAATTACGGCAATATTGGGAATTAATTCTTATTATTTGTTTATGTTTCTTTGGTCATTTTGAATTTAATTTGTCCACTTTGATTTGTGAGCAGTACTTTCTTGTTTAGCTTTCTCGTTGGAAGCTTTTTTAATTTGTTCCCTTAATTAAGTTGCTTAATAATGCTTAACACAACGAAAGAAAGAGATAAACTTGAATCTTATGCTAACATTCCAATCATTCTGAGATTTCGAACCTATTTTACCATGATTATGATTAATTAAGCAAGAGAAAATGGATCATTAATTCAAAGGTAAGCCTTTAGAGATTTGTTGCTTCTAGCAATCATTCACTAAACTTGAAATGGAAACTTACATAGAGCATCAAAAACATAACAATCAAGTTTGATATGGACTTGACCTAATCACGCCTTGACATCGGGTCCAATATAACACTACAATGACAGTACCTGATCAATTCAACCTTTGAATGTCATTTTCTTGGACCAAATTAATTTAAAACATGTCATTTTCTAACAATACAAGTGTAAAAGAGAATGATTCCCACAAATCTCAAATTGAATGTTGCCCTAGACTCTAAACACGTACCATCAAGAAATAAGAGTGCTCTCTTTTGAACCAAATAAACAGCATGGATTTGTCTGCTATATACTTGTTTGAATGACTTTTGAAAGTACTCTGCCCCCTTCAAACGCTCTTTGCATATTTAGCCATCAATATCTTTCTCTTGTTCTCTCCCTTTCGAAGTCGATTTTGAGAATCCATGTGCTTGTTTCGAGAATCCATGTGCTATCCCTGAGCATAATGCATGTATATAATTGTTTTCAGATTTGTCTTCATACACATAATGTATATACTTTTTTTGAGAGTCCATGCATGTGCTATCATCCCTGAGCATTGGTTTTAGTCGAAGACCAATCAATATTGTTAGAAATCAAGGACATCTTGCATATAACAACAATGGTGGTGCACATTCACTTTCACAAGTGGAAGCCGTGCCCTTCAATGTTAAATTCTCAAGTCATAAAACTTGATGCGTCCAAATCCTCTCGTTTTCCAAATAGTACAAACTTTAAAGGGGAGAAAAAAAGAAAAAAAAACGTGAAAAAGGAACAAATTTTTGTATAGAATTCTTGTAAGCCTCCTCCTGTCAAGCTGAGATGAGACGACTTGTCCAAGAAGTTGGAAAATAAGAGAAATAATTGAATACTCATAGGGTGTGTTTGAGAGTGTTTTTATTTTATTTTTGGATTTTTTAAAAAATGCTTTTAACCTGAAAAAAAATATTAAATTGATTTTTTTTAGTGTTTTTTTAATGGTTTTAATGTATTGATATTAAAAATAAAAAAAAAATTTGATATATTTTCACGTAAAAAAAGGATAATAATGATTTTTTCTTAAAAAATAATGTAGTATTATATATATATATATCAACTATTTCTGCCCAATCATTATCTTAACCACTATTTCCACAAATACTATATTGGATATTGGTGGTGGCTATGAATTTTTTTTAAAAAAAGATATAACATCACTATCAACATCATAATTGATGTATCAGCTTTTTATCATCATCATCATCACTAACACTTTTCCACCATCTCCATTACTTTTTTTCTCAGCACCATCTCTCATGATAGTGGCATTGATTATGTTTGTTTTGAAATATACTATTGTTATTATGACCTCATTATTGACTTATCATTATCACCACCACTACCATTATCATTTTTATTATTTGTACTACCAGTAATGATAAAATTATTTTTTAAGCACTATTTCTTTTCATCTTAATAGTGTGATGTTAAAAATAATATATTTTGTTTTGATTTTTTATTACCAGTATTGAAATTGAAATCTTAGGATTCCTTAATTACCATAATGAACATTTCCTTTTTATAATCAAAAGACACCTTATAGAATTGTTCCATCCTATCACATTCATGTGAGGGTTATTTGGAACCATGTCCCAAATAGTATTTTCCTAAATTTTAATTTTTTTTCTTAATTTTTTTTGTTTTTTAAATTGTTTTGATATGCTAATAACAAAAATTATTTTTAATTTCACAAGAATGCAATGAGAAATCACTATATCGGTCATATAAATAATCTCTGGGCCAATCATATTTCATACTCAAGATCCAATAAACTTTCCAATAAAAAAATAAAAAGAGAGAAAGAGAGATATGTGAAAAGGGTGATGTATCTGATCCATCGCTAGTTGTGGCTTGAATTGATAAAATGGAAACGACCTGACAGCTGTCGTTCGATATTCCATATGCATATGGGCTGGCAGATCAATATGTGGGCCGGGCCCAAGCAAGAAATTGACAAATCTCTAATTTCGATGCTTTACCATAAAAGTATGCATGTTTGGACCAAAGTGATTTTTCTGTCTTTTATTTTCTTTCTTGGAATACCATTTTGTTCAGTGCTATTAAATATGCCCGACAGATCGATTTGGCACCGGAGACCTGTCCTGAGCCCCATTTTTTTAAAAAAAAAAATAATAATAATTAAAGCTTAATTTCAATTTATTTTTTATTTTTTAAAAAAAATATTATCGTTTTAGTTTTTTATAAGAAATATCTTGAAATTATATTATTTTACATCAATATCTTGAATTTAATAAATTTGACGTTTGGAATCCTTACAATAGACATCACATTTTTCCAAGAACAATTATTGATCAATCATTGAAAGCCACGGAAAAATCCCTAGGCTGTTATTGCTTATGATCAGGATGCAATATTTATATGCCTTCATGATTGAAGTTCAAATAAAAGGTTATCAAGACATGGATACAAGAAAGTGATGGAAAATCCAGTCAAGAGGTATGGATTTACATATAATTAAGTTACATGTGCTCATGAGTTCCTAGCTCAATGGACGACACCCATGCATGTTCTTCTTTTTCTAGTAAATTACACAATATAAAAGTGCAACTAGTAAAATCACAAAATAATGAGGTAAATTATTGAAAAAACTTATTCTCATTGAAAAATCATTACATCCTCACGCATATTAGAAATAATAGATTTTTTTTAGGTGTTGCATGTGATTTGAAAGGGAGAGCAAGAATCGAGAAAATGAAAAGAAAACGAAAAACAAAAACTAGAGCCACACCATGGATTAATTGATGACTAGGGCGGCCCTTGGGGAGAGACTCGCGATAACGATTCCAACATCATCTAAAAAGGTCATGAAGCTGGGTGATTCAAGGGTGTCTGGGAGTGTGGTTACTGTTGCTTTTTAAAGTGTTTTTCACTCAGAAATGCATCAAAATAATATATATTTTTTATTTTTTAAAAATTATTTTTGATATCAGCGCATTAAAACAATCCAAAAAATATAAAAATATTAATTTTAAGCAAAAACAAATTCAAATTTTTTAGGAATGCGGGTTGGACCGCATTCCTAAACGGTCCAAAAGCTCTATACGGTGCTTGAATATAACGGGCTAATGTCACACGCTGGCAAATGAAAAGCACACATTAAGTTTTTTTTTTTTTCTAGTTTGGTCCCCAATCAGTTTTTTTATTTATATTTTTATTATTTGATAACTTTTTAATTTTTTTGATTTTATCCCTTGATTCTTGGATGACTCTTTAAATTAGTCCCAAATTTCATCTTATAATTAAGTCCCAACCTGAAAAGGGTTATGGCTCTAGGTTAATTATCTAGAAATGCGTGAAACTATAAAAAATTATTTATTTTATTTTTAATTATCTAGAAATGTACAAGCTATAAAAAATTCTTTAGTTTTTTTTTTTTTTTTTTTTTGAGAATGAACGGTTATATATAGTTCCTTATGTATACCAATGTTAATGTGAAAGTTATTCATATATATTCTATCATGATATACAAGAGTTGGATCTTATTTTTTAAAACAAAAAGAAGATTAAGAAGTATTTTTTTTATATTAATAATTTTATATGCTGTTCGTTTTACCTTTTATAAGTGGTACGTAATATCATCCATCATCCTTTTCTATTTTTCTATGGTATCATGAAATAACTGGTAGATAAATTTGATAGCCAGTGATAATATCAGAAAATAATTCTGGGGTTTCGAGCTTCAGTGCCCAATGAGGTTACGAGACGACCAGATTCATTGCTTTGCTATCTGCAAAGACTGGGCTTCCCTTGTCTCCAAAATTTATACTTTCTCCCGCAAACACTTCATAACAATGGAGGATGATGATTATTATCCGATCAACAATCTCCTTTCAAGAAGTTGTTTGAAAATCTTAAATCTCTTGAAGTCAAGCTGAGCTTCCGCCAACCCTATCATTGCTACATATTGATGTTTGAACATTCGGCTCTTGTATATTCTTTTCATGATCTTTATTTGTTGATAACAGACTTGTTTCCTCAAAATCCTATGATAAATAAATTTTGTTTCCTCCAAAATTTCAATTTAATTTTAACAAAAAAAAACCCTCTAAAACCGGTTTCATAGCAAACTAATTAATTCATGAAAAAAAAATTGTCGATAAAAATAATTTGCACCACTTGATAAATATTATTTTTGAATGATAAACTCACCACATATACATGACAGGTAGGTGCATGCAGCCATGCAATACGATTTGTGTTTACCTGCTCTATATTCAATGAACAAAATATGAATCCCTTTTGATTATTTATTTATTTATTTTGAAAAAAAAAATCAATCTCTCCAAAGTAGAAGCAAATTTATTTGTTTATTTTGAAAAAATAAATAAATCAATATCTCCAAAGTAGAAGCAAAGGTAAATAAATATAAAGCTTTTGTATTGAAGGTTCAATACGGATAACCAACATATTCATTAAAACCGATTCAACCTAACAAATCGAGTTTATTTATAACTCATCTACTCAGAGATTGATTTAAACTAGAATACCGCATTTTTTTATTGTATAGAATAATAACTATGATAGTAATACAATATTTTGATTAATTCTCATGTATCCGCCTAATTATAGGAATTTGTAAAATAAACGGAAAAAAAAACGTTGGAGATTTTATCTTTTTATTAGTTATAAATATGTCATATGTTTATCTGATATGAGCAAATTAACGCAAGTAACAAAAATTTTCAACCCTAGCTAGGGCAACATCCTATACATCAATATCTCCGGGGCTTTTTTCTCCATTCTCGATAGTCTCCTAACTATGACAAGATCCATTCAAACCAAGCAATGCGGCAGGAGCTTAGATCACAACTCTGACGAGTTGGAAGACAAATTCAGCGAACTACCAGAGGATATAATCTTCACAATCGTGGAAAAAATCGGAGATACCAAAACCCTAGTTCTCTGCTCAGTTGTATCGAAGCAATGGCATGCCATCGTCTCCAAAACCGAAACGATCTCTGTCAGAGTACTCCCATATCCAAGCTGCGGCGGCGGGTTTCCGTGCGCGGAATCACACAACCACCTTCCACCATCAGAAGTTCCTGGTCTCATGAAAGTGTTTGCCGAGGTGAAATCTCTCAAGATTAAGTTATGCACTTTTCCAACTCTTAACCCACGAAATCAGGTCGATAACTTGTTGATGATTAAGGCCATGATTTATGGAGATGATATCCGCATCGACAGTTGCTACGCTGTTAAGGTTGGGTTTTTACGGAGAAGAATGATAGTAGCGATGGATACGTTTTTTAACCCCATGTTGAGTCAACATCCAGTTTCATATGCAAGTGACGTATGTCTTCATGTTATATTACGGCATCGTCCTAGAACTTTGAGTAGCATAGTGATTTCTTTCGTTAAGATGCAGGATTTTTATGGAAAGAAGGTGTTTATGACCAGAAAGATGCGGGATTTGTATAATGGGAAGGTGTTTATGACCAGAAAACAGTTGGATGACTTTACCAATTTGCCACCAAACGCAAGTGTCGAAGGTTGGCTTGAGGATGCTCGGAATTCTATTTATCAGCTTAAGAGCTCTATAAATAATATTTGGTCTAGAGATGAATTGTGGCATGTTAAACATTGGGAATCATTGCATACAGGAGATACAGTGATGGGAAAAAGGTTTATTGATAACCCCACTGTTTCGGAGATGTTCGTGAAAGAATTGCTGGGGGTTGCCAAAGACGACGATTGCGATGAGAAACAGTGAATAGTAAGATTTGATCACTTTACTTTACTTCTTGTTCTATGAGATGATCATCACACACACACATATAATTATGTAACTTCAATGGAATTAGAAACTGTTTTTATTGAATATTGAATTATTTTTTACCGAATTTCAATAGAAATTAACATTTAACAGTACGAAAAAGAGAATTAAACTTTTTTTTTATCTTGGCTTGTTGGAATTCTCTGATCTCTACAAGTGCTAAGTGATGAAAATTGTAATTTTGCGCTTTGATGTTTCATTTTCGTATATGTACCTGTAGTTTTGAACTTTGATGTTTCATTTTAATTAGGGGCTACCAGGAGTTATGGATTGGAGACAATATCTACAACAAGCTAGGCAGGGCATGGCGCCGCAGTCATTAGGGATTAAAGAGAAATTCAAGCTTCACATGAGGATTTCATATGTTGTTTAAAGATTCTCATTGAATCTTGTGTTTTGACCTTATAAAAGAATAAAGCTTTAGTTTTAAGTAGTTGGAGATATATATGAAACTATACTGCAAGTTAGTATTTTATAGTTTTATATTTCATATTTTAGTTTCTATGCATGCATGCGTGTCTTGAAATTATGTATCACTTGTTTTTATACACCTAGCAAATAGTTTAGATGAAATAGATCCCATTTTCTCGTGAATTTCTCTTGAGCCGGGATCTTTTGACGTGACTTTATCCTGCTGAGACCCCATTTTTCACTTGATTAAAATATTTGGAATTTTTTACTTTTCATGAAGGATTAGACCTAGTAACTAGGATCTATGGCTGACCGATATTGCTATTGCAATTCTTTTCCTAGTAGCGGGTCACATTGCATTGAGGAATTAATTGTGGGCAAGGTGTCCTGTGGTATTTTGTGGGGGAATTTGGCTTGCTAGAAATAAATTGATTTTTGATAATAGATCGATGCCAAATTGAAATATGGTTTTTAGTTTGATTTTTCATCGTCTAGTTTGATTTTTAGTTGGATTTCTAGAGCTTTACTGATTTGTTAGACGTTGCTCTATCTTGTGCTTTATTCGTTTTACACTTAACTCGTATATTCTAGGCAGAGAGTTCATCAACTATATATGGTCGTTGAACTGATGGCAGAATTTCATTAAAAATTCAATAAGGCACAACAATATACTAATTAATAAAGCTCCACATACCGTTTTCTTCTCTGGGAATTTCTATGTTTTTTATAAACTTAATTATCTATTTTTACTATGGAATGTCCATAGTGATTTAGCAAAC
Source organism: Populus trichocarpa (assembly GCF_000002775.5). Classification (NCBI taxonomy): domain Eukaryota; kingdom Viridiplantae; phylum Streptophyta; class Magnoliopsida; order Malpighiales; family Salicaceae; genus Populus; species Populus trichocarpa. Next base: position 20,267,168 of record NC_037287.2, on the reverse strand, counting down.
TTATTTTATGGACAAGATGAATAATTAAAAAAAAAAGTGTTGTGTGAAAAATAGAAGGCCATATTTAGTGTGTGTGTGTGTGACAACATACAGATAATAATGTAAACCATACTACATATAATAACTTTATATAACATACAGATAATATTATAGATCATACTACACATAATAACTCTATATAAAGTAATTATAATATTTTTTATAAGATAACACATTTCATAATACACTCCCTCAAGTTGAAGGTGAGGTGTCCACATGAAACTTGGACCGTAAATGAGTAAAGGAAAAGTGAGGCAACGGCTTAGTAAAAATATCAACGAGTTGGTCCTTAAAGGATATGAAGTGAATCTGAATCTTCTTTAATTTTGGCTATTTTATCCCGAACAAATGATAATCAACCTCAACATACTTGGCACGAGCATGAAAATTCAAATTAACAGACAAATATATAGCGCCCAAGTTGTCACACCAAATAGTAGTGACAAAACTAGGAAAAAAATATAATCTAACAAAAAAAAAAAGCAAAGTCAAAGAACTTCAACAGTGTCATCAACAAAAGCTTTATACTCATCTTCAGTGGAGAATCAAGCAACAGTTCGTTGCTTGCTAGATTTTCATGGAATGAGAGTGGTATCAAAAAAGACAAGGTAAGCCCCGATAGACTTACGATTATTAATACTACCAACTCAATCAATATCAGTAAAATCATGAAAAGATAACGAAGAACTACGGGTAATGTGTAAGCTAAAAGAAGTCGTATCTTTTAGATATCGTATCACGGGTAATATGCATGGCTAGAGGATCAATAGGTTTGAATGATGGCATACCGGTACAGTAAAGGATATCAAGAATATATTTTTGATGACTAAGCATGAAACCTATACCACGGGTGCACTAGGAGTGATGTGTCTTTTCCTTACATAATCAGTCATTTACTCGGATTCTTGTAGACCATTAGATTTTCTATTAATTTCAATACCAGGTGGCGACTCCTGAATCTTATAATCAAAATTTTATGAGTATACCTAAAAACTTTTCCCTTCCAACACACTTCTTATCATTAAAAGCGTCGTCATTCAACGTCGCCCTACGACACTTTTTTTGTTCCACATGTATTAAAGAACTCAATAAAGCTGAAATTTTGTCAATTCAAAAGCTCTTCTTTTAAAAATTGATTGTTGTTACGTATCTTTTAAGGATTGGATTGTGAAGTCCTGATTCATACAATGCAATTACTTGAATAAAATGAAGCAATAGCACAAGGTTAGGGTAGTTACAAATTGATTTTAATGACATCTCCAATTCATATAGAAGCTGCTATGGTTGATTGGTTATAGTTCTCTTTTATAGATTCATAATTTTCCTGATTTGTCTGTTTTTAGTGAGCTAACATGCCATGTTTCATTTGTAAATTTTTAGCTTATCTATAGTTATTTTTTCTCTCCTGTTTAGCATTGTTTTTATTGGCTAAATCAGTTGATTAATAAAAATATTCTCTCTTCCATAAAATAAATAAAAATTATAATAATGGTTGTAACTAGAAACTTTCCCTCGGACTTGGCTAGCTATGCATGCCAAATCATATAACTGACTTTTAACTAAAAGATGTCCTTCAACAAATTGCGATAGGATTTTTCCTGGAATATTTCACTATAATTAGCAATTTAACTGGACACAGCAAATTGCAACACATGAGCGAAAAGAATAGACATGGAGACTCGAGATCTTTCAGGATATTAATTGCCATTAGTTGTTCCTCTCTGTCTGCTTAATCTGTCATAGAAATGGCCATATATAGTAATAGGTCTAGATAATTTCTTCAACTTGGAAACCTAAAGAGAGATCATAGAAAAACATTAAGAAGAAATATTACTCTCCTAAAGCCATTATGGCTGCCACCAAAGTTGTTCTATCTCATGTTCTTATTGTTCTAAGCTGCATTGTAGCTCTTCTTTTGTCCCAAGTGAGCGCAATTGATGGATTTGAATCACAAGAACTTAAGATTTGCGGGTTTGATGCGATATATAACATTGGTGATTCATTATCAAACACAGGAAACAAAATCAGAATAAATTCTAGTATAGCGGAAAGTCGCCTTCCTGACGGCACAGCTGTTAGATCCTTGGTACCGCTTGACTACATTGGTAAGAAAACAATTTCTATTACTTTTATTCTTCTTTATTACATGTTTTTCAAGCATAGTAATAAGAATCGACCTAAACTACATAGCTATGTCGCTAAATTGTTTATGCTTCTTGATTTTGCAGTGAAGTCGGCCGGTTTTTCATCCATCAAAGCTTATTTGAATACAAATGAAACGGACTCTCACAATGGAGTGAATTTTGCATTTTCTGGTGCTTCAACTTTACCAGCGAAAGTTCTTGTGCCTAAATTGAAGGTGGATGCGGGAGTTATTGTTAATACTCTCGGCACACAACTTCAATGGTTTGACAGATATTTAGAAGGATTCTGTCGAATACCTAAAGGTTATTGCTTTCTCCTGTAGCATGGCTCTTTTGTACATGTAAAGCAATTCTTGTCATAGTTATAAGATATGATCAAGCGTCGACCGCCTCATAGCCCGAGTTGTGAGTTATACGTTGGATGAATTAATCAAGATTAATTCAAGTTTTTTTTTAAAAAAAACTAAAATAACATTATTTTAGTAAATGAAAACTAGATGTTTTCATTGATTTAGTCCTAGCCAAACCTCAGGTTAACGAGTTACTGGGTTGACCCGCATAACTTGACCCGCATAACTAAGCAATGATTCTTGTATTATCATGACATAAACTTGTCATTAATTTAAGTTAATATTATAACTAATATTAATTGTTTATATTTTATATGTCTAACAGATTGTAAGGAAAAACTCAAGTCATCTCTCTTTATAATGGGAGAGATTGGAGCAAATGACTATAACATGGCATTTCACTTTGCCAGTAAAACAATTGAGGAGGTGAATAGGATGGGCCTTGTATCTGACAACGTAAAAAGCATCAAGAAAGCCATTGAAGTAAGTCAACGTACTCGTAAAACGAGTATTTCCATATCTGTAACAATATTATTGCGTTAATTTCTTAGCTAATTTTTTACTAAACCCAACATAATCATATTTGATTCTTCAATTAATTTGTTATTGCACCTCTGGCTATACAGAAAGTCATTCATTATGGTGTCACTCGAGTTCTTGTCCCTGGAATCTACCGAGTAGGTTGTACACCAGGCTATGTTAGCAAGTTCGCAGAATCTAACACACTAGACAAATATGGTTGTGTAAAGGAGTACAATGATTTTTTCAACTATCACAATGATCTTCTGCAAGCAAAGCTTGAGAAATTGAGAAAGAAATACCCTGGAGTGTCTATAGTATATGGTGATTATTATAATGCAATGCAGTTTGTTATGGACAATTACAAGAAATTTGGTAAGTATATTTGAAATCCCTTTTCAAAACTGCGTAGATATTGAAATAAGTGGATAGAAACTGACATTTTTACTTGATCACTTGTTACTGCGCAGGATTTGAATATATAACTCAAGGTTGCTACATTGATCAAGGCAAGCCACCTTGTTCAGACCCTCAAAAGCATATGTTCTGGGATTTATATCATTCGACCCAAAACTCAAATAAGTATATGGCAAATTGGATTATTCAAGACATCGTCTCGAAGTTTGGGTGCAGGTGATCGATGAAGTTTCAAGTTCCAAAGAGAAACTTCTTAATGATTGCTCATTGTGTTTCAATTTTATTCTGTTTTCCTGCGAGAATGAGCTGAACCATAATGTACGTTAACTGATATCAGTTTTAATTAATTTACTAGGATTCTTGACGCAACAAAGTGATTTGGATCATGGTATGTTGTGATGTGTAAAGCCTCTATACACACACATACACAAAATCATTTGTCATTTGAAGGTAGTAATGTGTCAATATAAATTTCAAGTTTAAAAAGCTTTCATAATATAAAGTCATTTTTATCATATTATCTGTGATCTTATTAATGTTAAGATGGTTATTTGATGCTTGGATTATTTACTATTTTCCCCTTTTATTCTCGCTTGATTTTGATCCGATTGCAATAGCGCTCATAATGGGTCTATTAATAAACTCTTAACTATATAACTGGTTAAGACAAGAACAAGCAGCATCCTACAGGTAGTGGTTAAGGAACTTGAGTCTCTTCCGCCTTATGATGGCACTGGCTGCATGTAAATGAAGTGATCCAATTGTTATGACCTCTTCCTAGAGCATGAAATTAGCACTTGGAAGAGAGTCTTATGATTAGGACATTTGGGGTGAACTTTTCGACAAGCCAAGCCATGAACACGTCTTTAGTGGATAATTACGCACGCCAAGATTTGTTGTTCTCACAGGTAGATGAAACTTTACTGTCAGGGTTGGAAAAACACTTTCCTGAGAGATAAATTGTAAAAATGCATACCTAATCTTGAGAGATTTCACATTGACAAACACTTTCATGAGACCTGGAACTTGTGATGCTGCAAGGTGGTTGTGCGATCCCAAGCATGGAAACCTAGCGCCCCAGCTAAGATATGGGAATGCTGCTCTGATGGAGATCGTGTCGTTTTGGAGACGATGGCAAGGTGGTCTTCTTGGATTTCGCATTTGTGTGGGGAAACTAGTGCTTTAATGGGTTACAAAAGCAATGAATGGACAATGTGGGTGGACACACAAAGACGATAACAGGCTGCCACCATGTTAAAACTATGGAGTAATTAAGCTATGCATGGCCAATAATTGCAAATTTAGGTGCTCTAAATTCCAAGTAAATGGTTAAGGTTTCACATCTAGTTCTCACACCAATATAAAAATGCATTTATCTATGACTATTAACATAAAATCATCTTAATTAATGTTAAAGTTTAAGCTATTATATAAAATCTAAAATATAATTTATAATATTTAATTTTTAACACAACATGACATAATTAACACCAACAAACACAATATTTAATTTACACAAAATTAAATTATCTGTTCCAGTAACTTTTCTTTTAAGAATATAGTATGTCATTTTCTAATTTATCTGCAGTATTTTTTTTCACATAGTAACATAAATTATAAAAAAAATACAAATTATATATCCACTCCGATTGTGCCACCGAAAAAAACACGGCCAGTATCTCAATCCCCTTCTCTTCCACTCTCACACTCCCTCTCTCTACCACACCCCCTCGTGCCTTCTTTAAGCCCCCTCACCTGCCTACCTCACCTGCAATTCTCATCACCGATGACCCGAGGCGGAGGAGGAGAAGTTTGACAATGGTGACACCTGCAGGGTTAAGCTCCAACAGCTACGTGTTGGCATTCCTGCTCCATCTCTCTCTCTTTTCTGCCACTATCTTTTCTTCTATTAGAATTGCTGATATGCTTGACCAAGACTATCTTGAAGAGGTACATTGATTCTTAAATTCTCAGTCTTTTGTTAAATGGGTTGTCTTGGTTTCATGTTTTAGTGTGTTGGTTCTTTCAGGCTGTTGGTGTTTTAGGCTAGAAATAGATTAATGTTAGTAGTGAACAAGCATGGGAAATGGTGAATTTGATAGACCGTTTTACTAGCTGCCAAAAAAGTTTTGTCCATTTAGCCATTATGATTGTATATTATTGCATGAGCTAGATTTCTAATCTTAGAGTGTCGATGCAAATTGAGATGTCTAAAATGTTCAAGATGTGCCAGGATACTTGTTTCTGATTGTGGCAGAAGTAAAATGAGATCTCGAATGTCAAAACTAACACCAAGTCTACTTAGCTATTAGATGCCAACTGCTTGGATTTCTTGCCATTCTTTCTTTCTTTCTTTCCCTGTATTTCTTTTCATGTGAATGGGCAATTTCAGTTTCACTGTTAGTACTTTCTGGTGTTAGTTTTATTTAATGGAATGCAGTTTTAGATGCCTAGACTGTGTGAAGATTGATCCTATAATGCTTGTTTCAAGTATATATTTATATGTTTTGAGAGTGTGATTGTCCTTGGACAATTCTTGACTTTCGCGACTTCATCGAAAAGCTTGAAATTAATCAAGGAATCAGAAGAAGTGGATGATGACAAGGAAGAAGACGATGAGGATGACCACGAGAAAGATGATACTGTTGACATTTCTTTAGAGAAGGAATTGCAGACAGTGCTTCCATGTACAAGAACTTGCAACCGGCCTAAGCGAAAGCCTAGGCTTCATCATCCATGCTTTGCATGATTTCAGTCTGGAGTTTGGATGTGTATATCACTAGGCATAGCTATAAAGAAAGCAAATTTTAGCTTCTTTCAGTTTATTGTCCATGACCAGCTTGTTAATCCAAATCCAATAGTATAGCCATAGTAACTTTGTATCTCCAATTTTGGTTTAAATTGTTTTCTTATTAGTCTTTGCATGGTGAACATCGTCATTAGGTAATGCAGATGAAAGAATATTGTAATAGCATTGATCTTGGAGAAATAAATGGTTTTCCTCTTCTCCGCAATTGCTATGTTCTAGCAGAGCTGCACCGAGTTGTTTCAAGTCCTGCTTCCTGTAATTCAGTACGGTTCCCTTTTTTTTCTCTTCTTTCTTGAATTGTTTGCAATATATGCGCAAAGATAATCAATCAAGATCCCTACAATGAATTGGTCCATTCTTTCATTTGCTTGCTAATTCCCAATCTTAGGACAAAGATATGATATTGGATGGAGAAAAGGAATTTCAGCAAGATGAACATGAAGAAATGGGGTTGAACGTACAATCACTTTGATATGCATAATTCACTACTTAGAATCTTAGTGTATTAAAATACATGAAAATATTTTTTTATTTTTAATATTAATACATCAATTTAATAACATCAAAAAAAAATTAATTTTAAATAAAAAAAAATCATTTTTTTACAAAATCACAAAACATGGCCTTCTCTCCTGAGAGAGTCCAGCAACTATGCTTGAAACGAACAATGATACTAGCTCCAGGTGTCAATAATACAATCACATCTTAAATGGCTTGAAGTTTACAAGCTCTGCACTCAAATGATCTCATGTATTAAAATTAAAAGACAAAAATTATAGGAGTTAATCTAAAAAAATTATGAATAACTTAACATGGTTAGAGGGCATTAATCCGATTTAAAAAAAAAACATATCCATCCAAATGAACAATAATTCAGAGTTGTTTGTACTTTGTATAATATATAATTTCTTAGTTGATTAGTGATGGAAAAAATCATCTGGACACCAATTACAGGAGAATCAAGCCGCATGTGGTAAACTGGCTCAGCATGAAATTGTTTAGTTTACAAATAATAGCAGTGTGTCTGCTGAAGCCGTAGAAAGTTGGGAAGAAAGGCTATACAACCTAATCATCTGCTGAACATCAAAACCAGGTTTCTGCCTAATCTTCATGCAAGGCTGCCTGACACCACAAGTAGCTCTAATCTGGTTCTTCATACTACCAAAGGTATACGAGGATATCCGGTATTTGTTGTGCAGTGATATCCCTAGGCCTGTTTACAAGGTTGCACCAAAAGCTTTGAAGACTTGTCTCCTAGGAAGGGAAACAAAATTCTTAAATTTTCATCTGATGTCTATAAAAAAACATGTAAATCACAGAAAGAGAGGTTTCCAACTTAAGCTAAGAGTTCTGCAACTTATCCGGACAGTTGTTCAGCATTTGTTTTCTTCAAAATGCATAATAGAGCCAAGTGTTTCCTGCCTTGTCCAACATGAGATTTTTGCAGGGTCCCTGTTTTACCCACAGCTGAAAGTGATTTGATAAGAGGAAATCCATGTCCAGCCAAGTTTCCAATTCCTCATAAAAATATTTAAAGCTTTCAGCACTCCATCATCCATTACCATTACCAGATTACCATTCACAAAGTTGAACAATACATGGCTGCTTCACTGCTCCATATTACTATATAAACAAGCTCCAATCACAAAGTTAAACAATACATGGCTGCTTCACTGCTCCTATAAAAACAAACTCCAATGCTGACGGTGCATCCTCTGTAGGAACAAGGGGAGTCATCAAACCAGTAAACCACCAAATTTTGCAGTGACAAGATCTTAATCTTCTTCTCATTGTCTCAGTGTTCCTGAATATCTGAAATCATAAAGCAAGAAGGGAACTCCGCAAGCTACAGAAGCAACCGAGCCAGTGTGGAAGAATTTCTTTCACTCTTCAATCAACTATACATCCCTTTTACTTTGGTAACTCCTCAAATCAGCTACAAATGGTGTTAAAAGCAATTAAAACTTGGATGATTTGTCCTTGAGAACCTTTATAAATATAGGAACTTTTGGAAAAGAAGAGTAAGTTGATGATTGTCCTCGATCTGATGGTGTTCTTGACCCACACCAGCAACCCTCTATAGGTTTTCCTTTCCATGAAAAATAACAGAAGCAGGCAGACAGAATCTTCTATAAAGAGGCTTCCCTATGAGCAGAGACCACTGTATCCCATTCAGCTCCTTTTGAGGTGGCCTCTCCTTTTCTAAGACCGAAAATAGAGCAATCACAAGTCCAACAACAATATACACCAAATTCAGATTCCTCTCCATAGTGACAGTAACACAGCACAAGAAAGAAATGTTATTCATACTTTTGGATCTATACTGGTACAAATCTCCAGGATCTTCCCCTGGAATTGATCAATCAATCAAAAACTCTTGGATATTAACCATATTAAGTACTACTCGAATGCCCCCTCTTCTTTCATATTGTCCATAAGCACCACTCAGTTTCCTTCAAGCATCACATTGCAATATTTCCTGTCCAATGTAAACTTGGATGCAGTTTACAAAGACACTTCAGGGAATCAACAGGTAAGCGTCAACATAAAGAAGATGATAAATTAGACATTTGACCAACCAGTTAGATTACTGACTAGCAACTATCAAATGCTCCCGGACTTGAAGTTCTTTGACATTAATCTTTTAAATTACAAAATTGCACATTTTTCCTGTACATAACAATAACTGCATGAGGTAATAAAACCAAAATGGGATGAGCAAGAACTGTTTGGTCGAGAGAATTGGTGCCAAAAAAAAGGAACGACTCTGCAGGCATTTCACAGCCTGACTGCTTGATGATGAATAGAAGGCATGCTTGAGATTTGAACCCACCTATTGAGTGTTGTAAGAGCATGCATGTCCAAGTGAGACCTTGACTCCAGGTTCACCAGTCCGCTGAGTCTTATTCATCACGATGCTCACACTAATGGGCATCAGAATCTTATCCTGCAACACACGATCCATATTCCACTGGTGTGACTGCAAACAACTATTCTGTATGTTAGGCATGAATAACATTTGCATGTACATGAACATCAAATTAAATCCCCTCTCTCAAATTGTTGTGCTTTTAGGAAATGCTATACTAGGTTGCAATCAAACAGATGAAGTAAATACCTATTCAGCTTCCCAGAAGCGTGCTACCCATTGCTTTCAACTTTGACTCTAGACCAAAGAACTTTAGTCCTGCCAATACCAAGTCAGCTGTCTTCTTCTTCATGTGTTCAATTAATATTTCATCAAACACAATTGTCTTTGCTTCAGTCAAAATTTTACGCTGTCTCAAATCTGTAAACACCTTTCTTGCCTCTTCAAATGTCCCATGCTTGCACATACCAGAGATGATAGCAGAATATATAACTTCATTGGGAGTACAACCCTCCTGCATCATCTCATTTAGCACATCAATCACCTTTTCAGCACCACCTGTTTTACATGCATGAAGAATCGTGAGACTGTACTTGAACTCCATGGGCCCACTTTCAACACTGGCTAAGCAGTCACGAACAAGCATCATAGCTGCATCAATCTCTCCATTATCACAAAGCCCTTTAGCAAGAGAGCAATAGGCAGCAACAGAAGGGACACAGAACATCTCAACTATTTTGTTATGACTAACACAAGCCTCTTGGATGTTTCCATCTTCTACAAAACATATAATTGCAATGCTATAAGTTGTTGAGTCGGGTTTATTTAAGTCCTTCATTTCACCAAAAAGTGATAATGCCCTTTTCATCTCTCCAATCGTAAGGAGAGCCTCCATAAGTATATTGTAGATAGGCACACTACTATAACCTTTTACTTTCAAGTCTTCAAACACTTCCAAGGCCATCATAGTTCTTTCTGGCTTCCCAACCACATACGAGAAGAATTTGGAGAGATCATCAAAGACAGAAAATCCCAACTTCTCCATTTGCTTAAGAAGCTTGCAAAAATCATCCATCTTTTTCATCTCCGCATAAGACATCAGCAAAGGATTCACAGTCTTAAAATCCCGTTCAAGACCCTCCTGAACTGTAACCTGAAAAAGCTTATGAGCCTTATCAACCCTCTTAACATTACAAAAACCTTCAATAAGTGAATTATAAATTCGCAGATCAGCCCTATACCCTGAATCCACTAAATCCTTCAATAAATCACAAGCCAACCCAATCTTTCCATCCGCCACGAATGCCTCAACCAAAATCCCATAAATTCCTCTATCGATCAATATCCTCCTCCCCTTCATCTCCTTAAACACCTCATACCCTTTATCCACCCTCCCTCCTTTACACAACGCCGTAACCAAAGTCACATATGCCATCACATCCGGCTCCACCCCATCCCTCTTCATCTCCTCCCAAACCCTCAAACAAGCATCCAAATTCCCTTCTCCTGCCAACGCTCTAACCATTGCTGTATATGCAAAAACATCCGGTTTGCACAAATTCTCCCTCATTCTCCCTAAAACCTCCATCATTTCCTCTATCCTCCCTGCCTTACACAACCCTTTTATCAAAATCATATAAGTAACACTCTCTTCCACCAGTCCATCCCTCCTAAAATCCTCATAAACCGATAATGCCAAATCCAAATGCCCCGTCTTAATCAATGAATCCATTATCCTATTATACAAAAAAACACGCGGTTTAACCCCAAATTTCACCATCTTTTGATACACATAGTAAACTCTAAGTCCCCTATTCGCATCCGAATGCATTCTAATCAAAATTTCAAACTGTTTTTCCGTCGGTGGCTTCCCTTGTGCTTCCATTAATTCAGGCAACTGATCAGCAGCTCTAAAAAAATTGCTCCTGTTCAAATTATAAGCAAAAGCATTATAACTAGCAAAAGTATGCTTAAACCCTTTCTGTTTACCTGCCCAGTGAAAGAACTTTGTCGCTAACTGAGGGTTGTTTTCGACCTTCAGTACTTCGGCAACCAGGTCCGGTGTCACCCTCCGGAGTTTGCAGAGCTCTGTCACCACTTCTGGGCCCCACTGGTTCCGGTTCTTGCGGAATGCGTCGAGGATGAATCTGGCAATGGGGGAGAGGCGTTGGGAGAGGGCGAGGGAGTGTCGTGATCGTGGAGATTGAGGTTTGGAAGGTTGTGGCTGGTGGGGAAGGTTTTGCTGTGGGTCCCATTTGTGGAGATCGAATGGCTTGAAAGGGGTGATGGGGTTTTTTGGAGGTTGTGGTTTGACGGTTTGACGGTTTGTGAAGAGGCCACCGCGGACTACAGGGCGGTTTTGTGAGGGTTTACGGTGGCCGTAGAAGAAGTAGGGTTTAAGGGGTTTTGACGGTGGCGGAGGTGGCGGTTGGGGTGGCATTTTTTGTAAATTTCAAGGTTTGTTTGGCAGTTTACTTGTGTTCTTGTTATAGCACTTCCAGGTGTTCTTAGATGTTGGACGGTTGGAGTTTGGTAAGAAGAAAATAAATGGGCCTATTTGGGCCGGAAATAAAACCTATAATAGTCCACAAATACAACAAATTCTAGCCCTTTAAAACAAGCCCAAAGCTTAGCTTCAAGTAGAAACACGTGTCACTAACCCACTTGTTGAATTTGCTCACCGTCCGATTAGCGACCTGACGCCGGAGATCAACCCAGCCGAGAGATCCTGGATCTAGCATCTTGTATATGTCTGTCCTCCTATACTATACTATTTGAATCATTAAATCATTCGGAGTAATTTATTTGTTATTGAATTAATTTGTTTTTATTATTTTTGTGTAAAAAGATATTTTTTTATTTTTTAAAATATTTTAATTTTAACTCAACCAAACTTAATTAAATTATTAGTCAACCTGAGAGATTACCCTGATTTTTATGAATCATGCACCAAATTATAAATTTATTAAATAAATAAATTTATCATATAAGTTTAATAATTATATTCCAATACCCAATCTTAAGATAAGCTTTTCTACGTACCTCCTTTTTTATGGATAAAATTCTTACATAATAATAAAAACAATTCTTCAACACTAAAATATTTTTTGGTTTTAATATACGTCAATAAAAAAAAATTCATTGTAAATTCGCACAATGTTTTTCTCTGTTAGTCCTTTAAAATGTTACTCTTAACTGACCAGTATTGCTTTTTTTTAGTTTAGGACTAAGTTATAAATAGATTGGAACTTGAGGACTAAACATATAACTTCAAAAACTACAAAGACTAATGAATTAGTTTTGTTAAATTGAATTGAAATGGATATTAATTTAGCACCGTTTTATTTTTATTTTTTGTATTTGGAATTGTGTTTAGATATATTTTAAAAATATATTTGATTAGAAAAATTATTGAATTGATATTTTTTTTTAATATTTTCTAATATTTTTAATGTATTAATATAAAAAATTTAAAAAAATTAATTATTTTTATTTATTTTTAGAATAAAAATTAAAAAATATTTTGCACCGCTAAACAAGCTAGTTTACTTAATCATTGGTTTTTAGTGATTAATTGATCAGAATAAATCTGATCAAAATCCAATAAGATTAATATCAAATTTTAATTTTTTATAAAAATAATATTATTTTTATAAAAAATAAACTCGGTTGGTAGTTGACTCAACTTAAAATTTAGGTTATGAATTTTGATTGGATAGCCAGGTTATTAGATTAATTATAATTTGTTTTTATAAATAAAAATGACTTTATTTTTATTAAAAATAAATAAATGATCAATGGATTGTGATTAGGTTTTCTTTCCGATCTTACAAAGTTAATCCGAATTCTTGACAAGGTCACCTAGGTTTTTATCTTTTCTTATATATCCAGCTTGATCGGACCGGGTTTAAAAGAGGTGTAGGTGTTTGTCTTCAAGACATCCTCTTTTTTGTCTAGTTTTGTGGTCACTCTCTGCTCCAAACTTTTCTCTACCCTCGAAACCCTAATCTTCGAGTTCACAGACAGATTGATCACTCCATCTCTCGAGTTTTGATTCTCTAGGAACCCCAGAAGAGGTGAGATCGATGTATCATCATCCTTCGAGGTAAAGGCAGCACCTTTTCAACTGTCACTCTCTATCTCAGGTTAGGGTATTCATTTTGAGTTCATCTTAGGGTTTCAAATTTTCAATCTTTCCTTTTTTGTTGATTGGTGAGGTCTGTCAATTGAGTTTAGTCTCTTCTCTTAATTTGGAAAGTAATTCAGATAGTTAATGGAGTATTAATGTGTAGATCTTGAATATGATTGATGCTGTAGAATAAACAGTCATTATTTCTCCGATGTTCATTGTTTGAGCCTGGAATTTGTTTTGCAGGAGAGGTTATTGAAGCCTTGCCAACCATATTTAGTTTTGATTAAAACAGTATCATCTTTAATTTTAGTAGAAACCTTTTGAGTCCCATCTTCTGAAAAGATATGTCGGCATCCAAATTGACAAAGAAACGCCGTATTTCGGATGCCTCGGACAGATTCATCCAGTTACCGGATGAATTGATCATAACCATCTTGAACAAAACTGGAGACCCCAAAACCCTTCTTCGTTGCTGTTTAGTGTGCAAGCACTTGCAATCCCTTGTCTCCAAAGTGGATGCAGTCTCTCTTAGATTCTCATATCCAGGAGAGGCAGGCGAGTATCTCCCTTGCTGGAAATCACATTACCACATTCCGCAATCAGCTATCCCTGCCATTATGAAAGTGTTTGCTTATATGAAATCTCTTAAAATCAAGCTCTGCCTTTGCCCTTCACTACTCACTTGTTATGGAGTGCATCGCGGACATGCATTCAAGTACAAGCTGAAGGCAGAGGATATGAACGATAAAATGCACATTCATCTGTGTATGGCTATTGAAGTTGGACCATTGTCAAGTGATAATAGGGGGATGTTATCCCATAAACGGGACTGGTTCAATATTGAAAAGGTCAAGAATCCTCTGATGATGTCCTTTTTTCTTGTAATATTAAGTCATCGGCCTAAAACGCTGAGTAGTGTGGTGATTTTGAGTACTGGAATAGAGAGGCATGGTTTGAAACGTAAGGTGCGGCATAGAACAGAAGTAGGGAAGGTGTTTATGGAATCTGAACAGATGGCCAGGTTTTTTACTTTGATTTCAAATACAAAAGTGAACAAGAGCTGGCTTAAGAATCCGCAGAATCTGGTTTGTTGGATTAAAAAGGATGAGCAAAATAATCATCGGGTAAGAGAGATGTTGTGGCTTGTTCATAAATGCGAAGGAGAGAGATGCAATGTGAAGAAATCAAGTGTAAAGGAGAGAGATGTGCAGGAGCTGCTGGGTGCTTTTGATGAGGACGCCAACAATGATGAGAAACAATGAAAAATTAGACCTCTTCTGACAGTAGTGACATGATCACAGCCCAAGTTCTAGGTTTGCGTTCTGTCTAAAGTTAGCAAATACTCTATGCTTTAGTTGAATGGTATATATTTAATTGTTACTGTGTGGAATTTCTTTTTTCTTAATTGCAAATATAAGCATGGTTTTTTTTGTAAGTTCAAGGATGGAAGTGTGATAAATTGAAAAGGTGTGAAAGATAGTAGCTTACAGCATGAATAGCATCCTGTTGAGCATTGCATTCACGATCAACTTCCATATCAATTTGCCTCAGAATTTGCATAGCTGAACAGCACAACTGTTTATCTAACGTACTGTTCTTGGTAAAGGAAAATTGGCATGGCACATGAACGCGGCTTTGATGCGTTTTAAGGCGGGAACATTAACTTGGTAGTCTGATTCAATAACACACCGACACCATATCTTACAGCCTCGCAGTTGCAGCAAAAACAGGGGAATCAAATATATTTTTGCCTATATGATCTTGTGTTCGAGCTTCCTTTATCATTCGTATCTGTTTCCTAAAATTGCTGACACTAGATCATCATCTCTAAGAACGGGATGAGATGTGAGATTTGTACCTGCTGGCCATGGCAATTGGCTAATAGCATGGTTGGACTATGAACATGCCGTAGGGAGCAGCATGGTCTCATCTTTGACAGTGCAAGTGCAATTTTGAAAGAATTACAACTTTAAATGTTGATTTGATTCATAACGAATCCAGACAATATAATAACTTGAAAAAAAAAGAGTAAGATGCTATATTGGTGCATGGGACGCAATGCTAATTGTCATTGCTATTAAATCCCCAATCGGCCAATCTATCTGGTCTTGTCCCACTGTCGTCTCAAAAAACTAATTCCCGTCTGGTCTTGTCCCACTTTCTTCTCAAAAAACTAATTCCCGTGTTTTCACTGTACAATAACGATTTTGCACTTTAAAAACCAAAGGAGTGAACACACACGGGTAAAATATTATTTTCACACTTCTGCATGGTGTAATGACGCCCATGCTCTTGGAAAAACAAACGAGGCTGCCATTGTTTGAGGGGTGTTTTCAATTTTTCATATATATATATATATATATATATTGTATATTTTAATTACCGAATAGCTCCAGGGGTAACTCCTTTTTCCCTAAGGTCAAGAGGACTTTTTGTTTTTTTTACGTTGGTTTTTTTGCAATTATGGATTAGAATTAAGGGTGTTCTAGTTTTTTTTATAAATAAAAAAATAACATGCATAAGTGGGAGGCAATCACGCTTTTTGGGCAGCGCAAGAGGCTCATCTTGATGGTTGTTGGTTCTTTTTTGAAGCAACATTCAAAACATCGCGTCACCCTTTACACGGTGGGCTAGCACATGTCAGCCGCCAAGACACGACGAAGCTCCGATGATAATTCCCCCCTTTTTTCTCTCTCCGTTATCTGAAAAAGTGTGCTAGCCTTATAAAATTGCAAAGTGATTCTTAACTTTTTAATTATATTGAATTTGATTTATTTGTTTTCAATTTCATCCATTGGCATTTGATTTTTTATTTTTTTTATCAAATTTGATAATTATTCTTTTAATTCCTATTTATTTTGCTTTTAATCTTTTTTTTATTGGATTTTATTTTTCGATTTCATACCTAATCATTTGATTTTAATTCTTTTTTTTTTATGAATGTGATCCCCATTCTTATGATTACAATTCCTTTTATTTTGAGTTATCTTCTTGATTAATTGTTTTTTTGGCAATTTCATCACTCATTGTTTAATTTCTTTGCATTTCCATATCACATTTGGTGCTTTCTTTTATCATGCTTTTAAAACCCGGCATAGAAGTTGACCCCTGTTGTGTCCCAAGTCATCGGTGGGGTTGAATGACCAAGTTTACCGGGGTCAATTGGATTTTTTATTGTACAGGAAGTAAAAATAACATTATTTTGATTAAAAAAATAATAGCACAAAAAAAACCAATGGATTTTGACATAATTTTCTCTTAGCTAATCGCTTGATTTTTATTCAACTAAAAAGTAAAAAATAGTATTAATATCATTAAAAAAATAATGGAGAAAAAACTCAACAGGCTTAGACATCAAGTTATAAGATTCACATGTCAACCCACTTGGTTAAGTCGGGTTTTGGAAGTTTTTTTTATTTTTATGTTTTTTTTTAATTTCATCTATCGACATTTAATTTATTGAGATTCTTGTGTTGTTATTTTTTAAAAATTTTCTTCTATGGGATAATCATGTTCTGATAACCCGGGTCATGAGTTTGGAGAATTATTTCGTGTCAGCTTCGTCATTTTCTTAAACCCTTATTTTAGTTTGATTCTTCAATGTTTGATTAATTCCAAATCATCCTTTATTATTTTTTTTTCATTTCCTTCTTTCAGGGTTACCCCGATTTCATGTCTCAAATCACGAATTTGGTGAATTGACCTGGTTTGACATGAGTATTTTCTCTCTCTTTTCTTAATATTTTCCTATAATTTTGAAAGTAGCTCAATTTTTCAATTTGTTTATAGTCATTGCCTTTTCAAAAAAAAATTTTAATTAAATGCAGTCCGTTCAATGACCCAAATCTCAATCTTTTTTTTCACCTTTATAAATCAATTGAATTTTTTTAACTCGATGAACTCAATGACTTCAAACTATGTTTTTTTACTAGATTTTTTTTTTTTTTTGCAAGGGCCAAAATATATAATAGGTCCTAAAAAATAGTCATTGCAATTAAACCCCTAATCGGCCAATCTATCGTCCCACTTTCGTCTCACAAGAAAGACCTCACGTTTGCATGAAAGGTGTACATATGATTTATGCATTCAAATCCCAAATTTTATATATTTTTATTGTGTTTTCATCATGTTGTAAATGATTTGGGATATTGGAGATAAATTAAACCAAAATTACTATACCATAAAAGAAAAGATTTTTAGGTTGATATTAGATAATTGATCTAAAAGAATAAGGCAATGAAGAATGTTAAGATACAAGAATTTGTGCAAGAAGGGATGATGTTCATGACAGATGAACAAATTCGGAAGTTGCGTATAGAATTAAGTGGCTATATCATACTAGTGCTTCCATGTATCCGATAAAATAGTTTTTTAAATAATTATTTTAAATGATTAAGTATCATTATTTCAAGAAAAAATAATTAATTTTTTTTAAAATCTCATTATTTTAAATTATTTTTTGAAGTAATTAAAAATGTCATAAAATAAGTGTTTGGTGAGAGAAAAATAATATTTGTAATCCATGACATGAAATACATGTACTTCTAGGTTGAAACATATTTTTAAATTCCAACGGAAAGGCCTAAAAAAATTCAAAAAATTATCAAAACACTATAATTTTTCCAAAAAAAAATCTATAATTTTTAAATGAGTGTAAGTCGACTTGAGTTTTTTATCGGGTCAAATTGAGTCAATTAGTTCCTATTTTTTTCTTAACTCGAACTAATTCAAAATACAAATCGACTGGATCTCGAATTAACTCATCAGGCCGATATAAGTTTTATAACTAGAGATTAACATGTTAAGGCAAATACTTTTTCTTTTATTATTGTGATTATTATTTCAAGTTTCCTCCTAGGAAAATTCTGAGAAAATAAAGGCAGGTAATGAACTGCCAACGACAAATAATAACCTTTTTATACTGTCAAGACTGGTTTCTATACATGAGAATGGCAGGTAAAGTTTTCTATTTGAAAAATACGGTGGCCACGCACACAAAATGGACAAGAATCCTCTTCCTAAAGGTAAATGTACAGAGGCGCTTGGATCATGATCGGGAAGAACCAGTTGTAACTGACCACAAACACGGCGATGAGAAGCCTGCTTGATCTTTCTTTTCTCTCCTGATTCTTCCCTTCAGGAAAATCCACTGTTAAAACAGGAATGAGAAGAAGCAGCAATCACGCCAGGAATATGGATCATGCTTCCACAAGCAACCCTGGAGGAGAAAGTGGTGGAACAGCAGCTTCATGAGATGCTGCAGCAGTTTCTAAACCCAAAACCTTCCTAGCTGTTGCCTGATTCTCTCTGCTTTTGTTGGTCTTTCTTGAAAGCATTGATTCGGAGACAACTGCTCTTGATGAGTTACTACTATCCACTGATGCTAAAAACCTGTCCCTTGAAAGTGTTGTTGGAGCGGATTCAATAACAGAGCTGAAGACGCCTGACTCCCTTAAGCCCTGAATTATGACCTGAAATATACAAGCATGCATGTGCCGATAAAGAAAATGGCTAGGACAGTTGATGCGCGCGCGCATCTTTTCCCCTAGATGGAAAGGACCAGCTAATTGATTGCACACATCAATTTATTTTCCCAGATTGTAAATCACCATTTCCTCCATCTTAATTCTTAATTCTTAATTCTTAATTCTTAACCTATGAAATCCTTTTGTTCTGTTCTTTCTTTTAGCAGTAAGCAATTAGCTATCAGTTCCAATGTTCCATACAGAAAAGAAGCTGCTAAGCCTTTATTGAGTAAGCCCTCGTATGTAAGGATCAAGAAGACAAATTACCATGTAATCCAAATGCTTTCTCCTTCCTACTTATTTCTATGTTTTGGTTACTAAGAGATGAACAGTTTGAAAAAAGAAGAAGTATATTTGGTTGTCTGTCGTTTTATTCTGCAGATGTGTCTTAGTCTAGCTTACCATGGGAGAATATATGCGAGTTAAAATGCCCTTCCTCAGGAGTTTCAATTTCAAGTCTTTGTCACCCCATACGACATGTTCACGGTACCTAAAACAGAATAAAACACCATCAATGTGTTGTCATGTTTCCAGAAACGTGCAAATGCAACTAAGGAATAAGAAAAGGAAGTTTCTTACCAGTTCAGCATTTCCTCCTCGGTTGCAGTTGATGCAATTATGAAGGCCTGAAATAACATTTGCTTGCTAAGAATGAAGATTTGTAGGAAAATGGACTCCAAAACAAATGAAATTGCTCGAAAATAATGTTCTAGTTATAAACTTAGGCCCTTCTATTCTGCTATCGAATTGAGGTATGGGAGAATTGAAATAAACTGAAGTCTCTCTTGTTTATAGAAGATTTTCAATACTAAAACCCTAGCTAAGAAGCAGTTATCCAGGTTTTACTTCCCAGGTTCAAATAAGAATCAATAGTTATGAAAAAATCTGTAAAATCAAAAACACCCACACGATCAGCATTCCCTCTGTGAAATGGTACTATGATACAAACTCTTGATTAAAGAACTCAGATCTTGTTTCTTGGAAACAGACTGACTTTCAGTTTTTGCACTGTGCAATGACATCATAAGCCATAAACTACATGCCTCCTGTATCTACAGAATGCAGCAGGGAAACCCTTCTTCTCCAGAATATCATTATTAGCCAGCTATGCATCGGGGCCGCCACCCAGTATTGGGTCATGGATAAATGCAACCTGGCCTCCCAATCACTGCTTTGTATGAAATAAACAATGAACAAGAGGTAGCTCTCATCACATCACCATTATCAGAAACGTCATTACCCGACATCAATCCAACTTGGTCAGTCACTGGTAATGTATGGCATAAAGAATGAAGTAGCTGCCTGGCATCACCATTACCAAAAACATATTACTTTGTCAGCCATTTTATGTCGTGCCCCTGTAATCTGTATGCTACACTACCACCATACACATAGTGATGTATGGCAAAGAAACGCAACCCCTCAGAAATTTCTCAATAATATTCACTTAATGTTTTGAAACAAAAGGTGAATGGAACAATCCAGAACAAAATCATCCCAGCAGATTACATGGGTCCATGTCCACAATGGTTTCTCCTTTGAAACTAGATTCTTCGAAGTTATATAAAAAAGACGCCATGCTCTAAATGAAAAAACTAATCTAGTTCGATTCCCCTTGCTCAAATTGGAGACAGTAATTTCTATAATCATATTCTTACCACTACTTGTCATGAAAAGGCAGTGGCAGAAATGAGCAAACAAGAAAAGTATTAAGAGAAAGATCTAGACTTACAGATCTGTCAAAATCCAACATAAAGCATCTTTTGACATCCTCCTTAGTAGGCTTGCAGCCACACCGATCACGTCTAGAAGTCAAATCAGAAAATTTGGAATACGTGTAATGTAGAACAGCAGCCTCTTCAAATTTCACCTCACTAATAAAATTCATAGAACCAAAGACTGTTGGTTAGAAAGCAAAAGTTCTGCTCATGCCACTATAAATTATCAATTAAGGAATAGCAGTGCCATAATAAAAAAATTCAAGAGCTCAGATTCAAGGAAATAACATTAGCATAAGTTGCAAACAAAGAAACAAAAGGGGGATGTAAGACATTTAAAAATACTACTATTGCTCACAAATTACTAACATCTATCTATACATGCAAATACACAAGTGGCCCAGAAAAGGAAGAGTAAATGCCAAGCATATAAACACGCTTGCCAATGTTTGTGCACATGTGTGAATTATAAATGTATCAAGCCCTCTGGTTTCATGAGCAGGATTATATTGTTGTTTTCATTTTAATAATCCACATAAAATTATCCAATTAACATACTTTGGGGTTTTCATATAATTGTGCCATCTGTGCGCGCCATTAGGACGTAGGTGATCTTGAACTCGAGCAGCTGATTTCCCATTTCCATAAGTTAAGAAATAATTTTGATTGCCACGAGTAGATTCCTTGTACATTCCAAAGTACGTATCCTTTGGGAGATGGTCATAATTCCTCTTGAACATCGACACCTGTTAGGATAGATACATGAATTTATGGAATACATCATGCCTTTATCTTTAAATACATGCAAACATTGACAATACAAAGCGTTGTCCAAAACAATAAGAAAACTAAATCCAGCAAATTATTGTTTGAAGCTAGAACAACGCAGGGCACATCATTATTTCAAAATTTCTTAGAAAATAGAAGTCATCTACAATCATATATTCCCTTTCTATCTCTGAAGTTTACATCATTAGAAGCAATATCTCTCACATGTCAAAAGCATCAAATTGAACTTAAACCCAAAACAGAAGTACTTCTAACTTTAACCATGTATAACGATCAAATACATTAGCAAATGGTATAAGACTTTCAAGCACGTAGAATTTAACAAAACCAGAGTACCAAATACTGCATTCATGAAATTCATCATGTTCCAGTCAAACTGCTGAACCTCAACAGTAAGTTAGAGAGATTTACCTCGCCGAAAGGATCCTCAATATCATCTCGTTCAACACTGCTCTCCTGACAAATAAAACATCAACATAATTTAAAAAGAAAATAGTTGAGAAGTACTAACAGGACTGACACTTTTACATTTATAAATCCCCTAATCGGCATTATCACAAACATAACATTCCACACAGCGTGACTCACATAATTTGGAAATACGACCATATCCACATTTCCAGGAACATCAAGCAGCAACTGCCTCAAAGAATATTCACGGGCACCAGCAGGGTGAATCAGTTCATCAGTGTCAAGATGAAGTATCCAATCCATGCCTGCATCCTAAAATTTTGTTGTTTTTGAGAAATGAGTGTTAAAAACGATCTGTTATTACTGGAAATAGGAATTGTACTTCTATAGATGAGTAAATAGTGTTGCATAATGCATACCCTTGCCATGACAATTGCCATTTCCATGTTGAGAGACTGCTTCACAAAAAGCTCATAGTTGCATGGTTTGTAAAAGAAATTGGACAGCCATGTCTCATTCCATATCCGACTGATCAAGTAAAGAGGAGCATATAAACAATGAAGCTAAACATACACCCTAAATGAGGCAGAAAATAGAAATCACATGGAAAATTTTCAAGATGATTAAGTTTGAATACATCAAGCAATTGCATTTTCAAACAGACTAAACACTAGCAAAGATTTAGAAAGGGAATCATCAACATTAAATAGCTTTAAGCCAAAGTGTATCCTTTTTCTTTTGCTCACTTTTCGATGACAATGAAATAAAGATCTCAAGTAATTTTCTAACCGTATTCATCCTCCAAACATTTCCAAATAAACTTCTGCTAAAAGCCAAAAAATGGGTGCTAGATGGAAAAAAGACGAGGAAAATTACTCCCCGTTTTGCTTCAAAATGAAACAGAAATGAATGAAACATCATCATATGAAAACAAGCTGACCTTTTAGCCTGTTGCTCCTCGAGCTCTTTTGTTCTATAAATCAATTTTACTCCCTGGGAAATCAACAAATAGTTCATACCAAAAGATTCAGAACAAAAAACAGGAGAAGCTCCAATATGACAAGAAAACAAACAAACAAAAATAAATTAGTAACAGCAAAAGTTATGTTAACTCACAGGAATTGATTCCAAAACATTAGACACCTTAGGAGACGCGGCCTTCCCTTCCACAAAAAGAAAAAAGGTCATCACCCCCATAACCTTATGATAAAACATCCATGATAGAATCTGATCTAAATCAGCTGAAGTACTCGTTGTGATACATATCTGCACATTGATTAACAAGCCTACAAAATGTGAGATAAAATCATTCAACAGCCAATTGCCACAGTTCATCAAGTCTTTCATTCTCAAAATCAAAATAGCATCAACATCGTCAAAGCTCAAAGCTTTCCCTCATTTCCTTCTCTCGTCAACCAAAGTAGCAAACAGATCACAGATAATTTTACTCATAAAATAACCATGAAACAAATCCTATCACTTATCACAAATTTCAGTTCCTGAAAAGAAAAAACGAAGAAAATATTAATACTAGCATGCAAACAAGAAGAGTAAATCACTCAGTTTCATCTCCTAATTATCTTGCAAACCAGGATCAGCCAAGTTCACATCTTTCACAGCCAAAACACAAGTGCTAAGAGAAAATATAAAAACCATATAGTTAATAATTAATTATCCATAATTAACAGCAAAAACTCACAGAAGCCACCGTAATTCAATCAACCCAAAACCCAGGCCCACAAGCCAACATGACCCCAAACACAAAACTCAAAACCAATCAAACTTCAACAAAAAACCAATTAAAATTCAGCAAAAACCAAACCAACCCGGAAACAAAACAAAAAACAAAAACAAACCTTAGGCCTCAAATCATCTTGAAAATCAATCTTCCAATCACGAAAATAAGGAAAAGAAGGTGCCCCACTACGTCCAAGACTAGAACAGTCAGATGATTTGTGAGCTTTAGGCGATAAAACTGACGACTCCATGCCAGGGAAGATCTCATGGTTCTGAATGTGAGACCCTTGTGGGGCCCAACGGGAATTGGCAGTTATGGGGTCCATCATGAAGTCAGAATTCCCTTTCCATTGGAGGATGAAAGCTAAGGCTGCAAGAGAGAGAGGGAGGAGTGTCAGGAGGAGGATTAGTCTTGACGTAAAGGATTGTGTGGAGATGGTGGTGGAGGAGCGGAGGGAAGCGGTGAGATGGTTGTTGTGGTGGCTCGGCATGGTGGTTGTAAGAGAGAAAGAGGATGTCCTTGGAGTGATAAGCAGGGGAGAGGCGGAAAGGTAGTTTACTTCAACTGCCTACTGGCAGTTAAGTCATCGGGAAAATTATAATTATAATTTTTGGTGGGAGAGATTAGTGTCTGTGAATTTTATATTAGAAAAATAATGAATATTACTGTTTTCTTTTTTTGGATTTTTTTCTTACCAAGAAAAGGTTGAAAGATTTCCATTTCCTTCTCAAAATATTAATTTTAAAGAAAGTCAAGGTAAGGATTTTCTTCTTTTTTTGTTCAAGGAAGAATATTAGATTTTTTAGGTTTTAAGTATTCAGCTTTTAAATTCTTTCCATTTGAAGAATTATAATAGGTAATGTAAATTTTAAAAATATGACAAGAAAAAAAAAGAATATATATGAATTATATTTTTCTAGACTAATGGGACTTTTAAGATCATGATTCAATGAATACGATCTATGTGTATTATTAAAAAATATATCATATTTTCTTAATATTTAACATTGTTCATATTATAATACAAGCAAGGTTATTTAATTAATAAATTTAGCATTGTTCATATTATAATACAATTATGTTTGAATTTTCAAGCAATGAAGTTGTTGTATATGTTATTTAAAAGAGGCTTTGGTATCATCGCAACATTGATTCTTTTTGTCAATGAAGTTTGATAACATAGACACATTTTCTCATGAATAAATAGTGATAAAAAAATCATGCAATTAAGACAAATAGAAAAAAGTCAAAGACACATTCTTTTATTTTTTATTTTTATTTTGTTTTTATCTAAGTTGATATACATTAGTTGTCATGTAAGAAGGAGGGGAAGTCAAGCTTGATATCCACCGTGACGAGGGATTAATCTAATCACTATAGTAAAGAATAGCTATTTGATACATATTTTGCAGTGGTTTTCATAAATTGTTTTTAGTAAAAAATTAAATATATAGATTTTTTCAATATAAAAATATTTTATTCATCAATTGAAATGCTTATACGCATATCTAATTAATTAAGTCCATATATATATATATATATATATATATATATATATATATATATATATATATATATATATTTGTTTTTAATAAATTAAGATATTTGATCTTACAACACGGGTCATGTATTCAGTCGTATTTAATAAATTTATTTTTTAAAATAAATATTTTATTTAATTAAACAATTATTCATGACAAAAAAAAAAATCATGGTAACCTTAAAAAAAAATAGTTAAAGAAATGAAAAATAAGACAAAACTAAGATTCAACCAATCAAATGTTAAAGAAGAAAAAAATGATTTACACCAACTCGAGCAGGCATGTCAAATATACAAGTCAAGTTATGAGACCGATATAAGCCAATAGAAAAATACACACACAAAAACGAAGTACAACTCCAAACAAATTCAATGTAGAATGATGAAATTTAAAAGAAAAACAATAACAAAAAATCAGAAAAACACAAAGCAAGCTAAACAAGTCAACCAAACTCTGTGACTTGAATTATGTGAATGAGATATCCCAGATAAAAAGAAAATTGAAAAATATTACGAAACTCAATTTTAAAACAACCTAATATAGAAGGATGGAACATAAAGGATATAAATTTTTTAAAAAAAATGACCATAAAAAGTCAAATAAACTAGCTAAACTTATTGTCTAAGTGATGGGATTAGAATAAACAAATAGAAAGAAAATCGCACAACCCAGTATAAAAAATCCTAAACACTAAAGGATGGAACTAACATAAAAAATTGATTCTCAACTAATATAATGTTAAAGAATGAAATTGAAAAAAAATATATCAACTTAAAAAATTTATCAATGTAAATCCAATAGAAAATGACAAATAAAAAGACTCAAGATAACATGATCAATTTGAACATTCATAAAAAAAATCTTATAGAAAACAGATAAAAAAAAAAAACAAAGCCTAATCACTAATAATATAAATAATAAAGGATGAAATTAAAAAAATATAAGTTAAGAAAAAGATGAAAATATAATAGATTCTATTCTCCAATTGAATTAAAAAATAAACATGAGTTTAAAGAAAAAAAAAAGGCAAACTACCTAATCTTAGGTTAATTTCTAAAACATGCAACCCGTAACACAAACTCAGTAAATAAGCTTAATTTCCAACTAATTTGAAAAAATATCAGTTTAAAAAGTTGGCTAAAGTAAAAAAAAAGAAGAAATAATGAAAAAATAAGAATAAAATAGGAAAAACTAAAAGAGGATAAAATACTAATAAAAAAATCAATTTTAAAAATTATAGAAATTAAATAGCAATCAAAAGAATGGAGACTAAACATGATAAATGAAAAAAAAAATATAGGGTGAAATTGAAAAAAAAATCTAATTTTATAAATTATTTCAAATAAAGCAAATAGTAATGAAAAGAATAGTAACCAAATCTGAAGAAAAAACAAACTCAATGGCTGCTTATAAAAATTAAAGGATTATGTATAAAAATCGAGGAGGAGAGAAAGAAAAAAATAAAAAAAAAGAAATAAAAAAAGAGATAGAAAAGAAAGAAAAGATCGTCAACACCAAACCAGACATCCATTGCCCACATGTATCGCTAGGAGATTAAGGGGTCATTGAGACGATTTAAATGCTTCCCCATAAGCCTCTACTTGGTCGTTAAACAACACTCCATGTGACACCTAAATGATGCAGGCGTCTTCCACCACGTGTCAACCATTTTTTTAAAAAAATAATATTTTATATTTATTTAAATATTAAATTGCTTTTGATCGAAAACCAAGTTGAAAATACAAAAAAGCTCCTAGACGTCAACTTAATATTTTTTTTATTTTAAGGATAATTCGATAATTTCATTGTGCTTTAAAGGAAAATACAAAAAAAGCTCTTAGAAGCACGTTTTATATATTTTTTTGCTTCTAAAAGTAATTAAGTTACTTTACTATGCTAAAAAAATGTGAAAAAATCAATTTGTCCCAATTAATCTGATATGACTAATAGATTATGTAGAAAAAACCATATTATCCTTAATTGAGAAAGCCAAAATGGTCATTCACTAATTTAATCTACAATGAATCGTGTTTTGGTTCACAGTAAAAGACTGTATCTTTTAATTAAACACATTATTTAATTGAATAAATTTTTCATATAAATATTCATATTTATATAAAAAATTAAGTATTGAATGAACAACTAAGCTAACAATGGAACAAAAATGTGAGTGAACCTATTTTTTTCATGGTGTTCATGAATAATTGGGTTAAGTTTCAACTCATAATTATATCAAACTCAAACTCAACTTGTGATATTTTATGAATTATAAATCTAACTTGTTTAAATTTTGTTTGGACCATAGTGGAATGCATATATATTGGGTTGGATTAAAGTTTTTGTAGATATTATATATATCCATAATTTTTGCTTATGAATTTGTATATATAGATGAACTTGTAGCGTGAACTATAGGTGACATGACACTTCAAATATTAACTTTAATTTTCATATCTTGCATAACTATTAAATTTTAGATACCTTTCTTCATTTCCAACAAAGAAACAAGATTTTTTTGTTACATAAAAGAAATCTAATATAAAATTCATTGAAAAAACTTTGAAGCTAAAACATTTTTAAATAAAATAAAATGAACACTCAATTCATAGGCTATTTAATATAAAAGAAAAAATAAGTATAGAATATTCGAGTTAGGTGATCAAATTTTAAAAATCTTAACCGTTATTCAATTTATGATATTAATTTCTTAAATTTTTTAACTCACATATCCATATTATTTAATTTTAATGTATCATGCAGAGTAAAATGTATATATTACACGATGATTTTTTCTGAACACCCTAATTTTTTCCTCCAAAATTTCTAAAATTCCGAGAAACCTCGAACACGGCACCGTATCAATTGAAACAAACACACCCATCTCTTTTATTTTTTCTTTAGAACCCAAAATAACAAACCTAACCCTAACCAAGAATCAACCCATCACAAAAAACAGTCTCCCCCTCCCACCCCCCCCACCCCACCTCCCCCCCACTCTCCCTCCATCCCTCTCTCTATGTTCCCTTGCATAAGCTTCCTCTTCTTCCTTAACCAAAGAGAGAGTTCCATCATTAAATGCTCTCTCTCTCCGAGTTCTTCAAAGTTTGCATCTTTTTCATGTCTTCAATTAACCACCACCTTCTTTTCTCTTGTTCACTCTGGACCTGGTCTCAAACCCTTCTAACTCTTATCATAAGGCCTGTCGTTTTTGTTGCTTCGTTAGCCTTCCTAGTCCAGAAAGGAGACAACTTTAACACTGATTATACCTCAAAGCTTTTTTCGCTCTTTCTAGGTTCTCAAGCTCTGGTTTCTGCACAACATGAGCGACTCTAAGGTGGGATTTTTCTCTTTTTGTGTTTCATTGTCTTTTAGTGCTTAAAGTCTTGGTTTTTTTGAGGTTTTTGAATGTGGGTTTGTCTTGAATGAGGTTAAAAGAGAGAAAAATTAATGGGTTTGACTTAGTTAAAATTTGGAACTTTTATGTGTTGCAAGTTTGGTAACGAGAGAAATTTGTGTATGCCCAGATTCATTGATGATTGTTTTGCTTTAGTTTTTTTGCTTCTTTATTTTTTGTTGTGATTTGTGATGGTAACTTGTGGCATACTACTGTAGAAGGTACTGGTATTTGGTTCATTCACTGAAGATGAAACGAAATCGTTGCTGGGAAAGCAATCACCTGGCAAAGTCGAAAAGCCGGTAGAGAAGATAGAACTGCGATTTGGGTCTTTGAATTTTGGAACTGGAATAACTTTTGGTAATTTTGATACCACATTGAATACGCAATTGGCTTCTGCTAATGGAAATGTTACTTCTCAGTCTAAGAGTTTAGTTATGAAGGAAAAAGATGTGAAGGTTGCCAAGGAAGGTGATGGGGTGTTAGGAAGTCCGCGAGAAAATGGAAGCATAGGCAATTCGAACCATGGTTCTTCCCTCAGTAATGGTGTGGATGTCTTGAAAACTGAGAGTATCGATTTAACTTCTTTGCACTTGTCTGAGAAGGAAGATGGTCCCGCAAGTCCATTGCAAAGTTCGAGCTTTCATGTCCTTGATAGTGAAGGCATTAAGGATGGGGATCATGATGGGACTACCAATGATTCGTCAATACATGTGAGAAAAGAGGATGTTTGGAAAGCAAATGATGGGCCTCTTCCTGCTGTTAAGAGTTTGCTACCCCGTGGCCTGATTAATACAGGGAATCTTTGCTTTCTTAATGCGACCCTGCAGGCGCTCTTATCCTGTTCCCCTTTTGTGCAGCTATTGCAGGAGCTTAGAATCCGTGACATCCCTAAGGTCTGTCATTTTAATTTCTTCCTATCCTTTTCTTTTGATTCTTTGTGGTTTTAGTGGACCTGGTTATCATAACAATGCATAAGACCACTAGCAATAGAAAACATGCTGTCTATTTTGTTATACTGATACTAGAGCTCCTTGTAAGGCTTGTTGGAAAACCTGTTGTTGAGCTTGATTAATTGTTCTTTGTTGTTCAAAATGAATAGTTTGTTTTTGTAATTTTCTAATCGTTCCAAAATCTTATAAGTTGAATTAATCAAATTCAAATAAGTTTTGTAAAAAACTCCACATGCTTATGACAGCTATGCTTTTGTTGACCTATGATCTGCTAGGTTGGCTTTCCTACATTGACTGCATTTTCAGAGTTCGTCTGTGACTTTGACATGCCAACCAGTTCAAACTTGAAAAAAGATGCTGTTGAGACTGGTCGGCCTTTTCGTCCTGCCGTGTTTGAAGCTGTTCTTAAAAATTTCACCCCAGATGTGCCAAATAGCATATCAGGACGGCCAAGGTTTGTGCATTCACTGTTCTTATAACTTTTCTATCTTATATTCATTTAGTATATCCTTCTGCACTTACCAAGTTTTCCTGGTGGAAAATTGGAATGATAGTAAATTACGCCTTTAGGATATGATGGTTTTGAATGGCCTTTTTTATTTTCAATTTTCCCAGGAAATCATAGTACAAAGATAGGGATCGAGTTTGAAGGAACTGCATGCATTTTATGTAATGTTGATTGTGTGCCTTTTATCCTCAAAGTAGGACTTTCTTCAGTTCAATACCTCATATACTCTTTCCCTGTTTCCATAACCTCCTTTGCTATTGATTTTATGCTTGGAAATCTAAATAAACATGATTCAGTGTATTGGGAGCGAACAGAAACAAGAATTTCATTTTGTAGAATTCCTTAAGACAGTTTAATTATGGAAAGGTGATTCTGGACCCTGGAAAGACAACAAATGAAATAAAGTACAGGTACACTATCAAGATGAAATAGAAGCTGAAAATAGATGCCACAACAATTTATCATGCTTAGCATCTAGCAAGGCCAGGCCTGCTGATATTTCTTTCTATGATATGTGTTCAGGCAGGAAGATGCTCAAGAGTTTCTGAGTTTCATCATGCATCAAATGCATGATGAATTACTTAAGCTTGAAGGACAATCCTCTGGTACGAATGGTTTTAAAACCTCTGTAGTTTCTTCTACAGAAGAAGATGAATGGGAGACAGTGGGGCCAAAAAACAAATCTGCAGTGACTAGAACACAAAGCTTCATTCCTTCTGAGTTAAGTGATATTTTTGGAGGACAGTTGAGAAGTGTGGTTAAGGCAAGAGGTATCAGTTCATGCTATCTTTCGGTTCATTTTCTTTTCATTTTTTCCTTAGAAGAATCTACATATATTTAGTGTTTTCTCCTTCAGAACTAATTAGCTTTTTGGGCAATCTAAAGGATGAGAATCACCTGGGTGTTAGAATTGCTTTGTTTCCTCATTTCTCATTCTGAAGTACTTCTCCTGTTCCCTG
This sequence comes from Populus trichocarpa, assembly GCF_000002775.5. Classification (NCBI taxonomy): domain Eukaryota; kingdom Viridiplantae; phylum Streptophyta; class Magnoliopsida; order Malpighiales; family Salicaceae; genus Populus; species Populus trichocarpa. Next base: position 20,236,353 of record NC_037287.2, on the reverse strand, counting down.
TATGATCCTAATAAATTATTTCTTTTTTACAGTTTTATTATTAATTATCTTTTTTTTTGTCCCCACTACTCTGATGGAATAACTTGCAAACTTGTCCAAAAGGGCATGCTAGTCAACTATGAAAATTGAATTATAACTAGTGACTGCTTATAATGGCATGCACAGCTGCACAGGGCAAGGAAACCAATAGAACTGTGGTTACATGATCTGATTCAAATGGAACCATTTTAATGAAGGCAATCACTTGATTCCCTCTCTCGCTTCTTCCTCCCGTTCTCTCCCCTAACTCATCTGGCTGACCATGCCAGCTTGTTGCATGGCATTTCTTATCTCCATTCCTGCTGGATACCATATTAGATCAGTAAGGAAGTGCTATTTAAGCTATCAAACTGGGGGTAAGAAAATTAATACATAACATCAAAATGCTTTCAGACCATCACTGATTTCTATTATCCTTTTTATTTCTTTTTGGTAGGAAAAAAAATTGGCGGAATTGATTTTTGTGTAGTCCCTATGGCTTCATCCTGGTGTCATGTCCTTAATGTTTCTTTTGTGTGGTGCAGGAAACAAAGCTTCTGCAACAGTTCAACCATTTTTGTTGCTCCACCTTGATATTCACCTTGAAGTTGTTCGCACTATCGAGGATGCACTCCATCTGTTCTCTGCACCTGAAAATCTTGAAGGGTACCGGACTTCTGCAATTGGGAAGGTATTCCCTGCTTCCTTAACGAATGAAAACAATTTAAACCTGCATCATGGTTGGGTAGATTACTGTACATCTATGAAGATATTCTAGAGTGTGACATTGTTAAGCAATATCATACTGGGAGTCTTTGGATGGATGGCATGTAATTCATAACTTTGTAGAATCATTAAGATTTGTTAAGGCTCTTTCTGAGTGCATTTACATTTTCGCTCTCATTGGCTGAAGAAGAATTCCCAACTACTTGTCCTTCTGATAAGGATGATAATGTGACCTGAAAATTATGATAGAGGTTACATTTATATGGTTAGCACATTTTTTGCGATAACCAAGTACTGACCCTTTGCCATATCTCACAGAGTGGTGTGGTGACTGCAAAAAAATCTGTCAAAATACAGACACTTTCAAAGATAATGATATTGCACTTGATGCGTTTTAGTTATGGAAGCCAAGGGAGTGCCAAGTTGCTCAAGCCTGTGCACTTTCCTCTTGAATTCATTCTGAGTCGGGAATTACTTGTTTCCCCATCGACAGAGGTAACTATCTCGTATCTTTTTCTTCCTCTCATATTACATAATCTTTGGTGAAGAAATCTAGTTGCACTTTCAACAAATTACAACCCTTTTAATAGGGAACTGAAGAGTGACCATGAGTATTGTACATCGCTACAAAATACCAATTTATAATATTCATGTTTAATCTGCACACCTATAATGGATACACGATCCTCTCACAAATGGTTTACCACTTTTTATTCAGTTTCCACTTTCACCATGCAACATTTTTATGGTTGTAAGTGTCTTCCATGTATTCATTGTACATTGGTGATAGGTCAGTATCTAAAGCTTAAAGTGTTCTTTTTTAAATGCCAGTCATCTTTCTTTACTAGCATGCAGTTTCTGCAATCAGCTATTCTATTGTCAAATCAAATTGAAGTCAGAATAATGTTCTGGGTCATTTCTTACTGGATTCCTTCTGTTTGCATTTACAGAGCCGAAAGTATGAACTAGTTGCCACAGTAACTCATCACGGGAGGGAGCCTTCAAAAGGTCATTATACAGCTGATGTGCGCCATTCTAATGGCCAGTGGCTACGTTTTGATGATGCATCTGTCACTGCCATCACAACGAGTAAGGTTTTGCATGACCAGGCTTACGTTCTCTTTTACAAACAAGTTTAGAAGGCGGTGGAGGATTTTTGTCATTAATTCACTATGTAAAAACAAGAAATCTTCTGCATTCCGGTATTTAATGGGCAGTTATTGCTTACGTATAATCAGACACTTCGATGGAGGTCAGAAAATGCTAATACCCAAGGCGAATGGAAATAATAGCTGCTGTAGTGATTTTTCTACCTTTCAGCTTTATATTGTGAATGCAACTGATGTAATCTCATATGGAAATCACAAAATCATATGGAACTCCTTGCTATTTAATTTAGAGAATGATTCATATTATGAATGCCTCTAAAAGGTGCCATAACCTCTCACTGAAGCCTCGAAAGGTGATGTTCAATTAGTTTGCTTGATGACTGTCGGCTGAGAAAAATGCTAGGCTGTGATTCTGTTCCAATTCCTTTTTTCCAACAAACAAGCATTTTACACGAGATAATACTAATGATAAATTCTATTACATTCAAGTTTCGCAACCTATCACGAGCCTTACTCAACCAAATTATAAATTGAAAAAAAAAATTGTTTCTTTTCAAAAAGTGCCTGTGCTGGCTGATTGAACTTTTCGAATGGTCCCTAAAGATCGGAATAGAGATAATACACAAAGATGGTATCCGAGCTGGCTGCCTTCAAAGTTTTGCTCGTTTCTTGAATGGCTGCTTGATTTCTTCTATTATAAAACTCAGAATGAAATGTTTTTCAACATACATAAAAACATAGAGTGGTCCAGTTTAATAGGTTTCTATAGTCTTTATACTAAAAGAATAGAAAAATGGAGATGGAGACATCATATTTGAAGAAAAGTGAAATATTTCTCCAAGACGGACCTATTTAAGTCATTGCTTTAGTTTGTATCTTCCTTCCTTTCACATGAATCAATAGATTTGTTTTAAATATTCCTTTCTCTTTTATAGGTTTTCTCTCTCCCCTTGTGGTCCATTACGGTAGCAATTGTCTCAGTTTGAGCTACAATGCAAGAGATAAAGCAGTGTAGCTAAAGCTAGACTGGTTGTTGTGTACAGAACATTGATAAACTGATTGCGGGTTAAACAAGCTGAATGGTTGCTTTAAGAAGGGTTAACATCCTGCCCTTAATTTCTCCTGTTAGGGACATTTTCTGGTCCAAAGATGAATTGGAAACGGCTAAAATATTTTATATCCTGACCGACAATTGACCAACAAAACCTACTTTATTGCTTGAGACTTGTTGGAGCAGGTTCTTGTGAAATATAGGTTCTTTGATATAATTCTACAGTGAAAACTATGGGTTATGTTTGGTTAGTGTCTTAAAACAAAAGAGACATATATAAAAGAATAGAGACATGTTTAGTTGAAACTTGAAATGACAAAGACAGATATAAAAGTGAATTTGTCTAAGAAAAGGTTTTGAAGTGAGTTTTTGTCATTCTAAAATAAAAAAGCAGAAGGGACATGTAACTTTTGTTCCAAGTATCTCCCTTTCTTTATCCTGGGACAGAAAACAAATGCCAGGGGATAAAAAAAGAAGAGAAAGGGACTGGTTTCAGTTTTTTTCTCTGACTTGCATCTCCTAGCAAAACAAAGTTGAAGAAAACAAAAAGGAAATTTCTTCCCATTTCCAAGGAGTAGATTCCACTGTGGAATCTTAATTGCTGACAGATGAAAAACTTCCCTAGCTACTCAAAAAATCAAATAACTCAAATCTAATTTGTATCATCTGATGTTTTAGCGTTATAAGAAAACGCTAAGCAAGAAGATGACGGATCAATCTTATGGACAGAACCACGCCAAATCAATGTGCTAGCATCACTCTTGAAAATTTCAGTTGTCCAACCTTGTTTCTATCTGCAATATTTTTGAATCCTCTTGTTATGCTCCGTTTCTTTCAGTGGCGAATAAAAAATGGGAAAAGGGAGAGTATGGACAGCCAGCCTGTTAGACAAAGCATGATACACCAGTGTTGCAAGATTATCATTGTTAATACTGTAAAGTGCTTTAGATAATTTGTTAGTGTAGTTTGCCAGCGTTGCCACACCAAAAAGCCTTTCAATGCAGGCTGCAGAAGATCAAGAAAACCACAATGACAAGAGGCAACTGAACCGTTAAAATTAGCAACAACAGCAGGCGATGCCTAAACAATGAAGATTAGTTTTCTTTTCAGCTCTTGTTGCGTTTGGTTAGTGTCAAGGAATAGATTGTTTGATTTAGATCAAAACATAAAGTACACTAGTCTTCTCCGTTCTCGGCTTTCAGAAGGAAATGTTAATACAGATCAGGAAAATTGATCGTTCGCATCAATCTATGTCAAGGATGAAAAGAAAACAGGATAAAGTAGATACAAAATACCAAGGAAACTACACCATTAAGGCAATGAATCATTGGCTTATCTAAACCAAACTCTTTGTTGATAAAGGTTCTAATAAACTTGAGAACATATTTTAGTGTTATTTTCCTGTGTTGATTGGGTAGCAATGTCAGGTTTATGTGTAACAAAACCATGTTCTGTGGTATTTGTCCTTAGCAAAACACAGATTCCAAGTCAGGAATTTTTAACTATACTAAACCTCTGAAATCATGCAAATCAATCATGTAAATGACAAAATAAATATTTATTATTTCATTGATTGATTCCTTCAACAAACTAATTTCAATTGATAGAATGTAAAACCTGTATACGACCCCATTCAAAGGAAAAAGAAGATAAAAAAATAATTAATTCAGACCACTCTTAACATATCCCACAGACTTTTTAAGCCCCGAGAACAACATAACAAGAAATCAAAATCTGGAAAAAAAAGGAAAAAAAAATCTTTTAACTGATCCTCTAAGGTTTCAATTTTCCCTAAGCTTCTCACACTTGAATATCAATCAACAACTATAAAAACAATTTAGAAGCACTGCAAACACATGAAAAAAATACTGGGAATCAGTGCTTCAAGACTTGACCTTGAAAATCTTACGAGCACAAGCTGATGGATTTTTCCTCTGTATTCTGTGCCGTAGATTGCTTGGGAACCCACCAGACCCTTAAGCTTTTGTCAAGGCCACCACTGTAAAGCAAGAACCCGCTACCAACATTATTAGGTGATGCTTGTAGACACTTGACAGGCCCTTCATGGCCATTTATGACCCCAATTTTAGAAAGCTTGCCAAAAGCCTCTCTCTTCCATATACTAATACTCTTATCAGCAGATCCACTAAACAAAAACTCCCCCATTAAACACATGCACAAAACAGCCATTTGATGTGCTTTTGTCTCAGACACCAATTTCCAACTCAAAAAATCATAGCTCCCTTCCCACCCCATCACAAACCCATCTGATGCTCCTCCATAGACCCACTTTCCATCATCTGAAACAATCACTGAATTAAGTGAAACATCTTTATGACCCTCCAAAATCCCCTTCAAAGAATGTGAACTCTTTCCCTCTTTCCCCCAAGCCTTAATTTTCCCATCTGCAGATGCTGAATAAACTATCCCTTTACAGGCCACCAATCCATTTATAGCATCATCATGAGCCTTAATTGACTCCAAACACTTCAAATCTGATATCCTCCAAACCTTAAGAGTCTTATCCCAAGAACCAGAATAAATCAACCCATTATAAACAGTTAGACAAGAAATACTATCGGCATGTTCAATCCATAACTTCTTATGATGCCTCCTAGTTTGCACATAATTACTTTGCTTCATAAACTTCCCTAAATAATCCTTTGTAGTAGGCATTGTATCAACAAGCCTAAACACATTTTCAGACCTTCTTGACACCTTCCACACCCTAATTCTACTATCTTGATGGGCAGTAAAAACCTTACTACCAACAGTCACTAATGCCTTCACAGAACCATCACCTTGACCAAACTTTGTAAACATCCTCAAATCAGGCTGTTGCCAAACTATAATATCCTTGCCTTGAGAAGCACTCAAAATAAACTCCCCACATAAAGCCAAGCAAGAAACTGACCCAACATGACCTGATAAAACAGCCAGGGGCCTATACGAGTAAGCCCCAGATAAAGATTTGCTTGGATAACTACGACACCCCACATCTTGTAGCTCAAAGCGAAAAGATGTTGCTGGGCTATCTTCACTGCTGCAAATACTGCTGCTGCTACTAGTACTCATGCCAATGGTACTTGTAGCTGCTGCAAACAGTAATGGGGTTGAAGGAGTGGTGATTTCTGACACAAAAAGATCCATTGGAGCACTGACCATAAATGACAAACCAGTCTTGAATCTTGTTTCTTGGTCTGAAGAAGGGTGTTTCTTTGTCTTGAGAGAGAGAGAGAGAGAGAGAGAGACAGGAGCGTAGAGGGGCACGGATTTCTTGATGGAAAGCAAAAGTATTTGGTGAGAGAGTATTTAAATGGTATAAGAAGGAGGTGCAACGGCTACTTTGAAAATGTTAGTTTGATCATGAAAAGTAAGTTAAGGCCCAAGGGACCTCTGTTTTTTTTTTACTCGTTATTTAATGGTGGATTGAGCTGTTAGGGGTTTTTTTAGCAATCATGGCAATGTTGTGGGATCTCTATATTCACGAGAGACAAACCCTTGTGTTCAACTCTTCTTTGCAATTTGACAATAAATAAATAAAAAGAAAAGAATATCTTGACTATAGATACAAGGACTCCAAGGAAATTTGCTGGAGAAAGTTGAATTTATACAAAGGCTGGTGCTAATAATACAGGAAAGCATGTCACCTTGACCATTATCGAACTGGGATCCAATAGAACATCTTCTATTTTTAAGACACCATGAACTAGATTAGAATCATTCTCAACAAATCTATAATAAATTATTTTATTTCTTCGTCGGGTTAGATCATTTTCTTACAAGCAAGTTGGTAAATTTCTGTTTTTTTTCTGGGAAATTTCTGATTGTACTTGTGAACTTCCTGGTTAAGTTTTGAGACTATTCTTTATTGATGGTCAACCAGAGAGGTCCTTGCCTTCCATGGTGGGTTCATTATTCAATGCTCCTCGAATTTTTATGATTAGAAAGGAAAAAGTAAATAAAAGAAAGAAAATATAGCTGGATTGAATACAAAGCTATTTGCCCAGATCTAAGGGTAAAAAGAAACTTTAATTGGCTGTATTTATTTGTAAATAGTAAATATTTTTGAAAATATTTTTTATTTAGAAATATATTAAAATAATATTTTTTTTAAAATTTTTTTTATTTTTAACATCAGATATTAAAATAATCTAAAACAATTATATAAAATAAATAATTTATGATAAAAAACAGATTAAACCAAAGCTAGACTGAAGCCGCAGGGCCATACGACCTTTGCTGCTTCTGCCAGAAACATAGTAATCCCGACATTCTTCCTCGTAACCTGACACACTAAATCTTTGTTTTGTGCATCAAAGAGCTGCCTCATATTCTTCTAATAAGAAAAAAAGAATGTTATTCTTTTATTTTTATAATCTCTTTTGCCCTAGATAACTCCTAAAACCATAATTTTTATAGTTGATTCAGGGATTGACACAAAAAAAATCTAAATTATTGGATTTTTGAATCAATTTACAAGCCATTGATTTAATTAGAAATTAAAATGATGTGTTTTCATTCATTTTTTTTAAAAAAATTCTTGATATTAACTTAATCAGGCTTGATTGAATAGTTATGTGTCAATTTTATTTAATTAACCAGGTTTTATTAAGTTAATATATTTCCCACTTCAACTTAAAAATCATCTTGAACCATACTTTAAGTCATCGAATTTACAGGATTAAACTATGTTTAATCCTGTAAAGCATGTTTAACAATTATACATATCTGGAACCTCTCAGCAACATTCTTGATGTGGTGCATAAGTTTAAAGATTTAGAGGAGCACTAATCGTCATTACATCACACGATTCACACCAATCACATAACAGGTTCTTGATACAAAGAATCAATCATCATCGAGAGAGGGATGCTAAAAGCCCACCTAAATCCTTTAAATTCAATTAATCACAGGGAAACCACCAGCCTCTATAACTAATTTTTTGATTAATAAATCACTAATTAAGCTTGTTTATTGCACCTAACCTTTTGGTTACTTCCAAGCTAAAAGTGGTCGGTCATTAGCACATTATCTTGGAAATGTAATAACAAGACCACATGTCTCTTTCAATATTATTTTATTCCTAAACTTCTCTCACATGGATGAAGTTGTCTGTGTCCCATCAATAAGAAGTTGCTCGGAAAATCATCGCGAGTTGTCTCAGATTTTGGATTTCTTAAAAGTCACAGAAACCATATCGATCGTTTTAGATAATTTTTTTTAAAAAAAAAAACATTATAACATGAAACTAAATGGAAATCTTTTTTTTTTTTTAATTAACATGGTTGTCCGGGTTAGCTTGCGTATATCTCGACTAATCTTACGGACTATAAAGTTAATGATTATATAAGTTTTATATAAGTCTTTATGTAAGTCACAAAAATCATATCAATCGTTTTAGATAAATTAAAAAAAAAAACAGTATAACATGAAACTAAAACTAAATGGAAATTTTTTTTTTAATTAGCTGATTATTCCGGTCAGCTTGTGTATATATCAATTAATTTTATAAGTTATAAAATTAATAATTATATAAGTTTTAAATTATCCTAAAAATACTTAAACTTATAATTATTAAATAGTAAATTTATAGCCTGATTAATTAAGATATTTTTCAAGATTAAATGGATACCATCATTACATGCATGCGTGCATGTTTAACTAGGGTTGATACATGTTAAAGGGGGAAAATGAGTTGCCAGCATGCATAAATTAATTGATTTTATCACGTAAAAAAGGGTTAGCTTTCAAGGCATGCGAGAGCTGCAAAGCTGTGGCATAAGCCGTCCAAACGACGACAATGGTTACACAGTGACACATGTTTCAACCAGGGAGAAAGAGGGGTTTTTTTTATATACTTTAAATTGCGGTATTGCCATAGTTAAAACAAGCTTTCTGTTCCATGTGTTGCTTGTCTGAAAGCAAATATATATATATGTTTTGATGTTCCTTCCTGTAGCAAGTATAGTTGGTCGTGTTTGGTATGCTGGTTAAATATTTAACAAGGCATGCAAGCTTGGACTACTTGGGTATCAAGGAACCATATGGAAGATCCAACGTCAAGATTGGTAATAATTAATACAAAAATTAATCAGTCATAGTCTGAACATGTTGATCCCAAAAAACTTGAAATTTAAAGTTTAATTAATTCGGGTCAAGTTTCATGTTAAACAAGTTTGATAACCTGATAAAGCTATACACACAGCCAAGCTTTCAAGGAAGTTCTATATATATAAAACCTCGTACTAACACTCACCAACCAGTAGTTACCACCAAACTGGGTTTCTGGATTTTATTACCAACATTTATGCCATTTAGAAAGCCAAGCCCTAAATTGGCGTTATTGATTTCAAAAAATATCATTAAATTAGATAAGAGTTGACTCAATTAAATTTCGATGATCATGTCAGAACATAATTTGATTTTTTTTATTTTTTTTCAAAATAATAATATTTATTTTATTTTAAAAAAATTAAATTAAAATAATTTTGTTTTAATTTATCCATTAAACCTCTCAATTCATTTAGTCACGAGATTAGCTAAGTTTAATAGGATTAACCATCACAACATTTTGTCCGAAGATCAACATCACAAATTAATTAAAATTATTTTGTTTAATTAATCTATATCAACCGGGATAAGTTTAATAACTTAAGTATTAAGTTGGTCATATCATAGAATCTTCATGATATCCTCTTGAGAATATATGCATTATTAATCATCACAACATTTAATCCATAAAGTTTCTTCCACCTGGGTCAAAAATTAATTCAAGGCAAGACCCAAATCATCGAGGAAACCTCAAAAAAGATTTTTTTTTAAATAATCAAAACAATTTTGTTCGGATAAGAAAAATAATTAATTAAGGGTTGAGATTCGATCGGATCAAGTCTAGAATTTGAATTTTAACCAGGTGAGCCAGTGTTAGGAGTCTCAAAAAGGCACTGTAGCCAAAAACTAACAGAATCCAGAACCCATAGCAAGCAACTGATATCAGCCCTTTGGTAAAGGTCCATACAGTTTTAATCCTATAGTATTGATGGACATTGAATAATAAGTCAAAATAAACACTAAACCACCATGCAATCCACTAACAAAATGCCTGGTCAGAACAATCAGACATGATAAAGTTACATGTGCTTGCGCAGCCACCGATACACAGATGCACATTGTCGCAAAGCAATGAGAGAAGTTTTACTTTTAACAAAGAACGGCTTCAGGACCAGTTATCATAACTGTATCTCAAGAAAATGGAGCTAATTCCTCCAATGTCATGTCCATGGAAATGAAGCCCAGCTGCTATCGAGTACAGATTAAGGATAGGTTGAAATTTGAAACATGCATTAGCCAGCAATCAACATGCAGGTCACCAGCCAACCGTGTTTCGTTTCGTCTCTTGCAGATTGACTGCTGCCTCAATAGACAGACAGCATCATCCTCTACTAGCTAGTCGCTACAGGTTTCTAGTGATTAAGTTCGTAGATACGCAAGGAAATCCTGAGGAACAGAGTCCCAGAAGGGGACATCCTCTTTCCTCCTTTGGAAGTCATCGCACATCTATAACAGTAGGATATTTCTCATAGCCATGGCCATTTACAGAACAAACCCCATAGTTTTCACGGATATAAAATACCATTCCATTATGGCATTCCTGTAGTTAGATGCCAGTAAAATCATGGTGATTCTCACAAGAAAATTTAAGGATAGTATTGCTGACCTGCCACTCCTTCACAAGCTGAAGAGAATACTATTACAGGTGGTGCCTGCATATGCAAATAGATTTTGATCAGTAAATCAGTAAAAACTGTCCAATAAGAAAAGTATGTTGGACAAAGAAGACAGTCTTAAAGAAGTTTCTGCATACATGGAAAACATATTGAAGTGATCGAGCACTGAGAGAGAGCCATGAACTCAGAAATGGATTCCTTGCTGAATGTCCCTTTTATTTTTCTGGCAGTGTTTTCAAGGTTTAAGAATCAAAGCATAACGGAATTGCCTCAAGCCATGATTGTTCGAGGGTCCTTTTTTTGTAGGCATCCTAGAAAGATCATCCACTACACCATACCCGGTCAAGTGCTCCCTCTAACATTGATGCAAGACCAATAACAGCCAGTACAAGAAGATCCAAAATGTAGGTGAAATGAGGGAACACTGCCTTGAGTATGGTAAATAATTTCCCAGCATTCTCGAGACAAAGTATATGCTTATCTTAAGGGTTTTTGCAGTTACAACTACGAGGTTTTTGCCTCATGAATGAAATGCGTATTGAGTACATTAAAACACTCTTCATCAATTAGGAGAGGAAATATGAAAAGAACAGTAGATACCATGGTTGAATCCATAGAATGCACTTGTTGTCCCACAAACAGCAGAGCCAGTCTAAACCAAAAAAACATACGAAAGAATATATACTCCAGCAGCATAAACTCAATAACAGTTACTGTGCCACTAAAAGCAATCGCTTCAAATACATGAAAGTATGAAACTAGCGATTGGTTACCAATCCCATAACCCGATTCCATTAGCGCAGTAAAACCAATCGAACTTTCAAAACTCAATAAGAGAACAGTCAATTTGTGACAGCAAAAGTAACCTCAACCTGAAGTGCTACCACATGTACTTCCATATTCTACTCCCATTCTGGTCATAGACATGCCACCCACAAGCCCAATAAAATCACAACCTCAACCATGTATTTCACTCATTGGGTACAGGTCAGGCACTATAAATTTTCTTCAATTATTCTCCTGCTCTCTCTCAACGAATAAAACCTGGAGAAAATCCATTTAATTATATATTTTTAATCCAATCCAAAAGGATGCCTACCCCTACCTTCTCTTTACCTTTGATCCCGTCCAGGTGAAAATCAATTCAGTGATCCCAAATTAGACAAGGCATTCACTCCTTGTTGAACAAAATCACGGTAAAAAAATCTTTTTAATTGAAAATATATTTAAATAATTTTTTTATTTTTTACATTAAATGATTAAAATCATCCAAAATCATCAAAACCATCCAAAAACTCATAAAAAGACATCAACATGCAACCCGAAAACACTCACTGATTAATAGTCACAAAAGGCACTTCTGATTTTATTCCTTTTTTAAACATGTTCCTTTCAAATTTTACATTGAAAGCTAGACATGAACTTGCACAAGGAAAGACACGAAAAAAGGTACGACCTTGCATGTACAAAGACAGCTAAAAGCAAGTCTACTGACTCTACTTAATGTTAGCGATGTTGCAACAAATGCAACCCTGAAACTATCCAGCATTTCCTTCAGCGAGGCTGGTGAATGTACAGCGCTGTGCGCTTGGCAACAACGCAGTGTGGTGGCTTCATTTGGTACTTTGCAAGGGTTCTTGGAGATCTGGGACTTCTTTCCTTGGGAGATTTTGGAATGTTCATGTCCTTGAGCAAAGTTTTCACATCCATTATAAGACCTGTTCACACAAAAAATGATTATTCCTGAATGCCATTGCATATGTACTCTGAATGATGATGATATACAGCTTAAGAAAGATATTAATCGATCCATTGCAGTTAAGAAGTTGATAAAGTTGAACTAACAAAAACAAAGATCCATTGACTTAAGTGAATGGATTTCAATCTTCTGATCACATTTCTCAGCTAATTGGATTCGTGCCTACGAACATTGAATGCTATTAGAATTCAATCCAAGTCTTACAAGAAAAGATCTTAAACAAACACAATACCATTTGGAGGCTTCCTTTCAACTTTGGGATCGGCAGCGCTAGAGTCAGTTTTCTCTTCAGCTTCAGCCAACTTGACCATCTCCTCAAACTGAGCTTCCAAATTAGGAAACTCCTCCTCCACACCAACATCCAAATCCTCCGGCAGCAAATCTGTAAGATCATCATCATCAGCACCAGCACTGCCATCAAAACTCTCCTCTGGATGTTGACTCAACCAAAAATCCCGGAACCAAGTCGAGGTCTTCACAAGTTCCCACCATTCCGGTGAGAAATCCTCCACTTGTCGATACACATTAGGGATAAAGAGAGGTGCATTAGGATTCAATGTGGTTCTTGTTGGTGGGAGAAACCGCTGGTGGTGGCTTTGAAACACTCGGAGGGGATAAAACACACAACAGCTGTGAGGGGATAAATCTTGACGAGTTGTACGATGCCACGCAAGTCATCGAAGATACAACTCTATTTTGTTTCTTTGCAGATAATGATCCACTTAGCTTCAACAAAGCTATCACAAAAGAGAAGATAGAAGCAATGGATGAAGAAATGCATGCCATTGAGAAGAATGATACCTGGAAGCTGACTTATCCACCAGAAAGCAAGAAAGCAATAGGTGTCAAATGGATCTATAAGACAAAGAAGAATGCAAAAGAAAAAGTGCAAAAATACAAAGCCATTGAAGAGGGAAACATTTTTCAGAACAAACTCAATCCATCCAGAAGGTCAAGGAAGGCAGCCACCAGCTGTCACCGCCCAGCCACCAACCGGCCAGCCGCCAGCCGCCAGCCACCAGCTGTTTGCCGCCAGCCGCCTTCACACCACCGTCCACAGCCGCCTTCACACTTGAAGGTTGAATTTTCTTGTTTTGAATTCGTGTATAAATAGCAAGCTAAGCTTATGTTATTCTGAGTGGAGAGAGTAGAGAGAAACACTAGAGAGAAAGAGAGGGCGTGTATTGTAAGCTTTTGTGTTTGTATTAAGCTTTTGTTTCTTGAAATAAAACAGTGTGTTTTATCCCCTCCGAGTGTTTCAAAGCCACCACCAGTGGTTTCTCCCACCAACAGTTCTTCCAGAGATCAAAGTAGCCATTTCACCACCTTTATTAAATCAATCCAACCACAACAATAGTCAATTTCCCTGAAACAGCAACAATCAAGAGTCAATCTTTATCATCAAACCTAACCGGTTATCTCCAATCGAATCCAAACACCCTTTTAACAAAGAATCAAAGATCATGAATCCTAGACCCCATAAAACCACAAAACATCTAACAAATCATCCCAAATCACAAAAAAAAAAAAACTAGAACTAGAAACATCAGTCATAACAGAAAAAACAACAAAAATCCAAACCCCAGAACAAAGAATCCATCAATATCATCACAAAAACAACAGAGCAACAAACTTTAAAGCTTTTCATCACCAATTCAAAAAAAGAAAAAACCAATCAAGATATACATTAGCAAAGCAATGAGATCATAGTCATTGCTTTACCTTTCGATCCAAAAAGGGCTTAAATTTCTCCAATGGCGATCACAAAGGTTTACTGAGAGAATCTAGTGGAAGTTATTACTGTTAACGGACAAAGGAAGAATCTGGACAAGGAGGAAAATATATAGTCCGAGCCTGGTTGGTTTTCCGAACCTAAGGTTTTAAAGGATAAAGCGGTGAGTAAAACGGACACGTGGTGGGAGTCGGAGTGGATAAGGATGATACTGGAACTTTCGTTGGGGAACAGCATCGACGGTGGAGAGTGATTGGTGGGCATCGGACGTTTGATTTGAGGCTAGTGGAGAGATATTTTTGTTTATTTTCGTGTTTTTTAAGTTTGAAGTTTATCAGGTAAAAGACGGTGGAAAGGGACAGATGATTGTGACGGGGGGACAAGAATGGCAAGGTGTGTTGGCAAAATTGCCCTCCAGTACAGGGTAAAAAATCTTTGAATAAATCTGTACATCATATCACATTAATGGATTGTGTCTGAAATTGCGGTGAAAATTATTTTTTATTTTTTTATATTAAAAAAATATTAATTTAATATATTTTTTTATATTAAATGAAATTCTAAAAATTATTCAAAAATACTTTCAAACATGTAAAAACTTAGAAAACTACTTTTGAAAATGAGTTGAACGAATTCATTCGCTGATAAATAAACAATAATAAAACAAGATCTTAAACAATTTTGATTCATGTAAATCCGATTCGTGTGTTAAATTTTTATAATTATCCAAAGAAAAAAATATACTTACTTCCACATTTGGCGCCATGGGCAAGTGGTATGCCACGGGATTCAGCAACAAGAACTACTTTTGTCGTATTAGCGATAAATGATGATCGGTAATATGATAATCGTTATTTTTTAAAATATTTTTTATTTTAAAATGTTTTAAAATAATATTTTTTTATTTTTTAAAAATTATTTTTGATATTGATATATCAAAATGATCTAAAAATATAAAAAAAATATTAATTTAAAATAAAAAAATTAAAATATTTTAAAAATATTTTTAAAACATAAAAATACAAAAATTATACTTTTTCAGTGCATTGCAACACCGCGGAGATGGGTCCGTCGGTGGCCCTAGTCTTTGAACATACTTAATTAGCACACTGTGTTATGAAGCCCTGCAAGTCATCATGGCATTCTTGGCCAAGGGCTACTTTGTTATATACTGGAAATTAAGATTCCAGCCATTGCAAAAGTAGCCAACATCATGAAATCGACGTTCAAGACTGCCATGATCTCTTCGCCCTCTCCGGTGGTGGTGTTTGTTGTCTGAGTGTGAGCAAGATGGTGACCATGCATGGTTGTTTTGTATAGAGTTTTTGAAGGAGGGTGTTATGCATGCCTAGAGCTTAAGCGTTAGCATGTGAAACACTTCAAGATTCAAACAAGTTGAGGGATTAAGGAACATGAGGATTTTGGTTCTATCGAGGTGGATCATAGGTTAAGATCGTGGAACTAGCTAAGGGTTTCAAGCTTCTTTTCTTAAAAAAATGTGTTTTTGTGTAAATCATGACGCATCTTACACTTTGTTTATATCATAAAAAACATGAATTTTATATTTTTCAAGAAATATATCGGCACATTCTTAAACAAACATACTTTTAATGTTAATAATTTTATAATAGTAGCTTTCATGCATTAAGATTAAGTTTTTTTAAAAAAAAATTTAAAACATTGTTTGGTAGTATGATACTTTATGTAGCACATCGGAATATCACATACACTCTAATTAGGTTGTTTATATTCATACATGTACATCCACACAAAAAAGAAGGAGAAAAATATTAATCCTTAATATGGTTTAGCTTTAGATAATAATATAGATAACTTATCCGTTTGGCGATTGCTCGACGATAGCCAATCACTACTCCACTTTTTTGTTATGAAAAAACAAGTAAAGTGTTTGTTTACATATAATTTAATTAAGCAAAAACTCACTAAAGCCATGCAAGAAGATCTTATCCTTTTTATATATATATATAACCCGGAGTATCTAGGTCAGTTTACGCGCACCACGACTAATCCCTGAGTCCACTAAACACCCTGCAAGCCCAGTAGACAAGTAAGGCACCGCGGGGGTGACAGGCGTGCACACTGAGACTTGAACTTAGAATGTAGAGGCAGGAAAACCTTACCATCGCTGGGCTACAAGCCTCGATGCAAGAAGATCTTATCTTATTTACCAAGTTTATTTACCAAGATCTTATCTTATTTATCAAGGTTTAAGGTTTTTTTTTATGCGTTTCAAATGTTTTTCAGATATAAAAAACATTTAAAATGGTGCTTTTAATTTTAAAATGCAATTTAAAATATATAGAAAAAAAGAAAAACATAAACAACACTCTAAAAAAAAAAGAAAAAAAAAAGGAGTTTTATGCCAATTGAACACATGGGAAAATGGGAGTTATTTTGTTTCTAACTAAAACTTATAACTCCACTGGTATTATAATTGGTTGGATTTATTCCATGTCAATAAAGTGCATGGGACAGAATTGATGGAGCTAGAGAAATGAAATAATCCATAGCCATGATTCTCCCTCTTGCTTCAGGGTTGGACTTTACTCTATGTTTCTACCGTAGCCATTTCACACCATTCTAATGTACAAAGTAAAATTATTTTGTTTTATTAGCATTGATCCTTCATTCTTGTCCAAATTTAAATGAAGTAGCATTTGAGCAATTTTCTAAATGTAGAATTGACGAAAACTCATAGTTTTAAAATCTAATTAATGGTTGATTTGGAATAAGACTTGAGTTATCAGAGTTGATCTAGATCAACCATGATTTTTTTTATAAAAAAATCAAAACAATACAGTTTTGATAAAATAAATAAATAAATAGTTAACGAGTTGATGATCGAGGTTTAAATGGGTCAAGTTAGGTTGATCAGGTCACCAGGTTAACCCAAGTTTTTGACCAAGTCAACCATGTTTTTTTATTTTTATTTTTTCTTCAACCTAGATTGGTTTAGGCCCTGGATTAGTTGAGTCTTGGGTTGACCCACCGGGGCCAATCAAGGTTTTAAAACAATGCGCAAACATATCAATAAAATAATAGTTTTTTTTTAAGTTATTAAACCCGACTTGGCCCATGACTCAACCTAAGGTTCGGGTCATAGTTTAGGTGAATTAACCCGAGTTAATAAAAAACGACATCATTTTAAGTTAATTTTTTTTAAAAAATTATATTATTTTAAAATTTTAAATAGTCAAACTAGGTCTTTACCATGACACAAATTAATATAACAAATCAACTAGATCATACAAAATCAGCTTCTACTCGATTTAATTTAAAATTTAACTCAAGTTAGGGCGTGTTTAAGAATGTGGTTGCGGTTGCTTTTTAAAGTGTTTTTCACTTAGAAATGCATCAAAATAATATTTTTTTTTATTTTTTAAAAATCATTTTTAATATCAGCGCATCAAAATGATTTGAAAATACTAAAACTATATTAATTTGAAGTAAAAAAAATAAAAAAATATTAATTTTTTTAAAAATACTTTTAAAATACAAAAATAAATAAGCGATTAAAGATTATATTTGTGAGTCATCGGGTTAATGGCAGGTTTAATAATTCCTTTGTTATTCCATTTTATAGTATCAAGGTTCTAAATTTCTAGGTATGTTTTCTATTATACGAGAATAAAAAAATAAAAGTTGTACCTGCTTATTAGTTTTCAATCTAAGGCCCAATCACAACACTAGCCCAGCTAAGGCCCAGCCCATACTAACACCAATTTCAAATCCCACAGCCCCACAAACCTGGCGCGATTTCTCTCCCTCTCTGTGTCTCTCTAAGTCAAAAACCCTAATCCAATTAACCCCCAAATTCTCCCTTCAAATCCCCAAATCAAATCAAAACCTAAAAATCCAATCACCCAAAAATGCAGAACCAAAAAAGGGTACTTTGCTCTGAAAATGAAGACCTTGTATCTTACATGCTACAAAAGAGGCAAGAATTGGTAGAAAGCCCTAAAGGGTTATCAGAGAATTTGGAAATGACACTTTCCAAGGCCTATAGCAGTGTGTGTTGTTCAACGACTCCTATCAAGACCCTCAAGGATTTATCTCAAATCAAGTATGTCTGCTGTTTTGGATTGCAATTGTGGTGTTTTTGCTGACTTAAAGATTGTGTCTTTTGGGGAAAGTTGTTAGCTTTTTGGGTTTTAGGGCATGTTGGTGGGCACTTGATATCTTTTGAAAAGGGTGCGAGAATTATTTTTTTTTTAATGTATTTAGGTGCTGAAATCTGAAAAAAGATGGGGAATTTTCCCTTTGAGGTTAGTTAACTGGTCTCTCTTTGTAGATATGTTGGAAAAAAAAGCCATGCATTTTCTGTGTTTTGTTTTATGAGGGAAATGGTTAAAAAAAATGGAGTAGAGATGGGAATGGTAGATGCAAAAGCTTTGAAGTGAATGCAGACTAGAACTCTAGAAGAATTCTATGAAATTGAGTGCTAGCGTGAACATGTGTGTGTTGATTGTTGGTGATCATATTTTCTTAAGATTTCATTGTCTGAGAAAGTAAGGGTTTTCATGCTTACTTGCAAACATGATTATATTTCAATTTGTGTGCTTTTTTTCTTGGTAATTTGAATTGATGGAAAAGTCTACCTTTTGTGGAATAACTTGGTGGTATTTTTGTATAGAGGTGTAGGTAAATGGATAGTTAGGCTAATGGAAGGGTTTTTTGATAACGGTTCAGGGAGTTCTGAACCAGAAGACTTGACCAAAAAGGGTATGTATGATCACGTTCATCCCATGCTGTTTATCTATCAGTTCACTTGGGTCATTGATTTTCACTGTCCTGATTAGCTATAACGTTTTAGTTGTTTAGGTAAGAGAGCACAAGTAGCAAAACGTTATCTGCCACAAAGGAATTCTGTGTCATATGCCTTGCTTATAACCCTGTACAGGTAAACAGACATCACTTTCTCTTTTTATGTTTCTTTATTCTTTTTTTTTTAAAAATGTTTTTGAATTTTGATTTGAATATGTTATTGGCAGGGAGACTGTAAACAGTAAAGAATTTATGCATAAACAAGAGCTTATTGATGCTGCTGAAGTGAGCGGACTTTCTCGGGCACCAATTGTGTATGTTGTTATTATTATTAATATGCATTTAGATATGCTTATCATATTCTTAAATTTATTTTTGAAGCTCATTGATGATTCAGTTTCTGGTTTGTGCTTCCTTTCTTAGGCCAGATAAGGGGAAAGGGAAACCTTCACAATTTGGAAGTTCAAGGGAGTGGTACAGTGGATGGAGTTGCATGACGACATTGATAAACAAAGGATTGGTTGTTAAATCAAGTTGCCCTGCCAAGTATGGCTTTTCTTTTCGTATTTCCTTTCATCCTTTTCATCTAGGGTCTATAATTTGTTAAGTAAGATGGGCTTGAAACCAAGCAGGAAATTAAGGTAGTTGGTGTGGATTGACTTAACTAGGTGCGATTAGTTGCTAGGGTTCCACAATTAAGCATGTATGCTCTGTTGGTAAGAAATAAAAATGTAACCTATTTATGCTTTATTGCTGGTTTAAAGTTGTTTAGGTGTGATGTGATAGGTGACATTTGTAATGATTGGTTATTGCTAGACAATTTATGTGTGGACTTTGAACTCTATGTCTTTGCTGCACATGCTCTCAGAAAAATGCATTTGATGGTTATTTGGGCTGAGAGCACATAAGGAATGGAATTTATCCATGTGCCCTAGACTTTCATAAGATAAAAAATACTAGGCTGGCAACAAAAAAAGAAAGAAAAAGACACAAAACACTATTTTTTGGATATGTATGAAAACAACTCCAAAAATTTGTGTTTTTTACTGCATAAGTGGAATGTTTTGCAAATCTTGATTGAGTGGTACTTGGTTCAAGAATGGATTTAAGGTTCAGGACTTGAAAGAAAAGAGTCAATATGAATTTATCATTGAGATAATTTGATGATGTCTCATAGTGACCTAATTAGCAAATGCTGATTAATCATGCTCTGTGTGCATGCTAGTGAACATGTCTCAAAAAGTCAACATTTAATGCTTGGATCAAATTCATGAATGTGAATCTGGTTCAATTAGTTAATGCTTCATTCTTCGTCCCTGCTTATTGATGCTTTCAATGTAAAATTGGATGAGCCTCTGTTACTTGCAGATACATGCTGACTGATGAAGGGCGGGAAACAGCACGTGAATGCCTCATTAGATCTCGTATGGAGGATCCTGGAGATAATTTGGCTAATTTAGAGGGGTCTTCTGATCTGAACATGCTTAATACATCAGATATGGAGTCTGCTCACCCTGATTCAGCTAGGGGAGCGACATTTACATCCGTTGCCTTAAGTAGGCAGAAGAAATCAATAGATGTTCCCCTTGAATCACTTGAGAGGGTGTGCCTTCTTTTCTTGCAAATCTTCTTTAGTTCTGTATCACTGAATGTCTAAACCTCAATCCTTGAGCCTCTTGAAAGTCTTCTGCTCTTAGCTTGACTGTAGAACACTGTTCACCATATATCTCTGACAAATGTTTTAATAATAAAAAAGCCTGAATTTTTCATGTCCACCGATGCAATTTCTTTATTTTCAGTCTTTCATACCATATATCATTTCCAAGACTACTAGCAGTGATTTGTGGGGTCACTCTTTGAAAATTTATTTTGCTGTTTGAGTTCATTGCACAATTGTTTTTGGGGTGCTGTGTAATTCTTTCTTTTTCTTTTTTTCTTCTTTGATTTGGATTCCTGTTCTGTAGTTTGTGCGCATGGGGTACTCCAAAGAAAAAGTTCTTCTTGCTTTTTCTGAAGTCTCAGAAACTTCCCAGTACAAGGAGATATCATTACTTTGGCCAGCTGTTCTGTGTCATCTTCGAGAAGATCTCATTTATGGTGTGCAATCAGAGCCTCAAACTCTAACAGAAGACTTCCGATCAACATCAACTGCTTGCACATTTTCAAATGGTAACAAGCATACCTTTTTGAATGCTGTTATCAGTCCTGTTGAAAATGTGGAAAAAGTTTCTTATCCAAGGCTTTGTAAACATCCAGGTCAAGTTGATCTTGCTACTAAGAGCAATCAAATGGGTTCCAATTGCGACGGTCGAAATATGCCAAATCTCACTTCTGCCTGTTCCACTTCTAGTTCATTTTCCATGAGAGCTTGCTCATCATCTGTATGTGCACATCAAGATTCAATGTTTCCTTCTGTAGCATTGTTGATGCAATTTCTTTGTTTTGCAAGGCATTGAATATCTTTGTTTACTTTTGATGGCTAGCCATCCTTAACCTTGTCATTATTCTATAGGAGCATGCTATGAAAAAGTCATCTTCGGACCGCTTGGATACAAATATGAATGTTTTAAGTTTGCCACCTCTGAGCTTGGGGGAGAGATTTGAGGATGTATATGAAGTTATCCTAATATTGGATGATCGAGAGCAGTTTGCCATTCAGTGGTTAGCAACTTGAAACTGAAGCCTCTTTTTGCTTTGCCCAGACATAATTCTGCTGCTTGACATAGGTTTTAATGTTGTCTTTAAATCATATAATTACTGTTTGCCTGTCAGCTTTTTCTTCTTTTGGTCCTGGGTGGGTTCTAATGTCATGTTATTTACGGTGGTATGGTTAAACATCTATTCTCGATGCATTAGCTTACTGTATTTGTCCTGCCTCTTTGTGGTTTACAGTTCGAGGGGTAGGAAACTTATTGAGTTCATTTGCAAGGAGCATAAAATCAAAATACAGGTAGGCTTGTTTGATCTTTTTATGAAACTTCAACAAATAGCAAGGTGTTACAGTCACCAATTGTTCTAGACTGGCTTGTATTTTTGCTGAGAAATATGTAAATTCCTGGATCCAATAATTTGCAACAAGGTCCACTTGTATAAAATTGTAGTAAGGTCCATGTAATAGCACTTTGGCTTGGTAGCTTTGATGGATTTAACAAATGGAAACACGATTGATGCTGTCTCCTTTGATTTAATATTTTCTTGATGCTGGCCTTCTTGTCCGAAACCTCCTAATATATCATCGGTATTAAAAAAGGATGAAACTAAATTTTGTAGTTTCTGTTATTACCACTATGTGTGCTGTGGAAAATGTGCATGCTTGTTTTCTCCTATTCAACTAAGTGTTACGGATAAAGACAATTGTATTGACAATTCCACAGGTTAGGCGGTTACCAGTTGGAGATGGAATCTGGATAGCTTGCCATAAATATCTGCTCAGTGAATATGTTCTTGATTTTATTGTTGAGAGAAAGAAAGTTGATGATTTGCGTTCTTCAATAAGGGATAATCGTTATAGAGATCAGAAACTGAGGCTTCTTGTACGTCATTTTCCATCTCAATGTTTCCCCTATGAATTTAATGTGTTAATGCTGTTGTTTATTGATATAATGTTATCTTTTGCTCACCTTTTCCCTTATTGTAGTCAGAAAGTTTCTTACAGTAATCCAATATGAACATTGATAATCATAGTTTTGTGAAGTTATTTCACTAATCAATCTGGTAATTTGACATTCTTGCCTTCAACATATCTTTGTCACCATGTTTTATGTTGAAATAGCAAAATGTCTCAAGTAGTCAATATAGGTGCTGACTTCATGGTATAGAGCCATAGCTAGGTCAAGTTGGTTTGATATTGTTGACAAAACATGCTTCTTTGACAAAGGGTATGGGTTTGTTAGTACATGCTATCCTAGGGATAACTGTTTGAATATTCCAAACACACCTGGAAATTGCATCTGATAATTTCCGGCCAATTCCTTTTTATCTGTTCAAATTCTGAAAAAACTCGTGCAAATGTTTTTTTTTCCTACAAAATTCACAAGAAAGTACTCCTAAATCTTTGATAATTTCTGTTTAATTCGCTTACACTATCTAAAGATTTAGGAAAACTTTCTTGTGAATTTTTTCCTTTCACAAATTGTAACTGTTGTTTCAAAGAATTCCTTGGATAGTTATCTACTTGTTTGTTCTTTCAGTGGATTTTGATGAGGTTTCAGGTGAATGTTGATGGGATTCAAATTTGTGAATGTAATTAAGTTCTTTCTATGCAATTAAGTAGGAATATTGATGATTTCAAATCTGAATAAGCAAAAAGCCTTCATTACGAGCACCATTAATTAAAGCAAGGAAAATATTCTTATTGTTTATTAGTTATTACACTCACTTTTCCCTTAAAGTTTAGTTCGTATTTCATTTCTTTTTCTATAATTATTCTGTTTCCTGTGATGTGAGGGAACTGGTTCTTTATGGAATCCTCTCATTGAATTTGCTAGTACAGTTTTCCAATCATAGCACTTTACTTGTAGTACCTCAGTTAGATTCAATAATAACAATTTTTATAAAATTTGCAACTTGCATGTCATCAGAGATGTGGACTCAAGAAGCTGATATATCTTGTTGAAGGTGATCCAAATTCTTCTGAAGCTGCTGAAAGCATCAAAACAGCGTAAGACTTTTCTTTTATGTAACAGTCAGTTCTTTCTGAATTAAATTTCTCTTTTGAATTGGATATTAGGATACTCTGATGTAGGTTGTTGTGATGCTCTTGAAGTTGTCAGTAACATTTTTTACTTATCTAATGATACTGTGATGGCTTTTAGATTCTTTTCTTTCTTTTTGAATGAAAGATTGTTTTGGTTGATAAAGCCAAAGTAACAATAACCTATATTTTCCAAAGTTTTATGCAATGATGTATAGTCTGATAAGGTGGCTGTTATTTCAGCTGCATGTAGCCAATTTGATTAACATCCTATCAGTTTAGAACTCTACTAGTTTAGTTGAGTAATAAAGGGTAGTTGTTGATTCTACGGTACAGTTATCCATTTCTTTCTGGATTTTGTGATGACTGGCAGCTATGGACACTTCTAAATTTTACATTCAATAGCTGGGAGTGGTTATTGTTTTCACTTCTTGTAGCAACAATTTTTTCAATACAAAGTTCTGATCATTTTTAACCCATTTTCAACAATTTTTGTGATGCATTTTATGCCAACTAAAGTTAGGAAGTTATTTTCCAAATTCTAAATGCACTTATCTATATTCTTCAGAGTGCTTTGGATTTCATATGCTTTTGATCTTCAATTGTTTTTACCCTATCATCTGCAGCTGTTTTACAACAGAGATACTGGAGGGCTTTGATGTTCAGAGAACAAATTCCTTGCGTGATACTCTGAAGAAATACGCTCATCTTACCCAGTCAATAACCCAATATTATAGTTTACCGCTGCCTGAGGACCAGTCCAAAAGCACCAGGGTTTGTCCTCCTTTTGATGAATTTATCAAAAGGTGCCAAGATCTGGAGAAAATGACAGTTAGTGATGTATTTGCCATTCAGCTCATGCAGGTACTAAATTTTCTTGTAAGAGCTGCACTTGGAATCATTTAGATGAGTCCACTTTCTATCAAGGAACCCTTGAGCACACATACATAAAGACTTTAATTTATTGGACACCGCTGTATATTTGAAAGAAAAATGTTTATTTGTTAATCATTTAATTTATTTTTTCAAAATTTGGTTGAGTGACTTCTGTTGGTTGTTTCTTGAAATCATGCATGAAGGTTCCACAAGTGACCGAGGAAACTGCTGTGGCTGTTCTGAATTTGTATCCAACACTTCTATCTCTAGCCCGTGCCTATTCTCTTCTTGTAAGTGTTCAATTCCCATGGGACTTTGTGCAACAAAATAAAGATAATCTGACTGGTTCAGTTTGGTTTTTGAGTTAAAGAATCAAGGAAAATCCACCTGGTCACAGGAATTCTTACATAACTGTTGGGACCTTTGTTTTCTCCCTCAACAAAGTTTACATGAGAGCTGAAAAGATAAAAGATAAAGTTATTACCTCCTATAATGCAAGTGATGAATTATGTGATTTTTTTTTTTTTTGTCAAAAATATAAAATTATGAAGTCTTGCTTGGAGTCATTAGGAACTTTTTGGAAACCCTCGTCCTTGATGGAGCAAGGGTGTGAAGTGTGAACCCCAGGGCCTGGTTGACTGCAGTATTATGTACTTGCAATTTGAGTCATCTACCCCCGCGTTTTCTTTGCCTTTGCTATGTCTTAGTAGTTATTTAGGAGCTGATTCACTCATGGTTAATCTAACTCCATTAATCGTCTGTCTTTGAAAGGATGGTGATGTTTCTGCTCAAGAGGACATGCTTAGAAAGCAGAGTAGCAATGCTGTCAGTGCAGTTGCCAGTAGGAACATCTTCCAATTAGTCTGGGGAAAATGATCATTGACTTGAGTCTCGTTCCATCAAAATAAGAAACCGTATGACATGAATAAAATCAACCTGCTTCATTTGCTTCCCCATATTCTTTTATTTCCCCCCGCAATGTAATCAAATGACATAAATGTGTTTTCATCTTCTTTCTGAGCAGATACATGTACCGTGCTCTGCACTTAAAGTTGGAGCACCATTCTGCAAAATTCATGGTTGTAATCATCTCTTATCCCATGTTTAGATTCTTGTCTTTGTAAAGCTGAACATGTGATAAAGCTTCAACAACCATTGATTTAATAAGAAAATCAATGAATTTATGTGATTTATTCCATGTAATGTCAAACTCGATCTCATCTAAACTACATGAAAAAATATTAAAGGTTTTGAATGCCAAGTGGTCGCCATTTGCATGATCAACCTTACCAACCTGCAGTGGTTCTGCATGAGCAACCTTATTCTTGCCTCGTGATAAATGAATGTTACATGCATATATTTCATTTGTGATTTGTTTGATGTTGCTCCAGTCATTTCCAAATTGCTTTAAACAATGATAAATCGAGAAATCCAACCTCATTAAAGAAGTTTTAACACACAATTCAATTCTTTTATCTCTGAAATACGATTGAAATGTTGGAGGTAATTAAGACTCTTGGAAATAAAGATCATATGGAATTATAACATTACATTTATCAACTCACACAACAAGTAAATTTAAAACACGACAGTGATCTGTTGGTGATATGTCTTTGTACTACGATGCTGTTAGTAAAAGTAACCATAACATAAACAGTGTAACAAAGTCCCACTTATAATGGATTATTTTAATTTCTTCCCTTTTCTTTTTCCCATTGAGTTTCATCTCAATCTTTCATCTTAACCTTTGCCGTGAGGTCTATTTTTATATTTGAAGGGGGCTTATGTCTGAACATGAGTATTATAGTACATGTTTTTATATTCAACTTGCATTAAATTTTTCAATATTTTGTTCTTACAGTACATATATACAGGGGCGGAAGGAGGGGGGCAAGCAGGGGCCTGGCCCCCCTAAAATATTCCGCCCCTGTAATATATATATATATATATATATATATATATATATATATATATATATATATATTATTAGGTAATTAAGTGTGGAGGAGGTTTTTTATTCTACAAATATAAGTTTTTTTACTGTAATTAAGTGTGATTTTTCAATTTGATTTTTTTAAAATTAATTTACGTAGCCCTAATATAAATCCTGTAAATATAAAATCATTACTTTGCGTAATAAATTCTGCAGCCGGTCAAAAACAAAATATAAATATAAGTTATAAGTAAAATTTTTCAACGAAAAGATTGAAGCAGAGCTATCAATTAATTTATTTTTCATCAAACAAAACAAGATAACTTAAATTTAAAATCTATTTTTATTTTGTTTTGAGATTGTTAATAATTTGATGAGGTTTTTTTTTTTATAATTCTGCCATTTTTGCTTTATTTTTTTCTCAGATCTGCTAATTTTACCAATTGTTTTTTGAATTCTTGTTATAGTGTTTTTTTGTTAATTAATTAGATATATTTTATTGGTTTGTTTTGATTATACTTTGATTTTTTTTATGTTTTGTTTTTAGCAGAATCATCAAAATTATTAATTTTTTCTCACGATATATGTTTTGATTTTAGGTTGAACCATGAACAAAATAAGAAGAATTTGATTATTTTTTTTAAAAAAATATTGATAACTCGCAGCCTAGTGAACCAACTCTAATGTGTAATGTTAAAGTTATGGTTGAGCAACTCCAATGTGCCTCAGTTTACAAAGAACTCGTGTTGATTAGTGAGAATAGTTCTTTATTATTTTTTGTTTTATTTCAAAGTTTATCGAACATAAATAATGCTTCGTTTTAGCTAATGTTTCTTATATACTTTGTATGTTTATATTTGATAAATATAAAGACCAACAACATTAAAGTGATGAATATATTATGAAGATGAAATTAACTTCGTTACTTTGACTCAATTTGGTATTTCTTCGAACCTTTTACCTTATACAAAGATCATTATATGTTTATAGTAAGTTATTTGAATATAACTAAATTATACAGGTTTATTTTACAACTCATGTACAATAAAGTAAAATAAA
The DNA here is from genome assembly GCF_000002775.5 of Populus trichocarpa. Taxonomy (NCBI): domain Eukaryota; kingdom Viridiplantae; phylum Streptophyta; class Magnoliopsida; order Malpighiales; family Salicaceae; genus Populus; species Populus trichocarpa. The sequence goes on along the minus strand of NC_037287.2, from coordinate 20,208,882 downwards.
TATTATATTTTATTATATTAATTATGGCCCCCCTAACAAATAATTCTAGCTCCGCCCCTGCATATATATGATGATACTATTATTTCATATCAGCTAGGAGATGAGAGTTTTGGTCACTTATAAGCACAAGATTTAACATCTTATTTTAAGAGGTGTTTTTTCGAGACATAACCCACTATATGATTCAAGATACAAAATTGGTTATAATCGTACCTAAAATCATAATCATGGTGAGTATTTATTATCCATGATTTGTTAGTAATAATAAAACAAAAAAGTAATCAAATAACGTAACAAGAAAAAAATGAAATTTGGTTCATCATTATTGGAAATAGCAATTCGTAAAATATTTTTCATTCACAGCAGCTACTTAATTTGAAAACGAGCTGCTTTCTAAATTTTCATATTCAATCAAATCACAATTAAAAAAACTGTTTGTAATTTTGTTGAATGTTCGTGCCAATTTTAGCAGCAACTTGTTCATAGTTAATTCAAAGAACTTATAATTTTTTTTTGATCTAAATTATAGTATTTAAAAATTTATTGGATCTTAACTTAAGCCAATCGGTAAACTAAAATACAAAGCTCTCTCAATAATAATATATTTTATTTACATAGCTCGAATTTGAAATTTTATTTAAAAGAAACCATAACTAAAGCAATTAAACCAACCATAATCGATAAAGAACTGATAATTCACAACTATTAAAAATATTTTCTAAATTTTATCAAGATGAAGATGTAATAGTTGACTTGGATAACGAAAAAAACTTTTATTTATAATGAAAAGACTAAATATCATCAAGATGATGATCACTGTCAGAAAATTATTTACGAGCTGATTCACCCATGGTTAATCTAACTCCATTAATCGTCTGTCTTTGAAAGGATGGTGATGTTTCTGCTCAAGAGGACATGCTTAGAAAGCAGAGTAGCAATGCTGTCAGTGCAGTTGCCAGTAGGAACATCTTCCAATTAGTCTCGGGAAAATGATCATTGACTTGAGTCTCGTACCATCAAAATAAGAAACCGTATGGCATGAATAAAATCAACCTGCTTCATTTGCTTCCCCATATTCTTTTATTTTTTCCCCGCAATGTAATCAAATGACATAAATGTGTTTTCATCTTCTTTCTGAGCAGATACATGTACTGTGCTCTGCACTTAAAGTTGGAGCACCATTCTGCAAAATTCATGGTTGTAATCATCTCTTATCCCATGTTTAGATTCTTGCCTTTGTAAAGTAGAACATGTGATGAAGCTTTAACAATCACTGAATTCATAAGAAAATCAATGAATTTATGTGATTTATTCCATGTAATGTCAAACTCGATCTCATCTAAACTACATGAAAAAATATTAAAGGTTTTGAATGACAAGCGGTCGCCATTTGTATGATCAACCTTACCAACCTGCAGTGGTTTTGCATGAGCAACCTAAGTCTTGCCTCGTGATAAATGAATGTTACATGCATATATTTCATTTGTGATTTGTTTGATGTTGATCTAGTCATTTCCAAATTGCTTTAAACAATGATAAATCGAGAAATCCAACCTCATTAAAGAAGTTTTAACACACAATTCAATTCTTTTATCTCTGAAATACGATTGAAATGTTGGAGGTAATTAAGACTCTTGGAAATAAAGATCGTATGGAATTATAACATTACATTTATCAACTCACACAACAAGTAAATTTAAAACACGACAGTGATCTGTTGGTGATATGTCTTTGTACTACGATGCTGCTAGTAAAAGTAACCATAACATAAACAGTGTAACAAAGTCCCACTTATAATGGATTATTTTAATTTCTTCCCTTTTCTTTTTCCCATTGATTTTCATCTCAATCTTTCATCTTAACCTTTGCCGTGAGGTCTATTTTTATATTTGAAGGGGGCTTATGTCTGCACATGAGTATTATAGTACATGTTTTTATATTCAACTTGCATTAAATTTTTCAATATTTTTTTTGTATAGTAGATGTATATGATGATACCATTCTTTTCAAGAGATGTTTTTTCGAGACAAAACCCTCTATTTGATTCAAGATACAAAATTGGTTATAATTGTACCTAAAATCATAACCATGGCGAGTATTTATTATTCATAAGTTGTTAGTAATAATAAAACAAAAAAGTAATCAAATAACGTAACAAGAAAAAAAATGAAATTTGGTTCATCATTATTGGAAATAACTTAATTTGAAAACGAGCTGCTTTCTTAATTTTCATTTTCAATCAAATCACAATTAAAAAAACTGTTGTGTAATTTTGTTGAAAGTTTGTGCCAATTTTAGCAGCAACTTGTTTATAATTAATTTAAAATATTTATAAATTTTTTTTCATTAAACTCTAGTATCTAAAAATTTATTAAAGGTCGAGCCGGGTTAACGAATTAAAAGATAATTTTTTTTTAATAAAAATATATTTATTTTACATAACTCCAACTTAAAACTTTATTTAAAAGGAACAAACACCGACCATAATAAACTATATATTTTTGTATGCAGTGAAAAGACCACTTAAACCGACTATAATTCATAAAGAACTGATAATTCACAACTATTAAAAATATTTTCTAAATTTCATCAAGATGAAGATGTAATAGTTGACTTGGATAACGAAAAAAACTTTTATTTATAATGAAAAGACTAAATATCATCAAGATGATGATCACTGTCAGAAAATTAAAAAAAAGTTAAAAAACACCGATGAAATATCCTGTCGGCAAGTAACCCTATTCCATCAGCGATGTATGTGTCCGGCAGAGTTACAGATGGACACACGTCGTTGGGCAAAGTTTTATCAGGGATTTGATGTTTATCGGTGATTCTGACATAATATCGGCGCCGAATAAATAAAATCGATACAATGTTTGTATAATGGATACAAAAATTTACATCCTGTATCCTATCCTATCTATTTTGCCGTTTGGTGATGCGGAAGCTGTCCTGTACTTGCCTAGTATTTGCGTTCACAAACTGCAAAAAGTCAAAGATCTGAGTTAGATAAGATGCTCAAAAATTTTTCTTTATTTATTCATGAGGTTGTGTATACTGCTGACCTCTAAGTTTATGTCTTCCTTGGTAGCATGCCCTCTTAGATAGCCAAAATCAGAGATTCTTGTCAAACTCCAACTACCAGGCTGTTCACAGGAACACAAACAATATTATAAATTTATTCGTTAGTAATGCAATAGCATGCCATTAATGAATAGCAGAGGAACTCGATGCAAAACATTCACATTTAATCTCAGCTGTTAGAAACATTCTACGATATGATTTATAACGTATCTCGTGTCATTAGTTAGACTCGTAATCATATGAAGTTTTGATATCATATCCAAACACGTATCATTTTAATTAAAAAAATTATGCTGCTAGGAGGCCTAAAAATATGATCCTGACAACAATCTTGTATCCCATGCACCTTCCTCTGCTATTCATTAACAGAAAACATTGAATTCAATTTACCAAAGAACATGGGTGATCAGCTTACTTTTGAGAACTTGGTCAAACTGAAGCCTGCCATACCAATAACTGCCTGCACTGGAGCACTGTAATTGCTGTGATCGTATGTATCAATACCATTTCGATCTTTTGTTGGCATGGCCAGACAATTGCTTTGATAAACAGAACATGTTCTCTCATAATTGTGAACATGGCCAAAGAAAGCAAGATCAACCTGGTTCATGCACACAACATTACTGATTTAGAGAGCAGCAGAATATAGGCCTAGTTGATATTCGACCAACAAATCTAGCTAACCTTATGCTGCAGCAGTAATGGCTCTACAGCCTTAGAAAATCTGTCGTCGACGTTAAACAATCGATTAGTTGATGAGGAGTACATTGGTCTGTGTCTGCATATGATTTGTGAAAGTCTTTAAATCTATATCCGAAATCTATCAAAACCTGGGCACATAGTTCATATAAATAATGCTAAATGCAGCTTACCCAGTAAAAATTAGCCAAGGAGTTTTTGATCGATCAACGGAACCCATATCCTTCGTCATCCATTCATACTGTCAAGAGTCCAATATGTCAGTCACTCAGAGTAGAAAACTGAAGATCATGGAAGGTTAGGTTTGGCTTTACCTGCTCAGAATTCTCAGTCCAATCATGCTCGGTGGAAATGACTGTAAAGTGGATACTTCCTTGTTCTATAGAGTACCATGGTTTATCCTTTGCTGGGGTTGGCATTGGAAAATAAGTCTCATAAGGAACTCCACATTCTCCACCTGAGTCAGGGGTTATGTACACAGATCCGGAACCGATGTAATCTCTGAATAAATTTATACAGTGATTAATCCCAGAAACACAATCCTGACACTGAAAAAAGACACTCAAAAGTTCAAGTGAAAACCTTTCATGGTTTCCGATTGCGGTCATGTAGGAGACTTGAGAAGCCATAGGACTTATGAGGTGAAGGAAAAAATCCCATTCAACTAGAAATCCTGTTGCATAACTTATGTCTCCAATGTGGAAGATGGAGTCTACACTGCCGGATTTCACCTCATCGGTCACGGCTTTAATCACTGAGAGAGATCCCGGCTACATGATCACGGATTATGAACATTGGTCAATACATTGATGCCATGGATCATCTTTGTTTTCCTCAACTTATATATGATAACATTTTTCGATTTCTTCGTTACATTTCATTGTATTCTACCTGGATGTAGTGTTCGACAGAAGGATCAAGAGGGGCTTTCCCCATATCACCAAATGCAAGAAACTTGAGCTCATCAGATCCTCCAGCAGGTGGAGTTCGAAACTGGATTTTATCACTCCAGCCAACCGAATCACTTCATAGGAAGAATACAGGCCAGTTAGCTATAAATCAAAACTTTGGGACATATTCAATAGTTTACCTTCCATATCTGTAGGAGTACGTAGTTGAAGGCCTTAGTCCTGTCATGACTGCTGAATGAATGTACCCAGGGTCATGCCACCCAAAGTCATTGGCAGGACTTGGAAGAACCGAAGCTATGAGTTCCATACAATTCTCAGAAGATTCAAAATCACTACATAAGCGTTTTATAAACCAAAGAAATACCAAAAAATCAGAACAAGGAACTCACTGCACATATCATCTTGCGAAAATGTTTTTGCTGTTGATGTCAGTGTTTCTCCATCTCCATATTGTACTTGTTGAGTCTCCTCACCCCCACTAACCCATGTTAATCTCATCTGCGACATAAGCAAGAAGCTTAAACGTCAATTGTAGCATAAGCAATGCATGGAACTCCTGGACAAGATTAGTGCAGTTATGATTATTGAACTGACAAGTTTTATAGTTAATTTAAGGTAGTGTTTGGTTATTGTTTGGAGACAAAAAAAGATGAAGACACATGGGGCATGTCTTATTTGTCTTTCTTATTTGAAAAGGATATAAATTCATTCCAAAACTATTTTAGATACAAATTTATTTTATGTTTCTGCTCCTATTCTTTTAACAAAATATATTTTTATCCTTTCCGTATCTATCTTTTTTTATCTATCCTGGAATACTAATCAAATACAATCTTACGCACCGATGTTGCTGTCGAATCTATGCTTGAGATATGCCCATGTAGTGGCTGGTTTGGATTGGAAAACTTCATAGGGCCAGACCTTGTTAAAATGCAAGGAGTTTCAAATCCTCCAGAAAAGAAGACAAATTCAATATCGGTCCTGATATTGATAACATGAAATGATATTGTACCACTGCAAGCTGACACTTCACAATTAGTATTGTTGTATTTCTTGCATTCCTGCTTAGTGCACTTCAGATAGTCTGGATCATTGCTCATATATTGTGCCTGCAATTTCAAAGATTCAAAGATTATAATTATACGTTCACTCTTAATGTTATTCTAAGCTCATATATAATTTGTTTCGGATTACAAGTTAAACAGGCTAAAAAAAGGAGCACCCACCCTTTGCTTTTAACAATGTCATGGGATCTACAAACTGAATCGATCACATCAATAAACTGATAAAAATAATAATTAAAAGAAGCTGTAGCAGGCTGGTTTTAGAATCAGAATATGGCATAATTACCTTAACAGGATAGTGACAAAGTAGAGGGAGTTTACTAAGATCACCAGTCTGCACATATCTAGATTTTTTGAGAGGACAACTCTTGACACTGCAATATAGATATTTAGAGACAATATCATACATCAAAACAACACAAAAAGAATTCCATAATACACAGTAAAGGTATTCTAAGAAAAGATTAAAAAAATAATTCAATTCATGTGCATGTCTACATATGCACATCTACAAACTCTTACTCGGAATCAGAAGGTGATATCATGGCAACCCAGTCATCATCCGAAGGAAGAAAAACTCCACTGACAGTAACATTGACATATTCATTGTCTGACAAGAGGCCGTTTTCTGAGCTAACATTGATTCGAAGGTAAGGGTTGGGGTGACGACACTGAATTAAACCTCTTCTATTCAGTACTCGAAAACTCGATATTGCTGTATAATTTTGGTGCACAATGGCTGATCCTAGGACTGAGGGAGGCAAAAAATAGGAAGAAGAGAAGGGAATGAAGGCTAGTAAAATGATGAAAACGTTTAGAATGATCAAAGAAGAAGTTGCTGAGGGTTTCATGGTGAAATTAATTATGATTTCCGAGGAATGATCATCCAAGTTGTGTTTGATTGTTGTTAGGTTTTATACTAGGCGTGTCAATTGTAGTATTGGGATCTCGATGGAAAGAAATCCTAGTTGTGTTTGTTAGTAGTTCAAAGGTTTTGTAACTAACAATTAGGGTTAGTCCAAGTTTCATGTACCAACATTAAATTCTCTCTTAATTAATCAGATTTTAATTAAATTATATTCAGATTCTAAATAAATTATTTATAATTAAACAGTGTACTTACAGAAAAATGTATCTCGTGATATTTGAATCTTAAATAATAACGTGGGGCGTAAGCTTCCTCGCCATTGGGGCGTAAGCCATCAATGGTAGGTATAGTTATATAAGTGGTTTTCCCTCCGTGTATGCTTCCACTTTTCAATGAAATTCAATTTGGAGTGAATTGGGTTGATGATCGTAGTTATGAGCCATTTCATACCATGAGACCTACTGATGCAGAATCGGTTTTTTTTTTTAAGAAAAAATATATATTTTTTTTGTTTTTTCATTTTTTATTATGATGCTTTTCTATTTTAAGGGAATATCTTTTCTTGTTTTTTTTTTCTATTCAGTATTATTAATATTTTTTTTAGTATTTTCTATAAAAAGAATTGTAATAGTTTTTTTTTTTGATAAGTAGAGACATGAACTTATAGTTTTTTTTTTTAATATTTTGACATGTAACAAACTACATGATCCTTCACTCTTGCTTGCATTAATTAGTATTAAAGCCCAACAACCATGGTTCCTTTACTTTGTTGTTTGATGTAGAACAACCATAACTGAAAAAAGTTATATAACAAGACGTGTTTGTATAAAAGATGAGGTTTTTTTTTTATGGAAAAAGGATGTCCATGAACTAGTTTGTTATTTTTGTCGGTGTCAATTGATATAAGAGGCCAATGATTTTAGGTTATTGCTTGCTATATGGTACAATCCTAAGCTATTTTGTTTGTTGTGGGCTATTAAACAACCATGACTCGAAAAGAACTCAACGATCATTAATGATTATCTATACTATGTGCTATAGAAAAAACCATAGCTAGACGAGGTTGCATAATATAATATGCTTGTGTAGAATATTACGAGGAAGTTTTCTATTGAGAAAAATAAGTCAAAGAATTAGTGTGTTGTTTTTGTTTGTGTCAGTTGCTATCATTCAAAATCCTGGTGGTGGTACTAATAATGAGATGGTTTACACAAAAATATTATATTAGAAATCTACGATGGGGTGATCTACACATAAAAGAATGTTCATGATGGAAGATAATTTTTAACTGAAGACTGAACTCGAAGACGAGGTTTTCCCGACGCAGAGAGACTCAAGCAAGATCTTTTATATATATATATATATATATATATATAGGGAAATAAATATTTTTCTATTTTTTATTATGATGCTTTTCTAGGCTTTTTTTTTATTTGAAGGGAATATTTTTCCTAGTTCATTTTTTTCTATTAAGTATTATTATGGTTTTTATATTTTTCTATATAAAGGATTGCAATAGTCTTTTTACAAGTGGAGACTTAAATACATAAAAAATTAAATATTTTAGTTGTCTCCTCAAATTTATGATGTTTTTGGTCTTTGAGAGTTTTGAAATACAACAAATCTTTTTATCTTTTATTTTTATTTGCGTCAACTGGTATTGAAGTCCAACAATCTTTGATGACTATTTTGTCTTGTTGTGTGCTTCAAAATAACTATGACCGAAAGAGATTATAAAATGGAATGTGATTATATAAAAAAAGATGAGAAGGTTCTTCCATTAAAAAGACATCCAAGAACTAATTTGTTGCTTCTGTATGCATTACTTATAATAATTGAGGTTGCATGACCCTTATACTAGTTACTATCACAAGAAAGCCATACAATTGTAATTATTAAGTAAAGAGTTTTCTTAACATGTTTGTTCATGATCAAACGACAAAACAAAAAACAATATTTTTCAAGAATGAAGTAAATCAATTGTCAGTTTTTAAACTTTTTTGTGAAGTATATATGTAGTATTAAAGGAGTATGTCCAAAAAAGCCAAATAATTTCTTTCCACCATTTTAGACTTTTCCTTTCATAATTCTAATTAGTTTATTGACTTCTCATTACAAAATAGGTTTGAAATTATTGACAAAAAATAAAAAAATTGCATATCATTGACTGCTACTCAAATCAATTTTCTAGAATGCTTTCGAAACATAAGCCAAGATGAATTTGTTGTTTAACTCATATATATATATATATATTAACAGAGTTATTTATATATGATTAATTTGGTGTAAATGGCCTAAAAGATTAATTAGGCATTGAATATTTCATTGAAATTGAGGTCCAACAATAGTGCTTGTTTAACTAATATATATTCAATATAAACACAATCTTGAGCAAGTCGGAGAACACCAGGTAGATGAGTACTCAAAAGATACCGGGCGACATGCCTAGCTAAACTCCTGAAATGTCAAAGATTGCCAAAAAAAACTGGTCATTCTCTAACAAGGCTGAAAGCATGTGGCTTTCTAGATTATCTCTTCGCATGTGTTTTATAACCACTAGCTATATGTCTCCACCCTTGTTTGTTTAGTCTGATCAGTAATAACTTAGATCGGTTTAATGGGTTAGTCTAGCATTTAGATGTGCCGGGTTTCATGAAAAATAAAAAAAGTTGATTTTTAGTGTTACTTGATTAAAAATTAAGATTGACTCGAGACCTAATCAAAATCTATTGAAGCTTTTATTTTTAAAAAAATTAAAAGTAATAGTAAGCATGCTATTAAAATCGAATACATTAAGGCCATGTTTGTTTTCCGGAATTCACTTTCCGGGAAACTACTTTCCAAACTTTCCTGTGTTTGTTTGCCATTAGGAAAGTTGGTCAACGGAAAACACTTTCCGGTCAACGGAAACACTTCTCGGTCAACGGAAAACACTTTCCAGTCAACGGAAACACTTTTCGAATTTGGTTTGGTTTTCAGGAAAGTGTTTTCCCTTTTGGCTGTGTTTGTTTTCCGGAAAGTGATTTTCGGGAAACCACTTTCCAAACTTTCTTGTGTTTGTTTGCCATTAGAAAAGTTGGTCAACGGAAAACACTTTCCAGTCAAAGGAAAATTTGGCTTGGTTTTCAGGAAAGTGTTTTCCTGAAAAATTTGGGCGGAAAACACTTTCCAGAAGTTGTGAAAAATTTAGAAATGTCATTATTTGTTGATTATATCAAATTTGATCCTCAAACTTTTGATTGCTATATATAATTTGTTTTGAATATTTATTTTTCAATTCCATCTCTTAAAATTTAATTTTTATATTAATTTTGGTTCTTATTTTTATAATTGCTATTTGCTTTTTCCTTATCATTTTTTATTGAAATTTTCTATCTATCAAATTTGATCCTCATTCTTTTGATTGTTACTTATTTTATTTGAAATAATTTATGAAATGTTAATTATTATTATTTTAATTTCTTCACCTTTTATTTTTTTAATTTTTTAGATTTGATCTCTATTATTTTGATTATTATTTATTTTATTTGAGATAATTTATGAAATTATATTTTTTTTCAATTTCATTCTCATTCAACTTTTTAATTTGTAAGATTTGTTCCTCATTATTTTAATAAACTTGAGAAAAATAAAACATTAATAAGTTATTTTCCAGCTCATTTTCCATGACATAACCAAACACTGGAAAGTGTTTTCCAACTTATTTTCCATTACACTACCAAACATCGGAAAATACTTTCTCGGAATTCACTTTCCTGGAATTCACTTTCTAAAAGAAAACTACTTTCCAGCAAACAAACGGGGTCTAAGTTGAGCACTAATTTGCACTAGACGACACAGAATGAAGGGCTGTAGAGACAAAATACAAGAGAATTAGAAAGTGGGATCACCTCAGATGGGCTTTTTCTGTCAACCAATTCTCTCTTGCAAAGTGACTTAATTTCTTCTTTAGCAAGGCTTATCGATCATACTGTTATGAACACATGGTGCTACAGCTCAACAGGATCACAAGTCAGATGATGATCCACATATGCAACACCTGGAGAACCAATTAGTGAAAGTGCATGCCTACTCTCTTCAAGGCATCCTTTCCAGAAGAAAAATGAAATGTAGCCAGCACCTTAACTATTCCCAGAGTTACAGCTACGTACTATTATGCTGTATAAAGCAATTAATTGTTGGGTTAATTATAACTTAATTAGTATTTAATCAGTAAAAAAACTTAGTTTTGGTGTATGAAAACTGCTACTTCTGGTTTATCAACTCAGCGTGATTGAGTTAGAAATCATAAGGTGTAGTTAGAAAGTGCTGGTTGGAGTTGTCTCCAATACCTTTCCTCCCCTCTTATGCCATTCTATAGCTGTTAAGCTCATGATTCATAGTTTTTTCTTTTGTGGTTGGACAAAAAAACAAAAATTATCACGATACTAAACAATATCTGAATATGAACTCGATATCTTTTATTTGGATTAGGATATTTGCAATCCTCTGCTAGTTTTCTTAGTATTTTTTTTAAGGATTCTCATTAATTACCCTACCCAGATAAGAATGACAAGTAATTAGCCACTTGATCTTTGGCAAAGAGTTCAAGTTTGTCTTATTTTTGGGAGTTTCTACCTCGTGACTAACGCTAAAACGCTAGACCATCAATTGAAGACAAGGGCTTGTCCTCTTCATTAACCCTTTCTTTCTCTTGTGTCAAATATTATTCCTTTCTCGTACACCACCAAGCTTAGCTTAACGAAGAGAATCCATCCAAATTAAGATGAAAGAACTAGCCAAGCTCCTTCATCACATCACACACCATCGTGGTCCTTCACGTTTTGTCTTAAATCTCCACCTCTAATACAATCTCCTAGGTTTGGCTGAATTTCAGGTCCTTCTCCTTGCTACTAACCATGCCAGGCCACTAAGGTACAAAATGGCAACTAAATGCTTTCCCTTGAAAACACCCCCACTAAACATTGTTATGGCCGATAAGCTACAATTCATAGGAAAATCTCGATTTTTTTTTCTTGTCTTTCTAGCTCCTCTCACAAACTAATCTAAACAAGAATTGCCAAAAGAATATTAAGCGTTTCTATGCATACAATCACATGCTTTCTCTACCAAAGATAATAACTAGACGTTGAACTGACAACCCCCATGAATGAATAAAGGATATCTGATCTCAATTTTGTATTTAGTTAGTGTTTTTGATTGCCTTTTGACCCTCCGCTACTAACCTATTTTGAATAATTTGATCGATATGACCAAACCAAACCTAGTCAACTGATTTTTTTAATTTTTCTCCTTATATTTATCACTAGTAGTTATTATGAAAATAACATTGGACTTTTCTTTTTCTCATACCCTTACAAAAAACATGGTACTCAACAATATGATATTACATGGTCTTAATTCCCTTTCTAGATAAAATAAAGCAATGCTTATAAAAGAATGAAAGAAGATTGAATGTGTGTGGTAGATTCAATGAACTTTCTTTGTGCCTAAAATTAACCTCCAAAAGTATTCATCAATGGGAAGTGAGAACATCCCTCAAACAAGGAACTCACGCACAAGGGGAGCCAACACATAGACCAATGCAGGTCATTGCTATTGTCATTGATTCAATCATCATCACCACTAAATAGACAAAGATCACACAAAAATAAAGTGAGAAAAGAAGAAAATAATTAACAATTAGGTAAGTGGGTGCATAAAAATATTGCTGTAACTTCCACTTACATATATATTCAGCTTCTCATAGTGATGATGTGGTATACCACTAACCTCACAAAGGCATGGTCTATCTTTGAGGATTTGATTTTATGAGATTTATCTATAAAAAAAAGCATTTAGGGACGACTAGAAATCAGTCCCCAACTTATATAGTTATTAAAAACTCAATCCTAAACCTCTAGAATCTTGCTAATTTCTCCCCAAGCTTTGGTTAAGCATGTTTTCATCATCTCTGTGTTTGTTTTTTAAGCATAAAATTGCATCTTAAGCTCACTTTCCTTTGCTCTCCCCATTGCTATAGAGTGAATTGAAAGAGGAAGGAGAGGATGATAAAACGATAACATCTATGCTTTACATGACTTACAACTAAATATAACTAATAAAAAACTTTTAATTTCTGTTTAGTAATGTGGTTTAAGCTGTTTTTTATAGTGTTTTTTAAAATGTTTTTCATATATCAAATTCATGCCTTTTATTATTAGATATTTAGGCTTAAATATTGCATAAATTAAACATTTTTAAAAATAAAAATATATGTAAGCATAGATTGAATTGGATAACATTAATTTTCTTTTAGAGTGGATATTTTGAACTTAGATATATAAAAAGAATTATTCAAATGATCTCCATATCTCGATCCAAAATTTGGACACCCCTGGAACCTAAAATTCGTATTTCAACAAACATGACACTTAAAATCAATACCCATATCCGAATCCATTAGTCGAGTACGAGCACAAAAATCTAGGGAAAATCCGGCTTGATCTTGAAGGTTGAGAACTCATATGTAAATTAGCATATAAATTTGGGATTGAATTGTAGTTATCTCATGCATTTATTGTGAACGAGGAATGGGACTAGATATTCCAAGAACTCCCACCAAGGGTTCCACACCTAGAGTTAAAAACTTCAATCTACTTTTGGCTTTTTCCAAAGGTTTTTCGTCTCTTTGTCCTGATGCAGGAAGACAGTAACAAGTGGATAGTCTAATGGTCTAATGCCCTTTGAGAAGAAACAAATAGTGGTTTTGTTGGCACTTGTTAGGATTTGCCTTGCAATCCCCACTATTACCCGCTAAGCAACAAGCAATGGTGTTGTTTTGTTTTGTTGGGGCACCCTTGTATTCTTGTTGTGTTCGAGCATAAAACACATGCTTTTGGCCAGCTATTATTCCCATCCACTCCACACCATGACAAGAGTGTTTCTAGAGAGACTGATACAGACAACACAGAATTTAGAGAGAGAGAGAGGTAATCTAGGGGGCTCTGGTTTTCAAGAAATTCCATTATTCCCTCTGATCCCCCTCCATGGACAACAAAACAAGTAGTGACAAAAACAACCACTTGTTTTGTCTCCAAAGCAAACATGGAAAGTACCCTAAAAGTCAAGAGCTTTAATTCCCATCTCACTGCTCATTTTGTAAACAAAAGGTTAGGCCAGAGAGGAAACCTTTGTAGAGTAGAGCGGATAGCTCTTGGTTCACTTTGATGGATTGGGAGAATTGAGGGACCAAGCTTGAAACTTTCTTCAGGGGTTTTGGTGGGTTTCTTGTGAATATCAAAACCTGGATTTTGATTCACTGCTGGTTTTGAACTGTAATTCACAGGAGAAAACCAGTGAACTCTCCCTGGTAATTCTCCGCCTCTGTTTCTTGTTTTGGTACATAATTGAGCAAATTTCTGAATTCTTCTTCGTTTTTTTGTCAGAAACATAAACCAGTAGAGCTTGCTTTTCTCCGTGTCTGTGTGTTTTGTTTGGTTTCTTGCTGTGTTTGGTTACAGAGATTGCGCGGGAAAAGAATGGAAACTGGACTGTTTGATTGTGAGTGTGATTATTGAGAAAAGAGATACTTACTGGAGGGTTCTTGACGTTGTACTCTTAAGAATTGAATGATATTTATCTGGAAATTAACTGTTTCTGCTTGTTCACTGAGAAAATGTTGGAGGAAGAAATTTTTCTCAATTCCTCAGCTAAGAAGAAAGTTCTCTGAATTTAGCTTTACATAACTATTTGGCTTGTTCTGTTTACATTTCTCTGTTTCTTTGTGACAAGGAGTGTTAATTTTCTTCAGTTTTCCTGTCTTGGATCTTTTTTTCTTTTCCTAGGAATTTAACCATCACCTTATGTTTTGTGTTCGTGTGTATTTAGATATTCTAACAGGCTGTGATTAGTCATTTGGAAGATGTAAGAAAGCTAAAAATAATACTTATTAACCCTTTAACCGAGATGAGTCCAAGAATCTTACTGAGATGATGGTAGAAAAGATCATGATCTTCTGTCTCTGGACTATTTTACAATTTTTACTTAGATATATGTTATGTAGTTTATTCATCGAACATGGACTTATTTTTTAGTATGTTTCATGTCATATTTTCTTGTTCAGGGTGTTGAGTTTGGTCTCGTCGTTAATGGTAGGAATGGTTCAAGAAGAGGGATCATCATCTGTAACTTCACCTCACCTGTTCTTTCCATGGATGCAACTGTCGCCAGGGATAGGATCACCATACCCTTGGTTGAGGGAACTGAAATCTGAAGAGAGGGGTTTGTGTCTGATCCATCTTCTTCTTGCCTGCGCTAACCATGTAGCGGTTGGTAGTGTTGAGAATGCAAATATTAGCCTTGAGCACATCTCCCATCTTGCCTCTCCTGATGGCGATACGATGCAGCGGATTGCTGCTTACTTCACTGCAGCACTTGCTGATCGCATTCTTAAAGGATGGCCTGGTCTGCACAAAGCTCTCAATCCAAAACAAGTATCTTTGATATCTGAAGAAATTCTTGTTCAAAGATTATTCTTTGAGCTCTGTCCCTTTTTAAAGCTTTCATACGTGATCACAAATGAGGCCATTATAGAATCCATGGAAGGGGAGAAGATGGTTCATATCATCGATCTCAATTCTTCTGAGCCTGCCCAGTGGATCAATCTTCTTCAAACATTAAGCGCACGGCCAGAAGGACCACCTCATTTGAGAATAACAGGTATTCATGAGAAGAAAGAGGTCTTAGGGCAAATGGCTCTTCGGCTGACTGAAGAAGCTGAAAAGCTAGACATCCCATTTCAGTTCAATCCTATTGTGAGCAAACTAGAGAATCTTGACCTTGGAAACTTGCGGGTTAAGACTGGAGAAGCTCTTGCTGTCAGTTCTGTACTTCAGCTGCATGCTCTCCTGGCCATGGATGATGAGATGCATAAAAGGAACTCTCCATCAGGATCTAAGAATCCAAGCTCTAACCATTTTCAGAGAGTCTTACGGATGAACCAAAACCGACATACTCTAGGTGAATGGCTTGAGAAAGATTTGGTCAACGTCTATAGCTCTAGTCCTGACTCAGCATTATCTCCTCTATCTCTTTCTGCTTCACCAAAGATGAGCAGCTTTCTAAATGCACTTAGGAGTCTCTCACCGAAATTGTTGGTTATAACTGAGCAGGAATCAAATCATAACGAGTTTACTTTAATGGAGAGGGTCACAAAAGCTTTGAATTTTTATGCTGCACTATTTGATTGCTTGGAGTCTACTGTATCGAGAGCATCATTAGAGCGGCACAAGGTTGAGAAGATGCTATTTGGGGAGGAAATTAAGAACATCATCGCTTGTGAGGGAACTGAGAGAAAGGAGAGGCATGAGAAGTTGGAAAAATGGATCCTAAGGCTCGAGTTAGCTGGGTTTGGGAGCATTCCTCTGAGCTACCATGGTAGGCTGCAAGCAAACAGATTATTGCAAAGCTATGGCTATGATGGATACAAAATCAAAGAAGAGAATGGATGCTTACTTATATGCTGGCAGGATAGACCACTATTTTCTGTGTCAGCTTGGAGATTTAAAAGGTACGATTGAAAGATTATCGAACATATGGGGACTGTGCTTTCTATTATTTTGCTACTGTTCTTTGTATAAAGGATGATAACCTTTAACGTGCAGTTGCATAATGTTCTAACTTTTAAACTTTTACACATTTTCTCCATTTATATAACGTTGTAGTCGATAATTGTTTATGTTTATTTACTCTCTGATAAAAGTTGGATGATATCTGTGATTCTGTTCCATACATTAAACTCTGGAAGTTTGTTTGGTTTCCAGAAAGAATCATCGACTGTAAAATCAAAATATCCTGCAAATCCCGTGTCAGAACCGAAAATATCACAAATTTCTTGTAAATGTTCCTGTAGAACCTATCATTCTGAACTCTTGAACAACATTGCTAGGAAAATCAAAATACTTCTTTTCGAAAAGCAGCGGACATGTTCAACAAGTAGACACTAGGTAGAAGAAATGGGGAAAAGGAAAAACTGCAGATACCACTAATAATAAGAACATTCATTAGTGCACAGCAGTTACATTGTATTCTGTTAAAATAATTAAGCTTAAACACGAAAAGGAGGCTAGAATTCTGAATAATATGTATATTATGAGTGCTTAGTCTTAACCTAAATACAAACAAAGTATATATAGGTTAAACTGAAAGTACTATTCTACCCTTAATAAATAAGACTACATAAATATTATTTAACATCTCCCCTCAAACTCACGATGCGGCAGCTACAAGCATCGAGAGTTTGCCAACCAGAAAACGAAAACGAGAGATGGAATGCGCCTTGGTAAAGAAATCTGCAATCTGCAAGGAAGAAGGAACAAAAGGCAAAGCAATGGTGCCATGTTTGAGATGATGACGAGTAAGATGACAATCGATCTCAATGTGCTTAGTGCGCTCATGAAAAACCGAGTTATGAGCAATCTGAATAGAACTCTGGTTGTCACAATACATAGGAGTAGGATGAGAAAAGGAAACTCCCATATCAGCAAGTAACCAACGTAACCAAACAATCTCTTTGGTAGTAGATGCCATGGCACGATATTCTGCTTCGGTGGATGATTGAGAAACAATAGATTGTTTCTTGCTCTTCCAAGAAATAAGAGAATCACCTAAAAAGATACAGAATCCGGTAACAGACTTGCGATCTGTGGGATCACTACCATGATCAGCATCAGAGTATGCACGCAACTCCAATGATGAGGTGGATGAAAGTAAAAGACTCTGAAAAACTGTACCCCGAAGATATCGCAAAATACGAAGAACAGCTGCCCAGTGAACAGTAGTAGGAGAAGCAACAAACTGACTAACAACATGAACAGCATATGCAATATCTGGACGAGTAATGGTGAGATATACCAAACTCCCAACAATAGTGCGGTATAAAGTAGGGTCTATCAAAGGTAAGCCATCAGAAGAAGAGTACCTTGCGTTAACCTCAATAGGAGTATCTACAGTCTTGTTATCAGTAAGTCTAGCCCGCTCAAGAATATCTGCAACATATTTCGACTGAGAAAGAAGGTAACCTCTAGGTGAGTATGCTACCTCAATACCCAGGAAATATCGAAGATAACCCAAATCCTTCATTTCAAATCGTCTAGCCAACTCTGTCTTCAAAACTGAAATACCATCAATATCATCACCAGTAATAATCATGTCATCAACATATAAAGACAGAATGATACGACCTGCATCAGTGCACTTAATAAAAAGAGCAGAATCATGACTGCTAGAAACAAAGCCAAGAGACGAGATCACAATAGAGAATTTCTCAAACCAAGCACGGGGTGCTTGTTTGAGACCATATAATGCTTTCTTAAGCTTACAAACATATCCAGAGTCATGTGAAATACCAGGAGGGGGTGCCATATAAACTTCTTCTTGAAGATCTCCATTCAAGAAGGCATTTTTAACATCAAGCTGATAAATATGCCACTGACGAATCGAAGCTACGGCAATAAGAGTACGAATAGTAGTCATTTTTGCAACCGGGGCAAATGTCTCCTCATAGTCCATACCATACTGTTGAGAGTATCCTTTTGCAACCAGCCTAGCTTTGTATCGCTCAATAGACCCATCAGAATTAGTCTTGATCTTATACACCCAACGACAACCAACAACACTCTTACCAGGAGGTAGAGGAACCAGATCCCAAGTATCTGTCTTATGCAAAGCAGAAAGTTCCTCATCCATAGCTTGCTGCCAAAGCGGATCAAGAATTGCCTCTTTATAGGAAGAGGGCTCAAAGAGACAATGAATAGAAGCTAAAAAGGAAGTAAATGATGAAGAATAACAAGAATAAGCAAAATCTGGTAGTTTTGTGGACTTACGAATGCGGATGGACTGACGTGGAGGTGGATCCACAATCTCAGATGAAGCTTGAGGGGCTGTAGATGAGAATGGAGCTTCAGGTGTGCCAGAGAGTAAAGTACCAGTACCTGCAGAGTTATGAGTACAAATTGATCGAACATAGGGAGAGGTATCATTACCAGAATCCTCAGAAAAAGGATCTATATGAATAAGATCAGATTTTGTCAGGCTATGAGTAGTGGATGGAATAGAAAAGAAAGGTATATGCTCAAGGAAGACAACATGACGAGACACATAAAGTTTCTGAGTTATTGGATCAAAACAACGATACCCCTTTTTACCTTCACCATAACCCAGAAAGACACAAATAACGGATCGAGAGGATAGCTTATTGCGTTCTACATGAGGACGAAGAACAAAACAAGTACAACCAAAGACTCTAAATGAGGAATAATCAGGGACATGCCCATATAGCTTTTCAAAAGGAGATAGACCCGAACTATGAGAAGATGGAATTGTATTAATCAAACTTACAGCAGTAAGAACAGCTTCTCCCCAAAATTCACTAGGAACAAAAGCAGACAACAAGAGAGAACGAGCAGTTTCGACAATATGCCTATGTTTTCTTTCAGCTACACCATTTTGTTCAGGAGTATCTGTACATGAAGTTTGGTGGATGGTTCCATCTAAGGCAAGCATTTGACAAAATTTATTAGAGGTGTATTCCCCACCCAAATCACACCTAAAGCATTTGATCACAGCAGAATGTTGAGTTTTGATAAGAGCTCGAAAAGCTGCATATATCTCAAAGAATTCAGAACGATGTTTCATTAAATAAACCCAACAATAACGAGTATGATCATCAATAAAAGAGACATAATATCGAGACCCTCCTTTTGTGGAAACAGGAGAAGGTCCCCATACATCAGAATGAATCAAATCAAATGGTGAAGATGAAACAGAAATACTTCGATTAAAAGGTAAAGCAGAAAATTTTGCCAGTTTACATCCACTACAATCAGAAATGTCACAAGTTTTCAAATTTCCTAAAGCTCCTGTGGATGCCAAAAATCTCAAACGAGAAGACGAAACATGACCTAGACGGGAATGCCATAAATAAAAACTAGAAGATGAAAGACTCAAACGAAAGGAAGACAAATCAGCAGTAGCAGCAGCAGCAGCAGCAGCAACTGGCACTTTTAACTCATCCAAAATATATAGCCCATTCTCCCTACGGCCTGTCCCAATCAGCTTCTGAGACTGCAGATCCTGTACACAACAAAAAGAACCAGAAAACATGACTAAATAATCACCAGAATCACATATTTGACCAACAGACGCAAGATTCAATTTGAGTTTTGGAATAAGATAAACATTAGGGAGAGACAAGTGAGGTGTGACAACAGAACCAACACCTGCTAAGGGCATAGGAGTGCCATCAGCAGTCATAACAGGAATGGAGGAAAAAGGGGACACTGAGGTAAAAGATGAGGAATCTGGAGACATATGATGTGAAGCACCAGAATCCAAGACCCATTCAGAGTGTGACATACCTGAGGAACTATGAGGCAACTGACCTATGGAAGAAGCGGACATTGCTTGTGGCTGCAAGGAGAGAAACTTCTGAAATTGCTCAGCTAAAGTATTAGGATCGGTAATAGAGCCTGGGGAAGCTACTGCTGCAGTATTGTGGTGTAGTGGTTTATAACCCTGAGGTGATCGATGAGCATTAGATTGTGACTGACTGCCAGACTTCCAAGCTTGATTCTGCTGTCTCAACTTAGGACACTGAGCCTTCCAATGACCTTTCTGCTTACAGAAACTGCACTCATCGAAGCCAACCCTTGTGTAAGGCTTGTTCTGATGATTAGAGAATGGCTTAGAAGGTACTGCTAGTACAGAAGGATTCGAAGCAGAAAGAATTCCCTTTTCAGAATAAGACTGAAGACGTATTTCTTCAGCCAATAACTCACTGACAACAGAGTCAACAGAGGGCAGTGGAGAACGATGCAGAATTGAACCTCTAAGTCCTTCGAAATCACTGCGAAGTGCTGTTAAAAATTGTACCAATCGTTGCTGCTCTCTACGTTCAATATAAGCACCACATGCTTTTAATTCTGCCGATTCTGTAAGAGCCAATTGATCCCAAAGATCTGTCATGGCAGAATAGAACTCCTGAATACTCATATTCTTCTGGTGAAGAGCTCGTATGTCATTCTCTAACTGATACTGTTTTGCAAAATTTGATTGCGTGAATAACCGTTGCAGATGATCCCAAACCTCCTTTGCTGTCTCATACTTTGCCAACTGTGTACCTATAGAATGCTCAACAGAATTGTTGATCCAAGTAATGATCTTTGCATTGTTTGCTTCCCATGTATCTATCAAGACAGTATCTCCTTCTTCAGTATTCTTAGGTACCACATAAGTTCCACTAACATATCCCCACATCTTCTTACCCTTAAGAAAATTTCTCATTACATAGCTCCAATACGAATAGTTCTTCCCATCCAACCTCACACTCACAGACTGAAGCGAATCATCTCTTTCAGTAGCCATAATCAACAATCACAAAGAACCAGAATGCAAAAGCAGCGGAAAACAAAATACCAAATTGCAGAAACTAAACAAATATCTTCTCAAACTTATACGATTACTCCAAAACACAAAACAAATTTGCAGAAACTGAACGGAATTACCAAATTGCAAAAGCTGAAGGGAAGACGAAATACCAAAATAATTGCAGAAACTGACGAAATACCAAATTTTGCAGAAGCGGAAGACAAAATCTCACTCCAAAAAATTTTCGGGGCTCTGCCCCGAACCCCGGCAGGGGCGCGCTGCCCCCTGCAAACCCCCAGCCAACTCACCGCAGAGTTGGATCCGCGAAGCTATGTTCGGGATTAAGCCTCGTTCCATAAAACCAGCTCTGATACCATGTTAAAATAATTAAGCTTAAACACGAAAAGGAGGCTAGAATTCTGAATAATATGTATATTATGAGTGCTTAGTCTTAACCTAAATACAAACAAAGTATATATAGGTTAAACTGAAAGTACTATTCTACCCTTAATAAATAAGACTACATAAATATTATTTAACATATTCAACTACAGCATTTCTTGTCTTTGGACTGAATGAGATCTTCTTCAACAATGAATAGCCTCGAGTGAACCGGAAAAGACCGCTACCTCCAACAACCTGGCATTATCGAAGACTGGATTGTGACCTAGAATACTCAGGGCACCCCCATTGTACATACCCTCAACAAAAGCAAAATTCAAAACCATAAGCAATCCACATTCATGTTGAGAGGCAAAAACATACATACCCTGTGCTCCTCCCTCAAGTTTTTAAGTAGGTTCTGGCTCTTCAGTTAATGGATCATCCACCATGAAAGTACCCGACAAAGCTACCATTGTCTTTGCTGGTCCAGCAATTCTCATGGTTGTTTGGTTTTCCCCACTTTGAATATTGTGAAAGTAGAAATGCAGGCGGGCCATTTCTCCATGCTTTTTTCGGATATGATCATAGAGGATTGCTCAGAGAACTTGCCATTACTAGCCAGTGCCGGAAAATGTCAAGAATAAGAGAAGTGCTGTGTGTGAATAAGAAAAAAAGCCGTAGGGGAATGTTAGAAGAGGCTATTTATAGGATTGTGAGCTAGAATTGATGAATATTGTAGCGCGAGATTGGCCTTTTGAAGGGGGTTAATGTGGCAAAGTAATTATTACTTGAACTTAGTGTTGCATCGAAAGCAAGAAACAAAGTGATAGTAGAGAGTAATTTTGATGACTTTGAGAGGGCCTCAAATTTATTGAGTAATGGGACATGTAGTTTACAGCATTGAGGATGCTATCCTGTCTGAGCTGGTTCAGCTACTAAACATTACTAAGCTTTTTTACTTGAACACGATAACATACACAGCTCATTATCAAATTACAAACCATAATCTGCAACAACGGATAACAAAAAAAGAGAAAGAATAATCGATAATAAATGCAATCAGGAGTGCTTATTTTGTCGTAATAAGTTTTGTGTTAATTGTGTCCCCCAATTTTTAGAAAATTTTAATTAATCTTTACATCTATATTTGGTATGAATTCTGTAAAAAAAATTGCACTAAACAAAGTTCCCAATTGAGAAATCAAAATTATTTGGAAACAACATTAATTGATACAAAATCTTCCTTGCAGTAAAAATGATACTACTCCAATACAAGGGTCCATTTATAGGTTCGCCCACCATTTTTCTTGCTCGTTTGGCACTGTAGCTATGGCTAGAAATAAACACAGGATTGAAGTGTTTGGTTAAGTTGAATTACACTTTTATTTCATGTGAGTCCCATTCAAAAACTGAGGTACAACCTCAGTTTTTGAAAAGCAATTTACAATTGTTTATCTATCCTGTTTTTCTCTTTCTCACCGACACTGCTAATTAATTAACACAACTTTTCCAACTCGAGCTAATATCCTCTGTTTTCTATGCACGAGTTGACTGACTCTAATTTTTCTCATCACTCATCTACTATCATTATTAGTTTCTTCATTTTTCTTTGTCAACACCAATATAAGCTCTCCATTCACTATCACTATTACAAGTTGAAAAGTCAAGACCATGCCATATCTCACACATGAAAACTCCCCTATAATATATTTTGGAGTTACAATAAGGAGACAATTTTTTAAAAAAACTTAATTGCAGATTAATTTGATGATTGCTCTTTTCTTCTTTTCTTTTCTTTTCTTTAAGAAATTCTTATGCTTCTGGGTCTGAATAGTAGAATACATACTATCTAATGCCAAGCTTTTACTGACTGTCTGTACATCAAGTTCAGCAATATTAATTTCATGTTCATGGAAAGAATTAATCTCAGATACAGAATAACATATACAGCCACTAAAAATTGTATGTCAGTATAGGATAGGTTGTTCTTCATTAGAGATTTCTTGTTCATGTGACACAGGGCATTGGTAGAGTGAACTGCAACTTGTCTTGGTCGTACTGGCTTAAAGCTAATTTATTTGGGTTTTACACTTCATTATTCATGATTACAGCTGAAGTATTACCAATTTTTTATTTTTTATTGTTTCCCAGTCATCTCACAAGCTGTCTCTGCTGATCAAGTAAGCTCAGTTTGCTTGTCAGCATTCTTGCCACATTATTTCATCTTGTTCTTGAACTCCAATCTCGATCCGGTATCAACCCCTGCGGCATCTTGTTTATACATTGTGATAAGAAAGGAACATTTTTTTTTTTTTTGAAAATAGCACAACTCACAAAAGTCTTTTGCAATTTTGAATGGCTAAAAGAATTTAAAAAATCAAGTCAGGCAACCCATAAAAAATTAAGAGAGTTGCGCTACAAAGAATAGAACAACCTCTTTAAAAAAATTATGGAGATTGCGTCTACGTACATGGGTGTAGTGCAATATCCACATGTGTTTTTAATGTGTATATTGATAAAAAGCATCAAGAATATTCTTTCACTCTATTGATCTGAAAACTGTACACAAGTAGATAATTCTAATCTAGATAGGTAATTATTCTTATTCATAAATATAGCTTAATTAGAGGCAACGCCAAATCCTAAATTTCTCCCCTACAATTTCTCCTTCAAATATTCTGCAATAATTCTGCTACAATTTCTCCCTCAGCAATAACTCTCCCTCAGCAATAACTCACACCAACATATACATGTGAAAATCACAAGCTTCACTTTTTTTTTTTATATATATGGATTGCACTACTTCAGGCCTGTTTAGATAGTAATTATGATTTAAAATATTTTTTGTTTATAAATATATTAAAATAATTTTATTAAAAAAAAATTATTTTTAATACCAACATATTAAAATAAGATAAAAATATAAAAAAATAATTTATATTTAAAAATAATTTAATATTTAAAAAAACACGATCTCATAGCTTAACCCTTTCAAGTTTTTAAGAGCCGCGCGATTCGAAGGAGCACAATCTTTGAAAATTTGAATTTGAAGGGCTGCACTATTTCTAGCTGTGCAATTACATTAATTACTTTTCTAACTTTAAGGTTCTAATTTTATCCCTTGAATAATGGATAGATGACCTAAGAATTAAGTTTAGATTGAAAATCTAATCTATCAACTTCTTGTATTTGTCATAACCCAATTTTTGATCCTTTTGTTTTAATTTTATGATAAAAAGAAAAAATAATGAAAAAAAAATATATAATAATGATGAAAAAAATAAAAATGAAATAAATGAAGAATGAATTAAAATTTGGGTTAATGGCAACATGATTGGAAGCTTAAAGATTTAATTAAATTTTTGACTTGTCTAATTAATCAAATCGAGGGTTTAATTGGAGAATTGATAAGTTTTGGGACTTAATTAAGCTTGAAATTAATTTAATTAATCTAATCAAGGGTTTAATTGGAGAATTGAGACTTAATTAAGCTTGAAATTAATTTAATTCATCCAATCAAGGGTTTAATTGGAGAATTAATAAGTTTAGAGACTTAATTAAGCTTGGAAATAATTTAATTAATCCAATCAGGGGTTTAATTAGAGAATTGATAAGTTTTAGACTTAATTGGATTTTGGATTTAATTAAATTAATCAGGGATTTAATTGAAGAAATAGCAAAGTTTGGGGTTAATTGCGGGTCCAAATTGCGAAATTAAAATCCAAGGATTACATTGAAAAGGCGCGCAAATGCAGGGGGCCAATTACAGTTTAAACCAGGGGTTTAATTACAAGACTTTCAAAACTGCATGGATCAAAACGAAAAATGGCCGAACGACGTCGTTTTGAAGATGCTGTTCATCTTCTTCTCCTTTAAGCCAGTGACCGTTTCCGCAGTAATGGAGGGAGGAACGTTGCAACAGTAATCGTCGTCCGTTGGCTTCAGTTATGGGCGCCTTAATGGTGGCCGACCGTTAGCCTACCGCCCGTTATCAACCCGCCGAGCCCTATATAAACCGAGCAGCACCGAAGAGGAGCGGGGCTGGTTGGTTAGGGGGAGAGGGGACGAACGAAACCAAAAGAGAGAAACCTAAAGATACCAGCCGAATTTTTAAGTGTTTTTTTAGAACCCCATACCAGAAGTAAACCCTTCCCTTACCAATACCGGCCTTAAAACAACGAAAACAGAAACAAACCGGGAGAGAGTAGAGAGAGTTTAAAAAACAGAGCACTTGAATAATTTTTCAGACGAGAGCAAGACAGAGGGAAGAAACCCAGCAAAACAGAGAGAAAGAAAATACACAGAGAAAAAGAAGAGAAAACGCAAACAAAGAAACCCAGAAAAACCAACATTAACATCACCGTCTCCTCAATTCCCCCCTGCAAATCAGAAAAAGGAAGAACCCAAGCAGCAAGCCGTGACCTTCATCATCACCGAAACAAAAGGAAAACAGAAGGGGGCAGTCATACACAGACGAGAACGAAATCACCGAGCTGCAAGCCTCCTCGCGATCTCCAGAAGCAGGTAAGCCGTTCTCATTCTCTCTTCATTCTTGTTTGGAATTGTGCAAATGTAAGAACTGTGCGAAGGTAATTTAATTACCTTCGCACAGTTGCTGCACGCGTGAAATTGCTTCACGCGTGCAGTTTAATTAACTCTGCCGGGCCACTGGTTTGGGCCAGTGGCCGGGCTGGGCCTAGCCCAGCCCCTTTTGGGCTGAGCTGGGCCCAGCCCAAAAAATATATGCTTAGCCGGGCCGGGCCCGGCCCAGCCAAAAAAATAAAAAATAAAAAATAAAATGTGTATGCATGAATAAAAATAATATAGATTTATTGGTTTATTCACTGATGCCAGAGTCAGGAATAAAAATACCGGTTTAAATTTATATTATTCATTGTATTTTATTTTTATTTAGCAATAAAAAAATAAAAATTGTGCATGTGTAAAAATAAATTTATTTTGTTTGTTTATTCACTGACACCAGAGTCAGGAATAAAAAATATTGATTTAAATTTATTTTGTTTTTATAGCTTCGTAATATTTACCAACGTCAGAGTTGGAAGTATCCGTAGTTGAATATTCATTGGCGCCAGAGTCAGGAATATTATAAACAAATTATCATAGCAAAAACTAATAAACATTTAGTAATATAAGACAAAACCAGCAATGCAGTCTGCCTCAGGCAGAACGTTTAAGGAGTGATAATATCTTCCCTTTTATGTAACCAGTCCCGAACCATAGAATCTCTGTTGACCAGTTAGGGTTTTTAGTGACCATAATACTAGGTGGCGACTCTTTAAACAAGACTTTTCTCCTAAAAAAACAAAATGCTAGAAATCTATTCTTTTTCCATAATTTAAAAGAATTATTTTTAGGGCCGCCGCGATAACTCGTGAGACAGTATTGTTGATGGATTTCTCATGTTGAAAATACCGGACCAAGACTGCTATAGTTTTTACAATTTTCTGCAAAATGTCAATGGGAGAAACAGAAGGACTGGCCCTGATCTGCGCCCGCATGTGGAGCTACAGAGCGGTCAACCCCACTCTTTAAAATAAGTGGCATCTTGCAAATCAATGCTCATTGGCCCACCCGTTGGAAAGTTTGTTCGATTTCTGTAGCTCGACAGCAATCCTACTTTAATTTTATATTCATCCACTATAATCTCCAACTCAACTATGAATCTATCCAACTGTAAGTTCTTTCATCCAAACTAATCTCAAATCTGTGCGGCTCTTCTTTTCCAGTACACTTCGACTTTTTTCTTCATAAGATTTCATCTTTTCATCCAGCACCTTTTCTCAAAGAGGAGAAACCATGGCTCTGGCATTGATTGGAGAATCACTTCTCTCTGCTGTCATTGAGGTTTTGGTCGACAGGATAGCCTCCTCACAGGTTAAGAACTTCTTCAAAAGGCAAAAGCTTGACGATGGACAGCTGAGGAAATTGAAGTCTACCGTGAGAGCAGTTGGCAAACTTCTCAATGATGCAGAGGAGAAGCACATTACTGATCCAGCAGTGAAAGGGTGGCTCGACGACCTCAAGGATGCTCTCTACCAGGCTGATGACTTCTTGGACGAGATTGCTTATATAGCTTTGCAATTGAAGTTTGAAGCTGAACCTCAGAGTGAAGCCTGCTCAGATCAGGTGCGGAGCTTCCTCACTTCTCTTGTTCCATGTAAGAAGGGGATGGGAGAGATGCAACCGGAGTTAGAAAAGATCATTCAGATTCTTCAAGACTTGTGGCAACAAAAGGGTGACCTTGGTTTAATAGAAAGCGCTGGAAGAAGACCACCTCTGTCATCACAGAAAATACCAACAACTGCTCTGGTAGATGAATCTGATGTTTTTGGCAGGAAGTTTGACAGGGAAAAAATAATGGCATCGATGCTGCCAGACGACGCAGAAGGAAGACAACTAGATGTGGTTCCAATTGTGGGTATGGGTGGGATGGGTAAAACCACCCTTGCTCAGCTTGTCTGCAGAGAAATCGAACTCTTAGAAGACAGAAATGGGACGAAGTTGTTTGATCTCAAAGCATGGGTCTATGTCTCGGAAGAATTTAATATTCTCAAGGTTACAAGAGATATTCTCAAGGAGGTCGGTTTGCCAAAGTGCGATAGCATGACTGAGAATCAGATTCATAGCGAGCTAGAGAAAAAATTGAGGGGGAACAGAGTTTTGCTTGTTTTAGATGATGTTTGGAGTGAGGATCAAGCGGCTTGGGATTTTTTGCTGAAACCTTTCAAGTCTGTGAGAAAAGGAAGTAAGATCTTAGTCACGACACGCAGCGAAAATGTAGCATCAGTCAAGTCTACTTTTCCATCTCATCGTTTGCAGAGCTTGTCCGATGATGAGTGTTGGCTGGTGTTGGCAAAAGTTGCATTTGATGGAGGAAATTTCAGCGCATATCCAGGGTTGGAAGAAGTTGGTAGAGAAATAGCAAAAAAGTGTAGCGGCCTACCTTTGGCTGCAAAAACACTTGGAGGTCTCCTGAGATCCAAAAGAGAAGGCGAGGAATGGAGGAAAATATTGAAAAGCAATTTGTGGAAGTCACCAAATGACAAAGTCCTTTCAGCTCTACAGTTGAGTTATCATTGCCTGCCATCGTATCTAAAACAATGCTTTTCATATTGTGCGATTTTTCCCGAAGGCTATGAATTCAACAAGAAAGACCTGATCCTTTTATGGATGGCAGAAGGCTTTCTAGTTCAACCCGGAGGAAATAAGGAGATGGAAGAAATAGGGGCTGAGTTCTTCGATGATCTTGTATCGAGATCATTTTTACAAAAATCAAGTCGCGATCCATCATTATTCATAATGCATGACCTCATGAATCATTTAGCTGCTTTCACATCTGGAGAATTTTGCTTCCGGTTGGAGGGTAATGGCTCGAGAAACACTTCTCAAAGGACTCGCCATTTATCATGCATAGTAAAAGAACATGACATCTCTCAAAAGTTCGAGGCCGTTTGCAAACCTCGTTTGTTGCGCACCTTAATATTATCAAAAGATAAATCAATATCTGCTGAGGTAATAAGTAAACTTTTGCGGATGCTTGAGCGCCTAAGAGTGTTGTCTATGCCCCCCTATATCTTTGAGCCTTTACAATTTCTTGATTCAATTGCCAAGTTGAAGCATTTGCGATATCTGAAACTTTCTCAGACAGACCTTACAAAGTTACCAGAATCTATATGTGGTTTGTATAATTTGCAAACTTTAATCTTGATATGGTGTTTTATGCTTTATGAGTTGCCTGCTGGCATGGGAAGGTTGATCAACTTGCGGCATCTTGATATCACTGGAACAAGACTCCTTGAGATGCCACCACAAATGGGCAAACTAGCAAAGCTCCGAACATTAACTTCTTTTTCTTTGGGAAATCAAAGTGGATCTAGCATTAAAGAGTTGGGGCAGCTTCAGCATTTGTGTGGAGAACTTTGCATTCGCAATCTTCAAAACGTGGTGGATGCTAAAGATGCTTCTGAAGCCGATTTGAAGGGTAAGGCGGACCTTGAGAGTTTGGAGTTATTGTGGGAGGATGACACTAATAATTCACTGCATGAACGTGTTTTGGATCAATTACAGCCTCATGTCAATTTGAAGATTCTCCGCTTAGAAGGGTATGGGGGTACAAGATTTCCGGTTTGGATTGGAGGCTCTAATCCTCCCTCAAATTTACGAGAGCTTGATGTGCACAAGTGCTTGAATTTGAAATCCTTCCCTGAGCTCATGCATTCCTTGCTGCCTTCCCTAGTCAGATTGTCTCTAAGCAATTGTCCAGAACTTCAGTCCTTTCCAATAAGAGGCTTAGAATTAAAAGCATTTAGTGTTACGAATTGCATACAACTCATCAGGAATCGCAAGCAATGGGATTTGCAATCACTCCATTCTCTTTCAAGTTTTACAATAGCTATGTGCGATGAAGTGGAATCCTTCCCAGAGGAGATGCTGCTCCCCTCCAGTCTTACGACTCTTGAAATTAGGCATCTTTCAAATCTAAAATCTCTGGACCACAAAGGGCTTCAACAACTCACCTCTCTTCAATGTTTGACGATCTTCGATTGCTGTAGATTAGAGTCATTGCCCGAAGGAGGGCTACCCTTCTCCCGTTCTACTCTGAAAGTTTTTTCTTGCCCTTTACTAGAAAAAAAGGTCCAAACGGGTAACAGGAGAAGTGCTGCAATTTCAATGTTACCGGGCAGCACAAACACCATGCAGAAGCAAGTGCCATTGGTTCCAGTTCAACTAAGTTAAGTTATGATGGATGGAAACACTCAATGCAAGCTACCTTTCCAACGTTACACGTTGACAGCAAGGAAGGATTATAGGTTGAAGTTGATCTTGTAGTTACATGTGGCAATGGAAGTTAATTAACTACCACTGTTCGTATCTAACTTGTTGTTTATCTTTTCAGAAAACTGTTATCTAGAAAACTATATATATTGTAGAATAGGATTGTAATGGGTAGTGTGTGTTTCTGAAATTGTAATCCTTGTTTGGTGTGATGCCTATAGGAAAGTGATTCTCTTAAGAGTGGTGTGAGGATACTCATTATCGATCATTCCAGTTATTTGTAACAACTATTCGTATGTAATATAGTGTTCTTTGTTCATTAGATTTCTGTCTCAAATCTGTATATATATATATACACACTCGTTTCCTCAAATATCATATACACGTAGCGTAGCGGAAGTTATAAAATAAAATTATTCTCATTAGATAAATTTAGAATTGTTTAGAAATTTATTACTTGAAACTCTGATATTCTGTGACTTTAAATAATTTTTTAAAAGTCGGGTTAGCACAAACCACAAGCCGTCTAATTATCCGGCTTCTAATGGTAATTTACATTAATTATCTATGAAAAATCTCCTAAATTCCTATTTAGAAGAGAGGAATTGTTTTGTCTAGAGTGCTAACTTTAATTTTGTATTCACGTGTGTTTTTTACCTAATAGATAACCACTTTTCTTTTTCATTTACAAAATAATAGGTTTAGCTTTATATTTATAGGGAATCTTAAAAACTATATAAATGATAAAAATATCTATTTTTCCTTTAAATAATATCTATATATTATTTAAGGATAATTTTAGAAATTTAATCAATGAAGTGATCCTTGATTTTTTTCTAAAAAAATAATCCATGTATTAATTATATTATAATTCTTAATTTTAAAAATATATTTTAATCAAGTCATATTTATTAAATCATTTCAGTTTAGTTTATGACTGATAGTTCTAAATGTATGTGACCCATTAAGTTCCTAATATATCTATCCAAATATAAATTATAATTCTAATTAAATAGAATTCAATAAATTAAATAATTTAATTTATTATCAATATAATAATTAATTAATTTATATTTAAAAATTAGATTTTAATTCCTCAAATATTAAAAAAATTATTAGTAATTTCACTCTTGTAAATTGTGTTCTCTCTCTCATTTAGTTTGTGCTTGCACCTTTTTGTAAAGGTTTCCTCAGCTTGTTGCGTGCATGGAGCTTAATAATATTCCCTTATGGAAAAATAAAAAAACAAAAACCAAAAACCAAAAACGTTTTGGTCATTTTCTTCTCCAAGTTGCTCTCTCGGTCTTGCTCTGATCCTCCAGTTCCCATAGGATTGTCCATGTCAACTCTCAATGCAGGGAGCCATCATTAATTTGCCATATCGCTCCTAACATGCTTGCTGGCCTTCTAGAACTTGCAGATCATTGGTGCCATGCCTTTGAAGGTGTCGATCGCACAAACGCTTGATTCCCTCAAACCGAACTAATCCCAGCTTCGGTTCATCATTTTAATAGTGGAGCCGATCGGTCAGGTTCATTTCTATTTCAAGTGCGTGAAACCCAATTATTAATACCAATTAAAAGAATTGCTGCTCCACACTATCTTGTCACTAAAAGAATGTGCGGGAAATTGTTCTTTCAGTATCTTTAAAATAATTTTATTTTAATTTCATTTAATTAAAATTAAGAGTATAAATTTTCTAATTTCCTAATTATATTTTAAGTCATAAAAAAACACTTACTAATCAATAACATAAATTATATCATAGAACCTTGTCTAACAACTTAAATTTTTAAGTTAATATTATTTTTTAAATAACTTTAATAATTAAACAATTACGAATTTAAATTTTATTATTCTCATTTTAACTAATAAAATTAAACACAAGAGAATATATAAACCTTAATAATTTTTACTTGACAGGATATATGTTAGAAAAATATCTCATGTCTGGGAAGAGTGGGTTTTTGAAAGGAAAAAATTGAATGGAAATAAAATAAAAGGGATAGCATGGACTCTAGTAGTCAGGGATAAATATTTAATTTGCACTCAATGAATACAAACCCGATTTGAATGAATGTGTATTTTTTGAATTTTACCTATAGGTAATAGATAAAGTATGTTTACTGTCAAATCCAATTTAAAATTCACTCGAACTAAAATATATATTTATATTATATAGATATATTTGTATAACATTTAGATTTTTTTTCTTAATACAATATGATATATACTTATCTTAATATTAACATAAAACATTCATATATGTATAATATTTATAATTTATCATATACTTCAAATATATATATCAATTATTTTATATTTTAGTGAATAATAAATAATAATCAAGTAATAGATACTCATGTGAAAATTCAAAATTTTATAAATAGTTTATAGATTTTTAAATATTTTATCCAATAAATAATGAATATGTAAAAATTCTATCGGTGATCTCTAATTCTAATATTTGAGAATTACGAGGAATATGTTGTGATTGATCTATCCAGATGAAGGGAGCGAAGATATTGCTGCGTGTATAAATAAAAAGTGATTAGAATTACATTTTTACCCTTATTTGTATGATTGTTCTCATTCACAACAAAATCATATTTTTCACTCCAATGTATATATTAGGAAAATTAAAGATATTTGAAAGAGTTAGAAAAATAAATGCAATTAAGATTGTTGTTTCCTTTTTACTATTTAAATTAACAGCTAAAATTAATAATAAAAATAAAAACTAAAAGTAAATACGAAAAGAACAAGAATTTATAAGAAGTGTTATCCACTTTTAAATATAATATTCTTCTCTTTCAAAATACAGAATTTCTTAATGTAGAAAAAATTCTTCTAATCATTAAATCACCATTTTGCTAACTTAAATTAATAAAGTATGAAAAGGAAATGCAATAAAATTATATATATATATATATATATATATATATAATCTTAAATTATGTGTTGAAATTTATAATTAACAAAAATAAAAAAAGTATTTTTAAAAGTTTTAATGATGAAAAATATTTTATATTATTATCCTGAAAACATGTTATACACACACTCAATAAATACATGTTACTAAATATATTTAAAATAACTAAATATAATAAATTAATTTAATCATAAACTTTAGCTCATCAATTATATTAATGTTAACCTTTTAAATTTTATGTACCATTAAAATAGATAAGTCAATAAAATTTATTAATTAAAAAAGTCTATTATTAATTATTATTTTAAATAAATATTCTAACAATATATATATATATATATTAATTATCAAGAAAAAAAAGTTTATTTATGAAACGACTCTTTTCTTCTCTCTCTCCTTCTATCATCAAGTTACTCCCATTCAAATCACAATTTTCTTATTTAAAGAATTTCGCAAAACTTTCTATACCAAAAGAAAAAAAGTGAAAGGGTAAAATTGTAATTTTACAAAACCCCTCCATTTTCCTTCCTTCCAAATTTACCCCTTCCAAACTCAGTGAGGAAAATCATTTTCTTTTCTAATATTTTCCTTCCTCGCACTTTTTAATTTTTATACTTCTCATTTTCATTCCTCCCTGTTTTTTTTCCCAAATACAATACAAAGGTAAACTTTTACAGAAGGATCAAATCACAGATATTACACAATATACAAGGACCAAATTAAACCACAGAACAGTAGAGGGACCCAACCAAAACATTTCAAAAAGTACAGGGATGATTGACCTTTTCTTCTCTATATCTTTTGGCTGGCATACAGCTACAGAATCTGACATCGACCGTTATTGTCAACTTTTTCTGCTTTCATGTCCGAAAATGTCTAATCTCTGAGCTTCACACCAACTGACTTGACTTGATGAAATCAGAATTCCTTTCATCCTTGGAATTTTCCTTCATTGTCACCTAAATACTGCTGCATGCTGTCGGCTCAAGTAAGCTCTGTTTCCTTGACTTCCTTTGTTGGCTCAATCTTTTCTACCTGTTCTTGAATTTTTTTCAACGCAATTTTGCTTTCTTTTCTGCAGCTATGTATATATTAAAGAACCCATAATAAGGATTTTCGTGTTCTGGGTTTGGGGTATTTCAATTTATTTTTTTGGTTCTTTAGGATATTTGATTTTTTGGAAGTATGAATTATGTGAATTGATGTTACATGGCCTTAATCTTTTTATTTTGATGAGTTATTTAACGAAATATCATGAAGTTGAATAATTTTAATGAAAATAAAGATTGAGTTGATTGATGTCTTGATTCGAATGCCTGCTGCATAATCTTGTGTACTTGTTCTTTCTGGTTCATTTGGCTTTGCTGAATATTTATTATTTGTAAAGATTTGTGAACAGGGGAAATGGCTCTCGCATTGATTGGAGAATCAATTCTTGCTGCAGTCCTTGAAGTTTTGATGGAGAGGATAGTTTCTCCTGCGGTTAGGGACTTCTTCAAGAGCCAAAAAATCGATGATGAAGAATTGAAGAAGTTGAAGGCAAGGATGAGGTCTGTTAGTAAACTGCTCAATGATGCAGAGGAGAAGCAGATTACTGATGCAGCTGTGAAAGAGTGGCTTGATGAGCTTAAGGATGCTGTCTATCAAGCTGATGACTTCTTGGATGAGATTGCTTATAAAGCTTTGCGGTTGAAGTTGGAAGGTGAATCTCGAAGTCAGACCTGCACGGATCAGCTTCGAAGCTTTCTCGCTTCTCTTAATCCATGTAGAAAGGGGGTGAGAGAGGTGCAAATAGAGTTGGCAAAGATCCTTCGAAGTTTAGAAGAGTTAGTGGGACAAAAGGATGTTCTTGGTCTGATAGAGCGCATTGGGGAGAAACCATCGTCGCGGATAACACCAACTTCTTCTCTGGTAGATGAATCTGGAGTTTATGGAAGGGATGCTGAAAAAGAAGCCATAATGAAGTTGCTGCTAGCAGATGATACAAAAGGCAGGCACCTAGATGTGATTTCGATAGTGGGTATGGGAGGGGTTGGTAAAACCACCCTTGCTCAGCTTCTCTATAAAGAAATTGTTGTTTCCAACGACAGAAGCCAGAAGAGCTCGTTTGATCTCAAAGCCTGGGTTTATGTTTCGGAAGAATTCGATGTTCTCAAAGTAACAAAAGATATTCTGAAGGGGGTTGGCTCGATGAATTGTGACAACATGACTGAAGATCAACTCCATTGCGAGCTGGAGAAGAAATTGTCAGGGAACAAACTATTGCTTGTTCTAGATGATGTTTGGAGCGATAACCAATCTCAGTGGGAATTTTTACTGAAACCTTTCATGTCCGTGAGACAGGGAATTAAAATTATCGTTACAACGCGCAATGAAAACGTAGCATCAATCATTTCTTCTGTTTCAACTCATCATATAAAGAAGTTATCTGACGATGATTGTTGGTTGGTGTTGTCAAAACATGCATTTGATGGTGGAAATCTCAGTGCCCATCCAGAGTTGGAATTAATTGGTAGACAGATAGCGAGGAAGTGCAACGGCCTACCTTTGGCTGCAAAAACACTTGGGAGTCTCCTGTGCTCCAATAGAGTTAAGAAGGAGTGGATGAAGATATTAAAGAGTAATTTTTGGGAATTGCCAAATGACAACATTCTGTCACCTCTACGGTTGAGTTATCATCATCTCCCATCTCATTTAAAACGATGCTTTTCATACTGCGCTATAATTCCGAAGGGTTATAAATTCACAAGGGAGGAGATAGTCCTTTTATGGATGGCAGAGGGCTTTTTGGTGGAACCCAGAAGAAATAATGAGATGGAAGAAATAGGCTATGAGTACTTCAATGAGCTTGTGGCAAGGTCATTTTTTCAGCAATCAAGTCCTAGTTCATCATTATTCGTAATGCATGACCTCATTAATGATTTAGCTAGATTTGCATCCGGAGATTTTTGCTTCAGGCTAGAAGGTGATGATTCAAGCAAGACTACTGAAAGGACTCGCCATTTATCATACAGAGTAGCAAAAGATGACTCTTATCAGACATTCAAGGCAATCAAGAACCCCCAATTGCTGCGCACCTTGCTATGTCCGAGTGGTTGGCCTAGACACATGATACAACAAGTTGAGGTAATATGTAATTTATTGCCTGCACTCAAGTGCCTCAGAGTGCTATCATTGCACCCCTTTCATGATATATCTGTGTTGCCTAATTCAATTTGCAACTTGAAGCATTTACGGTATCTTGATCTCTCTCACACAAAGATTACAAGGCTCCCTGAATCAATGTGCAGTCTGTATAATTTGGAAATTTTGAACTTGCACTTTTGTGTTAAGCTTGTTGAGTTGCCAGTTAACATGAGAAGCTTAATCAACTTGCGTCATCTTGATCTTCAACACACAAAATTGCCAGAGATGCCACTGCAAATGGGTAAACTAACAAAGCTTCGAAAATTAACTGATTTCTTTATCGGAAAACAAAGTGGCTCTAACATTAAAGAGTTGGGAAAGCTTCAACATCTATCTGGTGATCTTTCTATTTGGAATCTTCAAAATGTCACAGATGCTCGAGATTCTTTTGAAGCGAATTTGAAGGGTAAAGAGCATCTTGAGAAGTTGGAGTTAGTATGGGATTGTGATATGGATAATCCACTCGTCCATGAAAGGGTACTTGAGCAACTTCAACCTCCTGTGAATGTCAAAATTCTCTCCATTATTGGGTATGGAGGTACAAGATTTCCAGATTGGGTTGGGAACTCCTCTCTTCCTCTCCTCCAAGAGCTTTACATCAGAAGCTGCCCCAACCTGAAGAAGGCCCTCTTTACTCACTTCCCTTCTTTAACCAAACTTGATATCAGGGCATGTGAGCAGTTTGAGATCGAGTTTTTCCCATTAGAGTTGTTCCCTAAATTAGAATCTCTTACTATTGGTAGTTGTCCTAATTTAGTATCTTTCAGCAAAGGAATACCCCTTGCCCCAAATTTGAAAGAGTTTCAGTTATGGAGTTGTTCAAATTTGAAGTCATTGCCTGAGAATATGCATACACTTCTACCTTCCCTTGAGAAATTGTCCATATTTCATTGTCCGAAACTCGAGTCATTTCCAGTAGGGGGTTTGCCCTCCAAACTTAAAGGACTTGCTATTTGGGGTTGCGACAAACTCATTGCAGGCCGCGCACAATGGGATTTGCAATCACTCCATGTTCTTTCAAGATTTTCAATTGCAGACAATGATGTTTTGGAGTGCTTCCCTGAGGAGACGCTACTGCCCTCAAGCCTTACCCGTCTTGAAATCAGGACACATAAAAATCTGAAATCTCTTGACTACAAGGGACTTCAACACCTCACCTCTCTTAGAGAGTTGATAATTATGAACTGCATGGAGGTTTCCATGCCAGAAGAGGGGCTGCCCCCCTCCATTTCTTCTCTAACTATCTGGCAATGTCCTTTGCTGGAAAAGAAGTGTGAAGGGGAGCTGAAGTTCCCAAAATACATCAGAGATCCAGAATATATGACATCAGGAAGAAAATCAATTTAATCCAACTTGATGAGGTATTGCTATTTTTAAGTTATTTTCCTTTTAGCAAGTGATTAATCACTATTTCAGAGTACATTTTGTTATTAATTTACTGCAATTTACATGCAGGATTTTGATCCTTTTGTTCTTCAATCTAAATTACAAGTGTCAATATCGGCTATGAATCTAGGATAACTAAAATGTTGGCCCCAAGAAAATTCAACTGATTGTTATTGCTTGTACTCAATGCATGAAAAGAACATATTATTCACATAACATCCTGTATTATCATGTTTGCATTTAATTTTCTTAAGATCAATCCTTAATTGCTTTTGTTGTCATTGAAAGAATCAATGTACTTTTACCACAAATGATTTTATCACTTTGTTCATTGCCTATTTGTTGGGTTTCTAGGCGGTCTGAGGAACTACTTCACAACTATAAATGGGAAATAAAACAACTTATCAGCACACAAAAGGTTCAAGTGGTCCATGTACTCTGCTTTGCATAGCCATCCATTTTTCTTGATGTTGTTATTATCATCCGTTGTTCTGTATCCTTGCATTGATTTAAGCATCAAACGTTGAAACTCAAAGTATTTGCAGAACTCTCTGATTTGGTTCAAGAGTTTCTCTGATCTCTACTTAGTTTATTCTGATATATTGCATCTACAGATGACTAGGGTTATTTTCTATTCTGTTGGGTACTATCTTCCCAAGTGCCTTCCAGAAGGACTTGCATATATACTTTTAATTTTGCAAAGCTTGGCATGTCTCGGGAGGGGTTCTGGTCCAAAAGAGCAACGAGGAGAAGGAAGCTTGCGTATGCTTTCATACTTTCAAATGTGAAACTATTCCTTTTGAACTTCAAATCGAGTGTATTTGAGGAAAGCAGGGACCCTCGGGCGCATCGTTGGAATTTTCCTAGTTGTCTAATAGTGCAAACTGTCTCTGCTCAAGTAAGCTTGGTCTGCCTTGATCTAAATTGCTGGGTCATTATTTTGTACTTGTTCTTGACTTTGTATTTCGTGACATTGCCGGCCTGTAAAATTTAATTTGGTCGAGTTAATGATGTTGATGCAACTTAATGAATTATGCTATTTTTTAAAATAATTTTTTTAGTAAGCTATTTTCTTTATAAAAAAAACAATTGAGCATTGTGCTAGTTTGTTTTTTTTTTAAAAAGAAAAAAACTCTATTTCCCCACTTGTAAGAATGATTTCTTTCCACCACACTTCATGGAAAGTTTTCATTTCTTTGGAGGATGAAATTAGGGGTTGTTTTGGTTGTTATACTGTTTCACCAAATTTTGAAAAAAAAAATATTTAAAATTAATTTTTTTAATATTTTTGAATCATTTGGATATGTTAATGTCAAAAATAATTTTAAAAAAATAAAAAATATATTATTTTGATGTAATTCCAAGTAAAAAAATATTTTAAAAAATAACCGCTACCACACTTCTAAACATTTTCTAAATTTATCATGCTTGCATTCCACTATACAAAGAGACATGTCGTTATTGTTTCTATTTTTTCTATCTCAAAATAATAACCAAACAATACTAGACAGAGGCATATAAAATAATGGTCTCATCATGGACAAAGGAATAAACAATCAAATGTGAAACTATTCTTCTATTCAGGAAAAAATTACAGAAAAGACAGGCTATATCAAGAAATTTGCTTCCATATTGTGTGCATTATTTCACGAGACTGATGACATCTAGCAGGCTAGTTTCAATGGCTGTGCTACAGAATATGTGTAACTAAAATGTGTATTTTCTTCTAACTGGTAATAGCTGTGTAGAGAAGTTCATTCCAAGTATCTGGAACTCCTGCAACACACCAATGAGTACAATCCATGCCCTTAAAGCCATTGTAAGAGCTCGGATGTCCATCTTTTCTCAGCTGTGAAAGAGTTGTTATATTAAGTAAATGAACAGGTTTCTTTATAGTACTTAACACATCTTCTACTACTTGCAATGCCAATGGTGAACCACCAGGGTAAGTTGATCCGCTAACTGGCTCTGTCTCCTTTCCACAATTTGTCACTCCTGGTTCGTCCCATTCCTCTCCACTGGTTCAGGGACAAAAACGTTCAAGTCGTGAGAAAATAGCATTAATCTATTGATTTCAAATGAAAACAAAAAATGAATCAATTCTTACAACACTTCTCAGAAAATGAAGAGAGCCTTACTGGTAATGAAATGGAGAAATTCCCTGAAAAATAACTGTGGTTTTACTCGTATCGACATCCGAATCGACCCATTTTGCCCATGTTGTTAAACCTTTCTGAAAAGCCACCATACGGTCCATGTCCTTAAGTATACTCTGCCCTTCTTGAACATAATCCCATCTGAAATTTGAAGCAGAAAAATCAAACACACTACATCAGCTTGATTCCTTTTCAATTGAATTCACAAATCTTCCACATTTGCCAAGTTTTTCGAGCTCATACGGTTGCTTCGGTCCTCTCCGGTACCACCAAAGCCAAGTATTGAACACTAAAACATCCATATCCTTCCATGTGTTTCCATCCTTAATCGATTCAAGTTTTAATACTCGGCCGATTTGTTCTTGTTCAATGTCTACTAAGTAGTGAGTTTCAAACACCGATATTGATACACCATGATCCTGAGAAGTTCTAGTCCGTCAATTACATAAAAGCAGACTCAATTTTGCTTGGAATAACAAGGACTGTAACCTTTCCAGGACCAGTTCACTCACCTGGAATGTCACTGTGTTAGTCGAGTTACTCGTCTGCGTTGTGATCCTGGCATCAGGAACGGCTGCATGAAGCAAGCATAAAAGTGACTCGTAATGGTTGACACTAACAGAGTCCCCTATAAACATTATCTTCTTGCCCTTCAACTTCTCCAAGAAATCTATACCATCGAACCTGACGGGATTACATATTCCAAAATAGTAACAGTATCAGGAACAGAGTAACTCGGCATGGAACTCGTCAGAATATCTGATATTTAATGCAGGTCAGATAATATCCGATCTTAATGACAGATCACCTTGTAACACTTTCCAAAATCATAAAGATTTTGCACTAAAGTTTACAACTACTTTTCTTACATGGCTTTACAATCGAGTGGTGTCCTGAATAAAGACAAATCTTCTGTCCGATTAAAGAAAGATCATGTTCTTGTCTGAGCTACAAGATCTAAAAATATTTTAACCGAAATGGCTTCAGATGTCCTTGTATAATGACTTAAATATGTATTAAGTTTCTAATAATATATCATTTGGATGAGATTTTTAAATTAACTCACCACAATCAGTACTTATGTGATGTGCACATGATAATAATGATAAGTTTACACTTAATTAAGTTTCCAAGTGATGTATTTAAGTGCAAATCACGTAACCAGTTCCAATGGGTTAGCCTAAAAATCTTACAGGTAAAATATATTAGAAACTTAAATCATATTAAAGGATAATATTAGCGCAATTAGGGATATAACAACAAATTAAAGATATATATTATTATATAACGACATATTAAATATATGTATAGAAATACAAAGTATGGTGTTTTTTAAAAATATTTTTAATAAAAAAAATATAAAAATAATGTTTTTTTATATTTTTTTTACTTTTAATATAAGCATATATCAAAACTACTTAAAAGCATCTAAAAATATTAATTTAATATTTTTTCAAGTAAAGAATAATTTAAAAAACAGTTGAATTACATTATCAAATATACTATAAAGTGACAAGGGTATTTTTAGAAAACAAAATCATGCAGGGGAAACGTTAGATATTTGTTTCTTCATCAAATTGATTGTGCATAGTGTACAGACTCACTTTTGCCTACAAGCAATGCTACGAAAAATTGGTCACACAAACTGATTGAATGCATTTTTAGCAGATCTACATGCAGGGGAAAGAAGAAGAATTTTATCACTGCCAGCAGATTTATATATGATGTGACCTAGGAGGAGGAGGAGGAGGAGGAGGAGGAGGAGGGACCAATACAATATGCTTTTTTAGCATTGCTGCTTGAATTGTTCCAAATTTATTTTTATTTTTTATTTTTTAGTTTGTTGATGAGATGCGTCAAATATCAACATCATTTTCCTAGCTTTTCTTGAGGTACACCACCACCACTAAATAATTTAGTTATGGGAAAATTGACCCATGGCAACAACCTATCACCGTCGCAATAAAATAATTAAATGTTGATCTTTGGTTTTTAATAGTAAACAAACATCATATATACCCCCCCCCCCCCCAAACTATTAGGATGGTCTCAATTTTGTATATAAACTATTTTTTTTTTATCAATTTTACTTTTAAATTATTTTGATTTTTCAATTAGAGCTTTTATTTAGAATAACCTAACAAAAACCATTGAATTCTTTATAAAATAATGTCATTAATTAATTGATAGTTTCTAAGATCTAAAAGTAAAATTGATAAAAAAAAAAATTGTTTAGTGACAAAATTTAGACTAACTATGGATTACTTTTTATGTTTGCCCTTAATTTTTTATATTTTATGGTCTTGAGGCAAAACCATGCTAATTTCAAGTAATTTAATAGTGGGTCTAAGACTTGCTAGCCTAATCAAACCACATGGAGACCCCTATGTTTCCATTTGTATGTATGTAAACTACAGCTCAAAAGAAGGCA
The DNA here is from genome assembly GCF_000002775.5 of Populus trichocarpa. NCBI lineage: Eukaryota > Viridiplantae > Streptophyta > Magnoliopsida > Malpighiales > Salicaceae > Populus > Populus trichocarpa. Next base: position 20,166,579 of record NC_037287.2, on the reverse strand, counting down.
GAAAAAGCCTTAAAACATCATTGCATGGAGAAACTAGAAGCTCTTTTTTTTGAAATTCTATGAGGATTCATTACAAAAATGAAAATATAAAAGCTCTTCTTGTTAATTAACACTTAGTCTGAGATCAGAAAAGAGAGATGGGCAGATGAATGCATGTACCTGGGCAAGTCACAGGCACTAGGCTGCCATCTATATTGAAGGTAGAGGTGATCAGGGCGACCATATTTTTGACAGTCAAATTCCTTGCGGATAAAAGGGCAGGCTGATGAATTGTAGAGAGGATACGAAGTGTCTTGAACCCAACTTCCTTCATACCTGTTGCAATCACTCCTTTGCCATTTTGTCGACTCCCAGACGTTCTTCTTCGTTGTAGAGGTTTGCAGAGTCTTTGATGAGGACGAAAAACAAAGACAAGAAAATGTAATAAAGATGGCAAAAAGGACACAAGAGGATCTTCTAGTCCCAGAATCCATCATTGTGGAGAGTCAGAGGAGAAGGGGAGAGAGAGTGAGAGAGAGAGAGAGAGGTTGCTAAGGTTGCTGGCGATATTGTCCTGTCTGTGTTCTTCATAAATATGGCAGGTTACTGAAGTGTGTGCTATATCTTTAATCAATTTAGTTTCCTTCTATATGTATATTAGAGGATTTAGATTATGAAATTAATCAATTAGATTCCTTTTCTATGGTCAATTGTATATGATTTTGACATTAATGGAATTGCTTACGTTTTTGCAGCTTTTATGTTGCTGGATTTTTGTTGCCATAAGAGTTAGATTAGATTCGATTATTAATATTACCATGAAAATTTTATAAATTAATATTTTGGGACCATCAAAATTTATTAATCAATTAAGATATTAATTAATCAAATTATTAATTTATTAAGTATTTTATTAAACAAAATTGGTAATTTATTTTGATTCAAATGGTACTAATATCATGTTTTTTTTTGGAGATTAGAAATATTTTTTGGAGTTTGTTTATATATTAAGTAAAATGATTTTAAAAACACAATCCTAATCAAAATATTCACAAAGTTAACAAGAAAAGAATTAAAATTCTTAATCACGGGAGCAATCTCTTAAAATTGTACTCAAGTTGTCTTTCATGAACCACCCAATCCAAGACCCTCTCGATTGGATTATACTTGGGAAATATTACATGGGGATTTTCCTCTCTTGTCAATATCAAAAATTAGACTCGTGATCTCGGGCTAGAAGAGCTAGCAGATGAAAGCAGCCACTCTCTTTGACATTTTTGCATGAAATAGCTGTGCTTACGAAAAGACATTTGGCCTGGTCTCCGGAAAAAGATAAGAAGAAAATGTGAGTGATTAATTAGAGTGCCCAATGCAGCAAGGATCTCTACAAGACTAGGGTTTCCGTTAAAGAAAAAGAAACGGATTTTTAGTAACCTAAAATCTCATCACCCCCTTTGTTCTTACAAGAACACACCGAGTTTAAAGTTCAATATTGGTTGATGGATGCTAATTTTCAGTTCCCATCATGGGTTAATCATATTGGGGAAAAAAAAACTATAATTAAAAATGCGTTTGATAATCTAATTGAAATCGTTTTTTTTATGGTATATTTTTTTAGATTTTTTTAATATTCATTTTATCAAAACTTGTTTAGAATATTTTTAAAAAAATAATCAATTTAAAAATATTTTAAATTAAAAAAATATTTTATAAACTCCCAAAACCAAAGTTATTAAACCCGGATTGTTCTAATAAGTAGATCTAAAATTCGAATGACCCATCTTTTAATATGGGTCAAGTTTAAAAGAAAATCAATCTCAAGTTGACTCGATTAACAAGGTAGGTTAATCTACAATTCAGAGTTTGATTTTTAAAAATATTTTTTAAAATTAAACTAAATCTCATTAACCTTATTATTCAGATCTTGAAATGAAATGTAAAGTTGATGATGTAGTGTAACGGTCAAAGTTTACTAACTTTATCTCAATCTATGACTAAAACAAATTATGATGTTAAGTTTGCTTTTTGGAACTTGGAAGCTTTAAGAACTTGTAGCAAACTTGTAAATGGCTAGATTGGCCTAACAGCGTGCACGAGCCATGATCAGGTATATGCTGGCTTTCACATGCAACACATGGAAAACAACTCAGTTGAAGGACCATACTTCTATTTCTTAATTAATTTCTGTTTGCATATAAATTTCAAAATAATAAATTATGGGTTTTTGTAGGGCAGGCATGGAAATTGCAAGTCGCATATATCCCCCGGTGGAGGTAAGAGCACATGAGACTATGAGAGCATATCTTGGTCTCTCGAGGAATAATTTGAGAGTTGGTTTCAACCTTGCTTTTATGGCATTAATTTTGACTTCAATTTGCTCATGATGATGGTAACACCAAGATATGTCGAGAGAACCTTTTTTTTTCCCCTTTTATAACTGTTTCAATGTATTTATTACAAGTGGTCAGATTCCTTGGTATGGTTCTTTCTCCCTTATGGATACATGTTTATTTTGCGGAAAATATTTCTCTTGATAAAAATTTATATGAAATTTTTTTTTTCTAGAAAATGATTTGTTTTTCATTGTTTGGATATATTGAGAAAAATATTTTTTATAAAATAAATTATTTTTCATTCATGATTTTGGATGATAGTAATAAAATGAAAAAAAAACATAATGTTTATGATAAAGGTAATGATTACAAGTAGTGGTAATGATAATTATAATGATAATATTGGTGCATGTTTGTGAGTATGGTAAATGTTGTTTTTTAAAGTGTTTTTTTTTTGGAAATGTATCAAAATAATATTTATTTATTTTTTAAAATTTATTTTTAATATTAACACATCAAAACGATCCAAAAACACAAAAAATATTAATTAAAAGCTAGAAAAAAAATCTTAATTTTGTAAAAAAAAACACGGTTCAACCGCAATCCCAAACACCCACTTAATCATGATTATTGTTGTAATATTAATAGTATTTGTGTGATGATGATGGTAATGAAATGATGATTGTTGCTGTAGTAATGATGATAAAAATAGCAATGACATTATGGTTATTTTAATAACAAGATAATAGTGATGACAATGACAATAATAGATGTGAGGTGGTGGTTGTAGATGTGGTGATATTGATGTTAGAGGATGTCATGGGATAATGATAAAATAATAGTTATATTGATAATAAAATAATAAATTAATTATATCATATGGTTATGATGATAATATTAATAAAATAATTGTGAAGGTAGATCGTCGTTATGTGGTGGTAATAATTGTATGGTGATAGTAAAGTGGTGGCAGTGAAGATGAATGTGACGATGTTAATGAATATTATAAATTAATAATGATAAGGAAAATGTTTTTTGCTCTATTGTGAGGTTAAAATATTTTAAAATGTTTTTTACATATTATTCAAGAATTAACTATAATTTTTTTTGTTAACTTATTCATTAATGTTTGTTTCATATTATAAATTTCGGAAAATATTTTCTTCCATAAAAAAAAAAGCCATAATTGTCTCTTAGTCCAGAAAAAAAAAAACAAAAAAACTGGGTGCTCTAAAAAAATTAAAATCGACTTTAGCCTTTTTCTTCTGCCTCAGAGCACAAGATATTGGAGGCCATATTTTGTTTTCAGACTGGACCAACTCTTAAGCCCACCTGTTGTCTTTCTTTAGCCATAATCACTGTCCTCTCTTCTTCAACTTGTTTAATACACGAGTTTATATATATATATATATATAAAATCCAATTAAATCTGCATGTACCCAAATAGTTGAAAATTTATCATTTTTTTATTTGCAGTGATTTTTTTTTCTCTCATCTTTTAGTTCTTTGGTAGTTATTTGACCCACATTTCCCCACATATAGAATAATATTTTTGATAAAAAAATATATAAATTTTTCAAATGTGTTTTTTTTTTAATTCTGCTTATAAATAAAAAGACATATGCATGCATTTAATTAAAAAAACCAAGAACTGTTCGTACCAATAAATACAAAAAATAAAATGTTAATGTGTCTATTCAACTCGCTTCGCAGCAGGTCGAATAATTTTTTTTTTCTAATGCAAAAGAATTAATGCGTAGGTATTATTAACATATTTTTTTGACATGGAGTGAAAAATATAACCGTGAATAAAAAAATCAATACTTACATATAGGGGTGAGCAAAAAAACCAAAAAACCGAGAAAACCGAACCGTGAAAAAAAACATATTAAACGGATTAAAATTTTGAAAAAACCAGTCATTTCGGTTCGGTTTCGGTTTTATAAGCCTAAAACTGAAAAAACCGAATCGAACCGAACCCAAACCGAAAAAAACCAAGCCAAATCGGTAAAAAACCGAGCCAAACCGAAAAAACAGAGCCAAACCAGAAAAAACCGAGCCAAACCAGTTTGAACCGATTTTTGTACTAAAAAACCGAACCGAACCGAAACCGGTCGGTTTGAACCGGTTTCGGTTTTTTTTTAAATCGGTTTGGTTACTTTTTTTTTTTATAAAAACCACACCGAACCGAAAATAATCACCCCTTTATATATAGTAAAATATAATAAAGATTATATGTGTTAATAAAAACATATAAGATCTGAATTTAATTTTTAATATAGTAAAAGAATAAAAATTTTAATATAGTAAAAAAATAAAATAATGTTATAATTATTATAATGAAACATTATCTTTAACTTAGAAGAATATAGCATTTCCTCTTGTTTCCATTAGACTTGATTAGCCCTTTAATTCTCTTGAAGAAGAAATCACTGGGCTTCAGAATCTAGCTTTTCCTCTTGTTTCCATTAGATTTAATTAGCACTTACATGAAAATCTAAATTATGCACACAGACTAATGCTATATACATGTAATCAATTTCATGTTTCCTCATTTCTGATTGATAAGAGTTGCATAGAGAAGTTCATTCCAAGTATCTGGGAGGCCAGCAACACACCAATGAGTACAGTCCATTGGCCTAACGCCATTATAAGAGCTAGGATGTGCGTCTTTCCTTAGCTGTGAGAGAGCTGTTATATTGAGAAAATGAACTGGTTTCTTGATAGTACTTAGCACATCTTCCACTATTTGCATTGCCAATGGTGAACCACCAGGGTTAGTTGATCCACTCATTGGTTCTCTCTGGTTTGCACAATTTGTCACTCCCGTCTCATTCCAATCCCTGCCACTATTTCGAGACATACCAAGATGATCGGCTCGAAGTCAGACTTCGTAAAGGTTTGGTTAACCGGGTCAATCATTTTATTTGTCAAAATAATAACATTTTATTCTTTAAAAATTCTTTGATGTTTATATGTTTGAATTTGGTTGGATTAACTGAATTACAGTTAACTCATTGAATCAATTAGATTTAATCGAATCAATAACTTTGTTTATTTAAATTAAAACTAAGTTTAAGTCGTAGGTATTTCAGTAAGTTCAATGGCCTAATTAGATTAGTTTTTTTTATTAACTCTTTTGGATTTAGAAATGAAGGTAACTTACTTGTAATGAGAAGGAGAAATGCTTTGAAAAAAAACAGTAGTTTTATTTGTATCAACATCAGAATCAACCCATTTTGCCCATGTTGTTAAGCCTTTGTGAAAAGCAACCCTACGATTCATGTCCTTAACTATGGTCTTCTTTTCTTGAATATAATCCCATCTGAAATTCACAAAAACATAATATTGTTAGAATCAAGTCATTTTTAGCAATATCACAAAATAATTATTTCTGTATTTTTTCAATTTTGTGTTTTTTTTTAATATTTGTTTCTAAAACCTGAAAAAGACAACAATAAATTATCAAAAATATTCAAAGCTGAATAAAATAATCTTAAAAAATTATGATAATAGTTATTATCTTTGCTTTTTTCTAATAGAAAGTCCAGAACAAATTCGTTATCTATTTTTATTATAAAAAAATTAAAGTTAATAAATTGGGAGCTCATACGTACGGCTGCTGAGGTCCTGCTCGGTACCACCAACCCCAAGAGTAGAAAACAAGAACATCAATATTCTTCCATGTTTTGCCATCCTTGATGGAGTCAAGTTTCAAAATCCTGCCAATTTCTTCTTTTTCAATGTCCACTAAGTATGGAGACTGGAAGTGACTCACTGACACTCCATAATCCTGAAAAATTATGAGAGTTAATTAGCACAAGTTTTAAGTCAAATTACTAATTAAACATCAAGTAATTAAGAATGTATACTAGCTAGTTCTAGAGTAGCAAGGAAAAATATTTCTAATTCACTAGGTGGAGCAATTTTATAAGATTCATTGCTATATATACTCACCTGGAATATCACTGTGGTAACAGAGTTTTTTGAATTTCTTGTGATATTGGAATCAGGCACAGCTGCATGGAGCAAGCATACCATCGATTGAAAATTGTTTAGACTCAGAGAGTCCCCTACATACATAATCTTCTTCCCCTTCAACTTCTTCAAGAAATTCTGACCATCAAACCTGGAATAAGATCACACACATGTATACATTCATATTAACATAAGAACAATTAATTATAATTATTAAACTCTACGCAATCTTGTAGGTTAATATGAAAAACTAGTAATCTAAAACCTTATTAGAGCTAGGTTTCAATTTAAATTAGAAAAGACATTAGCTCAATTGGTTTTTAAATGATACAATTGACTTGGTCGAAACCTGATTAGAACAACATCAAGAATTTTTCTTAAAAAAAAATAAAACAACTTTGTTTTAATAAAAATAATTAATTAGATTGATCTGATGACTTGAGTTATTTTTCAAATTAATCTGTCTGGAAACTATGTAATTAATACAATCTATGCTAACCATATGAGAGAAATGAACACATTACTTTACTTGAAAATAATCAAATTACTTTTAGCATAAAATAAATTCATCGTTCTAAGACAAATTAACAAGCAAGTTCTTCAGGCGTGCATGCGCATATTGTTGCACGTATAATATTGTACCTTGGCAAGTTGCAGTCATTGGGCTGCCATCTATATTGAAGATAGAGATGATCAGGGCGACCATACATTAAACAATCAAATTCTTTTCGAATAAAATGGCAGGCAGATGAATCGTAGAGAGGATAGGACATGTCATGAACCCAGCTCCCTCGGTACATGTTGCAGCTATTCTCTCGCCACATCTTCCTCGATGAGTTTGCCAAACAAAGAAGTGAAAGTATCGTCAACATGTGAAAAGCGAAACAAGATGCTGTAGTCCTAGAATTCATCCTGGTATAGACAGAAATGGTTAAGGTTGCAAGTGAGGGAGATATGTTCCGACCTTATACATGTATATATACACATGCAACTGTAGGGTTTCTCAGCAAAACATTTTCTTGATCCCTTTCTTTTTTGTTAAGCTATGATCAGAGATACTCCGGTTGCTTTACAACCTGAAAAATGATATTAAGATTTCTTCATAGTTAGAAAGTATACATCAGCCTTATTGGATGGCTAGATTGCTGGTTAAAAAATGTGGGGGGAAGCCGAGATTCAGATCAGATTCAACATACAGATGTATATTAATTATATATTTTGATGGCTACTTCAGCCGGAACACATGGGAGATATTTAAATCTGTTGAGGATTTCATCTTAATTTCCTAGTGATATGTCTATGTTTATAAAGCATATTATAAAATTTCAGCATCGCTTTATGAAAAATTCAGGATTTAAAACTCGATTCAAATTAAAATTCTAGTTAAATTATATAAAATATTAATTTAGTTAAATTATCAATCAATATCTAAATAACTCAATTAATTTTATCAAATCCAATCCAATCTTGATTGAGTCAATATATTACTTTAGAGAATAAAATAGTGTTATTTCATTATAAATATGATGAAATAACAATTAAGTCATTTTCTAAATCAATCTGGAAATCAAATCCCACAACTACACTATTAAAATAAAGTGAAAGATTAAGATATAAAATGAAATGTTTAAAATAATGTTGAAGTTTCTTTGGCGTGCAAGTCTCTATCTCTTCATATAGTACTGTTTGTTTGGATAAAAAGGAAAGAACAATGGAAGAATATATTAGAAAAATGGAAGATGCATGGATGGAAAAAAAGCAATCATTGTTTGATAATTGGATGCACGTAAAGTACTCCTTGAAAAGAAGGCTGGACGTTAATTGTCATTTGTTCAATTGATCTTGTATTATTTTACACTTCTCCAAATTAATTATATATATATATATATATATATATATATATATATATATCTTATCCCTTTTTATGGAAGGATCCCCATTGTAGGTTAGGAAAAAATATGGGTGAATATACTAGAAGTAATTATTTTATTTGTAGAAAAATAATGATATTTTTTTCAAAATAGATTAATAAAATAACTGGATCATCAAACAAAAGCTATTCAGAACAATGATTTATTTTTTATATATATAAAAACAATTAAATCAAATTATGATTGAAATTAAAATTGTTTGTAACTGAATGAATATGGCAATCAAACTATGATAAATGAACTTGTTTTTTCTATAGTTATTAAACTTGACATGGTTTAAAGAGTTGATTTAGAACCTTACCCAGATGAATTGTTTTGGATATTAACACATACAAATTTAACCTGAGTGACTTAATAAGTTGATATATAATTTAGTTGACTCGATTAAACTTGGATGAGATCTAATCAGGTCAATTTAAAAAATATATATATATTTTTAATTTTTTATCTAAAGTATCATAATTTCAATTTATTTTTAAGTTTTTGTTTATTTATCATCATTTTAAAATAAATCTAGTAACTCGCGAGTTAATTCGAAGACTTAACAACTCATAACCCAGCTAGATATGACAATTATGGTTTCTTTTCTAAAAAAAATATAAAATATTATTTCTTAGATGCTAAAATTAGAGAAAATAGTGCCTTAGTCATTTTTGTGGTACAAGATAAGGAAAAAAAATGATAAACAATAAACAAATAAATAAAACTTTTTTTCAAAAAAAAACCCATCAACAAAGGGGACACAAGCGCCGACCAGTGGCCCATCCATCTAACCCAGAACATACCCATTTACATTTACAGAGGATAGGAAAGCCGAACTTTAGCCTGGCCCAACTGTTCTCATTTCATATATCTCCAGGCCCAGGATCCAGGGTCTTGATTCCAGAATCCATGACCCATCTATCACCGTAGTTCTTCTCTTCCCATGAAGCAACAACCTCTTGTTGGATCGCCGACCCGATTGAATCAACCGGTTACTCAACAAACAAAGTCGGATTCTCTTTTTAATTCAACCACAAATCAACGGTAAAGACCAAATCTTTTCTTAAATTTGAACAAATCAATCAAAACTTAATAAAGTCTTTACCTTTTTTGAGTGAAAAGAGTAAAGTTTCAATCTTTTCTTATCATTAGTTGTTTTCGTTGTGGCTGAATTTTGCTTTTGTAGATAGATATTTATTGTTGTTTTGATGTTTTCTGAAATGGGTTTTTTGTGTTTCTTGTGTTGTAATAGATGGAAGGTAGTTTTGCTAAGGAGCTTTATTCAGAAAGTTTGCAACTTTCAAATGCTGAATTGGGTTCTATGCCCATTGGGAATGGTAAGTAGAGTCATTGTTATGGGTTTTGATCTACTTATTTATTCTTGATTTTGGTTAATTTATTTTGCTTTGTTGGCTTTATATGCTCTTCTGTTTAGCTGACTCAATAAGTTTGTGCTTGGTTGATATAAATATATAGCCTTATTGTTATCTTCTGCTTGGAAAATGGTGATCTTGGTTGAATTTACCAAGTTTTGGCACTAGCTGGGAATGAGTAATGAAAGAAAAGGTTGCATATGGATACTCTTTTTTTCCTGTATTTGTGTGTATACGTGTACAATTTGTGCATGTGATGAAAGAAGAACAAATGTAGATGACTTTCAATTGCATCCTGTTCTGTAAGTGCTCCAACTTTTGGTTCGTTTTCCAATGTTTTCGTAATTGCTCCAGTTTTTTGTTCATTTTCTCGCATGTCTGAAACTTCTAATTTCTGCAAATGAATAATGGCATTTTTATTTGGTGGTACTTAAATACATCCAGTTTCTTGTGTGAGCACTGCTTATCTTTTTGAGGCTGGTGGGTTGAATTTAGTTATTCTTCTAGAGCAACATGCGTTACTTAGTTTTGGATTGTTGTGAAGGTGACTTGCAGGATGATGGTGGGTCATTGTGGGATGATTCTGTTGAGGAGTTGGATAGAGAATCTGATTTAGACCGGGAGTGGCAGAGGAGACATGATCAATTTCACACGGTAATTTGATGATTCTGTTTGTTTCTCATGATTCTGTTTTCCCTGCTTATATACTGATTTCCAAACCTTTAATGGTCTCATTCTTGATGACTTCAGATTGGATATCGTGATGGTCTCATAGCAGGGAAAGAAGATTCTGCACAAGAGGGATTTAATGTTGGTTTTAAGCAATCAGTGCTTGTAGGATATAACTGGGGTCTTGTTAGAGGTGTTACCAGGTAAACAATAAGAAAATGGAAGGAGAATTATAGTATAGTGATGTCCAGCTTTCAAGAGATCTCGAATGCTTTAACATTTTTTTTTTGTTTAATTCTTTTCCTTTTTCTTATTTGTGTGAAGTGTGGTTGCCTGCCTGCCAGATGACTTGAAGGAGAAGCTGATTGAAACGCAGGAAAAAAGAAACAAATTTCAGGGTTTGTATGAATCAGTGCATTCTATTTCTACAGTGGATGCTCTCAAGTTCTTTCATGATGACATATTGAGAAAGAAAGCAATGGAGCAAAGGGAGCTTGAGAAGGCAAGTTCTGATGTAGCCAGAATGAACAAGGATGATAGCTCATGCTGCAGTAATCTTGAAAATTATGTTGGAGAGCTTCAATCACTTCTTCTTGACTCGCCTACAATCAAGTCACATTTATCAGTAAAGCAACTCCTGTACGGAACTGAATAATGTATTGGACATATTGTCTTTTTATTGAAGGATAACATTGTTAATGCTGTTTTCTCACAACTGTATCACCAATTTTGATTAGATCCATATATATCACAATTATGTTTACCGCTAGTAATTCAATGCATATGAATTATCTGCTTATATTTTTTTCAGAATTTTACCACATATTCTCTTTTAAATTTACTTTTAAATATGGTGGTGCAGAAATAAAAGTAACTATAACATCTCCATCACATGGTTACAAAGATATTTGTATCAATTTCCAGAAACTTTAAGGAAATTTACAAAAGCGAAAGAAAATATAAGCAAAGTATCTTATCCTTCAAGATAAATAATTATCCTGAGAGCCAAAAAAGAAAAAGAAAAAGCAGAGCAACTATTTCTTCAAGATGTAATCCGTCTGATATTGACAGCAATCTGCAAGTAAATTGGTCTGTCTTTGGAAGTCTATGAAACATGGACATTGGATGTCTCTTGACTTGAATTGTGTAGTTGCAATAGCATGAGGCCTGCTGGAGTGAAGCTTCCGGTTGTGGTTATAATCACTTCTAGCATGCATATCTTACAGGGCCTGTGAAAATCAAAGTAGTTGATGATGATTATTGGAATAATTGTCTCTATTGCTTTTTAATAATTTGGCCGCGACAGAATATTCATGTCATTATTTTTTCTTGAAATCGGTTTAGTTTCTTCATCATCTTAGCCTGACATCATCACATGTTCTGGTTAGAAAATGCATGAAGTTTTCCATGTGATGAATCCATAACCTCTTAAGGATTGGATAGTAGCTAAGTTCTTTTCTTTGCTGGGAAATGTGACTGGAGATGAAAATCATCAGATGAACATGAGCATAATTACAATAGTAGTTACTGCACAATAGTAGACAGATTAACCACAAATAATTAACAACATTTAGAGATAAAATAGTGCCTCTTACAATAACATAGGATATATAGTAATCATCTGGTAGTCAGAACTCAGAGTCAGATTTCACACTGTTATTATATTTATATTATTGAGCTAGCCACTCTTCACTTGCACTGCGCCCGCTGAGGTTAGGAGAAACTACCAAATGCAGCATCTGCTCTTCAATCTGAACTCTGAAATTCTTTATATCAACAGACTAAGATGTTTCTCTACTGAGCTTGTTGTTTACTCCTAAAGCTTGGGCCATGGTTAGCGATAACAGTACTTTCTAATTCACCAACTTATTATAGCAGCTCCCACTTCTGCATGACCTGCACAACAAAATACGAAAGGACTACATGACCTGGTCACATTTCAACTGATTTTTTTCCCTCTTTGATCTACAATGGCATTTCAATTTTCACTACTGCAGCTAAATAGAAAGAAATAACATCTAGAAAGTAATGTCTTGTTTACCTTGGTGACTGCCATCAGCTACAAGCTTGAATGGGTCTTGTGTGAGAAAATGTTGCTGATGTATGCCTGATATGAGTTTCATATTTCGGTGTTGGCAAGACTTTTTCAAAAGCTTCAACAAGTAGTGCCACCTTCCTCTTCCTAGCTGGAGCGAGTTTGGTGACAGCCTGTCGTAGTGCATAATCAAGCATCCATTCCTCAGAATTTTTCCTGTCATCCATCATTTGATGCCTGAGATCGACCTTTTCTGCCTCTGGATCAGGAACAACGGGAAGGAAATTTGGTTCTCTTGGGTTGAATTCTCTCTCTTCGTCCAAGTCCTTGATGGGTTTCTTTTCTCCGATTGTCCACTTCCTGGTGTTGCAGGTATATTGAAGTTCTTGATTGGGATTTCCTCTTGTGTATACGAATGGGCGCTTTGATCCTGTGCTCGTTGCTCCATTATTGGCAGAGAGGAAGGTTTCTGCTGTATCTGACTCGTTACAAACTTCCACTTCCGTCTTCTCAACCTCTCCTGTATCATCTCCAGCTGAGTTGATTTCATGCGTTCTTGAATTACTCGGAGACTCAAAATCCATGGCAGTTAGGATTTCGATCTTTTTAGCTTCATCTTTATCTTCCTCAAATAAGTTCTCGTTCTCAAGAACATGGTTTGTCTCATCCTGCTCATCCAATTGGTGGTCAAGAGGCTCAGTTGGAGTGGTGGCATCAACAAGATCTTGACTTGAACTATCCTCTTCACTAGTTATCATGTGGTTTCCATCGGCATGTAGTTCAGCATCATCTTGATCAGCTTCAGAAAAATCCTGTGGTGAATCAGAAACATGGATTTCAAATTGCAATTCAGCATTGGAAACTTGCTCTCGATCTTCTGTTGCATCTCCAGCTTCACCATCAGGGAATCCAGCAGTGGCAAATTCTTGATTATTTTCTGCAACTTCGATGAGCTGATCGATTTCGTCCTCTTTATTTGTTCCAATCACATCTCTCTTTTCAGAAATATGAGGTCTTATAGCTGCATTTTCAGCTTGAAGAGATTTATCCTCCTGGTGACCATTTAAAGCTTCAGCTGAAATGTCTGCCGTGCAACCATTTTCACCATCTCCAAGAGATTTATCTGTTTCATTATTCTCCTGAATGTTCTCTCTGGCTCCTATTGGTTCCACAATTGATTCCCTTATTGGAGCTGAAGTGGTCACAGCATCTCTCAGATCTCTCCCAGCTTCTTCATCTTTCTCCTCTGTTTTTGGTGCCTCAAATGCATCTTCAGCTGCAGAAGGTTGATCATAAGCCAAGTTCCCTGCCACTTGGATAGATTGGAGAATCTGCCAATAGTGGGGTATGATATCTGATTCAGAATCGCTATCGCTGCATTGCATATCAATAGAGGCAGTTTCCTCTGAAAAAAATTCTCGCAGTACCTCATCAGCTAGAATTTCCTCTGTACAGTTGCTGACTACATCATCAGACGTTATGATCTCAGAATCCTCACTCCAATCAAGTTTCTCGATTTCTGGTGTGAACCCTACTTTGGTCCAAAATTTACCATGTTTGTTCATATCATCATCTTCTGCACCAATCTCTGAAGTAGAAGGTTGGTCCTCCTCCCACTCCATGCCAGTTTCTTCAGAGATGTTATCATCTTCCTCCATACTCGCTTGGCATTCCCCTTCAATGTCACTCCTGTTGTCACAGCTTCCCATGATTGCTTCTCCTTCAGAGAAGGTCAATGAGCAGTCTGTATCCCCGTGCTTTTCTTCTTCTCTGACGAAACCCACTGCAACTTTGATCTCTGCTGCATTGGTATCACTAAAGTTTTCCTCAAAATCAATCTCTGATTCTTGTGATTCATCTGACGAGCTCTCAGAAACGTGACTGTTGTTGTCTTGTTCAACTGCGGCTTCATGGCCAGCGTAAAAGCAGGACTCATTCATCTGTCCTTCAGGTTCTCCCAAAAAAGCATCTGCTGTCTTGCCTTCATTCTCTGTCCTCTTTTCGGTTTCATAGGCCCCATATTCTGTATTGTTAGCGTAGATTTCAATAAAGAAATCCTTTCCAACTTCTTGTATCACAGGTTTGTCTTCAGAAAAATCCAACAGTCCACCATGAATTTCTTCTGTTCCATCGCCGGATGGCCTGGCTCTGCGTGGGGATAAATCCTCCAATTTCATACTATTCTGGACCTTCAACGAACGCCTCCTTGCCTTCAAGAAGCACCTCAGCGGAGTTACAGGTTTGTGTTGATGACCGTTAAGAGAGCAGTGGGTGTATGGGCAGACCTTCATGACTGAAGTTCCCTCTGCTTCAGTACCCCCAGGATTAAGCATGAGGTACGCAGGAAACTTTGAATCCTTCTGGGTTGAAGAACAGGTAGCTTTTTGTGTACTCACATCAGCACAAAGAGCTACTCTAGAACATTTCTTCGCAGTACCTCTCGTTGGCTTAAAACTTGGAGTCCTCACCAGCTTCAAACTAGATGTCTTTGATAAAGTTCTTGCTGGTTTGCTACCAGAAGCAGGACTAAATCTCGAATTCCCAGAGTTTCTGTAATGCAGGTTCTTACCATTTGAACCTGTTTGAGTATTCAAGGGACTCACCTGGGAACGCTCCTTTCTTGCCTCTGAACTACTGGTTGACTTCATATAATTCGGTGAACCATCAGTTGTTTTGATCATAAACTGCTTCTGTGGTGCTGCTGCAGTTGTCGTACCATTGAGAGGAGGCGGCTCTCCTGGCTGTGATATGGCTTTCCTCAAAGGTGATGATGATTTCAAGCTCTCAATATCTGAAATCTTGATTGATCTTGACTTTTTCATTTTCTTCTTCATATCAGGTCCTCTATTCTTGCCATCCTGATGCTGACAAGAACTTGGTTTCAGGTTCCCCAACCGCTTCTCGGATTTAACATGATCAGCTTGAATACCAAGCTTGTTGGGCACCTTTCTTTGCACCATCTTCAAAGGAAAGCCAGCACCATGAATTCTAGATGGGAATTTAATGTCACTTTTCTTAGAGATGGGGAGATCTAGTCTAGGAAGGAAACTAGCTTTCTTGTGGGTTTTTTTGGAGATTGTACTACAACAGGAAGAAGTGAGCCTTCTTGACAACCAAAAAACTAAAGATTCTTCTTGTTAAGTTTCGTTTGGTTTTCAGGGGGCTGGCCTTTTGTTTTACCTCAATGGTCGTTTGGCAGAACAAATTTGAAGGCTGAGAGGAGAGTCTGATGCTGACCTTCACTCAGAGGTATTTTCTATTGCCATGTGTCATGGAAATACTGCATATGGCACTGACTTGTTTATTATGATCGGTGATTAGATGCCCTAACCCACTATCTTTTCTCTCATGACATAACTACCCCCTTCATTATCTTCAAAATACACGAATGCCATGAACATATACCAGTGCATGCCCTTGTCCCCTGCTGCCTAGCTACAACACTCATCAATGGCCCTTAACGGAGTCTTCTCCACAAGTTTTTCTCTGAATTCTCCTCAGATGGTATTTGAAGAAAATCCATGAGACCCCATTTTTTGGGACAGGGAGAGAGGTTTGAGGGGGGGGGGGGGTGTTAAGGGGGTAGCATTGGGATTCTCTGTACAGATATACTGTAGAGAATTTTTCCTGTTTTATATCAGTCACCTGTTGACTGGGAAGCCATCAATATCAGGATTGAGCGGTACAAAAGACAAGCGATGGTCGGCAAAATGGGGATGCTTGGTGGGGTCTGCTCTTGCCCTAAAGGTCCATTTACAAACGCTCCTTGCCTCTATCTCCATTGAAAAAAGCATGGTGCCATTAAGGAAAATAAAAAAATGAGACCCAGAAGCAATTGTTAATCTTTGCTTGTAAGGCACCGGCCCGTGCCTATTTTAGTTGAAAATTGTTCAGAAAAAAGAGATCAAATTGAACATGTTTCTCTTTATTTTTGTAAACAATTGTTTTGAAAAATGAGATCAAATTGACCATGTTTCTCTTCATTTTGGTTTTAAAAAGGTATGAATTCACTCTAAAATTATTTTAAAAACATTTATTTTTGTTTTCGTCTTCCCAATCAAATATATTTGTATCCCTTTTATATACAGGTCCTTTTTATCATGAAATACTCTTTTTTGTATTTTTTTTAATGGTTAAATGTGATTAAAACATTGTAACAAATTTCTTGAATTTGTGTCCCACTGGGAAATTCAAATTTCAATATGTCTGCTTCATAGGGTGAATTTCATACAAAAATTAATATATAAGGCTTCATGTCTTTCAAGATGTGCCTATATATGGACAAGTTCAGCTGACCCTTTGGAAAAAAATGGCCAAGTTTGAAAATTTGTAGGTGAGTTTAAAAATGAGTTGGACTTCAGCTTAGGATTTAGATCAGATCAAATCAAGAAGACAATTTTGCATGGGGCATATCCGTGTGCTTGATGTAAGTTCGATGGTTATCCAAATCCCCCTATTCATGAGACGAAGCGAAGCTTGACAGTCATAAAGTGGTCATGACATTGTATCTCTTAGCTTGACTAGTAGGTGCTAACTAACTTAGTAAGAGTAATTTGTCATTCCAAATTCCCTGCAAATTATGATGATCAAAATGAGAAAATATTTAAAATTAAAGGGATCAGATTACTTTTGATGTGTAATAAAGGGCCAAAATACTTTTTGAGGCTTAACTTGGTAGGTAAGCGACTTGTTTCTCATATTATTATATAGATTTTTAAATACATTACAAGAAAAATATATTTTTTAATTCATTTAATTATACATGTATTTAAAGTTTTGTTTGGTAGCGCGGCCAATCACGTAGTTGTCGACACCTAGAAACAAGAAAATAATCTCAGTACATGAAAACTCATTGTAAAACTATATGACAATAACTTCCATACAAGAAATTTGTCCCTCCCTGCTCTCTATCATTGAACCAAATTGCATCATTTTCCAGTAAAACTGGATTAGGAAAATCTCAGGAACCCTAAATTGCTATGTCAAATTACATTTGATTAGCCAAGGTAAAGTTGCACCATTTGTCCTTGAAACCCAAGTTACCTTTCCTAAATGTGAATCACCTTACAAGTTAGTGCCTTTACTTTTGCACGTTTTGTAGACTCCCACCGACACTGATTACCCTTTTTATTGCCTCTCTTTTGGTATAGCTAGGTCACAGCTCTTGAGACTTCTAATGCAATGGCTGCTAGCAGTGCAGTTTCGTTTCAGACATTGTTAACCAAAAATCTCTTGCCAATGTTCATATAGTTTATGTATTAATGGGCTCCATCCATAATTCCATTGTAACTTATAAAATGGTATGCTGTGGACTTGTCAACATTGATAATTTGATGGTTATGATTCACTTATCAAGCTCTGGATTAAGGCTAGAGATCTTCTGGGGTATGCCTTAAGTGACTTGAAAAATAAGTGTCCACCATCTTAGAAAGAAATTAAGATACTCTATAATAAACTTGCTTGGAAAGAAAGAAAAATATAATCAAGGTATTATATATATAGATCTGAGTTTTGACTCAAAAAATTGCTTTAATTATATATTGGGTTAATTGGACTTCTTATTTTATTTATAAAAAAAACAACTAAGTTTTAGTTTTTTCTTTTATCAATTTATTAGTTTTGACTAATTTGAGTCAACTAAATCATGAATTAATTCTCTTTGAATTACATTGATTTTGTCGAGTTAATATTAAAACCTATTAAAATTTTAATTCAATCCAGGCCAGTTTTTAATTCATGAATTTGCAGAGTCAATTTATTGTATCAGACTTACTTTTATAATTAAGATTATATATATTAATTAATAATCTTGATCAACATGGGTCCTCAAGACTCCCCCCTACAATTGACAATCTTTATCGCTGGTTCTCACTAGTCTGGACAAATTTCAATCCTGGATTCTCTGATGATGGAGCGTGGTCTCTAGATACCAGTGGACCACTGTACAGAGAGCTGTTCCATGCCTTGTTTCCAGTCACAAAGAACCTTTTCAAGGCTAAAGAGAGTAAGCAGTCCAAAAATACTCAATGCCATGGCAAGGTTTGCAAGCCTTCTGCTATGCCAGAAAAGATGAAAGGATACAGGAGATGTACATGGGCTGATTGGTGCTTGCTTTTGCAGGTCTAGCTAGGGCAAGCAAGTTATCCTGGCATGCATACACCATGTGAGCTTGCAAAAAACTAAAAGACAGACCTTAGTTGTATGCATGTCACATTCTGTACTTAGCCTGATTCTGCTACACATCCTTGTACAAGTGCCAAAATTCCCCGTGAAATATCCCATGTTATCTTGTTCCCCATAATATTCATTCAATTAATTTCTTCTTTTTTCTGTCTTTTCAAATAATGTTAGTTTTATTATTATCCTCTCATCTCGATGGTTCTCTTTAATGCATGCCAACTGCGTAAAATTTGGCTTATAGCCAATTTTTGGCTCTACACGAAGAAAAATCAGAAAATGAAATCAAATTGGATGTTACTGAAATCCCATTTATAGGAGGGTTTCTTTTTCTTTTTTTTTTTAAATAAATAATAATACGGGTTGGAAATTTTTTTGCGAGGGCTGCATTATTTCTGATAGATCACCACTTTAATTTTTTTTTTTTTTTGTATTTTAAAGTGTTGCGCTATTAAATAAGGCAACCTTTTAAATTTAATACAGGCTGTGCTATAAAAGAAATTCATTCATAAGATATTTTTACTCTTTCTTGGTTCTTCCAAAAAAGGGGCAACTTTCAAGCTCATGTTATTGTTGTTTAATTACTTGCAGCATAAATACCAAAGAAAAAACAAAAACAAAATTTGTCCATTTCATTATGAAGCTTCTTAATTTTCTTCTAGGATGTGTTTGGTTCAAAATGTGATATTTATTGTTTTTTAAAATGTTTTTTTATTCAAAAATATATTAAAAAAATATTTTTAAAAAAATATTTTTAACATCAATAAATCAAAACAATCCAAAATCTTAAAAAATATTAATTTTAAGTAATTTTTTTTTAAAAAATTTATCCTTTGGAACGCAATATCAAAGAAGACTTAAAAGAGAATGATTTTTTCCTTAGTTTGGATTGAGAGTTGATTTCCTAATCAACTGGATTAATATATAATCCTGGTTTCTAAAGCTTAATTGCTTCCTCTTTTTTCTTTCCATTTCAGCTTTAACTTCTGCTTGCTAGGCTATTCTCTTTTTAGCCATTTTCTTAATAATATTCTCGACTGTTATCTTCTTCTTCTTTTTTTATAATCCTGCTTTGGCAACGAGGGAAACTAATCAATGATTAGTGAGGTACATAGCTTAGCTGATAGCAACTTTAAGGAAACAAAGAAAAAGGAAAAAGAAGAGTGAGATTACCTTTCAAAGATACAGTAACATCTTTAGGTTAGAGTCTGCTTTTTGTTTGACGCATAAGCATGTGGTTGCTTTATCCCTGAAAAGAGAGGTCACAGGTAGCTTCCTAAATGCAAATAAAGCCAAGAAAGTAATAGAAACATGGCTGAGAAGTTGGCGAGGGCCGAATTTGGTGATGTTTATTACAAGGCTATAATATATGCTGTTGAAACCTGACGGCTACATTACTAGCAATAATTTACCATGAGAAACTTTTACTTTAAAGAAATGTCACAGGGCCAAGCAACCATTGCTTAATAAGTCGAGGGATTAGAAGATCAGTTGAGACGCTGATTTAAGTTTTGATTTAAAAGAATTATATACTGTTGAGTTAGTGTAAAATATAAGATAATGGCCTGTAGCTGCTCCGGTGACTGCAGAAATGAATATATTTTAAGGCTGCGAATCAGAACAACAAAAAGAGATATGGTCCGAGATAATATAGAGAGTAAAATGGACACACACGTATACGGTGAGCAATCACAAGTGATTGAAGCCTGAAGGTATTGCTCGAAGGCCCAAAATAGAACATTATTAAGGAAAGTATAACTGATTCATGTAGCCAAACTCTACTAGTTAGCGGCTGAAACTTTGATGACTCACAAGCAAGCGCAGGGCAATACCAACACCCTGTACAACTCGTGAGTTTTAGATTAAGAAGAATGGTACTTATATGATCAATCATACAAGTTCTCAGAAAATGTCAGGCAAACTGGTTTCGGCACTGGATCGACCGGATGAACTAGCTAGCAGCGCTAGCTCGGCCCCATGATATCAAGGACTTGCATGCCCAACATGTTATGTTACTCGTGGGAAGAGAGCAGAAGGTTAAAGTCCTACATAATCAAGGAGAAGAGGAGCTAGTGACTGATGGGGAAATTAGTTAGGATTCTATGGACAGTGCTATTGTGATTTTCCTCTTTTAATCTTGTGTTTGATGATGATAATCACTCATTCTCTCATCTACCATGTCTAAATCGTGCTTTCTCTCTAGAATTTTGTGGCGTTAAACTTGGCTTTTCTCTATTCTCTTTTCTTAACTAATTTTCCAGCAGCTTTCACTATAGATATAGCTAGGAAGAAGCAAAGTTTTTAAAGCCGGTGTGGTTGTTAACCCGGCTCAAGGTTCAAATCTGAATTTCTTGTTCCATATCAATTTTTCCACTAAGTTGTCGGAAACTTTTTTTTATTTCAAAATATATTTATTTTGTTTTTTTTCATTTATTTCATTTACGGACTTATTTTAATTTTACGATAACGTTATTGATTTTTATCAGGATTAATTTACACTAATACCTTTCTCATACAGTTCTTTCTTAACTTTTACTCCTCATTTCCATTATCATTTCTTGGAATTATTTTTTTTCATTATAAAAAACATCTTTATTTTAAATTCTTCAAATTCTTTCATCTATCAAAACTCATTACCAATTTCGTCAATATTATGAATTTTAAACAAAAAATCATAATTATCATTTCAACTTTAACAATACCTTTATTTATTTATGGAGGTCATCCTCTCCACTACATATCACATTTATTTATTTTTCTTTTCGTCCTGAGTTTTTATTACAAGTCAAGATCTTATTATTTTTGATCCTATGTTAATGCGGGGTAATTAAATTCTTCACTATTTCACCAACACCGAAAAATTTTAATTGGGGTCTCATGACATGAAAGCTTTATCTCTTTTTTCATTTTTAATGTCAAAAATCAATAATTAAAAATTAAAAATCTCGTCCCAACTACTTACTTCTATTTTTATTTTATTTTTTCATTATTTAATTAACACGATAAGATTTTCTATCAGATTTTACAAATACTGTGAAATTTTCCGATTGGGGGTTTACATCCAATATCTAAATTGAATCAAGTTTCAAGTTGAATTGGAAAACAATTGATTTTATGAATCCTAGTTGACTTGACTATGTTTTCTATGATACGATTGACCCGGTTAAATTTTATTTAAATCTGGTTGGGTCAACATGAATGATTTTTAATAATTTGGAAAAAAAAGTTTGGCATTATGATTTCTAACTATATATGTTAATTATACATTTTATTCTTTTTTATTTGATTGGTGTTTATCTTAATTCATGTTTTCCTCTTCTAGATTTCATAATAGAAATGAAAAGGCGTCCACGAAAGGTAAGTGTAAAATTAAAAGAAATGATGGATTTTGCGGATAAACGTGTCTTATCCTCACCACCGTTACTTTTCTATATAAATTCAGCACCGTGAAGTGGCTCATACACAAAATACTTGCAAGCATGGCATCTTCCAGCCTGAGCGCTTCCTTCCCTCTCCTTTTCATTCTAGCAATATCTTACCCTGTTCTTGCATGGGGGTCCAAGCCAATACCCTTCAATGATAATAAATCATTTTTTTGCTTCAAGTTCAGGGTTCATATAATCAATGGCTTTAGCAGCAATAAGAACCCACTGAGCCTTCATTGCTGGTCTCAGGATAATGACCTTGGAAACCATACACTCTATATCGGAGGAGACTTCAACTTCAAGTTCGGTCTAGCAAGCTTTGGCAAAACTATATTTCATTGTGATTTCAAATGGGCCGAAAAGCATCGATTTGCGAATGTTTTCACTGATGGCATGGAATCAAGCACATGTTGTGATACTAATTCCTGCTACTGGAAGACAGAAGACGATGGAATCTATTTCAGCAATGATAACAAGAATTATATAAAGAGACTCGACTGGTTGAAATAAGATAATAATGTTGCTGTGAGTCCAAATAAATTGCTTGCTAGAAAACACAACTTTTTGTAGTTTTCTTTAAATAAATGAATAATTCTTTGTTAATCTTGCTATATATTTTTTCGTGTTTTGTTAATATTGATGCCATATATAATCTGCTGTCTTTTTTTTCCTTTTTGTTAAATAATTTTGTTGCTTCATTTGTTTTTTTTTTAATTAATATGGGTGTTCGACTAATCCCATGAGTCTTGAAGTTAACGATTATGTAAGTCTCCAGTGACCATCATATTAACAACCACAGAACTCGAACCTGAAACTATAGGGAGAACAAATCTCTTAGTCTCAAACTCTTATCACTGAATTACCTACTAGATGGTTGTGTGCTTTTATTACTAGCAGTGCATGCATGTGTGTAAAATTGCTCTCGTTTCTATGGATTTTCAAAACATTGTTCAATTATACACTCTTAGTAGAAAATTAGAGTGATTTGGTTAGAACTTGAGAGTAATGTATAGCGAACCTCCGATAACAAGACACATTCATGCATGGTGCAAGAAAAATATTCAGGATTTTGTTATTGTTTTTGTTTTATCAGGATGATTGGCGATTTTTATATTTTATCTCTTGTATTCCTTATATTTTCTCACGGCTATCTCTATAAGTAGCTTAAAGTCACTACATTAATCCTGTATGAGAACTAATGCGCGCGCGCGCGCACAAGGCGACCTTCCTCTTCGCAGAGTCAAAATCATTTTCTCTTATATAAATTAATAAAAGTAGTAACCATATATTGAAATAATATTTAAAGTAAAAGAATATAAATATAAACTTGATGAAACTGAGATTTTTTTATTATTATCAAAGATCAATTCTTCATCTTAAAATTTTATTGTTTCTTAATTTGAATTTTTTTATTTAAATGCACTACTAAAATAAATTTAATAATTCAAAGTAATAATACTCAATACCTCTCTATAAAAATTGAATCTTAATTTATTTTAAGGTCTGATTTTTTGAATTTCCGTTAGATAAGGATAGTTATTTTTTGAAATTGAGTTTTCAAGCTCATCTCAGTAACAATTTCCATTTCTATATATATATATATAAAACTTTTCCTTTTCTTTTTGTACTTTTTTTCAGTTTTTATTGACTCCCAAAAAAGGGAAAGTTTTCCTAGGATTTTTTTTTTTTTGTCTCCTTTGCACTATTTTTATTGGTGAATTGTTCATATAATTAAATTACATGTGCGGCATCATGATGATTGTTCATTTTCAGGTATGTGTATCTATCTCTTAAATATAGACAAACAAGGAATCCTTGTCTTTTTTAGTGGAAAAAAGGAATGAGAGGCGCCACCTAATATTATGATCACTAAGAACCCTAGTTGGTCTCAAAGATCAGGTACGAGGATTGATTGCGTAAAAGAAAAGTATTAGTACCCTAAATATATTTTACCTAAGGTAAGCTGCATTATTTAATTGTCTGACAAAAATCTAAAGTCTTATTTGTATTTTTAATTATTGATTCATCTATGATTCAAGAAAAATTCTTCTTAGTAAAGAATTTTTTACAAGATAGTGTACAAGTAGACCAAATCAGTAATTTATCCCAAGTTTATTTTTCATGAGATCAAATTTTTTTATTTTTCAATTTTTTCTTTAATCCAAATCAAGGTTGTTAAAATCGCGATTTTAACACGGCACGGAAAGTACTAAACAAACTCGGATCGTAAAAACGGATCGTAAAATCGTAAGGAATTTTAAAATATATAAAAAAAATTCATGCTTCAAAAAAAATCGTAAGAAATTTTCACCCCATTAATTCAGTCCTATAATACTGAAATGGCATTAAATTCAGTCCAATTCAACATTTTTTAGTCCAATTTTCACCCCATTAATTCAGTCTAATTAATTCAGTCCTATAATACTGAAATGACATTAAATTCAGTCCCATTCAATATTTTTCAGTCCAATTCAATTCAGTCCAATTAATTCAGTCCTATAATACTGAAATGACATTCAATTTAGTCCAATTCAACAGTTTTCAATCCAATTTTCACCGAGTAATATTTAGTTCAATTCAATCAAGATATAAAGTATATACTGTGGCATTCAATTCAACAATTTTCTCACCCGATCAATTCCATTCAATTCAACATTATACATATACAAATTACAGGACGGGGCAAAATGAATTACAGGGTAACAGACTAACTAACAATTAACACTTAACAAGGCAAAATACAAATCTATTACAGGGGCAAAATCAACTACTGCAGTGATGATGAAGGCAAAATGAACTTACGGTGTTGCCTGCTGCTGGTGAAGATGATGATGATGAGCTGAACGGCTGCTGCTGATGATGATGATGATGAGCTGAATGGCTGTTGGTGAAGAGGCCCGACCGCCCGATGTCGCCTGCTGTTGTTGAAGATGGGAAAGAAAGGAGATCGTTGCCGGCGTGCCGCTGTTAATGAAGACCGCAGAGGAAGCCCGAAGCCGTGAGCTGTTGAGGAGATCGTTGTCGGCTCGTCGCGGTTAAAATCACGATAAACAGAAGAGGAAGTCGCGACTGTGAGCACTGAGGAAAGAGAAGGAGTGAAGACTGGAGTCACCGGACCGTGAGCACTGTCGCTGGCCGTTTTTGTGGAGGATGGAGATCGTTGTTGCCGCTTTTGTGGTTGCCGATTAGGGATTTATTCGGTTGGAAAGAGTATTTTGTGAAAATTGATTTATGAATTGTGAGTAATTTCGCCTGAAGTGAAGACTGAAGACAGTCACGTGAGTCCGTGACTGTGCAAGAAAAATCTAATAGGCGTCTGACAACTGGACATGAGTGGGGGAATTTTGTTTCAGTGCCTCATTTTGGAAAAATCGCAAAATCGGTCATGAAATCGCGATTTTGAGCGATTTCGTCCGATTTTTGCGATTTCACCCGATTTCAATCCGATTTTATCTATTTTTGATTTTTTCAAACGATTCAACACGTAATGCATGTTTTGACTCGTAAAATCATACGATTTTACGAGTCAAAACACGATTTTAACAACATTGATCCAAATAATCAAGCCTCCGGTTGTTCAACTGCGGTATGAATTTTACAGCTATAAAACAAACAAATCCTATAAACAAAAAAGAAAGCATGCACAAGCCCAGCCCAAGTATTATATTCGAACCCTAGACCCCAAAATGGCCCATAATAAGAACTACCCAATAGTAAAACCCGATTACCCATCTCTCCCTTTATGAAATCTCACCGCCACTAATCCACCAGGGTTTATCTCTCTCTCTCTCTCTCTCTCTCTATACTCTCAAAATCCCTAATGTCACCTTTGAATTGAAAACAAAAAAACCTAAATTTCGCGCTCGTCTCAGTAACTTAAGAAATGACGAAAGTATACGGCACCGGCGCTTACGATTTCAAGCGCCACCACGTGGCCGAGTACCCACTCGACCTCTCTGCAACCCGAACCGAGACCAAATCAGCCGATTCCAAACCTGGTTCAACAACTCTCCCCAGCTCAATCACTCTCTCCGAGATCCAACGCGACAGATTGACAAAGATTGCCTCCGCAAACTGGCTCAAAACGACCACTTCTGCTGTCGCGGATGGCGGAGACATGTTGGCGGAAGAGGAGGAGAGGAGGGGGTTTGATGCGGAACTGGTGAAGAAGATATATGAGACGGAGTTGAAGGTGAAAGAAGGGAGAAAGACTGTGCCTTTGCAGAGAGTGATGATTTTGGAAGTTAGTCAGTATTTGGAGAATTATTTATGGCCCAATTTTGATCCTGAAACGGCAACGTTTGAGCATGTTATGTCTATGATTCTTATGATTAACGAGAAGGTTAGTGATTTATTTAAGGTTTTTTGCTTGTGTGTGTTGCGCTGCATGTGAATTGTGAATTAGTAATGAAGTTTAGGGTTTTTTTGGGGGCTAGCTGTGGAAACTGAAAATGAGAAAGGAATAATGGGTTTTTTGTATTTTTTTCTGTTTGTTTAAATATATGAGAAATTGGAAACGGGGAGGTAATTCTTAAGTTGATTTGAAGTGTTATATTTGGATAATTTAACCTGATCTTGAGATGGAATTTTTGAGAGTGGAAGCTTGATGAATTGAAAATTTGAGTCAGCTGAAGTCAAGAAGATGTACTAGGTTTTGTCAAGTGAGGACTTGGGTTCATAGTGAAACCCTGCATTTTATTTATTTATTTTTGTATCTTTCATTTGCTACTGTTGTGCTTGATGGTTGAAGAACGAAAGTTGGGGAAGATGTGATTAGAGGAAATTTTGGTTTTGGTGTATTCTTTTGTTATAGCAATCATGCCATATTTTTTTTTCTATTTTTTATTATTAAGTATGAATTTAATTGGATGAAAGAATTAATGTTTTCATGAATATTATCTTTGTAAATTGCAGTTTCGAGAAAATGTGGCAGCTTGGTCATGCTTTTATGATCGGAAGGATGTCTTCAAAAGATTTCTTGATAGAGTTCTTCACCTGAAGGAGGTTCGTGACCTTTTCTTTAAGTTTTTGACCATATAATTTGCCAGTGTTAAAACTTTGCTAGGAGGGACATAATAAAAATTAAATTCTAATAAACAGGTCTACTGTGTTACAATTTTTATTTCAAATTCTGTTGGTAACTATATTTGGTTTTTTTCTTCATTAATTTCCTATGAGATGTTTTGTAAAAGCAGGTGATGCTTCAGAACTACCATGTTAAATTGATTGATGATGTTTTAAATGCTGTTTCAGGGGAGAGAGTTGAGTATAGCAGAGAAGACAAATTACCTAGTTTTCATGATTAATGCCTTTCAGGTATGCTGCTTTCCTACAAGTTCTTTTTTTCCCTTTTCCTTTTATTTTGATAATTCCTCTGGTAGGTTTTTTTGTTGTGATGGAATTTGGCATACCATGCATCCCCATGTAGCATCATGTAATGGCTCATTTGCGTCGCAGTTGAGTACCAAAGTGCACTAGACATCATGTAGATCTTTTCTATTGAATGTCATTTTCCCTTTTGTTTTTGGAATGGCTCATTTGTTCTGTTGAGGAATAGTGGATCATGCTCTAATTTTAATTTTTCTTCTTGTGTCATTTAACAACTTCGCCTCATAGAGTTTGGAAGATGAAATGGTGAGTCAGACGGTCCTCAGAATAGCAAGTTTTGAGTCATGGCACAGTTTGTCATATGGCCGCTTTCAGGTGAGATTTTTGTGCTCTGTGTAATCCTATTTTGCTAACAGTCTTGCTTGTATGCTGTGTAGCCTACTAAGCCTATAATTTGTTTCTTTTGGTTGCAGATGGAGCTTTGTCTTAATAATAAATTGATTAAGAAATGGAGAAAGACAATAAGAAAAGAGGCTGAAGAGGCAACTAAACGAGGAGAAGTTTTCAACCCGTCAACCTCGCTTGAAGTGAGGTTTTTGAGGAATTTCACTGAAGAGTTTCTTGATGTAAAGTCTTACCTTAAAACACAATGCAGCCAGTATCTGTTTTTTTCCCCTTAAACTTGTTTCAAAGCTAACCTATTATGTTTTTATCCCTCTCTTAGGTGCTTGATTTCAAAGTTTTTCCCCAGAAAAGCTCTGCAAACGAAGATGAAATTGATGATGCTGCAGTCTTGTATTGTGAGAGGTTTATGGAGTTTCTAATTGATCTGTTAAGTCAACTGCCAACAAGGAGGTATATTCATCTCTCTCTTCCTCTTTCTCTCTCTCTCTGTTTCATTTTCACTTAGCTTTGTTTTCTTCTTCAAGTTTTTTAATTATTACAGGCTGGTTCTTATATAGTTCATGTCTTGAATTTTTCTAATTCAAAACCAATCTTGCTTTACAAGTGCATCTTATGCTTTCAAGATGTTGATATTCTCCATACACCAGTTTATTTCATTCTATGTTTTTTATTTTCCCTTTTCTTCGTTTTCCACCATGTATAGGTATCTGAGGCCTCTTGTAGCTGATGTTGCTGTTGTTGCGAAATGTCATTTAAGTGCTCTCTACAGACATGAAAAAGGGAAACTCTTTGCTCAACTGGTTGACTTGCTGCAGTTCTATGAGCGGTTTGAGATTAATGATTATTATGGCACACAATTAACAGATGATGAAGTGGTTCGATCTCATTATGAGCGTTTCCAAGCCTTCCAGCTCCTTGCCTTTAAGAAAATTCCCAAGGTATTTCATATGTAACTGCTGAAATTCTAACTATTGTCTGTTGCAAAAGGATGCAGCTTTTTATAGTTGATCTTTCTTGTGACATTAATTATCTTTTGATTTCTATTCTTTGTATTAATTTTCTAAACAACCCACTTTGGTTGTAGCTGCGAGAACTTGCACTGTCTAACGTTGGTGCAATTCACAAGCGAGCTGATCTCTCCAAGAAATTGTCTGTGCTCTCTCCCGAAGAGTTGAAGGACTTGGTTTGCTGTAAGGTATGTGAAGGATGATATGTACTCCAACTAGGTTAATGTTCTCCATTTTATCTCAGCTGATTTTTCTACTCCATGCTAGTGTTATTTCATAATTGGTTATTGTCATCATGTTATGCTTCCATGTATGCTCATTTGTCATTTGTTATTACTTTGATTGGTCTTTACTATGGTATAGAGTTGTTTGCAACTTATAGTGCAATGCGCCTATTAATGTTCAATCGAACTTATTTGTAACTGCCTAAAGTAAATTGCTGCTTGTTTAATTGGTAATTGGAACTCAAGTAGAACTTCATAGCTTTATTGTTTTCATGAAATCAAAGTCCTCAACTTTTGATAGCTAATATACTAAGAATATCATTGAGTGGAGTACATATGCAAGGAAAATGCTAAAAGTTCAATACATATGAAGCTGTAACGCCAAATCAGATAGAAAAAAGGGGGTGCCACTGAGTTCTTAGATAATCATAATACTTTTTTTTTTCTTCTATAAATCGAATGTAAAAGCTGCAGAGGTAGACAATCAATCACAGGGAGAAGAACTCTTTGTCTATGTTATGTCTAACGAGAATGTTTTAACTCCAACCGACCATGCCTTTTTGTATATAAAAGACAACCTGTCAAAAATCAGCTGTCAGTTTGCTGGCTTTTTTGTTGCCACATGTCTGTTCAAGTCTGAAGTGTAGATGTTGTAGTGCAAAAAATTCAGATCTTTTTGAATTTTAGTTTTTACATTGATCAATGTGCAAGTGTGCTGATACTGGAACAAGTAGACATCTACTCACTGACATTTTAACTTCTTTTATCAGCTCAAACTGGTCTCCGCGGAAGATCCCTGGTCTGAAAGAGTTGATTTTCTTATTGAAGTCATGGTCTCCTTCTTTGAGAGACAGCAGTCTCAAAAAGAAGCAATAAATGCTCTTCCACTTTATCCAAATGAACAGATTATGTGGGATGAGAGTGTTGTGCCCAGCATTAACTATTCAGGAGAAGGTTGTCTGGCACTTCCTAAACTTAATCTGCAGTTTTTAACACTTCATGATTACCTTTTAAGAAATTTTAATCTCTTCCGGCTTGAATCAACATATGAGATTCGTGAAGATATTCAGGAAGCCACACCACATCTCCTTCCATACATTAATAACGAGGGAGAAACTGCTTTTCGTGGTTGGTCAAGAATGGCTGTGCCAATAAAAGAATTTAAGATCACGGAGGTCAAACAGCCAAATATTGGTGAAGTCAAGCCATCATCTGTGACAGCAAAAATTACTTTTAGCATTTCGAGTTATAAAACACAAATAAGATCTGAATGGAATGCTCTGAAGGAGCATGATGTTTTATTCTTACTTTCAGTTTGCCCGTCATTTGAGCCTCTAAGTGCCGAGGAAGCTGAGAAGGCCAGTGTTCCAGAGAGGCTTGGCCTCCAATATGTGCGGGGATGTGAAATTATTGAGATCCGTGATGAGGAGGGAACACTCATGAACGATTTCACAGGAAAAATTAAAAGGGAGGAGTGGAAACCACCAAAAGGTGAACTTAGAACTGTAACCGTTGCTTTAGATACAGCCCAGTACCACATGGATGTCACTGATATTGCAGAGAGAGGTGCTGAAGACATTTATGGGACATTTAATGTGCTGATGAGGAGGAAACCTAAGGAAAATAACTTCAAAGCAATCTTAGAATCTATAAGAGATCTTATGAATGAATATTGTATTGTTCCTGACTGGTTGCACAACATTTTTCTGGGCTATGGGGATCCTTCTGCAGCACAATGGACCAAAATGCCTGATCATCTTCAGAAAGTAGATTTCAAAGATACTTTCTTGGATGCAGACCATTTAAAGGAGAGTTTTCCAGATCACCAGGTTTGTATTGCTTATTCTTTGCTTCTATGATTGGACTTTGGTTTTTGTTTCCCCTTTTATTTGCATACATAGGCCCTTGCTAACATGCTGAGATAGGGGAAGTGATGCAGGACAGCTTAGGGGCTGTTCTGAATCTTGACTTTTAGCAGTTGTTTAGGGCTGTATTGTTGTGAATTTATGAAGGAATACAAGGAAGGATGTAGATAGGTTCTAGGAGTCACACCTATGGTTCTAGGAGTCACACCTATGGTTCTTAAGAATCGCTCCTAAGAAGAGATTGAGTCATGCAATCAAAGCTTTGATGGAAATTATTTGATATCATTGCATTCTAAAATATTGATAGACTGCATGCTTATTTATAGAGTTTTGGTTGTCCAAATCCAACAAGGACATGGATTCCTGAACCTCCAACATAAGTATTCCTGTTTGGAATAGGAAAACCTGATGAAGCTAATTACTTTAGAACCGATAGAATACTAAATAGAAAATAACCTAGACTTAGACAATTTTTCAGATTTCCCATCTAAAATGAAAATTACAGAAATACCCTTGCCTATAAAAAGTCATCATTCTTGCTTCTTTTGCCGTCCACATCAGGGAGTCATCTCCCTCCCTTCCAAACACTTTATTTAAGTTGTTTATCATCATAAGGTGCAAATGAGGTTTTGTAGCTTTCTTCCTTTTCTGTTCCTTTTATTTTGTTTTATTTGATCAGTCAGTATTCATACAATTGTTTTTAAATGTGTAAATATGATGCTCTATATAGGTACCAAACCTATAAGAAAATTGAAAAATCTATACCCAATAATGACAGGAAAAGTAGACTACATGAAGCCCTATGGAATATAAATGTAATTAGATTCCTAATAAAAGCTACTTTTGGCTACTCTTTAGCAAATATAGTACTGCAAATTTTTTTTGAATATAATTTAAGACTATAATCAGACATTAATTCTTGTAGGCCTTCATTATCCATGAGTTTTAAGCATTTCTGTAGTCTACAGCGAAGTTTTTGATTGTGGGATCATTCATGAGCTATATGGTTGCAATGGCAATGCCTTTTACAGGTGGAAATTTTATAAGTCACATAAATTTCTGTTGTTTAGAGACAATACAAACACATTTTAAGGAGGTTAATGCCTTAAAAAGATGATGTGTGGTGAATGCTGATTTTCCCTAGTAGTTTGTTCATTCTAAAGAGAAACATAAATTTACAACGTACTCGTCTTTCTTTTCTGCAGGTTTGTTTTGTAAATCCAGATGGTTCGGCTAACTTGAATCCAAGACCTCCTTTTCGAATTAGGCTTCCAGAAAAATTGAAGGGCTACACTCATGCAATTCCAGGGAATGAGAAATCTACTATTGATTCCAAAAATGGTGTCAATATGGTGGATTCTGGTAGGGAAAAAGAAGAACTTATTGTTGAGGCGTACATTCCTCCTGATCCAGGACCTTATCCTCAAGATCAGCCAAACCAGAACTCAGTCAGATTTACATCGACACAGGTGAATGGCAACTCATTTACCTAGTCTCTGGGATCTTTTGGTATTTATTTAATGGGTGGAATCCTTTGTTAGTTTCTTTTCTCTTTGCTTTTTATTGTTTGTAAAAATGGGTGCGAATCCAAGTTTCAAACACATTACTTCTGCAATGAGAAACAGTTCAACTATTTGTGATTTACTGGATAATTGAACTTTTTGTTGCTTTTGACGTCCATCATTTTCTCAAGCTTTTATGTGTCTACATTGGGGGTTTATAATCTAACAGATTCTTCTAAATGTTGGCATCAAGGTCTCTTTTTTCACTTACAAGGTTGACAAGCATTGAAGTGGATAATGATGGATAAGAAACATGCTATTACTTTCTTTTTGAATGATTGCATTTGTTTTTCTTGTGCAGATTGGAGCAATCATGTCTGGTATCCAGCCAGGACTAACCATGGTTGTGGGGCCTCCTGGTACTGGAAAGACTGATACAGCCGTGCAAATCATGAATGTTCTATATCATAATTGTCCATCCCAGAGAACATTAATAATCACCCATTCCAACCAGGCCTTGAATGACCTGTTTGAGAAGATAATGCAGGTATTAGGTTTGAAATATATTCATGTGGATATTGACATAAAGACTAGTAATTTAGATAGTCGTTAAATGTGAATATGATCCCTTGAGTTTTGCACTCTTGATATGGAGCATTCACTGGTGTTCTTGATATTAAAGCCTGTTCTGTATCTAGAAAAGCTTATTTCGTGTATATGTTGCTTTAATGCCTGGAACTTTTTCATCGTTTTCTTAGAGAGATGTGCCAGCACGGTATCTTCTTCGACTTGGTCAAGGTGAACAAGAACTAGCAACTGATCTTGACTTCAGTAGGCAAGGGCGTGTCAATGCAATGCTTGTTCGACGGTTGGAATTGCTTAGCGAAGTGGAGAGGCTTGCAAGATCTCTCCAACTTCCTGAGGATGTAGCTTATACTTGTGAAACTGCTGGATACTTTTGGTTACTGCATGTATATTCACGTTGGGAGCAATTCCTTGCTACTTGTGCGGATAACGAAGATAAACCAACACTTGTCCAGGACCGTTTTCCTTTTAAGGAGTTCTTCTCCAACACCCCTCAGCCAGTTTTTACTGGTCAATCATTTGAGAAAGACATGCGGGCAGCAAAAGGGTGCTTTCGTCATCTCAAGACTATGTTCCAAGAACTAGAAGAGTGTAGGGCTTTTGAATTGCTCAAATCAACAGCTGATCGAGCAAATTACCTAATGACAAAACAGGCAAAGATAGTGGCAATGACCTGCACACATGCAGCTCTGAAGAGAAAGGACTTCCTCCAGTTGGGTTTTAAGTATGACAACTTGCTGATGGAAGAAAGTGCCCAAATATTGGAGATTGAAACTTTCATACCAATGTTACTTCAGAGGCAGGAGGATGGTCATGCACGTCTTAAACGCTGCATACTGATTGGTGATCATCACCAGTTGCCTCCCGTTGTGAAAAACATGGCTTTTCAGAAGTATAGCCACATGGATCAGAGCTTATTCACTAGGTTTGTTCGGCTGGGTATTCCTTATATTGAGCTCAATGCCCAGGGTAGAGCCAGGCCAAGCATAGCTAAGCTTTACAATTGGAGATACAGAGATTTGGGAGACCTTCCTTATGTAAAGGAGGGGGCTATCTTTAAGAATGCAAATGCTGGGTTCTCCTATGATTACCAGTTAGTGGACGTGCCTGATTATCATGGGAGAGGCGAGACTGCTCCTTCTCCCTGGTTCTATCAAAATGAGGGAGAGGCTGAATACATTGTTAGTGTTTATATATACATGCGTTTGCTTGGATATCCTGCAAACAAGATCTCCATATTGACCACTTACAATGGGCAAAAACTTCTTATTCGTGATGTTATCAACAGAAGATGCGTCCCTTATGACTTTATAGGCCCACCCTGCAAGGTAAGATGCTTGATTGCTTCTCTTACATTAACTAGGCATAATGACTATGAAAAATGAGTAATTTTTCTAAAGGTTGATTTTCACATATTTATATACTTCTGCTTAGAATGAGGTTCATCTAGTTGCTTGATGGCCAAATAAAAGTTATACATGTGAGTTGGTGCACATGGAATGACCAATTCCATCCATG
Source organism: Populus trichocarpa (assembly GCF_000002775.5). NCBI lineage: Eukaryota > Viridiplantae > Streptophyta > Magnoliopsida > Malpighiales > Salicaceae > Populus > Populus trichocarpa. The sequence goes on along the minus strand of NC_037287.2, from coordinate 20,132,263 downwards.
GGGCATCTTTTGTTGCACCAATGCCATCTTGTTACTCTTAACACCATTGTTGCAATTCAGGCAGCAGGCTTTCATACACACACACACACACACACACACAACGCACCATATGTACGTATGTATTTGTTCAATATCATTATAATCACCATCAATGCTCATGTACAGGTCGCCACTGTTGATAAGTTTCAAGGACAGCAAAATGATTTTATTTTGCTCTCTCTAGTGCGTTCTCGCTTTGTGGGTCACCTTCGTGATGTTAGAAGATTGGTTGTTGCCATGTCCCGTGCCCGACTTGGACTTTATGTATTTTGCCGCAGATCTCTGTTTGAACAATGTTATGAACTGCAGCCTACATTTCAACATTTGCTTCAGAGACCTGATCGCCTTGCGCTGAATTTTGGTGAAGTTTCGACATATACAGAGCGGCAAGTTGAAGACATTGGACATCCTTATTTTGTTAGCAGCGTTGAGGAGATGGGCCACATTGTAATGGATAAAATGAATCAATTGCATCAGGTATATAGCTCTTTGCTTCATATACCTTTCACGTCTTGTTTTATGGTTGATTCTTCAATTCATTAAGTTGAGGAACAGTCTTGAGAAGTTGGCTGTCTTAAAACCTAAACTTATACTGTGGCCACACACCCAAAACTAGCACAGCCCGGTAAGAAAATGGGAGAATGCCTTACTTAGTTCCTTTATGAAAATGATTTGTTAAAGATACCTTAATAAAATATGAAGGGCAACCTGCCTCATGTTAGGTGAAAGTTGTGCATATTGCAGAGTAAAGAATAAAGCATTTTAGGCTGATGAAGCTTACACACACCTGCAAACGCCAGTGCACACACACAAACACACACAGTGTGAATCAACTCTTGCCTAACAAGTTGTAGTTTGTGATGGATCAACTTGACAAGACCTTTGGCTTTGTCTTGTTCAGATATTTTAAAGTTATCAGATTTTCACCTGGTCTGAACTTTAATAGCATATTGTCAGAGGTATCAAACTGGCTTTTGGTTTTGAGCACTTTGGTTTGTACTTTTCATATCCGTTCATTTTCAACTCCTAAGAAAATCTTCTGCATTATTCTTAAAAGGGTGTGCTTGTTCTTGTTAATACCTCCAAGACATTGGCACTGTCACTCCCATCTGTTGGGTGATGGTGTGGTACATTCAAGTCGCACCAAGTACTGCACAAAGCAGTGACAGGCTTGCAATATTGGTAAAGTATGTTTTAAGTACTTCAAATGTAAACATTTGGGCTTATAATATGCTAAGTCACGTGCATAAAGTAGCTTGATCTTTATTTTGCAAGATGAAGAAACCTTTTCCAGCCTGTGATGCGGTGCATCCGCTTTGTTGTTGGCTGCCAATTAAAATCCACTTGCAAATTTTATCTTGCAAATTTTATCTTAGTCTGCTGTATAAAGTTCCAGTGGTTGAAGTCATGGTTACTCTTGATTCCAGGCACGTATGATGAGCTATCAGCATGAGCACTACATTGCGTATCCATCTGATGGACCTGCTCCTGCAAAGGGCGCAATAATCAATGATACACCAGACGAAAACGAGGCAGAGGAATCGAAACAGATTGATGATATTCCAAGTGGTGAAGACAACCAGGCAGAGGAATCAAAAGAGATGGATGCTATTCCAAGTGGTGAAGACGGGGATTTGCAACCTGATAACCAATTGAATGGGGAAAAGGTGAGCGAAGCTTGCCCAAATGATGAAGATGGCATGCCACCAAGAAGTGGTGCAAACGGGGAAACAAGCATGGAGGAGTAGCCTTTACTTTCTCCACCTAATCGCACAAGTTGTAAGCATAACTTGCAGATAGAGACGAGTAACGCCAACTGGCAAGTAACTGTTTAGCTTTTCTGGCAGTATCTGTATCTGGTAGGAAGAAGATGAAGGGCACTCTCGTGTGGAGTCGTTTATCTGTACTGTACAGTGCAAAAAAGAGAAATCTTGCTTGCAAAGGGATTTTGTTGTAATATTCATATCCAACTAGCTAACCTAGTCACGGAAAACTCTTCTAAGAATTGAAATCACTGCCAGTCATTTGAAGTCGTTTTGTGGAACATCGTTGATTTTTTTCCCGCTCGTTCATTATGTTTCTTGTGCCCTGGAATTCAGGAATATCATCCCATCATACCCGGTGCTGGAAATTGATCATCCCGGTCTCCTTTTCAGATCAATACTGTCAAGGGCATTTATTTTCTATTTTTCATGCCATACGATCATCATTTGTTGCTGAAATACGAAAATCTCCATGAATTCAGAAAAAAAAATTTGACAAGGGCGTGTAAATGTCTTGGTTAATGGCTTGAAGTATTCAAGAGAGCACAGATACATATCGACTCATTCGATGGGAAAATAACTTCAACAGGAGCAAATATAAATGGGCTCGTGCATATATTTGATGCCAAAATTGCCAAGACAGAGAAGAAATGAAGGTACAAAGTTCGAGATTAGTTCCTGAGGCTCATGTCAATCTCCAATAAACTTCCGTTTCTTTGTTGTGTTCATGTATGGTCTAAGCACCCATTCATTTTGTGCTTCGGTCTGATCCACTGTCCCTAACTTTATCTGCAGAGCCAATGTAGAAACAGAAACATCAATAATCCAAAAATTACACTGACGATTAGTAATAATATCAGAAGGCATTGCAGAGGCTATATAAGTGATGTAATAATGTTTTGCCAATAACTGATATCAATCAGATTCTGGATGTCTACAATTTCTCTATCACGGAAAAATAAAATTAGAATATCACGGAAGCCATTTCTAACTTCGAGGCAAGAAATCTTAGGCGTGGTAAAACATTGAACTAATTGATATTAGAGATACCTGATAAAGCCGCATTTCGAAACGTGGACCAATTTCTTTGAGCTCAACAGACTTAGGGCCTCCATGCTTTTCGTAAATATGATGTCTAAATACCAAATAAAAAAAATCAGCCAAAGCATATTGCATATGAAGAAAAGGTGATCAGTTCGGTACAAAAAAGACAACGAATTTCGCTAATTAAAAGCTTGCAAACAGAAAACATAATAGCCAACAGGAAGAAAATTTTCAGACTTGAGGTAACCAAACACATGACAGGAAAATAATATTACAGGTAATGGTTTGTGCATATATACATTCTTCCTATTCAGTAACCAGGTTGACCATGTTTGGACCTAACAATACAATTTTATTTTTATTTTATTTTTCTACTTTTTTTTATCATGATACAAGTTATGTTGTTGGCCAAGTAATTCAAGAATATTTTTCAAAGCTTTCAATCTTTAAATATACACTCTGTTAGTCAACTCAGGATATTTTCTGATAAATTTGAATACTTTCCAACATCAAACATCATTGCTATTACCAACAACACAAAGTGATGTAAGAGCTAGTAGAGCAGAAGGCAAATTGCTTATGACTGCTGCCTCCTGTCATTTGCTAAGCTAAGACTAAAGCATCATTACAGAATTATTTTTTTTAAAAAAACATTGTTTTCCACAACAACACTTAAATTCCTTTTCTTTGAGATGTTTCAGCTTCATAAGATTGTCTATGAATTTTCTCATAGCAAACCTCTACACTAACAGGGCTAGAAAATGAACAATGTAGATAAGCTATTTGATGAGGTCTACTTGGAGCTCATTCACAAACATAAACAAGCTGAACTTAAGACAGGTATCCCAAGCAACTCCAAGCAAAGGTGGATATCCCATGCAATTACAATATAATGGCATATAATAAGACATCATGGAAGTTGTTTCAAATTGTCCTCATTTGGCTTGAAACAAGAATCTTTCATGGACTAGAACAGGGAACCAACCTGAAGGAGATATAGTCAGATTGATTTGCAAAAGTAATGATGCGTTTTGTATCTTGCTTCGGCATAGGGAAAAGATGTTTTAGAATATTTGCTGTTCTTTCTCCCAGCTGTCAATATCAACAAAAGAAATTCCACAATGGAACCATCCACAGGTTAAAACGTTTAAGTAATAAAGCAATTGTTTGAATTGGTTATGTACTGGTTAAATAGCACAATTTCCATTTCTTTCAAAAGCAACAAGCTAACTCAAGGCTGCTAATTGTCTATCAAATCTTCAAATAACCACAAGTTGCACATGAAGAAGTCAAACTCCAAAACTGAAGAATAGACATTCAGGGAATGAGAAATTAATACCTTGGATTTAAAATTGTTAAGAATCAAATGTGGGTGGGCCTCAGGCATAGTTCCGATGGCTTTCTTGTCCTTAATGTCATGTCTAGTAACCTACAATAAGGACACTTAATCAGCATACAAAATCCCCCAAAACATTAGCCCAATGAATACTCCCAAAAAATGTAAGAATAACCAACTACTTACCACATTGAGCAATTCAAAGTAAGCAGTTGGACCAAATGGTAGATGGCATATAACCAAACCATCTGGCACACCACGATGCTCATGCACCAAAATCACATCAGTATAATCATGTGCCCGACAACTTTCAATAATCTCAGATATAACCTGCAAATGAGCATTTTTTCAAAAAAGTCACTAACATATCAAACAGAATCAATCTCCTACACAGCCAAGAAAATCTAGACTCGCAGGCTTTAACAAAACTCAACTTCCTCTAAACACTCACACAACAAAATTCTATTAACCACACATTTCTTCACCACCTCTACGTAAATCATTAAATGCGAAAACACAAATGCCAAACCATCTTCTTAACCCCAAGTCAGTCTCTTGAAAGAGAAATTATTAGTTATACCAGTAGCTGCCCTGCTCCATCCCACAAAAACATCAGACTCACCATGAAAATAATTCATGAGTCCCACCTTTAGATGCAAGGGAGGAGCACAACTCTGAGCATAAAATTAACAGATTAATTCACTAACCTGACCACCACGATTGATTCGTTCCGCATTTGGAAACACAAACTTCAATTCCTGTGCAAGGTTCCGCCAACCATTCGAATCAAATTCTCAACAAAACAAATCCATGTGTTTAACACATTCAAAACAACATAATATTTCATAATTAATTTTTTCAACACAATTCAACGCGTAAACCTAACAAATTACCTTAACAAACTGAGTAAGAGGAGCGCTCGGATCCCTCGACGTAGTCAATAAAATTTTCGGGTCTCGTTCGGTCGCTTTCGCATACTCGTCATCAATATGACTCCTCGGTACTAAAATTATGCAAACAATAAAATAATTAACTAAAAATTTAAATAAGAAATTATATATATATATATATATATATATATATATATATATATATATATATATATATATATATATATAAAGAAAGCTTACTTGCGGTGTTTTCATCTTCAAGATCAATTTCTTGACGAAGAGCGGCTTCTTCGTTTCGAAGCTCAGTAGGAATCGGTTTTCCCTCTGTAAAAATTAATTAATTAATTAAAAAAATCTGTTTTTTATTAAATTAATTAATAAAAAAGGGAAGAGGATTGGAACCAGCTAGGGCTTCTTTGATTTTGCGTTTCTTCTCGTAAAGTAAACGCTCTTTGCCTTCTAAGCTTTTTCGGTACAAATACTCTCTTCTTAATCGGATGTTTCGACGGAGCATTTTTAGATAGAGAGAGAAAGTTAGGGTTTTTGTCAGGGTTTTTGCTTAGTGAAATAGAGGAGGAAGATGGCGCTGGGTCTAAACGACACTGTTTCTATTTTACTAATGTCTTATGCAAACGACATGTCGTAATGAAGATTAGAGATGGGTTTAAAGGATTCGAACTCGGGTGTGTGATAATATTGAATATTTATAAATTAAACTATAAGTAGATTGGTTGGGTTAACTCTGAATCCACAAATTAACACATTGTTTTGAATTTGTTATATGAAATAAAATCATTTTAATTTAAAAAAAATATCTAATTCAAAATAAAACCTAATTAAATTAAATATCAAGTTTATCTCTTCGATCAGGATTTATAACTATAAATTTATTTCTTGAGATTTTTTTAAATTTTGACCATAAGACATGGACACAGCATTTTGAAAGTTCTTTCATGAATGGCAGCCATGCAAATACAGAAATCAGAAACACAATTTTTATAATATCAAAAACATAATTGCTTCATCCATACAAAAAGATTATCTAAATACATCAAGGGAATACAAGTGAATGAAATAATGTGTATAAATTCATTAAAAAAAATTCACGACATAATACTCACAGTAAATTCTCTCTTTAATACAGAAATATTAAACCTTGATTTATTGTTTAAATCGGCGGTTGGGTGAATTAAACCGAATTGAATAAAACAATGTTATTTTAACTTTTTTTTTAAAAAAAGTTAAAAAGACATAGTTTTGATTTTTTTTTTATAATAGAGTTGTGAGTTGATTTACCCGATAATCTAAGTTTGATTGGATCAACTGTTACTTGGTTTTTTTTGAAACTCAACCCGCACCCGGTTTAATAACACTGCTTAAAAGTAACTAGATTGATCTTGCAATAGCTGAAGCCGTGCCAATACTTTTGCAACTGTGGGTTTCAATCTTGGATGGCCATTTTGTGCAAGATCGATGAGGACCGCCTGAGCAGATTCTCCATGTTGTGATCTGTGTTCTTCAATGCTAAAAATTCTCTCTAATATCCATAGTGCTTTTTCTTGAGCCTTTACAGTTCCTGATTCCAAAACTCTTATTATGGCCTGGACAACAGACGTTTTGGCCATGTAGTGGCTTCCACTCTCCCAGATTTCATCTTGCAAGAGAGTTGCGAGGGCGTTGAGGACAGCTTCATCAGCTTCCCTCTCTTCACCTTCCAATATTTGGATCAGTGGAGGGACAGCACCGGCCTTGACCAAACAAAATGTGCTTTTAACGACACAATAGCCGTCATGGACTTGGCAGAAAGTGTCTGCGGAAGGAGGCATACATGTCCACCGTGATTTTCTGGACTTTCGAAGAGCTACTGAGTTCTGCGATAGTTGTGCGAGTGAGATTGCTGCTCTACACTTGGCTACTGATGATTCACTTGCTAGCAACTTCAAAAGGACAGGAATCACCCCTAGTTCTGCTGAAAGAAGCTGCAATTTCTTATCAGAAGGAATGGTAAAGCGAATAAGTACGCCTGCAATGCTCTCTTCTAACCATGTTTTTGTTGAAGTTGATGTTGATGCACCTGAACTCATTAGTGAGATCAGAATGGGCAGAAAATGTAACTTTTTCAGTACTTCTGTTGATTTCTTATTGCTAACAGGAAGATTGCTTACTATGCCGATTGCGGCGGCTTTTTCACTCTCAGATGCTGATGATGAGATGATATTGACTATGTTGATAAGATAGGATTCTCCAAGCTGTTCCATGAACTCTTCTGGTGAATCTTTAGAAAGGGTGTAAAGCAAATTTAATGCAGCACTTCTGATCTTGATGTTGCTTTCTGTCAGAAAGGGTAAAAGAAGCTGGACTGCACAATTTTCCTTCATTTTTCTTCTTACTTTGGATGCACTAGAGTGGGATGCGATACTATTTAGAGCTTGCAAAAGATTATACTGAATCGCTGGACTGGAAAGATTCAAAAGCGAGAGCATCTGCTGGGCCACGTCTTTTTTAACCAGGATAGTTTCTGATTGAGCAATCCTTGCAAGTATTGCAGAAGCTGGCTCCCTGAGTGTCATAAGGACAGATGTCACGGAGAACAGTAGCTGGAGCAGGGGTGATACAATACCTGAACTGATCAAACGTTTTATATTTTCTGTCAAGTTTGACAAATTTTGTAATGCATTTAAAGCAGATAACTTGGCTTCAAGTTTTCCAGATTTAAACATCTTGACAAGGGGCTCAACTGCTCCATCTTCACCAAGGGAGGCTCTGCACTGATCTGTGAGCTCCATCCTTGAAACTGCTGTTGCCATGAGGATCTTGCTCATATCAGAGCCTATATAAAAAAAAAGATGATTAAATTTAGACAACAAGGGGCTTGAAAGGTATAAAAAATTGGTAGAAATCAAGTTCACACTTGATATCGATTTTCAATTGAGAATTCACACAACTCGCAAAAATCCCAAATGCCTTTTCACTCAAAAGGCACATCAAACAACATCAAATACATCCACAGTTCTGAACACGAAAACTATGCTACAGAACATGCATTAAGCGAAAGGAAGCTTTAATATTACCTTCCTTCAGGCAATGAACTAGAGGTTTAAAGTAACCAGCCTCAGCCATATGAAGCACATTTTGAGTATTGCTTGACAATGCAATCAACAACTTTGCTGCATCATGAGAAGCAGTTGGATCATCCCCATTAAGCATGGTGACTAACATAACGATACATCCTTGAATTCTTCCAATTCGTCGCCTAACTGCAGAAATATCTGAGAGTTCTGACAACAGTCCTACAGCTTCCCTCCCTTCATCGGCATCACGTGCCAAAGATTTCACCAACCCTGACAAGCAGACTACATCTGTCATTTTCTCCTGCAGACTACCAGACAATGTGAGAAGGCTACAAAGTGGAAATTCTTAAACTTGCAACCAAAATTATGTAGAAAAGTTAAAACATTTCTCATATGATTCACCTTGTTTTCATCATTGTCCAAGGCGAGAATTCTCAGTATCTGGATGATAGTTAACCTGTTGTGAGGCTTGCTCGAGCCTAGCCGATTAAACAGAATTGGAATAATATCTTCTTCATGGATCCACTCTTTATCAATTACCTGATCCCTAATAAAATCACTTAAGACCAAAAGTGCAAGCCTGAATTCTTCATCATTACCATACTTGAGTTGTAACACTACATCATCAATGCTAAGACTAATCTTTTCCTCCTCAATTTCATTAATAAAAGAGCCCTGCTCACTTACGAACCCGGATTCTTTGCTTGGTCTTGGACCATGAATTACACAAGGGCTAGAGCCGAGACTTGGACTTGGACTTGGACTTGGTGTAAAACTGATATCAAACTTCACATTCATCAATTCTCTGTGCAATGCTGCAATATCTTGTTTAACTTCTGTGGATGCATCAATGCTTGCAAAAAGCACAAGGCCTAGTGATCTCCCAAGTTCTTGAGTAACAACCACAATTTGCTTAACGGGTGATCTTGAACAAGCTCCTTCAATTAATTTCTTAGCTCGAGTAAGCTCTTTCTCTATGGATTCAACTCCCTTTTTGACTGGCGGTCTGTCCATGAGTTTCTCATTATCCTTTATTGCTACAAGAACCGGTGTGAACTTGTCTAGTAGAACTGCAAATTCAGTAAATATTTCTCTATCGAATTCTGAGTTCTTAGCAAGTGATACCACCTCTTCTGTCGAGGCTTGTTGCTCTGATTCAATCTCAGAAATGCTTCTGCTATCAGGATTTTCCATTTCTTTCTCGTATCAAGTATGTGGAGAAAGAGTATTTAAGGGTTGTAATTATAGAAGTGACCAACCAAAACTCAAGAAATCTACAGAAGTTGACAGAGGAAGTGTGTCTGTATTAAGAAATCAAAAGAACTGAACAGAAACTGAGCCTGAAAATAACAAGATACACACACACACACGTGGTTGTCTATATATTTACACACAAACGTGTGTACACAGCAAGTCTTCTGTACTAGAACAAGAATTCAAAAGCAAGAAAATTCATAATCCAGAGGTAAAAGAAACGAATAAGACTATGAACCTGAAGAAGCGAATCAAGAACTGGGAAGACTGACTGAAAATTCCACAAAAGAAGTTTCCTCCTCCATGGTTAAATTCTTCTTGGACGGGATCTACAAGTAATATACGTTAACAAAGACCGAGGACCTGGAACACTAGAGTTTCTTGGTTTCATCTACTTGTCGTGTTCCTTTACATTTTGGACAACCGTCGAAATATAGGCGAAAATATCTAGTTGGTGAGTGTGAAGGGATTGGAGATTAATTTCTTGTTTGGAGTGTTGTGGAGAAGGCTATCTAAAGGGTCAGTGTCAAGGGTTCTGACTTCTTCCCTGATGCGTTAAAGGCCGCTGCTGTTTCCGGTAAGTTTCTTTTTTCTTTTTGCTTTTTTTCCTGGTAAAATTTAATGAGGTTAGAGGAGACTAAGTCAACTGAGAAAACAACAACACAGTTTCCGGTCTGTTTTACATTGCTTGTCTCGAAATTGCATTTAAAAGCTCCAAAGATTTCCTTCATGGCTGCCCTGCCATCCCTTTGTTCTTCTCTTTATCCACTTTTGCCTCTGTGGGATCCAGGTCAAGCCACTCCCTTACAGTTGAGGTTGCCTATGGAGAGCATCGTCGTCAGAACTGACCCAGGCTGAGGCTCGGTGATGGACTGGTCACGTTAACCCGTGTGTCACAAGATCAACCAAAGTCTACCCTAAAACGAGTTATTTTTATTTTTAATTTGTTAGAATAATAATCAAAATTTTGGGTTAACTAAGAAATAAGTTTTTCATTTTCTTTAATCCATTACATCATGCTATGATGACAAATTAATTTTATATAGCTTTCTACCAAGTCAAATACCTTTGAAGGCATGGTGGAAAAGTAAATGGACTCCTTATATATTATCAAATATTCAATTTCACATAAAAAAAGTAATTTCTTTACAAATATATATTTTTAGTGTGAGTGATAAGTTTAAACGTTAAAATAAATAAAAATACAAATCCATATTTATTTCAACGTTTATATACTCCTTATAATTTTCTGATGGCAAAAAGAAAGAAAAACTTACTAGCTAGTAATTTATTTATTTTTATTTGAATATTTTAAATTATTTTTTAATAAAAATATTTTTATTCAATTTTATTATTGTAGATGATAGTTTAGAAACATGACATATATTATAAAAACATGCAATTTAAAATTAAAAAAAAAATGAGGGACGAAAACTTAGACAGAGAAGCCTGAATTTTATTTAAAAAAATAGTTTAAGATATTAAAAAATCCAAAGGTTAAGTTTAATATAACCCAAAACTCAGAAAAGTTCTGAGTCATTTAAATATAATAAAATATTTTAAAAAAGTAGAAAAATATGTAGCATTTGATAATGGATTATTTTAATATAAACGGACGAGCATCACATAAGCAGCACGCGTGATCTCTCGTCCACCAATTTTAACTTCTTAAGCCACCTCAATTTCCTGGGTCATTACAGCCCATATATAAATTATGATGGGCCTAATCGTCCACTTTGTAGAGTTTATGTGGGCTATCTTGCCATATCAATTGGGCCCAAACATGTTTTTTAGCCCATCAACATTAAATGGCATCGAATAAAAAAAAGGAGTAAAGAAAATGAATAAATCTTAGTTAATTATAATTTAGTCCCTTAGTTTACCCAAGATAATTTATTCGTGCTTATAGTTTTATAAATTATTATTTAAACATTATTTCTCTATTCATTTATAACTTCATTCTTTTCATCCATTTTATACTCTTTTCCATTTCATTTTGATTTTTTTATTTTAAAAAATAAAAAATATAGAGGATGAAAATTTTGACTAGAAGAAAAAAAAAATTTTGATTTAAAATAATATAAAATTAAACACAGTCAGTCAACTCGAATTAAACAATTTAGTAAAAAAAAATATAATTTTATTTTAAAAAAACTTATCAAAGTTGATTTTAATGAATTTAATTGGTTACCTAAGTCAATAAAAATATAAAACCTGATTACAAGGTTGATTTTTTTTATTCAATTTAAAACTCAGAATCAGGTTCCTAAATATAAGTTTCTTAAATCAACCTACTAAGCTAAACTAAATTTAATACACATGGTTTTTTTTCTCATAATATTTTCTTTTAGGTTTTTTCTCATAATAATTCCAAACTTAATTAACACAAAATCTCAAAACTAATAAAATTCATGCAAGGTAAGGCAGTTGCGCACGCTCATCCCCATCCACTTTGCCTCCTTTGCATGCATCCATGCCACGTACAACCCAAACCTGGCACTCTTTCCATCCCTTCCTTAAGAACCACTCTGGCCAATGGTAGTGAGTCTGAATCTGAGTGATCAAAATGAATCCAGAAAGTCTTACTGCATCGGCAGCCATTAACTTTGGCTTGGCATTCATAGTTCTCTCACTCTTCTCCATTTTCAAGAAACAACCTTCTAATGCCTCCATTTACTACGCTCGTCGCCTCTCCAAACGACACCATGTTCACTTTGAGCAGTCTTTCACTCTTTCCCGCTTTCTTCCTTCAGTTGCTTGGATTCCTCGTGCTTTTCGAGTCACTGAAGATGAAGTTCTTGATATTGGTGGCCTTGATGCTCTCATCATTATCAGACTCTTCAAATTTGGGTTAGTTTGCTTCTTTTGTGTTCTTGTGTTTTTAACTTTGCCCATGAACTCCAGTCTTTAATGTTTCTTGGACTCGATTATGTTCTTGACAAAATTGAAAATTTTTGTTCTTGAATAGGCATGAGAAGTAATTAGAAAGTGATGGGAAAAATTTCTGTACTTTCTTGACAGAATCAAGAAAAGAAAACTTGGAAAAATTCTGATTTATACTAAATAAACTAAACAGGAAAGATTTTAGAGCAATCTTTCGATCTTATGGAGCACCCTTTTACATTTATTTATTTTGGTTTTTATGCATATTATCATATTGGAATGAATTCTGAAGTTTTTGTTTTCCAAGAATGAGGATCTATTTCTTGAATATGCTCTTGAAAATTACTCATTTTCTACTTATGGTTTGCTTTGCAGGATATATTTCTTTGGAATTTGTTCTCTTATTGGATTAGTGGTACTTCTGCCAATCAATTTCGGTGACCAAGATGAACAATCTAGCATCTACCATTCCATGGATCCTTTCACAATATCAAATATTAGTGCAGGTTCGAACAGGTTGGGTTTCCCATCTTGCTTATGGTTGTTCAGGTTTGAGAGGGTAGAATATTTTGCTACTTTGCATATTGCTTGTCTAAAACTCGAAGTCTGTCTAAGCAACTATTAGTTTGTATACAAACTGCTGCTTCTGCAGGGGAAAAAAGAAAGAAAGAAACCTGTCATCTTGCAAATTCAATGAACTTCTTTCAACATGCTGAATTTCTAAGAATTGTTACGTTTTTTACGACTTAGATATGAAGCATTCAAGTATGCATACAAGATACTTGATGTTCATGTCTACATTTTTACTGGTTACGTGTGTTTGAATATGAATAGCAGTACTGGCATTTTGTTTTAAGCTTATCTTCCAATTGACTGCTTTATAACTCAAATACTCAATTGATTTACCAAGTTTTCTTCATTCCACAGGCTTTGGGTGCATTTTACGTGCTTGTGGTTGATATCATTTTATGGATTATATCTGTTGTACAAGGTTAGTTTTTCGGTTTATGTATTCACAAATGTAGAATACTACTTTTTTTAAATCCACTTATTGCATGTTATTGTTTATTATCGACAGAACTATCCAGGTTGTAATGGTGGATCATTGCGATAATAACGTTGCTTCTTGGTCTTTTACATTCAAGATAAGTTGAAATTTGAGGTGATTTCCTGCATCATTTCATCTTCAGGAATATGACGGAATTTCGGTTAAACGGATCCAACTACTTCGGAACCTAAGGCATCAACCTGATCGGTTTAATGTTCTTGTTCGGCAAGTTCCCTTCTGCAATGAACACAACGCTTATGGGTGCTCTGTTGATCACTTCTTCTCTAAACATCATCCTAACAGTTACTGTTCTTATCAGATGATATATGATGGAAAAGATATCGAAGATCTGCTGGTAAGGTTTGAACAACTTGGAATTTCGTACACTAATGCGTTGGCTCTATTTCATTCTCAGTCTCGGCAGATTAGCTGCTCTATGTTATTATATATGCTTTGTATGATAATCAAAGATATTATATGCCTTAGAATGTCACGATATAGTACTTGTAAAAAATACATTACTATGGAAACATGATATCCTTTGAGGTTTGCTTGACACTTGATATTAGATGTCAAGCTCTGGTAGCTCAGGGGAGTTTCTATTTTTTCTGCCCCCTATGGCATTTATGCAACTGAAACTATGAATTTAGGCTGAGGTATGCAATGCGCAAAAAACATTTCAGAATGGGATTCGTAGATAACTACTGTTTCGTAGATTTGTGGAACTACAATGAAATGTAAAGCATGAAAGTTTTTCCTACGTGGTAGAATGTTTCTAAATTTCTCTCAAAGTTTGCAATAGAAGGTATTGAAAAGTGACCAATGTTATGCACTATCAATAACATTTTCATCAACCCATGCTTTTAATGATTTAAGTTCTTTCAAGTGAGCATGCTCGTTATTGCACGCTGAAAGATTTTTAGTTGTCTTTGCTTATTGTAAGACATTCTTCATCTCAATTCTGCTTGGTTCCTCTGATATTGTTGTATGCAGCACCAAGCAAAATATGTTGCGAGAAAGATAGAGGACATGAGAGGAAAGCTCACAGTTAAGAAACGAGACAAGGAAAGCTTACTCTTAGATGTATCTCAAGAAGATGATGTGAAAATAGCTTTGTTTGAGGAAAAGCAGCAAGAAATTGTTCGTAAGATTCGTCAATTACAGAACGAAAGTATGCTGAAAGGAAAGGTAACTTCAGAGAAATTTACATGGATGTTTGTATCAAGTTTGAAGTTGGAATATGTTTCATCTGTCAAGTATTAACTGTGGGGACTTCTAGAAGCTCAATTTATAATGGTATTCGAAACAGCCATGCAGATACATGCCTTGTTTTTGCCTTGCATTATACTTTGCATCTTTAACTACGATATATCATAAATGCGATTCATGAAAAGCTTACACGATTCATGTCTCACATGTGGTTATAAGTTAACCATTAAAACTTGAGCTGTTTTCATTTTTCTAGGAGTTGCCTGTTGCCTTTGTTACATTCAAGTCCCGACGTGGTGCAGCATTAGTTTCCCAAACTCAACAGCACTCACATCCACTCATATGGATCACGGAAATGGCTCCAGAACCAAGGGATGTATCATGGAGGAGTCTGGAAATTCCCTTTAAGATTTTGCCACTTTGCAAAATCGGGGTCGTTGTTGCAGCATCTCTCCTCACAATTTTCTTTGCAGTCCCAGTTACAGCTGTTCAAGGAATAGCTAAACTTGAGAAACTTAAGAAATGGTTCCCCCCAGCCATGGCTATGGAGCTAATGTGAGGATTCCAATTCCAATTCCAATTTTGTTTTTTTGGCATTTATGCTTTAAGAAGTATTTAGTTTTCGCATCTATTATAAACTTTAAGCAATCACTCAACAGAATACTAATCGAATGTTTGAACTCTTTCTCAGAGTTCTGTATAACTCTCTGACATATTGTTCTTGTTCTGCAATAGACCAGGATTAAGCTCCATTATTACAGGGTATCTTCCAAGTGCCATTCTCAAAGGCTTTATATATGTTGTTCCCTTTGCAATGCTTGGCATGGCTAAATTAGGCGGTTCGATTTCAAAGAGCAAGGAGGAGATTAAAGCTTGCAATATGGTTTTCTACTTTCTCGTGGGAAATGTATTCTTTTTGAGTTTGATATCAGGATCCCTACTTGATGAGCTTGGAGAATATTTTACCCACCCTAGGAGTATTCCTAGTCATCTTGCCAGTGCTGTCTCTTCTCAAGTAAGCTAGGTTGCCTTAATCTAATTAGTTGGTGTATTATTTGATGCTTTTTCTTGAGTTTATATGCTATCTACCACTATTCTCTTTTTCCCTGGCATATGATGCAAACAATTCTTAGCTAATATGAATTTATGAACTTGCAGGCTCCGCTTGACTGCTAATTTGTTCTTTTTTCCAGGCTGATTTTTTCGTGACATACATCTTAACAGATGGGTTGTCAGGATTTTCTTTGGAAATCCTTCAGCCCGGCTTGCTTGTTTGGGATGCCGTGAAATCACACACAGTTGGCGGATCAGGAGACGAGGAAAATCCTTACCTTTATTCATTGCCCTATTTTAGAATCATCCCTTCAGTCTCCCTATCAATACTCATTGGTATGGTATATGCAGTTGTCGCTCCATTGCTGCTTCCATTTCTTGTTGGCTACTTCTATCTAGGCTACGTTGTATATGTCAACCAGGTTAAGTTTCTGCACTAGTTTTATTTCCCTTCAGCAATGTTAAGTCCCCAACCATGTTAAATATCCTTTCCTCTGATTTCTTTCCTTGCCTTTGTATAGTCGCTTCGCTTGCTTATCAAGGATTTTTGTCAACATGGTTAGCAGATTGAAGATGTTTACGAAACTGCTTATGATACATGCGGACAGTATTGGCCATACGTTCATCATTATATATTCGTCGGAATCATTCTTATGCAAATCACCATGATTGGTCTTTTTGGGCTGAAGTCAAAACCTTCTGCTTCCATAGCCACAATTCCACTCTTATTGCTTACTATAATGTTCAATGAGTACTGCAAGATACGTTTTCTACCTACTTTTCGCCACTATTCTGTTAAGGTATGTATTTGTTCTCTTAATGTTTCCCACATTATTATACTGGCTGTATACTGCAGTTGTTTAAAATTTGCTCTCGCATTTCTCTTCGCTTCAGTTAAAAAACCAGTTTAACTCAAAAACTTAAGTAAATAAATGAGTCTTTAAAAATAATTTTATATTATTTTTTAAACTTGTATAACCACTATTTTATGTTTAATTTTATTAGATAGAATAGAAATACTGAGATACAAACTCTTGATTATTTAAATCTGATATCAAATTAAAAAATTAATTTAGTAAAAAAAACTTAAATTATTCCGTGAAGTTTCAAAAATAATTTGATATTACTTTCTAACACTTCTAAGCATCTTGGATTATATGGTTTTCGATGTCAAGTTACATTTTTCCTCAATGGCCTTTGTCCAATCGATTGGCCAACATGTCTGGCAGAGGAAGTGGTGTTCGGAGCCAAATAAAATTGAAATGATATGGATTCAAATTGTCTAGGCATAATTTGATTTTGTTATTACATAATGGAGTAGCTTTCCAACTAAGCTATATATGCTGAATCTTATTGACAACCTAAATGCATTGTCTTTTCATGGTCAGGATGCGGATGAACATGATGAACTAGATAGGAAGTTCGGTAAGATGGAAATAAATTGTGAGAATGCCAGAAGTGCCTATTGTCAGCCCACTTTACAACCAACAAACTTCATGGCATCAAAGTCTACTTCCTCGCAGCCATTGGTTTCTTCATTGTGATATCTTAACATTGTAATTCATTTTCTTCCTTTCTCTTGTACTTTCGAGTACATTCACCTGAGTTTTCCGAAAAATTATTACGCTTATTTACACTTTGGCTCACATTTTTGTAGTGAGATTCGAATTTCTCCTCTCTTCTTGGTCAGCAAGTCAACCTAAATAAATTTTGAAAAAAAAATCGAAACAACATTGTTTTGAATAAAAACAAATTCTTCAAATTGATTCATCGAGTCTTAGTCGGGTTGTTTGGCTCATTATAAGAAACTCTTTTGTTTAGTGCTATTGATTCCTTCTAACTCATGTTCTTTATGAGGTCTGTTGAGTTTAGTGTAGAGAGGGTGTGAGTGTTATAACGTGGCTGCGGGTGAGGTTCACCGGCAGCCACCTATAATACCATTTGATAATATAGAAAAAAATACTTTATGTTGGTAGGACCCACTAAAATCAAAGATTGTGCTGCAAATTTTGAGAAGTAGTATTTTGGAGCATGGTTCACTATTCATTGTTTATGTGAATAGTTTTTTTAAAAAAAAAAAACCCATTACAAAAAGTTTAGTTTTTTTTTCATGGAAAACCAGTGCAGTTAATTGATTTCACTCGCATTGTTCACGAACAACGTGAACGTGAACAATAATTTTTTTTGTTTTTTTAAAAAATTAGTTTAAGGTGAATTAAATTTACTCGTACTGTAATCTCAATTTTATTCATGATAATATTTTACCTAATTTTATTGCACGCTCAAAAAATCATGAAAACTGTAGTTCTTATCGAATGAATTTTGTACGTAATGAAACTGTAATTTTTTTTTTAAATTGTGTTTTACTCGAAAAACTAGTATTTAATATTATTTAATAACACTACATAAATTAGAAGGATATTGCATGATAACGTAGCATTTGTGGAATTTGATCGCAATTCCAATTATGTTCTTGTCGGGTCCGACCCAGTTAAAAAAAAATTTAGTTTTTATTTTTATTTTAATTGTGTTTTATTCAAAAAATTAGAAGGAGATCGTTTGATAACGTAAAAAAAAAATCAGTTTTTGTTGTTGCGCGCTTAAGAAACCATGAAAAATATAGTCCTTGTTGGATAGATCTCGTATGTAATGACACATAGTTTAATGGAATAATAAAAAAATATTTGATATCAATATTATTTATTTCATGATGTAATAACAGTAATTATATCTATAATATTTAAATTAAAAATGATTAATATTAATATATATATTTTTTAATTATGTTATAACCTCAATTTAAGAAGCATTTTTTTAACCAAACACATTAAACTATTTTTTGTTCAACCTTAATTTCAACCATAATTTTAACAAAACATATATTTTTCCAAACCAACCTTAACTAAAAATATTTTTTATAAAATAATTTTTTAAAAATTATAATCACAACAACAACCTTAATATATATTGAGGTTGCTGTTGTGGTTGAAGTGTTTGCGTTTAACGAAGAACATGAACCGAGTAATAACAAGATGGAGTCTTTTCCTTTAAAGAGCTGACCAGATGTTCAGACGTTCAGTTGCTATCCTGCGTTTGGAACGCATATTTGTGTGGGACTCATGCATCAAAAAGTGTGGTCGGCTGTTAACCAAACACATTCCTGTAAGATACGCATTAGCCGTGGCGTTGAAGCTTAAAACATGGCTGGGTTGAATCCAAACCCAATGCCTTTTGAAATATGGAAAACGCGGCTTGATCATAAAAATGATAAGCTTCTTGCAAACGAAATCTCTTAAATTATTATTCAATGTATTTGGTTTTGAACTGACATAATGACTTTGCAAGGAGTATTTTCTAATCAAGTTTATGCATCAATCGAAACTAAATACTCTTTTTAAATGATCTTACAATATTATACTTTTACATTGGTCCAGTATATTTAAGAGAATAAATTATCTTAGATATTCACTCCGAAGTTCCAGCTCATAAATCCAAGCAAGAAACCAACACAAAGTCAAAACCTTTTTAACCAAATGAACTGCATGGATAATATTTAACGTCCATAGGGATCCGACATGGAAATTAGCAGAAGAAAACACGCTTTCTGGTTTAATAATAGTAAATAAAAAGAAACGAGAAGGCAGTTTCTTGGTTTGTCAAGCAAAGTTAATCCTAATCTCTCTTGTTCATTTTCTCTATCACCATTTCTTGCTTTGATTCTCACTGCACCCGTTTTGCAAACAGTACTGCGTGCAGATCAAACCATGGCTGCTGCTTTGGTAGGTGGAGCTTTTCTTTCGGCTTCCCTCCAGGTTTTGTTTGATAGAATGGCTTCTCGCCAGGTTGTTGACTTCTTTAAAAGCCAAAAACTAAATGATAGGCTGCTGAAGAAGTTGAAGATACTGATGATTACTGTTAATAAGGTGCTCAATGATGCTGAAAAGAAGCAGATCAGTGACTCGTTTGTAAAAGAGTGGCTTGACGAGCTCAAAGATGCTGTTTATGAAGCAGAGGACTTCTTGGATGAGGTTGCTTATGAAGGCTTGAGACTGGAGGTTGAAGCTGGCTCTCAAACCAGCACTTATCAGGTTAGAGGCTTTTTATCTTCTCGTAATACAGTCCAGGAAGAGAAGGAAGAGATGGGAGCTAAGTTAGAGGAGATTCTTGAGCTGCTAGAATATTTAGTACAGCAAAAGGATGCTCTTGGACTGAAAGAGGGTATTGGAGAACAACCCTTGTCATACAAAATACCAACAACTTCTCTGGTGGATGGATCTGGGGTTTTTGGTAGGCATGACGATAAGGAAGCCATAATGAAGTTGATGTTATCTGAAGATGCCAAGCTAGATGTGATTCCTATAGTGGGTATGGGTGGGGTTGGTAAAACCACTCTTGCTCAGCTTATCTACAATGATAGCAGAGTTCAAGAGCGGTTTGATCTGAAGGTATGGGTCTCTGTTTCGGAGGAATTTGATGTTTTCAAGTTAATCAAAGATATGCTTCAAGAGGTCGGTTCACTGAATTGTGATACCATGACTGCAGATCAGCTTCACAATGAGGTAGAGAAGAGAACAGCAGGGAAAACAGTGCTGATTGTTTTAGATGATGTTTGGTGTGAGAATCAAGATCAGTGGGATTCTTTATTGACACCTTTAAAGTCTGTGAGACAAGGGAGTAAGATCGTCGTTACAACGCGCAATGATAGTGTAGCATCGGTCAAGTCAACTGTTCCAACACATCATCTGCAGAAATTAACTGAAGACGACTGCTGGTTGGTTTTTGCAAAACAGGCATTTGATGATGGAAGTTCTGGTACATGTCCAGACTTGGAAGAAATTGGCAGAGGAATTGTAAGAAAGTGCAATGGCCTACCTTTAGCTGCAAAAGCTCTTGGGGGTCTCCTACGCTCCAAAAGAGAAGCAAAAGATTGGAAGAAAGTGTTGAAGAGTGACATGTGGACTTTGCCGAAAGATCCGATTCTTCCAGCTTTAAGACTGAGCTACTATTACCTTCCTGCCCCACTGAAGCAGTGCTTTGCGTATTGTGCGCTATTTCCCAAAGATTATAGATTCAACAAGGATGATTTAGTACGTTTGTGGATGGCAGAGGGTTTTCTTGTCCCACTCAAAGGAGATGAGGAGATTGAAGATGTAGGTGGCGAGTGCTTTGATGATCTTGTTTCCAGGTCATTTTTCCAACGATATTCTAGTGACAATCTATCATTGTTTATTATGCACGACCTCATTAATGATTTGGCCAACTCTGTGGCGGGGGAGTTTTGCTTCCTGTTGGAGGATGATGATTCAAACAAGATTGCAGCGAAGGCTCGTCATTTCTCATATGTACCAAAGTCATTTGATTCCCTTAAAAAATTCGTAGGAATCCATGGAGCTGAACATTTGCGCACTTTTCTACCGTTGCCAAAGCAGTGGGAAGACAACCGGTTTGAAGATGGCCTAACACGTTATTTATTACCTAGACTTGGACGATTGCGAGTGCTATCCTTGTCTCGCTATTCTAGCGTAGCTGAGTTGGCTAATTCAATGGGAAAGTTAAAGCATCTGCGATATCTGAACCTTTGGGGAACATCAATAGAAGAGTTCCCTGAAGTTGTGAGTGCTGCGTACAATTTGCAAACGCTAATCTTGGAAGATTGCAAAGGGGTTGCTGAATTGCCTAATTCAATTGGCAATCTGAAGCAATTACGATATGTGAATCTCAAGAAAACAGCAATCAAACTGTTACCTGCATCTTTGAGTTGTTTGTATAATCTGCAAACATTGATCTTGGAAGATTGTGAAGAGCTTGTTGAGTTGCCTGATTCAATAGGAAATTTGAAATGCTTACGACATGTGAATCTTACGAAAACAGCAATTGAAAGGTTACCTGCATCCATGAGTGGATTGTATAACTTGCGAACTTTAATCTTGAAGCAATGCAAGAAACTTACGGAGTTGCCAGCTGATATGGCAAGGTTAATCAACTTGCAAAATCTTGATATTTTAGGAACAAAGCTGTCGAAGATGCCTTCACAGATGGATAGATTGACAAAGCTCCAAACACTGAGTGATTTTTTTCTGGGAAGACAGAGTGGTTCTAGCATTATAGAGTTGGGCAAGCTTCAACATCTACAAGGGGGAGTAACGATTTGGGGTCTTCAAAATGTTGTGGACGCTCAAGATGCTTTGGAAGCCAATTTGAAGGGTATGAAACAGGTTAAAGTGTTGGAATTGAGATGGGATGGCGATGCTGATGACTCACAGCACCAAAGAGACGTTCTTGATAAATTACAGCCCCATACAGGTGTGACTAGTCTTTATGTTGGTGGTTATGGGGGTACAAGGTTTCCAGATTGGATAGCAGACATTTCTTTCTCAAATATAGTAGTGTTGGATCTTTTCAAATGTGCATATTGCACCTCTTTACCTCCACTTGGACAGTTAGGGTCTTTAAAGGAACTATGCATCCAGGAATTTGAAGGAGTTGTGGTGGCGGGTCACGAGTTCTATGGAAGCTGCACATCCTTGAAGGAGCCATTTGGATCCCTCGAGATTTTAACTTTTGTTAGCATGCCACAATGGAATGAATGGATTTCTGATGAGGACATGGAAGCTTTCCCTCTTCTTCGAGAGCTTCACATATCAGGCTGCCACAGCCTAACGAAGGCATTGCCGAATCATCACCTTCCTTCTTTAACAGAACTTAACATCCTTGACTGTCAGCAGCTTGGAGGCCCATTTCCTTGGTATCCAATCATTAACAGATTTTGGTTAAATGATGCTTCTCGGGATCTGCGTTTAGAGAAATTGCCTTCTGAGTTGTATGAACTCGAGATTCGCAAATTGGACTCCGTAGATTCGTTGGTCAAGGAATTGGAGCTGATGGGTTGCTTATCCTCTATGTTTGAAAATATTGAAATAGATAATTTTGATCTACTCAAGTGTTTCCCGCTAGAGTTGTTCTCCAACTTACAGACTCTAAAAATCAAGAATAGTCCGAATCTGAATTCTCTTTCAGCATATGAAAAGCCTTATAACAGGTCTCTCCGTTTCTTGGAAATCCAGGGGTGTCCTAACTTAGTTTGTTTTCCCAAAGGAGGGTTATCTGCTCCGAATTTGACAAAGATTAGGTTACTTGATTGCATAAATTTAAAGGCGTTGCCTGAGCAAATGTCTTTCCTTTTTTCCCTTGTGGATTTGGAACTGAAAGGACTTCCTGAACTTGAGTCATTTCCAGAAGGGGGTTTGCCACTTGATCTAGAAACACTCTGCATCCAAAGTTGCAATAAACTCATTGCAAGCCGTGCACAATGGGATTTGCTTCTTCAATGTTCTCTTTCAAAATTAATAATTGCTTACAATGAAGATGTGGAATCTTTCCCTGACGGGCTGCTGCTGCCTTTAGAACTTCGGTCCCTTGAAATCCGGTCCCTTGAAAATTTGAAATCTCTGGACTACAACGGGCTTCTACACCTCACCTGTCTTAGAGAATTGAAGATTGACACATGCCCTAATCTCCAATCCATACCTGAAAAAGGGCTGCCCTTCTCCCTTTATTCTTTTGAAATCAGTGGATGCCCTCAGCTAGAAAAAAGGTGTGAAAAGGAGAAAGGGGAAGATTGGCCCAAGATTTCTCATTTCCTCAACATCAAGATTGATGGCCGCTGGATTGAACCAGAAGACTGGTAGAGTCTCTCTTCTTTCATCCATTCAACACATTGAGGTATCGCTGATCTTAATTTTCATTTTCTCCCTTCGGTTTATGTTTCTTACTCAAGTGGATTAATTACTGTATGTCTAAGTTAAGATTTACTATTGTCTAGCTGTGGAGGCGGACGTAGAAATGGAGTTGCTTTACATGTCTACAGGTTTGTCAGACATATTTTGCTGCTGGTTACTTTTAATGTCGATATCATATATATCCCTGTGAATTCCTTGATTCTTATTCAAGTTTTCTCTTATTGCATCAGAGACTCATAAGTCGAGCTCACTCTAAATCCAAGTCCATGCTGCCTGGCTTCAACAGTCAGAGCAGGAAACGGGAATCTTAAGGTAGCATAGAGCATCAAAGACCGAAGCATGGTTCATATGCATCAAAGACTCGATGTCTTTTGTCAGAAGATCAATTTCCAGGTTATTGTTCATTTCTTCATATGATGCTAGTAGTTAACCCGATTTCTTTCTGACCCTTCCCTTCGAAAACAGACTCATCTATTTTTCATATTTGTTGAGGGCGGCTTCCAGGCTCTAGGGAGAATCAGAGAGCCAAGATCTGTGCTTAGTATAAAATTCTATGGGAGTCTTCTGGTGCATATGATACAAAGTTTGGAGATGATATCAAATCTAGTTGAGCATCTAGTCTGGAAACGAAGCTTGCATGTTGTACTTGGCCTTATCAACATTCCTGGTCAGCATATCTGCTAGCATTTGCTTACTCATCCAGTCTAGTCTCACGGCTATTACAAGATATGGTTTGCCAGACAGCAGTGGCAATAACATGGGACAATTTTTTCAGTTTCCGAATTAGCTCAGCACTTTTGTTGTAGTTGGTGGAATGTTATGCTTGTACATAGGTTTAAAATCCATCAACTTATTCAGCTGCTCTTCTTTCTCATGCTTCAATATATTGGATTATTATCTTTCAATTCCAAATTTTGTCTACAAATGTTGCTCTCAGCCCCGTTGCTTGTCTTGCTATTGAAGAAAGAATATTGTTGAATTGTTTGAACCAAAAACATGTTGAAATCTACAAGCAGTTTAATTACCTTTTGTTGTTTAGAAAATAAAAAAAGCAGTTTATCAACTTTCAAGTGCCATGTAAAAGGCAAACTAAGTTTGGTTAGTATTACAAGATCGGGAAAAAACAGAAATGTGTTTAGTTAAAAAGATAGAAACTTATATAAAAGTAAATGTTTTTGAAATAATTTTAAAGTTATTTTTTGTCCTTTCAGCATCATTTAGAATTCACCAAAAACTGCGAACCCTTTAAAAGAATTGCATTACAATATCAAAAAAGCATTCGGGGATTTACTGGTAGATGGAGCTCAACAAGGGCAACAATACATGTGGGCAAATTTTTGCTTACCGCTCCATCATATTTATTTGATCTAGATGGGTATTGGATTATATAGCTGGAAATGTTTTGCTTGCTTCTGCAATCCCTGCAGTGGCCATGAGTTAAATTGATGCTTGACATAAAGGCTAATCGGTTAAGAACTACCCTGAACTTTCTGTCAACAGGAGATTAGTCCCTAACCTTTTTGTATTCTGATTTAGGTCTGAACCTATTTTTTATCCATCAATGTAGTCCTTCCATCAAATTTGACCACACGGGAGGAACACGTGTCATCCTTCTACACGGTCACGTGACCACACATGCTGATAGATAGATGGAAAATTGAATGGAAGGACTACATTGTTGAAAAAAAATAGATTTAGGATCAAGATCATGGTAAAAGAAAAAAATCAGGGACTAATCTTCTGTTACTTGAAGGTCAGGGTATTTTTTAACCAATTAGCCCCTGACTTAAATTTTTAGGGAAAGATGACTCAAATGGAAGCTTAGAGTTATAGTGCATCAATGAAACTTGGTCTGAATATGCCAACACGCAGCCACTTAGAGAAACACTCAACTGCAGATAACATAGCATTGGATTACATAATGTCACACCAGGTAGGAACTCAAGAACATGACCACAGAAAACAAAAGACTCACAGCAAGAAAGTTCTACATAAGAAACCATTATTGAATTGTGACTGAAAACTCTGAAACGCTGAAAGAAGAACAAAACTATTCCTCCTTTCCAAGCAGAGCAAGGAGGAAAGCCTTGTAATCCCCAGAAGTGTCATTGGCAACTGCCTGATCAAGGGGCACACTGTTTCTCTTGTAGTAGATCTCCTTGATATCATTCAAGTCCTTCTCTGCCCTTGTGACAATCACACGAGTGAGTGCATCCTCATCTGTCCCAACCTTTTTTATGGCATTGCGCAAAATCTAAGCAGAAGGCAACAATGTTTTAGCCCATTGAACTTTCATTTATGAAATTTAAGGCAACAGTGTAAACAATTTCACCTTTTCGTAGTACTTTTTGTGGTCGTTGAGGCATCGAATGGCTGTACGGAGCACTGTTTTGAACTCATCAGCAGGCTCATCTAGTAAGTCCTATTAAACAAAAATGACCATTAATGCTTCATTTTTGTAATCAGACTCAACCTTGTAGATGGAAGTTCTGTTTTCAGAGTTAAAGCTTCTGTTACAGGCCTCAGAAGCGAAAAGAAACTTGGAGGCATTCACAGTGCTCCTCACGACAACTTGCAACTATAAACATTTAACTTGGTAACTAGAAGCAAGCTATTGAACTTCTTTTTTTCTGTACCTTGGTGATGGAAGAGCCATGATCATCTCTGTAGCGGTTGAAAGTTGCCATGAGCTGTGCTTTGCTCCTGGTAGTCAGGATCCTAATGACATCTTCATGATTAAAAGCCTTGTCTTTGATTGCATCATGAAGAATATCAGCTTCTGAATTGGTCAATCTTGTATTAATCTCATCTCCTTCATACCTAAAAGCTGTCACTAATCCAACCAAGAGCTGCAAAATGATCATAACAAACCATCAGGCAATTGTGAATGGCCTAATCACAATATATCAATGATTGTAACATGCCTTCCTGATATCACCGGTGGTATGGGCCGCAAGATCTTCTTCCAAGGAATGCTTGTACCGAGCATGGTAAGCCCTCCTCACAGCCAAGAGCTCCTCTGAAGATAGGACGCAGGCAATTTCTACAATCACATGGTAATCGCCAGATTTCCTGATAGCCACATTTGCTAACACTGCATCTCTGTCTTCTGGATCCAATACCCATCGATACACAGCTTTCTATGTTCACAAATTTATGAAACTTAATTAGCATCACAGGCATATATATAAACCGGCAATCACACTCCATCCCATTCTGCAACAATCCTTGGGTTGGAAAGAACATAATGACTATGATTAAACGTTAATATGCATCAAATCTCTTGCAAAACACAACTGATTGAACAAGACCCGTTAACAAATGTGCCCTGCCTCTGACAGATAAGACTGGTATAAACATAAAGTTTGTGTTATCATAACCATGATACTGACAATTACCTCAAAGTCTCCATTGAGCTCAGACTCGAGACGCTTGACAAGATCTTCTTGAAACAATTCTGAATAAGCTAGCCTGATTTGCTTCCTTTGAGCAGCATTTCTATGCCCCAGTATTGAAATTATAGCCTTCTCATTAGTCCCCCAGCCTAGCAACAACAAACAGCAGAGACAAATTCCGTTGTCAGTTTTGATATTTCCTTTTGCATAAAATCACTTGATGATCACAACATCAATTTGGATAAGATTTTTCACAAAAGAAGCGAGCAAGATCCTGATGAAATTCAAGAATCAAAACAAGAAAACATGAACTCAGAAGCCGATTTCTTTTGACAAAAAAGGGTACAAATTATCTTAGTGAAAAACACAAAGGAAAGTACATATAGAAGACATAGAACGATTTGTAAACTTAACCTTGGCAAGCCTTTCGGAGAGCTTGTGCATCATCAGCATAAGAAACATTTTCAGGAACAACAAGGGTAGCCATTGTAGTTAACTCTCTTTGTCTCTTTAGCTAGAAAATTCAATGTGAAGGAGACTTGTTCATACTCTCATATTTATAGTACCACTTTCTTACACTCTTACGTTGAAAACAATGTGGTAATGAAATGATTTCTTGGACTATGTAAATTTTATGAATACATTAATCAGCATGACCACCTGCTTTCCACTATTAGATTCTTACTTATATCTCATGGTTGGCTTGAGTTATTGAATATTTTCTTCATACCATTTTTGAAGGCAAAATGGGTGAATGAGAGGAAATTTTTGGTGCAGGCACACAAGAGTTTTATGCATAGTTGTCGTACCAGCTTGAGAGAGAAATTTAGGTCGAGTCAATCAATAATTTCTTTTTATTAAGAACAAGTTTTTTAGTTTTTTTTTTTAAAAAAAATTATAATATTGACTCGATCTATTTAACCGAAAACTAGTCTAAATTAATTTATGAGATTTCGATTAATTTTTTTAAAAAAAAACATATGGTATCCTAAACTAGCTTGCACGTACCAAACTAAACCTCTACTACTTGAAACCAGCCTTTTATACAAGGTTAAGCTCCGCAACCAATGGTCCCGAGAGATTTGATGCAAGTGAAATTCAAATTTAAGACCTTGAAGTGAACAAACCCTTAAATCTCTACTTAAATGCCGCTAGACCAGCCCCTCAGGATATATCCTGATTTCTGTCGGCTCGTCAAACTAGATCAAGTTTAATAATTATAATTTTATGTTATTGCAGAAAATACATTTATTCGCTCTTTTTCCTTTGGAGAGAGACTTTTATTTTTCTATCCTGGTTTTATGCATCAAGTTTGTATCCTAATGAGGCATAACTTAGTCCGGTGTGTCATCCCATCACAAAAATTATAAATATTTTGCCAGAAATTAAAGCAGAAAGAACAACTCATGCTGACAAATCATTCACGCCAACCTCTTCACTTTCAAATAAAAAATTGACGACAAAGAAAATCAGACTGTCATTAATACTTTCCCTTTTTTTCCTTTTCCCTTTCCCTGCCTTTTGTTTCTCTTAAAGTAAAATATTTACTACTCTTTTTCATAGAATATTTTCTCATGATTGTTACAGCACAACCACTTTTTACCATTTCTTACAGAATATCTTTTTCAGGCATGTTAACATTTAAGTTGTCTGTTAGGCAGCTGTATGTTTTTAAGGTTGGACTATAGACACAGGAAATCCTCCCAATTAACCCTCTCTTAATTTAAATATTGGTTGTGATTGTTTCTCAATCAAACAGCTATATGATTGTTTCTTACTTGTTGGCATGTCGAGTATATAATATATGATTATTTCTTAATTGTTGGCATGTAGAGCATATAATATATGATTATAGTATGAAAGAAAAGGAGAGAGAAGTACCTTTACAGGCCTTGTAGAGGGCTTCGGCATCCTCACTAGGAACATGGCTGTCGACAGGAGCAATTAGGCTAGCCATTGTTGAATTTATTTTTCTTGAGTACTTTCTCTTAAGAAACGTGAGTGAATTGTGAAAGATTATACAACCATTGGCTTCCTATTTATACATGCAAACAGATACAAGAGAACATATGATACTGTGTTGAAAGTATCGCCTTGCCTACAGGGTCACACGTATCATGTTTAGCCGTTAATTACTTTGTTTCTTTTATGCTACGTTAATTATTTTGTTATATATAATAGCATATATACTACTCAGACCCGGCTGGAGATCAACTCAGAAATAAATATAAATTATTGGGTTAATTTGATTCAATATTTTTAATAAAATAATATTATTTTATTCTTCTAAAAAAAATTAAATAGGTTTTGGTTGGCAGAGTCAGCTAAATTATTAAAAACATAAAACATTAATTAAATTTTAATTACCGAGTTAATATATATTTAAAACTCAAAGTAAATAAGGTTTTGGGTTGTAAATTTCTCGATTTAATCCACCGAATAAATTAATGTTTAATAACTAGAATAAGAAAAATATAATTATCAACATCTTTAACCCTTCAACGACTAAAAAAAGAGTGTCAAGAGTGAAAGAGTGAAAGAGAGAAGAGAAACGGTGATTATGTGTCCGGGAGTCATTTTCAGGTGGATAATTAACGTGTGAATTCTGGTGTTTTTTTCTAGTAGAATGTTGCAACGTGTGAAGAGATAGGTGGGAAAGCTGGTTTGAATTTACAAGTAGTACTGGGTTGCAGATCTCAGCAGTTGTCGTCCATGGAAACATGCATGAACATGTGAATGCCACAGCAAAAAGATTTTGTCTTTTCTTCTCTTCTGATGCTAGCTTTTGCATGCAGTTTTACCTTGGTAAACCCGCGCGAAACGATCAATGAAACTATCTGTATGTTTTGTTTTTTTTTTTCAAATTCCAAGTGATTCATGCGTGGATCTCATGAGTTAGTTGTGAATCTATCGTAGTTGGATATGTGTATGATCATGTAGTGATATTTATGGATTGATGATACATAATTAAGTTCAAGAAAAGATAAAAGTTGCACAGTGTGATCTTATTATTAAAAAAATATATAATTTTTAATGTGACAATTAGATAAGCTTAAATTTTGTTGGTCTATTCTTAATTAAAACTAGTCGAGATCCAAAAATTATGCATTTCTAATACTTATTCTTGTATTGTTTTTATTGAGTTAGTAATAGAATTCTATGAATGATGAATTTAAAAATTTTGCAAATCTAAATCATAGCATCCTATAGAATTTTGAACGGAAAAAAAGTTAAAAAGTATCCATTTCTTTGTATTTCAACAGTACATCTAATTAATGAAAGACACGAATATAAACCTATGGAAAGAACCACATTGATCCCTTCAGCAAGAAAAAGATGACAAACTTATATAGCCATGTAATTTTAATGAAAACTTTTCAGTTAAGTCCTTTTACACCCTAATTGATAACATCTCCTCTACAAATGATAGAGTTTTTGAAGCCAATGTTTGGATTAAAAAGGCCCCTCCGAAAGTTCAGGTGTTTCTCTGGTTGAAAGTCCATGACAAAGTTAGTACGGGAGCTTTTTTCCATCACCGGAATGTTTTGCCTGCCACACAAACTCCATGTGTCTTTTGCAGCTCAGATTTGAAAACATCAGAGCACCTTTTTATACACTGTAACTTTTCTAGGAGTGTTTGGATGAAAGTTTTGGATTGGTGGAGTATCCAATGTTGTTTACCAAAAACACTTGACTTGCTGCTTCTGCAGTGGCCCGAAAATTATGCAAGGCAAATTTCAAAGATCAACTTAGAGACTAATTTCCAGTAGTACTACTTGGGGTATTTGGTTGTTGAGGAACAAAATTGTTTTTGAGGGGGGAACTATAAGCTTGTTTGATTGTTTCTCCACCATCCTTCATCGGATTGCTATTTGGTTGCATACTCTAGATTCAAACTTTACTTATATAGGAAATGACTTCTTAAGATCTTCTGATGACATCAAATTGTGATGTAATAAAAAATCTTAGGCAGCCTCTTTGTTGTTTGCTGTAGTAGATCAATTTTTTTTCCTTTTTTTCCTAAGTCTGTTTTTTTTTTTTTCCATATCCTTGTATTTCACTTTGAGTATTGGTTTTCTGGCCTTTTCAAAATACTCTCGATAATTATTCAAAAACAAAAATGTAGCACTCGACCCCAGTCGATAATAAAAAGGATTTTTATTTTTTAACAAATATGTGGAAAACGCAAAGAACAAGTAATGGTTATGGTATGTTTGTTATTGTTGTTCAATCTATTTTTTAAAATGTTCTTCTTCTAAAAAATTATTGAATTGATTTTTTTTATGTTTTTTTTTATTGTTTTAATGTGCTATTATTAAAAATAAAATAAAAAATATATAAAAACATCATTTTAATATATTTTCAATTAAAAAATATTTTTTTAAAAAAATATCTTCCACTACCAACATTACAAAATATACACATAATTAACTTTGAGAGGTGTAGATCAACTGGTCAGGCCCTAGGTTCGAGTCTCACAAACCTCAAGGCTACTGAAGGCTTACATAGTCGTTAACTTCAGAGCCCGTGGGATTAGTCGAGGTGCGCGCAAGCTGGTCCGGATACCCACATTAATCATATATATATATATATATATATATATATATAGACACACATAATTACCCGAGTAACCTAACTGCTGTAAATTCATGGTGTAGATGGGAAAAGATATTGGAAATATTGATGATGAGCAGTAAAGACCTAGCCGTGAAGCAACATCCATGATACCATTTTCAAATTAAGTGGTTGAAGTTGTTGGCCAACATCGATGCCTCTAGTACAGGCTGGGAAGGTAGAATTGTACATTTTATTAATATAATAAAGTAATCGAAACAACGGCATGAAAGACTCCATGGCCCAATGGATAAGGCGCTGGTCTACGGAACCAGAGATTCTGGGTTCGATCCCCAGTGGAGTCGTGGTTGATTTTTACTCCTCCTTTTCTTTTCTTTTTTTTTTAAAAATTTTTTTTTACTGTTTTTCCGGTGTTCATGCTGAGGCCTCAAGCCCATTAATAAAGACTAGAATCAATTTAATGTCCATAGGCCTCTCAGCCCAGTTTTGTTATACTTCCCTTCTTCGTTTTTCTACAACTGGGTTCAAGGCTAATTATTGGAGTCAATGTAATTAAACTTGTTCTAGAACCAGATTAGGTCAGGTGGATTAACCTTTTCTTAAAATAAAGCCAAAATGATATTGTTTTCCATTACTTATTTTAAAAATCAACTTAATTTTGGTCGGGTCAACTGTTTACATATTAACCTCCTAAGTTAACCAAATTTAAATTAAATTATTTTATTTTTAAATTGACAGATTTTTAAATTAAATTTCCAGGCTAAATTTTATAACTGTGATTACAATGATATATAATAGTCTAAATTATGCTTCAAGGAATAATTGAAATTCCCTTTTTCTTTTCAAAATTATATATTTTTTGTATTTTAAAGGATTTTTTATTGGGTTTTAAGTGATTGACACGTAAATTATTGAATTTTGTACAAATCAAAAATAGATAAAAAAAAAAAAAGAAGATAATTTGGATGTTAGAATATAGCTTAATTCTTCACGCCCGTCTACACACGTTAGGATATATTTGATATGAAGATAAACGAGGTGATATATTAATCATGATTTTGAGTTATATTTCTATATTCTTAACAATCCCCATGAGGGTATTTTTAGTCCTTTTCTTGCTTTTTTTTTTTAATTATCGTGGGGTGTCCGGGCCAGCTTGCGGGCACCACGACTATTCCCCACGGCCCACTGAGCATCCTGCAAGCCCAATGAGCAGGTAAGGCACCGCGGGGGTGACAGGCGTGCACATAGAGGATCGAACTCGGGACGGGGGCGGAACAAGTCACACAGTTGACCACTGAGCTCGATCCTCAAGTGTCATTTTCTTGCTTTCTTGCGTTCATGAGTAGGGGTATTTGAACTATAATTTTGAAATCCGGTCCGGCCGGCAGGCTAACCCGGAACCCGGGGTTGGAACCAGGTCGAGTTGAAGAAAAAACTAGGGGAAAGAAAAACCCAGTGTGACCTGATGGGTTGACTCGGCGACCCGGTTGACTCAACAAAACCCGATTGCAACCCGTTGACTTTTGTTTTTTGTTTTCTTTACTAAAATGACGTCGTTTTGATTTTTTTAAAAAAAATTGACCCGAATGACCTGGTCAAAATCTAGAACCCAAGCCTTGGACTGGACCGCCCATCAAGCCGAGTCTAAAAACTATGGTTTGAACTCTCTTTCTTTTGGGAGATGTGAAAATGTTTTTTATTTGTTTTTAAATTTATGAGATATATCCAAGTACTTCATATGTTATTTAAAATTAAATCTTATTTTTTTTTTAATTTTTAGGAAGTATTCCTATATTGATTTTTAAAATATTTTGATAAGTAGTTATAAAATCTAACATGAAGTAAAGTTGAAATACTGATGAAAATCGTCAAATTTAAATATATTTTTTTTATAAAAAATATATTAAAATATAAAAAAATTAGAATTTAGTTTAAATCAAGTTGACAAGGTTATAGATCAAAACCAGGTTTTTAAATGAATTAATTTGTTTTTAATTTTTTAAACTTAAACTAGTGCAACTTTGAAGACAATAATAGGATCCAAATTGACCCATTGAGCAACCTAGATTTTATAACAATGTTTGGATAGGTTAGTTGTGAGATTTTAATTTTTTCAAAAAATAAGAAAAAAGAGCTAACGTTTTTAAATTTTATAGGTATCTTTTGTCTGTAAACATTTTGAACGAATTTAATGAAATGGCACAATAACAACAAATCACATGCGTAGGGCCTATGTCAAGAGTGAAAAGGCCTAACCCCCTACTTTAAACCCTAATCCTCAATCATTACCTAATTAATAATTAATCCACTCTCATAATCCTTCTCCTGTTTTTTTTTTAAATCCAAAAACGTGGCTATCCCAAAAAACACCACTTGGTCAACATGGGCCCAAGAAACCGACGCGCGAAACCAACCCTCGAAGCAACCACAGCCACAACTTAGACCTGCCTACCAAATTTCTCCAAATTCACATGACATTCAACCCAAATCAAACTCAAATCAAACTCCTCACGAATTAACCAATCACGTTCAAGTATTAGATCTATCCTTAAATTCTAACCACACACTAAGATACTGTCGTCAACACACGTGTCAGTCAAATAGCCAATCAAACTCACGTGATTCTCACGTGCTCTACAACCCTTTGGCTTTTCCCTTTCTTTTATGCTCTTGTTTCAGTCTCTGGAAAACTCTTTTGGTTGCTTCTTTAACAACTGTTAAGGTTCTTGTTTTCTTGTTTTGCATGTAAAGTTTTTGTCTTGGTTTGGTTTTTAGGGTTAAGGGGTTTTGATGTTTTTGTTTTAACGTAAGTTAATGTTTTCTTTTTTTCTTTTTTTGGTGAAGGTTTTGAAGGATTGGCGATGTGTGAGATAATTCAAGATATAATATGTGAATTGGGTTTTCGTTTTGTGATCTGTTCTGGTTTCTTTAGCTATGTTTGATTGGAACGACGAAGAGGTAACTAAATCATTTTTTTTCCATTATCTATTTTGGAATATGCAGTTGATTTGTGAATTGGATTTGTGGGTTGCTTTTAGATTTCACTGATCTTGTTTAAAATGGATAGTTACTTGTATTTTGAAGTTTTTTAGGACTAATTTGAAGAAGAAATGTTTTTTTTTTTAGGATTATGGGTTAGTTTTAGAGTATGGTTATATTGGAAGATTGGTTATAAGGAGAACTGTGTTGAAGTGAAAAAGCATGACTTGCAGTTTTTTTTTTTTAATGGATTAAAATTTTGAAGGAATTAGGAATTGGCAAAGTGTTCAAATGGTGTGATTCATTTGTAAATTAGATGGAGTTTTCATAAGTGATGAGAGATATTGATTTAGTTGAAGATTAAGGAGTGGTTGTGGTATGGGATTTAGGGGAAAGTGAGTGGTTGTGACGAGGAAGAATCGATCAGTAGTATTTGAATGTGGCACACTGACATAGAGTGAAGAAATAATAAGAAAAGTAGGTCTTTGTGGAAAATTATTAGAGCTTCTCAAGTGTTTTAATTTGGGAGTTGTTTTCACGGGCCGTATTGCTACGAAGCTGGTGGAAACATGTAGGGAAAGGGCTGGAGGAGGGAAGAATATATTTTTTCTTGGGAACTGAGGGAAGAATTCGGCGATTGAAGTTAGGATGCGTAAAGAGATGGAGCTTGTGATGATAAGAGAAGCTGCGCATAGTGATTACGAAAGTCGTGTGGATTCATATCTAAAGAAGCTATGAAG
Source organism: Populus trichocarpa (assembly GCF_000002775.5). Taxonomy (NCBI): domain Eukaryota; kingdom Viridiplantae; phylum Streptophyta; class Magnoliopsida; order Malpighiales; family Salicaceae; genus Populus; species Populus trichocarpa. The sequence goes on along the minus strand of NC_037287.2, from coordinate 20,097,242 downwards.
AAGGTATCTTTGAAGGCACTTCCCTCCCTTTTCCTTACAAAGTAGCTTGGAACTGATGGAAAGATGCAAATTTTTTTGTGGATCAGTTGATGGGGTGCAATGTGATATCCTCCTTAAAGATGCTCACACTTTGAGGTATTTTTTATTGGATATCCAGCAGAAAAAAACTTGATATTGCTTGGTTTGTCTTCCATGGATATTGATAAAAAGGTGATATGCATGCCTACTGGAAAATGTACTTCTTCTTGCTGGGTCTGAAATTCAAACTTATGTTCACTAGGGACCTTTCAATGATGTTGTTGAAGTGAACTGCTAGGTCATTAATCACAAGTCAAAATAGGAGACTGCTGATGGTGCATCAGTTAGAGATACCTTTGATTCACATTTTCAGGATTCAGAGTTTTAGCCATTTTTGGCATATAAGTAGGTAATATTTCTTTTGGATATTTTGAATTTTGGCCTTTTACTTTGGTTATAGATGTACAGCTATAAAATATTGTCTAATTTTTATTGAATAGGTTTTATTTATGGTATTAGGGCACCTAAGTTTCTTTCTCCGGTGACACTTATTGGTGAAGTTTGGTTGTGAACTTGGTGTCAAATAATACCAACGAATAGTGAGAAAGGGAATCTTCTTTAAATTGGATTTGAGAAGGTTTATGATCATTCGAGTCAGAGAGGACCTTGAGAAAGTGATGCAGGTAGCGTTAGATGTTATATCTTACTGTGAAGAAATTAGTTCCAAAAAGAAGATACTTTGCCTTGGTTTATTTGTCCAGACTGAAGTTTCCAAAGTGCTCTGTACATGCAATGAAGCTTTAGGTCGTACTTCATCTTATTGAGAGCATGCTTTGGGCCATCTCCTCCTTTTATTTTCTTTTCTCTTTTTAATTTTGTTGCAAATTTTAAATGAATCATGCCAACGGCTTCTACTTTCTATTTTATTTTTAACACAATTGAGAACATTTTAGTATTTTCTGCATTGACTCAATTAAATATTTTGTTCCCAACTCATTGACACTAGCAACTCTCTCTCGTACACACATGTGTGCTCATATGTGCCCACGCACACCTTACAAGGAACTGAACTGATTAATTAGTGCATTATTCAGAATATTATGTTGGGAAAAATAGTCTTGCTAAGTTACCCAGAGATTAACTTGTGACTGTTTCATTCTTCTCATGTATCCCACATTTAGTGATGATGCTTACTCACTATCCTTTCAGCTTACGAACATAATATGGGGTGAGGCTGATGATAGTGATGACCATATCGTGCCATATCCAGAGGCAAGTGAAGATTATTGCAAGAAAAAGGAATCGAATGAAGAAGCTAGCACCATTAAATCTAGTGAGCAGAAGGCACCTGGGGCTAAAGTTGATACTGATGGCAGAAAGCTGGAGAGCATTTCGAATGTTGACACAAGTGAAGGAACTTCTTCCTTAGGACTTGACATGGACCGATGGCCTAACTTGTCCTCATCTAATGCTGCCAAAACTGAGCAGGATTCCTTGGAAACTTCAATCTCTAACAATTTAACTGACATTACCAAACTTGATTCATCAGCAGGTGATGAGATTTCAATTACAAGGAAAAAATGTAGATAGGGTGATGAGTTGGTGATGTTTTCATAGCATAGTACATGCTGCTGTCATTCTAATTCCTTTTTTTTTTTTAATGTGGAGACAGATCATCTTGATAAGGACACTGAGATTTTTCAAAATTCCCATGAAGGTAAAGAGCAAGGTGATTTTGTTGATTATGGCTGGGCTAGCATTGGAAGCTTTGATGATCTTGATCGAATTTTTAGGTAAAGCACAGTTACCATTTCTTACTTTCTGCACCTAAATGAAAGATGGTCAGCAGCACCCTGATATGGAAGCTTGTACATCTCATTATTCTGATAATTTGAACAATTTCTTATTACTGAAAGTGAATTGAAAGTTTCGCGAACAAAATAATTTTGCTCACTGTCTATTTTCATTTCAGAAGAAAAGAATCATGTAGTACAGGAGTGTTGTTGTGATGGAAAAACAACCAGACTCTTTTAATAAATGTAGTTTCTTCTGTTTTGGATCTATATCCTTTTCCAAATAAGTGCTGTCTGCTAAAAGCAACACTAACAAAAAATGACTAGTTGTTTGAAAATTTGTGGTTTTTGATCCTTGGCTTGATTTGGTTAATTGGGAAAAGAACCTGAAGGAAGCCAGTTTTTAGCAGCACAATATCCTCAATTACAAGTATAAATGGCAGAAAGAATGTAATATAGCAGCACTGGATTTGTAAGGAATTGGTGAGCTTGTTCAATAGTGGAAGGGCTTTCCTGCATTTCTGTTCTTCACTGTGTTCTTATGTTTTATATTTTATCTTGATTTTGTTGGAGAACAGTGATAACCATCTGACTCAATATCCTCACAAGTGGTGATTTTGCAGCAATGATGACCCAATATTTGGCAATGTAAATCTTGGTAATGCGGATGAGCTATGGTCTTCTTCTAAAGATATAACTAACAGCCCGGTAAAGCCCTTTCCAATATCTGTGGCTTCGAGAGAAGAGTATGCACAAGAAGAGGACCGGCTGTTTACCCTTGGGTATGGAAAAATGAACGATCCTGCATCTCATGGTCTGCAGAATACTCAGGCAAGCCTTGATCATGTAGAATATGATGAAGCTGAAAACAAGCCTATACTGAAGGAGCAGGTATAGTTACTCAATTTTCAGTGATGAGTTTACTTATTAATGCCTCATGCTCAAGTGCAGGAGCTGAGAGAAGCTTAGCATTTTTTATTTTATTTTTTTGTGCTTTTGCAGACAGATTTGGCTGTTGTGGGAAAGAACACGGCGGCTAACTCTCAACTGACGGAAGAAAATGGTGCTTTGCCAAATGAATTGGCAAACAAGGTACCTTTTTTTTTTCTTCCTTTTGGTATTTTCAAAATCTTGATACTGAACCAGACATGTTACTGATTTCCCCCCTTTTCATTCAGGATAACTTTTAGACTCAATAAGCACCAAATACAATTTTTGTTTTTTAGAATCCTGCTATGATCTTTTGACGCTCTAAGTTCTTTTGTCCAGGATTCAAGAAAAGTTATATCAGTGAATTGAAGTTGGAAAATCTTGATATTGTGATCCTTTCACTAATACAGTGTGGTTTCCACATATTAATCTGGAATGGCAAATGGCGACAGAAAAGAGAAATTATATTATTTAAATTCCTCTTCGTCTCTCCATATTTCTTGCTATTATTTTTAGTTTTATTTTTTGGAATGAGAATAAACTTGGATGTTGGGTGAATATGGATTTACATGATTTAGTCATGACTTCAATAATGCATCAATTAAGTTATCCTGGATGTCAAATCCATGACTTAACCATGATATCGATTGCCTAAAGTAAAGCCATTGTGTGGTTTTCTGTTAGTAGGAAGGAGAAAGGAATAACATGTGAAAATTCAGGAGGCATCAGTTACTTATATTTCTAGCATGACATCCACTCTTCCCAGGGACATGCAAATTCTGTTTCCTTGGCATAGTTTAGCTAATACCTCAATATATTCTGAACAATAGAAGCCCTTTGGATCGTAAGTTACAGTTAAAAAAAAAAAATAACATTGAATATATCCTTACAAACCATGTACTGAATTAAAATACTAACTGTGCCTTAGTCACTCTCCCCTGCAGGTCTAGATGGTTAAAACGTTGATCTATTCTATAAGTAATTTGTCTATTTATTATAGTTCTGTGACCAGACTTACAGGCAAAAGAAGATCTTGAAAGGTCGGGAAAAACTGGAAGAAAAAGGTGAACTGAAATCATCCCAAGATTTTTATGGAAACTGGACTTCATCTGGAATCCCAGCCTGTCAGCTTAAGAATCATTTTGCACCCCAAATTATGCAATCTTCTCCCCCTTCAATTCTCAGCCAACAGAAGCAGCTACAGGGTTCCGAGCAGTTGCAGTACCAGCAGATATCCAATCCATTTGTGGCCCCTTCTGCATACGGAAGTATTACAATTCCATATTCTATGCCTGTGTTGTCCCACATTCAGTCTGGGGATTTTAAGCATCAACCTTTAGCTTCTGGTTATGAAGTTTCTTCAGGTAATGCGAATCCTGCTAAAGTTTTCTGACTTTCCAACAAAATTTCTAGTCATTTAATCATCGACCTAAACTTTCTGGTTATGAAGTTTCTTCAGGCAATGCAAATCCTATAAACAAGTTAGCTGACTGTCCAGTGAAACCCCAGAGAATGACACCTCAGGAAAAGATTGAAAAATTAAGGAGGCGGCAACAAATTCAGGCAATGCTTGCCATTCAGAAACAGCAGCAGCAGCTTGTTCATCAAAAGTGTTCCCAAGAAAATCAAATTCAGCATGTTGAAGGAGCTGACCTTGAAGTAGAGGATCTAAGTACACTTGCTTCATTTGACCCAAACTCACCTATTGAGCAAGATGATTCCAATACAATCTCTCTGGCGGTTAATGATTATTCAATGGAGGACACGGTACTCTACAGGCTTCAAGATATTATTTCAAAGGTATGCTTCACGTACTAGTGCATTCTTTCCCTGCTAAATAATTTGTACTTGGTTACAATTCCAAACCAATGTTTTACAACAGTTGGATGTCAGAATTAGACTTTGTATTCGGGATAGCTTGTTCCGGCTGGCTCAAAGTGCAATGCAAAGGCATTATGCTAGTGATACTGGCAGCACAAACAATAGTAGCAGGGACGAACAAGTTGCTGCAAAAGAGGAAACCAGCAGTCAAAGAAGGTTGGTTAAGGCAATGCATTTCTCATGCTTCTGTTTTCAAATTTAATCTATCCTCTCTTTTTTCTTAACATTTTTTCTCTATGGAAATGTTAAATTAGGATCTTTTAATGCCATCACCATCTTCTGTTTTCCTTTCTCGTTCTAGAAATGAATATTGAAAGTGGTATCTTCTATTTACAATGGAGGAATAGTGACTGAAACAATTCAATTAAGGCCGTGCTTGTTCTTAGAAGTTGAAGAAAATCTGAACAGAAAATTTTAGGTTCCTCTTTCACTGGATTTCCTTAAAAACTTGACTGAATTTGACCTTGTTGATCAACTATGTAGTAGTTCGCTTCCATTGGTTCTGTTATGATTGTGAGTGCTGGTCATCATTTCTTGATTTAGTTGAGAGAAGCTTTGGTATTGTATGTAGGCCAACCTAGGTAGAAGCAGATACTAAACTGACATTTGTAGGAGAGAAGCTTTGGTATTGTAGGCCGACCTAGGTAGAGGCAGATATTAAACTGACATTTGTAGCTAGAGCATGTTTGGTTCCCTCAAAATTCAATTTTTTTTTGCATAAAATAAATTTTTTTATGTTTTCATATCGTTTTGATATGATGGTGTTAAAAATAATTTTAAAAAAATAAAAAATATTATTTTAATGCATTTCTAAATTGTTTTGATCTGAAACTCGATTTTTTGTTGTCTACGACAATGTGATTGTTTCTTATTCCAACGGGTTTGTTCCTTTACACCTCGTCCTTCCCAATTCAAATTATTCAATTTGCTTGCACAAAATTAATCAAGTGTTTATCAATTTGTTTATCAATTTGTTTAGAGTATGGCAATCTCAAACTTGCCTGTCATTTTCCTCATGGATTTTATGAGTATACTGCAGGGTGGTTAAGATGCCTGAGGTGGAAACAGAGACCAATCCCGTAGACCGGACTGTGGCTCATTTACTGTTTCATAGACCGATGGATATTCCTGGGAAGCATCCTGATACACCTGAATCACCTTTTTCAACTAAGCTCCCGTGTGAGCACAAGACAATGGGCCTAGCAAAGCTGTCAACGGCAAGCCTGCCTGAGACTCCAAAAAGTAAACCAAACTTTTCGCAAAAGGGGTCTCAACTTTCTAGTCTCTTGACCAATGCTCAGGCTGTCAGTCAGTGTAAAAGCAATCCTTGCTTAAACGCTTCAGAGGATGCATCAAACAATGGGCCTGCAGATGAAGGAGCTAGGGAGGTTAAAGCCTCTCAATGAAGACAAGGGTAATTCCTACCTGAATCTCTTCCATGCATGCATTATGCTTGCAATGGCGATTATATCGATTTACTGGTAATGCCGAGGTTTTCTTTTATTGTCAGCTCACTGGATCATCACCAAATGAGGGTCATGAGGAATAAACACCAGTATTGATGGGGATTTGTAAATGTCTTTAGCAGCGTAACTATCAAGAAGTCGCATTTGTGCATTCTGGAAGTATTAATGTTGTTAATATAGCTACATATCTACTACAACATTGAACTCTTTGCTGTGAGTTCTCGAGATGATGACTTTCTGTGCTTTAATCCTTTCTGTTGATTGTGCGAAAGGGTGATGCTCCAATAATTATTAGTAGATTTGCAAGTGCCTGCTCTCTTGAGTGACATTGGCCACTTTCACTTGATTCTGAATTGTGATTCCAATACGGACGAATTTTATATTATCTCCTCCTTTTGTATCTGCTTCTTTTATGAAAGTTAACTTCAAGAATAACCCTGTGCACCATAAAATAAATTTGACTGGAAAAAGCCTTGCCTGCACTCCAAAATTGTTTTTTAACTTCAGCTTTATATGGAATAAATGTTTTTTAATCAAAGTTAAATAATAATAAAAAAAGATAAATCAAAAGTTTTTGGATTTTGAATTTTTGAAGAAGGCGAATGGATTAGAGAAAGAGATGGAGAAAAAAATTTGAATTTTTGAAGATGCAGAAAAGGAGAGAATGGAGATTTTATATAATTAAGGCTTTAATTTATATTTTGAATCAGTTGCAGATTTGATTTTGCCGCGTCAACAATGAAAAATCCGTTGCAGATTACTTAAATAATTTAATATTTTTTTAATCCTTTTTAGCAATGGATTTGCTATTACTAAATTCAAAATCTGAAGCATGTGATGATCCAAAGGTATTGAATTTAATATTTCACTAAGCATGTCTTTATTCGCAGCAGAATTACAGGATAGAGGAACAATAGTAGGATTTGAATTTGGATTCAAAGGAAAGAAGCCAAAGGTATTGAAATGACCTTTAAATTGTTTAAATTGTCCAGTGAAACCCCAGAGAATGACACCTCAGGAAATGATTGAAAAATTAAGGAGGCGGCAACAAATTCAGGCAATGCTTGCCATTCAGAAACAGCAGCAGCAGCTCCTATTGATCATTCTCCCTGTCTTGTTTAAATTGTTAATTTTTTTTAAGAAGCAATTTATGTAACGAATTTGAACCAAAATCCAGTGAAAATTACTTTGTTCTAACCACAAATGTTAGAATGAGAAAAGTACAATACTAATCAAATCAACTTTAAAAATTAATTATAGCAAAAAAGATATTGAAATAGAATGATGATTATTTATGTTGTATATGAAGAGGAATGAGAGACAATAGGAAGAAAATATCTGTATTTCATTCATCCAAACTTATGAGCCGCTCACGCTTGTAGAAGAAAATTTGGATCAGAATCCTGCAAAGAAACAATGGAGGATTTAGACCAAGAGCATGGAAAGGATACGTAAAATACACAAATAGCTACGTAATGATATTTGAAAAACCTGTTGGTTTGCAGGCAAAGCAATCTTGTTTTGTGAAACTATGGTGCTCCACTCTGCAATGGGCAATTGGTGATACTGACATGAAAATGCAAAGAATTAATAATGGTGGAGAAATACAGAGTAACTGAGAAAGAACATCGAATGGAAAAGTTCAATTTTCACAATGAGTCATACCTGAGGGAGCAAGCAGATCAATTTTATCCTGTGCATATTGTTCTGGCAAGAAGGAAGGGTGACAAACCCTTCATGAACTGTAAGTGGAAAGTTGGATTTGGATCCTGCCTAAAAAAAAGCATAGAATTAATAGTGGAACATGACAAATTTTAACTGAAATTGCCTTTGATTACTGAAAAGAAAATAAACTATTTAGTAGCAATACCTCAATATATTTAGTAGAAAATAAACTATTTAGTAGCTCCTTTTAACTGCTACTCTTTTGCTCCGCTGATGTTGGGAAAATAACTATGCGAGGAATGTGAGAAATCTTGGGCCAATCTTTACCTTTCTCCCTTTCACAACTTTCACCCAGCATAGGACAATTGTTAATTACAAGAGAAGAAAGGGAGGAGGGCAACCCTTCTTCTGGCATGGACTCAAGCATAGGGCAGCGAAATATCACTAATTCTGTAAGAGAGGTGAGGTGTTGAAGTCCCTTGTAGTCAAGATATTTCAGGTGTTCTAGGGAATGGATTGTAAGAGATGTAAGACTTGAGGGCAGAAGCATCTCTTCAGGGAAGGATTCAATATTTTCGTGGCCACCAATTGTAAAGTGTGAAAGCGAAGGGAGCGTTTGCAAGCCCCATTGCATGCGGCCTGCAATGAGTTTGTTGCATTTCCAAATCTCAAGTGATTGTAATTTGGAGGGAAAACCCCCTTCTGGACACAACTCAAGTTCTAAACAATCACTTATTAGCAAATGGTTAAGGGATGGGAGGAGGGAATGCATGCTCTCAGGCAACCGCTTCAAGTTTCTGCAATGTCGTAACGTAAGTTGTGTTAAGACTGGAGCAGGTAATCCTCCTTTGGGAAATGAAACTAATTTAGGGCACTGCTCGATTTCCAAAGAATGAAGAGATTTGAGCTCATTGAGAGGTCTTTCATGTGCACAGAGTGATCCGAGATCTGGACAGTTAAAGATAGAAAGAGAATTTAGCTTGGGGAAAAAGTCCAGTGGGATGCATTTGAGAGAAGCAACGCCGTCGATTGCAATATCTCCTATATCAGTGGGTGAAAATACCATTTGCTCGATTTCCTTGAGTAGGGAGTCTTGGAAGTTGAATCGAGAAACATAGAGAGAGTGCAACCCTGAAAGTAAATCTAATTCCCTCCAGCCCAGAGTACGAGAAGCATCGCGCAAGTAAATTGAATTGATGATTGGACACCTAGGAAGTGGAGTCGCGAGCTGCTCACATCCTCCAATTGAAAGTGTTGTTAAACTTGGAAGGTGGTGACCAGGTAGCGCCTTTGTAAGGTTGGGGCAATTACTGATGAAAAGATCCCGAAGAAGAGGGTAGGCTTCCCGGCTGCCTTCGTCTGAAATCCACTCCCGCCACTCTGGCATCCTTTCAAAAAATAATGTTTTGAGGGATTCAAATGGCTTCTTCATAGCAGTACAATTCCCATAGAACTCAGAGCCCACAGTCACAACTTTATCGAATGCTTGAATTGAGAGATACTCTAAAGAAGCTAATTGCCCGAGCGGTGGTAAGGAGGTGCAGTTTGTACATCTACTGAGCTTCAAGGACACTATATTTGAGAAAGAGGACTCTCCTACCCACTCCGGAAACCTTAAACCTCCATAACCATCAATCTGAAGATCCTTCACATTTCTATTTGGCTCTAATTTCTCAAGTGTGCTTGTTATGTGTTGCGGGTCATGAGTGTCACCATCCCATGTAAACCTCAGCTCATCAAGGTGCTCTCTACCTTTCAAATTTGCCTCAACAGCATCCCGAGCATCCACCACATTTTGAAGGTTCCCAATATGAAGTTCTCCCCGTAGATGTCGTAGCTTTCCCAATTCTTTAATGCTAGTCTCACTCTGTCTTCCCACGAGAAAGTCAGTCAACTTTTGGAGCTTTGCCAGTTGACCTATATGTGGTGGCATCTCTTTCAAAGGCGTGTATTTGATGTTAAGATACCGCAAGTTGATTAACCTTTCCAGAGATGCAGGCAACCTTTCGATTCCTGTTCTTTGAAGATTCAGATGTCGTAAATACTTCAAATTTCCAAGATCAGGTAGACTAGCAAGTTGTTTGCAATATTCCAAGATCAACGTTTGCAAATTGAGAAGAGTACTCGCTTCTTCAGGCAACGTTACTAAATCTGACCAGGAAAGATCCAAATACCGCAAATGCTTCAACTTGCTAATTGAACATGACAACACAGATGCATCTCTACAATTAGTCATGAATAGCACTCGTAGGCGACAATGTGTTGACTGAAAGATCTCATTATAAAATTCGGGAGGACAGATCCAATTGTGTGGATAAGTTTGGAATGTGCGTAGAAGCTGAGCTTCACGGATGTTTTCTAATTTCTTGCTGAAAGAACAATCTTCAGTATGTGGCGTACCTGCTACGAGTGATAAATGTCGGGTCCTTCTAGTCGCCTTGGAAGAATTATTCGGGCCGAAGCAAAATTGACCGGACACATGTGTAGCCAAGTCATGCATGATATCGTGCATCACAAATGATGAGGGAGAGGCACTTGATTGCTGGAAAAACGACCTTGACAAGAGATCATCAAAGCACTCAGCACCTGCCTTTTCCATCTCATCATCTACAGAGTGGACTAAGAAGCCCTCTGCCATCCACAGGAGCACTAACTCATCCTTTTGAAATGAATAGTCTTTCGGAAATATGGCACAATAAGCAAAACATTGCTTCATATGTGGCAGGAGATAAAGATAACTTAATCTCAAAGCTGGGAGGATATCGTCATTGGGTAAATCCCATAGATTGCTTTTCAATATCTTCTCCCACTCCTCGACATCTCTTTTGGTGCGTAGCAGACCTCCGAGTGTTATTGCAGCTAGAGGAAGGCCTTCACACTTTCTCGCTATTGCTCTACCAATTTCTTGTAACTCTTCATAAGCATTGGGATTTTCACCTCGAAATGCATGAGTCGCAAACACGGCCCAGCAGCTGTCTTCCGTTAATTCTTTTAGATAATGAGTTGGAACAGTTCTCATGACTGTTGCTACACTTTCATTCCGTGTTGTGACAAGAATCTTACTCCCTTGTGCTCCGCACTTCAGGGGGGTAAGCAAATTGTCCCACTCAGCATAATCTTCCTCCCAAACGTCATCTAAAACAAGCAAGAATTTCTTTCCCCGCAATCTCTCCTTCAACTGAAGCTGGAGGGGATCCAGATTATCAAAATCAGGCTTTGAACCGAACCCCTCAAGGATAACCTTGGTTAACTTCGAAACACTGAAATCTTCTGAAACACAAACCCAAGCTTTGAGACCGAACCGCTCTTGTACTCTGCTGTGATTGTATACAAGCTGAGCGAGCGTGGTTTTACCAGCCCCGCCCATTCCCACTATGGGAACGACACCTAGGTTTTGTCCATTTGCATCATCTGATAGAAGCAACTTCAGTATTGCTTCCCTGTCATCATCTCTACCATAAACACCACGTTCATCCACCAGAGAAGTTGTTCGTCTTTTAGGCGATGATGGTTCTTTTCCAGTGCGGTTGATCAAACCAAGGGCATCCTTTTGTTTTACTAAGTAATCTAGACTCTCCTGGAGGCCTCTTGATTTTTCTTCTATCTCTCTCAACCCCATTATTTCAAGTGGTTTAATGAAGGTTTGAGCTTCAGCTTCCAACTCCTGCCGTAGAGCTTCATAAGCAATCTCATCCAAGAAGTCGTCGGCTTCATAGACAGCGTCTTTATACTCGGCCAGCCAATCCCGCACAGCTCTATTTGTTATCTGCTTCTCCTCAGCATCGTCAAGCAGCCCACCGCCAGATATCATTGTTGTCTTCAACCTCTTCAGCGGCATATCGTCAAACAAAAATCTGGGATTCAGTTTACTAGAAACTTCTTCAACAATCTTTTGAATTAATTTTGATTCATGCCTGTGCATAGAAAAAGAAAGTCATCACTCATGGATGAAAGATAATCTTTTGAATTTAATGCAAATTTAAAATACAAAATGTAATGAGAGTAAAAGTTATAAGCATTTGCTATGGATATAGGGAAAGAAAAAAAGTACCCATTTGCGAAACTGCGAAGATCCAACCCAGATAAATTTGCAGCCTCCATAAGAGCTTTTCTCCACTTTTGGACCTTCTCCATTTCTTCCTTAAAACGTTCTTCATGTCTATCAAAGGCTTCAGCAAAACTCCCCGTCTGTTTTCTAATATCAGAAGGATCGATATCATAGAAAACAGGTAGAACAATCTGGCCAGTTGTGTGTCTGCAATCAAGAATCTTTTCAAGTTCAGCAAGACACCAAGTGGAGGAAGCATAGCCCTTAGAGAAAACCACTATAGAAATCTTGGATTCTTGAATTGCTTTGAGGAGTTGCAAGGAGATTTCTTCACCTCTACGAAGTTCGTCGTCATCTCGAAATGCATGGATTCTTGCATGGTGTAAAGCAGTGTAAAGATGATCCGTAAAATTTTTGCGAGTATCTTCACCTCTAAAACTTAGAAATACATCGTAACCCCAACCAGGTCTAGACAAAGAAGAAGAAGAAGAAGAAGAAGACGCCATGAATATCTAGTAAGGGTTGCTGACTGCTGCAGGTAGGAGAGAGAGGATCGAGGGGCAGTAAAATGTCACCTTCCCTCTTTCTTTTGAAGCGCCCATTTAAGTATGGCTTTACATATGGAAGTTCGGTAAAAAAAAATTAAAAAATTATGTTTTTAAATTATTTTAATATTTATATGTTAAAAATAATTTTTTTAAAATAAAAAATATTATTTTAATATATTTTTAAATAAAAAGTATTTTAAAAAAGCTACTATATTTTTAAATAAAAAACGCTACCATATTTTTAAATAAAAAAACCTAGCACATCTCTTTTAATATATATAGTTAATCTCTAGTTTTCATAAAATTAAATGGGATCAAAATTGTTAAGGTCCTTTCACTTTCATAACCTCTCTGCATTTGGCTATATTAATTCAAAGGTTTAAGCCGAAATGAATTATATCAGTAAATTTTGTATAGAATTACTTGGTTGTATTAATTATGAATTAACATGTTTGGTATCGATCAATGTCAATAGAAAGAATTGATTAATCGATGAAATTAATTAATTCTTGATAAATAGCAGTTTTTCTTCTTTTAATATAGTTCTCTAGTTTTCATAAAAAAGAAATCAAATATTCATTACTACGTACCTTTCATACACTTGTAAACAGTATCTTCTTCGATAAATCAATCTTAAAAACACTTTATATCCAAACTTTACAAAGTTGCGATAAAATAGAAAAAAAACAAGAGCAAAAACAAAGAGTGCAGGTGATGCATGAAAGCAGGAGATGTAGAGCTCAGATAGAGCCCTGAGGCACAAGAACAAAGACACCGTAAAGAAAGCACTACCATTAAACCCGGCTCGCTTCAATGAATGAATTAAACTGCTGATGATTTATTGATCTATAATATAGTACGTAAATCCAAGAATAAATTAACCTGATTAAAATTAAATTAAATTTTTTATTTTTTTAGAAAATATCATCATCTTATTTTCCTCTTAAATGGCTTGTTAGGTTTGGTTTCTGCTCATTGATTAGATTAGAATTTGCTGCTATGACAAATTTTTTTTTATTTAAAAACAACATTTTTCGACACTTCAAATAGCTTTAAAATTGTTCGGTTACGATTATTTGGTTTCTTTAATATATTAATCAACTATATTATGACTCATAAATTTGTTTGCTCTATAAATTTCTAGACCTTTTCTCTTGGATTTGATTGGTTCATTTTATGTTGTTTTTTTTTTTTAATATGTGTGGCCCATTTCTTTTGCATGATAACCATGCAACAACCAACATAACATTACATATTCCATATTTTGATTAATTAGCCATTTGGGTTTAGCTCATTGATACACACATCAACAAGTATTTTATTTTTTTGTTATGAAAATATATTTATATGTGATTTTATTTACCCGTGGTTTTCTTTTCTTTTTAGCTCCAAACTTTTCTACTCTTGCGTTCTAGGTTTGTTTCTTACCTGTATTTTCAAATTTTTCTCATTATTTTATTCTTTCATATATTGTTGTTTTTTTTTCATGATTTCAAACTAAATGCCTTACCTACGCTTTCACAATAATTTTTAAAAAATCTTTAAGTTCAAACCATGTTATGTTCAACAAACAAGAGGCATGTGTTGATGTCTCACAAGTCAAAATACTTGCCCAGATATTTTTGCTATAATAAATTCGACAATTGTTTATATACAAAAATTATATAATTTATGTTTATTTAAAAATTAGAGAACCATAGTGTAACTTTCCCTAAACTTCTAACATGTCCTAAATACCATGGGTCTGCAACCATGCTAGACCCAAGCGTTACGAGTTTGGCAACTATGTCAAGTCCAAATCTTGTCAGACCCAAGGTGTTTGGCAGAGGTATTTATTTTTTTTCTTAACAATACATCAGAGGTTCACAAGGAATTATCAGTTATCCTCAGGCCATTCAGCACTTTTCATGACTATTTTGGTCCTTAACAAAACCATTACATTTATCTGGCTCATGAAAATTATGCAAATCTTAGGCGTCAGGCCCAAGCGCTATTGGTCTAACACCCACACCAGGCCCAAGGGCCTTGGGCTGTCAGGGTTTTCCAGATCTAAGTACTGATGGGTGAGAGGAGAGAGAGATGGGATGGTCTAAAAGGAGAAAAACATCATTTCTTTGATTCCGACTACCAAAATGTTAGAGTTTTGTTTCAAATGGTTGCATATAACGATGGAAGTTTGGCTTTAGTGTTTTTTACTTTTAAAGTGCCTAAAACAATTGGATATGATATCTAGAAGAAATTGGTTTTTTGGTTGATTTTGGGTTTGTGACCAGTTTTTTGCACTTATGGAGTTAAGAATTGGTTTAAAAAGGTTATTAATGTGATTTTTAGGTGCTTTGGGTTGAGAATAGATTTCTAAAAGAAAAAAACTAGCTACCCTGAGTTTTCGGCAACTATGGTGGCCAGAATTTGGGTATGATGAGCAACATGTCTTTTTTTTTAATTCAACTGTGGCGAACGACATGTCATCCGCACAATTATCAAAAGAAAAAAAATAAAGGCCCAAACAGCTTGAGTCTGGTAACCACGCCAGACCCAAGTGGCTTAAGTCTAGCAATTAGGTCAGATTCAAGCGACTTGGGTCTCGCAATTATGCATGTCAGATCCAAGTGTCATGGGTCTGGAATCAAGTCGGACCCAAATGACTTGGGTTTGACAACCAATACAATAATAGAAGAAAAATATCATGGCGGAGTGTGGGCATATGTGTGTGTATATGTATATATAATACGTGTATTTTGCTAACAAATGTAATTTTTTTATATCATAATCTATGTTAATTAATTTTATGAATATTGTTTTGGATGTGTGTGTATGAGTCCCCAAGGGGCGTAGCGTGATGGCAAAGGGTTTGAGATCTGCACAGGAGGTCTCGAGTTCGAGTCAGGGCGTGCACCTCTTGTAAGAGCCTGGGATAACCGGGGTTTTACTCACTCACCTGGACCCACAAAATACACTTTCCGGAAGGTGAGGTTTTCTCGAATAAAAAAAAAAATGTGTGTGTATGAGCTTTTGTATGCGTGGGCTGCGGGTGCTAGGAAAATGGAGTTAGGTCCCACATTTTATTATATACGCAATATAATCTTTCTTTTCACGTGATGTGCTAATAATGCAGAAGAAGACTTCACTTTGGCCATGTTTGTTTTCCGGAATTCACTTTCCGGGAAACCACTTTCCAAACTTTCCTGTGTTTGTTTGCCATTAGGAAAGTTGGTCAACGGAAAACACTTTCCGGTCAACGGAAACACTTTTCGGTCAACGGAAAACATTTTCTAGTCAACGAAAATACTTTTCGAATTTGGTTTGGTTTTCAGGAAAGTGTTTTCCCTTTTGGCTGTGTTTGTTTTCCGGAAAGTGATTTCCGGGAAACCACTTTCCAAACTTTCTTGTGTTTGTTTGCCATTAGAAAAGTTGGTCAACGAAAAACACTTTCCAGTCAAAGGAAAATTTGGCTTGGTTTTCAGGAAAGTGTTTTTCTGAAAAATTTGGGTGGAAAACACTTTCCAGAAGTTGTGAAAAATTTAGAAATGTCATTATTTGCTGATTATATCAAATTTGATCCTCAAACTTTTGATTGCTATATATAATTTGTTTTGAATATTTATTTTTCAATTCCATCTCTTAAAATTTAATTTTTATATTAATTTTGGTCCTTATTTTTATAATTGCTATTTGCTTTTTCCTTATCATTTTTTATTGAAATTTTTTATCTATCAAATTTGGTCTTCATTCTTTTGATTGTTACTTATTTTATTTGAAATAATTTATGAAATGTTAATTATTATTATTTTAATTTCTTCACCTTTTATTTTTTTTTAATTTTTTAGATTTGATCTCTATTATTTTGATTATTATTTATTTTATTTGAGATAATTTATGAAATTATATTTTTTTTAATTTCATTCTCATTCAACTTTTTAATTTGTAAGATTTGTTCCTCATTATTTTAATAAACTTGAGAAAAATAAAACATTAATAAGTTATTTTCCAGCTCATTTTCCATGACATAACCAAACACTGGAAAGTGTTTTCCAACTTATTTTCCATTACACTACCAAACATCGGAAAATACTTTCCCGGAATTCACTTTCCTGAAATTTACTTTCCAAAAAAAAACTACTTTCCAGCAAACAAACGGGGCCTTTATTTCTTCTATCTTCCTCTTCTTTTATCACTTTTCATTCATTGATAAAGTACGGGCTTGTGTATGCGTGGGTTGCGGACTTGCGGGTGCTAGGAAATTGGAGTTAGGTCCCACATTTTACTCGGTTTGTCCTCGCTTTATTTGCCAAGAGATCCCATCGTCGAAAAAGTGGGTTTGATTGGAATAACTTTTATTATATATATATGCCAATCTTTCTTTTCACGTGATGTGCTCATAATGCAGAAGAACACTTCACTTCATGTCTTCTCTCCTCTTCTCTTATCATTTTATTCCAAAACTTCTTTATAAATATAATTATTAAAATTCATCTATTAATGTTTTTTTAAATAAAAAAAATAGTTAAGAAAACAATTTAAAAACATGTTCAACAAGCAAGTGTTTTTGGTTTTTAGCGGCTTTTGCTTTTAACACAGATAACAAAAACAAGATATTTGGTTACATATGAATCATAGATTTGTGGTTGTGAGACCCATTACAATTTACGGTCCAAACTCAGTATTTTCTCATCCACCGACAACTTCACCAAAAAAAAAAAAAAACTGCAGTATGAAAATTAGCATTTAGACAACTAATCGGTTGTAGCATGACCTCCTTGTGGCTAGAAATTAGCATCGTTCTTTAAAATGTCTGGCCACCCAAAGTTCTTTCTAATTGTCTTACAACAAATCTGCAGTATGAAAATTTATTTAGACAACAGGGGGATGTACTTGAAAAACCTTCACTTTGAATGGAAACTTCTCCGGCTCTTTCTTGGCAAAGTGGTTCATTTTGCTTTGCAAGATCAGTATCAGCCCTTGTCTACTCTCTTTGCTAAGAATTTGACCATATACAGCCCTGATATTTGCTGTTCTAATTTCATCAGTTCCCATGAAGATGACCAGGTTCTGCAGAACAGATTAAAAAAAAAATTATGACTAGGATTTCCATACAAATTTTGCTTGCAGAAATTACTTAAACAAGAGCTGTTCTTTTATCAGAATTCCAACCTTTACAAGTTCCTACAAGCATGAGATTTTTAAGAAAACTTCAAATGAGTAAAAAAGAAAAAAAAAAAAACTGATCCCAAAATTTCTTAACAATTCATCAAGCAATGTTTCCTACAAAGAGCAAAACTTGTAAAAAAAATAGGATGCTTACCCCTAGAATAAGTCATAAAACTGCAAGAAATAAGCAATAAAAAAAGAGCACGATTGAATTTCTCTCTTCAAAGTTCAAAAAGGTTTCTTTATTAAATTAAACAAACAAAACCCATAATAAATCTTAAAAAACAAAAATCATAGAACACCCTTTTGTTTGCATATGCACCAACCCATTTTCAACAAACCAAAACTCAAAAAGCTAATTCCTTTGCCTTTTTTCTCTTCAAAAAGGGTTCTTTAAATTAATCAAAACAAAACAAAAACACATTAATTTTAAACAGTATACTTCCAAACCAAATCAAAAGGCACTGGCTTTAAATACAGTATAAAATAAAGCAAAAAAGTTGCCACCTTTACACTTCCTATGTTCTCTACATAAAAACCCCCCCATGAAAATAAACAAATTAAATTAAAAAAAAAACATTAAAATATTATTATAAGAATCAATATCATAAACGTGGTTAAAATATTCAACAAAATAATCGAAATGAGCATACCTTGTTGTACGGATTGGAGCGGAGAGAAATAGAGAAGCGGAGGCTATCAAGATCAGGGCAATTTCCAAAAATGGAACGGAACTCCATGAGTGAGCGAGTGAGTTCTGTGTCAGCCACATCATAGCCACGGTCTTTGTGCATTTCCAAAACTGTCCTTCAAGAAATGTAGTACCTGTAGCTCTGTGTCGACCTGTCGTCTACCAACTCCGCCAGGCATCGATCGCGCGGCTGAAAACACCGTGAATCGAAGCGTGGTTGCCGTTAAAGGTATCCGTGCTTTCTGTCATGGTTTACTTTTATTATTCACTGTTACTTCGTTTTTGGGGTGATACAAAGTTTTTTTTTTTTTAAAAAAAAAAAAATATATATATATATATATTAAATAATTTTAATATATCTTAAATAAAAAAATATTTTAAAAAATAAAGATTAGACAGTGTTATTGGAGTGTCTTTTATAAAATTGAACCTAAAATCATTGATGGGCCTCTATGATTTTATTTTTTATGGCCAGTGAAAGGTTTTATAGCCATATTTAAGATTAATGGGCTGGATATGATCATCCTTGATGAAAAAAGATTAACAATTTGATTTGACTCTGTCCAAGACATGCCCTACCCATCTAAAGTAATAAAGTTTTGTACGTTTAATGTTTAATGTAGGTTAATATAATAATTTGTTATCTTGGATTGAATTTTAAATTAAATTAGATATAATTTAATTTGATATAATAAAACTTAGTTAATTTTATAAAAAATCAGTTTAATTTTTTTAAAATAATCTTAAAGTTACATCAATTTAGTTGATTTAAGTTAACCCACTCCAACAAGATTTGGAGAGCGGAATTGGTGTGAATTATGGCAGTGAACTTGATAAATTTATTTAACTTTCGCATTGCTTACTTAGGATTCGAAAACTGAAGAAGATTTGATAGACTTTCAATGAGAGACTTA
This sequence comes from Populus trichocarpa, assembly GCF_000002775.5. Taxonomy (NCBI): domain Eukaryota; kingdom Viridiplantae; phylum Streptophyta; class Magnoliopsida; order Malpighiales; family Salicaceae; genus Populus; species Populus trichocarpa. The sequence continues at coordinate 20,078,140 of NC_037287.2, read as the reverse complement.
AGTTAAAGAACTGGATTGGCAGTGGTTGCATAGGTTTCCAATTATTATATTAGGTGACACTACATTTGGCTCTGTGGTTTTCAAGATGTTAAAGAACTCCAACCGCTACTTGGCATGTCATCCTCGCATGTGGCTCCGAGATGAACGATCTGCCAAAGATTTATCAGAGCCTGGAGTTTTCCCCAGCACTGAAACAGCTGTCTCTGCGGCTAGGTACATATGGTGACTTCTCTCTTCATGTATTTTTCAGTCGGAAAAGAAAAACTGATCTTGGTTACTGTTCCTTATAGGCCTGGTGATACAATTCTAATTGCTTGCAGCAGGAGGGAGGCATCTTGCCTCTAATATTCAAAGAAACAAACCTCTTTGCTTGGTATGCGGCAACAATCTAATATTTAACAATTATGATATAAATACCTCGCAACTAGACTTGGCATTACCTTGGCAGATGGTATAATAGCATTCCACTGTCATTTACACCCTTTCTTCTTTCTCTTCCAATGATTCTAACCTTTCAAATTCAAAGGAGTCAGGCTTCGTGAATCAATCATTTCTTTATGCAGTGCCCTGGGGTTCTTGTCTACTTGCAAAATAGCAAACCTGACAGTGAGGAAAGGCTTGGTTGCTGCTTGCATCACGAAAGTGGAAGGCTAACCATAGACAGTTGCATACTTCAATGTTGGGCAAATCCTTTGTATCTCTCTCTCATCAGCACAGGAGGAGGGAATGGGGGTGCTGTCTTCCTCGGTGAAAACTAATGGTGATAGAGTGCTTCTGTTTCCCAAACTAGGATTGAAGGAGGTGCCAAAGCAGTCCTGACAAGTGGGGACCTAGCATTTATGATAGTGTTTCTGATTCCCAAACTAATGGTGATAGTGTTTCCTCGAGTCATTTATGCTCGAAATTCTGTTTATTTCTGGTTGGATGTGGATTCTCAAGGATTGATCATCCTGAGCTTGTCTGTACCATAATGAGACTAGTGATATCAGGTTCCAAAGCAACTGATAGTAGCCATTGAAGCTGCAAATGGACTAGACGACAAGCAGAAAGGATGAGGGGACACACCAAGAGGCTTAATGACACCATCATCCGCTAATCACCAGCCATATGTATCTTCAGAAATATATATCGCGCACGACTTTTGCCAACACATGCCTGTGCAGTACAAGAATAAAAGATTATTTGTCAGTTAAAAAAAATAAAGTTGGAAAGAATAAAATGAATTAGCAGCGCAAGATAAATATGTACGTTTCGGATTTTGGATAATGCATCATGATGATGCAAATTTAATTGGCCATGATAATTATGATGGGAAGCTGTAACTTCCTCTGTTCTTACATCAGATATTTGTGATGGCTTTATCACACAAATTAATCCTTCTCATTATATAATCACGTTATTAAAAATGTATATTTTAGTTGTGATGACTATATATGTGCTAGTGAGAAAGATATGTTTTTAAGATTTTCATAAAAGAAAAAAAATATATATTAATATGATATCTTTGCTCCAAATTTGAATCTAGTGACCGTTGGAAGATGTTTGAATCCTACTAAACGCACCGTATGGCCATTAGAAGATCGTAGGGGTATTATGTCACAAAACACACCGTTCAATTACTACCTAGACAGATCGTTTAAATGTTGCTGTTTCTTTGATGACTCTTGCCACGTGTTGGCTGTTGCTTGATAATTGGAAGTTGTTATTAGCCGCTCTTTCAGTTAGCATTTGTAACACACTGCCTGCGTGAAAATAGAAGAACGAAAAATGGTGGCTTAACCAATTTATGTCCTTCTCTCCTCTCTCTTCTTCTTTATTCCCTATCATCCAGTGTTTCTGTTATATGGCCTGCGAGTTTATTGATCCCTGTGATTAGTAGACTCCATTGTAAACCGCAAATCAGTGTAGTAACCTAACAGTCCTCCTGGATTCTTTCCTGGTGGGAGATCATTCCATCATACTTGCTACAAGTGGTATTAGGGCGATCGATCCTCGGAATGTGAACAAATGATCCTTTCACTAATGTGAACAAATGATCATTCCATCATACTGGATTCTATCCTGGTGATCATTCCATCTTTTGATGTTCCAAGTTCTTTTGTCCCGGATTCAAGAAAAGTTATATCAGGGAATTGAAGTTGGAAAATCTTGATATTGTGATCCTTTCACTAATACAGTGTGGTTTCCACATAATAGATCTTAAATTAGACTGGAGGGACAGCGAAACCTAACTAGAGCTGGGAAGGGTAAAAGTTACCTTACACTTGAACTTATTAAGACTTCCTGAGTAATTCTCTGGAATGGAAAATGGCGAAAGAAAAGAGAAATTATATTATTTAAATTCCTCTTCGTCTCTTCATATTTCTGTTGGGAAAACTAGGGACAACTAACCGGATCAATTCAGCGGAATACAATTCACAATTCACAAGTCCCAATCCTTTTTCCCTCTTTGTGCAGTAAAAACAGAATCAAACAATGAACAAATATAATGCAACAATCACACAAATCAACACCAAGATTTTTACGTGGAAAACCCGATACGGGAAAAACCACGGGACCGGAGTCCACCTAAAAACTTCCACTATCACAAATAATGGGTTCACAATTGTTCTTCCTCAGATTCAACTAAGGGCTACAACATATATATCATCAAGAACTACTTATTCTCGGATTACAACAAGATTAAAGAAGAATTATTTGAGAAAAACTCACAATACTGACAGCCCCGTTTTCTGTCAAAACGGCCAGCTTCCACACCACCAATCTTCAATCCAACCGTTCAGAATGAAGAGGAACGTGTCTAGAAGCTGCTGTCAAAATCTCAGCCCGATCCAACGGTGAACGAACTGGAAATCGAAGAAAGAACGCAGGCTGCTCTGCTGCCTCTTCTTCTTTCTTTCTCTAGGTTTTCTTCTCCTCTCTTCTCAAATTTTGCTACTGCCTCTACAGTGGCAGTTTCATTTTTTAAATCAAAGAGGCAGCCAGCTGCCTCCTTAATTAATGTGGTGGTCCCCCCATCACATGGTGCGGGACCACACAACAAATCTCCCCCTCACGCACCATGTGAGGAATTCGCCATACTGGCGATCAACATGTAAGCTTCAATTTAGGAGGCTCTGACAAGCCTGCTTCCCTTCTGCAAAACTCAAACTTCTCTCTCGGTAGAGGTTTGGTCATCATGTCTGACACGTTGTTATCGATATGGATCTTCTCAACAACAAATGACTTCATCTCCATAGCATCTCGAATCCATTGATATCTAACCTCAATGTGCTTTGATCGAGAGTGAAAAGTAGGATGCTTACTGAGATGGATTGCACTTTGACTGTCACAGTGCAACACAAAGTTCTCTTGAACTAGGCCAAGTTCATGTAAGAACTTCTTCATCCATAACAACTCTTTGCCCCCTTCAGTAAGAGCAATATATTCAGCCTCTGTAGTGGATAATGCAACACATTTTTGCAACCTTGATTGCCATGAGACTGCTCCCCCTGCAAACTTCATCAAGTATCCTGATGTGGACTTTCTAGAATCAACATCACCAGCCATATCTGCATCTGTGTATCCATCCAACACAGGTTTATCATTACCAAAACATAAGCTGAAACTAAAAGTACCTTTGAGATACCTGAGTATCCATTTCACTGCTGACCAGTGTTCTTTACCAGGATTGGAGAGGAACCGACTAACCACACCAACTGCATGAGCTATATCCGGCCTTGTGCAAACCATGGCATACATCAAGCTACCAACTGCGGATGCATAAGGAACCTTTTTCATCTCATCTCTTTCCTCATCACTTGAAGGACACTGCTTAGAACTTAGTTTAAAGTGGCTTGCAAGTGGAGAACAAACCGGTTTGGAGTTGCTCATGTTGAATCTCTCAAGTACCTTTTGAACATATCTCTCCTGAGATAGCCAAAGTTTCTCCTTCTTCCTGTCACGTGTGATTTTCATGCCAAGAATCTGTTTTGCTGGTCCTAAGTCTTTCATTGCAAAAGACTTGCTTAACTCTTCCTTCAAAATCTGAATCTTCTTAGCATCATGGCCAACAATCAACATATCATCCACATACAACAAGAGAATAATAAAGTTTCCATCTGGAAACCTTTTCATAAATACACAATGATCAGAAGTGGTCCTGTCATAACCGTGATCCACCATGAAAGAATCAAACTTCTTGTACCATTGTCTTGGAGCTTGCTTTAACCCATATAGGCTTTTTTTCAACTTGCAAACTAACTGCTCTTTACCTTTTGCTTCAAACCCTTCAGGCTGTTCCATGTAGATTTCCTCATCTAAATCACCATGGAGAAAGGCAGTTTTCACATCAAGTTGCTCAACTTCAAGATTCAAACTAGCAGCTAAGCCAAGCACAACTCGGATTGAAGACATCTTGACCACTGGTGAAAAGATTTCTTCAAAATCAATACCCTTCTTCTGACCGAAACCTTTCACAACCAATCTTGCCTTGTACCTTGGTTGTGAGCAATGTTCATCAATTTTCAACCTGAACACCCATTTGTTCTTGAGTGCTCTCTTACCTTTAGGAAGCTTCACTAACTCAAAGGTATGGTTTTCATGCAAGGATTTCATCTCTTCTTGCATTGCTTGCAACCACTCACTTTTCTTCTCATATGACATGGCTTCATCAAAGCATTCTGGCTCTCCCCCGTCAGTAACCAGCACATACTCATGAGGAGAATATTTGGTGGAAGGTTGGCGAGGTCTGGTTGACCTCCTCAATTGTGGCTCATCTGGAGCTTTCTGCATAACCTGTTCAGGAATAACATCAATATCATCATTAGCTGATTCAGGATCACCAACTAATGGCTCAACAAGAAAACCACCATTATCATCATTTTGCAAATCTCCCCCATGATTAGCAAGCATCAAAGGTAACTGTGGAGTAGGTCTTGGATTTGAATTAGATGGAATAAAAGTAGTAGACTCTGTTTTCTCCTTCAGTTCAAAGTCTTCAATGGTTTGATCTTCAAAGAAGATAACATCTCTGCTTCTCACAATTTTCTTCTCCTTTGGATCCCACAACCTATAGCCAAACTCATCATCTTCAGATCCCAAGAAAATACACTGCTTTGTCTTGCTGTCAAGCTTAGACCTTTCATCCCTTGGAACATGTACAAATGCTCTGCATCCAAACACTCTCAAGTGTGCATAGGAAACATCCTTTCCTTTCCAAACTCTATCTGGAACATCAAACTCAAGAGGAACTGATGGAGAAAGGTTGATCATGGCAACTACAGTCTTCATTGCCTCACCCCAAAAGAACTTAGGCAGCTTTGCATGAGAGAGCATACATCTAATTCTTTCAACAATGGTTCTGTTCATTCTCTCAGCCACTCCATTCTGTTGTGGAGTCTTAGGAACGGTCTTCTCCAACTTGATACCATGTTCCCTACAGTACTTTTCAAAAGGACCCATGTATTCACCACCATTGTCTGCTCGAACACATTTCAGCTTTCTACCAGTTTCTCTTTCAACTCTGGCATGGAAATCCTTAAAGACATCAAGCACCTGATCTTTGGATTTCAAACAAGTGGCCCAAATCTTCCTGGAGTGATCATCAATAAAACTAACAAAGTACAATGCACCTCCAAGAGACTTATCAATCATAGAGCAAACATCAGTATGAACTAAATCAAGAACATGTGACCTTCTATGTGAAGGTGATCTTTGAAATGCAACTTTATGTTGTTTACCAACTAAACAATGAGTACATGTGTTCAAGTTCATACCTTTCAATGGAAGGTAGTTCTTCTTGGCAAGGATGCCAAGGCCTTTCTCACTCAAATGTCCAAGCCGCTTATGCCATAGATCAGTAGAGCAATCTTCAATTGCATTCACCTCCCCTTTGATCACCTTGGCTTGTGACATGTAGAGACCCATCTTCTTCCCTTTAGCAACAATCAAGGAATTTCTGAAGAGCTTCCATTTACCATCTCCAAAGTAACTGTGATAGCCTTCTTCATCAAGAGTACCTGTAGAGATTAAATGTAGGCGCATATCAGGCACATGCCTAACATCTTTGAGTAGCAACTTGCACCCAGTATTGGTTTCCAACTAAATATCTCCAATGCCCACAACACTAGCCATCCCTTGATTTCCCATCCTAACTTGACCAAAGTCACCAACAGTGTAGGATGTGTAAAAATCACGTCGGGGTGTAACATGGTAAGAAGCTGCTGAATCTGCAACCCAGGTGGTATCTTGACATGCAAGATTAACACAGCCATCATCACACACAATGGCAACATCACCATCAGATACAACTGCAGCTGTACCATTCTCTTCATTCTTGTCTTCATCTCTACCCTTTTTATCTCTTTTATACTTTCTGCAATCTTTTTGCATATGTCCAGGCTTGTCACAATAATAACACTTGAAACCCTTCCTTGACTGAGATCTTCCTCTTGGCTTCCATTTGCCTTTTCTATTGCTGGATTCTCCATCTTGCTTGCCGTGAGAGAACCTGCTTTGACTTCTCCCTCGACTTTCTATAACAAGTGCATGAGACTCGGAAGTGCTTGTCCCTTTCCTCCTCTTCTCTTCATTGAGGATACAATCCTTCACTGTTTTTAAAGTGAGCTTTCCATTCGGAGTAGAATTGCTAAGTGACACTACCAAAGTCTCCCAACTATCCGGCAATGAACTCAATAGGATTAATGCTTGCATTTCATCGGCTAACTCAAGGTTCATCAATGACAGCTGATTCAAGAACCCTTGGAAAATATTTATATGCACTGAAGCATCTTCACCATCTCTATACTTCAAATTCACAAGGTCTCTAATTACAAAAACCTTGTTTTGTGCACTCTCCTTGGCAAAGGTTTCTTCCAACAGCTTCCACACTGTATAGCAGTCATGTTCTTGAGAAATATGATTAATGGACTTAGAAGATACCCATTTTCTAACATTAGCGGTAGCCTTTCTATTTAGTCCATTCCATTTTGCATCATCCATATCATCAGGCTTTATTCCTTTACATTCAATCGGCAAAGCCAAATCATTGCAATATAAGTGATCCTCCATCATTGTTTTCCATAGAAAATAATTTGAGGAAGTGAGCTTTATCATGCCCGAATCTTCCTTTTCCATTTTAACTGCACAAGAATTCAATCTACACAACCAAATGCTCTGATACCACTTTGTTGGGAAAACTAGGGACAACTAACCGGATCAATTCAGCGGAATACAATTCACAATTCACAAGTCCCAATCCTTTTTCCCTCTTTGTGCAGTAAAAACAGAATCAAACAATGAACAAATATAATGCAACAATCACACAAATCAACACCAAGATTTTTACGTGGAAAACCCGATACGGGAAAAACCACGGGACCGGAGTCCACCTAAAAACTTCCACTATCACAAATAATGGGTTCACAATTGTTCTTCCTCAGATTCAACTAAGGGCTACAACATATATATCATCAAGAACTACTTATTCTCGGATTACAACAAGATTAAAGAAGAATTATTTGAGAAAAACTCACAATACTGACAGCCCCGTTTTCTGTCAAAACGGCCAGCTTCCACTCCACCAATCTTCAATCCAACCGTTCAGAATGAAGAGGAACGTGTCTAGAAGCTGCTGTCAAAATCTCAGCCCGATCCAATGGTGAACGAACTGGAAATCGAAGAAAGAACGCAGGCTGCTCTGCTGCCTCCTCTTCTTTCTTTCTCTCGGTTTTCTTCTCCTCTCTTCTCAAATTTTGCTACTGCCTCTACAGTGGCAGTTTCATTTTTTAAATCAAAGAGGCAGCCAGCTGCCTCCTTAATTAATGTGGTGGTCCCCCATCACATGGTGCGGGACCACACAACAATTTCTTGCTATTATTTTTAGTTTTATTTTTTGGAATGAGAATAAACTTGGATGTTGGGTGAATATGGATTTACCTGATTTAGTCATGACTTCAATAGTGCATCAATTAAGTTATCAAAGGTATGCTTCACGTACTATTGCATTCTTTCCCTGCTAAATAATTTGTGCTTGGTTACGATTCCAAACCAATGTTTTACAACAGTTGGATGTCAGAATTAGACTTTTGTATTCGGGATAGCTTGTTCCGGCTGGCTCAAAGTGCAATGCAAAGGCATTATGCTAGTGATACTGGCAGTACAAACAATAGTAGCAGGGACGAACAAGTTGCTGCAAAAGAGGAAACCAGCAGTCAAAGAAGGTTGGTTAAGGCAATGCATTTCTCATGCTTCTGTTTTCAAATTTAATCTATCCTCTCTCTTTTTTTAACATTTTTGCTCTATGGAAATGTTAAATTAGGATCTTTTAATGCCATTTTCTGTTTTCCATTCTCCTTCTAGAAATAAATATTGAAAGCGGTATCCTCTATTTACAATGGAGGAATAGTGACTGAAACAATTCAATTAAGGCCGCGCTTGTTCTTAGCAGTAGAAGAAAATCTAAACAGAAAATTTTAGGTTCCTCTTTCACTGGATTTCCTTAAAAACTTGACTGAATTTGACCTTGTTGATCAAATATGTAGTAGTTCGCTTCCAGTGGTTCTGTTATGATTGTGAGTGCTGGTCATCATTTCTTGATTTAGTTGAGAGAAGCTTTGGTATTGTATGTAGGCCAACCTAGGTAGAGGCAGATATTAAACTGATATTTGTATTTGAAAGTGTAGTTGTGGTTGCTTTTCAAAGTGCTTTTCACTCAGAAGCCAATAATATTTTTTATTTTAAAAAAATTATTTTTGAGATTAGCACATCAAAATGATTTGAAAACATAAAAAATATATTAATTCAAAACAAAAAAATAAAAAAATTTAAAATTTTTTCGGAAGCATTTTCCGAAAGCACCGCCAAACGGCCTCTTAGTTCGCTTCCACTGGTTCTGTTATGATTGAGAATGCTGGTCATCACGTCTTGATTTAGTTGAGAGAAGCTTTGGTATTGTACATAGGCCAACTTAGGTAGAGGCAGATATTAAACTGCCATTTGTAGGAGAGAAGCTTTGGTATTGTAGGCCGACCTAGGTAGAGGCAGATATTAAACTGACATTTGTAGCTTTACCCTGGTGCAGCATTCATGAGTGCAGTGCAGCAAGTAGTCATGAGGTGACAATTCAAATAGCATAATATTTAGTAGAGATTTTCATTTAATTAGAAAAGGAAATTTAATTTTTCCAATATTAACAAAATCTATACAAGTTTTCTGCAATGTTGATTCCAGTGAATTTGTGCATAATCACCTTAATCCGAAAAGGAGAGCTAAACACGCACATCCAAGTCTAAATGAGTGGCACAACATACATGATAGATTTTGCTAGATTTAACTAAGAGAGAAAGACAAAGAATGTTAAGCAAGTGCAATAAGTTTATTCAAGGTCAAATAGAAGGAAAACAAGATCTGTACAGATTCACTGAAATCATCAATGCAGAGAACTCAAACTTTAGATAAACAGGGCAAAATTAAATTTCCCTTCTAATTTAATGATCATCTGCAGATTCATGTTACATTATATTTTAAGCAAGAAAATTTAAGAACTCAAATCATCTTCTAATCGGCTCATCTATGTCTAAATGGGACACTTCCAGCCAAAACCATACGCTCTTTTGATCTGAAACTCGAGTTTTTGTTGTAAGCGACAATGTGATTGTTTCTTGTTCCAATGGGTTTGTTCCTTTACATCTCGTCCTTCCCATTTCAAATTATTCAACTTGTTTGCACAAAATTCTTAATCAAGTCTTTATCAATTTGTTTAGAGTATGGCAATCTCAAACTTGCCTGTCATTTTCCTCAAGGATTTTATGAGTATACTGCAGGGTGGTTAAGATGCCTGAGGTGGAAACAGTGACCAATCCCGTAGACCGGACCGTGGCTCATTTGCTGTTTCATAGACCGATGGATATTCCAGGGAAGCATCCTGATACACCTGAATCACCTTTTTCAACCAAGCTCCCGTGTGAGCACAAGACAATGGGCCTAGCAAAGCTGTCAACGGGATGCCTGTCTGAGACTCCGAAAGGTAAACCAAACTTTTCGCAAAGGGGGTCTCAACTTTCTAGTTTCTTGACCAATGCTCAGCCTGTAAGTCAGTGTAAAAGCAATCCTTGCTTAGACGCTTCAGAGGATGCATCAAACAATGGGCCTGCTGATGAAGGAGCTAGGGAGGTTAAAGCCTCTCAATGAAGACAAGGGTAATTCCTACCTGAATCTCTTCCATGCTTGCATTATGCTTGCAGTGACGATTTACTAGTAATGCCGAGGTTTTCTTTTATTGTCAGCTCACTGGATCATCATGAGGAATAAACACCAGTATTGATGGGGATTTGTAAATGTCTTTAGCAGCGTAACCATCAAGAAGTCGCATTTGTGCATGCTGGAAGTATTGTTGTTAATATAGCTACGTATCTACTGCAAAACAATGAACTCTTTGCTGTGAGTTCTCAAGATGATGACTTTCTGTGCTTTAATCCTTTCTGTTGATTGTGCGAAAGGATGATGCTCCAATAATTATTAGCAGATTTGCAAGTGCCATTGGCCGCTTTCACTTGATTCTGAATTGTGATTCCAATACGCGGATGAATTTTATATTATCTCTTCTTTTTATATCTATAAAAGATCTTTTATTCAAGTAAACTTCAAAAAAAGTTTTTTTAATCAAGAAAATGAAAAATCAAAAGTTTTTGGATTTTGAATTTTTGGAGATGCGGAAAAGGAGAGAATGGAGATTTTAATCCTTTTGATTACTTCAATTTTGAATTTTGAATTTTGAATTTTGCCGCGTCAACAATGAAAAATCTGTTGCAGATTACTTAAATATTTTTTAATCCTTTTCAGCTCTGCTAGGCCCGTTGTCTTTTAAGGACGGCGCTGGCAGTTCAAAATCTGAAGCATGTGATGTTTATTTGCCGCATTTGATAGAGGAACAATAGTAGCATTTTTTTAAGATATTTTGATTCTCCTATCATTAATTATAGCAAAAAAGATATTGAAACAGAATGAGAGACTATAGGAAGAAATTATCTGTATTTCAACAAACAACAAATAAAAACATTTTGGACGATATGTATGTATGAAAATATCTGTATTTCATTCATCCAAATTTTAACTGAAATTGCCTCAATATGTATGTAAGGAATGTGATTACTGAAAAGAAAATAAACTATTTAGTAGCAATACCTCAATATGTTGGTCTCCTAATAACTATGTGAGGAATGTGAGAAATCTTGGGCCAATCTTTACCTTTCTCCCTTTCACAACTTTCACCCAGCATAGGACAACTGTAAATTGCAAGAGTAGAAAGGGAGGAGGGCAACCCTTCTTCTGGCATGGACTCAAGCAGAGGGCAGTTACTTATAGTCAATGCTCTAAGAGAGGTGAGGTGTTGAAGCCCCTTGTAGTCAAGAGATTTCAGGTGTTTTAGGGAATCGATTTTAAGAGATGTAAGACTTGAGGGCAGCAGCATCTCTTCAGGGAAGGATTCAACATTTTCGTCCCAACCAATACCAAAGTGTGAAAGAGAAGGGAGCGTTTCCAAGCCCCATTGCATGCGGCCTGCAATTAGTTTGTTGCAATCGAAAATACGAAGTGATTGTAATTTGGAGGGAAAACCCCCTTCTGGACACAACTCAAATTCTAAACAACCATTTATTTCCAAATGGTCAAGGGATGGGAGGAGGGAATGCATGCTCTCAGGCAACTGCTTCAAGTTCCAGCAATCTTTTAACTTAAGTCGTGTCAAGACTGGAGCAGGTAACCCTCCTTTGGGAAATGAAACTAATTTAGGGCACCGCGAGATAGACAAAGAATGGAGAGAGGTGAGATCATTGAGAGGTCTTTCATGTGCACATAGTGATTCGAGATCTGGACAGTTATAGATAGAAAGATAATTTAAGTTGGGGAACAAGTCCAGTGCGACGCATTTGAGAGCAGCCCAGCCCTTGATTGTAATTTCCTCTAAATCAGAGGGTGACCAACCCATTTGCTCAATTTCCTCGGGTAGGGACTCTAGGGAGTGGAATCCAGAAACAGAGAGAGAGTGCAGCCTAGGAATCCTAGGAAGTGGAGTCGCGAGCTGCTCACATCCACGAATTGTAAGACTTGTTACACGTGAAAGGTGGTGACAAGGTAGGGCCTTTGCAAGGTGGGGGCATTCTTCGATTGAAAGCACCTCTAGAAGAGGGAAGGCTTCCCGGCTGCCTTCGTCTGAAATCCACTCGCGCCACTCTGGCATCCATTTAAAAGATAATTCTTTGAGCGATTCAAATGGCTTCTTCATAGCAGTACAATTCCCATAGAACTCAGATCCCACAGTCACAACTTTATCAAATGCTTCAATTGAGAGATACTCTAAAGAAGCTAATTGCCCGAGCGGTGGTAAGGAGGTGCAGTTTTTACAACTAACGAGCCTCAAAGACACTATATTTGAGAAAGAGGACTCTCCTACCCACTCCGGAAACCTTACACCTCCATAACCATCAATCTGAAGATCCTTCACCTTTCTATTTGGCTCTAATTTCTCAAGAGTGCTTGTTACGTGTTGCGGGTCATGAGTGTCACCATCCCATGTAAACCTCAGCTTATCAAGGTGCTTTTTACCTTTCAAATTTGCCTCACCAGCATCCCGAGCATCCACCACATTTTGAAGGTTCCTAATATGAAGTTCTCCCCGTAGATGTCGTAGTTTTCCCAATTCTTTAATGCTAGTCTCACTCTGTCTTCCGACGAGAAAGGCAGTCAACGTTTGGAGCTTTGTTAGTTGACCTATATGTGGTGGCATCTCTTTCAAAGGCGTGTATTTGATGTTAAGATACCGCAAGTTGATTAACCTTTCCAGAGATGCAGGCAATCTTTCGATTCCTGTTCCTTCAAGATTCAGATGTCGTAAATGCTTCAAATTTCCAAGATCAGGTAGACTAGCAAGTTGTCGGCACTTTCTCAAGATCAAAGTTTGCAAATTGAGAAGAGTACTCGCTTCTTCAGGCAACGTTACTAAATCTGACCAGGAAAGATGCAAATACCGCAAATGCTTCAACTTGCTAGTTGAACATGACAACACAGATGCATCTCTACAATTAGTCATGAATAGCACTCGTAGGCGACAATGAGTTGACTGAAAGATCTCCTTATAAAATTCGGGAGGACACATCCAATTGTGCGGAGAAGTTCTGAATGTGCGTAGATGTTGGGCTTCACGGATGTTTTCTAATTTTATGCTTGAAAAACCGCCTCCCGTATCTACTACGAGTGATAAATGTCGAGTCCTTCTGGTGGCCGTGGAAGAATTATTTTCCCCCAACCTGGAGCTGAAGCAAAATTGACCGGACACATGGGTAGCCAGGTCATGCATGAGATCGTGCATCACAAATGATGAGCTTGATTGCTGGAAAAACGACCTTGACAAGAGATCATCAAAGCACTCAGCACCTGCTTTTTCCATCTCATCATCTACGGAGCCGACTAAGAAGCCCTCTGCCATCCACAGGAGCACTAATTCATCCTTTCGAAATGAATAGTCTTTTGGAAATATAGCACAATAAGCAAAACACTGCTTCAGATGTGGCAGGAGATAATGATAACTTAATCTCAAGGCTGGGAGGATATTGCCTTTGGGTAAATCCCATAGATTGCTTTCCAATATCTTCTCCCACTCCTCGACATCTCTTTTGGTGCGCAGCAGACCTCCGAGTGTTTTTGCAGCTAGAGGAAGGCCTTTACATTTTCTCACTATTTCTCTTCCAATTTCTTGCAACTCTTCATAAGCATTGGGATTTTTACCACGAAATGCATGTTTGGCAAACACGGACCAGCAGCTTTCTTCCGTCAATTCTTCTAGATGATGAGTTCGAACAGTTCTCATGACTGATGCTACACTTTCATTGCGTGTTGTGACAAGAATCTTACTCCCTTGTGATCCGTCCTTCAGGGGGGTAAGAAACCTATCCCATTCATCATAATCTTCATTCCAAACGTCATCTAAAACAACCAAAAATCTCTTTCCCTGCAATCTCTTCTTCAACTGAAGCTGGAGATTATTCAGACTATCAGAATCAGACTTTGAACCGACCTCCTCAAGGATCACCTTGGTTAACCTCAAAACACTGAAATCTTCTGAAACACAAACCCAGGCTTTGAGACCGAACCACTCTTGTACTTCGCTGCTATTGTATACAAGCTGAGCAAGCGTGGTTTTACCAACCCCGCCCATTCCCCATATGGGAACCACACCTGGGTTTTCTCCACTGGCATCGTCTGGTTGAAGCAACTTCAGTATTGCTTCCCTGTCATCATCTCTACCATAAATACTAGATTCATCCACCAGAGAAGTTGTTGGTCTTTTAGGCGATGATGGTCTTTCTACATTGCGGTTGATCAAACCAAGGGCATCCATTCGTTCAACTAAGGGATCTAGATCCTGCAAGAGGAAGTCTAATTTTTCTTCGATCTCTCTCGAGCCCAATATTTCAAGTGGGTTAATGAAAGAAAGAAGCCTCTGCGTCTGACCTGTGAAGGTTTGATCTTCAGCTTCCAACTCCTGCCGTAGAGCTTCATAAGCAATCTCATCCAAGAAGTCGTCGGCTTTATAGACAGCGTCTTTAAGCAGGTCCAGCCAATCCCGCACAGCTCGGTTTGTTATCTGCTTCTCCTCGGCATCGTCAAGCACCACCCTGAGAGATGTCATTGCTGTCTCCAACCTCGTTAGCAGCCTATCATTGACTTTTTGGCCTCTCAAGAAGGCAACCACCTGGGGAGAGGCCATCCTGTCGAACAAAACATTAAGGAAAGAAGAAAGAAAAGCTCCTCCTACTAAAGCCCCGGCCATGGTTTCTCCTCTTCGCAAAGTAACGAAGGAAGAGTAAACAAGCAAGAAGAAGAAGTGGGGATTTTGTTCAGGTGACAGAAGGGGAAAGAATTTGTGTAAAGAACTGGCAAAAGCTTTTTCTCTCTCGGCTCTTTAACTCTTAACTTGTTATGCTTAGGAGTCCATTTAAGTGGTCACGGGTGTCTATTGTTTTTTATTTAAAAATATATTAAAATAAATTATTTTATTTTTTATAAATTATTTTTAATATTAATAAATTAAAATATTTAAAAACATTAAAAATATATTAATTTAAAATTAAAAATATATATATATTTTTAAAACACGGATACAAGCCGGAACTGAAACGCTACTCCATCTTTCTCTTCTTTTGGAATTTTACTCGGTTTGTCTTTGATTTATTTTCCTAGAAATTACATCTTTTAAAAAACAGGGTTTGATTGGAAAAACTTCACAAAATGCGAAGCTTTTCACGTGATATGATAATGCAGCAGCATACTTCACTTTATTTCTTTTCTCTTCTTTATTCTATCACTTTTCATTGATAAATTAAATAAATAAATCATAAATTATATTATTATATTTTATACATTTTGTTTTGCTTTCTTTTTTTAATTTAATTCTTGGTTTAATATTATTTTAATATTAATTTTTTTATTATTATTATTTATTTTTGTTTTATTTTTTTATTAATATTTTTATCTGTTACATTTGATCTTGATTCTTTTAATTATTATTTATTTCATTTTGAAATAATTTATAATTTTTTTTAATTTTATCCTCCTTCAATATTGTTATATGTCTTTTAATAAACCTGAGAAAAAAATTAAAAAAGTAAAAAGTTATTTTTCTACTTGTTTTCTGTAATATAATTAAATATTAAAAAATATTTACCAATTTATTTTTAAAAAAACCATTTTTTAATAAAAAAATTATTTTCTAACAAATAAATAGGTATAAACACATTATATTTTGAGTGGCTCCTAGGGTTGTAAAGCCTAAAAATTATTAAGGTATTTCACTTGCATAGCCTCTGCATTTGGCTATATTCAAAGGTTTAAGCCGAAATAAATTATATTAGTAAATTTGTATTGAATTGCTTAATTATATCATGAATTAACATGTTTGGTATCAATGTCAATAGAAAGAATTGAATTGACGCAATTAATTAATTCTTGATAGCAGTTTTAAAGGTAAATGCAAGACAATTACCTTTAATCATGTAGCAACAACAGACTTTATTGTGGTGTACCGTATTCTTAAATGTGATCTAAAGAAATGTAAAAGCGATTGTAAAGAATTTATAAAACATTCACGCTGTTTGATATTATTATTTTTTATTTAAAAATATATTAAAATAATATTTTTAAATTTTTAACATAAAAATAAAAAAATAATAATTAAAAATAAAAAAGTTATAAAACATAAATTACATGTGAAGAATCATAGTTTTGTGACTGTGGGACCCATTACAATTTACGAGCCAACCATGAGCTAATAAAAAGTAACATCAACATGTTTTTACTGAGCTACAAACTCAGTATTTTCTCATCCACACCGACACCTTCATCAAAAAAAAAAAATCAATTGTTATACAATTACTAAGATACCCAATCATCTTTAAACATTTAGATGGAGACCAGCTGTCTCTCACTCATGGCAACATGTCACCATCCCTTGAGTGATCGGATTTCAGCCGTTGATTTGTGTCATGGTCTTCTGAAAGTACGCTTCCTTGTCTCCCTCTGACATCAACCTATTTCCCACGAAATTTCTTGTGTGTAGATCCAGGGCTCGTTACAGCCTCGGATTGGAGGCCTAATAAAAATTTCCCAGATGCAAGGTTCATACTTTTCTTTATTTCACTGTGTAGGTACTCCTTGTTGAAATTTAAAGCATCAAATGCAGTAGGATTATGTTTTTCAGAGTACATTAGTGTTTGTCGATGAAGGGTTAGTCTCTTAAAAAGAAATCATGAAAAAAAAATTAAATGATAAAATTTAAATAAATTAATTTTAAAAAATAAAAATTAATTTACATTAATTTTTAGAATCGATGATTCTAATCATGAATTTATGACTAACCTCGTAAACACAAACAATTAGAAATAACAAAATGATATTAAAATAATTAAAAAATTAAATTAAAAAATTATTATATTAAAAAGTATAGTTGAATTACAAAAACAAAAATATCCTTAATCAGTATTAAGGATACTGATTGTTTGACATGAATAATAAAATGCAATCCAGAAAGATTAGGTTGATTAATTTTATCTTCCACACGTGGGCATGACGTTTTTTTTTTTTTAATGTAGATGGATCATTTTATTAGTTGAATGGCGTTTTTTTTCTGAGCTACAAAACTCAGTATTTTCTCATCTACCGATAACTTCACCATAAAAAGATACTTTCTTTTTTACAATTATTAAGATATCCAATCATTATTTTCATCCTCTCCACCGGATCTTTTTTTTATAATAATTTTAGTTACAATATATCTTTAATTATAATTTTAATTAAATATTTTTTTATTAAACAATATTTTTAATTAAATACTTATTTAAATCAAATAAATCACAAGTAAAAATAATTTTTTTATTTTTTTTAAAGCCCCCACCATCATGAGCTGTCACGAGAACAAAGAAACTCAGGAAAACAAACACTCCATTTTAAACAATGAAAACACTGTTGTGGGTCATCTAATTTTATATTTGTATTTTAATATTTATGAATTCAAATTTTTTTATGAATTTAAATCTTTTTAGAATCATTAAAAATTTATATAATTTTTAATTTTTAAATTAATAAAATTAATTAAAATATATGGATGTAGCTCGTACACTCACTTTTAATAAAAAAAAAAACGCTGTTGTTTCTCTTCGAACTGGAGACCAGCTGTCTCCCACCCATGGCAACGTGTCACCATCCCTTGAGTGATTGGATTTCAGCCGCTAATTTGAGTCCTGGCCTTCTGAGATTACGTTTCCCTGTCTGCCTCTAACATCAACCCATTTCCAACAAAATTTCTTCTGTGTAGATTCAGGGCTCGTTACAGCCTCAGTTTGTACACCTAATTTAAAGAGCAGAGAAATTTCCTAGATATAACAGGGTTCCTACTTTTCTTTATTTCGCTGTCAAGAAATTATACCATAAGTTTTAATTGGAAAAACTTCATTAAATGCCAAGCTTTTCACGTGATGTGATGATGCAGAAGAAGACCTTCTTCCATCACTTTATTTGCCTGTAAACTCCCAAGTAAAAAAAATATCTCAAATTAGTGTTAGTGTATGCGTGAGTTGCGTGTGCCAGGAAAAATTGAGTTGGGTCCCACATTTTACTCGGTTTGTCCTCGCTTTATTTGCCAAGAGAACACACAACTCGCTAAAGCCTTCTCTCTCTCGGTCCTTGTTATGCTCTGGACTGAGTGGACTCCATTTTACTCGGTTTTGTCTTTGATTTATTTACCTCGAGATTCCATCTTTGAAAAAAGGGGGCTTGATTGGAAAAACATCACTAAATGCCAAGCTTTTCACGTGATGTGATCACGCAGCAGAAGATTGATAAAGTAAATAAATAAATTATGAATTATAAATTATACATTATATTATTATATTTTATACAACTACTTGAATAAGTGTTTTGTTGTTCTTCTAATCAATATTTTTAAAATTTGTTTATTTTAATATAAGATTTATGTTTTTAATGAGTTATCCAACTCCATAACCAAGTGTAAATTTAATGAGTTAACCATTTTAATAATAGCTCAGGTCTTAAGATGAATAGGATTGTATGTTTGAGAGAATAGTAGTAATGTATGCTTTTTTTTAATATATTTTATTTAAAAATATATTAAATTTTTTTTTTTAATATTTTAATAATTTTAATGTGTTAATGTTAAAAATTATTAAAAATATAAAATTATTTTAATATATTTTAAAATAAAAAATAATTTAACAATAATCATCGTCAAAGAAAACGTAACCGTAAAGCTCAGGCTGCACTATTTAAGATACCTATATGAGTTTCAAATTATGTGGTTTGGAATTCATCCAACAAAGTTAATGTTTAAACATGTAAGATATACTCAAAATTATTTTAAAAGTAATTTAATTTAAAATTATATATTTAAGAAAACTAAATAGAAGATGAGCTTCACTTTCAAGCTATATAAACTTATTGTAAATTAACCAAAATTTAGTTTCTTCTTTACATTATTCACTAAAAATAATTTCTCTTCTGATCGAAGATTCACTTATTGAATAACTAAAAATATTCCATATATAAACCAATTATGAGGTACTTATTGAATTTGCAAGGGAGGTGACGAATGAGAATGTACATTTTTCTTTAAATTTCTACTCTCTTGGAACAAAATTTGCAAAATCAACTTAGTATATTTGAGGGTAGGCTGTAATTTTAATGACCAAAGGATAAAACAGAGGAAGCATCTGACTATGAGAACAGAGTCGGAGGATTGCTGTCAGCTTCGACTACCGGAGAACGGACAACGGCAGGAACCAACGATGCCAAAACCCAAAAGATACAAGGGATGGGGGGACAGCATTTCTATTAAATCAAGAGCCAAAAAGCAGCAGCACCGTGGAACACCAAAAGACTAAAAGGCAGCAACAAAGCCATAGAACACCAAAAGGCTAGAAGATCAAAACACAAATATTGTAGGCAAGCAGTTTCATTTCTATGAAATTGCTCTCGCACACCATTCTTTTCTTCAGCTACAATTATTTATCTGCTCTGCTATTATAGATGAACATCAGACAATCCTCACTATTGCTCTACCAATTTCTTGTAACTCTTCATCAGCGTTGGCATTTGTAGCTTTACCCTGGCCATGCAAGTTTTCTTCATTGTTGACTCCAGTGAATTTGTGCATAATCACCTTCTTTGGGTGCAAATCTTGTTTTCCTTTACATTTGTCTTCCACACTTGTTGAGACATCTCTCTTTCTAGTGGCTAAATCTAGCAAAATTTCGTATGTTGCGCTGCTTATTTATGCTACCTCCTTGTTAAACTTAACTACATTGCAAGTTTATGTATTATTCCTCTTTGCATTTAGGATTTGTAGTTTTCTCAGCAAAACAAAAAAAAGAAACCCAGTAATACTGGCATCACACCTGTACTGTTTCCTATACTCTCACCCAGGGATATGAAGGCCGCCGCAACCTTACATAGCTTTCCATCTTTCTGAAATTTGCCGTAAACTATTTCCTGATCAACTTTACATTGATTTATGTAAATTGCCTGCTTGAACTTCGACTCTTGAATACAAAAGCACAAAAGAAATTGAAAAGGTAAAATCCGAAAAGGAGAGCTAAATACACACATCCAAGAATAAATGAGTGTCACAACATACCTGAAAATTTTTGCTAGATTTAACTAAGAGAGAGAGACAAAGATTGTTCAACAAGTGCAATAAGTTTATTCAAGGACAAATAGAAAGAAAACAAGATCTGTACAAATTCACAGGAATCATCAATGCAGAGAACTTGCACAACTTTAGATAAACAGGGCAAAATCATTAAGTGCCTGCTCTCTTGAGTGACATCGGCCACTTTCACTTGCTTCTGAATTTTGATTCCAAAACGCGGATGCTTCCTTGTTATGAACTATGGTTTTGTTCACTTGCTTCTGAAGGCTTGGGTTGTAGGTTTCTCACGTCAGTTGAAGCAATTCCAAGTAAATCCAAAGAACATTGGATTTTCGTTGCTGATTTTTCAGTTATCAGCTTCTTTTTTATTTAATTTTTTGTTGTTAATAATTCATATCATTTTTTTTAGTAGCCAGTAACCCTTTAATTGTTAAGCCGGTCATCCAATTTAAGAACTTAGCCATTAGCCATTCCACTTCTTCTTCCTCTTTCCTTCGTAGATCCAAACGAACATAATTTATTACATATCCTCAAGAAAAAATTTAATTTATTTATTTATGAAACAAGCACGAAATCCAAATATCCCTCTCTCAGATCAATGGTTTACGAATGGTCCGTAAAGATTTGAATCCCTATTTTTCCTTCGAAATCCCATATCTGATGAGAGAATTTGCTTTGCTTAATAATTTTACCAAAATGATCTCTCTGTATGTATCCCGACCTTTTATTAATTCTATAAGAAAGGAATACACCATCTCTGTGTGTGTTATGCAAAATATGTCTTGCATACTACACAGCTGACTTTAGCAAGCCTATTTATACAAGGTTACATATTCCAGCAGCACATTGGCACTCTACCCCATGCATCTCTTAGGCAGTTCATCCCTCATGCTTTTCTTAAGCAACCCGCACTCGTTGGGCAGTCCACCCTAAGATTTGCTTGTACTTGGGTCAGCCCCCACAAACCAACTGGCCAGCTACAAGCACCTATGCATCCAATGTTGCTGTGTTTCTGCCTCGGCTTGGACAGCCCAATGTCCTGGGCATTTCATCATCCATCCACCATTCATGCCAGGATACACCCAATGCCAGGGAAAGTCCTCGCACGTTGCCTACCGATTTCGGCCCTTGTTTGTATTGAGCAGCCAATATTTTCGGCTTCGTCAAGGCAATGTGCTTTTGTTAGTGCACCAGCACCTAGACCTCTAACAAAAGGCTTCATCCTTTCCCTTTGCAACCTCTTGGCCATCCTCCTCTGCTTTAGCTTTCTCTGGTTAGCACCACCTCCTGAAGAAAACACATGAACAAATAAAAACATTTAATGTATTTCCTAAAAAAACACATCAAGAGGTCGTTAGTTTTCTTACCGGGGTTGTTACTAGCAGCAGCACTAAAATGACTATCATCTTCAACGGCATTTTGTCAAACAGCTAGGGTGTGTTCTTTAACTGCACTACTACTCCATCATTGCTTGAAAAAGGTAATTAAGCCATGTTCATTTAAATGATGTCGAGCAACGAAAGAAGGGAGTGTTGTTGAGAGTTGAAGCAAAACTGGAATCAAACGAAATAGTATAAGATATGGAAAGCCAAAGCTCTTATTTAAATTCCCCTCTTCGGTCATCCACTTCTTCTTTTAAATTCCTCGTTCTGAGAACAAGCCCTTCTAGCGAAGATTGGACAAGGCGAGGAAAACTTTCAAGCTAATAAGCGCCTTAATAAATAAACTAATGAAAAAAAAAAGAATTAAAAAGACAAAGGAAAGAGTTTTTTTAATCCCTCGTACATTCCTCCGTGATATAAGGCTTACATCTTTGGGAAGATATAATTATGGTGTTCATGGATAATTAGTTTAATCTTATTAGTTATTTATATAAATTTTATTTAAAAAATAAAAAGATATAATAACTAGAAAAAAAATTATAAATAAAGATATTCTTATATTTTTTTATAGATCCTGAATTATCTATTATCTCTTCTTTTAGTATCAATTTTTTTTTATCAAAGTATGTTTGAAGAACAACTAATAAGATGTTACTTGTTAGTTCCCAAACACCATAAATTTTGCTGGGAAGGGCATTACCTGCACTCCAAAATTGTTTTTTAACTTCAGCTTTATAAGGAATAAAAAAAATTTATTCAAAATTAAATAATAAAAGAGAAGGATAAATCAAAAGTTTTTGGATTTGGAGAAGGGGAATAGACTAGAGAAAGAGATGGAGAAAAAAAATTGAATTTTTGAAGATGCAGAAAAGGAGAAAAGGAGAGAACTAAGGGAGATTTTATATAATTAAGGGTTTAATTTATTTTTTGAATCAGTAGCAGATTTGATTTTGCCGCGTCAACAATGAAAAATCCGTTGCAGATTACTTAAATAATTCAATATTTTTTTAATCCTTTTTAGCAATGGATTTTCTATTACTAAATTCAAATCTGAAGTATGTGATGATCCTCCAGCAGCAGAACAAGATAGTAGAACCAGCAATTCCAAGATCGAAAACAAGGATGTTGTGATGTTTATTTGCAGCAGAACAGGATAGAGGAACAATAGTAGGATTTGAATTTGGATTCAAAGGAAAGAAGCCAAAGGTTTCACCGCTCCCATTGAACCAAAATCATCTCATCCCAGTGAAAGTTACTTTGTTCTAACCACAAATGTTAGAATAAGAAAAGTAAAATACTAATCAATTCAACTTAAAAAATTAATTATAGAAAAAAAATATATTGAAATAGAATGATGATTATTTGTGAAGATGAATGAGAGATTTGTATTTCAACATACAACAAATAAAAACATACAACAGAGACAATATCTGTATTTCATTCATCCAAATTTTAACTGAAACTGACTTTGATTGCTGAAAAGAAAATAAACTATTTAGTAGCAATACCTCAATATGTTGAACGATTGAAAGAAAAGCTCCTTTTAGCTACTACTTTTTTGCTCCCCTAATACTTATGTGAGGAATGTGAGAAATCTTGGGCCAATCTTTACCTTTCTCCCTTTCACAACTTTCACCCAGCATAGGACAAAAGAAAATTTCAAGAGAAGAAAGGGAGGAGGGCAACCCTTCTTCTGGCATTGACTCAATCAGAGGGCAGTTACTTATAGTCAATTCTCTAAGAGAGGTGAGGTGTTGAAGCCCCTTGTAGTCAAGAGATTTCAGGTGTTCTAGGGAATAGATTTTTAGAGATGTAAGACTTGAGGGCAGCAGCATCTCTTCAGGGAAGGATTCAACATTTTCGTCGAAACCAATTGCAAAGCGTGAAAGAGAAGGGAGCGTTTGCAAGCCCCATTGCATGCGGCCTGCAATGAGTTTGTTGCATCTACAAATCTCAAGTGAATGTAATGTGGAGGGAAAACCCCCTTCTGGACACAACTCAACTTCTAAACAACCTCTTATTTCCAAATGGTTAAGGGATGGGAGGAGGGAATGCATACTCTCAGGCAACTGCTTCAAATTTCTGCAATCTGCTAAGTCAAATCGTGTCAAGACTGGAGCAGGTAACCCTCCTTTGGGAAATGAAACTAATTTAGGGCACCCCCAGATTATCAAAGAATGGAGAGAGTTGAGATCAATGAGAGGTCTTTCATGTGCACATAGTGATTAGAGATCTGGACAGTTAGAGACAGAAAGAGTATTTAAGTTGGGGAACAAGTCCAGTGGGATGCATTTGAGAGCAGCCCAGCCCTTGATTGTAATTTCCCCTAAATCAGAGAGTGACCAACCCATTTGCTCAATTTCCTCGGGTAGGGACTCTAGGGAGTGGAATCCAGAAACAGAGAGAGAGTGCAACCTAGGAAACCTAGGAAGTGGAGTCGCGAGCTGCTCACATCCACTAATTGTAAGTCTTGTTACACGTGGAAGGTGGTGACTAGGTAGGGCCATTGCAAGCTTGGGGCATTCTTTGATTAAAAGCACCTCTAGAAGAGGGAAGGCTTCCCGGCTGCCTTCGTCTGAAATCCACTCACGCCACTCTGGCATCCTTCTAAAAGATAATGTTTGGAGGGATTCAAATGGCTTCTTCATAGCTGTACAATTCCCATAGAACTCAGAGCTCACAGTCTCAACTCTATCGAATGCTTCAATTGAGAGACGCTTCAAAGAAGCTAATTGCCCGAGCGGTGGTAAGGAGGTGCAGTTTGTACATCTACTGAGCTTCAAGGACACTATGTTTGAGAAAGAGGACTTTCCTACCCACTCCGGAAACCTTACACCTCCATAACCATCAATCTGAAGATCCTTCACATTTCTATTTGGCTCTAATTTCTCAAGTGTGCTTGTTACGTGTTGCGGGTCATGAGTGTCACCACCCCATGTAAACCTCAGCTCATCAAGGTGCCTTTTACCTTTTAAATTTGCTTTGACAGCATCCCAAGCATCCACCACATTTTGAAGGTTCCCAATATGAAGTTCTCCCCGTAGATGTCGTAGCTTTCCCAATTCTTTAATGGTAGGCTCCTGTCTTCCCACGAGAAAGGCAGTCAACGTTTGGAGCTTTGCCAGTTGACCTATATGTGGTGGCATCTCTTTCAAAGGCGTGTACTTGATGTTAAGATACCGCAAGTTGATTAACCTATCCAGAGATTCAGGCAACCTTTTGATTCTTGTTCCTTCAAGATTCAGATGTCGTAAGTGCTTCAAATTTCCAAGATCAGGGAGACTAAAAAGTTCGTGGCAATTTACCAAGATCAGCGTTTGCAAATTGAGAAGAGAACTCACTTCTTCAGGCAACGTTACTAAATCTGACCGAGAGAGATCCAAATACCGCAAATGCTTCAACTTGCTAGTTGAACAAAGCATCTTAGCTGCACTGGCACAGCGAGACAAGGATAGCACTCGTAGGCGCCCAAGTGTTGACAACATATATATGAAAGATCTCAGTATAAACTTCGGGAAGAGACTTCAAATAGCGTGGAAAAGTTTGGAATGTGCGTAGAAGTTGGGCTTCACGGATGTTTTCTAATTCTGGGCTGAAAAAACCACCGTCCGTAACTTGCGCGCGTCTTTACTGCGAGCGATAGATGTCGAGTCCTTCTAGAGGCCATGGAAGAATTATTTTCCCCCAACCTGAAGCTGAATTGACCGGACACACCAAGTCATGTATGAGATCGTGCATCACAAATGATGAGGGAGAGGCACTTGATAGCTGGAAAAAAGACCTTGCCAAGAGATCATCAAAGCACTCACCACCTACTCTTTCCATCTCACCATCTAAGGGCCGGACTAAGAAGCCCTCTGCAATCCACAGGAGCACTAATTCATCCTTTCCAAATAAATAGTCTTTTGGAAATATGGCACAATAAGCAAAACATTGCTTCAGTTGTGGCAGGAGATAAAGATAACTTAATCTCAAAGCTGGGAGGATATTGTCTTTGGGTAAATCCCATAGATTGCTTTCCAATATCTTCTCCCACTCCTCGACATCTCTTTTGGTGCGTAGCAGACCTCCGAGTGTTACTGCTGCTAGAGGAAGGCCTTTACACTTTCTCGCTATTGCTCTACCAATTTCTAGTAACTCTTCATGAGCAGTGGGATTTTCACCACGAAATGCATGTTTGGCAAACAAGGACCAGCAGCTGTCTTCCGTCAATTCTTTTAGATGATGAGTTGGAACAGTTCTCATGACTGATGCTACACTTTCATTGCGAGTTGTAACAAGAATCTTACTCCCTTGTGCTCCACACTTCAGGGGGGTAAGCAACTTTTCCCACTCAGCATAATCCTCATTCCAAACGTCATCTAAAACAAGCAAGAATTTCTTTCCGTGCAATCTCTCCTTCAACAGATTATCAGAAGCAGGCTTTGAACCGAATCCCTCAAGGATAACCTTGGTTAACTTCAAAACACTGAAATCTTCTGAAACACAAACCCAAGCTTTGAGATCGAACCGCTTCTGTACTCTTCTGTGATTGTATACAAGCTGAGCAAGTGTGGTTTTACCAACCCCGCCCATTCCAACTACGGGAACGACATCTGGGTTTTCTCCATTTGCATCCTCTGATACAAGCAACATCAGTACTGCTTCCCTGTCATCATCTCTACCATAAACACCACGTTCATCCACCAGAGAAGTTGTTCGACTTTTAGGCGATGATGGTTCTTTTCCGGTGCGGTTGATCAAACCAAGGACATCCTTTTGTTTTACTAAGTCATCTAGTCTCTCCTGGAGGCCTCTTGATTTTTCTTCTATCTCTCTCAACCTCTTTAATTCAAGTGGGTTAATGAAGGTTTGAGTTTCAGCTTCCAACTCCTGCCGTAGAGTTTCATAAGCAATCTCATCCAAGAAGTCCTCGGCTTCATAGACAGCGTCTTTATACTCGTCCAGCCAATCCCGCACAGCTGTATTTGTTATCTGCTTCTCCTCAGCATCGTCATGCAGCCCACCGCCAGATATCATTGTTGTCTTCAACATCTTCAGCGGCCTTTCGTTTATGTTTCTGCGATTCAATATACTTGAAACTTCTTCGACAATCTTTTGAATTAATTTTGATTCATGCCTGTGCATAGAAAAAGAAATTCATCACTCATCGATGGAAGATAATCTTTTGAATTTAATGCAAATTTAAAATACAAAATGTAATAAGGTTAAAAGTTAGAAGCGTTTGCTATCGACATAGGGAAAGTAAAGAAGTACGCATTTGCGATACTGCGACGATCCAACCCAGATAAATTTGCAGCCTCCACAAGAGCTTTTCTCCACTTTTGGACCTTCTCCATTTCTTCCTTAAAACGTGCTTCATGTCTATCAAAGGCTTCAGCAAAACTCCCCGTCTGTTTTCTAATATCAGAAGGATCGATATCATAGAAAACAGGTAGAACAATCTGCCCGGTTGGTTGTCGTCTGCATTCAAGAATCTTTTGAAGTTCACCAAGACACCAAGTGGAGGAAGCATAGCCCTTGGAGAAAACCACTATAGAAATCTTGGATTCTTGTATTGCTTTGGAGAGTTGTAAGGAGATTTCTTCACCTCTACGAAGTTTTTCGTCATCTCGAAATGCATGGATTCTTGCATGGTGTAAAGCAGTGTAAAGATGGTCCGTCAAATTTTTGCGAGTATCTTGACCTCTAAAACTTACAAATACATCGTAAACCCAACCAGGTCTAGGCAAAGAAGAAGAAGACGCCATGAACATCTAGTGGCTGCTGCAGGTAGGAGAGAGAGGCGGGGCAGTAAAGTTATAATGAATATCACCTTCCCTCTTTCTTATAAGGAGTCTGGTGCTGGCATAGCTTTTTTTTTAAATATTTTTTATTTAAAAATATATAAAAATAATTTTTTATTTTCAAAAATTTATTTTTAATTTTAAAATATAAAAAATATTTTAAAAAAATAATAAAATAAGATTCCTTCATCACAGCTGTTGTTTCTCTTCGTACTAGAGACCAGCAGTCTCCAATCATGCAATGTGTCACCGAGGGATTGGATTTCAGCCGTTGATTTGGGTCATGATCTTCTGAAAGTACGCTTCTCTGTCTCCTCTGACATCAACCCATTTCCCATGAAAATTCTAGGGCTCTTCGTACCTGAGGGAGCAAGAATATGAGTTATATTAACAGACTTCGTTCACGTCCTAAATATGATATTAAAAAACAGCACAATCATTGGTGGTGGCTTGGTTATAGAATTCTTTTGTATTTTAAAAATATTTTAAAAAAAATTAAATGTTTTTTTATTTTTTTAAATTAATATTTTTTTATATTTTAAAAACATTTTAATATGTTAATATTAAAAATTAAGAATTAATTTTAAAAAATAAAAAATATTTTCAAAAATAACAACTATAAAAAAAAAAAAACAAAAAAAAACAATTACGTAACAGCCCAACCAGCGGTGGTGGCGGCACGATCATTATATTTTTTGAGAGTTTTGTATTGCGGGGATGGCATCTCTCTCTTGTAGAGTCAATTAAAAAAAAACATTTAATACAGAAATAAACACTTTAGACTATTCTAATAGCTAAGGTTTCTGAACTTTGACAGCAAACCGTGCCAAACTGCACAAAAAGTCAATAAGAAAATTTTGATTGGTGGTTGAAGTCTCTCTGTCCAGTGTCAACACATAGCTAGCGCTGGCATCAGCATAGAAATTTCTATGTGAATTTTTTTCTTGTCTCTTATTAAATTTTTTATTCATAATATAAAAGGAAATTAAATTAATGTAATTTTTTTATATTGTATAAAAATTAGGTGAAAATACTTTTTTTTTCCTTTCAGGTAGGATTTAATTTCTTTATTAAAAACATATTTATTTATGTGTTTCAAAAATTCTTTGAAAAAATTTGATTTTTTTTATTTATTTACTTCAAATTAATATTTTTTTATATTTTTTTTAAAAATATATATATTGAGATTAGGTCTCGCTGCGTCCTGCTGCCTAGCCAGAGCCAATCCCAAAAACTTTGTGTCTAGCTACGCAGCCAGACCCAATCTCAATATATTAAAAAAATAATACAAACACATCAATATATATTAATTTGTAGTAAAGAAAAAAATTAAGAATTTTCTAATTTCTTGGGTTTGGCTTTACAACCAGACTCAATCTCAATATATTTTTTAATAAACTATTTAAAAGAATAATACAAAAACATAAAAAAATATGAATTTGAAGTAAAGAAAAAAATTAACAATTAGCAAAAATAAATCAAAGAATTTTTAAGACGCAAAAACAAACGTGGTTTAATCAGGAAATTCAACACAATCTGAAATGAAAAAAAAATATCATTACTCAACTTTTGTACAATATAAAAAAAGTCATATCAATTTATATCATCTTTACAGTTTGGAAAAAAATTCAATAAGAGAAAAGAAAAGAAAATATAAGAGGAAAAGAACATAAAATTAAAAATATCTTTAAAAGAAAAGGGCTATGGAGATCTTCTTGAGTCTGGCTTTTATTAATTTATTTTCTCTTTACAATATGAAAACAAAATCAATAAGAGAACAAAAAAATTAAAGAGAAAAAAATAAAGAAAAATAAATTAGTTGCCGATGTATTGAAAACTCTCATCAATTTATTTCTTATTTACCGTATGAAAAAAAACTAAGAGAAAAGAAATTAAAATGGATTTTTTGTATCATCACATCAAAATAATACAAAAACATAAAAAAATATTATTTTCAATTAAAGAAACAACATTCAATTTTTCTTAAAACATTTTTAAAATACAAAAACAAACATGTTTTAATAAGAAAATTTAACCCAACCTCAAATGAAAAAAAATTATGATCACTCAACTTTTATATAATATAAAAAACTCTTATCAATTTATTTTTTCTTTACCGTGTGAAAAAAATATAACATAAAAGGAAAAAAAAAAAGTATTTTCGTGTTTTTGCCCTTTTTCCTCCATTGTTTTTGTTCTTTTTCTGTCAGTCCACCCTCTTTTTTTTTGTTCTTTTTCTGTCAGCCCACCCATTTCTTTTCTTTTTTTTTTGTTCATTTTTCCTCTGGGTTCTTCTCTTTTTTTCCATCCCCCTTCTCTCTCTATTGTTTCTTCGTGTTTTCGCCCCTTTTCCTCCTCTGTTTTTGCTCTTCTTCTGTTAGCCCACCCTCTTACTTTTTGTTTTTATGTTCGTTGTTTCCTTTGGGTTCTTCTATTTTTTTTCTATCCCTCTTCTCTCTCCACTGTTTCTTCGTGTTTTCGTCCTTTTTCCTCCTCTGTTTTTGTTCTTCTTTTGTCAGCCCACCCTCTTCTTTTTTGTGTTCGGTTCCTTCTCTAGCTTTTATAGGCAAAGAATGTCATGTGTTTTCCTTGACAATGAAGACATTCAAGACCGTTATTACAGGAGTAATGGTAATGGTTGGCGATGGCAGGGGCATCTGTTGTTTTTCGGTCGAGTGAAGAAGATGAACAACGTCTGGAAATGGCATTGTTTGATGTCAATGGTCATTTACGTTTTTGCCCTTGAAGTTTTGTAATTAAGCACCCTGGATAAACTTTAATTAGACCCCTGCATCTCAGCGTATTTTACGAAACAATCCTAGGTTTCTAAATTTCTCAATTCAGTCCTTCATTGACTCTTCAACTTTTAATTCTTTCAAAATTACCCCTAGAAAAATCAATTAAGCTCCCTATGGTACCCCCCACCTTTTCAATTTGGTCTTTGAATTTTAATTCCTTGCAATTTTGATCCAAATCAGCCTCAAACTTTGATATTTTTTCAATTAAACCCTTTTATTTCATTAATTAAACTAATTTCAATTTCAATTAAGTCTCAAAAGTCAACAACTCTTCAATTTAAGCCCTTTATTTGGTTAATTAAACTAATCCAAAGTTTAATTAAGTCCCTGAACTGTCAATTATGTTGTCTTAAACCAAAATTTAATTTATTCTTCATTCATTTCATTTTTTTATCATTATTTTTTTTTCCATCATTTTTTTATTATTATTTGAAAAAAATATATATAGTAAAAAAGAGAGTAAAATTTTAGGTTATCACAACAGGAATTTTAAGGACTTGTCATAGTATATATATGTAACCTTGTATGTTTATTTATATGTGAGGCTAACCATAAACAGTTGCATACTTGAATGTGAGGCAAATCCTTTGAACTATCTCCCATTCCCCATCATCAGCACAGCAGGAGGGAATGGGGTGGATTGATTGAAAATTTCTTTAATAAATATTTTATTAATTGAAAAATATTTTTGTAAAATTATATTCACTGCATTATCAAACATATACAGCATGGTTTTTAACACGATCCAGAGAAGAATGGGGTGGATTGATTGGAAGGAATTATTTGGTATACTTTGGGATTATTTCCGAACCATCAATAACATATTTGATGTTTCATTTTCATGTATGCACATTCTAAAAAATTCACTATATAAATATATTAAAAATCACAATAAATAAATAAATAAATAAATAAAAACTTGATTTCCTAATACTTTTATCAATAACTTGGACTCAATTAATTTTAGAAATGACAATTGAACTTCTTTTTAATGATGTAGTTGGGCTTATAGAGATTAAAAGTTATAATTAGTTATATAAGCAACTTAAGACACAGCTATATATATATATATATTTGGCAAGCTACATTGTTTATTTTTTTGCAATAGCACGCATCCATAACACGAAGCCATGGAACACAAACATCAAATTACATTGTGGTTATTAAATTTTTGGGTGGGTCTTAAACCAAATAAAAAATTAAAACTATATATTAAACTTTTTCTTTCCTAGATTTACATGTCTTATTCTATGAGCAAAGCCCCGCAGGCAGGTCAAATAAGCAACCTTGATTTGTTTGAACTCAAAGGAAAGCTTAATAATTGTTTTATTTTTTAAAAAAAAAAATCTTAAAATAACATCGTTACTGTAATATTGAAGGAGAAGAGAGAGGTTTAATAACTATATTCTTCTCTGGAGGCAGTGAAACAGAAATCTCAAATTAATTTGAGTGTGATAGACAATTACTTGTGGGGATTTGTTCTGCTGGACGGGTTCATGTGCAGCCATTATTGTAAATCAACACCGAGCAAGATAGCAATCCCGCAAGATCCTTGATGGCATGATCTTCTTTCTACAAGCAAGGAACAACCATGAAATGGATCATGTGGCTCCCATTGCCCCTTCCCCCATCATTCGTCAATCATGCCATGCCTACAAAATCTTTCTAATCAGCTACTCGTGTGGCTTGTGATATTATAGAACAGCACAACCACCGGTGATGGCACGATCATTATTTTTTCGAGAGTTTTGTATTGCGGGGATGGCATCTCTCTCTTGTGGAGTCAATTAAAAATAATAATTTAAAATACAAAGACAAACACTTGTCTATTCTAATAGCTAGGGTTTCTGAACTTTGACAGCAAAACCGTGCCAAACTGCACAGAAAGTCAATAAGAATAATTTGATTGGTGGTTGAAGAAGTCTCTCTGTCCAGTGGCAACAACATAGCTGGCATCAGCACAGAAATTTCTCCATCTGACATCAGCCCATTTCCCATGAAATTTCTTCAGTGTTTGTAGATCCAGGGTTTGTAGATCCAAGCTGTAACTCGGCTCGTTACAGCCTCAGTTTGGAGGCCTAACCGTGAGTTTGTATATCACGAAGAGTCATTTTATTTAAGACATATCTGTTTGTCTCTTACTTATTAGAATAAAAAAAAACGATAATTATTTAAGACTTATCATTTTTTATAGTGACACTATGAGCACATAGCAAAAGGCCTCTAATATACCGATAATTAATTTCATTTTCTTTAATTTTTTTTCATTTAAGATATTTTTAATTTTATTTTTTTTCCTCTTTGATTTTTTCCTCATCTCTTATTGATTTTTTTTATTCATAATATAAAGAGAAAATAAATTGATGTGTGGAAAGTCTTGGAATTTTGTTTATGATTTTATTAAATTGGGTATTATATTTGTAACTAATTATAATATGTATAGAAACAAAAACAAAAAAATTGGTCGAGGAAGATGGTGGAATTTTTGAAAAAAGATTATCGCTTTTATTTTCTATAGATTAAGCAAATTTGGTTACAGATTCATGCTTTATAAAGAAATGAATTCTAGTAAAAAAAAAAAAACAAGACTGAGCAACCAGCCTGGTAGGCGTAGCTCATTCGTTACCATTAAAAAATATTGTGCTCCTACTAGACCCATATCTATCATTCTAAGCCAAGACCCATATCCATACCTGCATACATCATACCTAGCCCACAGAGATAAAAAAAAGCTTTTCTTAAATGTTCATGAATGTTTTTTAATCCTCATATTTTCTATAAAAACATTTTAGTCCATAAGAAGTTTAGGATTTATTTTATTTTATAAAAAACATACAAAGCGTTAGTTTCAAATGAGAGGTACAACAAAACTGAATGTTTTAACATTTATTTGATTTATATCATTCAAAATTATTCTACAAATAATTTATTTCAAAATTATATTATTTGATAAAATTAAGTGGAAGATATTCAAGATAAGCTTCATTTTGAAGCCATGTAAATTTACACCTCTGCTAGCAATCAATTAACCAAGATTTAGTTTAATTATATTATTCTCTAAGAATAATTTGACTTCCAATTAAAAACTTCAAATTATTGATTAAGAAACTAAAAATATTTCATGTAGAAACCCATTCAATTAATTGTTGATGAATGATGATATCACATGATAACCCATAGCACGGATTCAATTCCCTCTAATTCTGCAGCTCAATCAACCACAATTCAAATACTACAAAAACTCCAGCAAATTACGACACTGCAAACACTCGAAGACAACACCAAGCACCATTCAAGAAAATGACCAAAGGCAATAAGATTTGAGGGTGAGCTGTGATTTTAATGCCAGGAGAAAACAGAGGAAGCATCTGACCATGAGAACAGAGTCGGAGGATTGCTGTCAGCTTCTACGGCCGGAGAATAGAAAATGGCAGGAACCAAATGATGCCAAAACCCAAAAGATACAAGAGGAGCCAGCAGCTGCCTATGTAACACCGGAGATGAGGAAACAGCCAAAAAGCAGCAGCACCGTGCAACACCAAAAGGCTAGAAGGCGGCAACAAAGCCATAGAACACCAATGAAGGTCAGAACACAAATATTGTAGGCAAGCAGTTTCACCACCAATACAACATCTTCTCCAATAGATTGAAAGAACAGAAGGGAAGGAGGATGCGGGTTCATGGGGAGGAAG
Source organism: Populus trichocarpa (assembly GCF_000002775.5). Lineage (NCBI taxonomy): Eukaryota > Viridiplantae > Streptophyta > Magnoliopsida > Malpighiales > Salicaceae > Populus > Populus trichocarpa. The sequence continues at coordinate 20,044,288 of NC_037287.2, read as the reverse complement.
CAAGAAGAGAGAGGGGAGAGGGGAGAGGAGACAGTGCTGAAAAGAGACAGAAATTATCTCCCGTTTGATGTGTCCCTCTGAAATCGCTCTCGCATACCATTCTTTATAATAGCTTTTCTTCAGCTACAATTAGTTATCTGCTGCTATTATAGATGAACATCAGACAATCCCTTGCTGAAATTGAGTAAAGATGCCGCTGACAAATTAAAGCAGTAACTGTAGAACTAGAACTCGTCCCTTGAAATGTAAACTTCACATCTGCTACGTTAACAGACTCTCTAAAAAACTATTAATCAAGCTAGTGCCCTTTGCAAAATGCATGCTGACACAAATAAGTATGAAATCACATCACTGTACTCCAAATTAAACACCATAAGCAACACAGCTAACATTATAAATCTCCACCCTTAATGGGGCATTCTTCTACTACAAAACACACAAACCTAATAAAATCTAAGATTCTAAAATTTTAACACTAACCAACAACTCTACATTCACTTAATTATCACTATCACTGTTGTTAACATTATTGCTAGCATTAATATTGTTACCAGTATGATGACGATGGTATTGATGATGATAATGATTACTGGTAGCATTCCCTCCCCTTCTCGCGTTCTTCAACTGCGAAATCCCCATCTGTGTCTGCATAAAAAACTGCATCCTTTGCAACTCCAACTCTTTCACGAACTCCATCCTCGTCTTCTCCATCTCCACCACTTGCTGCAACTTGGCACTCTCAGCTTGCTCATAGGCTTCCCCAAACTTCACCATTGCTTGCGTCAACATCCTGATCGAATTCCCCCACCCTCCTCCTCTTTTTTCCTTCCCCACTTTCCCCCTCACTTCCCTCTCCACCACCACTCTCCTCTTCTTCATCGGCGGAAAACTATCATCCGATTCCGCACCCCCCTCCTCTTCCTCACCCTCCTCCTCATCATCCTCATCCTCCTCATGTTTCAGAATCCGAATTTTCACATTCTGATTCCGAAAATGATACTGATTCACACCACCCCTCCTACTACCACTACGAACCCTAGTAGGAATTTTACCACCCACATTACCATTTCCAACAACAGGAATCCTCGCTGTGGAGCCAATTAATCTATCCAAAGGATCAAAGAAAGGCCAACCACTCGGCCCTCCACCTGAAGCAATTTTAGCTTTTTCCAATTTATACTTTTTCTTCACGGTATCAATTCTATTCTTACATTGAATATCAATTTTCGAAGACTTAGAATAATCCTCTCTACTACTTACAATTTCCGCTACCTCCTTCCAATGCTTCTGCTTCAAATTCCCTCTGCTTAGCTCTAAGTACCTTTCTCCCCAGGCGTCGATCAACACCGCCGTTGCTCCTTCGCTCCAGCAGTCCTCTCTCCCTCCTCCTCCTCCTCCGCCTCCGTTCACTTTCGGCTTCGTCGGCAAAACAAGTGCTAAGCGGTTCTTGTTGTTCTGTTGCGGTGGCGGTGGTACCGGCTGTGGATGCACGGCGGCGGGAGCAGATACGGTGATTCTTCCGTTCGGTGGTGGTGGTGACGGTGAGGAATATTCGGTGGTGTTTGAGTGTGACTGTATCTCATCGTCGTCTTCCATGATCGGCAGTCGATGAAATAACAATCAGATCTGATTTTGATGATTCTGATGAGAGAGGGCAGGGGGTGGTTTTTTTTTTTTTTTTCTCAAGGTGTTGGGTTTTTTATGGTTGACGGGAAAGAAACGGTGATGGTGAAGAGGAGACAAGTGATGGGAGAGGAACAGAAGGGAAAGGATGAGGTGGAGGAATGTGATTGGTGGGGGCTATATTCCGTCACCGGCAAGGATGGAAGTTGGACTGGGAATTGTGTTGCCGGCTTGCTAGGTGAAAGCACGTGTATGTGAGTGACTACTATTTTGATAAAAATCATGTTTGGTCCCTATATTTTAATATTTCATCAAATCAACTTCTATACTCTCTTTTTTTGTCAGTTTGAACATTCCGAAGAATTTACAGGTGATCAAGAGTCTCTCTCCTTATTCAACATGGATGTTATCAGAGTGGTTTGGAACTGCTCCTAAAAAACCAAATTATTAGGTTATTGGATAAACTCACATAGTATCAAGCTAATTACTTTTTTAAAACATCTTTCATTTAAAAAAAATGTACTTCATGTTGATCAAATAAATTTGAACTTCAAATTTCCAATTTCCTTAATATTGATTCAACAAGTTTGAACTGGGTTTATTTGGCAACTAGAACATAAATCAACCCTATTGATCAACTAGGTTTTGACTTTATCAATATTTTTTTTTTAATTTTACAATTATATCATGTTTTTTTAAAAAAATATTTTTTTAATTTTAAATTTACTTTGTTAATTATATTAATATCAAAAATAAAATAAAATAAATATTTTAATACATTTCTAAATAAAAATATATTTTAAAAAACACACTTGAAAAGAGTCTCTTAAAACCCAACCCTAATCAAGCTCAAGTTTTTCAAATTAATCTGGTACTTTTATTCATATTCATGAGAAATTAAAGATAAAAGGAGAAGTAAATATAAATACAAAGATTTAAAAAAAAAAAACTTCAGGTATTGGAAACCGAAAACTCCTCCTAACAAAAACTAATAAACCATAGTACTTTCAAATGTGCTCACACGACACAGCCCACTAACCATCGCATTCTCCACGTGCAAATTGTTCTCAAGTTTTCGATTAAACTCGATATAACCTGTTGCTCCTTTTTCCTTTCCTTTTCACAGTTTTGACACGGCATACATAGTTTATAACTTGCTACAACCATCATGGCATTCGTTCCTTCTCAGTGTAGCTCTTAGCTCTTAGCCCTTTGCTTCAATAATAATAAAAAAAAATGGTCATTTCCTGGCTAGTCTACCCCTCGCATTGCCCCCTATCAACAAGTTTGCTTCTCTTCCAGCATAAACAATGGTTAAATGCTTCCATACACTGAGACAAAACTACTCTATCCTCATCCATCACTTCTTACCATGGTAACTCCTAAACTACCTGAAAGGTGAAAACAGGAAAATATCAGAAAAGCGGCGACAACAAGCAATGGCCCTATTATGTCCCAAGAAAGTTGAAGTTATTGGTATTTGCAACCACTTACTAAGCATTATAAGTTATCATAATTTAACATAATTGCAACAAAAGAGAAACAAAGAAGTTGAGTTTTAAGTGGTCATGAGATACCCTCATGTGGACACTATGGATACAGCTTATGTTCCGTAATGGAATCGCAATGTATATACAACACAAGGGCAGGCATTACCCAAACATTTATCCTTTTGCGATGCATAATTTGTGAAAAGCAATCTGAATTGAGATCAGCCACGGTAGATGAGAGAAATGAAAACAACTTCAGCAACAGTGCGGGGGGAGGGGGCAGCAAATTCATACAGAGAAAGACAAGAAATAACTGAAAGGGAATTGAGATGATGAGAAATGTCATTCTAGCAACTAACAGATTCCATTTCCATTTGTTCAGTGAAAGACTACAAGAAAGATAGCATGATTTGTGCTTCAGATAGCAAACTTTCTTCATGGTGAAAATCTGTATGTACTTGGCAAACTCTATTCTTCCATTAACAAAGCAACATGAATGAGGAAACTTACAGATAATATTGTAAACAAAAGTGACTTGAGCTCAATTTCCCAAAGCAACCCTTCTTCGCACCACCAAATCATCGGCGGAGTAATAATCTGCAATGAGTCGGTACATGTATGATGGATTGTGCCCTCCACTGTGAAGTAATTAGAAATTAACAGCGGTTAGAATTGCATGAGATGAAAATATAAATAATTTAAGATTTGGAAGTTGGAACTTGACATAATTATATCAAATCCATCTGATTTGGCACCAGAGACCTAACACTGTTTAGTGGAATAAGTATTATTCTAATCAATGATTTGCATCAGTGGTTAACATTAAAAGATGTCCTCAAAAGTACTAGAACTTACGTGTCAGTGATAAACAGACTAACAAGCTTTGGTGGCACATAATCAAATGCTGGATTGACAACATGAAGAAGAGGAGAGCCCGTACCGCTCCCAAAATCTAAGCAATCTGAGAATTCTCCAAAATCCAGAAGCTCGGATGGAGATCTCAATTCATTTAGTAAGACCTCAGGATTGTGAGGGTACAAGGGACACAGCTTCCATCCAAGAAAAACAGCCAAGTGTACGAAGGATTAAAGCAAGAATCAGAACAGTATTTAAAATTCAAAGTCTACCATCACAAAAGTCATTAACATTATCCAAGTCGTTTTACTGACTGTATAATTAGCAAGGCCACAAAATCAGAGACAAAACACACAAGGATTAACTATTGACACCATCCAGTTACAATTAAACAAAGAAATTCCATATTTGTTTTTCTTCATTTGTCTTCGTGTTTGGATTCATAAAAAATTTCTGTCCTCCCTGGGCATTTTCATCCCTGTTATGTGTACTAGATTTCTATAAATTAAACATTAGAAAAAAAAATCTAGAAATAAATATAATAAACAATGATCTGAGTTCAGAAGAACGCAACAAGTTAGAAAAAGACAAAATGTTAAGATTTTAGGAGCACCAAAGGCGGGACTTATTTTTTATAACTTGCAATTCTTATGCTTGTAGTTCAATCAAATTATAGCCTATTTGGGTTTCATTAGGTCAGTATGAGCTGGCACATGGCCCTGCAACAAACACCAACACTAACAGAAAAAAGATGCAGAGAAGGAAATGACAAACATCTTCTGGGCCACAGAAGAGACATTCCATTTATTGCTATATAGTTGCCATTATTTTCCGTCACAAGTAAAGCAGTATGACAGCAGCATGCCATTCAATAGCAAAAACAGAACAAGCAATTCAAATATGGCAGTTTGTTTACTTGCTCACTACCAAAACTCTAAGGGATATTATTGTGCTAAATTACCTTGTGACTGCCTGCAAGCACGACAAAAGGTACAGCATGCTTTTGAGCTGCAAGTGCAACCATATTCAGCCCAACAGGTACTATCACACCACCATTGGCCATTACAGCATGAGCTCCAACTATAACCTTTCCATAAAAAATTTAAGATGGATCAAAATAGTAAGCAGACCAATACCAAAAAAATAGACAAGAAAAGAAAAAAACTAAACTCTCTCATACCATGTTCACACGGGAAATCATGGCAAAAACTGCTGAGTCAGTAATCAAAGTGGTATGTAAACCTCTTGTGACCAGTTCTTTTGCAAGAAGATGCCCTTGATACCTAGTTGAATACCAATTGCCAATGAGAAAATTTGTATTTAACAAAGAGAAGACTAAAATCCAACCAGCTAAAAAAAGTTATTTTGCAATGTAACTAACATAAAGTGACTTGTACAAACCTTGGAGCACCCTCAGCAACAAATACCCGGAATGATCTTTTCTTCTCCTTTGCAGCATAAAGAAATTCTAACACTGTCTTTGAACTACCTAAAGTTAATATCACCTCACTGAAAAGATGTTTAATAATCGAATCAGTAAAACAAAGTGTCAAAAGCAATGGATTAATATAATAAGCAATTAAGAATCCATGCAATTGAGATGACTGATCTGAAACTTTACTTGAACCTAGGACTTTTTCTCTTTGACAGAAAACATTAGGACTGGAAAATATTGGAAAGATAACAAAAATTGAAAGATGGTGTCACACCCACATTTGAAACTCCAATTTTCAGTTCAAAGATCACACTCCAACACTTAAGGCACAAAAAAGGAGCTCACTAGACAGTAAAAGTGATGCAATGACACCCAATTTAAAAATGGCTACCCCATTAGCCATAATAACCAGCAGATGAACTCAATTGGTGAATGAAGACATCCAAATATCCCATGATAACCCACAGTATAGACTCAATTGTCTCTAATTCTTTCGCTCAATCACCTCAACTCAAATACTACTAATTCGAGCAAAATCATTTTCATAATGCTAAATGCTAGGTGAAAACAAAAAGCACTATTCAGAATCAAACTAGATACACAACTGGTGAAATATGAGAGCCAATTATGGAATACAAGCTTGTCCATGGATGCTCGTGAATGAAACATGGTATGCATAGCGAAATTAGAGTGAAAACCATAATAAACTAAAGACCATCATATTGATTCTTGAATGTTAACCATAACTTTAGTGCCAGCAACCCAAAGCAAAGAAAAGGAGCTAATAGGGTAAAAAAATGAACTTGATGGCAAAAAATTACTTTTGATGAATATGTTCCACTGCTTGTTCAGCAATCTGTTCATGACAAGTGTTAATATCCTGAATAAGCTCGTTAACTGCTTCAATGACATCATGCTTCAACCTTCGAGTTCTTGAACTTTTATCAGCAGCTGTTATAGAAAAAATCTTTACATGTCAAGATACTCCTCGCACGCACATGCACCCCACATGCCATGCCACAACAATCAGCCAAGTTTCAGCAATAAATACTCGTTCAACCAAATCAAAATCTATCCAACTTCGAAGCATGTGGTAATCTGCCATATGATATGATGCAGTGATATAAAAACTCTGAACAACCATGAGAGACTTACATTTGCTTTTTCCTTCAGAATCACCTCCCGATGAATAAGTATGAGGAATAGCCACTGACTCAGGCATATCCTCCAGTAGGGTTTGCAAGGAAGGCGGACGCAAAGCATTTCTCGCAGCAGCAGCAGCTGATAGAACTGTATGCTCATCTCGCTCGCCATCACCATCATCATCATCATCCCCATCACTTGTTGCTGATAAATTCAAACCCGAAATAGCAGCAGTCGTCAGAGAAAGATCCTCCTCCCTAATAATATGCAAAACGCGCCTCACAATATTACCCACAGCTAACTCTGCAAACAGCACACACAACCAACCAACAACACAAACATCAATGAAAACCACAAAACACGCCAATCCAGGACATAAACACTCAAATATAGTATCTATTTATTAAAGTAAATGAAATGCTTACCGACAGGATTGGCAGCAATCAGCTGCTCCCCAACAGCCCTCACAGCATCAATTAAAGCTCCAGCCTGATTCGTGTAAGGCACTCGCTGTTGCGAAATAACTGATCGTAACAGTTCAGCAGCCTGCCTCGCCGTCGCCTGCGAACCCTCAATCTTACTGCCAAATAACCAAACGAAACCAAAAGTAAGCCTATAATCTCATTTTTACAAACAAACAAAAATCACTCTATGCACGGTAGTATAACAATAATAAAAATAATCACCGTTTTTTAAGCTTGATAAGAAAATCATTGACAAGAGCTTGCACGTCCGGCATGATTTTCCTCTGCAAAAAAAAATGTTGTGGTTTTCAATATTTTTTTGCGAAATTGAAAAAACGCGATAGTAATTTAGAAGCTAATATTTCTTCGCATTTCTACAGTTTCCGAGGCAATCAAGCAGAGTAAAAAAGAAAATAAATAAATAGAAAAACTGCTAGTAATTAAAAAATCAACAAATTTCACCTGAAATGAAATTTAAGATAAAATTAGGAAAAAATAAGGAGATAAAGATAAATCAGAGAGAGAGAGACTATAGAGATACCTAGAGCGGAGATCGAAGAAGCATGCGAACGCGAACGAGAGAGGAGAGAAGAGGTTTTTGCTTATGCGAGCGAGCGAGAGTTTTAAGAGCTTCACAGTGAAGCTTTTTTTTTAGCATTTTTTTTTACAACGGAGAAAGGAAATGGTTTCTTTTTTCGACCCGGTATGGATGAAATGGATAGCAATACGGGTTGCGACAACGGGGACTATTTTTAGGCAAGCCTTGTAAGAGTACTCCAGGTATAAGGGTGGTCTTGACTGAGTCCTTGAAGAGTTTTTGTATTCAATTGGGTCCTTTAAGTGTTGCGAAATTAGAAATTCAAGTCTCCATCTATGCTCTTTGCAAATTATGAGAAAGTGTGTGAGGGTGGATGGAATCCGTTAACGGAAATAGATGGCGATACTTGATTGAAGATTTATTGAGAGTTTAGGAATCTAATTGGGAGAGTAATATTTTTAACTCGATTTGGACTAGGTGGGGTTTGTTTTTTTTTTCTATCTTAATGACTGTTTTGACGTGTTAATTACTGCAAATTCTTCCATGATTTTTTTAAATAGATGTACTTAGTTTTGTTTTTTTAAATTTGAATAAATGAGTTTATATATTTTTTAAAAATAAAATGATTTGTTAGATTTTGTTAAATAAATACTAACATAGGTATTAATTGATATAAGATATGCTAATGTATGTCAAATGCTTATGAGCTTTCATTTTATTTTTAATTCGAATGTTTGTGTTTTTTTTTGTATTCCTTGGGTGTATACATTTTTTTTTTTCTATTTGAGTATATATAATATCAGCGATGATAATTAATGATACACAGCTATTTTTTGTTTATCTTTATTGATAAAATTTCTCTATTATTAGTGATTAATTACATTAGTAGACGCAGCTATTTGTTGTTTATCTTTATTGATCAAATATCTCTATTATTAGTGATTAATTACATTAGTAGAGTAGTTCAATGATGTTATACGATTTTAGGTAAAAGGTGCTTTTTTTATTATTATTGCTATCTCGTAGTGTTCAATTAACTCAACTAAAAAAATATTTAGAAATGCGTTTAAAATTGTTCTTAAATTTTTTAAAAATACATTTAATATAAAAAAAATATTATATTAATATTTTTTTAATGTATTTAAGTGATTTTAAAGTGATGATATCAATATTAAAAAATTATTTCATACACTTTTAAATAAAAAAAAAATATTTTAAAAACACTATACATCACATTAATCTCAAACACGCAATAAAAATAGAAAACATGGTTCTATAATTTTTTTAAAAAAAAACAAGAAGCAACATAAATAATTATCTAACAGCTGTTAAAAAAAAATTATTTGGTATCGGGATTAATTTATACCTTAAATTCAATTATAGCGCCGAGCAAACTAATTTATTTTTTTTCAAGATTCAGCTTTATTTGTTGACATAAACATATTTATCACCACCATTACTACTAGGAAACTAGTGTCAAACAAAAAAAAAGTATCTATGTTATATTTATATTTAAAATATATAAACACCAAAAAAAAACAAGAATTTACATAAATGAAATTGTCTCTTACCAAGAAATTCAGCATTAACAAATGCATGAAGAATTTGACGCTAAAAACTCAAATGATATTTATATATGTTTGGATAAAACTATAATTGAAATTGAAATTAAATAAAAAGTAGTTTAATGTATTTGGTTAAACATGTTTTTCAAACTGAAGTTATAAAATAATTAATATATATATATATATATATATATATATTAATATTGATAGTTTTTAATTTAAATATTGTAGATTTAACTACCATTATTACATCATTAAATAAATAATACTTCATATCAAATATTTTTTATTATTCCATTAACTTATATACAATTCAATCACGTATAAAATTCATCTGATAATGATTATGATATCCATGGTTTTTTGAGCGTGCAACAAAATCAGGTAAAATATTATCAGAAACAAAATTGGAATTGCCATCAAATTCCACAAATGCTATATTATCATGCGATGTTCTTCTAATTTATGTAATGTTATTAGATAATATTAAACACCAGTTTTTCGAGTAAAATACAATTTAAAAAAAATAATTTTTTTTTTACCGAGTCTAACGTTGTCCAATGAATAGTTGAGATAATGTTTACGTGAACAGTTTCATGTAGTTAGAATCACGACATTGTTTACGTGAACAGTGTCCAAGTGAATTATTCACTTGGCAGATGCGAGAAGCAACTCTCAGCTGCTGTGTGCGAACCGACAATTTCAACCCAAAATACATGGGTCCCACACAAATAGTCAAGTGCTTTTTTTCATTACTAAACATAATGTTTACACGGTTGGTTTTAAAAGTTAAAGCTACCATGTAAACAAATACCTTCAAAGAGTCATGCTATCACCACTCCAAATCAAGTCACTTCTTTAAGACGAGAACTGTTAACTAGAAAAAAAAATAGAGCCAATTCATTAAGCAATAATATTGAAAAAAATAATCATGGTATAACTTAACTGGTGAGGTCCTGAATTTACTTTGTAGAGGTCACCAGTTCGAGCTACATAAATTTCAGAATCACTAGAGGCTTACATGGTCATTAACTTTAGGGCCCGTGAAATTAATCGAGGTATATACAAATTAGCTTGGATATCAACGCTAATAAAAAATAATATTCAAACAAAAAATTAACATCGTTACCATGTAGAAAAGACAATCACCGAAGTGTTATCCAGGAATATAATTAATTATAGCATCTCCTCTTCTGCAGAGAATCAATTTGTATTTGATTTCAGGCCTTCATCGCCATCTAAGGGAAACAACTTCTCTTCAGCAATGTTTTTTTTTTTTGTAACACCATATAACAAAAATTTACCCACATTATAATTCACACACACACACACACAAACACCCCAGAAAAGCACAAGAATTACAGCTATGAATTTGTTTTTTACCAGGAAATTTCCACTGAAAAACGCGTGAAGAGTTTAATATTAAAACAAGGCTTGAGTTTCAACATTTCAAATTGAATCTTAAATAATTAAAGAAAAAAAAAGGACTGAGGAAATGTTGCCTCGTGTGAGAGCACACTCCATGGAAGGCAAAACATCACGTAGCTGCTGCTTCAAATGGCCCCATTCTGGTTGGTTTAAATTATAGAGTGCATATGATTATGATCTCGAAACTGTGCATAACATGGTGATGGTGATGATTATCATGAACTTAATAATAGTTTGCTTGCATGAACAGTTAAAAGTATTTAAATAATTTTTATAATAATTAAGTTGTACTATATATATTCATTTAGTGTTTCATCACAATCATATGCTTTGACGCGTGGACCACCAGTTATTCTACTAGAATTTAATTTTAAAACGATTTAAAATGCAAAAAAAATTAATTATTAATAAAAAAATTAAATTTTTATAAAACACGATTTTCCCAAACGTTATCGTATATCAAGAGCATTGTCCTCATGTTCATGTGATTTATCCTATTTTGATAAAATGATTTAACGAAACCTAATAAATCATTTTAATATAAATAAGTTTGCAAATTTCGTACGATAAAATATATTTTTATATTCTGATAAATACAAAATGATACATTTATTGAATCAACACATGGCACGCAGACATGTACACTTGATGCGAGTGTATTAAATTTTTTATAACCTGGTATATTTATTTTTATACTATAAGTATCTTTAATTTTTTTATTTAAATATATGTAATTACTAAAATTTCAATTCACGCATTAACCATCATACAACTACCATGGTTTTATTTTCACGGATGAGTCTTGAACCACCACATTTATTTTACAAGTCAAAGTCAACTTGCATCAATCATCTCGGTTTAAAAAACCGTGATTTTATTTAAAAAAAAATCTTAGAGTTTACCTAACTACTTTCAATTCGAATCTCAACGGGTCATTAAGATTTCAATCAGATAAAAATATTTTTTTAGTTTAATTTAAAACAACATATATTATATTTGGATCACAAATTACTTGAGTTATCCCATATAAATTAAGGTCGTGTTTAGTATTATTTTTACTTAAAATAAATTTTTTTATATATTTTTAAATCGTTTTGATATCCTGATCTAAAATATAATTTTAAAAACATAAAAATATATCATTTGTAAATTTTTAAATAAAATATATTTTAAATTATAAATGCTATCATAATTCCAAACAATTAATGTTGTTGAACCTCATGGCCTATTTACTCATGTCTTACGACTTTCCAGCCATGCACGAGTCAAGGGAGCAAAGAGAAGATTTCAAGAGGGTAAAAGTGAGGAACTGTTTTTTTTTTTTATGGGATATAAAAGTTACGAAGTGTAATGATAATGATAACTTCATCCTTTCACGATGGTGATATCTGGTGTAACATTGAAGATGATAATTAATAATGATTGACTTTCTTTGTCTCGTGACTTTTTCACGCAAGTCAATCCTTCTCATCATTTATTCGCTCTGTTCATGCAAATTGTACGTTGCTTAGTTTATAGCATTTTAATGAATATTTGTTTAAATTGTAATTCTCTCCCTCTAGTTTAATTTATTCTAGTGATAAAATACATTTTATAGTAGTGATGGTTACTTTTAAAAATATATTAATTTTTTTCTAATTATTACATCAAATAATCCAAAAATAATAATAAAAAACATCACTTATAACTCATCTGGAAGCAAATCACCCTTGATATTGGGTGGTTCAATCGTTTGGACCAGGGAAATAAATTTGGAAAAACTACAGTTTGATCTCTATAGTTTCATCATTGTTTGATTTACAGCCTTTTAGAATCTATCAATACAATCCTTATAGTTTTCTAAAAGTTTCAATTTTACCCCTAATGATTAAATACATACCGAATCCTAATTACGAGTCCACCTTTAAAGTTTTTCAATTTCTATATTTCAAATTACTTTGACGAGAAATGATAGATTATCGAAGAATAAGAGAGAGTATAAGAAAGAAATGATGTTTTATTTCCTAGATAATACAGGGGTAATATTGAAAAAAATTAAACTATAGATATAGAGTTGGAGCATCAATGAATACATGTAGACGTCAATGTAGTTAAACCAGGATTTAAATCTTGTCTAGCATTCCAATTGGAAGAGCGTGAAGCTACGCGCACAGACTCAGGCGTTGGAGATTTGTTGTCAGCTGAACAGCAGGGCCACGAAACACTATTATTGCCGTTCACAGTATTCCCGGCCCCTTGCCTCCATCTCTCTACAGTTTACACAAAGCCTTTCCAATTTAAAATTTCAAAAAAAGAAAGAGAAATTCAAACTTTCCATGGTTAGATATTTTTTTAAAAAATGGTTATTTACTGATAAGTAATAATATCTGGTATAAATATCAATAAAACTGGATCTAAACTTTATTCAAATCCAGAACTAACTCTTTCTCTCTCTCTCTCTCTCTCTCTCTCTCTCTCTCTATATATATATATATATATATATATATATATATATATATATATATATATAATTTTGAAATTCAACAGTGTTTTTTAGTGTAGAGCTGCAATATTTTTTTTAATAGGTTTTAGTTTCTTTTTATAAAATTAATTTATAAATATCTATTACATTCCAGGTCTTTAAAATCCTTCCTTGATTTTATTAAAAACTAAAATTAGTTAGAGATCTATGTTGTGTGTTATGCAGGTTCATTTTTCCAAGTTTACAACTTGTTTAATATTGTGATTGTTATTGTTTTTTAAAATATTTTTTACTTAAAAATACATTAAAATAATATTTTTATTTTTTAAAAATTATTTTTAATATTAGCATATTAAAATGATCCGGAAACACACAAAAAATAATAATTTGAATAGGAGAAAAAAACAAAAAAAAAATACAATTTTTTGTTTGAAATATAAAAACAAACGAGCTCTTGGTGTACAACATATCTAAATCTCAATATCAAATTATTCAAGAAAAAAATAAAGATCTTAACAAAACACAAAAAGAAAAAATAGAAAAAAGAAAAAAGACATTTAAGATAGATTGGCTTCTAGTATATTTTTAGGGGTTGAATTATTAAAAGTTAAGTATGTGTTTGGTGTTGTAATAATTTTTGTTATTTAAATTTTTACTATAATTTGAGATGAAAAACATATTTAAATAGTGACAATCAAACAACTTTTAAAGTTATAATTATTTTAAAAACAACTTCATCGCATTACACCGCAATGTTAAACCAAGATTAAAAAACTGTTTGGGAACGCTGTCTAACCCGTATTTTTTTTTAAAAAAAATTATTTAAAATTAATATTTTTTTAGTATTTGGGAACGCTGTCTAACCCGTATTCCTAAAAAATTTAATTTTTTATTTAAAATTAATATTTTTTAGTATTTTTGAATCATTTTGATATGATGATATTGAAAATAATTAAAAAAACAAAAAAAATATTATTTAATACATTTATGAATGAAAAATATTTTGAAAAATAACCACAACCATATTTCTAGACACACTGTAAATCCAAACTAGACCATCTGATCCTATTCAGTTCCCTTTGTAACTTTTTTCAGTTATACATGGTAAATGTTATGAAATATAAAACTATAAAATAAAAAATAACTTACATAATTTTAAGTTTTTAACTTTTATTAAAAATGTTCACAACGATTACTATTCTCTCCTAATTAATCGAATCTAGTAATGTCACATCCATTAAAAGAAATTGCTTTTTTATTTTCTGTTTCGTTTGCAAATATTACTCGACCATACCATGCTTCCTGTAGTGTAACACGTGCTCTAATTTAATCGACCAATTAAAGTCGTAAATTATTATTATTATTATTATAAATGCTATAATTTTGTTATACCACTTCAATGTATGTTTACATCACTATTATTAAACTTTATTTATATGATAGATTAAACTGATGACAGGCAAATCTTGTTTTTAACTTAGTTTAGGTTTGAAATTTAGGACAAGTTTATATAATTTAGGACAAGTTTATATAATATAACTAGATTGATACAATAGATCAACCATGATTAGAATTTTAATTTTTAATTTTTTTTTAACAATGGTTTTTTTTTTAAAATTTAAAAATATTATTTTAGATTGATTCGAGTTAACTTATAAACCTAGAACTCGGACTAGATTTAAAAATTCTGTATTTTTTAAAATAAATCCCCAACAGTTTTTTCATGCATTAATAGCTTATAAAAAATCTACCCTGCAATAAACAAACTTAAAAATAAGATTTTATGTCATTAAATCTTGATTTTATTGTAAAATAAATTAATAAATCATATTAATCTAATAATTTATGTGTTTTTTTTTAAAATATTTTATAGCATTGTCTTTTCACAATTTGAATTCAAAATATATTAATTTATATTCTATATTTTCATAAAAATATAATATAAGCTCCACTTTTAAAGTTCAACAATTTTCTATAATTGTAGAGAGTCACGACCATAAAACGCAAGAAAGAGACAACACTCAGGTGTAAAGGACCCACAAACTTAACCTTTCCTTTTTGTATTTTCTCGAGAAATTTCTCTCTCCTTACCCCTTGTCTCTCTCCCTCTCTACACGCTCCCCTCTCTCACCGGCTTTAATTTGAAAATTCTCTCTTCATTTCCATCTCTGTATATTTAGGCGCATTCCGTGCATTTATTGCCTTTTATCTTTCAACAGAGGTTCCCCCCCCCCCATCTCTGGATCTCTTTTAAAGGGCTACTCGGATCTTGAATGGTCTCTTCAGTGGGGTTTCGATTGCAACCAAACTGTGCCAAGGTAACATCTTTTTTGTAAGTTAATCTAGTTTTTGAGCATGTTATTCGAGTATCCTATCTGGGTTTTGATTTTTTGTTGATTGATTTGGTTTTTTTAGTATTTGGAGTCGTAAAGTCTGCTTCTTTTTTGATGTCAAAGCTCCTTTTGGAATATTCTAGATCTATTTTTTTCCTTTAGATTTGCATGTGTGTGTTTTTTTTTCGTTTTTTTTTTGGCATTTGATGATTCTTCCTTTTGTTTTATTTGATCTACTTAGTGGTTATGATGTAGTCTTGAGGAAATGTATACTGTATATCTCTCATGTCAAGTACAGTTTTTGCTTGAGTGGATATTATTATCCAGTCTCCTTTTATAGTTCTCTACTTGGCAAAGTTTTTACTGGAAATGGTCTTGCTGTGGTGATTTTTTTTGTCTGGTGTGTAATGCTGGGAGCGTGATTAGGAACTTATGGTGTCACACTGTGGTAATGATTGTAATGTGGTAATTCCGGTGTGTAAACCTGATGTGGCTTTTTTCAAATGCATGCATTCGTGTTGTATATATGATGACTAGTTAGGTCACGGGGAATAAATTCCTTAATTTGGGAAGGTGAGAGTAACTAAGTAATTTGTGTTGTACATCTTCAATTCCATGCTCTTTATGGTCTATAAGGGCGTTTCCTTAGATTCGCATGAGTAGATGAATCATATGATGACTGGTTAGGTTATGAGCCTTGTTTTTGGGAGATATGTTGCCATTTCTGTGATCTTTATAAAGGGTCCCACTTGGTTGCTTTGAGTGAGTGAACTGATTGATCTTTATAATTTGTCTTGCTCATCACCTGTCATGAATTGCTCGTTTTTCCTGTGTTAATTGTGGTACATATTGTTGCCTTCTATTCCTAACTTTTTATTTAATGTTTTTGATAGATCGAGGAGCCATAAATTGTCAATACGCTGAAAGAATTAAGTGAAGGAGATAAAGGAGAGAACAAGATTTGGTGGTAAGACTAAGAGTTTCTTGTCAGTGGAAGTGTATGCTAGTTCCTGTTAAAAGCCAGTTGTTTTTTTATTTATTTTTTCAGTGACATTAATTTACTTCAACATGAACACTGACGTTGTTATGGCTGTTAGAATATCTTCTAATATGTGCTTGATATGTATTTAGATTTGACCTAGACTTAACAAAAATAAATGACTGATCATAATAGCATATGAGATTGCTAACTGGTATAACACTAAGCTGTCTGTTTCTTCATAAAACTTGTTGGTTCTGCCAATGCCGGGCAATTTCTTTTCCTTGCTGTTTTCTTAATTGCTTTTCGTTCTTTCTTTTGTTTGTCTTAGAAAGTTAATGCATGAATTGGTCTTCTTAGTTGGGATAATTAAAGTAACAAACCTTCCTTTTAGGGTCTACAAGCTGCTACTCTTGATTTGTTTTTAAATACAATTAACTTTGTGTGTCTTCCATATCTGAACGTGGGATTCATTGAAATATAAATTTTACCATATTCCTTAAACTATCCACCTTTTAAGTTATGAACTAAACTGGACACGGGGAAAATGAAAATGCTTTTAATTTTGCCAGGAAAATGCTTTTAAATTATCCACCTATGGTATTGTTGCTAGGACATTATTGTCATGAAATTGAGTAAATTGTTATATGTTGATCTGTAAGTAGAAGCCTGTAAATTAATAACAGTCCTGAGTATCTTTCATAATGAAAGTTTTTGTCAAATTCTGGCATCTTTTATCGAATATCTTTTAAAATAGATATACAAAAGCTAACTGTGGTTGCATCCACGTAAATAATATATTTTTTCCCACTTTGATATGTTTAACATACTGATGTAATCAGGTTCCTCATTTTTGTGTTTTTCTTCTGGCGTGTCTGCTTTGGGAGTCGGGGGAAGATTTTTTTTTCTTCTCTTTTTTGTAGAGAAAACACTCCTTGTGGAATTTGCCATTTTGACTTTGATTGATTTATTGACAACATATATGTCAAACTTGTCTCCTTCTTTTCATACATGTCATTTTTGCTTGAGTATAATTAATAATGTTAGCATTTATGGAGTTGGAAACTGACTTGTTTGTTTTTTCTCATAGGTTGACCATACTACCATGGCATCAAGCAATCTGTTTTTTGATGACATCCGAAATAAACCTGAGGTTATTGATCCTCCTCAAAATGAAGACTTGACAGATATTGGTGAAAGTGTAAATGATCCTGCTCAGACAGCTCTAAAACCTAACGTGACTGTGTCTAGCAGTGTTCGTGAATTACTGGAGTGTCCTGTGTGCTTAAATGCCATGTATCCTCCAATTCACCAGGTTTGTTTTATGCCTTTCCCCCCATTCTTGATAACCTTATGAAATTCTATTCCTGTGGAATTCTTATAAGGCTTCTACCTTTTGATATCCCCCCTCCGGTTAAGAAGTCCAGCTTGCATGTTGGTCATCTCATTGGTGTTCTCTTTTGTTGCAGTGTTCAAATGGCCACACATTATGTTCTGGTTGCAAGCCCAGGGTTCAAAACCGATGCCCCACTTGCAGGCACGAACTCGGCAACATTAGATGTCTTGCACTAGAGAAAGTTGCTGCATCTCTTGAACTTCCATGTAAATATCAGAGTTTTGGGTGCATAGGCATATACCCTTATTACAGCAAGCTAAAACATGAATCCCAATGTGTTTTTAGACCATATAACTGCCCATATGCTGGATCAGAATGCACAGTTATTGGTGATATTCCTTATCTGGTGGCCCATTTGAAAGATGATCACAAAGTTGACATGCATAATGGCAGTACTTTCAATCACAGATATGTCAAATCAAATCCACACGAAGTTGAGAATGCAACATGGATGCTGACGGTATTGTTTTGCTTTATCTTTGTTTCTATTCTGGTTTTTGTCCTTTCCTTAATCCTTAGCAAAGAAGGGTTTTCTTATTTATATGTTGAATGTGTGTGGATACAATTATCTGCATAGTTCCCCTTTAAATGCCATATTTGTGAAAATTGGACATCTCTCAATTAACAATCCTTGTCCACGTGTTGAAAATGTATTATGGATGCTGACGGTATTGTTTTGCTTTATCTTTGTTTCTATTTTGGTTTTTGTCCTTTCCTTAATCCTTAGCAAAGAAGGGTTTTCTTATTTATATGTAGAATGTGTGTGGATACAATCATCTGCACAGTACCACATTTGTGAAAATTGGACACCTTTCAATTAGCGATCCTTGTGAACAAAAATGTTCTTTTTGTAGTAGTTAAAAGGGACCTGTCATCAAAGTTTGACGTGGCATTCTAGGTTATTGTTGGGTTGAACTTTTGTTGTTTGATTCTATTGCAGAAACTTGCTTTTGGACATATAAAAGATTGCTCACTATTTTCTCCCCTGATTTTTAGGTCTTTAGCTGCTTTGGTCAGTATTTTTGTCTACATTTTGAAGCATTCCAGCTTGGGATGGCCCCGGTCTACATAGCATTCCTACGGTTTATGGGGGATGACAATGAGGCAAAGAACTATAGTTACAGTCTTGAAGTGGGTGGTGGTGGGAGGAAGATGATATGGCAAGGGGTACCAAGGAGCATAAGGGACAGCCACCGAAAGGTTCGAGACAGTTTTGATGGTCTGATCATTCAACGCAACATGGCCCTTTTCTTCTCTGGTGGGGATAGGAAGGAATTGAAGCTTAGGGTGAC
Source organism: Populus trichocarpa (assembly GCF_000002775.5). Lineage (NCBI taxonomy): Eukaryota > Viridiplantae > Streptophyta > Magnoliopsida > Malpighiales > Salicaceae > Populus > Populus trichocarpa. The sequence goes on along the minus strand of NC_037287.2, from coordinate 20,025,286 downwards.
TGGTCGAATTTGGAAAGAACAGTGACAGGATATCCAATTTCTGTCACAACTTTCAATTTTAGTTAACCTTCACACCTAGTGACTGGTTTCTTCTTGTAGTCCCATGATCTTCTGCTCATGTACTGTTTTGAATTGTAGGAGGCAAACTCTCTTTGCTTGTCTAGCCATCAATACATGAGTGGGAGGCACGACTCTTGTCCCTGCAATTATAATATTTATCTATGTAGATTTAGATGTGCCACATTGCTCGCACGGACAATTAATGAATGATTGCATTGCTAGTAGATCCATGAACTTTGGCGGCATTTTAATTAACACCGACTTCTTGAAACTCAATATTAGTCATTGGCCATGTGAAAAGAGTGACTAGGCATGCCCAATACTTGCAGAATGGCTGGGAGCTGTTTTGCTCAAGTTCTCTCTCGTGAGGGAGCATGGTAGGATACTGTGGTCTCCAGTCTCTTTTTGTAATATAAATATCTGTGAAGCTTATTCAACATTTGGTGCTGTGAACACTGTTTTAGTACCATGGTCAGATCAGCCTAAACTGAACTTGCCAGCCTGAAGCAAGTGGGGATATGGTGCTGGGATAGAGGCAGCGCAAGCATTCAAGTGTACAAAAGCTGCATCTCGCTCAAAACAATGTCCTGCGTGATGGTAGCTTAATAGCATCACCTTTTTTTATCCCTCTGAAGTACATGGAAGCGGGAAAGGTCCTACCTGGCCCAAGAGGGCGTCAACCTGCCTGGTAAACCACGCAAGTCCCGAAAACTCGACCAAGGTCAGTCAATGGAGGTCGAACTTGTTGACCCAGTTGTTCATAGACCAAGGAGGAGACGACCAAGCTTCTTGGCTTCTTCATATTGGCCTTTCCACGTTTTGTCAGACTTGAAATTCAATCAGAATAACATTTAACTTGTTTAGGAAGATATTAGGTGCTGACAAGTCAACCATGAACCTTGTAACCACTGGTATACAAAATCCAAAAAGGGCTTAAAACCTTTTCATCTTTTTCATTGGAAATATCGACACAGTTGTGAAAGACTGTTAACCACATTCCATAAAATTTTAATTTTGTTAGTTTTAATTTATTTTTTTATATATATTTTTAAATTATTTTAATATATTAATATCAAAAATAATTTTTTAAAAATAAAAAAAATATTATTTTGATGTATTTCTAAATAAAAAAACACTTTAAAAAACAACCAACAATTTCCGCACTTCCAAACTCGTAATAAAAGACTGGCAAAATTCAATCAAAACTTGGGCTGATCTGTTCATCAGCAAAAACCACATAAAAACAACCTAAATGCAATCTCATGTGCATTTTTCCAGGTATGCATCCCATCCTTGAAGACGGTATTCACGAGCTGCCTCTGCAGGATCTGCTGCCTTTATAATCCCACGTCCCACGATTATGATGTCACTGCCCCTATCGAAGATGACCTGAAACATCATTTATCCCACAATTATCAGAGCTATAATAATTCCCCTTTCAGTAAGAGTTTATAGCAAGTTTCAATAAAGCTAGCATATTACATACTTCACTAATGCATGCCAACGAAATAGACATAATGAAAATGCACCAATCCAGCAATTTATGAAGGAAACAAAAAACAGTGAAACAGTCATTTGAACGTACAGAATATGGTGTATTATACTGCTGGCCAAGCGCATCGCCACCAGTGACCATTTGAACTCCAGGTGTTGCCTGAATAAATGCTGGATTTACTGGTGCACCTGGCCATGAGGCTGGGTTTACCGAGATGAAGCCAATCACAAAATCAGAATGTTCTTCAGCAATTTTTACTGCCGCAGCAGTGTAATCTCCCTTAGCAAAGTTGCCGGCTGAACTCATTTCTGCAAGCAGCAAGAGGCCCCTCCCACGAGGCAAACCCTAAATAGAGTCCAAGAGTAAGCAAAAGTTAGATACTGCCAGGACTAATTCAGTAATATGATTCCAGATAAAAGTTGTGTGTGAGGCATACCTTCAATTTCAACCCGTCAACAATTCCAGGACCAGAAATAATGTGACAATTAACTATATCAGCCCAATCCAATATATGGAAGATACCCCTGCAAATAACAGAGCAAAGAAACCTCAGACTACTGTAAAGATACCAGCAGAAAGGAAACCAGAAAAGTCACATAACACTGATGCTCACCCTTCATACTGCATGGTCACTGTGTTACCGATGTCAGCAAACTTACGATCTTCAAAAATTAAAAAATTGTACTTATCTGCAATCTACAGGATGCAAAAGCACAATGAGCTACGAGGAAATAACAACTACTTTGCACCTAGAAGAAAACGGGAATAGTAGAAAAATGATGAGGAAAATACCATTCGATTGCCAAGACATCTAACAAAAATATAGTCATGTTATCAATACTTCTTCAACCTAATTACCAACCAAACCAAATTCCACAAGCATTCAAAAAATTAAGAACGTTTGTATATGCTAATTTTGTACTCTGGTATTTACAGATCATCAACAACTTCAAAAGATTCATTCTCATAATTACCAAACATATGAAGAACAGTCATCAAACAAGTCAACTCAAACTGCCCCTTGGCTAACTAAGTTATCAGTTGAAAACATAATGAAATTTACAGCCCCGCTTCATAACATGCAATTATCATTTTGCACCATCCAAAATGATAATTGGTGGTCAAAGGTTAGAATTGACACATCCTCAACATCACCTGGCAAAACATAATGGAGCAGAATTTTCATGCTTCCAGAGAATCTGAAGAACAAAACCTCCATGCAAATAACTTTTATTATAACACCGCAAAAACCTCATAAAAGCAGCAAACTTCAAAATACCACAGTTTAGAGACATACCGCACGAAGTTTTGCACCAAAATCAGGATTGAAATCAGGCAAAATATCGACATGGGTTTTCAACAAACATATCTCAGGTCCAACCTACACAAAAAATAAAATAAAATATATAGAAAACCATGTCAGCCAAACAAAAGCAAACAAACATAGCACTCCAATCATCCCCAACCAACCCAATACCAAAACACTCACTTTTTCAGCAAGCTCAAGCAATTCCTTAGCAGTACCAACATCAGCTGCAACACACAGATTGCTCTCCTTTTTAACCATAACCTCAAACAACCTCTTCCCCATCTCATTCTTTGCTAACTTCGCTCTTTCCTCAAACCCTGAAACCTTAACCCTAACACTCTTATCCACCCCTTTAACAACACTAACCTTCCTATTCTCCTCCAAGAACTTCAAAACCCCCTTCTCCACTTCCTCCTCCAATTTCCCCTTCTCCCTCAAAACCCTAACCATCTCACTCAACTTAATAATCGCATGCAACTTAATCCCATTCTCTTCCAAATTCTCCCTCCCTCCTTGTTCCCTGTCAATCAAAACCACTGCATCCGTCACCTTCAACCCCGCCGCCCTCAACGGCAAAGCCGTTTCAAGAACAGAAGTCCCACTCGTAACCAAATCTTCAACTATCAAACAAGTCTGGTCCTTTTGGAAATTACCCTCGATAGACTTAGAGGTACCGTAATCTTTCACTTCTTTCCTGCGCATTACCATGGGGATGTTGTTCGAGACTGATACGGTGGTGGCGATTGGGAGAGCGGTGTAGGGGACGCCGCATATGAGGTCGAAAGTGGTAGTGGCAGGGATGGAGGTGATCAGGGTTTGGGAAATGTGGCGGAGGAGGGAGGGGTATGAAATTATGAGGCGGAGGTCGATGTAGACTGGAGAGGTTATACCGGATTTGAGCTTGAAGGAACCAAATTTGACTGCGGAGATCTCGTGGAGTTGGAGAATTAGGGATTCCATGGAGGACATTTTGCGGTGGTGGCGATAACAGTAGTTGCGCCGAGAGAAGCGAGGGAAAGAGAGAGCAAGTGTCAGTGTTAAGTGGAAACGGAAGGGTTTATGGAACGAATGAAAGTTATCGTCGTCCCTTTTCTTTTTTTCTTTTTACTTGTTGCTCCCTGGGTTGTTTCTTAATTGGATATTTTTATGACGAGTTATTTTTTCTTATGACGAGTAATTATTTATCACAATATTTTTTTTTTACTTTTCCTTTTAGAATCGTAGTAATTGTTAAAGGTAATTTTTTGCTGGGTTTTAAATAAGTGTATATAAATAATATGAGGGACATATAATTATGGCTCCATTCAATCTAATAATCTATTAATATGAAATCTAGATTGGATTTATTTTTTATTTATTTAGAAAATTAGAATAATCAAACCAAGTTCATTTAGTGGATTAGACCAAATCAAAACTTGGATATAATTTGATTAATAATTTTTTTTTTATCTAAAAATTATTATTTTAACATTTTATTTTATTTTATGTTTTTAAAACAATATTATTTTATTAAAAAAATTCAATAATACTAGTCAATTTACAAGTTAATCTTTTTAATTTATAGCCCGATTGTTATATCGGATCGATCGATATTGTAACCATAAAAGAATCATTTAAAAACTTTCAATATTTAGGTTATTTTTAAGCAACTTTTGATCAAAATTTAATTAAAATAAAATTAAAATAAAAAATTTATATGTATTTTTAGAAGTTATCAGTTCGAGTCCTACAAACTTTAAAACCACTAAAAAGTTATATGGTTATTAACTTCAGGGTATATAAAATTAATCGAGATACACTTATATTAATAAAAAAAAATAAAAACTTCTTCCCTAATCCAATTCTTTTCACTTTAAAAACAACATAGTATCGCATTCTATAATAATAGAGACAATGGCCTGATGTGTCCATGCCATCAGTGCAGAAAATATCAATGATCCACCATTAAAGTAGAAATGGATGGTCCTAGTCAAGTAGGGCATCCCATCAAGATAGAAACTGAGTTTAGGTCACCTAAAAACCAATCATCCCCATCACGACTGTTCAACACAGTGAGATGACGGTATATGACTATGTAGCACCTCGAAAAAATGCCTGAGCATGCTCATGCAAACAACTTTGCAAACGCCTCAAGCTTCTTCCATTTGAGGATAAAAAACACGAGGAAGAAACAGACCTTTAATCACTGTTACATGTGCAGATGAATTTATCACGATAATACCAAGGCTGCATGAATTATTTATCAAATCCTTCATCAATAATTATTTAGAATGTTCTTGGATTAAACAACAACTATGTAGATGGAATGATAACCCTTTTAAAAGTATTATGAAATTAAATAGATCATTAAAACTTTAAAAATACTATAAAAACATCCTCTCGTATCTAAAATCTATTTGGTTTCATTTAACCCCATCACGAAATTCTACAACAAAAAAAACTTTGTTTTAAGAAGAAAAAGCTCTCAAGTTTTATGATTAACTTAAGATTGAAAGGAAAATTGTAAGGTGAGGGTTGATGGTTTCATAAATGTCCAATTAATAGGGATCCAATAGAGAAATATTTTTGTTTGGGTATCAAATTTACAAATATGTGGTATTCTAGGGATGAGTATGTATTTTGATTAAATCTTCACAGCCCCTTTGCAACAGAAACTTGCTTATTAGGCGGGACTTTGTCTCGTGTTCTGTTTTTTCTCCCTGTCTGTGGACTTATAATCCCTGCGAAGACCCACAGATCAAGGAAAAACTTTTCGAGTCAACAGAGCGGTGTGGCAGCCATTGTTTCAAGCTCATCTTCCATCATGCATGCGCCAGGTTCTAACATTGATTTTCTTCTTAAATCCATTTTCATACGTGGGTTCTGTGGATCATTGCACTTGGTTTTGTTACTCGCTTTATCTGTCTCATATGTGTGCAAGAAACTGAGCAGGAGGGGTGATGGGGAGGGCTCTAAAGAGACGTTAAAGATAAAGAGGAGGTTTATGTGGTATAAACAGACTATGGTCTGTTGTTTGGGTGTCTCAGTGTTTAATTTCATCTTGTGTTTGTTGAGCTACTTTTATCTGTATGGAAATGTCTGGTCTGATGGTGAAGCAATGACCCTTTTGGATTTTGGGCTCAGAACACTCTCTTGGGGTGCACTTGTTGTTTACTTGCATACCCAGTTTTTTAACTCAGGTGAAAAGATGTTCCCTTTGTTATTGAGAGTTTGGTGGGGTTTCTATTTGGCTATTTCTTGTTATTGCTTTTTTGTAGATGTTTTCCTTCATCACAAACATGTGTCTTTGGAGATAGAGTGGTATTTAGTGTCTGATGTGGTCTCTGTGTTTACTGGATTGTTTCTTTGTTATGTTGGGTCTTTGAGAAGTGATATTCAAGATGTACTTGAAGAACCCCTTTTGAATGGTGATTCTAGCTCGATTGATAATTTAGAGAACAGGGGGGCAGATACGGTGACTCCTTTTGGAAACGCTGGTCTTTTCAGTATTCTAACCTTTTCTTGGATGAATTCTTTAATTGCTGCTGGCAACAAGAAAACCTTAGACCTTGAAGATGTTCCTCAACTTCACGGTGTCGATAGTGTGGTTGGAGCTTTTCCAGTTTTTAAAAATAAGCTTGAGTCGGATTGTGGTAGAGTTACAAGGTTCAAGTTCGCAAAAGCTTTGTTCCTGTTAGTCTGGAAAGAAATTTTATGGACAGCTTTATTGGCGTTGATTCACACGTTAAGTTCTTATGTTGGTCCCTACCTTATCGATGTTTTTGTTCAATGCCTTGACGGGCGAGGAGAATTCAAGAATCAAGGTTACATTTTGGCTTCCGCCTTTGTGGTTGCAAAGCTCGCTGAGTGCCTCGCACAGAGGCATTTGCGCTTTAGGTTGCAGCAAATTGGAACAAGGCTCCGCGCAGTAACAGCCACGATGATATACAACAAAAGCTTGACCATTTCCAGTCATTCGAAGCAAGGGCATTCGAGTGGACAAATAATCAATATTATGACTATTGATGCTAATAGACTTGGCATCTTTAGTTGGTACATGCACGATCCATGGTTGGTCATCTTGCAAGTTTGTTTGGCCTTGCTGATACTGTACAGAAATTTGGGACTCGGGTCAGTTGCTGGCTTTGTTGCGACAGTAATTGTCATGTCGTTAAACTATCCTTTCGGGAGACTGGAGGAGAAGTTTCAAGACAAGTTAATGGAATCAAAAGATAAACGAATGAAGGCAACCACGGAGATTTTGAGAAATATGAGAATTCTCAAGCTTCAGGGATGGGAAATGAAGTTTTTGTCTAAGATTCTTGAACTCAGGAAAGTAGAGACACGGTGGTTGAAAAAATACTTATATACTTCAGAAGTGATCACTGTTGTCGCCTGGGTTACTCCGACTGTTGTGGCTGTGGCCACCTTTGGTACTTGCATGCTTATGGGAGTCCCGCTTGACTCAGGGAAGGTCTTATCTGCACTTGCAACATTCGAGATTCTTCAATCCCCAATCTATAACCTTCCCAATACAGTTTCTATGCTAATTCAAACAAAGGTTTCTCTCGACAGAATTGCATCTTTTCTTTGTCTCGATGACTTGCAGCCTGATGCTATAGAGAAGCTTCCAGTAGGCAGTTCTGATACAGCAATTGAGATTGTTGATGGAAATTTCTCTTGGGATTTCTCTTCACCCTGTGCAACATTGAAAGACATAAACTTCAAAGTGTTCAATGGTATGAAGGTAGCTGTATGTGGTACTGTTGGATCAGGCAAGTCGAGCTTGCTTTCCTCCATTTTAGGAGAATTACCCAAGATCTCAGGGACACTTAAGCTGTGCGGGACAAAGGCCTACGTTGCTCAGTCACCTTGGATACAGAGTGGTAAGATAGAAGAGAACATATTGTTTGGTAAGGAGATGGACAGAGAAAGGTACGAGAAGGTACTTGAAGCATGTTCCCTGAAGAAGGACCTGGAAATCCTCTCATTCGGTGATCAAACAGTAATTGGTGAGAGGGGTATCAACTTGAGTGGTGGACAGAAGCAAAGAATACAGATAGCACGTGCTCTCTACCAAGATGCCCAAATCTATCTATTTGATGACCCTTTCAGTGCCGTGGATGCTCATACTGGATCTCATTTGTTTAAAGTAAACTATCCCTTCTTCCTTGAAACCATTGCTTGCAGTGGATGCTAACTTTTGCTTTCGATTTCTGTAGAAAAAATCACTAGTCCAGCTAAAAGCACCACCCTTTGTTTTAATTTTCCTTTTAGTTGCTTCCTCTTTTATTCTTCTTTTCATGCCTAATAAAAAAAAATGGCATTTCTCTTACATTATACTTGTTCGATTTTGCATGACAGGAAGTTTTGCTTGGTCTTTTAAGTTCAAAAACTGTTATTTATGTTACTCATCAGGTTGAGTTCTTATCCACTGCTGATCTAATCTTGGTGAGTAATATGCTTTGTTTTCTTCATTGCTTGTGGGATTATCATGTCTCCTATTATTTCATTTGTTTCAACTGTACCTTCTGGTTAGGTCATGAAAGATGGAAGGATCGCGCAGGCTGGAAAGTATGATGACATTCTCAATTCAGGATCTGATTTTACGGTTCTTGTTGGTGCACATAAGGCAGCTTTATCAGTTCTTGATTCCAGACAGGCAGGACCAGTTTCCGAAAATGAAAGTGTCAGAGACAACAATGGAGGCGAGAACAGTACTGATGGGATTGTACATAACGAAGGAAATAAAGATTCACAAATTGGTAAAGCAGATGAGGTAGCTGAGCCACAAGCACAACTCATTCAAGAAGAAGAGAGAGAGAAAGGCAGAGTTGGGTTTCAAATCTATTGGAAATATATCACAACAGCATACGGAGGAGCTCTGGTGCCCTTTATATTACTGGCACAACTTCTCTTTCAGATCCTTCAAATTGGTAGCACTTATTGGATGGCATGGGCAACTCCTGTGTCAAAGGATGTGAAACCTGTTGTTAGTGGATCTAGACTGTTAATCGTCTATGTATCTCTGGTTATTGGAAGTTCTTTTGGCATCCTGGCTCGAGTCATGCTTCTTGTAACAGCAGGGTACAAAACTGCAACTCTACTATTCAACAAATTGCATCTGTGCATTTTTCGTGCTCCCATGTCCTTTTTTGACGCGACCCCTAGTGGACGAATCATTAACAGAGTAAGCAATTTCAGTGTGTCTTGTGCTCTTTATATAAGTGATTATAATTAATTAGGGGAGAGTACCATGTTCAGTATTTTTACCTCATTGATCTATTTCCTCTCACGTAGGCTTCTACAGATCAAAGTGCATTAGAGATGGAAATTCCATATATAATTGGGGAACTTGCCATCCAAGCAATCACGCTTCTGGGAATTATTGCGGTGATGTCTCAGGTGGCATGGCAAGTTTTTATGGTTTCCATCCCTGTGATTGCTGCCTGTATCTGGTATCAGGTACTCCTTGTGGTTTCTTAAAATCTCATTTTGTTTTCCGAGCTCTACTTCAGTGAACAAAATCTAATAATATCATTAGATCTCCTGATGTTTCTTATAATTTCTTCATATGTCTCTTATTAGCGTTTCTTTTCCCAAGATGCTGAGCTTGCAAGAAAATTTTAAAAATAGTGTCAATGGCATGCAATTAGATGCAGCCCCTGTTTCATTATGACAAGTAGCATATAATATGATTTAGCATTTAGAAAGAGAGGAGTTCTAACATATTTATTGATGCCTGCAGCAATATTACATTCCCTCAGCAAGAGAGCTTTCACGGTTGATTGGAGTATGCAACGCTCCAGTTATCCAAAATTTTGCAGAAACAATTTCAGGAGCAACAACGATCAGGAGCTTTGATCAAGAATCAAGATTCGAAGAAATAAATATGAAACTAACAGATGCATATTCTCGGCCCAAATTTCATAATTCTGCTGCAATGCAATGGCTTTGCTTCCGAATGGATATGTTCAGTTCTATTACATTTGCTTTCTGTCTGTTTCTTTTAGTCTCTTTTCCAGAAAAAATTAATCCAGGTTGGCAGTTCTTGTCTTGCACCTGTTCTCTATTTCCCTTCCTATTGTCAACCAATGAGTGAACCTGAAACACACGTTTTTTTTTCTTTTCCATAGCCATTGCAGGCTTAGCTGTTACGTATGCGCTTGGCCTACACATGGCACAATATGTGTTGATATGGTGTTTCTGCAATTGCGAGAACAAACTCATATCAGTAGAGAGAATTCTTCAGTACATTTCTATACCTGCCGAGCCTCCTCTTGTAATTGAAGCGAACAGGCCTGGCCATTCTTGGCCATCACATGGCGAAATTGACATCGATAATCTGCAGGTAATTTTGTTCTGTTTGTTGCTCCAATTGGCATGCATTATTTTTATGTTACTAATGGTTGGATACGATGCAGGTCCGATATGCCCCACACATGCCACTTGTGCTGCGTGGTCTCTCATGCACTTTCCCAGGAGGAAAGAAAACTGGTATTGTTGGGAGAACAGGCAGTGGTAAATCTACTCTCATACAGGCTCTTTTCCGAACCGTAGAACCTGCAGCTGGTCAGATTATGATTGACAGCATTGATATCTCACTGATTGGCCTGCATGATTTAAGGTCAAGACTGAGCATTATTCCCCAGGATCCAACCATGTTCGAAGGGACTGTTAGAAGTAATTTGGACCCACTTGAAGAGTACACAGATGAACAGATCTGGGAGGTGTGTTGTCTCTATTATGTTAGCTCAATGAGGGACGTGTGAATGCTGTTATACACGTGCCTGTGTGTTTTTTCATAGAATTGATGTTCAGTATTTCAAGGATTGATGATTGAAACATAGCACAAATGCTAACTTAAATTTGTTATGATCCCAGGTTCTGGATAAGTGCCAACTTGGAGATGAAGTTAGGAAAAAGGAAAGGAAGCTAGATTCCACAGGTTTGTCTTTCTCACCAATCACCGCTACCCCGTTTTTGTGCACATCTTTTTAAATGGTCATCCTGGATGGTGCTGCAGTTATCGAGAATGGGGAGAACTGGAGTATGGGCCAGAGGCAACTAGTCTGTCTAGGGCGTGTGCTTCTCAAGAAAAGTAAGGTCCTGGTCCTTGATGAAGCTACTGCCTCAGTTGACACAGCCACTGATAATCTTATTCAGCAAACGCTCAGGCAGCATTTCTCTGACTGTACAGTGATAACCATTGCACATCGAATAACCTCTGTTCTTGACAGTGACATGGTTTTGCTTCTAAGTCATGGTGAGTATGGAAACTTGATGTAGCATTGCCTGTAAATGATATGAATCCTCAATTTTCTCTAAGTATTTGCAACCATGTCTCAGGTCTCATTGAGGAATATGATTCTCCAACAAGGTTGTTAGAGAACAAGTCATCGTCATTCTCCCAACTTGTAGCAGAGTACACAGTGAGGTCAAATACCAGTTTCGAGAAATCAGCTGGAATAAATTGATGGGCTTCCACACCATGTAATTGTATCCTGCAAAAACAGTATAGCGATGGATGTTGTAGCATGCTATGATGGAGATAATGGCCTGATGTCTCCATAAAGTGGAAAAACTTTACGCCATTAACGCTTCTGTATCAGTGGTCCACCATTAAAGCATAAATGGATGGCACTACTTAAAAAGAATAAATTATAATGTATCCCAATAAAAACTAAATTTAAGTCACCAGGGTCCTTTAAAGTTATTAAATCATGAACAGCTTACAGGTCAATTAAATTAAAATAATACCGTTTGAAGATTTTTTTTTAAATAATTAAAATAATTTTATTTTAAATTTGTTTCTTAATAAAATCAAATTACAGTTGTATGTATATCTTCAATCCAGTTTGCTTTTCAATCAAAATTAAATCTTTTATTCATATGATTTTAATAGCCATCATCAACATTTACATGTTGCATTCAAGAAAAACTCAATAAATTCATCTACATGATGATTTTGAAATTTGATTTTTTTTTAAAAAAAACATACTTTCTTATCCATTACGCCAAATCAAATATTAGATTTAGATATTAATATGATAAAATTAGTCTTTGAGTATTCTAATATCAAACTAATTTAATAATAAAAGAAAAGGTTAGGCATGAAAACTTTAAAATTCAGAGCCTTGACCTCTTCCATCCTTGGAGACCGGGATGGAAACCGTGTATGCGTGTGTGTGAGTGTGGAGAAGGGACATTGCCCGAACTCACTGTGTTCGATTCTTAAGAGTGATTACAGTAGGTAGCGGTTGCTTTTCAAATAATTTTTTGTATTCAAATGCATGTTAATAATATTTTTTTATTTTTTAAAAATTATTTTTGATATCAGCATATCAAAACGATCCAAAACGTACAAACTATATTAAATTTTAGCAAAAAAAAAAAAATTGAATTTTTTGAGAACACGGTTTGCACTGCGTTCCCAAATTCTAAATTTGATTTTTTTATTTAAAATTATGTTTTTATATTTTAGATAATTTTAATTTAATAATATAAAAATATTTTTTTAAATAAAAAATATTTTAAAAATCAAACCGAAAAAAAAAAACTCAAAATGGGTTCCGAGCATGTGGAAAATGAGCCAACGTGGATGCATTATCCAAGTCGACGCACCACTTGTCCAAGAGGATATCAATAAATATTTCTTTCATTACCTTCTCTCTCATGACGAGGAGAGATCACATGAATAAATTATAAGTCTCCCCGATTTCTTCAAGTAAAAAATAAAAAAATTAATTTTTTTCTTTAAAAAAATACACGAAAATAAACGGAATCTTAGTTTGAACGAAGGTCTGAATTTTAAAATTTTAAGACTATTTCATTGAATCTTAATTTATTGAGTCGTTTAATAATTACGGACATGAGTGATGAACGATGTGCAAGACACGAGCAAGTGAAAGCGCGTGGGACCAGGATTTAGTTTTGTCTGGTAAGTTCAACCAATGAACGGAAATTACAACATCCTCATAAATAAATCTGGTTGGTTGACTTTATATCCGTGTGCTGCAAATAATAGAAAAAAAATGAAAGACTGACAGAATAAAATACAATCATCATATGGTAGATTCTTCTAATCATATCCAGTTCATTTCAACTTTATGCTCTGAATCTTTGCTTTGTTGTGTTTCCTTTTAATAATTGTTTCTTACATTATCCAAAACTTGCATTTTTTTGGAAATTTTTTTTTGCATTGTTTTGGCCAGCTAATCCATTAACCACCACTTCTATCAAGGCGATGCCTTGTTTTTCCAAATTTTCATTGCCTTCTGGTTTCTTTGTCGATTTCGTAAGAACCCTTTTTGAATTCTTGCTTTTAGGATGTTTTTCTATTGATTATTTCAAATTCTTTTTTACATATTAACATATGCCAACGTGTTTGATGCAGAGAAGAAGCTGATCAAGGCCCTCCTTTTCTTTTCTTTTTCGTAGAGATTCCTTTAATATGTAAGAACCCTTTTGATTCCTGTTGTTTTTTTCAATTATTGATTCTTGTGATCTAATCTTGTTTGAATTTTAGCTTTCTTGGATTTAGAATAGTTTATGTTTATGAGCAGTTGATTGCTTATTTGACACAGAAAAGGGGATTTTCTTTGGCTATGATGAGATTATAGCAGCGATTCATGTAATTTCTGTTTCCATTGTTTGGAGGATGGAGATGCCTATCAGTCACAAGAATTCTGAAGGTAATCTATGTGTCCTGTGAAAATCTTGTGCATAAATTTATGGCGAACATGTTTTGTACTCTTCCCCTTTTCTTTCTTTTCGTTAACATTTTCTATGGTTCATTTTCTTAATGAAAAACGACCGAACATCATCTCAGTTACTGTCAAATGATTCTAACAAGATATGATTTCAATACTCTTTTGCCATAGGAAAGTAAATGACTTCAGATTTTGATAGAGATGCAATGTTTCTTTGCTTTTATTCAACTTTTTGCCAATTGCATAGATGGGCTCTCTCTTTTCCCTTGATCGTCTGGTAGAATCAAGCTCATGGTCAACTGGGGTTAGAAATTACAAGCATGCTGTACCACTTACAAGATTTATAGATATAGACATAGTCGATTTATAGTTTGAGTGTTGAGTATTATGTTTTCTTGGTTGCCAGAAAGTAACTGATATCTTTCTTAAGCTCTATCGAAGTCTGTTCACGATTTTTGTTGTTGTTCTTAACTAATTGTCTCCGTTCACTTCTCTTTGATTCCAATTTTGTATTATGCTTTCATCTGCAGTGCAGACTACTGTAAGTTTATTTCTTTTCTAAGGTTACCTTCCCCATTATTATCAGCCTCCAACCCTTTAACAACCAGATTTAAATCTTTTCTCTCTAAGTTGCATGGATCAATCAGTCATATATTATGTCTTCTTCTAGATCTCATGATATATATGATAACCTCTCTTCTTGAAAGTTGTCTTATCCCCTAATTTTTTCAAGGGACGAAATCTCTATATTTGTACTTGCATGGTGTTGAGAGTCAAGCATGGCTGTACTCGGGAAAAGTCCTTTTTCGATGGATCTTTTCTTAATAGTTTTCTGGTTCTCAGAACTTGAGAACTGTGAAATGTGATATTTGCTACGATGTTCATGCAGTTAATGACTTTGCTAATACTTTTCAGCTTGGTGTATGTTGTGCTTTGATTTTTAATATGGATTTGGTATGATCTATTCCATGAAGAAAAGACCTACAGAAATGATTGCGTCCTGATAGTTCCCAACACTATAATCTTCCATGATTGTCCGATAAGTGATTGGCTATTTGGATTTTTAGGTTTGGTTCCTTGCCTACACGATCTCTTACATTCAGACGAACAGAGTTGCAGCAGCAGTAAAGAGGAACAAAAATTTTCTGGTATCTTGAGCCTTAATCTTTCATTTTTTTGATTGAAAATCTTCCTTATTCTAATGGTTCATCACTCTGCAAAATAGAAGTTGAGGTATAGACAAACTCAATATCCAGTATGAGTGATTTATTTGTAACAAAACTCTGTTCTCAAGTTATGCACTAATTTTACTTTAGGGATATGATCTAATAAGAGGATCTGTTTTCTATTTTTTCTACTGTTGTCTTCTGTATTTCCTATTTAGGTTTATAAAGACCTTCATAAAAATTATTGCATTCTGGTTGTTCCCAACATTATAATCTTCCATGATGATCTGATGTTTGATTAAACATATTGCATTTTAGGATCGCCTCCTTGTCCAGATGATCTCTTACATTCAAACAAACAAAGTGACAGCAGTGGAAGAGATCGACACAAATCTTCTGGTATCTGGAGCTTTAATCATTCAACTTTTTATTTGAAAATCTTTGTTATTCCAATAGCTTGCCACTCTGCAGAATAGAAGTTGAAATATATTGCAAAGGCTTAAACAAACTCGAAGTTCTCTTACTATATAATTTATCTCCTGCAAAATTCAGCTCTCAAGGTTCTGCAATATATTGACCTTTCATGCAGGGATATGATCCATTAAGAGGACTCATTTTCTGATTTTTGTACTATTATCTTCTTTTTTCACACCTAGGTTCATAAAGACCTGCACAAAATGATTGCATTCTCATCATTCCTAATGTTATAGTCTTTCTCGATGATCTGATATTTGATTAAATGTACTGCATTTTCTTTAGGTTCGGCTTCTTGGCTTGATAATCTTTTAAATTCAGATGAACAAAGTTGCAGCAGCAAAAAAGATCAACGGAAACATTCTGGTATCTTGAGTTTTAATCTTTGAATTTTTTGTTTGAGTTTATTTGTTATTCCAATTGCTCATCACTTTGCAGAATATAAGTTGAAATTTTCTATGATTTATCTCTTACAAAATTCTGTTCTCATGGTCATGCCAATATAATGACCTTACATACAGGGATATGTCTATCAAGAGGACTCGTTTTCTATTTTTCTACAATTATCCTCTTTCCCCCCCTATTTATGTTTATAAAGATCCGCACAAAATAATTGCATCCTGGTCATTCCTGACATTATAGTCTTCCATGATGATCTGATAATTGATTAAATGCATTGCACTAATAGGATCGGCTCCTTGTCTAGATGATCTCTTACATTCTGGCAGAAGAAGTTGCCGCAGCAGTAGAGATCCACAGAAATCTTCTGGTATCTTGAGCTTTAATCTATGAACCTTTTTGTTTGAAACTCTTTGTGATTCCAATAGCTCAACGTTCTAAAAAATATTAGTTGAAGTATATTACGAAGTCATTAACAGACTCAAAATTCTTTCACTATGTGATTTATGTCTACCAAAATTTGGTTCTCAGGGTTATGCAATTTAGCTTTACATGCAGGGATATGATGTGCTAAGCGGACTAGTTTCCTATTTAGGTTTATAAAAGAGAGGCAATAGTGATATACTCTTATATTGTAATGAAATTATGAATTTCATGTAAGAAAGTCATATATTTTATCTTTCTGTTCATTAATCAGGTCCACAAAAAAGACTGGAGCAATTGCTAAGTCAATCAGGGAACAAGATTTGTGCTGATTGTGGATCTCCAGATCCAAAATGGGTGTAAGTTGTTAAGACTGAACCTGATGCATTTCCATGTACTTTTATTCACCTAATGTACAGTTTATGATAATAAATGCGGTCCTGTTTTTCACACATTTAACTGTGTTGTGTTATGCCCCATTTTCTTTTTATTAGCACAGAATTATACTCTTTCAATTCACTCTCTGTTAATTGTAACTGTATATCAAAACGTAATAGTTGGAGTATGAATGCCTAGTGAAAAATACTTGAATATCAGAACATAGTCTTATAACATTAGAATCAGTGTCAAATATTGTTCCTGCAAATGAATGGATAATGCAAAGGAAATTGCAGATTTAGCACACACATATACTTGAAATCATTATCTCGAAAGCAAAATATGCTTTTACTCTTATCACTGTTTTGGTCACAATTTCACATAAAAGCAAGGGATATTTGTCTTTTCGGTTAGTACCAATACTACACTTTGTGCCACCCATTTACAACTGCAGCAGATGCAATTTCTTTTCCTCAACTCCTGATAACTGTGTTTCTTGTGCTTGGTTATCTATTTTCCTTTTGACTGAATCATTTTTGGCTGTCAGGTCAATAAGTTTTGGAGTTTTTATTTGTATCAAGTGTTCAGGCGTTCATAGAAGCCTCGGGGTGCATCTAACGAAGGTGCAGTTTTGAAACTTGACTCGTTGGCCTTGTCTGTAAAATCAAAATTTTAGAACTTTATACTGTTAGATCTTGTACTCTCGTGATTTAGTACACACAGGCATGTGAAATTTAATTTGAGGAGAAATCACAGCTTTTCGATAATGAGCTTTTCCGATGCAATGTTAACAAAAACTAACATTTTCAAGTTCAACACAGCTACTTGGCGCTGTCTGTGTCTCCCATAATGGTTTGTTTTGCTGATGCTATATTTTTTTCTATTTCCGTCAGGTTCTATCAATCAAATTAGATGAATGGACAGATGAACAAGTGAACACTCTGATAGATTTGGGTGGCAATACTGCTGCAAACAAGAAATATGAAGCTTTTATTCCTGATGATTATCAAAAACCAAAATCAGATGCCTCAATAGAGGAGCGATCTGATTTTATTAGGTAATGTCAGTACCACACTGATCATATCTTTATAAAAAAACACAGGGTGTTCTAAATCAGATATTTACTTTCTGAATACACAGGAGAAAATATGAGCAGAAGCAATTTTCAAACTGTGATGGACAAATGTCCTGCCCATTTCCGGGTCCTAGAAGTACATTATCCTCTAGTTGTTCAAGTCATTGTTCACCCCAAGATAAGAAACAGTATGAAAAACAAGCAACCAGGCATCGTATTGGGAATGCATTTCGTAACAGCTGGGGAAGAAAAGACACTGAGTACAAGAACAATAAAAAGAGCAACTCTTTGGTAATGAATTCCAATTTCATTAATGTATTTATATTATGTTGAGGATTATGAGCTCACCTTTTCTTTTTGAAGCAAACTAGAATGAGATCTGTTGCAAATATACTAGTCTGAAATAACTTGATCACAAGCCATCATTATGCATGGTTTGCCGTGGATGGAAAAATGTGATGCATCCTATCTTGAAATTTCAGTGAAACTTGCTGATTCTATTGCTGAAATGTTCTGTTTATAGGCAGCTATGGTTGAATTTGTTGGATTAATCAAGGTTAATGTAGTCAAAGGAACCAACCTAGCTGTCCGGGATGTGTTGACTAGTGACCCATATGTTGTCCTTACATTGGGCCAGCAAGTGAGACTCTCCTCCCTTTCATTTTGGCCTCATTGGCATTACAACTCTGTTGATTTTCAATGGTCTGTGGTGCAACAAACCTGTTAACAATGCTGTTTTTTTGTTAATTGTTGTTGCAGTCAGTGAGGACTCGCGTCATAAAGAACAATTTGAATCCAATTTGGAATGAAAGTCTAATGTTGTCAATTCCAGAACAGATTCCTCCTCTAAAAGTGGTAACTTTTTCAAATTTTTATGGTGCGGAATTAACACAAATTCGAAAATCATAAATTCGATGATCATGATTCATGACACTTGCCACTTCTGATAGAAATATTAATCATTTCTTTTCTTAATTTTTTATTCCTATTTGTAATTTTATACCAAAATATATCAATCATATTAGCAAGCTCTTCTTTTTGGTCTTTGGTTTTGGATGCTTAAAATTCCAGGTGGCTGTATGCAGCTTGTTTACGACAAGGATAAATTCACAACTGATGACTTCATGGGTGAGGCTGAGATAGACATTCAACCACTTGTTTCTGCTGCCAAAGCTTATGAGAATTCAACCATCACCGAGTCGATGCAGCTTGGTAAATGGATAGCAGGCCAGGATAACACCCTTGTTAAAGATGGCATTATCTCACTAGCAGACGGAAAGGTAAAACAAGAAATCAGTCTCAAGCTAAAGAACGTTGAGAGAGGGGTGCTGGAGATTGAGCTTGAATGTGTTCCTCTCACTCAATAGTTACATAGAGAGTACGGAACTTCAAACATTGTGATGCCATATTTTAAACCGGTTTTGAGTGGTGAACTCGCAATGGAAAAACCTTTTAGCCTGCTGTTGTTGTAATAAGCTGTTTTAGCCATTGTTTCATTACGAATATACAGGGATTGTTAGGATTTTCATTAACGAATTGTATATAGTTTGTTTGCTTTAATCAATGAGCGCTCAAAAAAAGTAGTCAGGCTGGGTATCCTCTATTCTGATTTCAAATTTGCTGTTAGATAGTAATAGAAAATCATTTATAGGGCTTTACCTAACAACTTAAGTTTTTAAATTGAGATGGTTATTCGAATCAAAACTTTAATGACCAAGTGGTTAGTAGTTCCAACGAATCCTTGTTTGGTTGATTAAAAAATAGTCTTCTGCAGCTTTCCTGATGATAGAGTAGTGTTTACCAAATGCCATTTTGTTATGCAACAATCACTCTTCTGAGGGAACAGAAATCCTTTTCAACAAAACTAGCTGTTTAGGAAATGTATAATAACAGGAAAATCTGAAGAAATATGAAGGCTAGAAAATCAGATGACAGGTAAAGAAACTAACAGGTTCCATGGTTTTTCAGAAACATAGGCCTCCAGGAAGGGAATTCAAACCTAGAGAAGAAAATGGAACAACTCGAATGAGCTGAATGGTTTCATTTATCTGGATGTGCTTTGTTAGTGAAACTATGTTATTTCATATTTATTCTCAGTTTTATTTTCTGGAAATAGTTCCTGTTCTTGTTTTGCGCTGAAATTTCCTGAAAGCTCATATCAGTGCCAAGAAATCAGATAGCTAGTTGGAGTGTGAGGTGGGATTTCAAGTCCTAAAACACCATGATCCCGAGACACCACTTGTTAAATTCTTTAAAAACATAGCTATAAAACTTAGACTTGAGTTAGACTTGTTCCAAAGCTTGAATTGTGGGTTCACAATAAATTAACTCAAAAAAATTTTATTTATAAAAAGACATCATTTTAAAGAAAAAAAATCTGATCTCTTCACTTACTCATATCGCGTTGGGCTGAGTCTTATAACAATGGCTAAACCTGTCCCTGGATAGAGACGATCTGGTATGTCTTTAGATTATCCACAACTGCATGCTCCACAGCTACCCTATTTGTTTGACAAATGGCTGCAACCATGATAGGATTTGGATGGACCATGTCAGTTTATCTGCAAGCACTAACTCAATCGAGTTGTCACCCTGAAACTGATTTCCATTCGATGCAAGCACCAACAGAAAACATCTCAAGCTGTAGCATATAAATTCACAGTGGGACAGAAATAATTCAAGATAAGATCATCGATGCATTCACTCTTGTTATTCTACCAAGATCGGTCTAATATATTATCAATCAGCATGATGGAAGCTTAGACAGCTACGCCTCAACCAAAGTGCACTGGGAGAGCATTCCACTGGCCAAACCAAGAAAAAGTTGAGTCTAATAGTGATTTTACACACAAATATTGGTCCTCGTGGTTGTCTGAACGTTATATCTGATCAGGATGCAGATAGTAAATACAACGAATCTGTTTCGGAGAATGTCAACATCTGTTTCAAAAAGCTGTGCCTGTTCAAAAATCATCTCGGGAAACAATCATATCTTAAAACATTTTATGATGATTAGTTGCAATATGCTTTTTTTTCTTAAGATTTTTTTTTAAAAAAAGTAAAAAGGTTATTATTAACTGATTTGCTAGGTGGAGAGTTAATCTTAAGAGTAGATTATACCTAGTCAATTTTCAACTATTTTAATTTGAAATTCGGCTCATGTCAACTCATGGATTGATGGGTTACAAAATTTACTTAGAGCATCTTTAACTCAGCAGCTAAAAAAAAAATTTTTTAAAAAAAAACTAAATATTTATTTTTTATTTTTAGTTTTAACCATTCTAACGAGTAAGTTATATTAATAGCTAAAATGCATATCTTGTTCTGAAAAGTTATTTCTACATTTCTTTACAGAGAAGCTAAAAGCAAATAAAATAAAATGCATCCCTTGGCTAGCATTTTTTTCTTTTGTTTTGTATTAATAACATCATGATTATATTATATAAAAAATAACTAAATTAGTTATATAATTATATTAAAATTAGTTTATTATAAAATATATTAAAATATAATTAGCTTTTTTAAATAATTTTTTTTATCATTGGAATATATATATATAAACTATATTTATACTATTTAAAAAACCATTTTAACTTTTTAAATCGGAGATGCTATTACAAGTTAACATAGTATAATGTATACAACAATGTCTTGTAGTTTGTCTAGGGCAGTGTAGTTGTGCCCATGTAGGCATAAAGAAATTGAACTCTTGTGGTTTCCTTATCCTCTCCTTTTGAGGTTAACTCCTTACTTCACTCATCACTGCCGATCAAAATAAATAAACAACCCAACGAATGAGGAAGTTCCACTTTAGTAGTCAAGATAGAGTACAGCTCTCTCTCCTAGGTTGATGAGAAACGAGAGGCAATCATAAAACCCATCAGTGTTTTCCTCCATTTTCTCAGAAACCAATCAATCGATAATTATTACAATGGAAGTTGAGGTAAAACTTCGGCTTCCAGACTCAAACTCCCACCAAAAACTGTCCATCATCCTCTCTTCTTTCCACACCAAAACCTTAATCCAAGAAAACATCTTCTTTGACACCACCAACTCCAAACTCTCCTCAAACTTCGCAGCTCTCCGTCTTCGTTTCTACAATCTTGATTCTTACTGCATCCTCTCTCTCAAAGCTAAACCTATCATGTCAGATGGCATTAGCCGCGTTGAAGAGCAAGAAGAGCCCATTGACCCCAAGATTGGCCGCATGTGCGTGGCTGAGCCCGGCCAGTTACTGGGATTATTAGAGAGTTCAAAGATAATTCAGAGAGTCAGAAGGGAGTTTGGGGTTGGAGAAAACGAGGTTCTTGTTTGTTTGGGTATGTTTAGGAATGTGAGGCAAGTGTTTGACTGGAAAGGACTGAAACTAGAGCTTGATGAGACAATTTATGATTTTGGAACCAGTTATGAGATTGAATGTGAGAGTAAAGAGCCTGAGAAGGATAAGAAGTTGATTGAAGGATTGTTGAAGGATAATGGGATTGAGTTTTCCTACTCGGAAGCCAACAAGTTTGCAGTTTTTCGATCTGGGAAATTGCCCCGATGAGAAAAAGAATGTGTTATTTTCAATTATATTGAAACAGCAATGAGTGAATCAAATCTCCTTATTGATGTTATCATGTTAAATTTGCTTTTCATTTCAACTAGTTCTTGGAATGGCATTATTGTTCTTGACTCTTCTTGCTTCATTCTTTAAAGTTTTTGTCCCTGGATAGAGACTTTCAGGTATATTTATCCATAAATGAATGCCCTATCATCTTCCAATTTATTTGCTTGACAGATAGTTGCAAGTTTGACAGATTAGTTGCAGCCATAACAGGAGATTGTCTAGACAACGCCAGCTTATCTGTGAGCACCAACCATTCATTTGAGTTGTCATTCTGAAACTTGTTCAATAGGAAACATTTCAAGTTGGAGCATATATCCCTATCACTCTTGAAGAAATTGAACAAAAAAAATTAAGATACACAGATCCTTATGATTCATGTTGAAGAAAAAAAAGGTTTTTACATAAGATCATCAATCAATTCTCACCAAGACTGGTGTGATATGTCAATCAGTATGATGGAAGCTAGACAGCTATAAGTTAACCAAAGTGGATTTGACCCAGGGAAGCTCACCAGCTCAGACAGCTATAAGATCATTAATCCATTCGGTCTCACTATTCTCCTTGTTTGTTTGACAGAAATTTGCAAACATAATAAGAATGGTCTGATATGTCCATCGATATGATACAAGCTCAGACAGTTCAGTCTTGTTTCTAGTATTTAGGGAAGATGTAGATGCAAGAAAACAAACAAGCCATAGCACAGTACTCAGGACTGGGCAGTGCTGAGGCATCCGACGAGGGTTTACATTAATCCCCTGAAAAGAACTGAAGATCAACTGCCTTGGAAAAAGGAAACATTTCATACAACAGGATTCAAATGGAAAGCAGAATGACTGGATAATTGAAAGAAATATAGTCAAAGTTGAAAGTAAAAATTAAATAAGAAGAGATAATGAGCAACCCGGGGTTTGCTCAGATAATTATACAAGGATTTAAATTTTGAAATACTTTCTTTTTTTACAGGAATACACATGAATTTCTGTTGATGCAAGGATCAAGGCAGTTCTAGTTAATTACAGAAGCAATATACATAAACTAGAAGTTATGAGCACAACACACTTGCAGGCTAATTCAGTCTTGCGAGCAACCTAAACAAACATCTAGCATTCCAC
Organism: Populus trichocarpa; assembly: GCF_000002775.5. Taxonomy (NCBI): domain Eukaryota; kingdom Viridiplantae; phylum Streptophyta; class Magnoliopsida; order Malpighiales; family Salicaceae; genus Populus; species Populus trichocarpa. The sequence goes on along the minus strand of NC_037287.2, from coordinate 20,002,095 downwards.
AAAGTGCAAAATTTGCATATAACCACACTTACCTCACCATATTTTCGATTGTTGATGCAGAAAGGATGAGCCAAATCCAACAAAGGTTGCAGAGAATTCAAGGAATCACATAACAATAATCAGGGCACAGCACTGCATTGCCGATTCTTAAAGAAAGCGATCACCTGGTTCATATGTATATCACAAATATAAATTTTTTACGTTGTCAGGTGAAGAAAATATTCTCTCAATCATGAAGGTAACACAACATCCACAAGCAAATTTTGCAATAGCTTCCTCGGCGTATGTTCCTAGACAATTTTGCATTCCCAAAAGAAAAGGAAATTCTCTGTAAAGCAGCAAAGTGAAAACAATATACAGAGCCAAATCTGCCATGTACTGCTATTCAGAAAGAGAACAAAATCTCCAAGTATATAAACAATCCACAAAAGCAAATAAACCTGTAGTTTAATCTTGTATTCATGTCGACAGTATTCATCTAAACAACATGAATAAAAAGAAAAATCCACATTTTCAATGACACAGTATTCACGTATAGTAAGTTAGGGTTTAAAAGCACCCATTTTCATTACAATACATCATTTGCAAATCCTTTTGCAATGCATTAGCACTACATATTTACATTCCCACAAAGGAGAAATAATCCCCCCTGTATAAAATACAAACAAAACTACCAAGACCAATTTGGAGTTTTGATAACACATAGTAACTATTATTGTTCAAGACACTCTTCATAAAACAACCAACACCAGTCTCCTTGACCGATGTAAATACAACGAAAAAAATGAAAAAAAGCCCGTGAATCCGAAAGAGCATTTTGAATCCAACCCTCACAATGATTACACACAGCAACGAGACAACTAAAAGAGCACACCAAGTCAGGTGTGTGCATCCGAGTTCAATCACGAGCAGCAATCCGAGCACCGAATCAATCCATTCTCATTACATTCCAAGCATCTCTTAAGCACCCCTTCATCTTCATCAAACAACTTCCTACTTCCGCTACAATTCCCACATGGCACAAACCTCACATCCCCACAACCTGCACAAACAAACCCAGCCAGCCGTCTTGGAAACCCATCAAGAACCCTTGCCATTTCGCCCGTCTCGAACATTTGCTTAATCACCTCAGCACCACCTACATGATTCCCCCTTATAAACACCTGCGGCAAGCTCACATTTTTCTCTCCCAACACACTTTGCAGCTCCTTCTTATAAGCTGAATCCATCGAAATATCCCTCTCATCAACCCACACTCTAAACCCTCTAAATATCATCTTCACCGCATAACAATCCTCATAAGTCCTCCGAATCCCTCGCAAGCTCGTTAAATACACCACAATCCTATCCTCGGTACCAGGCAACCGAATTCTATTATCATTAACAGGGAACCTATTATAATCAGGCCCCATTGATTTCACAGATTGTAGCTTTTTAGTTGCTTGAATTTGCAATTCATTGGGATTCGGTTTCGGGGACTCAAACAAAGACCGAAGCTTTTTGACCTTTCCTTTCATGGACTCAAAAGAATTGTAGAATCCTGATGTTGATTGAAGGTAAGGCTTTGTCACTGAAGTTGAATGAATTGTAAGAGACCTATTGAATATAGAACTAGAGGTCATTTTATTGGTGGTGGGTTTCGAATTGGGTGTGATTTCCTGGTTATTTTCAAATTCAGCCATCGACCCAGATCACAAAATCAACTCAATATCAAGAATTTCAACGATTTCCTCTCTGGGGCTCTTGATTAGATCAAGATTAAAACAACCTTGACCCTACAATTCAACTCTAGAAATGCCAAAAACCAAAAAAGATAACCTTTTCCGTTACCTTAAAAAACAATCCGAACCCGTTCAAATCCGGTGCTGACGATGGTGACGGAGATGAAATGATCAGAGAATTCTAACCGTGGGATAAAGAAACTGGCGGTGGAGGATTGCTCTTTGCTTTTTGATTAAGGCAGGTGAAAATAATTTTGGGGTTTTTGCTTTCAGTTTTTGTTTTCTTGAAGTTGCTTTCTATTTTTTTGCTTTCCGTTGCTTTCTGGCTTGCTTTCCTGTCTTTCTTTGTATACAGGAGGATAGAGAGGTAGATAGAGAGAGATAAAAGTGGAAAAAAAAAGAAGCAAAAAAGAGAAAAAGAGATGGTTTTTAGCTTCGGGTTAGCCTGCTTTTGTTGCTGTTAGAGAGAATTGTGGAGGAGACGAATTTGGAGGCTTGAATTGGATACCAAGCTAGGCAAAGAATAAACCATAACTCCGCGTTACACACACACACACACACACACACACATATATATATATAATGCTACTAATTTCAGAGGAGAGAGAGGGGCTTTACATAACAGAGACTACTCGTTGGGGGTGATAATGACGTCAGAGTTACAGACAGATACATACGACAGCTCCACCACAGCCTAGTTTGAAACATACGCGGTTGTTTTTTTTTTTTTTTTTTCTCGTTTGAATTTTGTTGGATGTTTCAAATGTTTTCTTGTCTTCCTCCCTAGTGTGTGCTGTAACAAATGATTCTACTCAAGGGTATCATTGTAAAACTACGCTTGGTTTACGAATTATACATGTTAATATATCTTAATCAATTTAGAATAATGTTGTTTTTTTTTATATTAAAAAAAACAGATTTACTCGAGTTTTAAGTAAGATTAATTTGCTTGGTTAATTAGTTTTTTTTTTAGATCTTCATTCGATTTAAATCCCAACCCTAATCAGGCTTATATTCCCACTATTTTTATTTCAAAATAGTAACTTAATGTTATTCTAGTATTAAACAATATATATCATGACCAAAATTGTATTCAAATTTAAATACATACTATTTTCTGTACAGACCCCTCAATTCTTTGGAGGGTTTGAAGCTGGAATGTCATGTGTTTGCTTTATTGTCTAAGAAATTGAAAATTTGAAAGGAAAAAAAAAAACAATACCAGAGGAATAATCTCTGCTTACTTTTTTTTTTTTAAATAATCTCTGCTTACTTATTTTTTTTAATTGTGATTGGGTCAACTGATTTGTGTGTGTATCACTTTAAAATATCTCATGGATTTTTGGGAAAGATATCTAGCGTGGACCATATGATAAAAAAAAAAGAAAAGGGTGATGATGACAATTGCTTTTGGATGGTTCCAATTTCTTCAAAAAAATATAATATTTTCATGTGTGAACGTGAAAAGAAAAATCTTTTTTCATTCGATCTGTGACTCCTGGCTGCTTTTTAAATTTATGCCCAATATTAAATTTTGGATTTTTTTTTCCTTTTTTGGATGTTAGCTGGGTTGAAACATAGTTTTCAGAATTCTTCGGGGTGGATTAGAAAATTACTTGAGAAAAATTATTACATCGTATTGTTTTTATATTTAAAAAATATATTTAAATTAATTATTTTATTATTTTAAATAATTTGATGTGTTGATATTAAAAATAAATTTTAAAAAAATAAAAAATATTATTTTAATATATTTCTAAATAAAAATATTTTATAAAATAATCATTGTTTAACGTTAGTTATTTATTTAGTTAAAATAATAATATTATTTTTTATTATTTTTAAAGTTTATGATATCTGATTTTATCAGGTTATCTAAATTACTAAAAATCTTTCCGGGTCAATATTTTTTTTCTGATTCTCCTTAAAATACAATTTAGAACTGGCTTTGTATTAGGAATTTCAGAGATTAACCCGTCTTGGGGGCAGTGTTCAATAACCATGGCGGGAACCAGCACATTAGTGGGTGAATTAATTTTGCTCAATTTTAACGTCTGCGGGCTCTATAGAAACATTACTATCAAAGATTTCATCATAACTGGAATGAATTGATGCACTAATATTATGGGTGAGTAAAAAATTTAAAAACCAAGAAAATTAAGAAAACCAGAAAAAAAAATAATTGAAAAAATCAAACCGTAAAAAAAATTGATTAAACCGATTAAAATTTTGAAAAAACCGGCCGGTCCGGTTCGGTTTTGGTTTTATAAGCCTAAAACCAAAAAAACCTAACCGAACCCAAACAAAAAAAAACCAAGTCAAACTGGTAAAAAACCGAGCCAAAACCGATTTGAATCGGTTTTTGTCCTAAAACCGAACCAAACTGAAACCGGTTTCGGTTTTTTTTTTAAAAAAATTTCAGTTTGGTTATTTTTTTTTTATAAAAACCAAACTGAATCGAAAATGATCACCCCTAACTAATATATATATATTTTTTTAATGTCTAGGGGCTCGGGAGGAAAATTACCATCTAAAAATATCATCAATAAATCAGGTAATATGAAAAGCATCAAGAGATTTATTGTGATAGTTTCTATATCTGTTTGAGTATTTAAAAAAAAAATGTTTTTGGATTGAAAAAAATCAAATTAATTTTTTTTAGTGTTTTTTTAAATGATTTTGATATATTGGTATCAAAAATAAAAAATATAAAAAATTTATTTTAATGTATTTTTAAATAAAAAACTATTTTAAAAAATACCCTGAATCTTAATCCCTAACCCACAATATATAAATTTACAACAGTTTTAGATTACAATATTTAATTTCAAACTTTGAACTTTCAGTTGATCTATCCTTTTTATTTACAAACTATTTTATTGAGAAATTTTATGATGGTTGAACTCTAATTATTAATATTAGAGAAATAAACATTTTGTATATTTTACTTGCCAAATAAATTTTTCATTTTTATTTGCTGTTGAAACCCAATTAAAGCATGAACAACACAGCAAAGTCTCCAAAACGGGAAACAAAAGCTGTTAATTTACTGTATAAAGCTTACAGTTTCACAAGAGTTATAGATTAATTTAGTGTATTTCTCTGTATTTCCCCCCCTCATTTTCATTAATTTAAATATTCTTTTATTGAGAAAAGAATTACTCTTTCAAGCAGATATATCAGGTATGCTCCTAAACTGGCTTTCATTTTTTTTCCATCTGAGTCAATTCGTTGTTCATAGAAGGAAAAGGAAAAATCTGAGTCATTTTCAGTTTATATATTGATGGGATTTTGCCCAATATTCTGAAGTTGTCACAGCATAAAAGCACAATGACAGGAGTAACGCTAATTTTACCTCATATTATTTCCAAATCACTTCTCCAATCTCATACGTAAATTTCTTGGCTGGAAATTTTATATTTGGATTTTCTTGGCAGGCAAGATGAACTAAACAGCCATTGATGGACTTTTGTCCAAATCATCAACATGTTTAAGTAAATACCACATGAAATCAGCAAGGGTTATCCCTCGCAGCCATGCGGGGTTTTGGCAAAACATCTCGAACACAAGACAAATTATCAACATGGAAAATGGGCAATTTCGAAATCAAGAAATCAAACTGAAATCATTAATTGCATGCCGGGTCAGAGACGAGAGCTGTCAAGATCATTTCACACTTGGTTCCAGAACATAATGAGGTACAAGGGCAATCGAGTTATGACTGCAGGAATACAATCATCTTGATAGAAGCTGTACCCAAACGGAAACAAACCAACCAAGATCAGCCTAAAATCAGAAGTTGAGCTAATAAACAATGCCACAGAAATAATGATGATATTTTAAATTTAGACAGTTTTGAGAATCCTGAGCTTAACTTGAATAGTTCAAGTGCAAAGCAAACATCTCATTCCAAATGCAGCAAAAAACAAGGGTCGAAGTAATTCTGTTGAGATCGAGAATCCTGACATAACCTTGCCATGTTAAGTACAAAGCAAAGTAGAAAACATCTCCCTCCAAACGCAGCAAAAACACACAATTTGATCGTTTCCATTGAACTATCGAGAAAAATCTTAAGTTTCAATTTATATGCAGTGTCTGAGGCACATTACATGCACACGAATTAATTTTTAACCAGCAGCAGCTCTGTATCAAGAGCAGGGCTGAAAAAATGCCAGCTTGAATCATGAAAAGCAGCAAAATAATCGTCTGAAGCTGTCTTGATTACATACTCATTTGCAAATTTTCGAGCAGCCAAAACATGCATTGTTGACTCCACAACAATGGAGTTCTTGATCTCGGAAAAGAACTCATACATCTCAAAGCTATTTCCAAATAATACAATATGATTAAGCAGTTCCAATTCCCAGTTTGCCTGTAAGAGATTGTTATATAGCCCTGCCTCACAATGTGGCATGTAAAAAAGCATTGGCTTCGTAGCACGTCTACGACCTTGCTCATTTACAGACAGGACAGAACAACCAAGGGATTCCAGAACCCGAGACTCTGTTGCAGAAAGAATTGGGTCAAAAACCTCTATGTCCCCAATCCAACAAAACTTCCTTTTCATCAAGATAGCAAGACTAAGCTGGAATCGAGGGGTTTCATATGATTCAATGCTGCCAATTCCATATATCACCATCGGCATCTTCAGTTCAAAGCCCAGCACCCTGTGAAAAGAATCCAGGATTTCAGGATTTTCTACTTGCTCCAAAAAGTTCTGATAGAATCGAGAGCTCTCAACTTTCTTGATACAAAATTCCATCTTTTGAATTAACTTTGCTTCTCTTTCTGGATCGGATTCAAGCTCAGTAGGAACCCATGGCTGCTGTTCTGCTTCTGGAGTATTATGTCTTAGGGAATGTATTCTCTTTTTGCCTCGACGAGGCATTACAACTGTCCAGTTTTCATTTTGGGAGGGCTTGTCAAGAGCAAGGAGTTTTGCAGAAGCTGTCATTACAGAACAGTAACTCTCTCTTCTCCTTTGCAAACAAACACTGCCTCACTTTAGGTAAGTCTGAACCCGAGGCAAAATGATAAGTTGATTTACAGAGCAAGCATGTGAATTATGGGAAGCAGTCAAATACTTCCCATTCACACTAGCCAAAATCCTTTGTCGAAGTAAAGAGTGATTCAGGTAGCCAAATATCTTACTCCTCCACTAATAAAAAACTCCATCAAAGTGAATCAATTATCTCCACACCTTAGATCAGCATGAGAAACACGCTAAACAATCTTTCATTTTCCTGCTCAAGAGAGATGCAGGGTCTCGTAAATCATGCAAGTATCTCAGAACCCTAAAACCTAACTAGAATCTGACAAGAAGTTTTCTTTACCCTAATTATAAATCATCAGAAACCAATTTTGCAGGTTCCCCATTCGGCATAATTACACAAAATTCACATTCTTATCTCTATTAGGCCCTATAATTTCCACGAATCTCACATAAGCCTGACACTTTGGCTCACCACCATGAAGTGTTTTAAGCTCCTTTCATTGTGTGTTTGGTATTTTGGTGTAGGTGCCTTTTCAAGTGCTTTTTGATGGTTATAACGTAAGCATATCAAAAATCCAAAATCACATGAAAAAGCATCAAAATGCACTTTGAAAAGCACTTTTAAACGCAGTCCAAACGCATTACCAAAAAACACCCTTATTACTCCATTGCTATACCATCGATCTTTAGCATACAAGAAAATTATGCTCACGGTTACACAGTTTCTGACCACTACTACTACCACATATTCAGCAGTCTATATTCTATAATGCATGTTGACTAAAGAAAATTGAATAATTAAACAGGCTGGATAGTTTACAGGGTCCAAGGCCAACTAAAATTTAAATTACTGAGCATAATAAAACTGAAATTAAACATGAAAAACTGAATAATCAAACAACTCAAGATAACAGAAATTCTTCTTCAAAAGGGCCTCTAATCAACACTACGTTAACATAACATCCAGTCCTCAGTCTTCCAAATTTACAAAGATTGCATATTTGCATATGTGAAGTAAAAAAGAATTTTTTTTTTAAGAAGTTAGAAAGGATTTTGGTAGATGGGATCTGAGAAAACTTACAGGCAGGGGCAAGGTTGCAATACACCGGTGGCTGCGGCGGCGATTGTGGGGGTCTCTGCGGCGGCTGCCTCTCTTGGATTGGTATCGAGAGTAACCAACCTGTTCCAGGTGTGCTGGTTCCTTTTTATGGTCACTACTTCTTACGTTGTTTTTGTACGGAACAAATATACACTTGAACAACAGTGGTTAATGAAAGAAGATTTTTCTCTTATTTATTTATATTTTCAATTATAATTAATTATTAAACTTAACCCGGTTTATTAACCAGTTTAAGCTTCCATTTATATTGCGTTTTACACGAGGTTACATAAAAATTGAAAAATTTTAAATTTTTTTAATATATTAATATAAAATATATTTTCAAATAAAAAACACTTTAAAAAATAACTATTATACTCTCCAATATTATTAATAACAACAATTCAAACATTTTAATTTTAAAAAAAATATTTTAAATTTTATTTAAAAAAACTTTAAATCTCATGGTTAATCCAATAGAATTTATTTTTTCATAATCTTAATTTAAATTAACTTTTTTATAAAAAAAATTAATTAATCTTTTGAAATTTCAACGTAGATGTTTAGCATATTTTGTTAACAAATTTGGATAAAAACAGTTTCTCACTCCAATTCAGGATTTTACAGTTTCTTATCCCCTTCACTCCTCCCTCCAACCTCTTCCGATCACCGTTTAATTTATCCGTTAAAAATGAATTACGGTGATCCTCAACAACACCAGCACCAGCAGCCACAACAACAACAACAACACCAGCACCAGCACCAGCACCAGCACCAGCACCAGCAGCCACAACAACAACACCAGCACCAGCAGCCACAGCACCAGCACCAGCACCAGCACCAGCACCAGCAGCCACAACACCACCACCAACAACATATGCAACAGCAACCGCCTCCTGTTGGTGATTTTCATAGAGGGCAGCCACCGCCAATGATGCGACAACCCTCCGCTTCATCAACCACTCTTAACCCGCTTGATTACCACCACCATCCGCAGGCCGCCCCCGGTCCTCCTCCTCCTAAATACGAAGCTAGTTAGTTAGTTACACAAGTGCATTGTTGTTTTTTAAGTGTTTTAGAGTTTGGAAATTCTGTCTTTGATTAGTTTAATTAGAGTGACCAGGTTTCAATTTTAACCTAAGTTGTTATGATGATGAATTGTGCGTTTTGATTGGAATTTTGTCATTTTATTGATTGATTGATTTTTGTTGTTGTTGTTGTAGATCACGGTGATGGTTACGGTGGAAAAAGGATGAGGAAGCTTACGCAGAGGAGAGCAGTTGATTATACAAGCACGGTTGTTAGGTATATTCAGGTAATGCTTGAAATATGTGATAGCTGGTAATTTTTGTGACATGTATCTCAATTGGAAGCGATGTAGGTCTTGGAATTTTATTTTTTTTGGTTGTGGATGTGTTTCTGGCCGGATTTGGTGTTCTTGTAATGGTAATTGAATAATTGATGAGGCATCTATTTGTCCGTGTTAATTCCAATATCTGAATCTGTAGTTGGTTTCTTTTATATTTTGCTTAAGAATAAAAGCTTATCAGTGTTGGTGTTGAATTCATAGATGTACAGGACTAGTGGTTTTCTTTGGGTTATGGTGGGATTAGTTGATCTTGACCAAGAGAAGAGGTGGTGGTTTTTGTACAGTGGAAAAACAGAGAAGTATAGGGTTTTGTAATTGCTTGGAGAAGTGGTGGATTTTGTACAGGGGAAAAAGAGAGAATTATAGGGTTTTGTAATTGCTTGGAGATGTGGTGGTTTTTTACAGGGGAAAAAAAGAGAAGTAGAGGATTTTGTATGCCTCTACTAATATTTTGGGTTTCGTGAAGAGAGTGGAGTGGAACAAAGAGTACTTGGGAGAAAGATTCTACTCTCAACTCTTTGAAGGACTTGTGGGTTCAAACTTTACGCTTATAGTATTCCAACAAAGAAGAATTAAACAATTGAACTTTAGAGATCACGTATTCTCGTATGCGGTTTATATGATGTACCATCAATGATTTGCTTGCTAGTTTCTTTTGCTTTTGCAAGTGGTTGGTGCCCCCTTGGTGCCTGTATCAATAGATCTTTTGTTATTTGAGTCACTTGTAATCTTGTTTCAGTGTTGCTGCAGACTCGTATGTGGCAGTGGGACTTGAGGGACAGGACAGTATTGCAACATACCCCAGCAGCTGCGATCGATGTTAGTGAACATTGTTTATCTATATTCTTTCTTTATGAGATATGCTCAAAGTAGCTATTAGCCTAATATCTTTCTATGCTTCAAGCATGTGAATTTTCTTCATGTTTTGATCTCTGTTGTAGGTGTTGCCTCCAGTTGCCTATTCTGATAATCCATCAACAAGCTTTGCCACAAAGTTTGTTCATACATCTCTAAACAAAAACCGTTGTTCGATAAATCGGGTTTTGGTAAGTCTGATTGTGACAGAATTCTTGACTTTGTTACATATTTGAATAGACAAGCATTTATTTCTCTTAGGAAGTAGCATGATCTGCTCATACTGTTCTCTGATGGATCATCAAGTGAAATTCTGTTTCTTTTGAAGTTAGAAGTTTAAAGTCAATTTGCTTTGGTTTTTATGAAAGGGAATATGTGCTGAATTTATCTGCCATATTTCTTTCCCTGTTAAACATGTTTCAGGCTCAGAGTCAAATGAGAGTGCAATTCATTTAATGGGTCCTCAAACTTAGTTTTTACTTGTCTGAGGTGTCAAATATATAATTGTGTATGACATTATGAAAAATGACTTAAACACAATTATTCTTATTTGCTGTTTCGTAATTTCATTTTGATAGCATAAAGTTTTATCCTTTCATTGTGTAGATATGAATGAAAAAAAGAAGAAGAAATTGTTGCTAGATGTGCAAATTGCCTGTTGAAACAAATCAAGTTAGATGAAGACTGGTGATCCATGGTGTTTCCGACAAACTGAACTCATCCTACTAGTCTTTAAATTATCTACCAGTTAGCTCTTTGAGGCCTTAGTCTGCAGTTCGTGTGTGATAGTGTAGAAAGTTGTTGAGTTCTAATCAGTAGTCTCCAATTCCTATTTGGCAGAGCAGATGACTTCATTTGCTTAATAATAAAAAAAAAGTGTGTGCATCTGCCTGCGCACCTGCATATACATGCAAGATGTGCACATGCATGTTGTCTAATTTGAAATGAGTTTGAATGCTGTTTATTATTTGCCTGATCTAAATTTATTTTGCCATTACAACTTCCTTGCCATTTTTACCCTTCTTAAATACAGCAAAACATTTTGATTCTTTCTTTTGGGATTCATCACATTTAACTTTGTAATCAAACATATTCTGACCCTTTTCTTGATATGTAGTGGACTCCAAATGGGAAACGTCTAATCACAGGTTCTCAAAGTGGGGAATTCACCCTTTGGAATGGACAGTCATTTAATTTTGAAATGATTCTTCAGGTGTGTAGATATGATCATTTAATGTTGATTTTTAACCAGGAAAGAAGCCATATTGATGATTTTTGTGGAATTCTTTTATGTGCAGGCTCATGATCAAGCAATCAGGTCTATGGTATGGAGCCACAATGACAATTGGATGGTCTCTGGTGATGATGGTGGTTCAATTAAGTAATTCTCATATGTTCTTCATTGTTCTTATAGCTTTGTTGCTATTATGTTCGTATATGTTGTTCATTTAATATTTTTTTTAATGTTGTTTTAGGTATTGGCAGAGCAACATGAATAATGTTAAGGTCAATAAATCTGCTCATAAAGAATCAGTGCGTGACTTAAGGTAGATATTTGCTTCATATCTCCCTTCCTTTTCCTTCTTTTTTCTTAATACATGGTGTTAGTGAAGTTCGTACTCTCGAACAGTTTCTGCAGGACAGATTTGAAGTTCTGTTCATGCTCCGATGATACTACTGTTAAAGTTTGGGACTTTGCTCGGTGCCATGAAGAGCGTTCATTAACGGGTAATGTGTTTTTTGGTCAATGAACATATGATATTAAGTTTGTGTGGGATGATTCTTTTATGGTACTTAATTGGATGTTCTTTCTCCCATTCTCCTGAATTATTGCAAATAATGTTTCTTTAAGATTGCTTGATACAATGCCATGCTTTTAGTCAGAAAAGTTAACCTTGAAAGAAGAATATTGAAATATGCAATGGGCCTAAGAATGTTGTTCAGTCATTTTCTTCCACGAGAGATAGTTTAGATACTAATGCAAGGAATATTAATGGGTTTGCTTCCATGATGTGATCAAACTACTTACTGTTGCATGTATTTCTAGTTCTGGTGTAAGTGACAGTCTGATGGCTTAGATTACTGTCTGTGTGTTGTGCTCATAATATTTGCACTGAGTAACCTAAAGAGTTTTATCTGCATCATTTTGAACTCAGGCAGGCCATGGTTGGGATGTGAAGAGTGTTGATTGGCACCCTACAAAATCTCTTCTGGTCTCAGGTCAGCCATATATTTCTTTTTGGAACCTCATGATCTCTTTATTAAGTTGGCATTGTTGTGGTTGATGCTGCTAATTGACTTTTTTTTAGGTGGGAAAGACAACCTAGTAAAACTCTGGGATGCTAAATCTGGAAGAGAGCTTTGCTCATTGTGAGTACATATTTTCTTGGTGATTAGGCTAAGGTTTGGTTTAGGATTTTTATAAAAAAATTGACAAGTTCGGCATGGGTTTTGCAGTCATGGCCACAAAAATACCGTTCTTTGTGTCAAATGGAACCAAAATGGTAACTGGGTGCTGACTGCTTCAAAAGATCAAATCATCAAGGTTTGCAAATTCTTTCTCACATCAAAGGTCTCTTTTATGAAGGGTTGGGGCTTGAATGTTGACCCTCTTTTACCTTGACCCTCTTTTTGTAATTTTTGCACATTTTCAGCTTTATGATTTAAGGGCAATGAAGGAGCTTGAATCTTTCCGCGGACATCGGAAGGACGTGACTGGTTAGTAACACCTTTCACCTATGCACATCATATGAGGATAAAATTCAGTTGTATAATGGTCTGCCCTTGATTATAAAGTTATGGGAATTTTCCACTTTTATATGCCATGCTTACTGTTGGCTGAGCTCGGATTAAAATTGCTAGCATGTTTGTTTTAATTCTGTAACTTTTCTGTGGTGTGATTTGTATACAAGGATATACTTATCGTAAAAATGTTCTCTACTATTTCCAGCATTGGCTTGGCATCCATTCCATGAAGAGTACTTTGTTAGTGGGAGTTATGACGGATCCATTTTCCATTGGCTTGTGGGGTAATGTTGATATCTCAAATAGAACTCTTTTTTTTTTACTGTTAAATTATTCTACAACTTCTTTCTGAAGTTCTCATCATGGTATACATTAGGTGATTGAATGTTATTTGTTTTTAATATGTTTTCATTAAAATATTTGCAAGGCATTGAAAATCTATGCCAAGGAAATGAGTATGCGGAGGTTGAAGAGAACCCTCTTTTGTGTGTGTGTGTGTGTGTGTGTGTGTGTGTGTAATTTAAAGTAATTCAGTGGAAGGGGATGTATATGGAGTCCTCCAACCATTATTTTTTTGTGGGCTCATTATTCAAGGAAAAATATAAGAAAACAAGAAAATAGATCTTAAGATTTCTTCTCAGAATTTGTTGGTAATCAAACCTTTTTTGTTTTGGATGGTGGATTACTGAAAACAACCAATCTTTTGATCTTATTTCCTCTCTTTTTTCCGATTGTGTTGGTTGACTCTATTTTCTTGTTTGATGCTATTTGTGCTGCTTGCTGCTCATATGGAAGTAATCTCATATAGCTTCTGTATCCTATGACTGTGATGTATAGGCATGAAACCCCCCAGGTTGAAGTTTCCAGTGCTCATGATAATAGTGTTTGGGATCTTTCATGGCATCCTATTGGATATCTTCTTTGCAGGTAAATGTGCTAAATTCAAGTTAATTGAATATCCTGGGATGTTAACTGGTTTTAGTTTTCCTTCCCTTTTGAACGGGTATTCAAATAAATTACCTTTCTTGAATTTTATTAGAAAGAAAGTTAAAATGGTGGCATGGGTCATTGCTTGGAATATTGAATGTGGTTTAATATAGTTACTGCAGCTTTACTTTTTTCTAGTTATATAGAAGTTGCAGTGTCTTGTTTGTTGTTCTATAGCATCGTAAGTTGGTTTGTAAACTTGTTAAAGAGCAATGTGAGTGGCACATATCAATGCCATTGTAATGCGCATGTCATCTAACTTGTAAAAGATTTGATTATCCGAACTGCTTCACAAGTTACTCTCTAATTGCATCGTTAATATATGAAACAGTCGTACAGGCTGCCTTTGAAGCATGGAAACTTGAAAATCCTAAGGAATGAAGTTTTTTGAAGCAAACAGTGTATCGTGGAATAGATTTTTTGGCTTATTATGCTTTTCTGCTTCTGGTATGTTTGAGGTGTTCCATTAGTTGATATTATTGGAAACCCTTTTGTCAATATTTTTATTTGGTAAGATTCTTATTTTCGTTTTTGTGCTGAATTTTGCACTCTATCTATGATGATCTTCTATTTAAAGGAAAGGAAGGAGAGTTCTTGGCTGTGCTAAATGAGTACTTGGCTGTAGCAACTTTGAGAATTTGGTTTTCATGAAAGATTTGAATATCAAATAATTGTATTTCAATGTTCTGGTGGTGGACTAAAATTTAAAAAAAAATGACATGATTAAATTGCTTTAATCTATGACCCTTTCTAAGGTGTTTCTACCTCACCAGTTACTAAACCTGCATAATTTTTTCTGCAGTGGTAGCAATGATCACACAACAAAGTTTTGGTGTCGAAATAGGCCAGGAGACACTGCCCGTGATAAATTTAACGTGGGTCAAAACCAAGGTTAGGCTTTACAAACTGGTGAAGCCGAACATGGCTTGATCAATATTTTGTATTAAATTCAGTCATGTGTTGTGTTGGCCAGAAAATCTCCTTGTACATGTTCCAAAAATTTGAAGCCATGATATTTTCAATGATTACATGATTAGTATACAAAAGCTAATTTTCTAAGCATTACCATCTCTACCAGGTTATGGTGAGCAAAATCCTGCCCTTGGTGGCCGCTTCCCTGGCAATTTCCATGTACCTGAACCACCGATAACTCCAGGACCATTTGCTCCTGGACTGACTCGAAATGAAGGAACTATTCCAGGTGTTGGAGCTGCAATGCCACTATCAATTACATCTCTTGATGCATCGCAGGGAGAGCAGAGGCAGCCTCTTCCTGTTTCTATGCCCTTTGGAGGGCCTCCTCTTCCTCCTGGCCCACATCCGTCACTTCGTGCAGCCAATCAGCAGCAGGGATATCAGCAAAGTCCTCAGCAGCAGCAGCAACCACTCCCTCAGCACATGCCTCCTTTGCCTATGCCGCCTCCAAACATGCAACAGCTACTGCCTCCATCCCATGTATCCCTGCTCTCTCATCCCCATCTACCTCGCCCTCCTCAAATGCCTCCTCATGGCATGCCTTCACCAATCCCATCTTCAATGCCCGGATCTTTGCCTTCATCAATGCCTGGTCTAATGGTATGATATAGCGCTCCAGTCTTTTATTTTTCTTTCCCAAGTTCATCTAATCCCTCTCACTTTAATTCCAATTGTTGCAATTTGGTGCATATCTTAAAAAGATTCTCAAGTAGTTTCTCTGCATGGTTGACGATGCAAAGCGGGCTTCTGCTTAGAAACATGCTTAGTGATTGAAAGGACATGGTCTCGTTTAAAATAGATTTTGTAATTCTAGTTTCAAGTTACATCTGTTCAGCACTTTCCTTAGCGTATTTGGAATGTTATATTTTATTCTTTTTCCTTTTCAGGGGATGCAAGGGACGATGAGTCAGATGGTACCTCTGTTGCCACAGGGCCATTTTATGGGCATGAATCCAATGCACTCAGGATCCTTGCCCACAAGTGCTGCCCCTCCAGTCGGCGGGGGCTTTCCAAATGGCCTGCCCAATATGCAGGGCCCATCAAATGCCACAGGGGGGCAAATGTATCCACAGGGCGGTCCATTCAACCATCCTCAAGGTGGACAGATGCCAAGGATGCCTGGGTTTAATCCTTACCAGGTAAGATAGACATCACATTGTTTTGTTATGGACCATGTACCATCCCCATATTTGCACAAAAAATGTCCAGTGTAAAGTGATGGTATTTTGTCCCTGTCATTTTCAGATCCCATAGACAATTTAAACAGTGTACTTGAACACGGATCATTGTGGAACCCATGGAATGTTTAATATATCAATTAAAAAAGGTCCACTGACTTCCATGCCGAATGGGTATCAGTTCGCAAAACTGAAAACCAAACCCTCTAAAACATGCCATTTTGATCACTATGATGGGAAGAATAGAGAGATGCAGAGTTGTGTCATGGAGATAATTGTCTCTTATTGAAGTCTACAGTGTGTTGGATTAGGCAAAATTTCTAGAATTTATTGACTTATGATCACAGCAATTCAATTAAAATATGACGAGGGAAACTGTTGATGTAAGCATGCATAATTTTATCTGCTCCTGTTATGCTTTTCTTTTTTCCGGGTTGCATATATCATGGTTCATGTCTCTTACAAGTAACGAACATGAGAGTCTGTACAGAATTCTAAATGTTACTAGTTTCTGAGCAGGCGTGTGTATGCAACATTTATGCTTGTTCAAGAAGAGCTAACATATGTTAATCGTAATTGCAGTCTGGAAACCAATCTGGTATGCCTCCACCACTACCACCTGGTCTACCACCACATTCCCAGACACCTCAGTAGAACCATTGTCGCATCATAAAGGCCTGCAGCCTATGCCTTGAAGAAGAGAAAATGTCTTGCTGCCTGTGCTCATACTAACAACTTTAACTTGTAGTCATGTTCATTGCTTTCCATTTTGCCCCTTTTTCAATAGCCATGTATGATTGAAATCGTATATACTTGTATACTTTGAGACGGAATTAATCGAGCAGAACATTTTGTACAATCTTTCTATAAAGAATTTTGTTTATAAATCATGCTGAAATGATAATTTTGTGCCCATATAATATATATTTTATGTTAAATAATAAATAATACTTGGATAACATATTCAAATGAATATCTAAAACATAGTGGATATATTTAAGGTTTTTGGATAGGGTATAAATATAATTGAAATTTAATTTGTGAATACCCATTAGCATCCCTAAATTATTATTGTTAGGGTTCTTGATAGATGCAGCAGAAACACCAACAATTTTGCCATATCAACATTATGTCATGGTCCTTTTCTTTAACACAATCGAGTGATCAACCTTATGCACACTCATGTTAAGAGTTTTCTGTGACTGATTTTTACATCAAAGCTCGACGAGGAGTTGCTGCAAAAAAAAATTCAAATTTGTAAGAAAGTTTTGGCATTAAAACTTATCTTTTTCGCTGTTTTTTCACAGTGAGAAACCCTAGCTCATCCTACCTACCCCAGCCTGATGAGAAAATCTTGCGATTGCAAAGATTTATGTTATTGCTATATAATTTTCAGACGAGTAATGCTACAAACCACAAATTTTTATCACAAAAAACCATGAATTAAGAGAAAAAATACAGCCATAAAAGTTCCACAAAGTTGCAATTGTGTCATCATCTATTATTCGTGTTTTTTGGTATAAATCATTACAATTTTCAATCTATGGGTTTATCTAAAAAAAAAACTGGGATTACAGAATTATTAGCAGAAATAAGAATTTAAATCCCTATAATCAAGCAACCAACAAGTACAAATCTTCAAGAATCAAAAACCTTCCAAACCCTATTGGCCACCGACGACAAAGATTTCTCTCAATCTCAATCAGAATCGACATTTAGTTGTTGGCTCAGAGAGACAGCAACATCATCAGCAACAATAAAGCAAACAGAGATCAGCTCACTCAAAACCCTCCAAACCCTACATGCCACCAGTATGATCAAGCTTGGCTGCATTGCCATGATAGCTAGCTAGCTAGCTTGCTAGAACAACTCTTCAACCCACACTTAATGTGGTGTTTCTCAGTTGATGATCAACAACAACAAAGAAGAACAAAATCCTCAACAACATTGCATGAAGACTTGGAACCTGGAAGCAAAGGTAATCTCTGTTATTAAGGAGTGATTGAAGGAGGAGAATGAAACGGCAGAGGAGAATGTAGGTGAACTTGACTTTTGACTAAATTTTGTTTCAAGATTGGAGGCTTCTACCTTTGGTGCCGTGCCCTGCCCTTTTGACAAACGACAGTATGTACAATAATATCTCCACGTTGTAATTTACTTCCATCATCTTCCACGAATAAGGGAAGAACACACAGCCACACGTAGCAAAGTTATTAAGCCCAGGCCCATGGAGAAAGGAATCGCAGAGAAGGATGGAAAGAGTTGACTTTTTCGAGATATAAATATGGCAACTGCCAACTGGCGTAGCACTGCACCAGATTAAACTGACAAAGCCATTAAAATTCATTTCAACGACCAGTATGGAAGCAAGAAAATACTCCATCAAAGTTCATTACCTATGACGATTAATGTGAGATGGTTACTGCTAGCAATCACCATATAAATAACGCAGCAGTCTTGGCTAACGTGCGAAAGGAATTATCAAGTGGGCTAGGCCTAAATCACACGACTCATCCTCGCAATTGGTATGAAGCTGACAGGTAAAAATAAAAATGCTGTTAGTCTCGGTGCTCTTCTTAATATTCTAATAAATATTTTCGTGGATCTTAAAGTCATAGGAATGAAAATTTAACCTAAATCTGGTTGAAAACGATAAGTGATTTATTTTTAATCTACCTTCTCTAATGGATAATGGATAATGGATAAAATGAAATCCTATACTTATATAAAAAGAATACAACTCATAAGTAACCATTGCCATCCTACTTACAAGCTTGTAGTAACTGAAAATAATTTAATAGAAACAGAGTAGAAGCACAGCTAACTATTAGAACATTTAAGCGCGATTAACAACAAATTAGCAGCGATTAAATTTGTCTAGAAAGCAGACTTGAGATTAATGATGTATTACGTCAAGTACAGATTCATGAAATTGATCAGTACTTCGTAATATAAAGCCAGCCTTGAGGCCTATAACAGTTCGCAATGCAGTTTTGGATGGTAGAAGTCCCAACCACAAACATAAACAGACATAATAGAGGCTTGATCTTATATGGTTTGAGATTTGATACCAAAAAAATATTTCGCTTTAAATACAAAATCTCTCTAGTTGAGAATCAATCTTATGGTTACAAAATGGATGGTAAGTCAGTAAGACTTTCCGCAATGAATCAAGCTCCCAGCACCCAGGAAGAGACCAAAAATTGCAGCACTTCCAACTGTGGTTTGCCCAATATACCTTACTTTCAAAAGTCCAGGAACCTGTATGTTCAAAAAGCAAAACTTAGAATCATCAGGGATACCAGTCACCCAACTAGCAGCACAGCACAGTGAAAATGATATTATGTGTCTATCCTTAAATCCTTAACCTGCACAGAGGACTTCAACCAATGATGAACGATAAAGGTGATATACAATCAATAGAGGGATAGATAGGACAACGACAGAGAGCTGGCTTAGTTTTGAGAGCCTAGTAGACTCTGCAGCTTGAGTGCTGAAATTTTTCTTTTCATGACAATTTCTAAGAGCCCTGGTTTCTTTTGAATTCAAGAAGCACCCCCTTGTGTATTTCAAGGATATAGCGAATGGGTTCTAAATAACCTAGTGGACTCAAGGTTGTCTATTTGTTGCAAGGAAAATTCTCTCCTGACAAGCAAGACTCTGCACTAACAAAAAGCTAAGCCTCCCATGCTTGAGAGCCCCACTGGATTGCAAAGGCACCAAGAATTAACAGCAGAAAAAACAAAGCACACAAATATTGCATTACATGAGCTATTGAGAACTTCTCAAGGCTTGTATCTACTAGCAACACTTGAATGAAAGGACAAGGAGGTATGACTTGACAAATTAAACTGCTGGAAACATTCGTTCCTCTTGGAAGATACAAAGCTACTAGATTAATAGATTGTCCCAAACAACATATGTATACCATACAAGCCATTTCCACTAAACATCCTCGATGTTCTGTCTTACAATTGTACAACTATACATCTACATGACCTCCTCAAGTAAATTCCACATCTCTTGCTAATTGTGTCGGTAAAAAGTCTAGGATTTGCAATGACAAAAATGGAATACCAAATTCTCTTCCTAAATAGCCTAACCTTGACGCAATGACAACAAAGTAATGACCTTTTTCTGTAACAAAAGCTATCAAATACTCAAGATGTCTGCTTTGAATATAGAAGCAAAACAAAGAAAATCAAAGAAACCCTTGAAAGAAAATACTACAGCGAGAAGGAGAGATTACCCTGTTCCTAATAGCTTCATAAGTCCCATAAACAGCACCTACACATAGAACACAAGCAATCATCAAAAACCCATCACTAATTTGTTAAAAAAAACAAAGAGATTACAGAATAGTAGTAGTTTGATAAAGGAAAAAATTTCATTCCCATAAGAATAGCAAACTTGATCCTTTGAGTACCTAAATAGAATACTGGGGTTCAGGGTTTTTCTTTCTTTTGAGAGAGATAATGAGAGATATTATAGGAACTTACCGACTGCGCCGCCAACAGCACCTCCAACGGCAACGCCAGCGGTGACTCTAGCCAAGCAGCTGTCCCTGGCCATTTGTAATCGTTATTGATGAGAGAGTGTTGGAGCCGGCGGTGATGGTGATGGCTTGGGGGTTTAGTTGTTGTTGTTTTGCCTTGTTAAATAGTTTGGGCTCAAAGATTAAAGTTGGCCCACGTTAATGGCTCAAATACCAAAAAATAAATAGTAATTATTTCTAATTTATTTTTATAGTTTAAAATGTTTCTTTAAAAAAATTTAAAATATTTGTAGTGCGAAAGTAAAACCCACGGCTCTGGGTAGCTTAACTCGCGGATTAATGGATAAATTCAAATTATGATTTTTAAAAATAAAAAATAAAACACCATTAATTTGGTTTAAAAAAAACTAAGTCAAAGTAAAATCCATTAGGATCAAACTTTGGGTAGATAATTACTAAGTTGGACTTTCAAGTTAAGTTTTTATAATTATAATTTTATCAAAAAATATGTTTTTAATATATTAAAGGATACTTTATAAAATTATATTTTTTTAAACATATATTAACATATTTTTTTAATTTTTAAAATCAGCATATTAAAATTATTAAAAACATTAATATAATACTTTTTATTATATCAAGTTGAATTATACTTTGTGTTTTTCTTCAACGAATAAGTCTAGCTCTCAGATCAACCTACTAAATCGATATATGTTTTATAATCAATATTGAAATTCACTTGAATTTTTTTATTAGATCAAATCAAATTATTTTTAATTTTATTTTATCAAACAAGTTTAGTTCATGGATGAATCCACTAAATCCGCGTATGTTTTATTATCAATAACGAAATAACTTTGTCATAAACAGTATTTTAATCCGGTTCCATTTTCATACCCTGTAGATTAAAAATTCCCAGTATTAAGCCTATAATTTTTTTAAAAATTCAATCTGGCCCCTAATGACGAAAGCTAAGTGCCGACCTTTTTCCTTTCATCTTCTCATGTTTTCATATTTTCCATCCAATATCTTTTATGTACACGCACTTGTAGGAAGTAGAAACACATCAAAACCTACGAGCGCCTCTTGTTTTTGAATTATATTAAAGTGTATGAATTAATAATTTCTCATTTATCTGGAAATTGCTCTTTTATTATTATATTGTTGGTGGATTTGCTTCCAGTTGGCTGATAAATGTTTATAATATTTGCAGATTTTTTTAACAGTTGTTGATAAGGTTTACAGGTTCGAGACTCGGAAAAATATTTGAATCAATAAGATATTCTTGAAATTAATCCAATTAGATTTAACATTGTTAACCCAAAAAAATTATTTTAATATATTTTTAAATGAAAAATACTTTTAAAAAATATTTTATACCCAATATTTTTTTTAAATTGAATAATTAAAATGTGAAAAATCTACTCTTGAAGTTCGGCCATCAAATAAAAACTGAACTAAAAAAGATGATTTTGACTGACAACCAGGTCACTTAAATAGTAAATAAAAATAAGCATAAAAAGGATGGTAAATAAATATTTTTTTCATAGTTATTATACCAACAAAGTCTGTGTGTATTGGTTAAATTAATTCTAAAATAATATGGTTGGGAAAAAAATATCAAAATAAAACAGCATGATTTTGATCAAAACTAAAAAGAATTATTGGAATTGACTAGGGAGAGTTAATTTGATCATAAGCTAATTTGTTGCATTATTATAGTTTAACTTAATTAATTTTCAAAGTAAAAATCACGTTTTATTTTGATCAGATTTCATGTTATTTAGGTAATATTTAGCACCGTGGTTCAACCGTATTTTTAAAAGTTTTTGAAATTTGTATTTTTTAATTGTTTTAATATATTAATATTAAAATAAATTTTAAAAAATAAAAAAATATTATCATAATAAATATTCAAATAAAAAAAACTTTAAGAAATAACATGCGTACAAACAATTAGGCGGTCCACCTGTGAAGCCGGGGCTGATAATAAGCCTATTTATCTATTAGGATTAAGTTCCATCAATTTTAAATTACAAGGAGCAAAACAAAATATTCCGAAAGCTACGAGGATTTGATGCATCTGCTAACACAAATATTAATTAATGACCTCACACTTTTAATTAAAAATACCGCCCGCCGCCACGCCCTCACCTCACCCGAAAAAACCATCAAAACCAACGGAAAATTTATCCCAAACAAGACCCGCCTCCAGTTCCTTAGCTTTCCGCTTCTCCCTCCCTCCCTTCCTAATAAAAACCACGATTCCACGTTACAAAATAAAAATCCCCAAATCAAAAAGCCCTAATTTTATTTAAATTTGACAATGGGCGATCACGATGATGATCCTTACCCATACCACAAACTCTGCGGTTACCTCTGTACAGTTCTCACATCACCACACCCACTCCCTTTCCTTTCTCATTGCCATCTCATCACAGACGGAAGCCACCAACAAATCAGATTCAAATCCCTAAACGACGTCGTTCTGTCTCCGCTTTCCAATCCTTACGGCCAGAACGGCGCGGTTTCTCTTCAAGAGAACAGTAATGCGGTTGGGAAGAAGACGAAGAAGAAGAAGAGAATGGCGAAGAGGGGGAGTTGTTTGAAGAAAAGCGGTAATTCAGTGGCGGAGAAGAAGAGAGTAGGGAGGAGGGTAATTGGGATGGTGAATGGTAGTGTGAGCGTGGTGCATCAAATTCGCGCGCTTGTAATGCACAAGTGTGTTAAGATCTTAGCGCGTGTGTTGCATGTTGCTGAGAGTGAGGGTGAGGTTGTTGAAGTGAGAGTGGTGGTGCTTGTTGATGTTTATTTGCCGGTTTCGGTTTGGTCCGGTGGGCAGTTTCCCAAGTCTGGGCCAATTGCTGGATCTCTCTTTCGGCACTTGAGGTTTGTGTTTTTGGGTTTTATTTTCTGAGTTTCGTTTATTATAACGTGGGTTTGTTTTATTTTTAGCTAATTTTAGCTGTAATATATGATTTGGTCTTCTTCCATGTGTGTGTTTAAGTAACTGAGGTGGATAAAGCTCCTAGCTTTACGAAAGGAGTAATGTTTTTTCACTCAATTTTGAATTTATTTTACAATGTGCGTTTTCCTTTTCCTTTTTTTTTTTTCTGGATTGTTTCTCTAGTTTTGTTGCACTTGTCTGTTCACTATTTAGCTAAGTGTTGAAGGCGTTTCACAATTTAGTTTAGATTGGTTTTTCTGAGTATAGATAGTGTAATTTTGTGTTCAAGTAGCAATATGCGGCTAACCTGGAGGGTTTTTTTTTTATTATTTTCCTTTTGTACTTTAGTGGATGGACTGTTGAAATTACTGATGGTCGTTAAGTAACAAAATTTCTCTAGCTGCTTGGTTTTAGACTTTTGGTTCGAGGATGCATAGGATCTAACTTAGTTTGACATTTTTAGCTTTAGAATCTGGACACTATATATATATATATATATATATTACGTTCTTGATAGTTTAGTTGTCCTTTAGCAACGCATCTTCTCTTTTCTTGAATCTTGTTGTGGAGTTGAACTACTATATGTTTGGTTAAATTGCAATGTTTTAATTTAGTGCTTTCTTGATTTTTCATTGGTTATCTATGTTGGTAACATGGTTGAAGTTTGCAGTTGCGATTGGGAGAAGAGGAGGTCCATGCTTGTTGATGGAGGAGAGTATTTTAAAAATGCTCTTGGAGATCATAGGAGCATTTGGAATCTTTCTGGTTGTCATGTTCTTGGATGCAATTTGCATTGTGATGTCCCTGATTCTTCAAGCAAAAAGCGTTTTGAACTTCATGAAATTTTTAAAGGTTTACCCAGCACGGAAAATAAGGAACAGTATTACTCTTCAAGAGTAAAACCAGCGGATAACTCTTTGGAATCTGGTATTTGGGATTTAACTGGTGATATCTTGATGAGCATTCTTTCTGCACTTGGTCCAAAGGACCTTGTCAGGGTTGCTGCAACCTGTCACCATTTGAGATCCCTGGCTGTTTCAATTATGCCATGTATGAAACTTAAATTATTTCCTCATCAGCAGGCAGCAGTTGAGTGGATGTTACAGCGCGAGCGGAATGCTCAAGTCTTGCCACATCCTCTGTACACTAATTTATCCACAGAAGATGGGTTTACATTTCATGTAAGTACTGTTTCTGGTGAAATAATTACTGGAGTAGCTCCAACTGTAAGAGACTTTCATGGGGGAATGTTCTGTGATGAACCTGGCTTAGGAAAGACTATCACTGCTCTTTCTCTTATTCTGAAGACAAGAGGAACAGTAGCTGACCCACCAGATGGAGTTCAAATAACCTGGTGTACACATAATGGAGAACAGAGATGTGGCTATTACGAGGTTGATGGCAGAAACTTCACTCCTAATAACACACCCCTGGCAAAAAGGGTAATGAACCAGAGTGCACGCAGGGGACAATTATCTTTGGATAAATCCACTCTGATGAATGATCCAGGTCAACAGATTGAGGGGTTTAGCAATTCTTGTCCAGTTAATGGAATGGAATCGTCACCAGCTCCATCTTCAGATCAAACAGCACGTGTAGTTCAATTGAGTCGCGTGAAGAGAAATCTTCTCCATGAATATGATGAAACACCTGTTTTTAGTAACAAGAAAAAGAGGAAGCATCGTTCTAATGCCCCTATATATGTCTCAGAGGAACAACGGCATGATAGAGCACGCAGGTTGAATTTGATTACTGGACATTTTAGGGATTTTAATGAGACTTGGGTTCAATGCGATGCATGCAGAAAGTGGAGGAAGCTTACAAGCAGTGTAGCAGATACTGATGCTGCATGGTTTTGTAGCATGAATACAAACCCTGAACGTCAGAGTTGTAGAGATGCTGAAGAAGCTTGGGATGACAGCTGTTCCTTAACTCATGTACCGGGATTTCACACCAAAGGAACTTCAGGGGGGGAGGAGCAAAATGTGTCATTTTTCATTAGTGTTCTCAAGGAGCACTATTCCATGATAAACTCTAAAACCAAGAAAGCTTTGACTTGGCTGGCTAAACTTTCTCCAGAAAGACTTTCTTTAATGGAAACAATTGGTTTGGCAAGTCCGGTCGTAGGTACTGGTTCTGTATCTGGTGGTGGAGATTCCCATGGGTTTCATAAAATATTTGAAGCATTTGGTCTTGTACGGAGAGTAGAAAAGGGAGCCAGTAAGTGGTGTTACCCGCAGAAACTTGAAAACTTAGCTTTTGATTTGGCTGCTTTTAGAATTGCTATCTGCAAGCCGTTGGATTCAGTCAGGTTATATTTATCAAGAGCAACCCTAGTTGTTGTCCCAGCAAATCTAGTTGATCATTGGAAAACCCAGATAGAAAAGCATGTCAAACCTGGCCAGTTGCGGCTGTGTGTCTGGACTAATCATAAAAAGCCTTCTGCTCACAGTCTGGCATGGGATTATGATGTTGTTATAACAACCTTCAGTCGATTAAGTGCTGAGTGGGGTCCCAGGAAAAAAAGTCCTCTGATGCAAGTGCATTTTCTCCGGGTCATGTTAGATGAGGGACACACCCTTGGCTCTAGTCTGAGCTTGACAAACAAATTGCAAATGGCTATGTCATTGATGGCTTCAAATCGCTGGTTACTAACAGGAACACCAACACCTAACACACCCAATAGCCAGCTGTCTCATCTCCAGCCAATGCTTAAGTTTCTACAGGAGGAAGCGTATGGGCTGAATCAAAAGTCATGGGAAGCCGGCGTTCTTAGACCATTTGAAGCCGAGATGGAAGAAGGCCGCACACGCTTGTTGCATTTGCTCCACAGATGCTTGATTAGTTCTAGGAAGACAGATTTGAAAACTATCCCTCCATGCATCAAGAAGGTGACATTCCTCAATTTTACCAAGGATCATGCAAGAAGCTATAATGAATTGGTAGTTACTGTGCGACGTAATATTCTAACTGCTGACTGGAATGATCCTTCTCATGTTGAGAGTTTGCTTAACCCAAAGCAGTGGAAGTTTCGAAGTACCCTTATTAGAAATGTCAGGCTATCTTGTTGTGTGGCAGGGCATATTAAAGTGGCAGAAGTTGGTGAAGATATTCAGGAAACAATGGATATTCTGATTGAAAAAGGACTTGATCCCATTTCAGAGGAGCATGCTTTGATAAAATACTATCTTCAGTATGGTGGTAACTGTCTCAGGTAACTTTTTGAGCTCTTTTTTGCTTCACTCTGAATATTAAATGATATCTTCTGACATGGGTTTACCACCATTGATTTTGCACATTTGTTTTTTTCTTCTTTCCTCTTTGCTGTTTAGATGCAAGGAATGGTGTCGTCTACCTTTCATCACGCCATGTAGGCATCTTTTGTGCCTTGATTGTGTTGCTTTGAATAGTGAAAAGTGTACTTTTCCTGGCTGTGGTTACTCATATGAGATGCAAAGTCCAGAAGTATTGACCCGACCAGAAAATCCAAACCCGAAATGGCCTGTCCCCAAAGATCTTATTGAGTTGCAACCTTCCTATAAACAGGCAAGTATTTTGCTCTCATTTTGAAATAGTTTTTTTATGTATAAAGGATTCGCAGGAAGCGTTATCACATGTATTTTTCTGGTATTTGTACAGGATGACTGGGATCCAGATTGGCAGTCAACATCTAGCAGTAAAGTTGCGTACCTTGTACAGAAGCTGAAAGCATTGCAGGAGGCCAGTAGAGAGAGTAGCTGGTCCATTGACAAGGATACTCAAATAAGTGTTTCTAGTTTAGTGCTTCAGCAGGACTGCTTTAGTGTTAACAAGGCAGCCATGGAGAAAGTTATAATATTTTCTCAATTTCTTGAGCATATACATGTGATTGAACAGCAGGTACTTATGATTGCATTATGAGTTCTTAACAAGTGTGGCTTTATCTTTTCCTCAAAAGTGTAATGATCCTGGGCCTTCTTTTCTTCGGCCAGTTAGCATTTGCAGGTATTAAATTTGCTGGAATGTACAGTCCAATGCCTCAAATCAACAAGGTATTGAAATTAGTTTGTCTTCTTTTTATTTTTTTGTTCCTTTTCCTTTTTCTTGATACATTCTTTGGCTGTTCAGATGAAATCACTGGCCACCTTCCAGCATGACGCCACATGTATGGCTCTGTTAATGGATGGCAGTGCTGCATTGGGCCTTGATTTGAGCTTTGTAACTCATGTATTCTTAATGGAGCCAATCTGGGACAGAAGGTAGTATTTTTTTCAAATCCTAAACTGTTCATTATTTCTCTTTTCTGTTCTTACTAATAGGTATCTTGCATCCTGATTTCAGTATTGTTAGCCACAATATCACGCTGCTATATGGAAAAATAATGGTTTTTGTTGAATAGAATGCTTGACACACCTCTCTCTCTCTCCCCCTCTTTTACTTTTTTTTTAAT
This sequence comes from Populus trichocarpa, assembly GCF_000002775.5. Taxonomy (NCBI): domain Eukaryota; kingdom Viridiplantae; phylum Streptophyta; class Magnoliopsida; order Malpighiales; family Salicaceae; genus Populus; species Populus trichocarpa. The sequence continues at coordinate 19,974,302 of NC_037287.2, read as the reverse complement.
TAAAAATTCTTCTTTGTTGAATGCTATCAGCATGGAAGAACAAGTGATAAGTCGAGCTCATCGGATGGGTGCTACTCGCCCCATCAATGTGGAGACTTTAGCCATGCGTGGTACAATTGAGGAGCAAATGCTAGAATTCCTACAGGTAGATGATGTAGAAGCTCCTTTATTATTTATTTAATGAGAATATATAAGCCAAACTGTTGATTTTGGTCTGATTGCCATTTCTTTTATGTCACTGTTTTGTTATTTAACCTGTTAGCAACCATTACTTTAATGCCTGTATTTTTCTGCAGCATTAAAGGATTAGTAAAAGATTTTATTTTTCTTTTGCTAAATCCCTGACTTAACCCTTCCCCTGCTTTGGCTTTTTTATCACATGCCCTTTTCATCTAATTTAGGACTCAAGGCCCAGTTTGATTTTTTACTTGCTTTTCCTTTAGGATGCTGATGGTTGTAGAAGAGTTTTGAAAGAAGAGTCAAGTAAAACTGACCATGCAGGGGCACGGCTCCACCGATCTCTACATGATTTTGCTGAGAGCGACTACTTGGCCCACCTTAGCTTTGTGCATACAGGTTCAAGAGCGTAAAAGGTAACGGATATTTATTTTTTTTCCTTATCTGGAGACCTAATTAACTTACTTATATGTTCTTATCACTGCAAATCTCATTTGTTTATCCTGCTGGTGTAACAAAAACTCGTGTTATCTTTCTCTGTACAGTTCTTGTGATGATCTCCAGCCGCCACCATATGTTGTGCTGAAGATGATTTCATTCAAGCGATATATGTGGCAGTTGAATTCAAATAATTCCACTCCTCTTGTTTGAAAAACCTGGGCAGATTATTTTTGATTCATTGTTTCTCAAAGTATAAATGGCAGAGTTTGCCATTCACAGCTGGGAAGCAAGTGCTAATTGAATTTTTTTCTCAATCTATTCCTCGACTAATCTCTTAGGATACCCCCCCAAGGCCCCAACAAAACCTTGACCCTCATTTTCTAAGAGCTTTTTTTTGGCTCCTGTTTGTCCATTCTGTACCCTTGGGGATGTATATATATTTGGTAGGTGGGAGAGAACTTGAAGAAATTCCTTTCATTGTTTGTAACAATCATACCCTGTTGTGTACAGGAATGAACGACAAAATCATGTTCTTCAAAGCTTCTGAATTGATTTATTTTTCCACAAGATAGATGGATGAAACTGTTTGCTATTTATTTAACCTTTATTTGTATCACCCGACATGCATCTATGACATAGACCTTTCAAGATATAAAGATAGATTGGAAGATGCATCTTTATTTGTCTCTAACATTGGCAAAAAAAAAAGACAAAAAAATTACTGTGATTGACAGGAAAATTCTCTCCCCTGCACCATCTTAGAAAAAAGGGATAGAAATATTAAATATCTTTGATTAAAAAAACAAGAATAAAGATGAAGGTATAAAAATAAATTTTATATGTGTGCGTGTGTGTGCAGGTTTAGATCACTGGTGGAATGGAACGAGTTGGCAAGTGTTGACCAAGGATTGTAGGGTTTGAAGGATGACTTGTTAATTTGATATATGCCCAGAAACTATGGGACATGTAGACATCATATGACACGAAACATGTAAAAAAAAAAAACTTTTATGTTAATTTTAGATATAAATTTAGGGAAACAATTACTTTTTTTTTCATTAAAAATATGATATTAACCTTAGCAATTTTAATTAATATTCAATTTTAATAAAATATTAACTAAAAACATTTTAAAAACTTTATACAATAAAAATCTTATAATTATAACTATATAATTTTTTAAAAATATTTTTTTCCCACAACTCTGAATATTCTTTAGATTTTAAGATTTTAAAAACTCTGGAAGATGCATTCATTCAGTCTATGAATGGCAGACAATCTGTATAGTATTTTGCTTCTGAATTTACAAGGCAGCTGTGTTTGATTTTGAAGTCAGCGACCTACTTAAAAAGAATTTACATACCCCTAGCGAGTTTTTCACACTTCCCTCAAAAAAAAAAAATTATAGGAAGAGAGAAAATATGGATACATCTGTGGGAAGAAATCGAAAGCAAAAGATTGAGGGGAGAAAAAATTTCCACCCACCTCCACCCTCTAGAAAAAAAAATCGGCTTCCTCCATATTCCAATCTCGAGCAGAAATTGAAAACGAATTTCAGATCTCGCAAAGAATAGCATTGGCAAAATGTGAGTCAAGTTGCATATTAGACGTCGCAGGTCATTGAGTTAACCCTTCCCTTCCCACACTAACAATAGACCTGTCACCCATGGGAACGTTGTATTGCTGGTATACTCTCGCTCTGTTGGCTGCCCACCATTGTTCTGCTTGTTTTTCGCTGAACCGCTTCCGACTGCAGCAAAGGGAGTTCAAAATACAATAGCATAAGATATCCACTAAAGACAGAGCAATTATTAAGATACAATGAGTTAGTTCCCCACTCGGAGGCTTCCAACTGTACAGAAACCTGTTGGTCCAAACTCATCTATTTGCAAAAAGTGGGCCTGAAAGCAGCCAGGAACTCTACCACCTTAGTTAAGGACACAGGGCCACATTACATTATTGGAAAATATCATGGGCCAAGTAGTTACCTTGTTGTTAAAGAGGGGAGAAGCAAAGCAATCATAGAAGGGGGGCAGGTGGGGGAGAAGTGGAAGAGAACAGGATAATAGTGTGTGATGACTTAAGAATACCTGAAGCGGACACGTTTGAGATCCTTCGCACCTCCATGCAAGGAAACAAGGGTAATATATACACCTGGTTCGTCTTGTTCAACCCATTCATCGCCATTAGTGGGTTCAACTTTTGCTATTCTGTTCTTATTCCTCACTGTTGTTTCTATCTGTGTCACTTCGGAGTGATGTGGAGTCTGATTAGTAGTAGTAGTAGTAGTCCCTGACACATTCGAAATTACCAGGCTGTTTGATCCTTTTGAATCTTGTTCATGACATGCTGTGGGACTACTGAGCTGCTCAAGAATTCCAGGAGAAACGTCCCATGGAGTTGTGTTGCTAGAGCAATAAAAAGAGGGCGAGTTGCTGTTTCTTGATGCTCCAACAGGTACCCTTTCAGCCACTTCTTTCAACTATAATAAAAAGATTAATCACACATAAATTAAGAAGACAGCTGACCTATTAAAAAACCTACAAAATTTTAGTATGCTCATGAGCTCGCTGTCGATCAACATTCATATGGCAAGGACACTTCCAACCCGAGTTCATGTCAACCTTAGTATTTAGTACGACACAGGCAATTTAATTTATTTTCATCAGGCAACTCATTAAGGCCAGCACATCTCTAAGGTGGACATGATGATGCACATCTAACGGTCAAGTCCTAGAGATTCCAAAATACAATCATATAATACCAAAAGCATTGTGCAAATATTGTCCTCTAAACCTACTTTTCGAGACAAACTTTGCTCGTGTCAAATCTAGGACCAGTCTAGTCAATGCAAGATACCATATATTTAGCGCACATTTCTAAACTTTCTTGCCTAAGGTTACTTGTGATGTAAAATTAGTTATCTACAGTAGGACTAGGAAGTTATAAACTCGAGTTTTTACTTACTTGGGCCGTGAGTGACTTAATTACTTCCTTTGCTGCCTTGCATTTAGTAGTTTCCTCCTCCGCAACTGCAATAGCCTCCTTCAACTGCTTGGTTGTTCTTTCCAGCTCAACATCCTGAAGCTGAGCTTTATTTGTAAGCTCTTCAACCTACATTACACAAACAGTCAGCCATAATCAACCAATGAAGTGGCCTAAGCAAAGTACTTTTCAAGCACAATGATATGGCCAGTAGAAAGTCTCTAAAGACATATACTGTTGTTTCATTATGGCCATGCATCTCTAAACTGGATCTTAATCTAACCAAATCATTAACCATAGTTACAATGACCATAAGAGGTTTCAAAATTAGACCTGTCCCCAGCACAGACCTTCGTCTTTATGTTAATTGTGACAAAAAAAATATTGCAGAACACTTTGTCCATGTCCACCCAAGGAAAATTAAAGCATAAAGAAGCAAGCAAAGAAACTCACAACAAACTATAACCAAAGGATAAAATAGAGACTCTCAATACAACAACAAAAGGATTTGTGCCACAGGACAAGACAGTTTTTCTCTAGTTGTTAATAAGGAGACTTGATGTACTTTATAATTTTACGCAGTATCATACCGCATAACATATACACTTCCAATCTTACCAAAAATGTTTGAGACAATACATGTTCAGCCACTGACAATAAATTTCTAGGTTAATGCATGGCAGCCTGGGTACATCTATTATTGCTCAAAACAAGAAATTTAGGAACAGATTACTGAAATCATACGAGTTAATTTATATCTACCTGAGCTCTTAATTTTACAATTTCTTCACGCAGGCTGTCATTTAACCTCCCAGCACCATCTACAGCTAGTTTTGGCAACTCATTAGCTGAGAGAGTTGGGGTTGGTGTTGCAGCACGAGGGGGACTAGATCGTCTTGATGTTGGAGATGTTGCTCGAGACACAATTCTTGATCCAGGAAGAGAAGCTGAGAAAAATTTCTTGGAGGATCCAAATGATTTAGAGTTATTAAATGTATTGCGCCGAGAAACATCATTTCCAGAGGGTGAAACCTGAATGCTATTGGAGTTTGACTTCCTGTTTCTTCTGGAAGATATACTTTCCACCTCTTTAGATGATTCCATAGAGAAGTTTCTTCCAAGCTTAGCATGCGATTTTGAATTTGAATTTTCAGTCTTTTCTGCGACTTCATTTAGTCCCTGATTGACACTTCCTCTTCTACTAAGAGCAGAGTGAACTGAAGAGTCAGTTTCAGAGCTTCTTCTAAGTTTGCTAAGACAATTATCACAGACACGATAAGGTTTGTTAGGATTTGGAGCCATTGAAGCCTTGAGAGACTTTTTATTACTACATGAATGGCAGAAAACAAGCCCACAATTATAACAATTGTGTCGTTTCCGTTTGAAATTAAATGGGAGGTGGCAACCTGAACACATTGATTGATCAATACCGGATACCCATTTATGAAGACAGATAGCTGCAGTAAAACTAGTGCCACAGACAATACCTTTAACCTGTTTGTCTTTCAAAGCTTCAACTACAGATGGGGAATTTCTATCATCTGCATCACCATGACCTAGCCTGCCATTTGCACCCTTTCCCCATGTGTAAACTTCAGTTCTTGAGGTCAAAACTGCAACATGATAAGCACCACAGGCTAATTCTTCAACAAAATTTTTCATGAGCTTTCCCTCAACACGAGTAGGGAGCATGCCGTCAGCTTGGGGATTCCCCAATTGACCATATACAGGGCTTCCCATGGTGTAAACCTGACCTGTGGTTGTAAGTGCAGCAGTGAGGCTGTGACCACAGGCAACTTGACAGAAGTTGGGTTCAACAAGAGTAGCAACACAAGTGGGCACCAGTCTAGCTTCCTTATCACCATGCCCAAGACGACATTTATCTCCATCTCCCCATGTGAAGAGCTTTCCTGAAGAACAATTACTGGAATTTGATGACCCAACCATGATTTCAACAACTGCAGCTGTGTGCCACACACCACAAGCTGCTCGCATGGTGCGGAGGCCCTTAAGAGACTCGACCTCTCTTGGTATTGACACGCTTATGCGGTCCCCATGTCCTAAAACCCCAAAGGTTCCATCTCCAAAAGTAAACAATTGGCCAGCAGAGGTTACAACAGCTGTGTGCCATGGTCCACATGAAACTGATGAGACATGTATTCCCTCAAGTGGTCCATCCAACTTTCTTGGAACCCACTGAGTAGCTTCACTTCCACAGCCCAAGAGTCCAAAATTATAAGCATTACCACCCCATATGTACAAATCACCAGAAAGTGTTACCGCACAAGAATGATATTCTCCACATGCTACAAGTTCAACATTGAAATTTTTTAGTCCATCTACAAACTTTGGATGTGAAACATCAGAGTCTACACCATGTCCGAGTCTGCCTCCTAGTTCCTCTCCCCAAGAGAAAACCTCCCCTTGTTTTGTTACCAAAGCAGCATGTTGCCGACCACAAGCTATAGCCTGAACATCTAGTAAAACTGCAGATTCCAAAGCTTTTGGCACAAAAGAATCCATCTGAACACCAGAACCTCCAATTCTATGAACTCCACCACCTAGAATGCCGTCACCAGTGCCCTCCCCCCAAATATAAACATCCCCTAATGCATCATTTTCATCACGACCAGAGCCTTGACTTGATGAGCTAACAGCACTTGATAAACTAACCCTAAAATTATCTGTGTTCGTAACCTTTGCACGCCCTGTTGTTTCATCTGAGCCTCCTAATAACTGAGACTGAGCTGGCGCACAAGCAGATTCTAATGGAAATAAAACCTTTGGAGGCACAGTGTATACTACATCAGACAATGCCTTCTCTAAACCAGTATTTGGAGGACTGTCATATGGCGTACGAAGACGAAGAGGATCCATTCCATCCTATATCAGTGCCAAGAGAATTTACATTAAAGCACACAGCAGCGAAACATAATTTTGAGAACGAAGGAACATAGAACAGTACCTTCAGTGAACTATCATCACTACCAAATGCAAAGCTCAAAGGAGAACTTCTAATGGTGTATGCCCTAGGACTATTTGCCTCTGATAAAAGTCCATCATTTGTAGTTTCTTCTCTCTTTTTCCAAATCTGGCGATTTGATATTAGTGCCTTTAGACCAGTAAACCAGACTTCAGCTTCTTCTTTGTCCTTGCATATCTGGCAAAACAGAGCATGATAAGCAGATGATCAAAATTTTCAGCTAATACTTAAAAGGAACTGTGTTGTGAAAATACAGAAAGTGGACTCCCTAAAATTTTGAACATGGCATGACTTTGATGACAAAGAATGAAGAGCTGGCCTTTAAAAAGAATATGCCTACCAAATCTAAAGACCTGTCACTGTATATTAGAGAAAATGACTGGTATTCCTTCTCAGGACGAGGATATCTCTGAAAAATTGGCTGTAGTAAGCAGAATTGAGAATAATCAGTTAGTAAATCATGGTTCCAATAAAATGATTAAAAATAATTGAAAAACTAGCAGAAACTTACAAGCAAAAGGATTTAATTTCCATATTTTCTCAAGGGGAAAGAAAGAACAAAACAAAAGCCATAAACACTGGAAGCAGACAAAATATATGAATCACATAAAATAAAAAATCACAAATAAAATAAATAATTTTCAAGCATAGCTTCACTGTCCCTCGTGATTTTGTTGTTAGCTCCAATATTCAAGGTAAATGTAGAAAACATCACAAAAATGAAGTGTCCATCAAAAACCATTTTTCTATATAACAAAAAATGCCACCACGACTCTTCCTAGGAATGCATATTACAGATTTTTGAAAGCTAGAAGACAGTACATGCACATAAACACATTGCTTCAAAGTAAATTCTAAAATAGAATTTTCAAATGTCATAGTATTTGATAAAGTAACATAACCAGTATTCTTGCAATTTCCTTTCCACTATGTCACATAAAAATAGACAGATTCATTCATCAAAACTTTGCATTTATGAACATTCATCCCTGATCTGGTGAAGTGCAAAGCAAAGCATCAATATGCAAAGGCTGCTGAACCTCAACCATTTTGGAAACCCAAGTTATTCACAATACTAAAATGATTATTAACTTGAAAAAAAAAAATGATTTGCTGCAAAACTATGAAAAGCATGGGGCTATTGCATTAAGCATCATACAAAAGTTGACCAGGATCTCAATATGGATAAACTTACAGTGCGCTGACCAGGGATAATTCTGGAGACATGGCTTAGTTTAAGATGCTTCTCCTCTTTCCCAGATATCCAAATTAGAACAGATTCATCCTGAATGAACCAAAAGCAAAGGCATACGTATTACAGCATACATAAATTTAATAAAGGTGAATTACAGCAAAGCTCAATAGTCAATATCCAACAACATCAAACAGAATATACCCAAAACAACACATTTAGATAAATTACCAGAAGCAGCATGCAAGAAGCTTACCATTTAGAAATGGCCAAAAAAATATTAAATTACCAACTGCCTTGCAGCAATTAAATGCAGCGCCTATGAAAGTACATGATAGAGCTTGGCATAAAAATAATAGGGTGAAACATCAAAAAGTTACTACATTGCATGCATGCCTTCAGACATTGATAGTGAAACCTTAAACTGCAGGGAAAGGTGCTCTCTTATCTTTTGATTAGGAAGCAGCACAGACCAAGGTTAGGAAAACCAAGTGGCCTGCCAGCAAGATCAGCACCATCATAAGCCTCGTCACTAACTCATATTTTTCAGCTTCAATAATCAATCTAATAGATCTTCAGTTTCTCCAGCAAGCCCATGTTTACATAGAAACAGAGGAGAGGCGCTGTGCTGTGCAGGATAACCAGCTAAAGATCTTTCAAGTAGTTTTCAAGTCCAATGTAAAAGTAGATGCCACTAGGGTATTTTCTTCATAGAGCCCTGGAGGCCCTTATTTCCATGGATATAAGGGTTAGGACACTTGCTTTTCTACCTTGATGACAACACCACTGCTGCCTTTATTTTATTCATTCACAATACCATCACCATTTTAGAACTGTTCTGGAAGCATATTCTGCTAAGATTTTATGAAACAGTAGACCTAATTTTATTCATTTAACCTTCCATGAGACCAATGCATTCAGAGACAAAGGCACTTTCTAAATCATCCAATTCTCAACACTGCATCGTGATCTAAACTTGGTAAAGAGCAGCAAAAATTACAGAACATCCATAATAATATGCTATTATCAGAGCACGCATCATAAAAACAGATTAACAGATGCAAATGAATTTACGAATCAATCTACTCGAAGAGGAGGCAGTACCATAGCTAGCTTCCATTGAGGGAAAATAAACAAACACAAATAGCTAACCACAAATTTCTTGATCCCATACTGATTTGTCTCAAAATAAGAAAGAGAAAAGGTTACATTTAAAAGCATGCCTTAAATATAATCTTACATTCGACAGCCTGAAGGGGCAAAATTTGGGCTTCCCTCTACGGCCATACTTGAGCAACTGAGTGCCCCTTTTAAGAGCAGTGATGGCCTGTGGCAAAGAATGCAGCAAGAAAATCAATTGAAAATAAACTAAGCAGGCTATGCATAAGTCAGATTTCAGGAGATGTAGAAATATTTCTCATATGGAGAAACATCTAATAGTGCAGCCGCATGATTATATCTCACAATAAGCAGGTTCTTGTCTCTTTTTTCTTCAGTTATTTTTAAGTTCATGATCCATGATTTACTCAAATCCTTTTCACTTATCCCAGACACCAACATAAGACTTGGTTTCTAATATAGAAATAAATGGGTATGGTGCACTGCCCAGCCCAGAGGTAACAATTACAGGTATTTTGTATTAAGCCCGTGAAATGGTTTCCATTTGAGTGAATATTTACAACTCATTGATGCCAGAGAGATATGAACACTCGCTAATAACATTTGGTTGACTATTTATTTATATATTATCGCAATTCTTTGAAAAAATCCAGAAAAGCATGCATGTCTTGACACTGATTCTCGATGCTTTGCCATGCATCCTAACATCACTAGCACTCATGTGTTAATGCTCATGTAAGACTCATTTATGTACTCTTAAGAAAATGCACAAAAACCAATTAGCTTACCCTAAAAAGCCAGCTAGAATAGTCCATTAAGACTTGCTAAAAAAAACCCGCATATGACAACATGTTGACCCACACACATCCTATACTAACATTTCGCAATGCAAACACTTATGAACAAATAAAAGGAAAGGTTATACTACTCGATCCCATTGAAATAACAGATATTACCAGACTCTTAATGCTCTTATTAGCTTGAACAGTAACCAACAGTTCCACAACATTTGACCCGGTTTCGCTTTTTTGAAAGAAAAAAAAAAACTCAAATTCCATTTCACTAATTTCAAACAATTTATGAGACTAAACATTCAAATCAATGCTCAACTTATTAAAATCCATAGCAATTAATAGGCAATCTCTGTTTACAAGCTTGAGCTTTTAACACAACCACGTTGCACCCTCATCACAAAAACACAACCATAAAAAAAAAAATAATAATAAAAATTCATACAAACATAACACTAAACCTTCTCAGTCATTACCAAGATATAAATCAAAATACATTCACTAAACCTCAATCAATATCATCAGCACTTTATTATATCAATAAACAACAACAAAATATAAAAATATATATATAATTACCAATTCAATGTCTCTCTCTAAGGGGCCAACTCTCAACGTCGGCTCCAAAGCAGCCATTCCCTCCGTTTTTGACGTAATCAAAACTCTAACAAAACCCTACACATCTCACCATCACCACCACCGCAACAAAATCCACCTACAAACACACACATTGCCTCATTTAAACTCTAAATCACTCACTTTCAGCTCCTCCAAACCCTCGCATTACCAAAAACAAAACCTCGGTCAGCTAACAAAATCGCAAAACCAATCGATTCAATCTCGAATCGTCGAAAAAAAAAACCCGGCGGAATCGACGAATAAAGGAAAGGATTATTAGCTTTTCATAAAACGACGAGAGAATATGTCGAAAACGAAGATTCTGCGACGGCCTTTGGATTCGAGGAATTGGGCTTTGTGGTGTTTGGTTGGAGAGAAAGTGAGAGAAAAAGGAAATATTAGGGAAAGTGAAGCCTGTTTGGTTTTAATGAGAGTGAAGTGGAGAGTGAGAGAGGGTTATTGAAAATTATTGATTTTGATTATTTTTTTTAAATGTTATTCGGATTTTGATTTCTTTCCTTCTTCCTTTTTTTTCTTTTCTAAATTTTGTGCCCTAAAAGGCACAATTTCAAGAAATCACTCAAGTTTTTCTTTGCCAACTCAGTCAATCTGGAATAAAAATATGGTAATTCTTCTGGAAATAGAATTTTACTAATTATGTCATTAATTATTTCATGGATCTAATTCGGTCAATAATAATATTATAGAAACTAGTTGTTTATCTAATCTTATAATATGATTTAGATGTTAATAAACAAATTTCATAGATATTTTATATATAAAGAAAAACTTGTTTTTTAAAGAACAGACTTGTACATATATAATATTTACATGTAAATTATAAAATTAGTTTTTGCTAATATCTTAAAACATAAAAGATATAAAATATATTTGATTAAAAAAACAAACGATAAAAACTTGAAATAATTTTATTTTTGGCATAATTTTAGAATAGATATTTATATTTTTAAAATAGTAAATACAATGAGATATTTATCTTTGTTTCTATTATCTCAATCTTTTTTATTAGAAGATAATAATCAAACATTGTTTAATAAATTTAGAAAAAAAAATGAACCATGGTAATCTTTGACAAATAGTGTCAAAAATTATTATTATTAAAACACAAGAAAAAAAAGTGTTGAAATTTTTTTTTTATGTAAGATATTAATAAGATTATATAAGTAGTTTTTGTAGTTATAGTTTAAAAAAATATATTTAAAAATATATGTATTTAGTTAAACTGTTATGGAGTGAATTTTTACTTGTAAAATAAATAAAAAACATGTTTTCATGAACAAAAAATAAATTATTTTAACTTAAATAAAATCAAATTTTAAAACACAAATAATTATATATAAAGCTAAATACTAAAAATATAAAGTATTTAATTAATCAAATAATTTTTTCCTATAACCTAGTAAAAAATATAATCTATCACAATACAAATATTTTATTTTTTGTTCCTTTTATTAAAATTTTAAAATTTAATAAAGAAAAGTTTGAGGGAGGGTATTTAAAAGTAATCTACGAGTAATTAAAAGTATAGTGGAAAAGTAATTCACGAATAATTTTGATGTGATGGAGACAAATTAAAATAAAATATAATTAAGGTAACTCAGAGCTTATTTAAAATAAAAATATATATATATTATTTTAAAATATGATGTTCGAAAACTAAAAAAAAATATCTTCTGCTAATTTGAAGCACATGGGATTCAAGCACGTGCCTTGGGGTAATTTATTTATTTATTTATTGAACTGATTTTAGTCAACGATGTTGACTCCGACTCTTTGTTAATTAGTTCTATGACCATAGAGATTTCGCCATGTGAGAGTGGGGCCCATGCAGGAACTTTTTGTTTGTTGCTTTACGGTACCGTTCTGTGTTGTCTTCCCGTGGTTCCGCTAGAAATATTTTTCTTATTATTGGCTCTGCTATTGGTATTTTTAGTTTTTAATGGTATTTATATTTTTTTTAATTTGAAATTTATATATTAAAATTAAAAAATAACTTAATTTAATGATGTTGCAAAATTATTGTATAATTTTGGCTGTAAATTTTTAAAAAATTGGTTTAGTTAAATTTTAGATTTTTTTTTTAAATAACCCGAAATGAACAAACTGAGTCAATTGATTTATTAAAGCATATAAAAAAAATACCCAACTAAAAATTCATTGATAAAAGTCTATTCGATTTAGTTTTTTAATCCAAATCGAGCCATATGAAGGTGATCAACAGCAACTAATTCTAAAAAAAAAAAATCGAAATTTATATAGCTGACCTTCTGGGCCCGGAGAAGCTGATTCAATTTAGAAATAGCCTCCAGGGTTAAATTAAAACTAGGCCGGGCCACCTTATAAATGAAGACCCACAGCCACTCGGCTAGGAAACAAAGATAAAGTAATATTGGGCCCCGAAATATTATTTTGTTTTCATGATCAAAGACAGCAGACACAAATGGGTCCTGTCAATGATAAATCTCTTCAAATATGCCCTTCTTGGTTCGAGAGACCAGCATGGTTAATGCACCACACGATCCAATGATATCCCCGTATGATATATTTTTTTTGGACGGTGATCAATTGGTTATAGGCTCATGGAAGATCTTGGATTCAAATTGTATTTTTGGATCAAATATTTCCAAGCTTATAATATATTATTTTTTTAATGTTTTTTTGGGTTTTATTTAGCTGAACTTGGACCACATGATTTTTAGTGCAAAAAAAATATTTTTACGGCACCGTATTGTTGTAAAATGAGGAGATTGAGCATCATCAAAGGAAGATTTGTGTGGTTCAATGACCGTTTTGATGGGAAATAGTGGGTATAAAATAATCTGTTTCTGAAAAATATTCACATGAAAAATATTTTTTTTAAAATATATTATTTTTTTTAGCTAGGTATAAATTTGCCAGCATGGATAATGGATTTGATATTGTGACCGCATTAACACCGCAACATCAATAATTATCAAACTTGATAGGAGATCAACAACTAGGTGCACCGCGTGGTCATAAGTTAGGCCACTTAATAATATTTTTTATAAAAAAAATTAAAATAATATTGTTTTAAAAATATATTTTATAAAGTTGATGATGGATTTTGATGAAATCATCTAGGCTGAGAATGGAGCTAAGAATTAATTACAGGGGGCAAAATCTAATTTTTACTAGTTTTTAGCTCTAGATTTAAATCTTATTGGTTTCATGCGAGAATATTATTAAGTTTTTTTTACTTTAGGTGCAGGCCCAAGTTCTTACACCGAGCGTGTTTGACAGTGTAGTTGCGGGTGCTTTTCAAATAACTTTTCATGCCAAAATGCATGTAAATAATATTTTTTTATTTTTTAAAAATCATTTTTGACATCAGCATATCAAAACGATTTAAAACGTACAAACTATATTAAATTTTAACAAAAATAAAATTTTAAATTTTTGGGAATGCAGGTTGAACCGCGTTTCCAAACACTGTCTAAATCGAATTGTGGATTAATTTGAGTTTTTATCTTAATTATAATATATTGATCTTTTTATTTTATTTTTTATATATGTAAAACAAGATCCAAACAAGATTATAATTGAGCAAATTTAATAATTATAATAACATCATTACAAATATACAAAATGCGAATATAATAAATGTTTGCTAATGAATAGAAATAAAAAATAATATCACATGGCTAGATTCTAACCTAAAACTATCAGTCAGCCAAAGTTGTTTCAAGTCATTAAGCCTAAAATCTATAACCCGGCTGCCTAATGACTTGGGGATATAAAATTCGCACGTCAATTGAAACTAATTTTATTTGAATATACGATTAGAAGTTATTTCTTAAAAATATTTTTTTTATTATAAATATATTAAAATAATATATTTTTAATTTTTAAAATTTATTTATAATATCACCATATCAAAACGATTTAAACCTATCAAAAAATTATTTTGAAGCTAAAATTATTTTAACATTTTTTAAAAGCGTAATTAGACTTTAACGCCAAACATGATCAAAATCGATGATAGGTACCTTGATTTTAGCAAATACTATACATTAATTAATTAAATTTTTATTTATAAGATATGAAATAAATTTATTTTTTTTATAAAATCCCTTTAATTAGAAAAGTATATTTTAAACTTTGATTCTACAAAACCTCAGTTACCAATTTAAATTTGAAACAACTGATCCCATACAAAGTGTACAGGATCTTCATTATTAAAAGTTGGATAAAGAAATTTGAAGGATAAGAAAGTCAATGAAGTATCATCTTGTGTCTTATTTTAAATGGATTTTTTCTCATATAAAATAAATAAAAGTGGTTGGACGTGAATTGAACCCTGCTCTTTGGAAACATGTATCATTGAACTTGGAAATGGCAAAACAATATTAATGATTTCTTCCACAAAACGTGCATGCGTACCCCTATTGATTCAATGAAAGAATATAGACTTGAGTAGTATGAATTTTTATTTTAAAAAAAAAATTGGACAGAGAGAGAGAGAGATAGAGAGAGAGAGGAGCTCCATGATTGTTGATTAGATTTAACAGAACAAAAATGAATATTTCCTGTGGTAATTTACAATTGAACTAATAACGGAGGAAAATTGATAGCTTGATTCCCATCTTTCTCAGTGAATCTAAATTTTCTTTGGGCCTGTGGTGTCAAATCTATTGAAAAAAGGTAAAATTGAGATGGGAAATCTATTGGGATAAGACCACTTCCAAGCCCTCGCTGTATCTTGATCTTGTTCTGCCAGGAGAGTTGACAATTTCTTCCATGCCTTTCCTTTTGTTGCTAGGTTGATCTTCTTCCTTGCACCTTCCCTTCATCAGATGGGGTCTAAGTTTGTTCACATCGGATAATTGAACTGGCTTCAAGAAGAACTCTTCTGCTCCTTCTTCCAAGCATCTGATCAACACAGATCATTAATAACCCAGGTCAGATTAGGATTTAATTAAGTATACAAAGTTTTAAACAGTCTTAATTGAGGACATTCTCACCTATTGATTCTTGAGGGGACATTCTCTGAGGACATGATCACAACTGGGATATCCTTGAAATACTTGGATTCCTGGGAAAAATGCAACTACGTAGTTAGATTCTTGCTCAAATGGACAAAAACAGCTAGATATCTTGAAGAACCATCAGAATTGATTACCTTGATCTTTTTTAGGAGATCGTAGCCTGTCATTCCTGGCATACAGTAATCTGTAATGATCATGTTAATTTCAATGTGTTGATGATGATGGTCAGGGGAAACAGAGGAAGGGTTTGAATCTCTCTGCTCATCATCCCCGCTCAAACCCAAAAACTCCAAGGCCTTGCTTCCTGAATCCACTGCTGTGACTGTAAAAACGAGCCAGAACCAAAAAGATGTCAGCAATCAAGAACTAAAGTTCAAAATAATATACAATCCATTAAATCCCTTTAGGATTTGACATCAATATACCCTGATAAGAAGAGGTTTTGAGGAGCCTTTCAATCAACTTTCTGTCAATAAGGCTATCATCAACAGCCAGAACATGAAACTGAGTCTCGGTAGCCAGAGTAGCCAAAGTAGCCATCACAGTTCCGCTGGTGATGCGTCAAGCCAAGAAAAGAAACAAGAAGAAAGAATACTGAAACCAAGAAAGCAGCCACAAGGGGATGACGAGAAGGGAGGGAAGGTGGAGGACTTTTAAATGGGAAGCCATAGGAGGTGAAAATCCTGTAGAAAATCTGGACAGTTTGGAAAGCAAGATCCGGCAGATTTCCTCGAGAATCTTAAGGATCTTCTAGGTTGATTTTTGAATTAGACAACAAGCAAAGACGGTGTTATGTGGTTCATTTTTCTATTTTAATAATTGGACCATACTCATTATAATAATTTTTCAAACTTTGACGCTTTCGATTGAGCTTTTAAAACAACTATTCAAGCTCCTCAATGTAACATGACGATGACGAGTTAACCAGACTAACTCGATGATTTTTTTTTAATCCGATTAAGTTTAATAAGTTAAATTAAATTTCACTTTATTTTTTTCAGTCAAACAACTCATGACACACTTAAAATCCATTGATTTTTTTTATAAAAAAAATAATTTCTTTTTGTTCTTTAATTTTTTTTTTAATTTATCAAGTTATGTCGGTTAACCTATTGGAGTCATAACACAACACTCACAACGAGTGGCCGCTTGAATAAGGTTTAATAATTGTGATTAGGAAGTTCCCCCTACTTGACCTTTTCAATCACAAGCTGAGGTACGGTTTGAGGGTTCCATGGACGTGCATGACCTGCTACTGCTATTAAATATATATTTTTTAGCCAATAACAGCATTTGACCCTAATTTGCCAATTTTTCAAAGAGGGCAACCTCAAAACTTAGATTTCTTTCTGGATAGGATCGTCTGAATTGATTCTATTAACAATAACATGAGGATTACTTGGTAAAAAATAAAATAAAAATTGAATTTGGCAATTGAAACTTCACATGTTATTCCGATCCATGGGAATTAATTAATTTATAGGGTTTTTTTTTGTTTTTTTTTTTGTTGGGACATTGTATCTTGTCTTGTTGTGTGTTGCTTGGTGTACAAATTAATTAGTGACTATGGATAAGTAGGGGTTTCATGGATATAATAGGTGGGGTTTTATCCATAATTATATATAATATAATTTTTGATATTTTATAAAGTATAAACCCAATCTATTTATTTTTTTAAACATGAACGAGTTGGATATATCGGATTGAGTTAAAAAATTTATGGATATTATAGATATTCACGAGTTTGACATATTAATTTTATTATTCTTTGACGATCCTAAAAAAATATCAAGTTGTATAAAAACACTAGTTATACAAGTAAGAGATAAAAAAAATTGATAAGTAATTTAGTATATAAAGTTTGAAGGAAATAACTAAAGTGAAATAGATTAAAGGAATGAGAGGTGGTTCCGAGTATGAAAGCAAGAGAGGAGAAATAAATAAGAAAAAGAAAAAAAAAATATTATCTATACCAAAGACTAAGATTACTTATACTGGATTATACAAGTTAGGTGTCGAATTGAGTGGGTTTTAAAAATCTCAACCCGCATTTGATTTATGATTCATTAGATTTTTTAACATACTATCATTTATAATATTTATATTATTTAATTTTGATAGGTCATTTCAAATTAAATAATACAAATATTACACCTAACATGTCTTATGAAGTCTTGATTATAAATGTATAAATAAAGACCTTACAAAAATCTACACTTTTAACAATTTTCAAAAAACTTAAATGACCTACGAGGCTCTAACATAATAATTAAAGTAGAGTCAAGTCAGACAATAACTTTTACATGTCTATATTATATTTAAAAATATAGATAAAAGTGTAATAAATATTGTTTTTTAAAATATTTTATTTTTAAATAATATATCAAGATAATATTTTTTTTATTTTTAATATCAACACATTAAAATAATAATAAAAACATTAAAAACATTAATTTAAAACTAAAAAAATTAATTTTTAAAAAAATCATGATTGAGCCGCAATGCTAGACAATTCCTTAAAAAAAACTGGTACGAGTTCCTTGCTATAAAAAAAAGTATATCATTGTTATTAATTCAAAAAAGTGACTCTAATTTTACCTAATAAATTTTATTCAATGAATGAATGGACTGCATGAATTTTCTTAGAGTGGTTCATGAAATTAGCATTATTCATTAAAATATATATATTTCCGAGGATGACATGAATACTTCTATATCAAGCCTAAACAAATCTCAACCTAACTACAGATCCAAAAAAATAATAAAATCTCAATGAATATAATATGATTTTAAATGGTGGTGCTTACGATCCAATTACAACCCAGCATGAGAGGAGACTTTTAACCATGCAGCCTGTTGGACCGTCCACCAAATTTAGAATACCAGGTTTTAGGTCAAAATCATCGTGAATATTTTCATTATTCTATGGCAGATTTGCTTCTCAGGGCCGTCGTAAGATCTTGGTTGCTTTCGAGGAGATCGCTGAATAATGGGCTGATTGTTATCTTGTTTAGTATCTGTTAAGGTTGTGTTTGTATTTCTATGAGATAACATATTTTTTTATACCAAACTTTTTTGCTGATAAAATATGGAAATCCACCAAAGCAGAGATCGACAACGAGGGGCCACCTAATTATGGGCAAACTTAAAAAGAAATACAAGAAAACATGCTAATTAGATCCTATCACCAAACCTAATCATCTTAATTAGAGATATAAAATATTACGCTTTGGTTAGTGTTTTATAACCAGAAAATATATATAAAAAAAACAAAAAAATATTTGTCTCAAAATAAATTTGTTTCTAATATAATTTTAAAATGTATTTTTAAAATAAAAGGTACAATCAGACATATTTATTCTATTTTTATTATTATTGCTTTTTTTTTTTGTCTCAAAATGCATGATGACCATTAAAGTTGATCCATCTTTCTTTCTTACACGTTTTCCCCCCACTTATTCTAGTTTAATTAATTAACACGCAAATTACATTAAAAACCGGTGTCAATTAATTAAATAGTTAATGAAAATTGCGAGAATTGTTCAATTAATAAAGTGATTTGATGCTAAGAATCACCATGGCAACGAACTAATTAAAACCTAAATCAATTTCGAATTGAAATCATATTTTTCTTTTAGATATTACTCATGAGATTCCTTCCAAGAAACATGAAAATCAAATCCTGATAATATGGGATTGGATGAAATCATGAAAATAATAACCAGGAAAAAACAACAATACATTATTTCTTGAGTGAAAAGAAATTATTGCATTCTTGGTAGACAGCTGCAACAATTTTTTTTATTTGAAGTTCCAAAGAACCAGAGCATGTCCAGTTCTAATTAACTAGCATTAAGATCCACAAAATGGCTAGCAGATAAAACCCAGGAGATGGGAGGTGGGGGCACGAACCCACCAAATCACCATGAGAGATCTGGTGCCATCACTCTCCAGTGCCAAATCATGCATGTGCTCTTATCTTCTTCCTCGTTGTGGGATTTGTTTAATTAACTATGAACTTATTCGTATCATTGGAATCCCTGTGTCACTGTTATTTAGAAATTCGAAGTATCTTCATGGTATCAAGGATCTTGTTTTTTTTTGGGATTTTATTTGCTTATTTTCTGGACCTTTCACTTTGTCCGGGATATTGATCTTCTATTTTGTTTACTGCTTTCTTGATCAATGTGAGATTCCCTGCATTTTTCTTGCTATAAAGGGGTGAAGGGGACTCGTGCATGGGAAGGATTTTGAGGGGGTTTAAATATATTTTAATATATTTGTAAGAAAAATATATTCTTAAAAAGCAAAAGTAGTAGAAAAATGCAGTTGCTTCGAAGGGAGGCACCGGCTTCGGAACGACGCGGTCGGAGCGCTCCAAAATCCCATGCAGGATGTGTTGTCTTCAGGTGCCAGTAAGGCACTAATAATTCATGTGATGGTGTCCTCCTGCTAAATAATTGCTTGTTTGATATTTTGGTTCATAATTATTAAACAAACATGTCTGGGTTAATCTAATTAAGTATGTTTTTGATGTTGTTGTCGGTAGTAGAATTTTAGTTATGATTGTAAAAAAACAGGTTTTTTTAAAAAAAAATTTGATAATTAAAACTACTATGAGATGGAGTTTTATATATAAATTAAATAAAAAGATATTATTTTAACTTTTATATAATTAAAGTTTGAAATGTAATTATGTATGAGAGTTAGTGGAAAAAGTATAAGCTATTTGAAAAATTAAATTGTTTTTTATTTATAATTGAAAAAAAAATAAAAAATACCATGATATTTAATATAGTCTCTAAACACAATTTAAATTAAATTGAATTAATATAAAAAAATTAATTTTTTAAAATGAAATAATATTGTTGTGATAAAAAAAATGATTTATAGGTCAGAAGTCAAGACGGAACTAATTTAGACTAAGCTATCATTTAATCCCTATATTCTTAACAAAATAATTAACTAATTAATTTAGTTTAAAACCCTCGATATTGAAGCCTTGTGTTTCTATATTTTATTTTGTAATTTAGTCATTAATCTATGGTTTTCTAAGATTATTTTATTAATTTTCGTAAATTGTCCTTCGTTTCTAGTTAAATTGTCTAATCTCATGATCATCCATTACAAATAACAAAAGTGAAAAAAAAAAAAAGTGCATTTAAAGAAAGGTTTATATATCTAAAAAAGAATTAATCATCAACTCAAGTGATCAATGGTATAATTTATGACATTAAAAGTAGGAGAGACATACAAAATCACGAAAACAATAGGGACTTAATCATAATTTACCCTCTGGTTTCCAAGAAAAAATGCCTTTTGGAATAAGTATAAACGCATCCTTTAATTATTGCAGCGGTAAGAATTATGTAATTAATTAATTCTGTAAATTTAATCCTTCTTATTTTCTAATGGTTTTAATTAATCCTTTCTATCCAATTTTATATATCAACTTTGATTAGTAGAACCTTCTGTACAAACTAATTTTAGAACAATTTCACAAATTAAAACTAATAACTACAATTAATCATAGAAACTAATTTCCTAAAATTCAATTCTAGTAAAAAAACAATGATGGCTGAAAAATATAAAAAAATATGACTACGAACATTGTCTCTCTAACCTTCCATGGCATCGTAAGATACCAAGGCTCCCATGACTACGAATATTATGGTGCGATACGTGTTTTGTTTTAAACATATGTTTACTCTAAAATATTTGGTTAATTAACATAGAATATAATTTTATATAAATCCAACTAAAAGCTTTTTTTTAAAAAAATATTAGTTTAAAAAACTATAATTTATAGTTTTTCTTTTTTAAATTGTCACCCAAAAACTATTATAATACCAACAACACACTGAGATTACTCCTTAGCTCCAACAATTGCTACAAGACAAGGATGATTAATGTGTACTTGAACAATGTTCTAAAAAAAATGTATTTTTTTTAGCTGTTATAAGAATTAGGAATTATTAGTTGATGACGCCGCAGCTGATAAAATATCAAATATCTCTTTTGCTTATCTTCTATTTAGTTTAAAATATTTAAAGTCAACTTCATGTTCTTAAAAAAATTAAAAATAAATAGTAATAAGTGGATCTATACTTCAATATTATTACTACAAAATCAATAAAGTATTGGTTTAGCGTTTAAAACACCGCTATATTTCTGCAATGATGAAAACACAAATTTTATTTTCAAAAAACACATTTATTAGGTGCAGCTACGAACCCCAAACAGAATTGGTCTCACCTTTTAAATAGAGTGTAAAAATACCCAAGTTAGCACAGAAAAAAATTATTATTACTACAAAAGCAAAATCACAAAAAACACGAAAATAACACCCTTAAAGGTCAAACTTTATCAATCTATTTATAATAATTATGAATCATTATTGTAGGTTATATACCATTGATTATGTCAGGCTTTCGCATATTTTGATTTAAATAGATTTGGTGACAAAAAAAAATATTTAAACTCTAAATCCAATCATCAAAGAACTTGATTTTTACAAATAAAAATATTAAATTTATTATATAATTATCTACATACAAATAAACCTTATAAAAACGATGATGAACCAGATGATTTTGATAGCATACCTACCATCTAGCAAGAAAAAAATCTTGTGAACAACAAACACTCCATGAGCTTAGTGCAATAAAAAAGGCAAAAATCTCACGTGCTCTCAAGAAAAAGAAATTCATTGATCTCACATGACTTTAAACACATAAAACATTAGCCCTCAAAACATACCTCAAATTTCAATTTAACCCTTAAAATAAATTTTTGATTCAATTAAATCGCCAAAGTATTAAACAATTCTCGATTTATTTTCTCATCTAAACTTCTCACGGATTTTCAATGAGAAACATCAAGCTCCTTAAGAAACGGCGTTGTTTCTTTTCTTCAATGAAAGTTCAAGTTCATAGTATTAGATATACATGGCGAGACTTGATTGAGAATTCTGACAAAAAAATGTTTGGGGACACAACCAAAAACTCCTAATTAATTAGGGACCTTTTTGAGTTTTATCCCTTTTCCCACGGTCCTTTTGGTATGAAGTCCAAACGCGATCCCATGCCGAGTCAATAATATGGACTTCAATTTGTGGAAAAGCCCAAGTAAAATGTATGACCATTTGGCCCAATACGAGCGGGTCGGGACGGGTTTTGGCAAATCTAAATAATTAAATGCTTTCATTTGAACTTTTTATTCTCATAGATAAAATATTAAATTATTACATTTTGTTTCACTGATTACTATTTATTTTTAATTTTTAAGGTCATTAAATTGATAAATTATTTTTTAAATTATTTATTGAAGATTTTTATTAAGGTCATTAAATAATTCAAAATTTAATAATGACTTTAATAATCAACTCATTTTAATAGCAAGTAAACAATTAAATACTTCAATTGATGATTTTATTATACATAAATACGTGACTTTATTGAACCTACATTGTGCTACGACTCAACTCATTATCATCTCTATTTATCAGATTGTCATTAAATTATTATCTTAAAAAATGCTACTGAAATATAAATTTTATAATGAAAAAAAAGCGATTTACTTAATTACTTTCTCTAATAATTTCTACTTAAATATTGCAAATACAACCTCGTGTTTTTGCATCTAATGACCAGGCCCAATATCCCTGCTCTATCGTGGTTCCTCCTCACCTTCAACTTTTTTGTACACAAAACCACTAGCAATCCACAAGTAAACACAAAAATTTAAAGCACTCAATGCTGCCATCACCCAGTAGAAGTAGTCAACATGGGCACGGTTTAGATTGTCACCAAGTAAAATGCCGATGGACCTTGCTGTAATGGCCTGCACCGCAGTTATAATAGCAGTGTTGATAAAGCTCCCAACTCCGATCACACTTATATGGGCTGCAGCTCCGAGGCTTCTCATCGATTCCGGCATTTGATCGTAGAACAGTTCCTGCAATCCAACAACCGTGAACACATCTGATATGCCGCTGATCATGTACTGTGGGAGTATCCACCAGACACTCATCGGGATTGTTGCTTTTGGGGTGTCCATTAGACCGTGCTCTCTTGCAATGCTAACCCTTTTAGCCTCTACTTGAGCTGCTACTACCATTTCAACTATAGACAGGAACAGGCCAATGCCAATCCGTTGTAGCATAGTTATACCAGAGCGGTGTCCGGTTAATTTTCTTGCCGCAGGGACGAAGATGCGGTCATAGATGGGAATGGTAAAGAGGATCGTGAGGCCTACGAGGCTTTGGAATGATGCTGGTGGAACTTGGAAGTTTGGTCCTATTGATCTGATCATTGTGCTGCCTTGCTTGATGAAAAGAGTGTGTGTTTGAACTAATACCGCAGTGAACATGAAGCAACTTAACCAAATGGGGAGGAGGCGCAGCACAAGCTTCACTTCTTCCACCTGGTTGAGTGAGCATAAACGCCAAGGGTTTCTTGGCTTGCTTGAGGCATCCAAATTGTCAATGATCATGGCCTTGTCCAAGAACCTGAATGTTCAACATGTAATGAACGCAAGTCTATGAATAATGGATATAAATGACATGCATAATTTCTCCTCAACTTAAAAATATGATTTCATAGATTTGCTTATCCATACTTTTTTTTTCTCCAATTATAAACCTAATCCCAGCATGTCATTGATTATGATATTTTCTTTATTTTAGTGTTATAGTTGAATGTTAGAAGTATAATTTGGTTGACCCGACATGACATATTGATACATTGACCTACTAACCAAGGGTCAAGCTTGGCCAAGTTTGCTTTTGAACTTCATGGGAAGTTAATTGATCGTTTACCTAGTGAATCGACTAATAATTTTATTAAAATCCAAGTAATATTTATTTTTAAAAAAGAATTTTCTTCAAAATAATGTTGTTTTAGATTTTACTGTATTGGTATTCGTGCTATGTTGTTGGCCTGCATGATTTTTTCAGTAAAATAGTTAGGCGTCCCAAGCATGTTTTAAAAACAAAGAGAAATCTAATAACTCGGGTTATAGTCCCGATCAACTAAATAAGCTAGCTTTATCAAAAACAAATAACAGAGAAGAGGTATTAATTAAAGCATAAATTTAAAAATTATTTTAAAAAATAAATATAAAAAATGTATTAATAGAAAAATGAAAATTAAAAAAAGAAAGAAAGAAAAGAACCACAATGAAAAAAAAAAAAAACCCTCAACTTGGATTAAAGAGTGAAATTGAAAATAAGAAATCATAAGAATAAAAACTAAATTGAAAACACCAATACAAGATAAAAAATTAAACATATATAATTTTTCAACGTGTTTTTTTACATAAAAAATCATAAAAAATTAAATAAATTACAAACCATTGTGTAAGTAAATGAAAAAAAGTCATTAACTATAAATAAAAACATAATTTGAATAATTAAGACACAAATATAGATCAAGATATTTAATATCGCAACATGTGTTGTTTACTTGGTTGCATTCAATTGATTTGTTTATTAAAATTAATTTGTAATAGAAATTGATACAAACAAAACTTATTGAATAAAATAAAAAGATAAAATACCATGCAAGACTTCACATACTAAAAATATTATAAAAAAGTAAATATTTAATCTATATAAAATATATAAAAATATTATAGATGAATAATACTAACCTCCTAAAAAATTAAATACGCCTTATATAATTAAAAAATAATTTCTATTAAAAAAAAAGCTAAAAAAGCTAAAAATAAAATATCACAGAGAAAGGGTATTTCCTAGCTCAAATATGTTTTTTTAGTTGTTTTCAAGATTAAAAAAAAACACCTAATCATAGCCCCCCTCATCATATGAAACCATTTGACATAAAAATCAACTATTTTGACAGCCAAAACTGTTGCAAACGATAACTTTATCTATCTCTCTCCTCAACTAAAAAATAAAAGACTAAAAATGAGGGAAATGAATATTGGTATCAAAATTCTTCTTTTTTTTTTAAAAAAAATTATGAGACGGGTCACCTAATAGCTAAAAAAGATGGGACATGAAAATAAGCTTTTCAAACAAATTTCAAAGCCGCCGCTATGTTACCCGTGTTTTTCACTTCAATCATTTTTTTTTAATTCAACATCTACTTCCAAAAAAACATGCAATTGGGTTCAAACCTAAGCTTAAAATAGCTCAATCATGCAAAAAAAAGTTTAAAGACCAAAATATTTATTTTCAAAAAAATACTATTTCAATCCATGTTGAACTATGAGAGGATGAACAATAAAAAATATTATAATATTTTCTCTACATGCTTTAGTTTTTGTTAATTTGTATTTTTTTTTCAAAACAATATCTTATCATTAAAAAGCCTAACAACTTCACCTAAGTTAACCACCTAACATGGACTTGATACTTGATACAATTATTACTAGTTATGTTATCCATGCTCCACCGCGGGTTAAATATCTGAAAATATATTTTTTTTATTTTCTAAAAATAAAATTCATCCATATAAAAGATAAAAATAAAATTATAAATAAATAAGAAAAACTCTTCAAATTTAAATGCATAACTAAAAAGATAATCATCATTTAAAAAATGTTTTCCCAAACAAAATGAAAGAGAGAAGGGGTATTAATTTAAATATAAATTAAAAAAGTTAGAGAAAAAACCATAAAAAATAATCATTGATTTTAAAAAAGAATTAGAAAAAAAAAACAAGGGCCAAACGCTGCTAGGCCTAGCAAGCTAGGCTAGCTTGCTTGGCCCATTTTGTCAGGGCTTGCACGATTGGTACCTTAATTTTTTTTGTTCGCAACTAGGACGAACAACATGTTATCCACCCTAATGTTTTTTGAAAAAAATCACACGATGCGTTGTTAGACTAGCCTAGATTTCGACTACTGTGGTGGCTGGGAAATCAGGGCTTAAATAGTTTTTACCCAAAAGCCCTTTTTTTAAACATATTTTGACCTAAAGCCCATTAATAACATATCTATAGGCTCAAAACACCGCTCTAAAAACCAAAATCAACCCGACCTCATATATGTTTTTTCATGAAATTTAAAGGTACAAAAACACCTAAAATGAACTCTTTTCATCAAATGGAATCATCTAACACAAATGTAGTCTATTTTGGTGGCTTAAATCGGTGTCAATGATATTTTTCTCTCTACCACTGGAATCTAGCAACCTTTCTCTCTCTCTCCTCTCTCAACTAGAGACTTAAAAATAACAAAAATAAACTTTTGTACTAAAATTAAAATAGAAAAACATTGAGGTACTGGAGTTTAAGGACTAAAGTGCATATTTTGCGAAATTTATAACATGTCATTCATATTTGATGCTTTTTTATTTTGGTCTTCTTTTTTAAATCCCACCTTTTTATAAGAAATTAAAATTAATTAGTTTTCAATTAGAACTAAATAAGTGAAAAAAATAGTTTGGAAACCAAATTAAAAAAACAAAAAATTTTGTACAACCCATTAACAATAATGCGTGAAATGATAAAAGTGGAGTCTTGCAAAGTGGAAAAACCCACGACTTTTAGATAGGCCCCCCTTTCTGATGTGGAAGATATGGTTTCAGGATGAGGTTAGACTTTTCTACTCGAGAGTTGAGAGAAAGCAAAGAAAAAAGAAATTGATGACCTGGAGCCACCTGGAAAGTAGGGGGAAAAATCTTGAGGCTACCTGAAAGCAAGAAAGCTATCAGTGATTTGACAGTAGGTAGGATTCCGTTCTGTTTCAAGAAAGAAAAGATTGTTCCTCGGAGAAAGAAAAGTTGTTAATGATTTTGGCTGAAGCATGGCTTACCTGATTCTATTCAAGAGAAAGCAAAGCAAAAAGACTAGATTAATCCACCTTAAAAATGAAAGTTAACATTCTTTATTGAACATGGCTTGATTCTGAACAGAAAAAGGAAGCAGTGCACTGATGATCTTGACAGGACTTGTCCTGTCCAGGAAAAAATAGGTATAGAGGATATAATTTACAGCTATTCTTGATGTGCTAGAGTTTCAGGAGTCCATGCCACCCTCTGTTCCTCACCATTAAAGCAAATTAACAGATCAGAGCTTAAAGTTTCTTTAAACTTAATTTTAGATTCTTAAACTAGAGGATTTACTGAATTTAAGTTGTTAAATAAAATTCTGGTCCCCAGAAACTTCAAGTTGTTGAATAACAGAGGCTTAGTCTTGAAGAAAGTATTATGCTTTTCTAGGGTCTGAAGTGTGAACGGAGAGTTATTGTGGAGGCAGCGAATCTCTAAGATGCTTTGCATGGTTGCATTTTCTTGCATACCAAACTGCACTTTTTCTCAGAAAATCCAAATAAAATTGATGCCTGCATCTTGAGGTGAGCATTTTTAGGCCAACGAATCTAACACTAGGCAAACCCATTAAGAGGTAGCCATGTTCACTGATATGACCCCGACCAATACTAACCATTAACCCCCATGTTCTTTATTTCAACATAGCCATCGAAGATAAGAGGAGACTTTTACACTATATGCTTGCCTTTTGAACTGACTGATACCTGTATTGATTTGTGGCAGCCAAAGTTCGACTGTTGCGGGGTTGACCTTCCACGTCAGTCCCTACTGCCTCATAACAAATGCCCAAACCTTGGTGAGTCTCGATCACGCGCCGCTTCCGCATGGCTGCCACAAATACTTGTGCCACCATGGTGAAAGGGCTTTTCACTGGAGCTTGTTTCCTGTATCTCTTAATTCCTGCTAAGAATATAAACAATGCCACCCCTAATGCTCCTGTCAGCATTCCAAATCCTGCTGTCCATCCCACATTGTCCTGTTCATCACATAATCACAATTTCAATATTGCATTCCACGTTCATCAATGCCACATAATTTTGGAACATTAATGCATTGAGCATCAAGTTCAAAAGTCTGATCTTCTATTCATAGAATGAATGGATAATAATGAAACTCGGCTTGACCTATGACTCGACTCAAGTATTGGATCATAGGTTAGTTAGGTTAACTAAGTCAATTAAAATAAAAATGTTTTCAATTCTTAAGTTAAAACCATGTTTTTTTTAAAAAATAATTAACTTGAGTTTTGACTGGGTTGTATATTGACCTGTTGAGTTGATTAGGATATCATATTAAATTAACTCTTTTTATTTTTTAAACTTGGCTCGAGTCATGTTTTGAATCAAACTGTTTAGTCATGCCGGCGGGGTTTAACAGCTGTGGTATAAGAAGTGTGAAGTGTTACTCTCATTTCCATTGGAAAATTGGGAAATAATACAAAGCCTGGTTTACCTGAATGTAAATGACCAACAGGACAGCAGAAGATCCGCCAGCCACTATACCTAAGTACCACCAATTGAAGAATGAACTCTTGGCCGCCTTCTCCTCTGGCTTCTCCTCATCAAACTGATCCGCTGCAAAGGTCTGCACACATGGCTTGTGCCCACCTTCACCAACAGCTAGTATGTAGAGAGCAATAAAGAACACAGCCTCACGGTAACGCATAGGAATTACCGAGACCGATAAGGTCAACAGAATCATCCCCTGTGATTTAAATTCATTCGAGCAAAATTATCAACAAAAAGTCAAGTACTGCACAGTCTTTGTAGCTGTAAGTAGATGAACATCACAAAGAATAAATCTCAAAAACAAGTTCAGTCAAGTTAGCTAGAGGGTGTGCTTCACACATTATGGCCAGGTGTTGAGTTCTTCTGGGCAAGGAACAGTTAGATTAGGCAGGAGCTGTTAGGCACCAGGATATCTTCAGAATTACCATAACAAGTTACGAAGGAAGGGGAGTTAAAAATGGTAGCCAGTGAACATACGAGGAAGTAAATGGCTGAGGCAAGAAGGATGGTCTTGAAGCGGCCAAGTAAAGAGTCAGCTACAATTGCTCCGAAGATGGGGAAGATTGCTGATACACCAACCCATGTGTTGACATTCTTGATGGCTGTGGAAGTGGACTGATGAAGATCATTTGTGAGGTATGTTATGAGGTTACCAGCCAAACCATAGTAGGCAAACCTCAGACTCACCTCAACAACTACAGCCATACATGATGAAATGAAAGTTTCAACTCTTTAGAACAACGTTAAAAGAAGAAGAATTTTTGTTCAAAGAAAAACAAAGGATAATGATGAAGTTTTTAGCTTACAGATAATGAAGATGGCAGAATTCCAGCCACCTTTGGTGGGTTTTCGTAGGGCAGAGACGACCTTGGTCTCTTCCTGGCCATTCCGAGTCATGATTGGAGCAACGACGATATCCATGGAAGGTTGTAAGAATTTTTGGACATGGTTTGAAAGGCTAATTTCTTGAGTATTTATAGATTTTTTTTTCGAAAAAAATTTATTGTCGTCAAGAGGAAGGCAGACTTGGACAGTCCATTTGATCTCAGAAAATATCAAGAGAGTGACATTTCAACAGCTGGAAAGAGATTGGTTCCCGTGGTTAGGTGAGAACACCCCATGCAATCCAAAATAATTGTTAGCATTAGTAATTATTAAGAAAAACTTCAAAAATGCCATAGTTGCAAAACTCTATCATGGTAAGGCCTAGATTATGAATTTACAGGGTTAATTTCTATCGACCTGACTCAAATAAAAAAATTATTTTAATAATAAAATTAATTAATAAGTTGAGGCTTGAGTTTTGATTAATCAAACCAATTAACTAGATTAACAAATTTATCTATATTTGAGGATATTCAAGTTTTTTTTATTTTTTATTTTTTTAACTAGAATCGGTTCAGATTTCAAGTCAGTTCAGGTTTCGAATTAACATAATATACTTCTGGTTTGAGGATTGCAATTATGAAAAATACATCTAAATTATATATAAGATTAATGAGACTTATAAATGGGTTTTATTTTAAAATTATGTTTTAATTGCTCAAATTAATTACTTTACCTCATCACATTTATAACATTTATATGAAAAACTCAAACCACCATACCATTTGATCATATGAGTTTTTTTTTTAAAAAAAGAAAATTATATTCCCTTGAGTATGTGTGTGTATATAAAAAATTAAAATTTACGCCATTTTCAGGTGTATAATTAATTAGAGGTTGATATGTCAATGTTTTTAAAGAGTCAAGAGATTTAAACTCAAGATTCTTTAAAAACATTGAAATATCAACCTCTAATTAATTATACACCTGAAAATGTAGTAAGTTTCAATTTTACACACACACACACATATATATAGATTCTTTCTAAATAAATAAATACACACACACTAGTTTGAATTAATATTTGTTTATTGTCTCAAGATAAATTAAAGAGATAGAGATACTAAAGATAAATAAAATTTGTTTTATTTTATTTCTTGTTTTAAAAAGAAAAAAATTCACTTAAAAATTATATATCTTGCTCCATCACTCTAACCAAAAATATATATATTTTTTTAATTTTTTAATTTGTTCCTTTTCATTCTAAAGCACTGAACAAACACAGCATTATTTATTTAAAATCTAATTAGCTATTTGTATCTTAACCAGGAATGGCAAGTTGCTTATATAACTCGTTGAGTACATGACCAGACCATGCCCGTTACAGCCAGATTATCATGCTCGATAAAGTATATAGCTCAGACGAGAGCCATGTGCATCCATCCTACAGTGTTTTGTATTTGGTAAATAATTAGCTATGTATATTTATTACTAGTCCAAGCTGTTTTATGGGCTCTTCAATCCTCCCCTGAATTCTGCTGGCTATATATATTTATTATGTTGACCTTTATATAACGTAAAATGACTTCCTCTGCCTCCCTCTCTCTCCACCGTGCACACTCACTCACCATGCTCTCCTCCGTGAACAAGTCTCGAAGCCTTGCCATGGGTTGTTAAGATCGAAGCAGTTTTTTTAGTTTAAAAAACCAATTATTTTTCAAGGCATAAGTAGATGTAAGAAAAGAAAAATCATTTGCTCCATCTCTCGCTGCTATTTTCATCATCTGCTTGGATATTAAAGTTCCTTAACTTGTGTTTAGTTTAGTGTTAAAAATTGATGGTTCATTCTTAAGAGATTTAAGGTTGAAAATATTAAAACGTAGTTGAAAAATAAAGGGTTAAAAATGTTTAATATATAAGTAGGGGTGTTCAAAAAAACCAACTAACCAATTAAACTAAAAAAACCAAAAACAAATTAACCAAAAAAACTAAACCGAGAGAAAAGATTGAAGAAATCAATTTAAAAACAAGAAAAATCACTCGGTAGGGTTCATGATGAACCGATTTTATTAGTATATCTTTATATGTCTTTACCAAAAAATATCGAATCAAGAAAAACTAACGGGTATAATTTTCTCAAACACAAGCATGCTCTAAGGGAGGCGTGTTGGGTCAAGCGCTAGCCAAACCCAGCCACGGTTGGGCTTGATAGTGTGCAAAACCTCGAATGAGCTGGGTTTGGCCAAGACCCATGTTGG
This sequence comes from Populus trichocarpa, assembly GCF_000002775.5. Classification (NCBI taxonomy): domain Eukaryota; kingdom Viridiplantae; phylum Streptophyta; class Magnoliopsida; order Malpighiales; family Salicaceae; genus Populus; species Populus trichocarpa. Next base: position 19,942,581 of record NC_037287.2, on the reverse strand, counting down.
GGACTGGTAGCACCAATCCTTTATTGCCACACCCAACTATTGGGTCTGGCAGGTGTTGCCAAGGCTAGTAGCTTGACGCGTGGTTTCTTGAAGGTATCCAGGCCGAGGATTTTTGTCATCGGGCATGGCTGGATTTGCTACACCTATGGATTCAAGCATAATACCTAAATCTAGCGCCATCAATTTTATAGATTTCTATATAAAATATTAGATGATTTATTTCTCAACAAATCAGTTTAATTAAACAAGTCTACACTCTGTCAACACCATTAGATGTATTAAAATCTTTCATGACCTACCATGTCTTCATATTTTTACTGAATACAATGAATGAAATACAACTTATAATACAACTTAAAATATCATAAAGATAAAATTACATTTCAGTATTTCTTCTTCATAAAAGGACAATACTCGTTAACTATAAATACATAATGAGACATTCAGAAAAACAATTCACAATCTTCATTTTCTATTACATATATATGGAATCTTTTGTAGTTACTAATCACAAGTCACTTTGATTTACCATTAATTAATTATCCAACTCGGAGCACTATTACTAAACTACCTGAATTTTTTAGATTTCTTCAGCTAATTGGTTCTGTTTTAAAAAGCTAAAACCAATCGATCCGAATATAAATCAATTGCTACAAAACAGGTATAAATAATTTTTTTTTTTTTTTTGGGGGGGGGGGGGGGGGGTCGAGATTTATATTTCGAGGCCCTCCATCTCCATTTTAAAATTTCAAAGTAACAAACTATTTGGTTGGGTTAATTGTTTTGTTCTTTGTCCTTTGTAAAAGTGTTTTTGTTTCTGATGAATTAGTCTTTCTTGTGATTCTTTAATATTTATTGTTGGATTTAAGAGCACAAAGAGTTGATTTTTTGCTTCTGTCAATAATGAGAACTTCCAAGTAATCCAAGTCCTGGTGTTGGTGTTTCCGTGAATCCACATGCCTATCGTGGTTTTTTTTTTAGTTTTTTTTTAAAAATCATATAAAAATTAATTAATCATGTACTTTATTGTGGAATAATTAAATGAAAAATAATTAATAAAATAAAAAATTTATTAAATCCAATAGCGTACATAACTCGCGTCACGAGCTTGCTTGATTGACTCGAGTTCACTTAATTTTTTTATTAATTAAATGCTATTTTTACTAGCTTTATTCTTTTATATTAAATTAATTTTGTTTTAGAATTATCTCCTTGCAAGTCAACCCAATTTAATGTCGGTAAATCAAATATTTTTTAATATTATTATTAAAAAAATATATCGTTTAACTCATGATTAGTAGATTTGTATGGAAATCTTTGTGCTTGACTTTTTAGTTTGATAACTACGTCAGAGTGGCATCCTTCAAGTATCACGAAGACTTAGACCTTAGTCCTCTTTTAGCCGCGCAAGTAATATTTCTCCATACGTCTCTCTATGCACAAGTCAAAAAAGGATATTGGAAACACATCACAGATTTCCCTTTACTCCTTCCTTTTCAGCTTATCTTTTCTCCTTTTTCATTGTGTTGTTTCCATAGTTGTTCAGGTCTTAGAGAAATTATTCATATTTGAGTTCTATGCTAGTTTCTCCACCATCAAGAACACTTGAAGATTAGGTCTTCGTTTGCCCTATCTAGCTAGGATACCAACAATGGAACTTCTTATGCAGCACTCTAGCTAGCTAGATTGGTTGGTATACTCTCACGTAGGGCTACAATATTGGTGGAAAATGCACTCCTTTTAGTGTGACGATTACCCCCAATAAATATTATTCTATACCGACTCCACTACTTTTCCTTGCATCATCGATGACAAGATCAGCAAATTATCGTCCCAACATTCGATCAGTACTGATTTTAATATCTAGATTCCAGTTACTTCAGACAGAGCCCATGAACTCGATAATGGTCATCTCTATCTCTGTATGCACAGGAGTCAATGAAGGGATCTTGGAAGTTAGTCTCGAAGATCAACACTCTAGCAGTTAGTGGGCTTGGTTGGTTGTGCTTACACTTAAAAGCATGTTGAGGAGTATGATTATAATTGTTTTTTAAAATGTTTTTCACTTGTAAATGTATTAAAATAATATTTTTTTATTTTTAAAAAATTATTTTTGATATCAGAGTATTAAAATGATCTAAAAACACCAAAAACATATTAATTTAATTTTTTTTTAAAAAAACACTTTTAAAACATAAAAACAAACTGATGTTATAATGGAAATTGCACTCCTTTAGTGTGACTTACTATGCACTCTTTAAGAAAAATTCTATACCGACTGCACTATACCTTCGCCTGCATCATCAATGACAAGGAAAACAAATTATTGTTCCAACATTCGATCAGTAATTTTAAAATCTAGCTTTAAGCTTTAAATTGGTATGGTGCTCATGAATATTTATATATATAATTCTCATCCCATGATCACTAAATTAGCGATCTAGCTAGCTTCTTCTCTTTGATGATATCCTAGTCGATTGCCATTAAATCATCTTTCATGCATTGTTGTGATCAAAAGCTGGAAAGAAAAGGTGCTAACCAGTAGGATATCAACGAAAAATGTTGAGTTGAAGTTATTTTGGGTTCATTGTTGGTCTATAATCAAAGTTATTAAATCTAATGTGGCTTGTGATGTAAATCTAAAATAATATGTTGTTTATTTTTAAAAAAATTAAAATGATATTGTTTTGAAGAATTTTTTAAAATAAAAAAGTAAGCTGAATATTAATAACATCGATTAAATTATGAGTTGACTCATTTATTTAACCTCGATAATTTTAACTTAAATGTTTTTTTTTCAATTTTTTCCTTGGCCTAGGAGCTGCGAGGAATATCGAATTTTGGATTAATTTACCAAGCACGGTGGGGTTTAATAATTATATATGCAACAAAAACTACCATATATGACACTTAATTTCCTCATATCATAATATATAATGATGATATGCTTAGAAGAAAACGAAAATGAGCTTCTATTCTTGGGTTAGATTATACTTCAAGTCAAACTTTTTACAATTTTCAATATACCATGACTTAAAAACAGAAAAAAAATCAAAATATATATTATATGAGCTTTGAAATCGAGGATCAGCACCGAACAATTCATGCTGGGGATATCGAAAAGCACTCTAATAACGAATAGTCTATGAATTTATGCAACCAGCTGATACTTGCAAGAAGATTAATTAATCATTCTGTAAAGGATCATGGCTAATTGGCGCCGCACAGGGATATGGCGACATGCACAGAAAAGATTGACCCTACCACATACGAAGGAATCAGACTTGGAAATTAATAATTAATAAATGAAGGGAAAACATTTCAAAACGATGGAATTAATGTTCTTGATCACTCTCATTAATTAATTCGTATTTTCTTTTGAAGATAAAATAATCAAGAATTCCAAGAATAGTTTTTTATTCTTATTTAATAATCATGAGAGTACAGTTTTTTAATCATATACATTAATTAGGTTTGTGTATATCACTACAAGATTTAACAGTTTTACCGACGGAATTTTTCCGTCGTCGGTGTAAGACACATATTCCATCGGTAATTATATTACCGACGGAATCAAAGACGGAAATGATCCGTCGGTGAATCGTTCGTCGGTAATGTTTTGTCCGTCGGTAAATCCGTTGGTAATAGAATTACCGACGGATTTACTGACGGAACAGACACGTCGGTAATAATTTTTTTATTACCAACGGAATTACCGAGGGATTTACCGACGGAATGACCGACGGATTTACCATCGGTAATTCCGTCGGTAATTATTGAAAAACATTTAAAAAAAATTCATTTTATAAAATTATAAAATAATTAAATTAACATAAATTAACACTGTATAATATATACTCAAAATGCTTGGAAAAAAGAATAAGAAAATCAATTCAAACAAATTTGCAACAAATAAATAAAATAAAAAAATAAATTCAACTAAAAAATTAATTCTATGAAGAATTTAGAGAACAAAAACAATTAAAAATAAAATAAAAATAAATACAACAACATTTATACAATTATTAAGAACAAAAACAATTAAAAATAAAATAAAAAACAAATATAGTGAAAAAAATCATGAAAAAAAAAGAAAAAAGAAAAATCTTACCTTAATGTAGTTGCAAGTGAAGCTAAGGAGAGAAAAAAAATTTCATTAAGCATATTAATTAAAAAAAAAACTAAGAGGATAAAAGAAGAAAGAAGAAGAAGACATACCCAAGCATGGAGGAAAAAAGAAGAAGATGAGGAGAGAAAAGAAGAGAAAGAAATAGATAAGAAATAATGTTTTTTACATAAAGTGAAGAAGAAGAAGAAGACATACCTTAATGATGTTTTTTACATATAGTGAAGAAGAAGAAGAAGAAGAAGAAGAAGTAGAAGAATAAGAAACGGGTCTGTCTCTTGTGAAATAAGAGCATTCAGGCTTTTTATTGGGACGCTTTACCGACGGATTTACCGACGGATAATTAAATATTAATATTTTTTAATTATTCCATCGGTAATTCCATCGGTAATATTTAATTTAAATTTTCAATTTCGTAAAATTTTTTCAAAAACCGCCAAAAAATTACCGACGATTTTTCAATCCGTCGGTGATTCCGTCTGTAATATTTAAATGAAAATTTTAAATTAATTGAATTTTTTCAGAAAACCGCCAAATAACACCGACGACTTTTCAATCCGTCGATGATTTACTCTCTGGAAAATACCGACGGAATTGTCCGTCGGTGATTCCCTTTGTAATTAACATGATGAACAGTGTTCACAATTTACCGACGGAATCACCAACGGAACAAATTCCGTCGGTGATTCCGTCGGTAATTCCGTTGGTAAAAATGACACGTCATCATTCTTTTTTGCTTTGTTTTATTTTTTTTTCCCACGGTAATTCCCTCGGTATATACCGAGGGAATATTTCCGTCGGTAAAATCCCTCGGAAATTTACCGACGGAAATATTCCCTCGGTATTTCCGTTTGTATTTATCAATTTTCTGGTAGTGTATATATTATTATTAGCATTATAAAAACTCTAATTAATCTTATTAAAAATAAAAACAACATAATTTCCATCCCTAAATCCTTATTAATTACTAAAAATATTTGCAACCGATCGTACGTATATACTACTATATATACTACTATATATATATGATAAAAAATAATAATTACAATAGTACAGATACTGCGAAAGATTCGACGATCCAAATCAAAGGTTCATGCATGTGAATAGAAGCTGTTGAATGAAGATGTATAGATATACATGAATCACCTTTAGTACCGTCTACCATGAGCTAGTCATATATAACACTGTCACCACAACATATATATTGGCCACGAGCTTTCTGTGCATATATATATATGCACAGAGATTTTTCATTGAGCTGTGCACGTCTCATGAACTATATGGCGACAACATCTGTCAGAAATACCAAGGGATTTGACAATATTCCACTAAGTTTTTGTGGTATACAAAGTACCATATCGATCAAATGTGTAAGCTAAAATGCTTCCATGAGCAAAGAACAGTGATTGGGACAACCTAGCTAGCTAGCTCCACCTGAATCAATGAAGACTGAATCGAAAATGTGTAAATTAATAAATATCCACCACATACTTGGGGTTTGAGAGTGCACAAATCCCTCCCTGGTTATGTTTGTTGTAATCTATCACCTGACTTCAAGACTTTGAGCAGTATATAAGTAATCAGCAATTGCTTGATAAACTTTGCATTTAAGTGTTTAGCATTACTATGTAGGGTGTTTTTTAAAAGTATTTTTTATTTAAAAATTATTATGTAGGGTGTTTAGTATTATTATGTAGGGTCAATTTAAATCTAGAAGTTACAGTTAAGAATTTTTTTTTTCGTTTTTCTTGTTACTTTCAGATTTTTTTTTTCCAGTTATTCTTGTTTTAGTGTTCTTTTATAAAATAAATAATTTGGTTTTAGTACTATATAAATAGTTCACGTATTATTTTTCAAAACAATTTTAAGAATCAATAAATCTCTGAATATATCAAAAACAAGATTTTCTTTACAGTTTTTTTTTTTTTTTTCCTATACGCTGTGTCAAGAACACGGTGTCGCTATAAGCCTTTTTTGGATCTAAGCAATGGATTTTGATAATGCCATGTCAAGTCGGAAATTGTTGGTCTTGACAATCTACCACTAGTTTCATCCCTGACCTCGGTCAGGCGAGGTCCATGAAAAGACGAAACAGCAGCTCAGAAATGTGAGTTATCAACAAACAGGGTTTTCAAAATTGTTTCTTGTACACTCTCATGATTCTTATTTGTAGCCTCTATTAAAACTATACATCACTACGTACCAATCCCACATCGATCGACCACTTGTATCCCAACTATCCTTTCCTTCTCCTTACCATACAAGTGTGTGATTTCAAAATAGTTCACGGTATTTAAAACTAATCAGTTTATCCCAAAACCAAATTTATTAAACTTTATCATAGTTAATTTGAGTGAGGCTGTGGGTTAATTTGAGTTTGATCAAATTATGGATTAAATTATTGAGTTATTCAGGTTTAATCGAGTTAATTTTTATTTGAATTTTTTAAAAATTGAACTTAAGTTAGTTTCTAAGTTTTTAATAATATTATCTAAAACTATCTTATTTAATGGAGGGATTAATTGATGAATTTGTCAATTTCTCCAATCAATCCTTAAATTTTAGAGTCAAGGTTATAAATCATAATTACTATATACTAGTAATATATTTTCAATAGACCCTTTTGTCTGTTTATAATTATTTTGGTGGAAAAAATAAAATAAAAAGAGAGAAAAGTTGAAAGTAAATAAAAAGGAGTATCAAACTGCACCTGGTGCAGTTGATTGATTCCAACTTAGAACACATACTCACTATTTCCTTGCTTAATTATACCTAATAATATAATAATTAAGATTTGAGGATCTTCAGATTTCTTTTATTATTATTATTTTATAAAGTATATATGACATTCATAAAGGCTCTTACTTGAATGTCTTGACATAGTTCTATCTTATTTTCTTATTTGTTAAGCTTATTTTTTTTACAAAGAAAAAACTTTCATGTAGAGTAGCATTTTTAGCATAAAAAATGACAAAAAATCAATTGGAGAATACATTGAGATATAACTATTTAAGGATGCTAAAAATCGTTTGGAGAAAACATCACAAATAAGGAAAAACTAATTCATCAACCTTTTAATCAATGTTGTCCTAGGTGAAACAATTAAGAAATCCGTTAATTAAATGTTAAATTAAGGAAAATAAAAAGAAAATCTGCTTATATATATATATATATATATTTGCACCTATCAATCTTACAAATTTCCCAATAGTTCAGGCCTCACTTGTCATAATTGGCTTAAAAACCCTAAACGGAGTGAGCTTGGTGACATGACAGCAAACTTTAAACTTAGGGGTGAGCAATCCGCCATTCTGGTTTGGGTTGCATCAGTTCCAGTTCGAGTTCGAGTTTGAGTTTGGTTAATTACCTTAATCTACAAAATTTATCCGTAAAAAACTCGAAACTATCGGTTCCTGCATTTTCACCTCAATTAATCTTCGAAATTAAAGGTAGATAACTTACTAAAAGAGTGTCATAAACTAAAAATCACTTTTTGTAGCCATATTGCATCGAACAAAGAAAAATATTCGAAGTTTCAATCTCGAAGTTCGAAGTGTGATAAAAATACAAATACAAGACAATAACCCAAATTCTAAAAAAAAATCTTCCAAGTTTCATGTTCAAAGGTCGAAGTGTGTTAAAAATACAAGCATAATTAGGTTTTATATATATAGGGTGAACCAGAGAGAATTTTAAAACCTACACCAAATCTGAATTTCTTGAAATTTATTCTATTCAGGTTTTTTTAACCCAAATTTAATCCAAACATGAACCAAATTGTCATTTTGAGAGTTCCTATAGGTGCAGTGTATTAGGCTAGATACACAATTGCGTTATTGATCACTCCTACTTAAATCTTCAAAGTAAAAGGATTATTAGATGGAGTTTCAATTTTAATCGATTTATTATAAAAAATTAAAATTTTTAAAAATATAAGTTGATTCGTGTTTCCAAATACTTTCTGGATACATAATTGCGTTACTGCTCACTCGTACTTGAATTATGCAGAGTAAAAAGGATTATAAGGTATTTAGATTGAGTTTCAATTTTCGTCAATTTATTACATAAATCTTCCACACAAAGAAGGAGAAGAAAAGAACAGAGCAAAATTACTCAATTTCCATGATGACTAAAAAAATATATTTATTTCAGGATGCAAGCCAATTAGCACCACGACATTTCTGTCTTTGGTTCTTCTGATCTATTCTTTACTGTACATCAGTTGTGGGAGCCTCAGGCACTCACGGTTTTGATAAAAAGGCTGGTACGTATAACTGTTCCTATTAATTATTATTCATTATAACAATTTTGAAATATATAGCTAAGTTGGTGTAATGGTCAAGAAGGTATGTTATTCCTATCATTATTAAAATTCAAATTTGACGGGAAAAAAAGTGAGAAATAAAACATAAAGATGCAAGAAATAAATTTATATAAATATCTTTAAATCATAGTTGTTAAACCCGATTGATCCAACTTGCTGATATGAGAGAGATTTGCGTGATCCAGAAATTAATCCAGGCTAGGTTTCAAGTTGAATAGAAAAAAATTGACCCGATAAAATCTAATAAATTCGATCAAACCCAATTCAAACTCATATTGGCTCAGCACTAAAAATAAAAAATAATTTATCTTATGTTTTTTTGTCTAAGAGCTCGTTTGAAAGTTTGATAGTTTTCATTTTTAGATACTTTTTAAAAGTGTGTTTATCTTGAAAAAATATGAAATTAATTTTTTCTAATGTTTTTTTTTATAATTTTGATGTGTTAATAATAAAAATAAAAAATAATTTTAATATATTTTTAAAAAATACTTTTAAAATCATAATTTTTTTTAATGTTTGCCCACAAACAAGTATAACAGCTATGCTTTGACTTTGATTAGACTGAAAACTCCAATACTACCACTACATTGTAAAGCAAAAACAAATCATATGGGCGGCCTTTGATTGGACTGAAAGCTCTTGTATTATTGTTTTATTTGTTGCTTCATTTGTATTGAATTGAAGTTGGATAGTGGAAGAGCTGGTGAGATTTTTTAATTAGGTTCCTTGAGTTGGAAAAAACATCAGAAAGTTTAAATTATCACCTTAAAGAATAGCGAAAAGATTCATGAATTTCGATCGAGTTGTTGGTTAGTATCAATGTCGAAGGGTCAACGTGATACAAGGGAAGGGGACAAGCTGAAAATGGCCTCGCTGTTGATGGAAGGGCCGTATACAGAGGAAGCTGCAGCTCATCAGGTGGCTTGTCACAAGCTAGTGTGTTTTGAATTGACTCCATTATAGTTTACGATGGAGCTTTTCCAAGGTGCAGCAATTTCTTTGAATTTCAGCATATATAGGAATGCAAGCCTAGTGGTCTGGGCTAGAACTGGGGCACACATGGCTAATCAGCTCTGGATGTTACCGTTTATTGGAGATGTATCTGCTCATGGCTGATGGCTAGCACCATTGTGTCTGAACTTTTATGATTCATGTTCTTGCTGGGAATGGGTGGTGTCTTCAAGCGTCAGACCAATACCTGCAAAAATCACTGCTATCATCATGTGATGATGATGTGAAAGCTTTCGGTTCGTTTCAATTACTGTTAGTGGCATCTTTTTGAAATGGTGGGTTCAATTGCAACTAATGAAAAGTAGGCTAGATATTCCTAGTGTACAGCAAAATAAAGAGTTAGGGTTTCTCAGGTTCTAAGTTTATCGTCCAAAATACAGAAAATTCTGAATTATATATAAATTCAAGAATAAATTTCAGAATCATCCATCTTAATAGTGGCTAAACTAACGTAGCTAATTAAAAGTAAATCAGATTAAAATTCTAAAACCTATCTAGAAAAACAAAATCCAAAAATAACTTAGAAAATAAAGAAAAAAATCTCAAACAACAATTTTTAAATCTAATTTGAATATGAAAACCAACTTTAGTCAACGATTATATAAAAAATTATCCTGGTTTTTTTTAAAAAATATCATTTGACATGTCGAGGTTTATTTTTAAACCTAGACCTTCGAGCATGAAAACCAACTTCATTCAATGATTATATAAAAAATTATATTAGTTTAACCGAGTAAACCTTATTAATATCTTCTCTCGATTACTATCCAAAAAAAAAAAAAGGTTCATTTATTGTTATTTCTCCTTTTTTTTTCAGAGGAGAGTGTGGAGGTGTGGATTCCTCGTCAACATCAAGTTGCATTAAACATTCTATTTTTGATATGGAAAGCTCCAAGAATGGCTACTTTAAATGGCCTTGAGTGTTACTGAGAACTCTGCAAGTCATCAGGTGGCTTGTCTCCCAGTAATGTGTTCTGAACTGACTGCACTAGCTAGCTAGGAAGATTGAACTAGCTAGAGGCTTCACACACTCACAACTCAGCTGTAGAAGATTCTATCCCATGATGCACAAAACATGAAGCAGGAGGGAGTTTAGCTACGACATGCAGAATGGCTACTTGCAGATCCACTTGCTAGCTCTTCTGTTGGACCAACAGAAATCCAACATTATCTCGATTCATGAGAATTATTTTTTTATAAAAAAAAACATAATATATATTAGTTTTTACGGTTCTAGTTAACATCTAGTATTTAAAAAAGCATCGATTAAAAATATTTTAAAAACAATACTTTGAGGTAATTAAAATCTCATAATTATAATAACTTCGTAGTTTTTTATGCAAAGTATTTTTATTTAATAGACTTTATTTTTATTATAAATTTATAAATTAAATATTATATAATTTTAAAAATAAATTAAATTTTTATTAATAATAAATATATATTTATATGAATATAACAATATCACATATAACCAACCAACATATATTCACACGGCTGTAGAAAAACGCCATCTTGAGCAACAAGAGTAGCGACAATGTTATAAACTCCAGCAAAAGATCACACGATCACTCCACTAAGTAACTTTTATCCTCTACAAAGAAGGGTTTCTTTCTCAGAAATAACTCCTTTGTGGCTTTTCCGGCATTTTGGAGGTAGAAATATGGTTTCATTTATCTAAATAGAAGCATAAAATTTTAGGTGTTCACCCAACCCAGGGGTTGAAATCCCAGGTCACAGGTCGGAAATCTGCTGTCAATCCAAACTATGATTTTTTAAAATCTCTCAAACAACTTCGTTTTAGTAAAAAAAAAAAACAGTTTGAAGTAAAACCTAACCCAAACCAGGCTCAGGGTCACTGGGTTGACTAAAATTTATGAAATGAAACTTCCCCAGCTGAATCCATGATGGCTGTAACATAATACGAAGAAGATTGCCTTGTCAAGTGTGGGGATGAGGAAAAGGCATTCTGTTTCACCGGAAGGCTTTCAAGAAAACCCCAAGCATGAAAATATTTAGCATGGTAGCATTGGAGGAAAGGGAGATAAACATGATCTCTATCAGCAAAGGCAAACCAGCCGTGAGAAGAACAGACTAAAGAAGGGTTATCCGGAAGCCAACGATATACACATACCATGCTTCTTGTGCATAATGCTCCAGTATCTAAGGTTGTCGAAGGTACAGCAAACAGGGGAGCAACCATCGACTTCGACACCATTTTAAAGCTACGGAGATAATTTCAGAGCCTTTTCTACTCCACTCCCATTTATATCATTTTGAGATTTCATTTTCAGGTAGGCTAAATTATTTAAAATTATCCGGAATTTTTCAAACCACATTCCATCCCAGTATTTGTTCGAGAAACATCTACTGCCCTTTGTTATTGAGGACTAGATACATCATTTGAATTGGATTCTTAACTAATCCAGCAATGATCAATGTATATAAAACAACAACAAAGAAAAACAATAAGAAACAAGAGGGAGGAAGGAGAAGAACTCATAAAAAAATTTCACCTGAAATAAAGATTTGGGTATGAGAATAAGCTAACATCATAAGACATTCTTTGATAGCTAGCTTCATAGTGTTTACTTATTTGCTCAATTCACTGGACAATCTCGCAATCATCAACATAATACATTCTTTCACATCAACCAAACCTTAATGCAATTGACTTAAAGACAGTAAACATTTCAGCTTATTGTACCCTCTGCTGATATAATAGTTTACATATAATTTTGCAGAATACAATTGCATATAATCATCAACATACCTATAAATTTAATCCAGTTGATTTCTCGAAACGGGTATTTGACCTCACTGTGTACTCTGCTACAAGTTGGGAGAATGACGATGACTTGTTTTCTAACAACCTTGTTGGCGAATTATATTCCTCAATGAGACCTGAGACATGATTGCAAATACTTCAGAAAATCGAGGATGCATATCATTTACAGGCAATGCTACATCAAGTATCCATACTCACCTTGACTTAGAAGCAAAACCATGTCACTGTCAAGAACAGAGGTTATTCTATGTGCAATGGTTATCACTGTACAGTCAGAGAAGTTCTGCCTGAGCGTTTGCTGAATAAGATTATCAGTGGCTGTGTCAACTGAGGCAGTAGCTTCATCAAGGACCAAGACCTTACTTTTCTTGAGGAGCACACGCCCAAGACAGACTAGCTGCCTCTGGCCCATACTCCAGTTCTCCCCATTCTCGATAACTGCACCGCCATCCAGGATGACCATTTAAAAAGATGTGCACAAAAATGGGGTAGCGGTGATTGGTGAGAAAGACAAACCTGTGGAATCTAGCTTCCTTTCCTTTTTCCTAACTTCATCTCCAAGTTGGCACTTGTCCAGAACCTGGGATCATAACAAATTTAAGTTAGCACTTGTGCTATGTTTCAATCACCAATCCTTGAAACACTGAACATCAATTCTAAGAAGAAACACGCAAGCACGTGTATAACAGCATCAACACACCCCTCATTTAGCTAACATAATAGAGACAACACACCTCCCAGATCTGTTCATCTGTGTACTCTTCAAGTGGGTCCAGATTACTTCTCACAGTCCCTTCGAACATGGTTGGATCCTGGGGAATAATGCTCAGTCTTGACCTTAAATCATGCAGGCCAATCAATGAGATATCAATGCTGTCAATCATAATCTGACCAGCTGCAGGTTCAACGGTTCGGAAAAGAGCCTGTATGAGAGTAGATTTACCGCTGCCTGTTCTCCCAACAATACCAGTTTTCTTCCCTCCTGGGAAAGTGCATGAGAGACCACGCAGCACCAGTGGCATGTGTGGGGCATATCGGACCTGCACCGTATCCGGCCATTAGTAACATAAAAATAATGCCTGCCAATTGGAGCAATAAACATAACAAAATTACCTGTAGATTATCGATATCAATTTTACCATGTGATGGCCAAGAATGGTCAGGCCTCTTTGATTCAATTACAAGAGGAGGCTCAGCAGGAATAGACATGTACTGAAGAATTCTCTCTACTGATATGAGTTTGTTCTCACAAATGCAGAAATTCCATATCAACCCAAATTGTGCCATGTGTAGCTCAAGCGCATATGTAACAGCTAAGCCTGCAATGGCTATGAAAAAGAAAAGAAAAAACGTGTATTTCAGGTTCAATCATTGGTTGACAATAGGAATGGAAATAAAGAACAGATACAAGACAAGAACTGCCTACCTGGATTAGTTCTTTCTGGAAAAGAGACTAAAAGAAACAGACAGAAAGCAAACGTAACAGAACTGAACATATCCATGCGGAAGCAAAGCCATTGCATTGCAGCAGAATTATGAAATTTGGGCCGAGAATATGCATCTGTTAGTTTCATATTTATTTCTTGGAATCTTGATTCTTGATCAAAGCTCCTGATCGTTGTTGCTCCTGAAATTGTTTCTGCAAAATTTTGGATAACTGGAGCATTGCATACTCCAATCAACCGTGAAAGCTCTCTTGCTGCAGGTATGTAATATTGCTGCATGCATCAAGAAATGTGTTAGAACTCTTCTCTTTCTAAATGCTAAATCATTATAATAAGAAACTCTAAAATGCGTGTTCTTTCATTGTTCAGTCGCACAATTCACACAAACACAAAACATTGTAGACATACTTTGCATTTTTCAATAATTTATTTTTATCCTCGAAGTTTTATTTTGAGCAATTTAATCATAATTGAACACCAATTACTTCCAGTTTTTTAGGCAATAGTGGAATTAAAAGAAAATGAACTAAAATGAAGACGGCGTCAAAGATGGGTGGTGTGCCAGAAATTCTTTTTAAAAATACACTTAGATTCTCAAACTTTAAAAACAAAACAAATTAGACAATTTATGTCCCTTTAGATTTAAAAAAAAATCAGTTTTGGTATAAAAATTTATTTATAGTATTTTTCAGTCCCTGATTAAAAAGAGAATGGTCACCGGATTTCAGTGATAAGAGAGAAGGTCACTGATCAAGTCATTTACGACCACCAAAATAGATGTTTTTGGTCTCCACGGATTCCATGAGATGAGAAGGGCATAATGGTGATTGTTTAGAGCCTCAATGTTGCTTGAAAAAATAAATCTAAGCCAAGGAAGATAAATCTAACATGGCTTGATTTCATGTTTTTGGATCTTTTTTGGATATTTTGAGTTAATGGATTCGTTTAGGGTATTTCAAGGATATTGGTGATGTGCTTTGGGTTAAAATGACTTCAAAATATATATTTTTTATAAAAGATATATTACTGTCACGATGAAACAGGGACTACATCTCATTGCATGTCCTCGACACTATTTTTTAAATTTTCATGCAAGTTTCAAAAAACTTGGGAAAAAGAAACACTAATTAAGAGACAAATGAAGAAAGTATAAGAAACATCAGGAGATCTAATGATATTATTATATTTTGGGCACTGAAGTAGAGCTCGGAAAAGTAAATGAGTGTTTAAAGAAACAAGGAGTACCTGATACCAGATACAGGCAGCAATTACAGGGATGGAAACTATAAAAACTTGCCATGCCACTTGAGACATCACTGCTATGATTCCCAGAAGCATGATTGCTTCGAAGGCAAGACCCCCAACTAGATCTGGAATTTGCATTTCTAGTGCACTTTGATCTTTAGAAGCCTAAATGAGAGGAAATAGATCAATGAGGTAAAAATACTGAACATGGTACTCTCCCCTAATTAATTATAATCACTTATATAAAGAGCACAAGACACACAGAAATTGCTTACTCTGTTAATGATTCGTCCACTAGGGGTTGCGTCAAAAAAGGACATGGGAGCACGAAAAATGCACTGATGCAATTTGTTGAATAGTAGAGTTGCAGTTTTGTACCCTGCTGTTACAAGAAGCATGGCTCGAGCCAGGATGCAAAAAGAACTTCCAATAACCAGAGATACATAGACGATTAACAGTCTAGATCCACTAACACCAGGTTTCACATCCTTTGTCGCAGGAGTTGCCCATGCCATCCAATAAGTGCTACCAATTTGAAGGATCTGAAAGAGAAGTTGTGCCAGTAATATAAAGGGCACCAGAGCTCCTCCGTATGCTGTTGTGATATATTTCCAATAGATTTGAAACCCAACACTGCCTTTCTCTCTCTCTTCTTCTTGAATGAGTTGTGCTTGTGGCTCGGCTACGTCATCTGCTTTACCAATTTGTGAATCTTTATTTCCTTCGTCATGTACAATCCTATCAGTACTGTTCTCCCCTCCATTGTTGTCTCTGACACTTTCATTTTCGGAAACTGCTCCTGCCTGTCTGGAATCCAGAACTGATAAAGCTGCCTTATGTGCACCTACAAGTACCTTAAAATCAGATCCTGAATTGAGAATTTCGTCATACTTCCCAGCCTGCGCGATCCTTCCATCTTTCATGACCTAACCAGAAGGTACAGTTGAAACAAATGAAACAATAGGAGACATGATAATCCCACAAGCAATGAAGAAAACAAATGCATATTACTCACCAAGATTAGATCAGCAGCGGATAAGAACTCAACCTGATGAGTAACATAAATAACAGTTTTTGAACTTAAAAGACCAAGCAAAACTTCCTGTCATGCAAAATCGAACAAGTATATTGTAAGAGAAATGCCAATTTTTATTTTTTTTTAATTAGGCACGAAAAGAAGAATAAAAGAGGAAGCAACTAAAAGGAAAATTAAAACAAAGGGTGATGCTTTTATCTGGACTAGTAATTTGGTTTCAAGGAAGATGGGATAGTTTACTTTAAACAAATGAGATCCAGTATGAGCATCCACGGCACTGAAAGGGTCATCAAATAGATAGATTTGGGCATCCTGGTAGAGAGCACGTGCTATCTGTATTCTTTGCTTCTGTCCACCACTCAAGTTGATACCCCTCTCACCAATAACTGTTTGATCCCCGAATGAGAGGATTTCCAGGTCCTTCTTCAGGGAACATGCTTCAAGTACCTTATCGTACCTTTCTTTGTCCATCTCCTTACCAAACAATATGTTCTCTTCTATCGTACCACTCTGTATCCAAGGTGACTGAGCAACATACGCCTTTGTCCCACACAACTTGAGTGTCCCTGAGATCTTGGGTAACTCTCCCAAAATGGAGGAAAGCAAGCTCGACTTGCCTGAACCAACAGTACCACAAACAGCTACCTTCATACCATTCAGCACTTTGAAGTTTATATCTTTCAATGTTGCGCTGGGTGAAGACAAATCCCAAGAGAAATTTCCATCAACAATCTCAATTGCTGTATCAGAACTGCCTCCTGGAAGCTTCTCTATAGCATCAGGCTGCAAGTCATCAAGACAAAGAAAAGATGCAATTCTGTCGAGAGAAACCTTTGTCTGAATTAGCATAGAAACTGTATCGGGAAGGTTATAGATTGGGGATTGAAGAATCCCAAATGTTGCGAGTGCAGATAAGACCTTCCCTGATTCAAGCGGGATTCCCATTAGCATGCAAGTACCGAAGGTGGCCACAGCCACAACAGTGGGAGTAGCCCAAGAGACAACAGTGATCACTACTGAATTATAGAAGTATTTCTTCAGCCACCGTGTCTCTACTTCCCTGAGTTCAAGAATCTTAGACAAAAACTTCATTTCCCATCCCTGAAGCTTGAGAATTCTCATATTTCTCAAAATCTCCACGGTTGCCTTCATTCGTTTATCTTTTGATTCCATTAACTTGTCTTGAAACTTCTCCTCTAATCTTCCGAAAGGATAGTTTAACGACATGACAATTACTGTCGCAACAAAGCCAGCAACTGACCCGAGTCCCAAATTTCTGTACAGTATCAGCAAGGCCAAACAAACTTGCAAGATGACCAACCATGGATCGTGTATGTACCAACTAAAGATGCCAAGTCTATCAGCATCAATTGTCATAATATTGATCATTTCTCCACTTGAATGCCCCTGCTTTGACTGACAGGAAATGGTCAAGCTCTTGTTGTAAATCATCGTGGCTGTTGCTGCACGGAGCCTTGTTCCAATTTGTTGCAACCTAAAAGATAAATGCCTGTGTGCGAGGCACTCAGCAAGCTTTGCAGCCACAAAGGTGGAAGCCAAAATATAACCTTGATTCTTGAATTCTCCTCGCCCTTCAAGGCATTGAACAAAAGCGTCGATAAGGTAGGGACCAGCATAAGAACATAACGTGTGTGTCAACGCCAATAAAGCTGTCTTTAAAATTTCTTTCCAGACTAACAGGAACAGTGCTTTCGCGAGCTTGAACCTGGTAGCTCTACCACAATCTGACTCAAGCTTATTTTTAAAAACTGGAAAAGCTCCAACCACACTGTCAACACCGTGAAGTTGAGGAACATCTTCAAGGTCTAAAATTTTCCTATTGCCAGCAGCAATTAAAGAATTCATCCAAGAGAAGGTGAGAATACTGAAAAGACCAGCATTTCCAAATGGAGTCACCGTATCTCCCCCCCTAGAATTACTTGTCTCCAAATTATTAATCGAACTAGAATCACCATTCAAAAGGGGTTCTCCAAGTACATCTTGAATATCGCTTCTCAAAAACCCAACATAACAAAGAAACAATCCAGTAAGCACAGAGACCGCATCAGACACCAAATACCACTCTATCTCCAAAGACCCGTGTTTGTGATGAATGAAAACATCTACAAGAAAGCAATAACAAGAAATAGCCAAATAGAAACCCCACCAAACTCTCAATAACAAAGGGAACATGTTTTCACCTGAGTTAAAGAATTGGGTATGCAAATAAACAACAAGTGCACCCCAAGAGAGTGTTCTAATCCCTAAATCCAAAAGGGTCATTATTTCACCATCAGACAAAACATTTCCATACAAATAAAAGTAGCTCAACAAACACAAGATGAAATTAAAAACCGTGACACCCAAACAACAGACCAAGGTCTGTTTATACCACAAAAACCTCCTCTTCATCATTAACATCTCTGAAGAACCCTCTCCATCACCCCACCTGCTGAGTTTCTTACACAAAAACGAGACACATAAAGCAAGTAACAAAACCAAGTGCAACGATCCACAGAACCCACTAATGAAATTGGATTGAAGAAGAAAATCAATATTTGAACCTGGAGCATGCATTATGGAAGATGAGCTTGAAACAATGGCTGCGACACCTTGCTCTGTTGCCTCAAAAAAAAAATTCCATGATCTGTGAGCCTTTGCAGGGATTACAAATCCACAGTCGGAGGGAAATAAATAAAAAAGTTCCCGCTAAAACAGGGGTCAGTTACAATTAGATTTAGCGGCCGTGAAAAGTTGATCAAAAACATATCTATCCCTCGATTATCACATATTTGTCAATTGGATACCCAAACAAAACTATTTCTCTATTGAGTCCCTATAAACTGAACATTTATTACCCAATCATCCCTTGCCTTAAAATCTTCTTTTCAATCATAAAAATTAAGAAAACAAATTTCTTAAAACAAAGTTTCAAAAGAAATTCATGGAATTGATCCGATATTTTTTCATTGGATTTGGCCTAGTCAATGTCCAAAATAATTTTAAATGAATCTTAATTAAATTTTAAATTGTAGATTATTAAGTCAATTTGTTGCATCACACCCGATTTAATAACTATTATTCATCAAGAGGGAAGCATCAACTAGGTGTGGTAGCATCATAGTTTATTCGAGAAGATGGAGAGGAAAACTTCCCCTTGCAATCATCAATCAAGATCGAGCCTTTCAATGTTGTGATCATCTAAGTTGAATACACCAGTTAGATCCTTGCCTTCACCAGATTTGTTTATTTTTCCAATCACAGTTTGATTCATTGTCATCACCAAAGTATATATCATTCTTGTTCAGATACAGGAACAAAGAAAATGAGTCGTTAAGGGACAAAAACATTGCATATTCACCTAAACATTTGACAGGTTGCCATGTTTGTTGCTCAAATTTCAACTTTTAGAGGTTGAATGCTAACTTGATTTTTTTAGGTTTAGAATTATAATTTTTGTATTAATTATATTTTAATTTTTAATTTCTAAAATATAATAATTGTATTAATATTTTTTCTAAATTACATAAGGTGATGAATCAAGTACTTTCATATAATTCATATTATATTCAATCTCTGCCTTTTTGTTATCTCGATTAAGATAACATGTAAGAAGATCAAAGCATAACAAACTCTATATAAAATAACTTAGTGATTACGTACACAATCATCATATGAATCTTTACATAAACATAAGTGATCTTTCTATATAGAATTCTCATGTGAATCAATTTAATGTACATGTTTTATGAAAAATACCTACATATTAGTTATAAGTATTCTTTATACTTCAATTTATGAGAACAATTGTTTCTTTCAAAAAAAAAAATACATAATATATTAGTCTCTACAATCCTAGCAAATATCCAAGAATCCAACCGATCTCCATCCGGCTGTAGAAACATGCCATCTTGAGCAACAACGTTATAAACTCCAGCAAAAGATCACATGATCACTCCACAAAGTAACTTTGATCCTATACAAAGAAGGGTTTCTTTCTCAAAAAAAATTTCCTTGTGGCTTTTCCGGCATTTTGGAGGCAGAAATATGGTTTCATTTATCTAAATAGAAGCATAAAATTTTACGTGTTCACCCAACCAGGGGTTGAAAGCCCGGGTCACAGGTCGGTGGTCAATCCAAACTGTGATTTTTTAAAACCTATTAAACAACTTTGTTTTGATTAAAAAAAAAAAAAAAGGACAACAGTTTGAAGTAAAACCTAACCCAGACCAGGCTCGGGATCACTGGGTCGACCAAAATTTCTGAAAGGAAACTTCCCCAGCTGAATCAATGATGGTTGTAGCATAATACGAAGAAGAAGACTGCCTTGTCACGTGTGGGGATGAGGAAA
The DNA here is from genome assembly GCF_000002775.5 of Populus trichocarpa. NCBI lineage: Eukaryota > Viridiplantae > Streptophyta > Magnoliopsida > Malpighiales > Salicaceae > Populus > Populus trichocarpa. The sequence goes on along the minus strand of NC_037287.2, from coordinate 19,922,255 downwards.
AGGCATCTTCTGTATCATCGGAAGGCTTTCAAGAATGCCCCAAGCATGAAAATATTTAGCATGGTAGCATCGGAGGAAAGGGAGACAAACATGATCTCTGTCAGCGAAGGCAAACTAGCCGTGAGAAGAACAGACTAAAGAAGGGTTCTCCGGAAGCCAACGCTGCATATCACGCTTCATGTGCATAATGCTTCTGTATTTAAGGTTGTAGAAGGTATAACAAACAGTGGAGCAACCATCGACTTCGACACCATCTTAAAGCAATGGAACAAAAAAGAAAAAATACTGAGATAATTTCAGAGCCTTTTCTGCTCCACTCTCATTTATATCATTATGAAGTTTCATTTTCAGGTAGGCTAAATTATTTAAAATTATCCGGGATTTTCAAACCACATTCCATCCCAGTATTTGTTCGAGAAACATCTACTGCCCTTTGTTATTGAGGACTAGATACATCATTTGAATTGGATTCTTAACTAGTCCAGCAACGATCAATGTATATAAAACAAGAACAATGAAAAACAATAAGAAATAAGAGGGAGGAAGGAGAAGAGCTCATAAAAAGATTTCACCTGAAATAAAGAATTGGGTATGAGAATAAGCTAACATCATAAGACATTCTTTGATAAGCTAGCTTCATGGTTTTTACTTATTTGCTCAATTCATTGGACAATCTCGCAATCATCAACATAAGACATTCTTTCACATCAACCAAACCTTAATGCAATTGACTTAAAGACAGTAAGCATTTCAGCTTATTGTACCCTCTGCTGATATAATAGTTTACATATAATTTTGCAGGATACAATTACATATAATCATCAACATACCTATAAATTTAATCCAGTTGATTTCTCGAAACTGGTATTTGACCTCACTGTGTACTCTGCTACAAGTTGTGAGAATGATGATGACTTGTTTTCTAACAACCTTGTTGGAGAATCATACTCCTCAATGAGACCTGAGACATGATTGCAAATACTTCAGAAAATCGAGGATGCATATCATTTACAGGCAATGCTACATCGAGTTTCCATACTCACCATGACTTAGAAGCAAAACCATGTCACTGTCAAGAACAGAGGTTATTCTATGTGCAATGGTTATCACTGTACAGTCAGATAAGTGCTGCCTGAGCGTTTGCTGAATAAGATTATCAGTGGCTGTGTCAACTGAGGCAGTAGCTTCATCAAGGACCAAGACCTTACTTTTCTTGAGGAGCACACGCCCGAGACAGACTAGCTGCCTCTGGCCCATACTCCAGTTCTCCCCATTCTCGATAACTGCACCACCATCCAGGATGACCATTTAAAAAGATGTGCACAAAAATAGGGTAGCGGTGATTGGTGAGAAAGACAAACCTGTGGAATCTAGCTTCCTTTCCTTTTTCCTAACTTCATCTCCAAGTTGGCACTTGTCCAGAACCTGGGATCATAACAAATTTAAGTTAGCATTTGTGCTATGTTTCAATCACCAATCCTTGAAATACTGAACATCGATTCTAAGAAGAAACACGCAGGCACGTGTATAACAGCATCAACACACCCCTCACTGAGCTAACATAATAGAGACAACACACCTCCCAGATCTGTTCATCTGTGTACTCTTCAAGTGGGTCCAGATTACTTCTAACAGTCCCTTCGAACATGGTTGGATCCTGGGGAATAATGCTCAGTCTTGACCTTAAATCATGCAGGCCAATCAATGAGATATCAATGCTGTCAATCATAATCTGACCAGCTGCAGTTTCAACAGTTCGGAAAAGAGCCTGTATGAGAGTAGATTTACCGCTGCCTGTTCTCCCAACAATACCAGTTTTCTTCCCTCCTGGGAAAGTGCATGAGAGACCACGCAGCACAAGTGGCATGTGTGGGGCATATCGGACCTGCATCGTATCCATCCATTAGTAACATAAAAATAATGCATGCCAGTTGGAGCAATAAACAGAACAAAATTACCTGCAGATTATCGATGTCAACTTCACCATGTGATGGCCAAGAATGGTCAGGCTTGTTCGCTTCAATTACAAGAGGAGGCTCGGAAGGAATAGAGATGTACTGAAGAATTCTTTCTACTGATATGAGTTTGTTCTCGCAATTGCAGAAACACCATATCAACACAGATTGTGCCGTGTGTAGGCCAAGCGCATACGTAACAGCTAAGCCTGCAATGGCTATGGAAAAGAAAAAAAAACGTGTATTTCAGGTTCACTCATTGGTTGACAATAGGAAGGGAGATAGAGAAGAGGTGCAAGACAAGAACTGCCTACCTGGATTAGTTCTTTCTGGAAAAGAGACTAAAAGAAACAGACAGAAAGCAAACGTAATAGAACTGAACATATCCATTCGGAAGCAAAGCCATTGCATTGCAGCAGAATTATGAAATTTGGGCCGAGAATATGCATCTGTTAGTTTCATATTTATTTCTTCGAATCTTGATTCTTGATCAAAGCTCCTGATCGTTGTTGCTCCTGAAATTGTTTCTGCAAAATTTTGGATAACTGGAGCGTTGCATACTCCAATCAACCGTGAAAGCTCTCTTGCTGAGGGAATGTAATATTGCTGCATGCATCAAGAAATGTGTTTGAACGCCTCTGTTTCTAAATGCTAAATCATTATAATAAGAAACTCTTAACTCTTTCTAAATGCTAAATCATTATATAATATAAGAAACTCTAAAACGCATGGTTCTTTCACTATTCAGTAGCACTATTCACACAAATACAAAACTGTAGAGATACTTTGCATTTTTCAATAATTTATTTTGGTCTTGAAAGTTTTATTTTGAGCAATTTAATCATAATTGAACACCAATTACTTCTAGTTTCTTAGGCTATAATGGAACTAAAAGAAAATGGACTAAAATGAAAAGGACATCAAAAATGGTTGGCATGCCAGAAATTTTTTCAAAAATACACTTCCATTTTCAAACTTTAAAAAACAAATCGATTTTGGTATTCAGTCACACTATTCACACAAATACAAAACTGTAGACATATTTTGCATTTGTTAATAATTTATTTTGGTCTTGAATTTTTATTTTGAGCAATTTAATTATAATTGAACACCAATTACTTCTAGTTTTTTAGGCTATAATGGAACTAAAAGAAAATGGACTAAAATGAAAAGGACATCAAACATGGATGGCATGCCAGAAATTTTTTAAAAAATTACACTTAGATTTTCAAACTTTAAAAAACAAATCGATTTTGGTATTCAGTCACACTATTCACACAAATACAAAACTGTAGACATATTTTGCATTTGTCAATAATTTATTTTGGTCTTGAATTTTTATTTTGAGCAATTTAATTATAATTGAACACCAATTACTTCTAGTTTCTTAGGCTATAATGGAACTAAAAGAAAATGGACTAAAATGAAAAGGCCATCAAACATGGATGGCATGTCAGAAATTTTTTTTAAAATTACACTTAGATTTTCAAACTTTAAAAAACAAATCAGTTTTGATATGAAAGTTTATTTATAGTACTTTTCAGTCCCAGATTAGAAAAAGAATGGTCATCAAATTCTTGTGATAAGAGGGTCATCGTTTAAGTTATTTATGACCACCAAAATGGATGTTTTTTGTCTCGACGAGTTCCATGAGATAAAAGGGATTTAATGGTGATTGTTTAGAATCTCAATATTACCTGAAAAAATAGATCTAAGTCGAGAAAGATAAATCTAACATGGCTTGATTTTATGTTTTTGGATTTTTTTTGGATTTTTTGAGTTAATGGGTGAATGGTTTCGTGTTTAAAGAATATTGATGAGGTGTTTCAGGGTTAAAATGACTTAAAAATTGAGTTTTTTTATAAAAAAAAATATTATCTTGCCATTACTTGGTGGCTAAAATATGGGCTCACAATATATATATATATATATATATATATATATATAAAACCCAGGCGTGTGGGTCTAGGCTTAAAGGCCTGCACACATGCCTAGGTTCTTCCCTGCACTGGCTCGGGCGCGCTTGGCCATGAACACGAGAGCCTGAACTATTTTTTTGCTCTTTTTTTTAAAGTTAAATATAAATTTAAGAACAAAAATTATTGAACCTTGTTGAGTTCATAACCTGGAATATAGGTTTCACGAGTTAAGTCACAACATCCAAGCTATTTTTTTGTAATATTGATTTTTTAAAATGATATCTTTTTTAATGTCTTTTTTCTTAAATAATTTTTAAATTTATATTTCAAATAATATCCCTCATTTCTGATATATTTTTCTTATTTAACCTTTTTAGAACAAAAACTTTGCTTTAATAATGTTGTCTATATTTAGTTTTTGAAAATATTATTATCATCCATATCTAATTTTTTTATTTTTTATATAGATTAAATTTATTTTTAAAAATAAACAAATATTTATCATTTGATAATAATTTTAATGTGCAATTATACTTTTTTTTCTTTTTTTTATTTAATTAATTTAATATGTATTTGTTTCTATTATCTTTTGACTGAATAGAAAATTAAATTTAATAAACAAATTCAGCAATCACAATTAGATAAATATCTTAATTTATATATGTTTCTTGATTTTTTTTAATTTTATTTTGAGTTATTATTAATGACTTTTTTTATCATTTATTAACACGTATAATTATCTATTTATTTAATTACATATATATACATAAGCTTTTTGATTTACATAAATTTTGTTTTATGTATAAAAATACATAGAAAAAATCAATATATACAAAAACATTTTTAGAAAAAAAAGTAATTGGCCCATGGCGGGGTGCACGTCAAATAGCTAATTAGAAATATTACTTGTCATGATGAAACAGCGGCTACATCTCATTGAATGCCTTCGACAATTTCAAATTTTCATGCAAGATTCAGAAAACTTGGGAAAAAGAAACACAATTAAGAGACAAATGAAGAAACATCAGGAGATCTAATGATATTATTAGATTTTGGGCACTGAAGTAGAGCTCGGAAAAGTAAATGAGTGTTTAAAGAAACAAGGAGTACCTGATACCAGATACAGGCAGCAATTACGGGGATGGAAACTATAAAAACTTGCCATGCCACTTGAGACATCACTGCTATGATTCCCAGAAGCATGATTGCTTCGAAGGCAAGGCCCCCAACTGTATGTGGAATTTCCATATCTAATGCACTTTGATCTTTAGATGCCTACAGTAGAGGAAATAGATCAATGAAGTAAAAGTATTGAACATGGTACTCTCCCCTAATTAATTCTAATCACTTATATACAGAACCTAAAACATATTGAAATTGCATACTCTGTTCATGATTCGTCCGCTAGGGGTTGCGTCAAAAAAGGACATGGGAGCACGAAAAATGCACTGATGCAATTTGTTGAATAGTAGAGTTGCAGTTTTGTACCCTGCTGTTACAAGAAGCATGGCATGAGCGAGCATGCAAAAAGAACTTCCAATAACCAGAGATACATAGACGATTAACAGTCTAGATCCACTAACAACAGGTTTCACATCCTTTGACACAGGAGTTGCCCATGCCATCCAATAAGTGCTACCAATTTGAAGGATCTGAAAGAGAAGTTGTGCCAGTAATATAAAGGGCACCAGAGCTCCTCCGTATGCTGTTGTGATATATTTCCAATAGATTTGAAACCCAACACTGCCTTTCTCTCTCTCTTCTTCTTGAATGAGTTGTGCTTGTGGCTCGGCTACCTCATCTGCTTTACCAATTTGTGAATCTTTATTTCCTTCGTCATGTACAATCCTATCAGTACTGTTCTCGCCTCCATAGTTGTCTCTGACACTTTCATTTTCGGAAACTGCTCCTGCCTGTCTGGAATCAAGAACTGATAAAGCTGCCTTGTGTGCACCTACAAGTACCTTAAAATCAGATCCTGCATTGAGAATGTCGTCATACTTCCCAGCCTGCGCGATCCTTCCATCTTTCATGACCTAACCAGAAGGTACAGTTGAAACAAATGAAACAATAGGAGACATGATAATCCCACAAGCACTGAAGAAAACAAATGCATATTACTCACCAAGATTAGATCAGCAGCGGATAAGAACTCAACCTGATGAGTAACATAAATAACAGTTTTTGAACATAAAAGACCAAGCAAAACTTCCTGTCATGCAAAATCGAACAAGTATATTGTAAGAGAAATGCCTATTGTTTTTTTTTTTTTTTTAATTAGGCATGAAAAGAAGAATAAAAGAGGAAGCAACTAAAAGGAAAATTAAAACAAAGGGTGGTGTTTTATCTGGACTAGTAATTTTTTCTACAGAAATCGAAAGCAAAAGTTAGCGTCCACTGCAAGCAATGGTTTCAAGGAAGAAGGGATAGTTTACTTTAAACAAATGAGATCCAGTATGAGCATCCACGGCACTGAAAGGGTCATCAAATAGATAGATTTGGGCATCTTGGTAGAGAGCACGTGCTATCTGTATTCTTTGCTTCTGTCCACCACTCAAGTTGATACCCCTCTCACCAATAACTGTTTGATCACCGAATGAGAGGATTTCCAGGTCCTTCTTCAGGGAACATGCTTCAAGTACCTTATCGTACCTTTCTCTGTCCATCACCTTACCAAACAATATGTTCTCTTCTATCGTACCACTCTGTATCCAAGGTGACTGAGCAACATAAGCCTTTGTCCCACACAACTTGAGTGTCCCTGAGATCTTGGGTAACTCTCCCAAAATGGAGGAAAGCAAGCTCGACTTGCCTGAACCAACAGTACCACAAACAGCTACCTTCATACCATTCAGCACTTTGAAGTTTATATCTTTCAATGTTGCGCTGGGTGAAGACAAATCCCAAGAGAAATTTCCATCAACAATCTCAATTGCTGTATCAGAACTGCCTCCTGGAAGCTTCTCTATAGCATCAGGCTGCAAGTCATCAAGACAAAGAAAAGATGCAATTCTGTCGAGAGAAACCTTTGTCTGAATTAGCATAGAAACTGTATCGGGAAGGTTATAGATTGGGGATTGAAGAATCTCGAATGTTGCGAGTGCAGATAAGACCTTCCCTGATTCAAGAGGGATTCCCATTAGCATGCAAGTACCGAAGGTGGCCACAGCCACAACAGTGGGAGTAGCCCAGAAGACAACAGTGATCACTACTGAATTATAGAAGTATTTCTTCAGCCACCGTGTCTCTACTTCCCTGAGGTCAAGAATCTTAGACAAAAACTTCATTTCCCATCCCTGAAGCTTGAGAACTCTCATATTTCTCAAAATCTCCACGGTTGCCTTCATTCGTTTATCTTTTGATTCCATTAACTTGTCTTGAAACTTCTCCTCTAATCTTCCGAAAGGATAGTTTAACGACATGACAATTACTGTCGCAACAAAGCCAGCAACAGACCCCAGTCCCAAATTTCTGTACAGTATCAGCAGGGCCAAACAAACTTGCAAGATGACCAACCATGGATCGTGTATGTACTGACTAAAGGTGCCAAGTCTATCAGCATCAATTGTCATAATATTGATCATTTCTCCACTTGAATGCCCCTGCTTTGACTGACAGGAAATGGTCAAGCTCTTGTTGTAAATCATCGTGGCTGTTACTGCACGGAGCCTTGTTCCAATTTGTTGCAACCTAAAAGATGAATGCCTGTTTGCGAGGCACTCGGCAAGCTTTGCAGCCACAAAGGCGGAAGCCAAAATGTAACCTTGATTCTTGAATTCTCCTCGCCCTTCAAGGCATTGAACAAAACCATCGATAAGGTAGGGACCAACATTAGAACCTAACGTGTCAATCAACGCCAATAAAGCTGTCCATAAAATTTCTTTCCAGACTAACAGGAACAAAGCTTTTGCGAACTTGAACCTTGTAACTCTACCACAATCCGACTCAAGCTTATTTTTAAAAACTGGAAAAGCTCCAACCACACTGTCAACACCGTGAAGTTGAGGAACATCTTCAAGGTCTAAAATTTTCCTATTGCCAGCAGCAATTAAAGAATTCATCCAAGAAAAGGTTAGAATACTGAAAAGACCAGCGTTTCCAAAAGGAGTCACCGTATCTGCCCCTCTGTTCTCCAAATTATTAATCGAGCTAGAATCACCATTCAAAAGGGGTTCTTCAAGTACATCTTGAATATCACTTCTCAAAAACCCAACATAACAAAGAAACAATCCAGTAAACACAGAGACCACATCAGACACTAAATACCACTCTATCTCCAAAGACACGTGTTTGTGATGAAGGAAAACATCTACAAAAAAGCAATAACAAGAAATAGACAAATAGAAACCCCACCAAACTCTCAATAACAAAGGGAACATGTTTTCACCTGAGTTAAAGAATTGGGTATGCAAATAAACAACAAGTGCACCCCAAGAGAGTGTTCTAAGCCCTAAATCCAAAAGGGTCATTATTTCACCATCAGACAAAACATTTCCATACAAATAAAAGTAGCTCAACAAACACAAGATGAAATTAAAAACCGAGACACCCAAACAACAGACCAAGGTCTGTTTATACCACAAAAACCTCCTCTTCATCATTAACATCTCTGAAGAACCCTCTCCATCACCCCACCTGCTGAGTTTCTTACACAAAAACAAGACACATAAAGCAAGTAACAAAACCAAGTGCAACGATCCACAGAACCCACTAATGAAAATGGATTCAAGAAGAAAATCAATATTCGAACCTGGTGCATGCATTATGGAAGATGAGCTTGAGACAATGGCTGCGACACCTTGCTCTGTTGACTCAAAAAACATTTCCATGATCAGTGAGTCTTTGCAGGGATTACAAATCCACAGACGGAGGGAAATAAAAAAGAAAGAAAGAAAAGGTCCCGCCAAGACAGGGGTCAGTTACAATGGGCGGCTGTGAAAAGTTAATCAAAAAACATATGTATCCCTCGATTACCACATATTTGTCAATTGGATACCCAAACAAAACTATTTCTCTATTAGGTTCCTATAAATTGAACATTTATTGCCCAATCATCCCTTGCCTTGAAATCTTCTTTTCAATCATAAAAATTAAGAAAAACAAAGTTTCAAAAGAAATTCATGAAATTGATCCAATATTTTTTTTAATTGGATTTGACCTAGTCAATGTCCAAAATAATTTAAAATGAATCTCAATCAGTTTTAAATTGTAGGTTATCAATTCGAATTGTAATATCATGGCGGATTTAATAACTATTATTATGAAGAAATTGATATCCACCGCGTCAATGGTTTATTATGTAACCTTATACAAATGCTTGATATATATATATATATATATATATATATATATATATATATATATATATATATATATATATATATGCCATTGATTATAGCTACCAAATCCATATGAATCAGAAATTTGGAAAGCTAACAGCTTAAAACATAAATACAGGATTAAAGACCGGAGAAAAATTATATTAAATAAGAAAGAGTAGACTAATAAAATTACAGTACAAAGTAAAAAAGAACCCTAATGATGGGTCAGAATAATTCAATTATTATAAAACAATCTAAAAATATCAAAAAAAATATTAATTTTAAAAAAAAAATTCAAAATTTTTTAATGTTGGGTTTCCCGAATAGTATACATGTAGCAGAAATAAAAAAAAAATTCTGGGAATTAATAAGATCTCGTTGGATAGATCTAGAATTATTTAGAGATTTATTAATTGAATATGTGATGTTCTTTTACTTTAAATAATTCTTTAAAGGTTAGGTTATCGCAAATCATAAGTCATGTAATTGTACAGCCTCCAACCGTAATCCACACAAACCAATAATGAAAAATCTTTTAAATCCATATTTAAAATAGAGAAATTATTATGTCTAAAGTGATAGCTTTTTATTCTATGACTTACATAGTTTACTATATAAAATACAACAACCTCTAAATAAGAGGTATAATTTACTTTTTATAGAGAAATATGAAAAACCCTATAAATTAATAAAACATTAATTTTTTTACTGAATAATATTTATATATTAATTCAGAATAATTTTATAAATTAACTCAATTAAATTCTTACATGATTTTCTAGGTCTACAAATATAATCATTGTATTAATTATATTTTAATATTTAATTTCTAAAATATAATAATTGTATTAATATTTTTCCTAATTCACCTAAGATAATGAATAAGTACTTTCATATAATTTATGTTATATTCAATCTTTGTCTTCTTGTTATCTCGATTAAGATAATATATAAGAAGATTAAAGCATAACAATCTCTATATAAAATAACCTAGTGATCACTTACACAACCGTCATATGGATCTTTACATAGACATAAGTAATCTCTCTATATAGAATTCTCTTGGGGGTCAATTCAATGTACATGTTTTATGACAAATACTTACATATTAGTTGTAAGTATTCTTTATGCTTCAATTTATGAGAACAATCGTTTTTTTCATAAAGAAAAGTGCATAATATATTGGTCTTTATGATTCTAGTGAATATCCAGTATTTAAAAGAATATCGATTATTAATATTTTAGGAACAATGCTTTGATACAATAAAAATCTCATAATTATAACAACTTTATAATTTTTCTTACAAAACATTTTTATTCCTTAAACTTTATATTTACTGTAAATTTATTATTCTAATATTATATTAATATTAAATATAAATTAAAATTAAAATTAAAATTTTATTAATAATAAATAGATATTTATATAAGTCCAGTAATAAAACATATAACCATCCGAGTATATTAAACTATCAGAGAATTCAACCGATCTCCATCCGGCTGTAGAAACATGCCATCTTGAGCAACATAAGGAGCAACAACGTTATAAACTCCAACAAAAGATCACATGATCACTCCACAAAGTAACTTTTATCCTGTACAAACAAGGGTTTCTTTCTCAAAAATAACTCTCATGTGGCTTTTCCGGCATTTTGGAGGCAGAAATATGGTTTCATTTATCTAGATAGAAGCATAAAATAATACGTATGGAACAAAAAAGAAAAAATACTTAGATAATTTCAGAGCCTTTTCTGCTCCTCTCTCATTTATATCATTATGAAGTTTCATTTTCAGGTAGGCTAAATTATTTAAAATTATACGGGATTTTCAAACCACATTCCATCCCAGTATTTGTTCGATAAACATCTACTGGCCTTTGTTATTGAGGACTAGATACATCATTTGAATTGGATTCTTAACTAGTCCAGCAACGATCAATGTATATAAAACAAGAAAAAGAAAAACAAGAAGAAACAAGAGGGAGGGAGGTGAAGAGCTCATAAAAAGATTTCACCTGAAATAAAGAATTGGGTATGAGAATAAGCTAACATCATAAGACATTCTTTGATAAGCTAGCTTCATGGTTTTTACTTATTTGCTCAATTCATTGGACAATCTCGCAATCTTCAACGTAATACATTCTTTCACATCAACCAAACCTTAATGGAATTGACTTAAAGACAGTAAGCATTTCAGCTTATTGTACCCTCTGCTGATATAATAGTTTACATATAATTTTGCAGGATACAATTACATATAATCATCAACATACCTATAAATTTAATCCAGTTGATTTCTCGAAACTGGTATTTGACCTCACTGTGTACTCTGCTACAAGTTGGGAGAATGACGATGACTTGTTTTCTAACAACCTTGTTGGAGAATCATACTCCTCAATGAGACCTGAGACATGATTGCAAATACTTGAGAAAATCGAGGATGCATATCATTTACAGGCAATGCTACATCAAGTTTCCATACTCACCTTGACTTAGAAGCAAAACCATGTCACTGTCAAGAACAGAGGTTATTCTATGTGCAATGGTTATCACTGTACAGTCAGAGAAGTGCTTCCTGAGCGTTTGCTGAATAAGATTATCAGTGGCTGTGTCAACTGAGGCAGTAGCTTCATCAAGGACCAACACCTTACTTTTCTTGAGTAGCACACGCCCAAGACAGACTAGCTGCCTCTGGCCCATACTCCAGTTCTCCCCATTCTCGATAACTGCACCACCATCCAGGATGACCATTTAAAAAGAATTGCACAAAAACGGGGTAGCGGTGATTGGTGAGAAAGACAAACCTGTGGAATCTAGCTTCCTTTCCTTTTTCCTAACTTCATCTCCAAGTTGGCACTTGTCCAGAACCTGGGATCATAACAAATTTAAGTTAGCATTTTTGCTATGTTTCAATCACCAATCCTTGAAATACTGAACATCAACTCTAAGAAGAAACACGCAGGCACGTGTATAACAGCATTAACACACCCCTCATTGAGCTAACATAATAGAAACAACACACCTCCCAGATCTGTTCATCTGTGTACTCTTCAAGTGGGTCCAGATTACTTCTAACAGTCCCTTCGAACATGGTTGGATCCTGGGGAATAATGCTCAGTCTTGACCTTAAATCATGCAGGCCAATCAATGAGATATCAATGCTGTCAATCATAATCTGACCAGCTGCAGGTTCAACAGTTCGGAAAAGAGCCTGTATGAGAGTAGATTTACCACTGCCTGTTCTCCCAACAATACCAGTTTTCTTCCCTCCTGGGAAAGTGCATGAGAGACCACGCAGCACAAGTGGCATGTGTGGGGCATATCGGACCTGCATCGTATCCAGCCATTAGTAACATAAAAATAATGCCTGCCAGTTGGAGCAATAAACAGAACAAAATTACCTGCAGATTATCGATGTCAACTTCACCATGTGATGGCCAAGAATGGTCAGGCCTGTTCGCTTCAATTACAAGAGGAGGCTCGGCAGGAATAGAAATGTACTGAAGAATTCTCTCTACTGATATGAGTTCGTTCTCGCAATCGCAGAAACACCATATCAACCCAAATTGTGCCCTGTGTAGCTCAAGCGCATACATAACAGCTAAGCCTGCAATGGCTATGGAAAAGAAAAAAAACGTGTATTTCAGGTTCACTCATTGGTTGACAATAGGAAGGGAAATAGAGAAGAGGTGCAAGACAAGAACTGCCAACCTGGATTAGTTCTTTCTGGAAAAGAGACTAAAAGAAACAGACAGAAAGCAAACGTAATAGAACTGAACATATCCATTCGGAAGCAAAGCCATTGCATTGCAGCAGAATTATGAAATTTGGGCCGAGAATATGCATCTGTTAGTTTCATATTTATTTCTTCGAATCTTGATTCTTGATCAAAGCTCCTGATCGTTGTTGCTCCTGAAATTGTTTCTGCAAAATTTTGGATAACTGGAGCGTTGCATACTCCAATCAACCGTGAAAGCTCTCTTGCTGAGGGAATGTAGTATTGCTGCATGCATCAAGAAATGTGTTTGAACGCCTCTGTTTCTAAATGCTAAATCATTATAATAAGAAACTCTTAACTCTTTCTAAATGCTAAATCATTATATAATATAAGAAACTCTAAAACGCTTGGTTCTTTCACTATTCAGTCGCACTATTCACACATACAAAACTGTAGAGATACTTTGCATTTTTCAATAATTTATTTTGGTCTTGGAAGTTTTATTTTGAGCAACTTAATCATAATTGAACACCAATTACTTCTAGTTTCTTAGGCAATAATGGAATTAAAAGAAAATAGGCTAAAATGAAAAGGACATCTAACATGGGTGGCGTTCCAGAAATTTAATAAAAAATAAATGTAGATTCTCAAATTTTAAAAAACAAATCGGTTTTGGTATAAAAGTTTATTTATATTACTTTTCAGTCCTGCATTAAAGAGAGAGAACGATAACCGGATTCTAGTGATGAGAGGGTCATCGTTTAAGTCATTTACGACCACCAAAATGAATGTTTTTGGTCTCCACGGATTCCATGAGATAAGAGGGGCTTAATTGTGATTGTTTAGAACCTCAATGTTGCCTGAAAAAATAAATCTAAGTTGAGGAAGATAAATCTAACATGGCTTGATTTTATGTTTTTGGATCTTTTTTGAATATTTTGAGTTAATGGATTCGTGTTTTAAGGGTATTGATGAGGTGTTTCAGGGTTAAAATAACTTAAAATTTCAATTTTTTTATAAAAAAAATATTGCCCTAATTTTCAGCTATTACATGGTGGCCAAAACACGGGTTCACAAAATATATATATATATATATATATATATATATAAACCCAGGCGTGGGGGCCTGGGCTTAAAGGCCTACACACGTGTCTGGGTTCTTCCCTACACTAGCCCGGGCACGCTTGGCCATGAACACGAGAGCCTGAACTATTTTTTTGCTTTTTTTTTTAAGGTTAAATATAAATTTAAGAAAAATAAATTATTGAACATTGTTGAGTTCATGACCTGGAGTATAGGTTTCACGAGTTAAGCCACAACATCCCGGCTATTTTTTTTTAATATTAATTTAAAATGATATCTTTTTTAATTTATTTTTTCTTAAATAATTTTAAAATTTATATTTCAATTAATATTATTCCTTTATGATTTTTTTTCTTATTTAACATTTTTTAAACAAGACTTTGCTTTAATAATGTTGTCTATATTTAGTTTTTGAAAATATTATTATCATCCATATCTAATTTTTTTATCTTTTATATAGATTAAATTTATTTTTAAAATTAAAAAAATATTTATCATTTGATAATATTTCTATGTGCAACTGTACTTTTTTTTTCTTTTATGTAATTAATTTAATGTGTGTCTGTTTATATTATCTTTTGACTGAATAGAAAATTAAATTTAATAAAAAAATTCAGCAACCACAATTAGATAAATATCTCGTCTTACAAGATTAAGTATATTGATTTATATATGTTTCTTAATTTTATCAATTTTATTTTTAGTTATCGTTTAATGATTTTTTTTATTATTTATTAACACATATAATTATTGATTTATTTAATTATATGTATGTATATATGAGCTTTTTGATTTACATAAATTTTTTTTTGTATAAAAATACGTTGAAAAAGTCAATATATACAAAAATATCTGTAGGAAAAAAAAAAGTAATTGGCCCAGGGCGGGTGCGGGTCAAATAGATAACAAGATATATTACTTGTCATGATGAAACAGCGGCTACATCTCATTGAATGCCTTCGACACTTTTTAAATTTTCATGCAAGATTCAGAAAACTTGGGAAAAAGAAACACAAATTAAGAGACAAATGAAGAAACATCAGGAGATCTAATGATATTATTAGATTTTGGGCACTGAAGTAGAGCTCGGAAAAGTAAATGAGTGTTTAAAGAAACAAGGAGTACCTGATACCAGATACAGGCAGCAATTACGGGGATGGAAACTATAAAAACTTGCCATGCCACTTGAGACATCACTGCTATGATTCCCAGAAGCATGATTGCTTCGAAGGCAAGGCCCTCAACTGTATGTGGAATTTTCATATCTAATGCACTTTGATCTGTAGAAGCCTACACGAGAGGAAATAGATCAATGAAGTAAAAGTATTGAACTTGGTATCCTCCCCTAATTAATTCTAATCACTTATATACAGAACCTATGACATATTGAAATTGCATACTCTGTTAATGATTCGCCCGCTAGGGGTTGCCTCAAAAAAGGACATGGGAGCACGAAAAATGCACAGATGCAATTTGTTGAATAGTAGAGTTGCAGTTTTGTACCCTGCTGTTACAAAAAGCATGGCTTGAGCGAGCATGCAAAAAGAACTTCCAATAACCAGAGATACATAGACGATTAACAGTCTAGATCCACTAACACCAGGTTTCACATCCTTTGACACAGGAGTTGCCCATGCCATCCAATAAGTGCTACCAATTTGAAGGATCTGAAAGAGAAGTTGTGCCAGTAATATAAAGGGGACCAGAGCGCCTCCGTATGCTATTGTGATATATTTCCAATAGATTTGAAACCCAACACTGCCTTTCTCTCTCTCTTCTTCTTGAATGAGTTGTGCTTGTGGCTCGGCTACCTCATCTGCTTTACCAATTTGTGAATCTTTATTTCCTTCGTTATGTACAATCCTATCAGTACTGTTCTCGCCTCCATTGTTGTCTCTGACACTTTCATTTTCGGACACTGGTCCTGCATGTCTGGAATCAAGAACTGATAAAGCTGTCTTGAGTGCACCTACAAGTACCTTAAAATCAGATCCTGCATTGAGAATGTCGTCATACTTCCCTGCCTGCGCGATCCTTCCATCTTTCATGACCTAACCAGAAGGTACAGTTGAAACAAATGAAACAATAGGAGACATGATAATCCCACAAGCAATGAAGAAAACAAATGCATATTACTCACCACGATTAGATCAGCAGCGGATAAGAACTCAACCTGATGAGTAACATAAATAACAGTTTTTGAACTTAAAAGACCAAGCAAAACTTCCTGTCATGCAAAATCGAACAAGTATATTGTAAGAGAAATGCCAATTGTTTTTTTTTTTTTAATTAGGCACGAAAAGAAGAATAAAAGAGGAAGCAACTAAAAGGAAAATTAAAACAAAGGGTGGTGCTTTTATCTGGACTAGTAATTTTTTCTACAGAAATCGACAGCAAAAGTTAGCGTCCACTGCAAGCAATGGTTTCAAGGAAGATGGGATAGTTTACTTTAAACAAATGAGATCCAGTATGAGCATCCACGGCACTGAAAGGGTCATCAAATAGATAGATTTGAGCATCTTGGTAGAGAGCACGTGCTATCTGTATTCTTTGCTTCTGTCCACCACTCAAATTGATACCCCTCTCACCAATACCCGTTTGATCACCGAATGAGAGGATTTCCAGGTCCTTCTTCAGGGAACATGCTTCAAGTACCTTATCGTACCTTTCTCTGTCCATCACCTTACCAAACAATATGTTCTCTTCTATCGTACCACTCTGTATCCAAGGTGACTGAGCAACATAAGCCTTTGTCCCACACAACTTGAGTGTCCCTGAGATCTTGGGTAACTCTCCCAAAATGGAGGAAAGCAAGCTCGACTTGCCTGAACCAACAGTACCACAAACAGCTACCTTCATACCATTAAGCACTTTGAAGTTTATATCTTTCAATGTTGCGCTGGGTGAAGACAAATCCCAAGAGAAATTTCCATCAACAATCTCAATTGCTGTATCAGAACTGCCTCCTGGAAGCTTCTCTATAGCATCAGGCTGCAAGTCATCAAGACAAAGAAAAGATGCAATTCTGTCGAGAGAAACCTTTGTCTGAATTAGCATAGAAACTGTATCGGGAAGGTTATAGATTGGGGATTGAAGAATCTCGAATGTTGCGAGTGCAGATAAGACCTTCCCTGATTCAAGAGGGATTCCCATTAGCATGCAAGTACCGAAGGTGGCCACAGCCACAACAGTGGGAGTAGCCCAGCAGACAACAGTGATCACTACTGAATTATAGAAGTATTTCTTCAGCCACCGTGTCTCTACTTCCCTGAGGTCAAGAATCTTAGACAAAAACTTCATTTCCCATCCCTGAAGCTTGAGAACTCTCATATTTCTCAAAATCTCCACGGTTGCCTTCATTCGTTTATCTTTTGATTCCATTAACTTGTCTTGAAACTTCTCCTCTAATCTTCCGAAAGGATAGTTTAACGACATGACAATTCCTGTCGCAACAAAGCCAGCAACCGACCCCAGTCCCAAATTTCTGTACAGTATCAGCAGGGCCAAACAAACTTGCAAGATGACCAACCATGGATCGTGTATGAACTGACTAAAGGTGCCAAGTCTATCAGCATCAATTGTCATAATATTGATCATTTCTCCACTTGAATGCCCCTGCTTTGACTGACAGGAAATGGTCAAGCTCTTGTTGTAAATCATCGTGGCTGTTACTGCGCGGAGCCTTGTTCCAATTTGTTGCAACCTAAAAGATGAATGCCTGTGTGCGAGGCACTCAGCAAGCTTTGCAGCCACAAAGGTGGAAGCTAAAATATAACCTTGATTCTTGAATTCTCCTCGCCCTTCAAGGCATTGAACAAAAGCGTCGATAAGGTAGGGACCAACAAAAGAACATAACGTGCATATCAACGCCAATAAAGCTGTCTTTAAAATTTCTTTCCAGACTAACAGGAACAGTGCTTTCGCGAGCTTGAACCCGGTAACTCTACCACAATCTGACTCAAGCTTATTTTTAAAAACTGGAAAAGCTCCAACCACACTGTCAACACCGTGAAGTTGAGGAACATCTTCAAGGTCTAAAGTTTTCTTATTGCCAGCAGCAATCAAAGAATTCATCCAAGAGAAGGTGAGAATACTGAAAAGACCAGCATTTCCAAAAGGAGTCACCGTATCTCCCCCCCTAGAATTACTCGTCTCCAAATTATTAATCGAACTAGAATCACCATTCAAAAGGGGTTCTCCAAGTACATCTTGAATATCACTTCTCAAAAACCCAACATAACAAAGAAACAATCCAGAAAACACAGAGACCACATCAGACACTAAACACCACTCTATCTCCAAAGACCCGTGTTTGCGATGAAGGAAAACATCTACAACAAAGCAATAACAAGAAATAGCCAAATAGAAACCCCACCAAACTCTCAATGACAAAGGGAACATTTTTTCACCTGAGTTAAAGAATTGGGTATGCAAATAAACAACAAGTGCACCCCACGAGAGTGTTTTCAGCCCTAAATCCAAAAGGGTCATTATTTCACCATCAGACAAAACATTTCCATACAAATAAAAGTAGCTCAACAAACACAAGATGAAATTAAAAACCGAGACACCCAAACAACAGACCAAGGTCTGTTTATACCACAAAAACCTCCTCTTCATCATTAACATCTCTGAAGAACCCTCACCATCACCCCACCTGCTGAGTTTCTTACACAAAAACGAGACACATAAAGCAAGTAACAAAACCAAGTGCAACGATCCGCAGACCCCACTAATGAAAATGGATTCAAGAAGAAAATCAGTATTCGAACCTGGTTCATGCATTATGGAAGATGAGCTTGAGACAATGGCTGCGACACCTTGCTTTGTTGACTCAAAAAAATTTCCATGATCTGTGAGTCTTTGCAGAGATTACAAATCCACAGGCGGAGGGAAATAAAAAAGAAAAAAAAGGTCCCGCCAAGACAGTGGTCAGTTACAACTTACGATGGGCGGCTGTGAAAAGCTAATCAAAAAACATATTTATCCCTGGATTATCAAATATTTGTTAATTGGATACCCAAACAAAACTATTTCTCTATTGGGTCCCTATAAATTGAACATTTATTACCCAATCATCCCTTGCCTTAAAATCTTCTTTTCAATCATAAAAATTAAGAAAAACAAATCTCAAAAAAATTTCAATCATTTGTAAATATCCAAAATAATTTAAAATGATTCTCAATCGAGTTTTAAATTATAAATTACCAAGTCGAACTGTAACATCACGCCAGTTTTAATAACTATTATTACAATAATCATGGTATAAAGATATTGATATCCACCGTCTAAATGGTTTATTATGTAATGGTTGGCCTTATACAAATGCTTCATATATATATATATATATATATATATAAAGCCATTGATTATAGCTAATTAACAAATCCATATGAATTAATCAAAAAATTTGGAAAGCTAACAGATTTAATGCTAGCAAACTCATGACAGAATTAAAACATAAATACAGGTTTAAGGACCGGAGAAAAATTATATTAAATAAGAAAGAGTAGACTAATAAAATTACAGTACAAATTAAAAAAGAACCCTAATGATGGGTCCGAATAATCCAATTATCACAAAACTAGCTAGGACTACTTATTTGAGCTCGTTTTCATCAAGAGTGAAGCATGAACTAGGTGTGGTAGCATCATAGTTTCTTCAAGAAGATGGAAAGGAAAACTTCCCCTTGCAATCATCAATCAAGATCGAGCCTTTCAATGCTGTGATCATCTAAGTTGAAAACACCGATCGAGGTCCTTGCCTTCACCATATTAATTTGTTTTTCCAATCAAAGTTTGACGCATTGTCATCAGCAGAGTGTATAGCAATCCTGTTCAGATACTGGAAGCCAGAAGTGAACAGAGAGAAGGAATCATTAAGAGCCAAAAACATTGCATGGTAACCTAACATTTGACAGGTTCCCATGTTTGTTGCTCGCAATTCAACTTGTAGATAGTTGTTGGGAAAACTAGGGACAACTAACCGGATCAATACAGCGGAATACAATTCACAATTCACAAGTCCCAATTCTTTTTTCCTCTTTATGCAGTAAAAACAGAATCAAACAATGAACAAATATAATGCAACAATCACACAAATTAACGCCAAGATTTTTACGTGGAAAACCCGATGCGGGAAAAACCACGGGACCGGAGTCCACCAAAAAACTTCCACTATCACAAATAATGGGTTCACAATTGTTCTTCCTCATATTCAACTAAGGGCTACAACAAATATATCATCAAGAACAACTTATTCTCGGATTACAACAAGATTAAAGAGAGTAATGTTAGAGAAAAGCTCACAACACTGACAGCCCCGTTTTCTGTCAAAACGACCAGCTTCCACACCACCAATCTTCAATCCAACCGTTCAGAATGAAGAGTAACATGTCTAGAAGCTGCTGTCCAAATCTCAGCCCGATCCAACGGTGAACGAACTGGAAATCGAAGAAAGAAGACAGACTGCTCTGCTGCCTCCTCTTCTTTCTTTCTCTCGGTTTTTCTCTGCTCTCTCGTTCAAATTTGTTCTCCCTCTCTCTCGTCTGCCTTCTACAGTGGCAGACACATTTAAATTAAAGAGGCAGCCAGCTGCCTCTCTTCTTGATTAATGTGGTGGTCCCCTCATCACATGGTGCGGGACCACACACAACAATAGTGTTGTAAGGAAGGGCATTCAACCGATCGATCTTCATCCGGCTGTAGAAGCATGCCATCTTGATTCTTGAGCAACATGAAGAGCAAAGAACGTCATAAACACCAGCAAAAGATCTCATGATCACTCCACTGGGTAACTTTTATCCTGTACAAAGAAGGGTTTCTTCTCAAAAATAACTTCCATGTGGCTTTTCTGGGCAGAAAGATGTTCTCATTTATCTAAGGCTTCTATTAGTAGAAGCATAAAATTTTGGGTGTTCACCCAACCCAGGGGTTGAAGGCCCGGGTAACAGGTTGATTCGTACGAACCAGGTTCAGGGTCACTAGGTTGGCCAAGATTTATGAAAGGAAACTTCCCCAGCTGAATCCATGGTGGCTGTAACATAATACGAAGAAGATTGCCCTGTCAAGTGTGGGGATGAGGAAAAGGCATTCTGTATCACCGGAAGGCTTTCAAGAATACCCCAAGCATGAAAATATTTAGCATGGTAGCATCGGAGGAAAGGGAGACAAACATTCTATCAGCGAAGGCAAACCAGCCGGGAGAAGAACAGACTAAAGAGGGGTTATCTGGAAGCCAACGATATACACATACCATGCTTCTTGTGCATAATGCTCCTGTATCCAAGGCTGTAGAAGGAAAAGACATCGACCTCGACACCATTTTCCAGCATTTCTCCATGTTCAACATGGAACTAATAGTAAAGCAGTAATAGTTTGCTTTCTGATTTATGAATTATTCACATGTCGAAGTATGCCACCCCACTCTCTTGAACACCTGAAAGTCTCGAATCAAAAACTGAGTACCGGTAGATAATGTTGATTTCTAAGACTAAAGCACCTTACTGAACTCACATGCCACCATCAAGGACTACCCAACAAAAGTAGTGGGGGAAATTGCTCTTACAATCACCTAGATCAAACCTCTCAATGTTTCTATCACCCAGGGCTGAAGATTCCCCAAATCCTTGCTTCCATCAAGCTCATCAGCAAAGCATGTAGAATCTTCCAACAAGGCATGATCACCTGGACATTTATGTAGCTCAAAATGTAGCTTGTAAACATCAAAGTCAGGAGGAGCAACGAATCTTTTAACCATCAACAGATCGATCACTGGAGCACTCCACCAAATAACTTGCATCATGCCATTTGAATTTTGTTTCTCTTTCGTGCATAAAAAAGTTCTTGTTGTTTTTAAATTAAAATTATTTTTTGTTTAAAGAATTTAAATTAGTGTTATTTTAGGTATTTTTTATGATTTTAATGCTCTACTGCAAAGATACAAAAAAATATTTTGTTAAAAAACACATTACACTGTATTAGCTACAATATCACTATTATTATTTTTCTCCTGTTTTAAAAATAGAAGGACAGGCAAAAAGAGGAACATAGATGTTACATAAATATCAGTTAAGTTACGATTCATTAATATTCCATTATTAAGTTATAAAAATTATCAATTTGATTATTTATAATTTCTGTAATAAAACATCAAAGAGCAACATTTATTACAGTGTTTTCAACTATGGTTAATTTTGAACTATACCTCTGAGAATGCTGTACCTAGACCAAGCATTAAGAAATTGTTTGACTTTGTGGTTTATCTATGTTTTTTAAAAATATTAAATTTTTTAGTTTTAAATTAATATTTTTTTGTGTTTTTTTATCATTTTTATACAGTAATATAAAAAATATTTTAATATATTTTTAAATAAAAAATACTTTAAAAATAAACTTCCATCACATTTTCAAACAAACTTTCTAAATCAGTTGATTCATATCCAATATTTAAAGAATCAAATCCTAAAATTATACTTACTTCTGGGACCAAAAAATAATGCTTAGGCTGTAATTATCAATATATTTAAAAGAAAAGAGAAATGATGTAGTAGCTATTTTAGGAAAACATATATTTTTCTATTTTATTTTTTTATTCTTTATTGTGATGTTTTTCTAGTTTTTTATATTTAAATGGAATATTTTTTTCTAGTTTATTTTTTTTAATCAATATTTTCATAGTCTTCTAGTTTTTTTATATATAAAAAGTTGTAATAATTCTTGGGAAGTGTAGATATAAATAAATAAAAATTAAATATTTTAATTATTTATATCCTTGTATTTATGGTGTTTTTTGTTATTTAAATATTTCTTCGTTCCTTCCTGTGTTGTAAAATTTAAAAAGTATTTTTTAAATAAAAAAATATTCTTATCCCTTCTTATTAATTCATAAATATTTTTTTTTCATCCCATAATATCTATATTTCTCATACTATAAATATAGCTTAATACTAAATATTTTTTCCTAGCAATCAAGATATGAACAACAATACAATAAGGATACTTTAGTCAAACTCCACCAAAACTCCTAATTAACAAACACGGTAGCCTAGAGTTCCAGCCTTGGTGTTTGATGTGTTAGATGATGGATGATCGATTCTATATTTATTATAATTTAATTAATATCCGTAAATGAATCAATAATACATTGTTTTTTTTTGTAGTTTAATGTGGGTGTCCGGGCTAGCTTGCGCGTACCTCGACTAATCTCACGGATCCTGAAGTTAACGACCATGTAAGCCTCCAGTGGCCATCATATGAGCAACCACAGGGTTCGAACCTGAAACCATAAAAGGAGCAAACCTCTTAGTTCCAAGCTCTTACCATTGAGCCACCACCTAGATAATTATTAATAATACATTGTTGAAGTTTCACGTACAGGCCTGAATTTCTTGTCATGAAAAAAAAATTACTGTAAATTCTACAAGTCAAAATGCATCATTGAAATTTACCCAGGCCCCAAAAGGTTAACAAAATTTGAAATCCATAAAGCTAAATCCAAAATCAAAATTTATTTTATTTACAAAGAAAACAAACCCAATAATTTGTATTTATGTCGAAGTAATTTCTCTGTATGCGACTCTCTCCCCCTCTCTATCTGCAGTCTCCAAACAAACACAGGTCAAAACAATTCACACTTAGAGAGAGTACAGCAAGGGCAGAGAGAGAGAGAGAGAGAGGCCCATTTCCGTGTTTTCTCTTTGTAGGTACGTTTTAAAGCTATCTCTTTTATCCAGGACCTTCACGGCACAAAACCCATTCGGCCTATTTGTGTGTTCTTTGCATTTTAAAGGGTTTAAATTTTAGGTTCTGGGTCACAATTCTCAAGTCAAAAACAAAATAACAGGCTTTGGAGAGAATTACAGTTTGTGTTTTGTTTTAAGGTGTTTGGCTGCTCAGAAATTTTAGGTTCTGGGAAAGAGAGGGAAAGTGAGTGAAAGTTTCGAAATTTTTTACTGTTTGTGTTTTGTTTTGACGTGTTTGGCTGCTCAGAAATTTTAAAAACAAAATAACAGCCTTTGGAGAGAATTACAGTGAAAATAAAAGAGAAAAGAGACAAAAGAAAGGAAAGGAAAAAAACAAAGAGTCACCTGAGCTACATTGTCACGTTCCGCCTCCCATGAAAGCCCTCACCGAGCCACTTTCAATGCCACCAACAATGGCGGTATTCTAACATGTAAGGAAGTTGCATGCTCAACCAAACCACGACAGCTTACTTTGAATTTGTTTGGAAATGCTATTCAAATCATATTTTTAAAAAATTTTATTTTTTAAATTATTTTTATATATATATTTTTATATCGTTTTGATATGCTGATTTTAAAAATAAATTTTAAAAAATAAAAAAAATATTATTTTAATATATTTCCAAATAAAAAATACTTTGAACCGCAACCGTTACAATAATCTCAAACAGGCATTTTATACGCTGGAGCGTGGGTGAGTTTCCCACGCCGGTCAATCTTTCACTCTCCAATCTCCATTCATTTTAGCCTCCTGTATTTTTTTTAGTTTCAAACTCGGTCCTTAAAACCTTAATTGTTTTAGATCAATGTTATTTCTATTTTTATTTTGCTAAATTAAACATTAACCGACATAATACCCCACATCGACGGGTGAGGATTAGATAGCTAGCCTTATTAGTAGTGTTGATTGCTGACTTGTCAGGCGCGTTTTGGGGAGCCGACCTCACTAGCTGTTTGGTTGTGCTGACAAGGTCATCATGCTCCTTAAGGGGAGTAGATTGTAATATCTCACATCGGCGGATGAAGATTAAGTAGGTGGCCTTGTTAGCAATGCTGGTTGCTGATTTGTCAGACGCGTTTTGGGGTCAGGCGTAGTTACCAAAAACAAATCTGTGAAGACCGGTAATGTCTAAAACAGACAATATATAACAGGTCGGGCCGGACTATTACAACCGAGCTCCATAATTTTTCTCGGTGTTACGGGATTCTCATATCTAAGCAACCGAAACAAATTATTAAGTCCAATCTCAAATAAATTCGATATAAAATAATTAGATATAAAAAAGTTGGTAAAAAAAAAATAGACATTTTCCTTGCTCATACAATCCAATCACTAATGGTAAAAAAACTTAAGCGATTGAATATTTTTCTAAGCTTTAAATTTCGTCTCTAAAACTTTAATTATTTTAAATTAATAAATTCAAATTTTAGATAAGACCAAGCATTAACCAAACAATGTAATATTTCCTCAACATATTGAAATTCTCATGCGTAGATATGCAAAATAAATCATTAAGCCCGGATACAAATAAACGCAGTGTTAAAAAGCTCATGTCATAACTAAATCTGAGTGTCCAAAAAGAAAAAAAAAAACTGAAACAGAGAGAGAGAGAGAGAGATCACTGCAGAACACTATTACAATTGATCTCTCTACTCTACTGGGCTAAAATCATTGTTTTGAAACCCGGCTTGGCCGGGATCCGGTCAATTTGGGGCTGAAATTGGATCGAGTTGATGAAAAAATAGAAAAAGTCATGACCTGGTGTGACCCGGCCAACCCGGCGGGTTGACCCAGCAAAACCCGGTTGCAACCCGTTGACTTTTGTTTTTTTTGCTAAAATGATACCGTTTTGAATTTTTTTAAAAATAGGAATTGACCCGGCCAACCTGGTGATCCGGTTAAGACTCGATGACCTGATTAAAATCCAGAACTTGGGCTTTGAACCGGACCGAGTTTAAAAACTATGGTTAAAATAAAATCGCTAGCTACTTTAACTTTTTTTTAATTTAATTTAATTTAATTAACAAATAAGCATGACAAGCGCACACTGAAACCTGCCAATTTTCGACTTAATTACCTAACTAGATTAATCCACCCTGTATCCACGTGGTTCATACACTTGGCAGGGTACTTCTAACTGAAATAAATAATCTTAGTGTGTTGTTTTTCTGAAAGTAACGGAAAAGGACTATGGAATATCAAAATTTTAACCATGGTTAAACTTCAACTAGAGTTGGGTGAGTGCTGAGCTCCACCGTCATTATTTTTTCTCTCGTGTTTTTCAAATATAAAAGGATATGTTAGGAGATATTTCGAAGAAAGAGGAACATTAATATTTAAGTTATAATAAAAACTATCAATTTGATTATTTATAATTACTTTAAAAAAACACCAATAAGCAACATTGATCCCTATTTAACCGGAGTTTTTAAAAAATTGATTTTTTTAAAAAAATAAAATTTTATGTTTTTTTATTGATTTGGCGTAATGATTTTAAAAATAATTTTTTTTAAAAATATATATATATATATATTATATTTTTAAATTAAAAATATTTTTAAAAACAATTATTATCAAATACTCCTTAATACTTTATCTTTATTTTACTATAAACACCGATAGATATAGCATAATACACATTTTTTAAATGATAGAAGTTATTATAATCTTTTTACTTGTTTTTTTAAAAAGTTAAACCACTTGGATACGTTTGGAAGCAAAACAACACTTAACCTTTGCCTATTTGTTTTATTTTTAATTTCACACTTAAAGCTTGATTTTAGAGCTTAGTTATGATTTTAAGGGCAATTTGGTTTTCTAATTAACATTGATAATAATTTTTTTAAAATTATATATTTTTGTTTTATTATTCAACGTTGGACGGGTTAAAACATAAATTTTATAAGTGTTTTTTTTAATGTTTTTTTAAAAATTATCACGGTCTCGAATAAATATTTATTTTAAAATTAATGTTTGAGATAATGAGTATCTATTTTTTTTATATAATTAAGTAAAAATTATTTTAAAAAATAAAATTATTGAACCAACCAAGTTCATGAACTGCGAGACGACAAGTGTCATCCAATACACTATTATTTCAATACTTAAAAAAGATTTAATCACTTAAAAAAAGCTTTCATTTTTATGTTTTTTTATAAATGGTGATGCTTTTACAGGTTATGCGGTGACCTTTTAACCTATAAAATAAAGTGATTTATATAAAATTAATTCATATGATTTAATTAAAAATTTATACTAAAAAAAAATCAAATAAAAACATTTCAAGATTAGTCTTCTTATCCAGTTTAATGTCATTATATATATATATATATATATATATATATATATATATATATATTTTTTTTTTTTGCTGTTAAAAAATTTTGGTCGGTTCCTCAAAGGATGTTAAAATCTAATCAGCATCCTTAACTTTAACACTATATCAGAATGAATGATTGAGATTTTATCAAGTCCCAAAAGGTTAACAAAATTTGAAATCGTTAAAGCTAAATCCAAAATCAAATTTTATTTTATTTCACATAATAAAGAAAATAAACCCAATAATTTGTATTTATGTCAAAGTAATTCCTCTGCATGCAACTCTCTCTCTCTCTCTCTCTCTGCAGAGTCCAAACAAAAACAAGTCAAAACAATTCACACTTAGAGAGAGTACAGCAAAGGCAGGGAGAGCGCAAAAACAAGTCAAAACAATTCACACTTAGAGAGAGTACAGCAAAGGCAGGGAGAGCGGGCTGTAGAGAGAGAGAGAGAGAGAGAGACCCATTTTCGTGTTTCCTCTTTTTAAGTACGTTTTAAAGTTTCTCTTTTACTCAGGACCTTCATGGTACAAAACCCATTTGGCCTATTTGTTTTCTTTACATTTTAAAGAGTTTAAATTTTAGGTTCCGGGTCACAATTTTGAAGTCGAAAGTGGAGCGAGGGAGACAAGATTTTCTTGTGGGTCTTATTATGTTAATGCATTTTGGGCTTGGGAGCTGAGAAGGAGAGGGAAAGTGAGTGAAAGTTTTGAAATTTTTTACTGTTTGTGTTTTGTTTTGAGGTGTTTGGTTGCTGAGAAAGAGAGGGAATACGCACGAAAGTCTGGAAATTTTTTCTGGGTTTTTGTTTTTTGCCTTGTATGATTTTTGTTTTTGGGTATTAAACAGAAGAATAAAACGTGAGATTTTTTGGGTTATTCTTTCATTTTTTATTTAATTTCCTGCCTCATCTCTCTCTAAGTGTATGGTAAATGCATTTGTGGTTTATTTTGTGTTCTCGGGCTCTGATTTTTTGGGGTTTATTTTTTCTCCGACAGAAGCAGAGAGGCGAGGTAAAGGCAAAACTTTGGAATTTATCAGGTATTTGGGCTATTATTTTTAACTTTTCTAATTTTTATTTGTTATTGCATGACTCTTACTGTGTTTGGTTCCCGAGAAAGCTGAGGAAATGACAAAGAGAGGACCGAAATTAATATGTTTTATTGCTCTTTGGTTTTGAGTTAGTTGTAACTCAGAAAGAACAAAGAAATTATCATTTTGTTCTATTTTAGCTTTTTTTTTATGATCCTTACTTCTCTGTGCTATTTTTTTCCATATATGTTTGTTTCAATTGACAAAAATACAACACCTTTTCTTTGTACGTAGTTTTTTTAATGCTTTTCACTCCTAGTCCGTGAATTTAACAATAAAAGTGAAATGAGCACGTCCAGTGCTGGGATTTTTATAATCTATCTCTGTGTTTTGTATATTTGCATGTGTTTTTGGGCCAATGAGTTGAGTCCTCCTTAACGAGTCCCTTTTGCTTGCAACATTTCTATTCCTTGTTTAAGTTTTGGTTTTGGTTATACATGATTTTTTCAGATTGCTATGCATGATAGTGCCTATGGTTCTTCTATTTTAATCAGTGAAATCTTCTAATTTATTTATCCATTTGTCAACTAGAAGTTGAAATGTTTATTTGGGTATTTTAAAGCGCTCTTGTCTTTCTGTGGTATCTGACTTCTTTTTGGCAATTATGTTTACAGCATAGGTTGAGGTAACAGTTAAAGAAATATGGATGAAAATTCTCAATCAAGCATTTTTGATGGGGAGATAACTGGAATCAGATTTGGTTTGGCAACTCAGAAGGAAATTGTAAGTAGAATTCTGTCTTGGTTGTTTGCTTGCTCATGTTATTTAAAGCATTTCAATTGGTGTAATGGTTTTCTTGAATCATTTGTTGTTTCTTCGGATTGATGTGCAACATTTGAACGTAGAGGTACCTTTTGTTGCTAACAGAGTACCTCTAGAGTCTATTAAAAATTTATTTCAAGGCACCAGTTATGATGTTATTAATGTAAAATTCACTTTTGATTAATAAGTTTTCACTTTTCAGCATGTTTGCCAGGATTACAATTTATTTCTAACTGGCATTCACTGTATTTCTAGCTTCAAATCCTCTAATTGTTATAAATTGATGCCCGTGCAAATTTTGTTGACAGTGTACAGCATCCATCAGTGATTGCCCTATCAGCCATTCCAGTCAGCTGACTAATCCCTTCCTTGGTTTGCCACTTGAATTTGGCAAATGTGAATCTTGTGGCACTTCTGAACCAGGAAAATGTGAAGGTCAATATCTTTCCTTGATCACATGTGTGTGTGCGTGTATGATTTTTCACTGTTTTATATGATTTTTCTTGAAAAAAAATTTGAATTTGCTCTTTTTTCCACTTCCAGGTCATTTTGGATTCATCCACTTGCCAATTCCTATATATCATCCTAGCCATATTAGTGAGTTGAAGCGAATGCTGAGCTTGATATGTTTGAAGTGCTTAAAGTTAAAAAGGAACAAGGTATTCCCAAATTGAGCATTTCTTCTGTTTCATCAATTTTCAAATTTTTAATGAAACACATTGAATCTACATGTGAGTCATGATGCGTAGTCTTTCTCTTGGTGTCCATGTTGATGGAGTTCAATAGGCATAAACATAATAGGGAGCAAGGATAAAGGTTTGCGCGTCGCATATTTACTTGATATATATATGTTAAGTACATTCCTTTTGTTCCTTGATACTGTTGTAAAGACGACAAAAAGAAGG
Source organism: Populus trichocarpa (assembly GCF_000002775.5). NCBI lineage: Eukaryota > Viridiplantae > Streptophyta > Magnoliopsida > Malpighiales > Salicaceae > Populus > Populus trichocarpa. Next base: position 19,892,441 of record NC_037287.2, on the reverse strand, counting down.
GAAAGGAAAAATGATGGTTGTGAATAGCATGGGCATATAGAACCCAATCAGTTATTATGATTGGATTACAAGATAATTTTTCCTTTAATCATTGCAAATGATGTATAAAGAAGTGTAAAACCTGACTTACCATGAAGGAAAGGATGAAGAGAACTTTAAGGAAACACACCTCTGTTTTTCTGACTTACAATCAGTTAAAATGGGGTCGTTGTGCACCTTATTCTTAATACTATTTGCTAATATGTTTCTTCCTATTTCCCACCCTGACTTTATAATTAACAGATTCAAATCAAGAGTAATGGTGTGGCTGAACGGTTGCTTTCATGCTGTGAGGTGAGTATAAAAGTGCCATTTACTCTTCATTCTATTTGTAGAAAGAAATATGCACTATCGCTTGTTCTGCTTACTAATTCTGAACAGGCGTTACACATTAAGTTACCGCATCAATATTATTTATTTATAAACATGCTTGCTTTAAATTGCTCTCCTCTCTCGCAGACTGTTTTGTTCTAGGGCCCCAATGTGTTCCTACAATTTTAAGCTCCCAAAGTTTACCTTGATTGCGTGTTAGATCAATCATACAAATAATGGTTCCTTATATATGGAAGGAGAGAGCATCGGTATATGAGAAATTTTGATCCCAAAGAGGGATGGTGCATTTTTGTAGAGGAAAGGGGAGTCATTGGTTATTTTTTATCCTTGTGTCTCTTATTATTTGTGTACCTTTTGGTGATGCAGTTGGATTTATGGTCGTTCCAGGTTGTGAATGTAGCTGGATCTTTTTTCCTGGATTCCCAGATAACATAACTTTTAGAACTTAACTTGTATTTCCTCCCCCCTTTCTTTGGTTTCTCCTTTCTCCCTACCGATTTTTATTTTTTTCCCTGTTTAATAGAGTGCTGAGATTTATTGTTTTTGTACCTTTTGGGATTCGGTTTCATTTGTGATTTGGCACACAAGATCCTCAAGTTACATAATACATGATAAAAAATCTTTGCTTATATCTGATTTTACCTATTTCTTTTTGTTACAGGAGTGTGCACAAATTTCTATTAGAGAGGTTAAGAATACAGATGGCGCTTGTTTCTTAGAACTAAAGCTGCCTTCTAGGTCCAGACTAAGGGATGGTTGCTGGAATTTCCTAGAAAGATATGGTTTTCGCTATGGTGATGACTTTACACGACCATTGCTCCCCTGTGAGGTTTGTTTCTAGTACACATTTGTTTTAAGCGTGATAGATGAAGCTGTTTGGTATTGGGGTCATTAGTTGTTTTATGAGAATACAGATGGCTTGAACTCGCAGGGTCTCTAGTTTCCAATCTAGTTTGTTTTATTGATGGAGGAGATATTTTTTGTTGCTGAGTGGTATAGTCCTGACCCCCTGATGTCTGTGTTCAGTTTTCATCACTTTTGAAATGTATTCATACATGTACATGCTTACAGCAAGGTGGTGTGCATCCAGATTTGTTTGGTGCTTCATATATGCATGTGTGCCAATGCTTGCCTGTCCAAACAGTTTTTGTTTGGTCTTCTTTCTTACTCACATGGCTGGAAATGAGTTACCTCATTGCCTCAGTGAGTTACCTATACAGGATTCAGATTTAGAACAGTACCTGTATGTGTCAAATCACTCACCTTTTCAGCATACACTCTGATGTTCTCTTGTTAAGTAGTTTGCATCAGATTTTAAAACAGCATTCGTATGCATCAAATCATTCACTTTTTTAGCATATACTCTGTTGTTTACTTGTTTCAGTAGATTCTGAGATCTTATCATAGAGATTTAGAGAAGACATGAAGTTGGTTTTTGATATAAATTTCCCTTTCCCTTTCTCTCTGTCTCTCCACCATCATCATTCTATCTGGTTTTTGTGGGGTTGACTGCAATACACAACAGGTCATGCAAATTCTGAAGAGAATTCCTGCGGAGACTAGAAAAAAGCTAAGTGGAAAAGGATATTTCCCCCAGGATGGTTATATCCTACAACAGTTACCTGTCCCTCCAAACTGTCTATCAGTTCCAGTTGTTTCAGATGGAATTACTGTCATGTCTTCAGTAAGCTATTTACATACTAAATTGGGTTCTCTACCTTGCTGCTATGTTTGTTTTCATCATTGACTTATTGCTTTCATGTTGTTTTCAGGATCTCTCTATATCCATGCTTAAGAAAGTTCTTAAGCAAGCTGAAGTGATCAGAAGCTCACGGTCAGGTGCACCAAATTTTGATGCACACAAAGATGAAGCTACTTCCTTGCAATCAATGGTCGATCAGTATCTTCAAGTTAGGGGCACAACGAAGACATCCCGTGATGTAGATACTCGTTATGGGGTAAAAAAGGAATCCAGCGAATCCACAACCAAAGCATGGCTTGAAAAGATGAGGACTCTGTTTATAAGAAAAGGCTCTGGATTCTCTTCTCGCAGTGTCATAACTGGAGATGCGTACACACTAGTGAACCAAGTTGGGATCCCCTATGAGATTGCTCAAAGAATTACATTCGAGGAGAGGGTCAGTGTGCATAACATGAGATATCTACAAGAGCTTGTGGATAACAAATTGTGCCTGACATACAAGGATGGTTCTTCCACCTACTCTCTAAGGGAAGGTTCCAAGGGTCATACTTTTCTTCGACCTGGGCAAGTTGTTCATAGGCGGATTATGGATGGAGACATTGTCTTTATTAATAGACCACCGACAACTCACAAACATTCATTGCAAGCACTTTCAGTGTATGTTCATGATGATCATGCAGTTAAGATTAATCCTCTGATATGTGGGCCTTTAAGTGCTGATTTTGATGGTGATTGCGTTCACCTATTCTATCCTCAGTCCCTTGCTGCGAAAGCTGAAGTCTTGGAGCTTTTCTCAGTGGAGAAACAATTGCTTAGCTCCCATAGTGGCAATCTGAATTTACAGCTGACAACAGATTCGCTTTTGTCATTGAAGATGATGTTCAAGGCCTGCTTTTTGGGCAAATCAGCTGCTCAGCAACTAGCAATGTTTATATCACCTTATTTGCCACAACCAGCTTTGTTGAAGGTCAACTGTTTTTTCCCACACTGGACTGCACATCAGATTCTCCAGATGGCTTTACCAGCATGCTTCAACTGCTCTGGAGAGAGATTCTTGATCATCAACAGTAATTTTTTGAAGGTTGATTTCAACAGGGATGTTGTGGCATCAGTAATTAATGAAATTCTGATCTCAATGTTCTTTGAGAAGGGTTCTGGTGCAGTGCTCAAGTTCTTTAACTCCTTGCAGCCCATGCTGATGGAAAATTTGTTCTCTGAAGGCTTCAGTGTTAGTTTGGAAGATTTCTCCATCTCTCGGGCAGTCAAACAAAGGATCCCAGAAAGTTTCAAGGCCATTTCTCCCTTGCTTTGTAATTTAAGATCCACCTTCAATGAACTGGTTGAGTTGCAAGTGGAGAATCACATCCGGGATGTGAAACAGCCAGTTAGAGAATTCATTTTAACTTCCTCTGCCTTGGGTTATTTGATTGACTCTAAGAGCGATGCAGCTGTTACTAAGGTTGTTCAGCAAATTGGCTTCTTGGGCTTGCAAGTTTCTGATAGGGGAAAACTTTACTCGAAAACTCTTGTTGAAGATTTGGCCTCCCATTTTCTGAGCAAATATCCTGCCAATTTGTTTGATTATCCTTCTGCCCAGTATGGCTTGATTCAAAACAGTTTTTTTCATGGGTTGGATGCATATGAGGAGATGGCTCATTCCATTTCTACGAGAGAAGTCATTGTGCGCTCATCTAGAGGATTGTCTGAGCCAGGAACATTGTTCAAAAACCTAATGGCCATCCTCCGGGATGTGGTAATTTGCTATGATGGCACTGTAAGAAATGTCAGCAGCAACTCAATCATCCAATTCGAGTATGGTGTGAAGGTGGGAACTGAGTCCCAAAGTTTATTCCCAGCTGGTGAACCTGTTGGCGTCTTAGCTGCCACTGCAATGTCCAATCCTGCATATAAGGCTGTTCTTGATTCTACTCCAAGTAGCAATTGCTCTTGGGATATGATGAAGGTAGCCATTGCCTTATGCAAATTCTTCATCCTCGTAGAAGTTTATTTTGCCATATTCTGCAGTGTAATGCTACAGATCTTTCTTAACATTTCATTTCTTTTCAGGAAATACTTCTTTGCAAAGTTGGTTTCAAGAATGACCTAGCTGATCGACGTGTGATTTTATACCTGAATGACTGTGGCTGTGGTAGAAATTATTGCCAAGAAAGAGCAGCATATTTGGTCAAGAATCACTTGGAAAAAGTCAGTCTTAAAGATATTGCCAAGTGTTTTATGATTGAGTGAGTTCTGCCCTTGCATTTTTTATGTCTTTTTTGCTTTCTTGTTTAGAATCAAATGAAAGGATGTGTGCTGTCCCATATGCTCTATTCTTTTTCCTTCATTGATATTGTGCCACATCCTTTGGATGCCCAGTTCTCAAACTGTGCGTCAATCAATTTTCTATTTATTCCCCTGTTTATATTTTTTGCCCTTGTTTTTGCTTTTTATATCATTTATTCTATTTTACTCCAACGGTGAGATATTTATCAGTAACAATATGCTTGATATAAGATTAAGAGTTCTGATGGCTTCTTACAAGCAGATACAAGAGTCAACAGATACCAGAAAGTTTTGGAAGTGATGCAGGCCTTGTTGGTCATGTTCATCTTGATAAGGTTACTACTCTTGTTTCTGAAGCATTTTAGGTGGCATATTTTATCTATGAAGTACTTGGGTCTTCTTGTTAAACTTATTTCTTTTGTTAGTAATTTGAAGCTTTATTTTATACAGAGGAAGTTGCAAGATTTGAACATTACTGCTCAGGTGATTCTTGAGAAGTGCCAAGAGACTGTCAACACATTTCGAAAGAAGAAAAAAGTTGGCAATCTTTTTAAGAAGACAATTTTGTTGGTCAGGTTAGTTTCTCAATTCAATCTAAATTTGCATGAAGTCAATAATTGTGGTCTTGAAAGTCCCCATCATTTACAATTAATTTTCTGAAATGAGATGACATGCTGCCTGAAAGAAGAGCGAGTCTTCAAAAATTTGGTTAATTGGATTGTGTTTTCTTTTTGTGAAGATTTGGTTTTTAGCAGTCTCGCATTTACTTGATGAATGGTGATTGATTGATAAAACTGTCAAATAAAATATATGGTTCACCTATGAAGGGAGATGATAAATATGAAAATTATAACAGTTGGAGAGATCACATGGAGAGACACAGCTACATTCATCATCAAAAATTTATGGCTGTGTTAGAAGTGAGATGCTGAAGTTTTCCCAATACAATGAAAAGTATTACCTTGAGACTCACACACACACACACACACACACACACACAAAACACACATGAAAAATGCGAAGGCTTTGCATGAATTTGTTTTTGTCTCAAGACATAAGTCATAAAATTGAATTGGTGAGATAGTTTGTTTTCTTTTCAGTTATTTTTGCCATCCCTTCTTATTTTCTGATTTACTATTACCTATAAATTTACCACCTTGGCATGAGATTGGTTTACTTCATCTAATTTCACTTGAAGTTCATAGTTACCAGAGTTTCTATATGACATGGAACGGCTATCTAGGGTGTGTAGCTTGAATTGGTTGCTTTTGCATCTCTTGATCATAACTGTGCAGCCCAAAAAATGTTTTTTATGGTCTCTCTGGAGTGATACACTGTTAAAGACCCAATCTGTAGCTTAGGTATTTTACATCATTAAAGAAGGTGTGGAAGAGGTTAATGCTTAATGAGGTGAAGAAGATAATACCTTAGAGGTATGAGTGTAATTTGAACTCATGCATCCAGAGACAGGTCCATTTGGGATCACAGCATTGCATGAGCCAGATTGCCAAAATTAATGACTCAAAATGTAGCTTAGGTGCTGATACACTGAAAAAGTTCAAAGCGCGCTGGCACTTGATAGGCTAGGTGCTACTACATGGCCACTAGATGTATATTAGCCTACTTGGAATGCTTACCTATAGCTGCTCCCTTTTCACGGTTGTACTTGATTGTTATCTTGCATATAATATTACTAGAAACATTATTACTTAAATGGCTCGAAACACCAGTTTACTTCTATCTTTTATTTTCTGCTTCTTACTTGGCAGCAAAGTTGTTATGTGCTTGAAATGGCTACTTACTTCTCTCTTTGATTTTGTGCTCCTTGGCAGTGAAAGTTGCTCTTTCCAGCAATGTATAGATGAATCACCATGCTTGATGTTCTTCTGGCAAGGTGCCGATGATGTTCATTTGGAGAGGACTTCAAACATTCTTGCTGACATGATTTGCCCAGTTCTGCTGGAAACAATCATCAAAGGTTTGTGATAATTTTGTTTTATATGTCATGAAGAATGTTTGCTTATGTTTCTATGGGCCGTGTGGATCAGATATTTTTGATAATTGTGCTCAGAAGTATGGAATTGTTAATTTCTTCTCCTATCTGTCTTTGTTCAGTTTATATTGGTTTGACAATTAGCATAAGGCATTCTGTACAGAGAGGCTCCAAGAGAACATGGTGCAGCAGTATCAATGCTTGTGGTTCTTAGGCCATTGCATGCCTGTTGCCTTTCTGTCCAAAGAGAGAAAATTTAACAATATTGACTTGGTGTTGAAAGTTGATGAATAGAATCAGATCATTGTTGTTTGGCATGTCATGATATTCGTTTTATGTTTCTTTTCCCTCCAAGTTGCAGTGTAGTTATTTTCCAAAGAAATTGTTATAAATTTCTTTATTCAAACAAATAACCCACTTGAAAAGGAGTAATTTCTCTGAAAGCTATAACACATATGCCTTTCATATACCTTGTCCATATCTCTGGAAGCTTGAGATCGGGGCAAGCCATATCCATTCAATTGCAAGGAAAGAAATCACAGACCAACTTTCTAAACAATGACAATGATAAGTGAGAAATAATTTCATTTCACCGTCTTCCTACTCACAAACCACTATAGCAATTGCTCTTGTTTCAGAGTTTTGTTTTGTCCTAAAAATAGACCATAAGGTTGCAATACTGCAAGAAATTGCTGCATACTGGCACTCATGTGCCTGGCAGTCTTTTGGCAATATAAAGCATACTACTCATCGATTATTTGGTCGTACACTACTCTCTTCTTGAAGCTTTATGATTCAATGAAGTGTTTCCTTCTATTCATTCAGTTCTGAACATGTCCTTTCTTCATATACCACAAATTGGACATGGTTATAGATTTTATTTGACTGGTTTCATGAACTTCATGTTAAACATGATATTTTGAGTCCTCCATTTCATTGAGATATGCTTAGAAGGCAATGCTTCTTATATAAGTGTGATATAAAGCAGAATTTTGCTGATGGACTGTGTTTATAACTTTTAACTTTTTGCAAAAGTTTCTGCAGAATTATTGTTTCGATTTTAATTTGATCTATTTGATTATCTATGATTCATGCTAAGGCCTTTAATGCTTGACATTGTCATGCTTGTGTTGGCTTCTGTTATAAGAGGATTCACCTTCATTCACATCAGTAGTGGTTTTGTTTTATGAATTTTCAAGGTGCCATTCAGTGTCGTGAAGAATTTAAACATAATTATTAGTTTAATGTTCATGGATATTTAAATAGTTGATTTACAGGTTAGACATGGCGAGTCTTATCAACACATGGATATGTAACCATTTTCCATGTGTAGATTTTTTTGAGTTGCCGTTGAAACATGATTCGCTTCCTTAGTTGTCAGAGAATATCTCCTTCTTCCTCTCTTTCTATGATGAACACAAATAAATAATTATATATTGGATCGATAAATGTAACGTTGAATTTCAACATGGCTAGAATTCATTATTTACTGTGAGATCTGCTCTATCTCTGCAATATGCAGGTGACCATCGAATTTCCTGTGCAAATATAATTTGGGCAACTCCAGAGACAAATACTTGGATAAGAAACCCATCCAGGACTCAAAAGGGGGAGTTGGCTTTGGATATTGTTCTGGAGAAATCTGTTGTTAAGAAAAGTGGAGATGCTTGGAGAATAGTCTTGGACTCATGTCTTCCAGTTCTTCATTTAATCAACACCACACGTTCAATTCCTTATGCGATTAAACAAGTTCAGGAATTGTTGGGAGTTTCCTGTGCATTTGACACAGCAGTTCAGGTAACACGCAAATTGTTCCCATCTGCTTTGAAGCAGTCTATTCTTAACCGTTTGATGTGCATGGCTTCTTTCCTTCTCTACATTCCTCTATTTTTCAATTTGGCTCTTATGAATGCTATCCTCACCACATGTTATGTGGATACATCTTCAACTAGCTTACGATGCTGTGATATGCAGTATAAAATCATCCATCAGATCCCTTTTTATACAGGGACATGACTAATTTTGTTAATCTATCAGTAAATGAAAATCCATTTTTGCCTGAAATTTTTTTGGCATCTTTTATGAGTTATTCCTTTAGGAGTCTTTTAACTGCCATCTAGTTAGTTCACATGTTCTGTTTTTGATCATGTAATATGTTCGAGAATCGAGGGGGATTTGAATGTCCTCTTTATATTTGAGAGGTGTGGCTGTCTTGGCAACTTTTGCATAATTTCTCCTCCCATCACTAAACTGGTCATTGATATTATTTGCACAAAACTGCTACTTGATAATGGAAAATTGCCTTATTATTTCAATCCCCAAATGCTGAACAATATGTATCTCTGATGCATCTACATCTTTTTAATTAATTTGATCCTAAATTCTACCTTCTTGACTACTCTATTCTGTAAATAGTGCTGTTTTCTCTGTGGCTCTAATTAATCATGTTTCATGCAATGATGCAGTGCAAACTTTTATGCACACGTTAATGAAATTATGTTTTTGTGCTGAACTTTCCCTGCCCAGCAAACCACCCCCTCTCTTTTGTTTTCTAAAATCTCCCTCTTTTCTAAAAGATTGCCAAGATAACATATCATTAATGGATAAAGAATCTCCCTTTTTTTCTAAAATATTGCCAAGATAACATATCATTAATGGATAAAGAGAGATTACGATGCTCATTTTTGGCAATACACCTTGAGGTGTGATGGTGGACAATTATCTGTTCAGTATATAGTGTTCTGTTTCACATGTGATCCATTAGGCTGAGTTAATTTATGCATAGTTTCCAGTGTTTGCTAGCATTATGGAAAGGCTGAACTAGTTGATTTTGCAGCGCCTCTCAAAATCAGTGACCATGGTGGCAAAGGGTGTTCTGAAAGAGCATCTCATTTTACTCGGGAACAGTATGACATGTGCTGGAAGCTTGATTGGCTTCTACACTGGAGGTTATAAAACATTGTCTCGATCATTGGATATCCAAGTGCCATTTACTGAGGCCACACTCTTTGTAAGTCTTTTCAGTGTGTTTCAATCCTCTAACACATAATCAGTGTCACTCTGTTAAATGAGCCATCTCTATATATGTTACACAGACACCGAGAAAATGTTTTGAAAAGGCTGCAGAGAAGTGCCACACTGATTCTTTATCAAGTATAGTTGCTTCTTGTGCATGGGGCAAACATGTTACTGTTGGAACAGGTTCACACTTTGATGTCCTGTGGGACACAAAAGAGGTACTGTTTCTTCAATTGGAAAGTTGCTTTCGAGAAGCTTTTAGAGCTAGATCACTAGTCCCTGTGTTCTGCTCAGATTTTCTGCCCATTTTTCCAATTATGTCACTCTCTTTTTCAGGCATGCTTGAATCCAGAGGGCAGCATGGATGTATACAGTTTTCTAAATATGGTGAGAAGTACTGCAGGTGGAGAAGAGTCAGTTACTGCTTGTTTAGGTGCTGAAGTTGATGATCTTATGCTGGAAGATGAAGACTGGAACCTGTCACCTGAGCATAACTCTAGTTCTGATAAGCCTACCTTTGAAGACAGTGCTGAATTTCAAGACTTTTTAGGCAATCAACCTGCTGAATCGAACTGGGAAAAGATTTCATCTTTAAAGGATCGGTCTAGAAGCTCTGGAAATTGGGATGTTGATAAAAATGATGGAGCTGTTAAGGAAAAACCTTGGAGTTTGGGAATGAATACAGCCGAGGCAAATGATGTTGCTTCTAGTGGCTGGGACACAGCAGCTGCCAGGACGACAAATAACTCCTGGAATTCAGAGAATAATGTAGCTCAGTCCAATTCCTTTTCTGGTTGGGCAACAAAAAAACCTGAACCCCACAATGGCTTTGCAACAAAAGTTCAAGAAGAACCTACCACGTCCAATGATTGGGATGCTGGTGCTGCCTGGGGGAGAAAGGACAGAGACAACAAGTTTGCTGAGACAAATGCATCAAAGTCTTGGTGGGGGAAGGTAACAGATGGTGATGAACCTGGACAAAACAAAAGCAAAAACAAACGTCCAGAAGACCAAGATGTAGGGACACATGGTTGGGATGATAAGATGTCTCAGGACCAGTCGATATCTGGTTGGGCTTCTAAAACTACCCAGGAGGCTACCACTGAATCCCTCGGTTGGGATAGCAAGGGCAATTCAAATCCGGGAGATGCAGCATGTGGTTGGAAGGCAGCATCCACTTGGGGGGCAGAAAATACTGATGGTGATAAACTTTGGGGTAAAGAGGTGTCTTCTAATCAGGCAGACACAGCCTCTGGTTGGGGGAAACCTAAGTCACCAGAAATTTCACTAGGCTGGGGCTCGACCAAAGAGTCAGTTAAGTCAGATCGTGGATGGGGGGTGTCGAGTTCTGGAGGTGGCAGGGATAAAAAGACTGAAAACCAATCTCTGGCTGGCCAAGGGAAAGAGTCAGGTGGTTGGGGTAACAAGGTGACTTCGAATCAGGCAGACACAGCCAGTGGTTGGGGGAAACCAAAGTCATCAGAAAATTCACAAGGCTGGGGCTTGTCCAAAGAGTCTGGTAAGGAAGTTCATGAATGGGGGGTTCCAAATTCTGCAGGTGGCAACGGAAGTGAAACAAATAACAATAATGAAAACCAATCTCTGGTGGAGCAAGGGAAAGAGTCAGGTTGGGATAACAAGGCATCTTCAAATCAGGAAGGCACGGCCTCTGGTTGGGGGAAACCAAAGTCACCAGCACTTTCAGAAGGCTGGGGCTCACCCAGAGAGCCAGTTAAGGCAGTTCATGGATGGGGGGTGCCAAATTCTGGAGGTGGCAATGGTAGTGGAAGGGATCAGCAATGGGGTCAGCAGAGTAGAGAGTTCAAGAAAGACCGCTTTGAAGGTTCTCGAGGTTGGGGATCGAATAATGGAGATTGGAAAAATAAGAGGAACCGCCCTTCTAAACCGCATGAGGATTTAAATGCCAGTGGAATATTTACCACAACCAGGCAGCGGTTAGATGTATTCACTTCTCAAGAGCAGGATATCCTCTCTGATATTGAGCCATTGATGCTTTCTATTAGAAGGATAATGCATCAAACTGGGTATGTTTTCTATGCTATTTGCTCATAAATTCTCCAAAAATAAGAGTTAGTAATTACCTAGCGCATCATAGCACAGTGTATTTTTTATTGACTAGTCCCTTTTGATTCTTCATAGATTTGCAGCATTTATACCATTTTCTGCATGCTACCATTTTGTAAATTTTCTTATTATGGAATATCTTTTGAAGGTACAACGATGGGGATCCATTATCTGCCGATGATCAGTCTTATGTGCTTGATAATGTCTTTCATTATCATCCAGACAAAGCAGTGAAGATGGGTGCTGGAATTGATCATGTCACGGTATGTATTCTGGGTGACCTATTCCCTTGTTAGATTTTGCTTGAGTTCAGTTGTTCTCTATCCTCATGCTACACTAAGTTTAGGATTCTGTGGCCCTATGTCTTTTGGATAAATATGTGGTTATTTTGTCATCTAAAAACAATAACAATGTAGTTGATGCCAAGGGATTTATCTTTTGAGGCTCATATTATCTGTTATCTCAAGTAGAACTTCAATCTGTTAGAGCTTTGCAAAGAAAGTTCCTCGACTGAATTGATAGAATGAGCTCAAGTTAGTTCTTTTTTCAATTTATTTTTCTGTGCATCAATTATGGGTATGCTTTCTTCCTTCACAACATTGATTGCATCCAGGACATAATCAGAGGACCAAAGAAAACTTGATTAGAGGTTACTGATTTGGTTACAGGTCTCTATTTATCTATTTATGAATTATTTGTCTTCACTCTTACATCACTACCACTCTCATTACTTAGCGTTGCTGAATAAGATGGTTGCAAGGTCTATTAAAGTCCAATCTCTTTCATTCTCAAAATAAAATAAAATAAATAAATAAATCCAATTTTATTACTTGCTTGCCCGCACTACAAGTTCTTTGCCATTTGATGAATTGTAATGGTGTTAACTGCTTTCATAATTACAGCATTTCATTGTCCTTATGAATTTCCTCTGATTTCAAGAGACATGGCTATATTCTAGAATGGATGATTAATTTGACCAGCTGAACTAAGTGAATTTTCTTGTTGGTGTTTGTAAATGACCTGTCATTCAGTGTGTTGGGATTTTTCCTGCTTGAACTTGTATTCTAGTTTGACTTGAATAGTTTGCAAGGATGTATTGAAATCCGGATCAGTTTTCTACATCAATTTGCGGTTGAGGGGCAAGAGATGGTCAGATGTTTGGTGGTGTTTGAGCCAACACTTGTGAATGATATGCCCCCTTTCACAGGCCACTTGGTTGTCATTTTCTGTGGACCAACCTTGCTCTTCACTCTTTTATTTCTTCGGAGCAAAATCCTCTCCACTTGCATTTGTTGCTTTAACAAAAAAATTGAAAATGCACAGTGCATATAGCAAGATGCATCCTTTTACATCTGTGCATAATCTGCATTTTATGTGCATTATATGATTACAATATATATTTTTTTTAAATCTAACAGGTTAGCAGGCACAGCAATTTCCAGGAGAGCAGGTGCTTCTACATTGTCTCAACTGATGGCTGCAAACAAGATTTTTCATACCGCAAATGTCTGGAGAATTTTATCAAGGGAAAATATCCAGACTTGGCTGATGAATTCATTGCAAAGTATTTTGCAAGAAGAGGCAATCGGCAGCGCACCCCAGCTCCCGAGGGAACCGAGGAGGAGAAACAGGCCTTGTGATGTCTGATTATGAGGGTTGTATAAACATATCGAGTTATCAGCTCCTTTGATTTGTATATATAAAGCAAGTCTTTCTGGTATACTTTCCTTGAAGCAAATTGTAGTTAAAGGCATGCTTTCTTGTGAACTGCCCCTTTTTTCTCTTACAGGCAGTTCTTGTAAGTAAGATAGTGATATGAATAGCAATGTTTTCAAAATTTGCAACAAAGTTGAGAAAAAAAAGGTATATTTAGAGCTAAAAACAATTTAGAAATTCAAGAGACTGTGTCAGGTTAAATCATATCTTAGAATTAAATATGAAAGTGAAACTCTTAAGATCACATATATTTCTGAAAATGCCACCATTTTCTGTGTGAAGATAACAGTTAAGGCACCAAGGATTTTCAAACATTCGAATTCCATAAACACTTTATAAAGTAAACTATAAAATACTAATATTATATTGATTAAATCTGGTTTGACCTGGAGGGTATGAGTGTTTAAGAGTATAGTTTTATTTTTTTATGTGAAAATATATTATATTGATTTATAAGTATTTTTAGTATAGTTTGAATTAATACTAAGGAAAAAAAAATTCGAAAGGAAAATAAAATGAAATGATGCTTTAATAAAAATAGTTGCTAATCCGCAGGGTGATTTGATAACTTAAATATTTTGATTATGTTAAGAAAAGTATTCTGATTTATCTTTTCTTGTGATTTTCAGTATCAAGAAATCTTATGACTTGAAAAATCTTATTACAAGGCAGTTCTTTTATTAACGTTTTCTTAATATTGTTCTCTCAAATCTAATTTGATGTATCATTAAAATAGTTTTAATCAATATTTATAATAATAAAATCAATATATTCATGTACATTAAGAAACAACAGATAAATAACTAGCTTCTTCTTTAATAAAAAAAAGATGGACTCAAAAAAGAACTTAGATCATTAAGTAATCGAGTCAACTCATGAGCTATAAAATTAATTATTTTTATTAAAATAATATACTTTTGTTCTTTCTTTTTTTAAAAAATAATAATTTATGCTACTTGTTTGAATTTAAATAGAGTATGAACAAGTAAACCCAGTTACTAATAACTTGATCGGTTAAACATAATTCAATATATTAATATTTGAGAAATTTGATCCAGTCAAACTTTAGATTTCAAATTCAGGTCTTTCAAATGAGCTCACTAGATGGGATTGAGTTTAATATTTGTTGGAAAAATTATCTTTCCCATAATGCATTCTGTTGACGTTCATGAGCACAAGAAAGAAAGAATTTTCTGGATTTAGACTGTCCACTTTGCATTTTTTGACCGGTGGTCGAGTATGGACTCCATGGCTTGCCCTTAGAAAATTTGAAAGAAAGATACAGACAGACTTTTTTTTCTATGACATGACTGTTCCTCTAGATTGGAAAATCTAAAATTTCCCCGTCAATACAAGAAAAAAAAGAGAGTTAAGAGTCTCAAAAAAAATCTTTAATAGTTATGCACATTGTTTCCAAACGTTACTTGGTCAGAGAAAAAGACACAAAACTCAAGCTCAAAACCATAAATTTTCTCCACTCAAGAACAAAAAAGTAGTTTTGATGTCGCAATCCAAAGTAATGTGTACGTTGAGCTACAGTAAAACACAAATGTGTTTTTATATATATATATATCACCTAATTGGAAGAGTTCTCAAGCACACCACACCATACTTAGCTTTAACAAGGTATATGCTACGGGGTTCAATGAGTTCAATTCCTGTTAACATTCTTCTCCTTTCCTTGCTCCTTGTAGTAAGTGTTAGTCTTTGCTTCAGCTATGGAAGCTTTACTCAAGGTTGCAGCCAGATTGAGAGAGATGCCCTTTTAAAGTTCAAGCATGATCTCAAAGACCCTTCAAACCGTCTTGCTTCTTGGGCTGGTTTTGGAGGGGATTGTTGCACTTGGCGTGGAGTCATTTGTGACAATGTAACTGGCCATGTCATTGAGCTCCGTCTAAGAAGTATTTCTTTCGCAGACTATCTTGCTTCTAGTGGTGCTTCCACTCAATATGAAGATTATCTGAAGTTAATCTTGAGTGGTAGGATCAATCCTTCATTGGTCAGCTTGAAGCATTTGAGGTACTTAGACCTACGAAACAATGACTTTGGAGGAGTTCAAATTCCCAAATTCATTGGCTTGATAGGGAGCTTGAAACACCTTGACCTTTCAGATGCTGGGTTTGCAGGTACGATTCCTCACGGACTAGGAAATCTCTCAGATCTTAACTACCTTAATCTCCATGATTATTATTCCCAGTTCAACGTTGAGAATTTAAATTGGCTCTCTCAACTTTCTTCACTAGAATTTCTTGATTTAAGTCTTGTGCATCTTGGTAACGTTTTTAATTGGTTAGAGGTGATAAACACACTCCCTTCTTTGGTAGAATTACACTTGTCATATTGCCAACTTCCTCCTGTTCCTCCAATTCTCTACGTTAACTTTTCATCCCTTTCTATTCTTGATTTGTCATCCAACTATGTTGATGAATCTGCAATTTCCATGCTAAACTTTCCTAGATGGGTTTCTCATCTTAAAACTCTTCTTTCTCTTAACCTGGCAAATAATAATTTTCAAGGTCCAATCCCGAATGGTCTTCAAAACTTGACATTGCTTAAGGCACTTGATTTATCTATCAATCACTTCAGTTCTTCTATACCCGAATGGTTGTATGGTTTCGAACATCTTAAGCTCCTCAATCTTGGATCCAACAACTTGCAAGGTGTTCTTTCAAGTGCCATCGGAAACATGACCTCCTTGATTAGCCTTGACTTGTCATTAAATCATGAGCTCAAATTCGAAGGAGGAATTCCGGGATCATTCAAAAAACTTTGCAATTTGAGGACACTGTCCTTGTCAAACGTTAAACTGAACCAAGATATTGCTGAGGTCCTTGAAGTGCTGTTAGGATGTGTTTCGGAAGAGGTTGAGTCATTAGACTTGGCTGGTTGTCTATTATTTGGTCAGTTGACCAACCATCTTGGGAAATTTAGGAATCTAGCTTACCTTGGTCTAAGGTCTAATTCTATTTCAGGTCCAATTCCAATGGCTTTAGGAGAATTAGTGTCACGACCCGAATCCCGGATCCATGACCGGCACATAGGCAAGGTTCCATACCTATGCGAACCCAAACTTACACACAAACTTATCATAACTCAATCAGAGTTCAACGCAGCATTAATAACAAAATCAACTTCATAATATAATTGAATTGTCTTAATACAAGAGTTAATATAAATTCGGAGTTTTGGAGCACTAACTAGACATAAAGGAAAATGTACAAATTACAACCAAAAGAGCAGGTTCGGAAAGTCCAACAAAAGTGACCTGCTATCAAGCTATAAGCCTGAAAAGGATAAATAATGAGATGGTGAGTTCAACAACTCAGTGAGTAGATAACGTTCAATATACACACACGAGGTAATAAAACAATGAGAAATATATATACAAGTATGGCTTTAGGTTCTTATGGAAGTGTTCTCAAATTGGCCATAACAAGAATGTCATATGGTAAAACTCGTCAGAAAATCAAAATGCAATGAGCATGAGGCTCCGTACTGTGGGATGATCAGTCCACACAGGTTGGTGACTCCCCCGACCAACTAGGGTTCAGATACGATGTGCACAAAGACTAACACTACCCTGTTAGCATGGGTATTCTGACTGACATACCATAGGTTCATAATCATATTCAAACAGACATATTCATATCTCAAGGCTCAACTCATGACATCAATCAAATGAGGAGCTATCAATTCAGAAGTCAATCCCAAATATATACTGGTTCATATCAAGAATTCAGATTCAACAATTGATCATGCTTTATCAAAATAAGGATAATAATCAACATATATATTATCAAGAAGCATGATTCAATTCATATTAACAAATCAAATATTTATACTATTTCTCATGCATATGGAAAATTATCCACTCACCTGACTCAAAAGCAAACAGAAGCCAAAAGCAGACACCGAAGAAAATCCTACTGACGTCCTGTCGGTAGAATATCAGGATTATCTGAATACAAAGGAGACATATTCAAGAACGACTCAAAATAACATTTAACCTATTTAATAAACTTAACTAATGATGTATTCCGTAACCCTATATGTTTTTGAACTAACTAGTCAATTTTCTCAAAAACCCAAAATTTAACGGTTTTCCCGAAATCTAATCCATAATAAAACAACTAATAAAATTGGCAATAATTCACTAAATAACCCTTAATTATTCATCAAACTAATCTGAAAAGGCTAATATTACAGCTAGGGACCAATCTGTAATTTATCCTATTTTAAGGGTCAAATTGCAATTTTTGTCCAATTGGAGGACCAAACTGAAATTTATCATAAATCCATGAATATACTGAAATTCTGACCATAATTAGTCCTCATTTCTGTCCAGATCATCTCATTATACTCCAAGGACCATTCTGGAATTTTACCAAATTTTTAGGGTTAAATTGTAATTTTTGTCAAATTGAAGGACTAAATTGAAAGTGTTAAATTCTCTTATCTATACAGTAATTCTGTCCATAATTCATATGTTATTCTGTTCAGAATCTCGGAATATGCTCCAGGGACCAATCTGCAAATTTTCCAAAGTTTGGGGACTAAACTGTAATTTTCCAAAATTGAGGGACCAAACCGAAATTTTGTCATCTTCAACCTCCAACCCAGAATTTTTAACAGAAACCTACTGTTCTTGCCCAATTTCTAACACAATTTCACCATTCAAACAAAATCATAACTCAAAATCATCATCTTTCAATTCAATCTCTCAAAATCATCCAAATAATCAAATACCCATAACAATTAACTCTATAACATTCAAATTAACTCATCAATCAAACCCAAAACACAAATTTCATAACCCTAACATTTATCAAAATCGAAATTAAAGCTTAATTAATATATATTTATACATAATCTTACCTTTTTACTTATTTCCTCCAACTCCTTTCTATTTCCTTTCTAATTTCCCTCTTTTCTCTTCTTCTTCTTCTTTCTCCTTTCTCTCTCACGGTTTACTCTTTCAATTTTTCAGATCCCTCTTCTCTTTTTTTTTTCATTTTTTTACTTCCTATTTATATATATCATCTCTTTATACAATTACTACAATACCCCTCATTTAATTATACCCACTCTTTAAGCCACCAAGGGCTTTGTTGTATTTTCCTACTTATTAATTCAAAACATTACAATTAGTGTCCTTAAGAAGTCTTGTCCTCTCTGATAATAAGTTGAATGGAACTCTTCCAAAATCTTTTGGGGAGCTTACGAAGTTGGAAGAGATGGATATTTCTCACAATTTATTTCAGGGTGAAGTTTCTGAAGTTCACTTTGCAAACCTCAAAAATTTGAGAAACTTTTCTGCTGCCGGAAACCAGCTGAATTTGAGAGTAAGTCCTGATTGGATTCCTCCTCAACTTGTGTTCATTGATTTGAGATCTTGGAATGTTGGGCCTCAATTCCCCAAGTGGGTTCGTCCACTTGAGCATTTGTCATATTTGGATATCTCTAACTCGAGTATTTCGAGTACTATTCCTATTTGGTTTTGGACCATGTCATTTCGAATGGAGTATTTAAATCTCTCCCACAATCAAATCCAAGGGGTGATTCCCAGTAAACTCAAGCTTGATTTTACTGCTTCCTACCCTTTAGTCGACTTGAGCTCGAATCAATTCAAGGGTCCATTACCAAGTATATTCTCTAATGTGGGTGCATTAGATCTCTCCAACAATTCATTTTCAGGTTCCATGCTCAACTTCTTATGCCATAAGATAGATGAGTTGAAGAATATGCAAGTTCTTAACCTCGGAGAGAATCTTTTATCTGGAGTGATACCAGATTGTTGGTCGAGCTGGCAATATTTGGTGGCGATAAAATTGAGCAACAACAAACTCAGTGGCAACATTCCTGATTCCATTGGAGCTTTGAGCTTGCTTGAGTCATTGCACATTCGCAACAGCAGCCTATCAGGTAAACTACCAATTTCGTTGAAAAATTGTACGAAGTTGATCACACTTGATGTTGCTGAAAATGAATTAGTCGGAAGCATGCCAGCATGGATTGGAAAGAGGTTCTCAAGCATGGTTGTCCTCAACATGCGAGCAAACAAGTTTCATGGCCGCATACCGAGAGAGCTATGCAATCTAGCTTCTTTACAAATCCTGGACCTTGCTCATAATCGCCTCTCGTGGAGTATACCAACTTGTTTCAATAAACTCAGTGCCATGGCTACAAGAAACGATTCTCTTGGAAAGATTTATTTGGACAGTGGATCGTCTACCTTTGACAATGTGCTTCTTGTGATGAAAGGAAAAGTTGTCGAGTACAGTACTATTCTTAAATTCGTAAGGAGCATCGACCTTTCCAGCAATGCTTTATGTGGGGAGATTCCTGAGGAAGTTACACGTCTCAGTGAATTACAATCTTTGAATCTATCCCAAAATTCCTTGACAGGAAGAATTCCTGAAGGCATAGGTTCCCTTCGATATTTGGAATCCATGGATTTTTCTGTAAACCAACTTTCTGGCGAAATCCCTCAAAGCATGTCAGATCTGACGTTTCTAAGCCATTTGAACTTATCCGACAATAGACTACGGGGAAGAATTCCTTCAGGGACTCAATTACAAAGCTTTGGTCCATCTAGTTTCAGTGGCAACGAGCTCTGTGGACCTCCACTCTCCAAGAATTGCAGCGTGGATAACAAGTTTCATGTTGAGCATGAAAGGGAAGAGGATGGCAATGGACTCAAGGGTAGGTGGTTCTATGTGAGCATGGTACTGGGTTTCATTGTGGGGTTCTGGGGTGTAGTCGGTCCTTTAATGTTTAATAGACGGTGGAGATACGTATATTATCATTTCTTGGACAGATTGAGAGACCAAATTTGGTGGCGTTTCATGTAATAAATATCATATACGTATATATGTATGTATCAACAAGTGTTTGTAGTGTAGACAAAGTATGTGTGTGTTTTACTATTTCATGTATTATCTAGATCATAAATCTTTTGTAATTTTGTAAGCTTTTATTTTACATCATAAAAGTTTAAGTCGAACGTGGTTTTTTTACCTCTATATTAATTAGAGGGTTTTCCACGTAAATAAATAAATAAATGGTGTTTTTATTTCACTATTATTAGAATATGTTGATGGTTAATTTGATTATTGTGGCTAGCTTGAAAATTCAGTAAATTGTGTAGTTGAATATCATCTCTTGAAAATAAGCAAATTATGGTAAAAAAGATTAATTTGAAGAAATAGGGTTGGATTAATTGTTTAGAGTGTGCTGTTACTTTGTGTTCATCCCTATTTGTTCACAGACAGAATTCTATCTGTTCTTGGAAAGGACCAGGCTGGTCTCCTATTTCTTTTCTACCTTGTATCTGCACACCATTCATCGGCGCACCTCCTTCGTTGCGTGCACAGATTTTCTATGCTACTATGAGCACCGTAAATCAATGACTAGCGTCAATCCTTGAGCCAAGGTGTTTTTTTTTTTGTTAATTGAGTGGAGGACGACGGCTTTTGATTCAAAACCATGGAAATAAAACTCTGCTTTACGCCGAAATCGACAAAGATTCAGTCATTTCCTTTATTATGGAATCACTCCAAAACAGTACAAATGTGAGGATCACCAAACAAATCCTCTTATTTTCCTATGGTTTCACTTCAAAGAGTTCTCGATGTCGATCACAAATCGATACTTGACATCTCCCTTCAACATCCTCTCAAAGGCTTCATAAGCGTATTCAATTGGTATCACTTCGATCTCCGGATATATTTTGTGGGCAGCACAGAACTCCAACATTTCTTGTGTCAATTTCGTCCCACCAGTGAAACTTCCAGTAATCGATCTCATACCTGGCACAATTCAATGCAAGCATCAATCAGTAATATGTATAGTTTTCACAATCTTTAAAAATGAAAAACGATGTGCTGATGTTATAATATACCTGTAAAAAGGCTCAGAGGATCGAGTTTAACTTCTTTTGGATAGCACACCATGACGAACAGGCCATTAGTCTTCAGGAGGGACATGTATGGATCGAATGGATGATCTCCTGATGCTGAGTCAATTATGAAGTCCAAAGTTCTAGACAAGGTCTGCAGGCCAGAAAAAAATTATTGGTTACTAATAATGAAACATGGGATTGGAAGTTGGGAACCTTAATATTAAGTGATCTGAAAGATTTTTAACAGGGTGTTCTACCTTCATTTCTTCCTCATCAGTCGAGACAATAAATTTGTCTGCTCCAAGGACATTCAAGGCTTCCTCTTTCTTGGATATACTTGTACTGAAAACTGTTACATTCAGTCCAAAAGCTTTGCCAAACTTCACTGCCATGTGACCAAGGCCTCCTAGCCCGATCACCCCTAGAGATTTACCAGGTTGGTTCATCTTGTAGTGGATCATGGGAGTGTAAACAGTAATTCCTGAACAAAGCAAAGGTGCTGCTAGAGCTAAAGGGTAGTTTTCAGGTATCTTGTAGCAGTACCTGTTCAAGAAAGTATCAGTCAGCAGGGAAGGATCATAAGGTTGACAGAGGAAAAACAAAGGTACTGGTATTTTTGACAAGCTCATAACCTTTCATGAACAACAATGAAACTAGAGTATCCTCCCTTTGTGATTGTACCATCTACATCCACAGCATTAATTGTGGGAACCATTCCATTTGGGCACTGCACTTCTAGCCCTTCATTACATTCATCACAATTTCTGCATGAATTAATATATGTTCCCACTCCAACAGGGTCACCAGTTTTGAAGCGCTGGACATTGGAGCCTACTTCTTTCACGATTCCAGCAATCTCATGTCTGTAAGATGCAAAAACCCATGAAGAAATGAAAGATATTGAAAAAAACACTTTGGTCATTAAACCTCTAATATCTTGTCAAAGAACGATATCAACGTAAAATCTTAAACAGGTAGGTGAGATCTAAAATTTATAGTGAAATGCATACCCTGGAACTACAGGATATTTTGAGTCTTCATGTTTGTTCCTGGTATAAACTATGTCACCATAACATATTCCACAGTATGTAATCTTCACTGAAATGTCATCAGCACCGATTGCCCTGCATAGATTTCCTCAAAATTAATTCTTTACATCAGCCTTTCAGAGTACAAGTTCAAGAAATGAGTTAGTTCCAGTTATCATGGGTGGATATTCGTTACCTTCGCTTAAAATGGTAAGGTGACAGAACTCCAGAGGCATCTCTTGCTGCCCACCCAAGGCAGTCCTTTCCCTCTTGAAAGGAACTCATTTAAACAATTATGATCTGCTCCACAATAAAATTAATCAAGAAGATTAAGGAGACTGATACTTATTACCGAAAGTCAAATAGATATGAAGTACTATTAGCTAGCCCTTGAATCAATTTGCAATATACAATATTAGCATGTTAACTCAACAAGGTTAAGGGGCTAATCTCGTCCCTGGAACATGAAGGAAAAACGTTTGACACTAGATCAACAGAATTAAAGAGGGTGTAAGCATATGGTTTTGGTTGCATGAATAACTTGCAAAGCACAGTTCACATGATCAATCAATACATCATGATACAAGAAAATTCAAGGGCAAGAGAATCCTGAACAAATCAAGAAAAGCACAAGCTATACTCTGCAAAATGAAAAGAAAAGAAAAGAAAAGGGTGGGAAAGACAGGAAATAAAGCTTGCCTGAGAATGGCTTGGGATATCAGTGGTTAAGGTAGCTGAAGATGTGGGTGGTGTGTATGTGTGCAAGAGCAACGTGATTTCTTTAGTTTATATAGCCATCCAATACTCTATTCAGAGGAAGGAGCGAGTCAAAGTATAGAATCCAAAACTCCTCTGTTAAAAAATAGCGGCCAATTCCTTGACTGGTGTCTACAGAAAGGAAAAGGAGAGCAAACTCTTACATACAGGGTGACCTATGTAACTCAGAAATGACACATTGTTTGGTCTGAAGGGGGCTTGCATAGGTGACATATAATGGGTGATAAACGGTACAAATGTGACGACTGCGGCGACAGTAGAATTGCATGAGACTGGACTTGGCCCGTCTCTAAAGGCGGCGTTGTCTTGGCTTAGAAGCTAAATACCATGGTCTAGCAGCATGCCAGCATCGTTAGTTCTTTACTCGTGTTTTTTGCTGCTCAGTTGGCGAGGCTAAGATGGCCAGGAAACTGTCGTGGATTCATTTCTAATGTGGCCATTTTTCATAAAGCTAGGAGTTCAGCATGATGTACCTTTCCTTTTTTTTAACATATAATCTTTTGCCAATTTAAGCATTAATTGATACTAAATCTTATTTTTAAGCGCCTTTAAAGACATATTCATAGAAATTTAATTATTTTTTCTAGACGTTGATCTCAAGATTTAAACCTAGAAAATTAAAAATTCTTTGGCAAGTTTGTACACTAATCGATACAAAATCTTATTTTCAGGTGATTTTAAAGATGCATCCTTTATATTATATTTAGAGAAATTTAATAAATTTTTTTAGATATTGATCTCAAATACCTTATTAATTAATAAAAAAATTAAAAAAAAATTGATGCTTTTATTGTGAGCAACCTCACAAAATACTATTCATTGTTATAATATTTTTTACTTTGCTTTAGTTTTTTTAATTTATGTTTTTCTTTTTAATTCCATCCTTTTATATTTGGTTTATTAGATATTGTGTTTCATGATATATAATGATTTATTTTTTATATAGTTATCACAATCTTATTATTCATGTCACAGGTTTGAAGAGTTAACCCGATTGACTCGATTTTTTTAATAGGTATTAATTTCAATTTCATTATTCAACATTAGGCTTATTAGAAATTAGACTTCATGATTTATTTCAGCTTGTTTACTATGAGGTTATCTAGATCTCATGACCCGGGTCATGAATTTTGCAAGTTAGCTTAAGTAGACTCAGGTTGTTTTATAATGTCCTTTATTTAGATTGATTTTTTTTTTAATTTCATCATTTAATAATTGGTTGATTGAGAATTGAGTTTCATAATAAGTTTTTTTTTTGCATTTTTTTAATATATGTTTTATTTTCCTAATTTCATCATTTTACATTTGGTTTATTGGAAATTGAGTTTCATGATCTGTTTCGCGGGTTTGACGAGTTAACCCGGTTGACTCGAAGTTTTTTTCCTTTTTTATTAATACATATTTTTTCTAATTTTATTGTTCAATATTAGGTTTATTAGAAATTATATTTCATGATTTATTTTGGTTTACTTTCTATGAGGTTATCTCGGTCTCACAACCTGGGGCACAAGTTTTGTTGGTTAACTTAGGTATACTCGGATCGTTTTACTAAGTTCTTTATTTAGATTGATTTTTTTTCAATTTCATCCTTCAATAATGGATTGATTGAGAATTAAGCTTTAAAATTTGTTTAAATTTTCTTTATATAAGATTATCTCAGTCTCATGACCCGAGTCATGAGTTTGACAGACTAACTCGGGTTGATCCAGGTTGTTTTTTTGGTCTACTTTCTATGATGTTATTTCAATCTCATAACTAAAGTCATGAGTTTGGCGGGTTAAACCGGGTTGACTCGAGTCACTTTTTGTGTTACTTTTTAATTATTTTTTTCAATTTCATCATTTAACATTGAGTTGATTGAAAATTAAGTTTCACAATTTATTTTAATTTACTTCTCATAGGGTTATCATATGTCAACATTGGTTGATTAAAAATTAGATTTTATAATTTGTTTTATTTAATTTATATGAGGTTATTATGGTCTTATGACCTGGATTGTGGATTTGACAAATTAATTTTGATCAATCCAATGTGTTACCTTATCAATATTTTAAAAAAAGATATCATCTTAAATTTTGTTTGAGTCAACTATGTTTTCATCGATAGTCCAGATTATTTTTAGACTTTATAAGCAGATTAGGTCATATCTAGTCAACCTCACATCATTTAAAATTTATTTTTTATTAGAAAAACATTAATATCTATATATTTTTTTACACTAAAAAAATATGATATGTCCAACAACCTAGCGCGAGCCAGCAATGTTGTCAATCAGTAAACCCCCTAGCATTCTCTAGGTCTTGCAATGCATTTTGAGAATAAGTTCTTTCTTTTTGTTCATAAAACTTTCTTATTATGTTATATTTTTCAAAACAACTTAATTAAGATTTCTAAACATCAAACGAAATCAATTCAAAACTATATATGTATTTCATAACTAAGTAATCAATTAAAGTATGATTAAATATAGTTACATGTATATCCTCGATGCATGTGAAAAAGTTTTGGCTTTGATTTTCTTTGGGAACACCAAAATTTATCATAAATATACCAATAAAATGAAATATGCTTTTCCCCAATTATTTTTCTGCTGTCTCATCTTATGGTCCATATACGTTGTTGGGCCCTGCTTGTGGATCTCAATTCGGGTCCATTGTTTGAGGGTGCCTGATTGCCATAGAAGTCCATTGGAACCCTTGATCTGGGCTCAAAGGGCTTCAATTATGCGCGGAAGATAATGGGACAGCTTTGAACTACTCTTTTGTTATTCCACTGCAATTCCTCGACAGCAATCATCCATGTGAGAATTTTTTTTAGTCGTTGATTGTTTCATTGAAAAATATTTTTTTATATATTTATTTATTATTAAAAAAATTAATCAACAAAAATCATATAAAAATTTAGTTTGATTTTCAAGAAAGTATTTTTATTTTTTTTTCAATGAAAAACATTTTTTATAAGTTATGAAAAATTTATAAATATCATATTATTTGTTAATTATATCAAATTTGATTCTTAAATTTTTGATTGTTATATATTTTGTTTTGAATATTTTTTTTAACTTTATCCTTTAAAATTTGATTTAATTTGATTTTTATATCAATTTGATCCTTGTTTTTTTTATTGTTATTTGCTTTTCTCTTATCTTTTTTTTTAAAAAAAAATTTATTTATCATATTTGATTCTTATTCTTTTAATTGTTATTTATTCTATTTGAAATAATTTATGAAATTGTAATTATTTTTTTAATTTCATCATTTTTTACTTTCTTATCTGTCATATTTGATATTCATCATTTTGACTATTATTTATTTTATTTTAGATGATTTTTATGAAATTAGATTATTTTTTTTATTTCATTCTTCTTAAACTATTTAATTTGTAAGATTTGTTTTTAATTCTTTTAATAAATTTTAAAAAATAAATTATTAATAAATTATTTTTCAATTTATGTTTCATGAAATATTCAAATACTAAAAAATATTTTTCAAATTATTTTTCATGATACCATCAAATATTAAAAAACAATTCTCTCTTAATTCACTTTTCAAAAACACTAATTTTCAGGAAAAAAAACTAATTTTCAGTATACAAACGGTACTTTGAGTCTTATTTTTTTTATTTTAAAAGTGTTTTGAAAAAATTTAAAATTGTTTTATTTGAAATTAATATTTTTAGATAATTTTAGATATTTTATTGTGTTAATTTTAAAAATAATTTTTTTTAAAAAAAAATATTATTTCTCTGCTACGTGTACTCCACCATCCAGCAAGCACTTATCGTTTCATTAATGCAAGTCCAAGGCGGCGGCTGTGCATCCAATCTCTAGTCTCGCAGTTTCATTAATAAAAGTCCAAGTCAAGAGAACTTGTTGGTGGAAACAGAAGATAAACGAAGCAAAATCTGCTTGCAGTTTCAGATGAATCGAATCCTTGAAACCATGTTCTACAAATGCCATGTGGGAATATTTTTGCTCATGATCAAAGTTGCAGCTTCGATTGAAAATGGTTTTGTCTTCAATGGAAATTTCGATCTAGGTGGTGTAGCTGAGCTCTCTCAAAAGGGTCTCTTCAGGCTCACTAACTCCTCAACATTTGGTATTGGCCGTGCTTTCTTTTCTCAGCCACTGAGCTTCAAGAATTCATCGAACGGTACCTCAGTCTCCTTTTCTACCACTTTCGTATTTGCCTTCGTCGTTGATCAAGGGCGTCTCCCTGGTCATGGGATGGCCTTTATGATCGCACCTTCGAAGAACTTAACTGGAGCTTCATCAGCTCAACATTTGGGCTTATTTAACCTCACAAATAATGGAGACCCGTCAAATCATGTAGTGGCCATTGAGCTAGACACGTTCCAAAATCAAGAGTTCAATGACATCAATGGTAACCATGTTGGCATCGACGTCAACAGCTTAGAATCAGTCAAATCTGCCCCTGCAGGTTATTTCGATAATGAAAATAGGGAATTCAAGAATCTTGTTCTTTCTAGTGGAGAACCAATGCAGGCTTGGGTGGAATATGATGCCCCAGAAACTCAACTTAATGTGACTTTAGCTCCAATCCATACAGGTAAGCCAGACCTCCCCCTTTTGTCTTTGAACATAGATATTTCACCGATCATTTTAGAGCAAATGTATGTGGGGTTTTCTTCCTCAACCGGCCAACTAGTACAATCTCATTATGTTTTGGGTTGGAGCTTTCGGCTTGATGGGAAAGCCCCAGAACTTGATCTTTCACAGCTTCCATCTTTTAGTGGTGAAGAACAACCCCAGAGGAAAGAAAGGGAATTGGTTGTCGGGTTGTCCGCAACCGGAGTAGTCCTGTTGATCATAGTTACAATCTCCATCAGCATCATCCTTTGGAGGAGAAAAAAGGCTCAATTCACTGAGATACTAGAAGATTGGGAGGTGCAGTATAGATCTCATAGATTCTCGTACAAGGACTTGTTTGAGGCCACCAAAGGTTTTTGCGAAACGGAGCTTCTCGGAAAAGGAGGTTTTGGAAAAGTATATAGAGGTGTTTTGCCTGGGTCAAATGTCCAGGTTGGAGTAAAGAGAATCTCTCACAATTCCAAACAAGGAATGAAAGAATTTGTTGCAGAGATTGGCACCATTGGTCAGCTGCGACACCCCAACTTGGTTCGAGTTCTCGGCTATTGTCGAGGCAAAGAGGAGCTCATTCTGGTCTATGATTACATGCCTAATGGCAGTCTTGACAAGTTCCTCTATAACAAGACTGAGTTCATTCTTAATTGGAATCAAAGGTTTAAAATAATCAAAGATGTAGCATTAGCACTCACATATTTGCATGAAGAATGGGCAGAAGTTATCATTCACAGAGATATCAAGGCTAGCAATGTGTTGTTAGATGCTGAATTAAATGCTAAACTTGGTGATTTCGGACTTGCAAGATGCATCAAACACGAGCAGGATATTCAAACCACTCATGTTGCTGGCACATTAGGCTACATTGCACCTGAGCTTGCTAGAAGTGGCAAACCAACTCCAAGCACAGATGTTTATGCATTTGGGGCATTCTGCTTGGAGGTTGCTTGTGGTAGAAGACCGGTGGAGCCAAAAACATCAGCGAAGGAGATGATTCTGGTGGATTGGGTTTACAGCTTTTGGATGGAAGGGAAGATCTTGAGTGCAACGGATCCTAAACTCAATGAAGAATGCAAAGCTGAGGAAGTTGAACTGGTTTTGAAACTTGGACTGCTCTGCTCACATAGTGTGGCAGAGGGCAGACCAAAAATGTCTCAAGTTCTGATGTACCTTAAAGGTCAAGCTTTACTCCCTGAAAATCTGAATGCTCATGTCAAGGCACAGGAAGGAAGAGGAGAGTCTGAAAATCATGCCATATTGTGTTACTCTACACCATCTCTAACAATCACCCATTCTCTCATGTACACAGGTCGTTGAGTGGTCTAGTTATAAGTGTTATTAAACTCGGTCTGAGTCGGTCCGAGTTACAGGTTTAATAGATCAGGTTACACAATGAATATAGTTTTTTAGTGAACTAAATGTTTATAGTTAAAGTGAAGCTAGTTCTAGACTCGTTCCCTTTACCCTTTGTAAGAGATAATTCTGGGAGGACAATATTTTTCTTTTCCTAATTGAATTAGAGGAAATTCTCCAATTATTTTATATTACTCCAACATTAAATACTAATATTTATTTTTTGTATCCAGGTGCTTTTTACAAAGATAAAATATAAAAGCAAATTCAATATCATCAAAATAATAATATTAATTCAATTGCTTTGTAAGATTCTTCAAAAACTTTTTTTTAAAAAATAAATATTGCTGTAAAAGGATGGAATGATAACAGAGTTTGTCGCGAATTAAAATACTCAAAGATCTAAAACTCTATGACTATGGAATATTTTTAAAATATTTAATTTTTATTTATCTTACTCTCTTTTTCTAAAATAATATTACAATTCTTTATATAGAAAAAAAAATCCTACCAGTAGTACTGAACAGAAAAATTATTCCTTCCAAATAGAAAAATTAGAAAAATCAAATGATATTGTAAAGGAGAATAAAAATTAAAAAAAAATTAAGAAAAATATTTATTTTTTCAAAAATATCTTATATCGTTCTTTCTATGTTAGAAAGAACTTCTCTTTAAATTTGAATTGTTTTTCAAACAGAACCTTCACAATAAAAAAATCAATAATCCTTCTCTTTAATTTACAATCCCAGGTTCAGTTAAATAAATTGAAATAATATTAAAAAAATATACCACAACTGAAAAATATCTAATTTTTTTAGAAAATTCAAAATCTATTTTTTAATTTCTGGCAACATTTTTATTCCCCTCCTCTGGCTGCAAAATTCCCGTCTGTTGCTGGTGGGCCCCATCCGGAAAGGTAATTCTGACGTGGCACGCACATTCATGCTATCAACCAATACGACACGTGCTGGTATACGATAGAGAAAAGGGCAAAAAAGGGAGGCTAACTGTATCCAAGCACTCCATCTACACTAAAAGTTTCAATTAGGTCCTTAATAAGGCAAAATTTCAATTACACCATCTATTTATATCATTTCAGGGACCATGATAGCTTTGTATCTAGCTAGTATTATTTCTTGCTCTTGTATCACTTTTTTTT
The DNA here is from genome assembly GCF_000002775.5 of Populus trichocarpa. Lineage (NCBI taxonomy): Eukaryota > Viridiplantae > Streptophyta > Magnoliopsida > Malpighiales > Salicaceae > Populus > Populus trichocarpa. The sequence goes on along the minus strand of NC_037287.2, from coordinate 19,862,452 downwards.
TCTTCCAAAATGTATTAATCCATGTTTGTGAGTGAAGAAAAAAAGATAAGAAAACGATCATTTAATAAATACATCAAGAATATATATTTTAAATAAAATTTTATTACTTTGTCTAAACCATAATTATTAAATCTGATCCTATCCCTTCCAAACGAATCTCCCCTCCCCTTTTATTTATCACTGGACTCTCCAATCAAATTTATCATAACATTCATAAACCTCAATTTATGGCTTCCTCTACACTAATAACATTTATTTTTTTAACTCGGTCTAAAAAAAATAGGATTTTCTCTTAATAAATTTTTGATATTAAGCAATTCCAATTAAAAAATAATCCCAGAAATACAAGTGAAAAGCCAAGCCTTTTTTATTTGGTCTTCACATTTGTAAGGAATTTTTAAAATTGTTTTTTTAATTTTATTATTTAACATTGATTTTATTGGGTATTGAACTTCATACTTTGTTTCAATTTGCTTTCTATAGAGTTTCCGGTCTCATGATCCAAATCACGAGTTTTACGAGTTAGCCGTGTTAATTAGAATTATTTTTTTGTTATTTTCTAATCAATGGAAAAAGAAAGGGAAGCCCTTGTTTAAATAGGATATGCCATAATGATATGAAAATGAACATTTATTAAATATAAAAAAAAATTACTTTTTTGAACTATAATGATTAAATCTAGTCGATCCGATAGAATTGAAAGTTACGACACAAAGTTTCACTTGAATTGAGTTTTATTTTGAATTTAAGGTAATGTTTGAAAATATGGTTGAAACTGTATTTTTTTAAAAATTATTATTTTATGTTTTCAAATCGTTAAAAAATAATTTTTAAAAAATAAAAAAAAATTTAATATATTTTATAATAAAAAATATTTTAGACTATAATTACTATTACATTCTCAAACGCAAAACTCAGTTAACTTGGACATAATATTTTGAGTAAGATCTAAGCCAGTTTTTTTTAATAATTTTACTGTCAAACACATTTTCAACCGCTTTTTAATCAGACACCGTTACTTGCTCTAGTGGCCTCATCTGTTCTAGAATTATGACATATCAATGGTGCAATTGAAACTATAAATAGAAGAAGGACTAATAAAAACCGATATAAAAATTAGAGAGTCCAAAGTCGTTTGCTAAAACACTTACCAAGATTTTAACTGTTTCGCAGATTTTTATCAGTTTCAGTTTCATGGTTGAAGTTCAAGTTCAGTTCCCTGGTATACTCTTCTTTGCTTCCCTCCTCTCCCTCTCCTTCTACACTCAAGCTTAGACGATTAATGTAATGTTTTGTGTATGGTATCATTAATGTTTGATTTGTGTTGACTGTTTGTAGTGTAGTGTTGCTGTGTGCTCTAAGAATGGCTTCTTTGGTAGCACAACTGGTGTCTCCAGTGGAAACTGGACATAAAGTTTGGCAAGACCAGGCTTTTATTAAGTGGAGAAAGAGAGATCCTCATGTCACTTTGCACTGCCATGAATCTGTTGAAGGTAGAGAGAGAGAGAATGACGACTTTTAGACTCCCTTTATCTTGCAAACTTTGGTAGTACCAGCAGACATTACTCTTCTTGTTGCCTTGAATATGATAAGTGATGAATCAGTTGAATCTTTTTGTGACCTTTTTTATGAGATTGAGTCTATGATTTAATCAAATGGGGTTTAACTTGACCTGGGTTTTGATATTATTTGCTTGGTTTTCAATTTGAATTTCGAAAATTTTGGTTCTTTGCATTAGCAATTGCCTTTATCTTATGTTCTTTTGAAGCCCTAAATGTATTTTGAGTTTCATTTTTTGTAGAATGGCTTGCACCTGAGTTTGCACAAGTGCTTGTATCTGGTTTAATTCTATCAGTTTGATGGAAATCTGGCTTTGTGTTGTTTATAGGATCTCTTAGATACTGGTATCAACGCAACAAAGTGGATCATTTGGTATCTAAATCTGCTGTTTGGAATGATGATGCTGTTCAAGGGGCTCTTGATTCTGCAGCCTTTTGGGTTAAGGATTTGCCTTTTGTTAAATCTTTGTCTGGCTTTTGGAGATTTTTCTTGGCTCCTGGCCCTGACAGTGTTCCTAAGAAATTTTATGACGCTGAATTTGAGGACTCAGAGTGGAACACTTTGCCTGGTAATTGCCTCTTTTTTTTCCAATGAAATCACAAAAAAAAAATGAATTTTCAGGATTTTATTCTCTGGTGGTTTTCACTTTCCATGTAGTCATGATCCCACTGAAGTAGGTTCCTAGTAGATTAATCAAACATGAATAAGAACTGCAACATAAAATAATTTTCTTAATTTATCGCTGATGGATTATCTGAAATGTCTATTACTTGAACATTCTCCTTCCATGTTGATATCTTGTAACTTATTTTTGCTCACTGGAACAGTTCCTTCAAATTGGGAATTGCATGGATACGATCGGCCTATTTATGCCAATGTATTATATCCATTTCCAGTAGATCCTCCTCGTGTTCCTGATGATAATCCTACTGGATGCTACCGAACATACTTTGACCTTCCTCAGGGGTGGCAAGGTAGATCAATTTGTTATGTAATAGCAGCTTTAGCTGATTATTGTTTCTCCGAATGCTTCTTTCTGCTTCCTTTTCAATATATAATTAATATAACATCAGATTCCTGGAATTTCATGTATTTATCTGTCTGCATTCTGTTAATTGGTGTATGGCAGATCGAAGGATTTTCTTGCATTTTGAAGCTGTTGATTCAGCATTCTGTGCTTGGATAAATGGGGTTGCTGTGGGATACAGGTGTCTGATGCACACCTCTTCATTCCTCTCTTTTTTCCCTTTATTTGCAACGTGACCATAACTCTGCTTCCTGTACTTTATCTTCTTAGTGTCACGTGTCAACTGTTTCATTAACTTTTTTATGTTTTACATACGATTTATGTGGGCAATTTATTCAATCAAATCATGTTACATCACTTATGCTATAAATTGTACAGATTAGAAAGGAATGAGGGAAATTGCACAGTTTGATGAAGTTTTACATAAAATCCAATAACAAATGTTTTATTGTTCTATCACCTCAGTCAGGATAGTAGGCTACCTGCCGAGTTTGAAATTACAGATTACTGTTATCCATGTGGTTCTGGCAAGAAGAATCTTTTAGCCGTTCAAGTCTTTAGATGGAGTGATGGGTCTTACCTTGAAGATCAAGACCATTGGTGGATGTCAGGTATTCACAGAGACGTGCTTCTTCTTTCCAAGGCTCAGGTATTCTTTTTCTCTTCAACGTTTTTGAAGTTAGCTGTTGTTTGGTTTTCGAATGAACATAATTAGGGACAGTGTTCGGAAATGGTTGGTAAACTTCAAATAAAGGTTGGATGTGTTCTGCCATGTCATGTGAACATGATTCTGTACTTGTTCTGGTGCCATGTTATGGTTTCTCTTATGGTTCAGTTTTTAGTTCTCGCTAACCATGTTGTTGTATTATTTGGTATGCTACTCTTTGTTTCTAGATTAATAAGGTTAGTGATAATTAAAACATGTTAGTTAACAGACTTCAGTCAACAAACAAGTACTGTATGGTGCAAAGGACTCTCTCTGTTTTCCCATAAACCTATAAGGATGGAAGTTTTAGCCCAAAGGGGACTTGATGTTCATTTTTCTGGCATTTCCTTCTGTTTGGATGGAGCAAAGAACCACATCAGCCTCCACTGTATCTTTTTCCCAAAAGCACTTCCAAGAAAGGGTTAATGATGAGGTTTTAAAAATTGAAGGTGTCTCAAAAATGAAGCCTATGTGCCAGCTTAGACCCTGGAAACACTAAATATCTCTAATAGTTTTTCATTATCTAACCGTACCCACCTGGAAATTTGTAAAGTGTTCATTTATGTGTATGTTTTATCTTGCTGTTGGCGAACAGTACACCTATCCGGACCACCACTATTCTGTTCCTTTTCCTATTAACTTCGTTTTTCATTATTATTCCATTTTGGGTATTTAATCTGAATTTCTATGAGTAATTTCAAATGATAAATGTAGAGAATATTTGATATGCAGGTATTCATTGCAGACTACTTTTTCAAATCAAATCTGGCCGAGAATTTTACTTCTGCAGATATAGAGGTTAGTGGTTATTGATGAAATATTAACTTGCTTCTTTTTTTTTTTTTGCTGTGATGAATGTAGGAAAACATACTTATTTCCATTAATTGGATGATATTGCATTAGTGTCGAGTTATGTTCACGTGATCTGAGTGAATTAGGAGTTAATACTTAAGGGTGCGCCCCTTGTATCATATTACATGTTGATTTACTCTATTTGGCTCTCATCTTTTATGGAACGGTTTGATAATATTCCTTAAGTGATGCTATTTTTGGCTGGCTGGGGAAGAAATGGGGGTTGGGATATCTAATGTTATACTTTTCTGGCGATCTTCTGCAGCTGACCATAATTTCTTATCCATGGCTGTTTTCCTCTGGAACTGTTCATTATCCTTTCTTCTTTCTTTTTGGTAGCTTGTAAGTAAACCCTATTGGTAAATGGGAAGAGAATACCCTAGTATCGTCTCATTTTTGTCACGGTTCAATTGTTTTCTTAGAATTTAATGCGAAGTGATAAATGTAATATCTTTGGCTATTGTTCTTGAACTAAATAGTCCGGGGGAGAAAAATTTGAGTTTGTTTATGTGCTTACCATTCAGGTTGAAGTGAAAATAGAAAGTGCTCTAGAAATTCCTAGAGACAAAATTTTTGACAACTTTACCATAGAAGCTGCATTATATGACACCGGAAGCTGGTACAACAGTGAAGAATCTCCTGATCTGCTTTCATCCAATGTGGCCAATTTAAAGCTCACTCACTCCCCTATGGGAATTCTAGGATTTCTGGGTAATTTCCTTGAAGGGAAACTCGAAAAGCCCAAGCTTTGGTCTGCAGAGCAGGTGAGGAACCTCAATTCACTGGGATTTGCTGGAAACTTGATATGTTACACAATTTAATTTTACCATATTCTTGTTGGCTGTTCGATGAAATGATATTTTATTCTTTAGTTTTCATTCAGGTAGTTGTTTGAAGCATAAGCATATAGATCACCTGAGCGAAGTGTTGTTAAGAAGTTTGAAGGAATGAAAACTGTGCTTTTCCGATTTATTTTCCATATAATTTATGGGCCTTTCACATTTCAATGAGTGTTTTTAGATTTATGAATACTCACATTTTTCAAGAGATTCTGGCATTTCTCCCTCACCTCTCTGTTCTTCATATGACGATCATCACCTGATGTCATGGATTTTGGTGTTTGCTTGTTTCTTCCACAGCCAAACTTGTACATTCTTGTTCTCTCCCTCAAAGATGCAACTGGGCAAGTAGTTGACTGTGAATCATGCCTAGTAGGCATAAGACAAATATCAAAGGCTCCAAAACAGCTACTTGTTAACGGGTGTCCAGTTATAATAAGAGGTGTGAACAGGCACGAACATCATCCACGTGTGGGGAAGACAAATATAGAGTCGTGTATGATTAAGGTCACACTCTGCTCTTTCCTTACTCATTAGTTTCCTCTGCTTTCTTGGTTGGCAGTATTATAATGGAGTTATTGTCTATTCTTCTGCTTACAGGATCTGGTTCTAATGAAGCAAAACAATATGAATGCTGTGAGGAACAGTCATTATCCCCAACATCCTCGTTGGTATGAGTTGTGCGATCTTTTTGGCTTGTATATGATAGATGAAGCCAACATTGAGACACATGGTTTTCATCTTTGCGAACATCTGAAGCATCCTACTCAGGAACAAAGTTGGGCTGCTGCAATGATGGATCGTGTGATAAGCATGGTGGAGAGGGACAAAAATCATGCATGCATAATTTCTTGGTCTTTAGGAAATGAGTCCTCATATGGACCTAATCATTCTGCTGCAGCCGGTATATATACCTTTTTGTATATATCTTTGAGATGGTTTCTATTTGAGACACATACAGAAATCTAAGCAATTACAATATTTATCATACATATATGGTTGTCGGTTCTACTTCTGTTTCCATTTTTCACATATATCATAGATTTTTAGCTGGTGTCAGATCATACTTGTTGTGTTTCGTGTGAGACTTGAGCATGTGTGCTCTATTTCAGATGTCTTGGCACTCAACAATGTGTAGACACACTAATTTTCTTTTTCTTTTTACATTGCATGAATTTAAGCTTCCCATTTATTCACAAGGAAAGACATTGAAACTGTGAAATGGTTTGCTAAAAACCAGTGTGGTGGCCTCCGACAATTGAAAGTTTATATGGATAACAGATCATTTAAGTTAAATCTTTTATTAGGTTGATAGTGTTGTTAGAAGTTGGATAGTGTTGTTAGAAGACTTGAAGTTTTACATAAACAATACCTTAAATTTTTCTGTTCTTTTATTAGGTTGGATTCGTGAAAGGGACCCCTCACGGCTGGTGCACTATGAAGGAGGTGGATCCAGAACGGCATCCACTGACATCATCTGCCCGATGTATATGCGTGTTTGGGACATAGTGAAGATTGCAAAAGACCCAACTGAACCACGCCCTTTGATATTGTGCGAGTATGTTACCTCTGTTCTTCTATACGAGTTACATTGACCCCTTAACTGTTCTTAGATGTCTTAATTACACCGTGCAGTGCATCTGTTAATCATGGGAGTAACTCCATTTTCTCTATTTATATGTCCTTGTGGTATTCAAATCGGCAGGTATTCACATGCAATGGGGAATAGCAGTGGGAATATACGTGAATATTGGGACGCAATTGATAGCACATTTGGTCTCCAAGGCGGCTTTATCTGGGAGTGGGTTGACCAGGTTTAGAATCCTTTATACTCTTAAGAAACATGGAAAAGTATCAAATTGATGAGCGAAATCGGTTTTCTGCCATCCTGGGCTTACCGAAAATCTTTACCTCTTATTTTGAAAACCATCCACAACTTACAATAACAATCTTTTGCTCTTAAGAATGGTCCACCCTACCACACAGCATAATTTTAAAATATAGAATGAAGACTAATATGTCTATTTAAAAATATATCTTATTGAGATTCTATAAAAACTGCAGTAGCACTGATTGGAAATATAAAAAAAATTCTGGTATATTTTTAGTTTTCACGTTTCTTAGGCAGAAAATGTATATAAATGAAAAATCTGAATATAAGCCTCTAGGAATTTTCTTGCAACAGGCTCAGCAGATTGACAAACTTGAGAGTCATATATAATTCATACAATAAACCATGATACTTGCATGCAGAAAAGGAAGAGCTGTGGCATGTTGAAATCTAAAATGTTTAGTTCCCCATGATTAACATAAGAAACTATCTTGGTATTTGCGTGATAAAGACCTTGAACATTTGTCAATTAAATATACCAATTTATTTTTGAGAAAGATATTTCAAATCTCTTCTTATTTATCAAATCAAGTATTTGCTTTTCGACTGTAGGCGTTATTGAAGGAAAGTGGAGATGGTAGAAAACACTGGGCTTATGGAGGTGACTTTGGGGATACACCTAATGATCTGAACTTTTGTCTTAATGGTCTTACATGGCCAGATCGCACTCCTCATCCTGCATTAGAAGGTAAATTTATTCTTCTCATAATGAGTCTGCATCTACTTCCTTTTTTCCAACTTGTAAGATGATATCTAGACCTAAGTTTTGTTTGAATCATGAATCGTGTCAGTTATTGTTTGCAGAAGTTAAGTATGTTTATCAGCCAATCAAAGTTTCACTAGAGGAAAGCACAATAAAGGTACTCACATGTTTCACCGAGCTTCTGCATTTCTCATCCTTCACTGAATCTGAATTTCACTTCTAACTGGAATTTGATTTTGCAGATAACCAACACCCATTTCTTTCAAACTACACAAGGTTTAGAGTTTAGCTGGACTGTCCACGGTGATGGATATGAATTTGGATCTGGAATTCTCTCTCTTCCACTGACAGAACCTCAGAGCAGTTACAAGTTAGAATGGCAGTCAGGTCCATGGTATCCTCTATTGGCTTCATCTTTTGCAGAAGAAATTTTTGTAACAATAACTACTAGACTCCTGCATTCCACACGTTGGGTTGAAGCTGGTCATGTTATTTCATCTACACAAATCCAGTTGCCTACCAGACAAAAGATCATGCCTCATGTAAATACTCTTCTTTTATACTTAATTGTATAATTTCATTTATCTTCAAATATTTTACAGCCATGCTTTCTGGTTTGAAAATGGCATTTCAGATTATCAAAACTACCGATGCTAAAGTCTTTAGTGAAACTCTTGGAGATACAGTTAGAGTTAGCCAGCTGAACGTTTGGGAGATAACATGGAACATTCAGACTGGAAGTATTGAAAGCTGGAAGGTTAGTATTGCATTTATGAATTGTCCTCAATATCATATTTAGTTCATTGAAGCTAGAAACATAAATACATGAATTTTTAGTTTTCTCTCTTCTTTTGATGTTTCCATATACAAGTGGAGCCTAGACATATCCTAACAACTTGTACTACATGATTACTTCAACAAAACCCCTTTCACACATGGAAAACAATGTTGGCTTTCTCATCGTGTGCGCCGAAACAACAGAATTTGAAATCGTAATCAAAGTAATCATAAACTAATTTTGAAATCCATCTTGGTGTTCATGTTGTTAGTTGACCTTACTAGGGCTACAATTTAAGCCAAAAAGATCTCTCTGTTTTTGAAACACAAGGTTGAGGTGTAATTTCTTTTAAATGCATGAAAGAATTATTCTCTGATACATAGCATATGAAAAAATGATGCAGAGTCTTGTTTGGTATTTCATAGGATCTGTAAAGTTCTTATTCTTTGCTGACCATGAGAAGTTTTTGGCTACACCATGTCTTTTTTTTTCTCTCTCCCGGGATTGCCTTATAGACATGAACAAAGCTCGGAACTCTATCTAAAGATTTCCGTTTTGAATTTCAAGTTTTCAGGTTACTTAGGAGACCTCGTATGAATAAAGACTACATTATGGCTACCTAATAACTTATTATTATTATTATTTTTTTTGGAGGCAGAAGTTATATTTCATCATTGACCTTGCGCAGAGACAGGAGTTTTTAGCTTTTAAACAAAACTGAGTTTTAAAGGTGTGGTGATTGTAGGTTGGAGGAGTTCCTGTTATAAAGGAAGGCATAATCCCATGCTTCTGGAGAGCACCTACAGATAATGACAAAGGTGGAGAAAAAGACAGTTATTACTCCCGGTGGAAAGCAGCTGGTATTGATAGCCTTGTATTTCAGACAAAAAGTTGTTCTGTGAAGAGCACAACCGACAATCTTGTGAAAATAGAGGTCATTTATGTTGGTGTCCCAAGTTGTGAGGAACGCTCCTTATCTGAATCTACAAATGCAACAGCTTTAATCACAGTTAATATGATCTACACAATTTATAGTTCTGGGGACTTGATTATTGAATGCAGTGCAATTCCAAGTTCTGAGCTTCCACCTTTGCCTCGAGTGGGAGTTGAATTGCACTTGGAAAAATCAGTGGATCAGATTAAATGGTATGGAAGAGGGCCATTTGAATGTTATCCAGATAGAAAAGCAGCAGCCCATGTTGGGGTCTATGAGCAGAATGTGGGTGACATGCATGTTCCTTACATTGTCCCTGGAGAATGTTCTGGTAGAGCAGATGTTAGATGGGTGACATTTCAGAACAAGGATGGAGTAGGCATATTTGCTTCAACTTATGGCAGCTCCCCACCTATGCAAATGAGTGCTAGTTACTACTTCACAGCAGAACTTGACCGAGCGACACACCACGAAGAACTCGTTCAAGGAAATGATATTGAGGTGAATTATGCTACTGGGATTTCATTCGTTGAATCTATATCTGATTAAGCTACAAAGCATTCATGTTTTGGACTGGTCAGATGCATGTTGCTAATGCCTTCACCATATCAAGAACAGTGATAGTAAAGTTAAATTAGATTTTCTATGATGACTTGCCATTCTTTCTTCCTGTCAAATCACTCACATGTCATATCCGTCTAGAAAATGCAAGTCACTGAAACAGAAGGCAAAGGAGAGAAAATGGTTTGCTTAAATCTTTCTTATAATGTCTATCCGAGGTATTACTGACCATCTAGAGGAACCATAATACTAAATTTTGTGCTGTCAATTGCCTTTTGAATTTGACACTCTATAACTATTCTCTAACCTTGACATGCTTGCATGGCCATGTGCTATTTGTGATACACTATTATTCTACTCAATCTAGGGCGCTTAAAATGGTCATCAGATTTCTAAGCTAACGTTTCCTCTACAAAATTTATGTTCTGGAGAATGAGTTGTGCTCTAGTTGACATTTCTTGTTGGCATATTTTCGCTGCTGCTTGGTTACCTTGCTAGTTTTCTTTCTCATGCTGCTATCATGTCATATGTCTTGGATTAAGTATTCAAGTTAATGTGTTTGGATTGCAGGTGCATCTTGACCACAAACATATGGGATTGGGTGGAGATGATAGCTGGTCACCATGTGTCCATGACAAGTATCTAGTTCCTGCTGTGCCGTGCTCCTTTTCTATCAGGTTGTGTCCAATTACTGCAGCTACATCTGGCCTTGAGATATACAAATCCCAGTTTCAGAACTAATCGAGCGCAACTTGTTTTATCACAAGAGACTTGAATCGAGAATAATAATGTAGATTTCCATCTCTAAGAATAAGATGTCATCCATGAGATCACGATTTGTTAGGTTAGACTTACATCTAATGCAGAGCTGGTTGAGTGGTAAGCTGCACATTAATGTAGTTTCCTCAAGTTATTTTCCCTGTTGTATAGGTCCACCGATCCTTGTTCTAAGCCTTTAGCTTCAATTCCTCCATCCTAGAGTGAGTGGGTTTGATTTCAGATTCAGGACTGAAACAAAGGCAGTTGTCCTTTTTGACAAGGATAGACTCCTGAGACAAGCCATGTTTCCAATTGCATTTGAAGTTTCACCTTGTAATTTGTTGTGTTCCAATACCTCAAAGGAACTTATATTTGGTGATTGACGGTAATTAATGACCGAAGAGATGGAGATGAAAACATAAAAATAAATATGTCGGAAAATTTTAGAGTGAATTTAAGACAAAAGGACATGTCTTCATCTTATTATGAGATATCAACCAAACGCTATATATGATATGAGATCAAGTTCGAACTAAACACCATGTAAAAAGATAAACATGATACCTTCTCCCCCTTCTCCCCGAAGCTGTAACTACTAATTTTTTGTTCTCACTCTCTTTTGAAGATCCTCTTAAAAGGGTTTTTTCGTTGCCTTTTGCATCACTTCTACCTTTTTCTTCTGCACAGCTTCTTTCTTTGTTATTTGAGAGCTTGAATAGGACTGGCAAGCCAGTTTCAACATCAGCTCCCTCCCAAACTGTTCGGCGTTAAATATTCCACAGCATCAGCAGGAGTCCTGTTAATTTCTTCTAACAATGCCTTGATCTTATCAAACAAAGCATGTGATTCAATATGCAAACAATTCTTTGCCAAAATCTCGAATCCCTCGAATTTGCATTGTGACAGTTCAATGTGTTGGTCTATTCTACCTTTTCTAATGAAAGCTGGATCAAGTGTCTTTATGATTTTTTGTGCCTTTCGACTTTCGATCTTTGCCCCGTAAGATCGAGCGAGCAATCAATATCCTCAATGAAAACAATAGCCTTACTTGATATATCAGTCAAAAGCTTTCTTAGCAAAGTGTATTGTCCTTAACCGACGTCATGGCTGCAATCATGCTCGATTGCATAGTCCATAGAGAAGAAGATAATTCTTTACCAGTCTTTGCATAATACTCTTTCCCTTCCCTGGATGCGACCAGCTCACTGATGATCCCCTCCTCCTTTGTATCAATTGCAATGGTATCAAAGTTGTTGGATGATAAAAACTACATGGCTCCACAAGTTGCTCCTGTAGCTCCACCAACTATCACTCGGATTATTGTATAAAGCCCGAGTTTTCAATTTCGAGCTTCGATTTCCTCGCCTCTCTCATCACAAACTTCAAGTATTCCCTTTTTTTTTTTTTTTTGTTCAATAAGAGGTCGCTGTATCTTGGAGGTAGTCCTTCCCTATTATTCACTGAAACTCGAATCTGTTTCACTGAAGGAAGCTACCGAAAGCGAAGTGTTTTTTAATAATAATGTATTGTGCTTTCTTTAAAAAAATGAGCGTAGAACTCCCTTGAAGTTGTAGGGTAATAAGATTTGGACTTGGTTTGAGGGGTGATGGATGAAAAGAAAACAACTTGACCTCGACAACCTCGACATCAAACACATGAACCAAAACCTCGTTCTCATCGATGCCGAAGACGAGATTGTGATTTCTTACCAGGTGCACCATGGAGATGCGCAGCGTGATCAGTGGACTTGGAACCAAGGCACGATTCGATGGCAACGTAAGCTTTATTACGCCTAAAAAAGATTTGGATCTGGGTATTCATTGGCCTTGCATGGTGTTTCTGTATAGATAGGGAAGCAAGGGGTTGACTTTGGAAATTGAGTCTGAAACAGAGAGGAATACGCATGCAAGGAGATTATTAATTACAAACACCTTATATCATCAATCATATGACATTTTGCTTTGCACCATGGTCTTCATCCCACTTAAAAGATGCTACTGAGCAATGCCCTAATTTACCAGGTCCCGTCTCGATAAGAATGTTCTTTGCCTACGATATGAAGCTATACACTTTCAAGGATATGCCTGTACACCAGCAACATATGTGGCCTCAACTGTCACGGATCCTTCGGCCAAGTCATCCAATGTACTGGTGGACAGAATGACAAAATCTGCCAGTTTTCCAGGAGATAAGGATCCCAATTCACTGTCCAGAAAACATGCATAGGCAGCTGAAATAGTGTGCCTGCCATGGTGATCGTGTGAGTTCACAGGTGAAATCATAGTAACAAAGTTAGATAAAAGTTGTCAGGGATGGACAAAAGTTTCTGATAGAGCAACGCAACCCACGCTGATATGACTATAAAATAAACCAGAGTGAAAAACAAACAAAAGCTTAGGACAAATCAGAGCTTTAAGAAGAAAAGGCATGAATTAGGCAAGCACATTTGAAGAAAGACACTGAGCATGCTTGCACAAGAAAGCGAGAACTCCAAATACTAAAAAGATGGCAAAACCAAACATGCGCATCCAAACAATAGTTGGCCACTGAATTGAACTGCTAAATTTAACCACCTTGTTCAAGGCATTCAGCAGTGATGATCTTTTTTTACTAAAACAGTTCTAGATATTAATCTGCTACGAAGGGCCATCAAGGATGCGCCTTTGTTAAATATGCTTACTGACTGGGTCATTAGGATCCACATGCATAAAAATTCCAGTTCCAACACACAATATCTAGCAAATCAAAAAAGAAGAAGTAAACTTCCTCTATATACTTAATAAATCAGAACAGACAAGCATAGCACATCAAGAAGGAGATAAGTATTAGGAGATAATATTTCAGTATTGCTTACGCAATTAATGCATCATTCAGTGAAAGGCATTCAGATGACATCCAAGCATTTTTCCAGCCATGGGGTATTCTTTGTATTGCTGTTTTGATGCTTCCTACAGGATTGATGTTTGCAACCTGAAACAACATTAATATTTGTCAGGAATTTTGCCAAGTACACTGCTCAGAACAGATATTGTGATCTTAAGATAACAGTTTAACTGAAGCAAATACACCATTCAGAACAGATACTATAGTTCTATAATACTTACAGGCCAGTCAGAACCCAAAGCCAACCGAGCATTGCTAGCAAGAAGCGAGTGGAAAAGGTAAGATCCCTGCTGGGCCCTATCCACCCCAAGCTTTTTTGCAGCGGAATCAGCATCATCATGAAGGTGATCTGGCTGTTGATAATTATCATATGATTCATGTCATGAAACTGTAACACTCTCACCAGAAAATTTGAGGATAGAAAGGGGAAGGGGGGGGCGGTCATGGGGAATGAACCTTGGCTATTCTAATATAATGGTATAAAGTATGAATGGACTTTTTTAAACTACCACTTAAGTTTATAAGATTATGAACCCAATACCACTGCTTGAATGAGACAATATTCTAGTAGTTAATTGCAATTGTCACTTCATCTTCTTAAAAAGCTATTGGTGCTTTTCACAGACCATGGAAAGCAAATGGATAGCATATTTTTCCTGCTTTATTTCTACTAATAAATTAAACTACATCACATCCTTGTTATCTTGGAAATGTGGAACTCCCATTACCATCCACCCTTACCCCTTCAGTTAACTAATTCTCAATTTTCAGCCACAAAACAGCCCCTTTACCCTCAAGCAATACCCTTTCACTTCCTAATTCAATCTACAAAACTTAATATAAACAAGTGAAAGCTGAAGGATAAATTGATGGAAAACCTGTACTGAAGCAACAACCCCTTGCTCACCAAATCTGGCAGCCATTCCAGGTGCCAGATGCTGGGCATGCTCGATCTGAAATATTTTTGTCCATCATGAAAAGCAACAATGAGTGAATGTTAATTGGAAATGATATTCTGCTGCCTTAACATTCTAAGGAGAGAACAAGTTAATCCTTAGGTGAACCTTTTTCATTTTGAGCAATGAACTTTACCCTAAATCTTCTATCTCTCATTCCATTTGTTAAAGCAACTGATCTGTACATCTCCAGGACCATCTCATTTGCTCGATCACCTATAGCATGAATTGCCACCTGAAACAAATTTTGAAGTAAACCTTGAAACTTACTGGATAGAAATGAAAGCAGTGAACGTGTATACAGATACAGGCATGTTCAGGTGCTGTGATAGGACAAGGCCACACCTGAAGTCCAAGTTTATCAGATGCTGCTGTCATGTTGAAAAGACTCTCCGGATCAGTCACTTGTAAGCCATAGTTGTGAGGCTCATCAGCGTATGGCTAGAAATTGGAAAAACTTGTTACTGGACAATTGATTGAAATGAAAGAAAAAAAATTTGCTCAAATTCAAATACAGACACCCAAGTTTCACGCGCTCCACTAACTAATTACAAAACACATAGGGTACGAACTTATTTTGGGCTCACCAACTTCAACCAGGCCTTTCACGAGAAGAAATAAAGATCTTAGCCACAGGATCTATATTTTTAGATTGTTTGGAGAAAAAGTCAACCCCCTTAGCGGCATTCATGAATAAAATTCAATCTCTCCATTATAATAAGCAATTGAAATTCGATAATGAGTTGCATTATCAACTTTAAAACCCTTCACCTTTTGAGCATTAACCACTGATACAAACAGGCAAAGGCTTGCTTGAGGCTACATAAAGTACAGAGCAGTTTGGCAAAGGCATTTTCCAAGCTCAAATAACTGCACAGTTCATAGTTTTTCTTTTCTTTTCTTTTTTCCTTTGCTTGCTAAGTTTGTAGATGGCATTTTATATACTGCTTTGGAAAAGGAAAGGTAGCTAGTTTAGAATTCTGTCTATAAGAGTTTTGATAATTGGAAAGAATTCCTTAGCCCTATAAAAGAAAAGTAGAGTCCATAAAATACCGTATCACAGGAAAAATAATAATAACTTAATCTGAGAAACGGGAAAAAAACAGAGGGAGATAATATCAAGTATGAACAAAAAAGATCAGGTCATTCACCTTTCTTCTTTTGGCTGGGAACCAAGACAAACATTAGTGAGAAAAGGACAAACTAGAAGTGGTTTCAGATAATAAATTTCATGGTAATGGCAGCGGGAAAATCTGGTAAACAAGGGTAAAGCATAAGACAACCAAATGCAGCGATCCTTTTGACATACAATGAAATTCAGAGCTTCAAAATTAACAGCACACTGAACTTCTTTGCCATTCACAGATATTTTGTTTTCCTAACATATGCTAACATGTGTGGATCTTATTCAACAACCAATGTTCTTTTTTATTATTATTATTATTATTATGTCACTTGTGTAACAACTAGTGAGTTTCTCCCCATCCTCCTGTTTGTGTGCTATACATCACAGGCTAAGAAAAGGCAACTCATACCAATAAGAAACATGGTTATTAGAAGCCTTACATGCATCATTTCCTAATCCAAAAACTGAGTATTCTCTCAATGTGTTTGCATTAAATCTTAGCACAGTCACCCATTCCCCATTCATGCCTTACCCAGCTAGACCAGACAAAGGAAGAATAGGAAGGAAATGATAAATCCATCTTTCCAATATCACACCGTGTCCTTGTATGCAAATCAAACAGGATAAGATTAAGTTATCTGGAAGAATGTCCAAGTTCATCTCATCTTGCTCTACACACTAAAATAGTTGCAGCAGACATCAATGCCATATATTAGGCCAGGGAATTTAAGACCTCAAACCTGACAAAATCAAAATAAAACATGAGTGGAAACAAAGTATTTTAATCCTCACCTCAAAGAAAAATGCACTATTAGAACCTAAAGATCCATCAGCAAATGCCTTAACACCACCCAAATAAATCCAATCACTAAGTGCTCGTCCTGTCTTCTTGATAAGCTCCTGAGAGTAAACAAGACCTTCATAAATAAGGGCAAAAATAGAGAGAAAACTAGAACACCAGCTGTGGGTAAAAATAGAATCCATACAAGAAGTCGTGACCATGTTTCCATTGGAAAAAATAAGCAAACCCTAATAATCATCTTCCCAGAAGAATCAGCCCATTGATAAACATCTGTTGAAATGACAAAAAGAATCAGGTAAAGGAACAGGAAATTCAAAAGCATTATAATTTTGCTCTAAGAGTTCATACAAAGGAACCAAATGGAAGATTCAGTGTTCTTTGATCCATGTCATTCCTTTTTCTGCAGAGAAATTTTTTTTCTTTTCCGAAACTTGACAACAGAAAAACAAAAAGTTAAGGATTAGTTTTTCTGAAAATTTTCAATAAAAAATCGGTACCGAGTAGAATATACAGAGGAACAAACTCTCATATAAACAAGGAAAAGCTCTTTCAGAACCATTCCAGCCTCATTTTCAGAAACAAGTTTTATGAGAAAGAAATTTGAAAATAAATCAAACATGGCGTTCTTGCAAACGAAACGCCAGACTGAGTCCTACTCTTACATAGATGAAAGAAAGGAACAAGACATGTGCAACCAATTAATGGCCCTTTCCATTATATTGTGCACTATTTTTATATCAGTTTTTATTGGATCTATCATTTTTGTTCCCAATAAGGAAGGTAAAAATCTCCTTAGCAGATCACAATCCAGGTCAGTAAATTGTAGGCACAATAATGGAACCATTTTTTTCTAAAAACAATGTTCCATGTTCAAGGGATGATCCAGAATAAAATGCAATTATATAATTCAATTCCACAGGCATCCAACACTCCAAAAGTTGTAGCTGAACCTGAAAGATCCTCCCAGGAATGTTCGACGCTTGCTCCAGGAAAATATCGCCCAAAATCAACAACAGTTGTCACACCCCTCGTCAAGGCAAGGTTGCTGGCTCTCAGAAAAGCCTCCCTCCTTTCATCCACTGAGACCTCTGGAATCGAGGGGAGGACAAGTTTCATTGCAGCATCAATCAACAATCCTGTAGGTTCTGCATGATGATATTGACAAAAATAATTAGCGAGCAAATTAGAAACTAAATATTTAACATTGCAACAAAATCTACAATAAAGTTCCAATCAGAGATTGCATACATTCCAAATTATTACCTGATATATGACACTCATTTCTTTTGCAGTGCATTTCAGTCAAGATGCACCCTACCCTACACTCCCCTCCCCAAAGGGTAAAGAGAGATACCTTGTGCAGTTGCGACTGCAGAAACCCTGGCCCTCTGTACAATTCACACATGATGTCTATAAACACACATGAATTGCAGAGAGGACTGAGATTTATGTGCAGCTGCACTTAGCACAGAGTAAAGGTAGATAAGAACTAAGTTTGAATCCAAAGGTATCAACAAAAGTTAAATATAACCTCCATAGGTAAATCAGACACAAAGGGGTTGTTCAGAAACAGAGTGATACTCCATTTTTTTTGGAAAACTAGAGTCAAAAAAAGAAAACTAGAACGTACTATTCAAATGCAATATTTCTCTATTCAGAAAAATAGGAAAACTAGTTTTTCAAATTTATACAAAGTTTGTAACACATATTTTAGAGGTTCTCCATAATTTTTATTTACAAGTTTTCCTCCAAATAAAGAAAATACATGAACATTACATTTTTTTTTTCTTTTATATACAAGCATTTTTTAGCAATGAAAAAAATTATTTTTTTTAATATTTTACAATTAGATTATCACAAATACAAAATATTAAGATGGCTATTATAAATTTTGGTTTTGATTTTTATGAAAAATAGTTGTAATCTTGATTTTTTTTTTTTATGCAAAAATTTGTTTTCGTTTTCAATAAATGAACATGTTTTCCAATTTTCTATTGGAAATGGAAAAGGAGAACTGTTTTCTATTACTAAACACACCCGAAACCTCTCGGCAATATCAGCCAATATGGCACAGACAGTGAAGGGCTCGGCATACAGCTATGAAGTAAATCAAAAGTACTTCATGCATTTCTGAAGCGTCATTACATGGTGACAGAACTAACCATACCTCCATGGGTAGATTTTGCAATGGTTCCACCACTGGGATCAATCGATGAATTATTAATACCAGCCAATTTCAGTGCCAATGAATTAGCCAAGCCCATATGACCATCCATCCTTGTTAACCAAACCTGTAGAACCATATCTTAAGTAAAGAACATGAGATTGTGAATGCTAATATTCATAAAAGTAATAAACCTCAATTAAGTTAGGGCTTCTCACAGGATTATCTGCTGTAAAATCATCAAGCCAAGAAGCCATTGGTAATTCTCCTCCCCACAAATCATTGTTCCATCCACCACCCAACACCCAGGAACCTTGTTTTACATCTGAAACAGTTTGTTTGCACACAATCACGTCAAAAAGAATTCTAAGATTCAACAAATTAAAAAGTGAATCATCCCAGTCACATAATCTCTAATCCCTCTTACATGGATTCACCTTCTAGACAGCTATCCTTACGTAGAAAAACTGTAATTCATCATTCTACAGGTAACAAGAAATGTACTTTAAAACATGATTATTGATTTAACATTTCCATTAGACTCACTAATCCTTCTACACGTTAACAAACAAATTGGACAATCCAAAATCAACCATAAATCCAACAAGCTTATTTACAATCCACAGAAATCACAGCATTTTCTTAAGCAATCATGGAAATTACTTCCTGCAGCTTCTTTAACCCTTCTCACAAACTCTTCCTTCTGATTTACACCCCGCAGCTCCACACGCCCCATCTGTTTTTCATTGATAAAATATAGTCAAATAATCTAAACAAACAAGGCTACTAATCACAAAACTCAACGCATAAATTACAAACATTTTATAATCCAGGAGGTTTAGTACAGTACCTGAAGTCCACCGGGAATTAAGTGGACATGAGAATCAATAAATCCAGGAACCAAAACTTTTCCTTCAACATTCAACTCTTTAGTTCCACCCCCTACCAAGTCCTACATTTAGTTAATGTATAATTAATTCTCAATTAATTTTTTAAATTCCATAAAAAAAAATAAGCAAACAATTATTTTTAAAAAATACTTGCACTTCCAGAATTAAATTTTCACACTAATTTGTTCAGTAATTCAAAAAAAAAGGGGGGGGGGGGGGCTAACCTGTAGAGACGAATAATTGCCAACGCGAAGAATCCTGCCGTTTTGAATAGCCATAGAATCGGCGACAGGCATAGAAGCGTCGCTAGTGAAGATAACAGCATTCTTCACTATTAGATCCGCCGCTAATTTCTTCGTTGATAATCTTTTCAATCCCAAACTTAACCAATCTTTTCAATAAAACAGTTTCTCAGAAAACAACTTGTAAAAAAAAACAGAGAGAGAGATAGAGAGAGGAGAGTGTTCACCTTGCGGTGGTATGTTCAGAGAGAGGACGGCAATGGCAAGAACGAGAGTGGCGGAGAGGAACGTGTAGCGGTTCATGCCGCTCCTCGCTAGTGCTTGTTCCTTCTTTTTTCTTATCGCTCAGTTCACACTCATACTCAGCAGAGCTAGAGGATAGACAGAGCGTAAAACAAGTAAGCGTTTTTCACTCATTTTATCTTGAACAAGTAAATTTGTCATGTTAAAATCATAAATTATTTTTATGATAATTTTAAAATAAATTTATATCATTTTAAAATAGTGTAAAAATAACATATCATCTATTTTTATTTATTTTATTTCAAAATAATAACTAAATATTATCTCAATATTGTTATTATTAAACATCACATCAATATCATAATTTGATGTGATGACATTTAATAGCTAATGAATCATCGTTGAAATATAAAAAAAACATGTCATGAGAGTCATTCATTTAACCAGGCGTTGAAAAATCATACATCTTCTTGTTTTTCATCATGATGGTCCAAGGAAGATTGAAAGCAGGATTGACGGAGAGAAAGGAGACCGACTCTCTTGTTTTTCATGGAGTTGTTAGGATGTGCTCTGCTTCTTCTTCCTTTCCTCTCTTTGGCATAGCAGGCGTGCCCGTTAACGTGACTGCGGGTGACATTCACCCGCAGCTACATATAATACCAATTTAGTTAAGAAAAAAAAGGTATTTTATGGTGGTAGACCCACTAAAAACAAAAATGGTGACGCCGGTTTTATAGAAACAGTATTTTGTTGGTTCTAGTGGGAGAAACCACCACAATGAAGTAAGGCTTTACTGTCGCACTGTTCACTAAACAGTGGGAGTGAATTTTAATTCACTTTCATGTAAATAAATTTATTTTTTCAAGAAACCAGTGAGTGAATTAATTTTTCACGTGTAAAGTTTAGTTTTTTTAAAAAAAAAAAACAGTGGCACTGTTGACATAAAAAGTTTAGTTTTTTTTTTTGAAAAAACAGTGCAGTTAATTGATTTCACTCGCACTATTCACGTGAACGTGAACAATAATTTTTTTTGTTTTTTAAAAAAGTTAGTTTAAGGTGAATTAAATTTACTCGTATTGTAATCTCAATTTTATTCCTGATAATATTTTATCTAATTTTATTGCACGCTCAAAAAATCATGGAAACTGTAGTTCTTGTCGAATGAATTTTGTACGTAATGAAATTGTAATTTTTTTTTTAAATTGAGTTTTACTCAAAAAACTAGTATTTAATATTATTTAATAACACTACATAAATTAGAAGGATATCGCATGATGACGTAGCATTTATGAAATTTGATCACAATTCCAATTATGTTTTTGCCGGGTCCGACCCAATTAAAAAAAAATCAGTTTTTATTTTTATTTTAATTGTGTTTTATTCAAAAAATTAGAAGGAGAACGCTTAATGACGTAACAAAAAAATTCAGTTTTTGTTGTTGCACGCTTAAAAAACCATAGAAAATATAGTTTTTGTTTGATAGATTTCGTATGTGATGACATTGCATATAGTTTAATGGAATAATAAAAAATATTTGATATCAATATTATTTATTTCATGATGTAATAACAGTATTTAAATTTACAATATTTAAATTAAAAATCATTAATATTATATATATATATTTTAATTATTTTATAACCTTAATTTAAAAAGTATTTTTTTAACCAAACACGTTAAACTACTTTTTGTTTAATCTCAATTTTAATCTCAATTTTAACCAAACATATATTTTTCTAAACCACTACCACCATCACCACCACCAAAAAAAAAAAAAAAACACCCGACTGGGTATAAAATGTTTGTCGGTGTGTGTGTGTAACATGTTTGCTTTTTAGGTGAAGAAAATTAGAAAAGGCCACATAAAAAATTAAGAAGAAACAAAGCACCCCACCCCACCGAGATTTTTTTAAAATACGATTGATAATTTTTCTAAGATGATGACACAAAACTCAAATGAAGAAACAATATAAAAGATTAAATCGATTTAAAAAAGAATCAAAGTGTTTTTACTTTTTAATGTGAGTCCTCTTGCCTGGAAGTACATGGTGAAGTCAGAATCTTCAGCTGGGATTTTCTATAGAAAGTGATGGAAAATTTATGGGAAAGTGAGATAAGAATGAACGTGAATAATTGAAATGGCCCGCTAAGAGAGTAAAAACCACTATTTAGTTACCCTAGCAGTTATATCCCTCCCTATAATCTCTGTCTTATCCCTCTCAAGAAAGGAAGGTAGTTAACCCAAAACCATGGCTTCAGCAGTTGCAATTGTATCATCATACCCATGGCTCAACTCCTCTCCTTCTCCTTCAAAGTATTCAAAATACCAATCCTTCCATCCTCCTCCTTGTCGAGTGGTCTGCCGCGGAGGAGGATCAGAACTTCCTCCACCAGTAACACCTGACTTCAAGTTTGCTTTGCATGATGCCTTGGATTCTTCTGGAGTCGACACCACTCATGCCAGAGTAATCATCATCATCATCATCAATCCCTTTTGATTTCATCCTCGATATAACTTTGTTCAAATTTAAGAACCCATTTTTTTTGTTTTTTAATCCAGTGAGAGTTCTGAGATGATCAACTGTTGATTATGTAGGAAGCAAGGCAAAATTTCATGTCACAAATTAAAGGGTTATCACGTATTGAGAGGGAAGTTAGCATTAGCATCAACAGACGTGTTGATTTGGCGAAAACAGCTATTTATATATCAGCTGAGGATTTTGCTCTCATGTCACAGTCTTCACTTGCTCTCCCTGTGGATCCTTTTATTGAAAGACTGTTTGATCTTACCATGGAGTTTTGTAGAAGCGGTAAGGTTTTGAGGGCATCGCCAGAGGCCCTTTTGGATAGTTTGTACAAATTCTTGTATGTCGAAAAGGTAAGGAAAGACAACTAATTTGTTGTAGAACTATTTTTTTTCCTTGTGGTCTGATTGAGCCCGATTTCAATACAAGAGCTGGTGTTACTAGGCGTGGCCAGCTACAAGCAGTGGAGGACTAGTTGTTGCTGTCCAAAGGAAGCCATAGAAACCCCACTGCTTGTAACTTAAAGAAATAATTTTTGGAATAGATTTGTTGGTTTCATTTTTTAAGTTAATTTCCTGCCCTTTAGTGCTATTGAACTATGGATTTATGCGATGTGGTTCTTCTAATCAGGATTTCCAAAGGAGCAATGTGATAAGTAGATTGGAGCCACATCCTTTGTATCTTCATGCTGTACGGAATTTCGCCTTCTAGCTTTTAGTTTCAGATTTGCTGCTAGACAGTGTTATCTACTGGAAAGGGTTTGAACTTTGTTTTAATTTTAATATATTGAGCAGGTTTTGACATATCAATCAGGTTCCGCTTATATGCTTGCACTTATATACTCTGAAATCCTGAAAGTGCTTCGATTTTGGAGCCTTTTGGACTTTGATTGTGAGATTTTCTTCCCACACGACCGGTATGGTCTTCCAAGGGGCTATCATAAGCAGAAAAGTGCAGAGTCTGATCATCCACACATATTGACAGTGCAAACTCTGTTGGAGGAGGTGAGTTGTGTGATTTTCTGTTGTCACGGGAGAGCATATAATTGAGCCACCGTTGTCATTGCAGAGCCTAATACAATGTCATACTGTTAATCTTGAATGGGTTTGTTTCCAGCAGTTTCTTTCATATGCTGTTAATTTGAGGTAGGACATGTGATGTGTTTCTGCGCCTTTTATTTTGGTGAATGTCTTGAGTACATCAGGTTATGTATGAGTGTTCCTGCTTCATTTTATATATTTGGCATTCCTAGCTTGATTTTTTTTTTTGTCTTTGGATTGTGCCATTTGTGCAGATTTTGAAAAATGTAAAGGAGGCTTTCTGGCCCTTTCGACATGATCAGACTAAGAGTTTATTCTTGAGGGCTGTGCATGCAGTCCTTTGTACTGATAGATCAAACGTTGTTGAAGAAAGGTATTGCCTATAGTGTATGCATGCTTAAGAAAGGTATCCAAGATTTGAAATTTCTGTTTATTGTAGTGGCTTTCAGCTTGAATCTGCAAAGTCCAGTCACCGTAGGTTGGACCGTGGCACTTTGACCAGTTTGCATTTGGGGGACTTAAGGCTTGCATTATCTGGTACGCATGTATACGATGGTGTTATTCTTGGTAAATTCTTTTTCCTTTTTACCATCGATGTCCCAGCTAGAAGGGAACTGGGACTTGAGGTGTTTGGCTTGTGCTCATTTTTTGCTTGTTGGGCATGCTTTCACGTGAGTCCTTGTTATGATTTTGCATTGGATTCCGATTGATTCTGGTCCTTGGTATCATTTTATTCAGTAAAGATGAAGGTGAATCCTTACTATGATTTTGCATTGGATTCTCGTTGATTCTGGTGCATGGTAGCGCAATATTTGTTCAATTATCAATCATTTATTCAGTAAGGATGAAGGTTTTTTTAGGTGGTTCTGGTTCATACTTGTGCAATGTTGTCTCTCACATAATTAAACACAGAGAAAGATCCTCTCCACAACTTTTATACCTGTATCCATGAGGAATTTGTTGCTTTTGTTGCAGCATGTGAGCGTCTAATACTCCTGGAATTTGATCCCAAGGAATTAAGAGATTACAGTGTTCTTCTTTACCACTGTGGACTTTATGAGCAATCCCTGCATTATCTCAAGTTGTATCAGGACAGAAAGGTATGATTTCTATGTGTGATACCATCGGATATTAATCTCTTAAAAAAATACATAATAACCTAATTGAATTGGCATTGCAGGGTTCTTCCTTACAAAAGCAAGCATCCAATGAATTAAGCAGCTTGGAGGACGAGGCTGGGGAGAAATTGATGATGCGCCTTAACCTCATTTCAATGGAGGAAGGTTGGAGCAAGCCCTCGCATTCTGGAACTTTTCTTCGAAATAACTCTGAACCATCCTAGAGGCTAGAGCCTCATATCAGACAGCAAGGCAGCAAAGCAGCAAATTCCAGCACACACAGCAAGCAAATATGAGCTAGGAAAACATTGGTTTGTTAGATTTGTTTCTGCATGTCCACGAGGAGAAGGGAATTTAACAAAGGTCTACATTGCTTATTACACGACAAGCACCCTCGGAACCTTAGACAACCGAATTTCTAAGCTGGTGTTTCAACTTTCAACTTGGGCCTCAATTTCTCTGCTCTGGCTCTCATGAGGGAGGTTCAGCTCACCAATCAAACTGGGAACAGATTACATTTTTGAAGGAGGTAGCTTTCAACTCATCTGAATATTACAAAAGATCTAGCTAGCCACAGTGCCACTAACATGCATTGTATACTGATGAAGAGCACTTGATAGAGAAACCGAGCATGATATATAAATTTAAATGTATGGTGCCTCTTGTTTGTAGTCCCCGCTTGTAATTTGGCTTCTAGTGCTCTTCTGCACATGCAGATATAATATATAAATTTGACTTGAATTATACGCGTATGGTTACCAGGCGCTGTCTCTTTCAAAAGTAGACACTCCTGTAATATAATGATTGGCAATGGCTAATAATACATCATGCATGTTTTTCATGCGATTAGAATCCTTTTCTTCCTCCTTGCAACATGTTTTTAAAATCTAAATTATTGGATTTAAATTCAGAAAAAGCCTGTTCGGTTGTGTTGCATCCGAACTCGAAACTTATCAGCTGAAATGAATTGTTTGTGGCCTAGTTATACGACCCGCCTAGCACGGTGGATGAACTCGGTGACCCTCTGATTTGGGTCTTGGCCTGCCATAACAGAGAAAAAACCCGGTTTTTTCTTTCTTTCAAAACAACGACGTACAATCAAAGAAAGTGGAGTAGAGGAGAAGATCCAGAAAGGATTTGACCTAGCTCACATCAACGCCGAAGGAGATTCCTTCATCCGTCGTCCATGCTTCCATATGATCTGGGCCATACAATAGCAACCAAGCCACGCCCCCATTGCTAGCTGTCCGATATCATCTGATCTAGTTGGATTGGATTCTAATCCAATTTAACCCAGAGATAGATAAAACCCAGTTCATTTTGTCGGAGCTGAGTACGGAAATGGGTGAGAAGTTTAATCAATATATTATTACCCGAGCTGATTTTCACTCGATTTTTTAACCTTTATTTTTTATCTCATGGAGTTGAAACTGTAATTTTATTTTTTAATATATATTTTTTAATTTTATCTAATGATTCATGAAGTATTTTTATAATTTTATGCATGGATTTAAAATTTAAATATCATTTATGGTTTCATTATGGGTGGATGAAGATATATTTTGTTTATAAATAACAGGTTAAGGCCATGTTTGTTTTTACGTTTTAAAAATATTTTAAAAAAAATTTAAATTTTTTTTTATTTTTTGCACTATGTGAAAAATAATTTTTAAAAAATTAAAAAAATATTATTTTAATATATTATCAAATAAAAAACATTTTAAATAGTAATTATAACCACAATTTCAAACAAACTCTTTATTCAAGTATCTAAACAAACAAATTTTTTTATTTTGGAACCTAATATGAATAATAGATTTAGATGCACGTGTAAATATATTAAAATAATTTTTTATGTTTTTTTAAAAAAATTAATATATTAAAATTATTAAAAAATAATAAATTAATATTTTTTAAAATAAAATGAATTTTTAAAACGAATCTAAAATAGTTTCTAAATCTAATACTGATAATCAACACCCCTAATCATTGCCACCCCTGGAATTGAAGCTCAAATGTTTTTTTTTTTTCCTTAAAAATGATTTTCATCTGGAAAAAGAGTCCACAACCACAGAAAAAAAGGGAGCAAAATTCAAAGAATATCCGATAGACATCCATTAAAGGAGGAAAGCAGTGAAGGAAGCACTTGAAGATCACAGTAATGATGCAGTGCGCACCCCAAAGTCCAAAAAATAAAAGTAAACATTCATTCATATCCATTGACATGATACCTACAATGCTATGCTACGTCGTTGTATAGTGCCTCTCTCTCTCTCTCTCTCTCTCTCTATATATATATATATATATATATATATATATATATATCTGTGGTGGAGCCAGAAATATAATAGGCTTTTTTAGACTCTAAAATGGTTTCCTAGACTAGGTAGGTTGCTAGGTCCACACCCTCTCCTA
This sequence comes from Populus trichocarpa, assembly GCF_000002775.5. NCBI lineage: Eukaryota > Viridiplantae > Streptophyta > Magnoliopsida > Malpighiales > Salicaceae > Populus > Populus trichocarpa. The sequence continues at coordinate 19,835,438 of NC_037287.2, read as the reverse complement.
TAATTGCAGGAGTCTTCTTCTAGACGTTAGGGAAAGTGGGAAACCTCTTCTATAGTGCTTCTATGCCTACCACCTTGGCCTATATTGTTACAGACAAAAATAAAAAATAAAAAAACTCTATTTTTAAAAAAATATTTAAAAATATAACAGCAGTTACATGTTTTTTATTTTAAAAAATTAAAATAAAATTTTTATTTTAAAAAAATTAATTTTGACATCAGTATATCAAAATAATTTAAAAATATATTAATTTAAATAAAAAATAAAAAAATAATTCCTAAAAACAATGCCAAACACTTAATTCAATTATGTGTGTTTTTGCGTTGAAATATTTTGCTATTTCATCAGGATTAATCTCACGTTTAAACAATTTTAAAGATATATATTTTATATTGATTTAAGCTGTTTAAAAGAATTTTTTTCTTCTGTGATTTTCATGCCTTAACTGTAGTTACAAGATACGATTCATGAAGCGTATCCATTCACGAGTTTGAAAAATTAATTTAAATTAAATTTTTAAAAGATATTATAATAATATTATTTTAATCAAATTGTTTTAGAAAAGACATGAGTTGAGGGCCAGGATTTACCTTATCATTGATCGAGGTTTAGTGCCAAGTCAAGTCAAATAATTCTTATTTTTTTTTAATTCAAACTATTTTAGACTCTACGTTAATTTATTTTAGACTCTAATTTAGTCCTTAAAGTGCATGTCGGTATTTAATTATGAAAAAATCATAAAACAAAACCATTGTGATTTTTCTAAACCTTATTTGTTTTATGAAAAATAATTTTTTTTTAATTACTTTCTAAACTTTCATAAATTTATTTATTATTAGGAAAGTTATTCAATGAAAAATAGTTTTCAAGTAAAGAAAAATTTAGATTGATTTTTAGAAAATATTTACCTTTTATTCTGGATGAAAAACACTTTCTAAAAATTACAAGAAATTCAAAAATATCTTGTTATCTGTTAATTATATTAAATTTGACTCTTAATTTTTTTATTGCTATATATTTTATTCTAATTTTTTTTCAATTTCATCATTTATAATCTGATTTGGTTTGGTTTTTATACCAATTTTGGTTTTTATTCTTTTTATTATTATTTGTTTTTCTCTTATTCTTTTCTTGAATGAAATTTTTTTTATTAGATTTGGTTCTCATTATTTTAATTGTAATATATTTTATTTGATATAATTTATAAAATTATTATTTTTTAATTTCATCTCATTTTAATTTTTATATGTCAGATTTAGTCTTTATTATTTTTATTACTGTACATTTTATTTGAAATAATTTATGAAATAATTTTTTTTAATTTTATCCTCCTTTAACTTTTTTTTTACTTGTCTTATTTGGTCTCAATTCTTTTAATAAATTTATAAAAAATAATAAATTATTTTTTAATTTATTTTTAAAAAAATAATAAAACATTAAAAAATATTTTTTAATTTATTTTAATAAATTAACTCTTCATATATTCACTTTCTATAAAAACCATGTTACAAACTTCCATGTTCCAAAAATAAACTAAGAAACGGGCATTATTTACTTTCAATCTTGGAATGACTACTCGCTATCCTGCAAGATGCTAGGAATTCCGTACAGCATCCCTATAACCATTATGTGGTGATCACTTCATCATAGCCTCACGTAAGCCTCTTCTAGTATCTATACTAGGCACGGCCACCATCCCACCATTCCCAAAATGCCACGTGTAAATAATTTAAAGAAGCATCATTACAGATAGGATAAGTATGACTCAACTTTTATGTTCCGTAGTCTTCAAATTAACAGGGAATTATTGTTTCTACAATTCGGTGGATTGGTTAAAAGAAGAGGAAATTAAGCTCTCCTATTTTAGTTTCATAAATATATATATATATATATATATGTATGTATATATGTATGTATGTATGTATATATGTATGTATGTGTATGTATACGTATGTATGTATTTAAAAACTAAAACTAAAACATACCAGTGTTTTAGCATGTATTGTGAACGTGCAATCTACAAGAAAATTACTATTTTATCTTTAGTGGTAAGCTTGGTTTTAGATATATATGATTTTTTCATAGTCCTATTAGTAATTACATTAAAAATATATATTAATAAGTAATTTCATGCTTTTTAACAGTATAATTATTAAATGACCCTTAAAAAAAATTCTCTTTGGTTCAGGAGTTTTTCGGGTTTTTCATATTTTTTTCATGTCAATTACATAAATATCTCTAAAAAATAAACTCTTTTTACAATGGATACAAGGCCATTTTAGGTTTTTTGTTTTTTTAATTCTCATATGTAGTTAGGGATAATTTGATATTTTAATATATAAATTAAAATTTAAAAGCGGTTGGCGAGTGTTACGAACGTTTCCATGCCTTTTAGGTGGCATGTGCAGCGCCCACACAGCACTAAATATCGCCTTCCAATACTGCTTTTGATGCGCCTCACCACCCTCGTCAAGATGGTGAGGCAAGTGTTCTCCGACGGCACGCAGAGGAACTCCGGCAATGAGTTTTTCCTTTCCTTCCTCTTTTCCCTCTCTTGATTTAGAAAACCATGCTAGCCATTGCAAAAAAAAAAAAAACAAGAAAGTCTAACTATTTATTTGTTAAGTTAAATTAGGTCATCATTCTTTTAATTGCAATGTATTTGGTCTTGAATCATTTATTGAGTTAATTTTTTTCTAATTTTATCATTTTATGCTTTATTTGTATATAAGGTTTGGTCCTCGTTCTTTTAATTGCAATGTGATTGGTTTTGGATCATATATTAAGTTAATTGTTTTTTCAATTTAATCCCTTCACACTTTGTTTTTATATTTGATGTGGTCTTCATTCTTTTAATTGTGATGTGTTGTTTGTTTTGAATCCTTTATTAAATTAATTTTTTTTTTGGATTTCATCCCTTGACATTTTATTTTTATATCAAATATGATCCTCATTCTTTTTATTGTTATTTATAGTTTTTCTTATTCTTTTCTTAATTGAAATTGTTTTTCAATTCCATCCCTTATGATTTGGTTTTATTTTCTTTTTGTGTCAAATTTGGTTATCTTTATTTAGAAATCTACATTTTTTAAATCATTTTTTTAATTTATTTTTTCAAGTTTATCCCTGATTATTTTGGTTGGTCTGGAATTTTACATTATTATTTTTTCGAGTTTGCCTTTTACACTACAATCCGGCCTTATGATTTGTGTTACAAATTCTGAAAGTTGAATCGGGTTAACTTTGGTCATTTTTAATTATTTTTAAAATTTTTTTCCATCATCACTGAGTTCGTTAGAAATTAGTTTTCTTTGTTTGTGTTTTTTTTTTAATTCTTTTGTTAATTTGATTTTTCTTTTCAATTTTGCCCTTCATTTCAATATTTTTTATATATTTAAGGTCTGACCCTCAATGTTTTGATTTATAATTTTGATTTGTAACCTTTTTATCAAATTTTAATTTGTTTTCAATTTCATCATTAGATCCATGATATTGACTTTTTATTTTTTAAAAAATTGGTCCTTATTCTCTTGATTTTTATTTTTTATTTTCAATTATTTGTCAATTTGAAATTTTTTTTTCTAATTCTGTCATTCAATTCAAAATTTTAATTTATCCTCTGAATTTTTTTTTCAAATGAAATTCTTATTCTCTTAAATGCTATTTTTTATAATTTGATTTTTTTTTTTATTTTATCATCCAACATTTCATTTACTGTAATTTGGTCTCTTTAGTTTTTCCTATTGTTTCTGGGCCCTCCCAGTAGTCAATCTAGGACAATATGGGGTCATAGGTCGAGTGGGTTGGCTTGAGTTAACACGAGTCAACCAATTCGTTTTGTTTTGTAAAAAAATCAAAATTATATAATTTTTTAAAAATAAAATAGGTAAATAGCAAATGATTTTCGACTGGATTTTCCCTGAGTTAACCGAAACATTTGTCAACTTGGATTTTTTACTGTATTACATTGGATCAATTCTCCCCCTATTTCTTTTGAAACTTTGGTTGATCTAAGCTAATGGTCACCTGGAACACGAGTCAAGCCAAGTTTTTAAATAGTTGTCTTTTAGATGCGGTACTTCCAGTTTAGTTACTATCTAAGGTTATGAGTTTGAAAAGTTAATATAAGTTGATGTTATTTTCTTTCGCAGTTATATCATTTGAAGTTGTTTATTGTAAAAAATAAACTTCGTTACTTTTTTCAGTTTTCTTTTCAATTAAGTTATCCATATCTCATGATCCAGGTAAGAGGTTTTTTTGGGTGAGCCAAGTTTTTTTAGAAGTCAATTATTTATTTATTTTTATTTTGTCATTCAAAATTCAATTATTTTGAAAATTAAACTTTGTTTTTTTATATGTTTCCCTTCTATTGGATTATCATGACTACCTGATATTATTTGCGGTTTTTGACAACCTTACTTGGTTTTGCTGATACTTTGTTTTCTAATACCTTATTTTTCATCAATTTCCCCCAATTTCATCAATATACAGTTTGATTCACGAGGTTTGATAATCATTGTTTTTTTAATTTTCTTGAGTCGTTGATTTTTTTTTGTTTTTTAAAATACAATAACAACACTTTAGCATTGTTTTTTACACTATAAAGAAATTAACCCAATCTACAGCAAAACACCCGCAATGGCCCATATTAAAAACTAATACTTGAAAAGAAAATTATTTATATGATGCTCAGTGATGTAAGGGTGTGTTTGGAAACGTGATGTAAATCGCGTTCCCTCAAATTTTAATTAAAGTTTTTGCTTAAAATGAAAGTTATTTTGATATATTTCTAAGTGAAAAACACTTTAAATCGGCACTGCTACCACAATTCTAAAAACACCTGAAATGAGACTCTGACATCTTCATTTCATTTTCTTTTAAAACATAGTTAAACCGGATTTTACTAGTGTAGGTTCGATGATATGTGATAAGAAGCCTTGGTTGAGGTGAGTTTTTTTTTTTTTTTTTTTAATAATTAATATTGATACTGGTTCAGTTAAATTAAAGTGACCTAGTGATTTAATTGACCGGTTAAATCAGAATTAAACTCTGTGGTCAACTTTATTTTTTTTAATTTTTATTTAGAATAATATTTTATTATTTAAAAATATCATCAAAACAATATTGTTTTATGAATTAATTTAGATTAATAACAGTTTTTTTAAGAGTTTGATAGTGATTATGTTTTAAAGTGTTTTTTTTTAGAAATATATTAAAATAATATTTATTATTATTATTTTAAAATTTATTTTAAACAATTTAAAAATATAAAAAAATAAATTTAAATAAAAAAATTAAATTTCAAACAAACATCATTTTGAACTCACTGTCAAAATTTCCGAACCCGCGACAGGGATTGTACTGTTGGATCAAATAACTTTGGTTCCAGGGCAATGATTCCTTGCTAAAAAAAGTTATTTACAGTTGGAAATAGAAGAATTTCAGTACACAGTGGCTGACTACGGGTAGTAAAAGCAACTCTGCAACAAATCGCTCTCTCTCTATCTCTCTCACTCTGAGTTGCAATAATTTATCTTCATGTTATCACCATATCAACGTTAGCTAGAGGCCTAGCTAGCTAGCTAGCTAGCTCAGACCAATCACTTCAGGGCCACTGTAAGTCTTTTCTTTATACTATATACGATCTTTCACTTGCATTCTTGATACAAACCATCAACTGTGGCCAATTCAACTCCTAATACCCTCACCACCACCAAAACATGGCCGCCGCCGCCACCACATGCAGCCACCACCACCACCACCTTCCCACCTGACCATCCAAACATGTTAGGCCTTCACAATATTCTCTTTATAGCTCCACCACCATCTTCTTGTCACCACCAGCAGCCACCACACGTTCCCTCTACTCACCAAATAACCAATACCAATGATCAATATGGCATTGCAGACAATCAAGAGTCTTGGAACACTCTAAAGAAATACCCGCAAGAATCAAGTTTCCTTGAAAGGGGAACTTTAAATGCTCTTCAGGATTGTGATACTGCAATAAATATTGGTCCTGCAAGAGCATGTAGGGACTGTGGAAACAGGGCAAAGAAAGAGTGTCAGTACAGGAGGTGCAGGACTTGTTGCAAGAGTAGAGGGTATGAGTGTACCACTCACCTGAAGAGCACATGGGTGCCTGCTGCGAGGAGGCGCGAGAGGCTTGGTTATAGTAGCGGCGGCGGCGGCTCCTCTGCTTCTTCTTCTGGTGGTGGCTGTGTTGGTGGTAAAAGACCAAGAGAAAATGTGCCTGCTACATCCAATAGTTTTAGTACTTCTAATAACAATGCTGCTGCTTCTTTTGTTTTGGATACTGGCTCTAGTTTCCAGGGTGAGCACCTATGTTTTCCCCTCTCCCTCTCTCTTTTTGATATATTTGTTCTCTGATTTGTGAATTTTAGCGACCATTAGGACTTCAGTTCTTGAATCCTGCTTTCCAAGATTGAATATCTCTTTATCTGCTCGTCATTTAATTTATTCTTTTGATTGTAGGATGATAAAGTTATTATCTTGCAGCTAAAGAAGTTGTATTAGTAATGAAATTGACCTGTTTTGTGAACAGAACAGTAGAATTTGAAGCTTAATTCCTTCTGTTTATTGTTATTTGTTTGAGTCAATGTTGTGAGGAGTAGATGTGAGGCACTAAGTCGTTTGCCTATTTTTGTCGAATTATAGATGCAAGCTTCAAACAGTCCTTACCAGTTCAAGTTCACGCCCCAGCAGTTTTCAGGTGCGTTAGAGTGTCAGCCATTAACAGTGATGAAGCTGAGGTTGCCTATGAAGCTAAGGTGAATATAAGCGGTCATGTTTTCAAGGGCTTTCTTTATGATCAAGGGATGGATGAGAAAAACCTGTTTCCATGTATTTCAAAAATGCATTCCAGTGAAAGAAATAGAGACTCCTCCTCGCCAATCGTTGATCCACCGGATGCTTACGCAGCCTCTGGCAACCACAGATTGCTTGAAGGTACAAATTGCACCACTTAATAACTCCAGTTTTTTCAAAGGGTTAATGTTTGATTGAGGATTAAATTCAAATTGTAATTTTTTGATAAGAACCGCAAGCACAATCAGTGATCAGAACAGTAGAATTCAAGAAACTGTGAGAAATCTGATCATGACATTTTGTGATTCCACGTAGTTGCACAAGCTTCTCCCTCTATCACTCATGTTCTCCACTCTAATTATAGTTATTAAACCTGGCCAGAAAGATATCTCACAAAAAAAAAAGTTAAAAAACAATTTATGTAGAATATATACTTTATAAATAATAAAGTTAAAAGATTGTTACAAATTTTTTTTTATTCTACATTGGAAATGTATTATTTTTTCTTTTTAAATTGAAGTATTTAAACCAAAAAGTTTTTTTATCACTGAAAAAACATAATTTTTTCCTTATAAACATATATTTACTAATAGGCTTTCAATTTTAAATTGAAAAAATTAAACCTTCTTCTAGTATATATATAGTGTTTATATAATGAATTTTGATATGAGTTAGTAACTAATAAGAAAAGTGTTGAGCAAGAGGAATACCTTTAATTGGTCTCTTATGTGCAAGACAACGCCTATGTTTTTTGGATCTTTTATCTTCAGTGGTAATTTTTTTTGTCTCCTCGGACCCGGCCACGGTCCCGGGTTGTCCGGGTCCTGGTCAACCCGCTGGGCCGGCCCAGATGGCTAGCCTGGGTCTGATATCCGTGCTTACTATTGCTGAGTGAAAGCTTAATTTTCATGGCATTCTTGCATCATTGAAAATTTACCCTTTCACACTAGTTTGTTCCATCTTATGTGCTAATCAACGCATCTGAAAAACCTAGATTAATTAGGATTGAACAGAAAACCAAGAAGAGGTACCCTAAACGTGGTAGATAATCTCCAATAGGAGAGAAAGATAACAGTCTCTTTATTAATATTTTTTCAAAGTACAGAATTTCGCCGAAAAATAAACTATACAACTCTATTTATACCAAGTACTATGACTAAACTTGAATCCTTAAAAAATATAAAAAATCCTAATAAATAATTATCGAATTAAGATATTATAGAAAAAACAAAAATAACTAAGAAAAATATTCATTTTTTTTTAAAAGCTCTGCATCAATGAGACTTCACATTATGCTTAAATTTTCCGTCGGAACTTGCTGAAGAAAGAAGAATCTCAATAATGTTTATCAGGTACTTGGTACTACAAAACCAGCTAACTTCAAAGAATTAAAACTTATTGTTTTCTTTCTCATGATCCATGCTTCATAACCAAGCAAAGGTAATTGTTGCAATGTCATTATCATCTTGGGTTAAAAGGAAAAGGCATGGCATGCGAATTACTCACTCTCTGCTTTAATGTTTCACCTGTCTCTTCTATGAAAATAACACAAGCATTCCATCCATGATGTCTTTTCTTTTACTTTAAACTGGAAAGGAAGTTTCATTAGAGCTTTTGTGATAACAACTTGTGGCCTACTTTGTATTTTTTTTTCCTGTTCCATCCATCTCCATGTTCTTATACTTTTTCCTCAACATGCACATCTGACTCTTTCATTTAGTTCATAAGCTTATGTTTTTTCTAAGTGAGGGAGTTGAAGTGTGTTTTGCTCTGCTTCTTGTGTTTGTCACTTTACAAGTAAAACGTGGTCTGGTTCATGCAGCTGTCAGAATTCTCATCCATTTAGTCATTGCATCTGACATATTTCGAAGTGCGATTCTCGCTCACGAATATTTTCTATGGCTTATCCACATATGTTAATTATGAAATGAACATGCAATTTAAAGTAAAATTTAAAATCTGGTCTCACTCTCATTTTTGCTAATGGAAAAGTGATTATGAACGTTGAGGTTTGAGAGAGAATGGATGCCTGGTTATGATTTCCTGAAAGAAGTGGCCTCAAACAGGGTGAACTTGAACCTAAAATGCTAAGGGAATGAGTTCTTGATAATTTATTCAATAGGAAACGATGATCATGTGATTTTAATTCTTTCTGTTGAGTGTTTATGCTATCCCTTTTCTGCAGAATGCAGAATCATTTCTTTTTCACTGCCTATTCATGCTAACCAGTTTTTTCTCTAATTCACCAGGTAATGGATGAGATCCAGCCTTGCAGGTTTTGGCTTAAATGCAGAAGGCGTGAACCCCACTTTTGTCCTAAATTCTACTACCATAAATGGCATGCCATTCTCTACTGTATAGGAATTTCTTAGTTCTCCTAGTTTTGCAAACTCCTTTGGCTGTGTTCTTAATGCCTTGTTCAGTTTGAATTGTCCCTTTTCTTTAATGGTGGCCAGGAAAAAAATTCTTGGAAGAACACTGTTCTAACGTCTAAAAGCTCATTTTAACGAAAGAAAACTGGTAAAACAGGGGAAAAGTAGATTCTCTGAGCACAATGTACTAAAAAGAGAGTGCTTATGTCATTATGGAAAATGTACTTGTGCTTTTCCACACAAATTAACTTGAAAAACCAGCTATCCAAAACAAAATCTAAATTGGTTTGAGTTTTAATTTAACTGGAAAATACATCGGCTCAGGAAAAATCCAGTTAGCTCGGTGAATGGATTTAAAAAAAGTAAATTTGTCATTTTGTTAAAAGACTAACTAGAATTGATATGTTGGTTTGGGTTTTTTTGTTGAACCTGAAATATGAAGCTAGAGATAAATTCGGACTTTTCACGCTATTGCACCGCTAACATGGAAGCGGGCTCAAAAACAAGAACACTCAGTCATATCCTTAGCAAACAGGTCCGCTTGATACAGTAAGCAAATGGAAACGTGCTACGAGCTCCAAGAGGCTAGAGACTAACTTTGCTAGCTAAACTAGCTGGAAATGCATTGATTCTATCTTGTATGAAACTTCAGAATCTCAGTAGAAGTGTATATAGAAACAAACACCAACCTCGAATACAATTTGTACAAATCAGCTCTCAACAGAACGTACAAGAGCATGAAATGGTTAGAGGGAGATGGTTATTTGTACTTGCAATAAATATTAAATAGTATTAGAGAAGCTTTAATCTGCAAAACGGTGCTTATTTGTGATGGGTCAAAAACCGAAGCCACCTAGGCTCTGCCTGAGGCCATCAATTGAAGGGGTGGGCTCAAACCTGAAGCCAACTTGGTGGGTTCGGTTAGGGCTTGCCCAATACTCTCCCTTGAGTGGGTGCATAAATGTTCGTCTGTCACAATGAAGGATTCATTCTTGTAGAAGAAGCTACTTCTTGAAGAAATTAGAGGTCGTTCAAGAATCTAAAATAGAAATTTGTTTCAATCGAGCAAGTGGTGTGTGCCCTAGGTGGATGTGCCAAAGATTTACTCATGAGCTACTTCTTGTTGAAGAAGCTACCAAAGAGTTTTCGAAAGCTCATTGATAGATTCCATCTTGCAGCTTACTCAGGCCAATCACTTCCTTGTTTTGAGGTCTCGAAATGCACAAAAGCCAGGGGAGAAGAGCACAACGCAATTTAAATCTTTGGTAGTTTTTCCTAGCAGGTGAAAGATTACATATAAAACTAGGAATGCACAAAATTATAGGCAATTGGCACGGGTACTTGGAGAAGTGTTGAGGCTGCCAGGGAATTTTTCGAGATGCATTGGCCTAATAGATATGATACAGCATTTGTCAATGGATCGCTACACTGGCTTGTGAGGAGTGATCTTGGAAATCCAACCTGTATTTTCAATTTTGAAACCCAGCAATTTGGATCATTTTCATTGCCTCCTCCTGATAATGATGGTCATGACCATCAACTGGAGAACATTGGAGGCATTTAGAGCCTCTATTTGTTGCTGCTATAGATGCCTTCATTCTATGGAGATATAGTTAATGAAAGACTGGTGTTGTGGAATCTTGGACCAAATTCATGTGATGCTAATCAAAGTTGAACTTCTTGAGAAGCCTTGTTGCAAAGTGATAAATATCTTTGAAAACAGGGATATGACTCGGGGTGCTTGTGATGTGATTTAAGTCTAAGAAGTCGTCCGGAAACAAATATAAATTTTGATCCGACCGTTAAGTTTTTTCAGGGCATTCTATAGGTTATATTTTCTATAGCATCGGTCAAGGTCGGGAACATCCTCAGATTTAGTCCAATTTGGCAGGGATCTTATATGGGGCATGCATCCTTTCTTGCCAGACATCAGAACTTCTTTGACATGCCATGTCTGAAAAACAGGACCTTAGAATTGGTCAAGTTTTGTAGATATAGAACCTTAAAGTCTATGAGCCCTTAATTAGGTTGCATCCCGAAGTCCCTAAAAGTCCATTGTTGGAAATCCGTCGGACTGAACACCACAAACTGAAGTTGGTGGGCCAACTATGTAGTCTACATGCCGTCGAGCTCTGTGTTGCCAGGAGAAACCTGATGTCTTTGTAAGCTTGATAGCAATTAGGATCGCAAATTTCAATTAATCTCAAGCGCCTTCCTCTTGAAATAGATAACTGAAACAAAACTCTAAGTAAAATAAATGTTTTCATTAAAAACAATTAAGTCTTAGCCGTCCAAATCATCGTCATAAATATGATCTAAATAAACTATTAGAAAAAACTAATTATATGAAAGCTACTGCAGTTCTAGCTCCCGCGTCAAAGTCTTTTACCTTCTTATCAGGGCATCTGTTTCCTTTTCTTCTGGTTTTGCCTTTGTTTTCGCCTTTGCATGTGTCTCTGATGTGTGAAGAATGATCTAGCTGCATATTACGGTGTTATTTTATATAATCTATGAATAACTGTTCATATGCTGATCGGATATCTGTCAGAAACTGTATTTCTAAGAAGGAAAGATTATGCTGCTATGGAATCTTGGACCAAAATTCATGCCATCGACATCGTAGTTAATGTAATTTGTTTCATACTAATGTGGGGAATCTCTTTGGAAATGGGAATGTGCTCCTGCTGCCTGCTGAAATTCTGCTTTTCTATCACCCTAGAACTAAAAATTGTAAAAGACTGAGCAAATCGAGGGGTTATTCAATCAATTCAAGATATTGTTCACAAACCAACCTTGGCTTCACTCAAAGATATTGCCAAGGGAGGCTGCTAAAGCAAGATAAAAAACTGAACTGAAAAGGAAAAGTGAGACTTAAGCTACTGTTCCCTGTTGTGCTGGGTAACAGGCAGTTTCTTTCTCATTTTTATGATCTTCTGTTAGATTTTCAATAATCTTAAACTTAACTCTATCGAGAAATACTATATAAAATTTAAACAGGAGTTGAAACCGACATGGTTAATAAAACTTAATCCAAATAAAATTCTGAAATCTAATTAAAAAGGAAATTTCAAAATAACTAGGAAAATAAAAAAGAAATTCTAAAAAAAACATATTTATTTTGAGCATGATCCCTTTATCAGAAAGCAAGTTTAACTCTTTCAAACTTTTTCTTAGGATTGAATTTTCAATAAACATCCCACATCATAAAGAGATTGCAATGAGTCAATGACCAATTTGGTTGTAGTAGGAATCCTACGTGGAGCATTCTGTAAATGTCTCCTTTCTGGCCAGACAGCCGAACTACTTTGACATGCCATGTCTGAGCCAACAGGATCTTAGAATTGGTCAAGATGTGTTGACACATCACCTTGCATGCTCATGATCCTTGATTAGGTTGTCTCCTCAGAACATTAACCTTTCTTTGAAGTGCGGTCCAACTCCACATTCACGGACATGATGTGTTTCCATGCAACCCTTTGCTGCCGAGGTAAACTCCAGAGTCTTTGGTTAACTTGACTGGAGATGGATAGTTAGCCTTGTTGATGAAGAAAGATTAAAATTTAGAGCTTCTTATACTTTAAAATTATAGCCCTTCAATGGTAGGAAAAACTCTATATGAAAAGTTCTGAATAAATTTCAAATATTTTGATAATTTGTATTTTCTAATTATAAGCTATAAAACTATTTGAAGTGTTGAACACAAGTTAGCTAATTAAAACTGAATTAAATTAAGATTCTGAAACCTAACTAGAGAAATCCAAAATTAACTGGGAAAATAAAAAAACAAATCCTGGGACACCATCTTTTGAGCTTAATTTGGGTATGAAAATGTAAGGGAACGTGTGGACAGATTGCATGGCGAATTTCAGTTAGATTGAACCAATGACTACTATGAAGTCTTATGCCAATCCTTTGAAGCAGCTCATTTACACTCTACATGTTCTGATCTTGGCAACCCAACTGCCTTGACACTCCCTACAGTTTCATTTCTTCATTCGTTCTGTTAACAGTGTTTTCAGGGAACATTATTGAATACTTCAACTTCCCAGTTTCTTCTTCAAAACATTCTGGCATCAAGCAGTATTTCCAGGAAATAAATTGTTGGCTCTTGAAAAAGGTGGGAATCAAGCACTGATCAATTAAATCTGTGATAGAAAGAAAAATTGGATGATGGTCCATCTACGTTAACAGAGAATTTCGTTGAAAGATTGAAGACCCTAAAGTTAGTTCCATTTCACTTTCCTTCTGTACATATTCACTCGCATTCCAGGGGAAAAAATGGGTACAAAAAGAATCAATTTCAATGTAGATACATACTTCACCTGGTTAACTCATTTACACTTGAAAGAAGCTCGAATAGCTCTGGTATATATACCTTTCCTAGGATATATCATATGTAACTAAATTAGCAGATATGATGGTGAGAGGTGAAATGCAATGCGGATTGTAAACATCGATTCCTGGCTGCGACAAATCGTTCCCAGTGGCCAAGTAGATGGTGAGAACAGTAACCTTTAGCCGACATTTAAGTGCTCCCGTCTCTAGCAAAGAATGTGGATGCACATGCATGGCCACGGTTTGCTATAAGAAGATCCTAATCAATCTGTACCCTTCAAGTGTCTTCTGCAAATACTCTGAAGATGAAATCCCGGAACCGTTTTGAGTATTGCTTTGGATCAACTGCAGAGATTGAAGTTGGGTCATACTGCATAGACTTGTATGCGTGCTCGAGCTTTTTGCTAATATCATAGTCTTGTAGTATGTCTATGATACCAAAAAATAGGACGACTTCATGTAACACCCCGGTTGGTTCTCCAATCAGCTGAGCTTCAAAGTCTCTTTTTCTGGTCTTTGCAACCCTTGCTGGCATGTTTATACCTAACTTAATGGAAGCCCGCCTGCACAAAACATTAAAAATGAATGAGAAAAAAAAAAATGTTGTGGTGTTTGGATTCAAGATTGCAACAAGAGCCGAGAAATTGAATCCCACTTAATCCAACATCCTGAGAAGCCAGTAATTTACCGAGAGGGGTCCATGAAAAGCTTATCTAAATCCACTCTTGAAAGGCGTGGAGCTCCTGATTCACTTTCATCTCCAATTCCTAAAGATACAGAGAAGAGACAGTTTCTTTCATTAGGCAAACATTTATTATGAAACTAGAAATAGCAGTAAATTTAAATGTGACTAGAAATAACCTGTAGGAGTGTGAAGTCCGGTGGGAGTCCGAACTCCAGTAGGAGTGCGAATTCCAGGGGGGGTCCGGACTCCAGATGTACGAGAAGGTGTGAGGGCTTCCCTGCATGAAGCTTCTTGAAAGTGAAGACCAACCAAAAGACTGTAATCCATTATTCTCTCCTGTTCAAGGAAGTCACAATCTCTGTCCACTTGCCTGCATGAAGGGACACTTCAGGATACTGATATAAACAGTATAAAAAAAGCTACATGCAAACAATACTTTTGAAAAACACCAGCATTTATCTTTCAAGTTGATAAAAATGCATTCAATATGCAGGTATGGTTGTGATAGCAAGTCACAAAAGTTGAATAGAGAGCTATGAATTAACTCAACTTCTAACCCAAATCATTTCTAGATACTACCAGTAAGGGGGAGTACTTGTTTAATATGAGATTTGATAGAGAAGCACTATAGGTGATAATTCTATATTTCCCACTTGAATGAAAGATTTTGAAGATATTTTCTAGAAAAACATAGGAGCCAGAACTGAATTTAAATTTAGCAGTTGAAATGCAGGTATGGCCCCTATTATTATAGCAGGGACGTAGGATTTTCCCATACTTTCCTGCATTCAAAATGGAAAGGATAAAATAATAGAAGAAAAATGGAATGCAGAACTAAGAAATGAGGCATCATTTCACCTGCAAAACTCTTGGAACCAAGATTTCTGCAACCGAAATATGTAATTGAGATCAAGGTCCTTGAGGGTGGTTGTTGGATCAATTTCTGACTCAGGTTTAGAAGTTATGCGGCCATGGGAAGAACCTTTCAAGTCAAAGCGCCGATGAATAGAAAACTCAGAACAAAACAGATTCCCCATAATGACAAATCGAACCTGCTCCACATGAAGATTAATTTCCATCAAGGTTCAGGAGTTGAATAAATCTTTCTATCCAAAATTGGAGTTCTATGCCCTTCACATTACCTTCTTCTGATTTGGCCCTGTTAGTTTCACACAATGAAGACCATAAAATTTGGTTACTAGTGTGTTCTTGAATGCCCGAACATGATTATAGTAGGCTGGCAGCATCCTCAAGAGGACCTGTAATTGCATTATCCAGGTAAGGCAATGCATTAGAATCCTTGTGTTAAGGAATTATGCAGAACAGATTAGAAAACAGAGATTTCATTCTGGAATTGCTGACAAAATGGATACTATGATGAACTATTTAATCATGAAGGACAAAACCATTGTCAGCCATAAAGCTGTTGCAAAGATTGTAAACTATCATATAAGAATGGAAGTGGCATTTTATCTCAAATTCAAAAAAAGTAAACAAAGTGATAAAATGATGGTGCTGACTTTTACTTCTGCCTTCTTTATTGTCTTTATCATGTAGCGATCATCATTTGTCAAGTAAAAAAAGCTTCCACTCTTTCCTGGGGATGAGAGCTCCCTAAGTGCATCGTTCCCACATATCGATAACATGTAATCAGCTGCATCCACATTGAACAATTTCCGGAGAGTCCTGAAAGTAGGATCATTGGGAACTGTCAGCCCTTATTCATATCAACTGTAGAGAGAATGATGATGCTAAGATATGATCATGCAAGGCTCAGATGAATGCACTGCATGAATCACTAAGCACTATCGGCATATTCTTTATTTTAATTGAGTCTGTCACAAACATAAAATACACGAATGCAGGAGCAAATCGAATCCATTTTCAGTCTAATTATCCCTTGCATTGAACTAGTTTCATTGACATATTACAATTCCTGCTAAATGATGCCTGGCCCGGCCCTTGCGCAAAAAGAACATGTTTCAAGCCCTGACCTGAAAACTACAGGACAGTAATCCTTCCATTTGAACTCGCTAGACTGGTGAGGTGGAGTGTGCTTGGATCCCTCTGGTGGAAATTTAGTCCATACTTTTTCTTTGGGGTCAAACGCCGAAGACTTCAGATCAAGAGATATAGCTGGAGCAGGCCGTCCCACGGAATGTCTGCCCAATCATAGTCATATCAGAAATCAACAACATGCATGACAGATTCTAAATGCTTTATCAGGAGATCGATTGGATGATTCACTGATCGCCACCAACTGGGAGTTGGGAGCATATCTAAAAACCAAAAGTAAAAGATAACAATTGCCATCACACATGAACTGAGAGGCAGAATAGAGTAGGAAAGGAGCATTTATGGACACTGCAGAGGAAAAATTTAGTAAAACAGATGAAATGCATTGGTTTTGGCATATAGAGAAGAAAACATTTGGACTTTGAATAAGCATCCTACCAAATAGTTAATGGCAAATGATTGATAGACATGAGCAATACGAAGGATCAGAGCAAACAAAGAAGCATTTACCAAATCCCAAATACCTTATTCCCAACTGCAGATTGAGCATTAGTTCATAATTCTTATGCCCTTTTGATATTGTTTCCCCTTGCTTCTTCACAGGCTGTGTTCTCAATTTATATATTTTTGGATCCAATTCTTCAACCTGAAGGTTTCCAAACCCTTCTTCGACATCCCTCAATTCCCCATCACCACAACCACTAGAGACATCACAGCTATCCAATGAAGCCACGCTGTAGTTACTCAGCCTCCCATCTACTGATATCCTCCTGAGCCTTCCTTCATTACCATTCCTTTTCACTGGCTTAGCATTCCCTTGATCAAGAAACCCAGGCCAACTCAACATCTTCTGTGATGGCAAAATTGACATCGTTTCACAAGTAGCAATCTTGCAATCATTCAAATCCAAAAACAACTCTTGAGGATCCCAATCCAAATTCTCTGACACAGACCCAGATGGATAACAAGTCCCATTTTGCTCTTTAGGATCCTTACTCCAAAACCCCACATAAAAACTTCCATCCGGCCATCTAAAACTCCCATTTCCTCTGGGCAATCCATCTTGCCAAAAACCATCATACCTATTCCCATTGCTCCAAATCATAGTTCCACTACCATTCATCAAGCCATTCTTCCATTGACCAATATAATGATTCGAACTCTTCCACTGGTACCTTCCGTGTCCATCTTGTGACCCTCTTCTCCAATCACCATCATAATAATCACCATTAGCA
This sequence comes from Populus trichocarpa, assembly GCF_000002775.5. Taxonomy (NCBI): domain Eukaryota; kingdom Viridiplantae; phylum Streptophyta; class Magnoliopsida; order Malpighiales; family Salicaceae; genus Populus; species Populus trichocarpa. The sequence goes on along the minus strand of NC_037287.2, from coordinate 19,817,967 downwards.
TAACTCTGTGTACCATTTCCATGTTTCAAATTCATAACCCAGTAACCTCTAAAAGTATCACCTGAAGAACCTGTATAGGTCCCTCTACCATCCATATAACCCCCCTTGAATTCCCCCTCGTAAGTAGCACCAGAAGGCCAGCTAAATTTGCCTTTTCCCATTGTCTTACCTTTATACCATTCGCCGAGATACATGCAACCATCTGTCCAGAGATATTTTCCATGTCCATGAGGGAGGTTGTCAAGCCATTGGCCTGTGTAGAAATCACCATTAGAAAGGATCTTTTCTGCATGGTTTACAGGTTCTTTACAAGGAGGATCGTCATCATCAACATGAGCTACTGCTGCTGACATCATGGTGAGAAAGACACTGTTGTTTTTGTTCTTCTTCTTTGTTGCTTGTGATTTCCTAACTTTTGCTTCCCAGGCCTTTACAATGCCAATGTTCTCTTTGCTCATTTCTCTCTTTCTACCTACAAAGACTCAACCTTTGTGGCCTCCCTCTCTCTCCTCCCTTATCCCATCTCCCATCTGTCATTGTTTTTGTTTCATGCTAGGTTTCAAGAACAAAAGCTGCATTTTTTGCAGCAGACCAAGGAAAAAGGGGAGACTTGGGAGGGAACCAACAAAACAAAGACAACGACAACAAGCTGTGTTTTTTTGTTCTGTTTCTTGAGATCGTTTGTGTTGTGTTCTCTGTTTCTTGTTTTGCTAAGATGGTTTTCTGAAATGGGCTGTTTCTTGTTTTTGAGGAAAAAAATATGTAAGAGTCGTTTTAGATTTTGATGAGGAAAGCAAAAGGAGAAGCTGGTAACCAATGCTGGCCTTTTGTTTCTTTTACTTTCTTCTTTTTTGGAGGAGATTTTCTTTTCCTTTCTTTTTCTTTGTTTGGGTACGATTCAGGAAGATGAAGTTTCTATGATTCCCGGATTTGTCTCCTAAAAGAAATAGCATACCAAAAAATTAGAAGAATGGTTGTGAATTCCATTTTTAGTATCTAGAAACTAAGTTTGGTGCTGTTAGTTTCATAATTATCTTGTTTTATCTCACAAATTTCATATATAGTTCTCAGAAGTCAGATCCGATCGGGAAAAAATTACAGGTTATTGAATTCTTATATTAATTTGTAGGTTACTGAGTCAATTATTTTTATTGAGAAAATATTGTTTTTTTTTTTTATCATCTTCAATGTTGATTAAGTTTAGTTTAGATCGAGTTTTGTTGAATTATTATCGGATTAATTAAGTTTTATTAAGTTAATATTTTTTTAATTTCAAGAACAATAATAAAAAATACAAGTTTTCAGTGAGGAATTTTTTTCAAAACAAGAATATATAAATGCAAATTCCCTTTTCCATGAGAGATCCAATTATCGAAGTAATCATAAACCTAAGAAAGTGAAAGCAAGTCCCCTGAAAGGGATCTTGATTTCTTGTCTGTGAAATCTCTTGGAGGGTGATAAGGAGTGAAAATGGCCAATAAATAACAAGGGCATTTGGAGGGAAAAAAACAGGCAAAGAGGGAAGAAATGTGAAATGTTGAGAAAAAATAGGGCATATTTGAAAATTAGGTGTGTAATAATGGAGAAAGATTAGCTGTGTCTTAATGGGCAGCATTAACTACTGAGTTCCGAGTCTGCAGGTCGAAGTCGTGCGGCCTGCTTTCCTTCGGACGAGGTCAAACACAAACCCTAAATCTATGTGGCCATCCTGTTAATGCATTGGAAGCTAAAGGTGACACTTGTCCTTTCCAAGACAAAAATTACTTCTTAATTACTTGATAATGGTGTCTCCTAAAAGGCTATTTTCACCGGGTAAGAATGCCTTGAGTGTTACTTTTTAATTTTTTTTATTTAAAAATCTATTAAAATAATATTTTTATATATTTATTATATTATCACATAAAAAATACTAAAAATTATTAATTTTAAACTTAAAAAAAATTCAAAATTTTTAAAAGGTGTGATCCATCCAAGCAGCCTTTTATTATTGCTGTAAGGTTTAGAACAAACCAAATAACTGACTGGGGATTTGAACAATACAAGATATAGACCGATCTAAATAAAAAAATTAGAAGAAAAAAATTAGGTTAACTCAATAAAAAAAATTACACGAACCTTAATTAAATTATTTAGTGATTTTATTTACCAAAAATAATGAAGTAGTGTTCTGATTATTATTTTTCATGATATTTGTGTGTTCTATAAAGAAATTATTTTTAAACAATTCATTTAGTTTTTTTAAAAGGTCTAATCTATTAAATAAATTAGATAGATACCATGTTAAATATAAAATAATCAAATCATAATATAAAATATAAAAATGATTGGTTCAACAATCTAATGAGGTACCCACCAGAATTTTCAGATTCAGCGAGCGATCTCTTTCAAAAACCTAACTCATTCATCTCCCTATTCTCGAATTATTATAGGGTATTTTAGGATTATTTTTTTAAAAAATTATTTTAAATGTCAATATATTAATTTTAAATATAAATAAATAAATTTTAATAAAAAAAAACAGATTAAATCACCAAACTAAACACACGCTTGGATGTGGTCCACTCAAATTATGATTGCATAGGTACTATCAAGTTTTGTTCTTCCATTCTTTTATTTTTCAAGATAGGGTATGAGACAGCAATATTCGCTATCCCAATCCCATAGTTCTAGAGAAGCCACGTCTCTTGCTGGCACATCAATAAATTTCAAAGCCATCTGGAGGGTAGGTATTGCAATCAAGACGAGGGTGTGCTTGCTTCTTACAAGTTACTCCGAAGCTTATTCTATGTCCTAGGATTATTAGTTCGAGAAAGTTGTGTTTCAAGGTATGAGTTGTGGTTTTTAAGATTTATGAAAAAGTTTCCGACCAGATGTTATGTTGAGATATTTTTATATCATGCCTGCGAGTTGTAGATTTTTTTCTAGAATTTTTATATAAAAAAATAAAAAATCTATGTTATAACATGATTAAAATTTTATTTTGTAATTTTTTATTATTGCTTCAAAATCCAGACCAACCCAGTGGATCGATTCAATATCTGGACTAATCATAGTTTTAAAAAAAACCCAGTTAACTCAGTTAAAAATTAAATTGACGTGGTTGTTACCTCGTTCAAACTTAACTATCAATTCGTTAATTTTTTTTTATAAAAAAATTAGAATTTATCGAGGTGGGTTTTAAAATGTTTTTTTAAATAATTTTTAAAATCTTACCAAATATCTTTTCGTTTTAAGAAGGAAAAAATAATAATATCAAAAGCCATTGTTTGCCGAATGGGCTGGTAGTGATGGCCACCGAATGTGACAAGTATCGGCAGCCAATAGGCATTGGAGGGTGGGGAGGGCAAGAGATGTCGGCAATAGTTGTCGATGGAGATCACACAAAGCACACAACTGCCATCGAAATAATGGGTGCTCATAAGTTAGAAATGTACGATGTTAATGGCTGGTCTCCCTCTCACGTAGCAGGTGTCAAGGATAAATAGCCTTTTGTCTCCCTGTTGACGGGTCACGACTCACTAGTACATTGCAATAATTTGATCATGGACTCATGAATAACATAGGATGTTGCTAGATACCCATCTTTTCTTGTTCTCCATTGTCGATCAAAAGTAAATATTTCTTATTAGTAAAAGAAAAGGATTAAGAGATTGGATAGTTTAAAAGATTCATGAAATTATTTTAATACCTAATTAAACACGATGATAAAGCATTTTTTTATAATTTAATTTTACATGAGTTGAATTTGAATATATATCAACTTATCAAATAATAATTTTCATTTTTATTATATATATATATATATATATTTTTTTTTTATCATAGATGATCATATTTTGCTCTAAATATTAGTTTTTGTTATTTTGATGGGTAGTTTTATATCGTCCGTTTGACCACTTTAAAACACTTTGTTTTCAGTTAATTTTATTAGCATTCAAATATTTTATTCAGTATAGTTTTTTCAATAATACATCAACTCGTGATAATGAGAAATCTTAAAATCATGTGAATGACAAAAAAAAATCTAAATAATAAAAAAAATAAAGAATCAAAATGACAAAACACAAAATTATATTTGAAATCTCCCATTAAAAGAAAAATAAAAAAAATTTGATATAAATTGATAAGTTCTCATGTAAGAGATAAGATAACAAAAAAAGTTTTGATTATAAATATGAAAGAAGGAAGAGAGAGATTTTTTAAAGAAGGAGACAGGAAATTGCTAATGAACTATGATAAAAAAAAAAAAAAAAAGACATTAATTTAAGAAGAGTGAACAAGAAAAAAAAAAGAATAAACACTTGAAAAAGCCAAAATAAAATGACCCTACTTCATATTCTTTGCATGTTCAACCTTACAGACCTTATCACATGATAGTAATAGTATTGTAACATTTAGGACTCAACTAGTCATTCATTATAAAATTATTAAATTTAATCTAGTTAATGACCCGGTCAAAAATCTAGATTAAAAATTATATAGCTTAGCCCGGATCAATCACGACACAACCATTTTAATTTTTTTTAAAGCCAACCTTTTATATTAAAATCATTGAAAGCATTTGATTTTAAAATGTATTCTAAAAAGCACTTGACAAAAAAATAAAATAAAATTTAAACTACAATACTAAACAACTTCTAAAAATCTAAACGATAAACCTATTCATTTGACTCACAATCATGTTCTTGTCAAAAACAAATGTGGTGATGCAATGTAATATAATGTAAATGTATCCTTTCAATGGCATGGAATGCTCTTTCTTGTTGGATTATGTTTTAAGTAGTAGGATTAGTTGATGATAATCTTCAAGTCAAACTGGCTAAAATTAGAAGCAAATAGATGTCCGACCAAGTTTCTCTGGATACCCAGTTGATGGGATTCTCAATCTCATAGTCCAAGTCCTTAGAACATGACGAATGCATATTCAGCAATTCTTAGGTCAACATTTAGCCTCCATAAATGGACTCAAAGAACATGAAAAGAGTTTTGCTTGTAAAGCTACGTCACTGTAAGAATATTTGGTTGTCCTAACACATTGCAAATTTGCAATTCACTCAAGAAAGTTATGTTCGGATCATGTGAAAATTGATATGTATTGATGCAAGTCGCTGGCCTTCTTTTTGCTAGTGAAAAATGGTCGAAATCTCTTCACGGAAATATACATATATAGAAGCTATCTAAAAGTTAGATCATATATTCATAATCATATATTTTTTAGATTTTTTGGAATTTTTCCTAACTTCTGTATGCAATTAGTTAGATCTCAAGAAAAAAAACAAAAAGAGCTAGAAAATGTTAGGAGATAGAAGAGAAACCAAACCAGGAAGAAACGCAAAGGAAAAGATGGGAAATCAAATTTCTTTAATCTGGTTTAAAAAAACCCGAGAGAAATGAAGTTTTATTTGTTTAGATAAATTGATGGGAAATAAAGTGAAGCAATTTTTTAGAATATACAACTACAACGAGCAAAAAATTCATTTTTTTAAATTTTCTTAGCCGTTGGCTCTCCTTTCTCCGAGTGGAAAATTTTTCCATATTAAAAAAAAATCAGATTTACTTTTCCCCGTATTCCCTTCCTTTCCTTAATTTTTATTTGTAATTTTAACATCTAAACAGAGGATTTTCTTCAAAACACAAAAAACTCAAATCATGAAAAAAATCTGATAAGAAAAAAAACACTATCCTTTGTGTTAGTTATTTTTTTTTTCATTTTGTTTTTGTAAGGAAAGGCTTGGCCCATCATAAAAACCAGAGATCCGAAACTTGTTAGATCAAAAGCCCATAAATGCTTGTTCTTGATGAAAAGATTATGGTAAACTGACTCTCCAAGAATACAATACCCAGAAAGGATCTGATCCTTACATGAAAATAAATTAACAATCTCTCGCTCAATGAATCAAGACACCAGCTCACCAAGAGTGACAATTGGTGAGGCTTTCAATGCCAAACGTAGTGAGAATTCATGACATGTGACATGCAACTGTCTGAGAGTACTGTCGCTTTTTATGTTTTAATTTTATAATTTTGATATACTAATGTTAAAAATAAAAATAATTATTTTAATTTATTTAAAAAAACAATTATTTTGATTTTTTGGTTTAGGTTTATAGTTTTATTTTATTTTAATTAAATATGTTGGTTTAGCCACTATTTGTACAATCTTGTGTATTATTTCTCAATAAGATCTTTATGAATTATTGAGTTTCATAATATATTTGCGTTTACTCTGCCATTTAGGATTAATTGAAACTTGAGAAACATAATTCTATCTTTTTACCACGCTGCGTCAGAAACTCGAGGTCTATCTTTTCTTTATACACTTCCATTATTCGAGGATCAGAAGGTATTGAAAGCACGGTTTCGAGGGGGGCGGGAAAAGGAAGAAGAAGCCATGCCCTGGCCGCCTGACATGTAAAGTTTGATATAGAAACTTTCTCAATACCTCAGAATCTTTATTAATCATTCATTCTACCACCATTATAGAGGAGAAATCCAGGTCTAAAATCCTATCAAATCTACCATCATACTGACTATCGATAGCCCCATTGTTTCAGACTCCAGGCGGCGCGGCAGCTGCAAACTGCATGCAGTCTCATGGACATTGAGTGGAATGGAAGAAAGAAACATGGAAAAAGCCGGATTTTTGGGTGAAAAGAAGCTGAAGGAACTACATAAATGCATGCTGTCGATATTTGGCGGTGAATCTATCATGGTGCAGTGACGCTGTCGCTATCATTTTCATTAATTCTTTCGAGTTTCATTCCGTTCAAAGAGACTGGCTGACTGATTGTCTGATACTCACTGCCTTGAAAACTGCAGGTAGATTGTAAGAATTTTATTTCTTTTTACTTTTTTCAGTTTTAGGGATCATCATGTCGTCGGATACATTTATACGTTTCGTACCAACCAACACAGATGCAAAGTTATTAAACCTTCCTATTTGTTTTATTTTAGGTTATCAATATAATTTTTTTTTAAAAAAATTTCAGATCTCCATTCTTCTACTCATATATTTATATCATTCTCTTTATTATTTTTTTTTAATTGCATCATCTTAAAATTTTAGTTTATCTTATTTTATGTTAGACTTGATTTTTATTTTTTAATTATTATTTTATTTTATTTTTAATTCATTTTTAATGGAACTTTCTTTTATTTATTTCTTTCTTTCTTTCTTTCTTTCTTTCTTTCTTCATAGAAATTGGGCTTCAGCATCCATAACTGTTTCATAGTTTGTAAAACATGGGCATGGAATTATTCATAAGAAAAGACATGGGCTTTAACACTCACAGATTTCATTCTGTAATAGACATTTCCACGGGCTCAAGGTAGGGCAAAAGGAACGGCATCTCAATATTCAAATGCAAAACGTGGCATTACAACACAGGAAATAATACAGCAAAAATACAGGGAAAAAGAAGTATGTTACGGATGGAAAAATTCCAAAGCACAAAAGACCATTATCAAGTAGAGCCCGACTCGGCGAATGTCAAGCATTTGTTGCCGTTTTGAGTCGCCAAGTAAATGCTTGCAACGCTAGAAGGACTTCCTTCAACCTCTCCTTTGTGTTTTCATCAATCAAGTTTCCTTGGCTATCAAACTTTGCAGGTGGCTGAAATACGTTCAAGAAAAACTCGGGCTTGTTAATGAAGTGAAGATCGATAAAGACCCCAATTTGGCGAAGATGAAGCTGTCCTCGTGCACCGCCCATTCCTGCTGAAGCACTTATGATTGCAGCAGCTTTATCAGCCCAAACATTTGGGGGTCTAGAGGCCCAGTCGATTGCATTCTTCAAAGGTGCTGGGATATTGTCATCAAGGAGAGAATAAATATGTAGAATTTGGAATTCATGGCTGTGGTGGTAGAAGCCTTTGACTTTTATAGTTTCAAACACACATTAAATATTCATTGAATGTAAAATGAAATTTACTGGATCTTGAAATCCATGAAAGTTAAATAGATTTGATCATTGCAAAATTGAAGATTATGATCTATTATTCATAAAATGGTCATCCAATATGATTAAAAAAAATTGAGCTGAGTTATTGTTTGAAGCTTGGTGCGTTAAGAATATGGTTCAAACTTGTTTATTAAGTGTGTATTTGAAATTATGATAGAATTTATTTTTTAAAGTATTTTTTATTTAAAAATATATTAAAATATATTTTATTTTAAATTTATTTTTGACATGTCATATAAAAAACGATCTAAACAAAAAAATAATAATTATAAGCAATAATAAATTTAGATTGTTTAAAAACCATGGTTGAATCGCAAAAATAAACATAGTCTAAAACATAATAAATTCATGTAATAATATTTTTAAAAATGATTATATATACAAAAAAAGCTTAAGCTTAGCTAAACTTAACTCATTAAAATTCATGAGCAGACTCAATGAAACTCATGAATTAATCTTATAAATAAGTTCATTTAAAAAGTTTGCAAACAAGCTGTAGTTTAAATTAAGATTAAATTTAAATACTTCAATTTAAAAATAAAAAAATGTTGATTTTCCAATATAAAATAGAAATTTCTTAAGATAACTTCTTAAATTATATTAAATTATATCATTTACAATTACTATAAAAGTAAAAATATGTTGGGTGGAGGGTCCGACATCTTACTCGTACAAATTGTCTACGTTAGTAAATGTTTCTCGTAAATTTCCCTACTTAGTGTTCATAGCAATTAACTAAATGATTTTCAAGAAGGAAAAGATTAATGTAAGAGAATGATACCAGAGACAGAATAATTAAACTCGGGGGATGAAAAAAGAATGCAATCAGATTCAAGAATTTTCTGTCGTAAATCTTCAACAGCTGGTGGAAAGCTTCCTTCATGATCTTCTCCTTCAAGATCGATGTTTTGCATTGGCAACTGTGAGATGTCTAGGTGCTCAATTTCCATGCCAGCAATCGATTCCTTGCTCAGCTCAATTGCTGCAATGATCAATCATCAAACCCAAAGGCACATAAGAATTCATGAACCCTTTACAAACTGGACCAGCTCAACCACACAATCTTAATCTACATGCAGTCATTTTTCGGAAACATAATCCTATGAAATTTAAGGTGCCTGATGTGTACACAATACAAGAAGAAAATTACCAGCTCGAATGAGGCCATTACTGTAGGAAGCTTTCCGAATGGATCCACCAATAGCTGCAACTTTGATCACAGAATTTTCTAGCCCACTCACCATTTCCCCCCCCTGCGCAAACTGATCTAGTTCCTTTCTCTCTTCTAACTAGCTGGTAATCAATGAAACTCAGAGATTGCTCTCGCTTGCTATGTTTGTAGAACGTAAACATATGTACAAGTTATATATAGGTCGAGGCAGGTAGAATTCATCAAATAAAAAATCTCCTTTGCATGCATAATTGGATGGAATCAAAGTCAAAATCCACTGTCAATATTATAACGATTTTGAATATATTAATTTTGTTACGTGGACATTTAGCATAGTGTAAGTTTTTGTTTTTTAAAATATTTTTAAATTGTTTTTTATATAAAAAATATTAAATTAATATTTTTAAAGTATTTTTAATAATTTTAATATGCAGATATGAAAAATAAAAAAACTCTAAAAAAATAATTTTAATATATTACTAATTAAAAATATTTTTAAAAATCATCTGACAACAACACGTTATCATACACCCACAAAATCATCTAATTTAGCAGATATAAAAGTTGTTTTTTTCTTCCTTTTATTCGAATTCTACGTATAAAATTCTCTTCTTTGACCAATGGAGATTAGAAATTGATTGTTGCTTTCCCGAGGCGGCTCAAGAGGAGCTTCCGTGGACGTTGCCTGCGACAAGGAAGGAATTAAGGTTGTTTTCATGTTTTAAAAATATTTTAAAAATAATATATATTTTTTAAATTAATATATTTTTTATATTTTTAAATCATTTTAATGTTATGTGGTTTTTAATTTAAATAAAATAAAATAAACATTCTATTATCACAAATGCAAAATATTTATTATAAATTATGATTATGATTTTTTTAAAAAAAATCACTGTAATCCTGTTGTATTTTTTATTTTTTTCAGTAATTTGTTTTAGGAATTTTGGACTTATATCTGATTTCACCGAAACCTTAAACACCTCTTCCTCTAAAATACTTCGATCGTGAAAAAAATAGAAATTGAATCTTGTTCATCATTAATTGGATCTTTTTAGCATTTCATTAAAAAAAATATTAATTTATTTGACTCTTCCAACAAAATAAAAAAAAAACATGAAATACACGTAATCAATTCCTGATATTACGTACGTGATGACGATTCAAGCACCACAAAAGGAAAAGGGTTAAAAGAACAGAGGAATCAACCTGACGTCGTACGACGTGCACGTCATGCCATTACTAAAATGCTTATTTTTATAGTTATTTTTTAAAATATTTTTATTTAAAAATATATTAAAATAATATTTTTTATTTTTAAAAATTATTTTTATTATCAGCATATTTAATCTAAAAATACTAAAAAATATTAATTTAAAATAAAAAAATAAAAAAATTTAAAATTTTTTTTAAATATTTTTAAAATACAAAAACTAACATATCTTTCTTCTCAGTAACCGGCACAGATAGTTTGTATTCTCTCGAACAAAGTTATTCAACCTGGGCTTCCTCAAAACTTGGGTCGAGTAAAATATTTTAGATTAATTTGAAATAATATTATTTTAATATTTAATTTTTTAGAAAAAGGTGGTAATAATATCATTTAAATTTTTTTTATAAAAAATAAATTAAATTTTAATCAGGTGACAAAATTATGGATTCACCTGCTAAATTAACTGAATTTAATCAAATAAATTTTAATTTAATTTAATTTAATTTAAAACTCAGTTAAATTCAGAAAATTATTAAATTGATATGTCGGGTTTAATATCGACAAAAGCATCATGGATTCATGTACGACAATCTAGGCTTCTAGGGAAATTTTGAGTACAAAAACATACAACATGGTTCGTGGTTTACCCATTTTCTAATAATCATATATAATTTGTCTAAGCTTTTTCTACAGAAAAAAATAATACAAAGAATAATAACATAACAACATCCAGGAACATAATGAAACATTACGCAAAAAACAAAATAATAAATAAAGGAAAATTTTTCCAGGCGACCATGACCATTCTTTTGAAATCCCACCTGGCACTGGCAGAGCCAGATTGTCACTTAACAATTTCAGGATTGGTTGCCATTAAACATGAAACTTTCACTAATGGTGTAGTGAATCACTGGCACTGCTCTAAAACATATAAAAGGGCAGTTTTATGTGATAATTGCGGCCATTAATTGATGAAAATGTTAGTATAACTCATGGAAATTAAGAATTACTCGTATATGCTTAGTACTTCATGGAAAGAAACAGTATCAAAGACTGGATAATTATGCTCGGGAGAGGCAACAAGGGTGCTATCAGCTTCAAGAATTTCCTGCCGAAAAGCTTCAGCTGCTGGGGGGAAAACTCCGGGCGCCTGTAAGAAGTTTTTGCAGGTAAGTTTCAACATCTATTGGAAGATTTTCCATGCCAGTTATGCATGACTCCTTGGTCTGCTCGGTTGCTGCCATAATCAATCATCTTTTATCATCCATTAATTAAAACTAAAATATGTTTTAGTATGTTTTAAGAGATTAGACATGAACGAGATTTTAAGGTGTTTATTTCTGGTCATTTGTTCATGAAATTAGAAAAAAATCACTCGATTATGAGTCATGAGATTTTACAATAGGAATTCTTATTTAATGGATGGAGCCCTGCATGGAGCTCCAGTACCATTAAGAATGCTTAGACCAAAGAAATGGGGACGAACAACATAGCCGAAAAGGGAAGCAATTAAGGCAAGCCCAGTACAGTGCAAATGGGGCTTGGCCCATACAATATAATAGCACAAGAGCATTCGGCATCCATTTTATATCCATCTTTCATTGTTTTATTCACAATTTTTTCTTAAATTCTTTTGGCTATTTAGTTAAGAAAATCTTCTTATAGATGATGGAATAACTATTAATATTTATTCTTGGAATCATATAATTTTTTTTCTCAAAAGTGGTTTTTATAATGTTCTCGAACAATACCAGACAAATTTCCTACATTTTTCAAACCAGAATTTCGTATGTTACTACCATTAATTGTCACAATGACGTTTAAGAAAATCCCGAGTCGCAATTCTAAAGCATGGCTGGATACTGTATGGAATGCTATCATGCATGACAGCAGAAAGTACAAATGCATGGCTTCCACGACGCCGAATGATAATCCTAACGCGCATGTGTATAGGAGAAAAACGTACCAGCTCGAATGATGAGGCCTTCATTATAGGAAGCTTTGCGAAGGGATCCACTGAGAGCCGCAACTTTGATCACAGAATCTTCTGCCACTGTCGCCATTTTTTCCTGCTCAAAATCTGTTTATTTCTTTGTTAACTTGCCAGTAATGAGAACGAAGAATGTAAACGTGCATGGTTTTTTTAGTACACTTTGCCACTTCTTGGTATGGTTATGGATTGCCTCTTCGGTCAATATATAGTTCAATTACCTATATGATTCCCTCAAAAAAAAAAAAAAAACACTAAATTTAGCCTGCAAAATAAAAGGTTAGAATTTCAAAACTTGACCTAATTTAGCGGCTGCATTTAGCTATATTAAGGTAATAAACTTGGCACAATCACTATTCAACTCTAGTAAAAGCTCTACTTAAAAATTAGAAAAAGATTAGCTTGAGGCCTGTAGCGTTAAAATATCAATTTTATCACTAGTTAAAGCGTCAATAAATTCAATTTTATGACTATCGCACTCCCAAATTACAGAAATTTTATATTTTAGTCCTAACCTTTTGAAAAAAGTTTAATTATATCCTTTAAATTAAGACGGAACATTTTATAGGAACACACATATATATATTTCGCACTTCCATAAATTACGTTAATTTCAAATTCTAATTATATGATTTTTTTATGTTAATTTATTTAAAATTTACGTTCATTTTTCTTCTGTTATTCTATTTTTATGTGTACAAATACACTTTACATTAACCCTAAATCTATAAGGTAATAGAAATACACGACTCAACTTCTATATATTAAGGTGATAGCACTCATTACTCGGAGACTAAGGGCACAACTAGCTAGGAGTTCTACTCCCTTTCTTTTGCTTAGAGAAAGGATTAATCTTCTTTGGGGGAAAACAGCACGAAGAAATGGGGCTTAAGGATGGCAAAATGAATATTGCATCCTATTAATTTTGATTTATTGTGGCACGAACACTTGTAGAGAAATAAAATAAACGTTAAATATACTAAGATTAAAATGTCAATATAGTTTTTGCATTTATCACGTAAATTCTAAGAAAATCAATCAACTCAGAATCTCAAAAGGATAATCAAGCATATATAGAGAGGATTGAAGAATATTGAGCCATGCCGGTTAACTCAGATTAACTTGTTATGAAACTATAATAATCTTAACAAAAAATCATTAAACCTAATTAATTTATAATCAATAAAATATTGAACAATAAAATTAAAAAAAAAAATTAAAAAAAAATCCAAGTCAAACGAGTTAATTTTGCTAAACTAATGATCCGAGTCATGAGATTGAGATAACCCTATAAAAAATAAATAAAAAATATAAATAAAAATAAAAAGATAATAGTAAGAAAATAGTAAGCGAACAGAGTGCAAAAGAACTAATAGTGAGGGACCAAATGCATCAATGTCCCCATTTTTTATATAACCTCATTATACGTGTAAGAAAACCTGACTTGTCGTTCATATAGTAACTACACAACACGAATTAGTCGGGTTATATTCAGAATGGTGGATAGCACCGAGTATCGATCAAGTTAGTGGCATAGCTCCGAGTATCGATCATATTACAAGGAAGATGCCATTATGAATGCCTTTCGGTGGGGAAGAAAGCATCTCTGAAGAGTACTCACCACCTCTTCTTGATTTCAGCTTGCATCATGTCTCTCTTCTTAATTATATTCAGAATGGTGCTCTTACGGTTGCAAGCTTGCATCAAGTTTGATGGTTTCCATTAAATAAGGTGGGCCAAAATGTTCCCAAGAATATAGTCATTTCTGTGGTCCTAGGTGGTCAAGTGAATTAATTCTCCACCAAGAGAATTCCCACCTTCATCCTTCATACAAAGGATCGATGTACTATCGTTGTTGGCATCAAACACAATCGACCACAAAAATAATAATTAATTATCATCCCCAATTCAATATATAACAGATCCAAAATATATATATCACTAGGTCAACAATTTTTATTTGAAAGATACCAATTTTTTTTCTTTTGTTTTTGTATTGATTCAATTAAATTTGGATTGGTTTAATCAAGTCAACTATATTATTAAAATCTTAATTGAACAATATTTATTATCGTTAAAATAAAAACCCAACCTGCTATGCTTAGAATCTTAAATTTTCCAACTCAATTAACCAATTTGAGTAGGTTTAACAACCATGCAAAAGATAATGATTCGTGGATAGCCAATGACATCTCTCACAAAAAGCACAAAAAAAAATAAAAAAAATCCACAACCTCTTCCTATGATACCTTTTTGGAACATTTTTTTTCAGATTTGGCGCAAGAATTTCTCCAGTAATATTTTCGTCAGGATCGGCATCACAAGTAGGCATTATTCTTCTTGTCTGTAGTGCACATTATGCTTATTATTCGTTATTTATATACCCATGAAAGCTTCTACATTTGAATTAGACGAGCCACGAGAGCTTAAGAGTGAAGGGCTATATGCTGCTCTTAGACCAAAGAAATGAATACATAAGATAGTGCAGAAAACTGAGAAACTGAGAATACCTTGAATGTTATATTAGCACATGGTTGGAGAGTCTGAGTCCCAAATGCAACATTACACACAGAATAAAAGACCGGACAGGTGAAAAACCAACATGACAAAACTCTAATGGCAGATTACTTTAGCTGTTACCTTTGAGTCGCAAAGTGAAAGCAAGCAAGCTTAAAAGAACTTCCTTCAGTCTGTCCTTAGACTGTGGATCAATCAAGTTTCCATTGCTGTCAAATTTTGCTGGAGGTGCAAATGCATTCAAGTGAAACTCGGGTTTGTTGATGAAATGAAGGTCAAGATAAATTCCAATTTGGCGAAGATGGTACTGTGCTAGCCCACCACCAAAACTTCCTCCGGTACTTACAATGGCAGCAGCTTTGTCAGCCCAGCAGTTTGGTGGTCTAGATGCCCAGTCAATTGCATTCTTCAAAGGTGCTAGCAAATGGGAGGAAAAAGTAACAGTAGATCAAAATCCTAATCGTTGAGTAAGATGAAATCATTCAATTCAACTTTCGTAGTCTGAAATAAAGCACTTTATGGCCAGTCCCGATGAGTAAAAATCCAAGCTCAACAGATTCCTATGAGCTCATATGCAGGTAAATGCTAGTCCCAAAAATTGTCGATACCATCTCATACACGTAGCGCACTGTGTGTGTTTATGTATGTATTCATGTACATGTACTAGTACAAAAAATGGAGAGAGAAGGGTACCGTACCGGTGACGGAATAATTGTACTCAGGCGAGGCAAAGAGGACACTATCAGCTTGAAGAATCTTCTGCCGGAAAGCTTCAACAACAGGTGGGAAATTACCATCAACTTCAAGATCAGTGTTTAGCATTGGCAGTGGTGAAATATCTATGTACTCAATCTCCATGCCATTCACTGAATCCTTACTTATCTGAATTGCTGCAAAAATATCAAAACCCCGCCTCAAAAATCAAACCAAGACTCCAAATTTGTACATGTAGACTGACAGACATGCAATGAGAAAAAGCTGGGGCTGTTTTAATTACCAGAACGAAGGAGGCCACGGTTGAAGGAGCCTTTACGTAGAGACCCGCAAAGGGCTACGACTTTGATCACTGGTTTGGATGCCACTGCTTCCATCTCTCTCTCTCTCGGTGTCTTTGCTTGGAAAGAGGGGAGAGGAGGTACAGATGATAAGATGCTGCTCTTGGATTGGATGCTACTTCACCTAGGAGATGTCAAGTCATGCCGCTAGCAAGATTTTGGCATCAATACTAGCTATTTTTAATTAAGTGATGGTAAATGGAGTGGTCTTCTAGAGATGTAAAAATAAAAATTAGGAAACAAAAATTATCAAAAACTTATTAAGAAAAAAAATCTATATTTTTAATTGAAATTCATTCAACAAAATCACTAATTATAGAAAAGCTTAAATACCACATGAAAGAATAAAATTAAGAATTTCAAAGAATTAAAATTTGTAATTTATTTCTATAATTGTTTAATTGTAATCTTATACACACACACACACACACACTTTCTAATTGGTTGATTATAATTACACATCCTATAAATAAAGTTTTTTATTTTATCATATTGCAAAATTATCACTTAATTGATTTTTTCTTTTCCTTTTTTTATATATATATTTTTAAAATAAGTATTTATGGTGATTTTTTTTAATGTTCAATTTTTCACTTTTAAATTATTTCAAAAAGATTACCTATCTTTTTCTTATGTTATCATCACTCTAATTATTGATTGTATTTAAATGAAATTATGATTGCAAAAATAGAGATTATAATTCTCTATATTAATAAATATTGTTTAAAAAATAAAATGTTTGATTATCATTAGCATAAGGAGGTATTTAGGAATCTTCCCTAAGAATTAGTATAGCAATTAACAGCAAGGAAAATTGTAATTTGACTAAAATTTTAAAAACTGTACATTGATCAATCTTTATATTTTTTAAAAATTAATTAGAAAAAAAATTTAAAAAAATTATAAGTGCAAAAAAGTTACATAATAGTGATGTAGTTGTCGTGGTCATAAACTTAATTAAGGGGAGTTTTTTTTTTACTAATTAAGGAGGTATGTTCCTTTTTTATTTAAAATTCAAGGCTATTAAATTTCCTCGAATGCAGTATATCAATGTGGAAAATATACTTTTGGAATTATTCATGAAAAAAATTATTCTTGATTAACATACAAACCGGTTATAAGTTAGTGATCAATTATAGTGAATGGTTAATGGTGATGGAGCAATTGTTATGAAAGCGGTTTCTTAAAGTGATTTCAAGTGCTATGTAGAAATAAAACAATTTTTTTCTTTGATAAATCATAGAAATAATAAAATAAAACATTATGTAGATTCAAGTGATTGATTTTTTTTTTTATTGTGATATTGTTTGTATATATGTATATAAGATAGCTTGTGCTGTGCTACTAACCAAAATTTTATTTGAATGTATAAAAATTATGCAAGCATTACTATTCCTTTTCTATTTACAAGAAAACTTTTAATTCTAAAATAAGAATTTGATAAATACAAAGAAAGTTGTTGTTTTTAAATTTCAAAATGATAATATTTTTAATTGATCCAAGTCAATTCAAGTTAATCTATCAAACTCATGACTCGGGTTATGAATGCGATTGCTTTATTAATATAATTTTTCTAAAATATTTTTTCTTTATATGATAATAAATTAAAACATATGCTATCAAAATAGCAACCAAATAAAATTAACACAAAAAATGATGAAAAAACTTGTTTTTTTTTTAAATCCTGGTATTTAAAAGTTCACTGGACCCAATTAATCCGGTTAAACATGACCGACCAACTAAAAGGTAAAACTCTCTCGATAATGGTGTACTCTATTCACAAGGCTCAAATTCGAGACCTTGCTTAAAGGAAACATGTGTCAAATTACTTAAACCAACTAAAGTAAAAATTGAATGATATTTAATTGAAAAAATATATCTAAAAAATATTTTTAGTTAATTTAATATATTTTAATTAATTAATTTTAAATAAAATAAATTAAAATTAGATAAAAACAAAAATATGCAGCACGCCTAACAATAGGCCTAGTTAATAGGGCTTTTCAAGATGGTCCTTGTGCATGACCTTAATTAAAATACCTAGTGTTTGGTTTTTTTTAATTTTTTTTCTTATTTTTTTATTTTTTTAAAAATGAACAATATATCACATGCATAACCACTTATTAACCCCAACATCACTAAAAAATATAAAAATTAATCAAATAACAAAAATCTAAATTATATTAATTTATTTTTTCAAGCATGCTTATAAAAAAAAAAACTCCACTATTATAGAACTTTTTTTATTGACATGAAAATTAGTCATTTTGGTTATTGTAATGCTGTGAATCAACAATGTTCTTTTTCTTACATAATTTTTCAGCAACTTTTTTTTTCATCACTTAAACTAAAAACTAAAAAATGAATAAAATAAACATTTAAACCAATAGGAAATTTTTAAAAGCGACAAAAACCTTAAAAGAAGAAAAAGAAAATTAGGTGGACTGAAAAACATTTTTATATAAATTTGAGATTGGTTATGAATTTTTCCTTTATTTTACACTTTAGTTCTTTTTTATTGAATCTTTTTTTTAATAAAATTTTTAAAAATGGTCGTTAATTTGGTCATAATTGATAAAAAATAATTGCAAAATAATTTATTTAAAAAAAAACTTGGTTGAATTGGTAAAAATTATAACTTACCTAATCGTTTTAATATATTAGCACAAGAGTACTTGGTGTATCTATAAAAGGTGCATGACATTCAGCTTAACGTCTAGATTATACTGCAAAATTTGCCTATAAAAGGCATTTAATATTAGACTACACTTGCCGAAGATGCATGAGGTTGCACATAACTTCATGGATTAAATTGAAAAAAAAAAAGGCAAATAAAGGCACTTATATAAGCCTACTCTTGCCAAAGATGCAAACTATTCCATGAACTTTACGGATCACAAATAAAGGAAATTATCTTACATCAATATATATATATATATATATATATATATATATATATATAACACAACAGATACTGAAAGCAGAAAGCCTCAATTCTTTACATCAGCATCGAATCTCTCTGTTAACATCAAGCAGGATCGTACGTTACTCTCTATCTCTGTCTCTATCATTGTCTGGAGACATCAAATCGTGATCCACTCGTGAATTCTTAGATTATTGCTTTGTCTTTTCCATGATAAATATAATAGTGATTGGTTACTAAGTACCCCTGCCTTATGCTTAATTCAGCAACAAGAAACCTTCGTGGGTTCTTTATTTGTTTTTTAATCTTTTCTTTAAAGAACGCATCTTGATATAATAAACCCTGTTTCTGCCTTCTATTTTTCTTTGTCTGTGATGCGTTCTTCT
Source organism: Populus trichocarpa (assembly GCF_000002775.5). Classification (NCBI taxonomy): domain Eukaryota; kingdom Viridiplantae; phylum Streptophyta; class Magnoliopsida; order Malpighiales; family Salicaceae; genus Populus; species Populus trichocarpa. Next base: position 19,798,752 of record NC_037287.2, on the reverse strand, counting down.
GTTTTTTTCTTTGTTTTTTTTAGTGCCCATTTGGCTTCTCAAGGTGCTATTGAAATACTCAGTTCAGCATTTGTCTAGCTGGATTGAATTTTAGTGATCTTGTTTGTTTGTTTTGGATGGGAATTGGATGACCCTTCAATCTTTCTTTTGTTCTAATAAAGGAATTATCGTTGTGAAATGTGTGTTAGGAAATTGTCATTATTGTGGCAAATACCCCACTCCCACTTGGTAGATAGTGGAGCATAATTAGTGCCTCATTTTGTGGATCTTGTCTCACCATAAAATGCCTATAAAAGAGGCAATTATTTGAGAGCAAAGAGAGAGTGAAGAGAAGGTTGAGAGAGAGAACGTGAGAATAGAGAAAAAAGAGAGAGCTGCAATGGCAGCAGCCTTGCTGCCATTGCAGCAGATGTAATCTTCTTCCATGTATCTCTATATCTAATAAAATGAACCTCTCCCGTGGATGTAGGCGGTTTTGCCGAACCACGTTAAATATTGTGTCAGTGTGCTTACCCTCCGATGAGCAACTATCAGTACACCCCCGGTCCGCGCATGGGGAGCCGGAATTCCCCAACAATTGGTATCAGAGCACATGGTTTAAAGGGGTGTTTGATTTTTGCTCAAAAATGAAAGTTGTCAAAATTGTGTTTTGACCATACCACTGTGTAGAGGAGGCCGAGACGAAGCCACTGTTGAAAACCACGTCGAAATCGGACGTCGGAAACCGCCGCACGCGCCGTCACGCGCCGGCGAGGAGACTGCCCACGCGCACAGACGCGCGCCACGCGTCACACGCGTCTTCTTCACCCGGATGAGCTGACCCGACCCGAATACCAGACGACCCGACCCACGTGCCAGACCCGGATAAGGATGGCGTCATCATGACGCCAGTATACACAGTCAGCATGCATGTCAGCAGACACGTCAGCGTCCAGTCAGCGTCCTGTCAGCATGCCATATCAGCGTCCCGTCATCAGACACGTAAGCGTCCAGTCATCAGACACGTCAGCAATGTGTGGACCCACCTGCCACGTCACCAGCCGCGAGCTGAGCTGCGCCGAGCCGAATTGAAGCCGAGCCGAGCCGCGAGCCGAGGGATAGGATCCAGTGTAGCTGATTCTACGTGCAACCGGATCTGAGATTGAATCTGGGCCGTTCATCAGGCCAGAATTGTTTTGATCAAATCTTAGCCGTCTGAAATGCGATTTGGACGATTTCAAACTTATTTCCAGCTAATTTGATTGTTCCGGATGCAATGGTACGGTCCGATCATTGAGATTTGAGACCAAAAATGACGGTGGTGAATTAACAAAAAGATTGCCCGATCAGGAGGCATCTGAAGGTCATCATGGTGGTCGATGGAGATGAAGAAGAAGAAGATGCACATGTTTACCCAATTACATGTGTTGAACTGCTAAGTGAGGAGATTTGAATTGCCTTGAGGGAAGGTAAAATTGGGACACTCTGGACACCCGATCATGTGGGCAATTAGAGGTGTAGAGTGAAAATTGATGAAGACCAATCTTGACGAATCTAAGAACTGGTAGTCTCGCTAGATGTGGAGAAATCATGTATTAAACCAGTATATTCCAGATCACTTGTAAAGGAAAGCCGCAACAAAGCTAGCAAATGGTTGTATATACGGAAAGACAGTACGATGGATAGATATGGCCTGAGAAGTTCTGTCTAGGAGATTGGGTTTTAAGCGGGACCAGTATGACCCCTCCAATCTTTCCTGGGAACTTGCTTAGTGGAAGGATTATCCATACGGTACTATTTTCGTATATATAGCAGTTTGTAATGAAACAGTTGAAGACTAGCAGGATGACGGCACAAGGGAACAGTTGGGTTCCGTATGATCAAGGATCTGATGAAGTGGTGATTTCTCCAAAGAAGTTAGATTCGGTGACTGTGATTTCTCGAGGGGAGAATTGATGAAGACCCTGATAATGGTAGAGAAATATGGCAAGGGATAAAGATTGGCACCCTATTTTGACTTGGACAGGTGTTATGACAGGATGAGCTGCTGTCAAACATAAGCAAGGAATAGGGGAAAATCTGGAGAACAGAAATTGCACGATGGCACACGGAGATTGTGCAGGAGTACCTGTAGGATCCAATGAGGTACTGTAATGAGACAACAGGTGCAAGGAGAAGAAGTGTTCCCAGATGAAGCTCAGAGCAGAGACTGTTAAAGTTTGTACAACAGGAAGTCTCTTGTGCTCTTAATGAAGACAACAGGCGAAGACCTTTCCAATGCATGCAAGGATGGGAAGAGAGCTGTTGCAGAGGCACCTAATTGAGGGGGTGCAAATGCCTGTGATACAAGGCAACCGCCTATGATGAAAGGCGAAGACACCAAAGAGAGTTGGTGTAGGTGGAGCTGTCAAGCAGAAAGGCACAGAAGCTCCAAACATAGAAATCGAGGTGGAGGATTGCGAGGAGTATACCGCAACTTTCTCTTTCTATGTAGTCAGTGGCAGTAATCTCTCCCATAGTGCACATGGTGGTAGAGAATTTTGGAGCCACTTTGAAGCATCTCAGCTGAAGGAGGATGCGACCGCCCCATGACAACGGGCGAAGACACCTTAGATGGAAGGTGTGTGAGGGCCATGATAGGAGCCCGGATCAGACCGCCCCATGACAACGGGCGAAGACGCCTTAGAGAAGGTGTGAGGGCCGCGATAGGAGCCCCATTGCAGACCGCCGTATGACGACGAGCGAAGACACCTAAGGAGAAGGTGTGTGGGCACGATATGAGCCCAGTTCAGAACGCCCCAGAGCTAAAATGATGGCTGGATATAAGTGGACAGGTGTATAGCCAATGAAGTGGCTATGATGAGTATGGAGACAGATGCAGGATTGACTTTCATGGATATTGCCCCCATGCTAAAGATCAATGAGCTAGAAGACATTTGCCTTGGACAATAAGTGTGTGACTTGTGGAGCATTAAGACGCGGCTGCTATGAAGGAGCAGAGGGCATGCGCAGGTTCCCTGAACAAGTTGACTCTTGTCAAGGTGGTGAGCTCGGTAATGGCATTGTAATACTCAGAGTATGAAGATAGATATGGATCAACCTTTATGGGCTGCCCCCATAGTGAAAGGTGGAGAGCTACCTGGACTCTTACGACTAAGAGCGAGAGACTCACGGAGAAGTAAGGCGTGGTTCCTAGGGTGGAACAGAGGGCAGGCGCAACTCCTGGATGAGTAGACTCTTGGAAGAGTGGTGAGCTCGTGATCATATTGAGATACTCAGATAATGACTGTCGCACTTGGAATATTCGTTTGAGGGGGTGTTGCAAGCCTTGGTGTAAGGCTTGAAAAATCATTTCGGACCGAGCATGGTTGATACGCTCGAAGGGGAATGTTGTGTTGAAGACGCTCTCAGAATGGTAAGCTTGGAAGAGCTGCACAATGCAAGCTTGTGCTGAAGAAGCAAGAGGACAATTGCCACAAATGGCAAAGGGGGTGATTGTTAGGAAATTGTCATTATTGTGGCAAATACCCCACTCCCACTTGGTAGATAGTGGAGCATAATTAGTGCCTCATTTTGTGGATCTTGTCTCACCATAAAATGCCTATAAAAGAGGCAATTATTTGAGAGCAAAGAGAGAGTGAAGAGAAGGTTGAGAGAGAGAACGTGAGAATAGAGAAAAAAAAAAAGAGCTGCAATGGCAGCAGCCTTGCTGCCATTGCAGCAGATGTAATCTTCTTCCATGTATCTCTATATCTAATAAAATGAACCTCTCCCGTGGATGTAGGCGGTTTTGCCGAACCACGTTAAATATTGTGTCAGTGTGCTTACCCTCCGATGAGCAACTATCAGTACATCCCCGGTCCGCGCATGGGGAGCCGGAATTCCCCAACATTGTGTGCCACTGTCAGCAGTTTGGTTATTTTTGTCTCTCTGGGCTTATGTGAATCTTCTGGCTTGATTTGACATGACTGGATTGATTCTACCTCTCTGTACTTATCCACATTGCTTTTGAGAGTTGAGTTTTTGTGGGTTTTTATCTAAATATTTTTGGAAGGTTTTTTTTGTGTGGTAGAAAACAGTGTTAGTTTGCATTGAAGTGTTGCACTGGAGGAGTGTAATGTGTCTATGGAATGAATTCAATGAGATCATCTGCTGTTTTTTGGTCATTTCTTTCTCAACGTGGCAATTTCATATTTTTTTTCTGGAATTTTCTTTGATCAATTTGTATTTGATTGTAATTTTGCTCTGAGCTTGGATCCACATCATGTTCTAAACTGGTAATTTATAAGCATTTCAAATGTCTCGGTGAGTAGCTGTGATCCTTGTATCCTTGTACTGGTCGTGGTTTAAACTAATTTTTAGTCCTAATTCTTATGCAGGTTAACTGCCAGAGATTAAATTTCTTTAGATTTTCTCATTGTGTTGTGTAATTTAGCTTCAAAATATTTACACTTTTGTGTTATCTACCTGGTAAAATGAAAAAAGGTAGGTTCCTAGACTTGGACACTTGATTTGTTTGTGGTTTGGAGAATCTGGGATCCTGGTTTGATCGTCATTGATAACTGGGAGAGAGACGATGGGACAGGCTTCGTCACCAGTTCTGATTCTATTAGCTTTTGGGTTTTTCTTTGCTACATACAACTTAGTCACCATGACAATGCACAATAGATCTATTGGGAAATGGGTATATGACGATTCGGATGGTGAGGCATTTTTCGATCCAGTTATTGAAATGCCTGAAGAGGTGAAGAAACCAAAGAATGCCAGGATGCCCTTCCATGTTGCCTTAACAGCAACTGATGCTCCCTACAGCAAATGGCAGTGTCGCATTATGTACTACTGGTATAAGAAGAACAGAGACCTGTCTGGGTCGGAGATGGGAGGATTTACACGGATTTTGCACTCTGGAAAGCCTGACAACTTGATGGATGAGATGCCTACAGTTGTGGTTGATCCTCTTCCTGCAGGTCTCGATCGGGTGAGTTTCCTGCGTTTTTTCTTTCTCATTGTGGAGAGAGCCTGCATCCCTTGTTATTGGTTACGTCTCGCTTCTTTTATGGTATATCATCTTGTTGTTGAGAATCTATCTTTGCAGTGCATAATCTGAAAAAAAGATGTTTTGCTTTCGACATTCCCTTGTACATTTTTTATTTGGTTTTTGGGGAAAGGAATGTAAGGGAGCTCATTTGAATGCATGGTTTTCTCTTAATAAGAGTTATTTTGCCTGCATGTTTAAGTAAAGTGCAAGCCATCCTGTTGGAACTGATTCAGATTGTTGGCATTCTGCAATTATTTCACTATTTAATGGAAGGCTGAACCTGAACAAAGTATTTGGCTTTGGGGATTTTGGTGGTTCATAGCATGTAACTGCACTTAGATGTGATTCATTTGTAATTCAAGACTCGTACTTCAGTCAGGAAGTTTATTATGAATAGAAGAATACTGTGCAGTCTGTGCACATGGAACTGTAGTTCGTCCTACTCTGCTAATGAATTGCATCTCATTTACCATGTCTTATGAAGGTGTCAAAGGTTGCTTTTTCCATGAATAATTTCTAGCAGCGAAACAGCCAACCATTAATATACAAACAAAATATACTACCTTCTAACCTCTGTGAAGCTCACCGGTTTGGCTTCACAAGTCATGGTTTAATATGTCGTCGAATTAAATGACTTGCTTGTTTGTAATGTAATTATCTTACCCCTCTTGAGAATGCTATCTTCTGATTTGATTTTTTTTCTTTCTTTTTGTGTGTTGATTTTGATACTCTGATCTTTTTACACAAATCTATTTTTTCATTAGTGGTGACATGACTTTCCATTCTGTAAACCAGGGTTACATCGTCCTAAATAGACCATGGGCCTTTGTGCAGTGGCTGGAAAAGACTACCATTGAGGAAGAGTGAGCTTTTCAGTTTTCATAATGTTTACTTGACATGCATTTACCTCCATGATATTCTAATGGCGGTGAAATGCAATCTGTGCAGATATATATTAATGGCAGAGCCTGATCATATACTTGTGAATCCCCTTCCAAATCTAGCACGTGGAGGGTTGCCGGCTGCTTTTCCATTTTTCTATATCGAACCTGCTAAATTCGAAAATATCGTAAGGAAGTATTATCCAGAGGAGAAGGGTCCTGTGACAGATATCGATCCAATTGGCAACTCTCCTGTAATTATCAAGAAGGTGTTTACTCTCGAGATACCGTATCTCCTAGTATCAAAATTGCCTTTGATCTGTTTTGCAATGATTAGTTTCTGCTATACTTGTTCTGATATTCCATTTTTCTGTTTAAATATGAACAGTATAACAATTTTTGCACTTGCGTGAAAATAAACTTGTATTTCTCATTGTTGTAACTCTCTAAAAATTGCGTTTGTGATATAGTTTTTCTGTTGGATGAAAGATGAGTTATTATCTGAACCTTATGATTTTCAGGAACTTCTGGAAAAGATAGCTCCTAAATGGATGAACGTTTCCTTGAAAATGAAAAATGACAAGGAGACTGATAAAGCTTTTGGATGGGTACTAGAAATGTAAGTGCACAGTAATGGCCATTATTTACTTTGTATTAACTCTCTGATGACAGGTTTTTGACACTCCTGTTTTTGGTCGCTGAACTAAGGTATGCATATGCTGTGGCAGCAGCTTTGAACGACGTGCAGCATGTTCTTCGGAAAGATTTTATGCTGCAGGTTCAGTCAAAACCTTGTGTAGCTCTTTGTGCTCAGTTTATTAGATCTCCAGTTCTAGCAGCTTCAGTTGGACTTTATATGCAATGTTGATTTTGTGTATTAAGCAGTTTGTATGACTCTGAGATGTTCATTCTGCAGCCCCCATGGGATCTGAGCACTAGGAAATTTTTTATCATTCATTATACTTACGGATGTGACTACAACTTAAAGGTAAAATTAAACAATATCCTATTTAAGAAGAATTGTTATTCTAGTTATGATCTTATGCCTGCAAATTTTTTCGCATTTCGTTTAATTTTGTGAATCCACCATCTTCCATTTCCTTGTCATCCTGTTAGTTATCTGAGGTTACATAATCTTCAGGGTCAGCTAACATGTGGAAAAATTGGAGAGTGGAGATTTGACAAGAGATCATATCTACGAGGGCCTCCACCAAAAAACCTCTCCTTGCCCCCTCCAGGGGTTCCAGAAAGTGTGGTACGTTTTGAGCAATATTATAACATTTTTGCAGTGTATTCCCCTCTACTAGGTTTTGGAAAATATACATTACAGAATAACATAGGCTACTGAGTTGCAACTGCCCCAGCTCTGTCAAAATTTATATTCTGGTACCGTCCATGTTTACATTCCCATTCGTAATCTGCTTCGTGAAAGTTTAAGAAGGATTAGAGCAGAGATTTGCTGGTGTGCTATTGTTCTTGCTTTAAAATCCTCTCACCTTGCTTCAATGAAAGCTGAAATTTGGCCCCGATTCTAGGGCCTCTGGCATGTGAACTGAGGTCTGTCTAGTTTTCATGATTATCTCCTTTTGACCTGATAATGGTCAGTTTTTTTATCTAAATTATAACCTTCAGAAATTTCTGTAAAGCAAAAGGCTGGGACTGATTAGGTACCTTTTCCACAGCAGAGTATGGTCAAGTTAAGATTTAATCAGGCCAAAAAACTTGGCTAGAAGCATTGAACTGTTTCCCTGCTGGCCAGTTGTGATCACTGTCTGCCGGTTTCGACGGCTTAGAATCATATTCATGCTGCAACATATCGAAGCATGGATATGTGTAGCTATTACCCTTATGGATGATATGGAGTTCAACTAACTAGAAGTAATCTGTCAGTAGGAACTCCATTTCATGAACTCTGGAGTGATAACAAAGAATGACCTGTACAGATTACTAATAACTTTCATTTTGATGTGTTCTTTTGCCTGTCCTTTCTGCAGGTTACCCTCGTAAAGATGGTCAATGAAGCTACTGCTAACATTCCTAATTGGGATGCAGAGTAGCCGTCTGTCACGATCCCCATGGGAGGTTTGATCCATGGCCATTTAGAGATATTGATGTCTAGGAACCTCAGGTTAATTATTATTTCTAATAAAGGAATTGAACAACACAAAATGGAAAATTAAGAAGGTTATTTAGTAAGGATTACAGCATATTTAGGAAACCACGATGCTTTTTTTTTCCCCTCTTAACACATACTCTCAGATTGAGAGTGAGCTCAAAATCAACACAACATAGTTTGGTCTGTTGAGCTCGATAGTAGTATTTGGCTGTACACTGCTCATCAGTTAATTGATTTTGTGTCAATAACTTAACGGCTCAAGCCCTCTGGTTCCAAATCAAATCCAATATTTATAACCTTACTCTTATTACGTGATCTCGTGAAAACAAGAAACATAAATTTTCATCTCTTTTCAAAAACTGCATCCGTACTAAAAGGAAAAATGGGAGTCGGCAATGCTATCTGAAATCCGAGCGTGGTCTGTCATTTTCCACACCGAATTATATTTGAAAGCACCTCACGGCAACTAAATCGAGGCCGAAATTCAGAGTACTTTTTCCGGTGGGGGCATAGAAATGCCTGAAACCTGGAGTTTCCTGGTGAGAGGAGCCGAGCCAGTGCAGGCAGCTCGTTTACTTCCTACTATAATCTTGGACCAAGAGAGGCAAATGAAAGGCAACCTAAATCATAATATAATCTTACCAACTATTATAACATAAGTAAACGAGCTGCCTACATTGGCTTGGCTTGGCAGTAAAGTGCTCCGCGCACCAGGGTAGCCTTTTGGCTACTGTGTCGAAAAAAAAAAAAAAAAAAAAAAACAGTTTGATAAATAGAACATCGTGGCCATAGTGGACACAAATTCATGTCAGAAATGATGGGAGGATATACAAGACGTTACTCCCTTGGTTCAGGATGCCTCGCCTTTCAATCCATACACCAATCAAATTATATTTTTGTCTCTTTTAGACGCAATGCAAAGAAACCTTTTTTTCCATACACGTATCGAACTAAGTCTTTATATCTGAATAAGGTTTGCGAAACAGGATTTATATCTTTCATTCCATTCCATGACCATTAGTATTAGTGGATAGAGAGAGTCTAGTTTTACGTTTTAATTTAATTTAATTTATTTTTATTTTAAATTAAATTTTTTTATAATTTTAAATAATTTTGATGCTTTGATGTCAAAAATAACTTTTTAAAATTAAAAAAAATTATTTTAATATATTTCTAAAAAAAATATATTTTAAAACATATTCATACAACTTGTTTTACTTTACCAACTCAGTCAAACACTGATAGTTAATGGAAAGAAACTCCACGCCACTATCCTTGTGGACTCCACCACTTAAATGAGTTTGAATTATGAGGCCTAGACCAGGCCCGGAAAGCGTAGCCCATGAAAGCTCAGTGCACCAAACCACGAGAAACTTCCATTTATAGTCATAGAGCTTGTGGTCCCATTAGATATTTCTAGTTAGTGGATTGGTGGGCCAAGGCGAGTCCTAGCCTATTTTCCCAGTCAACACCTTTGCTTCCTTTTTCTAATTTCTAGCTCTTCAAATTATATGACCACAAAACGTTGCCGTTTTGGGGGTTTTTTTTTTTTATTCTTTGCCCATAACAATCCATCCATACAACATTGCTATGAAATCCCCCACTCGAACTGGTTTGTAGGACCTCTTTCATGGAACATTCAAAGGCTAAAATGGAATTATCCTGAGAAATAAAGAAAAATGATTAATAAATGATCAATTCTATAGGATAACTCCAACTTTTGTAGCGATCCTTCTCCAAGTAATTATCATTTGCATGCAAAAACTAGTCAAGGCCTTTGCTACATTCGAGACTCTTATAATATGTAAATCAACACCCTTTTCTCTCTTTATATATATATATATATATATATATATATATATATATATATATATATATATATATATATTTATTTATTATGGGTATCTGGATTACCTTACATGTATCTCGATTAATCTCGTGAATCTTAAAATTAACGATTATGTAAGCATCATGTGACCTTGAAATTTATGGAATTCAAACTAGTGATTTCTAGAGAGCAAATCAAAATCCTGACGAATTGAACTACATTACTCAAGGTTTTTTTCTCTACACTTGTTTTGTAATATATATATGGTACAAAAAATAAAATTATTGCATTAAATAATAAAGTAATAAGTGTTTAATGACTAAAACAAGACTTGCTTTTAATTAGTTAGTATTCCGTAATAAAAGAAACAAATACAAAAGGATAAAAGTATATTTAATTAGAGAAATATTGATATAAATATTTATAAAACAATTTTAGAATGAAATTTTATCAAGAATATATTTACTCTGTCTCTATCCATAAATGCCAGTTCCATAATCAAACATGTATGCACAAAGAGTACACAAGTGAGAATCGAAAAATCATTATTATTTTTAGTTTAATGTGGGTGCCCGGGCCAGCTTGTGTGTACCTCGACTACTTCCACGGGTCCTGAAGTTAACGATCATGTAAGCCTCCAGTGGCCATCATATGAGCAACTACAGGGCTCGAACCTGAGACCACAGAAAGAGCAAATCTTTTGATTTCAAATTATTATTACTGGACCACTACCTAGATGGTTGAAAAATCATTATTATTATTTTAAGGGGAAAGCAACCATCTTCTTTTTTTTTTTTTTAATTTTTTTTTATAAAACAAGATCAGTCAGCATCAAATCCTCTAGATTTACATTAATTTCCAACGTGTTGAAGAAGCTCGTGGTGACGTAAGAAGGCATAAACACAGCACATGAAAGCGTTTGAGTTTGTGTCGGCCGAGGAAGAGAGAAGAGAGAAGACCACTCACCTTCACCACTCAAATGCAATCAGGCTCACGCCACTCCACTCCACTCCACGCCACTCCACTCCACTGCAGCATGTGTATCATTATTATCTCCAGCAAAAGAATTAAAAAAAAGAGTAAAGGAAACAACAAACAAGCCTGCAGAAAGTTCCCTTAATTTATTTGTTTTTGTTTTTTTTTAAGTTGATAAAGAAAATTTATAATTCTTAACTTCATTTGAACTAGATTTTAAATTGAATTCAATAAAATTTGATTATCTCTGTTAAGTTTTCGATGATTTAATTAACTTATCCAAACCAAATTACTTCCTTAACAAGCAACTTTTTTTAAAAAGCAAAACTTGTTTTAATAAAAAAAAATAATTAATCCAAGTTAATAAGGTGAATATACAAATTCAAACCCTTTTCTTGACTGACATACTTACATCAATTCCCTTCTCATCTCCTTCTCACTTACTTTGCAGACGATTTTAGATTATTATGGTGCTGTATTTCTAAAAATTTCAATTTTTTTTTTAATATTTTCATATCATTTTAATAAATTATAAAAATTATTTTGTAAAGTAATTATTACCAATAACTTATTTTACATGACAAGAACAAAAGGAACCAATAACTTTAGTACGACGGCATACATGATTTTTATTTAATTATTATGTTTACAAACAAATCATATTTTCTCATTTGTATTGAAATTAAGTTAACCTCGTTATTACAATGAACAAGAAAGATGTTGGCAAATCGCCTTGAAATGAGCCGATCTAGGGCTTCTAGCTAGGTCTCGTGGGCAAGTTGGACAAGGCACGTATTCCTCCCAAGCCCTGGCTGATTCTACCATGGAGGTCGACAATAAATAATAACTCCCTCTAACACAGCTCAAACCTAGGGCTGGCTGGTTCTTCTCGAGATGTTTTGTCACCTCAGCTGAATATCAAGTGGCAAGTAGGCTATTAATGTTGAAAGTAGGGTTCCTTGCTTCCTTTTTACTTCTTTATATTTGCTTGCATGCATGCTTCATTTCTTTTTCTTTTTTTTAATTGACATTAGAAAAAAAAATAATTCTTCTTTCAAGTGGGGTTGATAGTCAAAGTTATATATCTCAAGAAGCTAATATTTTGTAGCAAAATTCAGTTCGATTAGTAGCTTGGACTAAGGCAGCATTAATTTGGCTTGTGATTTCAAGGACACTCAGAGTCAAAGAATCATATTAAAATGATTTTCCATTAATTCATTGATGGTTTGCCTCACTTGGCTTCTGCTGCCTCACCATAAACCCGGAGGCTGGAGCCCTGTTTCTAGACTTAGAATCAATTAGTTTACAAGTATCCAAAGCCACAATTCATGCAAAGGATTTCTAATTCTGAAAGTCAATGACTTGATTATAGAACAAGAGATCAGAAATCATCATGGCTAAACAACTAGTCACATTTATGAATCAATGTGTGGATTAATAAATAAATTAGGAGCCTCATAGAAATCTATAAGGTCAAAATTGTTTCTGTTTTGATATTTTTTTTAAAAAAATTTAGAACGTTAAAATAAAAATATTGGTAAAATAACACAATTTAAAAATAAATTGGTAAAATAATATAATTTTAGCCTGTTGTAATTTTCAATCGTGGCATTCATGAATGTTGCGGTTAAAAAATATGATAATTTACCTTATCACGGAATAAAATCTTCTTTGCCGGTGTCTTGGTGGTTCTCACAGTTCTAAAATGCAATATTTACTTAATATCATGTTTTTTAATCACGGTTTTTTTATATTTCATGTTTTGAAACTACAACAATCACAGACAGATTGTACCAATACTTTTGGCAACATTGTTATTTAGTTAATATTTTTAATTTTTTGTGCTAAAACCCATATTTAAATGGCTCTATTTTGATAATTAGAATGGCTTGAACTCTAAGGTATTCAATGGTGAATTAATTCAAGCACCTACAGCTCTAATAGAAAATTTTGAGCACTCAAGATCGATTGCATTTAATGAGAGCATGCAAACTCGTGCATCTGCAACTGGACCACTGAGCATCAAGAAGTTGTCGGTGAGACTGATTTTTCTAAGGTTATTTTGGTTAAAATCTTTACCCGTGGAAAGAGGGAAACCAAAAGTTTTCTTCACGAGGAAAGAAAAAAAATTATTCAGCATTCACATGTGTTGTCTCCCTCTAATATTTAATGGTATAAAGTACATTGCTTTTTTCGTGATCCATGTTACAACTTTTTCCCATCAAGAATATATTACCTCCAGGATTTGGCTCTGAGATTAATAGCTGTTTTCTCATATATTTCTGTTAATCTTTACGTAGCAACGTCTAGCTTAATTTGTTGGTACACTGAAGAACCTTTAATATTTGATGGTATAAAGTATATGACTGAAATAAAGGGTACGAATGACTCTCGGCACATGAAACAATGGTTCACTTGGGCCCTTTGGTACAGTGAAAAACGTCCTGAATTGAGTTTTTAGACTCTGTGACCTCTTTGGATCCAAGGAAACCGACATCGTCTTCACGGACACCCTTATCTCCATGCTTTCTCGGGAAGAGATAGGCTCTATGGTTGGCTTCTTCTATCCCAAGTATTTCAAATTCTCTAGGACACAACACGGGAAACCCTAGTTCATCTTATCATTCACAGCAAGAATAATAATATTAATGTTGGATCATGTGGAAGGACAAATGCTGAAACCTTCTGTTTCATAACATGTTCCAAGTTCACACGTACTATGTCTCGGAAATAAACGTTAAATCAACTGATGAATTCAGACAATTAATATAGAGGGAGATCATATTTGTTTCTTCTTGTTAAGAATATAAATTTCTTCTAATTACATAAACCGCTATACTAGTAGTTTGAAACGGGGTGATTAAATATGTGAAATGCTAAACGATTTAAAACCATAAAAATAATTAATCTAAAATAAAAATAATTCAAAAAATTTCAAAAATATTTTTTAAATACTAAAATAAACACCTTTTTGATCAACTATATATAGCTTGCAAACACAAGCAGGAAGTCATTAACGTAGTGTCAATGACAATAATAAGTGCAACATAACACTCTTATAAAAAATTGTTTTTGTTTTTAGATACTTTTTAAAAAGTATGTTTGCTTTAAAAAATTATCAAATTGATTTTGTTTTAGTATTTTTTAATGATTTTAATGTGATAATATTAAAAAATAAAAAAATCAATTTAATATATTTTTAAATGAAAAATACATTTCAAAATCATCCTACATTATATAACGATCACGCACTGATCAATTGAGTTCATGTACTATAGTCTCCCATCATTAAATAATTATAAGGATTAAATTCATCTAATATATATGAGCAAAAGAGATACAGTTATCCAATTTTTAAGAGCATAATTTATTTTTGTTTTTTGATTATTTCAATCACAAGCAGTTTTATGCAATTGTACCTAGCTTGCATAAGAGTCATGTCAATATCCAGTGGACAGAAAAACAGGATATGATTTGACCTAAAACAGAGCTGAGAATGCTGAACCAAGAAATTTCACTGTCAAAAGTTCAGAAGATAGAAACAAGAACTCCCCTTAAACGAAAAAACTCATATCCGTGATGTTGAGATTGAGATGTAGTTTAATTAATTAGATTTTAATTTTCTTTTTATGGGATCCATACAAAAAATAAATAATAAAATAAAAATTGCTTTAGATGGTAGCTTTTTGTGCGTACAAAAAACAACAATCACATCTCACCCCACTTTGTTTCAAAAACCTTTTAATAATTCAGATTGGACAGTCATGTTAGTTATCATTATATGCTATATTTTTTTTGTTTAGAAATTTAATAATGATTGTTTTTTAAAATAATTTTTTTAAAAAAAAATGTATTAAAATATATTTTTTTATTTTTTAAAATTTATTTTTAACATCAGTACATTAAAAAAAAATTTAAACAAATTTTTTTTTAATTTTGTCAAATCTCTGTCTGGATCGCACTGGGCATTCATCTTGTTCTAATCATGTTGATTATAATTTAATTTAATCTAGATCTCACTTTTAATTGAGAAATCACAACCTGAAATAATTTTTTTTTTTTTTAGTTTAACGTGGGTGTTCGGGCCAGCTTGCACGCACCTCGACTAATCTCACGGGTCCTGAAGTTAACGACCATGTAAGCTTCCAGTGGTCATCATATGAGCAACCACAGGGCTCGAACCTGAGACCACAGAGGGAGCAAACCTCTTGGTCCCAAGTTCTTACCGCTGGGTCACCACCTAGATGGTAACCTGAAATAAAATTAATAGCATGTATAGAACCCCTAGCAATGTTTTTCTACTTAACACTCCATGAATTGCCCCATAACTATTCTTGTAACCATTTCTATTAGACAATGACAGAAAATTACGATGCTTTTCCAGATCATTGACGGTCAATCCTCGACTTACAATTATAAAGTGCGATTCTTAATATAAAGAATCAATATTTTATTATTTTGGTTTGATCAAGAAATACCTCTGGATGGCCTCTAATTAACGTCTCTCCCAACTTTCCTCTAGTGGAAAGATGGGGGCAAGTTTTTTCTAAACATCTGTGGTCTTTCATAGCATTTCATTACCAATATCATATACTAATCTTTAGACTACAGCTAAAAAGAAAGAAAGAAAGAAAGCATATTCTATCTACCGATAAAGAATATATCAGTCAGCGTTTGCTTCCCTGGCAGAGCCCATCACATTAAGGCAATGAAAATGACAATGTCCTCATCATTTTCTCGGAGTGGCATGCTGTGGTTAATTACATATATTACAAAAAGCTGACAAGCCCTGGAAAATTTGCAAGCACGACAAAACCTGTATGCATGATTGAACATAGCATTTTAAAATTGAATTTATTAAAAAAAAATAGTGTTTTTTTTATTTTTTTTTTAGTTTAACGTGGGTGTCCGGGCCAGCTTACGAGCACCTCGACTAATCCCACGGGCCCTGAAGTTAACAACCATGTAAGCCTCCAGTAGTGGCCATCATATGAGTAACCACAGGGCTCGAACCTGAGACCACAGAGAGAGCAAACCTCTTGATTCCAAACTTTTACCACTGGGCCACCACCTAGATGGTTGTGTTTTTTTTATAATTTAGATGTACTGGTGGGTGTTAAAAATAAAATGAAAATCTAAAAAAATTATTTTAATATTTTTTCAAGTTAAAAGTAGTTGCAATATCAAACATGAAATTAGAAAAAAAAAAAAAGAAATGAAAAATTAACTTTGCAAATCACTTGGTCATAATGTTGTAATGTCTGTCAATCAAGTGTTTAGTGAAATTGCATGTGGCTGATCTGGGAAATGTTGTGTTTTAATACTGTTACGTGTACTATGATTCAACAATCTGATGAAGAATCCATGTGCTAACGAAGTCAAACAAATTTATTAAAGCATTTTCATTTTCTACCGCATCAAATTTTCCTATCAAACAAGAGTAGATTCCTAGATGGGTATTGTAGGCCAGTTGAGCTATTTGTTTCCCTGATTGACGTTCACTCTGTGCAAAACCCTTTTTACACTTCGCAGATGGTGAATCCAATAGCTTTTCTGATGTAAAAACCTTCGAAGAAAACTGGGAAAGATCTAGATCATACAAAGCTGTAGGTAACTGTGATGTTTTTGAGGGAAACTACCATGGTGTCTCTTCAAGAGATTTTTGTGGATTAATATAGCAAGGGTACATAAAATATCCCAACATTTTGGCTTTGTTGCTAACATGGCTCCCTCGATCTTGCCTATCCCTCCACCCTCTCTAATCATCATTAGTGTAGCACGTACATCTTCTACAGGGTGGTCGTTCTGTTTCATAACAAAAATACAAACAATTAAGAGCTCAAAAGGCTACCTTTTTTCCTCCCTCATGGACTCATATGGAGCTGCCTAGGTCCCTTGTTTGTCTCTAAGCTAGCTATTTTTTTCACATCATGGATAATTAACTATATAAAGCGCATCCCGAATCATTCCAAATCTAAGTTCTCAAATAAAATATGTAATAATAAAGAAATATTATATATATGTAGCCAGTAGGAAATTGACAAGGGCAGTAGAGGTCCAGCCTACAAGAGGAAATGGAATACAGTCTGTTAGCGTACAACCTCTCACTCTTACATTATTTCTACCCTCTACATGACACCCTGCTTGACATTACCCTCCCCCGTCTATATATACGACACACATGACCTCTCAGTCCCTAAACACTCAAAGCTCTTTTTCTTTCGCAACCATGAAAGCCTACCTCTTCTCTCTAGCTTTTCTCTTCTGTTCCTTGGCCCAAGGGCTCAGCACCAAAGGCCTCGGCACAACCGTCAAGGTCTTCCATGTCTACAGCTCACAGTCCCCATTTAGGCCCTCAAAGCCAATATCATGGGAAGAGAGTGTGCTCCAAATGATGGCCAAAGATCAAGCTAGGCTTCAATTCTTGTCAAGCTTAGTGGCCAAGAAATCTGTGGTGCCGATTGCTTCAGGCAGGGGGGTTATTCAGAGCCCATCTTACATTGTTAAGGCGAAGGTTGGGACCCCACCTCAGACATTGCTCATGGCTTTAGATAATAGCTACGATGCTGCTTGGATTCCTTGCAAAGGCTGTGTTGGGTGTTCCTCTACTGTGTTTAACACTGTGAAGTCCACTACCTTCAAAACCCTTGGTTGTGGAGCTCCTCAATGCAAGCAGGTAATTGTGACTCATTTCTGCCATCGTAGTAGATAGAATATTGCAATTGTGTCAAGCTCAGGGTCCCATACTGTGAGAAAACATGTAAGGGCAAAACGGAGATGACACATTATTTATTTCTTGATCGGTACAAAAGCTTGGAAATGATAACTGACAGGTTCCTCCCTGTCAAAAAGTTCACGGGACAAAGAACACCAATAAAACTACTTTCCAAATGAGGGATCATTACCATTCATTACCTGATTACACATACACGGGATATACTAACTTAAATGCTTGTAAAATTGCAGGTACCAAACCCCATCTGCGGTGGCAGCACATGCACATGGAACACTACCTATGGCAGCTCCACCATTTTATCAAACCTCACACGGGACACAATTGCTCTATCCATGGATCCTGTCCCTTACTACGCCTTCGGTTGCATCCAAAAAGCCACAGGGAGCTCAGTGCCACCTCAGGGACTTTTGGGCTTCGGGAGAGGTCCGTTGTCGTTTTTGTCTCAAACCCAAAACCTATACAAATCCACATTCTCATACTGCTTGCCTAGCTTTAGGACTCTCAACTTTTCTGGGTCATTGAGGCTCGGACCAGTCGGTCAGCCCCCGAGGATCAAGACCACTCCGCTGCTCAAGAACCCAAGGAGATCATCATTATACTATGTGAAATTGAATGGAATTAGGGTTGGTAGAAAGATTGTTGATATTCCTCGTAGTGCTTTGGCATTCAATCCAACAACTGGTGCTGGGACCATCTTTGATTCAGGTAATGCTTCACCCATCACTTACTTTATCCTCTATTCTTATGAAACATTCCTTGTCTTGATGTCCCTCTTGGCACTAATCTCTTAGATCATTAGGTAGATCCTGATGCTAGACCAAAAAAGAAATCTCTTCTAATTAGCTAGAATATCAACAAGCTAGACCCATATGGAAAACAGTAAGATTTGATCTCAATTTATGAAGATCAGGCCTAGAGGCTGTTAATGGCACGTTGTGCCTTCCAGCTTTCAGATCCTAATAGGTTCAACTAAACTGCATTTGGTCTTCAATCATCAAATGTGGACAAAAAAATAGTGACATGCATTAGTACACAGCATAGTCAAAAGATACATCTAATAATTCTGATGTGGGCCAAGAGTGGCATATTGTCCTCGCAATGCTTCACAAATCACAACCCAAAGACCAAAAAATACGCCATGCTTATCATTCTGATTAGATACTGTAGAGTTCCAAGAAAACAATCAATTTTTTCAAAATGCCTGTTTTGTTAGACCTGGCCCGGCTGTTTTGGGACTGGATCAATTTTAAATTAAACCAAGTAAAGATTGACCAATTAAATTCTATGATCCGGCAAGTTAATCCATGAACATGAACGATGTTATTTTGAATTTACTTGTTGATTCGGACCAGACACACTTTAATGACCTTGTTAGGATCATAATTGATATTCAATTTTCTTCATTTCTCAGGCACTGTTTTCACCAGACTGGTTGCCCCGGCTTACATTGCGGTCCGCAATGAGTTCAGGAAGCGTGTTGGCAATGCAACCGTGTCATCCCTAGGCGGGTTCGACACATGTTACTCAGTACCCATTGTACCACCCACCATAACATTCATGTTCTCAGGCATGAACGTAACAATGCCACCAGAAAACCTCCTAATCCACAGCACTGCTGGGGTCACCTCTTGCTTGGCCATGGCTGCTGCCCCTGATAATGTGAATTCGGTGCTGAACGTAATAGCCAGCATGCAGCAACAAAACCACAGGATTCTTTTCGATGTGCCCAATTCAAGGCTTGGTGTGGCTCGTGAGCAATGTTCTTGATTTTGGTAGCTTTTCTTTCTCGTTCCTGGGGTTAATTCCAAGTATTGCTTGGTGGAATATTTGGACATTATTTAGGACTTGTCACTAACTTGAGAAAAGGTGAAAGGTAAGGTAGCATGAGACAAAATTGATGTCATTTAAAAAGATAAAAGGTAAGATAGCATGAGACAAAATTGATGTTATTTTGTAGGTTTTTCTTCTTGTTGTCACGGGTTTTCTGTATTGGTATGTGTTTTTTCTTTTGTTTTTTTTATTTCGAAGTTGATGATATACCTTAGAAGGTTGTATCATCTCACTGGTTGCCTGTAATGTGTTTCAAGACTTGTCCTTTAGAAAATGTTCTGAAACTCTATTAATAAAACATAACTGTTCAATCTTGTTTTTTTCTCTTTATTTATGATTGAAGGTTTAATTTTACATTTTAAAATTTTATTATGTAATGGCTTAATAAATCATTTAACTCAACTCAACTTCATTCACAAGTTATCATAACATTTTTTTTAAAAAAACCAAAACAATATTATTTAAATAAATATTATTAACCCATAACTCATAAATTAACTCAATAATCCGATAACTTTTTTCGGGTCAGTCGCAGTAGGATCTAACAATTATGCCATTAGGGGCTTTATACATTTGCGCGAGAATCCCCTGGTGAGGTCCAAAGAAGGGGGAAGTTTGGGGCATAGGAGGCTCGTTCCAGAACTCTGGTATGGTTTGCTGGAAGCTGGTTCAATGTCCCTAGCTTCGTTTTGGTTTGTGGGGCTTCGGGATATCTCCTCAAGAATAAAAGAGGGATTAGCCCAATGTTAGTTGGAATTGGGCAAGCCTAATGGGTCGTTTCGGGATAAACCTCCCGAGCTCCATAGCTAAAAGGGAAACGTGAAAATCTCACAAGTTTGCCCCCTCTAATATGATATTAGTGGTTTCAGAAGGCAAAAAAAATTAAGTAATTCTCTGCTTATTGTTCAGTCTTCCCTAAGGGTTTTGAATTTGATAGAGATAAGCTTGTCTTGCTATGGATGGCAGAAGGTCTTGTCAGGCAACCGAGGAGGCAGAAGAAAATGGAAGAAGTAGGTGATGAGTATTTTCGTGATCTATTATCTAGTTCTTTCTTTCAAAGTCAAGTTGCAATGATGAATTTTTGTTGTGCATGACCTCATCAGTGATTTAGCCCAATTTGTTCTTGATTTAGCCGTTGGCTTTTTGCAACACCTGACAGAAATGGAAGATTTAGCCATTGGTGGTTGTGGTGACATCACCACGTTGTCCAACCAAGCTGGATTTCAGCACCTGAGTTCTCTTCAAAAGTTGCAGATATATGGTTGTTCAGTATTATTAGAGAATTTACCTCACGAGCTGCACAAACCATCATCTCTGACCTTCCTGGAATTTGAGGGGTGTCCAAGTCTATATGGGATTGCCAACTATGCTTACACCTATCACTATTGAAATTTGTCAAGCTCTCGAGTGTCTGCCTGAAAGACTGTTGCGTGGCAGCTCTAATCCTCAGTATTTGTGCAATAGTGGGTGTTCATCTCACACATCCCCTCCATAAAGTATGATTACAATATTGTTTTGTGACCTGCTGGAGAAGATTATAATCTCATGCTTCAGGTTCCATTTCCTGCTTTAATTTACAGAAATATGAGAGAAAATCAAAGCAACTTACGTCGATTCCTTTTACTTCTCACAGCTTCATGGCCGTAGTTTTACTTTTTCTTTCTCTCCGAGTGCTGTGATTTAGTGCTCGCTCCTCCATTGATCTGGCCATGTAACATGTTTAGCAGTTTAGTTTCATGATTGAGATTTCATGTCTACAGGTATTAAAGATCACTAGAAGTTTCTAAACTATGAAAGCTTCGAGATTCTTGCATTTGCATCTTAATTTCAAAGTTATGATCTTCAGCTTGAGCCGACCAAAACCATCATGACAGGCACAACAAACAGGGCCAATTGGAACATAGACAAAGATGGGTTTGCCTCTACTTACAATTGATATCCAGGCTTGGTGAAGCCCAATATCATCTCAACGAACGAAAAGTCTAAAACCTACCTTGCTAATTCAACTTGCCCTTGCAAATTTGCAGGCTAAAAACATCATGCAGCATGCTGCGTCCTTTATAGATGCAGGGGAAATTGAGATTTCATTTCAAATGGCTGGAGACTACAGTCAATGGACTTTACGCTAAATATATGAAATAAAGGTGAACGTTATATATATATATATATATATATAACACTATAACAAGAGATATATCGACATGCCATATTTTATACATATACTAATCATAATTAATACATCGATCTACTGATTGCCTGCCTGCAATCACTGTAAATTTGTTGATATAGAGCATTGGCATGTTTCATGTGTTGACATATAATGTGATATCAAAGACTTGTGGAATGATTTGGTGTTTTTTCCAGAAAATTTACGAGAATCACTGAATGCTTTAATTGACTTATCCAATCTCGTTTCGGGATGATTTAATCTTTTTAGAACACTCTCCTTTCTAAAATTTTCATGTTTATTCCATGTTGTGGAAATGTTAATTCGATAGGCCTATAATTTAAAACCCGGCCTAATTCAAAAGCTTAAGAAGATTAGATTTGTTGATTCAAAACTTGAACTAAATTATTTTTTTATTTTTCTAAAACAGATTTAAACTTGAATTACTTAGCAGATTATTTGATAACTTAATTAATCCAATCAAAATTCGAGTTAACTTTATTTATCATTTCACCTTTATTTTTTTTCAAAATAATATTATTTTGATATTTATTTAAAAAAATTTTATTTTAAAGTAATCTTGTATTGACTTATCAATCTTATTTTTAGTTGAGTAAAATTCTAAACTAGATTTAAATGGTGTTTAAAAATGTGGTTGAAATCATGTTTTTTTTTAAAAAATTAAAAATTATTTTTTATATTGTTTTTTTGATATACTAATGTTAAAAATAATTTTTAAAAATAAAAAAATATTATTTTAATATATTTTTAAACATAAAATATTTAATGTTTTTTACATGAATAACCCTACATGCATTTCTGCTTTCTCAGCCTAGAAAGGATACATGACAACAAGCTACTAACAAATTTGGCAGCAAATGACGCCACAAGACCGTGCCAGCTACACGAACCGAGAAAAACAGTAGAGTTTAGTTTATTAACCATGTGAAACCGGTTCGGTTTGGTGGCTTGAAATCCTTTGTCAAACCAACCAACCTTAATTGAAAAGGTCGTACTCCTTTCATTTTCAAAAACCCTCTCTAATCTTATCTACTTCCTTAACCAGACATCTTGAAGCCTCGAAAAGCTCCTGTCCTGAATCAACCTGTGTCCGAAACAGTATGGAAGTCAAGCACAGGACAGCGCGCTCACTAGTTAAAAAACTAGGTTCTGTGTCCGAGATAACACGGTCAGAAGCCTTAGCTGAACTTCGCTTAATGACCAAAAACGATGCGGAATCACGGCTGATAATTGCCGAAGCCGGTGCCATCCCGTATCTAGCCGAAACCCTTTATTCTTCTTCTCACGACTCACAAGATAACGCAGCTGCTACTCTCTTGAACATCTCTATTTCTTCACGCGCCCCCTTGATGTCAACGCGCGGCCTTCTTGACGCGATCTCTCATGTCCTCCGCCACCATGCCACCAATTCTTCACCCTCAGCTGTCCAATCATCTGCTGCTACGTTGTACAGCCTTCTTGTTGATGATTCTTACCGATCCATTATCGGGGCTAAGCGTGATATTGCTTATTCCTTGATTGAAATAATCAAGAGGCCTAATTCGCCGCCGAGGTCTATAAAGGATGCGCTGAAAGCCCTTTTTGGGATTGCTTTGTTTCCGTTGAATCGGGCTGGTTTGATTGATTTAGGTGCGGCGGGGGCGTTGTTTTCGCTGGTTTTGAAGGATGGGAGAGTGGGTATTGTGGAGGATACGACGGCGGTGATTGCGCAAATTGCAGGGTGTGAGGAGAGTGAGAGCGCATTTTGGAAGGTTTCGGGGGTTAAGGTTTTGGAGGACTTGTTGGATGTTGGGACGGGTTCGAGCGAGAGGACAAAGGAGAATGCGGTTGGGGCATTGTTGAATTTGGTGAGGTGTGGAGGGGGAGGAGTGATGAGGGAGGTGAAGGAAATGAGACCGGGCGCAGTGGAGGGGATCAAGGATGTGAGGGAGAATGGGACCGCGAAAGGGAAGAGCAAAGCGATTGCATTGTTGAAAGCTGTTGAGGGTGGAGCAAAGAAATGGGATTTCGCGGTTTGAGTCTCTTACTTGAACTTTGATCTATATGAACTAATGGTTTCTTGGATTGTATTTTTAGTTAGTTATTTACATATTTGTTTGTTGTTACTTGTAGATGGAAATGTGTAAATTAGGTGTTGATTCATAGTGATACTTGAAAAGGAACAAAATGCAGTGATAGTGGAAGGATTGTAAGTTATATTCTGTTGAGATTACTCTGGTTTGTGAATTGTCTAACAGTTAACTTTAATAATGAGAAAGACGACAGTTTTCTTGTTTGTATGGTTCTGATCATTTCTTATCTGGAACTGTAACTTCTTTCCTGTTTTGTGTTCCTTAATCGCGGCAACTCGTAAAACTATGGTTTTTCCATAATCAAATTGGGTTCTTTGTCCTGGAAACCCTTGAACACATCTTCTGTAAATGGCAAATGCATAGCCAATAAGCAATTTGAAGAGCCATTTCTTTTTATTTCCCTGTGCCACAGCGTTTGTTCATCTTTTTTGTGTGTTTGTGTCTAGCACAGTTGATTGATGAATCGGTAGTTTTGGATATTTAGATGCTAGAATTCCCTTTTTCGTGAAGATTTTCGCAGTTTGTTATATTATAGGAACTTATTAACACATTTGCGTGCCAATAACACTTGCGTAGCTCACAGCTGCTGTTGGGCCATGAACTTGAGCAAGCCATTCCTCTGTTATGTAGATTTTACTATGATTTACGGAGCATCCAGGCCATTAATTTGCTGGAAATAAATTTTGTCTGTGTGAACGTAACCAGCTAAAAGTTGTAGTATATTTATACTGGTTAGTAGATAAAAACTGAGCTCTACTACTATTTCACTGAAATGCCTTTATTAGGTCAGTCATCGCGCGGTCCAGCTATGTGCGAAACTCCTTCTGACTGAAACAAATTGAGTTTCACACTTTCCCAACTTTCCATCTACACTACGATGCGGTAAGTTTGCTTTGATCAGAAAGCTAACATAATGATCATAGATTGTTGCTTTTGGTGTTGGATGAGGAATGTTTCTCTAAGAAACATCTTTAGCAGTTAATGACTGGATTCAGTCTGCTTGTTGTGGATGCAAAATGGTCACTCATTTGCCTTTTCTATTCGTACGAGTAACAAATCCTTTTACCTGTTAAATCAGCATACAATTTTGATCTTGGAAACTTTATCTTATGCTGGCAATTACAAGCGTTGGGAGTTTTTGGGACCAGCTCTTTGATATGCCTTTTATTGTACCAATAAGAAGTGGATTTTGGGCTGTAGGTAACTTATTGCGTTGAGCTAGTCAATGCTCAAATAACCTGCCATTATCTTGCTTTCCCTATCCTCGGCATTCAGTAGTGCATTGAGAAAGTCAATAGAGCACTTTGGGAGTTGGCGAAAGAAGCCATCGCCCGTGCGTGGAAGGATAAAGTTTTTCAAGAGCAATTGAATTGGAAGCTAAGAGGTTGCATTCCACTAGCAATGCTTTGCTTGCCATGGAAGGCAAGTAACAGAAGCGTGTCAAAGGGTAGATGATTGGATTAACTTTACTTTTCGAAGTGGAGGGGAAACATTTGTAAGGGTAAATTTTGATGACAGGTGTGTTCCGTGAGGCAAATGGCACCAAGGAGACAGCATTGAGACAAGACTTTTCACATAAAAGGAGGGAGGTGGGATAGAAATATAGCTAATAGATAGTCTAAACACCGTTTTATATGAAAAGTAAAAGCCAGTCCCACCCGGGAACGTGTCATGTTCAATTCTGTACAGACTCAAGTGTCCAACGTTATTTTAAGAGGAATCTCAAGCTCCTCTTCCCAAGACTTCTTGAGTTTCAAGATATTTGTGATGTTTTTAACAAAGACATCACATTCTCTCAAAACTATGGATCGTGATTACCTTGTATATCAGCTTCACTGTTTATATAAACACAGTAAAAAAAATTTTTGTTCAATTCCTTTTTTTTTTTTTTCATTCTTTTTAATGAATTTTATCCTTAAAATTTTTTTAACTGTCATTTGAGCAAGCTTTTAAATCAACTAAGTCGATTGAATTATAACGAGATAATTTTTATATGATTTAATTTTAAATTTAATATAGAAAATGAATCTGATCGAGAGAGTTTTTCTTGTTAATTTTTTTTTAATTTTATTATTATGTTTTTTTTAATGGTTATTTAGTTTGTTTTTGTACCATCAAGTTAATTAGAATATGTCAAAATAGTTTTTATATAATTTAATTTTAAATTTAGATTGGATAAATAATCAAATTAAAACATTTTAAGGTTGATATGTTACTCATTTAATAATATTTTGAAGTAAATCTCTCTAATATTTATATTTTCTTTCTTACCGACCTCTAAACTAGTTCCTCCCAAAATAAGGGGAATGTTAGATCCCGAGGTAATTAGGAGTGTAATTATTTTTATTTAATTCTCTTATTTTTTTTTATTTTAAGTGACCAACATACCCTTGCTTCCACCAACAACAATACAATTGTTACAAGCTAATGACGCATTTGAACAACTACTATGTATTTTGATATTATATTATTATTATTTTACTTGAATTCCCAAATAAAAATAAAAATAAATTGCCAAGACTTTTCATTTTCAACGTAATTGTATTCTCATTAATCTAAGAATCTGCATAGCAAACTCTACTAAACAGTCTTCACCAATATCAAGTGTACCTAATTCCAAATTTGTTTTTCTCAGAGTAAGCAACGAAGCCGAGGCAACAGAGCCCTGGAAGAGTAAAGCTAGAAAATTTTTCTTTATTCGTGAATTAGGTGGGCTGATCCAAGTGTATCGTGCTGGTATCGGTTTCTGATGATATGACGATGACAAGGCATTTAAGCCCTAAGCTCTATAAAATGCCATGCTTTTATTAAGATCTTGTTTGTATGCGAAGCATTTTCTCACCTGAAAAGAAAAAAGAAACAAAGACAGCTGCATTTTTACATCATTCATATTCTTCAAATCAAGACCAGAACAGATCCTGTCTTGGTGTGGCTTTGTTTGTCCTACTATGAGCACAAACATTGTCATTATATACCATTTCATAGCATCCACCAGCTCATAGTTGTTAGATTTGGCACTGATTTGGAAAAATATTCTCGGAGTTAATTATATCATTAAAAACTCACCCGAGTTAATTAGTTTAATCAAATTTAATTTAATTTAAAACTCAATTAGAATGATAGTGACTTACGATTTTCTCATATTAATCTACTGAATCTGGTAATAATTATGATACAGACTATATATTAAAAGGGAATGCATCTTTTCTGATTTCTCTCCCGGCCCGAGTATCCTAGAAAATCTTCGTTTTCTATGAAAAGGAAGGAAAGTCGGTCACAAATCACGATCTTGAGCTTGATGCCAGGATTAAATCAGTGTATGTGGGCAGATGAAACAAAATTAGCACATTTATAGGTGAACAAGCTGTGATGGGCATGGCTTGTTCCACATGACCTAGATTCTTAGATGTACAAAATGGGGGAATCATATATGGCCTTTATGCAGGACAAATTAAATGGGGTTGATCACTTATTGTAATTATAGTTGTTGAGTAAAGAATTGAATTTAAAAAAAAAAGTTTGGGCCACCAAATTAAAAATAAGTTATTTTTATTAAAGTACTAATGTTTTATTAATTTTTACAAGATATTACATCAGATAAGTTTGAAGTGGGTTTCACCTGCTCAACCAAATTATTAAAAATTTAATTAGATTATTTTCTTATCTAATTTAACTAAAAATCCAACGTCTCAGTTCATCTTTGAAGTCTCGGAGTTTCTAGATCAACCCGTTAAATTTTAATAATCATAATTGTAACTACTACTCACGGATCTATTCATTGACTAGCTGAGCAGAGACCAATTCACGACTCCTTTTTTCGTTGGATTCCGGTGTCTAGTTATTTAGAGTGGCAACTCAAATAAGAACTTAATTTCTTGATTGGAAACGGAAAGGCAAGCAGCCACTGTAATGCTAGTTCGAGGAGCCATGGAATTCCTGCTGTTAAGAAGCTTTAGATTCTGACGAGAAGGAAAGGGTTCGCATATGGGAAGGAATTTTATTCCTGGTGAAGATCAGGACTACTGCAATGAATCGCGTAATGATCTTCATGTCTATACAAATATATTAAAGTCTCTTAAGGGGTGTTAACATTTGTGAAATCATAATTATTGTTTTATAAATTTACACATTAAATACGTTTATAACTCTAAAGAATAATTTTATTGATTGAATTAAGAAATTAATATTGCGGTAGAAAAATGCGTGAATTATCTCGGCTGAAGTGAGAAAAGAAAAGGAAAAAAAAACGAAGAAGAGTGATTATCCTATTATTTTCCTCAAAACAAGCATCCTTATGCTTATCCAAGCTAATTCTATTTCAATTAGAATCCCTTCATTGAATTTTTTTTACTTAAACTTTCTTTCATTGATTCTTAATAATTATTTTAGTTTAATCCTAATGCTTTTAATTAAGATCTCTGTTTTTTATTTATTGTGAGATCGTAAAATAATTCTTTTAGTTGATCTCGAAGAAAAAAAAAAGATTGGATAAAAAAAATTCATTGTCTTGGTTAGAATTAAAATAATAATAATTAAGAATTAGATTCCACCTCAAAATGTCACAATCTCTTTGTATTCAATTAAAAAAATTATTATGAATCAATGAAAGAAAATTTCAAAAAACCAATTAAATTGTACTTAAAAACTTATTAGGAATATTAAGCTAATAAGATTTTAAACACACACGTGTGTATTGTTAAGGTCTCCCTAAAAATAAAGAAACTAGAGAAGTAGGAGAGAAGTAGAAGAAAAGGAGATAAAAATTGAGAGAGAACTACAATCCGCAGAAAATCAATTTCTTGTTGCTTGGATTCCATCATTCCAATGCATTTTTATTTATATAATGAACTAATATTCTAACTATCCATTAATTTCCATGTAAAACTATTTACTAACTAATTAATTCAACTAATTATATGCTAATCAACACCTGTAAAATATGCTAACAATGACTCATTGTTATCTACTATATTTATACATGTTACTACTAAGTTCTTTCCATTAATTATTGGCTCGTAAAACAATTCTCCCTTCTTCAAGAGATTTCTATACTCGAAGAGTATGTACAAAAATATAAAAAATTTTCATCGAGTTCTTCCTAGTGACCTTGAGAATTTTATTCAGAGTTGTTCATGATGAAGACCTTCTATCATAAAGCTTGATGTTTTTCATATTTTTGCGAGTATCAAACAAATCAAATGCATCTCTCTTTGACACAAAAACAATAGCCTTGAACTCCAACTAACCTTTAACAGAGAAGTACTTAACAACCAAATAATCCTCTCAAACATTGATCAAGATCTTATAAGAAGAGGCATACTCCTTCTTGGTAATCTCCCTAGGCCTCCATAACCATATAGACTTCCCTCGTTAAAGAACTACCACCAATCCTCCTTAGTCTTCTTCTTCTTGGATTTAGTCTTCTTTTCCTCATCGACTTCTTCAACATCACCCTCTTCTTTCATTCTTTGATCCATCATCCATATAATTTTCATCCTCTTGCACTTTCACATCAGAACTCTTAATCTTTACATCAAACCCTCCATTCTCAGAAGGTCTAGACAACAATTCACAATAAGCAACATTTTTTTTATTTAAAAAATCAAACTTTACTTCATTTTCTTGAAAGCCCGCTTCTTGTTTCTTTCCTAAACTAATCTCATATTTAGTTAAAGAAGAGCATTTTACCTCATTAAAAGTATTTTGATCTAGTTAGTTCTTGATGTTATAAGAATTGAACATAAACATTCATTCCCTTTATGGTTGGTTGAACACTTGTATAATATTGAAGAGCATTCATGAATGAAATAATATCTTGTATTTGGAGGAAAGTTTGATTATCATCACAAAGCATAACAAGCTTTGTTATAATCCCTAATAAATAGAATAACTGAAGCAAGTCAATTTTAGAAACTTCATAACTTTGAAAGATTTAGTCATTTTTAAACAACCCTTCTTGAAAGAAGTTAGACTTGAATCATCTTGATGATTGGCTTCTGCTTAGACTGATTTGATGGATGAAAGAATCACTAGAGATGATTCTTTTAAGCTTCATTATCTCTTTAATTACTTCTTGGTTGGTTATAAAGGATTCCAGGGTTGCCAACATGGTTTTTATTTGCGAGGAAAGCTTCTTTTGGTTGTCTTCCACCATTGTTAATTACTTTTATAGAGTAACAACCTCCTTTTGGCCTTGAAATATGATACCAATTGTTAATGTCTCCATCAACAAAACAAAGAAACTAGAGATGTAGGAGAGAGGTAGTAGAAGAAGATGAGGGAGATTGAGGGAGAACTACAATTAAGTAAAAAATCATTTTTTTTTATTGTTTGGATTCCACCATTCTCATATATTTTTATTTATTTATACAATGTACTAACCTTAACTATCTAGAAACTTTCATGCAACTAACTATTAACTAATTAACTACTCTTCACGTGCTAAAATATGTTAATCAACATATGCAAAATATACTAACAATTGAGTAACTGTTTCCCGCTATATTTATCTCGTATTATTGCTAATTTCTTTTCTTCAATCCTTGGGTCGTTACATATATAATTAAATTGAATTACTCTTTGAGTTTTATTGTCACCATATGGTTACATTTATTTAGGATGGAGGAGAACACCTAAACAATTGTGAAGGAGAATAAGATAGCGTAAATAATTAATTGCGAAGGATTTTAGGTAATAATGATGTAAACAAACACTTGGTTTTATTATCTAGCACGTGTGGCTTAGATGCTTTGTATTTACAGGAGTCATTGTCACAAGGTCCTTGGAAGACAATGCTTTATTCTTTGTTGCTGGAAAACAAAGTATGCTTGAATCTAGCTACTGCTCTTCAATAGTCTTGCATAAACACACTGTGTGAACCGTGACTGGCTTAATTACTTATCAGTACCACATTCATATTCCTGATCCGATTTGACAATAATTCATCTTGGTGGAGCTGTATCTTAGCTGGATGCACACTGCTACAGAGTAATATATATATATATATATATAAAATATGATTACTTGATATATATATATATATATATATATATATATATATATATATATATATATATATATATATATATATATATTCTTGAATAAATCCTTGGATTTATATACTTTTTTGATACTGTATCGTAATATTAATTATCAAGTAATCATATTTTATCTAATAAAATCAATCACTATGTACTGGTGAATTTACGCGATCACTGAGTTTAAAGAATTTTTATTTAACACAAAATATAATTATGTTTCATGAAAGCTGTCAGATGCCTTGGTTTGAGCAGCTTGTAGCTATGATTTTATTTATATAAAACAAAGCTTTTTGATGGAAGATTTTTGTCAATTTACTTTATTTAAAACATGATTTTGTTTTCTTTAAATAATATTCTTTTAGAATACTTTGAAAGTTATTCCACTATAAAAAAGTTTTTTTTTTCTCCTTTTTAATATCAAGTCGTATTTGGGCTATTGTCAGGGGATAGGACCAAAAATCTCAGGAACCTTACATTTCAATCCTATAATTTGAATTTTGCAATAACTCCCCTTAAGTTAAAGCTTATTTCATTGAAAATACACCAAAAAACGTGTTTTCTTTATAGTTCTTACTTCAATATTGTTTCATTTATGATTTAAACATAATTTTTTTTATATCGGTTCATCATTTCAAAATCCCAAAAATTCTAATACTGTTCCAGCCAGTCCAGTACCCTGATGAGAAGCTCTTCTCCTACATGAGACAATCAAGACGATTGATGTTCTTATGGCCCGAGCATGGGATTGTGTGACTATCAAGTGTTGAATCCTCCACCTCTCAAGAGCTCACATCGGCATTTTTAACTCACAGTGGAGATATATAGTGGACGAGCCGATTGAATCATTAATTAATATTCCCTGCTGAAACAATTTGTGAAGGCGGTGGAAATGGCCCTTTGTGAATTTATTCCATCTTATGATTGATGCTCAAACAACACCACAAAGGTGATGTAACTATATATCATGATTGCCTTGTCCAATACTTGCCAAGGCTAGCTAATTGCTCCAATATTGCCAAGGCATGAAGCCTGCCATGCCACCATCTTCAAAGGTTAGCCAATTAAATAAACGCCACTCACCTTCTCCTTTTTCAACCACTTTCTAAATGCTTGCAAATTACATCATCAGCTTTTTAATCCTGTTCATGATTCTTTTTTTGAAACCTTTTGTTTGAATCTTGACTTTCTTGATTATATATCGGATCTGGACTGAATTTTACAAACTCTGTAAAAATATTTCTACTCTTTATATATAGTCCAATTATTTTATTTTATTTTATTTTTTGCTTTACATCTAATGGCATGGTTAAGCAAGGGGGGTAACTCTCTTTCATTCTTAACCTATATTAACGTGAATGAAATGAGGGATCGAATTTCTTGACATTATTATAACATCAAGTGAATTTACTATATATTTTCTTTTTCTTGATGAGAGAATTTCCCTAGAGACTGGCATGTGTCAAAGACACTACGCCTTTTTCTCAAAAGATTTCACAGATTTATGTTTCGGTCCCCGGTGAGAAAATGAATTAATATTATTATCCTACTTTAAAATCATGATACAAATGAGCCCAGATCGACCCTTCATCTACATCTTGTAGAGATTATAAAATTAATTAAAGGTTTGATAATATATTTTGAGGCCTTTAGTGAAAGCTATTTATATATCTTTTCTGTTCTTTTTTTTAAGAAAGAAATTTCCTAGAGACTTGCACGTGTAATTAAGAGATTGGTCTTCAATTCTTCTTCTCTCTTTTCATAGATTTATGTTTCATTCCTCAATATATGAAAGTGTGGATTAATATTATTATTATTCTAATTTAAAATCATGCATGATACAAGAAAGCTAGGACCCTTAATTATTTACGAGGCCGTTTGGTAATGTGGCTGCGGGTGAGGTTCACTCACAGCCACAGATATTATCGTTTAGTTAAAGAAAAAATATAGGTTGATGCTGGTAGGACCCATCAAAAATTCAGTTGTGTCGCAGGTTTTGTAAAAGCATCATTTTGCTGCTTCTCGTGGGGGAGGAATCACTGAACATGCTCCATTGTCGCACTATTCATTAAAGTGAATAGTTTTTTTTTTGAAAAACTAGTGCAGTTAATTGATTTCACTCGCACTGTTCATGTGAACATGAACCATAATTTTTTTTGTTTTTTAAAAAAATTAGTTTAAGGTGAATTAAATTTACTCGTCCTGTAATCTCAATTTTATTCCTGATAATATTTTATCTAATTTTATTGCACACTAAAAAAATCATGAAAACTGTAGTTCTTATCGGATGAATTTTGTACGTAATGGAATTGTAGATAGTTTAATGGAACAATAAAAAAATATTTTATATAAAGTATGATTAATTTCATGATGTAATAGCAATAGTTAACCAATAAATATTAATATATATTTTTTAAAATTATTTTATAACTTCAATTTCAAAAGCATTCTTAACCAAACACATTAAACTACTTTTTGTTCAACCTTAATTTCAACCACAGTTTTAACCAAACATATATTTTTTCAAACTAACCTCAACTAAAAGTACTTTTTATAAAATAACTTTTTTCAAACCACAACCACAATAATTATCGCAATATCAACCACTATATCTTGCAGAAACTACAAATTAAATTAAAAGTCAGAATAATAGATTTTGAGACCCATAGTGAAAGCTATCTATCATTTTCCTTTTTCTTGATGAGTGAGAATATCACACACACACATATATATATATATATATATATGTTTCAACCCGCAATAAAAATATGAATTAACATTATTATCTCAGAAATAAAAGATTATAAAATTAAAGGTGACGAGAGGATTTTAATTAGATACAAGCATGTGTCTACGACATTATACTTTAAAATAAAAATTGTTTTCACAAATTTATATTTTAATCCCCAATAAAAATAGGAATTAGCATCATCATCTTATTTTATAACATTGTTTTTCACATATTATAACATAGATCTTTCATATATGCCTTGTAAAGATTGTCAAGTTAAAGGTGAGAATAAGAGATTTTGAGGTCCGTAATGAAAGCTATTCATCTTTTTTTTTTCTTTCATCAAAGAGAGAATTCTACATGGTGCCATGCATGTCAAAGATACTATACTATCGGTCCCCATTTTATGCCCAACGTGTATGCAATTGCAAGCACATACATTTTCTTTCCCTGTTATTCTCTTAAGCCATGAAACGTGATCGGTGAAAAAAAAAAAAAAAAACCTGAGACCAATGGTGTACGTGTGCATCTGGATATATTATTATTCACGTATAATTATTATTTTATTTAAAAAAAATCAATGAAATTGTTGTTAAGGGTAAAATGATCTTTTTCTAAGAGTAATATATTAATTGATTTAAGACAGTTTACTCTTTTTTGCTTTTTAATAATAACTTATTACCCTAAAAAGCAAAAACTTTTAAGAGGTTTAACGGTGACAATTAGTTTTTTTTTTTTTTTTATGTTTTAGAAAGATTACGAGATGACTTGCCCGCGCGCTGCCGCGGGCTTATAAAACAAATGCACTTAATAATGTTATAATTATGAACCAGCGCTAGATAAGTAATAGAAATTAAAGGTATGATGGAGCAAATATTTCATGACGGAAAAAAAAAGTTGTGTTGGTGATCAAAAACTTAGAGACTGAACAAAATGATTTGTAGCAGTCTACAGTGTTTTGTGAGGAAAGATACAGTGCTTTCGCCACATGATTTAGCTTTTCAGTTAATAAAAAGCATAAAAAATATAAAGCTAAATTCTCTACCAACTTAATATTAAAAAAAAACCAACAAAAATAATTTTGGAAGGAAAAAAACCCATGAGAAAAAATGTTGCAGTAATTGACAATGTTTTGTGAGGAAAACTATAGCGTTTTTCCCAATAAAATAAACTAAAAAACTATTTAGAGAAATATTGTAGCAATCCACAGTGTTTTGTGAGAAAAACTACAACGCTTTTCTCATATGATTTAGCTTTATTGTAATTATAATTCTTAACCAACTCAATATTAAAAAAAAAATCGACAAAGATAATTTTGGAAAAAATCATAAAACAATCACATGGGAAAACACTGCAACAATTCACAGTGTTTTAACGAAAAAAAATAACAAAGCTAAACTCTTAATCGGCTCAATATTAAAAAAAAATCAACATAGATAATTTTAGAAAAAAACAAAAAAAACACTAAAAAAAGGGGGGGAAATCATGTTGGAAACATTGTAGCAATTCACAGTGTTTTGTGATGAAAGCTACAGTGCTTCCCCACATGATTTAGCCTTATTCGTAATGACTTGTAATTGTAATTCACAAACAACTCAATATTAAAAAAATAAAATTGAAAAAGATAATTTGAAAAAAATTATAACAAAAAAAACTATGCGGAGAGACACTATAGCAATCCACAATGTTTTATGAGCAAAGCTACAATACTTTCCCCACATGATTAAGCTTTATTACAAAGTTAAATTTTAACCAACTCAATATTTAAAAAAATAAAATCGACGAAAATGATTTTGGAAAAAAATATTACAAAAAAAAACACAAAAGAAACTGGAAAAAAACTATGTAAGAAAAAACTGTATCAATCCATAGTGTTTTTTGAGGAAAAACTTGTATTTACTTATAATTACAATTCTTAACCAGCTTAATATTTAAAAAATAAAATTGACAAAGATAATTTTAGGGAAAAACATAACGAAAACAGAAAAAAACCATGTGAGAAAAAACATTGCAGCAACCAACAGTAATTTTCGTGGAAAGTTAAAGTGTTTTCCTCACATATTGTAACTGTAATTTTTAACCAGCTCAATATTAAAAAATAAAATAAAAAAAGATAATTTCGGAGAAAATCATAAAAAAAAACATGCGGAGAAACACTGTAGCAATAAACAATGTTTTAAAGAAAAAAATTACAAAACTAAATTCTTAATCAGCTTCATATTAAAAAAAATCGAAAAATATAATTTTGAAAAATAAAGAAATGAAATAGAAAAACTATGTGGAAAAACATCGCAGTAATCCACAGTATTTTCAAGAAAAAAATTACAAAGCAAAAATTTTAACCAGGTCAATATTTAAAAAGTAAAATCAACAAAAATAATTTTGGAAAAAACAAATGAAAAAAAAGAAAAATTAGAAAAGTTGAAAAAAAAAGTAATTTAAAAAATTTTTTGAAAAAAAAACGAAAAAAAAAGGGAAAAGTTAAAAAAAAAAAAAGTGGGAAACTATGTGGAAAAACATCGCAGCAATCCATAGTATTTTCAAGAAAAAAATTACAAAGCAAAAATTTTAACCAGGTTAATATTTAAAAAGTAAAATCAACAAAAATAATTTTGAAAAAAAAATGAAAAAATAAATTAGGAAAGTTGAAAATAAAAGTAATTTTGAAAAAAAAAACAAAAAAAAAAGGAAAAGTAAAAAAAAAAAAGGGAAGAATCACTGTGGATTACTGTTGTAATCCACAGTGAAATGTGTGTGGGGGAACAGTGATTCCCCCACACCATTTAGAGTATGTTTTAATATTACTATTAAAAATAAAAATTATTAGGGTGTATTTGGAAACGTACGTGATGTAAATCGTGTTTCCTCAAAATTTAAATTTTGTTTTTTTACATAAAATAAAAAAATTATATTTTTAAATTGTTTTAATATGATAATGTTAAAAATAATTTTAAAATAATAATTTTAATATATTTTTAAAAAATATATTTTAAATCATAATCACTACTGTACAATATCGTACACACCCTTAATCTTACAGGTTTTTTTTGACATGCCTTCAAATTAATCAGTCAGCGTGGCCCCTTTCTACTCTAGCCTAATCCAACTCTTTCATAGCGATTTAAATATAATACATTTATATATCATGCCTTCAAATCAACTGTTTGAGCTAGTTCTAGACTTGTAGGGTTTCTTATATAAAAAAAGAAAATGAAGAACGATGGGCCCATTTTACTATCTTGACAGAGTAATTGTCCGACAACAATGTTTCACACTAGAATGGAAAAACACAGACATAAATGGCAGTCCAATCTTCATTCCCAAACCTTCACGGCATGAATAAGAACCTTGAAGGTAGGCTCACGCTTATGTTTTTGGGCATGTTTCAGCAACCATCATTGACCAATCTGCAGATGGAAATTTAACAAATATCTTCCACGGACCGCGGTTTATTGGGTTAGATGCCCCTTGTTTATGCTCGTCATGGCAAGTTACAAATTTAATTATTTAAGGGCCTAATTCCTCCACTGAGCTCATCAAAGTTATTCAATAGATAATTATTTAGCAAATTTCGTATATAATCAAATCTTTCGTAACCACTGTTTAACTAATTATTAACCATCTTGATGTGGGATACTGCACTATTGGGTGATGAATCCATCAATGCCTTCAAAAGGCACAAAAAGGCAAAAGGCAAAGCTAGAAAGGAGAAAAGAGAACCCAAAAGGGCAGGCTGAGGTCAAGTGACCGTAGCAAATTGTTATGCTAGTGGTGGTGGAGAAAAATGGTGGTGGTGGTGGTGAATGGAAGAATTGATGAAGATTCAGATAGAGTGGGTGACATTCCCACGTGATTGACCCACCACCACCACCACCTCCCCTTCCCTCTTGCTAGCCAGTAGGTTTCCTGGTTGGCTTCATATCAACGCTAACAGCCAAAATAAACCAACCACAGCAATAGAATCAACATCCTCACGAATAAGATAGAAAATACCATCCTCAGGAAAGTGTACAGAAAAACAATATAAAGGTTAAGAGGTTACTATCATTAACTCGTTTGACAAAGTGAACCACTTTCTTGGATGGTAGGATTGCTTTTGCCCACTAAAATTTAACCTATAGCTAGCCCTTTCCTTTCCTTTCCTCTCTCAAATGCTAGTGGTTCTTTCTCTTCCCTTGGTTGGCCACTAGTAATATGACCATCCTTTCATGTTTTCCCCTCTCTAATGCTAGTGGTGACCTCTCTATCTCTCACTCCCTCCCTCTTATGTCACATTCTTTAGCTTGTGTGAAGCAATGAAGGGTTATACTCATGTTATCCGCTAAAGAAAGGTAAGGATTTTGTTTAGCATGGAGAGAGATGGATAAAGAAACTAACCGAGAAAGCCCATCTCTTCTCCCTAGCAATACCACCACCATCAAGGAAGAATCTCCAAGAAAACTACTCGGAGGTACTGGTGCTGCTGGTGTCGTTGTTTCTGGTGGTGGTGGTGGCGGCGGCGACAGATTAAAAAGAGATGAATGGAGTGAAGGAGCTGTGTCAACCTTACTTGAGGCCTATGAAAATAAATGGATACTTAGAAACCGAGCCAAGCTTAAAGGGCATGATTGGGAAGATGTTGCACACCATGTATCATCGCGTGCAAATTGTACAAAGTCTCCGAAGACACAAACACAATGCAAGAACAAGATTGAGTCCATGAAGAAAAGGTATAGATCAGAATCTTCCACTGCAGATGCCTCCTCTTGGCCACTTTATCCACGTCTTGATCTTTTGTTACGTGGAAATAGTGCAACAGCAGCTGTAACTCCATCACCACAAGTACCACCACAACATCAACAACCGTCAATTCCAACTTCTGCCAATCCTCCTTTGATGTTGTTAATGGATCAGTCACCCTTGGCGGTGACGCAACCGCCAGCACCACCTTTGGCTCCTCCACCTCCACCTCTACCTCCTCCTCTTCCTCATCAAACTATTGTGACTGCTCAAAACTCACATGGGTCTAATGGTGTTGATAGGGGGGCAAAGGTCAGCCAACTTGCCTTTTCTTGTGATTCTCTTTAATGTGGTAGTAAATTATTATTCTTAACCAATAAATGTCTTTGAAGACAAAAAAAGAACTCTTGACCGACCAATTAAACTGATCAGCTGCCTATGCTCCTAAGTTGTTAGATTATCTTACATGTAAAATTTTTGGACCACACATGATGATTGATCCCTAGTGAACTCATGGTTGCCTCTTAGGTTTTCATGGAGGAATCATGACTTCTGTAATGTTGACGACATAATTTATGCTATCATTTAAAATTAAATTTTCCAATTTGTAAGTAATTTAGACCACTTCATTTATAAAAAAAATAATGTTAATTTTTCCCAAAATCTTTAATCCCCTGTATGGATGACACACACACACATAGATATATATATTCACCCCTATATATGAAGTGGCATCTAAATATTAAATAGTGCATTTGAGTTCATTGTAAATATTAAATATTAAATTAGCTATTAATTACTAATTTTTTGTTATTAGGGAGATGGAATGGATACAAAACTATCAGATCATGTCTCGGACAAGAATGCCATGGACACGGATAGTAGCACTCCG
The DNA here is from genome assembly GCF_000002775.5 of Populus trichocarpa. Lineage (NCBI taxonomy): Eukaryota > Viridiplantae > Streptophyta > Magnoliopsida > Malpighiales > Salicaceae > Populus > Populus trichocarpa. The sequence goes on along the minus strand of NC_037287.2, from coordinate 19,759,730 downwards.
GCTTTATATAGTGATAAGGAGAAATTAAGGTCCAAGAAACTGAAGAAGAAAATGGAAAAAAGAAAGAGGAGAAAAAGGGAAGAATGGGAGATGGCTGATAGCATCCGGTGGCTAGCAGAAGTAGTGGTAAGGTCAGAGCAAGCAAGAATGGACACGATGAGAGAATTAGAGAAAATGAGAATAGAAGCTGAGGCTAAGAGAGGTGAAATGGACCTCAAAAGAACTGAGATCATAGCCAATACTCAATTGGAGATTGCAAAGCTCTTTGCTGGTGTTGGTAGAGGTGTTGATTCGTCCTTGAGAATTGGAAAAACTTGAGAGGATTAGTGGCACTGAAGCTAATTATATATGATCACATTGATGATTATATATATATATAGACCTGTAACATGTATGTGTTAACACTGAAAAAGAAGAGAACAGAACCTTGGGAAATGGAAGGAAAAAAAAAGGTAAGGGAGATTTAGTAATTAACTTGTATGAATTAGGCTTCGCTAATTAGCATTTAGCAATAGAGATGTGGCAGGTAAAAATAACTTCCCTACCTCATTGTAATGTTCTCTTTTATTGAACAATGCAGGTGTTCTATGCCAATATCGTCAGCTATTAGTTGTAGAGATCTTTAATCATTGCATTATTAATTCGTGCAATTTAATTTGAAAAGAACACTCGTTTTTTAATGATTATAATTTTTAGTAAAGGTTCTATAGAAGAGTTGGCGTAGGTATTTGAAAATCGGAGGATGAGCATGTTCTATTATGTAATTTAAAATTTATTTCAATGTTCGGAGAATTTATTAAATTTTTAAATGTATCACGTCGATATGAAAAATGCGTTCTTAAGATCGTGTGGACAACAACTTGGTCTTAATTAGAAGAAATCTCTTATCATCGAAATAAGAAAAAAAAAATTCTAAATCCATTTAGCACTTATTGAGATTAAAAAGAAATTCTAAATCTATAGAAGAGATTTTATGATACTCGAAAATAATTAATGATATTATATAAGTTACAACTTGGTTTCATAATTTTTTTTTAATATATCACATCATTGCCATATAATTCATGTCATCAAATCTTAAAAAGTATCAACTTTTATATAGTATGACATGGATTATAGAATGATGATGTGACATATTAGTTGATAAGATTAAAATTTTAATTTATGTATTCTCATTATAAATTCTCTCGTGAAGAGAGGCCATGTGTATATTAAATGTGTTTTTTTTTATTGTATTTGATGTTTTTTAAAAATATTTTTTAATTAAAAATATATTTAAATAATATTTTAAAAAAAAACTTGCTGACAAAATTTGATTAGAACCGAGGAAGAATTTAGTTTATTACCTGAAAGGTCCATGAGCCTTGCAACACTATTGTTAACTGGCCGAGCGAGGAATCGCTCTTCTTTTAGATACTCTCCGAGGTTTGAAATTGGCCCATTTTGAAATTTCCTAGTGAAGCCCATGGTTACGAGTACAGAGTCATTGATTTAATGAAAATGCCTTGTTTAAAACTTAATTATAATAAAGATTTGACAGAGATTTATCAGGCCATTTGAAAAAATTAAATCAATCTTAGAGTGTGGAAAGTAAATGAATTATACAATCTATCAAAATTAAATTTATTTAAAAAAAATCAAAATTAAGATTTTTGAAATACAATATTCAAACTACGTTACGTTAATTCGGATTTAATAACTTTGATTGAAGCTTGAGATGTATAAGATTTGCTAGTGATTAGGATAAGTGCCAATAATTAAATGAAATTTAGTTGGAAATGACGGTATAAATGAGATCAGGGATCAGTTAAATTGAAGAAATAGAAAGATAATGGATTTGCGATGAGAGAAGATTGGTCGAGTGATAAATTTGCACTGTCCATTCAAATAAATTCTACAGCTTTCATACCTTTTTCCAATATAAAGATTTAATTAAAAAAAATGAAATCAATTCTACTGTAAGATTGGTTTAACTAAATTGGTGTTATTAGAAAGGAATCACTGCCATCCAAGCATGGAGGGTAGTCCTTACCTTCCAAGAACAGCCCTTTTTCACTCTTCACACAGCAAAGAAGACTGCTTTGCAGAACCCCTCAAGGAAAGTGCATTGGAGAAGACTCGAAGACTACCTTGTGGCATTTGCCCATTGACTTTGCTTTCCGTGTCTGAGCCAGCTTGCGCGCACCTCGACTAATCCCACGGGCCCTGAAGTTAACGACCATGTAAGTCTCCAGTGGCCATCATATGAGCAACCACAGGACTCGAACCTGAGACCACAGAAGGAACAAACCTCTTGATCCCAATCTCTTACCACTAGGCCACCGCCTAGATGGTTTTCCTTTTCTTGTTATACATTCAGGTTCTGTTTCTTGGGAAAATGTAGTAGTTTTCTTGATTTTTGAGTTTTTTTTGCTTGTGGGATCTTTTTGAGTTTTGTAAATTTCTTATGCATTTGTTGTTGATTCATGGGGTAGCAAAGGTTGTCAGCTAAGGAGACAAGAAAAGCACCCCAGTTATTACGAAACCTAAACAGTGCGGAGAAACCACTGCATGTGTATTAGCCTTGATTTTCTATGAATTACAGTAGTGAACTGAAAGAATTGGCCTTAAAAAAAAACACATAATATATTTTTTTTTCAAGGTAAAATAGTTTTTTTATTATATTCATTTCTCGTTTTTGAATTATTTTGGAGTATTTCAATTTTTCTATATTTTTTTACATAGAGAAATTATTTGGCTTCCTTAAAAGCAAAAAAAATCAACTTTAATTTAGGGCTTTTTTGACATTTCATAATTTTTTTGAACAATATTTGGTTACCCTTAAAAAATACTTTTATCTATGAACTTTTTTGGAATTTTCTTTTGATAAGCACAATATAACTACTAAAAAGTCTTAGACTTGACTTTAGGGGTATGTTGGTGTTTTTACATTGATTTTTCTTTTTATAATTATCATGTGGTCCCAAGGATGATTTTATAATTTAATTAATAAACAAATAAAAAAATAAAAAGTTGTTGGCACATTCATGAAATATTAATTAAATTGGTTGGGAAATTGATATCATTAACTATTATTTTTATGTAGATTTATTGCTATCCCAAACAAAATAAAGTATCTAATATAAATATCAATGAACATGCTAAATTAAAGATAAAAATAATCAATTTCAGTTCATATTTTTTAAAAATGCTTAGAAAAAAATTGATACGATGGGCAACGGAATACATGATAAAAGACTTGTTGATTTCCATGCAACATGGTGTGGACCCTGTATTTTGATGGCCCATGGCTCAAGAACTTGAAATGGTACGCCCCTTTAGCTTGCGATGCTGTAATTTTATGTTTGTTTTTTTTTTGTACCCAGGAGGCATGGTATTCAATGTTTTGATATGTTGTCAGGTTGATAAATAGATGTGAATTTGGAAGTGGTTTTCCCAATGGTTAAGATGGGAATTTATGTAGGTAATGGCAAGCCCAATTAGCTTGAGACTAAAGGCTTCGTTAACTGAAATGGGTTTTGGATTAGGTGACGCCTTCATTGCCACCAAAAACACTGACTTTTTGGGTCGTGTGCCATAGTATTCGGTCAAATTTTATGACCCGTGACAGAATATCCAGACTGTTTTTGGCTGGATTTCCATGAAATTCTGGCATGGTCCTGAAAAATTTGACCTGGTGTTGCGACATTCGGTCAAGCAAAGAAAAGCCTTTAGCTTGGAAAGGGAATGAAGAAAGTGACTTGTTTATGTCATCACTTCATTTGTCAAAAAGAATCCTCAAAAAAGGTTTGAAGTGCTTGATTCCATGGCAGAAGAGGTTGGATGGAACATGTCAGCTTTGATGTAGATATTTGATTTGTTTATTGTAGGCTTTGTTGAGACTCTTAAATTTACATCATGCTCAATTGCATACAAAATTACAAATAATGCCCAAGGCTGAGGACTTGGCTAGGCGAGTGCTGACGAGTTGTCAACCGAAATCAAAGATCACCCTCCTTATATCTTGCACATCTTAAGGTATGCATATGCCTGGTGTAGATCATGAGCTTACAAAACCCTCCGCCTTTCGAAAGCCCTTGCCGAGAACAATCCTGGGGCACGTGTTCTTATCGTGTGTTCGGAGAACCTGGCTGTTTCTTTCCGCGGACCATTGGAGACTCCCTTGGATATTCTTGTAAGCTTTGCTATTTCCTCTGATGGTGCTGCTGCTGTAATTGTCGGGGCTGATCCTGATACAGCTATCGAGTGCCCATTGTTCCAACTTGTGTCAGCCGAGCAGTGTTGGTGTCGCGATAAAATACAAACAAATTAGCTCTCAGAAATTAGAATCTCATCAATATCTGAAAACTCATTTGGACTCTCTCCAAATAATGAACAAGAATTTTACAAACTTAATCTGCCCTTTACTAATTAGAACGAGGCTTTAAATAGCCAAATTACAAACAACTGAAAATTACAAATAACTGAAATTGACAATTAAGTAATTAATTGTCCGTTACATAAAACAGTACCCACTTCCACCATCTTTAATGGGCACAATAAAAGAAATAGCAAAACAGACACAAATGATAATTAATAAGGGTAGTGGGCAGTTATTGACAATTAAAGGAAATAACAAAACGGACGCTAGTACTTATTATCTTGATGGCCACGTAGTGAAGCAAAGGCAAAATGCATCATTGCCGCCCTCCCAAAGAACTTGCCTCCGGCAAGTATTGCTGGATATAGTCGCGATACACTTCAGGAGCGAGACGGTGTACTTCATCTCCTTGGAGCCAAACAGAATCCGAAAGAGGCTTGTGTGCCCACTGAACCAAAAATTTATAATAACCACCCCTACGAGTAGAGACAAACTGATGGTCTAACACAACAAGGATACCATCGGATGGAGAAGGAGTCGATGGAACACGGATTGGGATGTCGTCCAAAGGGGATGGAAAGTCATTTTGACCGTTGAATGCAGTCAAATCTTCAATATTGAAAACCGGACTAATAGCATAAGTAGGAGGTAAGTCAATAACATAGGCATTAGGTCCTAGCTTTTTCAGAACGGTGAAGGGTCCTGCACGACGAGCATGGAGTTTGTTGTAGCTGCCAGGAGGAAAACGTTCTGAACGTAATCGAATCAGCACTTGATCACCTACCTCGAATTGTTTATCTCGTTTCCGTAAATTGGCACGTTGAGCATAAACTTCTGTCTGCAGGGCAATTTTTTTACGAACTTCCTCATGGACGGACATCATGTGAGCAGCAAAATCTAACCCTGCTTCGCTCGTCCTTTGTGGTAAGGGTAACGAGATAATATCCAAAGGTGTTCGCGGAGTCATACCATAAACAAGCTGGAATGGAGAGCTACCTGTGGTGCGATTGACCGAATTATTGTAGGCAAATTCAGCTTGCGGGAGAATCAGATCCCAACTGGTTGCATGATCATCAATTAGACAGCGCAACAAATTTCCTAAACTGCGGTTGACAACCTCAGTCTGCCCGTCAGTCTGTGGGTGGAATGCGCTAGAGAAAGCCAGTTTAGTGCCTAATTTCGCCCACAATGTTTTCCAGAAATAACTGATGAACTTCACATCGCGATCTGAGACAATAGTAGTAGGGAGGCCGTGCAACCTCACAACTTCTTTTAAAAATAGGGAAGCAACATTAGAGGCATCATATGTTTTATGACATGGAACAAAATGAGCCATTTTAGAGAAACGATCTACCACCACCATTACAGAGTCGTTGTGACGTTGAGTACGGGGTAGGCCAAGAACAAAATCCATGCTGATATCAACCCAAGGGTGATGAGGAATTGGCAAAGGAGTGTAGAGACCAGTGTTTTGTTTTGTACCTTTGTTAACTTGGCAGATTCGACACCTGGAGATTATCGTGTGCACATCACGTCGCATATGTGGCCAAAAAAAACGGTCAGCCACAAACAGGTATGTTTTATCAAACCCGAAATGGCCAGCTAATCCCCCTCCATGCAATTCCATAATGATGAAATCACGTATTGAACCTCCTGGAACACAAATTCGACCGTTCTTTGTGAGATATCCACCTGATACGGAAAAGTCGGTTTTGGTAGATGTGTTGGACTGCAGTGCTGCCCAGATATCCTTGAAATGCTTGTCTGATGCATAGTCATCCTTCATGGCTTCGAAACTGGCAGCATTAATAGTGAATGTAGTCAGGATATGTGGTCGTCGACTGAGGGCGTCTGCCACCTTATTCTCACGGCCAGCAGTATGTCGAATAGTGAAGTTAAATTGCTGAAGGTAGTCGAACCATCTTGCATGTTTGGCATTTAACCTGTTTTGAGAGTTGAGGTGTCTCAAAGAGTCATGGTCAGTAAATAAAATGAATTCACGATGTACCAAGTAAAGGCGCCAATGTTTCAAAGTCTGAACCAAAGCATAAAACTCCACTTCATAGGCTGAGTATTTGCGCCGAGACTCGTTGAGTTTTTCGCTAAAAAAGCAATAGGATGTCCTTCTTGGCTCAATACTCCACCGATACCAACATTAGAGGCATCACAAGCAATCTCAAATACCTTTGAAAAGTCAGGAAGCTTCAAAACCGGGGCAGAAGACATCTTTTGTTTTATCTCATCAAATGCCTTGGCAGCTGCGGGCGTCCACTTGAAGATCTTGGACTTTAGGCATTCGGTGATAGGGGCTGTGATGGTGCTAAACCCTGGGACAAACCTGCGATAAAATGTTGCCAAACCCAAGAAGCTGCGTATATCAAAAAAAGATTGAGGTTCAGGCCATTCACGGATTGCTTGGACCTTTGAGGAGTCAGCTTCAACGCCTTTGTGTGATACAATGAACCCTAAAAAATTGGTCTTTTGTTCAAGGAAGGAGCATTTACCCTTGTTGATGTAGAGATGTTCTGTTCTTAGCGTCTCCAAAACCTGGCGTAGGTGTTCCAAATGTACTGTAACAGACTTGCTAAAAATGAGTATATCATCAAAATATACTACAACAAATTTTCCAAGGAAAGGTCGAAGTGCTTGTGTCATGACACGCATAAACGTGCTTGGAGCATTGGTGAGGCCGAATGGCATAACTAACCATTCATATAGCCCTTCTTTTGTCTTGAAAGCAGTTTTCCATTCATCCCCAGGCTTTACTCGGATTTGGTGGTATCCACTCCGCAAATCAATCTTACTGAAGATCACGGCACCACCCAATTGGTCCAACATGTCATCCAAGCGTGGAATTGGAAACCGGTATTTCACTGTGATTTTGTTCACCGCTCGGCTGTCGATACACATTCGCCAGCTACCATCTTTTTTTGGGGTGAGTAATGCAGGTACAGCGCAGGGGCTCAAACTTTCACGGATGAATCCTTTAGTCAATAATTCTTGTACCTGTCTTTGGAGTTCAGCATGCTCAGTTGGGCTCATTCTATAATGAGGTAAATTGGGTAGAGACGAACCTGGAACAAAATCGATGGCATGTTGAATGTCTCGTAATGGTGGTAACTGTTGGGGAAGGTCTTCTGGCATTAAGTCTTCAAATTCTTGGAGAAGGAATTTAACACTTTCAGGGACTTTACCATCTAGCTGTTTGGATTCGCGTCCTACTAAGAAAAGAAGAATGTTCCCATCCTGCATGGCTTCTTTGACTTGTCGCATAGTCAGCATCAGGTTGGATTTCTTAGGACCTTCAAACGCAGAGATGTGGAGTGGTTCCAATACCACTTTTCGATCATGCATCTTGAACGAATAGGTATTCTCCAGACCATCATAATTGACACGCCTATCATACATCCATGGCCTCCCCAATAACAGATGACATACGGTCATTGGCAATACATCACACCAAACTTGGTCTTCGTACTTCTTGCCAAATGAAAATTTCACAAGACAGCGACTTTGAACCAAAATTGAATTGTTATCATTAATCCAACGCACCTGATATGGCGTGGGATGTGTCTCTTGGGAAAGACCAAGACGCTCAACTATTTCCTTGGCCACAACATTCATGCTACTACCATTGTCGATGATAACATTCAGAGCTTTGTCTCCGTATGCAACCCTTGTGTGGAAGATATTGGTTCTCCTCCAGTCATGGTCCACATCCTCTTTGGTTTTATGCCCTGTCAAAACATGTTGAATCACACAAATGGGTAGATCAGTGGCTTGTAATCGTTCTTCCTTGGAATCAGTTTCTTCTTGGATATGGTCTTCTTCATGGTTAATTTCAGCATCATCAAACACTAGGTCCTTCTCACATATATAAGCCACTCTCTGATCTCGAGTGGGACATACCACCGCAAAGTGTCCACGTCCTTTGCATTTGTAACATTGGGGTCCCTCTCCGAAAGCCTTTTCTTTTCCTTTAAAATCACCATTCACATTTCCTCTTGTTGATTCGACTGTTGGTTTTGCACTGGTAGGGACTGGGAAACGAAAATTACCAGAGTCAGCAGAATAAAAACGACGTGTGTTATTCGAGGTCTGTCTCTCAAATTGTAAAGCTAGCTGGTAAGCTTCCTCAACATTATACAGTCGGGCCGTCAACATGTCTTTGCGAATATCAGGTTTCAATCCCTTCAAATACCGAGCTAATACTTGAGACTCGGTTTCGTTGGTCTTGCTCCTCACTGTTAGTTCATGAAATCGCTCTGTATACTGGTCCACCGTAGTTCTGTTATTTTGATTCCATTGGAGCATGTCTTCATAGATGAGTTGTTCATAGTTTATGGGTAAGTATTTTGCTTCTAACCGTGCCTTCATATCTTCCCACTCTACCATAGGGGCCTGACGGGTTCGCCTAAGTCTCTCTTCCACACTGCTCCACCAAGCACGGGCTGGTCCTTTAAGCTTTAATTTGACAAACTGAACCTTGCGTTCTCCAGGTACTGAGAACCAGTCGAAATAGTCTTCAAGTGAAGTAATCCAATCAAAAAATGCCTCCGGATTGAGTTTGCCATAGAAGTCTGCTACTTCCACCTTCATGCGTCTGGCTAATTCATCCCAGACGTTTCTTTGAACATCTGTATCGCGTGGTTGTCCATGTATAGCCCTGTGTCTCACCCCGCCCATCTGCACTTCCTCAATTTCATCTTCGTCGTCCCCAACCCCTTCTCGTCTTCTTTGTACACGTCTGGCTTCCCTAGGTGGTCGCCCCACTTCTCTATTGCTGCGTTCGTCAATTACGTCCAAACGATGCATCATCACGTTCAAAGTTTGAGAAAATTGATCAAGTTGTTGTTGAAAACTTGATGAGGCTTGAAAAGTATCGGTGTTTGGGTTTGGATTTGAAGAGCTGGGAATGTTGGAACCTTGATCCATGATGTTATATGAATGATCACTTCTGGTTTTTGGCATAAGGAAGTTTTGAAAATCAAAACCGGCTCTGATACCAATTTGGTGTCGCGATAAAATACAAACAAATTAGCTCTCAGAAATTAGAATCTCACCAATATCTGAAAACTCATTTGGACTCTCTCCAAATAATAAACAAGAATTTTACAAACTTAATCTGCCCTTTACTAATTAGAACGAGGCTTTAAATAGCCAAATTACAAACAACTGAAAATTACAAATAACTGAAATTGACAATTAAGTAATTAATTGTCCGTTACATAAAACAGTACCCACTTCCACCATCTTTAATGGGCACAATAAAAGAAATAGCAAAACAGACACAAATGATAATTAATAAGGGTAGTGGGCAGTTATTGACAATTAAAGGATATAACAAAACGGACGCTAGTACTTATTATCTTGATGGCCACGTAGTGAAGCAAAGGCAAAATGCATCAAGTGTATTGTGTTAATGATGGAATAGTTGGTCACACACGTGAAATAGGCATGGCCTCTTACTTGCACCAAAACGTGCCCAGTACTGTTGCGAAAGGTGCTGCAGAGTGTTTGGAGGAGACATTCAGCACTCGATATGGGATTAAGGACTGGAATTCTTTGTTTTACAGTGTCCATCCTGGAGGTCCAGGCGTTTTGAACAAGTTCGAACAGTAACTTGGGTTGACCAAAGAAAAATTGAGAGCAACTCGTCATGTGCTCACCGAATATGGAAACATGTGGAGTCCAAGCATCTTCAAGCTTGTTCTTGAGGAGAAGAACCGCGGAGGAAAGGAACGCCACCTCCAGTGAAGGATTGGATTTGGGAGTGCTTTTTAGGTTCGGCCCTGGCGTAAAAATCCAGACCATTGTCCTCCGTAGTTTTGCCACAGATTGAATCACTAATTAGGCTGCGGACTCGTCAAAAAAATCTCGAAGAACAGATCATGCGTGATGTAGTAAACAAATCAAGTTTCGTGGGCTTTGGTTAAGGTTCTTTGTGATGGTGATATTTGTTCCTGTATTTTCCGTTACGATTTGTTGTCCAGGAAAAGTTCATCAATCCTCAAAAACTATTAAGATATTACTATTAAGATATTTATAAGATCCGGTTCGTCTGTGTCGGATCATTGAAAAACCAGTTTATTTTTTATCAAAATAATATTATTTTAATTTTTTTATTAAAATGAGAAGAACAAAAAAAGCCTTGAAACATCTTCTTCATTTCAAAAGGGGTTTTAAAAAAAAATCAAAATTTAGATTGAACCGTAACTTGTGATGGATTCATCATTTCCGAGTCCGAGGCAGACGATTAGGATACCAAAAGCTGATTATTTTTTATAGATTATAAAGAGAGCAAGAGTAAGCTAAAGCTTAGAGGAAATGAAGTACAAAAAATAAAAATAAGGTTATTTGTAAACTAAAAAAACAGTGGACAAACATTCGACATTGCTTTTATTACCTAAATCTACCATGTTAATTTCAATTACAGTTTTTAAAGAAGGAAGTTCATAATCTTTAGAATTTATAATTAGTGTCATCAGTTTCCTACATTCTTCTATAAAAATTGCCCTCTGCTAAAAACAAGTTCAGGCACTTTGTTTTACAAGCCTCCACTTTGTTAATCTTCTAGTAAGTTTAGATTATTATAATAATTTTTAAAAAAAATATTTTTTAAGTATCTCAATCCCAGTCACATCACAATATAATAACATTTTAAAGAATATTTAAAAATATAATTATAATTACTTTTTAAAATATTTTTATTTTTAAAAATTATTTTTGATATTAACAAATCAAAACAATTTAAAAACATCAAAAATATATTAATTTAAAAATAAAATTCAAAATTCAAAAATTAATGTCACACTATTTTAAAAGAGATAAATAAATTGAATAGCATTGCAAGGGGTTGGTGCGGATATGGTCTAGCTTTTTCGACAAGATCGAGGAAAAGTTTAATAACCTTATTAGCAGTGAAAAAATTGTAATCGAAGAACATGATCTGTACCAGAAAGTGACCTGAAAATGTCTAGCAATTTCCTAATAAAGAGAGCTGCGTCAGGTTGAGAAACTTGGAACAAATTTTAGCAAGAAAATTCCAAATACATTTACTCAGCAACTATGCAATATATACCCAAATTCCTAAAAAATAAACAAATTTCAAGGAATACTAAATATAACAAATTTTTGGCAATTAACAGCTAAAATTAACAAAATTCATGCACATACAGTAACTATTTCAATTATCATTCGTTGAAATCCATGAAATCGAGCTAATAATCAAAACTAATCACCCAAAATAAAATACACAAATCATAATTTGTTCAAAATTCTTAAAGCACAATTCCTTGCATTAAAACCCCATTAAAGGAACCAATTTTACCAGAATTTATGTCTTTATACTGTCACCGGGTTCTTTCCTTTTCTTTTTTTCTGTTTGTATGTGTTTGATGATGCAGATTTGATTTTCCCATAATCAAACTGTAAGCAAGCACTTGACAGCCTTGATTTCCTTTCAAGTTAGCATCACAAATCTCTTTAACGACAACTTGTTCACTTACCAATTTTCTATTTCTTTCACGAGGAACCTCTTGCTTCAACTTGTTCCTATCACATTGTTTGGCAGTTCAATGGTGTTCAAAACTCCCTAATTTCCTAGCAGTGCCTTGCAAGTATGTAACCAAAGTAGGTAACAACATACCTGTCTTCTTGAATTAAGCTGCCTACATTAAACTTCCATTGGGCCTGTTCTTGTGCAGTCTTTCTGGAGTTCTAACTTTCATCACGACTTAGGCCTTCCTCTTGTGAAACTTGCTAAGATTTGAGCTCCAAACTATGCTGTTATTAAATAATGGCTTCATGTTTTTCCCATTCTTGACTTAGCAAGGACAAAACCACAGATCAGAATCTTTAATTTCCTTAACCCCAAGGAGATCATTTTGATATAATAATCATTTCACTCTAATAGTCTTATTACAATCGAATATCTACGTTTTTAATTACTTTCTTCCACTGTGAAGTCCTGGAAAATTCAAAATTAAGAACCCATTTCACAGAATTTAAAAGCAGAATATAGAGAAGAAACAGAACTGTGAACCATAAAACTAGAGCCGAGATACAAAACTTGTACAAGAAAAGAAAATGTAACTAGAAATTAACATTAGGAAGTAGCATGTTTAGACAACTCGAAATCAGCACTAGTAAGTCCTTGACAATCAAATCTTATTCTACAACTTCATACAGTATAAAGGGCAAAATTTGCAGCAGCATCTGAGGGAGAGAAAGCCAAGAACATAAGAGCAGCCATAATTCCAACTGGAAAGAACAGAAGCATCAGTGGTGGAGGAGGAAGTGGTGGTAACAACAATGGCAACACAGCCATTGCTGCTGCTAAAGCTGTTAATATAACAACACTCACTGTGCTGAAACACCGCACCATTGTCTTGTAGAAGAACTCACTTTTCTTGATTTTCTCGAAGCTCTAAATATCATTTCTTGCTTTCAGCTAACTGCAGCAAGAATGTGCTTAAGAAAAAGAACAAATGGATTATGAAGGAATGAAAGTTGAAGAATTTCTGCAACTTTTCTGTGATTTGTTCTGCTTCCTGGAATCCAAGATGGGCCAAGAATACAAGGTTGGTATGGTCAAGAACAAGAGGACAAAGATAGTTTTTTTTTTTTTTTTTTCAAGTGGGTAAACCAATAACTATAACTTAATGACCTTTTAGAAATGAAGAAGTGTATTTATAGAGGCATCAAGACTTCGTAAAAAAATGAGCCATTGATTGGACCGAGTTGCGGTTTGGTTATTGTTTTTTTGGGTCGAGAAATCCGGTGGTCCTTTCAGACAGAATCAGAGCTGCGGATCCCAATGCATACGAGTCGATACGTTTGGGAACCAACAATATTGGTTTGAGATAATTACTGTTGAGGGTTTGAAACAATATTAGAATATTAGAAGTTTTGTTTTTCAATTTTTTAAAAAAAAAATTTTAATTTTTTTATTATTTTGATGTAATGATGTAAAAAAAATTAAAATAAAAAATATATTATTTTAATATGTTTTGAAGCAAAAATCATTTTAAAAAACAATTACTACCACATTTTAAAACACTACTTAAATTATTTTGTAATTTTTGTCTAATTTGTTGCGTTATTTCCATAGTTATCTTATCTGGTTGGGTCTAACTTGTTTTAAAGCTCGGGTAATAAGTAGATGGGTTAATTCAAATCTATCTTATAACAATGTTATTTTGTTTTTTTAATGGAATAACATTATTTGAAAAAATAATTTAAAAACTAAAAACGATGTTATTTTAAATAAAAATTAAAAAATATTAATGTATTTGAATCTTGTCTGGATTGAGCCCAGTCAATTAAATCATGTATTAACCAATTAAATCATTTCAATTTGATTGACTTAATTTCCAATTCTGTTTGAAAACAAACACGACTGAAACTAGACTTCAAATTAATAGATCACCGAGCCGAGCTAGAGCTGGGTCTGGTATCGATGGTTGTTTCTAGTGTATCTTTTCTAGCTGGAACAGTGTGCTACGATAGAAAAGATTAGTGACTCTTGAAGAGGGACGAACACGGTTGTTAACAGAAAATTAAACTATATATGCTTATGGGAAAAGTTAGACAAATGATCCATGCTTTAGTATAAAGCTGGGTGTTTACTTGGTTGTCTTAACTTGTAAAGTCTTGCACGTCATGCAATTTTCTAATTATATGATACCTTTTCAAAGTTGTTTCCTCGTCGAATGGGATTGGTTCGGCAATAAAGCATCCTCGTTTGAGTTCAGCTAGGGCTAGGGTTCTAGACACCCACTTCCCTTCCAAGAAGACCTTGTGTTTTAATGATTTATTACCCGGGGTGTATTTGTAAATGTGATAGTGTTTTTTATTTAAAATGTTTTTTTAAAATAAAATATATTAAAATAATATTTTTTTATTTTAAAAAAAATATTTTTAATATCAATACATCAAAATAATTTTAAAATATATACAAAATAATTTTAAATAAAACAATTCAAAACATTCCTTTTGGCATCATAACCCCAAACTTTCAAACCAGAATATTAAGTACCCGTTTAGAAATACAAGTTAGTCGTTATTTATTTTTATTTTTTTTATAATTGGATGGTTTTAATATATTAATATTTAAAATAATTTTTTTTAAAAAAAAAAAGTGTTTTCCCATGAGCTCTCAAAACATTTTCCTCCTGGGAAGAAACGGTTAATTTTTCTGAATTTAAAGAAGCTATTATTTTTTTAATTTCCATTATAAATATATATATATATATATATATGATCATAAATTTGTAATAAAATATTCTTTAATTGTTAGTTTACTTTTCTTCATTTTATTTTCTCTCTCCAATTTTCACCTCACCAATAATATACAATACTTTTCTTCTTCAATTTTCTTCTCGCCAGCATAATTTATTCCCTCTCCGGTTTTTCTTCTTCGAAACATGTATAATGTTGGATTATCTGTGATTATTAAAAAAAACACTTATAATGAATTGTGAATTTATAAAAAAAATCTTTCCAAAACACTTTTTTAATTTGATGGAAACAGGATCATAAAACGACGAAGAAATTCACTTGTCACTGGTGGATGAGAAGTCTCGCCATTTTGTAAGTAACTACATCGAGTCAATGATCCATCAAGAACAAGAAGATGTGGTAGCTAGCTTGTACAGTGAAAATAAATAAATAAAAGAGAGAGATGATCAGGGTTTCAAGGATACTGCACCAAAATCCAAAGAATGCCGAGAACCCTAAATCATGGAAGCATTGTCCTACATGGCCTCTGCATGTATTGGAAATGTATCAGAATCAATATATCAATGTCAAAATCTTTTTCTGTACTTCTTTTTCTCTTGGAAACCATGGAAGGCAAACACAGTGTCTCAATTCATTGCATGCTTGATGAAGCGTCATCACCTTTCAGTGCTGACACGTCTGACACCCTAATTAATAATTTGTGCAAGAATTCTTACATGGATTTTTCCCATGCTCTCGTGGAGAAGGCGATGCCATTCATGATGAAATCAAGCTCGAGTAAGCATTGCAGACGTGCCCCACTCCTGAGCCATCCATCTATCACCATAGAATCCACCTGTATAATTATTGGAATTGTTGAAATTAAAGGAGGGCTCTTGGGTGATGATGAGTAAGTATTTTATACTTAATATTTCTTCTGTTTTTTTAATGAAAAAGTCTAAACCTATAACATGACGATAATTCAAATCAACAACGGTCAAGCAAGCTATCAAATTTAATATACTTAGGGAGATTCATGTCTTAAACCCAAATAAATATAAATTTAACAAATTATTTAATTTAATATACTTAGATCTGTCAAGTTGGTGATTCATATATTAAACCCTATGTTTTATACTTAATTTACTGGGAAGATAAGTCGAGGAAAGATAACTATTATATAAAAAAAAAGTTAACACTTTACTCAAGAAGACATGCATTGTACTCGCCGTCGGTAGTAGTTGATACTTCGAGAAAACTAGACGATGCTATGATAATGCAGGAATTAAATTTGGTTTTATAGACCTCAACAATGTTTATAGAATTCTAAGAATTCCTTTTCAATATCCAAAACGTGAAAGAATATGCATCCTAGGACTTAGAGTTCGACAAAAAAAAAAAAGATTAAAATTCGAAAAAAAGAAGAGGAAAAAAACAGAAAAAATAATGTTCAAGATACGAATCACATGATGAACGATTGTGACCTGAATTACGAAGTTTCTCTTTTTCTGTAAAGATTGGAAGAATATGTGAGGTCGGTACGAATGCACTGACTGCTGCATAAATTGAATATTTATGTAGGACGACTATATATAGCTTAGGTAAATCTTATCCGAATAATTAAAGAGATCATGTCATGAGTGCAGTGTATCTGCCCTTACCTATAACACGCCGACGTCTCTCTTTCCAAAAACCACACCACCTACTACTAAGCAGTGCCCACTACCACTAATCTATAGAAATCTTCTACGCAACTCATAGCTGCTAAATTTGATTTGGTTCATTAAGTTATTTATAAATTCATGTCTTGAAATCTTTTCCAGGTTAGGTTGTAAGTTGAGTAAAGAGAATATTGATATTTTAATCAATTTAATTAGATTTTTAATAATTTAGTTGATCTAATCAAATATTATTACTTTTTTATTTAAGGATAAAAAAACAATAAGATGTTATTTCAATAAGAATAACTGAGTTTGATTGAGCGAGTGACACGTGAATTAACCTTAAAATCTAATATAAGTTAAGTTCTATGTTTAATAAAACAAATTATTGATTTTTTAATTAATTTAATTATGTTTTTAATAATTTAATTAATCTAATCAAATTCAATTACAATTACGTTAACACTAATAATTTTTTAAAAAATATTATTTCACTAAAAATAATTGACTGTGACTTACCTAGTAATCTAAACCTTTTTTCCATATTAATTTGATTTTCAAAGTATTTTTTGTTTTGAAATGTATCAAGATAATATATTTTTTAATTATTTTTTTACACTAGCTCATTAAAAAGATTCAAAATTATTAAAAAATAATTTAAAACAAAAATAAATTCAAAACTTTCAAAAGTGTTTTTTAAACACAAAACAGACAAACTATTAAACTAATTCTAACAATTAGGTGTGATATGTTTTTATATTATTGTGTGGCGTGTCGAAAGGGGAGCTATATGTATTGGTTCTGAAGAAATGAAACTCTTAAGGCGAAGGACACCTAAGTAGAACCCCAACAAAATGATCTACTTGGGTCTTTCATCTGTCCGAGACAAACATTTTGGAGCTTTGGACCGAGTAGTCCTGTCTAGCTTGGCCCAATATTCAGCTATATCAAAAGTTGATTTCATTTCTTCTTTCATCTTTGGGTCCGACACACAAGGCCTTTTCATACCTGGACGAACACAAGAATTTTCTGTGCCAGAATTGGGGAGGGGAACGCATAATTTGAGTTTGCTGAATTTCAGCGAAGACCAGACCAGCTCTTGACTCCAGGAGGAATTATATCCTGTCCATGGCATGTTTGCAAATCGAACACGAGAGGAGACATAATTGGTGCATGCTTGTGGATTTAACCCTGGGGAGATACATGAGATTACTCGGTACATCCACGAGATTATAATTTACAGGAAACAGATTCTGAAATAACATGGGAGATCATCAAGAGTCGCTTCATTGTTGCTACATCATCCTTGTGCTGTGATAGCCGTGGGACTAAAGCAGATGAATCAGAACATAACAATCACTATATAGTACATTTTGCTGATAATATTGCGAAAGCTCACTCTGAAACTTCAGTTCCTAGAGGTGAATGCCCCCTCGAAGAACCAGTTGCGATCTCAGATATCCCTTTAGAAGGCATAATCCAGCTGCTTTCTCTGATACAAAAAAACGTTCTTTAGCATAATCTACTGCTACATTTTCTGAAGTAAATATACTTTCCCATGGAATTATTAACCAGAGGTCACATCTGAAGTGATATATATAGAAAAACAATTTAATGAATTTCTTAAATAACAAATAAATTAAATATTTGTTTAAAAAATAACAAATAAATTATGGAAGGTCCTTACTTTGCAATTATATTGGAGTAAATTGGTCCCTTTCCTCTTCCAAAGAATCAGAGTTTCTTTATCAGTAAATATTTCTCAATTAGTTAGAAATATTTACCGGAACTTTGGATCCCGAAACCGTGTCGATGATGATGGTGCCACGATGCGGTGTGCCAGACATCATTGAAGGTAGAACTAGACTGAATTCTGCAGGTAAATACAAAGTTAATTACGAATTATATTATGGAGAACTGAAGTGGCCCTTGTCCAAAAAAGTGCTCAACTGGGACTTCTAGCCGGTACGCGCAGGGATATATAAATAATCGATCCGATTTCGAATTATGCTCTTTTGGCATGCAGTGGTGTAGCACCTTTTAAGTTTAAATTTGTTGATGAGAATTCCAGTATTGCAGATCTTCTAATCGGCGTTATGATCAATCAGAGTTCAGTTTCGAGTGATGGTGCACTAGGGTTTGCATTTAAACCAACAATCGGGAATGTTTACTTGATAAGCATAATATTATTCCCTAATAATTTCTTAAGCATACTATATTGAATCAATGATCCGTCAAAAACAAGAAGATATGGTAGCTAGCTTGTAAAGTGAGAAGAACAAATATAAGAGAGAAATGATCAGGGTAGACCCAGTATGACCCAACCAGTCAAATTGATAATTCGTTGACTTGAGGCTTGGTGGAACTAAGTCAGTGGAAAAAATATTTTTTTGTGTAAAAAAAAAATCCAAAGTGGCTTTGTTTCATGGTTTTTTAAAGTCAAAGTTTATATTGATTCATTGATCCTTAGTTTAACCCATCTCACTCATAATCCTAGTATTGTACCGAATCAACTCTTGAGTTATGTTATAACTATAGAAATGCTGCCCCAAAATCCGAAGAAGAAAGATTCACATAGCTTAACCTAATCCAAAACCTAGATCAATTCTAATGTAAAATACAATAAAAACTCATTGATTTTGTTTTGAAAAACAAATCGGTCAAAAAACAATGTTTTGAACATTTTTTAATAAAAAAAATTAAATTAACTCTAGTTGACCTTCTTAACTCATGATTTAGATTTTACTCTAGGTTAAATTTTAAAAATATTATAACAATTATTTTTATCTTTACATATCTTAGTTGGATAATTATAAAATTAAGAATTTATAATAATGATATCTCTCAAAACATATGCTCTAGCTCTATATAAAGTACAAAAATTCTTTCAAAATTATTTATGAATAAATTTATTTTATGTTTTTATTTTTTTATCTCCAACTATATATATTTTTATTTCTTTCAAAAAAAAATTTAAGTTAAAAAATATTTCAAAAGTGCATGTGGAACACCGTTATACGTATGCTTCAAATTTCATTCCACCTGAAATAAATCAGTAAATTAGGGATGACTGCACTACCCAATCAGATAGGCCTCATTCATGATGGGCCCATCACACCCACGTGACTTTTGACCGCCCCCACCGTCGGATCCGCTTCATGCGCTTCTCTTTAAGGCCCTCCCTTTCTCTCTCTCTCTCTAAACAAGCTCTAAACTTTCTCTCTCTAAAATCCCGTAAAACAAAACCAAAAAAAGCTCTCATTTTTCTCTCCTTCCCTTCACCTAGAAACCCCCCAAAAAAAAGCCAAAACCAGCAATGCCGATGTCATTATCCTGCACATGCATGACCATTGCTAATCCAGCAAAGCCAATGAAGGGCTCGAGTTCAATTTTGTTGATGATAAAGAAACAATCTTGATTGATAGAAAAAAGTCTTTTTTTTTTCTTTTGGTTATTTATAATATATATAAAGTATGTCTGAATTGGTGGCACGTACTGGTCGACTCCAACAACGTTATGAGGGCGGTTGTCGACTTGTTGCCGGGTAAATAACAGACCCTTTTCGTATCTTCGTCTGCAAATGATTTATATGCGTGAAAGTATGTGTTTTTGATTGATGAGTTGAAGTATTGGTGTGTTTAAGTGTCCTTTTTGTTAGTGGTGAGAGAATTGACATTTGGATGGTTGTTACTTTATGTTGATTAATGGGTATGTTTTTGACTTTATGTTGATTAATGGGTCGTTTTCTATTTTAATAATCTATAGGTGTTTCATTGGTTTTATCTTCTATCTTTCCTTTTCTTGTTTAGGTTGTTCTTTTTGTCAAATTTAATGGGGTTGGTGGCTATAAGGATGTAATTGTAATGATGACCTTGTTAATTATTTAGTTATTTGATTAGTGTGATTTGTTCAATAATGAAAGGTATGAAACATTGACTAATTGTTGATTGAAGATATGTGTTCCTTTTGATGGATTAATGGGCAATGTTAACGAGGGATTAATTGAGGATTGAGATAATTTCGAGGCTTTTGTGCTGGGACCCTTTTTATCATTTGCCTCCCTTGCTTCTTGGAACTCAGTTAATAGGGAAGGTGAATGTAGACTTGGTTATAGAATTAAAATTTTAAATGGTTAGAATGCATCTCATTATATGTGGAGGCTTAAGTCTTTTGAACCATTTGGTTTAATCTTCAGACTGAAGAAATATTCTGGCATTGTTTCACATCATTTCTGGAGGGAATAGGAAGTTTGCACCATCAGTCATGTGCTGAATGAATGGATGTGAAGTTTTATGAGCATCTTGCTGGGTGAAAGATGCTTTCTTCTCTTTAGGGGGCCAACACCCATACCCCTGTCCAGATCCTGAAATGATTCAGCAGGTGATGTGAAATTATTTGGCTAGTTGTCTATTGCAGGTCCAACTTGCACCGGCTTTTTCGGCATAAGACAATTTGGATTTTGTAGCAAGTATGGTCTTTATCGAATAGATAGGACCAAACAGAGCTAATGTTTACCCATGTGAGCACTAGGAAGCTCATTTGACAGGTTTATCCTTAGTTTTGTCCATCAACAGTCTTGTGATCAAGATTAGAGGTCTTATGGTCAAGATTCATTGGAATAGAGTTGGGTCTTCTGGAATCCAAAGTCCAGCGAGCTTCCCACTAAAAAAAAATGAGAAGAAAAATGTAGCTTTAGGGATTGAGAAACAACTTGTAAAAAACCAAATAAAACATTACACCGCATGTATTGGAAATATATGTGGAACTACTTGCTGCTGCCATTGCATGGTGCTAAAAGTTACTGTCATATTTGATGTTGAGTTGTTAACTCATTGTTTTATTGACAGGTGTATTCCATATAGATTTAGAGATTATTGTGAGGATGGAGATGATTCAGCGAAGGTTGTGGAGGTTCTTATGATCAACTCGCCCAGTGGACCAGGTCTCTTGTTTCCAAAGGTATAAAGTTGTCAGATGCTCTTCTGGCATTTATGATGCACACTATTTGGAACCTAGGAGTGGATAGCTACCTGAATGACCATTTACACCTACATGTATCTCATCGGGGTGGAAGTGCGTTGTTATAGTCACGTTTAGCAAAAAGCTTGGTTCACAGTGAAAGGGGCAATGGCTTTACTTATTTAAGCGAGATTGCTTGGAGTTGGGCCCTGCTAAACATCTGGCTTATGCACCAAGCGTATTTTTGAAACCAGTAATCTTGACCATATGGCCTTAGAGCTGTGGGGATGCTGGGACTTAGATGAGAAAATAGTGACGGTAATGGTTTTGGATGTGATTTTGGAGATAATGATGTTGTTTGAAAATTTGCAATTACTCTGGCATATTTGTTGAGGTCGATGTGTATGAGCCTGCATGCTTGTATTTCCAGTGAAATGCAAAGTTCAGTTTCCTTTTCACTTTATTTGGGTTTTGGCTATATAATAAAGAATCAGACCTTAAGAATCCATATATTGTTTGAATCCCAAAACTTATGCCTTTAAAGAGCCAGTGAGAGATAGATACCATTTTGTTTAAATCCTGCCTCTTTGAAGTCTTCATTTATGTGTGGGGCATATGCAATTCCTATTACGTGTGATTTCAGTTACTTTCAGGAAGAGAAAATACAAGAAGTTAAATTTCTTTTCATTTGTTGTTCATAGGGAGGATGGGAGAATGATGAGACTGCCAAAGAGGCTGCTGTGAGGGAAGCCATTGAAGAAGCAGGAGTTCGAGGCGATCTAATGGTGAGTTTTACATGCATTATTTGAGATTGTTTTGAATACATTTATTCTTTTCTGCTTTACCTATTCCATTAGAACTACAATCTATTAGTTGTGCCTGTCTCGTATAGCGAATGCTTTTGAAGAAACGTTCTTTTTTTGTGCATTGATGTGATTCACACACCTTCTTTATCATGATAATCATTGCCTTTTGTTTTATCTAGTAATTCTGGTGGCTGTTGAAATTATCATTCATTCCTTTAGCTTAAAAATGAATAAATAAAAAAGGAAAAATTACACCGATCATCCTATAATTTAGATGTTTTTACATTTACCCACTTTATTTTTGAAAATTAGAGTTTACATACTAAACTTTGTTGCGCATGTAACAGTTTACATCCTAAATCATCCTATAATTTAGTCTATTTTGCTTTCACCAAGGATGATGCAAACTGTAATTTTCAAAAACAAGGAGGTTAAGTGTAAAGACGATTAGACTATAGGATGATCAGGTAATTTTCCTCCAGCTTCAGAACATCTGTGGTAGTGTTAGGCTAAATAGTAAATCCTGTTTCTGAGCTGTTGGCATCTATATAAATTCCAGAGTAAAGAAGCTATTCGGAAATACGGTTGCATATATTTATCTGAAATCCCCATAATTTATTTTTGGATATCCTCTGGTGTCAACCTGTTAGCCTTTTATACTCTTGGCGTAGTTTCCTGCCAGTGATCCCTTGGGGCTGAGACAGGCTCTCCAAATATTATCTTGCAGCTTGTTTACACGTCTTGTCATATAGACAATCTAAAAGGGAATAAACTCTAATTATATCTGTGGGTTTCAGGATTTCATAGGGGATTATCAGTTTAAGAGTAAAACACTCCAAGATGAGTGTTGCCCAGATGGTTTGTGTAAAGCTGCAATGTATGCTCTATTTGTCAAGGAGGAGCTCGAGTCATGGCCAGAGCAGAGCACACGAACAAGAAGTTGGTTAACTATACCTGAAGCAGTTGACAGTTGCCGGCATAAATGGATGGAAGAGGCTTTGAAGGACTTCTCTAGCTGGCTTGAAGATAAGATGTAAGCTGCAGGAAAGGATCCCGCAATCCGGATTACTTTCTGTGTGCACAAACAAAAGGTTTAATGTCTAGTCACAAGGCTCGGAAGGCAATTTTCTTTTGGCTCATCATGCATCACCCAAGTAACAATAGTAGTAATTTTCAAGATTGCGTAGCAACCTGTTTTTGTATGTCTTGGAAACTCCTCATTTTACTGACCTCTGATGTATTTTAATTCCGGCAAGTGTCCAAAATGTCAATTGTATATTATAGTTGTTTAGATGTTCTTTAATGTTCTGACGAATTGATATAAGATTTTCCTTCTTGACAAAGAAACACTAGTATGTTGGAGCAATGGCAACCACACTAATCAAACTAGTAGTAGCATTAGGTTACCGACAAAGATAGTTAGAATAAAAGAGACATGTATTACTGTCTTTTTGATGCAGCCTTTGTTCACTGCCAGGTGAGTGCGGTGAAAGAAGAGCCGGAAAAGCAGAGCGCTAGAATATAACTTCAAAGAAGCATCAGCAGGGTCAGATTATACGGGTTTAATTTGTACAAAAACACATACAGATGCCAATATATATATACCTCAAAAAAGCTTATCAACTAGCAATGTCATCTATGAGATACAAATGGCCTACAAATACTTTTCTTGCCAGCTCCATGAAACAGAACGCAACCCGTAGGTCCCCATTTTCCATCCGATGCACCACTCCGACGCTTGAATGGTTCACCTCTCCCCACTGGTGTGTTGGTGTTGAAACAGACGCCCTAACCTTCACCCAGTCTCCAATGTGAAGTTCTTCATCCTCTACCAGCTCCACTTCTGATGGATCAAGCATCCATGGAGCCTACTGGAGTATATAATCTCAGCTTTCCATCAATTGCTGATATGGTCTCAACACTTCCATGAGTGTGGCCTGACCATCCAAACCCTGGCTGCTTCACAGAAAGTTTAACCCTAACCTTCTGCCCAGTCACGAGTCTTTCAGCTCTTTCAAGATGGGAGGTAGGTCCCGCCCATCTTTCTTGCTCCCCACTAAAACCAACATATAAGCTTCCCCAGTTATCTTATACCCTGTACGACACCAACACTGCCTGGTCCAACAGATTTCCAGTTACGAACATCTTCTCTCAGTTTCTCCCACTCGCCCACTTCAAATATCTGTTCAACCTCAAGATCTGCAGGAGTTGCCTTTTCAACAAGGTACCTCCTGTGATGAGCCTGTGATGAGCAATCCACAGGTACCTTTTCCAACATGCTGCCCAACCTTGAAACAAGGTACCTTTTCAACATCTATGTGGTGCAATTCACAGGTACCTTTTCCAACAAGGTACCTTTTCAACATCCATGTGATGAGCAATCCACAGGTAGCTTTTCCAACATGCTGCCCAGCTTTGAAACAAGGTACCTGTTCAACATCTATGTGATGAGCAATCCACCTTCCTTTACATAGATAACCCCGTCTCTTGTATGCTATATGTAAAATAATTATCTCATCTTGTGAGGTCATTTATATTATTCTCGGAATACCTTTTTAAGTAATTTTTTTTTTACTTGAAATTTTTACACTCACGCAATATCTTGTACTATTAATCATAAATATTACTTTGTGGTATTAATCATTTATTTAAATGAAAGTTTTTTTAATTTAAAACATGTAATCCTAACCTGGTCTGGTCCCCAGACTAGGTTTAAAGCGTACCCAATCACCAACTTCAAATCCCTAAAGCCTTTCTGCACCTCCAGGAGAAACTTTCCACAATCGAAGCCTGCCATTAACCCTCACCTGCATAGAAATCAAATCAATAGGATTAGCTTTCTATCCATTTGGTAGTTCAATGAACAACAACCATGTTATAAGTTGGCGAGCATTCAAGCTTCAAAATCGGTTTCAAATTCATATTCCTTTATCTACTCTTCTGGGACAGGGAAATGGACAACTTCCAAGGAAGTTTGCCATTGCCATTATAGAATTCAAAAGAACAGAGATATTTGTAGGTAGCAGATTTCTTTGGTTGACTTGTAACCTTCACATTATCACTTTCAATTCGGAAACAGAGCTTTCTGGAGTTGTTAAATTGCCTGGTCTAGTGATGGGAGATGGAGGGTGGAGGGGAATATGCCTGGGAAGTTCTGAAGGGTATTTCCATTATGCATTCGTGAATGGTTCCGAGGTACAAGTATGGATGCTGAAAGATTATTGCGAACTCATGTGGGTGCTCAAGCATGTTAAGCAGCTTTTGATTACTATCTTAGAACACAGAATAGAATAGACGAAACGATGTTTGACAGCAGTGTACAAGACAGAATGAATGTCTCTGTATCCGGGGAAGAAAAACTGCAATAGAAGGAAAGAGCACACAGACAACTTCCAGCTAGAAGGAAAGAAATCTGTACAGACATGATTAGAACGCAACAATTCAATATCCTAACACGGATGTGTGAAGACTAATCAATTAACAGTCTCTCACGAGATGCAGTAGCTTTGGCTACTTTTGGACTGAAAGGGGGGTTCTGAAGAATATCAGGATTATTTCCTTAATAGAGGCAGTGAGTTCAAGTTTTATACATGAACACGATCACAGATTTAGACCACATGAACACGGTCACAGAATCTAAATTGTTTGGGTTTCAGCTAGAACCTAACATATTTTGTTCTGTTGAGGCCTAACCGAACTTCTAAACCTAAGGGCAAGCCCACACGTTTAAAAATTGAGTCTGGTAAACAGAGCACCAAATGGTTCTCGGTACCATTGTTGTGTTGCCTAGCTCGGGGGTTTCAACTGGTCCGAGACCTGGACAGCAGCAGATTAGTCTTAATTTTATTTTATTTTTTTATCAAGTTGATATTATTTTAATAAAAAAATTATATAGATCGAAATGAAATTTGGATTGTACTAGGTTTTGAGTTGTCAAGCTACTGGAATAACCCGTCAGCCACACTAGGTTTTATAATTATACTTGGTACTAAATATATTGATTTGATGATTTTTTAAAAAAAAATTATAAAAATAACGTTGTAGTAGCATACCTAGTTTTTCAAATTTAATTTTTAATAATTTCCTTAAGACGATTTCTAGAGAGTGTGTGTGTAATCAAGAATTCATCAACCACAAATTCTGATTGGGCATGTTTTCTTATAAGAAGGTTCGAGGGAAGTTAAACAAATGGGTGGCCCAATACACTACACATTATAAATGTAATTATTAATATAATATATATCTTCGTTGATCGTTGATTGTCTTTGTACTTCCAATGTTCAATTCACTCCAATTTTTTTTACATAAGATAAAAAAAAAAACCCCACCAACATCATAGTTGTAAAACTTAATTTGTGAGCAATCCTAAAAAAAAAAAAAAAGAATCTAAACTATATTATTTAGATAAATAAAAAATCAACAATTAAAAGATTGAATTTTGACCGGATCAAGTTTGGGTTAATCGTGTTAGCAGATTAATCTAGATATTTTACAAGATTAAATCTAGATAAACATGTCAGTCAAATCTAAAATAATATGAGTTTAGCACTCTATAATATTTGAATACAACCATTATCATCTTCTAATGTTATATATATTTGATACTAAATAATTATTTAAATTAAAATTATTATAAACATGATAAATTTGTATGAAGTGATTCATATGATGTAATGATTTCGTCATTACAACAGCCTTTCACAGAGCAAATGCTCCAAAGATATTCCCCTAGTTATCATATAAAACGGACACCAATCACCGTAATCTTGTTATACGCCGAGCTATCGAGGCTCGCAAAGCCAAACAGAAAGAATCAAGGATAATTGATAAATGATTCCCTCCATGCATTAATTGAAATTTGTCGTAATATAAATATATTGTATAGTCATATTTCTAATTTATTCTTGACCATTTTCAGTATTTTAGCTCAGCCAACCCAGATATATTTACATCAGCACAGAGGCTACAAGGAAGACTACGTTAAGGTATCTGCCATTTTCAATAACACAAGTTGACAAGCATGCAATCTAATTAAATCCTCTTGGAAAAAATGGATGTGCTATGAACAAAAGTTGAGAGGGATGGTGATAGGGACACCATTGGATGAACAGGACATCCACCCCAACCATTTCCGAGCACCTCATAGCATTTTCAGCATAATTGAAGCTTTTATTATTTATATAAAATTTAATTTCTTGACCATGTATAAGTTTCTAATGAATATTATCGAAGATGAAAAGGTTTTATCGATCCGTAATTTGATTGAAGTAAATTCATAAATTCAACCTTACTGTTTATTTTTATTTTTTAATCTCAATAACCACGAGCCGTGACCATCTTAATAACGAATTATCAACCCCATTAATGAATTCTTTCAGGTCTTAATACTGTGTTAATTGACCATAAATATCTTGGATTGACCCAACTTAGCTAGAGTACCTTGAATTAGTCTGCGTAAGCAGATAGAATTCTTAATTTCTACATGGGGTCCCTAGGGTTTTTGTAATCTCCAGCCAAGTCTCAGGTCATGATTTCAAAGGGCTAGCTTTTCCATAGTCTCATGAGGCTGCGCACGTGCTTCTATCCGTTTCCCCCTCTAGTTACATTGAACGGAAGCCTCACTATCTTATCCTACTCTAGGTGTCACAAACATCCCATAAAATTACGGGTCATCCAAGCAGCTTTACAGAATCTTCCATTGACCATAGGGTTATGAGCAGCACCACCAACTAGTATTAGCTTAACTTATTGTCTTGAAATCTTTTTTCTAAGCTTATCACCTTCTAGGAAATCACGGCCCTCGTATCATATACTTGTTGTTAATTGTGGGCCATCGAACAAGGCAAAAATCTTGCATTTAATTAATCACACAGCCTCCTTTCACCTTTCCTTTGGGTCCAATATCGATCCATGTCAATTTTTCTTTACCTCCCTTTTCCTTATTTTCCAAGACAAATTAACCACCTTCTGGGAAACTCCTAGTTGTGCCAGCAGTCCGTACCTTGTCTAAAAAACCTTATATAAGATGTTCAGTGCATGACGTGAAATCATCAGAACTTTTATCTACATACAAACACGTAGAATCTCTCTTTTAATTACGCCATGGATGTACTTGGGGCTAACATGAAGAGCGGCAAGAGATCACATACCAAGAGAGGTAAAAAGGCTATCAAAGTTGTCTACATATCTAGCCCTATGAAGGTCAAGACTAGTGCCTCAAAGTTTAGAGCTCTTGTTCAGGAACTCACCGGCAAAGACTCCGATGCCGAACGGTTCATGGACATTAATGGTGCTCGTGACTCTCTTGAAATCCCTCACCAAACGGCTGAATATGATCATCATCCATCGGTGTTTCCTTTGACGAACTCGTGTAATGATCAGTCACCATCAACAACAAGCTCCGAGTCTTTTCTTGGGTCACTTGACGGAGAGTTTTTCCCGTCCATGGAAGGCAGCTTCATGGGCATGCTTCAGCCAAGCCTTTTTCATGAATCTTTTCAGTTAGATGTGCTTAATTAACTAGTTAATTTATGGCCAGTTGAGCGTACTTTGTATGAGTTCTTCTTTTTGGTGCTAGCTTTTGAGATCCTCATATGCTCAAATCTCTATGTAAATTCTTTATTATTTAGTACTTGAGATTTAGAAATTCTATATTGCAGTCTATGATCTGAGACATGCTGTTCTTCTCCTTAGAGCCCCACATCAGTGGGATGCAAACTACCTTGCTAAGTTGCTATACAGTAAGTACTGCGCGAGATTCAATTACGGGCATCAAGAAAAAGAAGAGAATTATATAAAAGATTATGATCATGAGTATCCCAGATCAATTATATACTTGGATTGGATTAAATGTTATTGTTGAATGCTTTGATCCTGTTTAACTTACTGGCTAACACCACTAACCATGCTTTTCAGAGATTGAGTCCTGTTTAATACATTAAGCTTCCGAATTAATTAACAAGGCCTATGATGAAATTATGTAGATTTTAAGGGGGCAATATCGTTTTTTCTCTTCTTTTTTTCTTCTTTTGAAGCGGACATGCCGACTACAATAACACCAACCGAATTAAGTTAGTTGGCATAGCCTTCCAAGGACATCACCCACTTGTTCTTCATTTTTTTTTATTTTTTTTTACAAGTAGCTAGTGGGGGTACCTTCTTACGATTCCCCACGGGTTTCGTACTTGATTGGGTAACAAGTTGAAATATATATGAATCATAAGTTAACTGGTGTGTGTATCATTGAATTAATTTAGGTTAGGTTAATCGTTTTTTTATTAAAATAGTAGCATTTCATGTATTTTTTAATGTTAACCCGATTTGATTTGATTTTATTAACTAAATCATTTAAAATGAATAATCAAATTTTATTCTGTGAATATTTTATTCAATTTAATTAAAAACTAACATGGACCATCCTCTAGATTTGAGGTTTTTCAAATCAGCCCACAGAATCAATTTACAAACCATTACAGAAAACCTCTTTTGTAATCTCTCGACGTCATTTCATTGTTGAGACATGTTTCATCGTTAAGTTCATTGAAAATTGTATAATCAAGACAATACCTTTCGTGTGACAATATATAATGCGAAAATGTTGTGCACGACATGTTGACTTAACCTTGTAGAGTCCCTTTAAATTATTTCATGGGGGAAATGATTATGTATAACTTGCTCGTGTCTGTAAAATGCAAAAAGAAATGATACTTTAGACAACTAAATGATTAACCCCGTCCTGTTCTTCAATTAGACAGCTACTGTATTCTAAACATCGCCTCTCCTTGTGTAAACAAATAAGAAATGAAAGCCACCATGCAAGCAAGATAAAATTCCTACTGTTTTTACTTGGATTGTAATTTCTTTTCACAAAAGGAAAAACTGCAAAACTAATAGGATGAAAATGAAAAATGTTGTTGTTTGGGTTCAAATCAAAGTTAGAAACCCTAGCTTGTCCATGATCTAGCTTAAGATTCGGGTCATGGATTGAAGTGGTCAACTTCGAGTTTCCCGGATCAATCCAAAACAGTTTCATTTTATATATAAAAAAAAGTTGAAACATTATTTTTTTAAAAAAAACTAAATTAAACTAGATTTCACTTGAGTTTTAATTGTTTCGCGAGTAACTTCTCAAATTAATTAAATCAGTTTTTAATTAAATTTAATATAAAACCCAACTCAAATTAAATACTAGGTTGATGAATCATCGAGTTAACAAATTTCACCATTCCTAATTAATAAGAGGATGATAAGTTAAATCTATAAGATTATAACTTTTGAATGACTTTACCTGTGTTGTAATTTCTTTTCTTGGTGCGTACAAAAGGAAAACCGAAAGGCGGCAAGGACAAGAGGATGAAAACGGTCGTCGTCTGGGTTTTGGTTGCCCGCACGTTGCCTGCCTCTAGAAGATAAACATTGCAAATGTGCCCTGCCAGATCTCACTCACTCTGGAATACATGTTTTTGCAAAGAGGTCCTCCGTTTTTTTTTAATCATTAATGCTGACTGCTGCAAATTTTCAATTTCTCATATCTATCTATGAAATATCCTGCTGATCGATGATGACATCATACTAATACGTATCCCACAATTGATAACACCATTATATTACAGGCTTGTATATCCTAGGTGTGTTTTTAATAATGTAATTAAGAATGACTTTTTAAATATTTTTTTATTCAGAATTTATAGGATTATCTTTTTCCGTTTCTTTTTAATACCTTCTTACTTGATATCTTAATATCAGAATCATTAAAAAGGTTCTCACATAAATTATTTTTATATTTTTGACATTTTAAAATTTATTTAAAAAAAACACTTTCAATAACACTGATTATTAGAAAAATATTTGAACTAAAAAATACTTTTTAAACTTGAAATTTACATGGGTATATTGATATCTTATACTTAATTTATTAATTTAAGATGGAACTAGGCAGAGAAATTCAAACTCTAAATCATGTGTGTTTGTTTTTGCGATACAATCTATTTTTAATTTTTTTTTCATATGAAAAAAAACATTAAATTAATTATATATATATATATATATGTTTTTTTGATGATTTTAGTACAAAAATAATTATTTTAATACATTTTCAATTAAAAAATACTTTTACAAATACATTTTAGAGCTCGTTTGATATTGTAGTAGTAATTATCTTTTAAAGTGTTTCTCGCTTGAAAATATATCAAAATAATATTTTTTTAATTTTTAAAAATTCAATTTTAACATCAGTACATCAAAACAATTTAAAAATACAAAAAAATTAAAATTAAAAAATAAGTTTTTTCAAAAGCATTTCTACCCCGTAAAAACAACAAACAATATCTTATATCACACTATCAAAAGACACAATATATAATTTGTAATATTCTCTTACATTAAACTATACCTTATCATTATTTTTTTCCTTAACCTCTAAGTACCCCGCAAATGATTATTTTTTTACACAAATGTTATGTCCATGGGGGCTCCTATTTCAAGGATGATTGAAAATCATAGCATACCACTTGCAAATGTCCCCTTCATTGTTAAATTCTGGTGAAAAAAATAAAATCCAAAGGCTACTGGTGACGTCCATGTGGTTCTAGGTATTAATACGTGGCATCACTGGAGCCGAGTGGTCATTCAAAGATGCTGTGCGCTTTTGACCTTGTCATCTTTCTGACGTTGGAATCCAACGTCTGCTGTCATCATCCTCTAGCCGGATTGGACCAAAATTTTTCTTTTTTAAAAAAAAATTATTTTGGATTATTTATATAGCAGTTGGCTTGTACTCTACAAATTTTTTGGTTATTTTTTTTAATGTTAATTTTGGTACTTTGATTTTTTTTTATTTTTTTAAAACAACATAAAATTAAGTTTTGTAAAATTTAATATTAGGATATTTAATGATATATCAAACACGCCAGAACATCCAAGTTGAATAAGATAATAACAAATAAAACACTGTTAGCCTAATTTATAATGATTTAATTAAAAATAAATAAAGTTTAGTATTCAAGATGAAAAGAAATAAAAATCTCAAAGATCAGACTTAAAAAAAAAACAATTCATCTACTGTTCTTCTTACTTTTTTTTTTTGTTGAGAAACGTGGTCAAACAACAAGACTTTAGTTTTAACAGGCTTCAATTTGAGGTGAGTGCGTGATAAATATTATAAATCTTTGTATATATTATATGAATTATAATAAATATAAATGATTTACATGTATGTATATAATATAAATACATATGTTTCAGGTTAAATTTACACCCAGTTTTAAGTTGAATTTGATAACATTTATACTCTATTTATTATTTATTTAATAAGAACTTGTTCGAGAATGTAATAAATATTGTTTTTTATATATTTTTTTAATATATTAAATTAATATTTTTTTTATTTTTTAAAATTTATTTTTAATATCAGCATATCAAAACGATAAAAAAATTTAATTTAAAAATAAAAAAAATAAAATAACTATGAAACTTGTTTATCGGTGGCAGTTCATATCTATATTCACAGAGTTGAAATTAGATTATAATCCATGGTTTATGATATATATATATATATATATATATATATATATATATATATATATATATATATATATATATATATAAAGCCCCACAGTTCTTATTCTTCGTGGAAAAATAGTCTAACAAAAAAATGGTCAAACTTTTTTCTGGCTGAGAAACGTGGTCAAACATGAAGACTTTGTTTATAGCAGGGCTTCAATTTTGTATTCAAAGGGACCACTACGGCAGAGATTGTTTTTTAAATTAATTTTTATTTAAAAGTATATTAAAATATTATTTTTATTTTATTTTTAACATCAATAAATTAAAATAAAAAAATATTAATTTAAAACTTAAAAAATAAAAAATCTTCAAAATCAGGATTAACAACGACAAACTTTCCCAGGAACTCCCATCCAATAATCGTGTTGCTGAGATGGGAACCTAACACCGAATGCTAGCACAAGTGAAGAAAATTTAAAGTATTTTTTTTGTTCGAAGAATTAGTTCAATTTTTTCTGTATGTCTCTTTTTTTTGGTTATTACAAATTAATTGTTTTTAATATAAGAATATTTCTCAATATATCTTTTTATTAAAGTTTCTAATCCAAACTAATAGAAATATTTCTACTTACCTGAAAATTTCAAGTTACAAATGGTTTATTAAAAAAACAAACAGGTATAAAAACAACTTGAATTCTAGCTGCACATGAATTTGTTTTTTGTTTCTTGAATATTCTTTTTTAATTATAAATCAGATGGAATTTAAGTTTTCTAGACGCTGGTATTTTTTTCTGTTTACCGTGAAATAGATTGAAAATTGATATAAAAACATATGGATAAATAAGAAATAATTATATTTAGATGAAAATGTAGAAAACTTAATATAAAATATAAAGATAAATAAATATAATTTTCCTTATTATTATTATTTATCATAACATATCACATTTAAGTCAATAACATGTTGTTGGATTAATGTTCATGGTTGAGTCAATACTTAAATATAGCCCAGGAAGCTTCTTCCACGCTTTTTTTTCCACACATTCATCCGTGTTCATGTATTTATTTACTTGTAAACTTCATAATAGTACATATTATATCCATAGTTATTAAACTTAATTTATATAAAATACATTCAAATAGTATTTTTTTTTTTAATTTGTAATACTAACCCATCAAAACAATCAAAATTACACACAAAAAATTAATTTAAAATAAAAAATAATTCTTTTAAAAAATATATAAATAAACTACAAAACAAACAACCTCTTCACCACCAGTTACAAAGCTCGAGTTATGAATTGCACGAGATGATCTAAATCAACAATTCCTTTTCTTTTAAATCAAGTAATATAAATCAGGAAACAAGACAGCCAGTCTCAAATCAATCAACCAAGCCACACCAACTTTAAGAACAGTGGTTAGAACAACAATTTTTTGCACAATTCAGTGGACCATCACACCTCCCAGAAGGAAAAAAAAACAAAAAAGCATGCAGTCGATACTCCATGATGGCTATGGGGATGAGCCCAGCTGTTTTTTTTTTTCCTCAAGCAAACAGCTAAAGTTAAATGCTCTTTTCACAACCACTATCTGGCAATGCATCCCTAAAAAATAAAAAATAAAAACTCGATGATTTCGAGACTCCTGGAATGATTAGGCTGATACTGAAACATTTAAGCATCCATTGAATGTTTAGCTGAAATTCATGAAGAGAGAAATTACGAGAAAAAAATTATTCCTCGACGTTAAAATAGTTTGGCACTTTGAGAAGACGGTCATGGCAATTATTGTTAAGCATGCGTTGGGGGTATGGGTGATTATTTTTTATTTGGTTTGATTTTTATTTATAAAAGTAATTAAATTAAAATTTTATAAAATATAAAAATTGAAATTGAAATCGGTTTCGACAGACCAGTTTCGGTTTTGGTTCTGTTCGGTTCAATTATTTATATTAAAAATAAAAAACTATATTGTTTTTTTTTTTGGTTTTGACGGGCTTGGTTTTGGTTCGTTTTTTTTTAAAAAAATTTGGTTTGGTTCGGTTTATTTTTAACCAAATTGGTTTGGTTTGGTTGAGGTTTTTTAGTTTTAGAGTTATGAAATCAAAATCAAACCGAAGTAAATATTTTTTAAAATATTTTAATTTGTTTGATCAATTTTTTTTCATGATTTAGTTTTTTCAAAAATTTTTTATTTAATTAGTTTTTTAATTTTTTACTCCCCTAGTTCAAGCTTTTGTTGGAACTTGTCAAATTAGCTTTGTGTTCCCGGAAAGCAAGACTTTTTTTCTTTTTTTTTTCTTTCTAGAAAAGGGAAGAGTTTGTCCCTCTTCTAAAGATTAAATTTAGCGATGGCTTTTCTTTTCAATCTAGATTGTGTATTTTTCTATGAGGGTTAATGTTGTGCTAATCAACTGACATGCCCAAAGTTGGAGGATGGGGCACAGCATGACCTTGATATTTGTTAGGTTTATAAATATATAATATTAGAGGATCTGATTTGTATAAAGTTAAAGATAACATGATATATAACGGTAAAATTCAAATCGGTCAAGTAAGTCAATCCGAGACCTAATTAGTTCAAGTTGAAGAAAAATAAAACCTAATTATTTTGGTTAAAAATTTAATTTTTTCTATTGATTCGATCAAATCTTAATTTGTTGATTTATTTTTAAGAATAAATTTTTAATTAAAATAATATTGTTTTGATTATTTTTTAGTTGGTCTTCTCGGCATATGATTCCAGCTTTGCTTAGAATCAGATTTTACAACTATACATATACATTATGCCAGATAAGATCAAACAGATAATTTTGAAATCAATAGTTCGCATTTCTATGTTATTGAATAGGATTATTGTCTTCTTAACCTAACAGTTCCTAGTTGCATGCAAGTCTTTGATAGTTGTTGGAATGATGTTGGATTGAGTCGGGACAGCAATTTTCGGACACTTGCATAAAATCGGGAATTCCTACGAATGATCATCCTTTTCGATTCCGCACTCAATTGGATAGAGAATTCTGTCATTCCCTCGAAAGCCCATCTCGACTCGGTCCATTGTTTGTTTAAATCATCTTCGTATACAACATAAAGTCTTATATTAAAAAAATTAAAACACAAAAATCAATAAATTTATATGAAAATTATTAGGTAAGATCTCAAGATATAATTTATATTATTTTTTAATATATTTCCTCAAGTAAAAGTTTTTTAAACGTGAAACTTGTATGTGCTTACATTATCTTGTCTTTACTTTTTATCAGATAAATAGGAATGATAAGATTCGAACTCGTTACCGTTTGGTCATTAAAACTCTGATACCATATCAAAGAACCATCTCAACCCGATAATGATTTATATTATTTTATAATATTCATTTAAAAACTATTGATTTTTCATTGAAACTATATTGTTATTTTCTTAAATTAGGTCAACCGAGTTAATCCTTTTGGTTTGTAATCCAAGGTTTGCCCTGAATTAACCCGAGACGGGTTTTTATATCCCTGGTACAAAATGCAGATGCATGAGAAAACGATATGTTAACAAATGATTTAAAAAGTAAAACAAAGCACGAATTGAGTAAGAAACATGCTAGCCTCGTATCCACCTCTGCATGCAGCCTCGGTTCGATGTCAACAAAAACATGGTGCGGTTAGATCCAGTGATGGTGAAGACGAGAGATTGATTAAAGTGAAAGTATAATTCAGTATCCAAGCTTCTTTCTTCAGGTGTGGACAACAAGTTTCTATCTCAACAAGTAACCAGCCAATTATGGAAAGCCTCCGTGGACTTATCCAAAATCCCAGATCAAATATATTTATTTTAGGTTTCCTTTGACACGCTATATAGTCTTCCCATGAAAGAAAATTGGATGCTGATAAAGTATGGACATTGTTAATCATGGTATGGTATTATGAGTTGATAGATAATAAATCTGACCTATAATTTTATCTTGAATCATTTTAAATGTTAATCTAATCAAATTTTCGAAGAACTAAATTATAAATTGTTTAGATATCTAACCATATCAATTCAAGAATTTTTTTATTGTTTTGTTCAAAATATTGTGGTTGTAGCCTTTGTTTTTGAGAAAAATTGTCCAAAATAATATGTTTTCGGATAAATTAGAGTTAACTAGCAACTCATAAATTAAAAACAGGACCAATAACTCGAGTCTTAAACTAAGTCAAACCTGAGAGTCTAACTTGAACCCACGTTTTTAAAATATTTATTATATTTGGTGAGTTTAATCTGATTAATTTGATAAATTAATACAAAATTTTATTATTAAAATAAGTTATATTTTATAAAAAAATTAATTTGAGTCAACTTGAAAGTAATTAATTCAATTAAAACTTGATTTAATTTAATTAATTTTTAAAATAATATTATTTTGATTAATTTTAAATCAACTTCATTAACTTATCTTATTTCAGAAACCGTGACTTTGATTTAGTTTAATAACTTATGTTTCTAGCGCCTATGTAATTTACAAAAGTGAAAAATTAATATTAAACTAAGAAATCACTAATTTTCATCATTACCAATCCGTGTCAGCCAAAATTCTCAATTGGCAAAGACAGAAACATTTCCAATTACTGCAAAAATCTCTGGATTTTACACGTGGCAGAATTAGAGTGATTAGCTGGCACTGACCTTGTCTTAACATTAACCAGATAGGGATCCAAGGCTTTGGTCACTAATCAGTGAGCAAGATTGGCTGTATTGTTACAGTGTACTGACACAGTAAACAGCAAAATTTTTTAATAAACACTAAAAAACAATTGATGTCAAAGCACTAAAGCATTATTAAAGTGATTAAAAAATCTTTAGTCCTTGGAAAGTGGAAGATTTCTCGCAGAAGAGGACGTCTAGAGATTCGAGTGATCCACTCATCACTCTTCTCTCACATCTAATAATCCAATACATACAGTTTCGCGAAGTTGAAAGCTTTATATCATCAGCAACAACAAAATCCCAGGTGGATTTGGTTTGGTTCAAATTTTCTTGTGGTTTTGACTAGAAAAAAATCATGTTATGAAGTGAAAGTTTACTTCTTGTTAGCGAAGTAGGTGGAATTTTGACCTTCTTAAGCTTTGTTGTTCATACTTTGCTGTGATTTTGACTAGAGAATTATTATTTATGAAGTGACAGTTTGCTGCTTGATAGTAAAGTAGGTGAATTTGTGTTGTTTCTTTTTTAAGCTTGAATTGGAGGTTTTCTGAGGTTTTTGTTGGTTTTGGTTCTCTGGGTATTTTTAGTTTGGTGTGAAATTTATGCTTAATGTGTTAAAAGTCTCCTTGATATTTGAAGGTGATGAATTTAGGGGTTTTACAGTGTTTCAGCTTGATTTTGACTCGGGGATTGGTGAAAGTTTGGAACTTTACATCTTAGGGTACAATTTTGATCTCTACAAGTTGTTCATTATCAGGGGTTTTATGTCTCTTGTACATCAAGTTTTGGCTTCAGGGTATTGTTGAATTGCTCCCTACTCTTTTTTAGAGCATTTTGTGGATTTTGAATTCTGGGTTTTGTAATGTTCTTCTCCACTGTTGCTGCATATTGAGTTGGTGCAAATTGTGTGCTGCTTGCTGAATAGATGAGTTTAATTTTAAGTAACTTCTGTATCTGGGGATCTTACTGTTCTATTGGGTTGATATTGGCATCTGGTATTGCTACAGAGTGGCCAAGCTTAGGTAGATACTAAAGTTCAATTTTGGGTTGAAAGTTATGTTGTTAGGGTTTTGAAGCGACTCTCTTCGATTTCTCTTCTGTGTGTCATGTGAGATGATGGACAAGGTTGGATAGTATGATTTGTGAATGGATGACCCATATATGTACATTTGATTAGTTATCTGATTAGATTTCTTTGACTTTGTTTTGCTTCTCCTCTCCCTTTTTCTTTTGCTTGTTCTTGTTGAATTCGATGTATGGAATTATTGTCTGGTCTCACAAACTTAGCTGGTGCGATAACCAACTTTGGTTGATGCGGGTAAGAGTATCTGTGAGCACGAGCACCACCTTTTCTTTTTTCTTCACTTTGTTGTTAGCCTGATGCTGATTTGTTCTAAAATCTATTAACATTAGCCAAACAATCCTCAAGATTCTGTTAACTAAATATTTCATGGTAATGTGTAGCACAGCTCTGAATTAAATTGGAGCTTTAGAGGCATACTCTGTTATTTTGGATGACGGATAATGTAGAGTTTGCTGAGTTTGGCAGAATGGATTTTCAAGTTAGTTTTGTGTTATTTATTGCTGTATATGCACTAATATTGTTAGATGTTGCATTCTGTTAAAAGGGAAAATTCAGCCTATTCTGTATATTTGTTTCTCAATATATTTTTAGTTTTTATTATCTTTTTTTTTTGTCTCTTCGATTGTTTTTACTAAAAGAAGTTAGTGATACATCTTGCCTTTTGTTCTAGTTAGTGATTTGGGGTGCCAATTTGTTTGAAGGGGACTAAGGAGGTTAAAATGACGGCGATTTATGGGGAGTAGAACTGATGCAGAAGATGAGAAGAAGGCTGTCGGGATGCCGAGCTTTGATCCTCAGTTGCCAATCTCAAATGCAATGTACAGTTCTCCTTCTATCACTTTTTGTATAAGGTTTCAATTTAACTTTTCATTCATTATTCATCTTTCAACACTGGATTTTTTTGTGCCTAATCTGCTGTTCTTGTGTTTTTGTCTACTAATATGTATATAACCAATAGTAGGTTCAAGAACTTGAACATGTTTAGGGTGTCTTGTACTCACATCAGAAATCATTTCTAGTGGTTTGGTACTACATTGCGAACTTATTGTCAAAAATTGGTAGTCCAGGGTGCAATAACCAGGAGTTTCTTTGTTTGATTGGTAGCTTCAAAAAATTGGGATCGAATGATTTTGAAAATGTGCTTTCCAGATATTGAGTATGCAATGTAATTTGTTTATTTGAAAATGTGCTTTCCAGATATTGAGTATGCAATGTAATTTGTTTATTCTCATAAAAGCTTTTCTTGCATTAGTTACAAATGAATGATTTTCATGCTCCATCACTCTGCCAAGTTATGTAGCTTGCACACTATTCTAACTTCTAAGTTTAATTGCCTTTGTAATTTGCTAAATGTTCTTGCAAGTGTTAAAGAGGAACTTGATTGCGAGAGAGA
Organism: Populus trichocarpa; assembly: GCF_000002775.5. Taxonomy (NCBI): domain Eukaryota; kingdom Viridiplantae; phylum Streptophyta; class Magnoliopsida; order Malpighiales; family Salicaceae; genus Populus; species Populus trichocarpa. Next base: position 19,720,067 of record NC_037287.2, on the reverse strand, counting down.
AGGGCAGGTGGGGCTGGGAAGGGTTAAGTACCTTGACATATAAATCAAACAAACTACATTATTTCTGGAGGCTGTTTTGCATTTTTCCTTAGTTCTAGGGTTGAAGATAGAAATGCTCTCAAGTAGTTCAATTGATAAACCTGTCTGCGCTTATCCCTTTCCTTTACTTCTCTCTCCTTTATGGGTCCAGTAACTGTAGTATACTCTCTATTGTTAAATCTGGAAGGTCATTGTAAGATTTTTGGTTTAGATGTACGCGTTTACTGGTTTGAAGAGGAAAATGCAACAAAATATTTGCTTGTTTGAACTGATGGTATTACTTCATGCTTGATGCTGTTTGGCTGTAAAATTGTATTACTCAACAAATTCTTGGTACTTATTTGTTGACAATTATGGATTTCATCAGTGTAGAGAGAAGCACAGTTCATCCTTACCGTGTTACTGATTTTGGGGTGTTCTTAGAAGACGATGCTATTGACCTGAGTGCAGGTAAGTGTTGAGTAATCCAACTTGTAATGGGCTAATCTAAAACTGGTTTGTCATGCTCTTTCATCTATTACATTATATAATTAAATTTTATCTGCCCATAACTTTTTGGTGATCTAAATTTTTCATTAATTTTTTTTTAATCGCGCTGAAAGAAATTCATTGGAACATTGTTATTTTGAAGAAAAATACAATCTACTGTTTTTGTACGGGGGTAAATTTCATTAACCAACCGTCACCATCCTTTGATCTTAATTTGAAGTGTCTAGTGTACTTCATATTGACTTATCGCAAAATGACCTGCTAACCTTAAAATTTTAGGGGTGGTCTAGGCAAGTTATTTTGTGTAAAAGCACTGCTAGGGTGCAATATATTTTAGAACCAAGGGCCATATCGATCTAATTGAAACAATTCCCAGGAGTGGTCAATTTAGTAATGCTTTGAAAGTCATCACAAGAAAAATCAGGTCCAATAGTTTTTTATGGAAAGAGAGTGGGAGAAATAAATCCAGACAATACTGATTCCAGTGTATAGAAAACGATTATGGAGCTACTACTTTTTCTACCACGGTTGTTGGCATTTGACAAGTATTTCAAATGCCATGAGCGATCCCCATGGGAGCCACAATGAAAAAATAAGTCTATAATAAACAAAAAGAAAATTTGTAATCCATTGAAATGAATAACTCTGCATATGTTGTAAGAAGAAAAAAACAATTAGATTTTTTGAAAAGTTCAACCAGCTAGAATTAAAAGTGATAACCTGATGTGTCACTACAGGTACTGTGTTCAATTCAGCAAAAGAAAGTACTCAAGCAATCCCTTCTGACCGCCTCCATAGTGGCACTTTCGAGAAGGTGAATTTCTCAGATACATGATATTTTGCCTGTTTAGTTGCTTCCGCTCATTTTTTCCTGTTCTCTGACTTTGCAGAAACAGTCTACTACTACATTTAACATTAAGTCATCTGCTTCTCAAGTGGAGTCTCATAGATTACCCTTAGAAAAAGTTCAACAGTCAAACCAGGTTTCTATACCAATTGTTGATACAGAAAACTGGGGGGAGAATCGGAGGTTGCCATTAGAAAAGGTTCAACAGTCCAACCGGGTTTCTATACCAAGTGTTAATACAGAGAACTGGGGGGAGGCCAATATGGCTGATGCTAGTCCAAGGACTGATATCTCAACGGATGCAGACACAGACGATAAAAACCAAAGGGTGCTGTTTTTTCTTGCCCTATACTCCTGTGAAATGATAGTGTGGAGTCAGTTCTGTGAAACTATAAATTTGCATAGGTGCCACCCTGTTTTCAATAGTTTTATTTTATTTTGTTTTTTTAACAAGTACCTGTAATCAAGAATCCTGGTTTACCATTCCTTTTGGATCCCAACATTCATTTCTTCTTTTGCTTGATGAAGGCAATGGCATTGTTCATTCTGCTCATTAGAAAACTTACCAAATCAATTCCATTCTAACACTTAAAAATCATATGTGTGCAGTATGATAGAGGTCAATCTACCGCTCTCGTGGCATCTGATTCCAGTGACAGAACAAGGGACAAAATGGACCAGAAGGTGAAAATATTATATGTTAATTGCATTCACTGCATGCTACTCTATCTAGTTGTAGTTGATGATCGATTGTTTGATTACACTTCGCAGACTCTTCGCAGGCTTGCTCAAAATAGAGAAGCTGCAAGAAAAAGCCGTTTGAGGAAGAAAGTATGTTTTTCATCTTTTTCTTATACTTGTTTTCATTTCTGACGAACCTTTTCAGCGACAGCCTGTTACAGCATATAGGGGGGGAGTGCATCCTTTGAATGGACTTTTTTATGATGCAACCATGCAAGATTTTTTTTCATGCAATCTTCTGATTTGTCTATTACACATTGCATAAGTGCCTAGTAACATTTCTTCTAATAATCTTACTTTCATCTTTTGTTGTGTCTCCATAGGCATATGTCCAGCAGCTGGAGAGTAGCCGCTTGAAGCTCAGCCAACTGGAACAGGAGCTCCAACGGGCACGGCAGCAGGTTAGGTTTGGCTAATCCTATTTTGTACATCGTGTAATGATCTCAGTTTGTTCATTAAGCATCCTTTTTTGAGGTGTGTCATTTCAATGAATTTCTCTCTAATAGGGAATCTTCATATCAAGCTCAGGAGACCAAACTCATTCAATGAGTGGAAATGGTAATGCCAAAGTTTCTTCCCTATGCAAGATTCAATGTTTGAAATGTGTGCATTTTTGGGAATCAACTAGATGTTTGATATCTTGGAATTGTTGGATGAGTTCCACATTGTCATGGCTGCTTGACTGAACCAATGATCATGCTGCGAGCTCTACATTTATACATTGAAATGACCTCAAATTTCATTGGTTATTTTCATTTCTAGGGTTTAAGCTCACACACATTTGCATGTTGGCAAATTAGATGGTTAATTGTATCTTTTTGCAGGGGCCATGGCATTTGATGTAGAATATGCACGATGGCTGGAGGAGCAAAATCGACAAATTAATGAGTTGAGATCAGCTGTCAATTCTCATGCTGGTGATGCAGAACTTCGTATTATCACTGATGGTATAATGGCTCACTATGATGAAGTTTTCAAGCTGAAGAGCAACGCAGCCAAGGCTGATGTTTTCCATTTGCTGTCTGGCATGTGGAAGACACCTGCAGAGAGGTGTTTCTTGTGGCTTGGTGGCTTCCGTTCATCTGAGCTCCTCAAGGTGAGTTTATTGTGCTTTCAATGTTTTCCACCTGCTAGGGTTAGTCCAGTTCTAGGAGAGGTGGCATTACAAGAGTATTAAAGTCAGTATCATAATCTTGCACAGAACAAAAGAATCGCAAGAACAATGTATTTTTTGTTCTTCTTCATTTAATTCATTAATAAAGATTCGATATTATCAATGCACTAGCTAGCAGGGTGAAGGTGTAAAACTGCAAATTTGTATGTAAAAAAAACAAATTAGTTGGGAATTTCATGGGAGAGGGCTTGGGATTGTAGATGAGTCTCATACTGTACCGCTAAATCCATTTGCTGGTAGTTAAAAAGTTCTTTGGTTCACAGGATGCTGTACTTGACAGCATAACGTTTAATCTGTTAGAGAAATATAATGTAAAAGCATTCATGGAGCTTCACTTAGTTGAGGGGTTCTTTGACTTATCCCTAACAGTAAGTTCTGATATAGGATTCATCCCGTTTCTATTTCACTTGTTAAACTCTGATCTGAAGCCCAGATCAGTATGACTCGGTTTGTTCTTGGCATCAAATCTATTTAGAATTAAAAAAGTGCAGGAAACAAAAGAAAAGAAAGAAGATTTGGAAATTTGTATGAGGTTATGAACTACTTGATATTTGGAAAAAGAAATGATGAACCAACACTTTATATCATAGATGTTCTAAGGTGAACTGCAAGTTATTATAACTTATAGGCTCACATAGGCCTCCCTTGTTCTCAGCTCTGAGATTGAAGTTTTCTGTTCTCAGATATTGAAGGATGTTATCATCAAGTTTTGGTATCTTGTTGCCTATCTTCCGAGCATGCTGTTAAGGCTGTTTATTTCATTTGTACCATTTGTGTTTCCCTAGCAAGGCTGTTTGTAAATGTTTTGTTTGTATTGTAATTTCGTTTGGTGGAAAAAAGTGTTTCAGTAACATTATATTATTCAGACATGTACACGGGCATGTTTATTTGAGTGAACATATATATATATATATATATATCTGTTTAGCATGAAATTAATCTTAGAAGACAAGGTTGGGAATGAAGGCCGCTGGAGGGTGGCATCATTTAACCCTGGATGTATGGATGGCTTTCCTTTGTGCAGAGCGAAGGAGGGAATTTTCTTACTGTACCTGCTTCCTTTTTCATGTGCATGTATGCCTGCTTTTGCAAGCAGGCATAATTGTTTGAGTTTAAACCATTTGTTTGCACTGGTTTGTGCATTTTAAAAGGGAAAGCGCACAGCCTTTCTCCTGGTTAAACCTGTTGACTGGCATATACCATGTGTATGTCAGATTTCATTCTCTTGTTAGTTTGATGGATTGATTTATTTTTTACAATTCTTTTCTTAGGGTGGTGCCCTCTGCTCCTTTCAGAGCACAATACCTCCTATATTCTTTTTTCGTTTGAGAACATGATAAAATTTGGTGATCATGGTTGCAGCTTCTTATGAATCAATTGGAGCCTTTAACAGAGCAGCAGTTGGTGGGCATTGGCAACTTACAGCAGTCCTCCCAACAGGCGGAAGATGCATTATCTCAAGGGATGGAGGCATTGCAGCAGTCCCTCTCTGAGACTTTGTCCAGCGGATCTCTTGGCTCCTCAGGGCCATCTGGAAATGTGGCAAATTACATGGGTCAGATGGCCATGGCCATGGGAAAGCTAGGTACCCTTGAGGGATTTATTCGCCAGGTATGCTTCTAATTGTTTTTATATTTGTCATCTATAACATAGAGATTCCATAAAACCTTGAAATTTGTATAATGGTCAAGAGTTCATAAATCAGCTACAGTTTCGAGTCTTTCTGGTTTGCCATTTCTTTCTGTTCTTTGCCCCTATATTCCTAGTATCATGTCTCAAAAGCACTTCTCTTTTAATGGGGTTTTATAAAACCAGGCTGACAATTTGAGGCAGCAAACCTTACAACAAATGCACCGAATATTAACCACCCGTCAGTCTGCTCGTGCTCTCCTTGCAATACACGATTACTTTTCCCGTTTACGTGCTCTTAGTTCCCTCTGGCTCGCGCGACCTAAAGAGTGAATACGCATTGCATCTGAATACAAGTTGCGCAGGAAAACCCTAAAAGCCACATTCCACATCCAGCAGGGCTTCATGTTTCTAGTGTTCAAAATACCTTTTCTTTTCTGCATCTCTCCTGTTGTAGTTTCAGATGTATCATGGTACTGTTCTTTCTGTCATACTAATCATCTTAGAGCATAGAATTTGAATCTTTCAAGTACAGTATGCATCGATGTTAATTATTTATAGTCTCATCCTCCTCATCCTCCTCCTGTTTTCGTTATCCCCAGTACTTGAGAATTTCAAAATGAATTTGAAAGTTGGGACACTTTCATTTTGAGTTAATTTATTTATCTTGGTTAGCCTACTTTCTTTCGTTGAAGCCTGTATATTTTGCCTTAACAACATAATTTTTATTTTGTTATGCATGCAACTTCAGCAACAAATCTAGCCCGGCAAACTTCATCTTGACCCTTGCAATCCTTCACCTTTAGTTCTAAAAATTTGACAGCCTACTCTTGAACCTGTCACACGAAACAATCAGTGAAATTTATTAAGTTTTTCATGGCCCATTGTATATGCTTGTTCAATGTTTATATTTGTAATCTAAAAATATTTAGGGTTTGTGTGGCGAGTAAATAGAACTGAACATAACAAGATTATTCTTTAAAGATGGAGGGATAGAAATCGGGATATTGAACAAAAAATTATTTTCATCATGTGTATACCTAATATGGATCCAGCACCATGTACCAAATGCTATCTTAAAGGACATTAAGCATGTATTTGACACTGATAGTTTTAATGATAAATTTAATGAAAATTATAAATTATAATTTGTTTTAATTAAGGTTCAAGAGAGTTTTCAATGGGATCTGGGCAAAACTATCCAATTGTTTTATTAACAAAAAAAAAAAAAAATGAATTTGTGGTTGAGGCAGAAGTAAATATTTAAGTGATTTTTTTTAAAAAAGTTATATACATTTGATGATATCTCTTAACCATGAAATAAAAAAAATCAGTATTAGAATGAAGTGACATCGTAATTCATAATTCAATATTGTAGATCAAGGGAATTTTCAGGCTGATCATCAAGCCATTCCATGATCTCATTGCGTTTAGCAGCCTAAGAGCTGAAGATGTCAATATAGCAAGTATATCAAAGGACTCTGCCATGGCGCTCGAATCTGACCTTGGAGCTTAACAAGAAGTCCATCAGTGATCAGAAAAACCATAACTAGCTTCCACCAAACACTTCCAGAGGCACAGGAACCGATCGCATTCTGCCGCCCATGGCAATACCATGAATAAAAGTCAATTTCTCTTGTTGCTGAGCTTTTCAGTTGATGTTTGTGTGTTAAACCGCCTAAAATCTACTGACCCGCCACTATGGCTAGCACCATCGCCCGCTCTGTCTGAAACAACATGCCCAGCCTCTAAACATCTCTCCTATTCAATAAATCCCTGTCCCCCTAAATCGCTCTTTGATCTTCTAATTGATGGGTTTGGTGCTAAGCAGATTTTGCATCAAATCTACTTACAGTCACAGCCGTTCTTGTCCAATTTATGCCTTCAAGTTTTGCACTTTGAGAAGAATCCAGAGGAAATTTGAGTAACTGGGGTGACAAGGTTTTACAAGAAGTCTTTTGGTAAGTAAAAGAAGTATCAATTGCTTAAACGATTTAAGTGTTTAGTGATACTTTAAAATATAATTTATAGTATTTTTTAATACAGTTTTTAAAATAAAATTTTTTTAGACTTTAAACTTGTACATGTCTATATTATATTATATTTAATTTTATTATTTAAAATGAGAATAATAAGATTTGAACTCAGCGATCGTTTTATACTTTAATATCATATCAAAAATTATTTCAATTTAAAGATTTAAGCGTTCAATATGTAATTGATATTACTTTATAGAAAGAGCTTATAATCATTAAACAAAACAATTAAAAATACAACCTTAAATTGTATTTTTTTTTGAGTTTTTTTTAAAAATGATTTTTAATTTTTTGTTTCTTTGAACATGTTTTTTTAAATGATTTTGAACTCTTTTTTTTTTAAAAAAAATTAAAAACAATTGGGGGTAAAAACTGAGTTATAAAAATATCTATCATTGATATGTATGCCGTTGTAGAAAAATCCTTTTTGCATTGGCCAATATAAATACACTTTAAGGAAATTTCATACATTACTTTCCAAAAACATCAATTATTCAGATTTTAATTACATTGGATTTGTGTATAGTATTGCAATCTCAAAATAGTAATGGTATTATATAAAACTTAGGCATGCAAAAATGTTGGAAATTCATATTACACTTGAGATGTCCATTTAAAATATGAATAGGGAATAAAGTTATTTTAATTATTACTTTTGATTTAACTATATACATTACTTTCAAAACTAAAAATATACGTTACTATATCATTTAATAATTTTTTAAGAGTTTATTTTCTCATTGACATTTTAAGATTTTAGTAATATTTAGAAAATGAGGTACGTACAAGAAAGAGAAGATATAAAAATGGGAGTGGAAGTGGAAATATTGGGGAAATGTACGGACTAAAATGCACTTTTCCAAATAAAAATGATCTGTGCTCGAGATTTATCCAATCACAAGTTTTTTTCAGAAATTACAATCAAAACCATACCCTAAAATACAAAAATCTAAAGCATCTCACATCTATCCTATCCAACCCAAAAATTATCCATTCTAGCACTCACTTCAGAAACTGAAGCAGAAAACATGATAACTACTCTTTTTTTTTTACTTGTAGTTAATGCATTCAGAGAGTCAGTTCTTCCCTCCCCGCCACCATTTTGAGAAGGAATACAAAAACCCATCCATTAGGGAGGTCAAAGGTCAGTAGTCAATTAAGATGATGATATTGTCCTAAAGAAATGTTCCTCTTGAACTCAACCTCTACATTTCTCCGCATTCTGCAATAACACATGGCAGTTTTGGTCGGTTGTTGGGTCCTGTTGCCACATTCTCTATCTTTCGAATAACCAAAAGACCATCTCCAAGCACCCTCTATATAACGAAATCATAGTGAGGTGGAAGACACACAGGAATCTCAGATGCCGGTAGAATATTGAAGTTTTCGACTGATCAATTACAAGGGCAAAGAGAAGCAAAAAAGAATGTTAAATGAAAATCTGAAGACGTACCCCAAATACAACATGCTTATTGTCAAGCCAGTCGCATTTTGCACAAGTGATGAAAAACTGCAAGGAAAGAAGGTTCAAATCAATATAATCGTGAGTGCTGTGTGTGTTAACTTAGGGATAAAACAGCAGAATGTATAGGGAACTTCTTGAGAACTCTCATTCAGAGCAATGCTGCTAAATCCTAAGCCATGTTTAATTTGCCTGAAATTAGGAATAGAATGGGGGGCATTTCTGTTCCATGAGCTCTGTCAATTGGTTCGTCAATAATAAAGATTAGGATTTCATAAGAAATGAGATATTTTATATGAGGATTCCCATTCCATTCCCAATTCTTGAGTAAACCAAACATGTCTGAAGTAGTTAGCGGAGCTAAATGGGGGGAATTAAAGCACAGAAACTGCATGCTTAGCTTTCCAAGTGTAATCATATCTGGGAGTAAATGTAGGCAGCTAAGGGGGGAAACAACTAAGTGCAAATTTAAAGATATGACGCACAAGCAGCTAGCTTAATGGAGCAATATGAAGTTAATTTATTCACCGCCATGCTTACTAAAATTTCCAATCCACCAAACTGGAAAACTTGAAATACCAGAAAAGGGTCCATTCAAGGCCTGACACTTCTTCACATACACACCGCCATGCTTACTAAAATTTCCAATCCACCAAACTGGAAAACTTGAAATACCAGAAAAGGGTCCATTCAAGGCTTGACACTTCTTCACATACACCAATTTATTTCATACTTTCAGAACATCTAACAGCCAAGAGAAAGAGAGTACCTGACAACCATTGGTATTTGGCCCACTATTTGCCTGCAAATGGAACAATGAGGCCTTCATTTTTAGTGATAAAGCACAATCTTCAAATTCAAATGGTAATGATAGTTGATAATAAATCTACAAAGGCTTGCATAGATATTTTGGGAGCTTGTGTTCAGAGAATTTGAGGATTTTCATTTGAAGTCATTTAGAGACTGGACACTGATGAAGATGAAATCCTTGTCACAACAAAAAATCTGGTCATGATTCTTCAAGTTACCCCATCAAAGTTAGTATTTCTACCCATGGTGTTCTCCAAATAAACATAATATGAAAAGCATGCATGACGAAATTTGAGACATCTCAGAGGTATTCTTGGCTCTTGCACCTTCACTCATATTGACCTCATAGATTCTAAGCAATATACAACTCTAATAAGGACTTTAATCTTGTGAGCTTTTATGAAGCTGGCAACAAGTAGTCGAATCACATGGGTACTATCCCCTCTTAAGTTTTTCCCCTACGATTAGATTTAAATCAAGCCATTCCATCTATTCTTTTAGCAGTAAAACAGAAATATGCTAAGCGAGATACCCATTAAGAAACTCCACCTCCTATACACAAGAATTATCCAAAGGAAGTTAAGAAAAAACTACTACTAACGCAAAAAAGAATGAACCCCATATCTTATCTATCTTAACGACAAAATTTCAAGTCAATAAAACTAAGTTTCCAAAACAGACTTACTGGTTATACACCACAGGATCTCACAAGTTATTAAAGCGTCAAATTATTTGTGATGATTAGCAGAGAAAAATCTAAGAGGAGAATCGAAGAAATGATACAAGCCATATAAATGCATTATCTTCTAATAACAACAAGAAAAGCAAAAATCACCCAATAGTAAGAACAAGATGGGACACATTTATATACCAAGAAAAATGGATACCATTGAAAGTAGACCAGGGCCGGTATGTTTGGCAACAAAATTTTCATCCTCAAACTTAAGCCCATAAATAGAAACACAACCACTACCATCACCCTGCAAGTAAAAAATTCCAATAGTAAGTAACTAATCAAGTAAACAGAAAATATTAAATAATTATATAAAACTGAAAAAAAGAAAAAACAAACCTTGAGAAAATCACCAGCTTGAATCATAAAATCCTTAATCACTCTATGAAATTGACATACTTTGTAACCAACAGGTAATCCAGCTTTTCTGCCAATTTTTTTTATTCAAAATCAAATAAATTAATTACATGATATGTGATTAACTATTCCAATTACCCAAAAAATATTTAAAAACTTATATAAAAAAAGAGAGTGATTTTTTTTTACCTGTACTCGCCTGTGCAAAACTGCCTGCAAGATTTATAAAAAAAAATAATTCAAGAATTTAATAAAAATGAAAACGAGAATTAATTTTGATGCAAGGAAGTGAGACAGGAGAGTGGAAAAACCTGAAATTTTCGGCGGTTTTAGGGGCAATATCAGCGAAGAGCTCCATTTTGATACGACCAGCAGGGATGGTACCGATTGTAACATCGAAGAAGACGATTGGGTTTTTAGGGTTTGGTGGTCTCAAGTGCCACTCTACACTCCCTCCTCCTCCTCCTGACGCCATTGAAGCACTGAACTGCTCTCGCTCTCGCTGTTTCGCTTTCTCTGCTTCTCTCTCTCTCTCTGACTGAGTGTGTTTTTTGATGAAGGGTTTTGTGGGTGTACGTGTTCCAAGCTGATTGGTCCGTTAGGAAACCAAATGGTTGTTAATTGTCGATTTAGAGTATTCTAGTCGGGTAAAATCACATTCGATTCCTGTAGTATGGAAAGTTTGTCAAATCAAGTCCTCTACTTTACTTTTGGTCAAACTAATCCTTTAATTTTACCAATGATTGAATTTTTCAATCCACTTGTACATGCGTACAAGTAGCATTCATCTAACGGGAATAACAGCAAAGGCTGGATACAAGGACTCAATCAATTAGATTTTGAACTATGAGATTTGATTTGATAAAATGCAATCTCAATTCAAAAGAGATTGATTACTAATTATTAACATTTGAGGGACCACGCATGAATTTGTTCAATTTCAACGTAAAACCCACTACCCGAACTCTAATCTAAGTAGAGTTTTAAATTGAATAAAAAAACATTTTTAACATGACTATTTAATTATTTTGTTAACTTGAAGTAGCAAAATAGTCTAATTGAGCATCCAAAAGACATGTAGGAGTCCTAATTCTGGTAAGAAAAAAGGAGAAATTAGGGACCTAATTGAAACCATCTCTATAGACTGGAGACTTTTTTGAGGTTTTTCCTATATTATTCTTTAGTCCATAGGGTTTTAATGCAATTACAACTTAATCCTTCATGATTGAAACCCCTAATTTATTTGAGTCGAGGGATTAACATGTAATTGTCATAAATAAAGAGCCAATTCATAATTGTATACAAAAGTAGGGACTACCCATAACTAAATTTACAAAAACTTGGTCTTTATAGCTCGCCGCCCCCTTCACTCTCACCTCTTCAAAGCTAGCTCTCAGACCCTCTCCCCTTCTCCCCGGCAGTCGGCGGCCAACCTGACAACGTCCGGCGGAGTGTTGCTTTCACTTCAGAGGAAATTAGCCAGCACCAGCACCAGCGCCGTTGCTTTCACTTCCTGTTATATCGCGAAAGAACCAACCTTTCCTAAAGAAACAGTGAGAGAAGCACCCTACCCTTGCCGCAACTCTCTCTTCATCCTATCAAAGCCCCTCTGTTTCCCGGAAACAGAAGCTGCGGCGGCCCCCAAATCCGATTGATTAGTGGGGTTGAGACAGAGAAATGAGAGGGATAGAGATATCATTGAATCAAACCCAAAAGATAAGGTTGCAGAGAGCTCTGAAACAGCTAGAATCTTTGTATTTGAGAGCCAACTTCAATGCTTCTGTAACTGTCGCCGATACCATCCCCGTTAGCAACGAAGACACCATCCTCAAGTATGCGCTTCTCTCTCTCTTTTTTTCCCTTGAACTTCTTATTTTATGTTTTGTTAAAGTATCTAACTTTCTTGTGTTTAAATGAAGGGGTCATGGCACCTCTGAGCGCGACGGAGAAGTGGTGGCGACGCTCTGTGGTGTGGTGGAGCGTGTTAACAAATTAGTGTATGTTCGCACGTTGCGTGCCAGGTATAATCACATTACTTCCATTCATCATTGTTTTATAATGGTAAAATAAAATAAAATAAAATTAATTACTTATTATTGACTGTTAGGTACAAGCCAGAGATTGGAGATATCATAGTGGGGCGTGTTGTTGAGGTATCATTGGAATTTGGAAGATTGAAAATGATTTTCATTCGTTCATGGGTCTTATGGGTTTTATTTTTTTTTTAATTATCATGAATATATCAATGTTTTCCAGGTAGCGCAAAAGCGGTGGAAATTGGAAATTAATTTCAGCCAAGATGCTGTTTTGATGCTTTCTTCTATGAATTTACCTGATGGGCTTCAGGTATCAACCCTCTCTTTATTATGCTTCTTTTAGATGCATATCTTTGGTGCTGATTTTGTATCTTGATTTACGAAGTCATTCGTTATTTAAAGACCATGTTGGAAACATAAGAGAAAGGTCCATCGTAATAACATCTTTGGATGATTGAAATGGAGAGGAAAGGAGTTCTTGTGTAAATTGGTTTGCTTTTCCTGAATATTTGGCAAACTGAAAGAAGAACCGCAGCTTCCTCTGCGTATCTTTTGTTCAATTGCGATAATGGTTTGTGTTGAAACACTAGCAAATTCCTCACCGACTGCCTACGTTGATTTTGTCAAAGCTTGCTTTAAAATTTGAAGGACCGCAGGCTTAAAATGATTTATAGTCTCATGTGATTCTGTCACAGTATACTCCTGCTTCTTGAGTTTTGATGAGGAGGAGAGGTATTCTATGAGAATTGTACTATAGAACTTTGTTTTGTAACGTGATGTCCCATTTATGGGATCCCTGGAAATAAAATTTCAAGAATGGTCCTACCATTTAGCACTTTTGTTTGGCATGAAATGGCTACTTACGCACAATGGCTTAAACCTGCAACCTCTTGTTTACATGCCCAAGCCGCTTTCTATTGCACTATCCTATGGCCCTTCCATATCTACACGTCTTTGATCCTAAAATATTTTATTTGGAATTCTAGATGAAATGTGTTTGAGAAGCTGGGAATATATGTTCTATCTGTTCATATTTAGGATCTGAAATGGGCTTTTTTTCTTGCTTTGCTAATATGCGCGCATTCAATATGTTTGATTGCTAGAGGCGGCGAACTGCATTGGATGAACTCAACATGCGCAGTATTTTTGAGGAGAATGATGTTGTGTGTGTAAGTCTGTTGTCATGCATTGTTGATTTTCCTGCGTGATCGACCAATGTTTTACCAAAAAGTAAAGCAAATGCATAGGTAAATGTTATAAGCAACTATCTTTTTTTCTCATTTTCAGGGTGAGGTGCGTAATTTTCAGAATGATGGTGGCATACAATTGCAAGCAAGAAGTCAGAAGTATGGAAAGGTTTGATTTACATCCAAAGTGCTTTTCTATTGTGCTTTTATGGGTTGGCAAACTTTTCCGTTTTTGTCTATTACTCTATTACAAAGAATCACAAATTGAAGGGTACTATAATTGTGTCCTTTAAAATGTCCACTTAAACTAGTCCTTCACATAGAAATTGACCACTAAGCTGGACAACTCCCCACAAGGTTGAGGCAGGAAAAAGATAGTGAAAATGATATCAATGTCGACCCTAAAGAGAAAATTCATATTAATAATATTTTTAATCCCCATGAGGATATCTGGCATATCCATCTATAAGTGGGATGATATTAACAGGATATAAGGAAAATTAATGGAAAAGAGAAAAAAATAAAATTGGCACTTTGGGAGTTTTTGGGTATTAATTTAACATGCTAATGTTATTGCCTGCCTTGTCTTTTTTTTTTCTTCTGAAAATGTAGTTACAAATGCTACTGATTAATTGATCTGCACATAGTTCTTATCTATTATCTCTGATTGGTACTTCAGTTGAAGTCAATATTCAGCGTAGTCTTTCGTTTTATTTTATGCCATTTTTATCATTCTTGTTCATAGTGATATTTTTATGCATGACAGCTTGAGAAGGGTCAGTTGCTCACGATTCCACCATATCTAGTGAAAAGACAAAAACATCATTTCCATCATTTGGAACAGTATGGAGTTGACCTGATACTAGGATGTAATGGGTTCATTTGGGTTGGTGAGCATGTAGAGGCCAGGGACTGTATTGTAGAGGATCAACTAAACAATACGGAACAACAATTCACCAAATCCAATACAACCAAAGAAATGCCACTAGAGACGAGGCGGAGCATATGTCAGATAGCAAATGCTATCCGTGTCTTGTCAATTTTGGGCTTTAATGTAACTTTAGAAGTGATACTGGAGACTATTGACTTGAGCAGCACACTGAATCTTGGAATAGATGAGATGCTTGGGCCAGAGTTCCATGTTTTGGTAGCAGAGAGAGAAGCTGAACGCCGCACATCGATGACAAAAAGGAAGGGGTGACACTGTCATTGGAAACCTAAGTATACATGGAGTTGTGTTTTTCCTTCTCTTCCAGGGGTAGGATGAGTGTGCTGTAGTGAAAGAGGATTTGTAAATTTGAGAAAATTGTTGTTCAGCATCAGAGCAATTCATCTTGACAAATTTTGATCGTTTTGCTTCATCTGCGCAGCTCAGATTGATTATAAATTATTATCATGTTTGTTTCATTGATCCATTATATTTGAAACGCCTCACTGCAATTACATTATCTTTTAGCATGCTAGTAAGCTGTGATAAACTAATCTGTAAAATGCAGGGGAGAGTATAAAATGCCTGTTGGAGTGTATTGATTTCCTCTCCAGTCGTGTAATTTTAACTGACAGATTTTGTTACGGGTCTCTTTGCTATGGGTCATAAGAGCTTTCTACTTTCTTGAGAAACTTGCATCACCCATGGATGTAAAAGATTCGGATGAACTATTAGCGATTTTCCAGTGTGAGGAGAAAGTAAACAGCGGGATTGGGTCTGCTATTGTGAAGGTCGCTACTTTGTTGCTCATGTGAGTTGTGCCAGCTCTAAGGTACGAGTTCCTTGTACTGATTTGCTCTCTGAAAACCCCATTTATTCTCTTGTCAATGAGAAATGTGATATGAAGGGAAGTGCGAGGAGGGACGAGGCAACTACATCAGAAAACACGGTTATGGTCCGTTCACCTATGGACCTGATGATAGCAAAAGATTTTGAACGAGAGAGCCAGAAGAATAGAGGGAGAGTGAAGAAATAAACATGGTAGAGTTCAGATTTTTCAACCATGACCACCCCTTCCTCTTTGATGAGGAAAAGAGCTGTTGCGTTGCCTGTCTAGCTTGCCATGGACCTGTTGTGGGCATAACCTATGCTTGCACATCTTGCGACTCGTTCCTTCACAAGATCTGCGTTGAGTTTCCTGAAGAAATCCATAAAAACCTTCTCATCTTACTGTCAAAACAACATGATTCTATTTGTTTTGCATGTAAACTAGATAATTTTGCCTTCTCCTACCATTGCGGTACCTGCAAATTTGAGGTCCACTTGCGATGTGGTTCCATAAGCGGCCTTCACAAACATGAAGGTCCTGATGCAAAAAAGTACAAGCACGAGGGTCACGAACATTTTTCGGCCATTGAATATCGTGCATCTGTTAAACTAGAAGGTTATTATGAGAGGTCACCATAGGTCAGAATAAATACTGAAGATATTCCCATTTGTAATGCTTGTTGCCATCCTTGTGCAGGCCTTACATTGGAATGTGACGAATGCGATTTTCACCTGCGTTTCATACTATTAAGCATGAATGCCACCATGATCCTCTAACCCTTGAATATTCATTAGAAGACGATTTGAAGTCTGATGAATGGCACTGTGATCTTTGTGAGACTAAAAGAGACCCCAATCAATGGGTCTATTATTGTGCTGAATGCTTAATTCCTGTGCATCTCAGTTGGGTGTATCCTTGTATAGGGAAGGTGACAGGTCTGGTTGAGCAGATTCCAATTAAGATGAAGCCGTCAGAAGCATATTCTGAAAGCATTAGAAGATGGATTTGAGAATTTTCTATACCATTTAGAAATGTGTGCTCAATACTAACAGGAAAATGATTGAAATTTCTTGTAGTTGAAACATCATAGAATGCTTGCATTTGTCTTTGTTTTTGAAAAATCAAAACGATTTGCTTATCAATGTGCTTCTAGATTTGTGTAATACTCAGTTTTGTTTACTTAGGATGTGTTTTTGCCATCCGGGGTCTGCAGCTATCCAATCGCACAAGGCTATGACATTAATGGAAATATCCTCCTCTTATACGTAAAATGCTCCATGATAATCAACTCCAGCAATCAATTTTTAAAATGAACATTTGCCCTTTTTACTGGTACAGAACATGGCAAGTCATGTTTGTCAAATCGAGAACACTTGATTCAACTCAATGGATTTATCAAACACAATCAGTGACATGATCCTAGTGCACTCCTAGTGTATCCATAGTTATCAGACTCCACCTGGGAATTGACTAGGAAAAGAGTCTGAAGTCAATCAATCAAGTTTCGCAGGTTTCTCAGATCAATCTGTCAAGAACCACGAGCCTATCCAGCAACAAATTAATTAGGCGATCACCAAATACAGCATTTAATGTTCACTGCCACCCAGTCTATTGATTGTCGGTGCGATGCTTGTGGTGATACTTCAAAGGCCCTGCTCTGAAATGTGAGGAGCTTGGCATCTACCTTCATGTCAGGTGTGGATTATTGCCACGTGAGGTTCAACATCATGGCCATGACCATCCCTTCTATCTAACATCTCCATTGGATATCAGGGTTTCGGATGAATTGTACAGCGGTTTCCTGCTGTGCGAGGAGAAAGTGAACAAGGGGGATTGGGCCTATTATTGTGAAGGTTGCTACTTTGTTGCTCATATGAGTTGTTCCAACCCTGAGGTACGCCCTCTATATACCGATCTCCTTTCTGAAAACCCCATCTATTCGATTGTCAGAGAAGAATCCAATCGAAATGAAAGTGAGATGGATATCGAGGCTAGTTCATCAAAGACTCAAGACATAGGAAGGGGAAATTTTGAGCAGATGCCAATTGATTTAGAAAGAGGGAGAGCCAGAAAAATAGAAAGGGGGAGTGAAAAATCGAACATGGCAGATGCCAAGCTCAACACTGTATTTCAGATTACAGTGAAAAAACCAGGAGATCTTAATGAAGTTCAACACTGTATTTCAGATTTCCCCAGTACATCAGATTATTCTTCATTTGCTGATATATTTGATTATTTTTTGTTACCTCAAATCATACTAATTAGACTCAACTTGGGATTCGAATTGACACAAGACTCGAGTGACGGGTCGAGCACCAGATTAATCAATTGCATTCGAGGACATGCTTGCATAGGAAACTAAGTTCTGAGGACATGCTTGCATTCGAAACTAAGTTCAGAATTGCTGTACATAATCGCCATCGAGGATGATCTCTAAACACCATGTGAAAAAAATGATTCTCAGTTCATTTCATGTAGACAGTGCCATTATTGGCAAATAACGATGGAAGTCAATTGGGGCATGGCTGTCGCAATCCCTGCAGACCTTCCAAGGTAGATGCAACCTGTCATGGACATTTAACATTATACAAGCACAATTCGTCCATCACTTGATGTCGACGTCCCCTCTAGTATTCAATTCTTTCACATTTCTATTTCGTATACACTTGTTGTTCTCTCTCTCTCTCTCTCTCTCTCTCTCACACGCATGTATGTATGTATATATGTATGAATGTATGAACTTCTAATACAATATCTCCAGTCATAACAAATTTATTAGCAGTCATGATTATTAAATTTAATGAAGATGGTGTTTGTGGGTTTGAAAATGGTTATTTTTCAGAGTATTTTTTTGTTTGGAAATGTATCAAAATAATATATTTTTTATTTTTTAAAAATTATTTTTAATATTAGTACATAAAAACGATTTAAAAAAATAAAAAAATTTAATTTTTTAAAATACTTTTGAAACACAAAAAAAAATTAAATACATAATCGAAATAAATTTCCTAGTTATCACTCCCTAAATTAACTTGTGAGTCATGAGATTGACCCACAAATTTATTTATTTTTCATTTTTAAGGAAGAAATAAAACAATCAATGTCTCTTTTTAATTTCTTACCTAATAAGAATTCGACTATTTCAACGATTAAGTCAAGATGGTTTGATCAAAACTTGACTCTAAACAGTCCAGTAACTTGTGCAATTAAATCATAAACCTAGAAATTCAAACATTAGGTTATTACGTCAACCTATGATCAGATTTTATTTCTTACATAATATCTCCAACTATCACAAATCTACTGGCAATCATAATGGTTAAATTCGTTGAAAAGATGATCCAGTTAAGTGTTATATTTATTGTTTACTAGATTAATATGGAGACATCATATTAATATACAATTTTTATTTTTATTTTCAAGTAAGAAATAAAACAATCAATTTTCGTTTTTCATTTTTTTTCTAGAAGGATTTTGATGACTTCAACTATTCCAATCAACATGGTTTAATCAAATTTTAGATCTAAGCAGCCTAGCAACTTGTACAAATAAAAATGAGTTTAGTGATATGAAAGGTGTGGCTCAACTGGTTAGACTCTAAGTTTGCTCCCTAGAGGTCACTAGTTCGAGTTCCACAAACTTCAGGGTCACTAGAGACTTATATAGTCGTTAACTTCAGGGCCCGTGAGATTAGTTGAGATACGCGCAAGCTGGTCCCCGGACATCTACGTTAATAAAAAAATAAAATGAGTTTAGTATTATAATGTAAAGTATTTTTTAAAATTGTTTTTACTTGAAATTGTATTAGAATAATTATTTATATATATATTTTTATTTTTAATATTAGCACATTAAAATCATTAAAAATATCACTTTAATATTTTTTCAAACCAAAAATAATTTTAAAACGCAATTTCAAACATAAAACAAACAATGTCTTAAATCACAAATGTAAAACCTAAAAACTAAATCACTAACAACCTTCTAAATTTATTATTATTAATTTCTATGTATGCAATTGTAAGGGCAACAATTAAATAATTAGAAAAAAATCTCAAATACTCTCCACTTAATTTCTCAAACAAGCCAAAAAGAAAAGTGCCAAGCAAGACAGAAAACAGGAATCAATTCATGCCAAGCAAATAAAATCTTCCATAGGCCCCATCAATACAACACACAAATATCCAACTGATCAATTCTTTCATTAACTTAAAAACTTGTTTTTTTATATTTTTATTTTGAAAATACAAAATTCTGATAAAAAATTATAATAAAAATTAATTTATTTTATATTTTTATCTTTATTTTTTTAATAAAATATTTTTTTATATTGGCCTCACCAAATATAAACTTATAGAAATAAAAAAAAAGCACAAAAAAAATAAAGAAATTAAGAAAGAACTCTCCAATTGTTGTCGCCATACAAAATTCTATCACACAAACAAAACATCAAATATCTGAACTCCCTGACATCAACTGACAATGTTAAACCATTCCAATTCGGACACGTGTCCACGCAATTTTTTCTTCCTTTTTTACTTGGGCCCCACTCAAATTCATTTTCAAGAAATTAAAAAACACTAATAAAAAGTATCTTAATGAGGAAACAAATAATTGTATGCATATTATTTTGTTTGCTTTCAAAACTTATTCCAAATAAGTGTTTCAAAAAATCTCATAGCCAATATTTTATTTGGAATTAGTTAGTACGATCATTTTTTTCTAATATTAATTTTCTATATCATATTTTAAATAAATAATTTAAACTTGAATTGGAATAATTACAAGAACTTATATTTTTTTTCTAAAATTTGTAATGTTTTTTTTTAGTTTAACGTGGGTGTTCGGGCCGGCTTGCATGCACCTCGACTAATCCCACGGGCCCTAAAGTTAACGACCATGTAAGCCTTCAGTGGCCATTATATGAGCAACCACATGGCTCTCGAACCTGAGATTATAGAGGGAACAAATCTCTTGATCCCAAGCTTTTACCACTGAACCACCACCTAGATAGTTAAAATTTGTAATCTTTAAATGATAATATAAAGCAAACTCATTAATTATTTGGAAAATTGATTTGATAATTTTTCTGGATAAAAAATAGAATATCATTAATCTAATTATATATTACTGTAATATAATTAATATTAAATGAAAACTATGTTAAAAAAAAAAAAAAAAACAGAGTCTCTTATAAGCATAACCTCCCTCGCTCTCTCACATTTCCAAATCACACCAGGTTTATTCTCCTTCTTTCTCTAGCATTTATTTCTTTGCTGATGTCAAAAGAGATATAACTGGTGTATTAAGAACCGTGTATTTATACGTATAAGTGATTAATTACTGTTATTGGTGTGTATAGGTGGGCTGAATAGAGGAAGATCTGATGTACTTGCTGGTGGATCTTAATTATACACAAGATCATGATGGCCCTTGAAAATAAAGGTATGCTTATGCTTATGCTCTGTTTTGTTGTGTTTTCTCTTCTGGGTTTTGTTTGTTTTTCTGAATTTTGAAAACTTTTGATCTGTTTCGAGTGTTATTTCAATTATATGAGTGGTAGTGTAATCTGTTTTTTTTTTTTTTTGTGATAATGTTATTTGATCGATTTTCTATAATGGGTTTTGCTTACAATGGAGAATTGAATTGTAAAGTTGGAGACTTGAGGGATATTTTGAGTGCTGGTTACTGGTTGATCACACTGCACTGCAGTTTAGTTTTGTGATATAACATGGTTGGTGAATGTTTTGTGGTGTTGTTGCGTGATTTGGTAGCTGGTGAGGTAATTGCTACTTGAATGTTTATAAATTCTTGTGGAGTGGAGGATGTGTGATTTTATGTTTTGCAGAGATTTGGATATTAGTGAGGAATTGTGTGATTTGGATATTTAGGTTTTTGGTAGATAGAAATTGCACGAAGTGTTCAAGTGGTGGCATTCTATGCATGTGTGTGATTTGAAATTTATTGCATGTTGAGTTGATGTGCAATGTAGCTTTCCACATCTAGAGCCTAGGTTCAGAAAAGGTTTTGGAGAAAGTTGAATAAAACAGTTTCAATGCTGGCCCTGGCATGGTCCTATACCAGTTTAATCGTGATCCTATCATCTGCTGATTTAAGTGTGTACAATCGGTGCAGTTTACTTCTTCTAGTGTCATTGACCTACTCGATTAGCTACTAAAGTACATTTTAGGTATCCAACTACAGGAGCATGTGTAGAATGTGAATACCTTGTCAATTTGATTGGCACTTAAGTGAAAATCTTGTGCAAGCTCATTAGCAAACTAATAAACCTTTGACAAAAGGATATTTTTTGGGAATTATTGTAATGAGCATAGATTAGTTCCCCTCACGCAATCTCATTCAAGGTAGAATCCAGTTAAAAACCTTAATTTGTTCATCCTCGACAATAATCCAAGAATCCTGGTAAAATCAGCCAAACAAGGGGCCTTACTCATTTTGTGAGAGATGAAAAACCACTTCAGACCTTCAAGCCTGTACATCTCCATCTGCAGCTGGAAACTTACTTCTCCATTTCCTTACCTTATATCTGAAAGAAGGTAAGAAATCCACATATTTTCAAACCAAATGGAGTGTCATTGAATTCATCAAAACAAGATAGTGACGTGAAACTGGTTGGGAAGGTCCAACAAATTTTAATTAATTAGGTCCATCCTAAACACAAGTCATTCCTTTTGTGACAATGTTCTCTCTAAGAAAATAAGAATTAATGCTTTAACCATCTGCTTCATTATCTACCTAAAAAACCCTTCTTTCTCCAGAATTTTGTCAAAATCAATGGCTTGTTTTTAAGAAACAACTTTGTGAAGCTACTTGTTGTGGCCTCTTGAAAATGTGCATGTTGTATGTTATTTATGTTTGGTAGAAGGGAAAGACCTTGGTGTTTTGAATTCATATGATAGTGCTTTGGCATCTAGATGCATTATTGTGGTTTGGATGATGATGCTAATTGATACCACGCCACTTAAAGGAGCAATTTCTGGATCTCTCTCTCTTTTTGTGTTGTCTAGGGATAAGGAGGCTTTGGTTACCTATTATTTGGACTTTTGCTTCAGGAAGATGTCATGGGATGTATCATATACTTGGAATGCTGAAGATTGTGAGGTGTTCACTTGAATGGCTATACTATTGTGTACAGATAAGAGGAAATATTCTTACTCTTTTATTTTCTGGCTAGTGTATAAGGGATGTACAAGGAGGGTTGTTGAGGGGAAGAGTTACTTCTGACTTATTTTAGATGGTTGGTTTTAACTCTGCACTTTTATCTAGTATATAGAAGTTTCATCATAGATTTGGTGGATTAATTTTTTGCAACTGGAATTCTTAGTTCTGTGATTGGAACCCATTCTGTTGTCCTCTGGTAAAGTTTTTGGCTATCCCAGAAGAAAGATAAAGGCAGCAGTAAATACTCATGTCACTAGATATTATGGTCCAGATTATCCAGCCAATTGTTGCTATCCTTTACTTGTTTCTTATCTCACATCCTTTAGTATTATCTACAAAGGCTTTGCTTTAGCATTTTCTGTGTATATGCAGTTGTCTGTCCATGTAGCAGCATTTTGTTTTTGTTTCTCTTTTCTTTTTTTCTTTTCTTGTTTTTTCCATCTTTGGCACTTTTTTTGCATGTGCTGTGTTTTCTCAATACATTATTATTTTCCAAAAAATGTGTATTGGAGGCTTTCCCGGGATTCACACACTTGGTATTTCTTGTTTGTTTTACTGTTTATCAGAACTGTTAAATATGGGTGATGATAACAGATTATTAAAATAAATTTTCTCAAGTGTTTGCTGTTTTTCATTTCTTCTTGACAGAAACTATGCAAAGGAGCTGTGAGGCCTCCTTAAAATGCCTCCAAATCAAGGGATTCCCTTATGGGAATACCTTTGAAAGCTTTCGGTTCAAAGAAGAAATTGGTGCTCACCCAGGCAGGGATGTTGTTGAACCAGTTCACTCACTAAGCAGCGAGTTTCTTGAACTTCCAAGTGAATTTCAGAACAAACCTGCCTACCATCATGATTTTGGCTCATGGTCTACCTTTTATCCAGACTCTCAAAAGATGCCGCCGTGCCAAATGAATTGTTTTGAAAGCC
Organism: Populus trichocarpa; assembly: GCF_000002775.5. Classification (NCBI taxonomy): domain Eukaryota; kingdom Viridiplantae; phylum Streptophyta; class Magnoliopsida; order Malpighiales; family Salicaceae; genus Populus; species Populus trichocarpa. The sequence goes on along the minus strand of NC_037287.2, from coordinate 19,696,661 downwards.
AATTTTATCCCTTTCCTTTGGAGACTCGATTTCAGTATGCTCCTTTCAATATGTTTTCTCAAGGTTATCCATGTGAGATCCAGTTACAAGATTTTCAGTATTTTGTGGTCATAGACTTTGAGGCTACTTGTGACAAGGAAAGAAATCCTCATCCACAAGAGATAATTGAGTTTCCATCTGTCATTGTGAGCAGTGTCACTGGCCAACTAGAAGCGTGTTTTCAGACATATGTGCGACCAACATGCAATCAGCACCTCAGTGATTTCTGCAAGGATCTGACTGGTATCCAGCAAATCCAGGTTAGTTTGGAATTCCTTTACTTTTTAGAAAAGAGTACTGTGTATGTGTTTCTTGGAATGTCTATCAACAGTGTTCGATTTACGTTGTACTAGGTTAGGTAGGTCGACTGTCCCTTTAAAAGACCAGATAGTGCGTGACTAGAAATTTATATTACCCTGGGAGTGATTACCAACATTTACTTTATGAGGAGAGAGAGACAAATGGAAGAGAGAGAAACATTGGCATGAAAGAGGTTTTTTCACTTTCTCCATCTGCTTTTTGTCTCTTCCTTGTAACTCTCTATCTCCTCATGGAGTATTGTTAGTTAATCCTGTAGGAATATAAAATTTCTCGTTAAACACTATCTCTTAGGTTTTGCGACGTGAATTATTTTATTACTTTGAATTGCAAGCTGGCCACACTTTTTAAACTGTTGCTTACTTCAACTAGTTTCTTAGAATTTTCTTTACGTTAATCTCTCTTCTAAACTTTTTGATGAACATCATGTTGCCTCTATCTTATTCTTGTATTTCTGTGTGGCTCCAGGTGGACAGAGGTGTTACTCTTAGTGAAGCACTCCTCAGGCATGATAAATGGCTTGAGAATAAAGGGATAAAAAATACTAGCTTTGCTGTGGTGACATGGTCAAACTGGGATTGTCGGGTGATGTTGGAATCTGAGTGCCGATTCAAGAAGATCAGGAAGCCTCCTTATTTTAATCGGTAAATGATCAGATAAAAACTTGTAGATTTGAACCATTCCATTATAAATATATTTGAATTTCTGGGCAAACTATTTTTCATTGTGAATGAATTGCAACTCTGTTTTTTTTTTTTTTTTTGTGGATATGTCATAAGTGCCTCTGACATGATATTCTTTTTTCTTTTTCTTACATTTGTCAGATGGATCAACTTAAAAGTTCCGTTCTGTGAAATATTTGGTGGTGCAAGATGTCTGAAGGAGGCTGTTGAGATGGCAGGCCTAGAATGGCAGGGCCGTGCTCACTGTGGACTGGATGATGCCAAAAATACTGCTCGGCTGCTTGCCCTACTCATGCATAGGGGTATCAGATTCTCCATCACCAACTCACTGATGTGGAACACAACTGACAGTTCATTGCCATGCAAGCAGTCCCCCGAGAACCTGTCCTTTTCACCACATCAACCCCAAAAGCTGAAGGAAATGCGTATTCCTGTTTTCCCGTATCACCCCTTTTGTTTCTGTGGGGTGAAAAGCAGCAAGGGAATGGTTCGAAAGCCTGGACCGAAGCAAGGTAGCCTGTTCTTTGGCTGTGGCAACTGGACTGCCACTAGAGGTGCCCGCTGTCATTACTTTGAATGGGCATCTCCTTGACTAAGATTATGGAAAACCTGTTTAGCTTTGGACTCCGCATCCTATATTCTGTCAGGATGCACTGTGAAAAAAATGACAAAAAAAATGGAAGATTGAAAGTAATGTAGTAGGTTGTCTCCTAGTGAACAAAATATAAATAGTTGGCTCAATTGGTGGAGGGTTTGGGAAACATCAGAGTGGTAGGAGAGCTGCAACCTGTAAAGCTGACTTGTTGACTGGAGAACAAATTGGTAAATGTTTGATGGGTAGTTAGGATGATGCTTTTTACGTGCATGGACATGCTAAGTTATTGTTATGATAAATAACCCGTGAGATAGGGACAATTCGATTTCCTATGCATCTCTAACGGGAGTGGATAGAGTTGCTTGCCCAAATTTCTCATATCTGTTCTGTTTTTCCTTGTTTTCTTGAATTCCTTTGGGTCTTGTCTGGGGCTTTGATGGTCTAATTAGGTCTGTTGATTATGTACTGTTATTCTAGCGAGTAATTAAGCATGCAGCTCCAAAACATAATGAAATGGAATGAGAAAAGGTGCGCTCATTTTCAATGCATCAAGCAGGTTTCTAGTTAAACTAAACTTGAGATTGATCCAGACGAACCTAAAAAACAAAATGATATGATTTTAATAAAAATGATTTATTCGGTATCCAAACCTTTTTTTGGTTAGACAACAATGCACTGTTAATAAAACGTTAGAGGCACTTGACTGAGGCAGATAAAGCTTGAAAAGCTTCCCTCCAAGCATATTCCTCTTGGTCAGTATTTACAAGTGTCATGACCTCTATTACTTTGACGACATGTGTGAAGGAGGAAACTAAAACTCAGCCTCCAAGCTCCAGACATGGTCTACAAAGACATTTTCAAGCCAAGGCCATCATCACCCTTCCATTCCCTCCCTATATTTAATGCCTTCAAGCCACCTTCCATAGTTTCCTGCCACAAAACCAATCACATTTTCAGTGAATCTTTTACATCAATGAAAATAAAATATGAAACTACACATCATCCATGATGAGCACTGAACAAGCTGTTGCATCCCACAATCATTTTGTTTTTCAATAATTACTTCCAGCAAACAAAATCTTTCCTAGATTCTATCTTGTTCCTTGGAGATGTTAAACAATGGAAGCTGCAAGAAGAGCTCTGTGCGTAAGCGATCCGTTTAACCCACTCATTACAACCTTCGCGCAGTCTGCTGGCATTCTTGTCATCTCTCATTGCTTCCACCTTTTCTTGAAACAATTCGGACAGCCTGGACCTGTTGCACAAATCTTGGTAATCAATCTTTCTCTTTCCATATACATCCCTAAATATCAATTTATGTAACGTTTATGCCAGCTTATATACTCTTTTGTTTCATCAGGCTGGAATTGTTCTAGGTCCCTCATTGTTGTCCCGCATCCCCAAAGTTAATCGATTCTTTATTCAGTCGAGTACCGCGGATTATTATGAAGTAATTGAATCCATTTTCCGCACAGTTTTCATGTTCTTGATAGGCCTAGAGATGGATATTCCTTACATGAGGCGAAGCTTGCGAAAAGCGAGCATTATTGCATCTGGTGGGGTGATTGTAGGTGTCTTGTTTGGTATTGCTGTATCCATTTCCCTCATCATTTTGTTGAAAATAAAATCCCAACTTTTTGATTTTGCCACTATCATCATAATAGCATTAACGAACTCGGCATCTCCTGTAGTTTTTCGACTGGCAGCTGAACTGAAGTTTCTGACTTCAGATACAGGAAGATTGGCAGTCTGTGCTTCTTTGATCACTGAAATGTTTTGCGTGTTATGGAGGTCTGTTAGCCTCGCAGTGGATCCATGGAAAAATTTAGGAACAGGGATTCTTTTCCTTCTTATGACCGTGACACTTATAGGTATAAACAAGTATTTGGCTTCGTGGTGTAACCAGAGGATTCGGAACCAAAAATATGTGACGAACACAGAGTTTGTAGTCTTCTTGTTCCTTTTAATAGCGGCCGCACTTTTTATTGAAGAATATGGTTACAACAGTGCAATATCGTGCTTTTTATTAGGCTTGATGTTCCCTAGGGAAGGCAAAACTACTCGGACATTGTTGCATAAACTCAGTTACGCTACATACAACTTCATACTTCCAGTGTACTTTGGCTACATAGGTTTTCAGCTTAATGTTTCTATTTTGGGTAGATTAAAACCTTTGATCACGGTTATTGTGATGATTGTAATGTCCATCGCAACTAAAATTATTGGCACGCTAGTTGCTTGCCGTTACCTCAAGATCTCAACAGAAGAGGGTATTGTACTTGGCTTTTTACTCGATTTGAAGGGAAATGCCGAACTTCAGATCTTGGGAAAGCTGCCAAAGGAAACTGTAAGTTTTTGGAAAAATTATCAGTACCCTCGTGCTTTTTTGAATTACTCTATGGCAGGATGCGTTGATATGAATACTGAAAAAAAAAATCGTTCTCTTCTTTCCGCAAATGATATTATTTTATGCTTTTCCTATAGTTGAAACAGTGGGAGGAAGCAGATGTTCACGGTATGGTGCTAACTGTTGTGGTGATTAACACTGTGATAGCAGGAGTGGTAGTGGCTCATATATTAAGGAAAAAAGAAGAGTACTTTTCTCACAGCCATATCTCACTTGAATTAGGTGAACATGAGAGTGAACTTCGAATGCTGGCTTGTGTCTACGGATCTCGGAATATATCATCGAAAATTGGATTAATCTCTGCTTTTAGTGAATCTCTCAAAACACCAGTCACCACTTACCTGATGCACCTAGTTGAGCTACCAAAGAAACGCACCAAGAAGAATTTGATGTACCACCAGCTACAAGATGGTGATCAATACAGTGACGAGGAGGACTATGGCGGAAATGATGTTGTGGAGATCAATGATGCCGTGGATGCATATACCATGGAGACCAAAGTTTTGATCCACCAAAGGAAAGTTGTGTCTTCCTTTGAGAGAATGTACGAGGATGTGTGTGATTCCATTGAGGACTTGCGTGTTTCGATCATATTTCTGACTTTTCACAAGCACCAGCGCCTTGATGGGAAAATGGAGAGCGGAAAGGATGGAATGAGAACCACTAATCATAAGGTTATGCGTCATGCCCCATGCTCGGTAGGGATCTTTGTGGATCGAGGGCAGACAGGATTTCAACAACCTAGTTCACAATCTGTGCAAAATATAGCAACATTATTTTTCGGAGGCCCTGATGATCGCGAGGCATTGGCGTGTAGCAAAATGATTTCAAACCATCCTCACATTCATTTGACACTCATACACTTCCAGAATTTACCATCAAGCAAACAGACAGAGTACACCAATGAAATACTCCACAGGAATGATGAGTTGCTGATGGAAATGTCAAATCACGAGATTGAGGCTGACATTGACAGGGCATATACGCAGGATTTCTATAACAGGTTTCCACAAGTAAACTATATATATTTGATATCTTTGTTTCTTTATTGCTCTAAACATGTCTTTTCCTTCTGATAGAGTAATTGCATTGCCTCTGTTGGCTCTTGTTACATATAAGAACTGCATTTTTCTTTTTCTTTCAGATATGTGACGTCGGGTCAAGTTGGATATGTAGAGAAGTATGTTGAGAATGGGACTCAAACCGCAGAGGCTCTAAGAGACATACATGATACCTTTTCATTGCTCATTGTAGGAAAGGGTGGTAGAGGGAACTCACCTATGACAACTGGTATGAGTGACTGGGAGGAGTGTCCAGAGCTGGGGACAGTCGGGGACCTTCTGGCTTCTTCAGAACTTAACACCAACAGTTCGGTTTTGGTCATTCAACAATATCGACATTCGAGAAATGACCTTAATTAGGGATTATCAGACATCTGATATGCACATATATTAATGTACATATATATGTGAAATTGTTAGATAGTTATTGTCTATGGTTTTCATTCGAACAGGATTTCTTACAATGTAATTTGAATGAGTTTTAGACACATTGTTTAGCTTATTGCTTAAGGAGAGGTAATGATCTTCCTGGCGTTGGAACAGGTAAAGGGCCTGTTCCAAGACAGGTAATGCTTGAAATTTCTGGTTGCTCTAGCTTACGGTCACTTCCCGAGGAGTTTGTAACCTAGTCTCTTTACATGAACTGGAAATTATCAATTGTCCTAGCTTCTTGGAAAAATGCAAAGGAATAAGGAACTTCAGAGCAAGAGGTTAGGATTTCTCCAATGATTATGGCATGTGATGGAAAACCTGTGGAACCGTCATCATCTACCAACAGAAGGTTTCAAAGTGGTGTTTATATAGGTGAGCTTCAACATTACACTCGTTCAATTTCTACAAGTCATAAGATCCTAAAACCTCACAATGTTGACTGACTGATTTTGATAATCTTTGCATCAAGTTCTGCTTTCAACATAACATTTTCCCATTCCCAAATGGCAAAAGTCAGTTCTATCGATAAAATAAAATAAAATAAAATAAAAGGTAAAATCAGGCTCTTTAAACATCCAAGTTTGAAGGGGTGGTAGACGAGGGCTATGATCGGTGTTCTATGATGCTGTTGGAGCAACTTTATGGCAGTCAAAAGTTATCTGGATCCTTAGAAGATCTTAGACTTCGGAGTCTCATGCTCTCAGAAATGGGAGAAGGGGAGAAACATTGTCAACAGTGACACTGATAGTCAAGTTTTTCCAGCTCATCAAAAAGAAGCCCAATAGCAGTCAAAATTGTCGCCAGATTTCAGATTTCCCGGAGTTGTTAGAGGAGCTGTAAGTGGAAATGGCAGTGGAGAAGAGGAACCTCATTCGGTTTCCGCAGGTTCATATACCCCTCCTTTCACCATCTGTCCTATTCAAACCCAACAAACATCTGCCTTACTCGCTTTTCCTCAATTTCCTGATTCAGGATCTCATAAATTTTTTTTGTCCCATTCCTTCCTTTTTGTTTCAGGTGCTAATAGCAGGGGAACTTAGTGTTAGGAACATTAAAAAAACAAAGGACATCAGAAGTTAGTGTCTGACTGCTCGGAATGTCGCAGTAATCATCCAATCGTTTGAGATGGAAGTCTGTTACTCAAATACAGATCAAATGGACTAGGTTAACTTGCTTTAGTTTCTCTGAAACATCTTGTTATCAGCAAACTGGTAATCTGGAAAGAGGAGCATAGAGCTATGTCTTTCAGCTTTATATGATTATACTTTCCATTGTAACTGGTTCGATGGGTTCCAAACTACATATATTTTCATCTCAGGGACTTTTGCTTCTTTATTTTTTCTTTTTCTAAATATACTTTGGAAGTCAAAGTGAATAATTAATTCTGTCTCGACTTGAAAGGTTTCTGAATCTGAGATATATCTTGTGAATAATTAATTTTCAGATGATTTTCCTCCGAAAGAAAAATGGGAAATATTATAAATATTATATTCATTTCACAGGAAATAAATAGTGCAAAAAAGAGATGGAATGAAATAGTACAGAAACTCTTTTCATGTAAATTGCAATGGCTGTTATTGGGATAAAATATGGTGTTTTTAGTAATGAACTGTATCAGTGTTCATAATTACATAACTTAAATCTATGCAATATCTTAAGCTTGTTCTAAGAAGTTAATGATCTTGGCACTAAAAATAGGATCAAAGGCAAATCAGTAGTTAAATAAACAAGCCATCTCCCACCTAATAGATTTTCCTCTTGGTCAGTATTTTCAAGTGTCATGTCCTCTATTACTTTGACGACATGTGTAAACAGGGCAAATGAAACCCAGCCGCTCAGCTTCAGACACGGTCTCCAAAGAGATTTTCAAGCCAGGGCATCATCAGCCTTCACTCCCTATTTTTAATGCCTTCAAGCCACCTTCCATAGTTTCCTGCCACAAAACTGTTCACATTTTCAGTGAATCTATTACACCAATGCAACGAAAAGAAAAAAAAATGGAACGACACATGCCGTGATGAGCACTGAACAATTTGTTTCATCCCACAATCACTTTTTTTTTCTTTCAATTTATTACTTCCAGCAATCAAAATCTTACTAGAATCTATCTTGTTCCTTTGTGATATTAAAAATGGAAGCTGCAGGAAGAGCTCTGTGCGCAAGGGATCCATTTAATCCGCTCATTACAACCTCCACGCAGGCTGCTGGTATTCTTGTCATCTCTCATTGCTTCCACCTCTTCTTGAAACAATTCGGTCAGCCTGGACCTGTTGCACAAATCTTGGTAATCCTTCTTTCTCTTTTCAATATACGTTCATGAATCTTGATCTTTTTTCTGGTATATAAGCGAACTCGAATAAATTTTAATGTGTTGATAGTTTCTTGTTCTATCAGGCTGGAATTGTGCTAGGTCCCTCGTTGTTGTCCCGCATCACCAAAGTCAATCAATTCTTTATTCAGTCGTCTACTGAAGACTATTATAAAGTTTTGCAATTCATTTTCCGCACAATTTTTATGTTCTTGTTAGGTCTAGAGATGGATATTCCATACATGAGGCGTAACTTGCGCAAAGCAAGCATTATTGCATCTGGTGGATTGATTATAGGTGTCTTGTTTGGTATTGTTGCATTTATTTCCCTCATCATTTTATTAAGAATAAAAGCCAGTTTTGATTATGCCAGTTCCATCATAATAGTCCTAGCGAACTCGGCATCTCCTGTAGTTTTTCGACTGGCAGCTGAACTGAAGTTTCTGACTTCGGATACAGGAAGAATGGCAGTCTGTGCTTCTTTAATCTCCGAAATGTCTTGCGTGCTATTGGGGTCTATAGTTCATTCAGCTAGCTGGGAATATTTTGGAAAAGGGATTCTTTTGCTTTTACTGACCATAGCACTAATAGTTGTAAACAAATATTTGGCCTTTTGGTGCAACCAGAGAACCCGGAACCAAAAATATGTGACACATGCAGAGTTCTTGGTCTTCTTGTCCCTTTTAGTAACGGCGGCACTTGTTATTGAAAAGTATGGCTACATCAGTACAGCATCTAGCTTTTTATTCGGCTTGATGTTCCCTAGGGAAGGCAAAACTACTCGGTCATTGTTGCATAAACTCAGTTACGCTACGTACAACTTCATACTTCCAGTTTACTTTGGCTGCATAGGTTTTCAGTTTGATGTCTCTTATATGGGAAGTTTCAATAGTTTCATCATGGTTATAATGATGATTTTCATGTCCATTGCAAGTAAAATTATCGGCACATTATTTGCTTGCCATTACCTCAAGATCCCAACAGACGAGGGCATTGTACTTGGCTTTTTACTCGATTTGAAGGGAAATGCCGAATTTCATATCATGCGAAATCTGCCAAAGGATACTGTAAGTTTTCTGAAGACCTTTCCAGGAATTATCAGTACCCTTGTGTTTTTCTTTGCGTAGCATTTGGTACTTGCATTGACATAGATACTTACCTCAATAAAAATTGTCTTCTTTCTTTTAGTAATGTTGTTTTATGCTTTTCCTGTAGTTGAATCCAATGGATCAAGAGAATGTTCAAAATCTGGTGGTATCTGTCGTGGTGATGAACACTGTGATAGCAGGAGTGGTAGTGGCTCATATATTAAGGAAAAAGGAAGAGTATTTTTCTCACAGCCATACCTCCCTTGAATTAGGTGAACATGAGAGTGAACTTCGAATGCTGGCTTGTGTCTACGGATCTCGGCATATATCATCGAAAATTGGGTTAATCTCTGCTTTTAGTGAATCTCTCAAAACACCGGTCACAGCTTACCTGATGCACCTAGTTGAGCTCCCAAAGAAACGTACCAAGAAGAATTTGATGTACCACCAGCTACAAGATGGTGATCGATACAGTGACGAGGAGGACTATGGCGGAAATGATGTTGTGGAGATCAATGATGCCGTGGATGCATATACCATGGAGACCAAAGTTTTGATCCACCAAAGGAAAGTTGTGTCTTCCTTTGAGAGAATGTACGAGGATGTGTGTGATTCCATTGAGGACTTGCGTGTTTCGATCATATTTCTGACTTTTCACAAGCACCAGCGCCTTGATGGGAAAATGGAGAGCGGAAAAGTCGGAATGAGAATCACCAACCATAAGATTCTGCGCCATGCGCCATGCTCGGTAGGGATCTTCGTGGATCGAGGGCAGACAGGATTTCAACAACCTAGTTCCCAATCTGTGCAAAATATAGCAGCATTATTTTTTGGAGGCTCTGACGATCGCGAGGCATTGGCGTGTTGCAAAATGATTTCAAACCATCCTCACATTCATTTGACACTCATCCACTTCCAGCATTCACCGTCAAGCGAACAGACAGGGTCCAATAATGGCACACCCCACAGGGATGATGAGCTACTGATGGATATGTCAAGTCACGACATTGAGGCTGACATTGACAGGGCTGTTGTGCAGGATTTCTATAACAGGTATCCACTGGCAAATTACATATATGCTTGACATCTTTGCTTCTTTCTACTCTAAACATGTTTTTTCCCTTCTGAAAGAGTAATTTCATTGCGTCTTGGCTCTTGTTACAATAAGAACTGCATTCTTCTTTTGCTTTCAGATATGTGACGCCAGGTCAAGTTGGATATGTAGAGAAGTATGTTGAGAATGGGACTCAAACAGCAGAGGCTCTAAGAGACATACATGATACCTATTCATTGCTCATTGTAGGAAAGGGTGGTAGAGGACACTCACCTATGACAACTGGTATGAGCGACTGGGAAGAGTGTCCAGAGCTGGGGACAGTCGGGGACCTTCTGGCTTCTTCAGAACTTAACACCAACAGTTCGGTTTTGGTCATTCAACAATATCGGCATTCGAGAAATGACCTTAACTAGGGATTATCAGAGATCTTATGCGCACGTATGTTAATGTATGTATATTGTATATGGATCATCGGGTAATTATTGTCTATAGTTTCCATTCACACAGGATTTCATACAATGTCATGCGACTGAGTTTGTAAACCCTTCACTAGGTTTACAGCTTCAGGAGAGGTAAAGGGCCTCAAGGCCCTCAACTATACAATCAGGAAACTGACCAGTCTACTTAATGGAGTCGATTAGGGTAATATAACTTTTCACCAGGTGCTCAGTATTTAACTACTTTCAGGTGTCCAAATTAAGGGTGTATTTGGATAAACTTTCTCATGTGACTTTACCAAATTAGGAAAGGAGAGCCATGTTCAAATCTCAGCTCTGATAACTCATTGATGATTATTGCCCTTCAAATTAAGCATCCATGGCAAGCACGCAAGACTTTCCATGTTCTGAACACATTCTTTTGCTACAGTGGCTATATTCTGCCGTGCAGGTAATGTTGTCCGAGCTGCGTTTTGGTATGGATTGGCTGTCCATTTCAGGATTTATCCTATTGTCTATGAACTTCCTTTTGTTCTGGTTCTTGATCCAGACACCTTCCAATCTGGTCAGGAGCCACTTCTTGTCAATTGGAAATCTAGTCGAAGCTGCGTCTACTGAAGACTATATAAGAGTCTTTGTATTTCTTTACATGATTTACATGATGTAATGGTTATTTGTTTTCGCAGTCTACCCCCTTTTTTTTATTTTAATTTTAATTTGTTTTAAATTAAAATTTTATATTTTTAGATTGTTTTTTATATGCATATGTTAAAAGTAATTTTATTGTAATATTATTTTAATTATTTTCAAACAAAAATTACTTTAAAAAATAATCATTATCTCAACATGAAACACAACACTAAATAAGATTTGAGAATATATCTGACATAAGATTTGAGAATATATCTGACATCTATCAGCCGCTAAAAATATAAAGTATCTCGCTAATATATATTTTGATTCTTTTTAAAAATTTAATTTGGTCCCTGTATTTTATTTTTCTTACGAGTAAGTTCTTAATTGAAGTTTTTTTAGTCCTTATATTTTACAATAAATACAATTTATACCTTAGTAATTTTTTTTAATTCAATCTCTACATGTCAAATCTTAATGTTGGTCAAAATTGTAAAAGTAGATATATGATATCTTAGAAAACAAAATCTTAACTTAAAAAATCAAGATAAAACATAAGAAAATAAGTTATAAAAATAAAATATGGAAAAATATTCTTGTGATATTAATATGATATTATAGAAAACAAAATCTTTTATAAATAAATAAATTATTTTTGTTGTTGTTATACCAAGCTTGCGGTAAAACGAAAGTCTAAGGAGAGAGAGTCAATAACTTGCCCTAAATCATCAAGAAGGCATAAATGTGGAGTTTTCATGGATTGCTTTTGACACTTCACTTCATGGGTGATTATTTTCGGTTCGGTTCAAATTTTATCTAAACTAATTTTTTTTAAAAAAACCAAAACCGGTTCAAGCCAACTGGTTTCGGTTCGGTTCGGTTTTTTAGAACAAAAACTAGTTCAAATCGGTTTGGCTCAGTTTTTTTCGGTTTGGTTTGGTTTTTTTGGTTTGGCTCGGTTTTTTTCCGTTTGGGTTCGGTTTTTTCGGTTTCAGGGTTATAAAATCGAAACCGAACTGGTTGATTTTTTCAAAATTTTAATCAGTTTTTTTTCACAGTTCGGTTTTTCGATTATTTTTTTTCTGGTTTTCTCGGTTTAATCAGTTTTTTGCTCACCTGTACTTCACTCTTTATCTGTGTATATTTTATTATAAAATAAAAGAAATAAAAAAAACTTCATCAAGGACTTATCTTGGAAAAAAAATACAAATTTGAAGACAAAGTTTTTTTAAAAAACAAAGAACCAAAACATACATAAAAAATATATAATATATTATAAAAAACTAACATTACTTAACAACATTATTTTTGAATGACAAATAAACTTAAACTTAAAATCAAAATCAAATCAACTCAGATCTAAACCAATTTCAATAAAAGGAAAAAAAAAACGTGGCTAAAAACTCGACTATCAACTTACCGATTTTGTTTTATTAAAAAAATATTATTTTAAACTTTTTAAAAGAAATTGAAAAGTCAATTTTCTCGTTTTATGACCCAGGCCTGTCCTTATCGATCTTGCAAACTATGCTTAACGGGTAAGTACAAAAACACGGGCCGGGCTTAGAGGACAATTTCAAGCCCATGCTCGAAAACCTCTAGTTACGAGCATGCCTCTCTTTCTACGAACTTTTTTGTTAAAAAAAATCAGGAGAATTCCATCTTCTTTGCTCTCGGGCTGCAGCTCCCTTTACACAGCTGCTTCCCTCTCTTTCCTTCAACTGCGCTAACAGCACCATAATCACTTAACAGTACTAACAAGTACAGTGCGGGTCGTGAGTTTTAGGCTTGCAGTGTAGTTAAATTCTTCAACATGGTAACGATTCCTTTTTTTCCCCTACAGCTCAATTTTCTACAGTTTTAATTTTTGCTGTTTCGGTGAAGTTTTCGAAATTTTTGTTGGGTTTCAGCTTAATAATTTTTTGAATTTTAATCGTCTATTTATTGCAATTTAAATGGGCAAGCAGAGAATAATTGCTAACCTAATTGTGATTTTAGTTGTTAATTTTAGTCACAGGTTTTCATTTTCGGATTTTTGAGGTTTTATTTGCACATTTGTTTTTTTATTTTATTTTGAATTTAATCACCTATTTATCGCAATTTAAATGGTCAAATAGAGATTAATTGCTAACCTAATTTTTATTTTTGGTGTTAGTTTTAATTATAGGTTTTTTTTTTTTGCATATCTGGTGATTCTTAATAAATTACATGCTTCCATTTCATTTTTACTTTTTATTTGAATAATAATTTATTTATGTTGGTTTTTTTTTTTTTCAGGAAGAATTCAGGAGGGCTATATTGCAGTCTGGTCCAATTGAATCTTTTGCTCTCCAGACCGTTCAAGAATTTATTAAACCTCAGGTGATTAATTTTTTTTCTTTATTCAATTTTTTTTGCGCATGGAGTGCTTGCTGATTTGCTGCTGTATAATTGAATGATGATCACAGAAGCAAACTAAATTAGTGCAAGATGAGAATCAATTGTTGGAAAATATGCTCCGGACATTGCTTCAGGAGCTCGTGGTATGTTTTTTTTTTTTTTTTGTGGTGCATATTGAAGGAGCATTTTATGTTATAGTTAATATGGATAATTGTGGATTTTCTTTTCTTGTTCATTTTGTGTGAGCTGAGAGATTTTACATTTGTTTTGTATGCAGTCATCTTCTGCTCAGTCGAGGGAGGAAATAATGTTGTATGGGAAGTCCATTGAGGATGGTGAAGACTCACAGGGTCAAATTCCTCGTCTGCTAGGTATATGCTTGTAATTGTTATTTAGTTCCTGTGCTCGTGCCCAGGATTCTGAATTAAGTTGTGTTAAATTGTGATGTAGTGTTCTACAAGATTAAATAAATAAAAAGTGATATAATTTGATTTCTTCGTTTGGTTTTAATTTTTTCATTAGTGACTAGTGAAAAATATTTTTGAGTTGGTTTGATTTAAGCATTCCCCTATAGATGCAGAATGTTGCATAAAATAGGACCTGCAAATTGGTTCTGTGAGAGCTGGTTTATTGTGTTGGCTTCATCTGGTTTTTATGATCGAGAGAATCCATGCAAAATAGAATTGCTTAGTTTTGCAAGAGGCTATTTACTTTTACCAGTTCTTTTCCACACAGGCTTGCGATAAATTGTGAATTGGGTCTACGGAAAAAAATGATTAATGTCCAGATGGATTACAAATTTTGTGTTTCATCTTGGTTTATTTTTTAACAGCTAAACCAAACAAGAGTAGACTATATTTTAATACTTATTGACACAGTATACAAATGTGTGAAACTATAGAAGTGGTGGTTCACGGACATTTTTTTGCCTTTTCTTTACAGAAATTTAATGATTTTAAAATGTAATTTGTTCAGACAAAACTAGACCTAAAGTGCTCCCACGCACTATGTTCTGGTGGATGGAGCTTGAAAGAGTTCCGCAAATCCTTGGAACTGTCATCTTTGTGATGTTCATTTCAACTTTGAGTTAAATTTGCTTGTGTCATGCAGTGCTCTAATTATTGCATGGATTGTTGAGGGGTTGGTGCAAGAGCTATAGATTCCAGAAGTATAAATACTGTTGAAAACCCCTCTTTAGCAAACTGTTCTTTCTCTGGGACAAGACTTGACAAGACTCCTAGAAGTTGTCTGAATTTTCTAACTGATATTTTTGTAGCGAGTGACCAATTAGCATGCTTGGCGATGTCTTATTCTTCTTATTTATGATTTTATATTATAACATCAATCTCAAGGGCTGTTTCATTACTTTTTACTGGATCTTTTGGCAGCACCAAGTTTATTTTTTGCATATATCTTATTATTTTATCATTGCTTTTCAAATTTTTAACTACTTTTTGGGCTACCAGATGTTGTTCTGTATCTCTGTGAGAGAGATTTTGTTGAGGGTGGTATGATATTCCAGTTGTTGGAAGATTTGACAGAAATGTCTACAATGAGAAATTGCAAGGATATTTTTGGTTACATAGAGAGTAAGCAAGATATACTTGGAAAGGTACATGCTTTCAGGTTGTTCCAAGTTTTTTGTTTATATTTTTATCCATGTTCATGATTTTGATTAGACTCTCCAACACCAGTCCTGCATATTCAATTGCAACTAACCACTGTGTTTATTTTGATGATTGCTTTTCATACAGCAAGAACTTTTTGCTCGTGGAAAACTTGTGATGTTGAGAACATGTAATCAACTTCTCCGACGCCTTTCAAAGGTAGTTTAATGTATTGATATATGTGGTGCATACATAAGCATAATTTCTTGTATGCTAACCTGTGTCAACAAAAGAATTTGTATTTGCTTTGTCTTGACTATTTCACATTAGGGAGTAAAAGCTCTTTATTATGATGGAACTTTATGAGTCTTGAATGAAGACCTATGACTTGTCTCCTCTTTCTCTTGTTAGGAAGAATCTGTCCAACAGTGATTTCTGGGTAATGCTGAATGTGGATATAGCTCTTGATTTAGTTAATTAGTTCTTTATCTTTGGCATTCAATGATCTTTTTAGATTGTGATTTTATAATGAATAAAATATAAGAGTGCTCATCTGCGGCAATCAGAACAACAAAGTCAGATTTGCTTTTGTTTGAAGTACAATAATACAGTTATAACTCCTTTTAATTGCTTTACCTTCTCCTCTTCTCTTTTCTTTTGTTTCCAAAATAAAGGAAAATTTGACAGGGGCTACTCCCTACTGTTTATTTTTTTCCTTAACCTTTGGTTCCAACATATGAGGGGCTACTACCTCCTGTTTCCTTAACCATTGGCTCTAATATTTTAACTTTACAGGCAAATGATGTCGTGTTTTGCGGACGAATTCTGATGTTTCTAGCACACTTTTTTCCACTATCTGAACGCTCAGGTATGTATTTATTTTCAGCTCTTGTATTTCGACAGCGAGTGCTGTCATTGGATTAATATGTCACTTTGTTTTGCTTAATGGCTGCAGCTGTAAACATTAAAGGAGTTTTCAACACATCAAATGAGACTAAATATGAGAAAGAGCCACCAGCTGGTTCGTCTTAGCTACAGAAAACTTCAGTAAACTTTGTATTGACTTGTCTAGTACCACTTAACTTTATTGCGGGATTGTATGTGCTGATCTTTGTCGCTTCTTTTCAGCCATTTCTCTTGACTTCAACTTCTATAAAACCATGTGGAGTTTACAGGTAAACCTTGCCTCTACAATCACTGTTAGTTTAGATAAGGATTCCATTCTCTTTACCCAAACATGTGCTTATCATACTCTGACAAAAACTCTCTCTTAACTAACCTGGGGTTAGTTACGTGAGAAACTACATATCCATGGTAATCGATTCAAAGAGGAAGCACAATCATGCATTTAGTTCCATCTTCTTATGGTGAAAGAAATAAAAGATGCAAGGAAAAAAGATAACTTCAAATTATTTTATTTTGACTTTATATTCCGTATATCTTAGTTTTTCTTATAAACCTAATCTATTTAAGAATTTTCTTACCTAGGAATCTTAATACTATTAAAGACATGGTATATTGAGGAAACTAGGAAATTAATTAGGAGTTCTCTACTATGTGTGTTTTGCTTTTCTTATTTTGGCTTTCTTTTTCTTCTCTTGCTTAGCACTATTAGGATTTTGGTGCCCGTAAGAGGATCACTTATTCTATGTTATCTGTAGGACTTTGATAGTGGAATTGTTCAGTATTTTGGTTTAGTTTGAGAGTTGCTGCCTAGAGTATACTTTCTCTTAACTTTCTAAGGGATGTTTTCTTCTGTTTTGCAGCTACTTGCTGTATGTACTCTGACAAACTTGTTTGCTTGCTTTTTCAGGAGTACTTTTGTGACCCTTCCCTTACTCTTTCTCCAATCAAGTGGCAAAAATTCTCATTGAGTTTGATGGTGAACATTTATCTTTGTATTAAATAAGTTTTATATCTTTTTACTTGATATTAAATTAAAATTTTCTTTGTATTTTATTCTACCATGTTTTTGTTGTACTTCTATGTTATCATTATAATGACATTTTTTTTAAATTTTTTTTGAGATATATAGGTCATCTTGAATGCCTTTGAAGCTCAGCCTTTGAGTGAGGAAGAAGGAAGTGCTAACAATTTGGAGGAAGAGGCGGCATCATTTAACATAAAGTATCTCACAAGCAGTAAACTGATGGGTTTAGAGGTGACTGGTGTTTGAAACTGTTGTTGAACAATATAGGAAGAACATCTTGATCTAATGTTTAGCTTATAAATTTTTTTGTTTTTAAATTTTCCAGTTAAAAGATCCAAGTTTTCGACGCCATGTTCTTGTGCAGTGTCTCATACTGTTTGACTACCTTAAGGTAATGATTGCTGAATTTTCAAATTAAAGCCTTTTGTGTGCTTCTCATTTCTTTATTTATTTTGTTGTCTTCTTGTTCTACATCTCTTTTGGTCTGTCGTAATTGATTGACTCTATGGATTTTTTTGCAGGCTCCAGGAAAGAATGACAAAGATTTAACATCTGAAAGCATGGTTAGTGCTGTTCCATTATTGATTTTGTAAGTTATATTACAATCTGCAAATTATTTGCACACATGCACATGGATTGGACACTTGGGGCTCACACATGCAAAATTGATTCATGCTTGTGCACACCTACTATTTCTTTTCATCATTGGAGTTCTGATATATGCTCATGTTTCTGAATATTTTGTTGCCAGAACATTCTGAAAGCAATGAATTTGATGCTGTATTTCATGAAATTCTCTTGAGATTTCTAGCATCAACATCTGAAAAAATTGAAATATTGAGACCTCACGAATGTGTTACTTTTCTCATGGCAAATGTTTGAACTGGTGGACAAGGATGAAATTGCGGAAAGTATCTAGTTATTCTTTACCTTTACTTTTGTGAAGTTTGAAGATTTTACACATGGCACAATCTAGATGTGCGAAGGTATTGCAACATTTATGTACTAGTCTACTATATTGATAAAACAGGCAGTTAGGGAGACTTAAGGTGAAATGTGAATGTCTTTCTTTCAACCTTTTCTTAGAGAAGCAAAAGGATATTATCAGCGTTAAATTCCTGCTTGTGTGTTTCTTTACGTCCATTATGCACTTTGATAGATTGAAATCTGCATAAAAAACACACATCCCCTCCAAGTGCATTGCTTGGACATTCAGGACCAAACAAAAAGAATGATTGGTGTGACCGTAACAATCTTATTGTGACAATCTCATTGGTCTGCAGCCTGACTGTAAGAGCATCCTGCTTTCTGTCCCACTTCACCTTTCGCCCTCTATTTCCCCTTTGGGAAAAAAGAAACTGCTTTGTCAAGAACACCATCCCTCCTGTACAATGTTATTTCATTCGTAATCTTGTCTGCTTGACTTGGATTATATATTCTTGTTGACGTGTGAATTATGCATATATGTGATGGATATACTGACATGATTTGCTATGACAGTATACTTTCTCTTTACTCTAGAAAGAAGAAATAAAATCTCGCGAGGAGCATGTAAAGAAGTTGCTTGAAATGACTCCACCTAAAGGAAAAGATTTTCTTCACAAGGTTGAGCATATACTAGAACGTGAAAAGAATTGGGTAAGAATATGCTTGCCCTCTCTCTCTATTGATAGTAGATATGCATGTCTATAGCCTGTGTCATGAGATGACCTTTTTATAGAATAATAAGTTCCCAGTTTTCATGCTTTTAGCTGTGGTGGAAACGTGATGGTTGCCCTCCATTTGAAAAGCAGCCAATAGAGAACAAGACAGTCCAAGATGGGGGTAAAAAACGGTATGCAAGTTGATTGCTTCATGTTTTCCTTTCATGCTTACATTCATGACACTATACCCTTTTAGGAATATGTGCTTTGAGAATGATGTTGGAGATAGTAGGATAGCATCACTTGATTTGATTTTGCTGCCCTTCAGAATATTCAGTGGTTATATATAATGGGTTCTTTTTTACTGGATACAGATAATAGTTCATAAAACCATGTTTGCATCAATAGTGAAATAAGTTGCTGAAGCTTATAGCTTTGAAAACTTAACAGCTAATATGATTTCACAAGCTCTGGTATGTGGTTCAATATGAAAGTTAGTGGTCTACATTGAAGTTTTGTGTAGATGATGAAGTTGAAAACACCTCTATCCCACTTTCTTATTTACACCCAGCTTTCTTTTGCAGACTACAGTGTCCTTTTTGAAAAAAAAAAAAAAACAATGGAAGATATGGTTTTTAAATGCCTAATAATCTCAACCAAAAGTTTGTCTTTTGACCAAGAAAATTAGTGGAAAACTATTCATGGTCAATTACATTGATCCTTGCAACTGGATCAATTACATCGATGGCCCTCCAACTCATTATCTGCAAATCATATTTAGGCATCTTTTTGTTATCTTTTTTTTTATATATATATTTTGCATACATTTTTACCACTGATGGCTATTTGACTATTTCACATTTCTGTTTAAAGTTTTCATCTATTCTTCTGAAATATGTGCTCTCTTCTTAATCCTCCAGTAGGCCAAGGTGGAGGCTAGGAAATAAAGAGCTCTCACAATTGTGGAAGTGGGCAGATCAGAATCCGGTTGGTCTAATTCACCAATTGAGTTGATGATTACAATATGCATACAAGTCATATTCTCCTTGTCTTTTCATTTTTCATTCAACAGCAAATCTTATTCCTTTGTGTTCTTGTTATTTTGCATTGCTGAATATTTTTATTCATGGCATCTTTGAGGCATGGTAACTTAAATTATAAGGATATATGCAGTCAAAATGCCAAAAGAAGCTCATAATAGTGTGATAGCCCAAGCAATCTATGGTTTTTCTTTCCTGTTGTTCATTTGTGAAGTTGTTTCATGTCGTGTTAGTTTAATACTTCTAGCTCATCAAGCTAGTACGAATGATTTTATTTACATGTCCAGAATGCCTTGACTGATCCTCAACGTGTTCGAACTCCTGCCATCACAGATTACTGGAAACCATTGGCAGAAGATGTAAGCACCCACCCTAATATGCTCGTCCAAGTCAAATAAATTTCTTTATATTTGTGTTTTTTTTTTTTTGTACTTATCTTGATGTGTTAGCTATCTGAATAAGTTCCTTTATTTACTGAATTTATAGATGGATCCATCAGCTAGCATAGAAGCTGATTATCACCACAAGAATAACCGGGTAAGTTTTAGTTATTAAAATTGATGTTCGAACATCACATTTCATTTTTGGTTAAAACATGACTTTATATTCCATGGTTATGGTGCTATTGAATCATTTACTTTTCTACCATTTCAGTTAACTACAAGTAATAATATTAGATATTACTATCTGATATCATTTCTAATGTGGTAATTAATTCTGGAATATATTGTTGTTGGGGCTAAAAGATTATATTTGTTGAAGATAAGGTAATCGATGTGTAAGTTTAGAATTTTGGAAACACTTCAAAAACACACTATTCTATAAATGTTTGGGAACATGAAAAACACAAACATAAATTGCATAATGGATATAAATAAGGGTATCAGGATGTTAGAGGGATGTTCTTTGAGGAATACTGACCACCTAAACTAGAAGAAAATAATGGGTAGCTAGAGAGGTGTATCATGGATTAAAAAACAGGGGGGAAAAGAGGCATGTCTTGTATAAAAGCATTGCAATGTATTGCTTGAACCTAATCTGATTATGGTTAGTTAATTCAGATCTTGGAGGGACATTTTCCCATGGTACTAAGGACAATTTTGTAGATCTAATGGGTGATATTATGATCAATGTCTGGTTTGTTACACCTGACTATCAGGATATGCTAACACGCATGTTCTTGTGACTAACATGTCTTTTAGTTCCTCGTCAAAGTTAATAAGTGAATACATGGACTCAAGTATAAATGTCCCAATAATCTAATGAAGTGAACTGTTTTATTGGTATCAATCATCCAGCTTTAATAATGGTTAGGACATTCACTTGGTTTTGCGTGGATTCTGCATGATTGGATCATCTACATCTGCTCTTAGTTTTATGGTGAGTAGAGTTGCATGTGGCTCCCTAGATATTAAAGGCAAACCACATTAATGAATCATATGATCTCTATTTCTTGAGATAGGGACTGGGATGATAGGATAAGGTAATGAATGACCCCAAATTCTTATATTCGCACAAAGTTGTGATGGGTTGAATGCTGTGTCAAAGTATGAACTTAATGTGATCTGCTAGTCAATAAGCACACAGGTGACTCCTCATTTTAGCTCTGAAGGTGAGCTTTGTTGCTGAAAGTTGAATTGTTATGATAAGTCATGTGGATTGCTGGCTGCAAAAGTTATAATTACCTCTGTTTTCCCAGGTTTATTGCTGGAAAGGTCTCCGTGTCTCTGCTAGGCAGGATTTGGATGGTTTCTCTCGAGTATGATTACAGCCAATATATTCATCATTTTTTTTTTCATGATATCTGCTGGCTAACAGAATCTATGGGGATTTTGTTGCAGTTTACTGACCATGGTATTGAAGGAGTTGTTCCTTTAGAACTATTGCCACCAGATGTCCGGTCCAAACACCAAGCTAAACCCAATGACAGGTCTAAACGTGCCAAAAAGGATGAGCCAAAGGGTGCTTCACATCAAGTGGAAGATAATCAGGTATCTGTATTAACATAAGCTCTCTAGTTCCATGTGGTAATTTGAATTTCTAATGATTTATTTGAACCTGATGCCCTTATTAGAAATAAAAGGGGATTTTTTGTTCCTGTTATTGTTTGAAGAGAATTAATTTTAATTATTTGTAGGGGTTCTGAATAGATTTTTTTAACTGCTTGAAGCTTTGAGTGTTTGTCCATGTAAAAATTTGCAGCTTCCTGATGAAATTACAGATTTCTAGTTAACGTCAATAGGCTGACTTTCTGGAAACTGGACCAGCTCGATATTTTTCATCTGATTAAAAATACGATTCGTTCATAAATTACCATGGACATCGAACATGTGGTGATTGACAGAAATGGGTTGACTGTTGTAGTTTTTAATATGCTTACTATTACAGTAGATGTTTCATCTTGCAAGGAAATCTAAATCAAGTTCTGCTACTTAGCCTATTCTTGGTGCAAACGAGATGAGGTTTTTGCAACAGCCAGGACAGTAGAAGGTCCAATATATGCAGAAAGATACTGGCAGTCTCACTCATCAATTGTTTTTCGCATTTTGATCAAACCCTGAGATGTTCATGATGTAAAGGATGACCAATCGATGTCAACTCTTGAGATTTGGTGTATTAGGATGCTAGGTGCTTTATATATTGGTAATCTTTACAGATGCTTTAGGACACTGTTTTCTGGTCTCAAGTAAATGTGTTTTGCTAGATTGCAACACCTGCAAGCGAGATTGATGGTGAAGGAATCAGAACTGATCTTGAAGCCTCTGTTACACCAATGGACTCTGATGCCATGGCCACGACCAGCAATATTTCACAGAGCAGCACTCCTACACCAGATGAACATCAAAAGCAGAGCCCCGACACAGATGGTGGTCAAGAGGCAGGCCACATAGAAGCAGACGCTGAAGCAGAGGCAGGGATGATAGACGGAGAGACTGATGCGGAGGTAGATTTAGAAGCAGTTGGCTGATTTTGGAACCACTTTTCATACCCCTGATGCTGGGCGTCTAAGTTGCTTGTGCAAAAGAATGTATCACTAGACTTCGATTAAAATACAGTGGGCATTTTATGAATGTTAGATCATTACCCTCTATTGCCTATCAGTATGCTACAGCTCTCTTTTATTCCTCTTGAGCTTCCTTTTCTTTCTGGAAATGAGAAGGATGGGATTAGTTATATTATAAATTTTATATGAGACGTCCAAAAAGGCCGAGTCCTCTCGTTTGTTGTTTTTTTCTTTTCATTTTATATTTTCCCAGTGAATTAATCAAATATTAATGTTTCTGAAGCCTGTGGAGGTAACTTCCATTTCGCCTTTCTTTTTTCACTTCACAAGCTTTCTAAATGGAGGACATTATTATTTATCAGAACAACATTGATTGGTTTTAGTGAGTTGATCTGAAATCTGAATGATACCAGTTTTTTTTTGTTTTTTGTTCAAAACCACATTGTTTTAGTTTTTTCTTTAAATAAAATAAATTGATCCAAGTTAACCACACTCAATCGGGCCTAACCCTTGCTTCGCTAGTTGGGTTTCATAATTTTGATTGCAACTCACTCATAACATTCGTATTCTAGCACTGCAGATGAGAAGCTGCTAAAGATAAACAAATGTTGACCTAAAGAGTGAAAATAGCTTCTGTTCTAGCACGCTACTTTTGGACGTGATCACCTGGCAAAAGCTCGCGTAGCCAAGCCAAGCCAAGCCACTTAAATGTCACAGATCACCTGGCAAATATGTTCTAAAGTTCTGGTAGCTTTCCACTAGTATTATAACAAAGCAAAAAAAAAAAAAAACGATAAAACTGAGTGGATGTTGAAGAATGACAAAGGATCAAGAAATCCTCATTGAGCAGCAGTAATTCCGAAGCCACGACCTTCTCATGCTTTCTGCAATTAATATATCAAATGAAAAGTGAGAAGCAAACACCAAGATAGAGAAGCCAGCTTGAAGCTAGCACTAAGGGTGCGGTGCATGGTATCCTTACCTGCTGTACTGGAAGGTAGAGTTTAAATTCTGGTGGAAGTTCCTCTTCTGAGTATAGGCGATCAGAGAAATATATCCTTCTCAGACGGCAGTTTGCATGAACCTGAACTCTTAAAGTCTCAACATAGTTGGTTCCATACGCCCTCCTAGTAAAATCAGCGAGATTCAATTGGATTTGATTCCAGCCTTCATCCAACTTCAGTGGCATGGTGCAGATGTATGGTTTCACCCTAGTGACAGTCTGCAAGATTCAAAGAATCATATCAAATTTAATGTCTATAATTCATTACAAAAAAGGGTACTGTGCATCAATAAGCTTGCATGTCCAATCCAAAAATCAAACCACTTGAGGTACAAGGACTATCGAACTACATCAATTTATCCTAAAGCAAGCATACCTTTTCAAAATAATTCAACTCAAACGACAATCTTACATGAAAACTTAAAATGTACAATTTGAAATTTTAATAGTCACTATCCAGTTTTCCATTAATCATCCAACCATCTTATGACAGCTGAATCGATTGTCAATTTCAACTTAACCCTAAGTTTGGCATCACTCTGATACCAACTTGTAAGACCAATAATTTCCTCTAGAAAACTAAAATCTGTAACAGAGAAAGACCCCCACCACACCCCATCTCTCTCTCGAAAAGTGAACCACTCATCCAGACACACAGCTACACAATTCCTTCACCAGTTCAATGATTTATTAGACTGAAACTGTAGCCACATGGTCAAGTGCAAGATCTAGCAGCCATATTTATAAACCCCACAATGCCAGCAGATCATATAACGAGCAGTAGGTTTTTGAATTCGGATCAAATTTCCTTATTATTCCTTTGACTTGATGAAAAATTCAATATGTAGTTTCTTTTATCACAACAATGAACTAAATAGACCTGTAATACATAACCCACAACTTCTCTGGGAAAAGAAACAAGAAAATAAGAAAAGAGGTCAGGAAAATGACAAACATCACAAATAAGGGCAAACTTACACACTTGAAAGTTGGAAGCTCGGAAGCGCCGCCTGACATTCTTATCATCCAGCACCTGAATCTCAAATGTGAAATATTTCTTCACATTCTTCACAATCATAACCAAAAATGGAAGTTTTATACCAAGAGTCGCTCCAGGGTCAGCAGGGCATGTGATATATGTGGACTGGATATTCGATCCAACAATTTCAAGCACATTGGATTGTATGTCTTCATCATGCAGTCGTTTTATATGGCCATTGGAAACTGTTAAAGACTCAAAAAAGAAGTTAGAGCCAGCACACTCGATTCTGGAGAACTAAACTGTAATGCTGTCATCATGTTAAATGAAGAAATCAATTTCAGAATAACAACTACACCATATAAATGAATACATAATGTTTGCATCTATCACATGGAATTTGAAGTGGTAACTAGAATTGCTTCATAGTGAGAGCAACTATGCTTGAAAAAACACCATCAGACATTTTCCCTTGTCTCTAGGATCAGCAATTCTAAGATGCTTGCTAACACATTGAACTGAGAATTCAAGAAAGTTTTCAATAATTATCTCCATTAGCCATGTTGAATACAGATTTTAACATCATCTCTTTCAACATTTGCTTCTCAATATCGTAAATGTTACTTAAAAATATCAACAGGATTTAAGAAGCCCAATCATTTTGCGACTGGTGGTTTCATAATCGCATCTCATTCTTCACAGTATTACGGTTTAAGTTCTACACAAAAGACCGAAATGGGAAAAAAACAAGAGATATATCATGTATATATAACCTCTCATACTTGTAGTCGGAGCACAACCTAAACATGCCTCATATCCTTTTGACATCACCTGCATGCATTTTGGTGCCTCACAGAAAATAAAAGGTATATATGCCTCCTATACATATTGACATCAGTCATATGCATTTTCAACAAAAAATAAAAAAATCTATCAGTGGATTGAGAAATAAGATTGCCAGTGATTTGTAACATATCCCCAGCATAAGAAGAAAAATCTCAGAAGAGTTGCTATAAAGAAATGTCTCCCGCTACCATAATATATACCCCAGCTTGCCCTTGGAATATAAAGCAACAGAGAATATATATTTGTTTCAGGCTTTGGTACGATAATTTATATATACAATAGACAACCATAGTCTTTCAGGGTCCATATCAGAAGCAAAGATCACTTATAATTTCAAACAATAGAATGAGCTATAAGTGATGACCTTCCAGAACAAAGAAAGCAAAATTGCTGAATGAGTTCTATCTTTTACTAGAACCAAAATCAAAAGTAGCTAATTAAGAGAAATTCACAACACTATCACCAATAAATCCTGCCACTCACCTTCTTTATCCCATATCTGCAAAGGTTTGCTCCTACAAAAATCCAATCAACACAGAGAATCAATACATAACATCAATATCCATATCCACAAATCCAACAGTCAATCAGACATATAACAACAAAATGCTTAAAACCAAAATCTACAACATACCCAAGACTGTATAGGATCGACAAAAATCCAGACTGAAACGTGTTTTTAAACATCTTCAACAGATCACTAAACAAACTCAACCTGCAATGGAATATCAAAACCAACTAAAACCCATTAATAATAACTCATAAAGTTAGTATCTTGCTAACAATAATGACACAAAGCAAGAACGAGAAGTGGGTTTATTTTGTTTTCAAAAAACAAGAAACCCCACCACTTTTTAAGTTTTAAAGACCATTAATACAATAAAAGTAACTCAAAACCCAGGAAAATTTAGCTGCCCTAGAGTTGGATGATCATGAAATAAAAGACATAAGAAGGTACCAGCCAGTTTGTTTCTCGAGAAAATTATTTTGCCGCGGGAAAAGAAATTCCAGGTCCTTTGCTTCTCTGGAAGACTCGACCTTTGAGGATTCTGGGGAAACTTTTTTTTTCCCCTCACTTTGTCTCGATTAATGTATTGTCGTTGTTGTGGTGTGCTAACTTTGGGTTCTGTGTAGAGATCCATCTATGGGCCCGATATGGGTTTAGGTGAAGCCTGAAGGCCTTAAGAAATGGACTGTTATTCGGCCCAATAGATTATGCAGGCCCTCGAAGACTTGTTCTTTTTAATTTATATTAAATTTTATAATCATAGTGCTTAATTATGGTTTCAAAATAATAAAAAAATGAGGATAATGGATACAAAGAGAATATATATCTCCTTCCACCTTTTATTTTAAGAGAATAGAGATTCGTCTCAAAAATATCATAAAAACAAGTCTATTTCCTCATTATTTTTTAATCTTTTATATTTCAAGATAATACAGATGTAAAGTACTTGTATGTGTTTTGGTGACAGGATTAAAAGTACTTTTGTCTTTCTCCCCTGAAAGTTTCAATATTATGTTTTTAAATTTACCGGAAAAAAATAAACTTAAATTCCAAGTGGGTTCAAGAAATAAGAGCTTGCTTGAGAGATTATCACGCAAGTCCAGCTCACAGTTTACGATGATTTGTCTGGCTCAAAATTGCATCCGCTTTCACATTAAGGACAAAAAAGGCAACACAACCATCCATTAATTTTTATTTATTTTTTCTTGTTTGAAGTGGACTTTAAGCTCATGTCTGGTCAGAGTTTTAAAACCAACATGATAAATATAAAGAAAAAAAAACAAAACACAGATATAAAATAAAATCTCTTTATAATAGTTTTAAGATAAGTTTTTTATACTTTTATAACCAAAAAAAAAAAAGAAAGACCTACCCTTGTTTTTATTGTCGCCATCATAGTTTTAAAATCCGGCCCAGCCCAGTGGGTAGACCCGGGACCCGGCCGACCTGGGGCTGGAACGGGCCGGGTTGAAGAAAAAACCCGGTGTGACCCGGCGGGTTAATCCGGGAAGACCATTTCAAAAACCCGGTTACAACCCGTTGATTTTTTTAACTAAAACGACGTCGTTTTGATTTTTTTAAAAAGAATGACCTAGGCGATCCTGTCAAAACCTGGAACCCGGGTCTTGAACCGGGCCGGGTCTAAAAACTATGGTCGCCTTCTTTATATTTTTTTCTACTGTGTATCATTTATTGTGTCTTTGTATAGTAGTGTTAGGTATTTTTTTTGTTTGATAACACGTCAAAATAATTATTTGATTTTTAATATTATTATATTAAAACTATAAAAAACTATTGATTTAATATTTTATTAATAAAATACATTTTTAAAACACGTTAAAAAAAAGGCTACCCGTGCTGCCAAACATTGCCTGATAAGGAAGAAAAAAATGTCCTCAGACATTCACTAAAAAAGGAAGCAAACAGCACTACCTCAGCAACGAAGAGGACGTGATGCTCATCTCTGTGTTTTTCTCTCCAGATTTGGGATATGGTTTTAATTTCTAGATAAAGACAAATCAATCACTGTCACTTTTTTAAAGCCTTTGAATTCTTCCACCATAGTCCATAGGGATTGGAGATGATTCTGTCGATATGATTTTTTTCTCTTCGCTGCATGGCTTATCGGAAAAAGCTGGATGTTGATCTTGATTTACAACTCGCAGCTAATTAAATTAGGCGGGTATCTTGTACGCTAACGGTGATGATGGTTATTTGTTTTTTAAAATGATTTTATTGTTTAGAAATATATTAAAATAATATTTTTTGTATCTTTTAAAATTTATTTTTGATATTATTATATTAAAATAATATAAAAAAAATGACAAAACTCCGATTGAAACGCTCTCCAAAACCCCCGTATTAAAAAGTTAAAGAGTAAGTGCAGGAGCTTATGTTTTCTAGCGCGTTTTAAAAATATATTTCATTTAAAAAACATAAAATTTAAGTTTTTATTGTTTTATTAATGGTTTTAATATGTCAATATTAAAAACTAAAAAATTATTTTGATATATTTTTAAAAGAATTACTTTAAAAAAATACTATGTAGCACCCTACCAAATTAATATAAAAAGAATTAAACTGCCACGTTTCCTCTTCTTTTATTTTTACAAGCACAGCAATATTTCTCGACGAATAAGATTTCCCCCCCTTGTCCTTGCGAGATAGATGGAGTTAGAATTTATACCGAGTAAGTATGGCAAACCAGAATTAATATAAAAGAAAAATATTATGTATATCCTCAAATTACTGGGAGGGTGGTATTAATTTTAAATTCTATATCAACCTTTATTTTTAAATTGTTTAGATATTTCAATTATGCTTCTGTTAGAATTATTTAACGAAAACTATTAAATTTTATATAAATAAAATCATTAACTATGAAATAAAAGTACAATTTGGCAATGTAAATGGAAAATAAATTTCCAACTCCCTTTTTAATCCCAATCCAGGAATGATAACCTCTCAATTTGGTAATGTCAATTATATATATTGTTTTTTTTTTTAGTTTAACGTGGGTGTCCGGGCCAGCTTGCGCGCACCTCGACTAATCCCACGGAGCCTCTGAAGTTAACGACCATGTAAGCCTCTAGTGGCCATCATATGAGCAACCACAGGGCTCGAACCTGAGATCACAGAGGGAGCAAATCTCTTGGTCCCAAGCTCTTACCACTGGATCACCACCTAGATGGTTATATATATTGTTTTTTGAAGTGTTGTGAAAATGCATTTCATTTAAAAATATATTACATTAATATTTTTTTTCATAACTTTCAATAATTTAAATATAATAATATTATTTTAATATATTTTTAAATAAAAAATACTCTTAAAACAAACAATATACCAAACACGCCGTAGACAAGCATGTCCAAAAATCTATCTCAATTTTTCCACCGTAAACGGCAGAAACTACGTGGTTCTCATCTACCTGTGCTGAAACGGGTAGCAAAGGCAGCTTTAACTATACGGTATAACCCCAAGGAAACCAAATGGCTACTTTTTTGGCTACTTCCCTTGCTTGCCCTTGATCTGGCAACTAACACTGTCCTAGATTCCCTGTCTGAAAGCCACGTGTTAGTCTAACAAACGTTGCTTGCCGTCGTGTGTAATCTCGCCACCCCATATGCAGACAAGTAATACGTGGCCCCTTGAACAGCCCTCCTGTCCAGCAAAATGACCAAATTAGCCACGTGCACCATTGTCGGTACATGCTACTTGTTTAGGAATGGAAAAAGTCATGAGCTTGCTGGCTTGACTTCCATGGGCACCATAAGCAAAATCAGGGCCATGAATTCTAATTTTGTGGGTCCAGATTCTAGCACCTGGACCAATGGGGATGCAGATTTTGATGGAGGTTGTCAACCACTAATCTCGATCTCAATTCTTAGCCACAAATCACTTTCTCTCACTGCACTAGTTGTTCCACTTTGACACCTGCCTCTCCCTTTCTCTCCACCCTATCAAGAATCGACTATATTACTATAAAGGAAACCAGGGCCGCCTCCAGTTTACAGCTATAGCATCGCACTTCTTACAAAGTAACAAAACCTTCATCAAAGTTCGCAACTTTTTTATCAGTTCTCTGCAATTCTTGTCATCTTGGTAGCTTCATTTCTCTATATTAGCAACGGGGTCTTGTCCATTCTCTTAATCAAACCCACCCACCAGAAGGTCTTTTTTCTTCTTTATTCGTTGATGCTTATTGTGTTTATTTTGCTGGGTTTTAGGTAGTGTTAAAGTTTGAATCTTTGGCTTGTGAGATATGATATGTTATGATGAATATGTGTGTGATTGCGGTTTGATTGTGTTTAGATGGTTCTTATACCATGATTTGAAACTTGGAATTCTTTTGTATAATAACTTTAAGCTAGCCTCTTCAATTTGTTGGTGGATATATGATTATTTTTCGAGGTCTTTGCGTTGTTCTGCTTGATGAGTTTTTGGTTGGCGAGAAAGGAAAAGGAACTGAAATAGTCAAAACCATCAATTGCAGTTTTACTTGTTTATCCATACTTTTAAAGTGGATCCTGTAGCTCCATTTAACTGATGATGAAGTTAAAAAGATTCAGGCTTGTGTTGTATGATATATCAAGCTTTTGGCAATTTTCATTTTGTTCAAGATCTTGGCTGCCTCAGCTACTTGTAATAGAATAAGGTGTTTCCTGTGAATTAAATATGGATTGTTTTTGCTTGGCTTTTCTACATCTACTAGATGTTTCT
Source organism: Populus trichocarpa (assembly GCF_000002775.5). NCBI lineage: Eukaryota > Viridiplantae > Streptophyta > Magnoliopsida > Malpighiales > Salicaceae > Populus > Populus trichocarpa. The sequence goes on along the minus strand of NC_037287.2, from coordinate 19,665,942 downwards.
TGATCTTTATGATATTGTTTCTTGCTAAATAGGGATTTTCTTTTGTCTCCGCAGACATGGAATGGTATTCTGACGATTGTATTGATGATTTTGAGGTTCCCAAGGATCAAGAAGTATATGATAGGCTTCCATCACCAGAGAGTTGGTCGAAATGGTGTACGGATGCATCAGAAAGTCATGAGTTTTCTAACCAAAGTCTTCCTATGGATTCAAAATTGACTGAGGAAGAACTCAAATTCAATGGTGAAATTTTAAACAATGAGGTTGAAAGTTTCTACAATGGTGAAGATCAGTCTAGTGGTTCAAGAACAAGTAGAGGATTTTCTGAAGACTCCTTTCCCCAGAATGCCCTGTCATGCGACCAGTCAGATTACCAGCTTGATGATCTTGCAGGAATCGAACAATTGGATGAAATTTTCTTGTACAAGCGTAACTTCTGGGCTAAATTTAATGGCAGTAGGAAATCATGTAGAGTCAGATGTGCTTTAGCTTGTCATATTGATTATCAGCATGCTCGGACACCCCATGGAAATAGAATGCTCCCTTATTCTTGCGTGTTAGACTATTATCCTTCATGACAAAATGGTTAGAATTCATAGCTACTACAAGTGGATTACTCCAGTTATTGTGGTGATGGCACCTGTCTTTGTGCCACCTTCATTACATGGCCATCTCTTGAACCTGCAGCGCTACCTGTGACATAATAGAGCCATTCAATATCCATGGGGTGCCCAATATCTCCCTACATGTAGTTGTTTATAACGGTGATGCTTCCTTGTTAATCAGTACTCATCTGTTCTCATTTCTCTTCGTTGCAGTTCCTTACTCGAAGACCAACCTACGAATGAAAATCTTCATGGCTCGTTTTGCTTTTCTCCTGAAGCAGAATGTGCCATGATATCCGCTGATAATCGCTTGACTGACAAGATTTTAGATTTGCAAAGTATTTTGAATGATGCACGTGGCATGGGAAGCTCAAAGTATCTCAAAACACATGCGTTTTCTCCATCAGCTAGTTGGGAGAAAGATGAAGTTGCTGCTTCACACTTTAATCCATGCAACTCAGAGCAAAAGGATTGGGCACCGGCAGAGGTGAGATTTTCCATCTTTTTGTTAACTTTTAATCAATGATTGACCATGTCTTTTTCATAATTTTCCCATAATAATATTCATGGCTTATACTAAAGCTTTGGAAAGTCTTCAACTATCAAAGACCCTAGCGCTTTTGCTTCAAGTTCTGTTGCCTATACTTGTGACTTGGATGAAGATAGGGGTTTATCGTAGGTATACATGCATATGCACAATTTAACCCTTCGCGTTGTATGACTTCGTTGATTTGGATTTAGAAATACATCTTTTCTTTTCTTTTTTTCCTTTTCTTTGCCGTATATCAATAATATCACTGACTAGGTTCTTTCATTTCTTGTTGATGAATACATCCACTTTAATTACTCATGGAGAATGACTTCTTTTACTCTGTTGTCTTTGGTAACCCAGAGAATTCAGCTCTGCTTGTTGCTGGAATAAATTTCTCTGGGGAAATTTTGTTTGTTGTATCATGAACATAGGGTGCGTCTAAATCCACAGTGGGGAGCCTTATTTCATGCACCCATCATCGACATGTTTGGACGAAACATCCATCAAAACAACCGCAGGTACGTGGGATTAGGTTCCAGCCCTGTGGTTCAGACCTGACCTGACCTACATTGACTACAAACACCCACATCATTTATAGTTTCTTCTTCATGCTTTGTCAGTAGAAATTAATGATCTTATATGTTGGTTGGTCGTTTTGCATTTTGTATACATCTATGATGCTCATACGGCCTGTGAGGAACACGGAGAGTGTAGAGAAATGTAGAGACAAGTGAATATTCTAAAATTATGTTGCCTGCATTACTGGTATTGGTATTGGATGAGAATTTTTAGTCTACGAGACTTACAAGATCAACTGATCATGGTAATGTTTTTTCCAGGCACAGCTGGTCAATGTGTCGGTCCCTTCTGAGCATGATAGCACGATTGGACCTGTGGATGACGAAACATCTCAACAATCTGCGCTACATGAGCTAGAAATGGTTCTGGCCCAGGTATAACACAACATCCTAAGAGCTCTGTTTTTTAACAAGAAAAATCAAATCCTAATTAATTTCTTATGTTTGAATTTTTTTCAGTTAAATGATAAGACTAGAATTTGCTTTCGCGATGGCTTGTACCGTTTAGCCAGCTATTCAAGGCAACATATAGTAAAACGGAACCAAAATGGAGATCTTTACATGGAAACACCGTGTACCAGTGAAGATGAGGAAATCAGGTACTTGCACAATATCTACCCTGTGCTTATAATTTTTCAATGCCCATCTCACTTGATTTTTTCCATTATGCTTATCTCATTTTAGTGGGCATTTGGGCGATCAAGCATCTATTGGGTTCAATTTTCTTCAGGGCATCTGCTCTTATATTTATGGCTTTGACAATTGAGCTGTCTTGATGAAAAGTGACCTTCATGTTCAGGTCTGGAGGAAAGAAAACAAACGAAATGGAGACCAACAGCATTGACCGAGCCATTGCAAACCTCATGTTCAGTAAGATGGACCTAAATATACAAGATTTTCATGTCTCGGCATCAGCAAGTTCCAAGCAAGGAATTTCCAGAGAAACTAAGCCCCTAAACTGCAGCTTGGATCAGCCAGAAGGCCATGATCTCTCTTCCTACCCAATTTTCCGAGATGATGCTGAGGTTCCGATCCTTGGTCAGGGATATCCATAGATAAGAGCAAATCCTGGCAAGCATACCTGAAGAAACCCTGGAGAGAAGATTTTGTGTCTATATTGTAATGTTTTTCAAAAGTCGAACCAGGAAGAGGACTCAGGGGACAGTCCATTGAATAAGTAGTTGTATCCATAGAAAAAGCTTGAAAAATTCTCTAGAGGTGTTCCACTCATATGTATATACTAGGATTGTATATCATTCGTGTGAATGGTTAGATGCTGGGTCGGACAACTCGCTGCATCCGCTCAGCTCAGTTTTGGTAGGTGCATATAGAGACCAGTTCAGAAACTTTTGACTTATCCGTTGAATATACTCCGTGGTGTAAATGTCCATGTTTTTGCCTACTCGAGCTCAGCAACGCTGAGGAGGTTCTTGGTTTTATTGTTGTTTCAGGCTTCAGGGGTGCCATTTGATAGTTGCTTTTGAGACCTTTGTGTATGATGTAGTTTCTTTATTGGCCCTTCATTTCCCCGGTTGTTGCAATTTCCTAATATATTTATCATTGGATTTATTGCTGCAATTTGAAGGAAGCCAAGGATTTTGCTGGAATATTGTAGTGCTAAGCCATTCAAACGTCAATTTCAGCAACTCCATTTTCATTTGATGAACTCATATAAAAGAAAACTCTTGGTAGCGTTTAGTTACTTTCATGACACGGAGAAAGGATGGAGATAATGTAGAGAATAATATCATTGATTAAAAAGATAAAGATATAAAAATATTAAATGATTATTATTATAATTTTAAATTTAATTTATGAATTTACCCGAGATAAATTGGTTATGATCAGGTCACGAGTCAAGAGAATCAACTCTTCATATCCATTATTTTTTTTAAAAAAATAACCAACCAACAAATTTACTTCTCAAAAAAATCGACGAGTTTGATGACCTGTGTTTTATCTTGGGTTGATCTTGAATTTTAATCGGGTTAGGTCGAGTAAGTCCTTCTTCTATTTTTTTTAAATCTGGACTAGCTCATGTCTTAGGTTGTTTTAGGTTAGCTCATCAAGTCAGTCATTATTTTATAACTAAGGTTATTATAATATATAAACTAAAAAAAAATTTCTAGTTATTTTTAAAATATATAAGTTTGACAACAATATATATTATCAAGGATCAATTTTTTTTTATATTTTATTATATTTTTTCCATCATAATCAAATAAAATACAAAAATAATTATTTTATTATTTACATCACTTCCAAATATAATTTTATCTATTTTTTCAATCTTATCTTATCTTATCTTATCTTATCTTTTCTATCTTCATCTTCTAAAATAGTAACGAAACACTAGTAAAGAATTGAGGTCGAACAGGTGGCATGGATCCTATGCTCATGGAGGAGCCGGAATCCTGGGAGACCAGGGGGTAAGGCTTGCTAGCTATAGATTCCAGGTGTCTTGTAACTACAATAAGTGAGGCCTACTCTGAATCACCCAACACTTTATCCTCAAATAAATATCCTAACTAACTAATTATCTAGGTGGTAATCAATAATAAGAATTTGGGATTAAGAGATTTGCTTTCTTCTGTGATTTCAGGTTCGAGCCCTGTGATTGCTTATATGATGGCCACTGGAAGCTTACATGGTCGTTAACTTCAGGACCCGTGGAATTAGTCGAGATGCGCGCAAACTGACCTGAACACCCACGTTAAACTAAAAAAAATATATATATATCCTAACTAACTAACTAACTATATATATATATATATATATATATATATATATATTATAAAACATAAGTATAAAGCTTTATTTAACACCGAAGATTGACTCGATAATTTGAAGATTTACAAGCTAGATTTAATCTCGAATCCTTCCTTTTAATCTATTAAAACGACAAGTTTCATTAAAATAAAACTCTAAGACCACATGTGAAAGCCAGATCTTTGTCTTCCTTTTCTTTTGTGCGTGTGTGCGTGTAAGAGAAATTTGTTGTTTAAATAATGGACTGGATCAATCTATATTATGAAATTTACAAGAGCTTAAGATTCATCGCACTAAATGTTCACCTAATCTTCTGAAGTTGACTGCCAAGCATCATGATCAAAAAGTCTACTTGATAGACGGCCGGAATCCTCCTAATTTCTTTTCCTGTCTCAGGAAAAAATTATAAAATCAATAGACATTTCAAACGCTTTTTCCTCTTTTTTTTTTTTTAATATATTTTCACAATTTAAATTTCTGTTTTTTTTTTTTATTTTTTTTTTTTTTGCGACGGTGGCTGTAATGAATTGTTAAGTAGAGGGTCAACTACACCATAAAAAAAAATAGAGGGTCAACACCTACACCAGCTATAAACTAACTCTTTGGGTACACGATGCATTTCTCAATCTCAAGTATCTTGAAGATTCAATGTCGAAGACAATTCATATATAGTAAACAAATATTGTTTTTCCCGGTGAGGACATCTACACCAGCTAGAAATTAATATTCTACTCAACTTGCCAAATTATATAACTTAAAAAAGAGAGGAAAAATAGAAATGTTCATAGAAAATTAATATTTTCAAGCACTCTGCAGGTAATTAGTGACTTATCTCATGTGTGTTTTAACTCTATGATGGCTTTAAGATGATGCGTCGATAATGGAAAAGGTATAGTTATATCTCTGTAAATTAATATTATTAGGGCTATGAAAATTTATTAATTAATCGAGATATTATTAAATTTTTAAAAATATTATTTAATCAAGATTAGATCCAGATTATATTGTAGATAATTTTGTTCAACCTTATTAATGCATTATTCAAATCAAAATGATGACAAAGAAAGAAAATTAAACCCAATAATTAGCACATAATTAAGTTATTCATTCCTTACTTTTCTTTCTTCTTAATTTTTGTATCTATTAAATTCTTTAACAGGTTTTAGATATAGTTCGCTCCCTATTAAAATATTTTATTGAATTTTTCCTAACAATATAACATCATATTTTATTCCCATATAATATTTTTTTTTATTTAATAACAACCCTCCATCTATAAACATCGTTAAAACTCAATAGTTAACCAAATAAATCATAATATGTGAATTGGATATTTTATTCTAATAATTTTTTCATTTATAAAAAAATCAATTAATAAACTATTAAATTCTAACGGTGTTAACATATAAAAAAATCTTATTAAATAGAAGTTTGTTTACAAAACCACGATACAAATTATATTAATAAAATATTCTCTACTGCCACAAAGACTTAAATCAAATGGCCATTCTTTAATGCAATTGTCTCTTGGAATATGAGTATTCAGCAAGCGGAGAATGGTGCCCCTTGAAGATAAGTGGTAGCACTGCTCTCGAGATTAGAAAAAAAAAAAAAAAAAACAATATCAGCCCTTGGATCAAGACATAAGAAAACAGAGCTGTCCAAAATTCATCGAGCTCTTTCAATCCACGTTGTTCTAATGATTTATAATCCAATTTTTATCTTAATTTCTTCGCTAAATCAAGTTTAACAACTATGGCCAATAACTCATCTTAAGAGCTGTCTAATTTGACGAGAGCTAGCTAGCACTGCAGCATTTGCCATGGCGACATTGTGGATAATGACCACTTCTTTTTCATGCCAATCACTCCTTTTCATGCTCTCCATGTCTGCGCCTGCACAAGATGAATAAAACAAATATACAAAACATCCTTAATTAATTAATAAACAAAAAATTAATCAAGGATGCTGAGTACATATGCATAAGCTGCAAAATCTTCAAGATACTGCTGCCGAGTTCACAAAACATTTTATATTGCACTTCTTGTTGACCATTGTTACAAGATGGATCAATATATAGCTGCCAGTGGAAAGGGTCGAGGGATAGGTTCATGAAAAAAATAATAAATTAAAAAAAATAAAGATGTACATTTTATAATTAAAATAATAACATTTTATTGTCTCGAGATATAAAAATACATATAAAGATAATTAAGATAGATAAAATATGTTTTCATGTATTTTTTATTTTTAAAAATATATAAATCCATCTAAAATTTGTTTTTGATACAAATTTATTTTCAATTAAATACTTTTTTGTTTTTATAGTTATCTTTTCTATATTAAAACACTAACCAAACACAACCCATAATTTTACTTATAATAAAATTTTACTTTACCAATTCACCATTCAATCAACTACATTATCATTTCAAATCACAAACTAATATATATATATATATATATATATATATATGTGCGCGCGCGCGCGCGCTGATCCTTTTTTGGGTGGCAAAAGACGCTAGTTTTCAAGCTGTTTAGGTATCAGAAGTGTACTAAAAAATTGCCTATTTTAATGGCTACAAGAAAGCTCCGGACCATGCCAGTAGTCGATCGATCCAAGAATTACAATAATCAAGCTATATTTAGGGTAATTAGACAGAACTGGAAATTAATTATTAACCATAAATCAGTTGTAATGCAGAAAAAACCTGGAGAAATATATATGTTTCAATTCTCCTTTAAAGAAATATAATGAGAAACAAGAACGAAGTTGAACGTGCATGCCTCAACTTCAATCTTGTTATATATGCACCACCAGCGCTAATTAAGCCTACCAAATTAAGCCCGCCAAGGAGTAACAAATCTCCAGTACCATGGCAACTCCACCATCAATCCCACCATCTCTCAAGCCGGTACAGACTCGGTCCCAGTCACCATCGACCTTTCCATCACCCCCAACCACTCCATCTGGAAAGGTGAACCCAATGTCCCCGGTCCGGCCTACTATCTCCCTCCAGCAACCAAATAGCAAGAAAGGTTCATCAAAGCACAATAAGATCTTTCGTCGTGTCCGTGCTGTTTTCCGGTCATTCCCTATCATTGCTCCAGCATGCAAGATTCCTGTCTCACTCCACGGAAACCGCCTCCATGATGGGCACGTTCATGGTGGGACCCGCATGACCGGAACCCTATTTGGGCACCGGAAAGCTAGGATAAACCTTGCCATCCAAGAAAGCCCCGGATCCCTACCTGTTTTATTGCTTGAACTCACAATCCCCACGGGAAAACTCCTTCAAGATATGGGAGTGGGACTTGTTAGGATTGCCTTGGAATGTGAAAAGAAGCCACATGAAAAGACCAAGATTGAGGATGAACCGATATGGACAATGTTTTGTAATGGCAGAAAGTCAGGTTATGCGGTCAAGAGGGAGCCAACTGACGAGGATTTGAATGTGATGCAAATCTTGCACGTGGTTTCTATGGGGGCTGGTGTAATACCTACAGGAGATGGAGCCGATCAGCCTGCAGATGGAGAATTAACGTACATGCGGGCATTCTTTGAACGTGTGGCGGGGTCTAAAGACTCAGAGACCTATTATATGTTGAATCCTGATGGAAACAATGGACCAGAACTAAGCTTATTCTTTGTCAGGATTTGATAATTAAAAAAGGTAGTGCAATCATCAATGTTTGTGGAAATTCTAATCATTGAGATCAATATACGTTCTCCTGCTGGTGAAGGTTTGGATATAGAATTGATCTCTTGGTGCGCATTAATTAATTCTCTAGTGAGGGTTCTGGGAGAAGTTAATTTGAAAGCAAGAATCAAGGGCAAAACAAAGTCTCCAGCTACTGGTTTGGAGGGTGACCTGATTAATTTCTGCTGGAGAGGAAGGGGGACAATTTGTTTAATTTGGATGATTATTTTTAGGGACATTTTTCCTTTTCTGGTTACGTTACTTTTAGGGACATTAGGGTGTAGGGAATCCAAGTCCCAGCAGAGATCTCTTGTCTTTCATCAAGGTGTCCTTTGAGAAAGAAAGAAGATGCAGAGAAAACCATGTAAAATCTGATTGTAAGACATCGTTATGCCATGAGAGTAAATGTAAATTAAGAAGGGATCGAGATAATTACAGAGTAGTCCTGTCAACTGTGAGTGTTAAAATTCCTAGCTTGTTCTTGCCGGGACTATGGGTTGATGGGGGCATGCATGTTTCAAAGTAACTTCGGGTCGATATGACCTTAATTTTCTGATTTGTATCAATTTATAAAGATGAGTTGGAGTTCAATTCTGCGTTTACTTCACGTTGCATATAAATACTTCGTTTGTAGTTGTTAATATTTGTCAATTTTGGTGCAGGAATCGAGTTCATTAATTTCATGTTGATTATGTGGTAAATAACTATTAATTATACCATCAAATCAAAATTTGCACTCGATCAAATCCAGCACAACAAATTATACTGTTCGAGGAGATTCATAAAACATTTTTATACTTATATATTCGTATTCCAACTAAATATTTTTTTTATTTTTTATTTATTTCGAGATACTAATAGATTTTAAAGCCACCTTAAAAACATTTTCAAGATTTTATTAAGATATGGTTGGTTGGTATTAAAATTTCATAGAGTTATAAATGTTTCTCGATTGCTTTTCATGTTCTCTCCTTTTATTCTGGTTTTTGCTTCTTCTTTTTTCCGTTTGATTTTTAAAAAAATTATCAAATTCTTTTAAATACACCGAACTTAAAATCATTCATTTTTTTAATTTCAATTAATACATAAATTAATTCAATAATATTGGTTGTCGTCAAATAAAAAAGTAACCATCTTAAACAATGGCAGTAAAATTAGCTGTCTCGTACCTTTGTGTTAGGAGGTCTCGAGTTCTGACTCCTCCAACTGCCGAGCCTAGGCCTCCAGGCCCATCGCTGCCCCTAATAAAAAAAAGTTGTTCATTAGCTTGGGCTCTGGCTAGGGTAGGGTGCCTATTTCAATCTAGGCTTTATCTGGGCTGAACAGTCGGTGCATCTGGGCCCATTTTACTTTAATAACAGAGGAGGGTTTAAGACTCCATAGTCGCTGCTGCTTTCTCGCTGGGGTTTATTATGTGGTCTCTCCGTCGAGCTTCTGCACACTCTCGCAGGTAACTTTCTCACCCTCTACATAGAAAGAGGTAGTGGGTTTTTGTTTTCAAAGTGATTATGGTCACCATTTCTTGGTTATAATTCTTTTCACGTGGAAAGAACGGATTGCGTGTTTAAGTGTGATTCTTAGTGCCCATTTCTTGTTTCTGTATTTATCATCACAAGAATTGTCATTTCAAGTTTTTTATGAAACTAGGAAAGCATCCACTATAGATTTTGATGTGTTGGTTTGCCTTAAAAGTTCATAAGTAGATTGTTTGTTGGCAAAAGTTATGCCTTTTGTGTAAAATGCTTGTTTTTTTTTAAATTAAAATTGAGAGAAAAGGTAAGCATCTTTAATGTTGTTTATACTTTATGATACATCCCCAATAAAATCTATGTTTTTGTAAGTTATTGATTTATTTCTTGTTTAATGTCAGGATAAATAGGTCTTGGCTTGGATGTTTTAGAGCAAGGACTGCTAAATTGGACCGAATATGTCATTTTGCGAGTGATAGAGCTGGTACATGCACTCTTGAAAATGTGATTTTGGGGAGATATAATTTGTTGAATGAGCTTCACCGTAAGCCACCTATTAGTGAAAAACTATATGTGGGGAGTTGTGGCTACTGTTCTAAGGCTGCTATGGGAAATGACAATGAGAATGATGAAATTGGAGGTGGGTTTTTGGAGTTTGAGACAGGTGGTATGGATGGCATAATTGAAGAGAGCAATGCAGAGGAAGTGGATGAGGAGTCTGGTGATAAAAAGGAAGCTTTAGAGTTATTAAATACAATTACGGAAACTCCAAATATTGTTGATTTTCTTAGTAAGTTTACTGAGGAGGGCAACGAGCTGAGTCGAGGGGAGATTTATTTGATCATGGATCATCTTCGGAAAAAGCAGCTGTATTGGAGGGCATTACAGGTACCGTCTTGATCTTTTTCCTCTGTTAAGATTTGCATTTTGTGAGCCTGCACGCATTTAGCTAAATGTTATAATCTTGCTTGCGCTTTATTGGTGGAGATGCTGCCAGTTTAATCAAGCTTATAGAATTTACTCTCCCATCGTTGTGGACTTAATCATTGCATAGAACCCTAGACACATTTCTCTCCCATTCTATGGGTTATACCCCTCAGATTTCCTGCTATTTTTTTGTGGCATATTAAGGCACTTCTACCTTATCCAAACTAACAAGACTACATTTGCTATCTTCGTTATAGTCACCAACTTCAGATTATTAAAAGTGTGTTTCGAAACGTTAGACTAAGACCTCATGTGAACAGCCAAAAGTGATTGTCAGGACCTCATTTCTGAATCAATTGATTTTTAAAGACTATATTCATTTCTTAATTGGTTAGTACAGCTTGTTTATAAGATTCAATAAAACAAGATGATCTGACAGACAACATAGAAACTAGCTATAAATTTACGTGAATATTCTGGACAAATCAGGTACTGATATTTCCTGTTTGTTTGATAATAACTTAGTGAGGACATGTCTTTTTCTCAATGCATTTCTGTTTTTTATAGCCAGTGTAGAACTCATTTTTCCCATATCTCTTTCATTTTGCCAATTGGCATCAGAATGTTTGTCACCTTTTTCAAGACTTTCCAGTTCTTAGTATGTATCTTCTTCTCATTGAATCAAACAATGCTATGTTCTGATTTAACTTCTTCTGTATCGTTGCAGTTTTCTGAGTGGTTGGAAAGAAGTAAGCAAACTGATTTCACTGAAAGGGACTATGCATGTCATCTTGATTGCATTGCGAAAGTACTGGGGCTTTGGAAGGCAGAGAAGTTTATTGAGAAGATCCCTGAGTCCTTCAGAGGTAAATTAGTTTATCAAACCCTCTTGGCGAGCTGCGTCAGTGTTTTGAATATCAAGAAAGCAGAGTCCGTGTTCCGGAAAATGAGGGACCTAGGGTTGCCAATCACTGTCGAAGCATGTGAACAGATGATAATTATCTACAAGAGGCTGGAGAAGAAAAAAATACCCAATATATTGTTGATGATGAAGGACCAAAATATCAAACCTTCCTTCCTTACATACAAGCTTCTTATTGATGCTAAATGTCAGTTTAATGACACAACGGGGATGGAGAAATTAGTTGAGGCTATGAGGAATGAAGGCATGGAACTTGACGTCTTTGCTCTAGCTGTCATAGCAAGGCACTACATAAGTGTGGGATTAAAAGATAAAGCTGACCTCATCTTGAAGCAAATTGAAAAAAGAAAACAGAAGGGTGGAGGTCTTGGAGCTCGTAGATCATTGCTTTCCCTCTATGCTTCTCTTGGAAATGCTGATGAGGTGGGTAGAATTTGGAAGGAATGCAAAGCAGATCCCAAGCAGAGTGAGTGCATAGCTGCCATACGAGCCTGGGGCAAGTTGGGCAAAGTGGAAGAAGCAGAAGCAGTCTCAGAGATGATGCTTCAGACATGGAAGAATCCCACATTTGGATATTACACCTCTCTTCTGAATGTTTACATAGACAACAACTTAACCAGTAAGGGCAAGGATCTGGTAGAACAGATGGGTGATATTGGGTCGTGGGCTGGCCCATTGACCTGGGATGCACTAGTGAGGCTTTATATCAAATCTGGTGATGTTGAGAAAGCGCATTCAATTTTGCTAAAGGTAGCTAGGATGAAGAGGAAGAGGCCTTTGTACACAACATGCATCGCTGTCATGGAGCATTATGCAAAACGAGGCGATATACATAACACAGAGAAGTTGTTCCAGAGTATGAGGGAGCTAGGGTATACAGCACGCTTTAAACCATTTGAGATTCTGGTCGATGCTTACATCAACGCGAAAACTCCAATCTATGGGTTGCGAGCGAGGATGAAGGCAGATAACCTATACCCTAAAAAAGAATTTGCTGGAAAAATGGCATTAGTTGATTGTTTCAGAGGGCTGAATTATCAAATCTGCTTGATTAAGAGCTCCATTGTTCCAGATGTAGCTGTATCATTCCCAAGTTAATATGTACACAATTTGTAAGGTAAGGATGCTGGAATGGTTTAGGATCATGGCATTTTAGTGATCTGTAAATGTAAGAGGATTATTTTAAACCCTCCCATGTCTCTCTCCATAGGTCCCAAAGAATCCTCCCATCGTCCCATTGTTGAAGCAACTTGACTAGACTGCGAGAAGCGGTCCTCGCTACTCTTTTGACTTCCTTTAACCGCTAGTAATATGTTTTCTAATAACATTTAATATGATAATCTTGAAATTGAGAATGTCATTAAAATAAACCAAGTCAAGCCAAATCCACCAGGTTTTTCTTGCATCTCTCTTTCTAGGTGTTGCCTCGTGGAAGAACTGAGATAATTGGCCCAATCACCCACCTGACCTTTCCTGAGAAAGGAGGTGTTTGCATGATTTTGCAAGTAGTTGCCACTCTAGTTGACCACTAAATCCTTCAAATTATTTAAACTGCATAGCGTTTCTTTTTCTTGAATCACACCTTGTGTTTCTTCATCTATTGAAAAAGGGTACCCTATAAACTCAGCCACCCTCTTCAAGGGCGAGAGTGTGTCTTCCTTCAAGTTTTCCTACATAAAAAATTGACACTCTGGGGATTCTTCAAGCTATCTTTTCAAAACCCTTGTACATGCCCCAAAACGAAACTGTGGGGGTTGCAGATTATCTTGATAGGTTATCCAGATTTGATCGGTCAATATTCATCTGAATATCCATATCCATCGGATTCGGACAAAAATCCGCTTGGACTAGGCTTCAGGTAAGCAGACCGACCCCACCAGGCCAAGTTTAATACTATGCCCGCAACTTCTCTCTCGTAGAACGACTCAAAAATACTCCTCATCCAGCTTCTCTGGTTCACCTTCAACATTGGAAAAATGAAACCAGGATGCCACCACGTTAAAAGGGTTACGATAAATGTAAACTTCACGACAATTAGACTTCTTGATGGATTCGGGCAATGATGAATAGGGAATGTGAGCAGCGAAAAGCCTTGGAGATGTAGACGGAGTAGTGCTAGTACTGATATATAAGATAAGGGGAAGTTCCTTCTTGGTCGAAGAGATCAAGCTCAATAAAGGGCACGAGCTTTGTGAGTGCTCGAAGTAAGTCAAGGTTTATCTGAGGAAGGATAGCGAGAACGATTGACAATGGAAAATATCAAGGTCATTAGCCAAGATCGGAGCCAGATTTTGGGAAGGAGGCAAGTGTGAACATCCTAGTCATGAAATTGGAACCTACTAAATTATCTGATTAAGATTAATATAAAGATAGTTATTTATAAAATATTTAAGATTATTAATCATGAATAATATTATTTAATTATTATGTTTAAAATAAAAATAATTGAAGTTAATTAATTTTAAAATATTTAAAATAATTTTTATTTTTGAAATAAAATAAGCAGTCTTTCATGTAAATAAACAAAGCTAATGTACTTTTAAACTACTTTTATAAAAATTATCTTTAATTCTGAAAATTAAAATTAAGTAGTTGATTCTTAAAATCATTATTAAATAACTACTTGATGATTTGCTATAAAATAATGGAGTAAAAACTATAACAGTAAAGCAATAAGCATGCTATGATTCGTACTATATATATATATATATATATATGCAGACGTCCCCAAAGCAATTTGAACCAATCGTACTTGGCTCATCGATCTTCTTTGTAATAAAATCCCAACCACTTTTAGCAATATTATTGATTATCAGCTGTCAGCTTCCAGGCAATCTTATCTTTCATTACAGGAGAAGGATAAACTAAGCCACTGTCAAGATAAAAAACAATTAATAAAGGTTGAAACTTGAAACTAGATCAAAGTAAAGGTTTAGATCCATGTCAGCAAAACAGGAAAACTCAAGAACTTTCATAACAGCAAAAATCAACGAAACTACTAGAGAAATTGCAACCCATGTTTTGCAAGCGAGTCAGCCATAGAATTAGCTTTTCTAAGATTGTGACTAAAAGAAATGTTGCCTAGCCTAGAAGAAAACCTGAAAACCTTAGCAAAATGATGCTGAAACTTTCAAGGTCTGGAATTGGGATCGTTCAACCCACTCACCGTAGAAGAAGAATCAAACTCAACTAAAAAGTTAATCCCAATAATATCAACTTTATTTATTGCAATCACACTTAGGTTAATAACATGAACATCTCTTGTAAATAAATTATAGTTCAATTGACATTTGTATTCTTATTCTCTCCATATCTCTGTAGCTCGAATTTCTTCTTTATAACAGAAGAAGAAGAAGAAGCTGCAGCAGCAGCAGCTTGGACACCTCCTTTTCATCATAAACACCTTCACCTTCATCATATTTTTTTTATCGCATGCATTTTTATTTGTTTTTTTTGATAAAATTAAAAAGTAAGAGCACAAATGCCAATTTTGAAGTAACATAACTTGCCCCTAGCTAAGGAAACACTTTGAATTCAATACCAGATCCACCCAACTTTTCCTCTATTAATTGAGATAATTGCTTCACCATTGAAGGAGACAGATAATTCACCCAATCTCCGACTTCAGCTTTCCTAAACAAGTGCTTATTTTCGAAGTTCGTAATAGACCTTCCAGATTTGTTAACTTCTAAATTCTTCATCTTCTCAAAGCTACAAAGGCTGGCTATCTTTTCCACTACACCTTCCTTTTCTTCTTCCATTGAAAAAGGGCAGCCAAGAAATTTGGCAATCTTCTTCAAGTAAAACGTAACATCTGCTTTCATGTCCTCATACTTCAAGAACAACACCTTGTCTTGTCTCTCCAAGCTTTCCTTCCAGTATCCCAACATATGGTCCCAGAAGGGACCGAACCCTACAACCCCTTCGCAATACATTTTGAAGGTTTCCTCTAGTAACAGTGGAGGAACAGTTTCTGATCTCAGCTTGTTGCTGAAAGTCCATGAGGAAATAAAAGTGTCAAAAGGGTTTCTACAGATATAAATAATCCGGCAATTAGACTTCTTGATGGAGTCTTGAAGTGAAGCAAATGGAATGTGGGTGGCAAAAAGTCTAGGATCAGGGAGTTTCGAGAGGTCAGGAACTTGCTTGTCTGCATAAAGCTTGTACTCAAAGAAAGGTGCAAGATCGTGAGGATTAGAGACGAGCAAAGGGTGGTCATTACTAGAGATTGCAAATTTCTTGCGATTCAAGATGGCAAAAGATAGGGCTTTGAGCCAGGTAGTTCCTGATTTAGGTATTGATGCTAGGATAACATCAGTGTCTCTTGGTTCAAAGTGTTTTTGAAAAGAGATTATCGCTTGGATTTCTTTTGGTTGGCACCAAAACCCTTTGTATTTATAGAGGCATGCAGTTCTCCAACCCTTCTCTCTTGGGAGTGAAAGCAGCAATTCCTTGCACTCATTGGTTAATCTCTCTAAATCCTCTCCATTGTCATTTGCTTGATTCTTTGTGAAATGGTTGAGAACCATGGAAGTTGTAGTAGAGGCAGGCATGGTGCTTGATTTCAGATACTAAGGGGTGGCGTGAAACACTAGCTTCTATACACCAACTTATATAATTCTTGCATATCATATAGCATTTATGATTTTGGTAGAGAAAATGTGAAACATGTTAAGAATGTGGTCAGCCTTCAGCACTGTGTTGTCGGCTACCTTCACGTTCTAAAAAGGTGCAAACGCAAGCATCCTTTGTTCTTTTATGCAATGGTTGCAAATTATGGCTACGTGTTGAAACTTTATGAATTGAATGGAAAGATTTTAATGAATATTTTAAATTATTTTGAGTATTAATAATTAAATTTTAAATATAATTTAATATTTAAAAATAGTATAAAATTAATTCAGAGGTTAACCTCTTTAATTTACTACACTAATTAAAAAAGAGAAATTAAAATTAAAATTATTTTTTTCAAAATACTCAATTTTTTTTCTTTCTTTTTTGTTTGATTGATATCTTTGATAGAATAAGTTGAAGACGTTTTTTTTTTTCTGTAATAGTTCATATAATTTATCCTTTGTATGCTCTGCATTTATTTGCGATTCCCTAACAAGAAAAAAAAAATGGAATTTAAGTTATAAACTAAAGGTTATGTTTGGTATGGGAGAAAAGAGGGTGAAATCTTGACCTTATAATTTTTCACCTTTCTTCTCCTTATTTGTTACCTAAAAAATTGAACGGAGAAAAATTATGAAGGGTTATTTTAATACCAAACCCCAGCAGCGATGGTAAGTTTGAAAAATTATGAAGGGTTAAATTAATACTAAACCCCAAAAGCGAGGGTAAGTTTTACCCATAGTTATTAAACCCGGCCAGGGATTGACCCGGCCAAGGGGCCGGGTCCCGGGTTTCATGGGTCAAGCCGGGTCCCGGGTTTCATGGGTCAACCCGGGTCAACTCGGGTCAACCCGGAAAAATTAAAAAAAAATTAAAGTTTTAATATTTCATATGAAAAAAGCCATGTAAATATAGATTATACATATTATGAAGTTTAAAAGAATATTTTAAAAAGTTTTTTATCCTACATTAAAAAGATATTATGTTAAGCTTTTAAGTTAAAGTATTTAAACTAAAAAAGTTTTTTATCCTACATTGAAAAAACATAACTTTTTTCTTGGAAACATAGAGTATATATACTAATGAGTTTCAAATCCCACATTGAAAAGATAATATATTATCCTTTTAAGTTGAAGTATTTAAACCAAAAGATTTTTATCCCACATTGAAAAAACTATGATTTTTTTCTTGGGAACATAGAGTATATATACTAATGGGTTTCAAATCCCACATTGAAAAAACATGATTTTTTTCATGGGAACATAGAGTATATATATGAAAGGGCTTCAAATCCCACATTGAAAAGATACTATGTTATCCTTTTAAGTTGAAGTATTTAAACCAAAAGGTTTTTTATCCCACATTGAAAAAACATGGTTTTTTTCATGGGAACATAGTGTATATATATGAAAGGGCTTCAAATCTCATATTGAAAAGATATTATGTTATCCTTTTAAGTTGAAATATTTAAACCAAAAGGTTTTTATCCCACATTGAAAAAACATGGTTTTTTTCCATTCATGGAAACATAGAGTATATATACTAATGAGTTTCAAATCCCACATTTGAGGAAAAAAAAAAAAACCGGGTCTCGTCCGGGTTTGCCCGGGTCACCCGGGTTCCGGGTCGACCCGGCGGGTCGACCCGGGTTTGGCCCGGCTGTTGGCATAGCCGGTCTTTTATTAAACCCGGACCGGTCCGGCCACCGGGTCGACCGGGTCCCGGGTCGACCCGCCGGGCCGGACCGGGTTTAATAACTGTGGTTTTACCCTTCAAGCATGAGGAGTAAGAATTTATTGAAGGGGAAAATTTTGATTTTTATGCATTTTTCTATTTTTTAAAAAACTTAAAAACAATTATTTTTTACTTCCACTTTTCATTCTGGAACAGAAACATATATTTATTAATTATTTATAATTTTGCTTACCTCTTAAAATTTATTCTATTTACATTCGAATTAATTTACTCCTATTCATAATTTTCCAACTTTCACCAAACATTTTTAAAACTTCACCCTTTTAATATTTTTACAACCTTAACACTCCATCCTTAATTATATCTTACCTCTTTAACATCTTTAAAATTCCCCACCTTTTGCCAAACACAACCTAAGATCCTTTGATACAAAGAATCTAGCTATTACTTTAACAAGTAGTAGGTGGAAGTCTTGTCAAGCCAATAATGATTAGCATTCTCATCTGTTTTTGTAACAATGAAGAATGCCCATTTTAGATCAAATAAAAAACAGAGAAGGTATGGACTTAAAAGAATTAGGTTGGTCGACATGCCGTCAAAGAGAGCATGCTCTTCACTGTCCCCTTCGCCGACAGTTAGAAATGGCAATCAAAATAATTTCCATGTCTCTACTTTCTGTCGAGCTTGGATCATTTCTCAAAGTGAAGATCAGTTCATTAATTTCCTGTCTGTTAAGATGATAGATTTGACTTGTTTGTTCAATGAATCTATTTCGAGGAGAGAAATAATTTAAAGCTGGAAGAACAAATCATAATTAATGGATCACACCAAAGTGATTTTGATATTTCTATATATCTACATTTAAAAATAATAATAAAGAGAAATGTTTTTCGAAGAAGCATATTTCTTTTATTCCCAAAAACCTATTGGGTTTTATACGAACTCTATCTACAAAATTTATCATTATCTATTCATAATGATTGTGTTTATCTAAAACAACTTGATATGATTACATTTAATTAAAAATATAAGCTTATCATGATATTATTTCCATCAATTATTATAATTATCAATATCTCTTATAACCAGTAAGAAGAAAATTGCTGTAGAGAGAGAGAAACAAAGAAAGAAATAGGTACTTTATAAATCAAACAGGACTAAACAAAACAATGTCCTATTAAACCACAAAGTCATAACAAAAACCAAACTTTGAAATTAAAACAAACTGAAACCAAGAAAATAGATCTGCTTCTCAATGAACTCATGAATACTTTGCCAAATGATTTGAGACATGATTCCTCTTTCTAAGAATATGAGTAAAGTTCATAATAAAAAGGATAATACAAGAATTTGAAATGTCAATGAATCCACCTTGTAATCGTCATGGTCTCATGATATTGCGACTCTTAATCCATGCAATGACATTATATGAATCAAACTCACTATACAATCCATGGAATGACTATCAAACTATTAGTATTAATAAACTTATTATCCATCTATAATTCCCATTATTATACCTTAATTGCTAGAAATATAAAGTTCATTCATGCATTTCATTTCCATTTGACCCCTTTGTTATAGTGGTCATAACCTATTTTTTCACCCTAATATTATTTGTGTATTTTTTCTTATTTTATTTTAAAAAAATTAACATTTTAAATTCAAAAATATTTTCAGCACACAAGGAAATAAGCCTTAAATCACAGAAGATCAATAAGCTAGAAGAATAGCTAGATTAGGACTTTTTGATAAGATAGGTTGATGAAAAACTTGATTTGAAGCAAAAGTTTAAGTTTGAAATCCTAATTGACTAAAATTAAAAGAATTAGATAAGTCTAAAAACTTAATCAAATTTTTGATGGGTTTAATTGATATAATTAAAAATTTAATTAAAACAAAATTGAGTTTAAAAGTCAATTTGGCTAAATTAGATGAATTGAATAAATTCAAGGACTTAATTAAACTTCTAATGGGTGTTAAATATTCAATCAAGGTCAATTTGCAAGGATTGAAAGATTAAGGACTTAATCGAAGCTTGGAGGAGGCAAATTCTTGCAATCAGGGCTTAATTAAAAGAAATTTAAAGTTTGAAGGCTGATTGAGGGTCTAATTAAATAATTTCATGACCATGGACCAACTTGCAAAAAACACGTGTTAAAGATTGAAATTGATGAAATTAGGGGTCAAATTAAGGAAAATTAAAAGTTTGATAGTCATCTGGGTGTCTAGTTGAACAAATTAAAAACTAAGAACAAAATTGTAAAAGGCGCTCAAATTTAGAGCTAACAATTAAGTTTGACAGGGATGAAATTGCATTAAATTAGGAGTTCAGGAGGAAATTACGAGTAAAATTAAAATAAATTAGAAGATTAGGGATTAAATTGAAATTTTTCAAATCCTAAATTAAAACCCTAATTTGCAGGGTTTAGCCTAGATGACGCGTCATTCAGCTACTGTGTATCTTCTCCTTTGACAATATTTGCTAATCGAGTAGACATCTTCAGGTAAATGAATGTGGTGTTTCCAACTATCCAAGGTCTCCAAACACCACCATGTGATAAAGGGGAAATACAGGGGAAGGGGGTTCCCCTTTACAAGGTTGTGCCACCTTTACTTGATGTTTATACCTCACTTGCCACATGGAAGTCATCAACTTCTTTTCCCAAGTCAGCCTTGATTGTTTTAGAGAAATTCAACAATATTGCCTCCAACTTTGAATTAATGGTAAGGAAGCTACAGACCACCAAACAAAGTGTGGTTTGATCCTAGTTGGAGAATAACACTTCCTTTATAATTCTATGGTTTGTTTTACTCCAACAACCTCTTATTGTCAATGATTAATTCATAGAACATGTACCGCTACTTTTGTCAAGCTTTAACTACTAAGTTCTCAACCCTTTCTAGAAGCTCTCTATGGTTTGTTAGGCATCAAGAGACAAGGAAAACAAAAAGGAAGAAATAAAAAAAAAATATCTCCTAATAGATTGGAAAAAAAAGATCCTCTATAACCTAGTTTTGAAAAACCACCCCAAAATTCACAAATAATTTCACAACCACCTATCATAGGAGACTATAAAAAAGTAAGGAAAATCACCAGAAGAGGGGGTAGAGAGGGGCAAAAAAAAGGAAAAAAAAAAGAGATAGAAAAAAAAAGAAAGAAATTAGGAAGGCTTATAGGTCTCGCAATAAAGGATTTAGTTTATTGTTGTTGGGTTTGGAGATAAGAAGAAAGAAAGGCAGCATTAGAAATCCATTTCTATTTGAAGATTTCAAGCTTGGAAGGTATATTCTTGTAAGCTTTGAAAGTGAAGCCTATGAGGTCTGCTAGATTGATTTTTATTGTTTAAATGCAACGTTTTGAATGTATTGATATGATGATGATTGCCTTAATTTGAAATTTGTCAAATATGGCAACAAGGTTATAATATTTTTATGGTTTAGTTGATGCATGTTTTAAATTGACAGTTTTAGATAATGAAATTTGATGCATATTTATGATGATGTGTTATTTTTTTGTTAGTTATTTTGGTTCAAGTTGCTTGGTTTTGATAATGTGTTTTGTTGGAACTAGAAAAACATGTATTGATAATGTGTTTTGTTTGATTTGGACCATTTTTTGTCCATTTGTTTACACATAAACCTTTTTTTATGTATGATTAATCAATAATCTAGTGTTAAGTATCATCAATAACATGTTTTAAATGGTTTTTAATTCTAGAGTTTTAATTTTGAACCGAAACTCATTTTGACAAAATCATGATATTTAAATGAAAATCAAAGTAATGTGATGCTAGATTATTGATTTTTGCATGATTTCGAATATGTATTTACTTTTGTTTTGACCAAATCTGGTCTGATTTGAAACTCATGTTCCAATAGTAAATTGAGGTGTTCTTTATTTTATTTTTTGTTTTTTTGTTTTGATCCATTTTGTTTAAGAGTTTTTTGAGTTTTTATGTTTTTTTATGCTAGATTTGTTTTGGTTTTGGCTTGTTTTCATGTCAACTTAGTCGAGTCAACCCGGTCGAGTAAAAACTAGGTCAATCTTTTATACCTTGTTTGGTTTGTATTTTTTTTTTTTTTGTTTAAGGGTATGTTTGGAAAATATCCCTTAAGCCTATTTTGGGTAATTTTATTTTAAAAAAAATGATTCTTGCCAAACATGGCCTTTTAAAAATACAAGAAAATAAATAAAAAAATAACCCCCATATATATATATAAATGTTTCTTTTTCTTGTGTTGCATACGTATCTCAAAAAATAGATTATATTTGTATATTTGATCATGTTAAAAAATCACAAAAAATAGTCCTTTTATTTTGCATGTATTTTTTAGATTTAATAACTAGTTTATTAAAGTTATGAAAACTTGACCTATATTTTAAAAATAACAAAAAAACTATTTTTTGTTCTTTTTAATATGTGGGATTACAAACTTATATATAAGATGTATTTCCAATATTAAATTCAAAAACACTAAAAAAATTATTTCGTTTTTTGTTACTATCCGAGATTAGAAACTTATATGTAAGACGTATTTCCGATATTAAATTCAAAAACACTAAAAACAATTATTTTGCTTTTTGTTAGTATTTGGGATTACAAAATTATAAATAAGTTGTATTCCTGATATTTAATTCAAAAACACCAAAAAAAATTATTTTGTTTTCTGTTAGTGACCGGGATTATGAACTTATATGTTAAACGTATCTCTGGTATTAATAAAAAGATAGGTTTTTTTAAAAAATTTATATTGACATTAGAACGGTTAGGTTTTTAACCTGATAAAATTAAGTTTTTAACCTAATAAGATAAAGATTCCCTTACAGAAGAGGAATTTTCTTAAACCTTAAACAGAACAACAATTAAAAAACACAATATTTTTTAATTTATATCAGACAAACAAACGATGCAGCTTACTTCAGGTAAGATATATTAGGGATGTTAATACATTTCTTTGACGCAATCAATTTCCTTACCCAAACTCTGAGACTAATTAGGATTTCTAGTAACCAAAATATTAGGCGGCGACTTCTTTTTTTTTCTTCTACTAATAAAGGACAAGAATTCCTTGTTCTTTTTACCTATATCATTCCTGACAATCCCGATCTGGGGGGATAATTATCGCGACACCATATATGTGCGACAATGGTTGCTTTGATTAAAGTTTTTAACTAAGTGTTTTTGATATATTTTGGTGCACGATACTTTTTAAAAATATTTTTTATTTAAAAATAAATTAAAATAATTTTTTTAAATTTTTTTATCTTTAACATCAACACATTAAAATAATAAAAACACTAAAAATTTTTTATTTAATATATTTTGAAATAAAATATATTTTTAAAACCTACCCAATAAACACTCACATGGGCCGAATGCATTGATAGTGATATGATGGCAAATATGAAAAGCAATAAAAGCTCTTGTTGCAACTATTAGGCTCCCACCAGAAGAGGACATAGTGGCAGGACAAGGGAGCGCAGTCCTGGTTTCTTGTTGTTTTTGTCCATCAGTCTTAGAGAATTTATATGAAATTATCATTTAAATGGATTGTTTTTTTAATTGTTTTCAATTTAATTTTTATCTAATAAGGGGTATTTTGGTTGAAAGATTCCTAGAAAGTAGAAATATGGAATTTCTGGAGAGGTAATATCTTAATTAAAATATCAATTTTGATTTTGAAGGAGATCAAAAGGAATCACACTCTTTCATAATGTTCTGGATACGTACGTAGGAGCATTAAATGGTTTACAACTTCCAATTTTTTTTTACAACTCATAACTTCAGTGTTTAACGAATTACTTATAACTATACGAATACGAATTAATTGTTCAATCAAAATTAAATTAATTTCTCTTAAGTTGAAGTAAGCTCTGTAGTATCAAAATTAGCTAAATAATTAATATCTTCATCAACATCTCTGTCTTCCTTGTAAATTTATCCTATCCTATCTATTTCACTTTTATATATCTTTTTTAGTTCTCAAATTAAAAAGAAAAGATAATAAATTAAAAAAGAACATGAAATGATGAAATACAAAAAAACAATGAATTATAAACATCACGTTATTGGAAAAGTACATACTCCATGACACTTGTTATGCTAATAAACCCGGCTTGGTCCAAGAGTCAATTGACTCAAGACTTGGCTTAATTAAAAAAATAGTAAAAATTGATCTAATTAAATTTAGATAACTTGTTAAAACTCAATTTAAATATTTTAAAAAAATATTAAAAAAATATTAATTTAAGTTTTTATTTTCAAACAAAACAACATTAACTTAAAGTTTAACATGCCCAACCAATAACTTGATGATTATAAGATGGAGACGAGGTAATGCACAAACCGGTTTTAATAACTTTACTCTATAGTACAATTAGTAGTGATAAAAAAAAGTGTTTGGTTGGGCATTGTTGTTCAGCTGGAACACAATTTTAGACACGTTATAATAATAATGATTTTAATTTATTCTTTTGTTATTATGATTATGATGATGATAAAATAATAATAATAATAATGTTAGTTATAATAATAATATTAATATTAATATTAATAATTAAATCAGTAATGATAAAGATATTAATGATGATAGTGACTATTATTATAATAATAATAATAATAGTAATAGTAGTAGTAGTAGGAGTAATAATAATAATAATAGTAATAATTGTGAACAACAACCATAATCATAAAACATACACAGAAATAATTAAAAGAAAAAGTGTTTGGTTGTACATTGTTGTTCAGTCGGAACACAATTTTAGACACGCAATGTTATAAAAGAACATGGCGGTCCCAAAACACGGAAAGCTAACAAGTCCCATGTAAACTGTTCAGAAATCAATGCCGTCTATTACATGCTTCAAGAAGTGGGTGCAGATTCTCATGGCTATGGGCCATGGCTATGACACACGAAATTAAGAATATTACCCACACGCACTGAGGGTCTTGGCCTGGCGGTAGGAGGGGCTTGTCTCCTCCTGCTGCTCCTGGGTTCGAGTTCTCATGTGCACGTCTGTCATTCCCGCGGTGTTTTACATGCCCATTGGGTTTGCAGGGTGTTCAGTGGGCCGTGGGATTAATCGTGGTGCGCGCAAGCTGGCCCGGACACCCACGTAAATAAAAAAAAAAAAACAAAAAGAATATTACCCACAGGGTATATGGTCCCCTATTGCATTGCCCATTGGAGGTTCAAGCGTTCAAATCAATCAAATAAAATGTGTGAAATGTGTTCAAATCCCTTGATTGTAAAGAACAGATCTCAGAAATGGAATCGGACGGCCAACTACCAATCGGTCGACGTACAGAAGTGAGTTTCACATGAATCACGACTTCTTTTACATTTTTATGAACGTTTTGTAAAATGCATGAACCTGAATTGA
The DNA here is from genome assembly GCF_000002775.5 of Populus trichocarpa. NCBI lineage: Eukaryota > Viridiplantae > Streptophyta > Magnoliopsida > Malpighiales > Salicaceae > Populus > Populus trichocarpa. The sequence goes on along the minus strand of NC_037287.2, from coordinate 19,640,743 downwards.
GATTAATAATGCCTTGAAGTAGAGACCAAGGGCTCTGAAAGAGTTGAGGTATAATTAGGTTGAATTTATTTTAGATTTGTCAATGTTTCATTTCTACAATTATATAAAAATAAAACTCGAATATTGATCTCAGCTAGCTGTATTTGTTGTGATTATTGTAACATCAAGCTGTTTGATAGTAAATTCATTGAGATAATATATAAAAACATACAAAGTATTTGAGTTTCTCTTTTCTTATTTATTAATATTTAATATTCTAAATACATGAAGCTTATATTCATTCCATTTTACTTAATAATTCTATCTATTTTAATCATTTTTATATAAGTTCTTCAACTAGACGTGCATTCCATGTGAATAGGAGCCTGCCTCATTCGGTATTGGTCAGTCTCCTCGACCAATATATCTATTAATTAACGCAAGTAATTATGAGAAGGCAAGAGCAGGTGATTGAAGAAGAAACTCGAAAAACCCAAGCCCCCTCCGTCGACTAAAATAATCAGAACAAAAAATGTGAATAAACTCGAAGGTGACACCATCGAGGAAGATTAATTAAAAAGAATATAACTAAGGTAGCAGGTAAAGTTGAAACTTGAAAGATTCACAGTAATCCAACCTCCTCCGTTTAGTATTATTGTAATATAATAACATATAAGAGCAATCAATTGATGGGAAAGGGAAAATACACTATTATTTGTTTCGAATTATTTCTCCAATCAATAATAATTGATTGATGGTTGGAAAGAAAGTATGCAAGAAAGGGCGTGATAATTGATCTACAGGTACAACTTTTTAAATAATCATCTAAATTTAAAAGTTTAATCAATTAAATAGTTTTTAATATATAATTTATATTATTTTGTAATATATCTGTTTAATAAATTTTTCAATAAAATTTATATCCTGTTAATTAATATTAAAATTTATACTATCTTTAAACTTGCTTCTCCAAAAGTTATATGATATAACATGTTTGTATTATATATCTTAATGCTAGGATAATTTCTCATCAGTAGAGCTAGAGCTAGACCTTGCTAGAAGAAAGGGCATGATAATTGAACTAAGGTACAACTTTTCAAATAATTATTTCAAATTAAAAGTTTAAATTTTTAAATAATATTTCAATATATAATTTATATTATTTTTTAATATAACCCGTTAAATAAAAATTATTTAAATTTAAAATTTATATAAACTTACACTAAAGTTTAATGGTATAACATGCTTGGGATAATTTCTCATCAGTAGACCTAGACCCTGCTAGAAGTTTTTTAAGTAGAAATTAATAATACTCGTCTCCAAATGATTAATATATAAGTGCATGACGATGGATGTACATAAGACAAAACATGCACGTATTAAAAAATGTTTTGCCAGATTTTTTACAAGATCCGATTTGGACCAGATGAGAGAGAGTCTATATTTTAGTAATATAATCACAGCTGGTAATGGTTACCGGACGTTTTTGGAACATGGTAAAATTATATTTTTAAATATTTAAAATATTTTATATTTAAAATATTTTTTTTATATTTTTAAATTGTTTTAATGTGTTGATGTCAAAAATAATTTTTAAAAAATAAAAAAATTTATTTTAATATAATTTTAAATGAAAAGTATTTAAACCATCAACGTTATTAATATAATCTCAAAAGTTTATAATATACTTAATTAATAATTTATTGGCTGAAAAGGATTCGAGGTTTAATATATATTCAAGTTGATTTCATAATTAGGGTAATGTCGAAGCTATGTTCGGCTTTGTAATGAGCGCAAGGCTTGATGATCAAACTCCTTTTGTGAAATTAGGCTTCTCTTTTAAGTCTGGCTTGTTTAAATTGATTAGTGAGCTTAGCTTAAACTTTCATTTATCTACTATGTTAAGGATCGAATAATCATAGAAAATTAGTGCAAAATAATAATAATATTAAAGACAAATTTAAAAATACTAGTAACATAAAATTAGCTTATTTTTCCAAATTTATACAAGCTTTTTTTTCCCCTCAAAATACTGTATATTTTAAAATAAATTGTTTTAAAGTTAGCTAATGAATTTAATCTAGTTGACATGAGCTCCACTCAAACACAAAGCTTATTTTAGCCTAAGGCTTGATGTGTGTGTTTGCAGAGATAATGCAAGAAATGATGAGAGGTTAAAGAAAACATGAGCTTTTTATTTTTAGGTAGTTGAGCTTAGAGTTTGTTTCTTAACCTTATGACTCATGAGCCTTGATATATATATATATATATATAATGTGAATCAGCTGCTTGTTACATGATTATGCATAATTAATCATTGTTCTTATTGTGGATGTCCAGATTATCACCTTGTAAAACTATAACTCTGACATAAATATGCTTTAACAATATTTTGTGTCCTATGCGATGATGAATCATGTGCTACTATATATAGAATCATCCAAAATATAAAAAAGAGTTGGGTCATCCAGGCATAACTCGAGCCCCATGCAATGTGAATGGTAGGCTCGATCAGGCAAACCCTAAATGAACACATCAAGGTGTGGGAGTGAGTTTGCTTTTTAGCCCAGTCCCCTTAAGTTGATGACCTCATGTTGGAGACCCATCACCATCTATTTGCCTTTGATTTTGAAGAAATTAGGAGATAGGAGGTGGCTTTGTGTTTAGGGATGGCTTATCTGAGACCAATTAGATGGCCGATTTGGATTCGTTTTTACCATATTTTGAGGAGCGCATCCAAGGATGGGGATCCCTGAATCCTACCCTTGAACCCAATGCTTAGATTTGGAGACTTGTGAAATTGCCGAGGGCTATTTTCACTAGACCGATAACTTATTATATAAAAGCAATAGCTTTAAGGCTGTAATTGTTGTGTCAATCTTAATATAATTATTTCGAACCGAGTTTTTTTGCAAGCGGAGCCTAAAATTGATCGGACTGCTATTGCAATTTGGCAGATAAGATGTTGATAAATTTTGTTCGAGTTTAGTTGATTTATTTTTCTTCTAGTTGATAAATATTTTTTTTGGGATTTGAACAGTGTATATCGTGAGGCCCAACACCGGGATAAATAAAAAAATGGTTAGTTTGGAAAGCAGCTGGAGACAGGGAATGGGGGTTCTGATCCCTGCAAATACACGCACTGACGCACATATATTTTTTTTAATCAGGAACACCTTTAAAGGTAGCTAAACCTCTTAATTCAAGGAAGATAAGAACAACTTCCATGGAAGACATTCAAATTACTCAAAGAAACAGTACTGTTTCAGAAACCGGAGAGAGTGATCAATGCCGTGATATAATATCATCCCTTCCCAAAGAAGAAGGATGGGTATCTGGTTATATGTATCTTTACCAAGGCTTTTGGTGCCCTCCGAAGGAGATTCATGCTGTAGTTTCATTCCAAAATAACTTTCAAGCATGCAACACTGACACTATACTTGTCTCCATGCCTAAATCAGGTACGACATGGTTGAAAGCCTTGGTATTTTCCATCATAAACCGTGAAAAATATCAAACCGCAGAAAGCCCCTTGAATTCTTTCAACCCTCATGATCTCGTGCCTTTCTTTGAGTATAGGCTTTATGCAAACAACCAAGTTCCTGACCTGTCTGCATTTCCATCGCCTAGAATATTTTCAACCCATGTGCCATATCCATCACTGCCAGAATCTATCAGGAACTCTACTTGTCGGGTTGTTTATATATGTAGAAATCCCTTGGACAACTTTATCTCCTTCTGGCATTTCCTCTCAAAAGCAAGACCTGAGAGACGTGGACCACTTCTTTTGGAGGAGGCTTTTGATAGTTTTTGCAATGGGGTCGTAGGGTTTGGTCCCTTTTTTGATCATGTTCTAGGGTATTGGAAGGAGAGCTTGGAGAGACCAGAGAAGGTATTGTTTCTTAAGTTTGAGGACTTAAAAGAAGATATCAATTCTCAGATGAAAAGTCTGGCTGTGTTCTTGGGTTGTCCCTTTTCTTTGGAGGAAGAGAGGGATGGGGTTATAGAAGACATATCCAAGCTGTGCAGCCTCGATAGTTTGAAGGATATCGAGGCAAACAAGAGAGGTAAGTCTATCCCATACTTCGAGAATAATACTTTATTTAGAAGAGGTGAGGTTGGGGACTGGATCAATTATCTTACTCCTGAGATGGTTGATCGTTTAAACAAGATCACAGAACAAAAGTTGGCTGGTTCTGGATTGGAGTTCAAGATTACTAGTCTATAGTCGAAGCTAGCTGGAGTCCACAAAGACCTCGATATCTATGTTTGAGTTGTTTTTCTTAATTGTTTTTTCCAGCTTGAGTGCTTTGACAACAACGCATGATGATTCCTACATTTTTGTTTGTTAAGCCAAAAAAATAAACATGATTGTTGTCTACGGGAAGCTGTAATAAACTTTTCTGTTCTACTGAATTATATTGTTGTGCTTTGTTCTTCTATCATCTATATATCGTTGGAAACTATAATACACACAATTTTCAACCTCCCTTCTTTTATTTAATATTAAGATTCTAAATATATATATAGAAATCATAAGATCAAAGTAATCTAATCCAAGCCAACAAATTTTTAAAAAACTAGTTAAACAACTACTCTAAAAAAAAAAAAAAAAAAACCTTTTAAATTGAACTGAAGTTACGTACAACTTTTCAAATAATTATTTCAAACTAAAAATTTAAATTTTTAAATAATATTTTAATATATAATTTATATTATTTTTTAACATATAATAAAAATTATTTAAGTTTAAAACTTATAAAGATTTACACTAAAGTTTGATGGTATAAAATGTTTGGGATAATTTCTACTGGACCCTGCTAGAAGTTTTTTAGTAGAAAATTAATAATACTCGTCTCCAAATGATTAATATATAAGTGCATGACGATGGATGTACATAAGACAAAACATGCAACGTTTTAAAAAATGTTTTGCCAGATTTTTTACAAGATCCGATTTGGACTAGAGGAGAGAGAGGCTATATTTTAGCAAGATATCAATATGATCATTTAATAATTTGGGTAATGTCGAAGCTCTGTTTGGCTTTGTAATGAGCGCAAGGCTTGATGATCAAAGTACTCTTTTTGTTGAAACTAGGCTTCTCTTTTAAGTTTGGCTTGTTTAAATTGATTAGTGAGCTTAGCTTAAACTTTCATTTATCTACTATGTTAAGGATGAATAATCATAGAAAATCAAGAAAATTAGTGCATAATAATAAAATTAAAGACAAATTTAAAAATGCTAGTAACATAAAATTAGCTTATTTTTCCAAATTTATACAAGTTTCTCAAAATCTTGTGTATTTTAAAATAAATTGTTTTAAAGTTAGCTAATGAATTTAATCTGATTGATATGAGCTCCACTCAAACAGGAAGCTTATTTTAGCTCAAGGCTTGTCGATGAAGTTTAAGGAAACTTTAAAGGATATTTTGAGCCTTTCAATTGTAGGTTGATGGGATTTCAAGATTGAGTCATTGAAGGTAACTATTGAACTTTAACCTTATGAGCACTTGCAAAACAAACTTCTTGATGGTTTAGGAGATTCTTTAATACTTAAGTTAGCATTTATATAAACAGAGTGAAATCTTTATGGTGATGTGTGTGTTTGAAGAGATAATGCAAGAAATGATGAGAGGTTAAAGAAAAAAATATGAGCTTTCTTTTTGTGAGTTAGTTGAGCTTAGAGTTTGTTTCTTAACCTAATGACTGATGAGCGTTTATATATATATAATGTGAATCTGCTTGTTACATGATTATGCAGCATAATTAATCATTGTTCTTATTATGGATGTCCAGATTATCACCTTGTAAAACTATAACTCTGACATAAATATGCTTTAACAATATTTTGTGTCCTATGCGATAATAAATCATGTTAGCACTAAATATAAAATCATCCAAAATTTAAAATAGAGTTGGGTCATCCAGGCATAACCCGAGCCCATGCAATGTGAATGGTAGGCTCGATCAGGCAAACCCTAACTGAACACATCAAGGTGTGGGAGTGAGTTTGCTTTTTAGCCCACTCCCCTTGAGTTGATGCCCTCATGTTGGAGACCCATCACCTTCTATTTGCCTTTGATTTTGAAGAAATTAGGAGATAGGTGGCGGCTTTGTGTTTAGGGATGTCTTATCTGAGATCAATAAGATGGCGAAGAAATTAGGAGATAGGTGGCGGCTCTGTGTTCAGGGATGGCTTATCTGAGATGGCCGACTTCGGATTCTTTTCTACCATACTTTGAGGAGCGCATCCAAGGATGGGGATCCCTGAATCCTACCCTTGACCCCATGCTTAGATTTGGAGACTAGTGAAATTGCCAGTGGCTATTTTTACTAGACCGACAACTTATTATATAAAAGCAATAGCTTAATTTAAGGCTGTAATTGTTGTGTCAATCTTAAAATAATTATTTCGAACCGAGTTTTTTGGCAAGCGGAGCCTAAAATGATTTAAAATTGATCGGACTGCTATTGCAATTTGACAGATAAGATGTTAATTTGGCAGATAAGATGTTGATAAATTTTGTTCGTGTCTTTGCTTTTATTTTTCTTCTAGTATACCAAAAAACAAAATTGATCGGTCTGCTTGTTATTTGTCTCTTGCGTACATAAAAGATCACTGGCTCAAGCAGCAAGAGGAGTGGCGTCAGATATTTTTTTTTGGGATTTGAAAGCAGCTAGAGACAGGGAATGGGGGTTCTGATCCTTGCAGACACACACACATATATATATTTTAATCAGGAACACCTTTAAAGGTAGCTAAACTCTGAACTCAAGGTAGATAAGAACAACTTCCATGGAAGACATTCAAATTACTCAAAGAAACAGTACTGTTTCAGAAACCGGAGAGAGTGATCAATGCCGTGATTTACTATCATCACTTCCCAAAGAGAAAGACTGGATATCTTGTTATATGTATCTTTTCCAAGGCTTTTGGTGCCCTCCGAAGGAGATTCATGCTGTAGTTTCATTCCAAAATAACTTTCAAGCATGCAACACTGACACTATACTTGTCTCCATGCCTAAATCAGGTACGACATGGTTGAAAGCCTTGGTATTTTCCATCATGAACCGTGAAAAATATCAAACCCCAGAAAGCCCCTTGAATTCTTTCAACCCTCATGATCTCGTGCCTTTCTTTGAGTATAGGCTTTATGCAAACAACCAAGTTCCTGACCTGTCTGCATTTCCATCGCCTAGAATATTTTCAACCCATGTGCCATATCCATCACTGCCAGAATCTATCAGGAACTCTACTTGTCGGGTTGTTTATATATGTAGAAATCCCTTGGACAACTTTATCTCCTTCTGGCATTTCCTCTCAAAAGCAAGACCTGAGAGACTTGGACCACTTCTTTTGGAGGAGGCTTTTGATAGTTTTTGCAATGGAGTTGTAGGGTTTGGTCCCTTTTTTGATCATGTTCTAGGGTATTGGAAGGAGAGCTTGGAGAGACCAGAGAAGGTATTGTTTCTTAAGTTTGAGGACTTAAAAGAAGATATCAATTCTCAGATGAAAAGTCTGGCTGTGTTCTTGGGTTGCCCCTTTTCTTTGGAGGAAGAGAGGGATGGGGTTATAGAGGACATATCCAAGCTGTGCAGCCTCGATAGTCTGAAGGATATCGAGGCAAACAAGAGAGGTAAGTCTATCCCATACTTCGAGAATAATACTTTATTTAGAAGAGGTGAGGTTGGGGACTGGATCAATTATCTTACTCCTGAGATGGTTGATCGTTTAAACAAGATCACAGCACAAAAGTTGGCTGGTTCTGGATTAGAGTTCAAGATTACTAGTCTAGACAACAATGTTTGAGTTCAAGATTACTAGTTCAATAAAGGTTATCAACATGAGAGTGTTTCCTTTGTGAATGAAATACTTTTAGTTTTCATTAATGCTCATTATACTGAGTTTTATTTTTGTAACTAAGATTTTATTAATATATCAGAGTCTATTTTTATTTGTGGATAAATAATGAACTAATTTTGATATTCTTTTAATTACCTTATCGATCATGATCGAGTTGATTAATAATTTTCATTTCCTCTCAAAAAGCTTACACATTGCCTCATGTTTGAAGTCCCTTTGCTAAGGTCGGTTTTAGGAGAAAAAATTGCTTGAGGAGTACGTACAAAGAATAGAGGTATTAATTGTAATTACAAAGTCTTCTTCCTTATTAATATCACCCCTAAACTAATCATTTCATAACACATGCAAATGGTTGATGGATAAGTATATTTCATATATATTAAAATTCATTCTCTCATATATAAGGTCCATAAAAAATGCATTATAAAAGCTTGATAGAAATCAAAACCCATAAGAAGTGGGGTTGGAGAGATGGCATACTCAATTTTTTTAGGCTCATCAAGACCAAGTATTTGTGAATCTGAAAAAATATTAAATTTAATTTTTTAAATTTGACTGCCCACCAAGTCCAGATTCTTTCGGGTTTGAAAAGATGCTAGGCTTAAAAGTTCTTAGGCCTATGATTTTTTTGAATCCAAACACCCAACATGAAAATCGAGTATCATCTTTTTATACCATAGCTAAGCAAACAGATCTCTAAGAATCGTTCATATATTAATTAATATTAATATTGATCCCATCAACATTAGATATTACAAGAGAATTGGGTCCTGAAATAGGATCTGTGAGAATTGGGTCCTTACACAGAACTATGCTTCAAGACTCAAGGGATTTGGGTCTACGCTCCTGCTATACCCAAGCAACTTGGGTGAGGCACCCTTTCCAACCCCAAGTTTCGTGGGTCTGGTAGGGATCCTTGACCCAAGCTAATATTGATAATAATAATAATAATAGTAATTAATTTTTCCCTTAAAATCAATTCTATGTTTTTTTTTCGATAGTAATAATATTTATTTTAAAATTAATAATATTAATGAATATAATAATATTAATAATATTAATAATAATATTAAACTCGTCTGACACAAGTTCTTATAATTTTTAATTCATTCAAATTAAATTTATGGTTTTTTTTTCAATAGCAATAATATTTTTTCAAATTTATTAATGATAATAATAATAATATTTTTTATTTTACCCTTCAACTGAAATCTATTTATGTTTTTCAATATTAATAATATTTTTTTCAAATTTAACAAGTATTATATTAATGATTTTAACTATAATAAAAATAATAATATTTATAATACAAACAATAGTATTTTTAATATTAATAGTATTAATTATAACAAAAATAATAATATTTTTTATATCAATACTTTTAATTTTAATAAAAATAATTACATTTATAATACAAATAATTATATTTTGAAACTCAAGACTCAAAAACCTTGGGTCCTGACACCGGACCCAAGAGAATTGAGTTATGACGCAAGTCACAACACGCGGTTCTGCAAATCCTAGGCGCTCGAATCTGCACACCAGCTCAGGCAGCGAGTCTTCAGACTTGCTTGCTTGGGTCTACATCCAAGCGCGCAGGTCTTGCCCTAGCACCCAGGGCTTGGCAGCCCAGCACCAGGTGTTTGCAACTTGGGGCCTGCAGCCCCACCTAAACCCGAACTTATCATTTTCTCCCCAACCAAAAAGACAACCCCACCCCCTGGAGTCTTTGCAACTCTTTGTGACAAGGGCAGCTCTGTTATTACACCGCTTCAATCCACACTACTTTTAGTAAAGAGTATACCTAAATAGTGCAATACACAGTGAAATCATTCTCAGTCTACAGTACTTCCAAACAGTGCGCGTAATCCACAGTAAAAATACTCATAATCCATAGTAAAATATTAAGCCTTTTTAGTTATATTTAATGTATAGAATAACATTGGGTTGTGTTTGTATATGGATTTTTTTACTGCTTACTGTATAAAAACTATTTTTTAACATGGTTACCATTGTCTTAATAATAATGCTGTTTTATTTATAAAATTTTGATCACTAAGAAATTAAAAAAAAAAACTAACGAATCTGATTTGGTTGCCATGCTGCTCAAAGGTGATTTCCTTCCTAAAAAAAGGAAATTGGATTAACTTTTGTTCCTATAAAATATGTTTTATTCACTTTCAATTGACTTGGGACGAGAGAGGAGATTTCTTTAAATTACAAAAGGATTGATAGAAAAGTTGTTTTCCTGTTTAAGGGCCCAACAGAAATGGGGTCAACTTTGAAGCTGGCAAAAAATAAAGTATTCTGCATGCACTCATGACCTTATCACCTGTTAGATGATGGGAACTTGGATGAGGCATTACTGTTGATAAAATTAACTAATAAAATTATATAATTTTATAAATTAACATGTATATAACATGTATAAATAAATTAAAAATTCAAAAATCAGCAAAATCAATCTAAATCAAATAAAATCGGTCAAACTCGATAAAATTAGATCAATTTTACCGAGTTTGACAAAATTACTTCTTTTAATAATTATATATAAACCTATTAAGCTCTATTGTTTTTAAAATATTTTCTCATTAACATTCAATGTGAATAAATATTTATTTTTTATTTTCAATTCTTGATATGATTTTTCTTGAATTTACTATTCTTGTATTTTTTTTATACATTCTCGTATAAGTTATCAATTCAAGGTTTTTTTTATTGATATTTAATTTTAAGATTGTGATGAATTTTAATTTAAAAATTAATATTTATAATAAAAAAAAGATATGTTTTGGAAAAAAAACAGGAAAAGGAAAATAAAGTTTTGATTAAAAAGATACATTTTTTCCTTTCTATTTCAAATCAATAGAGTTTTATTTCAATTACCTTAGTTTCTTACTCAATAAACCACACTTCTAATAATAAAATATATTTTAAAAGAACAAAAAAAATACATGAATAAGAAAAGGAGAATTTTGACTGAAAAAACACATTTTTTTCATAATTTAAATTATTGTCTTTGTTATGAATATCCATTTTTATTATCATGCAATTAAATAAAAGAGTTATTTGCGTTACATGAGTATCTATGTTTTACCTTTTAAATTAAAAATCAACTTCTCAATTTAATCTTAACAATTTTATTTATCATTTTATTAATTTATTTTATAAAATAAAATACATCATCATTCCAGTTTTCAATTCAAAAATTTTACCATACAAAAAAAACTCATTCATCATTAATGCTTTTTTTATATTAAAAAATAAAAAAATGATGAATAGCGGAGTACGGGTGCACTGATCTGTAACCTTAATATAAAAAAGGTAAAAGAATTGCACCGATAATTGATGACTTACATTCATCATGCATGACAAAATTAGGTAAGAAAATCAATAATAACATTGTCACGGCATATGGGTGAAAATAAATTATTTTTCATAAAAATACAAAACCATCTCTCTCTAGCCTTCCTCGAGTCTCGGGCCTTATCCTTTCTTCTCTAAAGGTTGTCATCTCCAAAATAATGATCATTTCAACTCTGTTTATAAGACTTGAATTGAATTAGTGAATTGATACGAGATTATTTGTTTTAGATTAATATGGATGTTATGTCAGTTTATATATATGTTAATTAATTTTATGAATTTTAAAATTAATAATCTTATAATTCTAAGGTGATTTTAAAATTTATAGAACTTAAAATGATAACTTCTGATAAACAAATATAATTAAAAAATTAATAGTTAATACTAGTAGCTTTAAATAGTCCATTGAATTGTGCTCCGGCAGAAAAAATATATAAATCAATAATGTATTTTTTTTAGGCGTAAAATATGTTTATTTATTATGGGTCATTTTTTTATTGGGAGTCAAAATCATTACTGAGAAATGAAAAAAAAAGATATAAAAAATAATGTTATAAATATTTTTGGAAAAAAATAAAAGATGAAACGGTATTGATTAAAAAATAAACAAAAATAATAATAAAAAACTTGCTGATATTATAAAAAAAAATATGATTTCATTTTAAAAAATAAAATTTCAATAACATGTAATAAAAAAATCATATTATTCTTTAGTCATTCTATTTGAATGGACTAAAGTTTAAAATATAAAAAAAAAAACAAAAAAGAAACAGGTCTAACACATGGGTGGGCCTGCACACCTGGATCACGCAACATACCCCTTTATATATATATATATATATATATATATATATATATATATATATATATATATATAAATTCTTTGTTGGGGGAAAGTCCTTTGATTGCGTATTGAATATAGATCGATGTCTTTCTTGTTCCACTAGCTAGGACCAAATTCTCACATGTCCATTTCGTTATTTCTCCTTATTTCCATCCTCTACTAATTTAGTTTTTTATAAGCATTTTTCGAAATCTTTCGTGAACTTGGAACCTGTCGAGTATCGATGCTTTCAACTCTTCTCCACTGCTTCGCCTACTCGTATGTGCCGTCTAGGGGCTTATCAGAAGCAAGAACTTCTACCTTGTCAACTAGCTTCACTCACCTGGAATATATATATATATATATATATATATATGTGTGTGTGAGCGGACAATTAGTCATCCTTACTTTAATGTTTTTTTTTTTTTTTTAAGAAACAACGCAGGTGATGAAAAGTTGATTAGAGAGCGAGTCACTGAAAAGTTGTGTTATGGCTATTTTATGCTAAAATTTTAAAATTTAGCAAATTTTTTATTCAAAATACTAAAAAAAAAATTACATAATAAACTCATTCATAACCTCAAATAATCCAAAAACTAAACCAAAATCAACACAAATTAAAAATATTTCCCGACACTAGATATTATCCTGGATAAAAAAACAAAAAAAACATCTAAGTAAGACTTTTATCATGAAATAAAACTCGTTAACATAAAAATTATTATTATTATGGCCAAAATTAATGTCAACAGCAAGACTTTCGCTTTCTTAAACCAAAATTCAATAATTATTTTTCTCTTTTTTAAATTAGAAATCAAAAAATAAAAAAAATAAAGTTTTGAAAGAAAATTAAATTTTCAAAACCAAGGACACTGGACATTTAGAAATTAAAAAATAGAAAGACCAACCTAAGCTTTTCATGCAAATTTAAAATTGCTATATATTTTCTCTATTTTCTTCACTTTAATTCTCGGTTTTTTAATTTGTCTATTTTGATTTGATAATTTGCCATCAATTTAGCTATAAAAAAATTTAATCAATGAGAAAAAAAAAAAAAAAACTGGATTACCACAAGTGAGAGAATGTATAATATTTTCACCCCGTCTTATGTTTCTTACGATAATACTAACGAATTTGATTTGGTTGCTTGCAGTTAAAAAAAAAAAAAAAAAAAAAAAAAAAGGGCACTCTCCATTAATGTAGTGAATGTCTCTTGTGTCTGGTTGCCTGTTTCCATCGGACTGTCAGAACTGTGGGGTTTGCTCATTTATGTTTGCATTCACTCATGCCACCGACTCGTTACGATGCTCAAACAAAACTAAAGAAAAGACAAGAAGTGAATTAATTATACAGTTAACTCGTTTTACACATGATCAATTGATCTGTGGTGTATATTTATATGAGTCCAAATTCAAATAAAGCATCCACGTCATGTTTTCCAAACACAAATGTGCCGACGCCTAAAGTGTTTTTGTAATTTAGCTATGCCTATAATATTGTTTTCTAAGATTAATTAGCTATAAAATCTTCATATTTAAAATTCCAGTTCTTTTTATTTGACTTCTTGAATTCGAATTTTAACATTAACATCTACATATTAATTAAATTTATGCTTTCAATATATTAAATTGATTTATGAGATATCGTTAAGATTATTTTAAAAAACCGAGTCTTGTTTAAGATATAAATTTGTTCGGGAATTTATTTAAAAGCATGGCAAGTTGGCACATTTAATATCAAATTAAAAATAAATTACACTAACGAATCTGATTTGGTTGCGATGCTTTGGAATTGGGGGCTCATAGATGATTTGATTTCTTAAAAGGGAAATTGGATCAACTTTGCTTCTATATAATATGTTTTATTCACTTTTCAATAAAGGTTGTCAATTCTGTTTTGTTTCGTTTGAAATGGTCGAAACATTTCATATCAATTCAAAAAACAAAATAAAACAAAATAATTTTTATCTCATTTCAAATCTCGGTCCATTCCGGATTTTTCGGCTAGAATGTTCCGGTTTCATTTCACATGTTCCGTTCCGGTCTTGAAAAGTCATTGAATCAAATTGAACTCGGATGAATTTAATTAATTAAACCACCAAAGTATAAAAAGCTCTTTTTCATTACTATTTTCAATAAAAATGATATTAATAATAATATTGAAAATTATTATTACTATTTTCATTAACAATGATATTAATATTTTAAAAAAAGATTTATCACTAATATATATGGTTTATATTCATGTTGTTTTTTTTCATATTTATACTTTGTAAGAATTTGAGTAAAACAAGGGATGTTTTAGATTTCATTAACCTTGATAACATTGACCTAACTTTATATTTAAAATATTTATGTTAAAACATTTTACTTTTATAATATTTTGATATTTGGTTTAAATTGAATTATTTTAAGTTAAAGATCTATTTAATTTTAACTATTTAGAAATATTTTAAAATTTGAAATTATATTTGTTTGATATTATGTGTTGTATTGCATAATTTATAATTAATTTATCTTGAATTTAAATATATATATATACATATATATATATATATATATATATATATATATATATATATATATAAAATACAATCTTGAAATGACAAGTCAAAATATTCTAAAACTAAAACATTATATTCCAATTGAAAAATAAAACACTTATTGTCGCACTCGACATCGCGACGGCCTTAAAAATAAAATTTTATGGAAAGAATGAATTTCTGATATCTTGTTCTTTGATGGGGAACGGTCTTGTTTAAGGAGTCGTCACCTAGTATTATGGTCACTAGGAACCCTAATTGGTCAACAAAGATTCTATAGTTCGGGACTGGTTACGTAAAAGGGAAGATATTATTACCCCTTAAACGTCCTGCCTGAGGCAGGCTGCATTGCTGGTCTTGTCATAAATTGCTAACATTTTGTTAGTTTATGTTATGATGGTTTGCGTGTAATATTCCTGACTCTGGCGCCAGTGAATATTTAACTACGGATACTTCCAACTCTGGCGTTGGTAAATATTACGTAGCTATAAAAAAAAGATAAATTTAAATCAGTATTTTTTATTCCTGACTTTGGCGTCAGTGAATAAATAAATAAAATAAATTTATTTTTACACATGCATAATTTTTTATTTTTATGCTAAATAAAAATAAAATTTAATGAATAATATAAATTTAAACCGGTATTTTTATTCCTCATTCTGTCGTTGTGGCCACTGTCTTCCCTTCTTTTGATTTCTCAATTCTTGAGATGAAGAAGCTGAGAAAGTAATGGGTATGTCTGTTTTCTCTGAATTTTTTACTGATTCCGGATTGCCCTTTTTTTTCTGCAGGGACTAAGATAATTGCAGGGATAATTCTCCTCTCTGTCTCTGCTACTCTCTTCCTCTCTCCTTCTCTCCGTGTAAGTTTTTTTTTTAGTTTATGCTCTGTTTTTGCTCTGCTTTTTTTTCTCCGTTCCTCCTCTGGTTTCTGGGTTTATTTTTCTCCCCCTGTGTTCTAGGTTTTCTTCTCCCTTTTATAGACTCCCCAGCTGATTGCCTCTAACCAGTCCTGCCTTTGCAGGACTGTTATCTTCCACGAACGAGATCGTGGGCGAGAGACGTGGTCCTCGATTGGATCGAATCCGTTGCAGATTTTCAGCCTGTTGAATCGGGATGGAGAAGACGAACACGGCTGTTCCACCAGCAACGACGACGTTTCAAGCAGCAATGAACATTTTCATTTTGACCCCTGAACTTTGGAAATTCGGCAATTGGACCTCTAAGCAATTAAAAATTCCTTTTAATTTTTCCCCTTTGGATTAATTTCAATTAAATCCCTAAATTATAACATTGTTTACAAAACAGTCCTTAATTCCTGGATTGTTCAATTTGATCCTTAATTAATTCTTTTAATTTTGCCCTTTTGGATTAATTTCAATTAAATCCCTAAATTATAATACTGTTTACAAAACAGTCTTTAATTTCTGGATTGTTCAATTTGACTCTTAATTAAATCTTTAACTTTTAATTCTTTCAAAATTGATCAATTAACTCTCAAATTTTATAATTACATCCCCAAATTTCAAATTTTGTGTTATTTTAACCCCATTTAATTTTTATTATTTTATTTAAAAATTGGGTTATGCCACCTTTAAAAAAGAAAAGTTGTTTTCCTGTTTAAGGGCCGAGAAGAAATGGGGTCAACTTGAAGCCGGCAGAAAATGAAGTATTCTGCATGCACTGATGACCTTACCACCTGTTAGATGACTGGAACTTGGATGTGGCATTTCTCTTATCCTATAAATTCAAAATTTTTATCATCGCGTCAAATTAATTTTTTCCCGACTCCCAAAAAATCACAAAGCAAATGGCTGTCAGACGACCGCAGGAATCAATAATCTATATTTTTTAAAACATATTCTAAAATGTGAAAAAAATATGGTCCAGAATGAGAAACGGTCGTTAAACAAAATATGAATTTTATTTTTAATTACCCTAGTTTCTTACTCAATGAACCACACTTCTAATAAAAAAAATGTGTTTTTTAAAACAAAAAAAAAATACATGAATAAGAAAAGAGAATTTTGATTGAAAAAACATATTTTTCCATAATTTAAATCATTATCTTTTTTATGAATATCCATTTTTATTGTCATGAAATTAAATAAAAAAAATAAAAAAGTTATTTGCATCGCATGATCAAATATTTACTTGAGCATCTATTTCTCATTTTTTTCAAATAAAGATCAACTTCTCAATCTAATCTTAACCATTTTATTTTTTAATTCTTTTATTTTTTAATTTATTTTATAAAATATAAGACATCATCATTCCAGTACTCAATTCAAAAACTTTACCATACAAAAAAAAAAAAAAACTCATTCATCATTGATTTTTTATATATATTAAAAAATAAAAATAAAAAATTGATGAACAGAGGCGTGTGGGTGAACTGATCTGTAACCTTAATATAAAAAAGGTAAAAGAATTGCACCGATAACTGATGACTTACATTCATCATGCTTGACAAAATTAGGTAAGAAAATCAATAATAACATTGTCACGTCTTAGATTCATGCATATGGGTGGAAGTAATTTTTTTACTCGTGAATTCTCCCAATTCAAACCACACAAAAGTCCGCAAAACTCAAGATTTATGTGGACTTTGACAACAAGAACCGATTGGGTCTCTTTTCTAATAACAATCATATTTGGTTGAATATAAAATGATTATGTGATCTTTAAAAAAGATGGCAATTTGAATTAAAAATGACAAATTTGGAAAAAAAATTTAAAGGGTTTATATAATGACAAATTCGGCTCAAAGTAGCCATCAATAATGTATTTTTTTTAGGAGTAAGAAATGTTTTTTATGACGAGTCAATTTTTTTTTTTACTGGGAGTCAGAGGAATGCAAAAAAAAAAAAAAAAACATCTGCTAATGATATAAAATTTTAAGGAAAAAAAATAAAAGATCAAAATGGTATTGAATAAAAAATAAACAAAAAAATATAGCAATCAAATAAAATTTTAAAAAAATAATGAAGGATTGTAAAAAAAAAAAAAAGCTTACAGATATCATATAAAAAATATGATTTCATTTTAAAAATATAATTTCATTTTAAAAAATAAAATTTCAATAACATGCAATAAAAAATCATATTATTCTTTAGTCATTCTATTTGAATGGACTAAAGTTTAAAATATAAAGAAAAAAAAAACTCAGCAGGTCAGTCATGTGTGTGAGTCTGCGTTCCTAGCCCGTTCAAAAGAGACTTGGATGACGCAACATGCCACTTATATATAATTCACTGCAAAAGTTGCTGATATACCTGCAGCCTTTGGCAGCTAAAGCTGATAAAGTTTTAACTGGTTCTTGCTCGACAGGCATGACTTGCACATGCAGTGCTTTTCCTTTTCTATGCCCACATACAGGGCAGTAAGGTGGCATCCACACCCACCCAGGAATATTTATTGAATCGGAGCATAAATAAAAAGATAATTTTGCTGTTTCTGTAGCATTGTCAAGTTACGAATAAAAAAACAATTAATAAATCACATTCACAATTACAAAATAACAGAGAAAGAAATTTTATTATAAAGAACTGAAAAAAACCGCTTAGATGGACTATTGTTGATCAATGCTGAGGTTTGGAGGTGTTGCTGAAATGCTAGATCTGGATATACAAATTGAAGAATAAAGACTAGGTGGTGTGTTTGTGTTTTTAAGGGGGAGGGGGCGACTGTTAGGGTTCCTGGGTTTAGGTTAGAATAGAAAGTATTTTCTTTTCATTTATAGTTTTTTTTTTTTAATAGGAACCAGTTCGGTTTGGTTCGGGTTTATCGATATCAACATTACAAAACTGAACCGAAAGCTTTTCTAAATATTATAATCGGTTTAATTAATTTTTTTGTTTGATTTTTTTTGTTAATTTTTTCCGGTTTAATCAGTTTATCAGTTTTTTTACTCACCCCTAACTAGAATAGATATCAATCAAGACTTTCGCTCTCTTAAATCAAAATCCGATAACTATTTCTTTTCTCTCTTAAATTAGGACCGAAAAATAAAAACAATAAAGTTTTGAAAGAAAATTGAATTTTTAAAACTAAAGGATTGAAAATTTAGAAATAGAAAATAGAAAGACCAACCTAAGCTTTTCAAGCAAATTTAAAATTTCCATATATTTTCTCTATTTTCTTCATTTTTAATCCTATGTTTTTCCTATTTTTATTTGATAATTGGCCATCAATTTAGCCATAAAAAAATTCAATCAATGAGAAAAAAAACTCAACTACCAAAAGTGAGAGAATGTATAATATTCTAAAGCTAACGAATTTGATTTGGTTGCTTGCATTAATGTAGTGAGTGGTTTCTAGTTTCTAGTTTCTGGTTACCTGTTCCCATCGGACTGTCAGGACTGAGGGCTTTGCTCATTTATGTTTGCATTCACTCATGCCACCGACTCGTTACAATGCTCAAACGCCTAAAGTGTTTTTGTAATTTAGCTATGCCTATAATATTGTTTTCTAAGATTAATTATAAGCTATAAAATCTTCATATTTAAAATTCCAGTTCTTTTTATTTGACTTCTTGAATTCGAATTTTAACATATTAAATTTATGCTTTCAATATATTAAATTGATTTATTAGATATCCTTAAAATTATTTTCAAAAGCCGAGTCTTGTTTAAGACATAAATTTGCTCGGGAATTTATTTAAAAGCATGGCAAGTTGGCACATTTAATATCAAATTAAAAATAAATTACACTAACGAATCTGATTTGGTCGCGATGCTTCGAAACCTGGCGACTCAAAGATGATTTGATTTCTAAAAAGGGAAATTGGATCAACTTTTGTTCCTATTCTAACTTGATATTTCTGAAAAAATAGTCAAACATATCGTCAAAACGAATCTCGTACTTTATTATAACTTTTATAAAAGCACTTAACAAATATTCTTTCACCATTAATTATTATCCCGATCATACACGCACATATATATATATCAAGCACAATAAATTGTTTTAAGATTGTTATTCCTTTGATCTGGTTTCTACAAAACATATAAAAGCATATCAACATATAAAAGTACAAACGTGGAAGATCGCAGGTACATTAATCCATGTCATTATAAATAGAGAGGCATGCAGTAAAGAAAGACAAGTTGTTAGGGATAACTAATTTAGTGAGGGTGCACAATATCATGGAAGACACCCAAATGATCACCGGAAACAACAATAGTCTTGCAGAAACCGATGAGATTGCTGACCTCCTGTCATCCCTTCCCAAAGAAAAGTCATGGCGATTAGGTTATCTGTATCGATACCAAGGCTTTTGGTGTCCTGAAAAGCAGATTCCTGCTGTCATTGCATTTCAAAAGCACTTCATAGCACAGAAAACAGATACTATACTAGTCACCATGCCTAAATCAGGCACAACATGGTTGAAAGCCTTGGCATTTTCCATTATGAATCGTGCAAAATATACACCCTCGTGTAGCCCCTTGAACTCTGTCAACCCTCATGATCTTGTACCTTTCTTTGAGTTTAGGCTTTACGCAAATAACCAACTTCCTGACCTGTCTACCTTTCCATCCCCTAGAATGTTTGCTACTCATGTGCCATATCCATCACTACCGGATTCCATCAAGAACTCCGGCTGTCGAATTGTTTGTCTTTGCAGGAATCCATTTGACAACTTTATCTCCTTGTGGCATTTCGCCTCCAAAGCAAGACATGAAAGTCTTGGGCCATTATCTATGGAGGATTGTTTCGATAGTTTTTGCAATGGACTTGGAGGATTCGGTCCCTTTTTTGACCACGTATTAGGGTATTGGAGAGAAAGCTTAGAGAGACCAGAGGAGGTTCTGTTTCTCACGTATGAGGACATGAAAGAAGACATTAATTCTCAGATGAAAAGGTTAGCTGAGTTCCTGGGCTGTCCTTTTTCCTTGGAAGAAGAGGCAGATGGGGTTGTGGAAGGAATATCAAAGTTGTGTAGCTTCAGCAATATGAAGGACAAAGAGATCAACAAGACTGGTAAGTCTATCCCACACTTTGAGAACAAGACTCTCTTTAGAAGAGGTGAAGTAGGGGATTGGGTCAATTACCTTTCTCCTGAGATGGTGGATCGTTTGAACAAAATCATGGAACAAAAGCTGGCTGGTTCTGGTTTGAAGTTCAAGACTGGTTTGTAGACATTAGTTCTTGAATGCATTGTCTGTGTTTCGTGTTTGTGTTCGTTTGTGAGTGGGATCTTGATCAGTGGACAATGATGTGCTTCCGATCTGGAAAAAAAATAATTAATATTGTCCACTGTAAATTGTAATAAGACTACGTTTATTGTATCTGTATCTTTCTTTGTTCCTGCGTGATCCTTCTTTTTTCTTTTTCTATAATATCATATATTTATTATAGATATATATATTTATTATACTTAGGATATCTCTTAAGCACTACCTAGATATATTTATTATACTTTATAAGGTATTGGATTGTGTTAAAGAATAGATAAAAATAAAATATTTAATTGAAAATCAATTATATTGATTACATACATTAAATAAGTCTTATTTTTATGTAGGAATATTATATATATAAGTCAACATTTTGCTATTTTAAATTGTTCATCATAAATTTTGTGATTAAAAAAAAAGAAAAGTCGAAATTTATTTCATAATAATGTCACTAATTATCTACTTTTCATCCTTTTTTTTTAACTCTCAATCATGTTGAAAACAATTACGTTTTAAATTGTATTCTAGATTTGAGTTGCTATACGACATTGTTGCTGCTTGCTAATTTCTTCACCAAATATCTTGTTGCCTGAACTTAGATTCTAAATGCTGATTCAGTAATTAGCTAATCACATAATGTATAATGAAAAGAAAATAATAATAATAATAATATTAATAGATAAACTATAAAGAAAATTTTGATTTAATAAATTTTAAATATTAATAATATTATCTATTTTGAAAAAATAACTTATAAAACTGTTTAAATATTACTAATGTTAGTTTAATTAATAAAACTCAAATCAAATAAAGTTTTTGAACCTAATTGAGAAAGGAACCTAAAAATAACTATGAAATAAAGAAAAATTTACTTTTAAATCTAATTTGAGCACAACCCTGATCTTAATTATTGAGCACTAGTAGACTGGATATATAAGAAACAAGAAGATTGCTTGTTTTGTATTCGAGTGTATTTGGCTTAAAAAAATATTTAATTTTTTTTTTAATTGTGATGTATTAATATTAAAAATAAAAAAAATATTTTAATATATTTTTAAATAAAAAAAAAAACTATATACCACAAAACTAGCTAAATCTGTATAGCGTCATATCAAGATTTCAGATTGCTTGATTCAATAATTGAATCAAAATTTAGGTTTACTTTTTAAAAACACTCATTTGACTTTTCGAATCATATATAATAGTCGTCTTGTATCAGCTAAGCAAGTCCACGCTAAAGTAAGATTTTTTTATCTTACAAGAAAGTTCTTAGGAAATTTATCTTTAGTTCAATTCCCCCCAATAAAGTTGAAAAATAAGACAGAAAAAATATAATCAACGTGATATTTAATTAGTAAAAATATTAATTTAAAACATTTTAAAAAACAATATTCTAAAATGTGAAAGAAATATGGTCCAGAATGAGAAACGATCGTTGAACAATCTGGTCACGCTTCCTTCTACTACTCTATATAAAGACAGCGCACTTAACAAGATATTCAGCAAATCATGGCCCAGAATTAATACCATTGTTTATGAACCTTAAATATTCGTATACATAATGGCATCCAATTTTTTTATTAACCTAAACACGTTAATTAGGATTAATTATGTGATTAATCGGCTGCTATGATCACCGCTTAGCTGGGCCTTAACATTAGTAAACTCCAGCTGCCGACATCAACCAATAATTATTCTGATTCCTGAGCCAAAAATTATGTCAAATTAAGGAATGCATTACAAAAACCACTGGATTGCATTTGCATAAATTAACACGTGATGAATTAACTCAGCCTAGGAAAAACTCAGACCTGTAGTTACCAAGGCTAATATATTTTAAATTCTGTTTTCTCTGTAATTTTAGGTATCTATTATATTTTTATTTCTTTAAAATTTATGTAAGAGATATTTATCTTTTAATAATATTATCAGGATAAAAAATAAAAACTCATGAGTTATAAATACCTTATAAATTCTTCAAGTTTCAAGTTTATAATTTTTATGATCATGTGCTATATATATATTTTCAGAACATCTTTATTTAAAATATTATTAATTTTTTTAAAAAATTTCTTTTTACTTAAACATATAAAAATCCTTAAATATATCAAAAGTGATATTTTACATGTTTATAAGCATACCATGCAAAATATCATCTAAAAAATAAACCGTATATTTAGCAGATTTTGAGCAGCATGAGTCTAAATCCCCAATAGGATTTCAAATATTCTTGCATCAAGTTCTTCATTGCATTGATCTTATAGTTAATTACATCATTTTCTTTGAATTACAAAAGGATTGATAGAAAAGTTCTTTTCATGTTTAAGGGCCCAATGGTCAACTTGAAGCTGGCAGAAAATGAAGTATTCTGCATGCACTTATGACCTTACCACCTGTTAGATGATTGGAACTTGGATGTGCCATTTCTCTCATTGTATAAAAACAAAAATTTTATCATCGCATCAAATTAATTTTTTCCCGACTCCCAAAAATCACAAAGCAAATGGCTGTCAGACGATCTCGGGCCGGGAATCTATAATTATTTGTTTTGGCTTGCATGTTCTCGCGCAACCGATGCATCGTTAATTATTTTGAAATTGAATTAAATAACAGTTTTACAACAACAACAACAACAAAAAAGAATTTTAGGTTGTTTTTAAAACAAAAACAGAAAGATCAAGGATAAAACTTAATATTTCTGTGCAAATTAACATTGAAAAAAGGGATCTTGTCGCTTAAAAAACCGTGGGGGATCCCAGTACATAATTAATCCATGTCATTATAAATAGAGAGCAATGCGGCAAAAGAAAGACAAGCTGTTAGGGATAGCTAATTTAGTACACGGTGCACATCATGGAAGACACCCAAATGATCACCGGAAACAACAATCTTGCAGAAACCGATGAGATTGCTGACCTCCTGTCATCCCTTCCCAAAGAAAAGTCATGGCGATCGGGTTATGTGTATCGATACCAAGGCTTTTGGTGTCCTGAAAAGCAGATTCCTGCTGTCATTGCATTTCAAAAGCACTTCATAGCACAGAAAACAGATACTATACTAGTCACCATGCCTAAATCAGGCACAACATGGTTGAAAGCCTTGGCATTTTCCATTATGAATCGTGCTAAATATACACCCTCGTGTAGCCCTTTGAACTCTGTCAACCCTCATGATCTTGTGCCTTTCTTTGAGTTTGGGCTTTACGCAAATAACCAACTTCCTGACCTGTCTACCTTTCCATCCCCTAGAATGTTTGCTACTCATGTGCCATATCCATCAATATCGGATTCCATCAAGAACTCAGGCTGTCGAATTGTTTATCTTTGCAGGAATCCTTTTGACAACTTTATCTCCTCGTGGCATTTCCTCTCAAAAACAAGACCTGAGGGACTTGGACCGCTTCTTTTGGAGGAGGCTTTTGATAGTTTTTGCAATGGACATGGAGGATTCGGTCCCTTTTTTGACCACGTATTAGGGTATTGGAGAGAGAGCTTAGAGAGACCAGAGGAGGTTCTGTTTCTCACGTATGAGGACATGAAAGAAGACATTAATTCTCAGATGAAAAGGTTAGCTGAGTTCCTGGGCTGTCCTTTTTCCTTGGAAGAAGAGGCAGATGGGGTTGTAGAAGGAATATCAAAGTTGTGTAGCTTCAGTAATTTGAAGGACAAAGAGATCAACAAGACTGGTAGGTCTCTCGGAAACCTTGAGAACAAGATTCTCTTTAGAAGAGGTGAAGTGGGGGATTGGACCAATTACCTAACCCCTGAGATGGTGGATCGATTGAACAAAATCATGGAACAAAAGCTGGCTGGTTCTGGTTTGAAGTTCAAGACTGGTTTGTAGACAGTAGTACTTGAATGCATTGTCTGTGTTTCGTGTTTGTGTTTGTTTGTGAGTGGGATCTTGATCAGTGGACAATGATGTGCTTCAGATCTGGAACAAAAATAATTAATCTTGTCCACTTGAAATTGTAATAAGACTACGTTGATTGGATCTTCTTTGTTGCTGTGTGATCCTTCTTCTTCTTCTTCTAATAATAATAATAATAATAATATCATAAACATGCCAAATAAAATAGAAAATGGCTAAAGAGTATACTTGGGACATCTATCAAGATATATTATTATACTTTATTAAGTGTTGGATTATGTTAAAAAAAATCAAATATTTAATTGAAAATCAATGATATTGATTGCATACATTGAATAAGTTTTATTTTATATAGTAATATTATACACATTAAATGTTTTTGAAACATATTGCTATTTTTTAATGTTCATTATAAATTTAAAAAGTAGAAATTGATTAGATAATAATATCATTAATTATCTACTTTTCATCCTTTCTTTACTCTCAATCATGTTGTGCACATAATTTGAAAAGTAACATGAAAACAGTTATGTTTTGAATTTTAATTTTAATTTCAATTTTATTTTAAATTAGAGTTGCCATACGACATTGTTGCTGCTTGCCATTTTCTTCACCAAATGTCTTGTTGACTGAACTTAGATTCTAAATGCTGATTCATTAATTAGCTAATCACATAATATATAATGAAAGGAAAGAAAATAAAAGTTTTCAAGTTTTAAAATTATAGATAATTAAGCTATAAATAAAATTTTGATTTAATAAATTTTAAATATTAATAATATTATCTATTTTTTAAAAAAAAATAACATATTAGATTGTTTAAATATTAATAATGTTAATTTACCTAATAAGACTCAAACCAAATAAAATTTTGAAAGCTAATTAAGAAAGTAACCTAAAAATAACTGGGAAATAAAAAAAAATTACTTTCAAATCTATTTTGGGCAAGATTCTGATCTTATTAAGCACTAGTAGACTAGACATATAAGAAATTGTTTGTTTTGCATTTGTGTATTTGGTTTAAAAAAATATTTAATTTATATTTTTTAATGTTTTTTTTAATGATGGTGATGCATTAATATTAAAAATTAAAAAAAAATATTTTAATATATTTTTAAATTAAAAAAATCAAAAAAATACTATATACCACAACCACTAAATCTGTACGACGTCATGTCAATATTTGCTTGATTAAGTTAAGTTTACTTTTTAAAAACAGTCATTTGGCTTTTTCCAATCATATAATAGACGTCTTGTATCAGCTAAAGCAAGTCCACCGTAAAGTAACGTTTTTTTATCTTACAAGAAAATCCTTAAGATTTTTGGGAGATAATCAATCTTTGTGGTCATAAGGGCCCACATATTCATTGGTTGTTTGTTTCCACATTTATTTTGCATGGTAGCCTTGTCGAAAATTAGAAAATCTATATATGGCCATCAATTTCAAATCTCAAAGCTGGATTCGTGGCTGAACCTGTCACCATTTCATGAGATTATGTATTGATATTTCGACAATTTTTACTATAATTATCATATTTTAATAATCCGGATGGATTAGTCCTGGATTAATTGGGTTAATTCTTGGGTTGGTGGTTAACCCAAACATATTCTAAAACAATGTCGTTTGTTTATTTTAAAATGAAATAACAATGTTTGAATAAAATTTATTAAAAATAAAATAAAATAGTATCATTTTGAATTAAAAAAAAAATAGAGTCAACTTGGCCACATGTCACATAAATTTGATTGGATTAACCGAGTCATAAATTAAGTTATAAATCATGCAAGTTTAATTGAGTTAGAAGGTGTTTATGGAGATAGTAGATATTTTTTTAAAAGTATTTTATGTTTGGAAAAACATCAAAATGATATATATATTTTTTAATTTATTTTTTACATTAATAAATTAAAATGATTTAAAAACACTAAAAAATTAATTTTTTTAATATATATTTAAAAAAGCAAATTAAAACTGATTTACAGACACCGTCTAAATCCAGCTATATTCAAAAGCAAATTCAACCCCGGATTAGACTTTAAGTCAATTCCTGGATTAGAACAAGCTTGCCACCAAGCAGACCAAACTTCAGTACCGTATCCGTTGAAAGTTTCAGCACGAGACTGTTCCCTGAAAACCACTTGATATCACGTCAAATTTTTTTCTGAAAATTTAATCTCTATCGATTGATTTCTCTATGCTTAATATCAACCAGGCCCTTCTGTTTGCAACCTAAGGAAATTTATCTTTTCTTCAATTCCCCCAATAAAGTTGAAAAATTACAATCAACGTGAGATTCAATTAGTGAAAATATTGCAAAGCCAAATTCAATTACATTTTCTCAGCAATCTCAACCAATTAAATGCAGACAATACTTGAAATTACAAAGTTAAATTCACTTAAAATTTATTTTATATTACACCTACAATACCCATCCAAACATGCATACTCAAACTATTAAATATTTATAAAATCTTAATTATATCATTTCATATCCTGAACGTTAAATGGAAAAATATCAAAAGAATCTTCAAAGGTGTACATGTTATATATTTTGCATTTTCAATTCATATTCATTTTAAGTTTATGTACATAAAATTAAACCCTAGCACAATAATTTAGGCTTTTATGTTAAAGTAATGTCCATACGTAGAACTTGCACGTACAAGTGACTTCCTAATACAAAGTAATGTCCATACGTTGTCCACGTGTGATGATTTGAGAGACATTATACTATACTGATGGTTTAGCTGTCTACACATTATCCAATTTTGATTATTGGATTGTTTATAAATTTTTTAATTAATTATACTCTACAACAGCTGCAATAGATTACCATTCAAGGATATCATTCTTAATCTGCAGCGCAGAGCCTTGGTTGAGCAACCAGGCTAATGATAGGGAATGGAGTCATCAATGCTAGAACACTTCAGGAAGTAGTAATCTCACTTCAAAGCTTCGGGTCTTAGAGTGAAGTTTGCTGCAATTTGAAACAGGGAAGAGGAAAACAATGTCAGGAACCTTCAAGTTTGAAATCATACAAAGAACAAGGCATATAATTTTCGCACTAGAAAGAAGCAACGAAAATTAAAACTTTTCCTTGCCTGTTTGGAGATTTTCTGTATTAAATCATTTGGAAGGAAACAAAATGGAAGATAGTTTAACACTCTTTTTATGCTCAATAGTAGGAAATGCTCAGACATAGACACCTCTATTTATGTTCTCAAGTGCATTGCTTGCTCAGCATTTTGGTTTTCCATTTATTTTAAAAGAAGAGAGTGATGGGAGAACCCACCTAGAATCAACCCAAATCTTGACAGAATTTTCGTTGATTTTAAGTTTGTAATCCCTTTTCCTTAACTATTGTAATTTCTACTTTAGGGTAGAGATATGACCCACTAAATTCACAAGGTAGGCAATAGTCGATGAACTTGTCCCCGAATCTGCTTTGCTATCCAGTCTGAACTTAGCTGAGTGGGGGAGGGTGGTAATGTGCCTGATATGTTCCATTTGAAAATAGACCTACAGCAAAGAGAAGTAAAAAAAGGAATACTAGAAATGATTCAAAATAGGCACTGGAAGAAGAATATAAATAATAGGCACAAAAAAGGCGAAGCTATCGCAATTTTTAAACATTTACCTCATGTGGATATGAAGTGGAAATCTCAAATCTCTTGACTCCAATCCATAGAAGTTGTGCATTTTGGTACCTCAATCACCGAAGGAGTGGCCTCATCCTCTATGAAAGGAAGAAGCTTCCCTAGATGCAAGCTCTTTGCGATCCAGCTAGCTGGCTGCAAAAGTTACCAACTTCAACTGAAAACTGAAAGTTGTGGGGAAAACCATAACATTTGAGCATATTCAAGTGCAGGAAAAATAGGTTTGGGGCACCCTGGAAGCCTCTGATAATTTCCAAGTGGTCTAGGGATTCTATTTATCAACAAAATAAGGAATCAGAAAGGGGGAAAAAGGTAAAAGAGAAGAGTGCCTACCATCATGGGTATTTTCCTTTCTGAAGCACAGTATCTCAAGTGACGTAATTCCCGGGTCTCATTCTCAGTGACAATAGCCCCCATGGATATCTTTTCAGAGTCGAGACTCTCCACTAAACTTTGAAGGGTTTTGAACACCTGTCCATGTGCATGCTACGAAGCACAAACAAAGAAAAACAGGTCCATTGCGACTATAATTCACCGTGTCAATGCACCATAAGAACGGATGAAATTAACAACAAAAAAAGAAGAAGAAGAAAGAGAACGAACACTTTGTATAATAGAAAGATAGTGTACTAGAGGAGACATTTCTTAAGCCAGCATTGGGGACAGACATTGAGTAACTGGAATGATGAATGTGCATTGAAGTTGTGTGATTCGACAATATGTTTTTCTGTATCTCACATATAAACTTGAATGTCTCTACATTTGCATTTGCATGGTATGCTTGTATCATCTCAAAAATAAACCGTATATTTAGCAAATTTTGATGGCACGAGTCTAAATCCCCAAGAGGATTTCAAATATTCTTCCATCAAGTTCTTCACTACATTGATCTTAAAGCTAATTAAATCATTTCTTTGGTGAAATTCGAGAGGACAGCTTGTGAATTTCAATAACTAGCTAGACTATTACTCAACTTTTTTCCCATCATCAAGCACATTTATAGTTTTATTGATACATGTTGATTGCTTTGCACAAACCCCCAATCACTATTTGCACTTGAACAGAGCTTTGAATGAATAATAGAATGAGACATCCGTGGAAGACTACATCTCAGATAATTCAAAGGTGATTAGAATGCATGAAGTAATTGAAATTTGCTGTAAAGATTATCAAAATTTGGATGAGAAATAGTTCCTTGACATCAAGATAATACTTACCTTCACTATTACTGTCAATTTGGTGCAAAATCTATGCTTCCCATGAAGCACAATCCCCACTCTATCAAAAATATGTTTCCGATGATTGCAGCAAACTGACTTCCCTATTCTTGTACACTTCAAATAAGCCTGATTTGATATGATCATGTATCTGAAAAAGATCAATCACAAATCATGAAACCAATAGAAACAAAAAAAAAATGAGGCGAAGTCGCCAAGCTTAAAATCAGATACACTGAAATTAAAAAGCAAAATTTTAATTATTCCAAAGAGAGGGGTCGTATTGAGGAACGTCATGAGCTAAGGCCCTCCAAAAATGGTATCTCTATTCTCTAGAAATAGATAGGCACCAATTCTCTATTTAATTATTCATACAAGTTCCAGCAATTTAAATTTCAAAAAACTCTGATTTACAGATTTCAATCTAATTATGCATACAAATGTGCATGATAAATTGAAAAAATTTACAGTCTAAACCCGTCAAAACCCTGCATAAATTCTTCTAAACCAATACAGAAAAAAGATCATGCACTACAGAGACACAGATCTATACTTAAGTACACAAAAGGGTGATCACATATCAAATTTGCAGCAGTTACATGAATAAGAAAAAAGTTTGCCATGGCTCTCAATGAAGGTCCCTTCAAAACTATCAGGCAAACTTAGATATACCAATTCTGTCTAAAGCTAAAGCTAATTCATAAATGGGACATTTCTCAGGTTTTGCACCAAAAGGAAAGGAAAGGAGGTAAAGAAAAGGAAGACTAATAATATAACCATGAATATGTTTTCAAGAGCAAAAGTTTTTGTTCAGCTACTGCCTCGTGGAATAAAATATGTATGACTGATTTTCAGGCATGTCTCGTTTCCTTCACCTTTTATGCCATTCATACTTTCTCCATGCTTAACCTAGACCTATGTCAAAGACATGATGGCACCAAGAATCAATCGCAACCATGTTTGCTTGGCCTATGACCCACTCATACTAACTATGCCCTTAATCAATGGCTTCAGTCACAACAATATACTAGCTGTCCAGTTGAAACAGGGATTAACATCTGTAACAGAAGTTGCATTCAATGTCTTAAAGTATGTAGACTTAAAAGCAAATTCACTTACTAAATTCAGAACCACATATATAACAAGAAGGTTCATAATACAGCACCAATGCATAACTTACTTGTCAGGAGATACAACAGAACCTGCTGCAACCGAATCAGTAAGCCACTTTAATTTTAGAATAAGGGCATTCATAGCACATCCATACAAGAACTTGGTGGTTTGTAGCTGAAATGAAAATGATCATGTTGAGGAAATAATTATATCATCGACAAGAAAAGAAGTTCCAGCATTGATAAAATACTAAATAAGTTTTTTCTAATTCCAAAGAAAGAGTTCAGGTAGAGTTCAGTTATAGAAAATCATTGATCTTTCTCAAATATTTTATACGTTTTTTTTAATAATTAGCCAAAGGTGAAAGTGATTGTGTCAAAGTTAATTGAAGGCAAAAGGAAGAAAAGGAGGTACCCTATCTTTAGAGTTGATGGGTAGTCTGCTTCAGCAAAAATATGCAACAGCTACAAAATAATAATACTCATGGTATCAAATCTAGAAAGTTAGAGCTACTACTTAACCCAAACTCTGATGAAACAAAAGGATGAGAAAAGAAAGTTAAGAGAACGAAATGGAAGACAAAAGGCTATGTTCGATTCGTTTTTTTGAATAAAATGAAAACGGGAAAAAATCAGTTTTCCTTGTCTGACAACAATAAAAGGTAAGCGAAATTGCATATGATAAACTTACAATAATGTTACTGTTGAATGTAAGAAGAATAAAGGATGTATAGATTACGTAAATTTACACTGCAGTAAGGTTTTCCACTATTTTCTCTCGATTTCAGACACATCATTGTCAGATGGTTAAAAAAGATGTGAAACTTCCATATACAAGTAAGTCAAAGCTTTCCAGTTGAGAAGCTAAGCGGAAGATGATGATAGTAAAAAAAAGAGAGACAATGACAGGAGGGGGAAACGTTAAAAGATGACTTTAGCTGTTAAAAGCACACCTTTTTTGAACATATAACAACAGGAAGGTGCTGCAGATTAGATCTTGAAACTCGCTTTAATCTTGAATTTGGAACAGGTGGAATATCCAGTACAATCATGCCACCGTATATTTGTATTATTTCGATTATCTCTTTTTCCTTCTTATGGGAAAATCCTGTGAGCAAGAACTCTAAACCATGAAATATCAATCTCTTTGCATCCTTTATTTGACATGTGAAACTACTTTTCACATCTTGAGGTTGAACCTCTGAGCAAGTGTTGCCATTGTTTTTCTTTTTATCAGCTCTAATTGTAGAACCTACATAAAAAATAAAAAAAAATAAAAAATAAAAAAAATGCACCAGTAACTTCAAGAAGATGAAGAAAGTAGTATATCAGGTAATTGATAAGAGAATCTAACCATTTCTATGTAGAGTTTGTGGCTTTCGAAGGTCCTTGTTTTGATAAAGGTCGACTTCAACTTCTGAGAAACAAACTCGCTTTCTAACTGGATTACGAGCACCAAAGGAGTTTTCCCATTTCAATTTTATCTTCTCGGCATTTTTGCTTGGATGAAGCTTAATTATATTTTCTTGTCCCACGGCCTGTTCAGGACTTATTTCTCCAGTTAAGTTGTGAGTAAAGAGTTCAGAGGCCTGTGGACGGCAGCGTGTCCTTCGGTTTAGAATAAGAGGTGACCTCCTCTGTACTGAAGGCTTAACTTTCATCTCAGTCCTGTCTTTTGTAGGCTGATCATGACTTCTCTTCTGACAAGTTATTTCAGCAACTAGATTCCTCACCACGTCCTGATTTTCTTCATTATCTCTACCATCAGTGCTCTCAAACACAGACTTGAATGGCAAGACCCCTTTAGAATTCCTCTGATCAGACAGTCTAATGCAGCCCATTTCCTGATGTGAGGCAAGCAGATTTCTGACATGTCCTGATGAGTACCTTCCATTATGGCAAGGTCCTTCCCTCTCCAGAACAGCATCACAGTTCGGTGAAAGTGTGCTATAAGTCCTAAGTGAGGCAACCCTCCTTCGAACCGGAGCATTAGAACATTGGCCCATAATTATGGGCACAGTTTGGCTGTCCATAAAGACAGGCTCGGCTTTTAGATGAGAGGTTTTCTGGAAATTCTCCGTCCCAGTGTCTGTTTTGGGGTTGAAGCAGTTTTCAGCATCAACCTTTCTATTATTCTGAACTGATGGGGAAATGGCATTTTCAAGAGAGATACTACAAGGAACAACAGAACATAGTGGATCCACCAATGATAAATCTGACGATATAACCTCTTGTTTATCATGTAAAGCTTCAAAAGGTATGCTGGACTGTGAACCTATATTGGACCTCGTTTCATGTTTCTGCACAAAAGAGTTCTCATCCGGGGCAACATCAGCAGATTCAGAGAGAAAGCTTGTCTCGCCAACAAAAAACTTTGGGATACTTTTGGGGCTGTTCTGCTTCAACTTTGCAGAAGCATCTCCTTCCTTGCATGAGTGGAAAAGGATGCAAAATTAACATGGCTGATAACAGAGGGATTTCAAGAGGACTTGGATAAAATAAATGCATTCCTCACCTCCAATGCCCAGCCTCCAAACCATCGGCTCTTGAATCTGTCTGCGATTAAATAATGTACTTCACGGGCTCCTTCTGTGAGGGTGGAAAGAAGAGTAAATTCAAGCACAAAAAGCTATCAACAACAGTAGGTAAAGAGGGGGGGGAGGGGCGGCTAACTCACCAGCTTTTTCTGCACTGCAAGCATGGAACGAGTTTACATCCACTGGAGGCTGAAATGAAGGGTTTTCCATTGCAAAATCAATTCTTTAAATGGAAAAGAGAATTATTCACATTTAAGTAACGTGGCACAGTACTAACACCAATGGCCTACCAAGCCTAAGTTTCCATCTTTGGTGAATACAAACTGTACGAATAAAAGACAGAGAAAAGGGGAAAGTAGATGAACTGTAGAAAATGATTCCATATCCCATTTTTCTTCGGATGGAAAAGGATAGAAGGAGAAGTTCTTTACCTTTGCCCCTGAGGAACTCTCTGAAAGTTTCTCAGCCGGCTGAGTTAAAATGTGATCGCCAAGACATGCTGCATCAGAGGGGTTCGAACCCAAATCTGAGTCATCATCAGCATTATTTTGCTGAGGCAGAAGCTGTACATGTTCAGATCCTTTTTCCAGATGATGATTTTCTAACACAGGAGTTTCTTCAACTTGAGACACGTCCAGGTCATGAAGATGCTCATCACCATGGGCACTAAAAGACAGCCCTACATCTAGATAAGCGTCCTCCATAATCGAATCATCTAAATCAGAAAGGAAATCAATCTCATCAGCTTCATCAGATGGGCAGCCAAAGGCATCTTCAGAGGACTCCAACCGTGCTTGTTTAATATGCAGTGCAGCTTCAAGAATTGCTTGCTTGGTCAAAGCATCTGAAGATGAGCCAGTCTTCACGAATTTATGTATAACCAGTGCTTCCGATGCAGAAATAGAGAGTTCGACCGCATCACTGATATCAGCATCTTTAATGCATATCAAATTGCATTTTTCTTCATGCTGACATCCTCTGTCCTTATAATTCGTGGCAGACTGCGGACCAGCATTCTCTGCTGTTGTTGGAATGGAAATTAGACGCGAATCATGCATCATACAACTGGCATTTTGGCCCTTCCTTTCTTCATACTGCTTCCCACTGTCACTGTTACTGGTAAAATCTCGTGGATCAGCATTCTCCATGGATATCGGGGCAGAAGTTAAGGATGGAATTACTCCACCGCCAACACTATCCATTTTCAATTGAATTGCCTCTCCCACGCCACCCGAAGTTTCAACTTGCTTCAAGGGCAGGGCTTTACTAGAATCATGCAATCTTTCATTCCCGTATAAAAGCTGGCTCTGGCTAGAATGCAAATCACTATCTGACGAAAGACGCAGACGAAGATGAAGCAACTGCATCGCAACAAAAATAAATAAATCACATCAGCTTCCAAAAAAAAATTATATTAAAAATATCAAAATCAAGAAAAGAAATTGACAAAAAAATCAAAGATTAATTAAAACTTATACAATCTCAAGGACTTACGTTGCCCGGCGATGGAGTGATGCTATACTGCGTATTATTATCTTCTCCGGATGACAAGAACAAATGAAAATTATTACAATAATAATTTCGACCTTGTTCTTCAATTGACAAAATCTCCACATCTTTTCCGTTATTAATCAAACCCTACGCATCGTAACATAAAACCTAAAATATTTTGATGAAATAAATAAATAATAATATCAATAATGATTAATTGCTCACGTTGAATTCTTGATTAGCTTCGGCTTCTGGTGATGGTGATTCTGATTGAGGATGTTGGAGCCAAGGAGGAAGCCAAGCGAGATCCTGAAATTGATTGAATTTAAAGTTAGATAAAATGAGTGAAAATCAATTGAATCGAAAGGTTTTTTGTGCTGATTGCTACCTCGGAGAATTGAGGAGGACGAAACCCTAAACTTGCCATGGAGAGATTACTGGGAGAGAGAGAGGAGGGATTTTTCGCGCCAAAACCACACTGGTGCTTGGCTCGGCTCACCGCTCGCTATGGGTTTTGTTTTATTGATGGCGCGAAAGATTGTGAAATTATGATCCGGTGGTATGGATAAAACTGTCTCTTTCCATTTTTATAAAAATTACTTTTTAAAATCTGTTGACCTTTATTTTTATTTTTGCATTTTTAGGCAGAAACTAAACGGTGCTTAAGTTATATATCCTATTAACTAAATTATAACTTAAGCACCGTTTAATATGTATCTCATCATATCTAAACGTTTAATATTTTTAGTCATTGAAAGTTTAAAATGTATCTCATCATATTAACTAAATTATTAAAAATTTATATAAATTAAATTAAATTAATATACTATTCGGTTTAACTAAAAACTTGATTTATCTTAAGTTATATATCCTATAATCTTCAGGTTAATACATCTTCTTCTTTTTCTACCCTTACGTTTGATGATTTGCTTCTTCTTTGTGATTTAAGGTCTCGTAAAAACGACGACGACTCCACTTTTTGCAGTCTTCTCTAACTGAAACCCTGATAGAGCAACGATATAATGGGCCAAGGTTTTCACTCTTAACATGGACTTGTTAGCCAGGCTTTTGCTACTGGGTTTTGGCTCTGAGCAGCAGAGTGTCGCTTTTTTCGGCCTTTTTAGGTTTTTTTATTGTTTTTGTATGCCTCTCTTCCGTTAGTCGTTATATATATATATATATATATATATATATATATATATATATATATATATATATATATAAATAAATTTATCAAGTAATTTTAAATTATTTTTTTGTATTATCTAAATAAACATGAAATATAGAGAAATATGTTTTTTCTATCTAAACTGCCTGTATTTTAAATTTATCAAGTAATTATAAAAGTATATTTTACTTGAAAAAAATTAAATTGATGTTTTCTAATGTTTTCTAATGATTTTGATATGTTAATAAATAAAAAATATAAGAAATATTATCTTAATAAATTTTTAAATAAAAAATACAATTAAAAAAATACTCTACAGTATATCATCAAACCGGGAGAAACTCGGTTTCATTGTGTTTTAAAGTACAACACTCGTAAAGCATCCATCATCATCTTCATGGAGATATTTCCAAATCAAAATTTAAATTTTTATATAAAATTAAATTCATTCCTCTCGTCAAATTATTAATAAATTATATCAGAAGTCTTAGATGCATGAAATTTTTACTTCTCGTACCGACATCACATCCTATAAATGGAGTTACCTGTATTAAACTGTTTGGATGAGGTTGACAGGCACGAACTGATTTTTTTCTTAAAAATTAAAAAAGAGCACTATTTTTTTAAAAAAAATAGTAAGATAATATAGTTTGAAAAAAATTTAATGAAAGAATATAATTAATGCATGTTATAATTAAAAAACACAACATTTCAAAACATTTTTGCTGAAAAACACGATATCTTTTTTTAAAAATTAAATAAGCTGACATAAATTATATACAAAAAAAAAAAACAAGAGACAAAAAAATAAAAAAAAATTTAAAAGTAGATCAAAACTTTAATTACGAACCCACTAGTAACACCAAAAAAATTTTGTTTCAACACATGCAAATAAAACAAGGAAGGTTATCAATGATAATTGGAGGAGCCATATATACTGTAAAAAAAAGTGATAGTTCACGTGCCTCTAGATGATGCATGTGTCCTCCTCTTATTACTGTTGATAATATTTTTTAATTTCATTGAATTACTTTTTTAGTATTGTTAAATTCATCTAATCAGTATTTTTTTGAAGGTGTTGTAACGACATTTTAGTATATTTCTAAAGTCTTTTTATTTTCTTTTTCTCCCCTTGTAGCAATTGCTCACTTGTCTTTGATGTGATACCTGTGATCCACTTCAGTTACCATTTATGATATTTTTCAGTGTCGTTTGATTCATCTTGTTAAAAAAAAATTAATAGTATCGATGGTATCATCATTACAATTTTGATATGTTTTTAGAGTTTCTTTGTTATTTTCTTTTACTTCCTCTCTTTTTTTATTGTAATTGCTTATTTATATTTGAATGATTTATCACTTACTTTAGTTATCGTTGGTGATTTTTATTAGTGTCATTAAATTTATCTCGTTAAAATCTTTTTAATAACACTAATAATATTATAATTAAAATTTCAGCCTTTCTATATCTTTCTTTCTTTTTCTCCTCTAAATTGTAATTTATGTCAGTATATTTAACAATTTTTCTGAAATATAAATGCTATTTTACCCAAAAAAAAATTTATATTTTTTTGTCAAAATGATATTAATATACGAAAATACCCGGATGAACCCCAGAATCTTTCTTTTTTCAAAAAAAGGCTGTTGCGATGTGCTGTCGTCTCTCATCAATTCATCATTACTCTCATTCTCGCTAAAAACCTCACACGTCAGCTCCCTCTGAACTAACGATCCAAAGATTATTTTGTCCGCGACCTTTTCAAACTCCCCGGGACTCGGCATAATCCAACGTCTTAAATTCAATATTCCACTAAGAACATCTACATTTGCATCTTAAACCAATTAGCCATCCTCCCTCACTCTCATCCTCTGATTCTCCCGCAATTTTGCTCAACCGCACGGTGCTGATTCGTAACTGAAATATTAGAGTACAAGGCACTTTCTTCCTCCTTACCTCCGGTTATCTCTGCTGAGGTAGCTGGAGTACAAGCCTCTTTCTTTTCCTTTCTCTCCGGTTCTCACAGTTCGCAAGCATTAAGAAGAAAGAAAACGAAAAGAAAAGAAAATAATCGATTAAAAGGTGAATTTTGTTTTAATTGATTTCTTTTTTCTTTTTGCTAAGCAATCATGACGCTTGTGTTTGTTTAATTGTTTGTCAGATTCATTTACTTAACATAATTAAATAATTAGTTTGCTGTTTTGTTAGATTTGATGTGATTCGATTTGATCGCGTATTGTGTTATATTTAATTATAATATGCCGTGGCAATGATTAAATCACTGAAAAGAGGATTAAGTTAATCAATTGATTTATGATTAATGATTTTGCAGATTGATTGAAACACTCATTTTTGTTAAAGATGAGATTAAAGAGAGCAATCTGTTGAAGCCAGGCAATTAAAGTTAATTTTGTTTAATTGTTTATTAGATTCATTATTTAAAATAACCAATTAATTAGTTAGATGTTTGGTTTGGTTTGGTTTGATTCGATCTGATCATGCATGTGTTATTAGGATGATCCAATTTTGATTGTTGGTAATAAATTATTACCAGCCTTTTATTTTTTGTTTCTTAAATTCTTGCACAAGTTTTCTTGAATTCCGTGCGTCAGCGATTGCTTGTGTGAACGGAAGTCTGGTTGGAATGCTTGTCCTTTTTTGTTGTTTTTCTGTCAATAATGTTCTATACATCATATGTCTGTATGGGTTGATTTGATTAGATGAAAATGTATCTTAAAAAAGGAAGTTAATTTGGTTTCTCTGCTGCTTTCAGATTCGGTTTTATATTAAGAAATTTGGTTTGTTGGGTGCAACTTTTTGGTGGATTTGTTGTAATGGGTGCCGTAGAAAATCCTGTGGACAATAAAGAATATCGGATACCAGGAGAGGCGAAGGAGATTTTGAAATCATTGGCCTCCAAGTGGGAAGATGTGGCTGATGCAAGTTCGTTGCAGGTGATCCCTTTAAAGGGTGCAATGACCAATGAGGTTTTCCAAATAAAGTGGCCGACGAAGACAGAGAATGTGTCACATAAGGTTTTAGTTAGGATCTACGGTGAAGGTGTGGAGGTGTTCTTTGATCGAGAAAATGAGATTCATACGTTTGAGTTCATTTCAAAGCAAGGGCAGGGACCTCGTTTACTAGGGCGGTTCTCAAATGGACGGATTGAAGAGTTCATCCATGCACGGGTACTTTGATGTTCACCTTTTCCTGTATTACTATGAATATTGAAATGCAAATTGTCTTGAAGAGTTCTCTTGATTTAAGAGAATGGTAGTTGAGGCATTTAAATGATCAGTCTTAAAGGAATATAATACAACATTTTTTTTGGATAGCTTATACAGCTCCAATATGTACTTTTAATATCCCAAACATTTGGAAAATGGGGTTTGTTAGTTTCAACTGCTCAGATACCGACAGGTTAAATTAACTATTGAAATTGTGTATCTTTTCCTGGGATAAACAGAAGTAAAATGTGTTGGTTGATAAAAAAATAGTTTGAATTTCCTTTCTAATTTCCTTATATCAAAAGTTAATATGTTCAATTACAACTTTCCCCTTCCTGAACCTAACATTTCTTGCATTTTCAAATACGAGTTTCAGACTCTATCGGCCTCTGATCTGCGTGATCCTGATATGTCTGCTCTCATAGCAGCTAAAATGAAGGAGTTTCATGGTCTTGAGATGCCAGGTCCAAAGAATATCTCCCTGTGGGATAGATTGCGGTGTGCTTTCTTTTCTTTGCTCATTCCCTTTTCTTTATAAAGGAAAATGAAGGTTGC
Source organism: Populus trichocarpa (assembly GCF_000002775.5). NCBI lineage: Eukaryota > Viridiplantae > Streptophyta > Magnoliopsida > Malpighiales > Salicaceae > Populus > Populus trichocarpa. The sequence continues at coordinate 19,601,160 of NC_037287.2, read as the reverse complement.
ACATGTCACCCTCTCTGTTTATTCTTTGCTTTTAGTATAGCTGCTATTATTTATTTTCTTTGTTGCTTCTTCAGAAATTGGCTTGAAACAGCAAAGCGTTTGTGTACTCCAGAAGAAGCTAAACCCTTTCGCTTGGATTCTATCGAGGAGGAGATTTCCTTGTTGGAAAAGGAACTATCAGGAGATCGGTCTATAGGGTTTTGCCACAATGATTTACAATATGGCAACATCATGATTGATGAAAAGACAAGAGTGATAACTATAATTGTAAGTTCTCTTTTTATTTGCTAGTTAAAGCGTTTTATGGATATGTTGCCTGTTGGCATTCTATGCTGTATTCTACATAAAATCCAATAACATGTTTTGGGCATTCTTACTTTTCCTTTTTTCTCTAGATTTCTGGTTTTGATGTGTATTCTTCCTATCTTTGACCTTTTGGCTGTACTTGATGCTTTCTCTGTTTGCTTCGTGCGTGCTAAACTGTGACTTGCATTTTTAATGCATTGCAAACTTTATCTTGTCAATGCATAGTCAAATGAATTTAAAGTGATCTCAAACGGCCTATATGCTTAGATTATCCTTGTCCCTCTAACTTTTGGGCAGATTAAGACTTTGTAGTCATAATATGTTTAAGACCATTTATTATTTGCTCTACTTAATTAAGATAGTGCGAAATATGAAGCCTTGCACTCCTTTTTCCCTTTTTTCAGATGTGGGTTTGACTTGGGCTTAACTTGCTCTCTGTTGTGCAAGACCATCAATGGTTGTATGTAACTGTTAGCAGATTGAGATGTTATACTCCCTTTTTTGTTTTTCTAGTCATGCAGATTTAGATAATATTAGCACATTTGGATAATATAGAAAATTTCCTTTCCTTCAATTATGTGATTTGAATAGATTCTTCCATGTTTTTCTTTTACTTAATGCAGAATTAGTTATTTGTTGTTGATTTACGCCTGTTCTGTTTCCCAGGACTATGAGTATGCAAGTTACAACCCTATCGCCTTTGATATAGCAAACCACTTCTGTGAGATGACTGCTGACTATCATACAGATACGCCCCATATTTTGGACTATAGTAAATACCCTGGTGCGTGACCACTACAGTGATTTCCTTAATGTTTCTTTGCTTTCATATTCATTTATTCTCGAGGCATCTACTTGATCTCTGAGCCTGATATTAGGTTTGGATGAGCGTCAAAGATTTCTCCGCGTATATCTGAGTTCATCAGGTATTGATCTTTTACCTCGATTACCCTTAGCTTTTTTAACTTCAGGGATGTCTAATGAGATACAAACAGATTAGTTGCTGTGAATGTCAATAGTTGTAGAAGAACCTTCTTTTTTTGTTAAATTTTTGATAATTTTCCAAGAACCGAGTGTGATATTTCTCTTGAAACTACGGTTGTCTGAAAGGAGAAAAGTTGTCGATCATCATTTAGAATAACCAAGTTGCTCTGGTGTCTAATAACCAAGTTGCATTGGCCACTAAGTCTATCCTGCAATTCTAAACTAATTTAGAACAGCAAATATACTTAACTTCCAGAATCTGCTCTTGCTTGGCAATCTTCATTAATGAGAACCCAAATTGAATTGCATGCCGTATATCATGAAATTTTCATCTCCTCAGAGTATTTTATTAGTGATTTATTGAATTCTTAATCTCTCATTCATATTGGATGACAAAACTGGATTCATTTGTATAAAATCAAGCAGTCATGACTGAGCATTGCATGTCAACTCATCTAAAAACCTCAAATTAAAAATTCTTTTTATGATAACTGCTTTGTCAAACCATTGGTTTTTGATGCAGGTGGTCAACCTAGCGACAATGAAGTGGAGCAGCTAATCGAAAATGTTGAGAAGTATAAGCTTGCAAGCCATCTTTTTTGGGGGTTATGGGGGATAATATCGGTATGCCTTCCTATCCTTAATTTTTAAATCTGAACTTAAAACATTCTGACAACTACTTCAAATATGTCCGATGGCTTTTAACATGGACATGAATTACATTTTGGTTTTAACTGCAGGCCTTATGGCTACATAGAGTGCATGTCATTCAGAAGTTCTAGGAATTGTATCCGTGCATTCTGTATCTTCACCACTGAGTTGATCTCTGAAACTGTTTTGATTTTTCAGGAACATGTCAATGAAATTGACTTTGACTACATGGAATATGCAAGGCAGAGGTTCGGACAGTACTGGTTAAGGAAGCCTGCTTTATTGGGTTCTTTGGGAACCACCCCTGATGTAGTTTCGGCTGATGGTAATTATCCTGCCTAAATGTTACTCTCTCTTATAGTATCACATACATATAGTTGTGTACACGAACCGACAACTCTAGGTTGTGTTATGCTTTTGGTGTATCCTTTTAAAATATTTTCATCTTTGCTCAGTATTTCTTCAAAACAATATTTATTTGATATTTTAGCTGTCTTTTTCTGCACAAAGATGGGTTAACATCAATATAAAATGAGCAAATCAGTTGGCAATACATAGCTATATTGCCCTTAACTAGAACTTTCCATAGGATTTTAACTGATTTTAAAACTGATGGAATTTAAACTTTTTTTTCCCAATAGATTAATTTTTTGCCAAGGGATCACCGACATTTTTAGACCACCGTATGCTGGATATGGTCCTTTCACTAGGCTGGAACAGTTTTTGTTGACTATTTTACATCTTAATAAGGAATGAAGATGTCAGTACTGAGAAAAGCAAAGGTACGAGTGAATTCTCATGGCATAAACTAGTAAAGATTCCAGAAGTAAATTTTGGTTAAGCGTGCAAAACTGTGAAAGTGACAGTTGATAAGGCAAATGTCTTTCGACTTATTTTGAATCTTTGATACATCTAGTTGCAAGTTGTGGAAAGTTGAAAAGGGTGGAGTCTTGGAGGTGGTCTGTTTTCCTGCTGCTTTTTTTTTATTCAATAATTATCTAGTGCTTGCTCAAGGAAAACTAGGTTTGCTGTACGAATTAGCTCCAAGTATTGCAGCCATTTTTAGTTAGATGACAATAACCTCTTGCCTGTGGGCTTAGTTTCTGGATGGAGTCGTCTTTTCATGAAAACCGAGGACTCGACTGGTGCGTCTCCTGGGGTTGAATCCTGCTTGCTTCCACCGTGAGGTCATTTGGGGAAGTGGGCCTGCACCCTTTATTATGTAAGATGGCCGTTAAAATGAAAGGGCAGTCTTTCATTCACTTGAGAGCCTGTGGATTCTGGATAAACTTTTGAGGTTTTTGTCAAAATAAGAGTTTTCTTGGCACGTTTTTCATGAGATCTGTGGTAGAATGCATTGGCTTGTTTTTCCATGTCTCATGTCCAGCTTTAGGGGACGATTGATAACGACACATCAAGACTTTTGTTCATTTCGTTAAACATGTCATTGAATTATTTACTCTTTCTTTTATAATAATATTTTAGAGTTTCATCTAATAACTTAAGTTTTTAGATTTAGATAATTTTTTGATATGATATTAGAGCTTTATTAATCTAAGTTATCATGAGTTCAAATCTCACAACTCTCATTTTAATTAATAAAGTAGAAAATAGCGTCGGTCAAAGTAAATTTTTTAACGTAGTTTATATTATTTTTTAACATTTTAGATAATTTATGGAAGCATAGAAGCTCTTGATACGAAACTCAAGAAATTTCATATTGTTTGATTGAACTTTGGATAGCAGGTTGAATTTCTAGTACATCGGTGCTGAGATTTGCTATTCGAAAGTTCATTTGATTGCCAATTCTCCATGATCCTCTCCATGGTGAGTATTCAATGATACTATGGTGTCAGACTGTATGAACAACACAGCTGATCGAACTTGGACAGCAAGTAATCCAGGAACTAAATCAATGCTGCCATTTACCTAGGTGCAAGATATGGGTATATATTGTAATTATTTTGATATTGTGATTTTAATATTAGTTAATAAGAAAAAAGCTGATCAATCCATCGGGATAAAATTTGATGAAATTATTTATAAAAAAAACTAAATAATTTATCAATATTCCAATGGTTTTATTATGATTTACTCGATAGATTTTTTAAAAAAAACAAAGTTTTAGTTAACTAACATTGAAATTAATATCAACGAAGGAATATTGTGAGAACAAAAACCAAATTTGAACTTGGTAGGGCATTTTTGGTATAAATATTAGCATTTTGGAGATGGATATTTTCTTAAATCTCAAAAGAGGGTTTTAAATCTATTTTTAATGTTCTAAAAAACTCGAATGATCCTTTTTTCTTGGACATGCTCAAGAGAATAAATATTTTTCCTTGTCATCTTCAAGGAAATAAGGTAATATGAATTTAATAAATATATTAAATTCAAAACATGACAAATAAAAAAGTAAAATAAAATTAAAATTACTAGGAAAAATTGAATGAAATTACTAACACTAATTAATTAACCGGTTATTTAATTCAGAAACTCTATTCTTAGATTAGTTAAATTTTTGAAACTCCATGGATGCTTGAATTACAGGGAATGCATGTTTTTTTTTTCCTTCCCTTTGTAGTTCAACAATATTTGTAGTGAAATGCGTGAGGTTTCGTTGGCAGGCATAGAAGAGGTTGCAGAAAAGACATCCTCGAAGCAAACTGGTTTGTTGAAGAAATATGTCAGTCTGGCAAGGAAGTAGACTTTCACATTCTTGCCACACGCTGTGTATCATTCGATTGTACCAACTCAAGAAGGAAATAGACGGTGCAGAAGAGTCTGGTTGCAATGGAGGGACGGGATTGATGGGGCAGAAAAAAAATGTAATTGTTCATTGATTTTTATAATCATTTGTTTTTGGTACAAGGAAAATTATAAAATGCATGAAGAATTCATTTTAGGAAAAAAAAATTTTGAAAAAAAACTTAATTGATTAAACTCAATCCCACGACACAAGTACGTCAGAGATGTAGGGAGATTGAACTAGGGCTGTGTCCAAGACGTGTGAGGATCGAGCAATGGTTAAGTTCAAACCAGGGTTGTGTCCAAAATGTCTGGGAGTCGGTAATGGTTGAGTCTAGGGTGCCCCCACAGCTCGGTAAAAGAGTGTTTATTATTGTGTTATAATTTATTTTTTATTTAAAAATATATTAAATTGATATATTTTATATATTTTAGAAGGATTTGGTGTGTTTATATTAAAAAATTAAAAAATATTAAAAAATATTTTTAAAATTAAAAATATTTTTTAAAAATATCTTATACTGCTATGAAAATCCAATAAATAAACTCAAACCTTATTTATTTATTAATAATGTTTTTTATATAAATATGTTTGGCATTTTATATTGTGTTGGTGATTGTTTTTTAAAATATTTTTAATTAAAATATATTAAAATAATATATTTTTTATTTTTTATTTTTTAAAAAATTAGTTCATAAAAATAATACAAAAATATTTTTTAAAATTCTCATAAACGATAATCTGGATAATTTTCTCAGCTTTTATTCTTGGCCCGGTGACTTTTGCTTCTTTTTATGTTAATAATAATTATATATAAAAAAAACGCAGGCGCCCAGAGGCCGGGAAAAGGTAGCACCAATCAATAACTACCAATGATGGTAGAATTGTTCTGGTCAAAACTGTGCTTTTAACTTTTTAAGTCAACAAAATAAAGGCAACCTAATTTGTAACATAGACTGTTCAGAACAAATTATTAGGGGAAAAAAACAAAAAAATCATGTATCTATAGAAATTTTCAAGAACTCATCTTTACCTCCAAGAATATTTCCAATGAACTAAAAAATCACATTGACTTGACTTGAATTACATTTTTGTGTATAGAATTACATTTTAGTGCATTTCATAAATACATCTGGTTTAAAAAATATTAAATTGATGATTTTTTTAAATATTTTTTATTGTTTTAATATGTTAATATCAAAAATATCATTTTAATATTTTTAAAAAATAAAAAATATTTTTAAAAAATACATTCAGCAATATACCAAAGACAAACTAGCTACACCTCTCTACCCCCACGTCTTCTTCCTCTTCTTGACAATCTTCCAAGAAAAAACTTCAAGAATCAGCTTATGAGTCGAGGATAAAGAGGGGTTTTTCTTGCATGGTGATTATAAATTTGAAGTTACTGTGCCAACAAAGATAGAAATGCCAGAGAGAACCTGGTATGGGACGAAAGAGAAAATTGAAAGGAAGGAAATGAATTATTTAAAAACAAAGTGATATTTTTAAAAAATAAATTAAAAGGGGAAAAATTAAAACATTTTATTTAAATCCAATATTTCATGTCAAGTTTGAAAAGCATATTCTAGAAGTCTGCTGTGATTTTATTTTACAAGTTTTTATTATTTTTTAAATAAAAGAAAATACTAACAATATTTTTTTCCTTTTTATATACAAGCATATTGTTCTTTCAACAATGTAAAAGATTACAATTATTTTTGTATATTTTTATATTTAGTCAGTGTTATAAATAAATTTATTTTTTACTATAAATCTAATATAAATATTTTTTAGTTAGCAGTATAACTTTTTTATAATAATTTATAATTTAGAAAATATAATATTTTTACTATTATAATAATACAAATACAAAATATTAAGATTAAGATGATGGTTATAGATTTTGATTTTGATTTTTTATAAAAAAATAAGTATAATCTTTACGTGTTTTTTTTAAAAAAAAATTCACTCTCATTCCTAATAAATCAACATGTTTTTTCATTCTCCGTAAAATATTTAAAAGAAAAACTTAAAAAAGGAAAAGAGCTTTTTTAAAAAAAAATTAAACAAACCAAGAAATTGACAGTTTGCCTTATGCTGATGGGAGATGACGAGGAAGGATAGGATTTGATCCACTGTGAATTATGATTGGCTCAGGAGATTAGAGTACGATTGGTAAAGTGTGCACTGACTGCATTGTCCAGACAACAATACGAGATTATGACAAATATTATTTTTAAAAATATTATTTTATTTTAAAATATATTAAAAATAACATAATAATTTAAAATAATCTTTTTTATTTTTAATAGCACTCCATTAAAATACTTTAAAAATATTAAAAACACCATTCAATGACAGTAAAAATATCTTATTTTTAAATGATTGATTTTTAAAGTATTTTTTATTTAAAAATATATTAAAATAATTTTTATTTTTAAAAAATTATTTTTAATTTTAGAATATTAAAATAATAAAAAATATTTTTAAAAAATAAATCAAAATTTTAAAAAACATCATTTCAACTATGTTTTTTAGCACTATCTTGCTGCCATTAATTAACAATATTTTTTTATTATAAGGAATTATTTTTCAAAAAAAGATTATAGGAATGGTGGATTGGAGTTCCGTGACTTTTATTTTTTAATGCTTTTTAAAAGTATATTTTATTTTAAAAAATATTAAATTAATAATTTTTTTTATGCTTTTCAATGATTTTAACATGCTAATATTAAAAATTAAAAAAATTATCCTAATATATTTTTTAAAAAATACTATGTACTACTATATAAACATACATAAAAAAAGAAATAGAGAGGAACATGGAAAATAAAATCAAGGGGTAAACTGATGACTGAGAGGAATACCATCAAATCACTACCGTGTTGTTCAAAACATAAAAAAACCAACCATCTAGGTGGTGATCCAGTGGTAAGAGTTTGGGACCAAGAGGTTTGCTCCCTCTGTGGTCTCAGGTTCGAGCCCCGTGGTTGCTCATATGATGGTCGCTGGAGGCTTATATGGTCGTTAATTTCAGGGCCCGTAAGATTAGTCGAGGTGCGCACAAGCTGACCCGGACACCCATATTAAACTAAAAAAAAAACATAAAGAAACCAGGTGAAAGCAGAAAAGGGGAAAAAAAAAAGAGAGAAGGATGAATTAAAGTTTAATTTTAATAAAAATATAAGGTCGATAAAGGTTGACCACAATTCTCACTACTTGACTTTAGAAAAACAAAAAAGAAGAAGCAAAGCACACGATTGTAGCATAAATGATTGGTTTTAGCTACATGCGATCACTATTAAAAAATCTTTCGATTTGAATTTTTCAAAATAAAAAATTCAGTAATTCTTCAGAATAATTTCAGAGAATTTTAGAAAAAGAAAAAAATTTCAAAAATATTTGCAAGCTGGGATACACACGCTATATATATAACATAAATATCGACAATTTCTCAATGTTTAGGATTTATTTAGAAGTCAATTAATGCAGTATATTTAGCTATAAGCATGTGTACGTCTCATGGGTGAAGGATTTTATAAAGAATAATCAATACTTGTCTTCAGCTCAAATTCTTTAAAGCATATTTTGACATTGGATCTATAAAATTCAAATTGGATTTAATTTGGATTCCTCAAAATATAATTTTAAAAGCATTCATCAAGAACTATTTCAAGTGCAGGAATTTGAAGATAATTCCAGTAATTCAATAAATTTTTTGAAATGAAAAACTTTAACTATACTCGTCACCATCTCTTTATTTTCGTATTTTCACTTGTGTTTTAAAAGTTATTTTATATTAAAAATATATTAGATTAATATTTTTTTAATATTTTTCAATGATTCTCATGTGTATAAAAATATTTTATATATTTTTTAATAAAAATTATCATACATCACATGCCAAACACACATTTAATACAACCATCCTATTACTCCAACCAACAAAATAAACAAAAAAATAAGTCCACCTAACTTGAAATTAAATTTCTAAAATACAACGATTCCTCTTCCTTTCTTTATAATTTTTTAACGAGGAGAATTCCTTGAAGAAATCAGGAATAATCCCATGAATAAATGTAAATTGAAAATTGTTTCTGTATTCGAATGACGCACCTTTTCTTATAAAATTACGTGGAATATCATCATCACTTGGAAATGACCCCACAGCTAGCTTTTTTCTTAGGCGACACGCGTGAAGAAATTGACCACCCACCTGATAACGAATATTGTATCCTTTATATATTTATAATGAGAAAGATTGAGACCGCCATATCCATAATTCTTGTAAACTTGGTCAAAGATTTGGCAAAATAAGTACGGGTTAAAAAATTATTTAAAAAATAACATTGATTTAATAATAATAAAAAAAACATAATCAAGAATAAATATTTTGATGAAAAAATCAAATCACAAACTAACTTTAATTTTAATTTCAAATTAATTTTAAATACAATCCTTAAACAATATTCTAATCCTAAATCATAACTCTTTATTTCAAAACCTAAACCTAAACACTAGCACTTGTCACTAATTCTAAAGACAAACACTAATTAACAACCCTCAAAATAAATTCTTAGCTAAATATAATAATTTTTTAATTAAAAATATAATAATTTTTTAATTAAAAATATATTATTTTTTAAATATTTTTTTAACCTGCCTTATTTTATCAAATTTTTTATCCATTTTTTTTTTTAAAAAATCCTTAAATATGTTACAAAGGTAACAGCACTAGGTCAAGGGTTGCTCCGGTAAATAAGTAGTCAGAGATTCCAGTTGGTAGCTGGTGTGATAAACACTCCCAAGTCCCATCCCAGCTACCGGAAGCAAATTAGCAAAAGACATCATTCCCATAATTTACAGTGAATGTTTCCTCTGTGAGATCTTATACCAGTACTAGTAATCAAGCAACGAAGGGGGCGAAAATGGGGGTGAAAGTTGCAGTACTGCCAATCGTGGGGATGATAATGGCAGAGTGTGCACAAGCTGGGCGTATGATAGCAGGCAAGGCAGCCATGTCAAATGGCATGAGTAGTTTCGTCTTTGTTCTTTACTCTAATACCATTGCCTCCATCATTCTACTCCCATCTTCTTTAATCTTCCACAGGTCCTCATCTCTATCTCTTAGCAGACAGCACTCGTACCATAAAAGAACTGTATATGCACAACTTACGTAACTCTGTCACTCTTTTCTCTCTGTTTAATTTCCTTGTTCTGGCAGACCACAAGAGAGGCCTCCACTCACCTTGTCAATTGTCTTTGGGTTCTTCTTGCTTGGTCTTTTCGGGTTCGTACTACTTGTTAGAATTGATTTCAGACCCTGTAGCTTTCTTGGGTCCTGTTTGTTATCCTGGGTTTGATTTGTCATGGTTTTTTTCAGTTGCTTGGGGCAGAGTTTTGGTTATGCTGGAATTAACCTCAGTTCTCCTGCACTTGGTACTGCCATGCTCAACACTGTTCCTGGTCTTACCTTCGTACTTGCTGTTATTTTCAGGTTATGTTACTACCAGTTCTTTAGTGGTTGACTTGATTCTTTCATTTTCCTTTCTTGTTTTTGCTCAAAATACTAACATGGACAGGCCTAAAATAGTCTCACTGGGTTGTTTCAGGATGGAGAAGGTTGACTGTAGAAGTTACAGCACCCTAGCTAAATCTATGGGGACCATAATATCGATGGGAGGGGCATTCGTTGTTACTTACTACAAGGGTCCTCTACTTCTGAAAGCACTACCTTCAGCTTCAAATTCATCTCACCAGGTGCTCTCGCAACACTCAAACTGGGTTCTTGGAGGATTGCTTCTTGCAGTTGATTGTACTATGGCTTCTTCATGGCTTATTGTACAGGTGAGATTTACCAAACCCTGATCAAAATAAAAAAAACAAGCCTGTTACAAAATCTCTAAAAAAAGTACCAACAAATTCTAATTTCGTATCCATATTTCATGTTTCAGGCATTAATCCTCAAAAAATACCCAGCAAAGTTGATTGTAGTCTTCTTTTACTTCTTCTTTTCGACCGTACTGTCTTCAATAGTTTGTCTGGTCATGGTAAAAGACCCCTCTGCTTGGAGCTTAAAATCTAATACAAGATTGGTTTCCGTCCTCTTCTCGGTACGTAGATAAAACCCATCTCGTATTCCAGCTTCTTTAGACTTCAAGCGTTAGCTTGATATTGTTGCAATACGCAACCAGTGACCTGAGATTTTAAACAAGCAGGGAATCCTGGGCCATGCTTTCCAAGTTGGTGTCACAACATGGTGTCTGCAGAAGACAGGTCCTGTGTTTGTTTCTATATTCGCACCCCTGGGGATTGTCATTACAGCTACAGCGAGTGTCGTCTTCTTCGGGGATGCTCTGAATCTGGGAATGTGAGGTTCTTCTGATCTTTTGGATTATGTTTATGATTGAGTTGTTGAAATTATGTAAATTCTTTATATAATTCTAGCAAGTGAAACCCAATTAAATCCTTCTTTCCTGCCTTTGCAGTGTGATTGGAGCTGTAATAATAGCCTCAGGATTTTATGCAGTGATTTGGGGGAAGGCCCAAGAAGCGACCAAGAAGGTTGAAGACGAGGAGAGTTTTGGCCCTGCCTCATCCTCTCAAAAAGTCCCCTTGCTGCAAAACAGAAGCAATGTTGATGCATAGCTATTGTCTTTCCTGCTACTTCCTGCAGCATCTGATGTACCAACTCAAGGAAATGGACGGTCCATTTTAATCATTATGGGATAATAAAATCATATTATGCATGGAAAATCTTCATGCCTTCATTTAGGTTGCTTAGCTTTAGGCAGCCAGTGCCTAGCTTCGTTTAGACGTTGATTGTAAATTCAATAGACCTTGTTGAATTGTAAATTTTGTATAGAAATAAAGAGAAAACTATCATATTTATTTTAAAAAAATACATATAATCAAAAAAATAACACGCCAACTGTTTATTTAAATGTTAAAACCCGTCTAGCCAAATGAAATTTAAATATAAGTTGGAAAAATAATCAAAATTAAAATTTAATTAGACAAATAATTAAAATAGTAGAAACAATATCTTTCATATTTAGAGCGTGTTTGGCAGTGTGGTTGCGGGTGCTTTTCAAATAACTTTTCGTATTAAAATGCATGCCAATGATTTTTTTTTATTTTTTTAAAATTATTTTTGACATCAGCACATCAAAACGATCCAAAACGTACAAACCATATTAAATTTTAACAAAAAAAAATTCAATTTTTTTGAAAACGCGGGTTGAACCGCATTCCCAAAAGCTTCCTTAATTTAATAGTTTTTCAGACCTCCAACTAATCATAACTTTCAGCCTTCTTTTTTCCAAAAACTCTTACACATCAATATGTTTTTTTCCAATTGAATCTTAAACCTTGTATTTATTATAAATTTTAAACAATTTTAAAAAAAGTGTCCGAACATAGGATGTTCAAAATTAACCTTTGAATAGCTGGTACGATAGATAGGATTTGAGGGGAAATAATGCTTTTGTTTTCTAAGGCATCGGCCACTCAATAAGCCCAGCAAAAAATGCTCCACGTTACCCCCTCAAAATCCACCACAAAAAACCCATCCTAAAATATATCTCTTACACCCCCACCAAAATCTGTCTCGTCTCCCACTGTCTGGCTCTTGTCTTCTCACTCAGCTCCAACCCTGAAACCCCTTCAAGGCACAGAAAGCCACAAGTTCCTGAGTGCTAACTCGAGTGCTGTTCTTTTTGAGGTCATCTCTGCTAATGGCTTGTGCCTCACAGGCAATGATATCAGCAAACACTTGCGCGCTCACTTCACCAAGACTTCTGAAGAAATACACGAATGGAAATAAGAGAAACTCGAAGCTTTTCACTATCAAAGCGTCCTCTGATGACGCTGAATGTAATACTGAAGAATGTGCCCCGGAAAAAGAGGTCATTTCAAAAGAATTATTCACTCTTCATGGTTACCTTATCTTTATCTTTATATGTTGATCCGGTCTTGGTGTTTTTGCAACTCAGCTATGTCAGGAAGTTAGATTTTGGGTTTTGTTTTATTGATCTCTTCAGATAGTTTTAATTGATTCATTGCTCTTACAATTTAGTTGAAAGGAGAGTCTGGCTTGTTTCAGTTTATATTTCAGTATCTGTGCATTAATTGAGGCCTGTAAGCATATGTTTGTACAACATTGCATTATGCAGAGAAATGATGGATTGCTATTGTCAAATAGGTTGGGAAGGTGAGCATGGAGTGGTTGGCTGGGGAGAAAACCAAAGTCGTTGGGACATTCCCTCCGAGTAAACGCGGTTGGACAGGGTATGTTGAGAAAGACACTGCTGGACAGACAAATATCTATTCAGTTGAGGTTAGTAATCTTCAGGTTTTCTTATAATCAATCTTCACTTTTTTGTTAACTTTGATCACGATATATGTTACTCGTTAATCAACAACTCAGAGCAGTTATGGCTGCTCTCGGCAAAGCACATTAATCTTATTGCCTTTCAAGCATATTAACTGTCTAGAATCAATCCTGGCAGAAGCTGAACAACCCAAAGATTGAAATCATAAGTGTGCCTCAATTAGCTAGGAAAATGGTAATGTTCCAAGGGTAATGAGTTAACTCTATATCTTAACATCTGTTTCAAATGAATCAGTTTTCATCCTTTAAGTGGTCCGTGGTGGTGATTGTATTACACTGGAGAGTTGATAACTATCCATGGACAGCCTTATCTGGGAAGGATTGTCTATCCTCTGAGTTGGGTTGCTTGTACTGTAGTCCTGATATTAGTTGGCTCTTGCTTCCTCTTGTCACAAGTTTAAATGTATCATAGTAGTCAAGATATGGATTTTCTATGGAAACCTACCGCCTCTAGTTGTGGCGGGAGATGGGAGTCCGATTGTACCAAAAACCAATCCCAAAGCGATCACCGATACTATAGTATGCTCCAAACCCATCTTCCATATATGTCAAAATTCGTTGGTGGAACCAAATTCATAGTAAACATGAGTGCCTCTATGAATGTCTTCCTGCATTTTCTTTGGAAGTGTGCGAGGAAATGGTTGATTCATCAATACACCAAACTGCTTTCTCATCTCTGACACAACAACAACATTGAATAGTATGGTGCTCCACTGTGATTTGATTTTTCTGGAAGATTTTATCGATGTCCTTTTTTTTAGAATGGTTTATTTCCTAGCTTATTTCTCAACAAAACATGGTCATGGAATGGCAGATGTTACTCATCTTTAGTTCACTTTACTGTGGCTTCATGTCTAAACAATGATATAACTGGCTTGTTATTTTGATTTTTCCATCGCATTTCTTTCTGGTGCGGAGCTGTACAACCAACATCTTATAACTTCAAATATTTTCAGCCTGCAGTTTATGTAGCAGAAAGTGCAATAAGTTCGGGAACTGCAGGTACTTCTGAAGGTTCTGAAGGCACAGTAGCACTTGTTGCTGGCCTTGGACTCGCTTCTGTAGCTGTAGCTTCATTTATTCTCCTCCTAGTTGGTAAGAACCCATCTAACATAACAACGGCGGAATACAAAGGACCATCTCTCAGTTACTATATCAACAAATTTAAGCCAGCAGAAATCATCCAAGCTGCAGTGCCAAGCCAAACAGAGTCCCCCTCATCCATACAGGCAGACAGCTCCATGCCAGAAGTCCCCGAGATACAGGTTCAATCTGCACCAGAAGTTTCTGAGGTACCGGTTCAATCTCAATATGAACCTGAGCCTTTAACTTCAAGTGTGAGCAGTGCTAATTTGGCAAATTAAACTGGCTCAGTTTCTTCAACTGTAGAAACACAAATTTTTTTCTTCTATACTGCTGATGTATACTCGGAAAACAATGAAAAGGCTGTTAACAAGGAGCTATATTTAGTATTTTATAGCATGAAGGAAGACATCAAATGGTATTATGGTTTTGTTTGCAGTAACCAAAAATAATATCATGCTATCCATCTTATTGTCAATAGATTTATTATCTTTGTCTTCTGTATTCACTATCAATTTGATCTAATATCACGATAACCTTGAAGGAACTACATGGTTGCTCTGTTATCTGTTTGAATGTTCCAGCTCTGGTTCTATGCTACCATCCCTGCATCGGAAATTCTTGATTTACTTGTTCATGGCTGCACCCCACTTCAGCAAATGAGATTTGCGGGCCTCATCCATATCTTCCCATAAGAACTTCATTTGGATCTCTTTCGATCAACAAGCAATTCAACAAGGGATGGGAAAAGAAACATCAAATATATAGGAAGCTTTGCACAGCACAGCATGCTCTTTCTTAGACAGCTAATGCCTCAAAAGTAAAGGCAATAGTATCAATAGCGAATTAGGGAGATCACCTCCTCACCATTCCTTCCATCTCTTAAATCCATTAATAAGGCCTCCCTTGGTAGCTTTCAGCGGCTTTTACTCTTCAGAAAACAGGCTATAGCTCACAAAGGTGTGGCTACCATACACCACCATTCGATCGATATGTGACTGCTTATCTTTGAAAGACAAGCAGGAAGAACTAAGGAGGACTAAAACACGTAGACCAGTACAATAAGTGGTCCAGGATCAAGAACACGATAGATGATCCAGAATCATCCTTGGACTGGTGATAGTAAGTCACCAGCAAACATCTCTCGGCTGAAAAGTACACAGTCATCACAAAACAAAATGTAACAAGTAGTTCAAGATCAACCCTCATATCCCCAAAACCTCACGACAAGTATTCTACATAAATGGAGCGTAAAGCTGAATGAATATTGTCCTCATGCGTATGTCATGATTGTGTAAGCGTAAGCCCCCATACAGAGACCTATGTTTTTGGTAAACTGTCGCCTGGCCCTGGTCACTGTGTAGCTTTTTGTGATGCGACATCCCATCTCCCGAAGTTACAGCACTTTAAATACAACGTAGAACAGGTAAAAAGAGCAGAAATCCAACGCGGAACGAACAGGAAATGGAATTTGCAACACAGGCTAAAGTTTTTTGGAACTTTGAACTTCAATAACACAGACACATCATAATAACAAGCATGTCCAGCCCATCATAATCCTCAGATCAAAGGACTTCATCTACATGGACAAGAATCAAACACATATCTAGTGTGGTCATGATTAAAAACCAAAAGATACCAGATCTTGCAATATGCTGAACAATATCAAGTCCATGGTGATAAATAGAGCTATCTTTATTATCATGTGCCTCGTCAACGGCTCTGACAACCTCCAGGTATTTCCAAAGATCTTGCCTGCATTTTCAAGGCCATCTTCTCGAATCGCACCAATCCTTTTTGGGGTTTGATGACTTATTTAGAAAGTAGAAAGTACATAAACTATGGATCATCTTAATAGATTAAATATAAGAATACAATATAACATAACGTGCCCATCACAGTAAACAATTCCAAAGTAAGGAATCAACTGAATTCAATGTTTGTCATAAATGTTTGCCTACTTTTTTAAAATTTTCTTTAAGGCAGTAGTCGTTGAACATTAACTCCAAAGCTCTCATGCTATTAATTTCTTCCCGCGGACCCCGTTGGCCCTTCTTCTCTCCTTTCTTTTCAAATCTAACACATCCGATTTTTCTAAGCTTGTTCTAGTTCTTCCCAGACTCGTTTAATCTTCTCTTTCTTCACTCTCTCAGGAGTCATGTCCATAGCTGATCCACCAGCGCCGGCCGTGGCGGGTAGTGGCCTCGGTTATGGTATTGCCATAGCTGTTAGCATCCTCGTCCTGATTTCTACTATAATGCTTGCTTCTTATGCTTGCATAAAGGTTAAAGGTAATGGTTTCGGCCGTAACAGCAGTAGCGATAGTGGTGTCAGTGATGGTTATGGGCCTCACCGGCATTTCACCACCAGGGATTCGATAGAGCTTATGCCGGTGGTTGTGGTGGGCCTAGATGAGCCCATTATAGAGTCGTACCCTAAGATGGTGTTAGGCGACAGCCGGAGGTTACCCAAGCCCAATGAAGGCCCATGCTCCATATGCTTGTCTGATTACCTGCCCAAGGATACCATACGGTGTATTCCATATTGTAATCACTGTTTCCATGCTGACTGTATTGATGGATGGCTTAAGATGAATGCCACGTGTCCGTTGTGTAGGAATTCCCCAGCTCCGTCGAAGGATTCCACGCCTGTTGCTACTCCTCTGGCTGAGGTTGTGCCGTTGGCCTTCCATGCCAGGTGATTTTGTAATGAAAATATTTCTTCCACTCTCAATTTTTTAAGCTTAATTATTCTATCCTTCAATTTTATTTTTTAATTTTTTAGCCCGAGTTGAGGATTAGTATCAGAATAGCCCTTTTTAAATAAAAAAAAATTATTCAATAGTTATTAAACTTATATTTATTTTATTTTTTAAAATAATTTTGACAGGGCTAACAATTACATTTTATTCATAAAAAACAATAACGCGTAGCCATTTATACGTTTCAAACCTCCAATTATAATAAATAAAATCCTCATTATTTTTCTAGTTTTGCTGTAAATAATTTCTTTTACCATGGTAAAAATGTGAATTTAATATTGGGATACGAGGAAATATTTAGGATAGGTTTGGTTAGTATTTTACAATAAAAATGATACATGAAGGAGAGTTAACAATATATTTGGTTAAAAAAAGTGGTATAAAATGAAAATATCTTTAAGATGATTTTGAAATAATTTTTATATTTTTCAAATATAAAATGTACATAAAACATGTTCTTATATCTCTATATTTTCGTGTATTTTATCTCCGAATACACGTAGTATTTACTTTTAATACATTGTACTTTATTTTATCCTTACCAGACAAGGCAATTTCAGTTTTTGTTCGTATGCTAGATTTTGTAAGAACGAATCGTGTCTTAGGGGTAAATCCCGTGTTAAGAATATTAAAATATACCAATATTATTTTAATATATTAATATTAAAAAAATATATCTTATTTTAATATATTTTTAAATAAAAAACATTCACAATTACCGACTATTTTTAACCGTTTGAAAAGGAGTGGTCACGCACCATTACTATTCTGTGGGATCCATAGTTAACAATAATGGGTGTATTTGTGCGGGGAACAGAAGACACTTCTTACGTGGAGATTCTCTCGCCTTTGAATCAAATGTCATGAAACATATAAGGCAGTTTATTGCATAAATGCATGTGGACCTAAAGTCTGTGCGTGCATCATGTTTTTATAAGAATATTTTTTAGATTTTATTTTTGTTTTTATTGCCTACAAATTAAGATTATTAAAAAAATTCAATAAAAAATAAATATGTTTTAAATCAATACAAACATATTTCTAAAAAAAACAACTCTATCAAACTTAATTTGATAGGTAAACTTGAAACTTAACTAACATCTTGTATTTCTAGTCAAGTATTAAAAAAAGTCAACTTTGAATCAATCTTATTTAGATGATGGGTCAACTAGTGATCTAGTCGAGCCAATTAAAACTTAACATGACTTATTATTAATTTATTTTACAAAATATAGTTTTAATTTTAAAAAAATAATTGATTTGAATAAATAAACTTATGACACGAATCTTAAATCAAACCAGGTTTTATAATTTTATATATAAAAAGGTGTAAATATTTGTTTCCTCGAATTGAGAAAGTCTAATGACTCTTCTATTTACCACATAACATAAATCAATGCAACAATAATAAATAGTTAGCATCTACTTAGAGCTTGCTTCAGAGTTTGATAAATATTACGTTTTAAAGTGTTTTTCACTCGGAAATATATTAAAATAATATTTTTTTAAAAAAATATATTATTAAGATCAACGCTGTTAAAACAATTCAATTAATACAAAACAAATACGAATACAAAAGAGAAGGAGGTTAGAATTCTCTTTAGTTGATTTGTAAAAATGCATAATTTAATATAAATATAAAGAGTTTATATACAGGTTAAGTCAAAAATACTATTTTATCTTTAATAAATAAAACAAGATAAATGTATTATTTAACAAACGCATCAAAACGATCTAGAAACACAAAAAATAATTAATTTGAAGTAAAAATAATTAAAAATAAAATCAGAATCAGGATTCAACTGAACTTCCAAATATACCCTTACACAAGGGACATGATGCATACAAACGACAACGCTATCCTCAATTTTCACCTCACCCCTTTGGACATTTGGAATCAAAAGCTTTTTTTTAATAGAAAACCCAGATCTTGATTATTTATGTTTGATGAGATTATTCCAGTATTAAATAAATAAACATATCAGTAAGTATTCAACACTCAATATTACGAGAATTTATTTTAAAAAAATATAATTAAGCAAAATTTTTTTTGAAAAATAAATTAATAAATACGGTAAAGTTAATTATTGCAAGCTAAGTACAACTGGTGAATCTCATGGGCCTTGGCCATTTTTTCCCTCCCGTCTAATCTTTCCTCTCTTGGCAAAGGAAAACGACCCTTCCCTTGAAGATCGATTGCTCGTCTTTCTCTCGTAGACCCGAACGTTTCAACAAGCATGAAAATGAAGGAAGAACCAAAGACAATTGCTATTGTCACTATCATGACGTACACACAAAACGACTTGTCAACCGAATGCGTAGATCCAGTCAAGGTTTCGAAATCATGCAAGCTTACCTTAAGCTTCTTGTCAAGATCCCAAATGTTAATGGTTGGAACTCACATATTGTAAAAGTTTAGGATAAATTAAAATAATATAACAAAATAAATAAAATTTTTAAAAACTTGAGGATTTGACGTAATTAAATATTTTCCATGTAAAAGAAAATACCACAAAAATCTATTAAGTGTATTTTCCCATAAAAGAGTTTTTTTTTTTTATATATATCGATAAGAGATTTAAGGATATTTTTGTAGTGTTTTTTTTTAACATGGAAGAGGTTTTAACTTTTCAAACCTTCAGGCTTATAGATCATGCTTGTAATCTCACTGTAACCCAAGGTTTACTGTAATTTATTCAAAAACTTGTCAATCAAATTAATTAGTTTATTCTAAAAAGATTTCTAATATGGAAATAGTTTAATATTCTTGATTGCTTTTCTAAGAGTACAGAAAATCAAATATATTTTTCTATTGGAAAATAGAAAAGTTAAAATATATATAAGAAAATAAAATTGTGTTAATATACAAATACCAAATTTGATTCTCTTCTTACGTGATATAATTGGTATTGGTATCCTCATTGCCACGTGCCAATATTATTGAACTTGATATTTTCTTGAAGATCACATCGCAGTGATCTTGAATGTGACTAGTTAGCAATTAGTCTATTAATAAGTAAAATGTCTTTATGTCTTTATGTTTTGTTTAGTTTGTTTTCCCTGCAACATTTAATAATTTTATTGACAAAATTTTTTTGTTGGTGTAAAATACATATTTTTTCAATAACTAATTTACTAACAAAATTATCGATGGAAATGTTCTGTCGGTGAATCTTTCATCCGTAATTTTTGTCAGTTTGTAATAAAAAAAAATTATTACCGACGGATTTACTGACGGAACAGACGCGTTAAAAAAATTATCCGCTTCATTCCATCGGTATATCCCTCGAAAAATACCATCGGTAATTATTTAAAAACATTTAAAAAATTCATTTTATAAAATTATAAAATAATTAAATTAACATAAATCAACACTCTATAATATATACTCAAAATGCTTGGAAAAAAGAAGAAGAAAATCAACTCAAATAAATTTGCAACAAAAAAATAAAACAAAAAAATAATTTCAATTAAAAAAATTAATATGAAAAAAAAGAAGTTGCGATTGCTAAAAATTTAAAATTCCTATAAATAAATCAACTAAAAATTGATCTCATATGGAAAAAAAATATCACAACAACATTTATACAATTATTAAGAACGAAAACAATTAAAAATAAAATAAAAAACAAATATAGTGAGAAAAATCATGAAAAAAGAAGAAAAAAGAAAAATCTTACATTAATGTAGTTTGCAAGTGAAGCTAAGGAGAGAAATTTTTTTCTGTAAAGTATATTAATTAAAAAAAAACTAAGAGGATAAAAGAAGAAGGAAGAAGAAAACATACCTGATCATGGAGGAGAAGAGAAGGATATGAGGAGAGAAGAGAAGAGAAAGAAATAGATATTGATGTTTTTTACATATAGGAAAGAAGAAGAAGAAGAAATGAGTCCGTTTCTTGTGAAATAAGGGGATTCAGGCTTTTTATTGGGGCGCGTTGCCGACGGTTTTACCGACAGATAATTAAATATTAATATTTTTTAATTATTCCATTGGTAATCTGTCTGTAATATTTAATTTAAATTTTCAATTTCATAAAAAGTTTTCAGAAACCGCCAACAATCACCGATGATTTTTCAATACGCCAGTGATTCTGTTTATAATATTTAAATGAAAATTTTAAATTAATTGAATTTTTTCAAAAAAAACCGCCAAATAACACCGACGACTTTTCAATCTATCGGTGATTTTGTCCGTAAAGAACAATAATTTACAGTGCAATTGAAAAGTGAATAATTCTGGAGCTCTCTGGAAAATACTGATAGAATTTTCCGTTGGTGATTCCCTTTGTAATTGACATGATGAACAGTGTTCACAGTTTACCAACGATTTTACCGACAGAATTTATTCTGTTGGTAAAAATGACACGCCATCATTTTTCTTGCTTTGTTTTAATTTTTTTTCCCACTATAATTCCCTCGGTATATACCGAGGGAATATTTCCATTGGTAAAATACCTTGAAAATATTACCTCGATATTTTCGTTTGTATTTATCGATTTTCTGATAGTGTTTTACAGTTCATTGCTTTAGTGAACCATGCAACTTCGTCCTGCATCTTTTTGCAATTGAGTTTAGACCAACTCAACAAGATCTTTTAGTTGTGTGTGATGTCCATAGTTAAGTGGCAGTGGGTCTCCAATGATCTTTTCTTTTTTCTCTTTAGAGTTATGATATCAATTGTTCATTTTTTTATTTATTATTGACATATGTTTTTTTATGGTTCGTTTTCTGTTGTTGCCTTTAATTTAAATCCGATTATTAAATTAATTGATCTTATTGGATATAGTCAAGTTAATAACCCAAGTATCATGTTCTTCTTGCTTCTCTCAAAACATAATTGCATTGCAGCGGAGCACGGGTTCTAGTCAAGTTTAAAATTTTAAGTTGCTTGTTAGGATTTTAAAATATATATTATTTTTTTAATTTATCCTTTTCCTATCAAAAATTATTTTGATTTAAAAATTTTAGTTTTTAGATAAATACCGAGACTTGAATTTCTAGATGAAATCCAAGGTATAATATTTGGATGCATCCACTCACTACTTTTGACGTTTTTGCCTGCCAATTACCTTATTATCTGTCCTCCATGATCTTGTTTATAGCTTTTTTGTCTGTAGCCTGCTCGTCCACTTTCACATTTGGTGGGTGTTCTTTGCCGTGTCCTCTTCTTTTTTTTTTTCTTGTTTGCCACCATGGTAAAATATTCCTACCACTTTCTTTAAAAAAATCATCGAAAATTATTATTGTTCCAAAAAATGTCCACATTTAAACGCATCCATACATGATAATATGATATAGCACATGATTATCCACGCATGCAAATCAACAATATTGACACAAAATTAACATGATTATGCTACGAATTATACAAGGAAAATAATAATTTGATTTAGATCTAAAAATGACCTTCTGGAACTGCCGAAGATGCCCCTGTCGAAATCTCAGATGCCTCTGTACACATGTTTTCATTTCACCCATCTCTATCAGCTTATCTTAGAAAAGATTTCTAAGCACGTATGATTCTTCAAACCTCGTGCCTCCACAGTCAAAATATTCAGTTAAAAAAATAAAAATAAAAATAAATAAATAAATTTATCTTCATACAGTTTTTTTAGTGAATTTAACATGTTTTTAGAAGTAATATATTTTTTCATAAAATATCATTATAAAAAATTTTCAATTCTAAAATTATTCAATAAAGACCTTTAAAACTAAAAATAACAATTATTATAATTTTAAAACTCAATTCAAGAATTGATTTGGAACAAAATCGAAACCACTTGTCAAGACTTGAGTCATAGATTGATGGAGATAATTGCGCCAGATATTTTTTTCTAAGTATATAGCATATACTATTAGATTTTTAATACTATATTAAAAAAACAAAAACTACTTCTAATAGTTATATAATAAGTTTTAATATAAATTAATAACCAATAAAAATAAAAAAATGGTAGACTGGGCGCCCCCCCCCCCCCCCCCCCCGGTTCCCATGTACGCGTGGCAAAACCCATGCCGTCTAGAATTTGTTTTTGTCCCTCCTGACATGCTAAAAAAAAAACAGGTTTTCCAAACTATTCGTTGATTTAACATTTCAAATTGCCTTTTAATTGATTTGACTTCTTGGTTCGGTGGAAACACTCTGACAAAAAAAAAACAAAAAAAAAACTATACAGAAAAACAGGTTTACCTAACTATTTGTGGATTTAACATTCAAATTGACTGTTAATTGATTCGATTTCTT
Organism: Populus trichocarpa; assembly: GCF_000002775.5. NCBI lineage: Eukaryota > Viridiplantae > Streptophyta > Magnoliopsida > Malpighiales > Salicaceae > Populus > Populus trichocarpa. The sequence goes on along the minus strand of NC_037287.2, from coordinate 19,577,985 downwards.
GTTTTCTTTGGAAAAAATATTGCAAAAAAAATAAATCAGGTCTCTAATGGGTGTAGCCGGTTTACAAGTTGACCCCATGAGTCAAATAAATTATACCAAATCAATTAAAAATCTGATTTTAATAATTTTAAATTCAGTTATAATTTCAGGTCAATCCATTAATTATACTTTAATTTAATATCTATAAGCAGTCACGAACCTCAAATGAGACTAGTTTTATTATTTAAAAGGATGTAAGGATATCTAAATAAAAAAAAAATATCTCTGCTTTTATCATCTCATTATTATTATTGGAGCAAATTCTATCATGATGTTTGATAACCAACACACCCATTAGAGGACCGGAGGTATTTTCAAATTATTTGTTGCAATTGGTTTTCGATAATAAATTTTGATAAGCCAACTCTACAAAAGTATAGAACATGAATGATAGAAAGTATATGGCTATAAGAGGTTGACAAAAAAATGTTTTTGTTTTTAATTTTTTTATTTCAAAATATTTTTTTTGGTGTTTTTATATTGTTTTAAAAAAGAAAATATTTCAATGCATTTTTAAAAAAAAGTAAGTTGAAAAGGAATCGCTAATACAATTTCAAATTAAAAAAAAAAAACTAGCTTGAATTGATGTGTACATACCATGTTTTCTTTAAATTCTACAGGATAAATAAATCCAATTGGATTCAAATCCAGTGATTTTAATTGATAATCCATGATTTTGTGATGATCAATATACATAGATATTCTAAATTATTCTGAACTGTCTTAATATCCAATAAGCAGTGCAAACCAGTTAAAGAGCTAACCCAGACCCTCTTGGAAGCTAAGTAGAGGATGATTTTATGGAAATTAAATTTTTTTTTGTGTGTTAATGCTAATTATGTGCACACTTTAAGTTATTATCAGGTGGGAATTGGGAAATCCTAAAAGATTCCAGAGAGAGATCCATTAAAGACTTTTTACGTACGGTGTCTGTTCAAAACCCAGGTGGTGGTTCAAAATTGCTATAGTACCCGACGTGGGCTATATGTTTTTTAGCCCTATCTGCATGGTGGAGCCACCCAAAAGCATCGGTCTGCTTGCCAGGCTGCCACCGTACCGCAATGAAATTGTGGCCACAGTTGAAGATAATCTCTTGCTGTTGCCGGATCGATGATGCAAACAAGATGATTGAAAAATGTCAAAAACTTCGGTTATCGAAGCAAGAAAAAAAAAAGTGTAAAAACTTGTTTTAATCCAGTTGATTTTTTCTTTTCAACAATGCATTACTAATAACAACTTTTTTTAAAAAAAATATACCGTATTAATTAATGTGAAAAATATAAGTATATCGTCAAATCAAATAAGCAAAAAATAAAAATAAAAATAAAAATAAAAATAAAAATACAGCAGTAAGTGAACAAAAGATGTAGGTCCTGCCAAGACGAGGACAACCCAACCCACACAAAGATGGTGAAAGAGACCTGCTGGAGCCCAAAGAACAAGCTTTATCTGCTTCACCTCTCCTCTCTCTCTCTTAGAAAATGGCTTTACCTCTATTGTTTCTGCACGAGGTAGTACTACTCCCACCCAAGCAATCGAGCCTGACAATATCTCGCTATTCTTGGATAATTTGGACGTACGAAAACTGTTTATTATAAGTTTTGAATTCACAATTCCAAATTATTTGTTAAATATTCCAACCGCGCAGATTATTTTTTTCAATCCCCTTCTCTAAAAATAATAATAATAATTAAGAAACTAATACTATATATGAACAAATTAAGTTACATAAAATCAATACATGATTTACTTTCATGCAATCTAAGTTGATGTCTCTTTATTGATCTTGCAATGATCTCTTCATTCAGCCAAATATGATAGTTTTAGATAATATTTACCCTCATCTCAAAATAAAAGAGATGAAAATATTAGATAAGGAAAAATGCCATGTTTTTATGTCATTTCTATTTTAAAAATATATAAATTCACTCTAAAATTATTATAAAAACAAATTTATTTAATGTAACTGTTTCTGTTATTCTAATAAAATTTATTTATGTCTCTTCACTATCTATTTTGTTTTATTCTGAAATATTAATCTAACACAACTTGGGTATTTTTGTACTTATCTTCCTATAAAGGTTGTCAAAAATATTTTTTTGACATGACATTAAAAATACATAGTAAACTCGGATAGTAAAATCATAAAATTATAAGTAAATTTTTTTAATTAATTATATATTGATAATTCCAGCTAAGAAATTAAATTACATTAAAATCTGATAAAGAGACTCAACAACATTATAATCAATGAGTGTTCTAAATCATAAAATCTGATTTTAATGGTTTTTGAGTTTTTAGTTTGATTTTGCACATGAAATACATATTGACTCATAAAATCATATGATTTTATTTATGAGTCAATTCATGATTTTAACAACAATGCACTTCCTATGAATAATATCAATATTATTGCTTATTACATAAAATTAAGAATATAATAATAAAGATAAAAAAATAATAATACAATAATAGAAATATGTAACTACAATAATATCAATATTATTAATAACACAGAGAAAGAGTTCATAAAACAACATTAATTAATAAGGGAGATGGGAGAAGATCTCTAGTACTCCAACGATATGCCTTGCCTATAATCACTTGGTTAATTAAACATATAATTATTATCAACTAAACATGCACTCCAACGATATGCCTTGCCTATAATCACTTGGTTAATTAAACATATAATTATTATCAACTAAACATGCACTCCAACGATCTGCCTTGCCTATAATCACTTGGTTAATTAAACATATAATTATTATCAACTAAACGTACTGGGAAATTTAATTTTAGTGCCTCTTGATGAACTCTATGATCCCTTCCATGAGACCAGTAGTTTGTGCAGCAGTATGTGGGTCCATATCAACAGCAATCTTGTTAAGATAAAAACTGTGACCCACTCCAGGATTAATGAGCAACTCCACATCCTTATTAGCCTTTCTCATGGCCTCATAGTACTCCATCTCGGTGTCCCTAATCAGGTCAGTCTCTGCCACACAAAGCAAGAATGGTGGAAGATTAAGGCCGTCCAGCGGTGGTGCTGCATGTCCCACTGGACACGTAAAAGGGTGGTCCTTGGTGCACCCTTTTGGCAATGCCAACTTCAAGAACCTGTCCACCATGTCTAGGGTTAAGAAAGGCGACTCTGGTTGCTCCATCTCGGATTTGCTCCTCACTGACCGGATAAATCCAGGATGGACTGGAATGCCTCCGGCAAGTCTTACCGGACTCAAATCCACATGACCAGCACGTGCAGCCACATGGTGCACCAAGTTCCCCCCTGAGCTATCTCCAATAAGAAAAACCCTGTTGAAATCTCCATAATTATTAAGCCATGGCTCATAAGAGTCATGTCCTTGTCCTAATGAACGCAACCACATGAGGGCAGAGAAGCCATCATCAATTGCAGCTGGGAGGCGATGCTCGGGGGCTAGCCTTAAGTAGACCGAGACAACAATTGCTGAAGCTGACCTAGCAAGCCTAGAGTACATGTAATAGTACATATACCAATCAGCTTGGCTAATGCAAAAACCACCACCGTGAAAATGGACAATTATAGGAAGCTTATTATGATTATCTGTGTAGTGAGGCTCATGTTGTGGTAGATAAATTCTAACTCTAAGGCCAGACTTTTCATCAATGGTGACATCACGTACGGCAACACCCTCTTTAAATTCCTCATGTGGAGGCACTGGCTCTGCCATGAACGTGACCTCAGGCGGTCCGGTCCATGTCCGGTCCACCGAGCCATCATCAAAGGTTCTTAGCCAGCCAGATACCTCCTCCACAAGTTTCTTCTGATGGACCATGGTTATTACAAGCTATATAAGTATTTTTCTCGAGTGTGTGTGAGCATTTTGGATGGTCTTGGCTACCCTTTATATAGTGGTTTGTGTGGTGTGGGAAATGAGAAAGTTATAGGCAATCTTGATTTGCTTTTGAGGGAAAAGTAAATAAAAAAGAAATTATGCCATCTCGAAAAACGAATCAACTCGGTGATTAGTTAATTTAAATCGAGTAAATGAAAAAACCCGATTTTAGAAATGAATTTATATTTAGTTTGTAATCACTCATAAAATAAATTAACTTATATAAAATTCAACTGTCCAGAATTTACTTTTAGAAAAATATCTTTAAAGTGAGCAATCATGCATGTAGATTTTTTAAATTAAATGATAATTAAAGCTTAGAGTTTATTGAATTTTAGAAGTGGGCCAAGTATATTTATGATGAATGGAGATACAAAAATTATGTTATATATAAAGGATTTCTGGTCTAGTAAAAAAAAATTAATAAAAAAGTTTATTTCTTTTATCTATACAAAAATTAACTTTAAAATTTAAACATAGATTGAAAAGGAGTGGTCACGCACCATTACTATTCTGTGGGATCCATAGTTAACAATAATGGGTGTATTTGTGCGGGGAACAGAAGACACTTCTTACGTGGAGATTCTCTCGCCTTTGAATCAAATGTCATGAAACATATAAGGCAGTTTATTGCATAAATGCATGTGGACCTAAAGTCTGTGCGTGCATCATGTTTTTATAAGAATATTTTTTAGATTTTATTTTTGTTTTTATTGCCTACAAATTAAGATTATTAAAAAAATTCAATAAAAAATAAATATGTTTTAAATCAATACAAACATATTTCTAAAAAAACAACGCTATCAAACTTAATTTAATAGATAAACTTGAAACTTAACTGACATGTCTTGTATTCCTAGTCAAGTATTAAAAAAATCAACTTGGAGTCAATCTTATCAAGATGACAGATCAACTAGTGATCTAGTCGAGCCAATTAAAACTTGACTTGATTTATTATTAATTTATTTTATAAAATATAGTTTTGATTTAAAAAAAATAATAATTGATTTGGATAAATAAACTTATGAAATAAACTTTGAACCAAATCAACCAGGTTTTATAATTTTATATATAAAAAGGTGTAAATATTTGTTTCCTCTAAATGAGAAAGTATGACTCTTTTATTTACCACATAACATAAATCAATGCAACAATAATAAATAGTTAGCATCTCCTTAGAGTCTGTTTGAGAGTTTAATACAGGGTGCGTGTTAAAGTATTTTTTACTCGAAAATATATTAAAATAATATTTTTTTTCTAAAAAAAAATATTATTAAGATCAACGTTGTTAAAACAATTCAATTAATACAAAATAAATATGAACACAAAAAAGAAGGAGGCTAGAATTTTCCTTAGTTGATTTGTAAAAATACACAAGTTAACCTAAATACAAAGAGCTTATATATAGATTAAGCTAAAAATATTATTTTACTCTTAATAAATAAAACAAGATAAATATATTATTTAACAAACGCATCAAAACAATTTAGAAACACCAAAAAGAATTAATTTGAAGAAAATTATTTTAAAAAAAAAATTCAGAATCAGGATTCAACTGGACTTCCAAATATACCCTTACACAAGGGACATGATGCATACAAACGACAGCGCTATCCTCATTTTTCACCTCACCCCTTTGGACATTTGGAATCAAAAGTTTTTTTTTAATAGAAAACCCAGATCTTGATTATTTATGTTTTATGAGATTATTCCAGAATTAAATAAATAAACATATTGTAAAAGTTTAGGATAAATTACAATAATATAACAAAATAAATAACATTTTTAAGAACCTGAGGATCTGACATAATTAAATATTTTCCATGTAAAAGAAAATACCACAAAAATCTATTAAGGGTATTTTCCCATAAAAGAGTTTTTTTTTTTATATATATATCGATAAGAGATTTAAGGATATTTTTGTAGTGTTTTTTTTTAACATGGAAGAGGTTTTAACTTTTCAAACCTTCAGGCTTATAGATCATGCTTGTAATCTCACTGTAACCCAAGGTTTACTGTAATTTATTCAAAAACTTGTCAATCAAATTAATTAGTTTATTCTAAAAAGATTTCTAATTAATATGGAAATAGTTTAAATATTCTTGATTGCTTTTCTAAGAGTACAAAAAATCAAATATATTTTTCTATTGGAAAATAGAAAAGTTAAAATATATATAAGAAAATAAAATTGTGTTAATATACAAATACCAAATTTGATTCTCTTCTTACGTGATATAATTGGTGTTGGTATCCTCATTGCCACGTGCCAATATTATTGAACTTGATATTTTCTTGAAGATCACATCGCAGTCAGCTTGAATGTGCCTAGTTAGTAGTTAGCAATTAGTCTATTAATAAGTGAAATGTATAAGTTATTAACTAAGAATAAATTGTTAAAGATACATTTTAATTTAAAAATTATAAATAAAACTAAAAGAAATGGAGCATTCACTGTTATCCAAGACACATATTTAAAAATTATAAAGATGAATGTGACTAGTCAGCTTAAGGACATTCGTTAAGGGTTGCCTTTTCTTTTTATCATACTTTTAAACTAATGTTTTTTTTAAATTTTATCATTTGATTTTTATTTTATTAGAGATTAAACTCATTTTTTTTATATATGTTTTTTATATCCTTTTTTTTTTACTTAGTTGGGTTATTTGGGGTCTTTTATGTTTTGTTCTTTTTATATATTTTTTCTTAAAGTAATTTTTTTAATTAAATAGAATTGATTGATTGAATATAGATGGATACTCACTTCTTTATGTTTTGTTTAGTTTGTTTTCACTACAATATTTAACAGTTTTACCGATAGAATTTTTCCGTCAGCGTAAGACATATATTCTGTCGGTAATTAATTTACCAACGAAATCATCGACGGAAATGCTCCGTCAGTGAATTTTTCATTGGTAATTTTTTTTCCGTCGGTAAATCCGTTGGTAATAAAAAAAATATTATTACCGACGGATTTACTGACGGAACAGACGCGTAAAACAAATTACCTGCTTCATTCCGTCGGTATATCCTCGAAAAATACCATCGGTAATTATTTAAAAACATTTTTTAAAAAATCCATTTTATAAAATTATAAAATAATTAAAATAACATAAATCAACACTATAATATATACTCAAAATGCTTGGGAAAAAAAAAAGAAGAAAATCAACTCAAACAAATTTGCAACAAATAAATAAAATGAAAAAATAATTTCAACTAAAAAAATTCATATGAAAAAAATGAAATTATGGTTGCTAAAAATTTAAAAATCCTATAAATAAACCAACTAAAAATTGATCTCATATGAAAAAAAATCTCACAATAACATTTATACAATTATTAAGAACAAAAAAAATTAAAAATAAAATAAAAAACAAATATAGTGAAAAAAATCATGAAAAAAAGAAGAAGAAAAAATCTTACCTTAATGTAGTTGCAAAGATAAGGAGAGAGAAAAAATTTCATAAAGCATATTAATTAAAAAAAACTAAGAGGATAAAAGAAGAAAGAAGAAGAAGAAGACATACCCAAGCATGGAGGAGAAGAGAAGAAGATGAGGAGAGAAGAGAAAGAAATAGATAATGATGTTTTTTACATATAGGGAAAAAGAATAAGAAGAAGAATAAGAAATGAGTTTGTCTCTTGTGAAATAAGGGGATTCAGGCTTTTTATTGGGGCGCGTTAGCAACGGTTTTACCGACGGATAATTAAATATTAATATTTTTTAATTATTCCGTTTGTAATATTTAATTAAAATTTTTAATTCCATAAAAAGTTTTCAGAAACTGCCAACAATCACCGACAATTTTTCAATACGTAGGTGATTCCGTGTGTAATATTTAAATGAAAATTTTAAATTAATTGAATTTTTTCAGAAAACCACCAAATAACACCGATGACTTTTCAATCCGTCGGTGATTTTGTCCGTAAAGAACAACAATTAACAGTGCAATTAAAAAGTGAACAGTTTTTGAGCTCTCTGGAAAATACCGACGGAATTTTCTGTAGGTGATTCCCTTCGTAATTGACATGATGAACAATGTTCACAGTTTACCAATGATTTTACTGACGGGATTTATTCCGTTGGTAAAAATAACACGTCATCATTTTTTTTTGCTTTGTTTTAATTTTTTTCCCACTGTAATTCCCTCGGTATTTCCGTTTATATTTATCAATTTTCTGGTAGTGTTTTACAGGGCATTGCTTTAGTGAACCATGCAACTTCTTTCGATGTCGTCCTGCATCCTTTTGCAATTGAGTTTAGACCAACTCAACAAGATCTTTTAGTTGTGTGTGATGTCCATAGTTAAGTGGCAGTGAGTTTCCAATGATTTTTTCTTTTTTTTTCTCTTTACAATTATGATATCAATTGTTCATTTTTTATTTATTATTGACAAATGTTTTTTTACGGTTCGTTTTCTGTTGTTGCCTTTGATTTAAATCCAATTATTAAATTAATTGATCTTATTGGATATAGTCAAATTAATGATCCAAGTATCGGGTTCTTCTTGCTTCTCTCAAAACATAATTGCATTGCGGCGTAGCATGGGTTGTAGTCAAGTTTAAAATTTTAAGTTGTTGGTTATGATTTTAAAATATAATTTATATTATTTTTTTAATTTATCCTCTTTTTTTTTTTTGTTAGTCATTGAAGCTTGAATATCCTATAAAAAAATTATTTTAACTTAAAAAATTTAATTTTTAGATAAATATCGAGACTTAAATTTCTAGATGAAAGCCAGGGTATAATATTTGGATGCATCCACTCACTACTTTTGACGTTTTTGCCTGCCAATCACCTTTTTATTTGTCCTTCATGATCTTGTTTATAGCTTTTTTGTCTGTAGCCTGCTCGTCCACTTTCACATTTGGTGGGTGTTCTCTGCCGTGTCCTTTTTTTTTTTCCTTGTTTGCCACCATGGTAAAATATTCCTACCACTTTCTTTAAAAAGATCACTGAAAATTCTTAGTGTTCCAAAAAATGTGCACATTTAAACGCATCCATACATGATAATATGATATAGCACATGATTATCCACACATGCAAATCAACAATATTGACACAAAATTAATATGATTATGCTACGAATTATACCAAGAAAATAATAATTTGATTTAGATCTAAAAATGACCTTCTGGAACTGCCAAAGATAATAAACTTCTTTTTTTTTTTTATATATATATATATATATATATTAAAAGGTGTTTTTTTTTTCAACGATTGTTTTTTTCCTTTAAATTTAATTTAATTTAATTTAATTGTAATTAAATAAATGAAATTATATTTGAGATATTTTTCATTAGATATCAATCAATTTGGATGAGATTGTTGCCTTTTTTTTCCAAATTTGTTTTCAAAAGATTTTCTTACAAGAAATAATCTTATTACTATATAATTAAATACAAATTATTTGTAGAGCTCCAATATACATCCTTGTCTTATTTTACAACTTAATATTCGGTGTGGGTCTATAAATGTAAACATTGAACCTAGACAAGTTATTATTTTATTAAAAAAAGTAAAATAAAATCATCTTAATAAAAAACAAAGTCATCGCACAGGAGAGCAGAACGCTCATATTCTTGACCTTCCGAGCAGTAGGTATTGGAGAGTATAGGAGTCGTTTTTAAAAGTATATCTTTAAAAGATATTATTTTTAATGTCAGTAATATTAAAAGAAAAATAATTTAAAACTAAAATAATAATTTTAATAAAAATCAATGCTTGGAATCCTAAAATTCCTGGGCTCGTGAAATCGAAATCTCAGATGCCTCTCTACACATGTTTTCATTTCACCAATAAGTTTTATAATAAGTTTTAATATAAATTAATAACCAATAAAAATAAAAAAATGGTAGACTGGGCGCACTTAAATTTAGCCGAGCTCGAGAAACCGCCCCCACCCCCCACGTTCCCATGTACGCGTGGCAAAACCCATGCCGTCTAGAATTTGTTTTTGTCCCTCCTGACATGCTATAAAAAAAAACAGGTTTTCCTAACTATTCGTTGATTTAACATTTCAAATTGCCTTTTAATTGATTTGACTTCTTGGTTCGGTGGAAACAATCTGACAAAAAAAAAAAAAAAAAACTATACAGAAAAACAGGTTTACCTAACTATTTGTGGATTTAACATTCAAATTGACTGATAATTGATTCGATTTCTTGTTTTCTTTGGAAAAAATATTGCAAAAAAAATAAATCAGGTCTCTAATAGGTGTAGCCGGTTTACAAGTTGACCTGATACGTCAAATAAATTATACCAAATCAATTAAAAGTCTAATTTTAATAGTTTTAAATCCAGTTATAATTTCAGGTCAATCCATTTACTATGCTTTAATTTAATATCTATGAACAATCACGAACTTCAAACAAGACTAATTTTGTCATTTAAAAGGGTGTGAAGATACCTGGATTAAAAAAAAAAAACTTTGCTTTTATCATTTCATTATTATTATTGGAGCAAATTCTATCATGATGGTTGATAACCAACACACCCATTAGAGGACCGGAGATATTTTCAAATTATTTGTTGTAATTGGTTTTCGATAATAAATTTTGATAAGCCAACTCTACAAAAGTATAGAACATGAATGATAGAAAGTATATGGCTACAAGAGGTTGACAAAAAAATGCTTTTGTTTTTAATTTTTATTTGAATTGAATTTTATTTGAATTTTTTTGTTTTAAAATATTTTTTTTTGTTTTCATATTGTTTTGAAAAAAAATAATTTCAATGCATTTCAAAATCAAAAGTAAGTTGAAAAGGAATTGCTAACACAATTTCAAATTAAAAATAAATAACTAGCTTGAATTGATGTGTACATACCATGTTTTCTTTAAATTCTACAGGATAAATAAATCCAATTGGATTCAAATCCAGTGATTTTAATTGATAATCCATGATTTTGTGATGATCAATATACTTAGATATTCTAAATTATTCTGAACTGTCTTAATATCCAATAAGCAGTGCAAACCAGTTAAAGAGCTAACCCAGACCCTCTTGGAAGCTAAGTAGAGGATGATTTTATGGAAAATTATATATATTTTTTTGTGTGTTAATGCTAATTATGTGCACACTTTAAGTTATTATCAGGTGGGAATTGGGAAATCCTAAAAGATTCTAGAGAGAGATCCATTAAAGACTTTTTACGTACGGTGTCTGTTCAAAACCCAGGTGGTGGTTCAAAATTGCTATAGTACCCGACGTGGGCTATATGTTTTTTAGCCCTATCTGCATGGTGGAGCCACCCAAAAGCATCGGTCTGCTTGCCAGGCTGCCACCGTACCGCAATGAAATTGTGGCCACAGTTGAAGATAATCTCTTGCTGTTGCCGGATCGATGATGCAAACAAGATGATTGAAAAATGTCAAAAACTTCGGTTATCGAAGCAAGAAAAAAAAAAGTGTAAAAACTTGTTTTAATCCAGTTGATTTTTTCTTTTCAACAATGCATTACTAATAACAACTTTTTTTAAAAAAATATACCGTATTAATTAATGTGAAAAATATAAGTATATCGTCAAATCAAATAAGCAAAAAATAAAAATAAAAATAAAAATAAAAATAAAAATACAGCAGTAAGTGAACAAAAGATGTAGGTCCTGCCAAGACGAGGACAACCCAACCCACACAAAGATGGTGAAAGAGACCTGCTGGAGCCCAAAGAACAAGCTTTATCTGCTTCACCTCTCTCTCTCTTAGAAAATGGCTTTACCTTTATTGTTTCTGCACGAGGTAGTACTAACCCCCCCCCCCCCCCCCCCCCCCCCTCGAGCCTGACAATATCTCGCTATTCTTGGATAATTTGGACGTACGAAAACTGTTTATTATAAGTTTTGAATTCACAATTCCAAACGATTTGTTAAATATTCCAACCGCGCAGATTATTTTTTTCAATCCCCTTCTCTAAAAATAATAATAATAATTAAGAAACTAATACTATATATGAACAAATTAAGTTACATAAAATCAATACATGATTTACTTTCATGCAATCTAAGTTGATGTCTCTTTATTGATCTTGCAATGATCTCTTCATTCAGCCAAATATGATAGTTTTAGATAATATTTACCCTCGTCTCAAAATAAAAGAGATGAAAATATTAGATAAGGAAAAATGCCATGTTTTTTTGTCATTTTTATTTTAAAAATATATAAATTCACTCTAAAATCATTATAAAAACAAATTTATTTAATGTAACTGTTTCTGTTATTCTAATAAAATCTATTTATGTCTCTTCACTATCTATTTTGTTTTATTCTGAAATATTAATCTAACACAACTTGGGTATTTTTGTACTTATCTTCCTATGAAGGTTGTCAAAAATATTTTTTTGACATGACATTAAAAATACATAGTAAACTTAGATAGTAAAATCATAAAATTATAAGTAAATTTTTTTAATTAATTATATATTGATAATTCCAGCTAAGAAATTAAATTACATTAAAAATCTGATAAAGAGACTCAACAACATTATAATCAATGAGTGTTCTAAATAAAATGAGATACATAGTATGAATTAAGAAATTAATAATGTGGAGAAAAAAAATATCTAAAAACAAAACTTCCCACATATAGGGAGGAATCACTGAATGGTAGGAAGTACACATGAACCTTGTGGCAACTTAGTAGTTCCCATCACAACAAGTCCTAATAGACCTATTTTGGATTGCAAGCTAATTATTGAGTCTAAACTAATAATTAACTAACACAAGTTCAATAATGAAATAAACCCCTAAACAATGTCTAATGCGCCATAATAAACCCAAATTAAAAATTATTTGCAATATTAAATAAATAAATAAAATAAAATAGGATAATAAAAACAAAGTCTATATGCAAAAAATCATCCATGTAGCCCAAATATCTAATTTTCGCATATTCTTGGTAGATTTTAGTCCTGATTTCAAACACATTGTTTTCTTTCGTCTAAATGAATTATTGGGCCTATCATATATGGTTGGAAAGTTTGAGATATCTAGTTTCCAACCCAACATGAATAACATCAAAATTTCACTTGTATATTCAGATATGTCTCAAATAGTACATGGAAGTCTAGTTTGAAAGACTGTCAAATATGTTCTCAAACTTCACTTGTAGATCCAGATAGTAACTTCGACCCTCTCAAATAATGTGTTCTCGAATTTCATTTAACCTGAAAACTTACCACAATATAATTTCATGTGTTTAGTATTTCTTTGTAAAATTTCAGCTCGATCCAATGTACAGTTTGAAAGATATGTCTGATCTTGCAAAACTGGTCAGCAGATATTTTAAGGCCAAATTCAAATCTGACTTTGTTCATACTATAAATTTAGTGAACTTGTAAATCAGACTAAGTTTATCAATTTTGCACGAGTCAAGTCTGATTTTAATGGTTTTTGAGTTTTTAGTTTGATTTTGCATATGAAATACATATTGACTCATAAAATCATATGATTTTATTTATGAGTCAATTCATGATTTTAACAACAATGCACTTCCTATGAATAATATCAATATTATTGCTTATTACATAAAATTAAGAATATAATAATAAAGATAAAAAAATAATAATACAATAATAGAAATATGTAACTACAATAATATCAATATTATTAATAACACAGAGAAAGAGTTCATAAAACAACATTAATTAATAAGGGAGATGGGAGAAGATCTCTAGTACTCCAACGATCTGCCTTGCCTATAATCACTTGGTTAATTAAACATATAATTATTATCAACTAAACGTGCACTCCAACGATCTGCCTTGCCTATAATCACTTGGTTAATTAAACATATAATTATTATCAACTAAACGTACTGGGAAATTTAATTTTAGTGCCTCTTGATGAACTCTATGATCCCTTCCATGAGACCTGTAGTTTGTGCAGCAGTATGTGGGTCCATATCAACAGCAATCTTGTTAAGATAAAAACTGTGACCCACTCCAGGATTAATGAGCAACTCCACATCCTTATTAGCCTTTCTCATGGCCTCATAGTACTCCATCTCGGTGTCCCTAATCAGGTCAGTCTCCGCCACACAAAGCAAGAATGGTGGAAGATTAAGGCTGTCTAGCGGTGGTGCTTCATGTCCCACTGGACACGTAAAAGGGTGGTCCTTGGTGCACCCTTTTGGCAATGCCAACTTCAAGAACCTGTCCACCATGTCTAGGGTTAAGAAAGGCGACTCTGGTTGCTCCATCTCGGATTTGCTCCTCACTGACCGGACAAATCCAGGATGGACTGGAATGCCTCCGGCAAGTCTTACAGGACTCAAATCCACATGACCAGCACGTGCAGCCACATGGTGCACCAAGTTCCCCCCTGAGCTATCTCCAATAAGAAAAACCATGTTGAAATCTCCATAATTATTAAACCATGGCTCATAAGAGTCATGTCCTTGTCCTAATGAACGTAACCACATGAGGGCAGAGAAGCCATCATCAATAGCAGCTGGGAGGCGATGCTCGGGGGCTAGCCTTAAGTAGACCGAGACAACAATTGCTGAAGCTGACCTAGCAAGCCTATAGTACATGTAATAATACATATACCAATCAGCTTGGCTAATGCAAAAACCACCACCGTGAAAATGGACAATTATAGGAAGCTTATTATGACTATCTGTGTAGTGAGGCTCATGTTGTGGTAGATAAATTCTAACTCTAAGGCCAGACTTTTCATCAATGGTGACATCACGTACGACAACACCCTCTTTGAATTCCTCATGTGGAGGCACTGGCTCTGCCATGAACGTGACCTCAGGCGGTCCGGTCCATGTCCGGTCCACCGAGCCATCATCAAAGGTTCTTAGCCAGCCAGATACCTCCTCCACAAGTTTCTTCTGATGGACCATGGTTATTACAAGCTATATAAGTATTTTTCTCGAGTGTGTGTGAGCATTTTGGATGGTCTTGGCTACCCTTTATATAGTGGTTTGTGTGGTGTGGGAAATGAGAAAGTTATAGGCAATCTTGATTTGCTTTTGAGGGAAAAGTAAATAAAAAAGAAATTGTGCCATCTCGAAAAACGAATCAACTCGGTGATTAGTTAATTTAAATCGAGTAAATGAAAAAACCCGATTTTAGAAATGAATTTATATTTAGTTTGTAATCACTCATAAAAAAAATTAACTTATATAAAATTCAACTGTCCAGAATTTACTTTTAGAAAAATATCTTTAAAGTGAGCAATCATGCAAGTAGATTTTTTTAAATTAAATGATAATTAAAGCTTATAGTTTATTGAACTTTAAAAGTGGGCCAAGTCATAAGCCAAGTATATTTATGATGAATGGCGATACAAAAATTCTGTTATATATAAAGGATTTCTGGTCTAGTAAAAAAAAATTAATAAAAAAGTTAATTTCTTTTATCTTTACAAAAATTAACTTTAAAATTTAAACATAGATTAAAAAATTCTTTATTGGTAGAGAATAATATAAATCATATCTTGAGATCTCATCTAAAAGATTAAGTTTTTGGGTTTAATTGGTGCTTTGACATGATATCAGAGTCTTGATAACTAAGTGGTCATGAGTTCGAATCTCATCACTTTCATTTATTTGATAAAAATCAAGCACAAGATAATGTAGGATTGTGTAAGTTTCAAGTTTAAAAGGCTTTCATTTGAGAGGATGTGGTAGAGAATAATATAAATCATATCTTGAAACCTCACCTAAAAACTTAAATTTTTGAATTGAAATGATTTTTTAATATTTATTAATACCATAAATGTTTTTAAATAATTACTTCAACACTTGATCAAGTATCATAAGAGTTATACATTCTATTAATTTTCCTTTATTTACATGATCGTGTATAATTTCGGCATCTTTTTTCGTCACAATTTCTGTCGCTTTTTTATCAACTTTCCAAATGCTTGTTTCCTGCCTTGCGTTACTAGAGTAGTTTCTCGGACATTGCAGCGTAAGTTCATACATTTTAGAGATGGTATTTGATGAAACGAAGGAAAAAGAGTCAAAAGTCAGGCATGCGGCCGTGGGAGCCCCCACCCACTTCTATGCCGAGCTGTGTGGAAACTTGGCCGAATTAATTTGTCAAGAAAGTGAACGCCATTGATGGCGACACGAGTCCTTACCAAACATGCAGAAGATGAAAACAATGGCTTCTATGCAAGGAATTCAAACTTCTAAAAGGTGTTCAAGTCAACCTAATTTTGAAGTAGATAGTTTTATTGAATAGCTTTAAGGGTCTTCACACTAACTTTGAAGAGTAATCACTAATCAGTTTGCTGGGATTTAAAAATCTTCAAGTAAGAAAATAGACAGCTTCTAGTTATCTCGAACAGGGGTGATGCATGCTTAGACTTCTAACTAAAGACCTTAAGACGGGTCCAAGGCTCATTAGAAAGTGAAAAGGAAAATAATGGTAATTTTGAAGAGAAAAATGGTAATTTAAACAGGTTTAATTTGTTTTTGTATTTTAAAAGTTTTTTTTTTAAAATTATTTATTTTTTAGATTATTTTTTTAATATTTTTAGATTTAATGTATTGGTATCAAAAATAAATTTTAAAAAATAAAAAAATATTTTGAAAAGCAATTATTACCATAATACAAAAAAAAAACTCTTAATCATGCTAATTATATCAATATCAACTTCATATTTTACAGTCCTCTCCAAATAGTGCTTCAAATGGGTTGAATTCTTGACGTACTTTCTAAAAATTAGGGTAAATATCAATTTTTTGCTGACCATTATATACTTAGATCACGTAAATTACGATAAACCATCTTATTTAATTGAAGCAATAGATAGCGTGGGTAAAAAATAGGTTTTTTGAGCCATAAGGTTACAACTAACCTAATAAAAAAAGGGCTAAATCCAATCACGTACAGGGTAGGTAAGGCTCAGCTACCAAAAACTAATTCTGAGCTTCAGCACAACTAATTTATACCCTTATTTAAAGATTTCCTTCTCCATTTTCAGGATAAATTTAAAAATCTCAAACTTTTTGGGCCAAAAACGAAAATCTCCATTCGTCAAAAATGAAGTTAAGCTAGCAAAGGAAACCATGCCGATTCTGAGCTGGTACAAAATGGGCTTTGCTCACAACTGGCTGGATCACTGGCTATCTTGTGGCTAAGGACTTCATAGGAAAGCCGAGAGGGAATGGGCCAACTTGCTTCTTATGGATCAACTCTTAGGCCTGGCTTGGCTTAGCGGCTTGAACAGAACCCCGCGCACAAAACATCGGCCACTCACCTCAGTAATCTAATTTAGGTTAAACTTCAGTTTCATCCTCAGAACTAGACTTCCTTTCAGTCTTACCCTCTCTTTCACGTTGCAAATTTCTTTTACGTTCTCGTCCTCATATCCAATTTGCTAAACCTCGCTTAGTCCAGCGGAATGACTCAGAGATACTCAGACTAGACCTGATGTTTTTTGATTGAATCAGATAAGATATTGTTTCTTGTAAAGTCTAATTTATCAACTAGATTTTTACAATTTAATTCACCTGATAAAACCCAGTTCAAACTCCATCGTATCTATGCAAAAAAGAAAAAGAAAAAAGAACTAAACGATACTATTTTTAATAAAAATAGTTGACTCTGTGACTTGCCACCCCCATATTCTTTTCTCGGTTAGTTCTTGAGTTGAGTCTGACAAGAATATTCACGCAAAAATTGGTGTATCTCCAATGCATATGACATTTTCTCACTCAAAAGGGTAGCTGTTCAGTTTTTTTCCCATTAAAAAAGGACTCCACTTAATTTCTTTACCAAGTTATAGTCACTTTCAAAGTGTAATATGAGTTGGGGTAGAGATTAGATTCTATGTGATCTGTTTCATCTTTATGTTCTTAGTTTTAGATGGCAACATTTTCTCTGGATATAACATATTCTGTCTATTAATCAAGAGAAAAAAGAAGAAGAAAAGACTCAACCCCGTCTTTAGTTCTTGTCATCGGCATTTTCATATTACATATTTGAGCATGTGACAGTCGGGAGTATCAGGCTGGAGTCTCTGTAATTTTAGGCCTTCCATGTCAAATTGGGTGGGAAATTTATTTTGAAGCTAGTCAAGATCTGTTCTCCTAATATCTACATCAACAACCATTAATTAGCCGCACTGTATTTTCACCTCCACCAATAGATGCAATATATCACCTCAGTCTGTCACTGCAAATTCCCGTTGCTATATGACTAATAAGATGACAGCAGTTGCCTGCCCCAGAAGTCAAACGTGTTCATCAATTATCCAACAAGCAATTTTCAAAGACGGAGAGATTCAAGATCATGTCTCCATCCACGTTTTCTTCTCCTAAAGCTGGCGGTGTCACATTGCACCCAAGTTAAAGTCGGTTTCAATTATCTGATGGTGGAAGATGAACTGAATTGATCGACTTCCTTATAGTTTATAAAAAAGAAGAAGTTACCTTGTCATCTTGGAGACGAATGAATTGGATGCATTTTTATGTAACCTTTCTATTGGTGAAATGATTCGTTCATGTCTGCTCTCGTTCATGCATTGGTAAAAGACTTGTCTGATTCTCCCTCAAGCCTTCTGTTAATGGTGGGGGTAATCATTCAAGGCACTATGCAAAAGTTGATGAAGGAAATTATGTGCCTTCTTCTAGCATTATAGAATATATCACTCGAATAATTAAGTTTCTTCCCTGCCTTCTACTGGTTCGACTTGTGCAAGATAATGATGTGTTTCTAGAGGTCGATCAATCTTAAATTGTTACTTAAAGACGAAGAATCACGCTGGTTAATTTGATAAATCATGCTCATAATTAAAGAGTGAGAGTGACATATTTCGCCAGTCATAAAAAAACTTCAGAGTCTGGATTATTGAGTGTGATTTTCACTGATCATGGATTAAGCATATATCGAATTAGCCATTGGCTTGAGGGTTATGTATGGAAGAAGGATTAAAATAGTGGGATATTATCCTTGATGGATAAGCAATTTTCATCAATAAACTATTATTTGGAATAAGATTTTTTTGGGTATACGGAGCCTGCATACTTTTCTCCAGTTGGGGACTAATCATCCTCCATCATCAATATAAAATAACTCCATTGCGCGACTCCGTTTGCACCCGTGCTTTTGAATAAAATACACAAAAAATAATAATTTTTATTTGAGAACATGGCACAAACACGCAATTGCGTCTCAAATAATTGTCATTTAAAATATATTTTGTTTGAAAATATATTAAAATAATATTTTTTATTTTTAAAAAATTATTTTTAATACTAAAATATCAAAACAATTTAAAAATATAAAAAAATAATTTATTTTTTTAAAAACACAGTTTTAATTGCATTCTCAAACACTAGTGAGCCTCGTTTTGTTTATTGTTCGCTGATGATCCAATATTTTAGGGTTTTCTTTTTTATCTAATAATTAAGCTTAGCTTGGATTATAAAATAAGGGGCAGTCACTCCTGATCATTTCTTGGTTTCAGCCTCATTCCATGGAATATTGATTGAGATCTCTGAAATCCCAAATATATATTAATTGGCAAGGAAGCAATATATAGAAAGTAAATCGAATTTATGCTGGAGGCTTAAGAGAAGTTTCCTGGGCACAATACACATTCCAGAACGAAAACAAATTAAAGCCTGAGGGAAGAACGACTTGTCCAGTGGAAGAATCCTACAAACATCCAAAAGTCATGAAAGCTTCCTCCGAAGACAAAAAAAAGGATGGGTTAATTTCTATATTTCTCTTTTCAGGTTCGGGAAGAGTCTACTTTTCCCATCATAAACTTTCGATTGTATCAATGATCAGATTATGATAGGACACGACATGTTATGTTAGGAATTGGGCTCCTCGTAATTAATTCTGGAGTAATTAATCTCTCAAGAATTATCCAATGAAGTAAATTAAAATTATTCAAACAGAACCGTAAAGCAAGTAGCTAATTAGCCATGTACACACAATTAAACAAAAATCAACAAAATGGAGTTTCATTGGGCTTAGGCCCGTTTATCAAAATAAAGGGTAGACACTCGATACCATGCACGACGGAAAAAGTGGCGTCGCGAAAATTAGATGCCGTCGGATACAATTGTGAATGGTAATGCACTAATTAATGTGACATCCCCTTTCTTTTCTTCCTTCCCCTTCCCCTTCCCCTTCCCCTTCTTTTTACATTTTTTTTTATATTATTATTTTGTGTAAAAGGAAGATCCCCACAAAAAAAAAAAAAAAAAAACTGAGGCGAACTGAATTGAAATGCCGGTGCCATTTGCCCATTCGTTCTTTTTTATGTGCTTAAAGGTTTTTCTAGCAAATAATTAATTTAGATTATTGGTTCCCTCTCCAAGTATAATATTCTATTTTTCTTACGAGATCAGAAACTTTTAAAAAATCTAGCACTGGTTGATCACAACTATATATATATATATATATCAAACAGCAAGCGATACTTTTGACTGGAAAAAGGTGGGTGGATCTTCTTTTCTCATCGTTCATGCGTTTTCTATTATTTGTATCGTGATTATTGAGATTTAAGTAAATACATATAAGACAAGAAATCCAAAAGAAAAGCTGTAAAGCAGAGCAAAGGGTGCGTGTAGTATTGATCTGATATATGGATTCGAGTGAATGTTGAGCTAAAGAAATGAATCTTTGACTAAACTTTTTTGAGTGTAAGTGACTTTGTAGATAGATTCAATAATTGAAAGCTTTTTGGTCAAGCAAATAGGCTTTCTCAGTACAATTAGAATTGCAAAAGCCAATACAAACGCATGTGTGCTTTGTTTAAAGGCTTAGGGTCACCCTAGCTAGGGCATTTTCCCGTCTTTCTTTTCGTCTGAATTATAGACAATGAGTTTTAGGTGGAATTAAAAGAAACTTTTAAGTAATTTGGATCTATGCATGACAGCATATTTGTGGATTAGATGTGTGAATTATAAATAAATTAGTTGGAGAGCTTGGCTAGCTAGAAAACACTAATGAAAAGGAGAGTACTTGAAGAATAATCATATGACTAGTGGAGAGAATTAATGAAACGAGATTGGCTAGTGGAAGGTCCTTCATGCAGAGAACATAACTATAAATGATATGTATAAATATTAAATAACTCTCTTTTGAGCAATGATTACATGCAAACTTGACTCCACAGAAAATAAGATTTTGATGCCATGAGTGAATGCATACGAATTTCTCATGAAACTGAAGGGGTAGTGATCGCAAGAACCAAGCTAGTGTAAAAGGGTTATCAATACCCAGAAAAGAAAAGGAAAGAAAAAGGATGCTAGAGGGTGGAAAAGTGAATGAGCAAACGTACCGTACTTGGGTGATGGATATGAATCATTAAGACCGAATAATTGTTGAAAATCATTTCTATATATTCTAGGTTAATGGATAAAACTTCCCTAATCCCTGGTGTCACAAGGTCAAATTTTCACTTTAAAAATCTCAGCTCCTATGCCGAGTCTATTCCCATTTGACTCAGTATTTTCTTGTTTTTAGCTTGTATTTATCTACAACTATTTATTTCATTTATCTAAAATAGTTCTTACACTTTCAATCGCAAGAAAGTGGAATTAACATAAGTAAAGTAACGCAAGCAAAGTAAAGTATATAACAAGATTTACAAGAATTCTTTTTCAACCTTTTATTTGCTGATCTCTTAACAGAGAAATACACAAATTCATAAATACGCTATACACAAAATTTACATAAAGTTTCTATGCTAAATTACAGAGATTTTCAAGCCTATTTATAAACAAATTAGTCGAAGTTAATTACAAAGCAAAATTATTATCTTTAATTTTCAGGATATAAAGGAGCAATTTCTTTTCTATATTGTTCTTCATAAAATCAGTGGTCTTATTCCAATACATGTTTAGTATTTTCTTGGATGTTTCCATAAACTTGATGACTTTGTAGAGCATTATTAGTCATACCAAAGTATAACAACTCATCACCTATAGTTTAAATATTTTCCACTCAACTAGCCATGTCTGAAAATCACTTAAACTTCTCACAATTTTGCTACCACTTTATCCCACAAACTGAATATCTAACAGTTAGCCCTTTACTGCCGGTTCTAATTGCATCTGCATACCTTGGACTGTCACTCGTCCAAATCCCAACTCATCTCATCGTCAACCAATACTGCTGATTCCACTAGTTGCCTCTGCCAACTGTATACTAACACCTAGTTTCAGTGGTAAGAGCTTGGATAAAAAGGTTTGCTTTTTCTGTGGTCTCAGGTTCAAGCCTTGTAGTTGTTTATATGATGACCACTGGAGGTTTACATGGTCGTTAACTTTAGAGACCGTGAGATTAGTCGAAATATGTATAATCTGGCCCGGATACACCCGTTAAAATAAAAAAAAAATTCATGCCAAAAGAAGTTTCTTGCACAATTTTTGTGATAATGATTAATTCTGATGAAGCAAGGTCGAAATCATTGTGTCAACTTTCCAATAACATTTCCTTCTGGACCAGACAGCATCAGGTTGCCACAGGGAACCAGTGTCACTGACAATTGTGGAAAATATGGCCACGATTTGGTTGTTGATGATGATTGATCCATTGTTTATTGAATCCCATTAGATATTTCAAATAAATTTAGAAGCTTTTCTCTTGACGTCGTTTTCCTTCTTTAATTGTCAGCATTCAGCTGGGTGGACATGAAAGACTAATCCAGTGACACTACCGTCCCTGGTAATCTTTAAATCAAGATTGTCCATTTTATTTTTGATAGGTATTTTATTTTTTTAATTGAAATGCAATGTTTTAGTTTTAAAGTGTTTTGACGTGTCGTTTCAAGATTATATTATTCATATATATATATATATTTAACAAACATAATTCAAATTCAAGATAAATTAATTATAAATTATGCAATACAAACACAATACCAAACAAATATAATTTTAAAATTTAAAATATTTCTAAATAGTCAAGATTAAATAGATCTTTAACTTAATGTAATTCAACTTAAACAAAATATCAAAATATTATGAAAGTAAAATGTTTTAACACAAATATTTTAAATATAAAGTTAGGTCAATGTTATCAAGGCTAATGAAATCTAAAACATCCCTTGTTTTGCTCAAATTCCTATAAAGTATAAACATAAAAAACAACAACATGAATATAAATCATAAATATTAGTGATAAATCTACTTTTAAAAAATTAATATCATTGTTAATGAAAATAGTAATAATAATTTTCAATATTATTATTAATATCATTGTTATTGAAAATAATAATGAAAAAGAGCTTTTTATAATTAGATGGTTTAATTAATTAAATTGAATAAGGTTCAATTTGATTCAATGACTTTTCAAGAGCGGAACGGAACATGTGGAATGAAACCAGAACATTCCGGTCGAAATTTAGCCGAAAAATTCAGAACGGACCGAGATTTAAAATGAGATGAAAATTGTTCCGTTTTGTTCCGTTTTTTGAATTGGTATGGAATGTTTCGGCCATTCCGAACGAAACGGAACGGAATTGACAACCTTGCTTTAAATATCAATCAGGGGGTGATCATCAGATTAAACTGTTTGGTTCGAACAAAAAAATCAATTAAACTACTTTTTTAAAAAATTAAACCGAATTGAATAACAAGATCAAACGAATCCAATCGATTTTATATCTTTAAATATTAAATAAATCCACTGTAATTTATAGATTTTTAGCCTCCTCATTTATAATAAGTTTTGTTAGTTTGGTTTAATTTATTTCAGTTCCATTTGATTTTGGAATTAAAACTAAATTGAACTAATTTCTTAAAAATCTTTTTACCCAAAATTACTAAAAAAATCGTTCAATTAGAGATATAAGTTTTTATAAATATTTTGAATAAATAAATGTACGTATGACTCAAGTTGAAAACAACTTTTGAATATGCAAAACCAATCAAGCTATATTGCTGTGACTAAAGTATATATATTCGACTTCACAGTTAATAAAATTTAATTATTATAGCAAATTAATCAAATTCGCCAATTAAGTAGCTTTCCTAATGTTTGCTAAGATAGCACAATTTTTCACATAAAAACGAAAGCGATTGATTTCCATAAATTTCTAGACTATCTTTTAAGGTAAAATATCGCCACCAACTGAGTCTTGTCAAGACTAAACTGGGTCCAAGCCTTTTGACTTCTTTATAGGGTACGAAATAGCTTTGACTAAAAAGATTAGGATAAATAAAGACATTAATTTAAAATTATCAAATTAACATTAAGTGATATACTTGATCAAAACTAATGATTGCCACCAAAATGTTGCGATGCAAGTTCATATGATAACGTTGGTGATCATCAACTTAAATACAAAGTGATTCCGGTAGAGGATGACCTAATTAATCTAAAAAATCTCTATAATTAAGGTGAAAATGGGAGGAAATAGAGGAATAATATAAAGAAATACATGGAAAGAGCAAGAATACCTTTGATTTTCTATCTTTAACAATTGTCTTGGAAGTTCCAGCACATATACCTTGTGGGACATGTCACTACCCCCACTCATCCCTGCATTTGCACTTGCAGGCCACTTTGTCCTGTCATCATACCTTTTTTTCTCTATTATGGAGCATAATTACAAGTCCCTTACCCTTTGGTAAGGTCATATCCAGCTATTAGCTATTCATTCTTTTACTACAATTATCCAAAACAATGTTCCACTTACAGTTTTGAAACTTTACTTGACATTCTTTTGAGTTGGATTATAAATTAAGTGATTTAGTTCTGGATTATAAATTAAATGATTTAACTGAATCGAATTAATTGTTCTTTTATTTTTGTTGAAATTCAATCTAATCTAAACTCTGAATCTCAGGTTTACTAGATCAGGTCAGATTTTAAAATATAATTCCTATGTTTCCAACCCTGAATTTTTCTTTTAATTCAATAATCCAACTTGGTACAAAAATGAGCAACACGCCATGTTTTGCTTGTCTCCATTTATATCGTGGAATTGAGCTATTCTCTCTTTCTCGAGGAACATATATACAATACTCCAAACCTCGGTTCGATGGACGATAATTTTTATCTTGAAAACTATAAGCAAGAATGAACAGGAATGCAAGATCGATGGTGTAAAAAAAATATTATTTTCATGTGGGTATAGAAAGAAAAGAGAAAATGAAGCAATTTCTCCATATCATATATATGGATGAGCACACGCCCCCCATCAATCTCTGTATCACATGCATGAGCACACGCCCCCATCAATCTCTGTATCACATGCATGAGCACACGCCCCTTGATGATCTCATAATTGGATTCCCATTCCATTTGTTGTGGGATTTGACTGTCCTGCGGTCGCTAAGGTGAGGAATCATCTGAGATGATTGGGGGTGATTAGACACCCATTTTGATTTTGGTGCTCCACTTGAATCTTTGGGAGACCAAGTTGAGATGTGGGAAAGTTACTCGTTTTTGCACCCAAGCTGTTTTCGTCAGCATATGGGGCACCTTTTCTAGGGCTTTTTGATGCCACAGAAAGCAAAATTTTATTATCAAGAATATCTAGTGGTTAAGATCATCTATAAGTGATGTATGAAAAATTAAATAAAGTAAAGATCTTGTATTTACATCTATGTGATTATTTCCTAATTGCTTGTTTTTTCCGTTCATTATAATTATTCTCCTTCTGAAAAATAAAAGAGAAGAGAAATATTTGTTTTTAATTAGATGAAAAATATATATTGACATTGATTCACGATTTAATTAGGATTGTTTATCAATGAAGCTAGTAAGGCAGCATATTCTTCCATTGATAGCTCGTTTGCATGTTGTGCATTCGATTCCTATACATTGACAATCCAGATTGAAGAAGTTCTAGGAAATTAATCTCTATGTTTTTCATATTTTTTTTAAAGATCTACTAATTGTTTGGATCAAAGATCAATCTTAATAATAATATTGGTGTTGTCAAGTTTTTTTATTTATTTATAAATTAAGTTATATTTTTCATTATTTATTTATTTTGGCTAATTGGTCAAAATCTGTCCTGAACTTTCAATCAATAAGAATTTAGTCTCTACCCTTTTTTTTAAATTCAATTTAGGTCCTAACCTTTTTTTCATCTACAATGTCATCCTTTCGTCAAAAAAAGAAAAAGAAAAGGAGAGAGAAGAAAGATAGGGGACCTAAATCAGATTAAAGAAAGAGTTAAAAACTAATTTTCTATTGATAAAATAATTCAAGATATTTTTTTTATCAATTAGCCTTATATTTTATTTGATGTTGTGGGAGAATATATATAGTAATTAATTTGTTCATATATGTAATTACGTACTTTTTTTTGTCAAAGAATATATGTTATAATTATTTTGGATATATAGAACAGAATTAGAAGAGGAAAAGGTTCAGATAAGGAAAAACATAGTTAATTATAATTTAGACCTTGTAGTTTACTAATAAAAAATTAAAATAAAATGGAAAAGAGAATGAGATGGACGAAAATGATTAAGTTATAAATGAATATAAAAATATAGAAATTAAATAATACTTTTTAAAACTACGTACAAGGACTAATTAATTATTTTTCCCAAACTACAAGTACTAAGTTATAATTAATATTTTTCCAAAAAATACTCTAAAGTCGAAATGAACAAATACTATATCTAGAGCAATAATTCTTTGTCCATATATATATATATATATATATAAAGGGAACTGCATACGAAGTCCAAAAACTTTGGATTATATTTATTTTAACCATTAAAGTCCTAAAAATAATTCCAGGCTGCTTTATGTGAAATCTTCTAGAAATCTCCTTTAAGGTAGATTGAGCGATGCCGACAAGGGATGTAAAGGGGGGCTAAGCTGGCGAAAGCAATATTCTATTCAGGAATTTGGTGTGAGAAGAAAAACCATTTTTCTTTGTTGCTTCGAATTAGGACGAACGTTGCTGATACGAAATCAACAAAATAAAAAAGTTTTAGCCGTCAGAATATATGCATTCAGAAAGAAAGAAAGAAAGAAAGAAATTGTAACCACTGATTAATCGATGGGTTCTCCATTTCTTCCTCATCGATCCAACTCTTATAACAAGTGAGATTCATGGGAATATATATATGGTGTCTTCAAAGAACTATGAAGTGGGATCGATCCTCCCTAATTTCAAGCTCACAATTTAGGCGAATGTTCTGCTACTCTTTTTTTTATTATTATTTATTTTTTTATCAGCAAAAATCTGTGTGAATTAATGTGAGTTCGGTATTCTGGTAGGTTTTCTAGTTGCGGTTTAAGAAAAAAAAATTTAGTTGTGGTTTTGAAAAAAAATTAATTTTGAAAAATATATAATTGGTTAAGCTATTGCGAGATGGATTATTGCGCACAAAATAAATGAAAAATAAGTCTTCATGAAATAAAGAAAAAGTTATTTTAGCTTCTATAAAATCAAAGTTTGAAAAAAAATTACATGTAGCGTCCAATGATTGGTTTAGAATTTTGCGCAAAAAATATATGATTGGTTTCTTGTTCTTCATTATCAGTAGATTTGATATCTCACTAAGTGTGTTTGTTTTTACGGTAAAAAAGAGTTTTTGAAAAAAAATATTCTTCAAGTTATTTTTTTTATGTTTTTGAATTGTTTTGATGTGTTGATATCAAAAATAAATTTTTAAAAAATAAAAAATATATTATTTTAATACATTTTAAAATAAAAAACATCTTAAAAGACAATCACTAACACAATTCTAAACATTGAATATATTATAATTGTTAAGATTATAATGTAATAAAGGATTATAATTATAATGACACATTACATTACATTAAAAAAAGCTATACAATGAATCATTGTATTATTGTGTAATTATTCATGGATCTGATTGCAAATTTTTTTTTTATTATAAGACCAAACTTTAATACACACACACACATAAAGAATAAGAATCTTGTCAAATAAGGACTAATTTGTAATTAAGAATTAATATAGGGACTACAATATTTCTGACCACAATATTGAGAATCACTTTATGTTCTAGCTCGCTAGTGGTTGGTATCTTCGCAAACCGACACATATTCCATTCTCATGATAATCCCATCTCAGCTTTTGAAGCTAATTAAAGCCACCTTACTGTATATTTAAAGAAAAAATTAAAATCATATCAAGTTAAGCAAAACTAGATTAATTTAGTCGATTTTAATTTTTAAGTCAAGAATTATGTATCACATAAGATGCATGAATAATAAGATTCCCATTTTGATGAGTAAGAATATTATTAATGATTATTAATTAATACTTAATCAATTTTTCGTGAAAAATGAATCTCACATGATGTACTTAGGGTTATATTTATATCCAACGGTCTAAATTTAATATTGCATTTGTGTCAAGGTAGCCCACCCCCACTTTCTCTTCTTTTTCTGCCTTTTCCCCCCCTAATAATTCCTTTTAAAAAATTGCCCTCTAATTATAGGTCACTGTAACCTTACATCACTGACCATTTAGGAAGGATGACTCAGATACTCACTACTCTCTGCTGCCACGCGTACCCCACCTTAGCCCTTTCCCTCTCTCGTAGCAAATATCATAAAAGAAAATTTAATTAATAAACAGCAAAAATCATCAACTATTTTAACAAAGTGGATAAATATGATTTTTTTTTTGTCATTTTTCATGTACTATTTTCACGTCCATACCATTATTATAAAACTCAAAGTTATTTTTTATGTTCATAAGAAAATAAAGAGAAGTCGTTAAAAATCTAGCTTGATACGTAAGCTAAATTAAAAACTAGTTAATTTTTGTTTTAAATCAAAATGTTTTAATTTTTTTTTTAATTTTTTTTTAATATTAACATATATTAGTCTATTTACTATTAGCCGACCCTTATGTTGTTTAATAACTATGATTCATTCACTTGCCAAAATAAAATAAAATAAAATAATATGAAATGTGTAGTTACCTCCACAGTATAAATACATGTGGCTAGCGCTAGTTTTTCCTTAGGGAGAAACACAACCTTCTTGAGTTGTCCTTCCTCGTTCTCT
Source organism: Populus trichocarpa (assembly GCF_000002775.5). Taxonomy (NCBI): domain Eukaryota; kingdom Viridiplantae; phylum Streptophyta; class Magnoliopsida; order Malpighiales; family Salicaceae; genus Populus; species Populus trichocarpa. The sequence continues at coordinate 19,549,127 of NC_037287.2, read as the reverse complement.
TCCTAAGTTTCTCTTTCACTAAAACAAAAGGAATCCCATCTGTGTCCAGAGAAAATGAAGAACTTAGGGTGTTGCAGCAAGTTTCTTGAGAGTTCTAAGCCCTACTTTGCCATGATCGCCTTACAATTTGGTTATGCTGGCATGAATATTATAACAAAAGTGTCACTTAACCGTGGTATGAGCCACTATGTCCTTGTGGTTTATCGCCATGCCTTTGCCACTGCAGTCATTGCTCCATTTGCTTTGTTTTTTGAGAGGTTTAAATCAAGACTCATACATGTCTTTTGTTTAATCTTGAGTGTAATTTACTTTCAAGTTATCATGATCCTTACAAACCATTTGTTACATTTCAGGAAAATGCAACCGAAGATCACCTTTCCTGTTTTCATGCAGATATTTGTCCTTGCCCTTCTTGGGTCAGTCTTTTGCTAAACATTTCTTGTTGAATATAGGTTACAAATTAATGTGTACTATAGCTACTATATGGTTTATGTGCCTTGACACTGAAACCAAGTTTTACTTTCATGTTGTAGACCTGTGATAGACCAGAACTTTTACTATGCTGGTCTGAAGTATACATCCCCAACTTTCTCCTGTGCAATGAGCAACATGCTTCCTGCTATGACATTTGTCATGGCAGTCATATTCCGGTAAGCCTAGCAAACCAAAAGTCATAATCATCATCAATATCGCTTCTTTAATTAGGATTCTTATTTGGTGGTTATAATTTGAGGTCAGAGTTTCCTCTAATTAAAGAGATTCTGGATTTTGTTGCAGGATGGAGAAACTGGACATAAAGAAGGTGAGATGCCAAGCGAAGCTGCTGGGAACTCTAGTGACAGTTGCCGGGGCAATGTTTATGACCTTATACAAGGGTCCTATTGTAGAGATGCTGTGGTCTAAGCATATCCATCCACGTAAATCCTATGTGACTGATACCACAGGGACGACTGACAAAGACTGGTTCAAGGGCTCCATTCTGCTTATCATTGCTACTCTTGCTTGGGCTTCCTTGTTTGTTTTGCAAGTAAGTGATGATGCAAAAATGAAAAGAAGATCTGCAAGGGTCCTATGCTTCTTTCCCCCCTTTTCCTTTCCATTCATGAAAGTAATCAATATATTTTTTGTATGACATGATAGACCAAAGCATTGAAGACATATAAGAACCACCAGCTCACTCTCACGTCACTTGTGTGCTTCATTGGCACCCTACAAGCTATTGCTGTGACATTTACGATGGAGCACAAGAGCTCTGTTTGGAGAATTGGCTGGGACATGAACCTCCTTGCTGCTGCCTATGCTGTAATTCTCTCTTTCTCTGTATATACTTTTTTTCTTTGAATTATGTCTAGGAAAATGACTAAGTTTTGTTTCCTCTGCCCTGTTTTTTCCTTCTTTTCCAATGTTTAGGGGATAGTGACATCAAGCATCTCATACTATGTCCAAGGATTGGTGATAAAGAAAAAAGGTCCAGTTTTTGCTACTGCTTTTAGCCCTTTGATGATGATCGTTGTAGCCATCATGGGTTCATTCATATTGGCAGAAAAGATATACCTTGGAGGGTAATTTTCCTCTTCTTCTTTCACTTATTTTTATTTTTATTATTATTAATATCACTCTTGCATGCATGCATATACCCTTTATTTTTTATATCATATTTCGTTAGCGTCTTGAGATAAAAAAAAAAATACATAAGAAATAGAAACAAATATACTTTCAGTACAAGTAAATATATCTCATTTGTACTCCATTATTTTTATCTTTCTTTCTCGAGATTCTTAAACATGTAAGAATACCTATTGTGATCACTTTTTACTAGTCTCAATAGAATCTCTCATGAAGCACAACAGTACAGTTTTTTATTTATTTATTTATTTATTAATATCAAATTAGCATCAATTACTACTGCATGATTATCATCAAGTCTTGTAAATAGATTATTTAAGTGGATTCCCCTTAATTAATATTATTTAATCTACTCACAACTAATTAGCTTAATTACGTTGGCATGGGTGCAGTATTGTTGGTTCAGCCTTGATAGTTATGGGCCTATACTCAGTCCTGTGGGGAAAGCACAAGGAGAAAATGGAGGTCGACCCGGAGGAGATACCAGAACCAGTAAAGGGTATTCAAGGAAATGGCAATTCTATAGTAGTGATTGAAGATATCGAAGCTAATGAAGTTCAGTTGCAGAAAGCAGAAGCCAACAACAATTTCTCTGCGATGGCCATGAGCATGCCCATGGCCCTGCCAGACCTTCCACACAAAGAGAGCCAAGAGCCAAGAGCCTAGCAAAGAGGCCAGAATGGATAAACGGCCGGGAGATGGCATTATTTTTTGCCCTTTTCAATCCCCCATTTTGCTAAGATCTTTTTTAAATTTATATATATGTGGGGTTTTGATGTTTTTGTTCTTCTTTTTTTTTCTCTTTACTTTGTTATATGATATGGTATGTAAATCAGTGTTCTAAGGACAAGTACTGATCAATATGATCGTGGAAATTAATGAGAGGACCCTAAAGTCTCTTTTCACAAAATTTTGGGTCACTGTGTGCCTCTGATGATCAGAACTTTCTATTTATTTGGTACTCATGATTTACACGTGGCATAGAACAGAGTTGCTGGCATCTGATGCAGATTCCACTACTGTAGTGGTTAACTTTTTTATTTTATTATTAATGTGTTTGTCCAAACTAGCTTGCGCGTACCTCGACTAATCCCACCGGTCCTGAAGTTAACAACCATATAAATCTCCAGTGACCATCATATTAGTAACCACATGACTCGAATCTGAGATCATAAAAGAAATAAATTTTTTACTCCCAAACTCTTTGAAGTAATTAACTTATTTGCACACGTAATAGCTCCTTTGTTTCTACTATGCATGCCGTGTGTGTTGCTGTCATTGTTTTGTTTTAAATTATAGTTTTAAAATATTTTATTAATCAAATTTGCATATTAATCTCACTGAAATTTGTTTTTAAATTAATCTTGATTAAAATAAAACTATAAATTATAGCTTTTTTTAATTTATTAATTAAAATATGAAACGCATAGTCCTGTTGATGTGCTAGATGCTCTGAGAATCTTAAATATTGCAGCCATGTTCTTGCATCTGATTCCACATGTGTGACAAAAAAGCATAGGATCTCTAGCTTACCATGTCTTGATGACATAGTGAGAGACAATTTGGACACCATTAAAAAGTAGAAAGATCTAGTTTGATCTATCAATATTTGCTTTAATATTTTTATTCTCTTTTCTCTAATTTCCTAGCATTAGATTATAAGGGTGTGGTTGCTGACAAGTAGATCACTATCACGAATTTCACGAATTCCATATTCTCGTTTGATCTATCATTTGATCTTGATTTCCCTCCCCTTATGATTGATTTTTCTTCTTCAAAAACTGTAAAGATTTTGGATAGAAGGATATAATTGAGAATTATTTTATTAATTAAAAAATCAATTGAATAACAAAAGGTTATTAGAAGCTCCACTTGAGATTCGTTAAATAGTTTGGGGACTGATTTGACGTTTTCCAAGAAAAGGAACTCCATGAAAACCTTCTTTGAATCTCACGAGCCTAGCTTTCATTTCAGTTAGCCATATATTCTCACCATGCTGCGAGCTAGCTTGACAATGGCCTATAAATATTCTTGGGCATGGACTACTTTAAGTCAATTTTGATTTCTAGAGAGAATACATGCATACCATGAAGCTAGCTAGCAAGGCATCAATGAATAATATTTTTTAGGAAAAAATCTTCCATGATATATAAATGAGTATAAAAAATATAAAACCTTAATCTAAAAAGTCTAAGACCCTAATTATAAATTATACTTTTATAGAGAATGTTCTCATCGTGCAACAAGCTTTTCCCAAGTAAGAAACTTTGTGCTAACTTGAAAGATAAGATTTTTATCGCATGATGGTATAGATATCGTGCCCATGTTTGTATTTCGCATGCTCTAAGAACCATTACATGTATTGCTTTCTTCTTTAAGCGAAAATTACTGTTGTGAAATTTGTCCGGGTAAGGTTTCACATCAAATAAAAAACAGAGTTAATCTTCATCAAAAACTTTGACTGACTTGCGATTCGATTGATAGTTAAAGTTCATTGATTTTTAATATATATATATATGCCTTTTATTTTATTTTAAATGGTTTTGTTTTAATTTTTTTTTAAAAAAATTAATTCGAGTTAATTCAGATATACCCGCTTAACTCATAATCCGGACTTCAGGTTTAATATCTATATTGAAAACACAGTACCAATAAGATGGATTTGTCATTCAAAAAAAAAACTATATAATTTGTCCCGTTTGCAATTTGTAGTGAGTTTAAATTTTTGGTCTTTTGGCGTGGTTTCCTTTGATTTAGTTGCTGAGAATAATTCCTCCAACTTTACAATTTTTTTCTATTAATCAAGTCTTAATTTTGTAAAATTATAAAATTTATATTATTTTAGCCTCAAACATATATATTGACTATTTGATAATAGTATTATATTTTTCTGAATATTTTTACGAAAATAATAGTACTTGTCTTTTAAAAATTCCATTTTGCCATTCCCTATGGTTCAATAGATAAAATCCTATTTAGAGAAGAAGCTGGAGAGCAAACATAACCAAAAGAACTCCCGGCGAAGATATGTTAGAAAATCCATCCTCTTGTCGGTACATGAAAACATGTTTTAGCCTTACCCAAAAGACATTCCATGCTCTTATATGCTTACTAATTATACCCGAAAAAGAATATCAAAAAAGAAAGGAAAATTCAGTGTATTCCTTTCTGCACTTGTCATTTTCAATATTCCATTTATGTAATGTCATAAAATGAATATTGTATCATTGATTCTTGGCTGCATATTGTAAAACATGTCAACTTGTGATATTATTCTAGCTAGCCGTAGAAATGGGTCACCATTTTTCATTCTCTAATGGAGTATTTTCGAACTTTATTCAAGGGAAACAATGAAACCAAGTGTGATGTGCTAAAAATTAATATAAATTATATTTTAGAATCTTACCCAGCAGTTTAAGCTATTGAGTTGAGATGGTTCTTTGACATAGTATCAGAGTCTTAATAACCAAACGATCACGGGTTTGAATCTCACCATCCTCATTTATTTGATAAAAATCAAGCATAAGGTAGTGTAAATCTGTGCAAGTTTCAAGCCCAAAGGGTTTTTACTTGAGGGGGTGTGTTAAAGAATAATATAAATAATATATTAGGACTTTACCCAACAACTTAAGCTATTGGATTGAGATGATTCATTGATATGATGAAATTCAATTCCTTCCTCTTTTCTATCTATAGTTATTAAATTCAATCCTAGAGTCAACTCGGTATGATGCTCGGGTTATTGATCAAGTGGATAACTATAGTTTATAAAAAAATAATTCAAAATGATATTATTATGATAATATTTTATAAAATCAATCAAGTTTTAATTGGGTTATGAGTTGATCTATTAAATTAATTCTAAATTGACTTTTTTTATACCCAACTTGAGCTAAAAATAAGTAGACTAAAATTCAAAAGCTCGACCGAACTTAATAACATTGCTTCTGCTACAATATAATTTTTCGGATACGAAAAATAAAAGAGAGAATCCGATGATTTATGGCCACGAAGGTAACACCATGACACATCAAATATAGAGTGGTTGTCGTTTTCATCAGATAGATAACCCATCGACTGAATATGAAATAACCAGAAGTACAGCTCAATGCGGATAATGTAAACAGCATATAAACCCACTTGAAACAATGTTATCCACACCACAAATCACTTGAGTCGAATGTCCAACATCATTTGACAACGATTCTCCACATAATTCTACATGTCCTGATTCCAGATGTATACATTTGTTTTCATCATGTCCTAATCCATGAAGATATATATATATATATATATATATATATATATATATATATATATATAATCTTCTTTGCCAATAATTAACTACTATACGTTTAAGAAATGTTATTAATTAAGGTTGCCTCGACGTTGTAGATCACACGCTAAAATACAATTTCAATTGGATATTCCAATTAAAATAATAATATTCTTTTTTTTTTCTAGTTTTATATATTCCAATTTTGCGCTTGTTTTTTTTAGTTTAACATGTTTTTCAAATTATTTTTTTATCCCAAAAGAATGTTAAATTATTTTTTAAAAAAATATTTTTGATAATTTTAGTGTATTGATGCTAAAACTTTTTTAAAAAAAATCTAAAAAACATAATCTTAATGTATTTTTAATTAAAAAATATTTTTACAAAAAGCATTGACATATATACACTAAATCTAGTTTCCGTGGTTAAGTTCTATACTATAATAGACAAGAAGAACGAATATATGGAGTTTCTTAATTGTCAAATCAATCCTTAAAAATGATTATATATATGAGATTAGTGAACGTGATCTACGATTAATCCTGCTTGCTTGCTTGCACAAAACACTTCGAGATGATTTTTAATTAAAAGAAATGTTTCTTGGAGATGGCTGGCATCTAAGACTTTGTTTCTTACTGCGTTTTACACTATAATATTTTTGCCTACTGATAACTATGTATAATTATTAGGAGATCTCTTAGCTATAAAATAATAAGATCTGATTAAAAGGGAATCTCGATCCATCGAATTTAGCAGCCGTATCTTGTACATAATGGAGAGAATAAACCTAATCTGAAAGGAACCCAAACTTGATAGTGCTGCAAATTCTACTGCCATATCCATCTAGCTAGCAGATGAGGTCACGTATGAGGGAACTTATACCTTCTTATGCTGTCAATTCTGCGAGGATTCTCGGCCTAAGATTCACAGACATTCCATTGCCAATATCATGCTTTATTCATTAATCTTTGACAAAAACAAAGCCAGACAAGGTTCCATACACATTACAATATTGCCTCAGTAGTTCACAAAGAGAAGCAACATGTGATAAAGTGCTGGTTTCCATTGGTTGCTTATGGTGATCATGGATCTGATCAAGCACACTAACTCAATTTCTATCCACATCTTGTTAATTTCTTGTCTCTTTTGACAACATAAGAACGCAAGAGAATCGAACTCAAAAACTTGTGGTGGAAAGGACTTGTTGATGATCTCTCACTTTCTATTTGATTTGAAACACTTAACACCACCCTACTTTTCTTTCTTTCCCTCTTTCTCCAAATCATTCTGACCATGAATTTTCGATGTTGGATAACATTATTTTTTACTGGTAATCGTGGTTGTTTTTTAAAATTTATTTTATTTAAAAATATATTAAAATAATAATTTTTTTATATCAACACATTAAAACGATCTAAAAACTATAGTTTTAAAACTTGATCCGGCGTGATATGTTGACTCGGCTGGCCTGGAGCTGGAACCGAGTCGGTTTTAAAAAAAAAATAAAGAAAGGTAAAGATCTGGGTAACTCAATCAAAAACCAAGACTATCAGATGACTTGGTTGACTTGGCAAGATCCGGATAAAAACTCAATTGCAACATGTTGGTTATTTTTTAAAAAAACAAAAATGATGTAGTTTTGATTTATAAGAAAAAATTAAAAAATAAAAATTCTTAATTTTCTTAAAAGTGCTTAGCAAAAATAAACAGTGGCTTTAGCATGCACCCCGCATAGCTTCTTCATTCTCTGGCCATTCTAAGAACTGAATTCAATGCTCTTTCTAGAAATAATCGAGAAGTGGTTTAATTTATATAGCTAGGCAACGACACTTCTCTTAATCATAATAAGGGTTATTAAACATGACCAACCCAGTAGGTTGATTTAAAAAACTCAATACCTGGAATTTGATTCAAGTTGAATTTCTAGTTAAATCAAATAAAATATTCACCTGATAAAAAGTCTAATTCAAACCTAACTAAATCAACACCGAGAAAACAACTATAATCTTAATTGAAATGTCTAGCAAACTTGTAGCTACACGAAGTAACCCCTCTGATTGAAATCCGAAATCTGTTCTCATACATTTCAGAGCTAGAACAAGAAATATTATTTATTGCTTTAATTGCAACTTGAGTTCATTGTAAGACAAATTATTTGTTTTTAAAAAACAAGAAACTCAAACTCTAGATCTCAGAAGTCAGAAGTCAGAAATGCATGACTCTTATAATTAACTGAATCTCAGAACTGTGCAAAAAAAAAAATTATACTCTTAATTCAGGCTAATCCGAGTACGCTTCTGTGATTATACAGACAAGTTGACACCTTTCTTCTCATTAACAAGAGATAATTACTAGGGGAAATGAGAATTGTAACCAGCATCCTAACTGTACGGTATCATTTACAGTAGGTCATAAGCATGTGTACAGACTAGCAGCCCCGGGAAACAGAATCATCCTTCGGAAGGGCGACATAGTTTATCGGCGTTACATTATGAGCCCTGCTCTCTCTACGTTGCTTTCCAGCTGAGCTTGCATGATGGCCAAAAGGAGTGACCCCGCGTCGTGCAGTCGGTGTTCCAGCCATTGTGTTGGCACTGGTGCTCAGACCCAAGGGCTTCTTAATCGCTGACCTTGAACCATAAAGTGCCTCTTGTTCTGCAGCAAATTGTTCTTGCAGACGTTTCTGCTCCTGAAAAATAAACCACGGTGAAAAAAAATGTTCATGACTTTTAGCTATTTTTTTCTTTGTAGGTGAAAGGCCTTCGGTTAAATCGACAGCATGGCTGACTAATTAAGCAGTTCAAGCATAATGAACTTCAGAGACTGGGGGCAACAAAAATGTTCATCCAGCACAACCATTATTTGCGCTTGTTGGATGGACAAAGCAACAGATTATTTACGCTTTTGCAAGCACGACATTATAAGAACAGTGAAGGATGAGTAAAGATGGAGCACCTGATTTTTCCATGTATGTTCGTGCATTTAAGATTTTCAAGCATCTCAGATACCAATAATTATAAAAGTAATTGAACATCCTGGTCCATATTTTTCATTTCACTGCTTCGGTAGATTTGGATTGAAACCCTCCATAGCCCAAGCTAAATTAATTTACTAGTGGAGCTCAAAATCATGGGTGAAGCAAGAATGGAAAATTTGGGCATAGACAAGGAGTAGAAAATATAAAACATACCCGAGATCGACGCTTCTCCTCTTCCCTCTCCCGTCTTAACACGGTATATTCCTCCAAGGTATGTAAGAGGGGAGCCTGCATTACAGAAACGACTTAAGGATGGAAAATTGCTCAAGCAATTTATTGTTAAATTAGACAGCAAAGAGAAGTCTTGAGTCACCTTGTAATATAAGAAAGGGACTTTTCTCTCCAATTCCCAGGCCTTGACTTTAGAAGTCAAACTTTCAACCATTGCTAGACAACAAAGATATTCAGGTTTGTAAGTTCCAGCTCAATTCTCAAAAATGACAATCTATTTGTCACAATGAAGTATTATGCAGCAAAAACAAATAATAATAATAGCAATTCCTATGATTTAACTCTGCATTCTAAAAACCTGGGTATTAAAAAATGATAACAGCAATTCGTATGATTTAGCATTTTTATCAAAGCAAGAATAAAATTTCAACATTTTGTTTTGTTTTGTATGCTCAAGCTTGTCAATTATCATTGATAACACGATATTAATAACTGAACTTGTGAGCATTAACACATGGTTAATGTATCAGATATCTGTTCTGTCTTTGATTTTGAGCATGTACAACTTTGTGTGGCAAATGGTAATCAGAAAGTCTGTTTACCTTTCCCCCACTCAATTTCATATGATGACCAATTCTGCACGGTGCACACAATTCTCAAATTTTGTATTTATAACAATTGCCATTTGCCAGACAATTTGCACAAGTAGAAACACCTCACCTCTATTCTTTTCAATATAAAGACATAGATTATAGAGAAAGCAAGTTCCTAAAGGGGGGTGAAAGTTGGCTACAGAACATGCTTTGGAGCTTGGATAATAATTTAGACATTTACTGCTGTTGGCATCTACATGCTCAATACCTTGTTACTTGTTACTAGCTTTCTTGTACCAAACATTATAGTTCTCCCTAAAGTCCAGGCTCCATTTCATTTACAAGCATAAAAAATGCAGCAGTAAAAAATTATCTGTATCATTTCTATGAACTTCTACATGTGTCATTTTTTTTTCACATAAGCTCCATTGTATTAAATAAACTCACATGGTATTTTGCTGACCAGAGCCCGTGCTTTCTCAGCACGTTTCAGATTTCTGTGTGCTCCTCTTCCCGCACTATACCGATTATCATCCTAGCAATATAAGAAAAATTGTAAACACTCAGCAGCGTCAACCATTTCAAAAGAAGTTTTACTCTAAAAGAGAATAAGATTCAATGATTTCAACTGGTGGAACATTGACTTGGTGCAATAATACAATTGAAAACCAGGTTCGGGTGTGGGGGGACAAAAGATTACTTTTGGAAATACTCATGAAAGTTCAAATTTGGTTTAAATATATTTCACTGAAGTCCAACGCCCCTGTTTGCATCCTGATAATAGGAAGAAAAGAAATGAAAAACAACTGGTCTTTTCATTTTCTCCCACTGAAATAAGCACTATTGCAACCTGCAAGTTATCACAAGCATAGGCCTACAATACCTTTCATAAAGAGAATCAGTTTGCTTGTATTATTCGACCCCCCTAAAAGTATATTTCATGAAACTAAAAGGAGAATAGGAAACAAACAATGAGCCACTTTTTGATGCTAGATATAATATAAGGAGTTGACTGTAATAATGTGTACTGAAGTAACGTGATAAATGAAAACCTCGCATGAGCTATGGGAACTGAAGTAATTCAAGATGCAGTTGAGAATTATTATTATTAGGGAGGTGTCAAAATGTCAGTAACTTGCTGTCAAAGAGTAGATGGCAAACCAAGAGCTCCTGCTCTGAGCAGAGTGATTTTTGTGCTTGGAGAGAATATGCATAGAGCTCATATCCAAAGTTACAAACATGATATCCCATTTAAAAGCAAAGAGATATAAGCATGAAATGATTGTTGAAAGCTGATCATTTCAGTTGTAACTGATTTGATTCCCGCTACTTGACATAGAGAAACCATATCAACTTTATAGCTTATGGATGTTTTCCTGTGGGAGTTATTGGGTTTTAAAATGAAGTGCATCATGTCAAGTCTTATGAGTTTCAAGTATTCAACAATTACAGTAAACAGAATATGCGGAGGGTAAAAGTCCAATTTCAAAATAGCAGATCATAAAATTCTGTGCAAAATAATTACATTACTAAAGAAACAAAATAAAGAAGTTCGACTGGGGAAGAGGCAGCAATGCACACAATAACACTTGTGCATGTTTTTAAAAAAAATGGAGAAATTATCCACAGATATGTAGTGGTTCCCAGTTGGAGGACCATAAATACAAACGAAACCTAGCATATGACCCAATGTAGTGTATGGATGTTTGCGACTGTGCTGGGCAGTAGAATGACAACAAAAGAAATAACCTCATATCCCCAATCCGTCAATTATAATTTAACTTGATAGAAATTACCTTTTCATATTCATCAAGCCACTGCTCTTCCTCAGATGCAAATTTCCATTTCTCTACTTTGTCCAATATATCCTTCCGACTAAGAGCTTGCTCTTTGGCTTTTGTGATTTGATCATCCATGCTCGCAAGCAGCTCAGACATTTCAGCATTACCTGTAACACAGTTTGAATTAGAAGAAGATCAACAAATCAAGCATACAGAGTAAACTTGAATAATCAAAGCCACTTTGTTGATTTTTGTAGTCTTGAAGTCAAATAAAAAGAATCAAATAGATAACATGTACAAAACAAAATCAAGAAATAACTTAAAACCCAATCTGCAAAATGTAAAAAAGAAAAAAAAATCATTAAAAATTAAGAACCAGTACTCTGAAAAAATAATCCTGAATAATATTCTTGGACAGGCACGGAATCAGACACGCAAACAACAAGCAGTGCATTAAAATATGCATATCTAAATGATGAAAAAAACAGGGATAAGGTATGAAGGGCATGCCATTTGCAAGAGGAAAAAAGAATGCCTTTTTTATAGTAAAAAAGACCTTAAAACTGTCCCCTGCCACATGGGCAGAAAAATGAAATGGCAAACAAGTTTTGCTGAACCCTATCAAAATAACCAGAGCAATCAAAGCTCTGACTCAGATGGTTGACATGTAAATCCAGTCCCTTAAGTGATTCAGCATATTAGTAAAAAAAAAATTAAAAAAAATAAGTTTTGGTTGAAACCAGATTCTATGAGGCTGATGAGAATCTGCCTCGCTGCATCACTATCTACATCCATATGAACTCCTCTATAGATTTCCTCCAGCTCATTCTGCCGCTTAAACACCAACTCCTTCATCTTGCTGGCTTTGAGAGCATTTAATCTCTCAACTTCAACTTCGGTCTAACAATGAAAATGAAGAATTAATATTATTTTCAAAAATAAAAAGACCAAGCTTGATGAAATATAGAAATCCTGAGCTAGGCAGTAAAGGAGAAAAAGAAAGCAACCTGCTCAATAACATCAACAGCGAGGCACCCTAGTCTGGATACATTATCCACTGAGGCAGAGATTAAGGTAGTGACATGGTCCAATCTTCTCTCGTCAACAGGCGTGTCCATGAGGTCCCATAGCTCTATCAGTTTGTGTCCAAGACCTTGAAGCTAAAATAAGACAAAGCCCATGAAAAAAGGGGGAGCATTTAGTCAAACTTCCAACAAGGCCAACTGTAACAACATATTCATATCCAGCAGCAAACACACTTGAAGGCACTAAATCTGTGTAGGTTATTAAATCACACCTAACAACTTAATGCAAGCCTTATTAAGCAGTTTTGACATGTTGATAAAAATCAGCATAATTAACAAAACTTGCACAACTTCAAGCTAATACAAAACAAATGAGCAACAAACAGTGTTCCGCAGAAAATAATAATAATAATAGCAACAAAAAGAATTTCTTCAGCAGGTTTGCAATTGAAGACCACAAGTAGAATTAAAAGTTCACTGTTATCTCACCTTTTCTAGCCTTTGTTGCTTCTCTTGCTTCAGTGAATGTATTGTGCTTGTTAATCTAGCAAGTGTGTCATTGCTAATGCTCTTTGATTGAGCCTTTGACGGATCACTCAGGCTAGGATGAACATCATTGACAGTCTTAAAGAAATCGATTGACATCACCACAGATAGATCGTGGACTGTTTTAATGCTGCTGTTGACCTTTTGTAACCGCAAACTCTGAAAATAAGCAAGATAAAGTATGAAACACGAGTGAGATGAAATCTATATTACAACATATTGCAGAATTATCCAACAAACCTTTTCATTTTGAAGTTCCTTAAGGTGTGACTTTAGTTCCCCCAATCTCTTCACTGTCAGATCACGCTCATCAATTTCTGGGTCAGCAGAATCAAAAGACCGGTCACTGCCAGCTATTTCTGCACAAATTCGAGCTATCTGCGTCTCTGTCTCATAAAAATCCTTCATTCTTTCTTGCTTCTTCAACCTCAATTCATCCAAAACAGGGTTTACAGCAGATATTTGCTGCTTTAGTGGGCCCTTTCCCTTCTCAAAACAGAAAATAAAAATAAAATAACCCAATCAAAACAAAATACAAAGAAATGAGTCCTCAAATAAAACCCTATATGCATAACAATTGAACAAAACAAAAGCATAGAACAGCAAGTTGAACCCATTCATTTTTATTATTTAATTAAAATCTGAAAAAAAAAATAACTGTATGTTCGCAGATATTTCATAACCATCTTTACCACATGTTTTCTTTTGTTTTGCTCCTTTTAGCCCAATTACTCAATAAAAGAACCATTTATTTCCTCAAGCAACAATAACTTCGATGCTAGAAAGCACAAACCGGTGAAAACAAGGAGGCATTTTCCTCGAGTGCAGAAACGAGGTTTGCGATTTCAGCTTTGGCATCAGCCAACAATTGATGCAAATCAGCTTTATACTTCCTAGTGTTTTTAACCTTCCTACGGTAAATATCAAGGCATTCTTGCTCAAGCTGTAGAAGCATCTTGTCCCTCTGGCCATCGTTCTCCCCAATTTCATCCCATATTATCTGGATAATTAACAGCATCAATCACAAATGAACCAATCAATCTAAAAAAAATTGAATTATAACGATCAAAATGTACAACTAACTCTTCTCTTTCACAAAAGAATTAGGGTTTAATCCCTTCCACTTTTCACTCAATTAAAGTTCAATTACTTGAATTCCACACTGCCAAACACTAATTACAATAAATACATTAAAGTAAAAAACAGAAATTAAAAAAGAAGCGAAGTAAATAATGAAGCACCTGCAATTCGTGAAGGAGAGAGGCGCAAGTGGTGCGAGAAGGAGAGACAGTGGTAGAAGAAGGTGGGGGCATAGTTGTCATTTTCGAAAAAGAGAGGTGCTATAATTTTTTATGAAAAACTTGAAACCCTAGAGTCAGATGGAGAGAGAAAGCGTTACGGGTGTCAGTGCTGTTGTGTTGTTGCCTTTTATGAATGGCTGATTGTGTTTGCAGCAGCAGCAGCGTTACATTTGGATTTTGGATGGAGAGAAAGAGAGAGGGGATCCCAAGGGATTTACTGATTTTATGTTGGCAAGTTAAGAGGGAGAATCCCATTTTGAAAAGTAAGGCTCGGATCTTTTTAGATTTGTTTTCGCGCCAAATATGTTTTTATTTTTTCATTTCTAATTTTCCTAACCAAGTCTGACGAGTTGATCAAAAAAATTTATAATTCAAAATCTAATATACGTTTTAAGTTGAATTAATTTTGATATTATTCTAATTAAATTTTATTCAGATTATATTGATTTGGCATTAAAAAAATTTTAAAAAACTAAAATAATTAAAATATAAATCCTGGTTAAACATATAATTTTTAGATTTAAAGTTCGTTTGATATTATAATAATAATTATTTTTTAAAATAAATATATTAAAATAATATTTTTTTATTTTTTAAAATAAATTTTTAACATTAACATAATATAAAAATTTAAAAACATAAAAAAAATATTTTAAAATAAAAAAAATATTTTTAAAACATAAAAACAATAACTATAACATTATAGTTTTTATATTAGAAAATTGTGTATTTAAATATAATAAATTGTGCGTAGAAGGGTTTGTTACCGTGTAGTTGCCATTTTGATCTATTTATTGGATACAAATCTCATTCCTCGAAGATCACATTTGTTGGCTTTCATGGTTTGTAATTATTCATTACTCTATGATTTTGAAAATATTAAATTAATGTCTCATGAATGCTTTTCTTTTGTAGTAAATTTAGGTGATTTGATTTGCTAAAGATAGAACAAGGTATTCACAAATTCAAATGACTATAAACTATTGGTTTTTCAAAACTATGAAATCGACATTTCTCTGATTTAGAGTGTGTTTGGTATTGTGGTAGCTTTTGTGGTTGCGGTTTGTAAAAAGCAGTTTCATAAAAAGTACTTTTTGTGAGGTTGATTTTTAAAAAAATTGGTGTTTGGTAAAAACTGTGGTTGAAGTTGTGGTTTTAAAAAAAGCAGTTTTAGGTGTTTGGTTACAAAACTGTGGTTCAACAATTGTGGTTGAAAAAAAGCAGTTTTGTGTTTGGTAAAAACCGTGGTTCAAAAAAAAATTTCTTGTATTTTGTTAATATGGTTTGTGTTTTATATTTGATTGGAATTAAATATTTGATTAGAATTAATTAAAATGACATGTATAGACACATATATATAATTCCAAAACATAGGTGTTTTGTAATTATGATTACATAACAAAATGAAAAATTGTCATACATTAATGTACTCTTTTATTGTTCCATCAAACTATTGGCAATTCCATCGCGTACAAAATCCATACGTGAAGGCCTCTGTGAGCCTTGAACGGCCGAAGCCTGAACAGTATCAGGCAAAAAGTCATCTGGAATCAAATTGGGGTTGCGATCATACTCAGAAAAAACTGCATCATCTTGCGATCTCCTTCTAATATAATTATGTAGTGCCATTGATGCAACTACAATTTCAACTTGTGTTTTGTATGGATAAGCAGGCATGTTTTGCAAAATTCTCCACCTCTGTTTCCATACCCCAAAAGAACGTTCGATCACGTTACGTAGTGACGAGTGTGCACGATTAAACACTTCTTTCCGACCACTTGGTTGTCCACGACGTCTAAATTCTTGGAAGTGATACCTCTCGCCTTTGTAGGGACCCAAATATCCATACTCGTTTGGATATCCAGCATCAACCAAATAGTATTTTCCTGAAAAAAATAACATTGTAATTTTAAACAAAACTAAAAAAAATAATTATATTCCTTCAATTACCCAATCTTCAATTTAGTCAAAATCACAACCTTCTGGAGGTTTTGGAAAGTTGATAGTGCTATTGTCAATAGCCTCCAGAAAAATACGAGTATCGTGTGCACTGCCTTCCCATCCTGCCCACACGAACATGAATTGCATGTCGAAACTACAAGCGGCCATTACATTTTGTGTTGGTACACCTTTTCTTCCAATAAATGGAATTTGATTTGCAGCTGGTACGCATGCACGAACATGTGTTCCATCAATTGCACCAACACAATTCTACATGCCACAAAAAAATTTATAGTACTCATATAAACATTTATAATATATTTCATACTCCTCCGAACAACTTAATTAAACTACTTAATTATATATATAAAAAAATTAATCTTACCTTGAAATGTGGCATAAATCTTGGATTCATAGCAATTTCTCTTGGTGTGCTCGTAAATTGTGGATCTACTGGTTTTATGATTTCTACAGCAAACAAACGTAATGATTTAAGCACTTCTTTAAAACATCTACTAACAGTTTCACCTGAATGCTGGAATCTTTCCTGCACTTGTCTATTTGACGCCCCAACTGCTATTGTAAATAGAAACATTGCCACCTTTTCAATAACGCTCATTCTTCTTGACGGTTTTAAGCCATGGTGCGTTTCCAAGTCGGTGCACAAACTCAACAAAGTTGTTGCGTCCATCCTGAACATGTTAACACTTCGTTTCCAATGACCTCTTAAAACCTCCGTCAACCAACGCATCCCTGTGTTATAGGAAACCATACATGGTTCTTTATACATATAATTAATATAATACGCGTTTATAGCTCCAGCTGTGCATAAATTTAATTTTTCCCTATCAAAATGCCTCCTTATAATAAATGCATCGTCATCATCACTATCACCGTCAATGTCGGCATCATCATCATCGTCGTCGTCATTACTGTCGTCGGAGTCGTTTCCATTACTATCATCTCCGGCACCATCAACTGAAGCACCATTAACTCCACAACTAGGATAATTAATTTGATCTACAATCCGGTTCATTACATCATCATAATTACCATCGAAATCTTCATTAAATATGTTATTAAATCGTGGATCATCCATAACTTCAATTACATGGAAACAAAAACAAAATTATATGTTGTTAATAAAAATATTTAAATAATTAAATAACATTCAATAAAAATACTATCATAGAGTTGGTGCGACATAAGTTTTTTTCCATACCTGTAAAGCCAGCAAAAAAGAAGTATTCTACTTGCTTCCTTGTATTTGGTGCAATTGAAAGGTTTTAGAAGCTTGTTATAGAAAGCTATGTCATTGTAAAATATGATGTACACATTCCTCTTTATATAGAAAATTTCAATCCTCTTTACGTATATTTTACAATTTTTCAGCTTTCAAAATCAGTACATTCACATGTATGCATGTGCTGTAAAAGTAGCATATAAATCATCTTTTACAGCTCATATAATCATCTTTTACAGCACATGCATGTACACCATCCTGACATGTTTAAAGGAAAAAAAACAGAGCTAAAACTCACTGAACCAGTAGGAAGACAAGCAACACAGAAAAGGAAGAAAAAACAACAACATTAGTCCCATCACAGCTCACGGCAACCATGAAAAAAACACAAACAATTACTGCAAAAGGGGTTGCTTTTTCAGACCTCACAAGCTAACAGTAGCTGCCCATTCCTAACAATTACAAGTCACTGAACCAGTAGGAAGACCATCAACACAGAAAAGGAAGAAAAAGCAACAACATTAGTCCCATCACAGCTCACGGCAACCATGAAAAAAACACAAACAATTACTGCAAAAGGGGTTGCTTTTTCAGACCTCACAAGCTAACAGTAGCTGCTCATTCCTAACAATTACAAGTCACTGAACCAGTAGGAAGACCATCAACACAGAAAATGAAGAAAAAGCAACAACATTAGTCCCATCACAGCTCACGGCAACAATGAAAAAAACACAAACAGTTTGCAAAAGATGTTGTTGTTTCAGACCTCACAAGCTAACACTAGACAGCCAAGGCAAAAACAGTATGCAACACGTCAATCTCTAGCTAACCAATTGAAAAAATTACTGCAAATGAAAGATACACAGCAGCATGTATTATGAAACCTCATGGCAGCAAAGAAAGAAGGATCAACAGTAAAGGTAAATTATAAGCAACAATCTGTCATTTTTTATTTGCCTTGGTTCATTTTTATCCCCCCCTCTCCCATTTGGACAATGAATCCTAAAGGGGTAAACAATGCAGCAAATATCATCAAATATTAAATTCGATGCACACATAAATGCTGCCTATTGATTCTTTATTATTATTACTCTCTCCATCTCATACAAAGCATATATCTTGGTTTCTCCTTTCATGCCTAATCTAACAGTTGCTAACAAATTGAAAAAAGTACAGCTAAGGAAAGAAACACAGCAGCATGTATTATTATTCCCAGCAGACCTCACGGCAGCAAATACAAATATATAGTTAACAAATCAGTTAAGGTAAATTACCAACCAATTCCATTAAAATGTCAACCATTGAACATTAACCATTGAACATTGTAATTCATTGATAAAATACAACATTACAACCAACAATTTCTCATACAAGTCTGTTAAATCCCGTAAAGCAGTTTATCTAGAAAAAGTTCATCAATTACCGCAAATACAATGCCTCGAACAAACTTCGGCAAATGGAAACTACTCTTTTAAAAACCGGCATCCCATTACTCTGCAACAATAAAACAAAACATGTATAAATATTGTAAGCACTTGAACATACTTAATTGATTAACAGTTAATATACTTTAGTAATACCTTGTCAGCTAAGCACGTTTACTTCGTTCATACATTCGCTGCAACCATCGCAACTTCTGTTGCATATCGCCCATACTGGACCACATTTCTCTTTTCCTTCTTAGACTAAGATACTCCGTAGCGAAGTCATGAAAATCATCGTCAACTGAAACTCCAGGAATGGAGTGCAGTTCAGCCATGACCTCGGGAATACTACAGCCTTCACGATCCATATTAACAGACGTCGAATCACTCTTAGTTGACATACTCTCAAGTAGATGATTGCACCTTGTCAGCAACTTAACACCAATTCCAGATGTTTTCTTCTTTCTACCTCGCACATCATAATGATCTCGTTCTTTTCTTTTCTCGCCGCTTTTTGTATTGGTGCTGCTAGACATATGTATCCCTCCAACCATTCGAGCCATATCAGTCTGGAAATCTGGAATCACATCTTCCTCCGAATCACCGCTGCCCTCTTCCAAACCATCATCAGCAATGTCGGCATTGCTTGTACCAGGATCAACACCACTGCCAGCAGGTACACCTGATGAAGGAGCCCATGCAAACGCTCCAGTTGCGACAATGTTGGAATACATTCGGTCAAATTTATTCTTTAAAGACGGCTCAATACCGACATGTCTGAATTTTTTGGCTCCTCTAATTTCCTGCATATAAATTAAATAAAGTAATGAAGGATCAAGACTAGTAAAATTTTAGGGCTGGAATTTGAAAATAATAAAATAAATTGTGCCGATGACAAGGAATGTACCTGAATTTTTTGTTTCCACCACTCATCACTAGCTGCAATTGTGCCTAATTCACTATTCCAGCCAACACCGGTTTCAGAAACCAGCTTATTCCATATCCTCCAATCCTTTTTGCATCCATCCCATTTGTTTTTCAATTGTGTTTTAGTAAATGCATGCCCAGTTTGTTCTTTAAATGATGTTATAAGAAATTTCCACCCCGGTTTATCGAAATGAGTATTAGGTCTCATTCCCATATCAATTGCCTTAATGCATATATCACAAAATATATGCAACATTTCCTTTGTCCAAGCAGCCTTATCAGAAGATTCAAGCCCTTCCATGATATCTTTTAAAACATTTAACAAAAGTTTGAAATGAATAAAAATGATATCAATTAAATTGTGGCACATAAATAAACCGTGGACTAATACAATAATAAAGCACTCAATGTTTAGCATTTACAAAAGCTGTGTGTTTGGCAAAAAAACATTAACCGTGCATGTATGTCAATGAGAATGTTCATGTTAATTTGTAATGAAATGTAATTGCAACCCATAAATTTTCAACTGTTCAGAAACTCAGTTTCAGCCATAATATTTGAATGATCATGCAAAACTTCATTGCCAGCATGCTGTTATCTCATCAAAAATAGAGGGAAAAAACAAACAGAACAGAATTTATTTATACATTCAAAGAAACCCAGCTTTCTTTCGCAGCATGCAAACACACAAAACTAAACAAAAAATTTTGATTTATAAATAAAAGTAGTCCTACATGACATGCTAATAGGAACTCATTACGATAATTGTCAATTGACGAACACACGGTAATTGATCATGCAAGTACACAGACATGTAATTTTTCATCTAAAACAAAAGAAAATGAAGATGGAGATAAGGCAGGAACTTACCTCAGTCTAGCTTGTTTGGTGATCAAAAAATTTCTGTTCAAAATAGCTTAAAAAGTTACTGTAAATATAAAGTTCAGTATAACATGGGAATTTTTGCGAAAAAGAGAGGAGTAGAACAACTAATCTGCTAGCTACCGTAAAGGAATCAAGCAAACACACATAAAATTAATTTTTTTCCTGGTTAAGGAATCAGCACAGATGAATTAGCCAGGGATAACTGTTATTTTTTATGTTTCTCATCATGCACAAAACAGAGTCCAAAGCAAGTTTTTAGCCTTCGAACAAGAAGATAGAAAACAAAATCTTGAAAAACAAAAAAAAACTAAAACCATTCAAGCCTCAGACCGTCCTAGTTCATGTATTAACAACAGTTTAGGCAGATCGATAGCCCTGCTTTAAGTGAAAATCAGGGTTTGCATCATTGGCTGGCAGCACAGTAATTAAAAAAAAACAATGAAAGCTGAGACTTGAAGACATAAAAGCAGAAAGATAGAGAGCATCAGATCAGTTTTTTTTCAAGCATATAAATCATAAGAACCCAAGAGTCTGAGCATTCAACAATTAAAAAGATTCGTCATTTGCCTCTCCAGATTGAAAAAAATAAATTCAAAGAATTGTTTAAATCAATGCAATAATTAGAAGAGGGGAAGATAGAGGGGGTTTTTGGAGAAGGTTCACGGCGGTTTAGGGCTGGGTTTTTCAGAAAGCCATTAGTGTCCCTTTTATAAAGATTTACAAATCAAAAATTTGTAATCGAGCATGCAGCAACAATGAAATTTTTCATCTAAAAAACTGAAAAAGAAGATGGAGATAAGGGAGGAACTTACCTCAGTCTCTGCGTTTTTGTGCTGCAAACCCCAGCGGTGTTGCAGCTGTGTTCTGCAAAATAAAAAACCCATTACAGAAATTAGATTTTGAGAAACATAAAAGAAATTGACAAAGGGAACGGACAATACCTGGTATCTCGCTCGTGGACCTTTCCCGGGACCAATCTCTTGGTTTTTTTCTGCAATTGTAACAATGGAGGGACGGATCGGTGACGGGTTGTGTTTGAATGGACAGAGGGGAAGAAAAGCTTGTCTGGCGTTGGTGGTTAGGGCAATTTTGGTGGTGAGGGAGAAAACCGCATGAAGGAAACTGATAGATCAACACAACACTGCTTTCCAGTGAATTTTTTGGGTTTTTTTTTTACCGTTGGGAAGAGTTTATTGCAAATTGATGAGGGTCTGAGAGAGAACAGTTGGGAAGCAATTGGAAATTGTCGGTGATGAGAGAGAGCAGAAACGCATGAAAAGCAAAAGATAATTGCTTTTCAATTTTTGTATTTGAAACGCAGTTTCTAATGGGACCCACGTCAAATTAACCTGCGGTTTGTAGTTAACCAAACAGGTGTAATATTGCTTTTTCATTAACCGCAGCCGCAGAAGCATTGCCAAACACTATCTAGAGTATGAGATAAATTGTTTAAGACTTTCCTTATCATAAAACGTACCCCAAAGGGTAGATTCAATACACAGTTTCAAAGGATGAGTTGATAAATAGAATAGTATATCGCATGGATATTTGATTAGAAAAATCAAAATAAATTAAATTAAATTTATTTACAAAACATTTTTCATGCTCTCCGTTTTTTAATTCTAGAATTGGTAACCAAACCTCTAGTCTAGTTAAGGGACGGGTACTAGTTACCGGAGTGTTGTAGGGGATGATGTCTGGCAGATGATGAGTTCAGCAGCCTTCGTTAATGGCCATTTCGACAAAGGGCTAGCAGAAAATCTAATTGTCTTAATTCCTAAAGATGGGAGGCCTACAACTTTTAAACAGTTTCTCTCGATTAGCCTTTGTAATGTTATTTACAAGACCATTACAGAGGACGTATGTGAATGGATTAATTGGGCCCCTCCTGAGAACCCGGGTCGTAGCTCCACGGATAATGCTCTAGTCGCTCAAGAGATTATGCAGTATATGAACCATTCTAAAAGCAAGGGTGGCGCTATCGCGGCTAAGAATGATCTAGAGGAGGCTTACGACAGAGTCAGCTGGAATTTCCTCCGGACCACTGTTGAGGAGTTCGGCTTACCACATAAAACAGTAAACTTGATTATGTTTTGTGTCCATGCATCTTCTCTTACCCTTCTATGGAATGGATGTAAGCTTCCTTCATTCTCCTCCGCTCGGGGTCTTCGGCATGGGGATCCCTTATCGCCGTACTTTTTTGTTATCCGCATGGAGAAATTATAATGTCTTATTTCCAAAAAGATTTCGGACAGGACTTGAAAGCCAGTTCAGATTTCCAGAGGTGGACAAAGGATATCCCATCTTCTCTCCGTAGATGATGTTGCGAAAGCGAGTACAGGCCACATGCAACTGATCATGATCAATATGCTTTCAGATTTTTGCACAGCTTCTGGCTTAAGAGCCAACTTTGAAAATTCTAGATGTATATATGTGTTGTAAAAACACTAATAGACGGGTCCAACACAATTTATCCCAGCTTTCTCCTATTAGGTTCGCAGACAACCTTGGAAAGTATCTCGGCTTTCTGCTGCTCCAGGGGACAGTGAAACGAGCATATATACTTTAAATTCAATTTTGACAGGATTCAATCCAAGCTAGCAGATTGAAAAATGAGGCTCTTAAATAAAGCAGGCAGGGTTACCCTTTGGCTTCCTAGCTCGGTCTGCTATAATATTAACAGATTGGTTTGAAACTTTATTTGGGGCAGATCGGATGGAGGTAATGGTCTTCATTTGATGAACTGGAACACTGTTTCTCGCGCCAAGAAAGTTTGGTGGGTTGGGGCTAAGGCATTCTCGGGTTGTTAACATTTCTCCACTTGGGAAACACTCTTGGCAGATGCTAATGAAAGGCAATAAGCTATGGGTCCAGATGTACAAGCAATAGTATCTTTCTTCCAACGATATGCTACATTATTCCGCTCCAGCAGGTAGCTCTATCACTTGGGGTTTAATTTGCAAAGCCTTCTCCTCATTGAGAGATGGGTTCATTTACAAACTTGGCAGGGGATCGATCGAGAAGTCTCTTTGTGGTACGAACCATGGTTGAAGGAGGGAACGGTGGGATCATCAATTGACTATGTGAATGTGCTTGATACTAACTTGCATGTCAAGGATCTTTGGCATAATGGCACGTGGAATTTTACTGCCATCCCAGCTTGGCTCAAGGAACGTATTTTGGCAGTGCCTGTTCCTTCACTTGGATACACAGCGGACTGTGTTATTTGGGTAGCTAATGCTGCTGGAACATACTCAATCAAATCGGCATATTTATGGCTGATTTCCAAGACAAATCAGCTCCTTAAGGAACCGAAATGGAGCTGGCTCTGGTCTCTTCGCACTCCTGGGAAGATTAGAATGCTGATTTGGATGGTTTTCCATAACTGCCTCCCAACTAATCTTTTTTATTCAGGCGTCATCTTATTTTGAGTCCTCTATGCTACCGTTGCAACCAGGAGCCATATGATATCTTCCATTGCTTGAGGGATTGTGGTTTTGCGAAACAAATTTGGAACACCTTGGGGATAACTTGCAGTCACGGTTTTTGGGGTACAAATTTATACAAGTGGATTGTGGATAATATGGCTTCAAGCGATGTGTGTCTGTTCTTTTCCTAGCGGGGATCTGGTGGATTTGGCGTCAACGAAATATTTTCGCTTATGGTGATTACTATAATGGTGACCGATGGCTGATACATCAGATTCATATCCTTGCTCAAGACTGCTATTCGACTTGGGAGAGAAAAGATTTATCTCGCAAGGATATGGCACGGATAATGTGGCAGCGTCCTGAGCATGGGTTTGTGAAGCTGGACGTGCATGGATGGTAGTTCCATTGGCAATCCTGGTCGTATTGGCTTCAGGGGCCTTATCAGAGATTGTGCTGGCAAATGGGTGATAGGTTTTTCTAATTTTGGAGGTCACTAATCTTCTTCCTGAGCTCCTGGCCTTGAAACATGGACTGCTGGTTCCTTGGGATCGGGGTTTTTGAAGAATCTCTGGTGTAGTTTTACGACTTGTTCGGAATGATAATATTCAGTATCATTAGTTTAGAGTTGTTATCGGGCTTAGACAAGTCTAGGTTAATGAAAAAAATAGAAGAAAATTTTTTTTAATCCGGTCAAAACTTAATTATTAATTTTTTAAAATAAAAACTTTTTTTTATCAAAAATAACTTTTTTTTGGTTGAAAAACAAATTTAAAATCAACCCTCTCCCGACCTGTAAACCAAATCTTATCTCATATAAAAAGTTTTAAAACTATAATATCAAAATATAATTATTCTTCAACATATGTTTATGACATATATCTAAGAATGCTCCTCGTATCCTAGTAGTCTTAGTTGCAATTGTGAGTTCGCTGGTCAATCTAAAACTTTGTCTTAAAGATTGTGGATCGGATAAGGAGTTCTGAGAAACATGGGATAAGATGATTATGTTCAAGGATTCTATACCTTGCAATTGGTTGTTGCGAATATACAATTCTCGTGAGAAATGGTGTACAGCTTTTTTCCAATAGTATTTTCTCTAGTGGGGTACTGTTGTCTTGTCTTTCTCAAGGAAGAGAGAGCATCAATAATGGTCTGGATAAAATTGCTGGTAAAACAATGTCCCTTGCAAATTCTGTAAAATGCATGGTTGGCGTTCTAACGAAGCAGAAGAAGACTTCCATTATTCCCAGAGTATAATTCCCACGCATGCAATAAAAAATAGCAGCACAGAAAAGATTTTCTTGATGGCATCAAGGCAGCAACTTTTGAAGAAGTTGGGCGTGTGGGCACTGGATACCCTTTTGAAGTGGCGATGCAGGGAGGAGATTCGAGATTATGAACTGTTCAAATTGACAATTTATCCTTGGAGATCTTTTATAGCTGTAAGAAGTTCGAATCCATGGGTGTTTTTATGCTAACGTGCTTGAAAGAATTCGGGTTAAAATTGTGACAAAGATTCCAGAATAATACCTCCTCGAGCGATTTGCCTATGACTAATTAGTTATAAAATGTCAAGGCAATGAAGTAGCAATACAAAGAAGTGAAGATGGCTTCGATGGTTTTGATGCTAAAGCTGAAGGGTGCAAGTTTAATTAGCTGTGGTAATAATATCATGGAAGGAGGATATGAATTATATCAGAATATGCATCTGTTAATTTATTTATTTTTGGCATATTTACTTAAACACCTGTATATTTTCATGGAGGAAAAGGCAAAAAATAAGCTACATCTCTGGAAAATCCACTTATAATTACTCATGATCCAGAAGAAAAAAAAAAGAGGAAAAAGTTTGAGTAATTATGCCATCCTATACTTCATCTTATAAACTCAGATTATAACCACACTTAATCTAGTACCGCTTCCACTTATTTTACGATGAAGTCTTGAAAAAGTTTCACATAAAAATTAAAATTTTCATATATTATCATCCTGGGTAAGGATATATGGATTTAAATATGGATTTGATATTTGAGTTTGATTACAAGGTTAATCATTTATAAAAAAGTTTTTGATAGTTAAGTCAATAAATATATAAATAATAGTAAGTGTACTAGCTAGGTAAATAATATGTGAGAAAATTAAAAATATATATATAAATATAAACAAGCGTTGGAAATGAGAAAATTATTACTTCACTTAATTACTTAATTATCCGGTAATCCGAAATAAATAATTTCAAACTAGTCTGCAATATAGAGAAAAAGAAAGCGAATCAATAATTGACAGGGATGATAGGCAGATACCCTATATATCAAGAGATTCGTTTTATATGCCAAAGCCATCGACATTCTACGAACCAAAGGACGAGGTGAATGGGTGGAAAATCCATCCCGTACTGAAACATTTCTCCTCTCATTTGGAGATCATGCATGCATGCGTTGATGCTACGAGATTATTGTCTGCTTGATATCTTGAAGGCTGTCTTTGTCGTCCCATGCTGTAAACATGCGTCGACAAAGAATGAGACCAAGCTTGTGCAAGATGTTCGAACTTCATATATATGGAAATCTTCACTGGTGATCATGAATTGCTTTACACGATGTGCTTGATAAAAACATGGAATTGAATGATCTTGTGGCCTTACTAGAGAAATTAAGTTTCACAAATTTGAATGGCTTCCAAGGTGAAAATGGCCTTCTTGTTTTCTCTGTCAAATAATATTTATGTAGTTTTATTTATTAAGAGTAAAATAATACTTTCAATTTAACCTATATATACTTTATTTGCATTTAGGTTAAGACTAAATATTCATAATATACAGATTATTAAGAATTCTAACCTCCTTTTTGTGTTTGATCTTAATTATTTTAATAGGGTATCAGAGCTGGTTTTATAGAACGAAACTTAATCCCGAACACAGTTTTCACGAATCCAACTCTGCGGTGAGCTGGCTGGGGTTTGCAGGGGGCAGCGTGCCCCTGCCAGGGTTCGGGACAGAGCCCCAAAAATTTTTTAAAGTGATATTTTGTCTTCCTCTTCTGTAAAATTTGATATTTCATCTTCCCTTCAGCTTGTGCAATTTGATATTTGCGTTCAGTTTCTGCAATTATTTTGGTATTTCATCTTCCTTTTAGTTTCTGCAATTTGGTATTTGCATTTAGTTTCTGTAATTATTTTGGTATTTCATCAAGAAGATATTTTTTAGTTTCTGCAATTTGGTATTTTGTTTTCTGCTGCTTTTGCATTCTTGTTCTCTGTGACTGTTGATTATGGCTACTGAAAGAGATGATTCGCTTTAGTCTATGAGTGTGAGGTTGGATGGGAAGAACTATTCGTATTGGAGTTATGTAATGAGAAATTTCCTTAAGGGTAAGAAGATGTGGGGGTATGTCAATGAAACTTATATGATACCTAAGAATATTGAGGAGGGGGATGTTGTTTTGATAGATACATGGGAAGCAAATAATGCAAAGATCATTACTTGGATCAATAATTCTGTTGAGCATTCGATAGGTACGCAGTTGGCGAAGTATGAGACAACAAAAGAGGTTTGGGATCATCTGCAAATGTTATTCACACAATCAAATTTTGCAAAACAATATCAATTAGAGAATGACATACGAGCTCTTCATCAGAAGAATATGAGTATTCCAGAGTTTTATTCTGTTATGACAGATCTTTGGGATCAATTGGCTCTTATAGAATCGGCAGAATTAAAGGCATGTGGTGCCTATATTAAGCGTAGAAAGCAGCAACGATTGGTACAGCAGCATTTCGCAGTGATTTCGAAGGACTTAAAGGTTCAATTCTGCATCATTCTCCACTGCCTTCTGTTGACTCTGCTGTCAGTGAGTTATTGGCTGAAGAAATACGTCTTCAGTCTTATTCTGAAAAGAAAATTCTTTCTGCTTCAAATTCTTCTGTACTAGCAGTACCTTCTAAACCATTCTCTAATCATCAGAACAAGCCTTACACAAGGGTTGGCTTTGATGAGTGCAATTCTGTAAGCAAAAAGGTCATTGGAAGGCTCAGTGTCCTAAGTTGAGACAGCATAATCAAGCTTGGAAGCCTGACAATCAGTCACAATCTAATGCTCATAGACCACCTCAGGGTTATAAACCACCACACCACAATACTGCAGCAGTAGCTTTCCAGGCTTTATTACCGATCCTAATACTTTGGCTGAACAATTTTAAAAGTTTCTTTCCTTGCAGCTACAAGCAATATCTGTTTCTTCTTTCATAGGTCATTTGCCTCATAGTTCCTCAGGTATGTCACACTCTGAATGAGTCTTGGATTCTGGTGCTTCCCATCATATGTCTCCAGATTGCTCATCTTTTACCTCTGTGTCCCCCTTATCCTCCATTCTTGTTAGGACTGCTGATGGCACTCCTATGCTCTGAGCAGGTGTTGGTTCTATTGTCACACCTCACCTGTCTCTCCCTAATGTTTATCTTATTCCAAAACTCAAATTGAATCTTGCTTCTGTTGGTCAAATATGTGATTTTGGTGATTATTTAGTCATGTTTTCTGGTTCTTTTTGTTGTGTACAGGATCTGCAGTCTCAGAAGCTGATTGGGACAGGCCGTAGGGAGAATGAACTTATATATTTTGGATGAGTTAAAAGTGTCAGTTGTTGCTGTTGCCGCTACTACTACTGTTGATTTGTCTTCCTTTCGTTTGATTCTTTTATCTTCTAGTTTTTATTTATGGCATTCCCGTCTAGGTCATGTTTCGTCTTCTCATTTGAGATTTTTGGCATCCATAGGAGCTTTAGAAAATTTGAAAACTTGTGACATTTCTGATTGTAGTGGATGTAAACTGGCAAAATTTTCTGTTTTACCTTTTAATCAAAGTATTTCTGTTTCTTTTTCACCATTTGATTTGATTCATTCTAATATATGGGGACCTTCTCATGTTGCCACAAAAAAAGGGTCTCGATATTATGTCTCTTTTATTAATGATCATACTCGTTATTGTTGGGTTTATTTAATGAAACATCGTTTTGAATTCTTTGAGATATATGCAGCTTTTTGAGCTCTTACCAAAACTCAACATTATGATGTGATCAAATGCTTTAGGTGTGATTTGGGTGGGGAATACACCTCTAATAAATTTTGCCAATTGCTTGCCTTAGATGGAACCATCCACCAAACTTCATGTATAGATACTCCTGAGCAAAATGGTGTTGCTGAAAGAAAACATAGGCACATTGTCGAAACTGCTCGTTCTCTCTTGTTGTTTGCTTTTGTTCCTAGTGAGTTTTGGGGAGAAGTTGTTCTTACTACTGTAAGTTTGATTAATACAATTACATCTTCTCATAGTTCGGGTCTATCTCCTTTTGAAAAGTTATATGGGTATGTCCCTGATTATTCCTGATTTAGAGTATTTGGTTGTACTTGTTTCGTTCTTCGTCCTCATGTAGAGCGTAGTAAGATATCCTCTCGATCCGCTATTTGTGTCTTTCTGGTTTATGGTGAAGGTAAAAAGGGGTATCGTTGTTTTGATCCAATAACTCAGAAACTTTATGTGTCTCGTCATGTTGTCTTCCTTGAGCATATACCTTTCTTTTCTATTCCATCCACTACTTATAGCCTGACTAAATCTGATCTTATTCATATAGATCCCTTTTTTGAGGTTCTGGTAATGATACCTCTCCCATGTTCGATCAATTTGTACTCATATGCAGGTACTGGTACTGGTACTTTACTCTTCGGCATACTTGAAGCTCCATTCTTATCTACAGCCCCTCAAGCTTCATCTGAGATTGTGGATCCACCTCTACGTCAGTCCATCCGTATTCGTAAGTTTGCAAAACTACCAGATTTTGCTTATTCTTGTTATTCTTCATCATTTACTTCATTTTTAGCTTCTATTCATTATCTCTTTGAGCCCTCTTCCTATAAAGAGGCAATTCTTGATCCGTTTTGGCAGCAAGCTATAGATGAGGAACTTTCTGCTTTGCATAAGACAAATAATTGGGATCTGGTTCCTCTACCTCCTGGTAAGAGTGTTGTTAGTTGTCATTGGATGTATAAGATCAAGACTAATTCTGATGGGTCTATTTGTCATAGCTTCGATTCGTCAATGATATATTTCTCAGCTTGATGTTAAAAATGTCTTCTTGAATGGAGATCTTTAAGAAGAAGTTTATATGGCACCCCTTCCTGGTACTTCACATGACTCTGGATATGTTTGTAAGCTTAAGAAAGCAATATATGATCTCAAACAAGCACCCCGTGCTTGGTTTGAGAAATTCTCTATTATGATCTCATCTCTTGGCTTTTTTTCTAGCAGTCATGATTCTGCTCTTTTTATTAAGTGCGCTGATGCAGGTCGTATCATCCTGTCTTTATATGTTGATGACATGATTATTACTGGTGATGACATTGATGGTATTTTGGTTTTGAAGACAGAGTTGGCTAGACGATTTGAAATGAAGGATTTGGGTTATCTTCGATATTTCCTGGGTATTGAGGTAGCATACTCACCTAGAGGTTACCTTCTTTCTCAGTCGAAATATATTTGCAGATATTCTTGAGCGGGCTAGACTTACTGATAAAAAGACTGTAGATACTCTTATTGAGGTTAACGCAAGGTACTCTTCTTTTGATGGTTTACCTTTGATAGATCCTACTTTATACCGCACTATTATTGAGAGTTTGGTATATCTCACAATTACTCGTCCAGATATTGCATATGTTGTTCATGTTGTTAGTCAGTTTGTTACTTCTCCTACTACTGTACACTGGGCAGTTGTTCTTTGTATTTTGCGATATCTTCGGGGAACAGTTTTTCAAAGTCTTTTACTTTCATCCACCTCTTTCTTGGAGTTGCGTGCATACTCTAATGTTGATCATGGTAGTGATCCCACATATCGCAAGTCTGTTACCGGGTTCTGTATCTTTTTAGGTGATTCTCTTATTTTTTAGAAGAGTAAGAAACAATCTATTGTTTCTTAATCATCCATCAAAGCAGAATATCGTGCCATGATATCTATTACCAAAAGGATTGTTTGGTTACGTTGGTTACTTGCTGATATGAGAGTTTTCTTTTCTCATCCTACTATTATGTATTGTGACAACCAGAGTTCTATTCAGATTGTTCACAACTCGGTTTTTCATGAGCGAACTAAACACATTGAGATCGATTGTCATCTTACTCGTCATCATCTCAATCATGACACCATTGCTTTGCCTTTTGTTCATTCTTCCTTGCATATTGCAGATTTCTTTACCAAGGCACATTCCATCTCTCGTTTTTGTTTTCTGGTTGGCAAACTCTTGATGCTTATAGCTGTCGCATCGTGAGTTTGAGGGGAGATGTTAAATAATATTTATGTAGTCTTATTTATTAAGGGTAGAATAATACTTTCAGTTTAACCTATATATATATTTTATTTGTATTTAGGTTAAGACTAAGCACTCATAATATACAAATTATTCAGAATTCTAGCCTTCTTTTTGTGTTTGATCTTAATTATTTTAACATTCTCGACGTGGCGTAGATAAGCTCAGTTAAATGGTGTAGATAAACTCCAGAAATCCATGAACACGTGTTTTCTCGAGGTGGCTTGATTTTTGCTTTAATGACATCAATTTTGAATGGGAAATCTTGCGTGGATCGGGCAAGTAGAGATATATGTTAGCCTAGCATGGATGAAAATATAGTGTCCACGGTATAGAACGATCATAAGTTTATTAAATTTAGTTTTTTAAATTATATTTTGTATCATTTTTATTAAACTATATTTGATCTAAAGAGTCAAAATAGGACATGGTTGACTCATTTTATCTCAAATTAGATATAAAAAAATTAACTCGAATTTAATTTAACATGAAGGTCAATCGAAAACTTAATTAATCCATCTTAACCTGAATATAAAAATAATTATTTAAAGTTGATCCACTAATTATTTAGTCAAAATACTAATTTAAAAAAATATTGTTTTTCTTACTCTTAAACGAGTTTAATATTTATTACTCAATAGTGTTTTTATATAAATTATTTTTAATCATTATTTTTTATAAATTTATTTACTTGGACAAATTTATATCAAAAGTACCAATGGATATGCTTTCAACTCAAAGCTTATTTTAAAAAAAATATTTTAAATTAAAAACAATTTAAATACACCACTAAACTCAACATACCAATGAATTAATTAGTGTCATGAGATACTCATGGGATAAGTTAATTTGCCCCCTGGCATAAAATAATTGGGATCTCCACGTGTCCGCTGAGCCGCCTTCTATTCTTATTGTGTTGAAACTTGAAAGTATTAGACGCTGGTTTTGATTCACTAATAAAAAAATATTTCTTAGAAAAATTATAGGTTGACCAAACCATATTTTTTCTAAAAAATTATATTAAAATTTAATCAATCTAAGTAGTTTAATAGTTTTCATCAAAGTTATTAAATTTAGCTGTATCCATATACAATCTAAGGCTTTGTTTTTTTTTTTAAAAAAAATATTTTAAAAACATTTAATTTTAAATTAATATTTTTTTAATATTTTTAGATCATTTTGATACATTAATGTAAAAAATAATTTTTAAAAAATAAAAATATATATTTTTAAATAAAAAATACTTTAAAAACCAATCATAATTACATTAATTATAATTAGTTAGTTAACTGGTTTAAATAAAAAGTTATTATTTTAATTTTTAAAAAAATTAAAATAATATATTTTAAAATTAAATGTAATTTTAACTGTGTTAATTAAGTTACAAGTTGGGACCGGGTTAGGTCCAACAAAACTAATTTTTATTTTTATAGTGAAAAAAAAAGAGGCACGCGTCCTGAAGTCACGGTAACAAACGACATCGAGATAAGGATTCGCCCATCGAACAGTTCCGTCACAGCCAATGGATACCAAAAACACACACGTGTCATCTATATAACCGCAGACATGAAATAAAAAAAATCAAAATCAAGACAGTGACGCAAGGAAAAAACTAACAATAACAATTAGTTGAATGCAACTTGAAATTAATTTAAGCCAGTCACCTTCGGAACCTAGAGAAAGAAAAGTCAAAGAAACTCTCTCATCTCATCTCTGTCTCTCCCTCCCTCCCTCTCTCTCTCTCGATGAGAAAATGAATTCAATTTTGAAGTCAGTGAACGGTTTCATTTCATCGGAATCCGCAAGAGAGTATGCGAAGAAGGAATTCAATGCGATTCTATGGATCGCCTTGATTACCATTACCGCTCTTTTGCTTGATAAGGTCTTTACGCTGTTTAGATTATGGTCCAAAGCTAGTAAGATCCCTGGACCGCCTTGTAATTCCTTTTTTGGCCATGGAAACCTCGGTTCTCGTGAGAATTTCATCGGTGAGTGAGTTTTTTATTTTATTTTGGTTTCTGTTTGGTTGCTGAGAAAATGAAGGACAAATAAGGCTTTACTTTTGCCTTTTCAGTTCATGAGAGTTTAAATCTTCAAAGGTTTAGTGAGGTGTTAATTAATTAGGCTGACTAGAGCTTGATTTCGTGTTTGGTTGCTGAGAAAACGAAGGGCAAATTTGGTTTTACTTATTCCTTTCAGTTTATGAGAGAGTTAAAATTTGTGAAGTTTATTGAGGTGTTACTTAATTTGGTTGACTAGAACTTGATTTTGTGTTATAGTTTCTGTTTGGTTATTGAGAAAATGAAGGAAACTTGGGATTTTCTTTTAATCTGTGAGAAAACGAGTTCTGTAATATTATGCTTTATGAGTGATTTGTTTAGAGTATGATTTTTTTATTAAATGATGATTGGTTTAGAGAATGATTTTTTATTTTTTTGGTTGTTAGATCTTTTATCGGAGTCGCATGATAAATATGGATCAGTTTTCAAGTTGTGGTTGGGGCCAACTCAGCTTTTGGTATCTATGAAGGACCCAACCCTTATCAAAGATATGCTTTCGAAGGCTGGAGATAAATTGCCTTGCATTGGGAAGGCATTTCGTTTGGCCTTTGGACGATCAAGTCTCTTCTTTTGCTCATATGACCAGGTAGAAGTTTTTCTTTGCTGCTTGCTGTAGCATTTACCTGTGTTTTAGTATTGGTAAACATTTGCAAGATTACTGAACTTGGAAGAATGTATGTGTAAGGCTGAGTTGTACCAGCGATTTCTCTTGTAACCCATAATGGTGGTAGGCAACCATAGAAGATATAAAAATTGAAGTCTTGTGGGGGACAAGTCATTTGTTGCCAGTGACTGAATAGCTCTAGTATGGAACACAACCAAGTATGCACTGTAAGGTACAGAAATTGACATGTTAAGAAACTGGTAGATTTTGAAATTAGGGAGAGTGTGATCGGTCTTGTGATGTTGGGGGGTTGGGTTTATGGTTTTTGGAGCTTAGATAGAACATGAAAAAAAAAAAAATGTAGCAGTGAGGGGACTCATTTTTCCTTAGGAAGGGTCAGGGACCCTTGGATCCATCTGTCTTTGTGGTTGAAAAGAGAAACAACTCAACATCTTTATTGTTGGAGGATACAAATCATAGATTATTGTTTCTCTCTCTTTCTTTAACTATGATTATTAATTTATGCAATTTCCTTTCTCATAGTACTCACGCATAACTTCTTTCCTTCTGCAGGCACAAAAGGGAAGAGAATCACTAGCGTTGGAATTGGATGATAAAATGCTTGGGAGAGCGAATGTAATCCCTAAAAATGTTGTGGACTGTATCATGGAAGGAGTCGATGCTAGTATGAGCACGGGAAGTGTTGATTGTAAATTAATTTCACAGCATATGGCTTTTACCATTTTGGGGACCACGCTTTTTGGAGATACATTCCTGGCTTGGTCCAAGGCAACTTTTTATGAGGAGCTTCTGATGATGATTGCTAAAGATGCTTCCTTTTGGGCTTCATATAGATTTACACCTTTCTGGAAACGGGGATTTTGGAGGTACCAGTCATTGTGCACGGAATTGAAATGCTTAACTCTAGACATTGTTCAACAGTGTGGAAAAAATTACAAACTATTTTGCCATATGGATCAAAACTCTCACATTGGAACTGCAAAAGTAGGAATAAAGGCTGCATCTGGTGCACCACCTTCTTCCGGTGTTGAGATGCAAGATAATTTTTTCTATCAGGAGCTTGGTGGTGATCTTATTGCAAGAGAAGAACCATGTGGAAATATTATGGGTTTGATGTTTCATGGATGCATAGCCACTACAAGTTTAATTGGTAGTATCCTGGAGAGGCTTGTTGCAGATGCAGAGATACAGGATAAGGTATGGGCCTTTTTCATTTGCTAAGAGGGGCCAAGTGGACCCAGTGTACATGTGCTTATTCCTGCTTCATGCACATCTTTGGCATCCCTGAATAGGTTGATGGAAAATTGTTAAGCTTTCATAGTTTGACTGTTTCATCTTTTTCACCCCTAAAGGGTAGACCCTGTTGCCACGATTCCCTTTGAGGTCTATGCTACTATATACATGTAATTCAAATTTTTGAAATTTTACAGATATATTCTGAGATAATGAAGGTAAAGAAGGGTTCAGTGAGAGAAGATCAAGATGTTGAGGAAATGCTTTTGTTATTGGCAACTATTTATGAATCAGCCCGTCTTCTGCCAGCAGGACCTTTGCTGCAGAGATGCTCTTTGAAAGATGGTAAGAGATTGCCTTCTTGTTTGCCAAGTACTGGGAAATAGTGCAGCCTTTTGTTTTTGTCTTTCTTAGATTTGTAGCTTGCTTACAGTATCATGATGAGCTGTATGTTTTAAACCTAATTGTTTAAGACCTTTGCTTATTCCTGCTTATACATCTCAATGTCAACTAGGCTTTAATCCAAATATTCTGAAACTGGGGTGGTGAGTCCTTTGCTCATTTCTATCTATATCTTCACGAATTCAGAAATTCATTTTTAGGTTTTTTGCACAGGGTTAAGGTGGGGAACAGAAAAGGGTGGGGGAAGCCTTCTCTGGCTAAAAAATACCTGAGCGAGTTTTACACTATGTCTAGCTAAAGCCTAATGGTGTTTTGTGTATTGACAGTAATTCTGACATACCATTTATACCAGGTTATGGACTGAAGGACAAGTAACCAGTCGTTGGTTCCTATCACTCCACTTGAAATGTTATCAAAGTGATTTAACAGTGTTTTGTCTTTCATTAAAACTGATATGTTGCTGCTGAATTCAATCAATATTACATTGACTTGCCTTGCTGTAGTTTCTTATTATCCTATCTGTATCTGTAGACTAGCTTAGTTTATCATACAGCAGAGATTTCTACTCCTGATCATTCTTGCCTATTCTGGTTTCTGAAAGGTTTTTATAATACACCATTAATGATTCTTTCTTTTTCCTTCTTTTGACTGCAAGATTTGATTCTTAAAAATGGTATGTTAATACCAGCTGGAGCACTACTTGTTGTGCCTGCACAATTGCTGCAGATGGATGGTTCTAGTTGGGGCAGTGATGCTAGCAAATTTAATCCATATCGATTTTTATCAAAAGCTGGAAAGGGCTCTGATTTGGTGCAGGATACATCATTTACAGGTTTCACTTCTAGCCATTACCAAATATGATCACTCCCAATATAAATGAGTTACACCTTGTTTCAAGTACCCCTGTAATATCACTGATAATCACTGCTCATTGATTTCTGAGGTTTTTTTTGTTTATTGTAGTTAATTAGTTATAGCCTTATAGGCGAGTCATGTGCCTGCCTAGGTGTTTAGTTGAGATTAGATGATGTAGTCACTCCGGTCTGGCTCACAAATTGGGCAGGTTTAGTTAGGTGCTTGCCTTTGGTACCTGAACAAGTGCCTTGGAAATGAAAAACACTGAAACACCTTTCTTTTGTAGCTAGGAGAATATTGACTTTTTAAGCACCTGCCTGGATTAGAAAATTTACCATAGTGTCCCTCATATTTTGCCATCCAAATCTTTTAAACTGCTCATAAAATGCAAGACAACTTCCCTTTGAAGACCCATTAAGCTGTGACTTTGGTAACTAGAAAGTAATGGAGCAGAATGGCCCTCAACCTCTCATCTTTCCCTTGGGTCTAATATCCTAAAAATATTGAACGCATTATTTGCAAACACTGCATGGATTGTTGTGCTTTAATCAACATTAAATCTTGGCAGCTCTCATTTTTGATTTACTAATCTTTGTTCGCCATCTGTTCTAAATGCTGCAGAAGAAGCTGCAGATCCAATTCCGTGTTCATTCGTTTTGAATG
Organism: Populus trichocarpa; assembly: GCF_000002775.5. NCBI lineage: Eukaryota > Viridiplantae > Streptophyta > Magnoliopsida > Malpighiales > Salicaceae > Populus > Populus trichocarpa. The sequence continues at coordinate 19,511,733 of NC_037287.2, read as the reverse complement.
ATCCAAATGATGATGCAGCATTTCTTCCCTTCGGTTCTGGCATGCGGACTTGTGTGGGTCAGAAATTTGTAATCCGTGGAGTTGCCACTTTGTTTGCTTCATTGCTTGAACGCTATGAGGTCTGTGCTGAACTGTCATCATTCTTCAATTCTTGAAAAAGAAATTCTCCATTTTTTTATTGTTTCCCAAATGTTAAAGATGCTATTGCAAGCAAAAAGTTGTGTAAAATCAATGCATTTGGTTTGTTTGACAAGTTTTTTTTTTTTTTTTTTCAAGTTATGATATTTAGTGTCTAGACTTGTTTGATGAGATTAATAGTCTCTCTTGTTTTGATATTTTTATTTGCTGTGCACACGATCTTTGATAAAAAAAATTCTTTTCTTATTTTGATGCCAAATCACAGGTAAGGCCCCGTCCTCAATTGGGAAATGACCCAAAATCAACAACTAATCCGGAGATAGTCTTTGTGAAAAGAAGCCGCTGAAAGAAGAAATGTGAAGGTTATGGTGCGAATACTTGTTCTTGTTGTTACTTCTTGAGTCGTCGACGTATTCCCTTACCTTTGATGGGAAGGCATCTGGTTTTGTTCTTTCCTTAGTGTCATCAGAACTGATGGGGAGTCCTATCCTGTTTTTGCTCATTAGCTACCAAGCGGGAGGATGTTACACGGGTATGTTTTGTGGGCTCCTGTTTTTTCCTCTCCGTGTTTTAAATAGCTCAAGTGCTGTCCAAGTGGCATGATATTTTTCTTCATGTCTTTGAAGCACTCTGAGCCTATATTTGCTACTGAGCCATGTGGTTTTCATCTCCATCTTTTAACAATTTCCAAACTTTTTTTTTTTTTGTTTTTTCTCTCTCAAAGAGAGAGTTTATGTTGTATCTTGATACCCTCAGAACACTGTGCAAGGCTGTTAGCATGTTGGTTGGTTGAATAAATGTTTTGCATGCTAATGTTTTAGTTGGGCTCCGTCTCTCCTCTGTACTGTGGTTACTATTATAGATGCCTGCAACAAAATCTATCTATTGATTGCATCAGGGAAAACTGCATCAAGAGCATTTCATCAATCCCTGTGTTTGAAAAATATACACAAGTTAGTCCCTGGTTAGGGTAAACATCTACAAGACAAACAACAATGAGAACATGTAATAATAATTGTTAAAAACCATTTCTTTCAATCATAAAATATCATTTGTCCCATTGCCAGTGCATTGCACTCCCCCCTCAGCCACAACATAAACAATTGACATATTTAAGCCTTTGGGCTTGTTTATTTTTCTTTTTCGAAAATGTGTTTGAAAAAATTTGATTTTTTTTATTTTTTTATTTTAATTTAATATGTTTTTGTTATTTTTATATTATTTTGATGTGTTGATTTTAAAAAATAAATAATATTATTTATACATCCCCGAAAAAACTCTGTCCATTAAGGCCAGCTACACCTAACAAAACCTCCCTACCTTTAGAAACCTACTTTTTCATTCCAAGCAATCAAATGAGATGCCTTTTAAAACTTGCAAGACAAGACGTTACCTCTAATAAAGCCAAGACTCTCGGTTCGTGAAATTCTGAGGTCGACTATGATGTTGACGTTCGCTAGGTGCAGAAGTGGAAGGGCTTTAGGAATTTTAGATGAAAACTAGATTTTGGTCCATGCTAAACTGTGTGTCCAATCAATGGTTTAGCGGAAAAAAAATAAAGTAGGCAATGCTAACGTGTTCTTAGGGAAAAAATAAAAATCTTGCGGGGTTAGCTGAAAAAAACTAACAATATGAATAAATATTTATGAAATCAAACACCAATAAAATGATAAAATATATATTTGAAACAACAATAACTTAAAAAAAAAATTATGAAAATCAATTTAAAATAAATTAAAAGTTAAATGATAAAATTAAAAAAAAATTAATTAAAACTTTTTTGAAAATAAAACAATGAAATTAAAACAAAAAATCAAGTAAAAAAAAAAAAACTCTTGAATGCGAGCTCGAGTAGCCCAATGCATTTGGACCTTTATAAAAAAAGCCTAAATACCTAGGTTTGCTAGCCTAGGCGTGACATGTTGCATGCTATGTCTAGATTTTGACAAATAAAATTCATTTTAAACAATTTTATTAAATAAAAAAACACTATAGATCTAAAATAAACTCATTCTTTCCTTTAAAAATCCTAAAAAGGTCCAAAAAAATACAATCCTAAAACAAAAACTTCTCATCTACAATCTTAAGGTAACCTCACGATAAAATAACATCCTGTTAGAATTATTCTCGTCGAATAGAATTTGTTGATATTAATATTAAAATCAGTATCAACCCACATTTTCTTTCTCTATCATTGATTTTCTCTCAATACCCTTTACTAACAAATTAAAAGCAAATTGTCTCAGTGACTTCATAAGGATCCAATCATAAAAATAATGGCTTGATGAACAAAATGATAAAAAAGAGCAACTATTCAAATCCAAAGTGAAAACAAAAGAGGATGGACGGTTTTTTGTTTTGTATAGTAAAAGTATGAGCTCCTTTATTTTCTTCTGCAGTTGTGATTTGTAATTATAATGCAATTGTCCAAACTAAAGAAAGATGTTTTAGATAGAGAAAGTTGAGGAAAGTGGAGTCAAGGGAGAAAGCACTGTTTATTTTGAAGGAGAGAAACATGATTTTAGGGCCCATTACACAACAAGGGTACAAATCTTTTTATTTTTTAATTTTACTTGGTCTATTTATTTGTTTATATAGCTATTTATTCTGTTGTCGATGCTTCCAAAAACACCTTTAAATAGAGAGGGATAAATATTTAATATTGAAAAAAAAAACTCATTATCAATCTAATTTGAGTATTAATCTATTCAATTCAAAAGAAAAAAACCCACACCAGTATCTCGATTAAATTTCAAACATGGATTTGATTTACACTCCGATAAACTTCGATCAACAGAATATTTAACTTATTTCTCATAATAAAATGATTAATCAATTCACCTTTTAAAGTAAAATAAAAACTAATTTATAATCAACTTTTTTAAAAATCTGGCTATTTGGCACACCTTTTGACCATAATAATTAAATCCTCATTGATTCATGATGTTGCTCAAGATTTAAGTTATATATTAAAATTTTAAACCAGATTAATTTAAATATATATTTTTTATTTTTAAAAATTAAAACCGAGTCTATCACAGGGTGTGGATTAATCTAGTTAATTTTGAACTAGCTTTTCTTTAACATCCAACCCAAACCAGGGATGAGTCGGCAGGGCGTTGGGTCAGTCAGCCGATTAATAATTTTTCTTTGAATTATATTTTATTAAATGGACCCACCAGTCAGCTGAGTACCTTACTCACTAAGCAAAAGATATATACGAGCGCCACGCATCTCAAGGATGACCGCGTAAAGACACGCGTCGAAATCTCCCTCCCCCAATCATAGGAACCAAGCCAAGAAGATCACTTTAAAACCTTAGAGAAGGGTAAAAATCCAACACCAAGACAAGAAGTCCCCACAAATATATAAATACGAAGCCCATGATCTCCCCTTCCTTCATCTCTCCATTACTCACACTAGCTGTTGTCCTTGCCGTTACAATCACCCCTCAAATTTCTGCCTCTGGAGGATTCTGTCAGGAGAAAATGGCCACTCTCGGCGGCGTTCACGACTCTCAAAGCTCCCAAAATAGCGCCGAGATCGACAGCCTCGCTCGCTTCGCTGTCGATGAACACAACAAGAAAGAGGTAAAAACTATGAGCATGACATTAAATTTGTTGGTTTTTTTTTTAAGATTTGAAAATGATGGAGTCTTCTCTTTTTTTTGTTGAAGAATGCGATATTGGAGTTTGCGAGGGTAGTGAAGGCGAAAGAGCAAGTGGTTGCGGGGACAATGCATCATCTTACGATTGAAGCGGTTGAAGCGGGGAAGAAGAAGCTTTATGAGGCCAAAGTCTGGGTTAAGCCGTGGCTTAACTTCAAGGAGTTGCACGAGTTCAAGGATGCCGGTGATGTTCCTGTGTTTACCTCCTCTGATCTCGGTGTCAAGAGAGGTTGATAACCATAATCTCCCAGTTAGTAGAACAACGTTGAAATCAATCCAAGTGTGTTTTGGTTTTTAATAATCTGTCTGGGCTATCAAAATATTGTTAATTTATCATCGTGTGTGTTAATTTTAAGTGTTTGAAAGGTTGTATTGCGTGTTATTTCAATAATCCTTTATGGGTTTTAATCTGGGAAGCTCATTGTTTGTGTTGTTGTCATGTTTTAGAGCATAGGCAATGGTTGTGTAATTTACAAGCTTTGTAATTTACTAGCATTGATTAAGTTATTTTGTAGTTGAAGAGGGTAGTGGGGTTCTTACATTTCTCATGGATAATTACTAGAAGAGTGAGTGAATGTGGTTTAGAGGAATAATGAAGGCTTTACGTTTCGTTGTTGGTTTGATATGCAGAGTGGTTGGTGCTTGGTGGTACCTGTTATAGAAATTTGAATTGAATCGAAATTTTAAAATCATGGTTGAATTTAGGTCCAAATCTATCAAGAGGGTGCAATTTGTGGAGAAAGAATCTTACTTGTGACAGTGTTGTGGGTCTTTTAGTTTATGGATGCGAACATATTGTGAGGTGATTTCATTTTATGATGGCGGGGCAAGTGGTTTGCATTACTGGACTACTTGTGTTCGTTGCAAACTTCCAAATGTTTCAATAACCCTGTTGATTCCATATGGCACATTGGATTTAAACACAAAGCTTTAGAATTCTTCTGCATATGGGAAGTTTGTTAATCTGGGATGAAGAAAACAGGGTATTTCTCATGAAAAAAATGGCGCGTTATTCATCAAAAAATAATATTGAGTGCTTCATGTTCCATTTATCTGCTTTTCATGCTGAGTGATTGGTTATTGGTACTTGTTCTCGGAATTTGAAGTGCATCTAAATTTCAATTTCATGGTTGAAATCGTGTCTAAATCTATTAATAGGGTGATGGAATCAGTGGAAGCGGAGTCTTATTAGTGGCAGTATTGATGCCTTGATAGTCTATTGATATGATCATGTTATGAGGCAATCTCTTCTTACAATGTAGGCAAATGGTTAACATTACACAGAACAATTCGCAAACTTGTGTCCCACTACTATGTTGTTCCAATCTCATATGACATTGGATTGGAGCACTAAGCTTTAAAGTTCTGCATTTGGACCATTACTATCATACTGATCATGGGATTTGTAAAACAGATGGTCATGCTCCTGGATGGCGAGCAGTGCCAGTGCATGATCCTTCAGTCCAAGATGCAGCAGTTCATGCTTTGAAGTCCATCCAGCAGAGGTCCAACTCTCTGTTCCCTTATGAACTTCAAGAGGTCGTTCATGCAAATGCTGAGGTCAGCTCTTTTTCTTCTCTCTCAATTTTATTTTTCCTGTTGGCGCCTTGTTAGTTTTAATGCAACACATTCATTTAACTCCATTGATATTAACATGTAGAATGAGAAAGCTTTAAAAACATGTGCCGAATTTCCTCAAGACTGAGAGATTATACTCGAATCTAACAACTACCAATCAATCGCTGACTAGTGGGGGGGTGGCTACACCAATCAGTGGCTTTTAAGTGTACTGTTGATTTAAGTTATGTTTAATCTTAGAATAAATGTGCGGGTGCATGCTTGTCCATTAGTTTTCTAGATCATGGTTGTCGTCTTGTGGTCATTGGTTTACCTTGTCTTATTTTCTGAAGAGCAAAGATATAAGAGCACAAACAATCATTGATGAATATTTTAAACTAATTCACAGGTGGTAGATGATTCTGCAAAATTTGATATGCTTCTCAAGGTGAAGAGGGGAAGCACTGAAGAGAAATTCAAGGTATTGGTGCACAAGAACAATGAGGGCAACTACCATCTCAATCAGATGGAGCCACATGCCTGACTTCACAACTTCCTGTTTGACGTGCTAAAATGGCAATAAACTAGAAATATCTGGTAGTTTACAGTGTAATCGTTGTTGTGTTGTGAATGGCTGAAAGCACTGAATGCTGATGCTAATCAGTGTTATGAGAAGAACATGCATGGAATTTTAAAACATTGTCTCTGGACGTGTAGGTTCTCTATTATCAGGAAAATATATGAAAATTGACAGATCTAGCTATGGCGCATGGTCATGGCTCGAATGGGGCTGACCCAGTCCTTGAACCGTCGAGTTCTTGAATATCCAGTAGGAGACAAATCCCCGGATTACGAGGATCGTGCTCACGGTCCCTGCCGACAGTTTGTGCTAATTAATGTATCGATGTGGAGTCAGTTTTTCAGTAGATAAACCTGGGGTTGAGAAAATTAGAGTCCAGGGAAACAAGGTTGATGTGGTTGCATTTTTTGTGATGTATTTAATTCGGTTGACTGGTATTTTTTACATTAGTAAAAATAAAAAAATAAAAAAATATAGTATCCTTTTATTATGATAGCAGCGGAGGTACATCTGATGTACACTTATAAAAAGATTTTTCTTATATTATAAGTGATGTCATCACTTGAATTATGTGCTATTTTATTTTATTTTTAACGGTTAGTTGACAAGTATAAATTTTTCCCATCACCTGATTGGGTTAAATGCCATTTGGGCTCCGCTGGGATATAATTTTCCTGCCACTTGATAATATGTGCTAGAGACAATTCTCTATCCAACGATGCGTGGGCTTTGTCTCCTGCGGTGGGCCCGAACACTGGGCTTTGTTGCTTGGATTATTTCATTTCAAGGTCCAGTTCTAGAATCTCAATTAACTTTTTTCTGATGGCCATCCGCTAATGTCTCAACTTCCCCCCAGGAAAAGTTAACAATCCTGGATAATACTATGGATAAAAGCCCCTTATTAAGTACCCGTACAATATTGTGTTTTCGGCAATAATTTTTTTTCTTTTTCTTTTTTTGTTATAAATAATAAGTTTAAATCTAGGACTGATAATTTAATCCAGACTTGATGTATCTCAACATTACCACCGATTTAAATGAAATTTTTTTCTATCTTAGCCCAAACCTAATTTAAAAAATATATATATTAGTATTATATACACATATAATAATATATGCATGTATACATAATATTTATAATTTCTATATTTCATATATATACACAAATATAATAGAAATGACATGACCCACTAACCCAGAACCTGGACGGACCAGTCTAGATGAAAAAAAAAAAACCTATCTAATCTGATAAAAAAGTCAGATTGACTCGTTGAACCATCATGGGGTTGTGTCGGCCGGCTCTATCAATCTGAGTACAAACCCTCATTGCGGTTGTCTTTCAGCAAACAGAAGCCCAATCTGTGAAGTCAGGACGGTGCCCTTGTACCAGGATCCAACAGAGCAGACCGACCCTCTGAAGCCAGTGCTGCACCTGGTTGAACGGCCATGTTCCATCACCTTAACGCCCCAGCTTGGGTCACAATCCACGGGACCTGGCTCGGAGATGCATCCCTCACGGCACAAGCCTTCTAGATTTTCGGGTTAACACGTTCCTAGCAGCGTGGGATTTACTTGAAATATAGTGAAACGGCTATTAAAAGTAACGTGAAAAGTATCAGACCGACGACAGCTATACATCCTACTGGAATATGGCTAAACTAAAACAAAGAGAGTTCACATAAAACATTCTCAAACTACAGCTCCTACTAGGGCTACCCCATCCTTCCTGCATCAGATAGTTAAGTTACACAGACTATCTCACATTTTCAGAAAATCTACCACTATAGGAAGTTGTTAGAGAATGGCATCACAGAGGATGCATAAAGATGATGACACAGAATAAAAGTAGAAATTCAGAACCAGCCTTTTCCTAGGGAGAATGGACAGCGCATATCTCCGTTTTCCACCTAGGGCATCTATGTGGTTGAGCCCTGCTGTTTCTTCTCTCCTTGTCTCCATGCCTATTAATTGTGTTCCCAACCACTAATCTTTTCTAAGAGCCAGCTGATAGTAAGATCAGCCTTCTTCATCGTAATCTTCCTCCTCCTCGTCTAATCTTTTGCTGAGCTGTGCAAGCTGAAGAGGGTCAATAACCATCTTGTCCATTTCAGAAAGTGACCAACCTGGATATTCTTCATGGTTAGTTTCAGCAGCAGGCTCTACTGATGAGCTGGGGGCTGAGGTGGTGGTTGTGGTTGTGGTGGTGGTGGCGGCGGCGGCTGGTGCTGCCGCAGCTGGTGCTGCTGCAGCCTTTGCATCCTCACTATCATTAACCTCTGCATTCAGATCAAAGTTTCGTTCTGGTTGATTGGTAGCATCACTGACTCTGTTATTTTCCTTCACTGATTCCTTAGACTCTGAGCCATTGTCCATCACTACTCCAGGATTGGTGTTATTTTTAATGCTCTGCTGAACAGTTGTGCAGGATTCTGGTTCAAGGTCACGACTAGAAGACTCTCTTTCTATATTTCGAGCACCTCTTCCACGACCTCTCCCTCGTCCTCGACCTCTTCCTCTGCCACTGCTGCCTGCATGGCTCATCTCATGCTGAAGGGAACAAGGTTAAAAACTCTTTAAAATACCTCTCAAATAAAAATCATGTGACAAACTTGAAACTGCTGAACATAACATCTTCCAATGTAACTACCCTTGCAATAAACTTAAAAAGAAGGAACCACCAAAAACCAAACCAATTAATCAATGTATCCTACCATCCTGCTTCTCTTCAACTCCTCGTCACTGTCATTGCATTCATCTCCAGTGGGCTTTCTGGAAGAATTACATGCAACCAGAGTAAACCTAATTTGTTAATCCAAGATCCGCATAAAGAAAATGAGTAAAAAGGAAACAAAACAATAACATGATCTCTCCAATCACCTCTTTTGAAGAGGTCTGTGATCCCCTGTGGAATCGGAATGACCATGACTGTAGTCAGGAACCCTGCTGACAATTTCTCTCAGAAAATCAAACACGTTATAGCTCTGTACACAATGTTTTCTGCAGTTTAAGCAAGGGATTCAATTAGATCATATGCAAAATAGAAGATAAGAAAGGGGTTTAAAGGAAACATAAAAAGATTAATTACAAAAGGGACATGACGCCCCCACCACAACACACACAAACACACTCACACTTCATAGGTGAGCTACAGTTGGAGAGCGAGAGGAGAGGAGAACAAAATGCAACCAGCTTCACACATCTTGCTCAACAAACCATATGTAGATAATAAGAGCAAACCGAGGACTCTTAAACTCAATCATGTTTGGTCTCCACAATGAGGGTTTCAAAAGGGGTATTCTGGTGATGGTAGAAACTCCTAACTACCAACACACAAGCATGCAAAGAAAATGTATATAGAGGTGCTTAAAACTTGCACCAACCTGAGTTGGGCAAACAAATCAAAGACAGTTATTCTGATTAGAGCATTTTAGGAGGACCCAGTATATCCTAAGCCCATTGTAGATGCAAGTCAGATGATTTTATTTTCACTTTCAGAGTTTCAAGAAATGTCTATTTAAATAACACAAACCAATAAAATTTATCTATTTGCACCAGATTCAGGCAGAATATGAATAAAATAATTTGTAAAACTGGGTTTAGCCAGATAAGAGCCTATTATGGCTCATGTAGGAACAATCTTCACCGACTAAAGAGAATCTACATACAAAAAGAAAAAGACATATTTTTCATTTTAATTCTATTTTCTATCAATCTCATTTAAAACAAGAGCCCATGTACAAAGCCTGAGATATGGCAGAATGTATTCACTTGAATGTAAGACCAAACCAACATCATGAACTGAAAGAGGACGGAGCTCCTGAAAATCCATATGTACAGAGAAAAAAGGAAATGTACTAATAACCTGGTGATTAACCTATGAACTGATCAACCCAGCATGGTTTCAAACAACTGGGTGGTTTATTCTCAGACTAAAAAAAAATGTTAAAATTCAATGGTGGGCCTGGAACACAGTCTTGTCACCAAGCTAAGCTCATTAAACCACCGCAAAAATGCCATCTTGCAGTCCTAAAGGTACAGAAGCATGTACACATTTATCCGATATAATACCTTAAAATTCTGCTAGTCGTCCTTTTGCTTTCTTCTCCCATCCTTTTTACAGGGGAAAAAAAACCAAAAGAAAGAATCACAGCAGAACTACAATTTGCTATTTAACTTAAACCTTTATGAAAATAAATGGACAGAGCCTGAGTGCTCATAAAGAAAACCAGCATGGTGTACATATTAGGTTGCACATGCTCATCCATTAGCTCATACAAGAGAGACTCTTAGATGAATAACAGCAATTCCAGACTTACAAATGCAAAGCACTCATAGTCTTTGCTCCTCGCTGAAGGGTGATCTCATGGGTACGGTCACAGAGGTCTTGCAGAAACAATTCCAATGCTTTGGCTGCATTTATATCCAAGAAAAGCATAAGCAGGCAAACATTTTTGTAGAAAGACTGAGAACTAAAGCATAAATAGTTACAGGTACTTACAAACTAAAACAGGCACTGCCAGTGCTATCTTCCCAACATCCTCATCAGCTTGCATAATTTTCTTTATGCGAGCCTGCCAAATTAAAATTGTCCATCATACAACAGTATAAGACAAAAACTTTTTCCAATGCAATAATTTAAAATTTAAATAGAATTTTCTGTCAATTTTCGAAGAACAGAAACATCAACAATGGCACACTCAGTTTTAAGATGTTATATGGCTCTCAAATTGAAGAAGTAAAAAATGATCTAAGCAAGCCTTAAAAAAAAACTGCACAAGTTGCAGATAGCTTTTTTTTATTTTCTGAATGGCTGTATCACACCTTCAAATTTCTAGAAACTATCTATTCTGTTGGAGTTGGTGACTAGCCATTGGTGTGAAATGTGAAACTGAAGTTTGATAACCTTCTACATGCCATCCCACAAAATAACTAACCTCACCAACTAAACACTCCAACAACAAAGGCAACTTCATCTATATATGCCTCAATATCACAAGGCTGATGCCACAGCTTCCACCAAATTCTTCAAACTGCCAGGCTCAGTAAATTGAAACCAGATCAAACAGGCATTCTTGATTTTGTAACAACGCACTATGTTTCTGAAGTGATGTTGTTGAAGGGGGGAAATTATATACTTAAATCATTACAGAGTAATCAATAGCACCCCAAGTGAAAAGTTCTGTCATATCTCTAATTTGATGGCCATGTTACGATCCTTGATGGGAGTGACTAGTGAGGACTAACCAAGTATAGAATTTATTAAGATGTATTACACAATGATGCAAAGGCGTCTGAAATTGCCAGGAGCAAAGGGAAAGGGATATCTGGGAATGAGAACGGTTTAGAGGTATGAGTAAATTTTCCTTCATCAGAAGCGCACACAGTTGCTGGGTGAGTGTTTGTCTTCTAGGAAAGAAGTGGCTGCTATAGTGAGGGTATGCAAAGGCAAGGCCAAAAAAGCATAAACTACAGTGCAACCTCAGGCTAAAATAATGCATTATAACTTGAAAACAAGCAACTCAAAACACATTTAGATCAGATCCAAAATCCCCAATTCCGTACCATCAAAAACAGTGTCATGCTGGTCATTTGCAGGCAAAACAAGAGAAACATGTAGAAAATTAGAATGGTCCTAATTATAGAAGCAAAGCTAATGCTAGACCTGATCTAAATAAAATACTGATCTTAAATTACCCTAAGGTCCAAAGTACAGGTATATGAATGACCATTTTGAACAGTAACTGACAACCACAGTCAACAGCAAAATCTAGAAGAAAAATAACCTACGTCCCTCGAGCCCATCAACAATAAGATTCCCATCAACTAATTTGAAACACAACTTCACAAACCCACATGAGAAGCCTATGCCACAAACAAAAGAAAATATTAACAAGAACCAAAACCAAAAGAACGAACCTATAATTCAAAAATAAAACAGCCCCGCAATCCAGAAGAGAACACGTTCCGTGCCATTATCACCACAATAGCTCTATAATTGACACAATTACCAACTAATTAAACCCATTAATCATAAAAACACTACTTCCTCAAAAAAACAAAACACCAACCTGCCAATTTCACCTAAAAAATCACAATACTTTCAGTGAAACAATCCCAAATCAAGAAAAAAACCAGAACCAGACCATAAATCCTCATAAACGTTCTATCTTTAAGCTAATTCCAACTCTAAACTAGATACAACAATAAAAAAAAAAAACCTAAAGCAAAACGAAAATGGTCAAATTATCATCAACAGAACATCTAACCAGTCAATCTATCATCCAAAAAGCTTCGAACTTTCCCTTCTTTTTCTCAACTACTAAGCAAACCAAGCAAGCCCCAGGTCACAAAAAACCGCAAAGAAGAGAAAAAAGAGTTCCTTGCAGCCAATAGTGAAACTAACATGAACAGAACAATCAATAAATCAATTAAAAAGTTTCAAACTTTCCTTTCGTTTTCTCAACTGCAAACCAAACAAAGCAAAACCCGGATCACAAAAAGAGCAAAGAGCAAAGGTGAGAGCTTACAGCTGGAAAACGAGTATCAAGCTTCTTCTTCATGGTTTGGTCAGATTTGAAGCATTAAATAATCACAAAACGAAAAAAAAAACTGAAAGAAAGAGATAATAGAAATTATTTGTTTTTAATTCAAAGCAAAATCATTTCCTCATGATTTAACTGTAATAATCTTACAAACAACAACAAGGATAAGAAACATCGATCTTTGTTTAGATCCAAAACCTTATAAAAACAGATGTATCATTTCCATGGATTATCCATCCGTACGTGTTTGACACCCAAGAAAATAAAAATAATAAAAAGTATGATAAGGTGACGTCGCTGGCGGTTTTAGTATAACACGGACTAATAGAAAAAAGCCAAGTGTGTAAGAGGATGAATTTCTTTATTCTAAGTTGGGTTTATTCTTACATGGCGGATTGTGATTGGGCTGTTCAAAATAGGGGAAAAGTAAACAACTTTTCTTTTTGACCTTTTCTTTTTATCTGTTTGTTTTGTAGAAAGGAAAAAAAGGCATAGTTTATGGCGGTGGAGAGAATGCGATTCAAGCTCTCATATTTTTGCAATGTTTAATTAAGTCCTTCTAATGTTATTCACAATCTACGTTGGTTCAATTAGATCCAAATAATAAAGATTTCTTACAATAAGATGAAAATTACCACCATGGCCTTCTTGATCTAAATTTAAATTCAAATTAATTTTATCATCTATAATAAAATAAGAGTTAGGATAGACGAGGTATAATTTTTCATAAAAGGTATCATGAAGTTTTGCAATATTAATGATATATTGAGATTTTATTATTCTTAGCTGCTGCAACATAAATAATAATATAGATTTTTTTTATGGTGATAAATGATATTATTATTCGTAATTAAGATAGTAACCTAATATAATATGTCGCAATTATATTGATGGTTAATGAAAATTATAGTGATTTTTTTATGGGTAATTAAAATTGATTTATATTTATGACAAAAATACTAAGCATTAAAAAACTACAAAAACAAATTTTATAAAGACTATGAACTTTCATATCATATCATATGATCGTAGTATTGGACATAAGATTGAATTTTAATTAATCAAATGACTTGTGTCTATTTTTTTTATCATAAAAATATAATAATTACCTTTTAAAATCTAAAACCGCTATAATAACATAAACTGGACAAACATAATAAAATGTTTTTTTAGCTTTTATTTCTTAATTTCTTCATCTCTCTCCCACGTAAACTTTAATTTGCAATACTTCTTATGGACTTTGTTCTTGTTGAGCCTAATGTTTGATGGAAGATTATCCTAGGTTTTAAATTTAATGTGATATTTGCCATAGATATAATAGATTGTAGTGAGGCAATATTCACAAATCATGGTATAATTATGGAATAGGTGTTTATCAAGACTTCAATATCAGAAGGTCGATTGAAATAGAAAAATAAAAAAAGTCCACGTTGTCTCTTCAATAATCCAAAGAGTGATTGTAAATTTCTTTTACACTTCAAGGGCTGATCAACACAAGAAAAAAGTTCTAGGGGTAAATTGAAAAGGTTGATAAATTTTAAGGAGTAAATTAAAAATAATATTTGACTTTTTATTTGATACTCTCATGTCCATCCAAGGAAATGATAGTATGAAAGACGTCAAAGTTTACTGTTGAAGACATTAGAGAATCTATCAACATGCATCGTAGTGGATGTTTCTAGAAAGTGTTTTTATTAAAAAAAATTATAAAAAAATATATTTAAATTGATATTTTTAATATTTTTTTATAACTTTAATATGATAATATAAAAGATAAAAATTTATTTTAATATATTTTAAAATAAAAAACTATTTTAAAAAATATCCTGCAACACAATCTCAAATATATATTTAACCTAGACATTTTATATAATTTTATTTTGTTAGTGTAATATGAGATATTTTTTAAAAGAAAATATGCTAAAATGATTTTATTTTTTATTTTTTTAATATCATCATATTAAAAGACATAAAAATTATTAAGTTAATATTTTTTTTAAATAAAACATATTTTTAAAATGCACATAAAAATAGATTATATCATATTCTCAAACACCTATAAAAAAAAAGATAATAAATGAGCTACTAGCTATAAATCTTTTTCATTATAATTTTATTTTATTTTTATCATATATATATATATATATATATATATTATTTCTAAAGCATACAACTTATTAAAAAACACTATTTGTTTTTAATTTAAAGTAATTTTTTTAAGATTTTGATAAAAAAAAAACAGGTTCAATATTCTTAATTTTAAACAGGTATAGATAAACTAGTACTATGAATTGATACATGATGATTTGTGTGCATTTGACCTAGAAATTTTGTGATATTTAGGTTATAACTAATAAAAATTTATAGCATAATAGAGAAATTAATATAAGAGGGAGAGAGAAACATGAAAGAAAATTAAAGATATAATTGTTAAATAAGTGAGTGAATTCTTATAATTTGTTTAGCGAATCCAAATATTATAAGTATTTAGTATATTACATATTAAAGGAAATGTCTCATGTTTCCATAAATGTTTTTCATTAACTCTTCTTATGGAAGTTTGACTTTTCTTTAGTAATCAACCATGTTGACATAGTATCAAATACATGGCAGGAATAATTGTGTGGCAAGCCCTAATAAAATAAAATAAAAAATAAAATCTTGCAAGATTATACTCATCACTTCAATCCTTTCTCTCTATTGATGCATTGCACCAACACCATAATGGGATTAATTTGTTTCCATTGATTGAAAGATATTCATTTATTCAGGACTCAATAAAAAGAGAATATCCTAAACAAGTTTTACTTCAAATCAAAAACTTGGATCATTTTAATTTCCTTTTGTTTTCAATGGAATCAATTGGTGCAGAAAGGTGTCCCTCTAGGACCTCAAGCATCTCAGCAGCCTCCGAAGAAACATTATGCAGACATAGTGGTGATCATGATCAGAAAAACATGATCAATCTGAAGATGAAAGAGAAAGTTGTTAGTGGAACTGAACCATTAACCTTGCCCGATTCATCAAGTTCTCCTGTTTTGCTCGATTTGAAGCTTTCTAATGATGATTCTCTCGGTGGATCAAAGCTAGAATTCAATCTTTTTAGCCCTATTAATGCAGGATCTTTTCATGCAAATGAATCAATAGATGAGACTTTGAAACTAGCAGATTCAAGGGTTTTCTCGTGCAGCTATTGCAAGAGAGAGTTCTCCACATCCCAAGCTCTTGGTGGGCATCAAAACGCACACAAACAAGAGCGTGCAATAGCCAAAAGGCGTCAAGGGATGGATGTGGATGCTTTTGGGCACTTTCCATACTATCCCTGTTCAAACCCTTCAACACACCCTTATTATGGATCTTTCAATAGGTCACTTGGCATGGAGATGGATTCCTTGATTCGCAAGCCATCATCTTATCCATGGAGTACATCCTCAAGTGGGTATCGTTTTGGCCTTGGTGGGTGGTCAAGGCAGGCCATGATGAATGCACAACCGACTTCCATTGATAGGCTAAGAATGGAGAGTTTGAATTCTCTTAATGGTAGATATGGAAACTCTACTGCCTCTTCTTCTTCTTCTTCAAGGTTTGAGGACATTAATGACTTATTTCGCAACTTTGGTGGTTCTTCGTCATCAAATATTGCAACCAATAAGCCATCCAATATTGATATTGATCAGCTCCAGTTAATTGAACCTCCAAAAAGTGATCAAGCTAATCCATTAGGACTTGATTTGTCCCTAAAGCTTTAGCATGTTCTATACATATGTTGCTTTGTTATTTGTCAAAATTCACATTGACCTACAGATAATGTATACATATACATGGTTAGTTGATTTGATTGTTTTCTATTATTTCTTGAATTTCTCTGTAAATATTAGCTTAATTTAGCCTTAATTTCAATTCCTTATTTTTTGTTCTCTCTCTCTACATTGCTTTCTAAAATGTGATCTTTGCCCTTTGCTATTATTGTATTTAATTAAGGTTGTGTTGTATTACTATCTTAAAAAAAAAACCAGAGATAATTGAATATAAAGGTAATATAGTTTCAGTATCTTTTATTTTAAAATAATAAAAATTTATTTTAAAACTATTAAGAGATATATTATTTTTTTATATCTTCATTTTTATTTTTCTAACCAAACACATTTATATTTTTTTATAAATCTAGAACTAACTAAACATAAACAATCATAACTCACCAAAATGAGCTCTTGTTCCAATATTGCAAGAACTGGGATTTGGATTGCATTATACCGGTGTAACCTTGAAGAAAAGATGCCATAAAATCATGGAGTAAATTTCATCTCATCAATATTCTGCTCTTCAATAATATATATTAATGACAAAATATTGCATAGCTACGTACCTTTTTTTTTCCTTCCCTTTGTTAAACCTTGATATATATCTTCATATAATATGTTTATATATTCTTTTCCATAATTACTGGATGAAACGAATTAATTTTACCACGTTTGAAACACTAATACTAAATATTGCCACAATTAACTTGCTAAAAAAGAGAGAGAGAGAAAGATTTATTTATCATTCCAAATATATCTTACAGTATTTACTCATATAAATTGAATACATGTGGCATCCCAACTCCTCTTGGGCTCTGATCATATCTTCATAGACAAATTTTCCTTCCTAATTATTATGACAGGAAAAAAAAATACAAGTAATTAAGGAGATATGAGAAGGATTAGACATGGAATTGCAACATTAATTTTAATTACCATCGTGTTAGAGTATATAAGTAAGATCTATTCCCTTCTTATTCTTGTTTGCAAGCCTTAATCATAACTCGGAAGAGACACATAAATAAATTAGTTTTTCGAATAATAAATTTCAAATAATCAATTTATTACTTGGATTAACCATATGATTAATTATGTTTTGATGTGAAGGTATCTTCTAATTGGAAAAAAAAAAAAATATAAAGTTAAACTTGTTTAACAAAAAACCTTTTACAATAAAATATTTATAGGTGTTTCGTTATTTTTAAAATCAACTATTTAATAAAGTAATAATATTTTTTTTTAGATTTGATTAATAACATAATAAAGTAGAAGATTCTCAAAAAAAACCAAAAACCTGACCCTATTTTTTAAAATTAATTTATCATAAATCAGGTTTAATAACTATATTTATATTTCTTAATAAAAAAATGAGATTATTTTTAAAAGCCAAAACAGAAAATTATCTTGTACCTTTTAGACCTTTGAAAGCCCATGAACGATTTATAGGAAAGGGCCAAGCCCAAAATCTGTAGTGCAGCGATGCAAAGGAATCAGTGAGGAGGTCGGAAAGAGCGGGGGCTAACTGATTTTGGTTCCTGACTCGACAGAAAAACTAACCGAACATTAGTTACCGTTGACGTTGAATTACTTGGTGAAAAGTTTCGATCTTGATTTCCTAATTGCATACTGATTTTTCTATACAATCCGGACTCTATACTGATTAATTTCAGTCTATATAAGAATGCTAACCCACACCCACAAACTAAAACATATGAGAAGAAAAGATTAATTGGTTTTTGTTTATCTGTGTCTTGTTGTAGTTCTGTCATTACTTACAGCAATGGAGAGACAACAACTGTTTCATGTTTCTGATTCTTGTTCTATTCTCAAGAAAATTAAGAATCCAAATAAAAGAAAAGAATGTGAATGTCAACATGCCGAGAGAGAAGTGTTTGCTGGGTCCCCGCCACCTTTCAATGAGCATCCTTTTTGGTTCAAGAAGCCAAAAACAAGCAGCGGAATTGGTTCCATTGTTGTTGCTTCAAGAAATCCAGGGAGGGTTGTAAAGGAACCAAAGCTTTTTGATGAAAACTGGGTTTTCAAGAACTCTGTTGATAGTGATTCAAGAAACAAAGAATCTGCGGAAGAGTTGGAGAGAAGGGTGGCTTTTAATCTTAGGACGATGAGATCGTCTTTTAGCCTTGGGGATTTGCTAGAGGAGAGGTCTCGTGGGGTATCAACTCAACTAAGTCTGTATCATCATGACCCATTCGAGATCAAGAAGAAGATGAAGCCAAGTGATCTGGGTAATCTATGCAGGCTGCTTGTGTCTGCAGATTTGGTTGAGAAACATATCCTGCCTTTCTTGAACGAGGATCAAACTAAACAGGTTATAATTCCGAATCAAGAAAGGAATGGTTTGAAGGTCTGGGTTAGGGATATTGACACTGAAAGTATGCATCAGTTGGTCTTCAAAAGATGGAGCACTTCTAAAAGTTATATTTTCAATGATGGCTGGACAAAGCACTTCGTTAAAAGGAGGAATTTGGTTGAAGGAGATGAAATTGGACTCTACTGGGACAATGATCAGTCAAGATTTCATTTCAGTGTTCTGAGTAGAGCTGCTGCTACTGGCTAAGACTAAGATTTTGTATTTGCTCTTAGGTTATGTTTGATTGTTGTTTAGAATCTGAGATGCTTGCTTGTTTTATTGTAGTCAACTTCTGTTGTTATTATTCTGTTATAATCAATCCAGTTTAGTTCGAAAGATTTCTTTTGCCTGGTTTGATTTCAATCAACCAATCCATTATTCCCAGTTCTGACGTTTAACATATTCTCATCGTAGAGCTTCAAAGGCTCATCAAGCGATATCGATGATACAAGGCTAATCTAATGTTTATGACAGTAAAAGAAAAAATAGGTTAGAAGGTTAACTAATTTTCATACGGGCTGACGGTTTCTATTATTTATTAGTCATGCTTTTACTTCTTTTTTTACGAGTCAGCTAGTATGTGGCATGGGAAGATCACAGTGCATTTTTATGTCATGGGAAGGAGAACACTGCATCTGTTGCTAATTAAAGTTTCTTGGCAAGAATCGACTTTTCCTATACAGGAAGGAGGATTAGGAATCAAAAAGTTAGAAGGGATGTAATTCTGCATGTGTCTTGAGGAAGGTGTCTGATTATACAAGCAGGATCTCTAAAGGTGGCTTGGTGCATGATTCATCTCCTAATTAAAATTTAGAATTTATGGTGCTCAACTATTCCAAATGACTGTTCAGAATTGGAAAAAATTACTAAAGCTTAGAACTCTAATTTGGGATCAAATCGAGCATACAGTAGGCAATGGGGAGAATTTCTTTTGTTTTGTGGTGGGACTCTTGGCATCCTCATGGACCTAAGAAATTATGGCCGAAGGCTTAATTATGTTTGAGTCGGATTAATTGCCTACAACCTCAAAGCTTACACAAGTTAATAATGATCCTGTTCGTGTCTGCATATCTGTAGATGAGGATAGAGATCACTCATTCTTCACCTGCACCTTCATTAACAAATTTAGAACCACAACCAGAAAATTTGTAAATAGCAGCATAAACGTCGATAGGAAAAATTTCATCGCTAATTTCCGATGGAAATGATAACAAATAATTTCCACCATTAATTTTCCACAGAAATTATGATGGATTACGTTCAGTCCATAATTTTAATTACTCATCACTATTTAATACAGGAATTGCTGACAAATTATTTCCATCGACAAATGTTAATATGTTATAACGACATTTGTTCCCCTTATTTTTTTCCCCTCCTCCTCCATGCACCCCAACCCACATTTACATCTATCAATAAACATTGATAGTTGGATTTTTGTGAAGTTTCAATGCACAAAATAAATAAATCCACTTATTTTTTTTTTGTAATTCATCTATATTTTGTGTTAATTTATTGAATTTTTTTAGTAACCCGCATCTACATCTATCAATAATATTAGCATCGATCGTTTGATTTTTTGTGAAGTTTCGATACACAAAGTAAACAGACCCGTCTATTTTTTTGTAATTCATCTATGTTTTACGTTAATTTATTGAATTATTTTAGTAGTTTACTTGTATATTTAAGTGTTTTATAACTTTTTACTATGAAAAAATTATGTATTAATATATAATTTGTATGCTAGGGTTTATTTGGGATTTGAGAAAAATTGAATTTTATTGTCATTTGATGAAATTAAGTTTGATTTTATAATTTAGGTGTGTTGTAATTGAATAAATGATGATTAATTTTAATGGGTGCTAATTAATTGGATTTTATTATTAAATTGAAAATTTAAAGAAAATTGATTTTTTATAAAATTATAAAATGAATATTATTGTTTCATATTTAAACAATGAATGATGGTTATTGGATCATCCATTGCATAATTATTATTTCATATTTAAACCAAAAATGAAAGGCACCCCTTGAGTTTAATGGATTTCATATATAGTTTAAGTAGTTATTTTATTATTCAAATATTCAATCATTATTAGAGTTGTTTCTTGTTTGATATAATTATCGTTTCGGCTTAAAAATAAAATTAATTAGTTTAATTGGTCATGTGAATATATATATATATATATTGAGTGATTATATATTGGTGTTGTTAATTTCTCTTCGCAATGAAAGATCAGATAAAGAAAAAACGAGAGAGAGAGAGACGTCCACTCTTTCTCAAATAACGTCTCTCATGAGCAAAGCAAATTACTTGATCAACATAACATATATATAAAATCTAAAGCACAGAGAAAGAGTGTAATTATTCTTTATTGCTGTTGTTTTCGCTCTGTTACTACCACTAACAGCTAACCTCAAATTCCATTCAAGCCTCAAGGAACCAAAGTTTGCTTTGGAACAATCTCAACAGGCACCACAGATGGTGCTGACGGTGATGGAGTAGTGGGATCGGCAGCTTTATCACAGTAGCCTTCAAGAATTTGGCTCTCTTCAGTGGTAAATCCTAGTGTATCAATCATGTTAGGCCAGCAATGTTCACCAATGGTGCTCAAAGCTTGGCAACAGCTATGACCAAGTTGAGTCTCGCCGTTAAGGAAGAAAAGAACAATCTCCCCAGTACATGCTTGTAGTTGCAACAAAGAGTCCCAGCAGTTTGATGACTCTTCATCTAATTTTAAGCGAGTCGAAAGGTTTGAGATTGAAGCGCCAGCGGTCTTGCCTTGGCCTTGTAGCAGCCCAAGCTGCTGCATGCCAATAAAGCAACGAAAAGAAAGAGCTTAAGATTAAAAGCCATTTTGAAGGTGATATTATAGAGAGAGTGGTATTTGATCTGGCAATGGAGATTGCTGCGTGATTTATATAGGAATTATAGAGCATGCGATGTTGAATTAATTTGAACGTTACATTTCTTGAAAGTTACACACAAGGCAGGAAGGAAATGAGAGAACGTGTGGTACTTAGATCTTGGAAGGGAATAGAAAGACCAAAAGGCAATAATCAATTAATCATCCATGAAGCTTACAATTTATGGCAAATAAATCAGATTAAAATTTCTGTAACAGGCCATAATTAGCAAACACATTAGTAATATTTACTACATAATGACGGGCATAATCTTGCTGGTGCATTTAATTTATTTGCCATAAATTTTTTTCCAGCCCCCTTAACAATATTAATCTATAGTTTTAGCCTAAAAAGTAGAAAAAATGAAAAAAATTTCCCCCATAGAATAATTTTCCTGATTTGGCCCCCTTAATTTTATTTTCTAGCTCTGCTACTGTTGACGTCAACATTTCGTCGAACTCTGTCAGCCATTAACATGGGTGACAGAATCATGTTAACTCGTCGATGAAATATTTTGTTCATGATTTCTAATTTTCTAGTGGTGAACGGAATCTACATTTATGTATTAGTAACATGCCACTCATTGGTTTGAATACTGAGTTCTGTTGGGGTAAGGAAAAACCGCAGAAGAAGAATTTTCAGTCTGTTGTCATGGAGCTTGCATGGTGTTCTTTCATTTATTAGACATGGAATGATGGGAGCAGGGGCACTTCACATATCCATAGTTATAATATCTGGCTTGGCTCAAGGTCTAGCAATTTGTATATCTATGAGTTGGTCAATTGAGTTTTTAGAATAAAATGATGTTGTTTTGGACTATTTAAAAAAAAAAAACTAGAACAAAATCATTTTGAATAATTTTTTTAAAAAATAATTGTTTAGATCTTCCCTTACGAATTGCCATGTTAAATCACCTGAATTTAACCTGTTAAACTCCTCATACAGTTTAAAAGGACAGGTTCGGTAACTATGTGAAGGGCCGAGCCCAAGAGGAAGATAATATGAGATGCAGGGCGGCAACATAACGGGCGATAGGAAAAGAGCGGGAGAAAACTGATTTGATTTCCCGTCTCAAGTCTTAATAGATTTACAAACCAAATTAGTACTTACCGTTGAATTACTTGGTAACAAAGTTTCTTTCTTTTCCGAATCGCATACTGACTGACTTTCCGGACTCCACACTGATAAACTCCAGTCTGTATATTTATTAATCCACGCCCACAGAGTAAAACATTTGTGAGAAAATTTTGATTCTTATCTGTGTCTCGTTGTTTATTTTATCTGTTATTGCAACAATGGAGAAACAACAACAATTTTGTGTTTTGAGTCCTTGTTTTCCTTCCAGGAACACCAATAATCCTAAGAAAAGAAAAGAATGTGAATGTCAACAAGCCGAGAGAGAAGTGTTTGCTGGGTCACAGCCAATTTTCAATGAGCATCCTTTTTGGTTCAAGAAGCCAAAAACAAGCAGCGGAATTGGTTCCATTGTTGTTGCTTCAAGAAATCCAGGGAGGGTTTTAAAGGAATCAAAGCTTTTTGATGAAAACTGGGTTTTCAAGAACTCTGTTGATCCTGATTCAAGAAACAATGAATCTGGAGAAGAGTTGGAGAGAAGGGTGGCTTTTAATCTTAGGACGATGAGATCGTCTTTTAGCCTTGGGGATTTGCTAGAGGAGAGGTCTCGTGGGGTATCAACTCAACTAAGTCTGTATCATCATGACCCATTCGAGATCAAGAAGAAGATGAAGCCAAGTGATCTGGGTAATCTATGCAGGCTGCTTGTGTCTGCAGATTTGGTTGAGAAACATATCCTACCTTTCTTGAACGAGGATCAAACTAAACAGGTTATAATTCCGAATCAAGAAATCAATGGTTTGAAGGTCTGGGTTTGGGATATCGATACTGGAAGTATGCATCAGTTGGTCTTCAAAAGATGGAGCACTTCTAAAAGCTATATTTTCAATGATGGCTGGACAAAGCACTTCGTTAAAAGGAGGAATTTGAGGGAAAGCGATGAAATTGGACTCTACTGGGACAATGATCAGTCAAGATTTCACTTCAGTGTTCTTAGTAGGGCTGCTGCTGTGGCCAAGATTAGAAATTAGTGTTGCTTCTAGGCTATGTTTGATTGTTGTTTGGATTTTCAGATCTTGTTTACTGTGATTAACTTCAACTGATATATATAATTCTATTTTTCCTGTCTTCTTCTTCATCATAACCAAAATCACAAGAGGATCAGCTCTTCATTTTTTCTTAATCTTGCTGTGCCTTTTAACGGCCCAAAACACGTAGAGAATTCCCTAGTAAAAGGCACGGTGACAATTGTAATGACCACACAACTGATATCTTGGCTTGGCCCGTTGGCCTATTCCAAGATAGGTAAATTTTTTTTTATCTTAAGTAATTACTTATTACTGTATTCCTTTGTAATGCAACGTGATATTACTGTTGATGGAACTAGATAGGCAAGGATCATGTGAATTATCCCAATAATTTATTTATTTTTTTATCATTTTATGTAAAGGTTATATAGTGTGTTGAAATGATTGCAAAAGGAAGGCTTTTTGGAGGCAAGATGCTAAAATGATTGTGCATGGGAAATTTCCTAGCTGGTAGAGGCGGAACCACATTGAAGGGTGCGGGCCAGGGCACCCCAATTATAGACAATATTTACATTTAATTAATTCAAGTCTTTACACGAGCCTTTGGCGATGACATTGTTGGGCTGGTTTAATAACTTTGGGTAAAAGGGAATGTTGGCCATCAAGGCCAAGGGTGATAATTATTTAAACACAAATACTTATTTTCTTCTTTTCAATTATTCAATTAAATATTTTAGTATTAGTTTAATAAATCCATTTACCGCTTCTTTACTTCGATCCCATTACTTGTCACATCAAAATCACAGCAACACATGCACGTCTATGCGCTTTGTAGCCAAAAAAGGGCAAATTCTGGTAATATATATATATATATATATATATATATATATATATATATATATATATTAAAACTTAAATTTATTACATTTTAAATACAGGTGGTGGCTGTTAGGTTTTACCGGGATTTTAACAGCCTATTTAGGATCTACCTTGCCTATTTTCCTGTTCTACGCATCCCATTTAAAAAATAGAAAAATAAAAGAAAAGAAAATAAATAAGTAAATAAAATGGAAAGAAAATCTAGGTCCCTAATATTGGAAAAGGTTATTAATGTATCACCGTACATATACTTTTTTATGATAATTATTGCATCTAAAATCACAAACTCATTGTACAGAGATATTATTATTTATAATTTTTTTTTTGTTAAAAGTGTGAATGCCGCTAGATTTATATAAAAAAAAAGTTTTTTTAATGGTAATTATTGCATCTAAAATCAGACAAATTCATTTACAGAGATATTATTATTTATGATTTTTTCTTGTTAAAAATGTGAAAGCCGCTAGATTTATATATATAAAAAAACCATTACCGTAAATTAAATACAGTCTAATTCCACCTGGCGTACGAGAGAGAACATTAAAAAAAAAAAAAAGACAAGAAAGAGAGAGAATCCTTAAAAATAAACCAGAAATAGAGGAAGCCATTAAAACTGCACAACAGACAGACAAACATAGCAAACAATTTCGAAGAAACGCTCGTAACCCACAAATCAACGACCCTTTAGCCGCTTTTCTCTTCAAGGTTTGTTATCAGATCCATTTTTTTTCTTGTTTTGTGTTTCTTGAATTTGGTGCAGAGAGATCTTGAATGTGTTTGGTTTTTTTTTTAATGGAGAGAGATCATTAACCCACAAATCAATGTTGTTTGTGAAAGTTTTTTTTTTTTTTTTATGTGTTTGGTTTTTGTTTTATGTGTTTGGTTTGCTTTGATCTCTTTTTTTTTCGGGTCTGGTTGGATTTTGAGAGATCTCATTGTATTTATTTGAGTTTTTTATTCTATGCTCATTTCTTTTCTGTAAAAATTCAGTTATTATTATTATTTTTTATGTGGAGGTCAAGAATTTGTGGTGGGGCTTCATTTTTTTTGGTTTGTAGGTATTTAGAAATTTCATTTCTTTTGTTTTCCATTCAAAGAAATACGGAAGATTTCATTTCTTGTGTTTTGCATTGAGAATGTGGGATGATATATGGATTTGTGTTTGAATCAATTCTTTTTTCAGTTTTTATTATTGTTTGCATAATGTTTTTGGCTTACGAAAAATTGGTTGCAAATGATATTTTATTAGTCGGTTATGCAATTTTGAGAGCTGAATTAATGACATTTGATTTTGCATCTTACCTTTGGTTTTATGTTTGCTCACTTTATCAGGATGTGAAATATCTTGTTTTGCATTTGTGTTTGATTTGATGATATTCTTGTTAGCAAATCGATGAATTGCAGAAAATTCGTGTTATTCTCTTTTCCATTTTTCTTTTCCTCAAAACTATGTTAGTTTCAGATTTGTGTGACTTAACTCTGTAATTTCAAATGTGTGATGAATGCATTATGCCACCTGGGTTTTCAGTTTATGATTCTGCTGTCTCTTTTTGTCGATATATGTTTTTTCATTAAATAGTGGGCAGCTAACGAGATGCAGTTGATTCTTATGTAATACGTAGCATGCTGTATGCTTTTTAGGTGATTTCATCTTGAGATTGTCACCCATAACATCCATTAAGAATGGGATTTTAAAAGCGTTATGGATGTAGGTTATCGAGTTTTCTACATATGAGTAAATGAATGTTTTGAGGGAACTGCATATGGCATTTCTGATAAGAATTAGATTGTGAACCAATTCTCTTTCCTACACTCTTTGCAGTTTATCATGAATATGGTGTTAAAGATGGAAAATGATGCATTGGATATGTGCATTTATGCTATACTTTCTCTAGCTGTAAGAAGTGGTTTTTACATTTTGCAGGAACATTATCTTATAGTAATCCAGAAAGATGTCTCCTGCATCAAAATCCAATACCAAGTCCAAGGATAAGACCTCTGCAAAGTCTGCTATAGAACAACCAAAAGCATCCGTTAAGTCTTCTGGATCAACCAACTCTGTAACTGGGAATCCAGCGAATGCTTATAATCCAATTTCTGGGACTTTTCACACATTAGAAATACCAGCTGCTGCTGCTTTCCCGCCCTTGCATGATAATGGTCGTTTCAGAAATATAGATGACACAGATGAGCATTCTAGCAGCCCACATGGAACAGTTTCTGAGTATGATTCAGTTTCCAACAATGGGAGCTGCTCTGGTGAGTCAGAGGACATTAAAGAGAAGATAATCAATTCTACTCGACAGGAAACGATACCTGGCTTAGACAGCGACCGACGTGAGAAGATCCGTCAGAGGAATGAGAAAAAGCATCAGCGTCAGAGAGAGAGGAGGGCGCAAGAGTTGCATGACCGATGCAGTGGGTATCTGATGTCAAGAAAACTAGAAAGGCTTTCACAACAGCTTGTGGCAATGGGTTTTTCTCATGAGCGGGCAATCTTGGCCCTTATGCTGAATGAGGGCAGGGTAGAAGAATCGGTAAACTGGCTTTTTGAGGGAAGTGAGGAGGAAGCTCAAAAGGACTCTAAGCTTGAAAGTGGTGGTAACCTAAAAATTGACATAAATGAGGAGCTCGCTCAAATCTCAGCAATGGAGATGAGATACAAATGCTCAAAGCAGGAGGTTGAAAGAGCAGTGGTTGCTTGTGAAGGGGATCTAGTGAAGGCAGAAGAGACCCTGCAGCCACAGAAGCAGGAACCACCTGCAACTCCACCAAGGCAAGAATATACTGCCGATACGAATAACCTGAGGAGACTGCATGAAAAGCCTGTACCTGTGACTTCAGTTACAGCACAACAGAGAATGAATGAACAGGATTTCAACTACAAAACAGCAATTCCAGTGCCAACGTATTCAGAACCTGGGAGTAGAAACTTGCAACCTCTGAATCAGCCCAAGCCACTAGCAGACAAGAGGTGGGGCGCAACAGGATCGAGCCCTGCATTCTCATCATCTATGGGACCATCCATGCAAGTAGCACCTCCATCAACAAAACTTGATGTCCAGCTTGGTTTTACTGAAGGAGTGGGCACAACAGGATCGAGCTCTGCATTCTCATCATCTATGGGACCATCCATGCAAGTAGCACCTCCATCATCTATGGGACCATCCATGCAAGTAGCACCTCCATCAACAAAACTCGGTGTCCAGCTTGGTTTTACTGGAAATGAGAGGAAAAATGTGCAGCAGATTGTGAGGGAACCAGTCAGCCCTCAATCTATGAATGCCAAACAAAATACAGTCCCTTACGCAAGTGCCACTCCTTCAGTAACAGCTGGATGGTATTCAAATAATGTTCCAGGTGTTGAACATATGCGGTCAAATGTTAAGTTGCTTTCAAATCAGAGCACTGGAAGCCTTGGTCTTGTAAATCAGAGCTCACAACAATTTTACCATCCAGTGTCATACAAACAAAACCCGTTCCCTTATAGCGGCCCAGTAAATTATACATCAAATGGACTTGGAGGAACAAGGTCTCCTTCACTTACAGTTCCATCTCAGTTGCAAGGTTCATATGGTAAAACGACTGCATCTTTGCCTTCTCTAGCAGCACCGTCCTCACTTGGTTTGTTCATTGGCTGGGGCTCAGCTGGAACTTTAGGTTCTTCACATGTTGATTGGAATACAGGAGGCCTGATGTCAGAATTTGATTACACCAGCATCGATTGGACTTTGGATTCGAACATGTTATCCTCTAAGTCAAATGGGTTGTGGCTGGGTCTGTCTTCATTACTTAGGAACACGTCTAGCACAAGGACGAGCAGTACAAATAGTTCCTTCCTATCAGGGTTACGGGACAGTGGAGTGGCTAAAGAAACATCATCCTCAGCTGGTTCGCGCGAGTGGACCTCTCCTTTCGCAGGCAAGGACATCTTTAGTTTGCCTAGGCAGTTTGTAACTTCTCCATCTCCTTAGGACTAGGGATAGGATTTTGGAAAAGGAGAAGAAAGCAGGCAGTGAGGCTTGTTTAGTTGGGGTTTGGATGCATGTTCATGCTTGTTTCTGGTTTTATCAGTGGTAAATGCATCCATCAGTTTCTGCTTCTATGATTTGTGTCCTCTTTTTCATTACTGGTTTGCTAGATGGAGAATGTGCCTGCTATTTTGGGCAATCAACAGGACTTGCAATTTCGGCAATAGGTTTTCACCTTTCAGACATTTGCTAAAAAATTTCATATCATACTTTCACAACTGGAATTTGAAAGAACAAAATATAGGGCGTACCAAGATTAAATAAAAGCCAACAATTTGACTTGTATTTTGCCATGGGTTGGATAAAAAAAAATTTGAAGTAAAAAAAATATAAGCTTTTTCAATATATTTTTTCTTATAAAAAATTCTCAACCCTAAATCAAAATAATTATACATGCATTTGAATTAATTAAATCAATATTTAATTAAAAATAACTAAAATTAAGATATTTGATCTCACAATGATTTAACGAGTTATGTACTTAGTTATATTTAATAAATTTGTTTTTTAAAATAAAGTTTTTAGTTAATCAAATGATTAGCTATGCTAATAAAAGGTAAAAACAAAATCATTAATGAAAGTGGATTAAATAAACTATGAAACCTAACTATCAAACAACTCAATATTAAATGATAAAATAAAAAAAAACTTAAAAAAGAGCAAAGAAAAACAAAGATCTAGGTTAACCTGCTAATCTCGTGAGCATAAACACATGATTGGTATAATAGCTGCATAAAAAAAGAGGTAAAAAAAATCATGAAGATCAATTTAAAAAAAAATCAAGAAGATTTCATATAAAAATTAAGTTAAATTAAATGACAAGTGAATGAAATTAAAGAAAAAAATCAATTAAAAAAACAAATAACAATAAAAAATAAAAATAAAATCGAATATTAAAAAATAAATTATAGAAAACCTTTATACTTTTAACAAGAATTAATTAAAAAAAAAAAGGAGAAGAAAAAAACTTATTAGAGCCTAGCCATTGCACGTTGCACACACTTGTCATACCAATATAAATAGGATATTAGTGCGCTTCCAATACTGTTATGGAAGGTAGAGTTTGGCCACCAAATAACACCACTCAAAAATTACTAGGAATATTTATTTATTGATGCATGCATGCATGATATATACAAACTACTTTTTTTAATTAATATTTTAATTTATAAAATAATCAAATTGCCTCTTAGCCAGTGTGAGAATAACAACAACAAAAAAAAAATCAAGTGTAAAATACCGAAACACTCATGTCACGTAATTTCACTATACACAAAAGTCACATTTTCTTTTTATTAATACTTTATATTTTTTTTAAAAAAAACCAAACTACCAAAGTACCTCTTAGTTAACATGTGAGTCTAATAAAAAAAAAATTAAAATTAAAATACCAAAACAACCCATGAAAAAAGTTTTATTTTTTTATCCGAAAGCATTTAAATAATTTCACCGTATAAAAAAATAAAAAAATATCTATAAAGACCTCTACACATTAGTTTTATATTTTTTTTCTTCTAAAGTTATTTTTTGTCATTGCATTGTTCTCAAATAATATAAAAAGACTTAGACGTCCTCATTGAATCTGCAGGCAATGATCTAAATGTCGATGCGAAAAGACTATTTTACAATACATAGACGAGGAGTATTTCTGTAAGGGCAAAATAGGGCATGCCTTTTAGGTTTTGTTATTGTGATGAATTGATTTGGCCAGTGCAATTACAAAACTTGTGGGGTTTATACGAATATATAACCTACAGTAGTAATTAAATCACTCGATACGAACAAGAAAACATCTACGGCTAATCAATGATCTTTAACGAGCTTTAATCCCCATTCCACATCCTCACAATGCTTCACATGAGGAACAATAGCACTGGGACCAATGTAGACATCTGCCTTGCAGCCATAGCTTGGAGGGAAATGAAAGCAAGGCTCCATTGACATAGCTTGCACACAAGGAGGATCTGGGGTTGTTCCGTTCAAAGGCCTGTAAAGCATCCATGGCTTCAAACCACCTAGACTTTGAGCCACATAACCAAATGTTGACCAAGAACTTGTAATCAGTACATTACTCATACTTAGCAGATAAATTTCAGTCCATGCCTTCATGCTGTGCATGTTATTCCCGTAAATTTCATGCTCTTCATGGCTTGGCTGGTAAACACCAATCACCTCCCCACTCACAGTTGGTTTTGTCCAATACATTCCCTTTATATGCTCATAGTACTCTGAGTACAAAGATGTTACTAAAACAGCTTTCAAGCCTTGGTTATTGGACAAAGAAGCAGCAGAATTTTGCACATCCAAGACTTCAGGAAGTAGTTTCTCCTTTAGAGTACAGGACAAAATCTGATCCATAACTGTTTTAAATGGAGTAGCTTTAGTATCGAAGACTCGTACTTGGATGCCAATCGTCTCATCTGCTTTGGATAAGTAAGCTCGATAGAACCTAGTGATAAGTCCCCATGCTTCATTTGAGGGTTGGAAAAGGTAGCGACCCAAGTGATGAAAAACAGTTTCTTCATCAGGGAACAACTTGCTTAGTTCCTGCTTAAAAGATGGGACTAAGAAGAGAGAAGGAACAAAGTACTGGTTTGATTTTATAACCAACCAAGGGACCTTTCCAAGTTGATCTTGATTTTGATCACAGTAAAAAAGCCCGTCGTAACGATCAATGTTGTAAGCTAGATAAATATAAAGAAATGGTGGTGGTGAAGACTTCACGGCAGTGTTTATGATTCTACTCTTCAGCATGTTTCCATATGTATGAGGATATTCCTGGCTGAAATTGTCAAACTGATTCCTTAAGGGAAAATCCCTAGGCAATAACCATGTTGTTTGCTGAAATGGCTCACAAAACAGACCGGCAATTTCACTTCCGAATTCCACTAGTAGGACTCGGTTTGTGAGGAGAGCGTAAAGAAATGCTGAGGCAATGGTCAGCATCCTGTTCCCTAGGCCACTTAAAGGTGTATAGACAACATAGTTACAATCTGTGGTACTGGCCTTACGGCCAGAATTGAGTTGCTCGAGGGTTTTGTTGTAGGCTTCGGTATAAGGCCCGCAGAGGTTATGAAGACTTTCATAGTTCCTAAGTTTGGAGAGGAGGTAGGGAGAGGGCTTATGAGAGGAGGGTTTCCGAAATAGGATGGCTTCATACCGGCTTAAGCAAGATCCTTTGTCATGTCCAGGAGCAAAAAGTTCGTCAAGAAGTTGTTGAGATGAAACATTTCCTGAATCTGTAAAAATCAGGAAGGAATTCATAAACCAGCCATATCAAACTAGAATAAACCAAAAAAGGTTGGTCTTACCTACCTACAACTCCTGATGTCTCAGTTTGAGCAGCTCCTCCCGCCAAGGCATTAATTTTAGCATCTCCTCCATTAACTTTGAATGTTGTACTCCTCTGCTGAACGATTAAGACTATTACTAGAATAGAAAAAACTATCAAACAAGCAAATGGGATTATTGAACAATATCCATTTCTCTGCACTTTGAATTGAAAGCCTTTCCTGTTCCAGGAAGTTTGATCTCTTATGGTGCTGATCATCCCTGAAAATTCATTTGAAACCATGTCAGACATCTTAGAAGTTGTGAATTTTTTCATGCCATGGTGCTACTCGAGGAAACACACACACACATATTGAAAACCTAGAAATAAAACAAAGAATGAAAGTCTTTCTTTAGTCAGAAAAAGGTAGCTAGATAGCTTGGGGTTTACAATTAAATTTTCTAAGAAATTTTATACTGTCATCATAACTACTGACCATGGTTAACACCTTAACTACCTGGAATAGAGATCAACTTGCACTAGAGATTCAGATCTCTAGGAAGGGGAGGGATTTCGAAAATACTATATATGATTGCCCGGCCCAATGTGCATGGATTGACAAAGTTGACAAAGAAAGAATTAGGAAGCAAGCTAGAGCAGCCCCGTAAAAATAATAAATAAATAAATAAAACAAATAATTTAAATTACTTGTTGTTCATATCTGTTTCAGATTCATGCATGTGTCCTGAGCTTTGATGTGAAATCAACCCTTCTGTTCTACTTAGACAATTACTTGGTGTCGAAGCCATCTGTATTTTCAGGCATGTAATTAATCTATACTATAGAGAGCATAACAGCTTTAGTGCAGTGGAAGCTCACTTAAACAAGCTTAGGCAATATATCCCTACCATTATATATATATATATATATTCAAAATTGATTCCTCTTTAAGCCTTTTTTGGGATGGAATCATGGGAGTCAACGCCAATTTTATAGCTGTTGTAATCTTGTGCTGCTAGCTGTGAAACAAATTACATACTATTTGTGAGAAATTTCTTTCTCAAGCCTTATTTTTACAAGAAATTTTACAGTACGCAAAACCTGGTACTTATCTAAGATAATTAACACCTCAAGGGTAATCGAGCACCGAATATGTTATGCTTCTAGTTTTTTTAAAAAAATAATTAAAAAAAATGGCGAATTAAATGAAGTGATATAAAATCATTAAAAAAGAAGATGAAAGAAGGATCGATATTTGGTATATAGAGAAGGAGAGAACTATGTTATAGAAGAAGAGAGCAATGAAAAAAGATGGTACCTTGAATTGTTAGCCAAAATTTCAGTCATTAATTCTCAATATCAGTCTGCCAAAACTTATAGTAGCAAAACTAGGCAGGCAGGAGGGAAAGACAACCTCTTGTTTTTGGTCTTCAAGTCTTGTATATTTGCTCCCTTGTGTAATTAGAAAGCGATTTGCACTAAAAGTTCAACCATTAACTATTTTAATGCCAAATATGTTTCACTAATTAAAAATATATGGCTGAATTAAATGCTTTAATTTCCATCTTAATTTCTAATTAGTACGTTGCTGCTTAAGAAAAATTAAACAAGCTGGTTTTAATTAGGACAAGGATTAACGTGGCTAATTGCATAGAATGATTAATATCTGAGCTTATTCTTTTTGTAATAATAAAGAGATAAAAACTGTTATTTTACAACACACACACACACACACACACATATATATAAACATGTTTGATTAAACAAAAAAAGCAATTAGATTCTTACATTTTAAATTGGGTTAATAATTAATTGCATTTCTTACACCAATTTCCTTGCAACTTTGTTGTTAATTAAGTTTTTCTCAAAAGAGAAAACGTTGTTAAGTTAACTTAATTAGGTAGCAATATCCCACGAAATATTGAACCACAAGGATTTACAGTAATTAGCATATCTATATCAACGATCGAAATTCTTTTGCGTTTAAAAGTCAATTGTCGACGATTAATAGAAAGGGAAAGCTTAATATGAATTATATTTTATGAGAAATCAAATCTTTTTTTCTTCTTGTCGTTAGGGCAGAAATCAAGACTTTAAATTCCTATTGATTTGTCATGCCATAATTGTTTGATAGAATATGTAATATTTTAAATTCATTATAATTTGTCTTAAGTACTACAATTATTTGATATAGAACTCATAATGTTTTAAACTCCTTAATTATAATTTGTCTTAATCCTTACAATAACTTGATAGAAGCCCTATATAATATCTTAATTCCTCTTAAATTGTCTTACCATAATGCAAATTGCATTATATATGTTAAAAATTTCTTAAATAATATATTTAACTTTGCCGATAATATTATTTCATCATGACAGAAAATTAAGATAAAAACAATAAAAATAGAAATAATATATCTTCTTATACTTCATGTTTTGAAAATATAAAAATTTACTTTGAAACTATCTCGAAAACAAATTTATTTTATATTTTATATTTTAATTTTTTATTTAAATATATTTTTACCTCTTATATATTTATTCTTTATATACCCGCCTCATTCATCAACTAATTCTTTAATTAAGCATAACTTGAGGTATTTCCTTCTTCTTCCTTTTTTTTTTTTTTCCTTTTCGATAGGGACTTGTGAGTGTATCCAGTTAGCAACCATTTCTAAAATATTATGGTTGCAAGTTGTTTATGGACAATGTAAATGAGACATCGGATTCTTACATTATATTATAGAGTACGTACCAAAACAAATGTGCATAAGGCAAAAATATTAATGTCGATGTCGATCTATACTCTCTGGATGATGGAGCCATTTCCCCAAATATTAGCTCACAAGCTATCTAAAATAATACAATCAATGCATTAACTCTTGAGAATATTGCCGCCCAGCTTAAAGCTAGAGTTAATCCGTAAAAAAAAACATTGAATCTGCCAAATTTTCGTTCTTTTTTGTTTGTTTTTAGCGTATCAATTTGGATATGAATAAATTATCTAAATTTAATATAAAAAAACAATTTAGTTTTATAAATAAAAGATAATGTCATGAACGAAATCTTGGATCCATAACTGAAAATTTAGGAGCAGTGTTGTGAAGACACCACATATACACTAAGCCTTGAAACATATATATTATAAAACAAATTATATAAAAATACACAGTATATCATAAACTTTCAAAATACTTCATCATCATATTAAAAAAAACAAGGGTTCATAATACATTACATAAAATTCAGCATTAAATAAAATAGTATAATAGTGAAGTACTCTAAAACATTGAAGAAAAACCTCAAAGAAACAAGCAAGGCACGCCAAACAAAAGTGAAGAAGCAAGAACGATCAACAAAGTCAATTTGCTAACAAAAACTAAGAGCATGAAAATAATATAAAAATAAGAGGTGAGTTCAACCAATTCAATGAGAAAATAACATTTAATACATATCTTTAGATATTAATAATTTGTAAGTTGTACATATCTTGATATAAATATACACACTAAACATATTAGCATATAATAGTATAATACATATCAGAGATTAGACGACACTTGAAGGTGACCATTGCATAATGATCAGTCGCGCATAGGTTGGTGCCTCTCTCAACAACTAGGAATACAAATACGACATGCACAAAGACTAATTACGCTTCGTTAGTATAAAATTACTGACAAATCTAATATCCAGACATAACAGATATTCGTATAATTATTAAAGCAACAGAATGTCATATGAAATATAATTTAATATAAATACATATTCAAGAAACTGATGAGTACTTGAAAGTAAATCAACATATATATAGTTATTCAAGAATATCATCATATAGTCAACATACATAATTTATTTATATTACATGCATATTAAATATTATCTCACTCATTTAAAAAACAAAAGCAAACAATAAATGGATGTAGAACCAGAGATTATTGAGTATTGTTAAGAGGAACATCAGCAAAACCTACAACGAATATATATAATATTCAAAAAACAACTCGAAGAAAAATAACATAAAAAATTTAAAATCTAAGCTTAAAGACCAAAATGTAATTATAAAATCGAACTGATTCACCTGATCATTCCCGAACATAACTCAAACTGATCAAATCTAACAGACGCGATTAACCCTTCTCAAAATCCAAAAACTTAAGTTTAAAGTTGAATATCTCAATGAATATGAATGAGAGGGAAGCCCCAATACGAAAGGCAAAGAAGAGAAGAGATAAAAATCAATTTTTTTTTATAGCAAAAACCTTTTTTAAATACATAGATTATGTTGGTTTCTTAGTTTTTGACTAAACTTGAGCTTAGGTTTGATGAGCTAGAATACGAGTTTTACATATAATCTCAAAGATATTAAAAAAAAAAATTGCATTAATTCCATCTTATATGTTTGACCAAACTCTTCTTTATGTTCTTCATATAAACTTGTGTTATCTATGGATTGATTAATTAGAATTTAGATTTCAGAACACGCATTTAATATTCCCTATGGTTTAAGAAGAGGTAAAATGACCTTGAATTATGTTGTAAGAGTAGTTCTAAATTGAATTCAATTTAAAGGCGATGAAAGTGATATGAAAAATAAGAAAAATAGAATTTTATTTTTTCTAAATATATAATTCAATTTATTTATCAATTGAATTTAAATTGATTCCAAACCGTATTTTAGGGACCTAGGCAAGCATGGTCAAAGGGTTTAAACTAAGACTTTCTTACGGTAATTCTGGACTTCAACGGCTAAACAAGCTGAGACACAGGACGTGTCGATCGTGTTAACAAGAAAAAAGATATTTGACTTGATAGTTCATACAAGTTATGTAAAACAAACAAACAAAATAATGACTTGATAGTTCATACAAAATACAAGTTATGTAAAACAAACAAACAAAATAAGGCTAACTTTGTATGAACTATCAAGAAAAATTTTATTTCCTGTTATTCTCCGATAGTATTTTCGTTCCTTGATAGAACTTTCTTGGAGGTGATGAGCTACCGCTCCCTTTTGACTTTCCTGGCCTCCCACATACAAATAAAGAATTCCTCTTTTCTTGGAAATGATGAGAATATTTTAGAATATTCTGGTTGACGCCAGCTGTCAACAACTATCTTACATTCCCAGCACATGCCTTTGCAAGATATTAAAGGCTCATCTAAAAACAATTAACTCTGATATCGTTAGTTTATAACAAATTAGCAAAGACAATTATCTCTTTTGTATTTCTAACCGTTAACGAATTGAATATATAATAAATACCGAGTGAAAGAATAAATTTAGTTGCATAATGTACTAAAGTTTAAATAGGTGACTTTAGAATCACCAAGAAGGCAGTGAATCACACGGGAAGATTGAAAGAATAATTAAAGTGATTAATTTTACTAACCGACAAGTTGACCCCAAGTCAAAGTCTTTTGTGGAAAAACATGAATAAAAGGTTGATGACTTGATAGTTCATACAAAGTTAGCCTTGTTTTTATTTACTTTGAACATCTATTTTGATTTGACGGTCAACCCAAGGACTCGTAGACTAAACCAATTGATTCGTTGATCGGGCTAACTCGCAACCTGGACAAGATATTTAAAGTATACTTTTTTTCCATGAAATGTATAAATTTTCTTTAGCTGATTCAACTTCTATGTTCGGTTCATGGAGGCTTACAGCCTGCTTGGCAAGTGGTATTCAAATCTCAAGAAAAATACCGTCAGAGAATAAATTTTGGTGAATGCAATAATTCAAGGTCGAACGATCTGGTAAAGATCCTTCTAAACGTAAGATACCTTTTATCATCAAAATCAAAGAACAGGTGCCACGTGAATTTAAATACTAGATGGAGAGAGCAGAAAAGGAGAGGGAGCTGGATTTCCCTTGAATTTAGCTCAAGAATTTTTTCCCCCTTGTTCTACAAATTATCGAACAGGGTGTGGCGTTTGGATCACGGTGAACCTCGTAAGAATAAAAATTCTAGTAAGTGTAAGTCATGGAACTACAGATAATTCATTACAGACATTGAATGAGAAAAGGTACACTATAACACAGTTGGAGGCCAGTGCGATGATCAAATCATTTACTTGAGCCGCTGTATAGACTATAGCTGCAACTCCTGATGATCACCAACTAGCTTGACTCCCCAATCCAGATCCTCGCAATATTTCAAATAAGGAAAGAGAGAACCGGCATTCATCTTGGTCTTTGTTCTGCAGTCATAAGTTGGAGGAAAATGAAAACAAGGCTCCATGGATAAGTCTCTTACACAAGATGGATTTCGGGTGTTTCCTTGCTCTATCTTGTACAGGACCCATGGTTTCAGACCCCCTAGACCTTGGGCCACATATCCAAAAGTAGACCAAGCACTTGTCACCAGCACGTCACTCAAACTTAGCAGATACATTTCAGCCCATGCCTTCATGTTGTGCATGTTATCCCCAAAGTGTTGAATTTCTTCGTGGCTTGGCTGGTAAACCCCTATGGCTTCACCTGTCACAGTTGGTTTAGCCCAGTATGTGCTACTTATGTTTTCGAAGAACTCCGTATATAGAGATGTTACTAGAATAGCTTTCGATCTTTGGTTTTTGGATGGAGTAGCTACAGGACTTTGTGGATCCACTTGTGGCAACAATTTTTCCTTCTGTGTGCATTTTAACAGTTCATCAAGAACAGTTTGAACTGTAGTTGTTTTGGTGTTGAATACTCTAATTTGGAGGCCAATCCTCTCATCTGCTTTGGCTAGGTATGCCTGGTAGAACCTGATGATTAGCCCCCATGCCTCATTTGAAGGATGGAAAAGATAGCGACCCAAGTGATGGAAAACAGTTTCTTTCTCAGGCAACATTCTCTGTACTTCTTTTTTGAAAGTTGGCGTCAAGAAGAAAGAGGGGGCAAAATATTGATCTGATATCAGAAACAACCAAGGTACCTTTCGGAGAAGAGTTGGATTTTGATTGCAATAAAAACTTAGTCTATCCAGATCATAATGAGAATGATCTAGATTCAGGAATGTATAAGACGGCAGCGATTCCATCGACTCGTTTATAATGCCATTCTTTAACTGGTTTCCATAGCCACGAGCATGTCTCTTGTCAGGACTGCGAAACTCAACCCCACGGGGGAAGTTCTTGGGCAGCATCCATGATGAATTTGGAAATGGCTCGCAAAATAGATCAGACATGTCATTTCCAAGTTCAACAAGTAGGACTCGATCTGTGAGGAGGGCATAAAGAAATGTGGAAGCCAAGCTTATCATCCTGTTTCCCAGACCATTAACAGGTATCCATACAAGGTAGTTACATCCTCCACTACTGCCATGGCTATATTTGAGTCTCTTAAAGGCTTTGTTGTAGGGTTTGGTATGAGGTCCACAACGTTTATGGAGATCTTCGTACCTACGTAGTTTTGAAAGCAGATAGGAAGAGGGCTTATGGGGTGAAGTTTTGCGAAATAGGGAAGACCGGTACCTACTTAAGCAAGACCTTTCATCAAATCCAGGAGCCAGAAGTCCATCAAGCAATTTATCATCAGGCATTCTGGTACTCTGAGAGGAATCGTTTCTTGAATCTGATTCTTTCAGAAATTCAGGTGCCGAAGTTCCATTATCCTGCTTCTCGTCAGGCCTGCCGGCATTCGGCGAGGAATTATATTTTGAACTTGCGCCATTTCCAAAGGAATCTTTTCTTGAGCTTGATTCTTTCCGAAATCCTGGAGCCAAAGTTCTGTTAAGCTCCTTCTCATTAGGCCCGCTGGTATGCGGCAAGGAATTATTTTTTGAACTAGTTCCATTGCCGAAGGAATCATTTCTCGAGCCTGATTCTTTCCGAAATCCTGGAGACAAAGTTCTGTTAAGCTGCTTCTTCTCATCAGTCTCGTTGGCATGCGGCAAGGAATTGTTTTTTGAACTAGTTCCATTGCCAAATCCAGGAGGCAAATGCCTCTTACGCAGTCTTCCATCAGGGATGAAGGCAGGTGGTGAAGAATCATTTTTAAAATCTGTAAACGGTGAAAGGAAAACAAAAGAATAAGCAGATCAGAACTAAATTTGGACAATGATTAAGAAAAATCTGAATGTATCAGCACCAAGAGCACAAGTATTGGAACTCAAGCATGAATGAATGATCATGGTGTACTTGTCTTACCAGCATTGATTATTGGGACATTTCCAGATTTCTCAGCCTTGGCTAATCCTCCACTTAGATCGAATGATGGGTTCTGATACATAATCAATATCATGAAAGACACAGGCAAAGCAATGGCACACACAAGTAATAATGTTGAGTATCTCTTGGAATCAAACCCCAATTTATCCTTCACTACTTCAAAGATTTCCATGATTTCCTGTCTGAGCTTCACTTGTAATCCCCACCTGCATACAGAAGGCGTATTTAAAACGTTAAAATGCTTGAGGTTTGATGTTGGAAAATTAGCTGTTCTTGACAAGAACTGTAATTAAGGATGCTCAAAAATCAAACTTCCTAAGAGTTAGTACAGGAACAAGAACATGGGTCTCTTGACATTATTCATTCTTGGCAAACAAAAAGTCGGAAAACCGCAGGTTATGGTGGTGACTGCATGTGCGTATCGATCACGTTCTAGATTAGGAACTTGACTTCAAGGTTTTTCAACATCCTTCACATGTGATGTTTCATATATATACTTTAAGGTGGCCTAGCTAGTAGACTTTTAGCATGAAGAAACCAATCACATTCTTGATCAGATTCTCTTCTCCACAAGAACACGCCATGAAAAGAAAATGGAAAATAAAGGAAGTGTTTATGCAGAGATCGATGGAAAATCACAAAATAAATAAATTATGCTCAACATGGGCAATTTTGAGACATGAAATCATTTAATTTGCTAACAAAGCACAAGAACTTACTGAAATATTTCGTACTCAGCTCTTTTAATTAATAAAAAAATAAACTAAATTTTTCAACAAAAAAAAAGAAGTTATCGGAAGAAAAAAAAAAGGGCACTGCAAAGTAAAAAAAAATATAATCCTTCAGAATTTGGTGAAAAAAATGATCTAAAAATTAAAATTAAAGAACACATGGAATGAAGAAAAATCTATTTTGTACCACCTGTTAGAAAATTGAAATTATGAAAAAAAAACTCTCAGCCTCTCACCTTTGTTCTTAATCTTTGAACAATCCAGCACAGTTGTTTGCTTTGAAAAATTACAGAGCCATATAGGACTAAAACGACTAACGAGGGCCTGATATGGTTGTCCATAAAGTAAAATCTGGGAAATTTTAGCTATTTAAGGAACTGAAAAAAAACCTTCCCAATTAAAATTTCTTGCCTTCAATTTCTTTCTTTGGTTGTCTGTTTAATGGTGTCAGCAAATCAATTCAATTAATTCAAGAAATCCCTTCTTTAAATAGAATTTAAGCTAATAAATACCTGATCCCACAGGTAACTTATAGATTGACAAGGGAACAAAAATTTCCCAGAAAAGGGATTTGTATGCTCAGTTTCTCTTACATTTACAGGTGGAGATTTTAATATAAATCTAATGCATTTTAATTTGATCAAGTGCATTATGCTTTGTGTAAATGAAGATAAGTCATGGTTATAATGCCATTGAATTTGGTGCTGTAAGTCTGTCACTGAAGAGTTCTGGATGCGTAGTTCTTGCTTATAGAGACGCCTTGGATTTCAAGCTTTTTTTTGGTTTTTTATTTATATTAATATGTAGCTTGATATATCTCGATTAATTTCACGGGTCTTGAAATTAACGACGATATAAACCTCTAATGACCCTGAGATTTATAAAACTCAAATTAATAAGCTCTAAAAAGCAAACCTAGAATTTGACCAGTTAAGTTACAACCTTCAAAATTATTTCAAGCTTTTTCTTTTTTGATGAAATGGTAGATATTATTTTGTTCCTTTCTAATCTTTAAATCCTTGACACCTAGCATGTCATTCTTAGAAATATTTAATAAGATTAAATATATTAAATTGTTGTGATGTATGGTTAGTAAGTCATTTAAATTAAAATTATTATTATTAAAAAATAACTTAAATAAAACAATTTTAAAAATATATATATTTTTAAAAAAATGAATTATTTAAGAGGTGAGTTTTTTTCTTTAAAATTCACAAAAATATCATAAGAATATAAGTAAAATAAAACAATAATCAAAATATTATATATTTTTAATAACTATTTTTTAGGTAGATTGCTCCACAACTAAAATTTTAAATCTAAATACTGGGTATATCTCAGTTGACGTGGCTTAGAGTGTTTATTAAATGTGTTTGGTATTTATATACAAATATTTTTTAAAGTATTTTTTAATTAAAAATATATTTAAATAATAGTTTTTTATTTTTTTTTATTTTTTTTATCAGTACATTCAAATAATTTAAAAACACTTAAAGCTATGTTAATTTAATATTTTTTAAAATAAAAAATTATTTTAAAATATAAGTTGTAACGCAAAATAAACACTCGTGGAGAGGCTAACTCCTTTTGCAGAATAATATGTAATTCATTGTTTTAAAATATGCAGCTCCTTTCTCACTTTATTTTTAAAGAAAATATTGAGAAGCTATAAAAAAAAAAAACAATAGAAAATCAAAGTGAAAAAAACCAAAGATGGTAAAATAAAAGGAGGGAAAATACAATACTTGCATTGCATGTAACTTCTATTTGATAGTTATCAATTGCAGATTTAGGGTAAAAAAAAAATATCAAACCGCTAGTAAACCCAAGAGCTCAGTACCAGCTCAAGTTGGATTAAAAAAATTATTTGGAGTTGACTCAATTAAACTCGAGGAAAATCAGAACTTCAAACGATGAGTCGTTGATAATCAAAAGGAAGCACGCTTCCCGTTCTTTGAAACTAAACTCCATCCATTTTCCACCTGTTACATGGCCATAAGATTATGAGGCATCCTTCAACATCAATACCTGGATCAACGATCAATTTCCGTAACCACCAATTCAATTTTTTTGCAAAGAATGATAACTGTCCTTGTTGTCAACGGATGCATGAATGAATATTACAAAATATCGACACAAGAACATGCACCTGCAGCAACATAGTAAAATATAAATCAATTTACCACTCATCGTTACAACTTACAAGTAGTTTCCGCTACAATCGTTTATGATCATTAAAAAGCTTCACTCCTGCCTGCCGATCTGCACAATGCCTTACATAAGGAACAACAGTGGAAGAATCAGTTTTGTGCTTCGCCTTGCATTCATAACTGGGAGCATAGTGGAAACAAGGGTCCATGGATTTGTCTTGTCGACAAGGCGGATCTGGAACCATTTTATTCTTTGGTCTAATCAACATCCATGGCTTCAAACCTCCTAGACCTTGTGCAGCATAGCCAAAGGTTGACCCGGCACTGGTGACTAGAACATCACTCAAGCTCAGCAGATAAATTTCTGCCCACGCCTTCATGTTGTGCAGGTTATCCGCTTTGTGTTGATATTCTTCGTGGCTTGGCTGGCAAACCCTGATCGCTTCACCTGTCACAGTTGGTTTTGACTGGTACATGGCACTCATGTTCTCATAGTAGTCTGAATACAAGGAAGTTATTAAAATAGTTTTAGAAGAATTATTTGGAGGAGAAGAACGTACAGCGTTCTGGGTATCAACTTCTGGAAGAAGCTTTTTCTTCAGCATACAGGATAATATCTGACCCATGACCACTTGAACTGGACTAGTCTTGCGGTTAAATACTCTTATTTGGAGGCCAATTCTCTGTTCTGCCTTCGCTAGATTAGTCTGATAGAACTTTGTAATTACTCTCCAAACCTGATTGGAGGGGTGGAAAAGATAGCGACCCAATTGATGGAAAATGGTTTCTTTTTCTGGGAACAGCTTGCTTACCTCTTGCTTGAAAGATGGGCTCAGGAAGAAAGATGGGGCAAAATATTGGTCAGACGATAGAATAAACCAAGGAACTCTTTCGAGGAGAGCTCTGCTCTGCTCACACAGGAAAAGCTCATCAAAATCATAAGTACCGTGAGGTATATTAACATATACAAATGATGGGGGCGACGACTCTGATATATCTCTGAATCGATCATGTCTCTGTTTCAAGGTATGGAATTGTTTTTTAATGGGGAAGTCCATGGGCAATATCCATGACGTGTTGGGAAATGGCTCGCAAAAGAGGTGAGTCATGTCCCTGCCATGATCAACAAGTAGGACTCGATTTGCAAGGAGAGCATAAAGAAATGTTGAAGCCATGCTTATTATCCTGTTCCCCATCCCGTTAGAACCCAACCAGACAATGTAATTACACCCACCAGTACTACCTGTATGGCTAGATTTGAGTCTCTTTAATGTTTCATTGTAAGATCTGGTGTATGGTCCGCAACGTTTATGAAGATCTTCATACTCGCGTAGCTTGGAAAGGAGATAGGGAGAGGGCTTATGTTGAGAAGCTTTGCGGTATAGGAAAGAACGGTATCTACTCAAGCAGGATTTTTCATCAAACCCAGGGGATAGAAGCCCGTCAAGCAATTTATCATTAGCCATTTTGGTAGGTTGCGAGGAATCAGTTTTCAAACCTAATTCTTCAACAAATCCAGGAGCCAATGGTTGACCAAGCAGCTTATCATCAGGCTTGCTGGTAGGCTGAGAGGAAAGAGGTTTATCATCAGGCTCGCTGGTAGGCTGAGAGGAATCGTTTTTTGAACTTGATCCATCACCAGATCCAGGAGCCAAAAGTCCATTAACCAGTGTGTCATCACGTATGCTGGT
Organism: Populus trichocarpa; assembly: GCF_000002775.5. Taxonomy (NCBI): domain Eukaryota; kingdom Viridiplantae; phylum Streptophyta; class Magnoliopsida; order Malpighiales; family Salicaceae; genus Populus; species Populus trichocarpa. The sequence goes on along the minus strand of NC_037287.2, from coordinate 19,467,156 downwards.
AGGCTGAGAGGACTCATTTTTTGAAATTGATCCGTTGCCAAATCTGGGTGGCAGCTGTTCATTAAGCACCTTCTGATCAGGCAAGCTAGTTGGTTGAGAGGAATCATTTATTGAGGCTGTAAAGAGGGGAAAAAGTGAGGGGATAAATAAACAGCTGATTAGCAGATGAAGAAACCACGACAATGAACTGAGCATGCAAAACCTTAAAGGAAGACTAATCAGATAATAGTATGGTGAATCAATACACTTTTTCTCTGATAGCTAAAAGGCCCAGGAAAACAAAAGGACATGCCTAACCAATAGGAATCTATGGTAACTTTTAATACTATCACGTTGGGGACATACAATAGAACCCAGAAAAAGAAAAAGAAAAATAAACTGAGCTGGAAACAGAATTCAACCATCAAAACCTCCTGAAAGCTGGTAGCTTAAACTGGAAAATGGATTAGAATTACATCAATTGTGCAGCTATGAAAAGCAAAAACTACAGTTACATGAACTGAAAAACAAATTCCATCATTCTTTCCTATAATGGATGCATTACAAGGAGCTAAGAGCAATATGAAGTACTTAGCATAGCATGTAGTATAAAAACATTGACATTTGAAATTTGGAGGATGATAAATATAAATTATTTGAACATTTACGCAAATAAATTGTTTAGTTGAACAAACACAGAAACGAGTTTTAGATCGCTTGTTATCAAACAAATTACATAATAGACACAGAAAATTGAAATTGAAAATATTAATGCTTTTGAGAGGGGTGGGAGAACCAGAAGTAGTTTAATGACTCGAAAGCTGAAAATAACATTAATCTAAAACTCCTTTATAGCAGGAAAAATGGAATTAGCAATATGAAAAAAAAAAATTAAGTAACAGTCTTTACCAAAACCTAATGCTGCAACATCTTGAGTATTTGCTGGAGAAACCTTAGCTTTAGCTAAACCCCCAATTAGATCAAATGCCGAGTCTTGATACGAGACAAAGACCCTCACTAGCACAGCCAAAACAATGAAAGACAAAACCAAGATTGTCGTGCACCTCCTGAAATTAAATCCCAATCTTTCTTTTGCAGCTTTAAAGATTTCCATCATTTATACACTTGAGCATTGATTTTAGTATTCACCATGTAAACTTTAAGATGCAAGCAAATATCTTCATGAAGTTCAAAAAACATCATTTACTCCTGCAATATTGTCCTGACATCTCAGTTCAATTTAAGACTTCATGAGCATGTTAGAGCCTAAAATGATAAGAAAGGATAACGAGCTTTTAGTAGAAGGTTGTTCAAAATCATCTTGTGGCTTCCCATACACAACAAACTGCTGGCAAATGAGCTCTGGTTTAGCATGCCAGTCGATCTATTCCAACTTGCGACAATGATCCCTCCCAAGTCCTGATAGGAAACAATAACACGCATGCCAAGTAATTTGCTGCATTCATGAACAGATATTCAGCTGTTCACCAAAAATTCAATATGGTAGGATCTCTGTTGTCCCATAACAGATATTCAGCTGGCTGATACAAGATTTCTAGCTATAGCTAGCATGCACCCTTAATCCGAATTGGGAACTAAGTCCTTCCCTGAAAGGTAAATTTTACAAAATACATCACATGCTATTAATGTAGAGTTCCTTTTAAACTAACACATGCTAAAATATATTTGGCAAACTAATAACGCCCGGAAAACATTTAGAAAAATAGCACAGTTTCGGAAATGAGCTGTTGGGAACAACACAATCTAATGGGTTGCATTGTTCCCAACAGTGCAATCCATGAATTGAAAAATTAAGCTACAACCCTTGAATTTAATTCATCAACCCTAATTAAATCCCAAACCACAAACCCTAACCCAATCTCTAAACCTTAACCCCAAAACCTAAAGCTTAAGTCCCAAGCCTAACACAAACCTAAACCCCAAAACCAAACTGTAAACCAAAACCCAAACACAAACCCTAACATCTAAACCTTAAACGTAAACCTAAAACCAAATACTAAACCCTCCTAGACACTAAACTCTAACCTATACACTCTTAAACTCTAACCCTATACACTCTTAAACCCTAAACAATAACCTGAAATCCTAAACCTTAGCTCTAAACCTTAAACATATATATTGGCACATTCTAATTAAGCCATCATGTGATTGTGCTAGTTTTAAGATATTCTATTATTAAAGTTTTATCACCATTGCTGCCATGTTCATTCAGTTATCATAACAGCACAACCTAACCTTTAGAATGGTAATAGGTTTAATTATCTCTCTTACCCTCATTGCTTCATTCAACCATGTTGTCTTCATTCACTTAAAACATCTCGTTTGAAATTCTAAACAACCTAATTATAAAAATTCAAAGTGTGTTCAACAATAATAATCTCTCGTTGACAAGCCTAAAACAATTATAAAAATAAAATACAAACTCATCATCAAAAAATTAATAAAACAACATACAATGACTACATGTAACCAGCTATAGAGCTGGTACTTCTCCCCTCCTAATACTTGTTGGTGGGTCAGCTTCATTGGCATCCATCTCATTATGCAACCAAGTGAATCTCCTTCAATCCTAACTAGTTCTCCATCTCGAGGGTTCTGGTTTTAACTAAGGCCTATTATATTCATTCCATAATGATTTGTCAGGTACATGATGGAATAAAGGCGCATATGAGTTTTGATACATATCAACACTATAGAACGGGTCAACAAATTGGGCATAATCAACTCGAAGCGCCTTACAACATGCAAGGAGGTGAGAAAATGGTTGATGGAATATTTTCCATTTACCGCATGTGCAACTTCCTTCTTTTATGTTAACTGTGTGCCGAATCACTCTTAAAACACCAGGTTTACAAAGGGTGTTGACCTCAAAACATCATATTTCAGCATCGAAGAGAATTGTTCTATGGCTTCTAGATTTTTTCGAATCTTTTCTGATTTCACAAAGTACTTGCAGAGGCCACAATAGATGACGTGAAATGAAATCTTGTGTTTGGGCTCTCTGATGGGAAAAATACTTATTTGACCTGTAAAAAGTCAGCTGGATTAGAGCAGTACCAGGCAATGCACGTCCATCTTTCAAGATACTATTAAGGACTTTTGACATACTAGTTATCATATTACCATAACGATGCCCCCATCATATAAAAGTGTCTATTTTTCCTTTGGTTCATGTTCTAGCCATTTTTTGATTCGTGGGTCCTCATCAATTGTTTTGACTATACAATGTATTAAATTTCCGCTTTGATGTTTCACGACACATCATACCCAAAAAGTTTTTCAGAGTAGGATCTTTGAACCTCCTGTTGAAGTTACTAACAAAGTGATGCAAACAATGTGAAACCCAACCAGCTCGGGCCATATCTCTGTCACGACACTCTTTATAGCCATATGTTTATGTGATAATATACATAAACTAGTACAACCACCGATAATATATCTCTGAATGCAATCTAAGAACCATGTCCAGATGTAATCAGTTTCTTCTTCGACCAGAGCAAAACACAAAGGAAATATCTCATTGTTAGCATCAAAACCAGCTACAATCAACAACTTCCCAATAAATTTCCCATGTATTTCCCATGTAGGTGGGTGCTACCATCCGTTATCAGTGGCCTACAATACCTCCAACCCTCAATTGCTACTCCAAATGCCTAGAAAACTCTCCCATATATTGTTGTAACATTATTAAAATATCCCATGTGATCACATTGTACAATTGTACCAGGATTTGATTCTTGGAGAGCCAACAACAATCTAGGCAGAATTTTAAAAGACTCCACGTGTGAGTTGAAAAGCCACTCGAGAACCTTTTGTTTTTCCCGCCATTCCTCGTAATCATAGTGTATTTATTGCTGCTTTAATGGCAGAAATTTTCACACTTATATCAATTGTCACAAATGTGGAAATCACTGACGCAACAAATTCTGAATCAAGGCGATGGTAGTCTTCCCTCATCTTAATCGTCACTAGGTTCGAAGACATTATTGATGTATGCATGGCCATGCATACTTGGAACTTCTCTCTCCATAATTTCTGGTATGAATGCTGAGTTAATTGCAAATTCTGAATTGGACGTTCCCTAGCAAGCATCCTCCAAAAAATATCAACTTCAACATCATTATAATTCCACCTAGTTCTTCCACATGTTACTTTTTTAAGTTCGGCTAGTGACATGTCTAAACTAGCATTCAAAACCACAATGCTTCCTCCGTTGTAAGTAATGCTATTGTTCATACCATTAACAATAGCACCACCATAATAACACAACAGCATCATCTTATTAGAAGACATATTCTGTAAAACAACAAAACCCATTTTGATCAATTCTTACAAATTCTCATCAATTCAATCAAAATTTATAGCATCAATTGCTTTAATTCATAACTAATTACATCAATAAGACAAAATTCCCCAATTATCCCAAATTGTCCCAAAATTCAACATAAGACCCTAATTGAAGTAATTTATAGCATCAATTGCTTCAATTGATAACTCTAATTGCTTCAATTCATACCTAGTAAAGAGAAATGGAGGGGGGAAAAAGACATAGGGGACATTTTAAATGCGTTATTCGGAACGCAAACTACATGGATTGTGCTGTGGGGAATAACGCAATCTATATCCGTGACTAAATCCCTCCCTGGTACATGTGCATCTATATTAAAATATGAAAAATAAAGCTTTTACAGCCTTCAATTCTTAGATTAGACCAATCAGCATAGATTAAAAAATCTACATTACAAATCATTAAGACCACAAGCAATATGAAACTCGGCCTATTTCAAAAAAGTAATTTCTCTACAGAATCAGAGGTTAAGCGGTGAGTTCACCTAAGGAGCACAGTAATGCCACACAGGTGTGTCAGCATCAGCAACCATACGAGTGCTCCTTCTACATCCACTCGGGTCACTCCGACCCGGTAAAAAACAGGTTCATTTTCACTCAAATTTTCTTCAATTAAGATCGATATTTTAACTCAAGTTAGAAAACATTGATAGGTTTCATCACTATCTAAGCTTTAATCGAAAATAAAAATCATACAGAACTCACTGTTTGAGAGGATTCGGTTTTGATGAACCAGCAAAGTCTAGAAACGATGGGGTTTGAAGACGAAGCTCCCGTCGTTCCGCTTCTTGCAGCACCGACACTCGTTAATTACGTAATCGGGGTACAGACATCTGACTCTCCCGACCTTTTTTATATTTCAACTATGAAATATTATCAAAAGGAAGCCTTCGGTCTTGGGAATTTATAAATTTCCCACCCGCCATTCATTAGAATTGCAATTAATTATAACTTAGTTATAAAAAGTAATTGATTAGTCCCTAAGTTATAAAAAGTAAATAAATAATCTCCCGATCTGCGTTGATCATTCTAAGTTTAGTAGTTTCTTTATTTCGAAAATGTCATATTTTCTAATAAAAAAATCTTCCACCACTCTTTTTTATTCTCTGTTTTTCAAATTTAGTTAAATAAATCCCAGTACTTTTTTTTATCATTGAATCAAACCCTGCTCGGTAAACTAACCTATCAAACAAGGCTTCAATCATAAATTAAATGGATTAACCCCTGATCCAAATTAATTAAAATTATGTTATTTTAATTTGTTTTAAAAAAATTAAAACCACGTTATTTCAAAGAAAAAATAATTGAATGCGTCAAGTGACGGGTTAATATATTGGGTTATCTAGGTTTGACCATATTATCCAACACTTTTAAAAATAACAAATTGTGTTTTTATGTAAAAAACGTTTTTAAAAGTTTTTTTGTTTTTTTAAATTTAAATTATTTTGATACGAGGATGTAAAAAAATATATTTTAAAAATAAAAAAATATTTTTTTAATATATTTTAAATAAAAAAATATTTAAAAAAATAACTACAATGTCATTTCTTAAAATTGCATAACTAAAATAGCTATCGCCTCGGGCCCTCGAAAAATGCTGCAGCTTCATTCTGTATTGTTGCATACAGTAACGATGAGAGCTCAAAAAAAAACTTTTAGTGGATCAATTTACTATATTCAATTCATTATATAAAAAAAATAAAAAAATATATGTGATGTAGTGTTACATGTGAGACAATTCACTATATGATTTGTCACAGTGAATTGTATTTTTTTTCCCTCTCTTTATAAAATAATTGTCTAGTTTATGAAGGTAAAATTATTTTTTTCAAAGGATAAATTAATTGGAGATAATTTGATTTGTTTATACAATAAAAATAACTTTATTACTTTTAAAAGTAAAAAATATAGGTTTTTTTATTTAGGAGTTTTTTGTATTTTCCTTTTCTATTTTCATTGCAAGGTTAAACAATATATATGACTTAAAAATTAAAAAAATATTGAACTTGCAGAGTGTTCTGTCATTTTATATTTTTGGTATTGGGAAGTGATATATTTAACCTTAAAATCATAAAATTTAAGACTAGTTTAGAAGTGTGTTTTTGTCATTCAATTATGTTTTTGTGTTTATTGTTAAGATGTTTTTAATAGCTATTTAGTAATTTAACTTAATCATAAAAATCAATTTCCAACCAATATTAAATTGGTTAAGAGTTGACTTTTTTTTATTAAGTTTAAATTTGATATTTCACCATTTATAATTTTAGAATATTAATTTAAATTTAGAAGATTCGCTTGGTTCTGTTTTGTTTTTTGTATTATTAAATTAAGTTTTTTTATATATATTATTAAATTAATTAAACTTATTTTTTGCTACTTTAAAAATCATAGTGTTGCCTTAACACTTTTATTCTTCCATCCAAAAAAAACTCACTCTAGCTTATGTTATTGTGCCCATTGTCGATATAGGTTTACTTGAGTCAATTTTTTTTTATTTTTTTTTAATTCTATATTTTTTCGCTTCCGCCCTTCAATGCGATTCATTATAATTGACCTTTCTATTTTGTTTTAATATGGGTTCAATGGTTTTATTATGATTTCATATCTCAGATTATAGGTTTCGTAGATTAGCTATATTTGATCCATATCAATTCAATATATCGACATCTTAATATTTTTTTTAGAAAAATATGTTGTCCAACTTGCCATCATTTAAGTATTTTAAAAGTATTTCAGCTGGCATTCATCAAATTTTGTACTTCCAAAAATCTTTACAATTTTTTTAAGGTTGAAAAAAAAAAGTATATGCTAAGCTTGTTAGATGTCACAGAGTTTTAGTCACGCTCTTGCCCTTCTATTTGTTTTTCCCTTCTGGAAACAAAGGGATGGCCTCAGAGTATCCGTTTTCTATCCATATATTTTGAAATTCCTCATGCTATTATGGGGGGGAATGGCTAGTGTAAGCATGTTCTTATATGAGAACATGAGTTTTAACTGTTGGATTGGCATTTTAAAGTCAAAAGTGAGCATCAATGTTGAAGACAATGGGGCTTTTCAACACAATCTAACGTATTATTAAGGTTGTAGTCATTAATTAGTTTTTCTTTTCTTAATCTTTTTTTTTTCTATGGGGTTAGAAATCAATAACATGGTCCCATAAATGCCAGCAGATTATTATACGCTATATATAGTTTGTTAATTTCCTTGAGTTTTGGGTTTCAACCTGCTAGGCTGCCAGCCCTGCTTTGCCCTAGAATCTTGATTCAAGCCCTTGAAATGTAGCAGCCCCACTAACGTTTTGATATTCATTTTGTGTTGCTGCGTCCAGCAATGATGAGAGCTCAAAGGAAAATTGTAACAGAAGTCACATCCAAATGGAGAGCAAGAGGCAGAAAGCACATATGCAAAATCGAATTTTGATAGCAAAATATTGACAATGAACAGATTGTTACAAAATGAATCATAATTACAGCAGCTACTAAAGTTGCTTAGCATTAAACAGCTTTATTCCCTTGCTTGCATCCTCACACTGCCTGACATGAGGAACAAGGGAGCCAGTATCAAGTCGCTGTCTGGTATTTGGAATCCGGTGATAATCAGGAGGAAAATGAAAGCATGGCTCCATAGACATGCCTCGTGGACAAGGCTGATCAGTTGGTTGGTTTCCGGCAGGCACGTATAGGATCCATGGCTTCAATCCTCCTAGACCTTGAGCTACATACCCGAAAGTAGACCAAGAACTAGTCACCAGAATATCACTCAAACTTAGGATGCTTATTTCAGCCCATGCCTTCATATTGTGTATATTGTTGCCAAAATGTTGAACCTCTTCGTGACTTGGCTGATAAACACCAATAACATCTCCATTTACCGTTGGCTTCATCCAATACATGCTCTTTATTCTCTCGTAGTATTCTGGATATAATGATGCTATGGTAATAGCTCTTAATGTCTGGTTTTTTGATGGGGAAGCTATAGGTTTTTGCTCATCTACTTGAGGCAGCAGTTTTTCCTTTTTAATGCAGCCAAGTATCTGCTCCAGAACAACATTAACCGGACTCGCTTTTCTATCAAATACCCTCACTTGAAGACCAATCTTCTGATCTGCACTGGCCAAGTAAGCACGATAGAATCTGGTGATTAGTCCCCAGGCTTGATTTGAAGGGTGGAAAAGATAGCGAACCAAGTGGTGGAAAACAGTCTCTTTATCAGGAAACAGTTTGCCTAGTTCTTGCTGGAAAGATGGGATCAAGAAGAGGTAAGGCACAAAGTATTGGTCTGACTTCAGAATCAACCAAGGGACTTTTTGGAGAAAACCTTGATTTTGATCCTGGAAAAAAAGCTTATCGTGTTTATCATAGTTGTAAGCTAAATAAATATGCAGAAATGATGGCGGCTGCGACACGGTTGAGATGTTCATGTTGTTAATCTTTAGTAGGTGCCCATAACTGTGAGCATTTCCTGGTTGCAAGCTGTAGAATTGATTCGTGAGAGGAAAATCCATGGGCAATAACCATGATGTATTTGGGAACGGCTCACAAAAGATACCAGCCATGTCGGTTCCATGATCAACAAGTAGGACTCTGTTTGTGAGGACCGCATAAAGAAATGATGAAGCCATGCTGATTATCCTATTCCCCAAGCCATTAGAAGGCGTCCAAACAATGTAATTGCAGTCTGTAGTGCCATTGATGTGGCTAGAACTCAATTTCTTCAAAGCTCTTTTGTAGGATTCGGTGTTAGGTCCGCAGCGCTTATGAAGATCTTCATATTTACGCAGTTTCGAAACAAGATAGGCAGAGGGCTTATGAGGTGAAGTTTTGCGATACGAGGTCGCTTGGTACCTGCTTATGCAGGATTCTTCATCAAATCCTGTAGCCAGAAGCCCACCAAGCAATTTATCAACAACCATGCTCTCAGTTCCAGAGGGATGTTTGTCTTCCGATTCTGAAACCCAGATAAGGGGAAAAATTAGGAAAATCAAGAACCAAAATTCTATGGTTTTGTACTACAAGAAATTATAGGATATGAAGATGTTGAAAGGTAATCTGTAGCAATGGACTTACCGGTACCTGAGGGTGTGGTAACATTTTCCGCCACTTCTCCTGTGCCATTATCTTTGGCAACTTCCCCAATTAGAACAAAAGTCGAGCTTCTGTAAACCATGGACACCATGTATAACAGACAGAAAGCTATCAAAAACGAAACCACCAGTTTTGGAAACCTCTTTGAACCATACCCTGATCTTTCCATTTGAAAAATATCCATGATTTCTATACAAAGTAATCTCTGGTGCTACCAATCTCCCCCTGTAGAACAATCATCTGAAGTTCTGAACCATCAAGTATACGCTACATAAGGCTGACTAGTGACCACTCATCATTTTCAAGAATGTATCAAGATAATTCCCTTATTGATTGGCACGTAAAAGAACATTCAATAACAAGAAAAATTAAGATGGAAAAGAGGGATAAGCAAAGAGAGATGAACCTCTGATCAAACAAGAAGACTAGCTGTGAACTCTCCTGGTTTCGCTTCTTCCCATTCTCTCTTTTGAACAAAACACAGGCAAGCCTCCCTTTGACAATTCTAACTTCAACCAATCCTCCCACTAGTCTATTACGGTGGCGTCACTTTTTTAGACGAGGGACCTTTGACTTAGAGACGGTTGTTTGGTTTTTTGTAACTGAAAGTATTTTTTATATAAAAAAATATATTGAAATAATTTTTTAAAAAAATACAAAAACAATCAAATATTAGCTAGCAATACGTTGTTTTTGCTACATGAATAGCCAAGTAATTATTTTTCTTGGTATTTTTTTCTTCGGAGTAGGACCCACGCAGTCTCTATAGAACCAGCAAGCATTGAAATATATATATCAGAGATTTTAAGTTGGGACTTGGGAGGGAGATGTGCTGATTATATGCATAAATGATTAGGCAAAACAGGTTTATCACATAGTTGGCTGAAGATTATTTTAATAACAAGAACATGACATGCACGTATGTCATGCGAGATGCTAGCACAACCACCGGCGGATTACTAAATTTCTCCAACTGGATCTCTCCAGGGTATAAATAAGAGGATTTTAGTTTGGTCCTTGATTAAAAAGGTTTTTTTTTTTTACAAAGAATCTTATTTTGTCGTCACATGATTAAAGGGGGTGTTTGTTTTGTATAAATTATTATATAAATGTCTCGGTAGGTAGTAATGTAAGAAAAAACATGAAGGCAGTAAAGTGTTCCCGATAAAAACCGAAAAATTAAGAAAACTGAAAAACAAAATAATTGAAAAAATCAAACCGTGAAAAAAAATCGATTAAACCAATTAAAATTTTAAAAAAAACCGACCCGTTCAGTTTTATAAGCCTGAAACCGAAAAAACCGAACACAAACCGGAAAAAAATCGAGCCAAACCGGTTTGAACTGCTTTTTGTCTTAAAAAACCAAACCGAACCGAAACCAGTCAGTTTGAACCGGTTTCGGTTTTTTTAAAAAAAATTAGATCTGGTTAATTTTTTTATAAAAACCAAATCGAATCGAAAATAATCATCCCTAGTAATGTGTTATGATTACAAAATTATAATAATAATAATAATAATAATAATAGTAAAAAATATAGTGTTAGAAATTGTTGTTCCGATGGTAATAGTTAAGTTATTTTAAAGATATTATGAGTTTATAGTAGGTACAATATTTTAAAAAAATTAATAAGATGAAAATATTTTTTAATGAATTAATTAAATTTAATAATTGGTCGTAAAATATTTTATATAAAAACAAATGCAATCTTGCACCTCAAATTAATAGACAAACCAATATATGATATTTTAGATTTCACAGCTTACAAAAGTGTGGAATTTTGCAACGTGTGTAGGATGGTTTCTTATATATATATATATATGAATATTTAAATTGGCAAAAAATAAAATAAAAATCAACAAACTTTAGCTTGTACATGATTAATACATAAAATACTTTCAAATAACATGTTAAGAATTACTATGAAAAGGAGAGAACAGGAAAAATATAAGTTTTTTTGAACAAAGTATGGATCCGAGGAAGGTAAACTAGGGTGCCTCGTTCAAACCTCCAATAATGAAAATTTATCCTTGATTGTTTCTTTATTCAAGCATGTAGTAATAAATAGCTTGGGCCCACAGATAAATAGCCTAGGCCCACAAAGATGAAGTAATAATCATTTTATTTATTCATTTATTTATTCTCATAGCAGACTAGTATAAATTATTGAATTAATATAATTCAATTGGGTTGCTTGAATGCTTGGCAATGCATGACAAACATAGCTTGCCACCGCTAACCATGGTAAATGGATATTTTTGTATAGAGGGAAAAAAAATGAGGTGATTGTTCTGAAAAGACACATTTTTCTTAAAAGAAATTGCAATTTGATGCTACAATCTCTGCTAAAAGTTACTACAACACTGTTTATTTTGTACTTAAAATTATATTTAAATATATTTGGTTTGAAAAAATATTAAATTGGTATTTTTTAGTGTTTGTTTTAATGATTCTGATATGATGTTAAAATAAAATAAAATCTAAAAAAAATTATTTAAATGTAATTTTAAATTAAAAACATTTTTACAAAATAATTTGCACCGCAATATCAAACATTCAACGAATACCTACTCCTAGCACCATCAATTACAATAACACATTCTTCTATCCAGAGGGGTATAGATTAATGTGCATTTAATATCAAGGTGTTTTTGAAAAGTTTTTTTAATTTAAAAATATATTAAAATAATATTTTTTTTTGATATAAACACTTTAAAATTATTGAAAAGTATTATAAAAATTAAAATATTTTTATTTTTATTTTTTAAAATTTATTTTAACACTAATACATCAAAACGAGTCGGAAGGTGAGTTATTGGAACTACAGACATTTTATGAGACGGATTTCAATTTTAAAAAATAAGATGAAGCAAGAAAAAAAATTGAAGGGCCGTTGTGTTATATATTAAAAATAATATCAGTTAAATCAGTATTTAGTAATCAATTACTGTACCTTTAAAAATTTAAATCAGCTAGTAATCAATTGGAATTAAAGATGAATTGATGGAAAAGTGATGGCAGATTAAAAGAAAAGAGAGTATATGAATAATAAATATCCATACAAGTACAACAAACTCAATAAATAATATATAAATATTAAAAACTTTTATTCTAATGAATAGTAAATAAAATATGAATATAAAAAAGTCTCTCATGTTAGCAACCATTACCGTCAAGAGAAGTTAACAGAATATGCAGATAAATTAAAGAAAGAAGATGTCCTTGAAAAAGGCGACAAGAATTGTAGACGTTATATGAGATGCGATGCGATGTCGTAGAAATAAATATTATTGTATTTAAGAGACGTGGAAAAGGGGATCGGAAACTCCTTGACAGATGAGTATTGACGAAGTCTGAAGAAAGCTGGCAGTTTCAAAATCAAGGGGAAATAAAGGCAGCAGCAGCGCGCGCGCCTCCGCAGAGGACTGCGTTGAGATTTCTCTTCATCGGCTGTTGGAGGAGAGTCGCGGATGGAAGATGCTTCTCACAAATGTGTTTGGGCTTTTGACTTTTGAGGAAGGTAAACTAACGAGACTTGTTTAAAATTTTTGTTTGTTTTGAGCTGCGGTAAATCTATTTTTAAAAAAAAAGTTAAATAAATTTTTGTTTGAAATTATTTTTTTAATGTTTTTAAATTGTTTTGATAATAATATTATTTTAAAATATTTTTAAATAAAAAATATTTTAAAAAATAGATATAAAATCCCTTGTCTTCCCTTCCACCAGTTTCGAGCAAGGCAGAAAGAATTCTCTCTATAAATAAATAACTTGGGCAGTTGGGCCCACATCGGTAAACAGCAAACATGAAATAAGCATCATTTTTTATATATAAAAAAAAACTTGTAGAATTTCCTTAGTTATTAATCCCTGGTCAAAATTCAAAAATATATAATTTTTTAAAAAATAAAAACGTAGATTTTTTAATGAGTATCATTATATCAGACTGAATCAATTCATTATTTTATTTTATTTTTTAAAATTCAAACCGATTTAAATTCCAGGTGTATCAAATTTCAAATAAACTCATCAGATCATTCCAGATTTTATAGAAGCAAGAATTTATTGAATTTATACATTTCAATTGGGTTTCTGGGATGGTTGGCTACCCATGACATTGTGGCTGTAGAATGGAGAAGCCGTTCCCAAAGCACTTTGATGCTCTACTAGTTTATGCATGTCAACATAACTTGTCGCCGCAAGCTATGGTGAATGAATATTTATAGTGACCCAAAAAGAAAAGGAACTGAAGTGATTGTCGTGTAAAGAACACCAAACCGATTACGTGTATGTTTGCAAAAGTGATGCAATATGTTTTAAAAATATTTTTTTAATTAAAAATATACTTTTAGTTTTTTTTAACTCCAAACATCAAAACTATAAAAAAATCAAAAAAATATTAATTAATATTTTTTTAGATAAAAAACAATTTAAAAAACAGATTGTAATGCACAAATAAATACTAGTAGAAAAACTTCAAATTAAAAAAAAAGAAAAAAGAATGAAGGGCTTTTTTTTAAGTGTGTTGGTGTTGTGTTATAAATTAAAAGTAATATCAGTTAAATCAATATTCAGTAATCAATTATTGTAACTTTAAGAATATATATTCTTGCTTTTAAAAAATAGTGTAATCAATTGTTTTGTTTTTTTGATATAGACAAAAAGTGCCCTCTAATCCTTATCATTTTTAAATAATCATGTTATTTGCTTTCATAACAAGGTAGATTATAATCAAATATTATTTCAAAATGAAAAACAATGATATTTAATTTTAAAAATACAATAATAACAAACAATCAAAATAATGGATTAAATAAAAATAAAAAATTCTTGTAAAACATAAGATGATATGAATTGTTATATAGACAGTACAAGGTGGGAAAATTGGTGTTCATCTCCACACGCCACCTTTTTGCCACCACTGCTCACTCAAAAAAAAAAAACACATAATTAAAATCTTGAGTATATAACTCATTTATTCAGGTTCTGGGTATTGATCAAATTCTGAGTTTGTTTCCTGAAAATCACTAGTTTGAATTCCACAAATCTCAGAATCATTTAAAGTTTACATGATTATTAATTTTAAGACCCGTGAAATTAGTCGAGGTACGTGCAAGCTGATTAGGACATCCACGTTGATAAAAAAAACATAATTAATTTTTTTTAAAAAAAAAAAACAAAACAGACAATGATTGCGATATCACACCAATTTTATTCCTTTTGAATGCATCACCTAGGTTTATCTATCCTACACGAAATGGCATAATAATAATAATAATAATCCATGTGAAATAATTGCTAGACACCGACAACCGAAATGGTATAATAATCCATCTTAAATAATTGCTGTGCATTGAGAACCTAATCATGCAAGTCTACACGAAAGCCACCAACTGAGTTACGGGTATTTAGATAACATTTGTTTTTTAAGTTTTAAAAACATTTCTGAAAAAATTAATTAATTAATTTTAAAATAATTTTTTAAATATTTTTAAATCGTTTTAATGTGCTGATATTAAAAATATTTTAAAAAAATAAAAAAATATATTATTTTAATGTTTTTCCGAGCAAAAAATACTTTAAAAAACAATCTATACCATGATCTCAAATACCCTCTTAATATTTAAATGATTTGTTTTTGAATCGTTTTGAGATAATGGTATCAAAAATAATTATTTTTCTGGATAAAAAATACTTTAAAAAATACTTTTATTTGAAAATATATTAAAATAATATATATTCTTTAAAAATTTATTTTTCATATCAATACACTAAAACAACCATAAAAATATATATAAAAAATAATTTATACGAAATAGTGGGTGCGGCGTGGATATGCAAAAGCATATATTAATAGATTGTTTGTAACCTTTTGAATAGAATTGGATTTAATTAAGAGGTTCATCGACTCTCATGATTGAAATATTTCTTAAAATAGGAATTGAATCTTAAATAGAATTGAACATCTCAGATCTCGCACAAAAAATAAATCAGACCCTAACCCTTATGATTTGCTGTAATAATAATAATAATAATAATGAGAAAATAACGTTGAAAATCAATATTCATTAAGTAACCTTAATTTTCTCTTATTTTTGTACGATATGTGCTTCATCACAGAGAAATGATTCCAGAATACCTCTAAAAATGATCTTGCAATCGCATTATTTTAGATTTGGATTTGAAAAGAGCTCTAGGTTTTAGCCTTTAGGCATCCAATTCTTTTCGGAAAGAAGATTGTGATCCAACTTGTGCAGCCCAGTTACAAAGAGCTGGCGAGCCCAGTCTTGTTCTCATTGGACCCAGGCCCACTGGATCCAGTTTTGAGAAATAGAAAACTGAAAGGAGAATAAGTTAAAGGTTGCACTTTCTCAATCTGAGAAGGCCCATAAATAGTTAGTTGCCTTCTTGGGAATATTCCTAGAGGACCTCGTACCAAGTTTTGAGATGACTAGATTAGTGTCTTACATTTGTTATGATGAACTTATTAATTAAATTATTTACGAGGTTAGACTTAAGTTATGTTTCTAATCGCTCTTAACAACACTAACTACTAGCCACTTAAACCCATTTTAAAGTACGTAGAGCTATTATTTAAACCAAAATTAAACACCTATCTTTAAAAACTTGTTAAATCCTAGGGAGGGTTTGTTTTTGCGGTTAAAATAATTTTTTTAATATTTTAATTTGCTTGAATTTAATATTTTTTATATTTTTGGATTGTTTTGATGTAATGATATCAAAAATAATTATTTTTTTATAAAAAAATTAATGCATTTTCAAGTAAAAAATATTTTGAAAAGCAACCATCACCGTACAATTATTTAGTGCCTAGTATCGTGGTTGTTACTTTTCAATTTTTTTGCATAAATATTTTTTAGGTATTTTTTAATAATTCTAATAAATTAATGTTAAAAATAAAAAAATTACAAAACATATTATTCTAATATATTTTTAACTAAAACAATACTTTTAAACAACACTATACATCATATTATCAAACTCAGTAATAATCTTCGTGCTTTTGTTATAACTTTATGAATATACTTGCATAAGCTTGAGCTAATACATCTACCGCCAAAAATACTTTTCCACTCCAAACAAAGTAACAATAATGGCATAGCATTAAAAAAAAAAAATCAGAATAAAAATTACATGATTAACAGCATCACCACACTCCGCCGTATGAACTGGGTTGATTTTCACACCTTATATTTACACGCTAATATAAAAAAAACTATAATTTTATAAAATAAAATAGAATTTCAATGATATTCAATAAAAAAATCAAATTATTTTTTTACCAATCTATTTGATTTCGAATGTGTTTGGAAAAGCAATGCAAACCGCATTTCCAAAATATTTTAAATTTTTTTTTATTAAAATTTAATATGGTTTGTATGTTTTGGATCGTTTTGATGTACTGATATCAAAAATAATTTTTAAAAAATAAAAAAAAAATCATTAACATATATTTTAATATAAATTTTTTTTTAAAAATAACCAATACTACACTGCTAAACACTCTTTTCATCAGATTGTAAAAACAAGGAAAAGGAATAAAAATAAAATAAATCAAGTTTGCGTGGGGGGTTTGCGTGCTTGGCCCACAAAAAAAAACATGGCTTACCTACTAAATCTCTTAATTTATTTTATATTAAAAGGGCCTTTCATTTTTTTAAAAAAATTATTAAATAACTTCATCTACAGTCTTAAATTCAGCGAATGAAGGGTCACGCTCACGCCGAGATATTTTTTGGTAAAAATATCAACTTTTAATTTATTTTTGATAAAAAAAACAACTATAAAATTCTATAGATACCAGAATAAGCTCATTGATAGCCTCTCACAAGTCACAACTTTAAATTTTGAAATTAGAAGGATCAAAATGAAATTTTCACACTGATTTTCTTTTTCATTTTAGTCCTTTTTTAATATTTATATTTCTTAAATAATTTATTTAAATTGACTTTCAATTTGATTATATAAAAACTAAAAATAAAAAAAAGAGTCTAGGTACGGAAAACAAAGGAAGCTAAAAGAAAATAACGGTCATGCTAGCTTTTTTTTTCCTCTCATATTAGCAACTCCATCGGGGTTGCTATATCAACAGGTAAAATAGCATTTCAAATGAAATGCTATTAGGCCAAAGGCTATCTGCACTTACCCCTTCCTCTTTAAAAACTGATGCGAGAAAACAGAGCAACATCAGATCTCGAAGCACCTTGCCCTGAAGAAGAAGAAGCTGCCTTTGATTGTCCCAGTCCTGCCCAGGTGATTAATTAGCTTCCCTTTTAGCTTCCAGTCGTGTGTGTGCTGTTAGGGATCCAGATCAGCTAATTTGGGAAGCCCCTGCCAGATTATAGCCCTCGTTTCCAGTTGTGGAGTCCCTGCTGGGTTAGTGGAAGAGGGAAAGTTTGTTGGCTGCCATGGGTGGTTTTGAGCTAAGCTGAAAATCGCGTGGAGTGAGCTGAAGGGAGAAGATGAAGCAAAAGAAAATTGTTGTTTTATTTTATTCAAAAGTAAAATGGTCACAGTTTTTATGGCCCAGGATTGCCTCCTTTTCACTCCCTGTTTTCAACCTTCACGTCAATTCTTTTAAAGAATTTTATTCAAAGTAAAATGGTCAAAACCTTAATTGTCCTTCTGTTGTGTAGTCCTTCATCTTCTCTTGTCACTCCATTTTTAATCCCTTTCTCTTTAATTCTTTTTATTTTTGAAAATATGTAGAAAAACAATGGTTAAATTCGGTAATGAGAACAATTAATGGTGTTTTAAAGTATTTTAGTTATATATTAAAATATAAATGGACTGCTAAAATAATCATTGGAGCGAACACCTCAAAAAAAAAAAAATCCTTTGTTTAGGATTGACTCGAAGATTTTCTCCCACCGAGAGCTCCGTCATTGGCTGTGTCCTCCGTGATCGATTAGACTACGGCGAATCGCTTGTGTATTTGTCTTTGGGAAAGTGTAAGACGCTATTGCCCGCAACTGGGTCTCACGCAGTCTGTCGGTCCAACAAAGAAGGGCTGCCATTAGAGGTTTTTTCCCCCACGAAACAAAGACTATAAATATCCCCCTCAAGGGAAAGCAATCCAATGCTGTGTCAAGTGCGCTACTGCTTTCTTACCTTCCCTTATATAAGTAGTTACAGATACAGAGCTATATTTTCACTATTCAAAATGCCTTTTTAACCATTTACCTATTTCATTTGGCGTTTTTTACCGGAGATGCTCTTACAGTTACAGTGGCGTTGGCGTGATGATACAGTGAAAATCCAGCAGTTTGGATTTTTCTATAATAACACGCGCGCCCGCGCTTATCTAGAGATATTTGGTAATGGGATTTAATTGGTTTTTTTTTTAATTTAAAATTAATTTTTTAAATATTTTTACATCATTTTTTTGTTATAATATAAAGAATAAAGTTTTTAAGAATAAAAAACAATATTTTAATATTTCTACAAATAAAAAACAATCCGACTAAAACACACGCATCATCCCACACAAACGTCCTCAGTTCCGGTTCCTCGGCAAAAAAAAAATAAACACGGAAAGTCGGAAACTTGAAACTCGTCCTTCCTTAGCCAGCAAGAAAAAGCAGAAAACTCTCCCCCTCCATCAATGGTTCCTCCACCGTCGTCAAACCACCAAGCAATCCAACAATTCCTCTCCTCCGTCCTCTCTCAAAGCGGCACTTCCGCCCTTCCTTACTCCGAAGACACCAAATGGCTCATCCGCCAACACCTCCTTTCACTCACCACTACTTCCCCCTCTCTCGAACCCAAAACCGCTACCTTCACTCACAACGATGGTCGCACCGTCAATCTTCTCCAGGCTGACGGCACCGTTCCGATCACTTTCATATCTGTCACTTATAACATCCCGGTTATCATCTGGCTTTTCGAATCTTACCCTCGCCACCCTCCTTGTGTTTACGTGAACCCCACACGCGATATGATCATCAAAAGATCTCATCCTTTTGTCAATCCCTCGGGGCTCGTTTCGATCCCTTATTTGCAGAATTGGATCTACCCTAGTTCTAATTTGGTTGATTTGGCTCGCGAGCTGAGCTCGGTTTTTGGGAGGGATCCTCCTCTGTTTTCCCAACGCCCCAAACCTAACCCTAATCCCAATTATCATCCAAATCAATCGAGTCTTGGGTCAGTGGGTAACACGGGAGGTGGTGGTGGGTATCCGAGACCGATTGTCAGACCACCACAGTATCCGCCGTATGGTAGTGGTGGTGCGGTGGGGAAGGTAGAGGCGGAGGATGCAGCGGAGGTTTATAAAAGAAATGTGATTGATAAGCTTGTGGAGAATGTTCACGGGGATATGTTGCAGTTGAGTAAAACGAGGGAGGCGGAGATGGAAAGCTGGTTTAGCGCACAATCTGTGTTGAGGGGGAGAGAGGAGGAGTTTAATAAAGGGTTGAAAGAAATGAGAGATAAGATGGAAGGGTTGGAGTTGCATTTGCAAGTTGTTTTGATGAATACGGATGTTTTGGAAGCATGGGTTAGGGAAAATAAGGGGAAGTTGAAAGGGGGCTCGGAGGATATTGACGTGGATAATGCTTTTGAGTGTGTGGATGTTTTGTCGAAGCAGATGTTGGAGTGCACAGCGGTGGACATGGCAATTGAGGATGCGGTTTATTCTTTGGAGAAAGCAGTGCAAGAAGGGGCAATGCCATTTGATCAATATTTGAGGAATGTGAGGTTGTTGTCTAGAGAGCAGTTTTTTAACAGGGCAACTGCAGCGAAAGTTAGGGCTGCACAAATGCAGGCTCAGGTTGCTGGTATGGCTGCCAGGGCACCACGTTATGCTACCTGAGTGATTGTTTTGATGGTGAATTTGATACGGGGTTGTAGCATTTATGGAGATGCTGTAAGGATATCAGTATAGTTTGAGGTTAGGTTCTTGTGAAGAACTATACCATTTTAGTTTTTGCTCTTTTTTGTGTTGATAGGAAAATAATAATATATATATTTTTTTAATTAGTGTATGCCTTTCTTTACTAATTGATGTGGTATATAATTAAAACTCACCTTTCGAGTTATAGCATTTTCTGTACAAATTATGAATTCGTCGTAGAAACAGATGTCCTTGTTCTTTTATGATTGTTTACTTCTGGCTGGTAACCAAATGTATGCCTGTATAACTATATACATATTGCATTATTAACTAATGATGACATTCATGCAAGTTGGCAACTGACTACAATAGCAAATATATTGTCTTTCTAATGTTGTGGCATCCTTCTGCTTATGATTTAAGAATCCAGTGTATTTGTATGTTTTGGCTTTGTGTCAATATTCCATGTCTGTGATCATTTATATTTTTTGTTCTTAATGAAATCATGCTGTTGATTGCCAGATTCTCTTTTCATTCTTTTACATAAACGCACATGTTCATGTTTGTGCATTGATGCAATGGTGTCAAACAAGCACATATTGAGACAAATGATTCAGCTTTTCACATTCCTAACAAAAGTTACCTGCTAAGTCGAATTGAGAAACAATGATGAAAAATAAAAGAATAAAAAAAAAACAGATAGAGGATGCATCATCTGTGTATATTGCATTGGTTTTCCACTTGCTTTTGCTTGAAACTTGAACTAGAAAGTTGTGTGGGATCTTGAATTTTTTAGTAATGAGGATTTTCTCAAAATTGTGTTATAATTTCAGCTTGAGTGATCTAAGAATGCGCGCATTCATTGACGTGATCATAGTCTTTTCTAGTGCTAGGTCAACTGATGTAGTCTTCAGCCGAACCATGGGGCTTCAAGTTCCACATCCTCCAGTTGAAATCCAGATGATTTTGTTCTTTAGTTCCTCCATAATCATCAAGCTTTCCATGTCTATTTGAGGAATGAAAGCAATGTCATATTTTAAGATTGCACATGCCCATGCGTGTGCACATTCATGTGATCCGTGTCAAACAGGCAGGCATAGAAATTCATTAATTTTAGGTGGTATATATAGTTGATTAAAAAGGGTAAATAATTGATGGAAGGGTGGGGAGAAGGTGAGGTTATATATATATTGCATCGGTTCCACTTGATTTTTCAATGGATGTGGACTAGAAATATATGGGAGCATGTTGTTTTTGTGATAGGATTTATTGTTTGTAGTATGTTAAAGAACCGTCTCAAACCAAAAGTTTAAGTTATTAGATAAGATCTCAAAACATGATATATATATGACAGTGTTCATTAAAGAGGAAAATTCTTGACTTTATCTCTGTTAAATGTGAGCTGTTCTACTGTTATTCCCTATCAATCTCCACCGGATATGTTTGACTAAGCCAGGTGGTGCTTGAGCCCCATGGTGGATTCTTCTTATTGATAGAATCTGGGTTTTAGAAAGAGGGATTATGACAACATTCTATGATCTGCTGATGGCATGGAATTTGCAAATTCCGGGAAGCTGAGTATTTAGTTACATGTCGCATCATAGTTCCATCATCCCAAGCACAAACTGTTTACCTTTTTCTATGTTCAACATATGATGTTCCTGGGATACATCACTCTGATTACATCTACGTTTTCTTCTGTTTCAGCTGTTAATGTTTAATGGCTGGTTGCTGTCAGTGACCATCAGTTGCAGTGACTATGAAGCCAGGAAATACCCACTGGTAAACCTACAAAGCTTACACATGTTTAAGCTTCTGTTGCTGCTATTTCCTTGCGATCTCGGTGCTCACCGTTTTGTGCCCCCAGTTAGATGTATAAACTCGTTGATGTAAAATGAACCACCCCAAGCTTTTTAATTATATTAATAATATCCTCATGACGGTTTCTTTTTATTTAGCATCGAGTTTTTTTTTTTTTCTTAATAGCACAATAAAAAATATTTTAAAAACTATCATAATTAAAAAAACAAATAAATAGCATATTTCTTAAGATTGCGCTATTAAAATAATTAGTGCAACTAAAAAAATAAAAATGGACGAAACCAAGAAACTTTTTAAATTGAAATAACATTTTTAAAATGAGTTTTTTTATAACCCTAAGAATTTGTGCAGACATAATTATTAAATTTAATATTGGAGCAAGAGAGTTACTACATGCATACTTGTTTTATGTGAAAGAAAAAAATGATTTATAGTCATTATGATTTTCAATGTTCATAGATTTGTAGAAAAACTTAATTATATTTAAATTAATTGCTTTCGTAAATTCTTCTTTCAAAATGAGGATTAAAAAGGATCTTGTGGATAGCGAACCCAGTCACAACGTGAATGAATTGACACCTCACAGAATTGAACTTGATAATTCCATTGCTCATAGTAATTCAAAAGCTTGACCGACCCTCCACAGACACTGAAACGAGCAAGAATGAGACTTTAAGAAACCTGAGAGACATGAGCTCGCACCTATTGCCCTTCACTGCAACCCCGCCGCCGCAAATTCCCTCCAAAGCAAGCCCACTTGCTCAACACACTCTCTCTCAACGAACCCATATCCCATCTCACATATACAAGCACCCGGCCGCTATCCTCTTAGAACTCTGCACTTCCTCTAAAGAAGTTCACCAAATCCTCCCTCAAATCATTAAAAACGGGCTCTACAATGAAACCCTTTTTCAGACCAAGCTCATTAGTCTTTTTTGTAAGTATGGTAATTTAACTGAAGCTTCGCGTGTTTTTGAACCTATTGAGGATAAGTTTGATGCTCTTTATCATACTATGCTTAAAGGGTATGCAAAGAGTTCTTCTTTAGATAGTGCTTTGTCGTTTTTTTCTCGAATGAAGCATGATAGTGTTAGGCCTGTTGTGTATAATTTTACTTATTTGTTGAAACTTTGTGGAGATAATTCTGATCTTAAGAGGGGTAAGGAGATTCATGGGAGTGTAATAACAAGTGGGTTTTCGTGGAATTTGTTTGCTATGACTGGGGTGGTGAACATGTATGCGAAATGTAGACAAATTAATGACGCGTATAACATGTTCGATAGAATGCCTGAGAGGGATTTGGTTTGTTGGAATACGATGATTTCTGGGTATGCGCAAAATGGGTTTGCTAAGGTTGCTTTGATGTTGGTTTTGAGGATGTCTGAAGAAGGGCATAGGCCGGATTCGATTACCATTGTTTCTATTTTGCCTGCAGTTGCGGATACAAGGTTGTTGAGAATTGGCATGGCAGTTCATGGATATGTTTTGAGAGCTGGGTTTGAGTCACTTGTGAATGTTTCAACTGCTCTTGTGGATATGTATTCAAAATGTGGGTCAGTGAGTATTGCCAGAGTAATCTTTGATGGGATGGATCATAGAACTGTTGTTTCGTGGAATTCCATGATTGATGGGTATGTGCAAAGTGGAGATGCTGAGGGAGCAATGTTGATATTTCAGAAGATGTTGGATGAAGGGGTTCAACCAACTAATGTTACTGTTATGGGAGCTTTGCATGCTTGTGCTGATCTAGGTGATCTCGAGAGAGGAAAGTTTGTTCATAAATTAGTGGACCAATTGAAACTTGATTCTGATGTTTCAGTGATGAATTCTTTGATTTCCATGTATTCCAAGTGCAAGAGGGTTGATATTGCTGCTGATATATTTAAAAATTTGCGAAATAAAACACTTGTATCCTGGAATGCCATGATATTAGGCTATGCCCAGAATGGGTGTGTGAATGAGGCTTTAAATGCGTTCTGTGAGATGCAATCTCGAAACATAAAGCCAGACTCTTTCACAATGGTGAGTGTGATTCCTGCTCTTGCAGAGTTATCGATTCCACGTCAGGCAAAGTGGATCCATGGACTTGTTATTCGAAGGTTTTTAGACAAGAATGTTTTTGTGATGACTGCTCTTGTCGACATGTATGCAAAGTGTGGAGCCATTCACACAGCAAGAAAGCTCTTTGACATGATGAATGCAAGGCATGTGATTACATGGAATGCTATGATAGATGGATATGGAACTCATGGACTTGGAAAAACTTCTGTAGAACTGTTCAAGGAAATGAAGAAGGGGACCATCAAGCCAAATGATATTACATTCCTCTGTGCCCTTTCTGCTTGTAGTCACTCAGGTTTGGTAGAAGAGGGGCTCTGTTTCTTTGAAAGCATGAAGAAAGATTATGGCATAGAGCCTACAATGGATCACTATGGAGCGATGGTTGACCTTCTTGGTCGAGCTGGTCGACTCAACCAGGCTTGGGATTTCATTCAAAAGATGCCTATTAAACCCGGAATAACTGTTTATGGCGCAATGCTTGGTGCTTGCAAAATTCATAAGAATGTTGACTTAGGGGAGAAGGCAGCATTTGAAATCTTCAAGTTAAACCCAGACGATGGCGGATACCACGTGTTGCTTGCCAACATATATGCCACAGCTTCAATGTGGGGCAAAGTGGCTAAAGTGAGAACTATAATGGAGAAGTCAGGGCTTCAAAAAACTCCAGGCTGCAGTTTAGTGGAAATAGGGAATGAGGTTCACAGTTTCTATTCTGGAACTACAAGCCATCCCCAATCCAAAAAGATCTATTCTTATCTCGAGACACTTGTAGATGAGATCAGAGCTGCTGGTTATGTTCCCGACACCAATTCAATCCATGACGTGGAAGATGATGTTAAGGTGCAGTTGCTGAATACTCATAGTGAGAAGTTGGCAATTGCCTTTGGGCTGCTAAATACGAGCACAGGCACTCCCATACACATCAGGAAAAATCTACGAGTCTGCGGCGATTGTCATAATGCAACAAAATATATTTCACTTGTCACCGGGAGGGAAATTATAGTTCGTGATATGCATAGATTTCACCTTTTCAAGGATGGAGTCTGTTCTTGTGGAGATTATTGGTAAATTTGAGCTGTTGTAGAAGCAGTCTTTTGAGATCATAATGGATGATTTCTTGCAGGAATGCAAATAGTCGGGTGTGGGAATGGTCACAAATTAGCCTCGTTCGCGGAGGGCCTTTTTTTCTTAAAAAACTGAGCCTCTCTTAGCCAGTTCATGACCCTAGAAGTAAACCCACTTAAATGAAGTTCAACGCATTGGATGTAGGGCTGGGTTTGAAGTTTGAACCTACCTCTCTTTTGATTATTCTTTAGAAATACTTGTTCTCAGCATGAAAATACAATAACTCTGACATTCAATAATAAATATATATATTGAATTAATATTTTGATCAACACAGGTTTTTCGAAGGCTACTTCCCATCTATGATACCACCAGACAGCATGGCTATGAAATTTCTAATCCCTTGCAAATACTTACTATTTTTCTTTTAATCATGAGATAATCACATCTATAACAAAAGAGAAGGGGCTTCAAACAATTTTTTTTACTAGAACTCAGATTCACGTTAATTGCGATGGTAAAACAACGATTTCGCTTCTTATGACATACAAATTTGGCCTCATAGATGGAGGTAGTTGGGTCTTTTATTATTATTTGAGCATTAAAAATATGAAGTTGGCTTTAAAACAATATATTTTTTTTTTTTTGCCTTTTCAACTTACAAATGTATAGTTAAATTACTGAAATGCTCTTAGATAAAAAACAATAGAGGTCAAGGGTCATTTTAACCCTTTTATTATTATTATTGTTAGATGAGATGAAAGGGCAGATTTACATTTTAATATTTAATAAATATTAAAAAAAAAGCTGGTGTGTGAAGAGTTGTCGTGGTATTTAAGCATTGTATGCATTGCTACCTGATGACCAAACGATGGTTTTCAGAGCAATGTTTAAATTCTCTAAAGGCTTCTCTGTGTCTAGACGAAACCTATCTTGAATGGATCTCTGGTTTGGTATTGAAAATTCTCTTTATTTTTTCTCTCTTTTCTTCTTAGTTTTCATACTTTGACTTTCTAAATTTTCAGAGTTGCTCCTCAATTTCTTAATTTATGTTTTTTTGATTTTTAATTTTTGTCTTTAATTCTTTTATAAAATTTTAATTTTTTTCAATTTTATCATTCAATCTCAATTTATCATGTGTTATATTGTCTACTTTGATTTTTTTTTCTTAACCCTTTTGTGTATTTTTTTTTATTTTTAATTCCATCCATCAATTCAAGTTTATAGTGTATTATTTGTTTTCAATTTCATTTTTATTCTTTTGATTTTTTATCATTTTTGTTAAAATTTTCTTTTCTTTTCGATTTCAATCTTCAATAAAAAAATTTTGTTGCATCTAATTTATTTTTTATTTTGATTTTTATTCTCATTCTTCTAATTGCTATTTTTTTTTTATCTTTTTGTATTTTCTCCAATTTCATCATTTAACGTTTAATTTACTAGAGATTGTGTTTAGTGATTTTTCTATATATGATACTTTCAGCCTAATAACCTAACTTTACAGGTTTGAAAAGTTAACATGGATCGATATTTTTTAGCTTTTTTTATTTTATCCCTCAACATTATTTTAAAAAAAAGATTTTGTAGTTTTTTTTATTTCTTTTCTATCAAATTATCCTAATATCATTGCATTACCTATAGGTTTTGCATATTAATCCATATTAACTCGACCTTTATTATTTAAATTTTATATCTATTATACCTCGAGTTGTTTCAAGCCAGAATTTTTTATCCAATTCCATACCTTCAAATATTATTTTTTTTATTCAAGATTTTATCGGTTTACTATCGTCACCATTTTTTTTTTTTTATCTTCTACAACTCATTAGACCCGGTCACAGCTATAACCTGGTTGTTGGTTTTAATCGCCCTTGCATCACCTATAGGGGAAAAAAGATATTACTAACCAGCAGCTTAGCACAGAAGTATACTCCTATAATATGATTTAGGCAGCTTGCCACCTCAGCTTGCCACAGGACGAAGCACCCAACATGAAGTCAAGTTCCATAGAAAATGGGCAAACATAGTGCATAATAAAATGATCAACATGCTTTGTCACTGACGTCTTAGAATAATAGTGAAAGCAAAGATGAAACAATCGAGGCTGCAACGTTAATACATTTCGTGGCAACGAATTAACACATTGGATTCCATAATTCGGGGCAAAGTTGAGTATTACAACAGCTATATTCAAAATTGAAAGCACAAAT
The DNA here is from genome assembly GCF_000002775.5 of Populus trichocarpa. Lineage (NCBI taxonomy): Eukaryota > Viridiplantae > Streptophyta > Magnoliopsida > Malpighiales > Salicaceae > Populus > Populus trichocarpa. The sequence continues at coordinate 19,439,721 of NC_037287.2, read as the reverse complement.
AGCAGCACCTAACCTCTGAAGAAGGGTAACGCAGGGAGTGATGATTTTGCACCTGCTGATCTAGCTTCATTCCAGAAGGGGACACAGAGAGACTGGTTAGTTTCTCTATAGTACCAGCTTCTAGCTCTAACTTTTCACCCTGAGATCATCTAGTATCTGTACATTCACCTCCCAATATCAATTAAGGTTTAATGTGTAAACATCCATCAATCTACAACTTTGTGAATATATACCCAAAGTAAAGAGTCCTGAGTTTGGGTGCCACAGTCACTTCCACCACCAAAACTGTCGAAATAGATATATCTTTCTCATTCGGGTATCGTATGTCATGAAGGCTCTGGCTTTAATGGGGTCAGCATTCAAATACTCAAAAGCATACATTTGTTTGGCCTCATCCAACCCATCAATCTCCATCACAGCTTGTAATAATTCTGAGGCATTGATAGTAATTTTGCTTAGCTCCATTGCATCAGCTAATCTACGAAGACTTGATGCCACAGCTGACATTGCATCCTGAAGGGTCTCCGAACCGTGAGCCTTTGGGAGTGGTCTGACAGGCTGGATCAGAGGATCTTGATTGCCATCTGGCATATATTCTGGTTGTTCGGAATATGAGTCTGTTCCATCAGTCTCACTTGCATCTTCCGAACTTGGCGAGAGGAGTGAAGCAGAATCTTCTGCAAAGTTCCTTGTTGGATGGCCTCCATCCTTTACCTTAGCCCAACGACTAGGGGCTTGATAATTTCCGCAAACAATTTTTAGTTCATTGTACATGTCAATCTGCTTTCCTCGAATTCCTTTTGCATCAGGATGTACCTATTCCACAGATTTTCAATCCAAATATTGTCAAGAAAAATATGACAAATCCAAAAGAAAAGTATATTGCTCGGAAAATTATGCAAGACTTACCGCAATGTATCTCTTCCAAAGATCATCACTTTCACACTCAATCATCTTTGTGCTAGGATTCCACCTGAAACCATCTTGACTTAGCATATCCCTAATAACCTTGTACCTTTTCTTAATGGTCTTAAGACGATTAATGACCTTCTGATTGTTCAAGTTTAAATTAAAACGGGAGTTCACAGCAATGCAAGCAGCAGTGTATGCATTCTCATTAAAGCATTTGTCTATCTTGTTTCCGTTTCTAGCCTGAATAGCAAGAGCTTCAATTAGACATTTGTCCATTGCAATCGACCAAACAACATTTCTTCCTTTATGCTTCATCTCCCTTCTGTGAGCGTGCAAGTCATAGTGGTCCATTTCCTAATACAGGAAAGAGTAGATGACCATATGAAGCAGAATTAAACACACTTTTCAAAGGAAAATAACAACATATCATCCAGAGTGAACAGTAATATATAATGCACTAAAAATTTCTCATCCAACATCCACTACATAAATCATAAAGGGAGCAGGTGATCACAATTATAGCAGAATTCAATGCCAAGTTCAACATTAACATGCATTACATATCTCATTGATGGCAAAAATAGCCATCAATGGTGCCCTGCACAAATGATGTCACCGTCAATCTTACTGTTTCATGCTTTACAAATGTTAAAGAACATCCTAAAGAGACTGACCTGTAAGGTATTCCTATAACTTGAAATATTTAATATAACAAAAGTAAGGTTGAAAATTGAAAAAACAGAAGTTTAACTGCCTTAGCAATTGTCTTTTAAATTACAAAAATTGCAGAGAAAAAATCTCTGATGCAACTTCCAGAGGCACCACATTAGAGAGGCTAAGGAATAGTGCACAAAACAGTACTTGCCATCCTAGAAAATTTGTATGGTTCTACCCCAGGCTTCCATCTGGGAGGGAGCATGTTCTTGGGAAAGGAAACCATATATGTGTGCTTGGAACAACAAATAAAGTTTGCTGTTTTTCTTTTAGAAAAAAAATGACACAGTAAGTTTGTTTAGCTTTGTTTTAACTGCTCCAATCAAAACAGCTCTTGTTAAACAGATATACAACAAATTCATTCCCAGTAGAATACCGTACGATCCAGGTGGTCCCACATTATCATGCATGTGCCAGATGAATAATTTGTGTCTTTCCAGCTATGTCCCCTCACCAATGCATCCAAATCTTGGCGAGGCCACAGAAACAGAGTGAGAGGCTATGGACAAGCTGGCGAGGTACAAGGTCAAGACAACTTGAGCAACAGGTTCAGTTAAGCACTGAATCTACGATGCCATGCATCTAAATCTCAGTTTCTAAAAGCCAAACATCTAAAAGCCAAACCTAGTAATGCAATGGCATTAAATGCCAAATACAATATCCAGCAGATAAAAAAGGAAAGAAACAGCCAAACTATAAACTGTCAATGGCCTCAAACATAAAATACTATCTCTGAGAAAAATGTTTGGCATTTTTCACCAATCAACATCATAGAAATGTTTGCAGAAATTAAGTTTAAACCCATAAGTTGATTTAAATCGAATCAAACACTTCGTTTTGAACATTACTCTAGTCAACAACTTAGCACTCAACAAGAGATGTGAAACCAATGAAAGTTTCGGTGTTCTTGCCATTTTCTAGTTTGAATCAATCCATTAAAAATTGGACCAGAAAAAATAAAATAAAAGGATTTCAAAAAAAAGCTCACTGATTTCATCTCATATCCAAAATATTGAAAACTGAGCCATCTAATCATCGATTAAATTGGAAAAAAAACTAATTTTACTGAAAAATTCTTTGAGAATTCACTTCCCCAAAAATTTAACCGATTACATTTGTGGGATCCATTAGCAAGGCCCGATCATTCAATGGATGAGATCTTTTGGAGAGTGAACTCAAAAGGAATTTCCAGTAAAATTAACACCATTCATTAACTTGCTAACCATCACGTTTTCAGCTTAAGTAAAACAAATGTTCATTTGATCGTAAAAAGAAATCAATCTCAACACACATCTCCGATCCCCATTTCTATTCCTCTGGAAATCTCATGCTTTAGGAGATTCCACAGTAAATAGCATCATTGCCCCACCCCACTTAGTCAATCATCTCAATCCACTACTCCACAAAAATATCAACAAACCCCACTAAAGGAGACCACACTCAAGCTTGCAACAAACAAATTCATTAGCCCTTTACATGCATAATAAAGTAACTTACTTTATACCTGCATAGATAGATACTTAGATAAATATCTCTACTAAGATTCAAATCAGTCCCTTAAATTTTCAACAGCTTCAGAGCCAAGACAAATCATACAATCACTACCAATCATTAACTTAATGATAAATTACCTCCCAAAATTAAGCTTCATGTTATGATTTTGGTAGCTAATTAGTCAAAATCACCAATCATTAACTGAAACAAAACTTAGATACATATTCATGTATAGAGAGAGAAAAAGAGATAAACCAGTGATCTGTCAGCGATCGGAGGGATCGCCGGAAGAGGAACCGAAGAAGCTGTCAAGATGATGAAAGCGGAGTTCTTAAGGCTGCATTTTGGGAAGATTTGAAGCTAGGGTTAGGGTTTCGTTTCTCGAGAAAAAGCGAAAGGAAAATAAAAATAAAAATAAAAAAACTAATTTTCCCGAGCTGAGGCACTTTCTCGAAAGCCAAACGCGTGTGGAGAAAAGTTGTAATTTTGCTAGGTATGATTTTGTTAGTTGTAGGTGTAGGAAAATCATGTGAAGGTCCTATCATTTGTTGCCACGTATATAAAGTGGAGAGCAAAGCGAAGCTTGCTTGGTAGTGTTATTGCAACGTTCCGCAATTTAAAAAAATCGGATTGATTTGTCGTCTTTACATCATTGGTGTTTTTTTTTTATTTTATGGAATCATGGACAAAACTGTCTTTTAATTTTTAATTTTTAAGACTTCTTCTCTACCGTAGCTAACGAAATTTAATCCAAGTATTTGTTTTATAGATATTTTTTAGGAAAATGAGATTTTTTTTTTATTATTTAGTTTTATCAAAAAAATATTTTTTTATAAAATAAATTACTTTTTATATGCTTTTTTTTTAATGAGGGTATAGAACTTATTATTAAAAATACCTAATTTATTCAATGCTAGGTATAATGAGTATAAAGAATTCAATTTTTTTTTTTATCTAGAGTTTTAGATTTGATTATTTAAGTAAAAGAAGGCCACGAAGACTTTCATGTAACTTAGGTTAATCTAAGCCAAAAGCAGACCCATGTTGCAATATTCTTCTTTGAAATATTTTATGGTGCTCTCAAATCGAAATCCAAATAAAAAACTAGAGTACATGGAGTCATCTTTTTTATCTTCATCAAATTGATAAACTAACTAGTTATTTATATCGGTTAATAAAAAATACCAACAAAAAAAAAGAAAAAAAAACATGTGATAAGATTAAAAAAAATGCAATGTTAACTATAAATATGATAAAGGATATAGTCGTGGTAAGGATTATGATAATTGCATTAATAATAATTGTGATTATTGTTTTTACAATACTAATAATATTGATAGTAACAGTGATGATTATATGATGGTGATTCTTGTGATAGTAATAATACTAGTAACGTTGGTTAAATAATAATTATTTTAAATATAATGTGATGATGATTATTATGATAATGATGATGTTAAAAAGTTATGTCATAATGATATTAAAATAATGTTTGTATTATTAATAAGATGATGATTGATAACGATAGTCAACGGTGATAAGATGATTGTGATGGTGTAAGGTTATGACAGGTTATAAAATAATTAGTTCAATAACAAATGGTGGTGATTCAGACAACAATTCTTGTACTAGTTTCTCACTTGACAATTCACATAATACAAACATTAACAACTAATTAATGATTAAAAGAAGTTAAGAGAGTGAGAGAATGGATTATTTCATGGAGGAAGCTTAACGAAAAGCTTTAGTTTTTTTTATGCTCCATGAAAAAGATAACACTTGTAACGATGTTCTTTACCAACCAAATCTTGTATGTCTGCTTGTTTGCAACATCATAGGGTTGATGTTCATTGTTCCTCGAAAGTTTACCCATGATCATGGGCTGGTGACACCATTGTTTGAACCAAAAACTACCCCAAGTGGGTTCTTTAAGATTCCACCATTCTTCCTCCCTTAAGCAAAGCCTTGTGTTAGGAAAAACATTAAACACTTTTTTTTTTCAGAAACTAGATAAAAATCTATTTACGAGTTCTTTCGAAAACAAAAGGGAATAAACCCATTATAACCTGGCTTAAATTAAAGAGCTCAATCAACTAAACAAAGGTCTAGAAGACAAATTAGAACTTACATATTGACAATTAATCTTGAATAAAATGGGCGAGATCATAGTCATTAATTAATTGTTAATTACAAGAGATAAAACACTCTTTTATTTTATCACTAACATGAAAGTGTGGAGCGGTATCGTTGAACCTATGTTTTGATTCAATAACAATTTTAAAGGTATTTAACTAATCAACACACATCATAATCTTAAAAAAATTCAAATAAAAACTATATCTTGAAACATTAGTTTAAAAAAACTATAATTTATAAAAATTTTAAATTAGTTTTTCAAACAACAATCATAAAAACATATAAGCTAGAACCAGCTAAGTTTGGATTGGTATAAGAAATAAAAGTAGAAAAGACTGATGAATCAAAAATTGAAAGTAATCACCAGATACAGATAAATCGAAGAATCCAATCACCTCAGCATAAAAAATATTAATGCTTATTTATGGAATTCCATGACCACTTTTTTGTTATGAATATGACTATATAATTAAGCAATGATCAATGATACGTACATGGCATGCACACTTAGCATCAATGCTTGAATCGGGGACTTTAGGTATCATATAGCTTATGACAATTACCTTACCCTTTTTTGGCAATACATCGTGGGAATTTTTAAGAATTTTTAAGCATTGATCTTCACTCTAGTCATGAAGAATGTTCTATAACCATAAATTAAAAAAAATAGAAAAACAAAAATAAAAACACTATTAATTATCATTCTTTTTTTTCTCAAATCATTTTAATTAGTACACTGAGTGTTCAAACCAAATAGGTTTGGTTATGTTGGGAACAAGACATAGAAATATTTGGAACTTTCAACACACACTCTCTTTTCTCAACACATTTATATCAAAAAATATATATATTTTAATACAAATAAAGAAAAATGAGTATTAGATTGATCGATTTCAATAACCTCATAATTACTTATCCATGTAGGCTTTTTTATAACATGTGATTGTTGATCATTATTTACTAACATTATAAGTGGGCCTTGATCATCTACTAGTTATGGTGCATTTTCTATAGGCTTTTCATTTTTCTCATCATTAAGTTTCTTCTTTTCTATAGCAACTTGTTCCAACTTTTTTTATATGTTTTTTCTCTAAAAAAAAATAATATATTAAAGCTCACTTCTCTTTTCTAGCTCAAAATGTCTTTTCTTTACCCCTTAAATAGCTTATTGTATCTTCATGCCTTTTATCAATACTGCTCTCCAGTTCTCTCTTCTACATCTCAAAGCCCAATAAGAAGTTTAAATGTTCCTTATAAATCTTGTTGAACCATTCAGAGCATTTTTGCTCCATTTTATTCATGAAATCTTTATGTTTACAACTAAGTGACTTAACATGTTTTTTATGTTGATCTTATATTGCTTTCTTTCCTAGTTTAAGGATATCATGCTCATCTTTGAACAACCTAGAAACAACTTTTTATCTTCTCAACTACACGTTCAACTTCCTTTCTTGGCTTTTTTTTTTCTTTATCAATTAACTCCCATTCGGTTTTAAAATTGCCCTTCTTATTTTTCCCGTTCATATGATAAGCCATCAATAAAGACACATCTTTTTCCTTTTTTATACTATGGCTTGCCAAAAACAAAGTCTAAAAAACATCTTTATTAGTCTTCATAAATTTGGCATTTACTTTTATATTATTTGAGTTTTTAAGCTGGCACTCATATTGATAATGACCAAATATTTTGCAGTGATGACATTAAATACGAGACTTGCAATCTTTATTGTAGTGACCATACTTATGATATTTATGGCATTAAATTTAAGACTCGTCATGTTGATTTAAATCTCCTCCACCTCTATTATTTGTTTTTCTATTTTGTCATTGTCATTAATCAAATCTATTATTTCTTCCACCTTTACCTTTGCTACTTTGACCATGTTGATTATGCTCATTTTTGTTTAAGATTCCTTCCTTGGTCATCATGTTTAACTAATAATACAATGCATCTTCGATGGCTACTGCAAACTTCTTTGAATTCAAACGATGTTCATACATACGCTGCTAATGAATCTTGTAATTCAACAATTGACATCTCACTCAAATATTTTGATTTTTTAATAGCTGCTACCACATAATCAAAACAAATTGTTATGTTTTAAAGAATTTTCTTCATAACTAGGAGATTTGTTACCTTTTCTCCCTTTAAGATAAAAAATAATAGCTTTAGTTTTCTTGAAGTAACAACCCTCAAATAACGAGCCCTAAATTAATCAACATTGCATACCCTTGAGTGATTTCTTGCATCAAGTTAAATCCCTCGAGTAGTTAACCATTGGTTCAGTACATGACAACAATAGTAAACAAATTGAACCACCAACAAGTTTCTTCATAACAATAGTTGCACATATCATGCTCCATTAATCCTTTTTAATTTATCAAGTCAATGGCAAAAAAAAGAAAGAAAGAAATAGCCAGCAACAAATTCTAACAAGTTACACGAGCAAATCAATCTAGATCAGCAACTTCACATGTTCTAGATCAATCCAGTAACTTCGTAAATTGTTGGAAACACTAAATCCAAGCTTTGATACCAATTGTTAGAAATAAAATACATACAAGTATTTGAAATCTCTCAAGCTTTATTGATTGATATTCAACTTTTAACACACATCCTCTTTTCTCAACACATTTTTTCTAAATGCATTGACTCTTATATTTATAAAGAGATTGCTCCTCTAACTACCATAATCTAACATAGAATATAACTATCTAATTAAACAAGGATTCTAATAAAAAAAAAATACTTTAACACAAATCTTTTTTAATGAAGAATTCCTATATTAACTAGGATTTTATCTAACAAGCTAGCCTAGTGATAAAAAAAAAAGTTCAGTCTTGGAATGTGAATTTGAGGACCCTACATCTCTAAGCTCAATGGTACAACTTGTCTTAATTTTACTCGAGGTAATTCTATAATGCTTAACTTGTAACTACTAATATTTACATAAATATTATAGATATAGAAAACATTACTTCAAAACCTATAAAAAAATTATAAGAATTTTTCTCTTTCTTAATTTTTTTTCTATTTCTCTCTCATGCTTATTTTTATCTCTCGTAGGATATAAGTATTGATTGTTATAGTCTGAGTATCATAAAATTTCTTTTAGTTACAAAGGGTTCCAAACTACCAAGAAAGAAAAATTCCTTTTTGAGTCCCATCTAAAGGATTAAAGAATGGACATTATCTTTAGTGTGTGTTTAATATTGTGATGTAAGATGTTTTTCAAATGAAAATGCATCAAAATATTTTTTTTTAGATTTTTTTAATTTTTGATATCAATACATTAATAACATAAAAAAATATGTACAAAATTATCAATTTAATGTTTTTTTCAGGTGAAAAGCAATTTGAAAAGCATAATCTACCGCAAAAACACCCACTAAGATGACATTTATGTTAGGAACACTTTGGAACATATCTCCTCTAACATGCTTGAATCATGCAAAACATTTACTAGGTATCCCATTAATCAACTCAGCCCACGAAGCATGACCGATATATCTTGACACAAAATTATTCCATAAGAACAAGGGAGGTAAATAGGTGGTAAAAAATTTAAAGCTCACTTGGTTGGGTAACTATATCAAACCGAGTTTGACCAAGTCAACTTTTAAACTAATTTAAATGAAACTCAACCTAGACTAGATTATTGATTAATGAATTACTATATTGACCTACCAGGTTGTTTAATAATGAGATTGCTTGGCTTGCAATTAAGCATTGATCAAGTGGTAAAAAAATTAATAACATGTATAGAATTGGAGGTTCAATCTCTTTTAATGGTAATTGCAACTTGAATAATATAATGAACAAGAAAGATAAATAGCTGGTTAAAAATTTAAAGTTAACCTGGTTGGGTCAACTGCATCAATCAAGTTTGACTAAATTAATTTTCGAATCGGTTTAAATAAAACGCGATCTAAACTATGTTACTAATTAATGAATCACTATATTTACATACTAGATTAGGTTTAACACTGGGATTGCTTGGCTTGCAATCAAGTATTGATCTTGATCTTAAAATAATAATGGTAAGAAAAAAATTGATGTCGTGTACAGAAACGGAGGTTGGCTCAATTTTAATGTCTTAACCCCCACCAATTAGGACAAACATAATGTGTATTTATTTCTCAAATACCAACCATGTCTAAGTATACCAAACTTGAGTTAATTATAATTTATTTTATGTAATTAAAAATAATAATTCTTATAGTATCAATTATATAAAAAAAAATAATAGATTAGTCTTTTAACTATTGCTATATTAATTTTTTTTTTGAAATAATAAATATTAATTAATTAATTTTCAAGTTTTGTGTTATGGGTTTGCTGGATTAATCTAAATCAATGTTTTTATTTTATTTTAAATAAATCGATATAATTTAGGAATTCTTGAGCCAAATATTTTACTTGTTTTTTCCATGATCTTCTTTTCCTGATTTTCGTGTTTGTCATAGTTTTGGTGTTTGTAGATTTGTGATTTATTTGTGGTGTTGTTGTATAAGCAAAAGAGATGGGATATAGTTGTCTTCGCAAATTTATGAATAAAAATAAATAAATAAATAACAATATATATATTGATCACATACATAAAAAATAAAAATAAAAGAAAAGCATGCAATATTTATATTGGCAAATATATATATATATATATTGGTAACCCTTTATTTTTTGGGTGTTCCAAAATTAAAAATACAAAGAAAAAGGTCATATTTATACTGGTAAATAAAAAGAAAAAAAAAGCATGCAATATTTATATTGGTAAATATATAGTGGTGTTATTGTGAAGGGAGAAAGGGCATAAAGCCCATATTCACATTTGAACTAACCATGACAATTTTACCGCGTCAGTGTTTAAAATTGCGGTGATTTTTATTTTTAAATAAACTTTAAAAATATATTTTATTTCTTAAATATATTAAAATAATCTTTTTTAAATAATTTTAATATAAAAATACTTTTAAAAGTACTGGGTACTATAATATCAATATATTTAGTAATACGATAAACATGTTTTTATAAAATAACTTTCAATTTAAAATATATAAAAATAATATTTTTTATATTTTTATATTTTAATAATATTATATTAAAATCTTTAAAAATATCTCAATTAAATAAAAAACAAGTTGAAAACATTGAAAAAGCAAGTTGCTACTTTACCAACCAAATGATGTATTAGATATCGTTTATTATTATAATAATAATTATTTTTTAAAATGTTTTTTATTTAAAAATATATTAAAATAATAATTTTTTTTTAAAAATTTATTTTTAATACAACGATATAAAAAAATATATAAAAAATTAGTTTTAAGAGAAAAATTTAAATGTTTACTATAACTTTTTTTTTTAATAAACGGGCTCTAGCAACAAGTAAATACTAAAGGGTTTTAGGGTTTTTGTCTACAAACTTGACACACACTTTCACAGTCCTTCTCTCTATCTGCAGAAAAAGTATCAAGAAATCATGACTGCCCAGACTCAAGAAGAGCTCCTCGCTGCCCAGCTTGAAGTTCAAAAGATTCTTGAAGTAATCTCTCTCTAGAAATTTTCTTAGATATTTGTATGGATGCATATAGCGGGATCTAAAGTTGTTGACTTTGGATGTATTCCTTTCATTTCTGGGGCTCTATTGATTATTTTTTTGGTAGATCTTTAATGGGTTTCTGCTCTTTTTATATTTTATTTGTTGTTAATGGTGATTCTGTTTGTGTTAGATCTGATGCAATCTATATTAATTCTTCAACACTTTATGTAGATGATGGGTCTTGCTGGGTATGTGTGAAGTCTTGATGTTTTATTTAATGGGAGGGGGCGTGATATTGGGTTAAAATGTTAATGGGATTTGTTTCTCGTTGAACTTTTGTTGGATATTGGTAATTTGGGTGTGAATTTGTGGATCTTATTTACCGACCTTGGATTCCCTAAATCATGATTGGGTTCAGAATGTGAAAGATATAGTAATTAGGAATTTATACAGGGAGGAAATTAATGATGTTTTGAACAATGCCAATCTTATACAACATCAGCAGTTACAAGACGAGCTAAAAGAAAAACTAAGGGAAGGAGCTCATGGATCAGGCTTTGACCCTCTTGATTTAAAAAAGGGGGATTTGCTGTTATAGGAGTCTCCTGCTTAGCTCTGTGTCTAATAAGTGAAAAAGCTTGCGAGATTGCTTCCAAAACATAGCTAGAATGAGAAAACCAGAAGAAAGAACAATCATTTTTCGCGTAAGTAACATAGTGCAACAAAAGAATTCCATTGAGAAGAATCAGCAAGAATCGCATTAAACCACTCGTAAAAGAGGGATACACGAGCGGAGAAGACGTTGAATAGCGTATTCCCCGCGGCGATTCCGTTGTGAAATAACGCAAAAGAAAGGGAGAGGTCATTCTTCCAAGTAGGCCAATCCAAAGAACCACCCATGGCTTCATTCCTAGATGTTGGATCCGCCTATCTGGACAGCTAGGGGGAGAAGACATTGATTAGATCTCTTTAATTCTCATTTGTGTTGAATGTAACTTGTTTGAAAATCTTATGATGAATTGATGGCATATCTTGTTTGATTTATAGTATGCTAATTAAAATGTGGAAACTATCTAAAACCTACCCCCCTTCTCTCTGTTTTTGTGTGTAGGCTGATAAGCCTGAGGTTGAGGATGAAGAGGATGATGATGAGGATGATGAAGACGACGAAGATGACAAGGATGAAGATGAAGCTGAAGGTAGATTCTTGCTGTTTGAAATCTTATTGGTTTTACTTTGTTGCTTTATACTCTTTTCTTTTTATTTTCTTTTTTTAATGGATTTTTGTGCTGTGGTTTTTACTTGCATCGATGGATTTTGCATAAGAAGTACATTTTTCATGCATATATTGGTGTAGTTAATGATTCTGAATTCTTTGAATATGATGCATGAAGTTTTGTGCATGTCTGCGTGTGAGTTGATGCAGAACATTTCTCTGGAATTTAGAAGTCATGGCTCTTGGGTTTTTGTATTATCTGCAGTCTCTAATATTTCACCACCTCTCCTAGGATTTAGGCTGTATTATTGACAGGGCAGTCATCCACTATGTCAAAATATTTTAACATCCTACAAGTATCTGGTATAATATGCGATGGAAAAAGTGTTGTTATTTTTTTATATATATATTTTGGCTAGTATAACTTAAACATAATTTATTTCCTTGGTTATTTGAAGTATTAAACCATGTAATGACTGGCACTAGGATTTAAGGTGATTTTAATTTTTAGCTGTCACACCTGGTAGAGTTGAAATCTTGATGTAGCACATTGCTCTTGGAGAGGAAAAGGACACTATGAGACTTGACTTAGCCTCTACTGCTGTTAAGAGTGCACAAGAGGTTATGGAAGTTCCTGATATTGATTTCCATTCTTCAACCTTGTCAATTGGTATTGATATTCGATCAGTTGATTTTCATGAGCAGCACATTTTTCTTGGCATATTTATTCACCTGAAAACAAATAAATGAAGAGAAAACATTTCAAGACACCTGCATATGCATCCACAAGCCCTTTTTTTATGAGTTTGACATATCTGTTATGGTATCTGAACAAAAGTATCAAGAGGTAGAATAAAGATATCTCAAGGACTTCAGGTTTGGTTTGAGAAATGTTCAACGCTGTACAATGAACAACCTTGGATTGTAATTTTTGATTAGTGTGTGACACAAATCTTGTGGATTTGTGTTATGTATGAACCCCTAAAATGGCTTGCTGCCTCGTCATTGACTACAATCTATTCTGCAGCTTATTTCTTATGTTGTTTTTTTTTTTATATTTGTTCTAATGATTTTCCTCCTTTCTCTCCCTCTTTTTGTTCACAGGACAACAAGATGGAGATGTGGGTGGTAGATCAAAACAAAGCCGAAGTGAAAAGAAGAGTCGTAAAGCAATGTTGAAGCTTGGAATGAAAACTATCCCTGGTGTTAGTCGGGTTACAGTAAAAAAGAGCAAGAATGTAAGCTTTTCATTTTGATTGATTCATAATGCGTTCTACTCATAAAAACTCTGCTTTTATATATTTTTCTTTTGTTTGCTAGCTCCTAACATTGGATACCACTTAAACCAGATCTTGTTTGTTATCTCCAAACCTGATGTTTTCAAGAGCCCAACATCTGACACATATGTGATCTTTGGAGAGGCTAAGATCGAAGACCTGAGTTCCCAGCTACAAACTCAGGCAGCAGAGCAGTTCAAGGCTCCTGATCTCAGTCATGTCATTTCAAAACCTGAGACTTCAGCCATAGCTCAGGATGATGAAGAGGTAGATGAAACCGGAGTGGAGCCAAAGGATATTGAATTAGTGATGACCCAGGCAGGAGTTTCCAGGTCAAAGGCTGTGAAAGCTTTGAAGGCTGCAGATGGAGACATAGTTTCTGCCATTATGGAGCTTACCAATTGATAGGTTCGTATCCAAAATGCGGTACAATAGAAAATCTAAAGTGTCATGTAATAGAGACGATCCTTGTGGCTTTCCCGGCTGTGGGTTTTCAAGACAGGTTCATTTTCAATTTTGTTATCTTGTGATTTCCATGGTGTTTTCTGTTGTGTTTTATTAGTAAACGAGTCTGGAATGCATCTATTGGCAGAGAGCTTTGATTTCCCATATGCCCAGTTTACTATACACAGAACCTTCTTCGCCCAGTTGAATGCTTCTACTAGGAAAGCGAGATTGCATGCTGAAGAGGAAGCATTTTAGAGTACACAGTCGATTGGGATTCCCAGTCACCTATCAAACCCGAGGGAACATTTCTTAAACATCACAAAAGCGAAGCTTTTCAGTAAAAAAACTGATTTCATTGTTAAAGAGATGCCTGGAGAAACCCGGCACAACCATGTACACATCACCTAAAGCACCTAATGGTGAACCCTATAGTATCCAGCATCAATTACTACCTCAGGAGTAAACAAGCTGTTGAATTGACGAGATGTCTGCCAATGCGAAGTGTCATTGGCGAAAACATAGATTCAAAACTACAGGTACAAAGAATAGTAATCAAATAAGAAACAATCAGGTGCTCAGAAGTTGTAGTGTCATTTAACAAAAACAGTTAATGAGTAGCCTAGTCCACGTAATGTACGAACTCAACATCTACGAGACATGCCTCCATGAACATGATCATTAACTGATCAATGATAAACTCACAAACAGAGATTTCTTTACCTAACTGCAAAACAAAACCCATGCATTTTTGTTTTACAACAAGCAGAAGGCTAAAATCTGCCTCTCCACAGAAAAAAGCTAAATGATTCTGCAGCAACCTTTTCGAGTTTGTCAAAAACTATTGCTAGTGTTTGTAATTTCTTATACTAGAGAAACAGAGCTACTTGCCTAACATTTCTAATATCTGGTGCCCCCTCTTTCATGAAACCAAAGCCATGAGCGTGCCTGAATAATGAAATGATCCCACCATTTTCACCACTCCTCATCGCCATATTCAGACATGCCAAGCTACTTTCATTCTCCTTTAAGTTTCATTGTGATCCAATGGACAGTCCTCTTCTTCAAAGGTCATTCAAGCCAGCAAACCCCATTCTGATACCCATTAGGTGCTTTCCAACGCAATCCTTCCATCAGTTCTGTGCAAATAAAGCTGATTTAGTCTCGGAGCTTATTATAATTTATTGTGAGTCATGATTCTGGGACAGCAGAACATGCATATTATTTGCAGGTTACATGTTCTAGAGGCATGCGGAGATAATAGTTGGGATTTACTCCAACAGACTTGTGCGGGTTTCTGGGAGAGAGATAAATCAACTGAATACTTTCTTATGCCTAATATATTCACCAATATCAAGTGCATCAAATACATCATTCAGTTTAATGCCCATTTATTTGTGAAAAATTAAACATTTTCACAAAGCAACCATTTTATCAAGAGATAATTATGCTAACTAGATATTTAAGACATGATGTGCAGAGTTTTTAAGCCTGGAAACAGAGTTCAGTCGGGAACTTCTCAAGTTCTCGTGTCAGCAATACACTCAACATTCAGTAGCTAGTGTTAGAATGGGCAATAAAAGATCTCAAACAAAAACTCCACCATGAGACAACTTTAAGAAACTACAATTGGAAAGGACACAACAATGAAACAACATATTCGATTGAGATTTAGAAATACAAACTTACTAACATCTCCTACTGCTTGTGCAACGGCAAAAGTGAACTTGCTTCATTTTCAATCAAGTGACCATCTATTTTGCCTTGCCAGCACCACCATATATCTCTAGTAAACCTGGGACCTCGTCCGCATACTTGATGACATAATTCGCCCAGAAATTTTTCTCACTTAATGACAACAAAGTACTAATCTTCTTATCTCTTTTAATCAGTTCCTTTGACTCCAAAACCTTGATAACGTTATACCTTGGACGAATCCTTTTATCAATTGACATCCCAAGAAAATTGGGACTCTTTATTATAAATTGTCGTTCCAACTCCATAGTGTTGATAAAGAAATCCATTGCAGTCCTGATTTTCTTCTCTGAGTATCCAAATAATGGCGGGTGTCGTTTAAAACTCCTCAAAACCTCCTCTTCACTCCAGCCCAAACTCTTGATAACTTCAATTTTCTTCTTCCAAGCCGTGTCATTCGATTGTATCCTCACGCTAAGAGCCTGTATAAATGGTTTATCCCCTGGCTGAAGTCCCAGGTTCTTAAGAGCATTTAGCGCATAAACTATCCTATCAGGCTTATAGAGTATACTTCTTGGTTGCCAGATCAACAGTTTTGCAATCCTATCAGCAGCCACACCCTCTTTTACCAACAAATCAATATTTAGTCGCATTGAGTCCATGGAACCATACGATAAAAAAAACGGAGCACGCTTAAGAAGAGCTACAACGCCTTCACGACTC
Source organism: Populus trichocarpa (assembly GCF_000002775.5). Classification (NCBI taxonomy): domain Eukaryota; kingdom Viridiplantae; phylum Streptophyta; class Magnoliopsida; order Malpighiales; family Salicaceae; genus Populus; species Populus trichocarpa. Next base: position 19,423,570 of record NC_037287.2, on the reverse strand, counting down.
TGTACATATGACTTCAAGAGCTTAAAACATGGCTTAATACGAGAACCCAAGTTCCTTGTCAAAATTACCGGATCTGAAACTAATAACTCAGGGAGAAGTCGACCCACGAATCCATTCTTGATGAAGAAGTCGAATTTGGGCTTCAAATTGTCTTGTGTACTGCAGTGAAGCAATCGGGGTCGCTTTTCGATCATTTTGGCAATGTGGGCATCCTTAAAATCGTGAGATTTCAAAAGTTGGATAACGGATAGGGGCTTTTGGAGATTCTGTTCATCGATTTGGAACTTTTTGGAAACAGAACAAGCTGACTGCAAGGAAAGCCCACATGAGGTAATGAGGTACTGAACAGTAAATGAGAGTGACGATGGGGCAATTGGTAGTGGTGGTGATGTATTCAAGAAACGTTTTTGAAGCAGAGAAAGCAGCAGGCTTCTCATCGCTAAGTGCTGCTCATGTTCTTTGGAAGCAAAAATGCATTGATGACTGAGAATTAGGGTTTTTGGATGCAAGGAAATTGAGTTACGGCGGCTGCCAGTTCAACAGAAAAGGTAAATTTGTTGCTCATTTTTGCCCTGTTTCCATCGACGGCATTTTCTGTAACAAACTTACAATTACATTTTTTTTTATTGTAAATATATAAACTATTATGAATATCAATATGTATAATAATAATAAACATTATATCTTATTATATATTGTTCATAATATATATAATTTAATTTTTGTACCACCTTTAAATTAAAATAAATAAAGTACATAAATTATATTAAATTAATACAAAGAACTTAAATTTAAATGCGTATAGTACATTTATGTCATTTTTATTCCAAAACATTAATTAAAAGCAACCTAAAAAAGAAGATGAAATGCTTATTTTCAAAACAATAAAATGAGAAATATAAATTAAACTATATATATAAAATAATAAAACTTGCACTAAATACATTTTATTAGTGCATGTTTGATATTATGGTGTAAATTATTTTTTAAAAGTGTTTTTAATTTGATAATAAATCAAAATATTTTTTTTATATCAATACATCAAATTATTAAAAAATACTAAAAAAATATGTCATTTTAATATTTTTTTTCTATGTACAAAAGAGATCTACACAACAATTTTTCTCTCCATCATTATATTTGTTCCACTAATTAACAATATAAATTTATTTATTTTACTTTGGATGTCCTTGAATTTCTAAATCTCTAATGCAATTATTTTACCATGAGATGATTATGTGACCTAAAAAATATATAAAAACCTTGGAGCTGATTGGATCAAAAGATGAAATTAATATCTGGATGACATTTTAACAATCAAATGAATGCTTTATATTTAGATTATAATTGTCGGATCTACTTGGGGTCTAATTTGATTTAAAACTTATATAATTGAATCATCATGTCAATTCGTTCTATAATTTTTATAATTAATTTAAAATTAACTAGGTAATGTAAAAAAAGGATAAACTAAGATTAGATTTGGAAATTATATCCACCATTTGCACAAACTAAACTGATTTAGAAGTGGCTTGAGCCATATTTATTCATGAAGGGGGAGATTAGGGTTGCCATGGGGTCAGTTTCTAGTGGTCTAATTGCAGATTTTTTTCATTTTTATCTGGATGTGGAAGTTTGTGTTTTATGTAAGGATTACTACATAATTTTTATCTGGATTTTTTTCATTTTTATCTGGATTAACTTTTTGAGTAATGCTATTCATCCCGAAATATCAAATTTTCTTTACAGTAAGTGCTATGATCTGAATATTATTTTTGGACTTGCTATACATCTTCAATAAAATTGAAATATTTAACTCTAATTATCGTTTTTAATTCTTGACAAGGATGAAGTTTTTAATCAATTTGATTTAAAGAAACAAAAGGAGTGTAATTCTTACAAATGAGTCTCCACTTTAACAATATCTGTACAAGGTGAAAACAAGCACAATACAACAACATAAAGGGCAGCCTCATGTAGTCTTCCAAGGTTCAGACTTGGGCACCATTAGTTTGTGCCCCCGCTCACTTTTTATTTTATTTTTTGATGTTTTTGGATTACCTTAGATGCACGATCATGGCCCCAGATCCAAGGAGTCTTGAAAGTTGAAGGGCCAAATTTGAACTGTCCTTGATTTGAAGGATGGGAGGTCCGGCAAAGCGTACGCTGGTGCTTGTCAAGCCTTTCGCCCAACAGGAAAGGTTTTCAGCATGTTTTTGCTCTTAACCGTGGGATATCTGAGTTTGACCTCAAAACAGCTTCAGTTTTTTGGCTTCATCATCTGCAACCACATGCGAGTCAATCCTTTTTAATGATAAAACACTCTCAGGAGAATAATATGGTATTTGAATCAGGAAAAAGCATGAATTTAAAAATAACTGTATAAAGAAGTCAGAAATTAAATTGCAATTACTCATGATAATATGCTTGCTGCTAAAATAGGATTTAAAACACTGCTGACAACTTCAATTCCAGTCTTAAGCATCTTATACCACCCAAATGACTCAGCATAGAATGCTGCATCATTTGGCTCAGTTGCGAATAGCAAAATGACTACAAATGCAACCGGAAAGAACTCTGAACAAGAAATAGACAAATCCAAGTCACTACCAATCAAATCATTATGCACTGCGCACATGTAACTATAGAAAACAAAAGGTTGTCCTCCACCTTCATTATTAGCTGGATAATGTAAATTTAGCTCCGTAGCAAACATTGAACGTTTTTCAACTGAAATATAACACAGCCATTGAAATACTTGTTCCATTGTTTGTAAATAAGCATGCAATCTGTGTCAAGTCTGGATGTTTAGACAACGGTTGCATGTGTCCATTGAAGTTTAGAAATGACATACATAAGTTACGGTTAAATAAACGTGTGCATCTAAACCATAGATATGAAGAAGTGGTTAAATAAACGCGTGCATCTAAACCATAGATATGAAGAAGTGGTTGTGTACTCTACCGCCAATGAAAAACCAAATTAGTGTCTTCCCCCTTTTAGTTCTTATACATCTTTATCTTTTCCATCACACAACTAAGTAAATCAAGGGTTTGTTATTTGATTATTATCTGCCATATAATGGCAAAATAATCAACAAAAAACACCAGCAGAGGTGCGAACCTGTATGCTTTGATTACAAGAAAACTTCACCATCCAAATTCCTATATTCCAACCATGCAAATGATATACATTTGTTAAGATTACTAAGCTTCTTGACAACAAGCTTAATGAAAAAAATAGTGTACCAAATGGCAATTTGCAATCCATGCATTCATTCATGCCTACAATATAAAATATGCTTCTCCCAAGTCCTAACCAAACTCATCGTTTGAGTCCATTGATACAACCTTCCTGAGTTTGTCAACACCATAGCCGGTGTTTTATATCGAGTGATAACACTAATAAATCTTTCATATCTGACACCCTCTTCTATATTGAACCTTAGCAAAATAGCCATTCAAACTCCTAACCTTATTTCCGGGTCAGAGCTCGTAGGAATTGAAGCTACAAGGTCTAAAGAAATTTAGGGTAGTTTTTGTTTTTTCCTTTTCCTATCGTGTTCTATCATTGAACAACATTATATGAAATTTAAACAACAATTATTTACACAAGCATCAGAACCCTTTTAGCTTATAAGCAAGTGAGGGAACCAACCAAAGAGCATGTTTTATATAGCTGATCTTATGTTTTAGTGGTCAAATTAAGATTCCCAAAGCGAAAATCTCTACCAAAAATGAAAATACTCGACCATTCAGTTTTATTCTGAAAAGCAATTGGAGAATTATACGATCACTTTTATCAGACTTAGTTGTGTTTACTAAAGATTTCCCAGAAAATTCTAAGAATTACGCGGTAAATGATCTTCAACATGAACAAATGCTAGTAAAAAGAAACGCCAATAGATGACATAAAGAAAGAATATGTAAAATCACAAGAAAATGAACTCGCATTATTCAATCAATATATTGAGCGATATAAATCAAAACAAGTTGACACAATACCTTCATTGCTATCCATTATCATCCTTTTCCTTTGTCAATTCCTCCATACATCTCCAGTAAACCAGGAACTTTATCCTCATACTTGGCAACACATCTCTCCATGAAATCCTTCTCGCTTAATTTTAGAAAAGTAGCAATGTTTGTGTCTCCTTTAATCAGCTTCCTTGACTTCAAAACCTCCAAAACATTGCACCTCGGAAGAATCCTATTGCCAAAAGAGTATTTAAGAAGCGCAGGATTGGCAACTATAATTTTCCGTTCCAACTTCATCTTATTCAGAAAGAAATCCATCATGCTCCGGATTTTCTCCTCTGAACTTAATAATAGACAAGGGAATCGCTTAAAAGCCCATAAAACCTCCTCTTCGGTCCACCCAACACTCTTAAACATATCAATTTTCTTCCTCCAGGCAGATTCATTCATTCGTGCAATCACCGTAAGAGCATGTATATACATTGTCTTGCCTGGTTCGATGCCCAGTTGCTTAAGATAAGTGACAGCATAAACCATCCTATTATTACTATGTTGTAAAGATCTTGGCTGCGACAACAGCAGTTTTGCAACCCTATCAGCGGTCACTCCCTCCTTTTTCAACAAGTCAAGGTTTGGTCGCACGGTAGCATTGAAACTAAAGGACATTAAAAAAGGAGCACGACTAAGAGCAGCTAAAATATTCTCATTACTTTCAAGAAATCGTTTCAAAAGCTCAAAACATGGCTTGATATGAGCATGTAAGGAGGCTCTAAAAATTCTCGGATCCAATACGGCGAGCTGAGGCAGAAGCTGACCCACAAAGCCATTTTTTATGAAGAAGTCAAACTTAGGCTTGAGATTACCTTCTGTTCTGGAACGGAGGACAGCAGGCCACTTTTCGATCAATTTGGCAACGTGGGCATCCTGAAAATCGTAAGATTTCAAGAACTGGATGACGGATTGAGGCTTCTGAAGGTTATTCTCATCGATTTGGAACTTTTTGGAGACGGAAAGAGCAGATTGTAGAGGAAGCCCGCATGAGTTGACGAGGTATTGAACAGTAAAAGAAGATGAGGCATTGGGAGGTCGTGTAGTAGATGATGTTTTCAGGAAACGTCTTTGAATCAGAGAAAGCAGATTTCTCAATGGTATATTGCTATTAATATTGGTGCTCATTTTTTAGTGGGAAGCAAAATGCTGAAAGATTGATGACAGGAAAAGAAGAAGAAGAAGAAGAAGAAGGGTTTTCGTGAGGGTTTCTCCCCTGGCTGGCTGGCGGTCTGCTAAATTTGACTGGCCCAGATGGGCTTGTTTCAGGTGGCCCTTTTTTTCAGAGAGAATCTGGAGTGAGAGGGGGACAGAGAGCCTTTAAGTTAAAACCCATTGAGTAGGGATTACAATGGAGGTCGAAGGAGGTTTAGGCACCCTCTAGTTTTTGCATGAATGAAAATATTTTAGCTCGGTTTATAATTGAGATGAAACTTTATTTTTTATTTTATTTTTAAAAAATTAATTTAATAATTTTTAGTGTTTATTGATAATATGTGTTAATATTAAAAATAAAAAAAATATTATTTTGATATATTTTTAATGGAGGTTGAAGGAGGCTCAGACACCCTTTAGTTTTTGCATCTATAAAGATATTTTGGCTCGTTTTATAATTGAGGTGAAACTTTGTTTTTTATTTTATTTTTAAAAAAATTAATTTAATAATTTTTAGTGTTTGTTGATGATATGTGTTGATATTAAAAATAAAAAAAATATTATTTTGATATATTTTCTAGTAAATTTTTTTAAAAAATAATATTTACCACACTTTCAAATAATTTTTTTTACTTTTATATCAGCTTTTATTTGTACAAAGTTAAATTAGCTTGTATATTCACGTTATTTATGAAAAGCTTAATTTTTTAAAACATGAAAAATACATAGATAATTTTTTTTTGATATTACCATTAAATTTCAAAATACAGTTGTTTTGGATTTCTTTTTTTAAAAATAATTTTTTCTATTAATGTGTCTTTTATTTATCTTATTCAATGTAATAGTTTTAATTAAAACCATTGTTTTTGTTTTAAAAAATATTTTATGATTTTTAAAATAAATTAACAAAAAAAATAGACATTGGGATTAAAATCTAAAAAAAATAGTAAATGTAATATGTAATGAAATCATCTTCAAAATTTATTTAAACTTTTTTATAATGTAAACTCGATTTCAATCAATTTTTAATAAACAAATTTATTATTTATAGTATTATTATTTTCATATGAAATACATAACAATTGAGAAAAAAATATTAAAATTCAAATAAAGAATTACACTAGTATTTAAAAACCATATTAAAAATAAAAAGTAAATAAATCTAGTAAAATTTTTAGAATGTAAATGAAAAAAAATAAAAAGAAATAAAAACTCAACAACGACTACGGTCAACACCTGGGTCACCAGTAGCAGGCTAGTCACACACACTTGTCCTTGTTTTTATCTTTTTATTCATTCACTCTATATTTTTTTTGAAAAAAATATGATAAGCGGGTCATTTATAACAATTCAAAAAATAAATGCACCTCCCCCAGCGCTCGAACTCATGACGTTTCGGTTGTCACACACGCTAATTAACACATTAATTTATTATAAAATAATTTAAAAATATATATTAAGGTGATTCAAATTCAATGAACAATAAAGCACCATAAAAAAAAAAACCGCTCCTTCTTTGAGAGTGTAGTACTCCACAGTCCACACCCGCTCTGATTAAAAGGCGGGCAAGTACATATATATTTTTTTGTGATAAATTTCTATTAAATAATATGCATGGATCATTAAAAATAAAATATTTTACATTTATTAAAAAAATTACTTAAAATAATATTTTTAGAAATACATAAATTATCATAAATTTATTTGTAAAAATAAAATAAAATATATTTATGTGTAAATTTAAGTATGGAGATAGACCTGTTTATATTTGCGTTTCAAAAATGTTTTTGAAAAAAATTAAATTTTTTTATTTTTTTACTTCAAATTAATATATTTTTGATGTTTTCTGATCATTTTGATATGCTGATATTAAAAATAATTTTTTTTTAAAATCATTTTAATATATTTTTAAATAAAAAATATTTTAAAAAATAACCAGAACTATTTTTCCAAACATAATACACCCAACCAAGCCAGTATTTTATTCGCCTCTACCTTCACCTTAAGAACGAACTTCCTTCCACACTTAATTTTCGATCGAGTAAATGAAGGTGGACCTCCATGGATGTAGTTACACCTGCCATCCCTACCATTAACATAAGGAATTTAGATTTTCTTACAATAATTTATTTTTCATGTTTTTTTCCTTCAGTTTTTTCTGTTGTTTTTTTTCTGCTACAAACTTGTCGTAGTTGAAAAATGATTGGAACCTACATTTTATTAGCAATGGCGTTTTTGGTCTAAACATGCCATGAAAACAACAGCAGATAACGTCATATCCAATCATAATTTAATGTTTGGGGAAATTGTCGTAAGCAAGCAAAGACAGTGCCTCTAGCATCCTTAAATTGTGATTCAAGCAACAATTAAGCAATATAATTTGGAACAAGCCATAAAAACTACCTTTGTTCCACTAAGTTAAACGTTGCCAAGATTAATCATGAAGGAATTTAGGATAGTTTTGTATTTAAGATATCTCTTTGTCAAGTCACCTCTATAAGTGCAAACCCTATTTATTTTGTTTAAGTGGGTTCATTTAAGGCTTTTAAACCATGCTTATAAAACTCGGCTTGGCTTGATGAGTAAACCTGATAATTTGAAGGGTGGATTTTAGTTTGAGCAAGGATTTTTTTTATCAAAACGATGTTGTTTTTGTTTTTTTAAATCATAATTTGAGTTAATATATCAATCTACAAGTCAATCCATTTAACCTTTCGATTCATTTCTTAAACCTGATTGATTATCAAATTGGTTCTCTTACCTATATTTTAAACTATCATTACTCCCACTTTTTCATATTCAAACTTTTCCATATTCACTTTGGATATCCATGAATTTCTAAATTTTTAATACAATTATTTTATCTTGAGATGATTGTGTGACCTAAAAAAGAAAAGAAAAAAAAATATTAGACATGATCATTGGAGCTGATTGGACATGAAGGTAAAATAAATATCTGAGTGACATTTTAACAATCAAACGAATGCTTTGTATGATCCCTTATATACACAAGAAGTAAAATAAAATGCTATAAAGGAAATATAAAGAAAAGGTAAGGAAACAAATTAACCAACATTATCTCTGTCCAACCAAGCTAAACCCAATATGATGCAGGAGGTTATGGAAGATTTGAAAAATGAGTTTGAATTTGTTGCTATTATAACACATGAAATTCCTATTAAACGTGTTTATAGATTAGATAAACAAGTCAAGCTCAAGAAAGAGCTCAGAACGTGATAAATATATATTTTTTTTTTATAAAAACAGATAATTTTTTATAAAAAATTGTTAATTTTGACCCAGACGAGTTTAAAATGATATCTAAATTGTGGATCAATTTATCAAGTCACTTGCATTTGATCCAAGTCAATGTCAAAAAAGAATAAACTAAATTGCAGATATGGAAATTTGTGTTCACGTATGGATTACTGCATAAATGAGAGTAATCAGATAGTTGATACAATTGGTAAATAAGGGAAAGATTAACTTTTTGAGTAATGTTATTCATCCTGAAATATTAAATTTTCTACACAGTAAGTTCTATGATCTGATTTTTTTTTTTTTGAACTTGCTATACATCCTGGGTAAAATTGAAATATTTACCTCTATAGTTCGTTTTAATGCTTGAAATAGATGAAATTTTTAATCAATTTTGTTAAATGCAACAACAGAGCTCAATTCTTACATAATATCTGTACAAGGTGAATAACAAGTGCAAAACAACAACATAAAGGGCACCTTCATGTAGTCTTCAAAGGTTAAAAAGACTTGGAAGCACGATCAAGGTCCCAGCTACAAGGAGTCTTGAAAGTTGAAGGGCCAAATTTGAACTGTCCTTAATTTGAAGGATGGGAGGTCCGGCAAATCGTACGCTGGTGCTTGTCAAGCCTTTTGCCCACCAGGAAAGGTTTTCAGCAATGTTTTTGCTCTTAATTGTGGGATATCAGAGTTCGACATCAAAACAGCTTCAGTTTTTTGGCTTCAACATCTGCAACTACATGGGAGCCAATCCTTTTTAATGATAAGACATTCTCAGGAGAATAATATGGTATTTGAATCAGGAAAAAACATGAATTTAAAAATCACTGTATAAATAAGTCAGAAATTAAATTGCAATTACTCAAGATAACTATAGAAAACACTGCTTGCTGCTAAAATAGGATTTAAAACACTGCTGACAACTTCAATTCATTATGCACTGCGCACATGTAACTATAGAAAACAAAAGGTTGCCCTCCACCTTCATTATTAGATGGTTAATGTAAATTTAGCCCCATAGCAAACATTGATCGTTTTTCAACTGAAATATAACACGGCCGTTGAAATACTTGTTCCATTGTTTCTAAATAAGAATGCAATCTGTGTCAAGTCTGGACGTTTAAACAACTGTTGCATGTGTCCATTGAAGTTTAGAAATGACAAACATATGTTACGGTTAAATAAACATGTGCATCTTCACCATAGATATGAAGAAGAGGTCATGTGGGAAGTTATACTCTACCGCCACTGAAAAACAAAATTAGTGTCTTCCCCCTTTTAGTTCTTATACATCTTTATCTTTTCCATCACGCAACTTGGTAAATCAAGGGTTTGTTATTTGATTATTATCTGCCAAATAATGGCAAAAGAACCAACAAAAAAAACCAGTAGAGTGTATGCTTTGATTACAAGAAAGCTTCACCATCCAAATTCCTATATCCCAACCATGCAAATGATATATGTTTGTTAAGATTACTAAGCTTCTCGACAACAAGCTTAATGAAAAAACTAGTACCAAATGGCAATTTGCAATCCATGCATTCATTCATGCTACAATCTAAAATATGCTTCTCCCAAGTCCTAACCAAACTCATTGTTCGAGTCCATTGATACAACCTTCCTGAGTTTGTCAACACCATAGCCGGTATTTTATATGCAGGGGTGATGACACTAAGAGGACTTAAATCTTTCATATCTAACACCCTCTTCTATATTGAACCTTAGCAAAATAACCATTCAAACTCCTAACCTTATTTCCGGGTCAGAGCTCATAGGGATTGGAGCTACAAGGTCTAAAGAAGTTTAGGGTAGTTTTTGTTTTTTTCCTTTTCCTATCATGTTCTATCATTGAACAACATTATATGAAATTTAAAAAACAATTATTTACACAAGCATCAGAACCCTTTTAGCTTATGAGCAAGCGAGGGAACCAACCAAAGAGCATGTTTTATATAGCTGCACTTATGTTTTAGTGCTCAAATTAAGATTCCCAAAGCAAAAATCTCTACCAAAAATGAAAATACTCGACCATTCAGTTTTACTCTGAAAATCAATGGAAGAATTATACGATCACATAATTTTATCAGGACAGTTGTGTTTACTAAGATTTCCCAGAAAATTCTAAGAATTACACGGTAAATGATCTTCAACATGAACAAATGCTAGTAAAAACAAACTCCAATGGATGACTTACAGAAAGAATATGTAAAATCACAAGAAAATGAAGTCACAGTATTCTAGTAATAGATTGAGAAATATAAATCAAAACAAGTTGACACAATACCTTCATTGCTATCCATTATCATCCTTTTCCTTTGTCAATTCCTCCATACATCTCCAGTAAACCAGGAACTTTATCCTCATACTTGGTAACACATCTCTCCATGAAATCCTTCTCGCTTAATTTTAATAAAGTAGCAATGTTTGGGTCTCCTTTAATCAGCTTCTTTGACTTCAAAACCTCCAAAACATTGCACCTCGGAAGAATCCTATTGCCAAAAGAGTATTTAAGAAGCGCAGGATTGGCAACTATAGTTTGCCGTTCCAACTTCATCTTATTCAGAAAGAAATCCATCATGCTCCGGATTTTCTCCTCTGAAGTTAATAATATATAAGGGAATCGCTTAAAAGCCCATAAAACCTCCTCTTCGGTCCACCCAACACTCTTAAACATATCAATTTTCTTCCTCCAAGCAGATTCACTCATTCGTGCAATCACTGTAAGAGCATGTATATACATTGTCTTGTCTGGCTCGATGCCCAGTTGCTTAAGATAAGTGACAGCATAAACCATCCTATCATTACTATGTTGTAAAGATCTTGGCTGCGACAATAGCAGTTTTGCAACCCTATCAGCGGTCACTCCCTCCTTTTTCAACAAGTCAAGGTTTGGTCGCACGGTAGCATTGAAACTAAAGGACATTAAAAAAGGAGCACGACTAAGAGCAGCTAAAATATTCTCATTACTTTCAAGAAATCGTTTCAAAAGCTCAAAACATGGCTTGATAGAAGCATCCAAGGACGTTCTAAAAATTACCGGATCTAATACGGCAAGCTGAGGCAGAAGCTGACCCACAAAGCCATTTTTTATGAAGAAGTCAAACTTAGGCTTGAGATTATCTTCGGTTCTGGAACGGAGGACAGCGGGCCACTTTTCGATCAATTTGGCAATGTGGGAATCTTGAAAATCGTAAGATTTCAAGAATTGGATGACGGATTGAGGCTTCTGAAGGTTATTTTCATCGATTTGGAACTTTTTGGAGACGGAAAGAGCAGATTGTAGAGGAAGGCCGCATGAGTTGATGAGATATTGAACAGTAAAAGAAGAAGAAGAAGAAGATGATGAGGCATTGGGAGGTCGTGTAGTAGATGATGTTTTCACGAAACGCTTTTGAATCAAAGAAAGCAGCAGATTTCTGACTGGTAAATTGCCATTAATATTGGTGCCCATTTTTAGTGGGAAGCAAAATGCTGATAGATTTGATGACAGTAGAAGATGAAGGGTTTTCGTTAGGGTTTCTCCACTGGCTGGCAGGCAGAGTGTTTGTAAGTCTGGTTGCCTGGAAATATTTAAAAAAAAAATTAAAAAAATTATTTTCAACGTCATTATATTATAATAATTTAAAAATAAATAAATAATTTTAATAAATAAATAATAAATTTTTAAAAAATTTCCTTGAGCAGCTATAATTTCAAAAGGAATAAGACATACTGTAATAATAATAATTTTTTAAGATATATTTTTTTAATACGACATTTGGTAGTATCTCAACTCTCTCATGATATATTCTTGCAAGTGTTTCTTTCCTATTCTTAGAATTGTTATTATAAAATAGAGAGTTGAACTATAGTTAATTTTATGTCTTAAATAGTGCTGGAAACGCGGTTAAAATCATATTTTTTAAAAATTTAAAATTTTTTATTTAAAATTAATTATTTTATATTTTTACATCGTTTTGATAGACTGATGTCGAAAATAATTTTAAAAAATAAAAAAAATATTATTTTAATACATTTTCTAATAAAATACATTTTAAACAGTTTTTAAATACCTCTTTAAAACCTGAAAATATTCATAAGTCGACTTCTCGAACCCTCAATTACAACTCATGAACTCTCTCATTGATTCACAAGCCAAAAAAATGAAGAAAATAATTTAAGAATCTTATAAACACCGCGAGGAAAACATATATACCTGGGGATCTCCTTGTACAATTCTATCGAAACACAATTGCAAGAAGTTTGTTCTCTACAGGCACAACCACCATACAATTTCCCCAGTCTCTTTACAGTGAATTAAATATTTGGCTTTCAAACTCTACTCCAAGCTAAGTGCATATTCATCTACTTCAAAGTCCAGCCATTTTTCATATTGATTTATCATGTCTTTCTCTACAAACGCATCCACCATACAATCCCTCATCTCTCTCAATTCAAAGATCTTCAGCTAACTGTTCCTTTCCTCTCGCCATTCTTGTCCCTTTCACCCGTGCTTTGTCTCCAGTACCACCACCATATCGATCGTTGACATCTCAAATACAAGCATGCACTTGCACGATCGAGCAACAGTACTTTCTGCTCTAGCCTAGCAATATCAGCATCATCAATTTCAAGCATTTTCCCCCCTTTCCCAACCATTTATTTTCAAATCATGCCTCAGCCGGGATTGTATGAAGAGACTAAGTATAAAAAACAAACATCTTGTTTTAGATTTAATGTGTTTTATATAGGTGTGTCGTGTTATTAGAGAGAGAGAGAGAGAGAGAGAGAGAGAGAGAGAGAGAGAGATTGGATTATCTACCAAGCAAGTTTCCTTACTATACTTGAACATTACGGTTAAATTTATTTTTGAATTTCAAAAGAATTTTTTGAAACAAATTAATTTTTATTTTTTTATTTTCAGATATTTTAATGTATTAATATTAAAAAAAAATATTTTAATATATTTTTAAATAAAAATACATTTTAAAAAATAACCCTACCGTACTGAAACAACCTATAAAACAAGTAAATAGAATCACATCCAAATTACAAATTGAAAGCATGAAAGAGTTGGCATTTACTTTTTGAGTTCGTTGTGAGCTGGTAACTTCATAACTTTTCCCGAGTCGGTGCTTGTCTCTTCATACGCGCGCGCGCGTATACATATGTAGTTGGCCCATAAGAAAGCGGAGGATCCCCACATTACTTGCAATTGTTAACTCGCAGCATCCCCCCCTCCATGCTAACTCGAGTATTTTTCTTTCTCCGTGTCGCACAAGGATATCAAATCATGTAGTCCCACGGATTACAGATATGATTCCACTAACATATATATGGAGCCAACCCTGTTTACTTGCTAGTATTTGCACAGACATACAAAAGAAAGATTTGTTTTTAGGGTTTTGTGCACTTGGCTTGGGTCGAAATCGCTGTATCACCATTCACAATGGTATTTTTATCAGTCCATGAAGCCAGCAATTTATGGTTTCCGGTTTTTTATCAGTTTCTTTAGGTTTCTTGTTTAATGGTCAGATTTATCGCAACCAGTTTTTTCCTATTAGATTTTGATCTTTCGATCGGTGCACAATAATGGAGAGGTACATGTTAGTTAAAGAACTTGGAGAGGGTGCCTTTGGCAGTGTCAGGCAAGCGATCAATCAAGAGACTGGTGAAGTTGTTGCCATTAAGCAGATCAAGAGAGAATATGATTCATGGGATGAATGTCTGAGTTTGAGAGAAGTCAAGTCGTTACAGAAGCTGAACCATCCCAAGATTGTGAAGCTTAAAGAACTAATCCTCAGAAACAAACTTTTGTATTTTGTTTTCGAGTACATGGAACAGAACCTTTATCAAGTCATTGCAGACAGGAAAACCCTGTTCTCAGAAGCAGAGGTTAGGGACTTGTGTCGCCAGGTCTTTCAGGGTCTTGCTTACATGCAGAAGCAAGGGTATTTTCACCGTGACCTGAAGCCAGAGAACTTGTTGGTTACCAGAGGTGCTGTCAAGATTGCTGATTTCGGGCTTGCTAGAGAAATCAATTCGCGACCACCGTTTACACAATATGTCTCCACTCGCTGGTATCGGGCGCCTGAAGTTATTCTACAATCAGATTTTTATAATTCTAAAGTTGATATGTGGGCAATGGGTGCCATCATGGCCGAGTTATTCACTCTTCGTCCGCTCTTTCCTGGTACCGGAGAAGCAAACCAGATGTACAAGATATGCAGTGTACTAGGCGCTCCAACCATGGATTCATGGGCTGATGGAATTCATCTGGCAAGGACAATCAACTACCAATTTCCAGAGTTTGATGGTGTCCCTCTCTCTGCATTGATACCATCTGCTAGTGAGGATGCAATCAGCCTTATTTCAATGCTTTGTTCTTGGAATCCTTGCAATAGGCCCACTGCGGATGAGGCCTTGAAACATCCCTTCTTCAGGAGTTGCTTTTATATTCCTCCTTCCCTTCGCTTCAGGGATGCTGCTAGTGCTGGAACAAGTGGAGAATCAGAGCAGGAATGTTACAAGAGATATCATGGAGCTTTATCTAATTCAATTCTCAACCACAGCTTTCCTTCCCCCAACAAGTTACACGCTTACTCGAGCACGCCTGTGCATCGCGACCTCAACAGGGCAAACCAGCATGTTTCAATTCCTGCCAAGCAATTCAGATTTGGACCGCAATCTAGTAACATGGGCGGAACTACTGCGCGTGGAGTTTCAGATACAGCTGATACATTGCCCCACATGACAAATGGTTCACGCAAGCAATTTGTTGTGCAGTCTAGGCTACTTCCTTTGAAAGCTGGGGAACAAGGAATTGCAGAATCTGCTGACATGTTTATCAGACCAGCCCAAAAATTTCATCCTGCCACAATCTACACAGGGAAAGTTGCAGTATGAATGATAACATTAGCTAGAAGAGACTATTATTCTTAGATGTTTTGTAAAAACACCTTTTGTTTTATCATCTTTTCGAGGAAGCGAATTTTTCTATTTAGTAGATTATAATAAGAATTGACAGTTCATTTGTCAATCAAAAAATTTGACACATTATTTACTTGCTCTTTAGTTTTTGATGAAATTCAAGTTTCACCGAGCTATCCCTCATTAAAATGTCCCAGAATCAGTAGCTGTACAAGGTAATACACTAGTAGGAAACCCATTGATTCGCTTGAACTCTGACTTGCACAAAACATCATCATAAAGGGCACCTTCATGTAGTCTTCAAAGGTTAAAAACACTTGGAAGCACGATCAAGGCCCCAGCTCCAAGTATTCTTGAAAGCTGAAGGGCCAAATTGCAACTGTCCTTAAATTGAAGGGTGGGAGGTCAGGCAAAGCGAACACCGGTGCTTATCAAGCCTTTTGTCCACAGAAAAGCTTTTCAGGATATTTTTGCTCTTAATTATGGGATATCAGAGTTCGAGCTCAAAACAGCTCTAGTTTTTTGGCTTCAACATCTGCAACCACATGTGAGCCACGTCCTTTTTAATGATAAAACACACTCTGCAGATTAATATAGTATTTGAATCCAGTAAAAGCCTGAATTTAAAAATCACTGACTAGAGAAGTCAGAAATTAAATTACAAATACTCGTGATAATGATGCTTGCTGCTAAAATAGGATTTAAAACACTGCTGACAACTTCAATTCCAGTCTTAAAAATCTTATACCACACAAATGATCCAGCATTTTTGCTCCAAGGAAATCATTTGGCACAAAAATGCTGAATCATAGCTCTGTTGCTAATTGCAAATGACTATGAACGCAACCACAAGGAACTGGAACTAGAAATGGAAAAATCCATGTCCCTAGCAATCAAATCATTATGCAAAGACCAACGAGGGTTGGGTCTAGCGGCAAGGGGCTAGTCCTCCCCGTGAGACGAACATGGTTCTAATCCTCACTGGTAGTGGAACCCGCTTTAAGGTGCCCGGTGATGCCACAAAGGGGATTAGTCTCCTGGTCCGGAAGGGGCCGGAGGATACCCTGGTACAACAACAAAAAAATCATTATGAAAAAGGTGTCCACCTTCATTATTAGCTGGACAATGTAAATTTAGCTCCGTAGAAAAAAATAGAACGTTTCACAACTGAAATATCACACAACAATTGAAATACTTGTTCCATTGCATGTAAATAAGCATGCAATCTATGCAAGCTTGGACGTTTAAACAATTGTAGCACGTGTCCAATGAAGTTTAGAAACGAACTACAAAAGTTACATGAATATATAAGCAAACTCACCATAGATATGATTGCCAATTTAGATGAAGTCATTTGGAAGTTATACTCTACCGTCCCTGAAAAAACAAATGCAGTATGCAGTCCAAACTGAAAAAAACAATTTATTGTCCTTCTCCCTTTAGTTCTTATATATCTTTATCTCCTCCATCAAGCAATTCCATGAATCGAGGCTTGCTATTTGATTATTATCTGCCAAATAATGGCAAAAGAACCAACAAAAAACACCTATAAAGGGTGCAAACCTTTACACTTTGTTTACAAGAAAACTTCACTATCCAAATTCCTAAATTCCAACCATGCGAAAGAAATTCATTTGTTAAGATGATTAAGCTTCTTGACAACAAGCTTAATAAACCACTAGTGTACCAAATGGCAATTTGCAATCCATGCATTCAATCATGCCTGTAATCTAAAATATGCTTCTCCTAAGTCCAAACCAAACTCAATGTGAGTCTGTTGATATCAATCACCTTCCTGTGTTTGTCAACACGTAGCCAGTATTTTATATGCATGAATGATAAAACTGAGAGGACTCAACTCTTTCATATTTGACACCCTCTTCTATATTTTTACCATAGCAAAATAGCCATTCAAACTCCTAACCTTATTTCTGGTTCAGAGCTCGTAGGTATGGAAGCAACAGGGTAGAAGTTTAGGGTAGTTTTTGTTTTTTCCTTTTCATATCAGTTTCCCTCATTTAACAACATAAATATGAACTTTAAACAACAATTATTTACAGAAGCATCAGAAACCTTTTAGCTTATGATCAAGTAAGGGAACCAACCAAAGAGGATGTTTTATACATCTGCTCTTATGTTTTAGTGCTCAGATTAAGAATCCCAAAGAAAAAATATCTACCAAAAATGAAAATACTCGACCATTCAGGTTTACTTTGAAAAGCAAGGGAAGAATAATGCAATCACACAATTTTATCAGTACTTAGATGTGTTTACCAAAGATTTCCCAGAAAATTATAAGATTTAAGCCAAATTATCTGCTTGGACTTGTCTATGCAGTAAATGATAATCAAAATGAACAACTGCTAGTAAAAACAAACACCAATAGATGACTTAAAGAATAATACGTAAAAACAAAAGAAAATGTACTCCCAGTATTCAAGCAATAGATTGAGGCTTCTGGAGGTTATTTTCATCGATATGGAACTCTTTGGAGAGGGAAAGTTTTCGTTACGGTATCTCCCGTGGCTGCCAATCCTTTATATGAACAGTTCGAGAGGTGACTTAAAGAGTTAAAGGTGCTAACCTTTACTCTTTGTTAGAAATATGTTGTAGGGCTGTATCATGCATAAGCTGGCTTCAAAACAAAAAACACACGTCAGAACTCTGTGTCTGCATATAACCTGTTGCAAATATGTTCCCTGTAATTTGTTCAATGTTTGGTGATATTGCAATAGATTCCCCAGAATTGTCTTGTTATATGTTCTGGTTACAGAAACATGTAACCGGTTTACTCTAAATCCAGATTTCATCCAATACTCTTGCCCCCCAGGAATGGTTTTCTGCACGATCAGATTCATGATTCACCTCATCAAGTGAGATAGAGAGGGAGGACAGATCATCAGCTAGAAAGGTTTGTTGTAAATTGCTTGGGGAAATGTTTTATACAAATTTGATTTCTAATATCAGAAAAAAATGCCGAAGGGTTCAAAATTTGACTACGAGCAGGAGATCGATGATCCCTCTCCTATAGGGTATAATTGGAACAACCTTAAATGTTCATGCGACTGTCTTCTAATTTTTTTTTGGTGTTATGAGATTGTTTTCTTTAGTTACCCGTCTCATGCCTGTTCGGTAGGAGTAATTATTTTTGGTTCAGTTTAGTTTTTACATGAAAAAATTAACCAAACCAATATTAATTTTTAAAATTTAAAATCAAAACCGATTCAAACCGACTGGTTTCGATTTGGTTTGGTTCAGTTTTTATTGTTCAAAAACCGGTAAAACCGAAAAGCAAATCAAGTTTTTGTTATTCAGGAACTTGTTTCTATTTACATAACCAAGACATAATTGAAAGGAAAACAGATCTGCTCACAAACTACAAGCAAATTATAATATAAAAAAAAAAAGCAAAAACCCACAAGATGCAGGGATGAACTTGAAGTAGAGTTAGAATCTTAATCAACAAAAAACCATTTTTTTTTAATCTACCCAGTGTGATGTAGTTTGATTAAAGTAAATGGTGAAGTTCATGAATTTATTGACAGGGAGAGAAGAGAATATGATGGAGAAGATAAGATGCAGCGATGAACTTGAAGAGATGAGAAATAGAGAGAAAAAGAGGAGGGGCTACGAGAAGAGATGAGAGGCAGGGAGAAAAAAGAGGGGGTGGTTGGTTTAGGACCTTTAGAAGCATAAGAGGAAAGATGCAGAGAGCAAAAAAAAAAAAGGCTAAATGTTACTATAGGTTTAAGGTTAGCAAATACATCTTATTTATACTTGCTTTTTTTTTTTAAGTGTTGACCTAGTTGAACCAGTTCGGTTCAGTTCAATCAGTTTCAGACTTTGAAAATCCAAACCGGAACCTTTTTGTGATTTTTATTCGGTTAATTTAGTTTTTTTTTTCAGGTTTTCTCAATTTAATTAGTTTATCGGTTTTTTTACTCATCTCTCTCTACTGTCGAGTATGCGATGCTTTACAGGCCGACATCCTGTACTGTTCTTGTGAGTCATACAGCTAGCAGAAGAGATTATTTCCTTGAAACAGGCATCCCTGTCCTGTTCTTGTTCCTAGTCTGAGCCAAAAAGAATGACAAGAAACTTAATTGAGAATACAGCATTGTGATGTCAGAATAGCAGTTCTCAGTGGGAAATTATTGTGCTCTCTGCAATGAGATGACAGTGCTTTTTCTTTGATGGTCAAGAAAAAAAAGTTTCATAGGAGAAGAGTAAAAGATAAGCTTTTCTTTTCTCTCTCTGTTTTTATTTTATTTTATCACGCTGGATCTCTGCAACTTTCACCACCAAATATGGATGGCCTTGAATCCACGAAAGAATCAACATTGGTCACATGCCTATGCTTGGTAGTTTCATCTTCGAAACATTGATGCAGCTCCTTTGCTTCACATGGTATATGCTCCACCTGGAACAGGTCAAGGTCACCATTAATAAATAATGTAAAGGTGACAGTAATCAAGGGATGCCAACCTTTATTTTTGCGGGGAAGAAAAATGGAAACACCCCCTACCTAAAAGAAGAACGAAGTGATGATTTTATGCCCAGAGCAATGTCATGACCAGAAATAAAATGAGGGCCAGTCCAAAACAGAATCCAACAATTGCTATGAAAGCCTGAAACAGTAAAATGTAATGGTTACACGTAATCGAATGAATGAGAATGTTACGAAAATGCCAAACATTAGATATGTACCTTCTCCTGAGACTCAAATTTGAATTTGACAGTGAACCATGACAATCCTCTGTCTACAAAAGGTGCAAGAGCAAGGGCCCTGGGCACGAGGTATCTCTTTAAGAAACAAATGCTTCAAAATATACAATGCACTTACTAAATTAGGCTTAAAAGATTTAAAAAGATAGTAAAAGAGCCTTACTGTGGATGGGAATCATCCAATTCTATATGCAAAATGGTAGTATAAGAACATCAAACAAAATCATAAAACAAGGACAAGGGGAAAAAAAGAGAGGTGGATAAAATAGAAATGATGGTTCATGATCTAGAAAAAAAGAATTACCATGAAGCAATCCAACAGAAAACTGTCTTAGTTTAATATAAAACAAGCTCACAAGGTTCAACTACATCCATGTCCTTGCAACTTTGGGAAACAAATTCTTTGCTGAGGTTGAAAACAGGGGTTTAGTTCCTCTAAATTGCATTAACGTAACAGCAATTGCGCATCAGACCAGGAATTTATATCTCCAAATATTTTATGTTTTCTGGTTTGCTCGTTTAATTTCAGACACTTTTGAGAAATGTTCCAACTATGGTCATTACTCGTTACAGTGTCCCAATGCTTGAGGACCATCCGACCTCAGCAGCAACCCAAACAGCCCATAAAACTATCCATTTGTTAAGCCCCAAAAACAGAAGAAAAACCAACGAAATTTATGAATTTTGAAATCTAGATTGAATCGACTTCAAGTGAACATGACCAGGAAAAAACAGTAGCAATAACAATTCCTGAACACCTCCTGGTTATTTAAGGTCATGGAATCAATCTTTACATTTAGACAAGTAACATGAAGAAAGAAAAGTCGAGTTCTAGCAGCTCACCCTCCTGCTCTCACGAGCTTGGTAACTTGGCTCCCAGCCCACACCATTGCCATCACTTTGAGAAATCTGCAACAAGTTAAAATTTCCATGCTATTTTATAGTCCCATTGATGTTTAGAAAGATCAGTAATTTACCTTTCAGCAGCAGCGAAATAACCCATTTTTCCAGGTGCAGGAGCAACATAGAACCTGGTAAGCAAGTGAAGTATTCTTAAATTTCAAAGGCTGTAGAGTATAAGCCCAAGACAGTCCACAAACAACATAACTTTGAATCTGCCTTCAAATTCAAAGATAAAAAATCGAATAAGTGACACCCAAACTTAGTTATAGCAGCAACTTGAATTATCAAATCAGCACCCCAACATCCTCCTCCTATACAAGAACCGGTCTAATATATCAAGAAAATGAATTTGTGTGGGAGAAAAGAAAACACCATACTTAATCCATTTATTCCAACTTTAAGTGGACACTATGTTTCTCTCAATGAGAAGATCCAATAAGGCTCCCTAAAAGTAAGCTTCTTTTATTCGTAATCAAGCCATAGCTGGATTCTTTCATCAAACATTCATTTACCAGACTCGTCTACAGAATGATGATGTTTCATGACCTAGAAATGTGACTACTCAAAAGTCTAGAGATAAAGCAACGTACACCACATTAAGAGCAGGTATAATTAATCTTTGGTCACAAATTTCGAACCCACAGCTTGCCAATTAGCATTGAAGGTGTGCTGAATGATGTGAGTGACAGGCTTCCATGATCAAACAGCACAAACCTCTCAAGTTTGTCACACTCTGGGGTTTTATGCGCATTAAAAGAAACATGGACCAAGTGATTCTTATAAAAGGTTACTTCGCTTACCACACCAAGAGAAAGGTTGTAAGGTAGTAGGCAGTATTCAAAAGCCCATAGGATAATATTCCAGAAATCCCATATCTCTTTAGTTTCTTCAACAAACTGGTGACAAGTTAAATAATAATAAAAAAAAAGGACTAAATCAGTACACAGACAATTCAAACCCTGATGAACAAGAGAAGATATTCATGCATTTCTAACTTACCTTTTCTTCTCTCCGTTTATAACGACAGTAAAATCACACCATTCAGACAATACTCATTTTACAAAAAGTAATCCAACCCATTAATTCAAAGCTATATATAGCTTCCGTTTATAAAACATTCATCGCCAACAGAAATCTCCATGCCTCTAATCAACAAGGCAATTAGCAGAAAGAAAAAAGAAAATCAATCTGTACATTCCTATGTATTATATTCAAGGGTAAGCAAGAAAGCAACAGCATTGCCATCATCATGCTATTAACAAACAAAAGAATGTCAGCACAATGAATAAGAAGAAAGTACTCATTCGAAGCTGACGATCGACTCATTTCACTCCTTTCCCTTGAGCCTGGAAAACAAGGCAAGATGCCGGATAATTTAGCTGGCAACACAATACATTCATCAAATTTTCAACACCATACTGTTGAAAGAACAACATAACATACCTTCATGGTCATGATTTTTGTTGTGAGAACCCGATGAACCAGAAACCTAACCTTACACAACCAAAGACCAAAAAAAAAAAGTTTTTAAACAAACATTAATCATTTTAAGAATATGGGATAGTCAGAATGTGACTGGTACTCACATTGTTGTCGCCAGTAACTGAGCAGAGACGTTGAAAGTGGGACAGGTTTGATGAGGGGCTCTTTGATTTCTGTAGGTGGAACCGAGTGGGAACCCTAAAAGTGTAAATGCAGGGAAGCTCGTTGAAACACTGGTAAGCAGATTTGAAACAAGGAATTACTTTGCCATGAAAAAGAGGAAAGGAAAAAGGAAGAAGAAGAAGAGGAAGAAGAAGAATTACCAAGCGATGCAAGAGGGGTTTTGGTGAGAGAGACATGGCTGAGGAAGAAAGTACTGCCACAATATAACCAGATGTTGATCAGTCCATTTTAGGCAGCTCTATCTGCAATTAGGAATCGCCTAAAGTAAAAAAAATATAAATTTGTACCATGTACATGTTATTTAATATGAAATATATAAAATTCAATATATATATATATATATAGTCTAAATATAAATATTTAAATTATAAAATAGATAATAAATATGATATATATTAATAAAAATGTATTATTGAATAATTAAAGGGAGTGGATGTTTTTATCATGAATGATGTTAACAAAAATTACTGAATTTTTTTTAATTAAAATACTTTATTATTGAAAGTATTTAATTAATTGAGTTAAGTGGATGATATCGTTATATATAGTAATTTATTTTTTCAGTACAATATATTAATTTAAAATTATTTTAGAAGTATTATTTCATATCTTGAGTTTCTTTATTAAATAATAATCTTGAATTCTTATCATTTTTTCTCTATCTAATTAAATCAAAAATTAAAAAACAAAATTATTTTAAAAAATATATTAGAAAATATTATAAAATAGCTTCATGTGATTATTGTTTAACAAATCAATCTTTCAATAAATGGAGATTAAGTGTATGTTTAATAATACAGTGCTTTTATAAAAATATTTTTTTAATAAAAACCATATTAAAATAATTTTTTTTTAGTATATTAAAATTATTTAAAAAAATCAATTTAAAAAATAATTTAAAAAAGCAAGTTACCGAAATACTAAACTTTCGTGTGTCAAGGATTGTCCAGCTTTCAGGTCTTTAATACAAAAATTAATTTAAAAATAAATAAATTGAATAAACGCGACGCGCTAGTTGGTAAGTGGACACGTAAGCCCGGCCCAATAAGAAGCCACCCGTGAATCCAACCATCCATCTATAAAACCTCAACGGAAGCAAAATCAATAGCGAAAAAAGAACAGCAGCAAGCAGCCTCTTTTTCCCTTGCTTTGCCATCTCCACTGCTTTGCGCCCCTCTCAAAAACCCTAATTCCTCACAATTCTCAGAATCCTAGAAAAACCCTAATTTATAACCGCAATCATATTTCCTCTCGAGAAAGAGAGCCCTCCTTTGGAGCTCCATCTCTCCAATAAACAAGCGAACACCTCAAACTCAGGTAACAACATCTGCTCTTCATTTACTATTTGGTCGTTTTTTTCAGCTCTGATTGTTCACGTTTTGTCGTTTTTGTTGTTTCTTGAAATCCCTTTTTGCGATTTTAAGTGATCGATGTTTTGATCGTTTTTATGTGGTCTGATTTCGTATAAAGTCTAGTTCGTGGTTATTTTCCCATCAATTTTGCTTCTTTATGTTATCTGCTTGATTATTTTGTTGCTTTACGTGATTTATATAACTAACGTTGAGGGTTAAATGATCATTTGTGTTTAATGACGTTAGCGAAGTTACAAATTAGCCTGATGTTTGCTTATTTTGATTTACTAAGGTTTCGTGTTTAATATTGGTACGAATGCTGAGAAGGGTTGATTTAGCTATCGATTTAATTTAATGTTGGATGAAATTTCCAAGTTTGCTAACGATAGGGCCTTGTGTTTTGATATTAACGTGAACTCATTGAAGAGTATTTACAAGGATATGAAGTCTGGTGAGCTTTCTGGAATAAATCCAAGAACCCATGAGCGTAGTTGGGTGATGATTTTTGTGATTGAGGAGGAGTTGGGTGAGAGCTGTAATTGTTCTTGAGAAGTTCTTACGAACGTGTACTGGAGAAATTTGGTGTCTTTTTTTTTGGATATGGTAATTTTAATGGTAGAATTGGTGTTATTGACGGGGTGTTTGTAGGTGATTGTTGAACGTAAAATATTTGGCATGTTGATGACTCCTACGCTTTTGTGTGTATTTTATAATGTTTTTTTAATTTCTTAAAAATTTTCATTTTAATGAAAATTGAATGTTACATGTTTTCTATATGACATAATGTCTTTTAGGCTTTCATAAGTACTTGGAATGTTACTTATTGCTATTTTATTTTGAAATAAAGTAGATTAACTTTTGTGGCAGGGCATTAGAAAATTGCTGCTTTTCTGTGGGCTTTTAATGTTGTGTTGGAGTTGATAAATATTGTTCCAATACAACTTAGAGCTTGATGGTCTTGAGATGGGTGCTCTAATATTTATAAAAGCATGTTCAAGTGTGTGAAGTGGCTTTCAACTGCGTGTGTGCTTTTTTATTTTCTGCTGATTCATGCTAGTCAATATACCTGTCAACTAGCATGTTCTGTCTACTGTCCCTGTACTCTACAACATGCTGACCAAGTCACACTCCTTGGATTATTGCTAGAAAGTATTAATCCTTGTACTTTCTTCTGCATGAATTTTACTGATTGAAGCTTTGTTCCAGTGCAGCTTGAAGATAGCTACAACACTGATTGCTGAACAGGGTTCTAAATTGAGGTGATTTTGGAGATTGATATTGGTAACGTCATGGCCATCCAAACTAGTCTTCGTCTTATTTCTTACTCACAAGAGCTTGTAGATGGACAGCCATTGCATGTTTCTTCAAACGGCCTTCCAATCAAAGCTTTGAAATTCGAACCAGCTGGGCATGCTTTTCACACTGCTGCTTTAAAACTCCTTGGCTGGGAGGAGGAAGGCACAAAGACTGAAGATCAGAAAGTGTCCAGTGACAAACAACAATCATACATGCCATCATCTGAATCCTATAGCACCAAAGGTAAAAAGAAATCTGGATCTGGAGATACTCAACAGGATCACTATGCCTTGTTGGGTTTAGGCCATTTGAGATATCTTGCCACAGAAGAACAAATACGGAAAAGCTATCGTGAGGTTGCCTTGAAGTATCATCCAGACAAACAGGCTGCTATTCTTCTTGCCGAGGAAAGTGAGGCTGCAAAACAAGCAAAAAAGGATGAAATAGAGAGCCACTTTAAAGCAATCCAAGAAGCATATGAAGCTTTGATTGATCCTGTGAAGAGAAGAATATACGACTCTACAGATGAGTTTGATGATGAAATTCCCACTGACTGTGCCCCTCAAGACTTCTTCAAGGTGTTTGGTCCTGCTTTTATGAGGAATGGACGATGGTCAGTTAACCAAACAGTCCCATCTTTAGGTGATGAGAAAACTTCTTTAAAAGAAGTAGATAGCTTTTATAATTTTTGGTACAGCTTTAAAAGCTGGAGAGAGTTCCCTCATGCGGATGAATTTGATCTTGAAGAAGCCGAGTCTCGTGACCACAAGAGATGGATGGAGAGGCAGAATGCAAAGCTTTCAGAAAAGGCAAGAAAGGAAGACTATGCACGGATACGTACTCTTGTTGACAGTGCCTATAAGAGAGACCCAAGAATATTGAGGAGAAAGGAGGAGGAGAAAGCCGAGAAGCAAAGAAAGAAGGAAGCTAAATATTTGGCAAAAAGGTTGCAAGAAGAAGAAGCTGCAAGGGCTGCTGAAGAGGAGAAACGCCAGAAAGAAGAGGAGGAAAAACGTGTTGCTGAAGCTGCTTTACAGCAGAAGAAATTAAAGGAGAAAGAGAAGAAGCTTTTGCGTAAAGAGCGGAGTCGCCTTCGAACTCTTTCAGGATCTGTTCTGTCACAGTGTTTGCTCAATCTTAGCGAGGCTGATGTGGAGAATCTTTGTATGTCACTGGATATTGAGCAGCTTAGGAGTTTATGTGACAGGATTGAAGGCAAAGAAGTGCTAGAGCAAGCAAAAGTACTGAGAGATGCATGTGGATGTGATCATGATTCTGGGAGCAGTAAACAAGAAGAGAAGAAGATTTCACAGCAGAATGGCTCTTTGAACTCCAATGGAAGTTCCCCATTAAGCAGCTCTGGAAAGAAGGAGAAACCTTGGGGCCGAGAAGAAATTGAGCTTCTGAGAAAAGGAACGCAGAAATATCCTAAAGGAACATCGCGGAGGTGGGAGGTTATTTCAGACTACATTGGTACAGGAAGATCTGTTGAAGAAATTTTAAAAGCAACAAAAACAGTCCTCCTTCAGAAACCTGACTCCGCTAAAGCTTTTAATTCTTTTCTTGAGAAGAGGAAACCTGCACAATCCATTGAATCTCCCCTTTCAACTAGAGAGGAAATAGAAGGGGCATCAACTGTTCAAGCACTTGAAAGTAGTGCTGCAAAGGTGGCTCAAGAAGAGTCTTCAAGTGACACGGACAAGCAGAAAACTGATGATGTGGTCACTGCAAATGGGGTGTCTTCAAGTGCTGACCAAGATGTGTGGTCTGCGGTGCAAGAAAGAGCTCTGGTTCAGGCTCTAAAAACATTCCCAAAAGAAACCAGTCAACGTTGGGAGCGGGTTGCTGCTGCTGTTCCTGGGAAAACTATAAACCAGTGCAAGAAAAAATTTGCTTTGCTGAAGGAGAGCTTTAGAAACAAGAAAAACACAGCATAGTCTGTTGTCGGGTGTGGCTTTGAGGTAGTTAAAAAAATTAAAGATGTGCGTGAGGAGGTATAAATCTTTATCCCTTTGAGATCCCATTCTTTCTCTCCCTAGATAAGAAGCAGTGAAGCTACATGTGACAGCAATTTCTTTCCCTAGTTTTGACCCTTTGGCTTTTGCCATCATGCCTCACATGTTTCGTTTAACATTTTCAGAGGGGGAGCCATTAGATGGAAATTTTTGTGTGTATTCATTTTCAGCTGAAGCTGCTCCATGTTTTAGAGACGTATTAGCATGTGCTTCTTTTTAGATCATGCCTTATTTACAGAATTTTAGTTGCATTACATTTATCGAGAGCACGAGAACATCTGTATAAAGAATTAGAAGAGCAATCCCACCTCGAGTAGATTTTATCTGGTGGATCTTTATCTAGGTGGGTTAGTCTACTTTGTCTTGTACAATTTTGATTTATTTAAATAAAATGAAATTTGGGGATATCTCATAGCCGACCACTTTTTTGAGTGAGGATTCCTGTTGACCAACAACTACTTGCTTGATCCTTTGCCTCTTCTTTTTTTCTTCCAATCTTGAACATGGTTGTTTCTCACCCTTCCGGCTAAGTGCTGAGCAACACGTGCACCATTCACTTACCACCCTTTTAATCGGCATGCTGAAATGGTTGTTGCATGATCATTAGAGCTCTTCATTGTAGGAGAAATGCCTGAAACAGGTTATACAGGGAGGGTTGCTTTATGTTCTTGAATTGCAAAATTAGTTAGCCAACCAAAACTATTTGTAGGAAAGAATGTCCAGGAAGCTTTCTACTGATATTGTACAATTGAAGGAATTGAGGAGAAATGTCAAATATGCAGGGGTTTGAACCAGAAAAGCATTTTTGGACCCATTTCTTGTCCCACAATGCAAAACACTTTTGCAAAAGCTTTCGCACACGCTTCTTCAGGGATTGTTTGCTGTGAAAACTTGCCTTGGTATATTTCAATAAATCTTGTCTATTCTCTGCTTGGCTCAAGTGGCATTTCATCTGTTTGTCCTTGCCCTTTATCACCCATTTGCACAGTGGCACAATGCTTAATGGGCATGATATAATTTGAATATACTGCGACTGTTACATTATAGTCAAACTGGTAGAAACTATGAGATGCTGCTAATCGTATCTCAACAATCAAGACTCAATCTTATGCTTGTCAGAAATAGAAGCAAACAGTATGTTAATTGGATAGTTCATGAACTGTAAAGTAGGAAGTGTAAATACCTTAAGGGGTGTAGCTCAACTAGTCAGATTCTAAGTTTATCTTTTAGAGGTTACTAGTTTGAGTTTCATAAATCTCAGGGTTATTGGAGGTTTACATAGTCGTTAATTTTAAGACCCGTGAAATTCGTTAATATGCGTACAAGTTGGTCGAACATCTATATTAATAAATTTAAAAAAAAATGTACATTGCAAGATCCCAAAGACAGATAAGGAGATCAAAGGATAGTTTTTCAGTAAAGACACGCATGGGAATCCCCTGAAAAGCAACATAATCATATAATGACAATTGCAATAAAGTATGACAAAAACTTTGGATTATAAAAATAAAAATAGATGAAAAGATCACAAGGATGCGGAGAATCTTATGGATATACAGCAAACCAATGGTTTCTCTGTCTTACTGTATGCCTACGAATGTTAGTTGGATTTTCATTCCTATGTGCAGAGGGTTTGTCCAACAGAACAAATTTATTTTATTTTTTTGTTATTATTTTTTTAATTAAATATATTTTTATTCTTTCTTCTATTCTATTTATTTTATTTCAGACACTAACCAAACACAATTGAAGGCTTTAATGTTTGTGAAAATATCATGCTACTCAATGGAAAATAACTTTGTGCCTTTTTTTTTTGGTAAATTAATGCAGAAAACTCACCCCTAATACCGGTCTCATTACCTGGATTACGAGCTTGGCAGATTGACTAAGGACTTTTTTTGTATTTTTTTTAATTGTTTTTTTTAATTTTATCTTTCAACATTTAGTTGATTGAGAATTTGATTTCATAATTTGTTTCAATTTGTTTTTTATATAGTTATCTCAGTCACATGACCTGATTGCAGGCTTGATACGTTAATTTAGGTTAACTCGAATTGTTTGTTTTTTTTTTTTTTAATTGAATTTTCTTTTTCAATTTCATCCTTCAATATTAAGTTGATTGAGAATTGAGTTTCGTAATTTGTTTCGATTTATTTTTTATAAGGTTATCCTAGTCTCATGATTCGGGTCTCGAATTTGACAGATTAACTCGAGTTGACTTAAGTCGATTCAATATATTTCCATATCAATATTTTTAAAAAAATAATATCATCTTAAATTTTTTTTTAGTCAAACTAAGTTTTTAACAATCATCCAAGTTGTTTTTAAACCCGTTAAGTTAATCCGGTAATCCCCTACACAATTTAAATTTTTTCATTCTATAAAACATATTAGCACACTTCTAACATTTTTTATGCTAAGAAAATTGATCTGATTGTAGCGTAGTGCAAGCAAATGTCCTAAGTATTTTACAGCAGTGGTCACCAAACTCAACTCCTGTTCAATGCAGATTCCTGACATAATGAGTACAAATGGATGTTTAAACACGATAAGAATTATCATACAAACAAGTGGCCACTTCTGGCTGCTTGATATTGATAAGACACATACTGTGGAGAGCCAACAATGTTTAACAGATGAAAGCCTGAAACAGCTTTACAGAAGCTGTACTTAAATTTTCCATTATCATGTCTGGCTGGTCCATTGCAATTTCCCTATCAGCTGAATCTACAAAGAGAATAGTAGACAAATTATATGCCCAAAATGACTGATTTCATCGAGAACGAGCTTTGGTATTGTCAAAATCTCAACATTTTCCTGGCTTGAGGCCAGGGCGCCAAGCATAGAAATTATAACCAGGATTAAAAAAAATGAAACTCCGGACCGAAATAACTATAAAGGAGCTTGGTTGGATTCACTACCCACCCTTATTTTCCTCTAGAATCTTCCCTTTAATTGTTGGTTCTGGTGTAGCATCAGTAACAGAGATCTGCGTATTGCAGCTTCTTGTTGTTTTATCCATCAGTTTTTTACATTCCATTTGTTTCCAAAGGCCATCCTTGATAGTAGTTTCTGTCTCAAGCTCTCATTTCATAAAATCTCTAAACTGTGATTTGTTTCTGTGGTTCTTATCAGTTAGATCATCACATACAGCTTCAGTATAAAATAATACTCCTGCTGGCTGGAATTGTCCCTGGTCTTAACTGGCCAGATTGTGTTTCCACTTTCCAGCATTCTTTAGAGAATTTAGGGTGCTCAAAACTTGCATAAGTATTTCATCTCATGCTGTACATAAAAACAAATTCATAGGATCGACATAGATCGATTAACAGGACAAGAAAAACCTAAGTAAACCAAGTTATTGTAAATATTTGTACATATTTTTAATAATGGATCAGCTATTTTATTAGCGAAAGAAGCAGACAGAATTACTAAGTAGCTGCTGCTACTCGGCA
The DNA here is from genome assembly GCF_000002775.5 of Populus trichocarpa. NCBI lineage: Eukaryota > Viridiplantae > Streptophyta > Magnoliopsida > Malpighiales > Salicaceae > Populus > Populus trichocarpa. The sequence continues at coordinate 19,392,812 of NC_037287.2, read as the reverse complement.
TATTTTGTTAGCTGTTAAGGGACTGTTATCTGACTGAATGTTCAAGTAAGATATCCAGCAAGATAAATCATGTCTGAAGGTGTTCAGAGAGTAGTGGTGATCCAAGATGCATCGCGGGATATGAGTCCGATAGCAATCAGATTGGTCCTTAATGGATTTTCCCTTAAGCCTGGAGATGCAATCATACTCTTTGGAGTTCTTCACCAGGTTAATAATCCTAGTACGTTATCTTTCACTGAAGGTGAAACCGGCATAAGAATTTGTGCCTTTTCTTCTCATTCCTATATGCAAACATTCTTAGAGATATGAATGTGCCCTAAAGCATTCTGCTTGTAATCGTCCTAGAAGCAGCACATTAGCACTTGTATAATTCACTTTACTGATTATTTTTCCTCCCTTTCCTTTCCTTCTGTATTTGTCGTGATCCAGTGGGATACAGGTTCAAGGTGGACTCAAAATCAATGTTTGGGGCTAACCCAAAATTCATTGAAGAAGAAGTTTCCAGGAAGACAGAAGAGTATGTTAACAATGTGGAAATACTGGAAATAGCTAAGCAGTGTGAAATGGAACAGGTACTGGTAATGTTCTATTAGATTTTCCTGTTTCTTAGCCATAGGGCCAGTTAGTTGTCTAATAATACGAGTCTTAACTTCGTATAATTTAACGAGGAAAGGAAATGGAAGTGATCCATAAAAATGAAGATATGACAATATAGAACGGTTTTATCTTTCCAAGAGATTTGACATCCAATGTAGTTCTCTAGATCCCCTTTTTTAGACTTTAGATCTATAGCAAATCTGTAAATCTTCCTCCAAATGATTCTCCAAAATCAACCTCTTCTATGTAATTTAATGTTTAGTAAAATTGTGATCAAACCAGAGAGCGTAGTGGCAACTTGAAACTATTTCACCTATGTTGCTCGAATGACTGATGGGATCCTTTGTCTGGCTTGAAATTCCTCAGATTGAGTTCCGTGTAGAAGTTCGTGCTGGATCTACGCCAAAGGAGCTTGCTCTAAAAGCTGCTAAAATTTTCAGGGCCACATGGGTGATACTTGACAGGTCAGTCATGATTTCAAGTTGCCGATCCTGTAGAGTGCTGAGTGCTGAGCTTTTAATCAAATGGAAAAGCACATCCAACATAAAAGGGGTCTCAAAGCATGATTTTTTTATGCTTAGAAAAAGAAGATAACAGTCTATTCATATATACATGAACACCTAAAAGAATCACACCAAAGAAGTTCGATTGCACACATGCTGTAGTTATGATATCAGAAAACTGTAGCAGAACTATAAGAAAAACTCAATCTTGCACAAAATGCTTACAGCTAATGGAGCAGAGATGGATTCAGCCTCGAAAATAAGTGGTAACATGTAGCTGAAAATAAATGTTTACAGCTTGTTGCTGGATTGTTACAAATTTTTAATTTACTTTGTGTTATCAACGCAATAGCCTTCTGGTAAACAAGTAAAAGAATTCATATAACCTAAAGTATTTATATCTACAGGGGTGACATGAGTTTCCAGAGTTTACAATTCTTTTAGACAGTGTTTGACTAGAGAAATGCTTCACATTATTATGTAGATGTATGAAAACATAGCTACTGCCTTAAATCACACTGCAAGCATCAAAATATGGTCAGACTCAAATACATCTGATTTGTTATATTAAAGACTTCTGACTGAGAAGAAAATGTAAGGAGCAGGAACTAGGGCTTACATATAATGCAGTTTCTATGCAATATATGCTGCAGGCAAATGAAGAAAGACAAGAGATACTTTATGGACAAGCTTCCATGTGGGATATCAAGGATGAAGCGTAACAACACCATCGAACAACTCAGAGGTTCGAAAACAAGAGAGAACATAAAAGTTAATGAAAAAGAGGAAGAAAGGGTACCGTATGATGAAATGATACCAGGGAGCCCAAAGCGCAGAAGGTCTGCCCGCAGTAAGTGTTTCATGGCCATCTGAAAATTATCAGAATTTTGATAAATGAGCTTTAATCTGCATTTGCATAAGAAACCTGCATTAAGGTACACAACAATATTATTAGTCCAGTTGCATGTATGTCTTTATTATTCTTGATCCATCATAGGGAAAGGTAATGGAAAAAACCAGCTCAATGGTTAGTGTTTGAAGCAATTTTTAACTTGAAATGCCTGGCTGACATTTTCCTACAGTCTTTGGATCCTGGAAAACATGGGTAGCTATAGTCCTACGGATTTTTTCAAAGAGTATCAAATTCTGCATAATGTATTTTCATCTGGTCCTCCAGAGAGTTAGTATCATATTTCTTCTCTGATATCAGCAAATGCTCCCCGTAAAATCTCACTTGCTTGTATTCAACCTGGAGAAAGAGTTGCATCGTTGCATGTATTTTCAAAAGTCGAGTTTTTTAACGTGTAAACACAAAATCTTCATCGCACTAGTCAATTGATACAAATAGAAAGCATTTAAAAATAAGCCTGTGTTGCTTCAGAGCCCCCAGCTCCTCCCAGCACTGGTGCAGTCAGAGAACAACAATTCAATCACGGTGAAGAAATAACTCCTGAAAATCACGGGAGATCAGATTCATTCTCTAAATCCGCATCAACTAGTCAGTTCATGATGACTACAGCTTCATCTTCAACTTCAACTACAGGTTATCATGAACATGACACTTCAAGTTCTACTTCTAAAACCGCAAAGCATGCCTACATGAATTTTCAAGGGAAAGAAAACACTGCCAACACACAACAAGCAACAGCAGGAAAACATTCCCTGGCTGAAAATACTAAGTTTGAGCAGAAGGAAAGGGAGGCAGAGAGCCTAAATGAACAACAAAGACGACAAAAGAACATTGATAATTGGATGGGAGAGAGTCCTACAGATGAGGTATTCAAAAATTCCATTTGCTTAGTTTGCAAGAATAGACGGCCAAAGATAGGATGGAAGAGAGACTTCAGTTATAAAGAGATCCATTCTGCAACAGAAGGATTTTCCCAAACGAAATTCCTATCAGAAGGTGGTTTTGGCTCTGTCTACAGAGGCGATCTGGATGGACTGGCTTTTGCTGTGAAGCAGCACAACAGTGCAAGTTTCCAAGGAGAAAAGGAATTCAAGTCTGAAGTTGAAGTGCTCAGCAAAGCCAGACATGAGAATTTGGTCATGCTGTTGGGATCTTGTTCTGAAGGAAACGACAGGCTGCTTGTTTATGAATACGTGTGCAATGGTTCACTGGACCAACATTTATCAAGTAAGAATCAATGACCCTGGATTTAATTTTTCTATGCTTTGCAATACTATGATTGCATTGGATATTTACCATAATAATATAATAGAGAACGGAGCCTAATACACGGTGATTGCTAAATTTCTGCAGAACATGCGCGCAAGCCCCTCACCTGGGAAAAGAGGATGAAGATAGCTTTGGGAGCTGCCAGAGGGCTAAAATATCTGCATGAAAACAATATTATCCACAGAGATATGAGGCCAAACAACATTCTCATAACCCATGATCATGAAGCACTGGTAATAATATAAAACCAAGCAATTCTAAATTGATTCTTTATTTCCATCCATGCATTGATCTACTGAAGTTGTCGCAAAAGGGAAACCAAGCCAGCTGATATGCTCATTGGTCTGACCATCTTGCTGCCAAATAATCCTTATTAAGAAACTGTTTTCAACTCATGAAACCTAGTTCTTTTTGTGCTTCTAGATTCTAGAATGATCAAATTCATTAAAGTTAATCTCTGATCATCTCTAATTGTCATTAATGGAAAATCTTTAAGCCATTTTCCACTTGCCAAAAGGCCCAGAAATATCATATCGGATTGAGTGATCAAGGAGATTGATTAATTTATTTATAGAATCAGTTTCCAGATTGCTGAAGGCAGGAGATCTAAGCAAAACCATTTGTAAACCAGAACACGCTATTCATTCTTAATGAGTAATCAAAAGATTTCACCACATCAGGATTCATCTAACATTTTCCTTGAATTAGCTTGGAGATTTCGGTCTTGCAAGAACTCAACACGAAGATTCAGAGCCGTCCTTGGAGACAAGAGTTGTTGGAACTCTCGGATACTTGGCACCAGAATATGCAGAATGTGGGAAGGTGTCAACCAAGACAGATGTTTATGCTTTTGGTGTGGTGCTATTGCAGCTGATCACAGGACTAAAGACCACAGACAAAATACTAGGAGGGAAAAGTCTTGTAGGATGGGTAAATATCCTCAAAGCTATTTCCACTTAAGGCATTGCATCAGTCTGTTATTCTCTCATCAGTCACACGCACAAGCACGAAAGTTGGAAACATAAGAGCCTTATATTTGCTGTTCTTATATGTTTCAGGGCTAATTCATATCATTTCACTTTTGCTTACAGGCAAGGCCGCTGCTGAAAGAAAGAAACTACCCAGATTTAATTGATCAGAGGATCTTAGAGTCCCACGATGTCCATCAACTCTTTTGGATGGTTCGAGTGGCAGAAAAATGTCTCAGCAAGGATCCTCAGAAGCGATTAACTATGGATAAGGTAACTCTTGTACTCAGTGATCTGCAACAGCAATGTTTCATATCATGGGGCAAAGATCTTACAAGCTCATCATAACACCCTTCTCTCTCGCTCTTTTTGGTCTCTGGGGTTTAATGCGCTCATTTGCTGTTCAACAACATGACAGGTGGTTTATGCCCTGAACTACATAATAGAAAGCAACTCAACGTGCAGTCTTGGAGAACTAACCCCAGCAAAATCAGATTCACCAAGCAGTGTACAGGACTCCTATGAATCTTATGATGATACTACTAGCTTTACCATAGAAACCTTCTCTCCAGGCTTTCCTACAGATACTACGTCCACCAGTAGCACGAGTCCAAGACTTCCACCATCACCCCCAATAAACTTTCGCCACCACCTTCATTATTAGCCATTTCATCAAGAAGATGAAGCACTTCAGTTGGTGGATCAGATAATGAAGGATCATCTTAAAGTCAAGGTGCAGTACTTGATACAGAGATGGTTAACTAGATATAATGTCAAGTCTGATGATTGATGCTTGATGCTTGTTGATTATCTTGTTACTTGTTATCCTTAATACGCCAGCTACTGTTTTTCGTTGGATTAGATTTCTAAGTTTTCAAATGTATCAACTTGTTATGTGTTTTCAGGCACATCTCTGTCCTGGCACCGATGCCACGCCTTTGACTGGATAAAAAAGTGGATTTCAATTTACTATGCACAAACTGGCTCTAACATATCACTTGATTTTAGATAGAAAAAATATTATCTTGATATAATAAATTAAATTAAAAAGAAACTAAATGAGATAGGTTTTTTTTCCCGTTATTCTGGCTTTAGACTTGAAAGCACTATAGGCTGCTACACTTTTGTTCATTCAAGTTATAACTAGATACGTAGTATGTGTAATGCCCCGGCCAAACTAAATATTTTAACGAAGATAATATGAGATAACCTGGGTTAGATTAATTAAAACATGACTTAGTATATTACATCAAAAGAAGTCGCAAAAGGAAAAATAAAAAAATTATAAAATTCAAGACCTAACAATCTAATATAAAAAATAAAAACAAAAAAATATATAACGCTTGAATAAAAAAACTCGAGTCATCTTAATGTAACTTGACGAACCAACAACTCGTGATATGAGATCAGGATAAAAAAAAAATTCAAAAGAAATACATAGTAAAAAAAAAATCAAAGTTCAATAAAAAAAAAGGTCAAAAAAACCCTGAGCCAATTCAAATCTTTACCAACCCGCTCTTGGAATAACTAAATTGTAAGAAAAGTGAAAAAAAATACAAAGCTCAAGGAAAAATAATTTAATGAAAAATGATGAAATAAAAATAAAAATCATAAAAAATCAAAAGAAAAAATCTGAGTCAACACGGATTAACTCGACTAACCCGCCACATGGGACATGAGATCGGAATAAAAAAAATAGACCTTCAAAAAAAGGGCCTAACAAAAAAGGCCCAAGTTAAATAAAAATACATTGTGAACAAAAATACAAGCTAACCCGGGTTAGCTTGATTAACCCGCTATCAAAATAAAAAAACAGAAAACGAAGTGAAAAAAATGATAAAGCTCAAGGGCAAATAATTTAATACAAAATAATAAATTTGAAAAAAATATATATAAAGTCACAAAAAATTAAGAGAAAAAAATCGAGTCAACCCAAGTTAATTTAACTGACCCGCCACTCGCGATATGAGATCGAGATAAAAAAAAAAACTTAGACTTCCAAAAAAAAACCAAAGTTAAATAAAAAAACATTAAGTAAAAAAATACAAGCTAACCTAGGTTAACTTAATTAACTAGCGCTCATGATAACCTAACAAAAAGAAAAGTGAAAAAATTACATAGCTTAAGGGCCAATAATTTAATGTCAAAGTATGAAATTGTTAAAAAAAAATAAAGGAAAAAAATCTGAGACCAATAAATTAACTTGTTTTTTAATATTTAAAAATTTATTTTTGATATTAATACATCAAAACAATCCAAAAATACTAAAAATAATTAATTTAAACCAAAAAAATAATTTTTGATAGAAAAGTAGATTTCAATGTAACCCCAAATGGGGTGTAAATCATTGTAGCCCATATCACTTTCAAACACCCAAAATTCATTTTAGATTACCATAGGGAAATTGTTTTTTATTTTAGTCATTTAAATTTTTTTCCTACTCGATTAAATCTTTTTATGGCCAAATTAATGGTTAATTTAAGTGAATTTTCTAAGAAAAAACATGATTAAAAGTTAGAGAATCAAAGTAAAAAAACCAGAGAAAATAGATGGTGGTTCAAAAAAAAAAAAAAATTAATTTTAATCTTCATACTTTTTAAAAGACATAGGCAAATCACTTTAGGTCAAGCCACTGTTCACACACAAATATTTTACTTTGAATTGCCATGGTGATTTTTTTTTTATTTTTTTACTCGATTAAGTCCTTTTATGGCCAAATTAATGGTTAATTTAGATAAATTTGCTAAGAAATAGCAAGATTGAAAATTAGAGGATCAAAGTGAAAAAAAAAAGTAGAGAAAATGAATAGCGGTTTAAAATTTAAGGTGAAATTTGGTTCCCATACTTTTTAAATAACTATTTTGATCCATGTATGTTTTAAAATTTCAATTTTGATACAAAATTTTATTTTATTTATTTTTTAGTTTTTAGTTTGAGAGAGAAGAGAGAGACTCCCTAGATTACAGTTGTAGAGAAAGAGTCACTGTTTGATCTAATTTCAGCCGGTAAAAATATTGATTTTGGTATGTATAAATTTCATTCAACGATAAAAATTTAACTTAAGTTTTTTTTTATTTTAAAATTGCTTGAAAAGATAAATATGATCCCTATAAATTTTTGAGTTCGGAGTTGATTTTTTATTTTTGATCAAATTTTTAGTTGTTGAAATACATGAAGGGGTTTATGTGTATCTCTAGCTTATTCTTTAGGTGTTTTTAAGTTAAAAATAAAATTAAAAAAATAAATTTTTAATGTTAAAAAATCCCTGCCATGATTTCCACGACCTAAAGGTCATCGAGAACTGAAGATGCAGGCAACCGACTGTCTGCATTGTTTGCAAGAGAAAATATGAGCAGGTGCACGGGCCTACCTTTGCTTTTCGGGCCAGGAACTAGTCAATTAGTCCTAGACTTCTAGACTCATTTTTAAAGGGCTATCCTTCAATCTGTTTTGAATTTCATTTAAATAAAATCATTTTTTTTTTGTTTTTAATTTACTTCGACAATGAATTAAATCATTAATTAAAAATTAACCTTTATATTTTATTTATTTATTTTCTATAAAAGAATCTGTTATTATAACTGGAGTCATGATTTTAACCTTTTCTTCTAGATTTATTTGAGTCGTTTATCACAATATTATGACTCAAATAATAAATTAATCTAAATAAATTCAATATCTTATCGTACTAATTTTTATTTTTTAGATCACAATTTTAATATGGAAGCCAGCTCAAGGTGCTAAAATGGCACAATCAATCCATCTGAACCAAAACTCAGGATAGCTCTGCAGGTGGGGCAAATAGTTGTAGAATTGACGTCCAAGGATTTTAGAAGTCTGTTACTGGACTAGGCGATGGTTGGCATTCTCTTTCATGCTTGGAATAAAAGGGGTTAACGGTAGAAAAAAGCAATCTAAAGCTTGTGGACGAGACAGAAAATAGAAATGGTGTGGCTGAGAACCACAAGCATAATGCAAATAAGAACATGTTTTCCAGCAAAGCAACAACGAATTTCACAGGTAGAAAAATGTAAGCAGTGCTGATCAATGGTAAACTGTACTAAATCATTACTAGTTGCACCTAACTGTATGTTGGTTAAAGAAAAGATGAATATGGAAGTCAACATACAAAATACTCACCTATACAAAGATGTAACAATATATTACTTGGAAAATCTAAAAGAGATGAGATCGCATACAGAGCACACCTCTTCACTAGGCAGCAGAAAAATAAGTTGAATCAGAGCCAAAACCATTCAAATCAATGGAAACAAATCATGTTCATCAAATAACAAAAATCATCGAGTTGAAGGTGCTTGTTATTCTACAAATTTAGCAAAAGCCATAATGCATTTGCATACCTTGTCTAAGTTTTGATATTGGCATACATTCATTGCCTTGTTCATTAAACAAGAAATGAAACAACCCTGACTGAAACATACCAACAACGAGTTTTACTCTAACTGAACTTTTTCACAGTTCAAAAGGTACTCGGACTTGGTGAATACCTAATCATAGAAATCATCAACATGAACAAAGCATCAAAAGTTCATACATTTGATAGATAGCAGACTTCAAGGGAGTTCAGACATTTGACAGACAGCAGGCATGTTGTTCCATGAACAAGAACCTAGTCCCCATCCATGATCTGTAGATGCTCCGGCAGCCATCTGCTTGTACTCACTACTCAAATCATCACCGAGAAGGGTTGCTATGGCTTCAGTCATGATGACTTGGTCCTTTCCATAACCAGAATCATGCTCAAGCCAATCTGAGTCAAGTAAGGCATCAGGGCGAGTAATATCCAACTGGGTATAGGATTCCTTTTCTCTATCCGCTGTCCAAGTGTGATCAACAGGTTCTAATTTCATATTGCATTCTGAAGAACATCCAAATTTACGTTTAGATCCTGTAATGGAAAACCAGATGACTGTGTAAAGGACTTTTGAAAATGAGGCCTTGAAAGAGAAGAAGATTGCAAATAACTAATAAATGTCAGATCGAATTTGAGAATGAGAAATGTAGACAGTAACATATAAACCAGTTCTGGTCTCTCTCCTGTGTTTGTTTGGAATTACTTGAGTTTTGTGTTTTGCAAAATTCAAAGACAAACAAATAGTAAAGATGAAATTGTTTTTTTTTTTGGACATTCAACAAACTTCATATTATAATATAAAAGATCACAGGAGGAACCCACGACATTGCTTCAAACATATAGATTATGACTTTGATACTTGATAAATAAATTCATGTCAAAAAGATGCATACCAGTAAGGGTCTCAGTAGGTGGTGATTCATCCAAAGAGCTTCCACTGGCACTGATGGGAGTGCACTCGCTGAAAAGGGAAGCTGCAGGATGACCCAAAGGAGAAATGGGATCACCATAGTCTTCCCATTCTGTCTCGCTAATATTAAGGGCAGAACAGTCTGCATTGTCACCAGGAGTAATGGTAGATGAATTTGAACTCTTATCAGATGATTGATTCTTTGCACTGCTTAGAGTTCTGGCCTCGTAAAGTAAAGCATCCAATAGCCCACTATTACGTGGTGATGGAAAATTTGACTCGACTGTCCCAGTAGGAGGAGATTGAATAAAAGTATCAACAGACTCGATTAAAGGTGATGGGGAACAAGATGCCCCCCAGCCACCTAAATCAGTTTCTGCATATTGGAGTGAAGGGAGCTCAAACTTCACAGCCTCTGAAGTGGGCTTAGAAGCAGAGAAATCGCCATTAGCAAGGGTATGGCTACCCTGATTTTCACCAAAAATCTCTGGGTTCTTGGTGGCAGAATCAGGATCAAATGGAAAAGATAACCCAAAGTATTGAGCAGCTTTATCACCATCCTGAAACTGGTCAAACAAGTGGAAATCATTTTTCATGCCACCACTGAAACTGGATAATAAGGTTGTTGCCTCTCGAAGACGCTTCTGACGGTGCATTGTTGGTGACATGAAGCTTCCATATTGAGAAGAGCACAGACCTTTCATCAGAATGCTACTTGCACTAATATCAGGAAGTTCGGGGACATAAGGTAAGATGCTTCGGTTGGTCTTTAAATTGTCAAACATGACATCAGGTATCCCATAATTGTGGGTCTGCAAGATATCATGCTGACCTTTATTCCCACTGTCCATTCCGTTAATGTCCAGGCATTGTTGACTCCCCTGCAAAGTTTGCAAAGAGACTTCAGGTGGATAAAGGGGTAAGCCAGCCCGTTGACGCCTCTTAATTCTGGTATTCCAGTAATTCTTTATCTCATTGTCTGTACGACCAGGCAACTGAGAGGAGCAAAAGGAAGAATACATCAGACCCAGATTAAGATGCTACAGAAACCTTTTCAGGATGAAAACTTAGGAGACCTTGAAACCGACAACAACTACAATGATTTCTCATATGCAAACTAGCCACAGATATGAAAAAATTTCATCAGTAACATTATTGCAACAAGTCTACACACAGTACATTCAGACTTTAAACATGCATGGATGCTGAAAAATCCAGAATAACCAGTTTAGGCCTTGACTCGTGACTGTAGATCAGAGTTTATCACCCAGAAGAAGAGCCCCTTGAGATTCCTGGGATTTACAGATTGATGTGTATGCATGTATTTTATTCTTCTTTTTCTGTGCATGTGTGTGTGTGTTGAGGGTTATTCAAATTGTCATAACTATAGGAAACAGCTAAAACCTTAGTGCATCAGAAGTTTACATCTGAACTTTTTTAAAATATGATAGCTTGCTATTGCACCATCATGTCAAGTAAATATAACATCTTATTGCAAGTAAATGAATATGGAATTATGTAAAGGAGAAAAGGTACCCTCCATGAGAAAATGGGAAAAATCAAGTGAAAAGAGGAATTTAGTCTCAGTATCTGCTAAACAAATTCCTAAAATCCTCAGTTATAAGTAGACTGTTAAGAAGTCAAAAGAGTAACCCTATCCCACAAAAGAGGCCACAAAGACAAATCCTTGAGAATTCTCATCTTCACAGTTTAAAGCCCACGCTCTGTGAAGAAAAAGATTAAACTATCTGATCTTTCAGATGAGATTGTCAAGTGTAGCTACAAACCTAGAGCATATGTGATTATTTCAATTAACAGTTTATAATTACAGTCCACGCAGCTTTTAGCCCCTATTTCCCTGTTAATATTCATACAAAAGCCAATACAAAGACGAAAAGGATTGCAGTGCAGCACGAATATCTAACAGCAACAAATTATACACTTACATGTGCAGCCATCCGTGCCCATTTGTTTCCCATCTTGGCATGAAGTTCAATGATTAGTTGCTCTTCTTCATGAGTAAATGCTCCTTTCTTTAAATTAGGCCTTAGATGATTGGCCCATCGTAATCTGCAGCTTTTACCGCAACGGAAAAGCCCTGAGTGCTTCTGAACAGAATTCCAATTCCCCTCCCCGTGCTTCTTCACATATTCTATCAAAATTGCATCTTCAGCAGAAGTCCATGGCCCTTTCTTAAGACCAACTCCATTTGTACTTCCACCATAGCTGCCTTCCTCGCCCAATGGCAACCCAGTCTGATCCTTGGAGATCATGCCATCCTCACTCTCACTTGTCGTGCGACTCATCTCCTTTTAATCACATAGACAATCCCTATTAAACAGCTCAGAACCATTCAATCAGCATAATGAGAAACAACCTGAACCAAAAAAGATGTGGAAACAAAATTAACACAGATGATGAAAAAGGCCGCCTTTTGCTCTCTAGTCTTTTATATTTGCACTCCATCTCCCAAAAAACTCATTATTTTTCCAATACAATCTGGTTATTGCAACAAACAACCAGTGGGGTGAAAATAGCATGCTTCACCCAAATAAAATCTAAACCAAGTCAAAGCATGAAGATTAACAAAATTATTTAAAGCTATTATAGAAGCAAAACAAAAGGGTATACAGGCATGAGAATTAACATCCAGATACTCCTCAAAAGGGAATGCAGACAATGCAAAGAAAGGTCAAACAGTAGCACTAAGAACTCATGCAAAGAATAAAAAGGCTTAGCTAACAATATTTGAGTATCTAGTGATGATAAACTTTTTTTAAAACAAAAAAAAAAAATAGCCGGATCATAGAACCATAAAGTGAAGGGGGAAACGCTTTATAATCTTCCCTGATCTCTCTATTTCATTAAATGTTTTTAACCAAATCTGGAAGCCAGCAAACGAACAATGGCTCAGCCATACACTTGAACTAATACCAAGACGAAACCCATTTCCAAAATCATGAAAAAGTAAACAAACTTGTTGCATACAACTCATTTCTGCTCACCAACTATAGAAGTCCATAAAAGGAAATCCTATTGTCGTTTATTGCAATAGTACTCCATTAATTTCTATAACGATAAAATTAACTAAAAATTGAACCATGCCATACTGTATTTAACAGAGTATACTAATCTCCCAGACTATCAATAGGAACAGTAAAAATTGAAACTTTTTCCTTGGTTGACACAAATCTAGCAACAAAAAAATTAATAAATAAAGCACAAACCAAAAGAATCTAACAAGAACATTAAATACCTGAATCAGACAAGATGCCAAACACAAAGCTTTGAGCTTTGAGCCGACAGAATTGGAGCTGTTAAAAGAGCTCAGAGATTATTCCTGAATGAAGTAAAAGCAGACGAAAGGGAAAAAATTGAATACCTGAAAAACACAACAATTAAAGAACCAAACTTTAATGCGTTAATCAATACCCAAATAAAAAAATATACACACAGCAATAAAAGAACCAAACTTTAATGCATTAATCAATACCCAGATACCAATATAAACTGAATATTAGCTAGAATCAGCTCAATTTGCTAAATTCCCACAATAAAACCTCAATTGGGATCCCCAAACCCTAACCAGTGATATTTAAGCTCAAAATTTGATCTTTTTTTGTGAAAATAAGCAGAAAGTAAGCTCAATAAAAAAAATTATAAAAAAAAACAAAAGAAATGATCTTGACCTTAATTTGAGAAAGAGGGCATATAAGATCTGTACATAAAATGATAAAATAATTTGAATCACGGACACGAGGAAATAAGAACGAAAAAGAGTGCAAAATGGGAAACTTTTAGAGAGAGAATTAAAAAATTGAGATTCTTAGAGAGTGAAATTGAGCTGAGAAATGGGTGGCAAAAGTAGATGCAAATTAGGAGAGAGAAAGAAGGAGAAAGCTACATCTAGAATTAATTCATCAATGATCTAAAACCTTATTAATTATTACTACTATCTTATTCAAGTAGATACTAGATATCATACCATAGCATAGCATGATTTATTACTAGAAGCTTAAATTTATGGATTGCAACTTACTTTTCTTGTTTTAGAAATTAGAAAATAAAAAATAAATGGAGTTGTAGCTGGATTAATAGAGAAAAACGGGTTGTATGTTGGCACTTACTTTTATTGGAGAGGGAATAAGAAATGGTGAGGGAGAGAGAGATAGAGAGAGATGGCTTGACTTGATCAACAAAAACTCTCCCTCTTTCCTCCTTCTTTCCTCCTTTCCTCAGGCTTTTTTTTTTTGTGCCTGCTATTAAATCATCATATATAGCTTCAGTATGTGCATTGAGTGTGTGCGGAGTAAAATAGAGAGAAAATGTTAGGGAGCAAAGCCAGCAAATTTTTATTATTAGTGTGAATGTTCGGATCAGTTTGTGTGTAACTTAACTAATTTTACAGATATTAAAATTAATAATTATGTAAGTCTCCAGTGATCATGAAGAGACTCGAACTCATAATCATTAAAAAATAAATTCAAAACCTAACCAGTTGAGCTATCCTTCAAAGTGACTTACTTTTAAACATTACACTAGATAGTTTTTTGTTTTCCTTCACTGTGAGATGCTTAAATGTTGTTACTGAATTTAAAAAAATAATGACTCTATATCACAAAGAGATTGTTGGAAAAAAAAGGTCAATTTTAATAATCAAAGTGATAAAAAATAAAATTAAAATAACAATAATAAATAAACAAAGTTTAAAGAAAATATCAATAAACTTGGATGATGAAATTAAAAAAAAATAAGATTATGAATCTAATAATAAAATTAAAATTTTATAAAATTACCAATAATAAAAATTAAAAATAAAAATATTAAGGTCTAAAATCTTAAATATCATTAAATATTAAACTAGAAAGCAAAATTAAAATTCCTAAATCAACAAAATCACAAAAGAATGAAAAGGATAATAAAAGAATAAAAAAAACAAGGATCAAAATTGGAAACAAAATTAAATTAAATTAAATTCTAAATAAACAGAATTAATGCAAAGTTTAAAATATAGCAATAAAAAAATAAGAATCAAATTAAATGTAAAATTAAATGAAATAAAGGCTCGACACAGTACCAATACACAATAAAAAGAAAAGAAAGGAAGGAGCGAGACCAAACATGTCGCTCCATACAACTATGCTACCACCTGACACGTTGAATGAAATGGTGGTCAGTAGATTTTGGTTATTGGAATACACTCCACGCGCTTCTAGTTTGGCGTAGGGGATGATGGTACGCTAACGTGCGTGTAACTCGCATCGGTTTTTTTATATTGATTTATTAATATTTTAATAATTTAAAATATTAAAAAGATAAAATTAAAAACACAAAAAAAAACTGAATAAAAAATACTTGAAAAAGAGTTTGGAATTATTAAATTATTGGTTCATATTGAATCAATAATTTTTTCATTGTTTTTTTAAAAGTTCTTTGATGTTAATATGATAAATTTAATCAAATTAAATAGATTATTAAAATTTTAATAAAATTAATTAGATTTTATCTAATCAAATATTTAATTTGAAATTCAAAATAAATCAAACTCAGATAATGAATTTTCCGAGTGAATCGTTGCAGGGATTTCTACTCTTTAGTTGCTGGAGCGTGTTGTGCAGTCAGGAGCCAGGGAGAGTGGAGTTGATTTCCGAAGAAGAGCGTGGAAGGATATTTAAGCCAATTTCGATAGCCATTTCAGGGAAAAACACATGAGTAATGAATGAACTATCAATGCCTCGTGAGCTGCTACGGTGCGATCCGCTCCATCCTTATTTTGTGGAAACGAGAGAGGGCAATGTTGTCTTTTGCTCATTAGTCACCATAGAAAACTTCCACCAATTTTAAGGCGAACCAACCCAAAATTTTCCCGTTTCAAAAATAAAAAACCGACACGAATGAGCTCAAGAGGTATAAGATGTTTACAAAGGTAGGAAATTCGTTTAAAAACTTCTCTTAAATTTTAGAAAATAAAAATCCAAAAATATTAATTTAAAAAAATAAAATCATTCAAATTTTATATATATAAAAAAACTCAATCCCCGTACAAAAAAGTTAGTCCGTAAACATTTTCACCCGTTAAAAAATTAAATAAGCTCTTATCTACACACCAACCTTCATCTTTAAAAGGAACACAGAGCAAGGAAAAAAAAGAGGAAAGATAAAGAAAGATGACAATACAAGATATCATATTTCATAAAAATAAGTTATTAGCAAAATATATTTTGTGAATGTTTAGAACTCCCATAGCTTCTGTTTTGGATGCATTTTTAAAATAAAATTTATTTGAAAAATATTAAATTATACTTTTCTAGTGTTTTTTATAATTTAGATATATTAATATTAAAAATTAAAAAAAATAACTTGATATATTTAAAAAATATCATACACTACAATATTAAACATGCTTAATTTTAAAGGAAAAAAAAGTACTAAAAAAACAAAACAAGAGGCATTGTTACAAAAATCACGAATCAAAGTGAATATTGCATAATTTATAAAACGACATAGTATTCAAAGATTCTACTGATATTCTATTGACAGTCCTTTTGCTGTTTAATTTTGCTCGGAATGGACCAGATTCCACACCGGCTTATACGAGGTTACACTTATAGATTCACCGTGTGGGCTCGGGGATTATCATGGCTGACGTCCTCTGGGCCCGCCCACCATATCCTGCCGTGTCCCACCATTCGAGGGAGTCGTTTTCCATCTCTCAATCACACAAAAGCCTCAACTCTGGCCAGTGGCCCAGGTCAGTGTCCTGCAAGTCCGAAGACCAAATAAATCAAAGCGCTAAGAATCACACATGGTCCCTCCACTTTTTATATTGCTAAATCAAATCTTTTATGTCCAAACATTGCTGTTAAACTCGTCCCGGACCTAGAAACTTATAACCCAGCTCCTCACCTGGGATGTTTTTTGAATTGAACTAAAAAAAATATTACTCAGGCAAAACTCAATTCATTTAATTGGGTTTTTAGTAGTTTGGTTGATCTGACTCAACTCTATTGTATAAGTATCATGATTTTTTTCTTAAAAAAAAGAATGAAATAACATTACTTTAATAAAAATAATTGATACGAGTCTATTTAGTGACTTGCGAGTTGATTCGATAATCCATTAACCTTAATTCTTTTATAAATTACTCTATGAACCAGGTTTGATAGTTATGTTTCGATATATAACTACAAATCAATCTAGTACTTGACTTAAAAAAATGGTTGAGATTTCGTGTTTATTTGGTGTTGTGGTGCAGAATGCTTTTTAAAAATGATATCCACTCAAGAATGCATTAATTTTTTATATATTAATATATCAAAATCATCAGAAAATACTAAAAAAAAATAAATATTTAATATTTTTTGAAACCAAACATACTTTTAAAATGTATCTCAATACAATTAAAAAAAAAATGCTAGAACGATGAGCTAACGTAAATTGTATCCATGAATTCACCCAGTTGACTAGTAATATTAGCAATTTTCATGTATATTAATTGCAAAAACATATAACAAATGTGTTCCTCGTAATCTGGCAATGGCATGTGTGGGAAGACTAGACGGTGAACATCGCCGTAAAATAAATCCATGGTCGAGCTAGGCAGGGTTTTTCTTTTTCTTAAAAAAACCACCCACTGTTCTTTATTCAAAGACATTGCATCCTCCTTCCCGGCTCACGTTTATTTTCATCCCTTGTCTGTTTTTTCTTCCTTCATTTTCATCTAATTTTCATGTTCTTAATGTAAAAGGCCTTTTTCAGCGAGCTTTTAGAAGGAGTTTTTTTCAATAAAAGCTTTATACACAAACGAATTGTCATTTCTAAGAGGTTGATTGAGGGATTGGGTGAAGGACGTGACTGTGTGTTGGAGAGAAAAAAAAATTGTAAGAGATTGGGATTTTAAGTTTTGATTGAGGGATATGTTTGTTTGTTCCTGATTTTTGCCTTTCTTTATCATAATTATATTTCATATTTTCCTTCGTTTTTTCTTTCTCTTAATTTCTTTAGTTTTTTTTTTAAAAATTAATAGTTTCGGATGAATCATAAACCATTTTATTTCATCAATCGATTACAAACAAGATAAATAAATGTAATTTAGTCTTTTAGAGAATTCAGAAGAGCTAACTTTTGAGTTAGATAACTAATTAGACATGAAGACAACATCTCTATGCATTTTAATTATGATAGAATATTTTTTAAGAGTATATTTATGAATGTGACTTTGATTATTTTTTAAAATGTTTTTTATTTAAAAATATATTAAAATAATATATATTTTTATTTTTAAAAAATTATTTTTGATATTAGCACATCAAAATCATCCAAAAACATAAAAAATATATTAATTTTAAAAAAAATAATTTTTTTCAAAAATATAAAAATAAACGGGGTTTAACTATAAGATTAAAACTTCTGTTTAATTAGCCCTAATCATGATTTAGCGTAAAAAGAAGAAGGAAAAGGATGGCTAGCTCTAGCACTGCAGTGCTCTATGTATAGCTGGCCAGATCAATACGCTACCATACTCTCTTTTTGTCAATTTGGACGGTCCAATGATGTCATGTGTATCAATAAAGCTTATGAAGAAAAAAATAAAATTCTGGGTTTCCACAGGAGTCTCTTTCTTTCAACCTTCCCTGTAAAATCATGGACCCTCTGTATTTGTCTTTGTATGTGCGCAAATTGATGGTTGCTGGATAACGACAGTATCCTCATGATGGCTGCTCGCAGAATTTAACAAGTCTCTCATGAATTATCCATCTCCTTCACCCTGCTCTTTCCATTCCCACTTTGTTCGAAGTCTACGTTTTGCTTTTGAGATTGCAGTATATACTCTCTTCTCTGGTAATACCCGGGGTTAAGTGAAGAACGACGATGAAATATCTAAGAAAAAAAAATCGAGGATCGGGAAAACTATAAAGCTAAGCTTGTAATTTTCTTTTTCTTGTCATGCTATTTATCATTTATCGTTGTTAAAAACCAAAAAGAATTGATAAAGATCACTTTTCATCATTGTTTGTTCCTAGCTTGATAGAATTCTTTAATATCTTGTTTTGAATCAATTTTCCAATGTAATTGAACTCCATTGTAGTATTTAATTTGAGTTCAATTCATAAATAAATTAAATTTATATGTTTAAAAGAGATTGAATTTAATTCTTTTTTTTTCTTTATAGATCTTAAAAAAATGATGGGTAGATAAATATTTTAGAAAACCTAGTTTTAATATTAAATTTATAATTCTTTTTGAAATTGTAAATTAGGGTTAATCTCTGTTTTTTTCAGATTAAATTTTATTTGAAATTTAATTCTTAATAATCAGATAATTTTAAATATGTTGTAATCAACGAGACTTGATTAGATCATTAAATACGCAGATGGTTGTGCCTATCAATCTATAAGACCTTAATTTGAGATATCATAGATAACTTCCTTCCTGTTAATCTGAAAGTTCATTTCAATTCAAGAGCCAAATTTTGCAGTTCTTGAATATTAGGAATAACTCTTTACCTTCTGAGTGGAGACTTGAACTATTCCTATCAAAAACTAGAGACCTCCCTATAAAGTATAAACGCAGGAGTTAGCGGGAAAAGTCATTTTTTAGAAAGAAAAAATAAGATGATCGGACTATCCTTTGAGATCCTATTTTAAATCTGATAAATGATGGTTAACAGTATATTTTATTATAGTTTTATGATTTATAATATCATTTTTATTTATTTTTTTGAATTTCACATTCCATTTTTGAATAAACTCTCTGTAAAAAAAAGATAGGAATATTCTATGTATGCGTGGCGCCTGTGTACGTGTATGAATTTCTATCTACACATTCTCGTTAATTACCAAATGGAGCTGAGGAATAGATCATGGATAGCATGGGCGGCTATGCTTACTTTCTGTCTCCATCCATCTTCGAGGAGCAATTATATGCATGGGATGAAGAACAATAATACTAGCAAACGACAGAGATCAATAAAAAGAAGAGAAAAAAAGTGATGCATGCATGCATGAATTATACAGTTTCCTTTGGACTTTTTCGACAGTTGACATATGTAAGCTATACATAACTTGCCACAACAAAACAAAGTGGCTGAGCTTCATGAATAGAAAGGCAGAGAAAGAAGGGAAAGGCAAGGAAAAAGCTTTAGACTATTCACAGTGGACAGCACTAGCTATCCAGCTAGCTAGCATAGACGAGTAGGGAACTTTAAAGGCATTTTTTTTTTATCAAAGCCATGCACCTTACTTAGCTTTGATCGACAAATTGATCCATATTGCAAGCTTCTCGTGATGAAAGTCCATACGTTTCGTTATCCTCTAGTTTTAATCTCCCAAAAACGTTGTGTTTGTCCCTATCTTACCCAACTTGTAAGCAAGTTATGTAGGCAAATGCAAGGTATGCATACTCCTTTTAATGTGATGTTTTCAAGGAGCATTGTCACAAGGGGCAATTGTTGCGTATTCATTCATTGGATTGGAAGAAGTATTTTGCTTCACGACATATTTATGCTTATGGATTCATACACTTTCCTTTTCTTCTAGGGTTCCTTGCATTAATAGCATCGTAGCATCATCACATCTCTCATAATTAACTAGCTAGTTCATTGCAATTAATCACATGCATTTGAGTTCTTGAGTGATATATAATTAACTAGAGAATTCTTTGCCACTTGAATCGGGATGAGTAGTTTTTGCTTTAATTAATCCGATACATCTAGAAAAAAAAAATATTAATATCAATTGAATTTAAGCTCATTAACTAATTTAAACAAAATTAATATGTGCATATATATATATATATATATATATATATATATATATATATATATATATATATATATATATTGCAATGTGATTGATATCGCAGGATATAATTTATATTTAACATGAATGTGCGTGTAAAATAATTGTTAGGCAATTGCATTTGAATCTCAATCCATTAGAAAAGTGGTGAATTTAATTTGGATATTAAACGTTATTCATAAAATATTTTATATTAACTATTTTTCTTATAAAATATTTTATACAATAAACACAAATCTTAAATATTTTTGTACATATACTCTAGTTTTGAAGGATTGGAGAAAAATCCCAGATTAAAACTTGTGTAGTCTACCCGTAATACAAGCATGTATGAGCCTTAAACTTATTGGTTTGATTTCAGCACTCGGTTTTATCTCTCCATTTCTTTCTTTCTGCCTTTAAAAATGGACTGCTAACATTAACAACACATGAATAATTAGTTGATGCAAACCTTAAATTTATTTTTATCGAAGAAGAGAGCTAAATGGCAAGCAGAGTCTTTGGGAATTGAGATCTATCGTCTATGCTACGAAAACACTGTCCAATGAAGTTGGGAGACAGACTTCTCCTGTGTAAGCCCATCAAGGCATCAACACTGATTCATATTTCCAATGAACTAACCAGGTCTAGTGTAGTAAAATCAGGCTTCTTAGATCATCAATGTCTTCAGCCGCCTAATTGTCACCTGACTTGATATTGTTTGGCAGGGCCTGGTCTAACAATTTTGAGTTGAGTTTGAAAGAGATGAAAACCATGCAAGAAAACTGGGTATGAGTTATGGCCAGAGACTAGACAAAATCCATTCCAGTGTGCGAGCCTAACCCACTCAGTAATGGGTATAGGCTCAAGCTTAAATATTAAAGGTGCCTTCGGAAGCTATGTGCATGGCCTGATTTTATATTCATGCATCATGTAAATTTCTCCGTTGTCGAGGATATCTTTCATGTTTTTGAGTTATTGTTTAACGAATTATTAGTGACGTGAAAAAACTTCACAAGTAAGTTTTTTTTTTTTTGTTATGTTTTGAGCATTGCGTGAGTTGTTCTTGTAAAAACAAGTAAATCCCTCGTTGCTCTAAAAAAATACCTCTCTTGCTTGACGAGATTGGATGATTTTATACACCTAACTTGAAATTTCTTCGTGTAGAAGGGGATCATGTCATTGATGCTACCATGAATTCTATGTCTGATACGATTGGATTGGAAGAGAAGTTAGTGTGCCAATGTTGGGGTATATTTATTTTCATTGGCTTTCATATGGGCTGGTAGGCATAGCAAAAACGCATCTATTGGTGATAGAAAACAAAGCATGTCCTACGAAAAATTTACGTGCGCTAAATAGAAAAAATTGCGCCGGTAAAAAGATAGGAGAGAAAAAGATATTATTGGGTCAAATTAGGATCTAGTAGCCCATTAATTTAGGTAACTGACTGATTATTTGAGCTAGATCCAAAACAGCCCAATATTTTAAAAAAGATTTTTTTTTTTAAATCATGTACTCGTATTAGATCAATAAACAATAATATTTAAGTTATCATAATAAGAATATTCAAAACAATAAAAAATATTAATGAAAAGCCCAGAGTGTATACAATTTTAAATCTATAAGCAAACAAAAATAAAACTCATATTAAACATGCTTTTGACATAAATATAATAATAAAATGCTAGCATTTTCATGTACTTGTATTAAATTAGTAATTAATGGTTTTTAGTTTATCATAATAAGAATATTCAAAACAATAATAAAAAAATTCATGAAAATCCTAGAGTGTATACAATTTTAAATCTATAAGCAAACAAAATAAAACTCATATCAAACATGCTTTCACATAAATATAATAATAGAATGCTAGGATGCATCCTAAACATATATTTAAATTCACAATTGATGTTACATCAAAGTCTTGGCATGCATACTTGTAAAAAAAAAATTATGTTTAGATGAAAACAAAGAAAGGTACTTACTTGTTAAAACAGTTTAAAGTAAGAATTTTTTATTTTGTCAATGACGAATTCTTTGTCTTCAAGACTTTATTGCTCACCATTTTATGCAACAAAAATGTTTGCAATATATCTTTCAAGATTCCAACAACATCATTTTGATTTAGATATACCATTTAACTAGGTTTTTGTATCAAAATAAAATAACACAATTATCGCTCAACAAGGTGAACACAAGCTTTAGGATTTAGGAGGAAACATCGAGTATAAAAAGGGAAGGAAAATACTAATAATAAAGTAAGTGTAAAATTCTAGAAAAAAATTTGTTTGAAACTCTTTATTCATTCCTTTTTACGGTTGATTTTAAGAGTTAAAAAGTTAAAGAACCAATTATGACAGCAATCATAATTAACTCTTACTATTTTTCTGATTAACACCATAAATCAAAATTTAAATATGAATATAGTAGTTATAAATCTGATGTTTTTTGAGCTAAAAAAATTATTTATATTTGCAACAAAAACTTATAGAAAATAGAATGTTAACATCTATGAGCTAAATTAGACAAACATTAGGCTAAAAGAAATAATTATCCAGGGACCAAGTCCAAATCCAAATTCTAGTTGACAAAAAATATCTTTTATGACTCAAAATATTATTTTATAACAAATTTAAACTCAGGCCTAGGCCCAAGCCTGAGCACGACCTGGCCGGTGCGTACGAGTTTAAACCCAAAACCCACTTTGCCTGTGACCTTTTCACTTTAAAAGCTTTGATGCCTATTGGATTTAATTTTACCAACTTAGCTTTTCGCTTTATAAATATTAAAAAAGTTTTGTTTCTTGTTTATGTGGGATAATGTTAGTTTATAAGGTTTTGGGTTTTACAACATTCCAACCAATAATTATTTAAAATCAATTTCTCATTTACTCGTCATTTCATGTTAAAGAATTTATGCTGGAGATTAAATTTCAGTAAAGTTTTTTTTTTTAAATGAGTGAATGTAAATTTTAATTTCATCTCAAATATACTTATTAACCATGTTTTAACAAAATTTCCTACACTTTTCACAATCAATTAGCAAGTTGTTGATGATACTTTAATAATCTTGTCATTTTCAGTACTTTTAGCATTTCGTGGAACTACTATACTAAGGTTTTCTGTTTTATTTATTTGAATTTTTTTCTTAGAGCGTGTTTAACAGTGTGGTTGTGGGTGCTTTTCAAATAACTTTTCGTGCCAAAATGCATGCCAATGATGTTTTTCTATTTTTTAAAAATTATTTTTGACATCAGCACATCAAAACGATCAAAAACATATAAACCATATTAAATTTTAATAATAAAAAAATTTAAATTTTTTGGGAACGCAGCCGTAGCCGCATTCCCAAACGTTCCGTTAGTCTTCTTAGCATCATATAAATTTCCCCTCCTCACCTTTTTCCTCACCGGTAATAAAATTTGTCCACATGGGTGAGTTGGTGACTAATTCTAATGATCATAAATAGTGTAAAAGAAATAATTTTAGTTAATTAATATTCTAGGGGCGTCAATACTCGATAGAATTTTATACGTGATATTACTAACTTATGTTTGACGGACATCATTGATCATTATATGTGGTAAATATGTTTTGTGTCCTGTTTGTTTGCTGGAAAGTAGTTTTTTTTTAAAAAATAAATTTCGAAAAAGTAAATTATTTTCTGATATTTGGCAGTGTAATGAAAAATAAGTTGAAAAATACTTTCCAGTGTTTGGTTATGTCATTGAAAATAGCTGGAAAATAACTTATTAATATTTTATTTTTCTCAAGTGTATTAAAATAATGAAGAACAAATTTTTCAAATTAAAAAGTTGAATGAGAATGAAATTGAAAAAAAATATAATTTCATAAATTATCTCAAATAAAATAAATAATAATCAAAATAATAGAGATCAAATCTAAAAAATAAAAAAAATGAAAGATGAAGAAATTAAAATAATAATAATAAATACTTTATAAATTATTTCAAATAAAATAAGTAACAATCAAATAAATGAGGATCAAATTTGATACATAAAAAATTTCAATAAAAAAATAACAAGGGAAAAACAAATAACAATTATAAAAATAAGGACCAAAGTTAATATAAAAATTAAATTTTAAAAGATAAAATTAAAAAATAAATATTCAAAACAAAATATATATAGCAATTAAAAATTTAAGGATCAAATTTTCATTTTTTTTTTATATTTCCATCTTTTTTTTTTGCAGCTTTGTTAGACCTTTCTAATGAATCTCTTCGTTTGGGCGATCGCTTTTGTTGGTGTCTTAAACCACCAGCTTTTAGAACTGATGCTGATTTCTCACAGCAGCCACAACTCTCCTCGAGGTAGCCATGCATGAATAGTCCTGCGCCATCACAAACAAAAAGGCAACTACTGTTTAGTGTTAGAAGATGGGACGCCTTTGCACAGGTCACGACCAGCTCTTTTCTCTCATTTTATGAATGCTACTTTTCAGTTTCAAAATTGTCAGTTGTCTCTCTTCATTTTATGACTAACAATAACATAACTAATTGGTTTAGTTTTGACTTGCAGCTCTGCAACAGCTGTTGCGACTGACCCTCCAAGTGGATCCATATCACTTGATCATGGTGCCATCTCCGTCGCAAATGATCCAGTAACCAAACGCCATCGTCCTTTTAAACACGTTAGTGATGGGGTAATTTTGCTTTTAATTATCTTCATCAAACCTGCTGTGATGGTTCGCTGCTAACACTCTGATAACACAAACGAAGACTTTTGCCTTCCTAACTCTTCATGCAATGGCTTTTGATAGATTTTTCACCAACATGTCTTTATAATATTTGATTTCTTCATCCATTCCCTCAAATCAACATGAACACGAGCTCAAATCCGTGTTTTCAAATGTGTTAGAGATGCCAGCTAAATTCATTCACCAGGTTAACATGTGTGCAAGCCTAACATTTCCTCTGTCTATAAACAATGCCTATATGGTTTTCCATATTTTCCACAGTTCCGCAGCAAAGCTTCTTGTGCAGCCTCTCCGTTTAAACCTTTTGTTTGTCTCCAACACATAAACTCCTAGCTTTTGGTTTTTTTCGTGCATTATGTCTTATAATTATAAACATGCTTTTGATTAGTTAACACAAGGTATCGAGGATAAAAGTACCAAAGCACAGCTGCTCAGTGTGCTTCAACAAAATGTTTTTATTCTTTCAAGCAGTTATGTTGTGGCTGCCATTTCCAACTCAGATAACATAGTCAAGCAATGAAAATTATGTTGTGAACGAAGCAGTTTAGGCAGATTCTGTCAGTGATCAATTACTAATTTCATAAACATGCCTGGTTTTCTGCTTAAATCCAACCTAAAGCTGCAAAACACACACACACTTGCGGCAAACCATATTTTCATGGATAAGATTTCATGGATCATTCATTTAATTGCTGCCAATTACGCTGCCAGAAATAAGAAATCAGTATAGCCACTCTTCAAAATAGACACTACGCATAACCTTGGCTGGACAGACCATAGGCCGTTTGTTTTTAGCATTATTTACAATTGTCTTATTGTAATATTAATTCTCTTGCGTGTATTTTCAAACTTTGCTTTCTTTGTTTTCCAACTTAGCAGCTCATTATCTCAACCTTCCATTCTTCTCTGCAATCCTTTTTTCTTCATTTTATCACTAACAATACCTGTTGCTTTTTCATTCACAGGAGTTCCCAACCAGCATGATCACGCAATTTTTTTGTTTATGAAACGACTCTTCAGTCTGTTCTCCTGTTAATCTTGCATGCCCCTATGAACTACTCCAGCAACATTTTACTCCATTGGAAAGCAATGCTACTCTTTGACATTGCTATGGCATCGTTTTGTTGTTAATTAGTTAATCCATTTCTTTCATGATGTTTTGGGATCTTGGATTGGTAAATCATTCCATGTGTTGTTTTGAATTTAAAATATGATTAACGAAACATTCTATGCCCTCTAATTACGTAGATATTTGCTCTTATAACATCTCTATGCTTTCAAAATTTTGCTCGCAATTTGTTCCGTTGACAACGCCTTAGCTTTCTTTCGCACCTTCTATACTTGTTGGCTTATTTCGTGCCGGTTGACAATTTCTACACCATACACATTTGATACGCAAGCCTATGGCAGAGCGCGTGCAATGTATCTCGTTAAGAACAAAAATGCATCCATTTAAATGTGTTTGTTATTTTGATAGTTTTTATGGTTTTAAAAAGATATTTTTAATTATATTTTTTAAAAATATGTGTTTAGTTTATATTATTATGAAATAATTTTTTACATTTAAAATAAATGAAAAGTAAATTCATATAAATGGAAAGCAAAATATTATCAAATCAAGATTTAGAATATAATTACGTGTAAAAAACTGATAAAAAATTATTTAACTAATTAATTTCTTTTTAATGTGGTTGAGCAATAGATAAAAGCTACCATAATTAATGATGCTAAACTTTGTTACTTTTTTAATTATAATTTTTTAATGTATCACAAAACGAAAGTTATTTTACCCTAAAATACTTTATCACCACCTTCCAACAAACCATCATATCAAATTATACAGCTTAGAATCAATCTAGATATATTATTATTTTAGATTTTGTTTGTTTTAAAGCTGTGATCGTGATTTTTTAAAAAATAATTTTTTTAATATTTTACATTTTTTTTTATTTGTTAATGCTCAAAATAATTTTTTTTTCAAAAACTATCTTACAGATAAACCCAAAAAGAGAAATAAAAAAAAGAAAAGAAATGAACAGAAAATACAAAGCCAAACCCAACAAGGCTCCTGCCATTGGAGATTCCCCTCTCCTATTACAAAAAGCTAAGCCAAACAAAAAATAAAAAATAAAAAATCGGATTCTCTCTTCGATTCCCTCTCCATCATAAGAAAACATCAACAAAAACACCAATTCCCTTACTCAACACTAGTTTTTAGATCTCAGATCCATCAGGTAATCTCAAAAGTCCTCTCTCTTTCTGTTCACTTGTCTCCTTTTCCATGTCCTCCCCTGAATTTCTTCTCTTCCTCTTCAAATCGCTCTTTTCACTGATTAATCAAACCCTGACTTCCACTCTCTTTTCCACGTAATCAAACAGTTTATCGATTCTTCATTTCAGCGATTATTGATTTTTTTAAAAATTTTGGATTAGTTAATGCGGTTATGTTTTAATGATGATGATGAAGGTTAGGGTTTGGTTTTATCGATGGAGAGTTTAGCGCAGCTAGAAGCATTGTGCGAGAGGTTATATAACTCACAAGATTCTGCAGAGAGAGCACACGCTGAGAATACGTTGAAATGCTTTTCAGTGAATACAGACTACATTTCGCAATGCCAGTACATTCTTGACAATGCGTCTACGCCTTACTCGTTGATGCTCGCCAGTTCTAGTTTGTTGAAGCAAGTCACTGATCACAGCCTCTCATTGCAGCTCCGTCTTGATATCAGTAATATATTTTAGTTTGTTTTTGTTTTGATCAGTTTTTTTTTTAATTGTTACCTGGATTGAATTTGTCTGTGTTTGTTTTGTGGTAGGGAATTACTTGATCAACTATTTGGCTACGAGAGGACCGTTGCCGCATTTTGTTAACGCGTCTTTGATCCTACTTCTCTGTCGTGTTACGAAGTTTGGATGGTTTGATGATGATAAGTTTAGAGAAGTAGTTAAGGAGGCTACTGATTTCTTGAGTCAGGTTGGATGTTATGCGTTTCCGTGTGTTATTGCTCTCTCATGTTTTGATGTATATGGATATTATCATTTTTTTTTGTGAAGTGCTAGAGACATGGATGATACCAATGCGAGTTTTTCATTGGTATATTTCATTTTGGTTGTTTTTTGAATTTTGACGTGTACTTACTCATGGTAGTATTAATGAAGCAAAACCAGCTCGTAGCTTTGGCTTTGCCGAGGTGTTTTCTAAGATAATTTTATTGCTCTTAAATTCGCATGTAATAAACAAAACCAATTTATAGCCTTACCCTTGTCTATGTTTTGCTATGATAATTTCCTTGCCTCTAAATTGGCATGTAATAAGTGAAACCAACTCGTTGCTTTACCCTTGCCAAGATGCTGCTACTTATGATATCTTGGCTCCTGAAATGGCAAGTAATTTAAGATGAAGTCATTATGTTGTTTCTATGTTTGCAGTATTTTATACAAGTTTATTTAGTCAAGTGCGATGTTTTTTTTTTATTCTATGGTTTTACGTGCAATTGCAGAATGTTTATTGCTGAGATGTTTGCATGTTGGTTTTCCTCACATTTTAGTTTGTATGGTTTTGTGTCTCTTAAAGGATCATTACGGCTATTTTTATATTTTCATGGAATGCTAGGGGTGTGGACGATACCTATGCAAGTCTTTTGTTTTTTTTGTTTGATTTTTGATGTGTATTTACTTATTTTGATAGTATTGAAGATGTAAAACCAACTCGTAGCTTTAGCTTTGATGAGGTGGTGTTACTGATAACATCTTTGCTCTTAAATTGACAAGTAATTTAAGACTAAATCAAATTATGTATTTTTTTGTGAGATAAACCTCAACTCAAAGGGTATAATTAAGAAAGTTTCAAATTGTAGGACTAAAATGTAACGTTTCTAAAATTTTCAGGGTTGCCAGGGTCCTTATTTTTATTTTTATTTCATTGAGCTTGTTCCAAATGGCCATCTTCAGTGTTATGGCAAAGATGAAGAATAAATATCGGAAGGAGTTGATTAGATAATTTTTTTCTAATTGCAAGCACAAGTCCTAGTACTTTACCTGGTTAATTATTCCTTTGGTGTTTAAATAAAATTTTGTCTTTCTATCCTTTATTGGACTGCCTTTTCATTCTTAATTAACATCACCCCTTAAATTGCCATGTGCCACTCTTCCATCTAGCAAACTAAGCTCTACATGCTGCTTATGAGATTTCAAAGTGTTT
The DNA here is from genome assembly GCF_000002775.5 of Populus trichocarpa. Classification (NCBI taxonomy): domain Eukaryota; kingdom Viridiplantae; phylum Streptophyta; class Magnoliopsida; order Malpighiales; family Salicaceae; genus Populus; species Populus trichocarpa. The sequence continues at coordinate 19,363,580 of NC_037287.2, read as the reverse complement.
CAATACAGCTTTTCTTATACTACATATTGATTCTTTTGTCCTATATCATGCATTAATTGGTGACCTGCAGTTATTGATTATGTCATTTGGAAGTGCACTGTTATTGATGAGGTGTGTTTGTAAACATTTATTATTATCATTGTTGTTGTTATTATTTACTTCTCTCCTTTGTATAGGCATCATCAAATCACTATGAAATTGGTTTGAAGATATTGAATCAACTTGTGTCTGAAATGAATCAGGTTGGTTTCTTGCACTTGTCAAAGTTTCTCAATAGTATGGTGCTAGTTGCTATCTTGTACATAACAATTAAATGTACTTTATGTTCTCGTGATGATTCCTAGAAATAATGTATGTATGATGCTCAAAACTATTTACAACACTATCATTCTATTTCCATTTTTATGAGAAGCAAGAAATGGAAGCAATTACGAATGCTTTGCTTGAGATTGATATGCAACATGAATGCTTATTTTCTAAAATTATGTAATCTTTCCACTCAGCTGCCACATGATGGGTTCTTAAAGGTTAACTCAAACTGATATGTAAAGCATGGGAATCCAAAGTGGCTTTTATACCCAATTGTAAAGGAGGCAATGCCCTTTAGTAATTTTGCAGTAGTTATGCAAGTGACAAATGAAATGCATTGAGAAATTTGAATGGCTAGTAGGCTGCTTGTTGAGGTTGAATCATGCTTTGACTGATATCTTTGTCTTGGATTCCTCGTGACATCCTTGTTTCACTTTTGATTCTTAAGCATCTGGAAATTGGATGGGATTTCTTGTGGTTTATATGGAGGATAGGAGAAGAGATCACCTAGTTGGTTAGGAGTTTGCTGTTGGTCTAAAAGTGTAATGGGATGGGTCTTGGTTATTTAGTTGAAAATAAAATTGGGATTTGTGCGATTCTCCATGGAACAAGGTTATTTATGAATACGTGCTTCACTCAAATAATGAGGATCCAAGGCAAAAGCATGAATCACTCAAAACGAGTTTGGAAATTCCTCGTCAGTACCTTTTTTTTCTTTTCTTTTTCCTCCAGCGAAATATAATGTTTGGAAATGAGAGAATAAATAGGAAATAGAATCTTATTCTTTCTATTTGGTTCCTGTCTCTATTGCCTTTTTGGATTGCATGATGCTCCTGTAGAATGCGTAAAGCTTCTTGTAGGCAATTTTATGTGAAAATAAATTATCCAATATCACGTGGTTTGTGCTCTCATAAATAATACTGTTCTGAGAGATATTTGGGTCTCCTCATTTAACTTCGTATCTCTAATTCTCGTAGTTTTTTCTCTTGTTCGAATAATGTGTTAGATTCTAGATGGTTTTTTTTAAACTAATTTCACTCCGTCTAGCTCGGATGCCTATTGTATTGGTCTATTGTCAACTGTGCCCAACTAGCAGAGGCAGGTCAAGGCTTTTTCAAACTACATAGACTCCATAGTACTTTGCTAAAGGACACTTAGAGTTTAATGATTCATTGGATATAAGGAGGCTCCATAAGCCTTTTAAGCTTCCAACATCTTCGATAAAAATATGAGGGTAGGGCTCTAAAAATAAAAATAAAAATAAATAAAAGGAGAAGGAATATGAGGGTAAGTTTTAGTACCTAACATCATGCATCAAAGCGGAGCTTCATGCTTCATTCATGTGGTTAAAAATATGAAGAAATGTAACTGCATTTCATCATTGAATTACTCCATACATCATTGTTTCGGGGACAAGTGAATCTTGTCATTTCATGTACTTATATATACTGCATTATATATAGATAACTGGTAAGCCTCTTATATACTTGTAGTGAATGAATGACCCCTGACATCTCCAGGCCTGTTAGAGTTTTATTACAATTCTTATTCTTGTACTTAATAGATCTCATTCATTCATTGTAAAATGCCTTTCCACAATATGCTACGCGAAGGTTTCATATAGATCACCCTTACCACTATTACAAGACATAAATAACTTGCCTTTGCTGTTTGAATGTGACTCTTCTCTCTCTACCATCACTTAGTTGTTGTTGTCGTTGTTAGTATTGCTCATTACCACCACCACCACCACCATTGCTGTTGTTTTCCGATGACTGACATTTGCTTGTGCATTTCTTGATGCTTAAATTCTCAGCCAAATACAGGGTTGTCGTCAACACATCATCGAAGGGTAGCCTGCTCCTTCAGGGATCAGTCACTTTTTCAAATATTCCAAATTTCTTTAACATCATTGGGTCAACTGAAAAATGATGGTAATGGTTTAATGTTCTTATCCCCCCACCCACCACCTGTGTGCCTGTTGTAGCTATTTCTTTTTTAGTCCTTCTGATATTTTACAATATGTCTGGTACAGTTACAGGTCGATTGCAAGAGTTGGCACTTTCTCTTTCGCTAAAATGTTTATCTTTTGATTTTGTTGGGACATCAATTGATGAAAGTTCAGAGGAGTTTGGTACTATTCAGGTTTTGATTACTTATTCTAGTAATGTATGATCTTTTCTTAATTGTAAAATTTCCTTACACTTGAATGTGCTATATATGTTATATATGGATTGGATTGTTACAAGCAAACATATGTAATTTTGTAGATTCCGACATCCTGGAGGTCTGTTTTAGAGGACCCTTCTACATTGCAGATCTTTTTTGATTATTATGCTATTACAACATCTCCTTGTTCAAAAGAGGTTAGTTGATGTGTCGCTTATGATCACACATTATAAATTTTTATGATTCACCATCGTAGTATTGACCATGCACTTAAAGTCCTATAATAATTTTCCTCACTTGCTTCATTATGCATTGGCATGCATGCTTTAGCTCTACAACATAAGTTTAAAATCTTGGTACATTGAATCTATCTTTGTGAAGAAGATCTTGAATTTGTCAATGTGTGCATTTTGAAGCTTAAGATAAGGTAGGATATAGGTCTAAGGAAAAGAGAGTTGGGTAGGGATGGAAGAGCTCTATTGTGCTTGCTCCTCCCTACTAAGAAAAAGAAAGCAAGGCAGGCATGAGAAGGATTCACTGCTTTATGACTCTTTTAACGGATTAAAAAACATTATTTCTCCCCTCCTTATCAGTCAAGTTCAATTACATCGAGCCTACTTTTTGAACTTCGGTTTTCTGCTCTTCAAGGTAGAGAAGGACTTGCATCAACTAGGGACTGGCTTCGCGAGACCATTTTAATCCACACTGGAGAACTCGTGTTTAGGATCTTTTAGGCCTTGGTTTCTTTTGGGTCATGGTTGTGTAAATTGAGGTGGAGTTGAATGCATGGAGATTGTGCCTTTTTTGTTGATGCTCCTCAAAAAAGATATTTAGGGTTGCATTCTGTTGGCTATTTTTGTTGAGGGAAATAGATTATTTGGTTTTGAGGTGAATTTTGTTTAGGATTTGCTGACAATTTCCTTGTGGCTTGGAGGAAGATTTTAAGTTTCTATCGTGTGGATTCACCTGTTGTGTTTGGATGGATAAGAATGCTAGAATTTAAGGATTGGTTCTGTTCCTTGCATCTTTGTGATGTAGCGCTTTAGGTGCCTTAATGGGTGCTGTTCTTGCTTATATTTAGCAGGATTGGTGTCTCTTCTATATTGAGTTTGGTTTCTTCATCGTCTTTGTTGCTTCGGAGGATTTCTTATTTATTAACTCATCTTGTGCATTCTTCCCATGCTAATAGTACATTCTCTTATGAAAATATATTTTTTTGCTGAGGGAAGAAAAGGAGATTCGAGGGAAGAGTCTTTGCTTACATCTTTTATATCCTTGAAAGATGTTTGGTCTTAAGCCTATAAATTATTGGCAAACATGGCAAATTTTACTAATTAGGAGGACATCTTAACTGTGCTGATTGTTTTTGCATGTAGTTCATCTGATCCTGTATAATAGTGGTACTTGTTTTGTATCGTAGTGGTACTTTTAGTGCTTTGTCAATGCAAATTCACACTTCCAATGTTAAAAAAATGTTGGATGTAGTGCTGTTGTCATAGGATCAAGGCCATCAGGAAGAGCATTTATCCAAAAAAATAAGAAACTGATAAATATTGTCATGTATGTAAATGTAAATGAATAATGGGGAATTTATGTAAATTCACACTTCTAACATGTGCAGGCTTGTTTTTGTTGGATGTTGAAATTCAGACTTAATTTTTTTGTCCATTTGTTATTTGTCTGTTTGAGATGTGGATTTATGTGTTTCTATGCTGTGTTACTCTTCATTGCTGGGGGTTCTTATTGGTTTTCTTTTTAGGCACTGGAATGCTTGGTCCGATTAGCATCAGTACGGCGATCTTTGTTCACAAATGATGCTGCTCGTTCCAAGTTTTTGGCCCATTTGATGACAGGAACCAAGGAAATTCTTCAAACAGGACAAGGTGCTGTTACCTTCTTCTTTTTCCTTGTAGTATATGGTTATGTGATTGTACCCTGTGATTATTCAAATACAATGCATATGCATTTCTTTTGTTTTGGTTTTGGTTTCTATGCTGTTTAACTTCTTTTTCTTTGTTTTGTTTTGTTTTGTTTTGGAGGATTCTTATTCTCCTTCAAGATGTATTTCTTTCAAGGATATCTTAATATAATAAATTATATCTTAAAAGAATTCAAATAAAATGCACTTGCATTTCTGTGTGGGTTTTTTTCTTAAATTGTTTATCATATTGAATCATTTTGGTCGCTTTCTTCCTATTTTTGTTTTCTCCATTTTCCTTCTTCAGAATGAGTTTGAGCGTGGACAATAGATCACCGTTAAAGGTGGCATGCATAGGACCTCTGGAGTGAAAGTTCTGTAGTTGTTGTTGGTGTTAAGTGGTTGCAATCTGTTTGTTTAGAGATTTTAATCATGCTTGCTTAGCGAATACTTCTTGTTGAACAGTTTCATTGTCCTTTTCTCCTTTCACTTCCAATTCTGAAGGGGTTTTGGAGGCCCCTGAATGAATGTGTCAATTTAGAAGTGTGTATGTTCTAAATTGTCTATCCTGTTTTGGGTTTTGCAATCACCAGCTATTCATTTTTTTATTTCCCAACTTTTAAAATTGTTGCCCCCCCCCCCCCAGTTTGCTTCTCATTTACTGATTTTAGTGGGACATGGTCATTATTAGGTCTTGCTGATCATGACAATTACCATGAGTATTGTCGCCTTCTTGGACGCTTCAGAGTGAATTATCAGGTAATTTATTGTATAGTCACATTTTTGACACTGATCTTTTACTTCTATGTTTTGTTTTCTTGTTACATTTTCCCATGCTATTGGTTTACAGCTTCATTTGCATGGGCATATTCACATGTCTGTAGGGACTGCCACTTGATGTTATATAACCGCAAATTTGTGCATGTGCATGGGTAGAGTTTCTGCTGCTTTTAATTATTTTAATTAATTTTACTCTTTGTAACCCCATTTTAATTCCTCTTTATTAAAATGCTTTTCTTTCACTGAAAAAAATCTGTTGGTGACATGTATTCATAGCATTGCATGATGCTTTTTAATTACATACAACTACAAACCTGACTCCATTTGATACACAAAATTTTCTGCAGTTGTCAGAGCTTGTGAATGTGGAAGGCTACAGTGATTGGATACAGTTGGTGGCAGAGTTCACTTTAAAGTCTTTGCAGTCCTGGCAGGTGGGTTGGTGTTTATTTTCCTATTGTGATTTAAAAATTAGTCATATCTAGCCTTCGTGATAAATAACTGCATCTATGTTTAATAATGGAATGCCTCTTCCTTGCAACAATAAGTATATCATGCTTAAGTGCCCGAAACAACATGCTTTGGATCCATACTGCATTTTCGCAACTTATCTGCTGATTAAGTTCATGTCTTACCAGTGGGCCAGCAGCAGTGTATACTATCTTCTAGGGTTGTGGTCCAGATTGGTGACATCTGTACCATATTTGAAGGGAGAGGCACCAAGTTTGCTTGATGAATTTGTGCCTAAAATTACTGAAGGCTTTATAACATCAAGATTTAATTCTGTGCAGGTCTGCTTTGTCTTCATGATTGATATTTCTCTTTAAATTATACATAAAATGTTGAATTCCTATTTGGCACTCCTTTTTCATGTAGGCTGGATTTGCTGACGACGACGATCCATTGGATAATGTTGAGCTTCTTCAAGATCAGCTAGATTGCTTTCCTTATCTTTGCAGATTCCAGGTCTAGTTTCTATATATAATATAATATGTGATAGCCTCCCTGTTACTTATCCCGCCTGGAGTTTTCTAGATTTAGAAGTCCCTGACGATACTAATTTTAGTTTCCTGAATTACACGTGTGCCAAACTCGTGATTGTACCAGCCCATTAAGGCTTGGAGTCTGTTATGATTATTCTTATTTCTTTTTTTTGCAGTACCAAACAAGTAGTTTATATATAATAACCACAATGGAGCCTATTCTGCAAGCATACACGGTACGATAAGTGTATTGGATGATGTATTCTTTGGATGTATTCTTTGGATGTTGAATTATTTTTGAATGGAATACACAGGAAATAGCACTACGACAGAGTGCTGATAACAGTGAGCTTGCTGTTATTGAGGCAAAACTTTCTTGGATTGTTCATATCATTGCTGCTATTCTTAAAATAAAACAATCCACTGGCTGTAGGTAATTTTTTTTTTCATTTTTGTTTTGTGCATTTTGTGATAGGAATAACATGCATATGTACTTGCAATTATCAATGTATTTGTTATGTTTATCTCATGCAGCGTGGAGTCTCAAGAAGTGCTTGATGCAGAACTTTCAGCTCGTGTTTTGCAATTAATAAATGTTACTGACAGTGGGATACATAGCCAGGTATACCAACAATAATGGCCTGTAATGTGAAATGGAATAGTGTCAAATTGCTTATCTTTTCTCTCATTTTCCTTTTAAACAGTATATGAGATATGCTGAGTCTTTTCTGCATTCATACAGCATTGATATGTGATCTTTAATTATTTCTGCATAATGCCATCAATTTGAATATCAGTTTATTTCCTTGTCCGTGTAACCATCTTTTTGTTTAAATCATTTGAATTTATGTTTATCAATTTGCAAATATAATTTCGATTATCCATCTTGTTTGTTCTTTTATGGTTTGTGCACATAAAAAAATTGATTAAGTTGGTTGGAGCTATGTTTCTGAGATGCAAGAGAATTCTATTTAGTTATTGTTAATTGAGGTGATTTGAAATGTCATGTATGCTAGAACTAAGTTGGTTGGAGCTTTGTTTTCGAGATGCAAGGGAATTCTACTTTGTTATTATTAATTGAGTTGATTTGAAGTCTCATATATGCTAGAAGCAATGTGACCCACATCTTATCTTCTAGTTTTTGAGAATTATTGCTGAATCAGAACTGGGTAGCTTCATGGACGCTGACATGTTAGGTTCTTCAGCATAGGTCTTCTGGGCATAACATCTTACAAACTAGCAGAAGGCCACATTGGTAGGATAGATTCTGGGAAAAATAGCATCATTGGATGTTGACTTGTTTTAACCTTTTTTTCTTAAAAAAAAAGTCTTGACACTTTTGCTTCTATAAAATTTTATAGAGGCACATTCTTAGAAGAGATTTACATCAAAGACCAATTTATTGATGATAAAACTGCTAATATACTGACAATTATTAACTCCTCTTACAAGCAGCTGATAGTCTCTTCCTTGACTTCTTTAAACCTTGCCTGGCACCATTTTCGATTTGACTTGAATCTGTCACTTTTTTCCCTTTTTCATTTTAATGTGCTCATGACATTATATTCATTGCATTTAAGTTTAATGCCCAGACAAGTGCTTTGGCATAGATAATGTTCTTTTATGTTTGTTTATTGTCAAAACTTTGCCTTGGGAACTTTGTCTCAGGGCCTGAAATTTTCGCATTTCTTCATATCAGAGATCTCATGTTACAAATTGATGCTATAGCTTATTGGAGGTTAAAATGCGTCAGTATTGGCTATGCTGGCATTTCAATTTGTTATTTGTTTGCTGTCATGTAGTTTGGGCATATGGGGAGATGGGTTATTGTAGTATCATTATAGAATTACTCTGGCATCTTTAACAGTAGGGAAATTGGAAGAATTCTTTTGCACATGTTCTCAAAGAGGCTATGGAATCTGGATAACATGGTTCACCATTTATTTCATGAACCTTGGCAACAATATTGTGTTTATGTTCATTCCCGAGCTTAAAGTTAATACTGAATGGCTTTGTTTTGTCACTCTAGGTTAATGTAGCGGGAATCCATTAGATGTTAAATATACTGTTATGTTTATCCATTTGGGTTATCATTTGCTTACTAACACTTGATATGCTGAAGGTTTTCTTTGTAACTCTTGTTACTAACACTCAAATAATTTGCATAGCTTCATATCTGCCTTTTCGTTTGCTTTTGTTCTTTTAAGAGAAGAAGGGTCTTTGTATTTTTTTCCTCAAAGGCTTTGAATGTAATTGTTGCTCTAAAAAATCCTTTCCCTCTCTGTGGTCATGCTTTTTTTGTTCCATTATATCTGAACTAGGTTCCACCAATTTCTCAATAACAACTTTGGCACTGATTTTATTAGTATACTCATTGCCCTTGTATTTAACAGAGGTATGGTGAATTAAGCAAGCAAAGACTTGATCGAGCAATTCTTACCTTCTTTCAGCATTTCCGTAAGTCTTATGTTGGTGATCAGGCTGTGCACTCATCGAAGGTAATGAGGTTTTTTTTGTCTTCATTCTAAGCTTTGCAAGTGTCAATATTCTTAAGTCTTTCTTTTTGTGCTGCAGCAGCTATATGCTCGTTTGTCTGAACTTCTTGGACTCGGTGATCATCTACTATTATTGAATGTGATTGTATCAAAAATCGCTACAAATTTAAAGTGTTATACAGAGGTGAATGCTTCATTCTGGATTGTTCTTTGATTCCTGTTCAGTATGTTTTTTCAGAAAGTTTTTGTTATACCTTCATTTGTGCTTGGTTTAGAGTGAGGAGGTCATTAATCATACATTAAGCTTGTTCTTGGAGCTGGCATCTGGGTTAGTATACTGCTTCCTTTTTTGGCTAAAAGTAGTATAGCATATTGTTATGTTTTCACGAAGTTTAATTTCATCCACAATGATTGCTTGTTTGACTGATCATTTTTCATTTATTTATTTGGTTACTTTTTTTTTGTTTAGATATATGACTGGAAAGCTGCTTTTGAAGCTGGATGCTGTCAAATTTATAGTTGCCAACCATACTGTAATTACAATTCTGGCATAAATTTTTTGCTTACCCGTTCTTCTTTTAGTTTGTTCTTTGAAATAATGATGTGTTATTAATATTAAGTATTCTTTTTGAATTTTTAGAGGGACCGCTTTCCTTTCTTAGAAGAATATAGAAGCTCTCGTAGCAGAACAACCTTCTATTATACTATTGGCTGGTTAATATTCATGGAGGACAGTCCTGTGAGATTCAAGTCTTCGATGGAACCGCTTTTACAAGTACTTTCCCGCACTCACTCAAAAGGAAAGAAAAGCTTTTTCGTAGAATTTCATTGATTACCTAAATAATATTTATGGTGTCTTAGGTGTTTATAAGGTTGGAATCAACTCCTGATTCGATGTTTCGGACTGATGTGGTGAAGTATGCGCTAATTGGGTTAATGAGGGATCTTAGAGGAATTGCTATGGCCACAAACAGGTTAGTATAGGTTTTGGGTACGAGGTTGTTTATTTATGAACTGTTAGGTTTCATGCCCATTTTTTAACCATTTTTCAGTCGAAGAACATATGGGCTTTTATTTGATTGGCTGTATCCTGCTCACATGCCGCTTCTCTTGAAAGGCATTTCACATTGGACAGACACACCAGAGGTATGAACATACGAGAGAGATTCAAAATCTTAGGAGCCATGTTTTATCATGATTTATTTTATTTTCAACTAAAAGAGCGTTGTTTAGAACCTTATAATGGAACCTTTTGCGCTGTCTTCTATTCAAATTTTAGTCAAAATTGTAATATGTTTTCTGAGCCACTGGCTACTTTATCTTATGCAATAACGTGCTGAAAGAGAGCAAATGAAATGTGACTTTACCAATCTTATCCATGTATTATAGATCATTGGTCTAATTTCTCTGGTTCCCAATATAGAGACATCATTATTTGATTTGGTGCTGCAGGTCACCACCCCTCTATTAAAATTCACTGCTGAATTTGTGTTGAACAAGGCCCAACGTTTAACTTTTGATTCGTCGTCTCCTAATGGCATTCTTCTTTTCCGGGAAGTCAGCAAATTAATTGTAGCCTATGGAACAAGGATATTATCTCTTCCAAATGTTGCTGACATATATGGCTACAAATACAAGGGAATATGGATTTGCCTAACTATTCTGTCAAGAGGTTAATATAAGACCCCTTTATTTTTGTTAATTGAAGAATTTGTATGCTGAGATTGTTGAAAGTTGCTTGGATTTACTTGCCTTTTACCATAAGTTTGTTGCTGGTCATTTGTATTTTACCTGATGAATATTAATATACAAACCATTCTTGGAGAAGTTTTCAAGGTCCGTTGGGCTGAAGAATCATACATGCACACGCCTAAAACCATGTTTATTGAAACAAGACAAAGGATTCTCATCTAGCCCTTTATCAATTTGCTTGAAAATAACTCTTCTAACCATCAAACTGCGTTATATCAGTTTAATGTAGTTGTCTAATGAATTTGGGTGAATTTGTACAAGTAATCGTACTTTGGTTCATTTGCTTATTGTTTTGTGGCATATATAACTTATATTCTTTGTTGCAAATGTGTATTTTTTATATTTGAATAGTAGGGATGGCAGCAAGTTGAGCCATATACTGTTAATTTGTTTCCCTACTGTTCCAATGGTCACTGAATATGAACTTTATAATAAGTATATATCTTATGTGTTGATGTTCTTGTATTTGCCACTTATTGGCAGCTCTTGCGGGAAACTATGTCAACTTTGGCGTGTTTGAACTGTATGGTGATAGAGCACTCTCTGATGTACTTGATATTGCTCTAAAGATGACACTGTCAATTCCTCTGGCTGATATTTTGGCATTTCGAAAGGTGTGTAGGACTTCTTGGCTTTCACTCACATTCCATCAATATTTTCCTGCCTCATGTATGCCTCTATGTTCCCTATTGTTTATTGATTTGTGTTTGTTTTCTTTTACTCTTCAAGGTTTAGTTTAGTATACACTATATTTTGTGTGTTTGCATGTCCTTTTCTGTTAAGGATATAGGGGTATAGTTTTAAAACCCGACTTGGGACAAGGCTCGGGTCAACCCTGGTTGTCCGGATTAACCTAAAAAAATTATTTGCATATATTAATATTACAAGCTGCTAAATGTCTTGTTTTTTATAAATAGTAAACTGGAAGTAACCCACCCTAACAATGACCCAAACTTCCCCGCTTCCAAACCAAACCAATCCAAACTTAAATAAATAAGCAGCAAGCAGGCAACAAAATTCATTGTACCTACCCAATCATCTCCACTCCCAAAAATACTATATATATAAAAAAGAACTAATTATTTCTTCATTTTAAATTCATACAGTATTTCCATTTGCAGTCTCAAAATCAAAATTTCCATTTTTCAGTTTCATTTGGTAAAATGGAGCCGTTAATTTTTCTATTAGTACAAGAGGGTTGGGAATAAAATTCACATGCATTTGATGAGAGTCTACTGTGAAAAAGGATTTGGAGATTTATATTGGAGAGAGATCATATTTGAAGAAATGTTTATTGAGCATATTTTGGAATTAATGGGAAACCTTCTGATGTGGGGGTGTGGAAATTTGTTAGGAAGTAGTGGAGACTTTATGTTTAATGTGGGCTTTCTTATGGGTAATGCTTTTTTACTCTTTTTTGGTATGATTCTGTGTCAAATTACCATCAAAGGTGCATTTCCTGGATCTCTCTTTGTCAAGTAGGGATGGGGCGGCTCTAGTTAAGCAGGATAGTTTGGGAGTTGAGTTTGTAGACCTTTTCTGATATGCTTAATGCATGAATAGAGATTCATAGTGCTGGTTTAACTTGTTGGAAGGGGTATTTAGATGCATACTTGTTTAGGAGACCAATAGTCTTACAAAATGTTATTGATGGAGAAAAATGGGGATGAAAGATCCCACTAAGATGAACTGGGGAATAATGGAAGTAATTTTCTTTCAAGTTTTTTTTCCGTGTAGGTGAATCCATTTTATTGATGCTGCTTGGTTAAATTGTGACTGTTGATAAGTAGAAAAGGTTAATCCATTTTATTCATGCAATTTGCAGTTGAACTTGTTTGTTGCTTTGTTCTTGAATATATTTGTGGAAGCTGGCAGAGTTGTGTTGTCATTTTGGTTGTTTTAGACTTTGTGAGGTCAGTGTGTTTGCAGCAGGAATATCTGTTATATAGAATTAAACCGCTGAACATTTCTGGCTCAAATATTTTAAATTTTATTGGATTGGAATAGTATATTATTTTTGCACTAATTTAGCCTGGGATCACCCTCCTCCTCAATGTTGTCATTGTTTGATGATCAGACAGCATTTCTTGCACACAAAAATATTTGCAAATTTAGATGACATGGAGTGACGTGATACATTATTTTATGTGTACCTATTGTACTTGGTGATTGTCAGGCACCTCTGTGGTTGATGCAGACAACAAATCAAGCAAAGTTCCTGTATTTTTATGTGATTTTAAAGACAGTAATTTCCTGATTGACTGGAATTTCATGAGTTTAGGTCTTATTTTAAATATTGGAGTTATTTGGGTCTTCCTATCCTAAATAGGAGTGGTTATGTTTTTTTGTTTCAGAGTCTTGAATCCTTGTTAGAATAGGTATGCAACTACGGCATAGCTTTAAGATGAGTACATCGAGTCTATGAATACATTTGTTTGTAGTGCTTTGTTTTTAGAAAGAGTTTAATTAATTTTCCAGGAATTATGCTTTATTTTAGGCGTGACCCCTAAGAACCCTAGGCTTGATGCTGTCCTTCCAGGGTGTGGTTCCTAGAAACCATGCTAGCGTGACTCTATTGTGCCCATATGGACATGTTTGCATGTGCTTTCATTTTTCCTTCTTTTTCCAAAACTCTTCGTATTTTATTATTTGTCATCTAAATTTTATGCTTTATGTGCCAATTTTGGCTGATGCATGATGTGTAGCTTTTCATTTGGTGTTGGTTGATTCTCATGTCAATTTGGCTACTGCTATGTTTTTCCACTAATAATGGTAAGTTTGTGTCTTTGTATGTTTCTTTGCAGCTTACAAGGGCTTACTTTGCATTCTTGGAGGTTCTATTCAGCAGCCACATTGTGTTCATATTCAATCTGGATACAAACACCTTCATGCATATTGTTGGTTCCCTGGAATCAGGTCTTAAAGGTCTGGATACAAATATCTCATCACAGGTATGTCATGCCAATACTGCAGATCGCATCACTCTTCTCACTAACTTCCCTTGTCATTTATGCATGGTGATTTGTCATGCCAAGCTCACCTGGCATATCTGAATGTGATGCCATGTATATTTGATTTGTTTTGCTGATTCCCTGCATTTAAAATAGAAAGATGAACTTTTCAGTGTGCATCTGCTGTCGACAATTTGGCTGCTTTCTATTTCAACAACATTACAATGGGGGAGCCACCCACTTCACCTGCTGTAATTAATCTTGCTCGTCATATTGCAGATTGCCCCAATTTGTTTCCCGAGGTTAGTCAGACTATTCTATATTATAGTACACCTCCCTAATATTATTTGCAAGTCTTGTGTGGCTAAAAATGGCTTCCATAAAGTTTCGTCTTCTGAAGTGTTCTTGATGGTATAATACCCTCCCTTCAGGTATCTCTATTTGGTGAATTTTAGATGTTGATTTCTGAGTTTTCCTTTTTCGTTAAGAAATATTTTAGATGTTGATTGTGCAAGAGCATAGAAGCAACGGTTTTCCTTTTCCTGCTGTTATAAGAGTTTGTGCTTATATGGATGTATAAGGATGGAAAGAGGGTGGATGATTAGCTATTAACTCTTTTGGATGCAAGGAAGAGCGGAAAACAAACAATAAGAGATTCCTTCAAGAACCTTTTTTGTTTTCCTTTGAAAAATAAGGTGGACGTGGCAGAGAAAATGGCTTTCTGAATTATTACCTTATATTGCTTTTAATTTCAAATGGATCATGGGATATCTTTCTCTGAGATGTTTATCTTGTATTTTTTTGTTAGTTTCAGAAAGCCACTTTCTTTTGTTCCTTTTCATTAATTCTACGGAATAAATAGTTTGTTTTCTATTTTGAGGTTTTAGGCTCTTTTTTTCCTTATTGCTTTCTTACACAACTTCCAGAGTAATTTTTACTAATTACCCAGGTTTGCATGACTTGTGGGTTGTTGAGACTCTTACTGCTCTTGCTTGGTTATTGTTGTGCTGTTGTTTTGACCATAGCAACTGATATATGCGTTGATTAAAGAATTTGTATTATTTGCTACCTTTTGTTCTTACTCAATTGCATATCCAAGCGATAAACATCCAATATCTGACATCTTTCCTAAGCTGAAGCATCTGTTCTGTTTCAATGACTTTTCAGTGAAAACTCCTTTTGCATGTCTTGGACATCTTTTTAGTTTTGAGGCCATTGTGGTTGCTGGTGAACATAGGATGGCTAGATGACGGTGATTAGCGTAGTAGAGGATTTGTCTGTGGCAATAGAAGGCTTTAGCCATCTCTGCAAACTTGGAAAGAAGGAATTCTTATTTGGCTTAGTCTCCTGTGTTACATGAAACCAGGGGAAAATATGTTCCCTTAAAAGCTGTTCCCCATGAACAAAGAGACATTATAGATGACTGTGGCGGGGCTCACTTATTTCAAATTTGTGGATAGGCGAAGGGGTTTGAATAATTAGCTTTTTCTTAGGTTTAAAGAATGAGCAACTAGATGGGGTGATTCATCAAAATTTGCCTGCTTTGCATTCCAAATTTGCTCTCATACTCAGAACACCAACTCAGCAATTTTAAACTTGCAAAATTAAATCGATTTTGCAGGTCACGTGCCTTCAGGCCTTGCATCACATCATCACCTAGATCAAATATGTGTCAGTTTCTTGTGAACTCAATCTCCAGGATGTATCCCATGGTCTTACTGGAAATAAGTTAGCACCTACATCTTGGTGCCTAAATTGGTTCAATGCATTGTTATGATGAGTTATCCTGTGAGCATGTGAATCAAAGCACTTTTTTTAATCGTTGACCATGTTCTCTGACACCAGTTTTTAGAATTTTCTTAACATGCACTGTCTTGTAGAGCTTTCTTTTGATTTTTTTTTTTACCATTTTAGATTTTATTTCCATGCTGTCATTTTTGTTGTGTTGAATACTTGGTAACTTGAATCATTTCCCTGCATTTACAGATACTGAAGACTTTGTTTGAGATTCTTTTATTTGAGGACTGTGGCAACCAGTGGAGTCTTAGCAGACCCATGTTGAGCTTAGCTATTATCAGTGAGCAGGTAAGAGTCTATGGCAGTTGTCTTCTGTGTACTCAATTTCTTTGAGTAACAACTTTAATTTTATGTTTGCTTATTATTTGAGAATAGTAAGTTAACATGGCTGTGGCAGTTCATATGTTTGATTTGGATCACTTTGGATCTTCCTTTTAGTTGCTTATTTAGTAATTGTGTTTTTATTGTCCTTTTATTTTTAATATTTGTCTAAGATAAGCACTGTTCACTTGCAGATATTCTCTGATTTGAAAGCTCAAATTTTGGCTTCACAGGTAAAATATTTACTTTATTCATTGTCATAACCATCATTTTCCTTTTAATTTTTAAACAAAATGCAGTTAGTGTCTACCTGGTTATATAACTATTTATTTAAAGAGTGATGCTATTTGTTAAGAAAATTGTACAAGTTTCAAGAATACACAGTTATTTGATTTGTAGTTTTCACCATTGGGTCCCAAATTAAGATCATGATCCAATGACTCACAATTTTCTTGAAGCTTATTCTGAATCTTATTTCTTGTCAAATATCACGTCTCTATTTTAAAGAGGGGATATTTTGTTTTTATTTTGTATTTGTTACAGTTATACTGTGTTTTATTTAAAGCTTGTTCAACTCCATTTGGGTAGAACTAAAATAATGCATCAAAGCTAGACAGTGATTCATCGCACACAGCTAATACCTGCCCTCCCCAATAGACCAGTCTCCGAGCCCCCTCACCGAAGAAATACACATAATAAGAAGAAATGCTACTTTCCGAGTTATTTTGGTATGCTAATGAGCCCATGAGATAGATGATACATTTGACTATCATGCGCAGCTACTTTTATTTACTCACAAGCACTAGGTATATAAGCCAAGTCTTTTAGTTCTAGTACTAGTGTAATATTTGTTGTCATCTATATGAATCAATGTTGAACAATTTTATTTCTGTTTTTCTATGATTTTTCATCGGTCTCAAACTCAAATCTTTTTTTTAATGATGTTATTTTAGAGCCAAAGAGTTGCGTGTTTGTTGAGATACTTAGTTAAGCGTCCTTTTTATGGATATTCAAGCAATTGCATAAGGAACTTGGTTTTCTAGTCAGTAATTACAAGGGCCATTCTTTCTGAATGAAACTCGAATTTAGGATTACTGTTAAATAGGTTTCTAAGATTGAAAAGAAGAGGACTTGGATTTTCTTTTTCATGTTTCTAAAATTGGAATATGTATCCCTTGCGGCGACAGTTAATTACTAATTTGATACCGTGAGGGCCTCAATATATCGTTTATGAAGGGTGAATATACCTTTCAGGCTAGGATATCAGCAAGTACAGAAGTCATATAGCATTGAACCAATTATTTTACATTTCCCAACTCTATTCTTGATTCGGCCAGATCTTGACCGTATCAATCTGAAGCAATCGCTGGGGCTCCTAATATTTTTCTCATTGTGTGAGCATCTTTGTGCGTGGTTTGTTTGGAAAATTACAGACTCTTCTTTTTGTTTCTTTCCTTTCTGCTGACATTAATCTGTTAACATTCAGATAGAATGAAATAGAATGCAATTTTTGGTATATATGTTGGATACTTGTGATGTATTGTCTGTTTGTTCTTGATTCTTGTTTTGTGTTTACAGAGTCTGAATGAAATAAATTGGAGAAAAAATGGTTAGTGGCACTTTTTTTGTGTGTGATTTGCTGAACTTGAATGAAATGGGGCGTGTTTGAGCTGACTAGTTGACAAATGTTCATATATGCACTCCACAAGCAAAAGTTGGTGTTTCTTAGTTTGATGTTGGTTCTTAATGTTATTCTATTAGTGTTGTCTACCTCTGAGGTCATGCGTCAAAGAGACATTTTACTTGGACACAATTATAGGATATGGTCTTAAAACATTTTCTTCCCCTTTATGTCATTTCCTTTGTGCTAATACAAAATTGGCTGACATAATAGCATTTGGTACACTGCTTGATGAATATCCTTGTAAAATTTCCATTTGAGGTAAAAACTGCCGATGGGTGCCACAAATTGTAGCCTCCTGAGACTGAGTTATATAGCATTTGTTCTGAACGTGAATTTTATTCTTACTTTTTCTGGAAATCGAGAGATAAAGCAGATTGAACTTTGAAGAGTCAATTTGCTGTTTTACTCGCATCATTTTGGAAGTTGGGTTATTCATTCAATAGCTGTACTGGATTTTGATTGTGCGAAATGCAAGTTAGGCAATACATAAATTGCAACACCTGCTGTTCTGTCAAAGTAGTTCATGACTTAAGGAACTAGTTTCTCTAAATTTTTCATGGACCCTAGTGTTTCTGCAGAGTCCTGCTCTTTGATTTGCATTTGTCAGACAGATAAAATTGCTCAAGGAAACCCCATACAATATAGAAAAATTTCTGGGCAGGTAAACAAGTTGACAGGGAGTTAGATTCCAAATAGCATTGCTGTTATGTAAATGTAATTTGTTACAGGTCAAATTTATACTGAAAATTGTCACCTGAAGTAGAAGCAATGAAGAAGATTTTCTCTTGGCACTTCAGTTAGTAATTTGCTTTGGTGCATGTTCTGTTAATTGAACATTCAAATTTATGTTTGACAGGGCTTAGAAGCTGGTAAAACCCCTCTTATTACTTCTGTGCAGTTTTGATTAATGTTTTTGACAAATGATTACCTGTCAGCCACAACTCTTCATAGTTTCTGGTGATCAGGTGTTGATGAATTATTGAACTCGTTTCGTTTCATATTGTAAACATAACTGAAAAGAACAAAAGAACAAAAATAATGGTTTACACGATGTGTTTTAGTTTCATAGAACTCATGCAACCCCAGAGTTGTCTATCATGAGTAATTTGGAGGTTACATTTTGTTGTGGGGTTTGAGCTTGAACAGTTGAAACTACTGTAAATTAATGGCGCTTTTCTAGCACCCATTATACCGCCTCCTGTTTCCAAAATGTGATCCCTATGCTTACACTTTCTTTGCGTCATCTTGCAGCCAGTGGATCAACATCAGCGGCTTGCCCTTTGTTTTGACAAACTGATGGCAGATGTTACTCGAAGCTTGGATTCGAAGAACAGGGATAAATTTACTCAGAATCTGACGGTTTTCAGGCATGAATTTCGTGTCAAATAGTTCTGATCTCTTGCTTGTTGCTGCTCTGCTTTGGGAACTGAATTACGTCTGCAGAAGATTTTCATTGGAAGAATTTCCATGCACATACTTCATACACAGTTGTACACAGAAACGAGTGGTTTTGTTGCTTATTGACAAGAGATGTTACCTCTGCAGTACTTAGACTTTGTTGTCCAAACCATGTGAAGCAAATATCTTGTATAACCAAGTATCTGCTACGAAGGTGGAGTATAAAATTTTTTTGTACAGGCCCTGCCTCCCTCTCTAAAAAAGTTTCAAGGGGGATGATACTGGAAATTAAGATAGCGCACTATGCTTAGGGGGTTATCAAAGGTGTGCAGAAGGTGGTGGTGGTTTGATAGATAATTTTAGGGTATCGATCCTTTTTAGAACAAAGATGTAAATCTTTCATGAGGTTTACTTGGTGTTTCGGAGGTGGGTCAGTTGGAAATAGATTTTTTTGTACATTAACCCCAACATATTCATTGTATTTGTTGATAAATAGAATGGCAAAGGATTTGAAATTTCAGTCATTCTTGATTTCCCTTCCTATCATAGAAGTTGTCTTTTAGCACGAGAGGTCATAGTAAGCCTGGTAAGCTACTGATTTTTCAAGATTTCTACATTTTGTGTTTCTGTCATTTATGTATATTGTTACTATGGCGCAGGGGTTCAAGCTCTGGAAATGTGTTCAGCATCCATTCTTTTATGGCTGCTTGCTGATTGCCACTATGTAATTGCTGCCGTGGAAGACAATTTGCTTCTTTTGTTGGTTTTATTTTTCGTGTTTTTTTTTTTTTTTTTTGGGGTTGGGGGGGGAGGGATGGAACATGGGCGGTTCTATTTTTTCTTTGAAGTCCTCGTTTTCGATTTTTAAGTTCTTGTACATGCAATTTTGAGCTGTCACATCGCCTGGTAATCCATGTAAACCCTCACTGATGGAGCATACTTGTGGCGAAAAATATAGTGGATGTTAATGTATGAAGGCACCGTCGTGCTGTTGGGTTAGATCATAGGTGGGTTTTTGTTACTTAATTGAGATCGAATCCAATCAGTCAGGGGAGTCGTGATCCTAAAGAATATTGAAGACCCTGGACCGTCAACCAAAAGAGCGCACTTATACATGGTTTCCCCCCTCGCTCTCTCGGTTTATAACAGATTGAATTAAAACGCGCCTCAAGAAAGCAATTTTACAAGACTCGGGCCTGATCTAGCAGGTGAACTCGAGGCTTGATGGGTGAAAAAATCTGATTTTTTTTGTCAAATGTTATGCTTTAAAATAATCTTTTCCTGTTTTTTTTTTTAACAAATAAAGCTTGGTCCCACAATCCAAGTGATTCCTGGTCAGGTTTTAGAGCAACTTTAACCGTTTAACGGGTATGCTGAAAGTGAAAAATAAAAAAAATATTATTTTAGCTTTGTTTATTTTATACGCTCCAAGAGCAATCCTACATAAAATGTCAAAATGGTTTTTTCTTTTCAAAAATACTATCTATAAGATTCTATGTATCTCCTAAAAAAGCCACAAAAAATAAATCAATTAAATACCATCATGTAAAAAAAAAATAACATTAAACTCATTGAAAAAAAAATATTTATTTCTCTCATTCCAATATAATTAGATTGAAATATACGTGGTAAAAAATACCGTTTAGGAGATGCTCTTATACAGGAGACTTCCATGCAAGACTTTCCGGAGCTGGGCAGTACAAGACGGGCAAGACTTAGAAATTATTACGATCCTTTCAGGACAGACAAAGCTCAACATTATCCATGCTCTAAAATCGTGTGAGGAAAGTAAATTTTTTTACATATTTTTTTGTTTTTGCATTTATTTTTCCATTCCCTGCATGTTTTTTCATTTTTTTCCATTCCCCCACATGCTTTTTCCTTTTTTTTTCTCAAAATTATCTTCTTTATTTTTTTATTTTATGTTTTTATGTTTTTTTTTTCAAAATTATTTTTATCAATTTTATTTTTTTACTATTAAACTGGTTGATAATTTAACTTTATAGTTTTTTTCTTTAAAATATTAACGATTGCTATAATGTTTCTCCACATAGTTTTTGCTTTGCTATAGTGTTTTTTCACATGTTTTTTTTCTAAAATTATTTTTGTTGAATTTATTTTTTTAATATTGAGATGGTTAAAAATTTAGCTTTGTAGTTTTTTTTTAAAAAAAATATTTTGAATTGCTACAGTGTTTTCCCATAAGGTTTTTATGTTTATTTTATGATTTTCTCCAAAATTATCTTTGTTGATTTTATTTTTTTAATATTGAGTTGGTTGAGAATTACAATTGTAGTTTTACTCACAAAACATTGTGGATTGCTATAGTGTCTCTACATAGGTCTTTTTTCTTTTCTTTTCTTTTCTTTATGATTTTTGTTTTTTTATATAATTTTTTTTTAAATTATCTTTGTTGCTTTTATTCTTTTAATATTAAGCTTGAAAATTTAGCTTTGTACTTTTTTTTAAAAAAAAACTGTAGATTGCTATAGTCATTCCTCACATTTTTTTTTTGTTATGAATTTTTTCAAAATTATCTTTATCAATTTTATTTTTTTAATATTAAGTTGGTTAAGAATTACAATTGTATATTTCCTCATAAAACATTATAGATTACAGTGTTTCTCTACATGATTTTTTTTTCTTTTGTTTTTTTTATGTTTTTTTTCTAAAATTATTTTAATAGTTTTTTCTTGAAAACATTGTAAATTACAACCATTTTTCTCTGTATAATTTTCTTTTGATGTTTTTTTATGTATGTCACAAGTCCACGGTAACGCGCGGGCAAGGCATCTAGTATTATTCAGACCCTGTGCTTGTAGCTACAGACAAATGTTTTGATGACTCCAGAATGATATTTATGTTACCATAGATAAAGGATCAAGAATTTAAGATAGCATTGACAAATGTAGTTAGTTGGCAGTAGTACAAAGCCTGTCAAAAATCTTCGAAGCACAAACAAGCAAATTTGAGTTCAACGGAAGTCAATAAATCTGGTCGCGTACAAAAATATTAGGTGTATTCCATTAGTATAACAGTGAAGACCCTAGCAATTTATTTTTGTTCACAAGGAAAAATACATGTAAACAAAGCTTAGCACAGAGTGGAACAACCATCAGAAGCTGTGATCACCTGATCCAAGACCATAAGGCAAAGTGTGCATGAATTCGCATGAAGACCACATGCAGGTAACAGTGACACTTACAGGCACTACTTGAGTGATACTAAATCCAAGTAGGTACATTTGGAAAAGAGATGAAGTGGGATAAGCTCACCTCCCATGCCCCAAGGGACCAGGTCTGCCCCTAATGTCGCTTCTCGGAAAGCCTTTGAATCTACGGATGGTTGCTATTGTTCTCGAATATGCTTATTACAAATGAAATTAACTTCGCATATCTACAGAAAGAAAAAAAAAGATTTATCTTTGTGTTGATTGATTCTCTTCTTCAGGATATCAGACTCGAGGAAGTGCAATCAGACTGTTTCTCCGCAAGTTGATTATTAAGAAATTCCAGCACAGAAAGGCGCTGCGATTAGAAGCTAATTATCAGTCATTTGTTTAGGATTTAGATTCCAGATAGTTATGATAGTTAACAGTTTACTTAGAAAGCATACCCGTTGCTCAAGACCAGCTTCTTCTGGTTTTAATGTCAAGGATTCCAATAATTTTATGGCCTCATGAAATCTATCAAGTGCGGCGTCCTCGTTACCAATACTCCTGTCCGCATCGGCAACTTTTGCAAGGGAAACAGCCACATCTAGGGTCTGTAATTGAAAGATAAATAGAGAGCATTAATTGCAAAGGAAGCCTGGAAATACAAAACTTCACAAGCAAGCATGATCACAAATATTGTTTATCACATCATTGTGCATTAAATAGAGAGAAAGATAAGTACAGGGTGCTGAGTTGGAGAACCTCGGAAGCATTTAAAAAACAAAAATCAATACTAGCTTAAAAATATAAACTAAAAGTTCCTTTTCCTACCAGGCCTCATTTCCTATTCTTTTTTTCAAGCAGGCCAGCATGCAGAGAAAAATGCTCTTTATAGTATCATGCAAATATTGTCATGGAAATTCTCAAAACTGGGAAGCCGTGGCCCCTCATTGCTATACAAGAGATCACAGAAAGTATCACAAGTACATTTATACCTCAAGTCATAGAGCATGTGAAATGACAATAACAAGAGTGATGGTGTGTGCTGGAAAAAAAAACAATTGCTGACCTGGGATGAAACACTAGGATGATGTTTGATGGCATCACGTCGCACATTGAGAGAACGCATATAGTAAGATCTTGCAGCCTCCAGATCTCCATCATAATATTTGAGATCTCCAATTTTATTAAGTGAAACAGAATGCGTATGCGTTATCTACAGGGGAAGAATATCAAAAAAAATATAGTTGGCATGGTAAAATCACGCATTGAATAAAAGGCAGCAATACTTGTAAAATTTTAACCTCCAGATCAGCTGCAGCCAATTTTGATAGGAATTCTACACTCTCTTCGAAGTATGTAACCGCGGAGCCAGCATCCCCCACTGCTCGACTGCAATAGACATAATAGGTAGAGAATTTAGTAAACTCGTTAGGACTCAAAATCCATTACTTTGAAAGAAGACAATGAACCCATAGTAATGTTTTAAGAAATCAGCAAAAAGTACAGGTTTTAGAATAGATAGCCTCTAATATCTAGGTTGCACATCCTTAAAGCTATTCTTTAAAACATAAGCTTCGTTTGTCTACTCAAGGATGTGAGAATCTTTTGAGTGTGCTTAAGATATTCAAAACTAGCAATTCCTAGTTCATTGGTGCAAACAATGCTGCTGATGTTATTCCAGCAACATGCCAGAAACCTCAACAATTCATCAATGCAAGCCATGGTGCAAAGTGGCATTGCAATAATATTTCAGCGAACTTTAATCAACTTGTCCATCACATCATTGTTTCTGGAAAATGAAAAGCCACTGTTTGATGCTATAAAGTTAGCTCTTTAGGAATACTTGGATAACAGCTCTGTGACTTGGTTGACAGCACAACCAATGGAAGGAACACTGGTAGTAAATGTATATTGCTCGATCACTTCATCCTCTATTGAAAGTGCATGGGTTCCGCAACTTCTTTCAAGGAAAATAAGATAGATGGTTTTCAGAAACATATTTTCATCATGTGAAGAATGTCCTTACGTAAATATCTTTTCTATAAGCAAGAACTTAATCTATATAATTAGATGATAATCAAGAAAAAACAAAAATCTAAATAAATATATGATCATGTTAAAAAAAAAACTTTTTTTCACCTGCCCCGTTTCTTTTTCAATTTTTCCACTCAATTAACAACATCTTAATACCAAAGCAGAATTATTTTTCCTTTAACTTTGTCCCAAACTAGCTGGAGTTGGCTAAAGGAATACTTTATCTCAATTCACTAGCCAAATTCATATGTTGCTGTTTAATCTTTTCATTCTACCATTGTCCTCAGATCATCACAAGCTTACTAAGGAAAAAGAGAGATAACAGACCAGCAGTCCCCAAGCATTCCCAGCACTGCTCCAAGCTGCGAACACAATTCCGATGTGTTGCCCACTGTTTCTATCCGACCTCGGATGTCTTCTGCACAAAGACTAAGTCTTGATTTTGCACTTTCCACATTCTGGGCTCGAAATGCCTGCCCGTGAAAGCCAAAAAAAAGAAAAGAAAAATCAACTATAAATTACAACAACAACTTACCAGACACCAACCACGCACATAAAAGATAGTTAAGAATAAGTTGGAAAAAAAAAAGAGGAAAACAAATGAGAAGTTTACGAGAAGCTTTCAACTAGTATAGAATACCTTGATAATTTTGATGAGATAACCATAGCCAAAAAAAAAATAACAACGTTGATCTAGAAATGACATCCATCAAAAGAAAAATAGAAACGCATCAATGCCATGATAATTAACTAAACTTACCCTCATGGCTTGTTGCACCAAGAAAGCACCCCTCTCCAAAGAAACATCCTCGTATATCACTTTTTTATTCTCACCTGCTTCCCCCTCTTTATCCATGTCAACATGAGATCTCTTGATTCTAGCATGACCATCAATGAACCGATCAACTACACTCTGCAGATCCGTATCAGCTTCAATCTTCTCAACATCAGCTCCACACAGCGGACAGTCCTTAAATCGCGAAATACACACTCTAATCCAACAAAAACAAACCAATTCACAAATTGCCTCAGACCACAAACAAGAGCGAACAAATTAACATCATATCATGGAGTTTGATTCTATCATTTCTATCATCTCCTTACTTGCAATACACATGAGAGCACGGCACGCATTTGCTACAATCAAAGAGAAGAGCTTGGCATATCATACAACTAAGAGGTCCCAATTTAAATGTCTGAGAATCATATCCAAAAGGGCATTTCGGCGAAACGGTAGCAGATTCACCACCAGACTCTTTCTTAGCCTTTCCTCCTCCTTCATGCTCGGCCCCGTGTTTAATCGGACATTCCCCTGGTTTTCTTGGTGACCCATCATCAGGTCTTGAAGCTTTCACAAATGGGCAAACTGGGGTCATCTTGGTAAATCAAAATCTGCATCAAATTCACAGAAATAAAACATGGCTTTCATCCAAATCGAATCCAAGCATCTAAAAACTTAACAACTTTCTTTAAATATTTAATCAACATAAGGAGATTTTGCAAATTTTGAAAGAAAAATAAAGGGAAAGAAGGAAAGAGAAATCAAATACCAGAGTTACAAGTGACACCAAAGCTTATGAATATTTCTTCTGGTCGTCTTGAGAATACGAATGGAAGATGTCAGCTTCGTTTATTTATCACAAGTAAAAACAAACTACAAATCAGTATTTAAATATTGGACATTATTATGTTTTAGTGTTAGAACTTTCAAACATTGCAATTATACCATCAACAACTTTTGATAAGGGAGATTTATCCGATGATATTTTTAGCAAAATAGAAAGTGAGGTTTGAGATTGAATTACATATTTTATTGTAAAATGAATTTAAAAATCCATAATTACATGAAAACAGGCCATTCTTTAAATATGCATCTCCAGCGGTGTTTTTTCACAAATGAATGGAGATAAGGATAATATTGTTTGGTCATAGGATGATAAGTTGTGTAGTTTAAGGACTGGATTGGAATAATTCTCATAGTTCGGAGACTAACTTATAGCTATACCCAATAGCAAGATATTCCCATGATCCCATCTTTGGCCCAAGTTACGCTTAAAAAATCATTCTTGTCCCTTTATTTTATAGTAAATTTCGTCAAATCAATCTTTCCACTTCAAATTTTGCCAAACAAAACTCTGTATATTCAACTAAAAGCAATTCAAGCACCTTCATCAAAAATTTCTCATCGACCGAATTGCTATATGATACTACTGTGATGATATAAGTGCGAGGACTGTCCTTAATGGAAGGGGAAAAAAAGTTGATTTGACCAAAATTTAGAGCAAATGGACTGATTTGATCAACTTTAAAAAGTATAGGTATCACACTTGAATTTTAGTTATTTCGCGGGGACACGTGACTGGCCCAGGAAACGAGTGTGGTGGTTTCTGGGACAACGAGATGGATGGCTTAGGAAGCGTGACCACCAGTGACATCTGTCATATAAAGCATATGTGCTCACGTGAATCAGACACGTGGCAGGGTTTGTTTGTTTTGGGCTGTAAGTCATGTGCTGGATTTTTTTGTAGTGCGTCTGCCCCGAGTTTTACTTAAATGGGCCTTTTCAAGTATCTCCACGTTTGGGCTTACTTTTATCTGTTTCATAATCTACTGGGCTCGGGCTTGGGCTCTCATATACTCTCTGCTGCTTCAGGACAAGAATTAAAACTATAAGCATGATTCTGGGCTCGGGCTTTTATATGTTAGATTTAGTCATAATTCTTTAATCGGAGGCACGAACATACACAAGACTGATGTATGCCATGGAGCATAGATTGGGCCCTCCTGGTTAAACTTGTATTACTATTATAATGAACCGAACCGTGAAACACCTAACCAATCGATGATCACAGGGTCAAATACTAAAGCCTAAAGGTTAAAAGCTGCCTCTTGTTAATTTATTTATATACAAAGGCTGCAGCCATATGATTGAGAGGCTATAGACACCGGGGCAAGCAAGCTTATGCTAACCACTTCACAGAACCCCATATATATAAGAAAAAGAAAAAAACATGGAGTGAAGAAGAAGAGGAGTGCAGAAATACATCATTAGTAGCCTTAAAAAATCGTAAAGAAGAAGAAGAAGAAAAACGAGGGAAAAGGGAGAGGGAATAAAGAGGAAAACCAGCTAGCACATGCATGGCATCTGTAGGATAAAAATGGTGTTTATTCCCCCCAAAGAGAGATGATTACTTGTATTTTAAGTATATGATTCACTTTTCTCGTCACATTCTAAAATAAACTAAAATTAATATGTGGGGGAGCTAATGCTGTCGAGTGTGTTAAAAATACGTTTCATTTTAATATATATATATATATATATATATATATATATATATATATATATATATATATATATATATTAAATTAATAGTTTAATTTATGCATGCATTAATTGATATTCTGCTACAATTCATGTATGCAATGCATGCATGCATGCATCATATATATGTATAGAACTAGACAAGAGAAATGCTTTAAAACAGTGATAAACTAGCTAGCTGGCACAATTGTTCCACTCGTGAACTACATTGAACTAGAAAATAATTGTGATTACACGGATCAAAACTATGTGATTAATTAATTGATATGGTGTCATCTAAAGCTATATTGGCGGCAGCACTTCGCGGCGATCTCGATCAATTTTTTTATAATAAGAAAAAGAATGCTTAGGTTGCGTAGTTTTTTTAGTATCTAATAAACTTAATATAAATAAAAAATAAGCACAACAGTAAATAAATCAAACAAAAAATAACAATAATTAATTATAAAAAATGAACCGGTAATATCACACTCAAAAAAAAAAAAAAACATGTTAAAGACTCACCATGCTCGGCCATAGACACTGTCTTACCACCTTAAAGATCTCACTGAGACGTTTCTAACGTTACTGTAAAAAATTACACGATGACACTGAAGGACCATATTATCTCCAATAAACAATTCAAATATATTTTTTAAAAAAAATATATAAAATCATTATTACACCATTACAATCCGCAATGCAATTATATTTGGTGATTCACTATTTTTTATATATATAATTTTGGTCTTAATTATATTTGGTCTACATGCACCTAATCCATGCAATAATTTATTAACGGATATAATTTGTGTTTCATTGTTATTTTGAGATTAAAAAAAAAAGGATAATTGATCCAAGATGACATATTTTCATGTCTTTTTTTATTTTATTTTATGTATTTGTTTTTTTTTCTATTCTACCATACTAATCAATGCAAGTATAAAGAAGTGTTGGGAAATCAATTACCACCACCAACACTGCATCGG
This sequence comes from Populus trichocarpa, assembly GCF_000002775.5. Lineage (NCBI taxonomy): Eukaryota > Viridiplantae > Streptophyta > Magnoliopsida > Malpighiales > Salicaceae > Populus > Populus trichocarpa. Next base: position 19,335,542 of record NC_037287.2, on the reverse strand, counting down.
TTGCAAATTTGCAATTGTAAGTGACAATTTTCTTGAAACAATATAATATATGTGTGTAAATCATCCATTCTGCCTCTCAATAATTGTTAGATGCATGATTTTGTTTCTTAATTATTTGTGTTGAAACCTAAGATTTCTGGGTAATTTGGTTTTTGCTCGGACATTGCTGGCCTACCAAGCACCATATTGCCAATGAAGCTTCATGAGTTGGTTGGTTATACATAAAAGCAAACAAATAACATTTATAATTAGATCAAAAAGCAAAAATAATTATATCTATATATATTATAATAAAATGCATAGAAAATTCAGAGAATAGCAATCAAAGATGCTCTTACACCTCTCGCTGCAAGCTTCCTCTGGTGAAAAAGCTCCCTCCCTTGCATTTAGCCTACAAACGGGTGGTGGGATATGCCACTCTTTTCATTCTCCTCCATTTTTCTTGCCATCCCATCTTCCATGGCTTCTCTTCTGCATCATCTCTTTTTTCTCTCTGTACTCTGCCTTCTCATCATCAGCTCCACTGCATCAAATCAACTTCCTCAGGTAATTTTATCAAAACACTACTACATCAGTGACCCATTTTTGTGTTTTCACAAGAGATATAATCTATCTTCTTTGAGTCTTGACAGCATTATGTGGTTTATATGGGGAGTTCATCAAGTGGAAATGGAGGAGAAGCTCCTGAGATTGCAGAGGCAGGTCATTTGCAGCTGTTGTCCTCCATTATACCAAGGTTACCATACATCTCATCATCATAATCCATCATTATATAGCCATGGTTTCAAGGGCTTGATACTTGGAATTTAATGTGCTTTTTGACAGTCATGAGAGTGAAAGAATATCGCTAATCCATCATTATAGCCATGCTTTCAAGGGCTTCTCTGCCATGCTTACAGAGAATGAAGCCTCTGTATTAGCTGGTAATACTCTTGTTTTATTTCCTTGTTCTATTTGACAATCTGTCTTGTGTCTGGTTTAGAGCTTATGCATGTCTTTATGCTTCAAATAATAACAATAATACTAATAAGTTAAAAGAAAAATTAAATAAATATAAAACCCTTTGATCCTAGAACATGCTTATGGTCTAAAAAGCACAATTGTTTTGTAAAAAAAAAAAAAATTAGTTGTGAATTTGACAACTTGGATTTTTTTTCTTAGTTATTTTTGCTTAAATTTCCAGCCGAATTTGCTTCTTTGTAAATATTGATTTCACTAGGAATTCACTTAATATTTGGGTAGCTGGTTTTTTAGTTCTTTGGGTTCTCGGTCATCTCATGTATTTTTTTATTTAAAAATGTTATTTTATTTTTAATTTTTTAAAACAATTCTTAATTTTTATTTAATTATGTCTGGATTAGATTTTACCAAATCAACTGAATTATGAATTAACCTATTAGATCATCCAAGTTTAGTATTGTCAATATTAAAATCAATTTAAATTAAAATTTAGTTTAAATCAAGCTCTAAATTGTGAATTTATCGAATGAACTTACAATCAATCTATCTTAAAGAGTTCAATAACTATAGTAGAAACATAATACATTAATTCAATTTAAATTTTTTAAACTTAATTAACAAAAAAACTAAAAAGTATCAATTCCTGCAATTTTTTATTCTTTAATATTAAAACTGGTTAAAAATTAAAATTTTTAATTTTTTTATAGAACTATTGCAATCTTAAAATTTAAATAATATTTTATTTGTTTATTGACATAGATAATTCTAGATTTATTTAATTAAATATATGCATGTACTTTTTGATTTATAATTAAAAATAATTTTGTCAATAATTTTTTTAAAAACCTACTTATTCATTTGTTTTTTACTAATAAGCGCGGGTCTATCTATTTGTCGAGCTTGCAATAGCTAATATAAAAACCAATTAGATTCTAAATTACTCGCTCCTTATTTTTAATAAAAAAAAATCAAAACATTTTTTTTCTATCGGGCTTGAGAGAAGAAACTCCGAACGAGCTCTAAATACGGGTCCATAAGCACATGCAACTCAACTTGTTCATCAACCCAAAACCCTCCCAAGCTTCATCACTAAACCCCTTACCCGCCATTAATCCACCAGCCACCCCCTCTCCCTCTGTCGCTGTCCGTCTCTCTGAATCTCATCTTTGCTTCGAAGTTCCAACAAAAAAGTGAAAAGGATGGCCACGAATATATCCTCCACGGGAAACCTCATTTCTTTTATACAAAAACGTTTTCTATTAACATCAGCAGCAGCAACAGTAACACTTTCTCCCAACTCTCCACTACCCACTACTACTAGTTGTAGCTCCTCCTCCTCTTCTTCTACGGCCCAATTCCTCGTCAATTCATGCGGTCTTTCTCTGCAATCTGCTCTTTCAGTTTCTAAAAAGTTCCAAATCCATGAGAATGATCTCCATAAGCTCCGATCTGTTGTCCAATTCATGAAAGCTCATGGTTTTAGCGAGACCCACCTGGCCAAATTGATCCAAAGTCGGCCAGGAGTTCTCCATTGCAGAGTAGAAGGTAATCTCAAACCCAAATTTGAATTTCTCACAGAGAATGGCGTTGTGGGTCAGCTTCTGCCAGAGCTCATTTTATCAAATACTCATATTTTAAGAAGGGGTTTAGATTCTCAAATTAAACCATGTTTTGAGTTTTTAAAGTCTGTTCTTGGTTGCAATGAGAACGTTTTGGTGGCTCTTAAACATTCTTCTTGGCTGTTGACGTTGCGTTTGAAGGGCACTATGCAACCAAATTATGATTTGTTGATAGAAGAGGGAGTGGCTGTTGATAGGATTGCTAAACTGATTATGATGGACCCAAGAGCCATACAGAATAAGCGTGATAAAATGATTTCTACAGTGAGTACTCTCAAGGATTTAGGCCTTGAACCAAATGCTCCTGTTTTTATACACGCTCTTAGAGCGATGTTATCTATCAGTGAATCGACTCGGAAGAAGAAAATTGAGGTGCTGAAGAGTTTGGGTTGGAGTGAGAAAGATATTTGGCATGCCTTTAAGCGACATCCTCTTCTTTTGGGATATTCAGAGGAGAAAATCAGGGCTGGGATGGATTTTTTTGTGAATACATTGAAGTTGGGATTGCAACATGTGATTGCCTGCCCCCAGCTTCTTACTTATTCTATTGATAAAAGGTTGCTTCCCAGGTATAATGTTTTAAAGATTTTGGAGTCAAAGAAGCTGATTAAAAAGGATTTGAAGATTAAGAATTTGCTTAAAATAAATGAGAAGGAATTCTTGAAGAATTATGTTTACAAGTATGTGGACGATATTCCAGGGTTGTTGGATTTATATGGAGGAGCCGACAAAGCAAAAAAGATACACTTGATGACGGAGAAGTAAGTTTTGTTGTCCAATGCACAATGTGATTTAATTCTAGATTGCTCTCAGCCTTCTTAATCAGAGATAGCGTTGTGGTTAGTCGTTCCAGTTTACATAACTTATTTTTTAGGAGTATTGTGAGTTCATTTCTTATCCATTTGGGTGTTGATTTCTATTGAGCCACTGTCACAAGTTCTTTAACAACCATTCCTGGTTCTTGATCGTTCCTAAGTATTTTTTGTCACCCCTTAGCGTTTTATCTCACTGCAATGTCGTGGAAGCTCAAGAAAGCTCTCCTTTTATCATCGATCATCAATGTCCACAATAATTACATATTCATGTTCAAACAGCCCCTGAAGGGATTTCCTACACTTTTCTGTTTTGTGAGCAAATGGTTGCTGTCAATTTTTTTTATCCATTCCAAAGTATACAACTGAATCAGGGAATCATTAGATGATTTTTAGGGATTCTGTAAAGAAATCTTGATTTTAGTGACGAAGCATAAGAAGAGGCTAAAAAACGAATCAGTTGCTGCACTCTGCTTGTGCTGATAAGCTTATAGGGGTTCTTGGAGTCAGTTTCTATATAATTGTCTAATCTAGTATGAAGTTAATTCAAAATTTTCATTACAATAAGCCATTATTATAGCAGGAAGTAAAGAAACTGGCACCAAGTGCTTTTAAGGTTTTTTTTGGTCCGGGGATCTCTCTTCAAGATCAATCATTTTATGTACCAGATATTGCTTTACACTTTGAAGTGCTTTTAAGGGTTTTTGGTTTAAATTTTGTTACTAAAAACGTTATTATGCCATGAGGAAAATGAATACATTCTAAAAGAAGGATGCTTTTTTTCAGTCGAGAAAAGTACTGTTTTCAACTATCTCACCCCTGCTTTCAGATGAGAATAAAAGCATTGTTTTGTCAGTTGGATTGCCAATTTTTACAATCCGTTTCATGCATAGTCGCAATCCCTAGACGACAAAAAAAAAAAAAAAACTCAGTTTAAGATGCAGGGGGATCATGGCTCCCTTCTAGTGATCCAGTAACTACAAATAGACTGAACAGAGATCAATTGATTCTGAAAACAGGCCATGATGGTATAGTATCCATCTTCCGGGATCCAATTCTTCAACTTCATACTACACGTTCATGGGATTTCCTGGAGGCATCATCAGGCATGCAAAACAAGCACAAGCATCCTCCTTTGTCAAGTGATGTCATAATTGGGATGATAGACACAGGTAACTGCAATTCACTTATGTTTCTCATACTACCTGGTTCAGTGGCCCTGCATGAATGAAAGCCACCTCAAGAACATGCCTCAAATTTCAGTTGCATTCACATGCACACACATATTTATTCCATAAATATGTCAATATGGTTCATCCTTTTATTTGTGCTACCTTCATATCACAAATTTTTTAACTCACTCTTGTAGCACAAAAAACAAGAATGGTTTTTAACATGAATCATTGTTTTGATGAACTACTTTGATGAAAGTCACATTATATATATATTCATTGAGTTTATATTTCAAATGTCTTTTGTGACTGAACACCCAGGACGCTGTTATTTTACACTTCAGCATCAATAAGAATAGTGTCTTCGTGGGGGAAGGCCACCTGCCATATTATAACTAAAAGCTCAATGGTCCTCCAAGTAAACAAAACATGGTCTCTTTTTTTAAACGGTTCAGGGTCTGGTGGATTGAAAGTCCAAGGACTTCAACTTTAAAACCTCACCTCATGCCTTGCTCCTTTATGTGGGGCTGGTTTTGAGTTCAAATCTTTTTGAGGGTGTGTATTAATTTTGAAAGAGGGAAGGCTACAAAATCCAGTGAGCCTTTCGATGAATTGGAAAGGCATTATAAAAGGATATAATTTTTTTCAAGTATAATTTGAACATTTAAATTGTATGTCAGTACAAGTTATTAGAATAATTAGAAGTTTTCTGTTAACGTGAAATAATTTGTTTCCCATCACTTTGTACAAAGCTTTTTGTTGTGTCTTGCTGCGATTGAGTCTTATCCAAGGGCATATTGTTAGACTTCAGAAAATTTTTAGAATATTACACGTGTTCTTTGCTTTAGGGATATGGCCTGAGTCGCCAAGTTTCAATGATGATGGAATTGGGGAAATCCCTTCAAGATGGAAAGGAGTTTGCATGGAAGGATATGACTTCAAGAAATCCAATTGCAATAGGTGATTATGTCTTTTTTTCATTATAAAGTAAGAGAAGGACAATATGCACATATGCAAATTCATGTTTGTGTAGATGCCTCTATTAATAGAATAGCTTTTATCTATATCTTACTCTCATCCAGTTTTTTTATATCAGAGAGCAAGTACTTTTTTCTTAAACAATCATAGCAATATGCCTCAAGTCTAAAATCTTTACCTAAACACACACCCTTACCCTGAGACAAGCCCAAGTGATGATTTCCGCTTGCTGTTAAATTTAATCTATGCTGCAGAATTCTTATTTTCTGGTCTCTATGTCTGTAGGAAGTTGATAGGAGCAAGATACTATGACTCCATCCAAAGGACATACAGTAATAACAAGACCCACATGGCTAAACCAGATGACTCACCAAGGGACTTTGATGGCCATGGTACTCACACCACATCCATTGCAGCTGGTGCTAAAGTTGCTAATGTTAGTTACCATGACTTAGCTGGAGGCACAGCTAGGGGTGGCTCACCTTCATCTAGAATAGCAATATACAAAGCATGCACATTAGATGGTTGTTCTGGTTCCACCATATTGAAGGCAATTGATGATGCAATTAAGGATGGAGTTGATATAATCTCCATTTCTATTGGGATGAGCTCGCTCTTTCAATCTGATTACCTAAATGACCCCATAGCAATTGGTTCATTTCATGCACAACAAATGAATATCATGGTAGTGTGCTCTGGAGGAAATGATGGGCCTGATCTTTACACTATTGTTAATTCAGCTCCTTGGATCTTTACAGTTGCAGCTTCTAATATTGATAGAGATTTCCAATCTACTGTGCTGCTTGGAAATGGGAAGACTTTCCAAGTAAGATATTGATTTGTTGATTCTTTTAATGTTGTCATATATTAAGATCTGTTATATTCATAATTCTTCTCTCTTCCTCTCTATTCTTTTTGGAATGAATTCGTGTCTTTACAATCCTTTTGCTTAAGGGGTCTGCCATCAGTTTCTCAAACTTCAATCGCTCAAGAAATTATCCTCTCGCATTTGGAGAGGATGTTGCTGCTAAGTTTACCCCAATATCAGAAGCTAGGTATTATCAAGAAGTGATACTCATGATAATGATAAAAGTCATGTATTGTATAAAGTGAATTAATTTTCACTAAAATGCAGGAATTGCTACCCAGGATCATTAGATACACAGAAAGTTGCGGGCAAGATTGTTGTATGCACAGATGATGATTTAAATATTCCACGGCAAATCAAGAAATTAGTCGTGGAAGATGCTAGAGCCAAAGGGTTGATTTTAGTCAGTGAGGATGAGACAGTTGTTCCTTTTGATTCAGGCACGTTTCCATTTGCTGAAGTTGGAAATCTTTCAGGGTTGCAGATTATTAAATACATCAATGGTACCAAGTAAGCATCACTGATATAAATTTCAAATTTTGTACCTTGTTTAGTCTATCCTATTTCAGCTTGGATGCATAATAAGGAACAAGGTTTTGGTCTTAAGTCTTGCTATCCTAAATGTTTGTAAGATTTGATTTTGTCTTCTGTGATAACACAAAATAACCATCAAGACATCAACTAAACTAGCTGAAACTCACATTGCCTCTTTCTTCCTTATTCTCCCTTCTTACATGTCTTTAATATGATCACCTAGTGCTGTGCAGGAAACATACATCCCATATAGATCCCTTTCTTCTGGTCAAGCCTTTCTAACCAGGGCAATGTATTATGGATAAGATCCGCTCATAATCTGAAACTGATCCCTTTTTCTGGAGATCCGACCTCTTTGTCATCCTGGTTCTTCTTTATTCGTACTTTGTGCTTGTCTTATCCAGCCACTTCAATTAATTAATCAAAGATACTCCTCCCAGTAATAGACATAATAGTACATAGTTTTTCTTCAATATATACGAAAACTTTAGAAACAATTACTTTTTGTGAGATTATTAACATCCTAAAAAAGTTGTGAGGCGCATGCCCTACATACCAGTTAAGAAACTTGTCCAAGAACTTCATAGATGGATTTGCTCTCTTCTCTGTCCCTGTACAGAAAGCCTACTGCAACCATCCTTCCTACCCGTGATGTTCCTCGATATAGACCAGCTCCAACCGTTGCATATTTCTCTTCCAGAGGGCCTGGGCAATATACAGAAAACATTCTCAAGGTTAGCTTCTGTAATACATTAGAATTCAGGAGCTGTTTTATTAGCTAACAACTTAGTTAATCATTAACACTGATCGGGAATTCAGCCCGATATAATGGCTCCAGGAGTTGCCATTTTGGCAGCCGTGATACCTGAAAAAGAAGCAGGGAGTGTTCCTGTTGGAAATAAGCCGTCTGGATATGCCATAAAGTCTGGTACATCAATGGCTTGCCCTCATGTGACAGGGGCTGCAGCATTCATTAAGTCTTTTCATCATGGGTGGAGTACTTCTATGATCAAATCTGCACTTATGACAACAGGTACTTTTGAAGGTAGAATTCATAAAGATGGGCACACACTCAACACACACTCTCAAACTCACACACACACACTCACAGGTTGTAACTAGGGCTTGGGGAATACAGAAGGGGATTTTAGCTTGACCGCACCCCATGGTAAAACGGTAAAATGACGTTTCTACTGTATGAATTTGGTATTATATACTTTATATTTTTTTAGCGGGGAGGGGATTGAATGATGCTTTTGATTGTACAGATATTCCCTTTCATGTTATTATTGTTTAATATCTAAATGGTCCTGTGTTCATATATTAACATCCACCATCATGCACTGCAAGTGCTCGCATTGATCTCTTCCTTTGTTCTCTTTGCAGCAACCATTTATGATAATACGGGGAAACCCTTACAAAACAGCTCACATCACTTTGCGAATCCCCATGAAGTAGGGGTTGGAGAAATAAACCCACTCAAAGCTCTTAATCCAGGATTAGTTTTTGAAACAACCACGGAAGATTTTTTGCAATTCCTTTGTTATTATGGATATTCAGAGAAAAACATAAGATCTATGTCCAAGACAAACTTCAACTGCCCCAGAATCAGTATTGACAGACTCATCTCCAATATCAACTATCCATCGATATCCATCAGTAACCTTGATCGACATAAGCCTGCTCAGACTATCAAAAGAACTGTGACTAATGTGGGATGTCCAAATGCCACATACATTTCCAGAGTGCATGCTCCTGTGGGATTAGAGGTGAAGGTTTTCCCAAAGAAGATTGTTTTTATCGAAGGGTTAACAAGGGTTTCCTTCAAAGTCTTATTCTATGGCAAGGAGGCTTCCAGTGGCTACAATTTTGGGTCCGTAACATGGTTTGATGGTCGACATTCTGTCCTTCTATCATTTGCAGTGAACGTAGAATAACATAACAATATAACGTACTCACATTGAACAAAGGTACCATTCAATTTGAAGTTAACGCACACATCACTCACTCATAAGTTGTAGATACACGTTGATGTTCTTACTGTTTTGTCCAGTGCTGGAACCCTTGTTGTATGGTTGGAGTTAATTACTGCAAACCACCAGAATAGGAACATTCATAGATACATTCATCAATTAATGTCTGTCCAAAACTTTTTTTCTTTGAACATCATGGCATGTGCAAATATTATTATCCAACGTGTCTGCTATTTGGACTATGGTTGCTTATGCAGTAATAGTCATATTTACTTCAATTTATACGTACTAAATAAAAGGATACCTATGTTTAATGCATGTTAGAAGCAATGATTTCTGGTTCCTGTGATTGCTGCACCACTATTCCATTTTTCAGCTGAGAAAGTAAACGGTTTTAGCAAGGCCTAAAATATTGACCATGTGTGGGAATGCTCTCTGTATTTCATGGATTAGGCTTAGAGGTCCTTGATCACCTAAAACAACATTGCTTTGTTCCTATCTTCGATAAGTACATGCAGATGATCAGATAGCGAGAGCATCAATTCAATGGTGATTTTAGCTGCCTGTTGTTAATCACAAGCTTTCTTCAACCCACACGCTTGCTTTGTTAGACTGTTTTAATTTATTAATTCACAAGCACACGATAAAATTCTTCAAATACTTGCCTTCTGACAGAAAATTTTATCTGATTCTAAAGGGCTTTTGGCTTATGAAATTACCATGAGGATCATGGTTACTTGTGATGTGTATGTATCTCCACTTCTGCAAACAACTCTTGCATAGCCAACCTTCAAGCTTTGTCTCCTATATATATATATATAATTTTTAACCAAATTATATATATCCTGTGAATTTTCTTGAATCAAATTATATATATATATATTGAATAAAAATTGATTTAACTTAATTTATTTTAAAAGAATCATTTTAATTTTTTTTAATTTAAAATGATCACTTCATATAACCTGGATCTTTTAACTTGATAATGTACCGAGACAGGTTTTATACAAAAACTGAGGACGATAAATCACCTGCTAGACCCGATAATTCATGTACTTTGTTATATTCCTTGATATAACAAACTAAGAGAGGGACATTTTTATCATTATATAATAGTCAATAAAGACATATCTGTAATAAAATAATAATAAATTTCACTTTTGTAATTATTAAAAGTAAAAGTGGTTAAAATAAAAATAAAAAGATGTTTGCAAATAAAATAGCGATTATAGTTTAAAATAATATTTTTATATGTTTTTAAAATTAATTTTTATATCAATACATTAAAACGATTTAAAAACATAAAAAAATTCATTTAAATTTAAAATTTTAAAAATATAATTTCAACTGCAATCCCTAATACTATATAAATATTAAATTAATTCCTTCCAAGCAACAAATCAATTTCTGTCATCTTCCAATCACAAGAACCGAACCACTCTTCTAATCAATAATAATAAAAAATTGAAATCTTTTTTCCTATGTATAAATAAATGTGTGGAAGTGAGCTACTTCCATAGTCCCTTGAGTTTCCCCTCTTCTGTTGCTACACTTCTTCTCCTATTTCCATTTAACATGTTCAATCAAAGGCCCCAATGGCGGAATATCTCCAGCAATTGATCCTCAACCTTCCCAGAGAGAAAAACCTTCATGGCACGAATAGACTCCAGAATTGGAATTGGGACAGCCAAGAAAAGATGCTAGATAACATGTTTTGTGATAATTGAAGTGAATTTTGTAGCTTTGTGGAAACTTATCTTAGACCCTGTTTGTTTGCTGAAAAATAGTTTTTTTTTTTAAAGTGAATTATTTTCTGATGTTTGGTAGTGTAATGGAAAATAAGTTGGAAAACATTTTCCAGCGTTTGGTTATGTCATAGAAAATGAGCTGGAAAATAACTTATTAATGTTTTATTTTTCTCAAGTTTATTAAAATAACAAGGAACAAATCTTATAAATTAAAAAGTTGAATCAGAATGAAATTGAAAAAAAATATAATTTTATAAATTATCTCAAATAAAATAAATAATAATCAAAATAATAAAGATCAAATCTATAAAAAAAAATTGAAAGATGAAGAAATTAAAATAATAATAATTAACATTTCATAAATTATTTCAAAAAAAAAAAGTAACAATCAAAAGAATGAGGACCAAATTTGATAGATAAAACATTTTAATAAAAAAATGATAAGGGAAAAGCAAATAACAATTATAAAAATAAGGACCAAAGTTAATATAAAAATTAAATTTTAAAAGATGAAATTGAAAAATAAATATTCAAAACAAAATATATATAGCAATCAAAAATTTGAGGACCAAATTTGATATAATCAGCAAATAATATGACATTTCTAAATTTTTCACAACTTCCAGAAAGTGTTTTCCGCCCAAATTTTCTAGGAAAACACTTTCCTGGAAACCAAGCCAAATTTTTCTTTGACTGAAAAGTGTTTTTCGTTGACCAACTTTTCTAATGTCAAACAAACACAGGAAAGTTTGAAAAGTAATTTTTCGAAAAGTAAATTCCGAGAGCCTTAGTAAATATATATTGTCTCATGTAAAGTTTCTAGCACCAATCACATGTTTGGACACAAGTGGGAAATTTAAGGGGGAATTATATATTAAGTAATACTCTAAAAGGTGTGGGAAAAGTATTATAGCTTTCCCCACACCTTTTAATTGTATTTACTTATATATTATAATAATTATTATTATAATTATATTATAACATATATATATATATATATATAAATATATTTGTTTTTAATTTGTTTTTTGTTTTTTATGCCTGGTTTTTTTTTTTTTTTGCTTTTTTCTTTGTGTTTTTTTTAATGAATTTTTTTTGTTTAATTTAGTTTATTAATGTTTAATTTTTTTTAATTAGTTATCAGACTTTCATGACACGGATCCCGAGTTTGACGGCTTAACCTGGTTTGACGAGTTAACCTGAAATTTTATTTTTTTTGCTTTTTTTCTTTTTAATTAATTTTTTTTCGTTTAGTTTAGTTTGTTGATGTCAAATTTCTTTCTATTTAATTATCAGACTTTCATGACACGTGTCTCGAGCTTGACAGGTTAACCCAGTTAATAATGGATTAACCCGTCAATTTTTTTTCTATTTAGTTATCAAACTTTCATGACGCGAATCTAAGATTTGAGAGTTAACCTGGTTTGAAGGGTTAACCTAGTTAATTCAGATTTTTTTTTCTTTGTTTTTTCTTTTTAATTAATCTATTTAATTATCATACTTTTATAATACGACCTTACAGCCACACTCACATCCAAGGCTCTTGGGTCCTATATTACAACCAAACTCGCTTAAACTTGAGTCATGTGAGTTTAATATTATTATTAATATTATAAATATTACTCTTGGGTCAAGCGTTGCAGTTAGACTAAAGGTTGTTGGGTGTATCTTTACATAAAGACATAACACTCTTAGATCTTTGCCTTTTTTGATATTTTTTATGCAAGAAAAAAAAAACTCATGGCGTATGCCTTTGGTTTTTTTCTTTTCTTTTCCTTTTTAAGCATTTTACTGTGTACTGCACAGTGCAGTCCACAGTGAAAAAGTTGATGCCTTTAGTTTTTTTTTTTTGTCTTTTTTTCTTCTTTTTTTGTTTTTTAATTTTGTTGCTTAATATTAAATTTTTTTGTTTAATTATCAGACTTTCATGACACGGATCACAGATTTGACGGGTTAACCTAGTTGATTCAGATTTTTTTTCTTTATTAGTTTTTTTTCTTCCTGTAGGTTTTTTTTTCTCTTTGCTTTTTCCTTTTTAATTGATTTTTTTTTTAAATTTAGTTCATTAATATTAATTTTTTTTCTATTAAGTTATCACACCTTCATGATACGAATCTCAGGTTTGACGGGTTAACCTAATTTGGCAGATTTGACGGGTTAACCTGATTTGGCAGGTTAACCCAGTTGATTCATATTGTTTTTCTTTTTCCTCATTAGTTTTGCTCTTCCGATTTCATCTTTTAATAATGTATGCAGTCCACGATTGAAAGGCTGATGCCTTTAGTTTTTTTTTTTTTTGCTTTTTTCTTTTCTTTTTATGCCTTTCACTGTGGACTGCACAGTGCAGTCCACGGTGAAAAGGTTGATGTTTTTTTTTTTTAAATTAACTTTTTTTATTTAGTTTGTTGATATTAATTTTTTTTTCTATTTAGTTATCATACTTTCATGACACGAATCTCAGGTTTGACGGGTTAACCCAGTTAATTCAGATTTTTTTTTTATCTTTTTCTTCATTAGCTTTTTTATTCAAGTTGATTTTTTTTATTTTTAATTATTATATTTTTATGACACGACCTTGCAGCCAGACTCACATCCAAGACTATTAGGTTTGGTATTGCAGCCAGATTCAATTAAACTTGGGTTATTCAAGTTTAATGTTATTATTAATATTATAAATATTACTCTTGGGTTAGGCGTTGCAGTCAAACCCAAGACTCTTGGGTATAGCTTTGTAAAAAAACTTTACACTTTTAAATCTTAATTTTTTAAAATATTTTTTATGCAAAAAATTGACCCGCAGCATCGTGCGGGTCATGTAACTAGTATATTAAACAATATCTAAATGGTGTGGGGGAATCACTGTTCCCCCACACCTAAATCACTGTGGATTACAACAGTAATCCACAGTGATTCTTACCCCTTTTTTTTTTTGCTAACTTTTCTTTTTTTTCTTTTTTTTTTCTTTTTTTTTCAACTTTCCTAATTTTTCTTTTTTTTTTCATTTATTTTTTTTTTCCAAAATTATTTTTGTTGATTTTACTTTTTAAATATTGATCTGGTTAAAATTTTTGCTTTGTAATTTTTTCTTGAAAATACTGTGGATTGCTGCGATGTTTTTCAACATAGTTTTTCTATTTTATTTCTTTATTTTTCAAAATTATATTTTTTGATTTTTTTTTAATATGGAGCTGATTGAGAATTTAGTTTTGTAATTTTTTTTCTTTAAAACATTGTTTATTGCTACAGTGTTTCTCCGCATGGTTTTTTTTTTATGATTTTCTCCAAAATTATCTTTTTTTATTTTATTTTTTTAATATTGAGCTGGTTAAAAATTACAGTTACAATATGTGAGGAAAGCACTTTAATTTTCCTCGAAAATTACTGTTGGTTGCTACAGTGTTTTTTCCCACATAGTTTTTTTCTGTTTTCATTATGTTTTTCCCTAAAATTATCTTTGTCAATTTTATTTTTTAAATATTAAGCTGGTTAAGAATTGTAATTACAAGTAAATACAAGTTTTTCCTCAAAAAACACTATGGATTGATACAGTTTTTCCTCACATGGTTTTTTTCCAGTTTCTTTCGTGTTTTCTTTTTTTGTAATATTTTTTTCCAAAATCATTTTCGTCGATTTTATTTTTTAAAATATTGAGTTGGTTAAAATTTAACTTTGTAATAAAGCTTAATTATGTAGGTAAAGTATTGTACCTTTGCTCATAAAACATTCTGGATTGCTACAGTGTCTCTCCGCATAGTTTTTTTTTGTTATAATTTTTTTCAAATTATCTTTTTCAATTTTATTTTTTTAATATTGAGTTGTTTGTGAATTATAATTACAAGTCATTACAAATAAAGCTAAATCATGTAGGGAAGCACTGTAGCTTTCATCACAAAACACTGTAGCTTTCATCACAAAACACTGTGAATTGCTACAGTGTTTTCAACATGATTTTTTTTATTTTTTTTTGTGTTTGTTTTGTTTTTTTTTTCTAAAATTATCTCTGTTGATTTTTTTTTTAATATTGAGCCGATTAAGAATTTAGCTTTGTTATTTTTTTCTTTAAAACACTGTGAATTGTTGCAGTGTTTTCCCATGTGATTTTTTTTTTATTTTTTCCAAAATTATCTTTGTCGATTTTTTTTTTAATAATGAGGTGGTTAAGAATTATAATTACAATAAAGCTAAATCATATGAGGAAAATGTTGTAGTTTTTCTCACAAAACACTGTGGGTTGCTACAATATTTTTCTAAATAGTTTTTTAGTTTATTTTATTGGGAAAAGCGCTATAGTTTTCCTCAAAAAACATTATTAATTGCTGCAACATTTTTTTTCATTGGTTTTTTTCCTTCCAAAATTATCTTTGTTGGTTTTTTTTTAATATTAAGTTGGTAGAGAATTTAGCTTTGTATTTTTTTTTGCTTTTTATTAACCGAAAAGTTAAATCATGTGGCGAAAGCACTATATCTTTCCTCACAAAACACTGTAGATTGCTACAAATCATTTTGTTCAGTCTCTAAGTTTTTGATCACCAACACAACTTTTTTTTCCATCATGAAATATTTGTTTCATCATACCTTTAATTTCTATATTACTTATCTAGCGCTGGTTCATAATTATAACACTATCAAGTATATTTGTTTTATAAGCCTGTGGGCTGCCGCGGGCAAGTCATCTCGTGCGCGCGTGTGTGTGTGTGTGTGATGTTTGTGTATGCGGGGAAGGAAGGAAAGGGATGACTGAGATAAGATTAATCGGAAAATTACTAGCACAGTTCTTCTTGAGATGTGTGAGGGGAATGGTGAGGAAAATAAGGGAATGAGTTTTTGTTATTTATATATAAACTAGATAATTCTCGCGAGTTAAATATATTTTTTCAATAAAAAAATTATATTTAGGTTTTTTTTTACATGTTTTGTAGTTAAAAAAATTAAAAGTAAAAACATAAATGTAATCAAATAAATAAATAAAATTATGTGTTTCAATAAATGAAGAAAACTATAAACCATAAATTAAAAATAAAATTAAAAAAATCAAGAAATAAATTTATATCAAGATATTTAATGTTATAGGACAAGATATTTACCCGGTTGTATTTACTAAATTTATTTATAAAAATAATTTTTTTATTTAAATAAACGATAATAAAAAAATAAACATATTAAATTGATTTAATAAAATAAAAGAAAATATATATATATATATATATATATATATTATTTTACATAAAGAAAAATTGTAACTATATATGAACTAAAAAGTTATCAATGTATGTGAAGAATGTTGAATATTAATTTTAAAAAAACTTGTGAGGTTAAATATTCATGTACGTAGTGTTTTAACAAAAAAAACAAAAAACAAAAAAAAAAGGAATGTTGAAGTATTTTCAACATATATTTTAGCGTCCACAAAATTTTTAATTGTTACTTTTTTCCTTTTCTCAACAAGGCTATAAAAGGTTTTTTCCTTTTAATGTAAAAAATACTTTTTTTATTATAATTTTAATGAGTGATAAATAGACATGTACTGTTGTACACTGATTCGGCTACATAAATGGCACTGGGCTCTTTTGCGCCATCCATTGCTCACCATACCATTTCTCCTTCGTTATCTTCATGGAGACGACCACAATCTCTTCAAACGGAGAAAGGGAGCTAAAAGATGAGATTCAAGGCTTGGTTGCAAGCTTTCCTAGTGAGAAAAACTGGGATGGAGCTCCCCTTTATTTCTATAAAGGGGTCTGGTATCCAGTTTTCGCCATTAGAGGGGCTCTTTCCTTTCAACAACATTTCATTGCACAGGACACAGATATAATACTAGCGAGCATGCCAAAATCAGGCACCACCTGGTTAAAAGCTCTCACGTTCTCTGTTGTAAACCGCAACATTTACAGTCCCAAAGAGAGTCCCTTACTCACTACCCCACCTCATGAACTCGTTCGTTTCTTTGAGATGGACCTTTACTCAAAAAACCAGCTCCCAGATCTCAAACAACTTCCTTCCCCTAGGATTTTCAGCTCTCACTCCCATTACAGAACCTTGCCACAGTCCATTAGAGATTCTGGTTGCAAGATTGTTTACATATGCAGGAATCCTTTGGATCAACTTGTCTCTTATTTTCATTTTGCTCGCAAGTTCAAACGAGAGAATGTCAAGCCTTTATCATCAATTGATGAAGGTTTCGACAACGTTTGTCTTGGTATCCAGAGTTATGGACCCTTTTGGGATAGCGTGTTGGGGTACTGGAAAGCAAGTTTGGAAAGACCAGACAAGGTGCTGTTTTTGAAATATGAAGATTTGAAAGAGGATATAACTTTTAGCTTGAAGAAACTAGCAGAGTTCCTGGTATTGCCTTTCTCTGAGAAAGAAGAGAAAGAAGGGGTCATTGAAGAAATATCAAAGCTGTGCAGCTTTGACAATCTCAAGGATTTGGAAGTGAACAGAACTGGTTTCTTTGAAAGCGCTGGAGCTCCAAACAGTACCTTCTTTAGGAAAGCAAAGGTGGGAGATTGGTGCAATGATCTAAGTCCTTCCATGGCAGAATGTTTTTTGAAGATAGTGGAAGAAAAGTTGGCTGGCTCTGGCTTATCCTTCAAAGTATCTGAATAATCTCGCAAACTGCTTAGTGACCTCTCGCATCTTTTGCTGATTCTGCTCCTTGCTTCTTTGTCATTCATTATGTATTTTCCTTTTCTTTTTCTGCTCTGAAAATAATACTTCTGGGGAAAATGGTGCGGTTAATTAGCTCACTTGTGGGGGATCGAATTGCTTTCTTTTTATAGCTTTCAATAAATTGGTTTTTGTTGGTCCTTGTTCAAGAAGGTGAGCGATAAACTCTGCTATGTCTTCTTGAACAAAGTTGTTTTTGATTATTAAAAAACGACAGAATGCTTGTTTGGTTGTTGTTATTTTTAGTCTTTAATTTCTTCCTAGCCAAGTGGGGGCAAAAAGCAGAAAGAAACATTGCTTCTGTGATAGATGATGTGAATTTCGTGGCTTCGTTCAAACTTATTTAGAATAATAAAAATTATATTTAAAAATATTTTTTTAAAATAGTACTAAAATTTTAATGACTAAACGTGAAGCTTGATTCTTATCATTATATTTTAATTAACTGTGGTAAACTAATTTTTTACAATATAAATTCACCACAAGAAAAAATAAAATGAGTAAAGAAAAAATAAAATTTTAGTCAAAACAACACAAATTGAAAGTTTTGAAGATTTTATCCAGATGAAATCATAATTTTAGGGTTTAATTTTACTATAATTTAAAAGAATTGATAAGTTTGAGAACTTAATTAAATTTTAAATTTATTTAGTGAATCGTATCAGTAGTTTAATTGATAAATTGTTGAGTTTGGGGAGTTAATTAAACTTAGAATTAGTTTAATTAATAAAATCAGGAATTTAATTGAAAAAATATTAAATTTCAGAGTCAATTGATGTCTAAATTGATTAAAATTGAAGTCAAGGACCGTTTTGAAAACAGCGAGAAGATTCAGGGGTCTAATCATAGTTTTCTCGGGGGGCTTTTTAGAGAATTCCGAAGCTTCAAGGACCAAATTGAAAAGGGTCATCCCAGTCCAAAATGGTGTCGTTTCAAACATTCACGGTTCTTTTTCTTCCTCCTCCGATGCTGCAAATCCGCCTGCAAAGAAGGGAAAGAGATTGTAATGCCGGCATCTTAGTCCTACCAAAACATAAAGATTAATCCCTATCTTCATGAAGATCGCAATCCCGGGGAGATAAGGATCGAATCTCGCGTCCAAGTCCAAGCAAAAGACTGACACCCCCAGACTTATCCTCCTCCCAGGAAAGAAGAGACGTATTGGGGAACAACCATTTGTTCTGGCCCTATAAAAGGCCAGACCAGAAGGAGGAAAAAAAACCGCAGACAGAGAGAGACCAGAGAAAAAAAAAACAAAGGAAAGACAGAACAGAGACGGAGAAAACAAAGACACACAGGGCGGGCGACGAACAGACAACCAAAGAAAAAAAAACAAGACAAAGGCAGAGAAGAAAGTGCTCGTTCAGCCAGCAACCTCAAGCTCTCCATCACCATCATCTTCGTCTTCAAGCGACAACTCCAGGTACGCCTTCCTTTCTGCCCAGTTTCTGCATTTCTAAATTGTTAAACAGTGTGAAGGTAATATTAATTACCTTCGCACTGTACTTCACGCGCCTGCTGCCTGGGCCAGTTACTAGTCTGAATCAGTAACCGGGCCGGGCCGGGTGGATCAAGCCCATTTGGCTGGGTTAGACCCAGCCCAACATAAAAAAAGAGTGGACCGGACTTGGGGCCGAGACTATTTTTTCTAAGGACATGTTTGGCAAAACACATCCTTATGTCTTGGCCGTAATTTTTATGTCCTTTTTATTTTGATATTTGACCAAATAAGTCCCTTTCAATATTAGAAAATTCCAAAAATATTTGTGGATTTTCAGGGGTTATTTACGAACCCCTCGCATATTGTTTTATTTTATTATTATTTTATTTGATTTTGTTTTTCTTCTTTCCTCATTGTATGCTCAATTTGTAAATCATACTGATAAATGCAAATCTGTTGTGCAATATTTTTTTATTCTTATCTAAGAAGGAAAAAAAATAGAATATAAAAAATTCTTCTTCAAATTTATTTTTTTTGTGAAATTATTCATTTACACCATAGAGTCATGAGTATCGTAGTTTTTTGGGTTTGTTCAATATTTACCAACACTAAAATTAGAAAATTTTGCAGGAACTGTTCATTGATGTCAAAGTCAGGAACATGATAGAAAGAATAAAAAAGAAAAATGAGATCAAATTCTTAGCAATTTTAGACAAAACCAATAATGCAACTTGCCTCAAGTAGGACGCTTAAGAGGTAATAACATCTTTACTTTCGCGTAACTAGTCTCGTACTATAGAATCTTTGTTGACCAGTTAGAGTTTCTAGTGACCATAATATTGGATGGCGACTCCTCGAACTAAAAAAATTTCACCAAAAAACAGATGTCAAATATTTTTAAAGATTAATTTTAATTTGTCATCACGATGTCCGGATGCAATATTAATAATAATGACAATAAAATACAAGTAATATGAGTTTCCACGAGTTTTAAGTTTATATAGTTTTACTTGAAAAAAAAATTATAAAATAATATAAATAATATCTTAAAATATAAAATTAAAAGGGCATGGATTCTCCAACTTAAAAAAAGTAATTTTTATAATATAAATGTTTGAGAAAAGAAATTAAATATATATGTCATGTTTGAAAATGTGATAAAAATTATTAAAAACTTTCAAAAATATGATTGTACGACACATGCCAAAAAGATTAAAGGTGTATTTGGCATTGCATTTTAGAAGTGCTTTTGAAAAAAATTAAATTTTTTTTATTTTGTTTTGCTTCAAATTAATATTTTTTGATATTTTCAGATCATTTTAATATGCTAATATCAAAAATAATTTTTAAAAAAATAAAAAAATATTATTTTAATATATTTTAAAATATTCACTCTCAAACTGTTTTTATCATTGCTTGTCTACTTTCAATCTTGTATGACTACAACAACTTGGTATATTCTTCTTCTTTTTCTTCTTCTTTTCTTTTGTGCTGGAAGGATTTTTCGGGATCAGATATGTCACACTAAAATTAATTATAAAATTGATTTTTGAAAGCAAAATTTTTAAACTATGAAAACTTGAAGGAGGATATAATCTCTAACTTGCTGAGTTATTGGGAATTCCTTTCACCGACAAATTTTTCCTCGGTGATGTGAGGCTTTTTCTAATAATAATAAATAAAAAAAAGAACACTTCGTTTTTTATTACTCCCAATCATAAATTTCCAATAATAAGATGATAAAAGAGCACTGGTGGCCAATTGTTATGGTAATTTTTCACCATGCACACTACACACTCGAATTTCTCCATGGCTTTTTATACTAATTAATTTTATTTTGTTTTGGTCATCAAAAATTTTTTACTTTCAAAATCATCCTTAAATAAGATTTCATTTAAATACGTAGTTTCAAGACAAAATTGAAAACTAAAAAAAAAATATAACATCATTTTTCTAAAATTCACGTGAAAAAATAAGATTTCATTTAAATTATCCAAAATTTTTACTTTTTTATAAAAAAATAAATTATCTGAATTAACTCAAGTCATCCCATTTAACTGTAACCTCTAACATACCCTAATGAAACTCGAAGTCAAGTTTAAAAATTAAGCCTCCTACCGTTGTTAAATGTCTCAAATAACACGAAATGAAAGGCAGTCATTTTCTATGAGTAGAACGTAATCTTCGCTATCATAAAGAGAATGCTAAAAATTAAGATTTTCTTTCCGAGTCGAAGGACGTCGTGATCTCTGTTATTTTCTAGAGGCTATCTTTCGTTTGCATCAAAACCGTAGTGGAGATAAAGAGAACGTTAAAAAATTAAATTTTCTTCCCCCCTCTAAGTATCTTTTTTTTATATACGTTATTTATTTAATAGTTCCTTTTTCTTTGTCTTTATTTACTGATTTAATATTTAATTTCATTAAAATTCCACTTAACAATTGAAATGTGATGTCAAGATTTAACAAGCATGGTTTCAATTGAATGCACGGAGATAAATCTGTTTATTGGAACGTGTACCCTTCCATTATTGGATTATGGGTCGTTCGTGGGACTGATTTCTTAGAACATTACTACGGGTTGATTGATTGGTATTCAACACTCTTCAACACACACACACACACACACACACACACACACACACACATATATATATATATATATATATATATATATATATTCTGCATAATACACTAGGATTTAAATTAATTAATATATCAAATATCACAAAACATGTGATTTAGCTGATCAATTGTGACTGACATTCCAGCATCTTATCTTGGCTGTCCCAATTCTCTTTTTTTATTGAAAAAGGTTATAGAAGAAGAAGAAAAAAGAATACACGTGATAATTTATTTTTGTGTTTTAAAAATATTTTAAAATATTTTAAAATTTTTTTAATTGTTTTTACATTTTTACATTATTTTGATTTAGTAATATTAAAAATATTTTTAAAAAAATTAAAAAAATTATTTTAATATATTAAAAAGAAACATTTTAAAAATAACATGCGCCGACGAGTAATATTGATGGGGACAGAAATATATTTGCGGTGTTTTACGCCGACGAAAAAATTCCGTCAGTAAAACTGTTAAATCTTGTAGTGTTTACCAATCACGTGGAAAGGAACGTTTATTTAAAATAATCAGGCATGTATTCCCCGTAAGTGCAAGAGATATATATAGTAGTTGGCAGGGATAAGAATTTGAAATTAAGTGATTAATTTATTCTTCTTGTAATTTCTTGTTTGAATTCTATAGTTTCTAATATGATTGTCACTGCAGATTTACATAATTGTTAATTTCAGGGCCCATAAAATTAATCGAGGTGCGCAGAAATTGACTTGAATATTTATATTAATAATAGTAATAAAATCAATTAATGTACGTATGTTGTCACAAGTCTTTTAGATTAATGCTTATGTTTTTAGATTAAATTCTGCATGTTTGGAATCAAAGTTATTAAATTCGTTCATTATGTATTCCCATGAGCACCTTGATCCTTATGCATTGGCAACCCACTCGTCAGCTTTCATGAGTTTGGTGAGTTTTTTTTTTATATATATAAAAAGTCAAAGATATGGAAGAAGAGAGCTAGTTGAATTTGGAAGAATTTAGTTCATGAAAAAGCGAATTCGAGCTCGATTATATGGTAAATTATTAACCTACTTAATCACAAATTCAAAACGTATTATCATGAAAAAAAATATTTTGATAATTGATGAAGTGAGAACCTTAGACCGAATTGGACTGTGCTGCAATCCTTTTCTTTTCTTTTTTAATCTTTATCTAGTAGGAGGTGACTGAGCCTGGCTTGGATGTCATAAACATTGCTGGCACCTTTGATCTTTTATCATCTCCTTACTGGAAACTTAAGGTAGGGAGTGATAAAAAAAAAAAGTCTTTATTGTTATCATTAGAAAAAAAAAAAAAAACTTATAAAAACTGACATTGGAATAAAAATTAAATTTAATTAGCATCACTGTCAGATGCCATGAAGTTTTGAGATCCAGGATCTTAATTTTTATTTAAGAAAGCAACAAGGAGGGTTCACCGAACAATAATAGATATCCACGCTCACAAAAAAACTAGGGAATTAAGGAGAACGTTGCACTTTATTGAGATGTTTTGAAGGTTAAACCAGATCCACCCAACTTCTCTTCCACAATCTTCAAGTAGTTCTCAGCCATGGAAGGACTCAGATAATTTGCCCAGTCACCCACCTCTCCTTTCCTGAAGAAGGAGCTGTTTGGAGCCCCAGAAGGACGAACACCATTTTTGTTCACCTCCAAATTCCTGAGATTGTCTAAGCTGCACAGCCTTGATATTTCTTCAATAACCCCTTCCTTTTCTTCTTTGTCGGTGAAAGGAATTCCCAAGAACTCAGCGATTTTCTTCAAGTTAGAGATTATATCCTCCTTCAAGTCTTCATATTTTAAAAACAACACCTTGTCTGGTCTCTCTAAGCTTGCCTTCCAATACCCCAGCACATTATCCCAGAAAGGTCCCCGACTGTGGACTCCACGACAAATGTTCTCATAACATTCATCTAACGATAATAAAGGTGTGCCATCTTGTTTGAACTGGTGTGTAAACTGAAAGAAAGAGACAACTTGGTCCAATGGATTTCTGCATATGTACACAACTTTACACTTGGAATTTCTAATGGATTCTGGCAAATTTGCAAAATGGGAGTGACAACCGAAGATTCTTGGAGGAGGAAGTTGTTCAAGATTTGGGTGCGGGTCTTTCATGTAAAGGTCAGTCTCGAAAAAAGGCACCAGCTCATGAGGTGGGGTGGTGAGTAAAGGACTTTCTCTGGGGTCATAGAGGTGGCGTTTTGCAACTGAGAAGGTAAGGGCTTTGAGCCAAGTAGTGCCTGATTTCGGCATGCTAGCTACAATTATATCGGTGTCTTGAGCAATGAAGTGGCGTTGAAAGGAATCCACAGCTCTTAACACATAAGCTGAAACCCAAGCCCCTTTGAACAGATAGAGAGAATTCGTGCCATCAAGGTTTTTCTCTCTGGGAAGGTTGAGGACCAATTCTTGGAGATCTTCCGCCATTGGGGGCTTTTGATTGAACATGTTAATTGGAAATAGGAGAAGAAGTGTTGCAATAGAAGATGGGAAACTCAATGGGACTATGGAAGCAGCTCATTTCCACACATTTATTTATAGATAGGAAAAAAGATTTCAATTTTTTTTTTATTGATTATAAGAGTGGTCCGGTTCTTGTGATTGGAAGATGACGAAATTGATTCTTGGTTAGGTGATTGGAAAACATTAATTTAATATTTAGACATTGTTTTGGGAGATACGTCTTTGCTGACTATAATATGATGATAAAAATGTCCCTCTCTTAGTTTGTAATTATGCAAGTTTAGAACAAGATGACAATAACCAAGATCCTAATTAAAATAGACAAGAAACAATATTATTGAGAGAGGAATCATCCATCTCATCTCTACCAACCAGCCATTCCCGTAAGTGCAAGAAATTTAAATTAGTAAATAAATACTATAAAATATTATTGAGAGAGAATTCGTGCCATCAAGGTTTTTCTCTCTGGGAAGGTTGAGGATCAATTCTTGGAGATCTTCTGCCATTGAGGGCTTTTGGTTGAACATGTTAGATGGAAATAGGAGAAGAAGTGTAGCAATAGAAGAGGGGAAACTCAAGGGACTATGGAAGTAGCTCATTTCCACACATTTATTTATAGATAGGAAAAAGGATTTCATTTATTTTTTATTGATTATATGTGTGGTTCGGTTCTTGTGATTGGAAGATGACGAAAATAATTATTGATGTGGTGCTCGGAAAGTATTAATTTAATATTTAGATAGGGTTGATAAAGCAGTTGAAACTGTATTTTTAAAAAATTAAATTTTTTATTTAAAATTAATTTATATATATATTTTTAAATCGTTTTGATGTGTTGATAAAAAAAATAATTTAAAAAAAATTTAAAATATTATTTTAATACATTTCTAAGTAAAAAACACTTTAAACTGCAATCACTATTCTATTTTCAAATATCTATTTATTTTTATTTTTGTTTCAATAGCTTTTAACTTTTGATAATTACAAAAGTAAAATTTATTATTATTTTATTACAGATACCTCTTTATTGACTATAATATGATGATAAAAGTGTCCCTCTCTTAATTTGTTATTGTGCAAGTTTAAAACAAGAAGACAATAACCAAGATCCTTAATTAAAATAGACAAGAAACAATATTATTGAGAGAGGAATCATCCATCTCATCTCTACCAACCAGCCATTCCCGTAAATGCAAGAAATTTAAATTAGTAAATAAAGGAGATCGATTAATAAACATATATTGTCACCTGTCTGTTAGATGAATGCTCATGTTTTTAGTTAATTAATTATAAATATAGAGGGTCACATAATTTTGGAGCGACCCGCCCCAAGATTCCCTCGTGCCTCAACATTGCCATTATATTATATGCTCCACAGTGCATTTATTCATTATTGAGATCAAAGTTATTGAATTCAGTGCTATTATTATTTTAAAAATAAAATCAACATCATTAATTTTTTTTTTAGATTAATGTGATTGTTCGAGCTAGCTTGTGCGCACCTCGATTAATATCACGGGTCCTGAAATTAACGACCATGTAAACTTCTAGTGGCCCTGATATTTATGAGACTTGAATTGATGATCTTTAGGAGCAAACTTAGAACGTGATGAGTTAAACTATAATCCTAACGGTTAAAACAAAAACAAAATCTTGATTGGATTAAAATATGATGATATGGTGCGGTGAAATCACGATTTTATAAATCAAAATAGAGAATTAGTTTTGTATAGCACATTGAAACGAGGTTTCATAACTCTCTGGTAAGTAAATATACTATGATGCTTCAAATACTATAAAATCACACACATTATGTTTTGTGTTTTAATATACTAATATTTAAAAATAAAAAAATATAATTTTAATATATTTTCAAATAAAAAATACTTTAAAAAATAACTATATTCACTCTCAACTCTAAAAATAACAACAAACAAAGAAGTATTTTTTATTTTTAGTAATGGATTTTGAGTCCTGACGAGTTTACTAAAATCTCTACCTATTATGTCTATTGCAGTCGAGCAGTGGGGGGTGCTGGCTCCGCGGTTACATACTTCGAAGAGAGTGTAGAATTCCTATTAAAATTGTCTGCAGCTGATCTGGAGGTTAAAATTTTACAAGTATTGCTGCCTTTTATTCAATGCGTGAATTTACCATGCCAACTATAATTTTTTTGATATTCTTCCCCTGTAGATAACGCATACGCATTCTGTTTCACTTAATAAAATTGGAGATCTCAAATATTATGATGGAGATCTGGAGGCTGCAAGATCTTACTATATGCGTTCTCTCAATGTGCGACGTGATGCCATCAAACATCATCCTAGTGTTTCATCCCAGGTCAGCAATTGTTTTTTTTTCCAGCACACACCATCACTCTTGTTATTGTCATTTCACATGCTCTATGACTTGAGGTATAGATGTACTTGTGATATGTTCTGTGACCTCTTGTATAGCATTCTGAACGTCTTTTTTTAATAAATCAAAAACAACTTTGTTCAAGAAGACAGAGCAGAGTTTGACGCTCACCTTCTTGAACAAGGACCAACAAAAACCAATTTATTGAAAGCTATAAAAAGAAAGCAATTCGATCCCCCACAGTGAGCTAATTAACCGCACCATTTTCCCCACAAGGATTATTTTCAGAGCAGAAAAAGAAAAGGAAAATACATAATGAATGACAAAGAAGCAAGGAGCAGAATCAGCAAAAGATGCGAGAGGTCACTAAGCAGTTTGCGAGATTATTTAGATACTTTGAAGCATAAGCCAGAGCCAGCCAACTTTTCTTCCACTATCTTCAAAAAACATTCTGCCATGGAAGGGTCCATAACTCTGGATACCAAGACAAACGTTGTCGAAACCTTCATCAATCGATGATAAAGGCTTGACATTCTCTCGTTTGAACTTGCGAGCAAAATGAAAATAAGAGACAAGTTGATCCAAAGGATTCCTGCATATGTAAACAATCTTGCAACCAGAATCTCTAATGGACTGTGGCAAGGTTCCGTAATGGGAGTGAGAGCTGAAAATCCTTGGGGAAGGAAGTTGTTTGAGATCTGGGAGCTGGTTTTTTGAGTAAAGGTCCATCTCAAAGAAACGAACGAGTTCATGAGGTGGGGTACGTAGGGAGTAAGGGACTCTCTTTGGGACTGTAAATGTTGCGGTTTACAACAGAGAACGTGAGAGCTTTTAACCAGGTGGTGCCTGATTTTGGCATGCTCGCTAGTATTATATCTGTGTCGTGTGCAATGAAATGTTGTTGAAAGGAAAGAGCCCCTCTAATGGCGAAAACTGGATGCCAGACCCCTTTACAGAAATAAAGGGGAGATCCATCCCAGTTTTTCTCACTAGGAAAGCTTGCAACCAAGCCTTGGATCTCATCTTTTAGCTCCCTTTCTCCGTTTGAAGAGATTGCGGTCGTCTCCATGAAGATAACGAAGGAGAAATGGTGTGGTGAGCAATGGATGGTGCAAAAGAGCCCAGTGCCTTTAAAGGGGAGATCCATCCCAGTTTTTTTTTGGTTATTGATAAACAATAAGTACATAACCTCGCAAGTAATTATCGATGCACTCCATAGATCAACTTTTAGTTCACAGTTAAAAAATTCACTTCAAATATCACAAAACATGTGATTTAGCTCAATTGTGACTGACATTCCAGCATGCATCTTATCTTGGCTGTCCCAATTCTCTTTTTTATTGAAAAAGGTTATAGAAGAAAAATTAAAGAATACACGTGATAATTTATTTTAGTGTTTTAAAAAAGTTTTAATTGTTTTTACTTTAAATTATTTCTTTTATAATTTTAGATTGTTTTGATTTATTAATATCAAAAATAATTTTTTAAAAAATTAAAAAATTTATTTTAATATATTAAAAAAAACATTTTAAAAATAACATGCGCCGACGAACGAGTAATATTGACGGGGACAGAAATCCGCGGTGGCATTCATCTCTTCTTCTTTATCAACCTTGCCATTAGAGGGGGTGTGCTTTTATTGAAATGTCCTTTTATCAATATTTCATTATATTTTATGCTCAACAATGCATTTCTTCATATTAAACTCCAATCATAGATAAAGAATGTAAACCTACATTCAAGGTTATTAAAAAACAAAATATATAATATAAACTCAAATCATAAAATCATAAGTAAAATATTTTAACTAATTATATATTGACAATTTCAATCAAATAATAAATAATAATATAACATAATTAAAATAAAAGCGAAATAAACAATATAAAAGTCCAAACACCTTAAAATATATAGTTCAAATAAAAATTTATACGTGATTTAAATAACTTAAAAATACAATATAATTATGTCCATAGAATTTCATTAACTAAAAATTAACAAACATAAAATAAACGATCTATTGGTGTGTCATGTAAACTAAAATCAGTCTCATTGCTTTTATTTTTCTTGTTATTCCTAAAACATTCATCAAAATCATTATCATCTAAAGTATTATTACTGCTACTACTAGTACCAGCACTGATATTGTGAACATTAGTGTCACTATTAGTACTACCACCATCAACAATATTTAACTCCAAACTCTTTGAATTATCTAGATTGACATCATTCTGAATCTCAATCATTTTCGGTCCCAAGACACTCTATTTCAGCATTGTTAAAAATTGTTAACAAATTTTTTACTTTTATCAAACTCGTAAAATCGGTTTGATTTTACTCGATTTAACCGAGTTTGACCGTTTTTGAGTTTTTAACTCGATTTAACATGTTATATACATGTTGACTCGTAAAATCATAAGAGAGTCAATTCGCGATTTTGACAACAATGCCTACATTGATTTAGTTAAATTTAAAATAATATTGTTTCAATTTTTTTTAAAAAAATAAATTAAAGTAACACCATTTTATAAAAAAATAAAATAAAATAAAATTTTAAGACCTGTTTGGGGTTACGGTGCAACCCGCTTTTCATCAAAATTTTAAAAAATTTAGTTTTGAATTATTTTTCATCGTTGTTAAGTCATCAATGACAAGTGTTATTGGCATAAAAAATTATTTGTTGTGTTTTGCCTGAAAAGAGTTAAGTGCATGAAAAATCTACGTGCGTAATTCTGGAAACCTAAAAATAAAAAATAAAAAATAAAAAAGTATGTCGAGATAAGATTTGTTAGACAAGATCTGGTGTGGGGCTAAAACTTCTGTTCATTTGAGCTGGCACAAGAGGATGGAAAAATTCCAGCCGTTCAGGCGTCCCCCAACCGTTTAATTTTTATTTTAATTTTTCGGCACTCTCACTGTCTCACAGTCAATTTCATTTAACCACGTTGTTTACATGACTCTTTTTTTTTTTTTTTTTGTCTACGACGATAGTGATGACGTGGATAAATAGAAATCATGACTTCACATGTCCACGAGGGAAATTATAAGAGGAAGTAGATATGAAATTAAAAGCCATGTCGGAAAATCATTTCATTCCATGAAAAAAATTAAAAACTGGGGGAAGTGATATAGATATTTCAAAAAAGATATTTTTAATATATGGGCTAGAATTCACCAAGAAGAGCTATAATTCAGTAGGTCCAATAAGATCAAAATATTGATAATAAAAGTCATTTTCTTTATCTCTTCTGCCATATAGTCCACAAGATGTAATCGTTTGATTAGAACACGTGACTTTCCACGTCGACGAAGAAAAACCAAAACAGTGGTGGAGACTATTGGTGTAGTAAAAGTTATTTTTTAAAATATTTTTTATGAAATATAATTTATAACACAATTCTAAAAAACATCTTATCAAAATAAAAAAAATTCTCTAACTACCGAACCACCTTCTTATCATTATTAATTATTATTGTTATTATTGTGTTAAAACCCGATTCATAATCTAATTAAATTTTAATAAAAACAAAGGGAGAATTGGTATAATCCAATAAAAAAACTTGGTATACCTCAGCATGAATAAGACGCAATCTTTGTTATTTCTTGATGCTATCTTTCGTTTTGAATTAATATATATTTAATACCGTGGAGGAGCCATTATTGGAGATCTTCTTCTGCCATTGGGGGATTTTTTATGGCAACAAGTGGAGCGATAGAAGAGGGGGAACTCAAGGGACTAATGAAAATGTCTCATTTCCACACATTTATTTACAGACAGGAAAAATGATTTTTTTAAAAAATAAAAAAATTCAAATTTAAAATCACTTTTAAAACACAAAAATAAATAGAATTTTGTTTCAACAGCTCTTCACTTCTGAT
This sequence comes from Populus trichocarpa, assembly GCF_000002775.5. Classification (NCBI taxonomy): domain Eukaryota; kingdom Viridiplantae; phylum Streptophyta; class Magnoliopsida; order Malpighiales; family Salicaceae; genus Populus; species Populus trichocarpa. Next base: position 19,305,433 of record NC_037287.2, on the reverse strand, counting down.
AATTACAGAAGTGGAATTTATTATAATTTTATTACATATATGTCTTTATTGATTATAATATGATGATAAAATGTCCCTCTCTTAATTTGTTCTTGTGCAAGTTTTAATATAAGATGACCCGCCAATAAATGAGGCCTGGCCTCGTTTTCCGGTGAAGCAACTTTTATCTCCCGCCTTTTCTTTTACTTGCTCTGTTGAGAAAATTGACTTCATTGATTTTGCTCCTTTATAAATCATTTCTTTTAAAAGAAATATAGAATATTCATTGATATATATATTAAAAATCTTGATTGGATTAATTAATTATAGGTTCACTTACCTCATCACAGTAGAATCTGATGGAGTCACCTCTCTCTTTTTTTTCTTAATTCAATCCTACCTAATTCTGAATTGAATTGCAAGCTATTTCATGATACTTAATTAAATACGATGACATTAATTTTAAAATTTATAAGATTAGTTAAGATACATACAAAGTGACTCGAACATCTATGTTAACAAAAAAAAATTTTAAAAAATCTAATAAAAGGTTAGTTTTATGTAGCACATTGAAAATATTGAAGCATGACTCTCCGATTAGTAAATATACCCCAAACCATGGAAGGTGCTTCAAATACTATAAAATCACAAATCATGTTTTGTGTTTTACTTTTCTAACTGAGATCCTTCACAATGTATTCTCAAAGCAGCTATTTAAGTGCTGGTATTGTGGAAAGGGTCGTCTTCTTCAGAGGTTACATGGGAGTTTTTGGAGGACCTTCATCGGAGGTTCCCACATTTTACCCTTGAGGACAAGGGTGTTGATACTGGGGAGGCATTGTTACAGATTAATTTCAGTGAGGTGGAGAAGGAGGGGGGGGTTAGGGCAGAAGGATTCAAATGATCAGACCGTTGGGTGCTTTGGACTTAAAACACAGAGTTTTGATTAATGAAGATCTAGGAAACGCTGCGTTTTATCTTTCTTTCATGTTGACAGCTAGTATTGCCACCTACCTTCTTCGTCTTCTTCTTCTTCTCTCTTCGTCCCTCCTCCTCCTTTTGTTCTTAATATACTAATTGGTCTATTCATCGTTACTCAATCAATTAACCAACTTAAAAATTCAAAACGTATTATTATGAAAAAACATATTTTGATAATTGATGAAGTGAAAACTTTAGACCGAAGTGGACTACGCTGCAATCTTTATCTAGTCGGGGGTGACCGAGATTGACTTAGATGTCATAAACATTGCTGGCACCTGTGATCTTTTATCATCTTCTTACTGGAAACTTGTGGTCGGGAGTGATAAAAAAAAAAACAAAGTCTTTTTTGTTATTATTAGAAAAAACCTTATAAAAACTGACATTGAAATAAAAATTAAACAAAACAATGAAGGTTTAATTAGCATCCATGTCAGATGCCATGAAGTTTTGAGATCTTTGGATCTTAATTTTTAGTTAAGAAAGCAACAAGGAGGGTTCACTGAACAATAATAGATATCCACGCTCACAAAAACACTAGGGAATTAAGGAGAACGCATCCCATAGATTTGCACTTTATTGAGATGTTCTGAAGGTTAAACCAGATCCACTCAACTTCTCTTCCACGATCTTCAGGTAATTCTCAGCCATGGAAGGACTCAGATAATTTGCCCAATCACCCACCTCTCCTTTCCTGAAGAAGGAACTGTTTGGAAGCCCAGAAGGACGAACACTATTTTTGTTCACTTCCAAATTCCTGAGATTGTCTAAGCTGCACAGCCTTGATATTTCTTCAACAACCCCTTCCTTTTCCTCTTTGTCGGTGAAAGGAATTCCCAAGAACTCAGCGATTTTCTTCAGGTTAGAGATTATATCCTCCTTCAAGTCTTCATATTTTAAGAACAACACCTTGTCTGGTCTCTCTAAGCTTGCCTTCCAATACCCCAACACATTATCCCAAAAGGGTCCATGACTCAGGATACCAAGACAAACGTTGTCGAAACCTTCATCAATCGATGATAAAGGGTTGACATTCTCTCGTTTGAACTTGCGAGCAAAATGAAAATAAGAGACAACTTGATCCAAAGGATTCCTGCATATGTAAACAATCTTGCAACCAGAATCTCTAATGGACTGTGGCAAGGTTTCATAATGGGAGTGAGAACTGCAAATCCTTGGGGAAGGAAGTTGTTCGAGATCTGGGAGCTGTTTTTTTGAGTAAAGGTCCATCTCAAAGAAACGAACGAGTTCGTGAGGTGGGGTACTGAGTAAGGGACTCTCTTTGGGACTGTAAATGTTTCGGTTTACCACAGAGAACGTGAGAGCTTTTAACCAGGTGGTGCCTGATTTTGGCATGCTCGCTAGTATTATATCTGTGTCGTGTGCAATGAAATGTTGTTGAAAGGAAAGAGCCCCTCTAATGGCGAAAAATGGATACCAGACCCCTTTATAGAAATAAAGGGGAGATCCATCCCAGTTTTTCTCACTAGGAAAGCTTGCAATCAAGCCTTGAATCTCATCTTTTACCTCGCTTTCTTCGTTTGAAGAGATTGTGGTCGTCTCCATGAAGATAACGAAGGAAAAATGGTGTGGTGAGCAGGGGATGGTTCAAAAGAGCCCAGTGCCAAAAAGCTAGCTCTCCATGAATTTATATAGCCGAATCAGTGTACAGCAGTTCATGTCTATTTATACTCATGAAAATAATAATAATAAAAAATATTTTTACATTAAAAGGCAAAAAGCTCCTTGTTTAGAAAAGGAAGGAAGACACAATTAAAACTTTTGTTGACGGTAGAATATATGTTGAAAATACTTCAACATTTTCATTCTAGAAAAGGAGACTGAGAAAAAAAACATTATACAATGAAAAAAAAATTATTTTTGATTCGGTTCGATTTTGATTTTTTAAAAAAATATTTTTGATTTGGTTATTTTTTTAATAAAAACCAAACCAAACTAAAAATAATCAATCATATCTTGTATAATTGCAGACGGAGTAACCTTTAATTTGAAATGACTAACGGATTTAATTTGCTTGATCTAGCATGGCTTTGGATACAAGATTCCTGGATTTGATAAGACTATGAAGGGTGTTTTAAAAAAAATTTATGGTCTTAATATTTTTTAAATATTAAAAGAAATATTTACCCGCTACATTGGGCAATTAAATATACTAGTTAATATACATATATTTTTTTTTTTTATGAATGCTCATGTTTTTTTTTTTAGTTTTTTTTTTTCAGTTTAACGTGGGCGTCCGGACCAGCTTGCGCGCACCTCGACTAATCCCACGAGCCCTGAAGTTAACGACCATGTAAACCTCCAGTGGTCATCATATGAACAACCATAGAGCTCGAACCTGAGAATACAAAGAAATCAAACCTCTTGATCCCAAGTTCTTACCACTGGGCCACCATCTAGATAGTTAATTGGCAGACATGTTAATTACAGAGAGGGTCCTCGTCACATGATTTTGGAGTGTGACCTACCTCAACATTGCCATTATATTATATGCTCGACGGTGCATTTCTGCATTATTGAAATCAAAGTTATTAAGCATTTATTGGCACGGAAAATTGTGTTTGCTCGTATTAAAAAACATTACGTGTACAAAAAGTTTTTTTACAGCTAATAAAACAAAAAAAAGGCATAAAAAATTATGTCGAGATTCGATTTTTCAGACCAGAGCTGGTGTTGGACTCCAATTCCTGTTCATTTAGATTAATTCATGCATATCTTAAATAATTCTATAAATTTTAAAATTAATGATTATATAAAATTTTAATAACTATCATATTAATAATATCAAGTTTGAATCTAATTTTCACTGTCAATTTTATTTAACCACGTTGTATACATGACTTTTTCTTCTTTTTTTTTTTTTTTTGTCTAGGACGATTGTGATGACGTGGATAGATTGAAATCATGACTTCACAAGTGCACGAGGAAAAATATAAGAGGAAGTACATATGAAATTAAAAGCTGTGTCGGAATATCATTTCATTCGATGATAAGTACAACGCTGATAAAACCTAGCTCAACCAGATAATCCAATAAAATTAAATTGATTTTTGTTTTTTAAATATTTTTTTTAGTGAGAGATTTTTTTATATATATATTTTTATTATTACCTTTTTTTAAATTTCATTATATAAATATTAAAAAAAATATTTTATTTTTTTAATATAAAATTTAAAGTCTTTTAATATATACTCTGTGTTCAAAAAAATTATATGCAAAATGAGAGTGACAACCGAAGATTCTTGGAGGAGGAAGCTGTTCAAGATTTGGGAGCGGGTCTTCCATGTAAAGGCCAGTATCGGTAAAAGGTACCAGTTCATGAGGTGGAGTGGTGAGTCAAGGACTTTCTGTGGGGTCATAGATGTGGCGTTTTGCAACCGAAAAGGTCAGGGCTTTCAGCCAAGTAGTGCCGGATTTCGGCATGCTAGCTACTATTATATCGGTGTCTTTAGCAATGAAGTGGCGTTGAAAGGAATCCACAGCTCTTAACACATAAGCTGAAACCCAAGCCCCTTTGAACAGATAGAGAGAATTCGTGCCATCAAGGTCTTTCTCTCTGGGAAGGTTGAGGACCAATTCTTGGAGATCTTCCGCCATTGGGGGCTTTTGATTGAACATGTTAATTGGAAATAGGAGAAGAAGTGTTGCAATAGAAGATGGGAAACTCAATGGGACTATGGAAGCAGCTCATTTCCACACATTTATTTATAGATAGGAAAAAGGATTTCAATTTTTTTTTATTGATTAGAAGAGTGGTTCGGTTCTTGTGAGTGGAAGATGACGAAATTGATTATTGATTTGGTGATCGGAAAACATTAATTTAATATTTAGACAGTGTTTGGGAGATTCGTCATTGTCGACTATAATTATAATACGATGATAAAAGTGTCCCTCTCTTAATTTGTTATTGTGCAAGTTTAAAACAAGAAGACAATAACCAAGATCCTAATTAAAATAGACAAGAAACAATATTATTGAGAGAGGAATCATCCATCTCATCTCTACCAACCAGCCATTCCCGCAATTGCAGGATCTCATCTCTACCAACTAGGCATTCCCACAATTGCAGGAGGATGCGTTTGTTTTTGAAAATTGGTTTCGAATAATTATTTTTTAAATTTTTTTGTGTTTGTTTTCAGGAAAATATTTTTTTTTTATTTTAAATCAAAAATACTTTTTAAAAGTCGTGAAAAAATTAGAAATGTCATATTATTTGTTGATTATATCAAATTTGATTGTTAAACTTTTGATTGTTATATATATATTTTGTTTTGAATATTTATTTTTCAATTTCATCCCTTAGAATTTAATTTTTATATTAACTTTGGTCCTCATTTTTATAATTATTATTTGTTTTTTTCTTATTATTTTTTAATTGAAATTTTTTATCTATCAAATTTGGTCCTCATTCTTTTGATTGTTACTTATTTTATTTGAAATAATTTATGAAATGTTAATTATTATTATTTTAATTTCTTCATCTTTCAATTTTTTTTTAGATTTGATCTCTATTATTTTGATTATTATTTATTTTATTTGAGATAATTTATGAAATTATATATTTTTTTCAATTTCATTCTCATTCAACTTTTTAATTTGTAAGATTTATTTCTCATTGTTTTAATAAACTTGAAAAATATAAAACATTAATAAGTTATTTTTCGGCTTATTTTTTATAATATAACCAAACATTGAAAAATGTTTTCTAATTTATTTTTCATAACACTACCAAATATTAGAAAATAATTCACTTTCCTGGAATTTACTTTTTTAAAAAAATTATTTCCAGCAAACAAACGGGGCTTAGTAAATAAAGGTGGAGATCAATTAATATACCTATATTGTCAAATACTATAAAATCACAAATCATGTTTTGTGTTTTACTTTTGTAACTGAGATCCTTCACAATGTATTCTCAAAGCAGCTATTTAAGTGCTGGTATTGTGGAAAGGGTCGTCTTCTTCAGAGGTTACATGGGAGTTTTTGGAGGACCTTTATCGGAGGTTCCCACATTTTACGCTTGTGTACAAGGGTGTTGATACTGGGGAGGCATTGTTACAGATGAATTTCAGTGAGATGGAGAAGGAGGGGGAGTTAGGGCAGAAGGATTCAAATGATCAGACCGTTGGGTGCTTTGGACTTAAAACACCGAGTTTTGATTAATGAAGAGCTAGGAAACGCTGCGTTTTATCTTTCTTTCATGTTGACAGCTAGTATTGCCACCTACCTTCTTCGTCTTCTTCTTCTTCTCTCTTCGTCCCTCCTCCTCCTTTTGTTCTTAATATACTAATTGGTCTATTCATCGTTACTCAATCAATTAACGACATCACAACCTTCACCCACATCAGTAGCTAACTTGGAGGAAACCCAAGTTGGGTCTGTCATTGTTAGGCTCCTCACTGTGTCTCTCTCAATTCTCTGTTCTGATGTGTTCTCTTTCAGAATCAAAAAGTCAAAGAAAAGTTCTCCCTTTTTTCCCCTTTTATTTAGAACGGTGGCCTTCTTCTTACTAAAGAAAGGCCGTTGCTTTTTTGTTATTTTAATTCTCCATTTTAAATTACTTCTCCCACATTCGACTTTAATCCCCTTTTCCCTTGTCAATTTCAGCCCTAGTTTCTTTTCTTATTTTAAACCCTAAAGAAAAATCATTGTTTATTTCGTATTATTGAGATTTTAATTTGTCCATCTTAACATGATTCTTTATTTATTTTTGCAATCCAAATTAATCCGATTTTTCTTTATATTATTTAGTTTTAGGTCGCGTTGGTTTTTTTTTCTCCCTCTCATTTCACTCCTTAAGTTTATATTTTTTTATTTTTTATTTTGTTACACAAAAATAAAAATTATGAAAAAACATGGAAATGATGGGAATTAACTAAATTGTACTAAAAATATATTTTTTATATAAAAATTAGAGATACAAATGAGTCATGACAACGTTTAGATTTTAGATGATTTATGATAATATTGTTATTTCAAGACGGTTATTGTGATTTGTTCAAAAAAATTAATAACTTTAAAACCCAACTATTTTAATTAAGAAAACTAATAAGTCAAAAATATTATTTTCTACTTTATTTTTTCATAACACAACCACATACCAAAAATTGATTGGCAACTCATTTTCTATAAGACAATTAAATGTTAGAATATAATCTAGTTTTTTTAAAAAAAATTCACTTTTGAAAACTATTTTAAATAAAAAAATTGGAATTACTATTTTTATATTTTACTTGAATGTAGCATTCCAATAATAGTAATCAACTTGTTATAAAAAAAACTAAGGGTGTCGGTCTTTCACCGTGAATTGCAAGGGTAAGCATTGTTTTTTCTTTGATTTGCTATTGTATTGTATTGGTGATTTGTTTTTTTTATATGTGCATTTGAGGATCTCAAGATGCTGACAAAATATTTAATAGCTTGATTAATTCTCAGTTTAACAAAATAAATTTAATTTTTTTTATTTAAAATAATTAAAGTTTCACATACCAAATTTGAAGGTTAAAAAAATGTTATTTCCTTTTTTTATAACATCAAGGAATGTTTTGCATGGTTAGAAAGAAGTTCATGTACAACCATCTAGGAGGTGACCCAGTGATAAAAGCTTGGGACCAAGGGGTTTGCTCCCTCAGTGGTCTCAGGTTCGAGCCATGTAGTTACTCATATGATGGGTACTGAAGGCTTATATAGTCGTTAACTTTAGGGCCCGTGGGATTAGTCGAGGTGCGCGCAAGCTGGCCCGGACACCCAAGTTAATAAAAAAAAAGGAGTTCATGTACATTTTTTAATTTTAGTCCCTTAACTTTTTCTTTTTTTAATTTGATCTTTTTACATTGATTTATTTGAGATTTAACTTGGTAGATTGTTTTGGTTGTCTTAATATGGAGATCTTGCAATATCGAGAAAAATTTTCAGTGCTTGATAAAATCTTGGTTTTACAGGATAAAACTAAAATTGGCTAATTTAGAACAATTAAGTGTTAAGGGACCATTATTTAAACTAAAATAAATACAAGAACTGAGGTAAACAAGTAAGGTAAATTGGTTAAAGAGTGTGCTAGGGGGAAGCTTACCGCATTCCAGCGGCACGTACGACTTCTCCCGATGGCTAAATGAATTTTTTAGTCCCAAATTGGTTGTACAACACACGTCGGACTATAGAAAGAGCGTCATGTGACACTTTCAACACCAATGTGGGAATTAACATGTTTTGCTAGGGGGAAGTTTACCGCATTCCACATTGGTGTTGAAAGTGTCACATGACGCTCTTTCTATAGTCTGACGTGTGTTGATGGGGGCGTGGTGGTAGGGCTCCAATGATCTTTTTTCTTTTTCTCCCTTTTATTCTCTATTGTCCTCAGGATTCACGCCAGCTTACCAAAATTAAAAGGTGTCCTGTTATTTTATTTTTGTATCAAATTTGGTCCTCATTATTTTTGTTGCTATTTGTTTTGTTTTTAAATCATTTTTATGTTTTTTCTTTTTCTTTCTTTCAATTTTGTCCCTCTCACGTGGTTTCATTTAATTTTTATATATCAAATTTAGTTCTTATTCTATTAGTTGTTATTTTTTTAGATCATTTTTTTATTTGATTTTTTGTTCTCAATCTCATCCCTAAATATTTCATTTCATTTTATATTTTTATATCAAATTTAGTCTTCATTCTTTTAATTGCTATTTTTTTTTATCATTTTTCGATATATATCATTTTTCAACTACATCCCTCAACATTGGTTGATTGAAAGTTTGACTTTGTGAATTTTTTAGGTTTACCTTCTACATGATTAGTCTCAGTCTCACGACCTAAATCACTGGTTTTGAAGATTTGCTTGAGTTGACTTTGATTTTTTTATATTTTTTTAAATTGATTTTTTTTTAATTTTATCATTCGACATTGGGTTAGTTGGAAATTTATTTTCATTATTTTCTTCACTTTTCTTTCTACGGGATTATCATAATCTCATATTTCGAGTCACGAGCTTAGTTTTTTTTTTGTTGTTTTTTTTTTAAAGAAAATTTGAATTTTGCTTCTTTAGTTTCCCCTTTCAATTTAGTTTGGTTTAAGAATTGTGCTTCATATTTTTATTTAATTTGCTTCACGTGGAGTTATCTTTATCTCACGATCGGGTTGTAAATATAACAGGCTGACTCGTGTTGTTTTTTTTCGATCTCATCATTCAACATTGATTTGTTTTAGGAATTGAGCTTCAATTTTTTTTTTTTTGCTTTCTATGAGTTTCTCACATTCTTATTTAATTTTTGATTCATTATCAAATAAAATCCTGTAAACTTTTTAAGAATATTGGGTGAATATATTTTCATAAAATTGAAAAACATTCAGTTTTTTAATTGATTATTTTCAATTTTTTTTTTAGTTTGGTTTATTTATTGTTATTGTTTTTTTAATCATATTATTAAATAAATCAAATTTATTAATTTTAGTTAAGTGAATAACTTGATTCTCATTTTTTATTTAATATTTTTTTATGGTCGAAATTTGTTTTGCCTAACCTGTGACCACCATTCTAGTTAATTATTGTTTTTCATCATACATGCACATTGGAACTTTTGAGAAACTCAGAGTAATATTGAGAGTTTCAAATCAACAGGGGCAGAATTGAACAATTTGTAAACTTTAGAGTCAAGAATATAGTTTACCCTTTACTTTACAACATCCGACAAAGCGCACACTTACTAAGAGCAACTTAATATAGTTTACTCCTTAGTTTATCACAACATCTGACAAAGCACATGCTAACAGCATCTTTTCCCTTCAGACACAAACGCTTCCCTCTCTCGCTACAAGCCCTAAGTAAGCGATCAACAAATTCTCGAGAGGTAAATTCTCTAATCATTTTCTTCTCTTGCTTTGATTTATAGATTAGCTTAAAAATCTGGGTCCAAGCAACTTCATAGATCTTCAGTTTCTGCTTATTTTAACAACATGCGGACTTTAATTTTCTACTTTCTTGCTGCAGGAAGAGAGAAAAAGCATGCAGTGAATTTTGTTTCTTTTTTGTTTTTAGATTAGTGGGGTTTATTTAAGTTTGTTGATGTTTTCTGGGTGTTCTTCGTTTGTCGTTTAAACAGTAATGGAAGGAGGTGGGTCAGGTCACAATTCAACACCTAGAATTGATAAAACAAGAGTTTTGGATGTGAAACCGCTGCGTACTTTAGCACCAGTGTTTCCTTCAAGCTCTGAAGCACCTCCATTTGTATCTACATCTCCTTTTGGGCCTCACTCTTCTGGATTTGCACCATTTTATCCTTTTAGTGCACCACAGGCTACACAAGCAACACCTGACCTTAACCAACATACACACGCCACTCCTGCAGCTCCCCTTCGCTCGTTTCGAGGTACAGAGTCTAATGGGGATGCTTTTAATGGAGAAGCTGGGTCCTTTGATGGTAGCAAGGGCTCAGCTAAGCGGAAAACCAAGTCTTCTTTGCAGAAAAGAGCGAGGAAGAGCCAGGATTTGGATTTTACGTTGTCTGTTGAGAATAATTTTGTTGTGGGAGTTAGTTTGTCTGAAAGGGATGATGGTAATGGGGAAGTGGTTCATAGTATACGTATGAGATTTGATGCACTTAGGAGAAGGCTTAGTCAATTAGAAGATGCTAAGGAATCGCCTGTTGGGATTATTAGGCGGGCGGATCTGAAAGCAGGGAATATTTTGATGACCAAACAGGTGCGGACAAATATGAGGAAGAGAATTGGAGCAGTTCCTGGAGTTGAGATTGGGGATATTTTCTTTTTCCGAATAGAAATGTGCTTGCTGGGATTGCATGCTCCATCCATGGCTGGGATTGACTACATGTCTCTAAGGAATGATCTAGAGGAAGAACCACTGGCTGTAAGTATCGTTTCGTCGGGTTATTATGAAGACAATGCAGAGGATAAGGATGTTTTAATATATAGTGGACAAGGAGGGGCTGCCAACAAGGATAAAGGAGCAACTGATCAGAAGCTTGAGAGGGGCAACCTTGCATTAGAGAGGAGTTTGCGCCGGGGAAATGAAGTGAGAGTCATTCGGGGTATGAAAGACTCTGTTAATCAAGCATCAAAGGTCTATGTATATGATGGCCTGTATAGGGTCCAGGAGTCTTGGGTGGAGAAGGCGAAATCTGGTTGCAATATATTCAAGTATAAGTTGGTTAGAATTCCTGGGCAGCCAGATGCTTTTGGTGTTTGGAAATCAATTGAAAAGTGGAAGGAGGGGCTTTCCTCAAGGGCTGGACTAATTCTTCCAGACCTCACTTCTGGGGCTGAAAGCACGGCTGTTTCACTTCTAAATGATGTTGATGAGGAGAAGGGGCCTGCTTACTTCACATATGTCTCCACTGTCAAGTATTCTAAATCATTTAAATTAACACAACCTGCTTATGGGTGCAACTGTCCAAATGCATGCCAACCAGGCAATTTGAACTGCTCCTGCATTAGGAAAAATGAAGGTAACTTCCCCTACACTGCCAATGGGGTTCTAGTCTGCCGGGCTCCAATGATAGATGAATGTGGTCCCACATGTCCATGCTTTCCTAATTGCAAAAACCGGGTGTCTCAGACTGGCTTAAAAGTTCGTTTGGAAGTGTTCAAAACAAAGGACAGAGGTTGGGGCCTGCGGTCATGGGATCCTATTCGTGCTGGTACTTTTATCTGTGAATATGCTGGTGAAGTGGTAGAAAAAGTTAGCCAGCCTGGAGAAGAAGGTGATGGTGATGATTATGTGTTTGATACCTCCCGTGTGTATGAATCTTTCAGATGGAATTATGAACCTGGGTTAGTAGAGGAGGACAGTTCTATTGAAGCTATTGAGGAACCCAAGGTCCCATCTCCCTTAGTCATAAGTTCAAGGAATGTTGGAAATGTAGCTCGATTCATGAATCACGGTTGTTATCCAAATGTTTTCTGGCAGCCAATTATGTACGAACACAACAGTGAATCTTTTATCCATATTGGCTTTTTTGCAATGAGACACATCCCCCCTATGACAGAGTTGACTTACGATTATGGGAAATCTTGTGTGGGTGAGGCTGAAGCTGATGGTGGCAGCACACCACGTGGAAGGAGGAAATGTTTATGTGGAGCACCAAGATGCCGGGGCTACTTTGCTTGAAGGTTAATGTGCGCATGCTTGTGGACTTATGGTGGCTGCAAGCGTGGTCAGGGCTGAAAAGGTTTGAAGTCCTTACCATGTTTATTTTTAATTGTAGCTAGTTGTTTCAGATGCTCATAATTGTGCATGGTTTGCTCACTTCCATCATGCTAAGTACATGATTGTGTGTATTTATCTGGGTCCAACTTACATGTAAATTGTATTTATTTCATGCATGCAAAAATTAGAAGCTCGTTTGATAATTTGAGGGAAAATAAAAATAAAGAGTGTTTAAAGGATGTTAAATGACTAAATGTGTGAACTTAGCTAAACACATACTATAGTGATGTTCAATAAATAAAGTGTCAATTTGATAATTTTTCTACATAAGGGCAGCTTACAATCTTGAATACTCTCTTTTTTTAATACCCAAAGGTTATATTTATTGGAACTTTGGAAGCAACACACTGATCATCGTCAAGGTGATCCGAAACAGAAACATGTTCCTTAAGTGGACAGTTGACAAGATGAAATATGCAGCGGATCTTGAAGAATTCTGCTACAAAGTTGTAGAAGCCAGTTTAATTCTTTCTGTTTGATGATCGATTGCATTGTCTCTGACTGTTTCACCTGTCTTTTTAATTCCAATAATAGTAATTAGATTCTTAACCTTTCAATGATAATGACTGTTGTTTATGGCTGACATACACTCTTAACCTTTTTAGCTCTATGCGGAGTATGCCGGCTTGGAAAGTCAATGAAGTGGTTTTGTGCGGTGAGAAAAGCATTAAAACTGTCTGTCGCAAAGGGATGACTAATTATTAGATGAAATGTACATTATATCAAGTCTGTTGGATCATAGTCGATTCAAATCATTCAAATGCATGTAAATATTTGAGTGAAGTCAAGTCTTCCACAGTTAATCGGGAAATCTGTTCGTGCACCACAGCTTGGTAACGAAATCATGATGCTTATGCATGTTGTACAAGATACCTCTGTTTTTTCTCAAACCAAATGTAGTCACGTTAATGTTCTTTTCACAGTATTCTAGTCATATAAAATGTGTGAATCCTGCGCTTTCATGTAAAACTCCAATAACCTTAGGGTACTGTCCTCTCTCTCCCTCTTTTGTTTTGGAGGGGTGCTGGTGTCTTCCACTTAATCCTGAAATCCTGAACTTCTGGAGTTGCTAAATGCATCTCTAGCTATTATATGCAATGAGTTGTCAAATTATCTTGAATAACAGAAGTTATCCTTCTTGAGTTCCAAACTCATATGATCGATCCTTGCTTGTTTGGTTGGTATGCTTAGACATCAAAAGAGCAAGCATCTGTAATAGAAAATAATTGAAACTTGGATTTTGTATGTTTCAATTTGGTACGATTGCTGAGTTTTTTATTTCTTGTTTGGCTGGTTGTATTTATACATGCCTGCACCTTTTTGTTAATGTGAACCTTGGATGTAACTATTTCCATCCTTTCTCATATCCTGTAATGGAAAGTGATTGTAGTTGTGATTTTGTTCGGAATTGCTGTGATGCTTGTGCTCTTTACCTTTTTTAATCTTTATAGCATCTTTGAGACATCATCTCATACTTCCCTTCTTGTAATGTACTGCAGTCCCAGGGGTTGCTAAAACTATGCCGTTTGGAGAAATGTTTTGCGCAGCATTATGGTTAAATGGGCGTCCACTCTCTCTCTCTCTCACTTTTTTTTTTTATTATCATACGGAGCTAGGTATAGGACAGGCTGCTAAGGTCCCTTTTTAATAGTGCAAGGACCTCTAATTTTGTGCAGGACCATCAGTGAAGCTTCCGTAGCAGTGTGTTTATACTTGCGGATTAACTGTAATATTCTGGACTTTACCAATGCTGTACGAACGCCAGACTGTCAGTTGACAGAAGATCCAATGTTTCTGTACCTGTGAATAATCTAAACCTTAACCTAGTAAAGTTTTCTTCTGTCTTAGCAATGGGGTGAAAACTGTGTTGAGCACTCATTCTATACTTGTAGTCAGTCTTTCTATTAATTTGATCCTACAGCCCTGGATTTCTAGCATGTGCTGGGAGTAGCCTGTGTATTTATGACTTCTTTACCAGTCAAAAAAAGTGTAAGAAAAATTTAAATCAATTTACAAGTGATATCAATGGGAACCATAATATCAGAGGCGCTATCTAGCACAACCAAAAAAATGGTTGACTGGTAAAGAAGAGGACCAAACAAGTACAGCAAAGGGTGATTTCTTCAGTGCATTAACATTTCCTGGCAATGAAGCAGGACATGCAACACAACCTTCGTAGCATTTATCGTATTGTATTGACATGAAGAAAACATCTTACGCGAGCTACAAGCAAAACTGCCAACGGCAAAAAGAACAAAAGCAATTGTTCGTATGTACAGAGATCCGACCTAAGTTTCTATTGTAAATCTCACCTTCCGGGTGCGTTTATTATCCTCTTTTCCACGCCGACCGGATTTTTTAAGAGATGATTTTAGATTTGAGGATGACGATGGAGAAAGAAAGTTTGGTCCTCTTCTCTTTTGCCCTGATCGGTCAAGCCAATACAGAACCGTTGCTACTCCATATAAATTGTTCTTCCTCTTTGCATACTGATACGCAGCGACCGCATCAAGCTCCTCAAAGAACACCACCTGGGCAGAGCCCATAACTTGAAAGACTTTGGTTTTCAAAGGATCCACTCTACCAAATCTACTAAATTTTCTTATCAAATCCATTTTAGAAGGAAGATTAAAATCTTTGGGAAACTTCATGTGCAGAGAATTAGAATAGGTGAATGTGCTCTCAGCTGGTTGTTGAGATACTTTTGACTTGAATGGTTGATCAGATGTACCTGGTATATTGCGCTCATTATTCATAGAACTGCCTTCAGAAGATGAAATCATTCTCACTCTTCTGCTGGTCTCAACAGATGTGGCATTATCACTGTTGCAAGGCTGAATCAAGACTTTGTGAGTGTTCAGTTCAGATGACAAACAATTTCCAATCTTTTCATTTCCAGATCGAGTTTTAATATTGTCGAAGGCACCAACCGCTGATTGTTGAGCCATTTGAGGTTTGAATGACAGGTCAGAAGTGCCAGGTCGACAGTGGCCCTTATCATCCATAGAACTGCCTTCAAAAGGTGAAATCATGCTCGCTCCTAAGCTGGTTTCGACAGATGTTGCATCATCATTGTCGCCATGCTCTAACTGGGATTGATCAATATTCAGTTTGCATGGAAAGCAATTGCTGGTTGCTGCTCTTGCATTGCCAATCTTGTCATTTTCAGAATAAATTATGGAACTGGAAAAGGTGCCAATGGCCAATCGTTCGGTCAATTGCGGCTTGACTAATGGATCAAAAGTACATGGTAGATAGCACTCCTTGTTATTCATTAAACTATCTCCAAAAGATTGAATAATGCTCATTCTTCTGCTGGTTCCAAAAGATATGGCATCATCACTGTTGGTAGGCTTCATCTGGATTTGATCAGTATTCGATTCATATGGCAAGCAATTGCTGGTTGCTGCATTTGCATTCATATACTTGTCATTGTCTGAATAAGTTTTGGAATTGGCAAAGGCATCGAGCACTGATTGTTGAGCCACCTGAGGCTTGAATGATAGATCAGAAGTTTCCACAAGACAATTAATCACTGGCTCGGTGGTAGAAAGTTTCAGAACTAGTTTACAATCATCCATCTTATCCTCACTCAGAATTCCTTCAGCTATCTTCTCAACAGCATCATACTCAACAGGTTTTAAGGCCTCACAATCTTTCAGGATACTGGTGATTCCTCCTGGTTCCTGCATTTCAGCATCAGGCAAGCAAGTCCCATTATCATTAAGGGCATCAACATTATCTTTGCTCTCCTGAAACATGCTGAGCTCCAGAATATTGCTACGGTAAGATGCATCTTTTGCAAGGTAAACGTGAGGCATGTTCTGGACCAAGTGCATGGAATGGCGGTCTTGGATCTCTGCTCCTGTCTCAAATCTGGTTCTACTTTGTAAATGAGCATCCCCTCCTGTAGAAGACAAAAGTGGTTGAGTGTTGCAAATAGAATCCAAGAAAGCTGGGCCAGGGATTAAAGTATCAGATATATGAACTCTGTGCTCTGATTTTCTTTTCTGATGATATGCATCAGCTTTACAAATTGGGCAGCGAGGTGTAGGCTTCTGCAACTTGAAAGAAAAACCAGAACCAGCAGACTGATCATTCTGTCTTTTTACCCCAGTGAAGTTGATAGGGTTTGCAATGTAAGGTGCAGGGGGGCCAAAATTTCCCCTACCAGCTTTTCCATCAACCTCAACACTTGGCTGGCTCCTGATGCAGTCTGGATAAGAAAATCTAACGCCAATGCTTCTACAAAAGAATTTTCTCAATTCAAGATTAGAAGTGCTTTGGTATGACAAATTTCCAAATCTCGAGCAACTCTGCTTCACAGTATTCAAGCATTCTCTCCTCATGAAGAATGCATTTGAAGCAAGACAATGCAAGTTTACTGGCATCTCAGTGAGTGGTTGTGGCTTGGTTTGCTTAGTTTGAGCCAACACTTCACTACGTTGATCCTCACAAAAGCTTTCAACTTCAAGTTCTGAAGTGACTGATTTTTGTGTCACTGATTGCGTTGCATTACCTAAAGATGTAACGTAGAATCAACTCAGAACAAGAATATAAAATGAAATTTAAAAGGACTGCACACGAAGAAATAACCTGATATCTATACAACAGCAAGCAGGCATTAGCTAATCAGACAGACAAACAAGTTACTTTTTCCAAAAATCTTAAAGTGCCTCTAATTACCTCCTCATTTGATAATAATCTTTACTTACACATACCAAATCACACAACCCTTGTTTCAAGCACTTAGCTCATCAACCAATATCAAACAGGCCACTGTCATTATATCTGAATTCTGTTGTGTATGACAAAGAAAACATCAGACAGACCATACTCACAAACTATTGCAAGTCTCACAAGCATACCATACTGCTAAAATGCTCTTCAATGATTGACAAACAAATAACAATTCAAGTCTTTCACGTTAAAAACTCCATTACAAAAGTGCAAATTATGAACTCAGAGTCCACTAGTCCAATCAATTTAAACAAATCACAAACTGAGTCTATATAACAATTAGAAAAGCTATTAATCACACACCTGAAGCTGATAAACAAACACAATCATCCTCATTACGCTTTTTCTTAATTGCCTCTTCATTCAATAACAACTTCTGACGGGTCACCATAAATCGACGAAACATTTGAACCTGAGAAACCAAACTGACTGCACACACAAAATCTGAATCTTCCACGAATGGACAAACCCCCAGTCCGCGAACCAAACCCACCACCGAATTCGCGCAAAACAAGAAACCCACATCTTCACTTCTGATCTTTCTTCTTTCATTCTCAGATTCGAGTAATGGGTACTGACAGGGGCATTTCAAGCTTGAAACGGCACGTCGCGCAATCAATTTCAACACATGATCAAGAAGTACCTGACCAATACTACATTTTATTGTCTTAACTAATGACCCAAAGTTTTCTTTGAAAGAACGTACCTCGGATTCCACAACGTAACGAGGTTTGATGATGTTAAAGAAAGAAACGGAGATGCCAAGAGTGTCGGTTGTTGAAACCAGACCTGGGTACCATGTTTGCGGGTATATCACTCTTGCCCACACTACATCTCCTCTTCGAAACCTCATTGTTTCTGGGTTTCTTTGATTTTTGGTTTCTTTTTCCTGTGAAGCATGATTTTGCATCTTCTTTTTATAGGAGGTGGCTGTTTGGAAATGGGTCGAGTGAGGATTAACCGCCAAATTGATGTGATTTCCCGCTTTAATGAAAAAGGAGGGCTAGTTTTTTATTCATGGGCTTTTCTTTCTTTTGGATCTATAGATTTTTAGTCATAACCTAACTTGTGCTACCATATTAATTTGAAATGTGATTTTGGCTGAGTTTGCTCTTCACTTATTTATAAAATTGAATAAGTTAAACTTGAGTGATCTAATAAGTGGATAACACTGATGAAAATAACATAATAAAAATAATAAATACATGAATATAAAATTATGCTAAAAAAATCACATAGAAAATCTAATTCAAAATTTTATTATTTGATATTTTTTGTTTGGGTAGAATTCCTTTATAAAAAGCTTACAACTCTTTAAATAAACCAAAAAATTAACCAAAACAAACTAGAAAACCTATAAATAAAGAAAAAGCTAAAAAAATATTTTAATAGTTCTAAACTCTTAAGTCAATTAAGAAAATATAGCTAATCTTTAACAATAATTTCTGAGTATTGTCAAAATATCTTCCTATTTTTTTATTGTTAAATTTTTTAATTAGAAATAGAACTTCTAGAATCTTTAAGTAAAATTTTAGCTCAATCCAACGACCATATAGAAAATTGTCCTATTAATATAAAGTTGCATATTAGAAGAAAAATAATCTTGCATCAAAAAACTTATTTTCAAGTTCAAATTATTCTTACTTTAATCTCGTAGATGTTCAATCAAGACTCTCCAACCTCTTTTTATCTTCATTCCTTTCATCTTAAAATTTATATAATTGTCAAATTATTTCTCATCTTGTTACAAGTAAAAACCATTAAAAATTAAAAACATCATAAATATATATAAAAAACTAAAATATTTAATTTTTATTTATTTACATCTCTGCTAGCTAAAACAAATATATCAGTCGACCTACCACGTTGTTGATTTAGCCAAAATCTCGAGTGAGATCTTACCAAGTCAGCTCCAAAACTTATTTGCGGAAATATGTATTGGATTTGATGAAACAATGCAAGGAATTATGGCAGCAAAGTGTATTCTTATTTATCTGTTTAAATGTGGGTTTTAGTTTAAATTAATTTTTTTTTATTAATATGGATATTCGGATCAGCTTGTGCGCATCTTGACTAATTGTATAAATTTTAAAATTAACAATTATTTAAATCTCAGTAGTTATTATATTAGCAATCACATTACTTCAATCTGAAAAGTTGAACCTGAAAGATTAAATTAATCTTATTCATCCAAGTTATGCATGCAACAACTCCATTCATTTCCATCCAATATACAAGTTTCTTTCTTTAAAAAAAAAGGATTTTTCATAGATTCTTTTATCATTAAAAAACGAAAACAAGATATTCAATTGAACTACTCCCCATGGCGACATCAGAACGTATGTTTTTCCCAAGTACAAAGCAACATAAAAGAGTTTGTATATATACGAAAGCCGTAGTGTTCTTATATATGTATGGTACTTTTGCTTTTTCCAAGGACTCAATGTAAGGTTTTCTCAAGCATAAAACAAACAAGAAAGAAGTGTAAAATATATATGCCCTTTACAATCTTCATTTACTTTTGCAAACCACCTGCCAACCTCTCTCTCAAATTTTTCCTCAAGATTTTGCCTGATGGTGCCTTGGGAATGGCTTCTACGAAGAACACTCGTTTTATTTTCTTGTAATATATCACCTGCATCGTCATCATGTTGTGAGTACTTTGTCAGCAACCAGTGAAAGTACAGTTTGTCAATTTCTTTTTTGATTCCTTTTGCATTAACTAATAAGAAAGAAACTGGAGAGTAATTAAGGTTTACCTGTTTTGAAATATACTGCATAATTTCTTCTCCGGTGACTTGAGAGTTTTCTGATTTTATTACAAATGCAACCGGAATTTCTCCTGAATTCTCGTCTTTCATCCTGAAATTTGACATTATTTACCGTATAAGATTCATATTCGAGGCTTATAAGAAAAAAAAAACTACTGCATTTCATTAGTGTTTCCGAATAAGAAGAGATAAATATATGTTTGGTTTGGTTAACTCTGGACAGTTTCTATTCTTGGAGACATGACATTTCTATCCATGATATCCCGTTTCTTATATCTCGAGATAGAAACCGAACACTACATCAGTGTAGGGTGTTAATTTTTGCACTTACCCTACCACAGCAGCATCAGATATCCCTGTATGAGCTTGCAACAAAGCTTCGAGTTCAGCAGGAGCAACCTGAAACCCTTTATATTTGATCAATTCCTTCAATCTATCAACAATGAAAAGCTCATCATCATCGTCAATAAAGCCGATATCGCCTGTGTGTAACCATCCATCGTTGTCTATCGTTCTTGAGGTTGCCTCAGGGTCATTAAGATATCCTGAATATTTGCAAGAGTCGACACATCAGTTTCTTTTTAAAGATGATTTTTTTGACTAGTTACTAGTCCTTAATGTAAAATTAAGACTTAATCATTCGAGTTTTTGTTTTTCTAGTTTTTCTTACCTTTCATGATCTGATCACCTCGGATGCAAATCTCACCAGGCAGGTTCCTTGGTAGAGAGGAACCTGTTTCAGGATCAACAATCTTCATCTCTGCATTCCTAACCACAGTCCCGCATGCACCTGGTTTTATGTCAAAAGGTTCCTTGGCAAATGCCAAACACATTGCTAGAACAGGTCCTGCCTCGGTCATTCCATATCCCTATATATTAAATCAAATCAAGTCATGATTATTAGCCTCTCGGTTTCAACTTAACACCTCTCAAGTACTATCTCTCTCTCTCTCTCTCTCAAAAAAGAAGCAACTGAAGTGGTGATTATTATCTGCAGTTGAATTTTGGATTTAAAGCACTCATGTATTATGCATGCAAGAAAAGGGGAATGGTCTAAAAGACAAGAACGGCAGAACTTAAGAGCTCCCTTCATTTAAAAGCTTTTATTATTCAAGGTGAAACACTTGCATGCTCTGGTCCATACCCAGATGAAATTAGGGTTGCTTCTAGGAAGTGGGTGATTTGTAAGAAATTAGAGAGATGTTTCCATGTTCTGCGGGAAACATTTATAATTTGATGACGACAATGACCCTTCAACCCCCCCTAAATGTTAAACAAACTTCTATTCTTAATTTTATCTATGTTTTTAAATAGTTGAATGAGCGACCTCTTCTTATAACCATTAATTATTATCTCATCCAGTTCGGAAATGATCTGAAAAAGTGCTTGCGTTATTAAATATTTATCTAGCTAATACGACGATCTTTGAGTCAATCTAAGTAAATTACTTTTTTTGTTTTTTCTTAAATCTATATATAGTCTTTTCTTTATATTTAGGTTAAAATTATTATTTTTTATTATTTGATTGCATTATGAAGAATTAATAAAAAACTAGTTTTTTTTATATACATATATTTCTTTTTATTTTTTTTGAAATGTTAATTAATATGGTATCATATTATGATTTCTCAGGACGAAATACTCTTTTTTGTGTGTGTGTGTGGAGTGAGCATATAAATCTGAGAGGATATTCATTTAGTTTTTGTAATTTAGTATTGTAAAAATATCAAATAGACTACATTAAAGTAATATTTTAATTATTAAAATAATATTATTTTTTATTAAAAGATTCCTTAGAATTGACCGAAACGAATCTAGAATAGGTTGGACCGAATTAATCAAAACTTTAACAACCCAATCAAATAAATTTTATTTTCAAATTTAAAACTCGAACTCAAGTTGATTTTTCCAAATAACTTATCCTTAAAGTTTAATATATAACTATGCTTAAAACATGCCATATTTTTCAGGTTTTGCTACTAGTAAACACTGACAGGGACCACTAGGGCCCTCCTATAGTTCTTTTGAAAAGAAAATAATAATAAAAAAGACTATATCTCAACTTAATTATTTGAAGTTTATTGAAGAAAGAAATGCTAATTAATGTCCGACTCAAAATTATTAATTTTCTGTTCCTGTATGCTATAAAAGAGCCGACTATTCAGCTTTGTGCAGTTCGGACACGGGCTGGAGACGTGGAGTCCATATTTGAGATAGGACTGAAAAAAAAATTATTTTAATTATTATTTTTTAAAAAAATTAATAGCTTAATAATCAAATTTTAATTGGATTTTACATGAGTTAACTGGGTTTATCTATATTTTTTATTGATTTATTCTAAATCAATTAATTTTTTTTAATTTAATGGGATCGATACAGTGAACGAGTTTTAGTTTTATACCAAGTAATTTGTTTTAGCAAAATAAAAAAATATTTTTATTTATTAAAATAATTGAATACATCCAAACTTGATATCTATAACTCTTAAGTTGATATAGTTAATCACTAATTCAGAATCTTTTTCAGGTTAGTTTGTAAAATTTAATTGAAATTAAAAAATTTACAAGAAATATTCTAATGACATGGTTTTAAAATTGAAACAAAACGAGGAGCATAACTACTTGCTTTTTTTTTTTTTTTTGATGAATGTCGAAGACATAACTACTTGCTAATTAGTAGAGTCCTTAAGTCGGTGAGTTTAGTCAAACATGATTAGTTAATTCCTTGGTCTAAATTAGGCACTCCCCACCAAATGGACCTAATTGAAAGTGATCCCAATATGATCTAAATATATAAAAAAAATCAAAGCAATTGCAGTTTTCATTCAAGTGGAAGAAAACGATAGACATAATCTTCGATCCAAAAGTCAAAATAAATTTCGACAGAAGGGTTAAGGCTGATAATGAAAGGAAGATGAGGGGGGCATACCTGACCAAGTCTAGCCTGAGGAAACCTGGCTCTGACGGTATCTTCAAGCTCCTTTCCCAATGGCGACCCTCCAGACTTCAACATCCTCAACGAAGACAAGTCATGTTTATCAAGATCAGGTGACTTGGCAATTGCCACCATCACTGGTGGTACAACTGGTGCTATAGATACCTTATACTTCTCAATCAATCCCAGCAAAGAACCGATCTCAAACTTTGGCATTATCAAAATTGCAGCACCAACTCTCAACCCACAAAGCATTATTGAATTCAGAGCATAAATATGGAACATAGGCAGCACGCACAGAATCACATCTTCACTGTGAAAATATAGGTTAGGATTGTCGCCATCTACTTGTTGAGCCACACTGGTTATTAGCCCTTTGTGTGTTAACATGACTCCTTTTGGTAATCCTGTAGTCCCTGAAGAATAAGGCAATGCCACAACATCGTCAGGCCTGATGTCAACTTGGGGCATATCATTATCATCAGCCTGTGTTAGCTCTGAAAAGTGCAAGCACACATCTGGGGCAGAGTCTACACACATGACCTTGACATCGTTTTGTTGTGCATAATCTTTGACCTTGTCATAGTAACAAGCCTGTGTTATCAAAAGCTTTGCTTTTGAGGCTTTGGCTTGTTTTGCTAGCTCTGCAGGAGTGGAGAAAGGATTGGCAGCAGTAGTAATGGCACCTCTGTGTGAAGCACCTAAGAAAGCAAGCACGAATTCAGGTGAACTTGGCAGGATGAGCATGATCACATCACCTTGTTGAATTCCAAGCTTGTTAAGACCAGAAGCAGCTCTTCTTGCCGTGAGCTCAACATCGGCATAGGTGTAGACATCCCCATTTGCGCCATTTATCAGACAAGGTTTCGATGGATATTTAGAGAAGTTTTCAAAAACGTATGAATGCAGAGGAAGGCCTTTCGGGATGTCAATATCTGGCAATTTTGAGCGAAAGATGAATTCTTCTTTTTGCTTTGTTATTGTATCCATTGTGGGCTAAAGTTGCAGAGGGAGAGGGTGGATTTTAGGTGCTCTGTGTTTTTTATGAATGGAGCCCTGAGAAAGCAAAATGGAAAGCATTGGTGGTGATATAGAAATAGTTAGACGGGGTTGGTGAAAGGATAAAGTGGGTACTGTTGAATTTGTTGAAGGGCAAAATAGGGAGAAAATAATTGAAAAGGAGTTGTGTTTGGTGAACACCGAAGAATCTGTGCGCTTGGGTTGGTGAGACCGGGGTTAATGACGCTTGCTATTCTGGGTCGGGTTCCGAGTTAGGTGAGTTTATTGTTGTTAATTTGAGTTAATTTAATTTTTTAATATTTTATTAAAAATAAAAATGATATTTTTTTGTAAAATAAATTAAAAAAAAATTCAACAAAGTTATACCAAGATTAATTTTTTATTTTTTATTGAAACTTGACCGGTCTAGACTTCATGTTACCGGCCAATATAATGTTGGGTCGGGTTTTTAAAACTTGGTTGAGAGGGTGGGGCCCGTTTGGATATATTTAGAAAAAAATGCCTATGGAATGAGGTGGCTTTTCTTCCTCTTATCTTTTAAGTTTTCACCAACCACCAGTTCATATTATTTTATTTTATGTGCAAGTTGAATTTCCAGCGGTAGGATGTTTTTTTTTTTTTTTTGGTGTTTAAGATGATTTTTTTTAAGTATAATATTTTTTAAATATAAATTATATTTTTAAAAATTAAAAATATATAATTTTTATCTAAAAAAAAAGCATAAACTACCTTCCATCCTGACATACACACACGAACCTGCTCCCTACAGCAACAATAGACAAAACCGAGAAAACATACAAAAATAAAATAAAATAAAATTATGATTAATCTTATAATTTAAAAATATAATTTAAGCAACCACTAAGTACTTTCCAATGAAGAAATAAAATAATAGAACCATTTAGGTGGTGGTCCAGTGGTAAGAGTTCGGGACCAAGAGGTTTGTTCCCTCTGTGGTCTCAGGTTCGAGCCCTGTGGTTGCTCATATGATGGCCACTGGAGGCTTACATGGTCGTTAACTTCAGGGCCCGTAGAATTAGTCGAGGTGCGCGTAAGCTGGCCCGGACACCCACGTTAAACTAAAAAAAAAAAAAAGAAATAAAATAATAGTTGGCAAAGTTATGTGCACTTGTTAAATGATATGATTGTCATGCAAAGTGTTATATAATCCACGCCACCTAATCTTGTTAGGCTAAAATAATTCGTATGGCCGTGATGCAATAGCGTTTACTTTCAAGACTCCTTTTTTTTTTAAAATTTAAATTCTAATTTTTTTTGGGGGAAATTAAACTAATTAAAATAAATATGTAGGAGAAAAAAACAAATTTTCTTTTCCAAAATTGTTTTTTTTTATCATTTGTTTCTTATTTATTTTGAAAAAAATATTATTTTGTTTTTATCACAAGCATGCCTTTTACTATAAGAAATTATCATGATCTATAAAACAATATTAAACCAAGAAATAAAAAAAATATCTCAATAATTTTTATGGAATTATATGAGTAAAATAAAAATTAATTCAAGAAAAAGTAAAAAAGTATATATTCATAGGCAAATATCTCAAATTGTTAAGGGGTTTCGATCTTTCCATGGGTAAGAAATAAGAAAATTATGGGGACAATTAATATATATTTTATTTGGATATGAAAAGTTGAGAATATAAGAACTAAAGTGGGAACTATAAAAAATTAACTTCCCGATAAAAAGAGTTTTTTAACCTATAGTGTATTTTCCATTAATACAGCATGAGCGTTCTTGTGCAATTAACAATAAAATAATAAAAATGAAACATCCACAAATCTATTTCATATATAAAATGATAGTTTGTTTTTATATATCACCATAAATTGACATTTTATTTATGTTTTTTTAATTCTATTTGGAGAGAGAATTAAACTTGCAGGAGCTTATTCATCAATTGACTTCTTAAAACATAATAAATATCTTATATACCCTTGCAAGTAAAATATCTTTAACCGGTATATTTTTTTGTATTTTCATAAAAATTTCTTTATTATAATCAAGTTAACTGAAAGTTTAATCATTTAATAAATATAAATATCAACAAAAAAGTGGTTGATACTTCCATTGCAGATATCAGTGCTTGGTTTCTTCTTGCACTGTTCGAGTAGTGCATGCGATAAGTTTGGAAGGCCAAATGGTGGCTTACTAAGCGGTATTTGAATTGTCTCGATTATCCTTTCATCTCTAGATAGCGCATGTATCAAATAATCTTCCGGTTTAGCGTTAATGATATTTTTTTCTTTCTCTCCTCGTTGATTTCCATGTCTAACCCTCTAAATTTTAAAAACAACATTTCAATTTGTTTTTCATTTAGGTTTCATTCATGTTCTTTTGATTATTGTTTGTTTTATTGGAAATAATTTATAGAATTTGAATTCCTTTTCAATTGCATCCTCCTTCGATTTTTTATTTGTCAGATTCTGTTCTTATTCTTTTGATTGTTATTTTTTTTACTTTGATTTTTTTTTAAATTTATAATTATCTTTATGATTTTATTTTTCAACATTAAATTGATTTGAAATTGAGCTTATTGATTAAGTTCGGGTCTAAGATTTTATGGATTGTGAGTTTGGAGAATTAACCCAGGTTTAGAAGATCTGTCTGAGTTTGATGGTTTTTTTTTTTTAAAACTCATGTTTTTTCAGTTTCATCCTTCGATATTTATTTTAAAGAGGATTGCACTCCGTTATTATTATTTTTTCTTTTTATAGGAATTTTCACTAGTTTTGAAAATGACATGTGTTATCTGAGTATTTTTATTTGCTATCCTTTGTTAAATTTAGCTTTTTTATAGAGAAAATCTATTTATTATTAAATTAAATTAATTTATTAAATATAAGCATGAAATGCTCATTTCATGATATTTTGTTGGGTTTGCTTTCCGGTTATTGCTCTTACAATGCATGCGGCTGTTTTTAGTGTCATCGTGCAGCCTTTCACGATGATATTGTAACCGTCTTAATGAACTTTTTCTAGTGGTGAAGTGGTGTCTATGGCGGAGCGACAGTTAGTCTCCAATAGACTTTTATTTGTTTTTCTCTTCGAGTATTATATTGACAACTTATTTTTTTATAATTAATTATTGTTATTATTTTTACTTTATTTATTGTCAATATTTTTTAATCATATTACTAAATTAACCGAGTTTATTGAACTAAGTCAAATCAATTACTCGAATCTCATATATATATATATATATATATATATATATATATATATTTTAAAAACATTGGTGTTGCATGAACATTTTTTTTATTATCAATTATTTTTTTATTTTTTTATTATTATTGTATTTATTATTCTTGTTATTTAAATTAATTGAGTTTATTAAATCAGATAATGACCAAAATCTTGATTATTTTTTTGCTTTTTTAAAAATAATTACATCACCTTTACATCCTTGTTTTATATTAAAAAAAAATTAGGTCGCCAATGAAATATCGAGTATCACCCATGTAGTTCATTTCTTTTTTTTTTTCCCTCAAAGAAAAAAATTTGGTCGCCAAATGGGACAATGGCATCTATACTTCTCTCAATATATATATGATTTATTTTTCGAACAACAATGTTTAATGATTTTATCGTAGAAATTGGAGAAATTTCATGTATAGTCAAATTCTAAAAAATAATGGATTCAGAAACACCAACCACCATCTTCATTTCCCAGAAAAGAAAGGGATAGCTCCCAATATTGTATCCTTGTATTTTATTCCCCTTTACAAGTTAGTCCTCTCTTTAAGTGTTCATTGATAAGATGTGAGTTGCCATCAATTTAGTTATTTTTCCTTCAAGAAATACCCTTTTGACTATATATTAATTGAAAGAAACATAGGAAAGCTTGGTAAATTTCTAAGAAATTAATGGAGCTTTTAAGGAACTAATGACGGACTAAGTTATGGTTTCTGAAACTAGAGAGACTAAGCTATTATATTGATAAAAAAGCTTGGACTAAATTAATATTTACTCATTCAAAAATCTAACACACCTTACGAACCTTCATCCACATCATGGGCATGGCAGATATATATATATAAGAACAACACACACAGTGGCCACTTTAATTTAAAACCATTACCCCTTCTATGTCCTGTTCTTGCTGCAATTTAATTTTTTTCTCAAAACATCAATCTCCTTCACTGCCTTTTCCAGGCTCTCCCTCATTATGCCATTTGATTCTTCAAGACGTTCTGCACGCCTTTGTTCTTCAGCTACCCTGTTGTTCAGCCAGATAAGCTTGTTATTGTCCTCCTTCATTTGCTTGATTCGGCT
Source organism: Populus trichocarpa (assembly GCF_000002775.5). Lineage (NCBI taxonomy): Eukaryota > Viridiplantae > Streptophyta > Magnoliopsida > Malpighiales > Salicaceae > Populus > Populus trichocarpa. Next base: position 19,277,482 of record NC_037287.2, on the reverse strand, counting down.
CACAACCATATCTTGGTATGATCTGATTTCATACTTCAGCTTGGGTTCACCTACAGACCAATTTACACAACATGTTATAACATGATATGTTGGCAGAATGATTAAGTTCAAAAAATACATTTCAAGGAGACAGAACCTGTTGAATACTCGTTGAAGAGATCCACGTCTTGTTTATCTGCCATGTAACCGTGAAGTTGGAGCTCCCAACTAGGTAGAAGGTAGAGTGGACTTCGATTCCAAACATTTCTACCTGTACCTTGATCAGAAAAATGTCTATCCAAGCGCTCTGCCTCTAAATAGCCTCTAGCTGATCCCTCAAAAATCAACATACTCGTACCACAATGTCCGTCCGAATTGTATGCTTGTTGAACCTTCTCGATAGCATCATATGAGCTGAACAAGTCAAGGAGTTCCTGATCTGCTATGCCACTCCGCTGAAATTTAATTTGATAAAGCAAACACTTGATTAGATCATAATCAGAAATAATATTTCAGTTACAAACACAAAATACTACTCTTGTCATCATTTCATGCCATATCCGAGGGAGAAAACATGATTGTACCTTATTGTTCTCGTCTTTTTTAAGGCTTGATGTATTCCTAACAACAACCATAGGAGGCCAAACAATCTCATGATCCTTCTTCTCATCATTTAGACCTTTCCATTTGCTCAACACTTCACCAGCAGAACTTTCAGAAGTTCCCTTTTTGCTGAAGTTCGTTGTCAACAGATGTGCGAGTTTCCGGTGGAGTTTACCCCCTTCTTCAGTGTCTTTGGCATGTGATATCAGGGCCGGCAGGCCTTGGTACCATTTGATGGCACCAGAAACTTCTTTGCATGCAGGGCAGTAAAACTGCTCAATAGGTTTATTGACATTCACAGGTGCCACTCCCTTGAACAATCTGCTCTTCTTGCTATCATCCAAAGCTCCTCCGTTTCCATTGCTGACCAGCAATTCAGAATTAAGATTAAGTGGAACGTCTGAATTCTGATCCACACCTTTATCTTCCTGTGCTTTAGTATTGGGACTCTGTAGAGTACCCACCGGTTTTGCAGCAATGCTTTCAGCTCCTTTCATATACTCATATCGTGTTGAATTGAGACTAATAATTTTCGCTTTACCACGACTAACTGGTTCTGTTTCAGTATTGGGACTTGGGTTATTATTGCTGCCACTGGCATCAGCAGTAAGAGGCTTGCCAGCGTCATTTCTAGAACCCTTGTCCATACTCAACTCTTTGCTGCATGACCATTGATTTTCGGACAAATTGACAGTTTTGCTGTCCAGTTGTTGTAAGCAAAAAATTAGTCAAAACTTAGAACACAGCAGTTAATGAAAAAAAAACCAAGTAATTAAGTAATGAACCTGAATCTCAGTAACTCATTCTTTTTAATAATAGAAAAAGAAGTTAATATATCTCTTTCCCTTTATGTGAATTATTGCTGACTAAATGTGGAGATTTTAAGAAGCATCACTCCTGGAATTCATTCGTAAAGTCTGACTGGAAAGTGGAAACTTGTCAGAAATCCTTTGTGAGGATATTGTTTGACTATATTCAAGCTATAATGATGTTTAGACCTTAGCATTCAATGGTAAATTCTAATTCCTTATCAGTTTATCAGTAAAATAGTTAGGTCTCGTCACTACTTTACACAGTAAAGTTCTACTTGACAAAGGCCTGTTGGTATGTAAAAAGCTTAATTTAGTTACATCATCAACAAGCTCATATAATAAAGACATGCTGGCAGTAATAAAATCTTGACAAAGTATTTAATGTAGGATATTCTCATATCGAAAACATACTGACCTGCAGCCTAAGCAAAATATCTGACCAGAGGTCTCATTTCTTATGATATGATCAGTTTGTTTCCTTTCCAGGCAAATCTCACAGGTACTTGTAGATGATTCACACTTTTCTTCCTTGAGTTCATCTTGTCCTCCATGTTCTTCTAGTAGCTGACCTGTGTCAGATGCTTCCTTTTCTTTCACTTCATTCTCTTCGAACTTGGCAGTTTCTTGCACTCTGTAGCAAGAAATGATGGAATGAAGATAACCTTACTGAAAGGAAAATATGAGATTTATATTTTGCAATCAAGATGCCAGTTATGTACCTGTATTTTTCATCCTGAGTATTTGAAGGACTTCCATTCGATTCACGGACATTTTTCTTGGAGCTCTTAAGATCCCCTCCCTTCTTACCTCTTTCTTCAAGAATAATCTTTATTTGGCTGTCCTTGAAAATTTGTCCTTGAAAATCCATCTTAAGAAAAGAATTGTTAAGATCAGTCAAAATAGCTGAAGGGGCATGCAGATAAAGGATTAAAAGGTACTACCCTACCGCCAAGTATCAGGTCAGGAATATGAAAGTAACTCATCATGAATAATTAACGTAGTTTCATGGATAGCGGTGATTGTTTAACCGCAGAACTATCAGTAAAAGAAAGTAAAAGGTCAAGGTTCTGATTTACATTAACCAAGACATAAAGTTCAGAAGCATTTGGCAACTATCACCTCTTCCATGTTCTGTTTATGCTGCAATTTAATTTTCTTTCTCAAAATATCAATCTCCTTCCTTGCCTTTTTCAGGCTCTCCCTCATTATGCCATTTGATTTTTCAAGAAGTTCTCCATGCCTTCGTTCTTCAGCTACCCTGTTGTTCAGCCAGATAATCTGGTGATTGTCCTCACTCATTTGCCTGATCCGGTTCACAATCATCTCTTGGTATGATCTGATTTCACATTTCAGCCTGGGTTCACCTACAGACCAATTTACACAACATGTTATTATATGATCTGTTGGCAGAATGATTATGTTAAAAAAAAAAATTCATTTCAAGCAGACAAAACCTGTTGAATACATGTTGAAGAGATACACGTCTTCTTTCTCGGCCATGTAACCGTGAAGTTGGAGCTCCCCACTTCGTAGGAGGTAGATTGGACTTTCATTCCAAACATTTCTACCTGTTCCTTGATCTGCAAAATGTCTATCCAGGCGCTCTGCCTCTAAATAGCCTCTTGTTGAGCACTCAAAAATCAAAATACTCATACCACAATGTCCATCCGAATTGTATGCTTGTTGAACCTTCTCGATAGCATCATATGAGCTGAACAAGTCAAGGAGTTCCTGATCTGCTATGCCACTCCGCTGAAATTTAATTTGATACAAGCAAACACTTGATTAGATCATAATCAGAAATAATGTTTCAGTTACAAACACAAACTACCACTCTTGTCATCGTTTCATGCCATATCCGAGGGAGAAAACATGATTGTACCTTATTGTTCTCGTCTTTTTTAAGGCTTGCTGTATTCCTAACAACAACCATAGGAGGCCAAACGATCTCATGATCTTTCTTCTCATCGTTTAGACCTTTCCATTTGCTCAACACTTCACCAGCAGAACTTTCAGAAGTTCCCTTTTTGCTGAAGTTCGTTGTCAACAGATGTGCGAGTTTCCGGTGGAGTTTACCCCCATCTTCAGTGGCTTTGGCATGTGATATCAGGGCCGGCAGGCCTTGGTACCATTTGATGTCACCAGAAACTTCTTTGCATGCAGGACAGTAAAACTGCTCAATAGGTTTATTGACATTCACAGGTACCAATCCCTTGGACAATCTGCTCTTCTCGCTATCATCCAAAGCTCCTCCGTTTCCATTGCTGACCAGCAATTCAGAATTAAGATTAAGTGGAATTGCCAATCCCTTGGACAATCTGCTCTTCTTGCTATCATCCAAAGCCCCTCCGTTTCCATTGCTGACCAGCAATTCAGAATTAAGATTAAGTGGAATGTCTGAATTCTGATCCACACCTTTATCTTCCTGTGCTTTAGTATTGGGACTCTGTGGAGTAACCTCCCGTTTTCCAGCAATGCTTTCATCTCTTTTCCTATACTCATCTTGTGCTGAATTGAGACTAATAATTTTCGCTTTACCACGACTAACTGGTTCAGTTTCAGTCTTGGGAGTTGGATTATTATTGCTGCCACTGTCATCAGCAGTGAGAGACTTGCCAGTGTCATTTCTAGAACTCATGTCGAAACTCAACTTTTTGTTGCATGGCCATTGATTTTCTGACAATTTGATAGTTTTGCTGCACAGTTGTTGTAAGCAAAAAATTAGTCAGCTTTTAAAACACAGCAGTTGATGAAAAAAAAAAACTAAGTAATGACAAACTTTTCTGTTTCGGAAAACAAAAATTAAAAGAAAATTCTGCCTAACTGAACATCCAACCTGAACTGAAGTAAATCATTCTTTTTAATAACAGAAAAAAAAAAATTCATATATCTCTTTCCCTTTATGTAAATTGTTGCTGGCTAAATGTGGAGAATTTAAGAAGCATCACTCCTGGAATTCATTCGTAAAGTATGATCGGAAAGAGGAAACTCTGTAGCAATATTAGGAGAGGTTATAATAGTTCAATTTGGATGAGTTAAACCATTTGAGAGGATATTGTTTGTTTATATTCAAGATATGATCATGTTTTACCTTAGCATTTAATGGAAAATTCTAATTCCTTGTCAGTTTATCAGTAGAGTAGTCAGGTTTCCTCACTACTTTACACAGTGAAGTTCTACTGGACTAAAAGGCTATATATGCAAAAAGCTTTATTTAGCAACATCATCAACAAGATCATATAGCAAACTGTAGGATATCCTCATATTTAGAACATACTGACCTGCAGCCTAAGCAAAATATCTGACCAGAGCTCTCCGTTTTTATGACCTGATCAGTTTCTTTCCTTTTCAGGCAAACGTCACAGGAACTTAAGGATGATGGTTCAACCTCGTGTTCAGAAATTGCTTCCATATTGGTCCTGGACGGAGTTGATGGTGACACGTTGCTTGGTATTTGACATCCGATCGAAGAAGCCTTTAGACCCTCTTGCAACAGTAACTTTTCATCAAATTCAGCATCTACCGGATCTAGCAAAATCTCATCTCCTGATTCAGTTTTGCGTGAGAAAGATGGAAAGTGATCATAAATCCCCTTAAGAAAACCAGAGAAGGCTACTTTTGTTGCCATGTTGTTAACTTATCATTACAAAATCTGTCTTTACCCTTTGATCTTCTTCTCTCACAAATGGACGTACTGGTGCCTCTCAACCTTTACTTAATTAAATGTCTATCAAACACTTACTTCTGAAGTTTTCTCTCGGGCAACTTTCCTCGAGAGTTTAACACTTTTGGAACACGGATTGACTTGCTTTCCACGGCCTTCTCTAGTCAAGGAGGTGTAGGGTCAAGCTGTCGTTTTCGCAACTATTTTAATGGAAGCAGAATAATAGTGGCAATCCGAAAAAAAATTCCGATCTTTCTTCATTGAGGCTTTATCGAATTTCATGTTCCTGTGATTGATTGGTTGAGTTCTGAGATTTAAACATTTTTCATATCATTGAATATTAACAATGATACATGAACACATTTTTTTTCCTCCATAATTTAAATTATTTGAATTCTTATAAATATTTATTTTAATTACCTTAATCTTTTTTTTTTTTTCAAAAAACAATATACTGCCAATCCAATGCTAAACTGGTTATTTTCTCTTCTACCATCTTGTAACAGCGTGAGAACCAAGCGAGCCCATGTATAGCTCTCTCAACAAAAGTTTCTCGTTACCCACTGGGCTTGCTAACGTATGCAATAGGATCTACTTGTATTCTTAAGTACAAAATTTAGCTTAAGGACTAAGATTATGTTGGTATATAGTATGTGAGAGATTGATTTTTAAAATATTTTTTTTTGTTTAAAAGTATATTAAAATAATGTTTTTTATTTATTTTTAATTTTGAAACATTGAATCGATAAAAAAATATTAATTTAAATTTTTTAAAAAAATTCAAAAATTTTAAAAAATACGATTAGATTTCAATACGTGAATAAAGAGTCCAAAAAAAATTATGGCACAAACCGAATAAGAATCACCCTTTAGACAAACAAATACAGTGCAAAAAGAACGAATCTTATCTACTCTTTTTATAAAGCACAAGTTTTAACACTGTCTTGATCAGGACATAAACGCTCACATTTTCCTTTCTTGTTCATCCCCTTCTGCGTTCATGTCTTGCCTGAATTTGAGGCTTCCACCAGCCGAGAAGGCATGGAAGAGTTTCACATCCAAGCTTCAAAGCAAATTAACTGCATGAACTCAACGTGTCCAAATCTATATCAAGAAATCGAAATATCCAACCAACAGTATTAACAGCACTGCTTCTGCGAAAGCTGTTCGGCCTCATATCCTATTTGATCAGAAACGTACGTGATGGAAACAGAAAGCGGCTTGTATACCTGCCTCGAGCACTTCTTTTTAAACAACGTAGCAGCCGCTTTGGCTATATGTCCACAAAGAATCAGCACCTGTATATATTGATAAGCTCTTTCGAGAGCCTGTCAGTAGTAGCGAGTTGGTGGCTAAGTTTCCGCCAACTACAAAGACCATGAAGATTATTGATCACCAGGCAGCTACAGCAGCAGCGCCAGCAGGAATGAGCATGGAAGATGAGGTCAATATAGGGGAAAGAGGCTGTGCAGCGGATGACATGCGGTAGTCTTTGGGATTTGCATCTCCTCGAATGCAAGGAATTGACGAAAGAGCTGAGCAGTTCATTTTGACATCCCGGGCAGAGATGGAGATTCAGGAAACTCACTTCTGAAGTTGTTTCTTGGACAACTTCCTCGAGAGGTTAACACTTTTGGAACACGGTTCGACTTGCTTTCCATGGCATTTTCTAGTCAAGGAGGTGTAGGGTTGTGCAGTCTATTTCGCCACTATTGTTTTCCTCTCTTTTAATGGAAACAGAACAATAGTGGCAATTCGGTAAAAAAAGGTCCGATCTTTCTTCATTGAGGCTTGATCGACTTTCATATTCTTGTGATTAATTAATTGGTTGAGTTCTGAGATTTAAATAATTTTTCATATAGTTGAATCTTGTTTTTCATAGTAGGATAAATTCTTATTTTAAAAAAAATCATGTTTTAATTTAAAAAAAACTTGTTTTCCTAAAAAAATAATAAATTACATGAATAAAAAATGGGAGTTTCGGTTTCTTTTTGTTACAACAAAAAATAATACAATATGAATACGTTTTTTTCTCTCTTAATTTAAATTATTTGAATTTTTATAAATATTTATTTGAATTATCTTAAGTTTTTTTATTAAAAAAAACAATATACTGCCAATGCAATGCTAAACTGGTTATTTTCTCTAGCTTCTACCATCTTGTAATAGCGTGAGAACCAAGCGAGCCCATTTATAGCTCTCTCAAGAAAGTTTCTCGTTACCCACGGGCTTGCTACTGTATGTATTTGTATTTTTAAGTAAAAAAATTAGCTTAAAGTAAGAATAGGTTGCGTGGTAGATTTTGTTTTTTAAAATATTTTTTATTTAAAAATATATAAAAATAAAATTTTTTATTTTTAATATAAACACTAAAAAAAATATTAACTTAAAATTTTTTTAAAAATAAAAAGATTTAAAAAACATGATTAAACACCTCAATATCAATATTACATTAATAAACATTAATATGAAATATAAATCACCTTTTTTTAAAAAAAATTCCAGTGGAAAAAGAACGTATCTTATCTGCTCTTTTTATAAAGGACAAGTTTTAACACTATCTTGATCAGGACATAAACGCTTCTATCTTCCTTTCTTGTTCATCTCCTTCTGCGCTCATGTCTTGCCTGAATTTGAGGCTTCCACCAGCCAAAAAGGCACGGAAGAGTTTCACATCCAAGCTTCAAAGAAAACTGCATGAACTCAACATTTCTAAATCTATCAAGAAATTGAAATATCCAACCAACAATGTTTACAACACTGCTTCTGCAAAAACAGTTCGAACTCATATCCTATTTGATAGTAATGATATTCTAGAATCCAATAAGCTCGAGAAATTAAGTTTTTGAGTGTTTGAATAATAGTTGATTACATATTTATCTTAATATTCCATTTTTAGGAGTCGGGGGACAAAGAATTAGTGGCAAAAATCTCAATTCTTGCAAAACAGTATGTTTTGTTGATTTTAAAAGACTTCAATAATGAATAAATCATTGAATTTATAATAAGAGATTATAGTAAATAAACATTAAATGTTGATGGAATCGTCTTTTTATATGATATTAATATCTATGAAAATACTACGTGAAGATTTTAATTTATTATTTTGTATACAACATTAATTATGATAGAAACAATCTTTATAATTAATATTCAATATTAATATTAATTGACTTGCTTTTCTAGGAGATGTACGGTCATGCACTCTTTTTCTCATGTTTTTTTTCTTTCTTTTAATGGAAATAGAATAATAGTGATTAATTGATTGAGTTATGAGATTTAAACATTTTTCCTTTTTTTGAGTGTATCAAGATTAAAATTTTTTTTTCATATCATTGAATCTTTTTTTTCTTCATATTAGGATAAATTTTTATTTAAAAAATCATGTTTAAAAAAAAAAAAAACTTGTTTTTCTCAAACTTGTTTTTACATGAATAAAGAATGAGATTTTTGGTTTAAAGACATGCTTTTGTAAGAACAAAAAATAATACATGAATTCGTTTTTTTAAGTTGATTTAAATTTGAGTTCTTATGAAAATTTATTTTAATTACCTTAAATTTTTATTGAAATAAAAATATACCGTTGATAAAAAAGAAATCATCAAAAAATAAAATATAAAAAATTATTTTTTGTCTACAATTTAAATAGTTGGATTTCTTTCAAATATTTATTTTCATTGACACAAAAATTCAATAAAAAACTTTCAAAGAGAGCCACTCAAACTAAATAGTTTCCCCTAATTAAAAAGAGTAAATTATTCAATCCCAGCGTGCTTAGCAAAATAACTGGTTAGTCCTTCTTGTTTAATAAATCCAACATTGTATCCTTGTATTTTATTCCCCTTTACAAGTTAGTCCTTTCTTTAAGAGTTCATTAATAAGATGTGAGTTGCCATCAATTTAGTTATTTTTCCTTCCAAAATACCCTTTGGACTATATATTAATTGAAAGAAACATGGGAAAGTCTGGTAAATTTCAAAGAAATTAGTGGAGATTTTAAGGAATTAATGATGGACTATTATGGTTTCTGAAACTAGAGGGACTAAGCTATCATATTGATAAAAGTGCCTGGACTAAATTAATACTTGCTCATTCAAAAGTCTAGCACACCTTTCAAACCTTCATCCACATCATGGGCATGGCAGATATAATCTTTAACTGCTAAATTAGTAGTTGGCAGTAATCAAACATCCAAGAACAACACATACAAATGCCACAGTTCCTCAGGGAACTCTGATACTAGTTCTAGGAAAATTAGTAGCCACAAACTTAGTTATCGTGCAACACAAGAATTCACAACTCAATATAATTGATATTTAGCAATACCGGTAAGCACAGTGCATTTCTCTGCATTTTAATCTCCTAAAATGCAAAGAAAGTTTGTGATTGATAGCAAGGCTTTCACATTCGAACTCTTTAGATCTGCAGTCTTCCTCTTCCTTGGGTTCATTTTGTCTTCTTCCTTGTTCTTCTACTAGCTTTACCCGTGTCAGCTACTTCCTTTTCTTTCACTTCATTCCCTTTGGCCTTGGCAGTTTCCGGCACTCTGTAGCAAGAAATGATGGAATGAAGAGAGCCCCACTGAAAGGAAAATATGAGATTTATATTTTGCAATGAAGATGCCAGTTAAGTACCTGGAATTGCCATCCTGTGTATTTGAAGGACTCCCATTGGATTCATGGACATTTCCGTGCTCCTCGTCCTCCTTTGAGCTCTCAAGATTCCCTCCCTTTTTACCTCTCTCGTCAACATTAGTCTTTATTTGGCTGTCTTCGAAAATTTGTCCTTGAAAACCCATCTTAAGAAAAGAATTGTTAAGATCACTCAAAATAGCAGAAAGGACATGCAGACATTATGCAATTAAAATACTGTAAAAACATTTAAAAGTGAATGCAGAAGGTACTTTCCTACCGCTAGGTATCATGTCAGGAATAATTAACAGTTTTATGGATAGTAGTGATTGTTTAACTGCAGAATTATCAGAAAAAAGAAAGTAAGGGGCCAGGGTTTGGCGGGTTTAGATTTAGATTTCTAAATGGTTGCCAAAAATGCTTACATGAACTCTATCATTTCTTACATTAACCAAGACATCCGTCCCCAAGCATTTGACAACTATTACCTCTTCTATGTTCTGTTCGTGCTGCAATTTATTTTCCTTTCTCAAAATATCAATTTCCTTCATTACCTTTAACAGGATCTCCCTCATTATGCCATTTGATTCTTCAAGACGTTCTACCCTGTTATTCAGCCAGATACGCTTGTTATCGTCCTCACTCATTTGCCTGATTCGGTTCACGACCGTATCTTGGTATGATGTAATTAAATATTTCAGCTTGGGTTCACCTACAGACCAATTTACACAACATGTTATTATATGATCTGTTGGCAGAATGATTATATTAAAAAAATCATTTCAAGCAGACAAAACCTGTTGAATACTGGTTGAAGAGATCCACGTCCTTTTTCTCTGCCATGTAACCGTGAAGTTGGATCTCCCCACTTCGTAGGAGGTAGAGTGGACTTTCATTCCAAAGATTTCTACCAGTTCCTTCATCTGCGAAATGTCTATCCAGGCGCTCTGCCTCTAAATAGCCTCTTGTTGAGCCCTCAAAAATCAAAATACTCATCCCACAATGTCCATTCGAATTGCATGCATGTTGAACCTTCTCAATAGCTTCATATGAGCTGAACAAATCAAGGAGTTCCTGATCTGTTATGCCAATCCGCTGAAATTTAATTCGATACAAGCGAACACCTGATTAGATCATAATTAGCAATAATATTTCAATTAGAAACACAAAATACCACTCTTGTCATCATTTCGTGCCATATCTGAGGGAGAAAACATGATTGTACCTTATTGTTCTCGTCTTTTTTAAGGCTTGCTGTATTCCTAACAACAACCATAGGAGGCCAAACGATCTCATGATCTTTATTCTCATCTTTTAGACCTTTCCATTTACTTAGCACTTCACCACCAGAACTATCAGAAGTTCCCTTTCTGCCGAACTTCCTTGTCAGCTGCTTTTCTAGGTTCTGGTGGAGTTGAGCCCTTTTTCCTTTAGTGGTTTTTCTGGCATGTGATATCAGGGCCTGCAGGCCTGGGTACCATTTGATGGTATCAGGAACTTCTGCGCATGCAGGACAGTAAAACTGCTCAATAGGTTTATTGACAATCTTAGGTGCCAATTCCTTGGACAATCTGCTCTTCTTGTTATCATCCAATGCACCTCCGTTTCCTCTGCTGACCACCGATTCAGATTTAACATTAAGTGGAATGTCTGAATTCGGATCCACACCTTTATCTTTCTTTGCTTTAGTATTGGGACTCTGTGGAGTACCCTCCTGTTTTGCAGCAATGCTTTCAGCTCTTTTCCTACACTCATCTTGTGCTGAATTGTGACTTATAATTTTCGCTGCACCACGACTAACTGCTTCTGTTTCAGTCATGAGAGTTGGATTGTTATTGCTGCAACTGGCATCAGCAATTTCTTGTTCTGAAATTGCTTCCATATTGGTCCTGGACGAAGTTGATGATGACACATTGCTTGCCATTGGGCAACTGACCAACGAAGCCTTTAGAGGCTCTTGTAACTGGAGCTCTTCAGCAAATTCAGCAGTTTCTTGCAAAATATCATCTTCTGATTCAGATTTGTAAGAGAAAGATGGAGAGGAACCATCATTCACGTTTACAAGATCAAAGAGGTCTTGTTTTTTTGCCATGTTATTTCACAAAATCTCTTTCTTCAGCCTTGATCTTCTTGTCTCACAAATGTATGTACTTTTGACTCTCGACCTCTACTTAAATAAATGTCTATCAAGAACTTGCTTCGGATGTTGTTTCTTGGACAACTTCCTCGAGGGTTCACCACTTTTGGAACATGGATTGACTTGCTTTACATTCAAGGAGGCGTGTGTAGGGTCATGCATTCTTTTTCGCCCCTTGCTTTTTACTATCATTTAAAGGAAAGAGAATAATAGTGGCAGTCTAAAAAAAAAGGGAGTAGTCCGATCATTTCTTTTATTTCTTCATTGAGGACTGACCGATTTTTCATATTAATGTTATTTATTAGTTGAGTTCTGAGATTTAAACATCTATCCTTTTTGTTTTTATCACGAAGGGGATGAATTTGGAGCCCTAAAACCAAAATCCAAGGATTCACGAATAATTTTTGAGTTATTTGAGGGACATCTCCGGCGAGATAGTTAGTAAAATATGAAAAATGAGTCCCATGATAGGTAAGTGGTTGGTTAGTGAAACTAATTATATAGATTGAAGCATAACAATACAACAAGAAGCAAAATAAACTGAATTAGGGTTAAAATACAGAGAATCTCAAAACTTTTTTTTGTTTTGAAATAAAGATATGACCCAAATTTGTCTTTTTAAAAAATATACAATGCCTTTTATAGAATAGAAAAAACTGACAAAGATTAGAAAATAACTATGAAAAATAGTAAAATTTTCCCGATCAACAACTTCTAGATTTAATTTTGGGAGATTTAATGGTTCAATAAACAACACCTTAAAGATTTGAGCATGATGCAATAATCATATCTCTTGTTATTGTCATTTTTAATTATTTTCTCAGTATGATATTGCAACAAAATCTTCTCTTAAACTTAAATATATTCTACTAATTTATTAAAGTATATGCTAAGAAATCCACATGATCAAAATAAGAACACCAATCTTTACAAACTCGGCTACATCATCGACTCTTCTTTATATTTGGACTAAAACTGCACTTGAAGAAAACTATTTGAAAAAAATGAAACATGCATCCTCCAGAATAAGAAAAAAAAAATCTTCCCTTAGATACAAAAGAATTGGACGAGATAATTCCAATTAATCAAAACAGAACTGAATATTGAATTCCAGCCTAAATAAGAATAAATTCTACAGAATTGGGTTGATAATATAGTACTTATCCCCATATAGCGATTAATTATGTCTTTGTTTGGTCCTTCTAATATAATTCTTGTTCGAATATGATCCCTAAACAGTACTTATTTCTATGACCATCTCGTCGTTTCCTCAACTAGCGCCCTAATAACAAATACGATGATTGATGGAATGATCATATTAAAAGTATATAATCGCAAAACATGTCCTCCATGCAAATAATGGTATGATTTACTATCATTGCTGAGAGGAATTAATATAAAAAATACATTATCATAAATAAATGGTATAAACGAAAACTTATTTAAACTGTTTCGAGTCATGTCACTAGTTTCTTAAGAAGTGGGATTAATGCATGATAAGATCTTTCAAAGTATGTGTAAATATAAAAATCCCCATTTTTCTCTAAAGAAAAAGAGAAAAACAAAGGTGGTGATTGCATTATGATATATAATAATTCAAAAAACCATGATAAAAGGGAATCAAAGAAAAAGAAAATTAAGAGTGGAGGGCCCTACAAGTTTAGAAAAAGTTAGATAACCAGCCGGGAAGGAGGAAGACCTACTGGTTTCCGGTGAGAAGAGACTTCTTCTAAGCGAAGTCACTTCTAAAGCGATGCCCTCTCTGATTGCTATGTACTATTATCTCCATATAGCGATTACTAGATCCGTGTTCCTGCGCCAGGCCATGGGTTTGGACATTTCGGATTATAGATCTACTGAACAATTTAAATAAGTTAGATTAGTTTTAATTAGATTATATAAAAAAGATAATGAAAACAAATTAATAGATGAAAAAAATAAAATATTATAAACTGAAATTCAATGATTAAATTAAAAATAAATTAAAATTTTATAAAAGACTAAGAATATAAATTTAAAATTAAAAAATAAGTTGAAATCTCAATAAATAAAAGGATGATTTTAAAATTTTACTTGGCCAATGAGAATTTTAAAAGAGAAAAAAGAAGAAGAAAACATCATGGTTTGAATGCTACCACTAACATGCCGCCCCAATATGTCAGTGTATATTCTAACGATATGAGGAAATGATACTTTTAGTTGTCGGGAGGCTCCACATACACCAATTACTTTTTTTTTAATTATATTTTATATTTATTAAATCATAAAAATACCTCTTATCTGTCCTGATTATTATCAAAACACCATTATAAAAACAATCCACTGAGTCTTGATAGAAAGCAGCATAACATTTAGATTTCTCCTTAATTAATAATGATTCTTAATTAATAACAACAATAATAATCTTAATACCACAAACTAAGTTATCGTGCTACATAAGAAATTCACAACTTAATATGATTGATTTTATAGCAATGCAAGTATTTGCCATCCAGAGTATTTGAAGGACTTCCATTCGATTCATGGACATTTGCATGCTCCTCGTCCTCTTTTGAGCTCTCGAGTTCCCCTCCCTTTTTACCTCCTCCTTCAACAGTAATCTTTATTTCGTTTTTCTTGAAAATCCATCTTAAGAAAAGAAATGTTAAGAGCAGTCAAAATGGCTGAAGGGACATGCAAATATTATGCAATTAAAATAATGTAGGAACATATAGAACTGGTTAGAGGAATGAAGAAGATACATACCTACCACCTGGTATGGAAGTAACTCACATCATGAATAATTAACATAGTTTCATGGATCCTAGTGAATTGTTTATCTGCAGAATTACCAGAAAAAAACATGTAATGAATCAGGGTTTGGTGGGTTTAGCCCTAGATTTCATGAAGGTGGCTAAAGAAGCTTACATTAACTTTATCATTTCGTTCATTAACCAGGAGATAAGTTCATAGGCATTTGAAAACTATTACCTCTTCCATGTTCCGTTCATGCAACAATTTAATTTTCGTTCTCAAAACATCAGTTTCCTTCTTTGCCTTTTCCATCCTCTCCCTCCTTATGCCCTTTAATTGTTCAACAAGTTTTGCATTCCTATCCCTCATTATGCCATTTGATTCTTCAAGAGTTTCTGCGCGCCGTAGCTCTTCAGCTACCCGTTTTTTCAGCCAGATGAGCTGGTTATTGTCCTCACGCATTTGCCTACAGACCATGTCTTGGTGCAATCTGATTTCATATTTGAGCTTGGATTCACCTACAGACCAGTTTAACAAAGTGTTATTATATGATCTTCTTGCAGAATGATTATATAAAAAAAATTCATTTCAAGCAGCAAAACCTGTTGAATACTGGTTGAAGAGATCCACGTCCTTTTCCTCTGCCATGTAACCGTGAAGTTGGAGCTCCCCACTAGGTAGGAGGTAGAGTGGACTTCGATTCCAAACATTTCTACCTGTTCCTTGATCTGCAAAATGTCTATCTAGGCGTTCAGCTTCTAAATAGCCTCTAGCTGAGCTCTCAAAAATCAAAATACTCATCCCACAATGTCCAAGCGAATTGTATGCTTGTTGAACGTTCTCAATAGCGTCATATGATCTGAACAAGTCAAGCAGTTCCTGATCTGTAATGCCAATCCGCTGAAATTTAATTTGATGCAAGCTAAAACTTGATTAGATCATAATCAGCAATAATATTTCAGTTACAAACACAAAATACCACTCTTGTCATCATTTCATACCATATCGGAGGGAGAAAACATGATTGTACCTTATTGTTCTCGTCTTCTTGATGGCTTGCTGTATTCCTGACAACAACCATAGGAGGCCAAACAATCTCACGATCTTTCTTCTCGTCTCTTATACCTTTCCACTTACTTGACACTTCACCAGCAGGACCATCAGAAGTTCCCTTTCTGCCAAACTTCTTTTCCGAGAGCTGTGCGATTTTCCGGTGGAGTTTAGCCATTTCTTCAGTGGTTTTGGAATGTGATATGAGGGCCTGGAGGCCTTGGTACCATTTGATGGTATCAGAAACTTCTGCGCATGCAGGACAGTAAAACTGCTCCGTAGTTTCATTGACATCCTCAGGTGCCAATTCCTTGAACAATATGCTCTTATTGTTATCATCCAAAGCATAAGCGTCACCATGATAATCAAGAGCAGCAGTAACATTATTCCGAATGTCATCTGCAACTCTTTCTTTTCGGCCAGTTTCTGAACCCTTTCTTGGAGTTGAATCTGAATCAATTCCTCCTTCCCCATTGTTTGTATGTCCCACAGGTGGGCAGTCTACCAATTGTGAAGCAACGTTCTTGATATGGCTGGAGGTTGGTCGTGGACCCCCGTTTCCTCCGCTGAGCAGCGATTCAGAATTAATATCAAGTGGAATATCTGAATTCTGATCCACACCTTTATCTTCCTGTGTTTCAGTATTGGGACTCTGTGGAGTACCCTCCTGTTTTGCAGCTATGCTTAAAGATGATTCACTCTTTCCTTTCCTTTCCGGGCAAATGTCACAGGTACTTAAAGATGATTCACACTTTTCTTCGTTGATTTCATCTTGACCTCCTTGCTCTTCTACTTGCTTACCTGTGTCAGCTGCTTTGAGACTCTGTGGAGTACCATCCTGTTTAGCAACTATGCTTTCAGCTATTTTCCTATCCTCATCTTGTGAAGAGTTGAGGCTAACGATTTTCGCTGCACCACCACTCACTGGTTCTGTTTCAGTCATGGTAGTTGGATTATTAATGCTGCCACTGGCATCAGCAGTGAGAGACTTGCCAGTGTCATTTCCACAATTCATGTCCATACTCAACTCTTTGCTGCTTGACCATTGATTTTCTGACAACTCGATAGCTTTGCTGCACAGTTGTTGTAAGCAAAAAAAATAGTAAAATCTTAAAACAAAGCAGTTAATGGAAAAAAAAACAAGTAATCAAGTAATGATGAAAAAGCTCCTGAACTTCAATAAATCATAGTTAAATTTAGAAAACCAAGTAGTTCAGAAAATTCATTTTAAAAATTCATTCGTAAAGTCTGACCAGAAAGTTAATGGTTATATCTGGATGAATTAAACCCTTTGAGAGGATATTTTTTGTTTATATTCAAACTATTATCATGCTAGACCTTAGCATTTAATGGAAAATTCTAATTCCTCATCAGAAGTAGTCAGGTCTGCTCACTACTTTACACAGTAAAGTTCTACTGGACTGAAGGCCTGTTGGTATGTAAAAAGCTCAATTTAGTAACATCATCAACAAGCTCATATGAAAGCATTTGCTGTAGGATATTCTCATATTTAGAACATACTGACCTGCAGCGTGCGCAAAAAATCAGACCAGAGCTCTCATTTTTTATGATCTGATCAGTTTCTTTCCTTCCCGGGTAAACGTCACAGGAACTCAAAGATGATTCACCCTTTTCTTGGACTTGCAGTGATGGTTCAGTCCTGTGTTCTGAAATTGCTTCCATTTTGGTCTTGGTCGGAGTTGATGATGACACATTGCTTTCCATTTGACAACTGATCAAAGAAGCCGTTGGAGCCTCTTGGAATTGTAACTCTTCAGCATATTCAGCATTTATAAAGATCCCATCTTCTGATTCAGTTTTGTATGAGAAAGATGGAGAGTAACTAACCATCATTCACGTTAAGAAGATCAAAGAAGGCTGGTTCTATATATATATTGCCATGTTATTAACGTTATTATTACAAATCTCTTTTCCCTTGATCTTCTTTTCTCACCGATGCATGTGATAGTGCCTCTCAACCTTTACTTAATACTTAATTAAAGCAAGTTTATTTTTGTGATTTAATATTTAAAAAAAATATAAAAATGTTTAAATTAAATATTTTTATGTTTGTAAATTATTTTAATATGTTAATATTTAAAATAAATTTAAAAAAATAATAAAAAATATTATTTCAATATATTTTTAAATAAAAATATTTAAAAAAACAAAAGAATATCTTAAAAATCAAAATTGAATATAAATACCTGTAAAAAACTTACTTCCGAAGTTATTTATTGGACATCTTCGTCGAGAGTTCAACACTTTTGGAACACGGATGGACTTACTTTCCACGGATGTGTAGGGTCATGCAATCTTTTTCGCCTATCTTTTTTTTTTTTTTTTTAGAGCTGACAGTGTGGTTGCGAGTGCTTTTCAAATAGCTTTTCATGCCGAAATACATGCCAATGATGTTTTTTTATTTTTTAAAAATTATTTTTGACATTAGCACATCAAAACGATCCAAAAAGTACAAACCGCACTCAATTTTAGCAAAAAATTTTTTTTTTTCAAAATCTGATAAGACACAGTTACAAACACAATGTCAAACGGTGTCTTAATGAGAACAGAACAATAGTGGCAATCCGAAAGGAAAAAAAAAAAAAGGTTCGATCTTTCTCATCTTTCTTCATCGAGGCTTTATCAACTTTTATGTTCTTGTGATTAATTGGTTGAATTCTGAGATTTAAACATTTTTCCTGTTTCTTTTTTTTTTAATCAAGATTTAAACGTTTTTCTTATCATTGAATCTTGTTTTTCATATTAGAATAAATTTTTATTTAAAAAACCATGTTTTTAATTAAAAAAAACTTGTTTTCATCGAAATTAAAAAAAATCATGAATAAAAAAATAAGACTTTCAGTTGAAAAACATGTTTTTGTTAAAACAAAAAATAATATATGAATATGATTTTTTTTCAATATTTTTTTAATCATCTTAAGTTTTTATTAGAAGAATATATTGTTGATAAAAAATACTTTTTCTCAATAAAAAATATGACTAGAAAAGAGAATTTTAACTAAAAAATTATATTTTTTCTCTCTAAAATTTAAATAATTGAATTTTTTTCAAATATTTTTTTTCATTGTCACAAAAATGTAATAAAACATCTTCAAAGAGAGCCCCGCAAACTAATTAGTTACTCCTAATTAAAAAGAGTAAATTATTCAATCCCAGCGTGCCTAGCAAAATAACTAGGCCCCGTGTTCATGCTTCGCTACGTAATAGATAAAAAAAATCACTAATTATTAGAAATATATTAAAATTGCTCAGCCTTTTACTGTAGCAATCTACAGTGAAAGGCTGAGTTTTTTTTTTGTTTTTTAAGATTTTTTTAAATTTATTTTTCTTTTTTTTTTCTTTTTTTGATGCCTTTAGCTTTTTTTTTCTTTCTTTGTTTTTTTTTCTTTTAATAAATTTTATTTTGTTTAATTTAGTTTGTTAATGTTAATATTTTTTTAATTTAATTATCAGACTTTTATGACATTGATCCCGGGTTTAACAGGTTAACTTGGTTTCACGAGTTAACCCTGATTTTTTTCTTTTTAATTAATTGTTTTTGTTTACTTTAGTTTGTTAATGTTAAATTTATTTCTATTTAGTTATCAGACTTTCATGACACATATCTCAGGTTTCACGGGTTAATTTGGTTTCACGGGTTAACCCAGTTAATTCTGGATTAACCCGTCCATTTTTTTTGTTGTTTTTTTTATTTTGTTAATGTTAAGTTTTTTTATTTAGTTATTAGACTTTCATGACAAGGATTACAGGTTTAACATGTTAATCTGGTTAATGTGTTTCTCTTAGGATCATTACAATTAAGGGTTATTGGTCTGCAAGGGAGTTTACACACCTTTTCATTTCCTTTTCCTTCGTTTTAGAAAATATGGCAACCGTTTCTGCTGTGTTTTTTGCTATTTTAGGGTTGCTTTGAAATTGGTTCGTATATCTGCAATTTGAACGTTTGCTCTTACTGGTTTTTTCTTATGTTTTTTTTCTTTTATTTTTTGGCACAACATTATCTTCTATTTTGTCTGCTACTTCTAGCCTTTACTATTTTATCTATTATCATGTTAACTTGGTTTTTATTATTTTTTTGTTGTAGTAATCTGTCAATATTTGTTGGTTATCGGTTGAGGATTGTTGTACAGGGCTTCTTTTTCTCTCTTCTGGTTAGCTACATCTCATCTTTTTTTGCATACCGTTTTCCTTTTTTTTTTTGTACCTCTTCCTTTCTCAGCTCTTTAACTAAGTGTCCTTGCTGTTAGTTAACTTTTAACAAGTGTTTTTAGTTTGAGCTTTACTTCAGCATCTGTTATTTAGATAAATAATGTTGTGCATTTGTTTTCTTTTTTTATGCATGTAATGGATCAGTTTTTTGCATTTCAGTGAGCCTTTAGTTGGTAAGGTTTTTTTTCCTTCAAGTAAAGAATAATTTGTGCATTGTTATGTGTTGCATATAATTGGTAATTAAATTATCACTTTCAATTGTATTATGTGTAATTAGTGGCTGAATTGATTTACTACAAAAATTTGATGGAAAAAAAATATTTGTTTGGTATCACTTGCAACAAATTCCACTCATTTTCTTTATTGTTGTGTTTGCTTCTTTCCATTATAACAACTCGTTGTTGCAGCAAAATGAGCTCATTTTTCATAATCATTTGCTTGTGATTTTTGTAATCATTTGCTTCTTTAGATCTGTAGTCTTCCTCTTCCTTGGGTTCATTTTGTCTTCTTCCTTGTTCTTCTACTAGCTTTACCCGTGTCAGCTACTTCCTTTTCTTTCACTTCATTCCCTTTGGCCTTGGCAGTTTCCGGCACTCTGTAGCAAGAAATGATGGAATGAAGAGAGCCCCACTGAAAGGAAAATATGAGATTTATATTTTGCAATGAAGATGCCAGTTAAGTACCTGGAATTGCCATCCTGTGTATTTGAAGGACTCCCATTGGATTCATGGATATTTCCGTGCTCCTCGTCCTCCTTTGAGCTCTCAAGATTCCCTCCCTTTTTACCTCTCTCGTCAACATTAGTCTTTATTTGGCTGTCTTCGAAAATTTGTCCTTGAAAACCCATCTTAAGAAAAGAATTGTTAAGATCACTCAAAATAGCAGAAAGGACATGCAGACATTATGCAATTAAAATACTGTAAAAACATTTAAAAGTGGTTAAAGGAATGCAGAAGGTACTTTCCTACCGCTAGGTATCATGTCAGGAATAATTAACAGTTTCATGGATAGTAGTGATTGTTTAACTGCAGAATTATCAGAAAAAGAAAGTAAGGGGCCAGGGTTTGGCGGGTTTAGATTTAGATTTCTAAATGGTTGCCAAAAATGCTTACATGAACTCTATCATTTCTTACATTAACCAAGACATCCGTCCCCAAGCATTTGACAACTATTACCTCTTCTATGTTCTGTTCGTGCTGCAATTTATTTTCCTTTCTCAAAATATCAATTTCCTTCATTACCTTTAACAGGATCTCCCTCATTATGCCATTTGATTCTTCAAGACGTTCTACCCTGTTATTCAGCCAGATACGCTTGTTATCGTCCTCACTCATTTGCCTGATTCGGTTCACGACCGTATCTTGGTATGATGTAATTAAATATTTCAGCTTGGGTTCACCTACAGACCAATTTACACAACATGTTATTATATGATCTGTTGGCAGAATGATTATATTAAAAAAATCATTTCAAGCAGACAAAACCTGTTGAATACTGGTTGAAGAGATCCACGTCCTTTTTCTCTGCCATGTAACCGTGAAGTTGGAGCTCCCCACTTCGTAGGAGGTAGAGTGGACTTTCATTCCAAAGATTTCTACCAGTTCCTTCATCTGCGAAATGTCTATCCAGGCGCTCTGCCTCTAAATAGCCTCTTGTTGAGCCCTCAAAAATCAAAATACTCATCCCACAATGTCCATTCGAATTGCATGCATGTTGAACCTTCTCAATAGCTTCATATGAGCTGAACAAATCAAGGAGTTCCTGATCTGTTATGCCAATCCGCTGAAATTTAATTCGATACAAGCGAACACCTGATTAGATCATAATTAGCAATAATATTTCAATTAGAAACACAAAATACCACTCTTGTCATCATTTCATGCCATATCTGAGGGAGAAAACATGATTGTACCTTATTGTTCTCGTCTTTTTTAAGGCTTGCTGTATTCCTAACAACAACCATAGGAGGCCAAACGATCTCATGATCTTTATTCTCATCTTTTAGACCTTTCCATTTACTTAGCACTTCACCACCAGAACTATCAGAAGTTCCCTTTCTGCCGAACTTCCTTGTCAGCTGCTTTTCTAGGTTCTGGTGGAGTTGAGCCCTTTTTCCTTTAGTGGTTTTTCTGGCATGTGATATCAGGGCCTGCAGGCCTGGGTACCATTTGATGGTATCAGGAACTTCTGCGCATGCAGGACAGTAAAACTGCTCAATAGGTTTATTGACAATCTTAGGTGCCAATTCCTTGGACAATCTGCTCTTCTTGTTATCATCCAATGCACCTCCGTTTCCTCTGCTGACCACCGATTCAGATTTAACATTAAGTGGAATGTCTGAATTCGGATCCACACCTTTATCTTTCTTTGCTTTAGTATTGGGACTCTGTGGAGTACCCTCCTGTTTTGCAGCAATGCTTTCAGCTCTTTTCCTACACTCATCTTGTGCTGAATTGTGACTTATAATTTTCGCTGCACCACGACTAACTGCTTCTGTTTCAGTCATGAGAGTTGGATTATTATTGCTGCAACTGGCATCAGCAATTTCTTGTTCTGAAATTGCTTCCATATTGGTCCTGGACGAAGTTGATGATGACACATTGCTTGCCATTGGGCAACTGACCAACGAAGCCTTTAGAGGCTCTTGTAACTGGAGCTCTTCAGCAAATTCAGCAGCTTCTTGCAAAATCTCATCTTCTGATTCAGATTTGTAAGAGAAAGATGGAGAGGAACCATCATTCACGTTTACAAGATCAAAGAGGTCTTGTTTTTTTGCCATGTTATTTCACAAAATCTCTTTCTTCAGCCTTGATCTTCTTGTCTCACAAATGTATGTACTTTTGACTCTCGACCTCTACTTAAATAAATGTCTATCAAGAACTTGCTTCGGATGTTGTTTCTTGGACAACTTCCTCGAGGGTTCACCACTTTTGGAACATGGATTGACTTGCTTTACATTCAAGGAGGCGTGTAGGGTCATGCATTCTTTTTCGCCTCTTGCTTTTTACTATTATTTAATGGAAAGAGAATAATAGTGGCAGTCTAAAAATAAAAAAAAAGGAGTCCGATCATTTCTTTTCTTTCTTCATTGAGGATTGACAGATTTTTCATATTAATGTTATTTATTAGTTGAGTTCTGAGATTTAAACATCTATCCTTTTTGTTTTTATCACGAAGGGGATGCATTTGGAGCCCTAAAACCAAAATCCAAGGATTCACGAATAATTTTTGAGTTATTTGAGGGACATCTCCGGCGAGATAGTTAGTAAAATATGAAAAATGAGTCCCATGATAGGTAAGTGGTTGGTTAATGAAACTAATTATATAGATTGAAGCATAACAATACAACAAGAAGCAAAATAAACTGAATTAGGGTTAAAATACAGAGAATCTCAAAAAAAAATTTTGTTTTTGAAATAAAGATATAACCCAAATTTGTCTTTTAAAAAAATATACAATGTCTTTTATAGAATAGAAAAAACTTACATAGACTAGAAAATAACTATGAAAAATAGTAAAATTTTCCCGATCAACAACTTCTAGATTTAATTTTAGAAGATTCAACGGTTCAATAAAAAACACGGTAAAGATTTGAGCATGATGCAATAATTATATCTCTTGTTATTGTTGTTTTAAATTATTTTCTTAGTATAACGCGATCAAATCTTCTTTTAAAGCTAAACATGTCTCATTGATTTATAAAAATATCTGTTAAGATATCCACATGATGAAAACCTGCAATCTTTACAAACTAGGTTATATCATCTAATGAAGAAAACTATTTGAAATAAATGAAACATGCATCCTCCAGAATAAGAAAAAAAAAATCTTCGATACAAGAGAATTGGACGAGATAATTCCAATTAATCAAAACAGAACTGAATATTGAATTCCAGCCTAAATAAGAATAAATTCTACAGAATTGGGTTGATAGTATAGTACCTATCCCCATATAGCGATTATGTCTTTGTTTGGTCCTTCTAATATAATTCTTGTTCGAATATGATCCCTAAACAGTACTTATTTCTATAACCATCTCGTCATTTCCTCAACTAGCGCCCTAATAACAGATACGATGATTGATGGAATGATCATATTAAAAGTATATAATCGATCGAGGAGATGAACTTTCAAGCCAAAACATGTCCTCCATGCAAATAATGGTATGTTTTACGATCATTGCTGAGAGAAATTAATATAAAAAATACATTATCATAAATAAATGGTATAAAAGAAAACTTATTTAAACTGTTTCGAGTAATGTCACTAGTTTCTTAAAGAAGTGGGATTAATGCATGATTAAATTCATTCGTGAAAGTTTCCGATCTAGCTAGGTGTGATAAGATATTTCAAAGTATGTGTAAATATAAAAAGCATCATATTATCTATCAGCTATGGTCAGCTTATCTATAAAAATCCCCATTTTTCTCTAAAGAAAAAGAGAAAAAAACGAAGGTGGTGATTGCATTATGATAATAATACAAAAAACCATGATAAAAGGGAATCAAAGAAAAAGAAAATTAAGAGTGGAAGGCAAGATTTGAGAAAGCAGAAAATGACTTTTCTCGTACATTGATCAACGAAAAGACACCACGCAGAGCCCTACAAGTTTAGAAAAAGTTAGATAACCAGCCGGGAAGGAGGAAGCGCTACTGGTTTCCGGTGAGAAGAGACTTCTTCTAAGCGAAGTCACTTCTAAAGCGATGCCCTCTCTGATTGCTATGTACTTTTATCTCCATATAGCGATTACTAGATCCGTGTTCCTGCGCCATGCCATGGGTTTGGACATTTCGGATTATAGATCTACTGAATAATTTAAATAAGTTAGATTAGTTTTAATTAGATTATATAAAAAAGATAATGAAAACAAATTAATAGATCAAAAAATAAAATATTATAAACTGGAATTCAATGATTAAATTAAAAATAAATTAAAATTTTACAAAAAACTAAGAATATAAATTAAAAATTAAAAAATAATTTGAAACCTCAATAAATAAAAGGATGACTTTAAAATTTTACTGGCCAATGAGAATTTCAAGAAAAAAAAGAGAAAAAAAAAATCGTGGTTTGAATGCTAACCACTAACATGCCGCCCCAACATGTTAGTGTATATTCTATCGATACGAGGAAATGATATATTTTTAATTGTCGGGAGGCTTCGCATGCAACAATTATTTTTAATTTTTTAATTATATTTTATATTTATTAAATCATAAAAATACCTCTTATCTATCTTGATTATTATCAAAACAGTACCCATTATAAAAACAATCCACTGAGTCTTGATAGAAAGCAGCATAACATTTAGATTTCTCCTTAATTAATAATGATTCTTAATTAATAACAACAATAATAATCTTAATACCACAAACTAAGTTATCGTGCTACATAAGAAATTCACAACTTAATATGATTGATTTTATAGCAATGCAAGTATTTGCCATCCAGAGTATTTGAAGGACTTCCATTCGATTCATGGACATTTGCATGCTCCTCGTCCTCTTTTGAGCTCTCGAGTTCCCCTCCCTTTTTACCTCCTTCTTCAACAGTAATCTTTATTTCGTTGTTCTTGAAAATCCATCTTAAGAAAAGAAATGTTAAGAGCAGTCAAAATGGCTGAAGGGACATGCAAATATTATGCAATTAAATTAATGTAGGAACATATAGAACTGGTTAGAGGAATGAAGAAGATACATACCTACCACCTGGTATGGAAGTAACTCACATCATGAATAATTAACATAGTTTCATGGATCCTAGTGATATGTTTAACTGCAGAATTACCAGAAAAAAACATGTAAATGAGTCAGGGTTTGGTGGGTTTAGCCTTAGATTTCTTAAAGGTGGCTAAAGAAGCTTACATTAACTTTATCATTTCGTTCAATAACCAGGAGATAAGTTCATAAGCATTTGAAAACTATTACCTCTTCCATGTTCCGTTCATGCAACAATTTAATTTTCGTTCTCAAAACATCAATTTCCTTCTTTGCCTTTTCCATCGTCTCCCTCCTTATGCCCTTTAATTGTTCAACAAGTTTTGCATTCCTATCCCTCATTATGCCATTTGATTCTTCAAGAGTTTCTGCGCGCCGTAGCTCTTCAGCTACCCGTTTTTTCAGCCAGATGAGCTGGTTATTGTCCTCACGCATTTGCCTACAGACCATGTCTTGGTGCAATCTGATTTCATATTTGAGCTTGGATTCACCTACAGACCAGTTTAACAAAGTGTTATTATATGATCTTCTTGCAGAATGATTATATAAAAAAAATTCATTTCAAGCAGCAAAACCTGTTGAATACTGGTTGAAGAGATCCACGTCCTTTTCCTCTGCCATGTAACCGTGAAGTTGGAGCTCCCCACTAGGTAGGAGGTAGAGTGGACTTCGATTCCAAACATTTCTACCTGTTCCTTGATCTGCAAAATGTCTATCTAGGCGTTCAGCTTCTAAATAGCCTCTAGCTGAGCTCTCAAAAATCAAAATACTCATCCCACAATGTCCAAGCGAATTGTATGCTTGTTGAACGTTCTCAATAGCGTCATATGATCTGAACAAGTCAAGCAGTTCCTGATCTGTAATGCCAATCCGCTGAAATTTAATTTGATGCAAGCTAAAACTTGATTAGATCATAATCAGCAATAATATTTCAGTTACAAACACAAAATACCACTCTTGTCATCATTTCATGCCATATCTGAGGGAGAAAACATGATTGTACCTTATTGTTCTCGTCTTCTTGATGGCTTGCTGTATTCCTGACAACAACCATAGGAGGCCAAACAATCTCACGATCTTTCTTCTCGTCTCTTATACCTTTCCACTTACTTGACACTTCACCAGCAGGACCATCAGAAGTTCCCTTTCTGCCAAACTTCTTTTCCGAGAGCTGTGCGATTTTCCGGTGGAGTTTAGCCATTTCTTCAGTGGTTTTGGCATGTGATATGAGGGCCTGCAGGCCTTGGTACCATTTGATGGTATCAGAAACTTCTGCGCATGCAGGACAGTAAAACTGCTCAGTAGTTTCATTGACATCCTCAGGTGCCAATTCCTTGAACAATATGCTCTTATTGTTATCATCCAAAGCATAAGCGTCACCATGATAATCAAGAGCAGCAGTAACATTATTCTGAATGTCATCTGCAACTCTTTCTTTTCGGCCAGTTTCTGAACCCTTTCTTGGGGTTGAATCTGAATCAATTCCTCCTTCCCCACTCTTTGTATGTCCCACAGGTGGGCAGTCTACCAATTGTGAAGCAACGTTCTTGATATAGCTGGAGGTTGGTCGTGGACCCCCGTTTCCTCCGCTGACCAGCGATTCAGAATTAACATTAAGTGGAATGTCTGAATTCTGATCCACACCTTTATCTTCCTGTGTTTCAGTATTGGGACTCTGTGGAGTACCCTCCTGTTTTGCAGCTATGCTTAAAGATGATTCACTCTTTCCTTTCCTTTCCGGGCAAATGTCACAGGTACTTAAAGATGATTCACACTTTTCTTCGTTGATTTCATCTTGACCTCCTTGTTCTTCTACTTGCTTACCTGTGTCAGCTGCTTTGGGACTCTGTGGAGTACCATCCTGTTTAGCAGCTATGTTTTCAGCTATTTTCCTATCCTCATCTTGTGAAGAGTTGAGACGAACGATTTTCGCTGCACCACCACTCAATAGTTCTGTTTCAGTCTTGGTAGTTGGATTATTTTCAGTCTTGGTAGTTGGATTATTACTGCTGCCACTGGCATCAGCAGTGAGAGACTTGCCAGTGTCATTTCCAGAAGTCATGTCCATACTCAACTCTTTGCTGCTTGACCATTGATTTTCTGACAACTCGATAGCTTTGCTGCACAGTTGTTGTAAGCAAAAAAATAGTCAAATCTTAAAACACAGCAGTTAATGAAAAAAAAAAACAAGTAATCAAGTAACGAAAAAGCTCCTGAACTTCAATAAATCATAGTTAAATTTAGAAAACCATGTAGTTCAGAAAATTCTTTTTAATAATTCATTCGTAAAGTCTGACCAGAAAGTTAATAGTTAAATCTGGATGAACTAAACCCTTTGAGAGGATATTTTTTGTTTATATTCAAACTATTATCATGCTAGACCTTAGCATTTAATGGAAAATTCTAATTCCTCATCAGAAGTAGTCAGGTCTGCTCACTACTTTACACAGTAAAGTTCTACTGGACTGAATGCCTGTTGGTATGTAAAAAGCTCAATTTAGTAACATCATCAACAAGCTCATATGAAAGCATTTGCTGTAGGATATTCTCATATTTAGAACATACTGACCTGCAGCTTGGGCAAAAAACCGGACCAGAGCTCTCATTTTTTATGATCTGATCAGTTTC
The DNA here is from genome assembly GCF_000002775.5 of Populus trichocarpa. NCBI lineage: Eukaryota > Viridiplantae > Streptophyta > Magnoliopsida > Malpighiales > Salicaceae > Populus > Populus trichocarpa. The sequence goes on along the minus strand of NC_037287.2, from coordinate 19,249,298 downwards.
TTTCCTTCCCGGGTAAACGTCACAGGAACTTAAAGATGATTCACACTTTTCTTGGACTTGCAATGATGGTTCAGTCCTGTGTTCTGAAATTGCTTCCATATTGGTCTTGGTCGGAGTTGATGATGACACATTGCTTGCCATTTGACAACTGATCAAAGAAGCCGTTGGAGCCTCTTGGAACTAACCATCATTCACGTTAAGAAGATCAAAGACGGCTGGTTCTATATATTGCCATGTTATTAACTTTATTATTACAAATCTGTCTTTTCCCTTGATCTTCTTTTCTCACAGATGCATGTGATAGTGCCTCTCAACCTTTACTTAATACTTAATTAAACTAAGTTTGTTTTTGCTATTCAATTTTTTTTTTATGTTTTTAAATTATTTTAATATGTTAATATTAAAAATAAATTAAAAAAAATAAAAATATATATTATTTTAAAATAAAAATATTTTTTAAAACAAACGAATATTTTAAAAATCAAAATAGAATATAAATACCTGTAAAAAACTTACCTCCGAAGTTATTTATTGGACAACTTCGTCGAGAGTTTAACGCTTTTGGAACACGGATGGACTTACTTTCCACGGAGGTGCAAGGTCATGACTCGTGCACTCTTTTTCGCCCTTTTCCCCCTCTCTTTTTAGGTGTGTGTTTGTTTATGAGGTAGTTTTTATGGTTTTAAAAAAAAGTAAGTTTTGAAAAATTGTGATTATACGTGGTTAGTCAGATTTAAATATGTGTTTGGTAAAAATTATAGTTAATGTTTATGTATAGCAAAAAAACATGTATAAAATGTTTGGTTAGTTGTGTTTAGAAGTGTGGTTGCGGTTGCTTTTCAAAGTGTTTTTTACTTTGAAATGCATCAAAATAATCTTTTTTTATTTTTTAAAAATTATTTTTGATATCAGCGCATCAAATTGATCTGAAAACATAAAAAAAATATTAATTTAAAGTAAAGAAAAAAATAAAAAAATTTCAAAGTTTTTCAAAAGCACTTTTGAAACGTAAAAAAAATAGCGTTTTATGAAACTCAATTAAAAAAGTATGTAAAAACTGCTTCACACAAACTACGTTTCAAATTCAATTCAATTTTTTAGTGGTCGCGCGGTATAAAACGCAATTTGATGTGTTATCAAATATCTTATTGTGTTTTTTACACCGTAAACGCAAAATTTAAAGTTAAACAAACGCATCTTAATGGGAACAGAACAATAGTGGCAATCCGAAAGAAAACAAAAAAAAAAAGGTTCGATCTTTCTCATCTTTCTTCATCGAGGCTTTATCGACTTTTATGTTCTTGTGATTAATTGGTTGAATTCTGAGATTTAAACATTTTTCCTGTTTCTTTTTTTTAATCAAGATTTATACGTTTTTCTTATCATTGAATCTTGTTTTTCATATTAGAATAAATTTTTATTTAAAAAACCTTGTTTTTAATTAAAAAAACTTGTTTTCATCGAAATTAAAAAAAATCATGAATAAAAAAATAAGACTTTCAGTTGAAAAACATGTTTTTGTTAAAACAAAAAATAATATATGAATATGATTTTTTTCCAATATTTTTTTAATCATCTTAAGTTTTTATTAGAAGAATATATTGTTGATAAAAAATACTTTTTCTCAAGAAAAAATATGACTAGAAAAGAGAATTTTAACTAAAAAATTATATTTTTTCTCTCTAAAATTTAAATAATTGAATTTTTTTCAAATATTTATTTTTATTGTCACAAAAATGTAATAAAACATCTTCAAAGAGAGCCCCGCAAACTAATTAGTTACTCCTAATTAAAAAGAGTAAATTATTCAATCCCAGCGTGCCTAGCAAAATAACTAGGCCCCGTGTTCATGCTTCGCTACGTAATAGATAAAAAAAAATCGCTAATTATTGTATAAAAAAATAAACTCGGTGTCGTTTGTTGAACCTAGTAGGCTAAAAGCAAACTAGTTATCTTGATTAATAATGATTTGGTTAAAAAAAATTCACCCCGCTTTCATTTTAATTTTCATTTAGCCTTCTCGCTTTTATACTCATCTTGTAAATATATTCTGTAATGTTATTATATATAGCTTAAGCTCTGTAATTATTATTAAATAATATTTATATAGTTTTATTTATTAAGAGTAGAATAGTACTTTCAGTTTAATTTATATATATTTTTATTTATACTTAGGTTAAGACCAAATATTTATAATATACATATTATTTAAAATTTTAGTTTTTTTTAATGTTTGATTTTAATTATTTTAATAATTATAATATTTTCTAGGATATCCTTGTGGGTTGGCATGTATATATACATTGATGGTTAATTTTTATATCATTGTTTAAATTTTTAGTTATTATAAAATTATGTTTAGGTTTAAAGCTTATCATAGGCGAGACGGTCCTAAAAGTGCCTCTGCCTATATGATGGTAACATACTCAAATTTGTGTCGTGACATAAACTATTGTATTCATAAAAATTTCATAAAAATGCTTGGACTAAATTAGTGGTGGCACAATTAAAAACATGTCCAAAGTAGTTGGTAATAAAAAATCTGAGAACAACACTTGCAAATGCCACTGTTCCTCGGGGAACTTTGATAGGAGTTCTTAGCATAATAGTAGCCACAAAATTACTTATCGTGCCACACAAGAATTCACAGCTTAATATAGATGAATTTTAGCAATGCAGGTAGGCACAGTGCATTTTAATCTCCTAAAATGCTGAGAAATCTTGTGATTAATAGCCGGGCTTTCATATGCAGATTCCCTAGATTGACCTTTTCATCTTTCTTGCGTTCATCTTCCCCTCCTTGTTCTTCTACTAGCTTACCTGTGTCAGCTACTTGCTTTTCTTTCACTTCATTCTCTTCGGCCTTGGCAATTTCCGGCACTCTGTAGCAAGAAGTGATGGAATGAAGAGAGCCCTACTGAAAGGAAAATATGAGAATTATATTTTGCAATAAAGGTGCCGGTTATGTACCTGTATTTGTCATCCTGATTATTTGAAGGGCTTCCATTGGATTCATGGACATTTTCAGGCTCCTCGTCTTTCTTGGAGCTCTCAAGATCCCCTCCCTTTTCACCTCTTTCTTCAAGAATAATCTTTATTTCGTTGTCCTTGAAAATTTGTTCTTGAAAAACCATCTTAAGAAAAGGATTGTCAGGATCAGTCAAAATAGCTGAAGGGACATTCAAATATAATGCAATTAAAATAATGAAAGAACATTTAAAACCGGTTGAAGGAATGAAGAAGGTACATTCCTACCACTTGGTATATATGAACGTAACTCTCATCATGAATAATTAACATGATTTCATAGATAGTAGTGATTGTTTAACTGCAGAATTATCAGAAAGGCATGTAATGAGTCAAGGTTTGGTGGGTTTAGCTTTAGATTTCATAATGGTGGCTAAGGAAGCTTACATTAACTTTATCATTTCATTCATTAACCAAGAAATAAGTTCATAAGCATTTGGCAACTATCACCTCTTCCATGTTCTGTTCATGCTGCAGTGTAATTTTCTTTCTCAAAATATCAATCTCCTGCATTGCCTTTTCCAGGCTCTCCCTCATTATGCCATTCGATTCTTCAAGAAGTTCTCCATGTCTTTGTTCGTCAGCTACCCTGTTGTTCAGCCAGATAATCTGGTGATTGTCCTCCTTCATTTGCTTGATTCGGCTCACAACCATATCTTGGTATGATCTGATTTCATACTTCAGCTTGGGTTCACCTACAGACCAATTTACACAACATGTTATAACATGATCTGTTGGCAGAATGATTATGTTCAAAAAATACATTTCAAGCCGACAGAACCTGTTGAATACTCGTTGAAGAGATCCACGTCTTGTTTATCTGCCATGTAACCGTGAAGTTGGAGCTCCCAACTAGATAGAAGGTAGAGTGGACTTCGATTCCAAACATTTCTACCTGTACCTTGATCAGAAAAATGTCTATCCAAGCGCTCTGCCTCTAAATAGCCTCTAGCTGATCCCTCAAAAATCAACATACTCATACCACAATGTCCGTCTGAATTGTATGCTTGTTGAACCTTCTCGATAGCATCATATGAGCTGAACAAGTCAAGGAGTTCCTGATCTGCTATGCCACTCCGCTGAAATTTAATTTGATACAAGCAAACACTTGATTAGATCATAATCAGAAATAATGTTTCAGTTACAAACACAAACTACCACTCTTGTCATCATTTCATGCCATATCCGAGGGAGAAAACATGATTGTACCTTAATGTTCTCGTCTTTTTTAAGGCTTGCTGTATTCCTAACAACAACCATAGGAGGCCAAACAATCTCATGATCCTTCTTCTCATCGTTTAGACCTTTCCATTTGCTCAACACTTCACCAGCACAACTTTCAGAAGTTCCCTTTTTGCTGAAGTTCGTTGGCATGTAGAAAGCTTAATTTAGTAACACCATCAACAAGCTCATATAACGAAGTATTTACTGTAGGATACTCTCATATTTAGATCATACTGACCTGCAGCCTAAGCAAAATATCTGACCAGAGCTCTCATTCTTTACGATCTGATCAGTTTCTTTCCTTTCCAGGCAAATGTCACAGGAACGTAAAGATGATTCACCCTTTTCACGCACTTGCAGTGATGGTTCAATCTTGTGCTCTGAAATTGCTTCCATATGTGTCCTGGACGGAGTTGATAATGACACATTGCTTGCCATTTGACAACTGATCAAAGAAGCCATTAGAGCCCCTTGGAACTGTAACTCTTCAGCGAATTTAGTATCTAGCAAGATCTCACCTTCTGATTCAATTTTGTACGAGAAAGATGGAGAGTAACCATCATTCACGTTAAGACGATCAAAGGCTGGTTCTATTGCCATGCTATTAACGTATTATTACAAATCTCTGTCTTTACTCTTGATCTTCTTCTCTCACAAATGCACGTACTGGTGGCTCTCGGCCTCTACTTAATTAAATGTCTATAAAGAACTTGCATCGGAAGTTGTTTCCTGGACAACTTCCTCGAGGGTTCACCACTTATGGAACATGGATCGACTTGCTTTACATGGTCTTTTCTAGCTAGTTAAGGTGTAGGGTCGCGCACTCATTTCTCATCTTTCCTCGTTGAGGCTTGCCCGATTTTTTCATGTTAATGTGATTAATTGGGTGAGTTCTGAGATTTAAACATTTCTCCTGCTTGTTTTTATCAAAATTTAATTTTGAAAAATTACCATAATTAATCATATATTTCCAAAGGAGATGAATTTGGAGCATTAAAACCAAAATCCAACGATTCATGAATCAATTTTTGAGTTAATTAGGGATGAGGGACGTTTTATTTAACTCTGGTTAACAAAAAAAAAAAAAAAAAAACTTTGAAAAATTGAATTCAGCTTAAAGAAATTGGACTGGGTTAAATAGTATATGCTTATCCTCGTATAAGCAATTATGTCTTTGTTTAGTCCTTATAATATAATTTGTGTTCGAATATGATCCCTAAACCACTTATCTCTATAATCACTTCGTCATTTCTTCAACTACCATACTAATAGATTACGATAATTGATGGAATGATCATATCATGCTACAAAATCATAAGCGATATTGAGATGGAATTTTAATCCAAAACTTGTCCCCGATGACACCATGTAAAAAAGGTTGATTATTTTTTGGAGTAAATAATGATATTATTTATTATCTTTTTTTTTTTTTTGGATTCGAGGAAACCCCACCCCCCAGAAAGCGCACTTTGTAGGCCCAGGTGAGCGAGCAAAACCCTGGCTGTCCCAGACTCTTACAAGAGGTGCACGCCCTTACTCGAACTCGAGACCTGCTATGCAGATCTCAAACCCTTTGTCATCACGCTTCGCCCCCTTAATCCAACGATATTATTTATTATCACTAAGATTGTTGAGAGGAATTCATGAAAAAAATAATATTATTGCATGATTAAATTTATTCACATAAGTTTTTGATACAAGACCATGTTTGTTTCCTGGAAAGTGGTTTCCGGGAAACCACTTTCCAAACTTTCCTGTGTTTCTTTGCCATTAGAAAAGTTGGTCAACGGAAAACACTTTCCAGTCAAAGAAAAATTTGGCTTGGTTTTCAAGAAAGTGTTTTCCTGGAAAATTTGGGCGGAAAACACTTTCCGAAAGTTGTGAAAAAATTAGAAATATCATATTATTTGTTGATTATATCAAATTTGGTCCTCAAACTTTTGATTGCTATATATATTTTGTTTTGAATATTTATTTTTCAATTTCATTTCTTAAAATTTAATTTTTATATTAAATTTGGTCCTTATTTTTATAATTGTTATTTGCTTTTCCCTTATCATTTTCTTATTGAAATTTTTTATCTATCAAATTTGATCCTCATTCTTTTGATTGTTACTTATTTTATTTGAAATAATTTATGAAATGTTAATTATTATTATTTTAATTTCTTCATCTTTTATTTTTTTTATTTTTTAGATTTGATTTCTATTATTTTGATTATTATTTATTTTATTTGAGATAATTTATGAAATTATATTTTTTTTCAATTTCATCCTCATTCAACTTTTTAATTTGTAAGATTTGTTCCTCATTATTTTAATAAACTTGAGAAAATAAAACATTAATAAGTTATTTTTCAGTTTATTTTCCATGACATAACCAAACATTGAAAAGTGTTTTCCAACTTATTTTCCATTACACTACCAAACATCGGAAAATAATTCACTTTCCTGGAATTCATTTTTCCAGAATTCACTTTCCAAAAGAAAACTACTTTCCAGTAAACAAACAGAGCCCAAGTGTATGGTTGGTATTGAGATATACTATGTTTTTGAAAAATATTTTTTATTTAAAAATATATCAAAATAATATTTTTATTTTTAATATTAGCATATCAAAACAATTAAAAAATACTAAAAAAATGGTTTTTTTGATATCTTTTCTAATTAAATATATTTTTAAAATGCATCCAATCACAGTTTCAAAAATAAAAACAAATATTTTGTAATTATGGTGAGATCTTTTGTGTAAATATAAAAAACACAATATTTGTTTTATCAATTATGGTCAGTGTATCTAAAAAAAAATGGTGGTTGCATTATAATTGAAAAAAAACTACGATTAAGGGGATCAAAGAAGAAGTAAATTAAGAGTGGAGGGACCAATTGTCCATGATTTCGGAAAGCAAAAAATGGCTTACAATATGTGATATAACTAAAAGACCAAGTTTCAATAATAATTAAAAAAATAAATAAACTGAAAAGACCAAGCACAGAGTCGTAGGTGAAGTCAAAAAAGGTTAAATAACCCCTCGGGGAAGTAGTAAGCACTGCTAGTTTCCAATGAGAAGAGACTTCTTCTAAGCGAAGGCACTTCCAAAGTGATGCCCTCTCTAATTGCTATGTAAGCTGCATGATCATAAACAATATACAGATTGGTTTAGCAAAGTGACCGAAGGGTAAGGTCGAATAACATGGCACAAGAACGCATCTCCTCCTTTGATCTTGATTTTGTTGACGATTTTTACTTCTCAGCACTCTTTGATGAAGAACAAGAATGTGGAGGTGGAGGAGAAATCTTTGAAGTTTCAGATGACAGATATGCAGAAGAGTTGCAGTTCCAGGAGGCTTTGATGGGTTCTGTCATCGTTTCTCGAATGAAAAACAATGGCCCAATATCGTCGATGATGATAGAAGGAACCCCAGTATTGCTACGTATTTCTGATCAGCCTATGCACATGGAGATCAACCAGTCAGGAGCCGTTGAGTCTTCTTTACGTTTCTGTGATATTTGTGCTGAGAGAAAACAGAATGATCAAATGTTCAAAACCGAGAGCTGTGTTCACTCATTTTGTAATGATTGCATAAGCAGATATGTGGCCGCCAAGGTCCAAGATGGCACTAGAATAGTTACTTGCCCTGGATTGAATTGCAGGGCTGTCCTGGATTTGGTCACCTGCAGGCCTATACTGACTAGTGTAGTGATTGATCTTTGGGAGGATGCATTATGCGAAGAGGTGATTAATGTATCTCAAAGATTTTATTGTCCTTTCAAGGATTGTTCAGCTTTGTTGATTGATGATAATGAAGGCGAAGCAATTATAGAATCTGAGTGCCCCTTCTGCCATAGATTGTTCTGTGCTCTGTGCTCTGTGCCCTGGCATTCTGGGATTGAATGTGAGGAGTTTCAGAGGCTGAATGAAGATGAAAGAGGGAGAGAAGATCTCATGTTGAGGGAACTTGCTAAGGACAAGAAATGGAGTAGATGTCCTCAGTGCAAGTTCTATGTGGAAAGAACAGAAGGCTGTCCTCACATGATCTGCAGGTTAGTTTAGTCAGATTCTCTTTCATTAATTACTGTAAAGCATCAAATTGAAATTTATAGCTTAGTATCATGAAACTATCTATTACTCACTGCATTGTAGATTGAAAAACGCCTCAAACTTCAATCCTAAACAGCTTTTAGTGAATTTGCATCACTCATCTATGCAAGCACGATGTTGTTTCTTCTCTAAGAATGATCATGATTTCAGGTGTGGGCTTCAGTTTTGCTATGGATGTGGAGCCGAATGGATCGGAGATCATGGTGGATGCGCTAGGGAATAAGAAGCAGCATCAAGCCTTAGAGAGGTGATATAACCATGGTGTAAGGATGAAACTACTACTACTAGGTAGTTGTTTTCATCAGTTATTCAGCAAAATGTTTGTCAAGGAACGAAGCTAGTGTTGCTATGCTATCTGTAATGGTCCGTCAGCTAGATGTATGTGATGTTTGTCAGATTCAATAAAATTTGCTATAGTTGTTATGTTTAACAAGCTTATGTCCTTGTAGAATAACCAATCTTTAATGTATGTCAAATTTTCTTGTCTTAAATGTATGTCAAATTCTATAACTCTTGGTCTAAGGATATCACATGGCTACAAGAAAAATATTTTCATGCATTATGAAGGATGGTCCGGGTAATAGCTAGTACAATTTTCTTCTTGGTACACGAAGCCCAACTTGCTGGACACCTTAATTACACAACCCTGGTGTTATCTGAAAGATTTCGGACAAATAGAAGTACAAAAGCAGGGGACAAGGCATCAGTCATGGTCAGTTGCTCCATAACTGAACCTCACCCACAGAACCCACAAATCAGTAGCAGCAGCAAGAGACACCAATTGATAATTAATGTCTCTCTTCAATGCAACATGACCAATCTCTCTTGAAAACTCAAACATTCTTTGCTAATACCAAGAAAAATCCACCTTTCTTGACCACTGTTTCTTGCTCAAAGTCATCATCGCAACCAACACCATCACCATCTGGCGATAATAGTGAAAGTGAAAGGCCACAGTGGAGATTATCACAGCAGTCATCATGGGAAGCTAAGGATTCAGAGGGAAAGACTATCTTTACGGGCTAGGAAAAGAAGCTGGTAGTATGAACATCGCAGTTGGAGCTAGGGCTGGTGTTATAGATCCTCTTTTTTTCTGGCGATTTTCTTGGCAAAGACTGTAGGTTTTCCTGCATTCTTACCATTCTTGTTGCTCAACATTTAGCAGAGCTTCATTTAGTTTCATTGAGAATTAATTCATATCCTTCATTTTTTTTGTGGGTGTTTTATTAATTGCAGCTGATATTGTGTTTGATTACCGTCAAAAAGTGACAAGGTCTTTTGAGTATCTTCAAGGCGATTGTTAAATTGCTCCTTTGTTCTTGGTAATTTCCCTTAACTATTTTCCCTCTTTTTTTTTGTCTTAGCTTAGTTCCTGTATGCCTATTCGTTAGTATCGTAGTTCTCTTGGATATTTCCGGTGCTTCTGTTGCTACTTGCTGGATACATGTTTTGGAAGATGCCAAATGGAGGGCAGGTATGTTTTGTTTGATTTGAGCTCTGAAAAATATACAAATACGCCAGTATTTGCAAGAGAAGAGATACAAGGATAATGAGGTACAAAAATCATGTATAGAACAAAGCATGAGACCCGTTTCTGGTAGTGGGAAGGTCAGGTTGGAAATGCGAGGGAAAGAAGGAAATCCAACTTGCCTGATGTTAACGACTGTGGGGGGTTGAGCTAACTACCTTCAGATGAGCATATCAGCAGGTGCAGAAGGAAGTTTACGCTTGTCCATCACATTGAAGTCCTGTTTTTTGCCATTGGTAAGTGTTTCCTGACCCATTGTATCTTAGGTATGACAGTTGTTTGAGGGCATTAGGTCACAATATAAAACGTTGATATTGAGGTTGTTTTTGAGACAGGAAACTGGAGAGAGGGATAAGATGATGGAAGGAATTGAGAAATGGGAAAAAATCTATCATTTTTCTTCTTGTTTAGATGCTACAAAGATGAGAAATGAAAATATTAACTTATTTTTTCTGAAAAAATTAAACCGCGCATAGTATTATATAATTTATATGCACTGACAAGTCGAGTTATATGTATACTTCTAAATTTCTTTTTTGATTTCCATTGCAGTGGGTTGATGATATTGAAGGTGTTGAAAATCTAGGTAAAAGACTTCTCCAGCGAAGAAAGGACGAGAAACTTCCTGTGTTTACTCCTCCAGAGGTATGTATAGGAATCGAACTTCTTTTATTTACATCCACAAAACCTTGGTAACAAGAAATAGAGGGCAAGGAGTTATGAGCATTGATTTTTTAGCAGAATAACCTCTTATTTTCATTTCCTACTCCTTTTCTCTGTTTTTCACCGCTCTATCTTTCGCTAACCATGAAGGCGCGAAGTAGTTCTTTCATGTGTTGCAGCAAACAGTGGAGGCTTTGCTTGAATCAGGATACTCTCTCATCAAAGAGCACCAGCTAATTATAGAGACCAGTGTTTGGTATAGTGATAGCTTTTCCGATTGTGGTTTGAAAAGGCAGGTTTGAAAAAAGCTGCAAATTAGAACATTTCTCAAACCCAAGTTTTTACCGCAATTTAAGATGAAAAACCGGTTTTAGCAATGAAAACCAAACAATTTTTGAAGCTGTGGTCAGAGCATAAAACATCTTGAACCATACCAGTACAATACCAAACAGAGGAACATTGATGACTAGAAAGGAGGAAGGAAATTGCAGGAATGGATTTATATATCAGACGAGTTTAAAAAGATGTTGCATGGTCATTTTTGCTGTTAGTTTTCTCTTTGCTTCCTTGAAAAGTCTGGCCCAGCCATGATACAGGCAAATTTCTTAACTTGTTGAAAACAAGAAAAGCCTCGAACAGAACGTAGCTCGAAAGTAGCCCATGGCAGCATCAAAGAGAGAGGCATGATTGAAGAGCTCCATCATAGGTTCCTTCCTATCCATTTTGCCTCATAGTTTTTACTAGTATAAACCTGTCGTTCTCTTAAAGCATTCATTCCATTGTCTCTTAAAATGTCTGAGGGTGTGTTTAAGTAATAAAAAAACCGTTCTTCCTTTTCTTTTCTCTTTTCTTTTTATTTTCTGGATTTTCTTTTCCAATAAAAAAATTGAAAAGCGTGTTATATATTAAAAACGAAGATAAACTTTTTCAACAACAACAACAACAAAAAAATACTTTTAAACGGAGATATATATATATATATATATATATATATATATATATATATATATATATATATATATATATATATTGTTTATGTCTTTTATTCATTTGAAAAACAGTGAAAACTTGTAAAGAAAAACGTGGATAAGCTTTAAAATCTGTTTTTTTAAACTTAGTATAGATTTAAAAAAACTAGATTTTCAGTTTTGGATGAAGAAATATTACATTTAAATAGGAGGTTTGAATTTTACATTTTCTGGCTTCAATTTTTTTTTTAAAAAAAAGAACCGAAGTATTACCTTGTTTTGTTTCTAAAGAACATCAAAATGTTTCAAAAGAAAAGCTTAAAACATCTTGAGTGTTTAGGCCCTAATTCATTCAATCGAGCCCATGAAGTGATCATCATCATCATCCCAAGAGCTTCCATGCTTGTGTCAACCATGATGTAACCTAAGACAGATCATCCATCCACCTTTTTAGTTGTTTCCACCATAAGCAAATCTCTTAAAGATAAGGGTGTTGAACATTATATTCTTTTGATCAGTTTTAGTGGCAAGAACAATCCAGATTATCCACAAATCACAGAATCCAATGCTTCATTTAGGGAGGTTCGAAACTTGTCAACTCTCACCCACTCAAACAGTTTATCGATCTGAAAATAACCACTTTCTTGTAAAAGCAAAGGTCACCAGTGAGTTTGTCACTTGGATATTCCTAGGGCCCCTTCTGATGGCGTCCATATCGAAACATGCCAGTGCCATGGATGGAATACAAGGATTAACTTGCTAGGGCAAAATAAAGCCAAGAAACGTACGAGGGACAAGCACTGGTACTGGTGTGCATCTTGTCCTCTCTTATTGGTCTTGAATTTGGAAAAAGGGGCTGCAAAGCATGTGCGGGATCAGAATCATGCCTGATAATTTTGTAAGAGAAAAACGCGAGAGGAGGGTTGAAACAGTAGGATTCTTCGATCAAGGGGGGGTCTGGTATATAATATTACCCTACAAAATGTGGTCCTGCAGGTTGATCGATCAAGTTAATTATTCAGATGAATATAGTTGGTTGAGATGGCATATCTTGAGTAAGCACATAGCTTTTTGTGCTTTGTTGCTATTGTGATAGAAGCATTCTCTTTCCATGGTGCTCAAATTCCCCATGTTAGAATGCTTCCGTGCTCTTCCATTTTGCTGCACATCATTCTACCAAAGAATACACCCAACATGGAAAGCGAAATGATGATGCTATGTTGACTCTATTCTACACCATGCTTAGCCTACAACAGCTCATCTCTCTTAAGTCTTAACCTTTTTTTTCTTTTATATTTACAAGTGATTGGATATCCTTAAATTCTTTTTAGACATCGCAATTATTATTTTTATTCCGCTTGTTTCTGTGTTTCAAATTGTTTTCTTCAACGTTTTAAAAGTATAATTGTTTTAAAATAAATTTTTCAATAATTTTAATGTGTCAATGTTAAAAATCTAAAAAATTCTAAAAATTTTATCTTAATATATTTTCAAATAAAAAAATCATTTAAAAAATACTATATACTGCGATATTAAACATAAAAAAACCACGTCAAGTGAAGTCATACTAATTAAAATTAGTATGGGTTAATCTATAAGACTTGAATCTAACGCTTTCTTATGCCTTAAGTTAAATCTTAAATCTTTAGCTTTTATTCGTTTGCTTTTTTCTAGTTTCAATAGTAACTTGAAATAATATATTTTCTATATAAAAAAAAAAGGTGAAGAACATAGAGAACTAGTATTTATGTTTTGCTTGTGATGATGAAATCGAAATGTTTTGTAACATTTTAATTTTAGCACATGTTAAATAAAAAATATTAAATTATAAAAGAGTTAAATTTAATTTGTTTAATGTATGGTAATTAATATCTTAACATTATAAATAGGACTGCTACTCGTTTTTTTTTTTAAATAAAGATTCTATCTTTATTGTTTAAACAATATTAATTCTTGAGATTATTAACAGTTTAAAAAATGTGTTTTAAGTGATGATATTCACTTATGAAGCATTGGAGTTGAGTTAGATAATTGATAGATGAATTATTATGTTTTTTAAAAGAAATATTAAAAAAGTATATCCAAGGACAAAAAATAAAGAAAAAAAATAAAAACCTGTTCGTGGAGCACGAGAACAGCCTGACCATTTAAAAATAAAAGAAAGATCAAATGACAAATTAATCTTCATCATTAGGACACGTGGGCCTCTATCTAAAATAAATTAGAATAGAATAAAATGATATTTTTCTCAACAATCAATTCACCTCTTGGTTCTCACGTTAAATATCATGATTGTAATTCGACAATTTCCTTTCTAGATCATCATTCAGCAGCTTCCCCAAATGTTTCCCCTCACATTTTTTATCTTCCCAACGATCGATTTCTTTATAAAAAATTATTTCAAATCAAATTAATTAAAATATTATTATTTTAATTCTTTTAAAAACAAAATAAAACTATATTATTTTAAAAAAAACATAAAAAAATCAAATTAGATTTTGAAATTATCCAAATTTGATCATTTTTTTTAAAACCTAGCAAGGTCATTTCTTGAATTAACCAAATTAACTTACTAGTTTTTATATATTTAGAATTTATTTGGGAATGTGATGTCGAGTGATTGAGGTTAAAATTGCTTTTTATTTAACTATAATTTTAAAAATATTTAGTTAATTAAAACACGTCATAATTTTATATGGATCCAGCCCATTGGGAACTTTTTTTTGAAATCTTGGTTAAGAAAATACTATTATTTATAGTTTTTTTTTAAACCTGTTTTCTCAAACAGCAACCGTAAAAACTACTTTATATAAGCTCTATTTAGCATTGTGATTCAACCATGTTTTTTAAGAAAAAAATTAGCTTTAAATTAATTTTTTATATATGTTTTTGGATCATTTTGATGTGCTAATATCAAAAATAATTTTTTAAAAAAATATAAAATATTATTTTAATACATTTCCAAACAAAAAACACTTTAAAAATAATATTTACTATACTTCCAAATAAACAGATAATAATATGAAACATACACTATTAAAAACACTGCTTCAAGATGAAAAACAAAGGAAATGATCAATATATAATTTCAACTAGTGCCTTACAAATTAGATCATCAAAATTAGTAAGAAACTTTCATAGAGGGGAAAAAAAAAATGGTGTAAAGATTGGAATTGACGAGGTTAAAGGTGATGGGACAGATGGACCACCAAGGATTGACAATAGGAGGCATTATGGTTAGGATTAATTAGGTGAATAAGAGACTATATAATAATAATCCAGATTATTATAAATCAAGAGTTCCCTTAAAGTAAGATATCACCCACCACTGCCATCATTCTTTTCACCTAGTTGGACTTGACGAAACAAACACCATAGTCGGATGGCAATTATTTAATTACTCCTACAAATATCCCACCGGAATGAGTCATCCATCTCTTGTTTTCATGGGGTTTTTTCTGCCATCAATGATGCTACAAGGACAACTGTTTTGTTCTAAGTTTTTTAAGAAAATTATTTTGAAAAATAAAAAAGCTAGCGTGACTCCATGGCATGAGAAGATCTTTAGATTAATGATTAAGATATAAAATTTTAAAAGTTATTTATTAAAATATAAAGTTTTTCTAAATGTTTTTCACTCAGAAATACATCGAAACATAATATTTTATATTTTTTAAAATTTATTTTTTAATATCACGTTATTAAAACAATCAAATTTAAAAATATTTTTTGATCGGAAAAACAAACTAACTTTTTATATCTATTTTTATCCTTTCGTGTTTCAATATATATAATTCGGTCACCACAAGTATGGTATCCCACAGAGTAATGGAAAGGTGGAGTGTGAACTTTGTGGAGCTTGAAACTAGAATTTTAATTTTTTAATCTCAAAGATGGTAAGAATTTGCATTTTTTAACTCTTGATGTTAACACCCTATGTACTACAAAGATTTATTTTTTTTATTATGAGGGAAATGGAAAGATATATAGTGAAATACTTTTTTCACAAAAACATAGCATCTACATCGCACCATTTTTTTATCTAAAAATAATATTCTCATCTTAGAGTATTTTATCTACGTGGGGTCGAAACTTAGAGTATTTTTTAAAGTAATTATCATTATAAGTAAGAACATAGATAAGTCATTAATTACAGCTACGATAGATAAGATGATTTGAAGTTTTTTTTTTTTTAGTTTAACGTGGGTGTCCGGGCCAGCTTGCGCGTACCTTGACTAATCTCACGGGCCCTGAAGTTAACGACCATGTAAGTCTCCAGTGGCCATCATATGAGCAACCACAGGGCTTGAACCTGAGACCACAGAGAGAGCAAACCTCTTGGTCCCAAACTCTTACCACTTGGCCACCACCTAGATGATTTGAAGTCTTGATCCTATAGATAAGTGCTCTTCTACTGCTATTACTACAAAATAGACTGTGTTAGAGATTGAAAAGAAAATTTTACTCGTAAGAATTCACTTTTTTATCCATGGATCTGTTATTTTAATTACTAAAATTAAAATGATATTCTATGGTACAAATTTTTTTATAAATCGTGTCAAAGTAATGTAGAGTGTATAAGATGAGAGAAGAAAAGAAAAGAATGATTATTCAACAAATGAAAACTTGACATTTCCATAAGGGTTATGTTTCTTTATATATGATTAGAGGAGACGGTTACTTTCTTTAGTAACTTCTCTAATTAATAACTTGGACCGGCTCATCCATCATGGACGGATAAGACCTAATCCAATAACCAACACTATTATTAATATACAATAATTAAAATAGAGTTTCATAATATATTAAAATAATATATTTTTTATTTTTTAAAATTTATTTTTGATATCAGCACATCAAAACGATTCAAAAATATAAAAATATAATATAAAAATAATTTTATTTAAAAAAAACATGATTTAATAAAATAAAAAAGACAGAGAAATAAAAAGAGAAAATAAAGAACACAAAAAAGAAATAAAGGGAAAACAGACAAATGGTTGCCAGTTAAGAAAAGAAAGAGATGTGGGTCAAAATATAAAAGAATCCTATGAAAATAATTAGATGTCACGACGTGATTGGAGGGAGCCATTTCTTTTTCAAATTAAGCTTAAGGTGACCAATCTTTTTCACACCATAACCATACTTTGATTAACCACATGGACTTGAACGTTGCCGACACTGCTCCTTTTTGTCGGCTTTAAAATCTACAAAAGCCGATTCTTATGTTTAATTATTGTTTTGTTTTTTTAATTATTATTGTTGTTGTTTTGAAAAGGTAAATTATTACTTAATTCATGTATTTTAATATAAACTAGTTCCTAACAAGGCTATGTTTAATAATGCGATTTAATCCCTTTTTTTAAACAGTTATTTATATAAAAAATACCATGTTATTGTTTTTTTAATCATAATTATAGTTAATTTCATGTTTAATTATAGTTAATTATGGTTAAATTCAAAATGTTCGCAAGGAAAAATCCTCTTTCTCTTTAGTTATTTATATAAATATTTTTTATATATCACAAGAACATTAACCAAATAAATAATCTTTGTTCCTCTAGATTTATATATGTAATTATATAATACCAAATAAATAATTTTTTTCCCCTCTAGATTTAGATTTATATATGTAATGATATAATCAAAGTACTGATTCAAGAATTAGATCACGTATTAGATATATTAATTTAAGTTAATAAAAAAATAATGTCAACGCTGAAACTTTCAAATATATAGAAGAAATATTGGGATTTTATGGTATCCAAAAATGTTGTTAATTAAAATAAAAAATCTAAACAATATCAACGATTATGGCCATAGCTAAAGAAAACACATGGTTCAAATGTGAATTTTTATGAATATATATGACTAAGTTGTTAGTTTCTAGAAAATAACGGACTAAGTTATAATTTACAAATTCTGACAGTGCAGTGGTCTTTCACAGTGATTCTTATTCAAATTGTCAAACCACCCCCCGCAGAGTATCTAATTAGACTTTTCACTCAAATTTTGACACGTTTCCATGCCCAAGTCAATTAGGCAGCACGAAAGAAAGAAATCTATAAATTGAATAATTGATATCATATAAACTCAAATAGTCCATACAACTTGCACCACGTGTTGCCTTTGAATTAATTGTTAGCAAGAACTCGTATATATTTTTAATTTAAAAATGTTGATTTGATAGTTAAGAAGTTATTTTTAAAAAGAATTCCTTAAATTCAAGAATTATTATGGCTGTATTAAGAGTATGTTTGGAACGGGGATTTTTTTATTTTTAGATATTTTTTTATTTAAAAATATCAAATTATTTTGATATTTTTAGTATTTTTTTATTTTTTTAACATGATATAAAAAATTATTTTGATATATTTTTTAAATAAAAAATACTTTTAAAAAATATTATGCATCTTAATACTAAATATATTTTAAAACAATAGAAGGAATGTGCTATTTTAATAATTTGATGTTTTGTTGCCAAGTTAAAAAATATATGTATCTTTATGCCATCAAAAGATGGTATTAAAATTTGGATTTTTCATGAAACAGAAAAGAAGTATTATGTACATATAAAGAAAATAAATATATCAAAATTATAAAAAAAATAATTAATTTAATATATTTTAAAAAATAATTAAAAAAGCATCAGCTACCACGGTATTAAAAAATTTAAACCGGCACTAATGCTTCCAAAATATCAAAGAAAATTTGAAATCAAACGTTTAAAAGAAAGGAGCCCACAAGAACATCTAATGATCTCTGACTAGATTAGTCTTTAATTAATTAATTAAATTAAACAAGTACAATAAATTCGTGCTAATTTGCAACTAGGCCAAATGCTCATTACCTACATATATGATGCCGTCACCTGTCGGTGCACGTTGATAAATTAGACACACCATGGTAGAAAAACTCTGATCTTCTTCTGAAAACCTCTCCCAGCCAGCCAGCCAGCCAGGTCCAAAGAAACAAACCTCTCTGTCTCTCTCTTTGACACGGACTGTGTTATAAATATCTGTGGTGATTGTTGAGAGTGAAAAAAAACAATTCACAGAGAAAGAAAGTGAAAGGTCTGGCCGGGTTAAAGAGCATAGCTGTGAGAGTTGTTGGTGGGTTCAGTAGGAGAAGGAAAGCGAAAAAGAAAATTAAAGTTGAAGATAAGTTGGTGGATATGCTGCATAAGATGATCTTCCCTGTTAGAAGAGTTTGGCTTGCTGTTTCTGCTCGTCTCAGAGCTCGCAAAAATGGTCAGTTCCCTCCCCAGGTTTCCTTCCTTCTATATATATCTCCTTTTCTCTCATAATCTGCAGCTTCTTGTTGGTTTTTTGGTGTCACCTTAGCTATGATCTTGTCAATCTATAAGATAGAATTTCTGTTGCAGAAACTATTTACATGCTCTAGCCAGCTAGCTAGATCACTGTGTGCTCATCTGCTTCAGTGGGGTTTTTCTTCTCTGCGATAATTTCTTTCCTGCTTATCCATCATATGGTCTGAAGATTAGCATTCAAAGATTTCTTGACGTTTATACTCTTTTTTTTTTTTTCCTGTCATGTCACTGTTGTCAAATTGAAGCCTATGCTAAGCTGAATTGAGAAATATATATTTAAAAAGACCCTAAATTAAATGCTTGGAAATAAATAATATTCAAGATGCATGATTGACAACGTAATTAAACTTCAACTTTTTGTGTTAATTGAGGTGATTAGTAGCTCACTGCTGCTAGAAAACTTGTTCTTGAATTATTATTATTTTGATTAATTATTTTTAAAATTTTTAGTTCTATTTTTTTGAGGTCAGGAAGAAAACAGCATCTGAAGATTACATCTGTGACGAACAAATCCACCAAGAAAAATCCACTTGATGACAATATGAAACTGTTTCAACATTACAGAATTGTCAAATCAAGCAATTATTCTTTCATAATTAAGAAAATAAAATCATCCTCGCCTCTAAGAATCAGAATAAATTATTATTTGGAAAAGTCTAAAAATGTGTGTTAGGTGAGAAGAATTAAGGCAAATTAAATACTTTATGGAAGCCTTTTCCAACCATTGAACCAAACTAATAGTAACAAAGTGTTTTGATTTTTCTTTCTAAAAAATTCACAAACAAGAAAGGCATTAATTTGAAGTTTCTCCTTAAACAGTTTTTTTTTTCCCTGGTGAAATTATTGATTTATGATTTATTCATCAAAAAGTGATGAACTCTAAGCTAATTAAAAAATATTTGCGTATCAATTAATCAAGGTGTTCTTCTTTATATATATATATATATATATATATATATTGATCTTGCACAACTTTGCAACACTCATCACAGGAAGTTCTGTAATCTTCAAACTACCACTAGGCTGAATCCACTGGCTACCATCAATTGTCAACTGCCTAGTTTCTTGTACTGGCCAACTAATATAATAGAACAGTATAATATCAAATGCTAGTGATCCAACTGGGAGATTAACAGCATAAACAAACATACAAATATCTTCTGGGAAACATCATCAACCGAAAGATGAGGCTTAGTTATAGGATCAACATCATTTTTAGTTCAATTTTATGCTTAGGTCAATTCAGTAGTGGCCTGACAGAAGCAAATTTATTTTTCTAGTTACAGCTTAGTGGGCAAATGTGTCCTCCAGCTCCTAAATGGTCCCTGTCGACTCCTTGGTCCTTTTGGTACTAGGATTTTGGACCACCACCGAGACCTTACTAGTTTTATATCCCAACCACTTGGGGTGTCAGATGATTAATGTCATTTATTTCTTTTGTTGTATGGTCGAACAATTGGGCCACGACTTCATTTATGATTACTCTTCGGCATTAGGTAATACATGTATTCAATGGAAAATTACTCACAAGTTCTTCTCCTCTATGTTTTGTGCAGGCGCTGGTCTTCTGGAGCTTCACAATGATGTACAGACCTGTGGATATGAGGATGTGCAAGTGATGTGGGAAATACTAAGGAGATCGGAATCTGAGCTGATGGCAAGTCTTCCAAAGCGCAAGCAACGGCCTTTTTGGAGAGTTTTTGTTTGGTCTAACCACAGTGCAGCCTCATCCTTCTCTGCAAATCATTCCTGATAAAGGACTCCTGCTTGATCAAGAATAATATGCTGCCTTTGTCTTGCAACTTGACATGGGGCATTCATAGTTTTACTATCCAACGGCCGTCATTGCAGTAGCATGGTACAGAGCTGTTGCAGGGGTATCCAAATCAGTATATAAGATATGTGCCTTCTGTACATACACAATGTTTTGTCATAACCCACAACCATAAATGAAATAACTTCCTCGATGAGCTTCAGTTTACTCATTGATGTACTTCGCAGTAACCACAAGCAAAGCTGGGAAAGAAAGGATACCGTGGTAGAACAAGCAGCAATCCAATGTGAGAACGTTGACAAGCAAGTCCCCTATCCATAGTATGTCATTGAAAAATTGCCACCAATACTTAATAACGAATGACAGTACGAAAACTACTAGAGATTCCATCTGTTCATTTATTATCAAAAGGGGAAGCTGAAAGCTAAAACACAGGCGGAGACATTATACACAAGCCAGAGAGCTTTTGAACTCTCTGGTTTGTATTTATGAAAGCAATCTATATCATGATTGACAATCCATTTGATAATCCATATAACATGATTTGCATTTCTGAACTTGAGATGTTAGATAACAAACAAAGAGAAAAGGAAACTATCAGTTTCTTGCACAGTTATCATTACCATGTTCGCTAATGGAATTGATTAACCTTCACTAGACCATCATCATTTTCCTCTCTGCAAGAAAGATGTTGATATGTTGGCCTGGATCCGCTACATGGTTGGCTCTTCAAAAGGTATTGTTTCACGTTAAAGCTCATAGCCTCTCGGTGAGTTTTGTCACTGCCTAGATCCTGCACTCCTAGCCTATGTGAGATATCAGTATCATTAAATGCTAACTGAGAAACTATAACGTCAAGAAATTTAGAAAGAAAACGTCACTTTCTTCTAACGTTCCATTGATTTCAATCTGTGAAATGTCAGAGGAAACGCAAAAGGAAACGATAAGATGCTTACAAACAGAGAATACGAGTTGAAAAGGTTCAAATCTTCTGGGTCGAATTCTTGAAGCCATTATGTCACTGCAAGGAATTTTTCATATGCTGAAGATTTACACAGCACAAATATGCAATGCAAAAACAAACACATACGGATTCCATGGTTATGTTGATTGTTAAAACATTATTTTCGAAGGTAGCGGGCAAAATCATAATTGCCAGGTAATAATTAAATGGGCATACAAGGGGAGTTCAAGAAAGCCTAGATTCTAGCCATGGTTGCAGAAAAGGACTAGGGCATCATATCTCATGCAAATGGGTTCTTCTGATATCTATGAAATAATATGCAAATGGGCTCTTCTACAATGACAATATGATACATAAGATATAAAGTGACACATGCTAGCAAACAATATTTCAAAAGTTAAAGAGCACATTTTTTTCACTTAAACCTTCGAGGCCGAGAAATCCACCATGAACTATGAGGCAGGTGTCGGAAGTCCCTTGGGTGGACTCCCCGTGTATAGGCCACCAATGGGTCTTTAATATACAGTAACTCCAAACAAGAGTGTCATCAAATGGAAACCATTTTGCAGTGTCCATATTAGAAAGCTCATTTCTACGATAAAAGTGCCTCAAGCACAAACAAGAGTGTCTTCTTCCTTTTCATGTAATCGAGCTTATCACTAGGGTTTGAATGAACAATATGTTTCCTTGCAGCCAGATAAAAACACAAGGTATTGGCCAGTGTCGGTCCAATAAAGCAGGGCCCTTAGATTGTTGATCTATATTGACGCCTAAGCTTCAGCCTTTCTCCATAAAGTGGCTGTATCAAAATTCAACTTTGCCTTTCCACTTCTTACAATCAAAAGGTATGCCAAAAGATATTTATATCCTTTACACTAGTGGTTATGATTTAAAATATTTTTTATTTAAAAATATATTAAAATAATATTTTTTTTTTATTTTTAAAAATTATTTTTAAAATCATCACATCAAAAATCTGAAAACATAAAAAAACATAATTTTTAACAAAAAAAATAAAATAAAATTTAAGTGAACACAGTTCCAAACAATATCTTAACCAAGTAGCTTCCCTGCACATATACAAATATCTCCAAGAGGTTCAACTGAATTTGAAATTTTTTTCCTTACTAGTCAAAATGTAAGGTTATACCAAACCAGTGAGGTGCCACTCCTGTGGAATATTAGAGACATAAATGAAGAAACTTCAGGATCATAATTCGGGAAACATCAAAGAAGTAGTACTTGGAGATTTAATGTGTGTGTGCATGTGTGAACATTTTTGTATCAAATGCCAAAAGGAGAGGAATTTTGTTAGCTCAAAGAGGAGATTTAGCCAACAACTAAATTCACCGTTCATATTAAAATCAGCAAGGACAATCAGCAATTGATAACTTGTTAATATTCAGGACCCCGACAATTCTACTTTAGGGAATACATGTACAGGAACTTTTACATCGTGCAGTTTTTTACCTTCCTAACAAGCTAGACAAATTATTCCTGCAAAACTGTTTCTAAAAATTTCTCTGAACTTTAAATTACAGAAAAGCAGAAAAACTAAGTTAAGAATACAGCAGTGCAACCAGGCAAGGGCATTCTTTTCTTTGAGTACCTTTTGATTGGTTGCTGTAAAACGTGGTACACTGGATCAAGGGAAGCTATAGCAGAAGAATCTCTTGCTCTGACTCAAATTTATCTTGTTGGAGGCAGAGTTGTACGACAAGGGCAGGAAACTAATTCACAAGAATATGAAAAGGAGTTGACTGCAGCATTGTTAACCAAGCATACATGTTAATCTGCTCCTTTAGACCAGCCACTAAATTAACCACATCCCAAACACAATTTTTTTCCAGGACTTTATTCTTCTGATGGGTGCGTGCATATTTTCTCCAGCAGCAAGGGCCAGTCTTCTCCAAGCTCCTGTGGGTTAAGCTCCATTGCAACCTTGAAATCCAGTAACGATATTGGGAAGTGGGATCTCTGTTCTTGTGTTCCATTCAAAATCATATTGCTACTTTGCCCCTGAAAATGATGGCCAGGCAGAAAACCATTAACATGCTTACTCTCAGAATGGTTCTTCTGGGAATTACTTCTTGTCGAATAATCACATCCACGCTTTCTATTAATGAGTTCAATGCAGGACTTGACCAGCCTTTTCAAGTAAGCATCCAAGCCACTGTTCAGTAAACTGGCAGAGTCCATGGATACATCATGAAGGCCATGTGCTGTAGCGAGTTGCTGCATTCGCTCTCTTAGCGTCTGTGTATCCAGCAATCCACCACTATCATATGAGCTAGCACATCTATCTTTGCTTGCTAGAGTCAAGGGCCTATGGGAGCCACCTGCACTCACGGTGCAAAATGGAATTCCAAGCGGTGCCCGAAGTGGAGTTACAGTAGATATCTCAGATATTTCACTCTGTTCTTTACTATGTACAGAAACTAAACCATCTGTTGACTGTTTTATTAGTGGTAATTTAGCAGGGTGGTGGAAAACTTCCCCTTCTTGATGATGCTGCACCAGCTTCTGTATACCATCTTCTGAGGCTATATTATCATCCGTAACTGTTGAAAGATGAGAAGCAAGATCCGCATTCCCATTTGGATAAGAATACGACCCATCACTTGCAGATGTAGGAACCTCCTTATCACGACTTGGCGGCGGCGGCGGGACAGTGGCATTACAAGCATTTTTCAAAATCGAACGTATAAATTGATTATGTATCAGCACATTATCTTTCCCAATAACACGAACACAGAGCTTATTAAACTCAGCCTTGCTCAGCTTCAAACTCAAAAATTTATTCAAATAATAGAAGTACAACTTCGACCTCTCTGCCCCAATTCTCTTCACTATCTGAACTTTCAACTCCACGAGATTCACCCGCGAATGCTGAGTTGACGGTTGCATTTCTCTTACCACATAGTCAACAACAAAAAAAATACATAAAAGACCATAAAAAAATCACCGTTCCAACCAAAACCCCTATCTAAATCAGGGTTTTTTCACTCCATTTCCAAAATCCCATTTTCCACAACCCTAGAAGAAAAACCGCATTGACTTCAACAAAACCCATCAATGCCATTACAGAACACATCTTCTAAGCACAATTTAACCCTACAAACCCTGAAAAAAGACTACAATTTCCCCTCCCAAAACTTAAGTTTTACAAAATAAACCCAAACCCTAGTCATGTTAACCCCAACTTCACAACCAAACAAAACCCCTTACTGCCCTTATAAAAAAAAATTGAAAACCTTCAACGAAACTCTATCAAAAACCCCTCCTTTTCCAAGGAGAAGCTATCAATTCCAACTTTCCAGAGATCACCCAGTAAAGCTAAAGAGCTTAAAATAATGGGTTTCTTCTAAAATGATTAATACAACCGAGGGAGAGAGATTTGGAATATGTGAGATTCTAGAGAGAGAAAGCTTTTTATGGGTCTGACCTTGTTCGGAGCTGGAAAGTTTTTCAGATTCCGAGAGAAATCAAATTCGATGCAGTAGTAGCTAAGAAGCTTCCTTCTTCTCTCTTGCACTAAACTATGTATAAAGTGCTGGCAGCTTGGCTTAATAATTCGTTGCTTTCACTTTCTCTCACTAGATATCACATTTTTTTGGGATTTCAATTCAATTCATTTTGAGGTTTCCTCTCTCTTTCTCTGTTTTAATTTTTTTGGGTTTTAGAGTGACATTTTTATTTTTATTAAATAAGGAATTGAAATCTCATTAATAATAATAATAATAATAAAACTTAATAAAACCTCACCGTTTTGGAATGCACATGCTATTTTGGTCATGTTAGGTGTTGCCAATCACGCTTTTAATTTATTTTAATTTTTTAAGTTTTAAATTAATTTTTTTATTATTTTGATGTACTGAAATGAGAAATAAATTTTTTTAAAAAATAAACAATTATTATTTTAATATATTTTCAAATAAAAAAAATATTTTAAAAAATATTATTTATCACACTTTCAAATAGACATTTAACACACGCCTTTCAATTTCCACAATATTAGAGTGCGGCTGTTTTTTAATGTATTTTTAAAATATATTTTACTTGATAAAATATTAAATTGATGTTTTATCTAATAATTTTTTATGATTTTAATTTATTGATGTTAAAAATAAAAAAATAAAAATTATTTTAATATATTTTAAAATAAAAAAATATTTTATACCACAATATCAAACACAATAAAAATATTCAAACATTACTTCTTCTTCTTCTTTTCTGGCAGAGTATGTCATTCAGTTATTAGATTAATATTTTTATTATTTAATAAAAATATTGATCTATTTATAGTTTATTAGATTAATATTTTTATTAAAATAATAATTTTTTGTTATATTTTTATGTTATGCCCTGAGTTTTACTAAGTTAATTATATTTTATCAAATCAATGTTTTGGTTTGAGTTATGAATTTCTCGGATTTATCTACCTGACTAATTCGGATTTATCAACAATGCTTCTTTTTTTTCCTCCTTTATTTTCTTGTTTTATTTTATTTTATTGAGAAATTAAACATCAAAAGTACAATCAAGGAAGAAGGCTATTAGAAATGGTTGGTATACACAAGGCTATAAAATACCACATAATTGAAAATTACAAGGCATAGTTATGCTAATGTTAGTGGTGGAGGGAAATGTTTTAGTATTTCCTCAGTACTAAAAAATCTTGATACATTTTTTAATCAAATATTTGGCGTTCAATCTTAATATTGAAGATCTATTGTAAGTTAGAAAAATATTATTTTTCCAGCAATTCACATGTTCCCTTCAC
This sequence comes from Populus trichocarpa, assembly GCF_000002775.5. Lineage (NCBI taxonomy): Eukaryota > Viridiplantae > Streptophyta > Magnoliopsida > Malpighiales > Salicaceae > Populus > Populus trichocarpa. Next base: position 19,222,935 of record NC_037287.2, on the reverse strand, counting down.
ACTTTCCAGCTTGGAGGGTCGTGCATCAAATCCTGAGCATGCCATATTGGAGTCAAAACTCTAAAAAGACTAATCCTGCATCAATTTTGATGGCCAGTGAAGATTCTGTGGAAGGTCGGCCTCCAAAGTCAGCCGCAAAGCCAACTTTACTTCGACAAGAGCAGCAGGCAATTATTGAAATTGTATTAGATTGGGAGATTGTTCTCAACAAACAGCAAGTGGGACTCGGTATTGATTGCTTGAAACAAAATATTTAGCATTCATGTGAAAGCTACAAACAAAATTTACTCTGAAGTCATCCATAACGAAGACTATATATCAGCCAGATTGCAGCTAATCACTCCAGAAAGGTGCTCGTGAACAATGCTTGTTATCTGGATGGTAGTTTTGTTGTTAGACATGTAAACAAAATCAATGGATCACTGAAGCTGTTCATCAGGGAAAAAAAAAGTTTCTTCATTGTTGGGTTCATATATCATGATCAAGCCAAGACCAGAACCTTATTCATGTTTGCTTTCATGTAACGTATATTAAAATGGAAAGGTGCAGACTTTGATGAGTTTAGAGTGAAACAACAAGGCTCACAAACTATCTGAATTTACGAAACCAACTCAGCTGAAACTAGAATTCTGCTACTTGCATTGCCACGAGTTCAGATTTCATTATAAAATACAGAACTTCAATAAATCAAAGGATATTATTGTTCAACTAAAACAATTGCAGTCATTTAAAAAACAAGACAGGAAAAAAGGGTAAAAAGAAGAGGATGAAACCTAGATGCTTTCCTTCTCTTCTTCCGTGCATTCTTTTTACTTTTAAGTAGAAGTCAACGAAGTTGGCAAAATACAAATTAGATATCTTCACAATTGACTTCGTTTCCTTAGCCTTTTGAACCCTGCCTCCAAAAATACTGGCAAGAATCCACCAGAAGTGCTAAATGCACAATGCCAAAAGAGCAACTGCAAAAATTTGTTTATAACTATCAAACAAAAAGTTCTCACACAAGAACAGGAGCACAATTCTAGAGCAACACGTGAATTAATAAAGGAAAATATAATATGATTAGGATGGACCAAGATTCAAAGTCAATTTTAAAAATTCATATCTTTCAATAATTTTTGCGCCATTTAAAACATGCCAAAAAAGACAACAGTCAAAATTGCGCTAGAAGATTAATACTCAAAAATGCATGCACAAACATGCATTCATACGTAAACGAACCAAATCGAGATCCAGTATAATGCAAAATGCTCATTCTTCAAAACAGGGGGAACAGGTGTAAACATTACACCTAAAGATAGGTGAATCCCTTCATGTTCAGGACATTGAGATGCTCAAGTTTTCACGCCAATCCTCCCTTTTTAACATTATTGCTTCTCAAGAAATGATAAACGAGTTACATGTTTCAATTTTAAGGTTTGGCTTCAGTTACATACCTGTGAAAGAGGTGCATCATGCAGGCCCTATATCCTCACTTAAGATCGCACTTTCTGGATTAAGCTGTCCGCTGCAGTAACTAGAAGGAACAGCAGAGAGCTCCTGCCTTCCTCTCCACTCTTCACCAGGTTTCAAAGTAATGGGCTTTTCCACACAAGCAGCCTCTACACACAGCATATGCTTGTACTCGTCATCACCAAGATCAGGTATGGTCTTTGCTTTCTTATCCCAGGGATTCCAAACCACTGCAGGGGGGAATAACTATACTTAATTACTTATTTTGACTGAGAACAATCAAAGTTCCCACAGAAAACTTGTGGTTTCCTACGCACACTTAATTAGTTCAAGTTCACCCACAGATGACCAAAACAGCATGTGTTCGATCATTTGAAACTAGATTATTTTGAAACAGCACAAAAAAGAAGAATGCTGTCATTTAATGATGTCAAGACCACGGTTTATGGAAATCAAACAAGGGACTTCTACCAAGATGCAATTAGAGCTCTCCTCCGCAGACCCTTGGATCGCACAATCTAAATAAAATTTCAAACTACAAGCTCTAATCCACTGACAGCTCTGAGAAACTTTCAAAGGTGCATGCCAACCATTACAAATTTAGAAGAACATTTACACTTGACATATGAACATACAGCAATAGCAGCTAACACAGCAAGATAAGAATGTTATGCATTTCCCAAATCTCGATGGAGTCTCTACAACATTGCTTGCTTGCGGCCTAGCACTATGATATGCATGCTAAAATTTTTTCACTCACCAGCATCAGGAAGTCCATCTTTCCGCAATTCAAATGTTCTCTTCCTTTCATGGTCCAGAACAGCAATTTTGGTAGGTGTTCTGAGATATACTTTGTCCACCTTCATAAAAAAGAATAGAAACAAGTACCACATAATATTTGTATGAATAGAAGCTGAAAGGGTACTGAAAACAATCAGCATTTCTGTAAAAAACAGATACTGACTTCTGATTCAAAGACTATTGCATCTCCTTGTTCAGTGAATCGTTCTCTGTTCTTCAGATTATCCAAATAATCTAGTGTTTCAAGTCCTTCTACCCTCACTTCACTAGACAAAACCAACATGTGACTGAATCAACAAAGAATTCAAAACACACTGATGCAATCATTAGATATCCACCCATCACAGAGAGAATAAAAAATATGACTTTGTTCAATTCATCAATTATGCATTGACATTTCTACTCAAAATGGTGATTTTACAAAGAAAAAGAAAAAGAGTATTACACAACGAACAAAGTTAAAAATCGCTGCAAAATAAGTAAAAACCCAATAAACTACTTAGCATACAAAAAAAAGGACCTAAAGATGCCAGCAATAAATAAATATTGTCAAAGAACCTGATATCCGTAACATGAAAATATGTGTGGTACGCAAATGTAAACGTGAAAGATTTCCCATCAGTATTTGTATTTCGAATGCGAGAGGTCATCATCAAATCTCCTCCAGGACCCAGAGTTATCCGTAGGCGAAATTCGTATCTGTAAATAATTTGTATGTATTTCGCATCACTTGGCAATTAGAAGAACTGGCAGCCCAAAAATACACAGATGCAAATATCTTAATATAAAAATATTTCTATAAGTTAATATTGCAAGGCATACAACTATACAAGCTCCAATCGTGCACCATACGATTACAAAATATCTATCCCTGTAAAACTAGATCCAACTTCAGCAAAAAAAATCACATTACAGACTGTTCTATCATACTGAATGAAGCTTTACCTGCTTTTGTTTTTTGAAATGGAAACAAATAATTTGCTTCAAATGTTGTTTAAGTAATGCATCACAAGACAAGTTGAACTACATTAAACTTCATAATGAAATTTGAGTCACGCACCTGTGAGGCCAGATCTTCACATCTTCTTCAGAGTGTTTGAGTATTAAGTCAATGAAGGCCTTGTTGGAGCTATTTGTTGGGAAAGGTGGGGGGTCATTATCAATAGACCAAAACCTGGTCCTTGCAAATCCATGTGGTTCAAGAGAACCAAGATTGCTGAACTGCATATGCCAGTAAATTTAATTTGAAAAGATAATTTTAATGGCAAAATATGATTAGTTAACATAAGAGACAGACATACTTGAGGAAAGCAGATTGGAATACCTCCACGGATAGCCTTTGGAGGCTTAAATATAGCCTGCACAAACCACCAATATAGTTTACAAAAAAAGAATGCATTAGCCAAATCTAGGAACAAGAAATGACTATGACATATGACTGATTGCCATCATCTTTGAGTAGCATACCCATCTGAAATAGAAGATGGATAAGATTATAATTTATTAAGCACTAAAGCTTATATAATGCCAACCCCATAAAAAGAAGCAATCAAATTAATATTAATAACGAAGAGAGCATGAAATAAAGTGTCCGAGTTTTAATACATCATAATACTTTTAAAAAAGAAATTTGATGACATTAATGGAACTGCACATTAAGACTGTGCGTCTAAATGATGTAAAAGACATGGATTCCTATCCAGCTCTCCATTTCAACTACCTTACTCTAATTATTTGGAAACATCTTTGTCATACACCTTTCTTTTTCTATGGTGGAATCTAAGGTATCTAAGCTAAAAAAAGGTTCAACTAAGCTGTAAAAATGTAAAATTTAAGTTTCAAAGCCCAATATTCTTCAATGTTAGAATTAATTTTTTTTTATTATCCAGAATAATGAAGTGCATATTCCTAGGAACCTATGGTCAAAGTTTTTATGCATTTTAGGTCTTCTAGGTTGAATATTCATCAAAGAATTTATGTAATATCTCTAGTAAATCCTGGACTTTATTAAAAATAGGAGATCAGGGCAATTTAATTATTTCAAGTCAGTAGACTTCCCCTCTACAGAGAGTAAAATGTGAGACTATGTTTCCACCAATGATTCCACAGTCACAGGCTAATAAATCCTACATTAAACCCTTCATCATTTGTACCAAGGATATAAATTAAAGTGGTATGCTCATAAAATTTTCAGAGATACCCCTTCTGTGGACGACGAATAGAGATGTATATATATATATGACTTGTTTATAAGACCAATAGTCACCTTCTAGTTATATTAGCAGAAATCTCACCACAAAGTTGCAAGCATTTCCCGATACCATCATGTTTTCACAAAATGACTTTTTGAAGCATCTTGACTTGTAATTCAACAAACATGAGTGTATGGTTACTTTCTAATATTCTTCTAACATTCTGTACTTCATCAGCAAACAGACAGAGTTAAGCAACAAGCCACATTTGAAAAACCACTGGAATGGAATTACACCAATTACTGAACAAATAAAGTGAATTACTTCTATAAACTAACGGTAAACAGCTACAATTGCATCAAAAGAATTGCTGAAATTCATCATGGTTGCTCAAATGTACAGCTTATATATCACAGTAACCGGATGTACCTTGCTACTAACAAAAAGCAATTCTTCCCCATGTTCATTCTTCCAGGATGTGACATGACCTCCAAACAAGTATACCTGGTCATAAAACCACTCTAATCAACAAACTTTCTTCTCGAACAATAGAGAAAACAGTACACAAAGAATGCACTGGAGATCAATGCAAGTGGGGGCATTTATGATTCCTTTAGTAAGGAAAACAAAACAATGGTCTAGCTCAATACTGCCAAAATTTCTTGTTTTTCGATACACCTTAGTAACAGCAGCTATCAAATCTACAAGATTAACAAAAAAGAAACAAACTTGGATTCATAATCAGCCATAACATCTAGCCTATTCAAATGGGTTCAGATCTAACATCCAGAATGAAGCACCATTGCCATTTCAAACGATACAAAACCAATCAAAGTCCAGAAGGATAAAAAGAAAAGCACTAGATTTGCAAAGAAATGAAGAAAAGGGCAATTGGGTTTCATTAATTACACCAAATCAAGAGATAGATAAAGAGAGAAATATACCTCCGCAGAGCAGCCTCGAACCTCACGCAAGATGATCTTGTCAAGGCCATTTATACCCTTACAAAGCTCCACGTACTTGGTCTCTTCAGACATCGCTTGTCGCTTATACACAGAGACACAGACACCTCTTTTTGTCTGCAGAATAGTAAAATTCCTTCGAATCTGTAGGATCGAAAACTGGAGGAGCTGTCAGATGGAGACAGAAGACATAAGGCGAAAGAAATATTTTTTGGGATTTTCTTTTTTTCTTACATCCAGAGTACGATGCTTGTGAATGTAAAAATAATATTTTTTATTTTTAAAAATTATGTTTTATATTAATATATTAAAATAATTTGAAAATACAAAAAAGTAATTTACAATAAAAAAAATTAAAAAAAAATAACTATTTTTAAAATAAAAAAATAAACAGACTTAATAAATAAAACTACGTACTGCTAGTTAAGTATAAAACTAAAATCTTATGTAATATATTATTAAGAATTAAATGTGTAAAAAATTTTATTATTTTAATTTGATCATCAAATACTTTTTGATGATTTAATTATAATTAAAAACTAATTGATTTTGATTTTTTTATAAAAATATAGAATTAAAAAATAAAAGACTAAAATGAAAAAGTCATTAAACTGGAGTAATGAGCCATAAATTTCACTAAAGATATATTTTTATTTTCAAACTTTAAAAATAACATAGATTATATATTTTATATATCTCAATATTTTTAAAATTTAATTTTGATATAAAAATTTATTTTTGTTATTTTTTAATTTTTAATTAAAAAAAAATATTACCAAATCCTAATAACAGAAAGAGATTCATGTTATTAATAATGATTTAAATCACTAAAATAAATGATATTTTATGTTAAATTATTCTATTTAAAAAAATAAATTCATATTAAATGTTTTTTTACTTTTAAATTTCATAAAAAAATAAATCTGAGCACATTTAAAATATCCATCAGATCTTTGATTACAGAAGGGAGATAACATGGATCTCCTTTCTAACAAGTTCTTATGCGCGCAGGACACAATATTTATTTATATATTTTTTGAGACCTCTTACAAGAGGAAGATTCGTTTTTCTTTATTATATTATCAAACAGTACAGTGGAGGATCTTTCTAGCACAAATCACTCCTTCATTTCTTCGTATGCGTTTTTGAATTGGTTCCATTTCTGGTCCAAAGTACCTTATGATCAGCCCTGGTGTAATGCCAAGGCGTTTCATTGTTTCAGGATCCATTTCACTACTGGTGCTGCTACCAGAGGCGGACATGAGATTCTCAGAGTAGCCCAAGCTAACTGCAATGAACCCAAAGTTGTATTTGTTTTCCATTTTGTCCATCAAAAGGTTGGCCTTCCCAGCAGTTACCATGTCAATGGAGATAAGCGCACCAAACCCGTAACATTTGCTGCGGATGGAGTTCAGAGATTGTGCTGAGGGTGATCTTCAAGGCCTGGATATATGATTCTGAGAGAGGGTCCAATTTGAATAATGTTCAAATTCTGAAATGGGGTAAAAAAAATATATAAAAAATTTATCATGACAAACTTGTAACAACTCTTATTAGGATTGAGTTAATTTGGGATATTTTATCAAACTCGTGGGTTAGATCATGTGAATGGAATAACTCGATAAAAAAAACTAAAGAGAATTATAAGATTTTTTTTCTAAGAAAAAACTCGTGTTAACTTAAAAAAATCATAATGTTTAATTCTTAATTAATCAATATTGAACGATAAAATATATTATTAAAAAGATCTCAATTATACAAAAAAATTTTAAAAAATATTAATTACAATAATGATGATCAAGATTAAAATTAAATTTTATATTTAATTGAAAGGTGAAATTAAAAAAAATCAATTTAGTAAAAGAACAAGAAAAAATCTAAAAGAATGAGGCTCAAAATTAACATAAAAAATAAAAACAATATTGTAATTAAATGGTGAAATTAAAAAGAATAATAACTTTTACAAAAAGAATAAGAAAAAAAAAGAGAAATCAAAACAATGATTACTAAATTGGAAAACATAAAACCATCAATTTAAATTGAAGAATGAAATTGAAAACCAATAAAACTTTCACAAAAAAATCAAAGAAGAAGGACCAAATTAAAAAATATAATATTTGATAAATTAAGATTCAATAATGAAATTGAAAAATAATAAAACTTCTACAAAAATACCAATACCAAAAATCATAAATCAAAAAAATATGAATTGAAATTAAAATACCAACAACTAGGAGGATCAAGTTGTAATTTTTGAAGGAGAAGAGAGAGAGAGAGAAAAAACAAGAAATATTCATCGACGACAAATCAGACCACTATTAGAGACACGCGTTGCACAAAAAAAATATGAAATAGACATTTTCAATGACACAGCGGTAAGATATTTTTGAATACCGAGAGACATTGTATGAAAATGAAAGTGCCCCTGAATTGATTTTCTAATTAAAAAAAATGTAAAAAACTCAAAATACCCTTTTACTTCAAACTTATTTATTTTTTAAGGGTAACCTATTGGGATATATATATATATATATATATATATATATATATATATATATATATATATATGCTAACATATTGGAAAATACTTTACTCAAATAGCTTTCCTTATACTTCAAACAAGAAACAATCACAGCAAGGGTCCAATTTATCATAATTGTTATTATTTGAGGCCGTAAACATAAAAAATCCAAATAAAATTCCCAATTTTAAGACTATACTTTAAGGACTTTTATTTTAGCACTTTAAAAAACTTTACTCAAGCAGAAAGAAATTGACGTTTTAATCCAATTGATGACTTATAATTTTGGTCCACAAGGGAGACAATGTTTTGCAATTTTATATCGAATTGGGGCAAGCTTGGTTGGTGTCAAGCATTCTCATGCGATCATGCATTACTTGCAAACCCCTGGGTTCAATAGCTTGAATGATGCTCGTGTCAATCGGCAGTGATCGCAATAAGCCAACATCGACCTAACGAACTTAGAAATGATTATACAGAGCTTGACTTGCAATCGTTCTTCGAGCCAAGCAAAATCATATTGCTCGATCACAACAACTTTTTGATCTTTTAAAAAAGGATTAACCCTCTCAAATGGTGAAAAAGAAAGAGAGGAGGTGGGGATTAGAGCCAAAATGGTTGCTATTGAAGAAGGTTAATGCCTGATGGATAGAGAGTGAAGAAGCAGACGATGAAAGAGAAAGGGAGAGAGAAATTCTTATATTTATCGTGCGCTGAGATAACGGTGGCTAGGGTTTTTCTTTCTCATGAATATTCATATATTAAGTGTCTAAACTTTTTTTATTTTAACAGATTGATGTTTTATCTTTAATTTTTATTAATTAAGTTGTTCAGATATCAATAACAAGACAGTCAAATACCTCAATGAATGCATGCTATGAATTTACTGACATATATATACATTAAAACATGATATGAAATCTAAAACCTTACAAGAATATTAGGGTTTATGTCACTTTCGGTATATTATGTCATAAATTGAGTCAAGAAGCAATTTTTACAACTCTGAGTTCATACTCACAATCCTTTTAAACTTTGTAAAACTGAACCAATATTTCATGATTTTCATGATCATAACATTGACCACCTTTTTTATAAGATTTTAGTTCTCATGTCATCATTTAATGGATAATTCAGCAAATCCCTGGCAACATACACCGAGACACTTGAGTGTATTGTTATAACAGATGATCGATAAATATTAAAGCTGAGATACTCATTGTGAAATTTGAAACTTCAGACGCTTAATTAATATTTCATTATCCCTTTATGATAATTATGCATTTGAAGGTGATCGTCTCAATTCATATCTCTCATAAGATCTGAAATGCTATAACATGCAAGGCAGGCATATGCATGAGAGTGATTGTTTAATTTTCGCAAGATAGATTGGAACCGAAGGTCTGAGCTTGCCGGAAAAAACCCAGAATTACATTTCTGAATATGCCTTGGTGAATTGGCTCCATTTCTGCTCAAAAGTCCCCACGTATCCCACCGAAAATCTTACCAGCCCTGGTGAAATGCCGGCACTTTCCTTTTCCTTGCTGTCCATCATACTATTAGTGCTCCTGGAAGAGCAAGTCATGAGGGTCTCATAATAGCCCAAGCTAACGCCCATGAACCCAAATTTGGTGCTGTTTTGCAATTTGTCCATCAAGCGATAGGCCCTTCCTTCAGTTTTCATGTCAATGCAGAAAACCCCACCGAACCCATAATCCTTATTAGACATGGACTTCAAGAGACTGTGCTGTGGATGCTCTTTAAGCCCGGGGTATAAGACATCTAGGTTAGGGTCCAGTTCCTTCATCTTGGTGACATATTTCATTGCTCGTTTGCAATGTTTCTTCATCCTCATGCTCAGGTGAGGGATTCTCCCTGATATCTCGAAGGCTAGCTTGGGATTCATTGTTGGGCCAAGAAGCATCAAAGGCCCTTCATGAGGGTCTCTCATTTGGTCCACTATATCAGCAGGCCCACAAACCGCACCTATGAATTTCCATGAAAACATTAGAATACTTTTTCCCCTTTCTTTCACACATCTTTAAGACTGTGGATAGGCATTCTAATAATAATCCAAGAATCATACTTTTCTATGCCCTCCATTCAAGATAAGACTTCTTGTTCATGCTTGTCAGTTCCCAATTCCAAGCAATCCCCCCCAACCACTAGTTTAGATAAAGAAAATAAAAAACTCTTGCTCTTGCCATCTCTATCAAGTTAAACCACGAAAATCAGCTAGAAACTTTACAATCTATTAAAATTTCTGAAAACAAGAATTTTAAGAGATTTTGTGAATCAATTGATGAAGTTTCAATTCCATAAATCCATTATGTCCTAAGGGTCCGCCTTTAATCGTGTTGTTAAAATGAGAAATCCTGTGCATATTTTTTTTTCTAACAGTAAGAAAATATCAAATCATAAAAAAACATGTAATTCCACCACGGAATTAAAGCTATTAAAGAGTACCTGCAATAATATCAGCTTCACCACTAATATACTTGGAGATGCTATGCACAACCACATCTGCCCCAAGCTTTGCCGGGGAGAGAATCATTGGAGCAAAAGTATTGTCCACCACCACCTTGACCCCTTTTGCATGTGCTATTTTGCTCAATTCAGGGATGTTTGCGACAATCAAAGTTGGGTTCGAGATGGATTCAAAGTACAACACACTGGTCTTTCCTTCGATCATTGCTTTATCAACCTCCTCGAGATCAACAATGTCCACAAACGTTGTTGTTATGTTGCATTTCTGTGGTAAGAAATGGGTTAACAAGGCGTGAGTTCCACCATAGAGAGTCTTCGCTGCCACCACATGTCCACCAGTGTTGCAAAGCTGCAGGAACACTGATGATATCGCAGACATACCTGCAAACAGAGAGTCAGTTACAATACTTGTAACTTAAGCCCTCTATGTACATCACTCCGATCCATCAAATCAAAGAAATAAATAATTCTTACCACTAGCAGTGCAATAGGCAGTCTCAGTTCCTTCCATGGCAGCAATCTGACGGCCGAGGTTTAATATGGTGGGGTTTAAGTGACGGCTATAGATGTAAATCCCAGTCTTGGGACCGACCTCACCGAGGAATGCACGGTTCATGGCATCGGAATCCTTGAAGGTGAAGGTATTAGAGGCCTCGATGGACATGTTAATACCATTATGTTCACCTAGCTTATGCCGAGCGGCAGCCAAAGCTTCAGCTGGAACTTCTTTCTTGGACTCAATCCCAACGTTAACAGTTTTTCTATCCATAACTAATTCTCCTAGAGATTAATCCTCCTCGGAACTCACCCGAACTCGTGACTTGTATATTAATGTTAGAAAAGACTTTGTTTTGTCTTTATATGATTATGAACGGAAACAAAATGGGATACGTTACCGCTATCTTTCACACAGAAACTGCACGTCCATCCTTCTTATGAAGGTGATATAGTCAGTCAAAGTTCAAAACAGCTGACCTATGAGCACTCATGATCCTCTAGTTCATTGAATTGGGGAACCAGATACAGCGACCTTTGACTGGAGAGCAGGGACCTCTTCATCTTTTGTACTTATTGATATTTTTTTTAATAAAAAAATATTTAGACATTATTAATATTTTTTATAATAAAAATAAAAATAAAAATTTAAATGATGTTGATAAAAAATCAATATTAAATAATAAAATTAAAAAAATTAATTAAAAAAATAATCATAATCAACTTAAGTTAAAAACAAATTATAAAACTCAATTTTCAATTAATTTATTATTAAAAGATAAAAAAAACTCGAACAAAAAAATACATATAATTTAAAATAAAAAACATATATTACAAAAAAAAATTATTATAATAAATAATATTTTGTGAGTCAAAATACAACAAAACTCCTTTCTCATTTAAATTTTTTGTGTTAATGATATCATCCTAGTTTCTAAATTTTTTATTAAATTAGTTTAGGGTTAACCAGAGATTCATTAAAACACGTTTTGACCTGGGTTAAGTGCAAAAAAAAAAAAAAAAAAAACATTAACCTATAATTAAATTAGCTTTACCTAATTAACTCTGCATATCAATTTATAATCTGATCAACTTGATCATTTCCAATGGGCTGAAGACTTTGGTTTTGGCCATAAACAATTAACTTTTCGTCAATAAAATCCCTCCACGGCACCTTGCCGACTTGCCCTACTTGAATCGAAGGTTCGATACACATCCCAAAAACCTATCCGAATTGCCAGGTCTCTCTCTGGACTGTCAAATACTTGTGAGTGTACTGAAGATAAATGTTAAAGGGTAGTTTAGGTATTAATGTTCCGAGTAGCAAGAATATTACACTCTTAACGGTCAATTCTACTTAATAAACTATTAAATAATTTATCATGCTGGGATCAATTGATAACTATATGAAATATAAATATATAACAATGTGATTTAATTCGTACTAATTAATAAATAATTAGTAATTAATACATAATTATGTATATAAATCTCAACTAATACAGCAAAAATATTCCTGTATTATCGCCTCTATGATTGCCAACGTACCTCTCCAGTCAAAAAAGAAGAAGTGGAAACTAACACTCGGACTCTTACATTGACTTTGAATATTCAGGTCTCATTCGTTGACTGGTAGTCTAGTGAGTAGAAGTATGAATGGGGTGCTAGCGTAAAACATAGACTTGAACAAGTCTAACGGGTCAAGAAGCAATTTCCTCTCGGGACTCAAAATTCAATTTTCTTTTTTTGCTGGGATTAAATTATGATATTGAGACGAAAATAAAATATACAATAAAAATATGGATGTGGGCACACGTTTTCCACATCTCCACTTTCAAAACAATTTATTCGTCTAATTAACTTTTTTTTTCTTTCAAGTCATAATTAAGAAATTATTCCGGATCTTAATTATTCTTAAACTTGAACTCAGTTTGGTTTTAATGAAAAATAAAGGAGGGAAAGACCTTCAAAACTTGAACTCAGTCATAATTTGGTTTTTTTATTTATTTAAAATAATGTTGTTTAGTTTTTATTTTTATTTTTATTTTTATTCTTCAACTCATAACTCGAAACTTTGTTTCAGATCAATCACCAAATTAGTTTCTATTATTATAAAAAAACCTTATGAATATGAGATTTCAAAATATTATCTTAGAATATTAATCACAATTTCAATACTCTAATTAAAATTTGAATTGCAAACAAAGCTTTGGATATTTTTTTTAAGGTGCTATTGGTACATAGAATCAGTCAAATGTCACAATCCTTTCTCTTTTTTTTTTTTTGTCTTTTACAACTCAAATGCTAAGGAAGACTAGCCTCTCCTCTCACTTTCTAATACCATATGGGTGTAATATTACTATTTACATAAAAAAATCTCCATGGGCCCTTGCTTTAAATTTATTCCAAATGTCTTTATGCTAAACTTTTTTCACAAGCTTGAATGCTTGATCATCGCTTAATTTGGATGCTTGATCATGCTTGGATTTGATTCTTGCCGAGAGAAGCTTGATCACTTGTAACCTTGCTTTAAATACATGCTTGATTTGCTGAGGATCTTGATCCCTGAGGGAAACTTGACTTAAAGGAAGCCCTTAGGGTGAGAGAGGTTTTTTTTTTTCCTTTGACATCAAGCTAAAACTCATGTTTACTCACAATCTAGTCAAACCCATTGAATTCTTTTTATTTATTGTGTGTTGAGATAATGGTACGTGTCTAGGGTTTTTCTTTCTCGTGAAAATTGTGAAAATTGATATATTAAGTGTCTAAATTTCTTTTATTTATATAGATTGATGTTTTAACTTTAATTTTAATTTATAAACTTGTTCAGATATCAATAACAACACAGTCAAATACCTTAATGAATGTACGCTATGAATTTACTGACATATACATTAAAACATGATATGAAATATAAAACCTTACAGATTAGGGTTTATGTCACTTTAGGTATATTATGCCATAAACTGAGTCAAGAAGCAATTTTTACAACTCCGATTTCATACTCACAATGTTTTAAAAGAAAGGCCTTTATATATATATATATATATAAGATTTTAGTTTTCATGTCATCATTTAATGAATAATTCAACAAATTAACATAAGCCGAGACACTTGAGTGTATTGTTATAACAGATGATCGATAAATATTAAAGCTGAGATACTCATTGTGAAATATGAAACTTCATACGCTTAATTAATATTTCATTATCCCTTTATGATAATTATGCATTTGAGAATTATCGTCTCAATTCATATCTCTCATAAGATCTGAAATGCTATAACATGCAAGGCAGGCATAAACATGAGAGTGATTGTTTAATTTTCGCAAGATATATTGGAACCGAAGGTCTGAGCTTGCCGGAAAAAACCCAGAATTACATTTCTGAATATGCCTTGGTGAATTGGCTCCATTTCTGCTCAAAAGTCCCCACGTATCCCACCGAAAATCTTACCAGCCCTGGTGAAATGCCGGCACTTTCCTTTTCCTTGCTGTCCATCATACTATTAGTGCTCCTGGAAGAGCAAGTCATGAGGGTCTCATAATAGCCCAAGCTAACGCCCATGAACCCAAATTTGGTGCTGTTTTGCAATGTGTCCATCAAGCGACAGGCCCTTCCTTCAGTTTTCATGTCAATGCAGAAAACCCCACCGAACCCATAATCCTTATTAGACATGGACTTCAAGAGACTGTGCTGTGGATGCTCTTTAAGCCCGGGGTATAAGACATCTAGGTTAGGGTCCAGTTCCTTCATCTTGGTGACATACTTCATTGCTCGTTTGCAATGTTTCTTCATCCTCATGCTCAGGTGAGGGATTCTCCCTGATATCTCGAAGGCTAGCTTGGGATTCATTGTTGGGCCAAGAAACATCAAAGGCCCTCCGTGAAGGTCTCTCATTTCGTCCACTATATCAGCAGGCCCACAAACCGCACCTACGAAATTCCATGAAAGCATTAGAATACTTTTTTTCTCTTTGTCTCGCACATCTTTAAGACTGTGGATAGACATTCCAATAATAATCCCGAGAATCATACTTTTCTATGCACTCCATTCAAGATAAGACCCACTGGTTAGATAAAGAAAAGAAAAAACTCATGCCAACCCCATCAATTTAAACCACGAAAATCAGCTAGATCCTTCGAATCAATTAAAATTTCTGAAAACAAGAATTTTTTAGAGATTTTGTGAATCAATTGATGAGGTTTCAATTCCATAAATCCATTTTGTCCCAAGGGTCCACCTTTAATCGTGTTGTTAAAATGAGAAATCCTATGCATTTTTTTTTCTTCTAACAGTAATCATCAAAAAACTTGTAATTCCACCACGGAATTAAAGCTATTGAAGAGTACCTGCGATAATATCCGCTTCACCACTAATATACTTGGAGATGCTATGCACAACCACATCTGCCCCAAGCTTTGCCGGGGAGAGAATCATTGGAGCAAAAGTATTGTCCACCACCACCTTGACCCCTTTTGCATGTGCTATTTTGCTCAATTCAGGGATGTTTGCGACAATCAAGTTGGGTTCGAGATGGATTCAAAGTACAACACACTGGTCTTTCCTTCGATCATTGCATTATCAACCTCCTCGAGATCAACAATGTCCACAAACGTTGTTGTTATGTTGCATTTCTGTGGTAAGAAATGGGTTAACATGGCGTGAGTTCCACCATAGAGAGCCTTCGCTGCCACCACATGCCCACCAGTGTTGCAAAGCTGCAGTAACACTGATGATATCGCAGACATACGTGCAAACAAAGAGTCAATAACAATACTTGTAAGTTGTAACTTTAACCCCCCTATGCATCGCTCCGATCCATCAAATCAAATTAAGAAATAAATAACTCTTACCACTAGCAGTGCAATAGGCAGTCTCAGTTCCTTCGATGGCAGCAATCTGACGGCCAAGGTTTAATGTGGTGGGGTTTAAGTGACGACTATAGATGTAAATCCCGGTCTTGGGACCGACCTCGCCGAGGAACGCACGGTTCATGGCATCGGAATCCTTGAAGGTGAAGGTACTAGAGGCCTCGATGGACATGTTAATACCATTATGTTCACCTAGCTCATGCCGAGCAGCAGCCAAAGCTTCAGCTGGAACTTTCTTGGACTCGATCTCAACGTTAACAGTTTTTTTATCCATAACTAATTATCCTAGAGATTAATCGTCCTAGGAACTCTTCCGAACTCGTGACTTGTATATTAATGGTAGAGAAGATTTTGTTTGGTCTTTATATGATTGTAATAGGAAACAAAATGGGACTTACCGCTATCTTTCACACAAAACATTCAAGTCCACCCGTCTTGTGATGATTACTACGTGTGAGTGTTTGGAAACGCTGATTAACTCTTATTTTTAAAAGTTTTTAATTTTTTTTTTTTGTATGTTTTGGATGATTTTGATGCGCTGATCTTAAAAATAATTTTTTTAAAAATAAAAAATATATTATTTTAATGCATTTCAGTATGAAAAACACTTTGAAAAGCAACCGCAACCACACTCTCAAACAGACCCTAAGGTACGCGATATACCTCGGGTTTATTTTTATTTTTATTAAAAATATTATAAAAATTTAAAACTCAAGAGTGTTGGGTTTGACTGTAATGCCGGATCTAAAAATAATATTTATAATATTAATAATAATATTTAACTTGTATGTTCAAATTTGTATATTTTTTAATCTTTAAAAAAAATTATGGTTTTTCTTCGATAATAATAATAGTTTTTCTAAATTTATTAATGATAATAATAATAATAATAATTTTTAATTTTATTTTACCCTTCAAATCAAATTTATAGTTGTTTTTCAATATTGATAATAATTTTTTTCAAATTTATGAATTATTTTATTAATAATATTAATGATAATAAAAATAATAATATTTATAATACAAAATAATTATATTTAGAAACCCAAGAACTTTTGGTAATGGCGTGGACCCAAGAGAATTGGGTCATGTCAATGACCCATTTACCTTGGGTCCTGACATCCGGACCTATTAGACGGCTGACCCAACTATATTGGGTTCTGATGTCGCACACGAGAAAATTGGGTCCGGATGCCGCACCCAAGCAACCTAGGTCCAAGGAATAATAAAAATTGGGTCCAGCCCCAAGTTTCTCGGGTCTTCAAGGGGATGTCTGACCCAAATCAATAACAATAATAATAATAATTGATTTTACCCTTTAAATCAATTCTATGTTTTTTTATAGTAATAATATTTATTTTAAATTTAATAATATTAATGAATATAATAATATTTATAATATTAAAAATAATATTAAACTCTCTTTACTCAAGTTTTTATATTCAAATCAAATGTATGATTTTTTTTCAATAACAATAATATTTTTAAAAAAATTAATGATGATGATTGTGATGATGGTGATGATAATAATTTGTTATTTTACCCTTCAAATAAAATCTATGGTTGTTTTTTAATATTGATAATAATTTTTTTATTTTTTTTATTAATAATATTAATTATAATAAAAACAATGATATTTATAACACAAATAATACTATTTTTAATATTAATACTTTTAATTATAATAAAAATAATAATATTTATAATATAAATAATTATATTTAAAAATTTAAAACGCAACAATCTTGGGTCCCAACATGGATGGACTAAGAGAAATGGATACTGCTTGGTAGTCTACTAAGTGGATGTTTGAATATTGGGATGCTGACGAGGAGTCAAGAAGCATGAATGGGGTGCCAGTGTAAAACATGGATTTTAACAAGTCTTGCGGGTCAAGAAGCAATTTCATCTCGGGACTCAAAATTCAATTTTCTTTTTTGCTGGGATTAAATTATATATTGAGATGAAAATAAAATATACAATAAAAATATGGATGTGGGCACACGTTTTCCACATCTCCACTTTCAAAACAATTTATTCGTCTGATTAACTCTTCTTTCTTTCAAGTCATAATTAAGAAATTATTCCGGATCTTAATTATTCTTAAACTTGAACTCAGTTTGGTTTTAATGAAAAATAAAGGAGGGAGAGAACTTCAAAACTTGAGTTGGATTTTTTTTAAGGTGATATTGGTACATAGAATCAGTCAAATGTCACATCCTTTCTCTTTTTTCTTTTACAACTCAAATGCTAAGGAAGACTAGCCTCTCTTCTCACTTTCTAATACCATATGTATGTAATATTACTATCTACATAAAAGATTTCCATGGGCCCTTGCTTTAAATTTATTCCAAATGTCTTTATGCTAAACATTTTTCACATGCTTGAATGCTTGATCATCGCTTAATTTGGATGCCTGATCATGCTTGGATTTGACTCTTGCTGAGAGAAGCTTGATCACTTGTAACCTTGCTTTGAATACATGCTTTATTTGCTGAGGATCTTGATCCCTGAGGGAAGCATGACTTAAAAGAGGGTTTTTTTTTTTTTTTGGTTCTTGGTAGAAGTTTTCATTTTTCTCTCGTCCTTTTCGTGATAAATCATTTTATGCCTCTCTTGGTATTTCTTTTTAACAGGTATGGAAGCTCTTCAAATGTTCTTTGCTTAAACATTAGAGAAAAGATTGTAACATAATTTCACTTAATTCGTCCCAACTAAAAGCATATTGAGGTAAAGTTATGAAAAAAGCATTCTCAAAATGGAGTTCTAGCGTCGCATGGATGGAGCTTGGACAAATCTCTCTTAGCCTGGCAATGAAGAACGAGCAAAACAATGAAACCGACCACATTTCACTATTTGTTCTAATAGTAACCATCAACTCCATTACCATTTGTTAAGATGCTATTTGCTAAAGCTGTTCGTGGTCTTCGTGATTTTGTGTTGGCTAAGGATATTTGGCTTCAATATCCTGGCGGGTCGATCACGCCTAGCTTCTTTGGTAAAGGGTGGAATGGAATGATTGGTTAATGAAGAGTATGTTTCAACAAGCAGAACGGGACAGCATGCGTTGTTTTCTATTTTCTTGCTCGGAAATTTGGCTAAGTTTACCATTGAAGGGAAGGTTGTTAATTGGAAATCTCGATTATGGAGCATACGACAGATATTTGCTGACTGTAATGTGGTCTTCGGGGATTGCGAGTCTCCTTTAGAAAGCAAGCAGTCCCAGTTGGTGTCATGGAGTTGTCCTGCTTATGGAATCGTCGGAGTTAATACTGATGGAAGTTCGCTAGGTAATCTGGAAAGGCAGGGACAGGAGGTCTGATTCGGGATCGCAATGGCTTATGGAGGCCTGATAGATGATACTAATTAAGAAGCACTACGTACATGCAACTTGCCATCGATTTGGCAAGTCTAAAGGATTAAGAACCTAATTAATCTTTCTAACCTCATCTATTTTTGCTGTACACAATCTAGGCCAGAACCAATGCCAACTGCCAAGAGGAGAATCAGTGAGACTAAAGCAAGGCTATTTCCAGCATTAATGACAGGAGCACCAGATTTGTCGCCTAACGGAGCTTCTGCCAAAGGGCCATCTGTAAAAGGAGTTGCTGCTATTGGACCAACCGTTGCAAATTGGAGAATCTGAAACAGGGCCATTGGCAACTATTGGTGGCAGCAAGGTTGTCAAAAACGCTTTTTTGACACGACACGGAATATATAATATAAACTCGAATCGTAAACTCGAATCGTAAAATCGTAAAATCGCAAGTAAAATATTTTAACTAAAATCGGAAAATTACAAGTAAAATATTTTAACTAAAATCGTAAAATCACAAGTAAAATATTTTAACTAAATTGCAAGATCCAGTCAAGTAGTAAATAATAATACAATACAATTAAAATAAAAGTAAAATAAACAATACAAATATCCAAATACCTTAAAATACATAATTCAAATACAAATTCATTTCTATTTTCATTGCACAGAAGTACAAGCCAATATCTTGCCATTCATATGGTTAAAACAATATCAAATGTGTAGTAGTCTCTCAAAACCTTACTGACAATCAAATTATTCAGATCTAGTAGCAGATTAAATGGTCACTTGCCTTTATTGAAGAATAACCCTCATCATATCTGACACACATAAATTTTTGATGAACTAAGATGGAAAATATTACACTGGAATAGAGCATGCAACAAAAAACTAACACTATGCACATCTACATATATAAAAGCATGTATTCAATTATGCACGAGTTTCCCATTAGATATAAATACCTACTTCCACTCCAGGAGGCTGAAGATCAACTCCCCTCAACGAGTAGCAGCAACAGAGGAGCATGGCAATTTTTTAAAACCAGCTGAAATCCTAATCTTACCACTTTTCCATGTCAATAAACAGAAAGTGAAGTAACAAATACATACCTTCATTATCACACAATTTGTTATTAACTTTAACACCAATCCCATAAAAAAACTTACAGAACCCTGTAATCTCGTATTATAAACTGTAAAATCTCCTATTTTTTCCCATAACTTATATGCATTCACACTGATTGTTTTTCTGTAATTTAATGTTATCATTTTCTGATTGAAAAGATTTGCTCTCCCAAACAAACCTAATATCTGTTGAACATAAAGATTTACCCTGTAAAAAGCATCAAAAACTACAAGCAGCCAGAGAGATGCTGGAGGATAAAGATCTAACTGAGAAACCAGAAGTACGTGTCCCCTCCTCTCTGCTAAATTACATAACCCTGATTAAGAAGGTATATACTAATTAATTAGATAGACATGTCAGTCGGATTAGTTTCATATGAAATTGTATTTTGTAATTAAATCTTTCATGCAAGATTGCAGGGATGATCAAGGTTTTTGTAGCATAGAGTGCAAAAATAGACAGATGATTTTGGATGAAATGAGAGAACTAGAAGCGTCTACCAACCAAAACCAATAATTTTAATCTATATGAATGTGTTCTGTGCATTTTCCTTTTATGGAACATAGCTTTCCTATACTGTGACGATGCAAGTAAAATCCAAGGATTAGAACTTCTTAAAAACGAAATTTCCAAATCAATCGAAGCAGATTGCGTGCCTGGGACCTGGGCTTATATATTATATAATTATAATTAGCAGATTAACAAATTTTTCTACAATTAGTGGGTCACATCTTCTTAAAAACAACAACAGGCAACAACACTGTATACAGCCAGAAAAAAAAACATGGCCCTCTTCTACATAATAAAACATGACAGAAAAGATGAGAATCCAACAAGCAAACCTGGTTCTATATTTGTGCTGCTGGTGAGTGGAGAGTCGAGAGTGAAACCAGCAGCAGTCGAGAGGGAAATCAGCTGATGTTAATTTGTTAGGGCTGAGACTTGAGATTATGAGAATTTGAGATTTGGGGGAGTGTGAGTGCACTGAATGGAGTGTCGGGCGCAATGAAATCGGGAGATGGAGTAGCAGTGAGAAGACTTTTAATTTTTTAGCAAACTCGTGAACTCGGTACGCTTTTACCGATTTTAACGAGTTGGACCGAGTTTGTACGAGTTGGACCGAGTTTGACCCGATTTTACTGGTTTTCGAGTTTTTAACCCGATTTCACTCGTTTTAGCTATTTTAACTCGTAAAATCGGACGATTTTACGAGTTAAAACTCGTTTTTGACAACCATGGGTGGCAGTCCTCCCACAGGCGAGTTAGACATGGAAGGAAGAGGTAGCTGTTGGTGCAGTAGCAGCTGGAGGCTTTGCCATTGATGGGGCAGGTGCCTTCCTGAGTGGAGGTTTTGCTGTGGATGGTGCAGGTGCATTACTGGTAAGAGAGAAAGGTGATGAAAATTTGAGATATTTTTTGAAAATTGATAAGAGAGGCAAAGGGAGTTTTTATATGCTTTGGGTGGATAAGAAAGGTGTTCTCTTTTCGTCAAAATAAGTTTTTCTGTTTAACCGAGCCTGCTGGGACTTCTGTTTGGTTGAAAAAGGTCAGGGGATGGTGGAGGTTCTCTCAATTTGTTGAGCTTTGTGTCAGGTTTACCATGAAAGCTACCTAGTTCTTTTTTCCTAAAAATAGCCCGACTCTGAATGTTCCGAGCATCGTCTTCTCACTTTGACCATGTTACCCATCTCTCGGTGACACAAGCGATGACCGAGTACTGAGTAACCAACCGGCATGATTAATCTTTCTATATCTAGTACATTTTCTAAAGATATGGTTCCAACAGCATATACGAGTTTTTCTTTTGAAAATATCAGTCAAAAAATTTGGGAACCAGCATAATTTAGTTGGTTGCGCTACTTCCAATAAATAACGCAACTAAGAGGCGCTGCTTGGAGTAGCGCAATTCAATTGGTTATGCTACTCCCGGTAGAGGCAACAATGGTTTGGGGCTGAGAGCAGTGTCTTCTGGCGGATCCCTTAATTCTGAGAAAAAAAAAAAAAAGTTTCTGGCATCAATGGAGCCCACTACCCATCCTGCGGATCGTTCAGTCATAATACAAATAAAAATGAATCAATTTTCTGGCCAAGAATTGCACACAGCCCTAGCTTTGAGTACTGCTGCAGAATCTGTTCCTCCTAGGGGCAAATGTTTCAGCAACTAGGAGAGGAAAAGCAATAGTTGCATCACAGTGGACCTGGTTAAATCCAACAAGACGGAAGAAGAATGATTATTGCACCGAAAACAGAATATCATTAGAAGAGGAAACTGCAATGGAATCTCACAACTCATACACGAAAGGAAATAAAGCACAGAAGTATGATGCTCGTAGCTAATTGTGAGATCTGGAATTGATAACAAAACCTGACAGGGCACAAGCAAAGGAGGAATGAAGAGAAAGTAATCCATACCTTAACAGTTTTAGCAGAACCTCGTATTTTCCCCCAAGATACAGCCTCATCAGGATGAGCACCAGAATCACTCCCATCAAATTCTTGTGCTGTATTGATGAATACAGCATAATCTGCACCGTTACGCATCATATTGGCATTGCATATATGATGCTTAGGAAGCCCACCTCCAAGAATGATGATACCAGTTTTTCTAGGACTTGCGTGGACAGCTTCACCATTCATGGCTCTAATATCTGTTCAAAAAGTATCTATTATAGGGTTGGCATCTCAAATTATATTTATCATGAAAAAAATAGCATTGCAGAAGCAAACACGAACCTTGAACTATGTCAACAATTAGACCAGGGTTGTGGAAGGAATGAAAGTATAGCATGTCCCCTAGAGAACCATCTGTTAAGCCTGGACAGAATACTGGAATGTCGTTCTGAAAAACATAAAAAGCAACATCAACTCACAAAACTCACAAAAATGTTAATGCCATTGTTCTCATAGAATTAATAACATCGAAAAGAATAACATATCAGATCTTCCAGTGTTCCTTAATACATAGTGTAATTGTCATGTCTTTATCACCTCATCCCACGTTGCAAAGGAGCAATTGGTTTGATTGACAGATCAAAATCTAAGAGTTGTGATGTTTTATTGTTATTTAACAAAGATTCACAAAAGAACCACAAATTTCACTGTCATTACAAATAGGGGGGACACATAACAATGTACCATCTACTATGTGAAAACTAGAACTAAATCCACAGCAACCATATATTTGGGATCAATGTGGCACGTGTAACAAATGCACATAACACAATCATTGTAGAAGTAGAATGAAAAAACAAGAATAGCAGATGAAACAACCAAATAGGTGATAATAGCTTGAATAAATCTCACGAAAATAATTCTCATATAAATGAACCATGTCAGCTGAGAGCGGATAAATCACTTACCTTATATGCCCAATAAAGGTATGAACTCTCATTATTTATTTCTTTCCCCATGCGAGCTATTAATTTAGAAGGTGTCCAGGTGAAATTCTGCAATGCCCAAAAGAAGTGATAAGGATGATGGAGCTTTCTTATAAAGTAAATCAAATGAGTAAATCCTAAATTAGTATATTTAGATTTTAGCAATCAATTTTACCAGGAGGGAAAAAAAGCAATTGATGAATCAAGTACTGCCACTAACTTTTTTCTAAGTTTTGTGTCTCAACTATAAAAAAAACCAACCAAATCAGTTCAGATTTAGATATCTGCTAATATAGTGCAGATGTGGCTTTTATTTGTTGGTATGTCAGCATGTCAGATCAGTTAATGTCTAAAAGTACCACTTTTGACAGCATGTTTGTCAGAGAAAATAATGGATGGGGAAAAGGAGAAAAAAAAATCAGCAAACATTCCTCAAACTCACGCACAGAAACATAGTTGTTGTGACTATGAGAGAAATACCTCTTCAATTTGTTCCTTCAACATTTGGTCAAAGATTGGAATGATCCAATCCTCAAATTTGCAGTAGTTGTCATTAGGTACCAACAAGTTACCAATTCGATTCAACCCTTTTGATCGTAATTGAGCCCCGGGTAGAGAAAAGTCACCTTTGTATGTTGGTGCCAGGCATTTTATAAGATCTTCTTCTATGCCACCTGCCGTTGTAACCACTACATCAACCTGCAGTCATCTTACAAATAAGGCATGCATAAACCAATTTGAGATGAAAGGCAAGAATACAATCAAGAGGGTGGACAGCTTAAAATTATTTACAGGTTACAGCCAAACATCGGTGAATTGATGCAACACATTGATTCAGAAACCTTAAATTTTTTATAAATGACATTAAGATGATCATAGGTTTCACAAGTACCTGACCTCTATATATACTTTCTCATAAAACAAGCCCAAATAGTTAGAATAATGCAAACATCTGAAGCGAACAGCTCTAAAGTTTAAAGATTTGCAATACAACCAACAAGGAGAAAACCAATAGGCAATATTTTTTGTTACAGGGCATCCAGCATATGCAATTAAAGGGGAGATTTCAATGCCAACCCAAAATTGTCAATAACCATTTGATTCTGCTTTGTATTTATGTTGGCACAGTTTCCACATAAACATCTTCAAGCCATTCCATCAAACACAAGACAACGAATATATCAATCAATATCAAACCATGAAATTAACTCACCATATGATGCTGAACAAGATATCGAATTGTATCTCTGACACCTGAAGAAACAAGATTTGATGTAAAACCCAAGAACAGTTTGCATCTCACAGACTCTCTATAGGCCAACTCCCTCTCCTCATCACTACAATCTTCTGTTATCTCTTCATCAGCAAGCCTCCAGTCTAGCTTCATTCCAAAAAAAAAAAAACTCATTAAATCAACTAATTGGGTATCAAAATCGAACACGAAAAGACATAGAATCATCCAAAAACACCAAAACAAAAGAGCCCAAAAGAAAAAAATTCTAGGGTTTTAAAGAAACGAGATTAACTTACTAACCATGTTATTAACAACTTGAATGGCATCTCCAAGGTTGGAAGCTTGAAACCCGGTAGAGACCATGGATTTGAGAAGCTTAGAGTAGTTCACTCCTTGATTAAAATCATAACCTTCAATTTTAATGCATTTCCCATCAAGAGCTTCTGATTCTTTAAACACTGTGGTACGTACTGATGATAGCAAATTCTCCTCCATGGATTTATGACAGGCAAAAAACAATGCAACCCAGTTCAGACAGAAGTACACCTGTTTGCAAAGTGCTTTAACTTGATGCCTTGCTTTTTGGCAGAATCAGGTTCTATGTAATGTAAGAGACACGTCAAAGGTAGAGAATTGTTGTTCGCTTGCTATGCTAGGGGCTGCCTGCCGCTTCTGCTTGTGAGTGTTAATTATAACTGAGGCCCTCTGCTTTAAAGCCTGAACCCTTCAATTTTGGTAATTGAAGGCGTGGCTATTATGCCCGACTCGGGTAGAGCTGGTGTAAGTCTCGGGTCACAAACCAGGTGAATTAACCCGTTTGTTAAAAAAAAAAGGCCAATCGAGCTTTTTCTCAGGTAGTAAGTTAATTCGCCAAAATAATCGGGTCAATTCTAAATTAATTTTTTTTATAGGTGGACCCAACTGGCCGGGTCAAGTTTAATATCAATGCGTAAAGGAGTTGTGTTAATTGTTTGGTTATTGTAGTTTTAGAAACTATATATTTAATTCCTATTCTTATATCTGTTTTATTTTAGTCCTTTTGTGCCCGTTTTCTTATATCTTAGTACTTTTATGAATTTATGTTATTTTCCGATTTCTTTTGTTTTTTTTATGAAATAGGGATTAATTGAATAGTTTTGATAAAATATTGTCAAGCTAGTGACTTCTCATGGACAAATTCACAGGGTAAAAATGACCTTTTTATTTTATTTTTTTAAATAATATAATTTTTTCTTACTATCAATTTCTTGAGGATGATAGTTGGAATATGAAGAAATTGTTTTGAATGTATCAATCTAGCGTGCCTTAAGAAGAAGAGATTTGTCTCAGGATCGTATATCTAGATCGGATCTTTGAAAAAAAATACTTATTTTTTAAAATGAAAAAATGTGATAAATTTATAATGTCAGAAAATTTAGTATTTATATTTTTAGCCATCATAATCAATATATCATGATTATAACTGTTATAATGTAATAAAAAGTAAAAACAGAAGCAAGAGCTTGCAGTGATGACACCTAAAAATCTGACATGTTTAATTATTTGGATGGATGAAAATTAGGTGTTGTTACATATATCTTGATTTTTTTAAAATTATCATGTATATATATTCATTTACTTGCGATTCATGATTTTGTAATTTGTTTAGAGATTTGATTTGTTGAGAGATGTATATGAATTGCAATGAATATTTAATTTTGTATATTATTTGACATTAAATCACCTGTTAAATTGAATTAAATTCATAATATATTATAATTTTAATATTTTAAATAAACACAATTAAATTTTAAAAGGGGTTTTAATAAATGTTGTTCGTTTTTGTTTGGATAATTCTTGAGATTATAACTATTATTATAAAGATCCAAGGTATTTGAGTCTGGTAATTATATCAGATTCAAGTGTTTTGGGTGTAGCAATTCTATGCAAGTATTCTATGAACTAAAATATAGTCCACTGTAAACTTGCACAGTGGATTTTCCAAGCTCTGAAAGCTTGAGATAGGGCTAATATTGTTTTTTTATAGAAAGTTAAATTATTATTTTATCCTTTTATTGAAAAAATTTTGTGAGAATATTTTAATATTTTTCATATATTTATTGGTTATTAGATGTTTGAGCAAATGAATGACATTCTTTTCATGTTTATTTGTATAATAAAAATATTATTCTACCTTAAGGTTAACAAAATTAATGCATGTTGCATGGATGTTTTTTTGACGTTTCACAAACTATTAAATAGTTTAAATATATCTTTAGCCATATAATAGATAAAAAAAAAAAAACATTAGCTTTGCATATGCGAGTATTTTTGTTCTTTTACTATTTTTTTTGTAATTTTCTACAATAATATGTGACGTTTTGGTATTGTTTTATTATTTTTAAAATTAAATAATTGTGCAAAACTGACGTTTACTTGAGTCTGTTAAATATGTCAAGCCCAACTTACTTGGGTGGCAGCAGCATCCAAGTAAGTTGGGTCTGGCATATTTGACATATCTAAACTTCTTGAATCTAACGTGGGTATCAAACTTAAGTACCTTGGATCATGACTAATTGATCCAAATAGCTTGAGTTTTGGTGAAAGTTGAATAAATATTTAAAAATTAACTTACTTGGTTATGTTTAATAATATTATTAAAATATTTTTTATATTTTTTAAAAAATTAATATTGACCCGGCGCTGCTGTGAAACCATGTAACAACTGACATTTTTTTATACCCCTGATAATTTGACATGATCGAGTTCACAGGTCGAAACCTTGCATCACCAGAGTAAAACCCATATAAGATTTTGAGAAGGATGTCAATGAAAAGTTCAGATGGCATGATCCAAATGCATTTGAGAAGGCTCAATACAGTAGATTTCTCTTCAAAGAAAGCAGAACTAGAACACAAGGAGTATGTACACTAACAAGTTGATTTATAGAAAGAAACCTTTACTTGTTTACATTTTTGGTATATCAAATTAACAATGGTGAATCTGCACATGTGGGGTATATAACATTACAAGCTGAAGCAAATCTGTGCTACAAAAAAAATGAACTGCCAGCAATAACTCTTCTGTGTCAAAGATTAATCTAGCTAGAGCCTGTCTCTTCTATGAGCTTCATCCGTGTAGCTAGTCAGCTTTTTGAGATTTGTTCTGCATCAATCAAGCTTCATTTGGATAAGGAAATCACACCCGAAATCCTCGTGTAGGGTGGTGAGGTTTTGACTCAAGGGATATCAAGTGCTAACCTGAGAATTTTCTGTTTTATACTTTTGAAGCTCTTCCTGTGTTCGTATAAGCCTATATTTACAGAAAAAGGTGGAAACGAAGATTTCATTTCTACTTTGATACAAATGTGACTACATCACGCAAATTCATTTGCATAGCATTACAATTACCTCCGTTGCAACTCGGCTATTTCATGAAGCAAGTCCTTTTCCCTATCATGAGCTGCTTCTAGCTGCAAATCCCACACAAAATTCCCTTAGCTTCAAGAACAAAGTAGAACAACCTAGTTCAGAGAATAAATGCAACTGAAATCACAAAACTTGACTGGGGAATGGAGACTATATAAACTGTAAGAGAATCAACATAGGCCTTTGAAAGCAACCAGCGCTAGAATTACGTGCCAAAGATTTCTCTGTAGACACCCCTTGTGCCGTTGTCCATCCCCCGTCAATTGTTTGGTTGCCTAGGAAATCAAAATCCATATTCAAGTAAGAAAACAGAACAGAGTAAGGAAGAATAGCTTACTCAGAAGGCAAGTAATTGCTGTACCTGCAGTGTCACCTCCAGATATTTGCCTCATTAGATACAGAATACCATCCTGTCGAGGGGAGAAAAGAGTTAACAAATGAAGGAGTTTTTATTGCATTTAGGATGGAAAAAATATGAAACTAAACTGTGTAAGACATACCCTTTGAGTAATATTTGTCTGTAAAACAGAAAGCAATATTGGAAACTGAGAATGACCCGAAAGAGTTGATGGTATGGCTTCAGATATTGATGGTAAAGAAACTCCAGGATGTTGGGTAAACACCTACATAAAACATAACATTGTCGTGAGAGAAGAAACACGATAAAGAATGCAAACATCTTTGGTTCATGAGATTAGGATCATCAAAAACCATCGAGCACCATATGTACAACTGGCCAAAAACCTGCCCTCCAGGGAGAAAGTTAATCAGAAATATATATATATATATATATATATTTCTGATTAACTTTCTCCCTGTATATATATATATAAAGTAAAGAAAAGAAAAGCCTAAAAAATGTATAAAGAAAATGAAACTCAAAATTGATGTGATGGCCCAAGTAAAAAAAAATTAAATAAAAATTATAGGTCTTACCGGTGATCTAAAAGGGGTGATTTGACCTTATGGGTTACTTGGCCAGCGACCAACCCAATTTCTTCTCTCTTTTATTTTTTTCAACTACATGATACACACCTTATGTTTAATTATTTGAATTATTATCTGATAATTTTATGCCTAGCACATTTTTTTTTTGTCTTGCATGCTCAAGATTCCATATTCATCACTAATAATTACGTTTCTGCTACGTCAACTACTAGCTTACATAAAAGCCAATAAAAATAAATATACCCCATCATATTGTCACACTAATTTTTCCTCCGGCCCGTACCATGCATAGAACCCAAGCTCGCACCAACTAATGAGCTACCTTAGTTGGCTAATGATATGATTTCCTCTTGCATGAATAAATTCTAAGCTAGGTGTATAAAATGCACCCTGTCGTATCAAGCAAATATCAACTTTAGACAGAGCTAGGTAGAGGCTAAACCTAGATATGCATACAACATACTTATATTTTGTTTTTCTATACATCATCATCTTCTTCTTCTCTACAATTATCAATTTAAGTATAAGAAAATCTCTTGTTTCATAAGGGATTTATTTTTTTAGGAACTCCATGCTCACAACCCAATCTTATAGCAGATAATGGAAAGGCCAACATTTTCTATATAAAGTTTTTTCACGACTTCATTTGTTATGTTGTCTGTGAAAAACTAAATAAAATTTCAATTCATTCTCTTTCACCTTTTACCAAAACTCTTTCCATGGTTAACAAAATTCCAGTACAAAAGAGAGTGACTAATCTTCTTATTATAAGGACTCCAACTCCAGCCCCAAGTGTCTAACAACTCTCCAACCAAGTACAATTACTCAACAATGTTGTTGTAGTGATGCAGCTGCATCTTCGCACTCTACCTCCTATATAACAACAATAACAATCTCTCATGAATGCTCCATCAGGTGTGCAATGATGACTCCAATTCCATGAAAAGACATGTCAGAATACAAGTGAGTAACGCTCACACTCCTACACTAAAAAAGATCTACACTCATCGCTCTTACACGACCCGCTCTAAATGATCCAATCACCATCGATCTCTATCATCTCACTCACGTATCAGAAAAAAAAAAACCTAGGTTTGAGAAAAGCACTATGGCTCCACGAGTTCGTCAGTAAGAACATGACCTAGTATGAGAATCTCTATTTTGTTACAAAATCTCCATACTCAACTCTTCAAAGACTTTTCTTTGCATAAGCCAATCTAGACAATTATGAGAGACTCACAGACCCCCAAGAGCATGTATAAAATATGATAAGTATTTTAGAGCTTGTCATACAAAACACTAATGCTATGGGTAAAATTCTTTTAACAATGCTTTATAGATTTGTACTTTCATGGCACCACAACCTAGAGAATGACTTTATTATCTACTTTCGTGATTGTAGCTTCAAGCTCATATCTCATTTTAGCATAAGCATTTCTGCTAAAAAAAACACCACAAAGCTCTTTATTGTCACACAACGAGAAGGTATATAAGGGCTCCAGGATCTCTTTCTAAAGGTTTAACGAAGAAATGTTCAATGTGGAAAAAATCCTTAAACCCATCTTATATAAGCTCTAATTAGTCCATTTATTCAACTATTCCAGGTAAAAAAGGTTATACACCCTCCATAACATAAATCTTTTCATTGAACATTGTTTTTAAAGTGAACAACCCCTTTTAAAAATAAATGTTCAAGAAATGGAAGGTTCAAGTAGGAAGAACAGTGTTTATCATCAAAGCTATAACAGAAGAAGATGTGTTGAAACACTAAAAATATATGCTACTACACCTAAATCTGCTTGGGATACTATTTTTTTTATAAAAAAGAAATTCAATTATAAAATCTTGAAGGAAAGTTAATGTTAGTCAAACAAAATCACTTGAAAATTAATCAATATTTCATAAAATTAAAATTCATTTACTGTGAAATTTTCATGTTAGACCCTCTCAATCTAAGATTAGTGAAGATAGAATGAGCTGAATAGGCCTAATACATGAGTTTTGTGGTTTTACCAACTCAATTAGAGGATGGGCGGGCAATCTAACCATTCATTGAAGATTTAGAAAATTTATTAGCAAATGAGAAAACTTTAGTTAAACAAATGACTTGAGTTTAATTAACTAAAGAAAGATGAAACAACTCTATTTAATAATTATAAAAAGGGTCGAGCAAGAGGTAAATATTTTAAAAATTTAAAAGAAAATGAAGATGATGATAATTCAAAGAAGCATCAAGAAATGGGCTTAAGATATGTGGCGCGCGCTCGTTGGAATCAAGAAAATTGATATAAAGGAATTGCTATAATGATCGATGTGATGAACCATGACAAAAATGTTCCAACTACGATAGGCAAGGACATTATGCTCAATATAGTCTATTAAAAAGAAAATTTGTTCAAGGAAACATAACATTATCACCTAAGTCAACTCAAGATGTTGACAATGAAGAATAATAGGACATTTAAGCATAATTTGCATATTGACTAAATTAGATAATGAAGAAGCTTCATCGTGATGGTCCCTAAAAAGTATTGGATGGCTTGATATAGAGGTAATGGAAGAAGAAAGGTTAACTGAGAAATACAAGGCTTTTCCAGTGAATGAAGAATTCTTCCTATAATATAAGGCAATGTCATCGAGAGATGCTGAGGCGCTCACCTAGGCGCTCCAGGCAAGACCTCGGAGCCTTTTATTTTTCCGAGCGAAGTGATTTAACTAGGTGATATCTAGTAAAATTGAAATTTTATTGCATCAAAAAGGATAAATTGTTTTACATCTTTAGTCAAAGACAACCTAACTTAAGACCCGGGACTTGTTTTAGGCTTTGCTCTATCCCAGTAATAATCTGAAAAACCATTACAAGTGTGCATCATTCTGCTCCTACAACTGTTATCGACCAGGCCCTGTTGAAGGAATACTAAGTTGTATCAGTTGGGCACAACAATAAAACTTTCCAATTAACAATCATAAATACACAAAGAATTGACTGGTTATTTTTTTAAGTCCAGGAAAACCTAGATGGTTTTGAGTTTTGAGAGCTACAAAATGGCAGAATAGTCTGTCGAAGGAGAATATATAAAAGTTGTTCTCTAGCAACTAGCCCTACTTGTCCGACTGAGCTGTTTTTGGATATTAAACGAAACTCCCTGGAAGGTGCATTTTAATGTTGCCGATTTACTCTCTTTTGCAATGTTTTGCTACCGCACTTAGCTCTAGCTAACTGTACACCCCTTCCAAGTGTATGATTTCTATGTTGTTTTCATGAAATTCTATGTAGGGTTACTTTGTGATTTCTATGTTATTTTCATGAAGTTCTATGTAGGGTTAATTTTAGCTTAGAATTATCTTATTAGCATTAATTACATTTTCGAGAGCTAGTTTCTACTAATTTTACCATAATCAATCTTAGTACGTAGATTAATTCATCTCATTTGATTTTTAGTTGTCTACTAAAACTATATTATTTAGTGTTTAGAAAGCTTATTCACATGTTATTCCTTAAAATTGTTAGAGCTTATTAATGAAACATAAACTAGAAAAGATCAAAGAATAATCAGATAATCTATAGCAGCAGGTACATTGACACAAATGTGCTGACCTCAAAATTACGAACCTGCATGCTGTAACTCTTCTGCAGAACCAGCTGAGGTGAGAGCGCCTGAAAAGAAAAGGTGAGTTACATCCCATCTGAATGAAAGAAGGGACATCGAGACTGAAGAGACTCAGTCACCTTCTCTATATCAACGTTTTCTGAAGTAACTTTGAATCGTCCTCTTTGCTGAACAACTGGCGGCTTTGCTTTTTCATCAAGTTCATAACTGCTTGCTCCTGCAAAACAACTCTTTGATTATGTGACGAACTGAAATTACCTTATAACTTATAAAGACCAAGAGAGAAAAGGCATGCTATATCAACTAATTAAGGGATGCAAAACTGGGAATTGTTTTTACGTCTGAAGAAAATGCAACAATAACGAAGAAAATCCAAGACAGCAAAGCCATCATGTACCAAGCA
Source organism: Populus trichocarpa (assembly GCF_000002775.5). NCBI lineage: Eukaryota > Viridiplantae > Streptophyta > Magnoliopsida > Malpighiales > Salicaceae > Populus > Populus trichocarpa. Next base: position 19,189,728 of record NC_037287.2, on the reverse strand, counting down.
ATGAGAAACCGAGAATCCGAGTATATGAAAAGGAAATGCTAGAAGATTTAAATACTTGCCTGATGGTTTATGTAATGCTTTGGAAGGATTTTCAGAAGTTCCATCATCTCCATCTTGAACGATTGTTGCTCCATTGATATTTGAACTATTTGGTGGTTGATTTTGCAGCTTTTCACTATATAGATATATACCAAAAATCTTGGTAAAAACATGCGAAAGGATGTTATGATAAATTTTCATATGAGAAAAAGAATATGCTTCGGTCACATGTTTGTACGTGAAGTGTAAAAAATGTAGAATATATTCAATGATAAAAATCCAAGTTCAAATTAATACACGGGATCAGGAGCCAAACCTAGGTTTTCCATTGATATTAAAAGCTGGCCTTTCAGCTGCATTGCCTTCAAGGCTATCACAACCAGGTGAAGAATTTTGCGAAACATGTCGTTCGTGGCATGGACTCGCAGTGCTCGAGTCATCATCGGATTTTACAAATCTAACTCTGAAAATAATTCATAATCCATATTAGATTTCAGTCAATGTATATATAGCTAATGGATTCTCTGACAATAAATTAAAGATATAAATTTACTGCATTCACACAGAGACATAAACACGAGCATTTTGTTCTGGGTTGAGTTTTATTTAAAGAGAACGCGGAGCATCAGCTTTTCCTTGCAGAAGTGCTGCTGCTCAGTGCTGGTTACTGGTATAAGTGGCTATATAAAGATAAAAAAAACCTAGCTAGGTTAGGAAAATACTTGGCAATATTTAGGGAGGAGTCGACTAATGGAAGCCGCCGGGCAGCTCGATTTTGTGAGACATCATTATCATCCTGTGAATTTTATGAGCATTAGTAACTATAGAAACATAAATGAAAAATAAGGTGAAAATTGAAGCAAGTAGCCCTCTACAAGCTGCAAGAACCAGATATCAAAATACCATCATCTCTGTGACTTGTCCCAGGGAAGAATTCTGAGTGTCTGATTGCTTTTCAACTCCATCAAGTGTAGGCAAAGAATTCAAGCTTTCTCCCAGATTATTATCCGTCATAGGGTCCTCAGAATCTGGTATCTGAACCAAAAAACCAGATAGAACATGAGACAGGGAATCCTAACCAATGTTACTGACTTGGGACAGTACGTATAAGCCATTGCTACCAGGGAAGCCTGAGCCTTCACATCTTCAAGGTTGAAGTTCCAATCGCTAAGTCCTCGTTTGTATTCATTCTACATAGAATTACAAGCAAACTATTAAAAATTAAGTGTGATGAGATATCTGCAAATAGAACCGAAGTAAGTGAAACAAATACTTCCTTTGGAGGTATATTTTAGTATCGATGCAGCATGCAGGACAAACACTAATGACAGACTATGAATTAACACCACAGAAGTTATAGTGTAAACAAACAGACAGACTATAACTATAGCAGCAAAATATTGTAGTTCTACCAGGCAATCGAATTAATCTGTACTTTAGACAACAGAACATTCGAACCTGCGATAATTCCTCCTTTTCCCCATCGGGCATCTTCTGTTGAGCAAGCATGTCTTCTTCCTTTCTCTGCATTTAAAAAATGGGGTTATTTTTATGGGTACAATTCAAATCATAATAGGAAATAAGACTAATTATTGGTGGAGCCATGTCTTTTAAAGTTAACTCACGAACCTTCAATGCCCGGATACGATCACCAAGATCGGGCAATCCATCCAACAATTTCCGTACTATATAGTCATTTGACCTAGCTTGCTTGAAAAAGGAATGCTTTAATAACTTGTTTGCAGAAGGTCGTTTCGAAGGATCTTTTACCAAGCAACTAGCAATCATCTGCTTAAAAGACTGGAGAAAAAGCACAAAGGCATATCATGCAACTTGCTTGAACCAAACGCTATTAACTCTGCTAGTTCTCATTCTTTTTTTAGTATGAAAACCTCCGAGTTCGTTCAAAGCATACCTTAGAGAACTTCTTATCCCTTTCTAAATCCAGGCCAGGGGGTGCATTTTGCAAGGTCATGAGCAACACCTTCACAAGAGAAAATTTGATTTAGATTGCGATAAAAGCCACGGTGCTTGACATAATATTATGCAAATAATGTGCGGATTAGTACAGTCTAGGCACCTTCATTGGAGGATATTTTGAGAAAGGAGCATGGCCATGTGCAAGCTCCAAAGCAGTTATCCCAAATGACCAGATATCAGCCCTGTAGGAAAATTGTCAGCTAAACATCAGCTCCATGATATCTAAACTATACGAGATGGAGAAACTCTTGACAGGAGAATAGACTAGTTACTTGAAGTCATATCCGTTTAACTGCTCCATAACCTCAGGTGCCATCCTGAAAAACAAAAGACAGGTTGCAGTATTAAAAAAAAAAAATAGATCCCTACACATATTTTTTAGAATAATGAAACAGATTATATATATTTGTCAAGTGAAAAAATCGTATTGGTATGATCCTCATTGTGCATCTTCATCAGTATGTATTCAATCCTTTCTGTGGATTCCAATATAAAACTTTTGTAGATGTATGATTAAATATTATTTTGTTCATCGAGTTTTTTCTTGAATACTCTTTTCTCGAATATGAATTAAATTTTTTTCATATATAATTAAATATTTCTACAGTAAACTCCATTGCACACGCTTTTTAGCCTTGATAATTGTATATAAATTAAGAAACAGAATCAAGAAATTATTATGTGCGAATTCTTGAAAGCATGCATGCGTACCAGCAAGGCGTCCCAACAAATGTATTCCTCGTGCGTTGCCTGTCTCCAGAATCGAAAAGGCAAGCAGAAACACCAAAATCTCCCAACTTGACTGCGCCACGTCCATCAACGAGAATATTTCCAGCCTTTGAAAAACATAACATAATCACAGTCAAAGAACTAAATAAATGAGTTATAGTTGTGTAAAACACTAACTATATGTTCCATTCTTGAGGTGCTTCATAAGAAATTGTAACAAACAGTACTGCTACTGTGAGGCATAACACAAAGGGTAAGATACTTGGGAGATAAATTAAGATAGGACTAAAAGGTTTAAAGATTCAATATTTACATACTTTAACATCGCGATGTATGTAGCCTTGATGATGAAGATAATCTATTCCCTTCAATACCTCACGTAGTATTGTTGCTATCACCAACTCCTCGAAACCATCTGGATAAGCAGCCTTCAATATATGAAGACAAGAGCCCCCAGACATGTATGGCATAACAACCCACAAATTATGATCACTGACGAAGGAGCAGTGTGATTTGAGAACATTAGGATGGTCCACCAAGATCATTGTTTGCACTTCCCGTGAAATAGTACGCTGTCAGAGAAGCAGCACAAATATAAAACCAAAATTAATAAAAAAAAATAAAAAAATAAACAAGAAAAGGATGGTAGAATTTAAAACACGGTACTATTCCTATGGCCCATCATAGATAACACGCCCAAAAGCCAATTGTAATAAGCTTAGAATCATACTTCTTTTAGTTATTAAGAAAATCATGCTGTGCAGTTAAGATCCAATACATGACAACACAAAACCTAGCAGAAGCATTGCTACAAAATACCATAAAAAACTAAATTTTATTCCTAGTTCTAATGACCCCACGATCCGATGGCCCAAAATTTTCAAGTACATGGCTTTTTTTCTTTTTTAATATTTTCAAGCTATTAGGTATCTGGAGAACTAGCCCTACATATACCAAATATATATTTTCTCAAACTTGATTTCGTTCTATGATATTGACAATGGAATTTGAATTGAAATCCAACCTTATCAAATTCAACAAACAAAAAATATAATATGAAGATCACGGGGAAAAAAAATTCAAGCAACAAAAAGAGAGAAACTTTACCAGATCAGCGTTATCACGTTCAAAGTCGAGAATCTTGATAGCGACAATCTCGTTAAAAGGAACACACAAGGCACGATGAACAGAAGCAGTAGCACCTTGACCAATCTCTTCATAGAGAACATAATTCTCTGGTCCGATCGGATACTTCTTCTTCTCCATTGTCTTACGCAAATCTTTGTTTTTTCCTTCTCTCTACAAAAATCACACCATGATATTAAGAAGAGGCTGTTTCACACGTTAATGATGCTCGTAATCAGAAGAAGAAGAAGATCCATAACAATAATAAAGAGATCAGCGAAGGTTAATAGATATTCACATGGTGGTGGTGGTGGTGTCGAGGAGTGAAAAGAAAGGAAAGAGGATTATGCATTGATGAGGATGTTGACTTCAAGGATTTGTCTCGTGAGATTGAGAGGAAAGCGAGGCTGGCGGATAGCCGCTAAAACTATTGCTGTGTTTTTCTTTTTAAGAAGAAGTACTTAATGATAGGTTTCTTAGGGTTTATGTTTTATATATATGTGTGTTGTTATCCTTATTATGCATGGATTCCTCCTCCTACCATGCTACCACCCCTTATTTTTTCGTGGTCGGTTAGGGTTTTTTTTTTCCTTGAAGTTTTTGCCTTTTTTGCTTTCTATTTCTTCATCATAAATTAAGTTTGGAAATTGAGTAAATGTATGGATATCAATTACCTTTAATAAAATACTGATTGTACTAATAATTAGGAAATATATTAATTAATTAATTAATCAGCCTTTGATTTATTTATTTTTCCTTATGTGTTTCATTATAAGAATAACAAGACGACTGCTTATTTCATATGAACTTTTCTTTTCTTTTATTTTATTTTTTTTTGGAATTTTCTAGATGTAAATCTCATCTCATTAATTAAATTATAGGAATTACCACGCAATTAAGGATAGAAATTTATGAACACTTCTATTTTCAGTGAAATAAAATCTATGTTCAATTTTTTTAAAATATTTTAATTATATATAATTTGGATCGCTTGCAACTTGCAAGGATTTTTAGAGTTTAATACTTCTATTTTTGGAGTTTCTTATTACTTATACGGATTTTCTAAATAAATATTTTTTTATTATGAGAAATTAAATATGTTGAGTGTTTTTTTTCTTGATCCTTTTAAATAAATCTCAGTGGTGTCATATGATGACTTACTTTCTCTGGATCCGTTTCTGATTGTGCCTCCTGCTTGAAACCCGGAGATATTGTAGAGCCTAAGTATTGCTATGATTTTAGTTCTTTTGGATTTTATTTTTTTATCTGCTTTACTTTTAAAGTAATTAAATCACAAGGTCATAAATATTTAGTCATGATCTTGTATATTCTTGATTTTTTTAAGAATATATATAAAAAAGATCATTTTAAAATTAATTACTTTAAAGAATTAAAGAAAATTAAAGAAACTTAATTATTAAATAATTAGACTAGTAATAAATAATTAAATGAGAAAAACAAAATAGAGTGAGAATAACACCACCCATCAATATTACTTTTAGTAATGTTCTTTCAAATCAACAGCACGATATTGATAACAACATAGAACAACAAGAGGAGCCTGTAGCTCAGTGATATTCTTGCATATATAAGAGGGATGAACTCTCGTATTCTAGATAGTCTCATTTTATATAATAAATAAAATAACTGAAATAGAAAAACATTTTATTAATTTTTTATTCGATGGTCATTGAGCTAACTTATGTGTTAATTAAGACTAAATATTCTTCTCAGATGATTTTAAGGTTTATTCTCCGTATTGGTTTGATATATCTAGAAAAAATAAATGCCTTGAGTATTGGTCTCAAGATTCAAACTGGTAAAAATCGAGAAAGAAAGAATGTCTCATTAATCACTCATCCAGTCTCTTTGGTTAAAAAAAATATATAATAGTATAATTAACACTACTATATATACCAAATAGATCTTTTATTTTTAGTCCAAGAATATAGAACTTACGCAGACGGGAGCGACGTATAAGAGAATTTGCTACAAGTTAAAATCTTTAAAGACCAAGAAAAATACCTAAAATATTTAATTTTTATTTATTCAAGTTTTAATTACTAAAAAGCTATTACAACCCTTTATATAAAAGAAAAAAAACCTCTAGTAATATTGGATATGAAAAATAAAGTAGAAAAGTTACTCCCTTCAAATAGAAAAGACAATTAATTAGAAAAAATAATAATATAGAATAGAAAAACAAAAATAGAAAAAACATAAAATTAACTAAGAATATTTTCCAAAAAAACAAACATGCAACGGTATTTCCGGATAGAAGAACTCGTTCTCAAGTTCAAATTTCAATAAGAAATTATTCTCTACCATATATAAATATCTTTTTATACGTGGGCAACCCCATCATAGATCCTCTTATCATTGATCGCTAACGCAATACTTTTTTGTAGGTCGTCTCATCATGAATCTTTTTTTTATAGTAATCGAGATGCATTATTAAAATAACATCATTAAAAGGATGACAAATAAAAAAAGCTTACAATAAAAAAGAAAAGGAAAGAAAAATGAAAGCTAAACATGCCTATTAATTAGAAAACAACAAAATACTATTAGAACATCTCATCAAGTCCTTGCCTATATAACCAAGTCCAAGAGCAAACTGGATCGACCATGGATGGCGTCCTTTTCGTTTCTTGGACTGTTGGACTCAGTACCCAAATTTCAAGCACATTATTGAAAACTTCTGGAATGATGCATGCTCCCTTCACCCTGGCCGCTTTAAATTTCTCAAAAAGCTCAATCATATTGCATCAGATTGAGGCAATGGAATAAATTTGAATTTGGAAATCAAGAAGCTGCCCTTCAACGAACCCTTTCAGCTATCAACATGCTAGAGAGAAAATGTGAAGAAGAAGGTATAACCGACCAAGAACAGGAGCACCTAGATTTTTTGTTGAAAGACCGCTGGGTCCGCAACAATCATATGGAATCTATTTGGAGGCAGAAATCAAGACAAATATGGTGCAAATTGGGTGACAAAAATAACAGGTTTTTTCACTTGATTGCAAATTTCAGGAAGGCTAAATCATCTATCTTTAAAATCCACCATAATGGCAACACTTTTGATTCTCAGCAAGGTATTAAGCAGGCTGCTGTGGATTATTTCTCTGAGCTGTATGACTCCCCCACCGGGAAAAAACCGCAGTTAAATCCTTTGGGTTTCAAATGCCTTTCTAAAGAATCCTCTGAATGGTTGGAGCAGGAAATCACAATGGAAAAAGTGAAGCGCAGTGTTTGGGGTTGTGATGGGTCAAAATGTCCAGGACCAGATGGTTTCAACTTCAAATTCTACAGATTAGCATGAGATTTTATTGCTCAAGACATTCTTGATATAGTCTTAAGCTTCTTCAGAACAGGAAGGCTTCCCAAAGGAATCAATACAACCTACGTAACTCTCCTCTCCAAGACAGTAGAACCCAAAGAGTTTAAAGATTTTCGGCCCATCAGCATGATTCATGGTATCTACAAGATCATTGCCAAAATCCTTGCATCCAGACTAAAAAATGTTATGCAAGATATCATTAGCATTAACCAATCAGCGTTTATAGCAGACCGCAACATTATAGATGGCTTTATGATTGCAAATGAGCTGGTGAGTGATCTAAAGAAGCGAAAAGCGGCAGGTCTGATTTTCAAGATTGATTTTCATAAAGCCTTCGACTCAATCTCCTGGGATTACCTAGATGATATCATGGGTTATATGGGGTTTGGCAGAAAATGGAGAACCATGATTTATGAATGTCTTTCTTCAACAAAACTCTCGGTCCTCATTAATGGATCTCCTTCAAAAGAATTCTCTGTTCGGCGAGGACTGCGTCAAGGAGACCCGATTTCCCCTTTTCTGTTTGACATAGCTGCTGAGGGCCTCTCAGTCCTCTTTCAAAGGGCATCTAGTGGGAACATTATCAAAGGGCTGCAATTTGCATCAGGAATTTTCATTAGCCACCTACAATATGCAGATGACACGTTAATATTCATCCCGGCAGATATTGATCAATTAGTTCAAGTCAAAAGAATTTTAAGATGGTTTGCTTTGTCTTCAGGCCTTCATATAAACTTCCATAAAAGCTCCATTATTGGTATCAATGTCGATGATCACTTGTGCCTGCATTTGGCTACATCTATTTTCTGCAGGTCAGACTCCCTCCCAAGCAAATATCTTGGCATGCCACTAGGAGCCAATCCATCTCGTATCTCTACATGGAAGCCAGTAATAGAGAAGTTTCGTAAAAGGCTTCATATGTGGAAAGGGAGATTACTAAGCATGGCTGGTCGTCTATGTCTCATTAAAAGTGTCCTTAATTCCTTGCCTATTTATTTTATGTTTGTATTTAAGATGCCAAAAGGGGTAGGCAGGCTTCTTTCATCCATCCAAAGGTGTTTCTTGTGGTGTGGATGTACCAAGCAAAGATCTTTCTGCAAGATCCAATGGAGACTAGTGATGCGTGATAAGAAACAAGGAGGTCTCAGTGTAGGCTCCCTTATATCGAAAAACAGAGCCCTGCTGCTAAAATGGATCTGGAGACTCTCTTCCCCAGGTACAAGTTTATGGAAAATGATTATCTCTTCGATGTACAATCCGGCTTATGAGAATGGGGTTCCAATTTTCTACAACCAACCCTCCAAGATCTGGAAGGATATTATTTCCATTGTTCAAACTGACGTTCACCACGTCTTCACGAATCATTGCAAATTCATGGTGGGGAATGGCAGTTTAACATCCTTTTGGCTAGACAACTGGATTGGTGACTCCCCTCTTAAAATAGCCTTCCCTAGGCTATATCTTTTGTCTTCATCTAAATCTGCTTTAGTGGCTGACATGGGTAGATGGAGCAATGAAATCTGGCTCTGGTCCCTACAATGGCGCAAACCTCTATTTCATTTTGAACAAGAACAACTTTCAATTTTATCATCCTTGCTGGAATCCAAGCCAATATTCTGCCACAAGATGGATAAGAAAATCTGGACCCTAACCAGTGATGGCCTCTTCAGTGTAAAATCTTGCTCCAAAATAATGGACCAGCTGCTCTATGGTGGTGCCAAACCATTCCAATCTTTTGTTTGGATAAAACTAAGCCCACCGAAAGTGCAACTTTTCCTTTGGCTCCTTGTCCAAGACAAAGTAACCACAAGAGATTTTCTATTTCAGCATGACTACCTAACCCTTCAAGAGTCAAGATGCGCTTTCTGTAATAAAAGCCTGGAATCTACAAGTCACCTCTTCATTCACTGCCACTTCACTTGGAATATATGGATGAAATTGCTTGCTAATCGGGGTGTTTGTAGTGTTTTTCCAAAATCTGTTGATGATATGTGCTACCAATGGTCCTCTATAGTTAAAGGCGAGCAGCAGAATCTCTCATGGGAGCTTCTTTTCTCTTGTGTTGTTTGGAATCTTTGGCTTCACCGAAATGATGTTATTTTTAATGACACTGCCCCTAACCTTCAAATCTGTTTCTCCATGGTGCGCCAAAGTATTGCTTTATGGCTGAGGCTTGATTCCAACTCTTTAGACCTTAATTTAGAGAAAGTTTAGTCGGGAGAAGTTGGTTTCTTAGGTTTTGTTTTGTTCCCATTTTGTTGCTCTCCCTTGTTTCATGCAACAGTTTTAATGCTTTCCTTTCCTCTACTTGTTCATATGATGTAAGTTAGGCTATTATCTTTGTAGCCTTTTTTCTTAATAAAATTTCGACTATTAACCAAAAAAAAAAAGTCCTTGCCTATATAAGTAAAATTAGAAGTACTCCTCTTAATCCATTGAGCAAGACGGTGGAAAGTAAGATCGTAATTACAAGACCAATCTATAACTTGTTCCTTGAATAAAAGTTTGTTTCGGGCTATCCAGATACTTCAAAAAATCCCAACACACCGCATGAAAATAGCCCTACACTGAAACTTCTTACTCGCCATACTATGTCATTCCCACAAAAGAGCATCTCATCATGGATCCCACCATCAAGATTTTTAATAATAGCAACTAACTTATATGGAAACAACATATATACTAGCTCTGGATGTCTCTTTCGAGAGAGGAAACCTCCTTATCCCTTTCTACTTAAGTACGTCTTGTTTTGCGATCTCTTTCCAACCATGGTTATTTAACAATACACTTCAACTAACTACAAAAAATTGTTGAGTTATGATATATATCATTTACGACCTCCATCTAAAACCACTAGAACACATGAGCGAAGGTTAACATAGCTTGTTATAAATCAAAACCCTAAAAAACTAATAACATCGATCATAACTATGGAAAAACATCTAAAAACTCAATTTTTATTTATCAAAGTTTTTCTTGTCAAAAACCTATCACAATCCTTATATAAACAATAAAAAAAATAGAAAAATCTAGAAATACTGAATGGAAAAAATAAACTAAAAATCCTTTTAAATAGAAAAAAAATCTATAAAAGCATAATAATATAAAATAAAAAACATAAAATTAACTAAAACAAATATATTTATTCTAGAAATCAAAAACTCTTTCATCAAGATCACAGTACGAGTCTAACTTAATCTGGAATTATAATTCCGTTTAAGAAATAGATAATGGTATGGATAACAGTGCTGTTTGGACACTTTTTAATAGATTAATTAGCAGTTATTTTTAATTAATTAAATGCTGTATATCATAAAAGCAATATCCAATAACATCTAACCTATCGATCCACCATCGTTATCGAAGGAATAACTAATTAATGGACATTATTTGTGGATGATTAGAAGGAAAGGAGTAATTAATTAGAGGTGGAATTATAATCCCTGAAATTAATTAAAAACAAGAAGCATGATAATTAAGAACGCAAACTTTATCCATATGGTGCATAGAGCAATTGCATGGGAGCCTAGCAGGCTGGTATTCGTAAATATCAACATCATAAGGCTGTGGTAGAAATTAATGGCATTGAAAGCTTCGGGATAAAGATAATACTTTCGGATAAAAATAATAATGATAATGGAGAATCTCGTAGCCAGTTGGACGAACCCACCACCCTGCAGGAACTCTCCAATTCTCCTTTAAGTTATTAATTCCTCTTGCTCATCACCCATGCTTAATCCTATCAAGTACTTTAGTTGATCTTTGAAAAAGACAAGCATTATATATATAATTTATTATTTAATTCATCCTTGAATTGTTTTTTTTTTCTTTTTTTGTTTTCAAATAAGTAGAAAAAAAATACAATCAAATATATAATTCAGATGATCCAATAATCCCATTGATTTTAATTTTTTATAGCTTTCATAATTTATGCATCAAAACCCTGATTATTGATGAACTTTAACTCTAAACTCATATCAAATAAAACCAAAGCCTAACTGGTAAAAAAAAGGTGACAGTGAAGATGATAGATTGAACCAGAGAACATAATCCACTTAGGAGGAGTATACAGAGACTCCATGATCTTCTAGTTCATGTTTTCCATAGCTAGTCATATCCTATAAATTATTAGCTGCTTTAAGAATGAAATACTGCCCATTACACAAAGAATTCCTGATATGGTCATTGATTCATGGAGTCAGCAAAGCTGCTTGCCAAATTGTTTGCAAAAGAAAGAAATTGCTCTGATAAAAAAGCGTTAACCCGAGGAGAACTAGACCTACACGCGCATGGGAGGAGCCCCACGGTTGGCACTTGAAGTGGAAAATAGATGGTTCTGCCCTTGGGAAATAGGGACAAGCAGCATTGGAGGAGTTCTCAGGCATTCAGCAGGTAATTTTAAGTGTATGTTCTCATGTCCTATGGGCTTCAAAGAATCTAAACGAAGCTGAAAACATTGCCATCAGGAAAGCTAATTTGTTTCTGATATACGTATTAGTTCTTATGAACTAAGACTAGAAGGTTTTACAGATGGCGTTATATTACATTATTACATTATACTCTGAATCGCGTGGGAAAAGAACTGTTTTGGCACTGTGAATCTAGACTCTTTGCACTATGAACATGCTTGATTTGGCTTCATGGCTGTTAATTCGTAGGCTCAGGGGTGGTTTGTTCTTGAATTGTTTCTAATCTCTGTATACTGTCAAAACGATGGTTTTATTTTGAGGTGCCCGTACATTGGGAGGCGTAATCCTGTACTTAGAAATTAAGGAATTCTGATTTTGCATGTTTAAGAACTGTGATTTTTTGCTGGTTGATTTTTTCCTTCTCAAGCTCATTGCTGGTTTCAATATGATCTTATCAGATTTCTTGGCTTCGCAGGACTGTAAGACCAAGAAATCATTGTTGTTATGTAGAATTAATGTTATTAAAAGAAAGAATTCCTTGGGGACTTGTTATGATTACTTCAAGATATTATAATTATAATACTCTCAAATTTATAAAATTAATAATAAAAATTATTATTAATTCTCATTAATAATATTATTAATGAGAACATTAATAATATTATGGGTGTAAAATAATATTATTTCTCATTTAAGACAACAAGAAACTTTCTTGTTAGAAATTAATTATACTTAGTTGTTACGTAGCTATCATAGTTATAGAGTATATATATAAAAACATTATTCTTTATAATTCATTAAATGAATTTATTTAACATCTCATAATCACTAACTTCTTAAATGAATATCTTTTATTTTCCTTTTTTGGGTGGTAATTTAATAATAGTATTAGTAACTAGACAATATTATATTTAAAAATGCTAAAGCTTATTATTGGTAATTTGTCAAATAACTTCAAAGATATTTATAAACATGAATTTCAACATAGCTACATTTGAAAATTAGAAATATGAGAGATTTTATTTTTCTTTGAATAGCACATTTTTATAGCCTCCACATCCCCAAAGCATTTTATAAATTGTTTGATAAAAACAGGTTCTTTAAGAATATGAATATTTTTTAAAGAAACATAATGCATTTTTTAAGAAATGGGTTTTTTCTTTGAAAAATGCAAAAATATCATAAGAAACATAAGTAAGAAATAACAAATATATATATATATATATATATATTGGTAAATAAAACTATTAAATCATTTAATATATTTACACACACAAGTTGGGATCTCCTTTGAAACTTTGAAATTAAAATACGAGCAAAATAAAATTTTGAGTTAAATCTATTAATCTCCAAACTAAAACAATCAAAAAGAAAATTTGATAAAATCTCATAAAGGCACCACCACAAATTTGTTTTTAAAAAAAGGCCTCTCATTTTTTATTTATTTTGATTTTGATTTTTTTCAAACAATAAAATTAATTTTTTTTTATGAAATCGAACACCAATTTAATGATGAAATTTCTTTTTTAAAATTGAAACAACTATATAAGAAATAAATCAAAATAAATTATCAATCATAAATTTTAATAAATATAATATTAAATAATCAAATAAAAAAATAAAAGATGATTGAAGGAAAAAGAAAAAAAGAAACATAATTTACACCTAAGTTTTTTAAAAACAAAACGCTTTTCAATGTTTTTTTCAATTTTGATGTTTTTATTTTTAACAAACAATGATAAAATAATTATAAAAATAATTATAAAAAAAACTAAAACAATAAAAGTAAAATATTATGCGAATAGATAATGTTTTGCCTCGTAATATACTGTGATTGCCTGAGTTGTTTTAATTATTATTTTTTATTTTTAGTTAGTATTAGCTTTTGCATAACGGTAAAACACAGAAAGTAAAATTTGGCTGGAGTGAATTTAAACCCAAAAATTCACACTCCCCTCGCCTCTGTTAGCTCTTTATAGATTCCTGTACCAGCCACAGCCAGCACGCTCTGGTTCTCTCTAGGGTTTCCTCCTAGCAACGCTGTCGTTTTTGCATCTCTCCCCCATAATTCGTCGACAATGAAGCTCACCGTCAAGACTCTGAAAGGCAGCCATTTCGAAATTAAGGTTCATCCCACCGACACTGTAAGTAATTAAACCTAACTTAATTATAATTATAACTATAATTAATACCACAAGTTTTTTTTAGTGATTTTAATCATAAAATATGTGAAGATTATGGGTGTCAAGAAGAATATTGAAGATGCGCAAGGAAAAGACAATTACCCATGTGGACAACAATTGTTGATTCATAATGGGAAAGTATTGAAAGATGAGACTACTTTAGCTGATAACAAGGTTACTGAAGATGGTTTTCTTGTTGTCATGCTTAGCAAGGTAATACTTTGCTACTTCTTTTGTTTTGTTTTTGTTTAGTCATTAATTCATTAGTTCTATGTTGTGGTTTTTAAGTTTAATTAATTATTTTGGTAGTGCTTTTAATGTTTTCCTATATTTATGTTTGTGTTGCTGATTTTGATGAGGCGAATTTATTCGGGGAATGTATTACACGTTTCGGGATTTTTCGTGTGAAATTTGAGTATTTTTTCTGTGTTGTAGTGTGTGAGATAATGTCTTTGATTGCTAGTGTATTGTGATTGTTTTCATGAACTATAAATTTGGGTGAAGACTCTTATATGAAGCTGAGAAATTTTGTGATTTCTTTTTGAATAAATATGGTGGAAAATTAATAACTACCATTAATGGATCTCTTGATATATCCCAATTATCGGTTTTGGTAGCTTTTGGTTTCAACTGTTTTACTAATTAGGCAACTTGAAGTTCAAGCTTTTTTATCCAATCATGTTACAAAAGAAAAATTATATCTTTGGATGTTTGCCTGTAATTGATGGATAGGTAATGATGGTTAGATGAAAACTTGAAATCGAATTTGTCTAATTATTACAACATTTAACTAGTATTAACTACTACTACTACTACTAACCACTTTAAGAGTGCCCTAAGGGCACCTAATAGCATTTTCCAATTAATCTATCATTAGAAGCTGCATGAAGCGTTTGCAAGCACATTAGCTTGTGTTTATCAGTATTTGTCGTCAGCATCTTTTTTAATATTTGTTTTATTCACGAACTGCCTGCGCTATTGTGGAATTTATGATTTAATGCTTCATTTGGTTGCTTGAACCTTAACATGTTCTTCCATCTATATGCTATATACAGAGTAAAACAGGCACAGCTGGTACTTCATCCACCCAGGTATTTTCACCCTTTGTTTTCTACTTTTCTTCTGGTATATCTTGCTCTTGTATTTATTTCTATTCTTTTTTATAAGCCTTTTTCCTTCTATTATGTACTTCAGCCTGTTTCTACTCCACCTACCACCACACCAACTTCAATTTCGACTCCCGCACCTGATGCTCAAGCATTGTGAGTTTAATTATACCACAAATATCTTCAGTGCTTAAATATTCTGGAATAACTGAATTCATCTTTCTTATATATTAAATATTTCACTGCAGGGACTCAAAGAGTGCATCTGCTTCTGACTCAGCAACAGCCAAGTATGCTCTATCTCTAGTTGCACTATGCATATTTTGGTTATTTTAAGACAATAGGGCTGCAATACGTATCTGTAAATGCATAATATTGATATAGCATGTAAAACTTAGTTCTCGATGATGCTACTGGTTTATATGTTTTGTTTCGAGGAAGAATCTTTATACTCTGTCGTAGAAGTTCAGCAACAACCTCAAATGATTTTGTTGCTTATAATGCATATCTCCTTTCTATTCTTTCTACTCAAGCCACATTTGAAACATTTATGAGATCTCAAAATTATATAGCAAGAAACTTGAAGATAGAATTTGGTTTATTGGGATATCTAAGAGGATTCAAGTTATTTTAAGACAATTATGTCCTCAACTTTTAACCAGAGTTGGAAACTTCTTTTGATATTAAGTTACAAATTTACTCTTTGCTATTAGGGATTACATTGGTCATTGTTCCATATAACCATACATGTTGTAATGAGGATTGTCAGCCATCCAATTGATTCGAACTGCTTATTTTGGATTGTTTCCATCACTTGTTAATGTGAGATGTCCTGAATATAAGAAGCTAAAGTGCATTTAAAGCATCATCCTAGGCACATGCAATTTTCTATAAAAGACAGATTAGATATTGTAGAGGGCATGTCTATTTATTTTTAATGTTGGGTAAAATAGAGAGATCAGTTTGGTAACTTGTAGCTAGTTTGAGCTTTGCCTCCTTTAGTTCTTGGATAATGCGTTCAAGGAGAGAGCATATCAGTCAATACCAAAATTGATTTGAGTGGTCCGATGCATGTTCTCCCCCTTACACCTGGAATAGCAGTCTGCATGTCTGACACTTTAAGGAAATCTTCTTCTGACAATTTCACAGAGGACACCTTTTCTCTTTATTTCTTAGTATAGCCATTAGCATTTCCTAAAAAGAAAAGGCTGGTTTCTTGTCTTTTAATATTGACACCTAAATATTACTATGTGCATGTTGTAAGTGCATGATCCACATCAGTTTGATGTAATTCTTGCTTTGCATTTTGTGTAGTAAGTGTGGGCTAACTATCTGAGATCTTGTTGAGGGCATTTTATAAAATCTACTTTGTTAATAAATCTGTAACCCGTAATTCACAGCTTTAGTTCTTGACTATTAATGGTGATAATACCATGTCTGCAGTGCACAGAGTGATACTTATGGTCAAGCTGCTTCCAATTTAGTTGCTGGTAGTAATTTGGAGCAGACTCTTCAGCAAATAATGGATATGGGAGGTGGAACCTGGGATAAAGAAACAGTTACTCGTGCACTTCGAGCTGCCTATAATAACCCGGAGCGGGCAGTGGATTACTTGTACTCGGTAAGTCTAAATTTAGTGTGTAGCCTGTTACAGTCTTTGCTTAGAATTAGCACTGAAACCAGTGTTCTGTCTTCAGGGCATTCCAGAAACAGCGGAAGTCGCTGTCCCAGTGGCTAGGTTTCCTGCAGATCAGGCTACTGAAACAGGTGCAGCTCCAGCTGCCCCTGCACCTGCATTTGGAGCACCTAATTCATCTCCATTGAATATGTTTCCTGAGGTTAAACTTCAGATTTTAGAAGGTTTTCATTATGTATTAACTGTATAGTGTTTGCTGGTGTTATTGATTTGGAACTTGTCCAGCAGACAATTTCTGGTGGTGGAGGTGGTGCTGGTGGCGGACTTGGCTCTCTTGATTTCCTTAGAAACAATCAACAAGTATGGTTGGATTTTAAATGCAATGCATTTTAATGCTAAACTCATTGGTATTCACAATTCATGTCAATCTTTCATGGCATTGGATTTAGAAATAGGGTAATAAATTGTGTGAGAGAATCATGAATAAAGGCAGGAAATATTTAGGTATGATTGTATAACTAAACCTTAACAATTTTGGTTGACTTGCTTAGATGGTTTTGGGGTGGGTGCTAAATTTTCATTTAATGCCATTGCCAAATTAACCTTTGATAAGACATGATTTAGGATTTCTAATGGTTATCAAGTTGATATATGTCATTTAATGCCAAGCGCCAAATAACAATTGATATTGTTTGATATAGGATTTGCAGTGATTATCAATTTCATACATGATATCAAATAATTTCATTTTTTCTATCTTTCTTGCATTTTAGTTTCAAGCATTGCGTTCAATGGTTCAAGCAAATCCACAAATCTTGCAGGTGCTTTTCATTTCTTTATTTATTATTTTTCTATATCAACATTTGTTGTCTTGAGGTTTAATCAGCTACTTCTGTTACAGCCCATGCTTCAGGAGCTTGGGAAGCAAAACCCCCAGCTTTTGAGAATTATTCAAGAGCATCATGCAGAGTTTCTTCAGTTAATAAATGAACCTCTTGATGGTTCTGAAGGGTGAGTATCTTTATTGGTGTATTTAGTGGAATCTCAAAAAAATTCAAAGCAAGTTTCCCGGTTCATTGAAAGATGAAGGGATCTAGCAGATGTTGGTCAATTTCATCACAAGTGTGGGTAGTTATTGATGTACTTCATATTTGTTACGCATAAATCTTTTCCATAATTTCTATGATAGAAATGGCGATGGTGGTGAACATTTGAAAAATGATGGTTTCATGCTATACGAAACCACTTAATCCATAAAAGAGGGCCGGGGGGTGGGGGAGTTGTCTGATATGGAAAGCACCCACACCCTCCTTACATTCGTGTGATGCTGGTTTAATTGGGATTAAATCTGGCAGGCCCCAGGATGTGGGGCTTGATATACTGTCAGTTTTGAGCTGTAACTTCTTGTCTATTTTTTAACTGCAAATTTATTTAATATTACTGTATGGTGAAGTATTCTAAATTAAGCAAGTCTTTAGTTTTATATGGGCTCTAAGGCACCATGTACAAGCTTAAGTTAAGCTGGTGTGCTAGAATAATTACTGAACGCTTTAGTTAAGCTGGCGTGCTAGAATAATTACTGAGCTCAAACATGTTGGAATTTAGCTGGCATGAGCCTGAAATGAGTGAGCTTTTGGCTTTTCTTGGTTTTGATATTCAAAAACCTTAAAAATAGGTTGTCATTAATTATAATAAAAAATTAGTTTTCCCAATGCCTATGCGGTCTATTGGCATATGCCTTGGTGGAAAATGCATGCCTTGGGTTTGAGACCAACCATGTGTTGGGTCCTAGGATTGGCCTGAGAAGTCATTTAATAGTGGTTTTTTTTTATATATAAGATATGCTGTCTGCAGAAAAATAGATTATTTATCCACCCTGATCGTTGATGTCACAATATGGTATAATCTGTTCTTCTCAGGGATATATTTGATCAGCCTGACCAAGATATGCCCCATGCAATCAATGTGACCCCAGCTGAACAAGAAGCTATTGAACGGGTATGCCTATATCATTTCATTTATTCTGTCTTGGGATTTTCTTCTTCTTTGTTATTCTTTGAAACATTGCTCCTGTTTTTCTCCTTTCACCTGTTATAGCTCGAGGCAATGGGTTTTGATAGAGCCCTTGTCATAGAAGCATTCTTGGCTTGTGATCGCAATGAGCAACTGGCAGCCAACTATCTATTGGAAAATGCTGGAGATTTTGAAGATTGAGTTTTGATTTTCTGTAAGGGTGGTCTGTGTCCGTGTCCTTGTGAGAATCTTTAGTGTGGTAGTGTTTGGTATACTCTGTAGTTTCTAACTATGAATCTTGAAAATTCATTTTTGATAATGGGTTTTTGAATGGCGTTTGTTTGATAAGCTGCCTTCAATTCTCCCTTCGTCTCTTTAACTCTCTAATGTCATGGCTTCGGAATGGCAGCTGAAATATGACAGCCAATGGAGATCACATCTAAATTCTTCCCTGTGTATCTCTCTTTTCTGAAGTGAGCTCTATTCCGAGCACTATAAAATTACTCGCACATTGCTGCCAATGTTCTGTTGCTGCTGCTGTTGCCATTTTGGAAAACGTCAGGGAACAAAGTTAGTTGTGTTGAGAGCTATGGAATTTAATAATAATGAGTATTCAAAAAGACCAGTACCTCTACTCTCGACTCCATTTCCTTGTTCCGAGAAGGTGAAACATAACAGTTCTGTGTTCCTTTCTCTTTCAAATTCAAAGAAAGTACGACTTATTTAACTTCTCCTAAATCCCTGCTCCTTCATTATTAATTAATTAATTAAGTATAAAGCAAAAAAGACGAGGGGAAAACAGGTTTATCGACACCCATTAGCACAGTTTTTTTTTTCCATGTATTTTGATAAAAAAAAAAATTTAGAAAATCCTTGTACATGTTGATGGGTTTGGTGATTTTAATTTTATATTTTTTTGAATTGAATTTTATAATTTGTTTTATTTTACTTTTTATGAGGTTATCGTAGCCTTAAAAAAAAGTCAATATTGGATTGACGTTTAATTTTACGATCGTTTATTTTTGTTACCATATAGTTAAATAAAAAATATTTTAGAAAAAAAACAAGTTATTAATCCTAATGGAATTCATTACCTGGTTTGATGGTTTGACGTGATAATCCAGGTTACCCGATTCACGGGTTTGACAGATTTACCCATCAAACCTGATGTGTTATTTCTTTTAGTTTTTTATCCTTTAATTTTAATAATTATTTTTTTATTTATTTCACTCTTCATATTAAATTTGTTGGGAATCAGAATTCATGGTTTAATTTCATTTATTTTCTATAAAGTTATCACAATCTTATATAAATATTTTTTTAAGGTTGTTGCTTAATTTTATAAATATTTATTTTTATTATAAAATTAAAAAAAAATAATCTACAAAAACAATAAAATTATTAAACTCAAGTTGAAGTTCATGATCCAGATCAAAAGTGACCAAAATTAATTAAATCTGATATTATTTTAATATTAAAAAAAATATATCTCAATTTTTTTAAAAGTTATGACATTTATACGACCATCTAAGCTGAGTTTATTTTAGATCAACTGAAATTCAAACTGGACAAAAAAAAAAAACCAAGTTAGTAGGTAAGCTCTTGATTGAATTTGACAATACTGTCAAAAAAAATCTCATTGCTCTTTTTTTAAGTTTCAAAATATATAGTCTGACCACAGCAGAGGCAAGCTCTTTGCTATTGAGGCCAGGGAGAGTCAGATGAAACCAGATTTCAGCAACCACAGGTTTTTAATATATAGAAAGCACGTTTTACATGGTCATAGAAAGTACAATTTATGGAATTCTCTGTTGAAAGACAAGCCAGAAGTTGCCTAAATATACACCAATTTGGGACATTCATTAATATTTATATCACCAAGGAGACTCAGAACTCCCTCTCTGGGAACAGAATAGGAGCGACCAGTGACCAGGTGTAGAGACCTGCAGTTGCCCACCCAGTCAAGATACGTACCCATACAGAGGGCCACCCCACATCTACCAGCTTTCCACTCTCCCCAATGGAGGTTGACCATCCAGTCAAAAGCATTGCAGAGTACATGCTTGCAAGAGAGAAGATGATGTGGAAGAAGGAATAAGAATAAGTGACTGGCTTACAGGCCTTCTCCTTTTCTTCTTGTTCGTTTGCCTTGTTGTCCAATGGAAGCAAAGGTTTATCAGCACCTAATCCACAAGCAAAAGGTCAGATTCCATTAAAAAATTGTCATATCAGAGGGACACGAGAAGCAAAAACAAATTCTTATGAAAGCACATTTAACATAGTCCTAACAGATGAGGGGGGGGAAAGAACATGTAGAAAAGTAGGTACTCTTAAATGAAACATATGGACGAAGTTTTGGAATTTTTCATGGTGCAGAAACATTTTTATTCAAAAGAATTTCTGCACAAGTTCTTGGGATATCATATGAAAACTCATATAAAAAGTCTGAAATGTTTGCTAAAGATATACCTGCACGGGGTGAACTTGGTGGTGAGAGCAGGGCGGTAGAGGATCCAGCACGGACAGCAGAGTAGACTACTGACAGAACAGTTGTAAGCAGACCAATGGAAAGAGTGCCGGTAGAAACAGCTTTTGAATGCCTGTGAAGACCATTGCATTCATATTCCCTTGGTTCGCTGGCAAGTCCACTGTAGCATAGGTACATGCAGTACAAGGATATAACTGAAGCAGGCAAAACACTGCCATTTACCTGTGTTCCATGAAAATGACAGCCTATGAGACAGCAAATCAAAAGTTCTAATACCAGGTAAGAAGCAAGTACAGCTATGCACACTAGGCATCATGAAAACAACATAACAAACCATGATAGATATTATCAAATCTGCAAAGAGAACAACCATGAGCACCCTCTTGGAGAGCACATTACAGGTTTTTCTTTGCAAAAGAACATGCAACATGAGCACAGCACAGAAGTTTCCTCATTCCTGAGGACCATGAGGAATTAATTTGCATCCATGAAATGATTAAAAGTCCCAACTTGTATATCATCATTCGTGGAAGACAATAGGTCCCTTGATACAGAGACAAATATCAGATAAATCTTGCATTCTTCTAAGAGTTCAGTACTCCAAAGCTTATTAACACATCGTAGAGGGATACCAAACAAAAATGGACCATTTAGTAAACCATCCTATCAGCATAATAGGTTTATATAACTTAGAACTCCTAAAAGCTTGAAATTGCATGACATTGGTCATGGGATCACTGGTCCAAATCTGTGATATGTGCGCGTGCGCGCGCAACTATCACAGATAAACATTGACAGGGTTGGGGCATACATGTTCACTGCAATCCTTGATAAGCCTTTCTTTTATAATTGAAAGTATTATTCTCCTTATAACCAATTTTGTAGGCTCAGCCTTTTCTAATCAAATTTGAATACAGCATATATAAACAAACTTATTTTGGAATCAAGCACATCTCTCTTACAATGTATCAGTTTTGAAAGCACATGTGAGAAAGTAAGAAAATGAATGGTCATAATGGTTGGATTTATTGGAACACAGAGAATTAAAACTTACCGCAGGGTGCAGTGCAACAATAGCAAAAACAAACGCGAAAATCAGGGTCATAACGATAAAGAAGGTGTTTAGTCCACAATCCTGTCCAGATGGAGTGAACCAATGAAAGAGAAGTCCCGAGAAGGCAAATGTTCCCACGTAACAAACAAGCGACACAACAAATAGAGCAACATACCTATACAAATAAAATTGCAAAATAAGAATCAGTTAATCTGGTCATGGAATGGGAAAAAAGACGGCTAAAAGAAATGAAAGAAAAGGCAAAACTAACCAGAACTTTTCATCATATCCAACCCATTTGTCATTCCATCCATGAACGAAATCCAACAAAAGCACAACTTGAACAAGAAGAAACAATCCTGAGCCAAATTTGGATATTGACTCTGCAAATAAAAAAATCTAAGTTATCAGCTAGTGTCAAACTACAAAAAGTGTTTCACAGAGAAAGACATAGGAAGATCAGAAGCAGACAATCAATCTCTCATGGCATGTCATCAGTCAGCACGTACTAAGAATTTCAGATTGAGCATTGCCTTAGTAAACATCATATCAATAACACAAGTTAATATCTATCAATGACCCTCATCAGAATTTGATAAGTAATGCAATCCAACTAACTGATACAGTGTATAGTATATTTAACTCCTGAAGTAAGATCATTTCAATCATTCCTACTCAAACAGGCTAATACTGTTGTGTTCAAAGCAGTAGGTCATTGACCTGCCCATATATCGTACTTTCTATCACTACATAAAGAGAACCCCTTTTCCTATTTGCATTCAATATCAAGCGTACTCAACTCTCAACACATCCTCACCAAATTGCACAACAAACCGATCAACAACTCATAACAATCTAAAACATTCCAAAACAACAAAACTACCAAACAAAATCACAATTCAGCACACAACCAGAGTCCAATGAGCCAGTCACAAAACCAATTTACCATAAAAGCTGACGATCTCATTCGGAAGGAAAAACATAAGGATCACCAAAATACACCAACAAACAACTTTAGCCATCCATCCACCATGATGCAAACTATCACGCGGATCCTTCTGATTTTTCACACCAACCATCATAGTCGCCAGTATAGTAAAAAACATAAAATTCCCCAAACTAACACGCAAAACCGCGTCCGTCTCGAACCATTCTCTATCCGGCGTCTTATGAAAATGATTAATCCCTAACATCCACAACCAACAAAAATTATAATCATCATCATTAAAATTGGTGGAAATTCTTCGGCGAAATTAAAAGGGCTTGCTTACAAGGGAGTTTTTCCATAAGAGGGGCCGCAACTTCACGCAGAATCCAAGAAACGATTAAAGACAAAGCAAAGAGACCGCAGTAGGCGATCCTGGCGGATCGTCTGCTAATTCCAGATACCACAGTCGTACATGCATGACACGCACAAGTAGCGCAGCACGACGCCAGGCAAGAAGCTGCCCACATCTTGTTTTTCAACAATCTAAACAAAATAAATAAAGAAAAAATCAAAACTTGATCGAAAAAACCATAACCCTGATCGGAGAAGGAGAAATTAGATGGTGGGTACCTGAGAGAATTGGAGGCAGAGGGTCTGATTACAAGAGGGGAAAAGGATGAGTTTGTTCTTTGTTTACTCAGTCAAGAAAGATTGGTGCTTTTTGGTCTCTAGACTCTCTACGGTGTGGTTTCCTGCTTTTCCTGGAAGGTTCGTTGATGCTTGCCGTTGGATTATGCGGGTGGGACCTGTCTTTGTGGAGGGTAAGGATCAGGGCACAGTGGTTGTTTTATCTAGAAAATCATTGAGCTAATTACGCCGGATTTCAAGTTAAATTAAAAAAATTATTCGGTGTAACCCCGTTGATCAATTGTTTTTTTATTATTATTTAATTGATGCAATTAAATTCGGTTTAAACTTAATTAAATTAATATTAATTTTTTAAAATAAAAATGTATCATTTTAATATAAAAAATAAAAACAGTTTTTAATGAAAATAATTAATTTATTTTCTTTCTCGGTTCCAGATTTGACAACTCTGAATTAGAGAAGCGTGCATGGTTTTTTTTTTTATCATTTTTATTTCATGCACTATAGAGATTCTTTATTTTTATAGACCAATGATCTACTTAATTTGATTGTTTATTTTAGATGTTGGGACGTTGAGAAATATAATATAATATTATTTTTTTTTACTTGGATATTCTCGTATCCTTATTCTTTTAAAGGTTAAGACTAGTTCTATTTAAAGTTTGTGACTTCTTCTCTATAAATATATTTTCTAAATCAAACTGAAATATAATAAAATTTGAAAATAAGTAAAGTTTTTGGATCAAAAAAGAATAAAAACATTGATTATTACAATTTAAATATGTTAAACTTATAACTACCATAATAACTTGCCTACTTTTATCTTTATGATTTTCTTCATATTTTACAAAATATTAACTAGAGATCCATTTTCTTCTCTTCCAAAAACTAAGTTATCGATTAAATTACTTTATATATATCTTGCAAACATCTAGAAATGGTTCAAGTTTCAAAAAAAAATCAGATTCAAAATAAATGTGAAATAAAAAAAGACTTTAAAAATTGAAGGACCAAAATGCAAAAATAGCTTGGTTTTCACTGTTCATTGCTACAGTGAAAAGCTAGGTCCTTTTAGTATATGTTAATGATAATAATAATAACTAGGTCATTGCATGTGTTATATTGCGGGTCAGATCAGTTTTTTTTTTTAATGTAGATGTTGCTAATATGTTTTCTAGTAGAAAAAAATTAAATTGTTTAGGGTTTGACCCGATAAACTTAACAGGTCATAAAATAACCCAAAAAATTGTTAAAAACATAGTTTCATAAAAACAAATTGAAGAAAAAAATTTAAAAAAAATAATGAGATGAAAACATATTTGAATAACTCGGGATAACCTGTCAAATTTTATGACCTGAATTATAAGACTAGAATAACCTTATGGAAAGCAAATTAAAATCAAATATGAAATCCAATTCCCAACTAAACCAATGTTGAATCATGAAATTTTTTTAAAAAAATCAATTAAAAAAAGAGGCCAAAAAACAAAAAAAATCAAGTCAACTTGGGTTAACCTATCAAAATTGTAACCTGAATCATTTGACTGGGATAACTCCATAAAAAGCAAATAAAAATAAATTATGAAGCTCAACTACCAATTAATTCAATGTTGAATAATGAAATTAAAAAACATATCAATTAAAAAAGATTAAAAACCTCAAGTAAACCCGGGTTAACCAACCAAATTCATGACTTAGGTAATGAGACCGAGATAACCTCATAGAAAACAAAACCTTAATTCCAAATCAATCAAATGTTAAAGGTTGAAATTGAGAGAAAAAAATTAAACTAAAAAAGAAAAAAAAATTAACTTAAGTTAACCTGTGACTCGAGATAAGCAATCCCAATGTTGAAGAATAAAATTTTAAAAAAAATAATTTGAGTCAACCTAAGTTAACTTCCAAAACCCGTGACTCGGGTAATGAGATTGATATAATTTTATAGAAAGAAAAACAAAAAAAAATTATGAAGCCTAATTCCAAATCAAACAAATGTTGAAGGATGAAATTGAAAAAAAAACTAAAAAATAACAGTTTTTTACCTAAGTCAACTAGTTAAACCCGTAACCTGGGTCATGAGATCAGGATAACTTTATAGAAAGTAAACAAAAAAATAACTCGAGTCAACTTGATTTAACTTTTCAAACCTGCAATCAAGATTATAAGAATGTGATAACTACATAGAAAGTAAATTAAAATAAATTATGAAGCCTAATTTTTTAATAAACTCATTGTTGGAGGTTGAAATTGAAAAAAATCAATATAAAAACAAGACACAATAAAACGACCTCAGTCTACACGAGTTAACCGCTAAACACGTGACCCGAGTTATAAGACTGAGATAATCTTGTAGTAACAAACCAAAATAAATCATGAAGCCTAATTTATAATTAACTCAATGTTGAAGAGTGAAAATGAAAAATATTGATTAAGGGGGTGTGTTGAGAGTGTGGTAACAATTGCTTTTCAAAGTGCTTTTTGCTTGGAAATACATCAAAATAATAATTTTTTATTTTTTAAAAATTATTTTTGATACCAGCACATCAAAATCATCTGAAAACACCAAAAATATTAATTTAAAGCTAAAAAAATAAAAGAATTTCAATTTCTTTCAAAAATGCTTTTGAAACGCAAAAACAAACAGGCTAAAAAGAAAAAAAAAAGAGTTAACTTGTCAAACCCATGACTTGAGTAATGAGACTGAGATAATCTTATATAAAGTAAACTAAAATAAAATATAAAGTCCAATCTCCAATAAACTAAATGTTGAAGTATGAAATTAGAGAAAAATAATATAGATTCAGAAAAAAAAGGAAAAAAAACACTATTGAAATGAAAAGTAAAATCACCCTAGTCCATTGGCTTGCACTCTGTCACGGGTTGAATCAATTTTTTTAAATGTAATAAAGAACATTAAAAGCATGAGAGTTTTTTTGGCAATGCTATTAAACCCGTGCAAACAAGAATTTTTTAAAAATATTGGGACAATGATAAATTGGATGATTTCAATCACATACAACTTGATTCATGAAGTTAGTTTGGGTTTAATAAAATATATTTAAAACAATTTTTTCTTAATTATATGACAAAAATCATATGCTCACAATTTCAAGCATCAATCCTAAAAATAAACATTTATTTAAGATTGTGATAACCCTAAAACAAAGCAGAAAAAAACCATTTACGAAGTCTATTTCTCAACTAATTCAATATTGATAGATGAAATCGAGAAAAATAAATAAAAGAGTTTTTTTTAATTATTATCAATATTAAGTGAAAAGACCAAATTGTACCTAAGATGACTATTAAGCCCATGAAGTCATGCTTTGAAAGTAATTTTAAAAAAGTTAAGTGTTATTTTGCATTCATAAGCATTATTGCAACAAATTTGCAAAAAAGAATAAAAAATACGACAATAACCTCGATCAATTAAAAAAGTGTTAATCCATAATAATTGAAAGATGGCGAGTATGAAAGCCATTATAGAAAAAACCTGTAAATTAATTGTTTCAACCTATACTAAATGATTCGGGCCCGAATCTTCTAAACCTAGGTTATCATTCCAAATTCACGACATATGAAATTGAAAATTCGGGTTTAATTAAGAGTTTTAATTGTCAACCAATTTAATGCTAAATGATGAAAAAAATACCTAATTAAAAAACTAACCAAAGCAAAAGAAAAAGAAAAAGAAAAATGAATGAGCATCAATTATGAAAAGAGAAAAAAAAATAAAGGGGTGAAATTGAAAAAAAAAATTAAAAACTATCTTAAATAAAAAAAAATCAAAAGAATGAAGATCAAATTTGTTTGACAAAAAAAATTAAAGGAGGATGCAATTGAAAACAAAATAAAAATTGAGAAATTAATTAAAAAAAATAAGGGACAAAATCAAAAGAAAAATAACTTAAAAAAATGATATAAAAATATGAAGGGTCAGACATGAATTTCTAGGAGGAAAGAGAAAAAAAAAATGTCGGCAATGCATCGGAGGTTCAACGACTGCACGCACCGCATATGAAGAAAGAGGAGGTTGAGACGAACTGAATGACCCGACATAATAATATTTTTTTATCACGGGAGTCAACAACATACGTTAATAACTTTTTACTATTTTTTTTGAAAATACTACTCTACCATCGGGATGCAAGCATTATTACAAAAAAACTATTTTAAAATTACAAATTAACCTCTTAAGTCAAGTTTTTTAAAATTTGAATTCAAGGGCAATAAAATAATTATACCATAGTGAAAATATGAAATGTCCAAAAAACTCTAAACCATGTTTAAATGATTATTTGTTTTTAATGGTAACAAAGTTATTTTAGTGCAAAAAAATAATAAAAAAATCAAAACACCCTTTAACAATTCAAAAATAATAAATGAACAAAAGGTGAAGATTATTTCCCCCCTAAAAAGCCAGTTTATTAAGGATAAAACTGTAAATTTATTATTATAATACACAGTAAACAAAGATATGTATAACCATATGTTGTAATTCTCTTTAATAATAATAATAATAATAATAATAATAATAGTAGGTAGCTGTCTAAGTTGGAGGAGGAGCACTCTTTTCTTTTGTATTGATGATGTCGAACAAGGCATAGATAGCTAGCTTAGCTGGCTAATCTTATACCCTTTATAAAAACCAACAGCGTCAATCCTCCTACAGAAGTCTTTGAACGCGCAATCTACTTGCTGTCTGCCCTTCTCTCACTAACTTTTCATCTATCTATAAAAGAAAAGAAAAGAAAACCATACTTATTATTGGTAATTGTGGGGACGGAAAGGAAGAGGAGGGAATAGCGTGGACGTTCTGCCCCGCCATCATCTCTTTCTTCTTTATTTTTGGCCGAGAGAAACGGAGAAGAAGCAAGACATTATTGTTATTGCTATAACATAAAATCATATAAGCTTCAAGAAGAGAAATAGTTTAACTCAGCAAGAAGGATAAAAGCCAAAGCTTTTATTACCTGATTGGTCTTCTTCCACTGTAAGTCTCTTTCTTCAGATCTGATTGAAATTTCCCAGATTTTGGATTTTGTTTTGTATTCTTATGGATGCGCTAGTGATGGGTTTTCTTTATTTTTATTTTGGGAATGTGATTTTTGGGAGGTTTGTGCTTGATTGTAAAATGGGTTTTTGTTATGTGGTTGGATGTGGGTTCTTGTAGATTTTTTGATTGGAATGATTTTGTTTTACTTTTGTTGTATCTGGGTGAAAGGAAGAGAAAGAGATCCAAAATGGGATTTTGCTGAAATGTGATAAATGTTTCCTTTTGTTGTAGAGAATCTGAACCATAGTTAGTTGGCATTGTGATAAGTATTCGGATCAGTTTGGATGGGCAGAAGGGCTCGGATGGTTCATCTATGTGCAAAAATAGGACTTTGATTCTTAATCATCTCCTTTACTGATTGGTTATAAGAAAAAAGATCTGCTTTTTATGGATGCTGATTTTGATCTGTATAATGGTGTTTCTTAAGTGCTGATTGTCATTACTTGCTGTGGACTGATGCTAGATTGGAATTGGATCTATCATGGTGTATTATGTGCCAGTGAATGAGTTTCCTATTTTGGTTCTGCCTTATGACTTGTATTAGTGTGTGATTGCTCATTCAATCAACATGAATCTACAGTCGTTTCTCCACGCATAGCAATCACCTTTAATCCACATTCATTTCCAATGCCAGTGGGCTCGTTAATACTAGATCATACACAAGTTTTTTGGTACATGGGCATTGCTGACCATCAATCTTTAACAAGTCATTGTTATAAATGAGCCTTTGTGGTTCAGTTTGATATTTCAATGTTCTTGATGGAACATTGCCTGAACAATTCACTGCTTAGGCTCTTTGTTTCTGTTGAAGCACTTAGGCAGGGTATCCTAGAAAGATCTGTTTTCCCTGGTAGCTTCATGATCTTTTCTTTTAGTGTCATTTATTAACCATTGAGATAATTGACTGAAGTTGAAGATAAAACTTGTCGGAATTGTGGCATGTGTAGACTGTTCTTCTCACTTCTTTAGATATAGGATTGTGGATGCTTGCTCAGGGCTTCCAGCAAAATGAATTAGTTTATATCGCTTTGTATGGATGGTAAATCCAAATGGTGTTTGGGCTGGATACCTTTGTCCTGTATCATGGATTACTTGAGTATAGTTGCAAATAATCATCTTCTAAACTTCTTAGATGATTTCATTTGCTGCATTGTAACTTAGATGCTTTGTTGCTTAAGTGAGCTCTCAGCATAATGCGTATGAATGATGGAATGGCCTTAATTTCCATGCTTTGTTTCTTACAGTGATGCCAGAGTTAAATAGTAGATGAAAATAGATTATAGTTTTCGTAATCATGTGGAGTTATGTGGTCTTTTGTGTGTGTATGTGTGAGAGAGTGAGGGAGATGGAGAAATAGAGGTGTTTGTCTGCACCCCTTGTTCTCCAAGCAAGATGTGGTTGTACCAAATTTAAAGCCACTCAAACATCGCAATAAACATTAGTAGCTGATGATAATAAACACTCAGAATAATTTCTTCTTGATATTTGCTGTTTGTTTGTTTTCAATGTATTTTTTGTTTCTATTTCACCAAATCAGGATTATTTCAGGTTGTTCTAGCAAGTTCAGAATATAAGATATGGTTCTTGATAGCATGATAACTTCTCCTCACCTGAGATCACCATCCTTCCGGAAACAATTCCCACGGGATGATTTGGGTAGCTGGTCAACTCTCCTTCAGAGACACCGTTTCCTCTTAACAGCCTTGGTTCTCTTGGGTTTCTTATGCACAATCTATCTCTACTTCGCTGTTACTCTAGGGGCCACTGAATCATGTTCTGGATTTACCGGAACCAAAAAGGCATTATGTCATGTGGAGCTGGCAAAGGATTCTGTAGGCCACGGAAAACTCAAGTTTTTCTAGCACATAGATGACTCTCAATCAGTACTTGGTAGTGTTTTCTTTGTCTCTTATTTGAAGGGATATGCTTGAGCTCCTAGTGATTGTTGTATACACAATATTTTGTACCAGGATTTGTCTTGAAAAATTTCAACCACATCCAATGATAATTCTTCATTGTTATTTATAATTTCCCAGGTGATTTTATATGGCTAAATTATGTTTTCTGATTCTTTTAGGTTTAGTTGAATATCTGCTCCATAAGCTTTTTTGATGAATGAATGAATGAATGAATCCATTATTCAATGAAAGAGAAGCAGGAGCCAATCCCTGCTACAAAGCCAAAGGTAAACAAGCCAGAAGAAACCTAGACTAGTTCCCAGTGATAACAGATGGCAAACAAGTTTTTTCTTGATAGTTGCTTGACAAATTGTAGCTTTCTGCAATTTATGTTTGACGGTGAAAAGAATAGCTTCAGAAATGCTGCTAACAAGAAAGAGACTGACAATTACCCCACGCAGGTAGAGCTCATATGGAGTTCCGAGTAAAATCAGCTTGAGACAAACCCAATCTCGTATAGAAAAGAGAAACGTAGTGCTTCTTTTAGCCTCGGTCAACCATTGATTGAGGGGCTTTTACTTCCCTGAAGGCCTTCTTTCGTTCGTGCACATCTCTATATGAGATTTCTCAAACCACTTTTTGGCATTTAACGTTGCTAGTCGAATAGATCTAGTGTCGTTTCGCCATTTATAGGAAGCACATCAATACAAGAGGCCGCGTTAAGTTCAGGCTAAATCACTATTTAGTATTTTCATTTAGCAAGTGAAAGAAATATCAGCGTTTTTAACGAGTGATGGGTAAATCCCATCATGAACAGATAGGAACCGAACACTGAAAATGGAGCTAGTTGGTTTCAGAGTTATGACATCTAGGTTTTTTTCCCTCCATTTAGATAATATATGTTTTTTTATTTTAAAACTATTTTTGAAAAAAATTATTTATTATTTATTTTTTTTATTTTAAATTTATTTTTTTTGGCTTGTTCAAATTGTTTTGACGTGATATATAAAAAATAATTTTTTAAAAAATAAAATTTTTTTTGAATGTATTTTCAAATAAAAAAACATTTTAAAAAACAACCATCATCTACTCCCAGCACGCTATGAATTCTGAGAGAGAGAGAGGCTCTCTTCTCGTTCTGGTTTGCCCAATCAAATTCCTGATCTTTAGCTGCCACATTGCTGTTAATTTAGTATATGTGCAGAACTTCTAACCAAACTATTTTCCCACAAAAATAGCTTCTTATTTCAGAGAAATTAGCTTGGTTACATGGCATAAAGTGGATCAACAGACCTAATTTGCCTATCTTTAAAAGTATCTCTGCTCTGTAATTACGTTGACGTTCAAAAAACTAACTATATAAGCTAGAAAATAAGAGTCCAGCTGCAGTTATGTGTTAACATACCATAAGATTTGAGACATTTTAATTTCCTGTTAACAATAGTCGAAAATAGTTGGACATAAAATGCAGGGTCTAAGGTTACTTGATGAAAATGCATCCGATTCTTTTTGCATTTTAAAAGTATTTAAAAAAATAATTTTTTTTATTTTTTTCTTTGTTTTAAATTAATATTTCTTTTGGTACTTTTAGATTATACATTTTGATGTACTGATATCAAAAATAATTTTTTAAGAATAAAAAATATTATTTAATATATTTTTAAATAAAAATACTTTAAAAAACAATCACAATCACACTCTCGAACACACGAAGTCAAAACTTTGATGGCTACAGTTCAGAACAGGGATTTGTCTTCTTAATTTAGCAAAATCAGCATTTGCTACAGAAAACAGCATTTTTTTTTTTTGATTTAGTGACTTCATTTATTTCCTGACTTGGAACGATCAATGCATGTAATTTGCCTTGTTTATTTAGTTTTTATGTTTTAATATTTAGGATATCTTCGGGAGTTAATCTTTCCCTGACCGGATATCAGATATCATAGTTAAGGACTCTTAATTCCACTATATATAATTAAACATGATCCAGTTTAGAATCCGACCAACCTATCACTATTCCAGGCTAGATGTAAAAAAAGTCAATTTAGAGATGACATGTTAAAATTTCAAATTTGATTAATTTTTTTTTTAAATAATATTGCTTTGATTTTTTTAATATATTTTTTATTAATTTATATCAACTAGAGTTTACGCATCTGACCTAGTGACCTATGATTTAATAATTATTCTTAATTCTATAAGAGATCCTAGTAATTATAAACAGACTTAATTTAAGTCACTGAAAGAACTCGTATTAAATTAAGACACAATCTTTCTCACATCAGGAAATCCGAAAAGTCTTCCAATTTTGAGACGGAAACCAGAAGAAGAAACTAGGTTTCAATATGTACCTTATAAACTTCGGACTTTCTCTTCTGATGTTTGCTTTAAATAGACAACCTAAGCCATTGAAACAGCATAACTTAATTTGATTTTTCAATCTCAAAAACAACAATGGCGTTAAAGATGAAGAGCAGCACACCGATACGTGTGCGCGAAGTCTGGGCGGAGAACCTCGTAGATGAGTTTTCTCTAATCAAGGAAGCAATCTCTCGCTTCTCCTTCGTTTCACTGGACACTGAATTCCCTGGTACTCTCTTTCTGTCCAATCTTGACAAGAGTTTGCTGTCTCAAGCCCCTCCTTCTCACAATTACAGTCTCATGAAGTACAATGTTGATCTCTTGAAAATAATTCAACTTGGGATGACTCTGTCTGATTCACAAGGAAATCTTCCAAGTTTAGGAACAGAATTCCACTACGTTTGGCAGTTTAATTTCCGGGATTTCAACATCGAGCATGATCCTTACAACGACGAATCTATTGGGTTACTTGAACGCCAAGGTATTGATCTCAAGAAGAACAGAGAAAAGGGTATCGATTCCTCAGATTTTGCATGGATGGTTTTGACTTCTGGACTTGTTTTCAATAACTGTTCAATAACTTGGATTACTTTTCATGGTGCTTATGATTTTGGGTTCTTGATCAAGATTTTAACTCGACGAGAGTTGCCATGTGATATGGCGTCTTTTCTGGGGATGGTTAGTTTCTTCTTTGGGGTTCGAGTTTATGATACAAAATTCATGATGGGATCTATCAGTGGTTTGCGCGGTGGGTTGGAGAGGGTGGCTAAGTTGCTGGGTGTAGAACGGACAACCGGAAGTAGGCACCAGGCAGGATCTGATAGCCTGTTAACCCAGCAAACATTCGTGAGATTTAAGGATTCTTGCGCTAATCTTGATCTTGAAAACTTGAATGGCTGTGAGGGAATGATTTTTGGACTGTGTGAAGGCTGGCTGGGATTCGATCGTACACCTGAAGTATACATTGAAACTTCTACTCGGTTGATCAAAACTCAGTTTAAGGAAGTGTTTTCAGTGTAATCTTTTCCCCCTCAAATTTGGTTGTATAACCTTTTAATCCAAGTTTCTCGATTATTTGTTTTAATTTTTTCCATTAGCTATATTTTGATTTGTTTCGCATCAAGCAAAGTTTGTGTTGAGGTCAGATCTATTATCGCTGGTGTTGGATTTGGTCCAAATGGACCGCTCGGAGGGGCTAAGAACCCATGCCCAAATCAATATAAAGTAGATGGAGAAACCTGATCCTATAACACAAAGTGGGAAAGTGAGAAACGCGATTTAAATAGTTCAGTGACCAGAACTGAACATTACTCTCTCTCTGCCATTAAACCAAAACTAAAAGGAAAATACAAAACTACAGACACTTAGGTTGTGAAGATGATGTGTTTTTCATAATAATGACACAATTGACTTGCCTTGGATATTGGGAGCTTTCTTTGCCTAAAATTGAAGGGGGTGAATTAGGTTCTTTTCAAAGAATTTAACACCGCCCACAAACTCTTTCTTATCTAAGCAAACAACACATAAACACAAGGCAATCTCAAAGCAATAATAAAGCAAAAGTAAAAATAATGAGGGGAGAGATATTAAGCCCAAATTTTATAGTGGTTCGGCACTAAATATCCACTCTCTAAACGAAAAGTTTGGACTTATACTATCATTCACGATCCACTTTACATGTGAGGTCGTATGTTTTACAATCATATTTTTCTCAAAGGTTTAAGATTCAAACCTTAACACAAACAATCTTTATCCCTGGCATCGAAAACCATTTTTTTTACGGACTAAAGATTGAAACTTGCATGATATTGAAACCTAAAAACCCTTTTTATGAGCTCAAGATCGAAACCCAAGTGACTTTTTCAGTAAGTACTATAGATATGTGTATGTGTACTGTGCATGAGAGGGACGGCCATAGTTTCCTATGGCAGCCACCCTTCTGTTTTTAGCCTTCAAGAGAATTACTACTGTGGTATTATTTTTCTGTAAGAGATTTGTTTGGTGTAGCTAGTTAGGTTTTGGATAATATGTGTGCCCTTGATTAGTGGTTGATATTGGAGTTTTGTAGAATACGCACGCTTTTTTGAACCTTGTTAAATTTTCATGTCCCTTTTATTTTATATTTTTGCTTGATTTGCTTAGGTTTTAACACGACATTACTCTCTAAAATCCCTGGAAGGTAACGATCAATAGATGCATTTTCTGTTTTATTTTTATTTTTCGTTTTAATGGATCGGATATCATTAGTCCAGCTTTGACCGTACGTAGGAATGATTTCTTAATTAGATAAAAGATGTTTAAACGGAGTGTTACTTTAAGATAGAAATCTTTGCATCGACAGGAAATCCCAATCATGTTCGGATTAAGCCTTCTGAAATTGACAACAGAAGCGATTGAAACTGCATTCATAACTTAATTAGATCATCCCATCTCAAAACAACAACAGCGTCAGCGATGAAGAGCAGCAAACCAATACATGTTCGCGAAGTCTGGGCAGACAACCTCGTAGCTGAGTTTTCTCTAACAAGGAAGCAATCTCTCGCTTCTCCTTCATTTCACTGGACACTGAATTCCCTGGTACAGGTACTGTCTTTCTGCTAAATCTTGACAAGAGTTTGCTGTCTCAAGCCGGCCCCTCCTCATATTTTTATATTATTAATAAAAAAAATCTTTTATAAAATTATTATTTTGATATATTTTCAAACAAAAAAAAATTATTTTCCTCTTACTTTGCTATTTAATTATTTGGCTTTTCTTGCTCTTACTTTGCTACTTAATCATTTAATTATCTATCATTCACTAAACACGCATACACTTTTATTAGTAATGGAGAGTTAAACATTTTCTATTGAAATCACTGTGTAATTTGATCTTGTGCTTCTATCACTGCTCTGAGCTCGTGGTTTTTTCTGCTATCAACCACTATTGATGTTACTGCTAGCTGCTTTCGTCGTCTGCTAATTTGATGGTCTCTCTGCTGCTGATTCTGCTTTTACTATCTGGTCATAATGGTTAATTATTTTGGTTGCTTAATCTCTTTTGCTGCTGCTGGTGATGGTGGTTAGTCCATGCTCCTGCTGTATCTATGCTGATTCTGCTGCTCCATGTTGCACTCGCTCTGCTCCCTACTCTGTTTTTGCTCTCCCGGTATTCCTTACACCTTTATGTTCATAGTCGCTGCCCTGGTTGATCATGATCAGTGTTGTCTTTGGTTTAAAATGAGTAACGAGTTTTTTTGGTCTGTTATTAGATGGCTTAATCGTCTTGGGCTTTAGTATGAAGACAAACTTTGTTGCTGTGTTTCCGCAAAAGCTCAATTGATATTGCCTTAACCACAGACAAATAGTACATCAAATCTAAAAACAATCAGCATTCCCAGCTATCAGAATTTAAGCGTAATTTATCTGCAGAGTCTCACCAGCATGTTCACAACAGAGGATTCTAGAGACTAAATACTTCTCAAATGAAATCTTTGCTAACTGATGATGACTTTGATACCTCAAGATAGAGACATGGCTCAAGCTACCAATTGATCAAAGAAACTCTCTTATAATCAACGCGAAGGATTTTTAATTTATTAAGTTCTTAACATGAAAGACTAAGAACATGTGCTAAAACACAGACCACAATACAAATATAAGTTTTTATTCAATCAGAAACGCTCCTAACAGTCTTAAAAACAAGAAAGAAACATATGATTTGTGATATATTTTCTTAATCCGTCACCATGTTTCAGAAGAAGTCGAAGGTTTGCAATCTAATGGTAGATCTATACCAATCTCAAAACTGCTGCAGGAAATCGACCTCGATGAATTATCCACTTCACCAATTTGTTGAATATTGATACCGTTACGTGATAATAGAATCCCCTCCAATTCCATTGCAACTTCTCTCATTGTTGGTCGGTTTCTTCCATTCAAATTCAAACATCTCTTTGCAAGATTCGCTATAACTATGGCTTCCTCTTCAGTGCAATCCCCCTTAACTTGAGCATCAATGATATCAAAGAGTCTACTATCTTCCATCAATTCAATGAAATGTTCGGCTAAGCTCATGGTTTCCAGTGAATGGGTTAAGAAAATAGGTTTTTTCCCACTTAAGAGCTCGACGAGAACTACTCCAAAGCTATAAACATCACTCTTTTCTGTTAATTGACTGGTTCGAAAATACTCTGGATCTAAGTAACCAAAAGTACCTTGCACCTTGGTGGTCAGATGAGTTTGATCAATGGAAACTGATCTTGAAGTTCCGAAATCTGAAACTTTTGCTCTGTATTTCTCATCTAAGAGTATGTTTGTGGACTTAATGTCTCGGTGATAAATCGGGATAGATGCTGTCGAGTGAAGATAGGATATCGCACCTGCAGCTTCCGAGGCAATTCGTAACCGCAACTCCCATGATAACGTAAAGTCCTCGTTTTGCTCATGGAGATATTGGAAAAGAGTTCCATTGGGAATGAATTCATAGACTAGCAGAGGAACATCAGTCTCCAGGCAACATCCAAGTAGCCTAACCACATTTCTGTGACTGATTTGTGAAAGAATGACAACCTCGTTGATGAATTCTTCTAGTTTATCTTCATCCACTATCTTAGACTTCTTAACTGCAACGATAGTCCCATCAGCTAACATTCCCTTGTAAACGGTGCCTTGGCCGCCATGACCAAGTATTCTGCTCTCATTAAAATAATCGGTCGCCTTTTCCAACTCATTTGAACTGAATATTTTTGTCTTTTGAACACTACCATCACTTGAGGATAATTGCTGCTGCAATAAGAGACCACCATTCCGTTTGAAAAACTTCTTCTTCAACCGAATGCAATTGTATATCCACCGAGCACCAATGAGCAGGAAGAGTACTCCAACCAGGCCTATAACTGTATTAGGAGCAAAAAAGGCATCACTTAGGTTTTCAGTCTGCTGGAAAATAAAAATTACCACATGAATTTTGGTTCTATTAATTAAAATTTGTCCGATACTATTTTTTTCGGAATTAATTTCAAAAGGGTAATGTCCATATAGCTTATGTTTTTCCATTGTTAACCTTGAATTCCACGTGTACAAAGCTAAGTGGACAAGGAATCACAAGGAACCTTAACTTGATAGTGTGGGGGTTGAAATGTCCAAAACTAAGGTACATGTGTTGATTTAACCAAGTTCGAAAACTTGAGGGACCGGGCCCCACCACTTAATTGAATTTACTAGCTAATTTACTGTATGGTTATTTTTGTAATTAGCGTGTTCATGGTGAGGCTGGTTAATTATAATGGTACGTTTAGTGTTTTCAAGGTTTTACTAATGGTATGTTTTTTTTTATGAGTTAAGATATATGTTTTTTGATCTTTTGTTTTTACATCTTACTGAAAAATATTCAAGATGCATCATAAAATAATTTAAACTTATGATATGAATTTTCTACTGGTTTAAGAAAAACTTTTATAATAAACCCATGTCAAGAAATAATGATTTAGTTGAAAAACATTTCTCATATTTTCAACATGGTATCAATATTTTTTTTATCTTTCTATTTTTTTTGGATAATCATCAATAATTTTTTTTTTATCTTTCTATTTGTATATGCATATGTGCATACGACATATGTGTTCTTATTATTTTTTTAATATATCAAAATTTAATTGATTAAAACTTAAATATATTGACATATAAGCAATTCGTATATTATAACTATAACACTACTTTAAATTGTATTTATTTTTAGAATTTGATGAGAATATAAAATTTAAAATAATAATATATAAACAATAAGAGAGATTATTTACAGTAGAGACAAAAATGCAGATTTATTATGTAGAATTAATCATTTGACCATCTTTACTAGATAAGGAAAATGAACAATCAACACATGAGAGCCGGAATAACATTTCATAAAAATTATAGGGATGAAACTAAACATTAGTTTTAGGTATTAATTATTTGGGGCAGGGATGTGATAGGCATTAAAATAAAATAGGTCAAAAGGAATAAATCAGGAACCTGCGTACCTATAATAATTATATAAATTTTATTTATCGCGCATCTGTACCCTCCACGTGTATTCATGCATTTAAGCATCCCTCGGCACGTATTTTTCTCTGGGGTCTTGCATTCATCAACATCTAATAAAATAAGAAGGCGAAAATCAACAAATATTTATATGAGATTTGTTATAGAGCTTAAAAGTAATTAATTCAAACTAGAGCAAATCTATTTTTCTTTTTTCCAATGAACATACCAAAATTGAAGCACTAAATTACTTCCTAATTCTAAGCTAATTGTGCATTTACCATCATTATCCGACACTTAACATCGTTTAACTTTGATTACAAAACATAGAAGAAATTAAATTAAAATAATCGCTCGAATAAAAATAATAAAATAAACCCAAGAAAAAAAATTAAGTTAGGATAATAAAAGTAGCAAATTTTCTTTTTCAGAGAGGAATTTTTACCCGTACAACCAAGTTCAAGGTAAGGGTTGCCCTCAAATCCATCCTCGCACACACATTCGGATTTTGAGGATTGATTGTAACTTTCTTCGCAATGCGTGGAAATATCATTATCATTCAAGTTCATCATCCAACCCAAGTCCATTGGAACATAATCTCTATACTGCATTGCGAAGGGATCACTTATATTCGATTCAAACCATGTCGGATTCACCAGGAAGGCTAGCTTGCATCCTTCTCCAACTTGATTAGCGTTAGTAGAAACTAAGCGCGGATTAAAAACCTGAAGCAGTGAAGGGATTCTAGCCAGACTACAATTTTGACCTGAACACATTTTATTTTCTTGCAATCTAACGTTACTTTCCAGGTTACCCCATGTAGACTCCCAAACGACGAGATCCGGCTCAGTTCCGGTCATAAAAGCTCGAGTATCACAACCCACTGCAACGAACAAGTTCCTTTTAGAGGAGAAAACAAAGGGAGTTCCAGTGAGATTCAGAGGCGCACCATCTACCCGGCCAATACAATTGAAGGATATTACTGGACTTTTGACAGTAGCGGTGGCTGTCTTAACTGAAATATTCAGCACCTCCATTTTAATTCGACTTATAAAAGCTCTAGGAGGGTTGGCAGTCTCATTGCACTCAATCGCGAACCGTTCATCCATGTAGCATTCTTTTCTAGTTCCAAAGGGGTAAGGAATGCTAATGGCTCCGCATCGATCTGGACACCCAAACTTCGCAACGGGTGCTGCTGCTTTTGCTAACTGAAACATTAACATCAGCAAAGTCATTTTAACCACCAATCTCGAAACCATTCTATCCATTCTAATGGTTTTTGTTTTCTAGATATAATTTGATTTCAAGTTCATTTATCCAGCTTTAAAGAGGAAGGGAAATATTTAAGACATTTCTTTGCATTTTCTTGGTCTACTAGTAACTAACAACTAGCGAACAATGAATCACTAGTCTGAATTAGCAGACTTTTGTATTGATAAGAAAAATCTCAGATTCTTCTAAGCCACGTTAAGTTGCATTCTAATAAGTTTAAAACTTCGAAGCCAGTACATTTTTTTTTTCTAAACCCAAAGAGCGTGTATCATAGATATTAAACACGATACGGCGTGTTGACCAGATGACCTGCATGATTTTAAACACAGTTTTCAAGTTAGCTAGTTATGAATATTATGAGGAAATTCCATGCTATTTCAAACATGTGGTCAAGTTGTTTTTCCATGAAGCGATCGCTTACTTTTTCAAATGAAAAAGCAATGCTAGTGTTTCCATAAATTTCTGTACAATTAGCAGGCCTTGCAATACGTGCTAATACAGTTGCTATTTCAAGCAACAGAATAGCGGGGAAAAAACTAGACACGCAATATCAGGAATCATGCTTTCCTCTTCTATTGCAGATATATTTAGATGCTAAGAGTTTGAGCTCAATATTGGAAGTAGAGAATGAGAGAGAGCGGTATGATCTTTATTCGATTCCACTAGCTAGGATCAACTATATTTTCAAGAAAAAATCACTAATTGTGACAAAGAAGACTAGTATTCTGTGTTGTTAACCATTTTGAAGCCTCACAAAAAAAATAAAAGGGCAAATACAAAATAAATTGAAAAAATGTTGAAGAAAATAAAAAATATATTAGTGAGAAGAATTTAATTATCATAACGCCCAGAAAATTGTCAAAGACTGGTTGAGATTGAAAAATTAAACAACATATTTTTAACAGATGAAGACCCCATTGGCAATCAAAACTAGTTTGGACTTTGGACTAGTTTCGGTCCATTCCTTTGCATTAAACACTTTGTTAGAATTGATTAGTTAATAATATAGAGTTTATTTGCATTAATAACAATTTTTGTTTGTTTTTAATTCTAATGTTTCAGTTTTGAACTCTGAAACTCATTCTGATTAAATCATGATTATTGGTTGATAATCGTTGATGTTTGATGCTTAATTATCATTCAATAATTGATTTCAATCCTTTATGTGCTTTTTATTTCATGAAATTTGATCTGGATTAGAATTCATGGTATTGAAATTAGTTTGAATGTTTTTTCGGTGTTTTTCGTGTACTTTGTTTTTTCTGGTTTTGATGAAGAGTTTTTTTTTTTTTGAGTTTTTGTGTTTTTTCTAAGTTTGATTTGTTTTGGATTTGGTTTTTTTTGGGTTGTTTTTGGATCAAACCAGAGTTTTTTGTTTGGTTTATGGTCGAATTAAAGATTTTGGGTCAACCTGGTCGGGTCAAAGTGATAAGGCTTTGTTTAGTTTGCAATCTTTTTGCTAAAGGGTTTTTTTTTTTGTCTAAAGGTGTGTTTGGAAAACACCCTCTTAGACCTATTTTGACAATTTTATCACAAAGAAAAAATGAGTTTTTGCCAAACAAAACCTAAAAAAATAATATATATATATATATATATATATATTCATATGGGAAAAAATCCTTAAAATTATTTGAGTATTTAAAAAAAAAGATCTAAAATATTTTGGCATGTTTTTAAAAAAATTGCATGGATTTTACAACAAGTTTATAAACTTCCAAAGGATTTTGGTCTATATTTCAAAAAAATAAAAAATCATTTTTGGTAAGAAAATATATTATTCACTTTTAATATAAGGATTAAAAACCTATAAAAGTGTTAATATTCAAAATATTATTAGGGATAATAATTTTTGATAACTCACCTTTAATTTAAGAATAAAAAACCTGTATAAAATTAACATCCAAAATATTATTGGGAGTAATACAACACATTCACTCATATTATAAAAATAAAAAATCATAAGAAATTTATCTGAAATATTATTTGAATGAACGATAGCAAAAAATTCCAAGTTTATTATGAAAAAAGATTCAATGATAATTGATGATATTTTACCGTTTTAGACCAAGTTGTTGATTTAGTAAACTAGATTTTTTTCACCATAACAAACCTGTCATAGTAGATTGATAGAAATAAAAACATCATCACACCATAGTAAATAAATAAATAAATAATAATAATATATCTTATCTTAGTTAAGGTGTACTAGAGGTGTTAATATTTTTTCTTTACACGATCAATTTCTTACTTAAAATCTTTTAAAAACCAACTAAAATTTTTAATAATACCAAGTAATGATTTTTTATCAAACCAAAAATCATTCTAGAAGGTTTGTCGAGACTTCAAGCCCCCGCTAGCTAGGAGGGCACAAGAAACTGAATGCACAAATCATTTTACGATAATTCAACGAGAAATTCTAGATAGAGTATTTGTACCTCGTAGCTTGACCAGTTCTAAATTCAACAAGACTAAAACAAATGTTTCAGTCATTATGAAAATATGTTCCGTACCTCGTGTGAAAAGGAACATGCTGTGCGAAAGCAAAATTTATTACCAGGTCAATTTTTTAAAAGATACAGGCATTTTGGAGGTTTTCTGAACAATAATTCCTCTAAGCAAGAATCAAGTGTACTTTTCTTGAACACTTTCACCCCCCCCGTGTAATAACAACATCGTAGTCTTTTCTTGAACACCTTCACCTACGCATCCAATGTACGGCTTTCCCACGCAGCCTGAAACACCTGCGGATTGTTCATGCCGGGGAAAGCACGTTAGAAAGTCTTCAATTTCCTGTAAAAAAGATTATTATACAAGTATAGGTTGATTTTTAATGAATGAAATAAGAACAAAAAAAACACCAATGATTATTCTAATATAAGTATATAGGTTGATTTGTAACAAAATTTTAATGATTTTCTTATATAAATTTTGAAACATATGTTGTTTAATGAATGGATATAGGAGAAGATCTACCAGAAAAGAGTTTCTGGTAGATGAATAGAGCTCTCGAATTGCTTTTAATTTGAAAATATTAGTGTTGATTTGACTAACCTTAAAGTACAGGGCTTCAGTCCACAATTTGCACAAAATAAAGAAATCAAACGTAACTTTTAGGTTAAACTAGTAAAGTTTCTTTAGAATTTAAAGTTATTTGAGAATTATCCCTTGCATTCTTATTTTAATTTGAACTCCTTATATTTGGGTAAATTTGGAAGTAAGTCCTTTTTTCCTTTTTTCAGTATTTGTTCTGTTCTGTTTTTAACAAGAATTCTAGATGGAGAATTAAAGTTATGTTATTAAATTTTATTTTCAAAATTTAATATCTATAAAAAGAGTTGTAAATTAATTAGTTAGGTTAAGAGTTATTGATATGTAATTAAGTTATTTCACTAGTTTCATCGTAACAAACCCGTCATAATAGATTAATAGAAATAGAAACATCATCACACCATAACAAAAAAAAAATAACAATGTATCTTATTTCATTTAAAGTGTACTGTTAATTTTTTTTTTCCAGCAACCAATCTTTTATTTAGAATATCTGAAAAACCAATTAAAATTTCTAATAATTATAATAATATTAGATGATAACTTCCTATTAAACCAAAAACCATTCTAAAATACCATTAAAAAAAGATCGCAGCCATGTTGAGGCCGAGTGCACAACAAACTGAGTGTCCAAATTATTGTACGAAAATTCAACAAGAAATTCTATATAAGGTGGCCTTTTGTAGCCATGCCCTCGTATTAATTTTCGTAATTCAAGTATTTGTAAAATTAAGATTTATGGATGTTTCTTCCCACCTCGTAGATTGACCAGTTCTAAATTCAAAAAGACAAACAAATGTTTCAGTTATTATGAAAATATGTTATGTACCTCGTGTGAAAAGGAACATGCATGCTATGCGAAAGCAAAATTTATGACCAGGTCAATTTTTTAAAAGATATAGGCATTTTGGAGGTTTCTGAACAATAATTCCTTTAAGCAAGAATCAAGTGTACAGCCCCCCGTGCAATAACAAGTAACAACATCGTAGTCTTTTCTTGAACGCTTTCACCACCGCATCCAAGGTAGGGCTTTCCCACGCAGCCATCGCGGCAAGATGATTCATATGCTAAAGTCACAGAGTGCAAGGAGGAAATATTTACATTTAAAAAAAAACTAGTAGTCTAGAAATCCTTTTTTCTTAATTTGTCCCAAAAAAAAAAAACCCATAGTTTAATTTGAAATATAATGGTTGATTTGACTAAGCTTAGAGTAAAGGGGCTTCAGTCCACAATTTGCATAAAATAAAGAAAAAGAACATAACTTTTGTCACTTTTTTCAGTATTTGTTCCATTTTTTCGCATATAAAACTAATAAAATGACTTAAATATCATTAACTTCAAAATTCTTCAACCTAGTTGATTATTTTTATTTTTTTATATAGAATAAATTTCAAATATTAAAAATAAAATAAATAAC
The DNA here is from genome assembly GCF_000002775.5 of Populus trichocarpa. Classification (NCBI taxonomy): domain Eukaryota; kingdom Viridiplantae; phylum Streptophyta; class Magnoliopsida; order Malpighiales; family Salicaceae; genus Populus; species Populus trichocarpa. The sequence goes on along the minus strand of NC_037287.2, from coordinate 19,144,996 downwards.
TTTAAATTAAAATTTATAATTTATATTCTCCATCCAAGATTTTTGGTTTTAAATTTAAATAAAACTAGTAGCCTAAAAATCCCTTTTTATTTGTCTAAAAAAGAAACCCATAGCCTTAAAATCTTTTGTTTTTTAAAAAAATTCAAAAGACATTTCCAGGAGAATTAATTAAAGTTATGTTATTAAATTTTATTTTAAAAATTTAATATCTATATAAAGAAATTTAAATTAACTACTTACATAATCAAGTTATTTCGTATTATCAAAAAAAAAAATTTAAGTTATTTCATTAGTTTTATATATAAGACATGGCGGAAATCTTTTTTTTTTTAAAAGTATTATAGGGATTTTATTTCAAATATTTTAAAATATATAGACTTCAAAATTAAATTGAGAGTAAAGGAACTAATTGTCAATGATTTTAAGTTGATGAAATGTTTGAACAATTCAGCCCAAGTCTTAGCATAATGAGACGTTTCTCTAATAATTAAACAAGAAACGTAATCAGAAAGGTAAGGTATGTGATGAAGTGCAATTGTAAAATCCCAACGAGGTGCAGAACGAAGGAAAACCAGCAGGCACCAAAACCAAAGCTCCTAAATACAGCCACTCTATCGAAGAAATTGAAATGCTAGCTTAGAACGACCATGGAGATGTTAGCATATTGCAGAGATTAAATATTGTAGAACACCATATCTTGACGAGAAACTTTTATGTAACAGTGAGGACTTATTGATAATAAGCAAAATACAAGGCATACAACCACAAACATTCGGCCTGTATGAAAAACAGGCCAAGGCTACAAGCTAAAGAAACATTAGACTAACAAATAGTTTCCTGGAAACGAAAAACATTCCTGAACAGAAACAAAACCCACACCACCAAGGAGGGAGGAGGGGAAGTGTAGCTGGTCAAGCCAAAATAAATCCTTCATGCCTGGATAGCCTGACACAGTGATCATCCAAAGCGACCCTGTTAGGTTGCAGGTCTACAAAAGCAGAGGAAAAGCTACAACCGAGCAATAAGATCATCTTGCCTGGCAATCCCAAGCCTTGACATACTTCTTGTTCATAAGGTGTTGTAAGTAATCAATGGTTCGGCAACTGTTGATTGAACTGATCTAGCATTGTCAAAATCACAGGTAGCTGAGATAGGAACTGCATCCCAGTTGCAGAGACGTTCAACCATGGTACTTTTCTCATTAGTGTCTTCTTCATTTTGCTGAACAATTGACTTTCTATGCAACAACCCAATCCTCTCCAACTCGGCTGAGACCTCTTTCATTGTTGGTCGATGTTTTCTGCTCACATTCAAGCATCTTTTTGCAAGATTTGCTACAGCCATTATTTCCTCCTCAAGGCAATCCTCCTTAACTTGGACATCAAGAATATCAAAGAGTCTGTTCTCTTCCATCAGAACAATAAAATGTGTGGCCAAACTTCTCGTTTCTTGTGAAGTTGATGATATAATTGGTTTTTTCCCACTTAAGAGCTCGACGAGGACTACACCAAAGCTATAAACATCACTCTTGTCCGTAAATTGACTAGATTGGAAGTATTCCGGGTCTAAATAACCAAAAGTGCCCTGCACATTAGTGGTCAAATGAGTTTGATCAATAGCCATTGATCTTGAAGATCCAAAATCTGAAACCTTTGCTCTATATTTGTCATCCAAGAGTATATTTGCAGACTTAATGTCACGGTGATAAATTGGAATGGATGCTGCCGAATGTAAATAGGAAAGTGCTCCAGCAACTTCAATGGCAATCTGTAATCGCATTTCCCATGATAATATGAAGTCCTCGTTCTGGTAAAAATTATGCAGATACTGGAAAAGATTTCCATTGGAAATGAATTCATAGACCAGGAGAGGAACTTCAGTCTCCAAGCAACATCCGAATAACTTAACCACATTCCTATGATTAATTTGTGAAAGAATGACAACCTCATTAATAAACTCCTCGAGCTTTTCTTCACCCACTATTGTGGACCTTTTAACAGCAACGATTCTTCCATCTTCTAACATCCCCTTGTAAACCGTGCCTTGTCCACCTTGACCAAGTATTCTATTTTCATTAAAACGATCAGTGGCTGTCTCCAACTCTTTTGAAGTAAATATCTTTGTTTTTTGAACACTGCCATGATTTGAGGATAACTGCTGCTGTAATAATAAACCACCATTTCGTTTGAAGAATTTCCTTTTAAGTTCTATGTTTTTTCTTTTCTTCGCTAGTTTGTATAACCACGATATGCCAGCAAGCAATGACAATATTCCAGCGATAACAACTACAACTGCATTATTAACAAGAAGGAAAATGTAAGATGAAATTCCAATCTGGCAACAGAAATCTATAGATCAGGTCAATAGTGACATAATGAACCATGTACAAAATTAGAACTCTTTCACAGTATCAAATTTTGGCTGTCAATTTCGAAGTTCAAAGGGGCGAAGTAAATACAAATTTCAAAGCAAAATCAAATTGTAGCAGCTAAAAAAAGAACAGGGTAGAGAGAAACTTACGTATTGGGACGATCCAATACTTATTGACCTCGCATTTGTATGATCCCAGTGTATTCACACATTTTGTTATCCCCAGGCACGAATGTCGATTTGGGTCTTTGCATTCATTAATATCTAAGGAAGAAATGCCAAAATCAAGAAATGAAGCCATAGATTTAATGAGTAGCGACATTTTTTTTTTAGAAAAAGGAAAATATATGTACACCAGCATAAAGAATGTGTTATATGAAGCCACTAGAGTACTCTAAATCTACCTTTGCCATTAAAAAAAAAAGGAAAAAAAAATTGGACTTCTTTTAGGAATCAAATTCACTTTTGGTACGGTCGCTCAAATTGATTCAGACATTTGAAAAGGATATCGGGGAAGGCCTGTTGATGACCTTGAAACAAGATTTCCTAATGCCAAAAGCAATTTTGAATCAAGACAAAGAAAAGGAAAAAGAAATTTTTATATGCGGTGAAATGATCAAAAAAACAAAAAGGATGGAATTATGACTGATGTGATTAGTCATCTTTTTAGCAAAGTTACCTGTGCATCCAAGGTAAGGGTTGCCTTCATAGCCGTTACTGCAAGAACATTCATATCCTGAAACGTTACTCACAGATGACTCATAAAGGAAGTACTTGCAATCCATGGTACTTTTATCATATCTCCAAATGCTGTAATCCATCATCCAGGCAAGCACCAGTGGAACAGATCTCCAACCCTGCAGCGCTTGCGGATTGGTTATATTGAGAAACGAAAAATTTGTTTCGTCTGTTAGGAAAGCTAACTTGCATCCACTGCTGTCTTCACTGCCATTTTTTGTATCCAAACTTGGCTGAAAAACCTGCATCCGGTAAGGTGCTCTTGCCACACAGCAGTTTCCATCAGCACATAGACTGTTAATTTCTTGCCCGTAAAGAAGAGTTTTCTGATTAGAGTCAGCACTGCAAGTCGAGTCGCACCCGACAACTTGGCGGCCTATCCCTGTCAACAACGCGCGGACGTTGCAACCCACTGCAGTGAACACATTACCAAAGGAGAAAAAGAAGGGACTTCCCGTCAAATTCAGAGCAGGTAGATTGGATTGCCTGTCAGAGCAATTGGAGGACATTATTGGACCGTTGACAATTGCTGCACCATCTGTAATATTCAGAACCTCCATATTGATCATGCTAATAAAAGCTCTTGGAGCTGACTCATTGGTAGTTTCCCTGCATACAATCTTGAACATTTCATTTGCATAGCAATCTTGTGCAGTTCCAAAGGGGTAAGGAATGCTGATGTTTCCACAACGGTTTTGACATCCAGGCTTTGTCACGGGTGGTGCAGCTGTTGCTAACTGAAATAATATTGGCAATAGTAAGAGGCTGATTCGAAATATGGATCTCATTTTCATTTTTCTTTTGGGGTTTTGAGCTAACTAAACCCAATCAAGTTGGTATATATCAGCCCTTGAACAGAGTTAAAATGTGGTTCAAACATATTTCTTAACATTTTCTAGCTATAATACCAAGTCAATCTAGTATGAAGAAATGTAGATTTTTTTTTTTATAAAAAAAAACAAACAAAGAAGGGATCAGTGATAGCTCAGTGCAAATGGTAAAAAAATAAAATAAAAATGATGCAGGAATAGTCTCCTTCCCGGTGCTAGTTATTATGACTTTGTGAGAGTGATCAGGGAATCAAGGAGAGGGCAAGAAAACATAAATCTACAAGATTTTACAAGTCAACTAAGCAAACATAAACCTTTTGGGTAAAGTATAAAACTGCCACTGTAGTCTTAATTACTAATGTTCCAGTCCTATACTTATACTTTTAAAAATATTCAATATTCTCCTATTGTTTCCGAAAACGTTTAACTATTAAAGGAATCATGCTTTCACTCTTTTCTTTTACATTTTTTGTTAATTTTTTTTTGTAGTTTTTCTTAAATTCTCATATATACGACCAATCAATATCTTATGAAATACTTTGAAAAATATATAGAAACAAAAGCAGAACAAAAAAAAACTCCAAAAAGTGAGATCGTTATTAGAATTTGTTAGCTTGTTAGTAGATGGGGTAATACTGAAACTTTTGGAAAGTATAGGGTGACATTAAGAAATCTAAAACTATAGGAGCAAAGTGAAAGTTTTCCAAATTTGTAAGGATAAAAGTATAGCTATTCAGCCTTTTCTAAAAAAAAATCCCTTCAAAGTATTGAATTTTCTTGAAATATTCTAAAAAAATACAAGCTACCATTTATTTAAAAATCACTTCCTTTTATTTGAGTTAAAATGTATTCTCCATCTCCTTATCTCTAATTCCCAAATGGATGGCTGCCCTCCTTTTCTTAGCTGGTTTCATTGCAATTGACCAATTCCTTTCCAGTTTCAGTTTTTTTTACCATAAAGAAAGAATAACTTGAATGTTGAAAAATCAAAACAAATTAGTCAAAACAATCCACTCATCTTCAAATTTGCTGGCTATTTTTTTTATACAATGCTCACCCGAATTGATTTCCTCTCTATGAACCCTAATTTTCCACTCATTGTGGGTCAGGTACTGTCTAGATTAAAAAAAAAAACAAATTGTAGAGAACGATAATATTTTCTTCCTTTGAAAAACAATTTAGATATAGATTGTTGCAACAAAAAGCTGCTAACAATGAAAGATTTCAAAACGTGCAAGGCTGGGCTCCTTCCAACAAGGCTGTAGCCAGCTTTGATTTCTTGACTAATAAACAATAACTAAAATAATATTAAACATTTAAAATTCTAACGGGAGAGTCGATCAAAAAAATAATATCATTTTAACATAAACATTAAAAATCAATAAGCTAATAGTAGAATCCGCCAAATCATTAATCAACCCGTGTTTTTATTTAAATTAAATTTTTTTTATTTGTTTTTTCAATCTGGACAATACAGGTTCTAGATCAACCTGTCTGACTACTATTAATCGAGTTTTAATACAATGATAATTGCATGATTTAATTGTATAAAAACTGGATTAATATGAAGAGAACTGTTAGTAGGCTCTGAGCACTAACTTAAGAGTCCGATCACATGACAACCCTAACAGGAGAAACAAAAAGGGAATGGCTCTAGGAATTCTACTTTCGTGTGGGCTAAACCGTGTGGAAGAAAGGAGCACAGGTGTTTGAAAATGGAACAGGGAAACAAAGAACAAAAACAACAAAAATCACCGACTCCACTTTCATTACTGCCTTTTAGTTTCTCGAATGGGTGACCTAAACATGGCTTTTTGCACCAAAATTACCTTTAATTGTTTAGTTTTTTCATCTCCCCTTAGTTTTGTTTTGCAAAATAACCCCTATGTCTTATTATTACTCTCCTCTTTCAGCCTTCTAAATATAATAATTTCAATGGTAGTTACATATATTATTTGAAGCTCGATTCAGCTTCACCCAGATTTTCTATGCTAAGATAATCCTGAAAGAATTCATCAAATCACATCTCTTGTAAAAAATAAAACACAAATGAAATCAAAAAATAAAATAAAAAAACAGAGAGATCACCAGAAGAAAAGTTCTACGCCATATCCATTCTAAAATCAATGAACAAACTCATGATGTGAAGGGTGACAATTCTAAAATCAATCAGCATCAAGACACGTAGCTTCAGACTTTTCTTCTCTTGGAGAATGGAGACATCCCGCTAAAACAATCAAGAAAGTCTTCGGCAGGTGGAGCACCGTGTCTGATTTGCATATTATTATTATTGTTTGATAATAAAGGTCTTTTTCAACGAGTTTGTACGTCAATTAAATTAATTTTTTTTAGTTGATGTCAAGAATATATCCTTAAATTAATTTGATATATTTTAAAGAACTTAATAATTCATTCTTAAAATATTAATTCTAAGATTTGAATTCAAAAAATGAAAGAAAGTAGCATAATAAAGTAATTAGGTTGAGATCAATAGATGACTAGCTAATTTATAAGGTTGCTGAAAGATATAAAATTAAAGTCTGGCCCGTCATGTATTGTTTTTTAAGTCCGCAGATCCATATTATATGCTTTGATGATTTTTTTCTCCATTCTCTCGATAACTGTGATAATTTTTACTTTTCACAATGGCCCATTGGGTTAGCAAATAACTAAAAACGACCTGACCGACCTCGCCATAACGCAGTGTCTAGGTTTGAAAAAAAAACAAAAAAAAACTTATGTTCGTTAATATTACGAGAAGAGAAGACAAAGTAAATAAAATACACATATTTTTTTTTTTATATGTGCTCTTTGTTTACTACAGGTTTTATTAGATTTGAAATATTATAATTGTTAATATAATGACAGTTAATAAAATTATATAATTATTAATAAAATAATTATATTTTAAATTAAATTAGATAACTGTTATTTAGTTTTATTTCAATAACCATAAATATTAAAATTAATCACAAAAATTTAATAAATAAATTCAAAAAACAAACTAATCTCAGATATATATTAAGGACTTTGTGAGAGTGATTAGGGAACTAAGGAAAGGGACAAGAAAACTAAAATAACTCAAATCTACAAAATTTTATAAGTCAACTGAGAATTCTTGATGTACTTGATTTGCTATGCTTAGATCGATAATCATGAAAGAATCCATCAATCACATCTCTTATGAAAAATGAAAAACAAAAGAAGAGAGAGAGAGAGAGAGAGAGAAGTTCGGTACTAGGGTGTCGAATATTCTTATGAAGCAGATAGTCAATGAAAAAACTCATGATCTACTGTGACAAAAGGTTTCTGAAAGCAGAGAAGTTATGGCAATATTCAGGTAAAGGTCAAAAATCAAGTAGGTGCTATTTTTTTTTTATATATATATAGGATTTATCAAGCAATTATTTTGAAATGACAATATTCATGACGTTCTTGTCATATTCATTTATTCGTTTATGGCAACGAAGGCATTTCAGCTCTGGAAACAGCAGCAAGCTGGTCGACTGCCCAAGAATCCAACACAACCACCTCCCTTGTATCCTTTCGCGACGCAAGACTTATAGCAGTTTGGGAACTTTGGACATGGACCTAGGCAGGGTACTACTGCTCCTCGTGCTGATACTTGCTCTGTCACTGAACCATTAAATCTTGATTATTAGGCTCAAGATGAAAGGAAGAAAAAACGATCCTATTTATATGTGTGTGAATAACCTATTTAAGATCTTATAATTGATAAAAAAAAAAAATTAGTTTAAAGATATTCTTACTATCAAAAAAAGTGAAAGGGAAAAAATTGTTTTGAGATGGAAAATGAATTTGAGAGAATCTTACATGATGTCAGTAGCAAAACAACGAATAAAATCCCCATGGAGTTTTGAATAAAAGGGGAAGCTTTGTCAGTAGACATGACTGAAGATGTGTTTTCTCTATACTTTGATGAATTTCGAACTTCTCAAATATTTCTTTTTCTTTTTCTTGTTTTGTTTTCTTTTTCTTTGATGTTTAGTGGCATCTTTATATTTAGTTGAATACCATGATTTAGTTGCTAAATATATCTGGTCAAATCAAATCCAATACGAATGAAGTTTTTGAACAGTCAATCCTTATCCAAATCCTAAGAGATTTTTTTTTCCCAAAACAAGGTATTTTAAAACCTTTTTTTTTCAAAAAAAATAGTTTTAATATTATTTATCGAATTAAAATTAATTTTCCCATGTAAAACTATATTTCCCATGTCATTTGTTATTCAATACAACATTAATATATCAAATTCATGGGCTAATTAAAGAAAAAAAAAAGGAGCAATTAGTAAGAGAAATTCACAGCGTGTTGTGTCAGATTTGAAAGTTTTTTAAATCCTGCACTAGTTTTGACTACGAGTGTGTTTGGTATTGCGGTTGCTGTTGTGGTTATGGTTTGAAAAAAGTTGTTTTATAAAAAGTACTTTTAATTGAGGTTGATTTGAAAAAATACATGTTTGGTTAAAACTGTGATTGAAATTGAGGTTGAACAAAAAGTAGTTTAATGTGTTTGGTTAAAAAAATGTTTTTCAAATTGAGGTTATAAAATAATTAAAAAATATTTTTAATTTAAATATTGAAGATTTAACTACTATTATTACATCATGAAATAAATAATATTGATATCAAATATTTTTTATTATTCCATTAAACTATATGCAATGTCATTACATACAAAATCTATCCAACAATGACTATATTTTTCATGGTTTTTTAAGCATGCAACAACAAAAACTGAATTTTTTGTTACGTCATCAAACGATATCCTTCTAATTTTTTGAATAAAACACAATTAAAAAAAAACTGAATTTTTTTAACTGGGTCGGACCCAGCAAGAACATAATTGGAATTGCGATTAAATTTCACAAATGTTACGTCATCATGCGATATCCTTCTAATTTATGTAGTGTTATAAATAATATTAAATACTAGTTTTTCGAGTAAAACTCAATTTTTTTTAAAAAAATTTACAATTTCATTACGTACAAAATTCATTCGACAAGAACTATAGTTTTCATGATTTTTTGAGCGTGCAATAAAATTAGGTAAAATATTATTAGGAATAAAATTGAGATTACAGTACGAGTAAATTTAATTCACCTTAAACTATTTTTTTAACAAAAAAAAAATATTGTTCATCGTTCACGTGAATAGTGCGAGTGAAATCAATTAATTGCACTGATTTTTTTTTTAAAAAAATTTTCATGTAAACATTGCGAGTGAATTAATTTAATTCACTTGCATTGTTTTTTGAAATTAAAAAAAAAAAACAACTGCTCACGTTAGTGAACAGTGCTACAGTGGAGCCATGCTCCACTGTTGGTGTTAATGTCTAGACGAGAAGTAGCAAAATGCTGCTTTTCAAAAACCTGTGGCACACCACAGTTATAAGTGGGTCCCATGAAAAAAAAACTGCTGTTTTAATTTTACCATACACTAAAAGTTGTGGTACACTCACTAAAAGTCATTCTCATAGCTTGTGGATGTAAAGCATAGCCAAACCATTGTGTTATAATGGTCACTTATTTTGGTTGCTTAACCTCTGCTATTGCTGCTGGTGACGGTGGTCAGTCCATGCTCCTGCTTTGTCTATGCTGATTCTGCTGCGGCATGGTGCCCTCGCCCTGCACCCTTCTCTCCTTTGGCTTTCCCTGTATTCCTTGCAACTTTATGTTGGTAGTCGCTACCCTGGTTGATCATGATCAGTGTTGTCTCTGGTTTAAAATGAAAGAAAAATTTATCTTAAAAAACTCTTGATTGAAAGATTATAAGTAATTTTTGTAGTTAATATACCAAAGTTTTGACAGAAGAGATGATATAGGTAATGTAGGCTTCGTGTAAGAACACACGCATGGGCTCAGGTTTGGGTTAATTGTAGAAAAAGTTATTGGTACTAGAAATTTTTTTTTTGTCAACTCATGATTATTTACCTGTTCAAGTGAATTGAATGTATCATGATTAATAACTATCGTTCATAACAATTCTATATTTACATTCACAAGAAAAATAAATCATAACAACAATAATTAACAGCAACTATAATAATTGAAAAAAGATAATAAAATTTTGTGTGGGAAAAATTACCTCTGCATTGAAGGTAAGGGTTGCCCTAGTAACCTTATAAGCAAGAACAGCTGTATGTCGTAACATATATATTTTAAAATTACTGAAAATTTATATATTCAATGAAAATTTATATAGTTGTTAACTTTAGGACTCGTGAAATTAGTTGAGGCATGCGCAAATTAGTCCGAACACCTATATTAATTTAAAACAAAAAATTCCACGTTGAATTTGTCAATAGTGCACAAACTATAATTTAATAATTATTCTGTTTTATTTTTTAAAAAATAATTCAACCCGGGCGAGCCAAAGATAATAAATTAACCAAACTGCAGAAGCCCAGCTTCTATCTTTAAAATTTGAACTCAAGTAGTTTATGTAAATTAGGCAGTTTAAACCACCCCCATTAGAGGATACATTTGTCAGTTAGTACTTTTTAGGTCTGAATCTTCAAAAAAAAGAGAAGAGAAGACATTTAATTCATAGAATTATATGGAATATTTTGTCTTCGATTCACTAAATTTCTGCTGTCTAATAAAAACTAATCAACTAATTAACTAAAAAAATCATAGAAGTGGAGAATACATTCTACTCTTAAAATAATAGTATCCATCGTACTACCATTTTACCTTAATAATATTATCCATCGTACGTCCATTTTACTTTAAAATAAAGTGTCTGGCGATGAAGAAGCAGCTGAAAGACAGTATCTCAATCAATAGAATATCCCAAGAACACCGTCTTGTTTCTAGCTAACCAAAGACCCCATGATACACCATTGAAATATATCCCAAGAACACCGTCAGTAGAATATCACAAGTACTAGCACGTCTACAATAGTACTCGTCGGCATACATAGGAGCAGTGGAGGATCCCTATCATCTTATTAATATAACACAACGATATAATACATGATTCTAAGGTGATTCAACAACTTCTAAACAAAAGAAAAATCATAACACACAAGCCAACATTCTATTTGGTAATTAATAAAGAAAAACTTATTAATTGTTTGATAATCAAAAGATCAACGTCTGATGAAGAAGAATTATTAAAATCACAAGTCATTATTGATGTCGGAAATGCATCCCATGTATTGCATACTGAGATCAGCCATGATACTTTCATTCTCTTGACTGTCTTGTTGAACATTTGATCCCTTTTGAATTACCCTCTCTAACTCTGTGGTTACTTCTTTCATTGTTGGCCGATTCTTCCCATTCAAATTCAAGCATTTTCTTGCAAGATTGCCGACAGCAACAACTTCTTCATTATGGAAATGCTTTTTGACTCTAGCATCAAAAATATCAAACAACCTATTATCTTTCATCAACATGATAAAATGCATGGCTAAACTTCTACTTTCTGTTGGGCTAGCGGAAAATATCGGTTTTTATCCACTTAAAAGCTCAACCAGAACCACTCCAAAGCTATAAACATCACTTTTTTCTGTAAATTGACTAGATTAGAAGTACTCTGAATCCAAGTAGCCAAAAGTACCCTGCACATGAGTGGTCAAGTGAGTTTGATCGATGGTGATGGATCTTGAAGATCCAAAATCTGATATTGTGACTCTATATTTCTCATCTAGGAGTATGTTTGTAGACTTGATATCACAGTGATAAATCAGAATCGATGTCGCCGAGTGTAGATAAGAAAGGGCTCCCGCAATCTCAATGGCAATTCGTAATCGCATTTCCCAATATAACAAGAAGTCATCTTTTTGAACATGGATATACTTGTAAAGATTTCCATTGGAAATGAATTCATATACTAGTATAGAAACTTCAGTCTCCGAGCAACAACCTAGCAACTTAACCACATTTCTGTGGTTGATTTGTGAGAGAATGACAACCTCGTTAATAAATTCTTCAAGATTTTCTTCATCAATGACTTTGGAATTTTTAACAGCAATAATTCTTCCATCCGTTAACATTCCCTTCTAAACAGTCCCTTGACCACCTTCTCCAAGTATTCTGTTCACATTAAAACCATCGGTGGCTACTTCCAACTCCTTGGAACTGTATATTTTTGTTTTCTGAACGCTACCATCACTAGTGGATAATTCTTGCTGTAACAATAGCCCACCGTTACGTTTGAAGAATTTCTTTTTGAGTTCCTTGTTCTGCCTATTCTTTATAAGTTTATATAGCCTCCAAAGGCCAAACAGCAGTACCAATATAAAGACGACTGATCCTACAATTGCATTATTTACAGCAAAGCATAAATCTTAGTTAATATGTTGACATATGTGCTCACATATATGACTGCTGAATAGTAGCGTGCTAGATTAATTATGTAGAATTAATCATTTAAGAATTTCTCTGTTTATATCAAGCCATATATTAGTGAATGTTCATCGTATGAGGACCAATATAACATTTCATGAAAACTATAAGGTTTAAAATAAACATTAGTGACAAGCATTAAACAGGTCGAAAGGAATAAATCAGAAACCTTCGTACCTATGATAATTATATAAATTTTATTTATGACGCATCTGTACCCTCCACGTGTATTTACGCATTTGAGCATCCCTCGGCACGTATTTTTATCTGGGGTCTTGCATTCATCAACATCTAATAAAATAAAAAAGCAAAAATAATCACCATCTCATATACAAATAATGAAATTAATAGATATTAAAATTTGGAGATGGAGGAGGAGGGCCACCTCTTGAACCAAATAAAAAATAATCACCATGTCAGTTGCCAAGTAATTAATTTTTATTAATTTTGGTTCCACAGTTAAAAATATCTAGCTAATAGTAATTAATTCAAACCGGAATAAATTAAAAATAAAATTTTGAAACTAACATGCCAGTATTAAAATACTAAACTACTTCCTGATTCTAAACCAATCATGTATTTGCCATCGTGAATTAACATTTTCTTTTAATCTGACACTTACCATCATTAAATTTGATTACATAAACACACACACAAAAAAACTATTGCTTGAATAAAAATAATAAATAAATCAAGAAAAAAGCTAAGATCAATATTTACCTTTGCAACCAAGTTCAAGGTAAGGGTTACCCTCAAATCCACGCCAACACGCACATTCAGATTTTAAGGATTCATTGTAATATTTTTGGCAATTAATGGAAATATCATCAGAATAATTCACGTTCATCATCCAACCCAAGTTCGCTGGAACGTAATCTTTATACTGCAGTGCGAATGGATCACTTATATTCGATGCAAACCATGTCCTATTCACCAAAACGGCTAGCTTGCATGCTTCTCTACCTTGATCAACGTTAGTGGATCGAATCTCGGTTTGAAAACCTGAAGGAGTGAAGGGATTAAAGCCTGACAGCAATTTCGACCTGAACACATATTATTTTCTTGCATGCTAACGTTACTGATCCGCTGGTTACCGCATGTAGGCACGCAACCGAGGACTTGCGGCTCAATCCCGCTCATGAAAGCTCGAGTATCACAACCTACTGCAATGAACACATTCCTGAAATCGGAGAAAACAAAGGGAGATCCAGTGAGATCCAGAGATCCACCATCTTTCCTGCCAGTACAATTGAAGGATATTACTGGACTTTTGACAGTAGCGGTGGCTGTCTTAACTGAAATATTCAGCACCTCCATTTTGATTCGACTTATAAAAGCTCTGGGAGGGTTGGTGGTTTTGTTGCATTCAATCGCGAACCATTCGTCCTTGTAGCAGTCTTTTCCAGTTCCAAAAGGGTAAGGAATGGTAATATCTCCGCATCGATCTGGACAACCGAACTTCGCTACAGGTGCTGCTGCTTTTGCTAACTGAAACATTAACATCAGCAAAGTCATCTTAACCACCAATTTCGAAACCATTTTCTCCATTCTTGTGGTTTTTGTTTTCCAAGATATAATTTGATTTCAAGTTCATATATATATATCCAGCTTTAAAGAGGAAGGGAAATATTGAAGACATTTCTTTGCACTTTCTTGGTCTGCCAGTCAACCCAATATATTAGCAACTAACAACGAGCAAACAAAGAATCGCTAGTCTGAATTAGCAGACTTTTGTATTCATAAGAAAAGCATCTGATACGTCTAAGCCACGTATCGTTGCATTCTAACGAGTTTAAAACTTCGAACCCAGTAAAATAATTTTTTTTTTCCCTAAACGTGAAGAGCGTGACCCATAGATGAGGTTGACCTGGTGTTTTGTTGAGCTCGAATTTTACCCGTATGAGATTTTTTTTTCGAACCATTTTGAAAATTTTAATAGATTAATTCACAATCTAGATGAGAACTGATGGGATTAATTATGAAATTTATTTTTTATTTTTTTTAATGAAAAGAACCTTTTATATATATAAACTATGTCATTTTAGAATTGATTTGATTTTACATAAAGAATTTTACTATAACAATAAAAAAAAAAGTTTCTTCAATCATGCGATATCCGGTACTTATATTATCTTTTAAAATATTCACTTCTAAGAAAATGTTAAGATATTAAAAATATTTTGAATACCAATTAAAACTTCTTTGGTGGAATATAGATTATAGTTGTTTTTGTAGAAAAAACAAATAACTTTCCAAGCAGCTTCCAAGAGCAGTCACTTCTACGTTGAAAGCCAAAGATTTAATAAATTAACCAAACTGCAGAGGCCCAACTTCTATATATCTTTAAATTTCGAATTCAAGTATTTTATGTAAATTAGGCAGTTTAAACTACCCCTTTAGAGGATACATTTGTCAGTTAGTACTTTTTAGGTCTGAATCTTCAAAAAAGAGAAGAGAAGACATTTAATTCATAAAATTATATGTTATATATAAAGCAAGTATTTAAATTGTTTAAAGAAAATTTTGGAGCGGGAGTATAGTGTTCTATTGGAGATTTTATTACATTCTCATGAGGAATTTAATTAATTAACTGATTGTGATGAGCTAATGATTTACTTGAGACATGAAGTTTGTGGTTTACAACTGGAGTATTTTTTTTTTTTATTAACGTGAGTGTTCGAGTCAGCTTACACGCATCTCAACTAATCTAATGGGCCCTGAAATTAACAACTGTCGTATTTGACTGGAGAGGAAGGGTTCAAACTATTTGAGATTTTTATTTGGAGGATTTAGTTTCAAATCCTGGAGAGAAAAAAAAGTGGAATGGGATTTAAAATTGAGCTTGTGTAGTTCAGTTGAACATACAATAAATTAACTCTTGTGATCTGTAAATTTGAGTTTTTTTTTCCTTATCATCAGGTTTTTTTAAAAGATAAATGTATACAATAAATTATTTTGCCTCTTACTTTTCTATTTAATTATTTGGCTTTTCTTGCTCTTACTTTGCAACTTAGTCATTTAATTATCTATCATTCACTAAACTCGCATACACTTTTATTAGTAATCCTTGTAATGGTTTATAATTCACTGCTTTTATTATCTGATCATAATGATTAATTATTTTGGTTGCTTAACCTCTGCTGCTGCTGCTGGTGATGGTGGTGGTTAGTCCATGCTCTTGCCGTGTCTATGTTGATTCTGCTGCTCCATGTTGTACTTTGCTCTGCACCCTCCTCTGTTTTTGCTCTCCCTGTGTTCTTTACAATTTTATATTCGTAGTTGCTGCCCTGGTTGATCATGATCAATGTTGTTAAGCTTTGTAGCTGTGTTTGCACAAAAGCTCAATTGATATTGCCTTAATCACAGACAAATAGTAAATCAAATCTATAAACAATCAGCATCCCCAGCTGTCAGAATTTAAGCCTAATTCATCTGCAGAATCTCATCAGCATGTTCACACCAGAGGATTCGAGAGGCTAAATACTTCTCAAATGAAGTCCTTGCTAGCTGATGATGGCTTTGATTCCTCAAGATAGAGACATGGCTCAAGTTACCAATTGATCAAATAAACTCTCTTATAATCAACGCAAAGGATTTTTAATTTATTAAGTTCTTAACATGAAAGACTAAGAACATGTGCTTAAACACAAGGACCGCAATACAAATATAAGTTTTTATTCAATCAGAATCCCTCCTAACAGTCTTAAAAACAAGAAAGAAACATATGATTTGTGATATATTTTCTTAATCGCTCACCATGTTTCAGAAGAAGTCGACGGTTTGCAATCTAATGGTAGATCTATACCAATCTCAAAACTGCTGCAGGAAATCGACCTAAATGAATTATCCACTTCAACAATTTGTTGAACATTTATACCCTTTCGTGATAATAGAATCCCCTCCAATTCCATTGCAACTTCTCTCATTGTTGGCCGGTTTCTTCCATTCAAATCCAGACATCTCTTTGCAAGATTCGCTATAACTATGGCTTCCTCTTCAGTGCAATCCCCCTTAACCTGAGCATCAATGATATCAAAGAGTCTACCATCTTCCATCAAATCAATGAAATGTTCGACTAAGCTCATGGTTTCCAGTGAATGGGTTAAGAAAATTGTTTTTTTCCCACTTAAGAGCTCCACGAGAACTACTCCAAAACTATAAACATCACTCTTCTCTGTTAATTGACTGGTTCGAAAATATTCTGGATCTAAGTAACCAAACGTACCTTGCACCTTGGTGGTCAGATGAGTTTGATCAATGGAAACTGATCTTGAAATTCCGAAATCTGAAACTTTTGCTCTATATTTCTCATCTAAGAGTATGTTTGTGGACTTAATGTCTCGGTGATAAATCGGGATAGATGCTGTCGAGTGAAGGTAGGATATCGCACCTGCAGCTTCCGAGGCGATTCGTAACCGCGATTCCCATGATAACGTAAAGTCTTCGTTTTGCTCATGGAGATATTGGGAAAGAGTTCCGTTGGGAATGAATTCATAGACTAGCAGAGGAACATCAGTCTCCAGGCAACATCCAAGTAGCCTAACCACATTTCTGTGACTGATTTGTGAAAGAATGACAACCTCGTTGATGAATGCTTCTAGTTTTTCTTCATCCACTATTGTAGACTTCTTAACTGCAACAATACTCCCATCAGCTAACATTCCCTTGTAAACGGTTCCCTGGCCGCCATGACCAAGTATTCTGTTCTCATTAAAATAATCGGTCGCCTTTTCCAACTCATTTGAACTGAATATCTTTGTCTTTTGAACACTACCATCACTTGAGGATAATTGTTGCTGCAATAAGAGACCACCATTCCGTTTGAAAAACTTCTTCTTCAACTGAATGCTCTTCCTTCTTTTGAAAAGTTTGTACATCCACCAAGCACCAATGAGCAAGAACAGTACTCCAAGGGCCAGACCGATAACTGTATGATTGTTACATATAGCAAGATTTGTGAATAGCTTATAATATTATAGGTTTTCATTCTTGCTGGAAAATAAAGTTGATTTACCATCCACAAATTAATTACAAAAGGGTAAACTTCATTTTTACTCCTATAAATTCATCAATATTCCACTTATATCTGTAAAGATTAAGTTTTTCTATTGTTAACCTTAAGTTCCACATGTACTAAGCAAAGTGGACAAAGGAATCACATGGGACCAAAAACTGATAGTGTGGGAGTACTTGGAATGCCCAAAATTAAGGTACAGGTGTTGATTTAACCACTTAATTGAATTTACTTGCTAATTTACTATATGGTTACCTTGGTAATTTGCGTGTTCAAGGTGAAGCTGGTTAATTAAATACGTTGATAAATAAACAATTCATATGCCATAATCATAACAATTTTAAACCTAACAAAAAAAAAAAGAAAGGGTATGATGGCTATCAAAATGGATCTGTGAATCCCAGAGCAGCTTCATTCCAGGAAGGAACATCACAAATAATATTATAGTGGCTCAGGAGATTGTACATTCCATGAGAAATATGAAAGGGAGAAAGGGTATGATGGCTATCAAAGTGGATCTGGAAAAGGCCTACGATAGATTACGATAGATTACAGTGGGATTTCATTAGTAATACTCTTTCTGAGGTAAAATTGCCATCTAATTTGGTTACCTTGATTATGAAATGTATAGAATCTACTTCTATCAATGTTCTATGGAATGGTAATGCTACTGTGGATTTCAGTCCATCTCGAGGCATAAGACAAGGGGACCCGCTATCCCCTTATATTTTTGTTTTATGTCTTGAACATTTGTCACAACTTATTAACAAGGAGGTTGATCAAGGCAGTTGGCGCCCTTTCAGAATCAAAAGAACTGGCCCTGTTATCTCTCATCTTTGCTTTGCCGATGATATGTTGTTATTTGCAGAAGCAAGCACTGATCAAATGGATAGGATTTTGGGTTGCCTGGAAACATTCTGTAAAGTTTCTGGTCAGAGGGTGAATATGGCTAAAACTAAAATCTTCTTCTCAAAGAATGTCTCTCCAGCTCTAATTACTAATATTAGTAGGAACAGTGGTTTCAAGACTACAAAGGACTTAGGGAAGAATCTTGGTGTTCCTCTTCTGCATCAAAGGGTCACAAAACAGACCTACAGTTATATTGTTGATAACTTGCAAAGTAAACTAGCCGGGTGGAAAGCAAATAGTTTATCTCTTGCAGGGAAGATTACCTTATGTAAGGCAGTGCTCTCCTCAGTTCCTCTTTATCCAATGCAATCAGCTTTACTCCCTAAAAGCATTTGTTATGATATTGAGAAATTATGTCGGAGATTCATATGGGGTCAAAAGGATGGGAAGGATAAGATTCATTTAATTAATTGGAAGACTATGTGTCAGCCAAAAGAAGAAGGGGGCCTGGGGCTGAGGAAAATGGACAGTATGAACAGGGCTTTCATTATGAAACTAGCTTGGGGAGTTTTTCAGAATAGTGAGAGATTATGGGTTCGGGTCTTGCGATCTAAATATGTTAAGGATCAGGAGCTAATTCCTAGTCCTCAGGCTAAACAAAGAGATTCAGTTTTGTGGAAGGGTATTTGCAAAGTGTGGCCATCTATCACTCAAGGTGTAAACTGGGTTCTGGGATGTAGAAGCAAGGTGCTGTTTTGGAAGGACTCCTGGTTGGAAGGGTATGGCCCTTTGCATATGCACACTTCCCAGATTATTCCTGAGGTTATGTTGAATTGTTCAGTAGCCGATATGGTGGATGACAGAGGTCAATGGCAATGGGAAACTTTTGCTCATTTCCTACCAATTCAGGTAATTTTGATCTTGGCAGGTTATAATCCTCCTACACCTCAGTTGGGGGAAGATAAAGTATACTGGAGACATTCTACAGGTGGTCAATTCTCAGTTAATTCAGCTTATCGGATTCAGGAAGATAGTAGAGCTACTCATCAACAAAACGACCCTTTGTGGAAGATCATCTGGCAATGGAAGGGTCTAGAAAGAGTGAAGATATTCCTTTGGACAGTAGCTCACGGGGCCATCATGACAAATGAAGTTAGATGGAGAAGGAAAATCACTTCTAACCCCTGCTGTAGTAATTGTTTGACAGAGTTAGAAACAATCATTCATGCTCTCCGTGAGTACTGCCCAAATGCACGTGGGGTTTGGGACAGAATTATTGAAGTTGCAGATCGAGAGGCTTTTTACTCCCTTAACTGGTATACTTGGCTACTGAATAACCTTCGAGGTAACCATCCAAGCTCTAAGAGAAAGTTCTGGGGTATTGAATTTGGCATTGCGCTGTGGCAAATATGGAAGGAGAGAAACCATCGAATTTTTAGTTCTTCTACATCCCCTAACACCAGCACTGTTCAAGTGATCAGGAGACTTATGGGTGATGTCATTCATTCTATGGTTGGTGAATCTGGATTCAAAGATAATACCAAACAGAGGGTTTGCATAGGGTGGAGATATCCTCCAATTGATTGGGTGAAGATTAATGTAGATGGTTGCAGCAAGGGAAACCCAGGGGTGGCTGGAGCTGGTGGAGTCATTAGGGATGCTATGGGTAGATGGATTGTTGGTTTCGCTCTTAATATCGGGATTTGCACATCAGTGAGTGCTAAATTATGGGCAATTACCAATGGTTTGAAATTAGCTTGGTCAAAAGGATTCCGAAAAATTATTTTGGAATCTGATTCGTCATTAGCGGTTGATTTAATCACTAAAAATAAAATTATCATTGACAAAAATTATAATCTAATCATGCATGCTAGAGAATTATTAGCAAAAGAATGGGATATTCAGGTACTCCATGTCTACAGAGAAGCAAATTCAGTGGCAGATTGGCTAGCCAACTACGGTTTAACCAGGAGTTTTTTGGTTAGATTTTCTATTTACTTTAATGACCCTCCTGCGGGTCTTTATTGTATTTTGTATTATGATCTGATTGGATCAACTCTGCCGCGTTTAATTTAATTGGGCGTTTTAGCCCCGATTTTAACAAAAAAAAAAACAAAAAAAAAGATAGAAAATTATACATTTAGTATTAAAAAAGTGAATGGGATGTCCACTTTGAGTGGTTTGAAGGAAAATGCTATAGCTTTATGATATCAAAATGATGGTGGAGTTTGTCCGGAATTTCTCTATATTTATGTCTCTACAGTTATATCAACCTTCAACCACTGTCATAATGGCTTTATTTGGTCCATATAAATAGGAGGCCCCCTCCATTGTTGTACAACCAAGCCAAGAAGAAAGAGCACAAAAAGAGAGGAAAAGAGTGCATCTAAGAGAGGGAGAAATAGCATATTTGAGTGAAACATTAAGAGTGAAACATTAGGTTTTGGGATTGTACTAGGATTGAGTAGAGTGTTTGTATCATTCCTCCAATAATATACAATTTGCTGCCTTCGTGGACATATTTGATTTGGAAAATCATGTAAATCTGCTTGTTTGTGTGTTTTTTGTGTTTGCTTTCAATCTAGTATACATAACAAATTAATATCAGAGTATCAGGGAAGCTAAAACAATGAAAAAACATGTTTTTTAGCTCTTAATTCAAAGTTGCAGAATTTTATTTTCAAAGTTCTTATATCTGTATTCTGGTCACACCAGGAGATTCCTCTCGTCGATACAATTCTGACGATATAAAAATCATCAAAATCAGAGTTAAAATGAGTCTTGTGGAGCTCACTGAAGTTTCGCTGAAAACTTGCCAAAAAAACTAGTTGGTGCCAAAATCCTCACCTCGGAAGACTCTGCCACGTCAACAGACATGTTGGCGCTTAGTTATTTCCCACGTCATCTACTAGGGTCCATAAGAACACATTAATAGCCACGTCATCTAACCGTGCAAAATATTCCTTTAGAGGTTAGCAGAATATTCCCTTGACAATGACAAAATATTCCTTCTTGAGTCAACTTATTGAGATTAGTTGTGTGGCTTACTCAGTGGTTTTTTAGGCCATTTTTAGCCATGTCAAGTTCATTCGTCGCATTCTCAACCATTCCGGACACAATCGTGGTGTTTGACTTGTGAAGGAGCACATCAAAGTTATTGTTTTTGGCTTTTTTAAGCATTAAAGTGTGTGTTTTAACAATTTTGAGAGTCTGTTTGTAATTAAAATACATCTTAATAGCTGATGTTTTAGAATAAAAAATAGTGGGAAGTGCTAGTACCCTACCACAGTATATCCCGGTATCGAATACCAAATTTGAGGAGGAAAAGTTTGAGAAAGGCAATTTTGGCTTGTGGAAATGTGAAGTTATAGATATGCTTGTCCAAATGAATTTGGATTATCATGCATGGTGGAATCCTAAGAGCAATTCATGGTGTATTAGTTATTTTAAGAGGCAAGGAAAGGAAACTTATATTTCCTGAACATGCATAAAACAAAAGGATTCTAGGTTATTTTCACACAGACATATGAGAAACTTTAAAGAATGAATCTATTACAGATAATTATTGGTTTGTTACTTTTATAGATGATTTTTGAAGATGAGTATGGGTGTACATGATGAAAAATAAAGACGGGGTCCTTGATGTCTTTCTAAAATGGAAGAAAATGGTGGAGACTCAAACTAGAAGGAGAATTAAGATTCTTTAGTCAGATAATGGTGGTGAGTACACTTCAGAACCTTTCTTTAAAGTTTGCCAAAACAAAGGAATTAAGCGATACTTTATTATCCGTAAAACACAATAATAGAATGGAGTAGTAGAACACATAAACCGCATATTGGTGGAGAAAGTCTGATGTATGCTATCATATTCAGGACTAAGCAGAGTGTTTTGAGGCGAGGAATTAAGTTATGCTAATCATATTGTTAATCGGTTACCTTCAGCAGTAATAAATGGAAGAATCCCTTTGGAGGTATGGTCAGGCTCTCCTGCAAATGATTATGACTCTATGTGTGTATTTGGATGCTCAACATATTACCATATTAATGAGTCCAACCTAGATCCTAAAGTCAAGAAAACTATATTTTTGGGGTTCAGTGAAGGAGTGAAAGGCTACAGATTCTGGTGTTCTGAATCAAAGAAAATGATTTTGAGTAGAGATGTCACTTTTGATGAGTCTGACATGCTACAACAAGAGAAATCATAAGAGAAGGAAAAACAATCGAGTGATGTACAATAAGTGGAGTTTGAGACTTTAGTCATTCCTATAAAGACTGTTCAGACAATCCCTGTTAAAAGAGGTTAAGATTAAAGTTCTTTAAACATAAATTACATCAAATTGATTGAGAAAAAAATTTAATATACCTCTAGGAGTAAAATATGGATGGTGAGGGTGACCGGTGGTGGCTGGTTTGGGTGTAAAATCCAACACCTGTCACTGGTAAAGATAGAAAGCTTGGTTGTCATGAGTTTTGCTAGAGATAGAGAAAGATGAGTGTTTTAGATAGAGATGAGTGTTTTAAGGTTACTAGGAGTTGTTTTTGGTGGTAGAGAAAGAGATCTTGGCTTGTGGTGAGAAGGGAGGGGTGGGGGAGAGAGAGAGGAGACAATGAAAGAAAGAAAGAAGATGTTTGGTCTTTAATTCGAAATAAGTCGCAAATGACATTTGCAATTAATTTAAGTATGCTAGTTTTTCAAATATTTTTACAACTGTGTTACTTTACTAATTTTTTTATTATGTTAAAAAAAAACTCTTTTTTCCCTCTCTTTGTCTTCCATGTCAAGATTTTATTTACAATACACAACTTTAATGATGTACAAGACGTGTATTTATTAATTAAGATATTTATTAATTAGATATTTGTCAATAAAACATGTCGAAAAAGCATTTATATCTAGTAATAATCAATACTCGTTGAATGAATTATTTATGATATTTTCAACAAGCATTAATTAATGTAAGATTGCATTAAAAAATATAAAAAAAAAATTGCAATTTACTCTTTATATTTTTTTTAATGTATAAATTTGTTTGTATAGAGTTTTCTTTATTTTAAAGGCATAAAGTATAAAATACTATAAAAACAATAAAAGAGAAGAGATACATACCTAGAACAGTAAACCATAATGGATGAAGTTTGCATTTGTACGACCCTTCTGTATTCACACATCTTGTCAATCCATTGCAAGGGTTTCGGTCTTCACATTCATCAATGTCTAATATATAAAGAAGCCAACATAAATGAATAAATTCATAGATATGCATATAGAAAAAAAAAATATAACAAACAAATAATATGCATATAGAAAATTTCAATAAGTCTTAGTTAATTTTTTTTTAAAAAAAATAGATGGATCTCACTTTTAATTAGACTTTAAATGTGTCTAGTAACCACCATGTCTAAAAACTACTTTCTCCAACACTTATATAATGTAAAAAAAAATACATGTTATCACTATCTACTCACGTAAGAATTATTTTATAATTTTATGTTGCAATATTGTTGAATTGAGATTCATTAAACAGATGGTTTGTCTTTTATTCTTAATTTTCATTTTAGTGCGAAATTCAGAAGAAATTTTTTTTTTGATTTTTTTCTTAAAATTTAATCTATGAATTATTTCAGTTTTTTTTCAAAGTAGAAATCATTTATTAGAGTAAGTATATGCAAGTATACGTTTAGCATATATGATACAACTAAATTCAAAATCTCTCCCCATTTGCATCACTAATAAGATTATTTTATCCATGTTGACGCTTTAAGAAAAAAAGCATCACAGATGACTAGTAGTATTTTAAATATGTTGGAACTGAGTTTGTTAATAATGTCCTAGTTTTTAGGATTAAGAGATTAGGTTTGATTTATTATTTGCTCACTAAACCACGGTTGTAGGAGTGTTAAACGTGAATTGTATATTTTTTTTGTTTTTCTGTTGTAAAGGTTTGATATATACACCAGCCTTACTATTGAATAAAACAAGTTTCATTATCCTCATTCTTAGAGTTTCATTAGTGCTTAAAGTTTTCTGACTCTAACAAGTGGTACCAGAGCTTCATTAAAGGGGCTTGATCAAGAGAATATAAGACCTGCAGTGTTCTTGTGAAGAGAGGGAGAGTGCAAAGAAGGAAGAAGGGGAGATCAAAGGCATGGTAGATGAAGGAAATTTCGTCCAACCAGTTATTCCCAAGTTTGGTGGTCACTATGACCATTGGGCCATGCTGATGGAAAGTTTCCTAGATTCAAAGAGTATTGGAGCTTGATCGAGACTAGAATTCTCACAATTGCAACTAGAGCAAAACAGATGTAGGCACAACAAAAGACTATAGAAGACATGAGGTTGAAAGATTTGAAAGTAAAAAATTACCTCTTCCAAGCCATTGATCGTACCATTATGGAGATGATTTTGAACAGAGATTTTGCAAAAGGAATATGGGACTTCATGTGTCAGAAGTATCAAGGGTCTACTAAGGTGAAACAGGCTTAACAACAAGCATTGCAGAGAGAATTTGAGCTTCTTGGAATGAAAGAATGAGAGAGTGTTGATGATTATTTTGGTAGAACTCTTACTATTGCAATAAGATGAAATCTCATTGTGAACGTATGGAGCAAACTATCATCAGTAAGAAGATTTTGAGATCTATGATGGCAAGGTTTGATTATGTTGTATGCTCCATCAAGGAATCAAATAATCTTGTTGAAATGACCATTGATGAACTCCAAAGCAATTTGCTTATGCACGAGCAAAGAATGAAGGGACACACAGAGAAAGCGCAATTTCTCAAGGTCACCAGCGGAGAGAAGTTTGAAGCAAGGGAGGATGATTGATTTGGAGGCAGAAATAGAGGTCGTAGAGGCAGAGGCCGGGGAAGACAACCTTTCAACAAAGCCATCATTGAGTGCTTTCGATGTCATAAACTATGGCATTTTTCTTATGAATGTCCTAGTTGGGAAAAAGACAGCTAATTATACGAAATTGGATGAAGAAGATGAAATGTTGCTCATGTCATACGTGGAACTTCATAAATCAACCATAGAAGAGGTATGGTTTTTAAACTTAGGTTGTAACAGTCATATGTGTTGTAACCCAATTTTGGATTCACCAATATTTTCTTAAATGTTATTTTATTTCTATTATTATTTATAAAAAATCCAAAAAAATTAAGAAAAAATTTAAAATTTAAAAATATATTTTTCTCGAGTCAACCGCATCTTTCCATAAAAACCGATTCCACCGGGTCAATACAGGTTAAACCATGTCGACCAGGGTAAAAAATGAGTTTTTAAGCCGTTTCAGGTCAAAACCGTTATTTTTTATCAAAACCGAGTCCACCGGGTCAATACGGGTCAAACCATATTAACCAGGGTAAAAAATGAGTTTCAGGCCGTTTCGGGTCAAAACCGTCATTTTCGATCAAAACCGAGTCCACTAGGTCAATACGGGTCTAACCATGTCGATCGGGATAAAAAATGAGTTTCAGGCCATTTTGGGTCAAAACTGTTATTTTTTGTCAAAACCCGGTCCACCGGGTTGATACCCATCGAAAGTTTTTTTTTTTAGTGTTTCAACATAATTTTCAGTAATTAAAATTGATTTTTAGCGGTTGAAAGGAGCTTTTTCTAATACTGATTTGAGTTTTTAGTTTTACCCATATAAATATTTATTATTATATATATAATAAAACAAAATCAATAATACAGAATTTGTCATAATAAACGGGGTAGTTGAGGCGATAGTAGGCGGAGCAGTTGTGGCGATGAAATTTTTCTTTTAAAGCAAATCTGTACCACCGTATTGGGATTTTCATGTCCCCTCATCATTGGCTATAAATAGCCAGTGAAAATTTGCTGGGAGAAAGAGAGAGAGAGAGAGAGAGAGAGAGAAGAGAATTATGACTATTTGAGTTTTTTTTCAGTTTTTCACGTGAGTAAGATATTGTTTTTTATTAAAAATAATTTGAAAAATATCAAAAATATCCTAACCGTTAGATCTAATAGTATTTAGTTCTGGACCTTTGATTTAATAGGATACAATAGGGCTTACCACATTAGATTAAAACCCAAATCTATCTCAGCCCTTAAAACAATCTGCCCTTCGATCCTGTTGTGCCACATCACCCGTTGTACCAAGCCCTCAGTACACCGCGTCATACCAGATCCAAACTCAGCCCATCCGGACCGTCCGATCAACTTGCAGATCAAGCCAATCACAGCCGAAGGATTAGTTCATCCGCGATCCAATGGTTCACAACCTTCAATTGCACCGGTGTACCATGCTCGCGTTCACACCGTAGCAAAATCTCGGAGTCTCTCTCTCCTCTCGCCGGCGATTCTCTCTCTCTCATCCGATCTCCCATTTCCGGCCGTTTGAAGCCTCCGAACAACCACAATATTTTAGACGAGTCTCCTATTTTTTAGGGACTAATGTCATTTTTTGACGTGTCTCCTATGAATATTGTTTGTCGACACGTCTCTTTTTTTACAGAAAAAGGACCGATGTCAAAAGTTTAAATACCAAATATGGATTATGTCCATTATTATTTATTTTGGTAACTCAGACGTAACTCTCCTTTTTAGGGACAAACGTCAATATTTTAGATGAGTCTCCTAGTTTTAGGGACTGATGTCATTTTTAACGTGTCTCTTATTTTTAGGGACTAACGTTAACCATTTAAAAAAAAACAAAATTGCAAATAAACTCAAAATATAATAGCATTTGAATCAAATAAAAAACACACAAATAAGGGTAACCTTTCTCTTGAAAGGATGTTTTAAGGGTGGTGTCTACCTTCCCTTAATCATAACTAACCCCGTACTTCAATCTCTGGGACCAGTGTCTAATTTGGGATTTCTAGTTCCCTCAAATTACTAGATGGCGACTCCAATAAAATCTTCATTTCCCCCAATCGAGAAAAAAACCCTTGTTGTTAAATAAACAAAAAGTGGAGCCGTCGCGCGACGTCGTGTATCGACAATATGAGTGAGAATAAATTGTGGTTTACAGAATTAGATGAAGGGTTCAAACACTCGATTAAGCTAGGCAACAATTCAAGAATGACAATAATAGGAAAGGGACGTGTGAAGCTGAATGTAGCTAGAGTGATGCAAAAGATTGATGGTGTTTACTACATCCCGAAGTTGAAAAATGATTTATTAAGCATGGGTCAACTACATGAGAAAGGCCTAACAATACTTATCCAAAACAATACGTGCAAACTATTTCATCCAACTAGAGGCCTCATTATAGAGACAGTCATGACCTCTAACAGAATGTTCATTATGCTTGCAGCAATGCCTCCAAAGGAATCAGTAGCTTTTGTTCAAACTAGTGAAGAGGGTGAAACACAACTATGGCACAACATGTTTGCTCACCTTAGTTTCAAGGGCTTAAGACTTTGTATTACAAGAAGCTGGTTAAAGGGTTGTCATCACTTAAAACTCCTACAAAGGTGTGTATTGATTGCTTAGCCAGGAAACAACACAGGAACAACATCCTGAAGAAAAGCTACTGGAGAGCCTCATGCAAACTACAACTTGTTCATTCAGACATTTGTGGACCTGTGAACCCATAATTTAACAGCGAAAAGAGGTACCAAATCACTTTCATTGATTATTTTAGTAGAAACTGTTGGGTTTATTTCATTTCAGAAAAGTTAGAAGCTCTTAATATGTTCAAAAGGTTCAAAAGTTTAGTTGAGAAAGAGGCTGGTTCTTTGATGGGTTGTTTACGAATCAATAGAGGTAGTGAATTCACTTCTAAATAGTTTAATGAGTATTGTAGTATGAATAGGATCAATAGACAATTAACTGCAGCATACACACCTCAGCAAAACAGAGTTGCTGAGAGGAAGAACCAAATGATCATGAATCTAGTTAGAAACATGTTGTCCGAAACATATATTCCTAAAAAGTTCTAGTTGGAAGCGGTAAACCGGTGTGTACATGTATTGAATAGAAGTCCTACTTTGGCAATTAAAGATCCACACCTAAAGAAGCATAGAGTGGTGTTAAACCCTTAGGGGAATACTTCTGAGTGTTTTATTGCATTGGCCACGTACATATTTCGAATGTGAAAAGAACAAAGTTGGATTCAAAGAGCTCAAAATATGTATTGCTGGGAGTAAGTGAACAAACAAAAAGCTACAGAATGTATAATCCACTCACAAAGAAAATGGTGATTAGTCGTGATGTGATCTTTAAAGAAAATAAAATTTGGGATTGGACAGAAGGTGTCACTAATGTGTTGCTAAAGTGGGGGAGATGATGAGAATGTGTGACTGAAGAAGAATTTGAAGAAAATGAAGATAATATTGAAAAGCAAGAGCAGAATGAGACAACTGGAGTAATCAGTCCTTCTTCATTAAGTTCATCTTTAACAAACTCGGTCGAAAATAATAAGCCTAATTAACCTGTTGCCAGAAATCAAAGAACACCATACTAGATACAGGATTATGTCGCAGGATTAGGTGCAGGTTTTGTCTGAAGAAGAAAAAACTCACAACATAGTACTCTATACCACTACTGGAGATCCATACACCTATGAAAAAGCCTTAAGAAGTCGGGAATGGAGAGAAGCCATGGATAATGAGATTTCAGCAATAGAGAGAAATGGTACGTAGGAACTAACTATGCTACCAAAGAATGCAAGAAAGATTAGGGTAAAATAGATATACAAGACGAAGCTCAATGAGAAAGGAAAAGTTGACAAATACAAGGCTAGGCTTGTAGCAAAGGGGTATGCACAACAACATGGGATTGACTATACTGAGGTGTTCGCACCGGTGGCAAAATGGGACACAATCCGTATGGTTCTAGCTATGACAGCACAGAAAAAATGGAAAGTGTATCAACTGGATGTAAAAAGTACATTCCTCCATGGAGAATTAGATGAATATGTGTACGTAAAGCAGCCCCTTGGTTATGAGAAGAAAGGAGAGGAATACAAAGTTTTCAAGTTAAAGAAAGCTTTATACAGATTGAAACAGGCACCAAAAGCCTAGTTTGGTAGGATTGAATCATATTTTTTTTTTAGGAAAGGGTTTGTTTGATGTCCAAGTGAGCATACTTTATTTGTCAAAACTCAAGGAGAAACGATTCTGGTGGTGAGCTTGTACGTGGATGACTTGGTGTTCACTGGAAGTGATAAGGAGATGTTTGCAGAGTTTAAAGCTTCAATGAAACAGGAGTTTGATATGACTGATTTAGGTAAGATGAAGTTCTTTCTTAAAGTAAAGGTTGTATAAAATGATGAAGGAATTTACTTGAGTCAAAAGAAATATGCTCTGGAGATTTTAGAGAGGTTCGATTTGGAGAATACAAACTCAGTTCATAATCCAATGGTACCAGGTATTAAACTGATGAAGATGAAGATGGAAAGCAAGTAGATATGACTCAATACAAGCAGATGGTAGGTAGCCTTATGTACTTATCAGTGACTAGATCGGACCTTATGTTTGTGGTTAGTTTGGTCAGTAGGTATATGCAGAGACCAACAAGTCTACATATGCAGGCTATCAATAGAGTTTTGAGGTATGTGAAGGGATCAATGGACTTAGGAATTTGTTATAAAAGGGGAGGTGCAAGTGATGAAATGTTAATGACCTTCTCTGATAATGACTATGTCGGTGATCAAGATGATTGTAGGAGCACTTCTAAATATGTTTTTATGCTTAGTGGGGGAGCAGTTGCTTGGAGTTCAAAGAAACAACCAATGGTCTCCCTTTCAACAACCAAGGCAGAGTTTATATTTGCAGCTCATTGTGCTTACTAAGCAGTGTGGATGAGAAGAGTGCTCAAAAGGTTAGATTGCAAATAAGGTACATCTACTGTCATACACTGTGATAACATATCTACGATTAAATTAGCAAAGAATCTAGTTATGCATGGCAAAAGTAAGCATATAGACGTCTGGTTTCACTTCCTGCGTGAGCTTTGCCAAAAAGGTGTGATTGAGTTGAAGCAATGCAATTCACGAGACCAAATTGTTGACATTATGATAAAAGCATTGAAGATGGATGCATTTGAGAAGCTAAGAAGTTTGCTAGGTGTATGTATGGTATTAAATGGGTAAACTACTTGTTCAATGCAAGGGAGTTTAAGGGAGGAATTGTTGAGCTGAGTTAGTTAATAATATCCTAGTCTTTAGGATTAAGAGATTATGTTTGATTTATTCTTTGCTTACTAAACCACGGTTGTAGGAGTGTTAAATGTGGGTTGCGTATTTTTTCGTTTTTCTGTTGTATAGGCTTGATATATACACCAGCCTTATTATTGAATAAAACAAGTTCCATTCTCCTCATTTTGAGAGTTTCTTTAATGCTTAAAGTTTTATGGCTTTAACAAAATATTTATATAATTTAAATGAAAACATTCTAACAATATGATATATTAAGGACTTGTTGATAACTTAAAAATATAATAGATATAATATATTAACTCAATGTGATTTAATTAAAATTTTAAATTTGTTGATGATTTAGTAAAAATTTGTTAATTTTTTTTAAAAAATAATTCAAAATAGCATGATTTTAACCATTTTAAAAAAAATTATTATTAATTGAAGTTAACTCGAGTCTTGCCTCTAGTCATATTTAATAACTATGGTTCATAACACTTTTATGTACAATCACAAGAAAAATAAATCATAACAGCAATAATTAACAGCAACTATAATAATTGAAAAAAGGATAATATATTTTTGTTGGGGAAAAATTACCTCTGCATTGAAGGAAAGGGTTGCCCTCATAACCTTCTGAGCAAGAACAACCGGCTGTCATATTTGTCGTACTATTTACTCGCGTTACGTAGCAATCCATGGTATCTCGGTTGTATGTCAAACTATTGTTATTTAGTATCCAAGCCAGCGACATAGGAACAGTATTGTTATTTAGCAATTTGTTGATTTCTTGGGGACTCCATATTTTGGAGTAAAACCAATCCATGTCTGCTAGGAAGGCCAGTTTACGCCCGTCACTTCCTTGTTTACCCTCTATTAACTCGAAAGTTGAATTGAAAACCTGAAGTAAAGGAGGCAAGTACATATCTTGACAACAGTCCTCACCAGAGCATGAACCATTAAGCCGAATATTATTAATGGTACCGTTGGAGCAAATTGAGTCGCATCCAACATGTTCGTCCGAGCCCTTTTTTGTCCACAGACTGGCACGAGTATTGCAACCCACTGCAATGAAATAATTGTAATATGGGATGAAAGGAGTTCCTTCCAAATTCAACGGTAGAACTTCTTGCCGGCCCAGAGATTCAACGGATATCACTGGACCCTTGACAACTGCACCTCTTCCTATTGTAAAATTCACCAACTCCATTTTGATGCTACGTAAAATAGCTCTAGGAGGATTGGAAGTGTCATTGCATTCAACGTCAAAAGATTCCTCCATGTAGCAATCCTTTCCAATCCCGAACGGGTATGGAATGCTAATATTTCCACAGTGGTCCGAACAATTAGGTTTTGCCAGACCAGCCGGTGCTTGCGCCAGTGCTGGCTGAAACATCAGCATTAATAGCAAGAAAGAAATATGGGAGACAAGTTTCACAACCTGCATACTGTTATTTTTATTTCTTGTATTCTTTGAGTTTGGTGCTCTTCAATACCAGGTTTGATCATGTCTTTATATTCAGCCACCGGAGAATTTTGCATGCTTCTTCTAAGCTTACGCGTCGTTGACTAAATGTAATTTCTTATTATAATCAGTCAATAATGACTTTTATTCCAATATGTCCATTAATTATATTATTTTAATCTTTGTTGCT
Source organism: Populus trichocarpa (assembly GCF_000002775.5). Lineage (NCBI taxonomy): Eukaryota > Viridiplantae > Streptophyta > Magnoliopsida > Malpighiales > Salicaceae > Populus > Populus trichocarpa. Next base: position 19,113,054 of record NC_037287.2, on the reverse strand, counting down.
TGATTAAAAAAATGTTAATGGATATTAATTTGGAAGGTTAATTAGATTTGTTTCTCTAGATCGTTATACGATCGAATGAAGTACTGCTCTTACATAATCAATTATTATGTCTAGCAATTTAAGATACTTTTTTTAGTTATTTTATCTTTTTATTTTTAGTTATAAATCTTATTTTTAACATAAAAAGACTGACAATTGAGGAAAGTGAATGATAATAAAGTTTCTTATAAATCAAAACTTTTAAAAAATAAAAATAATAGAGAAACACATAAAATATATATATATATATTTTATCTAAGTCTTCTTGCTAAAAGTCTAGACTATTTAAGGCTGGTCCACCATTTGTGGAAATAATTAAGAAAGTTCATAGATTAAAGTAGCACGCAAATGAGATAGTAAGTCCAGAGGAATTAACTAAAAGAAAATAATATTCTAGTTTAAATTCTATCATTTTTATTTTTTAATCTACATATAAATGTGTGATTTATTGAAGAACTTGAGTTAGCGGGTTCTTTTCTATAGTTCTAAAAACCCCCAATCCTCTGTTTTCTATTGCTCTGCCTCCTTCGAAAACCGTCGTATCTTAATTATTATGGCTTCCATGAAGGGTATATGATAATTGGATACGTGACACATGAAGGGTCTATCCATTCCATCACTAGACTCAATATTTTCATATATAAAAAATAAAATTTGTAGTTACCCAATATTGGTTTAAACAATTGTTTTATATGGACCAATAATCTTCATGTGGAAGATTCATTAGAAAACGAACCCTTACGGCAAAATTTAGTCTAAGCAAGAGTCACGAGTGTACAGCCACCTAGCAACATCGTAGTCTTTTCTTAAACACTTCTACCGCGTAGCCTTTACGGCGTAGATGATTCATACGCTAAAGTCAAAAGTGCTCAAGTAGGACATATTTACAATTTATGGTTTTCTAAATTTGTAACACATCAACACCACCAGGACATATTCCCGACCCTGAAGCACTCGTGGATTGTTTATATCGAGGAAAGTATTATTATAAAATCCTCCATTTCCTATATTTAAATACAGGTTGGTTTTTAACAAGTTTTTAATTATTTTCCTATATATATATGATTTGAAACATATCTTATTTAATGAATGGAAATAGGAGAAGATCTAACAGAAATAGTTTCAATTAAAACACCATATAGTTTTGGGATTAAAATAAAATAAAATAAAAATGTACATGGGGGCTAGCTAGTAAAAGATTTGCATCTAGTCTTTGAATTGTTTAAAGAATATTTTGGAGTGGGATTATAGTATTCTAGTGGAGGTTTCATTAAATCTTCGTGAGGACTTTAATTAATTAATTGTGATGAATTTGTACAATAAATAATATATATCGGGGCTAATAATTTACTTGAGACATGAAGTTTATGGTTTACAATTGCCGTATTTGGTTGGAGAGAAAGGGTTTGAAACTATTTGAGATTTTTATATAATCTGATGCAACTACACATCGGAGAATTTATATATATATAGCAGAAAGATTCCGAGCAAAATTCAATCAGACGATATCCGAAACTTATAATTTTTAAAAAATATCCACTTCTAAGAAAATCTTAAAATATTAATAAAAATTTGAATACAAATTAAAATAGAGTCATACTCCAAATTTGCTCCCATAAAATCAGTAGTTTAAGTCCTACAAATCTCAGGGTTACTGGAGATTTACATGTTCATTAATTTTAAAATTTATTCAATTAATCAAAATACACGCAGATTAAACTAGACATTCACGTTAATCTAAAAAAACAGTTTTAAATTGAATTTGTCAATAGTGCACAAACTGTAATTTAATAATTATTCAGTTTTATTTATATAAAAAAACAAATAACTTTCCAAGCAGCTTCCAAGAATAGTAACTTCTACTTTGAAATTTGTCAATGGTGCACAAACTATAATATAATCATATCATTTTACCTTCTCTTTCTAATAAAATATTTTCGTAGACATTTGAAAGTTTGTATATTTACCAAATAAGATTTTTTTCGGACATTTTCTACAAGCTACATTGATTTACATGAAAAAATTGCTAAAATAAAGTGATTAATTAATTATTCAACACTAAATCCTTACCACTAAAATTCTTTAAAAAGTCTTTTTTCTTGATTTTTGGTTTTTTAAAAACTAATCCTGGCCATGATTGAAATCATTGAATTGGTCAAAGTAGATTTGTTGCAAACAACTGACAACCATTTATTTGAGCTCAATAATGGAAGTAGAGAGTGAGAGAGAGAGCGGTATGATCTTTTTTTGATTCAACTAGCTAGGATTAACTATATTTCAAGAAAAAATCACTGATTGTGACAGAGAAGAGTACTACCAGTAAACTGTGTCCAAATCATTTTCCACAAATTCAACTAGAAATTCTATTTATCGTTGGCCTTTGGAGCCATGCACTCATATTTTCATAATTCGAGTATTTGTAAAATTGAGTTAGGATGTTTCTTTCCACCCTCCAAGCTTGACCAGCTATAATAAATTCCACAGGACTACCAAAATGTTTCTCAATTGAGTGATGATGACTTTTGTCTTACCATTAAGAAGATGATTGGAACTGTTCTCTTGGAACCACTTGAATTTCCTTGAACTCTAAAAAAAAAAATAGAAAGACAACGTTCAGAAGACGATTTTATGAATAAAACAGGAGAAGAAAAGTCGCCAATTTCTTGAGGGCCATAACTTTTTTTATAATGTGGAATATATATCTAGTAGAAAAGTACTTGGAATGAACTTTCTATCAGAAATTAATCAATAATCCAACTGGTCAGGTCTATGATACAGTTTTAAATTATGAACCAATTGCTTTCACTTTTATTTAGGTATTGTACCCAGAAAGTTCCCTGCAATTTATTGATTTGGAAGAAATGGGGAGCCTTCATCAACCAGGAGGAACCAAAAACAGAGCTCCTATTCATCCAATACAGAGCTTCTTGCACACAAAAAACACAAGTCCATCTCCATAGTTTTACCATTCAACCCGACACCAAAACCTCTCATAGCCGGCTGTTGTTATTCATTTTGAGGCCTCATCATATAAACAAAAAAAAAAATCAGAAAATAAAAAATACAAAAATAAAAAATATTGAGAGAAAATATAAAAAATATATCAGTGAGAAGAATATGCTTTGAGAAATTGCCAAAGCCTGGTTGATATTTACTCTTTATTTGTATGGTTACATTTAATTTCATTTTTAGCATTTGACTCGACATGCAAAAATTTCTTCTGAGTGCATGCCAAGAGTTTTGAAGGTGAATTCATGCTTTCCTCCCTCATGTTTGTGAATACTGCACCATGTTATTTAGCTTCCTCTGGAAAAGCTTTCCTTTTGTTGTCAACTGGTGTGTAAAACACTTTGTTGGACACCTTTGTACTAGTTTCCTATCAAAAAAGTCAAATTGTGTGCATATTATCACCTTAATGCATGGAAGGGTTTCTAATAATTTCTTTCCGCTTTTGACGTCTTTCATCTAATTTTCCTAGGTACACAGAGAACACTGTAGCGCGCAGTTTGAGTCTACAAAAGCAACTCTGTCGATATGCTTCTGTTTCTCTGGATGCTGAGGTCGTCTACTTTCTCTTCCCATTGGCATTGATCTCTCTGATATCTTAGTAGCTACGCTATCTGTGGCAAAGGATGCTCTGTTTATGTAACTTAGTTGTGAACATAAGTTGATGGTTTAACTTGTTAGTTTACAATATTTTCTTCCATTCAGAAAGGGATAAAAACGTATAAAGGGGGAAGGGGTTTGCTTTGTGAAAGAATGCTTGGGGCTACATAAATTTGGATTTCTACTTGTGGAAAATATTGAGTAATTGGAGGCTGCCTCTTTAGCAATTGCGATTAAGAAATTAATAGCACTTTTAATTTATTTGTCATTCTCATAACTGGAATACTAGTATTGGTATTCATACTACTATTTCTTAAAGGCTACTGTTTTTTGTTCTTAATGCAAATATAGGATTGAATTTAGTTTTTTTCTTTCTTTCTTCAGTTGACAGGTCTATCAAATACAGACAGGAAGACTCTTGGTTTACTTATCAAGGCTCCAAAACTTATGGATGAAAGTTTCACAACCCGCATTAATAATTATTCAGTTTTATTTATAAAAAAAAATAAATCCAACCCGCATTAATAAATTAACCAAACTGCAGAGGCCCAGCTTCTATATATCTTTAAATTTCGAATTCAAGTATTTTATGTAAATTAGGCAGTTTAAACCACCCCCTTTAGAGGATACATTTGTCAGGTAGTACTTTTTTGGTCTGAATCTTCAAAAAAGAGAAGAGAAGACATTTAATTCATAGAATTGTATGGAATTTTTTTTCTTCAATTCACTAAATTTCTACTGTCTAATAAGAACTAATCAACTGATTAACTAAAAAAATCATAGAAGTGGAGAATACATTCTATTCTTAAAATAATATTATCCATCGTACTACCATTTTACCTTAAAATAAAGTGTCTGGCGATGAAGAACCAGCACAAAGACAGTATCTCAATCAGTAGAATATCCCAAGAACACCGTCTTGTCTGTAGCTAACCAAAGACCCCATGATATAAACACCAAAAGCCAAGCTGAAAATGGCTCTGCGCAGCGATTTTCCTTTAACCAAATATTTCCACTCAAGTACTGGCACGTCTACAATAGTACTCGTCGGCATACACCATTGAAAAATCAACCATTTAATAAATCTTGCACCAACATTTCCATACATAGGAGCAGTGGAGGATCCCTATCATCTTATTAATACAACACAACGATATAATACATGATTCTAAGTTCATTCAACAACTTCTAAACAAAAGAAAATCATAACACACAAGCCAACATTCTATTTGGTAATTAATAAGAAAAACATATTAATTGTTTGATAATCAAAAGATCAACGTCTGATGATGAAGAATTATTAAAATCACAAGTCATTATTGATGTCGGAAATGCATCCCATGTATTGCATACTGAGATCAGCCATGATACTTTCATTCTCTTGACTGTCTTGTTGAACATTTGATCCCTTTTGAATTACCCTCTCTAACTCTGTGGTTACTTCTTTCATTGTTGGCCGATTTTTCCCATTCAAATTCAAGCATTTTCTTGCAAGATTGCCGACAGCAACAACTTCTTCGTTATGGCAATGCTCTTTGACTCTAGCATCAAGAATATCAAACAACCTGTTATCTTCCATCAACATGATAAAATGTGTGGCTAAACTTCTACTTTCTGTTGGGCTAGCGGAAAATATCGGTTTTTTTCCGCTTAAAAGCTCAACCAGAACCACTCCAAAGCTATAAACATCACTTTTTTCTGTAAATTGACTAGACTGGAAGTACTCTGGATCCAAGTAGCCAAAAGTACCCTGCACATGAGTGGTCAAGTGAGTTTGATCGATGGCAATGGATCTTGAAGATCCAAAATCTGATATTGTGGCTCTATATTTCTCGTCTAGGAGTATGTTTGTAGACTTGATATCACGGTGATAAATCGGAATTGATGCTGCCGAGTGTAGATAAGAAAGGGCTCCCGCAACCTCAATGGCAATCCGTAATCGCATTTCCCAAGATAACAAGAAGTCATCATTTTGAACATGGATATACTTGTAAAGATTTCCATTGGAAATGAATTCGTATACTAGTATAGGAACTTGAGTCTCCAAGCAACAACCTAGCAGCTTAACCACATTTCTGTGGTTCATTTGTGAGAGAATGACGACCTCGTTAATAAATTCTTCGAGATTTTCTTCATCAACGACTTTGGACTTTTTAACAGCAATAATTCTTCCATCTGTTAACATTCCCTTGTAAACAGTGCCTTGACCACCTTCTCCAAGTATTCTGTTCACATTAAAACCATCGGTGGCTACTTCCAACTCCTTGGAACTGTATATTTTTGTTTTCTGAACGCTACCATCACTAGTGGATAATTGTTGCTGTAACAATAGCCCACCGTTACGTTTGAAGAATTTCTTTTTGAGTTCCTTGTTCTGCCTCTTCTTTATAAGTTTATAAAGCCTCCAAAGGCCAAACAGCAGTACCAATATAAAGATGACTGATCCTACAACTGCATTATTTACAGCAACGCATAAATCTTAATTAATATGTTGACATCTGTGCTCACATATATGACTGCTGAATAGTAGCATGCTAGATTAATTATGTAGAATTAATCATTTAATCATTTCTCTGTTTATATCAAGCCATATATTAGTGAATGCTCATCGTATGAGGACGAATATAACATTTCACAAAAACTATAAGGCTGAAAATGAACATTAGTGACAGGCATTAAACAGGTCGAAAGGAATAAATCAGAAACCTTCGTACCTATGATAATTATATAAATTTTATTTATCGCACATCTATACCCTCCACGTGTATTCACACATTTGAGCATTCTTTGGCACGTATTTTTCTCTGAGGTCTTGCATTCATCAACATCTAATAAAATAAGAAAGCAAAAATAATCACCATCTCATATACAAATAATGAAATTAATAGATATTAAAACTTGGAGATGGAGTGAACCAAATAAAAAATAATCACCATGTCAGTTGCCAAGTAATTAATTTTTATTAATATGGGTTCCACAGTAAAAAAATATCTAGCTATGTAATTAATTCAAACCGGAATAAATTAAAAAATTATTTTGAAACTAACACGCCAGTATTAAAATACTAAACTACTTCCTGATTCTAAACCAATCATGTATTTGCCATCGTTAATTAACATTTTATTTTAATCTGACACTTACCATCATTAAATTTGATTACATAAACACACACAAAAAAACTATTGCTTGAATAAAAATAATAAATAAATCAAGAAAAAAGTTAAGATCAATATTTACCTATGCAACCAAGTTCAAGGTAAGGGTTACCCTCAAATCCACGCCAACACGCACATTCAGATTTTAAGGATTGATTGTAATACGTGTTGCAATAAATGGAAATATCAGAATCACTTATATTCATCACCCAACCCAAGTTCGCTGGAACGTAATCTTTATGCAGCAGTGCGAATGGATCACTTATATTCGATGCAAACCATGTCCCATTCACCAAAACGGCTAGCTTGCATGCTTCTCTACCTTGATCAACGTTAGTAGAAACTAATGTTGGTTTGAAAACCTGAAGGAGTGAAGGGATTGAAGCCTGACAGCAATTTCGACCTGAACACATATTATTTTCTTGCAAGCTAACGTTACTCCGCTGGTTACCGCATGTAGGCACGCAACCGAGGACTTGCGGCTCAATCCCGCTCATGAAAGCTCGAGTATCACAACCTCCTGCAATGAACACATTCCAGGAATCGGAGAAAACAAAGGGAGATCCAGTGAGATCCAGAGATCCACCATCTTCCCTGCCAGTACAATTGAAGGATATTACTGGACTTTTGACGGTAGCCAATCCTTTTTCAACTGAAATATTCAGCACCTCCATTTTGATTCGACTTATAAAAGCTCTAGGAGGATTGGTGGTTTTGTTGCATTCAACCGCGAACCATTCGTCCTTGTAGCAGTCTTTTCCAGTTCCAAAAGGGTAAGGAATGGTAATGTCTCCGCATCGATCTGGACAACCGAACTTCGCTACAGGTGCTGCTGCTTTTGCTAACTGAAACATTAACATCAGCAAAGTCATTTTAAACACCAATTTCGAAACCATTTTCTCCATTCTTGTGGTTTTTTTTCCGAGATATAATTTGATTTCGAGTTCAAATATCCAGCTTTAAAGAGGAAGGGAAATATTGAAGACATTTCTTTGCACTTTCGTGGTCTCCTAGTCAACCCAATATTAGCAACTAACAACTAGCCTCTTTGGGTCTTGTAAGAAAATATTTATTTAGATATATGAGAGTTTCTGTATCTATTAAAAAAGATTTTTTTTGTGTATCTTTTATTAGTTATATTGGCTTATCAAGTATTAGCTACCGGTTTATTGATTAGAAAAAATGGATCAAATTATTAGAACCAAGTGATTAACCAATTATTTAATACAAAAACCTTCTTTCTAATCTATTTTAATATTTTGGGATATCATTAAATATCAAAACTAAAATTCCTGAAAAGTATTTTTCTTGATTTTTGGTTTTTAAAAAATAATCCTGGCCATGATTGAAATCATTGAATTGGTCAAAGTTGATTTGTTGCCAAAAACTGACAACCATTTAATTATTCATAAAGCAATTGTTTCCTTTTTCAGACGGAAAAGCAATGCTAATGCTTCCATAAATTTCTGTACAATTAGGCCTTGCTAAAAGTGCTGATACAGTTGCAATTTCAAGCACTAGAATAGCAGGAAAAAAAATTAGAGACACAAAATGAGGAATCATGCTTTCCCCTTGTATTACATATTTAGGTGCCAAGAGTTTGAGCTCAATAATGGAAGTAGGGATGAGAGAGAGAGCGGTATGATCTTTATTTGATTCAACTAGCTAGGATTAACTATATTTCAAGAAAAAATCACTGATTGTGACAGAGAAGAGTACTACCAGTAAACTGAGTGTCCAAATCATTTTCCACAAATTCAACAAGAAATTCTATTTACCTGTGGCCTTTGGAGCCATGCACTCATGTTTTTGTAACTCAAGTATTTGTAAAATTAAGAGTTAGGATGTTTCTTTCCACCCTCCAAGCTTGACCAGCTATAATAAATGCCACAGGACTACCAAAATGTTTATCAATTGAGTGATGATGACTTTTGTCTTACCATTACGAAGATGATTGGGACTGTTCTCTTTGAACCACTTGAATTTCCTTGAACTCTTATAAAAAATATATATATATTATAGAAAGACAACGTTCAGAAGACGATTCTATGAATAAAACAGGAGAAGAAAAGTCGCTAATTTCTTGAGGGCCATAACTTCTTTTATAATGTGGAATATATATCTAGTAGAAAAGTACTTGGAATGAACTTTCTATCAGGTCTATGATACAGTTTTAAATTATGAACCAATTGCTTTCACTTTTATTTAGGTATTGTACCCAGAAAGTTCCCTGCAATTTATTGATTTGGAAGAGTATTTTTTTCGCACTTATCACAGCCCACCAATCCAATGAACTCAACCCAGGAGTTGAAAGGAAATATGGAACTCTTTCTCCAAGAAAGAAAAGAAAGGTTTCTAAGAAGTGTGATCAATTCACGCCTAATACTCTTGAAATGTTTTCATCTATGGTTTTGAAGTGTTATCTTAACAGCTATTCACAAAGGCACAGGTAATTACGACCTTGTTTTTACCATTTCTAGCAGTTACTAATACAAATATTTTTTTTATCGAGTATGTATTTCTACATTAATTATCTAGGATTTTATCCATTAATCCCTCAAACTCAATTTAACAATGAAGAATTTTCCTTTAATCATATCCATTTTACACAAATGGTCTTTTGCTTTTTGGAAGCTACGTCAACTCTTATATGTTGTTTTTTTAATAACATCAATTTCATTATTTATAGCTTTTTATCACTTTATTTCTTTTATGACATCTTCAAAATTATTTATTGACGTTACAAGTGGGCTTTGATGATTTAATAGTTGTGATGCATTTTTCATGGGCTTTTTTTTTCTCATCAATAAGTTTCTTCTTTTTTAAAGCAACTTTTTCTAACTTTTGTTTTTGCTTTTTTTTTTTCTAAGAAAAGTAATATGTTGAAGTTCGATTCTCTTTTCTAGCTTGAAGGCTTTTTCTGTATCCATTAAATAGTTTTTATTTATCTCTTCATGCCTTTTATTAATATTGCAATGGTTATTTTTTATGTTTTTCATCTCAATGCCCAATGTTGAAACCTAATTTGACCCTATTTTTGTATATATTTTTTAAAAAATTAGAAAAATTACATATTTTCAATAATTTTAGCTATTTTAATTATTTTATTATTTTCTTCCTTTTTATTTAATTTTGTGTCAAAACATCTTGAAAATCATAAAAAAATAAAAAATTCAAAAATAAAGAAATTTTTTTTAAAATATAAAAAAATAGCTAGGATTTGAATTTAGACCGATAATCAAGCATCATACGAAAAAACAAGGTTTGAATTAAAAAAGAAAATGGCTTAATTTAATTAAGAGTTGACAAAAGTTTATCTTCAAGGATGATTTTGAAATTAATAGCTAAATTACAAATCAATGAAGGGATTAATTGAAGAAAAAGAATATAAAAAGTGAGAGTTAAATTGATTAAAATTGCTTCATTTTAGGAGCCAATGATGGATTTGCAGGTCTCAATTAATTTAATTGGGGAAAGAAAAAGGTGATTTAAAGCAAATTGAAATAATTCAAAATTCAAGGACTATAATGAGAATAAAGAATGTTTGTCAGGTTTTTATTTTAATTCATTTCAATCATACCAGTCTAATTGAATTAGTTTGATTCAATTTAGTCCCAAGTTAACTCAATTTGAATCCAATTATTTTTAATTGATTCATTTTGAGTCCAATTAAACCCCAAAATCCAACGATGAATTTTAGATTTTCCAATTATTTATTTTAAAACATGCTAAAAGAGCTGAAACATTGTTTTTTAAAATTAAAAAAAAAAAGTAGTCTGGCCCGGACGAAGCGTGAGCATGATACTAAATCCTAACATTTATTTTAATTCAAAAGGCATGCACTGAATCAAGTCCTTTCTTACTTGTACAGACATGAAATATATTTTTTTGACAACTCATTAGGATTCAATCACATTTCAGCCAAATTGGATGCAATTGACCAAAACCAAGTACAGGATACAAATTGATTTTTGAAAAGCCCAAGAAAAAATAATATTTTTTAAAAAATACAAAGAAACTGGGTTGCCTGAAGAAAACGCAGGCAGCTGGCATGTCCTGCTATAGTATGTCACTCGAATTTATTCTTTTTTTCTCTAACAATTTATAGGCATCAAAAAAGGATACAAGCAGAACAAGTTAGCCCTTTTATTCCCTCTCAGATAAAAGAGTAACGGAAAAATGGAAGACGCTGCTGCTGCTGCATCATCAGCTGTAGTCGTGGAAGAAGAGCGCCTCGACGTTCTCAACAAAACCGGTCAAAAAACCGGCATTTCGAAGCCCAGGCAATCACCAATCTCTCTTCTTCCTCTCTCTATCTCTTCATCGATCATCTTATTGTTACGTATGTTTTGATTAAACACCTAATTAATGCCTCTAGTTACGCTCCTGTGCGACGTCGTTTATAGCACTCAAAATTAAAACAGAGCAATTTTTTTTTTAATTTTCCTTTTCTTTTTGACCGTTACTTTATTTGGACGTCGTTTATAGCACTCAAAATTAAAACAGAGCAATTTTTTTTTTAATTTTCCTTTTCTTTTTGACCGTTACTTTGTTTGTTGTTTGGTTGCTGAGAAAAAGAAATTGCGATTCTTCTTTTTTTTTTTTGTTATTTTTATTTTTTGGAAATTTAGAGGAGAAGTTCATAGAGATGGAGATTACCACAGAGCAGTTCACGTGTGGATTTACTCCGAAAGCACACAAGAATTGCTTCTTCAACGTCGCGCCGATTGCAAGGATTCCTGGCCAGGCCGATGGGATATCTCAAGCGCCGGCCATATTTCTGCTGGCGATTCTTCACTTGTGTCCGCTCAGTGAGTCAATTTGTGACAGTTTTTCTTATTTTATTATCTTGTCAATTAATTTCTTGCTGCATAAAAATAACCTTTTTTTATTAAACTAATTTTTCTTACTGTTATGCGTTTAGGAGAGAGCTTCAGGAAGAGCTAGGCATTAGCCTTCCAAAGGATGCGTTTGAACATATTTTTATTTATCTTCAAGAGTGGTTAGTATTTATTTATATATACATCAAATTCCTTATTTAACTGTACAAGTTCTATAGGATACCTTGTCTATGGAGGCCGGACCGATTAAATTAATTGGTGTAATGGATTGTGATATTATGATTTTGATTTAATTGATCTTGTTGACGTAGACTGGGGGATCGGAAGAATGCAACAAGGCTTGTATTAATTGATTGTACTTTATATTTGAATGCAGTGTTATAAATGATGGGAAATTCATCAATAATGAGTTCAATGATGTGTATCTTGTGACAACTGTAGATCCGATTCCTCTTGAAGCATTTACTCTTCAGGTAAGGAAATGTGTGCTCTTCATTCTCCTTTGATGAGTGTTGGTTTGTGTTAATACATGTTTTATCTATTATCGACTGGTTTTGATAAAAAATCAATTTGGAGAATACCACTTGTTTATGCTTGAAAGTTTTCTTTTTTCTTGCACGTTTAGACTTTTTCCAATTGGTGTTTTATATCTGAATTTTTTATACATGTTCTGGTACATGCACATTATTTTGTTTTCTGCCAAATAATGTGCTCTTTTCATTTGAAGGTTCGATCGAGAGTGGCATGCCTATCATTTCAGACATGAATATTTCATTAATTGGTTACTGCTATTAAGTTGTGAAAAATATGAATGCTTGTTTATGATTTCACTTTATGATAGGAAACAGAAGTATCTGCTGTTAAATACATTTCGTTCGAGGAATATAGAAGCTTACTTGTCAAAGAAGATCCTGATTATGTGCCCTATGATGTAGATGAACAGTATGGCCAACTCTTTGAAATCATTAGGAAAAGGTATGCTAAACAGTATCTTTTTAGTAAAATTAACTATGCTAGTTATAACATCTTTTCTCAACTGTGGTGGAATGCATCCTATGGTTATCTTTTTGTCTCAAGTTCTTTAACAATTAAGCAAATCAAAGAAACATATTTACTCCTTATTTGTAAGGTTACATTCGATTTCATCTTTAGCATTTGACTCAACATGCAAAAACTTTTTCCGAGTGCATGCCGAGAGTTTTGAAGTTGAATTCATGCTTTCCTCCCTCATGTTTGTGAATATTGCACCATGTTATTTAGCTGCATCTGGAAAAGCTTTCCTTTTGTTGTCAACTGGTGTGTAAAACACTTTTTTTGGACACCTTTGTACTAGTTTCCTATCAAAAAAGTCAAATTGTGTGCATATTATCACCTTAATTCATGGAAGGGTTTCTAATAATTTCTTTCCGCTTATGATGTCTTTCATCTAATTTTCCTAGGTACACAGAGAATACTGTAGCGCGCAGTTTGAGTCTACAAAAGCAACTCTGTCGATATGCTTCTGTTTCTCTGGATGCTGAGGTTGTCTACTTTCTCTTCCCATTTGCATTGATCTCTCTGCTATCTTAGTAGCTATGCTATCTGTGGCAATGTACGCTCAGTTTATGTAACTTAGTTGTGAACTTAAATTGATGGTTTAACTTGTTAGTTTACAATATTTTCTTCCTTTCAGAAAGGGATAAAAACCGTATAAAAGGGGAAGGTGTTTGTTTTGTGAAAGAATGCTTGGGCCTACATTAATTTGAATTTGTACTTGTGGAAAATATTGAGTAATTGGAAACTGCCTCTTTAGCAATTGCGATCAAGAAATTAATAGCACTTTTAATTTTTTGTCATTCTCATAACTAGAATACTAGTGTTGGTAATGCTACTTCTATTTCTTAAATGCTAATGTTTTTTGTTCTTAATGCAAATAGGATTGAATTTAGTATTTTTTTTCCTTCTTTCTTCAGTTGACAGGTCTATCAAATACAGACAGCAAGACTCTTGGTTTACTTATCAAGGCTGCAAAACTTATGGATGAAATATTCTACCTTCAGGTACTTACCATTGCAAAACAATGTGAATGCACATGTGCAAGAAGTAGGCTGATACACACATACAATCTGCAGAAACTATTGGTTTACAGATGTCTTCCATGTGGTAGACTTGAATACCAATATACCTGCACATGCCCCATAAAATGATATTTTTGTTCATGATCTGTATAGTTACTAAAGTGTTTCTCTAGCTCGAGCAGTGGTCTATTTGGTAACGAGCATGCCCAGTCGTTTTGTCTGCCTTCCCTTTTCTTTTCCTTTGGGGGTGGGCAGGCCAAAGGTGATTAGGGCAAACAAAGTGAGAAAAACCCTAAGCTGGGAAACAAGACCTGTAATTTACTCAACAGAAAGTTCAATGGAAACGTCTGGGTGAGAGAGGCCTTCTGAATTTGTTAGACGATCCCTCATGGAAGGGAACTGAGCAGAAAGAACTTTGGCTTAAGCATTCAAGACATGACTTGGCATTATGTATAGTAGTAACTCATAAAACATTTCAAGATGTGGACTCATAATAAAGTCAAGTAGTTTCTTTCTGATTTGATGTTATGTTGCAAACTTGCCCAAATTCTTTTCATTTGGATCTCCTGTCAGTGAAATAGTTGATATTTGTATTTGAAACTTTGTACAAGTAATGTGAATGTCATTCTTCTGTGTAACTTTACATGATTTGTTTCTCCTTCCTACAAAATTCAGATAATTAGTCTCTTGTAAAATCCAATACAATAAGCCTTTTTATGATTGCAATAATTAGCAACTGTGAATGACTGTTAGCGGTGCCTCTTGATTTTTCTGCTTCTAATCAGGTTTGGTACAGCAATCCAGCTCTAAGAGATTGGTTGAAGGAGCATGCTAGTGCATCAGAATTAGACAAGCTCAAATGGATGTATTATTCAATTAATAAGAGCCCCTGGTGAGTCTTTTTTTGAGGTGCTGCTTCTTTGAGCTCTTATGTGTGCGTGCTTGGAACAAGCTAAGAATTCACCATTCCCCAACTTTTTATATATTTTTTTAAGAGAATACCTGTCGATTAGAATTTATTGGTGATCAACAGGTCCTGTCTTGATGAAAACGAGGCATTTTTAACAACCACAGATTCAGCCATCAAGTTACTTCCTGAAGCCACGAAGCCAGTCAGTGGATGGAAGGGTCTGGAATATAAAGCAGCGTTTCCCATGCTAAAACCACCTGGTGCAAATTTTTACCCTCCAGATATGGACAAAAAGGTATGCATGGGAGGATCATTATGCAAATTGAAGTTAATTTTTTTAAAATAGGATCACCATCATATATTTGTGACTGGAAAACTGTTTGATGCTTCTGTCATCATTTAGATCTCTCCCCCTCTATACCTACTATAATAATAAGTTTCTCTTATGTCAGGAATTTAAATTATGGAATGACAGTCTGACAGAGAAAGAACAAAATGATGCAATGGGCTTTTTCACCGTCATCAAAAGACACAGTGAATTTAGTTTGGATTCTTCTTCACCTAATCATGCAGTTCATGGGACAAATCATTTAATGACTGCCCATGATCTATATAGTGTTCCTTACTCAAAGGAGTATAACTCCTTCCTTAGAAAAGCTGCAGAACTATTGCATGAAGCTGGGGACTTGGCTGGCTCACCTAGGTATATAGAGTTATACTAGATTTTTCTTGTTGCCAGTAACTCATTTGTTCACATCATACTGAATACTGTTCCACTTACCGATGATTGTTGAATTTGTTCTTCTGCTGTGTAGTTTGAAGAGGTTACTACATAGCAAGGCTGACGCATTCCTCTCAAATGACTATTATGAATCAGATATAGCCTGGATGGAATTGGTTAGTATGCAGAATACTTTGACATTCCAGAAAACACTCAAAAGTTTTTGGTTCGGGTATATGGTGATAAGAATGACATCTAGTGCGTGGTATTTTTTGCCCCCTGTCATCAGCACTCTAGTTTGAGATAAAAGGGCTCTGTAGGAATTGTTTCGCATGAGCAAGTTTTCTAATACTGAGAAAGGGATACGATTTTGGGGGATTGTTAATGCTGGCACTTGCTTGTGTACACTCCCCCTCCCCCTGGGCCACCACAATCACATAGTTATGGATATTGAATCATGGTGACTGTTTTCTTTATATACGACTCTCCTTTTTCTGAATGAGGTGGAATTGTAATAGGAGCAAGAGAGGCACTTGAAGGTCTGCTGAGGCCTTCTAACTTAAAAATTTTGGAAACGTTCTGTCATTCTGCAATATTTCACAGGTCTCGGCAGTCTGCATAACTTACCTGATTTATTGTTTGTTTTGTTCCTCAAGGAAAAAGGAAATAGCTTAGGCTAAGAATAAAGCAAAAAAGTTCTGTCATTCTGCAATATTTCACAGGTCTCAGCAGTCTGCATAACTTACCTGATTTATTGTTTGTTTTGTTCCTCAAGGAAAAAGGAAATAGCTTAGGCTAAGAAGAAAGCAAAAAAGTGATCTGTACCTATCATGGAATGATGAAAACTAACTATGTTAGCAATTGGATGTTTACACTTTCTAAATAAACTAATAATGTTGTAATATGAAAAAGATAGGGCTCAATCATTGGATTTTTCATTTTCTAAGTCTTTATTCTCATGTAGCCATTTACTTTTAATAACATCAATTGTGTGTTTGTTGAGTTTTTCCTAGAATGAATGGGTTAGATCTTCGTTTCACTGTTAAGGTGCTTAAATTCTTAATATTCTCATCTAGATTCATGACATGTCTTAAACTATCTCTGGATTTAGGACTCTAAGCTGGACATTACCATAGGTCCATATGAGACGTACGAGGATGCAATTTTTGGCTACAAGGTAGCATTGATCTTAAATTCTTTCCTGACATATTCATAATCTCCCGGGTAGCATAAATGACTCATGAGTTCTGTTATGTTTTCTCAGGCAACATTTGAAGCATTCATTGGTATCCGGGATGACAAAGCAACTGCTCAACTAAAATTGTTTGGTGATAATTTGCAGGTATTGAGTCATTTTATATGCAAAGTTGGTACTTGTTTTTCTTGGAACTTCTCTTTTTATATTCATGATTTCTAACAGAGTATATCTGTTTAGTTTTTGGAACAAAATCTTCCAATGGACAGTGCATACAAATCAAAAAATGTCAATGCTGCTCCCATTCGGGTCATCCGGCTTCTTTATAATGCAGGGGTATGTTCTTGGAATATATATAGGACAAATCTCTGTCTTTTGTTGTTTCTCTATTGTACCTTTTTTTTGGCATGAACCCATCCCGTTTACAATACCGGGATCTAAAACTCTGTTGGTCCATCCTTTAAAGATCAGCTTTTTGGTGAAACTTTTGCTGAAATACTTCTCCCCACCCCTTATGTATGAGTTCCTATTTCAAAGGAGAGAAAACCAAGGCTGATGGGTTTTAATTTGACATCAGGATGTAAAGGGTCCTCAAACTGTTGCTTTCAATTTACCAAATGATGAGCGTATAGTAAAAGATCGAGGAACTTCAATGGTCATGCTGAAGAATGTTTCAGAGGCAAAGTATAATTTCTTACCTTATTTCTAAACCTGTTATAATGATTGTTGCTTTCTGAAAATATGTTAATGGAAATTACTTTAAATATCACGTGTCTGTCCTAATCAGGTTCAAGCATATTCTTCAGCCCATAGCTGATGTTTGTATTAGCAAGGAACAAAAAGGATTGGTAGATTTTGAATCTTTCTTTACGCACACTATATGCCATGAGTGCTGCCATGGTATTGGGCCTCATACTATCACACTTCCAGATGGCCAAAAGTCAACAGTAAGAAAGGTTATTTACATAACTTTTCTTTTTATACTACATCTATAATTTATGGATTGTTTTGCATTTGTATGTTTTTTATAATGGGGCATACATAGATAGCTACCCTCTCTTCAATTAAATTCCTCATTTCCGCAGAGTACTGGAGGGAGATTTCTATTTTATAAAACTGGAAGTTTTTTTATATACCAGAATTCAAACAGGATATATTACCATGTTGCTGGAATATATTTGTGTGCTCTTATGGTTTAATTTTCCCACCCTACTTTTGTGTCTTCTATAACCTGAAAGCATCTCAACCTCTACACATCTTTGACTGTTTAAAATGAGACGAGCATTGCCATATCTTTTACAACCTTATGTTTGATTCCAAACAGTTTTCTTTATATGGAATCGTTCTTCAGCTCTTCACAGAAAGTAATTGTAATTGAGATTTTTAAGCCTCAATTTAAACTACTAGATGGTTTTAGGGAGACCAAACTTTGGAGTTATTTTGTGACTTCAGTTTTGGAAACAAGAGGTGTGGTTAGTGTAATTGCAACAATGTCAGTGGTAGTCAATGTAATTTATCATTTATTCCATTTCATATTCTTTCTTCAGTTTTATTCAGTAGAAATTCTGCCTTGGATGTTTCTTTCATTGTTAAGTTGTGCCTGAAGTAGTAGTCTACCGGGCCTTGAAATCTGTGGATAGGGGCCTTGCTGAGAGTTCCTTTCATCTTTCTCTTTTTTAACTCAATATTTAATATGTATAAAGGAATTTTGTCCTCCAAATAGAGGTATCTGGAGTGATGATCTGACTAGTTTATTTATCCCTTTCCATAGTTACATCATTTGTGATTCAGTTGCCTTAATTCATTACTTTAATATGGGGCACATTTATTGTGACTTATAGCACATCTCATGCATGGTCTCTGTAACTGTATTTTTTTTATGAAAGTTGATCATTTTCTATGACCTGGTCTTTTATCATTACCTGTTCAAAATAACTGTAATGGAAATGAAACAGAACAACACTTCAATGAAAGACTATTATTTTATTGTTTCAATTTATTTGCGTTCTGATAGCAACTGTTGTTTTTCTTCATATTTTAATGCAGGAGCTTCAAGAACTCCACTCTGCTTTGGAAGAAGCAAAAGCTGATATAGTTGGCCTTTGGGCCCTAAAGTTCTTAATCAACCAGGTTAGTGACTAAATTTAATTAATATTATCATATATAGACACCAGATACGTGTGCTGCACTGCCACTTTAGATTTCGTAAAAGTAGAATCACCGCTTAAGGATTATGATTTTATTGTAATGTATATTACGTGATTCTATTTTTGTTCTCTCAGGATTTACTTCCTAGGAGTATGGTAAAATCTATGTATGTTTCATTCCTTGCGGGGTGCTTCCGGTCAGTTCGTTTTGGTTTAGAGGAAGCTCATGGGTAAGCAAATTAATCATTCTTCTCTGGTTCCATGCTTGGCATAATCTAAAGGACTTCGTATCTACTGAAATTCCTTAGGAAAGGACAAGCACTGCAATTTAACTGGATGTATGAGAAAGAAGCCTTCATCTTGCATCCTGATGAGACATTTTCTGTTGATTTTGCCAAGGTATGGTTGCTTCAACTTTCCTTTTTCATGGATTTATCTCACCGAGTAAGACCATCAACTCTGTTTTCATTTCAAAGGTTGAAGAGGCTGTTGAAAGCTTGAGTAGGGAGATACTCACCATACAGGCAAAAGGTGACAAGGAGGCTGCAGATTTGCTGTTACAGAAATACTGTAAAATGACACGGCCATTGAAACATGCTCTGGAAAAATTAGAGAGTGTTCAGGTATGGGCTGTGAAACCCTTCTAGTTCCCCACCGCACATGTTTCTATCTAATGAGAGCTAGGCTGTTTTCAGGAATGTGTACTTGTTACCTCTAATTTCGTTCATTGTCCTTGCCTTTCAGGTCCCTGTGGATATATATCCCATATTTTCCACTGTTAATGAAATATCAGAGTAAAGGTAGCGTCTCGGGATTAGGCCAATCCCTTCGTTTTCTAGCCAAGCTGATTAATAAGTGAATGGCAATAAGTGGACAGTGCTGCCACAGTACCCTCAATGTTTCCATCAATTAAATCAGCAACGTTGTTTTCTTATTATCTGCATTTGATGAATGTGTTTTTTCTTGTTTTTTTTCCCCATTGCTTGCGTTGGTCCTTGCTATGATGCAGATTTTAAAGTTTGTTAAATTATTTGAAAGTAAGTAATGTTTTGAATGTGGTAAAAATATATTAAAATAATATTTTTTTATAAAAAAAAAATTTAATACTAGCACAATAAAACAATTAAAAAATCAAAAAAACATTATTTCATCTGTAAAAATAAACATCCTGTTTAGTAAGGAAAGTTGTGAGGATGCTGCTGCTGCTCTAAGCCACTGTTATGGCTGCATTACGCTACACTACAGCCATAGCTACTGCATATGTCAATCACAGGTTGGTTAACTGATGATTTACTGACCTGAAATGATCAATTGAAAAACCAATCTCCTTTCTTCTTCTTTTTTTATTAAAATGTAGTTTCAAATACTTTTTTTGAAAAAGAAAATCAAATCTTTAATAAATCCAGGTCAACATCATGACTCATAACCCAAGCTTTGTATGACCCAAGCTTTGAACTGGGTTAACCAGGAGTTACAGTTTGAGGTATGGAAGAACCGTTCTAAAATGAATAATAACGCAAAAATGAAATGAATTGCAGTGAACTTTATTTCAAGGTCAATTTGGAAAAAAGAAAAGGGATAGAAAGAAAATTGTGAGCCCATTAGAGGCACACTCTGAGAAGCGTGTATTCCAGTCCATTGACAAAGTAAAAGTCCACATGCTAGACAACTTTTAACTCTTTAAGCCAAGCTGTGTGCAGGGGGCAAGGATCAGCTTTCCCTTCAGCAACAGCCTTGTCGGAGAGAGAATAGAACCAGCCATTCCTCCATTTAAACTGGCAAGAAATTAACTTTCATGTGAGAAGCAAAATCACAGCAAAATAAGGTTAGGGCTCGAGTCTCAAACTACTTTGCATCCACCAACCAAATCAGAGTTGATGAAATTGTTCTGAATGCTTCAAAGGTATGACTAACAAAAGCATTTACCTCCTTAACAGCTGTTGGGAAATGGGCAACAGCACGTGAGTAAGCACATAACCTTTCCTCAATAGCTTCTTCAAATACTATTCCTTTTTCTGCAGCTGCTGCAGAAGCAAGTTCTGCGATAAGGCTAGACACCTGGAAACATAAATATCAGTATCAATCTGATCTATTCATGTTAGAGATCTCATTGTGCTTGAACAATTTCAAGAACTCAACAATCATAATCTTGTGAAGCAAAGGTCTACACAAGGAGAGGAAGCTTAGCGAATGGCTGGAAGGAAAGGGCTTCTTGCCAATTTGTCCAAGCATGACTGTCTTAGGCATAATATAATCTAGTAAGTTTAAGTACAAGATCGTGATTGACGTACCACAAAGAAAACAGAAAAAGGGCGAGCAAAAAATGCCTAGTTTAACAATTATATCATCCAATTGATGTAAATGTTAAAGTCCACAAAGCATACAGAAATAGCACTGATAGGGTTGTGTCGGCTTTTTTAACCAGCATCAAGTACACGGTGAATTATCTGCAATCAAATGAAGGCGTTCTGGAAATATATAATGAAATAAGCAATTTAAATGATCTAAAATTCACTATAAACTATAAATATTGCAAAAGATATGCAGTAGCTTGAAACTCCTCAAACTCTGATGCTTTAACACATCATTGTCAACGGCAGATTTACCTCAGAGCGGAATTCTTTCTCCACAGCACCAACAGTTGCCCCTGGATGACGAGCTCCAACAAGCATGAATGCTGAAATCCAGATCAGCTTCTCTAACATTTGCTTCTGAAAAGTTTCCTTGTCAAGAACCTGAATACAACAATGACTAATAATGTAAATATGCCAGACTACTATCACAGCATGAATTCCTCAATTCTGAATGCAAAGGTGAAAGAAGGGGAACTTTAGACTAAGTTTGCCCACTGAAAAAATTGAAAACCAAAACACCTATCACATCAAAGTGCCAAACTTTGCCTTCTATATACAATATCATTGGATTACATAGTTAAACCTGACACTCTGAGCTTTATTGCGTCAACCTCCACTCCCTACCACCACAGCCCCATCTTAACATTTTTTTTTTCTGAAAAGCCTAATAAATTCCCTCATAACGGTTTCAATCAGACAATAATATTTTTTTTTTAAAAAAAAAAAAAACTTCTTTACCTTACAGGAGAGACCTCCAGCATGCAATCTAGCAGCTACTGCAGACGCCCATTTTCCATATGCTGCAGTCAATCCTTCAGGATTGGTATCAGTCTTTCCATCAATAGGAGGTTCTCCAAGCTTTGAGACAGCAAAATATGCCAGCACTTGGTCTGCATCACCAAGACCTTTACTTTGAAACCATGGCTCCAGCATCCCATTCTGGAAAAAAACCAAATCTGCTAGATTGTCAACATCCACTCAATCAATCATCACCATTTATCAGAAGCCATAAAATGCATAGCAAAGATTAAAAAACCCAAACTTTCAGATCAAATAATTCCATAATAACATAATCCAACAGCATTAATGAAGAATGCACTGAAGTTTTATCACTCAACTGTGTTCATTTTGACACTAAACTATCCTAAAAATTTAAGCAACACGAGGGGTAGCCAATACATTATGGACACCTATATCTTCCAATTAAACATTAACCCCATATAAAACTTAGAAAAATGAGTACCCTCCTATATAGCACTTAATTCAATTAGAACATAAAATAGCATAATTCAATCAACAAGACTAAAAACAAAAACAAATTGTTATATAACCATTTTCATAAAAGCAGCAAAGTAACGTATAATCAGGTATCAGTACCGCTCCATCTAGACTTAGGTGTGACTTCAAGAACAGCATCAAGATCGTCATTTCTTGTACAAACCAAAACGGGACCCTCAAAATCAAGTGGCACAGGGTCTCCTCTCTTCACCAGTAAATCCTGACCACTACCCATTTCTTGCAAGGCCCTTCCCACCCTTCCACCACCAACAATCACAGCTGGGACCACCTTGGCAGCAGTTGGGGCTGTGGGCATAGCTAAAGTTTGAGTCTTTTAAGTTCTAGTAATGATTCTGGTTATAAAAAACGTGAACTTTGAATTGGATTTAATGAGAGAGGAGTTACGGAGAGTAGCTGTGAGTGTGTGGGTGGCCATGTGTTTTGGTGATGATGATGATGGGTTTATTAGTGGTGCAGGAGATGGGTTTTGATTGTGTTGGGGCCATGGTGACTGCTAATATTGAAGAAGCAAAGTGACAACAAGAAGGGGATCACCACTCAATTTCTAGTGGATAATTGTTGCTGTAACAATAGCCCACCGTTACGTTTGAAGAATTTCTTTTTGAGTTCCTTGTTCTGCCTCTTCTTTACAAGTTTATATATCCACCAAAGGCCAAACAGCAGTAGCAATATAAAGATGACTGATCCTACAACTGCATTATTTACAGCAAAGCATAAATCTTAATTAATATGTTGACATCTGTGCTCACATATATGACTGCTGAATAGTAGCATGCTAGATTAATTATGTAGAATTAATCATTTAAGCACTTCTCTGTTTATATCAAGCCATATATCTGTTATACTTGTCCAATCGACAAGGAAAATGAATGCTCATCGTATGAGGACCGATATAACATTTCATAAAAACTATAAGGCTGAAAATAAATATTAGTGACAGGCATTAAATAGGTCAAATGAAATAAATCAGATACCTATAATAATTATATAAATTTTATTTATCGCGCATCTGTATTCTTTATACCCTCCTCGTGTATCTACGCATTTAAACATCCTTGACATGTAGTATTTTTTAGGATTTTACATTCATCAACATCTAATAAAATAAAAAAACAAAAATAATTTCCTTCTCATATACAAATAATGAAATTAATAGATATTAAAATTTGGAGATGGAGGAGGAGGGCCACCTCTTGAACCAAATAAAAAATAATCATCATGTCAGTTGCCAAGTAATTATTAAAAAATACCATTTTACCTTAATAATTCCTTTAAGCAAGAATCATGTGTACAGCCAGCCAACTCGCAACATCGTAGTCTTTTCTTAACTCTTTCACCTAAGCATCCAAGGCACCACGTAGCCCTTACGTCAAGATGATTCGTATGCTAAAGTCACAGAGTGCGCAAGTAGGAAATATTTACATTTCATGGTTTTCGGGTCATATTTCCAAATCTTGTTAGTTTTGCCTGTGCATATTTTCAAATTAAATATTAAATTTATTAATTTAATATTATATAAATATTAAAGATAAATTAAATTTTTATTAATAATAAATATACATTTACACAAATATAATAATATCATGTGTAATCAAATGAAGTGACAACAAAACATATTAAACTAACATGTTATATATAAAGTAAGTATTTAAATTGTTTAAAGAAAATTTTGGAGCGGGAGTAAAGTGTTCTATTGGAGATTTCATTACATTCTCATGAGGAATTTAATAAATTAACTAATTGTGATGAACAA
Source organism: Populus trichocarpa (assembly GCF_000002775.5). NCBI lineage: Eukaryota > Viridiplantae > Streptophyta > Magnoliopsida > Malpighiales > Salicaceae > Populus > Populus trichocarpa. The sequence goes on along the minus strand of NC_037287.2, from coordinate 19,088,977 downwards.
CTGCCGTATTTGACTGGAGAGGAAGGGGTTCAAACTATTTGAGATTTGTTTTTGGAGGATTTAGGTTAAAAAAAACATGACTTGATTCTAAAACAACAAATAAATACATATATTGGTAAAGTTATATATATCATGTACGTAAGATAAAAAAAAAATATTGTTTAAGTGGTTGACATGCATCAAACCATGCCCATTCAATGCTTTTTTTTAATATTAATAATTTGGAAAATCTATCAATTGCATATAAATATGGAAAAGATAGATGAAATAGATAGAATCTATTTTTTTATAAGTTATTATTGAGAATATATAAATATCTTTATTTCATGGTTTGCTGAAATATTTAATTAACCACTTAGAGTTATAGTGTGCAGTAAAAAATGAACTTTTTCTCCACTCCAATACATATCATATTTTTATAAAAAAAACTATTGGTGATATAGATTTAATAATCTTTAAGTTTATGGCATGTAATAAAATATACATTTCACTCTTCTCTAATTGTTTTTAATATAACTTTACCACTACATATTGTAATTCTTTAAGTTTATTTAAAAAATAATTTTGATTTATTTAAATTTTAATTAAAAATAATAAAATAAAATAAATATAATTTATGAGTGGACTCGCAGCAGAGCACATGTTCATTTCCTAAATAAATTTTGAAAAGAATAATCAACAGCATTTGAAAGTCATAACTTGGAGTGTGAATATTTTTAAAATAAATTGAATGTTTTTAGTTTTAAATTAATATTTTTTATTATTTTGATGTGTTAATGTTAAAAATAAAAAAAAAATTATTATAATTTATTTAAAAAATATATCTTAAAAAACAATCTTTGAAAAAGATAACGCTGCTAATAGTTGAGGTTTACAGTGTCATATCAAACTTGATGTAACAATGATGTCGCGGCTTAATGTCTAAAACAGTAAAACAGTTGAACTTTTTTCCCCCTTATCATCAGGTTTTTTTTTTAGAGATAAATCTATACAATAAATTATTTTGCCTCTTACTTTGCTATTTAATTATTTGGCTTTTAATTTTCTTGCTCTTTCTTTGCTACTTAATCATTTTATTATCTATCAATCACTAAACACGCATACACTTTTATTAGTAATCCCTGTAATGGTCTATCATTCACTGCTTTTACTATCTGATCACTTAACCTTTGTTGGTGGTGGTGGTGGTGGTGGTGGTTAGTCCATGCTCTTGCCGTGTCTATGTTGATTCTGCTGCTCCATCTTGTACTTTGCTCTGCACCGCACCCTCCTCTGTTTACGCTCTCCCAGTATTCTTTACAACTTTATGTTCGTAGTTGCTGCCCTGGTTAATTATTTTGGTTGCTTAGCCTCTGCTGCTGCAGCTGCTGCTAGTGTCTACGTTGATTCTGCTGCTCCATGTTGTACTTTGCTCCCTCCTCTGTTTTTGCTCTCCCTGTATTCTCAACAACTTTATGTTCGTAGTTGCTGCCCTGGTTGATCTTGATCAGTGTTGTTTTTTTTTTTGGTCTGTTATTGATGGCTTAATCATTCTTAGGCTTTAGTATTACTTTAGTACATACTAAATAAATCAAATAGTAAATCAAATCTAAAAACAATCAGCATCCCCTGCTATCAGAATTTAAGCCCAATTCATCTGCAGAGTCTCATCAGCATGCTCACACCAGAGGATTCGAGAGGCTAAATACTTCTGAAATGAAGTCTTTGCTAACTGATGATGGCTTTGATTCTTCAAGATAGAGACATGGCTCAAGTTACCAATGTATCAAAGAAACTCTCTTATAATCAACGCGAAGGATTTTTAATTTATTAGTTCTTAACATGAAAGACTAAGAACATGTGCTAAAACACAAGGACCACAATACAAATATAAGTTTTTATTCCATCAGAAAAGTCTTAAAACAAAAAAGAAACATATGATTTGTGATATATTTTCTTAATCGCTCACCATGTTTCAGAAGAAATCGACGGTTTGCAATCTAATGGTAGATCTATACCAATCTCGAAACTGCTGCAGGAAATCGACCTCGATGAATTATCCACTTCACCAATTTGTTGAATATTGATACCGTTACGTGATAATAGAATCCCCTCCAATTCCATTGCAACTTCTCTCATTGTTGGTCGGTTTCTTCCATTCAAATCCAGACATCTCTTTGCAAGATTCGCTATAACTATGGCTTCCTCTTCAGTGCAATCCCCCTTAACCTGAGCATCAATGATACCAAAGAGTCTACCATCTTCCATCAAATCAATGAAATGTTTGACTAAGCTCATGGTTTCCAGTGAATGGGTTAAGAAAATTGTTTTTTTCCCACTTAAGAGCTCCACGAGAACTACTCCAAAACTATAAACATCACTCTTCTCTGTTAATTGACTGGTTCGAAAATACTCTGGATCTAAGTAACCAAACGTACCTTGCACCTTGGTGGTCAGATGAGTTTGATCGATGGAAACTGATCTTGACGTTCCGAAATCTGAAACTTTTGCTCTATATTTCTCATCTAAGAGTATGTTTGTGGACTTAATGTCTCGGTGATAAATCGGGATAGATGCTGTCGAGTGAAGATAGGATATCGCACCTGCAGCTTCCGAGGCGATTCGTAACCGCGATTCCCATGATAACGTAAAGTCCTCGTTTTGCTCATGGAGATACTGGGAAAGAGTTCCATTGGGAATGAATTCATAGACTAGCAGAGGAACATCAGTCTCCAAGCAACATCCAAGTAGCCTAACCACATTTCTGTGACTGATTTGTGAAAGAATGACAACCTCGTTGATGAATTCTTCTAGTTTTTCTTCATCCACTATTGTAGACTTCTTAACTGCAACAATACTCCCATCAGCTAACATTCCCTTGTAAACGGTTCCCTGGCCGCCATGACCAAGTATTCTGTTCTCATTAAAATAATCAGTCGCCTTTTCCAACTCATTTGAACTGAATATCTTTGTCTTTTGAACACTACCATCACTTGAGGATAATTGTTGCTGCAATAAGAGACCACCATTCCGTTTGAAAAACTTCTTCTTCAACTGAATGCTCTTCCTTCTTTTGAAAAGTTTGTACATCCACCAAGCACCAATGAGCAAGAACAGTACTCCAAGGGCCAGACCGATAACTGTATGATTGTTACATATAGCAAGATTTGTGAATAGCTTGTAATATTATAGGTTTTCAGTCTTGCTGGAAAATAAAGTTGATTTACCATCCTCAAATTAATTACAAAAGGGTAAACTTCATTTTTACTCATATAAATTCATCAATATTCCACTTATATCCGTATAGCTTAAGTTTTTCTGTTGTTAACCTAAAGTTCCACATGTACGAAGCTAAGTGGACAAAGGAATCACATGGGACCAAAAACTGATAGTGTGAGGGTTGAAATGCCCAAAATTAATTGAATTTACTTGCTAATTTACTATATGGTTACCTTGGTAATTTGCGTGTTCAAGGTGGAGCTTGTTAATTAAATACATTGATAAATAAACAATTCATATGTCATAATCATAACAATTTTAAACATAACAAAAAAAAAGAAGATAGAGAATTACACGCTTTGCGTGGTTTGAAGGAAAATGCTATAGCTTTATAGATACAATTAAGCCAAGAAGAGAGAGCACAAAGAGAGAGGAAGAGAGTGAAAAATCAAATGTAAGAGTGAAACATTAAAAAAATATTTGTATCTGTAAATGGTCAATACTCATTGAATTATTTATGATATTCTCAGCAAGCATTAATTAACGTACTATAATTGCATTAAAAAATATAAAAATTAAATTGCAATTTCCGGCCCTTTATATTTTTTTAATGTATAAATTTGTCTGCTTAGAGTTTTCTTTATTTTAAAAGCGTAGAGTATAAAATAATATAAAAACAATAAGAGAGAAGAGATACATGCCTAGAACAGGAAACCATAAAGGATGAAGTTCGCATTTGTAGGACCCTTTTGTATTCACACATCTTGTCAATCCATGGCAAGTACTGTTTCGGTCTTCACATTCATCAATGTCTAATATATAAAGAAACCAACTGAAATGAATCAATTCATAGATATGCATATAGAAAAAAATATATCTATAATTCGATAAAAACTTGTTGATTTTTAAAAAATTATTCACAATAACATGATTTTAATTTTATTTTTTTTAATTATTAAACCATATCAATTCTAGCCTGCTCCAAGTAATATTTATTAAGTATGGTTTGTTACAACTTCTATATATGTATACAATCAAAAGAAAAATAAATCATAACAAGAATAATTAACAGCAACTATAATAACTGAAAAAGGGATAATATATTTTTGTGTGGGAAAAATTACCTCTGCATTGAAGGTAAGGGTTGCCCTCGTAACCTTCTGAGCAAGAACAACGTCTGTCTGTCATATTTGTCGTACTATTTATTTGCCTTACGTAGCAATTATCCATGGTATCTTTGTTGTATGTCCAACTATTGTTATTTAGCATCCAAGCAAGCGACATAGGAACAGTACTTGGCAATTTGTTGATTTCTTGGGGACTCCATGTTTTGGAATAAAACCAGTCCACGTCTGCTAGGAAGGCTAGTACTTTACGCCCGTCACTTCCTTGTTTACCCTCTATTAACTCGAAAGTTGAATTGAAAACCTGAAGTGAGCGAGGCCAGTCCATATCTTGACAACAGTCCTTACCAGAGCATGCACCATTTTCAAGCCGAATATTACTATTGGAACTACCGTTGGAGCAAATTGAGTCGCATCCAACATGTTCGGTCGAGCCATTTTTTGTCCACAAACTGGCTCGAGTATTGCAGCCCACTGCAATGAAATAATTGTAATATGGGGTGAAAGGAGTTCCTTCCAAATTCAAAGGTAGAACTTCTTGCCGGCCCAGAGATTCAACGGATATCACTGGACCCTTGACAACTGCACCTCTCTCTAATGTAATATTCACCAACTCCATTTTGATGCTACGTAAAAAAGCTCTAGGAGGATTGGAAGTCTCATTGCATTCAACGTCAAAAGATTCCGCCATGTAGCAATCCTTTCCAATCCCGAACGGGTATGGAATGCTAATATTTCCACAGTGGTCCGAACAATTAGGTTTTGCCAGACCAGCCGGTGCTCGCGCCGATGCTGGCTGAAACATCAGCATTAATAGCAAGAAAGAAAAAAGGGAGACAAGTTTCAGAACCTGCATACTGTTATTTTTATTTCTTCTGTTCTTCTTTGAGTTTGGTGTTCGACAATACTAGGCTTGATGTCTTTATATAGCCACCGGAGAACTTTGCATGCTTCTTCTAAGCTTAGGCGTCGTTGACTAAATGTAATTTCTTATTATAATCAGTCAATAATGACTTTTATTCCAATATGTCCATTAATTATATTATTTCTTTCTTGCTTGATTAAAAAAATGTTAATGGATATTTGGAAGGTTAATTAGATTTGTTTCTCTAGCTAGATCGTTATACGATCGAATGAAGTAGTACTACTCTTACATAATCAATTATTATGTCTAGCAATTTAAGATACTTTTTTTTAGTTATTTTATCTTTTTATTTTTAGTTATAAATCTTATTTTTAACATAAAAAGACTGACAATTGAGGAAAGTGAATGATAATAAAGTTTCTTATAAATCAAAACTTTTTAAAAAATAAGAATAATAGAGAAACACATAAAATATTTAATTTTTTTTTTTTATCTAAGTCTTCTTGCTAAAAGTCATGACAACTCTTTATTTAAAAAAAACTAGAAAACTTTAATAATATTTAAAAACGTGCATAGACTATTTAAGGCTGGTCCACCCTTTGTGGAAATAATTAAGAAAGTTCGTAGACTAAAGTAGCACGCAAATGAGATAGTAAGTCCTGATGAGGAATTAACTAAAAGAAAATAATATTCTAATTTAAATTCTATCATTTTTATATTTTAATCTACATATAAAGGTGTGATTTATTGAAGAACTTGAGTTAGTGGGTTCTTTTCTATAGTTTGATATCTAAAAACCCTCAATCCTCTGTTTTCTATTGCTCTGCCTACTTCGAAAACCGTCGTATCTTAATTATTATGGCTTCCATAATGGGTATATATATGATAATTGGATATATACGTGACACATGAAGGGTTTATCCATTCCATCACTAGACTCAATATATTGGTTTAAGCAATTGTTTTATACGGACCAATAATCTTCATGTGGAAGATTCATTAGAAAACGAACCCTTACAGAAGATTCATGTGGAAGATGTTTACTTATTGCAACATCGTAGCAACATCGTAGTCTTTTCTTAAACACTTATACCGCGTAGCCCTTACGGCGAAGATGATTCACACGCTAAAGTCACAAATGCTCAAGGAGGACGACATATTTACAATTTATGGTTTTCTAAATTTGTAATACATCAACACCACCAGGACATATTCCCGACCGGCCTGAAGCACTTGTGGATTTTTATATCGAGGAAAGTATTATTATAAAATCCTCCATTTCCTATATTTAAGTATTTATAGGTTGGTTTTTAACAAGTTTTTTATTATTTTCCTATATATGATTTGAAACATATCTTATTAATTTAATGAATGGAAATAGGAGAAGATCTAACAGAAATAGTTTCAATGAAAACACCATATAGTTTCAATCACAATATCCGGCGCTTATAAAAAATGGGTATTTATATTTTTTTTAAATATTCACTTCTAGAAAAAACTTTAAATATTAAGAATATTTTGGATACAAATTAAAACGCGTTCGGTGGAATATAGATTTTATAGTCATTCTATAAAGTGATTATTGTAATTTTTGTAAAAATAAACATATAACTTAATTTCCAAGCAGCTTCCAAGAATAGTAACGAATAGTAACTTCTACGTTGAATTTGTCAATAGTGCACAAACTATAATTTAATAATTATTTAATTTTATTTTTTAAAAAGTAATAATCCAACCTGCAATCAGGGCGAGCCGAAGATTTAATAAATTAACCAAACTGCAGAGGCCCAGCTTCAATATATCTTTAAAATTCGAATTCAAGTATTTTATGTAATTAATTAGGCAGTTTAAACCTAAGTTTCTGCTAGTACTTTTTAGGTCTGAATCTTCAAAAAAAGAGAAGAGAAGACATTTAATTCATAGAATTATATGGAATTTTTTTTCTTCAATTCACTAAATTTCTGCTGTCTAATAAAAACTAATCAAGATTATAGAAGTGGAGAATATATTCTATTCTTAAAATAATATTATCCATCATACGTAATACTATTTTACCTTAATAATTCCTTTAAGCAAGAATCATGTGTACAGCCAACTAGCAACATCGTAGTCTCTTATTAACTCTTTCCACATACGCATCCAAGGCACCACGTAGCCCTTGCGTCAAGATGATTCATATGCTAAAGTCACAGAGTGCGCGAGTAGGAAATATTTACATTTCTTGAGACATGAAGTTTGTGGTTCAAACTATTTGAGATTTTTATTTGGAGGATTTAGGTTCAAATCCTGGAGAGAAAAAAAAGTGGAATGGGATTTAAAATTGAGCTTTGTGTAGCTCAGTTGAACATACAATAAATTAACTCTTGTGATCTGTAAATTTGAGTTTTTTTTCCCTTATCATCAGGTTTTTTTAAAAGATAAATGTATACAATAAATTATTTTGCCTTACTTTTCTATTTAATTATTTGGCTTTTCTTGCTCTTATTTTGCTACTTAGTCATTTAATTATCTATCATTCACTAAACACGCATACATTTTTATTAGTAATCCTTGTAATAGTTTACAATTCACTGCTTTTATTATCTGATCATAATGATTAATTATTTTGGTTGCTTAACCTCTGCTGCTGCTGCTGGTGGTGGTTTGTCCATGCTCTTGCCGTGTCTATGTTGATTCTGCTGTCCATGTTGTACTTTGCTCTGCACCCTCCTCTGTTTTTGCTCTCCCTGTGTTCTTTACAATTTTATGTTCGTAGTTGCTGCCCTGGTTGATCATGATCAATGTTGTTAAGCTTCGTAGCTGTGTTTGCACAAAAGCTCAATCGATATTGCCTTAATCACAGACAAATAGTAAATCAAATCTATAAACAATCAGCATCCCCAGCTATCAGAATTTAAGCCTAATTCATCTGCAGAGTCTCATCAGCATGTTCACACCAGAGAATTCGAGAGGCTAAATACTTCTCAAATGAAGTCCTTGCTAGCTGATGATGGCTTTGATTCCTCAAGATAGAGACATGGCTCAAGTTACCAATTGATCAAATAAACTCTCTTATAATCAAGGCGAAGGATTTTTAATTTATTAAGTTCTTAACATGAAAGACTAAGAACATGTGCTAAAACACAAGGACCGCAATACAAATATAAGTTTTTATTCAATCAGAATCGCTCCTAACAGTCATAAAAGAAACATATGATTTGTGATATATTTTCTTAATCGCTCACCATGTTTCAGAAGAAGTCGACGGTTTGCAATCTAATGGTAGATCTATACCAATCTCAAAACTGCTGCAGGAAATCGACCTAAATGAACTATCCACTTCAACAATTTGTTGAACATTGATACCCTTTCGTGATAATAGAATCCCCTCCAATTCCATTGCAACTTCTCTCATTGTTGGCCGGTTTCTTCCATTCAAATCCAGACATCTCTTTGCAAGATTCGCTATAACTATGGCTTCCTCTTCAGTGCAATCCCCCTTAACCTGAGCATCAATGATATCAAAGAGTCTACCATCTTCCATCAAATCAATGAAATGTTCGACTAAGCTCATGGTTTCCAGTGAATGGGTTAAGAAAATTGTTTTTTTCCCACTTAAGAGCTCCACGAGAACTACTCCAAAACTATAAACATCACTCTTCTCTGTTAATTGACTGGTTCGAAAATATTCTGGATCTAAGTAACCAAAGGTACCTTGCACCTTGGTGGTCAGATGAGTTTGATCAATGGAAACTGATCTTGAAGTTCCGAAATCTGAAACTTTTGCTCTATATTTCTCATCTAAGAGTATGTTTGTGGACTTAATGTCTCGGTGATAAATCGGGATAGATGCTGTCGAGTGAAGGTAGGATATCGCACCTGCAGCTTCCGAGGCGATTCGTAACCGCGATTCCCATGATAACGTAAAGTCCTCGTTTTGCTCATGGAGATATTGGGAAAGAGTTCCGTTGGGAATGAATTCATAGACTAGCAGAGGAACATCAGTCTCCAGGCAACATCCAAGTAGCCTAACCACATTTCTGTGACTGATTTGTGAAAGAATGACAACCTCGTTGATGAATTCTTCTAGTTTTTCTTCATCCACTATTGTAGACTTCTTAACTGCAACAATACTCCCATCAGCTAACATTCCCTTGTAAACGGTTCCCTGGCCGCCATGACCAAGTATTCTGTTCTCATTAAAAAAATCGGTCGCCTTTTCCAACTCATTTGAACTGCATATTTTTGTCTTATGAACACTACCATCACTTGAGGATAATTGTTGCTGCAATAAGAGACCACCATTCCGTTTGAAAAACTTCTTCTTCAACTGAATGCACTTCCTTCGTTTGATAAGTTTGGACATCCACCAAGCACCAATGAGCAAGAACAGTACTCCAAGGGCCAGACCGATAACTGTATGATTGTTACATATAGCAAGATTTGTGAATAGCTTGTAATATTATAGGTTTTCAGTCTTGCTGGAAAATAAAGTTGATTTACCATCCTCAAATTAATTACAAAAGGGTAAACTTCATTTTTACTCATATAAATTCATCAATATTCCACTTATATCCGTATAGCTTAAGCTTTTCTGTTGTTAACCTAAAGTTCCACATGTACAAAGCTAAGTGGACAAAGGAATCACATGGGACCAAAAACTGATAGTGTGAGGCCGGTTGAAATGCCCAAATTAATTGAATTTACTTGCTAATTTACTATATGGTTACCTTGGTAATTTGCGTGTTCAAGGTGGAGCTTGTTAATTAAATACATTGATAAATAAACAATTCATATGTCATAATCATAACAATTTTAAACATAACAAAAAAAAAGGATAGAAAATTACACACTTTGAGCTTTATGATATCAAATAGACGTGGGAGTTTGTCCAGATTTTCTCCATTGTTGTACAATTAAGCCAAGAAGAGAGAGCACAGAGAGAGAGGAAGAGAGTGAAAAATCAAATGTAAGAGTGAAACACTAGGTTTTGAAATTGTACTAGTAACATATTAAAAAAATATTTGTATCTGTAAATAGTCAATACTCATTGAATTATTTATGATATTCTCAGAAAGCATTAATTAACGTATAATTGCATTAAAAAATATAAAAATTAAATTGCAATTTCCGGCCCTTTATATTTTTTTAATGTATAAATTTGTCTGCTTAGAGTTTTCTTTATTTTAAAAGCGTAAAGTATAAAATAATATAAAAACAATAAGAGAGAAGAGATACATGCCTAGAATAGTAAACCATAAAGGATGAAGTTCGCATTTGTAGGACCCTTTTGTATTCACACATCTTGTCATCAATCCATGGCAAGTACTGTTTCGGTCTTCACATTCATCAATGTCTAATATATAAAGAAACCAACAGAAATGAATCAATTCATAGATATGCATATAGAAAAAAAATATCACGAACAAATAATATGCATATAGAAAAAATATATAATAGATGTAATATATATTAAATACATGCATATAGATATAGGAACTCATTGGAAGTATTTTCTATATATTCGGATAATACAAATCTAAAGACATATGAAACTATTTTCCTATAAAACTACTTTCCTTAAAATTAATTAATCCCAATGTTATAATTTAATTGTATCATATGAAACAATTATTTTTCAGTTTTGCGGACAACAAATTTTCGCTAAACTTTATATGGTTCAGTTATGTGTTCACTCCATAAATATTTGTGTTCTCCTTAGTTCTCAGCATGGTTATTAAACTGTATCCGTCCAACAAGTAGACTTGAGTTACAGTTAATGAAGAGCTCCGCTTGAGTTATATTTGATCATAACTTGATATTATTTAATTAAAAATCTAAATTTATCTATAATTCGATAAAAACTTGTTGATTTAAAAAAAATTATTCACAATAACATGATTTTAATTTTATTTTTTTTAATTATTAAACTATATCAATTCTAGCCTGCTCCAAGTAATATTTATTAAGTATGGTTTGTTACAACTTCTATGTATACAATCAAAAGAAATATAAATCATAACAAGAATAATTAACAGCAACTATAATAACTGAAAAAGGGATAATATATTTTTGTGTGGGAAAAATTACCTCTGCATTGAAGGTAAGGGTTGCCCTCATAACCTTCTGAGCAAGAACAACGTCCGGCTGTCATATTTGTCGTACTATTTATTCGCGTTACGTAGCAATCCATGGTATCTTCGTTGTATGTCCAACTATTATTATTTAGTATCCAACCAAGCAACATAGGAACAGTACTTGGCAATTTGTTGATATCTTGGGTACTCCATATTTTGGAATCAAACCAATCCGTGTCTGCTAGGAAGGCCAGTATACGCCCGTAACTTCCTTGTTTACTCTCTATTAACTCGAAACTTGAATTGAAAACCTGAAGTGAGGGAGGCCAGTACATATCTTGACAACAGTCCTTACCAGAGCATGCACCAATTTCAAGCCGAATATTACTAATGGAACTACCGTTGGAGCAAATTGAGTCGCATCCAACATGTTCGGTCGAGCCATTTTTTGTCCACAAACTGGCTCGAGTATTGCAGCCCACTGCAATGAAATAATTGTAATATGGGGTGAAAGGAGTTCCTTCCAAATTCAAAGGTAGAACTTCTTGCCGGCCCAGAGATTCAACGGATCGAGATATCACTGGACCCTTGACAACTGCACCTCTTCCTATTGTAAAATTCACCAACTCCATTTTGATGCTACGTAAAATAGCTCTAGGAGGATTGGAAGTTTCATCGCATTCAACGTCAAAAGATTCCTCCATGTAGCAATCCTTTCCAATCCCGAACGGGTATGGAATGCTAATATTTCCACAGTGGTCCGAACAATTAGGTTTTGCCAGACCAGCCGGTGCTCGCGCCGATGCTGGCTGAAACACCAGCATTAATAGCAAGAAAGAAAAAAGGGAGACAAGTTTCACAACCTGCATACTGTTATTTTTATTTCTTCTATTCTTCTTTGAGTTTGGTGCTCAACAATACTAGGTTTGATCATGTCTTTATACAGCCACCGGAGAATTTTGCATGCTTCTTCTAAGCTTATGCGTCATTGACTAAATGTAATTTCTTACTATAATCAGTCAATAATGACTTTTATTCCAATATGTCCATTAATTATATTATTTTAATCTTTCTGTAGTTACCCAATATTGGTTTAAACAATTGTTTTATATGGACCAATAATCTTCATGTGGAAGATTCATTAGAAAACGAACCCTTACGGCAAAATTTAGTCTAAGCAAGAGTCACGAGTGTACAGCCACCTAGCAACATCGTAGTCTTTTCTTAAACACTTCTACCGCGTAGCCTTTACGGCGTAGATGATTCATACGCTAAAGTCAAAAGTGCTCAAGTAGGACATATTTCCGACCCAGAAGCACTCGTGGATTGTTTACATCGAGGAAAGTATTATTATAAAATCCTCCATTTCCTATATTTAAGTATTTATAGGTTGGTTTTTAACAAGTTTTTAATGGCAATGATTATTCTAATATAAGTATAGGTTGGTTTTTAAAATATTTTTAATTATTTTCCTATATATGATTTGAAACATATCTTATTTAATGAATGGAAATAGGAGAAGATCTAACAGAAATAGTTTCAATGAAATACATGGGGGCTAGTAAAAATATTTTGGATACAAATTAAAACGTCGTTGGTGGGATATAGATTTTATAATCATTCTATAAAGTGATTATAGTAATTTTTGTAAAAAAACAAATAACTTTTCCAAGCAGCTTCCAAGAGTAGTAACTTCTACGTTGAAATTTGTCAATAATATAATCATATCATTTTACCTTCTCTTCTAATAAAATATTTTCGTAGACGTTTGAAAGCCTGTATATTTACCAAATAAGATTTTTTACGGACATCTTCTACCAGCTACATTGATTTACATGAATCAAATTGCTAAAATAAAGTGATTAACTAATTATTCAACACTAAATCCTTCCCACAAAAATTCCTTAAAAAGTCTTTTCTTGATTTTTGGTTTTTTAAAAACTAATCCTGGCCATTATTCAAATCATTGAATTGGTCAAAGTAGATTTGTTGCAAACAACTGACAAGAGCTCAACAATGGAAGTAGAGAAAAAGATCTAGAGAGCGGTGTGATCTTTATTTAATTCCACTAGCTAGGATTAACTATATTTCAAGACAAAATCACTGTGTCCAAATCATTTTTCACAAATTCAACAAGAAATTCTATTTACCGGCAGCCTTTGGAGCCATGCACTCATGTTTTTGTAACTCAATTATTTGTAAAATTAAGAGTTAGGATGTTTCCTTCCACCCTCCAAGCTTGACTACCAAAATGTTTCTCAATGGAGTGACGATGACTTTTGTCTTACCATTACAAAGATGATTGGAACTGTTCTCTTTGAACCACCTGAACTTCCTTGAACTGGAGAAGACAACGTTCAGAAGACGATTCTATGAATAAAACAGGAGAAGAAAAGTCGCCACTTTCTTGAGGGCCATTAACTTTTTGTTACTTATAATGTGGAATATCTAGTAGATAATTAGGCAAACGGCAGAGGCCTTAATTTCATATTTAATCAGATGGCAACAAGAGACTTTTATTTAGGTATTGTACCCAGAAAGTTCCCTGCAATTTATTGATTTGGAAGAGTATTTTTTTCACTCTTAAAGTGTGATCAATTCACGCCTAATACTCTTGAAATGTTTTCATCTATGGTTTTGAAGTGTTATCTTCACAGCTATTCACAAAAGGCACAGGTAATTACGAGCTTGTTTTTACCATTTCCGGCAGTTACCAACACAAATCTTTTTTTATCTATTAATCCCTCCCACTCAATTTAACAATAAAGAGTTTTCCTTTAATCATATCCTGACATCCATTTTACACAAATAATCTTTTGATTTTTTTGGAAGCTATGTTAACTCTTATGTTTTGTTTTTTCACTAACATCAATTTCATCATTTATAACCTTTTGTCATTTATAATCTTTTGTCACTTTAGAGAAAAATAAATATTAGCGGTATCGATAGCAATTTTTTGTTATGTTTGCTTAATTAGTTTTTTAAAAGTAAACCCAAATATACTGGTCACTAGTTGTAGCTAGAAAAAATATTAGCACCCCTACCGCACCATACCTGAAATAAGCTGCTTTATGATTTAATATAATTTAAAAATTTAAAATATTAGTCAAATTCCAGACTTTAATAAATCAGTTATTAAATCCCAGAATATATATAGAAACATATTTTTATATTTTTATAAAAAATATAACATAATTTTATTTGTCCTTGAGATATTTAACCATATTCAGATTAAACATTTAATTCTTTTTGTCTTTTTTTATTTTTATAATTAAATAACATAAATAAAAATACAAACACACACACATCTCTTTTACTATATTTTTTCTTTTTTTTCTTTCCATCCGCACTTCAAAAATACAAATTCAAAACAACTAAACAAAAATTACATTACACAAATTTCCAATTTACAATAATAGCCCCAAAACAATCTGGAATTGCAGGGAAGGCCTTCTGCACCACCGGAACAGTGGCGGCGCGTGGGTTCACGCGCCGCCGCTGACACAACCCAATAGATGGGCGGATCTGGGAAGCTTTTTCTTCCTTTCCCCTTCTGCACCGGCATTGACAACTACTGTCACCTGCAAAAAGAACACAACGCAACAACAAGCTTTGCCCCCCTTCCTTCTCGGTTGTTTTTTAGATCTGCTTCCCACATATCTGTTTGGGCTTCGCTTTCTTCTCTGTTTCAGGTCGCCGGCAAGGAAGAGGAACGGACGAGAGGGGTGTCGCTGCTAGAGGCGATGGCTGGCTTCTGTGAAGGCCAATCTGCGGTGAGATGAAGAAGAGAACGGGGATGGCCGGTCTTCACGAGCTGGCGGCTGGTTCAGGAGCATGGGCTGTTTGGTCTGTCGGGTGGTGCCGGAGGGAGAAGGTAAAGAGTGTGGCCCCGGCGCTGCTGCGGCTGGCGGTTTTGGTCGCTACAGTTGAGGAGACCGAAGGAGAACAGACGCTGCTGATGGGGGAGCTTTATTGTGGTTGACAATGAGGGCGGCGCTGCTGCCGCTGATGGTGAAGACCGGTTGAGAGAGGGGGAAAGTCGTTTTGGTTCTCTCTGCCAAGAAGGAAAATGGAAGGGGGACACCTACTTTTGGTAATTGGAGGGTTCGGTTCAGAGAGGGAGCGGCTGGAGCAAGAGAGGGACGGCTAGCGCGTGCAGTGGGGTTCTCTGTTTTTGGTAGAGGGGGGTGCGGCGGCCTGCTCAATGTTTTCGCCCCTAAGAGAGTAGGGGGCTGCGGCTAAGGAAGAAGAAAATCGTTAGGATTAGGTTTTTTCTTTTGTTTTCTACTGTTCCCCCCTTGTTAATTTTCTCCGCCTCCATGCCTGTGCCTTTTGTTTTTCCCTCTTTTTTTTACTGTAGCATGGTATTTACAGGAGAAGTGTGGCTTGGCCAACAATCACATTGATCCCTTAATTTTTTTTTCAATTTTAATATATATATATATTTTTAAATGAGCAATATCAACGTCGATTCAACAAGAAAAATCAGTGATTGTAAAATTAACGCGTTAAAAGTTAAACGTGTTTTAAATACCTTAAAAAATTTAAATTCTTCGGAGATGACGTTGAAAATGCTAAAAATGATGCAAATATATATCAAAATGCAATTTTTTGAGGTTTTCATTGTTTTTTTGCCTTTTTTTATTTTTTCTGAAAATTTATAAAAAAACATGGATCAAAAATTGAATAGCAACAAGATTGATCAATTCTAATTTCCTCATAATTACTCCTCCATGTAGACTTTTATCTAACACATTGTTGACCATTATTTACTAACTGGGCTTTAATGATCTACTAGTTGTGATGCATTTTCCATGGACTTCTTCTTTTTTTTCATCATTAAGTTTCTTTTTTCTAAAGCAACTTATTCCAACTCTTTTTTTGTTTTTTTTTCCTAAGAAAAGTAATATGTTGAAATTAGCTTTTCTTTTCCCGCTTTCTCTTTATCCCTTAAATAGCTTTTTTTTATCTCTTCATGCCTTTTATAATATTGCACTCTAGTTCTATATATATATATATATCAATGCCCAATGTTGTAACTCAATTTAACCCTCATTTTTGTATATATTTTGAAAAAAATTAAAAAATCCAAAAAATATGTATTTTCAATATTTTAATCATTTTAGCTATTTTCTTCCTTTTTATTTAATTTTGTGTATCAAAACATCTTGAAAATCATAAAAAAAAATTGCAAAATGCAAAAATACAAAAACAATATAAAAATATAAAAAAATAGCTAGGGTTTGAATTTGGACCGAAGAATTGTAATATGGGGTGAAAGGAGTTCCTTCCAAATTCACAGGTACACCTTCTTGCCGGCCCGAAGAATCAACGGATATCACTGGACCCTCGACAACTGCACCTCTTTCTAATGTAATATTCACCAACTCCATTTTGATGCTGCGTAAAAAAGCTCTAGGAGGATTGGAAGTTTCATTGCATTCAACGTCAAAAGATTCCGCCATGTAGCAATCCTTTCCAATCCCGAACGGGTATGGAATGCTAATATTTCCACAGTGGTCTGAACAATTAGGTTTTGCCAGACCAGCCGGTGCTCGCGCCGATGCTGGCTGAAACACCAGCATGAATAGCAAGAAAGAAAAAAGGGAGACAAGTTTCACAACCTGCATACTGTTATTTTTATTTCTTCTATTCTTCTTTGAGTTTGGTGTTCAACAATAGTACTAGGCTTGATGTCTTTATATAGCCACCGGAGAAATTTGCATGCTTCTAAGCTTATGCGTCATTGACTAAATGTAATTTTTTATGATAATCAGTTAATAATGACTTTTATTCCAGTATCTCCATTAATTATATTATTTTAATCTTTCTTGCTTGATTAAAAAAAATGTTAATGGATATTCGGAAGGTTAATTAGATTTGTTTCTCTAGATGGTCATACGATCGAATGAAGTACTCTTCTTACGTAATCAATTATTATGTCTAGAAATTTAAGATGGACCGTCTGTTTAAAAAGAAGGAAGCTAAATTCTTATGTTTTTAAATTCTATCAGTTGTATATTGCAGAAGTTTATGTGAAGAATCCAAGCAAACTTCAATCACACGATATATATCTGGCACTTATAATTATTTTAAATATCTACTTCTAGAAAAATCTTAAAATATTAAAATAAAGTGATTAATTAATTATTCAACACTAAATCCTTACCACTAAAATTCTTTAAAAAGTCTTTTTTCTTGATTTTTGGTTTTTAAAAAACTAATCCTGGCCATTATTGAAATCATTGAATTGGTCAAAGTTGATTTGTTGCCAAAAACTGACAACCATTTAATTATTCATGAAGCAATCGTTTTCGTTTCCTATTGCAGATGGAAAAGCAATGCTAATGCTTCCACGAATTTCTGTACAATTATGCCTTGCTATAAGTGCTGATATTTTGGGACATCTTCAAATATCAAAACTAAAATTCCTCAAAAAGTCTTTTTTCTTGATTTTTGGTTTTTTAAAAACTAATCATTGAGATCATTGAATTGGTCAAAGTAGATTTGTTGCAAAACCATTTATTTGAGCTCAATAATGGAAGTAGAGAATGAGAGAGAGAGAGCGGTATGATCTTTATTTTATTCAACTAGCTAGGATTAACTATATTTCAAGAAAAAAAATCACTGATTGTGACAGAGAAGAGTACTACCAGTAAACTGTGTCAAAATCATTTTTCACAAATTCAACAAGAAATTCTATTTACCGGTGGCCTTTGGAGCCATGCACTCATATTCTTGTAACTCAATTATTTGTAAAATTAAGAGTTAGGATGTTTCCTTCCACCCTCCAAGCTTGACTACCAAAATGTTTCTCAATGGAGTGATGATGACTTTTGTCTTACCATTACGAACGAAGATGATTGGAACTGTTCTCTTTGAACCACCTGAACTTCCTTGAACTGGAGAAGACAACGTTCAGAAGACGATTCTATGAATAAAACAGGAGAAGAAAAGTCGCCACTTTCTTGAGGGCCATAACTTTATTTATAATGTGGACTATCTAGTAGATAATTAAGTACTTGGAATGAACTTTCTATCAGAAATTAATCAATAATCAAACTATTCTTTCGTATCATTTAGCACACAACGTTTACTGGTGGTCAATACTAATTGCTTACGGTAGTTAATTACTTTTGAACAAATTATCTTTAAAGTCACCTAGCTAATTATTTATATAATCATAACGGTGTAGCAATATTTATTTTATTTTATTTTATAATGTGTAGCAATTATGTAATTAAATTAACAAGTAGCTCACCAAAAATATTTATTTCACCCCACAAATTCAACTGGATGTATATGCTTGCAACGCTCAACGACTTTTCAAGGGGAAAAGGCAAACGGCAGAGGCCTTTCATAATCAGATGGCGACAAGAGACTTTTATTTAGGTATTGTTCCCAGAAAGTTCCCTGCAATTTATTGATTTGGAAGAGTATTTTTTTCGCACTTATCACAGCCCACCAATCCAATGAACTCAACCCAGGAGTTGACAGGAAATATGGAAGTAAAAGAATTTTTTTAAAAATGATTTTTTAAAAAAAATATCCTGTTAAAAATTATGCTTCATAATATTTTTTTTTCAATACAGTTATTGCAGTCTCATAACCTAGATCTAGAATATGCAATATTAACTCAAATTGACATTGATTTTTTTTTAAAAAAATATTTTTTTACACCAATATTTTTTTACATAATTTTTTTTTAATTTCATCATTCAATATTGAGTTATTGAAAATTAAATTTTTTTATTTTCTTTATATGCTTTCTATGAGGATGGCTCAACATCACGACCCAAATCACGAGTTTGCCATGCTAACTCAAGTTATATTATTTTTTTTTGTTATTTTTTAATTTTTTTTCTCACTTCATTCTTTAATATTATGTTATCTTTGAATTCAACTTCATATATTTTTTTTTGACAATTATTTTTCCTTGTTTGTCATCACTTTCTCTTTTGATTTAGTGTATTTACTATTTTTTTTATCTTATAATTAAATTAAACCATCTTAATAATATCCAGTATAATCTATAACTTGAGTTGTAGAATTTTTATTTATTTTAAAACATGCTAAAAAAATATGAAATATTATTTTTTTAAATTAAATAAAAAAAAGTTTACCCGCAACAAAGCACCACATATCTTGTTGCACCACATATCTTTCTAGTATGATACTAAATCCTATCATTTATTTTAATTCAAAAGGCATGCATTTAATCTTTACATACTGAATCAAGTCCTTTCTTACTTGTACAGACATGAAATATTTTTTTTTGACAACTCATTAGGATTCAATCACATTTCAGCCAAATTGGATGCAATTGACCAAAACCAAGTACAGGATACAGATTGATTTTTGAAAAGCCCAAGAAAAATAATATATTTTTTTTAAAATACAAAGAAACTGGGTTGCCTGAAGAAAACGCAGGCAGCTGGCATGTCCTGCTATAGTATGTCACTCGAATTTATTCTTTTTTTCTCTAACAATTTATAGGCATCAAAAAAGGATACAAGCAGAACAAGTTAGCCCTTTTATTCCCTCTCAGATAAAAGAGTAAAGGAAAAATGGAAGACGCTGCTGCTGCTGCATCATCAGCTGTAGTCGTGGAAGAAGAGCGCCTCGACGTTCTCAACAAAACCGGTCAAAAAACCGGCATTTCGAAGCCCAGGCAATCACCAATCTCTCTTCTTCCTCTCTCTATCTCTTCATCGATCATCTTATTGTTACGTATGTTTTGATTAAACACCTAATTAATGCCTCTAGTTACGCTCCTGTGCGACGTCGTTTACAGCACTCAAAATTAAAACAGAGCAATTTTTTTTTTTAATTTTCCTTTTCTTTTTGACCGTTACTTTATTTGGACGTCGTTTATAGCACTCAAAATTAAAACAGAGCAATTTGTTTTTTAATTTTCCTTTTCTTTTTGACCGTTACTTTGTTTGTTGTTTGGTTGCTGAGAAAAAGAAATTGTGATTCTTCTTATTTTTTTATGTTATTTTTATTTTTTGGAAATTTAGAGGAGAAGTTCATAGAGATGGAGATTACCACAGAGCAGTTCACGTGTGGATTTACTCCGAAAGCACACAAGAATTGCTTCTTCAACGTCGCGCCGATTGCAAGGATTCCTGGCCAGGCCAATGGGATATCTCAAGCGCTGGCCATATTTCTGCCGGCGATTCTTCACTTGTGTCCGCTCAGTGAGTCAATTTGCAACAGTTTTTATTATTTTATTATCTTGTCAATTAATTACTTGCTGCATAAAAATAACTTTTTTTTATTAAACTAATTTTTCTTACTGTTATGCGTTTAGGAGAGAGCTTCAGGAAGAGCTAGGCATTAGCCTTCCGAAGGACGCGTTTGAACTTATTTTTATTTATCTTCAAGAGTGGTTAGTATTTATTTATATACATCAAATTCCTTATTTAACTGTACAAGTTCTATAGGATCCCTGGTCTATGGAGACCGGACCGATTAAATTAATTGGTGTAATGGATTGTGATATTATGATTTTGATTTAATTGATCTTGTTGACGTAGACTGGGGGATCGGAAGAATGCAACAAGGCTTGTATTAATTGATTGTACTTTATATTTGAATGCAGTGTTATAAATGATGGGAAATTCATCAATAATGAGTTCAATGATGTGTATCTTGTGACAACTGTAGATCCGATTCCTCTTGAAGCATTTACTCTTCAGGTAAGAAAATGTGTGCTCTTCATTCTCCTTTGATGAGTGTTGGTTTGTGTTAATACATGTTTTATCTATTATCGACTGGTTTTGATAAAAAATCAATTTGGAGAATACGACTTGTTTATGCTTGAAAGTTTTCTTTTTTCTTGCACGTTTAGACTTTTTCCAATTGGTGTTTTATATCTGAATTTTTTATACATGTTCTGGTACATGCACATTATTTTGTTTTCTGCCAAAAAATGTGCTCTTTTCATTTGAAGGTTCGATGGAGAGTGGCATGCCTATCATTTCAGACATGAATATTTCATTAATTGGTTACTGCTATTAAGTTGTGAAAAATATGAATGCTTGTTTATGATTTCACTTTATGATAGGAAACAGAAGTATCTGCTGTTAAATACATTTCGTTCGAGGAATATAGAAGCTTACTTGTCAAAGAAGATCCTGATTATGTGCCCTATGATGTAGATGAACAGTATGGCCAACTCTTTGAAATCATTATGAAAAGGTATGCTAAACAGTATCTTTTTTAGTAAAATTAACTATGCTAGTTATAACATCTTTTCTCAACTGTGGTGGAATGCATCCTATGGTTATCTCTTTGTCTCAAGTTCTTTAACAACTAAGCGAATCAAAGAAACATATTTACTCCTTATTTGTAAGGTTACATTCGATTTCGTCTTTAGCATTTGACTCAACATGCAAAAACTTTTTCCGAGTGCATGCCGAGAGTTTTGAAGGTGAATTCATGCTTTCCTCCCTCATATTTGTGAATATTGCACCATGTTATTTAGCTGCATCTGGGAAAGCTTTCCTTTTGTTGTCAACTGGTGTGTAAAACACTTTTTTTGGACACCTTTGTACTAGTTTCCTATATAAAAAAGTCAAATTGTGTGCATATTATCACCTTAATTCATGGAAGGGTTTCTAATAATTTCTTTCCGCTTGTGATGTCTTTCATCTAATTTTCTTAGGTACACAGAGAACACTGTAGCGCGCAGTTTGAGTCTACAAAAGCAACTCTGTCGATATGCTTCTGTTTCTCTGGATGCTGAGGTTGTCTACTTTCTCTTCCCATTTGCATTGATCTCTCTGCTATCTTAGTAGCTACGCTATCTGTGGCAAAGTACACTCAGTTTATGTAACTTAGTTGTGAACTTAAATTGATGGTTTAACTTGTTAGTTTACAATATTTTCTTCCTTTCAGAAAGGGATAAAAACCGTATAAAAGGGGAAGGTGTTTTTTTGTGAAAGAATGCTTGGGCCTACATTAATTTGAATTTGTAATTGTGGAAAATATTGAGTAATTGGAAACTGCCCCTTTAGCAATTGCGATCAAGAAATTAATAGCACTTTTAATTTTTTGTCATTCTCACAACTAGAATACTAGTGTTGGTATTGCTACTACTATTTCTTAAATGCTAATGTTTTTTGTTCTTAATGCAAATAGGATTGAATTTAGTATCTTTTTTCCTTCTTTCTTCAGCTGACAGGTCTATCAAATACAGACAGGAAGACTCTTGGTTTACTTATCAAGGCTGCAAAACTTATGGATGAAATATTCTACCTTCAGGTACTTACCATTGCAAAACAATGTGAATGCACATGTGCAAGAAGTAGGCTGATACACTCATACAATCTGTAGAAACTATTGGTTTACAGATGTCTTCCATGTGGTAGACTTGAATACCAATATACCTGCGCATGCCCCATAAAATGATATTTTTGTTCATGATCTGTATAGTTACTAAAGTGTTTCTCTAGCTCGAGCAGTGGTCTATTTGGTAACGAGCATTCCCAGTCATTTTGTCGGCCTTCCTTTTTCTTTTCCTTTGGGGGTGGGAAGGCCAAAGGTGATCAGGGCAAACAAAGTGAGAAAAACCCTAAGCTGGGAAACAAGACCTGTAATTTACTCAACAGAAAGTTCAATAGAAACGTCTGGGTGAGAGAGGCCTTCTGAATTTGTTAGACAATCCCTCATAGAAGGGAACTGAGCAGAAAGAACTTTGGCTTAAGCATTCAAGACATGACTTGGCATTATGTATAGTAGTAACTCATACAACATTTCAAGATGTGGACTCATAATAAAGTCAAGTAGTTTCTTTCTGATTTGATGTTATGTTGCAAACTTGCCCAAATTCTTTTCATTTGGATCTCCTGTCAGTGAAATAGTTGATATTTGTATTTGAAACGTTGTACAAGTAATGTGAATGTCATTCTTCTGTGTAACTTTAGATGATTTGTTTCTCCTTCCTACAAAATTCAGATAATTAGTCTCTTGTAAAATCCAATACAATAAGCCTATTTATGATTGCAATAATTAGCAACTGTGAATGACTGTTAGCGGTGCCTCTTGCTTTTTTCTGCTTCTAATCAGGTTTGGTACAGCAATCCAGCTCTAAGAGATTGGTTGAAGGAGCATGCTAGTGCATCAGAATTAGACAAGCTCAAATGGATGTATTATTCAATTAATAAGAGCCCCTGGTGAGTCTTTTTTTGAGGTGCTGCTTCTTTGAGCTCTTATGTGTGTGCGCTTGGAACAAGCTAAGAATTCACCATTCCCCAACTTTTTATATATTTTTTTAAGAGAAATACCTGTCGATTAGAATTTATTGGTGATCAACAGGTCCTGTCTTGATGAAAACGAGGCATTTTTAACAACCACAGATTCAGCCATCAAGTTACTTCCTGAAGCCACGAAGCCAGTCAGTGGATGGAAGGGTCTGGAATATAAAGCAGCATTTCCCATGCTAAAATCACCTGGTGCAAATTTTTACCCTCCAGATATGGACAAAAAGGTATGCATGGGAGGATCATTATGCAAGTTGAAGTTAATTTTTTTAAAATAGGATCACCATCATATATTTGCGACTGGAAAACTGTTTGATGCTTCTGTCATCATTTAGATCTCTCCCCCTCTATACCTACTATAATAATAAGTTTCTCTTATGTCACAGGAATTTAAATTATGGAATGACAGTCTGACAGAGAAAGAACAAAATGATGCAATGGGCTTTTTCACCGTCATCAAAAGACACAGTGAATTTAGTTTGGATTCTTCTTCACCTAATCATGCAGTTCATGGGACAAATCATTTAATGACTGCCCATGATCTATATAGTGTTCCTTACTCAAAGGAGTATAACTCCTTCCTTAGAAAAGCTGCAGAACTATTGCATGAAGCTGGGGACTTGGCTGGCTCACCTAGGTATATAGAGTTATACTAGATTTTTCTTGTTGCCAGTAACTCATTTGTTCACATCATACTGAATACTATTCCACTTACCGATGATTGTTGAATTTGTTCTTCTGCTGTGTAGTTTGAAGAGGTTACTACATAGCAAGGCTGACGCATTCCTCTCAAATGACTATTATGAATCAGATATAGCCTGGATGGAATTGGTTAGTATGCAGAATACTTTGACATTCCAGAAAACACTCAAAGTTTTTGGTTCAGGTATATGGTGATAAGAATGACATCTAGTGCATGGTATTTTTTTCCCCCTGTCATCAGCACTCTAGTTTGAGATAAAAGGGCTCTGTAGGAATTGTTTCGCATGAGCAAGTTTTCTAATACTGAGAAAGGGATACGATTTTGGGGGATTGTTAATGCTGGCACTTGCTTGTGTACACTCCCCCTCCCCCCGGGCCACCACAATCACATAGTTATGGATATTGAATCATGGTGACTGTTTTCTTACGACTCTCCTTTTTCTGAATGACGTGGAATTGTAATAGGAGCAAGAGAGGCACTTGAAGGTCTGCTGAGGCCTTCTAACTTAAAAAATTTGGAAACGTTCTGTCATTCTGCAATATTTCACAGGTCTCAGCAGTCTGCATAACTTACCTGATTTATTGTTTGTTTTGTTCCTCAAGGAAAAAGGAAATAGCTTAGGCTAAGAATAAAGCAAAAAAGTTCTGTCATTCTGCAATATTTCACAGGTCTCAGCAGTCTGCATAGCTTACCTGATTTATTGTTTGTTTTGTTCCTCAAGGAAAAAGGAAATAGCTTAGGCTAAGAATAAAGCAAAAAAGTGATCTGTACCTATCATGGAATGATGAAAACTAACTATGTTAGCAATTGGATGTTTACACTTTCTAAATAAACTAATAATGTTATAATATGAAAAAGATAGGGCTCAATCATTGGATTTTTCATTTTCCAAGTCTTTATTCTCATGTAGCCATTTACTTTTAATAACATCAATTGTGTGTTTGTTGAGTTTTTCCAAGAATGAATGGGTTAGATCTTCGTTTCACTGTTAAGGTGCTTAAATTCTTAATATTCTCATCTAGATTCATGACATGTCTTAAACTATCTCTGGATTTAGGACTCCAAGCTGGACGTTACCATAGGTCCATATGAGACGTACGAGGATGCAATTTTTGGCTACAAGGTAGCATTGATCTTAAATTCTTTCCTGACATGTTCATAATCTCTCAGGTAGCATAAATGACTCATGAGTTCTGTTATGTTTTCTCAGGCAACATTTGAAGCATTCATTGGTATCCGGGATGACAAAGCAACTGCTCAACTAAAATTGTTTGGTGATAATTTGCAGGTATTGAGTCATTTTATATGCAAAGTTGGTACTTGTTTTTCTTGGGACTTCTCTTTTTATATTCATGATTTCTAACAGAGTATATCTGTTTAGTTTTTGGAACAAAATCTTCCAATGGACAGTGCATACAAATCAAAAAATGTCAATGCTGCTCCCATTCGGGTCATCCGGCTTCTTTATAATGCAGGGGTATGTTCTTGGAATATATATAGGACAAATCTGTGTCTTTTGTTGTTTCTCTATTGTACCTTTTTTATGGCATGAACCCATCCCGTTTACAATACCAGGATCTAAAACTCTGTTGGTCCATCCTTTAAAGATCAGCTTTTTGGGGAAACTTTTGCTGAAATACTTCTCCCCACCCCTTATGTATGAGTTCCTATTTCAAAGGAGGGAAAACCAAGGCTGATGGGTTTTAATTTGACATCAGGATGTAAAGGGTCCTCAAACTGTTGCTTTCAATTTACCAAATGATGAGCGTATAGTAAAAGATCGAGGAACTTCAATGGTCATGCTGAAGAATGTTTCAGAGGCAAAGTAAAATTTCTTACCTTATTTCTAAACCTGTTATAATGATTGTTGCTTTCTGAAAATATGTTAATGTTAGTATTGGAAACTACTTTAAATATCACGTGTCTGTCCTAATCAGGTTCAAGCATATTCTTCAGCCCATAGCTGATGTTTGTATTAGCAAGGAACAAAAAGGATTGGTAGATTTTGAATCTTTCTTTACGCACACTATATGCCATGAGTGCTGCCATGGTATTGGGCCTCATACTATCACACTTCCAGATGGCCAAAAGTCAACAGTAAGAAAGGTTATTTACATAACTTTTCTTTTTATACGACATCTATAATTTATGGATTGTTTTGCATTCGTATGTTTTTGATAATGGGGCATACATAGATAGCTACCCTCTCTTTAAGTAAATTCCTCATTTCCGCAGATTACTGGATGGAGATTTCTATTTTATAAAACTGGAAGTTTTATATTATACCAGAATTCAAACAGGATATATTACCATGTTGCTGGAATATATTTGTGTGCTCTTATGGTTTAATTTTCCCACCCTACTTTTGTGTCTTTTATAGCCTGAAAGCATCTCAACCTCTACACATCTTTGACTGTTTAAAATGAGACGAGCATTGCCATATCTTTTACAACCTTATGTTTGATTTCAAACAGTTTTCTTTATATGGAATCGTTCTTCAGCTCTTCACAGAATGTAATTGTAATTGAGAT
Source organism: Populus trichocarpa (assembly GCF_000002775.5). Classification (NCBI taxonomy): domain Eukaryota; kingdom Viridiplantae; phylum Streptophyta; class Magnoliopsida; order Malpighiales; family Salicaceae; genus Populus; species Populus trichocarpa. Next base: position 19,062,234 of record NC_037287.2, on the reverse strand, counting down.
TTTTAAGCCTCAATTTAAACTACTACATGGTTTTAGGGAGACCAAATTTTGGAGTTTTCTTATTTTGTGACTTCAGTTTTGGAAACAAGAGGTGTGGTTAGTGTAATTGCAACAATGTCAGTGGTAGTCAATGTAATTTATCATTTATTCCATTTCATATTCCTTTCTTCAGTTTTATTCAGTAGAAATTCTGCCTTGGATGTTTCTTTCATTGTTAAGTTGTGCCTGAAGTAGTAGTCTACCGGGCCTTGCTGAGAGTTCCTTTCATCTTTCTCTTTTTTAACTCAATATTTAATATGTATAAAGGAATTTTGTCCTCCAAATAGAGGTATCTGGAGTGATGATCTGACTAGTTTATTTATCCCTTTCCATAGTTAATATGGGGCACATTTATTGTGACTTATAGCACATCTCATGCATGGTCTCTGTAACTGTATTTTTTTTATGAAAGTTGATCATTTTCTATGACCTGGTCTTTTATCATTACCTGTTCAAAATAACTGTAATGGAAATGAAACAGAACAACACTTCAATGAAAGACTATTATTTTACCGTTTCAATTTTTTGCATTCTGATAGCAACTGTTGTTTTTCTTCATATTTTAATGCAGGAGCTTCAAGAACTCCACTCTGCTTTGGAAGAAGCAAAAGCTGATATAGTTGGCCTTTGGGCCCTAAAGTTCTTAATCAACCAGGTTAGTGACTAAATTTAATTAATATTATCATATATAGACACCAGATACGTGTGCTGCACTGCCACTTTAGATTTCGTAAAAGTAGAATCACCGCTTAAGGATTATGATTTTATTGTAATGTATATTACGTGATTCTATTTTTGTTCTCTCAGGATTTACTTCCTAGGAGTATGGTAAAATCTATGTATGTTTCATTCCTTGCGGGGTGCTTCCGGTCAGTTCGTTTTGGTTTAGAGGAAGCTCATGGGTAAGCAAATTAATCATTCTTCTCTGGTTCCATGCTTGGCATAATCTAAAGGACTTCGTATCTACTGAAATTCCTTAGGAAAGGACAAGCACTGCAATTTAACTGGATGTATGAGAAAGAAGCCTTCATCTTGCATCCTGATGAGACATTTTCTGTTGATTTTGCCAAGGTATGGTTGCTTCAACTTTCCTTTTTCATGGATTTATCTCACCGAGTAAGACCATCAACTCTGTTTTCATTTCAAAGGTTGAAGAGGCTGTTGAAAGCTTGAGTAGGGAGATACTCACCATACAGGCAAAAGGTGACAAGGAGGCTGCAGATTTGCTGTTACAGAAATACTGTAAAATGACACGGCCATTGAAACATGCTCTGGAAAAATTAGAGAGTGTTCAGGTATGGGCTGTGAAACCCTTCTAGTTCCCCACCGCACATGTTTCTATCTAATGAGAGCTAGGCTGTTTTCAGGAATGTGTACTTGTTACCTCTAATTTCGTTCATTGTCCTTGCCTTTCAGGTCCCTGTGGATATATATCCCATATTTTCCACTGTTAATGAAATATCAGAGTAAAGGTAGCGTCTCGGGATTAGGCCAATCCCTTCGTTTTCTAGCCAAGCTGATTAATAAGTGAATGGCAATAAGTGGACAGTGCTGCCACAGTACCCTCAATGTTTCCATCAATTAAATCAGCAACGTTGTTGTCTTATTATCTGCATTTGATGAATGTGTTTTTTCTTTTGTTTTTTTTCCCCATTGCTTGCGCTGGTCCTTGCTATGATGCAGATTTTAAAGTTTGTTAAATTATTTGAAAGTAAGTAATGTTTTGAATGTGGTAAAAATATATTAAAATAATATTTTTTTATAAAAAAAAAATTTAATACTAGCACAATAAAACAATTAAAAAATCAAAAAAACATTATTTCATCTGTAAAAATAAACATCCTGTTTAGTAAGGAAAGTTGTGAGGATGCTGCTGCTGCTCTAAGCCACTGTTATGGCTGCATTACGCTACACTACAGCCATAGCTACTGCATATGTCAATCACAGGTTGGTTAACTGATGATTTACTGACCTGAAATGATCAATTGAAAAACCAATCTCCTTTCTTCTTCTTTTTTTATTAAAATGTAGTTTCAAATACTTTTTTTGAAAAAGAAAATCAAATCTTTAATAAATCCAGGTCAACATCATGACTCATAACCCAAGCTTTGTATGACCCAAGCTTTGAACTGGGTTAACCAGGAGTTACAGTTTGAGGTATAGAAGAACCGTTCTAAAATGAATAATAACGCAAAAATGAAATGAATTGCAGTGAACTTTATTTGAAGGTCAATTTGGAAAAAAAGAAAAGGGATAGAAAGAAAATTGCGAGCCCATTAGAGACACACTCTGAGAAGCGTGTATTCCAGTCCATTGACAAGGTAAAAGTCCACATGCTAGACAACTTTTAACTCTTTAAGCCAAGCTGTGTGTAGGGGGCAAGGATCAGGTTTCCCTTCAGCAACAGCCTTGTCGGAGAGAGAATAGAACCAGCCATTCCTCCATTTAAACTGGCAAGAAATTAACTTTCATGTGAGAAGCAACATCACAGCAAAATAAGGTTAGGGCTCGAGTCTCAAACTACTTTACATCCACCAACCAAATCAGAATTGATGAAATTGTGCTGAATGCTTCAAAGGTATGACTAACAAAAGCATTTACCTCCTTAACAGCTGTTGGGAAATGGGCAACAGCACGTGAGTAAGCACATAACCTTTCCTCAATAGCTTCTTCAAATACTATTCCTTTTTCTGCAGCTGCTGCAGAAGCAAGTTCTGCGATAAGGCTAGACACCTGGAAACATAAATATCAGTATCAATCTGATCTATTCATGTTAGAGATCTCATTGTGCTTGAACAATTTCAAGAACTCAACAATCATAATCTTGTGAAGCAAAGGTCTACACAAGGAGAGGAAGCTTAGCGAATGGCTGGAAGGAAAGGGCTTCTTGCCAATTTGTCCAAGCATGACTGTCTTAGGCATAATATAATCTAGTAAGTTTAAGTACAAGATCGTGATTGACGTACCACAAAGAAAACAGAAAAAGGGCGAGCAAAAAATGCCTAATTTAACAATTATATCATCCAATTGATGTAAATCTTAAAGTCCACAAAGCATACAGAAATAGCACTGATAGGGTGTGTCGGCTTTTTTAACCAGCATCAAGTACACAGTGAATTATCTGCAATCAAATGAAGGCGTTCTGGAAATAAATAATGAAATAAGCAATTTAATTGATCTAAAATTCACTATAAACTATAAATATTGCAAAAGATATGCAGTAGCTTGAAACTCCTCAAACTCTGATGCTTTAACACATCATTGTCATTGGCAGATTTACCTCAGAGCGGAATTCTTTCTCCACAGCACCAACAGTTGCCCCTGGATGACGAGCTCCAACAAGCATGAATGCTGAAATCCAGATCAGCTTCTCTAACATTTGCTTCTGAAAAGTTTCCTTGTCAAGAACCTGAATACAACAATGAATAATAATGTAAATATGCCACACTACTATCACAACATGAATTCCTCAATTCTGAATGCAAAGGTGAAAGAAGGGGAACGTTAGACTAAGTTTGCCCACTGAAAAAATTGAAACCCAAAACACCTATCACATCAAAGTGCCAAACTTTGCCTTCTATATACAAGATCATTGGATTACATAGTTAAACCTTAGTTAAACCTGACACTCTGAGCTTTATTGCGTCAACCTCCACTCCCTACCACCACAGCCCCATCTTAACATTTTTTTTTCTGAAAAGCCTAATCAATTCCCTCAAACGGTTTCAACCAGACAATAGTTAAAAAAAAAAAAGCTTCTTTACCTTACAGGAGAGACCTCCAGCATGCAATCTAGCAGCTACTGCAGACGCCCATTTTCCATATGCTGCAGTCAATCCTTCAGGATTGGTATCAGTCTTTCCATCAATAGGAGGTTCTCCAAGCTTTGAGACAGCAAAATATGCCAGCACTTGGTCTGCATCACCAAGACCTTTACTTTGAAACCATGGCTCCAGCATCCCATTCTGGAAAAAAACCAAATCTGTTAGATTGTCAACATCCACTCAATCAATCATCACCATTTATCAGAAGCCATAAAATGCATAGCAAAGATTAAAAAAATCCAAACTTTCAGATCAAATAATAACATAATCCAACAGCATTAATGAAGAATGCACTGAAGTTTTATCACTCAACTGTGTTCATTTTGACACTAAACTATCCTAAAAAGTTAAGCAACACGAGGGGTAACCAATACATTATGGACACCTATATCTTCCAATTAAACATTAACCCCAAATAAAACTTAGAAAAATGAGTACCCTCCTATATAGCACTTAATTCAATTAGAACATAAAATAGCATAATTCAATCAACAAAACTAAAAACAAAAACAAATTGTTATATAACCATTTTCATAAAAGCAGCAAAGTAACGTATAATCAGGTATCAGTACCGCTCCATCTAGACTTAGGTGTGACTTCAAGAACAGCATCAAGATCGTCATTTCTTGTACAAACCAAAATGGGACCCTCAAAATCAAGTGGCACAGGGTCTCCTCTCTTCACCAGTAAATCCTGACCACTACCCATTTCTTGCAAGGCCCTTCCCACCCTTCCACCACCAACAATCACAGCTGGGGCCACCTTGGCAGCAGTTGGGGCTGTGGCCATAGCTAAAGTTTGAGTCTTTTGAGTTCTAGTAGTGATTCTGGTGCCAAAAAACGTGAACTTTGAATTGGATTTAATGAGAGAGGAGTTACGGAGAGTAGCTGTGAGTGTGTGGGTGGCCATGTGTTTTGGTGATGATGATGATGGGTTTATTAGTGGTGCAGGAGATGGGTTTTGATTGTGTTGGGGCCATGGTGACTGCTAATATTGAAGAAGCAAAGTGACAACAAGAAGGGGATCACCACTCAATTTCTAGTGGATAATTGTTGCTGTAACAATAGCCCACCGTTACGTTTGAAGAATTTCTTTTTGAGTTCCTTGTTCTGCCTCTTCTTTACAAGTTTATATATCCACCAAAGGCCAAACAGCAGTAGCAATATAAAGATGACTGATCCTACAACTGCATTATTTACAGCAAAGCATAAATCTTAATTAATATGTTGACATCTGTGCTCACATATATGACTGCTGAATAGTAGCATGCTAGATTAATTATGTAGAATTAATCATTTAAGCATTTCTCTGTTTATATCAAGCCATATATCTGTTATACTTGTCCAATCGACAAGGAAAATGAATGCTCATCGTATGAGGACCGATATAAGATTTCATAAAAACTATAAGGCTGAAAATGAATATTAGTGACAGGCATTAAATAGGTCAAATGAAATAAATCAGATACCTATAATAATTATATAAATTTTATTTATCGCGCATCTGTATTCTTTATACCCTCCCTGTGTATCTACGCATTTAAACATCCTTGACATGTAGTATTTTTTAGGATTTTATATTCATCAACATCTAATAAAATAAAAAAACAAAAATAATTTCCTTCTCATATACAAATAATGAAATTAATAGATATTAAAATTTGGAGATGGAGGAGGAGGGCCACCTCTTGAACCAAATAAAAAATAATCATCATGTCAGTTGCCAAGTAATTATTAAAAAATACCATTTTACCTTAATAATTCCTTTAAGCAAGAATCATGTGTACAGCCAGCCAACTCGCAACATCGTAGTCTTTTCTTAACTCTTTCACCTAAGCATCCAAGGCACCACGTAGCCCTTACGTCAAGATGATTCGTATGCTAAAGTCACAGAGTGCGCAAGTAGGAAATATTTACATTTCATGGTTTTCGGGTCATATTTCCAAATCTTGTTAGTTTTGCCTGTGCATATTTTCAAATTAAATATTAAATTTATTAATTTAATATTATATAAATATTAAAGATAAATTAAATTTTTATTAATAATAAATATACATTTACACAAATATAATAATATCATGTGTAATCAAATGAAGTGACAACAAAACATATTAAACTAACATGTTATATATAAAGTAAGTATTTAAATTGTTTAAAGAAAATTTTGGAGCGGGAGTAAAGTGTTCTATTGGAGATTTCATTACATTCTCATGAGGAATTTAATAAATTAACTAATTGTGATGAACAACTGCCGTATTTGACTGGAGAGGAAGGGGTTCAAACTATTTGAGATTTTTTTTTGGAGGATTTAGGTTAAAAAAAACATGACTTGATTCTAAAACAACAAATAAATACATATATTGGTAAAGTTATATATATCATGTACGTAAGATAAAAAAAAATATTGTTTAAGTGGTTGACATGCATCAAACCATGCCCATTCAATGCTTTTTTTTAATATTAATAATTTGGAAAATCTATCAATTGCATATAAATATGGAAAAGATAGATGAAATAGATAGAATCTATTTTTTTATAAGTTATTATTGAGAATATATAAATATCTTTATTTCATGGTTTGCTGAAATATTTAATTAACCACTTAGAGTTATAGTGTGCAGTAAAAAATGAACTTTTTCTCCACTCCAATACATATCATATTTTTATAAAAAAAACTATTGGTGATATAGATTTAATAATCTTTAAGTTTATGGCATGTAATAAAATATACATTTCACTCTTCTCTAATTGTTTTTAATATAACTTTACCACTACATATTGTAATTCTTTAAGTTTATTTAAAAAATAATTTTGATTTATTTAAATTTTAATTAAAAATAATAAAATAAAATAAATATCATTTGTGAGTGGACTCGCAGCAAAGCACATGTTCATTTCCTAAATAAATTTTGAAAAGAATAATCAACAGCATTTGAAAGTCACAACTTGGAGTGTGAATATTTTTAAAATAAATTGAATGTTTTTAGTTTTAAATTAATATTTTTTATTATTTTGATGTGTTAATGTTAAAAATAATAAAAAAAATATTATTATAATTTATTTAAAAAAAAATATCTTAAAAAACAATCTTTGAAAAAGATAACGCTGCTAATAGTTGAGGTTTACAGTGTCATATCAAACTTGATGTAACAATGATGTCGCGGCTTAATGTCTAAAACAGTAAAACAGTTGAACTTTTTTCCCCCTTATCATCAGGTTTTTTTTTAGAGATAAATCTATACAATAAATTATTTTGCCTCTTACTTTGCTATTTAATTATTTGGCTTTTAATTTTCTTGCTCTTTCTTTTCTACTTAATCATTTTATTATCTATCACTCACTAAACACGCATACACTTTTATTAGTAATCCCTGTAATGGTCTATCATTCACTGCTTTTACTATCTGATCACTTAACCTTTGCTGCTGTTGCTGCTGCTGGTGGTGGTGGTTAGTCCATGCTCTTGCCGTGTCTATGTTGATTCTGCTGCTCCATCTTGTACTTTGCTCTGCACCGCACTCTCCTCTGTTTACGCTCTCCCAGTATTCTTTACAACTTTATGTTCGTAGTTGCTGCCCTGGTTAATTATTTTGGTTGCTTAGCCTCTGCTGCTGCAGCTGCTGCTGGTGTCTACGTTGATTCTGCTGCTCCATGTTGTACTTTGCTCCCTCCTCTGTTTTTGCTCTCCCTGTATTCTCAACAACTTTATGTTCGTAGTTGCTGCCCTGGTTGATCTTGATCAGTGTTGTTTTTTTTTTTGGTTTGTTATTGATGGCTTAATCATTCTTAGGCTTTAGTATTACTTTAGTACATACTAAACAAATCAAATAGTAAATCAAATCTAAAAACAATCAGCATCCCCAGCTATCAGAATTTAAGCCCAATTCATCTGCAGAGTCTCATCAGCATTCTCACACCAGAGGATTCGAGAGGCTAAATACTTCTGAAATGAAGTCTTTGCTAACTGATGATGGCTTTGATTCCTCAAGATAGAGACATGGCTCAAGTTACCAATGTATCAAAGAAACTCTCTTATAATCAACGCGAAGGATTTTTAATTTATTAAGTTCTTAACATGAAAGACTAAGAACATGTGCTAAAACACAAGGACCACAATACAAATATAAGTTTTTATTCCATTAGAAAAGTCTTAAAACAAAAAAGAAACATATGATTTGTGATATATTTTCTTAATCGCTCACCATGTTTCAGAAGAAATCGACGGTTTGCAATCTAATGGTAGATCTATACCAATCTCGAAACTGCTGCAGGAAATCGACCTCGATGAATTATCCACTTCACCAATTTGTTGAATATTGATACCGTTACGTGATAATAGAATCCCCTCCAATTCCATTGCAACTTCTCTCATTGTTGGCCGGTTTCTTCCATTCAAATCCAGACATCTCTTTGCAAGATTCGCTATAACTATGGCTTCCTCTTCAGTGCAATCCCCCTTAACCTGAGCATCAATGATACCAAAGAGTCTACCATCTTCCATCAAATCAATGAAATGTTTGACTAAGCTCATGGTTTCCAGTGAATGGGTTAAGAAAATTGTTTTTTTCCCACTTAATAGCTCGACGAGAACTACTCCAAAACTATAAACATCACTCTTTTCTGTTAATTGACTGGTTCGAAAATACTCTGGATCTAAGTAACCAAACGTACCTTGCACCTTGGTGGTCAGATGAGTTTGATCGATGGAAACTGATCTTGACGTTCCGAAATCTGAAACTTTTGCTCTATATTTCTCATCTAAGAGTATGTTTGTGGACTTAATGTCTCGGTGATAAATCGGGATAGATGCTGTCGAGTGAAGATAGGATATCGCACCTGCAGCTTCCGAGGCGATTCGTAACCGCGATTCCCATGATAACGTAAAGTCCTCGTTTTGCTCATGGAGATACTGGGAAAGAGTTCCATTGGGAATGAATTCATAGACTAGCAGAGGAACATCAGTCTCCAAGCAACATCCAAGTAGCCTAACCACATTTCTGTGACTGATTTGTGAAAGAATGACAACCTCGTTGATGAATTCTTCTAGTTTTTCTTCATCCACTATTGTAGACTTCTTAACTGCAACAATACTCCCATCAGCTAACATTCCCTTGTAAACGGTTCCCTGGCCGCCATGACCAAGTATTCTGTTCTCATTAAAATAATCGGTCGCCTTTTCCAACTCATTTGAACTGAATATCTTTGTCTTTTGAACACTACCATCACTTGAGGATAATTGCTGCTGCAATAAGAGACCACCATTCCGTTTGAAAAACTTCTTCTTCAACTGAATGCTCTTCCTTCTTTTGAAAAGTTTGTACATCCACCAAGCACCAATGAGCAAGAACAGTACTCCAAGGGCCAGACCGATAACTGTATGATTGTTACATATAGCAAGATTTGTGAATAGCTTGTAATATTATAGGTTTTCAGTCCTGCTGGGAAATAAAGTTGATTTACCATCCTCAAATTAATTACAAAAGGGTAAACTTCATTTTTACTCATATAAATTCATCAATATTCCACTTATATCCGTATAGCTTAAGTTTTTCTGTTGTTAACCTAAAGTTCCACATGTACAAAGCTAAGTGGACAAAGGAATCACATGGGACCAAAAACTGATAGTGTGAGGCCGGTTGAAATGCCCAAATTAATTGAATTTACTTGCTAATTTCCTATATGGTTACCTTGGTAATTTGCGTGTTCAAGGTGGAGCTTGTTAATTAAATACATTGATAAATAAACAATTCATATGTCATAATCATAACAATTTTAAACATAACCAAAAAAAGATAGTAAACCATAAAGGATGAAGTTCGCATTTGTACGACCCTTTTGTATTCACACATCTTGTCAATCCATGGCAAGTATTGTTTCGGTCTTCACATTCATCAATGTCTAATACATAAAGAAACCAACAGAAATGAATCAATTCATAGATATGCATATAGAAAATTTTTTTATCTATAATTCGATAAAAACTTGTTGATTTTAAAAAAATTATTCACAATAACATGATTTTAATTTTATTTTTTTTAATTATTAAACTATATCAATTCAAGCCTGCTCCAAGTAATATTTATTAAGTATGGTTTGTTACAACTTCTATGTATACAATCAAAAGAAATATAAATCATAACAAGAATAATTAACAGCAACTATAATAACTGAAAAAGGGATAATATATTTTTGTGTGGGAAAAATTACCTCTGCATTGAAGGTAAGGGTTGCCCTCATAACCTTCTGAGCAAGAACAACGTCCGGCTGTCATATTTGTCGTACTATTTATTTGCGTTACGTAGCAATTATCGTCCATGGTATCTTTGTTGTATGTCCAACTATTGTTATTTAGTATCCAAGCCAGCGACATAGGAACAGTACTTGGCAATTTGTTGATTTCTTGGGGACTCCATATTTTGGAATAAAACCAATCCATGTCTGCTAGGAAGGCCAGTTTACGCCCGTCACTTCCTTGTTTACCCTCTATTAACTCGAAAGTTGAATTGAAAACCTGAAGTGAGGGAGGCCAGTACATATCTTGACAACAGTCCTTACCAGAGCATGCACCATTTCCAAGCCGAATATTACTAATGGAACTACCGTTGGAGCAAATTGAGTCGCACCCAACATGTTCGGTCGAGCCATTTTTTGTCCACAAACTGGCACGAGTATTGCAGCCCACTGCAATGAAATAATTGTAATATAGGTGAAAGAGTTCCTTCCAAATTCAAAGGTAGAATTACTTCTTGCCGGCCCAGAGATTCAACGGATATCACTGGACCCTTGACAACTGCACCTCTTTCTAATGTAATATTCACCAACTCCATGTTGATGCTAAGTAAAAGAGCTCTAGGAGGTTTGGAAGTTTCATTGCATTCAACGTCAAAAGATTCCTCCATGTAGCAATCCTTTCCAATCCCGAACGGGTATGGAATGCTAATATTTCCACAGTGGTCCGAACAATTAGGTTTTGCCAGACCAGCTGGTCCGAACAATTATATTATTTTAATCTTTCTTGCTTGATTAAAAAAATGTTAATGGATATTTGGAAGGTTAATTAAATTTGTTTCTCTAGCTAGATCGTTATACGATCGAAGGAAGTACTGCTCTTACATAATCAATTATTATGTCTAGCAATTTAAGATACTTTTTTTAGTTATTTTAGCCTTTTATTTTTAGTTATAAATCTTATTTTTAACATAAAATGACTGACAATTGAGGAAAGTGAATGATAATAAAGTTTCTTATAAATCAAAACTTTTAAAAAATAAGAATAACAGAGAAACACATAAAATATTTAATTTTTTTTAACTAAGTCTTCTTGCTAAAAGTCATGACAACTCTTTATTTAAAAAAACTAGAAAACTTTAATAATATTTAATAACGTGCCTAGACTATTTAAGGCTGGTCCACCATTTGTGGAAATAATTAAGAAAGTTACATAGATTAAAGTAGCACGCAAATGAGATAGGAAGTCCTGAGGAATTAACTAAAAGAAAATAATATTCTAGTTTAAATTCTATCATTTTTATTTTTTAATCTACATATAAATGTGTGATTTATTGAAGAACTTGAGTTAGCGGGTTCTTTTCTATAGTTCTAAAAACCCCCAATCCTCTGTTTTCTATTGCTCTGCCTCCTTCGAAAACCGTACGTCGTATCTTAATTATTATGGCTTCCATAAAGGGTATATGATAATTGGATACGTGACACATGAAGGGTTTATCCATTCCATCACTAGACTCAATATTTTTATATAAATAAAATAAAATTTGTAGTTACCCAATATTGGTTTAAACAATTGTTTTATATGGACCAATAATCTTCATGTGGAAGATTCATTAGAAAACCAACATACTTTGCAAAAGAAAATTTGTAGCAACATAGATGATTCATACGCTGAAGTCACAAATGCTCAAGTAGGACATATTTCCGACCCAGAAGCACTCGTGGATTGTTTACATCGAGGAAAGTATTATTATAATATCCTCCATTTCCTATATTTAAATACAGGTTGGTTTTTAACAAGTTTGGAATGGCAATGATTATTCTAATATAAGTATAGGTTGGTTTTTAAAATATTTTTAATTATTTTCCTATATATGATTTGAAACATATCTTATTTAATGAATGGAAATAGGAGAAGATCTAACAGAAATAGTTTCAATGAAAACACCATATAGTTTTGGGATTAAAATAAAATAAAATAAAAATATACTTGAGACATGAAGTTTTGCATCTAGTCTTTGAATTGTTTAAAGAATATTTTGGAGTGGGATTATAGTATTCTAGTGGAGGTTTTATTAAATATTCGTGAGGACTTTAATTAATTAATTGTGATGAATTTGTACAATAAATAATATCGGAGCTAATAATTTACTTGAGACATGAAGTTTATGGTTTACAATTGCCGTATTTGGTTGGAGAGAAAGGGTTTGAAACTATTTGAGATTTTTATATAATCTGAGCAACTAGACATCGGAGAATTTATATATATAGCAGAAAGATTCCAAGCAAAATTCAATCAGACGATATCCGGAACTTATAATTTTTAAAAAATATCCACTTCTAGAAAAATCTTAAAATATTAACAAAAATTTGAATACAAATTAAAACATAGTCATTTTCTAGATTTGCTCCCCTAAAATCAGTAATTCAAGTCCTATAAATTTCAGGGCCACTGGAGACTTACATGTTTATTAATTTTAAGATTTATTGAATTAATCAAAGCATATGCAGATTAAACATTCACGTTAATCTAAAAAAACACTTCTAAATTGAATTTGTCAATAGTGCACAAACTATAATTTAATAATTATTCAGTTTTATTTATATAAAAAAACAAATAACTTTCCAAGCAGCTTCCAAGAATAGTAACTTCTACTTTGAAATTTGTCAATAGTGCACAAACTATAATATAATCATATCATTTTACCTTCTCTTTCTAATAAAATATTTTCGTAGACATTTGAAAGTCTGTATATTTACCAAATAAGATTTTTTACAAACATTTTCTAAAATGTTGAAATAGCTACATTAATTTACATGAAAAAATTGCTAAAATAAAGTGATTAATTATTCAACACTAAATCCTTACCACTAAAATTCTTTAAAAAGTCTTTTTTCTTGATTTTTGGTTTTTTAAAAACTAATCCTGGCCATGATTGAAATCATTGAATTGGTCCAAGTTGATTTGTTGCAAACAACTGACAACCATTTATTTGAGCTCAATAATGGAAGTAGAGAATGAGAGAGAGAGCGGTATGATCTTTATTTGATTCAACTAGCTAGGATTAACTATATTTCAAGAAAAAATCACTGATTGTGACAGAGAAGAGTACCAGTAAACTGTGTCCAAATCATTTTCCACAAATTCAACAAGAAATTCTATTTACCGGTGGCCTTTGGAGCCACGCACTCATATTTTTGTAACTCAAGTATTTGTAAAATTAAGAGTTAGGATGTTTCCTTCCACCCTCCAAGCTTGACGTCCAGCTATAATAAATTCCACAGGACTACCAAAATGTTTCTCAATTGAGTGATGATGACTTTTGTCTAACCATTACGAAGATGATTGGAACTGTTCTCTTTGAACCACTTGAATTTCCTTGAACTCTTATAAATAAATAAAAAATTATAGAAAGACAACGTTCAGAAGACGATTCTATGAATAAAACAGGAGAAGAAAAGTCGCCAATTTCTTGAGGGCCATAACTTTTTTTATTTATAATGTGGAATATCCAGTAGATAATGAAGTACTTGGAATGAACTTTCTATCAGAAATTAATCAATAATCAAACTGGTCATGTCTATGATACAGTTTTAAATTATGAACCAATTGCTTTCACTTTTATTTAGGTATTGTACCCAGAAAGTTCCCTGCAATTTATTGATTTGGAAGAGTATTTGTTTTTTTTTTTCGCACTTAACACAGCCCACCAATCCCCCTGTAGTCCTCGATGTTGAATGTTCACTTTCATGCATGTCCCGAAGAAAATAAAATAAAAAGGGGAAAGGAAATATGGAACTTTTTCTCCAAGAAAGAAAAGAAAAGTTTCTAAGAAGTGTGATCAATTCACGCCTAATACTCACAGCTATTCACAAAAGGCACAGGTAATTACGAGCTTGTTAATTTTTACCATTTCTAGCAGTTACTAATACAAATCTTTTTTTTTTTTTATCGAGTATGTATTTTTACATTATCTAGGATTTTATCTATTAATGAAGAATTTTCCTTTAATCATATCCTGACATCCATTTTACACCAATGTCTTTTGTCTTTTGAAAGCTCCATCAACTCTTACATGTTGTTTTTTCAAAAACATCAATTTCATTATTTATAGCCTTTTGTCACTTTATTTCTGTTATGACATTTTCAAAATTCACAAGTCATAATAAAGAAAAATGAGTGTTAGATTCAATTTCAATGACCTCATAATTACTCTTCCATGTAGAGTTTTATAACACATTACGAATATTGTTGACCATTATTTATTGACATTACAAGTGGGTTTTGATGATCTAATAGTTGTGATGTATTTTCCGTAGGCTTTTTCTTTTTTCTCATCGTTAAGTTTCTTCTTTTCTAAAGCAATTTATTCCAACTTTTTTTTTACTTTTTTTTCTAAGAAAAGTAATATTTTAAAGTTCGATTCTCTTTTTCTAGCTCAAAGGCTTTTTCGGTATCCCTTAAATAGTTTTTTTTTATCTCTTCATGCCTTTTATTAATATTGCACTCTAGTTCTTTTTTTTATTATTTTATCTCAATGCCCAATGTTGAAACCTAATTTGACCCTCATTTTTGTATATATTTTGAAAAAAATTAGAAAAATTCAAAAAATATGTATTTTCAATAATTTTAGCTATTTTAATCATTTTATTATTTTCTTCATTTTTATTTAATTTTGTGTGTCAAAACATCTTGAAAATCATAAAAAATACAAAATGCAAAAATACAGAAATTGTTTTTAAAAATATAAAAAAATAGCTCGGATTTGAATTTGGATCGATAATCAAGGTATCATAGGCAAAAACAAGGTTTGAATTAAAGAAGAAAATGGCTTAATTTGATTTAATTTGGCTAAAAGTTGAAGAAATTTTATGTTGAAGGATGATTTTAAAACAAATAGCCAAATTATAAATCGATGAAGGGATTAATTGAAGAAGAAGAATATCAAAATTGAGAATTAAATTGATTAAAATTGCTGAATTTTAGGAGCCAATGATGGATTTGCAAGTCTAAATTAATTTAATTGGGATACAATTAGAAAGAAAAAGATGATTTAAAGCAAATTGAAACAATTCAAAATCCAAGGACTGTAATGAGAATAAACAATGTTTGTCCGGATTTTTATCCCAATTCATTTCAATCATACCAGTCTAATTGTATTAGTTTGATTCAATTTAGGCCCAAGTTAACTCAATTTGAATCCAATTATTTTTAATTGATTCATTTTTAGTCCAATTAAACCCCAAAATCCAACGATTAATTTTAGATTTTTCATTGCAATCCCAAGCAATTAAGCCAGAGATTGCAATCTCCAGAAGATCTTAAGCAATTAAACCAGATTGCAATCTCATAATTGCAGCTCAAATCTTCAATCAAGTCTCCAAGAATCAAGTCCTGGAAATTATGCTAAACTACGTTAATTCCAACCTTTGCTCTACAATAAAAAGAGACGGACAAAGGCAAGAAATGGGGAGCCTTCATCAACCAGGAGGAACCAAAAACAGAGCTCCTATTCATCCAATACAGAGCTTCTTGTACACAAAAAACACAAATCCATCTCCATAGTTTTCCTGGTTGTGAATACTGCACCATGTTATTTAGTTTTCCTGGTTGTGAACAATATACCAGAATGTCTGGGAATTTGCCTGCTTGATATTTACTCTTTATTTGTATGGTTACATTTAATTTCATCTTTAGCATTTGACTCAACATGCAAAAACTTCTTCTGAGTTTTGAAGGTGAATTCATGCTTTCCTCCCTCATGTTTGTGAATACTGCACCATGTTATTTAGCTTCGTCTGGAAAAGCTTTCCTTTTGTTGTCAACTGGTGTGTAAAACACTTTGTTGGACACCTTTGTACTAGTTTCCTATCAAAAAAGTCAAATTGTGTGCATATTATCACCTTAATGCATGGAAGGGTTTCTAATAATTTCTTTCCGCTTATGACGTCTTTCATCTAATTTTCCTAGGTACACAGAGAACACCGTAGCGCGCAGTTTGAGTCTACAAAAGCAACTCTGTCGATATGCTTCTGTTTCTCTGGATGCTGAGGTCGTCTACTTTCTCTTCCCATTGGCGTTGATCTCTCTGATATCTTAGTAGCTACGCTATCTGTGGCGAAGGATGCTCTGTTTATGTAACTTAGTTGTGAACATAAGTTGATGGTTTAACTTGTTAGTTTACAATATTTTCTTCCATTCAGGAAGGGATAAAAACGTATAAAGGGGGAAGGGGTTTGTTTTGTGAAAGAATGCTTGGGCCTACATAAATTTGGATTTGTACTTGTGGAAAATATTGAGTAATTGGAAGCTGCCTCTTTAGCAATTGCGATCAAGAAATTAATAGCACTTTTAATTTATTTGTCATTCTCATACTGTATTGGTATTGATACTTCTATTTCTTAAAGGCTACTGTTTTTTGTTCTTAATGCAAATAGGGTTGAATTTTGTTTTTTCCTTTCTTTCTTCAGTTGACAGGTCTATCAAATACAGACAGGCTGCAAAACTTATGGATGAAAGTTTCACAACCTGCACGTATTTGTATTGTATCATTTCTCTATCTCTAATAATATGGACCTCTCCTGTGGATGTAGGTGATTTGCCAAACCACGTTAAATATTATGTGCTAGTGTGCTAAGCCTCCAATGGACAACTATCAGAACACTATCAGTCCGCGCATAGGGGTCAGAATCCCCAACAATTGGTATCAGAGCATATGGTTTAAAGTGGTGTTTGATATTTGCTTAAAAATTAAAGTTCTCAAAATGATGTTTTGAATATACCACTGTGTAGAGGAGGAAGAGACGAGAACACTGGTGAAAACGGCGCAAAAATCGGACCTTAGGCATGGCCACACGCGCCTACACATGCCAATGAGGCGTCTACCCACGCGCGCAGACGCGCCCCACGCTTCTTCTTCGCCCGGATGGGCTGACCCTACCCGAATACCAGTTGACCCGACCCATATGCATGACCCGGATAAGGACAACGTTAGCATGTTGTCACTGTGACGTCAGCATGCACAGTTGTCAGGCATGCCATGTCATCGCCCAGTCAGCTGACACGCCAGCACAGTGGGACCCACCTGCCACGTCATCAGCCGCGAGCCGAGCTGAGGGATAGGACCAGTGTAGCTGATCCTACGTGCAACCGGATCTGAGATTGAATCTGGGTCGCTCATCAGGCCAGAATTGTTTTGATCAAATCTTAGCCGTCTGAAATGCGATTTGGATGATTTCAGACTTATTTCCATCTAATTTGATCGTTCCGGATGCAATGGTATGGTCCGACTATTGAGATTGAGACCAAAAGTGGTGGTGGGGAATTATTAAGAGAGATTGCCCGATTAGGAGGCATCTGAAGGTCATTATGGTGGTCGATGGAGATGGAGATGAAAAAGAAGAAGGTGCACATATTTACCCAATTACATGTGTTGAACTGTTAGGTGGGGAGATTGTTTATTTGCCTTGATGGAAGGCAAAATTGGGACACTCTGGACACCCGATCATGTGGACAATTAGCGGTGTAGAGTGGAAAATGACAAAGACCAATCTTGACGAATCTAAGCACTCGTAGTCTCGCTAGATGTTAAGAAATCAGGTATAGAACCAGGATATTCCAGATCACTTGTAAAGGAAAGCCGCAACAAAGCTAGCAAATGGTTGTATATACGAAAAGACAATATGATGGATAGATATGGCCAAAGAAGTTCTGTCTAGAAGATTGGGTTTTAAACAGGACTAGTGTGACCCCTCCAATCTTTCTTGGGAACTTGCTTAGTGGAAGGATTATCCATACGGTACTATTTTTGTATGTATAGCAGTTTGTAATGAAACAGTTGAAGACTAGCAAGACGACGACACAAGGGAACAGTTGGGTTCCGTATGTTCAAGGATCTGATAGAGCGGTGATTTCTCGGAAGAAGTTAGATTCGGTGACTGTGATTTCTCGAGGGTAGAATTGATGAAGACCCTGATAATGGAAGAGAAATACAGCAAGGGGATAAAGATTGGCACCCTATTTTGACTTGGACGGGTGTTGTGACAGGATGAGCTGCTGTCAAACATAAGCAAGGAATAAGGAGAAATCTAGAGAACAAAAATTACATGAGGGCATATGAAGATTGTGCAGGAGTACCCGTAGGATCCAACGAGGTACTGAAATGAGACAACAAGTGCAAGGAGAAGAAGTGTTCCCAGATGAAGCTCAGAGCAGAGACTTTGTAGAAGTTGTATAACATGAAGTCTCTTGTGCTCTTGATGAAAGACAACAGGCGAAGACCTTTCCAATGCATGCAAGGATGGAAAGAGAGCTATTGCAGAGGCACCTAATTAAGGGCTGTCGATACACGACGTCGGGCGACGGCTCCCGCTTTTTTGTTTATTTAACAAAAAGGGTTTTTTCTCGATTGGGGGAAACAAAGATTTTATTGGAGTCGCCATCTAGTAATTTGAGGGAACTAGAAATCCCAAATTAGACACTGGTCCCAGAGATTCGGGTACGGGGTTAGTTATGATTAAGGGAAGGTAGACACCACCCTTAAAACATCCTTTCAAAAGAAAGGTTACCCTTACTTGTGTGTTTTTATTTGATTCAAATGCGATTATATTTTGGGCTTATTTGTAAATTTTTGTAAATGATTAACGTCGGTCCCTAAAAATAGGAGACATGTTAAAAATGACATCAGTCCCTAAAAATTGGAGACTCGTCTGAGTTACCAAAAGAAATAATGGATATAATCCATTATATTTTGGGTTTATTGGTAATTTGTTTTTTTAAATGGTTAACGTCGGTCCCTAAAAATAGGAGACACGTTAAAAATGACATCAGTCCCTAAAAATTAGGAGACTCGTCTAAAATATTGACGTTTGTCCCTAAAAAGGAGAATTACGTCTGGGTTACCAAAAGAAATAATGGACATAATCCATATTTGGTATTTACATTTTTGACATCGGTCCTTTTGAAAAAAGAGACGTGTCGACTTTGGTTTTTGTATTTTTTACAACATGCAAGAAAATTTACAAGCATTTATATATAAAAAATATCAAAAATACAAGTAGAAACCCAAAAAATTACTTGAGTGTCACTGTATAGGTAAAATACTGAAATACCCTCGAATTTCTCCGAAAATTACGAAAATGCCACTGGCGGCGCGTGTGGCACACGCGCGGCTACTGTTGGCGGCGGGGAGATTTTCCGGAGAGATTTCTGGCCAACCGATGGTCGATCCTGGTAGATTTGATGTCGAGGGTTCTGATGGCGGTGGTCTCGACGGCCGTTGATGGCGGACGAGGGAGAATCGTCGGTTTGAAGCTTCGATGGCCGACGCAAATCGCGGCCCTTTTCCGGCCAGATGAGGCGGAGAAAACGATGAAAAACCACCAGGTTGTTTCTTTACAGAAGGGTAGAAACCTTTCTGTGGTGGCGCGGAGGCTGGAGATGGCCGGATATGGGAGATCGGAGGAGAGAGAGGGAGTCGCCGGCGAGAGGAGAGAGATGCTCTGGGTTATGCTACGGTGAGAACGTTAGCACGGTACACCGGTGCCGCTGAGGCCTGTGATCCGTTGGATCTCTGATGGAAAGATCGTGTGGCTGTGATTGGCCCGATCTGCAGGTTGATCGGACGGTCCGGATGAACGGAGGTTTGATCGGGTGTGACGCGGTGCACCGAAATCTCGGTACACCGGGTGACGTGGCGCAACGGGATCAAAGCTTAGATTATTTCAAGGGCTGAGATGTGTTTGGGTTTTAATCTGGTGTGGTAAGCCCTATTGTATCCTATTAAATCAACGGTTCAGATCTAAACACTATTAGATCTAACGGTTAGGATATATTTGGTATTTTTCATATTGTTTTTAATAAAAATCAATATCCTACTCTCGTGAAGAAATAGTAAAAAAAAACATGAATAGTATACATCTAATCTCTCTTCTCGTTTTTTTTCTTTTTTTCTTCTTTTTTCTTCCTCCTGGCATCCGGCGTACTGTCACTCGCTATTTATAGCCAATGAGAGGGGCAGCAAGCATCTGCTTTAAATAAAAAAAATGTATTCATCCAACTGCTCGCCTACAATATAACTGCCCCGCCTAATATGACAATGCTGTATTATTAATTTTGTTTTATTATATATAATAATATATATTTATATAGGTAAAATTAAAACTTAAATTAGTATTAGAAAAAGCCCGATTCAACCGTTAAAAATCAATTTTAATTACCGAAAATTATGTTGAAACATAAAAAAAACTTTCAATGGATATAAACCCGGTGGACCGGGTTTTGACCAAAAAATAACAGGTTTGACCCAAAACGGCATGAAACTCATTTTTTATCCTGGTCGACATGGTTTGACCCGTATTGACCTGGTGAACTCGGTTTTGGTCAAAAATGACGGTTTTGACCCGAAACGGCCCGAAACTCATTTTTTATCCTGGTCGACATGGTTTGACCCGTATTGACCTGGTGAACTCGGTTTTGGTCAAAAATAACGGTTTTGACCCGAAACGGCCCGAAACTCATTTTTTACCCTGGTCGACATGGTTTGACCCGTATTGACCTGGTGAACTCGGTTTTGGTGAAAAATAACGGTTTTGACCCGAAACGGCCCGAAACTCATTTTTTACCCTGGTCGACATGGTTTGACCTGTATTGACCCGGTAGATTCGGTTTTGATGGAAAGATGCGGTTGACTCGAGAAAAATATATTTTTGAATTTTTAAACTTTTTCTTAATTTTTTTGGATTTTTATAAATAATAATAGAAATAAAATAACATCCAAGAAAATCTTGGTGGATCCAAAATTGGGTTACAACAGTTGCCCCCTCTTTACAATACTTACGGTGCAAAGGCATTGGAAAATTCATTTTCTTTTGACTTTGCATAGTAAGTTTTGTAAAGAAAAATGATGGAAGTGTTGAAAAAATACACAGATTTTTCAGTTGGTCTAATTCTTAAGGGCGACCTGCCCAAATGAAAAACATGAAAGTGTTTTCAATATTGATCTTGTGAAATACATGAAAGTGATTTCAACATTGGTTTTCTGAAACACATGAAAGTGATTTCAGATTAGCATTGTGAAATACATGAAAGTGATTTCAACAATGGTTTTGTGAAATACATGAAAGTGATTTCAACATTGGTTTTTTTTTGTGAAATACATGAAAGTGATTTCAACAATGTTTTTGTGAAATACATGAAAGTGATTTCAGCAATGGTTTTGTGAACCGACCTGTCTGTGAAATACATGAAAGTGATTTCAACATTTTTGTGAAATACATGAAAGTGATTTCAACAATGAGCTTCAGGGTTGATGAAAAATTCTAAAGGAAGTCATACCTGTATGGTTGAGATCTGATTTGTAAATCGATCTCAGAGATGATGAAATCTTCTCAAGAAAGTCTTGTATGTACGGTTGGGATTTGATTTGTAATTGGATCCCAATGATGAGGAAAGCTTTTCAAGAAAGTCTTGTATGTACGGTTGGGATCTGATTTGTAAATCCCAAAAATGAGGAAAGCTTCTCAAGAAAGTCTTGTATGTACGGTTGGGATTCGATTTGTGGATCCCAAAAATGAGGAAAGTTTCTCAAGAAAGTCTGTATGTACGGCTGAGATTTCTGCCGTTCAAAGTGATGGTAGGAGTAAATTCCTTATAAATCACGCAGTATTTGGCAAAAGACATCATCAACTTCTTGCATTTTCAATACTCTCAAAGTTCTCAACTTTTGAAGCTTTAACCATGTCTTCCTCTTCTTCCAATGCTAACCCAAACCCTGTTCCTGCAGTAGAGCCTGCAGTTTGGCGTACTACCTTTGAAGTGAATGGTCGTCCAGTTACAATAGAGGATACTGTAATGGACAATGAAGATATTGCTGTAGCTGTGGCTAGAGACATGATCCTTCCTCGTGATGAAATAATGTTGGCAGCCAGGACCGATATTGAAGCAGTGAATCAGTCACTTGCTCTCAGTATCAGAGCTACCTCGTCTTTGGTGAACGTTGCAGAGCGTCTTCATGCCAGAAGACTTGAGTTGAATACTCAGGTTCTTGATCTCCATCATCAGATTGAGAATTTAAGGAATAGACTTCGTGATGAGAGACGTCACAGAAACAACTTGGAGAGGAGAAACCAAGAGTTAAATACACGTGTTGACTTTTGGAGGGACTATGTTAACACACGACACCTCGAGTTCGAGGAAGAGATGGAGCGTATGCATAAACAATTTGAGGAATTCCGAGGCATGATTAATCATCAAGATGAAAATATCCCTGATCGCCCTCGCACTGTTTAACATTTGTAGTTGTAAACCCCTTTTTCCATGAATAAAAATCCATCTTTCTTGTCTTCATTTATGAATTTGGCTTTTGTGGAATAGCCATATTTGATGTGATTTACAAGAACTTCAATTCATGTGAATCTCGTTGGATCCCAGTGGGAATTTTGTTTCTTGAAATATCTGCAAAACAAATATGCAATGCCCGTGAAGTTAGATGATATGCAATGCATCTTACCTTTTTTTTGAAATATAGGTTCCCCCCTCTTTGATGCTTCATCGTCATGGGGTGGCTTTGTTTGCATTCCAAAGCCTTCTTTGTTCTTTCGATGCATTGGCTCATTCATGTGCTAGCCATCCATACAGCTGTAAATGAAGTGCCCATCTTGGGCTGTCCGTGATGATTACTACTCTCGCTGTTTCTCAAGCTTGACAATGCCCCCAAGTGTAGTGTTGCTTGATTTATCATTAAGAAGCTTAACAAATCGTTCATCTCCTGGGTTCTTTCAAGAATTGTTCTCTGATTGATTGTGCGCATCGTGCCAACACCCATCAAGTTTGTCAATCAGTTATGAACTCACCTCCAGTTGAAACATACCCTTCAAGTATATGCAGTCATCCACTTTCATGGAACTGTCATGTCATTCAGACCTGCATTTCATACTTTGCAGTAAAAAGCTCATCGTTGTATGCTCAGTTTGTTTCTCAATAAGTTCTTCTCAACTCATCTAACCAGATTGTGAAAAGAAGTGTCTCGGCCTCATCAATGATGTTGCTTTTATCACCCATAATCATGTGGTGCAGTGCACATTGACTTCAAATCAGATGGTCTCACGGTCAGTCTAGGTGGGTGCGGTGCATCCTCCCAACATTCATTCACAACAATTCATGTGATAACATCTTTCAATAGTCATAGCCATATTGGAGATGATAAACCAAGATGAAGATATGAAGATGTCCTTCAGGTACATCTTTGCTCTCAATTGTTGTCCCCAGGAGTGTCGAGGAGAATTGATGTCATTTATGTCAGGAATTTGCAAACTTGGTCGATGTTCTTCTTGTTTGAAAATCTTTCTTATTTTGGAATCAAATCTCACATTTCAAAGGTCATGTCTATTCAAGTATGATTGTTGAAATGAAATCAGAGAGATGTCAATTTTTGAAAGTATTTTTTGGAAATCAAGCTTTATTGGTCAAAGATCCAACACACGCTATTCAATATAGTCCTTTGATTGTCTTGTATTTTGAGAGAAAAGAAATTGACTCGTTGTAAGATTAAAATGGTTTTTCCATGGTTCTTTGTATCCATTTTAACTCTAATTTTGGGTATATCTTTTGATTGTCTGTGATGAGGTGACCTTTTATGAATTTCAAGAAAAACAAGGTACCCGAGTTAAAACTTGAGGCTTTATCAAGAAAGATTGTTTCTTTTTCTTAGCAACAATTTTATCAGCATGCATAATAATCAGTAGCTTGATTCATGAAGTCACGACCTGTATGAACAACTCTTCAATTTTTGAGATCGCCATTTATCGGTTCAGATTGCTTACTTGATTAAAAAGGACTTTCTAAAGCACGTAATGTAGGCTATGGTTCATGGCTATGAAAGAAAGGAATTTCACAAGCTCAAAAGGTGTTTGAGGGTTTCAAGAACCTAGGATCACCATCAATTACTCATCAATCTCTTTTCCTCACGTTGTCTTTGTAGAGACAGTGACATATAACCTTGTTAATCTCAAAAATCAAAATTTGTTTAGCATAGGTCATAACGCAAATCCAACTTTTCTTTGATGAATAGCCAATCTAATCTTTTGGAGATCGTAAAGGCTTTATCATAGACACACCAAAAGACATCACACTTGATTTTTCGGGTTAACTTTTGGCATTTGTTGTGTCTTTATCAATCTTTGGCTTTCTTCTTCTAGCCCTTTCTCAATCATTGGACTTTTGTTCTAAGCCTTCCCTTTATCCATCGACTCTAACATTGTCTTTGTCTTTTCTAGGAAAAGATTCTCATTGCCCCCAGTGTGGGGTGTGATCCTAGTCAGGGTTTTTTATGAAAGAAATATGCTATCAGCTCAAAATGGGACTGCAAGGGATATATATTTCAAGAATTATGAAAGGATGAAACGAAAATGGCCTTTTCTCATTTCAAGCAAGGTCGGTTAGAACCGATAAATTTTGACCTCATCCAATGTAATGATTTAGACTTGTACGAATCATAATTCATGAGTCCATAACTACTGAATCCACTACGTGTCATTATGCATACTGCTAAAACTTAGCTATATAGTGTGTGGTTCAATTTCATGTGTGAGCTCAAAAGTTTCTTGGTCACCTCATGTCATTTTAACAAGCATCGAGTCATTTAAGCAAAATAATTTTAATCTTCAGGATTGACTAATCTTAAACGCATGTTGGAGCTTGATCAAAATATTTTGTCAAAATAACCTTTGAAAGAAACATCTCATGCTTTCAAAACAACAAAGGGACAAAGAAAAGACACATTTCGTTAAAAGATGAGATGTGATCCCAAAATATAATGCAGAATGACAAAACTCATAACAAAAAGGATCGACAGTTTAACACTCTTCTTGGATCAGCTTTTCTGGCGATATCTGTGTTTTGCCAAGCATTTCGATCACTTGTCAATCTGAGGATGTTGAGGTGACAATATGGTTGATGACGTCATTTTGCACAAACTCAACTTGATTCTTGAAATTCTTGCAAACGTTCAACTGAATGGCACAAAATCCCCCAATGATATTCATGTATCTTTTACTAAGGGATGAGGGCTCAAAGGCGCACTCAAAAGGAGTTGAGGGCTCAAAGGTGCACTCAAAATGGAGGTAGGGTTAGAAAATGCACTACCTAAGGGATGAGGGCTCAAAGGCGTACTCAAAAGGAGTTGAGGGCTCAAAGCCGAACTCAAAAGGAGGTAGGGTTAGAAAACACACTACCAAAAGGATGAGGGCTCAAAGGCACACTCAAAATGGAGGTGAGGGCTTAAAGGCGCACTCAAAAAGAGGTAGGGTTAGAAAACACACTACCAAAGGGACGAGGGCTCAAAAGCGCACCCAAAATGGAGGTGAGGGCTCAAAGGCGCACTCAAAAGGAGTTGAGGGCTCAAAGGCGCACTCAAAAGGAGGTAGAAGGAAAACGCACTACCTAAGGGATGAGGGCTCAAAGGCGCACTCAAAATGGAGGTGAGGGCTCAAAGGCGCACTCAAAAGGAGGTAGGGTTAGAAAACGCACTACCAAAGGGATGAGGGCTCAAAAGCGCACCCAAAATGGAGGTGAGGGCTTAAAGGCGCACTCAAAAGGAGGTAGGGTTAGAAAACGCACCACCAAAGGGATGAGGGCTCAAAAGCGCACCCAAAATGGAGGTGAGGGCTCAAAGGCACACTCAAAAGGAGTTGAGGGCTCAAAGGCGCACTCAAAAGGAGGTAGGGTTAGAAAACGCACTACCAAAGGGATGAGGGCTCAAAGGCGCACCCAAAATGGAGGTGAGGGCTCAAAGGCGCACTCAAAAGGAGTTGAGGGTTAGAAAACGCACCACCAAAGGGATGAGGGCTCAAAAGCGCACCCAAAATGGAGGTGAGGGCTCAAAGGCACACTCAAAAGGAGTTGAGGGCTCAAAAGCGCACTCAAAAGGAGGTAGGGTTAGAAAACGCACTACCAAAGGGATGAGGGCTCAAAGGCGCACCCAAAATGGAGGTGAGGGCTCAAAGGCGCACTCAAAAGGAGTTGAGGGTTCAAAGGCGCACTCAAAAGGAGGTAGGGTTAGAAAACGCACTACCAAAGGGATGAGGGCTCAAAAGCGCACCCAAAATGGAGGTGAGGGCTCAAAGGCGCACTCAAAAGGAGTTGAGGGCTCAAAGGCGCACTCAAAAGGAGTTGAGGGCTCAAAGGCGCACTCAGAATGAGGTAAATTGGCGGAGTCAGGGCAATAAGTCCAGAGTCTAACAGATGCTGGTAGACAAACTCGAGTGGTTGAGGTATGTCAATCGTGGCAAAGACATTTGAGCAATTGATGTTATAGTGAGACCTGGTTGGACCACATAATTAAGGCTTCCCATCGTTAGAGGCAATCCTTTGATTCATCTCTCATTATTGTTCTAGAATTCTTGGTAGAATCTTCAATCATTCCCCTCTTCATAGCTTGTTCAAATCTTTCGACAATCCTCACAACATCATATCAATCTTTCCAATGTTGTTGTGGTTATTTGTGGATTGGTAGAAACTTTCCAACAGCCAGGTGATCTTAGTAACGCACAGAAATATGCAACACCACCATTGCCAACGTGTGGAATCATGCGTTGTCTTAACTGGAAGAGAAACTGATGAATCTGAAAACCCTTTTGTCTCCTCTTTGATTCCTCACTGGCAGTGCACCAAACAAACACCTATAGTGGGAATTCTGCTCCGTTAAAGTTTCAATGTCTGCTCTTGTTTTTCTCAGAGCAGCATCCGATACTGCTGGACCGGAATGATGTTCACAAGAGATGTCTGGAAAGAAAGCCAATGCACCAGGAACAGAAAGCTAGCAGCTATTATGTGCTCTTGGAATATGCGAAGGCTTTGAACGACTATCAGTGCAGTTGAATGAGAACAAAGGTTGTCATTAGTTGATGACTGAAGGCATTGCTGTCATTGTTCATGACTAAAAAGGAGAGGTGCAACTTCAATGGAACGTGGACAAGTAGTGTTCCACGCAAGAGACTGTGCAGACGTTCCCTTTCCATTCTTGAAGCTCAACACTTATTCAAACAATTTTATGAGTTGAGCTACTTCACCTTTACTACTCTCAACTTCCTTTTGATAACGAGTCTCTAGCTAACCCCTGTCTTGATTTTCCATCTTCATCAGTCCATTAGACCTCAGGTAGGGGAACGTATGTTTCAAACGTGTGCATGCTTGATAAATGAATGAAATGCACAAATGGATGCAAAATGCCATATGTTTTATGCATGCTTGTTATTTGTTTCAAGGTTTCCTTATGACGAGGAATAGACCACATCAGATTCTCTTAAGAAAGTTCTCACTGAGGACTCCAAACCTACAGGAACTTGAACCGATTTGGGGGAGAAATTTGATTTTTATTGGATATCCTTTAGTTGTTTTTCCTTCTACTCTCTTAGCAGAAGTAACCCTACCATGATGTTTCCATGCCTTCTTCACTGACTCCAATAATTTCTTTGAGGTCTTGAAATCTTCATAAAATGTTGCTAGTTCGGTAGTCCTTGGAATAAACTGCTCATGTTAGATCCCACATCGGAAGCGAACGTCAAGAGCTAGGGCCTTATAAGTGCATGCTCATCTTGATTAGTAAGACGCGTTTAAAACCCTGAGGGGGACCTGGGTGGAAGCCTTAGGAATGGGTGGACCGGGGGGCCTAGAAGGGACAATATCTGACAGGGTGAGTGTGCTGCACTACTCTGAAAGACGCGTTTTGAGGCCATGCGTGGCTGCCAAGAACAAACCCGTCAGGGGAACCTGGGTGGAAGCCCTGGACATGGGTGGATTGAGAGGCCCAAAGCGGACAATTTTTGCTAGTGAGGTGGGGTGTTACAGCTCAAATCAAAATTGTCGTAAAACCATGATAGGACAATAGTTAATACAGCAGCAGGCTCCTATCAACGGGACCCATGGGTACTCACCACAATACGCCAGATAAGATTTGAAATAAGCATATCGACTTCTCCAATGAAATTGAGATTTACTTAGACTTAGGAACATTGATTCCCATGTGGTTTTTCCTACTTCATGCAAGTGTTTTTCAGCAAAATTCTCCAGCTGAGAATAAAGATGCCACGGGGTACCAACCAGACCTGAAATCTTCCCCTCAATCATATGACTCATAGTCCAGACAAACAATAACTGCAAGCAACATCTTAAACGACCCCTTCCAGCTTTTCTGCAATAATTCAAGGATGAGAAAGTTTCTGCCAATATTGCTGTAGCAGGGTTAATTTTAAGGGTCACCACATTTTTGAATACATTAACAGCTTCAAAATCAATCATTCCTTCGGCAGATGGGAAAAGAACCAAACCATATATGCCTAAGGCCAAAATTCTCAATCGAATTTCATTGCTTTCATCATGTAATCTCTTCTTGAATATGGCTTCTAGCTCATTCCAAAACCAACCCTGGCTATTTCCTCGTTTAGTTGCATGTGATTTTGCTAGTTGACAGTCTATCTGGGTAATCCAAGCAAAGTTAGAAAGTGCATGCTCTATAGGTGTGTAAAAGTACACCTTTTCTGACTTTGGCCAATTTAGCAGGGATTCATACTCCTCAATAGTAGGAGTCATATCCACAGTATCAAAAGTGAAGCATCGATATTCTGGATCCCAAAACCCTATCATGGCCTGAAAACAAGCATGTTGGACCCTAATTTTCAGTAAATGTGATAGATCCCCATATTGTTTCTGAAAAATGATTTGATCATGAGAGGATAACTTTTCCCAGCAGTCTAGCAGTTGTCCTGTACCAAGTGGTCTGTCATCTAATTTAACATGCTCTGGCAACTGAGACTTAAATTCTGATGGCAAACAATCCCCTTCATCATGCTGGCTCAATTCTGATCTGGTCAAAAATTCCTCAATAGTAATGGATTTTTCCATCTCACACTTCCTGTAAGGATCGGTGGAGACTTAATGAGCATATGAAATGTATATGAACATGTATGTTCATGCATTGACATTTGTTCGTGTCCTAATGGGTATATCCTACTTGATAGGATCTAGCTCATAAGGTTTG
This sequence comes from Populus trichocarpa, assembly GCF_000002775.5. Taxonomy (NCBI): domain Eukaryota; kingdom Viridiplantae; phylum Streptophyta; class Magnoliopsida; order Malpighiales; family Salicaceae; genus Populus; species Populus trichocarpa. The sequence goes on along the minus strand of NC_037287.2, from coordinate 19,033,110 downwards.
GTTCAGTTTAGTCTATCCTTAAAGATATTCTTTGGTTCTTAGATTGCCCGAATTACTCGTGAAGTAATCGGCCTCTTAACCTTATACAACATGAGTAGGGGAGAAAAAACTCCACAATACTAGTTGCATAGGGTGAGTTACAATCCAAGCGAAAGTCCAAATGAGCATCAGTGGACATAAGTCACACTTGCCACTTGAATCTCTCTTTTCTAATCTTAAACAGGACGAGCTCGGGTCCAGAGCTTTTATGGGTTCACCGTGAAGTGTGTGAATACACAAATAAATAATATGTATGCATGTGACGATATGAAAAATTGAAAAGAATCACAGTAGATATTGCATAAAATAAATAATGCAAATAAAATAAATGCCCAAAAATAAATAGCGATAAGAAAGAGCAAATGAAAAGCAAACACAAGCAGTTGGCTCAACCCTAAGTCCCCAGTGGAGTCGCCATTCTGTCGATACACGACGTCGGGCGACGGCTCCCGCTTTTTTGTTTATTTAACAAAAAGGGTTTTTTCTCGATTGGGGGAAACAAAGATTTTATTGGAGTCGCCATCTAGTAATTTGAGGGAACTAGAAATCCCAAATTAGACACTGGTCCCAGAGATTCGGGTACGGGGTTAGTTATGATTAAGGGAAGGTAGACACCACCCTTAAAACATCCTTTCAAAAGAAAGGTTACCCTTACTTGTGTGTTTTTATTTGATTCAAATGCGATTATATTTTGGGCTTATTTGTAAATTTTTGTAAATGATTAACGTCGGTCCCTAAAAATAGGAGACATGTTAAAAATGACATCAGTCCCTAAAAATTGGAGACTCGTCTGAGTTACCAAAAGAAATAATGGATATAATCCATTATATTTTGGGTTTATTGGTAATTTGTTTTTTTAAATGGTTAACGTCGGTCCCTAAAAATAGGAGACACGTTAAAAATGACATCAGTCCCTAAAAATTAGGAGACTCGTCTAAAATATTGACGTTTGTCCCTAAAAAGGAGAATTACGTCTGGGTTACCAAAAGAAATAATGGACATAATCCATATTTGGTATTTACATTTTTGACATCGGTCCTTTTGAAAAAAGAGACGTGTCGACTTTGGTTTTTGTATTTTTTACAACATGCAAGAAAATTTACAAGCATTTATATATAAAAAATATCAAAAATACAAGTAGAAACCCAAAAAATTACTTGAGTGTCACTGTATAGGTAAAATACTGAAATACCCTCGAATTTCTCCGAAAATTACGAAAATGCCACTGGCGGCGCGTGTGGCACACGCGCGGCTACTGTTGGCGGCGGGGAGATTTTCCGGAGAGATTTCTGGCCAACCGATGGTCGATCCTGGTAGATCTGATGTCGAGGGTTCTGATGGCGGTGGTCTCGACGGCCGTTGATGGCGGACGAGGGAGAATCGTCGGTTTGAAGCTTCGATGGCCGACGCAAATCGCGGCCCTTTTCCGGCCAGATGAGGCGGAGAAAACGATGAAAAACCACCAGGTTGTTTCTTTACAGAAGGGTAGAAACCTTTCTGTGGTGGCGCGGAGGCTGGAGATGGCCGGATATGGGAGATCGGAGGAGAGAGAGGGAGTCGCCGGCGAGAGGAGAGAGATGCTCTGGGTTATGCTACGGTGAGAACGTTAGCACGGTACACCGGTGCCGCTGAGGCCTGTGATCCGTTGGATCTCTGATGGAAAGATCGTGTGGCTGTGATTGGCCCGATCTGCAGGTTGATCGGACGGTCCGGATGAACGGAGGTTTGATCGGGTGTGACGCGGTGCACCGAAATCTCGGTACACCGGGTGACGTGGCGCAACGGGATCAAAGCTTAGATTATTTCAAGGGCTGAGATGTGTTTGGGTTTTAATCTGGTGTGGTAAGCCCTATTGTATCCTATTAAATCAACGGTTCAGATCTAAACACTATTAGATCTAACGGTTAGGATATATTTGGTATTTTTCATATTGTTTTTAATAAAAATCAATATCCTACTCTCGTGAAGAAATAGTAAAAAAAAACATGAATAGTATACATCTAATCTCTCTTCTCGTTTTTTTCTTTTTTTCTTCTTTTTTCTTCCTCCTGGCATCCGGCGTACTGTCACTCGCTATTTGTAGCCAATGAGAGGGGACAGCAAGCATCTGCTTTAAATAAAAAAAATGTATTCATCCAACTGCTCGCCTACAATATAACTGCCCCGCCTAATATGACAATGCTGTATTATTAATTTTGTTTTATTATATATAATAATATATATTTATATAGGTAAAATTAAAACTTAAATCAGTATTAGAAAAAGCCCGATTCAACCGTTAAAAATCAATTTTAATTACCGAAAATTATGTTGAAACATAAAAAAAACTTTCAATGGATATAAACCCGGTGGACCGGGTTTTGACCAAAAAATAACAGGTTTGACCCAAAACGGCATGAAACTCATTTTTTATCCCGGTCGACATGGTTTGACCCGTATTGACCTGGTGAACTCGGTTTTGGTCAAAAATGACGGTTTTGACCCGAAACGGCCCGAAACTCATTTTTTATCCTGGTCGACATGGTTTGACCCGTATTGACCTGGTGAACTCGGTTTTGGTCAAAAATAACGGTTTTGACCCGAAACGGCCCGAAACTCATTTTTTACCCTGGTCGACATGGTTTGACCCGTATTGACCTGGTGAACTCGGTTTTGGTGAAAAATAACGGTTTTGACCCGAAACGGCCCGAAACTCATTTTTTACCCTGGTCGACATGGTTTGACCTGTATTGACCCGGTAGATTCGGTTTTGATGGAAAGATGCGGTTGACTCGAGAAAAATATATTTTTGAATTTTTAAACTTTTTCTTAATTTTTTTGGATTTTTATAAATAATAATAGAAATAAAATAACATCCAAGAAAATCTTGGTGGATCCAAAATTGGGTTACAACAAGGGGGTGCAAACGCCTATGATAAAAGGTGACCGCCTATGAAAGGCGAAGACACCAAAGAGAGTTGGTGTAGGTGGAGCTGTCAAGCAGAAAGACGCAGAAGCTCCAAACATAGAAATTGAGATGGAGGATTGCGAGGAGTGTACCGCAACTCTCTCTTTCTATGTGCTCAGTGGCAGTAAACTCTCTCATAGTCCACATGGTGGTAGAGAATTTTAGAGCTACTTTGAAGCATCTCAGCTGTAGGAGGATGCAACCGCCTATGCAAGGCGAAGACGCCTTAGATAGAAGGTGTGTGAGGGTAGCAATATAAGCCCCAGTTCAGACCGCCTTATGACAACAGGCGAAGACACGTTAAAGAAGGTGCGAGGGCCATGAAAGGAGCCACAATTCAGAACGCCCTAGAGCCGATGTGATGGCTAGATATAAGTGGACAGGTGTATAGCCAATGAAGTGGCTATGATGAGTATGAAGACAAATACCAGATTGATTTTCATGGATATTGCCCCCATGCTAAAGATCAATGGGCTAAAAGACATTTGCCTTTGACAATAAGTGGGTGACTTGTGGAGCATTAAGACATGACTGCTATGAAGGAGCAGAAGGCATGCGCAGGTTCCTGGAACAAGTTGACTCTTGTCAAGGTGGTGAGCTCGGTAATGCCATTGTAATACTCAGAGTATGAAGATAGATATGGATCAACCTTTAATGGGCCGCCTTCATGGTTAAAGGTGGAGACCTACCTGGACTCTTAGGACTAAGAGCGAAAGACTCACGGAGAAGTAAGGCGTGGTTCCTAGGGTGGAACAGAGGGCAGACGCAACTCCTGGATGTGTAGACTCTTGGAAGAGTGGTGAGCTCATGATCATATTGAGATACTCAGATAATGACTGTCGCACTTGGAAATATAAATTTCTGTTTGAGGGGGTGTTGTAAGCCTTGATGTGAGGCTTGATAAATCATTCCGGACCGAGCATGGTTGATACGCTCGAAGGGGAATGTTGTATCTCAGAGACAAGCGTTAACACTCTTCAGATGAGATGTGGGAGACCATCTGGTTGAAGTGATCCTTTGGTGTGATCAAGGGTGTGCTTTGGTGACTCTGGCCATTGAAAGGTTTGGCAAGTATCTGTAAACTTGGCCGGAGACGCTCTCAGAATGGTAAGCTTGGAAGAGCTGCAAGATGCAAGCTTATGCTGAAGAAGCAAGAGGACAATTGCCCACACAAATAGCAAAGGGGATGATTGTTAGGAAATTGCTATTATTGTGGCAAATACCCCACTTCCACTTTGTACAAGTGGAACAACTCCTCACCCACTTGGTACAAAGTGGAAGCACATTTTATGGCATAACTGGTGCCATGTTTTATGGCTTTCTTGTCCCATCAATGCTGATAAATGTGCTGGAGAAGCTTACCATTAAAGCCTACAAAAGAAGCATAATTTTGGAGAGCAAAGTGTGAGTAGAGAGAGCTAGAACAAGTGAGAAGAAGAGAGAAAGAGGGGCTGCCAAGGGCAGCAGCCCTGCTACCTTGTTCAGCAGTGTGTGAGAGCTGGGAGTTGAGTTTGAGTGGATGTAATCCTCCTCCTCCATGTATTTGTATTGTATCCTTTCTCTATCTCTAATAATATGGATCTCTTCCATGGATGTAGGTGATTTGCCGAACCACGTTAAATATTATCTGCTAGTGTGCTAAGCCTCCAATGGGCAACTATCAGAACACCATCGGTCCGTGCATAGGGGTCGGAATCCCCAACATAGTACTCCTCGGTATACACCATTGAAAATTCAACCATTTAATAAATCTGCGCCAACACTTCACATAGGAGCAGTGGAGGATCCCTATCTTCTTATTAATATAACACAACGATATAATACATGATTCTAAGTTGATTCAACAACTTCTAAACAAAAGAAAATCATAACACACAAGCCAACATTCTATTTGGTAATTAATAAAGAAAAACATATTAATTATTTGATAATCAAAAGATCAACGACTGATGATGAAGAATTATTAAAATCACAGGTCATTATTGATGTCGGAAATGCATCCCATGTATTGCATACTGAGATCAACCATGATATTTTCATTCTCTTGAGTGTCTTGTTGAACATTTGATCCCTTTTTAATTATCCTCTCCAACTCTGTGGTTACTTCTTTCATTGTTGGCCGATTTTTCCCATTCAAATTCAAGCATTTTCTTGCAAGATTGCCGACAGCAACAACTTCTTCATTATGGCAATGCTCTTTGACTCTAGCATCAAGAATATCAAACAACCTGTTATCTTCCATCATCATGATAAAATGCGTGGCTAAACTTCTACTTTCTGTTGGGCTAGCGGAAAATATTGGTTTTTGTCCACTTAAAAGCTCAACCAGAACCACTCCAAAGCTATAAACATCACTTTTTTCTGTAAATTGACTAGACTGGAAATACTCTGGATCCAAGTAGCCAAAAGTACCCTGCACATGAGTGGTCAAGTGAGTTTGATCGATGGCAATGGATCTTGAAGATCCAAAATCTGATATCGTGGCTCTATATTTCTCATCTAGGAGTATGTTTGTAGACTTGATATCACGGTGATAAATTGGAATCGATGCTGTCGAGTGTAGATAAGAAAGGGCTCCCGCAACTTCAATGGCAATTCGTAATCGCATTTCCCAAGATAACAAGAAGTCATCGCTTTGAACATGGATATACTTGTAAAGATTTCCATTGGAAATGAATTCGTATACTAGTATAGGAACTTCAGTCTCCAAGCAACAACCTAGCAACTTAACCACATTTCTGTGGTTAATTTGTGAGAGAATGACGACCTCGTTAATAAATTCTTCGAGATTTTCTTCATCAATGACTTTGGACTTTTTAACAGCAATAATTCTTCCATCTGTTAACATTCCCTTGTAAACAGTGCCTTGACCACCTTCTCCAAGTATTCTGTTCACATTAAAACCATCGGTGGCTACTTCCAACTCCTTGGAACTGTATATTTTTGTTTTCTGAACGCTACCATCACTAGTGGATAATTGTTGCTGTAACAATAGCCCACCGTTACGTTTGAAGAATTTCTTTTTGAGTTCCTTGTTCTGCCTCTTCTTTACAAGTCTATATATCCACCAAAGGCCAAACAGCAGTACCAATATAAAGATGATTGATCCTACAACTGCATTATTTACAGCAAAGCATAAATCTTAATTAATATGTTGACATCTGTGCTCACATATATGACTGCTGAATAGTAGCATGCTAGATTAATTATGTAGAATTAATCATTTAATCATTTCTCTGTTTATATCAAGCCATATATTAGTGAATGCTCATCGTATGAGGACCAATATAACATTTCATAAGAACTATAAGGCTGAAAATGAACATTAGTAACAGGCATTAAATAGGTCAAAAGGAATAAATCAGGAACCTGCGTACCTATGATAATTATATAAATTTTATTTATCCCGCATCTAAACCCTCCTCGTGTATTCACGCATTTGAGCATCCCTTGACACGTATTTTTCTCTGGGGTCTTACATTCATCAACATCTAATAAAATAAAAAAGCAAAAATAATCACCATCTCATATACAAATAATGAAATTAATAGATATTAAAACTTGGAGATGGAGGAGGAGGGCCACCTCTTGAACCAAAAAAAAAATAATCACCGTGTCAGTTGCCAAGTAATTAATTTTTATTAATATGGGTTCCACAGTAAAAATATATCTAGCTATGTAATTAATTCAAAACGGAATAAATTAAAAAATTATTTTGAAACTAACACGCCAGTATTAAAATACTAAACTACTTCCTGATTCTAAACCAATCCAGTATTTGCTATCGTTAATTAACATTTTATTTTAATCTGACACTTACCATCATTAAATTTGATTACATAAACACAAAAAAAAAAAAAAAAACTATTGGTTGAATAAAAATAATAAATAAATCAAGAAAAAAGTTAAGATCAATATTTACCTATGCAACCAAGTTCAAGGTAAGGGTTACCCTCAAATCCACGCCGACACGCACATTCAGAATTTAGGGATTCATTGTAATACATGCAAGAAATGGAAATATCATGAGAATAATTCACGTTCATCACCCAACCCAAGTCCGTTGGAACGTAATCTATATGCTGCAGTGCGAATGGATCACTTATATTCGATGCAAACCATGTCTCATTCACCAAAACGGCTAGCTTGCATGCTTCTCTACCTTGATCAACGTTAGTAGAAACTAATGTCGGTTTGAAAACCTGAAGGAGTGAAGGGATTGAAGCCTCACAGCAATTTCGACCTGAACACATATTATTTTCTTGCAAGCTAACGTTATTCCGCTGGTTACCGCATGTAGGCACGCAACCGAGGACTTGCGGCTCAATCCCGCTCATGAAAGCTCGAGTATCACAACCTACTGCAATGAACACATTCCAGAAATCGGAGAAAACAAAGGGAGATCCAGTGAGATTCAGAGATCCACCATCTTTCCTGCCAGTACAATTGAAGGATATTACTGGACTTTTGACGGTAGCCAATCCTGTTTCAACTGAAATATTCAGCACCTCCACATTGATTTGACTTATAAAAGCTCTAGGAGGGTTGGTGGTTTTGTTGCATTCAACCGCGAACCATTCGTCCTTGTAACAGTCTTTTCCAGTTCCAAAAGGGTAAGGAATGGTAATGTCTCCGCATCGATCTGGACAACCAAACTTCGCTACTGGTGCTGCTGCTTTTGCTAACTGAAACATTAACATCAGCAAAGTCATTTTAAACACCAATTTCGAAACCATTTTCTCCATTCTTGTGGTTTTTTTTCCGAGATATAATTTGATTTCAAGTTCAAATATCCAGCTTTAAAGAGGAAGGGAAATATTGAAGACATTTCTTTGCACTTTCGTGGTCTCCTAGTCAACCCAATATTAGCAAATAACAACTACCAAACAAAGAATCGCTAGTCTAGCAGACTTTCGTATTCATAAGAAAAGCATCCGATACTTCTAAGCCACGAATAGTTGCATTCTAATGAGTTTAAAACTTCGAACCCAGTGAAATAAATTTTTTTCCCTAAACGTGAAGATTTGTTTTAAACATGGTATGGCAGGTTGACATGGTGATTTAATGGGTTAACTCCTAATTTAGATGAAATCAATTATGAAATTTATTTTTTAACTTTTTATGAAAACAATGTTATTTAAAAAAAACATACTGTTTCAAAACTAAAATTCCTCAAAAGTATTTTTCTTGATTTTTGGTTTTTTTAAAAAATAATCCTGGCCATGATTGAGATCATTGAATTGGTCAAAGTTGATTTGTTGCCAAAAACTGACAACCATTTAATTATTCATGAAGCAATTGTTTTCCTTTTTCAGATGGAAAAGCAATGCCAATGCTTCCATAAATTTCTGATACAGTTGCAATTTCAAGCACTAGAATAGCAGGGGGGGGGGGGGAATAGAGACACAATATTACATATTTAGGTGCCAAGAGTTTGAGCTCAATAATGGAAGTAGAGAATGAGAGAGAGCGGTATGATCTCTTTGCTCGATTCAACTAGCTAGGATTAACTATATTTCAAGAAAAAATCACTGATTGTGACAGAGAAGAGTACCAGTAAACTGTGTCCAAATCATTTTCCACAAATTCAACAAGAAATTCTATTTACCGGTGGCCTTTGGAGTCACGCACTCATATTTTTGTAACTCAATTATTTGTAAAATTAAGAGTTAGGATGTTTCCTTCCACCCTCCAAGCTTGACCAGCTATAATAAATCCCACAGGACTACCAAAATGTTTCTCAATTGAGTGATGATGACTTTTGTCTAACCATTACGAAGATGATTGGAACTGTTCTCTTTGAACCACTTGAATTTCCTTGAACTCTTATAAATAAATAAAAAATTATAGAAAGACAACGTTCAGAAGACGATTCTATGAATAAAACAGGAGAAGAAAAGTCGCCAATTTCTTGAGGGCCATAACTTTTTTTATAATGTGGAATATATATCTAGTAGAAAAGTACTTGGAATGAACTTTCTATCAGAAATTAATCAATAATCCAACTGGTCAGGTCTATGATACAGTTTTAAATTATGCACCAATTGCTTTCACTTTTATTTAGGTATTGTACCCAGAAAGTTCCCTGCACTTTATTGATTTGGAAGAGTATTTTTTTCGCACCAATCCAAATGAACTCGACCCAGGAGTTGAAAGGAAATATGGAACTTTTTCTCCAAGAAAGAAAAGAAGAGTTTCTAAGAAGTGTGATCAATTCACGCCTAATACTCTTGAAAAGTTTTCATCTATAGTTTTGAAGCTCTGTTAACTTCTATATGTTGTTTTTATCATTTATAGTCTTTTGTCACTTTATTTCTTTTGTAGTCCTTGATTGATATTTAACTCTTAATACATACTCTCTTTTCTCAACTCACTTAAATTCTAAATACATTACCCCCGAGAGACTCTCATCTAACTACTATAAACTAATAATGATTCTAACTAACTAATTAAACAAGGATTCTAATAAACATGTCTAACACAAATCATTTTTTACCAAGTATGTATTTTTATATTATAACAATCCCTTTTTTAAACTAATATTTTTAAACACTCAATTTAACAATGAAATATTTTCTTTAATCTTATCTTGACATCCATTTTACACCAATGGTCTTTTGTCTTTTGAAAGCTTTGTCAACTCTCATATATTGTTTTTCTCAATGACATCAATTTCATCATCCAAAGTCATTTGCCACTTTATTTCTTTTATGATATCTTCAAAAGTCACAAGATCACAACGTGTGAATAGAGAAAAATGAGTATTAGTGTCGCACGTGTGCGGCGTCGCGGCGATCGTCCATCCTCAAATGTAATGGATATATATCTGGTAAATATGGGGAGACAAGGAATTCTTTGTCTCTTAGCAGTGAAAAATAGAATGAGAGTCGCCACCTAGTATTTTGGTCACTAGAAACCCTAAATGGTCTCAGAGATTGGGTACGGAGACTGGTTGCGTAAAGGGAATGTATTAGCACCCCAAATACGCCCTACCTAAGGTAAGCTGCATTGTTTTATTGTCTGATAAAAAAAAATATAAAGTCTTATCATGTTGGTCCGTCTATGGTTCAAGAAAAGCCCTCCTCAGTAAGGAGGTTCTTATCTTATGAGACGAAACTTAACCGGTTTAATGTCTATAAAAGAACTACCTTTTTAATATCAGAATTACGTTTTACGTATAAATTCGTAATCCCAGACATTAAAACAAAACAAAATATTTTTTTTGATTTTTTGAAATATTGGCCAAAGTTCTCATGACTTTAATAAACTGGTTATTAAAGCCAAAATGCATGCTAAAATAATATTTTTTTAAAAAAGTTTTCTTTGTTGTATAAAAATACGATATGATTTTTAGCTTTGAGAGACTTGGCCGTATACATGAAAACAAAAGTTTTTTTTTTTTTTGAAAAAAACCGGGTATTTTTAATACCGGATTTGTATTTTTATGATATAAAAATACAGACCAATATTAGTTAAAATGACGTAGAAAAATCCATGGGAAAATCACAATTTTCAAAAATATATATAATAAAAAAAACACAAAAAACAAAAAGGGAGAAAAAAATGAAATGGACTGGGCTGTATTGGCCCAACTACAAGGCTGGACTCAGCCCAGCCGCGTGGGCTGGGCTGATGTTCCAGCCTTTAGTTAATAGGGCTGGGCTGATGTTCCAGCCCGGAGAAGGGAAGAAACCCATGTAACCGGTCACTGTGCGCATGCACAGTAACCGGCTAATTATTTTCTTCTTGCATGCAGAACGTGCACTGCACGTTCTGCAGGCAAGAAGATGAATTAGGACCGGTGGCTAGGGGGGAAGAAGAAGATTACCTGAGGCGGTGATCTCGGGCGGTTGAGTTGGCGATGACGGTGGCTGTTCTCGGGGGCGCTGCGGTGGCGATGACGGTGAGACCCAGTGACAGCAGCGGCGCTTCTTCTCCACTGTGCAGAGACACCAGTCGGCGTTTCCTTCCCTGCCGGTTTTTCCTTTTTATCCTTTTTCTTCCTTCTCCCCGACTGTCTCTCTCGGTTTCCTTGTCGATATCCCCGGTTTTTTTGGTTTCTCTGTTTCGGTTGTTCCTCTCTCTCTCTCTCTCTGTCGGTTTCTCTCTCTTTCGGTTTCTCTCCCCGTTTGCAGCCGTTCTCCTCTTTCTTTGTTTTTTTTTTTTTTTTTTTGGCCCCCCTCCCCTTTTCTTCTGCACTCGGACGGTATTTGTAGGGCCAGGGGGAGCGGGAACGACCCTGCCCCATCCCATCGCCGCCCATGCATGGGGTGCACGTCGCCTGCTCTGCCACGGCGCCGACAGCGGTGGCCAATGGTGGCGTCGCTTGCGGCACACAGCTGCTCTGGCATCTCATCATGAGATGGGTGGTGTCTGACTTCGGCTCTAAAGCACGTGGGAGGAAGAGACAAGGGGAAGAAACAAGGAAGAAAAAACAAAACTTCTCTTCCCCTGTTGCATGTCCAGGGGAAGAAGAAGGAGAAACAGTGCCGTCTAAAAACGGCACTGTTTTGTTTTTTTTTTTTTTTTTTTTGGAAAATTCATGAAACGGCGTCGTTTTTTCCAAAACGCGCCGTTTCATTTAAATGGAAACTGGCGCCAAAGTGCCAGATTTCACGTCGGTCCTTCAATTTGGGAGTTTTTCATTTGTGGTCCTTGGTTTTGGATTTCTTCAATCAAGTCCCTAATTGGCCATCAAACTTCAATATTTATGCAATTAAGCCCCTGATTTGACCAAATTAACTCTCAAAAATTATAATTTGACCCCAGAACTTTAATTTCTTCCATTTAAAGCCCAAATTAACTCCAAAATCAATTTTTCTTACAATCAAACCCTCCATAAATTCAATTAAACCTTCAATATAATTTAATTGAGTCCACCAACATCTAATTTTGGACTTTTCTTCCTCAAATTGAATTTTCTTTGTCAACAGGGCTATCATCAGTCAATGAAATACTGCTAAATTTTAATTTTTGTATTTTTAAACCTCCCCAATCAAATTTTGACTATTGTCTGAGCGTTCTGACATCATCTTTTCACTGTTATATTTTTTGATAATATTTTTTTATTTTTTATTTTTTTTTATTTTTTTAAGAGGAAAAAAAAATGTGAATTGGGAATAACCCAAAAATGGGTTATGACAATTAGATTAATCAATTCCAATTACCTCATAATTACTTCTCCATATAGGTTTTTATTTAACACATTGTGACAGTTGACTATTATTTATTGACGTTACAAGTGGGCTTTGATGATCTACTAATTGTGATGCATTTTTCATGGGTTTCTTTGTTTTCTGCTTTTTTTTTTCTAAGAGAAGCAATATGTTGAAGCTCGCTTTTTTTTTTTAGCTCAAAGGTTTTTTTTTTATCCCTTAAATAGTTTTTTTATCTCTTCACGCCTATTATTAATATTGCACTCTAGTTCTTCTTCGTTTTTATCTCAATGACCAATGATGTAACCCAATTTGACCCTTATTTTTTTATATATTTTGAAAAAAATTAGAAAAATCCAAAAACATGTCTTTTCAATGATTTTAGTTATTTTAATCATTTTATTATTTTCTTCCTTTTATTTAATTTTGTGTGTCAAAACATCTTGAAAATCATAAAAAATACAAAATGCAAAAATACAAAAACAAATTAAAAAATATATAAAAAATATCTAGGGTTTGAATTTAGATCGCTAATCAAGCATCATAGGCAAAAACGAGGTTTGAATTGAAGAAGAAATTGAAGAAAATGGCTTAATTTGATTTAATTTGGCTAAGAGTGGAAGAAATTTGATGTTTAGGAATGATTTTGAAACAAATAGCCAAATTACAAATTGATGAAGGGATTAATTGAAGAAGAAGATCAAAATTAAGAGTTAAATTGATTAAAATTGCTTAATTTTAGGAACAAGATTTGCAGGTCTAAATTAATTTAATTGGGGATATAATTGGAAAGAAAAAGGTGATTTAAAGCAAATTGTATGAAATTGAAACAATTCAAAATCCAAGGACTGTAATGTGAATAAAGAATGTTTGTCCGGATTTTTATTTCAATTCATTTCAATCATACCAGTCTAATTGAATTAGTTTGATTCAATTTAGTCCAAGTTAACTCAATTAGAATCCAATTATTTTTAATTCATTCATTTTTAGTCCAATTAAACCCCAAAATCCAACGATTAATTTTAGATTTTTCATTGCAATCCCAAGCAATTAAGCCAGAGATTGCAATCTCCAGAAGATCTTAAGCAATTAAGCCAGAGATTGCAATCTCATAATTTCAGCCCAAATCTTCAATCAAGTCTCCAAGAATCAAGTCCTAGAAATTATGCTAAACTATGTTAATTCCAACATTTGCTCTACAATAAAAAGAGACGAACAAAGGCAAGAAATGGGGAGCCTTCATCAACCAGGAGGAACCAAAAACAGAGCTCCTATTCATCCAATACAGAGCTTCTTGTACACAAAAAACACAAATCCATCTCCATAGTTTTCCCATTCAACCCGACAAGAAAACCTCTCATGCTCAGCTATTGTTATTCATTTTGGGGTCTCATATAAATAAAAAAAATCAGATAAAAAAGAAAAGAGAAAATACAAAAAATAAAAAAAATTAGGAGAAAATAAAAAAAATATCAGTAAGAAGAATATGTCAGAACGTCTGGAATTTTGTCAAAGCCTGGTTGAGAAAGATCAAATATACAAGATTGAAAAATTTGACAGCGTATTTTTGATTGATGAATATTTTGTTTTTACACGATTTTTTTTCAATTTCTTCCTTCAATATTGAGTTTATTAGAAATTGAGTTTTATTTGTTTTCTACGAGGATAACCTAGTCTCATAACCCAGGTGGTGAATTTAACATGCTAACTCCCATTAGCCTAGGCCTTTTACATCATTTTATTTCATCTTATTTTTATATCATATCCGGTCCTCATTCTTTTAATTGATTTTTCTTGCTTTTGATTATTTTTTAAAATTGATTTTTTTTAAAAAAATATCCTTCAAAATTTAATTGTTGAAAATTGTGCTTCATAATATTTTTTTTTTCCAATACAGTTGTTGCGGTCTCATAACTTAGATCAAGAGTATGCAATATTAACTCAAATTGATATTGATTTTTTAAAAAATATATTTTTTTTTACACCAATTTTTTTTTAATTTCATCCGTTAATATTGAGTTTGTTGAAAATTAAATTTTCTAATTTTTTAATATCAATGATGGATTTGCAGGTAAATCAATTTAATTGGGGATACAATTGGAAAGAAAATGGTGATTTAAAGCAAATTAAACTCAAAAAAAAAAATTCAAAATCCAAAGATTGCAATGAGAATAAAGAATGTTTGTCAGGATTTTTATTTCAATTCATTTCAATCATACCAGTCTAATTGAATTAGTTTGATTCAATTTAGTCCCAAGTTAACTCAATTTGAATCCAATTATTTTTAATTGATTCATTTTTAGTCCAATTAAACCTCAAAATCCAACGATTAATTTTAGATTTTTCATTGCAATCCCAAGCAATTAAGCCAGAGATTGCAATCTCCAGAAGATCTAAAGCAATACAACCAGATTGCAATCTCATAATTGCAGCCCAAATCTTCAATCAAGTCTCCAAGAATCAAGTCCTAGAAATTATGCTAAACTACGTTAATTCCAACCTTTGCTCTACAATAAAAAGAGACGAACAAAGGCAAGAAATGGGGAGCCTTCATCAACCAGGAGGAACCAAAAACAGAGCTCCTATTCATCCAATACAGAGCTTCTTGTACACAAAAAACACAAATCCATCCCCATAGTTTTCCCATTCAACCCGACACGAAAACCTCTCATGGCCAGCTGTTGTTATTCATTTTGGTGCCTCATATAAACAAAAAAAAAAAAAAAAAAAACAAAACAAAAAAAAAATACAAAAAATAAAACAATATTGGGAGAAAATAAAAAAAATATATATAAGTGAGAAGAATATATCAAAATGTTTGGAAATTTACCAAAGCTTGATTGAGAAAAATCAAATATACAAGATTGAAAAATTTAACAGCGTATTTTCGATTGATGAATCTTTTGTTTTTACACGATTTTTTTTTTAATTTCTCCCTTAACTATTGACTATTGAGTTTATTAGAGATTGAGTTTTTTTTTTTTTTTTTGCTTTCTATGAGGATAACCTGGTCTCACAACCTAGATGGTGAATTTGACATGCTAACTCCCATTAACCTAGGCCTTTTACATCATTTTATTTCATCTTATTTTTATGTCATATTCGGTTCTTATTTTTTTAATTGATTTTTCTTGTTTTTGATTATTTTTTAAAATTAATTTTTTTAAAAAATTATCCTTCAAAATTTAATTATTAATTGTATTTCATAATGTTTTTTTCCAATACAGTCACTCTGGTCTCATGATCTACATTAAAGAATCAACGGATATCACTGGACCCTTGACAACTGCACCTCTTCCTATTGTAATATTCACCAACTCCATTTTGATGCTACGTAAAAAGCTCTAGGAGGATTGGAAGTTTCATCGCATTCAACGTCAAAAGATTCCTCCATGTAGCAATCCTTTCCACTCCCGAACGGGTATGGAATGCTAATATTTCCACAATGGTCTTGACAATTAGGTTTTGCCCCAGAGCAGCCGGCGCTTGCGCTGTTGCTGGCTGAAACATCAGCATTAATAGCAAGAAAGAAACATGGGAGACAAGTTTCACAACCTGCATACTGTTAATTTTATTTCTTCTATTCTTCTTTGAGTTTGGTGCTCATCAATACTAGGTTTGATCATGTCTTTATACAGCCACCGGAGAATTTTGCATGCTTCTTCTAAGCTTATGCGTCGTTGACTAAATGTAATTTTTTATGATAATAAGTCAATAATGACTTTTATTCCAATATTTCCATTAATTATTGTTAAAGAAATCTAAATTAATACAAAAAAATGAATATAAGAGAGAAAGAGACTAGAATTTTCATTAATTAATTTATTCTAAAGTGCATGATGTATATTTTAACAATTATATTATTTTAATCTTTCTTGCTTGATTAAAAAAATGTTAATGAATATTTGGAAGGTAATTAGATTTCTTTCTCTCGATCGTTATACGATAGAATGTACTCCTCTTCTATAATCAATTATTATATCTAGCAATTTAAGATACGTTTTTTTAGTTATTTTATCTTTTTATTTTTAGTTATAAATTTTATTTTTAACATAAAAAGACTGACAATTGAGGAAAGTGAATGATAATAAAGTTTCTTATAAATCGAAACTTTTAAAAATAAAAATATTATAACAATACAAAACACATAAAATATTTAATTTTTATTTATCTAAGTCTTCTGGGTAAAAGTCATGACAACTCTTTATTTAAAAAACCTAGAAAACTTTAATAATATTGAATATATAATAAAATTATTCTCTTGAAATTAAAAAAATAACGTGCTGACCGGAGAGTATCATCAAATTCCATCTTCGTGAATAACGTGCAAAAGAAAATTTTGATTTTGGGACATACTTTTGCAAAAGCAAAATTTAGTCTAAGCAAGAGTCATGAGTGTAGAGCCACCTAGCAACATCGTAGTCTTTTCTTAAACACTTTTACAGCGTAGCCCTTACGGCAAAGATGATTCATACGCTAAAGTCACAAATGCTCAAGGAGGATGACATATTTACAATTTATGGTTTTCTAAATTTGTAATACATCAACACCACCAGGACATATTCCCGACCCTCAAGCACTTGTGGATTGTTTATATCGAGGAAAGTATTATTATAAAATCCTCCATTTCCTATAAAAAAAAATTATTATTTATGTATAGGCTGGCTTTTAACAAATTTTTAATGGATGAAAAAAAAACACCAATGATTATTCTAGTATATGTATAGGTTGATTTTTAAAATATTTTTAATTATTTTCTTATATATGAGTATGTTATTTAATGAATGAAAATAGAAGAAGATCTAACAGAAATAGTTTTAATGAAAACACCATATAGTTTCAATCACTCGATATCCGGCATTTATAAAAAACGGGTACTTATATATATTTTTTTAAAATATCCACTTCTAGAAAACACTTAAAATATTAAGAATATTTTGGATACAAATTAAAACGTGGTCGGTGGAATATAGATTTTATAATCATTCTATAAAGTGATTATTGTAATTTTTGTAAAAAAAAACATATAACTTTCCAAGCAGCTTCCAAGAATAGTAACGAATAGTAACTTCTACGTTGAATAGTGCACAAACTATAATTTAATAATTATTTAATTTTATTTTTTTAAAAATAATAATCCAACCTGCAATCAGGGCGAGCCGAAGATTTAATAAATTAACCAAACTGCAGAGGCCCAGCTTCAATATATCTTTAAAATTCGAATTCAAGTATTTTATGTAAATTAGGCAGTTTAAACCACCCCTTTAGAGGATACATTTGTCAGTTAGTACTTTTTAGGTCTGAATCTTAAAAAAAAAAAAAAGAGAAGAGAAGACATTTAATTCGAAGAATTATATGGAATTTTTTTTCTTCAATTCACTAAATTTCTGCTGTCTAATAAAAACTAATCAATATTATTTTCTATTCTTAAAATAATATTATCCATCGTACGTAATACCACTTTACCTTAATAATTCCTTTAAGCAAGAACCATGTGTACAGCCAGCCAACTAGCAACATTGCAGTCTCTTCTTAACTCTTTCACCTCAGCATCCAAGGCACCACGTAGCCCTTACATCAAGATGATTCATATGCTAAAGTCACAGAGTGCGCAAGTAGGAAATATTTACATTTCTTGAGACATGAAGTTTGTGGTTTACAACAGCCGTATTTGACTGGAGAGGAAGGGGTTCAAACTATTTGAGAATTTTATTTGGAGGATTTAGGTTCAAATCCTGGAGAGAAAAAAAAGTGGAATGGGATTTAAAATTGAGCTTGTGTAGCTCAGTTGAACATACAATAAATTAACTATTGTGATCTGTAAATTTGAGTTTTTTTCCCTTATCATCAGGTTTTTTTAAAAGATAAATGTATACAATAAATTATTTTGTCTCTTACTTTTCTATTTAATTATTTGGCTTTTCTTGCTCTTACTTTGCTACTTAGTCATTTAATTATCTATCATTCACTAAACTCGCATACACTTTTATTAGTAATCCCTGTAATGGTCTATAATTCACTGCTTTTATTATCTGATCATAATGATTAATTATTTTGGTTGCTTAACCTCTGCTGCTGCTGCTGCTGCTGGTGGTTAGTCCATGCTCTTGCCGTGTCTATGTTGATTCTACTGCTCCATGTTGTACTTTGCTCTGCACCCTCCTCTGTTTTTGCTCTCCCTGTGTTCTTTACAACTTTATGTTCGTAGTTGCTGTCCTGGTTGATCATGATCAATGTTGTTAAGCATTGTAGCTGTGTTTCCACAAAAGCTCAATCGATATTTCAAATCAGCATCCCCAGCTATCAGAATTTAAGCCTAATTCATCTGCAGAGTCTCATCAGCATGTTCACACCAGAGGATTCGAGAGGCTAAATACTTCTCAAATGAAGTCTTTGCTAACTGATGATGGCTTTGTTTCCTCAAGATAGACACATGGCTCAAGTTACCAATCGATCAAAGAAACTCTCTTATAATTAGCGCGAAGGATTTTTAATTTATTAAGTTCTTAACATGAAAGACTAAGAACATGTGCTAAAACACAAGGACCACAATACAATTGTAAGTTTTTATTCAATCAGAAAGACTCCTAACAGTCTTAAAAACAAAAAAGAAACATATGATTTGTGATATATTTTCTTAATCGCTCACCATGTTTCAGAAGAAGTCGACGGTTTGCAATCTAATGGTAGATCTATACCACTCTCGAAACTGCTGCGGGAAATCGACCTCGATGAATTATCCACTTCACCAATTTGTTGAATATTGATACCGTTACGTGATAATAGAATCCCCTCCAATTCCATTGCAACTTCTCTCATTGTTGGTCTGTTTCTTCCATTCAAATTCAAACATCTCTTTGCAAGATTTGCTATAACTATGGCTTCCTCTTCACTGCAATCCCCCTTAACTTGAGCATCAATGATATCAAAGAGTCTACTATCTTCCATCAATTTAATGAAATGTTCGGCTAAGCTCATGGTTTCCAGTGAATGGGTTAAGAAAATAGGTTTTTTCCCACTTAAGAGCTCGACGAGAACTACTCCAAAACTATAAACATCACTCTTTTCTGTTAATTGACTGGTTCGAAAATACTCTGGATCTAAGTAACCAAAAGTACCTTGCACCTTGGTGGTCAGATGAGTTTGATCGATGGAAACTGATCTTGAAGTTCCGAAATCTGAAACTTTTGCTCTATATTTCTCATCTAAGAGTATGTTTGTGGACTTAATGTCTCGGTGATAAATCGGGATAGATGCTGTCGAGTGAAGATAGGATATCGCACCTGCAGCTTCCGAGGCAATTCGTAACCGCAACTCCCATGATAACGTAAAGTCCTCGTTTTGCTCATGGAGATATTGGAAAAGAGTTCCACTGGGAATGAATTCATAGACTAGCAGAGGAACATCAGTCTCCAGGCAACATCCGAGTAGCCTAACCACATTTCTGTGACTGATTTGTGAAAGAATGACAACCTCGTTGATGAATTCTTCTAGTTTATCTTCATCCACTATCTTAGACTTCTTAACTGCAACGATAGTCCCTGCAGCTAACATTCCCTTGTAAACGGTGCCTTGGCCGCCATGACCAAGTATTCTGCTCTCGTTAAAATAATCAGTCGCCTTTTCCAACTCATTTGAACTAAATATCTTTGTCTTTTGAACACTACCATCACTTGAGGATAATTGCTGCTGCAATAAGAGACCACCATTCCGTTTGAAAAACTTCTTCTTCAACTGAAAGCAATTGTATATCCACCGAGCACCAATGAGCAGGAACAGTACTCCAACCAGACCGACAACTGTATTAGGAGCAAAAAAAACATCGCTTAGGTTCTCAGTCTGCTGGGAAATAAAAATTACCACATGAATTTTGGTTCTATTAATTAAAATTTGTCCGAAACTATTTTTTTCGGAATTAATTGCAAAAGGGTAAACTTCGTTTCCACTCCAATAAATTCATCAGCATTCCACTTATATCCATACAGCTTATGTTTTTCCATTGTTAACCTTGAATTCCCACATGTACAAAGCTAAGTGGACAAGGAATCACAAGGAACCTTAAATTGATAGTGTGAGGGTTGAAATGTCCAAAACTAACGTACGTGTGTCGATTTAACCAAGTTCGAAAACTTGAGGGACCGGGCCCGACCACTTAATTGAATTTACCAGCTAATTTACTGCATGCTTATTTTGGTAATTAGCGTGTTCATGGTGAGGCTGGTTAATTATAATGGTACGTTTAGTGTTTTCAAGGTTTTACAAAAGGTATGACCCAACAACACAATTTTAGTTATTCGATTGATTATGCATTTGGTACTCTAACTATAAAATAATAAGTTATTTAGTACTCTAACTATATTATTATAGTACTTGTTAGAATTATATGTATTTAAATAAAAAATATGAACATATTTCATATATAACCATTAAAATATTTAACTTAAATTTTGTATAATTTTATAGAGCTTGTTTTTTTTTTTTTTAACTTGGTATCAATTTTAAAGAAAAAAAAATTGTTAAGAAAAATAACTTATAAAAAAACAATACTAATAATCAAATAATAAATAAGTGAACTCATATACTATCATAAACTTTTTAACAACTCAAAAGACCTTGATATGAGTTAAGATGTATGTTTTTTGATCTTTTGTTTTTACATCTTACTGAAAAATATTCAAGATGCATCATAAAATAATTAAGACTTATGATATGAATTTTCTATTGGTTTAAGAAAAAAACTTATAATAAACCCATGTCAAGAAATAATGATTTAGTTGAAAAATATTTCTCATATTTAATATTTCTCATATTTTCAACATGGTATCAATATTTTTTTATCTTTCTATTTGTATCTGCATATGTGCATATGTGTCAATATGTGTTCTTATTGTTTTTAAAATATATCAAAATTTAATTGATTAAAACTTAAATATATTGACATATAAGCAATTCGTATATTATAACTATAACACTACTTAAATTGTATTTATTTTCAGAATTTAGAATTTGATGAGAATATAAAATTTAAAATAATAATATATAAACAATAAGAGAGATTATTTACAGCAGGGACAAAAATACAGATTTATAACGTAGAATTAATCATTTGACCATCTTTACTAGATAAGGAAAATGAATAATCATCACATGAGATCCAAAATAACATTTCATAAAAATTATAGGGATGAGAATGAACATTAGTTTCAGGTATTTATTTGGGGCAGGTGTGTGATAGGCATTAAAATTATATAGGTCAAAAGGAATAAATCAGAAACTTGCGTACCTATGATAATTATATAAATATAAATTTTATTTATCACGCATCTGAACCCTCCTTGTGTATTCACGCATTTGAGCATCCGTTGGCACGTATTTTTCTCTGGGATCTTGCATTCATTAACATCTAATAAAATAAAAAGGCAAAAATAATCACCATCTCATATTCAAATAATGAAATTAATAGATATTAAAATTTGAAGATGGAGGAGGAGGGCCACCTCTTGAACCAAATAAAAAATAATCACCATGTCAGTTGCCAAGTAATTAATTTTTGTTAATTTTGGTTCCACAGTTAAAAAATATCTTGCTAATAGTAATTAATTCAAACCGGAATAAATTAAAAATATTTTTTTTTTCCGAGATATAATTTGATTTCAAGTTCATATATCCAGCTTTAAATAGGAAGGGAAATATTGAAGACATTTCTTTGCACTTTCGTGGTCTCCTAATCAACCCAATATTAGCAAATAACAACTAGCAAACAAAGAATCGCTAGTCTCTAGCAGACTTTCGTATTCATAAGAAAAGCATCTGATACTTCTAAGCCACGAATAGTTGCATTCTAATGAGTTTAAAACTTCGAACCCAGTGAAATAATTCTTTTTTCCTAAACGTGAAGATTTGTTTTAAACATACCATGGTATGCAGGTTGACATGGTGTTTTGTTGAGCTAGAATTTTGCCCGTATGAGATTTGTTTTTGAACCATTTTGAAAATTAAATTTGTTAAACGCAGTTGATTTACTCCTGACTTAAATGAAATCAATTAAGAAATTTATTTTTTAACTTTTTATAAAAACATTAATGTTATTTAAAAATAAGTACACTGATATAAAATTGATTTGATTTAACTTGATAAACTAATAAGCTGAAACTTAAATTAAACTAGGTTACATCTAAATTTTACCTTCTCTTTCTAATAAAATATTTTCATAGAAATTTGAAAGTTTGTATATTTACTGAATAAGATTTTTTACATGCATCTTCTACCAGCTACGTTGATTTACATGAATCAAATTACTAAAATAAAGTGATTAATTAATTATTCAATACTAAATCCTTACCACTAAAATTCTTTAAAAAGTCTTTTTTCTTGATTTTTGGTTTTTTAAAAACTAATCCTGGCCATGATTGAAATCATTGAACTGCTCAAAGTTTATTTGTTGCAAACAAACAATTGACAACCATTTATTCATGAAGCAATCGTTTTCGTTTCTTTTTTTAGGATTGAAATATTAGGTTTGATTTATTCTTTCCTCACTAAACCATGGTTGTAGGAGTGTTAAATATGGGTTGCATATTTTTTTTGTTTTTCTGTTATAAAAACTTGATATATACACCAGTTTTATTATTGAATAAAACAAGTTTCATTCTCCTCATTTGAAGAGTTTTTCCGGTGCTTAAAGTTTTATGGCTCAAACAAAATATTTATATAATTTAAATGAAAACATTCAATATGATATATTAAGAACTTATGGATAACTTAAAAATATAATAGATGTAATAAATTAACTCAGTGTGATTTAATTAAAAATTTAAATTTATTTAGGATTTGGTAAAAACTTGTTAATTTTAAAAAAAATCAAAATAGCATGATTTTAACTTTTTTTAAAAATTATTATTAATCCAAATCAACTCGAATGTTGCCTCTAGTTATATTTAATAACTCTGGTTCATAACACTTTTATGTACAATCACAAGAAAAATAAATCATAACAGCAATAATTAACAGCAACTATAATAATTGAAAAAAGGATAATATATTTTTGTGTAGGAAAAATTACCTCTGCATTGAAGGTAAGGGTTGCCCTCGTAACCTTCTGAGCAAGAACAACCGGCTGTCATAATTGTCGACGTACTATTAATTTGCGTTCCGGAGCAATACGTGGTTGTATCTTGGTTGTATGTCCAACTATTGTTATTTAGTATCCAAGCCAGCGACATAGGAACAGTACTATTGTTATTTAGCAATTTGTTGATTTCTTGGGGAGTCCTTATATTGTTATAAAACCAATTCGTGTCTGCTAGGAAGGCCAGTTTACGCCCGTCACTACCTTGTTTACCCTCTTTTGACACGACAGTTGAATTGAAAACCTGAAGTGAGGGAGGCAAGTACATATCTTGACAACAGTCCTTACCAGAGCATGAACTATTTCCAAACCGAATATTACTAATGGAACTAGCGTTGGAGCAAATTGAGTCGCATCCAACATGTTCGTCCGTGCCCTTTTTTGTCCACAGAGCGGCACGAGTATTGCAACCCACTGCAATGAAATAATTGGTATAGGAAAAGAGGAAAGGAGTTCCTTCCAAATTCACAGTTACACCTTCTTGCCGGCCCGAAGAATCAACGGATATCACTGGACCGTTGACAACTGCACCTCCTTCTAATGTAATATTCACCAACTCCATTTTGATGCTGCGTAAAAAAGCTCTAGGAGGTTTGGAAGTTTCATTGCATTCAACGTCAAAAGATTCCTCCATGTAGCAATCCTTTCCAATCCCGAACGGGTATGGAATGCTAATATTTCCACAGCGGTCCGAACAATTAGGTTTTGCCAGACCAGCCGGTGCTTGCGCTGTTGCTGGCTGAAACATCAGCATTAATAACAAGAAAGAAACATGGGAGACAAGTTTCACAACCTGCATACTGTTATGTTTATTTCTTCTATTCTTCTTTGAGTTTGGTGTTCAACAATAGTATTAGGCTTGATGTCTTTATATAGCCACCGGAGAAATTTGCATGCTTCTAAGCTTATGCGTCATTGACTAAATGTAATTTTTTATGATAATCAGTTAGTTAATAATGACTTTTATTCCACTATCTCCATAAATTATATTATTTTAATCTTTCTTGCTTGATTAAAAAATGTTAATGGATATTTGGAAGGTTAATTATATGTGTTTCTCTATAGTTATAGTATTTTTATTTTTTAAAAGTTTTGATTTATAACAAACTTTATTACCATTCACTTTCCTCAATTGTCAGTCGTTTTATGTTAAAAATAAGATTTATAACTAAAAATAAAAAGATAAAATAACTAAAAAAAGTATCTTAAATTGCTAGACATAATAATTGATTACGTAAGAGCAGTACTTCATTCTATTTACCGGTGGCCTTTAGAGCCATGCACTCATATTTTTGTAATTCAAGTATTTGTAAAATTAAGAGTGTTGTAACCCAATTTTAGATCCACCAAGATTTTCTCAAATGTTATTTTATTTCTATTATTATTTATAAAAATCCAAAAAATTAAGAAAAAGGAAAATTCAAAAATATATTTTTCTCGAGTCAACCGCATCTTTCCGTCAAAACCGAGTCCACCAGGTCAATACGGGTCAAACCATGTCGACCAGGGTAAAAAATGAGTTTCGGGCCGTTTCGGGTCAAAGCCGTCATTTTTGACCAAAACCGAGTTCACCGAGTCAATACGGGTCAAACCATGTCGACCAGGGTAAAAAATGAGTTTCGGGCCGTTTCGGGTCAAGCCCGTCATTTTTGACCAAAACCGAGTTCACCGGATCAATACGGGTCAAACCATGTCGACCAGGATAAAAAATGAGTTTCATGCCGTTTTGGGTCAAACCTGTTATTTTTTGGTCAAAAACCGGTCCACCGGGTTTATATCCATTGAAAGTTTTTTTTATGTTTCAACATAATTTTCGGTAATTAAAATTGATTTTTAGCGGTTGAATCGGGCTTTTTCTAATACTGATTTAAGTTTTAATTTTAACTGTATAAATATATATATTATATATAATAAAACAAAATTAATAATACAGAATTGTCATATTAGGCGGGGCAGTTACATTTATTGTAGAGCAGTTGGATGGATACATTTTTTAATTTAAAGCCGATGCTTGCTGTCCCCTTTCATTGGCTATAAATTTTATAGCCAATGACAGTGCGCCAGAAGAAGAGTGGAAGAAAAGAAAAAAAAAGAAAAGAAAAGAGTATCCGGATTACTATTTAAGTTTTTTTACTATTTCTTCACGGGAGTAGGATATTGATTTTTAAAAAAAACAATATGGAAAATACCAAATATATCCTAACCGTTAGATCTAATAGTGTTTAGATCTGAACCGTTGATTTAAGAGGATACAATAGGGCTTACCACACCAGATTAAAACCCAAACACATCTCAGCCATTGAAATAATCTAAGCTTTGATCCCGTTGCGCCACGTCACCCGGTGTACCGAGATTTCGGTGTACCGCGTCACACCCGATCCTACCTCTGTTCATCCGGACCGTCCGATCAACCTGCAAATCGGGCCAATCACCGCCGCACGATCTTTCCATCAGAAATCCAACGGATCACAGGTCTCAGCTGCACCGGTGTACCGTGTTTGCGTTCTCACCATAGCATAACCCAGAGCATCTCTCTCCTCTCGTCGGCGACTCCCTCTCTCTCCTCCGATCTCCCATATCCAGCCATCGAAAGCTTCCAAACCACCACAGAAAGGTCGCTATCCTCATATAAAGCCAATCCCCGGTCGGTTTCATCGTTTTAGCCGCCCCGTTTGGCCGGAAAAGGGTCGCGATCGTCGGCTGCCACCGAAGCTTCAAACCGACGATTCTCCCTCGTCAGCTATCAACGGCCGTCAAGACCACCGCCATCAGAACCCTCGACATCAGATCTACCAGGATCGACCATCGGTTGGCCAGAAATCCCGCCGGAAAATTTCACCGCCTCCAACAGTAGCCGCGCGTGTGCCACACGCGCCGCCAGTGGCATTTTCGTGATTTTCAGAGAAATTCGAGGGTATTTCAGTATTTTACCTATACAGTGGCACTCAGGTAATTTTTTGGGGTTTCTACTGGTATTTTCGATATTTTTTATATATATAAATGCTTGTAAATTTTCTTGCATGTTGTAGAAAATACAAAAACCAAAGTCGACACGTCTCTTTTTTTAAAAAGGACCGATGTCAAAAATGTAAATACCAAATATGGATTATGTCCATTATTTCTTTTGGTAACCCAGACGTAATTCTCCTTTTTAGGGACAAACGTCAATATTTTAGACGAGTCTCCTAATTTTTAGGGACTGATGTCATTTTTAACGTGTCTCCTATTTTTAGGGACCGACGTTAACCATTTAAAAAAAACAAATTACCAATAAACCCAAAATATAATGGATTATATCCATTATTTCTTTTGGTAACTCAGACGAGTCTCCAATTTTTAGGGACTGATGTCATTTTTAACGTGTCTCCTATTTTTAGGGACCGACGTTAATCATTTACAAAAATTTACAAATAAGCCCAAAATATAATCGCATTTGAATCAAATAAAAACACACAAGTAAGGGTAACATTTCTTTTGAAAGGATGTTTTAAGGGTGGTGTCTACCTTCCCTTAATCATAACTAACCCCGTACCCGAATCTCTGGGACCAGTGTCTAATTTGGGATTTCTAGTTCCCTCAAATTACTAGATGGCGACTCCAATAAAATCTTTGTTTCCCCCAATCGAGAAAAAACCCTTTTTGTTAAATAAACAAAAAAAGCGGGAGCCGTCGCCCGACGTCGTGTATCGACAAAGAGTTAGGATGTTTCTTTCCACCCTCCAAGCTATAATAAATTCCACAGGACTACCAAAATGTTTCTCAATTGAGTGATGATGACTTTTGTCTTACCATTAAGAATATGATTGGAACTGTTCTCTTTGAACCACTTGAATTTCCTTGAACTGGAGAAGACAACGTTCAGAAGACGATTCTATGAATAAAACAGGAGAAGAAAAGTCGCCAATTTCTTGAGGGCCATAACTTTTTTTATTTATAATGTGGAATATCCAGTAGATAATGAAGTACTTGGAATGAACTTTCTATCAGAAATTAATCAATAATCAAACTGGTCATGTCTATGATACAGTTTTAAATTATGAACCAATTGCTTTCACTTTTATTTAGGTATTGTACCCAGAAAGTTCCCTGCAATTTATTGATTTGGAAGAGTATTTGTTTTTTTTTTTCGCACTTAACACAGCCCACCAATCCCCCTGTAGTCCTCGATGTTGAATGTTCACTTTCATGCATGTCCCGAAGAAAATAAAATAAAAAGGGGAAAGGAAATATGGAACTTTTTCTCCAAGAAAGAAAAGAAAAGTTTCTAAGAAGTGTGATCAATTCACGCCTAATACTCACAGCTATTCACAAAAGGCACAGGTAATTACGAGCTTGTTAATTTTTACCATTTCTAGCAGTTACTAATACAAATCTTTTTTTTTTTTTATCGAGTATGTATTTTTACATTATCTAGGATTTTATCTATTAATGAAGAATTTTCCTTTAATCATATCCTGACATCCATTTTACACCAATGTCTTTTGTCTTTTGAAAGCTCCATCAACTCTTACATGTTGTTTTTTCAAAAACATCAATTTCATTATTTATAGCCTTTTGTCACTTTATTTCTGTTATGACATTTTCAAAATTCACAAGTCATAATAAAGAAAAATGAGTGTTAGATTCAATTTCAATGACCTCATAATTACTCTTCCATGTAGAGTTTTATAACACATTACGAATATTGTTGACCATTATTTATTGACATTACAAGTGGGTTTTGATGATCTAATAGTTGTGATGTATTTTCCGTAGGCTTTTTCTTTTTTCTCATCGTTAAGTTTCTTCTTTTCTAAAGCAATTTATTCCAACTTTTTTTTTACTTTTTTTTCTAAGAAAAGTAATATTTTAAAGTTCGATTCTCTTTTTCTAGCTCAAAGGCTTTTTCGGTATCCCTTAAATAGTTTTTTTTTATCTCTTCATGCCTTTTATTAATATTGCACTCTAGTTCTTTTTTTTATTATTTTATCTCAATGCCCAATGTTGAAACCTAATTTGACCCTCATTTTTGTATATATTTTGAAAAAAATTAGAAAAATTCAAAAAATATGTATTTTCAATAATTTTAGCTATTTTAATCATTTTATTATTTTCTTCATTTTTATTTAATTTTGTGTGTCAAAACATCTTGAAAATCATAAAAAATACAAAATGCAAAAATACAGAAATTGTTTTTAAAAATATAAAAAAATAGCTCGGATTTGAATTTGGATCGATAATCAAGGTATCATAGGCAAAAACAAGGTTTGAATTAAAGAAGAAAATGGCTTAATTTGATTTAATTTGGCTAAAAGTTGAAGAAATTTTATGTTGAAGGATGATTTTAAAACAAATAGCCAAATTATAAATCGATGAAGGGATTAATTGAAGAAGAAGAATATCAAAATTGAGAATTAAATTGATTAAAATTGCTGAATTTTAGGAGCCAATGATGGATTTGCAAGTCTAAATTAATTTTTGGTTTTTGGTTTTTTAAAAAGTCTAAAATATTAACAGGAAACATGTTGACATCTTCAAATATCAAAACTAAAATTCCTCAAAAAGTCTTTTTTCTTGATTTTTGGTTTTTTAAAAACTAATCATTGAGATCATTGAATCGGTCAAAGTAGATTTGTTGCAAACAACTGACAACCATTTATTTGAGCTCAATAATGGAAGTAGAGAATGAGAGAGAGAGCAGTATGATCTTTATTTTATTCAACTAGCTAGGATTAACTATATTTCAAGAAAAAAAATCACTGATTGTGACAGAGAAGAGTACTACCAGTAAACTGTGTCCAAATCATTTTTCACAAATTCAACAAGAAATTCTATTTACCGGTGGCCTTTGGAGCCATGCACTCATATTCTTGTAACTCAATTATTTGTAAAATTAAGAGTTAGGATGTTTCCTTCCACCCTCCAAGCTTGACTACCAAAATGTTTCTCAATGGAGTGATGATGACTTTTGTCTTACCATTACGAAGATGATTGGAACTGTTCTTTTTGAACCACTTGAACTTCCTTGAACTGGAGAAGACAACATTCAGAAGACGATTCTATGAATAAAACAGGAGAAGAAAAGTCGCCACTTTCTTGAGGGCCATAACTTTTTTATTTATAATGTGGACTATCTAGTAGATAATTAAGTACTTGGAATGAACTTTCTATCAGAAATTAATCAATAATCAAACTATTCCTTCGTATCATTTAGCACACAACGTTTACTGGTGGTCAATACTAATTGCTTACGGTAGTTAATTACTTTTGAACAAATTATCTTTAAAGTCACCTAGCTAATTACTTAGATAATCATAACGGTGTAGCAATATTTGTTTTATTTTATAATTAACGTGTAGCAATTATTTATGTAATTAAATTAACAAGTAGTTCACCAAAAATATTTACTTCACCCCACAAATTCAACTGGATATATATGCTTGCAACGCTCAACGACTTTGCAAGGGGAAAAGGCAAATGGCAGAGACCTTTCATAATCAGATGGCGACAAGAGACTTTTATTTAGGTATTGTACCCAGAAAGTTCCTTGCAATTTATTGATTTGGAAGAGTATTTTTTTTTTCGCACTTAACACAGCCCACCAATCCCCCTGTAGTCCAAGATGTTGAATTAATGTTCACTTTCATGCATGTCCCAAAGAAAATAAAATAAAAAGAGGAAAGGAAATATGGAACTTTTTCTCCAAGAAAGAAAAAAAAAAGTTTCTAAGAAGTGTGATCAATTCACACCTAATACTCTTGAAAAGCTTTCATCTATAAGTGGACTTAACACTTAACACATTGTGAGTGTTGACCATAAGTGGACTTTAATCATCTACTGACGTTATTGTTGACCATAAGTGTGATCAATTCCAATTTCTTCATAATTACTCCTCCATGTAGACTTTTATCAAACACATTATTTACTGACGTTATAAGTGGGCTTTAATGATCTAATAGTTGTGATGCATTTTCCATGGGCTTCTTCTTTTTTCTTATCATTATGTTTTTTTTTTTCTAAAGCAACTTATTCCAGCTCTTTTTTTGTTTTTTTTTCTAAGAAAAATAATATGTTGAAGTTCGCTTCTCTTTTCCCGCTCAAAGGCTTTCTCTTTATCCCTTAAATATATATATAAAGAACTAGAGTGCAATATTAATAAAAGGCATGAAGAGATAAATTTAAGGGACAATGCCCAATGTTGTAACCCAATTTAACCCTTATATTTTTATATATTTTGAAATTTTTTTGAAAAAACCAAACAATATGTATTTTCAATAATTTCAGCAATTTTAATCATTTTAGCTATTTTCTTCCTTTTTATTTAATTTTGTGTATCAAAACATCTTGAAAATCATAGAAAAATGCAAAATACAAAAATACAAAAAAAATATAAAAAAATAGCTAGGGTTTGAATTTGGACCAATAATCAAGCATCATAGGAAAAAACAAGGTTTGAATTGAAAAAAAATAGCTTAATTTGATTTAATTTGACTAAGAGTGAAAGAAATTTGATTTACAGGGATGATTTTAAAATAAATAGCCAAATTATAAATTGATGAAGGGATTAATTGAAGAAGAAGAATATCAAAATTGAGAGTTAAATTGATTAAATTTGCTTAATTTTAGGAGCCAATGATGGATTTGTAGGTCTAAATTAATTTAATTGGGGATACAATTAGAAAGAAAATGGTGATTTAAAGCAAATTGAAACAATTCAAAATCCAAGGACTATAATGAGAATAAAGAATGTTTGTTTTGATTTTTATTTCAATTCATTTCAATCATTGCAGTCTAATTGAATTAGTTTGATTCAATTTAGTCCCATGTTAACTCAATTTGAATCCAATTATTTTTAATTGATTCATTTTTAGTCCAATTAAACCCCAAAATCCAACGATTAATTTTAGATTTTTCATTGCAATCCCAAGCAATTAAGCCAGAGATTGCAATCTCCAGAAGATCTTAAGCAATTAAGCCAGAGATTGCAATCTCATAATTGCAGCCCAAATCTTCAATCAAGTCTCCAAGAATCAAGTCCTAGAAATTATGCTAAACTATGTTAATTCCAACCTTTGCTCTACAATAAAAAGAGACGAACAAAGGCAGGTAATGGGGAGCCTTCATTAACCAGGAGGAACCAAAAACAGAGCTCCTCGTCATCCAATACAGAGCTTCTTGTACACAAAAAACACAAATCCATCTCCATAGTTTTCCCATTCAACCCGACACCAAAACCTCTCATCCCCAGCTGTTGTTATTTATTTTGGGGCCTCACGTAAAAAAAATCAGAAAAGAAAAGGAAAAGAAAAAATATAAAAATACAAAAAATGTTGGGAGAAAATATAAAAAATATATAAGTGAGAAGAATATGCAGAACATCTGGGAATTTGCCAAAGCCTGTTGATATTTACTCTTTATTTGTATGGTTATATTTGATTTCATCTTTAGCATTTGACTCAACATGCAAAAACTTCTTCTGAGTGCATGCCAAGAGTTTTGAAGGTGAATTCATGCTTTCCTCCCTCATGTTCGTGAATACTGCACCATGTTATTTAGCTTCCTCTGGAAAAGCTTTCCTTTTGTTGTCAACTGGTGTGTAAAACACTTTGTTGGACACCTTTGTACTAGTTTCCTATCAAAAAAGTCAAATTGTGTGCATATTATCACCTTAATGCATGGAAGGGTTTCTAATAATTTCTTTCCGCTTATGACGTCTTTCATCAAATTTTCCTAGTTACACAGAGAACACTGTAGCGCGCAGTTTGAGTCTACAAAAGCAACTCTGTCGATATGCTTCTGTTTCTCCGGATGCTGAGGTCGTCTACTTTCTCTTCCCATTGGCATTGATCTCTCTGATATCTTAGTAGCTACGCTATCTGTGGCAAAGGATGCTCTGTTTATGTAACTTAGTTGTGAACATAAGTTGATGGTTTAACTTGTTAGTTTACAATATTTTCTTCCATTCAGAAAGGGATAAAAACGTATAAAGGGGGAAGGGGTTTGCTTTGTGAAAGAATGCTTGGGGCTACATAAATTTGGATTTCTACTTGTGGAAAATATTGAGTAATTGGAGGCTGCCTCTTTAGCAATTGCGATTAAGAAATTAATAGCACTTTTAATTTATTTGTCATTCTCATAACTGGAATACTAGTATTGGTATTCATACTACTATTTCTTAAAGGCTACTGTTTTTTGTTCTTAATGCAAATATAGGATTGAATTTAGTTTTTTTCTTTCTTTCTTCAGTTGACAGGTCTATCAAACACAGACAGGAAGACTCTTGGTTTACTTATCAAGGCTGCAAAACTTATGGATGGAAGTTTCACAACCCGCATTAATAATTATTCAGTTTTATTTATAAAAAAAAATAAATCCAACCCGCATTAATAAATTAACCAAACTGCAGAGGCCCAGCTTCTATATATCTTTAAATTTCGAATTCAAGTATTTTATGTAAATTAGGCAATTTAAACCACCCCCTTTAGAGGATACATTTGTCAGGTAGTACTTTTTTGCTCTGAATCTTCAAAAAAGAGAAGAGAAGACGTTTAATTCATAGAATTGTATGGAATTTTTTTTCTTCAATTCACTAAATTTCTACTTTCTAATAAGAACTAATCAACTAATTAACTAAAAAAATCATAAAGTGGAGAATACATTCTATTCTTAAAATAATATTATCCATCGTACTACCATTTTACCTTAAAATAAAGTGTTTGGCGATGAAGAACCAGCTGAAAGACAGTATCTCAATCAGTAGAATATCCCAAGAACACCGTCTTGTCTCTAGCTAACCAAAGACCCCATGATACACCAAAAGCACAAGCTGAAATGGCTCTGCGCAGGGATTTTCCTTTACCAAATATTTCCACTCAAGTACTAGCACGTCTATAAAAGTACTCGTCAGCATACACCATTGAAAACACTACCAGAGAAAAGCAACGGAATTACCGACGGAAAAATTCCGTCGGTAATTTATACCGACGGACATAATTCCGTCTCCAAATCTGTCGGTATATACCGACGGAATCATTCCGTCGGTAATTCCCTCGGTATATACCGACGGAATATTTCTGTCGGTATATACCGTCGGTTTCGCCGACGGAATATACAGTTCGTCTGGAAATACTCAACGGCATGGTGACGTCAGGCGATTTTACCGACGGAAAGTACCGAGGGATTCAAACTGTGATAGCCGTACAGTGACGTGGCGCTGTCACCGACGGCATCACCGACGGAATTAATCCGTCGGTGATTCCGTCGGAAAAAACCATTATATGCACCCATCTGCCGACACTCTCATCCTCTGTTTCTCCTTCTTCTTCTTTCCCATCCCACCTCTCCCCTCCCAAACTCCTCCCAAACTGCAGCCAAACACCCATCCCAAACTCTCCACTATTCTCAACACGAGCACTCAAGTTTCTTATATCTTGTACGTGGTCATAATATCCGTTTCTTGTAGATTTTATCATTTTTTGTAAGTAAATCTATCCTTTTTAGTTTTAATATTTAATTGTGAATTTTATTGTTTTAGTATATGTATTTTGTTAACGTTTGTACTTGTTTAATTGTTATTTGTCAAAGAAACTTGTAGTATGAATGTATAATTTTGTAGTTGTTATAGGTTGTTTTAGATTTTATCAAATTATATTTGTTTGTAAATTGTTGAAATTTTGTTTGAATTACACCGAATTAAATGTGTCGTTGTGATGAAATAAATAATTAATAGCTTGTTTAAGTGTCTTGTTTAATTGTTATCAATTATATTTCGAAGTTGTGATTAATTCTGTAAATTTATATATGTATAAATTTGTATGTATGAACGTTGATAGTTGATAATTGATAATGAATATTTAACATAAGTGTTGTTTTAGTTTGTTGGATAATGTCGGGGAAAACCAATATTTTTGTTATGTTTTATAAAGGTTCAATAGAAGTCATGGATGATCGTTCATGGATGTATCGGGACTCACCCCAAGGATTGCGGAGGATGGATTATTGTAACGGTGTCCAGGGTTTTATTAATTTCGCAACATCTATTCCGAGGAATTTTACTGATGGCGGTATTAGGTGTCCATGCAGGAAGTGTAAAAATTTAAAGTTTCTGCATCAAGATGTTGTAACGATGCATCTTCTTACCAAAGGGTTCATGGAAGATTACCTGTGTTGGTATGCTCACGGAGAACTATTTGTTCCTGATGAGAGCATGGAAGAACAGGTGGTTGGGTCAACTTCTAGTGCTAGTAACATGCATGAAGTTGGAAATGAGAACAGTAATCCTTACAGGAATATGGTTATGGATGCAATGATAATGAGTGAAGATAATGTCAGGGGATGTCCAATCGTAGAAGAAGAACCTAATGCAGATGCAGCAAGGTTTTTTGATCTGTTGAGAGATTCTGACGAACCATTATGGGATGGCTGCACGAACCACAGTAAATTATCAGCCGTAGCATAGGTGTTCACCATCAAGTCAGATCACGGGTTGAGTGAGGCCGGTTATGACAAGATTATTGAATGGGCGAGAAGCATTTTACCTGAAGGGAACAGGCTGAAAGAGAACTTCTATGCTGCCAAGTCCATGATGAAACCCCTCGGTTTAGGATACCAGAAAATTGATATATGCCCTAACTTCTGCATGTTATACTACCTTGAAAATGCCGAGATGACCGAGTGCATGACGTGCGGGCATTCCCGTTACAAACCCAGAACTGGTAGAGGGAAGACTCTCGTGGCATATAAAAAACTTAGATACTTCCCAATCACACCTAGACTGCAGAGGTTATTCATGTCACCAAGGACTGCTGAGCACATGACATGGCACCAATCACACCATGCGGTTGATGGAGTGATGGTTCATCCTTCTGACGGTGAAGCCTGGAAACACTTTAACAGTATGCATCCTCCCTTTTCAGCTGAATCAAGGAACGTGCGTCTTGGGTTGTGTACAGACGGATTCAATCCATTCGGGTCATTTGCTGCTCCTTATTCTTGTTGGCCGGTCATACTGACGGTTTATAACTTGCCACCGGGGATGTGTATGAGGCCGGAGTTCATGTTTTTATCTATGGTCATACCAGGTCCGAGCAGTCCGGGGCGGAATATAGATGTTTGTCTTCGTCCGTTGATTGATGAGTTGACGCAGTTGTGGTCCTCTGGAGCTTTGACTTATGACATCTCGAGGAAACAAAATTTTGTTATGAGAGCGGCTTTGATGTGGACTATCAATGATTTCCCAGCTTATGGAATGGTTTCTGGTTGGAGCACGCATGGAAAGCTAGCATGTCCATATTGTATGGAGAACAACAAGGCATTCACGCTAACAAACAGGGGTAAAGCTTCTTTTTTTGACTGTCACCGTCGTTTCTTGCCACATAACCACAGGTACAGAAAGAACAGAAAGGATTTCTTTGTTGGTAGGGTTGAAAATGATGTTGCACCCCCGCGTCTTTCCGGTGAAGAATTGTTTGATGTTGTGTCAGAGTACGGTGAAATTGTGTTTGGTCTCCAATCAGGTAAGCAGAAGTTTCCTGGTTTTGGTTTGACCCATAATTGGGTGAAGCGAAGTATATTTTGGGAGCTTCCTTATTGGAAGACCAATCTTCTCCGCCATAACCTTGACGTCATGCACATTGAAAAGAACGTGTTTGAGAACATTTTCAACACCGTCATGGATGTGAAGGGGAAGACAAAGGACAACATCAAGGCTAGATTGGATGTAGCGCTGTTCTGTAACCGTAAAAATATGGAGTTGGTTTGTGATGGGTCACGGGTCGCAAAACCAAGAGCAAGCTTCGTGCTAGAGAAAAACGCACAACTACTAGTCTACAAATGGCTTAAGAGTCTGCGTTTCCCCGATGGACATGCCTCGAACATATCAAGGCTGGTTAATACGGAGGAATGCAGATTATATGGAATGAAGAGTCATGACTGCCATGTGTTTATGCAAACACTCATCCCATTAGCTTTTCGTGATTTGTTGCCAAAGGGGATATGGGATGCACTAACGGAGATTAGTCATTTCTTCAGAGATATATGCTCCAGCAAGTTGAATGTTGATCACATTGAGAGGCTTGAAAAGAATATCGTCGAGACAATATGCAAACTTGAGATGATATTCCCTCCATCATTTTTTGACTCAATGGAGCATCTACCCGTACATTTACCGTTTGAGGTAAAAGTTGGAGGACCGGTCCAGTACAGATGGATGTATCCATTCGAGAGGTTAGATATTACAGTTGCTATGACATTTATAATTAAATGTTTTTATTTTTATTTTAATGTTTTTAATTGATAATTTTTTATTAATATATATATATATATATATATATATATATATATATGCAGGTACTTGTTCAATCTTAAAAAAAAGGTTAAGAACAAGGCGCATGTTGAGGCGTCAATATGTGAGGCGTATATTGTTGAGGAGATCTCAACATTTATCTCATACTATTTCGAACCTCATTTGAGAACGAGGATAAACCGTGTTCCACGGCATGATGATGGTGGTGAAGTGCATTCAAGTGGGAACTTGTCAATATTCTCCAATCCTGGACGACCCACACCTAAAAATGCCGTGAGGGGAAGATATTTGTCTGAAATAGAGTTCAGACAAGCACACAATTATGTCCTATTTAACTGTGATGAGCTGAGACCTTTTATTAAGTAAGTAGATGTTCGACTTAAACTTTGTCAAGAGTGTACTATTTATGTTTTGTGATACCATACACTCATATACTTTGGAACAACCTTGCAGGCAACATCGACGATACTTACTGTCCAATAACTCACAGCTGACCGAATCTCAGATCTTTCAATTACAAGATGAACAATTTGCCACATGGTTTAGAACACATGTAAGTCCTAGCACAAACTCATTATCTCTTGCAATGTAATTAATTGTAGTCAATGTTACATAATATCCGTTTATTGATTATTGTTGTATTTAATTTACAAGCTAGGTTTATCAAATGGGAGGTAGTGCTGCTATTTCATTGTCTTTACTATGTCTGGGCCCTGAAAGAAAAGTCAAGTGCTATAATGGATATTTTGTCAATGGATATGTCTTTCATACTGAAGAATACGGGCATGGAAGAAAGACATACAACAGCGGTGTTTGTATTAAGGGATCGACTTCTAGTGAGTTTGAAGTTGACTACTACGGTAGATTGGAAGAGGTCATCGAACTGCAATATCATAGCGAACAAAATAGAGTGTTTTTATTCAAATGTTATTGGTATGACACAACTGACAGAGGAATCAGAGTAGATCCTCACTATGGTCTCGTTGAAATCAATTCAAAAGCTAGACACCGCAACGTAAACAACGTCTTTGTTTTCGCAAAGCAATGCCAACAAGTTTATTACACATACACCCCTTCCTTTAGAAAGGACCGATCAAGAGTTGATTGGTTATCCGTTTTAAAAACAAAACCCAAGGGTCGTGTCGAGGTTGTTCAGGATGAGAACGAAGACACAAGTGTGATAGATGAAGTCTTTCAAGCTAGTGAGTTGGTTGAACAATACCGAGTTGCTCCGTCGATTGACTTAGAAGAAAATTCAAATTTTCGCGTTTTCAACGATAGTCTTGTTGATGTTGACGCAGAGGAGTTGAATGTTGTTATGAGCTCCACTAGTGGAAAAAAGAATGTTGTTGAAGAAGATGATAACGAAATTGAAGAGTGCGATGAAGCTAATGATAACAATTCAATGGAGGACGAAGATGAAAATTCCGACTAACTAAACATGTTATAAAGCCTTATTTTTATAATGTAATAATTTGAAACATGAAATATTTATTCTTCTTTAAGGGTCAGCCGTTGTTATTGTGTTGTGTGTGTTTTTTAGTTTCCAATTCAAGATTTTTTGAAAGGGTTACATATAAAACATAAGAAAAATTTACCTTTTCACCGACGGATATACCGACGGACTATAACCCGTCGGTATTTCACAGAGAGTTGCAAAACAATTACGGGATTTTGCCACATTCACCGACGTCTTTCCGACGGATTTTCCGACGCTAATACCGACGGAATCACCGACGGGTTTTCCGCACGCATGTTTGACACGTGTCCGTCTGCACCATCACCGACGGCATTACCGACGTCCCATACCGACGGCATTACCGACGGACCTTGCATGTCTGACACGTGTCCGTCTGCACCATCACCGACGGAATTTCCGACGGATCGAAAAGTTTGGCGGGATTTTTGAACTTTTTTGGTGCGCATTTCAATTAATTTCCGACGGAAATTAATTGCACCGACAGCAATTAAGTGCCGTCGGTAATTCCGTCGGAATTTACCTATATATACCGCCACCCCCACCCCCCCTGCACCGTCTCCTCCCTCTCCCCCCCCTCCTCTTCTCCTCCCTCTTCCCCTCTTCTCCCTTCCTCTTCTCCCTTTCTCTTCTCCTCTTCTCCCCCTCTTCTCCCTTTCACTTCTCTTCTCCCTTTCTCTTCTCCTTTTCTCCCTTTCTCTTCTTCTCTCATTTAGTTTTAAAAGGTATGTATTTTTTTTCTTTATCTTTGTATTTTTTTTATTTTAATTATGATTATTTTTTTTGGTGTTCTTTGTTTTGTATATTGTTTGTAGATAAAATCTTAAATTCAACACATTATTAAGGTAAGCATTTTTTATTCCCAAATTTATTTTGAATTGATGTAATGTTTTTTAATTTTGTGTGTTGTGTAGTGTTTTTTAGTTTTTTAATTTTATTTATTAATTTTAGTTTTTTAGTTTTGATATTATTGTTTGTATTGCTATAATTGTTATTGTTGAATTTATGTTAAAAATGTTAGTTTATAAATATAATTGTTATTGTTGATTTATTTTAAAAATGTTAATTTATATATATATAATTGCATTTAATTATTAGTTTATCTTAATTTAGGATATTATTGTTTGTATTGCTATAATTGTTATTGTTGAATTTATGTTAAAAATGTTAGTTTATAAATATAATTGTTATTGTTGATTTATTTTAAAAATGTTAATTTATATATATATAATTGCATTTAATTATTATTTTATCTTAATTTAGGATATTATTGTTTGTATTGCTATAATTGTTATTGTTGAATTTATGTTAAAAATGTTAGTTTATAAATATAATTGTTATTGTTGATTTATTTTAAAAATGTTAATTTATATATATAGAATTGCATTTAATTATTAGTTTATCTTAATTTAGGATAAAATAATTAAATGAATGTTCATAGTTGTAATTCTATATGATGTTATTGAATAAAATGTTGTGTTGATGATGATGAGTTGGGTTGAGATCCAGGATGATTGGATCGGGATGTGAAATAAAATTGGAAGTGTAATATGATTTTGTCGACAACTTAGGACCCCCCAGTACAGGGGAGACTCTGTCGAATTTTTTTTAAATAATCGAAGTTAATTATTCGTATACATGTGTGTAGATGCGTAGAATGAAATCTACAGCACGTCGTCATAAGACGGTTGCAGCTAGTTCTTCTAGCAGCGAGGAGGACGTATCCTTAGGTGCTGATCACGACGAGGAATCTACGCCAACTTGTGATGCTGCCTCTTCTAGCGCGGTTTCACAGCGCAGAAGCGGTGTGCCTTCATAGCGGGGTCAATTCACCCGCAAGTACCAGGCACAATGGAAGGATGACCTCTCAATGTAAGTTTGTTTAGGTTTTAGTTTTTTTTTTTTATATACTTATAACATAATTTATGAACAACTAATTAATATTAATTACTACTTTTATTTAATTTCAGGTTTACAAACATTGAGGCTGCAAGGACTATAACATTGGCGTTTAAATCGTCGATGGAGATTCCATTGTTTCAATGGAGCCAGGTTTCCAAACATCCTGAGTGGAAACCTAATATCGATGCATGGTTTAAGCGATTTCAGGTCGGTGTTAATTTTTAATTTCCAGCTTATTTTTAATAAATGATTTTTATAATTTTATATCTTGTACTATTTTTATTTTATATGAATTATTTATATACACAGAACAAATTTGAGTGGGATAGGGCGGACAACAATATTGTGAGGAGGGTATGGGAGAATCACGCGGCAACTAGGTAACATCAAAAATAATATTTATTTTTGTTTTATAATTTAATGTTTTAAATTCTAATTTGTTACTATGGAAGTAGGTTGCGTGATTTTTGGTATGACACCCAAAAAAAATCAAAAAGACATGCGAGGGATAACGGTCTTGAAGGATGGAATGAGGTGGCGGTTTGGCAGGAATTCAAACCGCCATTCATCTCGGGGGAAATATGGACGGCATATATTGAGCACGTGACCTCAGAGCGGTTCTCACGGCGCTCACAGTCTGGCGCCGACAACCGGAACCGGCAAATTTATGGTTCGGTGACCACGCACACTGGCGGATCCGTCCCATTCAGCGCACATGCAAAGCGGATGGTAAGATTAATTTTATTGAAATATATCGTTAATTAATTTGTCGTTCCTTATAATATATTTAACTTTCAACCTATTTTTTCCTTACAGGCTGCGTCTCTTGGACGTGAACCGAGTCCAATGGAGTTGTTTCTAGAGACGCATGTGCGGAGTCAAGACCGCCAAAAAGGGGTGCAGCAGTTCGTGGACAACCGTGCTTAGTACTTCGTGGTATGTTCGTTCATTCATTTTATTTTGTAAGTTATTATTTTCTTGAATTGCATCTTGAATTGCATTTGATGATTTTTTTACCGATGGAATTTTCAGGAGACCTATAATAGCCGGTTGAGGGAGAGATATGGGGACAATCCATCGACCCATCCAGATTTCGATCCAGATTTGTGGATGGAGGCGGGATCGTCTGGTGGACCCGATAAAAACAGGGTCTACGGGCTCTCCAACACTACGGCTGACAACTTGCGTTCGACTCGTAGTGTCTCAACTGTTGGAAGCTCTCCATCAGTATCGAACACCCAGTCTGAGGAGTTCATTGCGTTGAAACAACAATATCAACAACTCTCGACGAATTATGATGACCTCCGTCAAATAGTCATGGAGATGAGATCAAAGATGGGTGACAATACTTGTGCAGCTTCTTTTTGGCCGTTTGGTCCTGGGAACAACCAGCCTCCTCCTCCTCCGCCTCCTCCTCCAGCTCCGCCGCTATTCTAGTTTAATTTTGTTTTTTAAACACATTAAATTTGTAATGAATATTATTACTTTTACATTTTTAATGTTTAATGCATTTTTATTTGTTTATTAAGGTTTTTTACAATTAATAAATTATTTTTTTTATATATTTCAAATACATACCGACGGATATACCGACGGATAATATCCGTCGGTATTTAACAGAGAGTTGCCGAACAATTACCATCCATGCCATCTTTACCGACGGCATCACCATCGGATATTATCCGTCGGTGATTAACTTCTGACGGCATTACCGACGGATATTATCTGTCGGTATTACACAGAGAGTTGCAACAAAATTACAAGCCATGCCATAATTACCGACGGACAATCCGTCGGTAATGCCGTCGGTAATTACCCTTAAAATTACCGACGGATTTTCCGTCGGTAATGTTCCCGCGGGGAATTTTTTTTTGGCGCACGTATCCATCTGTATTACCGTCGGTGTTTCCGTCGGTGGGTGGTTTTTTTATTTGCGACAGAATTAGCGACGAAAATGGGATTTACCAACGACTGTTATACCGACGGACGTGTTCCGTCGGTGAGTCCGTCGGTATTGTTTTCACCGACGGATTTCATTGCTGTCACCGACGGAATTAATCCGTCGGTAAAACTGGATAATGTTGTAGTGAAATTCAACCATTTAATAAATTTGCACCAACATTTCCATACATAGGAGCAGTGGAGGATCCCTGTCATCTTATTAATATAACACAACGATATAATACATGATTCTAGGTTGATTCAACAACTTCTAAACAAAAGAAAATGATCATAACACACAAGCCAACATTCTATTTGGTAATTAATATAGAAAAACATATTGTTTGATAATCAAAAGATCAACTTCTGATGATGAAGAATTATTAAAATCACAAGTCATTATTGATGTCGGAAATGCATCCCATGTATTTCATACTGAGATCAGCCATGATATTCTCATTCTCTTGACTGTCTTGTTGAACATTTGATCCCTTTTGAATTATCCTCTCCAACTCTGTGGTTACTTCTTTCATTGTTGGCCGATTTTTCCCATTCAAATTCAAGCATTTTCTTGCAAGATTTCCGACAGCAACAACTTCTTCATTATGGCAATGCTCTTTGACTCTAGCATCAAGAATATCAAACAACTTGTTATCTTCCATCAACATGATAAAATGCGTGGCTAAACTTCTACTTTCTGTTGGGCTAGCGGAAAATATCGGTTTTTGTCCGCTTAAAAGCTCAACCAGAACCACTCCAAAGCTATAAACATCGCTTTTTTCTGTAAATTGACTAGACTGGAAGTACTCTGGATCCAAGTAGCCAAAAGTACCCTGCACATGAGTGGTCAAGTGAGTTTGATCGATAGCAATGGATCTTGAAGATCCAAAATCTGATATTGTGGCTCTATATTTCTCATCTAGGAGTATGTTTGTAGACTTGATATCACGGTGATAAATCGGAATCGATGCTGCCGAGTGTAGATAAGAAAGGGCTCCCGCAACCTCAATGGCAATCCGTAATCGCATTTCCCAAGATAACAAGAAGTCATCGTTCTGAACATGGATATACTTGTAAAGATTTCCATTGGAAATGAATTCGTATACTAGTATAGGAACTTCAGTCTCCAAGCAACAACCTAGCAACTTAACCACATTTCTGTGGTTAATTTGTGAGAGAATGACGACCTCGTTAATAAATTCTTCGAGATTTTCTTCATCAACGACTTTGGACTTTTTAACAGCAATAATTCTTCCATCTGTTAACATTCCCTTATAAACAGTGCCTTGACCACCTTCTCCAAGTATTCTGTTCACATTAAAACCATCGGTGGCTACTTCCAACTCCTTGGAACTGTATATTTTTGTTTTCTGAACGCTACCATCACTAGTGGATAATTGTTGCTGTAACAATAGCCCACCGTTACGTTTGAAGAA
Organism: Populus trichocarpa; assembly: GCF_000002775.5. Taxonomy (NCBI): domain Eukaryota; kingdom Viridiplantae; phylum Streptophyta; class Magnoliopsida; order Malpighiales; family Salicaceae; genus Populus; species Populus trichocarpa. The sequence continues at coordinate 18,989,803 of NC_037287.2, read as the reverse complement.
TTTCTTTTTGAGTTTCTTGTTCTGCCTCTTCTTTACAAGTTTATATAGCCTCCAAAGGCCAAACAGCAGTACCAATATAAAGATGACTGATCCTACAACTGCATTATTTACAGCAAAGCATAAATCTTAATTAATATGTTGATCTCTGTGCTCACATATATGACTGATGAATAGTAGCATTTCTCTGTTTATATCAAGCCATTAAACTTGTCCAATAGACAAGGAAAATGAATACTCATCGTATGAGGACCAATATAACATTTCATAAAACTATAAGGCTGAAAATGAAGATTAGTGATAGGCATTAAATAGGTCAGAAGGAATAAATCAGCAACCTGCGTACCTATGATAATTATATAAATTTTATTTATCGTGCATCTGTAATCTCCTCTTGTATTCACGCATTTGAGCATCCCCTGGCACGTATTTTTCTCTGGGGTCTTGCATTCATCAACATCTAATAAAATAAGAAAGCAAAAATAAGGATGCGTTTAGGAGAGAGATTCAGGAAGAGCAAGGCATTAGCCTTCCAAAGGATGCGTTTGAACTTAATGACTATGCCAGTGATCAAGATGATCATAGGAGCATTTCTGGATATGTTTTTATGCTTAGTGGGGGAGAAGTTGCTTGAAGTTCAAGGAAACAACCAGTAGTCTTCCTCTCAACAATCGAGACATAATTTATATCTGCAGCTCATTGTGGTTGTCAGACAGTATGGATGAGAAGGGTGCTCAAAAGGTTGGATTGCAAACAAGGTACACCAATTGTTATACACTATGATAACATGTCTATAATTAAATTAGCAAAGAATTCAGTTATGCATGGCAGAAGTAAGTATAAAAACATCAGGTTTCACTTCCTACGTGAGCTTTACAAAGAAGATGTAATTCACAAGACCAAATTGTTGACATTATGACATTATGACAAAAGCAATGAAGATGGATGCATTGGAGAAGCTGAGAAGTTTGCTAGGCGTATGTATGGTATTAAGTGGGTAAACTACTTGCTGATCAAATGCAAGGGAGTTTAAGGGAGAAATTGTTGGAACTGAGTTAGTTAATAATATTTTAGTTTTTAGAATTAAGAGATTAGGTTTGATGTATTCTTTGCTCACTAAACGACGGTTGTAAGAGTATTAAACATGAGTTGCGTATTAATTTTTCTGTTTTTTTGCTGTAAAGGCTTGCTATATACACCAGCCTTATTATTGAATAAAACAAGTTTCATTCTCCTCATTTTGTGAGTTTTTTTAGTGCTTAAAGTTTTCTGGCTCTGACAAAATATTTATATAATTTAAATGAAAACATTCTAACAATATGATATATTAAGGACTTGTTGATAACTTAAAAATATAATAGATGTAATATATTAAATTAGTGTGATTTAATAAAAAATTTAAATTTATTCATGATTTGGTAAAAACTTGTTAATATTTTTTTAAAAATAATTCAAAATAGCATGATTTTAACTTTTTTTAAAAAAAACATTATTAATTCAAGTCAACTCGAGTCTTGCCTCACAACAATAATTAACAGCAACTATAATAATTGAAAAAAGGATAATATATTTTTGTGTAGGAAAAATTACCTCTGCATTGAAGGAAAGGGTTGCCCTCGTAACCTTCTGAGCAAGAACAACCGGCTGTCATAGTTGTCGTACTATTTATTTGCGTTGCGGAGCAATCCATGGTATCTCGGTTGTATGTCCAACTATTGTTATTTAGTATCCAAGCCAGCGACATAGGAACAGTACTATTGTTATTTAGCAATTTGTTGATTTCTTGGGGACTCCATATTTTGGAGTAAAACCAATTCGTGTCTGCTAGGAAGGCCAGTTTACGCCCGTCACTACCTTGTTTACCCTCTTTTGACACGACAGTTGAATTGAAAACCTGAAGTAAGGAAGGCCAGTAAATATCTTGACAACAGTCCTCACCAGAGCATGAACCATTAAGCCGAATATTACTAATGGAACTACCGTTGGAGCAAATTGAGTCGCATCCAACATGTTCGTCCGTGCCCTTTTTTGTCCACAGACTGGCACGAGTATTGCAGCCCACTGCAATGAAATAATTGCTATAGGAAAAGAGGAAAGGAGTTCCTTCCAAATTCACAGGTACACCTTCTTGCCGGCCCGACGAATCAACGGATATCACTGGACCCTCGACAACTGCACCTCTTTCTAATGTAATATTCACCAACTCCATTTTGATGCTGCGTAAAAAAGCTCTAGGAGGATTGGAAGTTTCATTGCATTCAACGTCAAAAGATTCCGCCATGTAGCAATCCTTTCCAATCCCGAACGGGTATGGAATGCTAATATTTCCACAGTGGTCTGAACAATTAGGTTTTGCCAGACCAGCCGGTGCTCGCGCCGATGCTGGCTGAAACACCAGCATGAATAGCAAGAAAGAAAAAAGGGAGACAAGTTTCACAACCTGCATACTGTTATTTTTATTTCTTCTATTCTTCTTTGAGTTTGGTGTTCAACAATAGTACTAGGCTTGATGTCTTTATATAGCCACCGGAGAATTTTGCATGCTTCTTCTAAGCTTATGCGTCGTTGACTAAATGTAATTTTTTATGATAATCAGTCAATAATGACTTTTATTCCAGTATCTCCATTAATTATATTATTTTAATCTTTCTTGCTTGATTAAAAAAAATGTTAATGGATATTCGGAAGGTTAATTAGATTTGTTTCTCTAGATGGTCATACGATCGAATGAAGTACTCCTCTTACGTAATCAATTATTATGTCTAGAAATTTAAGATGGACCGTCTGTTTAAAAAGAAGGAAGCTAAATTCTTATGTTTTTAAATTCTATCAGTTGTATATTGCAGAAGTTTATGTGAAGAATCCAAGCAAACTTCAATCACACGATATATATCTGGCACTTATAATTATTTTAAATATCTACTTCTAGAAAAATCTTAAAATATTAAAATAAAGTGATTAATTAATTATTCAACACTAAATCCTTACCACAAAAATTCTTTAAAAAGTCTTTTTTCTTGATTTTTGGTTTTTAAAAAACTAATCCTGGCCATTATTCAAATCATTGAATTGGTCAAAGTTGATTTGTTGCCAAAAACTGACAACCATTTAATTATTCATGAAGCAATCGTTTTCGTTTCCTATTGCAGATGGAAAAGCAATGCTAATGCTTCCACGAAATATTTCTGTACAATTATGCCTTGCTATAAGTGCTGATATTTTGGGACATCTTCAAATATCAAAACTAAAATTCCTCAAAAAGTCTTTTTTCTTGATTTTTGGTTTTTTAAAAACTAATCATTGAGATCATTGAATTGGTCAAAGTAGATTTGTTGCAAAACCATTTATTTGAGCTCAATAATGGAAGTAGAGAATGAGAGAGAGAGCGGTATGATCTTTATTTGATTCAACTAGCTAGGATTAACTATATTTCAAGAAAAAAAATCACTGATTGTGACAGAGAAGAGTACTACCAGTAAACTGTGTCCAAATCATTTTTCACAAATTCAACAAGAAATTCTATTTACCGGTGGCCTTTGGAGCCATGCACTCATATTCTTGTAACTCAATTATTTGTAAAATTAAGAGTTAGGATGTTTCCTTCCACCCTCCAAGCTTGACTACCAAAATGTTTCTCAATGGAGTGATGATGACTTTTGTCTTACCATTACGAAGATGATTGGAACTGTTCTCTTTGAACCACCTGAACTTCCTTGAACTGGAGAAGACAACATTCAGAAGACGATTCTATGAATAAAACAGGAGAAGAAAAGTCGCCACTTTCTTGAGGGCCATAACTTTTTTATTTATAATGTGGACTATCTAGTAGATAATTAAGTACTTGGAATGCACTTTCTATCAGAAATTAATCAATAATCAAACTATTCCTTCGTATCATTTAGCACACAACGTTTACTGGTAGTTAATTACTTTTGAACAAATTATCTTTAAAGTCACCTAGCTAATTATTTATATAATCATAACGGTGTAGCAATATTTATTTTATTTTATAATGTGTAGCAATTATATATGTAATTAAATTAACAAGTAGCTCACCAAAAATATTTACTTCACCCCACAAATTCAACTGGATGTATATGCTTGCAACGCTCAACGACTTTTCAAGGGGAAAAGGCAAACGGCAGAGGCCTTTCATAATCAGATGGCGACAAGAGACTTTTATTTAGGTATTGTTCCCAGAAAGTTCCCTGCAATTTATTGATTTGGAAGAGTATTTTTTTCGCACTTATCACAGCCCACCAATCCAATGAACTCAACCCAGGAGTTGACAGGAAATATAGAACTAAAAGAATTTTTTTAAAAATGATTTTTTAAAAAAATTATCCTTTAAAATTTAATTGTTGAAAATTGTGCTTCATATTGTGTTTTTTTCAATACAGTTATTGCAGTCTCATAACCTAAATCTAGAGTATGCAATATTAACTCAAATTAACATTGATTTTTTTTAAAAAAAATATTTTTTTACACCAATAATTTTTTACATAATTTTTTTTTTAATTTCATCATTCAATATTGAGTTATTGAAAATTAAATTTTTTTATTTTCTTTATATGCTTTCTATGAGGATGGCTCAACATCACGACCCAAATCACGAGTTTGCCATGTTAACTCAAGTTATATTATTATTTTTTGTTATTTTTTAATTTTTTTTCTCACTTCATCCTTTAACATTATGTTATCTTTGAATTCAACTTCATATATTGTTTTTTGACAATTATTTTTCCTTGTTTGTAATCACTTTCTCTTTTGATTTAGTGTATTTAGTATTTTTTTAATCTTATAATTAAATTAAACCATCTTAATAAGATCCAGTATAATCTATAACTTGAGTTGTAGAATTTTTATTTATTTTAAAACATGCTAAAAAAATATGAAATATTATTTTTAAAAATTAAAAAAAAAAGTTTACCCGCAACAAAGCACCACATATCTTTCTAGTATGATACTAAATCCTATCATTTATTTTAATTCAAAAGGCATGCATTTAATCTTTACATACTGAATCAAGTCCTTTCTTACTTGTACAGACATGAAATATTTTTTTTTGACAACTCATTAGGATTCAATCACATTTCAGCCAAATTGGATGCAATTGACCAAAACCAAGTACAGGATACAGATTGATTTTTGAAAAGCCCAAGAAAAATAATAATTTTTTAAAAAAATACAAAGAAACTGGGTTGCCTGAAGAAAACGCAGGCAGCTGGCATGTCCTGCTATAGTATGTCACTCGAATTTATTCTTTTTTTCTCTAACAATTTATAGGCATCAAAAAAGGATACAAGCAGAACAAGTTAGCCCTTTTATTCCCTCTCAGATAAAAGAGTAAAGGAAAAATGGAAGACGCTGCTGCTGCTGCATCATCAGCTGTAGTCGTGGAAGAAGAGCGCCTCGACGTTCTCAACAAAACCGGTCAAAAAACCGGCATTTCGAAGCCCAGGCAATCACCAATCTCTCTTCTTCCTCTCTCTATCTCTTCATCGATCATCTTATTGTTACGTATGTTTTGATTAAACACCTAATTAATGCCTCTAGTTACGCTCCTGTGCGACGTCGTTTATAGCACTCAAAATTAAAACAGAGCAATTTTTTTTTTTAATTTTCCTTTTCTTTTTGACCGTTACTTTATTTGGACGTCGTTTATAGCACTCAAAATTAAAACAGAGCAATTTTTTTTTTTAATTTTCCTTTTCTTTTTGACCGTTACTTTGTTTGTTGTTTGGTTGCTGAGAAAAAGAAATTGTGATTCTTCTTATTTTTTTATGTTATTTTTATTTTTTGGAAATTTAGAGGAGAAGTTCATAGAGATGGAGATTACCACAGAGCAGTTCACGTGTGGATTTACTCCGAAAGCACACAAGAATTGCTTCTTCAACGTCGCGCCGATTGCAAGGATTCCTGGCCAGGCCAATGGGATATCTCAAGCGCTGGCCATATTTCTGCCGGCGATTCTTCACTTGTGTCCGCTCAGTGAGTCAATTTGCAACAGTTTTTATTATTTTATTATCTTGTCAATTAATTACTTGCTGCATAAAAATAACTTTTTTTATTAAACTAATTTTTCTTACTGTTATGCGTTTAGGAGAGAGCTTCAGGAAGAGCTAGGCATTAGCCTTCCAAAGGACGCGTTTGAACTTATTTTTATTTATCTTCAAGAGTGGTTAGTATTTATTTATATATACATCAAATTCCTTATTTAACTGTACAAGTTCTATAGGATCCCTGGTCTATGGAGACCGGACCGATTAAATTAATTGGTGTAATGGATTGTGATATTATGATTTTGATTTAATTGATCTTGTTGACGTAGACTGGGGGATCGGAAGAATGCAACAAGGCTTGTATTAAATGATTGTACTTTATATTTGAATGCAGTGTTATAAATGATGGGAAATTCATCAATAATGAGTTCAATGATGTGTATCTTGTGACAACTGTAGATCCGATTCCTCTTGAAGCATTTACTCTTCAGGTAAGAAAATGTGTGCTCTTCATTCTCCTTTGATGAGTGTTGGTTTGTGTTAATACATGTTTTATCTATTATCGACTGGTTTTGATAAAAAATCAATTTGGAGAATACGACTTGTTTATGCTTGAAAGTTTTCTTTTTTCTTGCACGTTTAGACTTTTTCCAATTGGTGTTTTATATCTGAATTTTTTATACATGTTCTGGTACATGCACATTATTTTGTTTTCTGCCAAATAATGTGCTCTTTTCATTTGAAGGTTCGATCGAGAGTGGCATGCCTATCATTTCAGACATGAATATTTCATTAATTGGTTACTGCTATTAAGTTGTGAAAAATATGAATGCTTGTTTATGATTTCACTTTATGATAGGAAACAGAAGTATCTGCTGTTAAATACATTTCGTTCGAGGAATATAGAAGCTTACTTGTCAAAGAAGATCCTGATTATGTGCCCTATGATGTAGATGAACAGTATGGCCAACTCTTTGAAATCATTATGAAAAGGTATGCTAAACAGTATCTTTTTTAGTAAAATTAACTATGCTAGTTATAACATCTTTTCTCAACTGTGGTGGAATGCATCCTATGGTTATCTCTTTGTCTCAAGTTCTTTAACAACTAAGCGAATCAAAGAAACATATTTACTCCTTATTTGTAAGGTTACATTCGATTTCGTCTTTAGCATTTGACTCAACATGCAAAAACTTTTTCCGAGTGCATGCCGAGAGTTTTGAAGGTGAATTCATGCTTTCCTCCCTCATATTTGTGAATATTGCACCATGTTATTTAGCTGCATCTGGGAAAGCTTTCCTTTTGTTGTCAACTGGTGTGTAAAACACTTTTTTTGGACACCTTTGTACTAGTTTCCTATCAAAAAAAGTCAAATTGTGTGCATATTATCACCTTAATTCATGGAAGGGTTTCTAATAATTTCTTTCCGCTTGTGATGTCTTTCATCTAATTTTCCTAGGTACACAGAGAACACTGTAGCGCGCAGTTTGAGTCTACAAAAGCAACTCTGTCGATATGCTTCTGTTTCTCTGGATGCTGAGGTTGTCTACTTTCTCTTCCCATTTGCATTGATCTCTCTGCTATCTTAGTAGCTACGCTATCTGTGGCAAAGTACACTCAGTTTATGTAACTTAGTTGTGAACTTAAATTGATGGTTTAACTTGTTAGTTTACAATATTTTCTTCCTTTCAGAAAGGGATAAAAACCGTATAAAAGGGGAAGGTGTTTTTTTGTGAAAGAATGCTTGGGCCTCCATTAATTTGAATTTGTAATTGTGGAAAATATTGAGTAATTGGAAACTGCCCCTTTAGCAATTGCGATCAAGAAATTAATAGCACTTTTAATTTTTTGTCATTCTCATAACTAGAATACTAGTGTTGGTATTGCTACTACTATTTCTTAAATGCTAATGTTTTTTGTTCTTAATGCAAATAGGATTGAATTTAGTATCTTTTTTCCTTCTTTCTTCAGTTGACAGGTCTATCAAATACAGACAGGAAGACTCTTGGTTTACTTATAAAGGCTGCAAAACTTATGGATGAAATATTCTACCTTCAGGTACTTACCATTGCAAAACAATGTGAATGCACATGTGCAAGAAGTAGGCTGATACACTCATACAATCTGCAGAAACTATTGGTTTACAGATGTCTTCCATGTGGTAGACTTGAATACCAATATACCTGCGCATGCCCCATAAAATGATATTTTTGTTCATGATCTGTATAGTTACTAAAGTGTTTCTCTAGCTCGAGCAGTGGTCTATTTGGTAACGAGCATTCCCAGTCATTTTGTCGGCCTTCCTTTTTCTTTTCCTTTGGGGGTGGGAAGGCCAAAGGTGATCAGGGCAAACAAAGTGAGAAAAACCCTAAGCTGGGAAACAAGACCTGTAATTTACTCAACAGAAAGTTCAATAGAAACATCTGGGTGAGAGAGGCCTTCTGAATTTGTTAGACAATCCCTCATAGAAGGGAACTGAGCAGAAAGAACTTTGGCTTAAGCATTCAAGACATGACTTGGCATTATGTATAGTAGTAACTCATAAAACATTTCAAGATGTGGACTCATAATAAAGTCAAGTAGTTTCTTTCTGATTTGATGTTATGTTGCAAACTTGCCCAAATTCTTTTCATTTGGATCTCCTGTCAGTGAAATAGTTGATATTTGTATTTGAAACGTTGTACCAGTAATGTGAATGTCATTCTTCTGTGTAACTTTAGATGATTTGTTTCTCCTTCCTACAAAATTCAGATAATTAGTCTCTTGTAAAATCCAATACAATAAGCCTATTTATGATTGCAATAATTAGCAACTGTGAATGACTGTTAGCGGTGCCTCTTGCTTTTTTCTGCTTCTAATCAGGTTTGGTACAGCAATCCAGCTCTAAGAGATTGGTTGAAGGAGCATGCTAGTGCATCAGAATTAGACAAGCTCAAATGGATGTATTATTCAATTAATAAGAGCCCCTGGTGAGTCTTTTTTTGAGGTGCTGCTTCTTTGAGCTCTTATGTGTGTGCGCTTGGAACAAGCTAAGAATTCACCATTCCCCAACTTTTTATACATATTTTTAAGAGAAATACCTGTCGATTAGAATTTATTGGTGATCAACAGGTCCTGTCTTGATGAAAACGAGGCTTTTTTAACAACCACAGATTCAGCCATCAAGTTACTTCCTGAAGCCACGAAGCCAGTCAGTGGATGGAAGGGTCTGGAATATAAAGCAGCATTTCCCATGCTAAAACCACCTGGTGCAAATTTTTACCCTCCAGATATGGACAAAAAGGTATGCATGGGAGGATCATTATGCAAGTTGAAGTTATTTTTTTTAAAATAGGATCACCATCATATATTTGCGACTGGAAAACTGTTTGATGCTTCTGTCATCATTTAGATCTCTCCCCCTCTATACCTACTATAATAATAAGTTTCTCTTATGTCACAGGAATTTAAATTATGGAATGACAGTCTGACAGAGAAAGAACAAAATGATGCAATGGGCTTTTTCACCGTCATCAAAAGACACAGTGAATTTAGTTTGGATTCTTCTTCACCTAATCATGCAGTTCATGGGACAAATCATTTAATGACTGCCCATGATCTATATAGTGTTCCTTACTCAAAGGAGTATAACTCCTTCCTTAGAAAAGCTGCAGAACTATTGCATGAAGCTGGGGACTTGGCTGGCTCACCTAGGTATATAGAGTTATACTAGATTTTTCTTGTTGCCAGTAACTCATTTGTTCACATCATACTGAATACTATTCCACTTACCGATGATTGTTGAATTTGTTCTTCTGCTGTGTAGTTTGAAGAGGTTACTACATAGCAAGGCTGACGCATTCCTCTCAAATGACTATTATGAATCAGATATAGCCTGGATGGAATTGGTTAGTATGCAGAATACTTTGACATTCCAGAAAACACTCAAAGTTTTTGGTTCAGGTATATGGTGATAAGAATGACATCTAGTGCATGGTATTTTTTTCCCCCTGTCATCAGCACTCTAGTTTGAGATAAAAGGGCTCTGTAGGAATTGTTTCGCATGAGCAAGTTTTCTAATACTGAGAAAGGGATACGATTTTGGGGGATTGTTAATGCTGGCACTTGCTTGTGTACACTCCCCCTCCCCCCGGGCCACCACAATCACATAGTTATGGATATTGAATCATGGTGACTGTTTTCTTTATATACGACTCTCCTTTTTCTGAATGACGTGGAATTGTAATAGGAGCAAGAGAGGCACTTGAAGGTCTGCTGAGGCCTTCTAACTTAAAAAATTTGGAAACGTTCTGTCATTCTGCAATATTTCACAGGTCTCAGCAGTCTGCATAACTTACCTGATTTATTGTTTGTTTTGTTCCTCAAGGAAAAAGGAAATAGCTTAGGCTAAGAATAAAGCAAAAAAGTTCTGTCATTCTGCAATATTTCACAGGTCTCAGCAGTCTGCATAGCTTACCTGATTTATTGTTTGTTTTGTTCCTCAAGGAAAAAGGAAATAGCTTAGGCTAAGAATAAAGCAAAAAAGTGATCTGTACCTATCATGGAATGATGAAAACTAACTATGTTAGCAATTGGATGTTTACACTTTCTAAATAAACTAATAATGTTATAATATGAAAAAGATAGGGCTCAATCATTGGATTTTTCATTTTCCAAGTCTTTATTTTCATGTAGCCATTTACTTTTAATAACATCAATTGTGTGTTTGTTGAGTTTTTCCAAGAATGAATGGGTTAGATCTTCGTTTCACTGTTAAGGTGCTTAAATTCTTAATATTCTCATCTAGATTCATGACATGTCTTAAACTATCTCTGGATTTAGGACTCCAAGCTGGACGTTACCATAGGTCCATATGAGACGTACGAGGATGCAATTTTTGGCTACAAGGTAGCATTGATCTTAAATTCTTTCCTGACATGTTCATAATCTCTCGGGTAGCATAAATGACTCATGAGTTCTGTTATGTTTTCTCAGGCAACATTTGAAGCATTCATTGGTATCCGGGATGACAAAGCAACTGCTCAACTAAAATTGTTTGGTGATAATTTGCAGGTATTGAGTCATTTTATATGCAAAGTTGGTACTTGTTTTTCTTGGGACTTCTCTTTTTATATTCATGATTTCTAACAGAGTATATCTGTTTAGTTTTTGGAACAAAATCTTCCAATGGACAGTGCATACAAATCAAAAAATGTCAATGCTGCTCCCATTCGGGTCATCCGGCTTCTTTATAATGCAGGGGTATGTTCTTGGAATATATATAGGACAAATCTGTGTCTTTTGTTGTTTCTCTATTGTACCTTTTTTATGGCATGAACCCATCCCGTTTACAATACCAGGATCTAAAACTCTGTTGGTCCATCCTTTAAAGATCAGCTTTTTGGGGAAACTTTTGCTGAAATACTTCTCCCCACCCCTTATGTATGAGTTCCTATTTCAAAGGAGGGAAAACCAAGGCTGATGGGTTTTAATTTGACATCAGGATGTAAAGGGTCCTCAAACTGTTGCTTTCAATTTACCAAATGATGAGCGTATAGTAAAAGATCGAGGAACTTCAATGGTCATGCTGAAGAATGTTTCAGAGGCAAAGTATAATTTCTTACCTTATTTCTAAACCTGTTATAATGATTGTTGCTTTCTGAAAATATGTTAATGTTAGTATTGGAAACTACTTTAAATATCACGTGTCTGTCCTAATCAGGTTCAAGCATATTCTTCAGCCCATAGCTGATGTTTGTATTAGCAAGGAACAAAAAGGATTGGTAGATTTTGAATCTTTCTTTACGCACACTATATGCCATGAGTGCTGCCATGGTATTGGGCCTCATACTATCACACTTCCAGATGGCCAAAAGTCAACAGTAAGAAAGGTTATTTACATAACTTTTCTTTTTATACTACATCTATAATTTATGGATTGTTTTGCATTCGTATGTTTTTGATAATGGGGCATACATAGATAGCTACCCTCTCTTTAAGTAAATTCCTCATTTCCGCAGAGTACTGGATGGAGATTTCTATTTTATAAAACTGGAAGTTTTATATTATACCAGAATTCAAACAGGATATATTACCATGTTGCTGGAATATATTTGTGTGCTCTTATGGTTTAATTTTCCCACCCTACTTTTGTGTCTTTTATAGCCTGAAAGCATCTCAACCTCTACACATCTTTGACTGTTTAAAATGAGACGAGCATTGCCATATCTTTTACAACCTTATGTTTGATTTCAAACAGTTTTCTTTATATGGAATCGTACTTCAGCTCTTCACAGAATGTAATTGTAATTGAGATTTTTAAGCCTCAATTTAAACTACTACATGGTTTTAGGGAGACCAAATTTTGGAGTTTTCTTATTTTGTGACTTCAGTTTTGGAAACAAGAGGTGTGGTTAGTGTAATTGCAACAATGTCAGTGGTAGTCAATGTAATTTATCATTTATTCCATTTCATATTCCTTTCTTCAGTTTTATTCAGTAGAAATTCTGCCTTGGATGTTTCTTTCATTGTTAAGTTGTGCCTGAAGTAGTAGTCTACCGGGCCTTGCTGAGAGTTCCTTTCATCTTTCTCTTTTTTAACTCAATATTTAATATGTATAAAGGAATTTTGTCCTCCAAATAGAGGTATCTGGAGTGATGATCTGACTAGTTTATTTATCCCTTTCCATAGTTAATATGGGGCACATTTATTGTGACTTATAGCACATCTCATGCATGGTCTCTGTAACTGTATTTGTTGATCATTTTCTATGACCTGGTCTTTTATCATTACCTGTTCAAAATAACTGTAATGGAAATGAAACAGAACAACACTTCAATGAAAGACTATTATTTTATTGTTTCAATTTATTTGCATTCTGATAGCAACTGTTGTTTTTCTTCATATTTTAATGCAGGAGCTTCAAGAACTCCACTCTGCTTTGGAAGAAGCAAAAGCTGATATAGTTGGCCTTTGGGCCCTAAAGTTCTTAATCAACCAGGTTAGTGACTAAATTTAATTAATATTATCATATATAGACACAGATATGTGTGCTGCACTGCCACTTTAGATTTCATGTCAAAGATGCTGAATTTAAATTCATTCAACAATGCATTTACAAGTGTTTTTGGTCAGAGGGTAAATAAGGTCCATCCAAAGAGTTAGCACAAGTGGTTAATACTTGGCCTAGAGATTCTGGGTTCAAGTCTTGTCTTTGGATGACATGTGAATTTCTAATTCTTGTCGGTATCAAGGGTGGCTCTTCCCAAAAGAAAAGGTCTTCATCAACCCTAGTGCTGGTGTAGCCAGTTCCAAGTAGAGGTGATATCCCATTGCTGTCTTACCCTATGTTTAGATGATCATGAAGAAGATAATTCGTAGAAGAAGATAATTCGTAAAAGTAGAATCGCCGCTTAAGTTGCTTACACATCTAGGAAAGATATAACCGTAGTTTATCCTCATCGAGGTTACTATTTATTTCTAACAGGAGAATTTATTATACAAATCCATGTCAATGAAGTTCTAATCCAAGGGAATTTATTATACAAATCCATGTCAATATCCATTTTTCTTTCTTGAGTTGTGTTTTGATTATTGACCTCTTATATAGAGATTAAAACGAGTTTTAGGGCCTGTTAGTTTTTGCGTTTCAAAAGCATTTTTGAAAAAAATTGAATTTTTATTTATTTATTTTTGCTTTAAATTAGTCTTTTTTTGTTATTTTCAAATCATTTTAAGAAATAAAAAAATATTATTTTGATGCATTTCCGAGTGAAAAGTACTTTGAAAAGTAACCGTTACCACTCTTCCAAACACCCCTTTAATCTCTCACTAAATTAGCGTTAGGCCTTTAGAACCCATCTGAGAAGGAAGGAGCTTGGGTTGAATTCAATTATCAAATTAATGACCCATACCTAAGAAAATACAAAGAATTTGAATTCAGATTTTTAGGCTCCAATCCACCGGCTAAACCATAGAAATAAAACACGTCCAAATTCAAATTATAAAAAGCTTGCAATAATAAAGACATGGGCTTTAACTTCATATCCACCTGCCACGCCATGTATTTTAAAAAATAAAATTGGGTTCACTACTTGCTTCTTTTTCAAAAAAGAAAAAATAAAAAGAGATTCATTAGTGTACCAAAATTAAAAATGAAAATGAAAACAGAATGTAAAACAACAACAACAACAACAATCAATTTTTCCATTTTCTTTGCATTTCTTTTTTTCTTTTTTTTTTCCTAATTTTTCTTATGGGAAAAAATTGGATGATGAAATAAGAGATCTTAGTTCTCATCAACCTGTAACTTAAAGTGTTTCAGATGCATCAAGAAATCTCATAATATGTTTTCCTAGAATCCTGGGAATGCATCTTTGAAATGTTGAACTATGTTTGACAGAAGAATCTAGTTGTCTGATCAATATTCTGGATGTAGTTGATTTCCCAGGACCACACTTTAGTGGGATAATAACTAGGTGCTGATCTATTTTTTCCGTGTGATTGGGTAGTATTATGATTTTATTGTAATGTTTATTACGTGATTCTATTTTTGTTCTCTCAGGATTTACTTCCTAGGAGTCTGGTAAAATCTATGTATGTTTCATTCCTTGCGGGATGCTTCCGGTCAGTTCGTTTTGGTTTAGAGGAAGCTCATGGGTAAGCTAATTAATCATTCTTCTCTGGTTCCATGCTTGGCATAATCTAAAGGACTTCGTATCTACTGAAATTCCTTAGGAAAGGACAAGCACTGCAATTTAACTGGATGTATGAGAAAGAAGCCTTCATCTTGCATCCTGATGAGACATTTTCTGTTGATTTTGCCAAGGTATGGTTGCTTCAACTTTCCTTTTTCATGGATTTATCTCACCGAGTAAGACCATCAACTCTGTTTTCATTTCAAAGGTTGAAGAGGCTGTTGAAAGCTTGAGTAGGGAGATACTCACCATACAGGCAAAAGGTGACAAGGAGGCTGCAGATTTGCTGTTACAGAAATACTGTAAAATGACACGGCCATTGAAACATGCTCTGGAAAAATTAGAGAGTGTTCAGGTATGGGCTGTGAAACCCTTCTAGTTCCCCACCGCACATGTTTCTATCTAATGAGAGCTAGGCTGTTTTCAGGAATGTGTACTTGTTACCTCTAATTTCGTTCATTGTCCTTGCCTTTCAGGTCCCTGTGGATATATATCCCATATTTTCCACTGTTAATGAAATATCAGAGTAAAGGTAGCGTCTCGGGATTAGGCCAATCCCTTCGTTTTCTAGCCAAGCTGATTAATAAGTGAATGGCAATAAGTGGACAGTGCTGCCACAGTACCCTCAATGTTTCCATCAATTAAATCAGCAACGTTGTTGTCTTATTATCTGCATTTGATGAATGTGTTTTTTCTTTTGTTTTTTTTCCCCATTGCTTGCGCTGGTCCTTGCTATGATGCAGATTTTAAAGTTTGTTAAATTATTTGAAAGTAAGTAATGTTTTGAATGTGGTAAAAATATATTAAAATAATATTTTTTTATAAAAAAAAAATTTAATACTAGCACAATAAAACAATTAAAAAATCAAAAAAACATTATTTCATCTGTAAAAATAAACATCCTGTTTAGTAAGGAAAGTTGTGAGGATGCTGCTGCTGCTCTAAGCCACTGTTATGGCTGCATTACGCTACACTACAGCCATAGCTACTGCATATGTCAATCACAGGTTGGTTAACTGATGATTTACTGACCTGAAATGATCAATTGAAAAACCAATCTCCTTTCTTCTTCTTTTTTTATTAAAATGTAGTTTCAAATACTTTTTTTGAAAAAGAAAATCAAATCTTTAATAAATCCAGGTCAACATCATGACTCATAACCCAAGCTTTGTATGACCCAAGCTTTGAACTGGGTTAACCAGGAGTTACAGTTTGAGGTATAGAAGAACCGTTCTAAAATGAATAATAACGCAAAAATGAAATGAATTGCAGTGAACTTTATTTGAAGGTCAATTTGGAAAAAAAGAAAAGGGATAGAAAGAAAATTGCGAGCCCATTAGAGACACACTCTGAGAAGCGTGTATTCCAGTCCATTGACAAGGTAAAAGTCCACATGCTAGACAACTTTTAACTCTTTAAGCCAAGCTGTGTGTAGGGGGCAAGGATCAGGTTTCCCTTCAGCAACAGCCTTGTCGGAGAGAGAATAGAACCAGCCATTCCTCCATTTAAACTGGCAAGAAATTAACTTTCATGTGAGAAGCAACATCACAGCAAAATAAGGTTAGGGCTCGAGTCTCAAACTACTTTACATCCACCAACCAAATCAGAATTGATGAAATTGTGCTGAATGCTTCAAAGGTATGACTAACAAAAGCATTTACCTCCTTAACAGCTGTTGGGAAATGGGCAACAGCACGTGAGTAAGCACATAACCTTTCCTCAATAGCTTCTTCAAATACTATTCCTTTTTCTGCAGCTGCTGCAGAAGCAAGTTCTGCGATAAGGCTAGACACCTGGAAACATAAATATCAGTATCAATCTGATCTATTCATGTTAGAGATCTCATTGTGCTTGAACAATTTCAAGAACTCAACAATCATAATCTTGTGAAGCAAAGGTCTACACAAGGAGAGGAAGCTTAGCGAATGGCTGGAAGGAAAGGGCTTCTTGCCAATTTGTCCAAGCATGACTGTCTTAGGCATAATATAATCTAGTAAGTTTAAGTACAAGATCGTGATTGACGTACCACAAAGAAAACAGAAAAAGGGCGAGCAAAAAATGCCTAATTTAACAATTATATCATCCAATTGATGTAAATCTTAAAGTCCACAAAGCATACAGAAATAGCACTGATAGGGTGTGTCGGCTTTTTTAACCAGCATCAAGTACACAGTGAATTATCTGCAATCAAATGAAGGCGTTCTGGAAATAAATAATGAAATAAGCAATTTAATTGATCTAAAATTCACTATAAACTATAAATATTGCAAAAGATATGCAGTAGCTTGAAACTCCTCAAACTCTGATGCTTTAACACATCATTGTCATTGGCAGATTTACCTCAGAGCGGAATTCTTTCTCCACAGCACCAACAGTTGCCCCTGGATGACGAGCTCCAACAAGCATGAATGCTGAAATCCAGATCAGCTTCTCTAACATTTGCTTCTGAAAAGTTTCCTTGTCAAGAACCTGAATACAACAATGAATAATAATGTAAATATGCCAGACTACTATCACAACATGAATTCCTCAATTCTGAATGCAAAGGTGAAAGAAGGGGAACGTTAGACTAAGTTTGCCCACTGAAAAAATTGAAACCCAAAACACCTATCACATCAAAGTGCCAAACTTTGCCTTCTATATACAATATCATTGGATTACATAGTTAAACCTTAGTTAAACCTGACACTCTGAGCTTTATTGCGTCAACCTCCACTCCCTACCACCACAGCCCCATCTTAACATTTTTTTTTTCTGAAAAGCCTAATCAATTCCCTCAAACGGTTTCAACCAGACAATAGTTAAAAAAAAAAAAAAAAAAAGCTTCTTTACCTTACAGGTGAGACCTCCAGCATGCAATCTAGCAGCTACTGCAGACGCCCATTTTCCATATGCTGCAGTCAATCCTTCAGGATTGGTATCAGTCTTTCCATCAATAGGAGGTTCTCCAAGCTTTGAGACAGCAAAATATGCCAGCACTTGGTCTGCATCACCAAGACCTTTACTTTGAAACCATGGCTCCAGCATCCCATTCTGGAAAAAAACCAAATCTGCTAGATTGTCAACATCCACTCAATCAATCATCACCATTTATCAGAAGCCATAAAATGCATAGCAAAGATTAAAAAACCCAAACTTTCAGATCAAATAATTCCATAATAAACATAATCCAACAGCATTAATGAAGAATGCACTGAAGTTTTATCACTCAACTGTGTTCATTTTGACACTAAACTATCCTAAAAAGTTAAGCAACACGAGGGGTAACCAATACATTACAGACACCTATATCTTCCAATTAAACATTAACCCCAAATAAAACATAGAAAAATGAGTACCCTCCTATATAGCACTCAATTCAATTAGAACATAGAATAGCATAATTCAATCAACAAAACTAAAAACAAAAACAAAAACAAATTGTTATATAACCATTTTCATAAAAGCAGCAAAGTAACGTATAATCAGGTATCAGTACCGCTCCATCTAGACTTAGGTGTGACTTCAAGAACAGCATCAAGATCGTCATTTCTTGTACAAACCAAAATGGGACCCTCAAAATCAAGTGGCACAGGGTCTCCTCTCTTCACCAGCAAATCCTGACCACTACCCATTTCTTGTAAGGCCCTTCCCACCCTTCCACCACCAACAATCACAGCTGGGGCCACCTTGGCAGCAGTTGGGGCTGTGGCCATAGCTAAAGTTTGAGTCTTTTGAGTTCTAGTAATGATTCTGGTGCCAAAAAACGTGAACTTTGAATTGGATTTAATGAGAGAGGAGTTACAGAGAGTAGCTGTGAGTGTGTGGGTGGCCATGTGTTTTGGTGGTGATGATGGGTTTATTAGCAATGCAGGAGATGGGTTTTGATTGTGTTGGGGCCATGGTAGCTGCTAATATTGAAGAAGCAAAGTGACAAGAAGGGGATCACCACTCAATTTCTACCTATTTATCCAAAAATAAGCACACGGCCCCACTCGTGTCTTTTGTTTTTTTTTCCCTTACAAATTACATTCAACATAGATTCTTATGAGTTTATTATAATTTACATGAAAAAAATTATAAATTCTCTATAGTATAAAAAATAATTAAATAATTCTTTGATAGTGCTAATAACATTTAATTTAACAACATTTTGTTTTAAAAATTCACTTCTTTTTCATCAAATTTTCCATTTTATCTACTTGTTTTTTTTTATCTTTTTTATTTCTTAAATTAAAAATCAAAATAAAATGAAAAGGAACATAAAATGAATGAAAACAATAAATTACAAAACAACTATAAATAAATAAAATAAATAATATTTTTAAAAAACTATGAGGACTAATTGATTGTTTTTGCTAAACTAAGTTACAATTAACTCAAACAGTTATTTTTTATATGATCCATTTTTTTATAAGAAAAAAAAACTAATTAATCCCTTTCTAAATTGCATTTTATAAGGAAATCTGAATCATTCCCTTGGAGTAGAAAAGAAGGTCCAATAAAAGCAATCTCAAACCAGGCCTAGAAATTTCCGTCGGTTCAAGTAACAAATAACTAAGTTAGATTTAATTTATGTTTTGTAACTAAATTACATTAAACATGTACACTTTACTTGATATTTTGTAACAAAATAGCAAATTAAGTAATGATTTGAAGTCAATATAGCAACTCCTTAAAGATTTTATCTATTTTATTTGCAAAGTCTTGCATCAATATTTTGTTAGGGTGAGAGTTACTCGAGAAAGGATACCGTTAAATAATAATGTTATTTTTGGTATAAAAAAAATAAATAATATGAGGTTGTTTTATTTTTTACTTAATTGATAAGTGAATCATTCTCTTATAACTTGGATGTTGAACCAGGACTAGGTGAGATAGTTTTATCATGAAAATCATCAACAACACCTAAAATTCTATTATTCTAATATAGTAGTATCATAGCAAATTTAAATTAAAAAATTACTCTAACTCTTTTATATAGTTTAATTATCTCTTTATTTTATCTCAATTCTTTCAAAAATTATAATTTACATTCTAGATCTACTCATTTTTAAATTTGAACGAATCAATAAATTTATCTTCATATATAATACAATATATTTACTCTTCTTAAAAAACATCAAATTAATTTCAAAATCTAATAGATTTTTTCTCTGCTCTCTAAAAACATAAAATATCACAAAAATTAAAATCTAATCTTTTATGTTTAATCAATTTGTCTTCTCTTCACTTCACTTCACTTGTGGCGCAATCTCATTTAGGTTGTTTATTTTAAAAAAAATCTCTAAATTGATTTCAAAACCCCCTTTTCACTTTAAAAAACTTCAATACTTGCTTGATTTTTTGTATCAATCTTCAATTCTCTAAATAGTTAAGTTAGAAGCCCCTTATAGTCCGTCTAGAGATTTTAAATTTTCAAATGACTAGATTTCAAGGGACCTAAGATCTAAATGCAGCAACGGATTGTCAAGGAAGGATCCCACATCTTCACCACGGTACAAAACACTAACCGAGAATCCTGCCTCCTTATGCAACTTCCTTCAAATCTCTCAGTTTCCCAGAAAACAAAAGAATCCTTGTTGTATAAATCAGACTTTCTCGAAACAAGCCAACATTCAGAATTCCAATCCACTCCCATTAAAGACCACTCGACCATAAACCCTCTCAAAGTTAAAAAAGATCAAAACTTTCTCTGTTACTATACTAAAGCATGGCTGGTTTCAAGAGACACATGTCACCAAACCAATCCTCGTACAACTCTGTTTCCAAGCACCAGCATACTTCGCAGTGAATGACCTCATTGCAAAAGCACCGACAACAAAGACAACTACCATCTTCAGTAATGTTGACAAAGAAATGCAGTGCCCAAAAATTCAAAACCTTTGTCTACAGATGGGTCTCTCTGCTTTGCCAAAGCCACAGTTAACCAACATGAAGTCTTTGTCAACTGGCAGAGTCTTAAAGCCTTCTTCTTTACAGTTGTGTGTGCAAATGAATGAGCCTGAAAAGGTTTTCAAGTCTAGAGTTTGGAACTCTGTTCAGTCTGAGAATTCAAGTTCTGTTAATATCTGGGACTATTCAGATGCTGAGGATACTCCTACATCTTCTTGGTCTACATTGCCCAATAGGTATTTCACAATTATTTTTCTGTTCATGTTCATGTCCGTTTTTTTTTTATTTTATACGAAACTTGGTATTGTGGATGTGGATTTCATGGCATCATTGTGCAGGCCATTGCCACTGGACATAAGGAGATTTACCTGTGTTATTTTGAAGAAAATACTGCCAGGAGGGGGGGGGGGGTTCATTGTACTTTTTTTTTTTTTAAGTAGGATGTCCTAGTTAATTTACGTGTATCTTGACTAATTTCACGAATCTTAAAGTTAATAATTATATAATCTCTAGTGATCTTGAGATTTTTAAACTCGAACTGTTGATCTCTAAAAAACAAGCCTACAACTGACATGTTATGTTGAAGTATACCTCTTATTGTACTCGCTTTATATCAATGTAAGCTGTTCTCTTACTTGTGAATAGTTTGATCTTTTCTTATATGAATTGCTGATAACGTTTTGAACTAATGTTGCCAGTTTTCATAATGAAATCAGATTTTAGAGTGAGTCTCTTTCACGGCATTTGGTTCGTTTAGGAGATATAATATAATGGCTGGTGACGAGGGCTGCCGAGCCTGTTGTGACTGCCACATCTGGTCGTCTGTGGCTCACACACACTAGTGGAACCCTCCAGTATGTGTGGATCATGGATGGTCTAAATAGGACAGTCGTGTCCGGCGCTGTTACCCCTGGCAGTTATCTAATATAGTCTTATTTCCTAGGAAATTCTAGTTTATTGTTGGAAAACCAAACATTATTAAAGGGATTCCCAGTTCCTAATTTACTGGGAACAATCTTGGAATTGAATTGGAGTTCAATTGAATTTCATGATGAACTTGTATGTTCAGTACTAACCAATGCATGTGAGAGTCGATTTGTACTATCTGTTTTCATTATTTGAAGAACAGGGGAGATTTATAGTTAAACATTCCATAAGAATTTGTAGATTTAGCCATTCTATGATTTACAAATCCAAACTATTTAGGTTAGATTTGTGAGATTTGATAATTACTTGGTGAAAGCTCACCAAAAAAATTGTTGATTCTTAACAAATCTGAACTAAATTTATCGGATTTTGTAGTCGTTAGTCGTGACAGGCACGGCTGCATCTAGCACCAACCTGGTGTAAATAAGTTAGTTTTTTGGTGTATTCTTGTTGATGATGTAGCTCATTTTATCGGAGTGGTGGTCAAGAAAATTGGTGGATGGACATGAAAGAGTGGAGCATCTATATAATAGTCAACACTTGGTGAGCAAGGAGAAACAATTCAAGCAACTTGGTGGCTACTCTATTATTTCTTCTTCTCAATATAGAATATTTTTCCCTAACTCGAATAGTTCTTCAGTGTCTTCAAGAACACTATGAAGGCATTGGAAATTCTTTCTCAATACCTCAAAGGTTTTCAATGCCTTTCCAAACATCTAGTTTGCCGTTAACCAGATAAATCCAGTGACGTTTTAGTCTAGAATTGCCTGGCTATAGTTGTATCTCAAAAGGTTGTCCAAAAGAAACAAAATTAAAAGAGCTACTCAAGAATATAGTATGCGGTATTCAACAATTCTAATACTTGTGAAGCATGTCATAGCTGTATATAAATTGAGCTTAAACATAAATCTAGTGATTTCAATCATTCACAACAACACTCTTGAGGAGTAGACAAAAACATGGAGGTTGAAATGGTGAAAAGAAATTGTTCTCACAATAACTCAATCAAAGTCGAACTTTGGCCCAAAAAAAGAGTAAAAATGAGATGCTATAGCCAGATCCAACTGGTCTAGCACTAAGGTTTAAGCTGTGTTTAGGATTGCTGCATGACAAGTTTTGTGCAGTCTCAAAAGTGTCCTTTAAGCTTCAAGGGGCTACACAACATATTCTGTGAACACTGCCAAATGGAGGGCTAGTTTGGTTGGATCTTGATAAAAGGCTGAGGATTAGATATTGTAAAAGGCAATTGATTGGAAATGATCAACTTCGTTCAGTTGAAAAATGCTTCCCCTTATTTCTGAAGCAACAGATTGATTTAAACTGATAAAACTCTCCCCATTATACCAACTGATAGATTTGATCCTAAAACCTTTCACATGAGTATCATATAACTCAGGGTCCTAGATGTGTTCCGGAGTTGGTGTTCTTGATGGTCTGTGCTGAGTGTTTTTTTCAACATTAGTTTATGCATCATACAGTTCTATCGAACATCTGATTGGAAGGCAATTGCAAATGGATAGACAAGTCCATACGATGCAGAGACTGCTAATTCATCAAGCCTACTAATTCTGATTTGAATTGCTAGATTATGAATATTATAATTCTGCAATGTATGGTGTTTTTGCAGAATTCAAGCCAAAATATTGCCAAGTTTAAATTTTTCAAACTCGAGTACTGAGATGTTGTCTTGGCTAGGATTTGGGATTTATAGCTTCTGCGTACCTGGTTAACTGTTACACATCTATCTGTTTTCCCACATACAAATATAGCATCTGCAGTGCACAGCTAATTTGAAGAACTATGGCTGTGTTCTTATTTGGGTGGAGCAAGGCTTTCAGCCATAACGTATAGAAACACTGAGACCAGGTACTTCTGTTTCCCACTGCTAAAGTCTAACACGCGATATGATTAAGATCCCTTGGAACTACAGGAAGGATAGGGATGATGGAATCGGAAACTAGCTGTGGCTCATCATAAGCGGGTAGTGGAAAGTCAGAGTTTACTATAGCTCAGGGAGTTTTGTCTAGTTCAGATGATAGCTTATTTGGAAAGGTAACAGCAAACCTCATGGATTCCAAGTATCACATATGGGATCAGGTTCAGTTCCATCATCGATGTTTATCAGATATCCTCTTAACAGGTTACACCAAACATTTTGCATATGTTTGGCGTCCATTGATCGAAAACTTTGTTGCTCTTGTTGCAGTTCAACCTCTCAAAAAGCTTCTTGCATGTTCTTTTTTTTATTCTGACAAAAGCATGACTGACAAGAGTCGATGTTTTGTAAGGCGTAGTGATACTGAGATAACGAACAGTTCGATGAACTTGTTGATGTCTGAGCCCTTCAGATTTCAATGTGAATTCCATTTGATTTTTTGAAGTCTAACAGTGGAATTAGGTGCACGCACACAATGCATTAGTGCAAACAATTTGCACCAACATTTCTTGGAGTGCTATGAATATCGATGAAAATGAACAAACATGAAGCTGTACATTCCTAATACCAACCATTTGGCATCTCAAGCTGCAGTTGATCCTCAGGTTTATGGATCGGGGGAGCTTGCATTGTGAAAATATAATAACCATTTAAAAAAAAAATGTAAATTTTAAAAAAAAAACCAAGAGAAGAAAAAATTGTCACAAGAAATTGTTCCTCCGAGTGTGATTGCCCCGGTTCTTTCTCCACTAGCTAATCATAAAAGGAAATTATTTTTTAATTAATAAACATCTAATTTTCTCAATCACTTTGATTGAAATATTGGTATTGAAGCTCTGACCTCTTCGCGATGCTTTTCTTGGCCTTTCATTATTATTTCGCAGTTTGTTGATTGTAGTCAGTAGCAAAATTACCTAATGCCTTCAATGGTTAATTATTCTTCTCCTAGTTTTGAAACTGATCTTGCTTGACAGGTTGAATTACAAATCTAGGGTTTGAACGGGCAAGATTGTTTTTAAAATATTAATGTAGTTGACCTAATCAAACTTAGATGATGCAGTTAAAACTCCAACTGCAGAATTCTAATTCTTTCATTATCTCAATTTTCTGGAAGTGCAAGTTCTTGATACAAATAATGATTTATATACAATGAACTCTAGCTTCCTAACTTTCTCTAACCGACTATCTAACAAATAATTAACTACTCTAACCAACTAACCACTACAACTAACTAACTTTCACCACACACCATTTTTTTTATTTACAGTTTTGACCATTACTTATTTGAATAATATTGTTACAACTCTGTTAAAAAAAAAATAACGTATGTAATAATATTATTACAATAAAATAATATTGTCCCTCTTCCTTTACTTTTTTTCGGTCCCAAAATCTTATTGTTTAATATATTTTTAAATAAAAAAAACTTTTATAGTAATTGAATTTTAAACTTGATCATAGTCGAAACGAACAATTTTAGTATTTTTAAGAGCTCCTAAATCATTTGGAAAAAATATCACTATATATATCATCAGCATATTGAATGAACTCTTTATATTTTATGTTTAAAGATTCCCTATCGTCTCCTCCACAACAACAATTAGTCT
This sequence comes from Populus trichocarpa, assembly GCF_000002775.5. Lineage (NCBI taxonomy): Eukaryota > Viridiplantae > Streptophyta > Magnoliopsida > Malpighiales > Salicaceae > Populus > Populus trichocarpa. The sequence goes on along the minus strand of NC_037287.2, from coordinate 18,964,785 downwards.
ATGTTTTTTTCTTCATTTCCCCTTCTTGTATTTGCCCATAATTCATTAAAGTGAGTGTGGTTTGGGAAGCTATGAATGGTTCGTTTGGTAATGTAGTGTAATGTGGTTGAAACTGTGTTGTTTTTTCATTATAGTTTTTAAAAGTGTTTAGTTAATTAATACATATCACAGTTTTACGTGAATCCTACTAAAAACTCTCTTTAAATCTTGGTTATTAAAAAAAACTATAATTTATAGTTCTTCATAAACAAATTTTTTTAAACCACAACCACAAAAACTACTACAATACTAAAAGGTGTTGCTTTTTAAAGAGTTTTTTGCTTAAAAATATATTAAAATAATATTTTATTTATTTTTTTTAAATTTATTTTTAATATTAATATATCAAAATAATCTAAAATACAAAAAATATATATACAAAACTCCGGTTGAAACCCACGGGACAAACACCCCCACTGAACACACTTAAATCTGATATTTTTTTTTTCCAATCCCACGTACTGCTTTCGGTGCCTAATACCTAATTGATTTAACCTGAGCAAATTAACCTGATCAAATCAAAAGTCAAAACCCCTCATAAAATCCTCCTTGAATTTCTTGCCAAATATTTGAAGGCATGGCCGCGAACCTACAATGCCCTAAGCATAAGAGGCTGTAAGAGTCTCTCTTACTGTTAGCACATACGGATGATCATTTAAAGGCATTAAAAAGTTAGAAGGAAGACGGTTCTTTAAATTCAAACATTAACTTCTAACGAGCAAGGTGTCGCGTAGTACATATTTTGTGGTCCATTATTCTTGGACCAATTTCTATCGTCTATTGGTCTGTCTTTTGAATCATTAAAATGTCATTTTCATGGATCTTACTGGCAACTTTTCCTACTGTCTAACCTCTAGTTAATTTCTGATTTGATTCATATTAAGAATCATAAAGTAACATGGAGGGCCAAGTAAAAAAAAAAATTAACCTTCTAGTAGATGACTTAGTGGTAATAATTTGGGACTAAGAGATTTGTTCTCTCTATGGTTCGAGCCTTGTGATTGCTAATATGATGGTCACTGGAGAGGCTTACATGGTCATTAACTTCAGGGCCCGTGGGATTAGTCGAAGTACGCGCAAGCTGGCCCGGACACCCACATTGATAAAAAAAAATTACTTTAACCCTTCAATATCTGTTTACCACACTGTATTTCTATGATAAATACACTATGCTTGATACTTGACAGAAAATGAGCTCATGCTATAGATTATAGAATTTAAAAAAACACTCCCAAAAATCTTTATATAAGCAAGCATCTATACATTATATGTCACCACTTATGAAAAAGACCATGATGTATCATTTTATATACACGATATCCTTTTCAATATGATCTTACCATATTACTAATAAACTGAAAGCTAAGTATATGCCAATTACTATTTACAAGTTAGTTTTCATCTGACAAGAAAATTACCTAAACACTCTAAAAACTGAGATTTTTCTCCATATCTGATCAAATAATAATAATAAATTGTTCATGAAAATTCAATTGAAATTGATTTTTTATTATTAAAATGTTTAAATAGATTATAAACATGATTTTATCACATTTATGATTATTATTTTAGCTTCCAATCACACAAAATATGAACATACTATTTTGATTTTTTTTGTTAATTTGCTTTAACAATCATAAAATATTTTTTTAAAACAGAAACATTAATTCCAGTTAAAAACATGGTATTGATTAAGAAAGATAAAAGATGTGTTTATAGAAAAATTTATCTTTGTGAAAAAAATCCAAATAATTGTATTTCCGGGTTTAATGACAATGCCAAAATATTATCCGGATCTAAAAAAAAATTATTTAAGAAAATTGAGGTCACTTGTAACATAGCGCAGGTATACAAACTAGTATAGTTATATGATCATAAATAAATATATTTTCAATATTAAAACAAATGAGTCCAACCCATGCCAAAATTAATTGTCTTATTATTCGAAATATTGATAATGAATATCTAACTTCGTCTATATCTACATGTAAATAAACAATAACAATTAACAAACTCTCTTCTTTCCAAAATTTAATTAAAGAAGAGAAGCATGTACCTAAAACAAAATCTGAATTGTACTCTTTAATTAATCTTACCCTTGTTCATCACCCTTACCTCCTATTCACAAATCCAAAGATATGTATATAATTGTAAGGATATATTTGGGCCAAAAACCACTCCCTACCCATCCAATTCGCAATGAAAAATCGGTGAAGCAAATGAATGTAGGTCTCCAAAAATAATGTCATCACCATCAGTGTAGCTACTGGAGTCTTGGCAATCGAAGTAAGTTTGGATGTCATCTGGGAAGCTCCTACGAGGCGGATCGCGGTCGGATTCGGGTGGTGTCAAAGGGCAATCAGAAGCTGATGTTCTCTCCAACATTTCCTTGAACTTTGAGGACTGCAACAGAAGCCCTAATGCAGATGACGCCGAGCCACCAGCACCACAAGGCCGTGTTGGAGCCACTTCTGTGTCATTAACTTTCGAACTTTGTTGATGTGATATGAAATCCAATTCAAGCTTTTGATCAAGGTTTTGTATAGGAATATTAGCATCACCATTAGGGTTTTGTTGAGGATTATTAATATTATTTTGGTTATTGGGACGTAGCCATTTGACGTAGCGGCTTAGGTCAAAGTTTGTCACAGCATTAAGTCCACGGTACTCTATAGCTGCCATGTCATATGCTGTTGCTGCTTCTTCTTGAGTGGCTGAAAAGAGAACGTACGTAAGACGGTTTAGGTGTAGTTTGTCGTAAAAAGTAGACATGATCTGTAGAACAATTTAAATATGCAAGCTAATTTTGGTACAATATGGATGGATATTGGAGATTTTAATTATGGGTGAATATTTTGGTGAGGGAGCTTTGAAATTTAAATTGCCGACTCAAGTAGTTGGGGTTTGGTTCATCTATATCCAACCAACAAGATTTGATTGCACCACAAAATCTACCTTTTAGACTTTGTCCTATTATTTTGACTAATGCATGCCCATATAATTGATATGAAATCGAGTTCATTAATCTCTTAATTTGTTTAAAAGGGTTGTTTACACTATAGGTTAACCTTATTTACTTGGAATTATTGTGTGGATTATGAAGTAAAGTGACATTGGGGCAATTGTAGCTCGACACATAAAGAACCAAGTGGGTTTGGGGGCATAAAGTCAAGCACTAGAGTTAATAAAACTTGTTTGTTTGGTGTTTAAGTGAAAAGGAAATCAGGATTAAGAGAGTTTTGTTTACTAATTAACCTGTAAGTTTCCTATCTTATAGTTTGGAATTTGCAGGGTTTTTTTTTTAATATGGTAAGTTTTTTTATGAATTTTCTACGAAATACATTATTGCTTGGAAATTGTATTGTATTCATGAAATAAATATAAATAGTTATCTAATTTGTAGATAAATATTTGAAATCCATCAAAGTGATAAAAATATTTTCATATAAGTTGAAAAATATTTTTTTTATTTTCTTGGTTTATTATTTTTCTCTTCTTCTTTTATCTCTCTCTTTTTCGATAGTAAATATAAGTGTAATAATTTCTAAACACCATAAAATTTCTTACGTTAAACTTAATTATATTTGTATATGATTTCTAGTTTCTTTTATTTTTCTTTTTATAGAAACCTATGATCAGTAGTTGGCTATTAAAGATAGATAGTTGGAGAAATTAAGGAAGGTAATGCATATGCATAGACATTTCCTAGCTTTAGGATTATATACTTTAAAAGGGAAAAGAACTTACCATATGTTCCAAGGTAGAGGTACTTGTTGCCGAAAACTCTGCCAATTCGAGCTTCCCATCTTCCATTATGATGGTGTCTGCATGCCAAATATTTTAGATTGCTGAATATTAGTGTCATTATCTCACAAAGCAAAGAGGTAACATCCACCAATTATATAGATTTTTTACTGGTAAAATGGGCTATTAAATTGTTTAAATTATTTTTTACACTATTAAATTAAAACTCCTGGATTAGTGAAAATATGTAACTAATTAAATACTGTAAGTTCATAAACACACGGTGTTCATCAATTTCAATTCTTGAAAAGTTACATGATTGTCTAATTAATTCGTTTTATTTTCCTTTGGGGGTAAGGGTCTTATCTAATTAATTAATTAGTTGAGAATATCAAGCGTTAATTGCTATAAAAAGATACAAGATTAAACAATTAAGAAAAACTAAAACACCTAAATATATATCAAAGAAAGAAAAAACATAAAAATATTATCGAAAAAGAAAATTGAAAATCAGAGACAACTCTCATTGTTTAACCTATAATTAGAATATAGACAAATAATATTTATCTAAAAAATAAATTACACACACAAATATTTAACCTATATATATATATATATATATATATTACTGGCATCACTAAAAGGAAATCAGGTCATGCCGTGAAGAAGAATTCAAAAAGAAGCCACCAAAAGCACTAGTGAGCAAGACTCAACACTCCGAGCTTGTTTCTCTACAGTGTTTTTTTTATTGTTTTAATGTATAGATATTAAAAATAAATTTTAAAAAATAAATAAATTTTATTTTCATATATTTATAAAATAAAATAAAAACATTTTAGAACATAAATACTAAGATTTATTTTTCTATTCTAAAAAAAATCAATTGTATATTTCTCGTGACATAAATAAGAGAGAGAGAGAGAAAAGACAAAATGCAGTAAATATATTACCTGGCTACACCTCTATATTTGGACACACCGCGTGAAAACCCACTACTTTTTCTGTAAATTCCATCAATAGAAATAAGCATGGCATTAATAAGACATATATATCTATATCTTTCTGTACAAAATACAAATAAGCAATTTTAAACTTTAAGAATATTTCTTAATATTTACCTCCTCAGTGATCCAATATATTCTTCTTTCGAATGACCCTCCATCTCTTTGAATTCTTCTTCGTAAGTTGACAGCTGAAATCAATTGATCTCTTTAGATATAACAAGAAAAAAAAACACTAAATCAAGGCCATGAAAGAAAAGATTTAAGGAAGAAAAATAATTTTGAGTTGTCAAGATTTACAGGAAAATTGAGGATAGTATCCTGTCCCCAGTACTTTAATGCTGCCAAGTCATAGGCATGCCCAGCCGCTTCTTCGTCATCGTAGGCCCCTAAGAAATTAAAACCATTATCGCAAATGTAATTATTTCTACAGTTTGCTGTGGTGTGTATATATATAATATATATATCAAATTAAAGAAAACAGTTCGGATTTATGTGAAATTTTGAATAAGAAAATTGGTTTTTCTCCCTTTAAGAAACAATGTTTAAGACATTTGAGGATAATAGAATTATTATTCAATATATAAAAAAGTTGAGCAAAGAGGACATGTACCTAAATACACTGCAGAGAGTTCAATTCCACCAGCATGACACCATTGAAGTCAAAACCAAAAACAGTACCAAGAAAATGAAAATGTTAAATCAACAATACAATGGTGACAAAGACGATGAAAGATTTGGAGGCGAAGATGGAAAACGACTAAAAGGGGGAAGAGTAGGAGAAAGAAGATGAATAACCTTGTCTTCCTTTCTTGTTCTGTGACTCATTCCAGCAGTTCTTATCCCACAAATGAGCCTCATAACGTCCGGTCCATCGATGCCTAAGGCAATCATGTACAGAAATGAATCCTGAACAGAATAAGAAATCAAATAGAAAAACTTCAAAGAGAAAAGAATGTGATTAAACCTTGTAACGCCTCTATAGATGGAGCTGCGTTGAGGAGGAGAGTCTCGAGGAACACTCTTTCTAGTCCGCTTCACCTTGGTTGCGGGATTAATGCTAGTGTTTGCAGAGTTCTTTAGGCTTTGCTTTGATGTTTTTCCCATCTAACTTCACCAAAAGAAGTGCACAAACACACACACACGTAAAAAAAGTGTTGGGAGGCAGATTTTGAGAGAGGGAGAGAGAGAGAGGAGGGGGAGGATAGTGACTAGGTCATCCAATGAGAAGGGATTTTAAAAGAAATGAGAGAATAGATATAGGGAGTTTGTTTGATGGGATGGAAGAATAGAGAGAGAAGCCGGCTGGAGATGGTGTTTTTTTGTGGCCGTCTATAAGCGGCTTTGTGCGTAGCCTCTTTCCCTCTTGTCTTCACTTATGTGTACTTTGTGTTAGGTTCTTGAGTGTGTTTGTTGTATGGGTGAAAATACGATAGGACTTCAACCATTTTTGCTCCTTTGCCCTGATCGATTAATTTTGTGTTTGCTTGCTCGTTTAACCTGTTTTTTATTAAAAAAAATATTTAAAAATATTTTTTTTAAGATTGGCCGGTATTAAAAATAATTTTTTTAAAAATAAAAATAATATTTTAATATATTTCTAAATAAAAAAAATATCTTAAAAACAACCTTTTATCGTATTATAAACATTACATAGGTAATTTTGCTGTAAAATCCAAGTGGTGTGCTTGGCTTATTCAGCACAAACTTGTAAACTAACTTGTATTGCTCCTTTTTTTCCTTCTCGATCATAGAAGTTTTTGGTTCTGCCAAGGCATGGGTTGGTTTGATCCAATGGTGGGCTTTTGCTTTGATAGATCTTGGGTTGACATTTCTACTATTATAATTTGTAGGCTAGCATGAGTGAGGTGCTGGATTCATGGATCGTACTGCCTGATTTAATGTTGCCATGGCTTTTCTGTTTTTCAAAAGGATTAGTTTTCATGTCTTCTGGATCTCAATTTAAGTCCATGAATAGCGCCTTTTGCATTTTAGATTTTTTTTATATATAAAAAAACAATAAACTAGTCTACGTTAATTTATTTACGTAGAAGATATATGAAAACTAAATTATTCTTATAATAAAGTAGAAACACCATGCTATTAATATTAAAAAAAAAATTAATCTTCAATAAACTGCTGAGGAACCATTGCGTAGAACAATTTTTTTATTTGAAGCATAGTTTTTTAAAATAATTTTTTGTTTATAATTTAAAAAGCAAGTTTCAATGAAAAAAAACCATTATGTCTCAATAATCTTTATGCGAATTTATACAAAAACAAAGGAATAATTAATTTGAGATATATATTTTCATCTCATTCAATATTCATGAGATAATTGCTAAAATTACAGTTCAAAAACCTCTAAATTGTATTTGAAAAGTATGGTATCATCGTATGATTTTTAAATAGTATTGTAATTATTTTATTTCACAATATTAAAAAAATTGAAAATTAAATAAAAAAAAAGAAAAATTAGGGAAGGGTCAAAAGACTAAAACCTAAGTGTGTCTGGATTTAAAAAGATTGTACATGCATGTCTGAGCTTCCAAGGCTAGGCTTGTATGCATGATTTTTAAATAAAATGTTAGACGTGCCTAGCTCTCTCTTTTTTAAGAAGTAAATGATGTGTCTTCCATTGCAATTAATAATTTCTTGCAATAATTTTTAATCATCTTTAGTGATGGAAAATCAGAGTTTGAATTATTTTTTACTTAAAAAATGTAAATCTCAATTTATTTTTATCTAAAAATACACCAGAACAAGAAAAAAAGAAAAAAAAAGCATTTTAGAAACCTCTATAGCCCAATCAGAGTTTAGCGTGATTATTAGACCATGTTTTTGAAAAAAATTAAAAATAATGACATTAACAGTATAACGGAACAATTAAAAGTCTAACCTCTTTTAGTTTATAATTAATTAATTTTGCTCTCTAACACTTTTATTATTTAAATTGGAATTCCAGTGGATGGCTCATTGATTAAGCTTAAAATCTCATATTTATACAGTATATATTTAATATTTTATGATGCTTTCTTGTGGTCACTACCAATGCCATAGTCATAATTTTTTTCCCAGACTTTTTCTCATCTATTACAGAAAATTAACTTAAAATATTAAGTATCCAACTATATAAATCAAATCATAAACCAAAAAAGTGGGCTATATTAAATTCTGCGTGCTGCATGCACGGGAAGGTGGGTGCTGTGGAGCCTATGATGTAACAAGTAGCAAATTTTATAAATCGGCAATTAGCTACAGACCATAGGTAATGAAAACTATACCTGAAACAAAAATGCGAATCGGCACAAATCGCTGCGATGGAGCCTGGCGAGGAGAGCTTGCTATTCATTTTACATGTTGCTTGCCATTTTAGATCCTATTTTGTGAGAGAAAAAGAAAAAGAAGAAGAAGAGGAGGAGGAGGAGGAGGAGGAGGAGGAGGAGGAGTTAAAGCATACGGAGACCTTCAACACAAATTACTGGTTATTCAACTTGACTACTACCTTTTAGTTAGACCTTCTAGTTGATTTGCTCCAGCGAGTTCCCGAAAAAAAAAAAAAAAAAGTTAATTGGTTATTGATTTAGAAACTTGCACCGCGTTCTCAAAAAATTAAAAAAAAAATTAAAATTTTTTTTTTGTTAAAATTTAATATGTTTTGGATCGTTTTGATATGCTGATGTTAAAAATAATTTTTAAAAACATAAAAAAATATTATTGGTATGCATTTCAGCACGAAAAGTTATTTGAAAAGTAACCGCAACTACATTGTCAAACATACTTTTAGTTAATTTGATTGGTCAACCACTTACCTGATCGTCTCGATTAAAACTTGATTTAAATTTAAAACGAAACAAAAAAAAAAACATTACTTTAATTTTTTTTAAAAAAATAAAAATAAAATGGTATTGTTTTGATTAACTTAGATTAAACTTTTCAATAATTACCTAAACCTGTAGTCGGTAATGATTCAAGCCAGGTTTAATAATGAACCTGTAGTATTAAAGGATGATGTATAAAAACAAATTAGAAGAAATAAAAAATTAAATGGTAGAAATAAAAAAAATGAAAAATAAAGAGCTTGGGTGCTTAATCTTTTTCAGTTGTTTTTTAGTAATTAATGATATATGTGTACGAGTGCATTTAGATGCTGTAAATATTTGGTGTGCTATATTTGGCGGCGGGTGCCTAAATTCCAGGATGCAGCATGATATTTGGTGGAGACTGCCGACGAAGAGTGCTTCTCGATGACCAGAACATTGCTGGAAAATACATATATTAAATGTTGTGTTTGTTTTTTGAAAAATGATTTTTTATATTTATTTATTATTAAAAACTATTGATTAATGAAAAACATTTATTGATTAACAAAAAATACTTTTCAATAAAAAAAATTAACTTGGTTTTTAAAAAATTATTTTTATTAAATCATCAATCCTAACTCGTCCCATGTTCAAATAACGCACTTGCGAGGGCAATGCCATTGTTCAAGCATTGAAAATATATATATTTTTCCTATGGCATCCTAGTTTTATGACACAGTTTATATTATTTCAAATGTATGATTATTGTATAATATAACTGTGTTGTATTCGAATGTATTTTCTATTAATATTGTCTAAATTAAAGTGTTATATACACTAACATATCAAATTAATATACTTTTTTATATATATTAATTTATCTTAATATATTATTTCCTATATAAATATATTAGTAATTTATTATTTAATAGTAGTATTATATTTGAAAGTATTTTATTAATATATTATTGTTTACATAACAATAATAATTAAAAAAAAAGTAATGTATCATTTTAGTTTTTGGGTTTTTATAGAAAGTGTTTTTTAATCTTTTAAACTAGAAAACATCTTTTTACCGTATAAAGATTATGTTTTCCTTTAACGAGAAAGTAAATTTTATTGATAAGTTTTTCACAATGTGGTCAGACACAAAAAAGAGTTTAAAAAATATTTTTTTAAAAAAATATTTTCCAATAAATAAACAAGACCTATCATGAAACAGAAAAGATAAAGATATGATCTTATGTTTTCCTTTAACCAAAAAGTGAATTTCATTAATAAGTTTTCCACGATATGATCAGACATTAAAAAAATTAAAAAATTAATTTAAAAAATAATAATTTCCAACAAGTAAATAAGATTTTTCATAAAACAGAAAAGATAAAGATATATAAAGGAACATATCTTTCGATACTTATTATTTAGAAATAATAGAAATTCATTTTAAAACTATTTTAAAAGAAAATTATTTTATGTATAATTATTTTTATTTTCAACCAAATATATTTTTATTTATTTTGTATTAATCTTTTTTATCACAATAAACTAACCAAACACAATTCAAATGATTTCAAATTAAGTGTGTTTCATATTTGAAAGATCATGTCCCTTAAAATTAAATTATTAAATTAAAATACAAAATTCAGATATTGATATTTAAATAATAAATCAGTTCTTATAAAATTATTAAAAATAGTAAATTCAAATTAAAATCAGATTTTATTTTTAAAATCAAATAACCATCAATAACATATTTGAACACCTATATCGACTCATCCATGCATGAATGAAATCCAATTCTAATAATTAACTTGAATTCAATGATTTTGGATTTAGAAGCATGATCTATATATAATTTTTTAAGACTAATGTATGAACAATTTGTTTGACAAATATTGAAATTGGAGCTCAAGCGGGTTGAAATAAACCGATCGGTTTACACAAATTTTAATGCAAATGAAGCCCACAGCCAATGGCCCAAAGAGAGGGGAAAATAATGGGCAAGTTTTTACTTTTTGGTCCATGTACCAAATTAACATTGAGAAATTATATTATGTAATTTTAAGTATTATTTGGTTATTATATTAGGATAAAAAAGACAAGAGAAGACCTGTCTCATTATATTAACATAAAAATCTAGGTTTTTTTTTTTTAAAAAAAAAAAGCTGAGATCTTTTTTAATTTTCTTTGTTATATTTTGTGATTTATTTTTAATTTTCTTGCTCGAGTGATTACATGTCATAGGATTATTTGTGTGCTCTGAAATCAACTGAAACTCCGCATTTACCAATCTGCATCATTTTAAAACATTTTCAGCTGCTCTGTTTGTGAAGCGAGGAGCATCTGCTCGTATACCTCTATGTTTTGTCAATCAAAGTGATGAATATATTCAGACCCTGAAATTGAAAACTTCTGCAACAAATCTTGACTTTCTAATATTTAAAAAGCTCCCAGCAATAGAAGAGACTGTGGAACCATTTGTATGCTAGAATTTTTCACACAATTATCTTTTGGTACTTCACAAAGCTATTACTGAATGTTCAGTTTGGTTTCTTAAGTTTATCGCTACATCATCACTCAATTTCGCTATGCTCAGAAGTTTCTATTTGCAACAGAGTGCAATTGTAACCACGCAACTCTTGTTATGTACATTGCATGCAGGACCTTGTTGGTTCCATATTCTCTGTGGGTGCAGTTGGCTCCCTCTCTGGGGTCCTTATCTACCAATATTGGTTAAAAGACCATCCTTTTCGTGACTTGCTTTTCTGGTCTCAGTTGTTGTTTGATGCATTAGGATTGATAGATTTGATATCATTGCTGCGTCTGAACTTGTTTGTTGCAATGGATGAAGACATTTCTATGATGATTGAACGCGTTAAATGGCAGCCTCCTCTTGTACGTAGTTCCAAGCTTTTCCCTGCTGGTACAGAGGACACTTTCTTTGCCTTGCTCATGTCAGGAGACCATGTAGGTTTGCTTTCATCAACTTGGGTAGGAGGTCTCTTGCTCAAATCCTGGGGGGCTACACACACGGACACAATCTGACAATCTGTGGATGGCCATTTTGATCCGGAGCCTCATGAGAAGAGTTCCAGTTGGCCTGCTGTTTCTGATACCTGGAAGTGATCCGAACTTATCCATCCTTCCAGCGGAGATGTTAAAGACAAAAAAGGTGATGATACTCTTGAATCTGAATTCACTGAGATGGTCACTTAATCCAGCAACATAAAAAGACCTAGGAGTCTGCTAGTTTCTGCATGAAGACTTGCGGTTAAATTCTCAATTTTGGCTTGGAGGGAAGATTTTTATGTTACTTTCTTGGAATTACAGTTGATGCATCATCTTTAGAACACGAAGGCTTCTAAAGGACATAACTTTCTGCTGCAGGCTGTCAACAGAGTGTCCCGTGGAATGCCTCTTGTCAGAGGTCACACCTCCTCGGCATTGCTTTCGGTCTTTGACTGTCTGATATTTCTGTTGGACAACATTTGAGAGATAAGATCAAGTCCATCCTCCCTTGGTGAGAATCTAGTTTCCATGAACACTGGAATCAATTTGAAGAACAGACATTCTTCTCGGACATTATTGAATATAATATCTCCAAATCAACAATCAAACACTTCGCAGGTCCCTTTTGTGTTTCCTTTTTTTCCTGTGTAGATTACAAATTATTATACATATGCATCATTGCAAAGCCTTACTGATAATGTTCTGAAATATGTGGTTTGCAACCTGTCTAGAATGAATTAAAGTGATTTTTCTCATAATCTTCTTCATCATATTTATGTTCTTTGCTCAAAGGCTCATGTTCTCTCTCTCTCTCTCTCTCTCTCTCTCTCTCTCTCTTCTTTTATGATACCAGCAATTGAAAGAAATAAATTTCCCATCAAGTATTTTAGCCCCTGAAAATTGTGAAATATCAAAAAAATCTTCGTTGTTTAATCATCTTTAGATACACAGAGCATGTAAGAGTATGCAATTATATAACCACATTCGGCATCCTTTCTTAAATTCAAACAGATCTTGCATGAAAATTATACAAAAGATATCTTTGCTGTGTTGGGACTGCACTGTAGAAACACTCAAGAAATTGGAAATGGCATTTAGACATTCTATACCTTTCCCCCATGGAAAATTAAAGATATTTATATGTGATATGAACATAGAAAAACTACTGCTTGATGATTTCTTTTCCAACAAGAACAGTTGGCATTGCATCAAATAATTACATTTGCACAGTCACACACCTGATCTTTATTCTTCCAAATCATCGACCTAGTAGAAACTGCAAGCTTCTTCAGCAAATCCCAACATGGATCCCTTGGTATCATATATAATCCTCTGGTTTTTCTGCTGATAATTCCCAATTATGCCAACTTCATCTTCATACGGGAGACTTGCAATAGCCAAGCAGACCTGAGACGCATCAGTCTTGACAGAATAGAAAACCCCGGTTACATCCACATTGAGCTCAGCACTTCCCTCGAAGTACATTTTTATGTCTGGAATCTTAACTTCTTGATATCCACTAAGGTTGAAGCAACTATCCAAAATCATAAAAGATGGTGCAGAAGGATAACCTGAAAATTGCTTCACAAACTCAGCCTTTAGTGCCTGGTAAATTGAAGGAGGAAGTCTTGAAATAACCGTCCCAGAATCAATTATCATTCTGTCTTTACCGAAACTTGGTGCTTGTACTTCTACCCCACCAACAGTAATGCCAGTTAGGTTGAGAAAATAGAAGGGTAGCAGCGGATTGTGAATCATTCTGGTGTATGAAATAGGAGTTGTGTTTTTGTAAACCGAGGAATTTCCACCCATGACTAGTGAACCTGAAGCCTCAGCTTCTGTTGTAGGCAAACAATAGGAGAAAACTCCTCCAAACATGGGTGAAATTTGAGAAATCAAAGAGAGATCAGTCCTTCCCAATCCCACAAGACCTGAAGCTCCACCAAATAGACCTTGATTTTTCCTACCACAGCCAAATATGAAGTTGTTGACTGTAGTGTTTCCTAAATTAAGATGCTCCATACCCACCTCACCGCTTGTGTAGGACCCATCACCATAGTTAACAACATAGTTACAAGTCGGAGGGTTACTCCCACAAACTCCTGAATTTCCAGTTGCAAGCTGTAGGGATCGACACGTTAATGAATTGCATAGAACTGTTCGGTATGAAGGAGATTTTGAAGGGTTGAAAACAGGGTCTTGTTGATTATAACATCGATTGCAAGGTTGACATTGAACCCAACTCAAGTCACTTCCTGTGTCCACAATCACTGTCATTTTTCGACCACCTAATTCCACTGTAACTATGTAGTTTAGTGACTGAAGTCTTATACCAGAAGTTAATGGGATTTGAGTATCCACTGAATCATCAATATTTCCAGATAAAATGATGTTTTTAATTCTAGATTGAAGCGATCGAAGCTGAAAGTTATCCATGATCAAGCGTTTTTGAAGCTTCTTATTCCAGTCTAAGATCTTTCCTGAGCAAGAATCTTTGTGCTTCATTTCCAATATCACCGCACCATTCTCCCACCCTTCAAATTCCAAACAGAGTGAGCATTAGTCCATATTAGAGCACTGTAGTTGTATTCTAGAAATTAAAAACTAGTGTAAATTTACCTAAAAGCAGAGAAATAATTAATGACTAACGAAGATTAATGTATATGGATGCACTAGGCTCTCGAAAAAGAAAAACATTGTATAACATTGATCTCCATTGATCCAAAATAGTTTGCTTCAAGGGAAAAAAATGTAAGAAATTTTGCAAATATTTTAGTAGTACATAGATAATCCTACAACGGTGTACTTTATACGAAGAAAAAAAAAGTAGAGCCAAGATAAGGTTTTCTAATGAAGAGTGTTTCCCATAAAGCATGAAATAAGTTCTAGATAGTGATGGCATAAAGGAACGTAAGTAGTAGAGTACAGATCATCCCGAAAGCGGAGAACAGATAAATAAATTAAGAAGCCCTTCCCTTTTCACTTCGCTATACTCACTTGATTTTTGGGAGAGGCAACTTGAACTATCACTCTCCTGTTTCCATTGGAATTTATGCATGCTGAGGACTTTCTTCCCTCGAAAACATTGAACTCCATTATCCAAAATGGTGAGGAGAAAAACAAGAAGAGAAAGATGGAGGAGTTTTGAAGGAAAAGCAGGTTTTTCCTGCACCATTTCGATGATACTAACGGGGGGAGATAAGAAATAAAGAGTCGCCAAGAACAAAAAAGGAACGAAGAAAGAATCTTAGCAATGAGTACTACTGTACGTGTATCTGAATGTGTGTGAGAGAGAGGGAGGGAGGGAGAGGAGTGGGAGATTCTTAAGAGTTGGAGTTTTGCAAGAGAACAAGAGAGAAACGGCTGGCTAAAGGACCCTACCGGTGCATGAGATGTTATTGTAGATTCACATGCACGTTCTTGGCAACTAAGAAAAGGGTTCGTGTGCTACTGTGTTTGTAGCTAGTAGCGGACATGGTGGGATGCGAAGAGGTTGTGATATTTGCAATGATTTGTTTAGTTTGCTGAGCTTTCATAAGATAAGGACTCATCACGTAACCAACCAACTATACTGACTTTAAGAAAGATTAATGATTGTTTTTTAAAATATTTTTTATTTAAAAATATATCAAAATAATTTTTTTAAAATTTTTAAAATTATTATTAATATTAACACAGCAAAACCATTAAAAAATATTAAAAAATTAATATTAAATTAAACTTTTTTTTTTTCAAAACTTGCTCGAACACCGTTTAAAACTAAATAACATGATGTGTGTTTAATTATTGTCCCTTTCGATAGTGCTATTCCTTCTGCATCAATCAACCATATCTATGCACATAGCATTAGATTCTTGAGTTATGCCGCCAAGCAATAAAATAACAATCAACTTGATCTTATGATCCTTAATTATTTGATTAATCATTCTTTCGTTGCTTTCCCCTCTAAACAACGTTATTACAAGATGGGTGGAAAACCCTTGGACTCGAGGACCTAGTCCTGTGCATAGTTTGAGCTCCTCCAGCTTGTCAGAAGGGTTTTCAATGCCGAAGATTTGAGCGAGCATCAAGGCAATGCCTACACCTTTCATGATCATTGAATCTGATTGAATTGCTAGTTCGGCACAACTATTAATTATAACGGAACTCCATAAAATTAAAGAAAGAGAATTCTTACATCTGATCTCGAATCATCGGCATGGAGTCACCTTTATGGGTTCTGAGACCATTAATGACTTGCAGCTACACTTCTCTCGGTCGGTCCTTCAGTGGTCTGGTCATCACATCACCATTCACATGTTACTCTTCTGACTTCTCTCCTTCAAGGGCCAGGCCAGCGCCCTCCTCAGCTTCTGTGCTCTGTTTTGTATTGTCGAATAAAGTACTTTTTATTGCACTAATTGGACTCCTTCCACCTTGGTGGTCTGAGCATTTTCTCATGCTAAAAGGCAGACACATGCAGTGATTTATAATCACAAACCTTTTGATGATGGAAATGTTTATAATATAACAACTAATACAAGTAGATAATATTTAATAATCATTTGCACGACATGATGTTACAAGTAATCTAACAATCTAGATGGAGTGAGAAGTTGATCACCTAATGTATGGCTACGAACTACGTACGAACTTAGCTTGTTTAAAGTAGAATACTTGGAACGTAGTCTTTCTCCCTTGCATCACCCTGTCAATAATTATAATTAAATCATATTAATTATAACACAATGACTTTTATTTTTATGTGTGTTACAATCAAGCTTACCAGTGTTATTATTCTAAGATTCTAAATGCAACATGAAGATGGAAGACTGAACAGGTAACTCCATCCTGATTCAGTACGTCAATCTGATTGATATTTTTTGAGATTTTTCTAGAACATTTTTATTTAAAGCTTTTAAAAAAATCAAAATAATATTGTTTTAATTAACTTATGTTAATCCAAGTTAACTCGTTTAACCTATAACTCAAGTCTTGAACCTAGTCATGAACCGATGGAGTTTAGTAATCATAACTAATCATTTTAAGGGTATGTTTGTTTAGACTATCACGTTATGTTTTTTTTTAATTTATTTTTTGTGTTTTTTAATTATTTTTATATGTTGATGTTAAAAATAAATTTTAAAAAATATAAAAAATATTTTTTAAATATATTTTCAAACAAAAAAATATTTTAAAAAGTAACTAAACAATATCTAAACCAACTAGATTAGATTAATATAATTAGTGTAAAACAATACTTTTATTATTTAATTAAGAGATGCTTCAACTGCTAATAAACACTACACGAAGGATGAAAAGATACCATTTAAAGATACGAGTTAATTCCATACTATACATTCCATATTCATTTATATTAATTCATCTTTTATATATTTAATTACTTAATTAAAGTTAGAAGTCACATTAAGTTCATAACTATTAATCATATTTAAGACATGATGGCTATTTGAAATATACAAGTTGTTGTTTAATAAAAATTAATTATTTAAAAATCACTTTCTTATAAATGCATCTTGACTTTTTCTATATATATATATATAAACCCATCGTCTCATCATTTCAGCAACAATAAAATCTTTTTGTTAAAAAAAATCATAGGAGGAGTTTGAATTCTATTTTGTGCTCAAAGAAATTCACGAGAAATCCAAAGAAATTCATGAGAAATATAAAATCAAATAATTTTATTCATAGATTTGAATTTGATAATAGAAAGATGAAAAGGAGTAGTCAACAAAGGTGGCAAATCCAACTTGGATATTCTTATCCACAACGCATCCCTCTCATTTTCATATAAAGAAAATATACTTACGTGTCCTCCAATTCCACCAGATTCTTCCACGTTTCACCCCCACCCAATCACATCCCTTCATCTTCCAGGATGACTCGCAAAACGACAAGAGATACTCAAGCTGAAGGTTCATGAACCGGGTCCCACTCTCTATCCGAAAACCAAAAAATGCTGCGCACGTGTTTGTCACGCGATAGAGACACCACCGCATGACGCCATCTCCACCCTCCTAAACGATTCTAATGACTTAACCACCCTCCGTGGACACAGGTGAGTATAGTTAGTTATTAAACTAGGCATGTCTCCACAAATTAATTTGATTTATCGATTCAAAACTTGATTTTAACTTGGATTTTATTTTAAATTATTTTTAAATTAACCTTGATAATAAACTCGAGTAAATTAATAGGATGAATTATGATACGGTCGACTTGACAGAACTACCATGCCCATCACCCCTCCCTTGAAGGGTATAGTGGTCAACTTACAAGTCATCTGGTTCCCATTTAATTAAATATGAGCCGTTGACAGCCGTGAGTTAACCCATCAGTTCAGTAATGTGAAATCTAAACAGGGTCATACCGGTGGGGACTACCATGCCCACCACCTCTCATTTAAAGGGTATAGTGGTCAACTCACAAGTTTCCTGGTTCCCATTTGTTTGAATATAAGACGGAAGACGAAAGAATGCTGTTGTTTCGGCTGAGAGAGAGAGTTGTGGAGAAATAAAAGAGAGAGAGCTTTTGATAATTGAGACTGCTAGTTGAAGGAGGATTCTGAGCTAGAACCGAGTTAACTCACTAAGATAAAATAAAGGTAGGTTTCAGATGGTTCAGTTAATGAGTTCTTTAGGCGAAAAAACAGCAGTTGTGAAGCTGGAAGCAGCTGAGGATTCTTTAGAGGATCAACTCAGCCCACTTTTTAAACGTTCAAAGCTTGACCACCCTTCTTCACAGGTTCCCTTTCTTTTCTCTCCTTTCTTCACCTTCTCAGTAACCATACAGAACTATATTTCGTGTCTTTTCTTTCCGTGTCTTTGTTTGAGTTTCTATTGTTCGATTTAAATATGGGGTTTTGATTTCTTGATTCATTTATCTGATGGCAGGTGATGAATCCAGATGGTGTAGCTTTCAATCCACTTGGAGAGCCAAGCCCGATTGGTTTGACACTGAAAAAGAGCCCGTCTTTTCTGGATTTGATTCAAATGAAGTTATCTCAACAAAACACTAGTAATACTATGTTGTCAAAGAAGCCTGGTTCCGTTGCAGCCGATAAGCTTAAAGCTTCGAACTTTCCTGCTTCATTTCTAAAAATAGGGAATTGGGAGGTATGCCATTTGATTTCTTTTTTACTTTTATTTGAGTAATTAGTGTTTTTGAATTCTGATTTTTTTTTCCTGTTGACTTAGTATAAGTCAAGGTATGAAGGGGATTTGGTGGCAAAGTGTTACTTTGCTAAGCATAAACTTGTTTGGGAAGTGCTTGATGGTGGGCTTAAGAATAAGATTGAAATTCAGTGGTCAGATATTGTGGCAATCAAGGCAAATTTTCCTGATGATGGGCCTGAAACCTTGGATGTAGTGGTATTTTACTTTCTTTCTCTTGATTACAATCATATACCTGTATAATACATGTCCCTCTTTATTGTCTCTGACGCGCGCGCGCATTTAATCTTAATAATGATAGTGGTGATGGAGGGTTGTATGTGTTTGGTGCAGCTGGCTAGACAGCCCCTTTTCTTTAGAGAGACAAATCCACAACCTAGGAAGCATACTTTGTGGCAGGCAACATCAGATTTTACTGGTGGACAAGCAAGCATACACAGGTACTGATACAATGTTTAAGCTTCTATTAATTCGAGGGGAACTTATATATGTTATTGCCTCGCTGTTGAAATATCTGGCGATCACAATATTGGTGACTTTTATTAGACCATCAAGTGTCTGATATTCTTTTCACTTTTATCTTTCATCGAAAAACATGAGCTTATACAAATGAACAAGCTGGGTGAAGACAGGAAGGGAAGCATGGTGGAAATAAATATCTTTCATATAATATATTATTCTTAGAGAGAGGAAGTCTTACGGACTTGGACTTGAATACAATACTTGAACACATATATTTATACTAGTCTAGGATAATTTGAGAGACTTAGAAGGATAAACATATCTTTAATAATTATAATGCACCTAGGAGAATTAAAAAACACTTTGACTTCAAAATTAATTCCACACTCCCCCTGAATTTTGAAAGTCTCAAAACTCTTAAAATTTGGAATGTGTTCGAGGATCGATCATCTTGCCATGCTTGCTGCACCTTTCTCATTTCTTGCTATCATAGACATCCTGCTTTGTCACACTGTTAAACTGCAATACATATAGAACTGTATGCACCCTTTCAACTTTCCTCCCTGTCTTGGAATTGTACTCACGCACCATGACACTTGTTTGAGTCCCTTTTGTAGAATTCAAAACCAATTTCTCTTGCAGAAATCACAAATGCTGCTTCACTTCGTTTGAAATCTTCATGTTTCTTTCATCCACATCAGGTATGGCAGTGTGATAGATTGCCGACAAGCGGAAATAATTTTCAGTGATGTGAGCTTGGGGTTCACAGACCCAGTTCCCATCCATAATCCTTTCATCTTTAAAATTAAAGCCTTTAATGTGCGGTCTTGTAGTGTGTAAGAATCCTTGCTCTGGTCCCAACCATTCAAAGTTTCACCTTCTCTCATAGCCATTCCCCCCTCAGGGACAAAGTCTTCTCCCTAGCCTTCTCAGCCTTTTGATTTGTGTATGTTTTCCATTATAACTCTCTCTTTAGCAACTTTGGTGTTGATTTGAAAAGGAAAAACAACAAATTATTGAGTTGTTGCTGTAGAGCTCACATGAAGAATTTGTTACTGCTGAACTTATGTATTTGCTTAAACATGGCTCATCTAAGCTAATTTTCTTGTCCAGTTGCTGCCGCCACATTCTTCATCATGGTTCCTGGCCATATCCCTTTCTTCTTTTTAAAGAAGGGCTCTCTCTTCTTTTTATCATGTATGATTCTTATTGTATCCAACCAACTCTTGTGCAAGAAGTTGTTAACTTGCCTCTCTTGGCTTCTTCTACAATTATCTTGACGCCATATCCCAATTCTCTTGTTGGGCTTTATCATCTTGCACCTTCATTTTTTCTACATTTTAGCAATCTTATGGGAGATGCTACAATCAGGCCTGCAAATGATTAGGTTTGAAAATGAGTTGAGTTTGTTTCTATGTTTTAGCAAATCTTATGGGAGATGCTTCAAATTTTCATCATTTTACTGAATAGAAAAGGATGAGCTGATCTTGGTCCAGGCTATTGGAAATATTGCATTATGTCAGGTTATCAAGTCTGAAGTATTGATGGGTGCAACTAGTAAATTGGATTTATCTGTTATATTTTGGATGGTTTTTTAGTATTTTATGATGATCTGAAGTCCAATTAGATGACATTGCATCTTGTCTATGAGATCAGTGGGTTTTTATAATTTTCCATCGAACCTCTGTTATGTACTCTCCCGTGTTGGTTAAAGTAGACTCTTATTCCTGTCTGATGTGGACAGATCACCCTTTTTGTTCAAGATTTCTGATTTTCTGTAATCATTACAAGCGGTCTTTCCCTCTGTACACACTACATGGCTATGCCTTGACCATGAAGCGCCCCTTTCTTACTTACCATATTGGCTGGATTTCAACAAAAGCTTTATTACGTCATTGCTGAGAAGTTCATTTTGTTCATGATGTATAGAAGATGCTATTAACAATTGATTCCTTCAGTTTTTGCTCTTTTATTTTATTTGAACTGCAATGCTGATTTTCTTACTTCTTACACAGGCAGCATTTTCTACATTGCCAGCAAGGCTTCATGGGAAAGCATTTTGAAAAGCTTGTTCAATGTGATCCTCGTCTAAACTTTCTTAGTCAACAGCAAGAAATTGTATTAGAATCTCCATACTTTGAGCAAAGAGTTTCTGCATTCAGTGACTTGCATGAATCTGGCAAAGGGCTTGATTCTGAAGTTGAGGACAAGACCACTGTTTTTTCTCTGCGGGAAGCAGGACAACCATCTGGAGTTCTTTTATCTTCCTTGAATAATGAATGTCAAGGCTTCCTGTGTCAAACTCCTGAAAATATCTCCCATGAAACTTCTTCAACTAGCTTCGGTAAGATTATAATCCTAAAACTGAATATATTGATGAAAATGATGATACGAAGTTATGGTAAAAACATGCCTGCATATTATATCTACACCCTCTGCCATTGTCATCTTGGATAATTAACCTCATAATTTTATGAGGTCTGAGCTGCACTATGCTCGTAACTGTTCTTAATGTTAAAAACCATTTTCTTTACCTATATATTTTCTTTAGAAGCAATCAGACATATCTGATCTACTGTAACATATCTTTGTTTTTTACAATAAATGGTGGATTGCAATCGCCTATATGTCTGTTGCAGTTAATATTAACAGAGACCACTAACTGATTCCCTTACGGTGGTGTATTGATAATCATGAGGAACCAGAGTTACCTCAGTCAATGGTTCAGAATGCGGACTAGTTGGGAATGAACTCTGTGATTACATGAAGCCATAGCTAAAATACTCTGAAGAAACTGCAAAAGTGCTTTTGCTATATGGCTGCTAAAATTAGTAACTTGTGGGACGAAGGTTTCAAATAATCAGTCAATATAACTATATATGATCTAGCTTTTACAGAGACTTGGAGTCATTCGTATGTCAACTAAAATGAATTCTCCACAAAAACTGTGGTTTCTCTGAATATGAAATGGAGAACTCCTTTGGCAGTAAGGGAACTGCATACAGTGTCATATTGGCACAGGCATGTAAGCTCCCGAGTTGATTTTTTTGTTAAGCCTAGTTCATATTAAGCATCTTTGACATTTTCAAGAACCATCTGTTAGTCTTGTTTGACTGCTTATGTCAAATCCTTCTTTTCTTAAAGCTGTAATACCTTCATGGTTACCATTTTTAAGGTCCATATCGGGAATGGTGGTTTGAAATTTGTTCATTCTCTTGTGAATTTATTTGCATGTTTTAATTTTTATCTTGCCTTCTGTAATCATTTTCATCTCTCTCTTATTTCTAGGAATGGAGACCCATGTATTTGAAGAAATCAGGAGCAACAGAACAGGGGAACAGAAGTTGCCGAGCAACTGGGATCAAATTAAAGTGCCTGGACTTCATCCATCCATGTCAATGAGCGATCTAGTGAACCATATTGGACATTGCATTTCAGAACAGATGACCTCTGGCAACTCTATCCTCTGTGGTGGTGACATAAAGAGCAGTGACATTCTGGATGAAATTACCCAATACTTGCTTGGAGACTCTCAAGTTACATCAGCCTCGGATGAGCAATCCCTCATGACAAGGGTCAATTCTCTTTGCTGCCTACTGCAGAAGGATCCTGGAACAGCCTGGGACTTGCAGGGGAAGTGTCGTGACAATCTAGATATGGATCATGGTGGGAGAGTAGACGAAACTAATTCAGTTAGTGCATCAGAATGTCAAAGCAAACTTGCCGAGGATTTTCCTGCACCTGAGGGAGAAGCTAGTAACGTTACCTGCTGCAAGCAAGCACCAGCCATGACGAGGAAGGACTCAGTTGGAGAACTGATGCTTAATCTTCCAAGGATTGCCTCTTTACCACATTTTTTATTCAATGTATAGGAAGATTGTGGTAATCAAGCAGTATAGGGATATAATTTACCTCTTTCAACTTGTACAGCAGTTTGGGGGTTCAGAGATGGATATTGATGAAGAATCCTCCCATGTTCATATGGGGTTACTGGTGACCATAGGGTTTGAACTGTAGTGTTTTCTTTGTACGGTCTTTTGCAATCCTAACGGTTTATATAAAGCTAGTTGTTATTAGTTTCTAGTGGATCACAGCCTTGTGTAATCCAAACAGTTCACATGGAATGTGGTGTTGCAGTGTTAAACAGTAAATCATTTTCTATGAACCTTGTCCATGACAAGGGCTACATCCTTCAAAGAAGATAGAGATTTTTTGGCACGTCTTTCTGATATTTCGAAGAAATATATCTGACGCCCACTATAGTGCAGCATGCCACATGAAATCACTGGGCAACACAAGGCAGAAGAATCTGTTGCCGCATTATCGAATCTAAACATTGCTAGCCAAGGCACATGAACAAATTACCAGAAGCGTATATACATTTACAAGACAGGAAGGGGACAACTACAAACAACAAGAAGCGTGCACAAGGTGCGACCAGTTCCAACATATAAGGTAACAAATACCGCAAAGAAATATGTGGACAAAAACGTGCGAGTATTCATGTATAAATTCTTCTAACTTTCCAAACAAGCCTACAAAAAGAAAAAATAAACGATCAAACAACTATTTAAGGTCCATCAGGGTCTTCATCGCCCACATCTTCGTCGCCCAATTGTTCATTTTCCTGAAGCATGTTCATCAGCATTGATATCTGGTCTTGCAGCATAGCATTCTCTCTCTCTACCTCGGTGCGTTTACTTTTTTCTTGCAGAAGTTGGAGTTGGAGATGTTCTAGACACCGTGCATCTTCTTCCAACTGCTCATTTAGGCCATCAATTTCTCGGTCCTGCAAAAATCATTCAATGATGATTCATTCCGTACATGCAGTCAAGGTGATTTGTAAGGGATGTTAGGCTTATGAAACTAATACCTTTCTATTCATTTCCTGCACGGCAATCCTCCTCATACTCTCAACAACATCTACATTAACAAGCTTTCGCTTCTTTCCAATCAGCCAGCCCTTGGGATAGCTCGCAGCATCAAAATCCGGTGGAGGGAGTAGGGATTCTGCAGGTAGCCTTTTGCCGTTGATATTTGTTACAGGTTCCAATGGTTCAAAGAGGGCCTTTCGACGCTCAGAAAGCTCTGAAGCTGGATTCGGGTCCTCCATCTTTTCATCAGTGGAAGATTCTTCCTGTTTGTTGGGTGTTTCATTAACAGTGTTCTCCGTTACCTTGTCTAAATTCCTCCCGCTAGCTGTTGGAAAGAAGTTACCATTCTAGTTCCAAACAATTTTAGAGGCATGGCAGATCTATATCATGCATACATAGCACTAAAAATAGAACAAGTCACATATATGCTACTGATATCGACAGTGTTATGCATTTTGAGCTTGAAGGAGAAATGTAAACAATGAACGATTATGCTATTATGTTGAATGAATACAGAAAACTGTAATACGTGTGACTTAATCATGCATGATGGCACTTATCATGCATTTTTCTGTGCTCTTTGGGAGCTTAGGCAACCATAATAGACATGTATGAAACTGACAATCCACACACTTGGCTCTTTCAGAACAAACTTATACCAAGCTTAAGTTACTTGATGTCTACAATTTGCTAATTACTGATCTATCTGCAAAGAACTCAATTGATAATCTTTCTGAATGACAATAACATTGCCACTTTGTCCAGAAAATTATTACTCTTTTCTTCCTAGAGGTTAGGGGATGAAAAGAGAAAACATCAGTATCTCCTATACCAAGTCACCCAGTTTTTCCATCTTTCAAGGTTAAGAAGCATGATTTCAGTTAACAAAATACCATTTACTATTGTATAAATCACAGATCCATCAACCAAAAATGTTAGGCGAAGCTGTCTTTATCACAATTCATAGTAATCTATAAAGGATGTCCCCCGTTAGATGAAGTTGGTAGTAATAAACCGAAAACGTTGCAAGATGGCCCTTTTGCCCTGCCAAAAATTAATAGCAACCTTCCTAAGTTCAAAATAAGGCTAGGAGATGTAGGCCTTGGATCAGGTGAGTAAAGAAATTGACTCTAATTATAAAATCTACAAACCAAAATGTTCCAAAAAAAGTATATCCGAGTGTTTTTCAATATATTAAAATAATATTTTATTATTATTTTAAAATTTATTTTTTATATCAATATATTAAAATATAAAAAATAATAATTTTAAACTAAAAAAAAATGGCCGTTACCAAATGCTACTATACAAGACACCATCCTTGATAATTGGGGATGATTGGTGTTTTCTTGTAAGAAATAACAAAACGAAAAGTAACTAAAAAGGATAATAATTATAATAATAATAAGAAGAAGAAGAAGAAGAAAGAGAGAGAGTGTGTGATTTACACCAAACTGATGAATTAACGTACCACCAAAGAAAACGAGTCTTGTGACCAAAAAAGAAAGAAAGAAAGAAAGAAGCAACAAGTTATAATAAACTATTCTCTCTCTAATTAACTAACAAATGTTAAAGCTATCATCTTTGCCTCTCTCTACTGTATGGAGAGAGGAGGTTATGGTTAATAATTGATCATTAAAGGATTTGTTCTTGTTATCACGAGGAATGTAAGAATTAAGCTCCTAAATGTCTGAAAAATGAAGTCTTTGACACAGATCTTTCAAGAGCATGCAACAAGAACTAGAATTTGTGACTAACATCAAATTTCAAGATATGGGTTAGGTAGACATGTTCGTAAAACATACAAACATATAAAAAATGACTGAATTCAAACACACCTTCTGTCTAGTTCTCTCTTGTTATCCCAGAAAGCAAACAGAAAGAAGAAAAAGGTCACAAGGAAGAAGAAGAAGAAGAAAGATTATTTGGCACTACCTGATCTCTTTCTAGATTTCCAAAAGACCCTAGTTGAAGAGACTGGAGAGAAGCCATTCAAAGGTTCTGCTTCAACCATCTTCATATCCTTGATATTATTATCGTTCTCCTTTCCCATTAAAGAAGTTATGTCAACTTGCTAGAACACCAAGCTCTCTCTTTGCTTCTAGACAGAGAGAGAGAGGGAGGGAGGGAGGGAGAGGTTTCTTTGGTATTGAAGATAGCAAGCTGTGTCTGTTTCAACCTTTTCTTTTCTTGTATTTTGTTTGCTGTCTTCAGTCTTCAATTACAAAGGAAAAATTGTAGATAAATGCTGCTGTTGTTATTTGTTCTTCTGAATTTCTGGGGTAAACTATATGATAGTCCCCAAATATTTCATAATGTCTATTACAGTCCTTACAGTTTAATGACTTGTCAATTATCAATCTTTATCTCATAGTTTTTGAAAATTTTAAATATAAATTTTGTTTTAAATAACTAATTACATCTAAATATGTGGACGATTTATATTTTTTCCTCCTGGGTGTTTTAGGGATTCTAAGTATTTAAAGGTTGGTAGAAATTATAGGGATGATATTGAATAATCTTGATCTACAAAGACCAGATCATAATATTGATTAATTTACAGGGATAAAAATATAGATGACCCATTTTAGGGTCGTTACTGGTGACGGTAGCATCAAGGTGGGATGTCGTTGATATCTTGAACGGTGGGGATTTTAGCTTGAGGTTGAGGATTTTAAAGCCAACAGTGGGTCCCATGACCTCTGCTTTGTGTTGCGTGCATTCACCCATTTTCTATGTGTTTTTAATTTCATGCACGTGTTATCTTCTTTAGCTGGTTTTTATTTGCCTGGTTATATCATTTTATTGCCATTTGTTTGGTGTCTGTTTCCCCTCCTATTTTTATTATTTATTATAATTAGAATTGTTAGAACTCATGATTTAAAGCTTAATTTAAATTTAAATTAGATTTAATATTGACTCGGATAAGTTTAACTAAAACAATAGTTTTTTTTTTAAAAAAAAAAAACACAATTACTAATATCTTTTACGAGCTATATTCCATGTCAATTCTGACAGAGAGTTAGTGCAAATTATATTCTGCTTCGTGCTTTGATACCACGTGTTGTAAGAAAAGCATATATCCCATGATGCAAAGGGGAATTTCTTACCGGGAGGTGGAGATTTCTTGAAATTTGGATTCTGTGAGAGAGCAGACTCACCTATCCACCAACTGACCTTCAATGGGTAGTATAGTAAAGCAGCTCCTTTTACGTTTTCTCATGATTTTGGCTTCGTCTTCAAGTCTTGGTTTGGTTGGTGGGTTGGAGAATGTAGTCGGGCTTAGCCTTTAGGGCTCAACATGAACCATGGGCAGCCTGGCCTGGGCTGGTGTTGAGGTTAGTCCAGTTTTGCGTGCTCGCCTATGTCTTCATCGCAGAAGAAACTGTGTCCGTGGAAAACAAGATTCTAATGGTATAGACAATGTGTATAATTAAATGGTGGCAAGTTTCTGGGTTGTGTAGAACGTGCTTGTTCTTGAAGGTGATGCAAGATGATGAAGTGTAGTATCAAGATAACCTAAGGGCAAAAACCACGGATGTACTTGAAAATTACGAGACAACAATCCCAGGCAAACCCTCCATCCATCTACAGTTATATAACTCAAACCAGTTGAGGCGCCTTAACTAGTTCGAGTTCAAAAAAAAAAAATAGGTAGGAAATTAACCTAACCTGACTTGGTTAAAAAATATAGGTTGATTCTTGATCCGAGATAAAACACAGTGAAGAACCCAGCAAAAACCCATTGACTTTATTAAAACTTTTTTATCAAAATAAATTTGTTGTGTTGGTGTTTTGAGAAAAACAATCAACCTTAGTTGATCCTTCATACCTGAAAACCAAGCCTCGCCCACAGTTGACCATCAAAGAGAGTTTTAAGCACCCCTTCTCTAGAAACTCAAAAGGACAAAAACAAGTTTAGCTATAAAACTAGATGCGGACAAAGATCACAGTAACTTTTAAAAAAGAATTTTTTTTTTATATATATATATATAT
The DNA here is from genome assembly GCF_000002775.5 of Populus trichocarpa. Lineage (NCBI taxonomy): Eukaryota > Viridiplantae > Streptophyta > Magnoliopsida > Malpighiales > Salicaceae > Populus > Populus trichocarpa. Next base: position 18,936,682 of record NC_037287.2, on the reverse strand, counting down.
ATATATATATATATATATATATATATAATTTAATTTTCACTCAATCAAATATTAAATAATAAAATTAGATTAAAAATGAAAAGAAAAGGAAACTCGACGCAAGTCAACCCAATTAGTATAATAGATATGTTGTCGGGGTAATAAAAAACAAGTTAATTCAGGTTAATTTATCAAACTCATGGCCTAGATCATTAAATTAAGATAACCTGATAAAAAAATTTAAAAAAATCACGAAGCCTATTTTTTTTTTAAAAATAATGTTTAGCAATGAAATAAAAAAATAAAAAAATGCAAACCCTCGTTAACTTTTCAAACTTGAGACTCAAATAATTGGACTAGAAGCGTCATACATGAAAAAACAGTAAAGCCCAGTCTCAGCCAATTAAATGTTGGATGATAAAATAAAAAAAATTAATTATATAAAAGGATCTAAAATCAAAAATAACAACTAAAAGCATAGTGATCAAAATTAAAATAAAAAATAAATTAGAAAATAACTATGAAATTTTTATTGAACGGTGAAATTAAAAAAAATAAAAAATTAAAAGAATAAAAATCAAATTAAAAAAAATATAAGGATAAAATTAAAAACAATCAAGATTATACAAAAAAAATCAAGAAAAAAATATTAAAAATAAATAAAAATAAAGACAAAGTTAGAAAAAAAAATAATGTATCACAAATTAAAATTACACTGTCAACAATCCATCCTATCACGCGCCACCTCTAAAAAAAGAAAAAAAAGACATCATAACGATTATAACGATTCCGATGATATAAAAGAAGAACATTGGAAATGAGATTTGCCAAGCATAAACATAGTAGAAATGAGATTTGCCAAGCATAAACATAAAACCAGCACCTAGACATGAACCTTGGAAACAGTTGAATTTATATTTGTGTGTCGGAGACATAGCGAGTGCGCTTGCTTAACTATATATCTAGAGACTATAGATCATCATCTCAAGCCGAAACTACTAGCTAGGCTAGGTATCTATCGCCTTGGAGGTGGTTTTGGATGCATAAATTGGATAGCCGGAGTCGCTGGCTCTGGAGGACATAGTTCGCCTGCTGGTGTAGGCCTCCAAAAATTTGCTGCGATCATGGACCCATCATTGCATGGCCTGGCCTCTTGGTGATGGCCCAGGCTTTGGAGGTGACCTCAGGGTCCCCTCATGACTAGTCATGATCTCGGCTGGTGGCTGCAAAACCAACCTCTCATATAATGGCAGCTTGTAAATTCCTTGGATTTTGTGAAAGATAGCTTGAGATTCAAGTCGAGGGGGTACTGCACTTCTCCGCATCTCCAATTCTATGGAATGATAGAAATTAAAAAAATTAATGATATTATTTTAACTTTTCAATGCTTATTTTATGAAATTGTTTGTTTTTATGTTTAAAAAGAATTTTTGAGAAATATTGATTTTTTTAAAAAAAATTGAGAATTGTTGTTTTTAGGCATATGATAGCTGAAGTAGGTAAATGTGGAAATGAAGCCTCCATTTTACACTCTAATTTGATAATTAGAAGGGGTAAATATGACAAATGAAGTAGGTAAATGTGGCAATGAAACTTCCATTTTTCACTCTAATTGTTTTTTACAAAGTGGCAAGGAGAGATATTTTTTTTATTATTTTGGGATAAAATAAATAAAGACAACGTAAACAACAACATGTGGTTGAAGAAAAAAAATAAAGATATAAAATAAATTTATAATTAAGATAATTTTAAAATAACTTTTTATAATTTCAAAACAGAATATATCTTTTTTATATCTATTATTTTTGTCTCTTTTATTTCAAAATGGTAATCAAATCTTAATTAATTTTATATAAACCTACAGTACTTCCTTGCACTCCGTTTTCTTATTTTTTTTTTTTGATAACCTGAGGTGTCCGGGTCAGCTTATGCGCACAACGATTAATTATCGGGTCCACTGAACACCCTGCAAGCCCAATGAACAAGTAAAACATCGCGGTGGTGACAAACATGCACAGAAAAGATCGACCCAAGTATAGAAAAGAAATTAAATCCCTTGTCGCGACCTCAATTGCCAGTTTCCTTATTCTTTAATTCATCTAAGCATAGCCTTTGGTCTAAATGAGTGACCGACAGAGGTCACTCTGCAGCGTCCAATTTCATATTGTTTTGGTCATTCTCAATACTTTTGCTTGGAAGTGTAAGTTAGTTGATGTGTGCGTTCTCTCGTCAAAGTCGTCGTCCCACTTGAAAAAAGAAAATGCATATTTACACTGAATTTTTTTTTGTATTCGGGAAAACCCTATCCTCCAGAAAGCGTTTTTTATGGGCCCATGTTTACACTGAATGCTAATCCCTTAACATCAAATGTCATTTTTAAGCTGTTTCCTAACAAGTCTTGTGAATCGGACAAATTAAATTGGTCTGGATTTTTTTTCTTCTTTTTTGACGAGTCTAGCCTCGAAATTTCCATGCATCTTCGTTACTTAATTAGTTAATGACGTGTGGGATGGTGCTGGAAATTTGCCAAGTGGATAATATAAATAATTTATTAAAATCTTATCTAACAGTTTATATTCGAAGCTCAGCTACTGTGTTTTTGATGAATTTCCGACAGAGGCCCGCTGTGATATCAGAAGTTATTGACCATGGGAGATGACAGAGCTGCGGTGGTTTGGGGCAGGTGGGGGAACTAACAACTTAAGCTGGGGCTGATTGTATCTAATCCACAACGAAGGTATTTTGGTGATCTCCTGTAAAATGTAACTATAATTGTAATTAATGAAGTTCTTTTCATTCTCTAGGCAAACCCTAATTAGCATGAAATGGGACCTTTTCTCTTATAACTTGATTATACCAGCTCAAAAACTAAGATTAACAAGAACAACCATCTTACATAAAAAGCATTTAACACCAGATCTAAATAGAATACCAGCAAAATGATTGAGAAGTGGATGGGAAATGAAGGCATCTACCCGTTTTGTAATCAGGTTTGGGGATACATAACTTTGAGTTAATTATAATTTAAATTTGATTTAGGAGTATTGGAATACTGCAATGATGTCACAAAGCTCGGATCTTAATGATACATGAAAAAATATTTAATATTTAATATTTGATATTTGTTGGTAATAAAGTTGTGTAGGTCCAAGCCAGAACCCATATCAAATATTATCAATTAGGGTTGTTGTTTGTTAACATGATCCGAGCTGAATTCTAGGTGGGTGATAAACTAATGATTTGATCTGTGATAAATCAAATGCAGTGGTGAAAGAATGATGAATGACTTGGATTTGTGTTGCCTATGATTACTTTAATTACCCAACTAATCACCTTTATTAGTAAAGTTCTTCCCTCTTTCTTTTTTTCAATTTTTAGTTATTTATACTTTTGAATTTTGGGAATTTTCTTAAACTAAATCTCTTGGACGCTTATCAATTTTATTTAAGTAAATAACTCATTAATTTTATTTAAGTAAATAGTCCATGTTATAATATTAAATATCTTGATTTATATTTATTTTTTTATTTTTTTCAATTATATTTATATTTATCGTTAATGATATTTTTTTCTTATTTATTTACATAATGGTTTGTAATTTATTTAATTAAATGGGTACATAAGTTTTTATATTTATATTTTTTATATTTTATGTGAAAAAACACTTTAAGAAATTTTACATGTTCAATTTTTTTCTTTTCATTTTGATTTTTTTTTAATTGTCAATTTTTTTTTATTAATGTCTTTTTAAAAATAATTTTTAAATTTATGCTTTAATTAATGCATCTTCTCTATTATTTTTTCAGTTTTTTAGCCTTTTTTAAATAGTAATTATTATTTTTAATTATATTGGGTATGTTTAATTTTTTAAGAGGTTAGTATGATTCATCTATAATCTTTTTATATATTTTATGTAGATTATATATATATATTCTCGTTTGCTATTGTTTTTTTTTTCAATATGATTTAAATAAAACCAACTTATTTAATTGATTGGGATTATAACTTGAGTTATTAAATTTATATTTTTTTTAAAACAGTGTTGATAACATTTAAATATTTTATTGAAAAAATAATACAGACTTATAGCATAGCACGAATTTATATTTTATTAAAAAAAAGTGTTGATGACATAAAGCGGATATAATTTAGTCAACTTTATTTAACATGTAAGACCACAAATTAACAATAAATCAGACACAATCTTAATAGAAGGATCATATTAATATATTTTCTTTAGTAGAGTGATTATATAAAATAAGAAAAGAAAATAAAGGTACCGTATTAAGATAGTGATCGATATTATAATAGCATTTTTTTTTCAAGATTTTTTTTTATTTATAAATATATTAAAATAATATAATTTATTTTAAAATTTTATTTTTAATATCAATATATCAAAATAATTTTAAAAAAACTTCAACATGATAAACAAACAGTGGCTACAGGAATATAGAATAAAGGGACTAATAAATATTATCTAGCTAGAAATGATGCGGGGACCATTTGTCAAAGAAAAGTCGACGCGTGTAGAATCTTCATTCTTACATGAAGACACAAATCCCTTTGTCAATTATTGCTCCTGCTCCAGCCATCGCGAGACCCGGCCCGGAAACTTAGAATTATTGGATTAATTCACGGATACTTGAATTAATTATTTTTATTAAAAAGATATTATTTATTTTAAAAAGAGAGAGAGAATAATGTTGATATTAATTAACCCAATTAAATTTGAGTGGGCTAAATAAACTTTACCATGCTAATATTTAGTTAAAATTAGATTTATAGAATCCACCGCCAGTTTAGGAAGCATGTAAGTTACTCGTAGATCCCAGCTTCTCAGAATAAAGAAAAAGGTAAACAAGACAAAACAACTCCACCATCTGAAGTAATAATAATAAGCTCACAAAAACCCTACAGCTATTTCCATCCTTTCATTGGAGTAATAGTTATCAATCGTCACTGTCATCACATGGAGCATCCACCAACCATCTTCATGGTACCTGAACCCCCACCTTTCCCTGCACCGCCAAGGAGTGTAGATTTAGCCCCTCTTGAATTCATTCTTGCATTCATAGCTGTTATCGCCGTTCCCGCTCTGATCTACACCTTTTTCTTCTCTATCAAGTGCCCTCCTGGCCCCTTCAGGAGGAGGAGGCGTCACCGAAGCAGCAGTTCCATCATCTCTGAAACCCTTTCTGTCTCTGAAATTGTTGATACCGACGACTTAAACGGTACAACGAGCGGTGATCAGAAAGAGCGGGTTTCAGATGTTAAGTTTCAGAAAGACACGCATTTGCAGGATGTTGGAAGTGAATGTCCAGTTTGTTTGTCTGTGTTTTCTGATGGGGAAGCAGTGAAGCAACTAAGTGTGTGCAAGCACTCCTTTCATGCTTCTTGTATTGATATGTGGCTCAGTTCTAACTCAAATTGTCCTGTCTGTCGGGCTTCTACTGCCCCTCCTGCCAAGCATCCTGGTAAGAATCCCTCCTCTTCAACATCTAGAAATAATGTTGACGATCTCCAGCAAGGATTGCCGGATGCGGCGAGTTTGGTTTGAGTACAAGATCTGGCATCTCATTGGCTTTTGCTTTCCTATATTGTAGAGTGAGCTATTATCCTACTTTACAGCCTAAAATCCAATGTCATTTTTTACTCTTTTTTTTTTTAATTGACAAATCAATAGGAGAAATTTGTCTGCATTTTTTTTTTATTGTCTTGGCAAGCTTTAGCTCCAAAATTCTCCTTGCTGAATTGTTGCTTAATCATGTTGGGAAGATGATTTGCAAAATGGTGAGGGTGGCTGTGATCTAATTGAGAGTAATACAGACGGCAGAGATGATGAATAAGAAATTTACTATGGTACTTGTTCAAAATTAACCTGGATACAATCATTACAGAAAGCCAACACAGCAATATTTTGGCATCATTTTTGCCTTTCCACAAAAGCAAAGTTTGCCTATCTTGTTATTTTTTGCCATGATGATAAAATAACAAAACTTGATGAATTTAGTAAACCTTTGAAGCACGCATGAATAAAGTGCGCATTGATGCCTAAAACTTGATTTTATACAACATAAATATAAGGAAACATATAATTCTCCTTTGGTTGTCGTGAAAAGTGAATTTTCATGATAAAACCAATATAAAAAATGATTGATGTTATACATGCTGAATACTCGTCCAGAAAACCAAAGAAGATGCCTGGCTGATTGTATCCATCCAAAAAAAAAAAAGGTATTTCAGTGGCGATCTTCAACATGTATGTCAGCAATCTCCAAAACGGCATGCTTGTTCCTACAGCTAGGTAAAGGTAAATAATCTTTCTTAGCATGTTAGTCTTCTTTAAGTCGTTGCCGTCTCCCATTTGCAAGAACAAAACCAGAACTTGCTAGCATTCCAACCAAATATCCAGTCATGGCTCCATAGGTCACACATATCGGCCATTCCTGTAAATCATAAATAATGAACATCAAGCCTCAAAAGAATCATATAGGAAGATGATATGACGAGGAAACAAGTAAAAGTCAGCTGGACTCCAGGGATGCCTGAAGTGAGAAGCAGAAATATACAGTAAGGAATTTCCCCTGCAAAATCATCCTGGATCAGAGTCATATACCGTAGCAATATGAAACTAGAGTTCAGTCTAAAGTGGGTTACTGAGCTACGCATTTGCTAGAACCCAAAATACATAGCAAAGCAAGACTACGTATATCAGATAATGATATTAATCTCTGGTTAGAAGTGTGGAAGAGAAATCAACTCAAAACAGTAAAGAACAAAAAATCGTTGACTGACTTGAAGAAAATTCAAGTTGAAACTAGAAAAATAGGTTTAGGATCTGTACAGAACCTCAAATCTATAACGATTGATAATGACATAAAACATGCCGGAAAAATAAGCTAGACAGCCCAATTTATACTAGTTTTAGGTCTAAATCCTAATCTTTATAGAAAAATGATTCCTTGTTGAAAGTTATATAGCTAATATAGATTCCAACTAGCATTAGGATTCCTAAACTATAAGAAAAGTTAAAAAACAATGGAAAAATATTCAATAATCCAAAAGCTCCTATGTCATTAAGGAATCCCCCGATAATGCACCGAGTTTATTTTGTATCCTGAAGTGAAACAAGTTTCTTGCTGTATCTTAACTGTTGTGGGGCTTTAATTTATCTGAACACCTGTATGTTTCCTTACTTAAGCGGTCAAGTCCTCGACCTTGCTTTGTCTAAAAATGTACTGAGACCAATGCTTCCCTTGATTCCAAATAAGATTAAGCATCAAGCTCCAATAACCTCAAGTTCATCATTCTCAGCAAGTTGAACTCATGTGTGATTATAGCTTATGAAACTAACGTTGTAGAGCCATTCATCACTTTACTCCCTCCCCACCTAAGACCTATAAAACTTCCGCACTCTGTTATTGTAAAACAGAAGGGGTTCAACGCTCACAGAGTGAAAGTAGGAACAAGGTTCAGAAAGTGATTCCTAATAAGCTACACAGATAAGAATTGGTTTATCACCCAAGCAAGAGGCAGTATAAAGTGGGCCATCCCATGCCAGCCCATAATAGTCACTTTCAAAAGAGTGTCAAAGCAATTATGGAAATCTTGATATACAGATGGGTAATAAACAACCCACGATAACACCCTAGAGGATACATAATAACCTCTCTATGGATAAACAGTGTTCATTTGGAAGAAAATGACCAATATCTTTGCTCAAACATGCAGCAGTTTCCAAAAGTGTAACAGGCAAAATCAAATAGTACAGGAACTGAAGGAAGAACAGTACCTGCCATGGCCTTTCCCAGTCCAGTGGCATAGGCCAAGCTCCAAACCAGCCTCCAATAACAGCCCCATGTGCTGGTATGCAGATCATATATTCCAATGGTTCATTTGGCCTAAGAGTGGGGGGAAAGAATTCAACATTGATGCAAACAAATTTGTACGAAAGCCAACCAGTTTTCTTCTTGTGTCATGCTTTTAACTTCTCAGACTTGATTTTTAGAAAATTCCAGTCAGTTTGCCTTGCTGATCAACTTAGCAGACAAAACATAAGCTATTGATGGGCTCTCCCCCATTTCAATTCAAATATTGTACATATACCATGTCTAATCCCACCAAAAAGTTAAGGCTTGCACGTACCCAAACTGTGGTTCCCTTTGAACTGGAAAGAAATCCGAGGTTCAAAGCAATGGAACAATTAAATTATTTCGTGGGGATAAAAGAGATGCTCAAAAAGAGCATTTGCTGTACACTAGAAGTCTAAACATGGACTAAAAGGCAACTAATGTTGGAAACCTTACTTTGTCTCTGCAAATATCCGTTGCCAATATGTCCATGATGAACCAAATACTGAAGCAGCAGGTGCAACCTGCCAAAAGATATAAAGGCAATCATTAGACTTCCCCTACTAAGGTAGCATTTGGGATTATAGCGGCAGTTACATTTCAAAGTGTTTTTCACCTGGAAATGCATCAAAATAATGTTTTTTTTATTTTTTAAAATTCATTTTTGACACCAGCAAAATGATTCAAAATCATTAAAAAAAATCAATTTGAAGCAAAAAAAAAAGAACTTCAAAAATTTTCAAAAGCACTTTTTAAACACAAAAACAAAAGCAAGTGCAATAAGCACAGTGGGGGGAAATAAATTTGCAGACTTGAGACCCATTCACTGAATAAGAGAAAGTTTGGAATGAAATATAAAAAATCATGATACATTCATCTGGAGAGCGAAAAATTAACAATAATGAGAATTAAATAGAACTGAAAAGATGAGATACTAATAATGTAGATTCAAATTTGATTCATCAAACATTAAGAATTATGCTGGGCAAGTTCAATAACAACAAATACTTACTGTGAATGATGACATAAGAAGAGACCAGTTTATGGTCTTTGGCAAGTACCTGTCCTCAAATACCAAAAAAGCAAATCAAACATGCACTTCAGATGAAGTTGAATTCAAAAAACCAAAGGAAAAGATGCGGTCTGAACAGCATCGTGATAATGAAAAATATTCATGAATCATGTTTATAATTCCTCTCTTCATAATTCTGAAACCGTAAGTCAATAACTAGAGTTGGGCAGCCACCAACAGATATTGAAGTTCAACATCAAAACTTGGTTCAAACAAAATAGAACTTCACAAGGGACAATGAGGGGGGGGAAAGGAGTTAAGAATCTGATAGTGAAAAAAGGTTTTCATAGGGACTACAGCCTTAACAGTATTACAAAGAATCTATCTCTTGCAACCTCACCTCAACTATGAATTCTAATTTCAAAATTTTCTCAAAATATTCAAAACTGTCAACAAGGAGCACACATACTGGATACCAACGGGTGCACCCAAAGCAATGGCTCCAAGTGCATTCACAAGAGCGCCTACAAAGTAAAAGATACAAGGGAATATGTTAAGTTGACATAATGCATATAGAGAAACTAACAATAATAGCCAGAAACTAAATTCAGCAGCAGCATAATTTCACTTACAAGATTTTGAACTACATTCCAAAATCAAATCGTTTACTTCTATTCATTTCAAACCTCAATAAAGTCTTGATTGAAACCTTGACTTCTTGTTGAGTAGGTTTACCAAGGTGACATATTTACATGCAAAATAAATAGCAGAGATATTCTAATATATTCAAAGCATACATTTTTTTATTCTGTATCATAAAACTAAAATACCAAGAAAAAATAAAAAAACTAAGAAAGCAAAGTTCAATACTGACCAACAGGAAGTGCCAATATTCCCCGTACTACAGCTTTCAAGTACTGCAAAATTCACAAAGATTCAAAAAAAGACAGATTAACTAAAGCAGGAAAACAAATCCAACAAAGGGCTTGTTAGGTTTCCAAGAAAATGAGGGGAAAAAAAAACCTTAACTTTTCCACATTTCCAAGAAAGCAAGAAAAACCCAAGAATACATAAAGAGCAAAGAATGACAAGGTAATACCGAGCATTGTTGCGGATCAATTCGAAAGCGGCTGTAAATAAGTATGACAATTGCACTCTCTACAATCTAAAAAAATAAACAAAAAAAGATACCAATTAATAATTTAGAACAATAACTTCAAAATCAACGAGAGAGTGGTTTTTGAACTGTACCCAGATGAGACGGAGGGTAATTGAAGGATGGGAGACGAGATTGATGGAGTAGAAATTGTGGGCTACCCATAATGATATTGCTAAGCCAAGTCCAGATATCAGATGGATGAGAAATGCTTGTGGAGCTGATATTGATTTGGAGAGATTCCCCTTCTCCTTCTCCTTCTCCTTTTTTGATTGGTCTGCCATTGATGACTATCCGCCAAAATTCATTAAGCTAGCACCAAAATTCAATCTGATTATGGATTTCTACAGTTGAGGTTTGAGCTTTGCTTCCGACGGGAAGGAGACGATGGTGCTGAGAAGAAGTGACGAAGAGACGAGCGGAGGAAGGAAGAATAGGAGCTAGTGAGAAATGGTACGGTATACTAATTTTTGTACTCATTGATTTATTCCACTTCAATCCTTATATTTGAAATGTTTTCACTTTTACCCTTTACCTTTACTTTTTAGGTAGTTTCATCTTTTACCCTTTATTACAAAATAACTAACTAAATGCTCACCATTTTTCATGTTTTTATTTTATTTTTTTTATTTTCTTTCACTTTTTTTTCACTCAACTCCTCATGCATGTTATAATATTTTTAAAAACACTTGAAGACCTAAAAAAATCTAAAAAAAAATAATCAAAATATAGGTTATTTAGTGGCTAGGGATAAGTAATAGACTAACTTCTTGTTTAGTGCATGAATTGAAGTCAATCTAGAACCATATTTCCAACATATGAATAAAGAATAAAAAATATTTTAATGTGATTTACCATTCCTAAAAACACAAAAAATATGAAAATTGAAAAAAAAATATAAAGAACAAAGGGGTGGCTAGAACATCTCCTGTTTTATTAATAATTTACCGATAATTATTCTATTTTATAATCTTATTTTGGTTATTTATTGTCATTATAAAGTGCTTAACATCGCTAAATAATCTTTAAAAAATATTTATTGCAATACCATAAACTCACGCAAAAGTATGAACACAAATAAAAGGAAAAATTATCTCGTAAATTACTGGGAAATGGCCACAATGTGGTCACTGCACAAGAGCTCAATGTGCCTTCAATAAGGTTTATTAGAAGCCAGGAAATTTGTGAACACCAATAGCATTGAACGATTCTACAAAAATTACTCGACTTAATTAACTTGCTAAAGGTGTTGATTAAATTAAATTATATATATAAAAAAAACTACTGGAGAAGGAGGTTTTATTGTATCTCCAGATACAAATTATTACTTGATCGACATGCTCTTGGCCTATAAAACCTTTAAATTGACATTAAGAGCAATATGCTTTTTCCATCATCATATAATTATTTTTAACGATTTGTGGATAAATAGGTTAGTAATCTTGTTTTTTTTATATAGTAAAATTACAAATTTAACTCTAAAATAAAAAATTGAAATGCTTTTTAATAAAGGATGTTATGGTTTTTTTTAGTTTTTTTAAATAATAAAATTATTTTGTTGTCTTTAGAGAAATCAACATAACTATCTCACAACAATTTTTTTTTTTTTACATTGGTTTTATTGTTAATGTGAAAGTTACTCAAGAGCATTATTGTATTTGACCATATAATAAATGTTATTACAAAAACATGTCAGTGTCCTTCTAGCATTTGAAAGGTCTCAACGCTCCATCAGTGACGGGGAGGCACGTGCACCAAAGGTGCCTCTAGTTTGACGCTGACAACCATGTTTTTTTTTCTCTCCTTCTTGAATTGCATGCTAGACCCTTCAAAATTTCAGACCATCCCTTTCAATTTTTTTCCTTCGCATTTAGCTCTATCCTTTTGATTATTATTTTTTATTTTAAATAATCTATAAAACTAAAAATGTTTTTCAACCTCACCCTCTTTTATTTTTTTATTTTTTTGAATTTTTTTCCTATTATTTTAATTACTATTTTTTTGTTTAAGATTATTTTTTTAGTTTTGTTTTACAATTTCATCCTTTATGAATTTTTTTCTATTAAATTTGATCTCCATTCTTTCTTTCTTTTTTTGCTTTTACAAGTTTTTTAAATTGATATTTTTTCATGATTTCATCCTTCAAAATTAAATTGATTGAGAATTAAGTTTATTTTTAACCCGTGATCAAGGATTTCACGAGTTGCGAGTTTTAGAGACTATACCAAGTTTAGAAGGTCCGCCCGTGTTTGCTTATTTTTTTCCTTTTTTTAAGCCGATGTTTTTTTTTAGAGTTTTGATTTGTTATTTTTTATGGTTAGCCTTCTATACGATGAGTCTCGGATTTATGACCAAAGTCATTGGTTTCAAAGGTTAATGCAGGTTGAATTTGGTTTTTTTTTATCTTTTATTTTTAAAATATTTATTTTAATTTCATCTTTCAATATTTGATGCATTGGAAATTGGTCTTTATGTTTTTATGTTTCCTTTCCTTTCTATTAGCTTATCCTGATTTTATGTCCATGATCGCGAGGTTAGTAAATTAACCCGGATTGACTCAATTTTTTTTGTTGCTTTTCTTTAATTATTATTTTTTTATTTTTATCCTTCAATATTGGATTGTTCGATAATTGAGTTTCATGATTTTATTCAATTTGCTTTCAAACATGGTTACCCTAGCATCACAATTGGGTCTGAAATTTTACATCTTGACCCAAGTGGGCTGAATCGAGTTTTTTTAACTATATTTTTTTAAAATTTTTGTCCTTCAAAATTTTATTTGCTAGAAATTGAGTATCAACTTTTTTCTTTTCATTTTTTTTCTATAAACTTATCGCATTCTCATTTGATTTATTAGGAACTGGTTTTTAGACTTTTTTCTTGTTTTTTATGAAATTATCCTAATCTTGTACTCATGGTCGTGAAGTTTGCAAATTAATCCAGTTTAACCAGGTTTTTTTTGTTGTTTAATAATCTAAAATGGCTCAGGTCAAGTTTTTTTCACTTTTTTTCTTTGTCAGTTTATTTATTATTTTATTTAAATTATCAATAAAAATTTCTTAGCATTATGTTTTTACATGGATAAACATTTTGGCCACCGTGGGCAACAAACCTAGTCAAAAACTAATTAGAGAGACCACTACATATCAAGCGAGTTCGGACCCGTCCCATTTTTTATTTGTTTCACAAGGTATTGGAATCTACAACAATCTACAAATATGCACAGGAATGACAATACGAAATCAGAGGAATCCCAGCAGCCTGCAGAAGCACTACTGCCCACAGGACCCTAGAAGTCATTCTATTTCTATTCTGCAGTCTTCATATATATATATATATATATGTAAATACGGTTAACAGGTTATTAATTAGTTAGTTATAACCGTTAATGTTAGTTGAGAAATTTATGTTCGAATATGTGTATAAATATTCACTCATTCGCCTGTAAAGAAATAAGAAAAGAAAGAAGGAATAAACTCTGTATGCAGATATTCTAAGTCATAAAACAACTCTAGTTTTTCTTCCAAGAATTCATTCTTCTCTTCTGTTGAATCTTCATCTGCATGTTTTACATTCCTCACGTAGGAATTCTACATGGTATCAGAGCTTAATTCCAAGCTATGAAATTCAAAGTTTTTTTCTCCCTTTAAACCTCTTCTTCATCGTAAACAGAAAGATTCAAATTCTTGGGGGTTTTACAAATCCTTTTCTTCGTCATCTTCTTGATCTCTTCAAAGACTTCAAAATGTCTGATCATCTTGAAGGAAATGCTTCTACAGCACACAATGAATCATTCAACACCACTACTATGAATCTATCTGATGATTCCTCCAGCTGCTACTACCTGCACCCTTCTAATAACCCTGGTGCACTTCTTGTCTTTGAAATTTTCACAGGTGAAAATTACATTGTATGGAGTAGATCCATGACAATTGCCCTCACAGTGAAAAACAAGATTTCTTTTATTGATGGTTCTTTAATGCAGCCAATCACCAACAATGAATCACTTCGTGTGGCATGGCTAAGATCAAATAATCTAGTCCTGTCATGGCTGATGAATTCTATTGCCAAAGACATTCGCAGCAGCCTTCTTTACTTCACATCAGCCTTCGATATTTGGGAAGAATTGAGAATAAGATATCTGAGAAGTGATGGACCAAGAGTTTTCAGTTTGGAGAAATCTTTAAGTTCTATTTCTCAGAACTCAAAAACTGTTACAGATTACTTCAGCGAATTCAAGGCCCTATGGGATGAATATATTAGTTTTCGTCCAATACCAAACTGCAAATGTGGAAATCTTGATTCATGTTCTTGTAACATTCTAAAGCACCTAACAGATCGACAACAGTCAGATTATGTGATGAAATTTCTGGTAGGACTCCATGATTCCTTCTCTGCAGTCAGAAGCCAATTGCTACTTCAAACTCCCTTGCTATCTATGGGGAAAGTGTTTTCTTTGCTTCTGCAAGAAGAAAGTCAAAGATCCCTAACGAATATGGTAGGAGTTTCCATTGACTCACATGCCAAGGCTGCTGGACAATATCACAATCCAAATCACAGGTCAGGTTCAACATATGTTACACGTTTTTCTAAACAAAAAGGAAAATCAGAGGCAACTTGTTCTCACTGTGGATATCCAGGACACCTAGTTGATAAATGTTTTCAGATCATTGGATATCCTCCTGGATGGAAGGGGCCAAAAGGAAAAAGATTTGCTGCCACGCCACATACAAATAGAAATTATCAAACACTACCCATTGCACATAATACTGTTGCTTCAGAACAAAAACAAGAACCTCCCAACATTGTTTTCTCTCAAGAACAAATGCAGAATCTACTCACTCTTGCAAATAGCATTTCCAACTCAAAGCTACATAACACTGCTAAGGAACAAGTATCTGTATCAGGTATATCATTTTCTTGTCATACAAATTCTTCACCTCAGAACAATTTTACTTGGATTCTTGATACAGGGGCAACAGATCACATGATCTGTAGCCCCATTCTTTTCGAGTCCATTGTTCTGCCTAAAATACAAAACCAAGTTCATCTGCCAAATGGCCAAAAGGTGCCTATTGCATTTACAGGGACGGTTAAATTCTCTCCCGATATCATTTTAAACAATGCTTTTTATGTACCTTCTTTCAATATTAATCTTATTTATGTTTCAAGATTAACTGCTGATAACATTATTGGCCTGTTTTTTCTTCACACGAAATGTTTTCTGCAGAATCTAAGCAAATGGAGGACGATTGGGCTTGCTGAAGCTGAATCTGGTCTATATCATATTCACAAACCTTCTGACCAGTCTACAGAAAGCTCACCTCCTAGATCAATAATCAAATCTTGTATTGTTGCCACTGACCTTTGGCATTTACGTTTAGGCCACATCCCTATTTCCAAACTCAATCTTCTTAATAAAATTGATTCTTCAGTAACTTCTACAGGTAAATCCATTTGTGACATTTGCCCCTTAGCTAAGCAAAAACGGCTCTCTTTTCCCCTGTCTATGCATACATCTACACAGGTTTTTCAATTAATTCACATTGACATTTGGGGACCCTTCTCTGTTACTTCATATTCTGGTCATCAATTTTTCCTCACCATTGTTGATGATTACAGTAGATTCACTTGGTTATTTTTAATGAAAACCAAGTCTGAAACTAGAGGTCTTCTTAACAATTTTCTAATATATGTTCATACTCAATTCAACACCAGAATTCAGACTATCCGAACAGACAATGGACAAGAGTTCAATATGCCTACCTTTTATCAAGACCATGGCATCATTCATCAAACAACTTGTGTTGAAACACCCGAACAAAATGGAAGAGTTGAAAGGAAACATCAACATCTACTAAATGTAGCTTGATCCCTTATGTTTCAATCCAAACTCCTCTTAACCTACTGGACCGATTGCATCCTCACATCCACTCACATAATCAACCGCACTCCCTCACTTATTCTACAACATCAAACACCATATCAGCTTCTTTTTAATAAACCACCCATTTATAATTACTTCAAAGTTTTCGGTTGCTTATTCTACAACATCAAATTTCAACCACGAGCCACCAAATGCATTTTTTTAGGATATCCCCCCCACATTAAAGGGTACAAACTGCTTGACTTAACAACATGCAAAACTTTCGTGTCTCGCAATGTCATTTTTCATGAATCCACATTCCCATCAATACCAAACACAGTTCACACACCCCTTGTCTTTCCTGATTTTCCTCAGTTTTTTGATTCCTTCATTTGCAAGCCATCCCAGCCTTCACACCATTCTGTTCTTCCAGTACCCTTGCCTTTCCAAACTTCTGCTCCTCCAACTCCTACCTTACCTTAGAATGATGGTTCCCAACTCAGAAGGTCTGCAAGAACTAAACATCCACCTCATTACTTACAACAATATTATTGTGGAAATATGGCTCAGGTTCCTTCAGCAGACCCAAGCTCTTCAAATTGCTCCATTCCTGTTTTTGAACCAAAAACTTACAAACAAGCCAGCTCTATTCCTCATTGGCAACAAGCGATGACCAATGAAATTATAGCTCTTGAACACAACCACACTTGGGATTTAGTACTTCTGCCTCATAACAAATCTGTCATTGGATGTAAGTGGGTATACAAAGTCAAATTCCAAGCTGATGGTAAGGTTGAACGCTACAAGGCCAGATTGGTAGCTAAGGGCTACACACAACAAGAGGGAATTGATTTCTTTGACACTTATTCCCCTGTGGCCAAGATGACAACCGTCAGAGTTTTTCTCACAATTGCTGCTGTCAATAATTGGCATTTACACCAACTTGATGTAGACAATGCCTTCTTGCATGGTGACTTACATGAGGAAGTGTATATGCAATTGCCCCCTGGTTACTCCACTCCCCATGATCCTCGCGTCTGCAAACTCAAAAAGAGCATTTATGGCCTAAAACAAGCTTCCAGACAATGGTTCTCTAAGCTGTCTACCTCTCTATTACTTTTCGGTTTTCTACAAGCAAAAGCAGATTCTAGCCTCTTCATCAAAAAAACTACCAGCAGCTTCATCGCAGTATTAATCTATGTTGATGATGTCATCATCACTTCTGACACCCTTACAGCAATAAACCAAGTTAAACAGTTCCTTCGCACGACTTTCCCTATAAAAGATTTGGGAAAGCTCAAGTATTTTCTAGGCATTGAGGTTGCTCGATCTTCAACAGGCATTGTTCTTTGTCAGCGCAAATATGCATTAGATATCCTAGCCGATAGTGGATTCTCTGGAGCTAAACCAGTCAGATTTCCTATGGAATCCACACTGAAACTCAGTGCCCATGATACTAGCCCTACTCTGTCCGACCCTGCCTCGTATCGTCGCTTAATTGGCAGACTTCTCTATCTCACAATCACACGCCCAGACTTATCCTATGCCATCCAAACTCTCAGCCAATTCATGTCCAACCCTCATACAACGCATCTGCAAGCTGCAGAAAGAGTCCTTCGCTATCTTAAAGCCACACCAGGTCAAGGATTGCTTCTCAAAGCTGATTCTACATTCCATTTAAAAGCATACTCTGACAGTGATTGGGGAGGTTGCGTTGATACTAGGCGCAGTGTCACTGGATACTTGGTGTTTCTTGGCGATTCACTCATCTCCTGGAAATCAAAGAAACAACCAACTGTCAGTCGATCCTCAGCAGAAGCTGAATATCGAGCCTTGGCAACTACATCATGTGAACTTCAATGGCTGGTTTATTTGTTGGCCGATTTTCATATTCAACACTCCCAGCCTGCCCTGCTGTATACTGACAGCAAACCTGCTTCCGATATTGCCTCTAATCCGGTTCATCATGAACGCACTAAACATATACAACTTGACTGCCATCTTATACGTGAAAAATTGCAGGAGGGATTGCTTAACATCATTCACATCCCTTCCAGATATCAGCTTGCAGACGCACTGACAAAACCACTCGGTTGTCTCACCCTTAATCCTATCCTTAGCAAGATGGGAATGGTAAATATCCATTCTCATCTTGAGGGGGGATATTGGAATCTACAACAATCTACAAATATGCACAGGAATGACAATACGAAATCAGAGGAATCCCAGCAGCCTGCAGAAGCACTACTGCCCACAGGACCCTAGAAGTCATTCTATTTCTATTCTGCAGTCTTCATATATATATATATATATATATATATATATGTAAATACGGTTAACAGGTTATTAATTAGTTAGTTATAACCGTTAATGTTAGTTGAGAAATTTACGTTCGAATATGTGTATAAATATTCACTCATTCGCCTGTAAAGAAATAAGAAAAGAAAGAAGGAATAAACTCTGTATGCAGATATTCTAAGTCATAAAACAACTCTAGTTTTTCTTCCAAGAATTCATTCTTGTCTTCTGTTGAATCTTCATCTGCATGTTTTACATTCCTCACGTAGGAATTCTACACAAGGAGATGCATGATAATATCATGCAAATTATAGGGCGAACACATTTAATTTCCTAGCAAAATATGCAAAATTATCAGAATTTTTACGAGAGTAATACATTTTTTTTCAAAATCTATATTGTTGATAAAATAAACATTCAAGATCATTTAGATTTTTTAAAATATAAATTTTAATTATCAGAAACTTAAATAAAAATTGAAAACCACCACTTGCATCACGTGGACATAGTGTTAGTTGCTATCTATATTATACTATACTTTAAAACCCATGAGAAAATTATTATGTTGGTATTGTTGTATATAGAGTGTTTACACTGTGGACCTCACTGTAGAGATAAAGTGTTTGCACTGTTAGACATTGGAGGGCGTTGTCTTTTCTCTTTGTTATTCAAAAGCTGCTGATGCGTGTTGGGTCATTGGGTAATAGCATAATCACCTGACCCAAGGCTATTGGGTCTTGTATTACCGCCTGATCCAAGGCTATTAGGTCTCGCTTGACCACAAGACTTAAGACTATTGAAAAAAAATATTATTTTTAATACTTTAAAGGTAGTTTAAATATTTTTTATAAAAAATAAAAAAAAAATTATAAAAAAAATTAATTAGCATTTATGTTTAGGATACTTCAAGAATAGTTTAAATGTTTTTTTTATATCAAATAAAAAAAAATTATAAAAAAAATTAATTAGTATTTCTGTTTAGGATACTTCAAATATAGTTTAAATGTTTTTATATAAAAAAATTATTTATGATACTTCAAAGATAGTTTTAATATTTTTTTATAAAAAATAAAAAATAAAAAATTAATTAAGATTTCTGTTTAAGATACTTCTACATAGTTTAAATGTTTTTTTTAGAAAAAAATAAAAACAATTTGTAAAAAAAAATAATTAGAATTTTTGTTTAGGATACTTTAAGGATAATCTAAATGTTTTTTTTAGAAAAAAATAAAAAACATTTATAAAAAAAGTAATTGACATTTCTGTTTAGGATATTCAAGGGTAATTTAAATATTTTTTTATAAAATATAAAAAAACTTAACTAGAATTTATATTTATGATACTTCAAGGATAATTTAAATGTTTTTTTTTATAAAAAATTAATTAACATTTTGGTTTTGGATATTTCAAGGGTATTTTATATTTTTTTTATAACAAGTAAAAATATTAATTAGGCATGGCTGCCAGACCCAAAGCTTTTGGGTGTGACTTGGCCGTTAGAACTAAGAGCTTATAAAAGCTAAAAAATAATATTTTTTAAAAAATAATTAGAATTTTTATTTAAGTTACTTCAAGGATAGTTTAAATGTTTTTTTATATAAAAAATACAAACAATTTATATAAAAAATTAATTAGGATTTCTATTTAGTTTATTTCAAGGATAATTTATTTTTTTTATAAAAAATAAAAACAATTTCTAAAAAATTAATTAAGATTTATATTTAGGATGCTTGGTGGTTTAAATGTTTTTTTTATATAAAAAAATAGAAAATATTTATAAAAAAATCATTTAGGATAGTTCAAGAATATTTTTAATGTTTTTTTATAGAATAAAATAAAAAAATTTAGAAAATAATTAAGATTTTTATTTAGGATTCAAGGAAAACTTAAATGTTTTTTTTAGAAAAAATAAAAAACATTTATAAAAAAATTAGGATACTTCAATAGTAGTTTAAATGTTGTTTTTTATAAAAAATAAAAAAAATAATTAATTAGCATTTCTGTTTATGATATTTCAAGGGTTGTATAAATAATGTTTTTTTTTATAAAATATAGAAAACATTTATAAAAAATTTATTTAGGATATTTCAAGGATAATTTTAATATTTTTTTATAGTAAAAATTAAAAAAAATTAAGATTTCTGTTTAGGATTTCTAATATAGTTTAAATATATATTTTTTTTAAAAATAAAAAATATTTATAAAAAAAATTAATTAGAATTTTTGTTTAGAATACTTTAAGGATAATTTAAATATTATTTGTAGAAGAAATAAAAAATATTTATAAAAAATTAACTAGCGTTTTTGTTTAGGATACTTTAAAGGTAGTTTAAATATTTTTTTATAAAAAATAAAAAAATAATTAGAATTTTTGTTTAAGATACTTCATATATAGTTTAGGAGTCTGGATTAGCCGTCAGACCCAGCTGTCTTAGGTCTAGCATGCTCTTCAGACCCATAGTTTTTGGGTTTGACTTTATGGCTAAATTTAAAACACTTAAAATATTATATATAATTTAAATATATATATATATATAAATATATATATTAAAAAAATTATTAATAATTTGCTGTGAAACGAGAGACAATATACTTGTATAATTAAAGACATGTTATATCGGGAAAATCATGGTGGTTGACTGAAATGGAGAAGGACGAAAAAAGGATCACTCTCGGACAGTGAACCTGGACGAAAACATTGTCACGTCAAGCATGGGCCAGAGGAACCCACTCAGCTCAGGATAATGAGCTGAGTGGCGACTCATTAAGTACCGACAATTTGACCGTGTTAGTGGCGGCTTCCTTTACTCCTTCACCAATGTCGTTCCAATTTGTTTACTTTAACTTTAGGACCATGGGAGAGGGGTCCTAACCTACCACTCACGAGACTTTATGTTAAAAAAGTTAAATTCATCATGCACAGGACACCATCAAGCCTAGAAACACAAATTATAGTTTTAAAAATTATTATTTTTATAGTTTTAAAATCTGATTAGTGAGTCAAGCCAGGATAATGTTTGGATCACGAATCAGGTTGACCATTGATTCAGGTAAAAAAAACTCAATGAATTTTTTACTAGTATTTTATACTAACCTGGATTTTTGATCAGGTCAAATTGAATCAATTCTTTTTCTATTTTTTTTTAAACTCAAACTTATCCAAATTTTAAATTAGCTAATTCTGTTCGCTATCCACCAAGATAAATTATTTAATCCAATTCAAAACATATCAAACACAATTATTTAACTAGTATAATCTACTTCAATTCAGTCAGTACAGTCCAATCAACATATATACTTGATATAACTTTAATTTACTAAAAAGAGCTGCTATATATCCATGTAAATTAACATAGCCAGCCAGCGTAATAATTCTTTGTTTAATCTCAGTTAAAGTGAAATTTAAGATCTTTTATAGCTTTAAAAGTTTGGTCTACATCCATCAAGTTATCCTAGAACTCTCCCGCTTTAAGCGTAATTGTTCAAATCAATTAACAAGTGCTGCGATAAAATCTCAAAAGTTCAATATTTGATTTCAATAGCATAAATTTAAGTGTTTGGTCCCGCTGTAGATTTTCAAAAATATTTTTTAATAAAAAATATATTTTTAATTTTTTTATATTAACACATTAAAAACATTTAAAAACACAAACAAAAAAAAAGAAGAAAAAACCTCTCGTAATATAAATATAGATGCATCGTTGCATGATGTGTTCAACCATCGTCTAGCTGTGCAACAAGAAAAGATCAGTCACGAATTCATTTTACTTGGAATACATGATCAACTAGATAGGTGTATGAATTCCGATCGATACACACATATATAGCTGTGGTAAAAGCCATCTAACTATTAATTAACATGAAGAAAAACCAAGAAGGATTATATATATAATTTCATGATCATTCGCTGCCATTATTTGGATGCATAAGATTTTCCAGCTAAAATCACTCAGATACATACTGCTTTCTTTTATCCTCGCTTGCTGCTAGCTCTCACTAAAAACACCATGCTAATCAAGGAGAGAACTAAGATTTGCCAAGCTAGCAAGAACATCACCCTACGGAACCTTGCTCTAGAGAGATGGGAAATGGTCACTGCATGCCATAGCTCGAGAGCATGCTTATTTGCTAATTAATCTCTTCTCTCCTAGTTAACTATCCATTCTATTAATTAGATGATCCCGTAGGGGAAATTACTAGCCAACTCAAGTTGAAAATACATTTTGCCCTGGTGGTGATATTCTTGCATGCACTTTCGGTTCAAGATCAAAGGTTATCTGACTTGAAGGAGGTGCTGGCTTTGGAGATGGAGGTGAACTTGGTATTGGTCTTTCAAGATTTGTTATCATAGAAATGCACCCATCAGTGCATTGAGACCTAATGATCTCAAGCTGGGCTTTCGGTGTTGCAGGTTTCGGAGGTGGAGGAGGTGATGCCGTGGTCCGTCCATAACTAGGCGTCACTTGACCGATTGATGGATCAGCTTTCGGAGATTGTGGTGGCGGAGATGAATACTTCTCGTAATTGCTGGTTAATTCCTTCGATCTAGGTGAAGGGATCGGAGATGGAGGTGGTGGGCTATAACGTCTTCCATAATTAGCTAGTGTTGCTACTTTGAGTCCAAGGCTATCTGCAGCACATGAAGAAACGAAAATTTATTTAGAATATTTCCAAGCAATTCTATATTTCCAGAACAAAGAGATTCAACATTCAAAAATTTTAATCTCTTTAATTATTTAAGTCCATCATTTTAAACAAATCATGTTCGAATCAAGAAACAATTTATAAGATGAATAAACTTCTATGAAATTAGTGAGACTTGATCATATATATGTCTATGCACAAGCTTGTTAATCACCTGGTAAAATCCTTGCTTGAGAGCCATTAATGGCTATAAGTCCAACAAAGGCTAAAGTAGTGGCAAGGAAGACAGCACTCGTCATCGGGCTCTTCATATTCTTAGGCATGTTACTAATGTATGACACTAAAGCATAATGGGTATGTGTCATCCACCTTCCCTGCTGCCATCCACCTCTGCATCCAGCAGATACCAGCTCTCTGCAACCTCATCGTGTCAGCAGCTTCGAGTTACATGCCACTATTTTAACCAGACCAACATTCTCCTGGGAGTTCTCATTCTTAAACAAAGCATCCTGTAAAATGAAGTCCAAACATTGTTGCAGAATCTGTATGTCCACAGATGTCCCTGCAGCACCCACAACCAGAAAAATAATAAATCTTTCCGATTTCTATTATTGCACAGAATACATTCTTTCTCCCGGAAAATTTAGACATGAGGAGTTCCTAGCTAGGTTAAATGCAGATGGCATGCCAATAAACACAAGACAAATAATGCTAATACCAATGATCATGGAAATGTGGTCCTTTTTTTTCTTATAAGCAATATCAAGCCTGGAAAAGGCGAAATTAACAACCCCAAGGGTCAATTGGAAACAGATACAACAGAAACAAAAGAGACCAGGTGGGAGAAAAGATAACCCAAAGGCAGAAAATTAATACAGTCAGAGATCCATCCCTTGCCTAATTCTTCATCAGATTCTCAGCCAGCAAACGACTTCTTTAAGCCATAAACTGTATACATGAAACCAGAGTCCTTCCCATGTAATCACCATAGCTCCATAAAAACAAGCAGTATAAAAGGACAGGTTGTCCGCAACACCCAGTCACAGCAGAGAGCACAAAATCAGCCAACATGGTATAATCTGGGCCGGTTAATTATATGAAGTGTCGAAGCCAAGCCACCAATTCACAAACTTGGTTAACGCCTTGTTTTGCAAGAGCATCTGCCATATAGTTACCCTCCCTCAAGGCGTGAGAGTACGTTATCAAACCCAAGACTAGAGAGAACCTGGATGCGAGGATGAAAAGCTCATGAAATCTCGACGGTCTACATCCAGTTAACCACCTTGGAAGAATCCGATTCAATTACAATTCTCCTCCCAATAAACTCCTCTCTAGTAGATGATAGTTCTAATGCTTTAATCACTGCCAACAGCTTTGCTTCGTTGATTCTTTAATCTCAAGTACTTCCTTTGAAAACACACACTACACCACTCCCTTGTGATCACGAAGAAAACCCGGCCCCAATGCCAGCAGGTCCAGGCTTACCAATGGAAGATCCATCCACGTTCCATTTGAGCCCATGAGTTTCAGGAGGAGTTGATGCCATGGTCCATAACTCGGCGTTACTTGACCGATTGATGGATCAGCTTTCGGAGATTGTGGGGGCGCCGGAGATGAATACTTCTCGTAATCGCTGGTTATTTCCTTGGATCTTGGTGAGGTAACCGTCCACATCAACCTCGACTTGTTATTTGATATTAAAATAAAAAAACTGATACTATAAATATAATTGCGGTTTGGGATTAATTCGGAAAAAAAAACCTAGTTATTGGTCTTGATTACCAAGTCAACTTGTTAATATTTAATTTAAATTAATTTTTTTATAAAAATAATATTATTTTATTTTTTCAATTCTTTAATCTTGACTTGGTGAGAAAAGATTAAATTTGACCTAATCATCTTGCTCACAAGTTAACTTGGCTAGGTTGACCAAATTTTTTTTGAGTTTTTTGAGTTAATATCTTTTCCGGTTCAAATAAAAACTCTGTCTGAACTAGATTTAGAATCATGAATTTCACAGATTGACCTATCAAATAAAGATAAATAATTTAATTTAATTCAAAACATACCAAACACAAGACAAAATAATTATTTATCCAGTATAATCTAGTTCAATTCAGTCTAGTCCAATCAATATTATTCAGCATAGCAAACACCGCCTCTGGAGCAGCTCTCTCCAAATATTATACATAACTATAGCATATGTACTTGGTATAACTTTAATTCACTAAAAAGAGCTGCTATATATCCATGTAAATTAACATAGGCAGCCAGTGTAATAATTCTTTGTTTAATCTCAGTCACAGTGAAATTTATGATCTTTTATAGCTTTAAAAGTTTGGTCTACATCAATCAAGTTAATCTCATGCTTATTTGCTAATTAATCTCTCCTCTCCTAGTTAACTATCCATTCAATTAATTAGACGACCCCGTAGGGGAAATTACTAGCCAACTCAAGTTGAAAATACATTTTGCCCTGGTGGTGATCCTGCATGCACTTTCGGTTCAAGATCAAAGGTTATCTGACGTGTAGGAGATGCTGGCTTTGGAGATGGAGGTGAACGTGGTACTGGTCTTTCAAGATTTGTTATCATAGAAATGCACCCATCAGTGCATGGAGACCCAATCTCAAGCTGGGCTTTTGGTGATGCAGGTTTCGGGGGTGGAGGAGGTGATGCCATGGTCCGTCCATAACTAGGCGTCACTTGACCGCTTGATGGATCAGCTTTCGGAGATTGTGGTGGCGGAGATGAATACTTCTCGTAATTGCTGGTTAATTCCTTCGATCTCTGTGAAGGGATCGGAGATGGAGATGATGGGCTATAAGTTCCTCCATAATTAGCTAGTGTTGCTACTTTGAGTCCAATTCTATCTGCAGCATATGAAGAAACGAAAATTTATATAGAATATTTCCAAGCAATTCTATATTTCTAGAACAAAGAGATTATCAACATTCAAAAAATTTAATCTCTTTAATTATTTAAGTCCATCATTTTAAACAAATCATGTTCGAATCAAGAAACAATTTATAAGATAAATAAACTTCTATGAAATTAGTGAGACTTGATGATATATCTAAGCAGAAGCTTGTTAATCACCTGGTAAAATCCTTGCTTGAGCGCCATTAATGGCTATAAGTCCAACAAAGGCTAAAGCAGTGGCAAGGAAGACAGCACTCGTCATCGGGCTCTTCATATTCTTAGGCATGTAATTAATGTATGACACTGAAGCATATTGGGTATGTGTTATTTATATATAGACCTTGTACATGTGAACAATGAACATGTTGCTGTGTTGAGTAAGTAGGTAACCGTCCACATCAAACTCGACTTGCTACTTGATATTAAAAAAAAAAAAAAGATACTATAAATGGCCGTCTAAATTTGATTATAATTCCTAGCTATAATATTACAATTTGGTCAATGACATAAGTCTAATTCACATGTTCGGGAGATTCGGTCTTGCTAATATTACAAGGGAAAGACTTAGCCCTTGGTCTAAAACCATACATGGTCTTCCGCGTTCCATGTCTTCATCGGCGTTGTCTCCTGGCCTCGTGTTTGAATCTCCCCGAGGTAGTGGTGGTCAGCTTTAGATAGTAGGTGTGGACTTCCTACAAACGGTAGTCAGGGATGGCTTCTGTATTGAAAGTCATCCTCCACGCGAGGCAACACCATATTTTATCGATTAAGGAAGATCCAAATGTGAAATTATACTATCAATTCAAAATAAAAATATTTTTCTTGAAATTAAATTAATTTTTTATTTAATTAAAAAGTATATTTTATTGATAAACTTTATTAATAATAAACAAATATAAAATGAGTACCCTAATTATTCTTTAATTGCATCTCTAGTTTTATCAATACAAATATTTAATTAAGGTCTAGTCAATCTTCAGTTAGTTCTTCCATCAATTTGTTTTTCATTCCAAATTGAAGATATTGAAATGAGAATCACATATGGTGTAGTTTGATATGATTGAAGAACGATTGAAGATATATGGAATCGTTGGATATATAATTATAAAGTGAGGGCTTTTCTCTCTCAAAATTTATTAAATTACATGATAATTTAATTGGCTTACCGTAACCAAAATCTTTCAAAAAACTTTAAATTATTTTACTATATATTAAAAAACTTGGGATGAAACACTGTTTGTTTACATGAACAATAAACCACTTTAAGTTTTTTTATTATTATTATTTGCATCCTTCCCTTTTTGTTTTTTTATTGTGCCTTCAAACTTTTTTATCACCTAAAATCTGTTTTTTTTTTTGCATATTTTTTTATTGGATCCTTCAAAATTTATTTTTTTTCACTCGTATTTTTTTTATTAATCCTTTTACTTTTCATTTGATAGTTATAATTTAATTTTACAATCAGTGAAATATAAAACTATTTTTAGAATCACATGAACATGAAAAGACGAGAAAAAATATTTAAAAAAAAACAAAAAGAATGCAACATAAAAGACATAATTCATTGGGAATTGCAATAATTATTTTTTTTTTTAATTTTTTTTTTAATTTTTGTGTCACTTGACTTTTTTATTCTCAATTTAATCTTTTCATATTAAATTGATTAATTAATGATTGAGTTTGATATTTTATTTTGGTTGACTTTAATTATACAAGGCACTCATGATATTAAGAATAGGTTTTGATATTAATTTAATGCTCAATTTAACAAAATAAAACTTAATTTTATTAATTCAAACCAATTAAAATTTTAGAGATTTAATTTCAAACTGGTACAAATATTCAGTTTTTTTTAACAGTAACATTTTTATTTCAACTTCCCAACTCAATCTTTGAATAAAATCAACAATTTTTTTATTTATTAGCATACACAATATTCTATTTAAGGAAAGCTCACAAGTATTTTATTAGTTACATGCCATTTCAAATCTCAAACAGCGAGCTCTCGGCCTTGGGTTCATTTCCATGAGGTGAGCTATTCGACTCTTATGGAACCCGGGCCTTCTTATTCTCCGTAAGGTAATTTACAAGCCTTGCCACAAAACAGTTATTCCTATCCACGTCCCCAAACAAGTATCTTATTTCCCGTGCCCGGTTTCTCCACGATACGCCCGAGTCATCTACCATTGCCGTTCTCATTGACTCGGCCACTGATGCCCATGTAAATGATCCATCTTGCTCCTTTCTTGGTATCTCCAGCCCAAGCTTTTTTCCATGCAACAACCTTGAGTTAAGCCCTTGTTCATTTAGGATTGGAAGCAGAATCAACACTCGGCCAAACGTTAGCCCCTCAATGATGGAGTTCCAACCACAGTGAGTCATAAACCCCCCAACTGAATCATGACTCAGTATTTTCACCTGTGGAGCCCATCCCCCATGTATAATCCCACGATTCTTGACTCGCTCCTGAAAGCCATCTGGTAGCATATCCAACGCGTTCTTAGTTGACCCAGGTATTTTGTTGAGTACCCAAAAGAAAGGTAACGTTGAATTCTCCAAACCAAGAGCTAACTCTTTCAATTCTTCACCACTCAAAGAAGCCTCAGTCCCTATGGCAACATAAACTACTGAGTGAACCTTTTGTTTATCCAACCACTCTTTGATATTACTCCACTCGTGACCATCAATATTATCATCTTCTTCGTTATGTTCGACTATCGGAGGCAAAAACCCGACCGGTATAATTGGTTTTTTGTACAGCTGATCGTGTAAGAGATTGAACCACTCCGGTTCAAACTCGGGAGAGCTTCTAATGATCACAACATCACTCCCTCCAGCTGCAAAACCGAACCGGATCAAATCCGACGGTCCAGTTTCATCTTCCTCCGTTTTCTCCACATACTTTGTTACCTCATGCAAACGGAAAACAAGGTCTGATTCAAAAGGGATCCACTTGGGCACGACCGTGAAGTCCTCAGCTTTCGACCGGGGATCTCCAATAGTCATCAAAGCTGATGGTGGCCCAATATAAGATAAACATGCAGCAGTGAAAAGACTAAAGAAGGCACATGAGATACCAAGCCTTGCTGCTACGGATGGTAGCCAGTGAGAAGCATAATCGTAGAAAATCCAATCTGGTTTTGAGGATTCAAGGAAAGTCGTCAGTGGTGGTTCAAGCAAATCAAAGCCTTTCTTTAGTAACTGTTGTTTGGTGTAAGGTACGTCTGTAGATGACTCTGCACAGGATGGTAAGTTGGGTACATGAGGAAAGGGAAAAGATACTAGAATAATTTCTGAAGATAGTTGTTTTGGTATTTTAGGAAGCCTATTAAGGTTCCTCGGTGTTGATACAAAGAAGATTTTGTGACCCTTTTCAGCTAAGAGCTTGGAGAGTTGGAGAAATGGTATGAGATGTCCCGTGGCTAGCCATGGAAACATTACTACTTGCAGTCTGTTGCCGTCTTCCATGAAACTGCAGAAAGGAAAAGCAGAATTTTTGTTGATAATATGGCATTTAATTATAGCCAGAAGACACTTGAAATTACTGTTGTGTCAAGCGTGACTTTGCTTTTGGAATATCACTTTCAAGGGCAAATCTTAAATCTCTCTCCCAATCATTCACCAATTTTCAGCTGGGTTCCGGACTAATACTTTTCTCAATTTCGTTTTTCTTTAAAACTATTAGATATTCTTCCATTAAGCTACCCTCTCCAACAGTATATTATTAAACCCACAGGAGACTAGTTTATTTTGCCACCAGTATTATTAAACCTGCCCGCCAGAGACCAGTGTTACATAGAATTGGGTGGGAGTTTAGCTAATCAAACTTGGTTAATCTAACAGGTTACTTGTAATCAAAATTTGGGTGAAATCTAATTTGATTTTTATAAGATTTTAAGAATGATATTGTTTTAACTTTTAATTTTTTTTTTACAATATTAAAACGATATCATTTTAAATTAACTCAACTAATTTACGACTCAGGCTGGATTTTATAAATACATTCTCAACCCCTAACAAGGAGAACTGTAGATGAATTATGGAATAACGAGATGCTATTTCCAGAAGATATTAGTGTTTGCATTAAAGAAAAACTAGGAGAACTGTAGATGAATTACCAAATTGAGGTATGCATGCATGCTACTATACATGATAAAATCAACTGAGGATTTCTATTTACCTAGAGTATCGTTGGAGTAATTTGAGGTTTGATCTTCTTTAAATTCAAGGTAGGAGAATTGGAGAAGGGAAGTTAGAAGGGGTCAGGAGGAGGAGGAGAAATAAATGGTTCAGTTAAAAATACAATATAATTATTTATTGAGATGGGAATAAATTTCCAAGAAAATAGTTATGCTGAAGTGACTACTAGTTTACATAAAATTAAAGGTTAACAAATCAACTATCCTACAAACTCATGATATGTACTAAGGAATTGCATATCACAAGGCAGAGAAATTCTCAGTTTTCAGGAAGCTAAAACAAATTCACAGGGAATAGAGACCATGCTCGTATATCACAAAGCACATAAATGTTTAGCCTACCAAAACAAATCAAAGAGCAACCTTCTGTTAGGCGCAACTAAGAAGGGAGATTTATTTATTATTTTAGTTGATCTGAGGCGGCATAATTAAGAGCAAACTAGCTAACTTTTACTCGAGAATTAAGCATTGAATCGCATATAGGCAACGAATGAAAAGAACAAAAATTGAATAAAGAAAAGAAGAGTCACCACTCAGCACCGATAATGAAATTTACAGTCAAGGCAAGAGGCACCTAAGATCTAAAGAGAAGTTCACTGCTGCAACAAAGCATAGAGATAGAGCTTGTGCGTTACAGAGAATGACAGTAGCAAGTAAGGAAACAGAGAAGAGAAGGAACTACCAATTACCAAAAAGAAAAGGGCCCATTTGAGTAAAAACGAAAACAAAATACAAGAAGTTAGCTCACCTTGAATGAAGAAGAGAGGAGAGAAGACAAAGGGGTTGATGAGCTCAAAATCTCAGTGGGTGAGATAGGCTTTGGGTTTTTGCAACATAATATGGCAGTCAATACAGAAGATTGCATCAACAGCAGATATACAGAGGGGCACCAGAAGCTCCATTAGGCCTCCATGCAGCAAGGTGCTGGGGGCGGGGGGGCAGTTGAAATAGGAAGAAAATCTAGAAGACCATAACTAGGTTGAGAATTGCAAACGACAGTCCAGACCAAAGCTATATCAAAAGTCCCACCATTAATCTTCATTCCAAGATTTCCTTCTACAACTTGAGGGGATCTGATGTTATCCTTGAGGTTGACTTAAAACGCCCAGTGAAAGGGATTGGGCTTTTTCATCCCAAGCCCAAGATAAAATCATGAGGCCTTATGAGAGATTATATATGTACGAAGGAAAATGGAAGGGATTAAAATGTCAATGTCAAGCCCAGATAAAAAATCAAAACATTCAGAATGATGTGGCTGCTGGGATTCGAGCCCAGGTCTCCACGGCCACAACGTGGAATTCTCACCACTAAACTACAGCCACAAGGTGATACTTTCGGTCTCGACTTATATATTAAATGAATGCATATTTCTTTCTTCGGTCATGAGCTAGGGACAAGTAAAAAAAATATATTATGTACTGCATTTTTTTATGTGCTGCGTGGATTTTTGCTTCTGTCGATAGCTCGACTAGTGCTAATTTAGTTATTCTTTTGTGGTGATTTCCCCAAATTTATCTGGTGTTAAGTGGGTAAATGCGCATGCCGAGGAAATTATCCAGGACCGCCGGTGCGGTTGCTCATTCTCTCACTAGCCACCCCAGGTTAAATAATACTCCAGGTGAAGCTGGGGAGACTTTTGAATGCAGGAAACGGTGGAATGGACAGCTGCATTGACCGGAGCAGATTATGAATTCAGTGGCTCTGCTTGTTCTGAAGATTTGAGCTTCACACCAGACGAGGGTTCCTGTTTTCTTGCGGGTCTGATGATGAAGGTGAGGGTGTTAACTTATCAAAGAAACAGATAGAAGGAGAGGGCATCTGTTTCTCCTTGTTACTAGTGATGTTGATGCATTTAAAGCGATAGCAAACACAGTGCAGCAATATCTATCGATATGCACCATCCCTATTGGTCCACGGCTGCTAGAAAGTGTGTCATTCTTTTGAATGACCTTAGTGGTCTCGAATGACCATCTCATTGGCCCCAGAATGGCTGCATCTGTAATAGCCTTGTAAACAAATTCTTTTGGCACTCTTCAGTTTAAATCCCTATGTCTTCCCTGAGCTGCCTTGATGTAGCGTTCATTTTGTGGTCTAGTTTGCTGGCCATGTTATCATGACTTGCAATTTGTATCTCACATAAGAGGTGAATAATAGTTCTTGCAGTGTGATGAAATCGGGAAAAACTTCAGAGAGGAACTGGATTTCTTATGGTTGTGTTCTGAGCTAGTGCAGTGATGGGCTCAACTTTTTCTCTAGCCTGGGTTGTTCCTAAAAAAAACCAGTCTACAGTTGGAACACCCTTTCAATGCTTGAGTTAATAAAGATGGTAGGATGGAATTCTAATCAAATGGAATGAAAAGAGTTGCCCTACATGAATGATATAATAGAGCAATGGCATCAGTTTGTCAACAAATTGGCGTCAACGAAATCGCTGGAAAAAAAATGTGAGAAAGGAGCAGAAAAGAATTTCCAGAGAAGGATCCGGATTCAGTTGTGAGGGACCTTTTATCTATGATTGGTTCTGCACACGAATCGCCAGCTATTCCTAGTAACATATCAGAGGAAGGTAAGGATTTTCTCCGGTGCTGCTTTGCAAGGAATCCTGCACGGAGATCAACAGCAAGTGAGCTCCTGAATAACAAGTATGTGATGGCATTTAAGGAAGAAGGAGAGAGAAAGGGTAGTGAAAGAGAGGAGGTCTTGAATCTTGAAAGGTTCAGTTTACCACTGTCTTCAACTTATGAGGCGAGGACATCTTTGTATCTCTGGAGCATTCTTCATCCGGTTCCCTTTTAGAAGATACTGAGCAGTTTTCCAGCTCCAGCATTGTTCCTGATGTCTCTCCAATGTTTACAAATACATCAGATTAACAAGTTGGGAGTGTGGTTCAACATTAAATTTAATGACTCTGTTCGGATGCTCTTCAATCAATCAAAAATTGATTACTTGTTTTCAATCCTTTTCTTCTGTTATGCTAATAACTTCTTTCTGCTGCATTTACACTCTTTTTTTCCTACCATTTATTGTCTGCAACGAATTATGACGCTGTTGCTCTAATATTTCATTTGCTGGTGCTACTAGGAAAAAGTTGAAAGCACAAAAAAACTGAACAGATGTGGTAGTGATATGGTTAGAATGTAGTATTGGTTACATGAAATTGACTGTTATGTCAAGAGAGCTGAAGAGGCAGTGCCAGATGGTACTTCTACATTCAGCTTCAGCGTTGATTTTATGTGCAGTTATTTTTCATTCCAACTCTATACATTTGATCATTTGGTGGTCTCTTCCAAGTTCTTGCACTGTAATGCTTCAGATTTTCCCTTTTTCTTATTTGTCTACTTTCTAGTTACGAGTATATTGTCATCATGCAAGTTGATTTCCCTTTTTTATAGTGGTAATGGTAGAAATCTGTATGTTCTTGATGCCTTGGCTGGAGTTGAGAGATTGAAGTGTCAGGAATTAGCTGCAGCTGGCAATGTTCATACCAAAAATGTCACTACAGCCGTTCAAAAGTTCTGGAAAGTGATGATTATTAGGAAATAAAGAGTAGATAACAGAACTAAAAAATGTAGACAAAATGAGTCTTTGGAGTCCTTGGCATGAACTTGGTAAACAACGATGAGAAGAACAAGGTTATGATTAGCTTATTATGATTCTGGGAGAGCTTATAAAGATTGGATTCTATATCTGTTGTCATGCCATTTTTATGAGTGTTCACCTACCCTGTAGTCTGTCCAAAGTGTGCATACCTTGCAGGACACCACACTTGAATGTGCATAGTTTGCCCCTCGGAACATTAGCTGATATCATTTATCAACTGTATCCTAAATGTCTGTAATTACGGCCATGTCGACTCTGGTTGTACTGCAATCAGGTTCCAGGAAAAAAAAAAGTCATGGAAAGATTCAAAAAATAGTATGAAAAAAAAAAACAATTTCCAGAGCAAATTAGCATTTAAGGACTGGATGCACTTACTTTAGCAGTGAAGGCTACTCGAAGAACAAATACTGCAGTTCTGCTCTTCATAAGGAAGTTGAAACAAAGGGGGAAGTGGGGATAGATGAACTTCAACACATATATGTAGCAGTGGTCAAGTGATGACAATCTTCAAGGGAATATTTCAATGACAGTTGATTGCAACTAAACTGATAAAAAGAACTGCAAAAGTTAAAAAAAGAAATCATAATTTCCCTGAGTGACCACTGCAGAATCTGAAAATCCTAAACACAAAGTTGGAACTTCAGAAGGCTTTTCTGACAGATATTCCTACATTCTCTATGGATTAAATTGGAAATGGATCATATTGTGGTTTATTTTGGAGTTAAAAGTGGAAAATTTGAAACTCATTTTTCCAATAATCTAAAGCTTTGGATGAATTTTGTTGTGATGTGGAAGATCTTAGTCTTATTGCATCTGTTAATTAAACCGCAGCTAGTAAGAGAATGATTAGTTAACTTGGGCATGAAAAGTTTTATTATTCTCTAGGAAGTTGATTTCTCAGTTACTTGCACATCCAAGACAGAAATAGGTTTTAACCCTTAACATTTAGTCAATAGGATGGTAAGAACCTACTTATATGAATGGATTAAGGATCATAAGCTGGAAAAAGGTGTGATAGCAGCTGTAAATTAAAAATAATAATCAATAAAGAAAGATATCAATCAATAACAAACACTGTTCTTCTATCTATATTGCTGACTAAAATCAATGAATCATTGATTACAAGAACAAATTTATCTTGTGATCCACTGCAAAATGCAGAAAAAATGAAAGAATTCTCAACAAAGAATGTCAACCTAGACATGTTAGACATGTTTGACTGAAAAGTCTGCAATTAATCCACTTTTATGCACCAGCAGGGATAGTGCAGGTTGCTGGATACTGCACTGCGTTTGCTTCAACCCTTGATGCATGCTTCATTGCATCAACATCACTGGTAATGCCCTCTTCATCATCAGACCAAGGAGAGAAACATGAACCCTCATCTGATGTGAAGCTCCACTCTTCATAAAGAGAGGGATCACTAAATTCATCATCTGTCCCGCATAATGTGACAGTCCATTCCACACTTTCAGCATCCAAAGTCTCCACAAACTCAACACCATCTAAATCCACTCCTGACATAAAAGGTTCATCCAGCAACATCTCAGCAGTAAACCTGAACATTGGGTTGGCCACAAAACACCTTTTCAAGAAATCCTTAGCGTCCTTCGAAATCTGAGAAGGAATTTTAGGCAATTCATATCCATCACCGATCTTCCTCAGAAGCTCTTCAGTAGTAACATGAGGTTTCAAATCCCAAGCTGGCTTCCCAGTAAGCATCTCAAGAACGACACAACCAAGAGCCCATATGTCGCAAGGAGACTCTTGAACATGATTAGCCACGGTCTCTGGAGCCATGTACAAAGCAGTCCCTCTTAAATAAGGGTCAATTTTCATTTTCTTGTTCCTCTTCTCTGATTTCTTCGCCAACCCAAAATCCCCAATCTTTGCCACAAATTCACCTGCCTTCGCCCTATTGGAAACAAGCAGTATATTCTCAGGCTTGAGATCACAATGCACATAACCACGACTATGAATATAACAAATCCCTTCAAGAATAGACCTAGTGTATCTTTTCACATCCAATTCAGGCAAACCAACACCATCGGATTTCTTGATAAGACAAGCTAAGTTCCCTCCTGATGCATACTCTAACAACACATTATAAAACATCTCACCATCTTTATTACTAGTAGTTTCTTCACCAAAACACTTGATGATAAAAGGGCATCCATTGAGACAGTTAAATACCTCTTTCTCCTTTTGAAGTGAGCAAGAAGCAGAGACCTCTGCAGACTTGACAGCCATAACTGGAGGATAATAGCCGTTTCTTGATTTGGGGTTCTTTAAACTTGCTAAATAAACTGATCCAAACCCTCCTTTGCCAATAAGTGGCCCTCTTGACCATGCCACTCCACCATTGTTATTGTTGTACTTCATGCTCTCTTCTTCTTCTATGTGTTTTGCCTTTCTCTTCATTGCTAGCAGCTCCTGCTTTTGTTTCCCTGTTTTCTAAGCTAAACGCAACTGAATTGTCAACAAAAAGTCCCTCTAGGGTTTCTGATATACAGGGAAAGCGAGTTTGAAAGCCTTTAACGCGTCTGGATTTGGATTTTCATCGATTGTAAATTGTTTATGTGCTATTTGCAAACCAAACCTCGCTGTATATTCGGATTGCTATGTCGCCATACGTTGTCGGGAACGTTCAAATTTTATTTTATTTGTTTGCAGCTTTTGTCCCTGAGCTATTAAGTTTACGGCACATTGAGGCTTATACTAACAAATTGATCTATCTGGTCCTTGAACTATCGTCTTTTGCTTGTCTTCGTTTGATTTCACCGTTAGGTACAGGTTAACCTTCGACCTTTTCTCAAAACCCCTTCTAGGAATATTCATGATGTTTTGCATTAATATTTTCACAATGCTAGTAAAAACTAAATCTATTTCTAGAAACGATTTCAACATTTTCAAAATTAGATTTTTTTTTTGTTTTATGATATATTTTAACCCCCTCCCCAGTAAAATTTGGGCAATGTTTATTTATTTTCAAAATAAATAATATTTCAAGGATCTAGTTGAGCATTTACTAGCACAAACCTCAATGAATCACAATCTTAAATTATATACAATAAAAAAGTACCTTTAAAATATGTAAAATATCTTAATAAATAAACAAAAAACGACTCCAAAAATAAAACCTTGCAATTAAATTTACTGTGTGGGATTTTGTTTTTGCATGCCATCCATGGTCAATAGAGTCAACTATAGTAGTTAGTAGCAGGGAGCAAGGAGTATCGTATCACTAGAACAAGGACTTAAGTGATCACCGTAGAAAGTTGAGGGGCTAATTAATGACATCCTCTTAATTAAGTGTTTCTTAAGCTAACTCTTCCAAAGGAGAGAATCTAAATCCTAAGTTGCTAACCTCTTTGAAAGTGCAGCTACAGGGAAGCTGATATCATAAGGCTATGATAAATGCTCATTGATAAGTAGACCTACTTTTCACGTACTTTAACATTTTCTCTCTCTCTCATGCTCAACATTAAATTGTGTATTTATTTATGTAACTAGTGGAAACAACATTTAATTACAAAATACGTTTGATGTTAAGATTTAAGAATGTCAAGACTCCAATTGATGCTCAAAATTAGTATGTTGTTGTTAAGAAATCTAATATTTTTTTTTATTAATGTGGGTGTCCGGGTCAGCTTGCGTGTACCTCGACTAATCTCACGGACCTTGAAGTTAACGACCATGTAAGCCTCCAGTGACTCTGAGGTTGTGAGACTCGAACTGGTGACTTCTAGGAAGCAAATATAGGGTCTGACCAGTTGAACTATACTCCTCAGAGTTAAAGAAATCCAATATCTTTTTTTATATAACTCAGGGTGTCCAGGTCAGCTTACGCGCACCACGATTAATCCCCGACCCACTAAACATCCCGCAAGCTCAGTAGGCAGGTAAGACACCACGAGGGTGACAGACGTGCACACAAAGGTTCAAATCTAGGGTGCAGAGGCAGGGAATTCTCTGCTAGGACCGCTAGCCCACAAACTTGGTGCAAAGAAATCCAATATTAATATCTCATGTTGATGGCTAATTTAAGTATATTAAAGTTAAATGAAGTCATTGCATACCATTTCAAATCTAATTATGCACTTATACTCCATTTGAGTTCTAATTCAACTTGAGCCATCATTAGGGTTCAAACTTTTTATTTTTAATCATAGATATGAAAAACATTGACTTGCTATAAAGTCCGAGTTACAAGTCAAATTAATAAGTTAACTCAAATTAAAAGTTTTTTAAAATAATATTATTTTAATTATAAAAAAACCGATTCATCATAAATAAGATTTGAAGTCGATATATTTTGAAGCTAACTCGGCAAACTAAACCGTGTTTTGTGTGTTTTAATATTGCACGATGTTGGAACATGTTGATACAACTTGTCCACTAGCAATAAAATTTAGGCAAACGGTCAAGGTCGGTGACTTTCACATTGAAGGACTCGGAAATAATCAAACATCGAGTTAGATAATTTCCCGACGTAGAGGACATAAACTATTGCTTTGCAAAGTCAGATAGATCTCAGTGCATAGCTGGCACTTGTGACTCCAAGCAAGCACGCAGAAATTCCTCGTCGAATTTTGCATGCCTTAACTGCTTACATAAATAAAAGTGTTTCTTAAAGTAATTTTTATTATGAAATATATTAAAATAATTTTTTTTATTTTTTAAAAATAATTTTGATATTAATATATGAAAAAAATTTAAAAATATATAAAAAAAATTAAATTTTTTTTAATAAAATAGTATTTAGAACACAGTTTCAAACGGTATCTAAAATTTTTGTATACCCTGCTGAAGAATCTTGAATACCATTTATTATTTTCTATTTTCATTTTCTTTTTTTTCTTCATTTTTTATTTTTATTTTGAGTAGTCAATTAAAATAATATGGATTTTTCAATAGAAAAACAAGAAGCCCTTCAAGATAGTAACTATTGTTATAAAAAATTGAAATCATTATTCATACTATCCATCTTATTTTTTTATACCTATAGAATATTATTTTTGTTTCTTTTAAATTAAAAGTAACCACGGAAAAGTTAACTCCAAGAAAAAGATATTTTTTAAAAAATAAATTTATAATAAAAATGAATAAATTCATGATGTTGATCAAATATGAAAATGTAAAACAAAAGAATTGTGACGTTTTATATTACTACAAGTGTTTTTATATAAAATAAGGATATGTTATTATTAATATTTCTTGTCATTTAGAAAATTAAAAAAAAAACATGCATAAGAAAACGATGAAAAATATCAAAAAAAATATATTTTCAAAGCTAATACAAATTTGACACGCTTGAAAACTAGATTTTAATTCTTGGATATATTGTATTTGAATAAACTCGAAAAGTATTTTTTTTTTCTTAGTTGTATAGATGTATTGCATTTAAATAATAAACTTTATTTTTTCTTCTTTGATTTTTTTTAAATTAAAGTATTATTTCATTTATAAAAAGCCTTAAAGTTACTGCTGATGATTTTTATTATTCATTAAATTAAAAAAATACACCTTCATCATGGTTACTTTTTAATTGCAAGAGGAGTGTTGCTAGTGTATTTCTTTTTTTTTTTCTTTCTTCCGGTGCGCTTAAAATGGGCTTAAAAAAACAGTTTGTTGGAGTTTGGGCCACATGGCCCAAATGACAACCATCTTTTGTTTTCATTGCAACACCCAAACCGTTTGGGCCTGGCTTGAATAGCTAAACCAGCACATGAAAAATCCCGATTCTAGCCTCAACACGCTTTAGTATAATTTTTCAAGTTGGAAGCGTACACGGCATAGTAGTTCTTATGATTAATTGATATATTTTATTTTTGATTAGTTTTTACAAGAATAAATTTTTATGCAATATATTGTATCTTTTTCTAACGATGACTATTTCTTGCCAACTGTATGACTTTATTTACCGATCATCCCATCATCTCCTGTCAATATTTCAGACGTGTTTAAAAATATTGTTATAATTGTTTTTTAAAATATTTTTTATTATAAAATATATTAAAATGATGTATTTTTATTTTTTAAAAATTATTTTTGAGATCAACGCATCAAAACAATATAAAACATATAAAAAAAAATTAGTTTTTAATAAAAAATAAATTAATTGTTTTAAAAATATGGATTGAATGATGTTTCCAAACGCTCTCTTCAATGGAGGATGGACTTCAATATTTCTGATAACTAATTGCAGCACTGCTCTCTAATTTTGCGGCAAGCCAACATAAGCAAAGTTTATAAATACATTGTATAACCATGTAGGAAAAAAAATTTTTATAGATTATAAAACTTATTCTCACTTTTCTATTTTCTATTGGATTATGAGACTTTATCTTATGTTCAACACTTAGAAGGTGTTTGAAGGTGTAGTTGTAATTGTTTTTTAAAGTACTTTTCACTCAGAAATACATCAAAATAATATATTTTTTTATTTTTTAAAAATTATTTTTAACATCAGCGTATTAAAATAATATGAAAACATACAAAAAAATAATAATTTAAAACAAACAAACAAATAAAATTTCTTTTTTAAAAAAAATATTTTTAAAATACAAAAACAAACATATTCTCCGTCACTTTAAACTTTATCCGAGGTCGCAAGCTTTTGTTTCTCTTGTATTTAATGACTTTAGTATAAAAGAGTTTCTCGTAGATTTTTTTTCATTATGCTTAAGCCTAAACCCGAAAACCCAGCTCATGCATCTAGATCCAATTTCGCAAGCCATAAAACCAAGTTTTTCCAGACTTCATCACTTTCTTTTCAGTATAAAAGTGAAATTTCATTCTCGCCATAAAAACATATACAGTGATATAAATCAGTACAAAAGGTACCCCAAGAAAAACCTTGTCGGTGTTACATCAAGCATTCATGGAGGCGCCATAGAGTTGAATTCACCGGTATGAAGCCTCACAAGACGTAAATATCCTGTGTAATCTTGAAATTTGAGTATCTAAAAGGGTAAAAACTTGACAAATAAGAGAAAATTTGCACCGTCCCTGTTAAAAAAGCACAGATCAGCAGGGTCATAGGATAGATTAGGCCAAATTAAGGCCTTAAAAAATCCTTGCACCCCACCACTACTCGATGAGCACCATCCACTTGATGATGGAGTGTAGGTCTAATCTAAAAGTAAAAGTGAAGAATAAATTGATTATGAAAATGCAATTTGCGAACTAGGAGCGCCTAACTCACGAAGAACAGCTCAAAAAAGCTTGCAAGTGGATCGAAAAAACTGGATAGCCACAAGCTTCCCTAAAGAGGGTGGGTCCTAAAAGATATTGGCATTCTTTTTTATTTTTTAGGAAGGGTATGATGTGTTGGCTTGCATGCACCATGCCAAATCTTTTCTCTCTAAACAAGACTTTCAAGAGCATGCCCTGCGGCCTGTGACAAATAATATTAGTGGACAAAGGAATTCGAATCAGAGATCACAAAGAGAAGATACCTCTTGGCCCTAGCTCTTCACCAACTCAACCACCTACTCCAAGCCTAGTGGAGGCTTTCATTTCCATCAAATTCTCCATTTATGATGATGATGAAGAAATGATAACGAGACAACCAAAAACAACAGACAGACTTGAGCAGAAATTTTGGTTTTTTCTGTACCATGAAAACGAGAGATTCATTCCCGTTGTTTTCGGTTGATATGACTCAGGATTGGCATCTTGTTCCAGAAGGACAAGCCACAGACAGTGGCCTTAGTCATCTGCACTCGAAGAACACTAAGAATGTCAACTGAGCTCTTCTAGAAACAAGTTTTACTCCTATCACACAAAAATGTCAACTGCAGTACCTGAAAGAAACTCATCTTGCATCCACGATGAACAGGGTAAAGAAATGTCGCATGCAACCTCTTTGTGCGTGTATCACATGCATATGCAACTGTGCAGGCAAAGTAAAGCATATTTCAACAGTAAAGGTTGAAATTGCGCGTGCCCTACTACGAAAAGAAAAAGGATAAGCCAATCTGCTCTGTTGTCCCTTCAATGCATATTCATTTAGGCTTAGTTGAAGGTCTACTCATCATGAGGAAAGAGGTGAGATTAGTTTTTTAGTCCCTCCACAAAATCATAACCTCCACTGAATTTCTTTTTAATTCCTGAGAGATCAATTATCTCTTCATTTGTACCACTCTTTTATTCTGTCAATCGCATCTGCACCTCTCCGTTAAAAGTTCAAGATTTTTTTTCTGACAGTAATTCATTATTATGAAGCAGGATGAAAGTGTAAGGAGCAAGGGTTCTCATAAAAGAAACATTACTGGACACTTACAACAGAAGAAAAATGATCTTCATCAGAACATTTCTGCTGCTGCTGCTCCAGCATTTATTTCTAATGTCTCCTTTTGCAGTTTCAGGTTCTCACCACCATCGTAACCATTCCTTGCTTGCTGACAAGGCTGCTCTTCTAGCATTCAAAAAGACCATAGTTTTTGATCCAAAGTCCATGCTAGCTACCTGGACTGAAGATGGAGATGTTTGCAGCTTCGCAGGTGTCAGATGCGACAAACATCGACACAGTGTGGTAAAACTCAATCTGTCCCGCAGTGAACTCACAGGGCCACTGTCTCCCATCATTTCAAATCTCAGTGGGCTTCGAAATCTCAGTCTTTCTGAGAATAGCTTTTATGGCATTATTCCTCCTGAATTTTCTTCTCTTCAGCATCTGCATTCTCTCTTGCTAGACAGCAACAATCTACATGGCCCATTTCCAGAATTTCTTTCCATTCTTCCCAACCTTACTGTGCTATCTCTCAACGGAAACCATTTGACGGGCGCACTTCCACCTTCCTTCTTCTCAAACTGCACTTCATTAGCAAATATAGACCTGTCCCAGAACTTGCTCACAGGCCGAATTCCTGAAGAGATTGGAAATTGTCCAGGCATCTGGAACCTCAATTTGTACAACAATCAATTTACAGGAGAACTTCCTGCATCTTTAGCCAACATTTCAGAGTTATATAATATAGATGTGGAGTACAACAATCTCACTGGAGAATTGCCTGCAAATATCATAGGGAAACTATATTCAGTTGTCTCACTGCATTTATCGTATAATAATATGGTCAGCCATGATCGCAACACCAACCTCGAGCCATTCTTCACAGCACTTGCAAATTGTACCGAATTAGAGGAGCTTGAGATGGCTGGTATGAATCTTGGAGGAAGATTGCCCAGTTCCATTGGCCGACTTAGTGTCAATCTAGATACTATGTTAATGCAAGAAAACAGGATCTCTGGAATGATTCCTTC
Source organism: Populus trichocarpa (assembly GCF_000002775.5). Classification (NCBI taxonomy): domain Eukaryota; kingdom Viridiplantae; phylum Streptophyta; class Magnoliopsida; order Malpighiales; family Salicaceae; genus Populus; species Populus trichocarpa. Next base: position 18,893,887 of record NC_037287.2, on the reverse strand, counting down.
AGAAATAGCACATCTTTCCAATCTTACAGTGCTGAATTTGACGTCCAATTCTCTAAATGGAACCATTCCAGCTGAAATCAACCAGATGTCTTCCTTGGAGCAGCTTTTCTTATCACACAACTTATTAACTGGTGCAATTCCTGCAGCATTATGTCAGCTCCCTCGTCTTGGTCTGCTTGACCTGTCAAACAATCAACTCTCTGGTGAAATTCCTGCAACTCTAGGAAACTTGGTTCGACTGAGTTTTCTGTTTCTCAACAACAACCTCCTTTCAGGAACTATTCCTCCAACATTAGGGCAGTGCACTGATCTGTCCAAGCTGGATTTGTCCTATAACAAATTGACAGGGAGCATACCTACAGAAATATCGGGTATACGTGAGATCCGAAGATTTCTAAATCTTTCACACAATCATCTTGATGGTCCTTTACCTATAGAACTCAGTAAGCTGGAAAATGTGGAAGAGATAGATGTTTCATCAAACAACCTCAGTGGAAGTGTCTTCTTTCAGATATCAAGCTGCATCGCAGTGAAGCTGATAAATTTCTCACATAATTCTATTGAAGGGCACCTGCCTGATTCCATTGGTGATCTAAAGAACCTTGAATCCTTTGATGTTTCCGGAAACCACTTGTCTGGAGGGATCCCAACAAGCCTCAACAAAATTCAAAGCCTCAGTTTCCTAAATCTTTCTTTCAACAACTTTGCAGGAGTAATACCCTCTGGTGGTGTCTTCAATTCTGTCACAGATAAGTCATTCTTAGGCAATCGGCATCTTTGTGGCACAGTTTATGGCATGCCGAAATGCTCTCGAAAAAGAAATTGGTTTCACTCACGTATGTTGATTATATTTGTACTGGTCACATTTGCATCAGCTATCTTAACAACAATATGTTGTGTGATTGGAATCCGCCGCATCAAGGCAACTGTTTCCTCTGGAAACTCAGTGGACGAAGAGCTGGCAAGAAAACAAAAAACACCGGAACTGATCCACAATTTTCCAAGAATTACATATAGAGAACTCTTGGAAGCCACAGAAGGATTTGAGGAGCAGAGACTACTTGGGACGGGTGGCTATGGCCGTGTTTACAAGGGACTTCTTCAAGATGGGACAGCCATAGCCGTAAAGGTATTGCAGTTGCAGTCTGGAAATTCAACCAAGAGTTTTAACAGGGAATGCCAGGTGTTGAAGAGGATTAGGCACAGAAATTTGATAAGGATCATAACAGCATGCAGTCTTCCTGATTTCAAGGCTCTTGTTCTTCCATACATGGCAAACGGAAGCTTGGATAGCCGTTTATATCCACATTCAGAGACAGGTTTGGGTTCAGGCAGTTCCGATTTGACTCTTCTCCAGAGGGTTAGGATTTGCAGTGACATAGCAGAAGGAATGGCCTATCTGCATCACCACTCTCCCGTTAAAGTCATACATTGTGATCTAAAGCCAAGTAATGTTCTTCTCAACGATGACATGACCGCTCTGGTTTCTGATTTTGGTATAGCAAGATTAGTTATGACTGTTGCGGGTGGAAACGGTGGGGCGGTTGAGAATATGGGAAACTCTACAGCAAATTTGTTATGCGGATCAGTTGGATATATCGCACCAGGTACAAATTTCTAAATTACTTCACATTGATATAAAAACAAGAGAGTAAATCACTTTGAATTCTTATAATGCAGAGTATGGGTTTGGATCAAACACTTCTACAAAAGGAGATGTTTACAGCTTTGGCGTTCTAGTTCTTGAGATTTTGACCAGAAAAAGGCCAACAGATGACATGTTTGTTGATGGGCTAAACCTACACAAATGGGTGAAGACTCACTACCATGGGAGAGTGGAAAGAGTGGTAGACTCTTCCTTGATGAGAGCTTCAAGAGATCAATCTCCTGAAGTGAAAAGGATGTGGGAAGTTGCAATCGGAGAATTAGCTGAGTTGGGTATTCTTTGCACTCAGGAGTCCCCCACTACTAGGCCTACAATGCTCGATGCTGCTGATGACTTGGACAGACTAAAGAGGTATCTCAGTGGCGACACAACTGCCACTTTTGCTTCCTCTCTAGGAATGTCGTCATCCACTCTCAGTGATGACTAACACCTTCCCTATTTTCTGTACATGCACTGTAACACCTCTGGCATCAGAATATTATTTTAACCTTTCAAGAATTTGACTAAAAATCACCAGCAAGTCTCTCTTCTTTCTCCAGACAACAAGATAAATAACAAACATATGATCAAGATGATATACATTCCCAAATTTAGAATGTAAAAAGCTTGAGCCAAACCACACGCAATCAGAAGGGAATGCCTAGCTGTTATGCCTACACACCTCTTTCCCACAAGTAATGCCATCAATTATAAATTCACCATAAAATCTATGAAATCAAGCAAATACTAACACGAAATACTTAAAGCCAACTGATAGTTTTCGTTTACAATTGTTTCTTTCTTTTACTTTCTTGGGGGAGAAGGGGATGGAAAGGAGTAACAAAGTGACATCAGATCTTCTATCCCAAGCTCCAACCAGAAACAATTCTGCTGCCAGAGAACACCACATTACAACGCGTTTTCCACTAAGGCTATATCATTCCTGAGTTACTTTCATGCAAATAGTAGGAGCAGAATCACATGAATGTGAAGTGGGATGATGTTCCACTATAGCGACCACCATCAACCTCTTGATATATTATTTCGAAGACCAAACGATTATCAGAGCTTCTATACAATGTTATTGGATGCCGCTTGGATGTTCCGGTAGCTAAACATTGGAGGCACTATGAAGGCTTTTGCAATAATAATAAAAAAAAGGGAACTACAGGTTTTATTCCACTAGCCATCCTCTTTTTGTCAGATAATTGGAACACAAATTGCTATTGAAATCTCCTATCTAAGCTAATCTCCATCACGAGGCTTGGACCGTGTATAAGAATCAAGCATAACAAATCACTTTATAGCTTTTGAGGATTTTGTGTCTTTGCTTAATCTAAACCAGCAACCCACTTGATAAAAGAAGATGAATCACATAACTGCATGATTCCCTTATTTAAGTTAACAAAGAATTTTCTCCAAAGCCATTAACATTTAACAATAGGATTATCATATCATGTCGCTATCATCTTTATCAATGGACCAAATTAAAAATTCTAAAGTGGGTTAGTTCTAAAGTACGAGCAAGGGATTCACCCACGATGTTTTAGCCATTGTTGTTATAGGCTTCCTTATTCTAAATCTTCAGACAAACATATAAAGAAGCATATATTAAAGAAATACTTTCCACTGACCCATTTCTTGAAACATATATTAAAGCATGTTTGTAAACAAGATCCTATTCCATTTTTTATGTTTTAAACTGCAGAAATACAGATGGGCACCCGTCCAATGGTTTTAGTTTCCTTCACACTACTGGAACCAAGACTTGACATTTTGATGAGGCTCCCTGGCCGTATTTTCGTAGATATAAGCTGCCATTTTCTCATTTAACCATGCCCACCAAAGACCATTGCATGGGCAGAGCAGAGAAATCTGTCTACGAGCTCTCTCTAACTATGAGAACCCATTTGGGAATGGCTTCCTAAGTTATTCGCGAGGATGAAGATATAAGATACAAGACTAGTGTAATTTTCTCAATCTACCAAATCCTAAGAAGCAATAGTTTCTTGCTAGTCAAATGGAAGTTGCAGGAGATTGGGGATGATATGGTAGTCCAAGCTAAGTTCTAACATCAAAACCCAACAAAGAAATCAAAGAAAGAAAGAAAAGAAATTCAAGATTTTTTATTCACTAAAATCGAACTGGATATCTTTTACGTAAGTATTGATATAGATTTCCATACATGTGAATCCCCCAAGCCTCAACTAAAACTTTACATTGCATAGGAATTCTGTCAAACGTGACAAGCCCAAACAGAGTAGAAGGGCAGAGAGGCAAAACAGAACACCCTACTTGCCCAAGGTCATGCCTCAATCAACTTCCTCAATCTTCGGTCCAGCACCAGAACCTCCGGAGCTAGGCTTGCCATAACCACCATTTGGCATTTCAGCACCACCACCCATTGACACGTCTGAAGCAGCGCCTTGATACATCTTTGCAATAATTGGATTGCACAAGCCCTCTAACTCCCTCTGTTTGTCTGCAAATTCATCCACCTCTGCCAATTGGTTCCTTTCCAACCACTGAATAGTCTCATCAATTGCTTTCTCAATCTTCTGCTTGCCAGCTCTATCCAATTTCCCTGCAAACTTCTCATCCTTCACTGTATTTCTCATATTGTAAACATAATTCTCCAATGAGTTCTTGGCGTCCACCTTCTTCTTAACCTCCCCATCCTCTGCCTTGTACTTCTCTGTTTCCTGCACCATTCTCTCAATCTCATCTTTGCTCAATCTTCCCTTGTAATTGGTGATGGTGATCTTGTTCTTCACTCCTGCAGTCCTATCCTCCGCAGAAACATTCAGAATTCCATTAGCATCAATATCGAAACATACATTGATCTGAGGGACTCCTCTTGGGGCTGGAGGAATGCCTGTGAGCTCGAGTTTACCAAGAAGATCATTGTATTTGGTTCTAGCACTTTCACGTTTATAAACCTGAATAAGCACTCTTGGCTGATTATCAGAGCATGTAGAGACGATTAGCTCCTTCTTGGTGGGAATCTTTGTGTTTCTTGGAATCAAAACTGTCTTTACATCACCAGCAGTCTTAATCCAAAGGCTTAGAGGAGTAACATCAAGAACATGCAAATCTTGAACCTTCTCATTCCCTTCACCACTCAAAATTGCAGCTTGGACAGCAGCACCATAAGCAACAGCTTCATCAGGATTGATGCTCTTGCAAAGTTCCTTGCCATTGAAGAAGTCTTGCAAGAGTTGCTGCACTCTGAGAACTCTTGTTGACCCACCAACAAGAACAACCTCATGAACATGACTCTTTTCGATCTTTGAATCACGAAGACATTTCTCCACACGTTCCGTGCACTTCCTAAACAAATCCGTGTTCAATTCTTCAAACCTCGCTCTTGTAATTTTAGTGTAGAAATCAATACCTTCAAACAGAGAATCAATCTCAATCGTCGTCTGTGTAGTCGAAGACAAAGTCCTCTTCGCCCTCTCACAGGAAGTCCTCAACCTTCTCAAAGCTCTTGGATTACCACTAATATCCTTCTTGTGCTTCCTCTTGAACTCCGCAAAAAAATGATTAACAAGCCTGTTATCGAAGTCCTCACCTCCAAGATGAGTATCACCAGCAGTAGCCTTCACTTCAAAAATCCCCTCCTCGATCGTCAACAGAGAAACATCAAGAGTTCCACCACCAAGATCGAAAATAAGCACATTCTGCTCGCCTCTTCGAGACTCCTTTCTATCCAAACCATAAGCAATAGCAGCTGCAGTAGGCTCATTGATAATCCTCAAAACATTGAGCCCAGAAATAGCACCAGCATCCTTCGTAGCCTGCCTTTGCAAGTCATTAAAATAAGCAGGCACAGTCACCACAGCATTCTTTACAGAATGACCCAGATAAGCCTCAGCAATCTCCTTCATTTTCATCAAAACCATAGAAGATATCTCCTCAGCGGAAAACTGCTTCTCTTCACCTTTATGCTTAACAACAATCATAGGCTTACAACCAGGACCTGGAATCACCTTAAAAGGCCACAGCTTCATGTCACGCTGAACAGAAGGGGCGGAGAAACCCCTGCCAATAAGTCTTTTCGCGTCAAAAACAGTGTTTTGAGGATTCATGGCAACTTGGTTCTTGGCTGCATCACCTATCAAACGTTCAGTATCAGTGAAGGCAACATAAGATGGAGTCGTTCTATTCCCTTGGTCATTGGCTATGATCTCTACACGATCATTCTGCCACACGCCTACACAACTGTAGCTCGTGCCAAGATCAATTCCAATGGCCTTTCTTTCCATGTGTACTCACCTTCAACGACTAAAGTCTCCAAAGAAAGACATGGCCATGAAAAAAAAAACAACAAAGTGTTTGTTTTCTTGGGTTTTTAGAGATCTTTCGTATTGGCTTCAAGTTTGAGTTGATATGTGCTGTTCAAGGGAGGTAATGGAGAAATTCCGAGAGGAGAGTGGAAGAGGGTAAGCTACGAGAGATATTATTGTCGGGGACGAAGAGATTGATTCGAAATTTCCCTAACCTGTGCATATAATTGTAACAGAGGAAAGATAACTTAAGAAAGTAAATGAATTTCGTTGGGAACGAAAACTTGCATCCGAAGCGATGCTCCTAAAGCTACTATTTTAAAATCCAAATATTCAAATTTTCGTTCCTGTAAATGATTTTTTGAAATATTGCAGGACTGTTTATAATTGTGATAATATTAGCCGTTTAAAGTATTTTTATTTAAAATATATTAAAATAAAAAATTTTATTTTTAACATCAGCACATTAAAACAATCTAAAAATAAAAAATTATTTTAAATAAAAAATATTAAAATTTTTAAAAACATGAATTACATCGCGTTACCAACATAATTTAAAATTGCGGTCCAATTATATTTCGTTATTGACTGTCCAAGATTTGTTATTTTCACTAGATTATTATCATCTCAAGACAGCCTTTATGGTGGCGGTTGGTCGAGAGGTAAAATCCAGGGAGCGTGGAGTTAAAAATGAATACAAGACTATTACTGTCTCTTCTTTACACTATGATCTTTCTTCGTTAAGCTAGAGCATAAGAAATCAAACAATCTGCAAATACAGCATCCGTAATAATTTTTACTTCCCAGTTCATGGATCAATATATATTATTTAAAATCAATTATAATTTAGTAATTGAAACCTTAGTTGTGCATCATTTTCTTATTAACATGTTAATTCGTCAACTCTTATCGGCTTGATTTTTTTACTTACATCAAATTTATTATCTAAACCCTTCACGCCTAATTTATACAGATATATTTCTATACACTTATCATGTCATCTAATAAATAAATTTTGACTTATTTTTTTACGAACAAAAATAATATCATATTTTTTTTTATGATTTGATTTTTTATATTCAACTACTTAAAATTCTTGTTTTTCATACTCTTTATTTATTTAGCAATTAATTTATCTCATGATAGTTTGTTGCAGTTGTATTGTAACATTTTTATATTGTTATATTATATCAACACCATTACCCCGTCATTAACATATTTGCACCCCATTAAATAAAAATATTCAAGGTCTAGACACAATTCAACACATATTTACATGCTCAAAAGCATTATTCAACAAGTACACTCCTTTCTTTCTATTTTGGTCGAAACTCAAGGATTGTCTTTCCTTGAGTTTCCATTTAAATTTCCTGCTAAATCAAGTATACTACACATCACATAACCTTATCTTAACTTAATTAACTTATTAAATTAAGATAATCATTTTACTTCATATATTATTACCTAAAGCCGAATCCATTTTCAAGAGGAACATAGACTCTTTTCACAATTTCATGAAATTGACTATATGGTCAATCACTAAACACACCAAACAACTCATGTTAATCCAAATGACTCAACCATTAAACCAACTAGTCCATTTTCAATTCATTAGTGTAAGCCGAAACACTCAATCAAAGAATATGAGTTTTCTTTAAGTGTTCATATAATTAATTTTTAATACCCAATCATTAAACACATTTTTATAATACATTCAAACACAATTTTCATATCAAATTAAACTAACGATTTCAATGTATACACATTAGCCTGGCTGAAACTTCCATTTATGGAAGGTATGTATTTTCTTCAATTTCTTTGTGTTAATTTCACATTGCTACTTATTGTACATTTTAATTAACACCTTTCATTTCAATTTATTATACCATTAAATCAACATAACCTCATTTTTCTTTCATTAGCCTAGGCTAAAAGTCATATCTAGTAGAACCATGTTTCTCCTTCAAAATTTCTTTTCAATTTCTCAATGTCCATTTATTTTATACCTAACCCTACACAATTTAATCCAAATTTCATAACAACTTAGTCAATCACATCCTTTCTTCTTTATACCTTGTTTGGCCGAATATATTCATGTATTAAAGTGCAAGGTTTGTTCAATTTCTCAAGTACTTAACTCCATTACCATACTTTAAATGCTTCCAATAACACAATTGAGCAAAAATTTCATATCAAATTAAACAATCCAATTCATAATTCAAATTTACACATCATTAACATATTCTTTCTTTCACCCATTACAAAAATCATCTTAAATAATCACTTTAAAGGAATTTCTTACCTTCTAAACACATGAAATCATGGAGAAATTGCAAAAGAAATCAAGCTTTCTTCAAGCCTCCTTCCTTTGTTCAATTCTTTCTTTCTCACTCTGGTTTTCAAAACCCTTGCTTTAACTCCTTTAATCACCAACAAAACATGTTTTTCATATATAATTTTACCTTATCCATGCTTTTAATCTCTCAATCCCACAACTACAGGCCCTCTCATCCTCTCTTTTTCTTTTTGTTGTTCGGATGAGACAACCTTTGAATAGAGGATATTTCCTTTTATTTATATTTTGACCACTACTTTATTATGTCTTGTATTATTTATGCATTTTACCAGATTTTCAGACCTAAATTGTATTGTCTTCCTAAACTCTGATTAAGCTGAAGTTTTAAACCATAATAGTTCAACATGTCATAAGACTTCACGCAAAATTTCATCTTAATACAATAATCAGATTAAAAGTTATGTGTGATAACGTAAAACTAGTTGGTTTGTGATTTTTCATAAAAAAAATCTGATTTTTTTTATTTCATCCTTATAATCATATCAATCATCCATTTAGATCCTTGAGACCATTTTATTATTCCCATAATATTTGTTTGTTTACCTTTTCATTCATCATTTATTTTATTTACAAGCTTTTTACCATTTCACGGTAACATCACTGATTTTCAATCGGTGTTTACATCATCACTCTTTTTTTTTGTACCATACTTTCTTATTGTTTATTCCTTACTACCATTTTAATTTTTTGGAATCATTTTCTCATTTATCTTATTCTTTTATAATCTAAACTCATTACCGGTTTCATCTTTGTTATGAATTTTAAACTCAAATTTATAATTCCTATAAGAACCACATCCATACTTTAATATTTCATTATGGAGACTATTCTCTTCAATTCAAATCATATTAATCATTTTTTCTGTTATTTATTCATTTTTTTAAATTTAAAGCTTCAATTACTCATCAGGACCTATTAACTTCGATCCTACTTTTTTCTTAAACAATAATAGTTCATTGTGAGTTATAACCGTTGACCAATTCTCATAGGCACAACCAATTGACCAACCAGATACTATAAATTTCTTTAGTGTCCCTAATGGTAGGACAAATAATCAACCGATTTGATCTACTGAATTAGACAATAGCTAATTTTATTATTTTTCATGTCAATCAATCAACCGAATCATTTAGTAATTTTAAACGTATCAATTTCAGCTTTTTTATAAACTTATGCAGCATATCATATATCAGTTCAATTTCGGTTTTTTTTTTTAGGTGTGTTTATGTGTATTGAAGATTTTTTTTCACTGCGTTATACATATTTTATATGTTTTTTTATTTATCCTTATTTTGTTAACTTATCTTAAAAAATAATTGAGTTTAATTATCAGAAAATACAAAATAAATTTATAATTTGTTTTTATTGAATAATCTTCTTCATTATTGTTTTAATAATATAATATTATATAAATACAAAGTAAAAGACTACAAAAAGGCAAGTATTAATTCGTAAAAAAATCAAATAAAAACATAAAAATATATTTTTTATTTTATTTTATTTATAAGGTAAATAAAAATTAATAAACTTGATGTAGAAAACTGTTATAAGAAAATAGAAAATAAAAATAATAAAATATAAAAATTGTTGGGCTTAGAGATGAGCCTAAGCACTCCTGAAAATATTCAATACACTTGAGTCTGGTCTAACCAGCTATATTTAAAAACAAAATGTATAAAAGATGACGTGTCATTTGTAATTTAAAAAACTTTATTTTTTATGCTTTTCACTAAAATACATATCTAAAAAATCTAATAAACTTTCTAAACACAAATATAAGCTCAAATATCATTAATAAATAAAAATATCAGTACAAAATTCAAATGTAGATATGATATTCAAATCATCATGTATTCCTCTTCAAAAAATAACATGTTTAATTTTAGTATCTATGAATTAATTAATCCGATATTTTGACATGTATTTTCTCTTCCTCTGCTTTTTTTTGTTTTTCTGATTATTCATGATTTTTAAATTTATATTTTTTACTTTTTTTGTTGAAGAAATCTAGTGGTTAAAAATATCAAAAAACTTTATTTTTTTATTTGTTTTCAATAAAATACACATCTATAAAATCTAATGAACTCTCTAAATACAAATCTAAGCTCAAATATCATTAATAAATAAATCAATCATACAAAATTCTAATGTAAAGATTTTAGATATAGATATAAAATTCAAATTATCATGGTATGTTTTAATTTAAGTATCTATGAATTAATCACGATGAGAGTCTTTAGTTATCAAATATAAAATTTAACTTAATTTTCAACATTCCTCTGTTTTCTCTTTCTTTCCTTCTATTTTTTTTTATTATTATTCATTATTTTTAAATTTATATTTTTTTTACTCTTTATTTTTTTATTGAACAAATCCAGAAAATATTTTCTTGTGATGTCCTCTAAAATAGAAGATGAAACATCTTGGATTTTGTTGTCTCCATTTCTAAATACTTTGCACATTAAAACTATTAAAAAATATTAAAAAAAATAACTTTTAAATAAAAAATAATAATTTTTTTAAAAACACGGATTAAACCAAGTTTCAAAACAGTATATACATGATATTCTGCATCGTATTTATTCCTTCCATCCTATACTTCGAAGTTCGTGCCAAATACATTAATATGTACAACATAAGCCCTCGTGAGGGGCGCATTATCCTTTCAAAAAGTCTGCCTTGCATCAAACCATGTCCGAATAGAAAAGAAAAGAAAAGAAAAACCCTCTATGACAGATACACGGGCATCAAGAGAGAAAAAACTTGGTATACCTGAACTTTCCCAGCCTGATTTACTGAAGGGAGGACAGAAACCATGACAGGATAATAGCCTCGGCTCATTCTTTAATGTCATATATAAACTTCTCAAATAGTTTCATGTGTTCAGCTTGCAAAGATATGGCTACTGACAAGCTCCCGTCATTTGTTGAGCTTGGTATGATGAATGATAAGCCCTCGTATGCGATCCCACCAGGCCCCATAAATATAGGTCTTCCCCAGCCAAAATCTGCATCATGGATTGGCAGTCTAACCCAGCTAGTAATCCCAAGATTTGGGCACCGGAAAGTATGGGCGCCGCGAACAAGGGCTGATAAATCAGGCTGAAGCTCTAGGAAATCAAGGGCTGACCTTAGATAATCATTGTCCATGCGAACCAATGAATCATGAATTTTTCCTGCAGCATACCATGTTGGCTTTGATTGAATTTCACCTGCTACAGCAATTGGTGTTGCTGTAAAGATTACATTGCCAAAGTAACCAGGTGGAAGCGTAGGGCGCAGTCTTGACCGACCATCTGTAGCTATATATAACTTGGTTTCTTGATCATCAGGAAGTCCGCGTGCCTTACATGCTGATCTCCATACGTGACCCGCCAACATTTCATATGAACTATAACCAATATTGTTTCCACCTTCCTTTGCTTTGGCTTTGAGGGTGTTGAGCTGATCCCTGGTCAACTTAAAAATGGAGACCGCTGTGCTCTCTGGTTTTGAGGTTTCAAGAACAGTTTTCATGGCAGGTGGAGGCTGGTACTCAACGTGGTGGAATGCAGGTTGGGGTGGGTCTCTGGCACGGAGAAGGGTCCTGTCAATGAAGGGTGGAATTGTAAGGTCAAGACCACGAGCCATATCTGACCATGTATTCACAAAGTGGAGACCAGAAAACCCATCCGCTGCATGGTGTTGCATACCAACACCAAGTGAAACTCCTCCGCATTTGAAATAGGTCACCTGCAGAGAATCAAATCAAAAGCGTGCTTATAGTGCGCTCATAGTAGCATTAAAACAAATTGGATTTTAAGTGATTGATAGACTTGGCTAATTAAGTATCGGACTCAACCCAGGAGATTATTATTTCAAGCAGAGTTCTTTATTCCAGTAAAGAAAAATGCAACTGCAATCAACAGATAAATATCTTGAGTGCATTCAGGAGCTTGAGAAGTATCCATGCCATCTAGAAGTTGATTTTTCTTGCTAATTTGTGAACATGCGGTAAGTTGGCAGGCCTGTTTTCATTGGTGGCTCTACTACTCACTCGTTACCACTTGCCAGTCACGAAAAAAAAAAAAAAAAACCCAGGTCTACTTCATTTATTATGCCCAACTAGCAAATACTATGATAAGGTGAATTCATCAAAGTTTGATGATAAAAATTCTTTCCGAAAAGCATGGAAACAGAGTGTACATAAAAAATTGAAGTACACAAACCATTTGAGACAGATGAGCATAGCCTAACAAAGGCAAACCAAATTTCTATATACCAAGTCAATAAATTCAACACAAAGAAAAAACCAATGTCAGAGTTACCAGCTCTCTTAAGTGGGAAATATTCTCAACTACCTCCCTTTAAATCCTTGGTTGAGTTTTAAATGTATTTTACACAATTTAGCGGCGAACTATTTGTCATCAGAAGAGCTTAAATGTATCCTCAAATGATGATGTGAACGATTACAATACCATTGAATCGATGCTCAAGTGAATTTGGGTCATGTTGTAATAACTTTTAAAGTTCCCACCAATGAAATTTATGTGCAGATGCAGTAAATGCTATCAAGTAAATGTATTGTTGTCTACATTACTGCAGTACTCTGTTCCTACCATCACAACTAACAATTCCATGTGCAATATACTCTGTTTGTCGAATTTATGTGAATCATGGTCACATCCAATCCTTATGGGGCAACTTCAAAGTGTAGTTGGATAACAAAAGGTTATTAGCTACCCATTAATTTCTCTAAAGTCATCTATCGAGCACCCACCCATCAAGTTGGGACAGCCAGTGTGCAAATGATCTCAACAACACAGCAATTCAAAACTAAACTAGACCTCTTCCTTTTCCTTTTCTCGACACGAAACTAAACCTCATATAAATTATCAATCTGAAAACCATTTCAAAAAAAATTATATTGGGCAATACATGCTCAAAAGTCAAAACATTACCAAGAATTCAATCAACCTCATCCTTTTTTCTCCATGATTTTATGATAAATAAAGTATGCAAGTGATTTAAACAGTTACATGGTGCCCTTAAACTTTAGATGGATTAAATTATCTTGATTATCTGTGAAGTTTGAGGTAAAATGCTAACCACTTCTCTTGTTTTATAAACTGAAAACTGACTAAACAAACTTACTTTATGCTATCTTCAAATCTTGTTGCGGAGGCTTCTTGACATCAAAATTTCAGGGTGTTTACTGGTTACTGTTATTATGGAAACAACACTACTAGGATGTTCAGTATACTTTCAAATATAAGAAGATGGGTACGGTCTTCCCCTATAGGTATGAAAAAAGGAAGTTTATGCAAACTTGAGTTTGTTTAATGTGATTTTGTCAAACTAGGAGGTTAAACTGCATTTTCTCCAATAAATTCATGAATTAGGTGATGAGACTTGTGTACATTACAATTCATCTCAAACTTTGGGTAAATGATGTTAGATAAGACCTGCCAGTGAATGAAAAAACCCAAGCTGTTGCTTCTACTGATAGGGTTCCAAATCAAATTTTGATGCCATGTAACATCCAAATCATAAATTCTAGAGTAGATACCGTTTACAAAACACTCCAGGACAGCTTGACCTAGCATTTTCATTTCTGGCCTAGAAAAAGTGATAGTCCAGAGCCTCTGGGTGACTTGAGAGATTTTATGTTCATAGCAGATCTCTCTTACATGAAGACTATCCCATCCAACCGCAATGGAAACTCATCAGTTGAAACAACAGTTGAATTGACTCACTTGTGCAGCTTAGAAGGGTACATTTATGGCTTCTTAAGAAATCAGGCCTTGAAGAGGAGGATTTTAAGAGGCACACTTACACCATAATTCATGCAACATGTTCAAAATCGAAAGATAAATCACATAATTGAATCACTTGTGTGCTGGCTCAATGGATCAAAAATAAATAACTCACATATTAGATGAAAATAAAAATGGAAGAAACATACCTGCAAAACCAAAAGAGGATAAGTAGATATCCCGCCAGAGTAATCCACAGTTGGAATAAGCTGCTTGAGCTCTAAAGTGGGTGCAAAATCACCAAAATCAGCAACAACTGAGGCGGTCCCAGCTTCAACAAACAACACTCCCTCAGCATTGCAATCGATCTCGATGCGGCCATCATCATCTCTACGTAACCGCCCTGCCATAGGGTAGAATGGTACAAGGGCCTTACTCAAAGCCTCTTTGAGCACTTTTGCATCAAAGAAGTTTGAGGCACCTGTGGGCCTATAAAAGTAGACACTCGGGGTGTGGAATCTTGGTACCACCAGGTCCACATTAGAATTCCACAGCCCCCTCCGGGGCGTCTCCTCTGCCGGCTGCACCATGGTTGATTCCTTCACATTGATTATCATCTTTCCCCGTGCTAATGCTCTATTTATCGATTCTATCCCTCTTCCACCCCAAGTTCTCTGCAGTTTCAAAGACAAATTGTCACAAATTGATAATGGATATCCTTTAAATTGTGATCGTTACCCTTTCCAGCCCCAGCCTGTTTATGTGCCAAAAAGTTCTTGGTGGTTGCACATTTAAATGCAGTGGCTGGCATTAATAAATAGTGAAAAATGAAATCTTTCTGTTGTAGAACCGATTTGAAACACCAAAAAAAGAAAAGGCCTTCCTTTTTCCCTCTTAAATCTTACAATCTGAAAATGACTCCATCAACCATAACTTCTAAACCAAAAGAAAAGGAACTGGATGCATCTTTATCACTATCACTTAAAACACAAAATCAATGTATCCATATCTTCCCCAGTACAATGGCACAGAAGTATTTAATAACTTAAAAACCATAAAAATCAACCCTTTAACTCATGCATTTATTAGTCTAACTTCGGTTTTAAACGACCTTGTTTGCTTAAAAACCCAAAGAAGAGAAAAAAAAGGACGCAAGAATTAAATCAAGAACAAACACATGAAGAGGTAGCATACCTGTGAGCCTAGAGCAGAGAAGTAGAGAGAATATCGAAGACAAAAGGAGGGTTCGAGAGAGGGTGAGCAAAGGTCAATGGAGTCGCCACCTTCCAAGAAGGATGTTGGAGGGACACCTTATAGTGAATCTGTGAGGAGCAATTTAGTTTTTTCAATTTTTTATTGGTGCTCACCAACCCCAGCCTTATGACATTGACTTTTCATCACTCTCACGATAACCAAAGCATCACACCAACTTTATCTTCATTAGCTAAGAAAACTGTTTGGTATTTTTGGAAGCAGATCAAGCTGGTGAGATTTCATCGCGCAAGCAAATTTATCTTATTAGATTTAATCCACTCAACAAGTAAATTCACAACTTAATCAAAATTTAATTTAATTTCAAGTTTCTTTTTTAAAAAAATAATATATAAATCACTAGCGAATTTTATAAAATTTATCTGTCCTTCCGTGAGTCAGAATAACTTTAGCAACATCATAGACATGCAGGTAGCACTTGGTGATGGTGCATATGTTTTTTTAACAGAAGAGAACAACTTTTTTATTATTATTATTAATAATAAGATGTCCGAACTAACTTACGTCCAACTTGTTTAATTTCATATATCTTAGAATTAATAATTATATAAATTTTTAATTATACTAAAAAAATTCAAACTCATAATTATTAAAAAAAAATCTAAAATTCCACCAATTAAATTATATCATCTTAACCTTAAAATTAAAAAAGATAGCAACTTCACTCTCATGTACTGGGATTTAATGGGCACATGACTCAAATAAAAGAGCATTTTTCATCCTTCCTTGAATCATCATTTCATGCCTTTTTTTTAAGCGTCATTATGTTGATTTTTAAAGAAATTTTTATTAAAATAACATTTTTTTATTTTTAAATATTTATTTTCAATATCAGTATATTAAAATAATAAAAATATTAGAAAACAATTCTTGAAAATATGGTTGGCCGCAGTCCTAAACAATTATATCCATGTTGAAATACAAATTTAAAACCAGTAAAGTAATCGACATCTTCAAAATGCAAATAATTAAAGTGAAGAAATAATCTCACCAATTAAAGTGGAGAATCCTAAAAGTTAACGCTTTTAGTGAGATCAATCGAGAAAGGATCTGATTATCGCAAATAACCACTCCACCGACCGAAGATATTTTTCAATAAACAAGAGGGATTGATTTTATTTTCTTTATCGAGAATCTCGTTGAACTTAGACGTAACTTTAACCAAATAAATTAGAACATATTTAACTTGTGAAAAATATCAGATAAATAATTGTTATTATCTAATGCATCCAAAAGAATTTAGGGTGTCAATTCACCTTTTTTTTATTTTATTTATACGAACATTGAAAAAGATGACCTTCTTTCTCTCTTTCTTTTCATCCTCTCCTCTCCTTTCTTTTTTTTTTTAATTTTTATTATCAATGTTAAATAATTTCCAATAATTTGAACATTTTTTTTCTACGTTTTAAAAAATTGAACTGATTACTCTAGCTACAAGTTAAACCGACTCAAAGCTGAACCGATTTGTCTGGCGGGTTAATCATGTATGAAAGGGACAATAATAAGTGGAAAATTAACTGCACAATTGTGATGTATCCACATGGCCAGCATGATCTATCTAGCTATGTGTTTGACACTGTTTTTGAAAAGTTTTTTTTTAATTTAAATTTTTTTAAATTAATATATTTTTTATGTTTTCAAATTATTTTAATATATTAATTTTAAAAATAATTTTTAAAAAATAAAAAAATATTATTAATATATTTTTCTGAATAAAAAATACTTTAAAAAATAACTATAACCACGCACCCAATTACGATTCTTGCCTTGATTATGTGGCTAAGGGCCTAGGCTGTGCGCCGTGTGGTTAGCAGCTACTCAAACGCAGAAGCTTTTAATTTCAACGCGCAAGTATTCGGGAAAAACAGAAAAGAAATAGTGATTGAAAGCCGAAATTATTGTTGTTTGATTTTACAAGGTGGAGGTGACTTTAAGCAAATATTTCAACTTTCAAGGAGAGAGCAGTAGTGTTTGTCTCTACAAGAGACATCAGCCACCTGATTAAGCGGCAGCAGCAAGTCTTTCCGCTCACGTAGCTTAATTAATTTGCCATCCACATTGAAGATCACGGGCATTTATAGAGGGTGTTTAAAAATTTATTGAAATGATTTTTTTAATATTAATATATTAAAATCATCGAAAACAATTAATTTAATATATTTTTATATAAAATGCATTCTAAAACACGTAAAAAACAGACCTACCGACTCCCAAACAATGGTTAATACCCGAATTAGGCTGATGCACATCATTTTCTTCGTGGGCCGAAACAATCCAAAAAACTGACTTGCTGGTACAGAGAATCTCTCAAATTCTTAAGAATATAATATGTATCATTGTTTCTCCAATCCAGATTTATTTATTTTTTTTTTAATTTTTTTTTACTTCTTGTTCTTGATTTTTTTTTTATTGCCATATGATTATACTTAAATGGTAAAGAATTTGAATATCACTATAAATTTCATTTAAAAAAATAAACTTTAATAAAATGAGACGATAAAAAACAATACCCCCCCAATTCAAACTTCAATGATACATGGAACAGATAGAGATAGAAGTCACGGTAGGAAGTTGGTGAGACGGTGACCTGCTGCAAATCAGGCCACTCCGTAACTTTCTATTCGCCAAACACCAACAATGGTGTCGACTGCCGAGGGCCCATTCAACAGATAAATACTGGCGACTGTTTCAGAGCTACAAGAAAACTCCGAAACTATCGGTTTCGAACTAGTGGGTCCTACTACAGGGTTGGTGAAACACGGAATCTTGACGAAGGAAGCTTGCTCAATCATGGCAGAAGGAGGTGGACTTGTATGGCTTTTTCGGACCAGAGCTCAGTCCAGATGCCTCGTGGTAAGAGCTTATACCAAGTCATGACTGGGACCAGGTTGCACTGATGACACCTCTTGGGCTTATTCAAACAAAAACAAAAAAAATGAATTAGGGCTCAAGAAGACAGTAAAATTTCTAACTTTGAATCCCAAGAGCAGGGAGTCTTGTGTGATTAAGTCGAACAATTTCTCTCGAAATTGAACAACTATTAATTCTTCTCGAAAGCACAAATTTGTTGCCACCACTACTGTTCCTCACAGTCAATCCACTAGCTATAACCCTACCAACAACGACAACTGCCATAACGCTAGCGAATTAAACGAAAAGGGCTGTCAAAAAATAAGAAGCTAAAGCTGGTTTTCATATTGCCCAGATCAAATCAAACACTAATTCAATGTTGTCCATCTCTTTTGGAGAGGAATCAACACGAAGGAGAGAAAAATACAACGTCCGGAAAAAAAGAGAAAAATCAACGTATCCGAGAGTTAAAAGGTAAGTAAAAGATTCAAACTTACCTGTAAAATAGAAAAAGTAACGTTGGGAAGGAAATTAACACAAGGAAAACAAGTATTTTTATACTTTAACACTTTAAAATAAATAAAAAAATAACAAAGTACAAAAAATATTTAGAGTATATTTGTTTAGTGATTGTAGTTGAGATTGAGGTTAGGCACAATTTAATTATGTACAAAACTTAAGCATAAAAGCTATTTTTTCTTGTTTTTTCTAATGTTTTTGGTGGGCCTCAACTACAAAAACAAGCAAGCCTCTAGAAAAGTAGAGCATTTTAAAGAGTCATAGATGATATCTATAATTCACAAGTCACGAGCCACGAGTGTCGTAAGCAAGTCTCTTCAAAGTAAAAAAAAAAATAGACCACCACCAATTTACAATAAAGAGAGAGGAGGGAGTAGAGAGAGAAAAACGAGGAACGAGGGAAAATAAAACCCTTTAAAAATGCTGAAACTTCGATAACATTACTGCTACCATTAAAAAAATATCGATGAGACAAATCCAACAACACCAAATAAGATCATGAACGATGACCGATGACTGAAGTGGGCTGCACTGACCGTCTAAATATTTCGGGGCTCATTTGCTTTTGGATGACTCGTGTGGCACACTTTGATCACAATTGGTGATCTTCTTTGGTGGCGTTGGATTCATCTCGTTGATATCTTTCTAACGGTGCCGGTGGTTTTATTATCGGAGTTTTGATGTGTCTTTTAGGTCTTTTTTTTCACTCCTCGTAATTTATGAAGAAAGAGGAGAGAGAAAAATAAAAAAAATAAAAAGATTTGGAGGCATATCAAAACTCTAATGATGAAATCACTGGTATCGTTGAAAAGATATCAACGAGATGAATTCAATGTCACCAAAGAAGGTCATGAACGGTGATCGGAGCGTGTCACACTAGCCGTCTGAAGACAAATAAGTCCCAACACATTTGGAAGGCTCGTTTGGTTCACTCCAGTCACCGTTTTTGATCTTTTATTGTATCGTTAGAGTTGTTTCGTTTATATCTTTTCAACGGCACCAATAGCCTTGTTATCGGAGTTTTGGTGTGTTTTTAAGGTTTTTTTCTTTCTTTGCTTTCTTGTCTCTCTCTCTTTCTCTGCTCCTTTCTTTTTTTTTTATTGTAAATTATGTTAATTCATTTTTAATTTTAAAAAAAGTTGTAAATAATATTTATTACTTTCGAGTCACAAATAACACGTTCGATTCTCTAAATTATATTATTTTACTAAATATTCTCTATGCTATATTATTTTATTAATATTTTTTTAAGTGCCAAACTACAAAGAAAACTCCTTGATAAAGAGACAAGCTTTTGACAGGAAAGTTCCTTGAAAACAGGGGCTTGTGTAAGCTTTTGACAGAAAAGCTTCCTGGAATGCGTGCCTATGTATTTGACTTTGATAGTCTATATTTAATCAAGATATTTTATGCTTTTATTTAAAAAAATAGATTAAATCGGATAATCCGGATTAACTCCTCTGTCCTCCACATATTCGGGTTTAAAAATATGGTTTCACCTAGTAGTGGACAACCCACTAAAATAAAACCACTTTAGACTTTAGAGTTCAGTGGATTGGATTATTAAAGTAATTTATAATAATTGTCCCTCTAATTTTAACGTACAATAATACAAAGCACCAAAGCCAGAAGCATCACCAAATCCAAAAGAGTACGACCCTAAAGGAAACAATATCTATGAAAGTAGACTATACATGGGCCCCCACACCACATAGCTGAGGCTTGAGAGGATCCCTCTGTCTTCTGGGCAGGCCCACCTGAACGGGCTTTGGCACACACAGAAAGCCCAAAGAATTTAGGTACATGTATGTAATGTTTATCTTATATAGTTGATTTTTTTTTTTCAAGAAAAAAAACTTTCAAATCAAGTTGACCCATCAAACTTAATACACTCTATGATAACTCTATGATAGGGTCCAATGCATATTAATTCAAAACCAAAATAACTAATGTGAATCATTTACCTAACTTGATTTAATCACTAAATCAATATAAAATTGATGAAATCATAATAAGAACACTTATTGGTAAATTAAAAATAAAATTAAAATAGAAATTAACCAGAAATTCTAACAAGATTTCAGATATTCATGGATAAGAAATTAATTATACTAAAAAGAAATGGAAATTATAACTAATATTTTAGCTATTATATTCAAGTGCTCATATTTTAGCTAAAATAAATATTTATATTTATTAGAGTTAAAAAATTTATAGGATAATAATTTGAGATTTTAGTTGTAAAACGAAGCATAATCCTTCCTTTTAACAGGGACGCGGGTTTTGAACTATTTCCATTATACAATTTAAGGGCGCGTGCCAGCGATCCAGTGAAGCACAAAAAACAACCTTAAACCAGGCAATCCGTACCTCTCTTGATCTGTCTGTAATAAGAGTTTACAAGCGAGCATCAATCATTACACAACAAAGCAAAGCCTTTTATGATTGTTTCTTCCCTGTTTACTCTGCTTCTCTGCCACTCCATCTTGTCAAATTCTTTCAGGTATTCGTTAATTATCTGTTTCTTTTTGTTCAATCTGTTTGGTTCCCAAGAAAATGTAGGGAAACAAAGAAAAGAAACTGTAAAGTATGTCACTTTACGGGAACTGTTTTCCTGCGAGTATATCATGATTTTGCTTATTCATTGAGATTCTTTCTGGGTACTGTTGTGTGTATTTATACGTATTTATTTACGTGCGAGTGTTTATGAGTGGTGGGGTATATCTGTGGGTCGCATGGGTTGACATAGTTGAATATTTGGGGATTTGCTTAGGCGTTATGGATGGTTTGAATGCAAGAAAAATGGTTGGTTTTTTATGATTAATTGCTTTTGATTTTGTTCTCAGCAAGAAATGGGGGTATATTTGAGCTCCCCTAAAACTGACAAGGCTTCGCAAGATGGTGAGAATGATAGACTTCGATATGGTTTGTCCTCCATGCAAGGCTGGCGTACAACCATGGAAGATTCCGTGAGTACTCTTTATGATTTGTGTGGTGCCTTTGTGAAAGAAAATTCAATGTTTAGGTTATATGTTGATGTTAAAAGTGATTAACTTTGGTATTGTCATTGCTGTTTGGTCATGTGGAATTAACCCAGAGGGAAGGTATTGAATTTAATGTTTCTATGCCCTGTGGTCTGCCCATAAATAGCCACAATTTTAAGTGCGAAGTGAACTACAAAATTTTGTGAACGCAGTGAGGTCTAGAACTTGCCTGATTCATTAAAGATGATTCACGGTGAATTATTGAGTTTTCTATTGATGTTTAGCGTGTTAAGACTGGAAAACACTGGTATGAATTTCGATAGAGTTCAGTGTCGTGAAGGTAGAAAGGCAACACATGTTGAATTTGTGTGATAATACAACTGGAAAATGTGTCATTGCAAAAGGAAGTGCTCGGCCCTCTTATTTAAAATGTACATGACGGGGAATGCATTTGTGGGGAATGCTGTCTACAACACATGAAAATGGACATTCAACAAAATTATGAGCCGTTGACAAATAAATGGCACCTGAACTTATTCAGTCATATAGAGTGGACAGAGTCACAGATACATATTGGCAGCATTAGCATTCCTTAGATGAATTTATGAAACAATGGAGATAGGGTTCTTGATTTCAAAGAATATAGCTAAGAGATTGGGGATTAGATCTGCATCTTATATATCATAACTTTGGGAATTAGATACGGATCCTTTCAAGCATGTATTTGGCTTCATAGAATAATTTTTGTCCAATTTGGTTAACTTATATTTTCTTGATGTTTTGGTGTGTTCCTAGTTGCATCCAAACTTATATAAGGTGTTTGACAGCATGCAGCTTATCCAGATTTGGACATTTCGACATCTTTCTTTGGTGTTTATGACGGTCATGGAGGTCAGAATTTACCTGAATGCTTATTTTATGTTTATCAATATATATTTTCTAGTATCTGTTACTATTTTGTAAAAACCTTATGGTTTTATTCGTTTTTCCAGATGCTAATATTTTATAATATGTCATCTCCTTTTCCCGATGCTAATATTTTGTAATAGTTTTGCAATTATTTTACAACAGTAGTTTACCTGGCATTAAAAAATAGTAGATGTTGAATTAGATATTAGCATTTCTTTTTCTTATTTCTTAAAGGGGGTTGGTTGGGGAAACTATGTATGACTTGAAGGATCTATGCTTAAGAGCCTAATTGTTTTTGCGTTTCAAAAGCGCTTTTGAAAAAAATTGAATTTTTTATTTTTTTTCTTTGTTTCAATTTTGTTTTTAGTGTTTTCATATCGTTTTGTTGTGCTGATGTCAAAAATGAATTTTAAAAAATAAAAAAATTATTTCAATGCATTTCTAAGCGAAAAGCACTTTGAAAAACAACTGCTACCACAATACCAATTGGGCTCTAAGTGGTGAGCTAGGGCTTTATAAACAAGGATTGATAGTTTGAATTTATTGAAAGGGATTAGGGTTGGTGGATCAAATTGAAATCGGAATTTGTTTTAAAATTTCAAAGAATGATTCAAGAGGTAAATTGCTGGGTTTTCTGCTGGCAACAAATAATTTGAAGTGTAAAGATACATTTATAACATACTCAAAATCTTTAGAAGAATCAGATGAGATGGATGATGGTAAGATGGAACTAATAGTAGCATCAAAGTCTATTTTTAATCAATTATCCCCGTGCTGGTGGCTTCTCAAGCATGCATCAACTTACCCTTCATGTTGAGCAAGGTTCATCATTTTGGTTATTGGTGATGGTGATGATTATCATGGTAGTGTGATGCAATGCTAGTAATCATTTCCTAGGTTAGTAAAATGCAGTTTGTCATTCTTATCAAATTCTATTGTTTTGCAGGTCAAGCAGTGGCTAAATTCTGTGCTAAATATCTTCACCAGCAAGTTCTCAGGCAGGAAAGTTATTTGTCTGGCGATTTAGGCACTTCTTTACAGAAAGCTTTCCTCAGGTTGTTTCACCTGTTTTCTCTGTACTTTGTTTAACAAATGGATATACATAACTATTCCCTTGCTAATTTTTGGTTGTGCCTTTGAGTAGCACATTATCAGATCCAATGGCCTGGACTCATATTTGGACTGTATGTATATGTTAGTACTTTCTTTGGTATGATTTCTTACTTCATCATTACAGTATGTTATAGAAGGCTTGGCTTATTAGGAAATAGAATGGAGGAAAAGAATCCCTTGTATAACCAAGCCCAACTGTTTCAGTACCATTGCTTGTTTGAGTTGCTCTTTGATATAATGGCTTAATTTGACAGTGGTGATCATTCATATGTAGTTTATCATTGTTATCAAAGAGTGAACAAATTTTACCCATATCAAATCATTTCCACCATGATGTTGATGAATGCAATAGTATGCAATTGTTTTGGTCAGTTTGTAAGATAACTGTTACTGGTTTTTGTCACAGTTGACTTAAAATTCTAACCCTTTGGAACCCATGTAATGACAAGTTTTATGTGCCCCAACTGAACTCTTGATGCAGAATGGATGAGATGATGCGTGGGCAGAGGGGATGGAGAGAACTAGCCAGCTTGGGTGATAACATAGATAAGGTTTCTGGTATGATAGAAGGATTGATATGGTCGCCTAGAAGAGGTCAAGTCAATGGAAGTTTGGATGATTGGCCTTCTGAGGAGGTACTCCATCATATTGTATAATGTTTTCTCAATTGGTTGCTGCTAATGGCACAATAAGGCTTCCTTGCTATTTGGGAAGTTCACTGGCATAGTCACATTAAAACAGGAGTGTGTAAGAAACAGCAGGGGTTTTTGCTGTTTGGGAATTTCTTGATTCCTGTTGGAAGGATATTTGTTTTGGGGAGTTTTGGCTCACATTTTGGTTCAGAGAGCTTATTTAGGCTTGAGTTTCATAGTTTTTATGGAGTTGAAGGCTTAGAGTCTTAAGACCACTGAGCATTCTAAACTGCTTAATGCAGTTTCTTCTTGTTGTCTTTAGCTTATTCAAATTTTCTTTTCCTACTAAAGAAATACTCAAGCCTAAGACCCCTGGGGAGAAGGGGGGAAATGGGTGCTGATTGAGCCACGAGCTCAATGGCCATTTATTCCAAATTAAACTAGCCTTTTCTTTGTTTTTTATGGTGGTTATCTTTCTTTGGCCATTCTTATATGGAAAGTTGCTCTTGCGATTTTAGTATGATATGGAACATTTGCTTCTCGAATGACAATCTAGTTCGATAATTTATGTTAATTTAGCTGTATAATTAACCAGATTTAGCACAGGTGTTCATGTTGTTTCATTGATCATATAAATTCTTATCCTTAAATATCTATTATCAAATGACTTACAATAACTTTTGCATACTGGCTGTTGTTAATGTTACTAGTTTTGGGATAGTATGTTAATGACATTTTAAGTACATATGTATAGGAAAAGTAAATTTTATTTTGCAAATATCAGGGGCCTCATTCTAGCTTTCATGGACCGACTTCTGGGAGCACTGCATGTGTTGCAATTATTCGAAACAACCAACTTTTTGTTGCAAATGCTGGTGATTCTCGTTGTGTTATATCCAGGAAGGGTCAGGTATTCCTGTTCCCTCTTTTTTGACAAGCTTTCAGCTTGCCTTTTCTCCCTCTGTATTTGGTAAAAGGAATTGATGGTTTCTTATTTATTTCCAATCCATGAATTGAAATGATCTTGGTGTTCAGTACATCATGCATGGATGCTTCTTCCCTGTTATGGGCTGTGTGTATTAATCGTGGAAACAAAAGTGCACCCCCACATACATGAATAGAATCTATGAAAGACTTGGTGATTGTGATTGAGAGATCACATGAAGAAAGGAATATATTTGCTCAGATAAAAGAAGAGGAGAGCTACAATTTCCATAGCTTGGATGAAACTAACATGTGCTTGTAGGGTTGGGCTAATTCTTGTCATTTTATCTTTGATCATGTATAATTTCATTGATCATTGTTCATTTTGCCAAATGCATTATTTGCATCATAGCAAAGTAATCTGTTGTTTAAAAAGGTTTATATACTTGGTCTTTCATTATTTAAGGTTTAAGGGTGTTTTGGTTGAATAAAAATGTTCCGGACACATTTTGTATTTTATATATAGTTATGGACAACTATGATTTTTAAAATTCTTTGTCGTTGACTGCATCAATGGAGGGCATAGCTTTCTGCTGTTTTCTCTTTTTGGCAAAAAAGCCTGTCAACCTTATTGAAAGGGACCTTTATATGTTTTCATCCTCTAAAAAATGGAAAAAACAGCTTCCTGGACCCAACTTCTTTTGATTTCTAATATGAGCTGGAAAAAAGAATTGAAAAGGGGGGATAGGATAAATTGAAGAAAGGCTCTTTCTTTAAAGAAAAAAAGAGCACAAATTCATGCAGTTTGATTCTTGTTGTTTTTTCTTTGAAGAGTGAAGGAATGTTAATGTGATGAAATTTATGCGTGTCAAGTCAATGACTGTTAATTTGATGATCATTGTCTAGTAGGACAGTTTTCTTTGTCTGTGATGATTCACTCTTTAGAAATCCTTGTTTCTCTAAAGGCTTCTTTTGTTATGTAACAAAGTTCTTTCAAGTTGCAAGTTGTAACATTTCATGGATCTTTCATTGTAACTCATGACCAGGTTTGTCATTTGTGATTACTGTAGTTCCATTCACAAGAAGTAGCACTGCACAGATTTAACTCTTAAGTGTGAGATTATCTTATAAATCCAAAGCAGTTGACTAAGTGGTGGCGATGATGGCATTCCATCAGTTAATAACAGCACTCCACAGCAGTCAATACCACAATCCATTTGTCTCACTGTTAATGATGGTGCCATTAATGAAGTGCCATAAATTGATGGAATGGCTCCATCATCACCCTTGACTATATATTCAACTCTTGATGGGAGAAGAATGAAGCAGCCATGGAATATCTGTATTGTCAAGCTTCCTTCTCTTGGTGGTGGCAGTCTCACCTCGTACAGCTATTAAATGAAGAATGGGAAAGACCAAGATGTTTTCAACCCTCTTCTAACTAGTTGTGAGGAAGAGTGTTAGTTGTCTAAAAAGCTATGAACCCTGCTACCATCCACTCACAAACTGGAACTTTAGCTTTCCCCTGTAGTACTTTATTTTTCCCAAGTGAATTGATGAATTTAAATCTGTACCCAAACAATATTAGCAGATACGTCCTTATATTTTAACCTTATGAGCCTAGATATTTATCCACCTCCTACTGTTGTACCCAGGTCCATGTATCATTTGGCAAGACAATAAGTGAATGGGTCTTTTGTGGAATTATGCTTCTATAATGAATGATTAGCATATCTTTTGCAAGATTTTACACGTGAAGTGTCTTATGCAAGTCCTTTATTGCAGGCATTTGACATGTCTAAAGATCACAAGCCTGATCTTGTGGTTGAGAGAGAAAGGATTGTGAATGCCGGTGGCTTTATTGTAGTTGGACGTGTTAACGGAACTTTAAACCTGTCTAGGGCAATTGGTACATGAATTTTTTTCCACTCGTGATTTCAAGACAAGGAGGCTTCAAAGGGGAAATTTACCTGTTCAATGCCAATTACTTCTTATGCTGTCAATTTCTTTGTTGCAGGAGATGCAGAGTTGAAGCAGAACAAAAAACTGCCTGCTGAGCAGCAAATTGTAACTGCCAATCCAGACATAAGGACTGTAAGTAGTGTTGCTGCCGATCTTCCTTCTCCTTGGTTTTTTCTTTCTTGTTTTATCTGAGAGCACGCACTTGTGGTTAAACGACCTCACATGGGCTAACAGATGTTTAATTTGAATACCCCCCCTACACACACACACACACACCCAAGGAAATTTTGTAGATTATCCATTGATGAATTATGTACCTGTAGGCTAGGAATCCTAGATTCTTTGGCCAGCATCACATGATTGGTTTATGTTACTATTATGCAATTTTTTTTCATGGATTTCTTGTATAATTTTTCATTGCACATGAATAGGTTGAGCTCTGTGATGATGATGAGTTTCTTGTTCTCGCTTGTGACGGGATTTGGTGAGTGAGTTTCTTTCGTTCTTAAGAGAGTGTATGTGTATGGTAACGCCATTTTCTCCATTTCTCCTTTCTTTATGAAATGTAATTTAGATTCTCTATGGATATCTTATTTGAACTTATATACATGCTACTGCGAATTCTAGTCTCAAAAACAAGGAAATGCGACTTGGAAGTATCTTTTTAAAGTTGCCCTCATTAGCTGACACAATTTCAGATAAGAAGCACATCGAGAACCTTAATAAAATATCAATTTCCAACTCAAAGATCTTTTGGAATGGCAGTGGATTTAGTGTCAAATTTTGTTTGTGTCAAATTTTGTTTGAAATTAGACAATTTGGTTTAATAATAATGAGATTTAGATACAAAGGTATAATTTTAAGATGATGTGAAGACTGCTGTTTTTTAAGTATCTGTGCGCCTTTTCTTTTTTTCTGGCTAAAATAACCCAATTTTATTGAAAGAGCACAACTGGTATTTGTATGCTACTCACTCCAAGATGCTATGTAACCTGAAAGCAATGCTTTTGTATTAGCTCTGCATAGAGAATGATATTTGCCATTGACATAGGGGTTAGAGGAAGCACATTCATTTAGCAACATATACACTGGAAACTAAGTGGTGCATGGACTCGGTTGTGTCTCTATTTCCTTTTTCCTTCTTGATCCACTGATCACTCCTGAAGAGCTTAAAGAGAGTCATTTGGATCTCCCTATTTTGTTTTATCTTGGAATTTGCTATTTTTGCTAATTCCACTTATGCCATAGGGATTGCATGTCAAGTCAACAGCTAGTGGACTATGTGCGTGAACAGTTAAACACTGTAAGTTCTGTAAACTTTAGTTAAGATTTTGAACATATGCACACATGCTGGTTACAATATTTCTGTCCAAATCTATGCAGGAAACTAAGCTTTCTGCGATATGCGGAAGAGTTTTTCACAGGTGTTTGGCTCCCGATACTAATGGTGGTGAGGGGTGCGACAACATGACCATGATCTTGGTGCAATTCAAAAAACCTGTTGAATCTGGTCCTTCTGCGGAGCAGCAGCCACCATCTTCTCATCAAGCAATGAAGGTTGACACAAGTAATATGGACAAGTGAAGGCTGAGACCAAAGAGAAGAGTTAGCAGAACAATGGGCCACAACTTTAACAATTAGGAGCTGAATTGTTGTGATTGTAAAATGATCGTTGATTTTTTTTTTTCACCTTGTTTTTTGAGTTCTGCACTTTTTTTTTTCTATAGAATTCTAGCTACTTATAGGAAGAGCATACCATGCACACGATGGAGCACAAAATATTAACAAGGTCAATTATCCAAACCAATGAACCAAAAATTATGGAGAACGTGGATTGGCGCAGTTGTGAGTTGATCTCTGTATAGATACATTCCAGATTTTCATTTTCAAGAGAGATTGTACTGGCTTTGTGGGGTTTCTTCACCTTGAAAAGGAAAGGAAAAGATCTGTTTCAGAATTTGTGGTCTCCACTCCTGCCCAGCTACCGTGTTGGAGTGCTAGTTTCAGTTTCACAATCATTCTTTTCACTGTTCTTTTTGTTCTTTTCATGGCTGCTGATGCTGAAAATGTGATAGACAAGGAAGAAACAACCCAATCAAGGTGTTTGATAGTTAAAAGCAAAAGCAATCTCCAGTTACAAAGGGTCAGCATCAAGCCTAGCAAAACCTTGTATTTTATTGGACAACAAGATTCTAGTTCCCCAGTTGAAGTTTGGCCTAGAGTTGCGTGAAGCAAGTTAAAGTTTCCTCCCTTGCTTTTCACATCTCTCCCTCTGTTCTTTTTTTATTGCTCAAGGAACCTTCGAGACCTGGAGGATACCCGATACCTAGGTTGCTTCTGAGGATGGCAATAGAAATTCGGAACATGGCAAATCAGAAGTCAAATAAGCTAGAAACCAGGCAAGTGCCGAGAAGTCTAAGTGTTCAGCAACTTCTTGCAAACAAATCAATAGTCTCAGTTAGCCAAGTTTCTTCAAGATTACTTTAGAATGAAAACCTTAAATCATAGGTTGCAAGACTTGAACACACTTCAAACCCTCGACTTCTTAACCACCTTAAAGCCGATGAAGATTGGTAGATGCATGAGAGTTCATTCCAGCATATAATTATATGAGTAATCATTGAAAAAAGGAACGATAACAAAAGAATACAGAAAAATAAAATAAAAATTTTCAAAAAAAAATGTAATTTACTGGATCATGATCATCATTGGAGAAATTATGACAAGTTCAAAGAGAGTGGTTAAACATACTACTAATTAAAAGCTAGCCTATGATACAGACCTCTTTTAATGATAAGATCATGATAGCAAGTCAAAGAAATGATAAACAACAAGAAAATTACAAGTCATTCTTAATATAGGATCGCATGATGGTCCCTCTACTCTAATAATATCTCATCTGTATTGTTGAGTTCTTCTCCTTCTTCTCTTTTTATATATATGCAACTTGGATAACTATCCTTTTGATTGCTTGAATTTGTCTCTTTGCGAACAAGGAATATGCCACTAGCAAGTGAATGGGACTGTCTTAATGAGTATTTCTTAATCAGTTCATGTCATTTAAATATCATAGATATTAGCATCATATGAGAAATTAGCACAGCCACAGCATCCAAACAGTAGATATTGGATTTGGATTCCTGCTTTCTTCTTTTGTCAGTTCATGCATGACCAAAACTTTCCATGAGAATAACTTGTTTGTCTGCATCCCAGACCCTAAGAAGGAATGGAAATAAATCTTCATTGAAGGTTCCATGGGGTTAGGCTTTGGGATTTTCATTTGAGAAATTTAGATCCAAACCCTAATAATTAATTAACCCTTCCCTTGAAACCATGCTAGCTTTGGTAAATGAACGTTTTTTTCCCTTCTTCTATATTCAGCGTTTTTTGACTTATTCCTTTACCAGGACTTGCTCTAATCGCAATCCTGGTGATAAAATTAAATACAAATATTTAACTCATCATCCACTTTGAGTTGAGAATTCTCTATACTTCAAAATAAAAAATAAATAAAATAATATTGACATATGAAACATATTATTATTCCCCAGAAGAAATGGTCACGACAAGGACATCGTACATGTTTATGTTTTGCTCTCTTGACTTGGTATTTAACCCACATGGTGAATTTACTAAACCATAAATTTCTTGATTTCGAACACCAACTCCTGCGTTAATGGATAACATTGAATTAAGTTTTGAGTTAATGGATGTAACACACATGTAAACCCTATTCATATTCTTATCCACTCATATATAGAAAAGAACAAGAAAAGGAGAAAATCTTATTTCGTGTCGTGACTCGATTCATGGATTTCGCGAATTAATACGTGGACTTTAATTATTTTATTGTGTCCTTTTTAGATTGATTCTTTCACAATTCAATCATTCAACAATAAATTTATTGAGAATTGAGTTTCATGATTTGTTTCGGTTTGCTTTATTTGAGGTTATTATGGTCTCATAACTTAGATTGCAGGTTTAGAATGTTAATGTGGGTTGACCCTGGTCAAACTAATATGTTTTCGCTTCAATATTTTTTACAAAAGATGTTTTCTTGAATTTTTTTAGTCAAATTACGTTTTCACCAGTCATTCAAGTTGTCTTTGGACTTGCTGAGTCGATTGGGTCAACTCCAACACGGTTTAAATTCTTTTTCTACTAGAAAACATTAGCTACGCCTGGATTTTTCTTTTATGCTAAAAAAACCAATCAGACTTGCAGCATAGTGCGGACCAACGATCTAGTAGTTACTGAAGAAGAATGTTTAAATTTTGAAATTATGTTTAGATACTTGATAATATGTTGAAAATTTAAATTGCATAATTTTGAGTTAATTTATATTTGAATTGGAATTGAAATTATGTATGCTGAATTGATATCTTGAATTATATACATGAACAATACAACCCCAAATCAACACGCTGAAATGTTTAGAAACCGATATGTATTGTTTCAATAAAAAAAACAGAACGCCAACTAGAACGGAACTCACAACCTTATTCTAAATTACCTAATAACTCCTAAAACCCAAAAATAGGTTAAAAAACTGAAATTGAACCCAAATTGGAAAAAAAAAACTTCTAAACCTAAAACTACCCTCTCATACAAGTTTAGAGACAAAAACCACCACGTCAAACTTCTCTTGTTGAATGGAACCCGTTGACACCTATAATAATAATTTTCATTGCTGAAAAGTGGCCAAAACAACAAATTTATGTTTCATTGCAATCTTCAGGTGACTTCCTCTCTCCTTTCTCTAACACAATGACCAAAATGCAATAAAAATAAACCTTCAAACCAAATTAAAATTATGAGGATTAAAAAGAACTTTTTTCAAGATTTTTAGATTAGTTATGTCATTTGTTATTGTTTTACACTTTGGTTCTTTTTCTTTTAAATTTTCATGTCCTTAAAATATTTTGATAAATTGATCAATAGTTTGGCTATTAAAGACTGTGATTGAAAAAAGAAATTGAGGACTAGGAAAAAAATGGTCATAGAAAATTAGGAGAGATGATTTTTGGACCTAAAAATTCATTTTTCAATCAAAAACACTATTAAGCCCTTCTAAATCACCTAATAACCATAAAAACCCAAAAAATGGATAAAAAAAATATAATTCAACCTGAATTGAAAGAAACTTTCTAGCCCATATCTACCCTCTAATGCAAGTTTAGAGACAAAACTACCAT
This sequence comes from Populus trichocarpa, assembly GCF_000002775.5. Classification (NCBI taxonomy): domain Eukaryota; kingdom Viridiplantae; phylum Streptophyta; class Magnoliopsida; order Malpighiales; family Salicaceae; genus Populus; species Populus trichocarpa. The sequence goes on along the minus strand of NC_037287.2, from coordinate 18,861,503 downwards.
ATTAAATTTTTCTTATTAAATAAAACTAGTTGATCTCATGAACGACAAAACTCCTCTCTTCTCGTCATTTTCAGACAATTTTATCTCTTTTTTTTCCAACTCCTGTACCAAAATGCAGTAAAAATAAACTTTCAAACTAAATTAAAATTATGAGGGTTTAAAAGAACTTTTCTCAAGATTTTTAGATTGGCCATGTTTTTTTTACACTTTGCTTTCTTTTCTTTTAAATTTATCTGTCCTTGAAATATTTTGACAAATTGATCAATAGTTTGGTCATTAAAAGTTGTGACTGAAAAAAAAAATTGAGGACCGAAAAGAGAAAAGAAAATTGGTCAGTGGAGCTACAGTAAAATGCCTAGGCATTTTAGTATGTCTAGTAATGGTTTTTTTTCAATTTGGTCCTAGCATTTCATTTGTTTCTAACTTCCTACCTGGATTATGCACAAAAGGAAAGCTACCGACACTGTACAGAATCAAAAATATATAGTTGTTGCAGGTACTGATTCATTTCAGCAACAAGTCAAGTGCTCTGCCTTGTTCTTCTACACTATTATCATAATCATTAACAAAAAAAAAAAAAAAATAGGATAGACTTTTAATAAAATATCATCCAAGTTTGTTATGGGTATTTAGGAATACAGGTGTAGTTGTTTTTTAAAGTGTGTTTTGTTTAGAAATGTATTAAAATAATATATTTTTTAAAAAAATTACTTTTGACATTAACATATTAAAAAATAAAAAAATAAATTTAAACAAAAAGTAAAATTTTGCCAACCTTTAAATGGAGGCTTAATCTCACTGCTAAACAATTTTTTGTCTAAGTTTTAACCTTAAATTATTAAAAATTCTCAATTAAAAATATTCATCTATTTTTTAAGATTTGTTATTCATATTTTCATCCAAATAGTGTTTCTTTTAATTAAAAAAAAAACGTTATCTTATAAAAAAACCAAACGTTTTTTATTGAGTGATTTTAGGAAGATGTTCTCATTGAAAAATCAAAATAATTTGATGGTAAGGTTGATATATATATATATATAATGTTTCTATACATTTGCTTGTATGGACGTGACATGAACAGGAGCCAGCATAATTAGAAACTGGGAACAATGTCAGTGCAATTGTTTATGTGTTGTGATTAATAGTATGTGGTGGGAAAGAAATTAGGTAGAAAGGTGACATAAAAATGCAATTAGATTCAAACTTATCATCTTAAATCTTGAAACATATAATTAATTAATAAATGTGAGGTTGACTATGAGTGGAGAGGAGAGAAAATTACCGTTACTCACTCCTGATATGGTATGGCTGATGTAATTATTAGGTAACGTAAAATGTTTTTTTTTAAATATTTTTTAGTTAAAAATAATATTTTTTTAAATTAAAATTAACTCAAGTTTCTTAACTAAGATGCATATATATAATATCATTGAATTAGACTGACCCTACATCGAGTTTCTTAACTAAGCTATATATATATATATATATAGTTTATTATTGGATTAATTAAGCTAAAAAATATCAAGTTGCTATTATTTGATATGATTTATTTACAGCACAGCTAATATTTTATGATATCTTCACCCTTGAAATTGACCCATAAACAAGAATTATTATTATTATTATTTTTTAATTATAACCATTCAAAATTCTTAACTAGTTTTTAAATATCGACACTAAATTAAATTTATTATTATTATTATTAATGTGGATATCTGAGTCAGCTTGCGTGTATCTCGATTAATTCCACGGACCCTGAAGTTAACGACCATGTAAGTCTCTAGTGGCTATCATATTAGCAACCACAAGGCTCGAACTTGAGATCACAAGGGAAGTAAATCTCTTGATCCCAAACTTTTACCACTAGACCATCTACTAGATAGTTTAAATTAATCATTTTTAGATCTTATACAAACCATTTACGTCCATCTTAATTAGCAAACTCGTTTACATCCATCTCTTCAATACCCACATGGTGAATTTACTAAACCATAAATTTCTTGATTTTGAACACCACCTCCAACGTTATTGGATAACATTGAATTAAATTCTGAGTTAATGAATGTAGCACACATGCAAACCCCATTAATATTCATATCCACTCATATACTGAAAAGAACAAGAAAAAGAAAAGGAGAAAATCTTCAAATTTGAAACCCTCTTCTATAAATATTACTAAGCTCAATATAGCTACTCGATCCTTGATAAATACTAGGTTTCAAATTAAATTAGATAAGAATCGACGCAGTTAATTTGAGAAATGAACTCGTGATTTAGGTCGAAACCCAATTTATTTATTTTAAAAAATTAAAATAATATTATTTTAAAATTTTAAAATAAATCTTAAAATGATATAATTTCAAATCAATCTAAATTAACTAGTTCATATGAACCAAGCTTTAATGTGGAATGATAGTTTATGTTTTTTTTTGCGTTTTTCAAAAGTGTATTTTGCTTGAAAATACATTAAAATAATTTTTTTGAATTTCTTATATCATTTCATCAAAACTATTAAAAAAAATACTAAAAAATATTAATTTACTATATTTTCAAGTCAAATATACTTTTAAAACACGCTCGGATATAATTTCATGCAGTGCCAAACCGACTATCAACATGGATAGGTTAGGTTTGGACTATTTGTTTTGTAGTTAAAATCGTGTTTTGTGATTTTTTGAATTTTTTTACTTGAAATTAATTTTTTTATATTTTTTGATCATTTTGATATGCACAAATAAAAAATTATTTTAATATATTTTTAAACATAAAATAATTTAAAAAAACAATCATTTCCGATATTTTCAAGCATTATCTCGATAACCTTTGCCCTTTTTTGTAGCCGGTAAAGGATGAAAGGATGACAGTATCAGAATCAAGAAAAGGAGAGAATAGATGACATTATCCAACTTTAAGTCTGTTAAAAAGCTTGAGCCCATGAGGTAATGATAGAAATGCTATCCACAATTTGCTGAACTGTTGTGTCTTTCTTCCTTACCACAAGGAAAGACGCACACGTGTCGACAACCCAATTCACAACGATTCAATCACCTTGGATAAAATGTTTTTCTTTGCAATTTGGTCCCAGCACTCCATTTGTTTCTGACTTCTTACCTTGTCCATGCACCAGAGGAACAAAGCCAACGACACCGACACTCTAGGTTCGAGTCCTGTGATTGCTCATATGATAACCACTAGAGACTTACATGATCGTTAATTTTAGGGCCCGTGGAATTAGTCGAAGTACGCGCAAGCTGGCCCGAACACCCACGTTAAACTAAAAAAAAATTAGATTCAAAGTCATCATCTTAAATCTGAAGCATATAATTAATTAATAATTGAATAAACTTTCCTCAATGTTGTTACGAAGCTGCTATCTTGTAGCCCTCTGGAGAAATTAGGTAGAAGGTCACATAAAAATGCAATTAGATTCAAATATATCATCTTAGATTTTAAACATATATTAATTAATAATTAAATATTTTTCTTCAATGCAGTGTTACGAAGCTGCTGTCTTGTGAAGAAAATGGGTCTTCCTTCGCAATGCAATCAATTCAAACACATGGAGAGAGATGTGAATTAAAATTTAATATTCCTCTTTAGACTAAAGTAATTAATGCTAAATGGCCTGCCAATCCTGACTGTTTTGATTTAAACAAGGGAACTTTCTTGGTAACCCCTCCCCCTCTCAAGAGAATTCATCAACTCTAGCTGTTTTGAAAAATATTTTTGGCTGAGTGTTTTTAATGATTTTAGTGAGTTAATGTAAATAATAAAAAATATAAAAAAATGGGGTTAAGAATAAACTTCTACCCATCAAGGTGAAAAAAAAAAAGTGAATTTGAGTTCACATCTATAAATATAAATATAGTTATATTCATATTATTTTGCCATATATTGAGGTTATGAATCTATTATTTAAATATATTTGAGAATATAATAATGATTATTTTTTAAAATAAATTTTACTCAAAAATATATTAAAATAATATATATTTTAAAAATTATTTTTGATATTATCTAGTACAAATAATTAAAAAAAAAAACAATATATACATAATCCCTCCTGTGTGAAATGCAACAAGAAGCGCGGAATTAAGTCGAATAAACTAGCATTGTAAAACCATAAGAAACGTGGGGAAGAAAAATAAATTATGTCAGTTTAAATAAACCCTAAATAGAAAAAGGAAAAGGGCATGTTCCCATCTGACGAGGACCAGGATAAGCACAAAACACCCTTCCTACCCTCTTCTTTTCCTCCACTCCACAAAAACAAAAGAAAACAGACCCTTTGGATAAGGACCCCACTGGTGGTATTAATATTATTAATAACACAAAACTTCCCCATTATAACTATTTATTACCCTCCCCTCCCCTCTCCTCATTCAAAACATTCATTATTTATAGCAACCTTTTCAAGATCCACTGCTACAATTTGCGTTTGCCCAAATCAAAACAACATTCGACCTCTGCCCATAGTTTTCTTTTTGGTTTTGAAGGGATTCTAGGATTGTCTTTGTGGGTGATCTTGAGAGAATGGCAAGTGCAGCAGCTGTTGGGATGATGGGAGGAAATGGGGGTGCTGTGTCCTCGAGCTCTTGGTTTCAAATCAAGAACAGGAGGAAGAAGAACAATAAAGATAATATGGGGAGAGATAGAGTCAGGACTTTTTGTGCTTCTTCCTATTCATCTTCTTCTTCTTCTTCTGTTATGGACCCTTATAAGACTCTTAAGATCCAACCTGGTGCTTCTGAGTCTGAGGTCAAGAAAGCTTTTAGACAGCTTGCTCTGCAGGTACAATATATTTTTCTCTTTCTTCTTCTTGAATTTCTTGGTGGGTTTCTATTCTTGAATTGTTTTTTATTATGTTCTTGGTTGGTTTCTTAAGGGGATTTTGGTTGTTGATTGTTTTGTGTTATGTTTCAGTATCATCCAGATGTATGCAGAGGAAGCAATTGTGGTGTACAGTTTAGTCTGATCAATGAAGCCTATGATGTATGCAGTCATCTCCTCATCGTTTATTTTTATTTTTCTCTTAAATTACATTTTTTTTCTTGTGTGCTTTCCTTTTATTTTCGTGGTGGGGTTCATGACTTCATGTAGGGTTAGGTAAAGGTTGAATATTATTCTCAAAACATAGAAAATAAAAGGATAGGAGGTGAAAGTGTTCAATCCAAGATGACTACCTTTGCTAAATAATTGAGAATAGGATAAACAATTGCAAAAGTCAGAATTCAATGATCCCTTCACATACATTCAATCAAAGTTGTAAATTCAATGCAGCCAATAACCGAATTTAAAATGTTGATATTTCAAAAAAAAAAATATATTATGCAACTTTTTTTAGAAAAAAGTTAAGTTTTGTTTTGATCGAAATTAAGTTAGATGGATCAAACTCCAGTTCAACTGTTGGAACAGATTGAACTTAATAACACCACGTTCAAGTATAGGATTCCATGGAGCATATGTTTCCAATGAAAATTTATTGGTTGTTTTCATAAAGAAGAAATTTGATTGGTTTTGCAATTGAATACAATTGTTATTGCTCTTGTTTTGTGTAGAAGGCAATTATTATTATTTTTTCTCGTGAAAAAGACTGATAAGTGATAAGCAATTTCTTCCATGGTCAAATCCATAGTATCAGGTAAAAAAAAAAGCCACTTATTTCGATAGGACACAGCACCACACCACCCAAATCATAGAGGTAATCATGAGCAAAATTTAGGTTGCAAGTTCTTGGATGATTCTTTAGGCCATGTTGGTTTTGAAGATGGCCCATTGATGTCTTTTCATATCTAGAACCTGTCTCCCAGAGCCATCACTGTCATGGTGTTGCTGCTGCTGGGATGCATTTTACGTGCAATTCTTCCGTGCTCTTGACCTTATGTGTGTATGGAATGGAATGCAGATTGTGATGAGTAATTTGAGGGAAGAACCAGATGAATCATCACAGATGTACAGGTCTTATGAGCCATCGGATCAAGGAATTGATGAGCCTATGAGAGGAATGAACGATCCAGATTGGGATATGTGGGAAGAATGGATGGGGTGGGAAGGAGCTGGGATTCGTGACTACTCATCTCATATTAATCCTTACATTTAAGAAAATAAAAATAAAAAACTGTAAATGATAAGTTTTAATGTGTGAATTAAAATTAAGCCCCCCTCCATCTTCCAGCCAAAATTATAACGGTTGCGTCTATTGTACATAATTAGATGTGGGGACTGTTTCTAATTTCACTTCTTTTTTTTTTCCATGTAAAGTTGCTGAGCCTATCCATTACATATGCTGATGGAAGGCAGCACCAAAATAATTTATCACCATTATTGGCTATTGCTTGTCTTCTTCTTCTTGGCTAATGCTTATTGCCATCGCTCATGGGAGTGAGGAACAATTACATGGAAGAGTATACTGAATAATTTACCTGCAAAGCTGAGTTAGGACCACATGTGGTCTGACTTTGTTTTTGTCTCAAGAGAATCCATGTTATGGTTTTGCTAATTGAAACAAGCTTCTTCCTCATTCACCGTGTTATTAGACCCGATTCGGCATAACTTGGTGACCAGCCTGGCCTGGCCTGGGCAAGGTTGGTGGAAAAAATAATGGTTTTTTTTTCTTTCCCTTCAAAATAACATCATTTTCAGGGATTTAAAATAAAAATTCAAAGCTTGAGTCACCCGTAAATGGATCCTTGAGATAGTTAAGTTGTCATTATCTTTCCTTGTATCAATAAGCAATATTTTAGAGCATTATAATTTTTCGACTTTCAGACAAATACAGAAGTATTTGTGTGTTTAAATTGGCAGGCTCTGGTTTGGAGATGAGGTGCGGGCCTGGCAAAGGCAGACCCTTGGGTGCATTATTTTGGAGTTCAGAACTCAACTTTGAGTTCCTATGAAAACCTCTTTGTGGCTTGTAATTATTGGGCTTAGCAGTCAGTACTTATAGGCCCATAGTTGTCAGACTATAAATAAAGGTATGTAGCCGTACTTAGAAAATGTTAATGGCCCCTCCCCGGCCCGGGTCTGACCTGATAAAGGACCCAATTCACTAAATCATCGGGTCAATAGGTTGTTATTTTTTTTTAAATCCTTGATTTGAACTCGAATAGTTTGAACTCGGTACGACAAAGCTGACTATTTCATGGGCTAATTTATTAGGCTACTTGAATATGGTGAATTTTTAAAACCAGTTTAAATAGGTCTTTTTTAAGCTTTTTTTTTTTTTTCAAGTGTGGTTATTTTTTAAAGTGTTTTTTATTTAGAAATGTATCAAAATAATATTTTTTAAAAAAATTATTTTTGAAATCAGCGCATCAAAATAATCTAAAAATATCAAAAACATATTAATTTAAAGTAAAAAATAATAATTTTTTTTTAATTTTTTCTAAAGTACTTCTAAAACGCAAAAACAAATAGTTAGATAGTGAATTTTTCAAGTCAATCAAGCATATACAAGAAAAATTATATATGGAGTAATTCTTTTCAGTATTATTTTGCGATGTAGATTTTAAGCATTATTAATATTGATTTCATAGAATTGTAAAATAATCATAAGAAAAGAAAAAAACAAGTTATTTTGTATATAATTCTTAATTATTGTAATGAATAGTGTTAACATTAGATGATGTAAATTATTGTAATGAATAGTGTTAACATACGATGATGTAAATTGACCATCGTATTGACACGTATGTTAGCATGGCAAATGCACTCACGTAGATACACAAGCAAGAAACATGTCAACCTCTTTAACACCACATGGTCACTTTACCGACACGAAAATGCTTACAACGTTCCACACAACACTATAGAACATGGTTTTAGATTCTTTAAGGTAGGTTTATATCATAAATTGCATCTCGATCAATTTTAATTAAATAAAAAATTATTAATTTATTTTTTTAAAATTAAAATAAAGTTATTTTAAAATTTCTTTTTTAAAATATTAAATTTAACCCACTAGATTTTAATCTATTAATTACATTACAATTTAATTTGTATAACTTATCGGGTTAATCTAGTTTGATTATGTGAATTTCTATCTCAGTTTAACATAAAATTTAATTTAAATTATATTTTTGCCTACGAAATATCAAATTAATTTGTTAAGATAGGCATGAAAAAAAAATCTAGCCCGCCCGAAGACATAACACATGACACCAATCTAGTACATTTAGTAAAAGGAGTTTCAAATTATCTTCTGATTTGTATAATAACAAATTAATTCCAGTCAAACAACTTGGAATATATATATATATATATATATATATATATATATATATATATATATATATTTTTTTTTTAAAATTGATAATATTTCATCCAAATTACTCGAATATTCACCCAGCAACATAAAGCTGTGCCCTATATGGACAGGGACAGGGTTTTTCTAACACTTGCTGTTAATGGATGCCAATGTAATGTTTTTACTCACAGTAAGATGTCAGGAAAACCCATACATGAGTCTTCTCCAAGGATGAGTTGATTCGAAGATACAGTTGCAAAACTTGGTAAGTATTTATCCAGCTGAGTAACCATCACCGTCTAGGCATCTAATCTATGGTGCCCTGCACGAGTCAATACCCCGCCAACTCACAGACAAATCCATGTTTATAGCAGTGGAATTTTTTAAGCTTTGAAACTAAGAACAATCGGAACGTGTTTTAATTCCAAATATTTTAATGTAATCAAGTTCTTAAACTATTATTAATTTTCTACTTAATTATTACATTAATATTTTCTGCTTGATTCCCTTCTCTATCAAGCCTTTGCCTTAAAGAAAACCCACTTCAGCCTTTCTAATCAACAACCCATCAAATCACTGTCAGGTAGTAAACTTATCTGATTCTTACAATCTCGTTTTTTTCCCATTGCGTGTAATCCATTTTTTTGTTGTCTTGATGGATTTTCTATCTACATCAACAGAGAAATCAAGGGCTGTGATTCAATTTCCTGTTTGATTTCTCCGTTGGAGGTAACCCTTGTTTTCATAAATAGCTGCAGCTGTGTGATTTGCGTTGAAATCTTGTTTCTGGCTAATGGGGTTCTCATAAAGCTGCTTCTTTGTGATTATATATGTATGTTTTACTATATCTCTTTGGTATTATTTAGGGTTTGTTGGAGGTGGTTTTGTGTGTCGATAACGGAGATGCTAATTCAGTAAAGATTCAAGATTTATACAGAACTAGGCCCTTCGCAGTGTATGTGAAGGAAAGACTCGTTTTTGGAAAATGATATTTCTTCAGTTAACAAGTTCTGATAACATTTGGTATGAGACGGTTTGCGTGCTGCTGAAACTGTAAAATCTTGGGTGCATTAATTCATTTGTTTCTATTTAGCAAGTAAATAGGCTGAAGTATTTTTTGAATCTAATGCAAATTATGGCAGGAGATAGGTACCTGGTTTGGCTTACTCTGGTCTTGCACTGGGCAAAATTATATTGTGTAGCACAATGTGCTTCGCTAAGGATGTTGTGCTGAGACTAAATATGTAGTGTGCATTCAATGTTATGGACATTCTTTTCTTTTTTTGGTTTAATTTATGCGAATTTAACTCTCATGGTATGATAAAAGTTTGCCTTTCTTAATGGAATGACTTCAAATAGAAGGGCCTTTGTAGGCGAGAACAAGTGTCATAAGCGTTCTCTTTTATTTTTGCATCCTGGAAAAAAGAAGGACAGTGATAAGTATGCTCACACTTTCATTTGCCTAATGTACCAGCATTTAGGGCTTGTTATTAATGGCGGACCTTAAAGAACGCCTGCTCCCTCCAAAACCAGCATCAGCTATAAACCTTAGAGATTCATCTTATCGACCATCTGCCTCTGGACGCCAACCTTTCCAAGGCGTTGATGTTCCGGGTTTGAAAAAACGTGGCCAAGGCCTTCGATCGTGGATTCGTGTTGATTCATCGGGAAATTCCCAAATTATTGAGGTTGACAAGTTCACAATGATGCGTCGTTGTGACCTACCTGCTCGTGATTTACGCCTGCTTGATCCTCTTTTTGTTTACCCCTCAACAATCCTTGGTAGAGAGAAGGCTATAGTTGCAAACTTAGAGCAGATTCGGTGTATTATTACGGCTGATGAGGTTCTGCTCCTAAATTCCCTTGACAGCTACGTGTTGCAGTATGTAGTGGAGCTACAAAGACGATTGACAACACGGGGGGTAGGTGATGTATGGCAGTCAGAAGGTGCTGAACTGAATCGAAGGAGAAGTAGGAATTTTGACAGTGTATTTGGGAATACATCCCCTGATTATTTGCCCTTTGAGTTTAGGGCTCTTGAAGTTGCTCTGGAATCTGCTTGTACATTCCTTGATTCTCAGGTGTGTTAAAAGAACTTTAAATCTGTAACATGCTTGATTTGAATGAATGGTGTTATTCAAGAGAAATTAAGAATGGTTTGTTGCTGATGTATTATTAAAGCTGTGCATTCCTAATTTTCTTGTTTTTCCTAATCCTAGTGAACTTTCCAACCATAATTTTAATGAATTAGATGCTGTAGCATGCAATATCGTAGTAGTTGATAAATACTATTGAATCCATTTTGTTTCTCCATATAGCTGTTTTCATGTCCTTCTTGACACTTGAATGATGTAGATGTGCATTCTAGATTAATTAGAGCAGTTTAAGTGAGGTCTGGCTGTGTGTAGATATGTATTTATCAATCTTGTGATATCTTCACATCTTGGAACAGAAAGACATGGGTGTATTTTCTAATCCTTCTGACAGTAATTTCCTAGTCGACATCTTTCTCAGCTACAAACTCGTGGATCATTTACATGGATGTGTATCTCTGTATGTTCTGCACACAATTTGGCTTGTTATTCTGGGAAACTTTATTCATTTTACTGTGTTCCACGCTATTAACTAACATTTGAGAAAATCTCCTATAAAATATCTGGCTAAATTTTTCCTCTTAATTTTTCTTCTCTTGTTAAATATGAGATTGGCAGTGCATTTTGCACATATGGAAACACAGTGCCTCTATCCATGATGAATTTTTCACATGGTTATTGCTACTATTTGCTACGAACATTCGCTTAACCAAAGGCATTACTATTATTTGCATAATTGACAATCTACGCTGACTGAGTAAATGAATCATCATTTTATTCTTTAGATCACAGTGATCTCACAGATTTTTCTTTTGGATCAAGTGCTTATTTCCAATCTGTTGCAAGTTATTGGGGTTCAGTCCATTTCTCTGTTATTAGCTTTAAAGGAAACAATTATTTTAAAGGCACAGGGAAAAATTTCAAGATCTCTTTCTCAACTCAACAAAGGTTAAGAACTCTTAATGAAACCAAGATTTCATCCTTCTGTATATAACTTAAATTGTGTTCAGGAAGTCATCAAATTTGAGCCAACAGTCTTCTTATTGGCTACTCTATTGTTCTAGTGATGTTATCAACTCATTTCCAGAGAGGTTAAATGTTAAGTACACGGGGTTTGTAAGATCAGATAAACTTAAACTAGTAAAACATTCTAGAAAAGCAACAACCCACACTGCATGATCCTCTGCAATTTGCATGTATCACAACATGTATGCCTTGCTGGTTTTATCTTTTTGATGGTTATACCAATTCTTCTTTCTTCATTAAAAATGCAACTCAGATTGTCTTTGTGAAAGAGACAAGTGAGCTGTTTATATATTAGAAAAGGATATCATGTCTCATAATGACCTAGAGAAGTATTTGGGGATGGCTACTTCTGTCATGTTTCCGTTTATGTCCATCTAGAGCTATCTTTTTTTCTTTTTTTGGGTTTCATACAAAATTCAGTCCTCTTACCTTCTGTCGTACTACTACTGCCTTTTGCTATATTAAGGCATCACATAGTCTGTCCTATTGCAGTTTCTGTGATAAGATTCCATAAGTTTGAGCAAGTTAGTAATCTTATTTAAATTGCAATTTTCTGAAGGCAGCAGAATTAGAAATTGAAGCATACCCATTACTAGATGAACTGACATCAAAGATCAGTACATTGAAGTTGGAACGTGTACGAAGGTTAAAAAGCAGACTTGTTGCTTTGACTCGGAGGGTTCAGAAGGTATAATCCAATATCACTTGCTTTTCCTTTATTGCAAATAAAACTTGGTTATCTTTTCCCCTATTCTTATTCTCTTGTATCTAGGTAAGAGATGAGATTGAGCAGCTCATGGATGATGATGGAGATATGGCCGAAATGTTTCTCACTGAAAAGAAATGTAGGATGGAATCATCATTCTATGGTGATCAATCTTTGATGGGATTTAGGTCAAATGATGGTGGGACATCTATTTCTGCTCCGGTTTCTCCTGTTTCATCACTTCCTGATTCACGAAAACTTGAGAAAAGCCTGAGCATTGCAAGGAGCCGACATGAGAGTATGAAGAGCACTGAAAGTGCTACTGAGAATATAGAAGAGCTGGAGATGTTGCTAGAAGCGTACTTTGTTGTCATTGATAGCACCCTGAACAAGTTGACATCAGTACTAACAGCAACCATTATGTTCATTTCCATTTCATTTTTCTTGTATAGGATGTTAAACCTCATTCATTTACATTCACTTCTTTCAGTTGAAGGAGTACATTGATGACACGGAGGATTTCATCAACATTCAGCTGGTACATATTCCTCCTCCCCCAACCCCAAGTCTTCTTAATATTTAATTGTGTTTTGCTTTAGCTCAGTTGTTAGGGACCAAACATTTTAGAACTTTGGTAATTAGAATATTTCAAGCAGGATCATTTTCATAGCATTAAGTGATAATGCACAGTTGTCAACTTCTTGATGTTGATGCACAAAAAGAAATAAGTAGTCATCGGTTCTTGCAGTAGTTCTGCATCCTTATTGTGTCTTGTTCTTATTGGATAGGATTGCAGGTTCAGGTTATCCATGATACTGATTTCTGAAGTCGAATTACATGACCGATCCTTTTGGATGGTCAACTAGGATACAAAGATCTTGCATTATGTTCTCTGGGAACTAGTCATTTAATTCTTTCAATTTTGTTTGAGCTGATTAAGTGGACGCTAGTTTTTAAAGTAAGGGATGTATTTTGTTGCAGGATAATGTCCGAAATCAACTGATCCAATTTGAGCTTCTACTCACAACAGCAACATTTGTTGTCGCCATTTTTGGAGTGGTGGCAGGTATCTTTGGCATGAACTTTGCCATACCATTGTTTGATGATGCTGGTGCATTTAAGTGGGTCCTCCTAATTACTGGAGTAACTGGAGTCATCATATTTTGTGCGTTCATGCGGTTCTTCAAGTACAGAAGGCTTATGCAGCTATAGACTGTTAGGAAAATGCAATTAGAAATGAAGAAATGTATGTATTTCCATCGCTGCTACTATTATTTATTACTTAATGGTTGAAATGCAGAATAGAAAATGGAAAGTTGATTCCCTGTTATTTGCTTCAGATAATATTTTCATGTTTACTCATAGCAAATGGAAATCGACAAGAAGTCATGGACGAAGGCAAATATGGGACCTTCATTTTCAATAGTTCATATTTATCGGTGGTTGATGATAACAACCTTACTATATTTCATGTGGGAACCCTGTGGGAAAACTACCATACATTGGTAATTGATTTGCCATGGATGGATTATAATAGTAGAATTATGATTTACTTTTTTAAAAACCACTCATGGCTGTCGTATAAGGGTGGAATGATATTTTTGTGAGGTTCTTTTGTTATTTGTTTATGGATATCTTAGTTTCTTTATAATTTTTTCACAGTTAAATTACTTGGTTATCTTTAAAAGTAAAAAAAATTAAATATGGTTAGGGGCTTTTTTGGCATTTCCCTTTTGACTTGCACAATGTAACTATTTTATTGCCCTTGGAATTAAAAAGTCTTAGGCTTTGCGATAGTGGCATGTTGGTATTTTTATATTGGTTTATTTGTAATTATCGGGTGGTTCCATGGATGATTTGGTAATTTTTTTAATAAACAAATAATAATAATAATAAAATTTTACTGCCATGTTCTAGGAATGCGCTAGCGAGTGTGCCACTCTATTGTTTTTGGACGATATATGTGGTGGTTTATGGTCATGCAAGATGTGATTTAATTCTTGATGGTTTGGTGGTTTTTTTTTTTTTCCCTTGATTTTTATGTTTGCCCTTGCAACATTTCACGATAATCATTCAAGTTTTTTTCTTATAGGATTTGGTCTTTATTCTTTTAATTGTTATTTTTTTATTTGAATTTATTTAATAAATTGATTTTTTTTAATTTCATCCTGCATCAATTTTTTTTTTCATTTCAAATTTAGTCTTCATTCTTTTTATTGCTATTTATTTTTATTTTAGATGGTTTTTCAAATTATTTTTTTTTCAATTTCATCCTCCATTATATTTACGTATTAGATTTTATCCTCATTCTTTTAATTGCTATTTTTTTTTATCTTGATAATTTTTTAAATACTTTTATTTTATCTTTCAACCTTAAATTGAACTTCTTGATTGATCCCAAATCTAAAAATTAATGGGTTATGAATTTGAAAGATTAACCTAGGTTTAAGAGAATCATCCGAATTCATTTGTTGTTTTTTTTTAAGCTCATGTTTTTTAATTTCATTACTTGACATTTGATTTAATTGGATATTGGGCTTCGTAATTTCTTTTTCTTTGTATAAGATTTTTCATTGCTTTTGATGATAACATGGATTATCTCGAGACTTTTTATATTTTTTTCTTTAATAGATTTAGCTTATTTTTAAATAATGTTTTTAATTTAATTAAATGAATTGCTAGATATCATCCACTATATTATCATCTCTATTCATTTTAATATTTTTTCTAAGGTTAGAAAAAAATATTTAACCTGCAAACGTAGTGTTAGGTATTAAATCATATGTTTTTTTTCCTTTTTCAAGTTTATATTTTTAGTTTTATCTTTCGACATTTGATTTATTTGAAGATTAGGCTCCTTTTTTTTTGTTCTATATGATTTTTCACTAATTTTAAAAATAACATGGGTTATCTTGGGTTTTTTGATTTTTCATTTATTGTTATTTTTTAATCATATTATTAGATTAACTTGACTTAATAGATCTAATCAGATTAATTTTTCGAGTCTTGAATTTTTTTTTCTTTTTTAAAAGCATTAGTCTGAGCCGTTTCATAGCACAAGGCACCATTCTAAGTCTGCTCGAATCATTTTTTATTTTTTATTGAATTTGTTTTCTTTCATTTCAAGCATTTCAATATTTGATTAATTTTAATTGGAGTTTCTAATTTGCTTTCATCTGAGTTACATGGTGTTGCCACAAGCTAATGTTTCATATTAAAAGTCGCATGTTTATACCCTATCCGATCCAATATGCTAACATTTTTTTTTTTTAAAATGTTGCAGTGTCACAATTGCAATATTTTAAAAATTCTTCATCCACGGTTGATCGAACTTTTGACTTCCTAGCGTTTTTACATTTTTTATAAGGTTATGAAAACAATGATCTAACCCGCCGTATAGAACAGCTAAAACAACTAGTATTTTCCCTAAAACCTGTCAACTTAGCCGACATAACTCATCAGAAGTTCATGATGTTGCTACACTGTAATCAACACTCAAATGCATTTCACATTGAAAAGGTGAGGAATTTACCGGATTGACAATCACGAAACCACCTCTTTTCTTTTATAATGATTATGTCATTATCTGTTTAAACTAGAAGACCAGAGCACAAGTCCTCTGACTTTATTTTAGAACTGTTAAACTTCTTTAAAGCAGTATTCGAGATGATTGGATCTTTTATTCATCCCCTCTTGCAAGTAAAATGAAAAAGAACATGGAACTGTTAGATCATCCCACAGCATCCCTTGTTGTCCCTCAGAGTTGACAAAACAAATTCGAGATTGGTAAGAGTTTCCATTTCTGTAGATGCAACTTATTTCCACCCAGCTTACTGATATCGTTTTGGAGATAAGCCAGCAAGAATCCAAGTAGTACTTCTATTTGGGTGTGCCAACTCAGAAAATTTTCAAGTTTTCATCTCATAAACATTTGCAAATCGCATCCTACAAAATGAAATACAGACCCACTCCTCAACCTGAAGCTTAGCCATGGCCGAAGCAGGCAGATGAAAAGTGAATCACCAAAACCCTTTCCACTGTCAAACTGATCACACACAAAAATCATGGAGCAGCAGAACCTGAAGAAAGTCTGTCACGCCTTGCTTTATCAGCCTTTTCCATGTAATCTTGATGAGACGAGTGCTTTGTTCCTATGGGAGAAAAGATTGTCATAGTAAATAGCAGCTGATATTTTTGCGGGCAAAACAACAATGAAATTGATAAACCGACGTGCAAACATGACACCCACTTCTCAAACGGTTAAAATCCTGATGGACTAACATTACACAATTAGCCCAGTTTCATTTCAAGCAGGAAAAAATAACCACGACAGTCTAAAAGTGTCTTTATGAAAAAGTCATAAATTCACAAGATGAGCACAGCACAAACCTCAGCAATCAGCACCACAAGGAATCTCACTGCATTCATTTTACTACTTACTACAGGTTTGACTTATCTTTCAATGATACCTAATCAGCATACTATCTATACATACAGCCAATTACTGCTTGTATGGAGGTGCCTTGGAATAGTGGGCACTAACTGCAGGCATTTGCATCAATGCCAGAATAGGAACCTGGATTGATGTGGTATCAAATAAAGCATTTTTTTACTATGAGATGGTATTTGCATAGTTCAACACCATGAAGGTTTAAGGAGGTGTTTAAGAGTGCGGTAGCAGTTGTTTTTCAAAGTGTTTTTCGCTCGGAAATGTATTAAAATAATATTTTTTTATTTTTAAAAAATTATTTTTGACATCAGAACATCAAAATGATCTGAAATATCAAAAAAAAAAAAAAAAAATTTGAAGCAAAGAAAAAAAACATTTCAATTTTTTTTTTAAAATGTTTTTGAAACGTATAAACAAACAGGCCCTAAGTTACATCCTTTGAGATTACTCTCAACAATCACCTCGAAAGAAAAGATGGAAAAGCCCTGCTTGGTATACTTCCGATCGTGGAATCTTGGCAAACTGCAGCTCATCTAGCATACTGTAGCATTTGTAGTCCTTTCTTGCTTAAATTACAGGATATTACTCTTTGAACTCCAAGTCTCCATCCTCTTTGATCCAGTTTGAAATGTGAAAAGGATCTCATTTGGTACAACATATTTGAAAGTATCACTGGTTTGCTCACTTGAACCTACAGCAGAAGTTTGATTTTCTCTTGAACTTGAAATAAATAAGAAAAAGTAATTATGAAGAGAAAAAGATGAAAATTTCAAGGAGTGAATAAAATGCTAACATGATTTCTGGAGATGATCTAGTTGGTTGTTGGAAACCAGTTCAAAATAAGGCTATCCAAGCCAGCATTAATGTCCATGATGTGGTCGAAAGGAGATCATGCATAGACAATGTTCATGTCCGCAGAAGAAAAAAGGACTAAAGAAATGCAGAAAGAACACATCTACAAAAATCAAGTTTCTAAAACTAAGGAAGATATCTCTAATGAAGGAACTCAGGACTCTCCACGAGCCTAATTAATGAAAAATGAACAAAGAAAGAAGAGGAAAAAAATCTAGATGACAAGGACTACTCCCTCAAGTAACCAGAACAAGAAGTATTACTTTCATGTATAAGACCTTAGATCCATAATGCTTTAATCTATCTCACAATCTGGACCAAACATTGCAACTGGATTGAAATTTACAGCGACCACCTCTCCTCATTCCCAAAAGGGACCAAAAAGGGCTGATATCAATGGGAATGACAAGATAACTATGCCATCTTACCATAGAAGTCACTTGTCCTCCTAACATTTGCCCGCTTCTCTGATTAAGTAATTCTTTTTACATCATAAAACCCTAGTTAAGAACGCATACTCAAGGATCCCAACTTAATTCAGCAACAACACTTCTGCTCCGACAATTTGAGTCAATTCCTTCAGTCCAAACATAATTACAGCCAACTTAAATCATAGCTTCTAAATGGCTATGGACGAAACTAAGAAAGAGAAGAGAATAACAAACCCATAAATATAAACTTTAACACAAAGAGAATGAAGCAGGAAAGTCGAAAAATTTTCCTGTTCGAAAACATTCTCTTAGGAACCAAACAAATCAAATCCAACAGCAGCAGCAATTTGAATAATTAACTTTTGAACACAAAGCAATACTTCTCTGTAACTCAACCGTAGATCATCTTCCCAATCAATTAAAGAAAAAAAAATCTAAAATTTTGAAAATATCCTCCCTTCCCTTCCCTTGCACTTCCCATTTAGCAAACAAAAAATTAACACAAAGCAGGATCAACATAGCAACGTTCCAGTAAAGAAAACTGTAAAAATATTCTAACTTTCACTTCCTCTAACTTCTCATTTCCTTTTCATCATTGACCCACCAATCCAAAACATATATAAAGGCAACACAATCGATTTAAAGGCATAGATATATGGTAGAGAATCAAAATAAAAGAAAACCAACCTCTGTTCATGAGGAACCAAGGGACACCAAAGACAAGAGTGATGATGACCATGCCAGCCATGACATGCTTTGTGTCTCCACTATGCAAGTAACGATTTACTCTTGACTTGAATCCTTCACTGTTGGCAATACCATTGCTTTTTGCCTCGCTTCCCATTTTCTTCACTTGCTAACTTCCTCAGCAAACTCTCTCTCTCCAGGTTTCCTCTCCTAGCTGTTTTGACTATTGAGTGTTAGGCTCCTGCTTGCCAAGTTCTTAGATTTGGGCCTAGTCATACATAAAGAATGTTTGGGCTTGGCCCACGTTCAATATCAGGAGACGAAAACATGAAATAGACTTGAGAAGAAGAAAGCTCTTTTCTTTTATGGTGCCAAGACTTCCCGAGTGAAATCAAGGTATAAAAGGTATGCTTTTGGTTCATTCCACACTCTTTTATGATCTTTCCGTCTGATTTAAGACTCATTTCTTGGTGTTTTGTCGAATCATTTCTACAAAATTCTTCTTTGCTGTTTGGTTTCAAGAAAGCCGTGGAGATTGAAAAGGAAATAGAAATATTGAAATTTTTCTAAATCTTGAATCTTTTTGGTCTTTGGAAAATATGAGCTGAATTAACAGTTATCGAAAGTGATTTGTGTACTGGGTTACGATAATTTTTTTGTTTTTCTTGGTTACTAAATGGTGCCTTATTATGTACTTGTTGTTATTGAATTTTGAGTTTGTGATTGATAGGATAATTGAAGGATGGCAACCACAGCTTGTTTTATAATTGTGAGCAGGAATGATATCCCTATATATGAAGCTGAAGTTGGATCTGCTACTAAAGTATGAACATCTTTTCTTCTTTTTATCTTTTCTATTTATCTATTCATTGCTTGTTTGATTGGAAACTCAAATTCTGCGAAATGAAATGTATGTGATTGATTTTATTAGCTTTAATTATTATTTCCAATGTGCCATGATATAGGAATTATGTTTTGTTTTTGTTGTGTTTCGTTATCTCTTTGATATTTCCAATGTTGCTGTTTTTTTTTTTGTGAAGTCCCTTTCTATGTTTGTATATCAAATTTCCAAACATAGAATTAAGGGCATTAGGATTATTGGGTTGCATAAGAGAGAACATCCAAAAGTTCTTTTGGTACTGCCTTTGCTTCAAAGCTAATGGCGCTGGGATTTGGAATAATTTTTTCATCAGACCTTTGACGTCATTGATTTAGATATTAGTGATCTACTTGAAGAAATTTTACTGCATTTTGCACAATTTTGTGCTTACGATCTTATGGAAAGGTTCTAGGATCTATTTGTGTCATAAAATGGACTTCTCAATTTCATATAGAAGCATCTAGGAGGGAAATGAAAGAGAAAGAAAAAGAAAAAGCTAGTGATGCATGCACTATTAATATCAAATTTGTGATAGGTGTAGGAGTACATCTTTTCTTACATTCTTTCATGGTGAAGTTGTTAGCTTTTCTAAGGTTTTGGAGACACCATTTTTGTCATCTTTTTATTATTTTGCTATGTTCTCTGGTTGTATTTTGATGTCCTCACAAGCTACTTGTGATTAACACTCAGCCCATTACTTGATGACAGAGGGAAGATGCTGCACAGATGCATCAATTTATATTGCATGCAGCTTTGGATATTGTTCAGGATCTTGCATGGACCACCAGCGCCATGTAATTTCTAACATGCAAATATATCTGAATCAATCAATGCATTTCTACAATGACCACTCTCTCTCTCTCTCTGGTTTTTATTACTTATGGTGCCTCATAAGAATTTTGTTGAATGCATCCTTTTTGCAGGTATTTGAAGGCAATTGACAGGTTTAATGATATGGTGGTGTCAGTTTATGTTACAGCTGGTCATATCCTTTGTATATGTGATTTTGTATGCTATAGCAACAAAAAGTGGTTTATGTTATGTATATTGCCTTATCTTTTGGTGTATATTATCCTTGACTTATCTTACATACGAGATTTATGCTACTTCATGACTCTCGCAATGATGATGGAATCAAGAGCTTTTTCCAGGAGGTTCATGAGCTGTATATAAAGGTAAACCACTTCTTGCTTCTACTGGTTGGAACTTTAACATGCAACATGTTGCTGTTCAACATGGATGCTGATTTGTTCAAGTCTTTATTTTGTGTTAAGATTATGGATATTTCTATATGCTCAGAAATTGTACTTATTTAGCTGTTTATGCCAAAGTTTCATGGTATTATGAGATAGTAACCACCAACAAACAAAGCTGGGCAGTTTACGCATTTCACAATCATATTGAGGTACAAGATCCAGAAGATGCCGCTGTCTACTAAAAGCACCTCAAACCCATTTTATTCCAATTTTATGAGAGAATCTGCAGTCCTTATCTTGTTGGAATTTAGACTTGATTTGACATGTTTCCTGCATTTTTCATTCTTGGTCATGCTTGTCCCAATTTGCTGTGACTTTTGTACCTTGTATGCTACAAAATCTGTTGAAATATATGCACTTGTGAGTTATTGAAAAATTCGCACCTTAATTAAGAATAAGAGAGTGAGTGGCTGATATACAATGATAGACCTATAACCCAACAGCTTAGATGCTTGTGTTGCAGGTGGTGTTCACTCATAATGTAAATATTGGAGGCCTATAGACCAATGCATGATAAATAGTGCAGATCTCCCAACAAGTAGCAGCAGAGCTGATAGTTTGGTAGATACAAATGAATGCAACTAGTGTTTGTAGAGCCAATGGTCTCATATTGGCTAAAGTGAGCATGGAGATAGTGGTACTATATGGGCTTATGGTTTTTTATCCCATGGAGATAGTGTTCAATTGGGATTTTTTTTTATTTCTTTTATCAGGGTAGCCAGTTGAGAATCACGTGCTTGTTATTCATTTGTGACTGAAATGCTAAATGTTGTTTATTTTTTTCCTTTGTTTTGATAAAATCTAAAATGTTGGTTGTTGCAGATTCTTCTCAACCCCCTATACTTGCCTGGTTCCCGCATTACATCTTCGCATTTTGACACCAAAGTTCGGGCTCTTGCAAGAAAATACCTATAGAGGTGGTTGTTTATATACTGTATGAAAGCTATTGGGCTGATGGAACGGAGTTAACCTAAATCGACCCTTTTCATGTCTTGGCATTTGAGTAGTTTTAAAAACTTCCCTCGAGTTTTATTCGTGATGGTAGAAGATTATTGATTGTGCAATTTGCTTAACGTGTATCAGATGACTCGATGAGTGCATGAAACACAAGTAGTAGCCAAATCTTCTTGATGATTTTGTTCAACTTGTCGCTCAAAATCTCAATATTAGCAGTCAAGACAGCGATCAAATGATGTATTTGTCTATGTCGATTCCAGGATTGGCTTTCATGGTGGTATTAAATGAAGCTTCATTTTTATTTTTATTTTGCTCCCTCCCTCTCACAAATATAAGGACCCATCTACCACTCTATTCTTAAGTGGGGTGGATGTTTTCTCAATGGTTTGTCTTTTTGATGATAAGATATTCAGGCACTATCTTGATTGGGAGAGGGAAAATGAAGGTGAATTTGGTAGTAGGAAAGGATGCAGAAAAAAAGGATGAAAGATTATGATGAGTGGTAAAATAGTTTTGATCAGGTAAAAAAAAAACAAAATCAAAAGTTTTCTGCTTCAGTTTAAGCTTTCCCAGCAGTTTTCTTTCACATCTCCCCAACTCTGGCATCCAATTCTCATGTTACCACATGTATGACCATGGCCGGCCTCTTCATGAAATCAAATGTTCAAATCTTTCTTGATTAGATGGTTCAAAAAATTCAGGCTGAAGCAGTCCTGTTTTTGCTCAAGAGTACAATATATTGCCAAGCCTACAGCGAGAGTAGATAACGTACAAGATTACTCTAGCCGTTCTCGCATGGCCCAAACGGCAAGAGACCCTGGTCCTTCGAGCCAGGCTTGAACGGCTACTAATCCTGGTTGTTCAGGCTAATCTCAAATGACTAGACATTAAACCCGAATGATTGAAAAGCTCTTAAATCAATCGAATCCAGAAACTGAACAGATTATAGGCAGTAAATACAGGCACACGAAATGAAACAAGGCCATACTGTACATTGAATGCAAACGTGTGTTTTAGAGTATGATAATAATTATTGTTTAAAGTATTTTTTATTTAAAAATATATTAAAATAATATTTTTTTTATTTTTTAAAAATTATTTTTAATATTATTACATTAAAATATGAAAACATTAAAAAAATATTAATTTGAAGTAAAGAAAAAAATAAAAAAAATTTAATTTTTTTCTAAAACACTTTTAAAACGCAAAAATAAATGGAATTTAAAGAATTACTTGTACCATCCGTGAAACGCGAGTACTGAATAACAACTGTTATTCATCGACTCTCTTAATTGTGAGAAATTTCTAATTATTTTTCTACATGTATTATTTTGCAATTATTTTTTTTTACATGCGCTAACTTACCAAAACAGTGTTATTTTATTTACAACGGTCCTCCCTCGGTAGCTATAAATTTAAGAACATAACTTATTAGCATTATATGCCTGTACTTGTGGTGGTTAGTTATTTTTAAAAGCAGCTACTGCTTTTTTCTTTTATTTGGGTGGCAAGAAAAGCAGTGTGTGGATGGGTACAAGCAACCATGGAGTGTGGTGTGGGGATGAATTTTGGCCTCTCTCTGCACTCATCATGTGCTTGCTGGCTGCTAGGCCACCGTGGGCCGTCTCATTTCCCGATGAACTCCACCTTGCCCTAAGGAAGGAAATAAAAATAATAATAATAATAATTAAAGACATACATTCACATAGACCCATAATTGATTTGGAGAAGGGCATGGTTTATTGTATCATTTTTATTAAAATAAAGTTATCACCTTATTGTTTATTTTATTTTTTTAATTTTTTAGTGTTAATTTGACCAAGTCAATTATATTATTAAAATCTCACAAGGTTAATTTTTTTATTCTTTTTAACTAAAAATCTAACCCAAATCTCACAAGATTTTCTTGAATTAATATACAGAATTGAATTGGGTTTAACAACTCAACATTTTACCTGCTGCACATTATTATTATTATTATTATTATTATTATTATTATTATTATTATCTACCCATTATTTCATATAAAGACAGAAAAACAGAGGCAGGACAAACTAAAATGGAAGCATCTGAGTATTGAGTGTGATGATGCAAACGGTCATGTGATGCCTTCATGATTGGATGTTTTAAAATATGGCAGTTTTTTATCAAGGTTTTTTTTTTAAAATTATATTAAAATACTATTTTTATTTTTAAAAATTATTTTTGATATTGATATATTAAAGTAATTTAAAAATATATAAAAAAATTTGATTTTTTTAAATTTAAAGCGTTTACAAATAGCAAGATTTCCTTAGATCTTAGAAGGGAGGAATGCCCCATTCAATTATAGTACAAAAAAGTGTGCTCCATCATCCCCACTCTCGCAAGAAAGCAGCAGCAACAATAACAAGGGACTGCACGATGGTGTCCAGCTCAGCTCAGCTCATCTTCTTTTGCTTCTTCATCCTCTTCTCTGCCACTGCCACCACCGCTACTGACCACATCGTCGGTGCTAACAAAGGCTGGAACCCTAGTATCAACTACACTCTCTGGGCAAACAACCAAACCTTCTATGTCGGTGACCTTATCTGTAAGCCCCCCCTTTTCTCTCCTTAACTCTGTATATGCGTCAGGTGTGTGTTTATACTCGATCCATTTAAGTTTGGCTAGAAGATGAAGACCTAGTTCTCATTTATAGTTGAAGTGTTCACTTTCTTTTTGTTAATGTAGCTTTTAGGTACCAAAAGACACAGTACAATGTCTTCGAAGTGAACCAGACTGGTTATGACAACTGTACTACAGAAGGAGCCCTAGGCAACTGGACTAGTGGCAAAGATTTCATACCTCTTAACGAGGCCAAGAGATACTACTTCATTTGTGGCAATGGACAATGTTTCAATGGCATGAAGGTTACTATCCTTGTTCACCCTTTGCCGCCGCCACCATCTGGTAGCATTGCTGCTAATTCGACGCCCTCAGGTTCTGCAGCTCCAGTGGTTTTCCATAAGGGATTGGTGGGCTTAAGGGCGTTCGTCTTGGCATTTGCTTCAATTTGGTTTGGATCTGGTTGGATCTAGTAGTATTTAGTGATTTAATTTGTCGGTCGAAGCTTGGTGGAACTGTAGTAATTCTGTTTCCCCCCTCTATTTGATTTTTTTTTTTATGGAATTTAATCAATTTTAGTTATCTTTTATTCTTGACTGAGAACAACTTGAGGCATCATCGAAAAGTTCTCTCTAATATATATATGGAAGCTCTGCTACCTCTGCAAAATAACTCATTGCATTCTATTTATAGGAAGAAGTAGAGAAACTTAGCTAAACAAAGGAGTTTTCAAACCAAGTCACATATGTGGTCATGTGACTGATCATCAAAAGGTGAGCTACTAAGATACAAGTAGGTGCACCAAAAGAATCAGACAACTTCTATTTGTTCAAGACACATCACAACATGAATTCATTCCATGCCTTGTTTCGTAAGAAACAACAAAATTCATCTGCCCCGAAGACTTGTCATTGCCAAACTCAAGCTTGAGTTTGTGTTATTCAAAAGTACTATACATATACACATGATTGAAACATCCTTCTACAGGATATTAGACATGTCCTGTTGTTATAACTTATAAGCACTACTGGCTTGAGTTTATCTGTAATTCTATTTTTCAGTTTCTGTTTTTTATTTATTTAATTTAACCAAATTTTCTATGTGATTCTCTATTGTAAATTAACCAATATTAAAAATGATTTTCCTTTTATAGATCATTACCATTCAGAACGTAGCTGTGTTCAGTTAGATGGTTCTGCAACAACATTTAAGTTAGTCTACCTATAAAAAATGAGATTGAGAATGGAATTCTGAATTAACACTCTCAAAAATCAAAATGATTTGAATATCTTCACTTTTATCAAGTATTGGTGGTATATATGTGTATATATACATGTTTGTGTGCAGGTGGTAGCTGGACATGTTTCTTCTCTTAAATTCTTGTCTGATTATAATGGGGATAATACCCTATAGTACAAAAAACTATACAGAGAAGTGAGAACTTTTGATAGCTGAACTAGAAATAATTTTGCAGATATCTTATCGCCTCTGGAAATTGAAAAACTTAATGGACATGATAAAGGTAAGTCCAAATATTGTGGCAAATCCAAAAACTGCTGCTGCGGCAACTCCTAAAAGTTCATGTTTGAAACCGAAATAGTTCCTGACAAAATCTTCGACTGTTTCCCCTGTATCAAGTTTTTCCTTTATATCTCCAAACTGTGAAGAAACTAATCCATACAAAGTCCATGAAACTGGACATATCCAAGCATACCATCTCCACCATACAGGAATCCGCTGTTTAGAGCCAAAGAAGACATACAGATAAAGAAAAATTAGTCCTCGTGCTGCTAGAATGCAGTAAGGAGAAGTTGTGAGTAGAAATCACTTACAGGTCTTGGGATTATAAATCCTGAAAAGAGATTCCACACTGAATAGAATGCGGAGGAAACTATGGATGCAACGTGTTGGTTTGGCGTTGCAGCAACAGTCATCATGCCATAGAAGGTGAAGTATAACAGTGTGAAGAACATGAAGAACAGATACCAAAAGAACTTAGCAGCAGTCCATTCAAATCCAATCATGGCATAGACTATTAGACCATATACCACAGATTGGGTGAAAATATATGGAAGCTCAATCAGGATCTGTAACAAAAAATGGAAAGAAACTTAGTCTCTGTTTAGATTTCATAAAATTGAAGTTCGTATTTGTGCTGTGGGAAAGTTTGTACCTGTGCCAAGGCATAGGGCATGGATGAATACATTCCAGCAGCTTTCTCCCTGTAGAATACAGTTCTTTCAACAGCCACAACTGGCTGCACAGAGGATGAATTTTGGATTCCGAGGAAGATAATTGCAGCATACATGGAACCCATGGCATTAAAAAGATCTTGTTTCTTTTTCCTGTAATTTAAGACAAGAACTAATTTAGAAGGCAGACAAACTTGGAAGAGTCTGTACTTTTTTATCGTTCTAAGTAGCCCTGTAGCAAATGTTCAGGAATGAAGCTTAGTTGAAATGAAGATGTAACTTACGTTTTCGAGCCGAGGTTCCAGAACATTGAACCAAAAATCAAGGCTATGGCGGTTGTAAAGAGAAGTCTTACGGCAGTATAGGAAGGATTACGCCAATATGACCAATGTTGCTTCCATAAACAAGCCAAGCATTGGACCAAAAACGACTGCGAGTACTGTGTAGGAAAGAAGAGGTCCTTTGAACCAGGAGCAGGGGTGCTTAATTCCTGAATACGTGCTTTGTTTCTCCTGAAAGATACGGCCACACATCAGAGAAATTTAATTGCTAATTCAAGAGTCGAAGACATGGGTATGGTAATGCATGATTTTCTGTTTTACCTGGTACCCAAGTAGCTAAGAAGTGAATTTACCTGTATAGCTCTGAATTTTTATATATAGAAGCAAAATCTATCCCCGATGCTGCTTCATGTCCTAAAGAGGTAACATCCAACATCCAAGTTGCTGGGTTATAACCATCTCTAATCTTCTCAACTCCCTCAATTCCCTAGACAAAGAAATTTGTGTAAATTAGCAAGACGGTAATATGGATGAAGATTCAAATATATATATATAGCGCTTGTATTATTTGGTAAACCATCATTTCACACCTCAAAATACTTGATCAACTGGCTAGAATGTCGACCCAATGGCCCAACATATATCTCTTCTCCTCCGCGCTTCATTAGAAATAGCTGCAATGTCATGTCAAGTGTGTCACTGTTATGTGGAGAAGAACTGACAACAAAGGAGCAACTCTAATGTCCTGCTAACATTTCTAACCTCATCAAAAGATTCAAATATGTCGATGCTTGGCTGATGGATGGTGCACACAACTGTTCTTCCTGTGTCCACAGTGTTCCTAACCGTTCTCATAACAATTGCTGCAGCTCTTGCATCCAAACCTGAAGTAGGCTCGTCCATAAATATAATAGAAGGGTTCGCCACCAGCTCAACTGCAATAGTCAGCCGCTTCCTTTGCTCAGTAGACAGGCCACTTACACCAGGCAGTCCAACTAATGCTTGCCTCAATGGATTCAGTTCCACAAGCTCCATGACTTCCTCAATGAACATCTGCAAAAGCAATTTTGATTGGAGAAATTAACACAGCTTTTCAAGGTTTGGTGCTAATGGATATCTAAATTCTAGTCCATGGAGCTGATTTTATCTCAAATTAATGACCACAAAATCTCTTTAGCAGAAACATGAAAAATAGAAGCCTAGCACAGATATGAGTTATGGAAAGCCTACCTTTCTGGTTTCAGCATTCACTTCAGGAGGTAGACGAAGCCAGCCTGAGTAGAGCAGGGATTCATAAACTGTAACGTGTGGAGAGTGGATGTCATTTTGCTCGCAATACCCTGAAATTCTAGCAAAAGTTTCTTGTTTCTTGGGATGGCCTGAAATTGTGATGTTTCCCTCAATATATCCCCCAGTTTTCCTACCAGCCAGAACATCCATCAGAGTGGTTTTACCAGCACCACTGACACCCATTAGAGCTGTGAGAACACCTGGCCTAAAAGCACCGCTCACTCCCTTCAAAAGCTCCAATTTATCTTCGAGAATGCCCTGATTTTTCATTTCCTGCAAAGTGCAGATTGAAAATAAGATTAGACTTACTTCAGGACAGTATTTCCAAAGATCAATTTGTCTCTCTGTTACCGAACTAATCTTACCTGTGGCATGTCAACCGAGTACTTGATCTCATCAAAGGTGATGGAAAAAGGTTCAAATGGTAGAATCATTCCTTTTTTCTTCTGATTGTTAGCCTCAGAGATGATCTCTGGATGTTGTTAAAATTCAATTAGCAGCAAGAAAACATTGAACAAATTTCCTTACCAGTGAACACACATTAGTTCAGTTATTACCTGTATCATTTTGGTGCCTACTTCCATGGTTCGACAATTGAATAGCTCCTCCAGTTACTCCTGGTTTAATGCTTTCAGAATCCTTGGATATAACAGCCTGAGACTTCCGAAATGCTGCACAATATTATTTGCAGTACATTAAAACTTTAGCCTCACTTAGTTTATACTTGAAAAGAAACAATGAATTGGATAGGGTAAAGGTACCCACGGTTCAGGAAAGCAAGAGCCAGAGTGTAGCAAATGTTGAATAGTATTGTGAATCCCCCCAATGCACCTACTCCTATCCAATACCAATATGCATCCGTAACGAATCCACGCGATTTCAGAACTTCGATTCCCAGTGGTTCGATTGAGTTTGGGAGAACCTTCAGAATAAAAGTACATTATCAGTTGATTGTTCAGATATTAATTCATGAATATAGAAATGGCTAGTTCAGTGAATTACATGACTCCAGCTCTTCCCAAGGAACTCATTAACTACTATTGCATTCTGTCCATACATCAGTGGTGAAATCCAGTAACCCCATATCCACCATTTCTTTATGTCACCTGTGGCATTGAACAGAAAATATTTAGCACATTATAATTATAGGGACTAATGTTGATAAATAGATTAAACTCCAAGACAACCAAAGTAAGTTACCATACCATGAGACAAGACAAAGCCACCCAATGCGAACAGTACGAGCAGTGCAAATGACCCAAAGGTGTTAGCAACAATCATGCTTCTTCCTAGTCCACCAATAAAACGGAATAATGCAGAAGCCATCTGGCTCACAGCAACAAGCAGAAGATACTGTTTGAACAACCTGCAGAAAAGATACAGCACTTTGCATCAGCTGAAACAGAATAAATTTCTTTATAAGTTCTTAGAAAATGTGCCTAGATTTTTTTTCTTCTGTTTATAACTTGTGTTACCTTCCAACATTAGGATCATATCCGATTACATAATATGTGAGGGCCACCCAAATAGTGGTCTGTATGAGTGTGACAGGAATTCTAAGGATCCATGAGGGAAGAGAAAATGCCCATGAAGGATAGAACAGGAGGTCCCTTTGCTTGTAAAACACAGGAAGGCCTCCTATGGTCATGGAAATCTCTGGCATACCGATAAACATCATCAAAGCCAAGGAGTAGAACAAAGCACCCGAATAAACTCCTCCCTCAGATACTGAGTTCTTGTGCATTTCAGTCCGAAAAAAGAGTGTCATCGCAATTATTGACATCAATGTAAGCTGGTATAGGAAGAAAAAGTGAGAACAAAAAATAAAAAAATCACAATCGAATGGACAAGCTTTTTGAAGAAAAAACCAGAAGAAAGTCAGCTGACAGAACTCACTTGCGCGAGCTTGAAGAAGTAGACAAATGAGTTCCTTTTCATAAGAAGCCATTCTCTTAAGAAGCAAGCCTTAAGCAGCTCCATTTTTCCAGTGCCATACTTTCTAGTTTTCAAAGCAGCCGGATGACTCTGGGACTTTTCAAATGGAGTTGAAAGAGCATCTCCAATTCTACATCCGACGTGGAAAGACTGAAAAGCTTCAGCAAATTCCTTAACTGTGACAAAACTGTAAGGCTCATCTTTATGCATCCAATACTGCTGCTGATCTTTCCTTGATGTTATCTGCAATGAATTATTTTTCATCATCTGTTAATGACATCCTTCTCAACTACATGCAAGGCTGAAGTAACATCCATTTATGTACTGGCATAATAAACGAGACGCACAAGACCACCGTTTCATTGCTTACTTCTTGCAAGAAATCAGCCACTCCTTTTCTTTCGGGACACTTGAAGCCCATAGATTCAAAAAATTGAAGCACATGTTCGCGGGGACCCTGGTACACAATCTGGCCATCAGATAGGAGAATAATGTCATCAAAGAGATCGTATGTCTCTGGTGCTGGCTGGAGGAGTGAAATGACAGCAGTTCCATTGAGAATGTGAATGGTATGTTTCAAGGAATTCACGATCTGGAAAGTTGTTGAGCTGTCCAATCCAGTTGAAATCTCGTCCATAAACAAAGCCTTTGCTGGTCCAACCAGCATCTCACCTACAATTTGATCATTGGAGAGTTTCAACAGCTTAAATTGATGAGATGGCTAATGGAAATCAAAATGATATTTTGGAATTGAAAATGGATTAAAGATGGTTCTTACCAGTTGTAACACGCTTCCTTTGTCCTCCAGAGATCCCCCTTACCATTTCACTTCCTACCATAATATCTGCACAGACTTCTAGTCCTAAAATCTGTGAATTTAATAAAAGAAGGCATTAATACTTTGAAATGGTTTGTATTAACTTGCAGAATGTCTATTGAACTGAGGTGCATTGTGCTATTACCTTGATAATATAATCTGTCATCACACTTGTCTTCTGACCTTCTGTTGCTATAGCCTACACCACAGAAGACACAGAAAACCAAAATCAATTGCCTTCAAACACGACTTACTATCAATGGCAATTTTCTTACAGTTCTACAATGGCACTTGACTAAAAAAATGCCATGTTCATGGTTTAGTCTCAAGATTCCTTTCAAAACCATTTCAATAGTGGCGTGATGCTCGTTTTTCTCAGAACAGAGTATTTTTTTTGTACTTTACACCATACTTAACTATTGCTCATTATGATAGCTTCTCTCACCTTCATGAAGACATCAATATCAGGATCAGGCTTGATGCTTGCCTCTTTCTCTCTTCTTGATAACTCTGCTAACATCTCTGCAGATTGCGAAGAACTCAAATGATTAGTCGTCATACAAAGACAAGGGTATCAATCTCCATGGCATATTATGAAGTTGATATCAAAAGAATGGAAGGAAAATTAGTTATTAAACTAACCATAACGGTGTCCAACCCCTTGGCATCTTGCAGCAAAGGCCAAAGTTTCCCTTACAGTCATTTCTCCTAAATGGGTATCATACTGACTTATATAGGCAGCTGATCTCTGGGGTACAAACTCATTCATCCCATGACCGTTGTATGTCACCCTACCGGAGAACTGCATAAGAAAAATTATCCCTAAAATGAGAGGATGAGGAAGAGACATAAGGGAAAACATTCACCTACGAAAGATGTAAATAAAAAAAATCATCAATCACCACCTTTAGATTAGGATCAAGCTTTCCGGCCAAAGCCAACAAAAGAGTTGTCTTTCCAGAACTTGGAGGACCCAAAAGCAATGTCATTCTGCAACCAGTATGTCAGAGTAAATAATGAGAAAAATTCTAAATTTAGAACTAATAAACTCTATACAATATCGGTTTCAATTCTAGCTCGTCTCACCTTGATGGTTTGATGATTCCACTAACATCCTCAAGGATGGAAACTTGTTTCTTTTTACTCGGAATGATGTGAAGATAGTTGAATAAGCCCTTCAAAGTTGAAAGAAAAATGAGAGATACAAGAAGGATTTAATTGAAACTAAATATAATTACATTTCCATAACAACATATGACCAACTTCTGCAGAAGCCTACCTCTGCAAAATCAACACAGAAGTTAATCATCGATGGCAATGCTCTGCTTCCTTCATGAGCTTCTGCTTTAATATTTAGATGCTCGAATCGAACTTCAATTGTGGGGAGATCAATTCCAACTCTAAAATATCAAGAAACAGTAAAAAAATTATTACTGGTAATATATCAAGAACATTAAGAAGCCAAAACGGGGTTTCCATGCCCTTCTGTAACTAATGGTGCTTTTGACTTTGGAAACATATATAAATAGCCAAAAGCTTACCTTTCAATGCGGCTCTTGAGTTTTTTCAAGAACTTCTCATTATCTTCTTCAGAAACATCGATCAACCTCTCGAGCAATCCCTTTCTTTCATGAATCCCAAGATTTTGAATGTAGATTTCATTGGCACCTTTTGATGTAGCCAACAAACCTTTTTGTAAACGATTGAAAGTAGGTA
The DNA here is from genome assembly GCF_000002775.5 of Populus trichocarpa. Classification (NCBI taxonomy): domain Eukaryota; kingdom Viridiplantae; phylum Streptophyta; class Magnoliopsida; order Malpighiales; family Salicaceae; genus Populus; species Populus trichocarpa. The sequence goes on along the minus strand of NC_037287.2, from coordinate 18,829,103 downwards.
GTCTCTCAATAGCAGCCCATTTTAGAGCTTCTTCATCATCTTCATCTCTTGAAGATTTTGAGAACGCATCTGAAACATTGTTTGTCCATAAAGAAGAGCCACCTCGTTGTAAACTACATGCTCTATAAATATCATCTGCACCTTCCATTGCTGAAAGATCAGAAGAGCTTCTTCGAGCCTAAATTAACCACACTTCTTTTGGCGTCTCTTTCTAAAACTCGTTCCAAAGAAAACTACTAATGAGACTTTGTGTGGTACTGAGTTGAAAAGGTGTACAACATCAGAAGGGGAGTTCCTTGAAGCACTGAATGTGAGGAGTTGCCTTTATTTATACTGATATTAACATTATGGCTTTCCACATTATTGGCCGCCTGTCTGAAACTGTGCTACGCGGTGGTTTTTTAAAGTTTTTTTTTTTAAAATATATATTAAAATAATTTTTTAAAAATTTTTTTACATCAGCAATTTTAACCAAAAAAAATTAAATTCTTTTATTGATTTGAATCTACAAGCATCAATTTTGTAGAACAAGAACACCTTTTTTTTTAAAAATTAGAATATGATGTCAAAAAAGAAAACTTATATAGAAAAAAAAATAGTATGCATAAAAACTTCTCGACAGGGAGAATCTTAGAGTGCTCTTACTCTATGAATTTACTTTTAAAATAAATAAATGATAAAAAAATAATCATATTTATACAATTTAAAAGTAATAAGAGTATTTTTACATGGTTTTAAGAATTATGTTTTTTTAATTTTTGCTCTTGTTTCTCTCTTTTCTTAATGTTTATATTAAAATAAGTATTAATAATTATTTTTTGAGCTCAACACGAATTATACACTCCAATGATATTGGCAGCTCATGTATAGTAATTTTGACTCCAGAATTGCTGTGTCATTCAATGGATAGATTCTTAAGAAAATCTGCATTTTGTCCCCAACAAATAATGATCTTATCTTCTTATATATATATATATATATATATATATATATATATATATATCAAAAAAAAATATCCAATAAAGAGCACACATCTATAACTAAGTTTCAAAGTCAAATAGGTCATACTTGGTACCCGGTTACTGTACTTGAAATAACCACATCCAGCATGTAAGAAGTAATGGATTTGATGTGTCGAAAAAACGTGTTTTTTAAAATTAATTTTGATTTAAAAATATATTAAGATAATTTTTTTATTTTTGATATTAGAATATCAAAATTATTAAAAAAAAATATACTGAAAAAATATTAACTTAATTCTTTTTCAAAGTAAATATATTTTTAAAATATATCTAAAAATAAAAGTTATTACACTCCTAAACAGATTCAAAAAAGAGTTTTAGCTTTCTTTTATTTTTTAAAATAGATATTTTTTTTATTTTTAATATAAAAACATCAAAATCATTCAAAAAATACTAAAAAAATCAACTTAATATTCAAAACAAATACGTTTTAAAAAAGCATTAAAGTGTATTTGATTTTTTGATTAAAAAATACTTTTTAAGATTTTTGAATTTTTTTTACTTTAGATTAATTTTTTTAATATTTTAAAATTTTTTAATATATTGATATCAAAAATAAATTTTAAAAAATTAAAAAATATATTATTTTAAAAAAATTTTAAACAAAACATTCTTTAAAAAATAATTATAATGACACTAAAAACAAAAATTCCGCCTGGCGGCTCCTTCACCTTCTCCTTCTCCTTCTCCTTTTAACTTATACTCCTTCCAAAAAAAGAAAAAATATTTGACTTTGACATTATGGGAATTTTCAGTTTTTAAGCAACGATTATTTTATTTTCTTATATCTGTGCCTTGCCAGCGCATTACTCTTCATTGTTTAAACACCGTTACTTAAGGATACCGTCATTGATACCGTCATTGATGCCATCATCTCTGTTAGTTGAGAGCATCCGGTGTGGTGACAATATCAGTGAGATCATCGCATTAACTCCGAGCAAAGTTGACCAGACAGCGTACGATGATCAAACGCACGATCCCTCGCGACTGCATTTGAGGGAGGCGAGTCAAGATGTAATTATATAATATATATAAAAGAGTTTTATTTCTTAAGTGTAAGTGTCATTTACGATTCTAAAATGGTATGTATTATTTGTGATTTAAAAAAAATATATGACTAAGGAAATTTTATTAAATTATTTTAAAATTTAAAATTTAGAAAATAAATAAATAAATAAACGCTAGTACTATAAGTATAATATTTATTTATTTTTAAAGAAAAATATCTTAAAATAAATAAATATTAATGTCAATTTCAAGTTGTCATAGAGATAATATATACAAATATAGCAACACATCGAATCCATGGTGTGGATTTTTTTTATTTTTCTAATGAATAAAAAATATTAAAACAATATTATTGCAAATTAATCTGGATTAAACAATTCAATTCATCATCTCGACCTTTTATCATGCCACGATCAGGATTCAACAACATTATTGCAAATTAATCTGGATTGAACAATTCAATTCAATCCATGCCACCTAGTCCGCAAATGATGACCTTTGATCATGCCATGATGCCCCTTTTATTTTCCAGCTTCTTTTTTTTTAAAAAAAAAAAAAATTCTTGTTCTTGGTACAAAAGCGTCAGCAGTTACATCAGCTATTTTTAATCCAAGTGATCGACCATCACATGATATATATGATTTTCAGCTTGAGAACTTCGAATGAAATTGCTTTTTTGATGGCTATAATGATTATATGAAAAACAATGGTCAAATGGGAAATTTACGACGACTATGGATCATTTGATTTTCATCGAAGCCTCGCATCCAGTGAGACTTGGAGGTAAAACTATAATCCAAATTACTCAGAAAATTAAATCTCTTTTAATTACTTCTTTGAATTGATATTTTCTCAAAAGGGTTCAGAAATCATCGACCTTTTCTTTATCGAGACCTTTCATCAGGGCCATAAATGTTTTTTATTTTCTATTTTATATAATGGAATGCTTCTATTTTTTATTTTATTTTTACCGTAAGTGTTTAGGCTAGCTTGTGTGTATCTCGACTAATCCCACGAGCTCTGAAGTTAACAATCATATAAGCTTTCAGTGACTATCATATTAGCAATTATAAAACTCAAATTTAAAATCATTATTGAGCCGTCTAGTAGATGGTTTGAATGCTTATATTTTTAGATAATATGATATGTGTATATATTGATTTTAAAAATAAATAAAAATATGATTCCAAATACCATTTGTTTTGTCTTCTGGATTTTTTTTAGTGGTAGGTAATCACCATGTTCTTCCTCATGAACAAATCAAAGCAAGTAAATAAATAAATCAATAACAATAAAAAAAGAATGATGATCTTATTAAAATCCCAGCCGCCTCCAACATTTATGCAGACCATAAGTCATATTGTAATGGAAAGATAACGCTCTTATGATATTGGTTTGGCAATTAATTGTTATCTGTTATGTTGTTATCTCATTGTCCGATTTGAAAATTATTCAGCATAAAAAATTATATAATTGAATCCGTTCTGAGTGAAGTGATATTCAACTACACTCCAAGGGGTGGTCTACCTACAAATCAGTTAAATAAACCTAGGATTTAGGATTTGGTCGCCTGGAATATCATGTTTATACTCTTATTCCTGATTGTTTTTATGTTTTAAAAATATTTTTGATAAAATTAATTTTTATTTTATTTTTTATTTTAAATTAATATTTTTAGTGTTTTCAGATCATTTTAATGTGTTGATATCAAAATAATTTTTTAAAAATAGAAAATATATTATTTTGATATATTTTCGAATAAAAAATATTTTAAAAAACAACCACAACCATACTCTCAAACTCCCCATGAATACCAACAATAACTTTTGAGATCACTAGCCATAAGATAAGAGATGTGTAAAGATTGATTCCGAGATTCCATGAAAATTAAAAAAGACATTTTAAAAAAAGACATTTAACTACACCATTAACAACAAAAATGATGATACCATAGGATTTTGTTAAAATATGGGTTAAGTTGAATAATGTAATCTTAATTAAAAAAAAAAGAAAAAAAAACAATTGTTTTAATTTTTCCTAGTTAGAGGAAGCCACAACATTATTTATGTAGTTTACCAACTATTTTTTTTTTTTTAGTTTAACGTGGGTGTCCGGGCCAGCGTTCGTGCACCTCGACTAATCTCACGGGCCCTGAAATTAAAGACCATGTAAGCCTCCAGTGGCCATCATATAAGCAACCACATGGCTCGAAACTTAAGTTTACCAACTATATTGTTTTTTGAGATGGTGGTTCAACTGCATCGCTAAGGAGTCCCTTAAAACAATTAATTTTTTTTATATATAATTTTTAGAATACCTTAAGGTTATATCAAAATGCTGAAAAACCTGGACACAGCACAGAGCATCTCCCAGCGTAGGCCAGTTCCGAATCTCATCCTCTCTTTCTTCCCTCACAGCAAATCCTCTTCTGACTGAAGAGAGAAGCTAATGAAAACCTTAATTAGTTTTCACACGAATAAAATCCAAGAATCACTGTAATTATATGATCGATCCAAGACTCTTCATTAAGAACCCGTTTTCCCTGTTTTTCCCGTATCTTAACCGTTTGTCACAAATAAGAAACAAAATCCACCTTTTCACTTTCCAACTCAACTACATTTTGACCCTACGAGTTAGTTCCATGGGGACTTTTTATGTATGTATAGTTGATAGATGGCTCGCCCTATATCAGTTTGGGATTTTTTTTTTCTGAACATAAAAAAAAGATTCCATGTAAAACTTGGGATTTAAAAAAAAACTTAGAGAATTGGGTCATTGAGTCGATTGGATTTAATAACCTCTGCTAATATAATAACACTTAAAAAAGATAATGACAACAAATAAACTGAATTAATAAAAAATTGACATCCAAGATATGAAAAAAAGTGACAACAGAAAAAGACTCGAGTCAACCCGGGTGAACCTATCAAATCTGCAACTCGAGACATGAGATCGGGATAACCCCAAAGAAAAAAAAGTGAAAAAAATAACAGAGTCTAATTCATAACCAACCAAATGTTGAAAAACAGAATTAACAAAAATACGCTAAAAAAATAGAAGTCCACTAAAGCTAATTTTCTAAACTCGTGACCCCGATTATGAGGCCGACACCACATTATAGAAGGAAAACTTGAAAATCATGAAGCAAAATCCTCAATAAACTAAATACCAAGGGATGAAACAAAGAATTTTTTTTTTAATTAAAAATCATGATAAAAGGAATGAGGACTAAATTTTTTTGTTAATTTTTTTCAAAACTTAGTTTTATTTGTTAAATCTTTATAAAAAAAATATAATTTTGACATTCTTGCAGAATAAAAAAATCAGTCGATCCGGGTTATCCTAGTCAACTTACTCAACTTATGACCCTGGAGTTGCTTAGGGTCAACTCCTAGGTCGAATCTAAAAACCATGATAAAACAATGAGGATCCAATTTCTTCGTTAAATTCTTTTTAAAACCCATCTTAAAACCCACTAATTTTTTTTTTGGAAAATTTTTGACCAAAATAATGTTATTTTTACATATTTGTAAAATAAAAAAATTAGTTGCCCGGATAACCGTGGCCAACCCACCCGACCTGTAACCCGGGACTTGCTCGAAGTCGACCTCCAGGTCGGGTTTGAAAATCATAATTAAAAAAATAAGGATGCAACTTCTTTGTAATTTTTTTTAAACTCATTGAATATTTTTTTAGGCTAAGTTAATCTAGGTAACCTTGACCAACCCACTCGATCTATGACCCAGGACTTGTCCGAGGTCGATCCTTAGGTCGGGTTTAAAAACCAAGATTGAAAAAATAAGGATTATATTTGGCATTAAAATCAAATAAAATCAAACAATGAGAAATGAATCTGAAAAATTCAATTAAGAAAACAAATGAAACCAAAATAAATTATAATAAAAAGAATAAGGATCAAATTAAAACAAAAATCACGTAAGAAACTGAAAAGAAAATCCATTAGAAAAAGGGTGAAAAACAAAATAAATATAAATTAAAAGAAAGATGATCAAATATAATATAAAACAAAAATAAAATAAAATGATAAAGGATAAAATTGAAAAAAAATTATAATTTTTTTTAAAGCAAATACAAAACAATAAAAAATTTGAGGACCACAATTGAAATAATACAAAAGGTTATGACATTTTTTAACTTTGGGGGGTGGAGAAGAGAGAAAAAAGGATGGGAAAAAAGAAATCTAACCGCCACCGTTACTTATGACAACACATACTAGTCAAGACGAAGCGTCACCTCGTGATGCTTTGCCTGAGATGATGGTTGGATATTTTTGGATATTGAAGGAGGTGTCATGTGCCGTCTAAATGACGTGAACAACCTCCACATGCTGGCGTGTTCTTATCACATGCCAGCAACTTTTTATTTTATTTTTATTTTTTATAAATATCAAAATACCTCTGACCCCACACAAAATTTACAAAAAATCCAGAGTGAAAAAAACACTAATACCTCTAAAGACAAAAATATTTGTTTTAAAATCCAAGGATATTTTAGTAATATTACTGTGCTGAAAAATTAAAAACCGAAAATACCCCTCTCCCAAGACAAATAAAAATTCTGCTTCCAATAATATTTGTACTTCACACTATGCAATTAAGAGAGGAAAAAGCAAACAGACCCTCACCAATTTTACAATACAAAATATATCCCGTGTAAAAGTCTAAAAATACCCCTGAAGCCCCTTTTTGTGTTTCTCTCTACTAAAGACAATTTGGTAAATTCATTTAGCGAATTCACAGTGAATTACAAGAGGGGTTATATAAAGGATAATCGTGTTCAAAACCCAGATACTCAAAATAATTTAGTATATTTAAAAAAATAATAATTTCATACACAAGCTCAAGGAACTTGATGCGTCTTCTTTGATGTTGCTGCTAAAGTGGTGGTGCGCTTGCATATAAGATAATTAGATGAGTGCAGAGTGGTAGCTAGTGCTGCTTGATGGAGAATTTTACCTAACGAAACTCCACTCATCTTGATGGGAGAAGTGGTGTCTTAGCGCGCTTTGTGAACATCCCCTAGGTTAGGCTTGCTGATTCTTGGACTTTGTCATCTACCATTTGTATGGACTGGGTTATTTTGCTCTTTATTTCTAATCCTATTGTGGATTTATTTTCTTATCATAGTGAGCTTTCATCATACAATCTCATTCTTACTTGAAAAAAAGCACAAATCAGTGATTAACTTAGAAGTTATGATGCAGTATCTGGTTTTCGATTGGAGAAGAGACCAAGTTGTTTAATCTTTGTAGAGCGGTGAATAAAGCTGGAATCTTTAGTACAAACAAAGGTTTTAAATGTCAAGAGCATAAAGATTCATGTTAATACCTGAACATATGTCAACTGTATGCACTTTTGAATAGTTTGATGTTGTTGAAGTAATGAATGCTTGATGTTTTTGTGAATCTTTTCCCTCTGCACCATCTTGCTTTCTCGCAATTTCTGCTATGAGCTGCCTATACTGAAATATATGCCAGGACTTAGTTACAGTGTGGATCTAAAAATCATATTCAATTCGCTTATGGGGACACTTTCTTGAATCACTGAATCTATTCTCACGCAGATGATTTTTGGAACCACAGTTACTTTACTACTGACCAATCTTTTCTTTCATGGAGTATGCATGCAGCCCTCTACTCTTCCAGTCCAGATTCTCCGTGTAGGGCAGTTAATAAGCCATCCTCAGTGTACCTGGGAGGTACCTTCCATTGCTTCTTTCCTTTTCTTTTCCTGTAAGGTTAATGCTTCCATTAACAGATTCATGTTTAAATGCTTTCCCTAGATCAATAATTTTAGCTGGAGGTGTCTAGATATAGATTTTTTGTTTTATTGTTTACTAGCTTGGAGGGATTTTTCCAAGTATAATAAATTGCATTCATCAATGTAGAATTGAGTTGTTGATTAAAAGTTTTTAAGTTTGAATTTTAATCCTTGATCATTTTCAGTTCGGCTTAATTTTTTTTTTAATTTTCTTGATTTAATTGATTTTTTATTTTTTTTCTCACCCCTACTTCCAACAGCCTCCGTCGTCCTTAAACAATCTTATAAAATAAAGTTTGTGGTCCTTAAATTTTAAAAAATTGATCAAATCAAATCCTTAATTTCAATTTATATCATGAAATGATGCCAAATGAATTATTTAAACTTAGAATATAAAAACAATATTCTTAAAAAAGAAGAAGCAATATATCATAATAAAAATTGAAAAATTAAAATTTATCTTAAAAAAAACTTTATTTAGAAAAAAATAAATTAAAAATATTACTAGATTTTATAGGGTTTTGCCATTTATATATATATATATATATATATATATATATATATATTTGAATCTCTTAAAGCCTAAGGAAAAGGAAGGAGGATAAAAGCACATGTTATAATGGGCTGAGCTGAATCAAACTCACTTAGCAACAAATGGGCTTTCAATTTTGATTATTAATTTAGAACAAATCCTAATTTCTTTTTTTTTTACAGTTGAGAGCTCTGAAATTTTAAGGATTAAAAAACCTTAACCATATTATTCGTTGCGTTGGATTCCAAATGGAGAGGAACATGGTGAACAAACTGTTGTTATGAGACGGAACAATACGATATCGTATTGGAGTTTTCTTTTATTACATGAACTACTTTACTGGCCTTGTATTCCTCTACCTCATATAGTAGCAGACTGCAGGCCATGTGATATGCCCTTGTCATGGAACCGAGTTCTTTCCCTCTTAAAAGGAACAAAACAACAATAACACAGCAAGCAAAAGTTGATGATTTCTTAGCTTTATTAATCCATGATCATGACATGTCTGGCTCCTCACGAGTCAACGAAGGCCACCGAAATTAAAGGAGCAATCATCTCTAGTAGCTGCCACAGAGTTCAAGGGATGGTGAACCTGACTTCCCTTGGTTATAATCGTATTTTGCTGTGGACCAACACTCATAATTATGTGTTTCAAAGGCAGATGATATCCACTAATGCACAAGCGTATTCAAGCTGGGTTTTGAAAATGGTCCCTTCTTGTTCTTGCTTTAGTTTCCCTTGTATGAAAAACAGGTAAGCAACTTAGCTATCAGATTTGTTTGTTTCAGGCTCAATTTCTTACCCCTTAATTATTACACGCAAGTTGATCAGCCAAAGCATGCAGCTTTCATAGGCTCATGGAGACAAGAAAAGAAAAAAACGGTAGCTAGATGCTCGAACTAGATTGATCAGCTACTAAGAACACAATGTGTTATCAGAACTGATGTACATATGATGCCTAAGAAAGATAGAAACATTTGCATATCCAATTAGAGACAAGGAAAGCAAAATCCATTCATCTGATGTACATATAGCATTGTAGACTCGAATTAAGAAAATACCTTCACATCCATAATGTGTTATCAGATTACAGCTCCAATCCTATGTACCACTCAGTAAAAACATGATCAATGGAAGAAAACAAAGAATATGTACTGAACCTACTCTGCATTAGATTTTTGTTTTCTCCTTGACCTACTAAACAATTTGGAGGGTGGAGAGGGAGAAAATTCGAAAGGAAGATGCGGTAGATCCATCTCCCCTTTCAGAATCTTCACTATCTCTCCAATATCTGGCCTCAATTCAGGCATCCTCTGCAAGCATGTCAGCGCCAAGTTTATACACAAGCTTGCCTGCTCCTTATTGTGTTCATCCTTCATTCTCTCATCTACAAGTTCTAAGATGTTCCCAGTTTGAGCTAACTGCCTGCACCAACTTATTAAATTTGCCTTTTCAAGCTTCATTGGTGAAGCAAGAACATGTAATGGCCTCCTACCGGAGACAATCACGAGGATTAGAACCCCTAAGCTGTATATATCAGCCTTCTCCATCAAGTATCCACACCCACCATATTCTGGCGCAACATAACAGAGAGTGCCTCTCATGCTTGTTGTGCTGCTTAACTCACGACTGAAAAGATCCCCACTCCACATATCACTTCCAGCAGATTGCAAGTTCTTTTTCTTCCATCCCCTTCTGAAACTGAACTCCCCATTTTGATCAGTCTCATTTTGGTTCTGTTCTCCCAATTTCTTTCGCCTGTGAAAACGAAACCTGCGACCGAGATCAAAATGTGGGATTTTAAACCCTTTTCTCCACTTTGTTTCAAGATTCTTCAGCTTACTACCCTTCTTGTTAATCTCATCCAAGTGCTCTTCTTTCCACCACTCTTGCATCTTCCTATTTTTCTTCCGACGGTTTTTCCTGCCTCTAGATTCTTTCTTCTCGAATCCTCTAACAAGATTTTCAAACTTGAAATCTTTTAATCGTGGAGGTTCATTTGCATCAGCTAATTTATCTAATGCGACAGAACGACGCATTTCTGTTCTTTCAGGAGTACTTTTCTTTTCATCTTCCCAGTCCGGATTTGTTGAGGGGCAGATTTGGCTCCCTATCCACTCCATAACATAATCTTTACTACACAATTCACCACTCCCATCCTGTCTCCACCACCAATCCTTTCCCCATTGTTTACTACTAGCTGAATCGTCAACAACAGAGAAGCTATTACAATTCAACTCCTTACTATGATCATTACTACAAAACTCATCATCATACGGCACAAATCTACAATTCCAATCATCCCCGCCAATATCAACACTTGAAACCTCCTTCCCCTTCCCATTCCCTACCTTGACATCACTCTCACCCGCAATATTGGCGTTATAATTCACAGAATTCAAGTTCAAAGCCTTAACATTATAACATGTTCTACTGTTTTTTGACGAAGAAGAAGCTTGTAAAGCAAGAGCAAAGTCTACCTCGTGACAACTCTCCACAGGGGTACCAATTGCTGGTGTTTCTGGAGTCAAATTCCCTGAAAGCTCTTGACTCTTCCATAGCTCTTGACTCTTTCCCAAATCTTGACTAAACAAATCCACTCCAAACTCCCCCTCCACCTTAATCCTTGATAACCCAAAATCTGAAATCTTTGCTCTCATATCAAAATCAAGCAAAACATTGCTTGGCTTAACATCCCCATGAATCACTGGAGGGTCACATCCAAGGTGCAAAAACTCAAGTGCTTTTGCAACATCAAGAATGATATTAAACCTTCTCTCCCAGCACAGACTCAAATGACCATCTCCAAACAGCAATTCTTGCAAACTTTTATTTGGCACATACTCGTAAACAAGTAAGCGCTTATTCTTTTCAACACAGTACCCCAAAAGAATAACCAAGAAAGGTGATCTTAAACCACCGAGAATCTGCAACTCATTCTGAAACTCTCTCTCTGATTGTAAAGAAAGAGCATCGAGTCTCTTAATAGCGTATAACTTGCCATCCCTTGCAATGCCTCTAAAGACAGTAGCAGAACCACCCTTGCCAATAATATTCGCATCATCAAAATCATTAGTGGCAATCTTTAACTCCTTGTATGAAAATCTTTGAAGCTTTAAGGGAGCACTAGAGTCAAAAGGGATGGTTCTTGAACGATTGACAAGGGTGCACCAAAGATGGTAAACAAAGTAAAGAATGGTAAGAATCAAAATCACAGAGGCTGAGATTGTGAGTGTCAAAAACAAGATCCTGGTTTTGGTTAAGAAACTGGGTCTAGGATGGTCAAAACTTGGAGACAAGGGTCTTGAAGGCATGGTTCGGTAGTTTAGAATTCGGGGTTTGAAGTGTTAGCAAGCTAGTTTGATCTCAAGATTTGGTGAGGAAAGAAAATGTGTTAGATGGGATATTCTTTTCCTTTTCTTCTTGGGGTGGGGATAGTGTTGAATTCTTGGATTCATTTTTTTTTTTCTTTGCAGTTTTTGTTGCAAACTGTATCCGATGTTGTAAGTTGCTTTACAGTTGGATAATCAAAGTGAAATGATAATGTTGTTTACAGTGATGAACTCGAGTCATTGACAATGATAATAGATTCTTAATTGTTAATCCTAGTGATACTGTTATTGACTGATCATTTTCCTTTTTTAAATAACAAGTGATTAGGAAATTAACCATTGGGAAAAAGATAGTGCATGGAGGGCCCCAAGATGCTTTCGACTAGAGAGGAAGTTTGAGCAGACAAAGCCCTGAGCAGGAGGGAAAAGATAAAGAAAATGGAGGCACATAGATTACAGTGACAGGAATGAGCAATTCTTGTCCCACGCGCTGCATGGAGGAGCGTGTATTAGGCATGTGGTGCTATGCTCTTGGACCTTGGTGGTTAAGATATCAAGTTCAGAGACTGAATTCACATTGCGTTTCAGCGTGTATTCGAACGGGTTTGAAAAGTGAATTTTATCTAGTATTTTTTTTTTTAAGATCGGGAGGCCCATTTTCTACTTTTTGCATTTTTAGCTTTCATTTACACTCTCTTATTAATATAAGTTTGTTTTACTTTCGGTGTTTTAGACATTAAAATTGATAAAATATTAATAAATGGCTAGGTATTGTAATTTACGGGTGTGGTTGTGGTTGTTTTTTAAAATATTTTTTATTCGAAAATGCATCAAAATAATATATTTTTTTTATTTTTTATAAATTATTTTTGACATCAGCATATCAAAATAATCTAAAAATATAAAAAAATATTAATTTAAAGTAAAGAAAAAAATAAAAAAAATTTAAATTTTTTTTAAAATATTTTTGAAATATAAAAATAAATAAATAAATTTTTTATTGATGCCCGTGTGCATTGAATAGTTTGCATAATTAAGCTCAACTAAATTGGAATAAATAATTGTATTTTTTTAAAAGATTGAAATGGCATTTCAAAAAGTAGAAAAAAGCAACCTTTTGTGTTTTACTAACCTCGTCATCGCATTTAACTTATACTTTCCCATTAATTCCAATTAACGGATTAATTTCACTACGTGTGATTGAAAATGATTTACCTTTTTTCTTCTTCTTTTAATGTTCCTTTTTCTATATAAAAAAAAAGGGAACGTGTTATCATAGCTATCATACTCGAACAAGGCACAAAGTTTGGAATCATGGGGTCAATCTTTGAATTTCGAGTCGATGTGGTTGGTAAATAATAATAATATAGTAATAGCAATAAATAATATTAAAATTAAAATTTTATACATGTTAAAATAACACCAAGGTTCAAATTAAAGTTAGCATTCATGCACACTGCCTCGCATAAATTGACGTGCATTTGGTCATGAAATGTCCCCATAGCTTGTTTCCTCAGCAAATTGCCTCCGTCAACTTTAATTATGATCTCTTTGTAAAGAAGTTGAACGGCTGCACCAAACTGAAGTTGTGGGAAGGTAATAATCCTAAACACTGTTTGAGATGATCTAAATTACTTCAATTAGCAGCAAATTAATTAACAACAACAGGATATATACATATATACATACATACATATATATATACGTACAGGATAGCTTGCTATACGTACGTATGCTTAATTTGTTGGAGAAAGGCCATATATATATATATATATATGGCCAGTGTCCCACGTACTTGGTAAGGTTTATCAGAGGAGCCATGATCCTGAACCAGAATGAAAAACATCACCTTACGTTCGTTCATCCTTGCAAGTTAACATGGGGCCAAATGCTCATTATTATTCCATCTCTATTGTCTAGTTAGGCAAGCTTGTTTTGCTTTTGGACTAGATTGGTGGGTACTGGTGCCATGTCACTAGCTTGACCTTCTTTTTTTTTTTTTAGTGTGAAAAAAAAATTGTATGGGTGAAGGTGGTGTTTTAAAAAAGTAATAGAAATTCAAGATTTCGAGTTAAATTTTGACTAATTTAATAACATGATAAAAAAAAGCAATAATAATAATGAATGAATAACATAAAAAAATAATTTAATCCAAGTCAAGTTGGGTTAACATGTGAAACCTATATATGACTGAATACATGAGATCAGAATAACTCCATAAAAGGATAAAATAAAAAATTTAATTGTAAAAAAAAAACTTAAAAAAATATCTAAGCCAATCCGGTCCAACCTTTCAACACAAGTGACCCGTAAGGTTAAAAGAATATGGATTAATAAAATATTGAGGTATAAAATCAAAAAAGAAGTTCAAATAAAAAAGGATTGAAAACAAAACAAATAGAAATAAAAGAAATAAGGACAAAATATAACATAAAATAAAATGAACTAAAATACAATATTGAGGGATGCAATTGAAAAGATAGCTTAATTAAAAGAATGATAATTAAAAACAAAAAAAAATCACAATCAAAAGAATATGAACTAAATCTAAAAGGTAAAAAAAAAACAAGGATCAAATCTGAAAAAAATAAAAATTCAAGGGTTGCTTTGAAAATATACAGAGGAAAGCTTTGAAACCGAGAAAAAGAAAAGAAAGAAGAAAGAAAAAAAAAAACAGCCACATGCACAAAACCCAACATTTGCTTGTCATGCATGCCACTCAGGAACAAAGATGATGTCGTGAGGATTAAAACGTCATCATAAAAGCTGAATTTTAATCGTCAAACCATAAATGTCATTCAAAAAACGCAGGAGCATTTACGCGCATCGACTATATATATATATACACTAAAAATACTAAATTGCTATTGACCTCACTTGTTAATAACAAAAAAAAAAAAAGAAGATAAAGACAATTTGAATTGAAAAATATTTTGATTATTTTACTTTTGTTTTTAAAATAAAAAAGCCAAAAATACCCTATCCCGCTGGTTTATTATTATTTTTTTTTTTTGTCTCAAATGGTATATTAAAGATATATTAATTATTTTACTGTAAAAATAGAATGAAAAGACCAATAATCCCCATTGTCAAGTTGATAAAAAGCAAAATAATCAATCATTTTACATTTTTACTATTCTATTCCATAGTTTGAATAAATCTAGAGCGGCAGTAATTAACAATGCTACGATAAAACCAGTACCCTTTTTAATTTATTTTAATTTGGTATTACATATTACGGGTCCTTTCGAGGGGCTGATGCTGATGCTGATCCTTATCAGGAGGTACACTTTTTGGATAGAGGAAAATCATTCTTATTATCATAGCTAGCGTATCCCACTTCTGTACAAACACGAGAAAGTTATACTAATTATACAAAAGCAACGAGGATATTTTAATTTGTTGGAGTTTATAAATATTTGTTTCAGCAAGGAAAAAGAAAAATAAAGAGATGATCAGGAAGACGATGGCAAGGTTAATTATATATGGGTGGAATGTTGCTGTTGTGATAATATATGGCTCTCCTGCACACAGAGCTTGCTTCTGTGCTCGATCTGTAGCCGGCAGTGAGCAAGAGAACATGCAAGGTAGTGGATTGTGGGGTCTGTCCACCACCAGGAAGTGGAGACATTGGATACTAGATCTTTTATTTCCTTGACTCCATTGATGTCTTTGTATTTTTCTCTGTTTTCAAGTTCTTGTGGCTTCTTGCATGTCCTGCTCTGCATGTGCGTGCGTGCCTGCGCTGCGTGTGTACATAGGAAAATGCCAAGAAACAGTAGTAAAAGTTAGCAGAGACCAGAGAGTAATTGAGATATATTCAAAATAGAGTTTTTACATGACATCTTGTATAGAGTCAATGTTGTTCACGTAAACGATTGAAGAGCTATATATATCAACTTTCATATATATATACTTGATAAATTCTATTCAACAGCAGTTTAAACCCTATAATTATTAAATTTAAATATCTTTCTACACCACACTTTTTCTATTTTTAGAAAGGCATTGCTGATAATCCATTTCTTTCTCTCGGGTAGAGTTGATAATGTATAACAAATGACTTAGAATTGTTTTTATTTGCGATATGATTTATTGAATAAAAGCTACTGTTAATAAACAAAGATATTCATAAAAATGCTAATAACTTGAATTAAAGATGAAAAATATATATTTTTCAATTAAATTTTTTAAAAAAATACTCGAGTGAACCCAAAGATATAACATGCTAACATGTTCTTAATCATTAGCTTACTATTTTGGACAAGGAAGAAACGGTGCTACCAAATTTAGAATAATTGGCATCAATTTTTTCCAAGTTTTTGAAGAATCACATTTTTTAATCTTAAAAGTAAGAGTTGAATTAATTATTAACGTGGGTGTCCGGGCCAGCTTGCGCGCACCTCGACTAATCTCACGGGCCCTAAAGTTAACGACCATATAAAGCTTTAGTGACCCTGAGATTTGTGGGACTCAAACGAGTGATCTTTAGGAAGCAAATCCAGAGCCTGATCAATTGAGCTACACTTCTCAGGATTTAATTAAGAAATATATTTGATCATTAATCAAATCTATTACAAATTCAAGAATGTCCATCGTGCAGCATGAGGTCATTTTGGCTAACTGGATCAACCCGGTATAGACTCCGGTGGACCTGGTGGTCAATACAGTTTTCACGGCTATGATAAATATGTACGTTGCTTGGAAGAAGGGATGTTAACAACTCGAGGATAAGATTACCTCTAAATTGACGAGACCAATTTTGATGTTCCTGCGGTGCTAATTTAAAGTCACGAGCAATCATCGACCAGAATAAAACAAAATGATTGATCACAAAATAAAGCATGACACATGCACATTATATATATATATATATATATATATATATATATATATATATATATATATATATATATATCAAGCAATATTAAAACACAAATGGCCGATTGGAGTGTGTTACTTTTGACTAAAATGATGGTGGCAACTTCTTTCCTATAAAGAAAACTGTTTGTGCTTTATGATCATGAATTCTTATTTATTTACTTCTTTTTGTAAAAAGAGAGTTAAATAATAAAGGGTTTTTTTAGTGGGCAATGATTGTTTTTTAGAATATGTTTTTCTTGTATATGGATGAAAATAATATATTAAAAAAATATTATTTTTAATATCAACATATCAAAACAATATGAAAATATTAAATTAATTTATAATAAAAAAATATAAAAAATTCAAATTATTTTAAAAATACAAAAATAAACAGATTTAAGTGGTCATTGTCTAATGAAGATTATTTTATTTGCCATTGCTCAACTTTTGGAGACAATTTTTTCTTTTGGATTAAATTTAAGATTTGTGATTCTACTTTATGTCTTCGTCATACTATCTTTTACAGGACTTGGACCTATGACTTTTATATAGAAATCTTAATCCTCAACAACTAATTAATTACTCAGGGAAGGAAAGTAGGATTCAATGAAAAAAGATTCAGCTCATCGCCTGAATAAGTTACTAATTAAAGTTTTTTATTTAATCAAGAAACTAATCCACATCTTAATTACTCTTGCTAAGCATGACATAAATTACGTCGATGCTTTCGGCAACTCTGCTGGCTTTCCACCACTTCCTGGGCTGTATTGAGTTGACCAGGCTGCAGATTTCTTAAGCAAGCCCAGACGATCTTCTTACAAAACCCTACTCTTCGTGCTCTTTCATCCATGGCTGCTGTATGCCATCCACATAGCCACTCTTTCTTTGCTCAACCACATCAGTTTTTATAGGTTGAGGCGCTGAATCGTCGTCGTTTATCATTTTTGTAATGAGAATGGAAGAACTAGAATGATATTTTAAAATCAATACTGTGTTTATAATAACAACGATAAATAATTTAAAATTCTTAATACCTTATTTTAAAAATAAAATAAAAAAATAATATACTCTCTTACTGATACATTATCACGCTCTCTTGAGCTTTTGCTCTTTCCTCTATACCATCAAAAACTAGGGTTGACCTCTTTGTTTTTACATTTCAAAAAAATTTTGAAAAAATTTAAATTTTTTTATTCTTTTTTTCATTTTAAATTAATATTTTTTTGGTCTTTTTAAATCATTTTAATACGTTGATATCAAAAATAATTTTAAAAAATAAAAAAACATTATTTTTGTACACTTCTGAGTGAAAATCACTTTGAAAAATAATCACAACCATACTCTCAAACATGCTCAAAGTCAGATGAAATAAACTAAACTATAATCGAGTTGACATCACTAAATTATATAAATTCCGATGAAATAAACTTTAATGAATTAAAAGAAATTACTAAAATAACATTGTTTTAATCAAATAATTAACTTAACTGAATAAACCCAATGACCTAGGAGTAAATCCAAAAACCCAGTGATCTAAACCCCAGACCAGGTCAGTTCCCGTACAGTTTTGATAGCTTTGCTCAAGAAAACTACAGCGGCAACAAGGGTTACCTGACAGGGCAGGGGAGATGAGTACCTTAAAAGAACTGGGCTTATTGTATTATTGGGCTTATTGTATTATTGGGCTCATATGGGCCTGCGCTTATAATTTATTGGGTTCACTAGTATGATTTTCCCTTCCTCTCGAATGATAAACTGCCATGACATCAGCCATTTTCCCTTACTCTTCCTTTCGAATTAACGATGAGAATGACGTTTAATTTTTTATATGATGTTTAAAGAGTATATAAATTTGAATATGAATTAAACACAGACACACGCTTATAATTTTTCAAAAATAATTTATGGTACTATGTTGATTGTTGATACAAGATATATCACTAACACTATTTATAATATCCTACATCAGCGGATGAGGAGTTGGTTGCTGGTCTTATTAGTAGTTCCGGTTGCTAACTTATAAGACGTGTTTTGATGTCATGCGTGGTCACCAAGAACAAATCCGTGAGGACAGTAAGGCTCAAAGCAGACAATATCTAGCAGGTTGGGCCGGGCTGTTACATTATTGATATTTGATAAATTTGTTTGTAAACCTTAAGACTAGCATTTTCTTTTCATTTAAAAATTATCTCAAATAAGATTTTTGTGCCCATTTTATTGATGTAATTTATATCGTGCGTGATGTTTCTCAATCTCTAAAGTTTTACATCTCTAAATTATAAAAAAAACAAGCATTTTTATGTTCTCTGATTATAATCCTTTAACTGTAGAGAAAACTCTTGAACTTTAATAATTTCTATAATATATATAGAACAAAAATCTAAATATAATAAAAAAAAATAAAAATATATTAATTAGTAACTTCTAGGCCATATTTGGATATGTTTTCAAACTTAGATGATGTTGTTTCTTTAATTACATAGATAACATAGTTTTTAGAATATATTGGTAAAATTCAAGCTTGATTCAATAATTAATTTATTTTTTAAAAGAAAACAAGGTCTCTTTACACATGCAAATTTCTCCATGAGCTAATGCAGAGTAAATTTGATACACGTCATGTTGGTCAGTTGAGTGATTTGGCTTGATATCACCTTAATATATTCAGAATCTTTTTGTGTAACCGTCATAACTGTCCAACTCGGGAAAAAAAAAAAAACCCTATATATTCACCCTTTTCGTGCTCTATTTCTTTCTGTACCTCTCAATCTCTTCCGATTTTTTTTGTTCAAAATTTCTCCTTGGCTCATTAATTGTGTAGTTGAAGCTAAAAGGATTGCCTCCGTAAGTCCGTTCAATCTTTCCCTTGTAATAAAATCTTGCACTTTGATGAAATGTAGCTGAGTTTAAATTTCTCCTCAATCTTTTGTAAATCATCCGTACGCATCTGGGAATCAGATACGCATTTTTCTATCATGAAATTTCTCTGTTTCTAGTACAACCCGTTAATGCATAATTCAGAGAGAGAAAATTAAAGGGTCCCATAAGATTTGGAAGGGTGTGTAGGTTTTCTATGTCAATATCATCAATGCCAATGCCATCATGGAGGGGATGATATCATAGGGCTTAGAGTCCTTCCCAACTTAATTTGTATGCTGTCACGTTCATCTCCTACGAAAATCGGGCCCGAGACCTTTTTTACCTATTGTTTGAAAGAAAATAGAGAGAGATCCATCAGAGAGGAATGATTCATGAAGAGGGAAGGATAGAAAACCTATAATAATACCTTCTTGTTGATTACTTTCATCAATTTTTGTACCATCCCACCACCATAGAAAATTGATACTTTTCCTCGTGATGGTGCATATACAGTTTGGTATTTTGCTGCGTTTATCGGTGCACACTTTTCCTATTGAAAGAGACATTGCTGCTTCTTTCTTTCTTTTTTTCCATTGAATGTTGATTATTTCCCATGTCCGAGGATTTCCAATCCATGGTAGTAGTATCTTGAACGTTTTTATTTTGGCTGTGCAGGAGTTTCTACTGAGCGATGTTATTAGATCATGGTAGCTAGTAACTTGCCCTGAAAGGTATCTATGATCCCCATTCTGCAAAATGTTCGATTGTAACTACAAGTCACAATATATTGGTGGCCAGAAGGAGAAATTTGTAAGGTACATTAGATCCCCTTGTGTTCATCTTTATTATTGTTGCCTTCTTTTACTGGTCTTGAGTGTTTTGTAGTAAATAGCAACTACCTATCTGTGTTTTTTTTTTAATGAATTATATCTAACTCAATGCTGGCTTGTTTTGGGAACTTGTAGGTTGGATGATTTTGATACATTATCAGTGACTTCTAATAAGAAAGGAATGAAGAAATTGAGATTTAATTTAGATGGTTCTAATATAGCTGGCCATGGAAAGAAAAATGCTTCAAAATCCCTTAGGTATGGGGTGAAAAGAGGATCAGAAGGAATGTTAACAATTGGACGATCACTTAGAACAGGAGTTACTCGTGCAGTGTTTCCAGAGGACCTTAAGGTGTCTGAGAAGATGATTTTTGATCCTCAAGACAAATCACTTCTGTTATGGAATAGGCTTTTGATCATATCATGCATTTTATCAGTATCTGTTGATCCTTTGTTCTTTTATCTTCCTGTCTTCAACTATCGGATGGCCTGTCTGGGTATGGATACAAATTTAGCAGCAACAATTACAACTATGAGGACACTACTTGATGTTTTCTATCTGATTCGCATGGCTCTTCAGTTTCGAATAGCCTATGTTGCACCATCATCAAGGGTTTTCGGACGAGGTGAACTTGTGATTGATCCTGCACAGATAGCCACCAGATATTTAAGCCGTTATTTTATTGTTGATTTTCTCTCTGTGCTCCCTCTGCCTCAGGTTTGAGAATTACTTCTCTTCTTTCTGGCATTGTTGCATTCTTTTTTTTCCATTGAATGTTGATTATTTTATCGTTTTTCCTCCCCCTTTTTGTTACGAATAAATGTCATTGATTCTATATGATATCTGTACATACTAAAATTATCTTCTTCTGCAGATAGTGGTATGGAAATATCTTAATAATAAAAAGAAGGGCTCGGAGGTGTTAGCTACTAAGCAGGCATTGCTAATTATTGTTTTTCTTCAATACATCCCAAGGTTTGCTCGCTTTTTGCCTTTGGGGTCAGACCTGAAAAAGACCGCCGGCTCCTTCGCTGAGAGTGCTTTTGCTGGTGCTGCGTACTATCTGCTTTGGTACATGCTTGCCAGTCATGTAAGTAATTGTTGTTATGCAGCTAGGTTTCAGTAGTTCTGTTTGGTCTTCGGATATTTGGATATATAGGAGTAGCAGCATTTTTTTTTACGCCAACATTTGTAAAAGTTCTAAGGAAATCAAGAAGATAATCACCCCAACAAAGTTCGGTTAGTTTCTGTGGACGTGATGTTCTTAACTTGAATAAATGTAATGCGAGGGAAATGGCTCCAAATCCTAAATGTTTCACAATGGATTTATGAACTTTCAACATGATTGTCTACTGATTCTAGAACCTAAGTTTCTTAGTTTTCTCTTAAAACAAATATTACTAGAATAGATTAAAGATGCCTGTGGAGCAATTTATCAAATTTATCTGACCAGACTCAGGTCCAACTTTACAGATAGCAGGTGCTTTCTGGTATTTACTAGCCATTGAACGCAAAGATACATGCTGGAGAGAAGCTTGCATTCTAAGTGGGAAATGTAACATAGACTTCTTGTATTGTGGCAACAAAGCACTGCCAGGTTTCCACGGTTGGCGAAGGATAAGTGATGAGGTTCTTGGAAACAAATGTTCTGTCAGCGAAGATGATAATCCACGATTTAATTATGGAATCTATTTCCAGGCTATGTCATCAGACATTGTGTCATCCAGGAACTTTGTCTCCAAATTCTTTTACTGTTTATGGTGGGGCCTGCAAAATTTGAGGTATCTTGTGTAACTGATCTTTATGTTCATAATACATGAGGAGATATTAGCACATCTCTTTGTTGCATTTTCAACAAAATTCGAGGTATCATGATTCTGCAAAAAGCTTTCCTGTTCAATTCGTCAAAATTTGAGTCTAGTCCACTGAGCTATACGCGCACAAGAATCAAAAGAACATAATAAGTCACAACAATGAATTTGCTGTTCTTTTTTTTTCCAGCCTATATCAGAGTTGTAAGAACATGGATTTCAATATCTATAGTTTATAGAAACTTCTCAGTCCAGTAGTAATAGTCAATGTTGGAGAGCATTTTGATTTTTTATTTATCAACTACTTATCCTTCCGAGCTATGATCAAGTATTCTAATAAAACTATGAACTTTTCTGAGCACATAAATTTAGTCCACATGTTCAGGATTTGTTATGAAGATTCTTTGGTTTGAACAATCATTTACTTCCCAACTGTTGTCTGTGCATTCATCTTTAAAATTGATGTTGAAATTTGAATTCAGAAATTATTTCTGTTATTGGAATTTTATTTACTTGAAGCATTTGGTGTTTTTACCTCATACAGTACACTTGGTCAGGGCCTACTAACAAGCACCTATCCTTTGGAAGTTATCTTTTCTATACTATTAGCTATTGCTGGGCTTATCCTCTTCGCACTTCTGATTGGAAATATGCAGGTATGTTAAAATTTCCACTTCTATGAATGCTCGTGAATGTTTGTTTGTTTCAGATGCCTCCAATAATTTATTTTTTTTATCAATGCCGAGCCTACTCATGTCATTGAATTCGTGTTATAACCTTATTGTGGACTGTGATTTTAGCTGATCTAACCAGTGTAATTGATATTGATCCACTTTAGAATTCATCAAACAGAAGAAACAGCATTGAATAATGGTACTGATATTTGAGCTCTCTTGTGGTTGCAACAGACCTACCTTCAGTCTCTTACTGTTCGTTTAGAGGAGATGAGGATTAAAAGGCGTGATTCTGAGCAGTGGATGCATCATCGCTTGCTTCCGCAGGATCTTAGAGAGCGAGTTAGGCGCTATGATCAGTACAAATGGTTGGAAACTCGTGGAGTGGATGAAGAGACTTTGGTCCAAAGTCTACCAAAAGATCTTAAAAGGGATATCAAGAGGCATCTCTGTCTGAATTTGGTCAGAAGAGTAAGTATGGTTTTATTCTTTAGTGTTATCTTCGATGCTCCTTCGGTTTGCTTTTTTCCAATATTTTTAGTGGAAATATGTCTTTGAACATGGTGGTTATGCAGGTCCCTCTATTTGCCAACATGGATGAAACATTGTTGGATGCCATCTGCGAGAGACTGAAGCCAAGTTTGTATACAGAAGAGACTTACATCGTCCGTGAAGGGGATCCAGTTGACGAGATGCTTTTCATCATTCGCGGACGCCTGGAGAGTGTAACTACAGATGGTGGAAGGAGTGGATTTTTCAACAGAGGTGTATTGAAAGAAGGGGACTTTTGTGGTGAGGAGCTTCTGACTTGGGCACTGGACCCTAAATCTCTTGGTAATTTGCCATCATCAACTAGGACAGTGAGGGCATTGACTGAGGTAGAGGCTTTTGCCTTAGAAGCTGAAGAGCTGAAGTTTGTTGCATCTCAATTTAGGCGTCTTCATAGCAGGCAGTTGCAACACACCTTCCGTTTCTACTCTCAGCAATGGAGGACTTGGGCTTCCTGCTTTATCCAAGCTGCTTGGCGCCGGTATTCCAGGAGGAGAGCAGCAGAACTTCGTCGCCTAGAAGAAGAGGAGGAGGAGGTAGATTACGACGAGGAAGATGACGATGAAAGGGCATTAGTTGAGGAAAATGATGGCTCTGCTAGACTAGGTGCAACAATCCTTGCTTCACGCTTTGCTGCCAATGCTCTTCGTGGACACAGGCTTCGCAGCTTGAATTCCAGAGCCTTGATGAAGCTGCAGAGGCCTCCAGAACCTGACTTCAGTGAGGAGTAATAAGTGGAAGCAGGGATGGTTTTATCTATCTGGATATTCTTATACATATTTATCATTGGAAAGTAGAGAGTAGTATCATTTCAACCTGTTCAACCAAATTATGTTATATTTTGTATTGTTAGCAGCAGCGCCTTACCAATTAGCTGTGGTGTACCTTAAATGAGGTTATTGAAACATCACTTGGGTATATTAACATGTTAAGTCCGTTGTCTTACATCTATAAGCAAACCACTCATAGTTTGTCTTAAATTTGTCCATCTCATTAGTAAGATTTGACACCGTGCATGCAGATTGCCTGTCGACTCTCTACAAGAATTTGAACAAAATTTCAACCAAGAAAGAATGAAAATCCTTGAACAAATTCAAGAACTTGTATTCTTTCCCAGGTCGAGTAATAATGTTTGAGTTGCCGAGTCTTGTAGTTCATTTCTACTGTTTTCTTACCGGGGCAATGATACAGAAATCAGAAGTCAAGCAAACATCTGGCCAAAGCATGATGAATCTCATAATTCTTGCAATATTTTATGTGCTCCTATCAAATTAGGAGCATTTCCTTCCAAACCAAAGGGTTAAACAGTAATGGGCTCAGTTGAGCATTGCATTCTGCAACTAAGCAGAGAATAGAACATGACCAAAGTTCCTGTGCGTTCTTTACAATAGCCGCGTCTATGTGCCTTACTCACTTTATCAAAAGATATACATAAATGAAATTTATGAAAGGAAACTAGGATTGAAGTGGGTATAAAATATATAGAGTAGGAAAAGATGAAAGAAAGAACAAATCAATCTCCAACACCGAAAACTCGCGTGAAACTTCTCTGCTTGACTTTCAATAAGCGTCTGATGTGTGCTTCTCTGCTTGCTGCTGCTAACTCAACTGCGCCAATCAGAAGATGTTTCAAGTTCAACATCTTCTTCCTCCCAAGTGGCAGACTGCAATACCAATCATGCAATTAACATCATGGAATTTCAAGTGATCTTTTTATTGTCATACATTGTTGATAGCAATATATCAAGCAATTGGTAGCTAAAGGAAGCAGGTCCAGCTTGTATGGAAAAGCAAATACATACCTCACCAAGTGTGAAGCGCGTCACACTCTCTGCTACACAAGAGTATGAGCCATCTGCTTTTTTAAGCATCACCTGCCAAGGCCCTGCACATATTCTGATTTGGATAAGAGACATAGAATAAACTATTCAAACCTGGATCAGGTGAAAGGAGTGTATTGATATTGATGGAAATCAGAGAATTATTCGTAGAAAAGAACCATCATCAGTTACTGCATAGAAGATATAAAGGATGAACATGTCTTTGAAATAAGCAGAGTTGGGATGGCTTGGAGGAAGCTATTGAAGGCTAGCCTATCTGTTGCATGAAAAACGATCACCTAACTCAAGCCTTAGATACATAGCAGTTCGAGCTGTGCCCTTCTTTCTATATTCAAGTGAAGTACAATTACTGAAAACCACGCATGATCCTGCTTAGGAACTAGGATGAGGTAATCTACATCCAAATCATATATGTGAACATATCATGCCCCTAAAATTATGTTATTACTACTACCATCTACACGTTTTGTGGCCTTCAAACAAATTATTATAAATTAGAAATGCAAATGTTGATTTAATTTTCTATTTTCTTGGTGCTGGTAGAACACTGCATTAGGATATCCTGTCTACTGGGTTTGAAGAAAAGATTAGAACACATGGTTATCCTTTAAGACTTAAATTCAAAGAAAAATTGCCATTTTTTTTTTTTTTGAAGAGGTTGGCCTTACATGGTGTGCTTTACAGGCTGCTTCCTTGTCATCAGAACTCAAACAGTTCTTATCCATTGGCTTATTTGGTATGGCGTTTGAGAGTGCGATTGGATTAGCTGTTAAGAAAAGGCATTTTGTTTTTTCTCTGGAGTTATTCCCGTACCAAAACCTATCATGGAACACTTTCCTGACATGATGAAGCACTTTTCTTTTGCTTTTGCTGTTCAGGAATTATTTGATAACGTGATTCGTTTTCAATGTTAAAAATAATTTTTAAAAAATAAAAAAATTATTATTTTAATATAAAACACTTTAAAAACAATGACCATACACTCCATAATAATAGTTACTTGAAAGTGCAAGCAAAGCAGATCTTCAAAAATATTCCTTCCATTTTCTATCATTGATCTTCTATTCGTCCTCGTCCATTGATGGGCAAAAAACGATAAAGAAAAGCTTCCTCAAACGCACTATGCTTCTATATATATATATAAACAGAAAAAAGAAGAAAGCAATGGGAGGAAGAGGCTCAGATGGCTTAACTTTGTCGATAATATTCTCTTACCTTTCCCACTTTTCATGGCTGCTTCATCGAATCATTATTATGTGCATTTGTTTCTTCACGCGCCCTTGCATTGGATTTTTTTTTATATATATTAGTAATGTAGAAATGAAAGAAATTACCATTTCTATTTCGTTATAGCCAAAACTAACATGTTATATATGAATGAATTTTTTACTTTTTAAAGTATTTTTTCATTTGAAAATATAATATTTTTTTATTTTTTAAAATTTATTTCTGATATCAAGAAATTAAAATGATATAAAATTATAAATAAATAAATAAAAACAAAAAAAATTAAAAATTTTTAAAATTACTTTTTAAACAAAAAAACAAAAACTATGTCATTAATTTTTTTTTCTTTTAAATAGCAACTTTGAAAACATAAATATAAAACTTGTTTGTTTTTGTTTTTATGTTTTCAACAACAACAATAATAAAATAACCAAGATTTTGACTTGCACGGAAAAAGCCCTCCATATTTTTATTTTTATAAGTATTTTTGATAAAAATTAAAAAAATTGACTTTCCATTTGTTATTTTGTACAAAAACATCTTTCCTTCGGAAGATATATTGATTTTTTGTATTTTTTCAAGAGGTATTTCTGAAGTAAATAGTGGTTAATAGAGTAATTTGTAATTATAATTTCTGAATTAAATAAGTAGTCTGGAAAATAAATATTTTTTAATATTTTTATAAATTTAAAACAAAAATGAAGAATAAAAGCAGTAAATGATATAAAAAATCACCCCTTACTTTATATAACAATTTATTCTATTTGAAACGATTTTTTATTTTATGACTTGAATCATGGCCTTTGATTAGAACCCAATAGCATAAACCCCAACTCAAACCTTATTACAATTAAATTTTAGAATTGGTTTTGAGGAGAAAAAAAGAAAAAGATTTAAGAGCACCAAAACTCCTGTCCATCCTCGGGTGATGTTAAAATTGCCAGTCAAAGTGAAAGTCCAAAAGAGGGACACGTGGAGTTATACGAGCTCAAACAATTCCTCGACCGTTTGTCTCTCTGCTAGCCTACGGCAACACAAACACTTGTCTTGTCTGTGTTTTGCTCCAAAAAACTCAGAGATTATGGAGTTCAAGAAGTCCCTCTATTGCCCTAATTCTCCCTTTGTACGTGCTTTTCTCTCCCTCTCTCTTCTCTTCCCTCTACCCTGCAACTCTCCTTTCCTCTCCTTATCATTTCCTTCGATTGCTACTCTGTTCAATTACTCTTTTTTTACTCGTGAAATCTCTGTTTGGTTTGCTAGAAAGTGAATTTCTTTAAGCCCATGTACTTTTCTATTCTTGATATATTCTCCTTCTCGGCATTCTCTCTATTGTAACTTCCCTTTTTTTTTTTCAGGTATGGGAGGGAAACACATTCTCGGAGTGTTTTGATAATTTATATCCTTACTTTTTTTAATACATATTGAGGTTTTGTTTGTAATGTAACGGCTTCTTCTATTCTATATATAAATTGCTTTTCTTTAACATGCCTACAGTTCCAGGATTCGGTGCGAACGTGGTGACCATTGTTATAATTTTGGTGCTTGCAATTACTCGAAGCACTGCCAGTCGAGTTCCCAGGGTAGATTCTTTAACGTTTGATTTATTTGGTTGTTGAAAATGTAAAAGAAAGGAAAAACCAAGTAAATAAATGAGGGTTTGATGGCCCAGTTGGTATGTTAAACTAAAATATTACTGGAAATATGAGTGTTCCTTTTGAAAATTCACTGGAGTAACTTTTTTTTTAGCCAGCCAAGGAACCTTCTTGGATGATGGATCTTTGTTAAACATATCTTCTTGATAATTAAAAAAATCTACTTTCATTTGTTTCCTTAAACTTCTTACATTGTTTCTGTACTGTAAAACCCACATGTTGAACATGAAGTTGGCAAACCTCTTGATGCTTCACACTTCACTTTCTGTTATGACTTTCCATCTTCTTCTATTTTTTCCCTTTTTCTCACTGAATTTGAGTAGGGTCTCTCGATTCTCCCTCAAAGTAGTTGTTAAAACTTTAATGGATTAATATTTTTATAGTAATTGTGCAGATAAGTTGTACAGAAAAGACTGTTTTTCGTTTTCTTCCTTTCCTGGGAGCACTTGTCTCATTTATGGACTTGATTTTGCTTGTGAATAAAGAACTTCATGGAAACTTTATTGCATATCATGAGTGGCTTTTCAGAAGTTCTCAATTGATAGTCTGGGTAAGCTTTTCTAATCTCAAGCTGTTTGTTTTGCTGCCATGAACTCTGTTGCATTAACTCAAGATTTCTTTCGTAAATTCATGCAGACAGTTATCATAATATCATCTATGTGTGCCTGCTTACATGATGTTTTTTGCAACCGGTTCCTATGTTTCTGGTGGATCATGAAATCACTATTAGGAATCCTTCATCTGCATAGAGCATTTGGTTCAATGGAGGTAATACTATTTCCATTTTTATTCCCTTTCTCCATGTTGCCGAATCCTAGATTCCTGATTGATTTATTGTGTTGCTTTTTGTTACGTTGGTTAATTGTTTTGTTCAGATATTGTAGAAATCAGATATCTCTGTTTTTTTTTTCTCTGCAAAACAGAAATCATAAATTTGTAAAGCTCCTCAAAAGTATGTATGGTGTTTAGACTTTTAGGCATGCACTATTTCTTTCTTTCCTGGCAAGTGGAAGGGCGAGCTTGAAACTTCTTTGGCTGCAGGTCGTGAAATGCCTTAAAGACAGTTGTGTTGTTTTGTTAGATGTCATGTTTGGCATATCCATCAACATTATCAGGATAAAACGGGCATCTCCCAAGAGCAGGTATCACTATTCAATTGTTTGCTTGTAGCATCCTTAAATAATGGGAGCCTCATCTTGTCTCCTATTTCCCCTTGAGTGTTATTCTGTACATATGTGAATGCTTGACCTTGTCATTTTTCTAATATTTATTTCTATTGGCCATACTGTAACTTGTAGTTCAATGGAAGATCCACTTCTTTCTGTGGACACAGACATCGAGGAGGGTTTTCATGGAGACTCTGTAAGTAATTTGTTGTCTTTTTAAATTTCCTATGTAAGATCTGTGTTTTCTTTTTTCTTCTTTCAGAACTTAAAATTGTTAAATGGGTTATATATATCCACACATGTTTTCTTATGCTGCTTAGAAACTTCATCTATTTTAAATTTTTGAAATTGTGTTTCCTGCTAGTCCTTCCCCTAACTTTTTTCTGTAGCTACTTATTTTTTCAATTTGTGCAGTTGTTAAAATATGGCCAGAGTTTGTTTTAATTAGTTCTCTGTCTTGTATAATACAAAACCTGAACCCAAATTGTATACAATATTTTTGCAAGCCTGATCAACATATGAACCTACCCTCCTTGATTGCTTTATTGGATATCTTGGCTATGATAAGCTCATAGTTTGTTAGATCAGGATGGTACATTATATATTGGATTACTCTGTTTGTCTTTGGTCTTTAAGAATCAAATCTCTTTTGGAAAAGGATGATATCACTGTTTCCTTTCTCATGAGTAATTCAGTGTCAATTACATGATTGAGTCGAGGCTTGTGTATATAATAAGATGCTTCTCTATGGTGCTGATTGTTAGTTTTTTTTCTCCATTGAAAGTAAAAAGTAGTGATTATTTGTACCTCATGGTTTGTCAAGGGAAATGCTAAGAGCTATTGGGATCACATGACATTCAGAACTATCACTTCTGTGATGAATCATGGAGTCATAAAGCAGCTTGGATTTGATGATTTACTTTCGCTACCTAATGACATGGAGCCTTCTACCTGTCATGATAAATTGTCAAGCTGCTGGAGAGTTCAGCTGAGCAGTCCTAACCCTTTCTTCTTTAAAGCAATCTTTTGTGCATATGGATGGCCGTATCTTTGTCTTGGTCTGCTTAAGGTAATTTAATTCCTTCAACATGAAGTCCTGTTATGTTACAATGCTTATATGCTAATGATGCTGATTCTGGTTTTAGCATAATTGTCCATTCATTCCTTAGATAAATATGGAGAACGTGTTTTTCATTTGAATTGTGAATTACTGATATAACTCTTTGTTTTAAGGTCCCCCTCTGTTAGTTCTCTTTTTCATCACACTGATTTTGTCTCAATCATTTGATTCACCTACTGAAGGTTCTCAACTAAACCCCCCTTGCCACTAATGATGAAAACATATTCTTGAAAATATGTAGAATACAACACCCATATTTGTGTCTTGAAACATAATAAAAATATGTTTTTTTCCCATTAAAACTCTCAGAACCCAAAAGAAAAGGATAAAAAGAAAATATAAACCAAGAGTTTGGATGGTGGACTACACAGTACTTTTGAGAGCATTTTGAACTTAGTTTGGCTAATAAATGTTTTACTTTTGTCAAAAATCTGCAAGCACAAGCTCTTTGATGATGAAATTATGCTTCACTAGAGGAAAATACATCTAAAGAAAAATGATGAATAATTTTCTATTAAATAACTTTCAAGCATTTGAGAGTATCAGAGTATAATGTATATGTTTATGATGAAAATTTTAACTTTTCACAGGTGTTCAATGACTTTATTGGTTTTGCGGGACCACTGCTTCTTAATAAGCTCATTCGGTTTCTTCAGCAAGGTTTCCAGTGTTTGATCATATTTTTTTAACTTGTAGTTATTCCAACTTTGAAACAATGTCTATAGGTTTATGCTCTCACAAAGTTTTTCTCTGGAACTCTGTCAGTCACTTTATCTCTCTCTCATTTAACTTTTAATTTTGCAGCAATTACTTATAATGCACATGCATTTTCCTTTTTATTTTATTAAATTTTATGCTCAGTCATCCTTTTGGCTTTCCATGGATGGAAAAATGCAGTGACAATTATTTACTGCTTCTCAGATTCTATGCGATGGGACGGCTATCTTCTTGCATTATCTTTGGGCCTCACCTCTATCTTAAAGTAAATCTTTCTCTTGGTATTAATTGTTATATCATTAATTTGTCCTTTTCTTTTTGCACCTTTTATTCCTCTTCCCCACTGTGATTGAATTCCAAATGTAATATCATTGTTTCTCTTTTGCTTCCTGTTTTTTTAAAGTTCTGATTAAAATAGGACTAGCATGCAGCCTAGAAGCAGTTTTCCAGATAAAAAAAACCCTTTAGAATTATATATTTTTCAATCATATCTTTTTGTTAATTTCTCAGGAAAGGATTGATATAAGTAGAACACATTTCTTATTTTGGTAGTTGTCAACCGATAGCTATCACGGGAACTGAAAGGCTTTTCCAAACCAGGATCTTGTTTTTTTTTTTTTTCCTCATCCTGCAGCAGATAGCTTTTTGGATCAGCTTCATATCTGCATGGTCATTTGGACCAAACATTAAACCTTGACAAAGTGACAAAGGCATAAAGTTTCTTTTTAATGTTGTCTCTAATGCTGTTTCTTGTCCCAATTTTCAGATCCTTTTTTGATACACAATACTCGTTTCATCTTGGAAAATTGAAGCTAAAGCTACGATCTAGTATCATGACAGTAATTTATCAGAAGGTAAATAATAATTATTCTCCTGTTTGGGTGTCTCTTTATGAATGTATGCAATTCAGTGAATATTAGTACTCTTGTTTGATTGGACTGAGATCAATGTATTGATCTTTAATGTGAAATTAATACCTATTGAAATTAGTTTTTCACAAACTTTGTTATCTGTGAAAAAAGTTACTCAAACTTTTCAGAAATAAGCTATTTGCTATAACTGTGATTGCCAGCCTTCTTGCTTCCTTTGTGACAAGTTCTTTGTCCCTTTGAAACTCTATCACAGTCACAAGTTATTTTTTCAAGCAATCACAAATTCACCATCTCATTTATTGTAATTTCAGTAAAATTTTCCAAATTTATTTTGAACTCATTATCAAAAACAATTTTCAAATTGTGTACGAAAACTGATTAATTCATGAATAACAGTAATTCTTCTTCTTCTTCTTTTTTATCTTGCTGTTCAATTTCTAACCTCCTGGGTAGCAATTGCTAAACACTTTTTTTTGCTTGTGGATTATCATTTTCTGTATTTCATCATGCTCTTTCCATTCATACCTTTTATTATAATACAATTTCTTGCAAAAGTAAGATAATACTATCAGCACACCTGGAAAAAGGGTTTTTCTGGTTGGCAGAGAAGTCTTTTATACCATTTGGCTAACATATGGTATTAGATTGCCCAATTTCTCACTTACGACACCATAGATTTTAACTGTAGTATTTTTTCATTCTCAAGAAACAAACAAAAAAAATCTAGTCTTTGAAATGGCAGAAAATCCTTCCTAGATGGCTCAAGGCTTGCTCTGGATGGATAGCCTGTTATTTTATTATTTGTTTTGTCCTTTGACTTGTGTCTTCAATTTTCTAAGCACGCTATGGCTTCCACTGCTTATAATCAGTATTACATTCACTGTTACTTTTACTTTAGGTCCTATGTGTTACCCAATCAGAGCGATCGAAATTTTCTGAGGGGGAAATACAGACATTTATGTCAATAGATGCTGATCGAACTGTCAACTTGTGTAACAGTTTCCATGATATGTGGAGGTAAGAACATAATCTTGAACTTGTAAGAGAAATG
Organism: Populus trichocarpa; assembly: GCF_000002775.5. Lineage (NCBI taxonomy): Eukaryota > Viridiplantae > Streptophyta > Magnoliopsida > Malpighiales > Salicaceae > Populus > Populus trichocarpa. The sequence goes on along the minus strand of NC_037287.2, from coordinate 18,796,193 downwards.
TTATTATGCAGCTTGATTTACCTCCTATCAAAGTCTGTTCCCATTCTTTTTTTAACACAAAGTGGTTGAGCGAGAATATATAACAGCCAGGTACCCTGTCAAATGTTATTTATTCTTATTACCCAAAGTCACTATGTTCAAATGATATAGTATCAATCAAAGAATTTTTCAGTAATATTTTTTGTAGGAATGCCAGTTTGTTTTCTGTTTTAGTTTCTTTGAGACTGACTTGCTTTTCTGGTAGCATCATCTTTGTTCAATATTGTGATCGTATCAAGCTCCTATGATTGTTTCAGCTTGCCTTTGCAAATTGGAGTGGCACTGTATCTTTTGTATACACAAGTCAAGTTTGCCTTTCTTTCTGGACTGGCCATAACCATCCTTTTGATACCAGGTTCTATCCAACAAAATCTTGATCTCAGAACTTTCTTTGAATTATGCATGGGTTGCCATGCTGATATTCCATGGGTTGCAGCTTTAAGGGAATATATTTACTGAATTTTCTTTTATGCAGTGAATAAATGGATTTCTGAATTGATTGCAAGTGCTACTGAGAAAATGATGAAGCAAAAAGATGAGAGGTATGAATTTATATTCCTATATGAACACTGCAAAATGAATTTGAGATTCTCAGAAGTCTGATTATTATAACCTAGACCATTGGTATGCTTGCCTAGAAATGCTCAATGTCTTCAAGCTCCTGCATGAGTGTTGTGACTAAGTAGACATACGAAGCTAAGCAATGCGGTCCTCTTGTGGTGACTGGCGAGTCCCAACTTGAGCAAGTTTTTTCTTGGATTCCAAATGTCTATTTTTACAAGGAGAAAAGATCTATCTTTCTTCCTATGTGGTCCTTGTTTAGTTTTCTTGTTTCGAGTCCTATCAAACAGGATCAATATAATTCACATGTGATTACCTTCGATTAACAATGTATACAATATAACATGACAGGATTAGAAGGATTTCTCCAATTAACAATGTATACAATATAACATGACAGGATTAGAAGGACAGGAGAAATCTTGACTCATATTCGAACTTTAAAGATGTATGGCTGGGAGCATCTTTTCTCTAGCTGGCTGATGGAGACTAGATCCTCAGAAGTCAAGCACTTAGCTGTATGATAGTATACTTTTATTCTTCTGCTGTCTTTGAATAATGCATTGTAAGACACTAGTTCTTTTCATCAACTGTTCAAATATTTTTTATTTATTATGTTTGGCCCTTTCTTGTCAGACACGAAAATATTTGGATGCCTGGTGTGTATTCTTTTGGGCCACAACACCAACTCTTTTCTCTGTATTCACTTTTGGACTTTTTACTTTGATGGGGCATCAACTTGATGCTGCAACGGTATTATGATCTTATTTATATGATGCATTGATGATAAAGTTCTCTAGTTTTTTTTCTATTTTAATAATTATTTCGCTTGTTCCCCAGCAACCATGAGGTAACTACTTGGAAAGTTGATTAATCCTAGAATCTTTCTTACAGGTCTTCACTTGTCTGGCTCTGTTTAATAATTTGATCTCTCCTCTTAATTCATTCCCATGGGTCATTAATGGATTAATTGATGTGAGTTATGCTTATCTTGTGCTTTTGGAAGTCTAGATTATTGTTCTCAGTAGTTTTGATATGGGTTGCTGCATTTTCTGTTCTCTGTAAGCCAGGCCTTTATATCAACTAGACGGTTGAGCAGGTTCCTCTGCTGTTCAGAATACAAACATGTACTCAAATGCAAAGCTGAGTGTGAAGATATGGCTGTCATAGTGGATGATGCTTCTTGTACTTGGTCAAGCAGTGAAGAAAAGCAACCAAACCTGGTGTTGAATCATGTGAATCTGTGCCTTTCAAAGGGTTCATTGGTTGCGATAATTGGAGAGGTGAAATCTTTTCTTGATGTTTTCTAACAGTCAATTTCTCCCACATTTCCGTATATGTACTGACTTGATGATGAACTATCAATTGCTTGTGAAACATTGTGAGTTGGATGGAGGTAGGAATAGGATACTCACCTTCTGTGAGAGTTTTTCTTCTCTGTTTTTCTTGATAAAGTAATGAAGAAATTTTAACTTGCCTGATTGTACATGAGATAATAAACTCAGATTTTCTTGTCCATCTTAATCCATTTTTTTTTCCCTTTTAACAGCTTGGGTAATAGGAACTATAGGCTTTTAAGATGTGGTGTAGAGACTTGGGTGATCCTTTATGTGCAGATTAGTACATGATTTGTGAAGAGATCTTAAAAGACACACCCATGCACAATTTATACAAATGGAAAGCACATCATAAATAGGTTATTAGTTCGTCTTCTTTGCCACCTTGCTTCATTACATTAATGGTTTGGCCAAGCAAGCTTACCTCCCATAACACTAAGACCATGTTGCTATTAATTTTCAGAATGAGATATAAAATCTTGAAACACACAAAATACCATGGCAATATGAAGTTATGAACATGATTCTAATAATAGTGAACCAGTACATAGATTTATAGTTTTATTTGATAAGAGGTTGCTTCAATCAGACCTCTTTCCCCATGAAGGATCTTATTTCCGTATCTCCTGCTTTCGTTATTCTCTTGGCTGACTTCATCTATTCAGGTTGGTTCAGGTAAATCATCCTTGTTAAGTGCAATGCTAGGAGAAATGACGCTCATCCATGGATCAGTTCATTCAAGTGGATCTGTAGCATATGTACCACAGGTTTATGGAAATTTCTTTTTAGGATTCTCATGCATTACACCTTTTCATTCAAACATTTTTGTACTGATATCTGCTGGAATTGTAGGTTCCGTGGATTATGTCTGGAACAATACGTGACAATATTTTGTTTGGGAAAAATTATGATTCAAGAAGGTATAAAGATGATGTCCTCAAGATTTTCATCTTTCTTGTTTAGAGAATTTGTATTTCATTTCTTCTTTTCAAGTCCATGTCATTGAGTTTTTCTTAATCCTTTCTTTCTACCTTGAGAAGATATTCAGATACAATCCGGGTCTGTGCATTAGATGTTGATATTTCACTAATGGCTGGAGGTGACATGGCTCATATTGGATCTAAAGGAATTAACTTATCTGGTGGACAGAGAGCTCGTCTTGCTTTGGCAAGGTTATATTCAATTCATCTGTTCATTTTAGCTAGCTTCTCGATGATTTTTCTTGAACCTTTTCTATTTCTTCCAATTGACATGCAACAGGGCCATTTATCAAGGGTTGGACACATATATGCTTGATGATGTGCTCAGTGCAGTCGATGCACAAGTTGCTAGGTGGATCTTACACAATGCTATTCTTGGTCCTTTTATGGACCAAAAGACTCGTATTCTTTGCACCCACAATGTACAGGTAGATGTCTTCTTTGGATATCCACATGTCTATTTAAGACCCAAGTTGAGCCAAACTCTGAGCAGAATTTACTGGTTGATTGAAAGTAAGGATTTGAGCCAGCAGTGCTAGTCATGGAAGAACAGTTCGATTTTTATACTAAAAGAATTTTGTGACATATTTGAAAATGAGTGTAAAGTATGCTTTCAACTGTCTCAGGCAATTTCTTCTGCTGATATGGTTGTTGTAATGGATAAAGGACAAGTGACATGGGTTGGAAGTTCAGTTGACTTGGCAGTTTCATCATATCCAGCATTTTCTCCCCAAAACGAATTTGATGCACTCTCTGATGTTCAAGGGAAAGAACTGAGCATGGCTGATTCTATTCAAGTCAGTCATAGTCACCTTCCTGAGAGGGAGTCTAATCATGTTTCAGAGGAAGTACAAGAGATCGTTGAGGCTGAGTCACGGAAAGAGGGCAGAGTTGAACTTGCTGTATACAAGTAATTACTTTTTTCAATTAACTTTTCATGGCACAAATGAGTGTCAACAATTTCAAAGTAGAGGTGGTCAGAGTTTTTGATGTAATTTTTCTCAGAATCTCTGATTAGCAAAAGTACTTCAATTTAGTTTTATTGTTAATTTTTACAATTGTTGTCCCACTGCAGGAATTATGCAGCATTTTCTGGTTGGTTCATCACAGTTGTAATATTTCTCTCAGCTATTCTAATGCAAGCTTCTCGTAATGGAAATGATCTGTGGCTGTCATTTTGGGTTGACACGGCAGGGAGCAGTCAGATAGAGTACTCAATTTCCTTTTACCTGGTAATTACTTTCATTTTTAATGGTAATACTGCCGCGTTTACTTAGTCCTCACTTCAACCTGCATTTATGAAACAGCATGGAGTAAATTTTATGATTGCTTTGCAGTAAAATTCCACTGTTGACATTGCAGGTTGTACTCTGTATATTTTGCATTATAAATTCTGCTCTAACATTGGTAAGAGCATTCTCCTTTGCGTTTGGTGGGTTACGTGCTGCAGTTCAGGTGCATAATACATTGCTTAATAAGCTTATTGATGCACCCGTACAATTCTTTGATCAAACACCAGGTGGAAGAATACTTAACAGGTGAGTAGGAATACTCTTAGTGATTAATTTCACTAATGTTTATCCAGTCAACTCATTTTACTATACTTTGTAGGTTTTCTTCAGATCTCTACACAATAGATGATTCTCTTCCCTTCATCCTCAACATTCTCCTTGCCAATTTTGTTGGCCTGTTGGGAATAGCAGTAATTTTGTCATATGTGCAGGTAATATAAAAATTTCTTGCCTCTGGTTTAATGATGCAGAAATTTCAATTCCTTTACTTCCCCCACCTTGAATCTATTTTCTTAAGGGGTTCTATATATGTGTGCAGGTCTTCTTCTTGCTTCTGCTATTGCCATTTTGGTTTATCTACAGCAAGCTACAGGTAGATCAATACATACATGACTTCAAAATTGTCGCAGTTTCAAATTTCAATTTTAGTGTCAGTTTCAATCCAAAAAGCAAAGCATATAAGTGAAAAGTCATGCTTTGAAACTTCTATTTTAAGCACCATCGAAAAAGTCACATTCTTGGATTTGGCCTTTGTGAAAATCAGTTGGAATTTCTAAAGTTTTCACCCACAAGTAAAGACATTAAATTTGCAAAATCTGGGTGCTCGTTCCTTCAGAAACTCAATTTCTATATTATAGTAATGTTACTGCCTTGCCAGCCACCCCCCACCAACATCTGTGAGCATTCCTGACATCCACTAGTTAATTACCAATATACAAGGATATATCCTTGGGGAAGTGAAATAAGTGAATATAAGATGTTATACAACTGTGGATGATGCTTCATAGGTATATGAAGACTCCAGCTGGACTGCAGGTCAATCATTTGTTCATAAAAATGAATTCAAGATGTTACAGATCTATTGTTAATGTGAACACTTCAGAAGCTTTAAGGAACTGTAGTTTGACTGGAAGTCAGTTGGTTAGTCTTCAAAAGGAAAATGACAAGTCCAAGGTGAACGTGACATATATTGATTAAAAAGTTCCATGATAATCCAGAACAGAGCCCCACTTGAGTTTGAAAAAGTAGAGTGGTGAGCTTTTCCAAGTATATTGCAATTAGGTCAACTGTGTCTTAATCTTTCAGGGAAAATGGTGCGAGAGTAGTCAACTCAGATTCCAAATTCTTCAATATGCCATCTTCTTTGATACATCCTTAGTCCTAACTGATGCTCATGTATAAGATCAGCAGCTAATGCCTTCTAAATCACTCTCATTTATGTAATCACACTTATGTAACTGAAGGAATGAGATTTGTTAAGAAAAAAAAAAAGATTTAAATTTTATACCATGTTTTCGAAAGTCATTACATCTTGTTTAGATAAGTTGCTGTAATTTGTATCTCTCTTATATTTAGAGAGCTTTGAACCTGTCTACTTAAAAAGCTGCCTTTTCAGTTCTTTTACAGATCAACATCAAGGGAACTGCGAAGGCTGGACAGTGTTTCACGTTCTCCAATATATGCAACCTTCACAGAGACACTCGATGGAGCATCCACCATTAGGGCATTCAAGTCTGAGGTAGATATTTGGCTGTTACATTTGAGAATAATTTGTTATAATGGCAACCAGCTGAATTTCTATTTCTCTTCAACTGTATCATCTCAGAAAAGGAAGAATAAAAATAGAAATTGGAATTAGCATAGCTAAGATAATTATGGAGAAATTCTTTAAAATAATTTAAGTGTCTCAGTCAGGAATGCTGATCCTAGATGTGTAGTTTCTGCTTATATTGTGTATTTCAAAGTATTTATGATGTATGTTTAACTTCCAGTTCGTGACTGAATTGTTTAGCCATGAGATATGGTTGTGTGCTAGGCCTAAAAGTAGATTAAGGGGATAGCTTTCTTTTTCCTTCTCACTTACGCGATGAGTTTCTATTCTTGTTGTTATGAAGAATAGGTGTTTCTAAAACTTGCAATAAAATGAAAAATAACACAGAGACTGAACAGTGCTGATCGTGAACAGGACTTTTTCATGGAGAAATTTATTGAGCATGTGACTTTGTATCAGCGAACATCTTACTCGGAGATAATAGCAAGTTTGTGGCTTTCCCTGCGTCTCCAGGTATGTATATCTTGGAGAGGAAAAGATTACAAAAGTATGGGATATTGAAACTTTTTATGAGGAATTTTGATTTTCACAGTGAGAAATCTATGTAGTTTGAAGAAATTCAGTGTGTGAATTTTATATTTTGTATGATTTTTTCAATAATAATTACAGTTGGAAGTGAAGGGTGGCATTTGCAATTTGTTTTGGTTATTCTACTAACCAGTGATCTTCTTTTAGTTGTTAGCAGCAGTTATCATCTCATTTGTTGCCATGATGGCTGTTATTGGATCTCATGACTATTTACCAATCAGCTTTGGCACCCCCGGGCTGGTAAGGCATTCAGTCTCATCTATCTTCATTTTTTACTTATCCCATTTTATTTCCCACGTTGTGGTAGTTGCTTGAAGTAACGATCTCATATAGATAAATGCCACTTATTTTGAATCAGATTATAGTTCAAGATGGTATCTTTGGTTGCAGGTAGGTTTGGCTCTCTCATATGCAGCTCCAATCGTGTCTCTATTAGGAAGTTTCTTAACAAGTTTTACTGAAACCGAGAAGGAAATGGTATCTGTTGAGAGAGCTCTTCAGGTATAAGATAAAATTTATTTATTGCATGTCCTTCTCTGTTAATTACTTACTTGATTCTACTCTCTTTAAGTATATGGACATTCCCCAAGAAGAACTCAGGGGATCTCAGTCTCTGAATCTAGACTGGCCATTTCAAGGAACGATTGAGTTTCAGAATGTTACGATGAGATATATGCCGTCTTTGCCACCTGCACTACGTGGAATTAGTTTTACAGTTCCTGGAGGGATGAAGGTTAGTGCTCATATAGTCATATTGAGACTTGTGTTGACCACTGCCCAACATGCATATGATTTTGTGTTTGAGCTAAAGTTTTCCAATGTTAGGTTTTCATGTTATGTAGTTAAATTGAATAGGTTGGAGTTGTTGGGAGAACAGGTGCTGGCAAATCTAGTATTTTGAATGCCCTTTTTCGCCTAACTCCAATATGCAGTGGTTGTATTGTCGTGGATGGCCTTGACATAACTGATGTTCCTGTTAGAGATCTCCGTCCACGCTTTGCTGTTGTTCCTCAGAGTCCATTCCTATTTGAAGGGTCATTAAGGTACAGTTTAACTGATCCTTTGTCCTGGCATAAGGTGTTGGATCATGTGCTTCTTTCATACCTGTTGAAGTCAGCAGCAGTCATTCTTTGACTTGAAATAATTGAATAATATCTTTTGTTTTTTTTTTATGAATGAATAATATCAACTACTGTAAATAATTAGTCTTGCAAATTTCTAGGGATAACCTAGATCCATTCCAGATGAATAATGACTTGAAAATCTGGGATATTCTGGAGAAATGCCATGTCAAAGAGGAAGTAGAATCAGCAGGCGGACTGGATATCCACGTAAAGGAATCTGGATCATCCTTTTCTGTTGGGCAAAGGCAGCTCCTTTGCCTTGCACGCGCTCTTCTTAAATTGTCCAAGGTAAAAGAAGCTTAAAAAAAGCTAAAGAATCTCATTTAGCAATAGGGCTGAGTTCTTATGGTTTTACACACGCATATTTCAAGCAAATGTGGTTATTTTCATGTATAAAAGGTTGTTTGATGGACATTTTCCGAAAAGGTAACCTATTCATCCAGGGAAGTGAATATGTAATTCTTTGAAACAATGATTAAATACATGTGATGCAGGTTTGTACGAGACAATGAGATGAATGATTGATCAAGAAGTCAAAAGGCTCCTTGATCATTTTAGAAGACCTACTATGAATTGCTTCCATAACATTGGATTGATCGTGGGTGATCTAATATTTTTGTTTGGTCAATTATCATGGGATAATATGTATTAGTCATGGGGAAACCTTGGATTTATATTTTGCATGGTTATCTGGGATATCCTCAATGTTTTGTTATCCATCTATAGGCTGAAACAAAATTAGGGTTTTATACAAATTTAGTAAGTGACCATTCTTAGTTACAGTTTCTTACGACCCAAGTTAGATCAACAGACGGTCTCTTTTGAAATTTTAAGAAGACTTTGGCTTCGTTAGGTTTGTAGACAAAACTGAGGGGAAGAGTGCATTTACACGAGTGTGCGCTTGTGCGTTTGGTGATTACTGACATTAAAAAATCTCAGGTACTTTGTTTGGATGAGTGCACAGCCAATGTTGACACTAAAACAGCTTCAATACTACAAAGTACAATATTCAGTGAATGCAGGGCCATGACGGTGATCACGATTGCTCATCGCATTTCCACAGTTTTGAATATGGACAACATCCTTGTTCTTGACCGAGGAAACCTGGTACGCTTATTTTCTGTTTCTTTTTTGAGAAATTCACACGCTGTTTTTTGCTTAACATACATATTAATTATCCTACGTCTTATTTTAATTGGGATCTTGATTGTTTCGCAGCATTGTCAATATTTGTTCTTCAATATATATGAAGAGTTCCTCAACATATATTTCTCTGATTTTGTAGGTTGAGCAAGGTAACCCAAAAGCTCTTCTACAAGACGAATCCTCCATATTTTCAAGTTTTGCTAAAGCTTCAACAATGTAGTTGTCGAACTTGGTGTGGTTCACAATGCAAAAGCCTAATTGATACGAAGTCAGCTAACCATGAATGAAGCTAACCATGAATGGTGGACCTTGTAATCTGGGAATCGAGACTTGTTAGTTATTGATAATTTTCTTTATGGTCTTTTTTTGTTTTTTAAATCCATCGGAATTGTATTCCTTGCCTGAAATATTTCTTCTCTATAAGTTGAGGGAATGCCAATATTTCTCTATTCAATCCAAGTTATTCCGCTATGGAACTGGATTTGATTGATTGGTAAGAATTGCAGCTTAGCTTAATTTGGATTGAAAATCCTTTAATATAGTCATAATTTTATTCATAATTATTTTTTTCTCTCCCCCAATTCGAATATAGCCAGCTCCACTTGCCAACGGTATTTCTATTTTTGTCTGTATGTGTTTAAGATTTAAGGCTATGTTAGAGCCTTTGTTCTTTATTATTTCTTCTTTCATAGAGCCTAAGATTACTGTTTCATAAAGAGACATGTCTCCTTTTTTCCTTGCTTTTTTTTATAATAATTATTTTTTTATTTCAAAGCAGTAATTGAGAGATCGCATTTAGCAAGCAAAGATATTTCAAGAAATGAAAGCATGCTGATCTCCATCGCAAATTAAACAATAAAGAACCCACAAGCGCTACGCTCCAGAACCCAACCATAAAATAAAACCCTAAATGCCATGCTCACATTTAATAAAAGCATTCGATCTCGATCCCGCTGCCATCTTCAATGTTAGGCGGAGTACCGTCTTCGCTACAGTTGGTGTAGAGAGGAGGCCCCCGCCGTTCGTTGCCCATGAAACAGGATGGATCAAAGCCTTGCAACTGAGTTCAAATGACTTAAAAACGTCAACCTTGACAGACATACTTTGAGGGTTGAAGAAAATTCTATAGAACAAGAAGATACTTATTTTTCCATTTTTTACTTTTATTCTGTGTGCGTGTTGACGATGGCATGCGGCGGTCAACTATCCCGTGGGTCAACAAAAATGACCGGTGAAGAAGATCCACGTTTCATCCAATCCGGCGGCTCAAATTCTCTATCAACATCTGGTTTTTCATCAGCAAGCTTCTTGATGCACCACAAATCTTCAGCCCATGAAAATTTCCTCCAGTGTGGGATCACCTCCCTAACAGGGTCCCTCTGGCCCACCTCAGCCACCACGGCCCCACACCCATCATCATCTCTAGCCATATTATGTGCAAATGCACATAGAGCCTTCATGAGCCGCGGTGCGTTTTTACCTTCCATGTGTAGCCCGTACAAGAAATAAACACCGAATTGTCTAAACACGTCAGGAAATGAAGGCAGCCTTAGCCATGGCATCCAAGCATCTAACAACCTAGAGCCTGTGCAACATGCATGCGTTAATTTGGACACTCCCTTGACTTGTAATTTGAACACTTCTTTAGTGTTCCATACGCTTAGTATGGCGAAATTTGAGGGCAGGATTCCTGTTTTCGGATCCCATTGAGGGAGACAATTCTTGGGCACTGCCATGAATGTGCCCAAATTGAGCTTACTAGACAAAATTGTGCCAATATCTTTAGCGAAGAATTCTGCATCGACAAACACTCGAGAGTAAATTGTTTCTGCGAGTTTTGGTGTGAGTCGGATAGTTGCAATGCCGGAGCCTAATGGCTTGTAATGCGCGTGAACCGGCTGCACTAGCATGGTAAGAGTCCTAAATTTTGTGTAACAACATTTTCTTGTGAACAAATTGATGGAAGATTCATTGGTGCAATCTGTAGCCATGTATGAATACTCTGCACCTTGTTGCTTACACCTTTTTTCTATTTCTTGAACCAATTTTATGCCAATGCCAAGCCTCCTGTAACATCGCCGAAGTTGAAAGTAATAAGAAAATGTAAGCATGATATAAATTGTTTGATGGTTTTTGTCCGATGTGAGTACAAAAGGTACCTAGGGTTGGTAACATAAAGGGAAAGTAAGGAGCAGTTTTGAAGATTATAAGGGCCATGATAGAATTTAAAAATGTGAATTTGTGATCATGGATACATATAGTATATCTTATAAGCTTTTGCCGAAGGAACTGTGCATAGTGGCCTGTGCTTGTTGACCAAATTAGTATTATATTCTGTGAAGGAAGTAGATGTGCATGGTGGACCATTTATGTGCCTGGTGAAGTAATTTTATTTTTTTTAGTTTAACGTGGGTGTCCGGGCCAGCTTGCGTGCACCTCGACTAATCCCACGGGCCCTGAAGTTAACGACCATATAAGCCTCCAGTGGCCATCATATAAGCAATCATAGGGCTCGAACCTGAGACCACAGAGGGAGCAAACCTCTTGGTCCCAAGCTCTTACTATTGTGTCACCACCTAGATGATTCTGGGGAAGTAGTTTTAGGTCACCACCTAGATGATTCTGGTGAAGTAATTTAGTGTTACCTTAGGTAAAAGAAGTCTTTGTACTGGATGCATGTGTTAATGCCAAGCTAGCTAGCTTGCCTTGCCTCATTCCAATATACGAGGAACAAATGTTTTCTCTTTACGTCGAATCTAATCGTGTGTTTTGTTGGGGTGGCAATGGTTCTTAGAAACCCACAAGAGTAATATATGGAAGAAAGAAAACATGCAGTTAGATTTTGCAAATTAAGGTTGCAATTTAACTAAGTTAAAATATAGCTACAATACCCTATCAGAATTAATATTAATTTTAAATTTTTTTAATAAAAGTCAACCTGGGTTAAATTTGGAGCACGTATTTAAATATACCAGTCCTAATAACTGCTGTTCAAAGGTGAAGGAGAACCCAAAGAAAGAAAAAGAAAGCAGTTTTCATAATTGTTTGTTTTCAGGTGAAGGCTTGTCCATGCCATGAAACACTTCGTGAACACTGTAAACACCCAAATGGCACTATAGTTTTGTGAGAGTGACGTTAATATATTGCACTTCTTATGCTTCTCTAATCAAGTAGCGGAAGAGAAGTAATTAAATGCAAATGATCAGGAAAACAAAGAAGTACAAACAGTTTTTTAGAGAAAGAGAGAGACCTGTGAGAAGGAGAAACCCTTAATCCCAGAATATAAGCCAGCTTTACATAACCTGAACTTCCTCTTGTCACGGTTTTTATACAGGCTCTTATTACCCCTGCCATCTCTCCTCCTTCACCGCATTCAGCAACCTGTAAACATAACTTTGTCACTACACAAAGGGAAAAAAAGTAATTTTTCACTACCAGATTTAACCGTTTTCCCGGCGGAAATTTCTGTCGGTATTTACACTAACATTCCATCTGTGATTATTTTACCGACGGAATCATGGACGAAAACCGTCCGTCAAAAAAACACTCGTCGGTAATTTCTGGTCTTATGATAATTCTGTCATTAATAAATTTACCGATGGATTTACAAACAGACCATATATGCTAAAAAAAATTACCCGCTTCAATCTATCGGTAATTTTCTCTGTAATATTTAGCATATCGCCGACAAGATAACCATAGATAATTTTGTCAGTGAGTTACAGTGGTATTTACAGTAATTCTTTTCTAACTCTCTAGAATATACCAACGAAATAATTTCATTGGTGATTTAACAGCCGCTGCCCGCTAGAGCATTTTCTATAAATCTTTTCCAACTCTCTAGATCGAGCCACAATGTAAACTTCCTCCTCCTATCTTCACAAAAATACTATCAAATCTCTTATTCAAACCAAGTTCTTTTTACCTAGAGATTATGTGAACATGCAACATGAATGAATTTTGATGCATTTCTCTTTTTACTAGCTTAAGTGTAATATAGAAAGAAAAAACAAGGTGGAACTGATTAAAATGGATGAACAGCTGCTTACAAGCATAACATGAGATGGAAAATGGCGAATCCGACAAATCGGATCGCCCATAAGATCAGTAACAAGTGAAGGCTTTCCCCTTTGGCCAATCTCACACCTCTTTTCCATTTCCTCTACAGCCACCTTGTCTCTACCTTCATCATACTCTCTCACCACCACAAAATTCTCCGTCTCGCCGACCAGCAATGGTGGGAAATTGTCTGCAGCTATTTTTAGTGACATGGTCGGAAAAAGAAAATTTGTGTTAGCTAGCAATGTATAGAGATTAGAGAGTGGTGAATATAGACCTCAAAAGCTGTCACACAGTGTGGTGAAGATCTCTAGCTCACCATATTTTATATAGTACTGAAGGTTCAGTCGTGGACCTCTTAAACAGTATTAGTGGGGAATTGTTTTTCTAGCTAATTAACCATCCATCCATACATACATACATATATACATACATACATATTTTGTAATGTAGTCGTTATAGTTATATATGTGTATTTTAATAAAAATATTCATTTATATAGAAAAAAACTAAAAAATCCTAATAATAAAAATAATAAAAATAAACTAGAAAAAAATACATAAGTGTGTGTGAATGTAGTTATAGGCGGCAAACAAAATCATTATTTGGTGACTAAATTTGAGACGTGTTTACCAAGAAAAAAATTAAATTGGACCGACAAAAGCATAGTAGTTTTCCCTAAGCATGTTTAATTAGTTATATACATCTTCACCGATTTTTTTTTTTTTAAAATGGAATTAATCTTCTTTTGAAGTCAATTGAGAAGCAAAATCTTTGTCCGTAGAGTAGCCTTTCCAAATAAAAACATTATATTAGTTTTCTTTCCACCAATTATTGGTGAAGGTGGCGAGAATCATGTGAGATGGTCATGTGCTTGGAATATTGATAACCATCCCAAAAGGATTATCCATTCTTAATTAAGATTAGTTTATGTATAATTAAAAATGGTAATTACGAAACATCGAGACATGTGCTGAATGCTTTTTAACCTCGAAGGTTTCTTTGACAGAAAATAAAATAAAATAAAATCTAAGAGACCTGTCTTTATCCTTTGTTGAGGATTGAATTTTTCTTTAAATATTAGAAACATGGAACATGATGATGCATGCAAGAATTGTCCATGCATGGGAATCGAACCGATCTATCCTAGGAAGCTTTATCTCTAACACATTATGATTTGTCCTGTGTGAAGTGTGATCTTACTGAAGATGTTGCGAACAATATTTTGGTCAAAGAAAAAGGCATCAACTATCCGAAATTGAAAGTGAAAGGCCAGCAAAACTACAAGGTATATGAAATTCAACATTAACACGTTTAAAACGATCCCTATATAGTGTTTGATTATTTTTCTGAGATAAAAATAGCAAATTCTTTTTATTTTAAAATAATATAAATTCATCTTTATTTTTATAATCAAGCATGTTTTTATCCTTTTTATATTTGGAAGCGGGGTGGCATTGATACTTGGGACGTATTAGGGTACATAATTAAAAAGATAATTATAAATCTAAGCATATTCTTGTTCAAGACAACTATTGTATTAAAAAAAAACAAACATCAATCATCTAGTAGGTGGTCTAATAATAGGAGCTTGGGACTAAGAGGTTTACTCTCCCTGTGATCTCATGTTCGAGCCCTGTGATTACTAGTAAGATGATCACTAGAGGCTTACATAGTTGTTAACTTCAGGGCCCGTGAGATTAGTCGAGGTGCGCGTAAACTAGCCCGGATAGTCATGTTAATAAAAAAAACAAACAAACACCCTAGATATATATTATCTATATATTGAAGAAATATATGATTTCATTACACTCTTCTTTGCATCTGGCTACTTTTGAGATTTCTTGTAATTGTCTTTTCTATTTTCAAGCCACTTGCATGCCTCATAGATATCTTAGGTTATATAAATCAATGCCCATCGGCCATCCCTACTACTGTCCACTAAAATATATACCTCTCGTGGTTCTGTTTAATATATGTTAGTTTTTGCAAGAGGAAGAAGACAGGCTTTTCTCAACTAGCTAGATCTAGTGTTGTTTAATCATGTCCCTTTAAACCATCTTACGTAAGTGATCATGAAATCCATTGAACATTCGGCTTTAGGAGTGTTTAGCTAAAAGCCTAGGACTAAAATGTTTGTTGACCTATTTTTGACATTTTCTTTATGAAGTCTAGAATTAAAATCAAATCAATCACCTCATTCTTTTTGTTTTTTTAACACAAGGAACAATCACTAATTTCAAGCTAGAACCTAGCTAGGTAATCAAGTGATCGGTCGTTGTTCTAGACGTTGACAAAGTGTGTGTTTATTATTGTGTTACATTGAGGCTTGTTTTTGCTTAAAAACAAATTTAAATGACTATTTTTTATATTATTTTTCTTTAATTTTTATATTAATATATTAAAACTATTGGAAATCACAAAAAAAAAAATTATTTGATATTTTTTTAAGATTAATCAAACTTTTAAAACCCATCTAAAAATAAAAACTAGTACACTAAAAAAAATAAAAACTTTCAACCAAATTAGCAACAAGAGAAGTCACCCCTTCAAGCTAAATTCCTTTCGAAGAAAAAGAAAAAGGACAAAGTGAAAGGACCATGATAAATTAAGAAAATGCGCACATAAAATATTTTTCACATTGTTTATCCTCTTATGATAATGAAGATTGATTGATATATATATATATATATATATATATATATATATATATGGATCAAGATGGGGTGATATATTGGAATAGAAAAGGGAATAAATAGCAAAGACTTGATGCAAATTCTCCTCTGGACCTACTTTTCATTAGAAAAACCTACGGCTGTCTGTTGAAGGAAAATTAAGAGAAACTCTAAGTGGGGCAATGAATAATTATTATATTGGCAGGGGAAAAGGAATTGCAGTCCTCCTAATGACAAATAGAATATAAAATAATTCAACTATAAGCTCTTTTTTCCCATTAAATTATGACCAAAGTTTCCGATTTCTTCTTTATAAATTCTTATGCAGACACCCTGCCAAATTTTAGTTAAATTTTCTCTTATTCTTCCTTGTTCTTGGTGCATATGCTTATAAAAAATTGAGAAGGAATTTAACATTTTTCTTTACAAAAAAAGGTTTCCTCATAGACAAATTAAAGGAAATATCATACATTTTATATTCACACAAAATATTATACAGTTTATATTCACATGTATCTAAAAAAATTTACATAAATCAAAATTGAAATTTAAAATACATCTATGAGTGAAGGTAATCAAAATCTAGTCCCCAAGGGGCGTAGCGTGATGGCAAAGAGCTTGAGATCTGCACAGTAGGTCTCGAGTTCGAGTCAGGGCGTGCACCTCTTGTAAGAGTCTGGGATAGCCGGGATTTTACTCGCTCACCTGGGCCTACAAAGTACGCTTTCCGGAGAGCAGGGTTCCCTTGAATCCAAAAAAAAAAAGTAATCAAAACAAATATATATATATATATATATATATATGCTAATGCTATTTTCTCAAAAGATAAAGTGATAGAAATTGAAATTAATACCTCAAAATAAATCAATATTGTGCTTATCATCTCAACAATACTAGGCGACATTGAGTGAAAATAAATGCATTTAGTTCAGAAATTCAAGCTCTAGCAACTGGGCTGATGAACAGTTCTGAAACTGGGATCAGCCCATTAGACCCGATATTACTTTATTTTGCCTGAAAGCCCATGGATCACAAGCACCCACAAAATAAAACCTCTACAGGCTCCACGACAGAACACAGCATCCCCGCAAAATCTGTGACATATCAGGAAAAACACTAGGAAAACAAGCAAGAGAGAAAATGGGTATCTTTGTAGCAGTAGGTGTGTTGCTCCCATAGGCGGAGGTATGGCAAAGGCTGGGGTGGGTTTAAGCCCAAGTCAAGATTTTATCAATATTTTTTGATTAGTTTTATGTAAAAAAAATTTGTAATTTTCAATTAAATTATCAAAAAATTCTGAAAATTTACGTGGAGACTTTTAATATTATGCTTTAGCTTGGGTTAAAATTTCAGAATTTTTGGAGAAATTTAGAAATTTGATGAAAAATCACAATTTGACCAGTTTTACGTTATTGGACGTAATTTTCAATCCAACCATCAGATCGAGCTGAAATTTTACAAGGGATCTTAAAATATGTTGAATAAAATCTGGTTAAAATTTTAGAATGAACGGAGCTTGGTAGTGCTAACAAAAAAAAAAACCGTCAAATAAAAGCAAAATGACTCATTAAGAGTAAAATGGTTATTTGCCATTAAAAAATAAAACAAATCAGCTCCTCCTTTCTTTTATATGTTTCCGACTGGGCAGAAGCAGAATAAAAAAATAAAAAAAATAAAAGGCGAGAGAGAAATAGAAAAAAGTAAGGGAAAAACATAAAAAAAAATCTAAGGAAAAAAATAAAAAAGTGAAAGAATAACCTCGTAAACTTACAAAGTTCAACTTATAAAACACTAATATAGGGAAGAATCAAGTGAAGGAAGGAGAAATGAAAGAGGGAAAAAATTTAATTACTTTGTTTTTCAGTTGACATGAGATTGTTATTTTATCCCGGTTGAGGGGTTGTTACAATATCGATTCAGATTCGATTATAGATGAATTATATTCCACAAAACATCAAAGGATGTAACTTTAATAGTGAGTTTATTTTTACTTTCGCTTTAATTTTATGTACTTTTAAATTTATTTTTTAATATTTTGGGTAGTATATTTGAATTAAAACTTTATTATTAACTTTAAAAATTCATGTACATGAATTAATAATCAATCTTAAAAAATATTTATATATTTATTTAATAGCTCAGGATAAAAAAAATTCCTGGCTCCACCCTTGGTTGCTCCCATTCCCATATTACTACTGGTTATGGACAAACCCACAGGCATGGGTGATCCTATGCGGGAAATACAAGGACCCATCAAAGGTGATGGACTATGTTTCACATTTCCTCAAGTTGTTGCAGTTCATTTCTCTTTTTTCAGTTTCCACTCTCTCTTGGCCGCCTCCTCTCTACTTCTGGCCCCTCTTTGGCTTTGGTCAGTTCCTCAACTTCAGGTCAGTTGATCACTGTGATATTATATCTAACATATCAATATGTGCCTGTAACTGATCGGACCCAGTTAGGAATTCATGTGAAGCTTCCATCATTTTATTTTATTTTTGGTAATGGAAATGCAAATACTTGGTACGTATATATAGCACATTCATATATGCCTTCAAAGATCGGTGTCTGGGAGCTAAATGTTTCCAAATTCGTATCTTTTTGATGGGGATGAACTGTTGGTTATGGACCCAATTCGGAATTCAAGTTTTTTGTTCTTAAGATAACGTTTGGTAATCCGACAGTGATGTTAAGATATGGCTGTCATTGATTTATAGTGGTCAGTTGAGCTTGGACCTGGTTGTTGCTCTGTGGATTACTCTTATAGTTTGTATAATTGTTGGCTTAATATTCCAGCCTAGACATGCTTATATAGACAGCCTGCTTCGAGTATAAGATCGGCCAATCAGGCAGTCTTTGAAATCAATGGCTGTTGTTGCATGATGCTCAATGCTTGTCTGAAAAGCATAATTTCTTCACATGTCTAGGTTCAACTCCTCATTCTTGACCATACTGTTTGTGATTTTGCTTTTTGTGTGTATATCTTTTCTGACATTCTGGTTCTCTCTTTCTTCTTTTCCGTTTTTTCCTCTAACCACAGAGTTTTAACCTACAGTTTCGGCACTCTTCGTAAATTTCTGAACTTTATGAGAATCTGGGCTGTGTTCTTGGACCGAATAGTAATCTTCTAAAATATCAGATTTGGTGTAAAAACTAAAAGATCCTGCAGTAGTTGTGGTTATCAAATATACCTAGCTCTGACATAAAACAGCTTTTCACTGGCTTGTTTCATTCTGCCTGAATTTTGGCCTTTTTCTTGGCACACCCCATTCAATAAAATAAGAGATGAATTTTGTTAGTTTTCTGTTAAAAAAAAATGTCTACAACCTTAGAGTGGACACCCTTTGCACATTTTATCTTCCATAATTAGACTTATCTCTGGATATCTAATCCCGATTTCCAAGTCCAACCTTTTGTAAATGTGCATCACGATATAGATTGCTTGTTTCTTTGCTCGGGCATCCCGGCAAAGTGCACAGTACGGATTCTTTTTCATGGGATCAGGGCGACAGAGAGATGATTTTATCCCGTGGCTGATAGTTATCATGTTTTTGAGGCTTGTAATTGCATGACTTCCATGAACTGAAAAAAGTTGCATTTTTCAATCTTGGAGAAGAAGTGTTTCGGTTTTGGGGAGTTATAATTCTTTAGCAGTAGGGTACTGGTAGTGGAGAATAAACGAGAGGCTCTTCTCATATAGTGTGACTCTGAGGCTTTGCTTGAATGTTTTAGCTGCTCCTGTCTAAATAATATTAGATTTTGTGGACTCTGTTTCTTCCATCTACTTCATTTTGCGTTTATAATAGAACCTGCACATTACAGGGTATACCAATTGCTTGGTGAAGCTGGTACTTACTATGGTGTACGCTTTGGGAAGAATGTCCCCTGGGTGACAGAGTTCCCATTCGGGGTTATAAGAGATCCACAGTATGTTGGAAGCGTTCTGAGTCTTTTTGCATGTCTATCTTGGGTCCCTTTCCAATACGTTCTCTTGTGGACTCTGGGCTATGTATTCATGATCCACCTGGAATCAAAGGAGGATCCTTAAATATGATCCCTATAGGAGCAAGTATCATTACTTAACCAATTATTAATTTGTTACCACTTAAAATTGGTTGGGTGCATTTATTTTTATTACCTTCCATATTTATTACTTATCTATTATTTTTAAAACAATAAAATATAATTATATAAAATATTAAAATCACATGCTCTACTAAGGGGTATTTGGAAGTATGGTAGCTGTTGCTTCTCAAAGCGTTTTTTATTAGGAAATACATCAAAATAATATTTTTTTTAATTTTTAAAAAATTATTTTTGATATCAGTACATCAAGATGATCTGAAAACACCAAAAAAATATTAATTTAAAGCAAAAATAATAATTTCAAAAGCACTTTTAAAACACAAAAACAAACAGGTCTATATGTTTGGCATTGGAGTCCAATCACATTTTTAAAGTTTTTTTTTTTAAATAGCTTTGAATTTTTTTTATTTTTTTATTGTTTTAATATGCTGATATTAAAAATAAATTTAAAATAAAATAAAAAAATTATTTTAATATATTTCTATTGAGAAGAAACATCTACCCTACTCCTAGACAAACCTTAAAAGAATCGTGGTAAACCTAGCTTTTTTATTGTTCATATGAACAATGAAGGAGTTGTCCCATAGTTTTTTTTTTAAAAAATAATTTTATATTTTTTTTATTAAATCTTTTTTATTATTATTATTCTCAATGTTACATTAATTTTGAGTTAGTTTTCATAATTTATTTTGATTAAATTTTTATTAGATTGTTGTAATTTCAAACAAACATCCTATTTAATTTATGCTTGATTTTATAAGTACTTATTTTTGTTATTATATAATAGAAACTTTATCCTTAAATATCTATTATTTTTGTTATTAAGCCGAGAATCAATAAAATATATTGTCATCTTAATATTTTTAAAAAATATCATTTTGAATTTTTAAAAAACTAAATAATGTATTTTATTAATCATCTGGTTATTTTTAGACTCACTAAATCAGCTAGTTCATGCCAAGATAATTTTTATGCTGGTTAATTTTAAATTAGAATTAGATAAAAAAAATCAAGTTAAAAGATTTAATTTACAAATTAAATTATTGAATGGGATTTAATAACAAATAATAAATATCAAATAATTTTGTAACTTGAATATTTCATTTTTTATTTTATTTGAACAATAACGTATGGCGTTCCAGTAAATTAGTTGTATTCTTACAGCATTATCCATAAAATACAGTACCTTTTTTTTTTTTTCAAAAATTGAGGTATTTAGCATATCAGTGTTCAGACATCCTATTACGTGGCACATTTTAACTAGCAAGTTCACTTTTTCTCTCCAAAGGAAAAAGAAAAGGAAAAGGAAAAAGTCCACTCTCCCACTTTCCCACACTTTCTCACTGCCCAAACAGACCCTCACTCATTCTACCTTCAAAATAGAAAAGAAACTTCTTTCAGCACCAATATCTCATTTCTACCCACCAACGCAGCACTCAAATCTCTCTTTACTAAGCTCAAACAATGACCAGCGGTCCAGCGCGACAAAAATCTCAGCTTTGAAAGAGTAAATTCGAAGCATTACTGGGGGCATCTTGGAGAAGAGGAAAGGGGGGGAAGGCAATGTCGGGAGGCCCACCTAGAGTGCGGGCCATGAACAGCATCAGAGAACCGGAAAACAAGGAACCAGAAAAGCCGGCGACGAAGAAGAAACCCACCAACGAGAAACAGCCGCCGCAAGAAACGGAGTCCAACAACAAGAGCAAGAAGAAGGGTGGCAGTGGCAAATTCGTTGTTTTGAGACAAAAGTCCATGAATGCTTCCTGCTCCTCCTACGCCTCGTCGGAATCCTCGTCGCCGCTTAGCCGGGCGTCTTCGTCTTCCTCGTCGTGGTCTAGTGGGAGAACGGCGGTAAGAAGGAACGCGGTGATGGTAAGGAAGAAGCAATGTGGTGGTGGTGGTGAGAACGAAGTACTGGTGGGGGATAATAGCACCGATGACTTTCAACTTCAAATTAAAAAAAGATGTGCTTGGGTTACACCTACTACTGGTAACGTTTTTTTATATATTCTCCCTCTCTGTTTTCTGTTTTCTGTTTTCCTTACAAGTTTGAATTAGGTGTGTTTTTACTTGAATATCGATGTTCTTGTGATTCTTGAAAGTTCAAGAATTGAGAGGTTTGGACGGTAATAGTTTTAAAGGGGTGTATGTGTGTATTTGGTTTATGCGTGTATCAATGATCCTGCTAATTTATGGAAAATGGAGTTTTTTTTATTTAAAAAAAGTAGGAAATTAGTCCTTGGTGACTAAGAGAAATATCAATCTATGTTGAATTGGGTCTAGAACATGCTAAAAGCAAGTATTAATGATCCTACCAATTTATGGAAAATGGAGTTTTTTTTTTATAAAAAAAGTAGGAAATTAGTCCTTGGTGACTAAGAGAAATATCAATCTATGTTGAATTGGGTCTAGAACATGCTAAAATCAAGTAGGTTATGCATCAAATTGCAAATTGTTGTACTCTTGTTATTTTTCATGTCAAGGAAGGCATTTTCTTTGACAGATGAAAGAATTTCATTAGGCTTTTGTGAGATTGATATTCTGCTTCCATTAGTAGTTAGCATCTGTTATAAGAATAGTATTTCGTACAAGAAAACCTTAGGGCGTTACTTGTCATATTTATCTGAATTTGGCCTTAGTTGGTTTTCGTGAATCTTGATAATGCAAAATATTTATTAATGGGAAAGATAAAATGGAATAACTTTTCAGCAATAAGTATTGAATTAGTTGCTAATAACCTTTTGTCACTTAATCTTGAATTAGTTTGGCATAAAACTCTAAAGAAGTGATTTTGTATCACAATCATTCTCATTTAAGTGGCAAGATGTTCATAAATTGAGGGGTTAACTGACATACAAATATTCCTGCATTAGTAGATGCAAGATTTTGAGGTGTGTGTTACTGTGCATTCAGAGCATTCATCTCCATCTCATCTGTGGTCATGCTCCAGGAGCAAACTTCTACCCTTAACAGTCCTGCAGGGCTAGGCCTCACCACAGATAATCGATAGTGAAATAAATTCCTGTCCCATTAACTTTAAAGTTTCCTTATCAGAATGTTTTGGACGCTCGTTTTGCTAAATGATGTATAGATGAACTAAGAAACTACGAGATGCTGGTTTGTTTTGTGGCAAAGCATTTTGGCGTGTTTGCATGTATGTTATGGGAATACCCCTATCAAGAGGAGGGTGATGAGTAGGCATAGACGTAACTGAATCTACTATATCATTTTTTTTTAATGGAAATGGTCCATGTATGCCATGTATGGAGACTTGATCTAAGCTATAGAATAGGATGGAATCAAAAGGGGAGCAGTTCCAAGTGAAGAGGCTGAAGCTCAATGTTCCGTTGATTTGGTTTATAGGATGGCCAATCAAACAATTAAACAATCACGTGGCTAGAGGATTCTTAGATGCAAAATTCTTTATTTCAGGTCCTGTAATTTACTGCAAACCATCTCTAGAAACAAGATAATTAAAATCCAGCTAGTTAATTCGTAACTGTTCTGCATTCAGTGGCAGGCTGCAAACTGCCAGATAATTTGCTCACTCGCAATTTTCTTCCCTTGATGTGATTATAATTATAAGTTTTGAACTTTTCTTACCAAGTTGAATTTGCTAATTAATATTTTCCCCGCTCTAAAAGATCCAAGCTATGCCACTTTTCATGATGAAGAATGGGGAGTCCCGGTCCATGATGACAAGTATGCACTCACAAAACCCTTGGGATATCTTCTTCTAAAGTAAAAGCGGATCTGGTAGCCCCCTCAGTCTCTGATCATTTCTTTCAACGTGCAGGAAGCTGTTTGAACTGCTAAGCCTATCGGGTGCTTTGGCTGAACTTACATGGCCTCTCATTCTTAACAAAAGGCATATATTTAGGTATTGATTATTTCGAATCAAATGTGTATGTTATGATCCTTAGATGCTTTTGCTGTTCTGGCATTCAATAATCAAAAGACGATGTGAATTGTTGATGCTCAAACTTTTATTGGGTATAACTTGATTGACTCAGAGGTGTATTTATTTGCATACAGGGAAGTCTTTTTGGATTTTGATCCAATTGACGTTTCCAAATTAAACGAGAAAAGGATAGCAATGCCAGGAAGCCCTGCCAGCTCCCTACTGTCAGAGCTAAAGCTCCGATCAATCATTGAGAATGCACGTCAAATTTGCAAGGTAGAGACTTGGACTTTTTCAATTTGTTTTTTTCCCCCCTGATGTAAGCCTGATATTGACTTCCTGTTTTTTGTGATTTTCCTTAAATAACTTATGGTAAAGAAAGCTCTGGGTTTGATGTAATATTTTTGAAGATTGTTTCAACCATGACCTTTAAACTGCTGTAAACTCACATCTTGTTGATGCTGCAGGTCACAGATGAGTTTGGGTCGTTTGATAAATACATCTGGAACTTTGTGAATCATAAGCCCATCATAAGCCAATTCCGATATTCCCGCCAAGTCCCAGTCAAGACTCCAAAAGCAGAGCTCATAAGCAAAGACCTGGTAAAAAGAGGGTTTCGAAGCGTCAGTCCAACAGTCATATACTCATTCATGCAAGTGGCTGGACTAACAAATGATCATCTCATAAATTGCTTTAGATTCCAAGAGTGTACAACCAAGGGAGAAGCAAGGGTAAAGGATGACTATCTTGAGGCTAAGACCGAAGTGAAAGAACTTGAGGATCCAATAGATGTTGGATTATCTAGAGCTGTCGATGACTAGAATTCTTATACATAACCATAAAAAAATTTGGTAAGTTGGAGGTCATGCCAATTTCTGTGTCTGGCATTCCTTTCAAGTAGGGCTGTGTCTAATGGTTTTGTACAAAAGATAATTGCCTCTAAAGAAAGCAACTGCAAGCAGGTATATTTGCAACAATTTGATTCATGTAATTATTTGTATGAATGACATGGCTGTTATGTATACATATCATTTTCTTTGTTCAAGTGAATATGCTGAAAGACTCACCTGCGTTCAAAGTTAAACCTTCTTTGGGAACGTTTGGGAACGCTGTGCGGCTGCGTTCCTAAAAAATTTAAATTTTTTTTTTTAATAAAATTTAATATGGTTTGTACGTTTTGGATTGTTTTGATATGCTGATGTCAAAAATGATTTTTAAAAAATAAAAAAAATCATTGGCATGTATTTTGACACGAAAAGTTATTTGAAAAGCACCCGCAATCACACTGTCAAACACGCTCTTTCCTTGATATGGTGTCTATTCTTATTAGCTTTTCAATTCCAGGTGAGATCTTATATCTCCTTGCAACCCTAGGGTTGGATTATTGTACTAGTTACTACTTACTAGTGACAGGCTAGGTGCTGATGACTTTTTTCTGTTGGCCGGTGGCACAAATATATTTATGTGTTGAATCCTCATGGATTTAGTGACTTTTCTAGTGTGTAATGGAATAACCATCTTGGTCCAACTTATTCTCTGTTGTTGGAACTTGAAAGAGATTTTTATGCTCTAGATTTCTGAAAGTCATCGTAATCAAATTCCGCTCTGTTAAAAGATTCGGTGAATGGAGGTACTGCCACAAAAAAATCAGTATCAGTTATATGAAATTTACATATCTGTGTTTCAAGTTCCATGTTCCTTTCCTTTTCAATGTCGTGTATAGATTCCAGAATTCCTGTAGTCAAATAAGCTTTATCGCATACATTTAATCAGCACTTTTCCTTTTGGATTACGGCAAAATATTCTTCTATATAATATCATATATGGCTGCTGCTTGTCTAGCAGAAAGTTTGGGATGTCTTGCTAGGAATATAAGACATCAGCCGCACCCCAAATTCTTGGAATGCCAAGTGAATGAACTGTTGGTTTTGATTTGTTGGGTTGTAACAGGAAATGCATGTTCTTAAACTTTTAACAAGGCATCTAAAGATATCACAGCTAGTTTGAAAGCCTTCTCGTCATATAAGAGCATTTCAAGATCCTTGTAGCAATATACTCCTTTGGTTCATAATCATAACAAGATCCTTCGTCTAATGGTTAAGTTACACGGCAACTGGAAATCCATGATCTGAGTTAGCAAGTCAGTCCGCATATTGATTAGCTTCCCTCGAGGTTTGCCTGATCAGAACCCTCCCATGGTCATGAAGAGTCACATCTTCTGCTGAACATAGAAACAATTTCCTAACGAAAACGTAAAGAAAACATTCCTTTTTGGAGATAGAAGGATTGTCACATGGCAGATTGTTTGCCGAACACAAGATGTGTGATGTTAAAACACCCAAGGTAAACGCCACTGAACTAGTCGGAACAGCAAGTATCAGAGGACATCAACCTGTTTAGGCCTCAATTAGCAACATTCTTACTCGAACAAGAGAAATCTAATAGGACATTAGTAAATTCTGAGGCATTAACCATTGACATTATTGTTAAAGTAATCCAAAATTCAAATTAACAAAAAACAAATACGAATATAAATGAAAAGAAGTTTGCAGTTTTTATTAATTATAATATTTTGAAGTGTTTTAATTAATCTAAATACAAAGAGATTATATAAAAGCTAAATTAAAAATATTATTTTATTTTTAATAAATAAAATAAGATAAATATATATATATATATATATTTTAAAAAATTATAACACAATGAACCCACAGATAAGTCAAAATAGCCCGCAAAAAATCTTGATAACCAGTCAAATTAGCCGGTTTTCTTTGACTGAAAAGATTATATTCCAATCCTCAAGTCTTCAAATCCCAACCACCTTGGTTTAATTTCACACTAGTTTTTGCACTTGGAACGTATGCTTCAAATCAAGTTTGAGAGAGAGACAGCCCCAGTAGCTCTGGATGGTTGGAAGTCATATACTTTTTGCTAAATGAAAGTTCAAGAACATAATATGACATAACTATAGTGGTCCTGGAATCCAGTTATGCTAACCAGATAGCCATTTGGCCAACCAGAACCTTGCGCACTTACAGTCAATTTAGGACATCTAATTGATGTACAATTGCTCCCCAAGATGTCTTCAAATGGCAATAATCCATTAAAATACACTAAAACTCACACTCTTATCACAAGGTTACCCTTGACTCTGAAAGACCATTCATTTTAATGGTTGATTATACCAATTAAAAATATATGAAAAACAGGCCATTATCCATTAAATGGGAAAAAAACCCAAATCCAACTATTGAATCTCAAAATGAGTTTTGGATTCTTCATGTAATCATATACAATCCTCAAGGTGCTATCTTCCTTGGGACCTTTTGTTCCCCCATGTATCAAATGATGTATTTACAAATACATTGCCAAATTCAAAATGATCTTTTTTCGGATTACACCCCTTATCTCAAGTTTTGGACTCTCTGGATAATAGGTACTGTAACTGGTATTCCTGTGTACTAATGGAACCCTACATAATTTATAAAACTCCAACTAAGTTGGTAGAGATAATTCTTTTCCTATCTAAAGCTGAAATTTCACCACTTCTCGCTGTGATTTTGCTGAAACATTCTTCCTGAGATTGCTGAGGCCAGTGCTGCAGTGAAATTGGGATCTTTCGTCAGCGAAGAGGCCATCTGCTCCACCAAGAATTTCCGGACTTCAGGCGTATCCGCTCTTGGTTTTGAGCTCCTGTCATCATTCCTTGACTTAGATTTTGTGAGATCAAGAGTAATGGTTGGCCCAGATGAGGCTAGGGAGGCTATGCAGGGTGCTGGACCGAGTGTTAGACTACGGTTTGAACCTGATGTTGCCTCCATTGAAGGATGTGGATGGTTGTGCTCTCCTTCATAAGTTGCCACTAGAACAGATTGGTCATCGATACTCCTTTGAACCTGAATGAACCACAAAATGAGACAGAAGCATCTTTAGCATTCTACTCAGCCTTTTCACTCCAAACAGGAGTTGGAATTAAAACCTTTTTTCATTTACTGATGATTATAAAGAAAACTTGGACAAATTCATAGTCCATGGGAGTTGAAATCTGATTATATGCGATTTATCAGCCACCGTACGGCTAAATAGAACATGTGAGATATGGATGAAATTGACTCGATGCTCGTATATAAGCAATAGAGAACTGTGTTTATGATTCTGGCCTCACCTTCTTTTTGACAGGGCAGCTTGGAGCAAAAGAGCACTTGAAGTAAGCTCTTGGAGAAGGGTTATCTCTTGTGACTTTTTGGCCATATTTCCTCCATTGATATCCATCTTTCACAATCTGCAATAGATATGCAATTGCTTAGCAACCCATGAAAACATGTACATAGCATATAAAACATAACCTATAAACTTTGGAAGCAATCAAGATTTTTGCAACTGAGGAGTGTATTATATGGACTTACAAGGCTTGTATCACCAGCTTCAGTCCTGACATAAGCCTTCGAAATCTTATCTTTAATGACTTCTTCCCTTGGTTTCTTGGATGATTCTTCATCAGTTGAGCTACTCTCAGAGTGCCCATTCATTACAATGTTATTATCGTTGTTGTTGCTGCTTTCAGACTTTCTTTTCTTTGATGGGGCAAGAAGCTCCTTTTCTCCATTCTTGCTCATGTAATCCATCAACTGGCTTCTTAAAGCATTGTAGCTCTCACACATCACAGTTAGCATTTCAGTTAGCTTCCTGTTTTCTTCGCTCACTCGGTTCAATTCCACTACCAAAGCTCCAGTCTGGAATTAATTAAACAAAATAAAATCAACTTCAAAACTTCAAGAAGACTTCCAATTTCAGAAGCACCCTCTAATCAAGCTCAACAAGTTCCTAGCTAAAACTTAAAGACAGCTGATAGCTGGTAGTCTCTTTTGTACAAGTTCTTTTTATTTTTATTTTTTTCATGAAACAATGTTTTGATGTTATATAAAAAATGCTTCCTAAGCACCAAAAACATTTAAAAGGGTTCATCATATTGTGAATTCTTTCTTGAAATTAAATGACAAGAATTCATCATATCTAGTTCTTTCTTGAAGTTTGTTTGAAAAACAAAACCTCGAAGCCGTGTGTATTTAGCCTTCAATTGATGGCCAGAAACCATGAAAAAAAGGAGGTACACAACAAAAAACCATAGAGACATAAACAGATTACTGCAAAATGAGTATCTGTGTATATATATGTATGTATGTATGTATGTATATGTAAAGCTAACCTCTTCTTTGGCTGAAGGCTTGGTCTGAAAATCCATGAAAGTGGGTTTCAATTCTCTTGCCATCCCAAATCTTTCTGCATCTACCGGAACTTCACTTTTCACTCTTAAAGGATTAATATTAAGATCCAAAGAAGTATCAACCCACGATGAATAATCCATAGCCGCCTTGATCGAACGGGTCCTTATTGACAATCGCCTTCAAATTTATTGACCAGGTGATTTAGCTAGAAGCTTGTATAATCTTTAGACTATTTCAATCTTTCTTGAAAATCCTTGCAGCAGTAGGTAGTAAAACTAAAAACCAAGAAGTTGCTAAATGAAGGCAAAAGCTGGGGTATATATAGAGAATTCAAGAGGGCTCAACTTGGCCTGGTCGTGGAAACTTGGTGGAAAGGACAGGGAGAAAGATAAGATATATAGCAGTCCTAGCAGGTACACATACGTTTTGCTCACACGAGATCTGAAGCTGGCATGTGCTTTTAATTTTTAGTTAGATTGGTGGACGAGACCTTGTCGGTTGGGAATTGACAACGGGACAATTTTTTTTTGTCAAAGTCAAGCGCCCACCAAATAAAGGCGAAGGAGTTGTAGTATGGAGTAGAGCCATAGAAACAATGGGTGGTGCTGTGCTGTGTGTTGCATGCGTGTGTAAGGTCAAGTCCTTGGAAGTTTAATGCTGACCAGGTGCAGATCCAGCTTGATACAGCTGCCCTCCATGCCTATCTTCTAAGGAAGGCGGTGGAGGTAACTCAATTTCATATGTTCATGGCCATTTTGACCTTCTCAACAAGGGTTTAATTATTAACAAAAAAATAAATAAATAAATAATAGTGAAAGAGAAGGGTTTTTTCTACACCCCTTGAGATTGAGTCAGTGCTATTAAAAAAATAACATTCAGATTTAAAAAAAAAAATAACAATGTAAAAGGTAAAGAACAATGAAAAAAATTGCTAATTCACGCTTTTATTTTTGTGAAATTCATGCCATTAATATTTAAGTAATATTAAAATTTAGTGTTTGAGAGAATTGTTACACCTCCTGAAAAACTACTATTTATTAAATTAGTTTTTTTTTCTAATATATTTTTTTATGAATGTATTTTTTTTTAATTTTTTTTTTAATATTATATTTATTTTTTATTAGGTTATACTACTCTTAAGATACGCTATCGCGAGTTACAAGATAGAAAATAAAATAAAAACTAATTAATATGTGATAGTGGTATAAAAAACAGAATGATTGTCTTCTATATCCTATTTGGTTATAATCACGAGTTACAATAATATTATAATCACATTAATTATAAAACTCAAACTAGCCCAGCATGTTGACCCAAAACCCGGTTGACTCAGGATTTGATCGGTTTGGGTTTAAAAAACATAGAGGAAGGATTTGACCTCACATGACTTGGTCAAGACCCGAGTTGACCCACTACTCAGTCAACCCTAAATAAAACACGAGTAAAAAACCTGTTGATTTAAAAAAAATCAAAAAGAGGCTGCTTCGATTTAAAAAAAATCGGTTCAACTCGGGTTGACTCTACTGACCCATGACTCGGACCTTGCCGTAAATCGACTCCTTAGTCGGGTTTTAAAACTATGATAATAACCACGTTTATCCATAAGTTGACTCAAGCCAACCCACATTGACCCCTTGACTTGTGACCTGCGTCTTATCTCGGGTTGGCCCCCAAGTCAATTTTTAAAACTATAATAATAACCATTTTTATTCTTAAATTGACTCGAATCAACACAGGTTGACCTTCCTTACCTGTAATTCAAGCCTTGTCTTGAGTCAACATCCAAGTCAGGTTTTAAAACTACGGTATTAAACATTTTTATTCTTATATTGATCCTCTGACCCATGCCTCAAGCATTTCCTAATATCAACCCTAAGTTGGATTTTAAAATTATAATAATAACTATTTTTATCTTACTTTTATACTTAGATATCTTGGTTAATGAACAAATTTGAAATTGAAAGTTTCTTGTAAGGATTTTTTTATTATACAAAATAATAATATCGTCCCTAGTCCTTTATGTATCTTTTCTTTTAGAAATACAAAAACTCATTCTAAAATTATCTTAGAAAAAAATTATTTTTATATTTTTATCTATGTTTTTTTAATCAAATATATTTATGTTTTCATTATCTTTATTCATTCGACTTTGATATAATAAATAAATGCTAGTTTAGTATTAAATTTTACCTGGAAAAACTAAACGCCATCAAAATTAAAATTCTAGTTATTTGTTTTATTTATTTTTATAAAAAAAACTAATTACTCTCTTATCGTTCATAATTTATATAGTCAGAGTAGTCAAGAGTTGACTTTTTTAGAGCTATTTTCACATGCTTCAAAGAAAGTATTTGAACACGTGACCTTCGTTTATTTGCAATGGGCTCACTATTATAACTAGATCTAGGATAAAATCTGATTCACGGATCGAAACTCTCAATTTTAAAAAAATAAAATAATAAAAATAATGTTGTTATGATAAATTTTTAACTGGGTCAATAAGTCAACTAAATTTTTTAACTGGGTTAGTTGGATTTTCTTTTTCAAACCAAATTGGTTCAAATCTGAGTCAATTAATCCCGAGTTAATCAACTAGGCTGAGTTAAAAAGGAGAGATGTCATTCACATCCAGGTGTAATTGAAAAAATCTCTCCAGGAACCTGTGCATGTCCAGGCCAAAGTCTTGAGCGTCAACTAAAGTAGCTAATTGAATACAGATATAATATTATTTTTTTTTTCAAGAATTGAACGATTTTACTCGAACTCGAGACCTTACGGGCAAGAAATCTTCTTCTTGCCGTCTAAGCCAACTATTCAAATGAATCGTGAATTGTTTGACCTCAGGTACAAATATCATTAAAAAAAAAACATAAGTAAAAATAATAATTTTAAGATCCCTCATTTTTTTTTAAGTAAATAGAACTAAATTATTTTTAATTAAGATACATAGTGATATTCTTGTAATTTTAAGATATTTAAAGTTACATAAAATAAAATTAAAAACCTTCCATTTCAAAATCATCATTTCTCGTATTTTTGAAATTATAATTTAATATATTTTTATAAATGTTACATTCCATTTTTTAATTTCTTATCAAACATTTTTTTATGTTTTTAAAATAAAACAAGTGATATATATATAATAAAAATGTGACGAATGGAACTATTACATATATGGCGTGAAACACACCATCTCCAATATTTAGAGTCCACTAGGTAATTGACCCTATACTGCATATCAAATCTTGTTTATCTTGAATATATAAAAAAATATTAAGATATTGTTAATATTTTTTTAATTGAATTTTTTTTTAACTTTGCAGGGCTTGACTTGAAATGACTCGATTGACTTTAGAAATCCAAAAACAAGCTACACGACCTGTAAAAACATAATTCATCTCAATATATTTTTTTTAAGATGATATCTTTTTTTAATATTAAGATAATAACATATTGGGCTGACTTGGATCAACCCGAGTTAACATATCAAATTCGTGATTCAAGTTATTAGACTATGATAACCTCATAGGAAACAAATCAAAATAAATTATAAAATCTAATTTTCAATCAACTCGATGCTGAAGGATAATATTGAAAAAAAATCAATTAAACAATGGATCTAAAAAAGCAACTCGGGTTAGCATGTCAAACTCGCAACTCAAGTCATAAGACCGAGATAATCCCATATAAAAAAATAAAAATAAATTACGAAGTTCAATTCGCAATCAGCCTAATGTTGAAGGATTACACTAAAAAAAAATAATTAAAAATAAACATGAAAAATAACTTAAGTCCATCCGCCAAATGCATGACCTGGGTTATAAGACCGAGATAACAATATGAAAAAAAAATAACATGATTTAACCCAGATTAACTTGCCAAATCCGTGACTTTAATCATGAGACTATGATAACTCTGTAAAGAACAAATCAAAACAAATTATAAAACTCAATTATCAATTGATCTTATCGGACTCATTGTTGAATAATAAAATTTGTAAAAATTTTAATTAAAAAACAACATAAAAATGAGTCAAGTTTATATGGACTAACCCGTTAAGCACTATTTCTAAGTCATGGGATCGATCATAAAAATCAAACTGAAATAAATCATAAAGTCTAATTCTCAATCAAACACAATATTAAAAGATGATACTGAAAAAAAAAGTCAATTAAAAAAAACCGAGTTAACTGAATTGACTAGCCAAACTTGTAACCCGGATCATGAGACAGAGACAATCCAATAAAAAAAAGACCTGATTTAATCGGGGTTAAAATACTAAAACTCACAACCCTGATCATGGAACTAAAATATTTCTATAGAAATTAAATCAAAACAGATTGTG
Organism: Populus trichocarpa; assembly: GCF_000002775.5. Classification (NCBI taxonomy): domain Eukaryota; kingdom Viridiplantae; phylum Streptophyta; class Magnoliopsida; order Malpighiales; family Salicaceae; genus Populus; species Populus trichocarpa. The sequence goes on along the minus strand of NC_037287.2, from coordinate 18,763,067 downwards.
AAGTTAAATTCTCAACCGATCTAATATTAAATGATAAGATCATAAAAAATTTAAATTATAAAAAAACATAAAAAACAACCCGAGTCAACTCAGGTTAACCCATTAAATACTATTATCGGATTATGAGACTAGAATAACCTAATAAAAATAAAATAAAACAAATCATGAAAGCTAATTTCTAATTAACTCAGTATTAAAGGTTAACTTCCCATAATCAACCAGGCTAACCCACCAAACCTGAAATCCATGTTAAAAGAGTAGAATAACATAAAAAAAATTGAATAAAATAGAAAACAAAACATTAATTAAAAAATTAAAAAAGAACAAATGTTTTTTTTTTCGATGCCACACCAAAACACGTGGGGGAAAGTACCATACATTATACATTACTACTACACTTTCCCCACGTGTTTTCAGTGTCTTCTTAATTAATTAACAAATAATTAATGTTAATGGTCGTGTACACCCTGTCTAAAAGCAATAACTTGACTTTCCGTACATATAAATTTAACCAAGAAAATTAAAGTCTGCATTTCAACACCCTTTGCATAATAACCTCTGATTTTCCTCTGTACCAAAAATTATGATCAAGCCTCCTTTCCCTGCAGGCTGCATATACAAATGTCAAGCTTGGTCGGCTGCCAAAACGACACTAATTCATGGACATAGACAGCGGAGATCACAGTGACCAATCTACTTTATATTTATTTATTTATTTTTTTAAAAAACTTAATTTTTAGATTGAACACTGCAATTTGTTGGAAGAAAAAAATAAATCTATCAAGACTAGCAATTTTAATTTGAAGATTGTGTGGATGGCTACTAAAATTAAGGTATAGGAAACAAATTTATTTATGTTGGTTATTGGGTTAGCCTGGTCCGCCCATGATGGATGAGTTTGGTCCAAGTTATTAGAGAAGTTACTAAAGGAAGTAACCGCCTTCTCTAATCATATATAAAGGGACATAACCCATAAAGAAATAACAAGTTTTTCATTATTGAAAGAACATAGTTTTCTCTTTCTCTTCTCCCATCTTGACTCTCTGTATTAACTTGACAAGATTTACAAAGACGTTCGTACTGTGGAATATCACTTTGATTCTAGTAATTAAAATGGCACTGAAGTAATTGATCCAGGAATAAAAAAATTAATTCTCACAAGTAAGTTTTCCTTTCCGATCTACAATTTATATACTAATTCAGTCAAGACTCTTAAGAATAAACTATGTATTTCATTAAATTACAAAGGAGGAGATTATTTAAATCTTAGAACTTGCACGACTATCACATGGTTCTTTTATGCCCTCTTACGCTCTCCACTTGAATTGATTCGTAAAGGCACTGCGATTAATGGTCATTACACATTAAGAGTTTATTTATTTTTGTATTTTAAAAATAATTTTTTAAAAATTAAATTGTTTTACTTTAAATTAATATTTTTTTATGTATTTATATTATTTTCATGTACTGATATAAAATATAAACTTTTTAAAAAATTATTATTTTAATATATTTATAAATAAAAATTACTTTAAATAATAATCATTACCATTAATTCAAATAACCTCGTTAACTAATTGTGAATGATGACAGTATCGTGCCCCTGAAATCAACCTTTATTTTAAAAAGGTTGATATTAACTAATTAAATATTGACTTGTCAAATACGTGGACTTGACCTTGTAAATGGAGGATTAGACAACTAATTATACATGTTTAAAAGGCATGATAAGGAACCTAATATGCAACCTTTTTAGTTTTCAATAAAATGATTATATTATAACTGCGTGCTTAACAAGGTTGTTTTTGTCTTTTTAAAGTATTTTTTAAAAAAAATAAAATTTTATTTTATTCTTTTTTAACTTTAAATTATTTTTTTAGTGGTTTGTGCTAATATTAAAAATAAATTTTAAAAAATAAAAAAAATTATTTCAATAAATTTTTAAATAAAAAATATTTTTAAAAACAATCACTTTCACTTTATAAATACTGGAATTATCCTTTAAAAAAACTTCGAGGTACACGTGGAATTGTACTATCCTTTCACATATAAATATAAAATTCGTTGTAAAAATAATTTATGGACCTCACTAATGATAAAAGAAAATGTAAAACATGCCATAAAAGTTGATACTCTAATCGTGCAATTTTCCACGTAGAGAAGCCAGATTAGAAGGAAAACAATATAAACATGCGTGAATTCTTGTTTAGCATTTTTTGAAATTGGATAGACGGTGGGGGTGGTGCACGTCACCATCTCAGGTCATGTCCTTCATCACAAAGCAAGAGCTTTTAGACAAAAATCACTCACCTAATCCTCCTAGCTTCCCAAGACTCAACCATGGAATTAGACCATGACCCCATATATATCCCACATATTTTTCCATAACCCAATTAAACTAGTTAGATTCAATGCAAATCTAATTATTTGAATTTTTTTAAAAAAAATCAAAACTACTATACAATAATAAAAATGACTCATCAAACGAATTTCTTCTTTCATTAGCACAAGCAGGGGTGGAGACAGAGAGCTGACAGAACCCCGGCCCCTGTAAAGAATTTTTTTTTTTAGTCATTTCCTTAACAATATTTATATTTTTAATTTAAGTAATAAAACAATTAATATTTTGTTTCTTCTTAATTTTATTTTCCTGAGCACAAGCACAATGAATGAACTTATTGTCTAAACTAGCATTATTAAAAAGTAATTAGCACGTAAATAACAGTCGTCGTGGAAAAGAAGAAGAAAAAACCTGTTCATCAATGCTAGCCATATTTTTTTTTAATTTTTTTCAGTTCATGGACCCTGGTCAGGGACGACGTCTGTAATCCGAACATGTCCATGTCCAATTAATCTACGAGTCGGAGAAAAAAAGTAGAAAAATGAAAAGCACGCACGAGACTGGATCGATTAATCCAATGTTTATTATTACAGTAATGGAAGAAAGGTTCATGAATTCAAAATTTCGTAATCTGTGGTCATATTTCCAACCCACATGTTTTAGACTTGAGCTACTCGAATTTCAACAGCTACCATGACTTCAAAAATGGCTGACATTAGAGGGCCCCTTCCGCCATAAAGGCTCCCAGATAGTACAAGAAGTAGCTCGGTGAAGGAACAACGTGGAGAAGGGAAAACAAAGAAACAGGCAGAGATCGAACTTCCTCTGTCGGTCCAATGAGCTTTAAAGAGTGATTAAGGTACCACTAATTAATTTGTTAATTTCCTTCCACTTTCCAGTTCCACTTCACCTGTCTTCAGCTAGAATAATCAGGGGAAGAAAATGTGCTATTTTTTTTTTAAAAAAAAGGCAAAGATTGAACTTTCTGCTCAAACTCCACGGATAAACATATAGAGGTTGATGAAAGATTGGATTCTCGTGTTTTTTTTTTTAAATTAATAGAAGTGTTTGCATCAGCTTACATGTATCTCGACTAATCTTATAAATATTGAAATTAATAATCATATAAATCTCTAATAATTTTATAATTCAAAATTATAATTATTAAAAAATAAATCTAAAACCTACTGCTACGCATATTCTCTCGTGTATTATATTAATCTCTGTCAATGGTCCCAGATCCATAATGGTCAAGGAACCACAGGGAAATGGTCTAGGCAATTTGAAAAGTAGGAGAATAAATGTATACTGCGATTTGAACACAAGTTTGACACGCTCCATTTTATAATATCCCCACTTGTTTATAAAAATAAAAATAAAAATAAAAATGTTTTCTTTCAGGAGCTCCACAAGCCATACTCTTATAATAAATTTATTCTTGAGTTTCAAATTAAATTAAAAAATATTTATTTAGTAAAAATCCAATTGTTCTAATTATGTTGTTATTAGTTTTGTTAATCTAGTTAAACTTGATTCCCAGTCGATTATATTGATATCAATAATTTTTTTCTAAAAATAAATATAAAGATGTTGTTTTAATAAAAATAATTATTAAAAATATATTATTTTGAGTATAGTTAATCAGTCTATAACTTTATCCTTTTTAAAAGAAATCCTTCACATTGTCTATCTTTCGTGATCACACTTTTACTTCTCGAAATAGATTTTCGATCTCACGGTGACTAAAAAAACTTTAGAAATATTAGATCTTGTGCCTAAAAAAATATAAGATCCGACTAAATTATCTCGGTTAAGGGGAAGGGGTGTAATAAAAATTATTTTTTAAAATAAATACTATATTCAACTGGGATAAAAAAAAAATCTAAACAAGATTTAAATTAATAAAATTTTAAATCAAATCAAATCAAAATAAAATAATCAAAACAAACTGGCAAATTAAGATTAGTTCACATTCACATTTTTAAAAATCAAGTAAATCTAATCTAATCTATTTGCTTTTTCATTGGACTATGTTTTAATGGATATTTAGTTTATAATGGATTTTTTCAATTTGATTAGTTTTTTATTTATTTTGATTTATGGAACTAAAATCAAATATTGATTTTTTAATTAAAATTATCATCATTTTTTAAAAACTGTTCAGTTCGATTTTTATAAATATTTTGAATAATTTAGGTAATTTACTCAGGCCTAAGTTCATAGGACTACCCTTCATCATCAAAGAAATTGGTATTATGGGTTATAGATTGATGCGGAAAACATGACTGTAAGATTGTCCAAAAATAAAAATTAAATCTCAATTAATATATAAGTTAATAAGAAGATATGTTGACCGTCGAAGAAAGAATTGTTCACTTAAAAAACAAACTATGTAACTATTTAATCTTAATTTATTTAAATCAACTGAATTTACCTGATAAACTATCTGTCACGCTGTGATAGAATTTAAATTTGATTTCTGAATAATTATGGAATTTCAAAATCTTGTTGATTAAAAAAGAATAAAATTCCGTAGAAGATAAACCAAGGCAGCTGAAGTGAAATAGCAGCATTGAACTCCCTCCGTACCTACCTTTTCTCTGGGGTAATTAATGGCTGATTGTGGAAAGGATTTGATCCACAATTCAATTTGTGATTCCTCTTGTATGGTTGGTCTTACCATATCTATTATGAAATTCACGAAAATATATACATAATGGCCCACCATATATAGGGATACTGCTCATAATTTTTCAGGAGATTAAGGTTAATTACTATAATTACATAGTTAGCATCTAATATAAATTTTATAATTCAATCGATGAATTTAATAGGATAAAGTACCTCGAAGCCTTAGACATTGACCTAGCTCTAGAGAGAGGTTAATAGTACAAGAACACACAAATTATTTATTAAAAAATCAATTTAATTTAAAAATTTAAATTTTTAGGTGAGATTTTAAGATATAATTTATATTATTTTTTAATATATATACTTAAATAAAAATCTTTTAAATTTAAAATTTACATAAACTTATATTACAATATATTTAATTTTTATAAAATAAATAAAAAAGATAAGATTTGAATATGTTATCGCTTGATTAATTAGACTCTGTATCCTATTAAAAGATTAATCTAATTAAAAATATTTAAATATTTAAATAAAATTTTAAGATATAACTTCTGATTAACTTTTACAAAATCTGTAAAAATGATCGTTGAAATTAAATTAATCTAGAATCTGAGGATTAATGGTCCTAATTACAGCGCATCCGTACAGGCCTTCATTTCAAGAGGGATATTGCCGATTTTGTGACCACTTCTTGAAGACTAATATTGTCAAATCAAAGGGTTAAAAGCGATTTAAATATTATATACTACAAGTTTTAATCAATCCTAACTCAAAAATTAATTAAGGAAATAGTTTTTATCATTATGGTAAGATGATTAGCACCTAAACCTTGCATTATGGTTTACTTGTCCAACTAGAATTGACCGAGGAGATGATTATATTCATCCTATATATCCAGATAAAATGTATCTACTGAAATCCTTTCACTAGCTAGCTACCAACCAAGTTTCTTGAACGAAATGTGTGAAACTGGTATACTTTGTTTGAACAAGAGGATTCGATTCAAACACCATACACCAATAATCAGTCTTTTATTTTATTTTATTTTATTTTATGTCATGATCAAGTGGATTTCTGGTCCTTAATTATTGATTATACTAAAAAAGAGAGGAAGGATATTATTTAACATTAATAATGGTCAAGCAGAATCGGGTATATTTGCACACAAATAGTATTATTCAGATCAATCTCAACTATCCTTCCTTCTTGTCATCATAAACAAACAAGAAGAAGGAAACCAAACTCCAAAATATTTATCAAGATAGTATAAATTGAACTTCATCGGAGCAACTTATCCAAACCAACTTACAAGTCTCCTACGACCAAATCGATGACTTGTTTTATCATGCAACTTGATGGTTGACCCCAACTCCGTCCATGGCTGCCCTCCCGATAATGCCATGAATGATATCAGCACCACATCGAAAAATGGTGATTCATGCATGTCTTCGTATCATCTACCAACTTGCACGTCAACTTTTAAATAATCTTGAAAATTCCTTCTTCTCTTCTACCTCTCCTGAAAGAGAAGACCTAGCTAGCTACTTCTCTTCTTCGCAAACTATTTTGTCACCTCCAAAGATAATTTAGATATTTGACGTGTCCGTTTTGAATTAAAAATCAATTTTGATTTGTATAAAAAATAATAATTAATGTAGAGTACTACTCGTTTAACTATGTGTGTTCGGTAATACAATGAAATGTGTTTATGTAAAAGATATTTATTAACAATAAAAACATATTAAAATTATTTTTTTTTAATTTTTAAAATTAGCATATCAATATTAAAATCATTGAAATATATGTTTCAAAAGAATTCTATATTCTTTCGATCGAATGAAAACATTTCGAACCAAAATACAACACCTCAAAAGAATTTTATATTCTTTCAACAAGTTAATCTGGGTTAAATCATGTTATGTAATGTCTAGAGTCAAATTTCTTTGCAACATTTGTGATATAAAGTTTCTCTTCCAAAAACCGATAGTTAGTATCTACTATCAACTTTATAATTCAATTCAATCGATGCTAATTATGACTTGATTATAAATCCTATAACGAATAGTAAAAAGTTATCTCGAAGCTTGGATATTGACCTAGCTCTAGAGGTTCATAGTCTAAAACGATGCAAAGGATATTGTCAAAAATTTGTAATTACGGATCGTTGAAATTTAATCTAGAATTAGAGGAATAGTCGTAATTATAGCATATCCGTGCACACCTTCAACTTAATTATTTCATAACAAGATTTAAGGTTCCACTTTGAAGTTTACAAAGCTAAATCCTAGAAGAGTCATCTAAAATATTATAATATTGTCATATTAATAGCTTAAAAGCACTTTAATTAATATATACTACATGTTTTAATTAATTTTAACTTGCAAAATTAATTAAGAATTTTTTTATCCAAAGTACTATGTTTTTGAACTATAATTGTGCTTGACTGCCTGCTTATGATTATGGTAATATATATGATTAGCATATGATACTTCGTACTAAAAGATATTATTTTATAAAATTCCAAAGGGACTAAAACTAAAAAGAAGCTGAACAAATTAAAATTAGGTCCCGGGAGAAAAAGATTAGGTAAGGATATTGCCTTTTCTTTTTGGCTACGTGTTCAAAGTACCTGTGGATCTGGTACCTTGCCAGATCTAAAATTTTTAGACTCCGCGATGCGCCAAACCTAAGCATTTAAAGTCTGGTTCCTTGCCAGATTCAATTTTTTTGGACTCGGTTACATACCAGGTTCAAGCACATGTAAGTCTGATACCTTGCCAGACCCAATTCCCTTGAATGCGGCTACACGCCAAGCCCAACCACTTGTGAGTTTGATAAAGAAGAAAAGACTTACAATCTCTCGGAAGAGGAAAGAAAAAAGCCTATATATAAAGGCACCTTGAACAACCTAAGCAAGGGGTTTAAAACCTTCATTTTCTTACAATTTATTCTTAGCATTTATCATACATAAACAAAAAACAAACATTTTTATTTTTAGAATTTAATGTTCATTTACTGCAAATCTTTATAATAAAGTTACTGACTTAATGATCGAATGATCTCTAAAATCCTTTAAAAAGAACTGTATTTGCAAAAAATCTAGTCTCTGTCGTCAACCCCTGAAATCCTCAATTATAAAAATCAAAGATTGACATCAACTTATAATTATCCATCATTCAAATTAATGTGATGAAAAATAATTCCCCTGGTATTCTGGCTTCTAAACCTATTACTATGGTTTACTTGTCCAATTAGAATTGACTGACAAGAGGACTATATGCATGCTATCCAAATAAAATGTATCTATTGACATCCTTTCATTTGCTACCAAATTTCTTGAACGAAAGGTGTGAAACCGGTACACTTTGTTTGAACAAAGAGGATTCGATTCAAAAACCATATACCAAGCGGTCTTTTTGACTATTTTTATGTCATGATCAGGTGAATCTTTGGTCCTGAATTGATTATAATATTGAAATTAAAACATAGGAAGAATATTATTTAACAATAATGGTCAAGCAGTATCGGGTATATTTGCACAAAAATAGTATTATTCAGATCATTCTCAACTATCCTTCCTTCTTGTTATCATAAAAAAAAGAAAAAGAAAACCAAACCCCAAAATAAATAAATAAAAAGAAAACCAAACTGCAAAATATTTATCAAGATAATATAAATTGAACTTCATGAGCCTGCTGATCCAAACCATCTTGGAAGTCTCCTACGGCCGAATCGATGACTTGTTTATCATGGAACTTTATGGCTGACCCCAGCTACGTCCATGGCTACCCTTATGATGCCATGAATGAGATCAGCAACACATGGAAAAATGGAAAAGTGGTCACACTTGTCTTCGTATCATCTTCCAACTTGCACGTCAACTTTTAAATGATCTTGAAAATTCCTTCTTCTCTTCTACCTCTACTAAAGAGAAGACCAAGCTAGCTCCATCAGGTGATGCATGCATTTACTTCTCTTCTTCGCAAACTTGTTTGTCACCTACAGAGATAGTTTAATGTTCCTTTTTGCATTAAAAAAAATCAATTTCTAATTAAAAAAAATAATAATCATGTAGAGTTCTATGAGTCTGTTGTGTGTTTGATGATGATAATAATAATAAAAATGTTTTTCAAATGAAAATATATATTAAAATAATATTTTTTAATATATTTTTAATGTTTGTCAGTAGCACTGCAAAATCATAAAAAAATAATTTTAATAATTTTTCAATTGAAAAAAATTAAAAAAATACTTTGATAAACAAGTTAAACCGAAAAAACAAAGTCATTCTAAATAGTGTTATAATGGTGCTGGCATTGGGAAATTAAGGTGATTGATTTTGTGGTTAATTTATTTGACAATTGGAGAAAAAATCCACTTGTTGGAGGTGACGAGGTTAGCTAGATTGAGAAGTTCATAAGCAATTTTGACATCATGGGAGACACGACACAAGTTTTCAATGTACTTTGGATATATAGTTGGATGACATTAATTATTATACCTTGTACAACTTGTTAAAGACATATACTAAGTAGTTTGTAGGTGGATTTTGGCGTGGTTTTATTTATGTTTTCTCAAGTAATTATGATATTGAGAATCTAAGTAAAAATTGAAAGAAATGGAATAATGATGCTTGTGACTCAACTTTCAATAAGTGAATAATGAAAATTAGCATGCTAAATATTATTGGCTAATCAATTTCTTTTTCTCTTACATTAAAAATATTAGCGTGTAATGACCTTATATAGGTTACTTTTTTTTGGAAAATTTATATAATTCACTTAAAAGAGTTTTTCTATTATATAGTTCAATGTCCAATAGAAAATAATGGATAGCATTTTAGTATATAAACACCATATATATCAAATTAATTTTCAAGGAAATCATGTAAATCTCAAAATTAGGGAGTATGTTTGGAAAGGCATACAGAGTGGCTTCTTGTGTCATTTGACTCGAGACATTCTGTTAATTCAATAAATATATATATCAAAAAAATTTCTAGAATTTTTGAACGTCGGAATAGAAAGATATTCTTTTCTTGGTTTACAGCAATTCAAGAATATAGTAATTAAATCTTTTGGTTGAAGTCTTCTTCCCTCTTTGGGATCTTTTTATGCAGTTTCTTAGGGCTACATAAATTACTGATGGTGGGATGTGATGATACTAGCTTTCAATTATTCAAGAGCAGTGGGAAGATAGGAAATGGAGCCAGGGATTGATATTGAAGAACAGTTCGAGTCCCCATTCCTCATAGCAATGAAAGGCCATTCCAGCAGTAACAAGAGCAAAATAGCCTATGAACTGGCCCATTTCCTCAAATTCCCTCTCATAGATGGAGATATCATCCCAACCCTTCAGGATTTAGTAGAACCTGAACAATGTGATGGCTTGTTACCTTCGGAAATTCTCTCTCGTAACTCTTCAACTCAGCTCAGTTCAGTTTGAAGCTCAGTGTGATCATCAACTCTCAACTCTCTCGCCGTGCCCTCTTTGACGGGTTAGCTGAGCACTTGTGGAACTTGAAAGCAGCAATCAAAATGATCATAATGTTGATTACTCTGATATCGGAAACGTCCCAAATCTCAACATTGACACCCCAAAGCCATTTCGCGCGGAGGACTTCATCACTGGTACGCTTAAAGACGCTGAGCTAATTTAGAGGGTACGTCTCCCACCCCACATGAGCACCACTCAGCTAAAATTCATCTTTCTATGAAGTTGATTGCAATGGGTTGCATAAATCCTTTTCTTTTATCATGTCATGATGTCTAGTGTCGAATTTCTCTACAACACTTGTGATATAAAGTCTCTTCCAAAAACCTTTCACAAGGCGATGGTGATGATGCTGGTAACATGGGTGCTATTAGCTAGGTGCGGTAGGGTTAGCTCACTAGGTTATATTAGCTGACAGGTCTCACTGAATCTGGTAGCATGGGTGTTTTTCATGTCCTGCCACGCCCTCCAACGTACAGGCATAGTTTCAAAGGAAAGTACATGACGTTCTATCCAAATTAAAAGAATTTTTGGCGAAGCCTGGCCATAGCCGGGACCGGGACTCGTTGATCATTTCATCATTTTATATCATAGCTAAGAATCGAAATTCCAATGTAAAAATCGCTAACAAACCAACTTCTCTCACGTTTTAACTTAACTCGGTCCTTGAGAAAGAATGTTATATAATAAATTTATGCACTGAATTACATATTCTGTAAAGTTCGGAGATAAATTATATGATAAAAATTGCAAGGTCTAGCAACAACTTAGCTGACCAGGAAATGGTAACATTGATGCTGTATGCTATTCTGTAAAGTTTGGTGATAAATTATATGATAAAAATTGCAAGGTCTAGCAACAACTTAGCTGACCAGGAAATAGTAACATTGATGCTGTATGCTCTTAAGTCTTGGGGAAAGTGATTATTGAGACAGATATGTAATAATCAATGGAAAGGGATGACTTGAATGTTGGAGATGCTCATTGATCCACTACAGTAAAGGAGCTACAAAACTGTGAAGATTGCATTTTTTTACACTCAACAAACACATTCTGGTACCAAAACATGTCTAGTGTGGTTTTGGAACATACCCATCGACGGCAAAATTACGAGTGGCAGCAGGAAGAGCTAAGCGCATTCCATTGAGCTCAGGCTTTGCGATCACTTGACAGCCCAGGCGAGAACTGCAAAATTCAAAACATGGAAAATCAATATAGATTCAACGCCCACAAATCCATTTAGTGTTTTGATGCTGACAGAACTCACGTTTCTGTAAGCCCAAAGGCCAAATCCAACATGTCATTCTCCTCATCGGTTGGGTCTTCTAATTTGTTGTAGTATTCCATGTCCTACAGCCAGATTCAACATTAAGTACCTCATAAGTTCGAAATAATCATGGTACTATGACATAAGCTATGTCCAGTATCATACCGTCACAATCACATGACATGTCGAACAGGCAAGTGAGCCTTCACATGCTCCTGGCATGACATTAAAAGCACAGAATAAAAAAACTATTAAGTAAATGCGTCAGAATGATCTACTCAAAGTTTTCTAATGCAGAAATGGAAGGAGAATACAGACAACAAAAAAGCAGAAAAATAAAAAATAAATAAAAATCTCATCACTAAAAGACAGGATGGGTGGAATATTCTATGCCTACATTTGCTACAATGCAAACATTATAGAAACAGAAAACCCAATTACAAACCACCATAAATGGAAAAGTTGAGCTAAAAAATTGCATTATAATCCTTGCCTTCAAGTTCTATATCATTTTCTTGAGCAGCTTCTAACATGGACATTCCAACTGGGACCTTGATATCCTTTTCCTCTCCATCCTTATCTACAAATGTTACAGATATCCTGCACAAACATCACCAGATTGAGAAGAAGGGTGGCAGATAACTTCTGCAATTAATTATAATCATACCATCACAATTGTCAAACTGATTTGCTCCTTTTCTTTCCTTATCAGTAATAAAACTGATCAGCTCAGTTAGACTTGAGCCTATTGTTAGTTTTGAACACATTTATGGAATGTTCAACAATAGCCAAAGCATGTCAGAACTCAAATCTCCTTCCAGGGTCTTGCTTGAAGACTAAACGCCTACAATGCCTTTCTTGATTAGATTATAGGGTGGCAGTTCAGAAGCTGAGATCTTCGTATACCGTTTGCACTTGTGCCAAATTCACAAGGAAACAAACCTTGTTGCAGATTGACTTGCGACTTGGTGTGACAATATTCTTGTTCCAGTTACAGTATATCATAGTCCTCCAGCAAGGATGACTACTTAGCTTCTACTATAGTTTTTCCTCTGGAATTTTGAGTCTATGTAATTGAGCATGGAATCCACATCATCTATATAATTATTCTTCTAGGTCTATTGCAAATATATTTTCAATCAAAAAGGAAATGCAAACTTAATCAGTTCTTTCATTAGACTAAAGCTATCAACCAGGAATACAAACATGAGTGATGCTTTGAGATGGGTATGGCATGTCAAGACAGGAACTCCCACAAGATACATACAGGGACATGGTTATATACTTTTTATGGGCAATTTCTAATATCAAGTTACTTTTGTAACCATTATCATGTGTTTGACCATAAATCATGAACAATATAAAAACCATGTATCCTCGAAATGATTCACACAAAATTTTCAATAGAGGAAGTGTCCTAGGATTACAATTATAAGGGAAAGAATCCCGATGACAACAAAGAACAATTATGGAAGCTATTTCTTAATGAACTGAGAGTTAGCATATAGAACATGACAGAAAATTGTCACCAAAAGTTCCACAGGTAGTGAGATGTCCTACATAAGCTTGCACAAACCTCCTGTTTTCTTATTTCCGATATATACAAGATTATAGGCATCTAACAAATCAACTGAACAATCTTCTAAAAATAATTTTCATGGTTTCTAGTTTTCCTCGGGATCTACTGAAGAATTTCTAAATGATATTACAGGTTATGATAATTTCAGGTGCTGTCATAGTTAACTTTGCTTCCTAAGAGTAGAGATAAGATATTAAGTACTCATCACAAATGCCAAATTCTTGAAACAGTAAAAAACAACTTCAACACAAAAGAGCTTACATCTCATTCGGGTCACTCCCATCTGCAGAATCTCTACTGGTAGCTGTGCTAGAAAACTGATGATGCTTTTGAAATATACTACCCTGGTGCCCCTTAGATTCTGGGTGTAATTCGACCTGTTTCAAAATTAAGAACCAATGGGCATCTAGAAATAAGAATAATAAGGCAACCAGAAGATCACTCCAATTAAAACTATAGGCGCCTTGGACTAACCTGAGATCGCCAACATGCACTATAAGGCCTTCGTATAAATGATTTTCTACACAAGGCTGTACATTGTTCTGCACAACAAGGAAGTGTTTGGTATAACAACGAGAATAATAAAGCATTTATTCATCTGAAAAGTACTGGTGATTTTGCTTGGTATTGGAAAAGGCTCCCACAACTCAGAGGCTTGGCTTGGGACAAAATCCAAAATGCTGTTGGTAATGGTAAATCCAAGTCTATGGTGGGATTATTGGTAACGTATTGGTGTGCTAATCAAAGAACATGGCTTCAGGGTTGTTTACGAGTCTGGAATCGATTTGGATGCAAAACTTGCTATGGTTATTAAAGATCAGGAATGGTTCTGGCCTCATGCCAGATCTGATGTTATGGCTACAATTCCAGGGACTATTTGTGATGTGATTCATCCTGATCCCTTGAGTGATTGTAGTGTTAATTGAAAGCCTAGTCCTAACAGGGTTTTCAGTGGCAGAAGTGCTTGGGAACTTATTAAATACAGAGAAGTAAAGTTTGATATAAACTTGTCTGGGTACCCATCCATATTCCCAGACATAGTTTATTGTCTGGCACACTGCTTATAAGGCTATCTACCAGAGTAAGGCAGATCAGGTTGGGAAGAAATATCTGTTGTTTGCTTTGTGGCTGTGCTGATGAGGACTAACACCATCTTTTCTTTAACAGCACTTAATCTGGAGCTGTTTTGTCAGTCATTATGCAGAATGTGGTTCTAACAGACCAGTTGGAATTGGACAACGGAGTTTTATTGGGCTAAAGTTCACTTGCAAAAGAAGCTTTCTCAATATACTTTAGTTAGAATTGCCTGGAATGCTGCAATATATGGTATTTTGAAGCAAAAGAATCAAAGAGTTCATGGAAATAGGGGCATTCTCCTGATGAGCTGACTAAGTGGATTTGCCAAGTTGTTTTTTATAGACTGCTTCAGACTAAATTGTAGAAGATGCTGTTCTAAATACAAGCCTTTATTCTATATACAATCATTGGAATTTTGCCTAGTTTTATCATTCTTGTCATCAGTTACTGACACTTGCTTTTGTAGTAGGATGAGCTCCTACTTCTTTTTGATCAATGAAACATCATTTTTTTTTTAAAAGTGCAAATTGACATTTTTCAGTAATGTTACTCTCTCAATCAAACTTCGAAGTTGTATCACACATGAATTTGTCTTACACAGTAGCTGCAGCTAAGAGCAGATTCCAAATAACAAAACACGTTGCTCCTAAGAAAAACAAATGGAAATAGATGTGAGCGTATTACATACCTCTTGAAAGCTCTTTAACTATCCCAACTCCAATTCTTGAAAGTCTAGACCTTGACATAATCTTTCCCCTAAATATTTTCAAAAAAGAAAGGAAAAGAATTAACTACCAGTAATAGCACACACTATAAAGCATCCAAATCATGGACTGATTAAAATTTTCTCAACGAGAAGACACAGGCAAGAACAAGAAATTAATGCCAAGGTAAGATACAACTTCAAGAACCTAAAAGCCAGTTCAAACGGATAAATTCTTGAAGTCATTAAATTAATAAAAGAAAAAAAATATGACAAAAGACGAAGCTTTATTACCTGTTTGATGAAACTGAGAAAGAACAGAGCAAAAGATACAACGAAGTTTGTGTTTTCTGTGTTCACTGTTCAACTTCGGGTTTTCCTAGTTTTGGGCTGCGAATTATCTGGAGGGTTTCTGTCTATCAAGCTTCGAAAACCAAGAAAGAGCAAAAACCCTTCAAAGCCTAACCGACAGGTCGTTCACTTTGTCGTGCTGGCCATCCTTCCGTAAGTAGAGGCCCAACTAGGGAGTTAATAGCAAATGTGGTGTCAAAGCTAGAACCTTCAAGGAAGGGCTAGCGAACCCATGTGACCATGGGCAATCAGAATCCAAAACAAAAACTTTATTCAATGGAGATTAGGTACAGAGATGCTTATTGACAGGCAGGCATAAGCTATTTGTGGGCTAAAGCCAGCGAGGTTTTTTTTTTAACCCCCTGGAGAGAATCTGAAACACAACAAAACAATGAATGAATAAATAGTAATTGTAATCGGTCAATGCTAACATATGTGAGTTTTGTGGCCAAGGGTCTGCACCAAATTCTCAAAATCTACAATAAAAAAGGTTACTTTTCTTTTACCTTTCTTGTCTCTCTTTCCCACATATTGTCAATGGACTGGATATTGTTTGGATTCTGTCGTGACCTTTCTTTCATTTGTGCTTTTGTTTTGCTTACAATGTAATGGTAAAGCAAAGTTTTGAGTTTTGAGTTTTGAGCTTTGTGTTTTTGTTTTGCGAACAATGTAATGGCGAAGCAAAGTTTTGAGCTTTGCAGCAAGCAAGTTCTAATCTTCGAAAGCAATTGATTTACTTCATACATGCAAAAAAAAAAAAAATTGCTGCAGAAAACAATTATCATTGACATCCAGTTCTCCATTTCAAAACCCATGATTGGATAGGTCAAACTAGGGGATTGGAATCTTGAAACATTCTTCTCTGGCTCTTTATTTTCTTATGTCATGGTTTGATTTCTATGCCTGAGTTTCTTTGGTTATCATATAGACTGGGGATATGAACATCGTTACTCTGGCTATATGTGCACTTAATATGCTCCAATTGTGTGTTTATTTATGTTGTGGAACTTCATTTCCTTTTGAACTCAGATTTGGCATAACCTGCAACGTTTAAGATCCGAATTCCAAAATATGTCTTGTTAATTATTACTTAGATATCCATAATTGTAGTCACCAGTTTGATATATTTTTATCTCTCATCAACACGGAAATCTGGTTGTAAAGCGTATGCTAAGTGGATTACCATTTATTGTAGCAGGAATGGCAGGTTGTCAGCATTGATTTTTAGTGACCGAACCATTTAATACAACTTGGAATTACTGCATCAGATTGAGAAAGTATGGATTCCTCTCCTCGTTCTTCATTCACTGGAAAAGTAAAACAGACACCATGGTGGATGAAAAGCCTCACTGGGTGGTCTTATGTAATTTATGAGATGTTATTCCAAAAGATGCAAGCAAGGCATCTGAAAAATCCATTGCCTTTACCTCCGCTCCATGATGTTACATGTATTATAACTGGATCCACGAGTGGCATTGGACTTGAAACTGCCAGGCAATTGGCTGTGTCTGGGGCACATGTTGTTATGGCTGTACGAAACCAATCTGCAGCCTTTGATTTGATCATGAAGTGGCAGGATGAACGACATGGAACAAGCCTGCTCAGTGTTGAGGTGATGGAGCTGAATCTTCTCTCCCTCACTTCTGTTGTGAGATTTGCTAGGGCGTGGAACTCGCGCTCAAAACCTTTGCAAGTTCTTATCAATAATGCTGGAATCTTTTCTATGGGAGAGCCGCAGAAGTTCTCAAAAGATGGGTACGAAACACACCAGCAAGTAAATTTTTTGGCTCCTGCATTGCTTTCTATACTGCTTTTGCCATCTCTCGTTAAGGGCTCTCCCAGCCGAATTATTAACGTGAACTCCATTATGCATTATATGGGCTTTGTCGACACAGATGACATGAATTTTACTTTGAGGAAAGAGAAATTCAATAGTACAAAGGCATATTCAAGTAGCAAGCTTGCACAGGTCATGTTCAACAGTGTCTTACAGAAACGCCTGCCTCCTGAAGCTGGCATTAATGTGTTATGTGTATCTCCTGGAACTGTTCACACAAATGTAACAAGGGACCTTCCAAAATTGGTGCAAGTTGCTTATAATTTTATACCATTGTTTCTCTTTAGTGCCCAAGAAGGTTCAAGAAGTGCACTTTATGCAGCTACTGCTCCTGAAATTCCTGAATACTGTAAGGCACTGAAGGCTGATGAATGGCCCACTTGTGCTTATATCTCACATGATTGTCGTCCCACACGTGCTGCCAACGAAGCACATAACACAAGAGCTGCTAATGAAGTATGGGAAAAGACATTGGATATGATTGGCCTTCCTCTTGATGCTGTAGAGAAGTTGCTCCAAGGGGAAGAAGTCATGTGCAAGTACAAGGATAGCTGAAGTAAGTTTCTACTCCACTTTTTGCCTGAAATGATTTGACAGAATCCTGCCTTCAATTTGTCGAGGATATCTTAGCCATGCAGAACTAGCATCTCTTGCACATATTTCCATTTTTGGCTATTCTCTTCAATTCAAATTAATTATAAAAGTTATTTCTGTTGGTTAAGTCTGAAAATTTGTAGTAAGACACGTTAAGAGTTTAGCCAGTGGACATCAATGCATGGAGCATGTTTTTCCCTGATGTGTGCTGGATGTTGTGGAATCACATGCATTTCCTTTGATGATTTTTGTTTCATTCATAAATGTCACTCGAAATATAGGAACAGAAAGATGTCAAGCATAGTTATCAATCCAGCCCAAACATTGGCAGGTCAACCTGAGTCTATCCCAAAATGATATCGTTGTAGTTTTTTACAAAATAAAATGATGTTGTTTAGGACAAAACTTTAAAAAACCCTTCGGAGTTGACATAGCAGGCAGGTTAATCGGGTTTTACTAGGTCACCTTTCAAAACTGTTTGAAAGAAAACTTGGCCTGGGTCAGGCTTTGAATTGACAAGTTACAGGTCCACCAGACCAAACCGGATTTAATAACTATGGATGCAAGGGCACAAATATAAACAGTCTTGCTAAGTAGGTGTAATTTCTACATGCGCATCTGAATATTTTGCCATTGATGCAGTCTCCATTGATTCTGGAATTTCTTTGGAGCCTTTTTTAAATTAAAAAAAACTGTTAGGAACTTAGATAATATTGCAGGAAAAGTCATTATTTTGGTTAACTCTTCAGTTGTTTATACCATGATTGTACCGTGAGGTCTCTGGTCTATAAGATTTGTATTTTGACTTTTTAACTGGTTGAAGCGAACCAGAGCTTGTCTATTTAATCAGCTATTGACTTACATAAACCAAGTTAATGTTTCAGCTAGGCAAAAGCAAAAAAGTCGCTGTGTCTTTGCCCTCTGGTTTTTTAAGGTCCAAACTGACGTTAATGTGATTTGTTTTTCTCTGAAATATCGTACTTATTAAAAACAAAATAAAATTAGACTTCGTTATATGAATGAAATACTTTTAGAAGATACAAGAAATAGATCACATATTTGAAAGTTCAATTCCAGTAAAGGAATAACGTAGATTTTTGTATACAATTGAAATAGTGTTGAACCTATAGCAAATCTTTCTCGGCCAATCTCCGGGGAGAAATTTGCTTTCGGACTGACTTTCTAATCTCCTTGGTTTTGGCACCGATTTTCTTGACGCTGAACTCATTTCCTTCTCTCTCGAACCAGTCTCTGGTGCAACGAGAGGAAACATCTTCCCAAATTTTATAAATGGGGCACAAGCATTTAATGTGATAGAAAATTCAAAGTCCTTTGTTTTATTCATATTTGATAAACCTGGTTCTGCCTGGTCATTTGACTCGGAAAATCTGAAACCTAGAGTGTGATCTTAGAAGGGTATTACTGAGTTGATTGACTTGATTATATTTTTAGTAATTTTGTTGATCCGATCAAATTTAATTGATACAATTCAAAAACCCTTTCCTGAATCAGATCAGGATTGACAGCTACAGTTCTGTTATTCTCTCAAATTGCATTGCATCCTATTGCTTGTAGCCAAATTATGGCAGATGTTTCCTGTCGGTCCACCAAATATTGGTTTTAAAGAGGTCAGAATAAGCAGATGAGCTGAATATTTATCCCACTGTTTATGCCATGCTATTGAGAGCCGCAAGCGTCCTCTATCCTCGAGTGAAAATGAAGAAAAGTAATCCCCTTGCTCAGCAATAATGACAAAAACACGATGAATATATCAGTGACTACTGTCATCATATTATTGGTTGGTAATCTTGCCCCACTAGATGCTTTAATTAAGGTCTTTAAACTAGTGGCAGCCTCTTACACGATTCTTGATCCCATGTATTTCGTTTACGTCATTACCGGACGTTGTTTTATTTGTTGATTAACTTTCCAATTAACTTAATCCACAGGAATGAACTTTATTTTATATGTCTTTGAGCAGATATGTCTTCTGCTTTGTCTTGTGATTGGTTCCTGAATGAACTGGCATGGTTTCAAACGTTATTGTCTCTCCACGCGCAACTTGATCACTAGGTGGTGTATCTCATCAAGAGGTTAACCCATCCCCCATCATTTCACACGCTTTTTCACGACAAAGACATTGTCATACTTCATTATATTGGACTCCTCAATCAACCATTTCCATGATGTAATGCAATCCTACTAACGTGGCACGCTATTATTCTGATGTTCATCTGGAAAAGAAAAGGATAAGGGATCGGTGCCTGTTGATGGAAAACTCTTGCCCTCAACACCACTTTCGAAGTCTCTGGCGTGTGGACCAAAATCTTATCTTGTTTCTTTCTTCTGTAAATCCTGGGCTGGCCATCATTTGTTGCCCGCCTTATCTTAAATCCTGGACTGTCATTTCTGGGGAGTAAATGACAGTTGAATATTCAATCTCTTTTTATCACGTAGTGTATAATGATAAGGTTTGTCAAGATAGAAAACTCTAATCTCATGAATTCTAAATATGAATAGTGATAATCTCCTAATCTACTATAAGAAAATAATCTTAGATACTTGTATTTATACTAAATCTAAATTCTTATAAAAAAAATTATTAATTGAAAAGTTATATAACCAATAAATCTCATCTACCATTAGAATTATTAAACTAAACAAATCCTAAAAAAGCTTAACAATTAAACAAATAATTATATAGAAAATCACGCAATCTTGTGACGATGCAACCTTCGCAAATAATTGGTGCATCTTGTCCTGCTCAAAATGGAAATCATTTCCCCTTCTTGGATTTGCCGTTTAGCATATAGCTCGATTCCATACCGTATAATACTTTGTGTATACTTGGAAGTATCTTTCCTCTGATTTGATGTCCTTATATTGTCATCCCTGCATCTATACCGACATTCAATTGCTTAGACTAGAAGGTTCACTATGGAGACGAATCAATATAATATGGTCGACATCACTTCCATACTTCCAGCCTCTTATTGGCCATAAATTTTCTCTGTAGATGTAGATTCCCTAATCTTTCACTGTCTCCGGCTCTCCCTCTGGACCCATGAGCCATGTCCTCCAATGGGTCACTTCACAATCTTATTTCTATCCACTCATTAGATGCCTCATTGGCTTCCCCACTAAACACCATTTTCCCCACCAAATTCCTCTCATTTTACTCCAATCCTGTAATCACCCAATGTTTTCGGTCATGATGCCAATCTTTTCCCCACAAATCTTATTTATCCTAATTAATCCTATGGCCAAAGCAGCAAGATGATTGAATATGGTCTCATTGAATTATTATCAGGGAAGATCGTCTTGCTCCTTTTAATTCCTATAACCATCTTCATTATCTCCTCTCTTTTTTCTTGAATTACTCTAGTATAATAGAGGGAAGAAAAATTTCACCTTTGGACATACCTGTTAGAGTCTTATATGATGGAAACAGAGCAAGTGGCAGATGAAGATTGCCATGTCAATAATGGTGCAAGAAAGATTCTCCTGGGAAAGTACGAGATGGGGAGGTTGTTAGGACAAGGAACGTTTGCTAAGGTCTACAGAGGGAAGAATCTTGTGACACAAGAAAATGTTGCAATCAAAGTGTTGCACAAGGATCAGGTCAAGAGGACAGGATTAATGGAGCAAATCAAGAGAGAAATCTCAATTATGCATCTTGTGAAGCATCCAAATATAGTGGAGTTGAAAGAAGTGATGGCTACCAAATCAAAGGTGTTCTTTGTAATGGAGTTTGTGAAAGGTGGTGAGTTATTTGCCAAAATCAAGAAGGGAGGGCTGGAGGAAGATCTTGCAAGAAAATATTTCCAACAGTTGATTTGTGCAGTTGATTATTGTCATAGTCGTGGCGTTTCTCATCGTGATTTAAAGCCCGAAAACTTGCTTTTGGATGACAAAGAAGACTTGAAAGTGTCCGATTTCGGGTTTTCTGCTTTGCCTGAGCAGAAATGGAACGATGGTTTGCTGCACACACGGTGTGGCACCCCTGCATATGTGGCTCCAGAGGTTCTAAGAAAGAAGGGTTATGATGGTGCTAAAGCTGATACCTGGTCTTGTGGGGTTATTCTATTCGTGCTGCTTTCAGGGCACTTGCCATTTCGCAATGAGAACGCCATGAAGATGTATGTGAAGATTTTAAAGGCTGAATATGAGTTCCCACCGTGGATTTCAAGGGATGCCAAGAGGTTGATTTCCAATCTTCTTGTTGTGGACCCTGAGAAGAGAATTACAATCCCTGAGATCAGGGCAAATAGTTGGTTCCAAAAAGGTCTTGCTCAATCTGCTGTATCTCCTAATGATTTAGAAGATACTGAAAACGGAGTTAGAAGTGAAGATCAAGAGGAATTCCCGGGAAAAACCGGATCGAAGCATTCGCCGCCTTTTTATAATGCTTTTGAACTCATATCTTCAATGTCATCAGGATTTGATTTATCAAGTTTGTTTGAGACCAAGAGAAGAAGGGGTTCAATGTTCACTTCAAAATGTCCAGCATCAATGATCCTATCAACGTTGAAGTCCGTGGCAAAGAAGTTGAACTTTAGAGTGGCAGTGAGTGATACAGAATTTAAGGTGAAATTGCTAGGAAAAGAGGAGGGACGGAAGGGGAAACTGGCGGTGACAGCAGAGGTGTTTGAGTTGGCTGCCGAGCTTGTGGTGGTCGAGCTATCCAAGTGCTCCGGTGACACTTTTGAGTACACCAAATTCTGTGAAGAAGATGTCAGGCCTGCCCTAAAAGATATAGTTTGGAGTTGGCAAGGAGATAATATTGATTCTCATGAAGGCCAAGTAGGGACAAGTAATTAGGATGGTTAATGGTCGTTAATTGACAAAAGGCCTCAAAATTAGAACTCTAACGGTCCCAAGTTTTACATATTTGCTTGTTTTAGGCTTTGTAATTGTGTGTTGTGTAATGTTATTAATTAATGCGAATATACGGGCATGTAATTTGTCTAAACAAGAGATTAGTAGAGAGGATTGATGATTTTCCCAGGTTAGTTTGCTTATAAATTTCCTTCTCACTGGATAATTTGCCAAACGCTACGGTGCATATTAGATTAAAATAATAATAATTTAGATGATGAGATCATGATAATTTTATAAAAATAAAATAAAAAATTATATTAAAGTCCAATTCTTAATAAATTTAATATTAAAAAAAAATTAAAAATAAAAAAATTAAGTCAATCTAAATTAACCTTTCAAAACCTGGATGACGAGATCAAGATAATCTAATATAAAAAATATAAAAAAATTATAAAATTCAATTTCTAATCTATCCGATGTAACATAATAAAATTAAAAAATAAACTTAAATCAACTCGGATTAATTAATTCTCTCATCGATTAGTTATTTGTTTTCACGTGCATCTTGTGTGAGCTTTTGATGGTTGTTGCATTTCATGGGGACACAATCATCAACCTTATTTTTTTGGTGGGACGAGAATGATATGTGGTTTATTGTTTCAAACATTAAGGAACATTGAAGAAAGGATCAGAGGTGATTTTGTTCTTGACAACATTTGGTCTGGCAAACAGACGAAAGAAAGAGTGTCTGTTTCAGGAAATTTGTACTTTTTCTTGGCCAGAATGATCTTCTTATCTCCCTCCCTTTTGTGGTTATAATGGATTTGGCAAATGGGTTATAATGGGCTTCGAGCTAAACTTGTACCCCTTTGCAACGATTCATGACATGTCGTTTTGTTAAGAGCGACAATCCCAATGACCTTTTAAACTGAAACCTTTTAAAAAAATTAATAATTATTAAACCCCTCTTGATATAGTTTAAGTCAATAACTTAAAATTTAATTTAATTTGAGTTTATTTTGAATTGATTTTTTATATTGATCAATCAAATATAAATAACCTAATAGATTGATATATGATTTAAGATTTAATAGACTCTTCCAAGTTAAATCAAGTTAAGATTAAGAAACAAAGAAATATATATTTTAGATAAAAAAAAAATTAATAGAAATTATGGAAACGAGCATTAAACTAGATGAGATCCTCGGGCAAACATGACAACTATGCAAAATAGGTAAGAATTACCTACAGCTATGGGGCCATTTCCTATCACAACAAGGTCTGAATGCGGAATTTAGGTTTTTGTTAATCTATTAAAGTTTTGCTTGTTTAATTGGGATAAAAAACAAAATGACAGTCTTTCTTGGATATTAGGAGGGTTCTTAGGGTACGGTAAAAATTGTTTTTTAAAATATTTATTTATTTAAAATTATATTAAAATAATATATATTTTTTATATTTTTAAATTTATTTTTAATATCAATACATCAAAATAATCTTAAAATATAAAATAACAATTTTAAGCTAAATGTTTTTTATAAAATATTAAAAACCTTCATTCGGCATTAGAATAACCAAGCATAGTCATTATTACATAATTGATCCATCAAATACAGGCATATGAAGTTCTATTAGAATCACGAATACATAATCATTCAGAATCAGAGAAAGGCAGATATACCATCGATCCATCAAACACAGACTTTCTTCAGCTGAAAATTGTCCGACATGGAAAAGATGGATGGAGAGTTTATTTGAAACAAGACAGCACTTTGTAATGGATCTGTGTCACGCTAATCCTTTTGGAATAAGACATGACTGTATACACAGTTTGTACCAGGGTGAATAGAAGCAATGCAACAGCAGCTAAAAACGAAAGCAGTGCCCATGGACTGTTGAAGTAATCATGCTTCAGTTTCGCCAACCATACATTGCGCTTCCGATTGCAATGCTCCTTCACACCGTCGAATACTTTATGATAATAAAAGTAACGACGATGGGAGAGTATGACATTTATGCCTAGGTTATTGAACAAGGAGCAGACCATTCCATCATCGCCCAACCCATTTTCAATAATTCCCGAGTGTCGAAGTATCTGCACATCTTCTTGATTGTTGATTAAACAATCCATCAGTGTTATATAATCAGTGACGTACAGATGTTTGCACCGGGAGCACTGTTCATAGGCAACAAGATTTCGGAATAGCGACTCTGTTGTGTCATAAATTTTCAAACATGGGATTTCTATCGTGCCATTTTCCAAGAAGACAACATCAAACAACCTCCTTGATCCCTCTCGCTTTTTGAATTTAATGCCAGATTCTTGCAGCTCTTTGGCATTGCGTATGAAATACCAATCGTTGTCCTTTGGTGATTCCGTCGAATCAGGCGTCTGATACCCAATATGATATAATATGTCCAGAAGATGCTTGCATGTATAATTCTCAGGAATACTATGGTTTCCTGAGCCTGGAAATATCCGCTGGCAAAAACTTAAGGCCATACCAAAGAAGTCTTCGTTCTGCACCTCAGACGTCATAGTAAACAACTCCCAAAGAACAGAGAATGGAAGTTGATTTTCAAGTAAAAACATATCAGTTTCTATGCTTGAGAGGATCCATGACACTTCGAAAACAGGGTCATTGTCATCTCTTACTCCTGGAATATTGTTATACTTGCGAATAAGCTCAACAATGAAGCAACCATCAAGAAGCAGCATTTCAACAAATTCATCCTGGCCTAGACTTACTACGGAGTGATCATAAAATTGACGAGCTATTCCTTCCAACCCAGTCATGGCCGTAACATATCTTTCCACGCTACTTTCCCCTCTGCGTTGAAGAAGCTTTTGTAGATAACGTTTTTTATGTTCTTCCATCATCTTCAATTTATCTTTTCCACGATGATAAGGGCCGATGGAGAGGATTTCCGGCTCAAATGCCCTTTCGTTTACATGGCGGAGGCGACTAGGAACCTTGAAAATACTGCATGTTGAGTGACTAGAAGGCAAATCTCCAAGCTTTTCGTTGATTTGAACGTATAAGGGGTCCCGACGACTCATCTCTTTTTCCTGAAATCAATGGATGCAAAAATGTTTAAAAAAATGTCCCGACGATTCATCTAAAACTTTATTTTGAATGTAATTAAAAATGTGCGTGTTACTGATGTCTGTTTTATGGACATGAAACATATTGATTATAAATTCAAAATGTAAAAAAAAAAATCAAAATTTGAGGTATATAAAGTAAATTTCATTTTTAAATATTAGATGATAATATATTTAATTGACTCCGGTCAACTCGTTAATCGTTTGACTCAAATTATAAATCCGACTAGGTTTAATAATATTATTTTTTAAAATATTATTTATTTAATTATATAATAATTAAAATAAATACTATAAAAAAAACAATCGTACAAATCTTTTAAGAAAATAATGATAGGATGTAAAATAAAATGTTTAATAATGACTCCAGCACTCATATTTGAAAAAATAAATTATTGATATTTAATAAAATAATATCTAAAAAATATTTTTATTTATTTAATAAACTAATATTTTAAATTAATTAATTTTTTTTAAAAAATTAAATTTAAAAAAAAAGAAAAAAAAAAGGAGCCAAGTGCACGAGCTTGGGTAGCCCAACACGTTTGACCCTCTAAGAAAAGCCCAAGCACGTGGCCTTCCTAGCCATGCCCACGTGCCTGGCTTTAATCAGAAAACTCAGCCACACTTGAGCTTAGAAGCCTAGACTAGTACTTGGAAACCTATACACGCACCTATTTTTTTTCTTCGATGTTCACTTCTATGTTTTTTTTTTTTCTAAGTTGATGATAAGTCATAAGTAGTGGCAAACAACTTATTGCTAACTAAGCGCTGCCTGGAATTCGGCCACCATTGTGATGGCTGGAAAATCAAGGGGAGAGGGTTTATGGTTTAATAATCTATTTTCACCTAAAATACCTATATATTAAACATCATAAAAACTTTAATAAACCACTTATCAAAGGCAAAATTACTTAAGAAATAAAAATTAACTGAATTAAAAAAATCTACATGTAACCCAATCTATATTTTCAGATATATTTATATGAAAAAACCACCATCATTGAACTCCTCTCTCATCAATGGCTTTCTCATAATAGAAACTAAAAAAAAAATTGAAATGAAATGAAACTCCAAAAAAATAAAGGGACTATAATAGAAGAAAAATGAAAATATAGGGATAAAAAAGAACTTTAGTGTGCTAATTTAAGATTGGCCATCACAATTTTATGAGTTTTACTTTTGGTCCTATATCTTTTAATTGTGTTTTTCTATAACAAATTAGTTACTAATTTGATAAAAAAAAATCCAATTAAAAAGAATAAAAAGCAAAAAAAAAAAAACCATAAGAATCCATAATGCACTCATAATTTTTTTTCCCCAAGATCTTTTAGTGTTTATAGTAATTTCTAAGCTTGGAAGTAGAATTTATATTCTTTTAGTGTATGTATATTCTTTAGGGGGTATGATCATTGCAAGATTTAACTACTCATTCGTATATTATTGTGAATGAATTGTGCAAAAATTTTTGTTTTTTAAATTTTGTCCTCAAACATTTTTTCTTGGTGATTTAGTCTTAATTGAAAACCAATTGTTTTTTATTTCTTATGAAATAGTGGGATTGAAAGAAGAGTCACCGAAACGAAAAAGATACCAAACATAGATGGCGTGCCATAAGTTTCATAAAAAATACATTTTGGTCCTTAAACTTCAAAAATAACACATATTATAAAATTCAAATTCTATTTTGGTACAAAAGTTAATTTGTGTTATTTTTTAGGCCCTGGTTAATAGAGTAGAGAGAGAAGTCACTAAATTCCGGCAGTAGAGAAAAAACATGTTGTTAACACTGATTTAAACCACCAAAATAGACGATATTTGTGTCAAATCAATTCATTTGATGAGAAAAGTTCATATTAGGTGTTTTTTTTACTTTAAAATTCATGAAAAAAACAAATCTGAACTTGGGTAATTTTTGGTTTCGGGTTGATTTTGGTTTTTGGGGTACTTTTTTATTTTTTTAAAATCATGAATAAGTTTATCACGGTTTCTAAGATTTTTATAGGTGTTTTTGGTATAAAAAATGAGTTGAAAAATTGGTTTTAGGTCAAAAACACATAAGTCCTAATTTTTCAGCCATCACAGTGGCCAAAATTCAGGCAAAAACAGACAACGCGTCGTTTGTTTATTCTTTTGAAAACAAATTGGGGCAGACGACATGTCTGCAGCAAAGACAACAAAAAAAATAAGGGCTTAGGCATGCGGGCCTACAAGGGAAGGCCCACGCGTGGGCTTTGATAAAATGGGCCAAACAGACTATTATTTTTTTTCTTCTAGTTTACTTTTATCGATACCTTTTTTCAACATATCTTTTTTAAATAATTTTTAAATTTATGTTTCAATTAATATCAGTCATTTGTGATTTTTTATTTGCCTATTTAACTTTTTTTGGATAGAGATTTTTTTAAAAAATTATTTTGTGTGTGTTTAATTCTTGAAGAGATTCTGATTCATCAATATTTTTTTAAAATATTTGTGTAGATGAATTTTATTTTTGAAAATAAAAAAATTATTTCCAGATAATATTTCTAATATGTATAGCTTTGCATAATATTTTTATTTTATTTTATTTTATTCAATAAATTTAATGTGTTTGTCTATTTTTATTATCATTTGGTTGAAGAAAAAAATATTTTAATAAATAAAATTTAGCAAACATAACTGGAAAAATATCATGTCTTTCAAGATTAAATATCTTGATATAGACCTATCTCTCGATTTTTCAAATTTTATTTTTAGGTATTGTAAATGACTTTTTATTTATTTATCAGCACATATTGTTCTTGATTTATTCGATTACGTATATACATAAAATTTTAATTTGTACTTAAATTTTTTAAACTACAAAAATATATTAAAAAGACTCGCATATATAAATTTTTTATAAAAGATAAAAATAAAAATAACTGACCCATAACAAAGCACTACTCACGTAACTAGTTACTTATATAATACATGTTATAGGTGAAAAAATAAAAAGGGCAACTACACCCTCCAGTCCCCTTTGGTTCTGTCACTGCTTTTAACAAGGATAATGTTCTATTCTCAAGGACGTTTAGCAAGAAGAAGAGGAAGGAGAAGAAGTAAATGGGGATGGGGTCTTGAGTTCGGACAACATCAACAATATAGAAGAAAAGCATCGATAGATTCATTTTTTGACAAATAAAAAGAATTAAAAAGTCAATGTTTCTTTGAACATGGAGTTACGCCATTGAGAGAACTTATATTTACCTTAGGAGTTGTGATATTAGTTTTTTTCTTGTAATTTGCTAGTAGCATTGTCCCTTTGTTACACTCATCTTAACTTCAATGGCACATGTTTACTCATGAAAGATGTTGGGTTGGGTTTTGTTGAAAGAAGCATATGTATATAATTTCCGATCGATAGTAATAATTATCTCTCCCTTCAAGATCCTATCGAATCGTAAGAACAATAATCTACAGTGCTACGTACTTCTGAGTTGACTCATGCATGGTGAAGGGTTTTTGAGTACTTACAGAGATTGAAATTGAGGCACGGAGAAAACAAACCAAGTTATATATCAGATACCTGCATGTTACGTACAACAATGGTTAATCGATTGATCGAGAATCAAATGATACTGGTTAAAATAATACCTATGATCACTTACTTGTTTGAAGCTCAAACCTTGCTCTGCAATGGATCTTCTCTAGAGCTGAGATATATAGATGCTTTTTATGACTATCAACCCTTGCCAAAAGTCGACAAAGAAATTAGAATAATATGCATTAATCAGAAATAGAACTAGCCGCCCTAATATGCCAAGAGGACGAAGACTTCATAAGTTGAAGAGTCTTCGTCCTTGAACTCTGCATGCTGGGACAACTAGAAAATCACGATGGTTAAGATAGAAAATCATAAATTTATCATATAAAACACCGTTGAAGATACGGTGTGTCTATGAAGGCACATGCCCACACAGTCCCAGAAAATTTTCTTTCAAGGGGCATATGTACTTATGCAGTGGTAGACGACAATACTTATACAATCACTTCACATGGTTACTTTTGCTACTATAAATGTATTTTTTTTCCACTCCCCTAAAAGAGAGCATTAACATGTTGAATGGAATATCTATGATTTAAAAATACAAATGGACCCTTACTTGCCTCTCCCATTTTATTTATTACTCTCTACACTTGGATGCCAGATTTTATTAGATTTTTCTGTTAAAAATTTCTAGAAATGTATGGAAGAAAGCGCCTGATGATCATATACAAATTAATGCCTTTCTCTTTTGAACTCTAAGATCTGTAAAGGGAGGCACACTACATATTTATTCTTCACTCTTTTATTCGACACAAAACCTTACCAGAGACCTTATTATAAAACAGTCGTGTAATTTATTTATTGACTTCTTATTAGTTATTCCTCGACGTAACATATAATGGGCTCCCACAAACATAATAATGTTAGGATTGTTACCAATGTGCAGCAATCATCAATGAACTGCACCGTCCATTGACAATGAAACGTTTGCAGTCCATCTTCTAGAAGGATAGCTGCTATTGTCAAAGAAAAAAAGCTATAAACGGTGAGAAATAAACAGGTCAGTTTTTAAGAGTCAAAAAGACTGCTAGTGCAGCTACTATTGTTGACAAATGACCAAGAATGTGTCTGATCGAGCCGGCTGAAGGAGATTATGCGGAGCTGCTTTCTCTAGAGATCCTGTGAACGAAACTTGCAAGGAGCTAATATAACTCTAACACTCAAAAAATGATAGGTTCCTAAAACTGGACCTCTGATAGAAGGTGTGTTGTGACCTATAATTATAGTCAACCAGTCATCAGCTGAAGATGTGGCTTGGTTTTAAACGATTGAGTATCAAAGCAAATGTCATGATTTTTTTATTTTTTTATGCAATGATAACTTAATAAAAAATAAATTAAAATATATTATGAAGCTAAATTGTGAGTTAGCACAATGTAAAATGTAAAACGATGAAATAAATAACAAAATGATGACAAGAGAAAAAAAAAAGTTAACTGCAGGGAAGGTCCTATTTTTAAAAGGACAAAAAAAGAGAGGAAATCAATGTATCTTGGTAATAAGTGATATCCTAATATCTTTAGGTTTTTGTTAATCTACTCAATTTTGCTTGTTTAATTGGGATAAAAACAAAATGACAGTTTTTTTTATATATATAATATTAGGAGGGTTTTCAGGGTCTGATTAGCAGCATGATAAAAGTTGTTTTTTAAAATATTTTTTGTTTAAAAATACATTAAAATAATATTTTTTTATTTTTTTAAATTTATTTTTTATATCAACATATCAAAATAATCTAAAAACATAAAAAAAAATTGAAGCTAAATTTTTTTTTTTAAATTTTAAAAATATGGTTATACCATAATGTTAAATAAAATCTTAGTAATTTTAGAGAATAATATAAATAATATCTAAAAATTTTATCTAAAAACTTAAATTAAAGCTATTAAATTAAGATGATTATTTAATAAGTAAATACAAGATAATCACGGAACCGTAACATGGTTTAATGGTTTATTCGATTTTTAGACCTTAATTAATTAAAATGAGAGCTAGTCAAGTTTCAAATTCAAGGGAAGCCAGCAGAGATGATGTTGACGCCATAGCTTGTGTATGGTGACTTCGTGACATTCAGGAAAAAAGAAAAAAAAAAGAATAAATTAAGCTTCAAGATTTATTATATATCCACTGCATTCTAAATGTATGGTTGATCGATGACATTAAAAAAAAAAAAATCAGTTTTTATCGTGCCATTTTCCAAGAAGACAACATCAAACAACCTCCCTGACCCCTCTCGCTTTTTGAATTTAATGCCAGCTTCTTGCAGCTCTTTGGCATTGCGTATGAAATACCGATCGTTGTCCTGTGGTGCCCTCGTAATAGGCTGCTGATACCCAGTACGATACATTATGTCAAGAAGATGCTTGCAAACATTCTCAGGAATTCTACGGTTTCCTGAGCCTGGAAATATCCGCTGGCAAAAATTTAAGGCCATACCAAAGAAGTCTTCGTTCTGATCCTCATACATCTTAGTAAACAACTCCCGAAGAACAAAGAATGGAAGTTGAAGAAGCTCTTGTAGATACCGTTTTTTGTGTTCTTCCATCATCTTCAAGTTATCTTTTCCACGATGATAAGGGCCGATGGAGAGGATTTCCGGCTCAAATGCCCTTTCGTTTACATGTCGGAGGCGACTAGGAACCTTGAAAATACTGCATGTTGAGTGATTAGAAGGCAAACCTCTAAGCTTTTCGTCGATTTGAACGATTAAAGGGTTCCAACGACTCATCTCTTTTTCCTGAAATTAATGGATACAAAAATGTTTTAAAAAGGTCCCAACGATTCATCCAAAACTTTATTTTGAATGTAATTAAAACTGTGCGTGTTACTGATGTCTTTTCTATGGACAAGAAACATGTTGATTATAAATTCAAAATTGAGGTATATAAAAGTTTTCTTTGTTTTGCATTTCAAAAATGTTTTTTTAAAAATAAATTTTTTTTTTCAAATTAATATTTTTTATGTATTCTCATATCATTTTGATGTATTGATATTAAAAATAACAAAGTTTTATTTTAATGCATTTCGCAGCGAAAAATACTTTAAAAATCAATAATCACTACACTTCCAAACACCCCCAAAGTAAATTTCATTTTTAAATATCAAATGATAATATTTTTTATTAACTCGAGTCAACTCGTCAAGCACGTGACTCGGATTATAGACCCGACTGTATTAATAACATTATTTTTTTAAAATATTTTTTATTTAATTATATGATAATTAAAATAAACATCGTAAAAAAAAGCAACCGTAAAAAACATTTAAGAAAATAATGATGGGATGTAAAACAAAATGCTTAATAATGACTCTTATGCTCATATTAAAAAAAATGATTGATATTTAATAAAATAATATCTAAAATCTATTCTTATTTAATTTAATAAACTAATATTTTAAATTAATTAATTTTAAAAAAATAAATTAAAAAAAAAAACAAGAAAAAGGAAAAAGAAAAAAGGAAAAAGGAAAAGGGGCCAAGTGCACAAGCTTTGGTTGCCCAGCATGCCTAACCCTCTAAAAAGGGCCCAAGCACGTGGCCTTCCTAGCCATGTCCACGTGCTTGGCTTTAATCAGAAAACTCGGCCGCGCTTGAGCTTAGAAGCCTAAACTCGTGCTTGGAAGCCCATACTCACACCTCTTTTTTTTCTTCAATGTTCACTTTTATGTTTTTTTTTCTAAGCAGATGATAGCTTATTTGTAGTGGCAAGTGACTTATTGCCATTTTAGTGCTGCCTGGAATTCGGTTATCATTGTGGTGGTTGGAAAATCAAGAGAAGAAGATTTATGGTTTTAAAATATATTTTTCAACATATTTTCATCTAAAAATACCTATTAAACACCATAAAAAATCTTAATAAATCACTTATCAACCTCAAAATTACTCAAGAAATAAAAATTAACCGAATTAAAAAATCTACACGGAACCCAATCTATATTTCCAGACAAGTTTATAGGAAAAAAAAAACCACTACCATTGTACTCCTTTCTCATCAATAGCTTTCTCAAAATAGAAACTAAAAAATAAAATAAAAAAATAAAGTTTTGAAATGAAAAGAAACTCAAAAAAAATAAAGGGACTATAATATAAGAAAAATGAAAATATAGGGATAAAAAAGAACTTTTGTTGTGCTGTGCTAATTTAAGATTGGCCATCATAATTTTCTGAGTTTCACTTTTGATCCTATATCTTTTAATTGTGTTTTTTTATAACAAATTAGTTACTAATTTGATTTTTTTTAAAAAAGAGGATGCAATTAAAAAGAAAAAAAAAAAAAAAAAACCATATGAATCCACAATGTACTCAGTATTATTTTTTTCCCAAATCTTTTAGTGTTTCTACGAATTTCCAAGCTAGGAAGTAGCATTTATATTCTTTTGGGTATCCATTTATGAACAAATATATATATATATATATATATATATATATATATATATATATATATATGTGTGTGTGTGTGTGTGTGTGTGTGTGTGAGTTTTTTTCAGGGGTACGATCATTAAGTATAAAACTATAAGGCATGGGTTTTTTCCTTACAAGATTTCAATACTCATTTTCTCATTGTGAATGGACAGCGCAAAATTTTTTATTTTTTAATTTTGTTTTTAATTTTTTTTTAGGTGATTTAGTCTTAATTGAAGACCACTTGATTATGATTTCTTATGAAATGATGAGAATGAAAGAAGAGAGACCAAAACAAAAAAGACACTAAACATGGGTGGTGTGCTATAAATTTTACAAAAGATATACTTTGATCCTCAAACTTTAAAAATAACATAGATTATAAAATTCAAATTCTATTTTGGTACCAAAGTTAATTTGTAATATTTTTTAATCTTTGGTTAAGATAGGAAAGAGAGAGGTCACTGGATTCTAGCAGTAAAGAGAAAAACATGTTGTT
Organism: Populus trichocarpa; assembly: GCF_000002775.5. Taxonomy (NCBI): domain Eukaryota; kingdom Viridiplantae; phylum Streptophyta; class Magnoliopsida; order Malpighiales; family Salicaceae; genus Populus; species Populus trichocarpa. The sequence goes on along the minus strand of NC_037287.2, from coordinate 18,728,792 downwards.
AACACTGATTTAGCTCACCAAAACGAATGATATTTGTGTTAAAAGATTTCATTGATGAGAGTTAGGTTTTTTTTTACCTTCGAAGTTCATGAAAAAATAAATCTGAGTTTGAGTTGATATTTTATTTTGGATTGATTTTGGTTTTTGGGGTGCTTTTTTATTTTTTTTAGGACATTGATAAGTTTAACACAATTCCTAAGATTTTTATAGGTGTTTTTGGTAAAAAAAAAAAACAAATGGGTTGAAAAATTGATTTTTGGGTAAAAAACACTTAAACCCTAATTTTTCAGCCACCACAATGACCACATTCTATGCAAAAATAGATAATGCGTCATTTGTTTTTTTTTTTTTTTTCAAAACAAAGTAGGACAAACGACATGTTGTCTGCACCAAGGGCAACAAAAAGAAAGGACCTAGGCATGCGGGCTTGCCAAGGAAGGCCTACATATGGGCCCTAACAAAATGGGTCGGACAAGCTATTTTTTTTTCTTCTAGTTTGTTTTTTATTAATACCTTTTTTCAACATGTTTGTTTAAAAAATAATTTTTAAATTTATGTTTCAATTAATATTAGTCATTTATGATTTTTTTTATTTGCTTATTTAACCTTTTTTGGATAGAGATTTTTTTTAAAAATATTTTGTGTGTATTTAATTCTTGAAGAGATTCTCATTCATCAATAATGTTTTTTAATATTTTGTATAGATGGATTTTATTTTTGAAAATATATATTTTTTATTTTTAGATAATATTTTTAATATGTGTAGCTTTGCATAATATTTTTCATTTTTATTTTGTTCAATAAATTTAATATATTTGTCTATTTCTATTATCATTTAATTGAATAAAAAAATATAAACAAAATTAATTTAGTAAACATAACTGGGTAAATATCTTTTTTGTGAGATTAAATATCTTGATGTAGACCTGTCTCTCGATTTTTCAAATTTTATTTTAGGTATTGTAAATGATTTTTGATTTATTTATCAAGACACATTGTTATGGATTTATTTGATTACATGTATGCATGAAAATTTTGATTTGCACTTAAAGTTTTTAAACTACGTACAAAAAAATATTTAAAAAACTTGCATATATATAATTTTTTTATAAAAATAAAAATATCTTACCCGCAGTGAAGAAGAACTCGCATAACCAGTTACTTATTGAAGAAATGAAAAGGGAAAAAAATGAAAAGGGCAACTACGTACACCCTCCAGTCCCCTTTGGTTGTGTCACTGCTTTTAACAAGGATAATGTTCTATTCTCAAGGACGACGTTTAGCAAGAAGAAGAAGAAGAAGAAAATAGGGTCTTGAATTCGGACAACATCAACAATATAGAAGAAAAGCATCAATAGATTCATTTTTTGACAAATAAAAAGAATTAAAAAGTTAATGTCTCTTTGAACATTAATGAGTTACACCATTGAGAGAAGTTGTATTTACCTAGGAGTTGTGATATTAGTTTTCTTCATGTAATTTGCTAGTAGCATTGTCACCTTGTTACACCCATCTTAACTTCAATGGCACATGTTTACTCATGAAAGATGTCGGGTATTGTTGAGAGAAGCATATGTATATAATTTCCATATATAGGAATAATTATCTCTCCATTCAAGATCCTATCGAATCGTAAAAACAATAATCTACAGCGCTACTTGTGAGTGGAATCATGCATGGTGAAGGATTTTTTAGTACTTACAGGCATAGGCGGAGGTATGGCAAAGGCTGGGGTGGGCTTTAGCCCAGGTCAAGATTTTATCAATATTTTTTGACTAGTTTTATATAAACAAATTCATAATTTTCAATTAAATTATGAAAAAATTTTGAAAATTTGCGTGGAGCCTTTTAATATTATGCTTTAGCTTGGGTTAAAATTTCAGAATTTTTGGAGAAATTTAGAAATTTGATGAAAAATCATAATTTGACCAGGTTTACGTTATTGGACGTAATTTTCAATCCAACCATCAGATCGAGCTGAACTTTTACGAGGGATCTTAAAATATATTGAATAAAATCTGGTTAAAATTTTAGAATGAACGGAGCTTGGTAGTGCTAACAAAAAAAAAAGGACCGTCAAATAAAAGCAAAATGACTCATTAAGAGTAAAATGGTTATTTGCCATTAAAAAATAAAACAAATCAGCTCCTCCTTTCTTTTATATGTTTCCGACTGGGCAGAAGCAGAATAAAAAAATAAAAAAAAGAAAAGACGAGAGAGAAATAGAAAAAAATAAGGGAAAAACATAAAAAAAAAATCTAAGGAAAAAAATAAAAAAAGTGAAAGAATAACCTCGTAAACTTACAAAGTTCAACTTATAAAACACTAATCTAGGGAAGAATCAAGTGAAGGAAGGAGGAAATGAAAGAGGGAAAAAATTTAATTACTTTGTTTTTCAGTTGACATGAGATTGTTATTTTATCCTGGTTGAGGGGTTGTTACAATATCGATTCAGATTCGATTATAGATGAATTATATTCCACAAAACATCAAAGGATGTAACTTTAATAGTGAGTTTATTTTTACTTTCGCTTTAATTTTATGTACTTTTAAATTTATTTTTTAATATTTTGGGTAGTGTATTTGAATTAAAACTTTATTGTTAACTTCAAAAATTCATGTACATGAATTAATAATCGATCTTAAAAAATATTTATATATTTATTTAATAGCCCAGGATAAAAAAAATTTCTGGCTCCGCCCTTGCTTACAGGGTTTGACACTGAGGCCCAGAAAGCTCAAACCTTGCTCTGCAATGGATCTTCTCTAGAGCTGGGATATATAGATTCTTTTTATAACTATCAACCCTTACCAAAAGTCGACAAAGAAATTAGAATGATATGTATTGATCTGAAATAGAACTAGTCGCCCTACTATGCCAAGAGGACGAAGACTTCATAAGTTGAAGAGTCTTCGTCTTTAATCTCTGCATGCTGGGACAGCTAGTTCCATGGAAGTGTCCACATCAGTTTTCGGCTGAGATATCGATGTTTTTTTTTTTTTTTTGTTACTATCCATCCTTGCCAAAATTCGACAAAGAAATTAGAAAAACATGTTTGTTGTGTGTGGTCCCGCACCATGTGATTGTGGGACCACCACATTTAATTGGCAAGGGGCAGCAGCTTGCCTCTTTCAAAACATAAATAATTAGTACTGTAGCAACAGTTCAGCTTTAGCAAAAGAGAGAATATAAAACAGGGAAAAAGAGAAGAAGAAAGGCAGCAGAATAGTCTCTCTTCTATTTCCAGCTCTTTAACAGTTGGAACGGGCTGAGATTTTTACAACCATTTCTAGACATGTTAATCCTCATTCTAGACGGTTAGATTGAATATTAATGATGTAAAAACTGGTCATTTTGTTAGAAATCAGGACTATTAGTATTGTGAGTTTTTCTCAAACACTTTTTTTTTTTTTTAATCTTGTTGTATTTCAAAAATAAATTGTTTTTTTTTTTTTCGTAACCCGGGTGTCCTGGCCAGCTTACGCGCACCATAACTAATCCCCGAACCCACTGAACACCCTGCAAGCCCAGTAGGCAGGTAAGACACCGCGGGGGTGACAGACGTGCACGCTGAGGCTCGAACCCAGGTGACAAAGGCAAGGAAACCTTGCCTCTGCTGTTGGGCCACAAGTCTCGGTGCAAAAAAAATAAAAATTGTTGTATATAATATGTATGTTGTATATGTATGTTGCAGCTCTTAGTTAAATTTAAGGCCTATTTCTTTATGCGGCTGCGGTAGCTTTTAAAACAAACAGCGTAAACAATATGTTTGGTAACATTAAAACTCAAATTAATGTGTATGTGGGGCCCGTTGAAACCGTAGGTTAGTGAGAAGCAGCTTTCAGCTGCTTCTCACGTGGCCGCGTCTATGCCAGGTGAATTAATTCACCAGGGCGCTGATTAAATGAATAGTGCTAGGTGAATCTCACGTGGACAGTGTCTCAACTGTTCATTGGACCGCGTCCGACCCGATAAATTTTTTTTTTAAATTGTGTTTTACTCGAAAAACTAGTGTTTAATACTATTCAATAACAATACATAAATTAGAAGGACATCGCATGATGACGTAGCATTTGCGGAATTTGATCGCAATTCCAATTTTGTTTTTGATGATATTTTACCTGATTTTGTTGCATGCTCAAAATACCATAGAAACTATAGTTCTTGTCGGATGAATTTCATACGTGATGAAATAAGGTAAGTTAATGGAATAATAAAAAATATTTGATATAAAGTATTATTTATTTAATGATGTAATAGTAGTTGTTAAATCTACAATATTTAAATTAAAAACTATCAATATTAATATATATCTTTTTTAGTTATTTTATAACCTCAATTTGAAAAGTATTTTTAACCAAACACATTAAACTACTTTTTATTCAACCTCAATTTTAACCACAGTTTTAACCAAACATATATAAATATCAAACTAACCTCAACTAAAAGTAATTTTTATAAAACAACTTTTTTTAAATCACAATCACAAAACCTACAACAATACCAAACATATTAAAAAAAAATGTGAAGATACGGTGTTGTTAAATTAATTGAGATCAAATAGAGAAAGGAGGCTAGAATTCTAAATAATCTGTATATTATGAATGCATAGTCTTAACCTAAATACAAATAAAGTATATATAGGTCAAACTGAAAGTACTATTCTACCCTTAATAAATAAGACTACATAAATATTATTTAACATCTCCCCTCAAACTCACGATGCGGCAGCTACAAGCATCGAGAGTTTGCCAACCAGAAAACAAAAACGAGAGATGGAATGCGCCTTGGTAAAGAAATCTGCAATCTGCAAGGAAGAAGGAACAAAAGGCAAAGCAATGGTGCCATGTTTGAGATGATGACGAGTAAGATGACAATCGATCTCAATGTGCTTAGTGCGCTCATGAAAAACCGAGTTATGAGCAATCTGAATAGAACTCTGGTTGTCACAATACATAAGAGTAGGATGAGTAAAGGAAATTCCCATATCAGCAAGTAACCAACGTAACCAAACAATCTCTTTGGTAGTAGATGCCATGGCACGATATTCTGCTTCGGTGGATGATTGAGAAACAATAGATTATTTCTTGCTCTTCCAAGAAATAAGAGAATCACCTAAAAAGATACAGAACCCGGTAACAGACTTGCGATCTGTGAGATCACTACCATGATCAGCATCAGAGTATGCACGCAACTCCAAAGAAGAGGTGGATGAAAGTAAAAGACTCTGAAAAACTGTACCCCGAAGATATCGCAAAATACGAAGAACAGCTGCCTAGTGAACAGTAGTAGGAGAAGCAACAAACTGACTAACAACATGAACATCATATGCAATATCTGGACGAGTGATGGTGAGATTTACCAAACTCCCAACAATAGTGCAGTATAAAGTAGGATCTATCAAAGGTAAACCATCAGAAGAAGAGTACCTTGCGTTAACCTCAATAGGAGTATCTACAGTCTTGTTATCAGTAAGTCTAGCTCGCTCAAGAATATCTGCAACATATTTCGACTGAGAAAGAAGGTAACCTCTAGGTGAGTATGCTACCTCAATACCCAGGAAATATCGAAGATAACCCAAATCCTTCATTTCAAATCGTCTAGCCAACTCTGTCTTCAAAACTGAAATACCATCAATATCATCACCAGTAATAATCATGTCATCAACATATAAAGACAGAATGATACGACCTGCATCATTGCACTTAATAAAAAGAGCAGAATCATGACTGCTAGAAACAAAGCCAAGAGACGAGATCACAATAGAGAATTTCTCAAACCAAGCACGAGGTGCTTGTTTGAGACCATATAATGCTTTCTTAAGCTTACAAACATATCCAGAGTCATGTGAAATACCAGGAGGGGGTGCTATATAAACTTCTTCTTGAAGATCTCCATTCAAGAATGCATTTTTAACATCAAGCTGAGAAATATGCCACTGACGAATCGAAGCTACGGCAATAAGAGTACGAATAGTAGTCATTTTTGCAACCGGGGCAAATGTCTCCTCATAGTCCATACCATACTGTTGAGAGTATCCTTTTGCAACCAGCCTAGCTTTGTATCGCTCAATAGACCCATCAGAATTAGTCTTGATCTTATACATCCAACGACAACCAACAACACTCTTACTAGGAGGTAGAGGAACCAGATCCCAAGTATCTGTCTTATGCAAAGCAGAAAGTTCCTCATCCATAGCTTGCTGCCAAAGCGGATCAAGAATTGCCTCTTTATAGGAAGAGGGCTCAAAGAGACAATGAATAGAAGCTAAAAAGGAAGTAAATGATGAAGAATAACAAGAATAAGTGAAATCTGGTAGTTTTGTGGACTTACGAATGCGGATGGACTGACGTGGAGGTGGATCCACAATCTCAGATGAAGCTTGAGGGGCTGTAGATGAGAATGGAGCTTCAGGTGTGCCAGAGAGTAAAGTACCAGTACCTGCAGAGTTATGAGTACAAATTGATCGAACATAGGGAGAGGTATCATTACCAGAATCCTCAGAAAAAGGATCTATATGAATAAGATCAGATTTTATCAGGCTATGAGTAGTGGATGGAATAGAAAAGAAAGGTATATGCTCAAGGAAGACAACATGACGAGACACATAAAGTTTCTGAGTTATTGGATCAAAACAATGATACCCCTTTTTACCTTCACCATAACCCAGAAAGACACAAATAACGGATCGAGGGGATAGCTTACTGCGTTCTACATGAGAACGAAGAACGAAACAAGTACAACCAAAGACTCTAAATAAGGAATAATCAGGGATATACCCATATAACTTTTCAAAAGGAGATAGACCCGAACTATGAGAAGATGGAATTGTATTAATCAAACTTACAGCAGTAAGAACAGCTTCTCCCCAAAACTCACTAGGAACAAAAGCAGACAACAAGAGAGAACGAGCAGTTTCAACAATGTGCCTATGTTTTCTTTCAGCTACACCATTTTGTTCAGGAGTATCTGTACATGAAGTTTGGTGGATGGTTCCATCTAAGGCAAGCATTTGACAAAATTTATTAGAGGTGTATTCCCCACCCAAATCACACCTAAAGAATTTGATCACAGCAGAATGTTGAGTTTTGATAAGAGCTCGAAAAGCTGCATATATCTCAAAGAATTCAGAACGATGTTTCATTAAATAAACCCAACAATAACGAGTATGATCATCAATAAAAGAGACATAATATCGAGACCCTCCTTTTGTGGAAACAGGAGAAGGTCCCCATACATCAGAATGAATCAAATCAAATGGTGAAGATGAAACAGAAATACTTCGATTAAAAGGTAAAGCAGAAAATTTTGCCAGTTTACATCCACTACAATCAGAAATGTCACAAGTTTTCAAATTTCCTAAAGCTCCTGTGGATGTCAAAAATCTCAAACGAGATGATGAAACATGACCTAGACGGGAATGCCATAAATAAAAACTAGAAGATGAAAGACTCAAACGAAAGGAAGACAAATCAGCAGTAGTAGTAGCAGCGGCAGCAGCAGCAACTGGCACTTTTAACTCATCCAAAATATATAGTCCATTCTCCCTACGGCCTGTCCCAATCAGCTTCTGAGACTGCAGATCCTGTACACAACAAAAAGAACCAGAAAACATGACTAAATAATCACCAGAATCACATATTTGACCAACAGTCGCAAGATTCAATTTGAGTTTTGGAATAAGATAAACATTAGGGAGAGACAAGTGAGGTGTGACAACAGAAGCAACATCTGCTAAGGGCATAGGAGTGCCATCAGCAGTCATAACAGGAATGGAGGACAAAGGGGACACTGAGGTAAAAGATGAGGAATCTGGAGACATATGATGGGAAGCACCAGAATCCAAGACCCATTTAGAGTGTGACATACCTGAGGAACTATGAGACAACTGACCTATGGAAGAAGCGGACATTGCTTGTGGCTGCAAGGAGAGAAACTTCTGAAATTGCTCAGCCAAAGAATTAGGATCGGTAATAGAGCCTGGGGAAGCTACTGCTGCAGTATTATGGTGTGGTGGTTTATAACCCTGAGGTGGTCGATGAGCATTAGATTGTGATTGACTGCCAGACTTCCAAGCTTGATTCTGCTGTCTCAACTTAGGACACTGAGCCTTCCAATGACCTTTCTGCTTACAGAAACTGCACTCATCAAAGCCAACCCTTGTGTAGGGCTTGTTCTGATGATTAGAGAATGACTTAGAAGGTACTGCTAGTACAGAAGGATTTGAAGCAGAAAGAATTCCCTTTTCAGAATAAGACTGAAGACGTATTTCTTCAGCCAATAACTCACTAACAACAGAGTCAACAGAAGGCAGTGGAGTACGATGTAGAATTGAACCTCTAAGTCCTTCGAAGTCACTGCGAAGTGCTGTTAAAAACTGTACCAATCATTGCTGCTCTTTACGCTCAATATAGGCACCACATGCCTTTAATTCTGCTGATTCTGTAAGAGCCAATTGATCCCAAAGATCTGTCATAGCAGAATAAAACTCTTGAATACTCATATTCTTCTGATGAAGAGCTCGTATGTCATTCTCTAATTGATACTGTTTTGCAAAATTTGATTGCGTGAATAACCTTTGCAGATGATCCCAAACCTCTTTTGCTGTCTCATACTTCGCCAACTGCGTACCTATCGAATGCTCAACAGAATTATTGATCCAAGTAATGATCTTTGCATTATTTGCTTCCCATGTATCTATCAAAACAACATCCCCCTCCTCAACATTCTTAGGTATTATATAAGTTCCACTAACATACCCCCACATCTTCTTACCCTTAAGAAAATTTCGCATTACATAGCTCCAATACGAATAGTTCTTCCCATCCAACCTCACACTCACAGACTGAAGCGAATCATCTCTTTCAGTAGTCATAATTAACAATCATAGAGAACCAGAATGCAAAAGCAGCGGAAAACAAAATACCAAATTGCAGAAACTGAACAGAGATTGCAGAAACTAAACAAATATCTTCTCAAAATTATACGATTACTCCAAAACACAAAACCAATTTGCAGAAACTGAACACAAATACCAAATTGCAAAAGCTGAAAGGTAGACGAAATACCAAAATAATTGCAGAAACTGATGAAATACCAAATTTTGCAGAAGCGGAAGACAAAATCTCACTCCAAAAAATAGTTGGATCCGCGAACTTGTGCTTGAGATTAAGCCTCGTTTCATAAAACCAGCTCTGATACCATGTTAAATTAATTGAGATCAAATAGAGAAAGGAGGCTAGAATTCTGAATAATCTGTATATTATGAATGCATAGTCTTAACCTAAATACAAATAAAGTATATATAGGTCAAACTAAAAATACTATTCTACCCTTAATAAATAAGACTACATAAATATTATTTAACAGGTGTGTCTAAGAAGGCCCGCACAGTCGCAGAAAATTTTCTAATCATGACATATTATAACAAGATTTCTATCATTTATAACCATTTAGGTGGTGGCCCAGTGGTAAGAGCTTGGGACTAAGAGGTTTGCTCCCTCTGTGGTCTCAGGTTCGAGCCCTGTGGTTGCTCATATGATGGCCACTAGAGGCTTACATGGTCGTTAACTTCAGAGCCCGTGGGATTAGTCGAGGTGCGCGCAAGCTAGCCTGGACACTCACGTTAAACTAAAAAAAAAAAGGATTTCTATCATTTATTAAGTTAACGAACCGTATTCGATCAACCTCATAAATTTACTCACCAAAGATTGGATAAAGGGTTTTAACCTTCACTCTAAGTAAAGAGGTGAACATAATAATAATAATAATAAAAAGAATGTAAGGGAATCATTAGAGAGAGTGTTATTAAACTTTGCTTTACAAATCAACCTTAAACTTGACTTGATCTGAGCTTATAAAGAATCGAGTTGGTGAAACTTAGATTGCTCAATTAAAATTTAATTTAATTTTTTTTATTTTTTTTCAAAACAATAATTGTTGTAACATAAAAAAAAACACCTAAAATGAAATTATCTTCATTAACCCAGTCAACTCGAATTATTCCGTATATCCATAATCTTGGGTTTGGACTAGAAGGGTTGCATTTAATAACTTTGATGGGCGGTTTTCGTCAAAGAGGCTGGGACCAAGAAGTGTGTCTAATCGAGCCAGCTGAAGGAGATTATGCGGAGCTGCTTTCTCTAGAGATCCTGTGAATGAAACTTGCAGGGAGTAATATATAAAAAATATCTCTATTTGTTTTTATATTTTTAAAATATTTTTAAAAAAAAATAAATTTTTTTATTTTTTTATTTGCTTCAAATTAAAATATTTTTGGTTTTTTAAAAAATTATTTTGATACGCTAATATAAAAAATAATTTTTAAAAAATAAAAAAAATATTATTTTAATATATTTCTGAATGAAAAATATTTTAAAAAAATAATCACAACTATTCTCCTAAATAAATAACATGAAAAAAAATATATGATAGGTTCGTAAAACTGGACCTCTGATAGAAGGTGTGCTGTACGTGACCTATAATTATAGTCAACCAGTCATCAGCTGAAGATGTGGCTTGGTTTTAAACGATTGAGTATCAATGCAAATGTCATGATTTTTTTTTTTTTGATGCAATGATAATTTAATAAAAAATAAATTAAAATATATTACTGTAAATTATCACAATGTAAAATGTAAAACGATGAAATAAATAACAAATTGATGACAAGAGAAGAAAAAAAAAAGAAGTTAACTGCGGGGAGGGTCCTTCTATTTTTAAAAGGACAAAAATAGAGAGGAAATCAATGTATCTTGGTAATAAGTGATATCCTAATATCTTCAGGTTTTTGTTAATCTACTAAAGTTTTGCTTGTTTAATTGGGATAAAAAACAAAATGGCAGTTTTTTTTTTTTTTTTGGATATTAGGAGGGTTTTTAGGGTCTGTTTAGGAGCATAGAAGAAGTTGTTTTTTAAAATGTTTTTCATTTAAAAATATATTAAAATAATATTTTATTTTATTTTTTTAAATTTATTTTTTTATATCAGCACATCAAAATAATCTAAAAACATAAAAAAAAATTGAAGCTAAATTTTTTTTTATAAAATTTTAAAAATATGGTTATACCATAATGTTAAATAAAACCTTAGTAATGTTAGAGAATAATATAAATAATATCTTAAAATTTTATCTAAAAACTTAAATTAAAGCTATTAAATTGAGATGATTATTTAATAAGTAAATACAAGATAATCACGCAACCGTAACATGGTTTAATGGTTTATTCGATTTTTAGACCTTAATTAATTAAAATGAGAGCTAGTCAAGTTTCAAATTCAAGGGAAGCCAGCAGAGATGATGTTGATGCCATAGCTTATGTGTATGGTGACTTCGTGACATTCAGGAAAAAAGAAAAAAAAAAGAATAAATTAAGCTTCAAGAATTTATTATATATCCACTGCATTCTAAATGTATGGTTGATCGATGACATTAAAAAAAAAAAAAAAAACCTCATCCTTAACATTCCTAATCTCAATTACATCTCAAAATAATTATTTTTATCGATTTCATCCCAAAGGTACTCGATGTTAGGCAATTTTCCCATTGAACAACCAAAATACATTAAAAAATACCCCAAGGTTCTTGCATACAAAGCAATATTTCTTAATTTTTGATAAATTTGGGATGATATTGATAAGACTGATAATTTGTGAAAATAAAGATCACACAATATACATGAAGAACAATGATGAGAAAACAAACAAATAGGCTATATAGTTCTAGAAAAACTCTACATTGCTCAAGCTATAATTAGAAAGATAGACATAAAAAGGAGGATAAAGAAAATAAAAACCTTCATTCGGCATTAGAATAACCAAGCATAGTCATTATTACATAATTGATCCATCAAATACAGGCATATGAAGTTCTATTAGAATCACGAATACATAATCATTCAGAATCAGAGAAAGGCAGAAATACCATCGATCCATCAAACACAGACTTTCTTCAGCTGAAAATTGTCCGACATGGAAAAGATGGTTGGAGAGTTTATTTGAAACAAGACAGCACTTTGTAATGGATCTGTGTCACGCTAATCCTTTTGGAAATAAGACAGGACTGTAAACACAGTTTGTACCAGGGTGAATAGAAGCAATGCAACAGCAGCTAAAAACGAAAGCAGTGCCCATGGACTGTTGAAATAATCATGCTTCAGTTTCGCCATCCATACATTGCGCTTCCGATTGCAATGCTCCTTCGCACCGTCGAATACTTTATGATAATAAAAGTAACGACTATGGGAGAGTATGACATTTATGCCTAGTGTATTGAACAAGGAGCAGACCATTCCATCATCGCCCAACCCATTTTCAATAATTCCCGAGTGTCGAAGTATCTGCACATCTTCTTGAGAGTTGATTAAACAATCCATCAGTCTTATATAATCAGTGACGTACAGATGTTTGCGCTGAGAGCACTGTTCATAGGCAACAAGATTTCGGAATAGCGACTCTGTTGTGTCATAAATTCTCAAACATGGGATTTCTATCGTGCCATTTTCCGAGAAGTCAACATCAAACAACCTCCTTGATCCCTCTCGCTTTTTGAATTTAATGCCAGCTTCTTGCAGCTCTTTGGCATTGCCTATGAAATACCGATCGTTGTCCTCTGGTGATTCCCTCGAATTAGGCGTCTGATACCCAATATGATATAATATGTCCAGAAGATGCTTGTATTCATTCTCAGGAATTCTATGGTTTCCTGAGCCTGGAAATATCCGCTGGCAAAAACTTAAGGCCGTACCAAAGAAGTCTTCGTTCTGCACCTCAGACGTCATAGTAAACAACTCCCAAAGAACAAAGAATGGAAGTTGATTTTCAAGTAAAAACATATCAGTTTCTATGCTTGAGAGGATCCATGACACTTCGAAAACAGGGTCATTTTGATCTCTTACTACTGGAATATTGTTAGACTTGCGAATAAGCTCAACAATGAAGCAGCCATCAAGAAGCAGCATTTCTACAAATTCATCCTGGCCTAGACTTACGGACTGATCATAAAATTTGCGAGCTTCTCCTTCCACCCTAATCATGGCCATAACATATCTTTCCACGCTACTTTCCCCTCTGCGTTGAAGAAGCTTTTGTAGATAACGTTTTTTATGTTCTTCCATCATCTTCAATTTATCTTTTCCACGATGATAAGGGCCGATGGAGAGGATTTCCGGCTCAAATGCCCTTTCGTTTACATGGCGGAGGCGACTAGGAACCTTGAAAATACTGCATGTTGAGTGATTAGAAGGCAAATCTCCAAGCTTTTCGTCGATTTGAACGATTAAAGGGTCCCGACGACTCATCTCTTTTTCCTGAAATCAATGGATGCAAAAATGTTTAAAAAAATGTCCCGACGATTCATCTAAAACTTTATTTTGAATGTAATTAAAAATGTGCGTGTTACTGATGTCTTTTCTATGGACAAGAAACATATTGATTATAAATTCAAAATTTGAGGTATATAAAAGTTCTATTTTGTTCTTGTGTATCAAAAATATTTTTGAAAAAATTTAAATTTTATTTTTTTTTTTTCGTTACTTCAAATTAATATTTTTTAGGTATTCTCGGATCATTTTGATGTGTTGATGTTAAAAATAATTTATTAAAAATAAAAAATTTATTTTAATGTATTTTGTAGCGAAAAACACTTTGAAAAACATAAACCACCGCAATTCAAAACACCCCCAAAGTAAATTTCATTTTGAAATATTAGATGATAATATTTTTTATTGACTCGAGTCAACTCGTCAAGCATATGACTCAGATTATAGACCCGACTATGTTTAATAATATTATTTTTTTAAAATAATTTTTATTTAATTATATGATAATTAAAATAAATACTGTAAAAAAAGCAACCATAAAAAAAATTAAGAAAATAATGATGGGATGTAAAACAAAACACTTAATAATGACTCCTATACTCATATTAAAAAAAAATGATTGATATTTAATAAAATAATATCTAAAATCTATTCTTATTTAATTTAATAAAGTAATATTTTAAATTAATTAATTTAAAAAAAAACAAGAAAAAAAAAAAAACCACGTGCACAGGCTTGGGTTGCCCAGCATGCCTAACCCTCTAAAAAAAACCCAAGCACATGGCCTTCCTAGCCATGCCCATGTGCTTGGCTTTAATCAGAAAACTCGGATGCACTTAAGCTTAGAAGCACTTGTGCTTGGAAGTCTACACCCGCACCTCTTTTTTTCTTCAGTGTTGACTTCTATGTTTTTTTTTTTTCTAAGCGGATGATAGGTGATTTGTAGTGGCAAGTGACTTATTGTATCTAAGCATTGCCTGGAATTATCTATCATTGTGATGGTTGGAAAATCAAACGTAGAGGATTTATGGCTTAAAAATATATTTTTCAATATATTTTCATTAAAAATACCTATTAAATATCATAAAATTTTAATAAATCACTTATCAACCCCAAAATTACTCAAGAAATAAAAATTAATCAAATTAAAAAAATCTACACGGAACCAATCTATATTTCCAGACAAGTTTATAGGAAAAAAACCATACCATTGAACTCCTTTCTCATCAATGGCTTTCTCAAAATAGAAAGTAAAAAATAAAATAAAATAAAATAAAGTTTGAAATGCAATGAAACTCCAAAAAAATAAAGGGACTATAATAGAAGAAAAATGAAAATATAAGGATAAAAAGGAACTTTTGTTGTGCTAATTTAAGATTGGCCATCATAATTTTCTGAGTTTTACTTTTGGTCCTATATCTTTTAATTGTGTTTTTCTATAACAAATTATAACAAATTAGTTACTAATTTGATTTAAAAAAAAAAGATGCAATTAAAAAGAATAAAAAAAATAAAAAAGAAAACCATCCGAATCCACAATGCACTCAGTATTATTTTTTTCCCAAATCTTTTAGTGTTTGTATTAATTTCCAAGCTTGGAAGTAGCATTTATATTATTTTGGGTATCCATTTATGAACAAATATCACTATATATATGTGATTTTTTTTTCTTTAGGGGTATGATCATTGAGTATAAATCTACAAGGTGTGGGTTTTTTCTTGTGCAAGATTTTAATACTCATTTTCTCATATATTATTGTGAATGGACAGCGTAAAATTTTTTATTTTTTTAATTTTGTTCTCAAATTTTTTTTCTTTGTGCTTTAGTTTTAATTGAAAGCCAATTGATTTTGATTTCTTATGAAATGATGAAATTAAAAGAAGACAGACCAAAACAAAAAAGACACTAAACATGAGTGGCGTGCCATAAGTTTCACAAGATACACTTTGGTCCTCAAACTTCAAAAATAACACAGATTATAAAATTAAAATTCTATTTTGATACCAAAGTTAATTTGTATTATTTTTTAGTCCTTGGTTTAGATAGAAGAGAGAGAGGTTACTAGATTTCAGCGGTAAAGAGAAAAACATGTTGTTAACACTGATTTAAGCCATCAAAACGAATGATATTTGTGTTAAATGATTTCATTTGATGAGAGAAGTTCATATTAAGTTTTTTTTTTAATTTTTTTTTTACCTTCAAAGTTCATGAAAAAATAAATATAAGCTTGAGTTGATTTTTTGTTTTGGATTGATTTTGGTTTTTGGGGTGCTTTTTAATTTTTTTTAGGACATCAATAAGTTTAACACGGTTCCTAAGATTTTAATAGGTGTTTTTGGTATAAAAAAAACAAATGGGTTGAAAAATTGGTTTTTGGGTCAAAAAAACTTAAATTCTAATTTTTCAGCTGCCACAGTAGTGACCAAATTCTTGGCAAAAATAGACGACGTGTCGTTTGTTTTTTTCTAAAATAAATTAGAGTAAACAACATGTCATCTGCACCAAGGGCAACAAAAAAAAAGGACCTAGGCATGCGAGCCTGCTAAGGAAGGCCTACATGTGGGCCCTAACAAAATGGGTCAGACATGCAATTATTTTTTTTCTTCTAGTTTGTTTTTTATTGATACTTTTTTTCAACATGTCTTTTCAAAAAATGATTTTTAAATTTATGTTTCAATTAATATTAGTCATTTGTGATTTTTTTTTTATTTGCTTATTTAACCTTTTTGGATAGAGATTTTTTAAAAAAAAAACTATTTTGTGTGTATTTAATTCTTGAAGAGATTCTGATTCATCAATAATTTTTTTTTAATATTTTGTATAGATGAATTTTATTTTTGAAAATAATTTTTTTTATTTTCAGATAATATATAGTTCTAATACGTGTAGCTTTGCATAATATTTTTTATTTTTATTTTGTTCAATAAATTTAATTTATTTGTCTATTTCTATTATCATTTGATTGAATAAAAAAATATAAACAAAATTAATTTAGCAAACATAAATGAGTAAATATCCCTTATTGTGAGATTAAATATCTTGATGTAGACACATCTCTTGATTTTTTAAAGTATAAAAATGCATTGAAAAAGCTTCGTATATATATTTTTTTTATAAAAAATAAAAATATCTTATCCACAGCGGACAAGTTAAATAACTGGTTACTTGAAGAAATGAAAAGGGGAAAAAATGAGAAGGGCAACTACAGTACCCTCCAGTCCCCTTCGGTTCTGTCACTGCATTTAACAAGGATAATGTTCTATTCTCAAGGACGTTTAGCAAGAAGAAGAGGAAGGAGAAGAAGTAATTAATGGGGTCTTGAGTTCGGACAACATCAACAATATATAGATTCATTTTTCGACAAATAAAAAGAATTAAAAAGTTAATGTTTCTTTTTGAACATTAATGAGTTACGCCATTGAGAGAACTTATATTTACCTTAGCATTGTCACCTTGTTACACCCATCTTAATAACTTCAATGGCACATTATGTTTACTCATGAAAGATGTTGGGTTTTGTTGAGAGAAGCATATTATGTATATAATTTCCATATATAGGAATAATTATCTCTCCCTTCAAGATCCTATCGAAGCGTAAAGACAATAATCTACAGCGCTACTTGTGAGTGGAATCATGCATTGTGAAGGATTTCTTAGTACTTACAGGGTTTGGCTTTGAGGCACAGAAAAAACAAACCGAGTTATATATCAAATACCTGCATGTTACGACAATGGTTAATCGATTGGTCGAGAATCAAATGATACTGGTTAAAATAATACCTATGATCACTTACTTGTTTGAAGCTCAAACCTTGCTCTGCATTGGATCTTCTCTAGAGCTGAGATATATAGATGCTTTTTATAAGAAATTAGAAAAATATGTTTGTTATGCATCATCACATGGTGCGACCACCACATTTAAATGAGGAGGGGCAGCAACATGTTTATTGTGTGTGGTCCTGTACCATGTGATGGTCCGACCATCACATTTAATTGGCAAGGAACAACAGCTTGCCTCTTTAAAAACATAAATAATTAAGAATAAGATAAAAGTACTATTTGTATGTTATTTTTATATTAAAAAAATATAATTTCTTTTAAATATATAATATATATATTAAAATTTTCAAATACCACATTAAAATTTTTAAGAAATGACAGCTGAAGATGGCAGCTTCCTAAAACTCTCACACTCAAAAAATGACAGGTTCCTAAAACTGGACCTCTGATAGAAGGTGTGGCTGTGACCAATAATTATAGCCAACCAGTACTCACCAGCTGAAGATGTGGCTTGGTTTGGATCCGTCTTCCACAAGAAAGAGTATGCAATGAAGAAAGCAAACGATCTGGCCATGTCCTCGCTTTCTTTTTTGGACATTGAGGCCATCTGGCAATGCTCATCTCAACTGAAGTTCGGATTTGGGCTTGTATACGTTGTTTTTTGGTGGCTTATTAATTATGGAGTCCCTTATTTGTTTCTGCCTCTTGGAAAATACTGCTTGTAGTTCTGTGATGGCCGTGCTCAGGTCAAGTCTAAAATATATCATTTGGTGAAAATGCTCAGGTCAAGGCAAGGAAAATGCTTGTAGTTCAAATTCGATCAATTTGTTGTGCTGGCTTGCAATCTAGTTGATCAAAAATTTGAGTGAGATTTTGATTAGGTCAATTTAAGATTTTTATTAAAAAAAAAACACTAAAACAATATTGTTTTAGAAGAGAAAAATATTGACCCGGGTTGACTCGATGATCTATGAATTGACCCGACAACTCAATGATTATGATAAAAAACCGAGTCAAATCTTAAGTCGAGTGTTAAAAAGAAAAGCTAAAACATGAGGGAAATGTACTGTAAATATATCTTCTATTACGATGGATTTTAATAATGAATTGACTATTTTACTCTTAAAAAATTACAATGAACTGCAGAGGTAAAATGATCTTCTCACTTAGTTCATCTGTTATTCTAAAATCGTTTAGGAGAATCTCGGTCTTTTCATGATTTTTGTACAGTAACTCACTTTTTTGCCCTAAAAAAAAAAACATTTAACTATGGTTTAAGGGGTATTTTTGTATTTCATACTTTTTTGTTACAGTGTAATGATTCTATTGTCCTTTGAATCAAATTTTCAAAAGCTTGCCTACATGGGCTTATCTGTCATTTTACATTAGTTTTTTTAATAATTTTTTTTAATAATTTTTTTTATTTTTGATCCTAGGGGCAATGTAGTATTTTCATAAATAAAAAAAATAAAAAAAGTTGTTATGTGTGCTTTGCAAGCGTCAGTCACTCTGCCATCTTCGAACAACGTGTGCAGCTGATTTCGGTGGTGAAAATCATTGTCATGTTGTGTCATTCGATTCATCTCGGCCTTCTCTTTCTCCTCACACAACACGTATGGTGAACAGACCTCTAGTAAAGCATTGTCGACCTTTTCTTTTTCCATTCTTTTTTCTTTCCTCCTAGCAGTTTGTGCATGGCCCTTCAAATTTATACAACAGTCCTTCAAGTTATTTTTCTTTTGATTTTATCATTTTTTTTATTCCCTTTTGTTTTATTTCAATTAACTTCTCAAATTTGATTTTGTTTTCAACTTCATTCTCCTTTAATTTTTTAGTTTGTCAGATTTGGTTCCTATTTTTTTTTATTTCTTTTTTATTTAAAATAGTTGTTGAATTTGTTTTCTTTTTCAATTTCACCCTCTATTTTTTTGTTCTTTCATTTTAATGTTCATTCATTTTATTGCTATAGTGAGTTTTTTAATTTAGAGATTTTATTTTTAAATTTCATCATCATTCAGTATTAAATTGGTTAAGAATCGAACTTTTTAACTGAACCCAGGTTTGCAATTTCACGGTTATAAATTTAAAATATTAATCAAGGTTTAAAGAGTTTTCCTAAGTCAATTATCTTGGATTGAACACAATTAATTTACCAATTTTTTTCCTACAAAAACTTCAAACTCCTCTGTAAGATTAGTGTCTGGGCTGTGATCCTTACTGGACATCTGGTTCTGCTCTCCTCTCATCTGATTATTGTTCAACGGTTCCAGCGATACCCTATTCAAATCCAGCCTAGTATGAGGCCTAACAGTAAACAAAGAAGACTGGGTTTGGGTTTTTTCCTTTGTTTATATGAGGTTTAGAGCTCTGGGCCTGTAGCTCATTATCCTTGTCTCTGTTGAGATTTTACTAGTTTTTATTTTTTTATAAATTTATAGTTAACTTTATTAGTTTTTAAGAAATCTATTTCTTTTATTGAGGTTTATATTCTATTCATTACACATTACAAGATTTCTATCATTTATTAAGCCAACGAACAACATTTAGTCAACCTAACCTACTCAGCAAAGATTAGACAAAAGGGTTTTACCCTTCACTCTATTAAGACTACTGGATTAAAATCAAGTTTAATTTTTTTTAATTTTTTAAAATAATATTGTTTTAATTTTAAAAAACACGAGATAAAATTATTTTGATTAAGCAACCTAATCTCCGTCCAACCATAACCTTGTTCTTGGCCAAATCATAAACGGGGTTGGATTTAATAACCTTGATGGACGCTTTTCATCCAAGAGACTGAGTCTAGGACGTGTCCAGCTGAAGGAGATTAAAAACGAGAAATTTACCTTTTTACTTGAATATTACAAGGATGATTATTCCACTAATATACAATCATCTTCTGATTATACATGGCGTCAACATCATATCTGGTGGATTCCCTTCATTGAAATTTGCGTACCTATCAATATCATGTAGGTTAAGGTCTCAAAATTGAACAAAGCATATGCCAGTTGTGTGGTCAATGTTTATGCTCTTGTGTAAGACATAGAATTGTTCCTCTTTTATATTGAAATTGGATAGACTTGGACAGCCACAAATACAAGTGGAACACTTCAAGACACTCACTTGAAAAAAAATTAATATAAGCACAGGGACAATCATAGTTCTTCATGTAAAATACTATTTGCGATCCAAACTTGGGGTATGGAACTGTACCCTAATAAATAGGTCCAAGAGGCCTTATTGAATTTTCACATACTCTTCTGCTTGTTTTGGATTGGATGGTGACCCTTTTTCTGAAAGCTCTTAACAGTCAGTTTTATACGGACACTGTTTTACTGAGGTGAATTTAAAACCTCAGTGATTACGAGTTTGAGTCTCATCAAGATCACTGGAGGTTTACAAGATCGTTAATTTTAAAACCCGTAGGATTAATTAAGATGCGCACGCAAGCTAATCCGGATACCCACATTAATAATAAAAAAAATATTTGAACAACCTCATAAATTTACTCGGTAAAGATTGGATAAAGGGTTTTAACCTTCACTCTCTAAGTAAAGAGGTCAACAAAATATTTAAAAAAATTGAATGTAAGGGAATCACTGGAGAGAGTTTTATTAAACTTTGTTTTAGAAATCAACCTTAAACTTGACTTGAGCTGGGTTTTAAAAAAAATCGAGTGGAAATTATCTTGGTGAAACTTAGACTACTCAATTAAAATCTAATTTGATTTTCTTTTATTGAGTGGAAATTGATTGGATAAAGGGCATGAATGTATCTACTCCTTTTGTCCCTGCCTCTTGGAAAATATGGCTTCTTTTGTGATGACCTTTTCTACTGCATGGGGTCAACTCCAAACACATCATTTTGGTGAGATTAGACGACTCAAAATGCCCTAAAAATGCTTCCATTTAATTATGTTCATATCCTCACAAAAGTTTTAAATTCTAGGCAACATAAAAGGATGGGAAAATACTGTCCTTGCTCTAGAGATCCTGTGAACGAAACTTGCAAGGAGCTAATATAACTCTCACACTCAAAAAATGACAGGTTCCTAAAACTGGACCTCTGATAGAAGGTGTGGCTGTGGCCAATAATTATAGCCAACCAGTACTCATCAGCTGAAGATGTGGCTTCATTTGGATCCGTCTTCCACAAGAAAGAGTATGCACTGAAGAAAGCAAACGATCTGGCCATAATGTCCTCTCTTTCTTCTTTGGACATTGAGGCCATCTGGCAATGGACATCTCAACTGAAGCTTGGATTTGGGCTATTGTATACGTTGTTTTCTGGTGGCTTCTTATGGAGTCCCTTATTTGTTTCTGCCTCTTGGAAAATACTGCTTGTAATTCTGTGATGATGGCCTCTCTACCGTGCTCAGGTCAAGTCTAAAATATATCATTTGGAGGAAATTAAACGGCTCAAGATTCCTCAAAAATGCTTCCAATCTAATGCAGTTCATATCTACAGAAGTTCTTCCTTTTTCTTTGCTTAATTGGACAAGATTTCAAGGATGAAAAACTAAGATCCTTACTCTAGCTAGAGATCCTTTGACTTACAAGAAACTAACATAATTCCCACACTCAAACATGATAGGTTTCCAACAAATACCATCTTAGTTCGAAATATGCATGCATACCTGTAATATCAGCCCATGACATCATAACAGTCAATCATCATAACAATCAATGAAAATGAAATAGTAGTTGCTACTTGCCAGCAGTGCAGCTTGGTTTGTGGATCATAATTATTACCGACCTTAGTCTAGCGAATTCACCATATCAAGTTTTACTTCAGATTGTTTTGGACATTCATGTGGTCAAATTCGATAAACTTGATTTGTAGACTTGGAACCCAGTTGATTATAAATTCAAGTAAGATTTGATCAGATTAATTCAAGAATTTTTTTTTAAAAAAACTAAAATAACATTGTTTTAGAAAAAATTATTCACCCGAGTTAACTCGATGATCAACGAATTGACCCGACAACTCAATGATTGGGATCTAAAACCGAGTCAAATCTTAAGCCGTATGAAAAGGAAAAGCTAAAACATGTGGAATGTGAATATGCCTTGAATTTCTTTAGATTGTAATAGTGAATTGATTATTTTACCCTTTAAAAAATTGCAATGAACTGCCCTTTAAAGAGTAAATTGATCTTCTTACTTAGTTCGTTTGTTATTCTAAAATTATTTAGGAGCATTTCGGTTTTTTTAAGATTTTTTTACAATAAATCACTTTATTGCCCTTAAAAACAAAAAAAAAAGCATTTAACTATGGTTTAAGAACTTTTTTATATTTCATTTTTTTTTGTTACATACTATTATCTTTTGAATCAAAATTCCAAAAGCTTGCCTACATTAGCTTATACATCATTTTACTTTGGTTTTTTAATAATAATTTCTTGATTTTTGGTCCTACATGAGCTTATCCACTTCGTCATCTTCAGGTAGCGTGTGGAGGATGGTGAAAACCATTTTTCTATCATGTTATTTGATTCATTTCGACCTCCTCTTCTTCCTCACACATGTACGGTCAACAAACCTCTGGTGAAACACCGACAATCTTTTTTCGCCCCCCTTCTTTTCTCTTCCTCCTAGTAATCTATAACTGACCCTTTAAATTTGCAGATTAGCCCTTCAAGTTATTTTTCTTTTTGATTTTGTTCCTTCTTTTTTATTCCTTCTTGTTTTATTTTAATTAATTTTTTAAATTTCATTTTATTTCAATTCCATCCTCCTTTAATTTTTTATTATTAGTCATATTTAATTTTTATTCTTTTAATTTTTTATTTATTTAAATAGTTGTTGAATTTGTTTTCTTACTTAAATATCACAAGGATGATTATTCCACCACTAATATACAATCATCTTCTGATTATACATGGCGTCAACATCATATCTGGTGGATTCCCTTCATTGAAATTAGCGTACCTATCATGTAGGTTAAGGTCTCAAAATTGAACAAAGCATATGCCAGTTGTGTGGTCAAAGTTGATGCTCTTGTGTAAGACATAGAATCGTTCCTCTTTTATATTGAAACTGGATAAAGTTAGACAACCACAAATACAAGTTGAACATTTGAAGACACTCACTTGAAAAAAATTATTATAAGCACAAGGATAATCAGAGTTCTTCATGTAAAATACTAAAACACCTGCACATTGGCATTCTTTAATATGCTCCTTTCCCTAGCATTTGCGATCCAAACTTGGGGTATGGAACAATCCTAATAAATAGTTCCAAGAGGCCTTATTGAATTTTCAAAGACTCTTCTGCAGCTTGTTTTGGGATTGGAAGGTGACCCTTTTCCTGCAAACTCTTAACAGTTTCATACAGACACTGCTTTACTGGGGTGAATTCGAAACCCAGATCCCTTAGCTTCTGGTTTGAGAACTTGTAAGGTTGTTTTCTTGGGTTCTTCTCATCTGAGCACCTGCAAATACATTACAAAACTGTTTCTTATGACCTATCAAGTAGTAACCCAACTAGGAATATTCCTTCCACTTGTCTAATCTTGAGCAAATCACATTTAGAGAGATGAATTTAGCATATAATTGTATGAGATGAAGGAGCAGGGCCCAATACTCTTCCAATAATTTTGTGCAGTATCCAATCATAACTTGGGTTGGTAGAGAAACTCATTTTGGTCCCGATTTGACAGACAATGGGGTTGGTGAGGACCCTGTGGCTCCGCTTGTTTTATGTGGCTTTCCAAATTTATTGATGATTAAAGACTTTTATACCATAGGAGAATGGATTATTCATGATTTTTGGTTCAGATTAATACAAGTCAAAGCTGGTACAACAACCGCCGCACACCACAATTTCATCCTTTGGGTCATTCAAAAGCAGGATCATATTTATTTGTTTTGCCATTTCAAATGCCATTCCCAGCTTTTCTTTCAATTTTGATGGTAGTTTTTTTGAGTGACTAACCATTAGTGCATGTCATAATGTTTAATGCTTTTGTGTCACCTGTTACTCGGTCAACTACCCTTTTATTGAGTAATTACTCCATGAAATTCTTCAAAATAATAGTTACTTACTTGGTAGGGATGGGGTACTCAGGGAAGAACTTTGCAAGGATTTCCACCACCTCTCCACGGTGGAGAACGCTCTCAGAGCAAAGGTAACGGCCGGAGGCGGAAGGCGTCTCAAAGACTAAAATGTGGGCTAGTGCCACATCCCTAACATGCACATAAGCTTGAACAGAGTTAGCATATGTCTTGGCTGAGCCGGTGAGGTACTTGAGGATGTGAGTGATGCTAGCATTGACAGTGGGCTGCAACAATGGTCCAAGCACCAGCACTGGGTTAACCACCACTAGGTCCACCCCTTTCTCCTTAGCCATATCCCATGCAGCTTGTTCTGCCACAGCCTTTCCATAGCAATACCAATTCTGCAATTCCATTTCAGGTCAATCCATTACTCTCAGGTTAGGTATGAATCGAATCAATGGAAAGCTACCAGAACGGGGTTAGATAAGATGTGACTCGTTGAATTTTTTGTCAAGTGAATTTTCAATTATAATAAGGCAACTTAACAAAGAACGGGTTAGCTATACCTACCAAATGTCTAAGAAATATGCATGAAAATTCTTTGACATCTCAATTGCACAGAATTTATTGGTTCAGGTGTTAGCTAGGAAATATGACTAGTCGACAAGAAGGAAAACTTGGCATTTAATTAATTAGATACCTTGGTGTTCTTGCAGAATTCAAGATCACTCCAGCAAGACTCATCAATGACAACATCTGGGCCCTTATTGGGATCCATGTACACAGCGCCAATTGATGACGTGAACACCACTCGTCGGACTTTGGCCTCAGCCGCCGCAATTATCACATTTTTGGTCCCGTTCACTGCTGGCTCCACCATTTCTTCCTTTAATTATTATCAACAAAAGCATCTCATCAAAACCACCACCATTAGTTACCATGTAATATTTTTATTGATTTCGAGTCACCCTTCTATAATTAGAAATTTCACTGCCGAGCAAAGTTTTAGGTGGGGTGGGCCCCAATGGATCCCTCCACCCACCAACTACAAAGTGAATTTGTTGGTGGAGAACGGTCAAGCCTAACGTGAGTTAGTGACATTTGTGCTAAAATTAGCTGTATGAGTGTTTTTTTATTTTCTTTTCTTGATATTCTCAGATCCATATCTTTTAATGACTGGAAAACAAAGGGAAAAGGGAAGCATACCGGATCATCTGTGACAGGAGAAGCAGTGTGGAAAACACCATCACACCCTTGAATAGCCTCTTTAAGAGACTCATAATCAAGAAGATCAGCTTTGCATAAAGTTAATCTTTCTTCAGCTCCTTCAAGCCCCCTCAAATGAGAATTCTTGGGATCAGCTGTATATATTTATATATAAAAACAGAAAAACAAACCATAAACATTACTCCTACCATTGAATTAATTAAACAACACAATCTTTTTTATAAAAAAAAAAAGTGCTTAAATACCATTAACTAACCTGGGTTCCTCGCAGTTCCTCTAACAGTGTAACCTTTATCTAAAAGAAGTTTAACCATCCAAGAAGCAATGAAACCACCAGCCCCGGTGACACAGATAGTTTGGCCTTGGCCTGAAAGTGATGAAGCATCAACAGGCATGTTGTTATATTTAGATAAATGTAATTATATGCATACGAGTTTGGTGACTGGGAAAGTGGAGAACAGACAGAGACAAAGAAGAGAGGAGGCGTGTTTTCTTCTTATCTTGGATTTAAAAGTGGATGTTACAAGGAAAGACATGGTGGAGTGGATGTATTTATAAGGTTAGAAGTTACCATCCTCACCTACTACTGGTAAATATTCGCCTCTGAGAGAGAGGAAAGGGATTCTCTCTTTGTTTTTCTTTTTCTAGTTTTTTCTCTTATTATTATTATTATTATGTTTATTAAGGTTTGTGAAGGAGGAGCCTGAGTCTTTGTATTGTGAATCGTCAACACCACGTCACCATGTGCTTTGCTATTTCTCTCTCTTCTTTGAAGGTCTATGATGACATGGCCTCTCTTCTCGTCTACCATGGTTGAACAAAAAAAAATTAAAAAAAAAATGAGGAAACCGAGAAAATTAAAAAAAAATTAAAAAAAAAACTATGAAAAAAACCGGTTAAAATTTTAAAAAAACTGATCGGTTCGGTTCGGTTTCGGTTTTATAAGTCTAAAACCAAAAAAACCAAACCGAATCCAAACCGAAAAATATCCAATCATTAATTAATTAATACTCCTAGACTAACAAAGAACCTGGTGACAAAAAATGTGAAAGAGAATGCATGTTGTTTTTTACCCATTTCCTGTTTCTCTTTGCTTTAAAATGTTGTGACTAACTTATTGTATCTTAATTTAACTTAATAAATTAAGAAATGAAACTATGGTGACAACCCGAGCGCACAAGAGTGCCAGGCTAGGGTTCTCATTCATGTTTTTTAAGTTTTTTTTTAATTTTAAATAATTTGTTAGATGTATTTTATTTGGATTTATCAATAACACCCTAAATTTTTGTGATATTAATCCCTGAAAACTTATAAAATATCTAATTATAATAATAATATCATCAAAAAAATTTTCATAAGAAGAGAGGTTGAACCCCAGGTAAAAATGGAGAGCCCGTATGTAAGGGCATCCAGGAAATTTCTAAGTATGTTGAAGAGAAGCACATAGAGTAAACCATACTTCTAAGAAATTTCCTTCACCAGATATGTTGCTTCTTCTTTTTCTTCCCTTCGATGTCAGTGGTGAGCTTCACTGCCACTTATGAGAAGAGATCAAGAGAAGGTTTCTAGGCTTTCTTTATCTTTTCTTTCTTCATGGTTTTTGATCTGTTTCTCCTACTGCCATGCTACTAAGCATGGAAAAAAGACAAGTCAAGGTGGTTGATGGTGTTTAGGATGACTTTTTAGGGCTGAGGAGGAGTCGAGGTTGCTGGGTTGTTTCGGTTCTATTCGGGTTTTGTGAGGGAGGCAACGACAGCTAACCAGACGGAACTGTTGTTGCCGACGTGCTAGATAGGTTATTGTCCATGTATGAGGCCAGTGGTAGTTGGAGGAGCTGTGGTGGTGAGCGGACACTGATAGGAGAAATGAGAGGGAGGCTAATGGCTATCATGATTTTTTCTCTATTTCTCTTTTCTTCTCTGATTTTTTTTTCTCTATATTTTCTAAAACTGCATGTTTTTTTTCCAATTCTTTATTTCTTATTATTGATTATCCCATCACATTCTAAAACCTTCCACACTTTATCTTTTAGTTTCTTTTTAATTATTTTTATTTTTATCTTTAAGTTGCTCGGAGAAAGGGTTAGAAATGTTCAAATTAGTTCTTCATTACTTTCTTAATTATTATTGTGCTCACTAAATTTTTTTAATTTCTTCAAGTTTCGTCCTTTCTTTCTTCTTTTTTTTTAACACTTCAGTTTTTAAAAATTCATTAACATGGAAATTATAAGCAAAATGGTTAGCTAAATTTTGACCGAATAACGTACATTGGAAATATCTTCTTTAGATTTTTTTGCATGACAATCTCGTTGAATCACCATTAATATATAACTTCACTAACGTTCCAAAAACCCATAAAAATCTTCAAGATTTTTGGATTTTTTTGGAAAATTCCTTAAAAGCATCTTTTAGTCGTCATTCGTAATCTGCAATGAATTTAATTAGATTTGGAATTTTTAGAATTTCGAGACTGATTTTCTTGATTTTTTTAATATAAATTATTGATTCATAATTATTCTTGATTTGTATTAATAATTTTCAGTGTAGTTTTTGTTGGAAAATGAATTCTGAAAAAGTGAATTATTTTTCGATGTTTGATAGTGTAATGAAAAATAAGTTGGAAAACATTTTCCAGTACTTGATTATGTTATGGAAAATGAGCTGGAAAATAATTTATTAATATTTTATTTTTTTCAAGTTTATTAAAATAATGAGGAACAAATCTTACAAATTAAAAAGTTGAATGAGAATGAAATTGAAAAAAATATAATTTCATAAATTATCTCAAATAAAATAAATAATAATCAAAATAATAGAGATCAAATCTAAAAAATAAAAAAAATAAAAGATGAAGAAATTAAAATAATATTAATTAACATTTCATAAATTATTTCAAATAAAATAAGTAACAATCAAAAGAATGAGGACTAGATTTGATAGATAAAAAATTTCAATTAAAAAATGATAAGGGAAAAGCAAATAACAATTATAAAAATAAGAACCAAAATTAATATAAAAATTAAATTCTAAGGGATGAAATTGAAAAATAAATATTCAAAACAAAATATATATAGCAATCAAAAGTTTGAGGACCAAATTTGATATAATCAGCAAATAATATGACATTTCTAAATTTTTCATAACTTCCGGAAAGTGTTTTCCACCAAAATAAAAGGAAAACACTTTCCTGAAAACCAAGCTAAATTTTTCTTTGATTGGAAAGTGTTTTCCGTTAACCAACTTTTCTAATGGCAAACAAACACAAGAAAGTTTAGAAAGTAATTTTCTAGAAACCAGTTTTCAAGAAACAAACACAGCCTTTGTGTACGATGAAATTGACATTTTATTTCAAGTAAAACTTGAGAAACCTTATACGTATCCTTTCATGATTTCTGAGGTTTTCCTAAATAAGAATATTTAGATGAAATAAAATGGAAAAATTACAGACATTTTATCAATATATAGCACAATATATTGTCAAATGTTTCCATTCGGATCTTAGTCCGTGGGGGAATCACTGTTCCCCCATACTTAAATCACTGTGGATTACAATAGTAATCTACAGTGATTCTTCCCTGCTTTTTTTTTTTTTTTTCAAAATTACATTTTTTTTTCAACTTTCCTAATTTTTCTTTTTTTTTTCATTTATTTTTTCTTTTGTTTTTTCCAAAATTATTTTTGTTGATTTTACTTTTTAAATATTGACCTGGTTAAAATTTTTACTTTGTAATTTTTTTCTTGAAAATACTGTGGATTGCTGCAATGTTTTTCTACATAGTTTTCTATTTTATTTCTTTATTTTTCAAAATTATATTTTTCGATTTTTTTTTAATATGGAGCTGATTGAGAATTTAGTTTTGTAATTTTTTTTCTTTAAAACATTGTTTATTGCTACAGTGTTTCTCCGCATGGTTTTTTTTATGATTTTCTCCGAAATTATCTTTTTTTATTTTATTTTTTAATATTGAGCTGGTTAAAAATTACAGTTACAATATGTGAGGAAAACACTTTAACTTTCCTCGAAAATTACTGTTGGTTGCTACAGTGTTTTTTCCCACATGTTTTTTTTCTGTTTTCGTTATGTTTTTCCCTAAAATTATCTTTGTCAATTTTATTTTTTAAATTTTAAGCTGATTAAGAATTGTAATTACAAGTAAATACAAGTTTTTCCTCAAAAAACACTATGGATTGATACATTTTTCCTCACATGGTTTTTTTCCAGTTTCTTTTGTGTTTTCTTTTTTTGTAATATTTTTTTTCAAAATCATTTTCGTCGATTTTATTTTTTAAAATATTGAGTTGGTTAAAATTTAACTTTGTAATAAAGCTTAATCATGTGAGGAAAGTATTGTAGCTTTGCTCATAAAACATTGTGGATTGCTACAGTGTCTCTCCGCATAGTTTTTTTTTGTTATAATTTTTTTCAAATTATCTTTTTCAATTTTATTTTTTTAATATTGAGTTGTTTGTGAATTACAATTACAAGTCATTACAAATAAGGCTAAATTATGTGGGGAAGCACGGTAGCTTTCATCACAAAACACTGTGAATTGCAACAGTGTTTCCAACATGATTTTTCCTCCTTTTTTTGGTGTTTGTTTTGTTATTTTTTTTTCTAAAATTATCTCTGTTGATTTTTTTTTTAATATTGAGCCGATTAAGAATTTAGTTTTGTTATTTTTTTTCTTTAAAACACTGTGAATTGTTGCAGTGTTTTCCCATGTGATTTTTTTATGATTTTTTCCAAAATTATCTTTGTCGATTTTATTTTTAATATTGAGTTGGTTAAGAATTATAATTACAATAAAGCTAAATCATATGAGGAAAGTGTTGTAGTTTTTCTCACAAAACACTGTGGATTGCTACAATATTTCTCTAAATAGTTTTTTAGTTTATTTTATTGGAAAAAGCGTTATAGTTTTCCTCACAAAATATTGTCAATTGCTGCAATATTTTTTCTTATGGGTTTTTTTCCTTCCAAAATTATCTTTGTTGGTTTTTTTTAATATTAAGTTGGTAGAGAATTTAGCTTTGTATTTTTTTTTCTTTTTATTAACTGAAAAGCTAAATCATGTGGCGAAAGCACTGTATATTTCCTCACAAAACACGGTAGATTGCTACAAATCATTTTGTTCAGTCTCTAAGTTTTTGATCACCAACACAACTTTTTTTTCCGTCATGAAATATTTGCTTCATCATACCTTTAATTTCTATTACTTATCTAGCGCTGGTTCACAATTATAACACTATCAAGTACATTTATTTTATAAGCCTGCGGCAGTGCGCGAACAAGTCATCTCGATATTATTATTTAACGTTAACTCCCACCCAACTTTCACTAAAATCCAGCCCATATTAGATCAGATCTGGGGTGTCTGGATCCTTAGATTAGGCTGGTTAAATTATTATTTGTGACCATCTACCAAACAAATATATTAATTTATTGCGCAAGTCAAAGCGCGATTAATAATAATCAAGTCATAAGAAATTTTTTAAAAAAAAAGAAGAACATTTCTAGTTCCAATTTTCTTACTTGCATTTTCTAACACACATGTAAATTTATCCCTTAGAAGTGGGTGTCCAGTCATGGGTCACGTCCAGAGTCTGTAACTAGTCGTATCATCAAATTCAATAAGCCACCACCGAACCGCGGACCACAACTTCAAGAGTGCCGATGCATACAAAATGGATAAAATCTAATGAAGAATGTAATAACTGAACTAATTAATCATCCATAAATTTACCCTGTTCAAGAATGCTCACCAACAACGTCTAGGGTTTGGTCTCCTAAGGTGTCTCCGAATCAACGTTGGAGGCCTAGCTAACAACAAAACAAAACACAGGTGTGAAAGTCAACAAAAATGAGGGTAGCACACACAGTGTATGATCCAAGTGTTGTTTGTGTTTTTTGCTTGTAGAGTAAACGAAGACCCGCCCATGGTTCAATTACTTCAACAATCTTCTTAGATCACATCCTTTAACAATCTCTAACGTCTACTTCACTTCGTTTCCCGCTGACTACCATTTTGTTTATAATATATGTATTTAGACCGGGTTTCGGCAATGGACTGCTTGATTTAATTCTTACACGGCTGCACCTACCGCAGTGAAGAAAAACGGTAGGTGAAAGCCTATCACAGCTGCAAAACAATCAATACTACTACTTCTTTTCATGCCGGCAATTTACCCTTATAAACTCAAGGATGCAACGAAACTTTTCCATAAAGGAAAGCTCTTTTTTTTTACCCGGATTAATTGGCTCAAGGTGTAGTATCAGGATCCAATTAATTGGGGGTGCTGGGTGTCAACACCCATTGTTAAGCACCTATTGTTGAGTTCAACACTCGAAAAGCCTACACCTAATTCAGCACCCCCAACTAATTAGGGTGGGTGGGGTTATTTATATTTTTTGTGGTATTGGGCATGCTTACTGTAGTTCTATGAGCGAGCACGGGTATCGAGCCCGATATTTGTTTGAAAATTTTTCAGAACTTCACATGGATTTTTTGGTATTTTTCATGATCTTTGCGTATATCTTCTAGTATTTTATATTAATCCAATATTTATTACTTTTTAGTGGAACACAACTCAAAATATCACAAGGTTAAATGACTCTTCAACCCCCCCTCTCCATAAAAGGACAAGACTCGTCGTGGGTTATAAATACTTCATGAATCCTTCAAGCTTCATGTTCACAATCTCTTAATTCTTAATATTTTTTTAACATATATATATATATTTAGAATCTATCTCTCTAAAATATCATTGTATTTTTTTCTCTTTTCTTTATAAAGTTACTAACTTAAGCATTTAAGAGTTTCTACGTCCATCAAATAAGATATTTTGCAAGTACCAGCCACTTTGGCTTGCCAATACCACTAGGTATTAGCTACCAACCACCTGAGTTTGTTATATCAAGCCACCTTACATCTTATCTAAAGAGAATTAATCAGATTTCTTGAATTAAAAAATTAACCATTTATCTAATATATAAATTTTATTTTTAAATATTTTGAATTTTAAAATATCATCACCTTCTTCCCTGTGATCAAAGGCAATGAGTAGTTAGCACTCACCTACTTTTATTCAGGGAAATATTTCTTGCTTAGTAGGAATATAAATTACGTAAAATTCGGAATTTAATTACTCAGTTGAGTGAAAATATGGTTTTTACTGGGGAGGCAATTACATGAGTCTAAAATCAAAATTAAATTTCATTGATACTTGGAATGGAAAAGGGCTAAAAATAAATATTTGTTACTGTAGTGTAAGTGTTTTTTTAAAAGAAAAAATATATTAAAATATATATTTTTTTCAACATCAACACATAAAATCATTAAAAAAATACTAAAAAGTTATAAATTTAATATTTTTTTAAATAAAATATATTTTTAAAATACAATCAAAACGCAGAAGTTCCTACATTTTTTAAAACTCATGTGGTCTAATTCAATCGATCTTGTCATTCACTATCATCTGGAATGAATTTTATGGACTAACTATCTAGTAGGTGGCTCAATGGTAAGAGTTTGAGACTAATGGATTTGCTTCTCCTATGATTTCAGGTTCGAACCTTGTGGTTGCTAATATGATGGCCACTAGAGGTTTACATAGTTATTAACTTTAGAACCCGTGGGATTAGTTGAGGTGCGTACAAGCTAACCCGAATACCAACGTTAATTAAAAAAAAAATGGACTTCCGTGTCCCTTTTAACACTGGTTCAAGTAATGAAACCTCATTGATTTCGTTGTGTGACAACATTGCATGCCAACAATCATTTCCAATCAAAATTTCTTGGTGCCAATCTTATTGCCAAAAAGAAATTTTGCAGCAGCAATCATTTACGTCAGATTATACATATATTCTGCGTTCTTGCCCTCTTTAAGATGTCTTATCTACATTTAAAAAAAATAAAAAAAAATCCCCAACACTCACAATTTAATTATCCTTTTTTTTTTGTCTTTCTGGTAACTCTACAATTGACTTGTGTAAAAGTTTACCTAATATCGTTTCAAAAGGAGATTAGGGACGACGACAGAGGAGACTCCACCAACCCATTTTACATCTCCAATCCTTGGAGAGGAAAAAACAACAACAAGAAGAAGAAATCACCATTTATTTACAGTTGCCGAAGACTGACTGATATTCTCATAGGTGAAATCTGTCCAGTATAGGCAATGAAACAGGCAGAGTGAAAATGAAAATTATATTCCCCACTTTATATATAGATGTTTGATTAAAATTAGAATTGTGAATGAGTTTTTTCAAAGAACAGTATATTATTTTTATTTATTATATATTGATTATTTCTACCACCGTCATTACCTCAGTCACTATTGTTGTCGCCACCATGGTGGTGGTGGTGGAGATATTTTTAAAAACATGTTGTTACAGTCGTTATTGTTGTTGTATCATCAATCTTTTACTATCCTCGTCACTTTTCTTTCACCGCTACTACCTCTACCGTGGAGGTGACGATAATTTTTTAAAACATATTATTGTTATTATTATAATATTATAATTATCAATTATCTAGTCCTCCACTGTCACCACCGTCGTTATAATAACTTTTATAATTTTTATTATTATCATCATGAATAATTTTCTAATTATTATTTATTTCCGTCTTAAAATCAAGGTATTAAAAATTTTAAATTTCATCTTAAAAACAAGGTTACTGTTCCAAACACAATATTGAAATTAAAATATCATTTCAATCCTTACATTCCCCTTCCAATTCCTCCATTTCTATCTCCAACCTTTGTTAAAAGTTATTGGTTCAGGAACTGCCATCTTACACGAGCCATTAACAGAAAAAATATTAATTTGATTTTTTTAATTTCATCCTTTCAAATTAGATTAATTAAAAATTAAATTTTATAATTTACTTTCTATGAGGTTATCATAACTCGGGTCGTAATTTGACATGTTAACTTGGGTTGACTCAATTCAATCCATGTGTTGTTATCTTAATATTGTTTCTAAAAAAATATTATCTTGAATTTTTTTAGTTAAATTATATTTTTGAGAGTAATCCAAGTTGCTTTTAGACTCGTAAAACCAACCTCCGCATGCGTGGATTAAATTTTTTTCCACCAAAAAAATATTAATAACATTTAAATATTTTCTTCCATTCAAGAAAAATCTGAACCTACCACAGTGAATTAACTATATATAATTTTTCTTTCTAGCTCCTAAACTGAGGCATCCCTTAATTCTAAACTAGACTTTAAATTTTGAGATCAGAAGCTATGGCTTCTGCACGAGAAATTAGTAGTAGCTTTAATGGGGGAAGGAATTTCCACAGTGGTCCGCCTTCTTTCGAAATTGGTACACTTGATCTAGCCATCTCATTCCCACCTAACTGGTAACTTTGTGGGTAGGCAGATGACTGCTGTTTTGAGTTTTTAGGAAAATATACCCTTCTGATTTTATTCGGTTGGACCACACAAGATTTTCTTGATTTTTTTTTTGTTGAATTGAGCTTTAGCCCTTTAACTTTATTTTTATTTATTTATCATAAACTGTTTTTATTGGTAAAAAAAATCCATCAATCGTTATTTCAAATATTCATGTATTCTTGGATAAAAATATATATATCAACAACCTCCACAAGAAGACTTTTCGAACACTTCCAAAAGAAACAATTGGAGGAGCTTCAAGGATAAAGTTGCCAGTTTGGTTTGTGTTGAATTTAGTATGATTCGTTTGCTTGCAAATGATTCTCTATTTTGATTTCACTCGATTAGAGTCGAGGGGAGAAGGTTAAAGAAGAAAGTCCTCTAACTCAATTTTTACTGGAAGTGATCACTGGCATTGGAGATTTTGGTGTAATATCCTACGGAGAGAAGGGGATAAAAATATAAGCATGTTGGATTTTAGATCCAGTTGTAATGGAGAGTTTGGCAGCGATGTATTCTTGTTTGTCGACTGTAGCGAGTGTCCATTAACAAACTGGTGGCCATGCTTGTCAACATTCAACAAATTCGAGGTCGTCTACATGTTAATTCATGGAGAAATTCCTATTGTTTGTTCATTTACAAACAGAAGGGAGTTAAAAGCTAAGAAAAGGGAAAGTGTTTCTCAAGATTAGGGGTATTGGCAGGAGATTAATAAATCTTCTAGAAAAGTGAAAAGTGAAAATTGAGGTAGGAATTTTTCTCCATGTCATGAAAAGTGGCATGCCAAAAGAACCTTTTGACACTTCCATGCATTTGGTGATGATATCAAGAGTCTTGAAGAATGCAATCAAATTGAGGTCTAAAGACTTGATGGGATGTGAGGGAAAGATCCATTACCGAAGAGGCCTAATCACAAACCATTGTTCAGGTCCAAGCCGAAGGATTGCTTGGATACACTATACTAGGGTCACAAAACAAAAGATAACCTTTAAGTCGCCTAAAACAGAGTGACTAAAACTGGCACTTGTTCTATACTAAACCAAACTCACAGTTTTCCTATGCCTCTCCGCCTGCTGTGCCAGTACGCAAGATTCACCAGTTTCTAGTCAGTTTCAGGTGAAAGGGAAGAGCTCGCTTCCCCCTGCTGTTCCCTCTTAGGTCCATCTGAGCCATGAGATTCATCACCCCCTCTGGAACTTTCATCCTTGGATAGGGTTGCACCAACTGGCATGGTCTGCTCAGAGTTGAAGCTACAGAACACGGTACCAGCTTTGGGACTTCCATTGTCAGATGTATTTACAGTCTCTGGCATTGCTTGCTTGGAGTTGTTATCAATCCGTTGTGGATCGTGAATCTTCAACTTGACAGTAGAATTTTCACCATCATCTTTTGAACTGCCGCCTGGCCCAGGTGTGTTTTTACCATCTTCTGAACCACTACCTGGCCCAGATGTGTCATGATCTGCAGGTTTGTCAACACGAATTGGTTCGTCATGGACAGCACCATATGCAGATTTGCCAGCAAATCTTCTAGCGGTGGTTTTGGAAATGCTGGCAGCTCTGCTCCTGGCATACCATCATACATTTCAGTCGGTAGCTGACCACATGAAAAACATAACAGACTTCATGAAAGCATGCAAGCCAACCTTTTTGAGGATGAAACAGCCTTCGATTTTTTTTTTGACTCTGACTTGGTTTCACTGTTCACTTTTTGCAGTCTGGTAACATATTGCAAAAGCAAAGCACAGATCAGACCATGCAACAAGGAATCAGAAAATACCTGTCTACTAACTATGGGAAAACCATGATATCAGTCTTATTTAAAGAACTAAAATGACAATCTCTGAACTTACATATCAGATGAAGTACCAGGTTTTGGAACATCAATCTCATGCCCCTGCAAACATTGTTAGCACAATTGCGAGACAGATAATTACTTCCCGGAAACAGTTCTAGAACATAAAAGAAGGGAAAATGTGGAGTATAGAATGAGGCAAAACACCCACTTGAACTGGAAAGATACCATCTTCAATGAATTCCCATCGCTGCTTTTTGAGATTAAGCTTCTCTTCATCCCCATCAGCATACAGGACCTGAACAAGAAGTCATCAACATACGTATTTTAGAGCTATGATATGAAGAAATGAAAATAGAAAAATTGATATTGATGTTTGGTGAGACGGTTCGGACTCTTATCATCCATAATGAACCAATTACTCCATCAGAATAATCTGGATCCATTGATCTTACAAGAAAAGCTCCAGCAAGCCTAATAAAAGGTGTCATTTCTGTCATAGACATAAGTACTCGTGATTTATCACAAACTTTGGCCCTGGGTATTGCCACAATTGCTACAGAAAAACCGAACTCCAAGTACAAGACAGGTTCAAAAAGATAATTCCTTCTCCTTCCTTTTTCTAGATAAGGAGGGATTACTCGGAGTCACCCACCTTGTGCTTCTTTTTGATGGGGTCGTAGGAATCAACAACTCCTTCATAGAACCTGCAGAACAAGAAAACAAGCACAGAAACTTCAGTATGGATGTTCTTTGGAAGGATCAATAATATAGGTGGTTTATAAGCTGAGCCCTAATTCAAATTTATGGGGCCAGAATCTCAGCCAAAGATATCTAGTGCATATCAAAATCCATGATCTACTTTCACTAAACATAAAAAGCCACAGGCAAGTCAAGCTCTTTCACAAATCGATGTTTTTTTCTTTCTTTTTTTTTCTGTGCTGAGCTGACAGCAGGTAATGGTTCAGCACCCACAGAAAGCATGTTCAAAAGCTCAAAAGACAGTAAACAAAAACATCAACTTTCTCTGTTAAAGAAAAATTTAGATACACCATATACAGTCAAAAAGGAAATTAAAGCATGTCATACATAGGTAGAGACATTGAAATCAAAGATCCTCTCTGGTAGAATATGACCACTGTCAAAATCCCTTTCAATCACCCTTAGTAAGATTATATAAAGATCAAGGATCAACATAAAAAGAACCACCTTGTCCACTTTATGACTGTAAATCGTTAGAATCCTGGTGCGAGACAGACATTAAATTGACAACATGATCTCTCTTCGGCCAACTTTTGAATAGTTATTTCCATACTATTATTCATGCAGTTATCAAACCTTGCATTATCATTTCAAGTCTAATTTTGAGACAAAAACAAACAAGATGATGATGACGAATAAAATTCTCTCAGCCCACTTTCAAAAGCCTATTCAAGGACCTTATACTCAGCATTAAATAACTCCAGTCTCCACTGTGAGCATAGAACTTGTAGAAGTCAATCTGAGACATCAGAGTACAAAAAGTCACAAGCTCAATAAGAATTGGTGATTGAAGACAAGCAAGCACAAGACAACCAGCAAGACATGACAGGAAAAGTGAGAGAAATTCTGGCCATCTAACAATTTTTTTTAAAAGAAAAAAAAAATTGAAACTAGAAGTCAGATATTCAACTCTTACCTCTTATCCATTGGCCACCAAACCTTTATTTTGTTACCAACCAATTGCTCACCAAGATCAGGAGTTCCAGAAAACTGAATTTTAGAATATAGCCATGTCAATAAATTGAAAAATGACAAAGATTACAGAAGATAATAAGGAGGCAAAAATATCTCTATCTAAAAGCCTGACATATAAGCATGCTTAAAAGGAAAACAGTTGAATCAAAAAACACAACATAAGCATGTGACATATCCCAAGATGTGTTGTTACAATTCAAGAGCTCCAGAACAAGCTTCAGCAGTGCTTTCTCACCCAAAAAAAAAAAATCTAGATCTCAAAGATAGTCTTCGATGAGTGTGAAATGAGTTTATTTGATGAATTTGAAATTCCAATTACATTGACAATTACGATATAAGTTTAAAGCATTTGTCTGGTTTATGCCCTATATCAGATGGAGGCTCACATCATCCCTGTAAACCACATGTATAAACCACCAATGTTAGACTTAGAAAGATTTACTAGCATTTATTCATAGTCAAGGCAAACAATTGGAGTGCTGATCCAAAATTAACATAGCAATTAGCAATTACATTAACATCAAATATAAATTTGACTATTAGTCCAATATTTTCACGATCATCGAAAAAGCAAAAGCAAGTTAAAATCTTGTCCGCAGCACAAACATTCTGATTGCTAAAGTACAACATTGTGCCTTCATGTATCTATGCTTTTTTTTCTTTCAGTTCTGATAGCCATTTCTATTTTCACGCATTAAACCAATAAGGCAAACCAATCAGAGATTTATCTCCCTTCACAATGGTTAAGCTGGCTTCCCAGTTGCAAATCAGTTTCTGAGATTGTGACATAAAGCATCTCATAGGACTTTTAAGTTGCAAAACATTGGGTGGAACAGCTAGATATTGCAGCACAGCTTTTTAAACTCAATTGATGAGAGTGCGTGCAATTGAACTGACTGAAAAACAGATTTCAACTCCTATACCCATCCCCGGGGAAAGAGATATATCAGGAGAAATGAAGAGCATATCATCAACCTGATACAGTGATACTCCTCTCTACACTCAAAATTAGGTAATTTGGCAAAGATCAAATTCTATAATTCAACTTTTTCAGCCTTTTTTTAGGGAACATTTTCAGCAATTTTATAGTGTGTGCAAAGTCCGAACAGAGAGAAACTAATGTATAGGAAAACCAGTTGAGGTAAATGTTACAAAGTGGAAAAATAAAAATGCAAAACATGGAAAAGAAAAGAAGGAAAGTCCCATTGACAAGCTACAAGTTAATAACAAGAAATAAGGAATCCATACCACTTCCTTCCTTGGAGTACGCTTCCTCTTGAGCTTTGGTTGTGGGGTTTCTTCCAGGTAACTTCCATCCATGTCTAATGATTTTATCTTCTGTACAATTGGCAAACATCAGGATAAAAGAAAAGCTTTATACACAACAGAGGTAAATGCTAGTTAGATCCTTATCCATTCAATACCTTATCTCTAAATGCTTCCCCAACATCCTCGTCTGAATTAACATCCAAAGACTTCTTTTTTGTGCCTGTTGGGACTGCAGTGCGGTGCTTATTAAATCTCCTTACTGCAATCACAACTGGCTGGTGGACAGGCTTTTCCTCTGGTTCACTGAGGACCACTGATTTCTTTGAAGATACTACACGTCCAGAAGACAGAGATATCTTCTTAGGAGTCTTTGAGGGAAGTTCATTTTTTCTTAAGCGTTTTTGTTTCTTTGCTTCTGAGTCACTTCTTTCTTTAGACTGCTTTCTCAAACTGGCATCATCGAATTCTGGAGCTTTCTCTTCGACCTGAGCACTCATGCTTTCACGCTTTGACAACAATGAAGGACTTGGATCAGCATCTTCACTCATACTGTTTCCCTTTTTCTTTGGCCGGCCTCTTTTAAAATGACTTCCAGCAGTTATGTCTTGTTGTGGGGTTAGGGAAGAAGACCTTGAGATTTGAACAGTTTTGGGGGTAAATCTTGTAGGTTTTGTCACTTTCACATGCATTAATGACAGAGCTACCTTCTTGGAATCTGGAGTTTCTGAGGGTAAATCATCGTTGCCCTTATCTTGAAGCTTTTCACGGAGAAGTTTGGTAGTTTTTCTTCCTGTTGAAAACCAAGGATCATAGCCTTCTTCTGGATTCATCAAAGAATTAGGTTTCCAGCCCCTTTTACTTGGAACAGCCTTTGGCTCCATTTCTAACATGACTTCAGGTTCTGCTTTGTCCTGTGCATTGGTGCTTTTAGAATGCTCAGTATGAGAGCAAGGCTCTAGCATTTTTGAAGCATTATCCTTTTTAACAGTCCCGGCATTTCTAATTGAAGCAGTTCCATTCCTTGCTATTGACTTTGGAATCACATCCTTACCTTCAAAAACTTCTTTACGACAAGCAGCATTTGGTGATGATCCCTTGGACATTAGACCAACAGAAAAATTAATATTAAAAAGGATACCTATTTAAGAATAAGAAAAAATCCAAAATTGCAGCAAAAGAGCGCTGGCCACAAATGCTACCTTTCAAGTCGCAACCACACTTCTATGAAGAATAATAAAAAGGTTATCTCATCTCTCTCTAAATAGCATATGCAACAGTCATGAGTTTATTTTCCTCTTTATTTTATTTTATTCATTTTGCATGAAAAGTATATTAGTCATAGATTGATAACTGAATGGTAACTAGTAGGGCAAAACATCTCATGTGGTTCCTCTACTTCTCAAATTTGATCAAGTCAACCATGTCCCTTAAATTGGACCAAATCAACTCCACTTCCAGTTAAGGATTTGAGATCCTCCACTTGATTACATCATAACATGTGGCATTTAGCTGGCCATTTAACTAGTAATGGAATTAGAGGAAGGGACTGACATCACCTTTACTTAGAAAAAAAAGGTTGATTTGATCTATTTTGAAGTAAAAGGTTTGATTTAACCAAATTAAGAAAGTAGGAGGCTGCGTGTGATTTGTAGCAAATCACTAGCAGTATAAGACAGTAAATGGGCTTCATCTCACATCAGAAAATTAAAAGGGTTTTGGATTCTACAAAGCAGATAAAAGGGAAACCAAAACTTATTCTTGAAAATGAAGTCAGAAATTATATTTAGCAAAAGAAGAGAACTCTGGATCAGTTTTCCATCTTAGGTAACAATTTTACAATTGCAAGACAAGATCACAAAAAACTCCACTCAAATCTCATTCAGTTATAGACAGGGATAAGAAACATACCAAAGGTTCCCCAGAATGATTGTTATAATCACATTCGAGTGTGTGAGACTCATCTTGGAATATAGAAGCAACTATTGGAGCATATTCATCCAAAGGTATGCCTGTAGACTGCACAGCTTCCTTGAGATAGGGCTTAATTTTAGCAGCACAATTAGTGATAACTCTTTCCCCAAGCTTCCATGCTATAGGAGAAAAACTCTGGAACAATAGTATTTCTAGAGTAAATCTAATCGAACCTATCAAGACCATGATGGAAAAGAGAAACATTTGATGAATGACACACCTGGTTTTGCTTTTTTACACTCACTAAAAGGAGAGTGAGAAGCTCCACTGAGATTTCTTCACTTTCATCAATGACCAGGGTCATAATTGTTTCCATGGCCAAGATTGCAATTTGTGGATGATTGGACCTTGAAGTTGAACAAGAAAAGCCATCAATTGTTGAAGAGAGACAAAAAAAAATCCAGGCATTTATGTGAAGGTAAACAGGAAAAGAAAAAAGAAAAGAAAAGCAGACAGAAAGCCCCAAGCTACCACTGCTTCGACAACAACAAAACAGCACCCAAGCTTCAATCCCAAACTAGTTGGGGTTGGCTATATGGATCCTTTTCCGATGATCATGTACTACCACTGCCTAAACAAAATGCTACCATATCTTTATTATGAAAACTAGAACAGAAACTATAAATACATAGCACAATGTATCCCTTGAAGTTATCAAGAAAATAGTTTCATATAAATTCTGACACTTTCCACCCTAGCAAGTCCCAAGCTATGTCCAATCTTCAAGTGGGTAGGATGCATAGCCACATACAAACAACTCTTGAGTTGCTTCTCATCCGTAATAATCCCTTCTGGGTCTCTTCAACTTCCAACAAGCACAACAACTTTCCTGATCTTCTTTTCTACAATGATTGACAGTAGACCTTTGCAATCTAAATTCCAAATTAGATTAAGAACAGTTTTCTAAAGGGAGCTATATTGAAATGCAGCATGAGTTTTAAATGCTAAAAAACTCCACCTGACACACACACACACAAAAAAAACCTTGTAACTTTGTACGAAACTTTTGAGAATTTCCATAATTTTGCAGAACCAAGAATACAATTGAAAAAAACTCCTGTCATGTTATTACCGTAAACTTCTGACAATGAAATTCCAATATAAGAATGAAAGAATTATTCAAACCCTGATTCACTTTAATTTTAGCAGCTCCAAAACTCTGTTTTTAGAAGTACAATGTTACACACTAAGAAAAATTAAAAGTTACAGAATCTAATGAGCTGAAATTACTCACCAAATTTGAATCCTTCTGAACACAAATTAGTTAAGGAACTCTACTATTGAAGGTAGCACTACAGCCTGTTTGGGGATTGTAAATGGGGGATAGAACAATACATGGAATAGGCAGTAATTTCTATATCTTTCAGAAAATGACATATAAACATGAGAAGATATGAAGCAAAAGCTAATGACAATGACAAGGCTCCTGAGTCCTACCTGATGAATTTCAGAAAGTATTGGAACATATCTAAAATTAGTTCATCCAACTCCAGGTCCAGCATCATCAAGCATGACCTCACCCTCGCTACATTCTCAAGAATTGAAACTGCCTTTGTATAACAATGGCCAGACTCATGGGATAATTTTTCAAAAGATGCTACAGTCAATTGAAAAATTTCCTGTTCATCATTCGAAAAGCAGACAGCATAAGAGCCCGAAAAGAAAAATGTAGGAGCATATAATGAAGAAATCTTATTCTGATCACCCGCACACATGAAAATTGATTTCAGCTGCTATAAGTACCTTCATTAGGTCATCATTGTAAGGAGCATCTGGTGCTGTTATTCTTGTAATCTCACTCATGCAAGATGCAACCGCAACCCTTACATCTTCGTCCAAGTGCCTCAAAATGGCACTAGAGATTAATGCCTTCATTGGTGGTAAAAGAGCATCTTGCATTGATCTTGATGGTGCTTGCTCCACATTTGTGAGCAAACGCTCCAGTTTCTACAAGACAAAATGAAACACAATAACAGATCGATCCATAAGCAATAAATAAAGTAACGAAAAAATATGACAACTCTAAAAAAGTGATATGAGCCATACAGAGGTCATCAAAGGACCAATA
Organism: Populus trichocarpa; assembly: GCF_000002775.5. NCBI lineage: Eukaryota > Viridiplantae > Streptophyta > Magnoliopsida > Malpighiales > Salicaceae > Populus > Populus trichocarpa. The sequence continues at coordinate 18,685,224 of NC_037287.2, read as the reverse complement.
ACCAAGAAAAAAAATGACAAAACAAAACAAAAACACCATTACAGGCTATAAAGCTCAAATTACATGAATGCCAGTAAGTTTCATGGAAAAGACCCACTGAAAAAAATTCCAAAATCTGTTAACACAAGCTGGACTTCATATAACTCATCACCAGACACACTTCATGCCAGATAGCAATGTCTTTGTAGGATAACCATTTTGATTTGAATAACTTAAATAAGATTTTTCCACCATTAGTGTCTCAGAAAAGGCAACACATACACATCATCTAGGGCAGAACTTGCTATCTTTTATTTACTAATAACTACAGCACAAGGAATACTACTTCCCGTTTGCAACGGTAAGTATATTTCACTCCCAGCTACTCCTATACTAGAAGAGGTAGAATCATCCAAAAAAAACTTGGGGTGAGGGGGAGGAAACTTAAGGAAAGATACTTAACGAAGAGGTGGCAAAGGACAATGGCCATGATTCAAGTATTATGGCTGAATATCCAAAGTTTTAATGTCATGATTGATATTTGCAACTCAAAACGTTTTCAATCTCGGTGAAGAGAAAAAATGGTAGAGATCATTTTTAGGCAAACAGAAAGCTGAAGTGGCTATTAACAATCAACTCGAATGCCCTTTTTTGGCAATTTAAAATTACAAACTTACAAGACTAATTAAAGAAAACTCATGTTGGCCAGCAATGGTCACGCAACCATATTTCCTCATGCAAGTTATAGACAAGTTTTTTAGTGTCCCAAGCAAAACCAAGAGTTCAATTCCAATGGTTATTTTCCAATCATACCAAAAGAATATGCAATCACCAGTGGCTGCAAAAATTATATGTGAGCAAACCGTGCCAGATGGAGCATTCAGAGGTAATGCCATGGCTCTGATAATACGATTTCACATGTACTGAAATATCAGAGAACAAGAATAAGATTGTCTAGTTGCAAGGTCTAGGAGAGATATAGGCATCGGAGACCCAAATGTTGTCAGTGGTTTCAGGTCCTGCTGGAACTGGATTGACCACAAGTTCATTGGCTGCTGACCCATCCTAAAATGCCATCAACCATGCCCTTTGGCAAGAGTATATGTATAGTCATTCTACAACATCATACCCCGCAATAATATTACAGATTAATGCAGTATTCCCTTATACTTTTTTATGAAGAAACAGAGTGAAAATGGAAGATTCCCCCAACACATTGATCAGGAAATGATTATCCACCATAAATTAATCACTCCCCAATCAACAATCCTAACAATAAACAGCAAAGTCAAGAGTTATCTTAATATTTATAGAGGACATATAAAGCTAAGTAGAAATCAGAGATGAAATCCAAAAAACGACCAAAATCCAACAATCATTAACCATACATTGATAGATTTCAAAATCAACACTCCAATTAACAGGCATCCAAACAAGAAAATCCCGGAAAAGAAAACTTAAACAGATACTAAAACCGAGTGAGTTTACACACGACTAGAAAGCAATCAGGAAGATGAAGACCATATAAGATGACAACAACAGCAACAGCAATTTTTTACAAAATTGCCAAACAAAAAATCATTAATCCGTGGCAGTCGTCACCAAAAATACGAAACATTTATATCCATGCACCAAATAATTAAGCCTATTCAACATTCTAATACAATATCAACAAACATAAAAAAAAAAATAGGCAAGCACACAGAGCAAACATATATAAATATATAAAGAGATGAAAAGGGTGATGAGACATTACATCGAGGGAGTCAAGAAGGTCATCAACAGATGATGGAGGGTTTAAGAGACTATTTCCAGCCTCTTTAAGCCGTTCTTCAAGCTCAGTCTCACTGTTAGGCATTTCAACACTCTCTTAAACACAGAAACCAAAAACACAAAATACTCTCACTTTCTCTGAAAATTCAGAGACTTTTCACCGAAACCCACATCACAGAGAAACAGTAGAGTAGTATTTACAAAACCCACAGATGAAAGAAATCAAACCCATTTGTTGACTGTTTCGTTTACAACTCTAAAGTCTAAACACAGTTGTCCATGCAAGCAGGGGTTACCAAAGAGGCAGTTTTTTCCTCTCGGATTCAACCCGTTAATTCACTGTGGTTAAAAAGAATGGGGTTTTGGGTTCTGGGGTTTCTCCATTTCTCTCTTTATTTTCCTGTTTTATTTTACTGTCCTTTTTTTCTTTCTTTCTTTTTAATGGTAGTGCAAGAAAAAGAATATTTATCTCAAGGATAAGTTTAAGTTTGATGGTTAAAAAAAGTTTAATTCTTTTTAATATTTTAAATTTAAATTATGAAATTAACACATTTTGCTTTATAGAATGCACTAGAAATCAAGAAAATACTTAAGTATATAATTGCTTTTGCATATTTTTCAATTTTAATTTGTAATCATTAACAAGTTTATTCTTCATATTTAAGGCTAAATGTTAGAATTACGGGTGTTAATTTTATTTTTTTAATATTTATTTTTTAGATGGTGTTTGAGAATGTGATAGTGGTTGCATTTCAAAGTATTTTTTATTTTAAAACATATTAAAATAATATTTTTTTATTTTTTAAAAATTATTTTTGACATCAGTATATCAAAATGATCTGAAAATATCAAAAATATATTAATTTAAAATAAAATAAAAAAAATTTAATTTTTTTAAAAGCACTTCCAAAATCCAATGTCAAATACTATCGGGGAAGGGTTGTTTGGGTAAAAATTTGTTAATGAAATAAATATTAGGTTATATTTTTTATTAGTATTGTAGAGTAGAAAACAGATATAAAATAAATAGAAATGTGTTTTTGTTGAGAATATATAAATATAAATATAAAATAAATTTATTTTTATAATAGTTTTGAAATAATTTTTAGTTTGAACATATGGGGAACAGAAAAGAGTCTTTTTTTTTATTGTATCCATATTTTTTTTACCGTTAAACAATAACCAAACATCACTCTCTCACTTATTTTCATAATCATTTTGATAAACACGTGATATTTAAAAATAATGCCCGCGTGCACGTGTGTGTATGATACATGAGATTTATTTATTTATTTATTTATTTTTCAGTCTGGTACTCCAACTTTTATTTTGTTACAAAGCATTTCAACTCTCTGTTTGTCATCAATCAAGTATTCTAAAAATTATTTTCTATTCAATCGAGTTTTTTTATTAAATTTTAATGAAGTATTTGAACTTGCAAAAATTGAGTGCATGGATGTTTGAACATAATTATATAATATATTCAATGAAGTAAAAAAAAAAATGTTTGAACATAATTATATAATATATTCAATGAAGTATTTGAAGGAGGAGGAGGAGACTAGGAGAGTGTAATATTTAATGTAAAATAATCGGTCACCCCTGCCAAATTAATTATTTGAACTCAATTTAATCTAGTTTCTTTTTGTTATGGGAGGTCTGGAGATCTGGGTTTGGGTTAGTTTTTTTTAATTAAAATGGAAAAGTTATAATATTGAATTATAAAGGGATTTTTCATTTTTTAAATAAAAATAATGATAATTTTATAAATAAATTTATTGATTTTTTTTACGCATTAGAGTGAGGATATTATGTGTTAATGTGTGCATAAAATTAAAATTCAAGATATAAATAATAATTTTTTAAATTACAGTGGATAAGTGAAAAATTGCCTTCACTGTAAGATACTAAGAATGATTTTTCTCTAAATGGGCCACGTTGCATGGATGTTTATTAGATAGGTGTTCACACTTCACACCACAACACAGGCCAGCTTTTTTTTTATCAACGTAAAACAGATGTCAAAGCGGTGTAAATGTTTTTAAAAAATAAAAATAAATAAAAAAATATAAGATTCTAGTCATTAATTCTATTGAATTTAATAAACTTCATTAATTTAATAATATAATTCAAAAAAAAATAGACAACAACTAAAATAAAAAAACAAATCAATAATAATTCAATACAAAAGATAAAGACTTGTCAATACTATATAAATATATCTTTACAGCATTTTTAAAAAGTCTTTGATGATTTTACTTGTTAATAAAGTAAAAATTAATTAAATGAGAACATAATAATAGCATAGAAAAAAAATATAAATTTTAATTCCTAACAAATAAAATATCGAATGAAAAAATTAAAAAGAAATCAAATTTAAAAAAAACAAAAAAGAAATTGACTCAAGTCTTTCCAAGCCAACACGCTAAATACATAACTTGGTCTTGAGATTGGGATAACCTCACGGAATGTAAATTGAATAAAATTACAAAACTCAATTATCAGATCAACCTAATATTGAAGGGCAAAGTTGGAAAAAAAAAAGCAACGCAAAAAAAACTCAAGTCAACCCTAGTGAACTTGTCGAATCTATGACTCAGGACATGAAATCGGGGTAATTCTATAGAAAATAAAGTTAAAAGAACAACGAGTGTTTAATCTCTAATCATTATAATATTGAAGAATGAATTGTTTTTAAAAAAAAACGACCTAAAATGACCATAGCCAACTTCATCTAATCTTTCAAATTCGTGATATGGGTCATGAGACCGAATTACATCATAAAAGGAAAATCCAAGAAAATAGCGGGGAAGAAAAACACGTCACCAAAGCTCAACCATCGCTTTTCCAGAAGCACGCATCGCGCCATTGTCTCCTCTGACAATTGGCAGTGGAGTGCATCACTCGAAAAACACGAGCAGCGCCAATCATTTTTTATTTTAATTGTATTATATATATATATATATATATATATATATATATATATATATATATATATTAAAAGACTCAATTACTCCTAACCTCACATGAAAATTACCAAAAAATAACTATGATAAAATAATAAAAATACCCCTATACACAAAGCCATTAAAGTTTAATTCTAAGAGACATTTAAATCATTGTACTGTACAAAATAAATTGAAAAGTAAAAAAATTCCCTTGACTCAAGTGAAATGTTTTTCCACTGTGCAACAAAAACTTGAGAGGGTTAAATTCACGTCGTTCAATTCAATAATGACTATTGTATCCCATAAAAAAAATCATGTTGCCTATCATGTACATTAGTTGTTTTTTTTTTTTTTTTTTGGTAGAGGCAAAATAACAATTTCACTGCGAATCAGTGGTAAAATGTAAGTGCCATGAAACAATGTTCTTTTTTTAAAGATACTGACTTTATACAATAAAATCAATCATTTACAATTGGTTAAGAGATTAAAATACCTCAAGTGTGGTCACTATTTATGCAAAGAGAGTAAGTGTAAAGGTTCAAGAAATTGACTTTGATTGGCGTTATAGTTGTGTATTTGCAACACCAAGATTAAATCCATCTTGATTCAGGAAAAATAATGTTAGGACTAGAATATTCACAAAAAAGTTACTCAAAATGACAAGCTTTGAACCCATTTGAATCATCTACCAAAACTGTTCTAGCTCAACAATTCTCAATTAAAACATGCGTAGCCCTTTCTGCTCGTGACAAATTCGACTTCATATGGTTAGGAGCTTGCCTTCCTCCTCCTTAGTAGTGTCAAAATACTATCCTGGTCTTTTGCTGCTAAAGAGGGCTAAAAATGATACCAAGGCAAAGTCTCAACTCTCAAGGATAGTTTCAATGTCAAAGAAGTGCTATACCCGGCTTACCATCTGACTAGATTTGACAATGAAGGGAACTTCGCTGGAGAGAACAGAATCAATTGATAGATCAATATAATCCAACGCCTCGTTCCAACAGAGTTGTATACTTTACTCCAGCAGCAGATAACTCGGCAAACCCAACAGATTAAGATTAAGGCATGTGGACACTGGATGCGCATGACAGGGATTTTATTGAACTCAAATCTAAAATCTCAGAAACTTGAATATAAAGATGATTCAAATCGCAAGCAACTTCAAGGGACTCTTGGACAATCAAAGCAAGAAGTGAAGAAAAGCTTGTAAAAGCATGTGTTTCAGCAACAAACATTAAACTGGTAACTATCATGTTCAAAAAACATTTACGCCTGATGAGCTACTTCTGCATGTCATTTATTAATTGATGTCTTAAAAATGTGCTAATTCTGAATTTCATACATCAATAAAAAGGTGTTTCACCAAAACAATAGGAAGCAATTTGATTAAAGTCATAGGCAACTAGAAGACTCAAAACTCCCTGACCATGAGATTGATGACCAGAAAACACTAAAAAACACCCCCATAGAATTGTGGGTCCATGGAAACATGGAGTGAAGGTCTCTACAAATGAAATTCAAATCAGACCCTGTTAAATTAGAGAACCGTTTTGACTCAGTGAGACTTGACATGTTCCTGAACAACATTATAGCCTTCACTTGTCTCACCATAATCCTGCAACCCAGCAAGGGAAAAAAGGTTAACCCTAAAGATGACAATCCAGTACAAACATGCAATACCTTAAAGGACTCATACCTTCACAACAACGCAGGAGCAACCAACAACCTTCCTGGCCTTGCCCTCAGAATCAATCTTGCATAACTGCACCAGTAAATAAAGGTTATGGTTTTGTGACAAAAAATCATTTAATGGAAATACATATGCAAGTTTTCACAGGAAAAAAATGGTAACATGATCTGCAATAAGCCAATATCTATTAATTCAATACGAAACAACAAGCTGTTTTACTCTTTTGACCTAGCTAACAATAACTCCATCACTGGCAAGAAAAACATGATGTGCTACAGAAAATAGATGAGGAAAAAAAGGCCCTATACCATAGTTTTACATCTAAGCTATATGTAGACTAAAAACATTAATGATTCATATAAAAAAGCTAATAAAAAAGAACTTACTCCAGCCCACTCGCCAAGGGTCTTCGCACTGGGAACCATCAATAAGCCTACACCATGATCAGCACAGAGTGCTTTAACGAGTTTGACATAGTCTGGCTGGTTGCAGTCCTCTGCCAATACACAGAGCTGGGCGGCATGCTTCTCAATCACTTTAGCACCTTCATGGAGGCCCCGGGCAAGTCCACCATGAGCTAGAGACTTTTTCAGAACAAGCTGTAATGCTGTCATCAAGTCCATGGCCTCAAGAGGCTGAGCAGGAGTCTCAGCAGGAGCGGGAGTCTCTTCACTGCAAAGATGAGGAGATTCAAATACAATAAATAATGATGGCACAAACCATCATTTCCAGTTCAAGAATCAAACAACAAAAACCCCACATCAGATAAATACGATAGATACTTTCTGTTTTTTTATTTTGGGGAAGGAAGAGGATACAAAATGCACCACCCTTAAGTGGGCCATAAGTAACAATCTATAATACATTTTGATTGGTGCATCAAAATTCGCATCAAAGGCCTTTCTATCAAAATACGATAGTTACCACATTGTCCTTTCTATCACTAGTTTTTTTCTTGAATAAAAATGTCAGAGGCCTCTGGCAAAAGCCTAACATTCAAAGACTTGGAATCATTGAATGGAAGCTCAAAAATTCCAAGAAATCAAGATGCACTTGCAAGATGATGGGTTGAAACGTGCCTAAACTCTAGGCATAAAAACCATTCGCAATTCTTAAGCGAAATAAATCAATTCACCATGTCAACAATCACCACAAGTAACAGCAAAAAGAAGAAGAAGAAGAAGCACCTAGCATATCAAATGTGCAACTTCATTATAACCAATAAGAAAAACCCAAAATCATAAACTACAAACTAACCTCTAACAGCATGGGTTAAACACACAATAATAGCTAGTAAACAGGAAATCACAAACAAGCATGGGTTGAAATTATAATTTATTAAAACAGATACATACCCTGACATTTTTGGGATTTGTTGATAATGTTAGAATCTCCTTACTGCAAAACCACAAGAAAGCCAAAACAGAAAATCAGTACTCAAACAATACTGATCAACTACAAACAGGACAGAACAAGTTCAAGATTTGATGACATTAACTAACTGAAACTGAAGATGGCTTGATGCAAGAGAAAGAGGACAAAGACCTTTGCAAGTGAAGGTAGGCCTCCTGCTGCTTGTGTGCCTGCGGAGCAAATTGGAGGGTCGTAAAGGAAGACGATAATAAAAGTAGGGCAAAAACTTTAAAAAAAGCCCTAAATTTCTAAGCGACCTTCTTGTCCTTCAATTCCTTATCCTAGGCCCTGAGGTCCAATATCCAGCCAGGCCTCGATAAAATTGAATCGAAGCAGAGCTCGGTCCAACGGAAATATTTAATTCCTTTTCTTTTCTTTAACGAATAAGAAATCTTATTTTATTAGTTATTATTTTTAAATGCAATTTTCTATTAATTAAATACATGGATTTTATTAAATTATTTATTTATTTATTTATGATCATGTTGAAAATAATAAGTGGCATTTTTTGATCCCCCACCTAAACAGCAATGGGCTTATCATCATATTCATGTTATGTAATTTGATGTTGGTTCCTTCACCGTTCGAACAAGGTAGCATGCTGGGCTAAACCTGTTGTCTTTTCAATAGACATTGGAACATGCCTGTTTCTAAAAGCTGGTACCATCTAGCATACAGGCATATCTCCAGAGCAGAGCAGAGCAAAGCAATTCAATGTTCTCTATCAACTTGGCATGTGAATTGTAGCAAATATCCAACTCTGCGGCCGAGAGAAATCCACTCTCTTCATTCGTTAGGGTTTATCACAAGACTCCATTAGTAGTTGCTAACTAGCTGATGCTAAAAGAGTCTGAAAACATTGAAGGGGAAAAGATAGAAGAATCAGACGGCAGATACTGATAATAGCTTATTAGGAAATCCTGGCATACCCAGAAGCTGACCAAAAAGAAAAAGACCTGCACAACCGAGAAATTCCTGCAATTAACATTATCTTACACCTTACAACATTATGATTCCGGAGCTAATTAATGCACTATCACATTCATAAAGCATCATAGTTGACCCATGTCATCTTCGAAAGGAAAAATGCCATTACCTGAAAATTGCCACTGCAAACTGCAATGCAATTGTATGCTTGTTGCATCTCGAAAACCATGAGAAATGGGTACATGAGCAGAGCAAAAGGGAACGGGGATACAACTAACCACTTAACGATACAAGTTACTAACGGAACCATTTAATCATAGTTGACCACTCATGCAAGCCATCAAGAAGTTAAAAGTCCAGTTCTCTTACATTTTGACCACTCATGGAGGCCATCAAGCAAGTCTAGTTCTTTTACATTTTGACTTTGGGCCAGCATCATCTTTAGAATCTGCTTGGATAATGAACCTCTACTGAACTCAAAAGGTAAAAAGATTTCAAGGCCACAAAGTCAATTTTCTGCTAAATCTGATTATTGCAGTAAAGATCATGGAACTGAGACCTTAGTCCTGCATCACTTTCAGAGTAAAGAAGGCAAGCTCTTTTTTTTTTTTTCCAAAAAATCCAACTGGGTAAAAATAAACCAGAATAACAAAGTAAGTTGGAAGAAGACAAAAAGTGCCTATGCTGAAAAGATGAAACATGTCAGACGATTGAGAAGATGGAAGAAAATACTAACTCCACATTGATAAAGCATCAACTTCAATGGATCGGATAAGACACAAAAATATGTAGTAGTAGAGCTATACCTGACCAAGTAACATAGCTGACGCATTGAGCAGTTGAGTGGAGAGATGAATTCAGCAAAGTAATTTTGACAGGTAACTTGAGAAAAACCTTAACCGGGGATAGTGCAAATGCTAAAGAAAATGATGAGCAAAGTAATTTTTATACAATAAAAGAAACCCAAACAATCAACAGACAGAGTTGCCATCAGTATACACATTACTGAGGCTAACGCAATGAGAGAGAAACCAAAACCAAGGAGGAGGAGGTGGTGGAGGAGATTTTACTCGTACTGGTATAAGGAGATGTCACATCATTTATTATCTGACATCATCTGTGAACCAGTATTGTGTTTACGTAAAACTAAAAGCAGTAATTGACACTTGAAACTAAGTACTCTATGATGCAGGATACTACTGTAAATGATTATAAATCTATAACTAAGAACCAAGGAGGAGCACGAATAAGAAACAATTCATATATTAAGGAAGCAGAGAGATACATAAAGTTCATAGAGAAACAATCCAACAATCACTAAGAAAATGAACAGGAAAAATAATCTTGTCCCTGGAGCAGAATTCAGTTGTCTGGAAGCTGCACTAGCTGGCTATGGATAAAGACAAACTACGTATCAGAATTGCGAAGTGAACTATCAATGTTGTATCTTCATTTAACAAAATGATTTATGTCACCATGAAGCTAAGCACATTATTGACTCTTATTCAGAAAGTGAAGCAAGTAGACAGAAAGCATGTTCATATATCAATAACTTGTTGAACAAGAGCGTACATAAAATTCTGGTGTCAGACACCACATAGAGTTGAAAAAAGCATCTTTCTAAGCTTTTTTCTTTCTTTTTTTTTTTTTTTGGGGGGGGGGGGCGGGGGGATTTTCTATTTTTCATAATCAATGAGTAATTTGTCCATTCTCGACACCTAAACCATACAACACACCGGCATATTTTTCCAATGAGCAGCTAAAGAAATTTTCTTTCAATTTCCTGAATGTACAAGCTGTAAGCAAACTATCCGAACCTGCTTGATGGCATATCCCAATTCTCTCCACTTCTAACAACTCTGCAAGCTTGTTCAACCCTCCATGAAGGCTATTGCAAAACTTCATCAAATGCTTGATATCATAAAGAGTTGGAAAGTACATGTTGATCAAATTAAAGAACCCGGCTTGTGTATCTGGTAAATTCTGGCATGTCAACAGCTTAAGCAAGTACCCAAAATCATAACCACTATGAAAAGTCACCCAGTACACACTATCATTCAACACAATCCCAGACGACATCAAGAGCTCACCAAATCTCACAGCATCAATACCATTTTCATTGTTCTTATTTAAGTCAATCCCACTCTGACGCAAAAGCTCAATCGAGTCATTTGCAAAAACATCCTCATTCACATTGAACTCGCGGAAATTAAACTGCCAAATGCAATACTTATCAGTGCCACAAGTTGGTAAATTCCCTTGATCATCTGAAAAGGTAAGACCCAGTTGAATCAACTTCAACACGTCCACATTATCCTTCAAAGTTTGGTAATGATAGTCATTACTATTCTTAAAATTACCCACCGGACGCAGCACAATGCCCGGAAACTCAGTGTCCATGGCAATATAAGGGAAATCATCAACAATTTCACGGATAAGCGCGAATTCTTCTTCGAGATTGTCATTCCACACCTCACGAATGTGAATGGAATCACCTTTCGGCAACAGCGACATCACAAAAACCAGAACAAAATCAAACCCACAACAAAATTTCTTAACCCCAAATGTTTAATGAAACTAAACATTCAAAATCAGCACCGAACCCTAACAAAATCTATCAGTCACCCAATTCAAAAAACCAAATCTGCAACCAAATTTCAGAAGGAAAAAAAAACCCATGTCAGCTCTGAACCTTAGAGCTCAGGAGCAGCAAAATAATCTAAAATAAACAAAGCAAACACGGAGATCTGACAAAGAAATGAATAGCAGATCTAAAGCAATCAATGATCAATAAAAAACGCAGAAATTCTAGAGAGAGAGGGAGGGAGTGGGATCTGACCTGAAATTAGAGAGATTTGAAGGATCTGATAAGAGATCTAAAGCAATCAATGATCAATAAAAAACGCAGAAATTCTAGAGAGAGAGGGAGGGAGTGGGATCTGACCTGAAATTAGAGAGATTTGAAGGATCTGATAAGAGATCTAAAGCTGCAAATTCTAGAGAGAGAGACAGTCATTTGGAGAGAGAAACTAGAGAATAAAAAAGGGTGTGTGTATGGCTGTTATTATAAAGAATAGGAAGAAGAAGCGGATACGGAAAGAGATATTTTTTCAATTTTTTATTTATTTATATGGTAAAAAATGATACCATTAATTTGTCTTTTGATTTTGTGTTTCTTCTTCTTGTTTTTTTTTTTAGAAAACAAAAGTTTCTGATAATTTGATTCCTTTTCTTTTCTCTTCTTTGATTTTAGAGAGTTTCGAGGGAAAAGAATCCTTATTTTCCCTGCTCACCTCCTCAGCAGCATTTATGTTCTTTGACCCATAGTATTTATTAAATAAATGAATAAAAAAAAGTAAAGATAACGAATTTATTTGAGATTGTGAAGAAGATCATTTTTAAAATATTTTTTATTTAAAAATATATTAAAATAATATTTTTTTTATTTTTAATATTAGCGCGTAAAAAATATTAATTTGAAGCTAAAAAAATTCAGAAATTTTTAAAAGTACAATTGAACCGCAATATTAAACAATATCTACATATAAAGATCTAGTGAAGGAGTAACTTTTATTTTATTTTTTAGATTGCAACAAGGAATAGCTCAATAACATAATATTAAATTATAAAATTAAACAATATATATATATATATATATATATTAAGAAAAAAGTATAAAATAAGAACGAAAATACAGTCAAATCAGACTAATTTTCGAAACCCGTAACTCGAGACATAAGATCGAATTACCCATGGAAAGCAAGTTTGAAAAAATCACAAAATAAAATTTTTAATCATCCAAAATTAAAAAATAAAACAAATAGCAATAAAAAAAATAAGAATCAAATCTGATATAAAAATTAAATGAAATTAAACTACAAGGGATGAAATTAAAAAAATAGAATAAATCAATAAAATTATTAAAAAATAGCAATAAAAATCCAAATATGATTGATGAAGAAAACGGAGGAGGATGGAATTAAAAAAAATTAAATTTTATAAATTATTTCAAATAAAATAAAGAGTATTTAAAAAACATGGACCAAATCTAAAGAAAAAACAAATTAAAAAATTACTTTGAAATATTGAAAGCTTTAACATGAAAATCGAAGAGAAATGAGAAAAAAAAATGAAAAAGTCATTGGTGTCAACTAGAGGTCTATTGACCACACATGTTGTCCAGTAATAGAGGACCGTTGAGAAGATTTCAACGCTGCTTTGTAAGCAAGCATTTGTCCACTAGAAAATACAATATGTGTCCCTCAAAATGCACGGGCACTATCCACACACTAACTAATGAGCTGCAAGTGTCAACTACTTATTTTTTAATAATATTTATTTTAATTAAATTATCAAATCACCTCTTAAATTTTTTTATAATAAAAAAAAACATAATAAAAAAAAAGCCTTTAAAAAAAAGAAGTAAGTTTTGATATTAAAATTAATTTAATCATTTTACTATTTTTTTTTAATTGAAAAAAACTTTAAACACAAGGTTAACCTTTTTGCTTTAAAACATAATTAAGTCATTTTTTATTTTACCATACTAAAAATATAAAAAGACCATGAAAAAACCAATTTGCCCACAATCTAATGAATTTTGTAATGCAGCAATACACGTATGCCTCAAGTATTTTTTTTTTTTTTAATAACTGGCCAATGATATCTTCATGTATGCTAGCGTGTGATAATTGCTTTCATAGAAATGCATGTGTTGAGAAATCATCAAAATTAATGTTTTTCGAGGCCTTTTTTTTTAATGGTTTTCCCATTAGTTTATAATAGCATATAAAATGACTTGAGTTGCGTCTAATTAGTGTAAGAAAAATAAAATACAAAGACATTTTAAAAGACATTCCAACATATCCCCATTATCGCCCCCTACTTTTTATTTCCACTCTCTATTTATAATAAAAATTAGTTTTTAAAATATTTTTTATTTAAAAATATATCAAAATAATATATTTTTTATTTTTTAAAATTTATTTTTATTATCAACACTAACAAAAAAAAAAAAATCAATTTTTTTTAAACTCCAAAGTCAAACACCCCCACAACGCCTTACAGAAAGCGCATACTTCATTAACCAACTAATATTAAAAGTCAAGACATTACTTAACCTCGTCCCATGGAAAATAATGACTAGTGGTAACAGAAAATTTATAACCTTGGAGAAATCCCGCTGCACTCAGCAGGAAAAATTTCTTCCATAAAAATTAAGTTCACAATTGTTGGAGAATTGAGTCTGACGCCAACAGTTTCGTAGTACCACACATCTAGATTGAGCATATCTTGGTGGCAGCATAAACCTGCTCCAACAACTTATGGTCCACAATTTTCATGTCACCTGACACCTGCTCCAACCTCTTAAGTTTCTGCACACCTCCAGCTCTTTAAACTACACTTCCCACCTTCTCCGAGAGTTCCCTGGCATTCAATGTCAAGATTAAACCGTGGTGCAACAAACTTCTACAAGGAGTTTGGTGTCTAGGAAACTTGAATGCAATGTGCAGATGCTTCAGATTCGTGCTTCATTTTATAAGTACAACACCCCATAGTACATGATAACAATGGAGGTATTTATGAACCTAGTGCATCTTGGGTTGAAAAGGAAAACATGGATTGATGTATTAGAGGCATCAACTAAACCATTATAAACGTTTTTGAGCTTAATACGGTGCCAACCATGGTTTTTTTTAACTCTTGCTCTCATAGAATCGATAATTTATACAGAACGATGGATAAGTTCTCAATGACTTTAAAAGTAAGAATTACGTATTGATTAACTATCAGATTTGACTCGAGCAATGAATTATATATATATATATAAATAAAATAATCAAGAAAGCTGGTTGAGCTAACCTTCATGTTGCTTTCTTGCGCTTGAGAGTGTTTATATTCTTCACAATATAGGCAATGACCTCTTTCAATGTGGCTTTCCTTCCTTCTTTGAAGTTCCAGAGCTCTGAAACCACATATCTCCCACTAGGATTATACTCTTCCAACTCATTCAAAGCTGTAACAACTGCTGTGTATATCTCATCCCCCCACTCTTTCTTGAGGTTTCGTAGCTCCTCATCTTCTTCATTTAGTATTTGCTGAATCATGCATCATACCATACGATTAAACTTTCAACCTTCCAGTTATTCACCAAGAGAGGAGGAAGGAAAAAAAAATACCTTTGCATTCCCATCAACATCAATAACTTTAAATGGATGCCACGCTGGGTTCTTCAATTTCTCCTGCCACAAGCTGCATTGAGTGGAAGCATGCAACAATGGGTCCTCAGGAAATCTTTCCTTGCATGCATTATGGAAGGGCTTCTCGTCAATTTCTCCCATTCTTTTTAGTCCAATAAGAGTTCGAGCACCCAGCATATCTCCCAGACCCTAAAAAACAGGGGAGGGGGGAAGAAACTGCCTTCCATTATTTCATATTAGAATTATCCAATAAATACACGATTATTCGTATGTAATTCACTTTCATTCATCGACAGTACAGGTAGAGAATATTCATGGAAAGTTAGACCTAAAAAACTACTTGGTCCCCGTGCCCAAAATTAGGCAGAATACAATTATGTCACAAATTGTATTTTCCATTTTATCAGCCAAGAGAAATAAAAATCTGAATTCTCTCACATTTCTGGTTACATTTCCTTTACCCTCCAAGTAGGCTTGATGCCAATCGATTGTCATATCATTCTCTATTAGTAACTGAACCCCATGTGCCAAGACAAGAAACTGAGTTCAAGGACATTGTTTTCTATAATTCCTAAACTCTAGGGAAAAAAATTACATTGATTCAGTTAACTGTGTGAAACTTGAAACAATGATAAAAAGAGAAAGGAAAGTTATACCACTATTAAATTTTTTCGTGCTTGTTGAAGTTCATCATTGCTTTGGCGTTCTTTAATTATGAGAGTTTGATTCAGAGATTCCATATCAGTAAAATCATCCTCTTTCTGGCTCAACTCATCCTTCATCTCCTCCACCTTCTTTTGAACTGCTGCATCATCTTGATCTCCAAGGTGCTTCATCACCAGTAATTTCCCTTTTATCTCTTGAATCTCCATTTCCAACTTCTGTTTGGCATCCAACTGTTTTTCCAACTGAAGTATCTTCTTTAAGGCCTCTTCTTTCTCTCTCTGAAAATTTGGACATCTCCATAAATTAAAAGCAACAGAAACCATAAGATAAAAAGAAGTGCAAAATAAAATGCACCTAGCACTAAGAAGCACACCTTTTGCTCTTCAACCAGTCTTAAAACATTCTCATCAGCCTTTCTCTGCTCCATGGATGCCAACTGGAGAGAACTATTCCTCGTATCATTCTAGGAGGACCATAAAAAAGTCAGTGCTGAGCACAATATATAACTGGACATAAAAAATGTATCAGCATTTCAATCTTTCATGCCAGTGTTTTTATCTATTTGATCTATATAAGCCAGTCATTAAAATGCCTTTTATTCTTGTAAGCTGAAAGCTTGTTAGGACTATACCAGTTTATTGCCCTTGTGGAAAACAACCGTAAATTAAAATAACATGACATATTCATCGATCAAAAAGCAAACAATCAATTGGTAATAAAACTCTTCATAAAATAAAATAAAATAAATAAAAAGGAAAAGAGAAGAGAAGAGAAGGAAAAAAGAAAACGTCATCACTAAGATAAGTTGATGTGGAGAGACTAACCATTCCTGCTTCAGAATTGGTTTGAATCTTTATGTTACCTTTTTCTTCTCGTCATCAAGTTTTTGCCTCTCACGCTCAGTTACTGTTTCACGTTTGTTCAATTCTTTGCTCCAGAAATCAAGCTTTTTTTTCTTAGACTCCAATTCATCATTCAATTTTTCCTGCTCTGCCAATACTCTATGAACATTTTCACGTGCGTGTCGCTGCATCTTCCTTGTTTCTGATAAACAATTAAAAACCATATGATCCAAGTACTATCCAAGTCAGGGATAAAAATTTGGACTCCACACCTGAATGAATGGGATAAAACTTTTGACATGTTGATAAAATAAAACAAAAGCATCCAGTTCTTCAAACTTCTTTCTGGTTTGGGTGAATGTCATGTTCAAAAAAGAAACAATTACTGTGGATATTCAACTCTTATGGATAAATACAGGAGAATTGCATGTCTAACTACAGCAAGACAAGACAAACAGATATTCCCAAAGCAATTTGGAACAAAGAGTGTGCAATGGAGATAAGAATCTGCACACAAGCATGGTGATGTACTAGAAACATAGGCACCCATTAACTCGCATTTATGCAAATTATGCAAGTGTACTGTTCCAATACCAATGAGATGCTCACAAAAAGAAAGGAACATACCTTCAACAAAAGCATAGTGTAGTTTGTCTTTCTCTTCAAGCATCCTTCTTAAAGACATGTTCTTCTCATTGAAGTTGTAGTGCAGCTTATCCAGATTTTTATTTGCCTCGTCAATTTTATCAGCTAGGTGTGCCACAACAGTATTTCTGCTTTCATTAGATTCCTGAACAATGGCAGGAATAGTATTCAATCTTCCTTCCCTGCGAAGGTACTCCCCTATTGGCCCATCAGAATCGTGATCATCAGCACGAGCACGCCAGCCATAAATGCTTGATCCAGGTTGTGTTTTCCTCGTTTTCCAGTCCTTTTTACCATGATTTGCATTATCAAATAATTGTTCAAATCTTGTTGCGTTCATAAAGCCATCCCAATCACGGTTGAACCTCACTATGGCCTGGGTGGAATGGTCTTCTTCATTCAAAAAGGTACAAAACTCTAAGGGTTTATATTCAGCAAATTTCTTCATCCAATACTCATTGTCCCTCTGCTCAGTCAAATTCACAAGAATTCCCATCCATGGCCATACAAAGAGCTCCTGTTGCTCTGGAGGTGGCTTGATGGGCTGTGGCACAACCTGGCGTGGAGTTTGCTCTGCTTCGTTAGCCAGTTCAATCTCCAAATATCTAGCCAAGGCAAGGTGGTTTGCCTTCTGTTTTCCACTTCTGCTGGCAGAACCCTTAGATACTCCGGTTGCATGTTGAAGCAGATCCTTGTACTTATAGTCCTGCTTCTTTTTACCAGCACAGAAAGGGCATCTTAGGAACCCATTCACCTTCACTCTAAGGTTCCCCGACCTCAAATCTTCTAGCGGTTTGTCCTTATAGTCCTCAATCTCTGATTCACTTATATCTGACTCTTCTTCAGAACTATGATCCATCTGACCAGTATACTAGAATTTCAAGGTTATGAGCATTAATACAGTGAACTAACAGTAATCCTTCAAAGTTACTAAACTATAGCTAATGCAGAATTGTTATTCAACATATGATTAGTGATAATAATAGCACACTAAAACTAAGTTCCAAACTCACCATTAAAACACACCAACAACACATGCAAGAAAAAAAAACACTCATTAGAACCTTTAAATCGACATGTGATGTTTTCAAACAAGTCCTGCTCAAATTTCTCAAACATGTACAAAACCCCTTAATCACAGCAACCAATAATCCAACTATTCTTACCAAACAAAGCCCATTTTCTCCCTAATAAGCGGCTGTAACCCACATACATTCAATGCACACAATTTTAAATTTCAAAATTCCCTCTACATCAGCAAAGCCCTAAATCAAACAAACAAACACCTAACATTTCTACCAAAAAAAGCTGAATTCCTACATAAACATTATCAACACTCAGCTTCTCCAACAAATCTCTACAGATAATGCAGGAGGAACACCAATTCTAGTACTAAACACGTAATAAAAACCATCAAACATGCCGATTATTATCTTCATCAAGTTACCAACAAAAACCCACTACAATAAATATCGTATCTAAGCTTACATTCAGTGCACATGCAAAGAAACCATAAATTGAGGCTATATTTAGCAAAAATTAAAAACCAAACACAAAACAGTCTAATAAATTCGAAATCTGCTTTATTTTAGTAAAGCCCTAAATCAAACCCAACATTATTGCCAAACAATGCTGAAGATAAAAAAAATTAAAAAGCAGCAACAACAACCCACGTTTCATTATTCAGAGTCTTCAATAGACCTTTCCAGATAACGCGAGAACATCGAATTTAGCGCAAGATACAATATAAAAAACCCTTAATCATGCCGATCATTAGCTTAATCTAGCTAACATAAAAACCCATTTAATAAATTGCGTATCTAAGCTTACATTCACCACGCATGCAAAAAGAAACCATAAATTTAAGCCACGATTAGCAAAGATAAAAAAAAAAAAAAAAAACAGAAAATAGTCTGACAAGTTTGAAAATAATTACCTCCGATTTCCTGGGAGAGAGTTAGTTTATCTGGTTTTCGGGGTTTTTCTTGTGCTTTGAACTTGGAGGAGTGAGAACGGGTTGAAGGTCGGTGCCTCAAGAGATTTATTGATGCTTTGATTTGGTTGTTTGTCAGTCACAGTCAAGGATACTACTGTGAACTGTCCTTTTGGTTTTCTCACTTCCTTGTTTGCTGTAGTGAAGCGTATATATTTATTTTATTTTTGGTACACCCAGCCTTCTAGAAAACAACTGGAAAAAAAACCCCTGGAATTAAGGGTTGTGCTCTTGATTGTCAAACTAGACTCGAGGATTGATCCTAAAAAATAACCTGAATTTCTAGGTTATTAAGTTAAATAATGAGTTACCATGCTAATTTTAGTCAATTATTTTTATTAAAAAAATTTATTTTATTTTATTAAAAAAATTGAATTGATCTAATGGAGTTTAAACCAAATTTAATTACATTAATCAATTTAAATTAATTTAAATTTACAAGATTAATATCTTTTTCAATTCTATTTGAAATTCAATGTTACAAATTTTTTTAAGTCAACCATTCAATCGAGTCAAATTTAACAGTTGTGATTGAGATAGCTAATTTTGGTGAATTTTTTTTTTTAATTTTTTTGTAGTTTCCTTTGGACATGTTTCCTTTTCAGCTCACATACTTTTTGCTTGTGTTTTCTTTTATCGATGGCTTACTGCCCGAGCTATGCTGTGGAGAATTCGTTAATTGTGTCATTAAATTTATCGGTAAACACATGATTTATTTTGAAAAATAAAAACTTAATTTACTATTTAAAAATAATAATAATAATAATAATAATATATTAAATTGACCTGAATTTCATAATTTAATCTGTCAAACCTGTGATCTGAGTACTTTACTCCACCAAGTTTAATAATTTTTTACTTGCAAATTATTTTTTATTTAATTGTATAATAATAAAAATAGACGCTCGTAAAATTAAGTATCGACATAATATTAAAAGATTTGTTCGAGAACACAATAATCTCTTAAAAAAACCGAAACAAATTATAAAACTCAATTCTCAATCAATCAAGTTAACCTATTAAATCCATGATTCAGGTCATGAGCTTAACTTAGTTTAGTAACCTTTTTTTTTCAAAACTATTTTTTATTTAATTATATGACAATAAAAATAGATATTTATAAAATTAAACACTAACTAAATACCAAGACATTTGTGCTGAGACTATGATAAACTTACAAAACGCAAACCAAAATAGATTATGAACTCCATTGAAGAATCAACTAAGCATTGAATAATGAAATTAGCAAAAAAAAAAGAAGAGTAAGAAGAAGTTAGGCTGGTTATGTGGGCTTGCTAGCCCAGGCTAGCATGCCTTGGTTAATTTTTTTTTTTAAGGGGTGGATAATGTGTCGTTTGTCTATCTAGAATTTGGCCATCACAATAGTGGTAAAAAAATCAAGCAACTATTTTTTTTCCTTTAATACATTTCCTAACTTATTTTTACCCAAAAACATCCTTAATATAAAACAAAAAAACAAAACACACAAGTTATGGGTTTGAAAAGTTAACGCAGCTTAACATTATTTTATTTTTTAGTTTCATCGTCCAATAGTTTTTTTAAATGAGCTTTGTGGTTTTTTTTTTATTGAGTTATCTTAATCTTTTAACTCTAGACATTAATTTAACAAGTTAATCTGGGTTCACTCGACTCTTATTACTCTGGTTATAGGCTTTCCATACTAAAACAAGTTGACTCGAGCTAGTTTTTTTCCCTTTCTAACTCAATCTTATCTTTTCATATTTAATTTACTAAGAACTGAGCTATATTATTTTTGTTATTTTAAAAGAAAAAAGGTTTTTTTCTCTAAGATATCGTAATTATTTTTTTTTATCCACCTGAACATCATTTTTATAAAAAAATAAATTATTTGGCCTGTTTTCCGGTTATCAATTTTTTTTTCTTATGATTTGATTCTTTTATGCTAGATTAATTTGGAATTTGGCTTTGTTATTTGTGTTGGTTGTAATGGTATTGTCTACTCGTTGTGTTGGGGAACAAACCCAAACCTTGAAGCATTCTCGATTTAGCAAAATTGAATACAAATCTACTAATATAAAACCACTAAAGTTACGGGGAATGAAATTGAATAATTGATGAATATCCAAACTCTTTTTCTGGGACTAAGTTCAAAGGGCAGCCGGCAGGGGAAAGATGAAGCCTCTTTTTTTCTTTTACATCCCTTGATTTATTTATTTATTTCAATTTGACCCTTCTATTTTTTTAGGATTGGACTTAATTGTATTTTTTTCAATTGGCTATACATGGGATTACATGATGTCGAGGGAGAATTCTGATACTTAGTTGATTCTCAATTTTAAAAAATAAAACTAAAATTGGCTGGTACAATGATCAAGTGTTAAAAAATCAAAATTGAAATTGAAACAAGCAAGAGGATTTTGATAAACGGGCAGGGTAAATATGAATGAATTGAATTGGGATTTCTTCTTTCTCTTAGGATCTCTCCCCAAGATTAAAAAAAATAAAGTAATTAAAATGAGCTCATGAATACTATAAAATTTCTAGCTAACCTACCGTGACTTTAAAAGAATTTTTTTTATTATTAATATGGGTATCTGGATCAGCTTTTGTGTACATCGACTAATTTTATAGGTCCTGAAGTTAACGACCACGTAAACTTTCAATGGCCCTAAGATTTGTAAAACTCGAATCGGTAGCCTCTAGAAAGCAAATTTAGAACCTAACTAGTTGAGTTACACCTTTTAGAATTAATATAATCTTATTTTTGATGTCTCAAGTTGATGTATTTGGAATCCAACATATTTCTTCTAACTTATGAGCCATTGACAACTCTATTTTCAGTTTAATCCTATCAAATAACATGCATCATCTAATTATAACTTGTATATATCTGGTAAATTTATCTTTTATTTAAAGCAAAATATAAACGGCTTGGATAATAGGGCACTCGCCCCCATAAATTTCTCTTTGACACATGCATATCCCTTGCATGGATGTTACTCTGAGCTGCGATACTGTTTCATCTGTCCAGATTGTTTCTGCAGGCCCGGAGACATGGACTCTTCTTGTATTTGAGAATGAAAATCAGTCCAATGTCTGTTTTGATCTTGAATTTTGCCTGCTGAATCTCTTTTCTTTCATGAAATTTCTGTCCTTCTGTTGAAGAAACTGTGTTCATTTTCTCCATGAAATTTTTATTACAAAGAAAAAGAAAAGAAAAGGAAGAAAAACACCAGGAACTTTCGTCAATGACTCGACAAAAATGCCCTACCTGATCCACTAAGATTACATATGTGCACGAGTCTTTTGTCTTATATCCACCTGCAAATCTCCACTAACCTCTATAATCATGGAAGAACAACTACTTTCATAATTAATGATCTCCTTCGACAAAATTAATTAAGCTAATCATTCATCTCATACATCAATGATGTTACCCCTTTGTGATCAACTCAACAGATAAATCTTGTATGATTTTGGTCCATTACTGGGGACCAGAACAATTTTTATCAGCTGGTGTAGTAAATTTAGTGTTCTTCAAATTCTGCAGAGAATTAAAGGGAATAAACAGGACATAGCCACATTGGGAAAGATTCTGAACTTTCTCCATCACTGAAATTAAATTTTTAAAGGAATTTTTTATCATCTCCTTTCCTCTGCTGTATAGAAAGGTGTTGGATCTCTAAAACGAAGCAAGAATTTCCACAATCTTCCTGCATAACTGTACTGGATAGAGGGCTGGCTCCATGCATACTCACACACTCATACATGATGATGATAAATAATTTACTTTAAAACATGGGCCATGTTCATATGTTGTGGGAGATGAACAGGATTTTAAGATCACCAAGAAGCCGAAGTCCCATTTGCTGGACCTATCTATATTTGGTTGGTATGACAATCATATTGTAAGGAAAAGGTGACCCGGAAGTTTATGGCTTGATATAAACCCTGCATAACTTTTAATTAAAGAAATCTAATTCATTTTTTTTAATCAATTGCTTCTTTTTAATCAATTAATTAAAGAAATCTAATTTATTCAGAGCCTAGCTTGAGCATGATTCATAATTAAATTATACAGAATATTGATATGATAA
Source organism: Populus trichocarpa (assembly GCF_000002775.5). Classification (NCBI taxonomy): domain Eukaryota; kingdom Viridiplantae; phylum Streptophyta; class Magnoliopsida; order Malpighiales; family Salicaceae; genus Populus; species Populus trichocarpa. The sequence continues at coordinate 18,662,069 of NC_037287.2, read as the reverse complement.
AACTCAATTAACTATCTAGACTAAACCTAGTTCAAACTTGTCAGAGTTAGCATGAGTGAAAAACAGAAAGAAACAAGATGTTTTAATAAAAATAGATTTGACTCGGATTGATAGGCGACTCACGGGTTAATGCAATGACTAAAATTCTTTTCCAAGTCAATCCCGAAAATGAGTATGGAAATTATTGGTAATTATGTGCATGTGCCTCATTGCCACCACTAGGAAATCTTGTCTCACCGGGCTCATGACTTTATGCCCTGTATTCCACCACCGGAGCTAGGGGTTTATATGTAGCTAGCTCTGTAGCGGCCCACTCTCGTCTGATCCTTCAATACAAAGATCAATTAACTTGGAAGAGAAGAGGACACGACATCTTGTGCAGAACAACGACATTGCACAGATAAGTTGACTTGATGATTTATTTGTGGTGCACATACCACACGCACATGTGTAGTCTAGGACAAAATGATACACAAATCTGACCTTACGTTTGACCCCACAAGTGCTTTTGTTCACAAGGACATATGGAGGACTCTTTTTACACCATTTCTGGTCGATGAAGCTATGCACGCAGAGAAATTTTAGCACCAACCGAGTCTATTGATCTACAAAAGCTTTAATTAAACGCAAGAGTAAATGGGATTCGAGAATGAAAATTAAACGTTGAAAATAACAGGGACTAAAGTTTAGAAACACGCACCTCTTTAAACATTGCAGTATTCACTGAAATTTTTTTTATCACAAATACTAAACTTAAATCATATTTCAAGAATTTAACCGACGAGAATATGTTGGTAACGTTGTTTTTTTGACCAAAAATCGTCATGAAAACATATATTCCTAACGTCAACTTGTCGAAAACACTATTCTCATCGATATGGCGACGGGAAAACATATATTCCCGAGGAATTCCGATGAAAGTTCATCGTTAAATCAATTAGTCATGATAAAAATCCGTCAATAAAAACAGCTTTTTTCTACCTGATGTCGGAAAAACACTATGTTTCCGACGAAAAAACATCGGGTAAAGCAATACTGGAGTTCAGCCACTGGAAATGAAAAAGGAAATTTAAGATCAATGCCTTCAGTAACCCATCCTGTGTACACCCTTGGAGATGAAACCTTGTCAGTCATCTGTCACCTTAGAATAAAGGTTGACATAGACAGTATTATATAATAATACATGCATGCATGCATGTATATGGATATGGAGCTGTGATTATCAAATTGATGACCGAAGGAAAAGGGCAAATAGAAAGTTTCATATGAAAAAAGATTCAAAAAGAGAGGAAGCCATACGTTCTCACATAAAAAAGCGAATTTATTCCACCCTATTTATATTCTTAATTACTTCTTCTTATGGTTTTCTTTACATCGTTCCTCCTATGATCTTGAAATGTTCCACTTTATCAAAAACAGTAGTGCGAACATTATTCCAGGTACAGGTACTTGTCTTCATTAGTACCCAAGCCATACCATGCATGAAATCACCATTTATCCTTGCCTAGCTTTTGTAAAACCACACCCCTACCGTAGGTTTACAGCATCCTTATCATAATTGTCGGAGACTGATCCCTCTTTCAGTGTTAGTCACTAGCATGATACTGTGTGCGGAACCATTGCTGTATATAGTGAGCCTCAATGCATTGCAGAAGCTGTAGTATACGCCTTTCATCTGCTTCATTCAGACTGAAAAAACCTATTATTTTTTCAGTCTGAATGAAGCAGATGAAAGGCGTATACTACAGCTTCTGCAATGCATTGATGCACACTATATACAATTACTTTATCAAAAGAACCAAAGTTGACTACTGTTATCATGAAGAACAAATTCGGCCTAGCATAGTTCCTTTTAAAGCAGATAATATATATCAAGGATAAAACAAATATTTTTATATTTTGTTATTTCTTATTCATCATCAACTAATTAAATAAAATGCACAAACAGTTACTCTGTTTTGAATATCATTATCAAAAGCAGTTTTGTCTCTGTTTTTTTTTTCTTTCTCGCCCTTAATGTTCAGATTGTCTCTATTTTTTTTTTTCTTTCTCGCCCTTAATGTTCAGATTGTCTCTATTTTTTTTTCCTGGAATAGTAATCAAATACTACCCTAACGTATAATATAATTAAGATTTCCCTTTTATGTTATGAAAAGTATGAATGAGAAGAAATAAAAACTGACAGTGAAATTATTTCTTGAGAGCTTAATAACTGCTGGTGTAAAAGATTGCATATCTTGGTTTAAACACAGAAAGAAGTGGAGCAGCTTTGATAATTCGATTACAATCTTTTACTTTTAGCTACCATTATTAATTTGCAGTGTTATTTTTTTTTTGTATATAATTAGAATGTAGACACACACATGTGCACAAGAAATAATTATTTGCTGCTATTATTGATATATCAGTGATTAAGTGGAAATTTTAATTGTTTCTTGATTGTCATTATCAAAGATTCCAGAGGTATCACTTGATTCTCTTCTTAATTAATTAATTGGTAGGATTAATATATTTTATTCTTAGCCACCAACTTTCATTCATAGCCAACCAATTAAGCAATATTTTGCCAAGTTTTTACTCACCACTGCAAAAATAGGAAGTGTGCTGCTTGAATTTATGCATCAAAGAGATTTACTGATGCATGAAAAATTTAGAATGAGGGAAACATGTTGACTCATTATCAAAAATTTATGCTTAAAAAAAAAGCTAGATGCTACAGAGAAACACTTGTGTTCTTCAATATCCTAGTTGGTAGATTCAAAGATATTGGACTCATCTATCTCTACGATGTTGACGAATGCTAACATGGTTGGTTTAATCTATACGACCCGATCTCGAGCAAATTCAAGGCAGGCACAGAGTCTAATGAGAAGGTGACACGGTGGTGTAGTCTACTATATAATTGAGTGAATGCATTGAGTATAAAAAACCCCAAGTGGGAAAGACAGGAAATCAATGATTCATGTCTCATGTTAAAAGCCTCTTTTTCAAAGTTTTTTTTCTAATACAGGACTTCTTGCAATATTTCCCACCGTCCACTTCCAAAGGCTACCAGCCTCCCATCTCCAGCAGTTCCAACCACTACTTCTCTCATTCTCTCCATCTCTAGGGATTCTCTAAGTCAACTTCTTAATGTCCTCTCTTTTTGTACTATAAATATCAGTCATCTCACTTCCTTCAAAACATAAAGACAAGCAAGTGCAAACTCAGAGCATTAAGCTTCTCTAATTAAATAGTTTGCACTTGCTATATACTATATTCATTTAGCCTTTGACTGTTTTTGGTAATCTAGCTAGAGTCATGGACAATGCAGAGGTTCCATCAGTTCCTTCAACCCCAGCAACACCAGGTACTCCTGGTGCTCCTCTCTTTGGTGGGTTTAAGGGGGAGAGAGGTGTTCATGGTAGAAAATCCCTATTGAGAAGTTGCAAGTGTTTCAGTGTGGAAGAATGGGCGATGGAAGAAGGAAGATTGCCTCCTGTCTCTTGCTCACTGCCCCCTCCTCCTGTCTCACTAGCAAGAAAGGTATGCATGTTGTGTGCAGACAACTTTCTATGACATAACAATAACCAAAACGAACTAACGTTTTCCATTTTGTGTTTTTTGTTCATGTAATAACTTATATTAATTCCAAAACCGCAGGTGGGAGCTGAATTCATTGGCACTCTTATACTGATCTTTGCTGGGACAGCCACGGCCATTGTTAACCAAAAAACACAAGGCTCGGAAACTCTCGTTGGCCTTGCTGCCTCTTCCGGACTAGCTGTAATGATCGTTATATTAGCAACAGGCCACATCTCTGGAGCTCATCTCAACCCATCTATCACCATTGCCTTTGCTGCCCTGAAACACTTTCCATGGAAACATGTACAAGAAAATACACAGTACTATTCAATTAATGTTGTGTGTTCTTATTTTAGCAGTTTTTGGCCGTTAATATCACTCTCCTTTGAACAGGTGCCCGTGTACATTGGGGCACAAGTATTGGCATCATTATGTGCTGCATTTGCATTGAAGGGGATATTTCACCCTGTAATGGGAGGGGGGGTCACAGTTCCTTCTGGGGGATACGGTCAAGCTTTTGCTTTAGAGTTTATCACCAGCTTTATTCTCATGTTCGTTGTCACTGCTGTAGCCACCGACACAAGAGCTGTAAGTACTTTCCTTTCCTTGCTTCAAACCTTCTCAACTGAGCATTAAGAATGCCTTTTGGTTCTTAATAAATGGCAAAAGCTGGATTGAAACTTGATTTCTAATACCCTTGTTTAAATTGTTTATGTATAAAAGAAAGCATTACATTTACATATCCCTTCTCCTTTTCAACTCTTCTTTTCCCCCAATTTTTCCAAAAGGGAAGAGAAAACGACATGAGTCAATCAAGATGGTTGGCACCCTTTAATAAAATCAATAGCCCTAGAATGGATCACGAGTAATTTCACATTTACAACCCATAAAAAATAATTCAACTAGTCAGATTTTAAATTTATTTTTTAATAATTATGAGTTCGAATCTTTTTCAAATCCTTCTAAAATCGCTAAAAACTTACATGGTTATTAATTTTAGGATTCATGAGATTAATCGAGATATACATAAATTAGTCCGGACACCACGTTAATATATATATATATATATATATATATATATATGCAGTGGCCAAATTTATTACTCTCTCCCTTCTGCCAGGTTTTAGGTAATCACATGCACACAATACATTGAAATAGATGCATAAATTAAGCTGTCAAGCTTGGCAATTGTAACAAAAATTTGTGGCCATGCACAGGTGGGTGAGCTGGCGGGAATCGCGGTAGGGGCTACTGTCATGCTCAACATATTCATTGCTGGGTATATCTCTACTAAACTCTTCAATTATTCTTCAAACTGATAAAATTTTAGATTTATTTTTTAATGATAATGAATTCGAGTCTTTTTAGAATTACTAGATAATTATATAATTATTAATTTCAGAGCTTATAAAATTAATCGAGGTATACATAAGCTGCCCGATCAATCATGTTAATAAAAAAAAAATTATTCTTGCACTATTGATCTGATTAAGGAGAGTCCAAAAATCACAGTGAGCAAAATGCTGGTCAAAACATAGTAAAGAACATGAATATTTAAGCACTATTGCTAGCAACAACTTGAAGACTTGTGAAAAGGGGCGAATCCAAGAAAAGCTACTGAGTCAAAACCTATTTCAGTTCTTGTATAGCTTAACCCTTCCATATAAGTTGATGTGAGAGACACGACAACAGCATATTTTTTGTGGTTCAGAACCTACAAAGATTGTTCCCATTCGTCAATCGAAAATGATCTATGATTAAGGCCATTCTTTTCCATGTTTACAATGGTTTGTGTCAAATCAAATATTAAAAATAAAAAGATAGCAAAGAGAGAGAGAGATTCTTTGTTTTCCTGTGCATAAAGTAGTCTGTAGTGAATAGAGCATTTTATTACAGAGATTAAAACATCTAAACATCATTAGCATATTGGAGTGTCTTCATTTTCATGTGCAGGGAAACAACAGGGGCATCAATGAACCCAGTCAGAACATTAGGGCCAGCCATTGCTGTAAATAACTATAAAGCCATATGGATTTACCTCACTGCCCCGATCCTCGGAGCGCTGTGTGGAGCAGGAACTTACTCTGCTGTCAAGCTGCCAGAAGAAGATGGTGATTCTAATGAGAAAACATCAGCAGCAAGGAGCTTTAGGAGGTGATAATTGAACACCATAAACAAACCAACACAGATAATCCCAGAATGCTGTTAGATGAAAGTGCAGATGAGGAAAACAAGATGAAGCTACTGCACGTTGCATTCTGGCGGGCTTATACACAAAATTAAGATAAAATGTGAATAGGTTGGCTTTTACTAATGTATATGAAGAAATTTCTTGCGGTGCTAGCTATCTCAGCTGGAAGTGGATGATGTTATCTCAAAATACCTGAGACTAAATTGTGTGCGAACTTGAACTGGAGAGGTGAAGGGAGAGGGAGGGTCATCCAGTCATTCCCGTTATTTAACCTAGACAGAAAAGGAGCTGTCCCTTGCCTACAAGTATGATAACAAATTCTGTAACAAAATGGTCGAAGAAACATGACATTCCATTTCCTCTCCTTCCTGATCTTATATATTTCTCCCCTCCTTAGGCCTCTAAATAATGTCTTCCAACAGAAAAATGGTGCTTTCTAGAACTACTCCTTTTCCTCTCCTCCCTACCAAGACCACCTTCTGCCTCCTCAACTTCTAATGAGATAGTTTCTTGGAAGAAAATATTGGTTTTCAAACATCATATCCCAAGCGACATTTTATACCCCATTCTCGACATTTTTTAGAGCTTTTCTTATATACCACAGAGCTGATGTGCCCACCAACAGCTCCAACCTTTCAAAAGATCCTCAAAACCTTCTAACCTGGGCACTGGGCAACATGAATAATCTTGAACTGCAAAGGGAGCGAGACTCTCAGAGAGACCTCTCATCTCCAACAGAGAAGGATGGAGATCCTAGATTGGGCTAGATAGTAAATCTTAAGGTCACCTTTGGGAAATTCTCTCCTTACTCCATCAACATGAAGAAACGACCAATCCTTGAAAAAACAGGGTTCACCATAAAACTGGACCAAATAAAGATCCTCGCATCCAAGGAAGATTCATCAATTGATTCATAATCAAGAGTCACAGCACGCTGATTTCCAGCGGGTCTATATACGTTGTCCGACATTTCCCTGATTCTGTCGAACAGATAAAGCATCATATGCTATGATCAACAACCAATGCGTAATGGAGAGCATTCCTCTGCCTAATAGCAATCAATTCATCCCACAAAAGAGTCCCTGGAGTCTCCTATCCCTGACCATAAACACTTGTGAGCTCTCATAAAATGATTATGTAGTTCTTTAAAACAATACAACATACAAAATTGGCTACCAAACTGATCCAACATCTCTAAACTTCATCAAAATTGTGATAATAGACATTTAATGTTATTAGCAATAGAAGTTTTATTTTTTCAGTGGGTATATCTATTGAAATCTACTTAATTCTTATCTTATCCACCAACCCATTTAAATTATAAAAATAATTATTGAAAATAATATATTTATGATGGTGTGAGGAAAGAAGTCAAAATCAAAGTAAAAACAACTTCAATGACCTAACAATAATATTTTTTTAATAAATGTTTTTCTATGATACCATATAAATATTATGAAATATTTTACCTTATTTTATTTTTTAATTTATCTTCTTATGTTTTGTCTCTGTTTTTTTTCTCTTCAAGTTAAGGTATTATAAAGTTTAGGAATTTGTTTCCTGCAGTATATTGTCACAATTTTGATCAAGTTTAAGATTTCATGTAATGGCTTAATTGAAAATAAAAACATCCATAGACCAAATTGCATTTATTGTAAGAGATAGAGGCAGAATAAGACTTTAAATAAGGACTTATTTGCAAGGAAAAGAAATTACAGGGGCCAAAATAAAAATTACTAAAACAATTTAAGAACCAAAATGTACATTAGTGAAATATTAACCCGCCTCTTTTCTACTAGCTTTTCATGATTTGGTCATCAGCACGGCAAAGTTAATGCTGGTATTTTTGATAGAGTAAGTTCAGTGTCCATTCAGGAGCACCCTTCACTAAAAAGCATCGCTCCATGCCGTCTCCTTGCATGGACAATGACAGCCTTGCCAATGCCGATGTTGCAGCGGCGTCTTGGTCACGGAAGGAAACGAGAAGATGATATTTTTCTTGCACTACCGATTTGTATGATAGTCATCAAAACCACCGCGCGCAACCGTTCACCACAACAATCACATCCACCTTGCATCAACACTCTTTAGCACCACCGCCATCTCACCGTCACCACTTTACTACAACAATTATCGTCTCATCTACTATACTGCTATCGCGACAATCATCATCACGTTCACCACCAATACAACCATATCCATCATCGTAAATGTTAGACGTTGCAAAAACCATGAATGAAAAATATATTTTTCAAGATATTTTCTTTGATAATTCAAATAATGACAATAACTCTTTTTTGAAGAAAATATTTTCCTCAAGCTTGTTCCTTCATTGTTCACAAGGTGATTTATTGAATTTTAGATATAGAAATCATAATTATTTTCTTACAATGATTTTCTCTTGTAGTAAATAAAAATTGCTCTCGAATTCATGGAACAGACAAGATTTTTCCCTGACCGTTAAATCTCACGTGTCCACTATTTATTTACTTTTATTATTTTATTTTGCATCAAATTGGACTGTTCGTGGTGGTGTGTGTTGTTGAATCTTAGGTCTCCAATTTCCCAACACTAAAGTAAGGTTAGATTTGATCAGAAAATTGACCTCATCTCTTCGCTATAAAAAAGCACAAAACCAACTGATCCATCCACAAACACAATGCACAACAAATATATTGCACGCACCATTTCTGCTTTGCTCGGGACAATATCAGACCATCAGTTCCTTTTCTTTTCCGATCTGGATACCCAAACGCAGAATCAAATGATGGCAAGGAGTAGGTTCAACTATCATCTTCATGAATGACAGACAATGAACCACAGCTTATATGGTAACCCTGGTTGATCCAAGGTCTATAAAAGTAATTGGCTTGCACAATTTCTCAGTTTCAGATCACACTCATCATTTTTGTCTATCGTATCGACCGACCTTTACATGGCATATCATAAATGCTACAGGCGTGGCAATACAAAGCATTAACCACTAGGGATGTCACTATAAACTTGGACAAAAAATACAACCCTCGATTCACTTTAGAGCAAAAAGATAAGATAAAAGATAGGGTTGTCTCACCACAAGCAACCTCCAAGAGCGCGCACAATGAAATTCTTACTTGGTCAACCAGTAAATAAAAATAAGAAAAGTGCATACGGATGCAACCAGGGAAAGTATGATGGCATCCATGGATTTTTTCCTCTTTATTGCTGATAGAATTTGATTTACCTGCATCATTACATCAAAGAAGTACGTCAATCATTACAAGTATATACATGGAAGAATACATGAAACCCGAAGCCATGGAAACAAAATCATTTCTTGGGGTTAAGCAATCGCCTAAAAGTGATGCCGTATAGTTTATTCCAGCATGCTCATGGAGATCCCTTTCCATTACCAAAGATTCCATCTAGACAATTTATAACTGCTGTTTGAAAGGCAGCTTTAACATTCAGCAACCAACTTATTATCAAGTGTCTCCACTTGTTTTACCCATTCATGTCATGTACTATAGAATGAAAAGAAAAAAATAATAATTCTGATTGAGGCTTCCTAAACAAGATTCAAGACATTGCTTCATTCAGCATTCCAGAAATATTTAAAACATAATTAACCACCCGAGCAAAGGTTTTCATACCGTTGGGAGGCGGCTGCTAACATTACTCAGCTTTGAATTGATTCCTCCAAAAGTTGAACGTTGAAGAACTAGTGCACCAAGAGTAGATTGAGCTTGTGAAATCACATTATCCATCTGAAGCACCAGAACACAATGAACAAGGAACTTTAATTAAAAGCATAAGTTGCACATTAGCAGTCATGCTTGAAAATTACTGTTTCAGATTTTTTTCTTTTTTTCTGCATAAATTACAGTGCAGATTGCATATGCATGATGACATGAAGCATGCAAATCAGAGACACAGTATAACCAACGAGGGTAACCACACAACATTTCCCAACATATCTTGAGTGTTTCACAGTTTATATGATTTCAGATATATTAAGTCAATGTTCCATTACAAAAGAAAAGGATAAATCTAATAGATTGAGGATGTGGAAGTCCACACACTCATATAAATTATACTAAAACACACCTATACCGCAAAAAGAAGAGCCCTTTGGCGTGTACCTGCCCGGTATTTCGGCTAATAGATGCGTGTTCTCTAAGAAGGGCTTGGTCTGCAGAACCAACCCCATCTTCCAAATCTAATCTTGTTCGATCAAACTCCCTAAAGTCTTCCAGAAGAAGAGCATGTTCTTGCTTAGCTCTCATGCCAGAACGGAGACGATGAAACTCCTGCACTTAATCATGTGTAATTCCAAGTTAATTAGACTGAATATAATCCACTGCACTGCAAGAGATTACACAATTCCCTATTGTCTTTTTTTTTTCGAGGAAAGAGAAGGGGGGTGTTTAGTTTAATGAGATGGGGCCTAGAAAGGAAGATTGTCATCATCATATACATTTTTCAACAATTTCAACTCCAACAAAATTTGTAAACCAAATTATGTATCAGTGTGAATTTTAAATGTACTTCTCTAAACAGGTTTTGTGAATGCAAGCGTAAGGGCGACAACAGAGACAACAAATCCATCACAAGAGCCCAGATGCAAAACCCCTTTGTCAAACATATCAGCTTATTAACATTGTCATGTGAAACAGAAAACTGAAGCAATCTCCAATAGTAACCAACCAGTATACACCTCCTTTTGTGAGTGTTCTTGGTTTTCAAAGGAGAATGAGCTTCATTTGTAGTGAAATTAAACAATAACAAGAAAACCGATCATAAAGGAAATAGAAAAGGTATAATTATACAGCTTCAAGAGATGTTTGCCTCATACATGGTCAACTTCAATGAAGCAACTCAAAGATCTTTGAGGAGCATAAGCAAAAGCTCACAGATTGAATGGAAGACCTACCTGAGTAAGATCTTGAAGAATTTCCTGATGCCGAGTCAAGGTGTGAGAAACCATTTCTGATCCTCCAGATGATACCCAAGCTTGCATCTGTGAATTTACTTGTTGGAGCTGTTTTAATAGCCTGTCTATCCCAGATTCAAGATCATTCTCTGGAAAATCAACTTTTGTAGAACCCTTCGAGGATGCTAGTTTACGAAATGTGCTCATCTGCTCATCCAACTGAGCTTCAAGTTTCCTTGCCTGCAGAAAATCATTTACAAAGATATCTAAAACTCAAGCTAGCAGGAGTTAATATCAAGCAGAAAGTATAAGAAAAGAACACGGATTAATAACATAAGAACTCGTAAACCAATTATCATAACTCCATATATGAAGACATAAAAGGACATTATGAAATATAACAAACAAACTATTTTCATTCCTAACTGAACAAACAAATCATTTGAATAAAAAACCATCGAATCGATAGATACTTTCACAGATCTCTTGATGATTTTCTCAACCATCCAGCCCAAGCAAAAAGAAACTCAATTCTCCAAGAGCCATGGCATAATCAGAGCATCACAGGTTCAAGCTATCCATGGAGCAGGCCTCAAGGTGAAGTAGTTACGCTACAAGTATTTCCCTCCGTTTAAAAGAGAAGATGCATTTTCGCTACTACATTAATCCTATAAGATATAATTCGAAACCAAGGAAGCCTCGCGGAAATAAATCAATGTCAAGTTTTCCATAACTATTCACACAAATCATCCAGAAATTAACGAAATTCGGAAATTTTTTAATCAAATCCCTCAAATAAAAAATCGAGAATTTTGAAAGAGAAAGAAATGATGAAGGAACCTGTTTGCGTAAAGCGTCCCATGAAGAAGAAGAAGAAGTAGTCACTTCCATTGCAGATCTCTCTCTCAAAATTCGTTTCAATTCTCTTCTCTGTTAATTAATGATGATCACAAAATTGAATTTTGAGAAAGAAATTTGTTGAATTAGAGATTGATCGACTAGAAAAATGAAACTGGGGTGGGTTTGTTTGGAGATGGAGACGGAGGCAGAGACAGGCCGTCCACCGCTCGCTCCTTCGCTCTCGACGGCAAATTATGAGGGGGGAGACGGTGCTGCTATTTGCTTTATGCATTTTGGTGTCCATGTTACTCTGCGTGTGTTCTCATTTTAGCACTTTTTTATTTATTTGTTTTGACCAGTGTTTTTTACCCATTTAGTTTTTCTATTAAAAAAAAAAAGGATGAATTCTTTCTTTGTGTTTTTTTCTTTCAAAACTCTTAATTTTTTTCCTAATGGCTAGATAATGTTCATAGATAATCGAAAAGATTTAATCTTAATTAATTTCTAAACTAATTTATAATACTCCATAAATTAATTGAAATTTTTTTTAATTTTGTATTTATATAGATAGAGATGGAGATAGATAAAAATATTAGACTTGTTAAAATATGAAAATGAATATAATATATTTTTATTTAACTGATCTCCATGTCCAAATAAATTATTTTATATATTATAATTTTTATTACATATCTAGGATAATTTGGTGAGTTTTTTTTCTCTAGAATTACCTTGATGAACTCTTTTTTATAAATATAAAATATTTATTTAATTAAAATGTGTTATTTAATCACGTAAATCTCGAATGAGATTTATCCCATGATAAAGATTTGTATAGAGCATAGTTTTAAAATTATTTAAGGTGTTTTGAGAACATTTGTGGGGTAACTTTTCTTCATTCAAACTAATAGTTCTTTTTTATTTCAAAAACTTGAGTTAATCAAAATGAATTTGTTCAACAAGCAATTTAAATAAGAAATGAAAGATAAATCGTTTAATAGAAAAGAATAAAATTTTATTAATTTCTTATCATGTGTTTTTTCCAAAACACAAAGCTAATATTATTTCAAGGAAAATAGCAAAGGTTATATTTATTTTGTAGTATTTTCCTTTTCTTTTTTTTTTCTATTTCTACTTCCAATGTTTCTAGCTTATTAACTTTTTTTATTTATTAGTGTGGGTGTCCGAGTTAACTTGTGCGCACCTCGACTAATTCCACAAGTTCTGAAGTTAACGACCATGTAAGCCTCTAATAATCCTGAGATTTATAAAATTCAAACCAGTAATTTCTAGAAAGTAAATCTAAAACTTAACTAGTAATTCAGGAAGCATTTGAGAATCACTTGAATGCCTAGCATCTTATGTGACATTCTTTTAACCTGATTGAAACTCAAGATTTGTTTGGTATTACAACATAAAAAAAAAATACAACAATTAATTAGTAAAAAAAGAATTGGAAAATAGACACCTCTTACATAATTCCTTCTATCTTCTCTCAAAAATAAAAAAAATATTATATATATATATATATATATTTAAATATTTACTTTAAAAAAAACTAAGCTGAAAACCACTCCAATTCTAGAGTACAACATGAGTCAATACACTCTCAAGAGTCTCAACTGAAACCTTCAAGAAACTATTAGGACTTAATTGTAAATTAATCTTCCTTAACAACACAATCACTACCACCGCTTAAATAAAAGGACTAATCTGAATTTGTTTTAAAATGAAACCGAAAGAGATAGAAAAGAGAATTTTTTGAATATGGTCATGCTTTGCTTTTAAAAATATTTTTATTTAAAAATAAATTAAAATAATATTTTTAATTTTTTTTAAAATATTTTTAAAATCAATATATTAAAATGATTTAAAAATATTTAAAATCAATATATTAAAATGATTTAAAAATATTTAAAAATATTAATTTAAAATAAAAACAATAAAAAATTTTTAAAAACCGCAAAAAAAAAACATGGCGTTACTTGTCTACATTGTCGCGAGGGGTTTTCTGCTGTGAAGCCAACATCCTAATAAGCCCTAAAAGTCAGCCGTCTCAATTCAGTTTCTTCCCCAACTCACCTCTCTTTCAGTTCTCAGGTAATAATCCAGCAGTCTCTACAAATCCCTTTTCATCTTTAGTTTACCCGTTTGTTTCTTTGCCTCTACACCGTTACATATCTCCGGCTTTTCTTTTTCTTTTCCTTACTCTTTCTTCTCCCTCTGGAACCAAAGAGAGGCTAGGTAACGGTGATAGTTAAGATTGGTGTATTTTTTCTTTGTGAAACATTAAAGTATTGATTTTCTATCTGGGTTTCTGTTTGTTCGCTAAGAAATACAGTTATCTGCATATGTATTAGTAGTCGGAGTTGCAGTTTCTGTTGTTTGGAATTCAGTGTCGTGCTTACTTCACCTCAGAAAGGGAGGAGATGCTAACTTTATTGTTTCATGTGATTTTAGGTGGATCGGAGGTTTCATTTTCTTTCTTTTTTCTATTGGACAAGGAGGGTAGAGGATAAAAATATTAGTAATGGCAGAAGCGGAACCACTGGAGATGGCATATATATCAGAGGTGATATTGAAGAAAAGGAAGCACAAGGAAGAATCGATTGCACTTACGAGGAAAACCCAGTTGGAGTTGGGGCAACATGGTGGGAGGAAGAGGAAAGTGGAGGATATTAAAAGGCCTGAACAGCTTGTCAGGGAGTTTAGGGACAGGGTAAAATATTCTACTTGCTGTGAATTGGTGCTCTTTCAAAATTTACTTTTTCTTTAATGTTTGTTGTTGCATTTTTCTGTACCTTTCTGTGTAATGCATGGTAATATAAGTGAAATTTGAAACATTTTGATGAATTTGATTCTATTATTTTATCCCAGCATGAAATGGTTTAACTTTAGGTCAATTGTTTTATGCTCTAGTTATTTTCATACGAACTTTTGCTTTCTGCTGGTTTCCATTTACTTACTGTACGTGCAAATATGCCTGTTGATTCCATTTTTTTTTAATTTCTTATATTCAAGCATTTCCATCTTGAAATTAGTAAGATTGCTAGGGAAACTATCAGATGACAAAAGTTCATTCTCATGCTCTGGATGATGATTTTCTTGTTTTGCACTAGAGACTGAAATCTGATGCCAGTAATTCTTGGATTATCATAAGCAAATGTGTTTTGACAGCTTGTTAAGTGCCGTCTTGTCTAGATCTTTTATCGTGTATGCGCAATTTTCTGGTAACTCAGAAGTTAGGACCAAGACTTGTTGCAACTACCTTACCCTTAACCATTTGACCAGAGGACTGAGTGGCATGCTTATTGTGGTATGTGTATGTTTTGTGAAATTACTATCCTGTGTGTTGGCAGAACTATTTTATGTTTTGGGGCATACATATAACTGTATATCATAGTTTGCCATCTAAAGATTTCATGTAAAGTCTTCGAAAACTAGCATGTGAATTCAGTGAGTTTTCTGGCTTGTCAATCTTGTAAGAATCCTTGATTGTTAAATTGTAAATCTTCTTAAGCTAATGGTGCTGAAAATACTATAAGGTGACCCTTCTCTTCTGTGCATTTCACAGAATATACACTAGTTTACACGAAACCTGATTGTATGATTCTGTAATAATTATAAACCTGATGCTTTCCATCTAGGAATTGGACCTCATCCGAATGAAACAGAGAACTAAGAGGGCAAAATCAGCATTGTCCACACCAAATTCAAAGCTTCTATTTGTCATTCGTCTACATGGGTAGGTTACTAGTGCTTTGCAATGGTTCCATTCAATATCTCTGCAATCTATTCTTCCAGTTCTGACACGTTGATTTGTTTTCAGCAAAAATGACATGCATCCAAAAACCAGGAAGATCTTATACAACCTGAGATTGACAAGAATCTTTCATGGTGTCTTCTTGAAGGCCAGCCCAGGGGTATTAGAATTGCTACAAAAGGTGGAGCCATATGTTACATATGGGTAGGATTCTGAAACCCACATTAATTTATTTTGGAAGAGTATAATCTTAAATATAGGCAGAGGAATGGTTTAATGTTAATTAATTATAGCTCTGTTGAGTGATTTATTGTGAGACCCAGTAAAGTTACTGTGAGTATGCCAAATGGATTAGTCCAGTATGTTAGATCTAATGCCAAGTAAGTTCTAGCTTGGCTTCCCCTAGCTTTCAAACCAACCTGTGTTTCTCTGAATTCCTAGCTTTCAAACCAACCTGCTCTCTGTTTCTCTGAATTCTTAGCTTTCAAACCAACCTGCTCTCTGTTTCTCTGAATTATCTGCTATGTGAACCAGTGACCAGATAAGATTTTAGATATCTGTATAATAGATATCTAGCAGCATTCTTTTTTAGTTTCAATAGACATTATGAATTCTACCTGATCTTTATTTTGAGTATGTCTGCTGGATATAGAGCTAAGCTCTTTAAGACATCGTCTCTATATTGTGCTTGGAGCCTAAATTACAATATTGACAGATGTCAGGTCAAGTTGAAGATTGTCCATGAACACATATGGGCTTTGATTTCTGCCTTAAATGAACACCTGAATGCCCACATGGCTCTCTCAAGCAATTTCTTAATAAATTTTTAGAGAACAGTTGAACTCTAATAGCATGAATTCTTTTTGTAAGAAGGAATTGTCTGCCTGGCTGTTTCACACGCCACAAACTTGTACCTTGTTTTTAACTGGATCCTCAGTTGTGTGTTTTCTAGTCCTTAGGCAGACATGGTTTTAGGAATAGGGTTCAACCGATTGAAATGCTAGTTTAGAGATGATTATCCTAATGATGTTGGGACAGTTGGTTGCTGTATGATTCTAACTATTTCATATCAATTTATCCTAACAAGCTCTTTTTTTTTTTGAAGATATCCAAATGTTAAGAATGTGAGTGATCTGATTTACAAGAAGGGTTATGGAAAGATTGACAACAAAAGAGTTCCACTAATTGATAATAACATTATCGAACAGGTATTGGATAAATCTTTCACGGTTGTGTCAAGTTTTGTAGTGCCCTCTGGGATTTCCTCACATTTCTTCATTTTGGCAGGCATTAGGGAAGTATGGCATTCTATGTCTAGAAGACATTGTACATGAAGTTGCCAATGCTGGTCCACACTTCAGGGAGATCCTTAATTTTTTGGGGTCATTTTCACTTAACAAGCCAAAAGAAGGATTGCAAGGGAAAAGGGCATTATTCAAAGATGGGGGAGACACTGGGAATCGTGAGAACCAGATTAATGATTTAATTGATAAGATGAATTAACATATAAAACGGGTCCCATGATGAAGTGTAATTCACCTAACGTTTGCCCTTCTGAGGCGTGTATCACAGTTCTTATGGATTTTGAAACCTTCAAAAATCATTTCAGCTCTTCTGATTTTTCTGTTTTCTTTTATCTTTTTGTAAGCAATATCTCTTCTTGCAACATTAAAGTCTGTTAACGAGGGATGAATGGACAGGTGGAGGGGTGGAATATGTGTTTGTATCCTTTTCTGTTCTGTACTCGTGGTATTGACAAGGGCATCTGCAGGAAAGACGTGAATTAAAGGACATGAAAAATATTTTTCTTTTAGTGTATAAAATATTTTATACAAAAAAACTAGCAAAATACTTTATGTAAAGCAAATGCCTCCCAAATTATAGTCAATGGTAGACTTGCTGTAAAAAAAGCTAGAAAAATACTTTAAAGGTAGTGATTAGTATTAAATTTCGAGGAGTTTCACTATCAAAGGAATCTTTTTTTATTTTTTATAATTCGGGGTGTTTGGGTCAGTTTATGCATACTATGATTAATTTTTGGGTTTATTAAATACCCTACAAGTCCAGTGAATAAGTAAATTACCACAAGTATAAGAGGCATGCAAAAAAAAAAAAAAGAAATATGATTCCAGATACAGAGGAAAAGAACAAGGCTCTTTTGCCGTTAGATCGCAACCTCAAGTGCCTGAGCAGAGGAATCTTAATTGGATTTGATGTTTGCCAAATTATATAGATAAAGCCACGAGGAGACCGATTCTATTTTGTTTGTTTTTTTCCTCTCGAGTTATAATTCGACTTGTGGAGAAAGAGAGAGATGAGATGGAATGAAGTATGGCTTTTTGAAGTGGAGAGGTCATCTTCAAGCAGGAAATTCATATCCTTTGATATGTATTTCTAATGGGATGGCTATATGCCCCATAACTTTCTCTTCAAACTACTTACAAAACACTAACTTAATAAAAAAGATAGACAGAAAAATCTACAAGAAGATTTGGGGTCCCAATTTTGATTAGACCAAGCAAGCGAAACCCAACACAAGAATCATAATTGCTTTCCCATTTGCCATAGACAAGCAAGTGAATTCAAAAGCTAATTGCACTCATAACAAAGTCCATCCTTTTCTTCTCCATCCATCAAATGCCTTGTTATCTTTCTTTCTCTCCCTCCTCTCTCCCTCTGTTTCGTTAACTCATGTCACATTTGAAACTTATCTGAAGGGGCTTCCTTTAGAGATGTGACATGGCATACCTGATAATAATTCATAAAGTTATTTAGCATAGGAAACCACACTAGGGGCTCTCCACATCAACTTCTCAATCTAATTGTCGGCCACTTGTCGTTTTCACCGCCCATTTCGCCACCAGATGACGACAAACTGCATCTTCTGTTGACATGCGGGGCTGTCCCATTGGGTTTCATGTTGAGTCCGATTGCGCAAATGGGACTTCTTATTTGGACTCGCCTCCATTTCTAGTGTCCCACAGCATGAACAAAGGTCTTTTTGAGTGATAGATAACGTACTTCAGGTCTCCCCCTTCACTTCCCTAGCTACAAGGAAGAAATATGGGTTTTTATCCACAATCAAGAGCTAGTTTGTGGGGTCAAATCCAGACAAGGTTGTTGAGCTTGCAAGACTCTTTTTTATTAGGTTTTAACAAGTGAATAGTAGTAATCGAAACATTGCTCGAAAAGATGTTTTAGCTGGCTTCTATTATATTTACAGTGATGCTTTAACATGCCATGAAAATGAAAAAAGAAGAAGATAATTAAGTGGAAGGAATATATGAAGATACATCCATGGCATGCATAATATTTCACCGCATCCTGTGTGATCAAGCCTCGTCAAACTCGACCAGCTCGTTATCCAAAATGACTTTAGCTGAAGACTTGTAATAAAGTAGAACAAGACAAGGAAATGTACTTTTGATGGATACTCCTCTTTCAACCAATATCTACCCAAGCCCGAGTGGTCTCAATAATGCCATAAGGAAGATAACAGAGCGCAGTACTGCAACTTGTTCATGGCTGGCATGTGAGACAACCAGACATTGTAGCGTAATTCTCACATCAAATATCTAACCATGAGTGCCATTATTATGTTATCTCCTAGTCTCTTGATTAGTCATCATCATCATCAATTCGGTGGTATATGAGTATATATAATATATATAATGTTTAAATATGAAGCATCAATACAGCAAAATAAAGCAACACATGAGGTTAACGAGTCATTTTCGTCCTCCTTTCCTTGCTTTCTTTTTTTCTTTTTTTGAGCAAAACCCTTTTGCATGCTAATAAGGATCACCCCTCGAAGTTAGCTAGGTTGGCTTCCTAGCTTTGGCTTGTTTATATAAGAATACAGAAATCCTAACCTGAATCTGTTTAAAGAGTCAAATACCTGGAAATTGATTGATTGATGAGGTTCGTTAATCAGCTATTGCATCTCGTTTTGACCGATTCCACTGGACCAATTTGAAAAAAAAAAAAAAAGAATTATGAAACAGTGTATGATTGTTTTCGAACAAAAAAGCTTCTGTGCAGTCTACAGTTCTTTCCATCTCACCCAACATAGCATGAAGCTAGCTGCCTCAAGATAAAACCCTACTTTGTTGATCGATCCTAAGATAAAACCCTACTTTGATTTAATTTCACATTTGAGAGATATCGCCTCTTTAACCCATAGTCAAACATTGATCTAAATAGAACCATGAAACAAACTCATAGAAAATATCATCGTCGACGACCATCCCTCATGAATTTTTATTTAATCATATTGTATATATGCATGCAATACAAGCAAGAGGTGCACATGATAGAAACACATATATAACTTTATATTCTCATGAGAATATTTGGTAAAAATATTATAAATAACAAAGCACATGAAAATGACAAAAACAAATATGTGAAGAAAAATGCAAGCAAAATATGACTAGCAGATAGAAAGTTTGAAAATTAAAAAATTAAAACAATCAAATAGAAAGTTTGAAAATGATGCATGTTTTCAGTAAAATAATATTTTACTTATTCAAATATGAAAACAGAAATCGAAACCTTGTATGAACCCTAGTTTTTATGTTTCAAATCAAAGCTGTGACGTTAGAAAATTTAGGATTGACTAATTTTTACATAAAGAAAAATAACTCACTCATATAATTAATCTATTTTTCAAGAATTTTGGAAATAAAGTTAGCTCGACATGAAAACTAAGATTCAGCATAGATTAAAGACAAAGAAATAAACAAAAGCACCATGAACACAATTGAAAACAAAAGGCATTATATAATTTTAAGCCAATAAGAAAATTAGCTTAGGAATCAAACATACACACAATTTTGAATTAAAATAGCTGGCCGTAAAAGCATAGTTTTGAAACAAATTCAACACAAAAAACTAACCAAAGGCAAACCAAAAACACAGGAAAACAATAATTAAATATATATGAAAACACACAGAAAATTTTAAAAACCAGATTTCAAAGTTGAAAAACATGATTTATATGTAAACATAAATTAAGAACACGGTAACAAAAGCATTTATGGTTTCAAATTCAACAACAACGTAGTATATCACAAAAATTCAAACATGGCATGTTTTTAAAATATACGACAATCAAACACGAAAACAACAAGCAAACAAACAAATTAAAATTTCATATAGAGACTAAATTGTTACATCTGATATAATGCAAAAATCAACACATCCCGTCTTCCTAGTTTCATTGCGAGACATTGAACACCATCATCGTAATTCAAGTAGGACGAAACATACTTCAATAAATTTTATATATAAGCCCTATAATAACAACAATAAATGATTGTAAACGAAAGAATGAGAAAATATACCTACTAGGGTTTTTAGGAGGAGGCATGTGGGACACATACAATGGTGCGTGAACGTGTTTGGTGGTGTCTGGGCCAACGAGTTGAGGCACATTCTTGGATTGATTGGGTGTTGGCTACCACCTTTTCTCTTTTTCGGTGACAGTGGATGTCATAACTTATGTTTAGGTTATTTCTCAAAATTTAACCATTTTTATTTTTAAAATAAAAAAAATAATAGCAAGAAGAATGATGATTTGACAAAAACAGGATGAGGAAGATTTCAAATATACAGAAAAAAAAAAGTTGCAATGTTGGATGGAATTAAAAGCTTAATTATACTCTATTGTACCCAAAACTAGAGAGACAATACGGATTCAATGTCAAATGAAATAATTATTAGACAAATCTGCATAAAAATTAAGTATAGGGACATAATTAGATTTTAATATAACAATTTCATTTAATCATGGATCAAATTAAAGTTTAATTATGTTTAAGAGTTAATTTGGGTCAAATCAAAGGATTTAATTAAGTGCAATGACTTAATTATACTTTAAATGGATCAAATTAATTTTATTAGAGATTTAATTGGTGAAATATTAAGTTTGGAAGTCCAATTTGGGCTAAATTGAGAATATTAAAATTTAAAAGATCAAACTTAACTTTTACAAAGTTAATTGGTTCAAATCAGGGGTAAACTCTCAAGAAAATTAAAATCTTAGGGTTAATGAAGGGTTAAATTGAAAAAATTCACAGCTAAAGACCTTTTTCACAAAGGCGTTAAACTCTAGGGACTTAATTGATTGAAACCAAGGATGAAATTAAAGAGAATTGAAAGTTTAATGGTCAATTTGTATAAATCTAAGACCAAAAACTACAATAAAAAAGGCGTTGAAATTCAGAGCTAATGTTGAATTTTGTTAGGGGCAGAATTTGCATAAAATCAGAAGTTTAAGGCTAATTAGGGATATAATTGAAAGCAATTGAAAGTCAGAGGACCAAATTAAATTTTGGTCAAATACCTAAATTAAAACCCTTAAGCCAAAACGACGTTATTTTGATAAAAAAACCAGACGATATGTCAGTTTAAAAAGAAAAAAATTGGATTAATTTCAGTTTGAACCTGTTTGGAAGGAAAAAAATCAACCAAACCAAACTGAAACTGGTCGGTTTAAACCAGTTTTTAGTTCGGTTCGATTTAAAAACTTGAAAAAGTATAATTTTGGTTAGGTTGTTTATTTTTATTCAAAACCGGGCTAAATCGAAAATGCTTAGCCCTAAAATTAAGGGCAATCATATTTGGGTATGTTTAATTGGATTTTAGAAAAAAATTATAATATAGAATTAAGATAAAACATGCATAATGATGTTTATAAATGGGATGACAATATTCTAGCTCTCATATTTTATTTTATTATTATTTTTTGTCCACTCCTCATTTTCACCTCTTCATTTTCCCTCCAATTTTTTTTTGTCTTCGTTCTCTTTCTTTATTTTTTATTTTCTTTAACACACACTCAATTATCTTTTTTTTTTGTCTGCTCAAAATCAGAATAAAATATAAAAAAACACTAAAAGTATAAAAAAAGTTTAGGAAATAGCTAAATTTTAAAAAATTGAAGAAATTTTATAGGAAATGTATTTTTTTTGTATTTTTTGAGAAATGTTTGAAAAATTACATGTAAAAATTGAATTATAACAATTGTTGTGCTTACATTCAAAATCTTTTTTTTTATATACACTTATTTTTGCTATATATCTAAAAGATTCAGATTAATTAAAATATATTTTCACAGATTATGATATGAAAGAGATCATATACTTTTCTATAATTAGCTTTTCATGATAACATGTCCCTTCTTTTTATAGTAAAAGTGGGCTCGTTAATTACCAAACATTTATACTTTAAAAATTGACTCGTGCTTGAGCCTAGGTTTAAGTTTGAGTTTATTGTAAAATAATATTTTAGATTATAAATTTTTTTTTTTGCCAACTGAAATTTGGATTTAGACCTGGTTCATGAAGAATATTTCTTCCAGCATAATGTTTATCCAGCCTAGCCCGTGAATTTTAATAGTCTCTTCAAGAAGCATTTCTAATAAATCTAAACAGTTTTTCAACTAAAAGAATTCTTTAACCTTTTAGATTTCAAAATTCATTATAAAAATAGAGGTGAAGAAAGAGTTGAGTATAATATTTTTTCAGAATTTTACACACTTAATCTTTCTCATTTTATTTTTATTTTTTTCTTCTCCTTTCTATATTTTGATTTTCATCCCAAAATCTAAAGCTTAGATTCACTTTATTGAGATATAATATAGCCCTTTTACTTTGGTTCAAAGACTTTAGTTTGGAAGTGCATCTAAACCAATGTAGTGTTGTTGTAATTTTGAGGGACATATAATAAAATAATTGAGAAGTAATAAAGTTTTAAGGACATATAATTTAATTTTTACAACAATAAAAGTCTGATTACTTTAAAGTGCTTCAACAAGTAGATATCCTTATTTGTTTTATTTGAGCATAGTTATTTTTATTATTATTAGTATGCATGCTTGAATATGATTTTATATGAATTGCAAGCTTGGACATATATTTAGTATGCATGTTAGTATTATTTTATTATATTTATGTTAAAACCATGCTTGACTTGAGTTTTATTTTTGCATGTTTATAGATTTAGACATGAATGTATTCTAATTTTCTTGAATAATTATTTTATAGTGAATATTATTATGATAAACTAAATATCTTTACTCATTATTCTAATATATTTATAAACTTTGAATTACATTGATCACTTCTATTCATTTCAAGAGTACATTGCAATTGTTTGTTTTTCAATTTTCATTGTTGCACATATCAAGACTTTGCCTGGGTTATAATTACCCTGTGAAGGGGAATTTTCCGAGGGATTCAACACAATTTAAACACCATGGGAAAATAAATATAGGATCATTAATTCATGAAATATACATATATTTAATTTCCAAACCCTACAGTACTGCCGACACAGGTTAGGGTTTAATTACTCGTCCCTCTCCAATCCCATGACGCCAGGGAAAAGAAGCCGGCCAGAAGAAACAAGCGAAAGGGATTGGTAGAATCTTTAAGAGATAGGACTCTCTTGTCCATCAAATGTCAAAGAATTATTTCCTAAGGAAATGTGAGATGAAAAGGGGATCATGGGATTAATTATAATCCCTAATTAAAAAGAACAATGATTTGTGCTAATTAATATTATATTGATGATTGGAGATTAGACTATATATATATATATATATATATATATATATAGTCTAATATAGGATTAGATTCCGAGGCGTATAAATTAGATTTGATTGCATGATCAGAGGCTTCATTGGCTATTTATTTTAAAGGTGGAAGCTTACCTAACATCTACAAAGACTTCAATTATGCGTGAACTAAGCCTATATATCCATCCCCGTTGGCAATCTAGGGAGCTACCTAGCTAGTGATCCATCGATCTTCCATGGTAATTGTATTCTTAAATTAACAAAATAATCAAATGTTTTAGTAAAATTCTTTCTTTTCTTGATAGATTTTTATTTTTTCTAAGCAAATTAATGTGTTATTTTCTAAAATAGTTTCATTGATTCATATTGTCAAATAATTGTTTTCTAAATCTAAGTTATTAATTAGCTGAATCCTAATAAATGATTATATATTACTTTTTAATTAATACCTATTCTCAAGTAAAAGAATTTCAAACTTAAAACTTATAAGGATTCATGGTAAATTTAATTGAAAAAAAATTAGAGTAGTGGAACTCAAATTTTTGATTGTTTGGTTACAATATTATTTTATAAAAAATAATTTTAATTCAAAATTTAAATTATTAAATAAAGCTTAATTAATGAACAATATTTGTATATTACTCTTAATTACCAATCTACAACATATATAAAATGACAGCGATTATAAAGTATGACTGGGTTTCATAAATAGCTAAAAACTGACTAAATTATTATATATGAATCGACATACTGATCAACATATGTAAACAACAGTGCATTTGAATTTTTCTTTGAAAAGAATATATATATAAAAAAAAAAACCAACCCTAAAAGTCACAGCTAGACCAATGAGATAATAATGTGAATGATTAAAGGTTTAAAATAATGGTCATCGCTATTCTTTTATGCTATATATTACTATATTATATACATCACATTATGTGTCTAATATATATTGTCTGGTTACATACTCAACTTTACTTTAGAAATGTTGATTTTTATGCTATATATAATACTATATTATATACATCACATTGTGTCTAGCTAGTGTCTGGTACTACATACTCAACTTTACTCTAGAACTGTTGATTTTTATGCTATATATATATATATATATATATATATCACACATTATGGTCTGGTTACATGCTCAACTTTACTTTAAAACTGTTGGTTTTGGGATAAGAAATTGGAACCCTATTTACGTTATGCTATAAAAAATCCTTCAAAACTGATCGTCGATCCCTTGGTTATTACATCAATTCCAGTTGGCCCTCTTTGAAGTAGAAATTAAGCACTTCCGATTATGAACATTTCAAAGCTCATCAACCATGCACAGTAATGAAAGGAATATATGTTGGCCGATTACGTACGTTAAGGAAATTTTATCATTCCTCCACCCGTTCGGTGGTAGCTAGCAAAAAAGCTAGCAGGAAGTCATGTTAATATCAATGCTGAGTTAGCCGGGAGCAATGGAATTAGATAAAATCTCTTATATTTAATCAAATTATGAGCCAGCCAAATCCCCACAGAGAGTGTTTTGTGAGGTCCCTTCAGAATCTACAGCTGGGTCATGGCCAGTTAACATCACAGTATAACGCATAAAATTGATAGTTGAGACCTGACAAGCTCTTAAATTAAGGATATCTGCAATCATCAATATATATTATCACAAAAAAAAAAAAAAAGAATCCTTTAATTAATGACTATATTATGTTAATTTTGAAATTCAAAAGGCAAAGTGATGCTGAGATCAAGCGAGTTTGAAATGCAAATTAATTGTATCAAGATTAATGCACATTAATTTTAAATAAACTCCTGTTATGTACTGTATCTGAGAAATAACTATACTGTATATTTAAATCACGATTGTTTGTAGAATTAATTAATTTGAATTGGAGTCTAGAAGCCCTTAATTTTCTCTAGTTGTATATAACCAATGCTAAATAAATAATGAATATTACGGATTTGAAAAAAATAAATTATATATTTCGGTGATATTGGTGAGGGCATAAGACTTGAACGTAGTAATCATGACATCTAATCCTATATCTTGCCTAATTTATAGAGGTGATTAATGCACTAGATGAATCACACCCTCGTTGTATCACTATCAGAAAATTAAAAAAATATTAACAGAATATTATGTCAATGTTCAGGAAAAAATTAATTTCAATATTGGTATTTTAATAGCCAACGGAATTTTTAATGAAAACCTGTCATTGGCAAGTTCCTCATCGAGGAAGCCGTCAACATTTTTGTTGACAATTCAAATGCCTATGGAAGTACTGTTGATGGATTTTTCACGTAAAAAACCCAGCTTTTATCACTTATTTTTCATTAGCAAAACCGCTAGAAATTAATTTTTTATGGAATTTTCAATCTTTAATTCCATTAAAATTTCTCATCAAACCTTCTGTAATTTCCTGATGAAATGGGTGTTAATTTCCTTGCGAAATAGGACTTTCCATAGCGTTTTCAATTTTTTTTTGTTTAATTATAATAATTTTTTAGCCAATCTAAATATACAACAACAACAATAACAATACACGTGGAATTATTAAAACAATGAATACATCTCTAAAAAACATAATTATCCAACAAATACAAATATAATGCATTATATAACATCAACAAATATTTTATATAATTTTATTTTTATTACACAATAAAATATCATATCTAAATCAATTCAATATAAACATTGATATTTTTAACCTATCATAGCCAATAATAAAGGTTACAAGATATCATGTAGTTGATCAATGTAAATATAATTAACTATAACTCCTATTGGAAATCTAGTGGACACCATAGTAAGAAATTATCGATAATTAATGGAAGAAAAACAAATTCAACATGCTAGCTCTCACCACAAATAGAAAACAACAATTTCAACCTTACCGGTTGAATTTTTTTTCTACTTTCTTTCTAGGAGCTCTGACTTACCCAAATCCTGGAATATTATTGGCCATGAAAAACTACGAAAGGTCAAAAAAAAATAAAAAAAGGAGAGATAAGCAATTAATACAGGACAAAATACTAACAAGCAATTCCAAAAAGATAAATTGACCTAAAATTAATATATTTGCAATTACAACCATTAGCCAACCAGATACATCATGAAAGTCTAACCTTTTGATGTGGCGCATACTAGTATCCTTGTCATCCAAATAAAATTTCGCTTCTTGATTGTTAATTTTAAGGTTTTAAAGAATTAGTTGAGGTTTGTATAAGTTGGTCCGGACATTTACAATTATTTTAAAAAAAAGTGTTTGCTCTTGAAACTGCCCGGGAAACTGGCTCCTTGTGGCATCTACAAGGAAAAATGCAGATCTCAACCGGTAAAAATATATTAATTATTGAAAAATACATGACAAAAAAACATGTTAATGTAATGAATGGTTGTTGAAACTTACAAGTCACGATTCTAATGGCTAATGGTATGGATATTCCCTTATCACAAACAAAACAATGTTTGAAACTAAAACCAATTAGACATAAATAATCTTCTTTGGTAAATTTTAATGTTCAAAACTAAAACTAGTTATACATAAATTCAAATTTATTCAACATAAATTAATATATTTTAATAATTATCAACTCTATAAAAATGAATTTTCCTCAAATCTCCAACTTAATAATAAAATTAACAAAATATAATTAGTACCCATCATTTCTTCAAATTATAATTAAATTACCCATCATTTCTTTAATTATAACACACCTAAATTACAAAATCAAACTCAATTTCATCAAATAACAAATAAAATTAATTTTCTCCAAATCCCAAATAAACTGTAACATACAAATCATGCATTAAAACAATTAAATTATCTAAAAAATATTTTAAAAATCTTAAATATACAAGCCAATTACAAATACTACAAAAAATATCAATAAATTAACCTAAATTATTAATAAGTTACAAAAAAAAAATAGATTTACTTACTTATTGTAGTGAAGGTTCACAAGAAATAGAATTAAGAGAGGGAAGTTAACACGACTAACAAATATATATAGGTTGACGCGAGCAGGTTCGGTGACTAGATTTGTGAAGGGCGTGGCTGAATTTGCTAATTAATTAGGAGAGACGGGTTGTTTTGAAAGAGAAAAAAGAAGAAGAAGAAACAGAAGACAAGGAGAATTAACGGGTTTTGAATTTATTTAAATTTGTTGATATAATTTTCACCGGTATTATTAATATGTAAAATTACCAATAAAATTGCCAATAAAATTTTTATTAATTTTTTTTAAAAAAATTATTGATGGAAAATATTATTTCGTTATTTTAGCACTAATTTGTAAGATACAAGCCATAATTAATTCATGTGGCCAAATTGATTCTGCAATGTACGTTTAGACTTTGTTTAATGAATTGTAATGATGAAAATGACCTTTGCATGTCACTCAAATGGCCCTTAGTGCATGATTGCGTGCATAAGAATATATTTTGCTGATTAACTTGACTAAGGATCGATGCAATCCGTAAGTCAACAAAATTAATGATTAATGCCAAATAAGTTTGTCAACATTCTGAATTAGACGACCATCCTGTTAAGTGATCATAATCTTTCAATCAACATCTTAACCTTCTGATTCATTACTGTCCTCATTATGCATGCACATAAATCTTGACATCTAATGGAAGACTAGCAATTTTCTTGCTGTAATACACAAGTTGGTGAGATTGCCAAATACCCAAGAACAAAAAGAGAAAATGACACAGAATAATTAAGAGTATCATGTGGATGTGGGGGGTGATTTTGAGTCTTGACAGGCCATGAACGCTTCCTCTGATGGCCCAAGTACTGCAGTGCGAATTAAGACAAGGACAGAAGTCTTTCTGTGAAGATTTTGCAAATCCTCCATTTGTGTTTAAAACTTTACAAAACCACAACTTTTCTAGGATAAGTCCATTCTACATATATATATCTACGCAATTCAAGAATCCAAAAGGAGCAATGATATTTATTTTATGTTGGATTTTATATGTCAGAAGTCCACACGCACACGCCCAGATATATAGCCAAGAACAGGAACATAGACCCACAAAAGCCAAGAAATATAAAAAGACAAGAGAAAGGTAGAGAGAAACATCCAATGGGTATGTGCAAGGAAACAAGAGGTACTCTCATGAGTTCTAATGAAAACGTTGATGGCACATGAATCTCTCTCTACACAAAAGTATTATTCTCCTAGTCTTACTATATTAAGACCTTGTAACTGTAAAATAATAGTAGAACATCCTTCCATACACAGGGCAGTGCATTTATGACTATATCAATTAACATTTCACCTTGCTTGCTATTAAACCCACTCTGCCTCCCTTCAAAAAGAGGAAATTCTCTCTTCTTATTTTCCACATGGAGCCTCCTGCTAGATCAGAGGCATGTCTCTCTGAAACTTCAAGCTTGATTTCAGTTTCAAATGCTCCCTCGTGTCTAAGACCCTCATTAATAATGGAGAGCCAGAAGGAGGGAAGAAAGCAACTTGAAGAAGATCAAGAAGCAGAAGAACAAGAGCCCCGAGAAGGGGGAGACACCAATCATGATCTAGTTTTGGATCTAAGCCTCTCCAACAAGGATTCCAACCAGGAGTCATCAAAGCCAGAACTCAATCTCATTGATTCTTTTGATATGAATCCATCAAGTCAGTCCTTGGATGCTCCTCAAGGTAATGAAACCGAGCCTCGAGTGTTTTCATGCAACTATTGCCAAAGAAAATTCTATAGCTCTCAAGCACTTGGGGGTCACCAGAATGCACATAAGAGAGAAAGAACACTTGCCAAACGTGGACAGAGAATTAGTGAAGCTTCTTTTTCTCTTCTTCGACCTAATTATTCACACCAAAATCGATACACTAGCTTGGCTTCTCTTCCTTTGCATGGCTCCTTCAACAGATCACTTGGAATCCAGGTGCACTCTATGATCAATAAGCCATCCAACACTAGCTCTTCTTCAAATATTTACGGGCAAAATGGATGGTCTAGAAAACCCATTGATCGACAACCTGAAATCGGGAGGCTTGAATCAGAGAAGTTTCTGATGGGAAAAAACATCAGTGGATCATCATCTATTAATGGGGTTGCAAGATTTGAAAGTGCTCGAAGATTTTCTCCGGTGATTACTGAAGGAATTGGTGGGTTTTGGTGGGAGGTTGGTGTTAACCATTTGAAGGCAAAACAAGATGATCTGCAAAAGCTTGACTTGTCACTGAAGCTCTAAGCAGCTCTTTCTTGATTTCTTTTTTTGTGTTTTTAGTTCAATTTCTTATGTTCTTCCTTACTATTTCTTTCTATTTTTTTCTTCTTCTTCTTACCTTTTTTTTTCCTGCTTGCTTACTAAAGATATTTTTCATCTATTCTAGTATTTTTAGTTGGATCATGCCTGTAAATTCCTTTTTTTTTTTTTTTTTTGCCATAGAAGAACGTTAGAGAGTTTGTTTTCTTTCCCAATTCTTGAATTCGAAGTTTGCATATATAGTCTTTATGTCAAAAAGAAAAAAGAAGAAGAAGTTATTGAACTTGGAAGTTGCTTAATTTGTGCTACCAAGTCATTTTGTTCAAACAAGATAGTTCTTAGCTAACAAGTTACTACTCTTTTACAATTTAAAAAGGTAGCTTGTGGTCATCTTCCATGGCTTTGGTGGGAATTTCTCAATTAATGTTAAATTTTAATTAACCATTGGAATTATTGCTTCCACGTAGATGGAATCGGTTCAACTAAGGGTTTGAATGCCTCAACATTAAATCCCATCTATATATATATATATAAACAAATCCTTCATTAATTAATTCTCTTATAAACCAATTCAAATCTCAAATTTAAATCATGGCAGCAAGTTAGTATCATATTCCATAACACTTGGCAATGGATACAGTGTGGTCTGCATCATATTTACACAACTTTTTTTTTCTTACACAAACTGGATGGCTGTGATTGTGTAAAGGAATTCGTATTTGACCCACTAGCGGTTGAAGAAATAGACCATCTCTACTTGTATAAATGTTAGATAAAAAAGAAAAAAAAAAAGAAAAAAAGAAAGAAAGAAGGTTGGTAGGTATAGCTAGCATGTGAAGATAAAGTCACATAATAATGACCCTCAGCTATGCTATCTTCATCATTGTCCTATATTATATTGTTTTTAATCTTTGATAACCTTGATTTCTTACCTAAGAGATCTCAAAAATGGGGTCTACGGATTAGTGGGTCCAAATCAACCTGATGTATTCGATTAACACCATGCTAATCATATCCCCAACTTAATCTTCCTAGAATCAAAAGGTAAAGTGACGGAAACCTCACTGCTATGATAGTTAATTACCACAGAAATCTCGGATTAATGAGATAGATAGGATCATAGGATGACAGTTTGTATCACAGAAAGTCCTGAGGCTACGGAATATGAAATTTGGTGGGGTTTCAACACGTGTATCAGTTCAGTTCGGCTGTCTATTTCCTGTGTTAGGCTGCTATTATCCCCCTCCCATTTTTTCAATTAAAAGAATTCCCACCTATGATTTTGCCTCTCATTTAAGAAACACTTCAAAACATGGCTGGGAACGGATGCATGAAAAAATGGGTTGCCATCATTTTTTATGAGCTCAGTTTAGGTGAAAAAATGAAGCAAGAACTGGTCATCTCTCTTAAGATCTTATAATTATAAAGTAAGGTTGTTTTGTCCACATTTATGTTTAAAAATTAAGGTTGGATCATTTGTGATCTTAAACCGTTGTCTCTTCTTCATGGACAAAGTCAAATCCACTGCCTGTCGTTTCTATTTCTTAGTGCATTGTAATGATATAATACACACAGAGAAAAATGCTGAGCTACCATTCTATGTGCTGCTGCTCCTGTCGGTTGGTGAAAAAAATAATGCAAGAACTAGTTTCTATATTTATAAGATCTTACACTAATCAAAGCTCCTGCAGGAGCTGGCTTACTTTATCAAGAACCTTTCCGTCAAGAGCCCTCGCGAGAAGGGAATTCGGTACATTTAAAAAAACAGATTCGAGCTGCACGGACGGATCATATCGGAGCTTTTTTTAAACATGATAAAAAAATATTTATTTTATAAATATTTATTTGATAATTTTATTAAATTTTACTCAACTGTAACCTTGAAATCCTTAATCCAACTCTTCATCTAGCCTAGATTTAAAATTAAATTGAGTGAAAGTTACTTGATGTGACCTGATCAACTTAACACATTCAAAAACATTTTGGCTAATTCATAAAAAAAATAATTAAAAATGAAATTGAGAAAAGGGGATGATATATATAAAAACCTTTTAGCTCAACTTTTTATCTAACCCGAGTTTAAAATTAAATTAAGTTGAAGTTGTCCTAACATTTCAATCAATTTGATTAGTTCAAAGACAGCCTAGTTGGTTGGTAAAAAAAATATGATGATGAAACTGAGAAAAAGAATGATGAAATTGATAAGAAAAAACTCTCACCTTGACTTCTAACTTAGACCAGGTTTAACATTAAATTATATGAGAGTTGTTCTGATATGATTCATTCATCTTGATCAGTCCAAGACTGCCCCTGAAAATGCATTTGTTGGAAGGGCTTTACCTTCTCGCTCCCGCTCTCGGCCTGAAAGAAAAATAATCTTAGATCCAATAGGCTTGGAGATATCCATGATTAAAATTAAGAAAAAACTTGGTAAAGATGAGATTGTTTTATTTAAAAAAAATAAAATTGAAATAATAAAAAAAACAGGGAAAATAAAATAAAAAATAGAGGGTTTAGTTGAAAAAAAAAAAGAAAAAAAAAGAGGAGCTTCACTATTTATATATGAGCAGTGGAAGCTCCTTACTGATTCTCACTTCTTTTGGTATAAAAGTGATTTAGTAATTTTATAACAATTTCAAAACTAATCTCCGCTAATTAGATCATAAAAAAATTTAATTGGAAAGAAAAAAATGAAAATTAAAAAAAAAAAGGAGAGGGAGTGGGGGTTACATGATTTATTATTATTTATATGAAAAGTGAATCAGCAAAGTTGACATCCCAACTCTTTGATGTAGTAGTTAATAAGCTTGCTGTTCTTATCACTTCGAGAAAAAAGAAGAAAAACGAACAGCATACAACTATGTTTTTCGATCCAACAATTACTGGGATCATCTCATGTTTAGCAAGAAACATGACTAATTATATACC
This sequence comes from Populus trichocarpa, assembly GCF_000002775.5. Lineage (NCBI taxonomy): Eukaryota > Viridiplantae > Streptophyta > Magnoliopsida > Malpighiales > Salicaceae > Populus > Populus trichocarpa. The sequence goes on along the minus strand of NC_037287.2, from coordinate 18,629,048 downwards.
TAATCTCTTACCATTAATTCTGAATTCGATAATTAATCTAGGATTGGTGAAGGAAAGAAATACATATTTAAGCCTGTGTCTTTTTCTAAACATATGCTAAAATCATGTTTATTCATTTTAAATTTAATAACTTAGATTAAATAGACATGCATGATTGGACATGAGAGGAAGGATTTGGATCTGTTAACTAAATGTTTTTTTTAATGAATAAAGTATGTCATAGTGGTTTCATAAATAATCATGAATAAAAACGATGACTTTATGTAATAAAACAAGTCTGATTTTATACTGTAATAAAATTTAAATTACTTTCTGTCAAAATCTCCATTTCTTTGCCCCTGATTTTCACGCCACCAGTTCTATGCACTGTCCACGTTACAGAACTCTTTCATCCATGGGTGATATTATTGTTTTTAAAAAAGAAAATTTATCTTCTTCAAATTAATTTAAATCACAGCAGTTAAAAAGAGACATTAAGAAAAATAAAAGCAAAAAATCGAGGAACTGATTCAGTTTTTTGTTGAATTTCTTTTCGAAAATAAATTTAATTAAAAATCTGGGTCCAAATCCACTACAAATGAAAAAAATATAAAATAAAAAAATGTTTATAGTGGAATGGGATTTGGGTTTCATCTTGTTTTGTTTGGTGAAAAGAAAATAGGCCGAAAATAGTTTGAGTTTGAGTTTGAGTTTGGATTTGAATTGAAAATGGTGTCCAATTCAAACTCAATTAACATAGTTACGCTAATTTCAATTTATTTATGGTTCTAAAACAGATTTATAGATAAATTGTTTGCATGTCCATTTAATAGATATATTTTATTAATTTCTTAAATGATTTTTTTAAAAAAAATCCAAATTTAAAAAAAAAATGTATAAATCCATTCATAAAACCACAAAAATCCATCATAAATAATATGATAAAAAATCATACATCATGTTGAAAAATAAAATTCCAACTACACAAAATAAAATACAAAAAGGTTGAAGAAATGAGTGAGACCTGGGCTAGGTGAACTCCTTGCTCTCCTCCGCATCTGACCCTAGTCAAATCCAGGCGCATTTCATCCTCCTCCACATTGACCATTTCACATGGTACCGAATAGCCGACGAGGGAGATGAACTGTCATCATTAGGATCATCAGGACCTGCTGCACCAAAATGGGATCAAAGCTTAAAGCTACCTTCAGTTGAACGTAGATACAACATCTAAGAAAGTAGCGGCAAGACTCGACCTAATCTTCTCCTTACTACCTAAACCAATCCCCTGGGCCTAATTTTAATCTATGAAGCTAGAAAATGATGACCGAAAGCTTGCCACTTCCAAGAAAATCATTAACTTCGTTCGGATACCGAAGAGATCTGAATAATCTTTTTTTCTTTTATGACGAACCATGTACAGAGTGTTTTGTTAGAAGAAAATGGGAAAGCAAGAAATCACTTGGAAGTGAAGGTATAAAACGTAAAATCTTCAATTGATCCGCTGTGATGATTTTAAACCATCCAGTTTTTCTGCTACAAAACTTTATACATGTGGCAAGCAAAAATTGAAATCCAACAAGAAAAGAAATGATTCTGTTGTGAATACACATGTTCCTTTTCAAACATTTGAATGAATACTTCTAACTAGAAGGGATTTAAAACTGTTAGATAGCACAACTATCTAACCTAAAATAGCCTGGAAATGTCAAACACCCGATCGATTGTCAGGCAAAAGTGGGCTTACTGTGTCAGGCGCATGCTTTGTCAAAAAATGAGCTCTTCCACTTTCTACAGAACTTAGCAACAAGGCTTCTATCTCTTAGCATCTGGGGAAGTTCCTTCATTTTGGGTCTTGCCCTTCTGATCCTGTGGCGAAGAATCAGGAATTGATGCTGGTCCCAGAGACTTCTGTTTTACTGTCTTGCTACTGTCTTCCTGGACCTGGGTTTTTGTTACACTGCCACCTGATTGTTTCTTAGATTCAACCGCAATTTCCTTAACGACCTCCTCTAGTTTACCTATTCTCTCCTTCACTTCTAGAAGCTCCGACTCAGACTGAGCTTTTTCTTCCATAGCTTTTCGTTCTTCCTCTTTTGCTTTCTCCTCTTCTTCTTTCTTTTTCATCTCTAGTTCCTGGGATGGTCAGAGAATCATCAAACTAGGAGCCCAAATACAAAACAATGACTTCAGACCGATGCAGAGAAAATGTGGATAACTTTAGTGATGCTATTAGATAACTAGAGTGATTGTATACACGGAAATGAACTGTTTAAAAGCAATTTCTGCTGCATTTAAGGCATCAATTTTCCCTCAGAGAGGTTAATGAAACCACTAACAAGAGCCATTACACAGAAATGAACTGTTTAAAAGCAAGTTTGGTGAATAACCACATAATAAAGAAACATTTTAAGAACTTCAAAGAACACATTTTAAACAAAATAACAGAATAAAACTAAATTGAGATGAAGTTTCAAACTTTATTGGCGATTTTTACATCACTATACTATTTAACTACATCATTAACTGTTCAACAATATCAATTAAATTTGTCCATTATGCAGGAAAGGTATCAAAATTTGTCAGCCAAAAGCAGATATTGATAACGTTGAATGCACGTTGACGTTCAAATGTTTAGCATGCCAACCTATAAGCAATAGTGAAACGGATGTATAATTTTCTGATCAACAACTAGAAACTATGATTTGTAGGAGACACCAATTTAACGCTTCGGCATCTGAAGTTTTTCATCTAAAGAGTTCCCTGTGAGGATCCAACTACGCAATGATTGGCATGCAAACATATGACTCTGAGACAACTAGACGAGAGGAAAAAGGAAAAAAGTCAGGGAATAAAGACGCAGAATGATATAGAACTTAAAGCGCAATTTATCACTCCTGACAAGACAATAACGTTACCGCATCCATTTTTTTCATTTCATGTCGAGCGTATTGAGCCACCAAATATACAGCTGTTAGAGGGGAAAAAAAAAGAGGAAACAAAATGAATACGCATTCTTTTAGATAGCAATAACAGAACCAGGAGAAGGACACATTTTAATATGAATATGACAATATGCTAAAAATGTGAACTGAGATACCCAGTGAAGGCAAGCAGGTGAAGAAGAGTTGTACCAGATGGAAATCAATCCTGAAAATAAAAGACACGAATGTAAGTAAACATATTGAAGATGTCAGGAGATTCGACATGAGAAATATTGCTGATCAGTCTATGCATTACATTATCATAATCAACCCATCAAAAGGCATTTCAAAGAAAGAAAAACAAAAGCCCTTTGATTCTAAATGCAATTCTCCCTGATGGGAGTCCCAGGACCAGAAACTGATATCAGTCTGATTTCGTCTCGTGCATAACACTAAAGCCTCAAGATTAGCACCCCATAGGAGGAACCAATGCTTAGCACATGTTCGACAAAATGCCTATAAGAAACTCGATAAGTAACAGCAATCAAACCCCATGATCCAATTCACATACCAAAGACCCAAATAAAACAGCACAAAAGGAAAGAAAATTTGCAATACCCAAATTTCTTTTTCTTTGGAGGGTCACTGAAGAGGATCTTAGCAGCTTTCATGAAGTCAAGATTATCTAGTTGCCTGTTCGCCTCCTCGTATTTGCTCACTTTTGAATCTGTTTTTTCACTGATGCTTTTGTTATTATTGTTGTTGGGTTTGGTAGTGCTGCTGCAAAATTGCTTGCTCCGAAGAGTGAGTTTGATTCGGGCCAAAGTTTGTCTGGCGCGAAACATTGTTTTCTTGTCTAAAACATCATGGGATTCTGCGACGTTGGGTGGCATAAGTTTTTGCTTTCACCTTCATCCCAGTCAAAGATTTGTCGAGCGATCACAGAGCTTGGGTTTTTACCTTTTAGTGAATGCAAAGGGAACTTTCTTTTGGGCCTGAGAGATGTAAAGGTGAGTCGCAAAATAACGGAGTATGGGCCGGGAAAAAAAAGAAAGAAAGAAAGAGGGAGTTAATAAAAGGGTTTTTTTAATCTCTAAAAAACACGTGGTTATTAATCTCGATTTTGAAACTAGTTTGAAATTTGTGTCGTTTAAACATGAGTTAATCCATTCAATAAAGTTTGACCACGATAATTTTTTTTAAAAAAAATTAATTAATATTATTTTATTTTAAAAAATAAAATAATTTCATTTTAAAATTGACTCAAATCTTGAACCAATCTAGTAACTATATAAAAAGTAATTTTGGGTTTTTCTTGTAGGTTTTTTTAAGAGTAAATTAAATAATAATCTACAATCAAATTGATGCATTAACCAAGAATTTAACATAATATTAGAATTCTTTTTTTTTTCTCCTAAACATGGTGGAAAATGTAGAGTTAACATAATATTAACCAAGAAAAAAAAGCCTTTCTCTTGTGAGCTCTAATAATTATAATTGGTAATAACTAAAAACCCTTTTTTTTTTCAAAAAACAGCACCATATAAGAGTTATATATCTCGCATTAATTATTAATTAAATGTCGCGTTCATGTTCTCGTGCTTGACGTTCCATTTGTAAATTTCATCGAGCTTCGGGATGGATATTGATGGAGAATAGGAGATGGTTTCATTTTTTGGCTAGACCAGTTGTGTTGTGATTTTATTTTGGAGTCTAAGGTGGAGAATATTCATGGTATCACTTTTCGGACATAAATTTTTATTTTTAATTTTATTTTTCATTGGCTTTGTTGAAAAATCAAACTTCATAATATTTTATTTTTTAATATTAAATATTTTTTAATATTAAAAATATATTAAAATAATTTTAATATTATATTAAAATATATTAAGCATATTAAATTATTTTTTAAAATAATTTTCATTGGCTTTGATCTTTTTTTCTGGATATTTTATTTTTTAATATTAAATATTTTTTCAGCTTCACACTTCAATATTTAATTTGTTTGAGAATTGAGTTTCGTAATTTTTTATATCTTTTCTTTTATAAGGTTATCACGTTCGTATGATCTGACTCGCGAGGTTTGATAATCTTATCTAGGTTTGTTGGTGTTCTAATTTTTGGGGGTTCTTTTTGTTGATTAATTTTTTATTTTTTTGATTTCGTCCTTTTACATTTAAATGTTGGGAACTGGACATTATTGTTTTTTTAATTTTTTTCTATGAGATTATTTCAACTGTTATGCTAAAATATGTTGTTTTTTTAATTTTATTTTTCAACTCTATTCTTTAGAAGTGAATTATCTTGGAATTGAGTTTTGTTATTTTTTTTTTTAGGGAGTATTCTTTTTACATATTATTGTGATCACTTTTCTTTTTAAAACTCAGTTCATTTATTGTTGTTAATTTTTTATGATATAATTAAATAAAATCATCACAATGGACCCATTTAGGTCCAGTATCTAAGTCTTGAATTTTTTTTAAAAAAAAAACACTCACTAATAGCGCTTCAACATTATTCTCCTACATTAAAAAAAGTAATAAAATCAGTTCATCCCACGGCGAATCAAGGAACACCTATATATATATATATATATATATATATATATATATATATAAACCTGAAACAGGTCAAGCATCTGAGAAGTTGGGGTCCCAAAGTTAGTTCACCAACCCAGATTGGAGGCTTTATTGCTAGTGTAGTGGTGGCTAGCCTGAACTATTTCAATTCTGAAGCCCCTTTCTGGGATAAAATTAATATACTTGGACAGCCTCTGAAACTGTGTTCCTGCCATCCATGGCATCCTTGCCCTTCCATTGGCAAACTCCTCGATCTGAAGCCATTTTTCCTTTCTGGGATAAAATTAATATACTAGGACAGCCTCTGAAACTGTGTTCCTGCCATCCATGGCATCCTTGCCCTTCCATGGGCAAACTCCTCGATCTGAAGCCATTTTTCCTTTCTCGAGGACCAGCGCAGGAAAGGTAGAGTTTCCTTAATCATGTAAAGTCCCACCATGAACAGTAGCATCCAGCTAGTGAATGTCTACACATTACTCTTTTGGAAAACAAGAAAATCAAATTACCATTCTTGTTCCAACAAAATTTTGGAAGTCCTCGCTACTTTTCTATGACTGGAATGCCATGGCAATCTTGTCACGATCGAAAACTGATCGTGTTCCTCATCCCTGGCACACATAGCCTAGTCAAGTGTCAATTGTTGTTTATGTTGGTTTTTATGTTTTAAAAGTATTTAAAAAAAAAATTATTTTAAATTAATATTTTTTTATGTTTTTAAATTATTTTAAAGTACTGATATTAAAAATAATTTTTAAAAAATAAAAAATATATTATTTTAATATATTTTAAAATAAAAAGTATTTTAAAAGACAAATATTACCACATTTTCAAACACCCCATGAAAGATTTTTTTTCCTAACTTGTCTCATATGGTACATAATAAATTAAGAGTTTAATTTTACAAAAAAATAACACATCAAATTTTTTAAAAATAGTTAGCATAACTCAAAAAATATTTAAAGAAATATTATAGTTATTAGATTACATTAATAAAATTACGCAATTTATATAAGTTATGTTGTTACCAATGTAATTAAAAAAAAATTATAAAAATTGAGATGGTAAAAACATCATACCCATTTAAATTTTTTGATGCTACATGGTTTTTAAAACTCCAATAAAAAAACCTATATTATTTTCAAAATATCTTTTAAACTTGTGTTATTTTCTCGAATATTTCTTGTAATAGTTAAAAAAATCAATAAATTAATTAAAGATAAATTTCCATGACTGGTTTTTGAGAGTAAGTGTTACATGGATCAGCTAAAAGCTACTAGATTATTGATATTTTATTCCAAGTGATTAAATTAAACATGCCATTGAATTTTTTTTCTTCTTCTTGACCGATTCATGATTGAGTGTGTGGATCATAGAACTAGGTTATAGACTCATAGAAAACATTGCTTCAAAAGATCATCAAACTAGTGCATGATGATCTTTGAATTTCTTTTACATCCTAACCAGAGTTGACTTGAAGGAAACCATGTAAATTGGAAGCATATTGTATAAATTAACTCAGCGCATCTCTCTATGTTTTAGACCTATATCCATGCGGTCATCTAGTCATTAATCATGACTATACTATTCCCATATCATAATATAATATAATATGATCCCCCCCACTAAGTACCATAATGAGCAAACGTTACTTTCTCCCAAAACAATCTCAAATCCCTAAACACAGCTCACAATTTGGCAACCACCGAGACGCATTTCTTTTTTTATTTATTTCCTTCACATTTATTGGTTTTTTATATCAATTTTTATGTATTAAAGTCGAGGTTTTTCTGAATCCATCTTCAAATTTCAAATAAATCATTTATTTTTGAATCTATACATTCATATATAAAACTATAACCACTCATGCCCCTCCGCAGACATTAAAATTGAATTTGTATTGATAAAAATGTTTTTGATTAAAAAGATGAAAATATAAATTGGGTTAAAAAACAGTATTGAAATTATTTTTTATTTTTTAAAAAATAATATATAAAAAGGCATGTCCTTTATTCATTATTCTCGTTCTTTATATTTCATGACAGCAAGAAACAGTTTGTGCGTATTTAAAACACAAAGCAAGCCTAATCATCTGCACATAAAAATTCTTATGTAAACAAAAAGAAAAAAAAAAATTAAATAGAACACACAGTGCGGCACTACATTAGTGCCGCACTGTAGGTGGCCATAAAATAGAAGATTCTCATTCTTCTCTTTACCAGCTTTCAAAACACAAAAAGGAAAAAAAATTAACATATTTTTAAACTCCCACCAATCTCTCTTAAGATTTTGTTGGATAGTGAGTGAGTGAGTGAGTTCAATTATATTGAAACAGATAGTAGTTGTTGAAAAAGACATGACTATATATCACGTCCCACCCATTTAATGTTGTCATGGGTTCATTTGGTGATAAGAGTAGTGGCTAATGAGAAGAGAGGGAAAGGAACGAGAAAATGTTGTGTAGAAAAAATTTGAGTTGTAAGGATACAGGATCTGTGCCTGTGTACCTTAATGTTTATGATCTGACACCAATTAATGGATATGCTTATTGGCTTGGACTCGGAGTTTATCATTCTGGGGTTCAAGGTTAGTGCTACATGGAAGAGTACTAGTGTTGGCATCTTCTTTTGAATCTTTGTCAAGTTGCATACCTTTCAAGCTTTTCTATTATTGAATATGATACATTGCTAGTTGGATCTGTTGTTATGTTTTAATTTAGATCGTTTACAGTGTTGGTGCATTGAATCTTCAAGGAAAAGCGGTGTTCTTTGAAGTTCAACCTTTGAGTGTTAATTTGTAGCTTTAGAACAGGTTGCTTGGTTAATGAGAATCTGCAAGAATTTTTGAATTTAGAAATTTGGGTTTTCTTTTCTGAGATCCATGGAAACAAGACACTTGGTAAAGTTTAGGCACAGTGAGGTTCTTTTCTTTAGGAAATGTTTAAAGATTCCTTCTTTCATCTCCACGGCTCTTATCAAAGGCTGAATACTTTTTTCATTGTTCTTAATTTTTTTCCCTTTAATGTTTTCAATCTGTTTATATGAAAAGTACAATATTAGTGAGATTAAAACGGGGAACATATTATGCTGCAGTTCATGGTATTGAGTATGCTTTTGGGGCTCATGAGTATCCAACAACTGGAATTTTTGAAGCAGAACCAAAACAGTGTGATGGGTTTACGTTTAGAAAGACAATTTTGATTGGAAAAACAGATTTGGGTCCTGAAGAAGTGAGAGCAATGATGGAGGAGCTAGCAGAGGTATATGGAGGGAATGCTTATAATTTGATAACCAAGAACTGCAACCATTTCTGCAACGATGCTTGTCTTAGACTTACTGGCAATCCCATCCCAAGCTGGGTTAATCGGCTTGCTCGAATTGGTAAGAATTAAACCTCATCAATTCTGTTTATGAGTTGTTCAATTGAGTATTACAGTTATAAATTGTGAAGTAGAGTGCTAACTTTCAACAATTTACATGGATGATTTGGTTCTTGAATGAACAGATGAAGTGATTATGTTGATACGAGACTATAATGGCCATTTTAGTAGGTGAAAAGTAGATAAATGTGAGTCCACCACAAAACTCAGTTTCTTCAAAATAATGAAGAATTGTGAATGAATTCTCAAAAATGCATTAAAGTTCGTCATAATATTTGGTTCCTTTTTCATAACAAATCCGATAATCTCCTCTAATTCAAACCCTATTGAATTGTACACGGGTAAAAACTAGTCAAAATCCAATCCAGGATGAAAAAAGCAGTCAGTTTTTAAGCAGTTCTCTATGTGGAGTGAAATTCTGCATTTGTTGTAGTAATAAAGCATTAGATATTTGTCAAGTCGTGCTATGCTTGGCTAGTGCTGTTGTCTAGTATCTAACTTGCGATGGTTCTTATTCCTGATCTTTTGCAGGCTTTCTATGCAATTGTGTTCTTCCTGCAAATCTAAATTCAACTAGAGTTCAGCATCATAAAATTGAAGATAAGGCTTGTGAAGGAGAGAAGAAAAAATTGACAAGTGAGTCCAACAGATTCACACCTTCTAATTCTTCATCATCTTCGTCATCATCACCTGTAGTTCGCGGTAGAAGTAGAAGCAGGCGTGCTCTTCCACCATCTTCACCCTTGATTCTCCGTTCTTCATCTCCTTGATGATCTTAAAGAACTGAATTTTTTATTTCTTGAAATTGTTCAAAGAAAACGAGGGGAAGCAAAATCCTTAAATTATAGTTTTATTTTTTTCTTTTTCATCATTCTTTTCTTGGTTTTTTTGTGGTGCTAACATATTGTTGAAGGGATTATGCAGGCATGCAGCGCATAAATGTAAATGTGTATGCTTTCAACTTTTTTGGCAAGTGATGTTATGTCTCTGCACTATTGCCCAAATCAACCTGTAGTATCGCCTGAGATATGAAATGAATCAAGAGGTTTTGCTTGGTGCACATTTTCACGTTGGTAATTCTTGTGTTTCACCTGGACTCATTTTTTCATATAACTAGTGAACTATATTGAACATGCAAGTTTCTGAGAAAATACTGTGGCTAGGGCTTCTTTTAGCTGAAAACATAACTGAGCAAGTGGTCATCTTTGGAAAGCATGTGGACAAAGATATGATTCCATTCGGTGAAAAGACTAAAAGGATGTCTAGAGTGAGAAAGCAAAAGTCATATCTTGTGCTAATGTTAAAGCATCTCGTGAAATTTTGCAGTTCTTGATTGGTAAAGGGCCTTGAAATGAGAGGCACAAATACTTGCTTTGTCAAAGTGAAATTCAACATGCAAGACAGTGAATCTTGGACTTTCAAGCCTTGAAAATTAAGAAAAGTTGAATGCAGCGTACATTTGCTTTATTCCTTGCTCTTGCTCCCATGGAATACAATGCGGGGTGCCATCCTGCACTATTCAGTTTGGTGAAACCTCTTCTGATTCCATGACATAAAGAAGGGTATCCCATGTCGTTTTCCAATCGAGGGCTATGGCTATCAATTGTGTAGCTCAAAATGTTCCTTCTTCCTGCAAAGGCTGTTCAATCCTTTTTCGCAGCATGAAAAAATCTGTGTGTCTAAACATATTTGCTTGTGTCCATTCATATGGAAACTCAAGAGCCAGGACTGCAGATTTCTTTATCACAGACGAACTTGAGGAAATTGCTTGGTCAGCTTCCCATCTAAATACTTCATCTCAAACTCCACACTTCTGCGGGGTGGCAAGGTCTTAACAGTCATCTCCAATTTTTCATTTTTTTAAACAACACGAAGGTGTTAGATCAACTTAGTAGTCTTCTTCAATCTGACTGATGGAATGACAAATATATCCAACTCTTGCATCAACCACAACTTGAATGACCAAACTGTAGTTTCGTACTAACTTGAAAGTTCATGGCAGGGTTCCAGTTTTCCGAAAGAAAAGGGGGAAAGAAAAGGAGGAAGATAAAAGCACCGGCCTGTTTCCTTGAGCACTGTATTCAATCGTGTTGAAGAATACAACACTGTTAACCTTCACATTTAGCAAAACAGCACCTTTTTTCAGAACTTTTTTCAGAAACACGATATTTATTAAATATTATACTTCTAAAACATGATAATTAATTATTGATATCATGGTTAGGAAGACAATATCAATTAAACTGTAATTGTTATCCCTTTTTATCCTTGGTATTATTATTATTCCAGTTTCCACTCACCAACATACTCATTCCTATTTTTCCACACATACCTCCCTCGCCCGTCTTGAAAATTCTTCTTCCATGTCCCTTCATAGAAATCTCCACCCAGACTTAATGGTCTGGGGATACTTTCCAGAGGATATATCTTGTCTGAAAAGGAAAGTATACGAAGGAGGATGGTAAGGTATTCAAGAATTGCCCACATCTTTGCAATGGTCAGAGATCGAGGTTCAGGATAAGTGAAGGGGGAGGTTCAGTCCAGGCATCATCTAGACGAGATAGACAAGGAAAATCTTAAAATGGGCTTGAGGAAGGCTTTGCGAATTTTCATTGCAGCCGGAGCTGTGAAAGTGGGCACCTACCGCAGTGATGGCCGTAGAATATTAGCGAGAAGGATTTGAAAGAGTTCTTGGACACAATCACAATACCTAGAGGGCTGAGGTCAAGGGAAGAGAATCGAACCATATTATTTTTTGCGCATCATTTGGCTAGCTGTAGGATGGGAGCCACGGCGGAAGAAAGTGCAGATAAAACTATATGTGAAGTTGTCTTGACTCGGAAAAGCCACATTTACTTAGTGTATATTTATTTCTCGAAAAATAATTTTTGAGAAATAAATTTTTAAATTTTTTTATATTTATTTACTATTAAAAAAGTTGATCAACGAAAAATACTTTCTAAACAAAGAAAAATTTGATTTGGTTTCCAGAAAAGTGTTTTCCTGAAAAATTTAGACGGAAAATACTTTTTGGAAGTTGTGAAAAATTTAGAAATGTCATATTATTTATTGATTATATCAAATTTGGTCCTCAAACTTTTAATTGCTATATATATTTTGTTTTGAATATTTATTTTTCAATTTCATTTCTTAAAATTTAATTTTTATATTAACTTTGGTCCTCATTTTTATAATTGTTATTTGTTTTTTCCTTATCATTTTTTTATTGAAATTTTTTATCTATCAAATTTGATCCTCATTCTTTTGATTGTTATTTATTTTATTTGAAATAATTTATAAAATGTTAATTATTATTATTTTAATTTCTTCATCTTTTATTTTTTTTATTTTTAAGATTTGATCTCTATTAATTTGATTATTATTTATTTTATTTGAGATAATTTATGAAATTATATTTTTTTTCAATTTCATTCTCATTCAACTTTTTAATTTGTAAGATTTGTTCCTTATTATTTTAATAAACTTGAGAAAAATAAAAAAAATTAATAAGTTTTTTTTCAACTCATTTTCCATGACATAACCAAATACTGAAAAATATTTTCCAACTTATTTTTCATTACACTACCAAACATCAGAAAATAATTCACTTTCCCGAAATTCACTTTCCAAAAAAAAACTACTTTCCAGCAAACAAAACTACATATCACAATTTATAAACATGATAATTACTTTGTTGCATTTAAAAATAATAATATTTAATAAAAGCTATGCTTTCCTAGAAATAAACTATTTTACTAATGTTTTTTTCAAATTTGTTATTCTACCAAAATTCTTTAATTACTATGAATTTTTTTTTATTTTAAAAAAACCATTTACAAGCTATACATTGGGATGGTTACCTGGCTGATGGCACTCATAATTGATTCATGTGCTGAGCTATTGCAAGGAATCAACATAATAAAATTAAGCACTTCAGGGTCTAGTTGTTGTGGTCAATCGTGTGACTTGTTCCGCCCCCGTCCCGGGTTCGACCCTCTATGTGCACGCCTGTCACCCCCGCGGTGCCTTACCTGCTCCTGGGCTTGCAGGATGTCCAGTGGGCCGTTGGGAATAGTCGTGGTGCGCGTAAGCTGGCCCGGACACCCCACGTAAATCAAAAAAAAAAAATTAAGAAAGCAGCCGACTTTGGATGCTATTCAACATCACATGTAATGCCTGAATGAGATTACATTTTTATTTAATTTGAATATATTTTAAAAATATATTTATCATGAAAAAATATTAAATTAATATATTTTTAATGTTTTTTAATAATTTTAATGTACTAATATAAAAAATAAAAAAAAATCTAAATGAAATTATTTTAATATATTTTCAAATAAAAAATACTTTAAAAAAATATTATACATCACAGTACTAAACACACACCTAGTCAACCCAACCACGGAAAATCTACTCAAACTCAATGGAGAATTTTCTTGAATAGTATCTATCCTAGTGACAAGCAGAACTTGCATGGACAACGATAAAGTAAACAACACTTTCTAAGTGTGTGTTTGGGATAGAGATGTGGTAAAATATAATCAGGTTTTTTTTTGGAGGTACAACCTTCTTAAAGCACAAAACACACCTCACTAAAAGCAAAAAACACATGCTTTTTATTGCTTTTTTATGGATCCCTCCATAAAAAACCCAATCATACCTCTATTCCAAACACACCCTGAGAAATTTGAGCGTAAAATACACGTTTGGTTTGGTGGAGAACAGGATTAAAATAAACCAAGTAACAAGGGAAGTTACAAATACAGGGGAGTTCAATTGGTGTAGTTTCAATAATCCTGCAAACAAATCAATCACACATCTTATTAAACAGCAAAGAGAAAGAGAGGGAGAAAATAGAGAACAGGCATGGGATCAAAAATAATACATTTCCCAAATGGCGGGGAAAAGAAAATGGATTTCACCGCTACCTGCTCAAATAACAACAACAATGGTTTACAGCTGAGAACCAAGTAACCAAAAGCATTGGGTTTTAGGTCCTTTTGGCTCGCATCCATTCTACAAAATTGTCCAGGATCAGGGGCCATGCAAGCTCCGGATCATAATTACTGAAGTCTGGAAAACTTATCTGTTAAAAGATTTGAAACTGTCAATGGAGTGGGAACATGATAACAAGCCGAAACATCTACAGGACAGTGGCAACTAAGCAAGCGCAGAGACATCGGTATCGTATAATGAAGGATCAACAGAGAATTTAAGCCAATGCCGAAATAAATTTATTCTCTCCAGTTTTTCTTCTGCTTTACCTTGTGAAGGGAACTGCACTGTTAAGGTGCCTAAACATGTATGGATACGCACTACAAAAATACAAAATACCATGAAAAGGATGGAAGGTGCATGGAGCACACCACTAGGTCTATAACTAGTCAAATAAATGTAAGGAAATCAAGAGATTTCGAGTTATCTGGTGAAGAATAGGAAGTACCTCGTTGCAAAAACGGTAAAATCCCATCCACTGATCCATGTTTATGACCTTATAATCACTCTGAATCTGCACTCACAGTGAAAGCACAGTTCATCAGGGGCAGCAACAACTACCAAAGAATAAAAATACATGAACATAAAACAATGGGGCATTTCCTCTCAAATTCAGCTAATAAAGTTGCCTGGATCCCCTAGCACATCAAACTTCAAAAAAAAAAGAAAAAAAAAGGAAGCTAATAGACCAGAGAGAAGAAGCATAAATTTGTCGATCAAACGCAAAAAAACATAAAAAAAAAGGGTGCTGCCAAATTCACTACAAAATTTGTTATTCCCAATATTTACTTTTTAAAATGACCGTTGTAACCTCTTCATATCAACATTAGTGAAGGTAAGTTGGAACATGATAAAATTAAAGAGGAGGGTACTTTAGTTATTTTGAAAATCAATTAGCGGGAATAACAAAATTGTTAGTGAATCTAGCAGCACCAAAATAAAAAATGACCCTTGACATTGTCTATCAAGAACTAGAATACAAACATTAGCAAATTTCAGAAAACACAAATGAAAAATGTGGCCAACTGACCTTTAGATACTCAATGAAGTAATCAACCTGGGCTTGGAAATGGGATCCTAAAACAAGATCCAACAATTGGCAGATGCTCTCTATGTCTATACTCTTTTGTTTCTCCTCTGAACCGGAAAAAAAGGGTGAGAGCAGCATAAATAAGGAGAGAAACTGAGAAAGATAATGTTTCCGCATGTGAGAACACTCCACTGTGAACTCATAATACCTGTTAGGCAATACCGGAATGCATAGTTATAGAAATCCACAAAGTTTGATGGCCTCTTAACCTTTTAGATATGAGAATAAAAGATCAGTAGATTCTCAACCTTCTTTAGATCAGTTCCTTTCATCAAGTAAAGGTCATACCTCTTTCTCTAGATCCGGGAGCGCCTTTTTTAATTTATTTAGAGTATCAGCCCTCAGTGATTTGAGGCCCTGTCGCCACTCCTCCTATGAATAACAAGACATTCTAGTGAGAGAGAGAAGAATGAGAAAAGCGAGTGATATTACTAATTATGTAATATTAAGAGAGAGAGAGAGAGTGATGACTGTTTTGGGTATACGGTGATCAACATGAAGAAGGAACAAGGAGATGGAAACAAATACTCAAGAGCTTAAGATATATCCCAGCACGTATTTGTATGTATAAGAGAGTGATGACAGTTTTGGGTATATGGTGATCAACATGAAGAGGAACGAGGAGATGGAAACAAATACTCAAGAGCATAAGATATATCCCAGCACGTATTTGTATGTATAAGAGAGTGATGACAGTTTTGGGTATATGGTGATCAACATGAAGAAGGAACAACGAGACGAAAACAAATACTTAAGAGCTTAAGATATATCCCAACGCATATTTGTATGTATAACTTCTAGATCGTACAACAAATCATGCATGCACAAATGGAAAACGACAAGCCACAAAGCACAGATAAGCATCCACGGAGATAGAGAATACATCAGGACAAGGTAATTTTAATGAGTGAACAGCGTTGGTATCTACTTATGTCTGTGCGTGTATAAAAGCATATATAGTAAGTATTGAATATTAGCACCATGCAATCTTTATATGTTTTGAGTAAACACTGTTGCAAACAAAATCAAATTCTGAAGAAACTCTCGCTTCATAGAATAACAAGTCAGAAAACTATCCAAGCATCTCCTTGAAACCTAAAATCAATTAAAAGGCTGCTAATAACAACTAATACATTTTATTATTGGATGGTGGAAAAAAATGGCAAGTCAAAATTGAAAATCAAAGATAAAAAGTAGATAACATATTCATCCAATAACATCAAAATTGAAACAAGAATAAAAGTGACTGATTTAGTTGAAATTGATGGGTATAGAAGACAGATGTTCCTTACCAGGGTAAAGTATCCCTGTTTTTCAGCTCTCATTTTCCTGGTATGTATAGTCCATCAGTTTCAACACATAATCTTAAGGTCAAAAGTTAAGCACGGTCTCTAATACCTTCCAGTCTAACTTACCAAGCTAGCATCAAGATTCTAACATCAGTATGATCCACCTCCATATCTGAACATAGAGTTTCAATTCCTTCTGGGCTGTTCAAATGACATATTTTTAACATTAGAAATGCAGTGACAAATCTTAAAATGATACACCTTAAATCATTCTTTGATATAGCAACTTAAGCAGAAACATGTACTCTACTTTATGAAAGCAAGAATACACACTGAATTATCATAATTTAGCATTCCTGTTACAATTCATCTTTTGCATGCAAGTTCTTATAAACTTCCAATTATTGGTAAACCCTCATGTTCTTGCTAAGGAAAGAAGCTTCCCTCACTGTTGTGATGGCAGTCCAACTTATTATCATTTATCACTTGAATTCACTAGTGGACAGAATCTACCCCTAGTACTTTTTAACCTACCATCGCGAGAAGGTATTAACTAAAAATCTAGCCTCCTGTAGGATAACAAAACTACAAGAGTTCATCAAGACTACTTTGAATACATATGGATCGTCTACATTTAGTTTCCGTTGGCTTTCCATTCATTCTGCAGAAGTTCCACGCAGGACTTCCTTCCATATCTTGAGTTTGATTCTGATTTATGCCTGCAATATTTTTTAACAGATTTTTTCCACGCTTTACCATTTTCTCATTGGATTCTCACTTTTAATGTTGAATCAAGGTTCACCAAACCCCTGTCAGGAAGGAGCTAAGTTTTCGGGAAAGACATGTTGACTACATTTCCAATATCAACAATGCATTACCTAATCAAAAAACATTCCCTAAGAATTTTTTAAAAAAGATTTCTAAGAAATCT
Organism: Populus trichocarpa; assembly: GCF_000002775.5. Lineage (NCBI taxonomy): Eukaryota > Viridiplantae > Streptophyta > Magnoliopsida > Malpighiales > Salicaceae > Populus > Populus trichocarpa. Next base: position 18,611,882 of record NC_037287.2, on the reverse strand, counting down.
GGAATTTTTCCTACCAATTGACATTGAAGCTCAGAGACACAGAAAGTTGAAGTTTGAAATATGAAGGCGAAGTGTTGCATGCAAATATCATCATCACAGGAAGTTCATTCATATGTAATTAAGTAACTTACAAACATATCATCTCCTTAACTTGAAAATCACCAGTCAGTAGCAATTTAAATTAACACAACTGACATTTTCAATTATTTCAATGATGAAAAGCTAATAAACACTTCAACAATCGAATGCCGTATTCCAAAGGAGAAAACTTACTCAATCATACCAGAAGACCTGTTTGCATATGAGTAAAATAGGTTATCGATTCGCTCCATTTCTTTTGAAGATGCTTTACTTGAGGCTAAAAGGACAAAAGTTTATCCAGTTACAACCTTAATGAAATGTTAACCCTAAAATAGCACTGAGATAAACTCAGAAAAAGAATAATGCTAACATTCCGTAAAAGCAACCTCAAACATGTTATTACATTGTATTCCTAGTTTTCATTTAGTCCAAGAATTCCATAGCTAAAAAGTGCACAACTTCTTTTCAGTGTCATACTCTTACAAATAGTTGTTCCTCGTTCCTGTTCACATTTAATTGCTATTCATATGGTCTTTAATGTACACAGAATTTCAAAATAATCTCAGTAGTAAAACCTTTTTAAAAAGTTGTAATATAAATAAGCAGAACAATATTGAGATTTTCTTCATGTAGAAGCCGAAGATTTTGAACCTTCAGCATAATATTGCCCTTGTTGTCTCAAAACTTTTACCCTCCTTTCATTTTAGGATGTCCCAAATTTTTGTTTACGAACTTTCTTCAACGTATAACATCTCTCACCTTTCCAACAGTTCCCTTATTTATTTATAATGAATCCATGATCAGAAGAAGCCACTAAGACACTTGATTTCAGACAATTTACTATGAATGTGTGAACTAGAGACGGCAACTATTTTTCCCATTGAGAATGGCAAAACCAAACAAGAACAAACAGAATTCAGTTTCTTGCAATAACCAAACATTTACGGTCTGAACATTGATTGACAAGCATCCAATCCAATATATCTTTCCCTACGAAGGAAGCAATAATTAACTTGATCGTGTAGTAGAAGTTAAGTCTTACGATTAAAGGTTTTTACTTCATACAAACACCAATCCATTACAGCTATTCTTTGGGCTAACCAACCAATATGTCTTACTTATTTATTCAATTATTTATTTAAATTTCACCTCTTGATCAACTTTATTTACTTAATTGCAACAATAAAATCATAATTAATTAATTAACTGCACACACTAATAAGTTCTCCATTTTTCTTTTTTCCAATCTAATCCAAACAAAACCCATTCAAAAAAAGCCAATAAATTTTCCAAAAAAAGAGTTTACTTCCGCACCAAAAAAATCAGAATTAAACCAATTCAACACATAAAAAATCAATTGAAAAATATTAGAAAAATAAATAAGAAATCAAAACTGAGTAAAAAATGAAAATTAAAAGAAAAACAGAGAGGAGATACAGGAGCGAAAAAGATCCGTAGCCGATGAAGTAATTGAAGCAGTGGTAGAATTGGATTGACCCGTCTTCTTCGATGCAGACCGACGCATCTTCAATTAATTTAAACCAAAAATATTAAATTTTATTTTTTAGAGAGAGAAAAGGACAATTCTAGAGAGAGAGAGAGAGAGGTAGAAAGATCTACTCTTCTCTCCTACAAGAATAAGAACAATAAATAGGAGAGGGAGAAACCTGAGGGAGGCAGTGAAAGGAAGCTTCTTCAGTGGCTTTTTCTCTCTAAAAGCTGCTGATGCCAAGCTCCACTTTCCAGACACAGGAAGAGAGTTTACAATGAGAGAGAGAGAGAGAGGGAGAATTAATTATATGTAATTATATATAGAAAATGTTTTTTTAAGGTTAATTAAATTTGATTGGTTATTTCAGTTTTGGTGTTTTAAGGTATCACAGGATGACAGCACGAGTAGGACAGACAGTGAGTGCTCTGCTTTACTTACCCCACCTGACTGAATCGATGAATGGATGTTTTTCACGTGTGACATTTAAGTTAATTACTTTCTTACATTTGTAAGAATAATACTAGTCATGTCACCCGCACGTCACCATGGTTTCAATAAAACTTTTTAGCAAAAAAATAAAAAATAAAGTTGTAACTTTTTTAAATTTATTTTTTAAAATAAATTTAATTATAAATCAAAAAATTTATAATAACTATTTGTGTCAATAAATACTAAAAATAAAGTGTTAATATATTTATTTAACTTATTTAGCTGCAGGTTGAGTAATTGTTTTTTTCAACACAATTAATGTGTAGATGTTATTAACATATTTTTTTATATTAAATAAAAAATATAATCATGAATTACAAAGTCAACGCTTATATATAATAAAATATTAAATGCATTAAAAAAATATATAAGATCTCAAGTTAATTTTTGATGTATTTAAAAAATTACAAAGTTGAAAGCTTGATTTCAACTATTATTGTTAGCCGCATGTGTGTCGAGCACTTGTCAATAATTTTTTTTTATATGCACAAAACCGAAAAATAACCCTATAACTAAGCAACAATAACAAAAAATCTCTTATGAAATTACAACCAAATACTTAAAGCCAAAGCTAGAAAAAAATTGAATGACAAGAATAATAAAGTAATTCAATTATTCATAAAATTATATATAAAAAGAACAAAAATATCCCTCGGGAGTAAATATCAATAACAAAAATTGTAAATAAAAACATCAATTGTTTAGAAAAGTATAATGCTTGGCTTTATTTGAATCCCAAGTCCCATCCATTTGGCTGTCGACGGAATGGGAGAAGCGAGACCGATTCTGCTGTCGAAATTCTACTTATTGTCGCCGAGGCAGATTGAGTTAATAAGTATCTTCCTCGGAGGGCTGTTGCTGTGTGCATGTAAATTAATCAAAACCTTTCCCTTCATTAGAGAACTGTTTCATGCTCAAAAGAAGAAGAAGAAAAGATCTTTCCCACTTCTCTTGTGAGACCCTACTTTTTGTTGAACGTCAGGAGAGGGGAGTGTGAATCCATCCTTCATGTTTTGCGTGATGATTTTTCTCGCTCAGCAGGTTTGGAGTAGCTGTCAACCTCTTCATGTTTTACCAGCTTTTCCTGTCTCTCGGTTTACAGGCCGGAATATTGTCTACAACCTGTTGCCCCGGGCAGTGATCTCTGGGGAAGCTTCTTGGGATATTTGAATTGTTAGCACATGCTGGCAACTCTGGAATTGGCGAAATGCAGCTGTCTTTGATCCCTCCTTTTCGCCTCCATCTAATCCTTTGGTGGTTTTCAAGTCTATATATGGCTGCTAATATTATGAGGTGCACGTCTTCTTTGATTAACTTGGAGCTAGCTCCAGTTGCCCAAGAAACAGGAGCTGTTGATATCGTGGAGTTTTCCTGCTAGAGGTGTTATTAAGGTTAACATGGATGGGTCTTTAATTTATGCTACTGATTTGGCTGCGGTTGGTGAGCTTATCCGAGATGATGCTGGTGTGAGGGTTGGTGGTTTTGCATTTAATATTCGCTGCCGTTCAGTCGTAATGGCGGAACTCTGAGGTATTTACACAGGCTTGATTTTAGCATGGGATGACTGGTTTCAAAACGTTGAGCTGGAAGTGGACTCTAAGATTGCAGTGGACATGATCAATGCCGACAATGAGCCAACGAGTCCTAACTCTCAATTAATTCATTCCATTATCTTTCTCTTGCAATGGCCTTGGCGGGTTCGTTTTCTCAGATGTGCGGATTGGTTAGCTAATTCTGCACAATTGCACATCCTCTTGAGCTGGGTGTTCATAATTTTCCAGAGGCTCTTTCTTATTATCTGACACTTGTGGGTGACAACTTCTCGGTTTATTCGTATGTAATTTCTAAGGTGCTTCCCTCTCGTTGATATTAAGGGAAAAAAAACACATTTTTCAAAGAAATTAAATAACAAAAAACCTTGCATCTATTGGTAACCGGTCACGCAAAATCAGGGTTTAAGTTTTCAAACTTAAAAAGTCATTTTCCTAATATTTTTTTTTTTTCATTTAAAAAACCCATAGAAACACCCTAAACTCCTTAATATATTCATTTCCTACCTTAAAAAAACTCTTAAATCTGTTAGAGAATCCAAAATTAATTCAAATAAAATAAAATTTTTAAGCCTTTTTCTAATGATATAAAAAATCAAAAACACTTCAATAGAACTCATTTATATATATATATATAAAACAATATTCATTAAGATTGATTTTTTTTTATTGCCAGAATGTAGTTAATTAGTTTTTTTTCTTTTTCCCCTCATTTTTCTATGATTTTCTCTCCTTTTAAAGCTTAAGAACTAAAATGTAAAAATAAAGAACCAAAGATACATTAATTAAGACTTTTAGAATGAAAATTATGCTTTTAGCATGAAAATAAAACAAAGCTCTATTATTTTTTTCATTTTTATTTCAATCATTCTTCTTTTAATTATTTTTAATAGTACAAATTTAAATCTTATTTAATCAAAGTGAACTTTAATTAAGTTATAAAATTTTATAAAAACTTTAAATTTTCAAGATCAGAATAAAATATCAAAAAATAAAATATCACAAACATTACATAGAATGATAAAATTAAAACAAAACAAAGTTGAGTTACCTGAATAGATCCACAGAGGCAAAGCGCAGGAAAAAAAAACAGTTTTCTTCCTTTCAGGTCTACTGTATGATATAATGTATAATAATTAACAAAAGATTTTTACACAGGGTAACAAAAGAAAAAAGAAATTAAAACTGTTAAAAAAAACCAGAAGTACGTGAACTGGAGTGGCTGACTAAAATATAGTCTAATTCCACCTGGCATTCGAAGAAACGCTTATAACCCACAAATCAACCACAAAATCAACGATCCCTCAGTTGTGTTTTTATTTAAGGTTTTTAATCAGATCCATTTTTCTTTTGTTCTTCATTTGTGTTTCAAAAAAATCATCTCAAACTGAAGATTATTTTTAAAAAAAAATTTACACAAGCTCCAAGTGCCTTGGACGGACCAAGAAAAACGGAGGATTATCTCAAACTGCAACATTTGCGGCCAAACAATTTGGTTAAAACCATATAAGTAAACTCCATATAAAACCTTCCATAGACCACTGACCTGTGTCTCACATTGCTGCCGTTGTAGCTTACATCCAACGAGGAAGCGCTGGTGGAAAGAATATCTTGCATGGAACTTCATGTGCAACTTGATGTGTGTCTATTATAATTATGAGAGACTGGAAGGGAGTGCAAGTACAAGCTTACAGTGAAACACTACTTCTACATGCTCGAATCGTAAACTAGCAATCTGAACAAAGAAGCATCAAGACTAGGCAGCCATCTCTGAAAGATAACATGTAAAGAGAGAGACGGCATCCTGCAAATGATTTGAGCGGAGGTCTTCAGGAATTGGAGCTCTCAAAACAGTGTCAAAGCAGCTTAACTGAGCATCTCGTGTTGACCCCTCTCTTATATCAGGATCAGATAGAAGCAATTCTGAGATCTCCTCTGCCATCTTTGAATACGCTACCCTGCACAAAAAACATTAAGCCATGTTGGTAGGGAAAATAGGAGAGAGACAAGAACACTTGGAACCTATCGTCCCCAAATTTATGGTCTTTCTGACCCTCCCCACTATAGGCCAAGCAAAAGATAATCCCAACTGTTGCATACAAATAATGCATAATGCTTCTAGAACTACGAGATTCCCAAGGAGACTGCATTTCAAAACATCATAGCTTACATATATCAACAAGACATTTTTTAAGGGAGAAGGAATTTTTGAAGTACACGCAAAAATCTAGATGAAACAGGTGCTGATTGAAACGATTCAAAAAAATCTCAATAAAACACATGCTACCAAAATATCAAAGGGTAAAGACGCTTTTTACCATAAACAACAGTAAAGATAATTTGTTTTCTACAAGGTCACATGGATGATCTCAAGATGTGAAAGATGACTAAAATGAGGCTGACAATTATTAGTCAAAACACATTTGTTTCCAAGAAATTAAACTAAAAAAAAAGATACCTTGCATCCATTGGTAATTGGTCCCGCAAAACATCTAAAGAGTCCTTAAGATGATCAAGGAAGTCTCTGCAGGCAGAATTTTTGCTCTCGATAGAATCCTGCGAAAGATAGCAAGCGTTCAATAGTGCTCAATTATAGAGGAAAACAAGGCGTCTTGATTTGGGACAGCAAGCCAAAAAAGGGCAATAGAATACCAACTCAAAGTGAACAAGCCATTAGTTTCCATTAACCAAAAAACTCAGATCAACACCAGTTTTGTTGGGTGGATGGGTGGGGGAGGGTTTGCTTTGACACAACAATAAAGGCAGTTCTCATTTACAACTGATAGCATCAGCACAGCTTAAGGAATAAACTGTTGTCGTGAGTACAATTCATTAAGCAATGACCACTTTGCATGCTGATAATGATGTACAAAATGCGTGCTAAGATCCACGGAATTAATATATGAGCCAAGTTTCCTTACCAGTTCACTCATGGTACTGGTGTCATCCTGAAATGAATTTTTTATCGAATAGAATGATATGTAAATTCCAGCTCCCAGGTCCCAATTTGCAATTTCAGATTTATGATCCTCCATTGCAATTGCAAGCCTCCAAATCTCTGAGTGGTCAGCTGCATCAAATTGAATGTGAAAAGAAATTACATGTAGCCCAAAAATTATGTAATTTCTTTGTTGTAGACCATAGAAATCTGAATCATGAACATATTACATATAGCCCAAAAAAAACGGAAGTTTTTTTTCCCTTCTACAAGGGGCTTCCAAATGATTGATAAATACAGCATGTGCTAATTAGTATTATAAAGAAAAGCTTATACCTGACAAAAATAATTTATGAGCAACTGAAGTTACAAAAATAGAATGAGCCTTTTGCCAATTTGCACATTCAAGATAGTGCTCAAGGGCCTTTGAGAGATCCCCGTGGTAACTGAAATAAACCGCCTGCATTGCATGTGATGTAATGTGTCAACCAGGACAATAAAGAGAAGTTTTATAAGGGATAAGAAATTCACTTTGCTATTCCTCACCAAAATGGAATCAGAAAATCAGTTGGCAGATATTAAATTTGCTAATAGTTCCAAAAAAAAAAATTCAAGTTGAAAATTAGTCAACCAATACTAATCCTCAGCACGGGTAATGCAGAAAGTTTATATCCATCAATGTCATACATGCTAAAACAGAAAAACAGCAGAAAATTTGTATCATATCGCCACATAACAAAAAATTTAATTCAGCTGAACCCATATGAATTTTGATGCTTATTAAGTCAGTGGGTGGAGCCCTAGAGGACAAATTTTGCTGCTATAAAAGATACTGGTTGATGTTTGACATGGTGTGTGGAAAGAGACAGAGAGAGAAATACAAGTACTTTTGTGGGAATGAAATATGGAAATCAGAGACTTCATAAAGGGCAACCTCCTTGTGAGGTTTTTAATGAATTGTTACCGGTGCAGTAAGTGTGTCCATATATGAAACCAGTTGTAACATCAAATGCAGTAACTCAAGAGTGCAATATAAAGAGCAAACTGAAAGGTTTGAGATATGCAATGAAAACAGTAATAGAACTGTGAAAGAATCAAAAGCATACCATAGCTTCGTGCAACCATGATAATGGAATGTCAAGGTTCTCAATAAATCGTTGTTGTGATTCATCAGAACACCATGTTTCACAGTATTGAAACAAAATTTCTCGGATAACAGTAGCATGGAGATATGGATAATCATCACACTGAGGCATGTGAAGGACCACATATATGGCCCAATGGCACTGCCCAATACACAGGAGCTGAGAAACAAGTCCCATGTCTAGAACTTGTAGATCCTTAGAAGTGAAAATGCCAACTGCTTCTAACACCGCTCGCTGATGCCAGATCATATGATAATCAAGTGGATCATGTGTTGATGAGAAGGCACTAAGCATGGTCTTCAAAGCGCTAAATTCACCCTCGCCATTAGCATGAAGAAGCATGAGATAGTATGAGAGATCAAAGTGTTTCTCTGAAAAATGCACATCTGCATCTACTGGCCCTTCATCAATATAAATTGGGAGAGGATATGGGGCCTTACCATTGACAAAAAGGAGCTGATAGGTTTGAAAAATGATGGGCAATGGCGTGTGAGGTGGCATTTGATACCACATCAGTAACCCTAAGAACCTCTTCCAATCAATTTTTAAATCATGCAAAGCACCATGAATATTGCCAGAAAGCAACTCATAAAGTCTTACTCTCTCCTTCTCAATGAAATTGAAGTCCAGGCCATTTGACCTCCAAAGATCAAGCTGCCGTGCAATGTCAGCATGATTCAATCCACCAGCCTGACTCAACAAACATGCCAGTCTTACATCCCCTCTAGAAGCAGCCATTTCCACAGCTGCATCCAGTTGTCTTCCGGTCAGAAGTAAGAAAATGTGTTCTAGATAACTGGATTCATTCAAGGAGCTCACTTCATCTTGGACACGATGGCAAACACTTTCTTGCAGCCAACAACTGAACTCTGCTCTCCGTATAAGAGGAAGTGCTTCTTGGTCAACTTCCAAAGAACTTTCTTTCAAATCCTGCATCATATCTTCCTCATTGTCAGCACCCACAGATTTTGACTGTCCACTATTTTCCCTTTCAGAAAAAAGTACTTTTATCAACTCCCAGATCATTACTTGGTGCATCAAAACCAATCGCGCAGAGGATGAAAGCCATGGAACCTCCAGCTGCCTCTCAACAATGTCTATATAACTCCGACAAATTTCTGAAAGCATTAAGCGATTAGAAACAACTTTTTGAAGCTTCAGTTTAAATGAACCTATCTCAACTTCTTTTGTTTCCCGGTTTATTGCCTTGTGGAGATTCAAAGGTGAGTCAAAAGAAAAGTCAACTAGTTCCTTTCTGGATTTATTATTTTCATCTCTGACCACTTTGTCAAGCGCGACCTTCTCTACATGGATAATAGAAGATAGAAACCTCTGAGAATTATTACCTCCAACTGGAGCACCAGAATGAACAAGGACTCCATTTGGGCCCCAACCAACACGAAAGGAACGGCCCATGAATAAACCTGCATCAACAACGTTGCAAGAATGGCTTCCACTTATTGGTGTTTCATGCTCCAGGTTCAGCGTAAAGCCTACTCCCTTCATCATCTTTGAAGTCAGGCCCTTATGTTGTTGGGCCAACAGAATGGTTCCGGGGGAGCTGGAATCGAAACTGCCAGGTTTGTACTCAAGCAGTGCTAAAGGTGTTTTCCTCATGACAGGCGAACTAGCTCTATGGCTCATCCTCTGAGTGGAATTCTGTAGAGGAGACCCAATGCTTTCTTTATTGTAAGGAAATTTCTGACGTAGACCAATCAAATCCTCAACAACTTCTTCTTCATCATCAGGAAACATCCATGTCCTCATTTCATTCATTCTTACTGGGTCAAGACCAAGATGTGCAGGAAGAGAATGATAAAGAACTGGTTCATTAGCTTCTACTTCTTCTGGGGTTTCTTCATCCATATCAACAATCTCACCACCTTTCATCTCAGCAGGATCTTGAACTTCTGCCGCATCATCCATTGTGATATCTTCTTCATCATCGCCACTCAATCCAAATCTGCTAAAATGGCAAACCAAGAACTTCCATTCTCCAATTACAGGATCAAATGAAATAAATTCAGCTCCCTGTCTCTCCATACTCTCCCTCAATTTCTCTACCACGTCATTGATTCGTCCCTTGTTAAAATCCAACAATTTTAGTTTTAAAGTCAAAGAAACTTCAGCGGGCTTATTAAGGCCCTGACCAACCATAGGCTTAGCATTTTCATCTTCATATACAATTACTTCATGCCTATTAAACTTCACAATCTGATCTAAATTTAACCTCCTAACATCAGTCTTCCCGAGAAACTTAACACGTCCATAACCAAACCTTCCAACAGTGAAATCCAGGACCCGACTGCAATATCCAGGATCCACAACTTCCCCAGCAGCCAGGTCCATCAAACAAGGTTCCATATAATAATCTACTGAACGCAATGTGGGCAACAAAGCTTCGACCATTCTGAAATCCTCGCACCGTGGCTCACTTTTTAGAGACGTTCTTCTTTTCTTGTATTGACCCTCTGAATTTAAAGTTTCTACTTCAAAATCAAGTTCACATGAAGTGCCAAAAGAAAGATTGCTTCTTATACTTGGAATCTCATTTGAACTCCCTGATAAAATAATACAAAACACATTTTCATTATTGAAGAAGGTGCCAGATATTAGTCAATTTCCACAAAATAGGGAAGCTAAATAATAAAACACGTTCTTAGATTAAAAAGAAAAAAGTACAAAACCCATGGAGGCATATGATCGAACAGGTTATATGCAATGTCAAACAAATCCCAGTAGATTCAAATTGAAATAAAATGGATAAAATGAAACCCAATACTCTACTTTTCACTTTTATCACCCGCAAAACACCAATTAACACCTTAAACAAGCAAAACGAGTTCATCTTTTCCCAATATTTAGCTACTTCGTTACTCTCAAAGAGCAGCACAGATGATCAAAACAGAGTACCGGATACTGAGAGCGATAGATTCAAAGCAAGAGAGATTTTCATGAGGGATTAGAGAGTTACCGGCAACCGGGAGGAGAGAAGGAGACGCCATGACAGGAGCAGAGAGAGTAAATTAGCAGAGTAAAGGCTTTCGGTTTTTTGGTATGGGAGCGGAGGTTAACCGGAAGTTCCGGTCTAGGGTGGCTTAAAAGAAGGGATCTACTCGGGCTAATGGAAGCTGCACTGTGGATGCAGAGTAAAGGGAAACAAAGGGAGGGAAAAGAAACTGCGAGGAACTAGAGAGGTAGCCAAAAGAAACGACACTGTTTTCGTCTATTCATGTGTTTTCCTTCTTCGTATACTTGAGATTGCGGAATGAGTTGTTTTTAAAATATTTTTTATTTAAAAATATATTAAAATAATTTTTTTATTTTTTAAAATTTATTTTTAATATAGAATATAAAAATAATATTATAACACTGAAAAATATTAATTTAAAATAAAAAATAAAAATAGTTAAACACCGCTTGGAATGCATTTGTCCCATAAACAAGTTAACCACACACAAAAAAAAAGAGTTGCGTATTATGCTCAATTAAATAAAACAAATATTTTAATAAAAAAGAATAATTTTATTTATGAAACAAATAAAAACTAAACAGTATAGTATAAAATAATTAATTTTTAAGAAAAAAATATTTTCATATGTTACTTCACGTTAAATTAAATAATAAAGTAGTCATTTATCTTATTTGAACACCATGTACAAAGAATTCTTTTATGAAACTATTTACAAATAATTAGATTATTGTGTTTTATATTCATAAATGGACTCCGAGGAGGCAGGAAATTTTATGATCTTCAGTAAGTAATTAATTATTTTTTATATTTATTTAAAAAACAGACAAAAAAAAAGATGAAACTTATAATTTCTAAAAATAATAAGAATATCTTCATCTAAATTTTTTTATAGTTATATATTTTTTAAAAAAATAGATCTAGAAAATAAATAAATATATGTCACTATTACTCTCTGTATATCATAATTTTTTTCTTGAGGGCTATCACTTTTCTAATTAAATTTATATATAAAATTTGAATTTGTATTTTTTTCTCCCATTGAGAACTCATCAAAGAAACTATGAGAGTATTTTGTAAACCCCAAATGAAATCGAAATCTTGCAAGAAAAAAAAAAGAAATTGCAAGCCCAATTTTCGAGTCAAAATTTGATTGAAAGAATGACCTTATTAATCTAACATCATGACAGGGGTTGATTGATAATGATCTGAATAAGCGAGAGATTTAATCAGGACAATTGATAAATGGAGGGATCCGATCAGGACATGCATGAAGATTTGGGGTAAATTTGAAAAACAAATTGTTTTATTCTTTCAAAATTCAAATGGGTAAATTTTGCATTGTACTAAAAATACATTACTTATTTATAATATATATTTGTTTCATTGCCCACGCTCCATTACGGGTACATATTCAAAATTTTGGTAACATTCTATAATTTGGTTTTTATTATTTTAATAACTCATGTGTTTTGGAATAAAATTTTATTTTTTTCATGTTTAAAGAAAGGAAAAATCCTCGAGTGGCCGCATTTCAGCCACTAAGAAATTCAATGAATCTCTGTGTTAACGAGTTTGTCTTCTCAAAGTAGTTTTTCCATATAAAAATGCCAGATAAATTCAATTCGAGGTCCTTAAACTTTGTATACAATATCAATTTCGCCCCTAAAAGAAAAAAAGGAGGACATATTATTGATACTCATCTGGATGGGATCAAAGTGTTTGATTCTAAAACTAATAAAGGACCCACGGAATTCAAAGCACAACACACCCCAATTGTAAGCCTTCTCTATCACTTCCATAAGGCTTAAAACAAGGCCCGATAGACCCAGCCCAAACGGTGGACTAACCGTCCAGGGCCCCTCCGACGCAACTGGCTCGGTCACCACCCAGAGTCCGTACAACGCAGCTCGTCCTTCTCCCTTTCAAGCTCATATATTAGCAGTCACACAGAGCGACAAGTCACCCTACAATTGCATCACCTTTCTTTCCCCCTCTACTTTTAAACCCCCTCCTGCCTGCATCTCCTCCTACATTCCACACTCTCTTGTAATTCTACACTCCCTGCATCTCCTCCTCCCCTGCTCATTACAGATTTTTTGAATCTTTACTTTTCACCTTTTCTTTCAGCTTCTGATAGAATTCTTTTTTATATTTATTCATTTATTTATTGCAGGTAGGAATGTCTGCTTTTGGTGCTGCCGCGACTGCTAATACAAACCCTAATAAATCCATCGAGGTAATTCCTTTTCACCAAATGTTTTCTATTATTGTTTTTAGTACTTAATTCACGTCCTCATCTGTGTATTTTGCTTGCTTATAATGATTTGTTTAGGATGAATTTTTACGCGTTTTTTCTTTTTTCTTCTAGCTTGATTATGTATTTAGTTCAATCGAAGATCTGTGCTAATAATGTAAATATAGTAGCAAAAATTAGATTTCACACATAATTTAGCTGTTTTGACACTTTGATTTATTTTTTATTCAGTCTTATTTATTTATGCGTAGTGATCAAGTCCAAGTACTATTTCATTGAAATGTTGGTATCTTATGTGTAATTGGTTTTGGAATTTAGCAACTATTTTCTTTCTCTCTCTCTCTTTCTTATGCCTAATTTGAGTACAGGTTTCGCATCCTCCCAGTGACTCAGTTTCGAGTCTCTCTTTCAGTCCCAAAGCCAATTTTTTAGTTGCGACTTCTTGGGACAATCAGGTTTGTATAATGTGTTAGGTTTCACTATCTCGTTTTTATGTTCTTTAAAATTTGCTAAGAGAGTTGATTGATGAATTGATGTTTGTTAAAAGCGAGCGATTCAGTTAACATAATTATTTTGATATTTTAATTTTTGATGTTAATTTTAGTTTTCGTAGACATCTGGTTGTTTTTATTTATAGAAAATAGTTTTATTATTTTTTTTATTTCCATCTCTAGTTTTGTTGTTTTTTTCTTGTTCATTCTAAAAAGATATTTTCATGGAAAGCTTAGGAAAAATGTTTTAAATACAAATTTTTGAAAATGAAAAAAACAAGAGACTTGATTGGCTTAAATGAAAAATTATTCATGGAATGACCTAAAACATTAAATGAACCAAACAAAGTTCTTATTTTTATAGTGGAGAATATGGAAAACAATTATTTTGGTGTTTTCTGATTTTCTATAAAAGTGGAGAATTAGAAAACATGTGTTTTCTAAACAAAAAACAATTTTCATATTCAGTTAGCAAACATTTTTTTTGGAAAACTGAAAACAAGTAAACACAACCCTTCTTTTCCAAAATTTCGTTACTTTCCTTCTGTTAGTTTGTTTGCTATTTATTTCAATTGTTCTCAAAGTTTAGAATTCATACATGAGCTGTTTGAAAAATTTTGTAGGTACGATGTTGGGAAATTACAAGGAATGGGACCAATGTAGGCAGTGTTGCCAAGGCTTCGATATCCCATGACCAACCAGTAATTATCAAGTTTTTTTTTTGTTTACAATGTCATTTATTGATACTGATATTCTTAAATCCCTGTGATTCTAACTCTGTTTATACCTTTTTTATATTGATATTGAAGGTGTTGTGCTCAACTTGGAAGGATGATGGAACGACCGTCTTTTCTGGAGGGTGTGACAAGCAAGTTAAGATGTGGCCTTTGCTCTCTGGTGGTCAACCAGTAACTGTTGCGATGCATGACGCCCCTATCAAAGAGATTGCATGGATTCCAGAGATGAACTGCTTAGCCACAGGAAGTTGGGACAAAACCTTGAAGTAAGATTCCTTCCTTCATGTCACTGCTCATTTAATTTAACAGTTTCTCTGCATGATAGCTAAATACCTCAGTAGGTGTTCTGACCAGCGGTAAACTGCTAATTCTGCTCTCTTAGCAATTGTTTGGCTCCTTTTTTTTTGGCTTTTAGATTAGCCGAATTCAAAATTAGCATTTTTTTCATACTCTGTTTTTTGAAAATCCATTATTATGCATCCAAGTATTTTGTTAGTTATGTTACTTCATGGCAAAAAGCAAAAATAACCATAAAATGCAATATTTAATGATCTCTTCTTTTCTCATTGGGTTCATATTATTTGTTTGTTTAGTTTGAAGGTGTTCCTAATTGCATGTGTGATCATGACTGGCCATAGGGTTTGAGGACTGGTTTAGGAGATGATCCAACATTTTGGAGTTTCTTGTAATATTTATGCTGCTATATTCAGTTCAGCTTGTGCTCTTTATCTTTTACATGCACCACTTGAAACAAAATTACACTGGCTACTTTTTCATATTTTTTTGGCTGAGTTTAGGTACTGGGATTTAAGGCAGGCAAATCCAGTGCACACTCAGCAACTTGGTGAGCGCTGTTATGCAATGACGGTGCGGTATCCTTTGATGGTTGTTGGCACCGCAGACAGAAACATGATAGTTTATAACCTGCAAAGTCCTCAGGTAATGGTTTCTCATGGTCCTGAGTTTCTAATTGGTTTTACTGAAGTGCTGTTTCACCGCCCCATAATTTTATATTGCTTTTAATTTTCTGCCAAAAAAAAATTATGTTCAACATTAGCATTTTAGAATAGTGATTGTAACAACAGTAGATTAAGTTACAAGCATTGAAATGACATGATTTAGCATGTGAGCTTGAACTTATCAGATGCTTGTCGAGGTATTTTCCAGTTCTTTCTCAAAATGCCTTAGATCTAAGATGGTGCTGCTTTAGAATAGCTCCAGAGTAGTAGACACCTGAGTACAAAGTTGGTTTTATATAACAGCGCATAAAGTGGAGTAGAACAGTGTGTTCAACAAATTTATTAATTTCTGTTTGTTCCATGATGAAGAAATTATGTTACCACACTGACCTTGGTATCAAATACCATGGTGGCGCTGAGATGCATTTCAAAAAATCAGATTATTTGTCGTTCTTCATTTTTCATTTCTATTATTTTCCAAGTGAACTGTTTGTTTGTGTGAGTATCATTTTTTAATGTGAGGCTGTGTCCTGTTTCTATAATTGTATTTGAAAGTGTCCTTTTACTTGTCATTTCCCTTTTTGGTTGAGATGAGATCATGCAGAAAAACTTGATAAATTATGTCTGACACCTGATGCCTTTTAGGCTGGGATTTGGGTTTGTTTTTTTGTTTTGTTTTTTATTTTCAAATTCCTGTCTTATCTATAACTTCTCTTTTTTTACATTTTACTGGCACAACAGAAATTAGACTTTTGGGGATTAAAGAGTTCAAGGATGTTTGGGTTCTCCACCCATTTAGGATGAGATGATGTTTCCCATATTATTGTATATCCTATCCAGAAAAGTTGGAGAAAATCATTACAAGGAACAATTTTTTAGTTTTAGTAATTGCTGGTTCAGGTTCTAATCCTCTGCTTTTTATTGTTCTACAGCAATCGCTTTTTTATTTTTTGAGAGAAAGTTCTGTTCTGATAAATGTTTAAATGCTGACAGACTGAGTTCAAGAAAATCGCTTCACCCTTGAAATATCAGACAAGATGTGTTGCAGCCTTTCCTGATCAACAAGGCTTCTTGGTACGTGCTCACTTATAATGACTTTTTTATCCTCCTGTTTCAAGTGACTAGAATTAATCGTTGTGCAATGCACACACAAGAGCACACTCATATTTGCGGAAACTGAAAATCCTCAATCTGTTCTTTTGTTGTTTTAAGTCCCAACTTTTGCTATTTATCATGAATCATGTGATCGGGAGAATAATAAATTTCTGCAAGGATAGAGAAATAGTAGACATAGGCTTCTTGGCATGTGCTCACTTATATTGGCTTTTGTATTCCCCCCAAGGCAACCAAGTTTCTGCGATTTACACACAAGGGCACTAGCATATGTGCACAAATAAATAAATTCTTGGCTGTTCAAGTCTAAAACTTTCTTCAACTCTCACGACTCAAGTGATCAGTGAAATAATAAATTGCAGCAAGGATAAACAAAAATAGTAGACCACGTGTTTATTTTGTGAACTGTTAAATGGAGCTGCTTCAGACTTAGAATTCTTGTCATTTTTCTTTTGTTCTTTGTGCTTATAGTTCTCTTAGTTTCCAAGTTCAATTTGTAGTTTGAAATTTGGTTTTCCTTGTTGGACTTGTGGTACCTTTTAAGAGCATTTTGAGTGGTATTCCATGCTATCGGTATGTAGGGTTAGAATTAGTATTTCCTTCTCATCTTATTTTCCTCTTCAAATATGTTATCCTGTTCTAACAATCCTTAGTCATCTACGGACTCTTAATACTTCTTGGCAGGAACTGGTTTGTTTCTTGTTTCATATTGAAAATATTATTTCTTTGATGATAGTAGTTAGTTATCCGGATTGTGTTCTGTGTTATGTATAGGTCGGTTCAATTGAGGGAAGGGTTGGTGTACATCATCTGGATGAAGCTCAACAAAGCAAAAACTTCACCTTCAAATGCCACAGAGATAACAATGAGATATACTCAGTCAACTCCTTGAACTTTCACCCAGTAAGTTTTACTATTACTATTCTTAATATCACTTTGCTGTCACTGGATGTATGTGGTAGCATGTTATTTTTAGAGAAAATCTTGATATCAGCAGCATTAGTTTTATAGAACTATAGTTTTATTGTCAGAGAAAATCTTTAACCAGAAAAGTTGTCATTTGAACTAAAGCAATACTCATCCAATTGCTTGGAATATGGAACTTGTTATGGCATATAAAGAAACCATGCAGCAACAGCAACCAAGCCTCAATCTCAAACTAGTTGGGGATATAAAGAAACCATATGTAGAAAAATTATACTTCTTGTTGCATCTGTATTCCATATCTCAAGCACTTCACTTTTTTCGTGTGCACATGGATTTCTATTCTGGAGGACTGAGTTATTCTATTGGTGTCAGCAAAGATACCATACATTGACTTGAGCTGGATGGTAGCTCCATAGCGATACTATATTATTGCAGGCCTCATTTTCTACCTTGCACCATCAAGTCTCGTGGCATATATTTGCTCCTGCTTTCTATATACTCTGTTTTTTTTGTGCGTGTGTACTGTAGAATCTTTTTAGAAATAACGGGTTTCCTTGGTGACATCAGTAGCAAGAGAACTGTGGTAGAGATGATCAGTGTTAGGAGATTTCTCTGATCAGTGCATGTATTACTATTGAACATATAATCTCTTTCTTGCATACCCATTATTTTTAAACTGGTTTATTGACCCTTAAAATATGTGCATTTTAGGTCATGCCTACTTCATAACATGTATACATCTTGCTTTTTTTAGGTGCATCATACTTTTGCAACTGCTGGATCTGATGGTTCTTTTAATTTTTGGGACAAAGATAGCAAGCAGAGACTCAAGGTTATCTCCAGATCTTTCATTTCAACTATTTTTCTTGTTGTTTTTTTTTTTTTTTAGACTAGTTTTATAACATTTTTATCTGAATTTCAGGCCATGTTAAGATGCCCTCTACCAATACCCTGCAGTGCATTCAATAACGACGGCTCGATTTTTGCATACTCGGTATGCACCGTTTTCTGGTTTCTATAACCTGTGATTATATTCCTTCCAATGATCACTGTCTCTTTGAAGAGGGACAATAATTACTAGAGGTCTTATTAACTGCATTGAATAGATTCTCTAAGCATTACGCATAATAACACCGATTCTTCATTCAACTTTCTGTAGGTGTGTTATGATTGGAGCAAGGGTGCTGAAAATCACAACCCAGCGACAGCTAAGACCTACATCTATCTGCATTTACCACAGGTACAAGTGAATTAATTTGAGTTCGAGTCTTGTATTACTTTTACTTGAGCATTCCCATAGTAAACGGGCATCATGCAATGCAATGGTGTTTTTTAAACTACAGGAATCTGAAGTCAAAGGAAAGCCAAGGGCTGGAGGGACGACTAGAAGGTGAAGTGTCTCAGAAAGGCCGGGCAGAGAAAAAATGGCCCTTTTTTTTTTTATTATTAACCGAGACACGAGTTGTCAATAGAGTTTGGATTAGTGACAAGAGTTCATGTAGATGAATGATTTTCCTAGCTTTAGGTCCCATATAGCGGTCCTGTTATATAGTAGTGCATGCCATGTTTGTTGACATTTTTTTTTTTTTTGGTGGGTACGTAGTTTTGTTTTGGTATTTAACCAAATTAGATAAATCTTTATAGTCATTGACAGAAGGTTTATGATGGAAATCTTCTTACATTTCCTCATGGGGAGAAAATCAACAGCAAATCTTTCGTGATCTGTCCTGTTAAACAGTACACAGAAATGTAGTAAAGTCTTGTATGACTGGAGAGCTTCACGATGGTCAAATTTGAAGTGCTGAATTGCAGGCTACAAAGATCTCTGGATCCCGACAGCGATTCTGGAATGAGATTTTTGAAGATGAGGAGCGTTGCTAATTTTGTTTCTATATCGAAGCTTGGATTTCTTTTTACATTAAATACAACAATTAATTTCATGGGAATGGGACAAATTGATATGAACATCAGGGATAATGCAAATTGATACGCATGCAAATAAATTATTATGATAAGATTTCATGCAAGCAGTCATGACAAGCGATAAGCGGTGGATTCTAACCTCCATGCGTATCAAATGGCTGATTAAATATAAAGATGATTGCTTAAATATTAAAAAAAAAAACAAAAAAAAAAAAAAAACAATTGTTGTTGAAGAACAAAAACAATGTCATGAGTGAGATTTGAATTTGTGAAAGTTTTGACACTAAAGAAGAGTTAATAACAACAAAAACAATGTCATGAGTGGGCAAAACAAGCTCAATGTTGGAGTGTAATATTGCAGTGGGGATGGGCCCACTGATCCTCCATCAAGCTTTCTGTGAAGGCTTGGAATTGCATGCAAGATTACAATTCAAGTGCATGACAGCAGTCTTGTTCATTGCTTGAGTAAATGTCAAGAAAGGAACATATAAATTATAATGCCATGTATACAAAAGACAGAGCTGTTCCCTACATAGAAAATATCACCTTTATTTTTTTGTTCCCTCCTGTTTTTTGGACTTGTGTATGATTATCACAGCACGCGTTATCTTTACTTTTTCTCCAAGTCGCGAACGGGGCTCCTTTCCAAGCTTGTTGCCTTGTAAAATCCCAAGTCTTTAGGTGGACATGTTCTGCTATAGATGTTGAAATTTTTACCATACTTGTTCCGTCTCTTTCTTTTGTAGATTTGCATGTTGGAATGTTTAATTCTTGTTCCAAAAGCTTGCAACAAAAAGAGATCACCTTGATCACCTACGCCAATCGCCCTTCAGAGAGTGGTTGGAAACAATTTTCTTCATGGGATTTCTCCATTGTTGTTGATTTCTATATATGCTTTACCAGCTCGCATACAGACAGAGACACTCCAGATCATGAAGATCTGGAGGCCTAGCTATCGTTTTCTATTATGCTTTGTGAGAACCCTCTATATATATTGTGTCCAGTAAGGGCTTCTCTTCAACATCTTCAATGAAGCCACGCGGTTTTTAGTTTATAATACTTTACACACCAGGCCTTGTATGTATATATGGATATTTGACTATCACACCTTGCTAGCTAGCATCCATGATTCATGACTTGTGTCCCAGATAATGCTCAATGATCAAACTTCTCAACCAATCAATGCGTATACTATTATGATCAGAAAGTTGTCTTCAAATATCTTGGACGTTACCTAATAATTTAATTTTTAGAGTTGAATTGGTTCTCTGATATGTATCACCAAACAGTTACAAGTTTGAATCTTATCATTCCTATTTATTTGATAAAAATTAAACACAAACAAATATGAGTCTATGCAAGTTTCAGACTCATAAGACTTTTACTTGAGAAGGATGTGTTAAAGAATAATATGAATCATATCTTGAGACTGATCGCTTAATAACTTAAGCTTTTGAATTCAATTAATTCTTTAACAAACAAAAACTTCAATAATGGGTAGAGAGAGGGATTGGATTAATCTTGAATTGAAAAATCAAGGATGCAATTACATTTTCTAAGATCATAAATCAAAATCACAGGGACTTCTTGAACCAAGCGTACAGTACGCCCTTCTATATTGCATTTATGTGGGAATTAATTATTGGCTTACGGAATCCACTTTTGGCCTTTCCGATTCAATACATAATAAATAAATTCAAAGTATATGAATCGATTGATAGACATTACGCACGTAGTAGCAAATCATTTCCCCCGAATCTATGCAAAATCGTCCATCATCTTGTGAAAAGTTCCAAGAAATATGATGTAAGGTATCATCTCAGCTCCATATTTGATCTCCAACGCAGGAGCTCCTTTTCCTTTGGGCAATCTAAGTGGTAGTTGCACAACAAAAATAGCATCTGCATGTGGGTGTGACCTAACAACACATCGTGAGTGAAGCATGCAGATGGGCAGACGATTGACGTCTAAATCGATCTTATATGTTTCGCATCACTTGGATTGCCTAATGCAGCAAAATCATTACGGTCAAAAATAGCAGCTGCTAGCCTACAAGCCTGAGAGAGAGACAGGGCATGGGCTTGAACAATACATCAGACATGGTTTCTGTCTTCACCTAACTAATGTATGGCAGATCTTGGGTGGTTGTGAGTTATAGTCATCGTGGTAAGTGTATTTTATTTAAAAATATATTAAAATAATATATATTTTATTTTAAAAAATTATTTTTTAATATAGCACATTAAAACTATTTGAAAAATATAAAAATATAATTTTAAATTAAAAAAATTAAATTTTTAAAAAATACCGTCCCTCAAACTACCCCATTAAAAACAGACATCTGGGTGGTGTAGATTTTGAGGTGAAATATGCTGATTGTGAAGAGACCTGGGAGTAAAGAAAGGCAGGCACGTATACTGTTGCTCCACTGACCTCTTTAATGGAAGATACAGTCACCTGAATTGTGCTCGGGAAATTTATGCCTTGGGAGGTCTAGAAGTATCAAAATAGATGCTATTAATTTACTAAGCTAAAAAAAACAAGCCGTATTGTTATTATTGTTCAATGTGAAGGTCCGTGCCCACATAATTAATCTGTCATTGAAAGCACATATTCATACAGGTTCTAGCAATGTGCACGATAGAATAACATAATTCCAGGCTCGTGCTAATTATGGGCTTCTGTTTGCTGTATGATTTTGTGGGTTCTGAAATTCGCCTGGAAAGCTACCAAAAAGGGCTGGCAAAAACTCTTTTTACCCATGGGATGATGATTTTTTAAGGGTTTAATTACATTTATTTGACACCTAAATTATTGAGACTGTGAAAGAATAAGACATGCACTATCAATTTTGTGTATTGTATCCTCGAACACTTATTTGTTGTGTCACTCATAGTATATTCTTGAATTTAACGCAGGAAAAAAATTAATTGTGATATAAATAAAAAATAATTAAAAAAATAGATGACACATCATTCGATGTTGTTGTTTTAACAACTCAAACTGATATAACATAAAATTTTTAAATCAATGTTGTCTTTCTAAACAATATTAAAGTAGTGTTTGGTTTGCTGAATAACCGCTAAAAAAGGTAAGAGAAGCTTGTCTAATTCTCTGCGTAAGGGTTAATCTAGTTGACCCAGGTCAACACAATAATAAAAATAGTTGTTATTATAATTTTAAAACTCGACTAGGAGCTAACCCGGAGCTAGACTCGAGTCACGAGCTAGGTTGACCATTGACCAGGGTCAACATAAGGATAAGAAAAGTTATTATCATAGTTTTAGAACCTGACTCATTGGTTAAATTGGGGTCAAGCGCGAGTCACGGGTCGGGTTGACCATTGATCTAAGTCAATATAAGGATAACAATAATTATTGGATCGGGTTGATCATTGACATAGGTCAACGTAAGGATAAAATTGGTTATTGTCATAATTTTAAAACTCGACTTGGGGTTAACCCGGAGCTAGGATTGGGTCATGGGTCAGGATGACCATTAACCTGAGTCAACGTAAGGATAAAAATAGTTGTTAACATAGTTTTAAAACTTGATTTAGGGGTGTACTCGGGACCAGACTCGGGTTATAGGTTGAGTTGACCATTAAACAGAATCAATATAAAGATAAAAATGGTTATTATCATAGTTTTAAAATCTTACCCGGGAGTCGACTTAGGGTAAAGCTCGAGTCCCGGCTTGGAAGGGCCAACCTAAGTTGACCCAAATTAAAAAAAAATTAAAACAACCTTATTTTGACCAGGAAACATAAAAAAGATTCAATGAATTTTTTATCCGTGGTTTATCCTGGGACGACCAGGTTGCAGGTTGACTCGAGTCTTTGATCGGGTCAGGTCAGATCAATCCTTCTTTTATTTTTTTAAACTCGGAATGATCTAGACATTGGATCAGCCGAGTCTCGTCTAATGTCTAGCAAATACTAAATAAAATAAATTATTCAGTCCAATCCAGTCCAATCCAAAACACACAGGACAAAACAATTATTTATCCAGTAGTGCCCACTCTAATATGATGCATCATTAAATGTTTTTTTTTTCTATATTTTTATCTGTAAAATAACAGTCCTTAATTTACTTAATAGATGATAATATGAGGACAAAATAGACCAAATTAGTAAGTGAAGTCTTATCTCACCACAACCTCAATGATTCAGGTGTGAAAATGTTATGGAACCTGATTTTAACCAGAAGAGAAGGAAAGACCGAAAGGGTGGCAGTGACCCTCATGGGCCCACCAGCTAATTTATGGCCGCAAAGGGCCCTTATATAAACCTCCATGGCTCTGCCACTCTCAATCTCAATCCCTCTCCTCATACGCTCTTACAAGCTTCTTTTAGAACATTTCACACTCATCAGACTTCTAAATCATTTGAACGTTTCTTATCTCAAGCACCATGACTAGACCACAACAGCGATATCGTGGCGTCCGTCAAAGGCACTGGGGTTCTTGGGTTTCAGAAATTCGCCATCCTCTCCTGTAATTCCACTTTCTTGAGACGTTTCTAGCTCTTTCTTTCATCAAAAGAAAGGTTTCTTTACATGTCCAAAAGAAAACTTTAAGAAACGTTTTTTTTTACAGGAACACACACGAATCCCAGATCTTTTATGTTGTTTTTCTGCACTAATGAGAGTCTTGAGCGAGTTTCGAACTGTTTTAATTCTTGTACTAAGATGAAACGTTTCGTGTTTATTTTGGGCTGCAGGAAGACTAGAATATGGTTAGGCACATTCGAAACGGCCGAGGACGCGGCACGGGCATACGACGAGGCGGCAAGGCTAATGTGCGGGCCAAAAGCACGTACAAATTTCCCTCACAACCCCAACGAACCCCAATCATCATCGTCAAAGCTTCTCTCAGCTACCTTGGCAGCCAAGCTACATAAATGTCACATGACTTCTCTACAAGCAACCAAGAAAAATGTAACAAAACAGTCACATGATGCACAATGCACCAGTTTTGGCACTAGCCATGGCATTGCCGGAAAAACTGTCGAAAACGGCTCGAAATGGCAGGAGGGGAATTGGGTTGGGGGGGGGAGTCAAGCGGGGAACGATGACCATCAAGAACATTTTAAGTCACTTGAAGATCACCATATAGAGCAAATGATAGAGGAGTTGCTAGATAGAGGATCCATGGAGTTCTGTTATGTAGATTCAACATGAGAGTTCTGCTGAAATTAAAGAAACATCAAAATGCAGCAGCAGCAGTTTCTATTTGCTAATTCTACTTAATTAATCACCTTCTTGATTATTTTTCCCAATCTAATCATATACATAATCTAAAGTAGTGTGAGTGGAGATGAATACCATCCATCCACGTTGTCTATGATCCAAGGCATAAGCCAATTATGCCATATGTGCACAGCACAGCAAAAGAGGAAAGAAAGATTTTGCACATATCATGACATGAATATTTGGCATCATATGAAAGAATCGATTCCTTCTCTCTTTCCCTTTTATGAGTTTCGTCTGATCAGGTAAAGAATCCAAATCTCAAAGGTTCCAAAAGCGAGAGATTAGAAGTTTCGAAACACTTTCACTTTATTATCACTCCATTATCGTTGTTTTTTGAAACCTTGGGATCTGGAAGTGCATTTTGCTTTCATGCAAGACCCCATGTGCAGAAAAAATGAAGGGATTAAGTTTTGATACAATCTAACCCGTAAATTATTACGTTGTTTTTTAAATTGTTTTTTTATTTAAAAATAAATTAAATTAATATTTTTTAAAATCAACAAATCAAAATAATTCAAAATTTTTTTCCGAACTAATTAACTAACGGTGACTAATGTGTGAAGGATGCTTTCAGAAACAAACAAATTTCAAATTAATCAAGGATCCTTTCAGACGCCATTTTCTTGTACTTTCGATGGTATTGAATTGTTTGTCCAAGGAATTAATGTGTGAACATATGCTGGAAAAAGACTCGGAGCCCAATCAGACAAGTGCATATGTAACAAACAAATTCCTATTTTTTCTTGCTTTTTGTAAGATGATAAGAGACCTGACTGCTTTAATTTGCCATCCTTCTAGCTTAGATCCTTTGATTTCTGCTAAAGCATCACTTTTTGACCCATTCAAGCATTCTCACTTGCTCACTATTTTTCTTAAAGAACATGCTTTTGTCTGACGATCAACATCTTGTTTTATTAAATATTAATTAGAGATCTTTAGACCCCTCCTCGTCTAATCTAATCTAAACACGTATGTGGATAGTAATGATTGTTTTTTAAAATATTTTTCAATAAAAAATATATAATTTTTTTTAAATATATAAAATTATAATTTTAAATGAAAAAACTTGTTTGTTTAGGCCTCATTCCGAATAACGCAAAAGTTAATGGATTAACAATTAAAAATTCTAAAATTAATTTTTACCTAGTGAAATTAATTGCATTTTTTTGTGTTGAATATTTTAACATGGTATGAAAGAGCCTGATTTTGAAAGTCTTTACATGCAGGGGCGGAACCAGGGCCGAGCTCCTGGAAAACATTTTAAATTTTTATATTATTTTTATATGTATATACAGGGAATACACTGTGTCCGTAATTTGTGACTGCTCATAAAGTAATATTATTAAATATGATCGATCGGCTAGAATTAGCCTAGGATATAGACATTTCAGAACTTGATCCGGTTTGAATTTTTAAAAAACTAGGTGAAAAATAATTTTATTAAACTCAAGCAACTCGATCAAAATTCATTTTGATTTTATATATTTTTAAATAATATTTATTTTTAATTTTTAAAATGATATTATTTTAAATCTAAACTAAATATAATTTAATAACTTTGTGTAAATTCACGAAACTTATACTGCAGCAATTGGAATCTATCAATTCATGCTTTTAGTCACGGTCTTGCATGTCACTTCACTGAGCCATCGTACTTTTGCGGTGAAAATCACACATTCACATAGATTTTTTTTTTTTTGATTTACGTGGGGTGTCCGGGCCAGCTTACGCGCACCACGACTATTCCCCACGGCCCACTGGACATCCTGCAAGCCCAGGAGCAGGTAAGGCACCGCGGGGGTGACAGGCGTGCACATAGAGGGTCGAACCCGGGACGGGGGCGGAACAAGTCACACGATTGACCACAGCAACTAGACCCTCAAGTGCACATAGATCAATTTTAGTAGCTCCATTTAGGTGGTTATCCTACAATAAAAACTTGAGATCAAGAGGTTTGTTTCTTCTGTGATCTCAGGTTCGAACCCTGTGATTGCTTATATAATAACCACTAGAGATTTATATGGTCGTTAACTTCAGGACCCGTGGGATTAGTCGAGATGCGCGCAAGCTGGTCCGAACACCTACGTTAAACTAAAAAAACAAAAAAAAAAAACGTAGTCCCTCCAATGGCCTTGAATTTTTGTGCACAAAAGCTAA
Source organism: Populus trichocarpa (assembly GCF_000002775.5). NCBI lineage: Eukaryota > Viridiplantae > Streptophyta > Magnoliopsida > Malpighiales > Salicaceae > Populus > Populus trichocarpa. Next base: position 18,585,400 of record NC_037287.2, on the reverse strand, counting down.
TATGTGCCATTGGTCCACACATAGACTTGTCAATACACAATACAATAATTAATACATGACTTCCGTGTGAAGGTATTTTTAGCTTATTTATGACTTTTTCATGAATCATTGGTTCGAATTAGCATATTGGAAAATCAAGATTAGCACAAGTTATTTATAATAGTTTCTTGTCGCTGTGTATATTGTACATTAAATATAACTCGGTACTTACTAGATAAATAGGTGGCTTGCTCTACGTTGCAGACCGAGTTAATTTTTCTCTAATATAAAAAAAGATATTAAGGTAACGCTTGCCTTTAACAAAACAAGAAAATATAAGATTCGGGTAATTAATTTGACTGGATTTGATTAGTTTGATTAATTTAATAATATAATTATAAAAAAGACATTAACAACAAATAAAACAGAAAAAAATTGAATATGATTTAATGCAAAAGAAAAAGGGGGAGTAGATTGAATAAAATCACAAAACTTAATTCTAAAACGAACAAAGTGTTGAAGGGGAGAACTTGTAAAAAAATAAAACTTCTAAAAAAAGCAATGCCAAAAAAAGGTCCGAGTCATTCCTGGTAAACCCGTCGAACCCAGGACCCGGACATGAGATTGAGATAAATCCATAGAAAGAAAAGTGATAAAAATAATGAATATAAATCCCAACAAACACAATGTTGAAAAAAAATCAATTTTAAAAAATAACTTAAAAAAGACCGAATCAAACCCGGTATAATCTCTTAAACCCGTGACACAGGTTATAAAGTCGGATTGAACCATAAAAGGCAAATTTGAAAAAATCACGAAGCCAAACTATCAACCAACCAGATAATGAAGGGTAAAATTGACCAATAAAAGATCCACAAAAAAGGATAGAAAAGAGAATTGAAATGAATGAAGACTAAAATTGATAAAATAAATAAAATAAAATTTTGAAGAATGAAATTGAAAAAAAAATTCAATTAAGAAAAGTGTAAGGAAAAAACAAATAACATTTAAAAGAACATGTATGAAATTTGATATAAAAATCAAATATCAATAAATAAAATTAAAAATAAATAAATCAAATTTGATACAATTAAACCACTGAGGATCAAATAATGTAAAATCAACAAATAACCACCTTTTTCTTATTTTTTACAAAGCCAACATATTTTTCGAGATCGAGGAGAGAGAAAAGATGAAAGAGGAGAAAACAAATAATGAAAGGTAAATTTGACAAAAAAAAGGATAAAAAAGAATTAAAAAGAATGAATACCAAAATTGATATAAAAAGAAAATAAAATCAAATGTTGAGAGATAAAAAAAACAATTTCAATCAAGAAAAATATAAGGAAAAAACAAATAACAATCAAAAGAATAAATACTGAATTTGATTTAAAAATCAAATGCTAAGGGGTGAAGTTGAAAAAAAAATCAAATTTAATACAAAGGATTAAATATGATACAATCAATAAATGACCACCTGTTTTTGAATTTTTTAAGGCTAGCATGTTTTTCAATATTGAGGAGAGAGAAAGACGGGGAGAAGAAAAGACATAGTCGGAGCTCCACCATAAAGGGGGTGGCGAGATGCATTGAACTCTACCCTTGAATGCGGTGCTTGCCCACCATAAGGTGCCTCACATGTTGCTCAAAGAGCATAGACGTCTCTTACACGCTGACGCATCAACAACGTTTTATTTTAAATAATATTTTAGTTTATTAAAAGACCTAGATGCCCCTAAAACAACTTGTCAATTACAAAAAAAAAGTATATAAAATTACAAAAACACCCTTGATACTGACATTAAGAAAAATTAAGTTTAAGGGTGATTTGAAGATTTTACCGTGCAAAAAATTGAAATGTCTGAAAAGCCCCTCATCTTTGAGTTCAATTAACTTAGCTTTTAAGGGCATGCTAGTAATTCTAGTGTGCATCTTAAAAGTAAAAAGACTTAGATGTCCTTGTGGTATTTGTAATGACAATTTAATTTTGTAAAAAATTGTTTTACCTTCACATCAAATTATAATGTTTTTATTAGAAAGAGTTAAATAATAATTTTACTGTACGAAGTCAAAGTAAAATGTGAATGTATACATAATAAAAAAAGTTGAGCTTTTTTATTTATTTATTTTTCTTTGTAAATTGTAATTGATTAGAAACAGGAAAGAACGTACCATAGGTGAAGGAATACCAAGTTTTTTCCATCTTAATCCTCGAAATTAATAATGGTGGGATCCATTTCCTCTAATCAAACCTCATGCTTCATGATTAATCATCATCTATCTGGGAATTGATTTTGTCCCCCACAAACATTCACAACTAAGGTTCCGAGCATGATTATGCATTCCTAATTCCCCATGATGTTTAATAATGCAAATTCCCCTCGAATTTTACGTACGACCTGTATTTGATCCATTTTCCCCTCGAATTTTACGTACGACCTGTATTTGATCCATTTTCCCCTATCAAACAATATACATCACCTGTCTTTACACCTACGAACGAAACCTTAACCTGTTCATCTTTCCTTCATGCCTCTGATAGAGTTTATGCCAAAATAACTACGTACATACAATACAAAGGTGGTCTTTTTTTTTACTTAAAAATGCTAGAAAGAAGAAGCTGCCTGTCAAGGACAAGGATCATAGTGCATGGAATCGCATGTCCAAATCATGGGGGAGACAATTAATCATGTGGGACTTTAGCCCAGTGAACCATTTCAATCCCATGCTGAACTTTCAATCTTTTTTTATCATTGGAATTAGATACTTGGAATTGAGTGGGCAATACATGGATCCGCCAGCTATTTTCTCAAGGTTGGTGGCCAAGCACTCCTAGAAAAGCCGAAGCACTCTCCATATCCCCATTTTCTAATTCAAAATAGCACTTGATGAATCAAAAAGCAACTGGTAGTAGAATGGAACGAGCATAGCAGAAATGGATTCTAAACAAAAAAAACCTGAATCGGTGTTATAACTAGTTTTTTTTTTTTTTTTTAAAATCAATCTAATTCAACTTGATTGACCTGATTGGTCAATCCGATCAAAACTTTTTAAAATTTTTTTATTAAAATTATGTTGTTTTAATAGACCGGATCAATATGAAGTAATGCACTCAATTCATTTCCATGTTATGGCCAAATAGTGTTTAATAACTTTGCATGTAATATTTGTAGTGGATTTTTAGATTATATATTTATGTTGAGAATGGGCAAAGCATCAGCTTCTGAGAAACAATTTTCTTATCAATGCAAGTTTAAAGTTATTTAGAATCCTTGATAGAGATAGGAAGATTGATTCTTCCTTACTTGAATTTTTTTTTTATTAACGTGGATGTCCGGGCCAACTTGTGTACATTTCGACTAATCCCACATGCCATGAAGTTAACGATCATGTAAACCTCCAGTGACCATCATATTAACAACCACAAGGCTCGAACATAAAACCAAAGATGAAACAAACCTTTTAATCCTAAACTCTTATCACTGGGCTCTACTAGATGATTATCATTACTGGATTTTTAATTCATAAGTTTATTAACATTTTATATTTGATTCCCTGATCCACACTCACGTCATCTCTCCACAAAGATGAAAATTCAAGAAAAAAAGAAAATTAGCACACATGCACTATATAAAATTTAAATTTCACTATAAAACTCCTTTTTATTTTTCTCCTGTGTATGTTAAATGAGCATATTATTCTGAGAAATCGATGTAATCCCTAACATCTAACAAGAATCTGGAACCCTTAAAAAGAAAAGAAAAAAAAGGATAAGCCTGTACCTCAGGCCCATTTCAATGTGTGCATTCTTTGGGCCTGTAAGAGCAAGGGCAAAGTGGTTGGAAGACCAACATCTCTCTGTGTCATCAAGGAAAGGGCCAGTGCCTCTTGATGGGCCTCATGGTTCAGCGTTGTGATTCCGAACTATCTTGCTGAAAACTATTTATTGCTGAGAATATATAATCACTAAATACAAACATCATATTTTGATTTATAATTATAATTTTGTTTGTTTTTATGTTTTAAAAATATATTTTTAATATTAAATTAATATTTTTTAGTGTTTTTATATTATTTTGATGTGCTGATGTCAAATAATTTTTATAAAATAAAAAATATTATTTTGATATATTTTCGAGTTAAAAACACTTTGAAAAGCAACTGGTACTATATTCTCAAACATCCAAAAAACTATTACGTTTCATGACCTGACCTGTAGCAACATCGTTATTATTTTATTTTTTAACGAGATTAATTGTTTTAAAAAATGAAATCAATTACTCTATAATTTCAAGAAAAAAAAAAAAAACTAGTTTAACTTGGTAATATTCAGTTCAATTGTTCATCTAATTCTAGTTTTATCCTTATTTTTTAATTTCAACTTCAATTTCAATCCACTGATATCTTCACAATTTCCTTCCAAGGAAAAAAAAAAACCTTCCCGAGACCCTTGCATGCACACACGTTTCTCGTGAGAAGAATTACGTTGTTAGTATCTTGCCGCACAGAGTCACACCCCCTTAGTGAAACCTCGGAACACCACCCAATCACTCAATGCCACATGAGCAAACTGTTTACACTTTTATCACAGATGTGAAATATTTCTCCACGTAAGCGACCAAAAATCTTGATATCAGTACACAATCATAATATAACTCAAAATTAGCTTGAGTCAAGGCTTAGTTTGTGAATTATACCAGTTGACTCGTAAATTATTATTTTAAAAAATAAATTGTTATTTAAAAAATCATAAAATAATATATTTTAATAAAGAAAGCTAATTAAAAATAAAATCAAGTCCACACCAAGCTTTGAGTTGGCATATCACTGGATTCATCGGTCAACCGGGCCGGGTTATAAAATCAGGAAATTAACTAGCAAGAAGATGTGAGAATAGAAAAGGAAAATAATATTTAAGAAATAAATAAAAGACCGAGAATAAAGGGGACCCACAAGAGTCCAGGTAGCTCGCTTCGAATTTGGGATGGATTCAAAAAGAAGAAAGAGTACGTAAGAGAAGTCCTAATACTGGTGAGAGTGTGCTTTTCTAAAACGTCACCAAATAGACTCCTCAAAAACTTAAACTGATTTTCAACTCTGCTTATAAATCACAAAGAGTGACGCAGAGACTTTCTCCTTTTCTTTTCTCTTAATCTTAAATCTTTTCTGTGCGTGCAATGTGCTGTAGCGCTAGGTTTTGCTGAAGGATTGCGAGGTTGGCGATCGAAGATATGTCTGCCGACGGCCACAGCCACAACCGCCAATGGCAATGGCCTCAGCTTGCAGGAAATCATAAACGAGAACGTCGACCTAGTGAGACTCCTCCTCCTATTTTTCTTTTATTCTATTTTTTTATGTACGTATAGTTGATGATGATACCATATATATTACTTCTAGATCGTAGCAGATAACGTGTTGATTACGAGTCTCTGCTTTCATGATATAAATCGTCTTGTTTGGTTTTGGCTACGCCATTTTTTCGAAGCTTTATATTGTTGTTGTTGTTTATGTTTGTTACGTACGTAAGCTTACTGCCTCTGCTTTCAAGATATGTTTACGACACACACACACACACACACACAGATACTGATAAACTTCGCTTTATTGCTATTAATGACTTGGGGTGTTTTGTTGTTTGGTTTCCAAGACATCAGAGTTCTGCTTATGCGTTAATAAACTTCGTTTGAAATTTTGTGCTTTTGTTTTGAGGTTTTAGTAGATTTTTATTTATTTATTTATTTATTAACGGTGGTTGCTTATTGGTTTTGGAATTTAACTACAGGAGCGTATTCCAGTTGAGGAAGTATTTCAACGATTGCAATGCACGAAAGACGGTTTGTCTACAGAGGAAGGCCAGAAGAGGCTTGAAATTTTTGGTCCAAACAAGCTAGAAGAGAGAAAGGCAAAAAAAAAAAAAAACGATAATTTAATCTTTTATTTATTTATTTATTTTGCTGTTAATATTGAAGCTGTAAGACGGAACTGATAAGCTGGATTGTTTGGAACAGGAGAGCAAGATTTTGAAATTCTTGGGTTTTATGTGGAACCCACTCTCATGGGTCATGGAGGGTGCTGCTGTCGTGGCCATTGTTCTTGCAAACGGACAGGTTAATTTGCATTTCTATGTCTCTGTATTTGTTCATGAATGTTTAATTTTTATTTGTCTGTGTGAATTAATATAAATGCAGGGCAAGCCACCAGACTGGCAAGACTTTGTGGGTATTGTGGTATTGCTTCTTATCAACTCAACTATAAGTTTCGTAGAAGAAAATAGTGCAGGCAACGCTGCAGCAGCTCTTATGGCAGGTCTCGCCCTGAAAACCAAGGTATAATATTTGCATACCAACATCTCACTCTCTCGCTTAATTCGGAAGTCTGTAGGTACCCAAGTACAAAAACTAATGACATTTATTCTTTACAAATTTTTTTTAATAATGTTAATAATTTTGTTTACAGGTTTTGAGAGATGGGAGGTGGATCGAGCATGAGGCTGCTGTCTTGGTTCCGGGAGATGTAATCAGCATAAAGCTGGGGGACATTATACCAGCAGATGCTCGTCTGCTGGAGGGTGACCCGCTTAAAATTGATCAGTCTGCTCTCACTGGTGAGTCTTTGCCAGTTACAAAGAAACCAGGTGATGAAATCTTCTCTGGGTCTACTTGCAAGCATGGTGAGATTGAAGCTGTTGTGATTGCCACTGGGGTGCACACCTTTTTTGGTAAAGCTGCTCATCTCGTAGACAGCACCAATCAAGTGGGGCATTTCCAAAAGGTACTGAGTCTGGAGGGCTAACTGGGAAATTTTTTGTAGTAGACTCTGGGGATAAAGAAACAACAGAAGGAAGTTAGTACTTGATAAAGAAAGATGAGAAAGAGCATGCAAATATTGTCAAAACTGTTCCATAATTTGAAATCAGCTCCAGAAATTATCAATTAATCTACTAAGTGTTAAATCATTAACTATTATAGATTATGTATTATTCTAAGGTGTTAGCAGATGTTTTGTTTTTTGAAGGAACAAAATTCGAATTATTAGAATTTCTAGTAGCAAATCACAAACATCACCATTGCAGGTTCTAAAGTTCCATTTGTGCACTTTCAAGTATCTTCTAACTTTCATCTTTTCTTTCTAATGGATGCTTGATGGTGATATGGTTTGATCAGGTGTTGACATCCATTGGAAACTTCTGCATAGTCTCCATTGTAGTGGGAATAATCATAGAGGCAATCGTAATGTGGCCAATTCAGAGCCGCAAGTACCGGGATGGTATTGACAATATTTTGGTGCTTCTTATTGGAGGAATCCCTATAGCCATGCCAACCGTGTTGTCAGTGACAATGGCCATTGGATCCCACCGGCTTTCACAGCAAGGTGCTATCACAAAGAGGATGACAGCTATTGAAGAAATGGCTGGAATGGATGTATTATGCAGTGACAAGACCGGCACCCTCACTCTTAACAAACTTACAGTAGACAAGAGCTTGGTCGAGGTTAGTACACAAAAAATTTATAAGTGAAAGTCCAGGACATCACCATTTATTATTAAAGTGATGCGGAATTCATCAGTTTTAGGATGGAAGACAGCCATTAAGTGTATATCATGTGATTATCTTTTTCTTGGGCGTCATCCCTCCCAATATTTTGTTCTTTTGGGCTCACTGATTATTGATGTTTTTGTTTATTTTTCAGGTATTTGCTAACGATGTTGACCAAGACAATGTGATTTTACTGGGCGCTAGGGCCTCCAGGATCGAGAATCAGGATGCTATCGATGCTTGTATTGTTGGGATGTTGGCGGATCCCAAGGAGGTAATGTTACAGTTGAGACATGCAAATACTTTGACAAGCCTTCTGAGGGCACTAATATGCTGTGCTTCCTAACTTTAAATTTCTTAAAAAACTGGGCCGATAAAAAAGAAAAGGATTAGTATTGTGAACACTTTATTAAGGTGCTGCACAGTATTAGCAACACAATCTTCTAAATAATCTCGCTGAATAGAGAAAAATGGATGAGGTGATGACTAGCAGCATCTTAGTAGATAAGAGAGAAGTAGGATCAGACTTTTTAAATCACATTTTGATCCTCGGTATGTATTTTTTATTTAACTGGAGCTAACTTGCTGCACTTTCATCTTACTTTATTGGCAATTAAGCTTATTTTCCCTAGCTTGTAACTTGTCAAGAAAGCATTACTCTCCGACCGATTGTTTACTTCACCGACAATGTCAAGTGTTGGGTTATTATGACCTTTGAATATAACTGAATGCCTGACTATGAATTTATTTCACTCTGCAGGCCAGAGCAAGCATCACTGAGGTTCATTTCTTGCCATTTAATCCAGTGGAAAAGCGTACAGCTATAACATATATCGACCCTGATGGCAATTGGCACCGAGTTAGCAAAGGCGCCCCCGAGCAGGTTATAGATCATCTATTGCCTCGTATTCCTTCTTCTTCCCACCCTTTTACTACTCTATATCGTCAAATGCATTTAAAATCTCCTAACAGATCATTGCACTGTGCAACCTCCGGGAAGATGTAGCAAGAAAAGCTCATGCCATCATTGATAAGTATGCCGAACGAGGCCTCCGCTCCCTGGCTGTTTGTAGACAAGTGAGCTCATGTTCTCGTTTCCTCAGAATTGTGTGTTGAAGTAATTACTGATACATGGAACTCTATCTGATTTAGACATCTTGTCTTTGCAGATTGTCCCAGAAAAAACCAAGGAAAGCCCTGGAGGACCATGGGAATTTGTGGGCCTGTTGCCTCTCTTTGATCCTCCTAGGCATGACAGTGCAGAGACCATTACTCGTGCCCTCAACCTAGGTGTCAATGTTAAGATGATCACTGGTGATCAGCTGGCAATTGGCAAGGAGACTGGTCGGAGGCTTGGAATGGGAACCAACATGTATCCCTCTTCTGCCCTCCTTGGGCAGCACCCGGATGAGTCAACTGCAGCCCTTCCTGTTGACGAGCTCATTGAAAAGGCTGATGGCTTTGCTGGTGTCTTCCCTGGTAATTGGACTAAATTCTACTGTTTCAATATGATTAATGTTGTTTACATGGATCTTGATGCTTCCCACGTTGTTCGATGCTTCCCTCGTTATCGCAGCATCTAAGTTTATTTTCTTTTAATAAACAAAAAACTAGATCCTCTTAGAAATTAAATCCTTTATCAGCATCCACTACATGGATTTATTCAACATTTTGGAGTTTTTCATCTTGCCTTTTCTGCATGAAGAAGTAAATAATATTAGTTTTTTCATTTTATGCATAAAAAACATATCGATGAATTTAATTAATGATCAAATATTCAGAGCACAAGTATGAGATTGTGAAGAGGCTGCAAGCTAGGAAGCATGTTTGCGGGATGACTGGAGATGGTGTAAATGACGCGCCTGCTCTGAAGAAGGCAGACATCGGAATTGCAGTGGCCGATGCAACTGATGCAGCACGTGGTGCATCTGACATTGTCCTGACAGAGCCAGGATTGAGTGTCATAGTGAGTGCTGTGTTAACAAGCAGAGCCATTTTCCAGAGAATGAAGAATTACACCATCTATGCAGTGACTATAACCATCCGTATTGTGCTGGGTTTTCTGCTCCTCGCTCTAATTTGGAAATTTGATTTTTCTCCTTTCATGGTTCTGATAATTGCCATACTTAATGATGGGACAATCATGACTATTTCCAAAGACAGAGTGAAACCATCTCCACTTCCTGATTCCTGGAAGCTTAAGGAGATCTTTGCTACTGGTGTCATTCTAGGCACCTACTTAGCTTTAATGACCGTTGTATTCTTCTGGATTGTACACAGTTCTGACTTCTTCTCTGTAAGAATTACTACAAACCTTACAACTAGCACATGGTTTTATCATGCTGTTTATATTTCTGTAAAGCATATAACAACTTGTAATGTTTGTTCCTTCTGCCAGTTTGTCACTGCTATATATTCTTCTGTAGTACTAATAATGATAGCACACTGACAATATTCGCAGGATAAATTTGGTGTTAGGTCCATCCGGAACAACCATTACGAGCTAACATCAGCTGTATACCTTCAAGTGAGTATTGTTAGCCAGGCACTCATTTTCGTTACTAGGTCCCGAAGCTGGTCTTATGTCGAACGCCCTGGAATTTACCTTTTGATTGCCTTTGTCCTGGCACAACTGGTGAGTTGTTTAGAACTTTTCGTTCCAGGTTTTTTTTTTTTTTGTGTGTGTGTGTGTGTGCATATTATAGAAGTACAACCTAATGATCAATGTTTCTGGTTTACCATTAAGATTGCGACAATCATCGCTGTGTATGCCAATTGGGGATTTGCGAGAATCCATGGAATTGGATGGGGATGGGCAGGTGTTATCTGGCTTTACAGCATCATCTTCTACATCCCTCTTGATTTCCTCAAATTCATAATCCGCTATGCTCTAAGTAGCAAATCCTGGGATAATCTCCTCCAAAATAAGGTCAGTGTGATCATTTGTTTTTTACTAATGAATCTTTTGATATGTCAAGTTTCATCTTGAAACCTTCTCCCCTATGTTTAATATTTACCGATGTTACACTTGATTATGCAGACAGCTTTCACCTCAAAGGAGGAGTACGGAAAACGAGAGAGGATGGCGCCATGGGCTGCTGATCATCTTACCATTCGTGGACTGCATCCTCCCGAAGGCTCAGAACTTTTCAATGATAAGAGCAACTACAGAGAGTTACATGATATCGCTGAACATGCCAAGAGGCGCGCTGAGGTCGCTCGGTAATGATCTCCGAAGCCTTTGATTTTCACTATTAGCAATTTCTTCCCTATCTATGCCTACATATCTTAATTCCACTCATGGTCTCCTTTGTTCCAGGCTGAGGGAGCTTCACACGCTCAAGGGTCATGTGGAGTCAGTGGTGAAACTCAAGGGACTTGACATTGAGACCATTCAACAACACTACACTGTTTGAATGAGAAACAAAGAGTTTATAGTGTTTTTTCTCTCTCTCTCTCTCTCTGGAGAGGGGAGAGAGTCCTAGGTTAGAGGGATTAGGGTATTAATCTATTTCATTGTTCTTCTGACAATCTTGATTATTAGTTTGTAAGATATGCAAGATTTGGGAATAATCAACCCAACATTGAATTTCACTATCACATACATTTTCGCCTCTTGCATGTCAGCTTTCATTTCTGCTTCTCGAGTAACTTAACTTCATAGTTTTGATCCAATCATATGGGCTCCTCTTCTTGCTTTTATGAAGAAAATTATAGCTTGTAAAAAAAAAAAAAAACAGGTTCTATGTGCGTTCGCCATTTAATGAAACAAAAAGCACTACAAAATTATTATTTAAATATATTTTTAATTAAAAAACACTTCATGCATCAAACACACTCTAAATATTACAGTGATTTTGGTATACTCGAAGCAATGGTAGCAGCAGTGTTAACAGCTAAAGGAATTTGATTTTACGAGCTGATAATATCTTAATAGCTAAGTTGTGGGAAAAGCGTGTGGAAATCGAATTATCCATAGAGTTGCTTAAATTTGGAGTGAAAGGACATGAGATAATAGAATTCTAGTAGAGATCGAAGGAGCAGGGGCAGCTTCATCTATGATTAAATGCGTGATTTGGAGTGAAATTGTGATTATTTTTTAAAATAATTGTGATTATTTTTTAAAATATTTTTATTTAAAAATATATTAAAATAATATATTTTTTTATTTTTAAAAAATTATTTTAATATTTTAAATTATTTTTAAAAATACCAAAAGATATATTAATTTAAAATAAAATAAATAAAATAAATTTAATTTTTTAAAAAATTATTTTTAATATTTTTAAATTATTTTTTAAAAATACCAAAAGATATATTAATTTAAAATAAAATAAATAAAATAAATTTAATTTTTTAAAAAAATATTAAAACACGTTGCAAAAACAAAGAGTGACATAAAATTCCAAAAGCAGAGAAGCTTTAGAAGATCAAGGGCAAAAAGGGAACAGAGGGAAGCCACTCTGGCTATCAGAGCCTGGTTTCGATCCAGGGACCTGTGGGTTATGGGCCCACCACGCTTCCGCTGCGCCACTCTGATGGTTGATTTAGTTTCCAAGTTAATATTATTTAAGATATATTTTCCGAACAATTCCTTCATACTGCTGACCTTAGAGTGGATGAATCAGACAGAACAACTAACCATGAAATGGGAATGGTTTCAATCGATTAATCTTTTCCAATTTGAGCGGATTAGTGTGCGGATCAATAGTATTATCATGATTAGGCTTATCAGATAAGGTATAAACTTACGATAGTTATCTCAATCCAGCAATTCTTTTACAAAATGTTGCTTATGATATAGAAATACACCATTCATTAGAGAAACTGCAATGGGGTCGAAAGGGACTAGAGTTTGGATTGTTTGGTAAACCAGGCAGGCTGAAAGCAGGCCATTGGATCGCATAACCATGAACCGTGATTTCTACATTAATATTTAGATTTTATCTATGAATTTATGATTATTTTCAGAACTTGGGTCTTTTTCATGGTGCAGACCCAGGTGGGATTCGTGAAAATGGATGTTGCCGGCAGTTCGCAAGGTAATCCAGGGAAGATTGGTTTTTCATCTCAATATTTTTTTTGTAAAAATATTTCATCCAATTCTAACGTCTTTATATATTTTTTAAATCAAGAAAAGCTTATTCAATTCAAGGATCTAGTTCTAGTCTCTCTACACAACAACCGAGAAAAATGTACGATTTCTAAATACATGAGTACACATGGTATACCTTAATTTTACTACTACTACTACTACATGTTAGAATACACAGAATGTGACCTAGTTAGTCTAAATGTAAATAATTTCTAACTATAAATAATTATTTTTTCCTCTTAACCTTCTTGATTGGAAAATAACCCAAATGCTTCAAGTACCACAATGCCCCTTCAGCTGCATGTTCAGCTGCTGCTTTCTTTGTTGGTTTAGGATAACCAAAACACTCCAGTACAGTCGATGCTTCTCCTTCAATCCGAATTGCAACCTTGTAGGTAAACCTGCAATGAATCTTGAAATACTCATAACTTAAAAGCTTTGAAAAGTAGAGAATGAGAAAGAAATGTACCCAAAGGGAAAAAAAAGAAAAAAATGACTTGGTTTAACCAAGATTGTTTACTCCATATTTTGTTCTTACAATTTCTTGTGGCAAGGTCCTTCTTCCTTGAAGCATTCAAATAAAGGGGGTTTCCACTTGTTTGCAGCTAAAGTCTCCAGCAATTGTGATTTGGCAGATATCTTTGGCCCACCTAAAAGAACAAGATGTTAGCTAGTAACATTTTGGTGGCAAATTTCAATCCTGAAAATCCCAAATTTGTGCTTTAAAGCAAACTTTATCAAAGAATTCAAGACACTTCTGGTGAACTCACTACCAGTCACTAATCAATGAAATTACCTGAGTCGTTATGAGAGTTTTTATCATCCTTGCTAATTTCACCCACCTTGGTTGTGTTCTTTATGGTGCTGGAGTCATCTCCAGTCTTGATGATTTGTGATGGGTTAATATCTGCCAATAAATCTGCTGTTGTGTTTGCTTCATCATCAAATTGTTTTGCCGGCTTCAGCCCCTCTTTGGGTCCTGCCCTAGCACCTTCTACAACATACTTCATAGTTGGCTTGTCTTTCTTAATAATCTAGAAAACAACATGACAGGCAGAAAAAATAAAGAAAAAGATTCAAGTATGGAGTTACATTTAACCAGGTAGATAAATAAAGATTCCATAAAACAAAGATATTGCTCATAGAAGGAAGAATCGAGGGAAGTTTTTGGTTGTTTATACCTGGGAAGGGGTTGGTGGTGGCGGGGGCTGGATCTACAGGAGGAAGGCGTTTGAGATTGATGTGGAGCTGTTTTGGTTGCGTGCATTTATTCCTTTTCATTTCCATGGCAGGGGTAAAACTAGATAAGTTCATTTTCCCTGCAAGGATACAGTTTTGTGGGATTATTGGTGTATTTGCTCACTCTACTCTTAATTTGTTTTAGTATGGTCCATATATGTTTTTGTTCTGATTATCATCCATTAAACCTTTTTTTTTTTTTTTGAAGTATTCATGATTAAACCATAATTATTAATTAGTAATGATGTTAAATTATCTATCTGCCCTTTCTCTACTTTAAGGTCACAAAAAGTTTCTTTAAGTTATTTTTTTTGTTTGAAAAAGATATTAAATTGATAATTTTTAAGTGTTTTTGTTAAAAATAAAAAATATATAAAAATATTATTTGATATATTTTTAATTAAAACATATATACTTGTGTCATCTCTTAATTTTTATTATGTATTTATATAATAATCGGTTATTGAAGGCAGTGATGGTTTCTAACCATGGTTGATGAAAGGGGAAAATATTACAAAAATAAGAAGATTAAGGATGATATTAGAATAAAAAAGAATAAAATGATCAAAATAAGAGAAAATTGAGAATATGGCTACCAAATTCACCATTAATTTGACTTTAAGAAGTTAGGTGCCGTGGGAGAGGAGACCAGATGGCAAGTAAAATATTAACCAGTGTTATTTTTCTTGCGGCGTTGGCTCTTAATATTTGACCTTGGTTTACGGGAAGTTAGGTTTGATATTGTAGTAAAGAGTATTTTTTAAAATATATTAAAAAAATATTTTTTTATTTTTAAAATATCTAAATATTACTAATTTTTTTAGAAATATAGTTGAAACACAAAAACAAACAAATTAAATGATTATTTAGTATCACACGTTCCAAGGCTTTGATAACAAAAGTGAGTTGATAAAGCAATTTATATTTTAAAAAAATCTAAAATAATGATATTGAATTTTTTTTCCAATGATTTGACCCAAATTAGGCTTTGAATCATCAATTTAACCTATTAAATTAAACAAGGTTTTAAAACCAAGGTTAATATTAATATTCAAAATTAACCAACTCAATTTGGTAGACTTTAATTGAAAAATTATGTTGATTATTCTATAGTTTAGTTTTTTTTACATTTACCCTCAGTGTTTTTTAATATTACAGTTTATATTATCAATGTAAAATATACTAAATTATAGAATGATTTAAGATGTAAATTGTAATTTTTAAAACATGAAGGGTAAATATAAAATTAACTTAACTATAGAATAATCTAGGTAATTTTTCCTTTTTAATTTTAGGTTCGAATTTTAGGGAAAGTTAAAACAAAAGGAAAGGTGTTTTCCATTTTCTATTGGTTTGGATCAAATCCGGACAGGTTAAACAAGGTTTTTTTTTTAATAAAAAGGATATAAATTTTAATGATCATTGCATGTTTCTAAAATTTTATGAGCTCTTCTACAAGCTTGATCTTATAAAAAGTTAGCTCATTGTCATCCTGTTTGAAATTGAGGTCGGCCTGTTTTTATTTAAAATTTAGAATTTTTTTGCATCAAATTATTTTTTTTAGTATTTTTGGATCGTTTTGATGTGCTGATGTTAAAAATAAATTTTAAAAAATAAAAAAAATTATTTTGAAACATTTACAAAAAAAAAAAATAACTTTTATCACATTCCCAAACATCATTAAAGTAGTTTTCATGTCTAAACTAGATTAAGAGGTTACTGTTTCAGAGTTTTTTAATTTTTGAGTTTCTTTTTTAATTATTGAATATTTATTTAATTTAAGTTTTATTAATTATTTCGGTTTAATTTACTATTTAAAAACAATTTTGTAATTTATTACATTCAATTATTAAAATTCAAAGTATTAAATAGAATTGTCTTTACAATTTAGCTGTAAATTTAGTATTTGTGAAACCATAGTCTCTTCCTTTTTATCATACAACGCGTCATTAGCTCACCAATGGAGATTTACAACCATGATTACAGGCACTTGACATATTTTTCTCATCTTGACAAATCTTGAATGTAACCTTTCATATTGTCCACATATATTCATATACAAATCATTGGACATCTATATGAAGCAGTATTAGAAAGAAATTGTGATATGGCTATTTGTTTTGATGTTCTTCGACAATGCTGTCTAGATTTGGTTGCCACTGATCAAGAGATGTAAATCTGTTGGGTGATCCTGTTGTCATCTCCTTTCTTCTCTTCCTGGCACAATCCTTGGTCTCAGAACACCCAATGCTGCTTGATGATTTTGTTTCCTCACTTGTATCAAGAGTGTTGGCTTTACTATCGATGTTTGTTCCAGTGGTGTTTGCTCTCTCATCGTCGTCTCTGTGTAAGCAAGGACACGGTGACTTCATGTTCTTGTTGATAAAATACCAGCAACTGGATGAGATATCACTGCCCCTTTCATCGTTGTTAGGGGTCTTGCTGGCTCGGACATCATTGATTGGAGATTGAGATCTTGTGATGGACCTACGCTGAAGCTTTCTGATTGTGTTTATAGGAACGACATAGAACTTCTGACCAAGCAGTAGCATGGTGTCTGGTGCAACAATAGCCCAAGGCTGCCGGAACACATGCGGATAGGCGACTATGCATCTTGGGTTCCGAAGCATGACCTCTTCTGCAAGAACAGGCCTATCATGGAGCTCTACGTGACCTCCGGGATGAACAATTTTAACAAGCATATTCTTGGTGCTATTAGTGCAGATGCAGCTTGGTATTACCATTTCTCTTTCGAAATTTAAGAGATAAATGGAGAGGAAATGTGGCCAAGTAGTGGGGGGAATTAAGCAATTGTAGCCATCTCGTGGGAGTTTAGAATGTTCAATAAAAAGGATATATACGGAACTGTTGATGAACTCAAGAATATATCTCCAACTCCATGGTTTTTGTTTTATTTGTTTCATTGATAATATCATGGCCAGTATGTCAAATCCAAGCATTATGCTGTAGAATACGTCAGCTTGTTGCCTAACTGTGAATCATGTCGTTGCATGACAGACAAGAATTACATTGTCTCTCATAATTGATCGCCACCCTGCATCATTGATGATCTACATCATGTGATAATCAAATAGAATGCACTTAGTTTTCTAGGTATACACATGCATGCTGCCATCAGAATATGCTTGATAATCTGCTTAGATTATGCATTTTACAGTTGGCGTTGACGAGGATTTCAGGATCTGTGCATAGATTCTCCCATCTTCCGTGTCTGTATCCGACAGGGTGGACTTGAGTCAAAATCCTCAACAGATGAATTCAAGAGTTTTCGGACCTTGCTTAATAGCGTTTCTTTTGTCCTATTGGGTAATTAGGCCATCCTAGCTTCTGCATGAGACAATTATCTTGTATCATTTGCTACCTCAATTGGTTTATACTTTCTTCGATCCTGCTTGCTGTTTGTTTTTGGGGGCAGTACCGCATCTGCCAAACGAAAATCTTCATATCCCATTTCCATATCCGGATGATGCATCCAAGTCCTCTAAAATTACTAGAGTTTTATATTGCCATAGCCGATCTAAGCTCTCTCCTGCTTCATCAGAAAGCAGAAATAACTTTGTTCAGCAGCTCCTATAATTTTAGTTGAAGTAAATATGCAAAGCAGGTAGCCCGAGCCTGGCTGGTTTATTCCAACTTTATTTCCATATTTAAAAGCAAGTTTTTGAGTTATACATAAGAATGATAAGTTTCAAACCAGTCAAAATGGAACGTAATTGCTTATATAGCTATATGTAATGATGAAACCATGAATAACTTAAGTGTCCATCGATGTGCAAATGAGTCAAGCGTTGCATGTTACTGCAAGAAAAACTCGGCACGACGAATGGTCAACTAAAGCTACAACTTCACACATTACAGCACCGTTAAGGCCATGTCTTGCAGAAAATGACTTGAAATGTCAGAGAGGGCAGATTTGGCTACAGCCTTGTATATCTCCTGATTTGCAATGCATTGCTGCTCAAACAGCTGAGCTCTGGAGAACTATGATCACGGTGTTAAATATCCGCATAACAGAAGGATAGAACAATATCTGGTGATCGATTAAGTTGACTGGATGAAACAAGCTCATCTGAGAAAAAATAGAATCTCGCCACCTCTACATTAGTTTCATGTCCTTCAGCAACTACCACCCTCCTTTTTATCTGATATCAGGACATCTTACTAAAACCTCGGAAAATTGTGTTGCTGAAGATCCAAATATTGAAGCAGTTTAAGGGGAAATCATCTAAAAATAAATTCAATTAACAAATGTAACAATGAAAAAAAAAAATCTAATGATTTTCATACATCTAAATATACAAAAGAAATGATCAGTTTGAGATGTACTCATCATCAGAGAGAAGGCAGGGCAAGAGGAACAGGTCCTGTAATTCTCAGTGACCCTCCAAGCTCAAGAGGTACAAGAGGGATGAGAGAGTGCAGGACATCTGTTATCAATGGCCTGTAACTTGGTTCTTGTTGCACGCATAGTACTGCCACTGCAGCTACCTACTCAAGGGTAATATGTGATTAAATTTGTACGCTAAAAGCAAGAACAAAAAAGTAACGAGCACACAAATATTTAGTTTCTTATTCAATATACCTGGTATAAGTGTTTTAAATTCATAGTGTCTTTGATAACAGGATCCACAACGTTGGGAAGCTTTGATCTGTCAGCGAGCCGAGGCATGGCCTACATGTAAAAAATGATGGTACAATTAAGTTGACTCCTCGAGGCATGACAGATAAAAAAAGTTGAAGGAAAATTACCCATGAGACTATGAACTGAAAATGATCCGGAGACATCTTTTCCACTGGTTTTCTTCCTATCAGGAGTTCCAGAAGGAGAACTCCAAAAGCATAGACATCACTTTTATCAGTTAGTTTGCCTGGAAAGGAAAAATGGAAGCGATCATACTTCTCTTTCCAAGAGATTGGCTGAATAAACAATCAGGCTTCATTCTGTATCAAAGAAAGACTAAATGCAGGAAATGTTGTTTAAAAACCTTCACTATGTAGCACAGAAGAAAGAAAAAGATACTCTCTGGTAGAATTTTATAGTTCTTGAAAATGAAATAGAAAATATTTCCCTGGATCTCCTGTTACCAAAATTCATCATCAAAAAGCACACATCAGAATTAGATTAAGAGGCTATAGCAAAACCCGCCTCATTCAACACCTGACATTCTTCTCACAGAATATGTTCAGCTTTGTTAACAAATTAAGCCTTAGGGATGAAGCGCTAAAAGACACCGCATGATTTTAAAAATATCAAAACCTTTTATAAAATATTCTGTTTAAGCATCCACTATCAGAATCTCTCCTCAACAGTAAGCATTTTTAGTTCTATTTCTCTGATATAGAGCTGAAACAGTGATTCTTGCTGGAAAATCATCACATTTCATGTGACAGAAGTTAGAACTTTGAAAAGTTCATCAAAGAATGCAAGAACATGATATTTAATTGCTGAAAATATGATTGACAAATAAACTAAGAAATCATAGAAGAAAGCAACAATGTAATTTGTAATTAGCAGAAGTATGAAAAATAAGAGATCAAACAACAATGGTCAGCAGCATATGACTTCTCTGGAAGTAATTTGACATACCATCCAAAAGGTACTCTGGTGCCACATAACCTAAAGTTCCTGAAAGCTTTACGTACTTGTTTTGGATACCACAAGCTACAGCAAGGCCAAAGTCCGAAAGCTGAATAAGTAAACGCTCATCAAACGAAACATCCTAGTTAGAATCACGGACCGGTGCTAAGAACATGCACCTATGAGGAGTGCAGTACTCATGAGGTTGTCATACATGCATGGCTTTTACCTTTGCATTGAAGTTGGAATCGAGAAGAATATTAGATGACTTCAGATCTCTATGGACAACAGGAGGATTGCAATGCTCATGAAGATACTCTAGTCCCCTGGTCAATATCAGTTTTGGTGGGTGGAAGTAGTAAGCATAAGAAAAGGATAAAGAAAGAGGTAAAGCGCAGACCACAAAAACGGGAGTTTGAGTTACCTTGCAACATCAACAGCAATTTTCATTCGCAGATTCCAAGTTAATGCCGATCCATGTGTTGGCCCTGCATGTTCATCAATAGCATAAATAGTATAAGAAAAAGGGCACAAGTTGGAGTCTTCTAATGCTTATTTTTTAATTTTAAAAGTCGGAAAGATATGAAGTTTACCATGCAATTGACTTTCCAAAGACCCATTTTGCATCATTTCATACACGAGAAACCTTGTTTCACCATGAATGCAGTAACCCAGAAGAGAAATTATGTTTTGATGATGAATTTTCGTTAACCAGTTCAGCTCGTTCTGCATTTACAAACAAAATTTAAATGGAAAGGAAAAAAATTAAAGAATCCATAATGATTCAAAACAATTGATAACCAAATCAATTTCATGTAAGACGTTACCTCAAATTCTCTTTCAATGTCCTGTTCTTCACCTTCAAATCTCCTCACTGCTGCAAGGAGTTTTTCACTGAAACAAGCTTTATACAAACATCCACGACCACCTTCACCCAGAACATTAACTTCCTGGAAATTGTTTGTTGCAGCTTGCAGCAAATGATATTCTATAACAGCAACTGAACCCTTCTTCTCAGCCATCCTCAAGGAATTTAATTTATCCACAACCGGAACATCTAAATATTAAATTCAAACAAAAAAAGCAGAAATACTGAGTCTGCATAAAAAGCACAATCGTGTGTAACATGCCTCAAAAAGGAAAATTGTAACAGCAAAAGCAAATTCAATTCTTGGAAAAGAAGATACCATTGCCTTTACTTTTGGCACTGCATGTCCTTGATTTTTTCAGTCTACAGATCCAGCAACATGAGAGAAACAACACTATTCCAACAAGGTGAGTGGAAGCAACAGTTAGTGCTATTAGGGTTCTCTTGTTCAAATCTTGGTGGTGCACTTCTTCAACCACAGGAACCAGAGGCATCCCTTGATAAATAGTATGGGAAGGCTTCTGGTTGAAAGTGTTTTTTATTTAAAAATATATTAAAATATTAAAAAAAAAATTAAATTTAAGGAACACGATTTTCACCCTTCCCAAGCAGACTGACTACAGTATAGAGAAAAGCCTTAGTCGGATATAATTGCTATCCATAAAACAAAAATCGAGAAAAGCTAAAACACACCGATCAGAGAAAAGAAGAATACATTAAACGAAACAGGAGGAGCTGATATAACAAGTTCTGGAGAGAAAAATGCAAATCAATTATGAAAAGAAAAATCACATTTGAACGAGAGAATCGAGAGAAAAATCACATATGTTACATCAAATTTTTCTATGTGCTTCTTTTTCTCAAAATAAGAACGAGTTTGGTGCTTTAGTATTAATTTCATTTCAAGGTTCATATCCGATTTCTGGGTTTCCCCCCCTATATTTCACAAGAGACCAAAGAACACGTATACACAAATTAACAACGTAGAACAAATCTATAACAGGATCACGTTATTGCACTAAGGGTTTGAATTTTGAATGCTTAATGTGAAGCAAAGCAATCCCCTCTAGCCCATTAACAACTTAAAGTACAGAGACATACATATAAAGGCAATGAGTGTTCAGGAACCAAGATGAGGATAAAAACACAAACTTCAAGAAAAGAAAATGAGCATTGTTAACATACTTGGAGATTGATCTTCCATTTTTGAAGAGAAAACAGAAATGGGATTGTCTTTGCTAGCAAGCAGGGAGCCAGAAGTGGAGAAAAGAGTTGGCTCAGGTCTGGTGCCAAGCAAGAAAGACAAAGATGTACTTAACAACGCCCACATGGGCAATCACATACCAAGAACATCATCCATGTCTTGTTCTAAATAGACAAGAGGTAGAGAGATATAGATTTTGTATTTTTGTTGTAATTGAGTGTCAAGATTATTTTTCTCCCCTTAAATTCTCAACTTGAAAATCTAACTTAAAAGGATATAGTATGGGCTGTTTATTTTTGCTGTTAAAACCATGTTTTATAATTTTTTGAAAAAAATATTTTGTTTAAAATTAAATTTTTAATATTTTTAAATAATTTTATATGTTAATATAAAAAATGATTTTTAAAAAATAAAATAGTATTATTTTTATATATTTTCAAAAAATATATATTTTAAAAACCACATAATTCGTTACCCTACGGTTGTAGAAGAAGACAAACTAAAAACTGTTTCAGGGTAAAGGACTCATGCTAGGGGCACTCTCTATAGCAATTGCCTTTCTAGTACTCCCTCTGTCATGAAGCCACGTGTATTTTTAATGAAAATAAATTGGAATCTCTCTGTTAGGCCGTGTTAGGCCGTGTTTGATTGCAGGAAAGTGAATTCCTGGAATTCACTTTCCTGCTTTTCCCATGTTTGGCAGCAATATAAGAAAATGATCAAAGGAAACTGAATTCCAGTCAAATTAAAAAAAGTAACTTTACGAAAGGAAAGTGTTTTCCTTTTGTTAAAGAAAGGAAAACACTTTCCTTCCGTTCATTTTCTGCTTTCTGCAATATTCCTCTCTTTATCAGCCGTCACCGATAACTGACACAGCCCAATCTTAAACTGCACATCGCATTAGATCACACAGCAAGCAAAAAAAGAAAAGAAAAGAAAAATCAATTACAGGAGTATGAAAATCAAAAAATGAATCAAAAAATCGTGCCTTGGTGACAGGAGGAACGGGTAAGGGAAGAGCGGGAGGGGCTCTGGCTTGCTCGGGCATGAAAGAAGCCATTATTGGAGTGTGGATTTGGGATTTCTGGTTGTGAGTGCTGTTGTTACGTGGTAGGAGAGAAGGGAAGTGGGTGTTTGATTTTGAGCGGAAAAGGGAAGAGGGCAAGCGAGATAAAGGGGAATGATTTAGATGGAGCTTTAGGCTCAGATTTTTTGAGCTCAAGAGTGTTGTCGTTGATGATATTGTTGTGATAGAGAGAGGCAAAACGGTGGGGGGAGGGTGGGAGAAATAACTGTGACAGAGAGAGGCAAAACGGTGGGGGGGGGAGGGGGGGCGATTTCTGTTAACATGGAAGAGAAGTGTAGTGGCTGGAGATGGGGCTGGAAATCAATACATCCGGGGGGAGGAAGAAGAAACAAAAATCAGGCCAGAGGGGGGAAAGGTTCCAGCGGCGGTTCTGGCTGGAGAAAAAGGAGCGGCCGAGAGGGAGAGAGGCAGAGGGGAAGTCCTTGTGGGGGGAGCTGTTTGGGTTCCTTCTGTGTTTTGGCCAAAGAGTGAGCAGAGACGGTGGGGGGAGTGTTGGCTTTTTGAGTGAGGGAGAGGAAGACTTGCCCGGCTGAAGGGAGAAGAAACTGAAAATCAGGACCCCCTTCAGCCAGGGGTTTCTCTGGTTTTGGTCCCCAAGGCCAAAAGTGGGGGAAGGTGGTGGCTTGTCTTCCAGGGGAAGGAAGAGGGACAGGAGACCGTGGGTCTCTGCCCACTGCTGTGGGGAAGAAGAAAATGGTTGCCTTCCATTGGGAGGGGAATGAGGGGGGGGGATGGGAGCAGGGGAATTGGGGGAACTGGGACCGAGAGGGGAGGGGATTGGGAGGGGAATGGGAACAGTGAATTGTTGAAGGGAAAATGTGTAATGAATAACACGGGGAATGGGAGGGGAATGGAACAGTCCAATTGAGAAATTATACAAACCGGTTATAACAGGGGAAATGAGAAATGAATATAACAGGAAAAATAGAGAATTATTGTCCGCTTCTTTCAGCATAATTTTTTGTAGAAAACTAATTTGGCTTTCTTCATATGAAAAAAAAAAACTTATTTTAAGCTTTTATAATTGAAAAAAATATATTAATAGGCTTTTTGTAGAAATATTTCATAAGCTTATGTATGAATATAGGATATAATAAAAAAAATCATCATTATACTTTTTAGATTTCATTTTTTTTTATTGTAAGTGATTAAATATTTTATATATATTAGATAAACTTGAAAAAAAAATTAATTCATTATTAAATTATTTTCTAGTTCATTTTCCATAACATAACCAAACACTGGAAAGTGTTTTCCAGTTTATTTTCCATAACACTACCAAACATTGGAAAATACTTTCCCGGAATTCACTTTCCAGGAATTCACTTTCCCCGGAATTCACTTTCCCAAAGGAATTCACTTTTCTGCAAACAAACGGGGCCTTAGTTTAGTGATAGTTTGGAAACGCCGCTGTATCTATATTTTTAAAAAATCTAATTTTTTTTTGTTAAAAATTAAGTTTTTATGTTTTTTGGATTATTTTGATACGCTAATCTTAAAAATAATTTTTTTAAAATGAAAAAAATATCATTTTGATGCATTTCAGCACGAAAAATATTTTAAAAAGCAATCGCAACCACATTCTCAAACAGATTTAAAAGAGAAAAGGGAATATCTATCATTATATCATAATTATTTCTTTTTTACTGTCTGGTTTTTTTTTAATTAAGGTCATGTGAAATTGGTCACGAAACTTTAAAAGATGATTGAGTAAATAAATTGCCAAATTAAATATTTAGTTTTGCCTTTTACAATCCACACATGAAGACTCAGTAGCCCTTAGATTTATAAATAGGAGCACAAATAATTATGTAGAACATGTGAAAAATATGCAAGAATATCTTATAAATTATATAGTTGTGGTCGGGGTTATAATTGTGTTTATATTTAGAGTTATTTTGTATCGTGGTATTGAATGTTTTTTAAAATATTTTTTGTTTGAAAATATATTAAAATAATATTTTATTTTTATTTTTAAAATCAGCACATCAAAACGATTTAAAAATAAAAAAATAATATGAAGTAAGAAAAAAATAAAAATAAAATTTATTTTTAAAAAAATACTTTTGAAATACAAAAATAAATTAGCTTTTGGGAAAAAAAATTGTATAGTAAACTTACAGGTTAAATTGAAATGCATATTTGATATAATATAAAACTAGTTTATTATTTTATATAAGTTTTTATGTATTAAGATATACATGTGAAGTTTCTCTACTTTTGTCATTTACAACGTAAGGATCATATGTACTCCGATCTCATTTTATTTAATTAATTACTAAACACTATAAATGTATTGGGTATATATCTTATATCGCTTTTGTAGTTCCAATTTAGAAAACAGATTAAAATTGTGAGGCATATTAATTAATTAAGTAATTTTAATATTATAGTTGAGATGAATTATAATTTTAACCACAATACACTTCCAAATATGTAGTAAAAAGGCGATTGTAACCACACAACGCGGTTGCACCGTGTTTTTTGTATTTTTTATTATTTTAATATGCTGAAAATTAAAATTTTAAAAATAAATAAATAAATTTTATTTTAATTAACTTTTCAATAAAATATACTTTAAAAAACAAACCTACACTGTGGAGAGATAGAGAAGGATGAAATCGTAAAGAGCAAGCTGATGTTAGGTGTTTCAGCAACTGTGCATGATAAAGTTGCCGGTTGCAGTGAGCATGCATTAAAACCTGTTTTTTAAAGTATTTTTAGTTTAAAAATTATTAAATTAATTTTTAAAAAATATCTTTTGATAATTTTGATATATTAATATTAAAAACAATTATTTAATATATTCTTAAATGCTGCTTAAAAGCGATGGTAGCTAGCAATGCCTAAAAAGGGAGGAAGATAGGAAGAGGAGGCAAGTGGACATGAAATCACGTAGCAGTTATTGACTATGAAAGCTGGCCATGACCTCAATTCAAGAGGTTTGAGAGAGAGATAGCTGGCGATGACCTGTGCCTGTGTGACTCCCATTAAGGCAGCCTCTACTCTCTGCCACTTCCCCAAAACCACCGAGGTTGATTGAACAACAGGAAGAAGAAGAAATATCTTAGGAACCTATCGGCGAGTTCGTGATCTTGAAGAAGATAAGGTATAATACCTAGTTCTCTGGCATCAACCACAACTCGCATGTGAGGAAGGGTCAAGCCATGAATTTTTCCTGGCTATTAAATAAATATATAAATTTTTTAAAAGATTAATTATTAATTCATATACATGAATTTTTGAAGTTAATAATAAAGTTTTAATTCAAATACACTACCTAAAATATTAAAAAAATAAATTTAAAAACACATAAAATTAAAGTGAAAGTAAAAATAAACTCATTATTGAAGTTACATCTTTTGATGTTTTGTGGAATATAATTCATCTATAATCGAATCTGAATCGATATTGTAATAACTCCTTAACCGAGATAAAATAACAATGTCATGTCAGCTGGAAAATAAAAAAATTAAATTTTTTTCCCTCTCTCAATTCCTCATTCCTTCACTTGATTCTTCCTTAGATTAGTATTTTATAAGTTAGACTTTGTAAGTTTACAAAGTTATTCTCTCACTTTTTTTTTTCTTGGATTTTTTTTATGTTTTTCCCTTACTTTTCTCTCTTTCTCTCTCGCCTTTTCTTTTCTTTCTTTTCCATTTTTGTTTCTGCCCAATTGGCAACATATAAAAGGAAAGAGGAGCTGATTTGTTTTATTTTTTAATGGCAAATAACTATTTTATCTTTAATGAGTCGTTTTGCTTTTATTTGACAGTTTTTTTTTTTGTTAGCACTACCAAGCTCCATTCATCCTAAAATTTTTATCATATTTTATTCAATATATTTTAAGATCCCTCGTAAAATTTCAGCTCAATCTGATGGTCGGATTGAAAATTACGTCCAATAACATAAAACTGATCAAATTGTAATTTTTCATCAAATTTTTAAATTTCTCCAAAAATTATGAAATTTTAACTCAAGTTAAAACATCATATTAGAAGGCTCTTCGCAAATTTTTAGAATTTTTTGATAACTCAATTGAGAATTATAAATTTATTTTTTACATAAAACTAGTCAAAAAATATTAATAAAATCTTGACCTGAATTGTAGCCCAGCCAAGCTTTAACATTACTCCACCCTGATATGAGATTTGTTTCGATCATCAATGTTGAAACTCGAAAAACCGAAGCACATCGATGATTTCTATGCTACTGAATGAGGGTTACAACAAAGCTTTAAATGCTCTACAAATGCAGAGGGGACGTAATTCACCGCCATATGGGCCTCCTTCTAACCATTGCAAGGAGAATTAAAAAAATATCCTTGAATTATGGGACATTTCTCGTCTGTTGTCACTGAGCTGGGGACAATAAGGACGGTGACGGCACACTGTTAGCCGTTTGGTTCATCTCGTTAGTAATCCACTCAAACTTCCAATCACATCTCTTTCAATGCCCCACGTTCAAATTTCAATCCCAATCCTTCACTAAAAAACCCCACCACCAGCTCTGCTAGCCTTTTCATTCGCCGATCCCACTCAACCACCTGATATTATAAGGAGATTGGAGAGTGCCCCTCTGCCAACAAGTAATGAAAAATACCAGAGTAATGAACTAGAGGAGGGTCGTATAAACACAAATTCTGGCTACCATAATTTGATGACTCATTTTGTTCCATGTTCTAAGTTTTCTAGATATGCACTACTAGTCAGGCGGTGGTAAGGAGATCTCCAAGGTGTCAGAACGTCCCTGATTCGAATTCTATTTTTTACATTTTCAATCCACAAGCGAGTGTGTGAAAATGACTACCAACCGCTCTCTGTCGTTAATACTATTGCGGTGGGTAAGTTACTGGTAATTCAAGATTACCACCGGAACATTATCAATGAGAGACAGGCAGCTGGTAATAATTTTTCAATTTAACCACTGCATGTTCTCTCCTCTATTCCATTTATCTTCTTCACTCATAAACAACAGACCCCGACTAGCTCCCATTGCCATCAATGCTCGGCCTGCCAATCCTTACCGGCCGACCACCCGGTGCGAATGGGCTTAAAGAAACTTCCTTGAGTTGAAGACACTCCCTTGTGCGCGAGCGCGTGTTTTCGTTGTGTTGTTATGGATTTTAATGTGTTTTTTGAGTGAAAGTTTTTGGGATTCGATGGAAAACCTTGTGATATGCTGTGATTGGATCAGTTTGAATAAGCCAATTAAAAAAAAAGTGAATCCAAAATCTACATGGGTGTTTCATGTGGACATCAGCTTGCGATATATTATCCGGGCTGGGTATGACCATTGCATGTATTCTAGTTATCAAGGCCTTTCTGTTATGGATTGAAATTGGAAAGACTGTGTAATCGGGCCATGAGCCTTGCATGCATGATTTGCTTTCGATGAAAAGTACACACAAAAAAAAAAAAATTGTTTTAAAAAATTATATATATATATTTGAGAGTGAAGTTGTTACTGTATTTTTAAATGAGTTTCTAAAATATTTTATATTTAAAAATTAAATAAATACTATTAGTTTTTTTTATTATGATGTGATGATATCAAAATAAAAAAAAATTATTTTAATATATTTTTAAATAAAAAAATATTTTTGACTACAATGTTAAATTAGTGTTACATCATGTTCATGAAGATTTTTTAAAATGTCAAATATTATTTTCGATTTTTTAATTAATCTATTGTATAATTTGAGTAGGAAATAACCTTAAGACGTTGCTCCTATTCAAAAGAGAAAAAAAATGAAAAAAAAAATTAGCAAGAGGAGAAATGAAAGTACACCTCATCAAAAAAAAAAAATATATATATATATATATACAAAAAAAATATTTGAGATTTCACTCTAGCAATTAATACTGTTATATTTTTGGTATTTTGCAACTTGATCCTTCAATTTTTTTATTATAACTTTATCCTTTAATGTTGGGTTAATAGGTATTGAGTTTTATAAAAAAAAATTATATAGAGTTATTTCAGGTAGCTTAGGTTTTTTTGGGGTCTTTTTCTAATTGATTATTTTTTCATTTATATCCTTCAAGATTGAGTTTATTGAAAATTTAATTTCATATTTTTTTTTATTTTCTTTTTATGAGGTTATCCTGATTTCATGATATAGGTTTGACAAGTTAATCTGGATTGACTCGAGATTATTTTCTTGTTTTTTAATTGAATCTTTCAATATTGGGTTGATTGAAAATTGTGTTTTATAATTTTTTTATGTACTTTCTATGGGGTTATAATGATTTTATGACTCAAGTCGCAAGTTAGCCTAGTTTTCTCGAGTTTTTTTATCTTTTTTTGAATTTATATTTTTTTTCAATACTGGGTTGATTGAGAATTATGTTTCATAATTTATTCTGATTTGCATTCTATGAGGTTATCATGGTTTCATGACTTAGGTCACGAGTTTATTCAGTTAACTCAGATTGTATTTTTGTATTCTTTTTTAATTGATTTTTTTTCAATTTTATCCTTCAATATTTGGTTGATTGAGAATTGAGTTTCATAATTTGTTTTAATTTTCCTTATATACGGTTATCCCGGTCTTATGACTAAATTTAACAGGTTAGCCTGTGTTGACTCGACTCATTTTTCTAATTGAATTTTGTTTTTAATTTCATCTTTCAATATTAGGTTGATTGAGAATCGGACTTAATTATTTTTTTATTTGCTCTCTACAAGGTTATCAAGGTCTCTGAGTTAGAGATTTGAAAAGTGAACCTGAGTTGATATTTTTTTTTTGTTACAGTGGAAATAAAGCAAAAAGACTAAACAATTCTAGGGAAGCTAATTCCCATGATATTTGCTAGAAGAAGCTGTTGCAAGCCTTGAGGAGGCTCATCCCAGATCATCAAACCATTGTCGCAGGAAGTTGCAAACTTTGCCATAAAATCAGCACAAAAATTAGCCTTTCTAAATGTATGTTCAATTCTGACAGTCCAGTCTCTACTCAGTAGTTCTCTAATCTCGAAAGTAAGGGCCCTGTACTTATGGAAACCCACTTGATTAGCAAACAACAATCTAAGAGCATCCTTTTGAGTCTAAGTGACAAATTATCTTGCGATATCCTCGATCCCAAGCCAGCTTCAGTCCTTTAGCAATAGCTAGTAACTCTGGAAGAAGGTTGCAAGCAATACCTGCAAAGACAGTAAATCCAACAAGAAAATTCCCCATACTGGCCCTAATTAAATCACCAGCTCCAATCCTACCAGGGTTACCGAGAGAGCTACCATCCACATTAATCTTTACAAAATCTCAAGGAGGCCGTTGCCACAAGATCTGGATTGTTTCTTTGGTTACCTTCATATCTTCTCCCCAAGCCATACGAGAATCAGTAGCCATTCTCCAAATATTCCTCCTCAACCAAACATCGCCTTCATAGTGGTTTTCGAAAGCAAAACAGTTTCTCTGCCTCCAGATCCACCATAAAGCTGAAAGAAACAGATGACCCTGGTCTGAATCCACTTGCTGAATAATCCAGTCCACAATATTCCCACCAAGAAAATTAGTTGCTCCAATGAAACCAAGTTCCTGCCAAACCTCCCAAGCTCTTCTACAGTCTCTAATACAGTGCCAAGTATCCTCGACAGCAAATTGGCAGCGGGGACAGCCCTGATTGTTCGTTAACCTCCTCTTAAATCGAAGTGTGTTTGTTGGTAAACAGCCATGGAATATGAGCCAAATTAAGTGCTTGACCTTTTCTATAGCCTTAAGCTTCACTAACCAATGCCATTTCCCCGTATTATCCTCCATATGTCTAGAGGATCCAATATGAGTTGATATGAATAAATCCAAGTATATCCAATATGTTATCGTTTTAATATTAAAAAAAATATTGTTTTGATTTTTTTAGTCAAATTATATTTTTATCAGTTGTTTGAGTTATTTTTGGACTTTCAAAGTCGACTATATTATATCTAGTCGATCTCTATATAATTTAAGTTTTTTTTTGCTAGAAAACATGTTAACAACACCTAAATATTTTTTTATATTCAACAAAAATTTAATTAGACCTACAAGTAGCGTAGATAATTATCTAGTTATAAACAGCAACATTATTTGGGAATACGATTAAACTGTAAGTTTTTTGTTTTTTGAGTGTTATTTAATTATTTTAATTTAATAATATCAAAATTTAAAAATATATTTAAAAAAGCTTTTGAAAATCACTTTCCCAAGGACCACGAACATTCAAAAGAGGCATATGGTCTGGCATTTGCATTTAAGGGTCTTCTGGTCAAAATGGCACATATAACCAGGCATCCCCAACTCCAACGCAGTGTTAAATTGCGAGCTAAAAATTAAAAAATAATATTTTAATTTTTATTTGTTTGTTTTTTCATGTTAAAGGATAAATTAAATAAAATATTAAAATACATTTTCTTTTTCACAAATATTATTTTTTTATATTTTTTTTAAAAATCAAAATTAATAAAGTGGAACCAATAAAATAATAAGTAGAAAAAAAATAATATTAAAGTTATTAATAAAAAATAAAATATTTATTTACTCCACTCTAATACAATTAATTTTTTAAATATTTTTTTCATTGAAATATATATGATAAAAAAATTTATATTTATACTATTTAAAATACTATTTTAGTAATTTACCTCTTTAAAATAACATAATGAAGATGCTCTTACACCGAAGAGCATCCCATTTCACCCACCTCTCAATTATCCATTGTCCAGAGCCTGGACTCTGCAAGGCCTTGCCCCTATCCATTTCTATTGGAACTCGCAAAACTAGCTCTCATCTCTTGCACATTAATGGATTCCGTGACATTTAATTAAGCATCGAACAAGTTGATACTGCGTTTTTCGGCTCAAGAGTCAAGACTGGTCACCAACAGGGTATGGCATATTTATAGTCCACTGAGACGAATCAGGCTAGTCATGATTAAGAGGGATCGAAACTAGGTTAAGATTAATAAATGGCTCAAGGCAGAACGAGCATTGATGCTACCTCATTCAAGCTCCTCCTCGACCTTACATTTCACAGAGTCTTTATATATATATATATATACTGGTAAACCATTTTCAGGCGGACAGAGAGGAATGAGAAAAGCAAAATGAGGTGAAAGCAGCAAAAATGAAAGTAAATAGAGTGATTCTGATAGTTTTAGCACTTCTTTTGATAACCCAATCGCTCTCGGAAGCCATCCCTCGCCTCAAACACAAAGAAATTACCGAAGGCAAAGATAGAGAAGAGAAGAGAAGCAGCAGTGGAAGCAGTGGCAGAAGTAGCAGAGGTGGTAGTAGACGGAGCAGAAGTGGTGGAAGAAGATCAAGGGGATCATCCAACTGTGACCCATTATTTCAGTACCTATTTGGAAACTGTGGCCAATGGCCTTTCCCAACTTCCCCCTCACCAAACAATCCATTTCAGCCCTCACCCAGACCCTCCCCTCCTAGGAGGAGGGCTCCACCATTGCCTCCTCTAGTGCCTTCTCCTCCTCCACTCCCCCTTGTCCCGTCTCCACCACCAACAGTGCAACCTCCAGTAGTACCATCACCACCTCCCGAAGTCCCATCCCCGCCACCCGTTGCTACGTCCCCACCACCTTCTTCATCGCCACCAGTGTCACCACCTTCTTCACCACCACCCCCATCTCCACCTCCACCATCCTCTCCACCTCCACCACTGGCTCCTTCTCCACCACCACCAGTACCATCTCCTCCTCCAGCACCATTAGTATTCCCACCACCTCCACTAGTCCCTTCACCACCACCACCCGAAGTGACACCATCACCATTAAATCCATGGCTATTACCTCCACCTGAATTCACACCTCCGCCACCACTAGTCTCTATATTTGATCCACCAACAGAGCCAGACGTCCCACCAGATGATGAGTTTACACCAGCACCGCCATTAATTCCAATATTTGATCCACCAACAGAACCAGATATGCCATCACCAGATGATGAATTTACACCTTCACCACCATTAATCCCAATATTTTCCCCACCAAGTACCGATCAACCAAATATGCCACCGGATGAATTTGCACTACCACCACCATTGCCCTTATTTAATCCACCGCCAGAGCAAGATTCGCCACCCGCTGATGAGTTTACACCAGCACCCTTTCTACCAATACCACCATTTCTACCACTCATAGGATCACCACCAACTGATGTGTTTACACCAACTCCTTTAGTCCCCATGTTTTCTCCACCAGTACCTGACGATCAGCCTCCACAATTTCCTTTACTGCCACCAAAAGAACCATTTACATTCACTCCACCTATAGAATCAACCACCCCAAATGCACCTGACCTTTATTTCCCACCACCTTTAGTGCCTGAAATACCAGATAATCCACAGGAGCCCCTGCCATTTTCTAATTACGTGCCGCCAGCACCAGATGCTGCATAAAATCTGCACCCAGTTTAGCATCTACAACCGCCAAATGCTCTTCCATTGAAGAGCTGAATGCTTCTTCTTTTTCTTTATACTAGAATTGATCCGTTAAAAAAATAAATAAGCAGAAAATAGTAAGTACTGATGACGAAAAATTAGAGAAAGTTTGTCTTCTAAATTCGAGTCATCGAGTGTTTGAAAAAAATCAATGAGATCACGTGTTCTTAAGAATCTGCACTTCCACGTCCATGATTGCATTTATTATTATTATTATTATTATTATCATCAGGAAAGATAATATTAGAATTCGGAATTTTCTACAAATCAATGGCCTAAATGCAAATCCGACCCAGCTATAACTATAGACCATGGCAACAGGGGCGGAGCAAGAACAAATAATTAGGGGGGCCGTGACATTTCCTTGCACATTTCCGATGCTCTTCACGTCACAAGGAAGGGGCTGGGAAATGTGGAAAAACATTTCCTTGTACGGGCCGGGGCCGGGGCCCTGCCAGCCCCCCTGCCTCCGTTACTGCATGGCAAGGCTCGGGACATGATCATTGATCATTTTTTTTTAAACATGGGCTAAAAATTATGTTTTTTTTATTTTTTTAAAATAACAAAATTTGATTTAATTGACTAAATTACAAGTTTACCCAAGATTTTAGTATGATTATTCCAGTTCGGTTTAATCATGTTATGCCCCACTACTCAAGTTGACTTGCGAGCTTGATTAAAAATATGTTTGGTATTATAATAATAATTATTTTTAAAAACTTATATTTAAAAATTTATTTAAATAATTTTTTTTATTTTTTAAAATTTATTTTTAACAATAATGCATTAAAAAATTAAATTAAAAACTTTCAGAACGCACTGTGCAACATTGCCTAACAAGCTCTGAATTTAATAATCAGTCCAAAGAGTTCTGATTTTTTAATACTGTTTATTTATCATCGGTTTTGAATTCCAATCGAGATCACCTCCCAATAAAATAAAAAATGGTCGTTGTAACCATCTAGATGGTGGCCCAATAGTAAGAGTTTGGGACCAAGAGGTTTGCTTCCTCTGTGGTCTCAGGTTCGAGCTCTGTGTTTGCTCATATGATGGTCACTGGAGGCTTACATAGTCATTAACTTTAGGGCCCGTAAAATTAATCGAGATGCGCACAATTTAACCCGAACACCTACATTAAACTAAAAAAAAAATAATCGTTGTATTGTCTGTTCACTTTCAAACAATATTGTTTTATTAACTTGGCAGATCATTCTAAAATAAATAAATAAGCTTAATTAAGTCATTGGGGTTGAGTTCGTAAGAAGTCAAAGGGTTATTCTAGAAAAAAAAAAACATAGGGATTGAATCCGACATTTGAATTTTTTTTAAAAAAATCTAAGATACAATATCTTCAAGACATACGTGCATTCTTGAAATCGACCGATGAGAAGATATAGTTTTGTTTAACAGGTAACCTGGTCTACGATACAAATACTCTTCATTGACCAATTAAAATGAAGATTACTTCTTGTGTTTATATTAAACTACGAACCCTAATTTAAAATTAAGATACCCAATTTATTAATTTCACTACTTAATCTCAGGGCTTTGATTTAATTTATTGGAGATGGCATAAGGCATTTTTTTTTAAAAAAAAATCAGCATGGTAAATTAAAAATAGTGGTAGAATAACATAATTTTTTTAAAATAAAATAACACTGTTTTAACTTGTCGTGTTTTCTAATCGCAATATTTATGGATATCACGATTCTAAAACATGATAATTGCAATATATCGTAAAATTAAATTTTTTTTGCTAGTATTTTGATAATTATTGCGGTTTCAAAACAGAACAATTACTTAATATCATGTTTTTTAGTTTAGTTGTGACTTTTCACATGTTATATTTTAAAACCACAACAAATAACAAGACTAAAAAAAAAAAATTACAAGGCTAAAAGAAACAATAAATATAGAGGGGTAGCTTGTCATATTTTTTTAAAAATAAGAAAGAAAAGAAAAAAAAAGAATAGTGTCAACTTATAATATTTTATTTATAAAAATATTTTGAATGTTAAAATAATTATAATAGCGAACTTATAATATTTTTATTTTTTATTGAGTTTGTAAATATCTGAATTATTATGTTATTATGTAAAGTAAAATAATTATATAAAAATAGAATTTAAAATAATTGTTTTTAAAACTTAAAAAGAAAGTGTTAAGGTGTTCAAAATACAAAATAATTAAAGAGGGGGGAGAGAGAGAGAGAGAGAGAGAAGGAGCGGAGGGCTGAAGGACCTTTTCGAATTTGAAAAGAAAGGGTTAATCGTTCTTGAAGCTCCATTATATATTCTGAAGAGGGGAGCTCACTGATTCTCTCCTCCAGCAACTTTCCTTTCAAGTCACTATCTCTCGTTTTCTTCTTCTCTCATCCCAATTTCCAATTCTCAAATCCACACAAGCAAAATGAGAGATCGATCCACTGAATTACCACCAGAATGCTGGGAATTGATTTTCAATTTCCTTGACCACCACCGTCACTTCGAATCCCTCTCTCTAGTCTCCACCCAATTCCTCTCTATCACCAATCACCTCCGTCGTTCCTTAATAATCTCCTCCCAAACATCCCCTTTCCTTCCAAATCTTTTCCAAAGATTCCCAAATCTCAAAGGAATTGAAATCCGTGAGTTCGACGGAGACCTCAATTTCCTTCTCCATCAAATCTCCAATTCAGGGTTGGACCTTGAATCCCTCACTCTCTCTAGCCAAGACCACTTTCCCTTGATGGGTTTGAGGGAGTTGGGGCTGAGAATGAGAAATTTAAGGAAATTGAGTTGCTCGGAAATGAATTGTTTACAAGATACTCATCTTTTTGAAATTGGGAATTCGTTTCCATTGCTTGAAGATCTTAATATTAGTTTTCCGCAATATAATTCACGTTTTGATCCAATTGGGTCCTTGGATCTGCAGCGTTTTTCAGGGATTGTAACTGATGAAGGGATCATTCACTTGTCAATGAAGCTCAAGAGTTTGCTTAAGATTGATCTTTCTGGTAACCAATTCATTTCTGATAAATCACTTCAGTTTTTATCGGAGAATTGTTTGTTGTTAAGGGAAATAGTGATTCGTGAGTGTGATTTTATAACCCAGAATGGAATTGGTTCGGTTATGCGTAGATGCATTAATTTGAATTATATTTCGGTGGATGGAATTGGAATCCCTTCTATTGAACTGTATTTTCAAGAATCATTTGTGTTTGCGAAAAATTTATCTGAAGTTAATCTCTCACATTCGTTTATCTCCGATGAATTGCTTTCTTCGATTGCAGACGCTTGTCTTCCACTAAAGAAACTGACTATCTGTCATTGCTATGATTTCACATTTGTTGGAGTTTCTTATTTGTTGTATAAGTATCAGTTTCTTGAATACTTGGATCTTGAAGGAGCAAATTTTTTGACCGATGAGTCCATGATTGATTTGTGTGAGTTTCTTCGGAAGCTGACCTTTATAAACCTTAGTTTATGTTCTAAGCTGACGAGTTTGACCTTCTTTATGCTTGTAAGTAACTGTTCCTTGTTGAAAGATGTCAAAATGGAGAGAACAAATTTAGGGGTGGAAGAGTTTCTGGTGGATTTTGGAATCAACCCCTGTGTCATGTCTCTAAACTTGGCCAGGAATGAGAGTTTGAGTGATGAATGCATAAAAAAGATTGCATTTTGTTGCCCCAATTTGCAAGAGCTCAAGATCAGCCATTGCCCTACTATTACAGAAGAAGGGATTAGAGAAGTTTTAAGGAGTTGTGGTGAAATAAGACATTTGGAGATGAATCATTGTTCAGGGATAAAGTGTCTGGATATAGACTTTGAACTTCCTAAGTTGGAGGTTGTGCAAGCAGAAGGACCAGTACTGGATGATGAAGCATTGATGATGATTGCTAAGAGATGCCATGGATTGTTGCAGTTGGACCTGGAAGGTTGCCTGAATGTGACGATAAAAGGGGTAAATGGAGTGGTGCAAAGCTGTATGAGATTGAGGGAGATAAATTTGAAGTGGTGTGATAATGTGAAAGTTGATATCATACCAAGAATGGTGTTTTCAAGGCCATCCCTGAGGAAAATTATCCCCCCATGTAGATTTATTCCTACTGATAAGCAGAATAAATTTTTTCTGCGTCATGGATGTTTAGTTTGCAAAGGCTAGTTTTCTGGAGCTCTTGGCTTTGCTCTCTTCCAATTTGATTGAGTATTATAGTTTTCATTTTAGTTACTACTGTGAGAAATTTGTTAGTGGATTGTATATGTGTGTAAGCAATCACGTTGTCGATGCTTGATAGAACTGAGACTTGTAATATTTGCAG
This sequence comes from Populus trichocarpa, assembly GCF_000002775.5. Taxonomy (NCBI): domain Eukaryota; kingdom Viridiplantae; phylum Streptophyta; class Magnoliopsida; order Malpighiales; family Salicaceae; genus Populus; species Populus trichocarpa. The sequence goes on along the minus strand of NC_037287.2, from coordinate 18,548,060 downwards.
GCTTGCAATAAATCTTTTTAGACGCCAGGTGTTTATTGGTTGTAAATTGAGCACTGTACTTGAACTAGCCTTGCATATGTGTTTGTGTGACCTTGAGCGGGGTTTTGCTCACTTTTCTTCTAACTGTGATAATTTCTTTTTCTAATGTTGGATCTCTCTGATTCTTGGGCAAGTTGATTGCATAACCAGGGGTTGCTGGTCAGTTTTATGCTATTGTTTTTTGTTAGGTTTAGAGATTGTTACTGATTTTTCTTGGAATCATCACCCTGTGCAATGGATCTATTTAACAAACAGCCCATGCAGCTCTCCTTTCTGGAAGGATTGTTCCATCTTCCATGTAATTCTAAATGTTCGTTGCTCTTTATGTTCTTTCCTCTGGGTATAAACTTTGCATTTTAAATCATCATAGAACATCATCTGCTTGTTAGTATATTATATCAGCATCATCCCATTTTGGTTGATATGCATCAGCTTTACTTTATCTATAACTATCGATACACTATTGCTTGCTGGCCAGTATCCTTTACTAAAACAAAGAAAAGAAATGCATACAATGGTGAAGGCATGTTTAATAAAACTGTCATTTTCCTCTCTTACTTCAAAAACTCTTCAAGTTTGTTCGGTTATATAGTGGCCTGATCAAAATCCCAAGCACTGAAATGTTACTTTGAAATAGCTATTCCATTTGATTTCAGCGTTTGCAAAATTACTGTATGTGACACGAGAGCTAGCTTGATGATTGGATCCGAGGTTTAACTTCTCAAGGTCTTTTAGTTCTAGAGAGTCCAGTATAATTTCTCACTGAACCGCTAGCCCGAGTCTCCATGCACAGCCAACAAAAATGTGCTGCTGCTGCTGCTGCAAGTGATAAGAGAGCTCCACTGGACAAGCTTGTGGAATGCTTGTGTCAGTCATTAATAAATCACGAAAATACTCTCTCCTTTGCTTAGTGTGCCGGTCGCTTTGGCTGGTAGCCGGAGTTTTTACTTTGATGTGTTTGTGGTGGTGTTTTGCAGTTTTGGCCAGCTGCAAGGCTGAACTCCTTCATATACACCAAGCAATACTTTTACGGAAGAATTAACTATGGAGGAAGAGATTAGTGGCCAAACATGGTTATAAAAAGCCTAACCAACTCGTTAAATCATGATCTTATGATAAAAAAAAATAGAATCCAATTAAGACGTTATTTGTTTGATGAAAAATGGTTTTTTTAGAAAATAGATTTATGAAAAATGCATTATTTTTCGATGTTTGGTAGTGTTATAGAAAATAAGTTGGAAAATACTTTATAGTATTTGGTTATATCTTGGAAAATGAGTTGGAAAATAACTTATTAATGTTTTATTTTTTTTTCAAGTTTATTAAAATAAAGATGAATAAATTTTACAAATTAAAATGTTAAATGAGAATGAAATTGAAAAAAAATATAATTTCATTAATTATCTCATATAAAATAAATAACAATCAAAATTATGGAGATCAAATCTAACAGATAAAAAAAATTAAAAGATGATGAAATTAAAATAATAATAATAATAATTTCATAAATTATTTCAAATAAAATAAGTAATAATCAAAAGAATGAGGATCAAATTTGATAGATAAAAAATTTTAATTAAAAAAATAATAAGTGAAAAGCAAATAACAATCATAAAAATAAAGACCAAAGTTAATATAAAAATCAAATTCTAAAGGATGAAATTGAAATAAAAAATATTCAAAACAAAATATATAGCAATCAAAAGTTTGAGAACCAAATTTGATATAATCAGCAAATAATATGATATTTCTAAATTTTTCACAACTTCTGAAAAGTATTTTCCGTTCAAAATAAAAAAAAATACTTTTCTGGAAACCAAACTAAATTTCTCTTTGACTAGAAAGTGTTTTTCATTGATCATTTTTTTAATAGCAAATAAATATATAAAAGTTAAAAAATAATTTTAAATTATAAAATAAACGAGATCTAAGATGAACATCGTATCAATATTTGAAGTATCAAAATCATTAAAATCGTATTTCAGCAAGTGATTTTAACAATGGGATTGACTAGTATGATTATGTTCTCACATTAGCATCGATGTTTTAGCCATAGGTTGCGTAGAAAATTCATTATATATATATATAATGTTCTCTAAGTTTTGAAATGTTGATACAATTATAAATGTGTTTTTTTCTGATATGACCACCTATTTTGTTGGGGGGGGGGGGGGGGGGGGGGGGGGTTGGGGCGGTGTGGGGGGCGGGCGGTATTGACATCATAAAAAAGGCCGGAGCAAGTATTTTCAAAAAAAGTGACCTTGCAACCACCCACTCATGCTAGTCATTGATGGGTAATTGTGTTTGTTTTTATCTGTTTTTTTTAAATAATTTTTATTTAAAAATATATTAAAATAATATATATATTTTTATTTTCAATAGCATATCAAAACAATAAAATAATATAAAAAAATTTTTGAAGAGAAAAAATTAAAAAAATAATGGAACTTGAGAAGTGGTAAAAAAACAAATAACAATTCCAAAATTTTTTATACAAAACGACTATTAATGCCATAGTGGAAATCAATTTTCTTTACCAAGCTTCCATTGTGTTGGAGGTCATATTGTTTATCAAGCGGTGGCCTGCGGTGTTATTGTTTATGCAGTGATGGGGTTCGGATTGGCTGCTGCTATGTTCTTTTTGTATCTATTCTTTATGCACTAATTCACATTATTATACTTCACCTTGTATGGAATGATGACTGTCGGGTTTACTCCAAACCACCATATCGCCGCCATAGCTTCCGTCGCATTCTCCGGTTATGGACCTCTTCTCAGGATTTACAGTTCCCCGACCTGTAAGTGTTTGCTTTCTTAATTATTTCAAATCAAATAATAAGATAATCTTCTCGATTACACTATCAAATTAAGAAGGATTTACAAAGTCAATATTATTATCAACATTTTCCTTAAACCTCTTCAACGCTTGCATCAACTGTGATAGAGAACAATTAAAAATAAAATTCTAATTTAAGTACTAAAAAATAAATTATAATATTTCTATATAGTAAGAATTGTGTTTATTTTATTCAACGATTCAATGATTTATAAAAATTAATGTCTATATATAAACAATGATGGAGACAGATAACAACAATAACAATTTTCTTTGAAAAAAACGTCAGGATAAATCTGTCTTGCTAATTTTTAACACCTACTTTTATAGATCGTGTGGATATAAGTTTTAAAAGTACATTGAAAAAAAAGAAGTCAAATTTGCATCGCATGATGAATGATCACACATTACGTTAGTTGATGTTGATTTTGATGCTTTTGTTTTTATATTTTTTTAACAACCTCTTTGTATTTTTAATATTTTTATATAAAGTTATCAAGATTTTGTTTATTTTTTGTATTTGAAAAACGTTTTTAAAAAGATTAATTTATTTTTTTGCTTTAAATTAAAATATATTTTTTATATTTTTAGATTATTTTGATACGTTGATGTCAAAAATATTTTGTTAAAAATAAAAATATATTATTTTAATACATTTCCGAGTAAAAAATACTTTAAAAAATAACCGTAACCACACTTCCAAACATCCATTTTTCTATAGATAAACCTTGAATCTAGTTGATTCTTACATGATTTAAGTTGAGTGTTAAAAAAATCAACTCAAAATGAACACGTTTTAATTTACTATTTAACTAAATCTTGTTATAATTTTGTTATTTTTTTTAAAAAATCTTGAAATATTATTATTTTAATAAACTTAAATTAACTCGTGACTTACGACTCTAGCATCATTCAAGTCATGATGTATTTAATTAGCATGACTCTATAAATTGAAAAGAAAGGTCACCTGGAAATATCTCACACGTTTTTATTAGTTGATGTACACTTGTATGCATGTGGGTAATTTCCAACATCCTTTTCATGAACTTTGAGTAGGTATAAGTTTTAGTTGCATGGCATCACGAATGATCTCACACATTCCAAATAGCATCATGGATGATCTCACACGAATATATATATATATATATATATATATATATAATGGTATATCTCTGTGCATGGTTCTAAACTGTGGAAACCCTAGTCGGCAAAACCTTCTCATGTCAGCATTATTAAACTACTAAAATTGCCATGTGGGAGAAATTAAGGTATGGCTATGAAACTTGGAGACAAAGCAACTTCAGACGTTCTTCAACATATCTATCCCTTCGTTTTTCAGACAAAAATCTTGAAATTATTCACTTTCAGATTTAGGACATTTGATCAAGAGTGGCAGCCAAGCCAACCATTTTGTAAGGGTTTCAATACTTGGAAATATTATATTAAGTTGCAGCAAGTTCGGAGTCTTTTCTGTCTATATATGCATATCGATCGAGTTGGTTCAACTTCAACAAAAGATTGAGTTGCATGCCACCAAACTATAAAAGAAAGAAAGAAAGAAAGTTTTCATTTCTAAGTTGTAGAAGACGAGAAGTCAATAGTCAATTGGCTCCCTTCCTGATTTTAATTTCCCATGAGGTGAAAATGAAACAGATTAAATTGAAAACCATTCAAATTAGTCCCCAATTACCAATATATTCTCAATATATATAGTACTTGATTGGCCTTCAAGACTTATTCTTAATTGGGTCGTTCACTAGAATATTGGGGCAGCAATTAATTTCCATTTAATTGGCCTTAATTCGAGACTAAGATTATTCTGGAAAAACAATGATTTCTTACATAGATTAAGGTCTTCAACAACTTAATTCATCAACTATATTCAGCTTATAATTGAGTGCAATTTAGTTCGATTTGATAAAGATGATATAATCAATCTTGAAAACATTGTGTGAAATTTGACCAATTCTTTTAATAACATATATAGGGTTCATTTCTCAAATTAATTACATGGGTGGCTTTGAATATTTTTGCGATGAAAATGGGATAAATCTTCTTTGAGGATCCATAGTTTTAATTTGGTCTCTCCAATTGGAGGGAAATTGATGGAAATTTCTTAAAATTACAATTTCAACCTCATAAAAGCATCTTTCTTACTTATTACTTTCAAATTAAGGGCATTTAATAGTAATAAAATATTTCTATTTTATTTTATTTTGGTTTAAATAAAAATAAATAAATATATACCTTTTCTCCCCTAAATTTCTTTAACTCCATTCCCATCCCATCTGAAAAAGAAAAACAAACAATTTCCATTCTTTTACCTCCTTTTCTTTCCCCTTTTATTTTTAGTTGTTATGTTTTATATATATATATATATATATATATAATGTGTGCGTGTGGTTTAAGATTTATTTATTGGATAAATAAGTTTTAGTCCAATATATAGAAAACTAATAAAGAAATTTCAGGATAGAGTTATTAATTAACACAAGTAATACAAGGACAAGATTTTAGACTTTAGGATTCTCTTCCTTTTGTTTTATACCAAATCTATAATTATGTTTATTTTTTAGAATAGTGATCAATTGCACCGTACTACGTTTTGGGTTGAATTAAAAAAATTTAACTTAAGAAAAAAGGACCTATATATTATGGACGCGTAATTTTTTTATTGTGAACTTAAATTTGTGCACTCATTTATTTATAATAATTTTGTTGTTTTTATTGTAATAATCTTAAGTTATTTATATTTAAGTGATATTACAAAGCCTTTTTTTATTATTAAACTTAATAGTACTATTACAACTGCAATAACAATATTAATTATTAGATTTATTCGATTAAAAGAAACTATTATCATTTTAAAATGTCTGATAAAATCCATCTATTTTCACTCAAACTAGATATTGCTAATTGTGACCTGCGTTGCAAACTTTATTTTTCTTTTCACTACTTGTATTATAAATCTGATCAAATAAATTAATTTTATTTTAAATAAATTATTAAAAAAAGCAGCAACAACAAATAATTAAATAGTGCTCATAATAACTTGGAAAAAAAAATACTTCTTTAAAAATAAATAAATAATGTAGCTCAATTCTCATTAATTTTTATTTAATAATATGATAAAAAAATAAATGCCAATTTATTTCTAATTTTGGGATGCTTTTCAAAAACCATGATAATTATATATATATATAAAATAAAATTCAATTTTCAACAATTGAAAATGAAAATAAATAAAATACATGTTAACATGTGAGCAGCGGAACAGTTTATGTTAATTCTAGGGTAGACTTTTTGAAAAGAAAAATATTTTTACCACAGATTATAAATAAAATACACTCTGGTCAACTTGTGAAGCAACGAAACTTGAACGATTTTCTCTCTCTATCCCCGTTTTCTCCAATAAAACTATATATATCTTGACATTTTGTCGTCAACTTTTCACGGGGCTACGCTTCAGGTTCGTTCCCTTGAAGCTCAAGGAAACACAATCTGGGTTTTGATTGTTTTTTAAGATTTCTTTTCAAAAAAGCCAACTGTACTGTACGTACAGTCAAGTTTTCTACTATATATATATATCTTGACATTTCGTACTAATTTGTTCATGGTCGCTCCACTATAGGTTTTGTTTCCCCTTGAAGGTGAAGAAAACACAATCTGGGCTGATTCATTTTAGCTTTTTGTTAAGATTTCTTGATTAAAGTTCCCAAACCAAGAAAAAAAAAAAACAAAATCTAGGATTTGTTTTGTTTTTAGTTGTTGTTTAAATATTCTGATCCATTATCAATGGAGAGTGCTGATATTTCTAGAGGTAGTGATAGTTTTAGAGGTAGTTCTAGAGGAGTTTCGTCAGTTTGGAGAAACAGCACTGTGGAAGTGTTTTCAAGATCTTCAAGAGACGAAGATGATGAAGAGGCTCTAAAATGGGCTGCGCTTGAGAAACTACCTACCTATGATCGTTTAAGGAAAGGTATATTAACGAGTGCGTCAAGAGGTATAATTAGTGAGGTAGATATTGAAAACCTTGGAGTCCAAGAGAGAAAACAGTTGCTTGAGAGGTTGGTCAAAGTTGCAGACGAGGATAATGAGAAGTTCTTGTGGAAACTCAAGAACCGTGTTGAAAGGTAAGAACCTATCCTTTGTTTCTCCATTCCTGTGTATGGTAACTCTGTTTGGTTTATAGAGAGAATGTCAAAAAGAAAGCAAGTTCTTGCATTGCAACATGATATTTTGCCTAATGGATATATATTTGTTAGTTTCTGATCATTCATAGCATAACTCGACAAGGGATTGATTTAAAAAAAGAAAAGATATTTTGCTTTTCCTTTCTTGTTTGCTGTTTTGGACGATGAAGTTCTTTGATTTTCTGTAATAATTGGTGTTTCAGGGTTGGAATAGAGTTTCCAACAATTGAAGTTCGGTACGAGAATCTAAATATTGAAGCAGAAGCTTACGTAGGAAGTAGTGCTTTGCCTTCATTCGCCAAGTTCATTTTTAATATAATAGAGGTAACAGCATTTCCAATCAATGAACACCAGTTATTAATGCTGAAATATGAATTATAAGATACTACTCTTTTTCTTTGTTCATGTTTTTCTTACCAATCAATTTTGTAGGGTTTTTTTATTGCTCTTCATGTCCTTCCAAGTAGAAAGAAGCCACTCACCATCCTTAAGGATGTTAGTGGAATCATCAAGCCATCAAGGTAAGATAATCATGATGTAAAGCTCTGTTTGCTTAAGAATTATTTCAATAATCTATTGCCTATTCCTAATTTTTGTGCCACCTGCATGTTTTAGATTGACTTTGCTTTTGGGTCCTCCGAATTCTGGGAAGACCACACTGTTGTTGGCATTGGCTGGAAAGCTTGATCCTAGTCTGAAGGTGGGGATATATTCTTGTAAATTTGTATATTCCTTGAGGATTTAGTTTTTGGTTTTCAGTTTTAATTTGAGAAGCTGAATTATTTCGTGCAGTTTTCTGGTCATGTGACTTACAATGGTCATGAGATGAACGAATTTATACCACAAAGAACGGCTGCCTATGTCAGTCAACATGATCTCCATATAGGAGAAATGACTGTGAGGGAGACTTTGGAATTCTCTGCCAGATGCCAAGGGGTTGGCCACCTACATGGTTAGAATAAAGGACTAAATTTTCGTTGCAAATTCCACCAGAAACATAATTCACTCTGGTGATCTATCCATAAACCAAGCATTGCTAAATAAAATTTCTGGCAATTCACAGAGATGCTGGCAGAGTTGTCGAGAAGAGAGAAAGAAGCCAACATCAAGCCTGATCCTGATGTTGATGTCTTCATGAAGGTGAGGAAAGATATCACTATTTTGCCTGTTAGAAGTCTTTCAGAAGAGTTGACGTTGCTAGAATAAGCTACGATGATTTGGAAAGTAACTTTCCTTCTCTGATGTTTCTGGAATTGCAGGCAGTAGCAACACAAGGTCAAGAGGCCAATGTCATCACCGATTACGTCTTGAAGGTATTATTTATCAATAAATACTACATAAATGTCTTGAAAGTCTTCATCAGAAACCGTGAACATAATATCTAAACCTTTTATGCTCTCTCTCTCTGATAATTATAGATATTAGGATTGGAAGTCTGCGCAGATACTTTGGTAGGGGATGAAATGATAAGGGGTATATCTGGAGGACAAAGGAAGCGTGTTACAACCGGTAAACATCTCCATCAGTCCATTCTCATATCAAGAACAATCATTTCATTTCATTCTCCATTTAATGTACAAAAATCTCCAATGATCTGTCGTAGGGGAAATGCTGGTCGGACCATCAAGGGCATTGCTTATGGATGAGATTTCTACAGGCCTGGATAGCTCAACAACTTACCAAATTGTGAACTCATTAAAGCAAACTATTCACGTTCTCAATTGCACTGCTGTCATCTCACTTCTCCAGCCAGCACCAGAGACTTATGACCTCTTTGATGACATCATTCTCCTGTCAGATGGCCAAATTGTGTACCAGGGTCCTCGTGAAAACGTGCTTGGATTTTTTGAACATATGGGCTTCAAGTGTCCCGACAGAAAAGGCGCGGCAGACTTTCTACAAGAAGTAAGCATAAACAAGGCTTTTTTACATGGAACCTCGACGGCAATAGGATCTCCTATTCTCAATATATGAGCCTTATGCAAGTGTCACAATCTTCAGGAATAATGAATAAATTCATTGCAGGTGACATCAAAAAAAGATCAAGAGCAGTATTGGGCAATTAAAGATCAGCCTTACAGGTTTGTCAGGGTCAACGAATTTTCTGAGGCATTTCAGTCATTCAACGTGGGACGAAAGATCGCAGATGAGCTTTCAATCCCATTTGACAAGACTAAGAACCATCCAGCTGCATTGGTAAACAAAAAATATGGAGCTGGAAAGATGGATCTGCTTAAAGCTAACTTCTCAAGAGAATACTTGCTCATGAAGAGGAACTCATTTGTCTACATCTTCAAGATATGCCAAGTAATTATCGATAGTTGTTACAATATCCAAGTTTCTCTTACTTTCAGATTTTGCATCCAATGTGACACTTTTTACTGATCTTCTATCAGCTGACAGTAGTGGCATTGATTTCCATGTCACTCTTTTTCCGGACGAAGATGCATCATGATACGGTTGCCGATGGAGGAATTTATACCGGTGCTTTGTTCTTCACTGTGATCATGATCATGTTTAATGGAATGTCAGAGCTATCTATGACCATCGCAAAGCTTCCTGTGTTTTACAAGCAAAGGGAACTCCTATTCTTTCCTCCATGGGCATATTCAATTCCTCCATGGATCCTGAAAATTCCCGTCACGTTTGTTGAAGTTGCTGCATGGGTGTTCCTAACCTATTATGTAATTGGATTTGATCCAAATGTTGAAAGGTAAACAAAAATTCTTTTTTTTTTATGTAAACTTGCACAAGAATCCATTCTGATCCAGCTGTTATAACAAGGTGGTGTTTTTTTTTTTCAGGCTTTTAAGGCAGTACTTTCTGCTTTTGCTAATTAACCAGATGGCATCTGCACTATTTCGATTTATTGCTGCAGCTGGAAGGAACATGATTGTTGCTAACACTTTTGGGTCTTTTGCGCTCCTTACACTTTTTGCTTTGGGTGGCTTCATCTTGTCTCGAGGTATGGTGATTATACTATTCTACTTAAATATTGTATTCTGCAACTCAACCTGGAGGAAATTATATATCAATTTTTTTGTTTAACGCCGCAGAGCAAATAAAAAAGTGGTGGATATGGGGTTACTGGCTTTCACCATTGATGTATGGGCAGAACGCAATAGTAGTGAATGAGTTCCTTGGACATAGCTGGAGTCATGTAAAGTTTCTTGAACTGGCCCTTTATATATTTGCACCCTTGGCTCTCAATAATGAACTGATATCTGAAATTGTTTTTCAAATCACAGAATCCTGGAAACTCCACAGAACCACTAGGAATCCAAGTTTTGAAGAGTCGCGAATTTTTCACTGAAGCAAATTGGTATTGGATAGGAGTAGGGGCAACAGTAGGATTCATGCTACTGTTCAATATCTGCTTCGTTTTGGCCCTCACTTTCCTCAATGGTAAGTGTCATTTCCCGCTCAACTGCATACTTCTTGAAAGTTGGAGCTTATATTTATATATTGCAAATTTATGTTGGCAGCATTTGAGAAGCCTCAAGCTTTTATATTTGAAGAATCCGAAAGGGAAGGTTCTGTTGGCAAAACAGGAGGAGCTGTTCAGTTATCAAACCATCGAAGTAGCCACAAAAACAAAACAGGTAAAAGAACCCATTTGATGAAGCGCGTTTATGGTCCCTCGTTACCTAGCCTCTCAGATACTAATTGCCAATACATTTGCAATTTACAAGCAGAGAATGGAGATGAAATTATTAGAAATGGTTTTGCGTCGATTGGTGAGGCCAGCGATAAAAGGAAGAGAGGAATGGTCCTTCCATTTGAACCACATTCCATCACATTTGATGATGTTATTTACTCCGTTGACATGCCACAGGTATCAAAATTTAGTAAAAAGAAGATCATACCTTGCTTTGATGTGATATTTACAGAGCGTGAACAAACTGATCATCTTGTATTGAAAATTTCAGGAAATGAAAATTCAAGGAGTAGTTGAGGATAGATTGGTGCTTTTGAAGGGTGTGAGTGGTGCTTTCAGGCCTGGTGTCCTTACAGCTTTGATGGGTGTTAGTGGTGCAGGAAAAACGACTTTGATGGATGTGCTGGCAGGTAGGAAAACTGGTGGATATATTGAGGGAGACATCAAAATTTCTGGGTACCCAAAGAAGCAAGAAACTTTTGCTAGAATTGCAGGATACTGTGAACAAAATGACATTCACTCTCCACATGTTACTGTCTACGAATCCTTACTCTACTCAGCCTGGCTTCGTCTACCCCCTGAAGTTGATTCTGAAACCAGAAAGGTAGGTACCCATTTTCTTAAATTTACTTCAGACATCTGGGATTCAGTTTGCAGATTTGGGTTCTCTGAATATTTCTCCTTCCAATACTTGTTTCCTTTTGGTCTGCTTGTCATCCATTCAAGTTCAATCAACTTGATTAGCATTACCTAGTTCAACTATCATTTATATTTTATGATTTATCCTGCGATCAAGATCAACGATCCTATTCTTTCTAGCTAAGAACGGTGCTGCTGAAGTTGATCTTACATAGTGTTTGTGCTAGAAAGCTTCCATTTAACTGCTCTGCTTCCAGAGGTATCATCTAATGGTTTCTTGGTCAGCTACTGACTTCTCCATTGCCAAAATTGGTTTCAGATGTTCATTGAGGAAGTCATGGAGCTTGTGGAGTTGGATTCGTTGCGCAATGCATTAGTTGGGTTGCCTGGTGTGAATGGTTTGTCCACTGAGCAGCGCAAGCGGCTAACCATTGCAGTAGAGCTAGTTGCAAACCCCTCTATCATATTCATGGATGAGCCAACTTCAGGGCTAGATGCTAGAGCTGCTGCAATTGTGATGAGAACAGTAAGAAACACTGTGGACACAGGAAGAACAGTTGTATGCACCATCCACCAGCCCAGTATAGATATATTTGAAGCTTTTGATGAGGTAATAAAAATGCTAAAAACTATCTGGGCTAGAACTTTGTCATGAGTGTATCCCCATAATAAGCTGGATTGTTTACACGGCATTGCAGCTATTCCTGATGAAGCGAGGAGGAGAAGAGATATATGTGGGGCCATTGGGTCACCATTCTACCCATCTAATTAAATACTTTGAGGTATGTTAATTTGATTTGATCAATAATCAAACAACACAAACAGTTCTGAGCTTCTTCTAATCTATGCTCAAACTAACTATTGACTAATTCGTTGACCTTTCTATCTGTGAAGGCAATTGAAGGAGTGAGTAAAATTAAAGATGGTTATAATCCAGCAACATGGATGTTGGAAGTTACTGCTTCATCACAAGAGATGGCTTTGGAGGTTGATTTTGCTAATATTTACAAGAATTCAGATCTGTTCAGGTCAGATAAAGTGTTTCTTTTATGTGGTTAAACTGAAAAATATTCTAAAGCCATCCCAAGTTGGCTTTGGCAAGGAATAGCTAAGCATTTGATTAAAAATCTAGAGTTGGATTTGTCTAAAGTTTGTTGCTGCTGATGTGTGGCATAACTCAGGAGAAACAAAGCTCTCATTGCGGAATTAAGCACACCTGCTCCCGGCTCCAAGGACGTTCATTTCCCTACACGGTATTCAACATCATTTTTCACACAATGTATGGCTTGCTTGTGGAAGCAACATTGGTCATACTGGAGGAACCCACCGTACACGGCCGTGAGATTTCTTTTCACAACCTTTATAGCCTTGATGTTTGGAACAATGTTCTGGGACCTTGGCTCCAAAGTGTAAGTCACGATGAGGAACTCAAAAACAATTTAACAGTTCTGGCTTTGATGGTTTTGCTGCAATCTAGCTACTCATCTAAGTTATCTTACGAACTGTAGGAAAACTACCCAAGATCTTATCAACGCAATGGGTTCGATGTATGCGGCAGTTCTCTTCCTTGGTTTTCAAAATGGAACAGCTGTGCAGCCAGTGGTGGCTGTTGAAAGAACTGTCTTCTACAGAGAAAGGGCTGCTGGAATGTATTCAGCTTTGCCCTATGCCTTTGCACAGGTAAGAGCACTCATTAAGCTAGCATCTCAGAATTCACCTCGTCAAGTAAGAATTGTATGGACGTTTTGTTGACCAAACTCCATCTGATGCTGCAGGCCCTGATTGAGCTTCCATATGTCTTTGTTCAAGCTGCAGTCTACGGCGTTATAGTTTATGCAATGATTGGATTTGAATGGACTGCTGCTAAGTTCTTTTGGTATCTATTCTTTATGTACTTCACACTATTATACTTCACCTTTTATGGAATGATGGCTGTAGCTGTGACTCCAAACCACCACATAGCTGCCATAGTTTCCACAGCATTTTATGCAATCTGGAACCTCTTCTCAGGGTTTATAATCCCCCGAACTGTAAGTGTTTGCCATCTTAATTACTTCAAGCAATGAGTTTCCTTCAGTGACTAGTTATCTCGTGGGCTAATATGTTCGTCATTTCTCTGCTTGGTCAATATATAACAGCGGATACCTATATGGTGGAGATGGTACTACTGGGGATGCCCCGTATCATGGTCCTTGTATGGATTGGTTGTGTCACAGTATGGAGATATACAGGAACCCATTACCGCAACTCAAACAGTGGAAGGATATGTCAAGGATTACTTAGGTTTTGACCACGATTTTCTTGGAGTAGTTGCAGCCGTGGTTCTTGGGTGGACTGTCCTCTTTGCCTTCATTTTCGCCTTCTCTATAAAGGCCTTCAACTTCCAGAGGCGATAGAAATTTTCTTTCCATGCTTCGATTTTTTTTAATTTTTTACCCTTTCTATGTAAGCAATTGTGGCTCCACAAGCTACAAGCTACACGTATAATCTCTACGTTTTTCATGAATTTATTTATTACCCAGTCTTTCTCACTCTCTGTCGTTCCCATGTTCCTTTCCACTTTATTTTGGTTTTGATAATAATTTATTCTTTACTATTCTATGTTTAATGAAATAATAAATCTTAATATTCCAAGATAATAAAATCTAGAATAATTATACAATATCAAAATTTCTAAATAAATAAAAACGAGAATATTGTGATCCTTGATCATTCTCCATCATTTAAATTATTGGGTATTATGCTGGCATTTTAAATTTTATCATAATAAATAGTATGATTTAAACTCATAATCATCATTTAGGTTTTTATATCATGTAAATTTTTCTTATCTCATACTAAAAAATTAAAGTATTAAATGAGTTCTGAGACTTCTATATATATACGCATATATTAAGAAAACAACATTAAATATACCAAAAACATATATTTCAACATGATCATAAAGAGGAGAAGATCAGCGAAATCTATGGAAAAATATTGATCTACGCCAAGGACAAAGAGAACTACCATTTTTTATTGTGCGAGGGAGCAAATGGTTGCAAAAGAAATAAAATAAATTAATAATAATAATAAAAAACAATGATATTGGAGACAGATAACAACGATAACATTTTTCTTTGAAAAAAACGTCGTCAGGATACTTTTGTCTTGCTAATTTTTAACACCTACTTTTATAATTGTATGAATATAAAGTACATTGAAAAAGAAGAAGAAGTCAAATTTCCATAGCATCATGAATGAACTCACATCTTACCGTTAGTTGATTTTGATTTTGATGCTTTTGTCTTTATATTTTTAACACTCTCTTTGTATTTTTGATATTTTTATATAAAATTATTAAATTTAATAGATAAACCTTGAATCTAGATCATTCATCCATAATAAATTAAGTTGAATATTAAAAAAACCAACTCAAATGAACACGTCTCAATTTATAATGAAATTAAATCATGATTTGATATTTTATAAAACATCATTGTTTTAATACTTTTTTTAAAAAAAATATCTTGAAATATTGTTGTTTTGTTAGACATAAATTAACTTGAATTAATTCATATGAAATGTGACTCAAGCAATGTATCAAGTCATAGTCATGATAAATTTAATTAGGATGACTATAAATTGAAAAGAAAAGTCACATGGAATGATCTCACACATTTATATATATTAGTTGATGTTAACACTTGTACGTGGGTAAGTTTAAACACCCTTTTCATGAACTAAGTTTTAGTTACATGGCATCATGAATGATCTCACACATTTCCAATAGCATCATGAATGATCTCACATGAATGGTAGTATCTCTAGTGTGTTTGATGTTGTGTTTCGGAAGTGTTTTTGAAAAAATTTAAATTTTTTTTATTTTTTTTTTGTTTTAAATTAATATTTTTTTATGTTTTTAGATCATTTTGATGTACTGATGTCAAAAATAATTTTTTAAAAATAAAAAAAATATTATTTTAATGTGTTTTGAAATGAAAAACACTTTAAAAAACAACCACCACCAGACTCTCATGTTAGCATTATTAAACTACTAAAATTGCCACGCGGGAGAAATTAAGATATAGTTATGAAATTCGGTGACAAAGCAACTTCAGACATTCTTTAACTTATCTATCCCTTTTGTTTTCAGAAAAAAAATCTTGAAATTTACTTATCTATCCAATTATCCAGTCAACCATTTTGTAAGGATGTCAATACTTAAAATATTATTTTAAATTATAGCGAGTTTGGAGTATCTTAATTTTCCAAAACCATTCAAATTAGTCCCCAATTATCAATATATTCCCAATATAGTACTTGATTGGCCTTCAAGACTTTTCAACCTCATATCTCATATATAAAAGCATCTTTTTTTACTTATTACTTTCAAATTAAGGGCATTTAATAGTAATAAAAGATTTCTATTTTATTTTATTTTGGTTTAAATAACAAAAAATAAATATACCTTTTCTCCCCTAAATTTCTTTAACTCCATTCCCATCCCATCTGAAAAGAAAAGAAAACATTTTTCATTCTTTTACCTCATTTTCTTTCCCCTTTTATTTTTAGTTGTTATATATATATATATATATATATATAAAATGTGTGTGTGGTTTAAGATTTATTTATTGGCTAAATAAGTTTTAGTCCAATAGAAAACTAATAAAGAAGTTTCAGGATAGAGAGTTATTAACACAAGTAATGCAAGGACAAGATTTTAGACTTTAGGATTGTCTTTCTTTTGTTTTATATAATTATGTTTGTTTTTTAGAATAGTCAATTGCACTGTACGACGTTTAGGGTTGAATTAAAAAAATTTAACGAAAAAAAAATCTATTATGGACGTGTTTTTTAACAATAATTTTTTATTATTATTATGAACTTAAATTTGTGCACCCATTTAATAAAATAGATCAAAATCATTAATAAATATTAAAAAAATTGTTATTATTATTGTAATAATCTTAAGTTATTTATATTTAAGTGATATTACAAAGCCTTTTTTATTATTAAACTTAATAGTACTATTACAACTGCAATAACAATAGTAATTATTAGATTTATTCGATTAAAAGACACTATTATCATTGTTAAAAGATATTTAAAGTGTTTAATAAAATCCATCCAACTTCACTTAAATTAGATAATACTAACTATGACCCGAGCTACACTGCAAGCCTGATTTTTTTTTTGTGACTCGGGTTATAGATCTGATTTAATCAAATAAGTTGGTTTTATTTAACTAGATGATAAAAAAAAAAAAAGCAACGACAACAAATAAATCAAATAAAAAAATGCTCACAATAACCTTGGAAAAAATAATTTTTGAAAAATAAATAAACGATGTAACTCAATTCATAGCTCATTAAATAAAGAAGGAAGTAGTTTGGTAAAAAAAGGGCGTAAAAAAATTAGGTCAAGTCAATTTGAGTCAGCATGACAAACTTGTAATCCCGGTAATTAGGGTTGAGTCAGACCATGTTATCTCGCCAAGCTCGCAACTCAGGTCATGAGATTGGGATAACCCAATAGAAAAGAAAACGAAGAAAATCACTTAACCTACTATTTTTTCTTTTAAAATATCAATGACAATCCATGTTAACTTTTCAAACTTGTGACCCAGGTCATTAGACTAGAAACACCTTATCTAAAAAAACCATGAAACTCAATTACCAATTAATCAAATGTTGAAAGATAAAATTGAAAAAATAATTTTAATTATACAAAAGAATTACAAACAAAAATATCAATTAAAAGAATGGAGATCAAAGTTGAAATACAAAATAAGTTTTATCTTTGAATGAAGGTGAAATTGAAAAGAAAACGTAATTTAGTAAAAGAGCCCAAAAAAAATCAAAAGAATGAGAGTTAAAATCAAAATAAGAAATACAAAAAAAAATTTATTGTAAGGTGAAATTGAAAAGAAAAAGAAATTTCACAAAAAGCCTAAAACAATAATTAAAATAATGAGGATCAAATTGAAAAAAAAAACACATCACAAATTACGATTAAATGATGAAATTGAAAAACAAAATCAAAGTTTTATGAAAGGGACAAGACTAAAAATTATAAATTAAAAAAATAAGGACTAAAGTGAAAATCCCTATAAATTATAGGACAACTTTGAAATTTTGCATTATTAGCGTGAATTTTGAGAGGAGAAAAGAGAAAAGAGGGGGGGAAAGAAAGTGTCGCCAGTGACAAACTGTGCCAACACCTACCACGCGCGCCACCTAAAAAACAAAGACATAGCAGTGCTTGCAATGACATGTCGGAAGGGGGTTTTTGGTTGCTGGATGGTGCTACACGCAGAGCCCAAAGGGCACAAATGCCTCCTACACACGCCAACCATTTTTTTTTAGTATTTTTTTTATATTATGTAAATACCAAATTGCCCCTCAATCGACTTGACAATAACAAAAAAAAAAACCATTGTGAAAATATGAAAAAGCCCCTTGAAGTCCTTTTTAATTTTTTTGCTTCAAGGGTATTTTGGTCGTTTCAATTTATTTTTTTATTTTTTTATATTTAGTCAAATATCAAAGTGTTTCTCAACTGACCTGATAATAACAAAAAAAACCATTGTGAAGATATGAAAAAGCTCTTGGACGCCATTTTAAAATCTTTTGCTTTTAAGAACATTTTGATTGTTTCACTGTACTTTCACAGTGAAAAAAACTTATTTACCCTTGATCAATTTGTTAATGACTAAAACACGTTCTGAAAAGACTTTAATACCCTTAATAACTAATTTAATAATTTTTTATTTGAAAGGTAAAGATGTCATTATATTGTTCGATTTAACAGTGCAAATGAGTATACGGCAATAGTGTTTTACCAATGCTGATTAGGTTTTGTTAATTTTGAATGAAAAATAATTAATTATTAATATTAATATTAAAAAATAACTATAGAGATTGTATAGTAGTGTACTAGACATTTTAAAATACACTATAAAAGTATATTAACTTAAAATAATTTATAAACTATACATTTGCAATTCATGAAATTAATTCATATATTTTGTTTTTAAAAGTTCGCGAGATGATAATTTTATTAGCAAATAAGTTTTTTTTTGTCAATATACACATGATATAATTATATTAATTATTTACATGAACTTATTGTAAACGTAATTACTTCAAGTTAGTATAGAAAACGACTAGATAATTCCCCGCCTATGCTGTGGCGGGACCAAAGTTCTTTTACATGTGAAAAAATAATATTTAGGTCAAAGAAAATTCTTTAATGGTATCAGTAAATTCAACTCAGCAGTTTGAATTTAAAACGTCCCAATTATACTCCCAGTCTAACTTTACTTTCAAGTTAAATTGTATAACAATTGTCACAATCTAACGTGGTTTATTTGGCAAGTTAAATTAGTAAAATTATAATTTAATTATTAAAATAATATTTTTTTAAAAAAAAATAATAAAACAATAAATCCGAATCCATCTAGATTAATCTGGGTTATAAACTCCTTTGAGTTTAATAATTTTTTTTTGAAATTATTTTTATTTAATTGCATGATAAAAAATAGATATTTATATAACTGAGCACCAACTCAATATCTAGACTTTTTCTAAAATCACAATAAATTCATAAAATAAATCAAAATAAATTATAAAATTTAATTCTTAATAATAAGATAAAAAATAGGAAACACAATCTGACGTGGTAAAGTTTTTCTACTATATATATATCTTGACATTTCGTACTAATTTGTTCAATGTCGCTCCACTATAGGTTTTGTTTCCCCTTGAAAGTGAAGAAAACACAATCTGGGCTGATTCATTTTAGCTTTTGTTAAGATTTCTTGATTCAAGTTCCCAAACCAAGAAAAAAAAAAGAAACAGAATCTAGGATTTGTTTTGTTTTTAGTTGTTGTTTAAATATTCTGATCCATTATCAATGGAGAGTGCTGTTATTTCTAGAGGTAGTGACAGTTTTAGAGGTAGTTCTAGAGGAGTTTCGTCAGTATGGAGAAACAGCACTGTGGAAGTGTTTTCAAGATCTTCAAGAGAAGAAGATGATGAAGAGGCTCTAAAATGGGCTGCGCTTGAGAAACTACCTACCTATGATCGTTTAAGGAAAGGTATATTAACGAGTGCGTCAAGAGGTATAATTAGTGAGGTAGATATTGAGAACCTTGGAGTCCAAGAGAGAAAACAGTTGCTTGAGAGGTTGGTCAAAGTTGCAGACGAGGATAATGAGAAGTTCTTGTGGAAACTCAAGAACCGTGTTGAAAGGTAAGAACTTATCCTTTGTTTCTCCATTCCTATGTATGTTAACTCTGTTTGGTTTATAGAGAGAATGTCAAAAAGAAAGGAAGTTCTTGCATTGCAACATGATATTTTGCCTAATGGATATATATTTGTTAGTTTCTGATCATTCATAGCATAACTCGACAAGGGATTGATTTTAAAAAAGAAAAGATATTTTGCTTTTCCTTTCTTGTTTGCTGTTATGGACGATGAAGTTCTTTGATTTTCTGTAATAATTGGTGCTTCAGGGTTGGAATTGAGTTTCCAACAATTGAAGTTCGGTACGAGAATCTAAATATTGAAGCAGAAGCTTACGTGGGAAGTAGTGCTTTGCCTTCATTCGCCAAGTTCATTTTTCATATAATAGAGGTAACAACATTTCCAATCAATGAACACCAGTTATTATTGCTGAAATATGAATTATAAGATACTACTCTTTTTCTTTGTTCATGTGTTTCTTACCAATCAATTTTGTAGGGTTTTTTTATTGCTCTTCATGTCCTTCCAAGTAGAAAGAAGCCACTCACCATCCTTAAGGATGTTAGTGGAATCATCAAGCCATCAAGGTAAGATAATCATGATGTAAAGCTCTATTTGCTTAAGAATAATTTCAATAATCTATTGCCTGTTCCTAATTTTTGTGCCACCTGCATGTTTTAGATTGACTTTGCTTTTGGGTCCTCCGAATTCTGGGAAGACCACACTGTTGTTGGCAATGGCTGGAAAGCTTGATCCTAGTCTGAAGGTGGGGATATATTCTTGTAAATTTGTATATTCCTTGAGGATTTAGTTTTTGGTTTTCATTTTTAATTTGAGAAGCTGAATTATTTCGTGCAGTTTTCTGGTCATGTGACTTACAATGGTCATGAGATGAACGAATTTGTACCACAAAGAACGGCTGCCTATGTCAGTCAACATGATCTCCATATAGGAGAAATGACTGTGAGGGAGACTTTGGAATTCTCTGCCAGATGCCAAGGGGTTGGCCACCTACATGGTTAGAATAAAGGACTAAATTTTCGTTGCAAATTCCACCAGAAACACAATTCACTCTGGTGATCTATTCATAAACCAAGCATTGCTAAATAAAATTTCTGGCAATTCACAGAGATGCTAGCAGAGTTGTCGAGAAGAGAGAAAGAAGCCAACATCAAGCCTGATCAAGATGTTGATGTCTTCATGAAGGTGAGGAAAGATATTACTATTTTGCCTGTTAGACCTCTCTCAAAAGAGTTGACCTTGCTAGAATAAGCTACGATTATTTGGAAAGTAACTTTCCTTCTCTGATGTTTCTGGAATTGCAGGCAGTAGCAACACAAGGTCAAGAGGCCAGTGTCATCACCGATTACGTCTTGAAGGTATTATTTATCAATATATACTACATAAATGTCATGAAAGTCTTCATCAGAAACCGTGAACATAATATCTAAACCTTTTATAATCTCTCTCTCTGTGATAATTGTAGATATTAGGATTGGAAGTCTGCGCAGATACTTTGGTAGGGGATGAAATGATAAGGGGTATATCTGGAGGACAAAGGAAGCGTGTTACAACCGGTAAACATCTCCATCAGTCCATTCTCATATCAAGAACAATCATTTCATTTCATTCTCCATTTAATGTACAAAAATCTCCAATGATCTGTCGTAGGGGAAATGCTGGTCGGACCATCAAGGGCATTGCTTATGGATGAGATTTCTACAGGCCTGGATAGCTCAACAACTTACCAAATTGTGAACTCATTAAAGCAAACTATTCACGTTCTCAATTGCACTGCTGTCATCTCACTTCTCCAGCCAGCACCAGAGACTTATGACCTCTTTGATGACATCATTCTCCTGTCAGATGGCCAAATTGTGTACCAGGGTCCTCGTGAAAATGTGCTTGGATTTTTTGAACATATGGGCTTCAAGTGTCCCGACAGAAAAGGCGTGGCAGACTTTCTACAAGAAGTAAGCATAAACAAGGCTTTTTTACATGCAACCTCGACGACAATAGGATCTCCTATTCTCAATATATGAGCCTTATGCAAGTGTCACAATCTTCAGGAATAATGAATAAATTCATTGCAGGTGACATCAAAAAAAGATCAAGAGCAGTATTGGGCAATTAAAGATCAGCCTTACAGGTTTGTCAGGGTCAACGAATTTTCTGAGGCATTTCAGTCATTCAACGTGGGACGAAAGATCGCAGATGAGCTTTCAATCCCATTTGACAAGACTAAGAACCATCCAGCTGCATTGGTAAACAAAAAATATGGAGCTGGAAAGATGGATCTGCTTAAAGCTAACTTCTCAAGAGAATACTTGCTCATGAAGAGGAACTCATTTGTCTACATCTTCAAGATATGCCAAGTAATTATCGATAGTTGTTACAATATCCAAGTTTCTCTTACTTTCAGATTTTGCATCCAATGTGACACTTTTTACTGATCTTCTATCAGCTGACAGTAGTGGCATTGATTTCCATGTCACTCTTTTTTCGGACCAAGATGCATCATGATACGGTTGCCGATGGAGGAATTTATACCGGTGCTTTGTTCTTCACTGTGATCATTATAATGTTTAATGGAATGTCAGAGCTATCTATGACCATCGTAAAGCTTCCTGTGTTTTACAAGCAAAGGGAACTCCTATTCTTTCCTCCATGGGCATATTCAATTCCTCCATGGATTCTGAAAATTCCCGTCACGTTTGTTGAAGTTGCTGCATGGGTGCTCCTAACCTATTATGTAATTGGATTTGATCCAAATGTTGAAAGGTAAACAAAAATTCTTATTTTTTTATTTGTAAACTTGCACAAGAATCCATTCTGATCCAGCTGTTATAAAAAGGCGGTGTTTATTTTCTTTCAATCTTTTTTTTCAGGCTTTTAAGGCAGTACTTTCTGCTTTTGCTAATTAACCAGATGGCATCTGCACTATTTCGATTTATTGCTGCAGCTGGAAGGAACATGATTGTTGCTAACACTTTTGGGTCTTTTGCGCTACTTACACTTTTTGCATTGGGTGGCTTTATCTTGT
The DNA here is from genome assembly GCF_000002775.5 of Populus trichocarpa. Taxonomy (NCBI): domain Eukaryota; kingdom Viridiplantae; phylum Streptophyta; class Magnoliopsida; order Malpighiales; family Salicaceae; genus Populus; species Populus trichocarpa. The sequence continues at coordinate 18,525,424 of NC_037287.2, read as the reverse complement.
CTCGAGGTATGGTGATTATACTCTTCTACTTAAAGATTGTATTTTGCTACTCAACCTGGAGGAAATTATATATCAATTTTTTTGTTTAACGCCGCAGAGCAAATAAAAAAGTGGTGGATATGGGGTTACTGGCTTTCACCATTGATGTATGGGCAGAACGCAATAGTAGTGAATGAGTTCCTTGGACATAGCTGGAGTCATGTAAAGTTTCTTGAACTGGCCATTTATATATTTGCACCCTTGGCTCTCAATAATGAACTGATATCTGAAATTGTTTTTGAAATCACAGATTCCTGGAACCTCCACAGAACCACTAGGAATCCAAGTTTTGAAGAGTCGCGAATTTTTCACTGAAGCAAATTGGTATTGGATAGGAGTAGGGGCAACAGTAGGATTCATGCTACTGTTCAATATCTGCTTCGCTTTGGCCCTCACTTTCCTCAATGGCAAGTGTCATTACCTGCTCAACTCCATACTTCTTGAAAATTGGAGCTTATATTTATATATTGCAAATTTATGTTGGCAGCATTTGAGAAGCCTCAAGCTTTTATATTTGAAGAATCCGAAAGGGAAGGTTCTGTTGGCAAAACAGGAGGAGCTGTTCAGTTATCAAACCATGGAAGTAGCCACAAAAACAAAACAGGTAAAAGAACTCAATTGATGAAGCGCGTTTGAAGTCCCTTCGTTTCCTAGCCTGTCAGATACTAATTGCCAATACATTTCCAATTTACAAGCAGAGAATGGAGATGAAATTAATAGAAATGGTTTTGCGTCCATTGGTGAAGCCAGCGATAACAGGAAGAGAGGGATGGTTCTTCCATTTGAACCACATTCCATCACATTTGATGATGTTATTTACTCCGTTGACATGCCACAGGTATCAAAATTTAGTAAAAAGAAGATCATACCTTGCTTTGATGTGATATTTACAGAGCATGAACAAACTGATCATCTTGTATTGAAAATTTCAGGAAATGAAAATTCAAGGAGTAGTTGAGGATAGATTGGTGCTTTTGAAGGGTGTGAATGGTGCTTTCAGGCCTGGTGTCCTTACAACTTTGATGGGTGTTAGTGGTGCAGGAAAAACGACTTTGATGGATGTGCTGGCAGGTAGGAAAACTGGTGGATATATTGAGGGAGACATCAAAATTTCTGGGTACCCAAAGAAGCAAGAAACTTTTGCTAGAATTGCAGGATACTGTGAACAAAATGACATTCACTCTCCACATGTTACTGTCTACGAATCCTTACTCTACTCAGCCTGGCTTCGTCTACCCCCTGAAGTTGATTCTGAAACCAGAAAGGTAGGTACCCATTTTCTTAAATTTACTTCAGACATCTGGGATTCAGTTTGCAGATTTGGGTTCTCTGAATTTTTCTCCTTCCAATACTTGTTTCCTTTTGGTCTGCTTGTCATCCATTCAAGTTCAATCAACTTGATTAGCATTACCTAGTTCAACTATCATTTCTATTTTATGATTTATCCTCAGATCAAGATCAACGATCCTATTCTTTCTAGCTAAGAACGGTGCTGCTGAAGTTGATCTTACATAATTTTTGTGCTAGAAAGCTTCCATTTAACTCCTCTGCTTCCAGAGGTATCATCTAATGGTTTCTTGGTCAGATAAACCTGATTGACTTCTCCTTTGCCAAAATTGGTTTCAGATGTTCATTGACGAAGTCATGGAGCTTGTGGAGTTGGATTCGTTGCGCAATGCATTAGTTGGGTTGCCTGGTGTGAATGGTTTGTCCACTGAGCAGCGCAAGCGTCTAACCATTGCAGTAGAGCTCGTTGCAAACCCCTCTATCATATTCATGGATGAGCCAACTTCAGGGTTAGATGCTAGAGCTGCTGCAATTGTGATGAGAACAGTAAGAAACACTGTGGACACAGGAAGAACAGTTGTATGCACCATCCACCAGCCCAGTATAGATATATTTGATGCTTTTGATGAGGTAATAAAAATGCTAAAAACTATCTGGGCTAGAACTTTGTCATGAGTGTATCCCCATAATAAGCTAGATTGTTTACACGGCATTGCAGCTATTCCTGATGAAGCGAGGAGGAGAAGAGATATATGTGGGGCCATTGGGTCACCATTCTACCCATCTAATTAAATACTTTGAGGTATGTTAATTTGATTTGATCAATAATCAAACAACACTAACAGTTGCGAGCTTCTTCTAACCTATGCTCAAACTAACTATTGACTAATTCGTTGACCTTTCTATCTGTGAAGGCAATTGAAGGAGTGAGTAAAATTAAAGATGGTTATAATCCAGCAACATGGATGTTGGAAGTTACTGCTTCATCACAAGAGATGGCTTTGGAGGTTGATTTTGCTAATATTTACAAGAATTCAGATCTGTTCAGGTCAGATAAATTGTTTCTTTTATGTGCATGGTTAAACTGAAAAATATTCTAAAGCCATCCCAAGTTGGCTTTGGCAAGGAATAGCAAAGCATTTGATTAAAAATCTAGAGTTGGATTTGTCTAAAGTTTGTTGCTGCTGATGTGTGGCATAACTCAGGAGAAACAAAGCTCTCATTGCGGAATTAAGCACACCTGCTCCCGGCTCCAAGGACGTTCATTTCCCTACACGGTATTCAACATCATTTTTCACACAATGTATGGCTTGCTTGTGGAAGCAACATTGGTCATACTGGAGGAACCCACCGTACACGGCCGTGAGATTTCTTTTCACAACCTTTATAGCCTTGATGTTTGGAACAATGTTCTGGGACCTTGGCTCCAAAGTGTAAGTCACGATGAGGAACTCAAAAACAATTTAACAGTTCAGGCTTTGATGGTTTTCCTGCAATCTACCTACTCATCTAAGTTATCTTACGAACTGTAGGAAAACTACCCAAGATCTTTCCAACGCAATGGGTTCGATGTATGCAGCAGTTCTCTTCCTTGGTTTTCAAAATGGAACAGCTGTGCAGCCAGTGGTGGCTGTTGAAAGAACTGTCTTCTACAGAGAAAGGGCTGCTGGAATGTATTCAGCTTTGCCCTATGCCTTTGCACAGGTAAGAGCTTATTAAGCTAGCATTTCAGAATTCACCTCGTCAAGTAGAATTGTATGGACGTTTCGTTGACCAAACTCCATCTTATGCTGCAGGCCCTGATTGAGCTTCCATATGTCTTTGTTCAAGCTGCAGTCTACGGCGTTATAGTTTATGCAATGATTGGATTTGAATGGACTGCAGCTAAGTTCTTTTGGTATCTATTCTTTATGTACTTCACACTATTATACTTCACCTTTTATGGAATGATGGCTGTAGCTGTGACTCCAAACCACCACATAGCTGGCATAGTTTCCACAGCATTTTATGCAATCTGGAACCTCTTCTCAGGGTTTATAATTCCCCGAACTGTAAGTGTTTGCCATCTTAATTACTTCAAGCATTGAGTTTCCTTCAGTGACTAGTTATCTCGTGGGCTAATATGTTCGTCATTTCTCTGCTTGGTCAATATATAACAGCGGATACCTATATGGTGGAGATGGTACTACTGGGGATGCCCCGTATCATGGTCCTTGTATGGATTGGTTGTGTCACAGTATGGAGATATACAGGAACCCATTACCGCAACTCAAACAGTGGAAGGATATGTCAAGGATTACTTCGGTTTTGACCACGATTTTCTTGGAGTAGTTGCAGCCGTGGTTCTTGGGTGGACTGTCCTCTTTGCCTTCATTTTCGCCTTCTCTATAAAGGCCTTCAACTTCCAGAGGCGATAGAAATTTTCTTTCCATGCTTCAATTTTTTTTTATTTTTTACCCTTTCTATGTAAGCAATTGTAGCTCCACAAGCTACAAGCTACACGTTTAATCTCTACGTTTTTCTTGAATTTATTTATTACCTAGTCTTTCTCACTCTCTGTCGTTCCCATGTTCCTTTCCACTTTATTTCGGTTTTGATAATAATTTATTTTTTACTATTCTATGTTTAATGAAATTTCTCTATCCCTCGATCAAAAAAAATAGACATTCTTCTTATGCAATAAGATTTCATGATAGATTTATTTTATAATTAATAAAACATGATTTAAATTAAATAATGGAATCTATAAACCTGTTGAATAGAGAAACCTTGAGATAAATCAGGTGTGTGCCAAAAATAGGAAAGCTACTTCCAAAAAAGAGATAATGGCTAGTTTTCTACACATACAGAGAACTTTATTGGTGGTTATATTCTTACATATTTGCTATTGTACTTTAAGCTTTCTTTGTTTTCCTCTCAGGGTAAGCATAATAAATTAGGTTACCATTGTGGATGTGTGAAGAACACCGCATCCACACTCAAAAAAGACAAGTGATGTGAATGATACTAAATCAACATTTAGGCTAAAAAAAGTTATTATAAGAAACTTGTAGATTGAAAAAAATCAAGTTGGGATTTGAATTTAGACATCTGTGTTTGATTTCTGTATCCCTGCACTTTTTACTTTCTGCCTCGTGACTTGCATGCTCTCTAACTTTATAATTCTTGCATGCTCTCAAGCTTTACTTCTACTTGTCATTGTCAGATTTATCTCTACAAACACTCCATTCATATTTCAAAAATTTATCCCCCCCCCCCCCCCCCCCCTCCCAAAGGCTTAATTCTTAACCTTCAACATTACTTAACACTTTTGACAGTACTACAATCTGATCGAGCTAACAGCCGGTCAGCCACCCAACATTCTATTTTAAAACAAACTAGTGTTATCAGCAAATCATGCCCTCTAAAGAGACTTGCATCATTCCCTTCTTTAAGTCCCACTAATTCCGTAAATGCAGTGTCCAAGCAATTTCTACTTTCACTGCCATTGGACTTGAATATTTCAATAACCATAACTTCCATGCAGCCTGTATAAGCATTGCTTGTTTCAGAACAAAAAATTATGAAGGAACAGAACAATTTCTTCTACAAAGTTCATACAAAATTTTGGTAAAATCAACTTACAGGTTGCCCTAGTCTAGTTCTCGTCATTATTGTCTAGTCAGGGTCTTGTGATCTGGATTGTCTCGGAGACCAAGTTTTGAAAGAACAAGGCAGTAAGAATCCCAGTCAGTCCTCCGGAGATACTTCAACAACTTCTTCCTCTTTTGAACCATCCCTATAAGACCCTTCCGAGAATGCTTATCCTACAAAGTTGTGCGAAAGAATATAAGAATAGCAGCACAGAAGGTTATCCCCTAAACACTTGAATGGGATAAAACAATTCTTCTAACATAAAAATCACCATGTAGAATGGTCTCAAAGTTGCAGTTAGTAACATTGCATCATTTAGCGAAGGTCATTCAGCAAACAACCATCCAGTTGCACATCAAGAGAGATGGAAATTGGATAGTAGGCAAGGCAACATGAGGTTCCGTGCGCAACGACCCCACAGAATCCAGTAAAACTATGTGTGTTCGGGATTGTGGTGTAGGATGTTTTTCAAAATAACTTTTCGATTAAAAATGCATCAAAATAAATTTTTTTCATATTTATTTTTTATTTTTGACATCAACACTTCAAAACCATCAGAAAGCACTAAAAAAAGCATCAATTTGATTTTTTTCAAGCCAAAAACACTTTTGAAAAGCACCTAAAAGCAGAAGCAAAAGCACTGATAACTTTCCACTTCGCAAAATATAGATCAAAGGCAAAAAATGATAATGGGCCCTATGTTTATGCATCTCAGACTGTGTACTTGAACGAAGAAGTAAATATGTTTCTACAGATGTTGATATAGCAGTTTCTGTCAACTTTCTCTTTGTCGTAATTAGGATAACCACAGTCACAACAAACATTTATCCCTTAACCCTAGTAAAATGGAATGTAAATGTGAATTCAAGGAGCAGGAAGCATCAACACTCCAAGATAATAAAATGTAAGAAATAGAGGATTGTTTCAGCTCCAGTTTCACCTTCTTGTTCAGAACCGAAGAGAGATGCTTGATCTTAGTTGTCAGTAGTGCCACTGCAAAACAATCAGAAAAAAGATATAACATAACGAAGAAAACAATGTGCATGCAAACTTGGTATGTATTAAAGAAAGTGACCGAAATAAGAGGGGTGAAGAGAGCGAGATCAGGAATCAAGCTTCAAGACCAGCCCACTATGGAACTGGAAACAGCAAATAAATAACTCGATTTTCGTATAATTGATGCAACTCACACTGCCATGCGAACTTTTCCACATTGGTTCTGTTAAGAGAATGATACCTAGTCAATGCTAGAAAATGGAAATACATGTTCATTCACGTGTCCCCTGATTGTTCTAGATAACAGCAACTCCATGTCTCTTATCCTTTGTCAGTTCAATAAATCTGCTTGATAATCTATTTCCAGTCCAACCAGTGAATCCTTTAAAGTATCTGATACATGTGACTGCTAAATAATAATTTACGAACCCTAAATAAATCTGCCTTATAATCCATTTTGAAGCCCAAATGGCCAATCCTTGAAGTATCTGACACATCTGGCTGCTAAATCATAACAAACAAACTCTAAGACGACCTCCTTATTAACAAAAGACTGCCATGTATTGCAATCATTCCAAAAAAGCAAAAGGCAAAAAAAAAGAGCAGCAAGATATGCACTCACATTTCTTCTCATGTTATACAAAGACCATGTCCTATTCGAGCATCCAATTTCATCACAACAAACCATCCAAAATTACCATGACCCATGAGAATCTAATAGTCCATACAGTAACTCCAAGAAAGCATCAAGCCCATAAAGGGTGAATAACAGGCTTGAATGCTTCTATAGATAACACTGATAACCAAGATTGTAGCTTGTTTGAAGTCATTGGTTGAGAAATTCCATCACAAGCAGCACCCCAAGCCAGAAGAGAGACTTGAAGTTGCTTGGGTGCATTTTTTTTTTTTTCATTTTCAAAAATTTAAGGCCATGCCAAGATCATAACATTTTTCCAGCCATGTTCAAGGTGCAGTACAAGGTTAACTTCTGAGTCAAAACACTAAAAATGGCATTCACAAGAAGAAAAGACGAATAATAGTCCCAGAAGGACACAATTAATACATTTTTTTCCTTTTTCACAGCAATTTGCTTCAGTTAGCATAAGTATTGCACAACCAGAACACATCTTCAATGACACTTTTGCGAAATTAGCAAAGTATACAGATGCCAAAAATCAGACCACTAAAAATGGAATTCAAAAGAAGACGAATAATAGTCCCAGAAGTTGGACACAATTGCAAAAAAAATTTCCTTTTTCACAGCAATTTGCTTCAGGCAGCTTAAGTATTGCACAACCAGAACACATCCCCAATAACATGCTTGAGAAATTAGCAAAGTATACAGATGTCAAAGTATACAGCAATATTTGCTTCAGTTTTATATTGATCACAATAAAACCAAAATGGAAAGGCCTTTACCTTGAACACGTGCAGATCCACAGTCTGACTCTGACATTTTAAATTCATCTCTAACTCTTGCAAGCTCAATTTTCATTTTCTCAGAAGAAGACATGTTATCTGGATGGAAATACTGCACAAACCATATATGAAGCCATCAGAGCAGTAAGACACTGAATGCTGGTAATAGTGATCAAGAAGACAACTACTTCATGGAGAATAAACAATTAACACATATCACTAAACTCCTTCAATTGTTTTCATCAGAAAATACATCCTTTCAAAAGGATGCAGACAAATTTTGTCACTAAACAAAGACACTCTGGAATGCGATGCAAAATATGATCCTATATAAAGACCCAGACCAAGTGTCCATGACTCTTAAAAGATGTATTCTTTTGTGCAAGTATGAATTAAAACTAGACGGGTAAGCACTTTATAATGCAGAAATATCATATCCTTGTTTGCATCATTGTTAATGTCCACTAAAACTTTAAGGCAGTGGACATCATGATTAAAGTTGGGCAACACAAATTGTGAAGTCATCTCAATGTTGCAGAAATAAGGAATCTTGTGAAGGTTCACACTTCCAAACAAAAAGCAAAATTAATATCAAAAGAAAACTATACTTGCCTTCTCAACTAAGTGCTTCTTTGGAGGCTGCAGCGTTACATTTGAAGCTCGTAACTGGCCCATGAGATTCAGTCTCTGAACTGAAACGATAAATTTGACCAGTAAATAGTAAGATAAAATATCATCTCTCAATGCATAAAAACAATAGATAGGAGGTTTGCATGAAGTATCATTTCATGCAGGATAAGAACATGACAATGACAACATTTGCAGAAACATTTAGAAAAAGAAAGAAAAAAAGAAGCAATTTTGCATTTATTTTCTCTCAGGGGATAAATCTAAAGGTTAAACAGAGCAAACTGTGTTACAGTCCTAAATTATCACAAATTCAATGCATTCTTCATCTTGTTTACAGAGCCAAGCCCCAAAAAAGGAGTATATAAACACCTGCTAAAACTTAAGCGACAGATACTTATGCACAAAGTGAAATATCACTTCTCCTGATCAAGCTAAACAAAAATATTTATCTAACTAAGATCCACTGAAAAACAATATAAGTAGCTATCACCAAAACTTCAACAAACAAACTTTAAAAAATCTCAAGAATCAACACAAAAAATACTCACCCGAATTCTTTATAGCCTTCTCATCACTGGACGCTTTCAACTTCACTAAACTCTCCCTCAAATCCCTAAAGGAAACCCCACTAATCCTCGACTCTGTCTCCTTTTCCTCCATTTCCCTCAACTTCCTCAACCTCTCGTTCAATTCCTTCAACGTAAACCACCCCTTTTCACCCCTTTTCACCTTTGGCCGCAAAATCCTCAACTTATCTCCCAACTCTCCATGACTATACATTTTCACAAACTCCGTACTCATTTCACCTTTTGCACCCCCTTCCCCCTCCATTTCCCTCCCAAATACCGCACTCGGCAACCCCTCAGTCCCACCAATTATAGTCGACTTATTCATTGGTTCATTTTCGTTTCCTGGCTTTATCTTAAAACTCGAAAATGACAATTCCCCAACACGGCCTCTCCCGGCCGCGGTATTGTTATTATCACCACCACCCTTCATCTGCCTCAAACTCTCTCTAATTGCGTCAAATGTTAGCCTCCCTGAAATGGGTTGGTTAGCATTGATACCACCTGATTGAGTGGTTCCACTACCACCCGTCGATCTTGCAAGGACATTTCTTTTATAAAGTTCTTGAAATGAGATCTGTTGCTTAGAAGATGGCTCCTGTGAGGGAGCAGAGTTAGGTTCTCTAGGTGGTGGATCAGAGGATCGAAGCCTGAATTCAGAGAGATTCTTTCTGATTTCATCAAAAGAAGCAATATTGCTTGTGGGTTTTGAGAATGATTGGTTTGTTGAGTAACTGGGTTTACTTAAAGGTGGAGAATTTGGCCTGTTTTCAGGGTTTTGTTGCTTAAGACTGGCTTTGACATCATTGAAATAGCTAGAGAGAGAGGACTTTTGCTGTTGCTGTTGCTGTTGCTGTTGCTGTTGCTGTTGCTGTTGCTGGGGTTCGGAAACAGAGGGGTCATCTGATGGGGTTGTGGAAGAGGAAGAGAAGAGGTGGATTAGATAAGGGTTAGAGAGGGATCTGTGTCTGGGTCTTGAAAGAGAGAGAGCCATTACAAGTGGACAAGGAAGGTGAGGGTGTTTTAAGATGACGAGGGTTTTCTGAGAGTGAAGAAGCGGAGGAGAAAAGTGAATAGGGTTTATTGAGGGATTTGTGCTTTGATGGCTTAGACCGGGTTTAATGGGAGTTGGACCGGGTTTGAGGATGGAGCATTAAGGATTTGTTTGTTATCAGATTCACTTGTTAATGTATGCATGTGATAGGATGCTAATCTAGCCTTGAAACAATTGTAGGACTCCAATGTTTTTTTCTTAAAGAATATTAATAATGGATTGTAAGATGAAATTTGAACTTAATACCTCATTTCTATCACTTTATATGATTACTATTGGAAAAAAAAAATAGCATTGTAAAATTCATGTATCACTAGACACATTGTATTATTTATAGAATAATGTAGTTATTTTTTCACCTTTTTAATAAAATAATTTTGTTATTTTTTCCCTCTCGTCTCTTTTAGGTTATTTTTGTTTTTTTATTTGATCAATTTATCATTGTGTTATTAATTGGGGATAAATTTATCTTTATAACTTTAAAATACATAGTAAAATGACTTCTAAACCCTTAAAAGCAAACAAAAATGAAGAGTTGATCAAGAGTGATTTGATCTTTAAATCTTTAAAATGTATAGTGAAATGACTTATATATTCTTGGAGGCTAAAAATTTAAAAGAGATGTCAGGGTCAACTTGGTCTTTTCCTTGTTTAGAGCACAATATGAAGACGAGCCTACCCTTTAAGGCAAAAAAAAAAAATGTACTTGTATTACTCATTAGCCAAGTTAGATATGTCATAGCTTACCCATTCTTTGTTCTCGAGCTAACGCAAAATGATCTAGTTTATACTCTTGAGCCTGCACAACATCCTGGAGTGCCTACCCTCTTGTATTGTGAAAATAGGTTATTATCGTTTTCATCCATAAAAAAGACCAACTTACTTTATACCAATTGATGCAACTTATAGCGTCGATAAAATTAAGGTTTTCAAACCCTAAAGCTACATGCCTAAGTTGTAGATAAATTTATAAAAAAAAACACTAGTATTTTATAAAATCCGAATGTTCTTCCAAAAATAAACTAGAAGTCTTTATTTATACTAGTTCTATAATTAAAATCCTTATAGAAAAAATTTCTTATTAAAGCTTAAATAACTAATAGAATCTTCTAGTATTAGGATTCTTAAAAAATTAAAATATTAATTAAAAATTCTAAAGTAAGTAGGAAAAAAATATCAATTGTGTCTTGGACTTTTCTTTAACTTCTCAGTACCTAAAAATCTTAAAAATTAATAAAATAATGCAATAAATATTATTAGGCTAAGAATATCAAAGAAAACTCATGTCATGCTACTAGTAGAAGCACAGGTAGACCCGTAAAGCTCTTTAAAATATGCTATTTAAAAAAAAAAAGTATTTAACAATGTTAGTTAGGATATTTTTTTGTCACTATTATTTAAAAAAAAATTAAGAATTTCTCTCACAGTTTAGAGACATGAATTCTTTTTAAATAACAATTAAAAAAACCAATGCACAATTCAATGTACAGTAGAGTAATCGGGGCAACTTTAAAAACATGAGGATTCTTAGGGGCGAGGAATTTCATGCAAGATGACTGTCTAATAGCTATCAGAACAGAGTAGGGAAGTCATCCAGCTCACTCCACCTTGGCTGGAAAAAAGAAAATGGCATGGGATACAAAACAGCTTTAGAAATGTCTTCGTCTCAACTTAAAGTTCGAGCTGTACCTGAAACAACATATCACCCGGCGACAATACCAACGACGTTCTATTCAACAGATTATTTAAGAATGATATCCCTCCGATGACAGCAGGTGTAACCAGCCCAACATGCCCAGAAGGGAAGCAATTATCTGCATCAAAACAGTTACAAAGTGCCAACTACTGAAAAACAGGCCCCAATATTTAAATAGCATCGCAATATATGTTTTACAACTGAAATTTATGATAGTAATACAAGTATATGCAGTGCCGTTGAAGTTAATATCTTGTGGTTTTGTTGTTGGTGTAATGTTAATATATTGTGGTTTTTTGTTGGTGTAATAGATTCAAGTGGCCATTTCATATGGAAGATGTGAGATGTGATAATGAAGAGGCCATTTATGCTGCCAAAGAAACTTCTCGGTAGACCACATTGCTTTCTAGCTTCAAACAAAGTAGAGCTGGAAAATGATACATTTTGAATGTGTTATCTTCGAATTCAAAGCTTATTATGCATGCGACGTGTGGGGATGCGGAATTTGTGAGTTCCATCTTCAAGAAAGTCCAAAACCCGAACCCTTTTGTATTGATATGATTGTTTAGGCATCTGCATTCAATGACAGGTGTGGGAACAGTTAGATTTCTCAAATTTTCAAAAGCAGATCTGCATACAACACAGCCATTAGGAAATTTGAAAGGGTTACAGAAATGTGTTGCTGGTGGTACCTTGTCAATTTTCTCTAGTCAAAGCTGATGATCTAGGAGACACTAGGATCATCTTCTTGATCTGGTGCAACATCGACTGACAAAACCAAAGCAGAAACTTCTAACAAATCATTAGAACCATCCTCTACATCCTGTAGAGCATCATCTGACAAGACTTGAGCAAGAAAATCATGTCCATCATCATCTGAGTCATCTGTGTCATCAGACTGATCAAGATTCAGCATGTATATAAATTCACCAATGCCCCGTGGCGGCACAATCTCAAAATTGTGCTCTGGTTTATGCTGCTGATTAAATCGGCCTGACACTTCAGAGGGATTGTTGTAGCATGATTCACACATGTCAAAACCTATTTCCTCTGAACAGTCTTTGCATTTGTACCTCTCCCCAATTATTGGTATCATCTGTTATGAAAGTTCAAAGCTTTTAATTCACTAATAGAGTACTTCCATAATGAAAATGACATGCTAGACCAGTTCGCACTGGCATTGTGTCAATACTACATATACTGTAAAAAGAAACTGAACTGTCTATCAGTACTTGATGTACTTACTATGAACATTTACCATCTTTCGTTGCATAAAGCAACAAAAACCCAATTTAGGATGACAGTAGCATTTACATTGCTGGCTAAATAAAAATTGTATGTTCCTCTAATAAGAATGGCATTTCTAAGAAGAGATTTTGGAGAAGGGAGTTCATTTCTGTTGAGCAATCGATGAGAATAAGCACAAAAATAGACACAATGAGGGCAAGTAAGAGATTTTCTGAGGATAGATACAGTAACAAGTAAGAAAATGTCATCCTAATTCTGAGCATGCATTCAATAGAAGTGCCAAGCCTTCTAAAGGAAATTATGCATCTGAGATTGAAATTTGTTCATGAATAAATTATGAGCTACTTTTGCAATTATCAAACAAGATAGACAAAGGGAACTGAAGATGAACAACATTACCCCACAAGAATCACAACCAACTCTAATGTGAACCTTGGGTCCATTGCCAAATATCCATGATGAATAGACCTTAGCAGGTACTGATGATGACTGCGTAGCTAATTGTTGAGTTTGTGCTGAACTTGAACCTGAAGTCAAGGTACATTCAATGCAAAAGGCACACAGAATAAAAATTGCAATATAAGAATACTTTAAAATGTGAACAAATTCAAGGAGGATCACCAACCAACAGATGCTGATGCAAACAAGTTGTCAGGCCCTCAATGCGCAAGGGCCCAAATCAAAATTTGCATGTGTTTGCATAAACTGTTTGAGATCTAAAGGGATAGGTTAGAATCCCATTGGCATTCTAGGAAAATGTGAAGATGGTAGGGTCAGATTTGTCGTAAAGTCAATCTTACATGGCTTGGCTTCAATTACTCCTTTCCTTTCCTGATTGACTGACTTGTGAAGAAGGATCCTTCAAGTTTAGAAAGGGTAATCGTGCAACCCTTTTAGGTGTCATATACTATTTTTCTTTTAGATTGCTGTGCTACTGTGAACACATTCACATCATGTTTAAATGTGTGCAAGTTGGCTATTGGAGTATTTTCATCCATTTTCAATTACAAAACATTCATGCTCTTAGCTTTCCATGCTAGAGCAAGCAAGAAAGCCACACGCAAACATGATGTGCAGGCACACACATGCACCCACGCACACAACGCCCAAGTACAACATGTGGATATTGAGAGAAAAATACGAGTGACATGTAAAAGAACGGAATGGAGTTATTTGTCAGAATATCTACACAAAACCATTTGGGAGAAAAGCAAATGGAAAAAAAGGTTGAGACAGTTCGAACGTACAATTTTATCACATTACATGCCAATGTTGGTTCAAAAGCCAACTACCTATTCTTTCAATGACCATCACCTTGCTTATGGTCCTTAGATATAAGTATAGACATGCATTTAATGAGAAGCTCAATCACAGATCAGTTTATTTTTCTGCAAGAAGGTTGTCTTTGCTTTAAGAATTACAAAGCAAAAAATAAGCAACAAAACTGACAATCTGATAGATAGAGAATGATTGGTTTTACTTACGTTATATAGTTCATCATCCGGTCCCATTTCAAAGATAAAAAAAACAAATTGATCATACCAACCAATCAACATCATTCAAAAAATTCTAAGCAAAACACAAGCATTTTTTTTCTTTTTTTGCATTCTAGAAATAAATTTTGATGGATAATGTGTTATCTGCAAAATAATTCGTTTAGTGAAGTTGACCAGTAAAATAATACACTCTACAAAACTTCATTGCTTGTTTTGTGTTCACAAGTGAAAATTTTGAGGAGATTTAGGTTATCTTTGGGCATTCTTAGAATGATTTTGTGAACCTCAATTTAATATCCTTAGATGCATTTCTTTTAAAATTCTTTCCTTTATTTATCATTTTAGCCTAGAGAAACTATCACCACTACAATTTTGTTAAAAAGACATCTAAGGTTTTTCCCTTATTTGACCCAGAAATTTTTCCTTCTTTGGTCTATCAACAGGTTAATTTGCTTAAGTTTTACCCCAAAAAAGAATGGTGTAACTTAATAGAAAATTTATATTTCAAGAAAGTTACTTTAATAACCCATTTTCAGATTTGGAAACGAAGTCCAAACACTAACAAGAGGAAATGATAGGCTATAAGTTAAAGGTTTTGCATACTGACAATCAGTTTGTTTGGCAAAAGCTTCTCGTCTCTCTGCATATATTTCAGAAAACTGCTCCTCCAAAAAATGCTCTAGGACTAAACAAACACTCGGGATCCCATTTGGATGCAAACTTTGACAAATTTGACACCTAGGAATCCCTTGCATGGGACTGGCGATACAAGATTCACAATACACTGCACAAAGAAGAAATTAGATTGAGTAATTAATAGTAATAATTTATTTCTTTTGTTTTCAATGAGTAAATGCAGCTTAATAGAGATTACCATGGCCACAATTAAGAACCACTGGTTGAAACAGCAATTTCTTGCATTCAGCACACAGCAAGTCAGCAACAGAGGCCTGAGTCTTAATTCCATGTCCAAACTCTGTCCCAATCAAGTTGCAATTTTCAATGGCTGCATTTGTAGTTCCGTCAGATCTACTTGATAGTGTTGATGGCACAATTTTCATATTTTCCTCTCTATGAGCAATTGCTTTTGGAAAATAACACAACTTATTTTGAGGATGAATAGGGAAATGCTGAGAATAGCTTGGGAAATCCAGCTCTTCACCAGAATGTGATCCAAATGGATGATGAACAAACTGAGGTGAAAAGCGGCCACCTTTCTTTTCTTCTTCTGCACAACCGAATAAGAAAATATAGCATCAGTCTGTTTCAAATGACATTATCAGTCAGAATGTTAATAAGTAAAACCACTAAAGAGGTTCAGCACAGTGGTGGTGTTATTATTAGGATCAATGGAAGGTCCAAGGCACCTAATAAAATGAAAGGAATGTACAAAGAGCAATTGCAAAGGGGCAAGAAGATTCAACCCTCCAAAATCTGTTCCCGTAAAAATATAAATAGTCATGTGAATTGCCTTCACAGATCTAGAAGCTTTTGTTCCACATGTGTTACTGACATCCCAAAGGCTCTGCTTCTATTCCTTTCAACCACAAAGAAGCAAGAACATGTGCAACTGTTCATTAGCAACACCACTTTGCAGATATAGGATGATTATAACTAAATTCACTGGCCATTTGAGCACTAAAACAAAGAAATGACACAGCAAAAGAAGTTTTCATTCTGTTTTCTCTTTCTTTAGCAAAATGAAGAGATGCCTTAATATTGTACAAAGAAAAGGCAAATGGCAGATTTACAGTACGTCAAAGAGAGAGAGAGAGAGCAGACAGTTTGGGGAGGTGGAACAGGTAATTCAAATATAAAATTTACCAAAAAGCTTTTCAACAATTACAAGACCATTCTAAGAGTTTTTTCAAGTAAGGAAAACAGTTTTATCTACTGTTCTTAAAATTAATCAGCAGCTATTTTTCTTTCCCTTCAATAACATAAGCAGAATCAGTCCACATGTCCAGCCAAAACAAACAATTTGGTTTCACTCTTTGTAACTCTTTCTCAGCCAAATTTGGGCCAGAATTGCAAAGCAAGTACAGGAATTAGTATCATAGCAAAAGAGTGTATGCTGTAAGAGTGGTTCTCCTCTGGAAACCAACGACTGCATTTTGTATACACTTGCTAGCACTAGGATGTTCTAACATTCTTGACTGGCTAGTTGTAAATGGCCCAAGACCAAAAAACAGTGAAACTAATAAATCAAAATTAGAAATTCAAGCGGTAAGAAGAAAGAAAAAGAAAAGGATATGAAAGATATTTACCTCCCACTTCTCTTTCCCGTCTCTTATAGGCTATAGGGTACATCTTCATAAGCAGGAAATGCAGCAATTGACACACACTTGGGAAATGATTAAACTGGTGCCGACAAATTGGACAGTGTGACTCACGCAGCCCATTCATGCTATAAAAGACACACCAGAAGCATGAAAGGTGGCCACATCCTACAAAAAAAAAGGGATTTATAAAAATAAGATCACACACTGAGTATAAACTTCAATGTTTTGCCTCCTTACCTAATACAACTGGCTTGTAAAGTAGGTCCCTGTAACACAAAGAAAACTCCCTTTAAACATGTCATGCACTAGAGAAAAATAGATTGGAATAATAACTATGGGGTCCTCAAGTCTGCAAAGATGCAATTTTGGTCATTAACATGATCCTCAAATTTTTGCATGCAAACATAGGAAACAAACATGGTAACCAAAAGATCTAAGGATGGATAGTCTGTGTGCCTCTAGAACTTTAGATTAGTTATTCATTTGCTTCTTCAACCACAGATGCTGAAATTCTATCAACATCATAAAGAAGCATTCATTAATATAAAAAATGAGCATGAAGCTGTTAGAATTCTACATTTTTTTCTGCAAATAAGGGTTAATCATCTTAAAATTGTCTGCAAGAATATCAAAACAGTTGGAAATGAATATTTCACATCCTCAAGTAAGCTTTCTAATTTTTCTATACAAGAAGTTTCTACAAATGATCACTGTTACCATTGGAGGAAGCTGGAAGCTTCCTGAAATTTCTCCATTTCAATCTAAATTCCTCAAAATTTAATATTTGAATCATGGTCCAAATTGAAATACTAGAGTACATATTTTCAATACACAGCATCATCAGTACACAATGTAACACACACACAGTTGATTAAATTTTCAAAAAATGATCTTGACAACCTAGTTTCTTTAAATGACTACAGTGATACCAAACAACCAACTTGATACTGCAGAAATTAAAAAAGGTAAATCCAAATTAAAAACAAAGGAACTTCATCTTACTTGGACCCTTATCATAAATTTAATTGAAAAAGCTTCACAAAATCTTAACTGTAAATCTTTTAAGCATGAATTAGCAGCCCAACACAGTTAATAAACAATCGAGGCACAAAGGTGAAGCACAAAATCGAAACAAAAATATAAAATCTTGCAATGTGACCTCTTTTTTTTCTCGTCTACCAAATCAAGCTATTCTTCAGCTAAACTCTGGAAAATTGGTTTCTTTTTAGCACAAAACAGTAAATTATAGCTTTTGTTCATTACCACCCAACATCAAGAGCCCTATCTTATCCTTTGATATAAACATAACAACTTTCCCAAACTAATCAAACAGCAATAGAAGGAGCCTTTAAGCATTACAGAATAGTAATAGTAACTTTCAACATGGAAAATCACTGCTCAATCAACTTTAAAACATATATATAGAGAGAGAGAGAGAGATTTACACCAAAAAGATGGTGGCAATCAAATACTTACAGGCAAACAGAGCACTGGAACTCGTCAAGGAAATCCTCTTCTTCTCGGACATTATCTTCTTCAATTTGCTGAAGATGTTTCGGTGATGGGGTTTTCTTGTTATTGTCGCATTGGCATTGCATTTTCGATTCTTCTGTTGATGGGATTTTGTTGTTATCTTTGTTTTCCATTTTTCTCAATTTGAAGAGACAGAGAGGCAGACAGAGAGAGAGAGATACAGGAAGCAAAAGAAGACACGAGTACGAGGCGGTGTCTTTCTTTATCAAGCTAGTTATTCGGTTTGCGTAATGCGCATTTTGGTTGGCTTTTTTTCTTTTCTTATAAAAATAAAAGATAAAAAGCAAAGGAAAGGAAAAGGAAAACTCAACCCATGTCGGTCGGTAATGGGACACCAATTTGAACAGCGGCTGCGTCTTCAGTTGCGAGCATAGCTCTCAAACGTGGCTGCTGGTGGGCCGATCTTGGACTCGTAAATTCAAGGATTATTCCGAGTCAGGTTCATAGAAAAATCTAGATTTTTCTAAAAAACAACTTGGTTTTAATGCTTTTTAAAAACAATTAATTAACCTGGATTAACAGATTTACTCTTATCTTAAATCTTGAATCCACTGGCTAAACTTAAATTATTGATGCAAATATCTTAAATCATTAATTAATGGGAATCCACTGGCTAAACTTAAATTATTGATACAAATATCTTGCTCTAAATTTTTTAGATTGGGATAATTTGCACATACAAATCATTAATTAATTGTATTGGTATAACTCACAACTTTTAATAACTAATTAAAGATTTGGATACACAATGTTTTTTAAAAGTATTTTTTATTTAAAAAATATATCTAAATAATTTATTTTAAAAAAAAAATTGTGTATTTTTATAATAAGAAAATTTTACAATTTTCCCCTTAAATTCACTTAAAATATTTTAAATTTTTTGGGCGCATGCAACTCAAAATAAATTCATGACTTGAGATCTTGTTATTTAGATTATTAGTTATTTGTTTCTGAATAAAAAGTAATTTAAGTTGGTTATTATAGTTAAATGAAAATCAAGCTTGAATTAATTTAAATCCTTTCCTTTTATTTTATTTTTATCAAAACCTTCACCATTCTAATCCCTCACAGCTATTATATCTCTTTCTTTCTTTGATGTTGCAAACAAAATATCAAATAACAACTTTTATATGTGCAAGTAATCATGTTATGATTGATGTCATAATTTTCCTGTACTCAAGCTACAATTTCAATAGTATGAGAGAATGTTTTTTTAGAATTCTTGTACAATATTTTAATGAAGAATTAGATCAAATATATATATATATATATATATATATATATATATAGTAGGCTAGCGAGCAAGTGGGCGTGTATGAGAGGAAGCATCAAAGTGATGGCCATTAATATTGTTATTCAAAAAATATTTTTTATCATATTTATTTTTAGTTTTGTTTTTTTCTTGTATTGTCAAATGACTACCTGGGTAGGTTAGGCACGCTGGCTAACATGCTTGAATTTTGGTTTTTCTTTCCTAAATTTATTTTTTTAATTGATGTCTTTTTTAATTTATATTTAAATTACTATCCATTCTTTTTTTTTATTTTGTTTACTTCACATCTTTTAAATTATAGTTATTTTGTATGAAATTAATTTTTAAAATGATTATTCTAGTTTATCTAAATTTTTTCTATGTTTTATGTAAATAAACTTCATTTTTTTTCATCATGTATCTCAACTTTGATAAAAAAAAATCTTTAAACATAGAACTTATATTTATCACTTGATTTTTCTATTTTCATTTAATGATTTTTTTCTTAAATGTATACATAAACTTTGGATTTGAGGTTTAAATCTACATATATAATTATTATTATTATTGTAGAAAAAAATATATCCAACTCACATCGAAATGCAGCATGTCACCTGAGGAGCAGGATATGGCGAAACAACTTCACATTCAATCATCAATCCTAGCAATGACGGTATAATCTTCAATACGGAATAGAAGCATATGGGAAATGTTCCATCACAAAGCTTTAAACTCAGATGCCGTTTATAGCAGTCATCAGCATGCCGAGACCTCTCAAAGCAAAGCAAGTATACTTCCACCTACTCATTCTGGGTAATTTGGGTTCAGATCATAACAAAGGCAACATTCAAACAGCAAGTCGAAACCTGGAAACCTCGAATCCCCTTATTACATATAAATAATATTAAATTGATAGAAGAAAATAGATCAAGTTAATGCATCCCTGTATTTTGTTTTCCCCTGGAAGACCATGTCAGAGAATGGAAGGACCATTAGGCTTGATGATGGGGGATTTGAAGCACCAAATGGCCGACACTTACTTCCATATCTTCACACATTTGTCATGACTTGCAGAAGCAACCATCCCTGTAGCTTGTGATTGAGCCAAAGCTGATATCACACACTCATGAGCCGCAACCGTCATGCACTTGTTCTCAGCCATGTTCCAAAGCTCCAATGACTGAATTGGAACAATGATTACAACCAGGGAAGAGAGAATAGAAACCAACATGAGTAAAAAATATCAAGAATTGTAAGTGCAAGAGTTCTCCTTAAATGGATATTATGACCCCATGAAGTTAAAAAGATAAGACACTTCGTTTCCCAAAATACAAGCACAAGAGTTTCCTATGAACAAACATAAGGCGGGTTAGAACTGAAACAAAAATCCTTTTATCCTTGGAACGTTTCCTATAAATATAACAAGGTTGATCTGTTTTAAATAAAATGGAACTCGAAGTACTCATCTCCAAAGCAGGTTCAATTACAGGAAACAGCTCATTTCCATGGCAAATAAAAACAGTCAGAACTTAAACACTAAATAAGACAAGCAAATGTACCTGGTAGCCTCCAATAACCAAGAGAGTGGAGTAGCTCGGATGGAAAACACAAGAATGGAACTTGTTCCCACTTGAACTAAGTTCATGAATGCACTCTCCTGTGGCCAATGACCACACTCTAACAGATTCTTGACTGACAGATGCCAAGTAATCTCCGTTCACATCCCAGCAAACAGAGTGTACCGCTGTGGAGTGCCCCTAGAGCAAAACAAAAAAATTATTTATTTTAATGGCGATCAAATAACAAACATGAAAGAGCAGAGTTTCATTGGTTTTCTCAACTTCCAAGTTTAAGACCAATACCCGTAATGAGTGTGTCTGTCTGTCAGCCTCAACATCAAAGATGGACACAACATTCTCTGCAGCTGCAGCCAGCAGTTGTCCGATTCTTGGCTGAAATCTAACTTGTGTGGTCCCTCCCTGCTCCAACAAATGACCAAGATTTAGAATAGACAAGAACTAAAATCCATCAGAAATTCAAGAACAAAAGCACAGTGTGTGTGTGTGTGTGTGTGTGTGTGTGTGTAAAGGAGCTTCATGGCTAACCTTGGATATCCGGGTGCAAGAATACTGATTGATGTTCCAGAAGCGAATCTCATTGTTATCATCACAGGAGCAGAAAACATCATTCTTCTTCGGGTGAAAGTCAAGGGACACCACATGTGAGGTATGCCCCGTATATGTTTGCAAGGCATATCTTGGCTGCGAGGATAAACCACATTATAATCCTAGTATTCCATGATAAAGTAACTGATGCCAATTCCTTTTGTGTCTTTCAAATACACAAAGGATCTGATTCTATTTCCATAAGTTCAGAATAAAATGGGGCATAAAAAGGCTATAACTTAAAAGAGAAGGGATGCCAGAATATCAAACTTTCTCAAAAAATCACATGTAGGATCTAAACTTACATCAGCAAGATCAAAGGGACAACAGCCATGTTTTACCAACTGTATTTGGCAAACTATAATACAAGAGAAGCTGCAGTGTATAGGCTGAGTAGAAGCAAAACATTTCAAAGAACATCCTAACCAGAACCTCAATGTAACATAAGATGAATCGAGGGAATAAATAGCACTTCAAAAGATTGCTATCTAAATTGAAAATTGCTTTCAATAGAATGAATATATGAAAAGGTGAGATTCATGTTGTTGTAAAGATCATTGAAATGACATTAATAAAGACATGCATCTCAAATAAAAAGAGTGACGATTTACCTACATTAAAAAACTAGCAACCCAAAAGCAAGAAATTAAATAAACAAATGCAAGCATAGAAACGTGGTTATCCCATGGCCAAAAGTTTTTGAAAGGAAAAGGAAGCAATTAACTTATGGAACTGACAAGTAGTTGATCCAAGACAAGTAGTTGATCCAAAAGAATGAATGATTAATATGAGAAGCATTGGAGGTAGAAAACTCACTCCTGCAGCATCCCAGAGACGTACACTTGAATCAAATGAAGATGTTGCCAGCTGAGTTGAATTTGGCCTGAAACGAACATCAGTGATAATGTGGGTATGCTCCTCTGGATTGCACTCTGTTTGCAGAGTTTCCATGTTCCAAAGAACAACCTACTGACGTGAAAACATATAAATCCACATCAATTCTTATCAACAAGATATCAACTTTCACGGTTCATAGTTGCTTTTGCTGATAAAAAAAACCCAAACTTGTAACAGATATCTAATGGAATGGTTTTATTCTGGCTTAGTCCTACATTAATGTGTCCACCTTTCCATTCAAGGTGTCCAAAATGTTTACCTGCTTCAATTTTTAAAGCATAGTATACATGAAACTTTACTATTTCTCTTAATGGGAATATTTAAAAACAAAAAAGGGTAGTTTTGGAAGTTATGGGAGCTATAATTTGATGTTTCATTAAGTTGCAGTAACAGGATAGAGTAAAAGCAAAACACATGAGTGTCCTGACGTGGCATCCACATTTTGGTTACCAAGTTTGCGCATTCAGTTAGTTATTTGAGACATTTCCATTATCACATTTTTATCTGAGAATATTTCAGCTAAACTGTAAACACTTCTTTCCACAGTATGCAACTGTACAATTACTTTTGAAGTATAGCAATCATCTTAAATGAATTGAGAAAACCGAGGGAGCTCTGGTCTTCATTTTTCAGAGATCATGTCCCTTCTACAATCATCTGCCTTCTTCACTGTATTCTCATGATGCTTCAACTTTCTCCAACAAACATGAACTATATAAACCATGGTTTGTAATGAATGAAGCTTTGGCTGAGATTGCGATTCTACTGGTGAAGTTGCTCATCTCTGAACATACCAAGTTGACGTGTTGAAACATTTAATAGTAAATTGACACAATTAAACTACCTAAAGTGGTTGGCGTCAATAGTTAAACTTGAGAAGGTTAGTTGTGTTGACTTCCTATTCAACAAGGAACAAGGTCTTAGTTAACTTGAGATAAGCTACATTAATCATGGTCGCTTCCTTGTATGAGCCTATCAGGTCTATATAGGCCTTTGCTCTTCAGGTTTAGGAATGGCACACTCTTCATCTGCAGGTCCAACAGAACCATACAGATATAGCATAGCAGGAAACAACCACGACGACAAAAAGATTAGAAGAATAACAAACTAGCCTAGCATATGCAGCAGCAAGCAATGAAATACAACAACGGCAGGTTCGTGCTAAGTATCAACCCAATGGATAAGCCCAAGTACTACATAACTGTAACAGTGCTAATCTATCTTGGTCCATTATCCATCAATTAATTGCTGAATAGAAAGCTGAAGCACATAGGGCAAACAAGATGATGCCATATACATAAAAAAATAAATAAAAATGATCACTTAAGTACAAAGATGCTGTCTAAATTACTGCATTTTTTATGTATACCCTCGCATAACAGTGATTTAGTGAATAGTTTCCCAAAGCATGCCACATCAATTTCATGCTCTGTTTAATTGAACCTTGGAATGAAAGCAATGGTTTCTAAACCAACTTGAATCATCTATTTAACATGGTGAAGGCAAATAATAGGGTGGCAATCAAAAACAGGATTTAAAATGGGTATTATAAGCTCTTTACATTTCTCCACGTTGGTGGAGGTATGCATTAACTAAACAGCAATTCAGTTCAAAACAACGCAAGCAAAACAGAAGTAAAAGGTTCAATAATCAAAATTTCCCCAAACATGTAAATCAGAAATGAAATTAATTCTTGCTCGCTACAAAACAATGGATTATACCTTCTTGTCATGCCCAGCACTGGCCAACAATTTCCCATCTGTGGAGAAGTGACAGCAAACAACTTTCCCATTACTTTTGCGTATCGAACTAACTTCACTGAAGTTGAAACCTGAGATGTTAAGGAACAAGCATTGCTGTGGTCAATTCGAACAAAATAATAGCGGAAGAAATTGAAAACATTGCTTACCTTTTGAAGCTTCAGCAGCATGTTCAGAAGAATTCCTTTTTAAGGTACCAAACAAATCTCTTCCGTCTCCATCATCAGGTGATAAAAAAGATTCCACGTTATCATCTAAGGAGCCAACATCTGCAAAATGTTCAATGTCTTCCTGCAGAGAGATGTAAAATCAAAGACAGGCAATGGGTAGGACCAACTTCGGGCACTACCGTGAGGAATACATTAACATACCAGCACAAGCTCAGAACTCAATAAAGGATTTATATACTTGGACAAGCAATTTCATTGGGCAAAAATATAAAATAATTGCATTTTGTAACAATACAAAAAACTGAACCCTGGACTTGACATTTTTTCCACTAGCAGGACCAAGAACAACATGGACAACAACCCCCTCCCCCACCAACAAACAGAATCATCAAAAGACATCACAATTGAATCACCATGAAGATGAAATTTGAAGAATTTCCTTCACGGAATATTATCTAGTGACCATATATTCCAGATAATAAATCCATCAACTACCTTATGTTTATGAATACCAAGCAAGGGCAAGACATGTTAATAATTGATGTTATTCTGTCCTAAAACTTTAGTTGAATTCCATAAACCAGTATGGGGTAGTTGTGGGTTCCAAACAGCAGATTCGCGATGTTCCATTCGCATCTCTAGGTTATTCATGTCAAAGCAAGTGAGTTTGTTAAGAGCACATACCAGTGGGTTTGTGGATGATGCAAGAGCTCCAGTTGTATCACCACCATACATCAAGCCTTTTGACATGCTATTGACATGCTGCAAATTGCCTGCTGTGGCAATTCCATCACCAGGAGTATGAGTTGATGGGGTAGATGGCTGAGAATTAGAAGGGCCTACTGTATTTCCTGTACCAGTACTATTAGCAGGTCCAGAAGATGAAGGGCCTTTCCTCTTTCGGTTATTCTATTACACCATAAACAAGCATTGGTCAGTGATTTACCAATATTATTATGCATTGCATATTTAGAAAAGGAATTCATCATGGCACTAGTTAATAAAAAACTCATGGGTAAGTGCAGGAGAGTGGATACTTAAGCATGTGGTTTCAAGTAACTTCACAATTTGTTCCAGGTTAAACCAGGTGTATATCATAATGTGTATTTAAGGAAACACAACCTGCTGTCCTTGCTGTGGTTGCAAAGGATCTTGTTGTTGAGAGGATGATTGTTGCATCTGTGGCAAATTCATCTGTTTAAGACAAACCCACCACAATGAGCATTAAGAACTCATGACCCAATTAGACCAGTTCAGAACATCAAATTTTGAATTATTACAAGGAAGAAAATCCTACCTTAGATGAAGTTGATTGCATTGGAGAACCAATAGATCCATCCTTTACATTAGGTTGGCCATCTTTGCTATTCAAAGGACCTCTAGGCAACCCCCTAAACTTCCGTGGATCAATATCTCCATACATTGGCGAAGCAGAAAGGTTCCCTTGTGCCTGGACATGTGCCAAGAGCTGCTGCTGTTGTTGCTGTGGCAAAAGCTGAAACTGACTTGCAGCATGTAAAAGAGGCCTTTGAACTTGTGCACCTAAACTCTGCCGAGTTTGTTCAATTCCCTGTATATTCTATAATGGCCTAGGTTGTGAATAGCAAGCTATATATTTAATTATACCCCCATAAAAATGAACTCCAATATAGAACTTACAGTTAAGGGCCATCCCTTCAATGGAAGACCATTGACTCCAGGATTCAATCCTGGATACATAAATTAGAAATAATTAAAAAAAAATATTATAAACATAAAACTTTAAGAGGATTAGTACAGTAGAATTCTTCTGGAATTTTGAAGAATAAGTTGAAGGAAAGACTCATGGTGAATAGACATTTATCTTTTTTCTTGATTCCACATACCCCATTCCTCTATGCACTGCATACATTTTGTTAGTTATCTAAAATCTAAATCAACCATGAGACACATCTATTTTGATATACATGGCATCATAAACAAGTCAGTTTACAATTTATACATTTTGAATTGACAGGATTAATTTTTTGGACATAACAGAAGATGGTCAATTGTATATGTTTGGACATGACGGAAGATTGTCAATTGGATATGCAAGAAACAGTTGATTACTGTTAATATGCAAGATCTGGATTTCAAAAAAGGCTTCACTCTGCACAATGATGATGGGCCAAAGTATTTCCCATACTGTAGGAAATAAGTACATAGAAAAACAGTCCTGCGTATTAGACCATGCAAGATAAAGGGGCATATGTGCAGACCTTTATTCAAAATAATAATCCAGATGTGCAAGTAGCCAGGTACCTAGCTAACAGAGGAATCCTTAATGGATTCACTTAAATAAGAAAATGAATAGTTGATACAGCACTATGAACATAGACAGGAGACACTCAGCCTTCTAAACCTTTATAACACCGTTCTTGGGGTTGGAAACTGGTGGAAAAAGAATCTTTTGGATCTAGCTAGTACATTAATATCTCAATTAATAGTTAAAAATCAAGTGAAGCAAGTTATGCAGCACGAATAAACTGAGAAAAGTGCAAGCACTCTGCAGGACTTTGCAGTTTTACCTTTCCCATTTTGACATACTATATGCTATAGTTGGATCACCACATCTAGAGTAGAAGCACGTGGTACTTGCATGCTTATATTTCTTTTTATTTCTTACCAAAACTTTTGAAGTAACTAACTGTAAACTGCATAGAGATTTTGTCAAAAGGCCAAGAGATCTCATAGGAAACAATAAGGAAAGTAATTTAAGGGCAGTGGAAGTTCTAGTTTCTTCTTTTAGTTAAGATTTAGGTAAGTCAAGATTAGCTCAAGACTTTATTCTTAAAAGTAAGGTGCTTAATTTTCCCAAACAGGATACAGTAAAAATCAATTTGTAGATGCACATGTTTATATGCCCTCATATTGAGTTCCATTTCTGGGATACAGTGAATTTCAATTTGTAGATTCACATGTTTATATGCCCTTGTATTGAGTTCCATTTCTGGGATACAGTGAAAATTATATGCCCTTGTATTGAGTTCCAGTTCTGCAATACAAGATCCCGTGCATTTACCTGAATTTCCAATTCCAGGTTTTGACTGCATGATTCCCTGCCCATAAATGGTTGAAGGGTCCATAGGCAAAGATCTCTGGGCAGCACCCAGGTTCACTTCTTGTTTGACATCCTGCAAATTGAAATTGAATCAAGAACTCGATGAAAATGAAAAGGCAAATAAACAGAACGCATAGTCCCAGAGAATATGGTTATTGCTGTTTAAGTAGTTACAGCGGTCTGTTGAGTTTGTGCCTGGATTTGTTGCAGTGCAGCAGTAACATTCCCATGATTTCCTTGGACCAACTGGCTGTGTTAGCACAAAAGAATCAGCACTCAAATAAGTGGTAAAAACACTGTCTACTAACATCTACAACGAAACTTACCCTGAATGGTTTGTAGTTGATTTGAGAAGGGCCATCCTAGCATCAAGATGCGGTTGGGATGTTTCAGATTCCATTTGGTTGGAATGCTTCAGTCGTTCCTCATACATTTTTGCAGCCAACACACTCGCATTTGATTGCCTGAGCATTCCTTCAGAACCAACAGCATTTACCGGACCACCCATGGTTGGGTTGTTATTACCCCCTCGTTGCAACTGAGCGTGATGCATTAGTTGGAAGTGCTGCATTTGCAGCTGTTGCTGTTCCTTTGTTTTGCTTTGCTGTGCCTATATATCAATACCACAAGTCCAGCTAAAGAATATCAAAACAAGATCCGTATTCAACAGGGAGGTTTACAACACTCATTAAAATCTAAAAACTCACCTCTAGATATGCTGCGGCAGTCTCAGAATGTTTCTCGTTAGTCCTTGCTATAAAAATATCCCAGAAGACAGACCACCACTCAAAAAGAAACCCCCCAGGAGCATCAATTGCTGCACGCACATTCAAACTAGAAATTATAATTACATCTTAAACATTTCAATTTCTTTTACACCGTGTTTAAGCAGCTAGTTCAGAGCCAATCCATAAGAAGTAGACTACTTTCACTTCCATTGACTTCAAAAACACCCGCATAATTATATCCAATGTAACAAACTACTTTCCCCGTCAAAATATGCTCCTCAAAAAGCAAACTAAAAGTAGGATTTCGCACATTACCTACTGGATCGGGGGCAACTTTCCCTTCTGTCATGAATGATTTTGCGGTGGCATGCAATTTCTTCTTCACCAAATAATCATATATGTACACATCAAGCCTACCAAACATAGCCAGTTAAGAGAAAAATCCAAAACATGATCAAAAACCTAATCATTAACTTAATTGAAAAAAAAATATTAACAAAACAAAAATCAAAGAAATAGAAATACAAGATCACGTACATTTTATCTGCTTCCCAATTACTCTGTGCCATGATTTCAGCTCAAAAATCACCAAATAAAACTGCTAATAACCTAAATTAAAATAAATAAATTCTCAATCAATAAAATTGACCGATCAAATTCAAATCACAGTTCACTGAATTTCGAAGTTTAGATAAAATCAGTGACTCGAAGGAAGTTAAAACTAAATAAATAAATTAAAAAAAAAAAACAGACCTTAATTTGAAGAATTAGACGGATCAAAAAAGTATGCACGACTAATCACGGACTCTGTGTGATAACGATCTCCATTGATCAAGCATTGTCACTGAATTGAATTATGAGACAAAAAATAAATAAATAAATAACAAAAATATGAAATTAAAATAATTAATTTTTTTATTACCTCGAATTCTATAATTTATGCGATTAATGAAAGAGAGAACAGGTCTTGGGGGTTTGTGATTTTAAGACGCCAGAAGGAGGTTTTAACGGAGTGAAAGTGGGGAGAGTCGACCCGAGAGAGGAGTTTGAGCTGGATCCGGAGCTCAGGTTTGGAGGGATAAGCCTGAGGTTGGGAGTCCAAAACTGAGGTGGGGTTATTGGTTCCTTATACGTGCACAGTTGAAACCTAGATATTTACTTTTTGGAGTTTTGTTATAGTTATTTTTTAAATATTTTTTATTTAAAAATATATTAAAATAATTATTTTTTTATTTTTAAAAAATTATTTTTAATATCAATATATTATCCAAAATCACTAAAAACTATTAATTTAAAAATAAATTATTTTAAAAAAATACTTTAAAAAAAAAAAATCAGGCCAAGTTTAGTTAGTGACGTGGAAAGTTAAAAAAGCCAGTGGACTTTTACCACGTTGGATATACCACAAGTATAGAGAAATAAATTTTTTCAGTATTTATTTATCTAGTTTATAAATAATGTGGTAAATTAAATTTATCTAACAATTTTTTTAAAATAAACGTATAGCTACATTGATCGCACTAAATGGATCCTAGAGTAGTGTTGTACTCGTCAGATTCTAAAATCTAAAAGAATTATAGATACAAATTGAAGTGTATAAATTTCGAATGTGGTATTGAAATAATTTTATTTTTATTTATTTTATTTATAATTACCATGTTCGCTCCCTCTTAATTTTAAAAATTTGGTGTTATATCAGTCATCATATTTATATTTTTATTGGTTTCTTAGCCAGTCTAATAAATCATGATATTAGAAAGTTCATCCAATCTCAAAGTTAAAAAAAATGTAGTGTTATTGTCACTCCATGGTTTATCATTTCCACTCCATAATTTATTTTATTTACTTAGATAGACTAAAATATACCTAGTTATATTTTTCATAGATGATGATAATTGTTAAAGTAATATTATTAGTTTTAGGTATTATTCATTAATAAAATATTTATCTTCAAAAAAAAAATAGGGAAATTAAAATTTTACAATTTCTATATACTTTTTTTTCTTTGAATTTTAATGTTTTAAAAAAAAAATTCAGTGCAAAACAGATACTTCATAATTTTATTGAAAACTAGGGATGGTATTTTATATTGAATGTAAAGTGAAAATAATAATAATAATAACAAGTAGTTTTAAACAATTTAATTCATTTAAACTTGGGTTGATACCTAGTAGATTTGTTGTCATAAACTAAAGTTAAAACACAAGCCCAAGCAAGCATGTTTATCAGAGCAAGTTTGAAAATGTGGTAAATATTATTTTTTATTTAGAAATTTATTAAAAAATATATTTTTTAAAAATTTAATTTTGATATCACAGTAATCAAAATGATTTTTAAAAAAAAATATTTTTTTCAAAAGCACGATTCAACCGCATTCTTAAACACATCTTAAAGCTTTTTTTCGTGTTAATTGACTTCGAGATTGTTTGTTTTTCAGCTCAACTATTTTTTTTAAATAACTTTTTTAAAAAATTAATTTGTTATATGTGTTTTTTATTATTTTGACGTGTTCATATATAAAATGAATTTTAATGAAAACTAGGGATGGTATTTTATATTGAATGTAAAGTGAGAATAATAAAAAAAAAACAAGTAGTTTTAAACAATTTGATTCATTTAAGCTTGGGTTAATACCTAGTAGATTTGTTGTCATTTATTTGCTGGAAAGTAGTTTTCTTTTGCAAAGTTGTTTCCTTAGAAAGTGAATTCCTGAAAAGTGAATTATTGTCCGATGTTTGGTAGTGTTATGTAAAATTAACTAGAAAATACTTTCCGGTATTTGGTTATGTTATGGAAAATGAACTGGAAAATAATTTATTAATGAATTAATTTTTTTTTCAATTTTATCTAATATATGAAAATATTAAATATAAATATTTAATCACTTACAATAAAAGAATAAAATCTAAAAAGTATAATGATAAATTTTTTTATTATATCCTATATTCATATATAGTTTATTTTATAAAATATAACTATATATTATTTAAAAAAAATCTTATTCTCATTTTATATTTTATATTCTCGTCTCCCTCATATTCATTTATCCTCCATGTGAATAAAATTTTCACTATTCTATTTGTTATTACCAAAGCACTAGGAAATAACAAAGCACTAGGAATTAAAAAAAAATGAAAAAACAAGGAAAATGAAAGTGAAGGAGATAGCACATGTTTTTTGCTTGTCACAAGGAGACAACACACGTTTTATTTTGTTTAAGCAAAGGAAAGTGTTTTTCTTAAGATAAGAAAAGAAAAACACTTTCCTGCCATAAAGCTTTAAGCCCCGTTTGTTTGCTGGAAAATAATTTCCTTTTAAAAAGTGAATTATGGGAAAGTGAATTCCGGGAAAGTGAATTATTTTCTGATGTTTGGCAGTGTAATGAAAAATAAGATGAAAAATACTTTACAGTGTTTGGTTATGTCATGGAAAATGAGTTGGAAAATAACTTATTAATGTTTTATTTTTCTCAAGTTTATTAAAATAATGAGGAACAAATCTTACAAATTAAAAGGTCGAATGAGAATGAAATTGAAAAAAAATATAATTTCATAAATTATCTCAAATAAAATAAATAATAATCAAAATAATAGAGATCAAATCTAAAAAATAAAAAAAATAAAAGATGAAGAAATTAAAATAATAATAATTAATATTTTATAAATTATTTCAAATAAAATAAGTAACAATTAAAATAATGAGAACCAAATTTGATACATAAAAAATTTCAATAAAAAAATGATAAGGGAAAAGCAAATAACAATTATAAAAATGAGGACCAAAGTTAATATAAAAATTAAATTTTAAGAGATGAAATTGAAAAATAAATATTCAAAACAAAATATATATAACAATCAAAAGTTTGATGACCAAATTTGATATAATCAGCAAATAATATGACATTTCTAAAATTTTAACAACTTCTGGAAAGTGTTTTCCGTCCAAATTTTTCAGGAAAACACTTTTCTGGAAACCAAGCCAAATTTTTCTTTAACTGGAAAGTGTTTTCCGTTGACCAACTTTCCTAACGACAAATAAACACATGAAAGTTTGGAAAGTGGTTTCCCGGAAAGTGAATTCCGGAAAACAAACATAGCAATTTTTCACAACTTCTGGAAAGTGTTTTCCGTCCAAAATAAAAGGAAAACACTTTCCCGGAAACCAAGCCAAATTTTTCTTTGACTGGAAAGTGTTTTCCATTGACCGGAAAGTGTTTTCCGTTGACCAACTTTTATAATGGCAAACAAACACAGAAAAATTTAGAAAATAGTTTCCCGAAAACCATTTCCCGGGAAACAAACACAGCCTAAAGTTAAAACACGAGCCCAAGCAAGCATGTTTATTAGAGCATATTTGAAAATATGGTAAATATTATTTTTTATTTGGAAATTTATTAAAAAAATTATTTTTAAAAAATTCATTTTTGATATCACAACAATCAAAATAATTTAAAAACAAAAAAAATCATTTTTTTCAGAATCACGGTTCAACCGCATTCTCAAACACATCCTTAAAACCTTTTTTTTGTGTTAATTAACTTTGAGATCGTTTGTTTTTCAGCTTAACTGTTTTTTTAAAATAATTTTTTTAAAAAAATTAATTTTCTATATGTTTTTTTTTAACGTTTTTAAATTTTAAAAATTAAAAAACTTCATTTTAATATATTTTTAAATAAACAATATTTAAAAAAAAATATTTATTAAAATACCTAACGCTACCATCACACCTGTCAAAGCACGGTCGCGGGGAGGAGGCCCCCCCCCCCCCCCCTCCCCGCCATGTCTAAACTTTTCACGTGGTGCCTCACAGGCATTTCGCACCTGTACCTATGTCCGATCGTATTGACCCGGACAACAAGGGTTAAATTGTTACGTGTAAATTCATGGTCAGTGTATTTCCTTTTTATTGTACAATAGATACTTGATCAAGTTTTGCACGGATTAGATATTTTTTTCAAATAAAAAAATTATATATATATATATAGGTTTTTTAATATGCCTTTGTATTTAAATTTTTCTTTAGTAAAAATTTAAAAAACTTATAAACGTATATAATCAAATAAATCAATAATTATGTGTTTTAATGAAAAAAAAAAACATAAATGATAACTAAATAGAAAAATAAAAAAAATTAAGAGATAGATATAAATCAAGATATTTAATCTCATAATATGAGATTTTTACTCAATTGTGTTTGCTAAATTTATTTATCAAAATAATATTTGTATTCAAGCAAACGATAATAGAAATAGAGACACAAATTAAATTGATTGAATAAAATAAAATAGGAAAAAAAATACAATGTAAAGCTGCACATATTAGAGATATTGTTTAAAAATATTTTTTTTTTATTTTCAAAAATAAAGTTTATTTACACAAAAAAAAATATAGATGAATCGTAAAAGCTCTTCAAAATTTAAATGTATAATAAAAAAATATAATTATCATTTAAAAGATAATTTCTAAACAAAATAAAAGAGATTAAGAAATCATGAGCAACTAGTCTTAAATTGAATTTGAAAAAAACTAAGACATCAAAATCATATAATTTCTGTTATTTTAAAAGTTAGAGAATTAAAGTGTATATTTCTCAAAACTCATGGGACGTCACTAATGTTTGACGTCTTTTTTATTGTAGTCTTTATTCCCCCAATCCTACCATTGACTAAGAAATCACAAACAATTAACCTTAAATTATGATCAAATTATCTAAATTAAAACTTTAAAAATTAAAATAAATTATCAAAAAATAAACAAGATCATCCACGATATCCTTGAAAAATAAATGGGATTTCTCTAGCATAAAGCTTGACTTAGGCATATTATGGATGATTACACTGCGCCCAAGTCAGTACTTTTATTTTTTTGTCCTTGAAAAATCTTTCAGTCAGGATCCCTGGTTTTTTTTCAATTTTATTATCTCATGAAATGAATTTAAATTCTGTGATTTGTTTTATTTGGTGTGTTATTATATATTCATGTTGTTGAAAAATATCATCCTTGATTCATCCCCTCACATAAATTCATAATAGTTAAATGGTTGAATTTAAGGGTGGCTTATGAATACAATATCGTTGTTTTTTAAAATATTTTTTATTTGCAAATACATTAAAATAATTTTATTTTTTTAAAAAAATTATTTTTAGTATAAACACATTAAAATGATCTGAAAATGTAAAGAAAAATTAATTTCAAGTAAGGAAAAAAATATAAAAAATCAATTTTTTTTAAAAAATTTGAAACACGAAAATAATCATGTCTAAATTGGATTGGAGCAGCCGGTTGAGCTTTTTAGTTCAGGGCTCGCCTCTGGTTTTTTAGAAGAGGTAATATATTCATGTTCAATTAGCTCAGTTGCACTGTCTTTTGAGTCTCAACTTCTAGACAAGTATTACGAAGGTCTTATTGGACCACCCTGTCAATGATGACTTGCACGGGGTCAGGGTATATGTAACTTTTCCATGTTTTAAGAGCAATAAAATGATCCATTTGCCACCCGGATAAAAAAAAATATAAGCTTTTAGTTTAGGGTATTTAGTTATTTTGTATTTTTAATACATTAAAAATACATAATTGTCCTTGAAATTCAAGAATAAATAAATAATTACTTTTTAATACTTCCATAAAAGTTTTTTTATTTTTTTTTATTTTCATAGCTATAAAAAGGACAAATTAGACATTTTAAATTGATCAATTAATATTTTAATTGAAAAAAAATTATTGGCGAGTGATAACCATGCCATGTGCCAAAGCGCTGGAGGCATTTGTGTTCTTTGGACGGAAGTGTAGTGTTTTTTAGTGGTCAAAATTGATATTCTATCATGTTATTGGAAGTATCTTCATGTTCTCTTTGCTTTTAGTATTTCAATTTTTTTATTTTTGTTCTTGGTCTCTTACAAGAGTTTTATTTGTTTTTAATTTAGTCTTTGAATTCCAATTTGACATTGTTATTTTTTTATTTGGTCATTATTCTTTTGAATTTTTATTTTTTTTTCTTAATTCTTTTGTAAAAGTTTTGTTGGTTTTCAATTTTATCGTTCAATCCAAATTTATGATGTGTTTTTTTCAATTTGATTCTTGTTCTTTTGATTTTTTTTATCAAAGTTGTTTTTTCTTTTCAATTTAACCCTTCAATAAAAAATTTTAGAGCCCTCTTATTTGTTTTTTATTTTAATTTTCACCTTCATTCTTTTAATTATATTTTTTTATATCTTTTTGTGTAATTTTTTTTTAGATTCATCCTTCATCGTTTGATTGATGAGGATTGGACTTCGTCGTTTTTGTATGGTCACAAGTTTAAAAAATTAATGCAGGTTGATATTTTTTTTGCTTATTTTTTTTTATTTCAACCTTTTAAATTAGTTTTTTAAAAATGGCCTTCCATAGGGTTAGTCTCGATCTCATGACCAGGGTCACGGGTTCGAAGATGGACGCGAGTTGATTTTTTTTTTTTTAGGTCTTATAAATTTGATTTATTTTTAATTTTGTCATTGAATATTTGATTTTTTTTTCTTAATTGGTCTTCATGCTTTTTTGTGTTTTCGCTTTCTTTCATGTGGGGTTATCCCAATTCTATGTTCATGTTTGCGGGGTTGACATGTTAACCTATGTTGATTCGGATTTTTTTTGAATAATTTTTTTTTAGGTTTACCTTTTAGGCGGTCAATCTTGACCTCACGACCATTATTATGAGTTTCAATGGTTCATAGAAGTTGATTTTGATATTTTTAGGTTATTTTTTAAAATTAATTTATTTTTAAATTTTCTCATTCAATATTTAATTTTTTAGAACTTGATTTCTATGCTTTTCCTTCGCTTTTCTTTCATATTTATTTTTTTATGATATCAAATATTTTAATATTAGTTATTTTTTAATTTTTTAATTAAATACATCTATAAGTATTTCAATTTATAATTTATTTTTTTTTCAAAAAATATAATAAAAAAACCTACATATTTATTTTCTTACGAAATAAAATATCAAACTAATGACAAAGCGCGAGTAATAGCAATGTACAAGAGACGTTCCACCAGTTCATGTAGACTACTAGCCCACCTTTTTTATGCCGAGCTTCATAAATTTGCTTAGTTCCTTGAACGAGAAATCCCACATCGATAAACAGTGCTCCTTAGCAAATGAGAGCTGCTATAAATTTACATGCCTGCTAACTTACAAATTACGCAGCCGTGCGGTAGACACAAAGCGAACTATTCTTTCGCCTTTTACTAAAGAATACCGTGTGTTTGCCGCAAATCACGGCATACGCTAATTTTTGAAGGGGTTCTCCGACGGCGAGCCCTGCATTTCAAGTTAATGTTTGTTAAGTTAATTAGGGTGTGTTTGACAGTTTGGTTGTGGGTGTTTTTTAAATAATTTTTTGTGTTAAAATATATGTAAATGATGTTTTTTTATTTTTTAAAAATTATTTTTAATATCAAACGATTCAAAATTATATTAAATTTTAATAATAAAAAAAAAATAAAATTTTAAGAACGCAGCCAGCTGCGTTCCCAAACATTCCCTTAAACACCAATCCCTACGTAACTTTACAAAATTGACACACCATATTAATTAGTCCTGGTCACAACACAAACCATGGAAGTGAGGCTGGGTGCTGGCAATTCTACACGGTTTCTTTAGGTTCGTACTTGACTAAAAAGAGACAAAATACTAGCACTGGAACATGTTCTTTCCTTTCAAATGAAGGACAAAGCAAGAGCACCAAGTAATTCTAAGAAGAGTAGAAAGAATGATTTCCCTAGCCAGATTAATCTTTTGCCGAGTTGAATTAACATTATTGAACCAACCCATTCCACCTCTGGACTTCTACTCGACCGCGCTGATATTGTAGCTAATGGGTTTCGACTTTTCGACCGTTCTCGATCGTGTTATTATATTAAACCACTTTCTCATGCTCTGGTTATACATCTTGAGACGACCAATCTCTTGTAAGGGAGGCTAATTAGGATATAGGACATGTATGGTGAATGAGGGATCATAACTGATGACTCTTAGAGCAGCAAACCGTTGCTAAAGAGAAATCCCACATCGCTAAAAGCGTTTTGCTATGTAAAGCAGCTTAGATTTCGCAGCCGCGCGGTGAGCACAGAGCGAACTTTTCTTTCGCCTTTTACTAAAGAATACCGTGCGCTCACTGCAAATGGTGGCATACGCCAATTTTTTCAAAGGGCAATCCTCCCGTGGAAAGCCCTGCGTAACGAGTGTAAACTTCAAAGAGTTAATGTTTCTCACCCAAGACAAGAGATCACAAGCTGGTGTCGGTTCACATCTTGCTTGATTCTTTTGATGCAATGCTTGTCGCTATTGAATCAATAAACTCTCTTACTCGTCTGTAAGAGGTTTTTTCCTAAATCCAAACTAAAAAAATTAGAAAAACACTTCTTAACAAACAGAACAAATGCAAAAGTATGCCGTGCATTGAATGGCTGATTATGTTTGACAGTGACAATACAAATAATAGGAAATCAGAGGCCAACATTGCTTTATGTTTGTTTCCACCGAAAAGGGCCACATACCTTAGCTGAATATATCCCTTTTCTACTTTTAAATTACAAATG
The DNA here is from genome assembly GCF_000002775.5 of Populus trichocarpa. NCBI lineage: Eukaryota > Viridiplantae > Streptophyta > Magnoliopsida > Malpighiales > Salicaceae > Populus > Populus trichocarpa. Next base: position 18,487,913 of record NC_037287.2, on the reverse strand, counting down.
TGATTCAAATTCACGTGAATCCCAATCCGAATTTCAGCTTCATTTTCATTTAATTTCTTGCTAGGTTACTGACAACTTTTATTCTTGATTTACTGATTTAACAGAATGATTTGGGATTTGATTTAATCACTAAATCCGAAATCGTGTATTATACTATTATCTTGTGTTTTCTCCGTTTCCGATTAAGCATATCGTAGATAATTAAGTAAGAAAATGTAATTTTACTTCGGTCCCATTTCTAAATGAAATGTGAATACATAACTCCTTTTTTCCCTTGGGATTTGAACCAAGTGCAAAAAATTAAATGAATTCAGCAATTGTAAACTTTGTTGGCCTATTTTGCAAAATCTGGGGACATAAATATGCCATATACAGCAAACAATTATCTATAGGAAAGCTTCAATTATAGAGGTTCCTTGCTATCTATGATTATCAAATCATACCAATCGACTTTTTATGGTGTGATGTATCTTGTTTTCTTGTGCTTGTGAAGACAAATGCAAGAACCCAAGGGCTCTTACAATGGCGACAAAGGAAAAAACAAAGAGGACTCAGTGCTGAACAATGTTTTGATGACAAATCTGACACCATTCATGTCTGCCCTTGTGCACAGATACCACACTCTCACAATTTCCATCATTTTTAGGCTCGAACACGAGACCTTTTAGAGAGAGATTCTACTGTCAGTTGAGGTACATCTTCATTGGCTACAATTTGCATCATTAACTGACCAACTCAACTACTAAAACACGGTACCCCTGCAACTAAATCCATCATGGCAACCCATCATGCATTGGTCACATACCAGGCTTTGAATATTTGTCGATTAGAACTAACCAAAACACCCACTACTCATCTGATAAATAATTGTTGAAAAAAGGGAGAAAAGAAAAAGACTACCAGGCCAGGTTATAATTATACTCACATGATGAGCTTGAGCATATCCATCGCATTACATAATTTACTACACATGTAGTACTTACTTATTCTTGTTCTGAGAATGTCTAACATTTTAAGATCAACGGTATAAGCCCCTGCACTCTAACAATTCAACACACACAGAAAAACAGAAACTAATGAAGTATTGCTCGCTAGTTGCTATATATACACAATATCCTAGCACTTCTGTAGGACAAAATAGACAACGAAGATGATGTCGGCAACTGCTTAATGCCTCGCTAATCAAATTTGAGGAAGATCATTATTATAATCATGAAAACAATAATGTCCACAATCAATCATGGTTCCTCTTGCTTACTTGTTAATTGGACTCAGGATTTGGACCACTAGGTACTTCATGGAAAGCTGCTTTAAACTGTTGACGTGAAGCAGAAACAGGAGTGGCAGAAACCGTGGTGGTGGTGCTGCTTGTCACGGCAGCAGCATCATCAGTGGTTCTAGAAGGTGGCGTGTACTTTGATTCTTGTGGATGGATTTCTGTGGTAAAATGTTTTGCTCTTGTAGATGGCGAGGAAGCTGTGAATTTCTTGGATAAATCTATGGGACGAGCAAGAAGAGGAACAATCAAGAGAAGACCAAGAAAAAGCACCATAGCTTGCAATTTTGTCGTGTTTTCACAGACTGATAATTGTCTAGCTGGTGCCATGAAATTAAAATCAGTAATAATGAACCACCCCCCAGTAATCCAGAAGGGATCAATATCCATGAACCACTAAGAACACCAAGACAAGAAATAGAAAAGATGGTGGCAGATGGCAAGGAAGTTGTACAATTCTGAGACCACTTTATTGTTTGATGCTTTAAAGCTAGGAGCCTAGGAGCTTATATATAATAAGCTTATCAATTTATGTACTGTAATAACCTGCTTCGATGATGCCATTTTTACCCCTCGTGCTATCAGTAAATCAATTTCAAGGAAATCTTGATTAATATGAAGAGATTTATTAACAAATATGTTGAGCATTCATGGGATTCAAAAGATTAATGTACCGGTAAGCTGACAACAAATGTTTACATTACCTCTTGGTGCTGAGGTGAACATTTGAACTACATTAATTGGATGCTAAAATTGTGTTCCGAAGAACATCTGCTCAGAGGTCATTATGGTCATATTACGAAAACCACACTTACCATTATGAATTATTCAAACTCTGGGTAGTCTAGGTCATGTACGAAAAAAGAATCTGAAAAGATAAAGACAGCAGAATGAGAGGAGGGCGCCCTTTTTTGTGGCTTGGCTGCTTGCTCTAGAAATCTTTTCCTCTGCTTTGACTTGAAGAGCCCAGCTAAGCCCCTCAAAATTTACAGATCTTGGGTTGTTGTTATGTCTATTTTCTTTTATTTATCAGCACTTTTTTTTTTAATTTATGAAAACTTGAAATAAAGGTTAACACAGAGAGAAAGCAAAGCATCATATCCTCAATCACTGCTTTCTCCGCTTATGAAAATCCAGGACTTGTCTCCACGATCTGATGCATAGCGTCCCCACTTCCTTTATAACCTGTTCAACACAAAGAACTCACAGGTTACGTTAAGGTTATTCTTGTAAATCTAGTTAGACAGAGATGTTCTTAGCTAGGGCAGACGGGATTGCTGTTGCCATGAACTTACAACCCAGCAGCCGCCAAATTATGCAGGAGAAATCTATCGACAATCATCATAGAAAAATTATATGTTTTCGAGCTCACTCTTTTAATTATGCAATATGCAAACTATATTGGTTTTTTATTTCGATTTTTTAGTGATTATTTCCCCAAAGTTTCTTGTGAAGATAAATTTGAACTTTCACACAGGAGAAAACACCATATTATTGAAATATGCTTCTCTTTTAAAACAAGAAAAACCAAATTCACAATTTTTTTTATTTTAAATATCACTCTTTAAGACTGGTAATGAATAATTAATTTGTTAGTTTTCCTTATTAACTAATCATTATTTGAAGTGATGGAAAAACCATTATAGAGTTAAATAATATATTCAAATATTGGAATTGAAAATACCGATCTCGCCACCCTGATTCTTAATTTGTTCATCATGGATATGAAATAAAAAGAGAATTTCATATAATTGGAGTACATGCATGTACATGTATCAGGATAGTGATCACTCACAGTTATTTTAATAAAATAATCCATGTTTTTATCCTTCTTTGTGCCTGCAACAGTTTCTCCTTAACTGGTGGCCAGAAGGAAGGGATTGAAAAATAATAATAATAAAAAATACTACGGGATCCAATGTGGATGTTCGAGATAATTGCAACAGACTTCTTCCTGCCCCAATATCTCCTCATCAATATTCAATTACGTGTTGTCAATTATATATAGAACTCTCTAGTCTTTATTTTGTAGTATACAAGAATGTATGATATCCCAACATTATTATTTTTCTTTCAAGGGATCAAATATAAAAACACATTCGCCAAACACACACACACACACACACATATTCAAAAGCATAGAGTACTGTGGTTGCGGCTTTGAAGTTTGCAGATAATTTGTCCTTAATGGTGGCCGCAACGGCGACCAAAGGAAAAGAAAGCGATTCTTACCTTTATGTTTTGTCCAGTCTCCTCCATGGTGACGTGCCAGGTGATCTCTTCTTTTGAAATGGGAGAAAAGAAAGACAAACGCATGCATGGTTAAAAGCAATTTCCACGTAAAAGTTTTCACACACAGGTGCTCTAATCCAGTCTCCATCAATGTCATCTCTATCTTTTTTCTTCTCTTTTAGCCTTTTAGGTCCAATTCCTATTCTGGAGGTGCTGGCTGAGGTCAGTGATTAAGGTGGTGGCTTTTCACGGTTTATATATTATGAAATTGGACCAAGATCGATGCATATTGAACCATGTTGTGTGTGAAAGTCTTGAAAAAGTAAGTCATCATTTAAGTTGGTATTTATATATTTATGGGGGAGAAAATAGTGCATAGAAAGAACCGTTTGCTTAGTGAGACTAAGTGTATTAATTATAACTCCAAATTTTTTCATGCAAGAGAAAATCATATCATTGACCGACCAAGATAATTCATTGTTTGTGCGACACTGCCATGAGAAGAGAATCATGTGTCTGGTATGCTTGGTGAGAAAGTTAATGTCTCACAGATATGTAACGAGATATATTTATTTCATTGGTTTCATATGAGATGGTAAGTGAAACATATATAGTCATTGGTGATAAAAAACATCTGTCTTTTAAGAAGTTTGTGTGTACTAAAAAAATTGTGCCACGTGTAAAATTGTCAATATTGAGCAAAACAATGTGCGAGAAAAAAATAAAGAATGAGAAAAAATAAAAAGAAAGAGAAAAATGGATTGATTGATGGACCACACTAATTGCCCAAGGCTGGCCTTAATGACTAGCAATAAAGCTATCTGGACCAGCCCCAAAATAACCCAACTTTATATTTTTTATTTTTATTTTTTACCATCAGTTAGCCAACAAAGACTTTGCAGCTGCTTCACCTTGAAATCATGCATATAAATAAAATGTACATGCATATATATATATATATATATATATATATATATATATATATATATATATATATTGATTTAGAGATTAATCGGTATTCTAGTAGTTTAATTATATATTTTTCTTTCAATTACGATGAAAAAATTATTTTATTAATTAAATAGCTTTTATCTTTTGTATTAGGCTAAGAAATAATTGCATTTGAAATCTAATTTTTATAGAAGTTAAAATAATATGTTTTTTATTTATCTAAATATATTTTTTATTTATTTTGCATGCAAAAATCCATCTCAGAGTAATTTTAATCAAACATATTTTTTAAAAACTGTTATTAAAAATATTTTTTAAATCTATATTTTTATATATGCAACTTCAAAAACTACCGCACCTTCCGTGGAATTACCCGTTTCGTTTTCACACAGGATCTTACTGCTTCATGTTTGCCATTATTAGGTCACATGGATGAAAGACGAGCACTGCAAATCTTGATTAGTCTGAAACCCTGATAAATTTCTTCCATGTGTTAGAGAAAGACAACATCTACGAATAAAAAAGATCATTTGATGATGCATAATTAGTCATTCCATGGGCCCTTACTCAAGTAACCTACGGATCATTTTAGTACATAAATATAGGCAACAATATGATATATATATATATATATATATATATATATATATATATATATATATATATATATATATATATATATATATTGTGATTTATGCTAATTGCCTTGATTAATATAACTTAATTAATTATCATGCCGCTTCAAATCAAAATGCTAATAGTTAAACATACATGATTAGTCAAACGTGTAACAATAAAAAGGAAGAAGAAAACAAATTAACCCCGTCCACCAGGCAAAAAGTTAGAATTGTCTTTTGAATGCACGATCTCCACGATTGGTATTGTTGAAACATGACATATACCTAGAAATCATATATATAATTTTATTTTATTTTATTTTTATGAATGAATGATTATCATTGATCAAAGGGGGAAAAAAACCATGCTTTATTTTAAATGCTCTCGGAGCCGAGGGTTTACTGTTCCAATGCATAAACAGTGGTTGCTGGGTGTCTATTGCTACCGATTCCTGCATGTCTAGAGCATGCAAAATATATATGCTACAACAATCTTTCCTCTCATGTTCATGTGGGTTGGTTTCTCTTGTCATAATCTACTTATATGTAAATAAATAAATAAATAAAGAGGACGAAGCAATATATATACATTGAATGGACTGAGTAATTAATTCCTCCTTTTCTTTCAAATACTTGAGTGTAAAACTTGAGCAACTTGATGATGCTGGTGTCTTTATACTATTTTCATGATTTTTAATAGGTCTCAGGGGAGACTTTTTAAGCCGTGTTATTAAATGGACTGATCAGGTGATCCGTTAACTTGGACCGCTTTTTAAATTTAATTAAATAGAGAATTGATCATTTAGTTGAAATCTAATTTAATTTTTTTAAAAAATATCCAAGACATCGTTATTTATTTTTATTTTTAAATACAACCTATGACCTGGACTTTAAACTAATAAAATTTAATAGTTTTGCTTGAAAGGTCTGTTTAGGAGGAGGGGGTATGAATGGGGATCGATGAACGAGGGGATGAGTTCGAAATGTTTCCTTTGTTTGGTATGCTGAATGGATCGAGATGCAAGTAAAGGCAGGAAGGATCCCTCCTATTATTCCTCACTTGCATCAGCACGAGAAAATGGCAGGCCAAAAAGATAAACCATGGATATCTTCGCAGATTTAGCTATCCTTTCTCTAATTTTTTTACTTTATGGTTAATGCTTGTCAATTCATGTAGATTTCTCTTGATCACCTTTTAAAATTGTTATCAAACTTGATTAAGGGATTTGATCCGATACAGATTCCAGGTCATGAATTAAACAAGTTAATCTTGATAGATTGATTTTTAAAAAAAATATCAAAAAAATATTATTTTTTTTAAAATATAAAAATTAAACTGAGTTTTGATCAGGTCGATCTAATTAAATTAAGTTGATTTTTTTATACTAAGTCAAAGAGTAGGTTCTTGGAGTCTTGTATCAAACTATCAAACCAAACCGGGTTTAATAATTATAATCTCAATTTTTTTCTTATTAGGTTAAATCTAGATTTTTCTACCTTCTATTTCCATTAAAGCCTAAACAAATACTCTTATCGAAGTTTCAAAGTAACTATAATTAAGCCTATAGCTATCTTGTAATATTTTTTATGGGCCCATTAGCAATAACTTGGACCGACCATTATTTTCCTAACGAAATTTTACCAGCCCAAACCCCCTTTTATAGCTAACAAAAGCCCAATTCATTTAAAAACAGCCCACATTGACACGACGTCGCTTTTTTTTTTCTCTCTCCAACAAAGGATTAATGAAATTTCGAGACGTTCTTCTCTCCTCTCCTGATTGATCATACCACAGATCTCTCTCCCTCTGTCTGGAGTCTGGACAATGGATTTCCAAATACGCAGCGTTTTGCCTCTGGTCATCATCTCCTCTCTTCTCTACTCACTAGCTAAGGTACATATCTCTCTGTCCATGCTTGATTTGATCTTGGCTAATTTGTGATCATTTGATTCGTTTGGTTAATTTCTCCTCCCTCCCTTCCTTCCAGGCTGAGATTAGCGGTTCGGTTATTTTCATCGATAGCCAGACTCGTCAATATCTGCGCTCTCCATCACCAAATGATGTCGTCCAGGTTTCTTCCATTTCAATACTTCAATTTTTCTGGAACTTCAATTCAAGTTGCCCGATGCAGCATTTTTTGTGTAGTTCATTTATTTCGATTTCTATCAATTAATAATTGTCTTAGGGAAGTGTTCATAGCAAATATATGAGATGATTTAGATTGGCATTAGAAATTAGTCAATTGAACTAGAAAAATCGCAACACATATACTTCATTTCAATTTACACTAGTTATGATACCTGAAAATGAGTTGATCCATCATATTTTACACTTTTTTGTGATGTTTTGCTGAGCTGATGTCGAACAATTATTATTCCTATTCCTGTAAAGTGTGTAATTGTCTGTCTCGCTGTCAATTGACTATATGTCTGATTTTACAGTCTAACTCCATGTCGCTTCAAGAAGTTGGTGCTGCTGTGTCGGTCTTGCTTGGTTTTGTGCCATCGGATGCACTCTCAGCTACTAGTTCATTGAAGGTCATTTGGAATAACATGCTTTGCAGACTTAATCAAACAACAATTATATAGTTTATATTATTGTTTGTGGGAATTGTTGATTCTGATAAATGTTGTTGTTGTTTCTTTTACAGTTGAATGAGGTTCTCTTGCCCAATCCGTTTAACAGGCCTCGTGCTGTTTTCATGCTGGAAGTCACTGGAGGTTAGGGTCTCTGGAATTGGTGTTTGATTTGTTTTCTTTTGTTGACCTAGTACTTGAGCGAATTATCTTTGCATGCAGAGCTTCCGTCTGTGGCTGATCAAGCAAATGTAATGTTCAATGCTGCCTACAAGAGCAAGATTGTTCCTGGTTCAAATAAAGCTGATATTCAACTTCCAGGTACCAAAGCGCTATATAGATGAATAATAGGAAAACTTGTTTTGTTAATGTGACTATTTATTGTTTTTTGAATCAATGGATTGTGAATTTTGATGGTTTTTTTTTCATTTTCCATAATCTGTTTCAGGCGAAGAGGTTTCAGTGGTTTCTCTAGATGAAGAATTTGTGGATTTCACTGACAAGGATATAAGTGATTTTGTAAGTCATTGCCTTTTCGTGTGTTATTGATCATTTTGCTTAAATGTGTCACACTGGTATTATGTGTTTGTTCAGGCATCTTGGTTGGGTGGATCATATGCTGTTGATCCCTTGGAAGCACTGAAGGGAGAATTAGCAATCCCATTGGCTAGTGGTGCCACTATAGATCTTCATATGTCTAAGGTCTTTTATTTGTTATAAATATTGTATTTTAGATCAACCCATTCATTTTATTCAAATTTTTATTGGAAGATTTGCATTTTGACTGTTTGCAGAAAGCAAACAGGGAATTCATAGCAAGTCTTCTAGCTCTGCTCCGCAATAGTAGAAAAGCTGTTGAGATGCATGGAGATTTGTCACTGAGTAATCAACCACCTGCAGAGTTATTGAAGGGCAGTTTTGATGGCCTTAAGGTGATGATATCCACTTATAGTGAATGGAATGAGCTTGATTGCATCCTTTTGAATGATTGCAAGTTGGAACCTCTCACCAACTCATTTCTTTATTCAATGAAATCATATTGCTTATCATGATGGAAAAGTTATACAATTGATTGATTCTGTAATGATTTATTCTTTTTCGGTTTTTATACGATGTTTTGGTTTTGCACCTCCTCTTCCAGGTTATGAAGGCAATTTTTTTGTTGTTCTTTAATACCCCAGTCTAACTACAAAGCAGTAAGCTCATGACTTATTTTATTTATCACACTGCAGGCTTTGCAGGAGCATTATGGACCCGAGGGTGCTGCACAGAAAGGGCTAGAGCTGTTAATTACTATGTTGTCCAAGATGTTTGATTCATTGCAAGCAGCTTACAAAGGTTGGTTGTTTGGTTTTTTGGGAATCACCAACACAATCTTAAGCTGAAATGTTGTAGTTTTCATGCAAATGATAGGTGAAAAGAGTGGCAATCTAATTTATCTGATCAGTGCTCGCAATCATTTGCCCCACTGTAGATTTGTTATTTTGTTTACGTGAACATTGCAGGGTTTTTAAATCAACAAAAATATAGAATTTAAGCTAACTTTGGGGGTCGCGCATTATTGTTTCCAACCTGTATTTGTGATTAACATGTGTTTCATTTTTTTCCTTTTAGTAATTGTTGTTCCCTAGCTTATTGCTGAGCCTGAAAATTTTATGGTTGTGTTACAAAATTGAATGGTAATTGGGCAGGTCAAATTGTTGGAGCAATCCTTTTTAATACAGCACCTGCACCAGAATCAAAAACATTGCTGAATGTCATGTTGACTTCCCGGCCATCTGCACGTTGGTTGGAAGAAACAAAAGAGCCCACTATTGAAGCCATTGCAGTAGTGGCCTTGGTTAGAATAACCCTTGCTTGGATAACTGGAATTGTTCTTATCATTGCTACTCTTTTGGGGGTAAGATTTTGTAATAGCAAAAAACTTGCACCTTTTTTTCCTCTAATTAATTTAGGAACACTGAAAATTTAGATTGTGCTAATTATCGTCTCTGATTGCTCCCTATCCCTGCCCCCTTTTTTCTTTACCTATTCTCTTACATTTTTGTAAGCAGAAAAAATCTCAATCACTAACTAGTAAAATGACGAGTTGCATTGCATGTGACTTCTAGGTTTGGAGAAGGAAAGGGAGGGGAGTGGATTGAATAACTATCCCATCCATGAACCTTTTTATAGAATAATTTACACAGATGATCCATATTTCTTGTGATGTTGCTGAGTTTAGGACTAGATTCTGCATAAGGTGCCTGATTCATGACTCTCATAAGTTACGTGGATAGAACAGTTCATCATGTGAGATAGAACCTAGACAAGCATCCGAAGAAAGTGCCAATTTAAAAGTCTGCTGATCCTTTTTGTTTTTTCAATTTCATCCGTTTTATTAATTTTTCAAATCAATCACAGATAGAATCCTTATCCCTGTAGTTCATAGGCATACCTGTCAAAACAAGGCTTTCAGACAACTCAATGGAAGGAGAACCTTAAAAAATGTGTGTTTAGTTTGCCTAGAATACACATCTTAATTTTCCTTAAAAATTATCAGTTTGCAACTCGGAATTGAGATTTCTGACCATACCTGGGACTAATTTTTTTTTCCCTCAATATAAACAGCGTTTCTTGGTTTGTTCTTTTGGTTGCAGATCTACTTCCTCTTCAGCATGCCACTCACAAAGGACACCCTTTTGTATTCCAACGTCAAGCTGGACTAAGCTGAAAGGAAGCTGATCGATCTTTTGACTGCTGGGAGTGATGCAGGGAGCAGTGGATCCTGCACCCAATGGCTTATTTGTAGATGTCTTGTTGTAAACAAACCTATTCCTTGGTTGCTGTGTTGCATTGAGAAGGTTGCTCGAGCGAATCAGATGCTTGAATCACAGGCATGAATCGCTACTTGACCAAGGGTGAGGCTTACAAGAAAACCCGATGGTCGATGCGAAGTCGTTTCATATACAGTAGTAGGTACCCTGTAAACCGTTTGAGGAGACAAAATGCGGAACAACAATCATTGTGCAATATCTTATGTTTTTCGTCGGTGAAGTTATTTGTCATAATCTGCGTGCATTTGTTGAATAAGGAGGATGCTATCATCAGGATTTGTACTTGTAGTTAATCATTAATATTCTCTCCAGGTTTTGAATAAAGGAAACTTCCCTCGTTTCGGTCCTTGCGTGTTGGAGCATCAAAATACTGTGAGCTCACTTTAGGCAGGAGGAGGAGGAGGAGCCAGCCCTAAGTTGATGGTTTTTAGTTGAACCAAACCACCTGTTTGTTTGTTTGTTGTTCTGATTGAAGAAGAAGCACAAAAGTATCATTTATCCTCTTTCCAGCCTTCATTTCCATTCTCTCTCCCTCTCCTAAATAGATCAGGTAAATAATAATAATAACAACAACGAGAATGTCGTCTTCTTCTGCCTTTCCTCTGCCTCTAAACCCTAAATCTCTCTCTTCACAAACCATCTCGTACTCTCTCCCCGCTCCAATTCTCCAAACACGCAACTGTACTACCTTCTGGCTACCACTACTCTCACGCTATCTTTCAAAATTCATGTGGCTCCTAGAGGAACAGCGGTGGCTGCTCGAAGATAGAAGATAGAATCGCTCCTTGCCGAAATACATTCCTTGAAAGCTTCAAATTGAAGCTGAAGAAGCTCTAGATAATTTCTTCAAGGAGGAGAGAGAGGATAATGATAATAATAATAATAATAATAATAATATTCTTATTTTCAATAAAAGTTTAATGTTTTGTATTTTTGTCTCTAGTCATTAAAAAAAAGTAATTAAATATTGTTGAGTTCGGAAAATATACTCAATCCAACCAAGAATGGTATTGGAGTCTACTTAGTGGTAAATAGTGAGAAAAGTTTATCAGAGTGTACCCGGCAATTTGGTAAGCCAATAATTTTTTGAGGGTGCAACTAAGGTTTCATACCCATTTTGAGCACAAAACGAACCTGTTTTTTTTATTACTTTCATGAAGTTCGTTTTTCATTTTTTTCTCAAGTTTGAGATCAATACAAAGAATAATCCTTCATTATTAATATAAGTTATAAGTTCTCCATATGATAACATTTCAAAAGGTATTTGATTAATTATGCAAATTCTTTGTTCTTGATTTGCTCTATTTTACAAATAGTTTTGGAATTCCAGATAAAAGTATTTCTTTTCAAAAAAGGTGTTGATAATCTTTTCTAATAAAGACTTTTGAAAGCAATGTATCTTGTATCATCTAAAATCTTGAAGTTTAAAATATGTTAAGTTTGAGAGTATTTCAAATGATTTTTCTTAAATTGCTGTGGGTCTCATATAAAGTTTTTGGTGATATAATAGAAAAATCTAATTTTTCTTTACTAATTTGAAATTACCTAGTGAAATTAAGGATAAGACTCAACTTCAAAGGTTTCTTGGATGTTTAAATTATATATTAAATTTTCTTCTAAATCTCATAATAATCTACCAACCTCTCTATAAGTGACTCAGGAAAAATTGTCATGCTTGGAGTCCTCAAATGATCAAAATTGTTAAGTCCCTTGAAAGTCAAGTAAAAAGTCTTCTTTGTCGGTATTCCAGATCTTAAGGCTTTTTTTATTGTCAAAATTAATGCTTTAGATCTAAGTTATGATATGATTCTCAAACATAAATTTAAAATCATGAACAAGTTGTTTGATACTATTTTGGTATATGATCGAGTCCTCAAATAAAATTTTATCAATTGTTTATGCATGCCATCTTTTCAAGAATATTTATTTCTTTTAAAATTTCTTTTAAAAATTGATGGCCAATCAATGAAATATGTCATTGAAAAATATATTCAAAATATTATACAAAACATATTTTTGCTAGATAGCAAGCTGTAATTTTCAAAACTTTGATTTTGAAATTAAATTTATTAAAGGTGACATCAATTCTCTTTCATACTTTTTTTTTTTAGAGAATTTTTACAGGGTTCAAAATAAGTACACTAGTCAAGAAAACTAAAGATTCGTATGCAATAATCTCTTCATGACTAGTTCACTCAACCCCATGTCTTGTTAATTCAACTCAAGTTAGGCCTTCCTCTATGAAACCAACTTTTATCTCAACCAACTAGTTTTCAATCCTATCAAATCCTACTATCTCATCTTCAAACTATGCTCAAACTTTGCAAAACCTGATATAAAGATTCATTTCAAACACCATCAAAATCTTCTAAAAAAAAACTAGTCAACTTGTATAAATCAAGGAACTATTATATGTATATTTGTATAATAAAAATAATAATTTTATAATAAAGATACTAATAAAATCATCCCCTATATTTTTCTTTCTCAATTCCAATTTGTCCTAGAAAATTTACAAAAAACAGAAAAATTTATGAATTCTTCTTGATTGACACAAACTTAGTCGAGATAACTCATAATCATGATACAAATAATTCTTTCAGAATTGCACATTTCAAAATAAAGATTTTAAAGGTCTTAATCTATTAAGATTGTAACCAAAATCTTTTTACATGAAAGAGATTTTATCAAAACTCTCCATCTCCTAGATTCAGTTATCTTGACTATCAACAAGCATGGTTCAATACTCTTTACCTATAAAATTACAATCATTCTTGGTTTATTTATTTTGATAAAAGTTGTACAAAGATTTTTCCAGCATAGTTTTCAAACAAATGGTGGCCATGCTTTTCTTCAACATTTAAAATTCTAACACAAAAGATTTAGGGAATTCTACCACAAAAGATTTAGGAAGCTTTGGATCTATTTGCACAAAAGAAACTTTCAAAACATGTTCTTGCATTCTTACACCACCTTTAGGGTCTTATGGATTTTATGTTGGGACTTATAATAATGCATGATGGAGATAAGAAAATTGTTATTGCTCAAATCTCATGAGAGATATCAAAGGTAAAATGCTGGTCATAATTCAATGCAGACTATGCTCTCAAGCAGTTCAATCATGGATATATATGCTGTTTGAAACCACAATCCACTCCCGCTGTTAAACCGCGTGGAATGGTGACCGTGGATTGCACAGTGATTCTTCTACAGGAACGAGCATGCATGCAGGGCATTTGGACAAGAGCTTTGGAATCCATCCTAATTATGACAAAGGTCTAAATCAATCGGCTAAGCAGTTGTATATCCCACCATAGACATGGATTCTACTAACCAATCACCTCGAGAGTTTCACACGAGACCACCACTCTCATCAGAGTTGATAGCGGCACAACAAAATCAAGTAATTGTCGTAATTTCATGAAACCCAATCCTAGTCAAGCCATCGAAGTAAATCACTCTCTTTTTTTTTTTTCCCGGATGAATCAAGGCATGCAATAGTTGCTTGGACAACTGATCCGGGCAAACTACCCGGGCCACCATTTTAACAAACAGGGGACTTCCTCAATAAACAGCAGCAGAGCTTTTCACAACAACGTAAATGTAAATAAAACGACCTACCTCCTCAAACACTGGTTCTGAGATAGTAGTTCGTATCCACCATAAAGGAAGGGTATGGTGCCAATCCAAAATAAGACATATATTACTTTGGCATTAAATTACTTTTCTGTAATAGAAACAGAGCTACCAGGCTTTCAAAATCCTATAATGACATGAACTTTTATTGGTGATAACTCAATGATTTTCCTGTGATTTTCTTTTTGAACTGATATTTTTACAGATTTGTCTTCGGTTTGCCACTTGCAGTAACACGCCTTGCCACTGAACGCATGGTCACAAATTCCTCAGCAGCAGATGGGTGTATTCCCACCTGTGGCACAAAAAAGAAAAGGAAAAGGAAAAAAACTCATCAGTAATACACAATCCAAAATGAGTACAGCCCAGACATCTAAAGAGCGATAATCCTTTTACACATCACCAGGTGTCTGAACACATGCTACCATAAACAGCAAGGAATATATATATATTGATGCACAGAGATGTCATCGCTTCTACATGTGTGTGTGTGTGTGTGTGTGTGAACCAGTCAAAAAGCGAAAGGGTAATTAAGGGGGAGAGCTAAAAATTCAAGGACATGGCCACCCATAAGCAAAGAGTCTGGGTATATCATGATGTGACTGCAAGCATTTACAATTTGACACCCACATCACCTATATATTATTGATTAGACCACAACATAATCAATTCTATGTTCCTTACAAGAACGTGTCAAGGGATGCTAGGAAAGGAAAGAATCACTAAAATCCTTATCTTTAGCCTCTCTAAGGGAAAGTTAATTAATACTTACAGTACTGTCAAATTGTTGCTTGGTTGCTCCACACTTCAATGCAACAGCAATACCCTGTGAAATCACCAAAGAACAATGATCAGGGCGTGCATGAATAACCAAAACCAAAAAAATGTAGGGACAAAAAAACTGGAATAGGGAAGGGGGTGGTTTCGGCAATGAAATTATGTTAAGCAAATGCAAAGTACTCTCTACACAGGTTATTCATGAAATGAATCGGAAAACACACCTGCATAATTTCAGGTGCATCTGGCCCACACATGGAAGCTCCAAGAACTTTATCCGTCTCAGCATCAACAACAAGCTTCATTACTGTCTTCTCTTGTCGACTAGAAACAAAGATGAGATCGTACATATTAATTAAAAAGCATAGGAAACACAGAGAACACCTCACAATTAAAGTAAAAGGGGGCAGGCTTGAATACTACCCTGAATTATGAAAAACATCCCAAACCATCTATGCTTATGGCTTTCATGGTTTTATCACATCCTTTATCTTAACTCATAAACATGTATTGATCCTTCATTATTTAAGCATTTCCTTTTAAAGGAGGAAACTCTTTTTTCAGACCAGGGAAATTTAGTTAAAAAAGAACAAGGAAAACTGGTTTCACGAAAATGAACAATATGAGGATGCCTTGAGCACTGAAGAAATGTCAGGTGTTGTTAACATGTAATGTAAAGATGGTTCAATCAATCAACAGAAAGACTTCTATCAGAAAGTAAAGATGTTTGAAGTCTATCTGCTTTGGAGATTTAAGGTAGTACAGATACAACAAACTTCCAGGACCTCTTAAGAGATATTCTCTACTTATTGGCCAGTTTAAGTTTACAAATAATTTCTCACTTTTAAGTTTCCAAAGGAAATGTTTTGACCCCTACTTCTTTCATGTCATTTTGCAAGTGATGTTCTAAAGTCTTCCATAATGCTAACTGTTTGTTTGTAACACTACAGACCAATTTAGCAACGTAAGATCTCAAATTCAGTACATACCCAGAGATCGTGTTCTTCATAGGATTAAAGGTAGAAGTGAAAACCAACACATCACCATTTGCTTGGTCTAATGCCTGCTCCTCGCTGAGGCCCACTACAGAGAGAGGAGGAATGCTGCAGAATACCAAATAGCACATTTTATTCACCCATGAAGAGACATGAACACAAACACTAAATTTTCTCACTTAGACTTCTATGTTCAATGTGTATGACTTGGTCACGGTGAAGCAACAATCTAGTGTTACCGTATGTATCAAATGAAGTACCATACAACATTAACCAAATGTTATGTACAAAATATAGGCATTAGATTCCAACAGAGCATTGTATCAGTAAAATACGGAGAGCAGAGATAATATGATCATGGAAACTACATGAATAGACTTGAGGTAATCCCAGTGAAGCAACAAACTGATATGACTACGCATCAAATGGAGTACCAAATAGCATGTAACAAATATAGGTATCGAATCCCAAAACAGAACATGGTATCAGCAAGTTAGGGAGTGAAAAGAGACATATGGTCATGGAAACAACATGCATAGAATAGAGGTATCTCACATAACTAAAATGACAAGCAAATCTCCTTCAATAACCTGTCTACTAAATAACCTCCAACTGTATCACAGATTCACTCTTGGAGACATGAAAAACTGTTGATTGATTGACTAACAAAATATCATCAATCAAAATTCAACAGCACTTTAATCCCAAACTAGTTTGGATAATCTATGTCGAACCTTTCCGTCCAGTCTCTTCTTTTCTTGGACAAACTTTCTATGAGCTCATTTAGCAATATCATTCCTGATTTTGCCCCCCAAATTCAACCCCCACAATTGTTATTCCAAGCTAAACATTATTTATCATAGCCAATAAAAAAATGCAAGGAAATGCAGTTAAATCATAAAGGTATTCTTATGGCCCTCTTCCAATTTTTGTTTGAGAGATTTGTACTTCTTTAGTACCATGTCATATTATCCAAGATTTCAGTTACAAAATCAATTTTCACATTACAAATTTCTGTTAAGAGCTTCCAAATCTCTGTTCTAAAGCACAGGATAATACATCCAAGAGTTCCATGAAATGCTAAAGTACTTTAAAGATACCTGAGTGATTGTATGAGCTGAAACCTTTTCTTTCACTATCATTATGGAATTGACTGAAAGTTTGTTAATATTATCAAAGGTTCCTAGTTGTAGTCACCATGGTGGCATGGTCTACTTTTGGAGATTGTGATGCTCATTCATTATCATGACAACATGATGACTTGTTAGGTTTCAGAGATGCACAAACAATAATGACATCCAACGAAATGTCAAGTTCTAAATACTAGCTCTGGATATAAACAAACTCCATGGGCAGGACAGTTCTTGCTGATATTTGAAGTTCTAAAGCACATATATTTATCACGACTACATCCAGTTTAAGTGCACTTTCATTAAAATCAAACAGCTATTACCATCATATAAAAAAGATGTTGACGAAGAAAAAGAACCATACAAGCAAAATCCAAAAAGAGATACCTAAACACAGCATATGGTATGTGATTGTAGTCTGGTTTGGTAGGTTGCCCTGCGAAAACAGTTTTCTGCAGCCAATACACCAGGAAACAGATTCAATGAATTATCAAATCAATTAAAAAATTTCCAAAAATGGAGGGGGAGGAGCAAAAAAGAAAACTGTTGTGAAAACAAAGAAACAAAACAGAAGGCATATCATAAGAAACACGTACAGCAAAGCATGACCCCTCCATCAAGGCCACGGGAGTAAGATTCATTCGGTTTGTGACATCACCAGCAGCCCATATGCTAGGTATGTTGGTGCGAGAGAACTCGTCAACCTGATCAAGAAAGTAATATCCCTATATCAGCCCAATACAGATGAAGTGGGTATAGACAAAAAGATTACAATAGTAATGAAATGATAATTATACCCACATCAGGGATTTAAGAAAATAAAACACCAAACCACAACCAGTATGTATGGTATATACCCCTCTACAAGGAAAGGAACTTACAAAAAAAACTGCTATAATATTGCTGAAATTGGCATCTGTTTTTTGCGCACTAAAGTAATAACATGAAGCTCAATGCTTAAAACCAATTGAATAACTGAAAAGCTACTGACCTTCACAGCTCCTGTTTTATCAAGCTCAACGCCTGCAGCTTCCAAATTTAATCTCTTCGTATTGGGAGCTCGACCTGTAACAAAGGAATAACAAAGGAATGATGAATATCGATATGGAAGTAATATCAAAACAAAAGGACAAAACATAGAAAATACAAGAAATTAACAAAATTGCAGGAATCTTTTCCATTGTGATGATGAATAGTGGACAAAGTTCCTTGATGAAGCAAATGCTGTTGATTATGTAAAAACAATAATAACAACTATAAGAAAAGGCATCTTATAATTTTGATTGGGGCTCCAAAAACCAATGCCTGCATGTGTCAGGTTTAGATTTGGAATATAAATTATCAAGTCAAAAAGCACTCATGTTCTACACAACTCTATTGCATTCTGCTTGGCAATCCAAAGTCTTGTAACACCTCATAATATAAACCTTCAGTCTCCATACATTTGCATCACAATTTCACAAAAATTCCAACATTGATCTGGCAACACTGCCTTGGAAACGTGGATAACATTATCTAAGCAGATAGTACAGTGAAAAATACTTTGAGCAAGGATAAAAAATAAGCTAGAACGAACATATCCAGTAGAACCCCACATGTAAATTGCAAGTTTACCCTGACTTGTAAGGTTGAATTAAAACAGCAATGCGTGCGTTCTATTTACAGTACAAGCTTACTGCAGCAGCCTATTAAAAAACAGAAACTTCACAATGCAAATAATTTAACTATGATTATAATTACCGGTGGCAAAAAGTACAACATCTGCCAACAGCTCCTCTCCATGATCTGTGCGAACTTTAATTCCATCCTCTGTTTTAGTCAACTGTATTTACAGCTAATATAATTACAATGAGGTTCACTATAAATAACATGGAAAAATCAAAACATAAACTGGAGAGAGGCAGATGAAAAATAACATGAAAAAGCAACACATGTTACATTGACACCAAATCCTAATAAAGGTGAAACTACCTCTGTCAAATTTGTTCTGGGGTGCAAATTAATTCCCCTGCCTTCAAGATTTCTTGCAACCACAGCCCTCATTTCATCATCAAAACCCCTGAAGCAGATAGCTATCAGATATATTGGCATGAGAAACACAACTGCAGTCCAAACCTTCAAAATGATTGAACAAAAAATGCCAGAAATCCTTGGTGAAAATAAGTAACAGATGGTGAATTAAAATCACCATTATTACAGCATAAAAAAATGCATGCAACATACTTGAATGAAAATTGCTACTTCAAATATGAAACACCAAAATTTGCTATCTTCCAGGTTCCAATTCCTGTAGACAACCTAAAGTATTTTGGCCGTGGAATATGCAAACCAGGAAGTAATTATCAAAAAAGGTAACCATGTTGATAACATATTCTTTACACAGTTTACTTGCAAACATAAAATGTGTGGACTACTATATAAGACAAGAACTTGGTTATCCAAAACAGAAAAAACAACATCAAGGCCTTAACCACAACCTTAACGGAAGTTCCCTTCTGAGAAATAGATCCACAGTAGCACCCATGCCACGCCATATCGAAGCAAACTCAACAGCAATGTACCTAAACAAGAAAAAGAATAATTATCCAAAATCATACGCATGCTAGGACATAGGCAAATAAAATAAATAGATAGCAAAGCTTCGCGCAGAGTTTACCCTCCACCAAGCACTACTGCACGCTTTGGTAAATCTTCCAAACTCAATGCCTCATCAGAAGTTATGCCCAACTCCTAAACAATCAGAAAGCAGCAGATAAGGCAGGTATGCAAGATAAAGAAAACAAAAGAAAAACAGCTTCAACAAGAACATATCTTCACCACAGATAATTTGAATCCTGCAATAGGTTTCAGTAAAATCAAACAAATTAAGTTCGACTAGGTAATTACAGCAGTAATTGTGATCAAGAATTAATGCGCAATTGAAAGATGAGCACCATGCATCTGAATGGAGAAACTTTTATAAATGTGGTTGAAAACAAAATTCAAAAGAAACTACAGATAGGAATGTCCATCCAATTGTAAAAGATAAAGATGGCTTAGGTAGTGCCATGATAGGTACACATGAATTCATTAAAAAAAGGTTGATGTTGGAACGGAATATAAAAAATGGACAAGTGAATGAAATATGAAAACCGGATTGTAAAATCCACAATCAACTATTATATGGGGGACGTATTACAATGGACAAGGTGCATTCAAATCAAATGCTATAATAATGCATGGCTCACTATTTCTAGTTGAAATAAAATAAGACATGATAGAATTTCAATAACAAGAACGCTGACAGCCCCATTACATACATAATTACATGGCATATTAAATTATGAATTTCCAGATAACAAAGCAATTTCATGTTGAAGTAGCATCTAAACTCAACTGCAACACATCTCACATGGCATATTGAAATTATGAATTTCCAATTAACAAATCCATGTCATGTTAAAGTAGCATCTGAACTCAACTGCAACACATACTACGAAAGAAAATAAAGAGCACAAATTTGTAATTTACAGGCATGCATCCGCAAGTGGGAACAATACAGAGATGTAAGGCTAAGCAAGGGTGTTTCTGAAGCATTCACTCATCCAATTTCTCCAAACTTCCAACAAATTTCTTTTAAAAATGCCTAAAAATGTCAAGAAGTTTATCTCTATGTTCTATAGAGCAATCCTTCAATTTAATACTCAGAAAAAACTATTAATCACTAACTTTTACTAGTTGACAAGTCAAGATCAAAAGAAAAGGCACGCGTAGAGTACATATCTTATTCTATGTCTGGTGAAATTTTATTTTTTGACAGATCTGCCTGGTATGCTATTTTAGCCAAAACTACAAGAAGTAATGGCCATTAGAGCTTCCATAATCAAAAGGCAATTCAAATTATCTAAAACATTTTACTCAAGAAAAACAGCAGCTCTTCAATAACACACAACAGATGAAAAGGATGTTTACTTTTAAATGACTTAATTGTTGGATTGACAAGGAGACAAAATACCCCATCAGAGACCAATTCCTAAGCATTCAATGAGAAAAAACAGGAAACTAACCTGCCCAGGAATATTGGGACGCTGAGCCTTACTGCCAGTTGCAATCAGGATGTGCTTTGCTGAGTATTTCAATTTAGTGCCATCTAGTTGTGTCAGTTCAACTTCATTAGGACCGGCAACCTTTCCCTCTCCTTCATACAGTTTAACCCCAGCATTAGATAGTAACCTCTTGTAAATTCCATTTAGCCTGACTATTTCATCTGACTGCAATTTTGACCAGAAAAATAGATGAAACAGTATATTCACAAACAGGTGCTTTTGTATTTCAGGGTATGACAAAACTTTAGCAAAAAAAACAAGGAAAGTAGCGAGAATTTCTGAAAGAAAAAAAAAATCTTGAATGCAGGAGAAAAGGAATCTAAATGCTCTAAAAAGTAGATTTCTCCTTAACAGTTACCCCACTGTTTGAACAAAAGATAAGGAAGTAAAATGCAGAGTGATCAATCACTTCAGTCGCTTGGTCAGGCATACAAGGATGGAAGTTAAAAGTGAAAAATCCCCAGCCTGACCACCTGTCACACCCTCCAGAAAAAAAGGTGGAGTGAAAAATGAAATAAAGGATGTGCTTTCCTTCAGAAAAACTCAATTGTCCTCTGAAATTAGTTGCTCAATAAATGACAGACAGCACCAGACTGGGTGCCACATGCATGTTAATAACAAATATCATAAATATAGAAACAAAACTGAAAAGACCACCAACCTTTTTCTGCAACAGTTTTTTCCAGTTGAAGTCCACCTTTTCATTGATTTCCCAACCATAATTCCTGGCGTCCTACAAAAACAAAGCACTCCATTCATGAAACCAACTGCCATTCAATACAGCTTACTTCACCCAAAAAGACATTAAAAGCAACCTGATAAAGGTTCTGCATATGAAAGACAAATTTATTGCATACGAGGCAGCAGTGTCAGACAAATCAAACATATTCACTGCTCAATATTTACACTTTGTATTCTTTTTCACGATGCACATGTATTCTTGCTTTACAGACCAAAAAATTAAAAAAAAATAGAAGTATGAGCATTTCAAATGCAAGATCTCAAATTTCAGTTTAAGGAGAACTTAGTGATTCTGAAATTGATCAATTTCAGAACTGAATAGAATGGAAGCATATTAAAATACAGTCCAACATCCACGTGCTGTCAGATAATCACATAGAACGCTTTCAATTTGTCATTAACTTTCTCCTCACTCCCAACTTTGCAACTTGAAAAAAGGATAGGCTGTCATTTGATCAAGGTTTCTGCTAGCACACTCAGTAAATTAATCATTTCAACCTGGCACATATCTTGTTCTCACCTCAATCTCACCTCCAAAATTTGCTCCATAAACTAAAATCTTCTTGGGAACACAACCGCGAAGAACACACCTACAAAACCAAATGAAGGCATGCCATTGATTATGAGTTAGGTTTCAACATTTCAGTTAATTCAAATTCAGTAGCAATCATCTCAAACCTAAACTAAAAACAAACTTGAAAGTCAACATTCTTTAAGTTTTCAATAATAACAATAAACTTCCTTTACCATGGCACTATAGATTATCAAAAACATGTTTCTCCATTTGAAACTCATCAGAAGTACTTCAATGGGCCATGAAAGTATGAATTCAATAATTCTATTTAATGTCATCAAACACTCATGCGCGATCACTTGAGATTTTTAACTAGTAACTGCCATGCCAAACAAATCTCTTATTCAGTCAGACAAATGACCCTACAGGAAACATTCCTTTAAAGGTCATTTAATGTCAAAAGCAACTTTTCTTTGCTAAATTTCAGCATTATTCCACGACCAGATAAATCTCCCCGCAATAGGAGATACAACAGAAGCATATAGCACCAAATGTTGTTTAACCTCCACTTGTATAAAAACATGGTAAAACTTAATGAACTTAAACACAAAATTCCAACAACCAGTTGAAGTTCATGAAACTGGACATGACTGCAAACAAATCATCCACCATTGCTACAAAATTCAAACACATCAAGTCTCGGGGTCCAGATTTCTTCTATCAGCTCATCCATTGACATTGTAGCCAAAATGCTGAAAAACTAAATCATATATCTAATGGATAGTGGAATATATCTGGAAAAAGTAATGCCAATAAAATAACGATGCAACAACAACAACCAAGCCTCCATCTCAAACTAATTGGGGCTGGCTATATGGATTGTTTTGTGCCATTCTGCATGACCATTATGGCAGCAGTAAGACAACTATGCTGCAACAACTGCAGCAAATGAAACTGAGATGTCTATTTTAGGATTTTAGATGAACTTACGTTCCACCAACCCCTCCATTTACTTCTGAGCTGATAGGATGAAATGGAAGCTCACAAATTCCAACCTTGAAACACAATGTTGGATACCATTAGTGAACAGTTAAACATCATGCTTTCACCAAAAGAATTATATATATTAATATCACCGAAAGCCAAAGTTTCTCACTTCAAAAGAAAAAAGAACTTGCAAATCAGTTTGCACAAAGTCCCCCATCAGAATCAAAATGAGACAAGATTATGTTAATTCCACTATGCAACAGCCTTTATTATTTGCTCTCACAAAATCAAAACCAACTCCCTTTTCTTTATCAATAAAAAAATCATAACCTGATTAAGAAAAAGCCCTCCAAGGTATTTTCTTTTATTCCCCACAAGTGTGATTATAAACCAATTAATACAATATTATATCCATGTAATTGAACTTCATTACATTACAAGTCTTCAACAAAAGTTAAAAAAAAATTGATAAAAAACTTCCTCAAACCACATCAAGAACTCATGATGAATGGTTTTGTTTGTTTATTTATTTTTTAAACTTCCTCAAGATCGGGAACAAATATTATACCTTAGCTCCATAATTAGCAGAAAACCTAGCAGCACGAACACCGCCACTCCCAGCTCCAATAACAAACAGATCAAAATCAAAGTGGGCATCTTCTTCTACTTGGCTAGCTTGGTTCACTTCCCCATCGATAGGCATCTTTCTTGGCATGATTGTAAAATTGAATTTTAACTGCATCCACACATTCACACAAAAAAATGAAAACCAGATCAACAGTAAATTTATTTAAGTTATAAAAAATCGTTAAAAAAACTATCTCAGGTCCTAAACTAAACCACACTGGTCCCTCCAATTTTAAGAGCTATACCATTTAAAATACAGCCAACACAACCATAAAAAAAAATCAAAATAAAGAACCTTAAACGATAAGTAAAATACGCAAGGATGAAAAAGCTAGTAAGCATCTAACAAAACATCAACGCCAGACGAAGGCCAATAGGCAAAAAAACACCGGCTGCAGTAGGCTCGGTTAAGCAAATCTAAAAAAAATTCTTTCTGTAATTAAGAAGAAGAAGAAGATCGACAATTTCGATTTATTTATTTATTATTTTTTTACATTTTGCTTCAATTTTCTAGAGGAGAGGAAAATGAAAAGGATAAATACCTTTATAGAGATTGATTAGCGAAGGAGGAGAAATAAATTGTAGGGAAGTATGGAGGTAGAGGAGAGTTTTCTTTTTATAAGTGATTAAAGGGAACGTCGACCTTTCCACCCACTTAAAGCTTCATGCCGCGATAGAGAGGGAGGAGGAGGAGGAGGTTTTTGATTTGATTTTGGGCACCTGGACACAGTCTTCCTGCCTATATAAAAGAACGGTCAATTTTTATTAAAATATTTATTTAAGTGGAGTATTTATACATTATTATTTTTTTTCCCTTTTCTTCTTCTCTTTTCCGTTCATAAAAGAGATATTTTTTTATATGACAGAAATTCCATTTTTGTTTCTCAAAAAAAAAAAAAAACATTTGTTGCTTAAACCTAAAAATCATCTGATTCGTTCATGAATATATGCTGGGAATAAGTAAGGAGAAAGGAAACGTACTGGAGTCGCATTCCTGTCTATGTCCGACTAATAATGAGTTATAACAAAAGCTAAAAGATGAATTTATCATCTTTTTTGAAAAGGCAAGATGATAAATTCATTGTCTCTGTCACAGTAAATTATATCTAAATGAGCAGTTAATTCACCGCTCATTTAGTTTTTTTTAATTTATTGTTTTTAAATAGAAAATACAAAGATAACTGAGATAAAAATTACATATTTTTCCTGTATTTTTTATTTAAAAAATACAAAATTCCACTCTAAATTATTGAATAGAAATATTCTTCCCGAAACAAGGTTTATTAAACTGATATCAAAATGGTCGGAGAGGAGGAGAAATAAAAATAACTGTAGGGTTATTAGAGCTTGTTAGATAAGACCTGGCGTATCCTTTAATAATGTTATCTCACGATCCAGGCTCCTGGAAAGAGTGGTCCTATTCACATGGTCAAACCTTCTTTCTTTCTTTTTTTGGTCGGGGCCGCCATCATTTTTTTGACGATTTTGACAGGATGAGATCTTTAACTTTTGATTCTGTTTGTTTGTTGAAATTTTAAAAATAAATTTTTAAAAATAAATTATTTTTTAGTATTCGGTTATGTCATGAAAAATGAGCTGAAAAATAACTTATTAATATTTTATTTTTCTTAAGTTTATTAAAATAATAAGGAACAAATCTTACAAATTAAAAAGTTGAATGAGAATGAAATTGAAAAAAATATTGTTTCATAAATTATCTCATATAAAATAAATAATAATTAAAATAATAGAGATCAAATCTAAAAAATAAAAAAATAAAAGATGAAGAAATTAAAATAATAATAATTAACATTTCATAAATTATTTCAAATAAAATAAGTAACAATCAAAAGAATGAGGATCAAAATTGATAGATAAAAAATTTCAATAATAAAATGATAAGGGAAAAGCAAATAACAATTATAAAAATAAGGACCAAAGTTAATATAAAAATTAAATTTTAAGAGATGAAATTGAAAAATAAATATTCAAAACAAATATATAAAGCAATCAAAAGTTTGAGGATCAAATTTGATATAATTAGCAAATAATATGATTTTTCTAAATTTTTCACAACTTCTGGAAAATATTTTCCGCCCAAATTTTTTAAGAAAACACTTTCCTGGAAACCAAGCTAATTTTTTTTAACTGGAAAGTGTTTTCCGTTAACCAACTTTTTTAATAGCAAATAAACACATAAAAATTTAAAAAATAATTTCCTCATAAAAAACAATCAGAGACTTTCTCACCATTATTGCTGCGTTGAAGCAGTCAAACCCAAAGTTGAGGGCTTGAGTCTGTTAAATTAACCTAGATAAATCTAAACTTTAACTGTTTTTAATTTTTATTGATATTATCTAAGTCAAAGCTTATCTTGATGGGATCGAGCTGATCCATCCGGATATTAGACATGAGCATGTCGTCTTCCTCCTCTGTTTCTTTTTGTATGTTAGTATGCTTGTTTCTAACAATCCTGCTTTGATTTTTTCTCTATAATAAAAAATTATAAATTAATTTCCTGTTGTATTTCTCGGAGTAAAAAACGAAATTGCTAGTTTATCAGGTTTAACTTTCTTTTAGAAGCCTCGTTGATCACCAATTCTTCGATTTTCCAGTGTTTTAAATAAATAAAAATAAATCTCCAGTGCCCGCTGTTTTCTCTCACGTTCATCAATGAAATTGACAGGAGAATGAATTGCTTTCCCTTAAAAAAAAATTAAATAAAGAACTAGAATGTTATGGAACAAAACATGCCCCGTAGACAATGGCTTTAGGGAGATGCTTTGATTTAAGACAAGACAGTGAACTAGCTGGCTTTAGAAGAAAAAAAAAACCTTTCCAACAGCACCAGCTCATTATCGACTACGACCAGCGTTTTACTAGCACGTCACAATCAAATGATCAGATGGCATAACCTTTTTTACAAATTGCTGAAAGTGAAAAGGCAAAGGAGAAAAGCAAGAATGAGACCACACGAAGTCTCACTTTCCTGGTTGTGAGAAAGTGGGAAAAATCGGCCGAGAACTAGTGGGAATCAGCCTTATTTCTGGACAAATGAAGAATTTTCCGGCGGTTAATGAAGTTGGACGCTGGCTCAAAATACTTGCTCGAAATTTTACCCGAGTTGAATAAAAAAAAACATTTTTTCGGAGTCAGATTAATCTCGATTAATCTAGTCAAACTAGATCCAAAACTGACCAGATGAATACCAAGAAACTTCATAAAATAAACATTAAGAGTTGATTTGATGACAACAATCCAAGCCATTTTCTAGACCCGACAACTATAATGCGCAGGATACACCCACACCAAACTGCGAGAGGAGAACAGGTGAGGTTCAAGTCCATGTAGTAGCTGTTCACAAACCACGTTTATGAAAACTTCCATTCCACTTGATGAATGAACAAAATTTAACAAGGCAGAGAATTAAAAATCGACAAAGAAAAGAGTGAGTCGAGTGCTTCTTGTAAGTCCGGAACTTCTATAGAATCATTGAATGATTTTCCTTACAATTCTTTCAGCATCATTCAAGTGAATTACGCCCCCAGCTAAATGTTTCCGGTTTACACACTCAAATTAAACTTCATTTGGGAATTCGGTTAAACACATCTTTTTAAATTTTGAATTTTTTTTAAATAAAATATATTTTCAGATTTTTTTTGATATGCTAATTTCAAAAATAATTTTTTTTTAAAAAAAAAATATCATTTAAATGCATCTCTAAACAAAAAATACACCTTAAACTGCAACTACTACCACAATCTCATCCACAATCTCAAACTGAATATAAATCTAGTTAGCTTGCTGGCCTAGCATATCCTATTCATACCTGGAAAGTTGCATTGCTTTCCTATGTTTCTGAAAGCAAAACTTTAGAAGAGAATTTGCATATCAAGATTTCAGAGAGTTCTGCACAACAACACATGCCGAGCAGCCTGAAAGAACCGATTTCAATGTCAAGTGGCCTTCCAATGAAACTAGAGCATTCCACATCTTGGCAAGTAACTTGTACTTGATTACATGATATTACATTCTCATACAGATAGAAAAATGAATAAATAAATAAACAAACCATGAGGACCAAACTCGTTGAAATACAAGAAAGTCTATTTAAAGACGGAAAGACTCATCTTTATCATGCAACTAAAATTGGTTACTAAGGTAACAGCCTAGCTTTTTTATTGCCTGTCTAGGAAAGAAAGATTTTCCCAAACTTCTCCCCCTACTTTCCTATGGAAGAGAGTTCAAGAAGGGAAAAGGAAGAAAAAAATATATTGAACATTTTTCTTTACAAAGATTACGAGACTTGTATGTAAGATCAGCATGAACAATGGAAAACTGAATTGCCCAAACAATTAGCTTTAGTTGCAATCTTCTTAACTCCTGTTTCACCTATAAGGGAGAATCTTGTACTAGGAGATAGAAGGCTCCTTTCCATTATGTTGATCTTTGGCGCGTCAAGAATTGCTTTCGGGAGTGATAGTGCCCATTGCATGCCCCAGATTGCAAGGGGTCTCATATAAATAAGGGACCGAAAGTGCCCATCAATCGTCCATGCCTCTGGAGTCTGGAACCAGTATCTGTACTCCGCAGAAAGGAAGATTAACCCACAGTTATTATACATTAAAAAAAAACACATCACAGACAGTACAACAAGGAGAAAGCAAGGACAGGCTCTTCCCAATGGCTAAAATGATGGATTTATCAGAAAGCCCAAACTCAAGTTTCTTTTAGCTGGGAAGCCAACTACATCCATGCATGGATTTGCTTGAACGATGAACAGATCATACTTCTCAAGGTAAAAGTTACACATTGTAGGTTCAATATTGACCAAAAACAGCCGACAGTAAGTCTTCAAGAATAACACTTTTGATTTAATCCTAAAAAGAGTTCAAATTATTTATTTGCTTTTATTTTTATTTAGGGGGGGGTGCACTGTCCTTATTTTTTGTTCAAGAAATAAATGAAACGGCAGTGGGCATGGATGGAAAAGGATATGTATTATTTCCTGCTTAACTGTCAGTAACTTCTATATCTGACTCTTGTTCTGCAAACACACAAAAATAAGAAAACAATATAATATGCACAGAACTTACCCGTAGCCCTCCTCAGACCAGCCTGCAGTGAAAATGCCTTCAGCAGTAGTGAATGCCTTGTCTTCCATTCCAGAGAGAATCATGGTAGCAGCCACAGCATAGGTGACACCGGACCATATTTCACGGGACTGCATACAAGTTTCATCCACCTTTCCATTCGGATGCATTCCATTTACAGCACCCATTTTACCTCCTCGAACTTTCATTACATTGAAATCATATATTTTATTAAGAGCACTTCTGATTTTAACATCATCAAAAAGTGACGGCAAACCTGAAGATGCCATATACCATTCCCCTGCCAGTTGATCTGCCTGTATAGATTTACTGTTATTACTCGAGCCACTGTCATAGTTGAAATATGAACCATTCCATAGTTTTGATTCAAATGCTGATTTTGCCTTTGCAAATTTGCTTTTGCATAATTCAGCAAAATACTTGTCGCCTAGTTGCATGGCCATTGCAGCAGCAGCTTGAAGGGAGGCAAGCCATAAGCAGCCACAGTAAGCACTTACACCATGAACTGTCCACGCATCATATGTTTGATCTGGGAATCCATCATTTTCAACCAGACCATCATCATCCCTGTCAAATTGTTCCATGTATTCCATGGCAGTGCGTACTGCAGGCCACACATCAACTCCAAACGACATATCCCCTGTTGCAGCAAAATCTCTATACACCTGAAGCACAAACTTAGGATTCAGATCCTTCCACTTGCTGGTGTCATGTATATTATATGCATTCATTTCATTCCACGGATCATGTGTCCCAAGATCATGAGGGACAGCTCCTCTAGCCTTGCGAATTCCGACACTACCATCAGCCAGAAACCTTACTTTTCTTCCATCCTCCGATAACACAGCTTTGGCAAAGTCACGTTGAATATTGAGTTCAATTTTGGGAAACAATGCAAGAAGGGCAAAGGATGCATAGAAGTGCACATCATATGTGCACCACATGATATATTCAACTCCTTCCAAGTACAAAAACCTACCAACATCATCGCTCAGAGGATCAAGAAATGTGAAAGGATCTAAAGTGTGGTCAAGGTTCCCCCTTTCCCGAGAGACTGCTGATTCATCTTTGCATATGCACTTTGTATGGAATGCCTTGTTGTTTTCTTTTTGTTCAGAACTAGTGGTGTTATGATGATTAGTTGTAGTATGATCTGGACCTCCATTGCAATTTACTTGGGGTTCAGTTACTTTGATCCCTGTGGTTTCTACTTCTCTTGACCGATGATGACCATTTCTTGTATCTGCACTTGAAAGGGAAGAGTCTGTACAGATTATGCTAATGTTAGTTTCCTTTATGAACCATATCTAGCACCAACAACAACAACAACATATATATATATATATATAAGCAAATAATAACTGACGCCTGAGTGATGAAAACAAAATATGCACTTATGATAAGAGCATCATCAGAAGTAGCTGTAAATATCATGGTAGGAAAGACTTGGCAGTTAGTATAGATGAGTACCAATCCAAACTGTCCCACCAGCAACCAAAAAGTAGAGCTCATTAAACAATGTGAACTTGTACCTGCGATTTTAATTATGGTGTTAAAACAATATAACCCAGAAAACAGGAATATGTATGTGCCCGCAGAAAGTAACAGCATTTAAGCATTTGAAAAGAACATAACCACAAAAGTTAATCTGAGTGGCATTGGTGTCTCTCAAGGCTGACATCAGATATGATGGCACAGTTGGTGCTATTCGGGTGCAGAACATGATTAATAAAAACTTTGTAAGAACTAAAAAGGTGTGACTGGGGCAACAACATGCACAAGTGCATTCACACATCTAAGGCCTCAAAAGATACAAAACAACGCCTATATGCCGGCTTCTTCCCTGCATTAAGATGGTCTTTCTTGCACGGTTTTTTTGACTGATTAAGATCACAAATCCATGTGTACATGCACTCATCTACTGTTTTATTCTTTTGTTTGCACGTATTTTAGCCTCTTGAAGGCAGCTTTAATTAATGTATTGCTCCAAGAAATATGCACCCAACATTAAGTGTAATGGCTCGTCCTCCACATCAAGATGGTTTTTTAAGGTGTTTTTTGCTGTTCAGATTCCGAGATAAGTAATTGGTAGCCATTCTTGTGGTCAAAGGAGTTACCATTCTGGTAGCTTTTCATCCTTGAGGATAGGATCTTGCCATTTCTCAATCTCTTCCTCCCACTGCTTGTAATCTGATCAATATTCAAAAAGTTTAGATTGTCACAAAAACTCTAGAAGCTAAAACTAAACTAAAAATTGCAACCTTAAAGCAAGGGGTTTGTTGGCAGACTGCTTAGCAAACAAGATGGTTATATTAGAAGAATCTAAACAAGTGAAAACCAAACATGCATACTTGTCAGCGCATCATGCACCAAATTCTGAGCCGCTCTTTCAGAAGTGCCATAAAATTTTGTATATCTCCTGCAAAAAAAGAAACATGCCCAGAAATCAATTTTCTCTTCACAGAATAGTGTTCCTGTCATATCTGTGTAAGCAATACAATCAAAAACATGATTCAACCGCACAAAGAGCTAGAGACATGCACTATCCATAATACACCATGAAATACCATGCAAAAGATACAGCCAAATGAAATAACAATCAAACATTACCAGAAAATCAACATCTCAATGGTATATAACCCAGCAGAGAATGTACAGGCAAAAACCAAACCAATATGCTAGATAATTAAATATCAAGGAGGTTAAAATGGGTTTGTTACATCATCATATGACAGTTTTATTTCCTGGCTCGAGGACATAAAGCTCTAATTCTGATCAGCAAGTCTGACAGAATGAAGGTTGAAGTCGTCCAGCCAACAAATGGAAAATAATATTCCATAACTCACATTGATGAGTTATCATTGCACTACAATGCACTTGTAACAATTGGGAGCCTGAAGATGTTTAGGACTTATAATGCTAAGATTTTAGTCAAAGAAAATACAAAGTAGAATTTAAAATCTCAAAAAGAAGATACCAATCACCTAGAAAGAATATAAGACTGCCATAAAAACACTGAACACACGGATACAAGATTTTAGTCGACTTTCAAGCAATACAAATTAAAAACATAGGCAGCAATAAAGAACATGAAAAGGGGAAAGGGTAATCATAGATGTACCTATGGTAGGAGCTTCCCTTCAAAAACTTTATTTTTGGAGATGACCAAGCAAGAGCAAATGCAACAGTGCACTTTCCATGAGGTTCCACCCAGGCAGAAGCTGAAACCGCGGCACACAGTGTCTCTCCAGGTGATGAAGGCATGCTTGGTCCCCAATTAAAGTTCCCCCGATCAAAATGTCCATCCTTGAAATGCAGGAGAACAAGTTCAAATTCAATTCTTTTCCACAAAGCATATAATGTCAGCTGTGGACATCAGATTCGAGAAACAGTACAAGGAATTTGGAAAAAAAGCATTCTTCATATGAAAGCTCAAAAGTAAGATTCCAGGTAAACTATAAGGACAGCAAGGTTCCAGGTATGAATATCAATTAATCAATCATATCTGAGACAAATGCCTTCAAAAGTAGCAAGAAATTGCTGCGATGAAAAGACATGAAACCAGTACCTGCACCATTGTGCCCCACATTGCCTTTGCCGTGGTACAACTTCCTTCAGACAGCCCAAAGCTTGGCAGAACAGTGACACTTACATTCTGAGTTTCACATGCAGCAATTGCAAATGTAACAGGAGGGTTGCCCTTTGCAGTCCTGCAGCATTGTGATAATCATTAGAAATGCTTCAAAAATAGATACTACTAACAATTCAGAATGGAGAACTATAATTTCCATGATACGGAAGATTAAACTAAACTTAAAAAATTCCAAATGTACCAAAAGTTTCAGAAAAGAAGCACCTGTCCAAGGAAAGCAGTGACTTTAATAAGCATGGAAGGGAAGATTAACAATAGATAGATAAAAAGGGGAACCCTGATTTTCCATGACAGGCCTATGCGGGGTGAGATGAAATGAATGACACATCAAAATTTTTGGCACCAGAGATGTTATTAGAAACTCCATAACATCCACCAAATAAATAAATAAATAAAATATTTAAGACAATTAGAAGATTTGAAGCAAGATTTTTCGTTGACAATCATATGCAGCATTCAAATAATAGTGGCACAGAATGGATGTTGAAACTTCAAGGCTGGAACTAAACGTGAAAAAAAGTCCAAAAGTGAAGAAGGGCAGAAAACGCTTAGAAGAATAAGAAGAATGAAACAAGCAGGGATGCTCATAGGAAAAGAGTGGTCAAGTGATCCAATTGCAGCATTTTGCATGCTACCTAGGTTTATATGACCTAAATTAATTGCATCATCAGCTTCTACTACTTTTTTGTGTGAAGGAAGAATGACAGAAAATTCACTCTTCATGACTGAATTTCAAGTCCTTGACAATTTGACACCTAGGAGAATCATGCTTAAGATCGTTCAACATGGTAATAAAAAACACATCAAAAGGAGGGTGGTGGAAGCTGACTTAATGCAAAAGGTCTCAGAAAAGTCACAGGGTTTACATGGATTGATCCATAAACAACTCCATCAGCTTGTTGTTTAATGGTGATTATCAACAAATGAAAGACTTGACTGGTCTCTCTCTCTCTCCACACACACACACACACACAGATGTATATGCCACCACGCACCCTATTCAAGCAAATTCCAAAAATAAGGTAATCTTTTTTTTATATAGATGCATTAAGGCATATTATAACTGACATTAGTACTGTTCCATTTTCATATTGGCAACGTGTCCCAGGCACTGTCATCCAATATTCATTACCAGGTAAAGTGACCATAACAGCCAAAGAAAAGAAAAAAAAGCCAACATCCTGCATGATGCATTGCAGAAAAGCCTTGAAATTCTCGATAAATTATTATATTGGCGTAAGGTTCTGAGGGCTGCAGCCGCTGCACCATACAAATATCCTTAGAGATGTTGATTCTGTCTTTCCACCAGGTGATTTCCATTTTATATTTCTTTGCCTGGGCTAATTACTGCACACCCTTTTTTTCTGTGTGATGGTATGGCCAAATATTTTGTGAGTAATATGCTAGTTCAGCTCATTTGTTTACTCAAAGGGTTAAGGTGCTTTTGTTCTGCCTTGCCTCCACATCATCTTCACTGAAATGTTCATTTTCCTATTTTAAGGAACGGGTGGGGCAAACAGTTTCCTCTGCTTTCACCCCCTGTGACGCATAAAACAGCAAGAGAAATATGCAAACCAACCGTCATAAGCATTTAAGGTTTGATGACTTGCTTGTGATGTAGAAGTACGCCGGAGACTCCATCTTCCCCTCTGTCAAAGTAAAAGAAAAAATTCAAAATATGTTTTGAAACATGAATGAACATAAGGAACATGGAATGAAATGTGCATATACTAACATGAATGGTTCATTCACGTGATCTCCTGACAAGTGTGAAATTCCTCCAATTGAATTCTGCACCAAATCATGCATCAATAGCTTGTCTTATGACTTGCGATATCTTTCAATTGCCCAGAATAGTGAAAAAGAAACATGGTGAAATGAAGCTTACCGC
The DNA here is from genome assembly GCF_000002775.5 of Populus trichocarpa. Classification (NCBI taxonomy): domain Eukaryota; kingdom Viridiplantae; phylum Streptophyta; class Magnoliopsida; order Malpighiales; family Salicaceae; genus Populus; species Populus trichocarpa. The sequence goes on along the minus strand of NC_037287.2, from coordinate 18,453,295 downwards.
CCATGTAAATAGAAGGCTGACTTTGGCTCTTTCCTTTCCGGTGTTCACCAACTACAGCAGAAACAGATGGAAGCTTCAATAAAAAATATAAACAAGCTTGGTATGCTTTAAAGGATTCAATTATCTCAGTTATGTGATCCATCAAGATCATACAATTCAAAAAAGACCATATGCATCCATATTTCCAAGACAAATGAACCAATACAAATCTACAGTCTCTTGGTTCAAGTCAGTCTCGCAAAACCCATGATGTAATTCTAGATTGAGATAACCTCGTCAAGCTTCATGATAAACTGATCATGCTTTAGCATACCCTGAGTATAATATGGAGACATTGAAGTCCAATAGCTTACCAGGACATAAGAGTAAGTAAAGCCCAAAAGTTTATGGGTCAGCTAAAAATCTGTAATTGTTTTCTTTTCCCCTTGCAGAAGGTTCTTTCTCCAGTTAATACGTAAAATTAAATTCACAATATGTGCACCCAGGTACACATTACCATATGTTGACAGAATGGTGGGTAGCAATAAGATCTGGCCACGTACATAATTAATAATTTCATTTTAACCACATCTGAATTCTGAAATAAAAAGTGAAATGAACATACAGTGTAGACGAAAACAGCAGTAGGAAGACTGCTATCTCTGTAATTATGTGGTATGAATGGTGATATCTGTCTACAGGAGATTTTCAGCTCAGGATCTGGTTCACCTGGAAAACAAGAGTCCCGTCATTAAAATAAGAATTGAAGAGGAAAGCACGACTCTTATAAAAACAGAAAAGGATAGAGTAGAATAATACCATCATATACTGTCCATGCCCTTGGAAATAGAGCGTGGTATGTGGAATGCTGGCCACTCAAGTTCCAACCCCACGATGAAATGCCCTGATCACCAGCTTTCCTGTGACAATATTACAGCAAAATTAGCATATGAATCTCCACTTTAAATACTATAATTTCATTTCCTTCAACACGTTAATGAAAATAGCATAAAAGCTGCCGTTGAAGAAAGTAATATGCCCCAGTCATACAATTTCTTCCTAAGAGAAGCAGCATAAAAGCTGCCATCAAATTTCATCTTACCCTATCCCTTCATGCTGGCCAGGAGCCAAAACTGATGCATAATTTTTGTTCCCTCCATCCCTAGATATAAAAATCTGCAGTACCACCCCAACATGGACACTCATGTCACATAACATCAAAGGAAAAATAGCAACAAACAACTCAAAAGGTCAGAAAGCATGAAGCAAACAGATAATAGGTTGTGAAAGGTAGAGATTTACAGAGAACTGATTTGCCATGACAGGTGAAGATTCACATATACCAGGTACAATTTGCCACTGCCTGAACTCGCCTCTAAAACCTCTGGATATGCTTCCGCTTCTGTAAGAGAAAGCAAGGTTGACCCTATCAGACAGATAAATTAGAAGAGACGTTAGGATGAAATGGAGGATCATATACGGCTCACATACCCCATTCCTCCAAGTGGAACACCCTGAGATGCTGATGGCTTGCAACTTTCTCTGGTGAAGGGATCTATAGGTGCTTTCTACACAAATCAAGGCAGGCCCAACTTTAGTCAAGTAGCTAAAATTTTATTATATACTGTATTTAAAGGATAAATAAAGAGCTTCTGAAATAAGGAAAATGATAGAATTACCCTTCCATGAGATGCTTCCTCCCTGACATAAGACCATAGCCGAATACCCAATCTAACCTAATATTTCAAATTCCAACACCATACAAAAAGTGAGAACCAGCACAGAAATTGAAAACGGAAATCATATATGAAGACTTCTCTGTCCCTTGAACCAGCAAATACGTATTAAAATTTACAAAGATCATATCACACACCATCTGTATCGCTTCCTTAAATGTAACGCTGAATTCCTTAAGAATATTGGCATGGCTGTTTAATCTCCTTCTCCAAGCTTGTTCCGGTGGGGCAGCACTATCAAAATCAAACTACAGTTTGAAGAGGAAAAAAAAAGTATGTTGAGAAGTGTATTTGAAACTGTAGAAAAAATGATCTTGTCTAAACAAAATCTAGTAAAGATACGATTATCACCAAGACCCGGTGTACCATTTTTTGAGGCATGATATTTCGAGTGGGTCTTTAAATCATATATCTGATTTCAAACATCTATATGTAACATGTGGCCTTTTAGAAAGAGCAGCCTGTTGGGAGCCCCAGTCAATCTATACAAACCCCTTACTCGATTGATTGAAAAAATATATCAAGCCACTAAACTTGCATCACTTCTTAACAGAGCAGCCCAGGAATCAATCAAACAGAATAACCACTCATCTAGAAAACCTCATTTCCAAGAAGTCTTCACAACACAATAGCCATAACTAGCAGAGTTAATGCTGCTGTGCATAATTAAGCTACTAGATTTCAAAAACTACACATACAAGAAGCAACTCCAAAGGCCAACAAAGTTTCTGCTGATTCACTAAAGCAATATGTAGCTTAAGGCATGATCCTTTTGTACATCTTAAATAGCAACCTCCAATTTTTATTTTTATTTTATTTTTTACTTGTCATGAATTTTCTCAGAAACCAAACAAACGACCCAAATCAATAACAAAAAAGAAAAAGATTTATAATACCATAGCAAGAGAGGGAGAGGTTACCAATTGTAAGGTGTTTCTGCTGATATACTCCTCGGGAGGCCATGAATGCTTTCTACAGTGAAACAAATTGCTACTCACCATTTCGACTAATTTTAGATTCTAATCTCTCTCTCTCTCACTAAATCTCTCCTTTCTTCTCTGACTGCGAATCCAAAGCTCCAAAATATCTATATAAAGGAGGAACACCAACAAAAAACTTCCTTCAGCTCTAAACAACTATAACATCCAAAATCCAAGCAAACACCAAAACTTCACATCAAACAAAACTTGCCTTTCCTTCCAAGATCCTATCAGTATCAACCTCTCTCTAGAATTGAACTCCGGATGAAAGAAATCAGCGGAGAGCGGACCGAATCAGTTAAAATAGAATTGGATTTCTCGAAATTCGTGATAATGACTTTGATTGGCGAATCACTGTGTGTAATTGTGGCGTGGCGAGCAGAGGATCAGCCACCTTCAACTCTTAGCTCGTACGATCGCCAGGTGGTCCAGGAATAATGCTAACTTGGACTGCCCTTCTTCTTCTTCTTTTTTCCTCTCTCTAAAACAGTAAAATTTGGTGCTTTGCTTTTGATCGTGATTAAGCAAAAACAAGCACGCAGAGAGAAAAGATGAGAGAGGGAGTTTTTTATTGAAAAAATGGTGGTGTGTGGGGATTAATTAGGATGCTTTCCTGTGGACTCTACCGTTCTGGATTTTTTTTATTTTTTATTTTTTTGCGTTTCCTTAATTTATTTATTTATTTTGGAAATAGTCAATCAAATGAATCAATCACTATTTTTAATTATTTTTTTTTTTTTAAATGAAAATAGTGAGCAGTGAAATTCTAGATTCGGTGAGATAGGTGTTTCGTCCATTTATTGGTGGTGGTGCTGAGGGAGCGTCGTAAGCACCCGTGGTTATGTTAGTTAGAGAGCCGGTGTTAGTGTCATTTGGCTCCGCCTGGGTTTTATTCAACAGAGACGGCTATGGAGATTTTTAAATTCCATAAAGACATAGATAGATGGGGCTCAAAAAAAAATTTTGTTTTTTTAAAATTAATATGGATGTTAAAATCAGTTTGTATATACTTTGATTAATTTTATAGGTTCTGAAATTAACAATTATTTAAATCAGTGATCCAGAAATTTATAAAACTCAAACCGATAATTTTAAAAAGAAAATTTGATCTTACCGGTTAATCTTTCTTGTTTTGATATAGCTTCATAAGTTATTATTAACTTCCTTTTCTTAATTTGCAGTTTATTTATTTGAAAGATAATATTATAAATCATTCGGATATTGATCTTTTATTTATATTATATTTGTTATGTTTGTAAATAGTATATTTTAGATTTAGAAATTCAAAAATATTTTTTTATTTGTCTTTAGTTAGAAATTAAAAATATATTATATTATGAGTTAAAAAAAAAAAACTAACTTCGCCTGACTTTACTAGAAATTGAAGCCATCGTGGTGGCGGGGATAGAGCCTTGCAATTTACCTTCGACGGCTATCGAGTGGGGTAGAGGTAAAACTGAATTCGTGGCGGCGATTCTTCACCTTCATGGGGTCTATTATCAATGGAGAATATTTAGTCATATAACAACACGAGACAAAAAATCTCTTATTTACAATAAAATATAAATTTATTTATGATAATTAAAAAAAGAAAAATATCAATTTTAAATTATTTCTTTAATCACTAAGAATTGTTTCTTCGCAAGTAAAGAAAGTGGACTGGACTTTACAGCTCAGTTATACCGCCGAGATCAACATATATATATATTTTTTTTTTTTTGAGTTCTCATCGCTCTCGTGATAACTAGATTTGTTATTCTGAATTAAAAAATAAAAAGGAAACTGAATAAAAGCAATTCATGCAAATTGAATATAATTTTTGTTTGTAATTGGAAAAGACAAGAAATAATGTTTGTACTTGGAGATTTTTTTTCTTTTTTTTACTTTCACATTGGTTTACATGGATTATGAGGGGCATTTTGATATTTTCATGTTGTTTTTTAAATTTTTTAATAAAAAAAATTGTTGACGTATGTTGCGTACCAACGAGGGGGTAATGTTCGCACCATGTAGACTGCGTGTGTGTTGTCATCCATGTTTCTTTTTTTTCCTTTCTTTTCTCTCTCCTGGCAAGTAAAGTGCACAATTGTTCTATTTTTGTTTTCAATTGTAGTCCTCGTACATTTAATTTCTTATTTCGTTCTTATTCCTTCTATAAAAGTTTTGTTCCTTTTCTATTTAGTCATTCGATTACAATTTTTTTGTGTGTTTTATTTTTTATTTTGGTCCTTGTTCTTTTTTTCTTGACTTTTCTATTAAAGTTTTTTTAGCTTTTAATTTCATTATTCGATCAAAGTTTTTTTTTTTCAATTTGACCCTTATTCTTCTGGTTTATTTTTTCTTTTTATTAAAAATATTTTTCAATTCAATTTAACCCTCCAATTAAAAAATTGTGTTTGCCTTCTAATTAATTTTATTTTTATTTTCACCCTTGTTTTTTTAGATCCTTTTGCGCAATTGTTTTTTCATAGTTTTATCTTTCAATATTTTATTTGTTAGAGATTTGGCTTTGTGTGCTTTTATCATTCTGTATTAGTTTTTTTTTAATATTATCTTTGTGATTTTCTTCAATTTATTTTCTACAGATTTATTACAGTCTTATAACCAAGATCACAAGTTTTACATGCCTTTTTTATAATGTAAGTTTTTTAAAAAACAATTGTCTTGTTTATATTTGATTTTTCAAAATATTATTTTAATTCATTTATATATTTTTTTGTTTTATAAAAATGAACTTTATTTTTCAAAATAAAAAATATATTTTTTAAAATAATATTTCTTATGTGTTCAGCCTTGATTAATATTTTTTTAGGGTGTGAGTTTATTAAGTCAATTTTTTCATTCTTTAATCAAATTCTTTATTGTTTTATTTTTTTCAGCTTGACCCTTATTCTTTTACATTTTTTCTCTTTTATTAAAATTGTTTTTTCAATTCAATTCAACCCTCCAGTTAAAAATTCTTGTCCCTCTAATTAATGTTTTTTCTCACCCTCATTTTTTTCGATTCCTTAATGTAATTTTTTTTCTGGTTTCATTTTTTGATATTTAATTTGTGAAGAATTGATTTTATATGATCTTATTGTTCTGCATTAGATTTTTTTTTAATATTGGTTTTGTGATCATCTTTAAGTTTTTTCTATAAACTTATCTCGGTCTCATGGTTTAGATCATGATTTCTGCACGCCTCTTTTTAATATAAATTTTTTTAGTTGTTCTGATTCTATATATTTCATTTCTCAGTGTGTTATTTTAATTCATCAATAATTTTTTTATACAGGTGCCATTTATTTTTTAAAATAAAAAATATTTATTTTTAAATTATATTGCTGATGTGTGCAATCTTGTGTAATATTTTTTAAGACGTGAGTTTATTCAGTCAGTCTCATTTGTATTTATCTTTTAAATCATGAGTTTTTTAAGGTGTGAATTTATATTTTATTTATTTAAATAAATAAGTTTATTAAACACAATAAGATGTAAGTCTCATTTTATATTATAGAATATTTTAATCTTTCTTGTATATGCTTTTCAATTTATATTTTGAATTTTTTTATATAAAAAGCATATGAAAGTACCTTGCATTTCTAGTATTTTTTTTTGAAAAAAATTATAATTTGCATCAAAACACGGGTTAAATTGCTAGTAAATAAACAAAGTGACGTGAATCGAAATGGTATTGAAAGACATTTTTTATATCTTATATTCATACGGAATTAATTTTTACGTGCAAAGGTTTCCATATATACAAGCATGAGAGAAGGTGAACTGTATTTAATAAGATTTGTCTGAATCATGCATGATGGCGTGTTTATTACAGAATAAATTAATCTTATATTTGCCATGTACGGCCTATTTTATCAATTGAAAACAATTACAAGAATTGAAAACCACTAAAATGCCATCCTTGGAAGCAGAGACTGAGGTTCTCTTTAATTTTAAAAAAAAAAGAATTATAATGAAAGCGTTTTCTTTCAAGAAACTCCGAACCACTAAAATGTTTGCTTAGTGTTGTTAATTTTGAACAACATCAAGGGAAACTGTTTATCTAAGTTGATTAGCATTGATACTGACTCGCAATGTATTTGACAACGACGTCAATGGAGAAATAAGCCACGATTGTGGGATGATTCCCACTAAAATACGTAGAAGCATAATATCAGAATGCATAATCAGATATTTTCATGTATTTCAGATGAGCCTCTTGGAAGTGTGGTTGTGGTTGTTTTTTAAAGTATTTTTTTCTCATAAATGTATTAAAATAATTTTTTTATTTTTTTAAAATTATTTTTGATATCAGCGCATCAAAATGATCTACAAACAGTCAAACACCAAAAAAATATTTAAAAAAATAAAAAATTTTAATTTTAATACATTAGAAATTTAATATTTTAGATTTTAAAACACTAAAATTTAGGTTTTTCCTCATAAATGTATTAAAACATTAAGTGTTGTTAATTTTGACAACGACGTCAATGGAGATAAGCCACGATTATGGGATGATTAGAAATATACTAAAACTGTTCAGCATTTCACTGTAGCAATCCACAGTGAAATGCTAAGCTGTTTTTTTTTTTTAAGCTGTTTTTTTAAGCAATTTTTTTTCTTTTTTTTTTCATTTTTTCATTTTTGATGCCTTTAGGTTTTTTTTTTTTGTGCTTCTTTCTATGTTTTTTTCTTTTAATAAATTTTATTTTATTTAATTTAGTTTGTTAATGTTAATATTTTTTTAATTTAGTTATCATACTTTTATGACACTGATCCCGGGTTTAACAGGTTAACTTGATTTCACGAGTTAACCCGGATTTTTATTTTCTTTTTAATTAATTTTTTTCATTTACTTTAATTTGTTAATGTTAAATTTATTTCTATTTAGTTATCAGACTTTCATGACACATATCCCAGATTTCACGGGTTAACCCAGTTAATTCTGGATTAACCCGTCCATTTTTTTTATTTTTTATATTTTTTTCTTTTGTTAATGTTAAATATTTTTTTATTTGGTTATCAGACTTTCATGACAAGGATCCCAGGTTTAACGGGTTAATCTGGTTTGACGAGTTAACCCGAAGTTTTTTATTTTTGCTTTTTTTTTTCTTTTTAATTAATTTTTTTCATTTACTTTAATTTGTTAATGTTAAATTTTTTTCTCTTTAGTTATCAGACTTTCATGACACATATCCCAGGTTTGACGGGTTAACCCAGTTAATTCTGGGTTAACCCGTCCATTTTTTTTTGTTTTTTTCTTTTGTTAATGTTAATTTTTTTTTATTTAGTTATCAAACTTTTATGACATGGATCTCGGGTTTAACGGGTTAGCCTGGTTTGACAAGGTAACCTGAAGTTTTTTTTTCTTTTTAATTAATTTTTTTCGTTTAGTTTAGTTTGTTAATGTTAAATTTCTTTCTATTTAATTATCAGACTTTCATGACACATATCCCAAGTCTGACTGGTTAACCTGGTTTCACGGGTTAACCGAGTTAATTATGGGTTAAACCGTCAACTTTTTTTTTTTATTTAGTTATCAAACTTTCATGACATGAATCTCATGTTTGATGGGTTAACCCAGTTAATTCAGATTTTTTTTTCTTTTTCTTCATGTTGGTTTTTTTTCTTGGTTTTTTTCTTTTTAATCAATTCATTTAATTATCACACTTTTATGACACGATCTTGCAGCCAGACACACATCCAAGGCTCTTGGATCTGAATGAACTAAATATATATATAAAAAATTAAATATTAAATAGAAAAAAAAACTAAATATAAAAACATTAAAAAAACTAAAGGCATTAGTTGATAACTAAATAGGAAAAATTTTAATATTAATGAATTAAATTAAACAAAAAAATATTAATTAAAAAGAAAAAGAAAAAGAAAAAAGATATAATTTGGCAGGTTAACTCAGCTGATTCAGATTATTTTTTTGATTAGTTTTTTTCTTCTAATTTCATATTTTAATATTGTATGCAGTCCACAGTGAAAATGTTGATGTCTTTAGTTTTTTTTTTTTCTTTTTATGCCTTTCATGGTGGACTGCATAGTGGAGTTCACGGTGAAAAGGCTTGATGCCTTCTTTTTTTTTTCTTTTCAATTAATTTTTTTAATTTATTTTGTTGATATTAATTTTTTTCTATTTAGTTATCGGACTTTCAAGACACGGATCTCAAGTTTGACGGGTTAAACCTGTTAATTTATATATTTTTTTCTTCATTAGTTTTTTCTTTTTATAGGTTTTTTTTTCCTTTTCTTTTTAATTAATATTTTTTTGTTTAATTTAGTTCATTAATATTAAATTTTTTTCTATTTAATTATCGATTGATGCCTTTAGTTTTCCTTTTCCTTTTTTTTTTTGTTTTTATGTCTTTGACTCTAAACTGCACAGTGTAATCCACGGTGAAAATGCTAATGTCTTTTGTTTGTTTTTGTTTTTTTAACTTTTGAATTAATTTTTTTCTTTCAATTTGGTTTGTTTATGTTAAATTTTTTTATATTTAGTTATAAGACTTTCATGACATGGATCTCATGTCTGACAGATTAGCTCAGTTAATTCAGTTTTTTTTTTCTTTTTCTTCATTAGTTTTCTTCTTTGTTTTCCCCTTTTTAATTAATTTTTATATATATAATTTAGTTTGTTGATATAAAAATTCTTTCTATTTAGTTATCAAACTTTCATGACACGGATCTCAGGTTTGACGGATTACCCAGTTAATTTAGATTTTTTTTCTTTTTCTTTATTAATTTTTTTCCTATAGGTTTTTTTCTTTTAACCCAATTAGTTTTTTTTTTTTTGCTTTTTGCTTTTTTGCTTTTTTTTATGTCTTTGACTGTAGACTGCACAGTGCAATCCACAGTGAAAAGGCCGATGCCTTTTATTTGTTTTTGGTGTTTTTCCTTTTTAATTAAGTTTTTTCATTTATTTTAGTTTGTTAATGTTAAATTTTTTTCTATTTAGTTATCAAACTTTCATGACACGGATCCCGGGTTTGACGGCTTAACCCGGTTAATTCTGGGGTAACCCGTCAATTTTTTTTTCTATTTAGTTATCAAACTTTCACGACACGAATCCAATGTTTGACGGGTTAACCCAGTTAATTCATTTTTTTTCCTTTTTCTTCATTAGTTATTTTCTTCATGTTGGTTTTTTTTCTATGTTTTTTTCTTTTTACTTAATCTATTTAATTATCATACTTTTTTTATACGACCTTGCGGCCAGACCCACATCCAAGGTTATTGGATCTGGTATTGCAGAAAAACCTAACACTTTTAAATCTTAGCTTTTTTTGATATTTTTTATGCAAAAAAAGATTGACCCGTGGCATCGCGCGGGTCATGTAACTAGTTCCCACTAAAATACATAGAAGCATAATATCACGATGCATAATCAGATATTTTCATGTATATCAGATAAGTGAAGCCTTGTTTAATCTTTATTTTGTTCTTAGATTTTTTATTAAGCATAAATAATTTTTATTTTATAAATTATAATTGTTAAATATATCATATTTATTTTTAAGATTTTTTTTGTTAGATAAAAGCCATAGAGCCTGTTTGGAAGTATGGTCGTGATTGTTTTTTAAAGTGTTTTTTCCTCTGAAATATATTAAAATAATATATTTTTTATTTTTTTAAAATCAATTTTGATATCAACGCATTAAAATGATCTACAAATACCAAAAAAAATATTAATTTGAAGTAAATAAAAAAATAAAAAAAATTTTAAAATGTTTTTTAAACTCAAAAACAAATAGGATATAAGCCGGACACGTTATAAATTTGTTTTTTACTGCAGTGATAATTTTGGGGGAAGGGGGAGATTTTGATCATGCCCACATGCATGGGATCCATATCCAAAAATGAGTGATGGTCTGTCGACCAGATATGAAAATAATACTATTTTTTGGTATGCATATGCAACAGTGTTGGCTGTGGACCAAAAGAGGACTCTTTTCTTTAACTCATTTTCGTGGGAAAAGCACTTTGGCATTGTTCATGCATTAGAGAATTTAGAGTCAGCAGCGCTTATTTTTCACCGCTATCCAATGTGGACTCCAACAACAAAACAAAAGCCACCGACGAAAAAAGTAGAAAAAGGAAGGACGTCGGTTCCTTGCGCACAAGCAGTTGAAAAAACGACAGGCCATTATTGGCTCAGAAGACTTTCGAATGCTATCCGGTTTGGTGTTGAGATGGATTTTTTTTTTAATACATTAAAATAATATATTGTTATAAAATTTTTTTTATGTATTTATATTATTTTGATATATTAATATCAAAAATAAAATTTAAAAAATATTATTTTAATATATTTCAGAGCAAAAAACACTTTGAAAAATAACTTCTAACACAATACAAAATGCTATCTTTTTTTAGGATGTTTTAGTTGTGTTTGAATGCATTTTAAAAATGTATTAAATTAAATTTTTTTTTAAAATTTAATATATTAATATTAAAAATAAAAAATATATATTTTAAAAAGGTACTGTGCACTAAAAAAGGGGAAAAGCTGCACGCAGAAATCTTTGCTCGTTGTAGCCATCAATCATACCTCTCGTCACGACTCGAGTTCTGTCAAATTTAGTTATCTTGCGGATTTTAGTGATTGTACCCGAGAAAACAAAAGTGGGGTTAGCTTGCGTGGCCACTGCCACGCTCATAAAAGGTGCGGGCAACTCATGTAGCCCCCAGCACTCGTGTCTCCTCGACGAATCATTGTTGTAAAACGACCGGACTTGAGGATTCAACCTAGTAATTTATTCACTATTATTTTTAGGTCGTTAAAAAATTCCATTTCTTTTTTATTAAAATAATAATATTTTGATTTTTTTATTAAAATCAAAAGTTGAATTTACCCAAATTAATTTGTAATTCAAAACTGGCAAAAGGTCTTCAAATTTGAAACTTGCACGGATTCACGTCACTTTATATTTGATTTTTATCAAATAAATGAGAATGGTGAGATTCGAACTTGTGACGGCTTGATCATCAAGGTTCTGATACTATATCAATAACAATCTCAACCCAGTATCTTAAACTATTAGATAATATCTCAATATATCATTTATATTATTTTCTAACAAAAACATAATTTATTTTGGATTGAAATAATACTTTGACTATTTTACCTCTCATTTCAAAATTCAGTGATCTCGACAATAAGGGTATTATTGTTATTTTTATGGGTCTCATTAATTATTATCAAATTGATTAAGTTGACTGAAGTAGATCATTCTTTTTCTTTTTTATATACAATTAAATTATCATGGATGCCAAAAAAAAATAAACATGACATGAAGGGTCCTTTTAATATTTTCAATTGTTTTGCATGGTAAATTTACTTTTATTGCCCTCTAACTAAAAAAAAAAAAAACAGTCATGGACTTAGGAGTGTTTTTGTCTTTTATCATGGTTTTCATGCAATTCTCATGTTATATCACGGGCAAAATAGTCATTTCATGAGTATGGAAAATATAAAAAAATAAATAAAGTTAGCGTGTGAACAGTGACCGTCGTATTTGGACAACGCATGCAGCGCCGTCGGGTGGTCAAACACCAGCTTCCAGGGCAACAACCCCATAACTTTTGGGCGGCGCGTGTTGTCAAAGTGTCGTAAGTTTGACAGCGATTGTCTTTTTTTTCTTCTTCCTCTCTCCTTCTTGATTTTGGTGTTGACCCTTCAAATTTCTAGGACAATCCTTTGTTTTGTTTTTTCTTCTAATCTGATCTAAGTTCTTTTGATTTTTTTTTTATTTTGAATAAATTATTAAATTTGATTTTTTTTATATAATTTCATCTCCTTTGATTTTTTCAATTGTCATACTTAACCTCTATTCTTTTGGTTCCTACTTTTTAGGTGGTTTTTAAAATCTTTTTTTTTTTTTACATTTTCATTCCTTTTTAATTTTTTTTTTCTATTAAATTCGATCCTCATTTTTTCTATTTTTCCTTGAAAATCTTTAAAAATTGATATTTTTTTCTTCAAATTCATTCCTCAACATTAAATTAGTTGGGTGTTAAGCTTCTTAATTGAACTCGAGTCTAAGATTTAACAGATTATGGGTTTGAGAGATTAATTCGGGTTTAGAAGGTTCACTTGAATTTGCCTTTTGTTTTTGTTTTTTTTAGCTCACTTTGTTTTCAATTTCTTCATATTTTTAAGCTCATTCTTATATAAATATTGCATGACCCATAGTTTTAAAACTTAGACCAACTCGGTGGGTTGATTTGGAGCTTTTTTTATATGGTGTTTATTTAGTTGAAAATAGGGCTCTATTTTTGTTTTTTAAGTTTCTCGGTGATTTTAAAAATGTCACAGGCTATCACAAGTGTTTTCTCTATCTTTGTTAATTTTTTAAGTGAATCTTGTTTTTGAATTAAATTAAATTAATTAATTGTATATAAGCATTCAATGTTTATTTCGTAGCATTTTGTTTGATTTATTTTCCGGGTCGCTATTTTAATGACATTTATGGTTTCTTTTAATTACTCAGATCAACTCGAAAGGTTGATCTAGACTTTTTTTTCATTCGACGTTTATTTAAATTGGAGATTAGTCGCAATTTGTTTTTTGCTTTATATGAATTTTTTTAGTGATTTAAGAAATGACATGAATTATCTTTGTATTTTTTGTCTGAATATAGTTTTTTTAAAAGAATTTTGTTAATTAAATTAAATTAACTGGTTGAATATAAAAATTAAATGCTCGTTTTAGGATATTTATTTAATTTACTTTCAAAATCGATGCTTTAACAGTGCATACAATTACTTTCTGTTACATAAGTCTTAAATTATTATTACTTATTTAAAAATATCAATGTGACCTGAATATATTTTTTATATTAAAAAAGAAATTGTCCGGCCTGTGGTTTAACACGAATGTAACTATGCGACAAAGCATTAATTGTTGCAAACACTTGTCTGTTGAAGAGTCAAAAAAACTTCATCGGATGGCTGTAAATAACCATGCCGTCCATTCTTCGATAAAAAGCTTTTCTTACTTGTCGAAGACAAAAACTCGTTTGCCATCCACCCTGACAGGTTACAGGACGAGCATGCGAAATTAAGCATTAATTAAAAAAAAAAAAATGCTAGAAAAATATTTTTTTTTAATCCACTTTTCATTTTTTTTTGTGTTCATTTATCATTAATAAAATTGATAAACAGAAACATTTTCTAGTTAAATAAAAATTTAGTTTGATTTCTATAAAAATATTTTTTTTTTATTTTGAGTGGAAAATATTTTTCAAAAATTGTAAAAAATTTAGAAATATCATGTTATTTGTTGATTATATAAAATCTGGTCCTCAAACTTTTGATTGTTATATATTTTATTTTGAATATTTTTATTTTCAATTTAATCTCTTAAAATTTGATTTAATTTGATTTTTATATCAATTTTGATCCTTATTTTTATTATTTGTTTTTATCTTATCATTTTTTTTAATTGAATATTTCTATCTATCAAATTTGGTTCTCATTTTTTTTATCGTTATTTATTTTTTTTGAAATAATTTATAAAATTATATATTTTTTTTTAATTTCATCATCTTTCAACCTTTTTATTTACAATGATTTATTTATTTATTTTGCCCTTATAGGAACAAGTTGAAAATCAATTTAAGTAATTTTTTTAAAAATAACATGATTGAAAGATAGAGAACCAAAGTAAAAAAAAAATGGAAGAAATGGGTGGTAGTTTCAAAATTTTAGCAAAACATTTACTATATTCATCATACTTTCTTAATAATAAATATCAATTAATCCATTTTATTTTAAAAAATTAATAAAATAAATAAATTTTAATTCAAAATTTTATTTTTTAATTTTAGTTTGGAAAAGGAGAGAGAATCCGCAAATGCCCTCGAATTCACTATGACAACTTCCGAACAATTTGATTTCAAATATATGCTTATACGTATTTCAATTAATTATTTAAGGTTTTGAAGTTAATAATCAGATAAATTTTTAATAGCTCATGAGCTATATTACAAGCTTTGGATATTGTCCTCGAATTGTGCGCACAAATCCAACACGAACATGAAGGCCATGTATCTTCCCAAACATGAACAGTTCCTCGACAAACTAGCATCAAAGGTTGAACACTTGAACTCTTAAGACTTTATGTTTGGGAACGCGATGCAAACCGCATTTTAAAAAAATTCAAAAATTTTTCTTTTGCTAAAATTTGATATGTTTTAGATCGTTTTGATGTGTTGATGTCAAAAATAATTTTTAAAAAATAAAAAAATATCATTGGTATGCATTTCAGCATGAAAAATTATTTGAAAAACAACCGCAACCACACTGCTAAATACTCTTATCTGTTTTTTCATAGTTTGGTAAAAGAGTTGGGCTGTAAACTCTAGACATCCCACCTGAATTGTTAAATATTTTCATTAAAGGGAAACTTGTTTTTGAATGAACCGAACTTATCCGTGGGAGGATTTGTTAAATATCCATGTAAAGGATAAAGGGGAAATATTATTTTATGAATTAAAATATGCCAGAATAGTATTTTCCGTATAAAACAAAATGCAAATTCTTCTTTATCTCACCCCCCACATCCGAGTATCAAAGGCCAGTTAAGAATCCATGGCATCTTTTTTTTTTTTTTTTCCTGAAAAGTTACCAAGGAAGCTAGCTAGTGTGGAGAGAGGCATGTGCCATTCCCAGTATACATCCATGAAAACAAGATCACATACGGAAGACCTTTCAATCTCCACCACTTTCTTCCACGAAAGTAATAAATTGGTGATTTGGTATCA
Organism: Populus trichocarpa; assembly: GCF_000002775.5. Classification (NCBI taxonomy): domain Eukaryota; kingdom Viridiplantae; phylum Streptophyta; class Magnoliopsida; order Malpighiales; family Salicaceae; genus Populus; species Populus trichocarpa. Next base: position 18,437,842 of record NC_037287.2, on the reverse strand, counting down.
CTAAAGTGGATATTAATACGTGATGACGACGACGACGACGACGGAGAATTGGCCACTTTGAATTGAAATTTGATTCTACATTGCCTTCTAGAATTTAATTTGAAGCCTGGGATCGACTAATCAAACTCTGTTCATAAACTGTAGGAGAACAACCAAGCAAATGTCCCTCTCACAAATTTTCAATGAATTATTAAACCCACCGGGGGAGACCATTTCTTTGTCAAAGTCATGTAACCTAACTACAGGGCCGTACGCCATCACGCACAACCAGTAGGAATCGAGACTTTTTTTTTTCCAACCTGAATTGACTCTTTGGTTTTGAGCCTTTATCTTCTTGTATTTTAAGCACTGTTAACGTGCAGACGCAATACGATATTGTAAGCTGTAACGTTACGATGATTTGATAGCATGTTTTGACCTGAACTCTCTATGGAGTTTTGTATTTAGGGCTGGATTTTATAAGCTTTTGAAGTAGCATGAAAAGCCCCCGATTAGTTTAACATTTAAATTTGGAACATGGTTTAAGCTGAACGTGCTGAGTTCCTAAGTCAGATAAAAAGAAGTTTAAAAGTCGCTTTGAAAGAGCCAAAAAGTGGTAGAACATGGATTCTATTAGAAAATATTATGTTGTGTTAAGTTTTAGGTAAATCAGCCCCTCTACCAAATGGGGTGGTGGCGCAGTTGGCTAGCGCGTAGGTCTCATAGCTTCTGAGTTATCCTGAGGTCGAGAGTTCGAGCCTCTCTCACCCCAAGTGTGATTTTTTTCATTTTTTTTCTTCATATAGGGAAAGGGAACAATTACTAGCTAGCTCTCCTCTCCTCTCCCCTTCTCTTTTCATATTCTTCCCTTTTCTTTTAAAGCAGAAATACAAATCATCGACAATGGAAAAACTTGAGTTGGGACCAGCTGGCTATGTGCATATATACGAATATTGGAGACCTTTCTTTGGTTGTCGCATGTGTACTTTCCTTGAGACTTAGGCCTTTGGCATCGAGTAAAAATGAAATGCTCGCACTACTGATGTGATGAACATGGAGCCGTTCCAGAATATGGCATCCAATCTATATTATAGGACAAGACATCGTGTTTCCACAGAAGCATTTTGAGAAGTGAGGGATCACTAAGATCTATCTCATCATGATGACGATAAGAGGGTGAGCTAATTCTCTTCAGTCATCCTGATTTGCACGAGTTATAGAACAATCTGATTAACATAGATTGATCTAAACATAACTAAAAACATTCCGAGAAGGCATTTTCCTGTAAGTGAGCATACTTTTACAAACCACCGAATTAATGCCCACTATATTCCTCCAAATGTTGTGGAGCCTACCCTTCCCGTATTTCACCAAAGCCTACTTCCTTTGAGTCGACACCTTCCATGTCACTCCCACCAGCCAGAACCATTTGCATCTGTCAGCAGTAAAATGAATCACTACGTCTCAGTACAGAAGAAACCATATAATCTCAACAGAAAAGAAACTCCAAAGACTCCAGACAGAAATAATGAAGATCTCTTCTTTGGTCTTCGCATGTGTAACAGAAATAATGAAGATCTCTTCTTTGGTCTTCGCATGTGTACTTAGGACTTTGGTCTTCCGCATTGAGCAAAAATGAAATGCTTGCCATATTCGATGTAATAAGACAGGTTCCAATCTATATTCCAGAATATGGCATCCGATTTATATTCTACAACAAGACATAATGTTTCTACAAAACCATTTTGAGAAGTGGAGCAATCACTGGGATGTCATCAGGATGACGATATAAGAGGGTGAGCTAATTCTCCAGTCATCCTGATTTGCATGAGTTACAGAATAATCTGATTAACATATGTTAATCTAAACATAATTAAAAACATTCCGAGAAGGTGTTTTCCGCAAGTGAACATGCTTTCACAGACCAATTAATTAATGCCATTCTATTCCTCCAAATGTAGTGGAGCCTACCCCTTCCCATATTTCACCATAGCCTACTTCCTCCGAGTCGACACCTTCCATGTCACAGTCCCACCAGCCAGAACCGTTTGCATCTGTCAGCAATAAAATGAGCCACTACGTCTTAGTGCAAAAGAAAGCATATAATTTCAACAAAAAAAGCTTTTAATTTCTCTTGTAGAAAGCATACTCACAATGATTGTAGAGAGGCCTTTGTTTTTTGTTGCCAATGAAGCTTTCTTTTCTTCCTTTTTGATTGGGACTTGGATGAACTCCCAAAACTAATGAAGGCTTTCGTGCAGTATGGTTCTGGCCACCACCTTGCAAACCCGATATAAAATTCATAAACCATAAAAGGTTCAGTGTATTTGAAAGTGATGGTTGGACTTGCCAGTGATATTTGATTTTTGCAAAAATGGGTTAAGAACCCAACAGATGATTACTGAATGTCAGTATCTTTGGTTTTAGATTTTTCATGCTCATTTCTTTTTCTGCCACTCTGCTCGGAAATCTTCATGTACTAGGATAGCATCAACTATGAGTCATGTTTTCAAAATCAAACAAATACTCCTTAGAATTTGAATATTCTACAATTCAGTTGCCCTTCTTTATTGACATGGGGAAATTTCTTCCATTTTCTTGGCATAATAATGTTTATGGCATTACTTCATTAATGATCAAGATTTTTAAGGTTTAAGGAATACAAGTCCAAGATGTAGTTTGATAAATCAAGCATAACTCTTAATCCAATCATTAGATCGAGCTGAAATTTTGATAGAAGATTTTGAAGGTCATGTTTCTTTTTGAGTTAAAATTTCATGAAGATTAGTGATCAAAAGGCGTTCAAATAAAGCTTAGAAGTTACCATGCGGAAATATTTTTATTTACCTTGTTGTATTTGAATTTGTTTTCCTATTTAGATTAAGACTTTCAATTTAATTAGTACTATTTAGAAATCTTAATGCTAGATGGATTCTATTAATTAGATAAGTTTTAATTAATAATCATTTTCTATAAAGGATTTTAGTTTTAATTAGAAATCATTTTCTATAAAAAGATTTTATGACTAATATAAATAAGGATGTCTAGTTTATTTTGAGAAAAAAACATTATTATTTAGACTTTTAATAAAACACTGGAGAGTTTTCTCTAAATTTCTCACCAATTTAAATATGTAACCTTTGGGTTTAAGAGCCCTAGCTTTATCCACGTTATACACCGAGTTATTTATCCTGTTTGATGGCAAAGATAGGTCTGGTAATTAGACCCATAACAACATCAAATAAACTATAGAGATGCATATAGATTGGGAAGCTACATATCATGTTCAAGACATGCGTATGATCTATTCTATGCATTATGTATAATAGAAATCTTAAAAGGATTTCCAGAATCCCAAGTATTCTAGCTTATCAGGTTTTCCTAATTTCCTCAACCAACTGTCTGACGTTAACACAAAAAAATGCCTAACAGTGCTACTGATTTCACTGGAACACCTCACGAGAAAAGGAAATATGTAAAAGCTTCTCATTTTGGGGCAGGGATTAAGCATGAGTCCACCTAAATTCACGCACATACTTGAGCCCAAGCTAAGTGTTTTTCTTTTACACGGGAAATCACAGTAGCATAAAACACAACATCAAATTAAATGTTTTTCTGGCAACCAAACAGAAAGAGTAACAATTCCGAATGGCTTGAAGCAAAATATTAAATGAAATAGAGAGTTTGAACTTGCTATATAAGATAAGGCATACCTCCAAATAGGTTCCTCTTTCTGGATCCTGGCACATCATTTACAGTAGAGGTTCCTACTTTACCAACATGACTTGAACCTATAACAGATGAAGTGGTGGAGGTTCCAAAATCACAATCACCAGATGAACCTAAGCCAAATGAAGAGCTAGAAGTTTGTTTTTCACTGAATGGACCCATACCATCTCCTTTTTCACCATCACCGACCGAAATTACATCATCTCCTTTTTCTACTCTAGTAGGCTTAAACTGCTGAAAAACCACATCATCAAGAACAGAACTCCTTTCTTCCTTTTCCTTTTGAACCTCAATTTGGTGACCAGTAAACCCGCCACCATTGCTAGGAGGACCTAACGGCGTCCAGAAAGGCCTTGACTTCCCCTGTAAGAAGATTAAACCATTTTCCTCAAAACCCCCAAATTTAAACGAGATCAATGCATGTTCAATCCGTTCTTCATTCTTTACAGCCTTAATAAAAATCTAAAAACCCACTAAAATAAGCTCAATAAAAAAAGTTACTTCTGTTTGGTATCCAAGAAAATCAAGAACAGAAGATCTAACCATCAAATTTATAGTTGTTTAAAGCTCAAAACTAAACCCTCCATCAAAAGTCATCAATCACAGAGCAGCTAAAATAGGCTTCATAATTGAAAAGGCAAACTGAAAAACAAAAACACATAAGCCTTATTCTGTTTCACGTTTCCCCAATTTTCTCTGCAGCCAAACAGCAGCTACTGAAGAATTAACTAATTACCTTAACTGTTTTGGGTAGGACAGAACTTTTGTGCAACTTCTTGTCAAGGAAATCAGAAAAAGAAATGCGGGGGCTCTTCTTTGAATCTTCTCTTTGCTCGTCTTGATTTGAATCTTTAGCGCTACTGAAAATCAAACAAAAAAAAGCCACAATCTTTAGCACTGATTACGCATAAATCATCCGTTAAAAAAATTAAGAAACAGATGATAATAATAAAATCCCAGGGATGGTTTGGTTACGGATTTGAAGAGCGAAAGATGAAAGATGAAGGAATTGATCGTTGACCCAAAACCCTAATTGTATTTTGCTTTGAATGCATTTCTACTCGTTTGCTTTCCTTTTGAACAAAAGAAAATCTTCAAGTCCGATACCTTTTTGTTTCATGGTCATACATTATTAGTTTTTTTAGTTTTGGCGCTATAATTTTAAATCTTACGTGAAAATAAATTGTTGGTTCATTTGGAGCGGGATTTTCTTTTCAAGTCTCTATCTCGCATTTTTATCCTTGCCCCGGTCGTAGCGTGACTCCGAAAACTTGGTATAAAATTGCTTCTCTCTCTTTTTAGTTTTCTCCATTAATTTTTGAGTGCTAAAATTTAATTTTTCCATAGAAGGATTTTTAGATAAGTTTAAAGTTTGGATTGATGTACTTACGGGAAATTATGCGTGTACGAGAAAACCTATATTTAAAATTTGATTCTTAGAAATAAAATGTAATGGCATCAAAACTTCGTTCGACTCTTGAAAGCTCTCAGATCATACAACAAACGCTAGGAACAAGTCTACTTGGTATTAAGTAATTAGAAGAGAAGAGAAGTGGGAAAAAATGAGTAATTAGAAGGCAAAATAAAGTCTAGAAGGTAAAAAGAAATAATAATCTATAGACTGCAAATCAACGTTGATAATTAGTAAGAAGAAGGAGAAGAAGAAAAAATTGATCCGATCCACACCAGCGTGGGCCAATTATCTGGTGTAAATTACAGACTGAAGAATGTTGTAGTGAATTACTCTGGCAAATTCAAAGTCAACCAACAACAAGACTACAGATGCATATGAACAAATAACCAACAAAACGATGACAATTGCATATGAACAAGCAACCCGTCTTACCACAAGCTACTTGCTGATATGCTGTTAAGCTTAAGAAATGGTATCTGTTTATTTTTGTGTTTGAAAAATATTTTTAAAAAAATTAAATTTTTTTTTAATTTTTTTAATTTTAAATTAATAATTTTTGGGTGTTTTTAAATCATTGTAATACGCTGATATTAAAAATAATTTTTAAAAAATAAAATAACATTATTTTGATACATTTCCGAGTAAAAAACACTTTGAAAAGTAACCAAAATCATACTCCCAAACACGCTTTTAATCTATTATTTAATAGTTTTAATAACGAAAATTTCTTGGTATTTATAATCATAATTCATCGATACCTCTATTAGCAACAGATTCATGAAAGAAACAATATTAAAGAAAAACTAATTATCAATATTTGCTTTGTTTACTTTTGTCAGTAATATCATTTCAGAAATTTTAGAGTATTGCAAAAGTAATTATTAATATTTGCTTTATAAAAGAGATAAATATAAAAAATGAGAATACTTTATTTTTTGAGTCTCGAATCAAAATATTTATTTTATCTCATGCAAGTTTTAAGCTTAAATGATTCTAGATATATTAAAAAATAATAGATTTTGATAAAACAACTTACATTTGATAAAATTAAGTACATACTTGTACAAGTTTTAAGCCAAAATAAATTTGGATAAATTATATTTTATAACTCTGTTCGACATATTTTCCTCCTGTTTCTTTGTTCCTGTGGTTTCAGCACCCATATTTTGTGGACTCAGGAGACACGCCTCGTGGATTGAAGGGTATTTCAATCCCTTCAATTTCCTAGCTAACCTGTCCTTCATAAGAGAGTGCTCTTCTGTTTCAATCCGCTATGTTCTCAGATCCTTGTAACCCAAAGAGAGAGGGAGATAAGAGTTTCTTGCATTATAGGAGATAGCTGTATTTAGAGAGGTTAAGCTTAAAATAAGGGAACAGAGTTTCTTGCAACACATCTTTAAAATAGAAAGAAAAATTGTGGACATCATTGGCCCATCAAACTCAACGTGGCTTTCCTCTCTAGTTTCATAATTTTCGTGTAAGAAAAGAAAATCAATCAAGAAACGACAAAGTAAAACCATTTCTATGTTGCAGCATTGGTTTTTCTGAAGAAAACACCATTGTCACAACAAAATCAATGGTTTTTCTGAAGAAAACACCAATACACAGATATTAATGCGCATGGCAACCTCATCAAAACCAAAAGGGAAGACTTTGTCATCACAAGCATCAAGTGCTGCTCGTCCACAACAGGCTGTGAAATTTGCACGCCGGACATCTAGTGGACGCATTGATAGCTTTTCACAAGATGACGATATGGACTTGTCAGGTGAATATTCAGGACAGAGTGACTATATCAATTACACTGTTGTCATGCCCCCTACCCCTGATAACCAGCCTGCACACCCGTCCTCAGAGAATAAATCTGATGGGACGAAGAGCCGCCTTGGTTCTGAGGCACAGCATCGGTCCAGGCAGGTAGGAGCGCGAGAAGATGGTTACGGAAGCCATGGTGGCAGCAATGGCGGTGTAAAAATGGAACGAGGAATGTCAATAATGAAATCAAATAATAAATCAATGTTGTTGAGGAGTCAAACTGGAGATTTTGATCACAACAGGTGGTTGTTTGAGACAAAAGGAACTTATGGTGTTGGAAATGCATATTGGTCAGAAGGAGACAATTATGGTCAGGATACGGAGCTGAGTATGTCCGATTTTTTGGACAAGCCTTGGAAGCCACTCACTAGGAAGATTAAGGTTCCTGCAGCTATTCTCAGCCCTTACAGGTGCACGTCTTATTTTGTAACAAATGCATTTAACATAACAGGAGCATAGTATATGGGAGATGGAACTTCATTCCTTGAATGTTTGCTGATGGTATTATGGCCTTCAAGTTCTATAGAATACCTTTAGCCTTCGCAGAACTGGAAAAAAAAAAAAACTGAAGGTTGGAAAACAGAATAAAGCTAGCTTATGCTTACTGCTTGACAATTTGCAGAAAGCTGAGTTTACCCTCGAGTTTAATTATGCTAGACCTTAGAATATAAAGGTTCCAGCTAAATTAACGAGGTTTTTTAGGCTTTTTATCCTTGTAAAATCTAGCTTTTGAATCTGCTAACATAAGCTTTGTATGAACAGGATACTTATAGTGATCCGTTTGATAGTTCTGTTTTTCTTCCTAAAGTGGAGAGTTCAGAACCCCAATCCTGATGCAACGTGGCTGTGGGGGATGTCTATTGTTTGTGAGATTTGGTTTGCAATCTCATGGATACTAGACATTTTCCCTAAGTTTAACCCCATCAACCGATCCACTGACCTTGCTGCTCTGCGTGACAAGTTTGAGAAGCCCTCCCCTGCAAATCCTCATGGCCGGTCAGACCTCCCAGGAGTTGATATTTTTGTCTCCACGGCCGATCCTGAGAAGGAACCTCCCCTTGTCACATCCAACACAATTTTATCGATTCTTGCAGCTGACTACCCTGTTGAGAAACTCTCCTGCTACATTTCTGATGATGGTGGTGCCATACTCACCTTCGAGGCTATGGCTGAAGCTGTTCGATATGCTGAGGTCCTGTTACAATTTTGAACACCAAAATGATAAAATATTGTTTAATTCGGAAAATGTTAACCCTTACATCCAGTGAAACACAAGCTGTGGTTCCATTAATCTTTGCTAGAGATTGAATTTACAAACATACGAATAGGATTTACATGCTATAACTAGGCATTTTTTTATGATTGTTTGCACAGGTTTGGGTACCGTTTTGTCGAAAACACGACATTGAGCTGAGGAATCCGGATAGTTACTTCAGCCTAAAAACTGACCCCACCAAAAACAAGAAACGGCCTGATTTTGTCAAGGACCGCCGTTGGATGAAGAGAGAGTATGATGAGTTCAAGGTCAGGATCAATGGTCTGCCTGAAGCAATACGAAGGAGAAGCAAATCATTAAACTCTAAGGAGATGAAGAAGGCTAAAAGTCTAGCCGGGGAAAAGAATGGTGGTTCCTTGCCACCAGAGGGGGTCGATGTCCCCAAAGCTACATGGATGGCTGATGGTACCCCTTGGCCTGGCACATGGCTGAATCCAACAGATGATCACAAAAAGGGGGACCATGCTGGAATCTTGCAGGTGATTACACTACTAAATGATTAGTGAATAAATAGGCACAAACTCCTCATCTCACACCCATTTATATACCCGTGTTAATGGAAAAGGAGCAAGTAATTGCTTGGAGAGTATGGAATGATCTCTCATTACTCAAGTCAAGAGCTTAAATTAAGAAGCTCACAGCCATTCATCAGGATTAGGTTTTTCGTTGTTTCACAAGTATTATTCCATCAGTCAACAATTCTTTTCTACAGATTGAAAGAGGAACGTAACATCAAAGTTATATTCTTGATATTTATGGCTTCTGTAATCCTGTTTAATATTTTCTTGAACAGCTTCTGTTCTAATATGTCTCTTCTGCTGAATTAACTTTTGAAACTTGAATCTGTTTCCATGCAGGTAATGAGTAAGGTCCCAGCAAATGATCCAGTGATGGGCCATCCAGATGAGAAAAAATTAGATTTCACTGGAGTTGACGTTAGGATACCAATGTTTGCATATGTATCACGTGAAAAGAGGCCTGGCTTTGACCACAACAAGAAGGCTGGAGCCATGAACGCGTTGGTTAGAGCTTCAGCTATATTGTCCAATGGACCATTCATACTCAATCTGGACTGTGATCATTACTTCTATAATTGTCAAGCTATAAGGGAGGGAATGTGCTTTATGATGGACCGTGGTGGTGACCGCATATGCTACATCCAGTTTCCACAAAGATTTGAAGGGATCGACCCGTCTGATCGATATGCAAATCACAACACCGTCTTCTTTGATGGTAATGCTTTGGATTTTACTTTAGATTCTACAATCACATTGGTAACATCTTTATTATCAATATAGTCTTCAAGAATTTGAAATGGCTAAGCATACTTTAGGCTCTACTCTTCCCAGTCTTCAATAAAAATATACCTTCTTGCAAACAGGAAGTATGCGAGCACTGGATGGTCTTCAAGGTCCTGTGTATGTAGGAACAGGGTGCATGTTTCGTAGACATGCACTATATGGGTTCCTTCCACCAAGGGCAAACGAGTACTTGGGCATGTTCGGCAGTACGAAAAAAAGGGCTCCAGGTTTTAAGGTTCAATTAGAAGACGAGTCTGAGACTCAGTCCCTCACATCACACCCCGACTTGAACCTGCCAAGGAAGTTTGGTAATTCAGCCATGTTCAACGAGTCTATAGCTGTTGCTGAATACCAAGGACGGCCACTTGCTGATCACAAATCGGTAAAGAATGGCAGGCCTCCTGGTGCACTTCTCCTGCCACGTCCACCTCTAGATGCACCCACGGTTGCAGAGGCAATTGCTGTCATCTCTTGCTGGTAATTAGTCAGATCAATACCTTGCTATATCTATAGAATTCTTTGTATACGAAGGGCCTTAATTTTTTTAGTTACACCAATCAAATTCTGAACAATGTTGGGCACAGGTATGAGGACAAGACTGAATGGGGGGACAAGATAGGTTGGATCTATGGCTCAGTCACAGAAGATGTGGTGACTGGTTATCGGATGCACAACCGTGGGTGGCGGTCTGTGTACTGTGTAACAAAGAGAGATGCCTTCCGTGGCACAGCACCAATCAACCTCACTGACCGCCTTCACCAGGTGCTACGATGGGCTACTGGTTCGGTCGAAATATTTTTCTCTAAAAACAATGCCTTCCTAGGAAGCCGGCGACTGAAGTTCTTACAGCGAATCGCTTACCTCAATGTTGGCATTTACCCCTTCACCTCCTTCTTCTTAGTCACTTACTGCTTCCTCCCTGCACTTTCCCTTTTCACAGGAACCTTCATTGTTCAAAGCCTTGATATAGCTTTCCTTTGTTACCTCTTAACCATCACTGTATCACTAACTCTCATCTCCCTTCTTGAAATAAAATGGTCCGGTATTGGGCTCGAGGAATTGTGGCGTAATGAGCAGTTTTGGCTCATTGGTGGCACTAGCGCTCACCTAGCTGCTGTGCTCCAAGGCCTTCTAAAAGTCACTGCTGGCATTGAGATTTCTTTCACGTTAACCTCCAAGTCTGCAGGTGAAGATGAAGACGATGTTTTTGCTGATCTTTACGAGGTCAAATGGACAAGTCTCTTCTTAGTGCCACTCACCATCCTAGTAGTCAACATTGTTGCCATAGTTATTGGATGCTCGAGGACATTATACAGTGTGATACCAGAATGGGGTAAGTTGATGGGAGGACTCTTTTTCAGCTTCTGGGTGCTGTCTCACATGTATCCATTTGTGAAAGGTCTGTTGGGAAGGAGAGGAAGAGTGCCAACAATTGTATATGTCTGGTCAGGGCTGGTTGCAATTACTGTGTCCTTGCTTTGGATATCAATCAGTAGTGAAAATCGTGGAAACCTTCAAGTGTAATGTCAGTTCGAGACTGAGGGGGAGAGGGGAGGTTGGAGGCACTGTGACAGATGCTCCGAAGAGTTGTGTTCATCATAATTAGTTAATTACCAACTGGGAGATTTTTCTTTCCAATCATCTATTCTTTTACTCTCCTTTTCTTCCTCGATGTAATTCTTCAAGAAGCATTTCATTAGGCAAAAAAGTATTATATACATGGCTGGCATCAGAAACTTAGCAATGCTTGGTAGCTTCGTTTTAGATCACTTTCTGGAAACATGTCAGCATTTTATCCACTGCCATTGTTTTCAATATCAAATCACATGTCGTACGTGCATGCATACACCCTTTCCTAATTTTCACTGATGTCATTTAGAGTTTTCTATTAGCTATTTGACCTGCAATCCCGAGCGGGTCATGCTTTTTTTTTTTTATAAAAAAAATTATATATACAATTTTTTTTTTTGACGTGATGTGTTTTTATATATATAAAAAATCTTAAATATAAATAAAAAAGTTTATATATATAAAAACTGCAGAAAAAAAATCATTATCCTTCTAATATGTGTTTAATGATTTTTTTTATTAAAATTAATATTTTATTTAATCAAAAGATAAAAAAATAGACACATAATGAAATTGATTGAATAAAATAAAAAAAAATATTATGAAAGATTACACATATTAAAAATATTATTCAAAAAATAAATACTTTTTATTTTTAAAAATAAATTTTTTTATATAAAAGATATAAAAAAGCTATTGATGAATTAGAATAATCACTTCAACAATTAAATGCAAACAAAATAACTAAAAAATCATTGCTATTTAAAAGAGGTTAAATGAACAAAATAAAAAATAGAAAAAATATTAATTTAAATACAAATTAAAAAATTATTTTGAAAAATGCATAAATCACATTCATTATTAAAAATCCAAAGGAAAAAAAAAAACTAGGGCGCTGTTGAACCTAAAAAGCCAAGCCAACTTCCTAATCCATATATATTTTTAGTATTTTTTATTATTTTGATGTAAGATAAAAAATAAAAAATAAAAAATAATATTTTAATATACTTTTTAATAAAAAAACTCTAAATTCAAGATCAGCCATCAAGTATAAGGGTGTGGGTGGTTGTACCTAGTTTGTTTGAATGATGCTAGGAATTGACAGGCGATCAAATCCATATAAATAAAATATTCTAAGAGCTCAAAATTAGAAAATTTCAATAAGTTTTCAAAACCCCTTTTTTCTAAGTGGTTCTCTACTGTGTACTAGAATTTGAAACAATCAAATATTTTCTCTGAGCATAGCAATCAATTTTTATTAAGAAAATATCTGTTTTTACATTTGAAATTATATTAAAATCATTTTAAAAATATATTTAATTTGAAAAATACATTAAATTAATATTTTTTTATAACTTTAATATGTTAATATCAAAAATAAAAAAAATATTATTTTAATATATTTTCAAACAATAAATATTTTTAAAAAATATATAACACTTACACTAAATTGAAATGAATAGAATCCACCTTTTCAAATATGTTCCATGACAATGCCAACATATTCTTTTCCTTTAAATTAAAAAATAATAGCATCTAATTTCTTAACTTTGTGGAAATAATAACAAAAAATTATAAGTAAAATTCTGCACATAAGAATCTCACCGAATGAAAATGTTAATATAAACAATTTTTTTAAAAAATTATTAATATTAACCTAGAGAATCTTTAAACCAAATTATATCGAATTAATTTATAAACTCGATTAGATTTAACATTATATTAAATGAAATGTTCAAACGTTTAAATAACATAAATTTTTTATTACAACAACTCTCAAAATTCAAAATACATGAGACCCAAATTATTCAATAGTTTTTATGATTATTTATCCTTTTTTTTTCTTTAGGGATGACCATTAATATTACGAGTCGAATTTTTTGATATTCATATTTTATTTATTATTTACTAAATAAAAATGTTCATATTCATAAATAATTCATGGAGTTTCGAGTATTCAATAAATATCTATTATTTATTATTATTTATTAATCAATAAAAAATAAAATAATTAATATATATATATACATATTTAAAGTATATATGTATATATATATATATATTAAATAATAAAATGATAAATATTATTCATATATAAGAATTTTATGCTAATATTAAGGTGTGTGTATATATATTGTGTTAAAAAAATTAAATATTCTATAAATATATATTTGAATTAGATTAGGTGATTTTATGCTGAATTTGATAATACCCAAACTATATTTATTATTTATTGATCCAAAAATTCTCATCCATTTTTAATCGAGTCGGGTATCAGTCATGTTCGGTTTAAATTTACATCCCTACCCTTTCCTACTTACAGCTCCCTATGCTCCTCTCTCTCATCCGTTCCACGTTTCCACTATTTATAGGTAAAATAAATAGATAAAAACAAATACTACTCTGTAATAAATAAATAAACAGACAAATCCAGCAAATAAACTCCTCTTTCTCTCCGATCCTCTCATCTCTCTAGTTTCGTATCTATTGCTGAATATTTGATTTGATCATCTGATCCTCTAGGGTTTTTTTTCTTCGGGAAATAAAGGAGAGGAGGTGGAGATGGGGCAACAATCATTGATCTATAGCTTTGTGGCAAGAGGAACTGTGATTCTTGCGGAGTACACGGAGTTTAAAGGCAATTTCACTGGCATCGCTGCACAATGTCTTCAAAAACTTCCCGCTTCCAATAACAAGTTTACTTATAATTGCGATGGCCATACCTTCAATTACCTCGTTGAAGATGGATTCAGTACGGTCCTCTCCATTTACGTCTCTCGATTTATTTTTTCTTTTTTTAATTTGATGTGGCTTGTTGCGATATTATTATTGATTCCGATCTCGATCCTTTGCGTTTTTTTTCTTTATTATGGTTTTAAGGTTTGATCTCTGTTCGTTGTTTTGGTTGACTTTTATTGACTGATCCGTTTGTTTGACAGATTCATTTGAATGTATTTTTTATCTGTTTTTATTAGCAGTGAATTTGTTATTGCTGGTGATTTACGTGGGCTGATTAGGTATCAGAATCTATGGATTCGGATCATGTGATGATACTATTTTCTGAAAATAAATGGAATGGTTTATGGTTAGATTTCAAAAGATTCTCATTTTCTCTTCTTCTGGGAGGGTTTTTTTTTTTTTTTGGCATTTATTCCTAGTGGTTTAACGCTTTGAATATCCCTCACCTTGCTAATCTTCAATAGTTGTCAATGCTGGCTGACTAGTTTTTTTATTTGTTAATCATCTTTGAATGGAAATGGAATGTGTTTTTTTTAATGAGGGGATGGAGACTTTAATTAATATCCCAACTTCTTTGAATGCGTTTTTTCTAATAACCTGCAGATTTTTTTTGGGTTGTTGCGACTCTTCAATTTGCTGCTTTTAGATAAACGATACAGTTTTCTGAATGAATAAGCTGATGGGAATACAAAACAGGGCCTTTTGGGGTAGAACGGTTGTCTTTTGTATATTGAAGTGCATAGAATTACTTGCACTAGTGGTTGTTTCTGTTAATTGCAATCCCATAATTCGGAAACTAAAACCCCACTCTTGGGTCATAACTTAAAAGAAGGGTGCCATGGGTCACATTGCACCATTTCTTTTCTTTTATTTTCAAATCTTCCCAATTTATGTGATTTATCTGAAGCAAACATATCATTTTGATTTAATTGCATGGAGTACGTTGTTTGTTTGTTCATAATCACCAATTTTCTGTGTTGTGTTAATTCTTGTGTTTTGTGTTGGACGCAACAGCCTACTGCGTGGTTGCAGTTGAATCCGCTGGCAGACAAATCCCAATTGCCTTTTTGGAGCGAGTTAAGGAAGATTTTAACAAAAGATATGGTGGAGGAAAAGCAGCAACGGCTGTTGCCAATAGCCTGAACAGAGAGTTTGGGTATTATAAACATGTCTAATCTCCTACACTTGCGCATTTTTATTTCTTTTCAAACTTCTCTGCTAATTGGTCTTTATTTTAGGTCCAAGTTGAAGGAGCACATGCAGTATTGTGTGGATCATCCTGAAGAGATCAGCAAGCTTGCAAAAGTTAAGGCTCAGGTTTCTGAAGTTAAGGGTGTTATGATGGAAAACATTGAGAAGGTATAGAGCAGTTATTGGTTTTCTTGCGATTATCTTACCAGTGTAATTTGGAGATTAAAATACTATTGGATGCATGTTACAAAGTAATGATATAAAAGCTGAAAGGCAATGATATTTTGCATATTGATCATGAAGAGTGCTATTTTCAGAAACACCATGCAATCAAATTTTTGAGGCAATTATTTTTTGTGCAGGTTCTTGATCGTGGAGAGAAGATTGAGCTGCTGGTGGATAAAACTGAGAACCTTCGCTCACAGGTTAGTCCAGCATAAATTGCATATAGATTTATTGCGTACTGTCACACTTCTACTCTTGGGTTTGGATTAGGGGGTTGCCTTCCTTCAAACTGCCATTGAATAACGTTGGAACGTATTTGACATGACTTCTATGGTTTTGAAGAGTGCATAAATCAAGGGAAGTCTAGTAATTAGATGGGAATTGTTCTGGTTGGATTCATATCTGTTTCTTTCCATCTCTCCGGTTATCTCTCCTCTCTTATGTCTTGTCTTGTTATTAGGGCATGGTATATTCAAATTTATGTGGTGTTACAGGCACAAGATTTCCGACAACAGGGAACTAAGATGAGAAGAAAGATGTGGATTCAGAATATGAAGATGAAATTGATTGTTTTGGGTATTATCATTGCCTTGATTCTCATCATAGTGTTATCCGTGTGCCATGGCTTCAATTGTTAATTTCTCCTGGATTCCACTGGATGCTTCTCTTGCTGCCAAGATTACTGGATTGTCTTTGCTAAATTGAATCTGACGATTTGTCCACGAGATCTCTCTCTACATGGTCATTTATGTCTTACTGCATTCGCTTTCTGTTAGCTTTGTTTAGGATGCGAGAGGTTTTTGTTTTGAATTTGTTTGTATAGGTTATATGAACTCCCGAGTAGATAATTTTCTTCTCCTGCATGGTATTAAAATTTGTTTAATTTGTGATGAATATTGAATCCCAGCAATTTAGATCGTCCTTTGCAATGTTATTTTTGTATCTTCCTTGTTTCCCCTTAAGTCTATCCATTGATTTTAAACTATTCATGACCATCTGTATCAGAATTTAGAAAGCAGAGAACCTAAAATAGAACAGCATGGATACGTGAAGTTGATGTGGTCTTGTTATAGACCAAAAATTACACTGACTTCCGAATCCACAGCGAGGAGTTGACTCTTGGACCTTGTGGAAGTATCCGCAGAAAAGACTTGATACAACACCAAGAGAGTAACTGGTGTTGGCGTTTGGTTTTATAGAACACAAGACATATACACATTGTACTGTGGTTATATGGAACACATTCAAGTGTTCATTTTGTTACATTAACTCACTCCCAGTTTATATCTATCTCACAACAATTATACACGAACTCACGGTCAAAAAATTGAAGACTATCTAAAAACATGTAGTCAACAAGCTAACTGATCTCTAAATGATGAGATCTCTTCAAATATGGGCAGTCTCCTCGATCTGTATGGAGTCCATTGACTCGTCAACTGATCAAGGCCCTCCACAAAAACATCCTCTAAGCTTGATCCTGATGGTTCCGAGAACATCGAAGAGGATTGGCTTGTCTCTAGTTCACAGAGCAGCTCCTGGGCACGGTTTCTTGATTTTGGCTCATCAGATCCTAAAAGCTTACCCCGGAATATGTCATCGAGGACTGCTTGTGCCTCAGCATATCGTGTTTGCTTGATTAAGCATAAGCCCAAGTTGCAGGCCTTGTTGGCATCTGGGTCAATAGACTGAGCTTTGCGGTATACAACTTCCGCTGCCAAATAGTTTCCTTTCTGCATGTATGCCCAACCCAAGTTTCCCTGCATCAAATGTTTGTAAAATCAGCTGACTTAGATGGCAACTCTACCCCGACACAACAGAGAAAACATAAAATACAGTCCACACAGAAACTTGAAAGCACAATATCAAAAGCAGCAGAGAGGATTAGAGAAATATGATACCAGTATCCGAGAAGTCTCTTGTTTGACAGTAACCTGGAACTTTCTTCCATGAGAGCGTGCAGTCTTGGTAGCCTTCCCATTGAAGGCCTCTCCTTGGTGAATCATCCGGAGCTTCTGTTTCAATAGCTCTATCTGCTCCTCAATTTTTCCACATTTCTGCGAAATATATCATAGATATCATTTTATCATCAAAACATTGTAACAGGACAGGATAAATGACGCAAGCAGGCAATCCCTTCTCATAAAACTTCTTCAAAAAGAACATGAATATTCTAATCAAATTGTCGAGCTATATAGCTACCTTGTACAAGTCAATGAGGACATTATCTAGAGATTCTTGGGCTTGCTTTGAACAGCGATCTCTAAAAGCCTTTATAGCTTCAATTGCCTCCTCTGCCCTGTCTTGCTGTTTCATAACCACTGCCATGTCTTTGAGAGCACTATCCACTCTATCTCCAGCATTTATCGCCTTCCAAAACAAAGCTATTGCTGCTCCAGGATCCTTCTCAACTAGCTGCGCATACATAGAGAAGACACGACACAAGTTTTAAGACGACAAGACAGAGCACCTTAAAGTCGAACTGACAAATGAAACAATCGACGGAGACTCCAAGGGAACACAAAAGGAAGAAAATTTAATAGCTTGAAACGCATCTAGAAGGCCCTCACAGCTACAAAATTACCTTTTATAAGAAATATTACTGGAAGACCTTATACTAATTGCAAACACATAAAGTTTCTTAATTTAGCAACTAGCAACATAAACCCAGCAGAAAACAAATTCAGAAATAGATTAATTCCTGGATTGGAAGGTATTTAGATCCAGATTAAGTTAGTTTACATTAGTTCAAATAACATTATAAAAAAATAAAAATTAATGGTTTTCAAGATTATCCAAGGATTATTATCTATTTAATCTTATCAATATTTTATTATCCAATGATTAGACCGCCTTTGAAATACTGACAACAACAATAATAAAAACTACTGATATACTTCCAAATTAAGAAACAAACATAAATCCAAAAATAGAAAAACCCCATCTTCTTTCAGTTTATTTTTGGATCCAAAAATAGAAACCAGAGATTGTATCTTCATGCCATGATCAAGGTCCAGATCACTCCACCAGTACTGATTCAGTGTAATGAGACCCCATTAAATGATCAAAATTCCACTCTTGCTTTATTTATTTATTTATTTTTAATATGATAAAAGGGTGCAACATAACACCCTTGATCAAAACCTAAAACTTTCCAGGAAAATGACTATTTTCAATGGAAACAAAAAAAAAACCCAACTCTCCAAAAGAAAAGCGAAAAGCCTAAAAAAAACATAAATGGATATCAAGAAGTGGAAGAAAATAGTGTGCATCAATCACTCTAAGTCATCGTTATCCATGTACCTGAACATGCTTGGCTCTAACATAAGGACTATCACCAGGAGGAAGTTTATGAAGGACATGATATGGAGCTGCTTCTGATCCGTTTCTTTGACTGCTCATTCTTAATGTTATCTCTCCTTGAACTTTAAAAAGTAACTTTCTTTATAAATAAACAACTGGGCTTTTATTCAGAATGGAAGCAGAAGATTTCTCAGTGCTAAAGTGTCTTCCACTGCCTTTTCCTCTACGGATACCGGAGAGACAGGTCAAGGTGAGAGCCGGCGGGGATCACTCCTATAAAATGAGAGAATTCAACAAGATTGGTGAATATGGACGTCGAGTGTGTCTTGATTCATTGCGAGTTGGATTTGCCCTGTGTGATTGATTAGTTGTTATCTCGCCACGTATGGATTTTTGCCACTTGGCACGTTCTTGACATG
Source organism: Populus trichocarpa (assembly GCF_000002775.5). Lineage (NCBI taxonomy): Eukaryota > Viridiplantae > Streptophyta > Magnoliopsida > Malpighiales > Salicaceae > Populus > Populus trichocarpa. Next base: position 18,418,882 of record NC_037287.2, on the reverse strand, counting down.
CCGACGTGCTACCCCCCCTTTTCGATTGTTGGGATTTTAAATCACAGGACAGAAGGGTGTATATACGTACCATGCGACATATACATACCAGCATTATGATACCTAAAGATAAAATTCATAAAGTAACTTGGAAATGCTAAATACATAGTTATATAAAAATAGCTATAATTTTTTATTAAATTATTAAACCGGGTTTAAATTTAGTTAAGAAATTCTATAAACCTAATTTTATAACAGTTTGATTTGCAATACCCAACCAAGATTAAGAATACTTTTAAATTAGATCCATAAATATTTTTTATTTTAATAATTTTTCTAGTTAATTGCGGATTTTAATTACTTTTTATATTTATTTTTTCATTTTTTTCGACCCCATGAATCCCATAGATAGCCAATTAGGTCCTTAAACCTATTTTCCTTATCATGAAATGTCAAATTGGATATTGTTGAAAACGAAATCCTACTAGAATGTCCCCTTTTTTTGTTTGTTTAAATAGTCTTTATATTCTCTAAATTTGTTAATTTTACCCATCTGTCAAAGATGAACTCAATAACAAGGGGCGGAGTCAGGAATTATTTTTAGGGGGCTAAAACTAGAAATCGTTTTTTATGGGGGTTATAACTTAAATTCTACTAGTTTTGGGTCTAAAATTTAAATTTTGCTAGTTTTATGAGGGGTTTCATTATAAACCACTGTCTCCGGAGAACTTGGAGGAAGCAACTCTTTTTATTGTTCCATGTTTATTTATATTTAAGAAGAATAAACAACATATGAGTTAATTGACATTATTTATCTATTTTTTATTATTTCTCTAAACTAAATATGTCTTGAGTGAACATAAAATATCATTTTATGAATGAAAAGTATTTAATAATGTCACATCCAAATACATAGTTGACCTTGAAACTTGACAGAAGAAGAAGAAGAAGAAGAAGAAGAAGAAGATATATTTAGAAAATATGGGTTAGTTGAATGAATTAAAAAAAATGCAAGCGTACGTCATAAAATATTTCTTTCTTTGTTATACATTTTAATAATTAGATATTAATTAGGCAATTAAAACATTCAGATAATTTTTTTTTAATTTTCTGGTAGTGATGCCATTAAATTTCATTCCAATATGCTATTATGCTTCTTCAACAACCACAGGGAAGCATGCAAGTCCCCGCTGCTCTTCACTTCTATATAGCATTAATTTGAACAATTAACTGTTGGTTATGGATGCCAAGCTCTGGTGTTGTCTTGTGCTGCTGCTGCTAATTAGCTGCAATCAATAACATGATACATACAATGCCATTAACTTCTCTTCATTTTCTTCACCTCGTCTCTTTTATGTCATCGTTTTTTCCCCTATCTATAGATTTGTTCTATAGATTGCTAGCTGTCCTTCATGCTCCTTCGGGTCTTCTTTTCCTTCATGGTATAAATTCAGAAATGGATCGCCAACTTGCTGCACATGCCTGTGAAGTTATGAGCTCAATTTTCCAAATATGAAATCGTTCTGAAATGTTTGTACGCTAGGTTTATACTTGGAATGTATTGGAGATCTCAAAAAGACTCACCATGATTAATTTTCCAGATGAACATCAATTAACTTCCTCAGTATCCAATAGCAGATAGGCTAATCCTTTTTATTTCTGATTTTTCTGTCTGATGATATACATGAAGGTTCCTTCCTTCCCAGAAGATGTGGCAATGGCTCTTATAGATGAGGAGCTTGGTCAGCCATGGCAGAACATCTATTCCGAACTTTCTCCGTCCCCAGTAGCTGCTGGTAGTCTCAATTTCTAAGTTCTATGAAACATAAAATTTAGCCTCTGTTTGCTAGTGTCTGAAGCTTCTCAACTTCAAAATATTTTTTCTGTGGAATTCCTGTGGCAGCATCTATTGGGCAGGTATATAAGGGTCGGGTGAACGAAAATGGAGACCTGGTGGCTGTCAAAGCATGGAGGCCGTTTGTTCTTGAGACAGTAACAGTTGATCTATCCATCATAAGGAACTTGGGTTTGGCTCTCTGAACGTTCCCTCAGGTAGGTTTACTCATTAATTATCTGAAATTCTGAACCAATCCTTCCTTTTTGAAGATGAAATGATGAGGAAGGACCTTCCACAGGTGAGTCAGGTAGCTCCAAAACCATCTACTTCTTATATGCATGTCGAATTCATGTTGAGTCCCTGTTTAGCTTGATCATCTGATAAATTTGGTTAAGCTAGCAATATTCCAACAGAATGGAGCCAAGAAAAATGGGGAAGTCGAAGGGAGTTACCACTGATGGTGTAGACCATTACGTACTAGGGCACCATAGAAACATGCAGTGCTATGATGGTTATACCTGCTCCTTTTTAGCTGAAGTTATAGTAGAGGAAGAGGAAAGGGTTCTATTCTTCCATGAAAGTTTTGTGCTAAGTCAAAACTAAAATATTGCGTTCCAGGTTGTTGGCCAAAGACCCACGAGAAGTCTACATCCAGAAAAGTTCTTACTACAGAGTGGATCGAAGGAGAAAAGCTCTCACAAAGTACTGAAAGTGATGTTGGATCGCTTGTTAATGGTGGGAGTTGTCATATGCTACCGGAAGCAGGGACTCCACCGATGCACTCGTACCATGCATCGGCTCCAAGTCCATGAGCACTGCACGATGGACAAGCCTCCCACAAGAAGCCTAATTAATTGCAGTAGTACACGACAAGCTCCACCTGCAGATCCGATGAACCAACATTCCTTCAGGTAGGGTCTCTTCCACGCTCATCACACACAACTTCCCAGAACTTGGAACCAATCTGGTTACCGCACTGACAGCCTTGCACGTGTAGGATCCCTCTCATTTTCACTTCTTCTGCAAAAATCAAAACCACTACCAATCAGCACCACACAATTTCACAACTAGCAAATTATATATATATATATATATATATATATATATATATATATATATATATATATAAAATAACAGGTCTAATATCACTCTCATAAATTTTTATTTAAGAAAAAAAAAGCGCATGAATTACTATATGTATGCTCACTAAGTGAAAATAGTAATTAAATAGAGAAGATCTAAAAAGAATTGTTAAGTAAAAGGAAAATTAGAAGAAAAAAATTTAATCCAATCTAAAAAAATCACTAGAAATTAATTTATTTAAAAATTAAATTAAATTGTTACTATAATTCTTCAATTCAAAGAATACTCATTCAGCTGTTCGAAGGGGATCCATAGATAAAAAGGATTCTAGTTTAGAATCTTTGTTTAACTTATTTTTTTCATTTTTAAAATAAATATTCTTATAACCTAAAGCATCCAACAAATTCAGAAAATAAATTGGTAAGATTAATTTCAAGTAAATTTTTATGGATATTTCAGTTAATTTGCTCACTAGAAATTAATAAATTTAATTTAAAAATTTAATTTAATTAAATTGTTACTATAATTCTTCAATTCAGAGAATACTCATTCAGTTAGCAAATTACATTGATCCACCTAAATCACTTCCCCTTATTTGAAATGTGTTTATCTTTTGTAACTCAATACAGTAATCAAATAATAATTAAACAACCAACTCGATGAAATATTTTTCTCCCCATTGGCATTACCATTAACCAAATTTCTTTCGTTAAGATCAAGGCCAGTGTTTTACTAATTATTCCTCGAGAATGAAGGCTCGAGCCCATTTTAACAAAAATATACTGCACGTGTCCAAATGGATTAACATCCACCTAGAATGTATGATGCAGACGGGAGCTCAAACAAGAAACAAGAGGATAGACAGATAGAATATTTGGTCTAAATAGTGTTATCACACCAAGAACCCTAAGTCTTAATTATTTTTTGTTTTGAAAAACAAGTCTGATAAGTTTTGCCTCCTTCTGGGGTTTATAAGTCCTTAAATAGGTCCAAGACTCATCTTTAAAAAGGAAAAACATAATCCCTAAACAAAAAGGAAGACTAATAGAAAATATAAAAATACCATTAAATTAAAAAAAAATTAACTCAAACAAAATCTTCAGGGACTATTTTGAGAATCTTTTAAGACTCGGCTAATTGCAATGAGTCAAACCTCTTATAGATTTGGGAATCTCCTTGAGAAATTTGAGTCTCATGTAATGGTCAGATAAAAAATATGACTTTTTAATTCTACTTTGTTTCATGGAAAATAATTTCCTGAGAATTATTTTCTAAACTTTCTTGTGTTTGTTTGTCATTAGAAAAGTTGATTAATGAAAAATATTTTTCAGTCAAAGAAAAATTTGGTTTGGTTTTCAAGAAAGTGTTTTCATTTTATTTTGGTGGAAAATACTTTTTAAAAGTTGTGAAAAATTCAAAAATATCTTGTTATTGATTATATCAAATTTAATCCTCAATATTTTAATTACTATATACTTTGTTTTGATCTTTTTTTCTTTCAATTTCATCCTTTAGAATTTGATTTTTATATCAAATTTGATCCTTATTAGATTTGATCCTTATTTTTTTATTGCTATTTTTTATTTGAAATAATTTTTTAAATTGTAATTTTTTTAATTTCATCATCTTTCAACTTTTTTATCTGTTAGATTTAGTTTTCATTATTTTGATTGTTTTTTATTTTATTTGAAATAATTTATGAAATTAGATTTTGTTTTTTAATTTCATCCATCCTCCTTTAATTTTTTTATCTCTAAGATTTGTTCCTTATTTTTTTAATAAATTTGAAAAAAAAATTAAAACATTAACAGATTATGTTCATTCTATCTCTAGGGTAAGGCAAGGAGCCTTTAAACACTAACCATGCCTTTTAGCTAAGGAGAAGAAGATATAGCCAAACACAGGAAAATGTTTTCCGATTTATGTTTAATGACACTGCCAAACATAAAAAATAATAATTCATGTTTCAAGAATTCACTTCATAGAAACTACTTCCTATCAAACAAAAAGAACAATTTTTTTTATATATAAATTGGTTCTATTTTCTAAAAGCCAATTTAGAAAATTTACTTTCTAAAAGCCGGGATTCATTCTAGTGATAAAAAGGAAATCTAAATTTTTAGTTAGTTCCATTATAATGCATAAGTTTTCGAAACTAGTAGCATGTGAGTTTACAAGTATAATTGCGTTAACATAAAGAAAAAGGTTATATTTTCAAATTCTAGATATCTTCGTAAGATGTGAGATTAAAATGGTAAATACATCTAATCTCCAGCGAATTGTTAAATACTAGCCAAACACAATAAATAAATATTATTAGGAATTTTTAATTTTAATTAGACACAAATAGAATATGTGAACCAAATTTCCTCTTTTCTTCTAGTTTTCTTGTAATTATATACTCTATTTCATTAAGGTTTAGGCATGTATTTTAACATTTTTTTTTTATAAATTAGGTTTTATTTTCAATCAATATTATTTTAATGATATCATTTTATTTTAAAAAGAAACTAAAACAATGTTTCTTATTTTTTTGAAAAAAATCATAACTTGAAATAACCTGCCTAACATAAGATTAGAGTATTAAGCCGAGTCAACTCTCGAATTGAGTCTTATAATTATATAAACAACGAAAACACCCAAACAATTCACTTTAACAATTCATAATGACCAGTTGTTTTTTTATCTTAAAACCTTTTTTTTCAATTTCAATCTTTAATGCATAATTTCATAGCCAATTTTGCAAAATTTATTAAGAAAAGAAAAAAAAATTCAATAGAAATAAATCAAAGTGTAAAATAAAGAGAAATTTCATGATCAATCTCAACTTCACAAGAAAAGGTTGTGCTTGAGAGTAGAGGGAAAGGGTCATTGGAAAATAGTGAAGAAGAGAGAAACTTGTTCTTTTAACCTTTTTCTAGGAAAAATAATAATTATGAATCTTAGTGTCAATGAGTTCCATTCCATGAAAGGGATCCTATTGAGATGTTTTTGAACTCGAAAAGGTAAATCGAGATTGAGAGAGAAAAACTTTTCTTGATTTGATGTTGTGTTTTGGACTCTTTTTAGATTTTTTTTTTTTGTTGATTAATTGGTTTTAAAAGTGTTTATTAGGTGTTTTAAAATTAAAATAGATTAAAAATAAATTTTTGAATAAAACATTTTTGCTCGATTTTTCAACCATCTCTTATGTGGTTAGAAGTTAGAACAAGGAAGGCAAATAATATATTATTTATTTTTATTTCTTTTAAAAAAATAGAGGTGGACGACATGTTATCTGTCTCTTTATTTAGATTAAAAAAAAAAGTCCATGTACTAAAAAATAATTTTAATTAAAAATACATTAAAATCATAAAAAGTATTTTAAAAAATTAATTTAATATTTTTTAAATAAAAAATATTTTAAACCGTCGAAACAAACACATGTAAAGCTCACTCTTGCTAGATGTAGATGGCCATGAAACTAATTTTCCCGCCAAAATTCTGTTATATAAAGAGCGAAGTTAGAATTAACCAGTACAACAGCCTAGTCAGAGCACCCTGCCATTTATCTTTCGCCATGTGTCATCTTTTTCAAGCCTCAACATCATTCACTTGTCAACTTAACTAATTCTGTCATAACAGAAATAACCGCACTATTAAAGTCCACATTTTGGCGCTCCTCTCTCACACGCACATCAATAACTCATTCGCTTTGTCTTTCTCCCCCTCGCAGTCTCTCTCTCTCTCACAGAATCAAGAAGCCACGAAGCCATTAATTCCTTCATTAATGGCTGACGAAGATAACACTCAAAGTGATCAAGAAATGCAGGATCTTTCATCAATAGCTGACGAAGATAACACTCAAACTGGTCAAGAAATTCAGAGTCTTGTTATGAAACTGGATGAGCACTATGCAAACTTAGAACAAAAGAGGCAGGTTTTTGAGAATTCAATTGGGTCAGAAATCGAAGTCCTCAACAAAGATCAAAATGAAGCCAGGAAACTAAGGCACAGTCTTCTTTATGGATCTGATGATATAAGCAGCAATCTTGAAGCTGCAAGCCAGAACATCGCTAATGTGAAGCAATGGCTGAATGAGAACACACTGGACAGCGAGGACGAAGAAGATCAGGGGTAAAATAGAAATCATAGTTCCTCTTAAATCATACGAGTTAAATTAGTGACCATAAATCATATGTTTGATATCTTTTCTATGCTTCCAGCAATAATTTCTCTGTGCTTATTGTTGATGACGATCGTACTATTCGAGAAACCAATCGGAGATTCATGGCGTTAGCCGGGACACAAAAGCAGCTAAGAATGGAATTTCAAGAGGCAAAGAATGGGAAAGAAGCTGTATATCTTCATCTTGCTGGGGCTTCTTTTGATCTCATTCTTATGGACAATCAAATGCCCATCATGACTGGAATTCAGGTATATATTTTTTGACCAGCTTCAACTTATTAATGTTTTTCAAAACCCCATTTGTAGTTTTTTGATAAAATTGGAATAAAGAAAGATTCTTCTTTGTTTTCTTGATAACTCATAATATAAGACCCCCTAAGTTTTGGTCTGGCCTTGAAGCATAGAACTCAATGAAGTTTTGGTTTAGCCTTGAAGCATAAAACTTTAAATGGTTCTTCCTGTATGAAAACTACAACTGCTAATTAATGTCGTGATATACATTATATATGATATTTGCATCTGGTCCTGATATTATATATGGTATCAGGCAACACAGCTGTTACGCAAGATGGGTGTTAAGAGTCGGATTGTAGGTGTGACTTCTGAGCCCGACCGACAAGCTTTCATCGATGCTGGCCTCAACAACTGCATTCAAAAGCCACTGAACCCTGGAAAGATCACTGAATTCCTCACTGTTTCCAAAAAGCGAAGAAGGACCGATATATCACAAGCTTGAAAGTTTCTGGGTTTCCTTGGTCTCTGCTAGTTTTTTTTTTCTTTTTCCCCAAGGTCCTTTGATGTAGAGATGAACTCTATGAATAAAGTTTCTGACTCGCTAGTTATTCTAAGAAGATAAATAAATAGTTGCGAGAACTAATAATCGCTGCGCTTCAAGCTGAATATTAAGGAAGTGTTGCTTGCATAGCTTGGTGAATGGAATTGAGGCCAGAAGTGGTAGAAATTGTTAGAACTTCTTTCACGTTTTTGTTCTGATGTTGATCATTCAGCTTCTTAATTGGTCATTACAAGATTAGATTTAGCTTCTTAATTTGTTTTTACTGTATTTGATATGGACGAATGTGATGGGCTACAGATTACTGCATGCCTCCTGAGATTGAATTTTTCTCAGGTGCTTTGGTTGATTGAAACCACATTTGCTCTATATTCTGCTGTGCACCTCTGCTTTCATCTTCACTTTCTCAACAATCTCCACAGCTATAACTTCTCTGCTTTTCCTCTCCGGGGTCTAGTTTTGGCGAAAATTGACCAAAGCAACATCTTAATGGTCGGCATGGTTTTACATATTAATTCATGGTCATGCAATTTTTACATCTTAATGGTCGGTATGGTTTTACATATAGCCTGATAACAATTTTGATTTCAAAAGAACAGTATTTTTGGATGATCTTGTTATTTGTTTAACTCAAAATAATATATTGTAAATGTGTGTGTGAGGTGTTCTAATATGACAAAAAAAAAAAAAAAACAAGAAGAAGAAGGTAAATTTGTAGTTATAATAAATGAAAGGTCATACTATGATTAAAGGATATGATTGTATCCTTTGGCACAATTTGGGTATCTTTGGCATAAGTCTCACTTCAAGGATATGATTAAAAATATTTTAAAACTTTAGGACAAAAATGTAAAATTACATGTAGTTTTGCCCCCGCTGTCTGGGGCATAGCCTCCGTGCTTGTCCAATAGCACGTAAAATTACTATGGTTAGGCTAACTCGCGCTAGTTGGCCATGAAACTAACTTTCCCGCCAGTATTCTATTATATAAGGAGCGAAGCTAGAATTAACCACTACAACAGCCTATTCAGAACACCCGGCCATTTATCTCTCGCCTTGTGTCACCGTTTCTCCAGCTTCAACATCACCCACATGTCAACTTAACTAATTCCCTCAACAGAGATAACCGCTCTATAAAAGGCAACATTTTGGCTCTCCTCTCTCACACGCACATCAATAACTCATTCCCTTTGTCTTCCTCGCCCTCTCTGAGTCTCTCTCTCTCAGAATCAAGAAGCCACGAAACCATTAATTCTTCCATCAATGGCTGATGGAGATAACACTCAAATTGATCGAGAAATTCAGAATCTTGTCAATAAACTGAATGAGCGCATTGGAAAGTTATATCAAAAGAGGAAGGTTTTAGAGAATGCAAAGGGATCAGAAATCAAAGCACTCAAGAAAGATCGAGATGAAGCCTGGAAACTAAAGTCCAGTCTTCTAAATGAATCTGGTGATACAAGACAGGAGATTGCTAATGTGAATAACTGGCTGGATCAGAAGACACTGCTCAGTGGTGACGACCAAGATGAGGGGTAAAATAGAAATCATTGTTCCTCTTAAATAATATGAATTATATCAGTGACCATAAATCATATGTTTGCCATCTTTTCTATGCTTGCAGCTATAATTTCTCTGTGCTTATTGTTGATGATGATCTCACTGTTCGAGACACCAATCGGAGACTCATGATGTCAGTTGAGACACAAAAGCAGCTTACAATGGAATTTCAAGAGGCAAAGAATGGGAAAGAAGCTGTTTATCTAAATCTTGCTGGAGCTTCTTATGATCTCATTCTTATGGAAAATCATATGCCCATCATGACTGGAATTCAGGTATATGTTTTTTTACCAGCCTCAACTTATTAATGTTTTTTCTAAACCCCATCCCCATTCTTTGTTTCTTTTTATAAAATTGGAAGAAAGAAATAGTCTTCTTTATTTTCTTGATAACTCGTAATATAATGATAAATTTTTACGAAGTTCTGCTTAAGAACCACTAACTTAATTGGTAGAGTGAAAAGGAAACAACTGTTAGTCTGCATAATCTCATCTTGATCTTGGTGAAATACATAGGAACTCAATGAAATTCAAAGTTGATCCATCATGATTCTGAGGCTATTTGTATTTTGGTTTTATCTTGAAGCATAAAATTGTAAATTTTGCTTCCTGTCTAAAAGCTTCAAGTGCTAATTAATGTCGTGGTATGCATTATATATGATATTTACATCTGCTCCTGATCATATAAATGTGTGTGTCAGGCAACACAGCGTTTACGCAAGATGGGTGTTAAGAGTCAGATTGTAGGTATCTCTTCTGAGTCTGACCAACAAGCTTTCATTGACGCTGGCCTCGACAACTGCATTCAGAAGCCACTGGATATTGCAAAGATCACTACATTCCTCTCTGATCCCAACAAGCGAAAAAGGACTGATACATCACAAGCTTGAGAGTTTCTGGGTCTCCTGGGCCTGTGTTGGTTTTTTTTTTTTTTTACAAGGTCCTTAATTTGATGTAGATATGAACTCTATAAATGAAGTTTCTGACTAGCTAGTTATTCTAAGAAGATAAATACATAGTTGTAAGAACTTATAATCTAAAGCTGAACAAGGAAGTGTTGCTTGCATTAGCTTAGTAAATGGAATAGAGGCCAGAAGTGGTAGGAATTGTTGGTGCTTGTTTTCAAGTTTTTGTTCTGGTGTTAACCATTCAGCTAATTCTTAATGGGTCATTACATGCTTAGATTTAGGTGTTGCAGAAATGAATCGCTTCCGCAATGGCTTTCAGTAATGATTACCACGTACGGAGCTGACTCTTCACATAAAATACTTATTTATGTTCTTCAGCTTCATTGATGATCTGATTGTGCATCTACGTACTTCTCTCAATTCTCCTTTCCCACTAGATCAAGGCATTTTTCCTGCACCAAACGTAAAGTGTTTATCAACATGCATGCCTAAGTAGAATATATATATATATATATATATATATATATATAGATCTTTGATTTCTAAACTATAACAATTAACTGAGAAAACGACAATATTTTTCCTTTAAGTAAACGCTGGTCATGCAAAGCAAACATCTCTCAAGCATCAACTTGCGGAAATAAATAAATATATTTTTAGATATGCCTCGAGAATTCTACTCGGTTATTCAGTATACATCCTCCTTTATATAATGGTTTTCTACCAAAAATCATCCGCATTGTGACCAGTCACAACTTCTTGACAGAATAAACAGCTATATATTGAAAACCATAAATTTAGCGCTTCTCTTTCACAGAACACTCATGCAGTTGTTGAGATAGAAAAAAGAATTCTACTCAGTTATTCAGTATACACCCTCCTTTATATAATGGTTTTCTACCAAATATCACCCGCATTGTGACCAGTCACAACTTCTTGACAGAATAAACAGCTATTGAAAACCATAAATTTAGCGCTTCTCTTTCACAGAACACTCATGCAGCTGTTGAGATAGAAAAAAGATTCCTAGAATTTCTAAATCAAATGGATTTGTTTTTAGAATCCTTGAGTTTTTAGAATCCTGGTTAGTTTTAGAATCCTGGTTAGTTTAGATTATGTTAGTTTGATCTCATCTTTATTACAATGATTGCCTTTCTGCAGACCACCATACGTCCAGAATGTAGGTGTCGCTTCTGAGAATATCTGCGCCTCATTTAATGTAGAGATGAACTCTATGGATAAAGTCTGACTAGCTAGTTATTCTAAAAGTCTCTATTGCTTGCAATATTGGTAGAAATTGTTAGTACTTCTTTCATCTTTTTGTTCTGATGTTGATCATTCAGCTTCTTAATTGGTCATTACAAGCTTAGATTTTGCTTCTTAATTCGTTTTTACTGTATTTGATATGGATGAATGTGATGGGCTACAGATTACTGCATGCCTCCTGAAATTGAATTTTTCTCAGGTGCTTTGGTTGATTGAAACCACATTTGTTCTATGTTCTGCTGGCACTTAAAAGGTGACTGATTTACTTTGCATATTTTGGCTACTTTTCTCCTGAACCACTAATGTTCCTAAACGATTCGCTGTTGCTATTACATGAATTATAACAACAGTAAACGGAGTTCATTTCCATCTGGCGTTGCAAGTAGCGAGCAAAAAGTTTGCTGCTTCATTGCCATCATCGGTTTGTGCTCTCTTGATTTTCACTTTCTCAACAATCTCCACAGCTGTAACTTCTCTGCTTCCTCTCTGGGGTCTAGTTTTGGCGAAAATTGACCAAAACAACATCTTAATGCTAATTTGCTTTAGGAGGAGCTAGGGGCTATGTAACACAAATATTTTTTAGTAGCCTAAGAAGAAAACTGAGTTCATACTTCATAGACTTCATAATCCCATATAAATTAGCCTATGTCCATTCAAGCATGACAGAATAAAGGAAAATCAACCTAATAGAACCATATATTTTAATTTTTTATTATTAGAAATAAATGAAAATCAACCTAATATCCTGGAAAATCATCTGTTGCAGCTTTTGTTATTTACCATCTACTTGAACAAGTACGCAGAGCAATGATCCCTGCAGTTCTATCTTTCTGGATATAGACTAGTACTACTCAAGTTGTTACAGTGACATACTAGACATTCAAAGTTGACTAGGGCTCAGGATATCAACGAGATTGGCCAGGATTGAGTAACAGCACACAAGGCATGCCAGTTTATGTTCTTGACTTAAACTAAACAAAAGAATTCAATTGAAAGAAAAAAATTGGAAGATAGAATTTTTTTAAAGAAAACTATTTGGTATTATTATTAAATCAAACCTAACATGTTGTCACGACCTGAATCTCGAGTCCATAACCGAAAACGCAGGAGCGGTGCCACGGGAATACCTCATCTATGCTAAGCCTCAAAACATATATATAGTAAAACAAATATATATAAGATTCACGTAACATTTCATAATCTTTCAAATGTTCTTCAAAACCAATAAAACAATTATGAAAACAATGTAATAGTGGAATGTCTAAGACATTGAATCGCAAAAAATAAAAATAAAAACCTTGCAAAAGCAATCAAGGCATATCAACAAACAAAGTAGTAGGAACTCTCAATCAAAGATCAACTTGTTAACAGAAGCTAAGAACCTTAAATAATATTAAAATGGAGGGATGAGTTCAACCAACTCAATAAGGGAATAACATTTAGTATATATTTTTTCTATTTATAAGTATAAGGATTGAAACAGATACACACGCACACACACGTACGTTAAACATAATAGCTTATGGTAATGGAATACATGTTAGATATCAAACGAAACACTAAGGTTTGGATAACAGACGAGATTTGTGGCCCCGATCATTATGGGAGGATCAGTCACCACAGACTAGTGTCTCTCTCATCATCTAAGTATATAGAATATTATGTGCACATAAACTTACTTTTCTTTAGCATGAAATTACTGACAAGTATATCGATATCAAGACATAATAGAGATTTGCATGGTTATCAAAGCAAATAAATGTCATATCAAGTAGAATTCAATTCAACAAAATACGATTGCAAAATCAAGAATTGATTAGTACTCGGAAATTAAAGTAGCATATATAGATATTCAAGAATTTATCAACTGTACTCATCGTATAATCAACATACATAAGTATTTATATTACATGGATATTAAAAATTATCTCACTCACCTGCAAAAAAACATATGCAAAACTAAAGACTACCGAGAATCGCTAGTAAAAATGTCAATGGAACCTATGACAGATATGAAAAAACAACTCGAAGCATAACATAAAAGACTGAAATTCTAAGCTTAAAGATCAAAATATAATTATAAAACCAAACTGACTCACTCAATTGATCCCGAACAATACCCCAAATTGATTGAACCTAACGGATCTAATTAACTTCTACTGTTGGTTCAACCGGTTAACTGGTTGATTGGGATTTCCAGAATTCTTATTTGTCTGTCTTCAATTGTGCAAATTATCAAATCATAATAAAAACCTTTAACTCTTCTTTAATCCTTCAACCATCAATTTCCTAATTGAAAACAATAAAAGAGGGAGTCGTTTTATTTACTTGCTTCTTGAACCTTTCTTAAAACCTAAAAGCTTAAGTTTAGATAAAGTTGAATTCTTTGGTATATTAAGAGAAAAGTTACGGGAGGGGTGGAAAAGAGAAGAAGAGAAAATCAATTTTCTAGCCAAAAATTTTCTTTAAATGCATAGGTTAGGTCGGGTTCTTGAGTTTAGGCTAGACTTGGGTCTAATAGGCCAAAACATAGGTCTTACAGATCAACCTTAAAACCTCCCGACCCGACTTCATGCCTAGCCCGGGTTTAAAATTAACTCGTATGAGAGTTGACTCTACATGACTCTGTTGACTTACTGGGTCCAAAAGCAACTCAGACGACCAATAAAAACATGGCTTGACTTTAAAAACATTTCAAGATGATATTTTTTTGTAATATTGAGACAGAGAGATATTGGATTGACCCAAGTTTTGTAACTTAACTCGTACAACTCACGATCCAAATCATAGACTCCGAAGGGCTTAAAAAGTATATTTTTTAAACCATTTTTTATTTAATGATATGATAATAAAAATAAACGCTTGCAAAAATTGAGCATCAACCAAATAAAGTATGTTTGTTTGAAACTATAATAATCTCATAGGAAAAAAAACAAAACAAAACAAATTATAATAATCAATTCAAAATCAATAAAATATTGAAAGATAAAACTGAAATAAATAAAATTATAGAAAATTTTGAAAAAAAAATGAGATGCTTCCTTGTCCATATAAATAATAATCTATCCAAGCTCTTTTTTTTTTTTTTTTTAGTAGAGAGAAGAATTGTATAAATAAATAATGTTTATTTGAGGTTCGTTTTTCAGCCAATCCATAATTAACCTTCTTAATTCATTTAGTTGAAGAAAATATAAGCTAAAAATACTTTGATTTTCTCATGGTTTGATCTCAAATTGAATTGTAATTGCGATTCTAATCCTTTTTAATGTATTTTTTTTTGTGTGTGTTTTTTTAGCTAATTATCCATTAGCACACACATGGTCGAACTCCGACCAACTTTAGAGAATTCATGGCATTTGCTAACTATGCTGACCCATACATTTATCTTATAAAAAATGTCTTAAATAATTAAAAATCTTCAGTATTTAATTTTAATAAAACCCCTGCATTTGTTTGACAAGTTTTTGAAAACCTTTATTAACATTTTTTATTTCATTTCACTAAAAAATCAAGAATGGTCGATGTAAATTATTTTCTTTTTTTGTGATTGTAAATTGTAATCCTAAAAACAAAGAATATATATTAGGATCAAAAGCAGCTATCATTTCATTAAGACGTTGAAGAACTTGTAAGAATATTATTATGGAAATGGTCTTTTAACTTAGAAATGATATAATCGTAAATTATTCTAAAAATTTTCATTGCAGCTGTACTAAAATTGTATTTTTTGGTTTTTTTTTAAAAAAAGAATTATTTCTTATTTCTTATCTTTATACTAAGCATATTTATCGATGTATTCTTGGTTTATCTATCACCATTTTTTTTTCTTATCTTAATTTTTTTAATATTTTTTATTTTTTCCCTTTTCTTTTCTTTACACTTTTTTTTCTTCGCACTTTTTAAAAAATATATTATATAAAAACTAAAAAAAATGGTGTTTATTATAGCAATTGTAATATTATCCTATTTTTCTACTACGTCAAGAATTAATTTGAGATTTTACATGTCTTTATTAACACATATAATCTTCACTATATTTATCATATGTAAGTATCGACTTTTTTATTCACAGTTATATTTTTTACTCATTGTTAAAAAAAAATTAATAACATCTACACATTAATTATTTTGTGTTAGAAAAAAAATATTCGACTTGTAACGAGGTGAGTTGAATAGATATGCTAACATGTTTTTTTTAATATTTATTGGCATAAATATTTCTTGATTTATTTAATTAAGTGCATGCATAAACTTTTTTATTTATGATTAGAATTTAAAAAAAAATACATTTAAAAAGCTTGTATATTTATTTTTTTAACCAAAAATATTATCCGATTCGCAACGAATCACCAGTAAAATAACTAGAGGGGTCTAAATGGTGATGGCTGGATGATCCTTATCAATTCATATGTTAGTACATAGTGTTAATAATTCCATGGACTAAAGTGATTTCTGTTGACTGAAAATATGTTTTATTTCATTTCAAAGCCTTGGAACAATCGTTTAACACACAAAAAATATGGCAAAATGATGAATTTTTTTACCCAATAAAGAGAAGAAGTTTGGCCAGTGTTTGCATGCCATCATGTAAATTGTCTAATCGAAATTACCAAGAGAAAATCGTCTAAACGACAGAAGATAGCTTCGTCAACTTTGGCCAGCCAGAGATGTTAAGATTACAGATACTACCGCCCATCTTCAGTCATTGGACTTTGTCCATGAACTTGAAGATGTGGGTTTTGTCTTAAAAAAGAGGGAGAAAATAAGGGACATCCTTGGACTTTATAAGCCTAACCTACCTTGACTTCTTGACAGAAACGAGATTCATCATCACCAGCCAATTAAATTGCAAGGAAGGTTTAAATGGTGCTGCTACATTACGAGTTACAACAGCTTCCTGCAAATGGATTGAATGCAATGAAATTATTGCCTGATACAGACACAGAAATGTGCCCTCCTACACGAAGACGACAAAACCAATATTGTAGCATAATTATAAAGGCTACACATGCGTACAATAAAGGTTCCGTGCCCTTCCAAATAATAATAGCATTTGCTGACAAGGAATTATATCAAGGAAGTAGTTCCTTGTTATGTAATCCAGCTATGGAACAGGGTAAAGAAGGGGGGGAAAGGTGTCTGAAATCATGTCCAATCAATCTTTACACCATAGATGCACAAATCAGCCCTCTCAACAAAGATTCTATGTTGCAACTCTCTTTATAATCCTCCTTTCTCTCTGCTTTCCCTCTCCACTCACATGTTGCAAGCCCTCTGGCCTCGTGCCAGGAAAAGCAAAACAGCGTGAGAAGAAATAAAAAGATCAGATGTCCGTTTCCGACTGTAAGCAAACAATGAATATGATGCCCACATACACACAAATAGTCAAAAGTTAAAGAACAAACATGTACTACGTCTTTTTACCCACACACACCAATTCATCACCACAACACTATAATGAGTGCTGAGAAAAAAAAGCAAAAGAAAAACGAGTCTAAGTGGTGGG
This sequence comes from Populus trichocarpa, assembly GCF_000002775.5. Classification (NCBI taxonomy): domain Eukaryota; kingdom Viridiplantae; phylum Streptophyta; class Magnoliopsida; order Malpighiales; family Salicaceae; genus Populus; species Populus trichocarpa. The sequence continues at coordinate 18,401,784 of NC_037287.2, read as the reverse complement.
TGAGGCAATGACCATGATTGTGCCCTGTGCTTCTATATCCAACCATGTCTTCCCGATTTCCTGCATACCCCAACGCGCATAACCCCACTTCCAAAAACCAAAATATGGCCATATCCCCACTTTCTTAGATGCAAAGCAATAAACCATAATCATTTAGTGATAACCACCTTATATATTAACATTATTATATACAGGCTTTCTCTCCTTTTGTTTCTTTTTTTGTTCTGATACCTGTCCATTACTGATAACAGACACAGCTAAAAGGGTGGATATGCATGGTATATCAATACATAGGGAGAACACATACAGCGAGATATATCAAGTTTAACCTCATTGACTGTACTCCTGGCGGCCTCGGGGCAGAACAGGTGCACTTCTTTGGTGTGCTCTTGCTATGTACCTTCAAGAAACTTTATCAACAAAGGTGAAGAAAGCAACAAAACTGAGAGGGGATCCTTCGCAGAAAAGAAAGAATATGGGGTCATGGAAGAAGTCAGTACTTATGAATCAGTACAGGATCATCAAAAGAGCAATGGTGGAAGAAATAGGAGAAGCAGTAGTCCTTGTGGGTCTAATAATGGACCTCACATAGAAACTTCTACTCTCAAGAGTAATCTCAAGAAAACTGCTTCTACTACTACAATTGAGGAAAATCAAGCAAGGACAGATCATCAAAAGAGGAAAGTAAGTTGGCCTGATATTGCATATGGCACAGATATTGCTCATGTTCTTGAATTTGAACCGAGGTAAACTTAACCATCCCCTGCTTACCATACTTAGTTTTCATGAATATTGGATTTTGATTGTGTTTGATGATGAATCCCCACAAGCCACACCATGTTTTTGATAAGCAAATTATTTCCAATATTATCTTCAACAGTAATAAGGGTGTTTTGTCCCTAACTTTAAAAGAGTGTATATGCTTAGGCACTATTATGATATGTAGGGCATGGCTGCATGAACAATTTCTAGAAAATGAAGTAATGATGGTTTGTTTTCTCCATTTACAATCTATTCATCTATGCTACATCTTTTAAGGTTCAGGCTGCTATTTTATTTGCTTTTCTGTTGCACTTTCACTATATTTTCCTTTCTCTTTCATAATATCACAGCATCTCTGATGATGGAGAACTTGAAGGAGCAAGGAATTCTTGTGTTTGTACAATTCAATGAACAAGAAATCCTGCCATAGGTATGACACTTTAATTGTTCTTTACTGATTTAAGCAATACTTCAGAATCATATATGTAAAGTGGCAAGGCATATTTATATTCCTTGTTTTTCCTTCCCTTCAAAAAATCACTAAATATACTTATGGTTAGCACAAAAACCAATCAGGTGCATGTCTTTTATGAGTATAATATTGTTGAAATGTGGAAGATGCCTCGAAATATAATCAAATGCAATGCCTTCTGTGAGTCAACAATGCATCTGACCATGAAATGCAAAATGACCGTTGAAGACTTCCAAGTTTCAATGGCAAAAGGCACTTGATACAATTGAGATTATACTAGACACTTATCGTATGCTACGATGGTTAACAGCAGCCCCAGCTAGCAACTTTTTTTCTTTTTCTTTCAAATACATAGCATCTCATTGACAGGATGAAATGAACCTTACTTGGACAATATAATTCGATCTAGTTCAGAACCAGAGTTAGAATTCTTAACGATTGTGTGAAGCTGTTCATGTGTGTGTGTTTTGAGGCAAAGGAAAGCTTTCTGGCCTTTTATGACTTCTACTCTTAGAATTCTTAGGTGTTTGGACAACATAGGTAGTAACAATAAAAACAGGAAGGCCACCAAAAGGCAGGGGCCCTACCTAGCAAAGCATATGTAGGTGCATGATCATGACGACATGAGTTTGATTCCTTTAGCCATCATATGAAGGTAATTTTGTATTTGGGTAATGCACACAAACTTCGATTGAGATTTTTGTTTCAAAGAAGAGGCCTGAATCCTAAACCAATCAGAGGATTGAGAACATGGGTGCCTGCTGAAATTTTCTATATATGTTTTTAGAGCAGGTTGCATGTATCTATGGTTAGTCCATGAGGGTCTGCCTTCAAACAACCAAAAAGCAACGTATCAGAAGTAGCTAATGATCTCTGTGAGGTTCTGGGGATAAATAAAAATCTGAAGGCATGTACACATCAAGAAGAAATATGGCTTCACATCAATCTGTCCTATTATCTTTAATGGGATATGTGTCTGAAGCCTTCTTAATAGGCTAGGGACAAAGAACGATGGTATTAAATTAGGTTTTTTGGAAAAGTAAAGGTACAGAATCAGGATGGTCACAGGACCAGTTAAGACAGTTGTATTGTCAACATGAACAAAATACTACGAATGCATACTCATAAGAATCAATGTATACACGGAATTAGAACTGTCCCTTTCAGGACAAAGTCCTATCATTTTTAGAAATCCAAAACACTTCGACAAGGAAATTTAAAACACTTGATAACGCCGTATAAAATAATCTGCCTCTTGTTCTTGGAGAACTGTCTTTCTTTTTCAAAAAAGTCCCACTCAGTTTTCTAACAGTTACAATCTTCTCTTCTTGCAGATGGATCTCCTGGTGATGCAATTCTTCAAGAGCATTTCACAGTATTCACATTCTTGTATTTATTTGCATAGAATAAGTCCTCTAGAACATTGAAGATAGAAAACATGTGTAGAAAACAAAAGGGCTGTGAAAATTTTCCAGGATTCTTTTATTTAATGCTTGCCCATGTTGCACGACTATCGAACCTTGTGAATAGATTTCTAACAAATCCAAGACCAATCAAAACCTTTAACGTCCCTTTATCATTCTCTCTGAAAAAATCTGCCCTCCTCCTAGAGCCACCCAATGATTCCTTTCTTGGTACGTGGTGAAAACTCCTAGTTAAGAAGACACCACTAACTGGGCTTATAGTGTGAAAGCATGGTGAGAGTTTAGGTTCGTGAGTGGCAGGTAATCGTGGGAGTTGAGGGCGACATTGAAGATCAAAAACTCAGACTAAAAAGAAAAAAAAATTGATACAGAAACCTCTCTGTACTTTCAAATGAAATGAAAGATGGCACTCGATGTACTCGTCGGCTATAAAGGTAACTTGCTGGTTTTGTCAGTAAAGAGTTAACAAATCAATCACATACAGAAGGTTGTGAAACAAATTAATCTAAAATGAAGTTAAACATGTCACAGGCCAAGCAATTGCTGTAAGAAAGAATCACAATATTTCTTCCTTTCCAACCCCCACAATGATGCACCAAATTTTCTCCCGACTAGGAGGGTGCTTTTTTTCCTCGCATTATCACAATACCGTGGTCTTATAAGACACTATTCCCTATTTGACATTATCACCCGCAAGTCCTTAATGACCATGATTTTTTGCTTTCTTTGATTTGTTCTTCTCCTGCATCTTCTTTTTCTTCGCTTCAGCTGTAACCCAGGTATACTCTGAAGGAATAGCAAATGGGTCCTGAATGTTTTCTATCCTACTGCTAGAGCCACCAGCAGACGAGCCAGGGCGTTGGTAAGGGGCTTTTATCCACTGAAACCAAGATGATGTTGAGGACTGCGTGACCAATGGACTTTCCCGTCCCGCAGCCGTAGGACTTGAAGGCGGTGTTGAGAATTCATCCAGTGGCTGTAGTTCTTCAAACTTTGTAAATGTAACCAGTACCCTGATGGTGGGAACTACTGGAATGGCAACCTGGATGTAAACAAGAAGTACTCAGAAAACGTATTCAGAGATTGACAAAACAATAGGACCAAAGATAAAAAAAAAAAAAAAAAATCAAGCTGCAGCACAAGAAGTGGCAGCATTATCATCCAGTTCTTTTTTGAATGAATTCCAGTCAGTAAAGTAATTTGGTGGAATTGGACCCTCCTCACCTCTCCCTTCCCCTTTTTTGAAGTGATTTTCTCCAATATCTTACAAAAGCATGTCAGCAAATTTGGAAGGAGAGAATGTTATCGAGGCGCTTCAAAACTCTACCTTGGTGCAAGGGACTACTGCCAACAAAATATCTTCCAAATCATAATTGTTAAAACTTGACCCAGATGCCAAACTAGTCAACTGGATTTATAGGATCCATAATAATTTATATGCGTAACAATCAGATATTTATGTGCGGTTTTTAAACATTTTTATCTAGCATGGCCTGACACCTGACAGTAAGTGTTAGATGCTCTCTTACCACAAGGCCAGGTTAAAATCCTATTCTGTCATATCTTGGTCAAATGGTATTTCTAAAAATGGAGCTGCGCAGGAAACTTCTCAAATTCAAATGAAATTCAGCAGACTAGAGTTACGTTTCAAGTTTCAGTCAAGTTTGACTCCTAGATGATCCTATCAGAAACCTAGACTTGCCAAGTGTCTGGTTAACTATGTTTCTGGTTTCACCAGCCAGACAAGGCTGGATGGATGGATCTAATAACCATGCTTCTACCTTCCGTCTGAAAACAAGTGGCACGTGGCTGGGACCAGGAATAAGGAGACTAAGCAAGCCATGGATATTTGCAAAACTCAAACATGATGATGATGATGATGATGAAATACTGCCTTTTGACTCACTGAAAACTTATCCCGGGACTAAGCAGAGAGAATTCTTGAGATTTATCATTTAAGATAAAATCATCATCTTCTTTCATTCTTCTTCAGGAAGTATAAATTGGTATAATGATGAGCATTTTGCATATCAACACAGAACTTACCTGATTTCACCAGAGCAAATCCTTCCAACTTCAGCCAAAACCACATCAGTATTAGTTGAAGTTATGGGGTCCAATAAATTCCACATTATTGTGTTTTTCACGATACAGAGGATATGATCTATAAAGCGCATCATGCCAACTAGCCTCTCAAATGCCAACTAGCCTCTCACGAAGGAGAAAGCCAACTTATCAGCAGATCAATCAAAGGGTCAAAGGGTAATGAAGAGAGTCTTATGTGGCAACTATTTGGGGTATAGGGACATCAATCCGACAGCCGATTCAGCAAGGCAAACATGACACATTAGAGTGCTATATTAACTCCGTATATGATATTGTACACCACATGTTGCCACAGGTCATAACTGAGGGTAACTAAAGTGGAATGAGCTATGCTATTCCTTGATTTTGGAACTCCAACCATTAATATCAGCTCCATAACTTAAAGGTAAAGTTTCTTATAATGATATTATGGTGATTGCCAATACTACAAGGACAGACATGTAAAAAATGACAGTTTATGCATCCATGTGCATGCATGCTCATGTACACTAACATGCTAAACATAAATGCATTTCTGCAAATTTAAACATACATACTTTTCTAAGCTCAAGACTGAAGATTGATGCTTCTTACTAATTCTAAGAATCCTCTGAGGCAGAACAACATTGTTTATCCTCATGCAACAATTCCATAATAGTGATATCCAACTAGGGTGTTGCTCCCTCACTTTCATATTCCTGATTAGGTTCTATTCCACTTCACTTATATATCATTGCAACAATTTGCACTAGAAACTAACCCGTTACAAGGATGGTTTTCAACTCACCAGCATTTGAGGTGGAATATATGGTTATGTAATCCAGATCCATAACTAGCCATAAAACTGGAAAACCTAAAAATTTACTGAAGTTTGTTTCCTCATATTCTCATTGGTATCAAATAAAGAAAACTATTTTAGATTCTCTCAGCCAATTCTTTTTTTTTTCTTTTCAAGATATTTACACTATACTGCCCCTGCGGACATGTAATCATTAAAAAGATGCCAATGGATAGCAGGCTAAAAGGTGTTGTCGGGTGCCCTTGCAAAACTTTTTCCTTAAAAAACTAGGGAAGGACACGTAAAGGATTTTAGATAGTTCTATATTAATTATGTTTCTAAAACAAGAATATCTAAAATCTTTTGTCGGTCCTCCATCAATAACTACCACATGTTTGAAGACTAGTCAAAGACTATTTGAGATTGTGGTGGAGTTAGGAAAAGGAATGCATGATGCCAAAAGCCAAATTTTGGGTGCTTGGTTGTCTTTTTGGAGCCATGGTATTGGAATGCTGAAAACACTGAAAACCATGGTTTTGAGAAAGATACGATTTGCTATTTTTTAAACCATGGTCTAGATGGAAACCACAGTTTTGGAAAGGCAATGCCAAACACTCAATGAATAATGTGCTCAAAATTTGTCCTCCATTACAAGGGAAACATTGCATAAGATCAATTCTGCTCTAATATCACAAACCTATCTAACTACACATAACTTGCCAATATGGTAACCAAAATAATGCTTATCCACAATTATGGAAAACATAAAAGGAGCTTTCTCCATTGGTGGAAGAAGTCTACAGTTCTAAATGAGTAGAGTCTAGCTGGCTCGAAAAAATCTAGTAACTATTGTCAAGTTAGATCAGATTCAATTGAATCTCTAAATCTACACACAATGTTGGCACTAATCTACATGAGGTAACAATAATAGTAATAATTCTTTTTTTAGAGACTACTACTACTACTCCAACAAGATGGAAATCACCCATTTTTTCTTTAAAGACAGGAAAAATAAAATATGCATTTCAGATATATAAGCAAAAGAGGCAAGTATGAAGATTTCAATGAAGTAAGAATCACTTGGATTCACCAAAAATCAAGAGATACAACATGATACTATACAAGTTCAACATTTGGAACATTAATGAAAACCTCCAAGCTCTCTTAAATATGCCCATAATGATGACTCAATGCATGAGCAGAGAAAACAGATGAAGGTATAGAGCATAGACTAGAGAAAACAACTAAAATCAAAGAGCCTCTATTACAGGGTCTTGGAGTGATTGGCTTTTCAGCCAGGCCACAAAAGTTCTACAACTTCTATGACTAAATCCCTAGTCTCTGCTGCAATTACTCATGACTCAAGGAAGGATCAGCAATTCCCTCTACCCAAAGGACAGAAAAATTACTATGCACTCCAATATCATGATCACATGACCTTCCCTCAACAGACAAGTATATCAATCAACTCTTAGAGGCTGGAGATGCATTAGCCTCAAATTAGGTAAAGTTGCTTCAAACACCTAAGCCCAGACCTTAGTAAGACAAAAACCTCTTGCACCGTTAACACGAGCATACACATAAAAAGTATTTATTCAATATGATTTACATCATCAAAAAGACTCGTAAAGAGCACTCGATTTTTAGAAAGTTATGGAGACACGAAAAAACCCTATCTTACCATACAGATCCATAGGGTTATTTGGTATAGAACAACAAGGCCATTATACAACCAACCTTATCCAGAAAGCAGATAGATAATATGATTGCAAGGGCAGGGCAGCAGTGGATGATGACCTAATCAAACAGCAAGCAAAGATTTCTATAGTAAAACCCAGCTAGATAGAAGAAAAGGCATCATACCTTAACTGGAAAGGTTCCCATAGGAAGTTTAGTTGTCAGCAGCTCTCTTAAGCGACGAATTGCCTTAACCTTGTTTGCAAGAATGTCAAGCAGTGGAAGAAGTTCTTCAGTTTGCAAAGGGAAGTCTGGAGAAAGCCAAAGAGTAGGTCTTAATCCTTTCTTATATTCATTCTCGCGGCTTCCTTCCTTGCGACGATTATTGCTCTCAGAACTCACAGAAGTAGATGCCTTGCTATCTCTCTCTTTCCGGTGCTCATCCCTCAAAACAATCTCCACAGAATGTCTTCCTGGTTTAGGCTGACTTCCAGAAGGAGAGTCCCCTAGCAAATCACTCACCTTCTCATCCACACAAAGAGAACTTCTTGGCGGAACAATTTTCTTCTGCCCTTCAACTTTAGAATCTCGTTTCCTCCAACCACCAAACCACCCTTTCTTTTCCTGCTTAGTCTCTCCATTTATAATACCATTTGCATCTTCAATAGGAATCTCCCTGTGCTCATAACAACTATGACGATGTGCAATAATCCCATCACCATTCTCACCATTCTCATAGTTCAGTTCCGACGCATCCAATTTAAGTGCAACTTCCAGTTGCCTTCTTTCTTCTACTGTCAAAATGTCATCGAGTTCCTCACTTTCTGTTTCATTGTCATTGGAAGATGAGAAGAACTCATCATCTGACAGAGCCCCTGGGACCTTTCTAGATTTGATGCTAACAACCACATTGTGCATGTCATAGACCTTTGCCTTCCATGAACCCACCATTTCCGTTTTCTCCTGCCGCCTCCAAGTCAGCTGTGGCAAAAGAACTGCTTGGGTCACATCAATCCCTGGCCTGAATATATTAGTCTGAGACATTGCAGCCACTTCTTGCCGAACCTCTTCGTCAGTTGCAGGAGAACCAGCACCATCCAAAGCATTCATCACCTCTTTATCCTTGTGTGTGATCATACAAAGCGATCCAGAAGGGACTTTCCCATCCTCAGATCCATCACCGAGGAAAAGAATACTCTGATCTGAACGCTGAATCCTAAAACCATCGAAACCAGCCATGGTCATATCTGCCCTCAAATTTGCACCCCTCTTCCAAATTTTGTAAGTATCTGAAGGAGCAATCCTCGAGATGAAGGGTATCACAGAACTCTCAAAATGGAATGTTATTTCCATGTAGAAGTCCCTCATCCTTCGCATTGTTCCTACCAGACGAGGCAACCTCCTACACCACTTTGCCCATGCCAACGGCTGGTAATGCCTGACAATAATCATCGCAATCCCTTCTTCTTTATTGCAGATGGCTTCTTGTAGAGCACTCCATCCCTGCTCGTTCTGCAGACTCCAATCTGCACCGGCAACCATGAGCATCTCAGTTGCAGTCTCATCACCCAATTTGACAGCCAAGTGAAGAGGAGTGTCACGGTTTGGTACATCACGCCTATCAATTGCAGCAGCAATAGCTTCAGCCTTCTCTTCCTCGGCCAATGAAATTGCCTCAGTCCGAATCTCAGCTGGATTGCATAGACGGGGAAGGCCAGCTACTATCTTCCTGAGAGTGGCATAATTTTTTGTTGCAATGGCCTTATGCACAGGACTGTGGGCATATTTTGAAATGTCAATGCCCGCCATCCCTCAGGAATGTATTAAGATCAACGCAGGCCAAGAATATACACAAACTCAAAACCTCAATTCAATCATCCAACAATAGAACTCAATAGAAATCACTGATAAGCAATGCCCCAAATTAGAACCTACAAACAGAAAATAACACTATCAACTATTACCAGTTATAAACAACTGAGCTTCTAACATATGAAATAGGCCCAGTTCATAATTATTCACCGAGAACAGAATATAATTAATATCTTTCAGACTTTCCCAGAACAGAATAGACCCAGCTCAGGTTACAACCAGATGGCACAAGAAAAACAACGGAAAAAGAATCAAACTTGCAGCAACTACCAAGAAGCAAAAGCAAAGAATCTATTAGTGGGCCCAAAGCACAAAAGAAGAAGATCCGAGAAGCCAAGAAAATCTCACCTTCTTCTAACTTCTTTCTTTCTTTGCTCTCTTCCACTCTCAAAGAAACCAAGATTCTCCAAAAGAAACTCTCAAGCCACCAAAACCCCACCTCTCTCTCTCTCTCTCTCTCTAGAGAGATCCTTGTGATCCAATCCAGATCAGACAAACCTAAAAACATGCATGTGGGGGTGTGTGTGAAGGAAAAAAAAACAAAAGCTTAAAAAGAACCCAAGAAAGATTTATACTTAATTTATAGTATTAGAAAGAGCACAAGTTGAGGAATCTGGTAAAAGAAACGGAAAAAAGACACAAGATTTAACAAGGGAATTCAAGAAAGTAACAAAACCCCATTATCCAACCAAACCCCCCACGAAATAAAATACTGGGAATCAAAGAAAACCAAAAAAACCAAGTCTATACTCTGTAACTTATATATTGCACACAAGAGAGAGGGCAGAATCAATATACAATGACTGCTACAAGTATTATTTTTTTTCTTTTTTTTTTGTACGAGTATGAAACAGAGAAAGAGACAGGTGGGTCTTTGAATGAGAAATAAATTGCTAATCAATGTTTTTATTTATTTTGGAGCTGGATAAGAGGGGAGAAGTAGAACAAGAGAGAGGGGTTTTTCTTTTTCTTTTCTTTTTTTTACATTTGAATTTATTTATTTTTTAAATAATCGCATCGTTGCAGTAACTAGAGATTTGATTTTTATTTGTTTTTAAAGAAACTGTGGTGATGATGAAAGGGAAACACAGAGACGGAAATGTAAGGTTGGTCAGAGAAAGACAGAGTCTAAAATGGAAAGGCAGCATGTGAAGCAGGAGACATGGAACTTGCTTTCCTGTTTCTTTCTTCTGTCTTTATTATTAGTGTATTTATTAATTAATGATTTCTTTAATTGAATTTACATGGGATAATCTGTAACGTCCACCTTTGGAATAAATTAGTCATTAAACAAACATGTGAACCAAAGACAAGTGGGTTCATCATGATTAGGCTGTTGGGCAAGGATTAGGTAAAGGTAAAGACTTATAATTTGTCCCCAAAATCACACTTGTCCCGACGCTTGCAGATTTTCAGTATTTCATTGGCCTCGATGAAAAATAAATCCAGTAAGGAAAATGTTAAATAAATGGTATTGTCATGTTGTGGACTAAATTATAAAACTCGATTTAGCTCCTATCATTTGATAGGCTAGTTTGGATTAATTCAAAAAATATTGTTAAAAAACTAAATTAAAATAATATTATTTTAAAAAAAAATCAAATTATATTTTGTGTAGATCATGTAAATTGAATCATCCAATTAATTAAATTATCTCGGATTAACTTTTACCCGAATTAATTTGAAAATTAATCAAGATCAAGTTAATGAAATATTGAATTGATATATTAGATTGGGTTTAATAATATTATCATGAAATACTATTAATATATCATAAATATCATTTATTCTGGATATAAATATTTGATTGAATTGATTATAAAATATACTTGTCTTTTGAGAATTATAGAATCGGTTTCATAAAATTTTATGGCTATTTCAACAGACAATAATAAAAGAAAAAAATTAGAGCCACATGTTGGTTGACAAAAAGGTCTATTTTCGTTTTTTTTATTTTATTAATCTTGAAAAAAATACTTTCTTAAACGCGTCAGAATATTATTAGAAATATATAATTAAAAAAATATAGAAAAAATGAAATATAAATTAACATATAAACTGATCAGATGTGCTTTTAATCATGAAAAACAAAAAATCATCAACGGTACCCTTTAACGAAAAAAAAACATTATATAAATTTCCAAAAACTCGTGTCACCAGTTTGGCACGTACTTTTTTTTTTTTCTAATTTGATGAGCATTCATCCACCTCCAACCAGCCCGATCACGGGCTCTACTTCCCCCGCACCAAGCAGTTTAAAGCCTTGTTGACCTGTAAATCATGGCATTATCGAGGCTAGATGAATCGAAGTACATATCTAGAAGCGGTGTGCCTTGTTGTTAATTCAGAAGCAAATAATTTTGTATCGAATTGAATTTATTATGAATATTGTATGACATTGCACCAAGCAGTTTAAGCGGTGTGTATGCATTATTTCATTTCAAAACAAAATAAAAATTAATTTCAAAAAAAAAAAACTTGAATCAAGTTAATAAGTCGAATACACGGTAACTCATAAGACTATGATAATTTTATATAATAAATTAAATAAAATAATAGAGATAAACTCTCGAGGAAACTAAATTATTAAAGTAGAAACTGAAGAAAAAAAATCAATTTAAAAAAACATTGTAAACAAAATCAAGTCAACTTATGCTAACTCAACTAATATTAAAAGATGAAATTATAAAAAAAATTAATTTTAAAAAAATAACCAAAAAAAAGTCGAAAGCTAATCTTTAAAACTCTTAAACCGGGTCATAAGACCGAGATCATTCCATAGAAAACAAACACGAAAAAAATCACAAACCAAAACTCCTAATCAACAAAAATTAAAAATAAAAAACAAAACAGAACAAAACAAATAGTATGTAAAACAATGAGAACCAAATCTGGTATAACAACTAAATGAAAAAAAACAATGAGGGACTAAATTAAAAAAAATAGAATAAATCAAGAAAATGATTAAAAAAAAAAAACAATCAAAACAATAAGAACCAAATTAGATACGAAAATTAAATGAAATAAAATATTGAGGGATTAAATTAAAAAAATCAAGAATATAATAAAAATATAAATATAAAACAATAGAATGAAGACCGGATTGAATACATAAATTAAATAAAATAAAATAGCATTTAAAGCAAAACAAATAACATTAAAAGCAAAACAAATAATAATTAAAAGAATAGGGGTCAAAACTTATACAAAAATTAAATGAAATAAAATATTGAGAGACAAAACTGCAAAAAAAATAAAGAAAAACAAAAAAAATAGCAATCATTCTTATCAAAAGAATGATGACCAAATTGGATACAAAAATTAAATGAAAAAAAAATCGAGGGATGAAAATGAAAAAAAAAAACCTTTAAAAAGCACCAAGAGCAAAACAAATGGTAATCAAAAAAATTAAGACCAAAATCATTACAAATATAAACTTATAAGATACATTTAGATTTTTGAAGGATTGGCGTGAAATTCGAGGTAGTGGGAGAAAAGAGAGGGGAAAGAAAAAAAAAAGTTCACCAGAAATCAACCGCCTGCTTTATCGTGCACCCACACTTGATTATTGAGAAGAGGATGGCAAAACCCTTTCAACGTCGTCATTTAAGGTGGCGTTTGACCGCTAAGAGATGCCGTCCAAAAAGCACAGGTGCCTCTCACTTGTTGGTGTATGCCCAACAGACGCCAACCATTTTTATTATTTATTTATATTTGTATTTTCTAAAAAATGAATTGCCCTCATTCAAATTAGTTATGACTAACAAACCATGATGAATATATGAGAATGCATATGGATGTTAGTTTTAATTTTTTGTTTTTAAAGGTAATGTAGTAATTTCATTATACAATCAAGACGTTAAAAGACTAAAAAGCTCCTAAACCCTAGTTTTAATTTTTTTATTTTAAGGGTATGTAAGTTATTTCATTGTGCATCTAAAATATTAAAGAATTGATTTGTCCTCGATTGATATGACAATGACAACTCGTCTTTACAAAAAAGACCATTTTGCACCCAATAACTAATTAAGTGATTTTGTTTAAGAATGACAAAACATTCATTTCACTCCTCTAGTCCATAGTAGGTACACGGTTATTCATTAACCACTTTTATTTTTTTTAACTAGCTATTTAACTCACACTTCATCGCATGTTGAATAATTTGTTTAGCAAAAAAAAAAAACTAAATATGCAAGTTTTCCCAATGTGTTTTTTGACAAAAAAAGAATCATAATAATTAATCAAGAAGCTTAATCATGCATTTAATAAAATAAATAAAAAAACTATATATTCCAATAAATACAAAAAAAAATATGTTAATATGTCTATTCCACTTGCTTAGTTGTGGATAGGATAATGTTTTTTCCAAAGCAAAAGGATGAATGTCCTTAATTTTGTGAATGTAAGATCTCAACTTATTTTCTCAACAAAAAAAGAAAAATTAGATAATATTGCAAATGTGTTTCATTTATACCATGATTCTTTTAACTAAAAAATATAAAGACATTATTTACACTAGGTAAAATAAATTTTAAAATGTACGAGTTGATAAAAATGAGAATGAGATGTTAATGACAATTAAATTATAAATTAAAACATAGATAAATATGATATTTAACTGTTTTCTTCCCTTTAATGCACATGTATTTTTTCTATCTTAAAAGTTACTTTTTCTTACCAAGAACAAATTATTTTTATTTTTTTATATTTTTTATTTGTATAAAGAAATTAAAAAATACAAATGAATTAGAATAATCTTTCTGAAACATTAAATACATAAACAAAAACAACCACTACTTAAAAATAAATAAATAAACACCATTTTAAAAAAATTAGAGAGGATAGGTATTAATTTAACTATAAATTAAAAAATTATTTTAAAAAATAAGTATAAAAGGAGATATCAATTAAAAAAAAGGAAGAGGCAGACACTGCTCGACTTGGGAAATGAGGCTTACGTGCCTGCCCCATTTTAAAAAGGACCCACTCCATATGATGGGTTGTTTTTTTATTTGGAAATCACACTAAATTTTTTGAAAAAATAAAGTTAGTGGGCTTGTTGTCTACTTTACATCACATTTTAAGCCATGGTGATAGCTGAAAATTTAAGGTTAGTGTTTTGTTTTATATAAAAAAAACCAATTTAAATATAGACAAAACACGTCACACCTCCTGATAAAATTTTATGTGGCCTCAATTTATCTAAAAACCAAACCATAAACCTAGAATCAACTCGAAATGAAAAAATATTTTGAGCTCGGATCTATCATTTCAAGTGATAAGAAGACCAAATAACATCTAGATGAGACTCTCTTCGTCAAATAAAACTTGTTGACATCAAGATTGATTTTTTTCATGGGTTAAATCGGTGTTAACTAAATTTTTTTCTCTCTACCACTATAATCTAGTGGTTCTCTCTCTTTTCTCTCAAAATAGATACTGAAAAGTAAAAAAATAATGTTTTGTACCATAGTTGAAATTCTGAAATATTGAGGGACCGAATAACAATAGTCTAAAAAGCAAGAGGAGCTGACACTCTTTTTCTTCTTTCTTCACACGTTGGTCTCTTTTGTTTCAATTTTGATATTTCTTAACAATTCTTGATACATTGGGGTCATAAAAGGGATACAATTGAAAAAAAAAAACAAAGTCAGAGGATTAAATAAAAAAAATCACTGTGAATTACTAAGTGAATGAAAAATTAACGCGTTTTGGATTTTTCTTGGTAATAATAGCCCGGGAGTTGGGAGAAAAGTATTTGTATTTGATAGTGTGGTTAGAAAGGTGGAAAAGACAACACTATGTTCTTGCAGCCGACATATGATCATTTGACCGAGTTGGGTTCTTCCAAGAGGGTTGGCTACGGATTTGGCGGCAGCCTCTCCTCGATTTTCTCCTCCGCTCCAAGCTTATGCCAAGGAGTCTTGCAATTGACAAACTAGTTGCGTTTTAGGGAGACAACTTTATTCTTGCCTGTCGTATAATACACCAAAAGAATAGAGGAAGGAAGAAAGCCAGGGATGTATCAAGCATTAAGTGTTGCCATGTGCTCAAGTTTAAATTATGTCATTTGGGATAGCACCCATAAAAAAAAAAACCAATTAATATCTTTTGCTAAACAACATGTAAAATATATTTTTTTTCTCATAAAAATAAATATTTAAATTTATAATTAAAAAATCCATCGTGCTATGCCTACATATTTATTACATATGATCCAACTCAACAGGTCAAGTTAAGACCTGAATGATCCAACCCTTGATATGAACTAGATTTTAACAAAAAAATCAATTTAAAATTAACTTGATTTGACCTAGTTGACCCAACAAGTCAATCTATAATTTTATTGACGCGCTCAAAACAAGGTTTGACTTTTTTAAATCCTAAAACAACATTGTTTTGACTTAAAAAAAACAAATTAAACAACATCATTTAATTAACCTAGATTAATTTACCTAACCTGTAATAGAAATTATGGATCTGACTGGATTTAATAATTTTAGTTGCGGCAAATGCTAACTGTGTAAGGAAAAGAAAATTCAAAAACATCTTGATTATTAAATCTATGAAATCCACCAATTTAAATAATAAATGAGACTTTTTAGAAGTGATTTCTATATATATACAAGGGCAGAGGCATGTTAAAGGTTTGGGTGGCTATAGCCCAGGTTAAGATTTTATCAATATTTTTTGACTAGTTTTATGTAAAAAACATTTTGCAATTCTCGATTGAGTTATCAATTTTTTTTGAAAATTTGCATGGAGCCTTCTAATATGATGCTTTAATTTGGGTTAAAATTTCAGAATTTTTTGAGAAAGTCAGAAATTTGATGAAAAATCACAATTTAACCACTTATATATTATTGAGCGTAATTTTCAATCCGACCATTAAATTGAGCTGAAATTTTACGAGGGATCTTAAAATATATTGAATAAAATCTGGTTAAAAATTTAGGATGAACGGAGCTTGGTAGTGCTAACAAAAAAAAAAACCGTCAAATAAAAGCAAAATGACTCATTAAGGGTAAAATGATTATTTGCCATTAAAAAAATAAAACAAATCAGCTCTTCCTTCCTTTTATATGTTGCCGACTGGGCAGAAGCAGAATAGAAAAAAGAAAAGAAAAGAAAAGGCGAGAGAGAAAGAGAGAAAAGTAAGGGAAAAACATAAAAAAAATCAAAGAAAAAAATAAGAAAAGTGAGAGAATAAACTTGTAAACTTACAAAGTCTAACTTATAAAACACTAATATAAGGGAGAATCAAGTGAAGTAAGGAGGAATTGAGAGAGGAAAAAAATTTAATTACTTTATTTTTCAATTAACATGAGATTGTTATTTTATCTCGGTTGAGAGATTGATGCAATATCGATTCAGATTCGATTATAGATAAATTATATTTCACAAAATATCGAAAGATGTAACTTCAATAATGAGTTTATTTTTACTTTCACCTTATTTTATGTACTTTCAAATTTATTTTTTAATATTTTAGATAATATATATATATATATATATATATATATATATATATATATATATATATATATATATATATAAGGGTAAGATGTTATCCACTGGAAAGAAAAGGAAAAAAAGAAGGGAAAAGTCGCTGTTTTATTATTGTGGAAGATACATAAAGCACGAAGCTTCTAAATCAAATATTAAACTCTAGCTGAAAATGGAACTTGCATAAAGTTAAAAAAGCCCAGAGCACTCGATTGCCATATCATGATTATGCCAACGCCCTTTCAGACAATTTTCCACGTAGGATGCAGATGACCGTTTAGCAAGGCAAAGTCGAACGAGCACCGGTTCCATTATAGCTCGAACCCTAGTGAATGAGTTAATTAACCAGCATGATTTTGTCCCGCTTGAAAGTGATTTCTAATCCCTTTTACCATGCCCTTTCCTCGAGCTTGTTTCCTCATAGATATAAAGCACCACGCCACCACCCCCACAATGGTCTTTAAAGGAAGGTTACATGTCGGTGCTACCTGTCATGACAAGTATAGCTCTAACTAACTTGTCGGGTACTTCAATATCTATAATTAACAAACTTTTTTAGTTGTTTTTAGTTTATCTACCACATAACTACAGTCTACATATCACTGCCGGGTGTTAAGAGAAGAATAAAAAAACTCGGCGTCGATTTGGTTAGAATAATTAATTGACCAAATTCATCCATACAACCTTAACTTGAGCTTGCTTAGATTTGAGTTTAACAACTATGTTAGTTAGGTTTGGATATAAAAGGTTTTGTCGTGAATTACCTATCATTTGTTGCAATCAACGCGGTGACGTTTCAAGAGGAGGAAATAATTGTGGCAGGAATATTGAAAATGGTTTTTTGCAGATAATAGTGAAATCATGGAAACCAACAAAATAATGATTTGATTAGTCAATATTTATTTTCAAGGAATATGAATATTCCATTAAGATCTTTCCTTCGCTTGTGCTTATAAATTCCTTCTTTTGTCTTTTTTCTTGACCTCGACAAACCATAGTCTCCGGTGATTTCCGGCTCCCCTCCTTTTCTCTCTCCCCCCCTAGCTCCTCCTTCCCTCACGTATCACATATTCGAGATACGAGATCAATTTCTGTGTTCTTCATGAGCATGTTGGTCTCGAATCTAGATATAAAACCTGAAAATACAGTTGTCTTGGAAAAAGAATTCTTATCAAGATAAATTTTCATATTAACACATTTTTTTTAATAAACATAAGGTTTTTAACTAAAATTATTGATTCTAAAGGGGAAAAAAGCATTTTATGATTATTAAAGTAAGTTAATAAAAAATATCAAAGTAGCATGTCGTGATTAAAAGTTAAAAATCATAAATACGATTTAAAATCTATTTAAAAATATAAAATAAAATAGTAATTTGAATGAATAATTTATTGTTAGTATTATTATTTTATATCAGCTACATAATAATTGAAAACAAATTATTAAAGTTGAAAAAAAAAATTATAATAGTATTTAAGAATCATGTTCAAATTAAAATTAAAAAGCATGTAAATTTAATAAAATTATTTTCGAATGGTAAAAAAAACAGATAAAATTATCTTAGTCCACCGGTAGTAGGCCTGGCCTGTGCTCATAGCCTTTCTTTCTTTATTTTTTTTATTAACATCTCTTTTATTTTTGAAAAAAAAATTACAGATGACAATTTATCTAGTTTCTTAAAGAAAATATTATCACTTTCAGTTCTCAAATCCATGACCTCTTGATTAGCTACGTATGCTATTACATCAATTTTCTCGAGGGCCACTAGCGAGGCCACCTTTAATTTTGTGGTGTCAAATATTCCCCGCAATTTGAATAAAAAATTGCTATATATTTATAAATGGAGATTTAATAGGAATTCAAGGTAACAAAACCGAGCATGACTAAGACGATTCCCTTGGAATTATTCAAGGTTTTTTTATTTTTTATTTAAACATATATTGTTTTATTTTAAAAAATTATTGAAACAATTTCGTTTGATGTTGACTCGATGACCTACTCGACAATAATTAATAAATATATATATCAATATAGTAATAATAATAATTAATATGATTTTCAAAAGATGTGATTATCAATCGACCTGTTTCATCTCCCAAAATGATACAAATTATAACTTTTAATTTACGTCACCAGTAGAATAGAGTATTCTAATAACATAAATTGTTGATAGAGCTTTTCGAATAAAAATTATTACAAAGGTAAAGCCAAACACCATTGCCTTGATCCCTCGCCCACTTATAATGCCCTCAAAGGAGAGAAAACCCAAACGAAAAGAAAAGAAAAACAATGCCACAGAAGTTGAAGTGGATGCTGCCCCTGTAAATCAACAGAAGCAGCATCTAGATTGTTGGAGCCACGCTGTGGAGCACCACAGTCTCAACAGTGAGCCCAGGCCCAAACCCAAAAAGCACACCCCATTCCAGCCCTTCTCCAGTAGATTGAAGCCCATCCTCAGCAGATTTCTTTCTCATCTCATCCAAAATAAACAGAACACAGGCACTCGACATATTTCCATACTCACTCAGCACATGTCTAGTGGCTCGCAGTTTCTCTGGTTTCAGCGCCAACTTAGCCTCCACCTGGTCTAGAATTGCTGGTCCACCAGGGTGCGCTATCCAGAAAAGGGAGTTCCAGTCCGAGATGCCCAGAGGCTTGAACGCCTCAGTCAGGCTCTTCTCAACATTCTTTGAAATAAGCCCAGGAACATCCTTGAGGAGGTGAAATGTAAGCCCAACTTCACGGAGATGTCCATCTATAGCCCCATCGCTGTCGGGTAGAATAGTTTGGGCTGCTGAGACTAGCTCAAATAAAGGCTTCTCGACTCCTATCACTGGATCAGAGCCTATTACAAGAGCAGCTGCGCCATCGCCAAACAATGCTTGACCAACAAGGCTATCAAGATGAGTATCGCTAGGGCCTCGAAATGTCACGGCTGTTATTTCAGAGCACACGACTAGCACACGAGCGCCTTTGTTGTTCTCGGCGAGGTCCTTAGCAAGGCGGAGCACCGTGCCACCAGCAAAACAACCTTGTTGATACATCATAAAACGTTTGACCGATGAGCGGAGACCCAAAAGCTTAGTGAGCTGATAGTCAGCCCCGGGCATGTCCACACCACTGGTTGTGCAAAACACCAAATGAGTTATTTTGGACTTGGGCTGACCCCATTCCTTGATGGCCTTGGTAGCTGCTTCTTTCCCTAACTTTGGTACCTCCACCACCACCATGTCCTGTCTAGCATCCAATGAAGGTGCCATGTATTCACACACACTAGGATTTTCTTTCAAGATCTCCTCAGTCAAGTACATGTACCGCTTCTTGATCATGGATTTCTCACCTGAAATGCATGGCATGACAGAATTAAGTTTGATAGATATCTACCAAGATAATATATGTGTTTCTAGTTCTGCAAATGAAAATTAATCAAGGATCGATATATATTTATATATGTTTGTGTGTGTAGACACGCACAAGTATCCTTTTACAATTCAACAGACAGAGAATTTGGACATCAATGGTGTTTATTTTTAAAATAATGAAATATGAATGGGGATAGTCCATTGAAATTGAATAAACTAAACTGGTGACTTGGCTAACTTCTGCAATTAATTTGGAGGTTGACATCCCCGACAATAAGGTTATACTATTATATTCATTGATGTTAATACTAGATCAAGACATTACTGCATAATTAAAAATATTCGATTCTAATATGTATGCTATAATTAAAAAAATTCTTCCGTTTGCTAGAACAAGCATGGAATATCTTTAAACGAAAACGATCATGAAATAATGTGCAATGGAAATGCAATTAATATACATATTCAACTTAATTATAAGCCTTACACATTCGCTTGAATTTTTCTTTAAGCTCCGCCTTATGCTCACTGTTTGTGATGCGAAAATAATATTCAGGATACGTGCTCTGATCAACACAGTTTGGAGGGGTTGATGTTCCTATGGCCATGATGGTGGCAGGACCCTCCGCCCGTTGCGACTTCCGAATTTCATCAACGGTCACCATATTTTCTTTTTGTTGGGGGAGAAAACCAAGAAATCAAATCAAAGGGGTTGAGAGCTGAGCACCGTAAAAGCGCTACGAGAGTTAGATAGGGATGTGCGGGAAATTCGAAGAGAGTGTGATCTGTATATATACGAAAAGGAGTGAGAGGTTAGCTGAGATCAAAATACGAAAAAGAGGGGTTAGCTGAGATGTTCACGTGCTGCATAAATGCCCTTCTAACCAGTCTACCGAGGACTAATTGAGCGCGTTACATCGCCGCTGACAATAAAAATAATTGTTTGGTTCGTTAATATATGCGATTGAAATGGATTTATATCACAAAATAATTAAAAATACGTGCTTTAGTTTATCACTAACTTACATGCTAGCACTGACATATTAATTTTTTAAATATGATAAAAAAGATTTAAGATATAAAAAATTATTTAGTATTAATATTAAACCGACAAAAAAAGCTTTAAAGCCTCTTAAATTGACTCATTATCTAATGTTAATTTAGAATTAAACAATGTAAAGTTTTTCTGGCATCATCAATTTGACTTGACCAGTTTAAAATCAACCCGATTGATCAATATAAAAATCTAAATATAAAATTGATAGAAAAAACATTTCAGCTAAATGATCGACTGAATCACCATGTTAAACCTGAGTTAATTAGGTCAAATCAAGTTTTTAATTAAATCAGCTAGGTTTATCTTTCCTATTCAATATAGATCAAAACTCTAAATTAACTAGATTTTGGGTCCATCCAACAAACCAATCTGAATTTTAAAACATTTATAAAAATAAGAACTTTAAGAAGAGAAGGAGTCCTTTTATTTACATTTAAACCTTATATCTTTTGAGTTTTTATTGCACTAACTAATAAAGATTTGTTTTTTTGGTTCATACTAGTAATTATCTATATTTAATTCTTCAATTAATGAGAGACATGGCACCTCATGAGAGGGTTTTTTTTGGCATTTAGCTATTTGTTCGCATCGATTTTAGTAAGCGAGCTCCCATTGAAAAAGATGGGGAAATAATTAATAATGCATTTACAAGTTTTTTAATCCGAACCAGTTAGAACCAAATTGTATTATATTGTGAGATAAATAATTAAAATTTTATAATCATAATTTTTTTAAAAAATAAAGAGCTAAAATAACCAATATTTTTCAGAAAAACATAAAATCTCAAGCGACTAGAAAAAAAAATTAAGAACTAAAATAAGTAATATTTCTTAGAAAAAAATAAAACTTCAAGCGACTCATAATTTTTTAAATATTAGGAAATAATTAATAATAATTTATTTAAAAAATTTAAAGTGTTTTAAGAAGAAAATTGAAAAATTGTCAACCAATGTTTTGAAATTGTATTAAAAAACTAATATTTAAGTTTTGAACATGTTTGGGAAACTAAAGATTTTCAAAATTTCTCAACCGTTAGAAATTTTAAGAAATATAAAATTTCAAAAAAGCACAGCCCTTGATATTTTTATTTGTTAAACTTTTTAAAAGAATTAATATTTTTATTTCTTGGGTATGTATTTACAATTGCTAGTCAACTTAAAATACAGTACAATTTAATCCAATCTGATCAAATTAATAAAATTTGTGTTGCCCTATGTTATCAGGGAGTCAAAGGGGAAAGGGCAGCATGCACGTGAACCAGGAAATATGGAACGCTTAGGCCCAGGCTTCCTGTTAGGCAGGTATTAGGTAAAGAATGTAAGATTCAAATCTGTCACGCAAAGAGAATGCCTAATAATTTGTGTGAGCTTATAGTTTACACACACACACACACACACACTACATATATATATATATATATAAATAGACTTGAGACAATTCACAGTGAATGAATAATCACTTCCACGAGTTAAATTACAAGAAAGAGCCCGTCAACTCAAGGTCTCCAATCAGCCCTATATTCCAACAGTTATTTTTTAAAGTATTTTTCGCTCGAAAATGTATCAAAATAATATTTTTTTTATTTTTTAAAAATTATTTTTAACATTAATATATCAAAACAATCTGAAAATATCAAAAAAAAATTAATTTGAAATTAAAAAAATAAATAAAAAATATTTTTTAAAAAATACAGAAAATCACGTATGATGTACAGAATTACACGTTTTTTTCTGGTTAGTGGATGCAATCAATTGAAAGAAAAGTTGGTAAGCACGCACCTGAAAACAGCCGAGGGCGGGTTAGATTTTTAGACTGAAAACATTAGAACACATGTAGTCTCCTGCTTTCCACGTGTATTTGGTAGGTTATTCATGTAATAAAATAAATTTGAGCTCTAGTACATGCAAGGGGTGTGAGAGTTTTCCAAGCGTGTAATTCAAAGTTCTAGATCCTGGAATATACAAATATCATGATATTTTCCATAATCATGATCCGGAGATTAATCCGGAAAAAATATATAAGTTACCGAATCATCCATGAATTATCAAGTTAGTCCATAAATAATGAAACGACATCTCATTTCTGAAACATCCAAAAAGACGTCGTTTCTAATGCAATCTTCTGAGCCAACTATAGTTGCCACCTGGCAAAACTTCTCATCTCCCACCAACCATTCATTGTTTTCTTCGGTCATTTTCTCCTTTGCAGCGTATCTACCAGATTCTACCACGACACTAAAATAATTAGGATTTTTTAAGCACTGTTCATATGAAGAATTCGTGTCATGGCTCAGTTAGTTAGCTGTCTATCTAAGCCTGGAAGTCATGGGTTTCAGAGCCAGGGAAGCTGATTTTTCCTTTAAATAAACGTTAGACATGTTATCTGTATTTTTTTTAAAAATAAAACCTTTTATTAAAAAAATAAAACAAGGTCAGGTGTACGCATGGCCTACTACTAGTGGGCCATGTGCTAGGCCTTGTCTTTTTCTGTTTTGTTTTTTGGTTTAATTGTTTTGGCACTCCAAATTGTTTTTTTTATTTCACTTTCTCTTTCATTTTGGCATAGTTTTTAAATATTATTATAAATTTTTATTTTTATTTCAATTTTAATAATTTATTTTTAATTATTATGTAACTGATATGAAAATAATAATACTAATAATAAATTATTCATGAAAATTCAATTCAAATTGTTTTTTATTATTAAATTTTTTAAATCAATTTCAAAAATAATTTTATCATATTTACAATTTTTTTTATTTTCAATCACATATAAAACATGGACATGCTAATTTACTATTTTTTAAAAACTTTCTTTAACAATCATATTTTTTTTTAATAAAAACAATGATTTCAATTAAAAACCTTGTTTTTATTAAAATAAACAAGAGATATATTGATGATATTTTTTAAAAATGATTGTGTTTTCAGGTTTAATAACAATATTAAAAATAAATTCCCCATTAGCATACGAAATAGTATAATCTATAGCTTTTTCATTGTCTATTGTTTTATATTTGTACTTCCTTCATCGTCTTGCTGTGTTCAACGGGAACAGAGAAGGGGAAAGGAAATATTATCTGGCTGTTTTTTTTTTTTTTTTTGTTATTTTTATAAGATCTTAGAGTCAACAATCTTTCAGCAAGTAATTCTGATTTTAATAATGAATATACTCTTGGAAGAGCAAATGTAAATGATAGAGTGGATCATTATTTTAGCTTCCCTGGTGCGTTATTTTGCTTAGGAAACTTCCGTTTTTGCTTAGCAGAGGATTCTGATATTTTATTATTTTTTAAAATTTTCTTGATGATCCTGCTCTTCATTGATATATATATGTTTTTCCTTTTAACTAAAATATGTTAAAGCTTTAATTCAGTTATTTTTTGTTGGAACTATACAGTAAGAATGATGCAGGAAATAGAGGTTTGATGGTGTTTCTATGGTGAGAGATTGAAACTAAAAGAGAGAATGAGAACGGAGACATGGAAGATGAATATAAAGTCTGGCTATATAGTTGGAAAATGAACTGATAAGATTCAAACATCTAAAGTACTGGACGTTTGAGATCAAACTAAGCCGGGTTTGGATTAAACAACTACAAGTATTACCAGGTTCGGACCATGTTTTGATGTATTGAATGAGTTTTGCTGGGTTTATATTTTAGTTGATTTGACTAGTAATTATGAACTTGAACTGGTTATTAGGTTTTAAATTTCTTAGATAAATTCTGGGTTGTGTTGAGTTCTATAATAATGTGTTTTTAATTGGGGTAATAAATTTTAAATTAAATTATTCATTGATTTTTTTTACAAGTCACACACAAAAGATTAATCGTTCGTTTAAGAAACTGATAATTTTTGCTTTTTAAAATAAAATTTCACTTAAACAAATATTAATTTTTTTAATTTTTAATATTAACACATAAAAAATATCAAATAATACTAAAAAATATTTTTTTTTAAGTTAAATATATTTTTTAAACATATCCAAACGTTAAAATTGAAAAAAATAATCAATGCACGTGTGTAAAAACATGCAACACTTTTTGATTTTACCGATGATATTATGTAGAATTTTCTACAAGAGAAATTATTAGGCGTACATTGAGTTCAACTCCTTTTTCACATAAAAAGGAGACAGGTTACATAAATATTCTTTATCCATCCTGTCTTTATATGAAATAAGAGGATGTATCTAATTCATCATCTAGGTGGTGGTCTAGTAGTAAAAACTTGGAATTAAAAAGTTTGTTTTCTCTGTGGTTTCAGGTTCGAGCCCTGTGGTTGCTCATATGATGGCCACTGGAGGCTTACATGGTCGTTAACTTCAGGGCCCGTGAGATTAGTCGAGGTGCATGCAAGCCAGCCCGGATACCCACGTTAAACTAAAAAAAAAGAATGCATCTAATTTAATTTTGAGGTGTAACTTCATTCATCAAGTTTTGGTTTTATTTTTTAAAAATTACTAGTTTGAATCCTATAAATCTCAGGTTATTGAAGATTTACATGATTATTAATTTTATGGCTATGAAATTAGTTGAAATGCGCGCAAACTAATTCGGATATTCATATTAATTTAAAAGAGAATGCATCTCCAGAAAATATAAAGTAATTCCCTTTCAAATATAATACCACAATCATTATGTTATTTTATGTTGTGACTTAGATATTTTTTAAAAATAATTTTTTATAAGTCTCCGATTACAGTTCAGCAAATTACGTAAATCCAAACACAACCACCTCGACTCTTTCCCCCACTCCTTATTGGTGCTCTCAAAAGAGACACACACTGTAGAGGAATAGGGCATAACTAAAAGAAGCGAGAGCATTTTTTTTTTAAAAAAAAAACAAGTCAACAGCAGTGAAAGTGCAGGCTGCCCATGTAAACCAACAGAAGCAGCATCTAGATTGTTGGAGCCACACTGTGGAGCACCACAGTCTCAACAGTGAGCCCAGGCCCAAACCCAAAAAGCACACCCCATTCCAGCCCTTCTCCAGTAGATTGCAGCCCATCCTCAGCAGATTTCTTTCTCATCTCATCCAAAATAAACAGCACACATGCGCTGGACATATTTCCATACTCACTCAGCACATGTCTAGTGGCTCGCAGTTTCTCTGGTTTCAGCGCCAACTTAGCCTCCACCTGGTCTAGAATTGCCGGTCCACCAGGGTGCGCTATCCAGAAAAGGGAGTTCCAGTCCGAGATGCCTAGAGGCTTGAACGCCTCAGTCAGGCTCTTCTCAACATTCTTTGAAATAAGCCCAGGAACATCCTTGAGGAGGTGAAATGTAAGCCCAACTTCACGGAGATGTCCATCTATAGCCCCATCGCTGTCGGGTAGAATAGTTTGGGCTGCTGAGACTAGCTCAAATAAAGGCTTCTCGACTCCTATCACTGGGTCAGAGCCTATTACAAGAGCAGCTGCGCCATCGCCAAACAATGCTTGACCAACAAGGCTATCAAGATGAGTATCGCTAGGGCCTCGAAATGTCACGGCTGTTATTTCAGAGCACACGACTAGCACACGAGCACCTTTGTTGTTCTCGGCGAGGTCCTTAGCAAGACGGAGCACCGTGCCACCAGCGAAACAACCTTGTTGATACATCATAAAACGTTTGACCGATGAGCGGAGGCCTAAAAGTTTAGTGAGTTGATAGTCAGCCCCGGGCATGTCCACGCCACTAGTTGTGCAAAACACTAGATGGGTTATTTTGGACTTGGGTTGACCCCATTCCTTGATGGCCTTGGTAGCTGCTTCTTTACCCAACCTTGGTACCTCGACCACCACCATGTCCTGTCTAGCATCCAATGAAGGCGCCATGTATTCACACACACTAGGATTTTCTTTCAAGATCTCCTCAGTCAAGTACATGTACCGCTTCTTGATCATGGATTTCTCACCTGAAATGCATGGCATGACAGAATTAAGTTGATAGATATCTACCAAGATAATATATGTGTAATAGAAATGCAATTAATATATATATTCAACTTAATTACAAGCCTTACACATTCGCTTGAATTTTTCTTTAAGCTCCGCCTTATGCTCACTGTTTGTGATGCGAAAATAATAGTCAGGGTACGCGCTTTGATCAACACAGTTTGGAGGGGTCGATGTTCCTATGGCCATGATGGTGGCAGGACCCTCCGCCCGTTGCGTCTTCCTAATTTCATCAACGGTCACCATATTTTCTTTTTGCTGGGGGAGAAAACCAAGAAATCAAATCGAAGGGGTTGAGAGCTGAGCACCGTAACAGTGCCCTGGGTGGTGTAGATGTGGCAATGGACTAGCTGCTGGGATGGGAGAGTTAGATTGGGATGTGTGGGAAATTCGAAGAGAATCTGCTCTGTATATATAGTATAAAAGAGTGAGAGGTTAGCTGAGATCAAAATAAGAAGAGGGGTTAGCTGAGATGTTCACGTGTTGCATAAATGCCCCTTCTAACCAGTCTACCGAGGATTTGAATGGTCCGTCGCAGCTGACAATAAAAATAAATGTTCGGTTAGTTAATATATGCGATTGTAATGGATTTATATCACAAAATAATTAAAAATATGTGTTTTAGTTTATTACTAATTTACATGCTAGCACTGCATGTCATATTAATTTTTTTAATATAATAAAAAAGATTTAAGACATGGAGAATTATTTGGTATTATTAAAAATATTAAAACCTTTCAATTTGACTCATTGTATAATGTGAGTTTAGAATTAAATCGTGTGAAAGTTTTTCAGGCATGACTCATTTAACTTGACCAGTCTAAAATTAACCCAACTGATCAATAAAAAAAAATCTAAAAATGAAATTGAGATAAAAATTATGAACTTGACAGGAAAAACCTCTCAACTCAATTTCTTTCCTAACACAATTTTAAATTTAAATCTTTTTAGAGTTTGCTTAACATATTCCTGTTGATTTGGCTGATCCAAAGACAACTTGTTCAACCGATAAAATAAATGAGGATGAATTGATTAAAAAAATGAAATTAATGGAAAAAACCTCTCAATTTAACTCTTTAACTAGCTTGAGTTTAAAATTAAATTATATGGGAGTTTCTTTGAGGTGATTGAGTTGACTTGACAGGTCTAAGAATAATTCAATTAGCTATTGAAAAAATATAAGGATTTAATTAGAAAAAAGATGAAATTAAAATGAAAAATGAAAAAAAAATTAAAGAAAACAAGTTTCACAGCTCATATGAACTTTAAATACTAAAAAATGTTTTAATGCCTAACTCTTAATAAAGATTATAGTTTTAAAACTTGATCGGGAGTCGATCTAGAACAATGCTTGGATCATAGGTCACTTGTCGGAATGGTAGACTCGATTCGATCCTAATTTTTTTTATTTAAAAAAAAATCAAAACAACATTATTAAAAAAATAAAAATAAAAAGTTAACAAATTAATGATTATATTTTTATCAAGTTAAGCACTAAATCAAACTAGGTCAAATCAAGCTTATGACTAGATCAACAAAAATGAAAAGTTATATGTATATATGTGTGTAAGTCTTAGTTTGAGTTTAGATGGAGTTTGTAATTATACAAAAAAAATATCTATCAAGTTGATATCCATAGATAACCCTATCTCCATTAATATATTTCTGAAAGAATGTTTCTTCTGAGATGCTTCATCTGCAGGCATGCAAGCTAAAGGATGCCACCTCTTGTCCTTTCTCGGCCCACATAAAGGGGTTATTTTCTCGTAATGCCAATACTTTTATTTTCTTTCATTTCTTTTAACACTAGTAATATTAGGCATGCAATTATTACTCATTAAATAATAAGGTAATTACTAAAAAAATCCATTCATTTAAATTGGAGTTAAATTGATGTCCTGTCTCCATCAATATATTTTAAAAGAATTCTTCTCTGAGATCCTTCGAGGGAAGCAAGGGAAGCATGCAAGTCAAAGGATGCCGTCTCTGATCCTTTCTCGGCCTGCATAAAGAAGTTACTTTCAACTTCTTTGCCTTTTCACTTCCTAGTAACGTTAGGCATGCTATGCAGTTGGTCCTTTATTTCTTCGGACAATAGGTTTCGAGAGTTTGTTTGATATTTTATATGTAAAGAGCTTCCTGTCTCGAAAATAATATTGTATCAGAAAATTCGGAAGGAAACTCTATTTTATCAATCGATTATACCATTACCTCCAAACGTTTTTCAGTTGCTAGTGTACTCCGAATAGTCATCATCTCAAAACTTCTTCGGTTATCGTGCCAGACTTATTAATCCTATCAAGATCATTCAACGTGCGGTGCTGTCATGCTGATACAGATTATAGTTTACAAAATTCAGCAATAACTAGGTTATTTCGTTGCGGTTTGGATTAGAATTTTATATATTGATTATAATTTTTTTTTAAAAATAAATTATTCAACTTGATACAATCATTCAAATTTAAAATTTTTTATTTTACTTTTGATTTAACTTGAATTGTAAATTAAATTATATAATAATTGTTCTAATGTAATCTTGTTGACAAGATATATCTCAAAAAAAAAAACATACAAATTACTTTCTAGTTAATTTGTTAAATTCACTATCTGAATTTTAAAATTTTATTAGATTAAATTAATTTTTTTTATTTTATTATATGATTAAAAATTTTAGAATTTATAAGATTAGTCGAGTTGTATATAACTAATATAAATACTCATAATAATAATAATAATAATAAAATTATAAGGTTTTGGAAATTGAGAGCCAATGACTTCGGTTATGTTTGGGAACGCGGCTGCAGCGGTGTTTCCAAAAATTTTGAATTTTTTTTTTTTACTAAAATTTAATATGATTTGTATGTTTTGGATCGTTTTGATGTGCTGATATCAAAAATAATTTTTAAAAAATAAAAAAAATCATTAACATGCATTTTAGCACGAAAAATTATTTAAAAAACACTCACAACCACACTGACAAACACGCTCATCTTCCTCATCCTCATCCTCAGGTTTTAGATTTTAAAAATGGATGAGTAGAAATACAGTATAAAATAGAGTGGTGGGGTGTCCTTTCAGAGTTAGGAGAGAACCCGAACCCACATGACGACAAAAGCAGCAGTGCTTTACTGCAGGAAGTCATTGTCGAATTTTACTTCAAATTCTCTTCTCGTCTCTCATTTTCATCCCTCTATTTTATTTTTACTGCGTTTCATGCGTAACTTCGGCTTGCCTGTACTGCACTCTTCGCTGTCGTCAACGAAGGCAAACTTTTTTTTTGCTTTACCCCACAGGATAGTTAACGCGGTAAAAAGGGTCCTGATGGTTACAACGGTACCCATGGCTCAAATCAATTTTTAATCGTGTCAGGTAATAATTTTTTAATAATTAAAAAAAATTCAAAGTAATAATTTTTCATAACCTTTCATTTTGATTTTTTTATTCAGAATGATTTTAGTTTTCGTGACTTGTCATTTCCACGCCACGGAAAAAAGAACATAAAACTAATCGGGCTCTACAGACATCATATTTCTACTTGAAAAGCCTACCCACCTATCCTAGTTTGGTCTAATTTGTATCCGAGTACAAGGGTGCGGATCCGAATTTCTTCATGTACTAGTTAAGAAAGCAATACCAATGTCCTCCAAAAAGATTTTTTTTTTTTTTTGCATGCATCATTTATCTGAAGCAAGGGTTTCTACTGACCCAACATTGTGACTTTTTAGCTTGGAATTTTTTAATGTACATACAAAAGTCAAAGTCTTCTTGTGTTATTTACTCTACTAATAAAGGGGTGACTTTTTTACTTTGGAATTTTACGAGAAGATAGAGCAATTATGATTGTTACATTTGAGGGAGGTGCTGCCGCGGGACAAGGATCGGTAAAGACTTTTCTCGTGCAAGCGACATGCTTTTATTAAATACTAGTTCGGTGGCGTAAACTCCACCGCAGACCAACTTTAGTATAAAAAAAACTTAAGATTTGAGAATGTTAAATCTTTCTACATTACTATACCTGATAATAATATTTATAATATAAATAATAATATTTAATTTATCTATTTAAATTCTAATATTTTTTAATCTTTTAAAAAAATATAGTTTTTCTTCGATAGTAATAATAATATTTTTTAAAATTTATTAATAATAACAACAACAATAAAAATAAGAATTTTTAATTTTATCCTTCAAATCAAATCTATGTTTGTTTTCCAATATTGATAGTAATTTTTTTCAAATTTATTAATTATTTGTATTACAAATATTATTATTATTTTATTTAATAAATTTGAAGAAAAAAAATATTATCAATATTAAAAGATAACCATAGATTTGATTTGAAGGGTAAAATTAAAAATTATTATTCTTGTTATTGTTATTGTTATTGTTATTGTTATCATTAATAAAAAAATTTAAAAATACTATTATTACTATTGAAGAAAAACCACAACCTCACCCCTTACTGTTTATGGAATTCTCTGTGACAGGGCATAGCAGCCTCAACATCAATTGTCCGTAGCCTGGGGCTTGTAATCCCACCATACCCTACCAAAATTTGTACTTATTGTTTTTTTTCAAATCATTCTTTCGATGTTAAATGCATCCTAATAAAAAGACAATCTCATCTTTTTTATGTAATCTTTGCAACTCTTTGTGTTAATGATAGCTCTATCATTATATTGTTTTAATTTACATTATCATGAATAACAAGACTTTTACTAATATTATTTCAATTCATGTTACAATAAATCTGGATAAACAGGACTTTCCGTAGGTTTGATTAATTAAAAAAATAAAGAATAATATAAAAAGAAGCTAGGCAATGTGCTAAGAGGCAAAAAAAAAAAAAAAGCCACGGCTCACCATTACCTGCTATGCCAAGCCCTGCCCTTTCTTTTAAGAAAAAAAAAACAAGTACAATATTCAACGTGGTGGAAGAGTCATGGAACGAGAACTATAAATTGAGAATACCTGATTATTTGTTATTAATTTTATTGAGGAGAACTTTAATTTTCTGCTCATAGAGTTTAGGACCACTGTTTATTACAAACGTACTTAAATCCAAACACAACCACCTCGACTCTTTCCCCCACTCCTTATTGGTGCTCTCAAAAGAGACATACTCTGCAGAGGAAGAGAGCACAATTAAAAGAAACAAGAGGAAATTGAAAAAAAAAAAAGAAAAAAAAAAAAAAGAGCCAGGGGAAGTGTGGGCTGGCTATGTAAAGCGACAGACGCAGCTTCTACACTCTAGTAGCCACACTGTGGAGCACCACAGTCTCAACAGTGAGCCCAGGCCCAAACCCAAAAAGCACACCCCATTCCAGCCCTTCTCCAGTAGATTGCAGCCCATCCTCAGCAGATTTCTTTCTCATCTCATCCAGAATAAACAGCACACATGCGCTCGACATATTTCCATACTCACTCAGCACATGTCTAGTGGCTCGCAGTTTCTCTGGTTTCAGCCCCAACTTAGCCTCCACCTGGTCTAGAATTGCTGGTCCACCAGGGTGCGCTATCCAGAAAAGAGAGTTCCAGTCCGAGATGCCTAGAGGCTTGAACGCCTCCGTCAGGCTCTTCTCAACATTATTTGAAATAAGCCCGGGAACATCCTTGAGAAGATGAAATGTAAGCCCGGCTTCACGGAGATGTCCATCTATAGCCCCATCGCTGTTGGGTAGAATAGTTTGGGCTGCAGAGACTATCTCAAATAAAGGCTTCTCGACTCCTACCACTGGGTCAGAGCCTATTATGATAGCAGCCGCGCCATCACCGAACAATGCTTGACCAATAAGGCTATCAAGATGGGTATCGTTAGGGCCTCGAAATATAATGGCTGTTATTTCAGAGCACACGACTAACACACGAGCACCTTTGTTGTTTTCGGCGAGGTCCTTAGCTAGGCGGAGCACCGTGCCACCAGCAAAACAACCTTGTTGATACATCATCAAACGTTTGACTGATGGACGAAGGCCTAAAAGTTTAGTGAGCTGATAGTCAGCCCCGGGCATGTCCACACCACTGGTTGTGCAAAACACTAGATGAGTTATTTTGGACTTGGACTGTCCCCATTCCTTGATGGCCTTGGTAGCTGCTTCTTTGCCTAACTTTGGTACCTCCACCACCACCATATCTTGCCTGGCATCCAATGAAGGTGCCATGTAGGCGCGCATATCAGGATTTTCCTTCAACATGTCCTCGGTCAAGTAGATGTACCGCTTCTTGATCATGGACTTCTCGCCTGAAATATTGGCAAAATCAAAATTGATCAGTCGGTGCATACTTCAATACACATAATTGGAACATCGATTATTTAATGGTGTTTTATTTTATTTAAATTAAAGGGTGGAACATCAATGGACAATAATCAGTGTAAAACAATGCCAAAAATCTTGTTTTCTCTTCAATATCCTTATGAAATATTAGTTATTTTATATTTTTTAAAAAAACTTTTTTACATTAAAATGATTTGAAAATACTAAAAAAATTAATTTAAAATAAAAATAAAAAAATTAAATTTTTTCAAAAATATTTTTAAAATATAAAAACACCAACGGGATATAAAATAACATGTACATAAATGATGATCAATAACTTCAAATTAGTTAATTAAATAGGCAAGGTATTTTATCCTTTAACCAAATATAGAAGTTTTAAATGTTCCCTTAAGAACAAGATACGAATTATTTTTAACAGATTAATTTAAACACTTTATGGTATAAAATTTGATAATACGTTATAATTGACAAGCTCCTTTACCTATTAGTCAATTGGGATTATTTTTTTATTAAAGGTTAGAGCATTAATTTATAAGACTCTAGATAGTAAATTCTATGATATTCAACTACTATATATATATAAAAGAACCTGCTCATATGCAAATAGAGATTAGACGAAATCTAGTAGCTAGAAGCAAGAAAATATGTACGTTCTATCGTATCAGGGAATATCTTGAAATTTATGAAAGGAAAATCTTCAAACGAACACATGAATGAGCATGAAATACCATGGAAATGAATTAATCAGAAGCAAGTCTTACACATTCGCTTGAATTTTTCTTTAAGTTCCGCCCTATGCTCACTGTTTGTGACGCGAAAGTAGTAGTCAGGGTAGGTGCTTTGATCAACACAGTTCGGAGGGTTTGATGTTCCAATGGCCATGATCGTGGCAGGACCCTCTGCCCGTTGCCCCTTCCGAACCTCATCGACGGTCACCATTTTTCCCGGGCCGGAAAGAACAAGGAAACTAACTCAGAGAGCTAGATATCGGTGGTGAAGTTATGGCAATGTAGCAGCTGCCTTTTTAGAGAGTTAGCTAGCAGGGATATGCCACTTGAATGTCAAGAGGATGTGAATGATGGATTATATATAAGAGCAGGAGAGAGCGAGGGGTTAGGTTTGGCATGGGTTGGCTGCTGGGTGGTTATGCACAGAAAGTCAGGGCAGGAATGTTTTCTTGCCTTGAGTTACTAAATAAATATATATAAAAAATTTAAGATAAATTATTAATTCATGTACATAAATTTTTAAAGTTAATAGTAAAATTTTAATTGAAATACACTACTTAAAATATTAAAAAATAAATTCAAAAGTATATAAAATTGAAGTGAAAGAAAAAATAAATTCACTATTGAAGTTACTTTCTTTAATGTTTTGTAGAATATAATATAATTAATCTATAATCGAATCTGAATCGATATTGTAACAACCCCTCAACCGTGATAAAATAATAATCTCATGTCAACTGAAAAAAAATTAATTTTTTTCCCTCTCTCAATTCCTCCTTCCTTCACTTGATTCTTTCTTATATTAGTATTTTATAAGTTGTACTTTGTAAGTTTACAAGGTTATTCTCTTACTTTTTTTTAATTTTTTTTCTTGGAATTTTTTTTTATGCTTTTCCTTTACTTTTCTCTCTTTCTCTCTTGCCTTTTCTTTTCTTTCTTTTCCTATCCTGCTTCTACCCAGTTGGCAACATAAAAAGAAAGAAAAACTGATTTATTTAATTTTTTAATGGCAAATAATCATTTTACTCTTAATGAGTCGTTTTGCTTTTATTTGACGGTTTTTTTTTTGGTTAGCACTACCAAAATTTGTTCATCCTAAAATTTTAACCAGATTTTATTCAATATATTTTAAGATCCCTTGTAAAATTTCAGCTTAATGTGATGGTCGGATTGAAAATTACACCCAATAACATAAAACTGGTCAAATTGTGATTTTTTATCAAATTTCTGAATTTCTCCAAAAATTCTAAAATTTTAACCCAAGCTAAAGCATTATATTAGAAGACTCTACGCAAATTTTTAGAATTTTTTGATATCTCAATTGAGAATTATAAATTTTTTTACATGAAACTAATTAAAAAATATTGATGAAATTTTAATTTGGACTAGAGCACACCCGAGCCCTTACATGCCTACGCCTTGTATTCACGTGTTCTGCCGGTGCCCTTCCAAACAAGTTTAGAAGTGACTCGATTGAGTGCCGCCTGGCACGTGACATGCGGAGTTTAGAAGGTTTAACGGCTATCAAACCGTCCACGCAGTGTGGAGGATTTTTTTGTTGGTTAATCTCCACAAATAGCCCATCAACAGTTTCCTCCTTTATAAGAGTGTCTAGTTTTGAATTTCAATGATTCAATCTAATTTTTAAATTATTTTTTATTTTAATAAAATATTAAATTAATTTTAATAAAAAAATATTTTTTATTTTTTATATTAATGTTAAAATAAAAAATATTATTATTTAAAAAATACTTTTAAAAATCATTTTATACCACAGTATCTCTAAATGAGTGTGTACTATCTTTCACCGTGATAGCAAAATGATAACCACCAACTACTGTTATTGATGAAATCAACGGTGATCCGACACCTAATTTTCAATCTTGAAGGCGCAGCACAAGCTTTGTATGCTCTCAATTATGTAAAGAGAAACTGCTGACCATGAAAAAAAATATCTGAATTTTCCTAGAAGCGGCTCTTCTTGATGACTAGCACCAAGATTGTGCTACGTTGTACTGTTAATCCTAACAAAAAATAAATTAGGTACACATATTTATTAATGGATTTATTGGAGTTTAATTTGATTTAAGAGTATTTTAATTAAAATTTAATGTACTAGATGCCTGTTAGCATCTAAAAAATATTTTAATTGGTTGATAAAACAACATGAAAGGACCATGATCAATATTATTATAATTGCTCTAAATATTATCAATTTACCATCATAAATGTCGTACGATAAGGTAAGCCTAACTTTTTAATACTTGAAAAAGTTAGGCGGGGCTCGTGATATACCAAATTTTTAAATGCTTAGGTTTGGTAATTAACTAAATGCGGCGGTGTGAGTATATTATGAAACCTAAAAAAATACAAGATAAAATATCATACTCAATAAAACATAGGCCTGACATTATATAACACTCAAAACACTTGGCTTTAACTATCAGCCGAACCCAATATAACTTGGGATTGGTAATATGCCAGAACAAATAAACCTGGGTTAAGCTATCAGCTGGACCCAAGAAAACATGAGTCTGTCGAGATGCCAGATCCAATATATTTGGATTTAGTCGTTAGGTAAACCCAATAAAACATGTGTCTGACGAGATACCAAACTCAACATACTTGGGTTCATCCGTCATTTGAACCCAAAATAACATGAGTCTAACAAGATACCAGATACAAAATACTTGGGTTCAAGGTAATATGCTAGATCCCAAACAATCATTTAAACCTAAAATATTATGGGTAAGATAAAACATCATACACCTTTCTCTAGATTTGGTTGCATCTTATGTCTTGAGTTTCTAGGACTAAAAAATCTAACCTTTAGAACAATTACATAAATTATTCATATTAGAATTAATGTTCTCTTTATACTTATAGATGTATATAAATTCATATAAGGTTATATATAAGAGATATTTATCTCTCATTAATATCAATTAAAAATAAATAACTTTTAGTTATTTTTTTCTCTGAAAAACCATAAGATTCAGGAATATCTCCTTTTATCTAAATCAATGTTTACAAAGGAGGAGATAGGTCTTTTGGGTTCCAAAGATGGGCATGCATGGTGGTGGCTGTATTTAATTTTCAAGAAGAGAATTTGCTATTTTTCTGGTGTGCTTGTATATTAGCCCTGCATGGTGGGCAAGGAGAGTTTTTTCATATGCATAGGTCGCGTTGACTTGCATGAAGCAGTGATGTCATGAGCATGGTTATAAAGTTTATTTGCGCTCATGATCTGGCATGATGACATCTTAAATCATGAAAGTACTTAAT
Source organism: Populus trichocarpa (assembly GCF_000002775.5). Lineage (NCBI taxonomy): Eukaryota > Viridiplantae > Streptophyta > Magnoliopsida > Malpighiales > Salicaceae > Populus > Populus trichocarpa. The sequence goes on along the minus strand of NC_037287.2, from coordinate 18,364,559 downwards.
AGAAGAGTAGGTAGATATTACTTTTTTAAATTCTTTTTCTTGAAAAAAATAAAATAATACATATTTTTTAATTTATTTTTATATCAATACATCAAAATAATTTTAAAACATTTAAAACAATTAATCTTAAACTAATTTTTTAAAAATATAATTTAACTACAATGGTAATGATACTGGGTTCGAGAAATTACTATATGGCCAGATTCCTCTGGCACATAGCATAAGGTCAAGGGGGTTAATATGTCCAATAAGTTAAAATACGTAGCTGTGGTTCTGGGTTACATGTCTAGGCAGTATTTGTCCTCCCTTGAAGTAGTTGGATCATTAAGGCAATCTATTCGACTCACCACCTCTTTATTTTTTTTTAATCTAGGATTTTAGTCCAGTTTATATATATTTTAATAATTATATAAATTTTTAATGATTTTAAAATTTATAGTATTTAAATGGATGATTTTTAGAAATTAAATTTAAAATTTAATTAATTAAGTTATATCCTCGAAATATTTTAATGATGATTTTGATAACACTTATGATGTAATCTGTGCCTGTCACTTCATCATCCTATCGTCCGTAGGATTTTATATTGAAAAAACTCTCAAGAATAAACATTAAAACACTTCGTATTTGACATTTGTATTTTAAACTTGAACATCCTTTGTATCTTTTTATTTATTTATTTATTATTATAATTTATACTAGTTAGTTGCTATGTCGCGGGAACTTTATTACACCCAGTGGACTCGGATTATGTACTGGACCGCGTTTTGAAGTAAGTTGAGATTTAGTCAACATTTATTTTTAATTTAGTTTATTTTATTAAAACTTATTTTAATTTTTTTAGAAAATAAATTTAGAAACAAAATTAATTTAACATTTTTTTTGTAAAAAAATTTAAAATAATACCGTTTTGAATTGACTTTTATCAAATCAGATTAGCTTACCCAACTCGTGACCTAAGAGATAAGCCTGACCGAGTTTAATAATTTACCTTTTGAAATTTATATTTTATTTAATCATTTAACAATAAAAATAGACACTCTTGGGTGTCACATGTAACATCTCAATGAATTATATGTAAAATGATAAAAAAAAAGAGAGACTATCAACTAGTTTTATGATAATTTGAATTCCCTAGTTAATCTTTCAAATATTCTAGATAAGTGACCGGTTATGTAATAGAAAAGATGATAATCACTTTATAAATCTTGTATAAGGTAAGTTGTTTCATATTTGTTTTTAATAATTGTCACACTTGACATCGCGGCGGCTTTAAAAATAAAATTTTCATGAAAAGAATGAATTTCTGGTATTCTATTCTTTGATGGGGAATGATCTTGTTTAAAGAGTCGCCACCAAGTATTATGGTCACCAGAAACCCTAACTGGTCAACAGAGATTCTATGGTACGAGATTGGTTACGTAAAAGTAAAGATATTATCATCGCTTAAACGTTTTGCCTAAGACAGACTGAATTGCTGGTTTTGTCTTGAATTGCTAAACGTTTATTAGTTTATGCTATGATGATTTGCTTATAATATTCCTGACCCCAACGCTAGTGAATATTCAACTACGGATACTTCCAACTTTGCCGTTGGTAAATATTGCGTAGCTATAAAATAAAATAAATTTAAATCAGTATTTTTATTTCTAATTCTGGTGTTAGTGAATAAAAAAAAAATAAAATTTATTTTTATGCATACACATTTTTTTATTTTTTATGTAGCTAAATACAATAAAATAAATTTAAATTTAAATCAGTATTTTTATTCTCGACTCTGACGTTAGTGAATAAACCAATAAATTTATATTATTTTTTATTTATGCATACACATATTTTTTTATTTTTTTGGGGCTGGACCCAGCTAGCCCAGCCCGGTCACTGGCCCAAGCCATTGACCCGGCTGGACACTGTTGCAGACCGCATGCGTGAATTATTCACGCATGCACTGCACAGTGCCAAAGCAAATGAAATGCAAGGCGGGGAGAGACGAGGAACGACTTACCTTGTGCAGCGAGGCGTAGCTGAAGACGATGGCGCACTGTGCTGGACGACGACGCTGCCTCCTCTTGCTTCTGTTTTTTTTTTTCTTTTGCTTTTTTTATTTCCTGGTTCGCTTCTGTTCATTCACGCACTGTGCTGCGAGAAGTAGCCGAAGACGACGGCGCACTGTGCTGGACGAACAACGCTGCCTCCTCTTGCTCTGTTTTTTTCTTTTGCTCTGCCCTTTTTTGTGTTTCCAGTGTTCTTCCCTCCTGCTCCTTCGTCCGTCTGTTCAGGGGGCGGTGCAACCCGAGACAAGGCTGGTGCTCGTGCGTTGGCTGGCCAATGCTTCTCTCTGTTTCTGTCTCGTTTGCTTCTCCAGTCGTCCCTTCTTATAGAGCTCGAGAGCTTCAAAACCAGTCCTGCCTTTGCAGGAATGTTATTCAAATCACGAACGGGATCGTGGGCAGGAGACATGGTCCACGATTGTATCGGATTTGCTGCAGATTTTCCTGTTCAATCGGCTTTCTCCGTGCGAAACGAAAGGGATGATGAACAGTGCTTCCAAACGGCGGCGTTTGTGTCCTTGGGAATGGCTAGTTTTCACTTTGGTCCCTAAACGTTTTAAACGCAACAATTGGGATCTTAATCAGTAATAATTAATTTCTAATTGTGCCCTTGGATTAAATTCAATTGAATCCCTGAGTTATAACGCCATTTACACAACAGTCCTGGATTTCTGGACTATTCAATTTGATTCTTAAACTTTAATTTTCTAGCAATTTTCGTTTGAACCAGCTCCAAACTTTAGTATTTATTCAATTAAACCTCTTATTTTTTTAATTAATAAAATCAAAGTTTAATTAAGTCCGTAAACTTATTAATTTTTTAATTAAACTCATGATTTAATTAATTAAACTAATTTAAATTTTAATTAAATTCTTAAACTTATTAATTCTTCAATTTCTGATCAATTGACTCTCAAATTTAAAAATTTAAACAATGAACTTTAAATTTGTGTTGTCTTAACCACATTCTCAACTATATTTTTTTTTAATATTTATTTAAAAATTAGGTTATGACAATAATAAAATATGCATATTATCGCAATGAATTTTAAGATCACCGCTTGTTCTTGATAGACTTATATAGGGTAAAGTTAACCTAGCCTAAATTCAATCCTCATAGGAGGATATAACCTGGCCTTAAAAATTTTAAAATAAAATTCTGTCATTTCAAAATAGAAAGGGCAGAACGATAAATACCTCTGTCCCAATCGGTCTCCATCTCTTCTATTTTAAGATAGAAACCAAACTAGACCTTACATGCATAATGGCATGCACTGCACTAAACATTGCACTGAAACAGATGGACTATCAATGGAGTGTTCTACGAGATGCAGCAATGACATAATAAGAGCTCATGTTTTATTAACAGAAAGTCTGCTGTTATTCAACCCCAAATCCATACAATTCTAAATGCATCAGTTGCAGAAATGTACCAGGGAAAGATTACAAGAAGACTAGAAAAGAGAGAAGGAAAATGAAGACATAAACGAAGGAAAATTTCACTACCCTGCAAGAATTTTCATTAATACAATGGTCCTTGCATCAAGAAAGGGCATTGTGGTTGAACGGGCCGAATAGGTATCCTAAAGAGCCACAACAGGCCACCCAATATAGCAGTGTGGCATGCATATATTTGGACTTCTGTCACACTCTATAGTCTTCAGAATTATGTCTTCCCCACTATTCATCTGTTACACATCCCTCTGAAGCAGATTGCACGTTCTTGATGTACTGGAATGAATGAGAATCTTCAGTAAATACATTCAAAATGTAGAAAAATATCACTTAGATACACCCTCCATTACCTTGTATAAAACTCCTCGAGTGGCCTTGTATGGAGGTGGAGTCCAATTTTTCCGTCGTTCTTCCAATTCGGAATCCGTTAACTGAACATCTATTCTCCTCTCCCTGACATCAACATTAATGATATCTCCATTTCTAATGAGACCAATTGGACCACCTTCCTGGAAATGATTTTCAAAGACCTCTTAAGAATATGATAAAAGATTTCCTAGGGCTACGCAAAAAGAAAAGAACAAAGATGTCTTACAGAAAAACACTAATTTTCTTATTTTGATCAAACACGTAAAATAACCAAAAATAATAAAATACAAGTGTTCCATATAAAAAAAAGATAGAGAAATTGTAGCTCAAGGATTAGAAAAGGGAAGGCACCTGTGCTTCAGGGCATATGTGACCAGCAACAAATCCATGTGAACCTCCTGAAAATCTACCATCAGTCAACAATGCACAGTCCTGCAAATTCAGCAGAAATAACCAAATGAAACCATCACGTTGAAGGCAAGAATGCTAACATTATCAGCAAAGTAAATCAATTAGCTATGGAGAACCTATTTACAGAGAAGACGAATGAAAATGTGTATCTCAAGTCTAAGGAAGTTTGGTCCCGCTAAGATCACTCAAACAAGTGACCAATCAGGCTTTCACGAGATAAGCATGCATATTCTTTTAGTAATATATCATCTTACAATCAGAAAAATCCTGAAGTCGTATGATTCAAGCCAATACTGGCAATTACAAGGCACAACCAAGGTTCATATAACTGTACCTTTCCAAGCCCTGCTCCCATTATAGCACTTGTTGGTGTTAGCATTTCAGGCATGCCCGGTCCTCCTTTTGGCCCCTCTCCTCTAATAACTACTACCTTTCCCTACAATGCAATGCAACCAAAAATTAGATAAGCAGTTCCAATAGAAAATGTCACCATACATGACCCAACACGAAGTAGAAAACAAGCCCATGAACACTATACCAACAAAAATCATGGATGAAGCTACGACAGAGATAACATTAAAAGAACATAGGTGATGCCACATAGGAACGTCATACCAAATACAATCTCAAGGTCATATAGTCAGAAAAAAATTGGGAACTTATCATGGTTTGAAGGTGCAACTTTGGGGTGAAAGAACTTCTAAGATAACATGCAACAACAAAGAAATTTGAGAGCATTGGTTAAAATCCAAGCTCTCTTCAGTCATGTTGCGTATCATAAACAATTGAGGTAAAAAGAGCTTTGAAAGAAGAGTCATAATGCTACCTGCTAAAGCCTCAAGCTGTTTTATGATGGGTTTCACTTATGGAACTGCAAGGGAACACATTCATGTTTTTACTTGACAAAAATGAATTTTCTATTTGTGACCGGTTTTTACTAAATCAAATGCAAAGGTAATTCCAGTTCAACACATACCCTAAACAAAAATGCAGAATTATGGACTACACATGCAATCAGTCCTATAAAGTACCTGCATCCCTATTGGGGGATCAAACCTTTTTGCATGAAAATATGTAGTAGTTATAAAACACAATGCCAGCTGGCCTGAAGGGAAAAGAATGCATAAACATGCCCAGAATATGATCACCTTAAAACTCATGGGATCCTCAGAGATAGCTGCAATCATAGATTCCTCTCCCTCAAATACAAGTGCAGGACCTGGAGAACAGTGAATGTTTGATTATATTAATGTTTACAGTTGATTCAATCAAGACTAAAATGTTCAGTTGTACATCTGACATCAAGAAATCATAACAAAGTACATAATAGAAACATTACCAGAGAAATATAACCCTTCTTTTCCAGTAATTTTAGCTACAGAACCCTCTGGTGCAAGATTTCCACGTAATATTTGGAGGTGACCTGTTTGCTTAATAGGGTTTTCCAATGATCTTATTATCTCCTGGAAGACAGAAGACAATGGATTGTTAAGTTAATTATTTTGTCCGGAAACACACTGCTTTCTTAACAGAAAAAGAAGGAATAGAAACAAAGAAAACAGCATCCTACCTGCCCCTCCGACAATGGTGGACAATTTTGCACATTTTCAGCCAATGTCTTCCCAGTGACTAAAGAGAAAACAAGTCATGTTAACATTATAACATACAAAACCACCTCCAGAAAAAAATTAAATAGATGCAAAAAATCTCAATATAATCCAAACTTTGTACCAGTCAAACAGTCACCGTCCAGAAAACCATGCTCCAAAAGGTAGCGAAGGACAGCAGGTGTTCCCCCAATCTACCAAACCATTTGTGCACAACGAAACAAAGTGAAAAGTACAGTAAGCAAATCCAGTTCAGCAAACTCTACATACATGTCATGTTCAACAAATATCGCAAGGCACAGTGTTACATTGATTATCTTAGAATAATTCAAATGGTCATGCAAGAAAAATTCAGACCTTATGCACATCCTCCATAACATATTTGCCACTAGGTTTCAGATCTGCAAGGAATGGAACCTCATCACTGACCTTCTGAAAATCATCGAGGGTTAACTCCAACCCAACAGACCTGCCAATATCTCATGAGCCATCCCCATAAAATGCAATTATTGTTGATATATGAGAGAACGCTACTAACCTTGCAATTGCAATTAAGTGTAACACGGCATTAGTAGAGCCGCCTAGTGCCATGACAATGACCATTGCATTACGTAGTGACTTGCAAGTGATAATGTCTCGTGGTTTCAAGTCCATCTTTAATAGTTCTAGCAGATATTTTCCAGCTAAACGGCACTCATCCAACTTCAATTGGTTTTCAGCAGGTATTGAAGAGCTGTGAGGAAAAAACAAATCAGAGGAAAAGAAATTGCTTACACACACCAATTCAAGTGATACTGCAGGGCAACATTTCTACCTGTAGGGAAGAGACATTCCCAAGGCTTCAATAGCAGAAGCCATTGTGTTAGCTGTATACATTCCACCACATGCCCCTGCTCCAGGGCATGAATTATGAACTACATTTTTTCTTTCATCATCACTAATAGATCCACTTACATACTCTCCATAAACCTGGTAGGAGAAAAAAAACAAAAAAAACAAAAAACAAAAGAGAGGGAGAGGGCAACAAAAATATGAAATGAAAAAAATAATTAATTTTCGATTTTTAACATGAAATGTTCATGTTTTGGCTATACTCATTGCTTCAAAAGAAAATTTTTATCAAAAAAATAAAAATAAAAATTGAGGAATCCAAAGTTATGATTCAATTGCAGGGTTGCAGATAGCATCGCAATCTCAGACATGAAAAGCATATGCTTCCAAGCATGATTACATTCTCATTTGAAACACTTCTTCCCCAACTATGAAGCATTGAATACCATAATTTATAACAGACATAAGCCTAAAGCATTCTATTAGATTGCATAGCAATCTCGGACATGAAGCATATGCTTCCAAGCATGATTACATTCTCATTTGAAACACTTCTTCCCCAACTATGAAGCATTGAATACCATAATTTTTAACTGACATAAGCCTAAAGCATTCTGTTAATGTAATGGGAAAAGGATATGATTAGCTTATTTGCCAACCATGCCACAGGCTTTTTTTTCCGCATAATTAAGACAAAAAATAAAAAAGAGACTAGATAAATGAACATTGAAACCTGTCACAAAATAAATCAGATGTAACAATATCAAAACAGCGAAGTTGTTTGCTTACCTGAAATGCAGATACTATATCATAAGTATGACCGTTGAAATGACCAGGCTGCAAAAGGTAAGGTGTACAACCACTTAAGTCGACAGCAAAAATCATTGAACAGATACATATCCAAAGATTTTTAAACGAGGTTTGCAGCATTGAAAAAATCCTGGCTCAAAGTATAATTCTTAAATGGTTTCAAAGTATACCAGCACTTTCTGGTGGCCCACAAAAAAGAAAGAAAGAAATTAGGAAAAAGAAGGTGATGCCTCAGACTCACACCTTGATAGTTCCACCATAAACCATGATGCTAGGTCGATTCAGCCTCCCCATTGCCATGATTGTACCTGGCATCTACAAAAAATGAAACAACTTAATAAGTGTATGGTTGAAGATGGAAGTAAGAACGGTGGACATCGACTCTTGTGTGAAGGAAAGGGACAGACATAATCCAAAATGATGGCACTATTCTATCTTCTCATGGCTGGTAACATAATTTACAGAGTCGAGTTACACACTACAAAGTTGCACTATTATTGTCATTCTTTTTTCTTCTTTTTTTGTGTGTTGTTCAGTGCCTTTTCTTACCATTCTTTTTGGATACGAGGAGCTATTTTGATTGTGAAAAAATATATCAGCTTCGAGTAACTTTACAGCCAATACAGCAAAGAAGAACATGTTTTTTTAGCCAAAAAGGAAGAATATATTAATTAGCTTTATTTTTGTACCAGGAAAAAAAATAGTATTAGCTTCAACACTATGGGCTGGATATTTACAGAAATCTCGAGTACCGAAATGAAAACAGAATAAGATGGAATAAAAGAAAACAGAATAATATTACTAAAATGTCGAAAAAATATTCTGTTATTGACGAGTCTAGCATATTGCCATAACAGGGTTCAACTTTGGCGATCTTAATTCCATTTCAAGTTTTTCAAAAACAAAAAAACATCAGCATAATCAACCACACCAATAGCCAATGATTAAACCCTCAATAAATACACATAAATCACACATTTCACTCAAACCCACAAACCAAAAGGTCCAAATTTTGCTTCTTTAGAAAAAAGAAAGAGAAAAGCTTACATTTTTATCACAGCCGGGAATGGAGATGTTGCCATCATACCATTGAGCACTCATAACAGTCTCAATACTATCAGCAATCAAGTCTCTACTTTGCAAGCTATAGCACATCCCTCTAGTCCCCATTGAAATAGCATCACTGACACCAATTGTATTAAACCTGAAACCAACCATTCCTGCCTCTTCGACCCCTCTTTTAACAGCCTCTGATAGCTTCAGCAAGTGCATGTTACAAGTATTCCCTTCATACCAAACTGAAGAGATACCTATCTGAGGCTTAGACATGTCATCATCCGATAAACCAACCCCATGAAGGATCGCTTGAGACCCACCTTGAGATTTGGGTTCGGTAATGCGGGAACTGTACTTGTTTAGCTTTTGTGCTACTGTGCTTGTTGCCTGTGACGGTTCTACGGCAACAGACTGGGCTTTGACGAGAAGAGAAGAGGGAGGGAGGCGGGTGGGGAATGGGGTTTTGGGTTTTAGAGGGGTGGCGCGTGGGGAAACGAAGGTGGATTGCATGGTGGTGCGTGGAGTGGGAGACTTAAGGAGAGTAGCTGTTTAAATGATGAGGATGGAGAGCCCTAGCTAATGTGGTAATAATGCGATGCGGTTTGACGCCGTATTACTTTGTTTAGTTTTCTTTGTGGCCTTGTGGGGGTCCACCAGGGCTTAGGGTTTTGAAATTGGGTTGTCGTGGGAGTAAAATTATAATTTAGGACATGACTGTTTTTGTATTAAAAATGTTTTGAAAAAAAATTGAAAATGTTTTATTATTTTATTTTATTTTAAATTAATATTTTTTTAATGTTTTTAAATTATTTTGGTGCGGTTTGACGACGTATTACTTTGTTTAGTTTTCTTTGTGGCCTTGTGGGGGTCCACCAGGGCTTAGGGTTTTGAAATTGGGTTGTCGTGGGAGTAAAATTATAATTTAGGACATGACTGTTTTTGTATTAAAAATGTTTTGAAAAAAAATTGAAAATGTTTTATTATTTTATTTTATTTTAAATTAATATTTTTTTAATGTTTTTAAATTATTTTGATATGTTGATATTAAAAATAATTTTTTAAAAATAAAAAAATATTATTTTGATACGAATGAAAAGTACTTTAAAAAACAATCGCAATTACTTTTCAAACAGGCTCCCGTTTGGAAACATGGGCCAACCCGTGTTTTCAAAAAATTCAAAATTTGTTTTTTGCTAAAAATTAATTTTTTTATTTGTTTTGAATCATTTTGATACGCTGATCTCAAAAATATTTTTTTTTAAAAAAAAACATTATTTTGATGCATTTCGGCATGAAAAACACTTTGAAAAGCAACCGCAACCACACTCTCAAACACGTCGTTCTAATTAATCAGTCCCTATAGTATTAATATTATTCAAATAATACCTTGACCTATATTAACCATCCAAAATTTTTTTTTTTCTAAATAAAATTTTATCACCTCACCGAGTTTACAAGTTTGATATGATTTAAGAATTGGATTATGGATTGACTTGTGTTTTAATGGATCAACCCAAATTATGTTGTAAAACAATTAAAAAACGATATTTTTAGGTAAAAAAACCTAATTAAAAATAAAATCAGACTCGAGTAAGATTTTAGATTGATTAAATATTTAATTGATTTACTAACTTGAGTCGAGTTTATAAGACTAATCTCACATTTTTTTTTGTCCAAAATCTAATAATTGAAAAAAAATAGAAATTAAAGATTTCTAAGTGATAAAGAATTTCAAAATCTTGAGTGGTGCACGATATAAGTCTTAAGATCACGAGGACTAAGTTACTAGTTTCAGTAACTACAAGGACAAAGTTAGTGTCGTGGTGGTGGAAACTGGAGAATTTAGGTGAATCTGCTGAGCTTGGGCCTGGTCTTGGTCCTGATCAGGTTAAACTTTCAATTTGTTTCGGACCTAACCTAAACCCGGCCCATTATACCGCTGACAGCAGCCTAAACCTGAATAGAGAGAGAGAGAGAGAGATTGAAGGATCAGTTAAGCGCATGGAAATTATTTTGTTGGTGTAATTTTCGATTCTTAGTTTTTTAATAGCATCATCAGGTAATTAATAAATTAATCAATTGTTTTGATTGATCGTTTAATGCAAGTCTTATTTTCCCTTTTGGTTTAAAGTTTCGATTATTATTATTTTTAAATATTTGCAAGATTAATAATTCACGTCTTCAATTAATCGCTCATTATGTGTTGTCTGATTTCGATTCTTTGAGTTTTTTTCTTTCGATGAAAAAATTAACCTTATTTTTCTTTCTTTTTGGATTGATGATTTATTTTTCTTATATTGGAAAATATATTGGAAATTTTTGTATGTAATTTTTCAATTGAATTAGTTCTTTATGTAGTTTTGATTATAAATATTTTTTTTTGTTAATTTATACATAGGTTTTGGTGTCAATAATTTTAGCTGGGTATTTGTTATTTAGTGAATTGAATATGAAAGTTTGAATCTTTTATCATTTATAGCTATAGTTTCTTTCAGGTCATTCTTTTCTACTTTGAGTAATTTCCTTGTTTACTGCTATATTATACTTTTTATGCTTTGATGATTGCATCTCATTATGTGCTAATTCGGGAATTCTAAATTCTAAACCCTAAAATATAAAAGCTCATGTAAAGGAGTTCCCTTTGTGGTAGTGTTGAAGTTTGGCATCACGTATGTTTGGCAAGTCTACCTGTAACCTGCTAGCTTCTGTTTTACTTCTGCTGGATGCTGCAGCTAATCATTCATTAGTTTACCTCCTACATGTCAGGATATTTTATGCCTTCAGTGACTTTCTAGTCATTTAATTGTTGAATTTCTTTTTTTAGGTATTTTGAAGTGCATTTGTCTATGTTCTTTTGTTGCTTCAGTATTTGGGTGATGACAAAGTTGATTGTTACTGGAAATTGCTCTTTGATGAATTGATATTGACAGACTGGATTGCTTGCATTTTTTTTGTGGTCTCTTTTAGGTGATAGAGTATGGAAGATATGAATTCTGATCAGGTATTTGAAATACCTGACACTCCAGAGAGAGCAGCTGCAAGGAGTATAAATGGTGCACAATTCAGAAAAGAAAGTATTTCGTCAGTTCCTGGTTGTCTAAGAAAGTCTGGCTTTGTGGATGAAAAGAGTTTTAATCCGCCGCGGACAAGCAGGGGTAGGATTTTTAGTGAAAATGGGCTCAATAGAAGACTTCATTTGCTTCCTCAAAAGAGTCCCATTAATGTTGATGAATATGATTCTCCAAGTAATTCTGCTTTGGATTCCCATCCCCACCAGAATGCGCCTTTATTTAGAAGGCCAGCAATAGTTAATAACTCCAGGCCTGAGAATAGGCATTCTAAAGGAGCACAGTATATGGAAAAATCAAAAGCTGGCCGTGCTACAAGTTCCTCTAAAAAACCATTTTGCATGGAAGGTGATGATCTTTTTGATTTAACTGAGATGAGTGAGCCTGACAGATTACTCGACTTTGTTTTTCCTCACAGTGCATCAAAAGATCTCCAAGCTAAAGAGACAAGAGAAGGTCAATTATCATCTAATGGTGGCTCTTCTGTACAGCTGGCTCCCCTTCCTTCAAGAATATCTGGCAGCACCTCTAAGGGAAAGGAAAAAATAGATGTGAATACATGTAATGGTTCTGGTTCAGCTTCAAATAATGTGAAAGAGATTGATCATGCTAGTGGTCATCAACACAAAATCGAAAAGCAGCTTCCTGCTTGTCATCTATCTGTTACCTCACCAAGAGTTGGTGGGAAAAAGAGATTAGTGCGAAATGGATGTATTTCTCCACATAATATAGCCACTAGAGCCCAAAAATTAGCTGAAAGTTCCCAGGATGGCTCCCCAGGTGACGAAAGAAATCATGCCAGGAACAAGTTGTCTGATGGTCCACCTAACATAGATCTTAGGGAAATAGTTGCTGAAGACAATGATTGTTATAGAGCTAAAGGAAAAAAGGCAATAGTCCATCCTTCTGCATCAAAGGAGCATGATGCCAACATGACCAGGTAATTTCATCTATCTTGCACACATTTCTGGTTGGATCGCCTTCATTCCCACTTCATGCAAAAATGCTGAAGGATAGGATTTTCCCTAAACTCTCCCTCCCGGGATTTGATGGAATCATAATTGAGCTCTACCTTCACATAAGTGCTGGAGAGTTATCTGCTGGTTGAGTTTCTATTTTCGGTTTCTTTTCCATTTTTCTGTTCAAACTCTTCAGTTTAATCCTTCCATCTCCTTGTATAATTAATAAGTTGGACAATGATTCCTCTCCTGTTAGTTTCTTATGGGTACTCTATCTCTCATGCCTGACAGCATATTATGTGTATGCAGAAGTTCTGCGACTAATAATAAAGCATCCCGTGAATCCAGGGATGGCTGTAGAGATGCATTATTTGGTGGCTGGAGAAGTACACACAAAAGATCGAAGACACAAGATCAGCCACTGTCTTATATGGAACAGGGTATTTTGGGAAGAGATGATCATGCCAGATGCTCTACAAATGAACATGATGACAGACTAGTGGAAAGAGATAGCAGCAGTGGTGGAAAACTACATCATGTTGGGAATCTAGTTGCTACGTATGGATTAACTTCAAGAAATCAAGGTGAATGCTCTACAATAGTTCCTGATGACACAGAAGTTTTGTTTCTTGGTTCATCTCGGGAATCATCTAGCTCAAGGTCATCTAGAGTCCACAATCATCAACATGATGGCAATCTAGAACCAATTTATGAAATTGATGAGTTGTTGACTGAAGTGAGAAACAATGATCCTCAATTAATAGGTTTCAGAAGTAATGAGGACTCAGATGTTACGGCAAGGCAAGTGGAAGCTGATGAGATGTTGGCTCGGGAACTACAAGAACGATTATATCATGAGGAACCAACATTTGGAGGTGGCGAGGTTTGTTCTCTTCAATTGTATTCCCACTCTCCCTCCTTGACGTCACCTAAGTAGTTAGAGACTCTATTTGTCAACTTTTCATGTTTATTGACAACAGATTGATGAAAATATAGCATGGGTCCTGCAGCAGGAGGAAGATGCACTCCCTGCTACATCTGGTCACAATCATCCTGTTCCACATCTTGTAAGTGCGCTGCTTTAATTTCAGTGGGTTGCTGAGCATGAAAGCTCTAGTAAATGCTTATCAATGACGGTATCTACGATTTGTTTTTGATAACAATGATAGCATCTCATAATTATCTATGACAATAATTTGCACGCCACTCAGAGTTTATTTTTTAAGAGAATAAGAAAAGCTATTGATGGGGTATTCTTGTTCAAACAAATTTAGGGACCTAGGACCAGCTTTATTTTTAAAATCTCAAGGAATAGTTCTGCAGCTTCCATTTTAATTCCTCCATTATGTTATTTTTAGTTTCTTTTATGAGTGGCTGGGTTGGGAAAGTGTGATATTTCTTTTATTAATATCTTTCATGTTTGTGATGGCGGGAGTCCCTAGATTTTATTTTTGGTGTTCTTATAACTATTCGCAGTCTCTCTCACTCACACATGCACACATGATGTTTTCATTGACTTGAAAAAAGAAACAAGATGTTTTGATGATCATATTTCTGATCCAAAGGAAATAAATAGAAGGCAAATTGAGATTATATTTTCCTTAGAGTTGTATAATTAGGCGGGTTTGGAACTTAAATGACTTCTCATAATGTCAATATTGAACTTACTCTGACTTGCTAATTCTTCCCTCATTTTATTACAAAATCACTAGAAATCTATGAGACAGTCTACTACAAGGATAGAAGTCATGGCAATCTCTTGGGCCTTGATTCCAATGAAGTTATTTTTGTGATCTACCTCACTACAAGAGAGTGGAGTATAGCCAAAATGCAGAAACATAGTGTATGAGCGTACATGCATGTATCATGTTACCTCTATTCTTCTGCTTGGGGCTCTATTCTATTATTAAAAACCGGTACATGCATGTGCACATATGGGTTTTAACTTTTACTTCACTGCTAGTTGGGTAAAATTGAACTTCAAAGTTCAATCCCTTGGCGTGCAGAATCAGAAGATGATTAGCAAACTTAGGCAACCATGAAAGTTGGACTGGAATGATTAAGAAGTTCAAGCTCTTATTTGGATGAAAAAAGAAATGCTTAATATGTAAGGATTCTAGCTTATATTTTAGGGTAGTGGGGAATTGCAATTAAACAAGAAAAAGAAAATACTGATTCTCTGTTAACTGTAACAATGGTTCTGCCTGCTCTTATCCTGATGGTCTGACTACCGGGTTGGATGGTTCAAGGCACACATCTTTCTCCCTTCAATTATGATCTTAAAATCAACTATGTTCTCTCTATTTAAGGTGGAATGCCTTAAACGGCCTGAACCTTGGAGGAGTGAGTGTTACTATGTAGTAAACCGATGAAGGCCTGAGTTGGGTTATATTGTCTTAATAAATAGCATTAAAGTTTGCTAACTTCAACATGTTTTAAATCAAACAGTCCTCATGCAATTTGAAGCATATGCCACCCCCTGAATGTTCTACTGCACATACTTGTATCCACTAGTGTTTGCTTAATGTTGTTAATTAGGTGGTTGTGATGCTTTCCTTTGACTTCCCTTTTTTTCCAGTTAAGCTGTTTCGTCCTGCTTAGATTTATGCTATAAGTTGTCCATAACTTCATCTGTTTTTCACTTTGTGTAGAGAAACTCATTGGTAGCACATTCATCAAGACAGCGCTTGCCTCGGTCCTCTCATAACCCTTCAAATAGGAGAGGAAACCAGGTTCAAGTTACTACTACCCGAGCATCGGGCTTGAGGAGTCGCTTGTCCAACCGTACTCCTGTAAGAATATCAAGAGAGAGGAACCCATTTCCCACAGTGTTCCCTGGAGGGTTGAATTTCCAATTTCCTTCGGGAATGGATTTAGAGATGGTATGTTTTTCCCTTGTGTTTTGTCCTTAATTTTTTTCATCTTATTATTATCCGCCTTTTCTTCCGCAGTTTTTTACTTTGTATGCCACTACTGGCGGAGCCTCTGTCTGAGGATGGGTTTGAGAGTCATGGCTGCCCCATGATGCCCCTATTGAATTATCTCCCTTTGCTTCAGACACTCCTGCAAAAATCTTCTAGCTCTACCACTGCATGCCACTAGCACCAAGCTTTGATTGATGAGGATTGTGACCAACTATATATGTTGTTTAGTCATCTGATTACATCTTTATATGAAAGCCTGGAGGTCACCTGCATTTTAAGTTTCAGAAGAAATAACATAGGATAAACATACCTTAATTCAATTTCTCTACCTAGTACCAAAAGCCTTACCAGTCACATTTTTGAGAAAGCGCTAGCATAATCATAAGTCTTCTCAATATGCAATTTGAGCACCTCTCTCCGCCCAGCATCATTAATCATCTCATCTGTCACCAAGGCTTCATCGTGATCTGATGGCCTTGATGTGAGAGCATGATTGACTGATTGACTGGTGCAGAAGCAAGAGAGCGTTGTTTTATGATTGACTGCAAGGGAAACAATGGTGGGATGCCAGATGATTATTTTAGAGGAGAATGGGTGTTTATTAAAAAGGGTTTGGGAGTAAGAATCAGGATTTTGGGGGCTGAATTGATTGTTTAGTCTGGTGCAATTTAATCTAGTTAATTGGCGGTAAGCAAAGAATCTATCAAAAAGAGAGAGATAGAGAGAATATCATCTGGGCACTCATGGACTGCATACAAATCTTCAAAGCTTCAACCATATTCATCACCTGCACTGATTCAGGAGTTATTACTGCATTAGTTTTGGATGAGAAAGTATCTCAAGTTAATATTTACTCCATGCAGTTCTTTTCTTTTGTCTGTTGTATAATCATATATCTTTCTTGTGGTTGTATGAGAAAAAAGTAAGATGACTTTTTCCTGCATGGCAAATTACATCTGGTTTGCTGTTCATGTAACTCCATGATTTGTAATTATTGTCATTGAGAAATCTTATCCCGTGAATGGTTGGCATGTGTAACCTTGATTGCTTGCTTCTCAATGCAGAGACTTAATATATTGGAAAATTTAGAGGCTTCAATGACAGCAACCCGCATGCTTCATGTTCAGCGTGATTTTAATGAGTAAGATGTTTTTATGTTTGCCAAGTTGTGTTCTCTGCTCACTGATTTATTATATATGATTGTCTTGAGCATTTGGAAAGACGACTCCATGCCCTGTATTTTATACCTATTCAGCTTAAAAGAGTTAGCTGTCGTTGCTGGCAATAAACCGTACCACATATACGCCTATAATTTGGTTGGATGAAAATGGTTTGATAGACTCACTTTTTTGAGCTGAAAAATTTTACCATTGGGAGACATAAGTTGAGCAAGTGTGTTGTTGAGATCTCTTTATGTGTGGTTTCTGTATGCTTGAAAAATCAGACCGTAAAGATATCTGATTTGAATCCTGTCCATCTCTTGAACTTATTGATGTGAGTGAGACTACAGCCATCATGTGATTGAAATTGAAATTGCTTAGTATTTGCCTTTCAACCTGAAACCCAGTGACAAATTGAAATTGCTTGTGGTGGCAGCAAATTTCATAGATGCCTTCAAGCAGATAACGTTAGTTGAATAGATTGTCAGTATAAGGGGTGATTCTTTTAAGTAGTCCTTAGTATTGATTTACTTGCTTCATTGCTAAATCTCTGTGAAATTATTAATTTGGGCTTCTCGTGTGTAACAGTCATCACTCATAAGTGTTCTTTTCATAAATTCCTTGACTATTATTCGGAATTTCTTTCACAATCAGAACATTTGTTGCTTTGCTACCTATGGGTGTATGTGTGTGTAGTAGCAGTTGCTTTATATTCTTAAAGTAACTAAGAAGCATGGTTTAGAAAAGTAGTTACTTTGTGAAAAATAGTTTGGTGGTTAGGCAGGCAAGTTACACTATGTAGTAGTATGAAGCTTGATGATATGTCCAGTTCTGATATATCTTCATGGAAACTAATGGTTACTTTGGTGTGACTTCAACTGTTGAGATTACTATTCTCTTTTCTCCAACCTTTCTAGGTGGTTTTCACTTTTAAATCGTTGGGTGAATATGGAGTACATCTGACAAAGTTAGGATTTATAGATAACACACTCTACTGATTTGAACTATTTTGTTGAAGTTTCAGTGATGGATTAGGATTCCTGGGTTCAACTGTATATTTTGTGTGTGGATGGGTTTTAAGTGTTCGATGAAATGCCGCCATTCTATGTTAAACTTTTTATTTACAATGTAAAGAAGCTTTGGAATTCCGTGAACAGGTTGTGCGTGGCAAATTTGGGTTTCAGTCAATAATTTTGTCGTGTTTGAAACTTCAATCCCCTTCAACAGAACAAGTTTTTGAGAGTCAATCCTCTAAAGTGCTGCCCCATTTATGACATTTTTCTCCTAAATTGTACTATCTGATAGTGATCTAGATCTTTATATCTGCTATTTTATTGTACTCTCTTTATTAATGTTTAATGGTGCATGCTATTTCTGCATCTCCTTTCCCTTGACTCCGGTGACAGCTTTTTGAGTAAAATGTTCATAGTGGGTATAGGTTTAAGATATATATTATGCTTCTTACTTTACTCCTTTTTTTTCTCTGGCAGGAATGATTATGAAATGCTGTTGGCCCTTGATGAGAACAATTCTCAACATGGTGCATCTGCCAATCAAATTAACTGCTTGCCAGAGTCCGTGGTACAGGTATGCTGATCAGCATCCAAGCACGTATCCATGTCATGGATGCTTCAAGTCAAGAAAGCATTTAGCTTGCACCATGTACTGCTTTCTGCATGTTCATTTGCTCACCTTTTTTGTCTTCTGCTATGCATCATGCAGACTGATAACTTTGGAGAGACCTGTGCTGTCTGCCTTGAAGCCCCAACTATTGGAGAAAAAATACGTCATCTCCCTTGTTTACACAAATTTCACAAAGATGTATGAATCTCTTTCTTTACAACTTAAGAAGCATTTTGTTGTATGTTTTATCATAAACCACAAGCATTTGATTGCTTTATTCATTCTGTTGGTGCAGTGTATTGATCCTTGGCTCAGCAGAAAAACATCATGCCCGATTTGCAAATCGTCTATAACTTCTTGATTTTGCACTATTGAGTTTCGGTGCTTCAATTATGATGATGCCCCATTTTAGGTCGATATGCTATTGACCTTTAGGAAAGGTAATGATTATACCCTGGAAAATTTATGCGGAAAACATTTTCCGGAAGTTGTGAAAAATTTAGAAATGTTATATTATTTGCTGATTATATCAAATTTGGTCCTCGAACTTTTGATTGCTATATATATTTTGTTTTAAATATTTATTTTTCAATTTCATCTCGGAAAATTTAATTTTTATATTAACTTTGGTCCTCAATTTTATAATTGTTATTTGTTTTTTCCTTATCATTTTTTTATTGAAATTTTTTATGTATCAAATTTGGTTCTTATTTTTTTTATTGTTACTTTATTTTATTTGAAATAATTTATGAAATGTTAATTATTATTATTTTAATTTTTTCATCTTTCATTTTATTTTTTATTTTTTAGATTTGATCTTTATTATTTTGATTATTATTTATTTTATTTGAGATAATTTATGAAATTATTTTTTTTTTCAATTTCATTCTCATTTAATTTTTTAATTTGTAAAATTTGTTCCTCATTATTTTAATAAACTTGAGAAAAATAAAATATTAATAAGTTATTTTCCAGCTCATTTTTCATAACATAACCAAACACTAGAAAGTGTTTTCCAACTTATTTTTCATTACACTACCAAACATCAGAAAATAATTTACTTTCCTGGAATTCACTTTTTTGAAATTTACTTTCTAAAAAAAAACTACTTTCCAGCAAACAAACAGAGTCTAGACCTTCATTCTAGCTCGTTTTAGATTCAACCTTAAGTCCTCGAAGGGCTTGGTTAAGTGACAAGGAAAATGGTTTAACTTGAGGTCATCCGTTCAAGTCTTGCTATTAACTCTTAGTGAGATTAGTTCAACTTGTGTGGATACCCTAAATTTCAACTTGTTGTAGAGGCTTTTGATTTGTAAATGAAAATACGCATTGTTCTTTGTCAAGTAGATGAGTAATGCTTTCATCTGTACACCCATTTCTGTAAAAAGAAAAGAATAGGGTTTAATCTTATGTGAGTAATTTAGGTTTAGATTTCTTGGCGTCAAAATCTCTAGGGTTTAACGACTCCTATCTGTTTGACCTTGTTTTTTTAATGTCTCTTTTAAATGGTGTTAACTCATGGGTTGTTCGGTGTTGTTTTTTGTTTTTTGTTCCTAATTGTTTTATATCAAAATTAAAAAAACTCATTTGTTTTGACTTATATATATATATATATATATATATATATATATATATATATATATATATATATATATATATATATAATAGCATTAGGGTTCTGAACGTTATCGTCTCGAGTTCCAGTTCAAGGGTAAGACTGCAGTCTCTTGAATGATAGCTAGTGGGTGGATGGTTTGCCAAAATCCGACCTTGCATTTTTGTATTTCAAAGTATATTTAAAAAACAATTATTTTTTTTATTTTTGTATATTTTAAATTATTTTTTTATATATTTTTATATTTTTTTGATATGTTGATGTTGAAAAATAATTTAAAAAAAATTATTTCAACATATTTTCAAACAAAAAAAATATTTTAAAAAATTATCACTACCACAATGTTGTTTATCACGGAATGTAAAAACAAGTACTTGGATACTAAGAACAAACCATCGGGCGAGCACTTAGAAGTTGGCAGACAGATTAATCCCATTTTCGATCAGAGTATCGCGAATAGCTGAATCTGTATACTGAGCTGTAAATCGATAGAATTTATTGTCTTACGTGGTTCTGCAATTGTGTCCAGATTGAAAGAATCGAAAGAATAGTCTGAATTATGTCTACACCCAGAAGGGCTACATCCTGACCTTGAAATTTTGCATTTTGCCATCGCCTCTTATATGGCATATGTATCAGATGAGTAACTTGGGTTGGTGGGCCTGTGTAGTGATCCAAGGCACCAGCGTTTGACACCGCTCCCATCATCATTCATCTCTGTGATTAACCCAAGAAACTTCTGGGCATTCTCTGACGAATTCAAACATGCTTTACGGCAAAGTTGTTAATTCTGTTCTGTTTTGTTCGGAATATTTACAATATTTTATATCAATTCAAAAAACAAAACAAAATAAAACAATTTTCATCTCATTTTAAATCTCGGTTTGTTCCGGATTTTTCGGTTAAATTTCGGCCGGAATATTCCGGTTTCGTTTCACATGTTCCGTTCCGGTCTTGAAAAATCATTGAATCAAATTGAACTCGGTTCAATTTAATCAATTAAATCACCCAAATATAAAAAACTCTTTTTCATTACTATTTTCAATAACAATAATATTAATAATAATATTGAAAATTATTATTACTATTTTCATTAACAATGATATTAATTTTTTAAAATTAGATTTATCACTAATATATATGGTTTATATTCATGTTGTTTTTTTCATGTTTATACTTTGTAGGAATTTGAACAAAATAAGAGATGCTTTAGATCTCATTAGTCTTGATAACATTGATCTAGTTTTATATTTAAAATATTTGTGTTAAAACATTTTACTTTCATAATATTTTAATATTTTGTTTAAGTTGAATTACTTTAAGTTAAAGATCTATTTAATCCTGACTATTTATAAATATTTTAAATTTTAAAACTATATTTGTTTGACATTGTATTTGTATTGTATAATTTATAATTAATTTATCTTGAATTTGAATTATGTTTGTTGAATTATATATATACATACTAATCTCATTAAAAATTAAACACATTCAAAATAATTAAAAAACAATAATCAATGTTCAAAAAAATAGCTAAATAAGCCAAGAAAATTGACATGGGAGGGAGGGGTATTAATTAAAAAAAAAACTTAAGAAATAGTTAAAAAAAATAGACATAAAAGGTAGGTATTAATTGAAATAAAAAAGTATCATCACAAGAAAAGCCCAGGCCCGTGTGCCTGGGCTTTTTTTTTATATTTTTTTAAAGGGATGATAACTTGTCAACCACCTCTGTTGTTTTTGGGGAAAATAGTCATACAACGTGTAGTCTACCAGCCCAGATTCCAGCCACAAGTATGATGACTGGAGAATTGAGCCTATCGGTTTTTTACCCTAAAAATTATTTTTCAACCCATTTCAACCACACAACATCGTACAAACACCCTTAGAATACTAAGAAACCAACATGTTAACCTAATAAACTCAAAAAACACTCTAAACCACAAAATCAAACCGGAAAAAACATTTCATCCTTGACTTAATTCTAGTTTTTTAGGCTACATTGAAACTTAAAACAACTATTATAAGACTCTTCTCGCTTAGTAGAACCCGTTGACACCAATTTTAACATGTTTGGTGATCATAATTGTCAAAAAATAAAAAAAAGCTTTCTCTCTTTTTATTGCAATCCAGTGACTCCTCTATGAAAAAAAAAACAGAAAAACAAGAAAAATAAAATTTAATACCAAAATGTAATTTGTCAAGATTAAAAGGATCGGTCATCTAACAACAAAAAAAGATAAGGGATGAAAATATACTTTCCAAACAACTTGCAATGTCGCCATTTATGTTATCCATGATTTTCACTTTGGTCCTCTATTTTAGAATTCAACCCTCCCCAAAATAAATGTACAAGTGCTTAAAATAATTTATTTATACAAAATAAAAGTTCAAGGATCAAATTAAAAAAAAAAACATTGCATCAGCATGATATATTGAAAAAATAAATAAAAGAAAGAACCCTTTTAGTTTATATTAATATTTATTCCAGGAAATCATACCGTGCTTTATTGAGAGGCTTGGTATATGCAATTCAGAATTTCGTTGTCTTTTTCGTCCTTTTTTTTCCCCCCTGAACTCTCTCATCCACTAAACAGAATTTTAGGTTGTTGCCTCTACAAATTGTGCAACGTTGGTGTAAAGAGCACATCCAAAAATCTGCCCTTCTACAAGGTCCCTAGAGCACAATGTCCGTAAATCTAAATTAAAGGTCATGTTTAGAATCTTTTTGTTACTGCAATAAAAAGAAATACAAAATAAAGGGCACAGACCTTCGACTTCAACTCAACAGAGATCCCTAGAGCTTCTGGCTGTCTAAGTTGTCCTGATTTTACACGTACAGCACAACTAGTGCAACAACCTGCAAGCACATAGCATTTTATCTCGAACAATTTTAACCAGAAAATAGCAAGAGCCATAGGCTGCAGGGTAAATACACAGGCAACCCTGTCTCCAGAAAAAAATCAGAAAAAAATGATCACCAAATGGCCTATCAGAAAGTGTAAAGTAAGTTTTTATATTGATTTGCTAGGGTTTAACACACATGCAAGAGATCTAATAAAACTAGCACTTTCTTCTGTATAAACTTAAGTTCTAGGTTTAATTGACACTGAAAACGCCATACTGCAGTGAGCTATAAGTTACTTAATACACCAAAACAAAGCTAAGAAAGAATTGATAAATAAACAAACAAACAAACAGAGAGCGAAAGGGCAATTATTCGTTGGAGAAGATGATTACTGGATAAAAGGTGTGAATGCGCTTCTTTCCTTTTCTTTTCTCCCTCCCCACTCGATTTCATAATAAGCTAAAATTAAAGACCATACCAAGGGAGACAGTACATCATATCTGACCAGAAAAACTTTAAATGCCCAAATCTTATAATTTGACCATGAGTCTTTCAGATCGTTCCATGGCAAACTCGTAACGATAAAATGTAAAACTTCATTAATCCTCTGGATTGAACCTTAGGACACACATTTATGCCAAATGGAAACAGGTCCAAAGGTGACAATAATTGGCCTCACTGCTATACGATGAAGCTTATTTGCCAGGAAGAAGAAGATACAAGGTACAGGCCCTCAAGTTTGAGAGCCTTTGCTGGCTATCACCGTAAATGAATGCAGAAGCAGCTCATTAAAAAAAAAAAACACTCGAAGCAGCATGCAGTCACATGAAAACATTTCCTGATAATAGGCAGGCACAGTTTAATTGTTATATTATTGGACCATAGCCATCTGGTTTTGGTGAAGTAATAACTCTGTCCTCTAAAATCTACTTTCTTATATGTATACACAGTGTGGGTGTGACAAAAACATCAAAAAGTCGAGCAATTCTATACAATAGTGTGATATCAGAGAACAATATTACCGTGCCTGCAAGCAAATGGAAGCGTGATGTTCTGTGATTCCGCTGTGTGCAATATATACTGGTTCTGCATTCCCACCCAAAGCACAAACAACATAGCATTTAATCTCCTGATTCAATTATAACAGCAATTCGATTCACTTGCAAGCTATCTATATTAGTAGTATTTTTTTTCCCGGGAAACAAACAGAGTCTAAATTCCGTACCTCTGGAACAAGGAACTCGTGAACCACTCCTCGTTGCCGATCATGAACAGTGACTTTACGAGGTGGAATCGACGGAGAGTTGCCCGTTCGATCGTTCACTCCTACTGAAGTTTGTAGCTCCGATGTCGTTTTAACACAGCGGCATTTAAGAGAACTGGAGTTTGGAGATGTAATTTGCTGGTAAAATGAGGTGAAGGAGTGGCAAGAAATGCTAAGGTCCATGGATTCCTCTACTTCTCCTCTCCTCTCCTCTCCTCTTCGCGTTTATGTTAAGAAAGGTCCATGGAGAGGTGGCCACTTGGTACTTCCGTTTGTAGGGAATCATTGCGTGTCACGCCACTTTTTTACTTGCACTCGTTTCGTACTTCTGTTTCTTTCTTTTTTTTTTCAAGATTTTTTTTACTAAAACTTCCTATCTTTTAAACGCTAATCAACCCTATTTTAAAACTTTTTTTTCATTAATTAATTTATACTTATTAATAAAATAAATTTAAAATATTATAGATTATTTTTTTTAATATCTAAATTGTCTTCCTAATTTCTAGATCTTCTTTTTTTGCTGCATCATTTTTATAACTAAGATCACAATTGAAATTGTGATTCAATCATATTATTTATAAAAAAAAATTAATTTTTTTTATCTTTAAATTATTATTTTATATATTTTTAAATCATTTTGACATGCTAATATTAAAAATAAATTTTAAAAAATAAAAATATATATTATTTTAATACATTTTTAAATAAAAAATAATTTATACCACAAAGTTTACTCTTCGATGTTGACACGGATTTTAAAGCGTTGACATTTCTTTGTGAAAAATAATCATGTGAAATCAGAAATTTAGATAAGTCGGCATAGAGCATGGAGATACAAAATATGTCAAGTTTAGGTCACCACAGTGGTTTAGTACACCATTATGAGACGTCAAAACTGAGAATTTACATAGACAAAAAGGCTACATGGATTCTTAAGCAAACCAACGGCATCCTCTACTTCTCTGCAGCAGATATTGTACAGCAGCAGACAAAGAGTTTCAGCAGCCCACATGCTAATTAGCAAGATGTTCTTGGCGCATAGCATTGTTTTCCTGGATCTTAATTGATTCTGAAACAAAAAGCAAGTGCTTGTGTAAGTCAATGACAGGGGGGGGGAGTACTGTAATGTGGGACGGACACCACAACCACCGAAAATAACTAAAATCTTGTCTATGCTAATCAATGTATTGTTAGCCTAAATCCAAAAAAAAAAAAAAAAAGATTTCTTGTGCACAGTAGGTTGTCTCTTCGTCTTTAGAAAAGTTCAATTTATCTCGCATTTTGGGTTGGTGAGCTTTCTACTGCACACAGAATGATGTGTGATGTTGTCCCGAAAATTCAAAGTAGTCTTGGGGAAAATATCTATGATTTGGATAATTGTTAATTTTTTTGCTTTTGAAAATCAGTCTGTTCTTCTTTTGAGATAGATGGACTATTCCCTGAATTTAAAGACTTTTTTTTATAGTTAAATCAATGATTTTTTCTTATAAAAAATACAATAATATTACAAAGAGATACTCTAGAAATAAACATACAGTAAAGAATGAAGATTCTAAAACTGTTATTTAAAGAATTCATGATCTATTTATATCTCATGAATGAATCTCTTTATTAAAAAGGTAAATCGAAACGTAATATTATTTTGATAGTATTTAAGAGGAAAAATATCAATTACATAACATGTATATTAATATTGATAGGAAAATTTTCTGACGTGTATATTAATGTTGATGGAAAATATCTCTAACATGTATTAATATCGATAAAAATATAATGGATTTTTTTAAAAAAAAAATTATATATCTAATAAGAGTAAAAAGAATATGATTTAAAATGTAGCTATCCTAGGAGTAGATGAGTTTTTCACTTGACTGAAACTCAAGTAAGGATAAGTTCTTTGGTTGACTGCGTTCAAGAGAGGTTTGTGAGGAGATTGGTAATATTTTATTTTTTTATTTTTGTCTGTGTTGCAACTTTACCAAGTTTGTACGTTTTAATCCCGTATTTAGGGATGAGAGAGAGGGATGGATTTTTTTTTATTATTTTCGTAGTTATTTTAGGTTTTTTTTTTTTCAAATCAGGAAAATTAGATCGGCTTAGTACTAATTTAAAAAATTTCAATCGAAATTTATTTAAAAAAGCATGTGAATTGAACTGGACTTGTTTAATTTTAAAAAATGTAAAAACAAACTAAATCGAATCGATAAGTTCATGTCAGTTATTCTGTTTGATTCAATTCAATGTTTTTTAAATAAATTTCGATTGAAATTTTTTATCCAAACCAAACCGTTTAAATCGTTATTCACCCTACAAATCATCAAACCCGGGAGCATATAGGTAGTTAACTATCTCTATCCACGTGCCCAAACGGAGCAATGGCGTAGCCAGGGGACAACAACACTCCCAAGGTTTTATATTTTTTAATCTTAGTCATGAAAATGCACTATACCTTTAAAATTTAACTAGGTTTATTTTATAGGAAAATATGCATTTCGCCCCCTCCAAAAAATTATCTATAATTTTATAACATATTTGTTTATTTTATATTCCCCACACCTAAAATCCCAAGTACTTTCACAATCTAGCTTGAGGTTTGCCTTGGTTACGAAAACATGGAGTCCAAATGATCCATGGAGCGAAAGCAGCAATAGAGTTTATTTTTGTATTTTAAAAGTGATTTAAAAAAATATTTTTTTTTGTTTTATGTTATTATTTTATGTTTTCAAATCGTTTTAATGTGTTTATATCAGAAATATATTTTAAAAATTAAAAAATATTATTTTGATGCATTTTCAAACAAAAACTATTTTAAAAAACAACTAGTACCATAATACCAATAGACTCGAAGAGTGTGTTTGTTTTTATATTTAAAAAATATTTTTTATTTTTATTTTATTTTTTTAAATTAACTTTTTTATTTTAAATTTTTTTGATGTTCTAACATCAAAATTAAATTATAAAAAATAAAAAATATTTATTATTTTAATATATTTCTTAACTATAAATATTTTAAAATACAATCAATAATATAATTGCAAACACATCAGCTTAATTTATCTATTAAACTCAGATACGTGACAAAATCTGCACAAAACAGCCACAATCCAAGAGGTGAAATTGCATGTTACGCGCAACCACGACTAAAAAAAAAAAAAAGAAAGAAAGAAAGAAGATGAGGAGTGAAAACTGCAGATTCCAACGTATAATAAAATCAAGAAAAATAATTAATTAATAGTGTCCCAATTGAATGAGGCGTAGCAATTTGTTTTGATATGGCCACGTGCACATCCTTATATGCACATTGCGCTTCATGTGGGTTCTGGAGCCCGAGTTAGACACCTGTCTTTACACACGTGATTTCTCGAACGTGTAGCAATAGAAGGTCAACAGATAGCACACTGCCCACCTGAAAGGAGCAGCGATCGATTGTTAATATTGCACGTACAAAAATAAGGTCAAAGTGTGAGATCACAGGGAACAGGGAAAACCAGAGGTGGGGTTTGGGTTTTCGGTCTTGGAATCACAATTTTGCCCATGGCACGTGCTAATCCTTGTGCATGGCCTTTTTTCCCACCAGGCTTGTTTCTGGCTAATCGTTCTTAACTCTCTTTTCTTCGTGTGTTTCGTATGTATTTGTTCAAAAAAAAAAATATATTAATTTAATATTTTTATAATAAAAAAATAATCTTAAAAAAACATGAATTTAAAACAAAATCAAACACCATAAACCCACATTTACGTTGCAATTGAGGTTGAAAGCCACGTTGAAAAAAAAAAAATTCTCATACTAATTACAATATTTGTTAATTATAAGAGGTATAATTCAATTGATTAGGCTATTTATTTGCTCCTTAAAATTCATCAATTCGAGTCTCATAAATTTTAGGATTATTAAAGGCTTACATGGTCGTTAACTTAAAGGCCCATAGAATTAGTCAAGGTGTGCACAAACTGACTCGGACATACATATTAATAAAAAAAAATATTTATTATTTAAATCAGATATATATGATGATCGTGTGCAGGTTCTTAACTATTGAAAACCAATAAGAGTTGACATTTCCCATAAAAATAAAATTGTGCAGCAATTAAAATAAAAAAAAATGTAGGAATTGATGTTGAATGAAAGTTCATGGATATATGATTTGAACCAGTTAGCATTTATTATTTTATTTTTAGAACTTATAATTGTACTTTATAAGAGTAAGTTTTTACTTTAGACATGTGAGGAACAATATCATCTGTCATCTGAAAAACATATAAAATATTTTTAATCAAAACATAATATCATTTTATTTTTTAAAATTTTATCCAAAATAATATATATATATATATATATATATATATAAATTTTTATATTTGATCTTAATTAATTTAACAACTGCAACCCAACCTCTCCTAGCAGCTAGCTCAACACAGTGGAAAGAAAGGTGCACGATCCGCATAATTGTGCAATTAATTTGTTTTTCTTTATTATAATCAGTCACCATATAATTTGATAGTTGACACATTTGAAAATCCGTATATCCTTACTGATTTTATCATATACATTTACTGTACCAGCTATCATGTAATTTTTTTAAAGTCACTACTAATTAATTCTAATTATTCTAATTTTTTTAATGTCACTAATAATTATTCTCACTCTAATTACCACTTTAATAATAAACGGTGGAAATGCTGACCACATTAATCTGGACTGCGACCCTCTCCACAAACATCAATCGTAATCGTTAAAGATTGAAGATCGGTGGTGTGTTAATAAATCATCATTATAGGAATCGAGTGGCTATCAAGCAAACGATAGAAACTTGACAGTGGTTAAAAAAATACGGACAGTGATTGGAGTATTCTCTGAATTAGTAGTAATAGAAAAAGGTTATTTTAGTAATTGGAATTAGATAGATAATATATTAGCAATCTCTATTTCCAAAGATATAACTAATTAAATGCGGTATTAAATTCGATCTTTTTATCATGCTTGATCCAAAAAGTAAATAAAGTTCATAAAATAACATAAGATTGTCAATAATCATCACTATATATAGAGATAATATTTTATAAATCACTTTTATGATAAGTGAATTACTTATATAACAAGCCTGTAGTCCGCCCGTGGATGGGTGGTCTGACTTTTTTATATGCATGGTTATTATATAATATGAACTTTTTGAACGTAATTTAGGTAATTGTTTTTCTTATTTTTTTTAATTTTAAATTTCATATGGTTGTTAATCATGTAGAGTAATAAAGTTTTTTATTTCTTATCCTTCGCTTATAACGTATTTGTTTTTGTATTTTAAAAAGATTTTAAAAAAAATTTTATTTTATTTTTTTCGTTTCAAATTAAAATTTTACGTGTTTTTAAATTATTTTGATATATTAATGTAAAAAATAAAATTTTAAAAAATAAAAAATATTATTTTAATATATTTTTAAATAAAAATAATCACCATTATAATATCAAAAATAATCTCAATTTTTCTTTTATAAATATGATATATTTGTACTATTTATATCATATTTATGACTTATTGTCTCGTGCATTGCATTGCTAGGGCCTAGATGACAATGACAATGAAAAGTGACAAGTGGGATAGGCACATCCTTCCCTCCTTCATCGGGGCCCAGAAAAAGAGGAATGAATGGTCACAATCCAACGGGTGCCACTTGTACGGTGAAGAGTACCTATGCTTTGATCATTAAAATCCAAAATCTACGGATAAGAAAAATGGAACCGATTGTGGCTCCCACACGTGCCTGTCCACCATAGTAAATTGAAGATGGGACACATGTTCATTTTACAGCCCGACTACAGCAGCATTGCCCCTACATGGTGTAAGGTCATGATCAAATCGCTATCATGGTTAGACTTTTCAAAAATAATTGAATCCACAAGCAACTTCTTCTTCTTCTTCTTCTTCTTCTGCTTCTGCTTCTGCTTCGTGATGTTTGTGTTTTACATGACTTGCACGCAATTTTTCATTAATAAATATGATATACTAGCTTACTTTACGGTGGTCGTTATATTTGTACTATTTATAATATAATTATGTTTTGTTGTGCATGCAATTTTTTTACAATTAATATTTTTTATTATTTTGGTTCATTGAATTTAAAGTTATATATTGTCTTATGATTTTGTGTGCTCTTTCTTTATAATAGGCTTGTGTATGTAGTATTTATTTTTTATATATTCTCGATAAGATGTTAATTTTTTAGGGGCTTCATTTATTTTAAAGTTATTGTCTTGTGTTTTTTTGATAAGATTATATTATGGGTGAGTAAAAAAATCGAAAAACCGATTAAACCGAGAAAACATAAAAAAAAAACTGAAAAAACTGAACCGTAAAAAAAACCCGATTAAACCGATTAAAATTTTGAAAAAACCGGCCAGTTTGGTTTTATAAGCAAAAAACCAAAAAAATGAAATCGAACCGAACCCAAACGAAAAAAACCGAGCCAAATCGGTTTGAACCTGTTTTTGCCATAAAAAACCGAACCGAAACCAGTCGGTTTGACCCGGTTTCGGTTCGGTTTCGGGTTTTTTTTTTAAATCGGTTTGGTTACTTTTTTTTTGATAAAAACCGAACCGAAAATGATTACCCCTGGATTATATAGATATATGATTATTTTTGCAAAGTTTACAGTATTTATTATTTATTATTTATTATTTTATTGTTGCTGTATTCTTTTTATTTTTATTTGGTAAGATAATATTTTTTTGATCATATATATTGATCTATTATGTTAAATAAAAATTTTCCCCATAATATAGTATCTTGCGCATATTAATAAAAATTTATAGAGCGTGTTGATTCACCATAGCACTAGATATATAGTGCTACAAATTACTGCTGATTGTTATTAAAAAATTACAATGTTATCCTTTATTTCCCAACACATAAAACTTTACTTACAAGTACAAGAATCGTTTACATATAACAAATTGGTCATTGTAAAATTCATCAAGGCATATTAGTCTTTGCATTTTTTAGCACATTGTTGTGACTACATTAACTCTAAGAACAAAATTATAAAAAAACTTTTTTTTGGGCCCTCTCGACTTCTCCTTTTTGTTTGCATAGTAAAAATATTGATTTGTCCATTGCACTAGAATTTGTTTAACTTTGATTTAACGGCATTTTAGTTTTTCATGTAGGTTTTTTTTTGTCATATTCATTGTAAACTAGGGGCATTTTCATTTTTTAACAAAACTATAATATTATTAAAAATAAAAGGTGCTAGGTGTGTTGGGTTGACGCGGTAATCTATGATGGTTATCTGTGTCATTTGATCGGCACGCGTTATGTTTTTTTATCCGTCAAAAATATTATTCTATTATATCATTTGATACGCTGACATGTTCTCTTTTTCATGGGTTGCGCATGCCGATGATGATTGGTTGATTTATCACCAGTAAGTCTTTTTGTTTTCCTCTCTCAAATTACAGGTCGGTCCTCTTTATTGTTGATATTTCAACTTAAATCCTTATTCTTTTAATTTTTATTTTTTTCTTAGATCTTTTGTAAAAGTTTTATTTGTTTTTTTTTAATTTAATCCTTAAACTCTAATTTTCACATATTGTTTTTTTTTCAATTTAGTCCTTATCCTTTTGATTTATAATTTTTTTCCCTGACTTCTTTGTAAAAGTTTTATTGATTTTCAATTTCATCATTCAATCTAATTTATGGTGTTTTTTTTTTGCATTTTGATCCTCATTCTTTTGATTTTTTTTTATTTTGTTAAAGTTATTTTTATTTTTAATTTAATCATCTAATAAAAAAAATTATGTTTCCCTCTAATTTATTTTTTATTTTAATTTTCACCCTCATTTTCTTTTTATTCTAGATCCACTTGTGTGAGTGATTTTTTTTCCTGATTTCATCATTCAATGTTTGATTTGTTTGAAATTAAGCTTCATGATATTTTCATGTATAATATTTATGGTCTGATAACCTAGACCATGAATTGAAAGAGTTAACTCGGGTTAACATCTTTTATATATATTTTTTGTTTTTTTTCTTTAATTCATCATTTAACATTAGTTTTTTTTAAATAAAAAAACCATCATCCATCATTAGTTTTTTTTTCCACTCCTATTTGTCTTCTTTTACTATTCAATAGATTTTACATGTGTGTTTGTTTATATTAGTATTTGATCTAATAATAAAATAATTTTAATAAATAAATCTATTAAATATAACCGAGTAAATAACTTGTACTGTGAGATTTTAATCTATATCATTTTCTTGATTTTTTTGTTGATATTTTTGTTTTCATTTATCTACATAAATCATTCTTGATTTATTGAATAAAATAAATATATAAATTTTTCAATTTATATTTAGATCTTTTATATAAAAAACATGTAAAAAAATCTGC
The DNA here is from genome assembly GCF_000002775.5 of Populus trichocarpa. NCBI lineage: Eukaryota > Viridiplantae > Streptophyta > Magnoliopsida > Malpighiales > Salicaceae > Populus > Populus trichocarpa. The sequence goes on along the minus strand of NC_037287.2, from coordinate 18,332,123 downwards.
ATATTTAATTTTTTTATTGAAAGAATACTCAAAACCGAAGCTGAGCGCAGCTCAAATAAGTTGACCAAAACCTAAATTGAAAGTACTGTATGTATTTATTAGCCAATGTTGTCGGTTAAGCTTATATCCACGTGTCTTCACCTCCTTATTAGCGCTCCACCCCCACCGCACCAAATTTACCTCCGACTTTCATATAAAGCACCCCACTGGACGAAACAAAATTTATACACCCCCCTTTTGCCTCTATAAAGTCTCTAGCAATGCAAGGCTCTCTTAACTTCTCCACCACCGCCACCGTCTCTCCCAGGCCTGCATCCTCAATCTCCAAACATACACCATTAATCACATGCAAGATCCTCATTAACCCCTCCAAGAAAAATGTTAGTCCCATAAAACTGCCAATGGCACCGCCAGTACCCTTGCCAGAACCGGCACCTCCATTTCTTGAATCTGAACCAACATCCATCCCAACAGAAAGAACTACCCCCCCAACTCATCTAAATCCTTTTCAAAGTCTTGCAGCTGCTGTTTTAGACAAAATTGAGACCTCACTAATTGTACCGTTTGAGAAAAAAGTTGTATTGCCGAAAACGATTGACCCAGCGGTTCAAATGTCGGGTAATTTTTCGCCGGCTCAAGAGTGTCCGGTTCATCACAGTCTGGAAGTTGTGGGGCAGATTCCCGATACCTTACGTGGGGTTTACCTACGCAACGGCGCTAATCCTCTGCATGCACCCACAGGGGGACACCACTTGTTTGATGGTGATGGTATGATCCATGCGGTTACCTTGGGCTCTGGAAACCGAGCCAGCTATAGCTGTAGATACACCCGCACAAGCCGGTTCGAGCAAGAAGCCCAACTAGGAAGGCCTTTGTTTCCTAAGCCAATTGGTGAGTTGCATGGTCACCTAGGCTTGGCTCGGCTGGCTCTTTTCATGGCTCGAGCTGCAGTCGGCTTTGTTGATGGGACACGTGGCAGCGGTGTAGCCAATGCCGGGCTTGTCTATTTTAACGGTAGATTACTGGCGATGTCAGAGGATGATCTTCCTTATAATGTTAAGATCAAGAGTGACGGCGATATGGAAACGATCGGACGGTTCAATTTTGATGATCAGCTTGATTGTCCCATGATTGCACACCCTAAGGTGGACCCTGTAACTGGTGAGCTCCATGCACTTAGTTACAACGTTATCAAGAAACCCTATCTAAAGTACTTTAGATTTGATGCATGCGCTAAGAAGTCATGTGACTTGGATGTTACATTGGACCAGCCAACTATGATCCACGACTTTGCAATCACAAAAAATTTTATGGTGATCCCGGATCACCAAGTCGTGTTCAAGTTATCGGAGATGATTCGAGGCGGGTCACCCGTAATTTATGATCAAAGCAAGATTTCACGGTTTGGAGTCTTGTCAAAAAAAGCTGTCGATGATTCAAGAATTCAGTGGATTGACGTTCCGGATTGCTTTTGTTTCCATTTGTGCAATGCATGGGAAGAGAATTCTAGTGACGGAGACAAGATTATTGTTGTTATCGGGTCGTGCATGGACCCGCCTGATTCCATCTTCAACCAATCTGAACACCCGCTTCGAAGTGAGTTGTCTGAAATCCGTTTGAATCTGAGGACAGGAGAGTCAACTCGAAGGGTTATTGTCGGGGGTATGAATTTGGAAGCGGGTCAAGTAAACCGAAGGTTTCTAGGTCAAAAAACCCGGTTCGTTTACCTAGCAATTGCAGAGCCTTGGCCAAAGTGTAGTGGAATTGCAAAAGTTGATTTGGAGACTGACGAGGTGACCAAATTTATTTATGGTGCTGGTAGGTTTGGTGGTGAGCCATGTTACGTGCCCAAAAATGGAAATGTTGGCGATAATGGAAGAAGTGATGATGACGGCGAAGGCTTCATAATGGGTTTCGTGAGAGATGAGGAAAAGGGGAGGTCAGAATTGGTGATAGTGAATTCATCGAGCATGAGTCAAGTAGCTTCAGTGAAAATGCCCACTAGAGTGCCCTATGGCTTCCATGGTACTTTTGTCAGCGAAGCTGATTTAAAACAACAATCTGTGTGATAGCTTTGCTTAATGTACATGCTTGTTGATTTTCTGCTGTTTCATCAAAATAAACTCTTGGAGCTGCAGAGCATGTGTTCGGCTGCCGCGCTACCAAACAAATCCGACTCATAAAAGCTTTCCTGGTTAAATGTGTACGCATCTCTATATATAAATGATAATTAAATGAAAAAAAAAAAAACATATCGCTTCACTTTATATATATATTTGTTTTCTTCTCCTCTATGTTTAGCATTATAATTAACACTAACGTAAGCTAGCAGTAGTTATTGTGTTTCTTTTTTCCTTTTTCTGAGATTATTAAAAAAAACAGGACCAACGAAGAGTGACCATTTCGAAGAAATAGATAGATAGTAAAAGAGAGAATCATCTGTATTTATAGATAAGAATATATCTATTTAAGTTTAAAAACATTATTTATTTGTTTTATGAAGCAAGTGTTGAGTAGTATAATCAATAAAATATTCTCTCTTATTGTGTTCGTGGAATAAATAGTATTCTATTAATTATTTCATTGGCCCATTTTACAAAAATATTAAATAAATTCGAGGTAAAAATATCTTTTAATTATCTCATATATGGGATGACTGCTATAGAAGGACTGAATACAGTGAAACCTAACCATATATAAGTCTATTGCTGGTGAATTATAATGGTGGAGACAAAAGTGCATTTGAAACATTAAGAGATAAGATAAAGCCCCTTTAATTCCAATCCAACTTGCATATTTTCAACCCGGCACATATCCTCAGCTACCTCAGTACGTCATTCTATTTTTGTCAACCATGCTAGCAAAACCTATTTAGTTCTTCTAAAGCAAAAAAAAATAAATTAAAAATTGTGATGTTAAAGCTTTTAATTTTGTATTTTTTTGTTTTAATTTAAAAAACATAAACATGTTTGATTTCCATTTATTCTTGATTTAATTTGTTGGAGGGGTTTTGTTTTTGTGTTTTAAAAGTGTTTTTTAAAAAATATATTTTTTTAAAATTAATATTATTTTTTGATATTTTTATATTCTTTTGATGTATTAATATTAAAAATAATTTTAAAAAAATAAAAAAATATTATTTTAATAAAATTTTAAATAAAAAATATTTTAAAAAACAGTAATTTTAAAAATACCCGAAGAGGTTTGATACTTTGATTTATCAATATGTAAACTTGTTTCTTTACCTTTCAACCCTCTTCCTCGCTAAAATCAACAGTTCCTTCTCCTTTTATCACAGCCCAGTCCCCATCTCCTCCTTTGGCCGACACCCCATAACCACCTGTCAGTTCCACCACACCAAGACAAATACAACATCACAGTCCCATATCCACAGCCATTAGCCACTGATCAGTCACCAGCAACAACCAAAACCATAATTGTCGTCTCCCTCACTTTACCAACTGAACCGAACACACCACAAGCCCATAAAACTCCACCCCTCTTCCTCACTAAAATCACAGCAGCCCACCACTCATCATCCAAGAATAAACCAGCAGCCACCACCAATGTCAACCTCTTCCACCCGAATCAACCCATAATAAATCAAAACATCCAGTAGCAGCCTGAACCAGCACCAGCCTAATCTCACAGCCACTGCCCCAGTTGACACCGTCACAACGCTGCCTCTTCCTCCAGCAGGTGCTGGAAGCGCCACCCAAAGCTACCATACACCCATTACAGCCACCGTAAAGTCGTCATCTGCCCACCAACTCCACTGTCAACATCAGCGGTTCAATTTCCCCTCTTCTCCAACAGCCGTCAGACCAAACACGACCTGATCTTAGCGTCGCTGTCATCTCCAACATCCAACACCACAAATCCTCCACACCCAAACCAGCAAATCATCCTCCACCACAGTTACCCCAAACCTCATCAAAATCGCAGTCTTCCACACCAGTAAAAGATCCTGATATTAGCAACTTCCATTTCTCCAAATCATCACGCCAGCAACATAGCCTCATTGGAGTGCCCCCTCGCCATGCCAGGATTATGAAGTTCACCCACAAGTTGTGACCAAGTTTGGACATTCTCTAAGAACTTGAGGGAGAAAGATAAACATCTGCTAGAGTTGTTTGTCTGTGGTTTTTTTTTTTTGGATTTATAAAAGGTACGTGAGAAGCACGCGCCATCCAGTCAGAATCCAAGTGCCGTGCGTAGTACACGCGTCAACAGTGTTTCCAGTCTCTATTTTCAGCAATTTTCTGATCTTCTCCATCAGGTCAATATTGTTCCCAGTTTTTTTGTTTTTTCCTTTCATTTGTTTTATTGTAATCTTTGTAATAATGGATAATTGTAAAAAATATGAAGGAGCATGTGGGGTTTAAATTCATGCTTGATGCGTGAATACCCCGGGGATTTATATTTGCTGGGGATTTTTATGCGCTTGGAGTGATAAGAAAAATTCAATCCCCTTGTTGGGCTCGAAACGGAAGGATTTCAATGTTCTTTGTGTTTTGTTTTCTGATGTTTTCCTTCTAAAAAAATGGTTTCTGGCTTGCCTTTTTAAAATAAATTACGGTAGGAATTTTTAATGCCCTTTACTGGGGACTTTCACTTGAGTTCTAGGTATAAATTACTGTGGATTGTTATAATTAAATTTACATAATCAAATTTACATAGATAAATTATGTAATTAAAAAGATTATAAAAAATATTATTTTTTTATATTTTAATTATAAAGTTGTTGAAATGTGTTTTACATATTCTAATGAGTGGGTGACATTATATTATTAAGAAGACATGTGAAACGCTTTCTAGCGGACAAATCTGGTTATCTGTCATATAATTAGATGCGTAAATGTGTTCTTTTCCACGTGATGCGGCATATATCATAGTTGGATTGTTGTTGTTGATCGATTGTTTATATATTTTTTTTTCTCTCTCATGACAACTAAAATATATAATTATTTTTTGTTTGGTTGTTGTTTGCTTGAGTTTGACATGGATTGCCAGACTCAAGCACCTTGGGTCTGGCAACCATGTTTGGTGGCAGACCCAAGTGTGGTATGACATTCAAGCATGACTGTCAAATCCAAGGAAATTAGGTCTGGTATGTTTGACAAATCCAAGACGCTTAAAACATTTTCTATACGTTTAACATTTTTTTTGTTAAATTTTTTTAATATTGACCTGCTATATAGCACATACTAATATACTAGTTCTATAATAAATCTTGGTGGAATTACTCTAGAGATGACTACATTATCTTAAAATAAAAAAAATGCAATATTTTGTTTTATATTTTTGTTATTTATCCTTTATTATCTAACTTTATGAATAGATATTTTTTGTGTTAAAATTGCTTATTTGTGCTTTTTTTTTCCTTTTATATTGCATTTTGAGTTAATTTGGGATGGATCAACGGAACTTCAAAAATCTATTGAGAGTGTGATGGCTCATGATTTTAATTTGGAACACGATGAAGAAAATGGGCTCAAAAGCCTAATTTAATATTCATCATCATGCCGGGTCTAATGCTTATGCTTTTTAAAGTGAGGATTGAGCTTTAGATTAGACTCTTATCCCAAATCACTTATGTTAAGTTTAGACAAATAATTATTAGAAAAATAATTAGAAAGGTCCAATAAATATATCATCATGAGTTTATAACCTAGAAATAATTTATCTAAGGTAAAATATTTTAGGGTAATAATTTTTTTTTTTTAAATATAATCAGCCCTTTACTTAAATTTTTTTGAAAATCAATTAAGGTTTTAGTTGTCCTAAACTAGGTAGCCACTCTTTATTTATTTTCTAATTTTACGATGATGTCCGGTGGGACACTAATTTAAGCTTCTTCAAAAAAAAAATTAATATTACTTTAAACTATTTTTAATTACGTATTATATAGCAACGGCTGTCTCTCTCTAAAAAACAATACTAATTATATAGATCATATAATAATATGTATGGATCGCTGTATTTATTTTTAAAATTATTAATATTACCGAGTCCAACAACTGACAAAAAAAAAAAAAACTTGTATCGTTAAGTCATTATTCAACTTGTGGATTATTGATTGAGTCTCCATCAATCATTATTTATTTATTTATTAAAATATTATCATATTAAGTTAATCGGGTTACAAGACAATCTTGTCTATAATTAGGTTCCGGGTATGAATTTTTTTAATCAAGTTTTTGATCCAAACCAATCAGAATTTAACAACTGTTTTTTATTGGACTGATAATGGTTTCATCCAATGAAAATTTGCTTCATGATTGACTTTAAATTTATTAGTTATTCATTATTTAAAATTAAAGAGATGTTTTTTTCGCTCTTTAGAATGAGGTTAATAGAGTCTATTTTTGGATAGCACTCTCACAGTGTCAAGTGGCAATTTGATATTAAGATAATTATTATTTTTTGAAATATTTTTATCTTAAAAATATTAAATTGATAATTTTTAAGTGATTTTTAATAATTTTAATATGTTTTTGTTAAAAATAAAAAAATTCTAAACAAATATTATTTTGATATATTTTTAATTAAAAAATACTTTTAAAAATTACTCTATATCAAAATACCAAACTCAGAATCGTTGAATTGCTAGCATAAAACAGAATTAAGGACTTGGCATCAAAGTAGGAAAACATTATTGAACATATTCATATTTTCTTTTCGGCCTACAAGGATGTTTATCTACAACTATATATGGCTCGATCGCATCAAAGCCACCTGGGAACTCTACTGCAACATTTTCCCAGTAAATGTTTTTGATATGTGAAGGTTTTTGCACGACTTTACAAAGGATGGCTCTCATCTATTTGCATAATTAGGTCGCTTTGGCTGGAGTGCTGTTGACATGCTTCGCAGCCTATTTGTTATCTCTGTAAACGATGGTCTGGCTTCTGGATCAGAGGCCCAGCATTCTTCCATCAACTTTCTCCATCCTGTATCGCAGTGTTCTGGTACAGGAGGCCTCAGCGTGCTGCTTACAATTCCACCTTCATTCAGAAATTCCACAATGTGTAAGATCTTTTATCTTTTCAATTTCCTTTCCTCTGTTTTCTCTCTTCCCTGTATTTATCTCTCTTGTGTTGTAATTATTGATAGCTTACGCGTTATAGAGTTTCTGGGTTAAGGGAGGGAAAAAACCTGACCTATTATAGCGCCGAATTGCATGTTGGCATATGGCTCTTCACCAGTCAGGATCTCCCACATTGCGATGCCAAACGAGAAAACATCAACCTGTAAAGGAAGATTTCTCAAATGTTGTTGGAAAATGTGGTTCAAAAACTTTATTAAGAAGTTACAATTTTTATTCTTGATATACTCGAAACTCCATTATACAAGTACTGTGCTAACCTTCTCAGAGACTCGGTTGCTGGTGCCATCCAATAACTCTGGTGCCATCCATGGAAGGGTTCCACGCACACCACCAGATACGAGCGTGTTCCTTTTAATTTTTGACAATCCGAAATCTCCAACCTGGAGAACAGGTGAATTACATGTATGAATGAGACTGATGTAGAGTGAATAAAGCTGAAAGAAACTCTTTTGGAAATTGAAAAGCATGCTTTGATACAGAATCAGAACTAATAGAAGACAATAGAATAAAGGAAGGAGTAAGGAGTAAGGAGTAAGGAGTGAGAGGTTTCTGCAAACATTACCTTGCATATGGGGCGTTGGGGATCCCTTAAATTGACAAGCAAATTGTCGCACTTCAAATCAAAATGAATGATATCTCTCAAATGCAGATATTCCATGCCAAAAGCAGCATCGAGAGCGACTATAAGCTTTTTTCGACGATCAAGTGATCTGTGCAACGAAGAAAGATTCTAGCATATTTCATGATAAATGGTACAAGCAAGCAAAGGATTCGCAGGCCACCAACTCACCTATCCTTCTTTTGCAAGACACGCCTCAATGATCCATTTACCATATATTCAGTCACAGTTGCCATTGTTCCCCCAGGGCCGTCAGGGACCACACCATAAAATGCTAACACATTTGGATGATGAAGATCTGATAGGATGCGTGCCTCTCTCCAGAAGTCTCTACTCTGCATAAATAGGGAGGGTTAATTAGATTTTCACTCAGAAAGATTCTAAAGCTTGTCTAAGAAGAAATCCAGTTGCTAAGACTTCTAATTCAACAAAAGGTTATGAGTTGTTTGGTCTTGATTTTTTCACTCATTATTTTATGAAATCTTAGACTACTACATGAATTGTTCTACCATGAACAGCCCACCATTATCAAGTGAAAGAAATTATGATGGAAAGGAATTATTTGTTCTAAAACTGATGATTACAAGGACTAACCAATCGCTCTTGCTCTGATGAGTTGCCTGAAAAACAACTCCTTTTGATCCTTTTAATAGCAACATCAGTACCTCTCCATTTCCCATAATAAACAGTTCCAAATGTGCCAGATCCTAATTCCTGCTCTTCTTCAATATCTGCATTCCTTATGATCTGCAAATCAAGAGTGTGAAGCTTTTAGTTAATTTAATTTATCCCTTTTGAAATGGAAAAAAATGCCATAACCATGTAACATCTAAATGATGGTAGAGAGTTGAAGTCATGAGCACATTTTAATAAAAAAGTAATGAGATCCAGGTCACATTTGAACTAGTAGGGGCTTCCAAGTTCAGACTTCTTTTTCACTGAAATGAAGGTTTGTGTGAAAACAGTTGGAACTGGCATCGGGGACCAAAAGCATTCCCCTACAATTAGCTAAATGAAACATTTGACAGATTTGGCTTGCAGAACAGGCATGGGAGTACTAAAGGATATTTTCTGATTGATGAATAAAAATAAAAAAAAAAAACCAAAGATTTGAGACTTGTGAGATATTATATCCTAACCTGCAAACGATAGATGCCTGCTTCTATTTCAGCCATCGCAGCATCACTAATGGAATCATTCACGTCTTTGTCATCACCTTCAATATCCTAAAAAACAAGGGGTCAGAGAGGTAAAACAGACCAGAAAATGAAATATCATACACAGAGAATCCAAATCAAAAGGAAACAGGTTACCTCAGATTCATATTCTTGACCCGTGCTTTCTACCTCAATAACTCCATCAGATTGAAATCCCTCTGCGAGCTCTTCTTCTACTCGTGGGACAACATTCAAAGAAAAGGGAATATCTGGAGGCGTAGTTCCAGTAACATCCTCAACAATTACCACTGGCTCTGCTATCTTATCATCATGATGGTTATCTAAAGGCTGTGACTGGACATATAGAGCATCTCCATCGATTGATTCCTTATATGATAGTCCCTTGTCATGAATCTTTTCGACCTTTTCATTATAATTCACAGGGTCTTCATGACACAAGGAATCCAATCTACTTGAAGCACTCCTGTTGGATTTCTGAATAGATATTTTGAAATTAGAGGAAATTATTATCTGCAAGTTTTAGTTTAGATCGGAAAAATCTTGCTATGGACAGCTATACTTACAGAGCTGGGGACTTTTGGTCCCTTGTCCCTTGATCCAAGAGATGCAGAAGGTAGATATTCAGGATCCCAATGGAGAATTCGTTGACCATCTTTGCTCTCAGTCATAGTACACTGCTGTTCCTTGGCAACCTTATGGCTCTTAACAAAAAAATCAGGTGCAATAGTGTCTGATTGGTGACTCTTAGGGTGCTCCTTCATAGCATCTGCATAATTTTCGGAAGTGTTAACTCGAGTAGCTGAAACCATCCTTCCATATGCTTGAGAATCTAGAGGATGACGATAAGCACTTGGTGGGAAGTTTAAATTCGGTAAGTTCCTATGCTCCATGGCATTATCATTTAGTGCAACTTCAACATTTCCTTCATACTGTTGTCTGCCTACATCAGAATAGTTAGCATTCCTGTTCATCCACTTCAGCACCTCTTGCTCTAAGTCAATATAACTCAGCTCTTCATTGCAATGATTCTCGAACTCAATCAATTGGTGTTTCTCATCCATTATATATGGTGCCAGCACTGGCCTTTCTAAGGATGAATTTGACATTTTCAGTGAAGATGATTTTCCCATTCCATCATTCCTGAGGGACAGCAGAATAACTGCTTCTTCCAACCATTTTTCTGCCACCTCACCATTTTCCTGCAACTGCGAGTCAGAAAATGCCCTTTCCATAATCGCAGGCCAGTCCGAATTCATAGAATTTTGAGGACGTTGTTGATAAGAAGGGAAATCTCCGCTCTGGCTACGATTATGAAGATGCATTTCAAGTTGTTTGCTAGTCTGATCAGTTTCCCCTGGATATTGTTGATAACAAACTTGATTCACCGATGGAATCGGCCCATGAGGAAGATTATTATAAAATGCAGTGTCAAATGGAAATTTGTCCGCAGCAAAAGTACCGATATTTTTATTATTGTCAGGGAAAGGTTGATCAACATAAAATAAGCTTTTAGAATTCTTATGACCTCTGTACTGAATGTTAACTGGACTCACGGGAGGAGATTGATTCTTATAATCTGATGCAGTTCCTAGTTGGCTCGCAGAACTCTGTCCACTAGAGCTCTTCTGGGGACTGTGGTCCAGCATGCCATTAACAGCAACAACATACTGACAATCAGCATTACACTGTTGTGAGGTCTTACCTTCAAAAGAATTTGGGCTGTCAGGTTCACCGGAAGAAACAAGAAATATACGCAGTCTTTGTGAGCCTCCATTTTTTTCAAGCCCTTGATATTCCTCTATCATGTGATGAAGATCTTCATCAGAAGAAACAGAAATAAGTGCATCAAGATCCTCACCAGGGAGCTGGTACTTGATCGTATGAGGTTGGTCACAAATCGCCAAAGTTTTCTTTGCAAGCTCCTCCCATGTAACATTTTTTCTGATGGATATGATCCTTGTTTCTCCACCAACATATCTAAGCTTCCCATCATTTGGCCTTGGCAATATCCTCCCCCCAAAGCTGCATAGAAATTTCATTTTTCCAGAGAAAGCACTTTCTGAAACTCTAGTTCCAAAAGGCTGATATGGCCAAGGGGTTTCCGGAACACAGTTAGGTGAACTGGTCGGACATAAGGTTACTCGACCAGAATTATTTGTTTCATCAACATAGTTACTTGGTTTTAGTGCATTGGGAACATACTCCCAGTGGTATCTGCCTGCATTATCAGCATAAGCCCTATTTTCTAGTTCAGCGGCAAGTCCTGTGGCTTCTATCCTGGAAACATGATCTGAAGCATCACAATCAGAATCCTTTCTCCTTACCCCATGAGTGCCGGCATGATTTTCAGAACCCATCGGATTGTTCTGATTATAATTGAATCCCATTTGCCCTGGCTGGTTATGATCCAGCACTCTTCTTCGAGCAAACTGGGGAGAAAATTCCTCACCAGTCTGTACAGAAATATTATGTACATTTCCATCTGCAGGAATTCCGTCCCTAGTCACAACTTTCATTTTATCTCCAAAGAACTGCTGGCCTGAGCTACCAGGCGTCTCATGTGTCATGGTCTATAAAAGAAAATTCACTTTAAATACAGCTGCATATGAACATTCACTAGCCTGTCGAGCCTTGTTTTCTCCATGCTCTTCCAAATTCCCACCGCACTCGAAATTGGACCAGATCATAGCACTCACAGCCCCTATGCACAAAATCAATAACATTCAGCGCTTATTTTCTCAATAGCAACTGCTGTCATCTTAAATGGGGGCAAAAAGTCAAAGTGCTATCAGCATCATTATGCAATACACAAATTCCCTTTCATCACTACCAAAAAAACATTGTCATTAAGGATCTGTATACACCAGGTCTTCAATCAAATCCACTTGATGTTACAATTCCTGCTAAATCCATTGAACACACACAACTTTGCTTCAAAAGAATAACAAAAATAATTGCAGTGCCACAATTCACTTTGATCTTTTATGCATAATCATCCATCAAACAGTTTGTGGAAACTAAAAGTTCAACCTTAATTTTATGAATCAACCAATGAAACAATGAACCAGGTTCAATCCATACAACAACCAAAGGATCAAGATATATCATCAACAATGCATTATTCACATTGCAAAGTGAAGGGCAAGGAACGAAAACAAAATTAAGAAATTAAGAATTTCCTATATAGAAGAATGATTAGATGTGGCAAAGATATTAAACTATGTACATGAAATAGAGCAGAACATGTACTGAAATGGGTACCTTCTTGTTTGTTGAAATTTGCAGTTTTACGTGAACATGTAAAGAATTGAAGATTGTTCCATTGAAGAAGAGGAGAAAGCCAAAAGAGGAAAATTGAGTATGAGATTAAGTTTTGTTAGAGTCTGGAGGATTTGATGGAGAAAGAGAGAGCGTTGCATGAGAGACGGAGTTTAAAAAGGGAGAGCTTAAAATAACGTGGACAAAAATATGAGGAGAGCGCGAACATAACTGTAAACTACAACCATCTTAAACTCTTTCACTTTATTACAGTTGGATCCGATACCTAGCCAATCCTGTCTATTGGGTCAGGCCGAGTGTAAATAAAAGTTAATTTAATTTGACTCGGTCCCTTGTCAGGTAAATGAGTTGAGTGAATGTATAATCCACTTAACTCGATTAAAATTTGATTTTTTTTTATTAACTTAGGTTAAATTATGACATGTACATTGCTCCAAGTTGACCGAAGTTTATTTTTGTATTTAACTGCATAAATTTACTTGTATAAGTTTGTAAATTAATCATTGTTAGAATTACAAAATTAAAAAAAAAAATCTCGATCGTTCGTGCATGCCTAAATTTGAAAAACCTATAAAACGTTCACTTTCTACATTTGTCTTTGCATTCCGAATTGCGGTTCTGGACAACCGATTATCGAACCACAAAAGGGAAAGCAGCGAAACCTCGCACAATGCCGACTACTTGAATTATAGTGGCTTCAACAAAGCAGGGAAAAGAGCTTGAGCTTTGTGAAATCATGCTTGTAGAAGCTAGCATCCATAACTGTTGAAACGGATGACTCTGTGAAGTGATGCTTCTTGACGGTTTCTATTGTGTTGCCATTCAAATGGCTCCAACGGACAACACAACTGATAATGTTCAAGTTTCTTGCAAGCAGCCAACGATCAGTAGCAACACATGAAAGAGGTGAAATATCCAGAACCGATAATACCTTGATACCAGTAATGGCTCAGATTATGAAGTACAAATTCATCGCTCATCAAGGCAGGAAACAGTTTGTCTCCCCCGAGCAAGAACAAGGGTAAATTGCATCAATCTTTTGCCTTGTGTCTCCCAGAACTGAGAACTTATAATGGCTTCTTCTTCTAAAGATTTTGTGGCTGTGTATGTATACTTGAGATTCTAGCAGCAGCAATTAACTGCCACCGTTTGGCATGAAACTTGTAAATTTTATAACCTATACAAGCGAGTTCATTTGTTATCCACCCAGTTCATCAGCAATCGGCTTCAATCCATTGACCTTCTTTAGCACATCATCAACAAGGACCAGCTAGCAAATTCTGGAAGTCATAATACAGTAGTTTGAAAATGTAACCAAGAAAAAATTAGAAAAAAACAAAGAAGAAACATCTTCATCAAGACAGCTACTACATTTCAAGATGAAAGTTAGAAACAGAAACATCATGATTTATGCATATGCAATTTTTTAAAATTAAAGTGATGGTATGGAGTCGTTTTTTCTCATAGGAAGTTAAGAATTTGCATAACATCAAGGGAGAAAAAAGGGACGCACCAAATGAGGCTACAGATCAGAGAAACACACGCAAGTAGGCTTCAGTGAATGATTTTATTTAGGAAAGCATTCCTCTCTATTTCATGTCATCTCTCTTAAGCACTAGTCAACTAATTAAGGGGTGGATTTATTTTAAACACATCTAAATCTTCTTCAAACTTCAACAAGTTGAAGATAAAATTCCTTCGAAAGAGAACCAGCAAAACAGCCAAGACACAAAGTGATTCTGCCTTGGACACGGATACACTTGCTCTTATGTTTAGAAATAGAGTTTTTTAGTGATTAAATAATGAGTTTATCAAGTATTTATAAGATCCTTTTTCATAACAAAGAAATGTGGTAGCTTGATGTAAAAATACTTGCAAAACAATTATTTTTAAATGGATTTGAAGATACTTAAATACTTAAATTAATATCTTTATGAATATAAAATATATAAAAGAATATTAAATTTTAAAAACAAGGTTATTTATTTTTATTTTGATATGAAAATAAGTGCTATAAAAATTGATATATATAAGTTAGAAATAAAAATTATCCGCCTCTTATCTAAATAGTACAACATGTATTTATATACTCTGAACCTCGTAAAAAAAATATTAGAAAGTTATATATTCATATAAAGTTAGGGCTTTTCTTTAGTATTTAAATCAATCCTTCTCTAGTGATTTGAATCAAATGATCGCTGAAGAAGAAATAATCATTTAAATAATCTTTTCCACTTATTAGAAGAAATTAAGAGTCTCACTATCACATATTCGTCAATGAATATGATAGCAATTTAGTTTAAAAAAAAAGCAAAATTATCAATATCATTCTTTCAATAAATTAAATGTCATCCTTAAAGAAAAGAAAACAGTGGTTTGCCAGTATTGCTTGTTCATTTATGAGAGTGCAATAAAAATTATTTTTTATTTAAAAATAAATTAATATAGTATTTTTAAAAAATTATTTTTAATATCAGCATTTCATTAAAAAAATATATATATAATAACTTAAAATTTAAAATAAATTAATTTTTTTTTAAAACATAGTTAAACCCCAATATCAAACATAATCTTAGTGTTGTTACGTGATGGTAAAAAAAAGGACTCCAATCAATTTTTATATACATAAATAGGTTGTTTGGAATTAATTATATATTTATTATAATTAAATTCAGTATTTGATTTCAATCCAATTATAATTATAATAGGTGAAGGCTGGAGTGTAACGAGTAAAATGGTAAAGTGTTACTATGAGCACCTACATAGGAAGGTGGCAAAAGAGATCCTATGTGGCAGGGTTTGAAACTGAATTGGGGACGAAAACCTGAGAGAGAGAGAGAGAGAGTCGTTTGTCACGTGACATGATGCTCTTAGGCTACAGCCACTCGGCAGGGAATAAAAAGCCATCCACAAGCATAAATACATAATTGCATATTTGCAGTGTCCAGCTCACGTGACCACATTTACAATGACGTGGCCGGTTGCTATCTCAGTATTATCATCAAACAAATTTTATTTAAATATTACTCGTAAGGAATTCTCAATAAAGAAATCCTATTTGTTTTTAAGCTTTCCATCATATTTTAATTCTGTAAAAAAACATCATCTTACATAGAATTTAGCAGCTTTCGTTAAGTATTTTAACACAAGTCATAATTAAGAAATCAAAATAATTTAAATATTCTGGGCAAATAAAAAAATCTATAAAGATGTGGACTACGAGGTTACACCTACCCAACCCGTGAAAAAAAATCCAAACATTAACACATTCCCCCCCTTCTTTCTGAAAAAGGAAGTGTTTCTGTAGCATGCATACATTGGTCTGCAATCTGAATCAGTGGAGCGGTGTGTAAGAATAAGACAGTGATACCATGTTTATTCAAATCTTTCTATCTTCTAGATATTATATTTTCATGAATTCAAAAACCAGATGTTTCCCTCTGATCAACTCCCGAGGATGTTTCTGGCAATCACAAGTAGTGACCAACTGACCAATAAATGGTGTTTCTGTAACGTAAATACATTGGTCTGCATTATCGGAGCAGTGTGTGACAAGATGGCAACGAGTATTGTGTTTATGGTGTTAACAAGGAGCAACGCAAGATCCTGAAGTAAAAGGGTTGTTGTATATCAGTAGAATGATGTCCAAATAACAGCAACTGTGAGCATTTCTATCGATGCAGCGAACCGCGTCCATCTAGCTAACAAATCAGCAGCTTCGTTTGTTAGACCTCCTCCGTCTTCAGGCTTGCCACTTCCCTATTGCATAGATTAAAACAAAATAATGGGAATGTCAAATCCTAATGACGATGCAGTTTGGAGTTCAATCTTAAGTTAGGAAATCACTTCTAAAGTTGAAGCGATGCACAATTCAGGCTGCCGCACAACATATATTTGGTCACCGTGACTATCGTCCTTGTAAATATCCTGGTTTCTGTGCCAAGTCCACAATGCATATGTGGAATTCACAACCTGCATTAAGAACAAGAGGATAATATTCAATAAATAGAAAGATTCAAACAGCAACTAAATGAAGCCACCCTAGCTTCTTGCAGGCCTTAATTGGTCTAAAAAGATCAGCAAATATGAACTCCATATGCACACCACTAATACTCATGGATATGTGTGCGTATATGTATTTGTGCATGCATTTCTGCTGTCGGATGTCCATAAACCTGCGCCTATTAACAAATTTTGAATGAAAAGACATGGAAGAAAACAAACGGCGGAACAAATGGTTCGATCTTGAATTTTCATATGGGAAAACAACTGGTGTTACCAAAGGTTCTGGAGAGGCAAAAGATCCTTCTACAGTGAGATTTATTTGAAGCCAAGTCTAAACTTCAGGCACGAGGCCTTGACTTTAGTCAAGCATTGCCCGGCCAATCGATAAAATGAGGCTGACGTGACTAAGCAAGCATCTGGAACTTCAAGGTGTATATTATGTACATGAAATACACCCAGTGTATCACATGAGAGAAAATTCAAGAATCAAAGCACTCCCAAGTTCTGAAACAAACTGACTGGAAAAACTACATGAAGGAGTTCATGACACTTTAGGCTTAAGACCATACCTCAAGTATTCCATGCCCAAAGCTGCTCTCCCTAAATGCACTCCACTCAGGCTGCTTGTCCCAACAAAATTTGCCCTCAGCAGGACCAGAAGAAAAATTAATATGACACACCCCTCCAAATTCTGGTATGTTATCCCCAGCTGATGGACAGTTTCCAGGTTCATCAGCATGATCGACATCAACTTTCTCAATATTTCCACCATCGCCAACTGTTATGTAAACGGGGCCACATGGATCTAATGTATAGTTATAAACTCTGTTCATCCGCTCATAAGCATGCACCTGTAAAGTAGATAGTGTTTGATGTTCATTTATAAAATAGATGATAATCTTGGCAATAATTTATATTTAATTCATTTGCATATCCATGTGCTTCCTCCCATGCCTCCAAAACATCTCCATATAAAATATAATGTAAACAAAAGATATAACTAGAATATCTATAAATAGCTCATCTGTCTTTGAGAAGGGAAGCGAGCTCTTAAACTGATAGGGAACAAGAGTAAGAATGCTATGCAACTGAGATATCCAACTACTTGACGTATCTGTTTCTGAGGCATCACATTAATTTTGTGAACACGATGTGAGAACTCCCAGTAACAATTACTAAACTTGAATTCTGCCTTTGGTGGAAAGGGTTTTTAAAAGACTCTTAAATGAAGTTGTATTTGAGAACATAATTACTTTTAACCAGCAAGCTATTCTGTAAAACAGAATGTTGTGAACCTTGATGCTTGAGAAAGTGTGTTTGAACTTTAGTGATATGCATCGAAACAGTCTTATTCACCAATTATCATTCTTTATCTGACTTGATTAGCAACAGAATTTGCAAGTAGATATCCATCCATGAGAGCTAAATATGCAGATCCCAACTTACATGACCAGAAAAGACAATGTCAACACGGTATTGATAGAGAAGCGCTTCCATTTCCTGCCTCATGCATTCAAATTCCTGATAGTGAGAGGAATAGCTATTATACCATGGTGGATGCCAGGCGGCTACCAGCCAAGGGGTCTTAGCGCGGTCTACTTGATTTAGATCTTGCTTTAACCAAGAATACTGAGCACCTGAATTGAGATTGATAGAATTTACCAATTTTGTGGTGCTTCAATCTCAGAAAAGAGATAGCATCCTAGGATTGCAATGGTCCTGAAAGTTTAAATATGTTGGGGATTATTTTGATCAAGAAAAGGAATCTCTCATACCTGTGCTGTTGTAGTCAACATATGCTCCTAACATTACAAAATGTATGCCCCCAGCATCAAATGAATAATAGAAGTTGCTGTTAGAGCCAGACTCTTCCGATGGAACTGCGTATCTAGTCAAATATGATTTGAAAGTTATCCCAGAAACCTGAGGTTCAATCTCATGATTCCCTTCAATGACCATCATAGGACTGCTTGAGATAAGTGGCTCCATGAATCTGAACTCCAATTAAAACAGTTTCAATCATAAGACCATGAAAACTTGTTGTAATAACACAATAGGGAAATACTTTATAGAATACTTAATGGACATTATAAGCCTTTTACTTGTGCTTTTCTACTTTGGAAGGCTCTAGTAATTCCAAGAATTTGTCCATGCAGTTAAACCATTAAATAACTGTGGATGACTCAGTACATATGAGAAATTTTAGTTTAATGGAATGCAAGAAAAGGCTAGGAAAATAGAAGATGGGCTTATGCACAATAGAGAAACAAGCAGAAGTACAACTGCTTGAAGGCAAACGAAAGGTCCTCACAGCAGGGAGAACACAGTCAATTTGTTCCAGCCCAGCTTAGCTACCAAAGTACCGATAGCCTGACTATTGTACACTGTTTTTGGATCTGGGTTGCAATTGGTGATTCCAATCCCTCAAAAAACATGCGGTAGACTTGCAAATGAAGAAAACAGCTGATCTTAGATAATCTAAAATCAGATCAGACAGGATGCCTTTCATAATAAAAGTGTAAAAGAAAACACTATAAGCATTCACATCTCTGATGGCTTCCATGCTGCGAATTTAGTAAAACGACTTTTCTTTGTCAAAACCATCCACATACTCAGGCATATCAGAAAGGTTACCTTCCCCAGCCATCCCAGCGGGGTTGATACGTCTCTCTTATAGGCGCATCAGGGAATGCACAGGAGTAGCATGGAGCTCCTTTTCCACCAGTTGTAAGGTATTGATTTGCATAAGTTAGGTCTCCAACCATTAGAATCATTGATGGATCATTCACGATCACATGGTCTATGGTTGTTGATGAGTTGCTTGTGAGTCCCAGATCTCCAATAATGGCTATTCGATGAGGGTATGCATTTGGACTAGGCAAAGGTAATGTTTCAAAGACATGCTCTTCACTCATAGCTGGGATAGAGCTATCTCCACACTTGTAAAAGTACTTTGTCCCAGGTTCAAGACCTGCAAGGAAAAAAGAAAAAGAAAAAGAAAAACTCCAGCAAATTATGATAAAACTCTTTCGTGTGGTCATCTAGGTGCGAGAATATCACTGAAAAACAATGCCAGATTCAAAGAGACCTAGTCTGCATTGATGTTCATGGATGATGCGTAAAGAAACTAGGCATACTTGGACTGCCAGTGGCTATATTCTAAGTCATTTTGTTGATAATTTGCTGACTTCTGATCACCATGTTCATCATTATTAACCAACAGCTCACACATTAATGGATCAAAGAAATCGCTAAAATGGTTAGAGATTAGACATAATCTTAGCTAACATGCATGGCCACAAAAATTACTTACCATATTGATGTTTCCCAAAGAAACCATGTCACTGCACACATGCATCAATTTATTACAGGGCAAGGCGGCAAGCCATTCCTATCCGCAATGAACTTATGACACAAACGAGTATTCTATAATTCATTCTATCCCACCTTCACTAAATCCCAATTAAAATTTAAAACATTGAAACTCAACAATTTGAAGAACTATAAAGGGGATTTTTTTTTTTTAATTTACCATCAATTCTCACATGGTGAATGATGCCAGAGGTGTAATTCGAAAGTCCTTCAAACGGATACAATTGAGTATAAACAGTTGAATTTCCTTTTCCTCTACTTGCGTACTTTCCACTCTCTTTTCCATACCAAACCTCACTTGCCACAGAAGCAGGATCAAGAGGAATCACATCAGAACCAATCTGTGCTTCCCCTGCACCATTTATAATCCAAGAAAACCAAACCATAACTCAGAAATCAAGCCACATCACACCAAATGAAACATCACAAAAACACAAGAAGAAAAAAATCAAGAAAATCAACAAACAATAATTAAAAAGAAAGATACCGGTGACCCAAGAAACCCACATTGAAGTTGGTGAGGAGATGGCAAGTGATATCTGTTCAGGGAAGTTTGAAGTTGCGTTCTTTTTAAGTCTTGGATGGTTCATTGGCAAGTCATCACTTCCTCTACGTAATGAAGGATCAAACCTGCGAGTTACTGGTTTAAAAGGGCCATCGAGAGTTGTTGGTATCTGGTTTTGAGCAAGTAACGTCTGTGTTGTTATTATAGTAATGAAGAAAGTGTTTATAAGTAGCCATAGTTTAAGGTGATTCATGTCTATGAGTTTTACTGTTTTTTCTTGATGATCTTGGTATTGTAAGATTGAGAATTATGAGCATAGAGTGATGAGGTTCACCATGGTGGGTTCTGACAGCTCCCTTGGCTGCTTGGAAAAGTACAAAGGATTACTGTTTCGTTGTCTTATTGTTAGTTTTCATCTTATATTTGGTTGTGTTAGCTACTAGTTAAATATAAAATATGAAATTCCAAATGTGTATTTGACGCAGTATGATCAAAGAAATTTTTTTATAAATTCTAAAATTATAGTTAAATTATAAACAGAATTTTAATTTTAATGAACTCTTAATGTCAGTAATTCCTTTCCAACAGTGAACAAAATTGTTTTAAATAGTCAGTTAAATTGATTTATTTAGTAAAATCTAAATTAAATAAATATTACAAATTTAACGAGAATATTTTTTGAAAAAAACAAAGAAAATAAAAAAAATCTAAAACAACAATCTTTATAAACATTTTGGATGAAAAAGTTTTAAACTTTAGTCCAATACAATAAATCAAGTTAAGAGTTATATCATTGTTTTTTTTTGTTAATAAACTCATTTGATTTATCTTGACTTTTTTAAAAATTTAAATATGTCCTATAAACTATTAATTAAATGAAGTGGTTAAGACAATTATGGATTATAAACGAAGTTTGGAATCTCAAAAATGGATGGTAGAATATGCTTCTTCGAGGTTTCATAAAAGGATACCATGTTTTTTTAACGGTTAGGAAAATGGTTCAAGGGGGTCTACTTCATGCACAGGTTGGTTGAACTGATTCGGACAAAATGAAAGATTAACTAGAGAAAAAAAAGGGTTAAATCTAGTTATAAAATTTGATTGAGATTCAGTTTTTTAAAAATATTTATTTTTAACTAGAGATATTTTTTTATTATATTTTTTAGTTGATTAGTAACTATTTTAAAAGTTTACTTTATAAGTATAAATACTAAAAGAATGTTTTATTTTTTTAATATAAAATTTGAAACTCTTTAATATATATACTCTACGTTCAATGAAAAAAAATTAAATTTTTTCAATGTGAGATAAAAAAATATTTTTGGTTTAAATACTTTAAGCTAAACGAATAACATAATATTTTTTCAATGTAGAATAAAAAATATTTTAAAATAATCTTTCAAACTTTATTATTTATAATATGTATAGTCTATATTCACATGGATTGTTTTTTATTTTTTTTATATGAAATATTAAAACTTTAAATATTTTTTTTATTTTTCCAGATTGATTTGGGCTGATCCGAGTCAATCCATGTAACCCGAGATCCAGTCTTTTAGATAAGTCAATCTCGAATCAGGTTTAATAACTATGATTTTGAGCGACTTCAAGGTTAATTGGTAGAGATAAGATTTTATTGTATATTTTTATTAAAAAAAATATAAGATAAAAAAAATATACAAGTATAATTTTTTAAACTTTTAGATATATAAAGTTAACTTGAATTTAAAAAATAATTAATTCTGACCCAAATCTTGTTATGTCTGACACTAACCAGACAGACATGGGAGATGATTCTCATGATCTCTTTTTTCTTCTTTTTTTTTCATCTTTTATCTTTTAATATAGTGTGTTTGATTTTTTAATCAGTATAGGAGATAGGATAATTTTCTAATAATAACGAAGAGAAATTACTTATTTTTTATAATTAATTAAAATAGTATTTAGTTACTATATATATAAAAAAAATTGAAATTAAAAACATGTTTAATTGAAAAATAAAAAATAGATAAATATATATTTCCTACCTTATTTAATTAATTTAACTAAAGACACAATTGACATTAACTAATAACTTAAAGACTGGAAAAAACAAGAAGCACTCTATATTTAGTTATTTATATGTTGTTTTTTCATTTGCATGAATATATTGATTTTTTATGACACGTATTAATTGGAACTTTTCCAGCAATACATCAAATTTGATTGAGAGGCCTTATGATGAGATCTGTTATTAAGAGTTGGGTCGAAAGCAATCCTCATGAATGGACTCCATGTTGAAAACTCATGAAGTCAATGGGGCTTTTTGGTATTGGGCGGACCATTCGTAAAGCCCATATTACGGGGCTTTCATGTTTAATGGGCCCTCAATCTGCCTTGGACCATTGCCTTGTCGCCGGGTTTAAGTAGACCGAAGGGTTGGACTGCAGCTGGCTCGTGACACTAAGAAAGCTAGATGTTTTGCACAGCCAAGCCCATTTATCTGACTCTTATCAGCTGTAAGTTGCCCCTCGAACCCAGGAGAAAATAAACAAGGAAAAAATCTGATCGCTACCAAAAATTCTATTACATTTTATGACGGGTAACGCTAAATAAGTAGCTCCTGTCCTGACACTCTCATCAGGGTTTTTCAACTTTTAATACAAATATTTTTCATTTTCCCGTTATAAACCAAGCAAGTAGAGAAGAGGGTCCAGTCTGAAAAAAAAAATAGAAGAGGAGAATAGGCTTGCCCCGGTGGAGGTGGAATTATACAACAGGGAGGGTCAAAAATTAAGATATAATTTATTATTAGAAAATTTATCTATTTAAAATAAAAATATATTATATTATTCTATATTTAAACACTAAAAATTTAAAATATTTTGCAGGGCCCGGGCCCTGCTCGCCTCCCCCTGGTTCCGCCTCCGGGCTTGGGTTATCTCTAAAAAAAATAAATTTGCTAATAATCAAGGCCAAAGGCTAGTGGGTCTTAAAAACACATGATAAATTTTGATTAAATACTTGTTTGGAAATATGGTAAATTTTGTGTTTTAAAATGCATTTTACATGAAAATGAATTAAAATTATATATTTTTTATTTTTTAAAATTTATTTTGACATTAATTTATTAAAATGATCTAAAAATATAAATAAATAAAATAATATAACAACAATTCAACCGCAACTGCAAATATATCCTAACATGGGCCATAACTTTCTCCACTCTTTAACCCTCTACTCCTAACCCCTTGTAAGCGGAAGCCACATTCAATTTTATTTGACTAATTCACAAATGACGAATGAATTTATTACATTAGGTAGCACCCATGCCTATTCTCATTAGAGACTATAATCCTGCCGAAGCTTCTTACCGTAGCTGAAGGAGTGATTAAGACAATAATTAGTCGCGTTATGGTATATTGAGCTCTAGGTCAAGTGTTAATCTCGATTTGTTGGTAGAGCCATAGGGTACCTATTTTTAAACCTAATTGATGCCTGCAGGGCCATGTATAACCACGTCTCTTTCTTTCCTTTTTTTTTTTTTATATATATATATATAATTAAGTATTAATGTCTTCTGAGAATCACAAAACAAATAATTCGGTGTAGACAACTCAAGTACATGAAATGAAATCATACTCCTAACGTAACTACATGGCAAAAACCTTCTACAAGCCCCCATTTATCCAGTCTATACCTAACATAACTCTTGTCGATAAGAGATGAGGTGGGAGATTAGTGGGGCGAGGAAGCCACTGATCCAAAATGTGATGCATATGGAAATTAGGTGTATGAGACCATATAATTTAGAATTGTCGAGTATTTCTACGTGGGAGCAAGTAACCTAGCTAGGAACAAGGACTCGACTCGGTGTGTGGCGATGACATTCCTGCATGTTCCAGCCAACAATCAAGGCCAGTGGAGTTGCGCTGTGTGCTTTAGTTTCTGAGTGCACATGGGCTCATGTGGGTTGACTTACGTGGGCCTAACTTCTTTTTTCTTTTTTGATTTTTCAGGATAGTAGGTTGTGACTTGTGAGACCAATAAACTAAATATTCTGCAGAAGAAAAAAATGCCAGCATAATGGATTGGCATGCCAGCAGTCATACACCATGATCTTTTTGGCCAGGGAAGCAGAAGCCCTTCTTTATTTGCCTAATCCGATTGCTTCTATGTGCGCATCAGCACCTGGAAAGTGTGCATGCGGACATAAATTAGACACAGCTAAGATCGATATAAAGAGTTTGTTCATCATTAATGGTGACTGGTGATGTACAAATTCTGTGATGTATAATCGTGTATGAACTGGATGGGGACGTCGACTAGGCCAGCAAGGTTTCCTTTTCCTTTTTATCTTGGAACTGCGTGAAGAGCCCTCCAAGCTTACATCAAAATTCAGATCAGAAGGTGTGCGATATTGTCTTTGGAATCTCCTCGACGTTAGATATCTTTGTTTTTATGTGTAAACTATACAGAGAACAACCTAGCCAACGCCGACACACCCCACATGTCACTGTGCATAGACATATTATTTAATTCTTTGATTAACCTAATTTACGTTTGGAATCACATGACCAATCATAAGCAATTCGTTGTAAATTTCGAAACTCCATACCATATTTTATCCAGATCCCATTAAGATATCTCAAGAGATAACATCCACTGCAAATTGCATGCACCTTAAAGCAGAGATGGACACTTGTTGCAGAGTTTTTCTTTTCTTTTTCTGGGTACAGATTCGTAAGGAGTTAGGTGGGTGATAAAATGATTTGCTGGTTGTTGGGAGCTAGAATTTATTTTTATTTCTCTCTATAGATAGGGAATGAATTATAGAGGGTGAGAATTAATATTATACTCGTGTAAGATTTTTGGCTGAGAAACTTAGATCACGAAGACACCAAACCTACCACATGTGGAAGGATCTGGCTTCTAACTGGAACAATACGGGCTTAATTAATAGGAGAGGCTACATAAATTATTTATTTGCTATTGATTTTGCAAGCTTCTTACACATTTAATAGGAAGGTGTGGGTTGCTTCGAAAGGTGAGAGAATAGGGTTGGCTGGCTTTAGTGATGTCCACCACCCAGTTGGCAGTAGCACACCTTTGGGTTCGAGTGGCTCTAGGAATTTGAAAATCTTTTTTCACATTGAAGAGGGCTGTGATTTTGATCTGAAAGTAGGACGTTGTGGATTTATGGGGTTGTCGAATTCGTTTGTAGCATTCGAAGTTCAATGAAATATAGGCCTAACTATTTAGTCAAATAAGTACAAATCATTTTTTTTATTTTAAGAAATAGCATGGTTTCCTAAAAGTTTTGAAAATATAAAACAGGTTAAAAAAATATTTAGAAACTAATATAGTTTGAACATAAACAAGGTTCAGATCAGAATATTACTTTTATATAAAACTGCTATTTAAAATAATTAATAGTATTTTAGAATATATTTTTCTACATAGCCACTTTTTGAAACAACAATTGTTTAGTGAATATTTCAAAACATCTTTCTAATGGCAAAAAGATGGAGATCATTGAAGATCCATGGGACAAGAAAAAAAGAAGAAGAGATAAGGTGATGTGGCAAGATAGAAAAATAAAAAAGAAAAAAAAAAAATGGATCATCGAGACTCTATTTTCAACATACTCAGTATTGTTAGAAAAACTCGACGAAATAATTCTAGCTACACCTTGAAAAAACACTAAAAAATATCGTAATTAACTTTAAATTAATCTCGAATAAAACCCCGAACAAATTATTATCACATTTGATGGTCTTTTAAGATATGGTTAAAATAGTTTTATCGATATATTTTTAATGGTACTAGGTGTGTCAAAAACAGAGCTCAGGTGTGTTTTCAATGACCCATTTTTTTTTTATCATGGGGACTTAAATCTCATTTCTTTACCATTGGATATTCATAAAATTTTAAGTTGATTTTTATGCATGTTAATTGAATTAAGAGAGATATGGTTTTTGGAACAATCGTTATTTCCAATAAGGATTGTCTTCAACTACTATTCTAAATAATAATTGTGTTCAAATTATGTTATTTTTTCAAAAAAAAAATTAACCGTGTTAAAATTCTAAAATACCCCTACAATTGCTACTTTGAAAGGAGTAAAATTATTCCTGCATAAAATGAAAAAATGGACAAGTAATGGATTTATTACGTCGAAAGGTGAAAGGATAGGTTAGGCTTTACTAACCTCTCACCAAATTCATCATATACATTATAGTTTTAAAATAGAGACCGGCTAAGAGGTCCAATTTGAAATATAGATTGATTTGAATTTAAGAAGAAATAAAAAAATAATAATTTGATTAAAAACTATATTAATTAACGATACCGTTAACTCGAGTAAAATTTAGTCCATTAATTTTTTTTATTAAATCAACATTATTTTTATTATTTAAAAAATATTATTTGAAATTAACCCGAACTAATTCCTGCCTTATCTGGATTAGTTTTTAAACCTACGATAGAAAGTAATAAAAAAGAAAAAAAGAGCACGTCCTAGTGACAAATTATCATGGTTTCGACCTTTTGAATTTATTTATGTCAAGGGAGAGTATTTTAAAGTAGATATCATCACAAAAGGAGCAATGAGTAGTCTGATCTTTAGCATAATGGCTGCTGAGACAAAATTAGTGATTAGATGTGAAGAATGTGTATGTAATCATAATCAATTATCTGTGTTATCAGGATTTCCAAGATTTAGGAAAAAGGCAGATCAACACAAATTCCCTTCTTGTGCAATAAAGATCACCAGGAATCAAGGTGGAGACAGAGGATGATTAACCCATGTGGCTGTGGGGCTAACCTCTCTGCAGCTTCTCCGTAGCATTTTCGATTTACTTTTATTGCCTTGGGCACGATCCCTTGTAAGGTAGGCAAATGACATCGCACTCATGAGTCTGGACATGACTAGCTAAATGAACAGCAAATTAATTCCATTAGAATCAGGGGAGCATGTTTTGATTTTGACAGTACCTGGGAAAGTAAGAGCCCGTGAAGGATGTGAGGATGGAATTGGTTCACAGAAAGAAGAAAAAAAAAACATTTGTTTTGATAGGAGATTACCTTAAAAAATCAACATTGCATTTCAATAATTTAATTTAGGCTCCAGCAATCTGTTGTGCATAATTAAAGACATTAACTGAATTCTAGCAGCGAATTGCGCCATATCCCTTCAAGCCCTTTTGAATTTACAAGCAAAATTGCACAAAGTCTTGGATACAGTATTCATGAGATTTAGTGTGTTTGATATTGTGGTGTAAAATGCTTTTAAAAATGTTTTTTACTTGAAAATTCTCTCAAATCTTTTTAAATTTACAAACAACATTGCGTGCAGACTTGGATTCATTATTCACGAGAATGTGTTTGATATTGTGTTGGAAAACATTTTTTAAAATTATAAATAATTTTTAAAAAAAAACACCTAAAAATATAATCAATCTCGCTCCACCAATCTCGAAAACCTCGGCAAGATTGTCAAAACCTTTCATCACATTGATTAGTCATTTCAATTTGATCCATGGAATATCAGAATGCGTGAGCTGGACTTTATACTCGAATCCTCGTGAAACAGAGGGCGTACCATAAGCCATTGGAATTCATTTTATGGTGGAGATATTGAAGTTAATTGGAAGGGTGAAACCAACCATATATCAATTATTAAGGCATGGTCCATAATGTCAACGCACTAAGTCGAAATGTCTTTGGTAAATTCTTAAAAGATTGATTTTACTGTGCTCTTTCTAAAATTGTTTTTTATTTTATTCTGCCAAGACAAATGTCTTATTTTCTAAATCATATTGAGTAGGTTATACACCTAACACTCCATGTCTATAAACAACCACACATTTGTTTTTTTTTTTTTAAAAAAAAAAGTAAAGATAACAATTAGTATCGAAATAAGATTGTAAAAAATGTTTTTTTTTATATGATATAAAAAATACAATATAAACTAGAATAAAAAAATTATAAAATTGCAAGAAAAACTTCTTAACTAATTATATAGATAATTTCGGTCAAATAATAAACAATATAATAACACAATTAAGACAAAAATTTAAACACTATACCTTTTCCACTTCCATAAGCTAGTTAATTAAGAGAGGGTGGATTGTAGTCAATACTTAGAAGCGGGGAAAGGATAATCACTAGAGGTTAAGAGTTGAGTTAATTAGTTGTGATGTTATGGTTGTTGATTCATTTGAAAATGCGATTTAATAATTATTCAAAGAAACAAGAAATAGAAAAGAGGAAGGAGACGAAGTAAAAAAGAAAAGGAAAAAAAGGTGTTTTGAGAGAGAGATACGAAAGTATCATGTGTTTTGAGAATGAGAGAGAGAGTAGTGGGCTAGGGTTTTTTTATTTAATCATGGAGGAAGGTGAGTTAATTGGGGGAGTATTTATAATTCCATTAAACTTGTAAAATTGGTAGCAAAATCATGATTTTTTATGATATTGACTTTTATCGATTTTACATGAGTTGAGTCTGATTTTGCTGGTTCTCGAGTTTTTTTTTTCTGGTTTTGCATGTGAGTTTACCAATTTTGCATGAGTTGAGTTCGATTTTGCTGATTCTCGAGTTTTTAACTTGATTTTGCATGTTAGATACATGTTAAATAGTAAAAAATTATACTATTTTATGAGTCAACTCGTGATTTTGATAATCATGTATAGAAACTCACTTGATTTTGTTGAAGAACATTAAAAATAATAGATATTAGATTTAGTATGGGGTTCGACCAGGTTAAAAGCATGAGTTTTTGGGTATCTGGATCAAATTTAAAAAGATATTTTTTTATTTAAAAAATAATATTATTTTGGATTAATTGCACATTCCAGTTTATCAGGTTTAATCTCATCATAGTTTGGATAGGTAAACTGGAATCTGCTGAATAATTTAAATTTAATTTGATCAATATTAAAATTAATTGGAAATAAAACCCAACTTCAACTAGTTTCTAGGTTAATAAGCTAAGGGATCAATTCATAAAAGTAGGGAGGAGTTTAGTGGGGTGGTCTCAATAGGCGATATTGAAAAAAAAAAAAAGAAGAGAGAAGAGGAAGAGGACGAGAAGAAAAGCACAGAAGATGAAGACAACCTCAAACACGCGCACAAGTAAAGTGTTCAAACGTACGTACATTACTTAACAGGAAAATTTTGGGGACCGAGGAAATGGAGGCAGTGATCTAGAAGGCCAGAAACACCTCTCTTTTTTTTTATGCAATGCTGCTACATTTCCTGTAGGAGGTGGGGACTTTTACACCTTTTCTGTTCTTGTAAATCACACAAATGAAGACTTTACCACCTTCATAATTACAATTTGGAATCCCCCTCTTTCTTATACTATATTCCCACCTAACAGAAAATTAGTTGCAAGAAAGGAAGCCATTGCCCTTTTTTCCTCTGTCAACCACCCAACTCAAAAGGAAAAGAAGAAGAAGAAGAAGAAGAAGAGAGAGAGAGAGAGAGAGAGAGAGTATTGTTGAGAGAGAGAGAGAGAGAGAGAGAGAGAGAGAGTATTGTTGAGAGAGAGAGAGAGAGAGAGAGAGAGTATGGATAAGACGTTTAGACAGCCGTTGTTGTTCTAGAGAGAAGATTCTTCCGTTAGTATTGTTGCACCAAGGCCACCAACCAAACAGACCGGACACCAACGTGGCCACCTCTGTCACATGCTCTTTATTATTACTTCAAGATTCTAAGTTAAAATAAAGAAACATGATGAAGGGTTCTGACGTGGCATAAAAAAACCCCGCAAATCACTCCGCAAGCAAAGATTAGAGACTCTCTCCCCCTTCTATAAACTATAAGTATTAAATTTGGTACAATCTAACAAATTGACGCGAGGGTCAAATCTCAATTTAAAATCTTAAAAATTATTTATTAGATCAAGCACGAGTTGATATTATTTATCTATAGAGAGATAAATAATGTTATTCTGATAAAAAAAAATGATTGGCTGAACATGATAATTTAATAAAAGGAATAAAAAAATAAAGAAATCTCTTTGTTGGATAGAAAGAAAAGAGGAATAAAAGTTGAAAGTTGTCATCCAATCAGGAGGGAGGGGGAGGATGTAATTGGATTGCGTTGGAGTATTGATTTGATTTTTGGGTACTGAGTTGAGTGGTGAGTGGGGCATGCGAGGGAGACATTTGCAATCCTGCATGCATGTGTGGTCGGTGATTCTGGTCGTTGCTTCATCATTTGTGTAAAAAATTATGGGTCCCTTCCCCTTTCCTATACTGGCTGGCTTCAATGCTTAAGAGTTTGGTAAATGAACTGAGTTATTCGGAATGTTTGTAAGAAAATGAGTTGAAGTTAATTAAATCGAACGGTTTTTTAAATTTGTTAAATAATTAGCAAATTAAAAAACATCAGTTTAGTTCGATTTTATTTTGATTTTATTTTTAAAAAATAATTTATTACAAATTGAAAATTTATTAAATCAAAACCTATAAAAAATAGATTGAATAAAAGTTTATCAATTTAAAGTGAACTTGTTTTATTTTAACAAATATAAAATCAAACTAAATGGATAGAATTGAGTTTTTTTTTTATTTAGTTTGGTTTAAAAAATTTAAAATAAAAAATGATTTGATTAAATTTCTTTATCCAACCTTGACGATGGCTTTTTGTAAATATTATCACTTGCTGCTACTACTATTTACTTGGTCCATATTTCTACAATTATAAGTTTAGGAGGGAACAATACTTTACGTTTACTATATCCAATTGACATAAATTAATTGACTAGAAGAATTTATTATTCTCCTCATTATAAAGTATTATTCACTTAAATAATTTTTTGTTTTACAATTTATCTTTTAATGGGTTTGTTTTTTTCAGTCTCATGATCCAAGTCATCAGTTAACCCGGGTTTAATACTATCATTTTTTTGTTTTCGAGTTATCTTTGAATCAATCAAGTTTATCGAGTCATATCAGGTCAACCCTCATACGGTTTAATTTTTTAACATAAACTAATTGCGAAGCGTGACATATGTCGCGGGTTAACTCGGGTTGACTCAGATTATTTTTTTGTGTCCGGGTTATCTTTGGACCAGTCAAATTTATCAGGTCACATTAAGTCAACCCCCATGCGATTTAAGTTTTTAATCTACTAGAAAATTCATTAACAATACCTTGATATTTTTTATGTTAAAAAATTGATGGAACCAACAATCAAGCCAGGTTGACTTAGGTTTTTTTATGGTTCTTTTATAATTGATTTTTTTTAAAATTTCATATTCAATATTTGGTTGATTGAGAATTAGACTTTGTATTTTTTTTTTCGATTTGCTTTTTATGAATTATCATTATCTCCTGACTTAAGTTTGGTATGTTAACTCGGGTAAATTTTGATAATCTAGTTATATTTTTTATTTTTGTCAATTTAACATATATGATATAATTTTGTGCTTTGCGTTAGTGCATGGGTTTCGAACTGCTATATGATCAATGATGTCTTGCTAGCTATATTAGCCATGGAGATTCCATAACGTGTCTGCATGTTGGACTAAAGAGCATGAATCTGCTTTTTAATAATGGTAAACGCAGCAATTATAATCACAAGTATATACAATGAGGAATTGATCAATAACGATTTTTTATATATATAAAAAACAATCTTACTCTTTGATCAATTTGATCATCAACTAACGGTGAATATAAAAACGAATTCCCCTTGTAATTAATTCCCATGAATACTCAACCGATGTTTCTAATAATTGTTCATGTTGATTAATTATAATTCAGTTGACTAAATTAGACTAAATTATTTGATTAAATACTCATAAGTGTGACAATAATACATATTATTCTAAACTCCTGAATCTAACCAGAAGTTGAATGAGTTTACTTGTTTAGAAAGATCAACTATATATATATATATATATATATATATATATATATATATATATATATATATATATATATATAAAAGAATAAATACCTAAATATGAATAGATTTTTTCCCTTCATGTTTAATCAAATCAAATTATTATATACAGGGACATTTTCCATTGATATTCAATTATCTGTCAATGTGCGAAAATTCATGGAACGAATATTCTCATATTGGTCTAGCTGTGATGCGTTGTCGTATTCCATCCATGTAAAAGCATATAACGAAATAACTATATATATATATATATATATAGAAAGTAATGGGAAAGTAGTTTCGACACTACCAATGTGAATTGTGAAAAGATTAAATGAAACTATGCAAATTAAATGCAAGCACCAAGAAAAACTAGCTCTACGATCAATTAATGTCCATGTCATGGCTTATAAATCCATGTAGGAAGAGTTTAATTAGTGACTATGACACGTTGACAATTTGCATGTGGAAATTTGCCAGTTTCAAAATACTTTTCATTTGACTGAGGATTTCACCTTTTCAATGTCCAGATTGTATTTGACTCGATCGAGTGCATTTATTTCACACCTTCCTCCCTAGTCCCTAGCACTACTTTGAAAAAAAAAAAAAAAAAAAAAATTCTTAGTAAAGCTGTGGACTAGCTAGCTAGTTATATGTATCCTTAAATTCTTTTTTATCTTATTGCAAAGAAAAGCTACGAATAGAGAAAATCTAGAAGGGAGATCACAAATAATCAAGGTTGAAGCCTTTATATAGTAATGATTTGGGAGCATTCTTGTCAAGAATCCTCGATGATGACATCTTTTTCTAAAGGTTTTTTCCATGGTCTTGAGATAATAAATTCAGAATTACTTTTTCATTAATTAGTAAATTCAAAAATCTCTATTTTCTCATCCTAGTTTGTGTTTAGTATTGTAGTATAGGGTGTTTTTTTTAAAAAAAAAAATTCTTGAAAATTCATCAAAAATATTATATATATATATATATATATATATATATATATATTATTGATATCAATACAAAAATACAAAAATATATATATATATATTTTTAAAATACATTGAAAAAAAACAGAAGGTATTGTCACTTGCAAACTACAAACAATTTTAGAATGCAGTACTGTCGTTGGTCAAAGACTCAAAATGGGATTTCCTTAAGGAATTAACGTAAAAACATCTCATTTTGAATAAATACTGGGTTTAAATATAATAATTATCTTATAAAAACAAAAACATTTTTTTAAAAATAATATTGTCACCCAAATATCATCATAACAACAGCCCGTATCAAATTCAATCAACTCCAGCAATAAGATGAACAAATCCACTCAACCAACACAACAATGGAATAATCAGATTTTTGACGGGTCAAAACTATATATCAATATCATCTCAAACCACCACCACTGTCAAACTACTAATTGAAACAACCACTTCACCATTACCACCACTGATGTAAACAACTAATGCCAACAGTGACACAAACAACCACCACCGTCGCAAATCTTCGATCAAGGTTGCAAACAACCGTTGCCACCAATTAAACATCCACCGCCCCCAGACTTTCTGGGTTGTCTAAAGTTGCTTTATTGTGATATTTTTTCGAGAGGAAGATTTTGCACTAGGTGTTTGTTAAATGGTCCCAGAGGATTGGGAGAGAGAGTTTAATAAAATTTTCCAAGTGCATGCTTGTAGGAGGGGGGGTAAAAAAGGTAGAGAAAATAAAAAACAGAGAGAGAAAAGTACATTGTTGGTGCACCAAATTTTCATGTATTTTGATTGAACACGGTGGTTTTTTTTTTAAAAAAAATATTAGGATATCAACCTTTTCAATTGTATTAATTGAGAACTTCCATCAATTTTAGATGATTAGTGGTAGTTGACTTTGACCATTAGCTTCAATCCTGGAGGCTGGAGATTTCTTGGAAAAACTTTCCTCCAAATTAATTTTGCATTTAATCAATAAACATATTTTTAAAATAAAACAAATTGTCAATTTTTTTTAAAAAAATTACGATTAAATGTAGAATTTTTACAACTTACCGGTTAGGTTCTTCTTAAAAAAGAGGTGTTTCAAGGGCCCATCGTAAAAAAAAAAAAAAAAAAAGGATGAATATTGCCTCCATGTTTGTGTCGCTTCTCGAGAAAACCCGATATATATAGTACTGAATATTTTGTTGGCACTGAAACTTGCTGATGAAATATTGTAGCCGGAAAGTTTCTCGTTAAGTTTTTTATTTCATCAGTAATTTTTAATACATTGAGAATCATGAACGTAATTTTCAAGTTTAAAAATTATATTTTACCGCTCATTTTTTATCAGCAAATTCATCAACATTTGTTTTTTTGACAAAATATTTTGTCGGCGATTCACTCACTGAGTTCCTACACTTTCTATAGGTTTTGCCTAAAGTTCTAGACCGGGCATGAATATTTATGCGGAATCACAGGTGAAAAAGGCAATTTCATCAGAGATTTCAATTAATTTTTTTTTTGTTTATTATGATCCTCGAATTAACAACTATTTGTTCATAATAAACCCACAACTATAACAAAAGGCATTTTTAAAAATTAACTTGTACAAATATCACAACAAATAATGCTAAAGGATTACACATGAAAAATTTAAGTAGCAAATTTAATATTTTTTTTTTGCTATAACGATGCCTTCCCATTTTATTTTATTTTTGGTGAAATCGAGAATAAATATATAATAAAAAGAGAAAACATAAGCAGTGTGAGCAGAGCTTTAGCTACATAGATTGTAGCCTAGGCATCAGCCTAATTACAAAAAAAAATACAAGAAAACCTATAACCCTACTATTAAGCCAAGCAAAACAAACCCACACTAAATCAGAAATTAAGCAGACCAAGCCGAAATGCATTCATGATTTCTGTATAGATCAGCACTGGTATACCAAAAGGAAGAGTTGAGATTCCTGATCCAACCTGCAGCGAAGTAAAACAAATGCCATAGGATATCTTCTCATATTGGCTTTTGTTCCTCAAATATCAAGTTGTTCCTGGCATTCCATATAGTCCAGACAATGCTAAACATAAAGCCCCCCCAAACAGATCTTTCAAACTTACAGTGGTTGCCCTGCAAAAGACCCAGCCATTAACATTGAAGGTTGTCAAGGTCATACGGCATTACCCAGCTCAGACCTCTCCAAGCTACAAAATACAATTAGATCTCAATTAAATTAAATACAAAGTAGCAAATTTAATTAAATACAAAATATAGTAGGAAACCATTCAAATCTCAATTAAAATACAATTAGATCAACAATATGGACTGTATATATCTAATATCATTGAAGGTATATATATGCTCCCTAACAAACAAATATTAACTGGCTTCTAACTCTACACTGGATATATTTTGAAAAAAAATATCAACTCCATCATAAGATTCATCTTCCATCCAAGAAATTAAATTGTTCATAATAAATGATGTTAACTGTCTGACTCTATCAAAGAAAATTTCTGGCTATGCCATCGACTACAACATTCTTAATAATTCAAGTTAGTTTATGTTTTATTGTGATAACATCTCAGTAACTTTATCTAGCCATCTCTTCTGCTACAAGTTAATTAATTATTTCCCCCTTCTCGTGTGTTGAAAAAAACTTAAAACGGATGAATCCACGAATCCAGTGAAAGACCCGAACTTTATGGATCAAAATATATATTTTAGCTTCGACGAGGGCCAATTCATGCAGATTTGGAAAATCTTGGAGCTTCAAAGGGACAATGACCCGTGTTGGCTCCTCTAAATCCGTCCCTGCATGAACCTCCAAGGAATAATTCGGTCTATTATTCATCATGTGTGCCGATATGAAATTTGACCATATGATAGAGATATCGAACAAGTTCACTTCACGGCTAAGCAAACTATCTGCAGACAAGTACACTATTTTCGGCAAGAC
The DNA here is from genome assembly GCF_000002775.5 of Populus trichocarpa. Classification (NCBI taxonomy): domain Eukaryota; kingdom Viridiplantae; phylum Streptophyta; class Magnoliopsida; order Malpighiales; family Salicaceae; genus Populus; species Populus trichocarpa. The sequence continues at coordinate 18,296,248 of NC_037287.2, read as the reverse complement.
TTGGACCAAGCTATGAACACCTGATTAGCCGAATTGAAGCCTAAGATGTAGTTTTCCTTTTTTCTAAAAACGAATCGAGACCTCTTTTTTTTTTTTATGAACGGACGTCAAGACTTGGTGCCCATGAGGATCCAAGATTGCCACCGGTGACCGACCACTTGACCCAACTTATAATGATGCAATCACTCTCTGGCTCGCATCCGGGATTCCTGCTCAATCATAATTTGTTGCTTTCCATTACAAAAACATTCCTTGTAGCACATTTTGAGGTCTGGTCAAGAGACTCCCGGGTCTATGCTGCGCCTCGCTTTGGACACAGATGCAAAGATAAAATCCATGTTTTTGCCTTGAATCCTTGGCCTACGAAATCTATAGCTTTTCCTTTTCATTATGTAAAAGATGCAATGGAGTAAAAAGTGATCTATCCACCACATACGATGTCTTTCTTGCGTGTAAATCTACGTATGAAATTGGATTTTGCTCTGATGGGTATTGCGGGCTTTATCTGCGATCAATGAAACCAATTAGGCAAGAAGGGACGGTGATTCAAGCAATAGGCTTGAAAATTCTAGGCATTGGTTGGGTGAAATTTCGTCTTAAATCTAGAAATTTGATAAAGCCTTTTGTCCAAATCCAACTAATAATTTCAACGATATAGTATCATAGTTGTTAGACTTTTGTGTCATTAAGTTAATCATTGTTATTAAAACGAAATCATTTCACTCTTTTCTTTTATATATATATATATATATATATATATATATATATATATAAAACATTCTTAATGTTAATTTCAAATTAATCAAATTTATTCAGGTCAATATGTTTTTTCACGATTTAAATTAAAACTTAATTCGAGTCAAGTTTTTATATCAGAAGTGACCCAGGATGTCATTATATGGATCAATTGCTAAGCTATGTTTTTCATAACTAATTTGCTTTGATAAAAAAAAAAATTTAATCAGTGCTAGGAGATTAAAATGCTTTATAACAAGCTTGTCATAATAATTATCTTAAATTTGCGTTTGGTACCCAGACAATCCCCTCACTCAACAGTTGACGACAACCGTTTGATTGAGGGACAGATGGGTCCATGCAATGATTAAAGATTAGTTACAAGTTAATTATGGAATTTAACTTCAAGAACTCAAAAGTCAAAACAAATAATAACCCCGTTTTAACTCGTGGTAGATTGGTCCACATAATCGATGGTCCACATTCTGCTAAGTAGATCATAATGTTGTGCGTACCTTTTTGTACATGATGATCGATGGTCGAGCTGTAATAAAATCTTGTACAAGCGTGAGAAATAGCCATGATGGGAACCACTTGGATTGATGCATGACAACATAATCTTGCCCCCGGAAAGGTAATAGTGAAGGTCTCGAAAAAATTAAATGGAAAAACTGGCCTCAAAGCAAACATGTTGTAGTGCTAGAATATATAATTAAATTGCTGTAAAAAAATTTAAATAGATTTGGTGCCTCCTTGGATTTCTGGCCACAGATAATTTATTTTAATAAATCATCATCAATTAAGAGGAACACTTGTTTAAATTCTTGTTTAATATTACTTTTTAGATTATGTTTGGTTTATATCTTAAAATACAAGAAATTTATATATAAAGAATATAAATATATTCGGTTAAAATAATAAAAATAAATTTATTTTTTAAATTATCACTCAATGAATTTTTATCATTTAAAAAAAAACAAAAAAAAAACATATTTGTTTTATCTCAATTATCTTCTTTTTTTATCATTATATGAAGTTAATGACCAAATAAGTTTCTGGTGGTCCTGTGACACCGAACTAGTAACTCTGAAAAAATAAATTTAAAATCTGATTAGTTCAGTTATACCTCTCGGGATTGGTAATCGAACTGGTAATTGAAAATTTTGTTAATATATCGAAGTGTTAAAAATGTAGTTATCCTTTGGAGTCCATTAGGCACTGGGCACTTCCTGAATTTAACATGGCTAGTTGATAGAATCAGTCCCTTCTGTCTCAATCCGCTTTTTTCTTTTTCCTGTCTTAAAATACAGTAGCCAATCACTATCTATCAATTACAATATAAAATGTTACTTTGTCCATTTGAATATGAATCTAAACCATTTTTTTTTTTAAAAAAAAAAATCAGAACCTGAGCCAAGAGAAGTAACTCTCAAAAAAGGCTACAGTCAAAAGCTGCCTCCGCAATGACTAAATTGAGAGTCCAGACCAGATCTCTTGATTTATCAGTTTTACTTTTATCATTGGAAAAAACAAGCTACTTCATTAAATATTACTCTAAAAAGATTTGGTTATTTGTTTTCATTTTTAATCTCTTTATATTATTGTACATGTGCTGCTGTGTAAAATTTTGTGTTTCTTTAATTTGGTTCATAAATATATTTTTTCGGCGATTTAATTCTAACTAAAAACTAATTAATTTTGATTTTTTTTATGAAAATGTGAGATTGAAAGAGTTTTTTTTTCTATTTTTTTAAATTAATGATTCCTTTTTTATGGTTTTTTTATCTATTTTTTAATTTATATTTAAATTAGTACCTCTTCTCTCTTTTATTTTGTTTGGAAAGTCTCTATTAAATGATGATTATTTTTTAATTATACATTAAATTTAAAGAGTTTTTTATTTATCTATATTTTTTTGTTTTTTTATGGATGAACTTTATTTTTTAAAATAAAAAAAATCAAAAACTATTTCTAATATGTGCAGCCTTACATGATGTTTTTTTCTTTTATTTTATTCGATCAATTTAATTTGTGTTTCTATTTATATTATTGTTTGCGTAAATAAAAAAATTTAGCAAACACAAGTGGATGAACGTCCTGTCTTTCAAGATTAAATATCTTGATCTATAATTGTCTCTTGATTTTTTAAGTTTTATTTTTAGATGTAGTTAGTAATTTTTTATTTATTTATTCACACACATCATTTTCAATTTATTTGATTATATATATACATAAAAAAAAATTTATGTGAACAATCACAAAAATATATTAAAAAAATCTACATGTATAATTTTTTTAAGACAATAAATATATCTAGCCTTTAGCAAAACAAGAATCGCGTAACATGTCTAGTTTTGACTAAATTACGTAATCACTTATAAATAAAAATCCATTTTCGTAAACCATGGAGAGTACTTGAGGTCAACACTCATGATCTCTACGTTCATCTTTATTCCTTCACCTTAATCTGAAAACAGAGGTCTACACGAAGTGCACAGCATGGCATGGTCAGGGTCTCCGTCAAAGGTTGTAAAATTCACATGCACGCACCCAAAATTAATGTACCCAATTAATAATTAGATGTGACGCAATGGATTCGTATTCCAAGATTTCTCAATTTATCGAGATTTTGACTCAGATTGAGATTTTTTTTATTAAAAAATATATTTCAATAAATTTTTTAAATATATTTAATATCAATACATTAAAACAATTAAAAAATCAAATTATTAAGAAACAGCTTTCAAAGTCGTTTCCAAATAACCTCTTAGACTTTAACCCCAGTAAAAAAAACCAATAAATAAAAAGAAGTCTTCTACTTCTTTTTGAAAACCACCCTAAAAATAATAAGAAGTAATAAAAAACGTGGAGACCCCTTTGGAGACTGGCCTTTGTTCTTCTAGCTTTGAAGCGGGTGATGAATTCGGTTGGTCAATGGAAAGGGCTTTTAAATGCCGCGATCGGCGCCTGAGAAAACATAATAGAGAGGAAAGGGAAATAAATAAATAAAGACACATCTCCTCGGAATTTTATTTGTAGACACGCAATTGACTTTGCTTTTATCCAACCACCGCAAAATCAGCAGGAAACCGTGACAATCTGCCTGTTCTGTACGGACACCGTTGCTGACCTTGCTGATGTGGCATCTCCACGGTTAAATCGTCATCGTTATGACTTCCCACGGCAAGTAACTGATTATGGAGAGGGAGAGAAAGAGAGATGGGAACTTGGAAGAGAATTTCAAAATGCGTTTGGAAGCTATTCTGTTTAGCTCTTGAAAGTGCTTTTTTATATTATTTTTTATAGAAATTATTTTGCAAATTATATTCCAATTCCTTCTGTTTTTTCTTTCTTTAGAGTATAGACAGTGCAGTCAAATTTGTTCATTTTGCAATTATAATATATGATATCTTGTGTGAACTTGCCTATGATATGCCAATATTTGGTATTGTATTTTTTGAAAAGTATTTTTTAATTGAAAATATATTAAAATAATATTTTTTATGTTTTATATTAGCATATTAAAACTATTTAAAAACACTTACAAATTATTAACTTGATATTTTTTAAATTAAAAAACTTTAAAAAGCAATTCATGATATAAAAAAAATAGTAAATAAATATACTTTTTTGATTGGATAGAAAGAGAAAAAAAAAACATTCTCATTCACGGTGAGAAATTCACGGGACAATATCTCATATTCTAACCAGAATTCATTGAATTTGAATCCATGTTATACATGCTAATCGACATGAGATATGATTTGTTTTCGGACAAACTATTATTATTCTTGTTTTTGTTGTTGTTTTTATCTTTGCTAGATCTTTAATTATAAATTCTCAATTAGATTCTTAATTCACCTTTAGTGACAAAGCTGTTTAGTAGTCGTATGAAATTCACATTATTTTTCTTTCTTTTTCCTTTTTTTTAAAAAAAAAAACCAATGAATTCTTTAAAATCTTTGTTTTGAATAATATGAAACTCATGAGATATACCAAACTATATATAAAAAAAATATTCAAAACTCTTACTTTACTTTCTACTAGCTACTTGCTACTTAACTCGTGCTTCGTCGCGGGTCAGATAATTTTTTCTCTTAATACGACAATATTTTATACATGTTTTTTAATTTAACAAAAATCTTAATCACAAATAAAAAAATTCATTTATGCATTTAATTAAATAAACCAATAACTATTTGTGCAACCAAAAAAATCATGAAACTCAATTTTTAACCAATCAAAGTTATCCAGTCAAACTCATCTCCTGGGTCATGAACTTAATTGGGCTAAAGAAATTTTTTCAATATTTTTTTTTATCTAAAATAGACACTTATAAAATTGAAAATTGGCTAAATACTGAGGCAACTAATAAATAAAAATACCAAATCAAAACAAATCATGTTGCTCAATTAATAATCAACAAAATATCAACCGACAAGAGTTGGGGAAAAACAATTAAAAAATCTAGTTGCAATGGGTAAATTTTTTTTTTGGGAGGTGGGGGGGAAGCCCAGGTGTTAGTGGGCTAGTTGGCCCAGAGCACACAGGCCTAATGAAAAAGCTCGGGCATGCGGGTCTAGAGCAACCCTTATGCCTGGACTTTATTTTTTCATTTTCTTAAGTGTCGGACGAGGTCGTCCACCCCTTAAACTTTTGAAAAAAAATTTCCATGCAATGCGTCACTTCTCCTGCTCGAATTTCAGCGACGAAAAAAACTCAATAACAGTAAAATAACCTTTTTTCATGGTGTTGATCGATGTAAATGATGACTTTTTCTCTCTATTATTAAAATACGACCATTTTCCCTTTCCTCTCTCAAACAATGGACAAAAAGAAAGGAAAATAAAGTTTTGGACCCATATTGACTTTGTTCTTAATCTTTGAAAGTTGAAGGAACCGCATTCTTATAATTGGAAAAAATTGGGGATTAAAATGTACATTTCATGTAAACTTTGTTAGAATCACTTATTTTCTTTGTGTTTTTCACATTGATTCCCTTCTTTTTTAATCTCACTACTTTTTAAAAATTAACCTAAATTGGCCTCTAATTTGGCAATTTAATAGCAAAATTAAAAAAAGGTTTAAAATAAAAAAAGATCAATTGTGAAAGTTCACAGTGAATTGTGAGAAAGACTACCATGCATGGAGTAATAATAATTTCCCCTCATCTTCTAGTTTATGGTGTAATAATACGTTGTATCATGTGATGTAGAAGATTTTAGTAATTAATTGACTTTTAACGAGATTAAAAAAAATCACATGATTTTCACACGAATACCTAACTATTCTATTAACTTAAACCAGCAAAAGAATCCATTTAAGAATCCGTTGATACATTGGGAATATAATCAAGACAAAAAAAGGGTTAGGGACTTATTTGAAATTACCCTTATAGATAGGGGACTTTCTTAATGTTTGCACTTTGTTTTTATTAAGTCCAAGAAAAAAATCTTACTGTAAATTCAGTAACTATCATATGTACTCGCACTTGATAACTTACGTAAATAAATTTTATTTACTATTAAGCATGGAGTTTCTACCTTCCTAGAAATTTACGATAGACTCTCTCTGATTAAAGAGGTTGTTGACACGACCCCAGTAACTTCCAAGATGCCGAGCGTTAGTTTTTGAGCATGAAAAACCCATAAATACCCCTGATACTTGTAAATATCGAAACAGCTAAATTGGAAGGTTAAAACATTGTGGTTTTAAGACTCAGTTTATTATACGTCGTTATAATGTAATGATTTTTTTTTTAAAAAAAAATTTGCTTGTCTTTAAGGGTAATATAATATCTGCGCATTGTTCATCGGTCATTGTGAAATTAACCGGGGCAACCAAGATTTTTTGCTACGTTTGCACTGTAAAATTACATAAATACCCTTAGAAAGTAAAAAATAATCAATTATCATCCAAGGTCATTTAAGTCTTTTTATTTGCATGGTGAAAGGACGCTTATACCCTTAAAAGGCACAAAATAATAAGCTATCACCGGGGACTATATTGTCTTTTCACTCTTTTGTGTTTATATTTATGCTTGCTTCGGAACAATTTTATTTTTTAATAAATAAAAAATATATTTTTTTAAAAAAATCATTAATGCGTGCATAGTAGACGTACATCAAGAACTCCACCGCCATTAACAACAAGCTTCTTTGGTGTGGTCAAATACGTTTCAACAACCCATTCCCTTCCGGGAGGTGCACGTGGCGTTTTTAGCTCCAATTTGGTGTTAGTGAGTTTTTTTTTTCTCTCTCTACCTCGGTTTTCACGCGTGTCTCTTCAAAATTTAAAATCATTCATTCAATTTGTTTTTTCTTCAAATTTGATCCATGTTTTTTTAATTACTATTTTTTTTTGTATTTAAAATAATTTATTAAATTATAATTTCTTTTTAATTTCATTCTCATTTAATTTTTTATCTATTAGATTTAGTCTTTATTGTTTTAATTGTTATTTATTTGATTTGAATAATTTTTTGAATTGAAGTTTTTTTTTATGATTTCATCATCTTTGAATTTTTTTTCCTATGTAATTTAATCCTCATTATTATTTTTTCAATTAAAATCTAGGATTCCGCGGGTTGCAAATTTGAGGGATTAACTCAGGTCCAGGAGATTCACGTGGGTTTGTTTAGTTTTTTTTTTAAAATAATATTTTTCCAACTTCATCCTTCAACGTTTATTTATTTTTAAGTTTCATCCTCCTTTAATTTTTTTAATCTAACATATTTTATCCTTATTATTTTAATTGCTATTAGTTTTGTTCTGGATAATTTTTAGAATTTAAGTTTTTTTACTATGTCATCCTCCAAATCTTTTTCCTATGTGCTTTGGTTCTCATTCTTTTTGTTGCAATTCTTTTTGCTTTGGAGATTTTTTTTAAATTGAGTTTGTTTTTACAATTTGATCCTCAAACATTAAATTGACTGAGGATTGAGTTTCTTTATTGAACTCTGATTTAGGATTTTACAAGTTGCGAGTTTGAATGATTAACCTCGGTCTAAGAGATTCGTTCGCGTTTCCTTAGTTTTTTTTTCTTCCTTTTCAAAACTAATGTTTTTCCAATTTCATCCTTCAACATTTATCTATTTCTTAAATCTCATCTCCATTATTTAATCGAACCCGAGGTTAGTTGAGATATGATCAGGGCTTAGTCAAGAGAAGAATAAGAGAAGGAAAAAAGAAGAAGCATGTTGTCCAACTGGGTTAATCCATTGTGGTTGTGTCCATTGCTTGGGTCATTAATTTCGTGGGTTATGAAGAGTCAATATAATGTGTTGCTATCTTTTCATTTTACTTCATAGATTTTTGTTGCGATTTAATTCGTTGACAGACTATTGTTTCACATTTGAGTTAGGATTAGTTAAGGGTTAAAACGATAGTGATTTTAATTTATTTTTAACCTGATTGTCATTTAAACAGAACAAAAAGTACACTCTTGTCCCTTTACGTTGAAAAAGCAACACTAATTTTTATTTATTTATTAACGCATATGATAGTTGAGTTTGTCAAGTTTCTGATATATATGTCAAGTTTTTAATCCTCATTTCAAATATTTTATCTTATTTAAAAAAAAAACAACACTTATATTTTTTATTTCAAATATTTTATCACATGTAAAAAAAAATAACAACAATTACAATTTTACACTTACAATTTTTTTTTTTTGAAGTAGTCATTTGATTTTGATATGACTCGTAGCTGGAACAAATATAAACATAAAAAAGAAGGCAAATTCTCGTGTATGTGTGTGAGTGGCACGTGGGAGAAGGGTTACCTGGTTAGTGGTTAAGAGGAAGAGCAGGGTGTTGTGTTGGGTTAGGTTAGGTTAAATGGAACCTAACAACTAACCAATAACCAGCAGGTAATGTCAATCGTCAAAGCTCAAAAAGAAAAAAGAAAAAGGAAAAAGGAAAACGTTATACGGGTTATATTAGCTAGTTAACGGCGTTAAATGTACTGTTTAGAGACTTTTATGTTGTAAGGTACTGTTGTTACTGCATGGGTGGGTCTATAAGAAGGCCGTTATGTTGGAGCTCTAAACTCTGACTCTATACTTTAGGTTCTTTTTTCTCTCCCTGCCCTTTACGTTTTCTTTTATTTCTCTCTATTCTCAAATCTTTCCACGCAGAGAGAGAAAGAAGCAGAGAGAGAATGACAATGGCGGTGCCTCAGAAATGGGTTTGTGTGTTTTCTGCTGTGATTGTATTGTTGTTCGTTGGTGTCGTGGCTACTTCAAGACCCGATGTTGTTGGGATCTCTGCTCTTACCAGGTAAACATATAAACGCACAAAATGTATATGTTTACACATATGCGCCTCTCTCTTGTCAAGACACAGAATTAGCTGCTCAACTTCTCTGTCTTTGTGCTTGCTTTGTGTGCGTTTTGGGTTAAAAGAAACAGAGCTTTCTCTGATTTGTATTTTTATTTTTTGTTCTCCCAGCTTCTGCCAAAATTGAAATTATGTTAACTGTTATGCAATGAGCTTCTTTCGAGGTTGCAATTGAAATATTTTTTACATACTTGATTTTTTTTTGGGTTGAAAATCTCATGATTGTAAGAAAAAAAAGCTACAGTCTATGGTGTTTTAATGAAAATCTGTAAAACCAAGATTTCGGTTCTCTGCTTGTTGATTCAACTCCATTAATGCCCATTTTCACAAAACTAAGGGGAGTTGCTTTCTCTTCATCAATGGAGCACACAAACTTAACAGAGAGATTGAAGGAGAAAAAAACAGAGAGAGACCGTTCAATTCCACTACTTTTTCTCCTAAAATGTTTACATTATGGGTTTTTGTTGTATTCTCAGGAATGTAGAAGCAGAGAAGGAACAGAGCTCAAGCAACTCAACAATGGCGGCCAGGTATAACGTTAATTTTAACGGTTACTCTGAGCCGTTGTTTATATGTACTGTCTTTTTTTGGTCAGGTAGATGTCTCTTATTTATCCAAAGTAACCGTAGGAATCTTGGCCGTTGAGATCATCAGATCTGGATCGTTTATTCTGTTATTTGCTACTACTACCACCTTTGGATTCCTCGGTTAAGATTAACGAGAAACCCCAAGAGTCCTGCTTTCCAATATTGCCCTCACACCTTTTCCCGAATTCCACGTTTGTTTTCACTGCTCACTTGAGGACAAAACAAGGGCAGTTTAGTCATAAAAATATGTTCTCGCCCTCGAGTCGACCCTGTGGTTTTACTTTCCTGGAGAAACGCGTTTTAACGGTGTCACTTAGCAGTCAGTGACCGACGCCTTGAGCAATGCACACACTCCACTCTCCTCTCTGTACATATTACTTTCGTTGTGTGTCCCACATGTTGTCCACTCCCTTCCTGGGATTCACACCTTTCCACTAGTCCTTAATTGGGTTTGGTTGATTTAACTTAATACTCGAAGGTTGTTAATTTTTGGTGGTTGTTTTAGGTCTCAAGAAGAGGCTGATGCATTTAATGAGAAAGCAGTTGCTGCTGATCCTGAAGAGGTGGTTTCAATGGTTGAGATGTATGTCACTTTCTCTACCCTCTCGTTAATGTTTTAGGAGCGATTAATTAATAATATTGCTATTGCCCTTTAATTACATTCCGACATAGCACTTGAAATCTAACCGAATTCACTACTAGAGCGAGGATTTGGTGCTTATGGTAGGTGTTTAGAAAATGCTACTCTCGTAATTACTTACTACCACTAGACCAGTTAATGTTTTTTTTTTTAAAAAAAGAAGAAATTTCCCTTGATGCCTTAATCTTTCATGTGGGATTTGCACTTTAATAAAAGGGACAATGGGAATATGTGGAATCAGCCTCCCAGCACGTTCCTCTCCTAAATCTGATATGCTGTTCATATTTTGACCCTTTTCACGTTGTTTCTCTCCACTACCTGCCAGCTACTGTAGTTGTTGTAGTAGGGGCAGTGAATGAGTGAGATCTGTGTTCCAAGAATATCATTCTTTTGTATATTTTCTTTATCCATGTAAATTAAATTATACTTGATAGGTACAGATTTTGATTTCTTATGAACACAATTATACTTAATATCTCTATTGGTCACTGTATTTTACTTAACATGGGACTGATTTAGACACCTCCTTTTCACATAATTTAACCAGTGATGTCTTAGTCGGATGCTTTTTTGTAGCTGTGATTTAATTGATCGTGACCTACCAGTATGGATTATATATATATATATAAAAGAGTTTGGCTTTTATAAAGGGAGAGACCCAATTTTCTACTTTTTGTCATTTTTCCATTTTTTGTTGATAGGCCTTTTAAAATCTCAGCTGCAGATCAATTTATTTAATTGGGTTTTTTTCAAGTAGCTGAAGATGGGTTTGTGAAATTTCATGGAGTTGATTGCAGAGAGCATGTGGGTTCTTAATTCGCATTGTCTATCTGAGGTGACAGCTTCATTCATGTATGAAGCTGGACAACACAACGTACATGTCATGTACACTAAGCCAAGATAATTCTACCCGTTAGAACTGAAAAGACCTGATGGTCCTCACAATATGACAAATTGTTTGTTTCCTGGTGCCACTAATCATATGTCCGAGTTAGCTGTGGCCTTTTTTCCACCGACACAAAAGTCAGCAGATTTTAGTGTTCAAATGAAATCGGTAATAATTATCTGATGCAAAATAGTAATTAAAATGTTAATGATTAAAATTATAAAATTATTTTGTGTAGCATTTTGGAAATGGGAAACGGAGTTGAAGTTCAAAAATGGGATTGTAATTATCAAAGATGAGCTTTAATTTTTGGTTGAATAGCATTCATGATATTAATGTTGATACTGATAGAGCATTGAATTTGAGATTGCAGGAACATCCGCAACAGTACTGAAAGGAGGAGGTTAGGCTACTTCTCTTGTGGAACAGGCAATCCTATTGATGATTGCTGGCGTTGTGACCCCAACTGGCACAAGAACCGCAAGCGCCTTGCTGACTGTGGCATTGGTTTTGGCAGAAATGCCATCGGTGGCCGTGATGGTCGCTTCTATGTTGTTACTGATTCTAGTGACCATGACCCTGTGAACCCAAGGCCTGGAACTTTGCGCCATGCCGTGATCCAGGACGCTCCTCTATGGATCGTGTTCAAAAGGGACATGGTGATTCAATTGAAGCAGGAACTTATCATGAACAGCTTTAAGACCATAGATGGCCGTGGGGTCAATGTTCACATTGCTAATGGTGGGTGCATCACTATCCAATTTGTTACCAATGTGATCATTCATGGTCTACACATCCATGACTGCAAACCCACTGGCAATGCTATGGTGCGTAGCTCACCATCTCATTACGGATGGAGGACAATGGCTGATGGTGATGCCATCTCTATTTTTGGATCAAGTCACATTTGGGTGGATCACAATTCCCTTTCTAACTGTGCTGATGGCCTGGTTGATGCTGTTATGGGTTCGACTGCCATCACCGTCTCCAACAATCACTTCACCCACCATAATGAGGTTAGCTTACTGATCCTTTTGGTACTCTCAATGTTACTTATTTTTCTTGTTGATGGAAGCTAATATTGTTTTGCATGCCATTTAATACAGGTAATGCTCCTGGGCCACAGTGACTCTTATACCAGAGACAAGCAAATGCAAGTGACCATTGCGTACAACCATTTTGGAGAGGGACTGATCCAGAGAATGCCAAGGTAACATTTAATTATATCTTTCTTATTGAAAGGACTTTGGCTTCCCGAAATTACCTCTTTATTACTATAAACTTGCCCCGTAAAATTAACACGACGGGAATTATACCCCAATAATTGACCACTAGTGATTATATAGAAATAGTTTCTTTAACTTGACCAAGGGAGAAAATTGCCTAATTCAAGAAATTAAACCTTCTTTTGCTTGAATTCATGAATTATGCAGGTGTAGACATGGGTACTTCCACGTGGTAAACAATGACTACACTCACTGGGAAATGTATGCCATCGGTGGCAGTGCAGAACCCACCATCAACAGCCAGGGCAACAGATATAATGCTCCAGCCAACCCTTTTGCAAAGGAGGTATTATACAACCAGTTAACTCTTCTCATTCTCTGTCTCCTTGCTTTTATGTTTGCGGTGAAATGCACTTTGCATAGGCTGGTTATTGATGATTCATTGGTTTGACCAGGTGACAAAGAGGGTGGATACAGCTCCAGGCAAATGGAAAAGCTGGAATTGGAGGTCAGAAGGAGACCTGTTGGCGAATGGAGCTTACTTCACTCCATCCGGGGCTGGAGCTTCAGCTAGCTATGCTCGCGCTTCAAGCTTGGGTGCCAAGTCTTCTTCCATGGTCGGAGCAATGACTGCTAATTCCGGTGTTCTTGGCTGCCGCAGGGGCCATCAGTGCTAGTCTTTTCAGTCAAATTTAAGTGGTCAAAAAGAGGCCACTTGGTTTTCTCTCTCTTTTTTTCCTTTAATTTTTTCTTACAACTATATAGTCCTGCTACTTCTGCCTGTTACTCGTGTCTCAGCCATTGTTTCTGTCATATCTATCTGCATTCATCACATATATTGGCAAGTGTACAATTTTTACACGTGTCATACCTATACCATCTCGGCATCTCCATTCCAGTTTGTCTCTGTTATTTCTCAACCTCGGCCTGCTTCAGATGAAAACCAACACCTTATACCATTATCCAGAAGAGCAGGCGCAGAAGCGTTGTTCATTTTATTTCTTTCACCTCTTTCCTTCCATTTCTTTTGCCCTTTCCAGTTCCACATCTCCTTTACTTCTAGCTACCAGTCATGCATCTATATCTACAGTGTCAGTCTTGGTCGATCTCCACATACTGTCTAGGCTTTTGAGTCTATAGGATTTGAATGATTTGTGATCTTTCTTTCTTTCTTTCTTTCCTTTCCTTTTTTTTTTTTTAATTTTATCTGTCTAGTGATACAAGCAAGCAGTACCATGGATTTCAAATCTGAGTCGATGGAAAAACTTTGTTACAGAGTGCAAAGAAATAGCAATGAAGTTCTTTACCTCTTACCTTTTTTCTGCTTTTTCTTTGGCAATGGAAGCTTTGCGTATCTTTACTTTTTCTTGTGCAATTTACAAATGATCCCTTGTTCTATGGTAGAAATGATTTTATCATGTGAGCACCAGCTGCCTACACATGATATAAAGCTATTAACCAACTAATAACTAACATCATCACCTGTCCAATGGAATCCCTCGTGATTCATTGCTGGCCAGGGCCTTGAGGAGCGACGACTTCTTACTTCAGTAAATATATCTTGAATCTAAATCAACAGAGCATCTATGATAATAAGATCACTCATGAGCTTGAAACCGTAATGTAAATGCTATAAATTTCCCTACTTCCAAATGGTAGATTGAATAAGCAAAACTTTCATTAAGGTTGAACCACCACCAGAACGGCACATTCTGCCTTGCTGCTTTGGGTGGAATATCAGAGCATATAGATCTTCTCAATACAGCTAATTAAACCCCTTATAAATCATTTCAAGAAACAGTGACTGGACATTTGACGCCCCTCCACTCACAATGGCGTGGTGAACTTCCTGTCCCCTTCCATGTGGTTCACAATCACCACCACCACCATGGTTTTTGGGCAATAACGGAACTGTTGATTTATGCACAAGTCTCTCAACATGTGATGCTTCTTAGCCGATGGCTACAGAAGGAAGAGGATAACCCGAAGGAGAGGTGGTTAACAGGTATGATTCACATGCAAAGATGATAAAAACGCATGGATTTGCTGTGAGTCAGGGTCCCATATGGCATGTGAGAAGTTCTGTACCTGTAAGAAATGGGGCCAATTTAATTTTTTAGCCAAGTTGAACATGTAACAACAATACATGGTTTTCATGTGAACGTTGCTAGCGCTGTCATCTCAGAGCCTTCTCCAGAGTTAGCCATTTACATTTAGCATCGTTCGTTGCTCTGCTTCATTAATTCCCAGTATGGCTTTATTGTTTTCACACTAAAATGTACAGATTCCACCATTGGAGTGAATTCCTTTCAAAATACAATGAAATGTTATGGACAAACTGGAAAATGACAAACTGTTGAAATGTTGGAAACACAAACTAGTCCTTATAGGAAGTTTTCTAGGTGTCGAATGAATTCTACCAAAGAAATCATGAACAGAATTGTATGAGGGCATCTTTCTGCTTGTTCATTATTCTCGGGAATCCTGAGATTCTAGTAAGATCAGAATCTTAGGACAACAAGTCTAGGAGATGAATACCAGAAAGGATAGCAAGTTGTCCGTTTATGATTGTGGGGAAGACTATCTGTCAATTGTCATGATCGTCATCCACAAAATCTAAAAGAAATCCCAAGAGTTAAGGCAGGCGAACTTCTCTATTATGAAAAACATGATTGATGGCTACAACTTGGACGAGTAGGGTAAGAATAGTAGGATTGAATGCTGCTTGTCACATAGAAGTGCCCAGCAATTGAACCAAAACTGTTTCACAATTTTCTTAGACATAAATATAGACTTATAATTGCTATCATAACATTATAATAGACTAAATGTGTGCAATGGATATGATGTTTGTGCCCTTTGTTTTTTTAAGCAGACATAGAATGATCCCAAACTCTGGATTTCACCTACATATGGTGCCTGACTTGTTTGGGCAGAAAAAGGTGGCCTAGGAATGGAAATTTTAACGCCTGTTTTTGCAACATTTGGTACAAGCCGCTAGGCTGGTGATATCTGCTCACATAGAGAATCTCTGCTTAAAGAGGTGAAAGCTACAGAGTTCAAACGCTAGCGCTAACAATTCAATGTCAAGCTGAACTCATCCAGGGTCTTAAAACACTGGTACAACAAACAAGATATTAACCTGGTAAGATCCAATTAACCTGACCAGGTTTCTAGTGCTTCGGTTGACCCGACCAGCCTTATCAAAAACACTTATCATAATTAAAAGGTAACAAACATGCAATAATATAATCTGCACACTTGCAATGAGATATCAAAAGTTTCATATTAACTATTAACCAGAGCATCCTTTCCTGGTAAAACAGATGATCATCCAAGAGAGTCAGAGGTAAAATTTCGCTTTTCAATTAAGGTTTTAACATTTACTTTTCCACCTCAGTTCAGAGGGAAATCATTCATATATGTTAAACAGCTACTTTGACTTTTTCTACGCAGCAGAATAGCAGTACAGTTGACGGAAATCCTTCTTCTTGACCCCCCCCCTCTAAAAGAACCCTTCTCTATTCCTCGTCCTTTTTTCCTAACATAAGACAATCATGGAAATAAGCAAGTGTGGATCCTGCAGCACAAGTAAATCTTTTTTAACTGCCAAAAATCTACTATAGCTCACTCTTTTTAGAGTCATTTGTCTCGAAAATGTATCCAGCTTCAGCAAAGTGGGATTTAACCAAATCAAGAGCCCTGGAACGGTGAGAAATCTTGTTCTTTTCATCCTTTGGCATCTCTGCATAACTGTAAAAGAGGAAAATTAATATAATCTAGCTGCCTCTTGGTTCAATTATCAAGCAAGACTGGGCCAAAACAGCAGGAATCAAAGTGGAAAATTACGTTTGCTCATAGCCATCAGGTTGAAAGATTGAATCCCATCCAAAATCATTAGGTCCCCTCGCTGCAACTATCTTCCCCTAAAAAATAAAGCCACAGATTGTATGTTGTTAATTTTAAACTTTTAACTAGTATTTGTCAGTTTTCCTGAGAAATAGCTGTATCTGAAATTATATATTTTTGGTTCATTAAAATAATTATGATTTCTCAACTTAAGCATACAGCAGAAAATCATTTTCCTGATTTGAGTTTAATAATCTTGACAGGAAAGGACAAAGCAATGAGTCAGTGACTCCTAAATCCTATTTTATGGAATTTTCCTTAGTCATCTATTTGTCTGGATTGTAAATAAAAAGCATCATGCAGCTTCTTCCAGGATTTTTTTATTCTTATGATAGACTATTGCATTTTTCAACCAAGAACTTCAGCAAGATTATCATCCATCCAGAAGTATTCAGATGACTAAGAATGGGATGTAGGCCTTGACTAAGTGAGAAAAAAAAATGAAAAGAAAAGGAAAAAAAAAAAAAAACTCAATAGCAAACGTAATTGAAGTAGATATAAGTAATCTAGATACATGTTCCCAATGCAATTAATCCTTCAACTCTTCGTAACATTTTTCAAGTGTTATGGAAAAGGTGGAGCCAGAAGTATCTGTTTTGATATTTGAAAATTTTGATTAACTGACCAGGAAATTATATGAAACAAAAGGGTCAAGGCAGCATGTGTGTGCTCTTTTTCTTGAAATAGCCACCAACAAAGTTATCTGATTCATTATTAATAGACAGCTCTTACACGCATCACTGACACAACATAAAATTCATAGGATAAGTTACTGCTAAGAGAAAGATCGTAGTCAAAGTTCGGTCATAATTCCCTTCAAATTAAAATGGCACAGTGGCCTCCTAAATAACATAGGCTAGAAATTATTTTGCATAAAAGATTCAGGAACAGTTATTTGCATTATAGATGCATTAAATCTTAAAAGAAAAGAGACTCAGGGTAGGAATATTTGTTACATTCTTGTAAGTTTTGAAAATGTACCAGAGTTTTTCCAAGAAATGTAATTGGTTCAGCATCAGGCCCAAGAGCAAAAGAATATGCACATAAAGCATAGGCTGATTTGTCCTCATATGCCATCAGCAAGTTGTTCAGACCTAGGAAAGGAGAAAAGACATAAGGTGTTTTGTACAAGAAACCAACAAAAATGACAACATAAAAATGATAGGAACAAAAGACTATGAAAAGAAAGACCTTCATGACCAATCTTTTGCAGAAACCACTTGCTGCGTGAATTGATAGTCTTGTTAGATGATGGCAGAGAAAAACCACAAAACAAGATCGTTACAACTATATTCTTGAAAATACTACCAAAAAACTACTAGATGAACGCTTTATTGTCTGGTGATACTGAACTGTTGAATCTTTTAAAACTCGAGGTCGAGCTTGATAAAATTAATAATTTTTTATTTTCAAAGAAATAGAGGAGATAGGAACCTTGCCAATATCATTACAAAGAAATACAAACAAAAATCGTAGACCTCATTAATCTTCCTTTGAAAAGAAGAAAAAAAAGAAGGGAAGAGGTAGAATCATGCAAGATCTTCTAAGTCATCAGGCACAAAAGGATAAAAAAAACGAAAGACGAGGTGTGCAAAAAGCATAAGGCAAGTTGAGCATCAAACACCTTTATCTCCTATGTCATTTAGATATTCTGGAGGAGTTAATGTGGCAAGGGCAACGCAGTATTAGGAAAAAATGACCCCCTCCAGTTCTTTCTACTCTACCTCAATGAACAGAACAAGGTTGGAATTGCATATAAAATGAAAAAATGGAACCTTTGTGTTCATGAACATTCTAAGCAGGTGAAGAGATGAGTTATATCTGTTGACAGAGTCGATTATCATGTCAACACTGTTACCTCGGCCTATTTGCATGTTATTATGATGGATAAATCATACTTCTTTAGAAAAAGATTAAACAACTTAACAGAACATCTTTTGAGAAGAAAAGGTTACTGAAAGCTTAATCCAGGCGCTTGAGAAGATCCAAGAAATCTTAATCCTGAACTGTTAACCAATGAAATATTCCTCGCGACTGTATTTTCTTTTCAACATCACATTCCTTCTAATATTGGAAAGATGGGATGGTTCATGGCTCTGGTGAAGTGTTCTGAATACAGTCATGGGGATAATCCATGCTAACCACTGAAATCTCAGCTTAGCACGGGAGTATGATTTGGGCATGTTTGGCCTTCTTTCATCAAGTTGGAATTTCCCTAGATACTATTTTCCCTCCCATCAACAATCATTCTAAAACTCCTCTGATCGATATTTATGAAAGTAGACAAGAAAAGAAATGCAATTCGATATGTAATCCATAATCAGAAGGCTTGTTAAAAGAACGAAACTTCACCTTGATAATAGAAGAAAAAAATTATCACAACTTACATGTATGGCCCTGCAAACAAATGCACGAAAAATCATAAACTGGAAAAAAAAATCATACAAAAATAAATAAACACGAACAAGTTATCAAACAAACAAGGTCATTAGTACCTGGAAGACCCTTCAAGGCATTGAAGCAAAGACAAGTATCCTCCACCAAAACAGGCCCTTTCACCTTCAATTTCCAATAGAAATACAAACATTATATATTTGTTTACACATAACAAAAAAATAAATTGCACACACAGAGATAGTACATGTTGTACCTCTACGGCAGCTAAACGAGCTTTCTCTTTAGAGATTTCTTCAGGTTCTCCTTGCAGCTCGGGTACTGTAAACGCCAACAACAATCAAACCCAGAAGCATAAATTTTATATTTTCTACAGAGAGACAGGGATATGTATATAGAGAGATTGTACGGTCAAGTTTGAGAGATTGGAAAGGAACGGTTTGGCCCAAGATTGCACGGACTTCTTCAAGCTTCTTTGCGTTTCCGGTCACGAATGTCAGCGGCCGTGACACCACCACCCCAGACGCTGCTTTTGCCGCCGCCATTTCCATTGCTTTTCCGAAGTAATCGACAGGGAGAAATGGATTCGTTAATTGAACACAGAGGGAAAAAAATAGGCCCAATAATCGAGTCCAAAGATGCTTAATGGACTAAGAATATGGCAAAAAGATCCACGTAGTTGCAGCTGAGCCATAGCATGTATTACTGTAAAAAATAAAAAAAGAAGAGGAAGAGGAGGTCACAGAAATCAAGGTTCTAACCTATTCCAATAGGCCCAAGAGGCCTTCACAAACCCAAAAATAATAAACCAGGTCATTAAGTCATTGACGACACATTGACCCAGCCCAGGCCCACTTGTAATAGAAGGCCTTGGTGATACGCCGGACCTCGTCAAGTGTATTAACCAGAGCGAGCGAGTGTGACTGTGTGGGTGCTTTCTTTTATCACATCACCAGAAGAGAAAAATAAAATAAAAACCTAATCCAACGGTGACTACTCAGACCAGATAGAATGGTTTTAAGACCCGGGTAGGTCGATTCATGAACCGGCTGATTTAGAGCTGAAACCAAGTCGAGTTTAAGAGAAATAGAGGAAGATAAAAATTTGAGTTGACCTGGTCAAAAATTCAGTCACAACCCGTTAACTATTTATTTTTTTTAACAAAAACAATATTATTTTATTTTATAAAAAAGATTGGGAGTCGACCTGGAATGACCCGGTGACCTGGGCCTTGGGCCAGTCAACCACCAGCCAAATAGTGTGAGTGCTCTCTTCATAGCATGTTTTCCAGCTAGGGGTGATCATTTTCAGTTCGATTTGATTTTTACCTATAAAAACAACCAAACTAAAATTTTGTAAAATACAAAAAATAAAACCAAAACAGGTTCAAACCGACTGGTTTCGGTTCAGTTTTATTGCGGTTCGGTTATTTTATATTAAAAACAAAAAACTATATTGTTTTTTGAACTTTCTAATGGGTTCGATTTCGGTTCGGTTTGGTTCGGTTTTTTTATTTTTTTCAGTTTGGTTTGGCTTTTTTATTTCAGGTTTGTGAAACTGAACCGAACTAAATATTTTGAAAAATATTTTAATTGGTTTAATTGATTTTTTTTCATGGTTTAATTTTTTTTTTCAGTTTTTTAAATTTAATTAATTTTTTAATTTCCTTACTCACCCTTATTTCCAGCTATATTATTTATACCCACATCCAACCATTTTCCAAAGTTAACACTGGCCATTGGTGTCGGGCTAACTTGTGAGGTTTGTGACAGAAACAAAAACGTGTATAGATTCCCATTGGGGGATTTCCCGAGGCCACGACCCTTGAAACAGGGGGCTTGAAGCTGCGCCGTTTAGCTTTATTTTTTTGGCCCTTTATGGTCCTAAATAAAGTAAAGTAAACAATCCGAGGGGGCATCAAGGCTTACATGGAACAAAATAATTTGCTTTATCCATATAATAACAATATACTATAATTATACAGTATAGTTTATGGCATATAATAATATAAGATTGTGAAACAGGATTTGGTTTAGGTCAGGCAATTAGTGGGCTACAGAATTTGGATTCCCTTCCTCACGTGATATGGCCTCAAAATCAGGGATGTGCTGATGTTAAAGCTAAAATCCCCAATCGACTCCGGTGCTCCAAGTTCATATCATGATTTTAAATTATTTTACCCACAATTAAGGTTGCCTTCTTCTTCTTCTTTCTCCTTTTTGTTTCCTTCCCCTTTCCCCTTCTTTTGATGATTGTGGGGTGTAAGATTGACCCACTTGTCCCTTGTTGGAGCTCCCTGGCCTCATGATGGCTAGCCCTTGGCTTGTTCTTGTGACCACAGTCAACATTTACATGGATCATGAACTTTGGGCTAAAAATTATGGGAGATCCCTCTGCTATTATGATAGGTCATTAACAATTTGATTTTTTTTCATTAATGTAGATATCCGGGCTAGTTTACGTGTATTTCAACTAATTCCACAACTCCTGAAGTTAATAACCATGTAAACCTCTAGTGATTATCATATTAACAATCATGTAGCTCGAACTTGAAATCACATTGGAAACAAATATTTTAATCTCAAACTCTTACTACTGTACCAGCTATTAGATGATTATCAATCTCTTAATCTATGTCTTGGATTGCATCAAGCCCCCCTCCGTCCATGTTTTTCATCAGGTTAATCACTAAGATTAGTTAACTAAACCAGTCCCTCCCTGTTCATAACACTCGAACACGTCATGATTCATCTGTGTTATACGTACAAATCTGAACTCCCCACCCTCAAATTAACTATGAAAATTGTTTACAAATAGCCAATTAAACTACACATATAGAGTGGGTTGGTAAACAACTTAAAAAAAAAAAAAGGGTATCAAGTAGCTATATAGAGGATTGTTCTGACTATTAATTAAAATCTTGTCTGGTTGGTAGATTCCTAAGGGGAAATGATATCTAGAAAAAGAAGTAAATTAGTAATATGGTTTTCTAAATAATATAAATATTATTTTTTATTTATTTGTATCTAATGAAAAATAAATTATTTAGGAAAGCTAATTATATTTTAATATATTTTATATATAGCTATTTTAATAATTTAATATGACTTGGTTGATTTTGCAGGTCTAAAAACAACTCGGGTAATTTTCAATCAACAAAATATTAAAAGATAAAATTGAAAAGAATTCAACTAACAAACAGATAAAAAAACAACTTTAATCAACCTGAGTGAACTCTTCAAACCCATGATACGAGTTATAAGATCATGATAATTTTATACAAATAAACTAAAAAAACATAGATTTAGAAAAAAAAAACTAGTAAAAAAAACACTCTCGTAATGAATAATATTTTATAAGGTTTTGATATTTTTATAAAGAAAATAGTATTTTAACATTTTATTTAATATTCCTCCTGAAATATGTAAAATAAACATTGAAAAATTAATTTAATATTTTTTTTGGTTTTTTATTTAGCGCATCCGTACCCTTAAATTAACTATGAAAATTGTTTAAATGTAGCCGTTGAAGCTACGCATATAAAGTGGGTTGGTACACCAAAAAGAAAAAAAAAAGTGGGTATCAAGTGGCAATAAATAAAAGAGAGGACTGTCTTGACTATCAATCAAAATTGACTACACTGATTAGTTAAATATTTTTCAAGTCCCTCATTAAATTGAATATATTACTTTATTGGTGACTCGCAGTACTGAAGATGCCGGTGCAGGCAGACCTTGACTTTTTTTATATATATTATTTTAAAATATATTAAACTAACATTTTTTTTTATTTTTAAAAATTTATTATTAATATCAAAACATTAAAACAACACATCAAAACAATTTAAAAATAAAAATAAAAATAAAAATAAAAAATAAAAAAATTTCTTAAAATTTATTCGAAACACAAAAAAAAAACTATTTCTCCTAAAAGTCTTTATTCTCCAGAGGTAAACATAAAGAAATACATGATCCTAAGAAATTTTGGAGCTGCTCCTGTAGTATATTAAAATTTAAAAACACACAAATTAATAACATTGGATCTGATTGTGATCTCTACCTAATCTCTTCGTTCGAAGGATGCTCCTACTTATTAAATATATGTTTGTCAGGTCAATTTTTTTTAAAGCAAAAATATTGCTACCCATGTAGGCTGTAGCTTCTCGGTTAGAGCGTGACTGGACACAGTAAAATGCAGATAAATCAAACTTAAAATAAGGTTAATATTTGTAAAATTGCTTAATTAATGTAGATTAATTACTTACCCACGCTTAGTACTGCGCATGATCTTACACTATTCAAGCTTGTAGAACAAGTGATCATCGTACCCTCATCTTGATCACACTTTGTTACTTTCAGTGCAAGTTAAAGATGACTGTTTGCATGTCCAAGGAACCCATCAGATGTTATTTTAACAATTTTATAACGTGTTAAAATTGTGTTTTTTAAAAATTAAAATTGTGTTTTTTAAAATTATAATTTTTAATATTTTTTTGATTGTTTTAATGCACTGATATTACTTTAAAAAACAACCGTTATCGGGAGTGTGTTAAATATTACTTTTCAAAGTACTTTTAGCTTGAAAACACATAAAAATACTATTTTTTTATTTTTTAAAATTTATTTTTGATATCAGCGCATCAAAACAATAAAAAATATAAAAAAATAAAATTTTTAAAAGCATGGTTGGATTACAATATCAAACATGGCATTGGGCATCCCATCAAACTTCAAACTTAGTTGTAAGATTGCACATTAGAGTTGTATTTTTGAAAAGTATTTTTGTTTTTGGAGTTATAATTTGATAACTCGAATCAAACAAAATGATTTGGAAAATATTTTATTTGAATTTGAGGTTTTTTTTATAGATAAGTGGATTTAAAAATATAATTTAGACTTCAAACTTGATTTGTGTTTTTCTGCAAAACAAATCCCTTTATTTATATATATATATATATATATATATATAGAGAGGAGACTTTTGATACTGTGTTTATTTTAATTTTTATGATTGGGATTGTGATCGATACAATCCAATTATACACAAAACTCAACTACAAAAACTAATCTTTCTTATTTTTTTTTTTTTTTTTTTTTTTATAGATTTCACGCACAAAACTCGACCTCCACGATTGAAATAAACACACATTCCAGAAATTAAAATGAGTGAAGCGGTACACCACTGCGAGGACAGGTTTCTTTGTAACACCCTGTACTAAGCTTTCTGTCTTGACGAGAATTCGAAATCAAAATATGTATTTAGCACACTCTCTATCCTCGAAGAAATTCTTGGCACTAGAGAACTAATTAATATTAAGTGGTCCATAATGCATTATGTATCTTATAATCTTGGTGGTGACAGAACTAAATACTTTATCAAGCCCCCCTGTTCATCTGGTCGGGAACTTTTTGACAAACACTTGTTAAGTAATTACCTTTCAATATTCTAGGATGGATTGATCGATTTTATCTGGTGATTTACTGTGCCGTTCTTTAAGTATGTTTCCCGTTCAGACGAGAGGAGGTTCTTCAATCTCCATCGCTTCTTCCCCCGATCAAGAGTTGGTTAATTTTAAGTATAGAAAATCCCAGATTGATCCTTACTATTCAGAAGTTTTCTATTCTGCCTGAAGCTTTCTTAACAGTTTTGATGTTGAACGTCCACCGCCTTGAAACCGTTTGAAACCTCACATGATATTCAAAAATGGAGTTGGCCTGAAAACCATCGGGAAAGTCCCAAGCTAAGGGACGTTGAAAGTTCTTCAACTTTGAAACTAAAAACAACGAGAGTTTGTTTTTGTATTTTAAAAATATTTTTGAAAAAATTTAATATTTTTATTTTTTATTTTAAAATAATATATTTTTTATTTATTTTAAATTTTTTGATACATTGATATCAAAAATAATTTTTTTAAAATAAAAAAATTTATTTTAATACATTTCCGAGTAAAAAATACTTTAAAAAGCAACTACAATTACACTCTCAACCATCCAATTGATTTCAAAAGGAATATTTGCCACAACATTTTCTTTTTACTATCAAATAATGCTATTTGTTTCCACATAACTCAATTTAAAAATTATAATTATTAAATATGATCTACCTGCTAAGATTGATTTGATGACATGCCAATTCAAACATATATATAATTTAAAATAATAATATTTTAATTTTTTCAAAATCTTTATCCAAAGCTCCATTATTTTAGTTAAAACATTATTTTAGTTAAAAAATTCATGACAATATCATTTTGAATTAATTTGAGTTGATTTAATATTCCAGTACTAACCTAAGCTATAATCATATTAAATCTTGAATAGGTTTAACAACTATGATAATAATTACAATACAAGATTAATCTACATGGATACAAAAAAAACATTAATAGCACATAGAATACAATCCATGGTCAATATAAGGGAATTTTCCCATGCATACCCTAGATTAGCTATTTTTAAAAGGCATGTTCAATGTAAGATTCATGTTATACATAGTATTATTTCTTTACCAACACGCTATCCACACACTTTCATTTCTTTACTACAGTTTCTATGTGTATATACTTATTTGCAATGGAGTCTAAGAAACTAAACTAGAATAAAGCCAAACCTGTTTCTCTGCTGAATAATACAAATTAAACAATTCTCTGCAAATAAACAAAGAAAGATATTAAAAGTCATGTGCCCATGTGGTGCCTCTCTTCTCTGCGCGTGAACCCTCCCAGCAAAATCCTTATTTATTTTTTTGTATGTCAGAAAGAGGGTGAGACACCAGTGGGATCCTATAGGTGAGGGTGTGTGATGGTGGTGGAGGTGGAGGTGGTGCAGCAGTTTGTTGATCTCTAGGCATTGGTTTTTCACTTTGTTCAATGATATCTTAGAGGGTTATTTTTTCTTTTGTTTACGGTTTTGTTTGTGCTTTGGTTTTGCATCACTAGGCAAAGGTGCTGAACACTATAGTACTTGTTTTGAGTTTGAGTTCGAAGCAAGAGAAAGAAGTATAATGTTTCAGCGCGCCCAGAGAGAGAGAGAGAGAGAAGTAGAAGTAGCAAAACCCAAAGATGCAAACCCGAGGAGAAAGTTTTGGAAATTGAGGCAAATGTCGATACCCAGCTCGAGGCAAAACCTCCTCTTCTCTTCTCCTCCTCCTCCTCCTACTTCATTATCTTTCTTTATCCTTAACACTCTTCTCTCAGCTCTTCTTTTCGCTTCTGCTGCTGCAATACCAAATCATGAAGCCTCTATTCTCTTTTCTTGGCTACATTCCTCTCCTTCAATACCTTCTTCTTTATCTAATTGGAACAATCTTGATTCCACACCGTGCAAGTGGACCTCCATAACTTGCTCTCCACAAGGTTTTGTCACTGAGATAAACATTCAGTCAGTTCCTCTTCAGATTCCTTTCTCATTGAACCTCTCTTCATTTCACTTTCTTAGTAAACTTGTCATTTCTGATGCTAATATCACTGGAACTATCCCAGTTGATATTGGTGACTGTCTCTCACTCAAGTTTATTGACCTTAGCTCTAATAGTCTTGTTGGAACCATACCTGCTAGTATTGGCAAGCTTCAAAATCTTGAGAACTTGATTTTGAACTCAAATCAGTTAACTGGAAAAATCCCAGTTGAGCTATGCAGCTGCTTTCGACTCAAGAATCTGCTTCTTTTCGATAACCGTCTTGCTGGATATATTCCACCTGAGCTAGGCAAGCTGTCCAGTCTTCAAGTCCTTAGAGCTGGAGGCAACAAAGACATCATCGGAAAAGTTCCTGATGAGCTTGCAGATTGCAGCAAATTGACTGTTTTGGGACTGGCTGATACAAGAATTTCAGGTTCTTTGCCTGTTTCATTGGGAAAGCTAAGCAAACTGCAAACACTGTCCATTTATACGACAATGCTTTCCGGTGAGATTCCTCCTGATTTAGGTAACTGCTCTGAGCTTGTAAACTTGTTTCTTTACGAAAATAGTCTCTCTGGATCCATTCCTCCTGAGATTGGTAAACTTCATAAGCTTGAACAACTGTTGTTGTGGCAAAATAGTCTTATTGGAGCTATCCCCGAAGAGATTGGTAACTGTACTAGCTTGAAAATGATTGATCTTTCTTTGAATTCTCTTTCCGGGACTATACCTATTTCCATAGGACGCCTTTTTCAGCTTGAAGAGTTTATGATTAGTGATAACAACGTGTCTGGTTCAATACCATCCGATCTTTCAAATGCTACCAACCTTTTGCAACTGCAACTTGACACAAATCAGATCTCAGGTTTGATCCCACCTGAACTTGGAATGTTGTCGAAGCTCACCGTGTTCTTTGCCTGGCAAAACCAGCTTGAAGGAAGCATTCCTTCAAGTTTGGCTAGTTGCAGTAGCCTCCAAGCACTAGACTTGTCCCACAATTCACTCACCGGTAGCATTCCTCCTGGCCTGTTTCAACTTCAAAACCTCACAAAACTTCTCATGATATCCAATGACATTTCTGGTGCTTTACCACCAGAAATTGGTAACTGTAGCTCTCTAGTGCGTTTAAGGCTTGGTAACAACAGGATTGCTGGTACCATTCCTAAAGAAATCGGAGGTCTTGGGATCTTGAACTTTCTTGATCTCTCCAGCAATCGCCTTTCTGGGCCAGTGCCTGATGAGATTGGAAGCTGCACAGAACTGCAAATGATAGACCTTAGCAACAACATCTTACAGGGTCCTCTGCCCAATTCATTGTCTTCTCTAACCGGCCTCCAGGTCCTGGATGTTTCAGCTAATCAATTTACTGGTCAGATACCAGCAAGTTTTGGTCGTCTCACATCACTGAACAAGCTCATGTTGAGTAGGAACTCATTCTCTGGATCAATACCTTTGTCTCTTGGCCTATCATCTAGTCTTCAATTGCTTGATCTCAGCAGCAATGGGCTCACTGGCAGCATCCCAATGGAACTGGGTCAAATTGAAACTCTTGAAATTGCCCTCAATCTCAGCTGCAATCGACTTACAGGACCAATCCCACCTCAGATATCTTCGCTGACTATGCTGTCAATATTGGACCTTTCGCATAATAAGCTTGAGGGACATTTAAGTCCACTTGCAGAGCTTGACAACCTTGTTTCTCTCAACATATCTTACAATGCCTTCATCGGTTATCTCCCTGATAATAAGCTGTTTAGACAGTTATCGCCGACAGACTTGGTAGGTAACCAAGGATTATGTTCTTCAATCCGGGACTCGTGTTTCTTGAAGGATGCTGACAGGACAGGGCTACCAAGAAATGAGAATGACACAAGGCAATCACGAAAGCTTAAGCTAGCTCTTGCTTTGTTGATCACATTGACTGTAGCAATGGTGATTATGGGAGCAATTGCAATTATGCGGGCACGAAGAACAATCAGAGATGATGATGATTCTGAGTTGGGCGATTCATGGCCCTGGCAATTCACTCCATTCCAGAAATTGAATTTCTCGGTCGATCAAGTACTGAGATGCCTGGTGGATACCAACGTAATTGGGAAAGGATGTTCCGGGGTTGTTTATCGTGCTGATATGGACAACGGTGAAGTAATTGCAGTGAAGAAACTTTGGCCAAATACAATGGCTGCATCCAACGGATGCAATGATGAAAAATGTAGTGTCCGTGATTCCTTCTCGACAGAGGTGAAAACACTTGGTTCCATCAGGCACAAGAACATTGTTAGGTTCTTGGGTTGTTGTTGGAATCGAAATACAAGATTGCTTATGTATGATTATATGCCTAATGGAAGCTTGGGTAGTCTCCTCCATGAAAAAACAGGAAATGCATTGGAATGGGAACTTAGATACCAAATTTTGCTGGGAGCAGCTCAAGGTCTTGCTTATTTGCATCATGATTGTGTCCCTCCAATTGTTCATAGGGATATCAAGGCTAATAACATCCTCATTGGCCTTGAATTTGAGCCTTACATTGCTGATTTTGGCCTTGCCAAGCTTGTTGATGATGGTGACTTTGCCCGGTCATCCAATACAGTTGCTGGATCTTACGGATACATTGCTCCTGGTAAGTCCTCTTGCTACAGTTCAGTTCTCATATGTCCTTTTTGATATATACAATCCTGCACTAATATTTCTCGGTTGTACGCAGAATATGGATACATGATGAAGATCACAGAAAAGAGTGATGTTTATAGCTATGGTGTGGTGGTATTAGAAGTCTTGACAGGCAAGCAACCGATTGATCCAACAATACCAGATGGACTACATGTGGTGGATTGGGTGAGACAGAAGAGGGGAGGAATTGAAGTGTTAGATCCAAGCCTACTCCCTCGACCGGCGTCAGAAATTGAAGAAATGATGCAAGCATTAGGCATCGCCTTGCTGTGTGTAAATTCATCCCCTGATGAAAGGCCAAATATGAAAGACGTGGCTGCAATGCTTAAGGAGATCAAACATGAAAGAGAGGAGTATGCAAAGGTTGACGTGCTCCTTAAGGGATCACCGGCAACTGATAATCAAGAAAATAAGAAATCGAGTGGAGTAGTTCCAGCAACATCATCATCAAAGCCAGTAACGCAAAGTCTGTATCCAAAGAGCAAAAACTCAAGTTTCTCTGTTTCCTCGTTACTATACTCATCGTCTTCTAACTCCAAAACAGGTTTCAAGTGAGAAATTTGAATGGTCACAAAACTATGTAGAGGAGAAGCTTGTTTCTTATATGTTTCGTCAGTTTGAAACTCTTTGTTCTTTATAATGTAAAGATGGAAACGTCAATAGCATTCGTTATTACTACATGAAGTACAACGAATAGAGCCAATATAATAGCAGGCTTTAGCTTTTGGTATTGTAATGCTCCACAAGGGTCAGGTTGACACTGAATAACTTCTGCTTTCTTACAAATCTTAAGTCCCAATTTATAGATAGCATAGACAGTGATAGAATAAAGATCAATACAATTACAGGATAAGTGATCAGCTTCTTGGAAAACCAGATGGATAAACATTACATCATATCATTGGACAATTGGTCTTTAATTGATTGGTTTAAGGCCATGTCTATTGGACCCCAGCACCAAGCTAGCATCTCTTCTTAGTTGCTCAGGTTTCTCCCAGGGGCCCTGCTGCTGGCTGAGCAAAGACTCGGGACTGCTTTCTGGTTCACTGGAGAGAGTATAGAAAGCTGAGTAGTGAGAAGAGTATTCAAATTAAGACATTTCTAGGATGGATAGAAAGGAATTATCAAGTGGAAAGTTCACAAAAGATTGACTGACTCAAACATCAAGTCATTGGATTGACCATTAAACTCCAATGGGGTGGGTCTCATGATGGGTTGGGTCTCTGATTCCCTTCATGAACAGGCACCCTGTCCGTGCATAAACGGGGTCTGGGTTTAACCTTTTTCTCATTTCCCAGTTGGGCAATTAACATCGAAGAATTAGATTCCAAATTCGCACACAGTCCATTTGTACCTTTCCAAAGATCTTAGACTGCTGAGCTACTTTAGCAAAGGCACAACTTTACGCCTGGAAAGGACTGCACTATCATCAGCAGTGAAGACTGTAGTTTGTGTCTTGCACTATCATATGCAACCACGTGGCCCAATGCATGGCCTCATAATTTCATCTTATGCTTGTTATTACTGGATAATTGATCTGCAGCTGCTCTTTGAGTTTTTGTGCCTCAAGAGATAGACCACGAGTCCACGATCATCACTGGCAAGATCAAGAACTATAGAACTGGAATCCTGAGGGATGTAACTCAACTGGTCAGGTTTTAGATTTGTTATCTAGAGATCACCAGTTCAAGTCTCACAAACCTCAGGACCACTGAAGGTTTACATGGTCGTTAATTTCAGGATTTGTGAGATTAGTTGAGGTGCGCACAAACTGGCTCGAAAAATCACGTTAATAATAAAAAAAAAAAACTAAAGACCTGGACATTGCTCATCACTTTTGATGCTTCCTTTCAACCCCGGTTTCGTTGCTTCGCTAGGTCCTTTCTGCCATCCTTCTTGCCCTTTTAGGCGAAATTATTTCATGACACGACACCATTACCGTTTAAAAACAAACTAGTGATCAATGTAAATTATTCTTTTAATTATCTGAAACTCATGTTAATATCAATATTTGCAATCTAGAAGATGCGTCTTTCAAATTTTGAAACATAAATTGGTCCACAGTTCCTCTTAATCTCGAATAAGATTGAATAAGAAATGGGTTCGGTGTTAAATCTATTCAACCCAAGCAGCTCTAATCTTAAACCAATTTATGAGTTAGATTGAGATTTATAACTACGAAGACGGACTAAAAATTTTTACTCGGTCTCAAATTATCAGAGAAAAGGAAAAAGGCCCGTGAAGGATCTTAGAGTCTTTTATGGGATTGGGTCTGGCCTGATTGGAAATCAGTGTTAACTCTTGTACTTGAAATTTAATACGGAGACAGATTTAGTTAGTTGCCTTCCCGTAATCGAGTTTAGGCTCATCCTGGCCTGTAAAATAGAGATATTTGACTTGACTTCATTCTCCCCCCTGATTTGCTTGGTTAATAATATCATTATCGGATCGAAAGTAGTGTTCTGCAGTCTGGGTGAGAGTTTGCTTTCTTTTTTTTAATGTTTGAGAAGCAGAGTGAGGCCGACTCAAAAAAGGACGATGTACGCGCAAGGAAGAGTGAAAACTTGCTCATAAGAAATGAAAAGTTGCTAGAGATCGCCTATTGACTGAAGAAAAAAAGAAGTGAGAAAGTAAATTTAACATGAAACTACGACACATATGAGTGTACGACTTTAGCAGACGAATTTATTCATGGCCTAATGGTCGGCTAATTCTTCCTGGTAGAGAAATTGAAAAATATATATGGCCACCAAAAAATAGTTTCAAGCTCAAGCCCTTTTAAGATCTCTGACAGGAGCCCCATCGTAGCATGGTAGTAACCACTAAAAGTTTTTCTTTTCCTCCTGATCATGACCTTATATATGAAATTTGAGATGGTAGCACCATAACAGCGTGTCGTTTGACATGGACCCTGGCGAAGTTGAGCTAGAAGATCATCTGATAATGGAAATCAGATGCATTTCTAGCATAATTTTCTACAAGATGGTTAAAATCATTGCTACACTCAGCAAAGATTAGTGTGACCGAGTCGCCATCTTTTTAACGAATTTCAGGCTTGCTGGAATTGGAAGGAAATGCCAAGTTTCCAGTCAAGGGAAGAAGTGTTTGAGAGTGACAGAAAGTGTAATGCTTAAGGGTTGGAATGACATATTGATGAAAATGATCCTCAGAAGTGGGGAATTCAAAAAAGAAGAGTTGTTGGATAGGAAAAATATGCAAATACATAAGATCAAAAAAGGTTGAAGGTAGTGACTTCTCAGAGACGGTGCCAGGCAGTGGGGAGACTTGGCAATGCTGAAGCGCGCGCACCATCTTGTATATTGCCGCATAATGTAACTCGTCTGTTCTATATATTGCAGGGTTACTTTGTCTTTATATGGTGTTTCTAATGACAGATGGTAATAACTCTCAACTCAATCACTTAATTGGGCATGGACGTCGTCGGCTTAGATGATGTAGTGTCTGCCCGTTCACAGAATTCCCACCTAGGATCACTTAATTAGCCATGTCCTGGTGCCACTAAACGTTGCCGGCCCATGCATGTTTATTGCAGCAACTTCAGTTCTAGGTATAATATGATATTGTTGATGATACAGCCATAGCTCACCTGGCCCTAATATATTTTGAAGCAGAAACAGAGCATCTAAACCCAAGATCATGCACGAACGTCGCAAGAGGCGTTTCATCTAGCTTAAGGTCTTTAGTTTATTATAATGTCTACGTTAGTATTCCAGAGAAAATTAAATTAAGAAGGTAAAAAACAGAGAAAATCGAACATTTATCAACTTGAGAAAAGGCAAGTTACAAAAAGTTGAAGGAATTAAGAAACTAATAGAAATGAAAATATTAGTCTCTTTGTGTTCTTGATCATGACAGCAAGCATCAATCTACTTGCCAACTACTTTTTCCTTGATAATTGAAGCAGCCTTGTCTGTGATGGCTTCTGCAGTGTCAGATACTTTTTTTGTCACCTCCTTACTCATATTTGTCACCTGATCATCTCGCACAAAACAATAACAGATTTATTAATATTCTCTATAATTTATGCACAATTAATACGTTCTTTTGATTGAAGTCTATATATATATGCACATTTCTGTACAGATGATGTTCATTAACACTGCTCTTACAGTTTCAGCAGCTTTCTTCACTGATCTTGCACCATCTTTAACTGATTCTGCTGCCTCTGTTACACTCTGACATGCCTCTGCTGTCTGTTTATCCTTTTTGTCCTGTAGATCTTGTTAAGTTTTTTGGAGGAAAAAAGCACTATATACTCCGAATCTTTCATACACAAGTTATAAAAATGAATGATCGATCATGATGTGTTTTAATTAGTTAAGCAAAAGCATGGCCCGTTTGTTTACTTAGTAATTTTCAGTGAAAAAAGTGCGTGGATTTCAGGATTTGAATTGGTTAGAGACCACACACATTGTCTTCTCTACGGGTTTGGTGGAACATGCCATTGTTGTACCAATGTATCGTAATCCAAGAATGTTATTGAATTGAAGAAAATTTGTACGAGAAAACTAATCTCTTTCTTACACGTTTTTAAGGTATAAAATATGAATGACTGTGAACAAAAAACTGAACAAAATTGTCCAGACACACAGGTACACACAAACATGTTTATATATGCCAGAAATTACAGGCAACTCACTTGCAGTGGTCTAGAAGTGGCAGTGACAAAAACACGATGGCTCGGCCTCCCAATGCTTGTCGTTTTCCCTCTGGCAGTAAGGAATTTGGAAAGCATCGAAGTAATTTTCAGGGTTGACATCTTCTTGGTATGCTAAATATGCTAAGCTAGTTTTTGATTGTTGTTCTCCTTTCCAAGTGAAAACCAGCAAGGTTAATTTACTTCACAGGTCCTAATGAAACCACTTCCACTTGTCAGTCTCTGGAATGCTTCTCAGCCCTCTGGTCGGTTACCTCCATTGTGGTGATCCATCTTTCGCGGGTCATTCTTTGTTTAATTTCCGGGAGAATTGGATCACATTCTGTGCACCTTTTTCTCCATGCTTCCATAGCTTACCAATTCATCCGTAGAGGCTTAACCTGAATAGCAAGTGAGCTGAGGAGTGCCAGGTCAAATTGTTTGGACATCTCTCCTCCATGGCTCGGTCCATACCTTCTTATCATAACTTCGTTTCTGGGGGACTCGATGACAAGGGTTCAAAAAGAAAATAAGAAAAAATATATAATGATTTTTAGCTAAGCCTGTGGGCTTGGTTTGACCACGGTGAAACCTTAGCCCAACATTAAGGCTTGATTCGATCCAATCAAAACAAATCTCAATTAGATTTTTTTTGATCAAAACTAGCCTAATATAAAATTTAATTTGACCCGGTCAAACCAAACCCAACCGAGCCCACCTTAGGCTTGGTTGCACTTCTTTTGGGCTGAGTTTGACCATGATCGAATGTAGTTTAACATGGGCTTGGCTGGATTACTTTGGTGCCTGGTTTTACCAAGGTCAAACCTAGTTTAATACGGGATTTAGTTTAACTTGGTCAAACTGAACCCAACTAGGTTTTATTTTGGCTCAATTAGAATTTTTTTAGACTTAGTCTGATTATGATAAAACTGAACCCGAAAACATGTTAATAATACTTAATTATTATTTTTATGTTAAAATACATTTTATTCTAGTCTGCATCATAGCACTGGACACCAATCTAGTAATTTTTCTATACCTTCTCATATTTTCTTTTTTTTTATTTATATTTAGGAATAAAACACAGCAAAGGTTAGCAAGGTGAAAAAAATATAAGAGACGAATAATGAATTTTATTCCTTGAGAATGGCATTATAACCATCCTGTTTTATTCCTCGAGAAAGGTATCACAACAACTGTCTTGCCACTAATAATAAAGAGAAATCCATCACCGATTGCAACAACATTGTACGTAAACTGGTGGAAGACATTGGCCTCCTCTGTAACCAAGGCGATTGCAAAAGGCATTACAGTCAGGATGGACTCCACATCTTTCTACGCAAACCAGCGCAGCCTCTCCTGCAAGCAAAGCATCAGTAAGCGTTTTTTTCTTTTTCCTTTTTCTCTGAAAACATAAACATAATCTTCTATTGTTAAGAGTTTGATTGTATTTAGAGAAGAGGAGAAAATTAATTTTCTAACTTCCACAAGGTAATATACACACGCATGTCAATATGATAGTTTTTCTTAAAGGATAATTGGGTGCTCTAAAAAAAAAAATATTTTTAATCTCATTGTTTTTTAGTGAAATAATCAATTAATCCTTTGGTTTTAAAAACCCATTATTGAATCCCAATTTTCATATTTGTTTGTTACATAGTCCTTTTATTGGTTTTTTCTTATGATAATTTAATTATATTTTTTCCAATTACTAAAAAAATAATTGGGCATTTTTACAAGCCACGGGAACCTTATACCTCAAGATTTCACTAGCTTTGCATATTTCGTTGTTAGTCCATCGTCTGAACAGAAGATTGAGAACCAACCCTTTACGCCTTTGAGCGAGGTCCTCAACTTTTAATCTAATTATCTTGACTTATAATCCTACCTATCTAAACTAAGAAGTGAATAAAAACATAAATAACAACCCGGAAAATCATTGTTCCAGTGCACGCAGCCAACGAGGTTTTGCCCGAGTACTCTTGCAAAAGAGATTAAGTGTTTTGAAAGTTGTCTGTTTGGTAGATTTATTTATTATAATTATATGTAATCTGTTGACCAATTACTGTTTGTGTGATCTTGAAAAGGATGTTAGTTCACTGTGTGAAGTTGTAAGAGGATTAATTACGAGACAGAAACAACAGTTTACAGGAACATATCACAGATAAGTAAACAT
Source organism: Populus trichocarpa (assembly GCF_000002775.5). Lineage (NCBI taxonomy): Eukaryota > Viridiplantae > Streptophyta > Magnoliopsida > Malpighiales > Salicaceae > Populus > Populus trichocarpa. The sequence continues at coordinate 18,260,632 of NC_037287.2, read as the reverse complement.
AAGCAACAGCTTCAGTTTCTATATATATTTATGTGTGTGTGTGTGTGTGTGTACCTATTGCAAAGAGGAGAGCGATGACCATGATTGCGATGATCGATATCTTGACAGAGGAATGTCTTACAGCCATTTGTTTCACCTCTATGATTTTCTGCGATGGTAGTGTAGGTGAGTTTTTTTTATCAGTACAGTACACCTTTTATATTTCTTGAGAGGTTCAGCAGGGTTTCCATATATTTAATTATATCCCCTGCAATAATTATATTGGCATATTCACCGTTTCCAAATATAGCTTAATTTCTATATTATATGATTTAATTAGCCATACAATAGCAATCCTAGAAAAATTTCTACATTATATATATGACTGGTTCTCATGTTAACACAACGTACGGTTGACTATTACAAAAGAAAAAAAATATATATAAATGTAATTAATTAGTTATAAAATAGGAATTATAGAAGAATCTCTATTCCTAGAATATATATTTCCATTATTACGAATTGTTATTTTTGAAAAAAAAAAAACTAATCGGCAGTATAATTAATACCATAATGTACTTTCTTTTATATTCAACATCATGAAAAATTTTTAATTAATCAAAAAATGGAAATTCTACAAAAGTCTCTATTCCGATAATATAGATTTCCATGGTTAGGAGTTAGTATTTTTTGAAGGAAAAAAAACCTTAAAATCTTATTTTTTATTAACAAAAAAGCATCCGCCATCATGATTCATGGAGTACTTGTTTGCAACTCCCTCCTTCCTTGATCGATTTGCCTTTTCTTGTTTTTGGGAGATAATTGATATGAAATAGTTTACCATAAAATCTTTTCTAGGCTAGATTTGACGCAGAACTCTTTTTCATTTTTGTTTTGTATTTTGAAACAGTTTTCAGCACATCTCCACGATAAAAATTCCAAAATCAATTTATGCCGTAATAGACCTGCATGGATTTCAATGCTAGGTCCAAGAGAGTCTTCAGCCTTCCCTAATTAGAATTCAATCCCAATTTTCTAAGTGTGAAAATTAATAATTTCTATTATGACAGAAGTTATTTAACTTAATTTCAAATTAGTTTTGAAAAGGGAATCCTAAATTAACTTAAAAGATATGAAAATATGTTTACAGTTAGTCTTTTCTCTAGAGAATATGCTTCCATATCAGGAGCCGTTGGTGCATAAAAATTAGCAATCCTTGAAGAAAGAGTTTCTCTACACATGAAAAATCTTCTTCTTCTTCTTCTTCTTTTCTCAGGGGTGGGAGGGTTTGATATGCTTAATAATTTCGTTGATTGTTAACAATAAAAATTATTTAAAACTTTTAGCGTGATTGGTCCATATGTTCATCAAGACATTCTTTAATAATAGGATTAAGATTAGCATGTCAAGAACGTTATCAGGGTTTAAAACTACATAGTTATGGAAAATACTTATTTGCTTAAATATTTCTTTATTCGAAAAATTGTTTGAACCCTCCTGAAATTCTTTCTTTACGTGGACCAATTATTTAGAGATCGAATAATATTTTTGCTAAATTGCAGAACTAAGCTATAATTAATTCAGATTTTTATCTATATAGTTATTTTTATACGATCCATTTAAATTTTTTTTATATATATAATTTATGAAGGATGATCGTTTCAGAATCTGTTAATCAGTACTCTGTCCCAGAGGACAAAAATGTATGTATTTGGCACTGTTTAATGAGGCTTGACACCACAGACAAACCTGGCAATTCACTTGGATGACATGACACATGACTTCCTTAAATTTTACTACTTTTGATTCACCTAACTCTCTGGTTCTAATTTCAAAGAATTTCCCTTTTCGAGATTACGAGAGCTATGTCTCATTGTCATTTACTATAACCCCTTTATTATCCTCAACCGTTATCCACCCTTCAAATCCTTATAAAATCCACATCCATGCAACAACACTAACTCAAGTATTGCTTCAAAAGTATATCAGAGAGAGAGAGAGAGAGAGAGGGAGATGGCTAGCTGGGTTGTGATTTTTGTGCTTGTTTTAGCATTTGTGCATGCAACAGCAGCACGTAATGTTCCAAGTGATGATGTTGATCTTGATAGCAATAATGCTGTCCCTAATGAAGAGCAAGTATTGCATGCTAGTGCACCAGCTGCCGATTCACCTAGCAGCACTGGCCTTAAAGACAAAAAGAATTTCATCTATGGTGGTGTTGGTGGCTTTGCTGGAATGGGAGGTTACGCTGGTATCATTGGTGGTCTGCCAGTTATTGGTGGCCTTGGTGGAATTGGCAAATATGGAGGGGTTGGAGGGGTTGGTGGAATAGGAGGTGCTACTGGCCTTGGCACTGGTGGTGCTGGTGGTGTAGGAGGTGCAGCTGGTGGTGCTGGTGGTTCGACTCTACCATCCCCTTAAGTCAATAATTAGCTTAATGTTTTTGCGCTTGGTTTGGTGTTTTAGACTTTTAGTGAACTATCTGAGACAGGTCGTTGTGTTAAGTGCGAGTTATTATCCTTGTCAAATAGTTGTTTCCTTGGACACATCTTATGCTGTATGTGTTGTTATCTTTATGTTTCAATGATAATTGCAGTTGTTGCCTTCGTGTTTTAGCAAAACCTCGTGTTAATTTTGTCCCAGCTGGGATTTATCATTAATGTAATTACCTTGTCTCTTGGCATAATTAGTTAGTTGTGTGATTAATTTGTGAACTAGAAAACAAAACCAGAACCAAGCATGCATGCCAGGCTTTGGCGATTTGGTTATCACCAATAAAATACTAAAACACCCTTCCATCTTCTCACTTGGAAGTTGGAACCACCACCACATCTCCTTAAACAACTACCTGTATCACCATCCCCAGCCCCCCTAAACTGCCACCAAAACCCTAAAACTTCATCCATTAGATCCATCAATGAGCACCCAAACTCCGACCACCACAACAACTATATATTAGAGAATTTATTTATGATGGAAATAAATAAAGAGTTAGTTTTAGAACGGTAAAAATATTATCTTTAATTTATTTATTCTATATAGAAACAATATTTTCTGTATATATAATTACACATTCTAAACTTCTAAAACAATGAGAAGAAAAGATAAAAAAAAAAATATTTTTTTTCTGTATATATTTTCTTTGTGTAGTAACTAGTTTTATTTTATATAATGTTTGAGGATTTAATTAAACAATTAATCTAATTATAAAAAAGAATTTTAAAAAAAATACAATGAAGAAGAGTAAAAGCTATTTTTACTCCTATAACAAACACGAAAACAACATCAGTAAAGCCTCCAGAAATAGTCAAATAATCAGAAACTACAAAGCCCTCCCCCTTCCATTGTTGGTCCAAATTAAAATACGCTTAACATTTAAAACTAAATACACGCATTGTGCGCTTGATATATATATATAGTGTTGTAAAAGACATTTAGACGAATAAAAAGATAAAAAATTGTTGCTATTAGAGATAATAACATTTATACGAGATTGCTTCGTTAAAATATTATATTATTTATTGATTAAACTTCAAATCAAAAACTTCAAATGGGGGGATGGATAAGAAAATAATTGATTTTAATTTGGGTGTATAATATATAAAATTGAAGACTATAATTAAACATGTTCAAAATTCTAACACTAAAATGTAAAATTTTCTCTGAAGTTTGGGATGTCGTAGCCCCCACCATTCAACGTAGTTTCGCGAATTGAAACACAGTTTAAAATCATACATAAGAGATTCCAATCATACGTTTTCTCTCTAAAAGGATAAAATTTGCATGCAGTTTCAGCTTTTGTTATTTAATCTTTCTAAGAAGTTGTTTCTTCGATATTCGACTATTACAGATAAAATCAGAACTCGAATTTTGCATGTAAACCACCTGTACAGGCAGTGTCATGCAGCAGTTCAGATCAGTCTAATGTGCATTTATTGACAATAAATCCCAGACAGAAGAAGTATATATACATTAACTCCAAATTAAAGAAAAGCAAAAGTCAAAATGGTGGAGACAGGCATTGCCTTTGTTGCTGTCACAGGCCTGACTGTGTCTAGCTAGCTAGTCAAATGCTATGAAAGCAACTAATATAACCCATTGAAAGCAAAATTCAGACAGTGTAAGATAATTAAGTCAGTAGCAATCACATATACAATTATTGTGTATTTATTCAAGACACTGTCATCTACTACAAGATAAACATTACGAGAATTAAGGTAGCTAGCATGTATGAGAGTGATATGCATGCGCAACCCTTGAGATGGACTGCTAATGCAACAACCTTACCACCTGAAAACAAACTTACAAGACATTAACTAAGATAATGAAAGACAGTTCTGCTAGATGCACACAAAATTGAAGGGTTTGTGCGTGTATTACAAAATGGAAACATCATGGAATAGGCACTGATGCGAGCATTAAAAAATTAAACCAAGCTGGCTCTGCATCCAACACACATTTGACATCCTAGCTAGGAGCACCGTTGACCATGATCACATTCACCTACACTGCCACTTCCAACTCCACCGCCACCAGCATCTCCTCTTCCTCCATAACTGCCACATACCAAAACCACTGCCAAATCCACCCTACCCTCCTCCACCTAATTCCCATTTGGCCACCACCACATTGATCTTGTCCATCAAAGTCCCCACCATTATCATCACGATTGCAACCACTCGCATCATTGCTTCATCGACAGCCACCATAATCAGGATCACAACCATCAACCCTACAATATAAAATGTACAGCACAGAGAGGACGATAAACAAATAATAGAATTGCTTCATATTTAATTTAGTTCTGATATAAAATATTTTTTGGTTATGCTTGAAATTCAAGTTCATTATATAGAAAGCAAGCCAAAGAGAAGGCACATCAATCCATTACGTGGCACATGTGTATCTCTGAAAAGTAATGTTACATGAATCCATCCCCGTGAGAACAACTTGCGAAAGACTTCGGTCCTTGTTACTGTTTTTACCTCAGGTCATCAGGGACATAAAATCCAAGGTAAATTTGCCCATACATTGCCTGCATGCAGTTTTCTACCAATTATATGCAGGCATCAGTAGGGGCATAATGAGCATGCATACATACTCCCACGATGCCCTAACTTCTGCTTTCCAATCTGAAGCGAATTCGAGGAAAAACATTGCATTTGTCATACATGTAAATATAGAATCCACTAGCAAGAAGGACTCTAATACATGTGCAAACTGATGACTGTCAATGCATAACAGAGGGAAAAGGTAATATCATGATCATGTACTGCATAATGCAGGATTATGTCCTCTAAATCAACGGGAACTTTGCCAATAAAAAACCAGCTCATCAGTTTTTTCAGACTGAGAGTTCCGATCCATGAACTTGCTAGCTAGTTTTCAAAAGGAAAACCAACTAGCCAGTACATGGATCAGAACTTGAGTCTAAAAAACTCTCTAAGAATAACTCTCTGCATCTCTGTGTAAAATCTCTCTCTACGATGGTCATGGCACTTGAGTGGTGAAAGCATGTGCGTTTTCCAGGAATGATTGCACAATGACCATGTAAGCATGTGGAATAACAAAGATCCTGGAGCTTCCACAAACTCAACAGCTTGGAGTAGAGGTACACTCCCTGATCTAATTTTGGTTTCCCTGCATGACTGAAAGTTGTGTTAGAATTTTTAAATAATGTAACAAGCTGAAATGAGCGTTTAGGAAAAAATTGACGATTTTGACAGTTCGGAATTCTAATTAGCTGCGTATTTACGTAAAATGATAATTCTTTAATATAACCATCTCTGCCCCGATTGCATTTCATTGTTGCAATGGACAGGTACACCTCTGCCCTCATTAGCTGACCTTCGAGTTCCCAAACCTGAGTCCCTGGCACCAGCCATCTACCATCATAGCTAAAAGAACACTAAAGCAATTGAAGATTGTTCTCGCATATATGGCAAGCAATAAAAATAAAACAGGACAAAAAATAAATGAAAACAAAATCAAGAACAAAAATGATGTGCTACAAGCAGCAAGGCATCGTTCAGTATCTTACTCAAAACTTCCACTACCTCTCTGGCTTTTCTCATGATTTTCCAGTGGCTCCAAGGCAATCTTCCCTTCGGGATCTATCCTCTTCTTTGATAAAACTAGCACTCAGCAGACATATGCTCCTTGCTCCAAGTAAATGCAATTCTATTTAGTTATAGCGCAGCCACTTTCAAACATTTTGGCAAGGAAGACTGGACAGTCAGATGATCATCTTCAAACAAAAGGATTGTTGTACAAAAGAAATGAAACGATGTCAATTTTAATTTACAAAACAACATATGAAATCAAAATGGCAATCAAAATTGTTTAGCTTTTAATTCTCCCTAATAAAAGCAGCAAATGAAAAAAAGATTTGTGAATGGATAGATCGAGGTTTGTACATGGCTATTGTATTTGTTACAGAAAACACATGATTCTAGATTGAAACCATCATCGTCCACATATGGCACTTCTTAGGCCGTTGTTTCATTTTGCTGTAAGTTTTCACTGTACCGAAACCATTCTCAACTACTGGAAGTTCCTAAATCCAATGCCCACGGAATTTGTTAATATCTCAAGTTAAACTTGGCAAGGGGAAGATGAAACGTCACAATAAAAACTCTTCTGCTGGATTGGAAACAGCTGCTAGTTTAATTTGATCCCATTACTCAAAATCACATCCTCATGACTCCAAAATGCAAAGAAGGAACTAAAACACACACAGGAAAGCTAACTGTAAGAAAAGCATAGTAGACTAACTTGTGCAAGCATTTATGCAACCTGCAAAAGCTTAACTTACCAGCATGATGACCGATTGGAGGGGGAGGGGGGGGGGGGGGGGGCTCGTTTTAATGTAAAGAAGTATGAAGAGAAGCCCACAAAAAGAAAGGCTATTAAGATAAACAATCATTAAGTAGAGTTTTAATACCATCAGAAGATTCAGAACTGCCCACTTTTATGTATCCATCAGGCAAAAACATTTACTAGAGATTTTCGTACCAGAGTGCTCTCTTCACAATTATCAAATCTTCTTAACTGGAATATTATCAAATAAGCTGTGTACTTGCTTCTGCTTGTTTAGCTTCTTTTAGCTACTTCGGCTGATTAGTTATTGTGCATGCCCATATCTAATTCAAATGTGTCCTTGATCAATAGCATTGCATCCAACCTTAAAACAATTCCTTCGTAGTTACAATAACTTCAATAGTTCTTAGCAGCAAGAGGGGCCAAAAATTTTGTTTGAAGATTTATGCTTGCAGTTTTCTCATTCTACTGAAACGATAAATTCAACTTAACTCTCCCATCCCACCACTTTCTCAGCAATCAAGTATTCTATGACAAACTATCCAATTTAACGGCATGCGTTACCATAACACCAATTAGCTGTTTAATTACTGAGAAATCAAAGGAAAGTTAACAAGGAAGATACCTTCTCTTGATGATATGAGCATGACAATCGCAATTCAAACGTTTTACTTGCCTTCTTGAGATAACCCACCAACAAATATGCCTCTGCCGCAAATTTGTTTACTGGACCCCAATTGGGAGCCTCTTAAATTTACCTCCACTGTTTCCTATAGCAGCTTTATTAGCTTAAAAAAGACAGTCGTTTAACAGCTTTAGCCCATACATGACCAACATGGCCTTGATCTTGACAGCAAGATCGCCACCTTCTAGCCAAAAACCAGTGATTCTGCTTCTTAATCTATTGCTCGACACTGGAAGGCATCCAAAAGAGAGAAATTCTCTTTTTATTTGTGCAATTTGCAAGTGAGAAAAACTGCTGGTTCTTGGTTTTTCTTACAAGTTACAAGCCATGTTAATGCGTTTCGATAGTCCCACATCGCTAAAGAGACCATGTAAGTGAGACGAGTCGTGTATATAAACGAAAGCTGAATGCTAGACAAATCATACCTTTCTCGGCCTTTTGGCTAAGATCAAGTGTAGTATCTGTTCTTATCAGTTTAATATCTGATACGTGGGCCATAGGTCCACACGATATTAAATTAATTTTTTGAGGGGGAGAGTCCATAACAGTAGCTTGCTACTGGGGCTCTCGGGCGTCGCTCATGCGTTGCACTATAGCAAGAGCCTGGCGCACCCCACTAAGTCTAGTTTAAACGAAGTCGGTTGTTCTAGACAAGAACTCAAGGCGTAACTCCGCGGTTTGCAAATCAAGGTTGGTGACATCTGTCAATCTTAAAGCATGCTTATCGCTACGTTAAATATAATAATCCGTCTTGTTTCCTTTCCTTTCTTTTTTCTTTGAAAACGAGAAAATCGAACTTCTAATAAAGAACCAACATATTCCTGGTCGGAAGAAAAATATACCACATTGTACTTTATGAGAACTCTGCACACTGAATTCAATCGCCGAGTTTGGTAACCCAGGTGAGGGCTTCATGGTGTGATTGGACATTGTCTCAACTTGCGAGCTCGGGTCTGGTAAGGCAACCAACTGCTCGGATCGATCCAAGCCTGAAAAGTGAAGGAAGGTGGACTCCAGTCCCTGCGTAAAAATACACGAACAGTTGCACCCTCGATATATTAAACAATATCTAAATGGTGAATTCCCCACAACTAAATCACTATGGTTTTTTATTTTTTTTTTATTTTTTTTTTCAAAATTATTTTGGTTAATTTTACTTTTTAAATATTGATCTGATTAAAATTTTTGCTTTATAATTTTTTTCTTTAAAATACTGTGGATTGCTGCGATGTTTTTCCACATAATTTTTCTTTTTTATTTTTTTATTTTTCAAAATTATATTTGTCGATTTTTTTTAATATGGAGCTGATTGAGAATTTAGTTTTGTAATTTTTTTTCTTTTAAACATCGTTGATTGCTACAGTGTTTCTCCTCATGGTTTTTTTAATAATTTTCTCCGAAATTATCTTTTTTTATTTTATTTTTTAATATTGAGTTGGTTAAAAATTACAGTTACAATATGTGAGAAAAGCACTGTAACTTTCCTCGAAAATTACTATTGATTGCTACAGTGTTTTTTCCCACATGGTTTTTTTCTGTTTTTGTTATGTTTTTTCCTAAAATTATCTTTGTCAATTTTATTTTTTTAATATTAAGCTGGTTAAGAATTGCAATTACAAGTAAATACAAGTTTTTCCTCACAAAACATTATGGATTGATACAGTTTTTCCTCGCATGGTTTTTTTTTCAGTTTCTTGTGTTTTCTTTTTTTGTAACATTTTTTTCCAAAATTATCTTCGTCGAAAATTTAACTTTGTAATAAAGCTTAATCATGTGGGGAAAACATTGTAGCTTTGCTCCTAGAACATTGTGGATTGCTACAGTGTCTCTTCGCATATTTTTTTTTGTTATAATTTTTTTCAAATTATCTTTTTCGATTTTATTTTTTTAATATTGAGTTGTTTGTGAATTACAATTACAAGTCATTACAAATAAGGTTAAATCATGTGAGTAAGCACTGCAGCTTTCATCACAAAAATATTGTGAATTGCTACAGTGTTTTCAACATGATTTTTTTTTCCTTTTTTTGGTGTTTGTTTTGTTTTTTTTTTTTTTTCTGAAATTGTCTCTGTTGTTTTTTTAAAAAAAAAATATTTAGCTGATTAAGAATTTAGCTTTGTAATTTTTTTTCTTTAAAACACTGTGAATTGTTGCAATGTTTTCCCATGTGATTTTTTTATGATTTTTTTCAAAATTATCTTTGTTGATTTTTTTTTAATATTGAGTTGGTTAAGAATTATAATTACAATAAAGTTAAATCATATGAGGAAAAATGGTTTTTTATTTTATTTTATTGGGAAAAGTGCTATAGTTTTCCTCACAAAACATTGTCAATTGCTGCAACGTTTTTTCTCATGGGTTTTTTTCCTTCCAAAATTATCTTTGTTGGTTTTTTTTTTAATATTAAGTTGGTAGATAATTTAGCTTTGTAATTTTTTTTGCCTTTTATTAACTGAAAAGCTAAATCATGTGGCGAAAACATTGTATTTTTCCTCACAAAACACTGTAGATTGCTACAAATCATTTTGTTCAGTCTTAAGTTTTTCATCACCAACACAACTTTTTTTTCTGTCATTAAATATTTGCTCCATCATACTTTTAATTTCTATTACTTATCTAGCGTTGGTTCACAATTATAACACTATCAAGTACATTTGTTTTATAAACCCGCGGCAACACGCGTGCATGTCATCTCATATAAAACTAAATGAATTTCCATATGAGTATTATATATATATATTAAATGATACAGGTGAAGACACTGTTCTTAAAAACAGCAAACCACCTTGAATCTTTTTTTTTCTTTTACATCCTTTTTATTTTTACTGGATCCTAGCATTTTTTTTTTACTAGATCATTTTGTTTATTATCTAATAATTATAATTTAATTTTATAAAATCGACTTTGTAATCCATAAAAAGGTGTTTGAATTATAAATAATAAACCATCTCAATTCTTTTTTCATTTACATCCTTCTTTTTTTTAGATTATTTTTTTTTATTTGCATCCTTTATTTTAGAGGGAGTTCAAAGGGGAGGGGGGTTTGATTTGGGGCTCTTTTGATGAGTGGATTTATCGATGTGAGGTAAATCTATGGGTATAGATACTTTAACATAAAGGCATTTTACTTCCCATTTAACACTTTTTTTTTCTTTTGATCCTTTTTTTTTATTTGTATTTTTTTATTAATTTATTTTGCTTTTTATTTAATAATTATGTTTTGATTTTATGAAATTTGCATTTAGCAAACCATGAAATTGTGTTTTGATTGTCAACTGTGAACCACCTCAAAGTTTTTTTTTTTCTCACTCATTATTTTTTTACTAGATATTTTTTTTCATTTACATCATTCTTTTTGTTAGTTTTTTTTTTATTTACATCATTCTTTTTGTTAGTCCTTTTGCTTCTCAATTATTGTAGTTTGATTTTATAAAATTGATGCTCGATAAATCATAAACACTTGAAGCAATGCAAAATAAAAAAAATATAAAAATTAATGGAAATGCAATATAAAAGAAAGATAAAATCTATTGTGGATTCTAATAATTATCTACAATGTTTTGTTTTTCCTTTTTTATCACTTGAGTTTTTATATTTCTAATTTAACCCTCTTATATTAAGTTGACTGGAGATTGAGTTTGATATTTTATTTTTAAAAATTTTATATGCGTCTTTCACGATATTAAAAATAACTTTTTTTATATTGAGTCGATGTTTAATTTGAAAAAATAAAATTTAAATTTATTAATTCAAATCAATTAAAACTTTAAAAACCTAATTTAAAAACAAAACAAAAATTGAATTTTTTTAAAGAAATAATATCTTTACCTCAACCTTCCATCCAATTATTAACAGTTATAATTTTTAATTGAATGTATATATAAATCTTTTAGTTTGTAATTAATTTTTTTTTAGTGAGAAATCCATTAATAACAGTAGAACACCACAATTTTTTTTTGTGTCGAGAAAAAAAAACTCTATCCCACAGCGTAAACACAAGGAATCAAACTAGCAAGATGAAAACAATAAACCAAGGAATGCTATAGCTTTTCATCATGGATGATTCTAATATGTGTGTGTGTTTGTGAAGAGAGATTTAATAATAAGGTCAATAGCGCGAAAAAAACCTGAAAAAAGGACCCAATTGTAAATACAACTTCGACAAGCCCTTTTCCACTTCAATTTTTATTGAAGGCGGGAAAACAAAATAACAAAATAACAAAAAACAATAAACCAAACTCAAACAGGGGAACTAAGAAAGCGGAAAATGGAGAGAAAAAGCTCCAGCAAGGAGTTGCAGGATCTTCTGCAAGCCATCAAATCTTCAGATGTAAGCTAGCTCGTTCAATTTCTTCATTTCTCGCCTTCTTATTTTTTGATGTTGTTTGGCTACCAAAATCGAAATTAGATCTCTCAAAAACAGCAACGAAATGATTCATCTCATTTATGATTTTGTGTATTTTGTAATCTGAGAGGTTTCGAATGCTAATAATACAGGTTGTTGAGAGCCAGATTGAACTGGTTAACAAGCTTCGGGATTTTGATTTCCTGGAGATATCGGATTTGGCTTCTCTTCTTGAATTCCTCACAGTATCCTCCATTTTACTTGTTTCTATTTTTTTTTCTTTTTATTTATTCGGAAAATGCATCACTGATGTAAAATAAAAAATTAGGGTTTGGAGATTAGTTTGGATTCCTATGATTTTGGATGCTTACGATAGATGTTCTGAATATCTTTGTTGTTAGATTTTTTATTATTATTATTATTATTTTGCCTTAACAAGAAGCTGGACATTTTGGGAGGACTTTACTTGCTTGGATATATCTCAATGCATGTTAAACAAGACTATTTTGAGCGTGGCTGCGAAATATGTAGATTCAGATGTGTCTGGATGTTTAGTACAGTTTCTTGCTCTCGGGACAAAGGTAGAGTTTCACTTTAGCTTAATTCTGTTTGTTGGTATTCTTGTTAGACATTCTGTTGAGTGGTATGTCTGTTCTTGACCTTATTGAGACCGTGTGTGCATTAGGCAAGTGGGTGGTGTGGAAAACATCTGAAGATGACTGCGATGTCAACTGAAGAATCTCAAGAAGAACATTCAAATTTATTCTTTCAGGTATGTACTGATCTCTGCAGCGCCATTGGGTGTAGATTGTTCTGTTTAGGATAGTATTCTTAGGTTTTTCTCCATGATTAGCATGTGGTTTCCCACTCTTGATCTGTGTTTTTTTTAGAAAAGAGGCTTCCTGGAACGAGCTGGATTGGAGCCAACATGACTTTGATGGTCTTTGTTTATTGTTATAGAAACTAAAATGACACTGGCAGTCTTTAATTGTATGTTTTCTGAACTTTTAGAAACCAGTAGTGTGTTATTACTTAGTAAGGACAACTTTTGCAGAATATAATAATATTTGAATGCACTCAATCAGTTGCAGGCCTATGTAAATGTTAGTTTTCTCAATGCTTAACTATGTTATATCATTAGTTATACATTGAATGACAATCTTGCATATTAAGTTGTGCATATCCCCAATGGGAATTTGTAAAGAAGAAAGTGAGTCGTTCGCTATAATGTCTGTCTCCTTGCTAAAAGCTTTGGGCAAATTATTTAACTTGCATCAACCAACATCTTTTGAACTACAGGTTACCAAAATGAAAAAGGTCATGAACTTATCTTGGAGTTGCTGCAAAGCAGCCAACCATAGAAGTGCATATTTAGTATGTGAGAAAATTACTAATGCTGATCTGATGTGTCTAATAAGAAACTGGTCATAACTACTTCTTGAGTAATTCATATCGTTTTTAGGTGCTTAATTTGTGCTGTATTAGTTAACTTTCCTTTTGTGCAATATACTTACAAGTTCTCCAATGATGAACATCCTCTCTTCTTGACAATAATATTGGGGTTTATGCTTTTGTAAAATATGGGCCTTTTGAGCTGAAATGTGATTTTTTTGATAAGATCCCAGTGATTATTATCATATATTTTCTGAATAACGAGTGGTTGCTTTTGCTTTTGTTTTTTGACGTCTTAAACTTATCTTTTGCAGCTTCTTTTGGATTTATTTAGTCTCTCTGCTGCCAGTATGGTTGCTTTGAAAAGACACCCTGTTTTTGTTGACAATGCATCAGCAGCTACTGTTGAGAAATTCATTTTGGAACAGCTAAATTTGATAAAAGACGTAGTATCAGAGATTAAGGTACCAGGTCTTTTATTTTCTTCTGTGCTTTTACATCATCGAATAGCTTGTGACTTGGGATCAGGCTGCTTGCTTGAAATACCTGTTGCCCATAACCTCATTAACAATTTTTACATGCAAAAATTGTACTTGCGGTGAAAGTCAATGGTAGATTATCTGTTTTCAGGCTTATAGGAAATCATAATATATAACATCTTCAATGATTCTGTCTTTTAGTGAAGATCTTTAGGGAAATCCTAAAACCGTGATCCATATCAGTGAGTCCTTTTCATCTCCTTCCCACTCTAATTTTTGCTTCTGAGTAAATTCCATCATGCATGGCCTTTGTGACATCCATAGCTGTCTACAACCATGAAACATAATTGTACTCTGAGCCTTCGAGGCATTTAATTACATCTTTACGACCATAATGATCATACCAAGGCTATCATCAGGTGGTCCATTTGAATTGCATTTTAGGTGAAATTTCGTTATCCTGTTTATGATATTAATTCATTGCTTAGAGGATTTAGTTAGTATCTCTTTCTAAGAATATTCTGTTACCGTTCTCAAGCAGAGGATCAACTCCTTCGGTTCAGAAGCATTAAAGGCTGCACAGACTGTGATTGATACTGTAGTGAGACTATGCAAAGGATATTTTGATGCTGTGAATTGGGATCTTTGTGATGCAAGACCTGAGAAGGATGAAAACAATACAGATTCAGAGAGAGCCAATATAATGAATCATGTTACGAACATAACAAAATGTACAATAGAGAAATTGTGTGAACTGGGGATCCTTGCAGCAAATGATGGTGGGAGTCTGGTAACCATTCTCAATGTGTCATGGAAAGGTGTGATTACCTTGCTTCAGCAAGGCAAGAGGGTGTTAAGAGAGATGTTAAGCGTGCAGGATATTATTCTAACCCTAATTTCACTGGTGAATGAACCTCTCAGGTGTGCAGCCGGGGCTTGGTCTTCTTTATTGAAGGAAACCATTTCTTTAACTGAAGCCAGGAGGACATTTCTTCCATCTAAGTTTTACCTTACCAACGCAGTGAAAATATCTTCCCTCTATCCATGCCAAGCATATTTGGTGTACAAGGAGGTGACCCTCTGTGTCATAATGATCTCATCCTTTAGAATTTTACTGAGCTATGAAAAACTTTTGAACACAGCTAGTGAAGTGTTGTCAGAACTTTTGGAGAAGACATCAATAGATTTGCTGAATTCTTTACTCAATTCAGCTGAAGTGAAACAAGAGCTCAAGTTTAAACTTCTGGACTGGTTGTTCAATGATGATTTCTGCTCAAATTCTATGCATGGAGATTCAAGTAGTTTTTATCACATGACTTCAATGGTTGAAATCTTTTCTGTGAGCTGTGAAGCTATGTCTGAAGCAAGATTATTGTTGCTTGGCAGGATTGCATTGTTTCATAATTTACTAAGATATTCTATGGATCTTGAAGATGACATAAAGATCAAGATCACTAGAAAACTCAGATGGTTTCTGGATATGTTAGTTGTTGAAGATGTATACTCCTTCGTTCTTGATTTGCAGATTCCTGTGCCACATGGTTCGGGGAAAACACTGGAATTGATTTGGCAACCTATGTTTTCAGCTCTTTTGCATGCACTAAAAACCTTCATGATTGCGGTGTCTTCAAGTTTTGCCTGGGCAGAATTTGAGGCTTTCCTGCTTGAAAATCTTTTCCATCCACATTTTCTTTGCTGGGAGATTGTAATGGAACTTTGGTGCTTCTTAGTGCGTTATGCTGAAATGGACATGGTGAAAGGCATCATTGATAAACTTTGCTCATTAATGAAGCTACTGGAATCACCAGAATCAGTTCTTATTCCAGGTTCTCCTCTGAGGAAAGTGGCAAGGATAATCTGCTTGCTTGCTAAAAGTACACCACCTATGGCAGACCATGTATACAGCTCTGTTGTTGGTGACGGAAGATTTCAATTGTCATCAGTTCTGTATGCAGCCTTGCTCTTGGAAGGGTTCCCTCTAAATTCACTATCAGATAACATCAGAAGTGGTGCAAAACAGAAGATCATTACTGACTACTTTGGCTTCATAGGGAGTTTTGATGACAAAGTGTTGACTACTTGTAGTTCTGGTGCATTTGGGATTCCAGTTCATGCTCTATCTGCATCCTTGCAGGCACAGTGAGTAGCCAGTTTCTTTTATTTACATACAACATATAAGCTGTTCTGATAAAATGGAAAATGAACTCTCTCATTTACATTTTGCAATCCTGACCAAACTACGAAGCTTATACATTGCCTCTAACATTTATAGCTCTCAAGTAGTTTTTCATATATAGGATTAAAATCAGAGCTTCACCATCCCCTTTTTGCTGTTGCAGCGCTTCTCTCACTCTTATGTGATGACTGATTCCTTCTTTTATTTTCAAACCATTTTATCTTATTCTAAACATAGTCTTGCTAATGGTATCACCAAACTTTTCTGAATGATCCTCTGGTTTAAAATCGTAAATGCGTGAGAGAAACCCTAAACAGATTTATCCTCATACCTTTTTTTTTATTAGTTAAAATTATATGATGAAACTTTATGTTTTCTAGGCAGGTTAGCATATCTGATGTTGATGTGAAGACCCTTAAGTTTTTAGTTGCTATAATTCGTAACTTCAGAAACCCTGTCGAGAAAATAATGAAGGAACACTGTCATGAGCTTTTAAGTGAAATGTTGGGAATTGTGTCAAATATGAAGCATCTATACAAATCTGATGAGATGGAGGGAGTCCTATTGGAGCTTCAGAACCTGTTTGTCTCAGGGCCAGCAGCATCAAATACCCAATTGTATCAATGCAAACCATATCTTGCTCTTTTTATGGGAGGACTTGGAGACATGGAGATGACAGAGAGTGATGATTGTGCAAAAAGCTCTGCTGTGTGGGAGTTGTATCACATGCTATTCAGGGAGCGGCATTGGGCACTTGTCCATCTTTCAATTGCGGCATTTGGATATTTTGCTGCTCGTACTACTTGCAATCAGCTATGGAGATTTGTGCCACAAAATGCATCGCTATCTTATGATCTGGTGTCAGGGAATGAAGCAAGCGAGGAGAGGTTTATGTCTGAGTTGAAGGCATTTCTGGATAAGGAAGCAGCTCTTACCACTACACCTAGCATTGAGCAGCTTGAGTTGCTTGTGAAGGAAGGTATGATGCTGAAAGAAATGGTTCAGAAGATTTCAGGTATAGATGCTATGGAATGTCAAAGTATGGAGATTGATGTTGACAGCGTATCAAACAAGAGAAGGAAACTCCCTGATGGAATCAGCAAGGGATTGGAATTACTCCAGAATGGTCTGAAGGTTATTGGTGATGGTATTTCTCAGTGGCAGGAAAATCACTGTGAATCCTCCGAACTTCATGACAAATTTTCGAGCCACCTTTCTCGCCTTGAAGATGTCGTTGCTCACTTGACAGGCTTGGCTGGTAACGGTTAAGTTCCATTTTTTAGCTCTCTAGTGGAAAATTGTCTACAGAGGACGAAGGACCAAATTACTGACTTCTAAGTGCACAGGTACTGCAGGAATGAATGTAAATAAAAGAATTAAGTGCTGAGCAGGTATGTTTATTTGCCTCGTCTTCTCTTATTTTTCAAAGTACAAATTTAACGTGCTGTGAAAATGGTATCGCTTCTCCCTCTCCAGTATAGCGTTTGAAAGAATTAACCCGTGTAGCGGACCCATAATCACAGTAATTCGAAACTCCAAGTGCTATAAATTTAACAGAAACGAGTATTAATTCTTAATTATAGATTTGTCATTTTAATCATGTTTGCTTGAGGAAACCTGATGGACAAGAAATGAAGACTTCTCTATTTAGTTTTTTTCTAGAACTGGATTTTTTAGGTTTCACCTTATTATTTAGTTATTCCTTGATTAATTACTGGAGTTTTTTTTACATGCAACAGCTTATGCTTGGAATATAGGCTGTCAGTAAATGCAACGTTTAACCTGTTCAACAAGATCTTATGGTTACAATGCTCAATCCTTTAGCGAATGGAAAAAAATTACATTTGGTTACTAAAGGATTAAAAGAACAGCTTATCTTTATATATATTATTTTTAAGTAATAATCTTATTAGTTAATGTAAATATTTTTAACATGTATTATGTGATTTAATATGATTAAAGGGAAAGATAGAAATCTTAATGAATTATATAAAAAAGCAAATCTCTCTCTCTCTCTCTCTCTATATATATATATATATATATATATATATATATATATATAAACAAGAATATAGTAATAAAATGGGCCGTCAGCCCATTGTTTTTCATATTCTTGTAAAACAAGAATATATATCAATTTTGTCCTTCGCTAGTGGCCTAGCTCATCCTACAACACTAGGCATGCTTTCCTAGGTCAGTGGGCTTAGCTTTTCCTTGTTTCAGTGCTGGGTTTCTGTGTGTCAATCTAATGGATATTTAGAGCGCATTAGCATTTGCGAAGCCATGGGCTAATCTAGGGGCAGTGGCGAAGCCGATTTATTTATTTATTTGGATGAAAGGAGGCAAATCTGTTTTAAGGGAAAAAAGAACCCGAAAAAGCTTCCTCTCTCGCGCAAACAAAAATTGTGTTATTAATTTTTTATTTCCATTACAAGTCATATTTTATTCAAACAAAAAAAAATATTTTTCTATACTGATTCTATTTCCAATTATACTTTTCAATTCAGTATAATTGAGTTGATTAATATATCAATCATGGGTAATATATCTTTTTTTTAACATGTGATTATTTTTAAATAATTTAATTAATACCCTTTTCCTTATTTTTTTTATTTTTCTTTTCATTTTTTTTATTTAAGTTTTAATTAATATCCCTTATTTAGTTCAATTTTAAAAAAATAATAATTTTTTTTGAAGTTCACACGAAGCTATTGTTGTGATTTATCTTTGTTGCACGATATATTTATAAAAAAAGATTAATTTGAAATCCTATCTATAACACAGCACAAATTATAGAAGTTGTCGAAACTAGTAAATTAGGGAGTCCACACGAGGCAAATTACATTTCATTTTAAGAATAGAGAAGAGCTAAACGACCGTGCTTATGAAATTATTTAAACCGATACAAAATTAGAGCTCAGCTCGGAACCTTGACTCTGTTTTGCTGTGCTAAGGGCGGCGCAAGCCTAGATTATAATCTTATATGCATTTTTTAATTGTATCTTTTATATGTGAAGGAATAAATAGTACTAGGCCAAGGAACATATAGACATGTACCAACAAATAAATAAATGTTATTTAACCTTAAAACCAATCATTATCATGGTAATGCATACTTTTTTAAATTATAGAAAAGTCTATAGATACCAAAAAAATATGCATTAGAAAAGGTAAACAAATCTGTATTCTGATACGAAGAGATTTCATCGATAATCAGGCTTCCCAAATACAGCTCATATATGCTTTAAAACTATACCAACGGTTTTCAACTTTAAATGGTAATCTCTTGAATCTGGAGGGAGGTGGATTGGAGTCAAGTCCTACCCTTATAATCGATTTAACAAATCTATCTGCCAGCCTATATTCAGCCTTCGAGATTTTCATCTCACCAGTCACAAAAATGAAGGTTCTCACTAACATCTTTCTTGTTGCTAGCCTGGCCATAGGCATCATTTTCATGTCAATATATCAACCAGAATATTTCTATGGACTAGAGTACGATGTTCGTGTCATCAATGGGTTTAAAAACAACTCATCACTGCCACTGGTCATATGGTGCTCGTCAAACAATGATGATCTCGGCGGACGTGCCCTCCAGGAAGGTGATGATTTCAGTTGGAGCCTGAAGACCAACTTCTGGGGCACTACTCATTTCTTGTGCACCATGAAGTGGGATGCAATGAGGAGGAAATTTGATGCCTTCAAGGTTCCAAGGGATCTTCAGCGTTGCAGCCTTTTCAGGAAGTGCTCTTGGTCGGTGAGAGAGGATGGGTTCTATTTCAGCAATGATGAAGTGAACTGGAAGAAAGACTTCTCATGGTTATAATTATATGTTTTCATTTTCTGGGCAACATGGCTTCTTTGCTGTTGCTAAAATCATTAATCATGTACTTTCGAGGATTTGCAAATCTAATGATGCAATAGTTATCAGCATTTGGCAATATATATGCTAGCAATATTGCAGTAGTATATACTCCCCCCTTGTATTTTGTTACAAGTTAGGATATCCAAGAGATCGTCCAAGCTTGTAATCATGTTTATTGCAGGAGAGTATTATTAATTAATTAATTAATAGAAGTTCTCAACTTTGTTTTTCAATAATTAAATTACTGTTTGCCTGAATAACAAGTTTTTCTTCTATATGAAACACTTAGATTTTGTTTGTAACGTGTTTGAAATGTGTTTTTTAAAAGTTTAATTTTTTGTATTGTTTTAGATTGTTATAATGGGTTAATGTTAAAAATAATTTTTTTAAAAAATATATATTATTTTAATATATTTCTAAACAAAAAATATTTTAAAAAATAAACGTTACTATATTTCCAAACACCATTTTAATATTCGTATAGAATTAAGATGTAAAATGTTTTTTAAAATAATTTTTCATTTCTGATATTAGCATATTAAAACTATCATAAAACATTAAAAAATATCAATTTATTTTTTTAAAAAATTAAAAATATTTTTGAAAAAACACATATAAGTATAACATTACCATTTTTCAAATATGTTTAGGACTTGTTTAGGATTGTGGTAGTGCTTGCGATTCAAAGTGCTTTTAGCTTAGAAATACATCAAAATTATTTTTTTTTTATTTTTTTAAAATTATTTTTCAGATTAGCACATTAAAAAAATTTAAAAACATAAAAATAAATTTAAATTTTAAAAAATATGATTTCAAACGTGTTTCCAAACAAAACCGCATGTAAAACACGAGACAAAAGCACTTCTCCTGCAAAAGACAGTAACTGGACTAAATCTATATTTCATTTTATTAATAACCGCTATACTTGTAA
Organism: Populus trichocarpa; assembly: GCF_000002775.5. Lineage (NCBI taxonomy): Eukaryota > Viridiplantae > Streptophyta > Magnoliopsida > Malpighiales > Salicaceae > Populus > Populus trichocarpa. Next base: position 18,239,961 of record NC_037287.2, on the reverse strand, counting down.
ATAAATATCAAGGATACCAGTAGTGGAGTTTTTTTTTTTTTTTTTTTCTCTCTGCCTCTTTTCACGGTCCATAAAAGGAACTTATTGCAAAAGAAGGATACTGTTTTTCATTCAATAACCTGCAAAGAGCATACTGTGTTGAGAATAATGATATAAATAAAAGAATCTAATTTCAATTCGGATAAGTTATTGTTTAGTTTAATTTTTAGAGAATTGTATGAAAAATAATAACTAGGAAATTTTTAATTATGTTACTGGTAAAAAAAATTGAGCATAAAACTAAACAATTTTAAGATTATTAACTATATTGGTTGAATTACTAGAATCAAGATTATAGAATGTATTCCAACCATGAACTAAACATATTTTAACATAAACATAAATTTGCATAATAATTATATAGTCATAAAATCATACTAAAGCTTTTTTGAAAAACATATACTTGAACAAATTGTAAAAATAATATCTAAACTAGTTTGTTAAGAACATTTGTTTATCGAAGCACTTGAAATTTGAATTAGATGAAAATTTATTGTTAATGATTAATTTCTTATTCTTAAAGTTTTATTTCTTGTTTTTTCGTGCAAACTGCAATTAATCTCTTATGATTTCAACATCATTTTAATGAGATGCATACTTAAACAAGATTCATAAATTTTATGAAATATATATCAAACCTAAACCTTAAAGTATATGAAAAAACAGAGGAAGGAAAAAGTAATTTGAAAAAAAAAACCTAGGTGGAGAAAAGTCTACAAAATCTATGTGAAACACTCTTCCTTCAACCCGCATTTCATAGTTGATTTTAGAATAAAAATTAATTTATAATTAATTTTGATAATTATTATAAATAATTTGCACTATTTATCGGATTAAACAAAATTAACATGAAAGATTTTGGCTTTAAAATTGAACTTTTTTATTTAAATCAAAATTATTCAAGTTAAAAAAGAAAATTGTTCATTCTATTTATTCATGAACTGGATAATTAAAAAATAGGTTGGCAAAAAATAATTCTATATAAGTTTAAAAATTATTTTATGTTATAAAACATGTAATAAACACTTTTGAGATCAAATTAAATGTGAGGTCCATTTATATTTGGGCTAAAACCATGTTGAATTTTGCAATTCAATATGAGTACTTTAACATGTAATATCAACATGTTTAAAAATCAACTAAAGATGAATCATAAATTGTTCTCAAAGAATCTTTGAATAATAAAAGTTTTGTGCACAATGGCTTGAGTTTCATTAATGAAAAATATTTTTTTATTATTAAGTCCATATTTGATTAGTAATTTTTATTCCCTGAAATATTTTGATACATAAACAAATACATTAATTATGATATGATAAGAATCAATGTATTTATAAATTTTCATTAACTATGATTATTCATTCATGAATTATGAATAATTAATATTTTGATTCTCAAGCCACCCTGTAAATAGAAATCTTCGGATGCATGTCAGGAAAGATATTCAGAAATTTCTTGAATTCTTGGACTTTCTATATAAGAAAATGTGGAAATTTCAATTACTAAAGAAAGAATATAAAAGAAAATTAATGCTGGACTTTATAAATTTCTATAGTTGCAAGTTTTTCGATATTATATATGCTCTCTCTACAGAAGATATCTACTGCATGTATTTTGATAAATAATATCTTCACACTGTCGAAAGAAATTTGCTTTCTCTTAATACATCATGGCCACTGATTGGATCCACTTTCTTCTCTTCTTCAACTTTGCACTCTGTGTTTTGAGTGCGAGACCAATTGAAGATGAGGCCGAGCAGATTCTACCAACTGTTCAAATCATCAATTCTTTGCCACCGAACTCACCACCACTGAATGTCAGCTGTTCTTCCAAGAACATCAAACTGGGCGCGCGCTCATTTTCTGTGGGTGAAGCCTACGAATTTAAAGTCAAGGGAAAGGATATATATTCCTGCGCAGCTCAATGGCAACGATATTTTGAATCGTGGCATGGTTTTGAACTACCTAGAGATGAGAATCATGGAGCTGTGTATTGGTTGGTGAAGAAAGATGGGTTCTATCGTAGCTGGGATAAAGCCAGTTGGGTGCTGGAAGATCCATGGGAAACTGAGTGATTTCTTATGTTCGTGTTTGCTGTAGTGTCGGAGCAAGTGCATTAATCTAGCACATACAATTCTATCTAATAATAATAATAATAATAATAATAAATTTATTGTTATTGCTACTTGTATTATTTGATGTAACCGTACTGCACTGTGCATAGTATTTCGAATTGATTTTGAATGCAAGATAAGAAGACACTGTCATTATGGATTTGTTTTTTTAATATCATGAATTTTTTTACCTAAGAAATGGAAAGATATGTTTGTGTTTAATATAATAAATTAAAAAATTGTATTACTTGATAAATTAATTTTGAATGGTAATTAAAGATAAGAGTAAAAAGTTAATTTTCTCATGTAAATAGTAAAAGATAGATATAAATGCAAATATTTTACTTAAATCATCTTTTTTATTTTTTATTTTTTTTAATCTATATTGGTTGCTAAATACATATTATTTTTGTTCTTATAAATGCATAATACAAATATAACTCATCAATTTTAAATTTAGCAGGAAAAGAAATTATGTATAAATTACAATAAAATAAACTTTTGGAGGTACTACCCAAAATATTTATTGCTATTTTAAAAAATATTTAAAAACAAAAGTAAAAAAATCAAGGGTTGTTTCGACTTTTTTTAAAAAAAAATTGATCAAGCAACATGTAATTCATAGTTACTAGTTACATGACCCGCGCGATACCGCGAGTTAATTTGTTTTGCGTAAAAAAAATAAAAAATAATTAAGATTTAAAAGTGTTAGGTCTTTCTGCAAAGCTATACCTAAGAGTCTTGAGTTTGGCTGCAACGTCTGACCTAAGAGTAATATTTATAATATTAATAATAACATTAAACTTGCATTACCCAAGTTTAAGTGGGTTTGGCTGCAATACCAGACCCAATAGCATTGGATGTAGGTATGGTTGCAAGGTCGTGTCATAAAAGTGTGATAATTAAATAAATTAATTAAAAAGAAAAAAAACAAAGAAAGAAAAACCAATAGAAAGAAAAAAAACTAATGAGAAAAAAGAAAAAAAAATCTGAATCAATTGGATTAACTTGTCAAATCAGGTTAACCGGTCAAACTTGGAATTTGTGTCATGAAAGTGTAATAACTAAATAGAAAAAAGATTTAATATTAATAAACTAATTTTTTTAAAAAAAAGATTAATTAAAAAGGAAAAAGCAAAGAGAAAAATACCTACAGGAAGGAAAAAACTAATGAAGAAAAAGAAAAAAAAATCTGAATCAACTGGGTTAAACCATCAAACCTGGGATCCGTGTCATGAAAGCATGATAATTAAACAGAAAAAATTTAATATTAAAAAACTATAGAAAAAAATAAACTAAAAGCATAAGCTTTTTCACTGTAGATTGCACTGTGCTATTCAAAGTAAAAGGCTTAAAAAGGAAAAAAAAAAAACAAAGGCATACGCCACGGGTTAATTTTTTTTTTCTTGCATAAAAAAATATCAAAAAATGCTAAGATCTAAGAGTGTTAGGTCTTTCTGCAAAGATATACCCAAAAGCCTTGGGTCTAGCTGCAACGCTTGACTTAAGAATACTATTTATAATATTAATAATAACATTAAACTTACATGACTTAAGTTTAAGTGAGCCTGGCCGCAACACCGGACCCTAGAGCATTGAATGTGGGTCGAGCTATAAAGTTGTGTCATAAAAGTGTGATAATTAAATAGATTAATTAAAAAAAACAAAGGAAAAAAAACCAATAGGAAGAAAAAAACTAATAAAGAAAAAGAAAAAAATCTAAATTAACTGGGTTAACCCTTCAAACCAGGTTAACCCGTCAAGTCCGGGATACGTGTCATGAAAATCTGATAACTAAATAGAAAAAAATAATTGACGGGTTTACCCAAAATTAATTGGGTTAACCCGTCAAGTCCGGGATACGTGTCATGAAAATCTGATAATTAAATATAAAAAAATTTAACAATAACAAACTAAACTAAATGAAAAAAATTAATTAAAAAAAAATTCAAGTTAACGCGTCAAACCAGACTAACCCATCAAACCCAGGATCAAACAAAAAATTTCATTAAAAAAAACAAAAAAACTCAAAAAAAATTTAGCATTTCATTTAATTTTTAGTATATATTATAATATAATATAATAATTATAATAATATAATATATTAAAGATAGGAAAGTGAAAGGCATGGGAAAACTATAGTAGTTTTCCCGCACCTTTTAGAGTATTACTTAATATTTTTAACTTGGATTGAAAAAAACTCAAATTCAATTTATTTTTACTTGAAAACATTTTAAAATCATTTTATTGCTTTTATGAACTATGATAAGCCTCTTTTAACCTCAAAATATTTTTTAATTATTTTAAAAATAAAAAATTCAATCAAATTAAAAAACAATTATGAGCCTGATATATTTTTTTCAGTATATCCAAAGATCAGAACCATAACTTTCATTGAACTGCTATCTCCAATACAAATCAAATAGCGCTAAAATCAAGCTTTTTATAGTTAAAATATGGCTAGACTGTCGACCCTTCCTCTATCCTCTCCCCTTTTCAATGATGTTTTCTCGTATCTTTCATAACCCAAGAAACAATGCCTTGGTAAGCAAGGAACGAAAGGGATATTAAAAGGTGTGTTCATGGCTACTCGTTGCCTACTCTCACATGTTGGAATTGCAATTCTAAAATTTAATTATGAATCTCTTTAATGTGTTAACTAACATGTACAGGGTCAATAAAATGGTTAATAGAATCATGAGGGGGTGTAGCAGCGACTGGTCAGGTTCTAGATTTGCTTTCTAAAATTCATTAGTTCGAGTCTCACAAAACCTTATAAATCATGACCACTGACGGCTTACATGATCGTTAATTTATGACTCATATGATTAGTCGAGGTATGCGCAAGTTGATCCAGACACCCACGTTAATAAAACAAAAATGAATTAACAGTAGCGTCTCCTTTTAAAAAACAAAATTAATCCGAACCTTTATTTTATATATAAAATAAACTCCTATGACAAAAATAAAATAAAATTATATTAACAGCCCCAATCGGACTGGATTTAATTTGATCGGAATTAGAGGACAGGTATGGGAGCAGGTTTGACTTGCTTTAATCATCGTCACGAAAACTTTATGGTAATTAAGAAGAAATTATATAATGTTAATATAATAACTAAGTGATATTTCATTACTATCGTTCTAGGTTTTTTAAAGTGAGTTTTTGGAATAATTAATAAAATATTACTAATTTTCTCATTTTTTTTCTTATTTCCTAGTCTTTTCGATTTATAGGTGTAAGATTATTCCAAAAACTTATCTTCAATCGGTTCAAATATTGTACTTTATAAAATATATTTATTTAAAAATAATATTTTTTTAAATATCAAACTATCGGATTGATTTATATGATTAACATATTTTTTTTAGTTATTATTACTTATGATTAATATTAAGGTCATTATATTATAAGACAATATATACTACAATTTCGGCGATAATATATATGATTTACAGTATAAGATCTTGGGTACCCAAAAAACTTGGTATCATGATTCATTAAAATCTGCCATATCTACCGATTTAATGTTAAGTATGTAAAACAAATTACATAACTTGTATATCTGGAAAATAAATTAATAAGAATCTAGACATTAATCTCTTACTTTTTTATATTTATTTTTAAATAAAAAAGCTATTTTTTATGGGTGAAGTTTATGCATACTTAAGTTATACTTAACCTCAATCTATTAACTTTTACTGCATTTCCTTACACGCAATATAGCTGAGGCACAAAAATCCGCCCAGAGCAAACTCCACCACGCAGGACCAGGAGGTGAAAATGGTGAAAAACAACTGATGCACAGTTCCCACTCGCTCCAATATTTGCGAGCAAATCAGCACAGAAACTCCCTTCCCTTTGAACATATTTCCTTCACAGTAAAATGAATAGCAGTTTCACCATCAGCACAGAAACGCCCAGAGACGGCAGCATTGAGAGCCCCCTCCATATGCTCTTGGATGACTTTTCTTTAGTAACCCATCCATGCTAAATTGAGCCCAACTTTAACTCCGCAGGATCATAATTGCATATGCCTACCTTAATTTCCACTGTCTTAGCAACCCACCTCCCCAACAATCCCTGGATATTTAATTGGTGTTTCTTCGTCCCATAAGAGATTACTCCACTTGTTCTTCGTTGGTGTTAGCCCGTTAGGTATAACTATTTAGACTGTCATCATGGAATCATGGTTACGGTCCCTTTATCCATGAACACTTGAGTGATTCGAACCGCATGCCGGGAAAGTTTTGTCTGGGAGAATTAATATTTAATTATATAAGAATTATGATTTCAAAACGGTACTTATCCTTTAATCAACAACATACAGAGCCGCACAAAAAGAAAAGGAAATGTCTCTTTCCTTCCTTGAATGGAGGGTGTAATTGAAAAAAAAAAGATACACAAGATATAGAAATATGTTTGATTAGAAAGACAGGAAATGAAAATAAAATAAATATATTTTATGATGATATTTGAATGGATTTCTACTTTTTTTAAAAAAAAAATAAAAGATACGAAAGAAACATATCTTCTTTATCTATATTTGTCTGTCTCGATTTAATAACTAAATCTTTATATATACTTAACAAAAAAGAAATTATTGCTAAGTTTCTAATCCCACGACGAGTACATTGACTAAACTTTTTTATTCTAGTGGAAACAATCATTCATGCATTTTTTTTAAACTCACTATTTAAATAAACTCAGTTTTATATTTTCTTAAAACTTCAAGATTAATTCCAATATTTCAAAGTTCTTATAAAAAGGATAGCAGACTAATCAGGCAGAGCACCAGTCCTAACAAAATGATGACTTCTTGGATCAACTTTCTTCTCTTCCTTGTTCTCCAACTGTGCTTTTTGAGTACTGCAACAACAAATGAGCATGATGACCATCCTTTACCCACTGTTTACGTTATCAATGCCTTGCCTAAAAGCTCAAAAGCAATGAATGTCAGCTGCTCATCCAACAATATTGATATCGGAGAGCAGTCACTCGTTAATGGTGAAGTCTACAAATGGAGGGTGTCAAAGAGGAAGCTACACTACTGTGTAGCTATCTGGGAAAGATTTTTTGCATCCTGGCATGCATTTCAACCTCGTAGAGATGGGAATCATGAAACTCTGTTTTGGATGGTGGAAGAAGATGGGTTCTTTATTAGCTGGGATAAAGCCAAGTGGGTGAGAAAATACAGATGGGAAACTGAGTGATTTTTAGTTTCTATTCTCGTACCGAATGCATTTATATCCATAGATTACTTGTGTTATTGTCGTTGAATTTGTTTGGAAAATAAGCATGTACATACAATATGATGAATATAATATTTGTATCACAGAGTTTTGGTTGTCAATGAGATAACAGTTTGATAACAAATGGTTGTGTAGTTTTTAATTTCTTTTTTATTGATTAATAATTAATATCCATCGATTTAATGACTTGCCTGGTGACCCGGCAAACAAATTGATGGTTCACTGCAAGGACAAAAAGCAAGGACCTCGGAGTCCAATATCTGTCTCGGAAACAACAGTTCCACCTTAAAACAGATATTGATGCATTTAGTGCAAAAAGAGACGAGAACAGATGCAGCAGAAAGCATTTCATGTGGCCTGTCAGGGAGGATGGGTTCGATTCTAGCAACGGGAACAGCAATTGGAATCGGGCGTATCAGTGGTAATGGAAGTTTTCCAATTCAATAAACAATCATAAATAATAAGGAAGACATAATTGCAATAATATTGCTTGCTTGTTATTTTCTTTTTCTTTCATGGTTACCCATTTTTGCTGTGTTATTTTCCATCTTTTCCTGTAAATCTACAGAGAAACCAAGTGACAATGATTGAATTCATAATCTCTTAATACCTATCAAGTAGCCATTACTATTTAAACTAAGAGTCCATTCAAATTACCCATTTCTCCATTGAAGTTGGTTTACCAAGTCCACCTCTTCAATCTGGCTACAGGCATGCCCATATAAGAAATTTGGAAAGCAATGTCTAAAGAATCGCTTCTCGCATCCATATATGAAGGGACATTTAGTAAGATTTCACCATAGCAACCAACACCATCAGAAAGTTATGTTAACCTCGTAAATTATAATCAGAGGAGATAGAGAGTAACAGTAGCTACAATTCAGACTTTATAGCTATATATAGCTTAAAAAATTAAAATTAATGACAGAAGAAATAACAGGAACTGGTATTTGGTGAGTACTCATGAAACTTTATCACATCAAGATCTGTAAAATACATGTATGGGAGGTTGGTACTTCTATCTGTACAAAAGGTCGAGCCTATACTGATTGCAAGACAAAATACAGATTTTGAGAGTAACATCAATTACCCTCATGAGCCATAACGGAAAAGGTAAGGATCTTTTCTTATAAAAAAATGTACATGATGTAATCACTTGCTGTTGCAAATCATATCAGGAAGAATCAGCACCGAAAAACCATCTCAGTTAATAAAATCTGGGAAATGGTCACCTATTTTCGTGAAATATCATCTTTCCACGGAAAATCATAAGTCGAAGACAGAGTCAAATTACCTTCTCTCTCGTTAGACTCAATAAGCATCAACACAACTTCCCGCATCGATGGCCGATCAAAAGGTGACATACTCGTGCAAAGTAGAGCAATTTTCAATGCACTAATCATGTGAGCAACAGTGCTTTGGTCTTCAAGGTCCAATCGATCATCTAGTATCCCGGATGTCAATGAATGGTCCCGAACATAATGTCTCGCCCATGTGACAAGATCACCTCCTTGATCTAGTGGCTGTACAGGAGTTTTTCCAGTTAGCAACTCCAATAGAACAACTCCATAGCTATAGATGTCACATTTTTCAGTAACTTTCATTGTGTACGCATATTCTGCAGTGAATAAGAGGCAAGCCACGAATAAGTTAGAAGCTTATATCTCTTCTCTAACATCCATTGAGTTTGACTATGCTAAGCAGATGGTGTGTGAATGTTAAGAACGTATTATAACAGAAATGAAAGTTTTCTTCTCTGATAAACAAAGTTGACATCTACTACTTTTTTCATTTAGTTAAACTATATCAGCAGCAGAGAAATATCAAGAAAATAAATAACTTATACAACCTTAAAAGAAATAAAACCATCATTAACAAAAGAAAGATAATTTTATTAAATCTGAATTGAGGAAGGGCTCACCAGGTGCAATATACCCATATGATCCTGCGACTGCTGACATGGATTTGGACTGGGGCATGTCAATCACTTTTGCCAAACCAAAATCACCAACATGGGCTTCAAAGTTATCATCTAGTAGAATATTATTTGACTTTATGTCACGGTGAATAATAATTGGTTTGCAGTCATGATGTAAATAAGCAAGACCTTCAGCAGCTCCAAGAGCAACCATGAATCGAGTTGACCATTCCAAGCTACAAGAGGGCCCATGAAGCAGTTCACCCAAGCTCCCCCTAGCCAAGTACTCATAAAGAAGCAGATTGGAACCTTCGTGATAGCAGAAGCCATAAAGTTTCACAATATTTCGGTGCCTAATCTTTCCGAGAGTCAGAATCTCAGCCTGAAAACTGTTCTCAATGCTACTCCCCTCCCTATCAGAAGCAAGCTTTTTCACAGCAATGGTTTTCCCAGAACGCATAACTGCCTTATAAACTGTTCCGCAAGCTCCCCTTCCAACAACATAACTGTCATGAAAATTGTTGGTGGCCTGAACCAGATCTTGGAAGGTGATTCCGTCCTTTAGAGGGAAGTAGATATTTGATTCTGGAGATGGATTCTCCTTATCATGTACCGAAGAGGCTGTCGCAGTGGGATGTCTCATGAAATATAGTATCACTATAATCAGAATGAGAGAAACACCACCAACAACGGCTGCAACAATTGTGATGATCCTACCTCGAGGAGCATCCATATTTTTCTGTGGAACAGAACCAGAAGATGTATCTCCACTGCAGTAGCCAAGAGGCCCACCACAAAGCCCTTTGTTTCCAATAAAGCTGCTGATGGCCATGTTCTGAAATAGTGATCCGGAAGGCAAAGACCCAGTGAGCTCATTGTATGAGAAGTTGCATCCCAGTAAACTCGACAGATTTTCAAATGTTTTGGGAATCTCACCGGTCAAATGATTGTTATTGAGCAGGAGAAATTCCAGTAAATTAAGATTGCCAAGCTCTGGTGGTATGCTGCCAGTAAGACTATTATAACTGAGATTCATTCCAATCTGCAAGCTTGAAAGCAAGCCCAATGAGGGAGGAATTCGACCAGAAAATGAGTTGCCACCCATCTGCAATTCAGTCAAATGGGAGAGATTTCCTAATGCCAAGGGTATATTTCCAGAGAATTTATTTTCTGAAAGCCTAAGAAGCTCCAATTGAAGAAGAGTTCCAAGCTCATCTGGTAAAGCATCAGAAAAACTGTTGTGGCTGAGATCGAGTCGTTGAAGCATCTTGCAGTTAACAACTTCAGGTGGAATCTTTCCGGTGAGCAAATTTGATGATGCATTAAAAGTCACAAGTTGAGACAGATTACCTAATTCCTTTGGCAACTCTGAAGTAAAGTAATTGTTTGCAATATGAAGTCTTTGCAACCTTCGGCAGTTCCCCATCTCTGGTGGAAGTGGACCAGTAAACATATTCTGGTTCAGTTCAATAGCAGAAAGGTTCACCAATTTGCACAACTCTGAAGGAAAGCCACCTGTAAACTTATTTCCAACAAGACGAAGTTGTACCAATGTTTGGCAGTTCAGGACCCCAGTCGGGATATTTCCATATAGCCTGTTAGAATCCAGATTCAGCAAAATCAGATTAGAATGACGGCAAAGATGAGGAGGTATTCTTCCAGTCAGATCATTATCTGAAAAATCAACCACCCAGAGTTGGCTATAAAGTCCAAGCCGCTGAGGAATGCCACCACTCAGAGAGTTGTTAAAAAGCTGTAACTGAAGCATTTCAGTCAAATATTGAAACCCAAAAGGAATAGGACCAGTGAGGTGATTAATTGAGAGGTCAAGCTTAGTCAGGTTCCTCAAGATACTAAGCTCATTTGGTATGACACCAGTAAGTTGGTTCTGGAAGAGGTACAAAAGTCGTAGACCCTTTATCTTACTGAACTCAGTTGGGATCTTGCCAGTCAAAAAATTCTCTGAGAAGTCGATTTCTGTTGCCATTGAAAGATTTCCAATTTCTCTTGGAATAGTTCCATTCAATCCATTCCGATAGAGGTACAGCTTTTTCAGAAACTTCAGGTTCCCAATTTCCATTGGTATTGGTCCAGCAAGGGCATTTGCATAAAGAGCAAGTGTCTCAAGGTTTGTACAGTTCCCAAGCTCTTTTGGTATTAACCCCGAGATCTGGTTCTCCCATAAAATCAATTCAGTTAAGTTCCCTAGCATCGCAAGCTCCTTTGGCAGCTCCCCTCCAATTTTATTTTGGGCAAGACCAAGCAATTTCAAGCTTTGACAACCACTTATTTCAGCAGGAATACTACCAGAAATTTGATTCTGCCCTGCACGGATTGTTTTCAAATTCTTAAGATTCCTTATGGAACGAGGCAACGGGCCAGTCAGCTTGTTGGTATAAGCCACAAACTCAACCAATGAAGACAATCTGCCAAACTCCTCTGGAAGTGAACCAGATATCTGGTTGTTGCATATATTCAAACGTTCAAGAAAAGACAATCTACCCAGTTCAGCAGGAATTTCCCCACTCAACTGATTGTTATTCAAATAAAAGTATTGCAACAGGGAACAATTTCCAATCGCTTTAGGTATATCTCCGGTGATTTCATTGTGAGAAAGATCAAAATATCTAAGGTTGACCAAACCACCAATACCGGGGCTCAGTGTCCCAGAAAGATTCATTGAGTTCAAATCAAGAGACCAGACCAAAGGCTCATAGTCTAAAGTGCAACTCACGCCAGTCCAGCTGCATGGTGTCTGATCAGTGGACTTCCAATTCTGCAGATGATTGAACTCGTCATGGAGGGCATTCTTCAGCTCTAGGAGGTGATGCCCATCAGAATTCAACCCCTCTGTGGTAAATATCAATAGGAAGGTAACAAGCAAAATTCCAGCAAGCCCCAATTCAAATACTCCACTTGATCTGAAATATGCTGACATATTGGTATCCCTCCACCTTATTGAAATTTCAGAATAATATCATCATGTAAACACCTGCACATCAGGGGATACTTTAGAAATTTGGATCACAATTGTGAATTGTCAAAGAACCAAATCTATGACAAGCATCAACCAAATAGTGCAACATTTAACAACTGGAAGAAGAATGGGAACTCTAAAACGATTGTGGTATTTTTTTTATAATAAGAAATTGTTTAACAAACCATTCTCCTGTTAAAAGGAACTCAACTGTGAGTATGATAGAGAAAAGTAATTACTACTAGAAAGAACACCAATCGTTTCAGTATTCAAAGAATTCAAGAGCTATGATACGTCACAAACTAAATATGAATTTGGTTTGTTGAATCTCTTAATGTGGAATTTTAGTTTGTAGGAATTTTTTGAGCCTGGAAATTCAATCACATACAATTCATAGAAATCCTAATCCCGGGACAAACATAGAAGCAACAGTACTCATTTAGAAGAAACAAGGCAACGACTCTAAATATAAGAAGCCAAATTACCAAAGAGAAAATTTCTGCAGGAATTCACATATCAGACAAGCAGAGACGCCAATTTAAGCAAGCAAATCAACACACAGAATAAGCTAACAATTGAAGAACGAGAGATATACCTGTTAAAGCCAGATAACCAATCACTCGTCAAAGAAGAGATACTAAGGCAACAACTGCACCAGTTCCCCGTAACTCCTTGAGACCATAAGGCTAAAAAAACCATGGAATTCATGAATCAATAGAGAAAACTGCAGCCAACCCAGTTCAGCTTTCAGCATAAATGGTGGGGATCTTAGGATCAAAAGGCCTAGGATTTTGTAGCAAGAAAGATATCTTTTTTTCTTCCTTCTCCCACTCTCTTTCTTATTTGCTTTTCAAAAAAATAAACAAGCAAAAGGAAAAGGGAGAGATCTTTTATGGTTTTCTAATGAGATATTGAAACAAAAACAGTGAAAACTGTGTAGTCTTTATGTGAATTAAAAAGGGTCGGGCCCGAGCTACGAATTGAAGCTCTAATGGCTGACAAGGCAAGCCCTCATTTCATCTCTCTCTCTCTCTAACCTGTATATGGATGCAAAGGTTGTACCTTTCACACTCACTCACTCTCTCTATCAATATATGTAAGGAATGGGTGAGTCTGCTTGGCGTTATCGTTAGCTTCTCTCTCTGGGGAAGGGGGTGGAGGGTGGAGGGTGGAGGGTGGAGGGTGGAGGTGGGCTTGGCTGGCTAGTTTCTCTCCTTTTTTAGTGCCTTCAACTGTTACTGACTTTTTGTTAGGCAACAAAAGTTTAAAGTTTTCCTGTCCAAATCCAAAAAAAAATTGGACTTTTTCTTCACCGGGGTAGATTGGTGCTGCAGTCTCCAAATTCCACATTCTAATTCGTAAAAACTGAAAAAGGAAATTGTGAAAATCCTGATTAGTAACAATTTTCGTAATACGATGGAAGATGTTTTCAAAAGTAATTTGTAATTAAAAATATATTAAAATATTTTTTTAAATATTTTTTACATTTAATATTAGCATGTTAAAATTATTAAAAAATATCTAAACATGTTAATTTAAATTTGTTTATAAATAAAAATAGATTGAAAAATATTTTAAAAAACAGATTTAACCATAATTTTTTATAATTTGATCTAGACTTGAGAAGCAACAATCTTCTAAACATAAACATGTAAGTCTATTTGGGATTGTGGATGTGGTTTTTTTTTAAAGTGTTTTTTTACTCGGAAATATATTAAAATAATATTTTTTATTTTTTAAAAATTATTTTTGATATCGGTGCATCAAAATAATTTAAAAACAGTAAAAAATATTAATTTAAAGCAAAATATAAAATAAAATAAAAATTAATTTTTTAAAAAAATATTTTTAAAATACAAAAAACAAACAAAACGATAATAACAACCGAAAGTAACTTTGTCCAACCAACAATTTCAAAGCTTGATGGACACTACAATCACTTGTGTATGGTCGTAAAGAATTTTTTGCGGTTGAGTGAGTATCGGAGCTTGATAGAACAAGGGATGTCCACAGTAGCAGCAGGAGCAAAACTCAGAGAAGGACAAAAGAAGGTTATTGATGATGCCAAACCAAAGGGACTTCAAGGCTAAGAATTTTAGAGATAGTGCATTGTCATATGCAGGAGCAAGTTGCTGATACAATGACTAAACCTTTAAAGCTTGATATGTTCCTGAAAATATGCTATTTATTGATTCCATTACTAATTTCTGAACGAAAAGGATGATGAAGTCCCAAAAATCAAAGTAGTTTAAGAACATAAATCTCAGGTTGTATAATTGATTAATCAATTGGTTTTAATAACCTCGTTAATTCTCCCTGCCCAATGTAGTTGATAGCTTATACTTGATGTTTGGTAGGTCAAAGTAGCTTGTGACCACTACCAGTACCTATAAAAAATCTTTTTTGGTGGATGTGAGGACTCTTTAATGCTCAAATAAATATATTTTCTATAAAAAAAATACAATAATATTCCAGAGAGATGCTCTAAAAATATATATGCAATAGAAAATGAAGATTGTTAACCTATGAGTCTTGTCTTTTTTATGGAGATGAGGGACTGAAGTGTAATTTCACTTTTGTGATATTTTAAGTTGTATTGTGAGTTGTAATCCACTCATCTTATCCGGCAAAAAAATAGAGACATGACGAGTCATGAAAGACTTTAATACACCTAATGGTGTTGGCGGAGTGTAGACTTGTTTAATGAAGCATATTTGTTGAGAAGTAAATCCTTTGAGATTTTATATAAAAATCTATTGAATTGATGACGTTAAATTCAAGTATTATACTTGAATATGTGAGTGTTGCGAATCTGGCCATGCCCAATGACAAAAATCTTTGGGCTCGATACTTTCAGAAAACATGTGCGAGGCCCACCCCGTTAACCTAATAGTGCATCATGCCAAGCTATCAGGCTTGGCAACACATGTTAGACCCGGGTGGCGTCTTGCATCATCTGTCAGACCCGACAATATATGGGACTAGCGCTGGCCACACCCAGTAACCTTTAGTTATGAACAGTGCTAGACCCAAACAACCTTTAGGTTTAACAATGATCAGACTCAATATGTTTAGAGTTTGACATACTACCAAATTTAACTAAAGTTGGGTCTAGCTGTCGCTAGACCCAGCACGTCTTAACTGGAACATGTTATGATAAATTTTTTATTACCTAATCTTTCTCAGTCTTTATCATTCTTGTATGTTTTTATTGATTTGGTATTTATTAGGAAAAACTTATAAAGATGTACCTATAAAATCTTGTCCGATATTAGGTAATATACGTTTGATAACTCTTATCCATAAAAATCCTCCAAGCAATTCTTCTTAAAAAAAAAATCAACTGGGCTGGTTTATAAATTATATTTTACAGTCAATAATCATGTCATAAAAAAAGAAAGAGAGAAAAAAACACTCTCCAGATATGCGTGTGAAAACTAAGATCATGCTCGTACATTAATTGGATTAGGATAGAGCACGTCATGAATGATGGGACTTGGGGGGCCCTCCAGAATTATACAAATGTCCCACCAAACTCTTGGCAAGGAGTGGGGACCCACAAAATGGCCGAGACAGCTTCAGTAGCTGTCCAACCATCATGCCTTACATCCATATCAGACGATCCAGTTTTGTGGGTTCTTGTCTGACAAGTAACCATGCAATCTAGAGAGGATAATCTGTGGGTCCTGAAATAACTCTATAAAAACACTGAATTGAAGCACATGCGAGGCCATCCATCACTATGGATTTGCTTGTTGACTCCCATGGATTTTTCATTTTGTGTTCGGCTCTTCTCCACTGGCATAAACCCTAATCTGTTCCGGTAGGTTAACGACCTCTTGAGCGTTAGGAAGACAAGGAAAAAATGGCAGTCATGGTTCTGGTGCAAAAATTCTACATGATTCGGCAGGACGAGCCTTCTTTCTTTGATTTTGCATGCTGATTAACCACTTGAAGTCGGTGTTGACCCGTGTTTTGAAGATATTCAGATATGCTGCGTGATTCATTTATTCGAAAAGGTCTTAGCGTAATCCGTGAGACTAAAATTGATGATGTTTCGAATTTTATTATATGAAATATAAAGTAAGAAAGGTGTCATCTATTAGCTGAACTTGAATTAGTGGATGCTTAATCAGTATTTTTTTTATCTTGTCCTTTTTTATAGATAATTATTTCTTCTCTATCCAAAAACAATATTGGTTGTTTTTGCCTTTGAATTCATTTTATAAAGGTGTTTATTTCAAGAAAAAATTAAATTAATATTTTTTAAAAATGTTTTATGATAATTTGAATTTGTTGGTGTTAAATATAAAAAAAGTTAAAATAAATCATTTTAATATATTTATAAATAAAAGACAATTACTAGTTCGAAATCAAATTCTCTTCCTGACTACCTTTAGTGACATATTTTTCACTTTCATCTTGATTTGGTGTGCTTAGAAAAGTAAAAGTAAATTCTAGATATTAATTATTTATGTCTGAACCGGAGAAGTAAGAGAAAAGAAGCGAGCCCTCCTGAGTTTATTTGCACCGCCATCTTTTAAATTTTAAAATATTTTTTTATATTTTGAGATTATTTTGATATATTAATATTAAAAAAATAAAAAAAAATTATTTTAATATATTTTTAAATAAAAAATATTTTAAACCATTATGATTAACCCAATAACAGGTAAACCCTTATCTACTAAAACTGCTTCTAGGCTTGTAATTGGCGTGAGAGTACTCTTGTAATATTTCCGAATTAATTTACGTGTTAATCTGAGGATTTCAGAAATAATTAATAAAAAAAAAATTAATAGCACTTGATTAATATAAATTTTTGTTTTTACTGTTCATATATCCAAATTAAATTAATTTTCCATAAAACTAGATCTCTCGCTAGTAATAATGTAACCTATGAATTATCTAAACGGCTTTGCTAAGGAGGTCCAGTGTTCTTTACGGATGTTTATCAATAATTAACGCACAATATTCTACTAATAAAATTATCCTACTGTGTGCAAAATTGAGAAAATGCGCATGCCACCATGATTGATCTCATGACCTTGCCCTAGTTAAGTTATTGCAGTGTAGATTGTAAATTATTTATGCCCTTAATTTCCAGGATTTCACATCCCTAATATGGGTCATCTTCCTTTTTAATCGGCAAATATTGCAGGGGTGTCTGGTATAAGAGATTATTTTTTAAAATATTTTTTGTTTAGAAATATATTAAAATGATATTTTTTTAATTATTTTTTAAAAATTAATAATAAACAAAAAAATTTAATTTAAAATAAAAAAATTTAAATACTTTTAAAATACAAAAATAAACTTACATTTTATACGCTCCAAGCCTCTATTCATACAAAGAGTCAAGTATTTATCTCAAGATGGGTCCGGGTTAATGGTTTGCCTTTACCCAAAAGCTTCCTCTCGGGTTTTATACAGATTGAACATCATTTCATGACAAAAACGAGGAAAAAAGAAAAGGATTCCTTTACGTCTTTTGAATTCATTGATTGTCTTTACACAAATAAATAATCATTTTCTATCTTTTCATTACACGTAATTAACTCACTCCCTTTTAATCTTTTTTTATTATTATTTTAAATGTGCTGGACTTGGTTTTGTCCATTAAAAAACAACTTTGAATGATTTCAATACTTTTTTCCTTTTGTTTTCTTTTTATTTTTCATTGAAAAGTTCATTGAGTTTTAAACTAGACAATAAAAAAGTTATTTATCATTATTATATAATAATAATTATAATAATAAATAAACTTGAATCATATCATTGGAATTATTCTTCAAAGTTAAAAGAAGCTTTTGTCATGGATATGTTTGGAAGTAGGTATCCATTGTTTTTAAGTCTTTTTTAAAAATATATTTACCACCTAATAAATTAATGTTTTTTTTATGATTTTAATATGTTGATATTAAAAATAAAAAAAATTATTTTAATATATTTTTAAATAAAAAATATTTTTAAAAATATCTTAATTACAATACAATATCAAACACTTTATTGTAAAATAGTGTTTCCAAACCAACTTTTACATAAAAATACACATTTTTTTAAGCATTGAATTGAATGAATCAGACTAAGTCTCTTTAAGAACATAGAAATCCGCGTTCCCAAATAAAAAACATCATCAAAATATTGATGTATTTCTTTTATGGATTGGGGTGAAGCACAATGAACAAAGTATAAATATGTAAATAAATTTTTTATGGTTGCTTATATGTTGGTCACTGGAGGCTTATATGGTCGTTAACTTCAGGGCCTGTGGGATTAGTCGAGGTGCGCGCAAGCTGGCCCGGACACCCACGTCAAACTAAAAAAAAAATATGCATATAAATTGTGTTTGATATTATGATGGATAATGGTTGTTTTTTAAAATTTAAAGTATTAAAATAATATTTTTTTTTAAAAAAAAATTATTTTTAACATCAACACATCAAAATAATAAAAAATTATAAAAATAAATTAAAACAAAAAACAAATAAAATTTTTAAAAATACTTTTTAAATACAAAAATAAACAGAATCACAGTTATTTTAATTTACTCACGTTTTTTGTTTACTTGGGTGCCTGTTAGATCTGCATACCAAGCGACTTGACTCCACCGTCAACACGCAAAACTGCAGCAGCTTCTGTCCTCATCTTCTTGTCTTAATTTTTTTCTCTCTTTATCACCAAATCCTAGTTGGCATCACGATCAAAGCATCATGCATGTTACGCTCCCTCCCGTGAACCTTGATCCATGGAGAGGGATAAATACCTTGAACCATGTTTTTAATAAATGGGTCTCTTACTTTTTTATTTTGGAGCATCGGTCTCTCGCGTCCTTATGTTATAGAAAACTTTCAACTTGTGGTATGCTGTGGTAGTCTTTTAGCTAGGGTGGCAATTGACCAAGATGAGCTAGCTAGCTGGATCAATTGATTGCTACAGTTCAATTGGATCTTCTTTTTTTAAAAAATAATGCAATTTGACCCGTTTAATCAATTCAATTAAGCTTGATTACAATCAAATTATATATATATATATATATATATATATATATATATATATATATATATCAATGGTTATGGTTTAGGCATAGAAGTTAGATTTTTATTTATAAAAATGGCATATGTATAAAGTCAAGTCTTCTTATTTTATGCTGAAAAGTAGAAATAAGAAAATGATAGAAAAAATATCATGTGGTTTTGTCCATTTACATTTAAGTGATCAGGTCAATGCTACAGATTTGGTTTGATACTGCGGTACTATTATATTTTTAATTTTTTTTGAATTTTTTATGTTTTTTTTATTGTTTTTATATATAAATATTAAAAATAAAATTTAAAAAATAAAAAATATATTATTTCAATATATCTTTAAATAAAAAGAATTTCAGGTAGTTATTTACATACATTAACGAATGTCTTGCAGCGTCATTTAAGTTACTGAAGGTGCAATGATAATTCCGACATGTCAATTTTCAAGAATTATACACCAGTTAACACACACACACACGCATGTCTACGAATTACTCGATGACGATGACTCGTGGGTGCGTGCTCCACTCACCAGCATACGCATATTGCTCCTTTTTTTTCAATTACAGATCAAGTATATCAAGACCGGCTCCCTTTCGACGTCTACACTTATCAGGCCATAAAATTCTGCAGAACACCGCCGGCCCAGGTGTTTATCATAATGAGCTAGGGAGAGTTTTTCCATATGCATGGTCATCAACATCGAATTCATTCGTAACGAGTCTAAGTCTGGATACGTACAGTTAGGTCGAAATACTTCTCATGTTTTCGTTTTGGATCTATCAGAGGAAAGTTTTCAGAAGGAAGCTGATGCTGATTGCTTGTTTAATATGAGCCAAAAATGGATTTAATCTAGCATTAATTCAAAGCTAATCCAAGATACTGTAATCATTTAAAAAAAAACACCAATGTGCATGGATGCATTATACTGATGTCTCCTTCTAATTAACAACAGGGATGGTATTAGTTCGATAATTAAAACTTATAATACTCCAAGAATATCTCTATTTAGCACTGCAATACCTGCTTGAATTAATTAAGTTATATAAATAAACTGACAGTCACATATGATTTTAGTGATTTGAGAAAATGAAAACATATAAAAATCATTTCATATATATGTCAGTTTGTGAATGCATCTGATCAATTTAATTAGCTGATACGTTAAAAGATGGATTCTACCAGAAGAACAGAATCTTTCAAGCCAGATTTCCATTCGAACTGATAAGTTTACAAGGATGTTTTTTGCTCCTAGTTTTTGTCTGAATTCAAACAAAGATATTTTTTTTCTTGTATTTTGACACATGACCAAAAACAAAATTAATAATAATAATATCTTTCCTTAGTATTTTTTACTAATAAAATATTATTAATTACTCCATATATATATATATATATATATATATATATATATATATATATATATATATTGGGAGTCAGGACTACTTTCATACAAAGTTAGGAAAAACATATTAGGTATGGACCGTGGTACTATTGTTAGGTATGGTGTGACAGCTTTCAATTAATTATTCTTAATTTGTTAGGTCTTTGTTGGGTTGATTATAGTTTTCTCAATTAATTCTTGGTCAGAAAATCCTCCATATATATTTCTTCCAGCTTTTTTTTAGTTTAATATGGGTGTCCGGGCCAGCTTGCGCGCATCTCGACTAATCCCACGAGCCCTGAAGTTAACGACCATATAAGCCTCCAATGACTATCATATGAGCAATCATAGGGCTCGAACCTGAGATCATATAAAAAACAAACTTCTTGATGTCAAATTCTTATCACTGAACCACCACCTAAATGTTCAGTTATTTCTTTCTCGACCATTATTTTACGTTGCAACTTCGTATTTCTGCCCCAACTGTGAAGGTTCACCAGCCATTCCTTATTGGTTGAAGTTTTGAGTTATTTTTTCTTGCCTTCTCGGTGGAATGGGATAGCCTTGTAGTCAGTGTCCATGTGGGATCACGGTTTTTTAAAAATAATTATATTTTTATATTTTTAAATGGTTTTGATGTAATGATATTAAAATTAATTTTTAAAAAATAAAAAATATTATTTTAATATATTTTTAAATAAAAAAATACTTTAAATCAAATAAAAAAAAAACATTAAGCAAGCAACAGGTCATATATATCTCGGGATTGGTGTTTAACTAATGGCTAGAAAGTGGGAACAAGAGGGGTTTGGATCCGACACCAAAAAGGGGATAGACTCGTGTTTGCCATATATGAACAGTCATTCTTAATAGTTAAGCCATGGAAAAAAAACACTCGTAAACTCAGGTCCGCCAGCAATTATACAGTTGTTTATGTCTATAGATTGGAGTGTATATATATATATAGTTATTCCTAGAAAATCACCTATGGCTCTAGCTCAAAACACGCTTAGCTTCGAAGTTATAAAAAATATTCTATAGATATACCTATAGTCAACTTTGATTTCTCATTTGAAGTTGTCAATTATTCTTATCACGTCTAGATTTAAATTTAATATTTCTCAAATTATCCAACTATATATAGAAGTTGCTTGTAAGAAGATAGGGTTAGATTAGTGTGACGTAATGTTAATTTAAGCTTTATAAGTAGGGTGAGTAAAAAAACTGAAAAATTAGAAAAAAAAATAACCAAAAAAACCGAACCATGAAAAAAACCCGATTAAATCGGTTAAAATTTTAAAAAAACCGACCTGTTCGGTTTTATAAGCCTAAAACCGAAAAAACCGAACCGAACCTAAACCGAAAAAAACCAGAAAAAACTGAGCTAAACCGGTTTTTGTCCTAAAAAACCAAACCGAAACCGGTCGGTTTGAACTGGTTTCAGTTTTTTTTATAAAAAAAATCAATGTGGTTAATTTTTTTAATAAAAACCAAATTAAACAAAAAATGATTACTCCTACTTGTAGAAAGGTGCCTGTTTGAATTTATTATTAGTTAAAAACATGTATTGAGTTTCTTGTGAATGTAATATATTTTAGCTAGAAAAAATATTTTGATTTTTTTAAAAAAAAGTAGATGGTTGTCGGAGAGATATATTTAACTCTTTAACCGTGTATTAAGGATATTTTATTAAATTTAAATGAAAATTGAAAGGTTGATTACAGTAAACTTTTGCTCTTTAATTAGTTATGGAATTCTCATTATTAATTTTGTATCTCAAAATAATAAATTAATTTGTATATTTAAAATGATAGTTAAATAAAGTTTGGTTATTGTCTCAAAGACAGAAATAATAGAAATAAAAAGAATATATTTTTTATTTGAAATAAAAAAAAATATATACAAAACTTTATAAAAATAAATTTATTTTATAACTAAAGATAATGTTTTTTTTTTCCGTGTATTAAAATGATGACCAGCACTATCTTTCTTTTTTCAGTCATTGGTGTGTGTGTGGCGTGGGCTTCTATCTACTATTTTATAATACCAACAAGAAATAGAATAGAGAGCCCTTCCCAGCTCAAACGCCTAAAAATGTTAGTAAATTAATGTCTATACCAAAAAATTATATATAAAAAAAGAGGGAAATATATCAATCCAATTCCCCTCTGAATGACCTTTTAATTGAAGTTTTTTAAATGCTACCCACCTTAAAATATATGATAATTTAATTCGAATATAAAAAATATTAACTTCATTTTAATTGAATAAATAAATATTTTTTAAATAGTTTAATAAATACTAAATAAGATGTGAATATTGTTAAACTCGACGGAAAGCTAACTGAATCTAATTTGAAATATATATTTATATTATATAGATATATTTATAAACCGTTTAGATTTTTTTAATACAATATAATATATAAATATCTGAAAATTGATATAAAAACATATATGAATACTATTTATAATTTTATCATTTAATGTGTGTGTATAAACTTTGAAAAAATATATTAACTATTTTTTTTTGTATGATAAATAATAGATACTAATATAGATATCCAACCCATTTGATAATTTAAAAATATCCAAATTTTTTATATAATAAATAATAAATAGAATATAAATATTAAAAAATCCTACCTGGGAATACCCATTTCAATCCCTACCTCCAAATCTGCCTTTCTTTGCAACTGTGTCCGCAAGAATTTGTACTCTCTCATTTCCTCTCCTTATTATGGTCGTAGCTTTATAACCCTCCATCTCAATCATCAGTGCAAGCACAACCCATTTGCATTTTTCATCAATTATTGGACTGAATCCAATGGTCATGGACTGTTCACTTTTCTGTTGAACCCATGTTCAAATCTTGTGGATTTGAACTCCTCTATCTCCATGAGAGAAAGGGGTCGGTTATTGTTTTACACCTTCGATGTTATGCTGTTGCAGATAAAGTTTCAAATTTGAAAACTCAGAGAGCCAAGAGAAGAGAAGACGAGAGTAAAAGAAAAGAGAGAGAAAAGAGAGGAAAAGGAAAAAAAGTAGAAAGGTTTTTTTCTTTTACAATTGACTCCGTCTGATCTGAATTGAATCTAATCATATAACTCAAAAATTTTGAAGTCTAAACAGATTGAATAAGAACTCCAATTAAAATTTTCATCAGTTCAACCAGAAACTCGAGCCAATCTCTAAGCTTTGAATTTTCCGGATCTTGCAGGGATAGATCATGTCACGTTACAACTTGTGATGGGAATCGACACTAGAGATTGGACAGGAGCACAACACTACAGGTGAAAAGCGAACCCAACAAGAATTCCTTGCTAACTTTGTTGAAAATTCATGCCGAAAGCCCAGCATAAATAAATGGATGACAAACACAGCGAAGGACAGGCCAACAAGGCTCCCATTTGTGGCAAATCATCCAATATTTGCTTTGTGAATTGCGACAGTTGTCTCCAATCAAATCAAAACTATTCCCAACTTCTACAGGCAGCAGCATACTCCCACGTTGAGGAAAAAGGGGAACACTTTATACTGACGTTACTCGTTGGTGTGTGTCAAAGGCAAACCCCATCTGAAAAGGACCTGGCTTTTCCTAGTTGGAAGGAAAGGAGCCCGAGTCACCTCACAAGGCCTGCATTTATGGCAGGAAGCTTTGTGAATGGAAAAGATTCCTTTGATCACTTCATGCAAAAGAGAAGGGGCTATGTCTACGAGGCATACGTGCCTGGTCTAAACTACAAGACCCGGAACTTCTTTCTTCCTTTTGATGTATATTACTCAACATAACAAAGGATTAACGAATAAATAACAAACCTCGTAGTGCTTTTTTCCCCTTCTTATAGGTTACCAGAGAAAGGTCCTGTTGATTTCCCTCTGACACCTTAGCTCTCACTGTGAATTTGTCGATGAAACTGATATCTGCAGAGCATGATGCTAACAAGATACCCTGTAATATACAGGGGTGAACTGATTGTTAAACCAAATGCAATTATCTTCATCAGTCTGATGAGTGGAGTTTTGGGGACGAGTCTATCTCATTATCAAACTCAATCCAACCTCTTCAGAATGGTTTGGTTGGAAATCCTCGGAGTCTTGGATTGGTTTTGGTTCCAAAATTTAAGAATTGTTATAGATAGATGGATGCTAATTTCCAAGTAACTGTGTCATCAAAATCCTGCTCTTATGTTTTGTATTTCAGATGGAGTTTTCGACAAAAGTTTCTTTACCTCTTCGGTTTTCTGCAGTGGCTAGCTAGTGTCCATCATCAATCATTGTGTTAACCTTTTAGCACCAATTATTTTAGTCCTTTCTCACGATCACTAGCCAAAACCAGCGCATTCATACAGTACCCCCCATGTGGCATCGTCAATCCAACTACATGCCAAAGGTTCATTGTCCCCTTGTTAAATTATAGGTGCAGTCCCTCCCTTACCACACATGACGACATAAGTTAAGGAAGATTAGTGCTTAAGTCAAGTTCATTAATTAAACATTGACACTTAATTAGTCACCTTTGAGAGCAATTTGTTCGCTTAGTATTCTAAATCCAATACATTTTCAGCGACAAAATTGATGTACTCAATGCCATAACTACCGCAAACGTCTTAAACCAATCAAACCCATGTGAACATGCCGATTTGAATTATTGCCTTGCTAAAATCATTGAATCGGTGATTTTTATAACATTCCAAGTTGCCCTCATCTTTCACAAATTGTTAATCAAACAGGAATGGCAGATTTGATTGAACAATTGCCTTCATCACTTGTCAAAGGTTGGCCCAGATCACCCTTGTTTCTGCTCTCAAAATAGACCACTGACCATCATCTGGCATTGCACATGCCATATCAAATATACTATTTATATAGATTTGAATCATCTTAATCAGGGAGGAAGAACAAGATTAGAGTTGTTTTCATTTTTATTTTGTTTTAACACTAAATCTAAATCTCATTCAATTATTCATCCTTGTCATGTTGGAAGTATCCCAACCCAGTTTATATGCAATCTTAACAAGAAAAAAAAGGCACCCGTCAGTCTGCCAAGTTCTTGTATCCTGCAGTTAAGCCCTTGTATGATGCGTCCAAGTCTTAAATAGACTGACGCCTAACATTTCCAGCCTTAAATGGCCATCAGAGCCATTTACTTGCAAACAAAAACTCCAAAGCAACGGCTTTTTAGCAGACCAGCAATGAGCTTACAACACATAGAATGCTTTCCATAACCTAGAAATCATAATATAAAACGAACTAAAGCAGGGATCTGTTATTGCTTCTCCTCAACTGACATCTGAAACTATGATAGATTCAGGGATCTCCAACCGCCTGAAAAGCACATTCTGTGGAGCTACTTCTTATTTAACAGTTCTCTTAAACTGAACATTTGCATACATGTAGCGATCTAAGTCAAGGAAACAATTAAAAACATCATCTGAACAAGAATTTCACAAGGAAGAACAAGACAACAAAATTTGCCATGTGGACAAACAAAACTTACAATACACTTGTCTGTGTTTAGGAAATTCATGGAGGGTTTTCTCTAAGCAGCCAATTTGGATTGTGTAACAACTCATAAAATTGCCCTCATCCATCAGAAATTAGTTAGTTCAAAGTGATCAAGCACAACCTCAACCAAAAATTATAACCAAAACCGACCCAGCACACCGAATTAACCCCAAGCCTCATCATCTCCTATCCAAGCAATGGAACAAAGAATTAAGATACGAGAAAAACCAAATATAGCACTACCTTGCTTTCTATTTCTAAAACACAACCAAGCACACTAAAAGTCAAAATTCCCCTAGTAAATTTCCTTCAAAACAAAGCATCATCACTAATCACCTATCCCATTACATCAAATCCCCTACTCCCTAACTATGCTAGTAGTAAAATGACTCCAAAAAAGAAAAGAAAAAAAGAAAAAAAAGTACTAATAACCACCACCCTACCCTTTATCCATTGGCTTCACAACAAGTGACCCCATCATCTGCTTCTGCTTCCTCATCTCCACAACCTTCCGATGTGAATTCGAGTGCAATTTGCTGGAGAATGTCGGACTATTCGCAGGCCGATACTCAGGCACCAACCTACCAGACTTGTATCGCACCCCGCAAGCATTACACAACGTTTTAGGCCCATCTGGACCTGCCCGCCATTGCGGGGTCTTTTCAACACCACAATGCTGACATTTTCTCCCCATTTTTGCTACTGACACAGCTGGTTTTCTCCTTGTAGAATTTTCCCGACTCCACCAGCGCTCTTGCTCTCGGATTTCTCGAGGGCGCCTGTGGCGACGCTTGCTGCGAGCCTTGACAGGCACGCGAAGGCTACAGTAACTCATAATAATGCTACTATTACTGCTATTCCCACTGATGCTAGTGCTGCTAGTGGTACTGTTTTCAAGAACGGAGACTGGGCTGTGGTGCTTGGGAATGCTGCCTGGCTCCTCGGAGAGAATGCCGAAGCAGGTTTCCACTGCTGGGAAAGCATCTTTATTTGATAACCATTCCAGTTCTTCCTCTGCAAATTCCTGAGATAACAAAAAGGGAACAATTGATCAGCAACTCAAAAGTCAAAACCTTCAAATTTTTTCTCAATGAGTCTGAGTTAACTCGACGGTCAACACTCGAGAACTCAGAATAATGTTTGGACATAATAGGGCAATTTAAAGGATGTCGGGGGCAGTATTGTCTTTTTAACATGAGCATGAAATGAAATCCTGGAAGTGACAAGGACAATTTATGGGGTCCAACTACACCCTCGTGAAAGACAGCTCACGACGATAAAGACAATACGTTCTTTGTATTAAATGTCCAAAACACCCCCCTTGAAACTGCCGTCCTCTTCGGAGGGGTTGTGACCATGTGGTCAAAATTGTCCTTTGCAAAAATTAAAAATTCAATTTGTACCGTTATTCAAGGCCATCCAATTTGACTCAGCTGAGTCACCATCATGCCGAGTCAGTTAAACTCGGCCGCTAACCCCGGACAGAGTCGCCGAGTCGGCGAATAACAAACGCTAAAGCAGGCCGGGTCAGGCACAAAAAGGCCAAAAAAACACAGAGCCAGACCGAGTCAGGCCTAAAAGAGGGCAAATACCACCAAAGGCAGCGACTTCCGGACTTAAAAACCCATAAAAGGAACACCCAGATAAGAGACTTACAGGTAACAAAGTATGTTCCAAAACGTTGAAAGAAGCCGAGGCAAGGGCATTAGGGTTAAGGGAAGGAAGTCCCTTTCTGGGTTTTTTGTTGTTGTTCTGGTGTTCTTCGTCATCATCTCCCTCGCCTATATCAGAACAGAAGTCCAAAAGGTCATCAACCATGAAACCAGCAGCCGTGTCTAGAGACTCCATTTCTTTGAAGAAGAAGAAGAAACCCACAAGGGTTGTTTATTTGGTGGTTTATTTTCTAGAGAGAGAGAGAGGTTTTGGTGTTTTGAAGGTAAGAGAGAGCATTTCACCTTTTTCTTTCGGCTATATTATCTCACGATGGACTCGAGGGTTTTTCCTCTTTTTTTTTTTTTTCTTTCTTTCTTTTTTTAGTGGGAACGAGGGGGTGTGGATTTTTTTGGTATTTATTATTTCCATTATTAATATAAATTTAGTTGATTTATAACGTCTAGTGGGTAGGGCAAGTATCCCATGTAATACTGTTCATTAATGGGTGATAAATAAATTCTCCACGCCCGTTTTCTTCAACGGACCCTTTAAAAAAGAGCACTCCACTCCACTACTTGGCATAAAACGGCATGCTCCACTTTTTGTCTCGTGGATTAGTAGGTGTGATTGAGCTAATTTATACTTGATGACACTAAATCAAACATCATGATTGGTGATTAGCATGATCTTTTGGATTTTCCTGGGTTTTCTTTTTATATGAATAGTAATTAAGAAAGATTTTAATCTTTAAACTCTCAATGTGTTCTTGGGAATGTATTCTTAATGCAGTGAATTTATGTTTTGATTTACTGATTTTTATTTCTTATGCAGATAAACTTTATATGATGTGTGTGTGTGTGTGTGTATTCTTGGGAAATGGTCATGGTTAATTTCTTAAGAAAAATATATTAATAGAATCAGTCCATGTATATATATATATATATATTTAAGATTTAATGTCCATTAATAAAATAAATAGATAAAATATGCAATTATTCTAATGTCCATTAATAGTCAAAATAAAGGACCAAGTACACAAGTGAACAATTCATAGATCATTTGTTGTCATCACGATGATAAAGTTGGAAAGTACTATAATCTCCCTGAGGCCAGCATGACAGCATTATTACCATCATCCTCCCTGTATTTTCCAGAATTTTAATGCTTTCCATATTCGATTTTCAACGCGGGCATAAACGCAAATAAGGTAGAGCGGGAGGGCGTTATGGTAATAAAAGATACGTTACGAAGAGATAAGTAGATACGATTTGTATTCAGTGGTAGTAGAAGAAAAGGAAGGGGCGGGCCGCTTACGCAACGGGCAGCCCTAAAAACGGAACGGTCAACACAATGCGTGAAATGCATCCCTCCCAATAAGGTTCACCGCCCACGTCACCAGACCAATAACATACTGACACGTAGAGACGGGGGAAAATCCCCCAAGCTTTTGACCTCCCTGACACCGCACGTGGCGGCGATGATCTTGTGAGAGCTGCACCAATCACCGGTATTTTAACTAGGTACCAGTAGTTGAATAGGGTGACAGAATTATAAAATAGTGTAGAAATAAAAAAAAAAGTATTTTCAGATTAAGTGTAATTGGTCCAATTTTGTGCCCTTTGATTGATTTATTTTTTGGGGACCCTTCTGCATGTGCATAGAGGGGGTCCACCAACTGCACGTTACCCCTCTGGGATGATGGCTGGTGGGTAAGGGAGTAGTAGGGGGTGCCGGGTGCGTTGTCTTCTTCTTTCATGAACGTGAGAGTCACGTGCTATTGATGAGAATTATTGTAAAGCGATACCAAAAAGATTCAATGAATTGCCTTTGCCTCTCTTTTTTTTCCTTTTTTTTTTGGTGTGTGTGTGTGTGTGTTTAGAATAAGAAAATTGAGATTATTAAAACCCCTTGTGGCTTTAGTCTAATGATCTTTGCATGGTTAGGTTAGGTTAGATGTTCTACGAACGTAGGTTGTCAGCTAGCGTATAATTATTAAAAGAATAGTGTTTCATATCTTATCTAATAATGTAAATTTTAAAATTTTAATTTTCTAGATTTTTTTTTATTTTTTAATTTTACATGGTATTAAGGTCTTGTTTATTAAACACTGATGAATTTCAAATCTCACCATCTTTATTTTATTTAATAAAATTAAATATAAAATAGTGTGAGTCTATACTAATTTCAATCTTAAATAACTTTTACTTGAAAAGACATATTAAAAATAATATTATTTTTAAATTTTATCTAACAACTTAAATTTTTAAGTTGAGATGGTTTGACAAACTTTGTAAAAAATAAACTTCATAATTAAATATAATATATCTAGTTTGATATTAGAAATTGTTACATGAATCTGATTTAACCGTATGAAATTATTGACGGATGAATTAAAGTCTAACGTTTCATTAAATTTGTTTACATTATTTTGATGATTAACATGCTATTAATTATTTTATTTCATAACCATGATTGTGCTATAAAACTTGTAAAGATTCATATTTTAATATACAATATATTAAATTGATAGTCTAGATAAACTTGATTACATTTTACCAGTTGGTCATAATCTTAGATGTCGAACTAGACTTGTGATTATGATTTTTCTTTAAGAGAGAGTTTTGCCACCAAATGACACGTGTTTGTTAACTATTGTTTTTTAATCTAAAGAAAAGAAATATCTCGATATTAAATCTAAATTCCACCATTTTTAATAATATATTCTCCACTCCAACACAACGCATCGAGAAAAATAACAAATATCTTTGAATGTTAGGCGTAAAATCTAAATCTAAAAAATCAAGGAATTAGGCAAGCTTTACTAATCACTATCACCGAGACTAATCTCGTTAGCTTTCATGCCTCGAAACCAAGATCATCCTGCAAGAAGGCAACAGATTGATGCTGAAAAACCAACCAGAAATCAAGATGGTAGGTCCATTTCGGCCTACCTTCATAACTACTAGCATGCAGCCAAATGGACCTGGACACCACTCACAACGCAAAATATCTATAATTGTCGAGGCCCAGGCACCATTTTCCTAAATTCCTCCTTCTCCTTCACATTATAACGACACCGAACTATGCTACAAGTTAAAATAAATAATACACAACCCTGACTATTAAATTTATAGATTTGTTTTTTAAATATCAACCGTTCAAGTTTCACAAACCTTAAAACTACTAAAAGCTTACATGATCGTTAACTTCATGACTCGTAAGATTAGTCGATGTACGCGCAAGTTGTTTTAGATACTCACATTAATAAAAAAAAATTAATACATGTTTCTTTTTATAAAATATATAGAAATTAATTGCAAAAACTATCCAAAAAATATACATATTTATTTCACATCCATATCTCTATCTCTATAACCAAATAATTTTTATTCTCTCTATATCGATCTTTCATGTTCTAAAACAGTAAATGTTATCGAAAAGAATTGACTGAGTCTCTCCTCCTGACTCTTGATGTTATCCTTCGGACCCTTCACCTGTCTTCCTCTTCTTCCCCACTCGGATCCTTGTGTCAAAATAATTGAAGAGAACATTATACAGTGCACGTGCTACTCACATGTTTCCTAGCGAGCTCTAATTTCTCCGAGCCTATCGTGATAAAATATGCTATAGATCCATAATAGTCGAAGCCCAGTCACATGGTCTTGATTTATGCTTTTTCGTGCTCAGAAATTAATTAGTAATATATTATTAATTATTTATTGGAACTCACTTAAAAAAATATAATTAAAAAAGATAAATTTTAAGTAAAAATATTTTAATCATCACAAAAACTTTCCTATCTTCATCATCCCGTATTCAAATTCAATTTTTTATTAATGCAACTAAACTAATCAAGGAGGAATTTTTTTTTTTATTTTTTAAAAATATTTTGATCCTAATTCATATACGAACAGGAGGGAAAAAATCACATTATACTTGACCTAACCGTCCACAATTTAAATTCATTATAGTCAACATATTTTATACAAATTAAAATTAATCAAAATTAAATTAGAGAATGGGCCTCCCTCAAATGAGCTAGAACTAGAAAAGACTGGACAAGAAGGCCCATGACATTTAAACTCCTTAACAATTTTCCTTTCAAGAAAAAGAACAGAGAAGGGTCTAGGGAGAAAAAGCCCGGATGTCGAACGTCGTCGTTCCTGATGACAGTAGCGTTTTATCTTATTGTACACGTGGCAGCCAGCAGCAACTCCACAGAGAAACGAAATAAGCAGACCACACTGATTACACCGATAGAAGGAAAAGAAGTAGTTTCCCATTTGTAAATCAA
Organism: Populus trichocarpa; assembly: GCF_000002775.5. Classification (NCBI taxonomy): domain Eukaryota; kingdom Viridiplantae; phylum Streptophyta; class Magnoliopsida; order Malpighiales; family Salicaceae; genus Populus; species Populus trichocarpa. The sequence continues at coordinate 18,207,795 of NC_037287.2, read as the reverse complement.
CCAGTCGTCATTCAAGAAGCAGGGAGTAGTTCGTTCGTTCAAGACTATAGGAGCTGAAATGAATTTGTGAAATATTTTTTTGAAGTGAAAGGCGTAAAAGATGAAGGGGCTGACTCTTCCAAAAACACCACTAACTTCAAGTAGCAGCAGCAGCGCAAAGCCTCCATTACTGCCTTTGGTTCCATGTTTTGCTGGGATTTCTAGAAAAGCCATTTCATATTCATGTAAGTTCTTTTGTTTTGTTCACTTTGATTTCCTTTTGTGTTAAAAAAATTTATTCTTTGTCCAGAGGAAATGATAAAGCTACTTACTTGACTGGTACTTCATTTCCTTTTCATCTGTATGTTGAATTTCGGCTGCTTGCTGTGCTAAATGGTTAAGTTAGTATAGGTTGGAGACCGACCTCAGAGTGAAATTTGAGTTGAGCTTATCTGGGTTAAGAAACAAAAATTAGCTTAGATCGAGTCAAGTTTTTGTTAGGATGAGGTGGAGAATTTGAGCTTATTTTGAGGATACTGGTTTATTCTGTTGTTATTATTGTTGTTTGTTTTTTTCTTCTTGCTGGGATTAAAAGGTGGAATTATATATGGTGGAGCATAAAGGGTGTGGAGTTGCAATTGCCATCGATCATGATTTGACGGTTTTGTTCAAGTGAATGGATGAAAAAAAATGTAATGAGTCCAAATATAGTGAGGGGCATTTTTGTGTTGTCAGAATATGGTACTCGTTCTAGCACAACACCAGCAGTAATCGCTTTTACAATCAATGTTTGAAAATCATTCCTAGGATTCTAGTAGGATTTCTTCTTGGTTAAAGTTCAGATATACACCATGCACTATAAACCTTCAATTTCCATGGCTGATTGATTGGATGGTGGATGTCTTTTCAGGGATCATAGATGTGATTTCTTTTACTATTGTATGCTGTTTAGTTAGTTTAGACGAGTGTTCGTTGTATTCTAGCATTCCAGATAAAATAAATGGGTTTTGGGTGAATGGAAAACTAATAAATTTTAGATGCTAAAATGATGAAATAGAAAAAACGAACAACACTTAAACTATTGCGTGGCATGTGGATGGTTTGTCTTTGGAGAGTAGTTACCATGCAGGGTAGCTGTACTGACCAGTTTGGGTATTGTTTAGGGATGGATTTTTAAATATATTAAACTAGGATATCTGCTGGAAATTCATTATGAGCCCAACAATTTAGTGGCTTAAATCTATTTACTCCCCTTTTCTTTCCATCTTCATTATGGAGACTAGAGAGGGCCTGAGCACAGAGGTATACTTAGTAACTTGGCCTGATGTGATCCTTAATTCTTTATTAAACCCTATTATAACATGAATGTGCTGCAATGTTTCGTCTCCTGTGCATGGTGTGCTATACAGTAAGACTCTCCAACTTCTGCAGTCGGGCTGAAATAAAATTCAGGTATAATTATGGAGGCTATTGAGTGTCATCCCTTTGGGTTCTAAAGTAGTTCATGGATAAACTTTCTTTGTTGATATTTGTACTACTAAAAAATGACATGCACCTAGCAATTAGATTTTTATATTTGTTGATGCTTAACGAAGAAAAAAAGAAAAGGGGAGTACATAGATTTAATAATAAGATGCCTCTAGTAAATATATTTATGTTCTATGTATTTACATCATGTCTATTGTCAGTGGTCGTGGTGTTCATTTAGTGGGTAACATGTTCTTTAATAGTAAGATGCAGAGAGATCTCAAAATTGAACAGAGGCGACACATTTAGAGCACAAGCATCCAATGTTACTATAGGATCTGGGGGCTATGAAGGTGAGGAGGAACAGGACAACAAGAAAAGTTTTGGCGGTGGTCCACCTGGTGACAACTTACCTGAAATGTAAGTGATATGAAATACTGATTGTTATAAAACTACAATGTGGTAAACATTTGTGTTGTTTAAGCCTTTATGATGCACTATAATTCCTCTCTTTGATGCATCAAGTTCTATGGCACTGCAAGCTTCAAATAGTCATATATGGTGTGCGATTTCATATTTAGCAACATTTGTATGCATAATTGGAAGACAAATCCTCGAGTGTTTTTATTACTTAGTTACTCTTTCAGAAAGTGGAGCTGGCAACCTTTTTCAGTTGAAGAAGTTATCTAAATCTTATTTAAGTAGCTTTTCTTTCTGTACTGTATGATTCCAACCCCTCTTTCCCCCTCGTTGGAAGCTAGAAGCAGCCTTTCACTGTCAGAATTATGAAAAAAAGATTTCTGCACCTCCTCTATTATCCTTTATGAAAATTACATGACGTGGACATCAATGAGGAAATATATCTTTTTGGGGATAGACTACTTCGCTGTTTTGAGTATTCATTTGATTTCAAACCCAAACTTGTTTTTGGTCCAATAACCCTCAACATTGAAAAGACTGTTTCTAAATTTGTTTATCATTGATGATCTTAAACATCTAATCAGTACACCTGAACTCTAAATTGCCAGAGGCCTAGGATGGACAACATTTAAGTCAGATGTCACTCATATTTGTTTTGTATTTGCAGTATAAAACCACCCAGCAAAATTCCTTATCCTCTATCTATAGCTATCGTGCTACTTGGATGTGCTTTGGTATTTTCACTTATTGCTTTTGTGAGAGGTGGACCTTCATCAATTTTAGCAGCAATCGCAAAGTCAGGATTAGCTGCTGCATTCACATTAATATTTGTTTCTGAAATCGGGGACAAGGTAACCAGTTTACAGTTATAACTTTTTTCTTGAATTTCCAACTACTTCTATGTCCTTGAAACTTTGTATGATATTGTTCTTTGATTTACTCAGTTCAGTTCTTATCTCCTTTATTGAAGTTCTGCATGCAATGCCTAGACGGCTTGACATTTTTCAATGTATCCATCTAACCTTTTGCTCTTAGCAGAAGTTTGTCAAAGAAGGTTCTTTCTTATTCAAATCTTTCCCTAAAGGAAAAGGTAAGGAGAAGAAATACAAGAGAAAAAAATGTAGAGAACATGGAGGGTATAACAACTTCCCCGGGAAATGAAAACATGAAGTATGACCTAAAGCATACAATCCAATTGCTCAAATTTCTTGTCAACTGAAGAAAATTAATTACATTATTTTTTTAATATACTGATGGCTTCAGTTGCTCACTTTTTCATGATTTTGCTGACCAAATAACAACCACTACTATCTCAAGACTTTTTCCTCTATTATCTGCTCTTCCAACATTTGAGGAAAACATCTTACTACTGTTTATTTCATTTGAGAATAAGTCAGCTATTTTGTGATTTTCACCACAAAGTTAAAGTAACCAAACTTTTGGAGCCTCCCAAACTATAGATAGAGGAAATAATTTTTTATCATATCAGTTTTCCAAAATTAAGGGCAAAGGAAAGCCAACCGCAATTTGGTTGCAGCTGCAGGCAAACTTGAACAAATGATAAATAAAGCGTACATGCTGGATGCTTTTTGGCAGTCCGGGAGGCAGCCTGTGGCTGCTTTTAAAATTGTGTAACATATCTGTGCAACAATTACATTTGAATTCTCAAAAAAAAAAAAAAAAAAAAAAATTTGAAACTGATTGCCCAAAAATAAAAGGGGATACTTCACCCTTTGTTGAAATAATTGATGTTTAACCTTGCACGTTTCCAAGCTTTCATGCCCTTTTGCATTTTCTGCATCCCAGCAGCCAGGCTTGGTAACTGTTATTCATGATGACCTCATTGGCTCCTGCTGGTGAGATAGATTTATTGGACTTGATCTTCTAGTCTCCTTGAGTAATGAGTACAACAGAAATATCCAGAGACTGACAGGAAGTGTGAATATGTTTGCTTGTAACTTGTTCTTTCTTTGCTCTCAGTGTTTTTTTTTTTTTTATGGCTTCACACATAACAAATGAATGGTGGAAATCTTATTCTAAGGGAACCTTTTGTTTTTCTAATTTAATTGAGGGCATCATTCAAACGTAAGCAGAATGGTGATCGGGAGGAGCACAAACTGATGAGAAAGATTCATGTAGCTAATGTGTGAAAAATAAAGGTAGTACAGCTTAGGGCTAAGTCCGATTGGGATATGTTTTACGCATTTGAGGATTTTGTTTCTTACATGTGAACCCATTTGCATGCTGCAGTCAACTATTAGTTGCAAACAGAATGAAATTGTTGAAAGATCAATAGTCATCACTTAGTATGGTTACCACATTCTATCTTACTTGTACCTCCAAATTTCTGGAGCCTGAAATTAACTTTCTCTTGTATTGACAGACATTTTTTATTGCTGCACTCTTGGCCATGCAATATGAGAAAGGACTGGTATGTTTCTCACAAGCATTCACCCCATTCTTACTTCAGCATTGCTTACTGTTGAGTTATTAAACTTATTGATTATGTCATGTTCTTCAATGTTTGTTCTGATTCAATTTTCTTAAAGGAGGTCATAAATATGACAGTTTTATTCCCTAGGCGTGAATAAAAATCTGAAAACCCTGAGAAGTTGTCAACTTACTCCCAAAAAAAGAAGACAAATGAGATAGTAATAAGTGGCACTGATTGTCATTGCCATTCATTTCTAATCAGAAAATACTAGTGGTCACCCCTCCTTGAATTGCAGAAAGGTGACTCCAGAACTCATTTATTATAGATTTGACTTAGTATGTCACTGTTGTCACCAGAAAGCTTCTCATGGATGTGTTTTTGTGAGGCAGGGTGCAAAGGGACTGATTAAAAGCAATGAAATAGATCAATCAATCCTAAACATATCTGAAACAATCACATTATAGTTTTTTTTTATTCAATCTAGTTATCTTTCAGTATCTTTTGGATTGGAGATCAGAATCTTCTTGTTTATCTGTTGCCTTAGTTTTGCTATGAATAAACATCATAATATTGAGTGTATTTGTATACAATTTCAACATGAAACGATGAATCTGAAGCACTTAGCAACCATCATTAAGTTAAGATTGGTGGTTGTTTATTGCAGAGTGTATTATAGTAGCTAGATATGATGATCTCATATCAATTAACGCTTACTTTTTTTACTAAATTTTTCTTTCAATGCCTTGAATCATTTACCAGGTTCTTCTGGGGTCAATGGGTGCTCTTTCACTTATGACAATCTTGTCAGTTGTAATTGGACGAATCTTTCATTCAGTACCTGCTCAGTTCCAAACAAGTAAGCTGTAGTCTTGGTAACTGTCAACTAACTGACTTGCTTGTGTTCTTTATTAATGACTTTAGTGAAATAGAAACATCTCTTATCTTGTTAGCTTGTGAACAGCCCTGCCAATTGGAGAATATGCAGCAGTAACACTTCTCATGTTCTTCGGGCTAAAATCAATAAAAGATGCATGGGATCTTCCAACAAATGATGTTAAGACTGGCGACGAAAGCAGTCCAGAACTTGATGAATACTCGGAAGCTGAGAAGCTTGTGAAGGTAATCTTGTAACCTGGAAGCCTGAGCTTTTGAGGAATATATTCAGTTCATTCTTTCTGAGTGAGTTGCAAAAGGAAAATGAATGGCGTATACTTGTCTGATGATTTTAGGAGACTTTGTTTTGTGTTGGAATTCGTTTCATTGGGTGTTTCCCAAAAATTCATGGCAGCAGATACTTTCTTAACGTCTACAGGTCTCAAAATTGCTCACAAATCCATTTGAGATTGTGTGGAAGTCATTCAGCCTTGTATTCTTTGCGGTAAGCATCCATACTTCCATCTTTTTTTTTTAGTTTAATGGTAAGAAATTTTTTCCCCATATGGTCTCACTTAAAGGGCCCTTGATAGGGGGGATTTTGACATGGTCCTCTGTGTGGTTTTTGCTTGAATTCTTGGCTCCCAAAGCTCCAGTATGTTCTCTTGTAGTTTTAAGCTCAAGACTTCACCTCTGCACCAAGCAATTGCACCTTGAAATTGTCATTAAATTGTAGCATAAACAATTGGATACAGTTGCAGATTTTCATATTCGTGCACAGTTATTCCTTGTAATAGCTGGCAACTTCACTGCGAGACAGAATGTTAAATGGTGTTGTTTTATGAACCAAAGTGTCCAATTTCACCATATCCTAATTGGTTCTAGGAATGGGGAGATCGCTCGATGCTTGCAACAATTGCTCTTGGAGCTGCGCAGGTGCAATTTCATGAACTGTTGATCATATGATGAGTCTCTTCACAATCGAGAATCAATCACAGTATTGCTTCTCCCCTTTGCCCTTTCTGCAGTCTCCATGGGGCGTGGCAACAGGAGCCATTGCTGGACACCTGGTTGCAACATCCATTGCGATTCTAGGAGGAGCCTTTCTTGCAAACTACATTTCAGAAAAGCTGGTAAGAGCCGCAACCATGCATTTATAGGTTATCATAAAATATTGCTACTGATATTCTGTATTCTACGCAATTCACTCTGCCTTCAAACCAGGTTGGCTACTTGGGTGGAGTGCTGTTTCTTGTTTTTGCTGTTGCCACTTTTTTTGGCTTCTTCTAATGAGTTCATTGGAATCAAGAGAAACAGTTTTCAGGCAGCCATACTGCCTGCGGATGTTGGACAGCATTAGTTTCTAGGGAAAAGATAGCTGACGAAAAGGAGCAAAATATGTGCCACGCAGCTCTATGACAGAGATTCATACCAAGACCCCAACTTAGGTCAAGTGTAATTCATGTTGTAATACTTGAGAATTCAGTTGAAACTTGGAAGGGCGAATCTGTGTATTTTTCACTGGATGCAGAATTAAATCCTCTCTCATGAGTAAGAAACTGACACTTTCGCTAGTATGCTCTATTTTGCTGGTTGGTCATCACAAGCTAGTCCCACGATTCAAAAGTATCCGTACGTACCTCGTTACTGTTCCTCTTAACATCTTACAACAAATGAACAAACGCCTCAATTCATAGCATGTAATGGAGAAAAGGCCAGCAGATTATTGCAAAACTATGTTCAATGGATTCTGACTTTAGATGCGGCGTGGCTAGTTGTCATTTTTTTTGGATAAAAGATGATATAACTTCATCAAGATCTCTCATAGCCAGTAAGAAAATGGCTATACAGAGAGAAAGAAAGAAAAAGGTACTTCACAAACTAAATAGTAATAAACAAAACAATATCATAACAAAAACCAAACATTGAAATTAAAAAACAAACTAAAACCAAGCTTTTCTGAGTACTGTTTACTTTGTCAAATGATCTGCGACATAATTCTTCATCACCTTGTAAGCGTCATGATGTCATGATATTGTTGTTCTTGATCCATGTAATGATATTATATGAATTAGACTCCACAATCTAATTTCTATCAAGTGCATAGGAACAATCAATACTTACTTTTCTAATTGTCAAAATCTCAACCACATTTGATTTTTTTATACTTTGTAGAATAAGAGAAGACAAAGAAAATTTCCTTCATGATCTCTTAGAACCCTAACAATGCCAAAGGGATCTAGTTTACCATTTGAAGAACCATCCAAATTCCATTTTGCAAGTCAAATTACTTCAAATTCTGGTTGTGTTGATCCACATAAGAAGCTCATCAGGTACTGGTCTCAGCAAATCTATTCTAGTATAGAGAAAACTTTCACAACCACATTTTGCTTAAGTTACAACTTTATAGAAAATGGAATGATAGATATCATCCTAATAAAGAACTATCTCATTAAAAACCAAATTATTTCAAGCATTCTAGACAGAACAGACAATACCATAGAAGAACAACAACCACGCTTTAATTTCATTGCATATAACCCATTATCATTTCACGTCACTGTAGGAAGAGTGCATCTAAATTCTCTAGAAAAATCCATTGTTGACCTAAACATGGTGACCATAATTTCCACACCAATGACAATAAAGTAAAACATATATGTTTAGAGGTTCCATCCCCTTGGTTAAAATGTATCTTGGGAGAGCAAAAGAGGACCAAATATCTGATTAAAATGGTTTATCAATATCTGGCGAAAGAATTGTCTCTAGAATGGAAAAGCCTTTGGGATCTGACTTCCAAATCTTTCTATCCTTGACTTGTAGAAAATTAGAAATCTTAGATATATAGCATCTGCAATAATTCCCTTTCTTTAATTCCCTTTCCTTGACCATTTTCCAATCCCAAAGTCTCCTTCGCCATGTTAGCTTTAATTTTCATTTGATGCCATAATTAATTCCATGTTCTAGCTCAATATATATCTGATACAATAATATATATCATTATGATTCTCCTGAACAACGTAAAAACTATGATAATTGTTCTTAATGACTATATCTCCTCATCATTTTGAAGTCCCGGACGGATCTAGGGAGTTTTAGTATTTTTTCTAACAACCACTAAAATTGCATCTTACGAGGCAAATGAGCAAAATCTTAACGAAACAAGAAATCAGGAAACAATCAGATTGCACAATCGACATTCGTGTAAAGAAAAAATAAAGAATCAAAACCCTAATTTACAATTCGAACCCCTCGCACAAATCAAGAACCTAAATCTACAATTTTCAAGAAGACATATATATATTGCATGAAAAACACGTACAAAGAGGGATACACACACAAATACATTAAAACCTAACAGGCCATCTTTGGTGTATAGATGGTTGGTACTGTGCCATAACAAGCAACTGAACGATCAAAACAGCCACAAACCACGGTGACACTCTCTCGAAGGACAAGTAGGGTTTGGTCATCATTTGCTTCCCAAACAAGCCTTTGAATGAAGATAAACATTGTATGATAAACAACATGGTTATAGGCGTGGCAGGAAGCACCCACTGGAACGTCATCCGATATTCTGGACCTTCAGCCTCAAAGGAATGCATAGATGTCACAAGAAGAAAGATTATGGCAAAGAGAAAGAAAAGAGCTTTGTATGGAAGTGGGTCTAGAGAAAGCATCTCTAGGGCACAAGAGAGGTTGCTTCTTCTATTTCTGTATTGCATCGCTAGCTAGCTATACGATCAATCAATGACTTTTGCTCGATCTTTTTCTTGTCTTGAAGGGATCAACCAAACTAAGCACTGGGCTGGTTATCTTTTTATGACGTTGAGAGAGATTAAATATTTGCAAATGTGTCGGCAATTTACAGGGAAGTGAAGATTTGACATTTCTCTGTAAGTATATCGGAGTAAATATTTGTATGAAACCCTAGAATATCTCAGATTCCCTGAAGAATAATGGGTTTTAAATATTCGTGTCGTACGTCTTTACGCTGTTCTTGTTTCGAAAAATAACTGGGAGAAAGTGGGATTTTTTCCCTATAAATCTAGATGAAATAACCAAAATAAAACTGTTAGAGAGATCAACAGTTTTGATTGAGAATAGGAAATCTTCTCTAATCTTCAGTTACACAATCAGAAGAGGAAATCTCTCTCTAACAAAAGCCAAGAGTTTAAATTAAATAATTTTCCCCTAAGAGAAGTGAAAAAAGAAACCAAGAAAAAATAGGCTCGATTAATATTTGCAATTTAAATTCACGTAATTAATTTTAAACAAAAAAATATTTTCAAGTTTTTTGTTTTTTCCATGAATCTACAAGCCTCTATTTTCGGCCAAGATTTTTTATTTGTGGTACTCGATCTTAATTGGATTTCTCTTAGAGAATGATAATTCTGGTGTGTAAATTCATTTATTTTTTTATTTGTGTGTATATAGATTTTTATTTTTTAATTTAAAAGTTTAGTTTTTTTTTAATTTTTTCTCTTTCTAATCAAGTGTTTCTATTAGATTTTATAAAATATATATTCATGCAGCCATTAAATTAACACGTTAGCATGTATATGCATAAATATTTCACTTTATTTCAAACTGAGTGTACATAGTTTTAAATTTTTTTTGCTTGAGCGTGTGTATTTATTTATTTATTTATTTGAGTGTCTGTACGTACTTTCAAAAACTTATCAATTAAGTGTTTTAAATATTAAAAGCTAAAAAGTATTCACTGCGCATGATTTAAAATAATTTATGTTTTGACACCCTTTGCTGTTATTTTAATTTAAATAAAATCTTAAAATACTTTGTTATTCCAACTTTTAATTTTAATTAATTTGGTCTGGTCTAAGATTGCACAGTTTATATATATTTGTTAAAAATCAACAGAGCTCAATAATAAAAATTTAAAAGTACAAACACTCAAAATAAAATAAAATAAAATAAACTACACACACTCAAATATTTAGCATTCAGAAGTTGCTTCTTATATTATAGTTGTAATTTATGTCTACGTGTCTTCATTGTATTGGATCTGTAAGGCTAAAGTATGGAAATAGTCATTTGAATTCTTTGACAGGTCAATATATGTTCGTTATTTTAATATTTTTTGATGGTCAATATATAAATGGGGGCAGACCAGGGCAGCCCGATGAGAAACGTAGGTAAAAATAATAGAAGGATTTGATTTTAAGTGAAATATAGCCGAGGGGGGTCAAATTGAGGATTAGAAGTTGAGGGATCCAATATCACATGACTTAAAATTCAAGGGGAGGTTGCACTTTTTTAGCCTGGGGCTGATTTGCACAACATATTATTCTTCGAACCACCCAATCTTTGGTACATCTGCAACAGCAGGCCACTGGTTACCTGAACCCGAACTCTTTCACCTGCAACTCCCTCCCTGTCTCCTCGGCCATCCAGGAAAAACCATAACCAGCAGAAGCAGCGACACCTCCAAAACAAATAACAATCCACCTAGAAATATACAGCCTTTTTTGACGTACAGAGAGAAAGAAGCATAAAAGAAATCCATGGAACCCAGCAACCTCAACAAAGAACAAGACCAGAACTCGTGGGCCCTTAATGCTTGGACCCTTCTCTCCAAACTCCGTGACCAATCTCCACTCATACAGTGCATCACCAATTTTGTTTCAATGGACCTTATGGCCAACACTCTCTTATCTGCTGGTGCATCACCGGCCATGATACACTCTATAGAAGAAATTCAAGACTTCACTCCCCATATCCACGCGCTTTGTATTAACGTGGGTACACTATCTCCTGCCTGGTTACCGGCCATGAGGGAAGCTGCTCTGGTAGCTGATAAAGCAGGGAAGCCTTGGATTCTTGACCCTGTTGCTGCCGGAGCTTCTCGTTTCCGGTTGAAGGCTTGTTTGGAGCTTGTTGGGTTGAAGCCCAGTGTTATTAGAGGAAATGGGTCCGAGATTATTGCTCTTTCTAAGGCTTCTTTAGGAGCCACTAAGGTATTGGATTTTTCCTTACAGGTGAATTTATAAAAGACCAATTCAATTCAGCACCATTGTGAAAATTGCAAAACTTGAATTGCCTTGCTTGAAATTGTTTTTTCTTGGATGAATACAACATGGGAGTCTTCAATTTTGTGTCAATTTCTTTTGCGTTTTATGTTAATTTCAACTTCATGATTGAGTTTCATTTTCAAGGGTGTAGATAGCTCTCATGAGTCGATGGATGCAATGGAAGCAGCAAAGTCCTTGGCTCAGTCAAGTGGGGCCATAGTTGCTGTCTCAGGCGCTGTTGATATCATTACAGATGGCCACCGAGTTGTTGGTGTTCATAATGGAGTCTCCATGATGCAAAAGATCACAGCAACAGGATGTGCTGTCACTGCCCTTATTGCTGCATTCGTTGCTGTCGATCCATTGCATGCTTTGGAAGCAACAGCTTCAGCATTGTCCATATTTGGCATTGCTGGGGAGATGGGAATGGACATGGCCAAAGGTCCTGCTTCATTGAGAATGCACTTGATCGATTCCCTGTATAATCTTGATCAAGCTGCTGTATCTTCTCGCTTAAAGGTTTCCAGTCTATGATGACACTGGAGGAGCTCTATAAAGATGGTATGTCAAACAATAAAACAATCTATTTGAGATTTTGAGCTGTATTAGTGCTCATAGATTAGTGATACAATAACTGGCCGACCTTTACAACTTTAACCGCAATAAATGTTTTGTATCAGGCAATGATCTGGTAACTGATTCACAGTTTTTTAGAAAAATGGGCTGCTGTCATCTTGTGTAGATTCCGAATTGCTGCCTGGGATGGTTTGTCTTCCTTCCCTCCCTCGTGGGAGAGGGATGCTAATTTTCTGTTTAAAACTTATACAGTGACGATCCTTGTCTGCTACAATTGTTCATAAAGAACTTATTAAATTCATGGAGAACATAAGCTGATTTGGTGCTTCTTAGTGTGAAATCTGGCATATTACCATTACTCTTTTCTAAGGCGTTCATTCAGTAAAGAAATTTCCCTTTTTCTTTTTGTCATCTCAAACACGAGCTTGGTGTTTCAGAAAAGCATGAATTTTGTAAACTTTTTCTTTGGATTTGTACCTCTAGTTTCCGGGTCGGACTCGGATGTCTCTGTTGAACACAGACTAAAGTGCGTCATTACTGGTGGTTTATGTTCTTGTTTACTTTCTCTTCCCTTTTTTGCAATTTGTTTGGCTTTTCTGGTGATATACGGATTTGAAGTAGGAAATCTTTTATATTCATAGGGAAAATCAATCAAGATCCTTTAATATTTTCATATTCAACATTTCAGTTGCATTGTCTGATACATCTGACAGTATGAGAGTCTATTAACCAAGAGAAACCACAAACCATGACCACATAAATTTTCACGCCAACAAACCAACATTTAATCCAATTAACTTGTATTCTTAGTATTTCAAATGGACAGAGATCCTCAGTAATGTTTCTGCACCATCCGTGACTGCTTGACCTGGTGGGATAAGTCCTCGTACTTCAGCAAACCCGATAGCATTCTTAAACTTGCCCGTTCCTCCAGTCACCGACAAACGTGACATTGCGCTACCAATCCTGTATATGCCATAAAAGTTTAGGCTATCACCAAATTCTCCCCCTTCAAACATGGCTGTAAATGCCATCATCTGTGTGCTCCCATCTGCAGAACTAGCCACATAAACTCCTTGAGCTTTTCCCAGTTGTTGTGACCCTAACTCAGGGCTGTTGGTCAAAGTGTCATCGATGACAGTGATCGTTCCAAAGCCTAGTCCCAATCCGTCTGGTCCAAGTTGGGTTTGGATCTGACCATTTGTGTTCTGACCATTAGGATTTCCTGCAAAAGTCGTACCAGCCAAGCCAGTACCTAGTGGAATGCCATTGAGACCATTAACAGTTGGAAGGGCACCATTGGCATTGGGGATGGCAACTGCACCTTTTGGAGGAACGAATCCTACTGGCCTTGCAAAGGGTACTTGGCCACTATATATGTTCCCTAGCAAACCAGTGATTGGCCTTGCTGTAGGGTTACTGCCCCCTAGAATGTCATGCATGTACAGCTCAAGAACAGGCTCTCCTCCAGCTGGTACTGGTTCGATGGCAGCCACATATATTGCTGTGTGTAGGGCAGCAATTAGCACTGCAATGAAAACATATGGAGATGATAGCTTCAACATCTTGTGATTTTTGTATATGAGATTCCTGGAAGTCTGTCAGATGTGGTAGATGGAGGACTCTTGAAGGAGTATGCAACTGGTTTGTAGTTCTTGATATTTAAATAGAAGGTTATGAAAAAACTGAGATAGTAGTTGTGAGGCTTCAGAGATGTTGAAGTAGTTGGAGTGTGTTAGTTGTGGCCTTATGGGAAGTGGAAGTCATTCTGTTTTAGGTATATCTTCATTTTCTTTAGAAATATAGCTAATACTCAGAAGTGGAGTCCGTACACAATAAGTTCTTCAACATTATGTATCACCAACAAAATCAACCGATCAAATTACACCCATTTGAAATCATTAGTCTTTTCCCCTCGACTGATTTAGTTATAGGTAGATAAAGGTGACAAGTAGGTGGTGTTTTGCGAGTTTGTCCCAACTCCGAACTCTCCCTTTCAAGGCTCTCATTTCAGGGAAACCATACTGGCTGGCCTTTTATGCTAGTTTGGACCGTGTTTTTGCCAAAGATGAAAAATTTTGCTGCCCTGTTCCCAGATAACATCATGATATTTTAGTGTTTGTTTATATTGTTTGCAACTCTTGGCATTCATTTCAAGTGCAACTGTATACTGTATAGTGCTCTTTGCGTTCTTTTCTGCATTGATCAAAATATTTTGGAAATTATGTAATTACCGAATCCTGTCACTAGGAAAGCTAAACAGTAAATTTGCTACCTGTCACGCTGAAAAATTCCATGCCCACGTTCGACTGTAAAATAGAATCTTCCCACACAATCTACGATCCGCATCCAAAACTCTATGAGCCTTTATCAGGTATTCTCTATCATGTCTGCATAAGATACAATCTTTGGAATTATGAGCTACTGCCTTTTTAGAGTTTTCTGTCATGCTTCATTGTTTACATTGTGGAGTTGGTGCAAATAGGTGATAATTGTTCAGTTGATCCCTCCTAAGATTAGATCTGGAGTGGGTGGTTGTTGAGAAATTTGCTCAAAACACGAGAGAAAAATATTATTATCTTGCAATTGTTATTAGCTAACAGCCTAACATTCCATTTCAGTGCTGTAATCTGTTTGTTTCAAAGCTCTTTTTCCTCCTGGGGCAATGTTGTAGAGTGATAAAAGGCTCAAGCCCATCAACAAACAGAAAGACATCGCTCACCAGCATGTACAATTTTAACAGGAACATGAAAATAAGAGTTGATGAACCTTAGAATATTTGAATGGCTTATCTCCAATTTTAACTGGCACGTTGGAAGGGAAGTTGATGAACCTTACAATTCTTGATCCAAATATAAAAATCTTATGGCATATGTTCTTTATTATTTGGATTGTGTTGTGAATATTTTTTTTAGCTTTTCTTTTCCTTCAAAATTCCTTTGGCATAAGTTCTTTATTAGTTGGATCTCACAAGAACATTTTTTTTTTCAGCTTTCTTTTTTCTTTAAAATTCTTCCGGCACAGGTTCCTCGTTAGCTGGATGTTACATGAATATTCTTTAAATACAAATGGCATTCAGGAAGTAGTTGAAAAGCACTGTTATATGGGGATCCACCGGAGATCACATAATCAGAACCTTTCCAGATTGTGATGTTCTCCGTTACCACTCCATCTCTATATGCTCTCCTGCTAACTGACTGCTCAATAATCTGTCATGTTACTTCGAGTATGTGGCACTAGCTGACAAAACCAAGACCTTTGGGGGCTTAGCTTGGATAGCGAGTGAGCATGCTCTTCCACTTTCAAATATTATCATCCAGAATTCGAATCTTAGAAATGGCTACAAAGAAATTTTTTTTTTTTTTTTTTTGTGAAAGCATCAATTAGATGTCGGTCATAGGATAGGTTGCTTAAAACCCAATTTTTCAACGGAAGTGGAGCTTAATCTCAGTGTGCGTAATATGGCCAAGAATACCTTCACTGTTGGGGAAGAAGAAAAAGGTCATTTGTTAATATAATTAGAAGGTCAAATGTGAAATGGTCCAGGCAATTGACAATTTTAGCTGTCTCTACACAGTTCATCCTTAATCAACAAACATGAAGTCTCCAGATTTGACTTTTGAGATTTCTTGCAGATTTCCATGCATAAAATATTCAATGCCCGATTTGACTTTTGAGACCTTGAGTTCCCAAAGACACGCACGAGATGAGGGAATGCTTATTGCAGGAAAGGAAATCAGGGTTAACTAGATGCAAAAAATGGTACATGATCCATTGTTTTTGTGGTTTTTACGTGTTCTTTGGGTTTTGAGCTAAGGACGCCATGAATCTGCCTATAAATAAATGATGAGAGATAACGAGATAAACCTAAGTGCAAGGGAGATATGCTACAATTTCAACTGCTGAACGAGATCACGGCAAGGCTACATTAACAACTGTCTGTCTAACTGAATCTTCATGATCCATGACTTTGGTCTGTCTTACAGTTGGGGAAATCAACTTCCATACTGCACAAGACAGAGAAAAAAGAACCAAGAAAAACAGAGATTATTTGGGGGGAAAATTATGATTCAAGACCTCTAAAGTTATGGTTCCATTCATGTGGGAACTTTGAAAATTTTAGAGTAGGACTCGACCGAGGGAAAGATAAATTTCCATCACATAATCAATCTGAAGAAAAAACACCGGTGGATAGATTCACTTACAGTATATTGTTGCTGCAAACCACTCATTCACGATTTTCACCCATGTACTTGCCCAGCCAACATCAATGCTCCACCTTGAACGGTTAAAGTGATTTAGGTAAGAAATTCAGTTCATAAAAAATAATGTGATGACTGGAGGAGTTCAGAAATCTAGTTCCCTTACTTTCTTGCTGAGTTGTTCAGGTTCCAACTGATGAATAACATTCCGAAGTACATGGCCCCGAAAGCAAATACAAGGTGGAAAAACCCATAGTCATAAGGGATACCATCATCCTCTTGAACATTATCATTGCGGAACTGAAGAACATGTGAAGAGCAAACTATCAAAATGACAGACATCAGAAGTAATTGTCAACCCCTTGCAGTCATAGCGCAGCATTATTTCATGTTATATTTTTGCTCATGTACTGGTAAATTGCTAAGAAACTAACGAGGATAGGAATTGGTAAATGTTTTTTGATCCATCTCAACCAAATCAATTACTTTTACAGTGTGATTGGGGATTCACTGACTTGAAATGGAATTGAATGATCTAACTTTGCAGTGCTAACTTCAACAGAGGAAAGCAATTTACCTGAAATGATTGTGAATCAATTCCTGTGGAAAATGTGGCCATAACAATGGCACCAATTGCGAACAGGAAACTCTGGAAGAATACAAAATAACACAAACATAAGTGGATCGAAAAATGGAAACAAATAGCTAGGAGGACACAGGAGCTTGAGATGCTGATGCAACAAATCAAAGATATGTAGTACAACACCAACAAAGATAGTAGTGCAAGTTATACATGCATGGTGCGTTTATATCTCTTAAAGAATAGATAAAGAATCAGTTATGAGTTTTCAAAGAATGATAATTGTCATACTCCAATCTAATTTAATTCAGGCCGATGGTGCAATGTCTGCCCCGTTCTCCAATCTAATTTAATTCAGGCCGATGGTGCAATGTCTGCCCCGTTGTATTTTATGCATGCAAATGCAAATTTAAATGGTCTTGTTTACAGTTTGCACGTGAGCTTAGTCTTCTGATAGAATTGACTGCAAGAGAACTTTGATTTTGAGGGAGGAGGCTGTATCACTATGATTATAGTGATGCTGAAAATGCCCAGTCCAACATGAATAGTTTTTACCACTATGCTATGGAGCGAAGAGGCCAAGACCCTCCTTTTACATATCTACCTTTTTAGTGATACTAAATGGCAAGGAGGTTATATTTAGTTGCCATGCTTAACAAATGATGCCTCAGTGGTGTCCATGATTATCAAGTTAATAGTTGGAGTTGGAGCTATTATTTGCAAGTCCACAAAAACAGAGCTGCAGAATCAAGCAACATCAAGTAAAAGCCAAAACATGATTTAGCACAACTGTTCTGGAAACACCAAACAAGAGATATTGAAGAGAAAGCAGAGATATTGTTTGGTCTTACAAGTATGGTGGTCCAGTCACTATTTCCATTTGCTTTTTGTTTGTTGCAATAGTCACTGGCGGGTTCACTGTAAAGCCATGAGGTAATTGCAGAAATTAGTGTCATGTTGCTGGAGAAAATCTTCAAGTTTTGAGTCAGTTAAAAGGGGCCATAACAATAGATGGGAAAATGTGACATCAATCCAAACGTCAGAATTTCGAGTGTGAAAAAAAAAGCAACTAATTAAGATTTTTGAAGGCAAGATGTTTTGAGATTTAAAGGTAAGAACTTCAATCCGTTCCTTTATGGAACAACATTGGTGCCAATACCCTACCTTCTTATGGCAGACCAACAGAGGAAGACAAGGTATGAAGCCATAATCCCAGAAGACAAAAGGCCTCTATTGACCTGTACAAAATGAACAAACAACAATCAGCATATTTTCATATGTAAAACCTGAGCAGAAGACAACTTCTTGACCAGATTCCTGGTACAACACCAAGTCAAATAAAAAGGGAAGCTTATGTATCACAAAAAAAATTGCAGATTAGTAATTCTATAGCTATGATAGAAAACATTCCAAAGCACACATATTATCATTGACAACCACTGAACTGATCCTCTTTCCAAATCTGAAGTATGTACTCCTTGATGTGAGTTCATTTGTAAAACTGAGGCTTGTTAAACAGATTAAACTAGCTGCCCCTCAATTATGTTTAACAAAGAATAAGAGTCACAGCTTCTGGTGTCAGAAATGCTGCAGGAATGGAACATTTTATCCCGCAATACCTGGGGGAACTTGTTTATGCTTGGCAATGCAGATTTCTAATATGCTTGCACCCATTAAATTTCTTAGCTTGGCCAATCCCAAGTAATGGGTAAAGGAGATATCAGATTTTTTTTCTTTTTTTTTTCCTGATCGGACAAATTTGAACATCAATTGACTGTCCCTTTGACCATAACGAGGTTTTTGCACCTCAATCAGTTTTATCTCATATAACAGTTTGGAAAGTTTAAGATGTTGAGTAGTTTACACTGACACTCTTAATCAATGGGTGGACCTCGGTCAAACTTTATCTCACACAACAGTTTGGAAAATTTAAGAAGTTGGGTAGTTTACACTGGCACTCTTAATCAATGGGTGGTTTCTCATATCACCCATCTCTTAGTGGCAGACATGTTAGATTAATTCAAAGAACAGAACAGATAAGGTTTCTTGATCATGGAACTCGTACCTTTAAAATGATTACCCTATGTCCAACTCTTATAAATGTGCAGTCAGATAAAAGGACATACCTTTGAGTGTAAGGACATAGCCATCATCACTATAAGAAGAATGGCAGTCCATGTAATGAAGAATATGTTTAGCGAACATTCAACTTTCCGTCCATAGAAAGCGTACATCACCACAATTCCACAAACAGAAGCAAGATAGAAAATTGTTGACATGAACAATCCAAGGGAGCAACTGCCAAAAAACATTATCACAGAATTCTCATTTGCTTACATAAAAATGGGAACAAAGTTTCACAGTACCATTAAACATGAGAAAAAAAAAATCAAATTCTGCATTACACATGCTTTAGGTCATAAGAAACTGAGAATCAGAAAACTGGGATTCGTTCAACTTATCCAGCCCATTAGCCATTGTTCAACTATCAGGGTGTAAATCCAACACCCCACCTCCCTGTCTTTTAGATTCTTTTGCTCTGATACCATAAATCCCAATCGGGATTGGGGCATCCAGCAGCATTCCAATTCTAGATTCATGCTGTAGTCAAAATCCTTAAAAGGTCGATTGTAGATTTTTGTTTCCAAACCATAAAGGCATTTGTAGTGAATGAGAAACATATACCTTTGCTTCTTTTGTTCATCAGGCATCCAGTAATTATTCCACCAGGTGATGAACTCAATTACGCTTACAAGTTGAAGAACAAGAAAAATTCTGCAGCACAACAACAAAACACCAATTATTAATTGTAATGCGCATTCCAGGTAACAAATTAAAAGTAGTTTTAGCAATCCTAGTGGTAATTTAAATATAGAACCAGATGGCTCATCGGTTTGAAATAAAATATTCCCCTCACAGAAATCAAGACCTCGTATGTCCACAGCAAGAAAATCAGCAAGTTCTTGTTAGCCAGCCACAAATTCAGATTTTTACTTTTGTTATTAGCAGGGAAAGGATGGATTGTTCTAGAGACAAGACAAACTAGAAGAAACGGTACTTGTCTGTCTCAAATGGTACCACATTGTTTATTGTTAGTGAATGATGTGTAAAACTGGAAATTTTCATAGGATGAAATTCTATTTCTAGAGATTAGATTGAAATATAAGAACAAGAAAAGATCAGAAGATTACCCAGCACCAACTCTAGCAAATTCTCCTGTAAGAAATAGCAATGAGCTTGTTAAACAATATTACATTACCTGATGCTAAACAAGTTGACAATAAACAGAGGCAGTTCAAAATTTGTAAAGGAATAGACAAAAATTCAGCTGTAGCACTATCCCAGCTAATAGAGATTAAAGGGGGAACTTCTTATAAGCAAGTTAGCTTTATTATAAATCATCTGATAGAGTTTTAAACGTAAAATTTGCACGAAGTGGGCCTAAAATTTGAAGACTGAACTTTCTCTAGTTAGACATACCATATATTTGAATGTATTTTGAATGGAGGAAGAATGGTACTGCCATTGATACAATCAATAGAACAAGCTTCACTGCCCACCATCCTGAATGCCAGCTACTGCGAGCTTCATATAATTTTCTTGTTTTTATAGTGGTGAAAAACATAACAGAGAAAAATATCTGAGTTCGATGTCAAGGATGCTACATGAAAAATATAGAAACACCAGAATAGATATCAATAATAGAAGACAGACTGTTTCTGTCTTTGTAGCTACATGCATGTCCATTCCCATAAACATTGCATAAGAGATCCAAGAAGCAACATAAAGATTAAACTGTGCAAGGAAGGGTAAGGAAAGAAGGGCAAAATCTTCCTCCTAAATGAGGAGAAATAAAACAAATCTAAGTTTAGCCAACATCTCTGCATTATAGAACCAAGTAGCAATATTCTGGCAATTAGGCAATGATATATAATGATGTAAGGCATCGAACATGTGAGAATTCAGAACAATTAAAGTCATTGTTCTGTTAAAACAAAGATACGAAGCATCCTAAACTCACACGAAGAACGCCCAATGTATGACAGCAATCTTGTCCGTCAATTCCACAAGCTTTTATATCTGCAAAAGATATTAACAAGTAAAATAAAGATTCGAGTATTTTTTTCGTTTCAGCACAGGTTCTGCAACAAATTCACATCTGTGGCAGAAGCTCAAAAACAAATTTATAGAAAAATACATGAAAAATACCTTTAACTTGGACTTAATGTTGAGTAATAATGAAGTTAAACTAAGATCAAAGAGCTAAAAGATGCAATAGGTAATATAAAATATGGAGCACGGTGAAAGCAGAGTGCAGTAACTTATAAATGGCAGTAATCACTTGATATAATTCAAGAAAGCATTGCTTTCATATATGCTAATTTTCTCTTTACATTAACTGATCCAGGGATGCATACTACATTCCTAAAGCTAACATGTGATAATTTTTGTTATCACGTAATCTTCCAAATATTCAAGTATAAACTGAGAATGCAGCCTCAAAGTAAATAGTACCAAAAGAGAAACAGCAACCATAGGCCTTCACCAGAAATCTTAACGGGGGTAACTATACAATGCTACTAGTCATTTGAAAGACATTATCAAAAGATTCAAGCTAGTGCGGACACTGACATAATATTATAGATACCACTTGAAGTGATAATATCAATGAATAAATGATGTATCACAACTTTTGCATGATTTATGGCAATCTCAGGGACCAAAAATGATTCATTTAGAAGTAAAAGAATGCTACAAGTCATGGAAAGGGAAGATGATTGACTCACTATAGAAATGAGATAGAACCCTTTGCCCGTAATCGCGAAAAAACCAAGCTTTAAGATTTATGATCAAGAAGATGATGCCGTATATATAACGAGCCTGCAGGGTCTTTTTCTTTTCTCTTGAATAATCAATCCTCTTTTGCTCTAATCGACTATTCACTTCCCCCTGTGGAACCCCGGAATTGCTTGGTCTTATATCCACTGCCCCAGCTTCAGCTGGTCTAGCATCCTGGTCCATTCTGCAATTTCAAGTAATACAGTGTACAAGTTGATTAATTAATTTATCACGGGTGACTTTCAACACTTTCGATGCTAACATTGTTATGTTGCATGCAGGAGAAACTAAAAACAAAGAGGAAATCCCAAGTTTTATTTTTAAAAAAATTAAACAAAATCAAGATTTCTTTGCAAATTTGACACATTTCCTGCTTAAAAGACCTGGTATTCTACTAATATTGCACAAACAACCCAGAATGGCAGCTGAAGGTTTTAAAGATCCTTTGAAAAAAATTCAATTAAACTGGTACTAGAGAAATACTGAAATGTATTACTTTGGAGCACTCAAACTCAAAGCTAAGACCTTGCTCCACCAGTGAGCCATATCAAAGCGACGCTATATATTCTATAGTAATACAATTAAATTTTGAATTGTGGATGGGAAATGGCTGATAACTTGATGCATTGATTGTGTTTTCTAGCTGACAACTAACTTATGCACAGAGCCATGGAAACCAAAATGCAGGTACGTAACACTGGAAAGTAATGAACTCGAAGAAAATTGAGATTTGGAAAACTAAGCAGAGATACAGAAATTGGCTTGTGAGCAACCCAGTAAATGATTAAGCAATGCTGGCCAGTAATAATGTGAGGAAAGAGAGCACAAACTAAGTGAGAATTCTGACATTCTGAAAAAAATCTAACCTTCCTTGGCACGGAGAATGCAGTTTGGGGTTTGTTGTTCCTCGGCAGAACAAAAGCCACTGAAGCAGTTCCTTCTTCACTTCTTATACAAACTTACAAAAAGGAAAAAGGAAAAATCTCCATAAGTCACTACTCTTCAGAAAAGTCTGTGTATTGGTTCACTTTTTATCTACAAGAAAACCCAAAATTAACAGGTTTCTTGGGCTCATAGCCGTTGGATATTTGAACAGTTAGCCTGTGTCCATTTTCACGATGATGTCATGAGAGCCCCTAATCAAACATTACAGAAAGAACATTTATTTAATCACATGCATAGCATTGCACATTTGTTACATGGACTTCTCTTCAATATTTAAGGATAATTTACTTTATCTGATCATCTTTTTCCTTCTTGTCTTTTTTTGACTTTTCGAGGTATGAAGAATCTTCAATGTCACTTTAACCTCTAGTAGTGTCCATACTGCTAAGAAGCGAGAAGAAACCTTGAAGAAACAATGGCATGCATGCTAGGAAAATTGGAAAGAAGCAACCAAGAAGGAGGGGCGACCTTTTTTAAATGATTTGGATGAAACTGAAAACTCAGTTTTCACAGGGATTAATTCCTTGAAGAAAGGAGGTCAATGCTCTACAGACGTTACGTATAAGAAAGTCTTATACTACCCAACCTAAGAGAGACTTTCACCGGTTAATTGCAATCTCACGTTAACGGGTGGCGTCCGGTTTCTTTTACCATTCCTACAAGTAAATCTCTCCTGTTATTATGATATTAGCCGATGTATTACGGAGGGTTAACTCAAGAAAATACCGGATTCTGTTCAAATTGGAAAAAACAAGTAGCCAATACGAAAGCGAATACACAGGAACAAGACATTCGAGATTGTTTGCAAGAAACTTGATTGTTTGCAAGAAACTTGAGGTCATTGACAGACAAGACATGGCCAAGGAAATTATGGCCCATCCCCTTGACAAAAAAATTTAAACGTCCCTCTCGGTATCTACCTAGCTCCAGCTGCGTGCTTTCTAGAGGGTCAGGGGAGGGGGCTTTTAATCATAGTTATTAAACCCGGCCCGGCCCGGCGGGTCGACCCGGGACCCGGTCGACCCGGTGGCTGGACCGGTCCGGGTTTAATAAAAGACCGGCTGTTGCAACAGCCCGGCCAAACCCGGGCGACCCGGCGGGTCGACCCGGAACCCGGGTGACCCGGGCGAACCCGGACGAGACCCGGTTTTTTTTTTTTTTTTCAAATGTGAGATTTGAAACCCATTAGTATATATACTCTATGTTTTCATGAAAAAAACCATGTTTTTTCAATGTGGGATAAAAACTTTTTGGTTTAAATATTTCAACTTAAAAGGATAACATAATATCTTTTCAATGTGAGATTTGAAGCCCTTTCATATATATACACTATGTTCCCATGAAAAAAACCATGTTTTTTCAATGTGGGATTTGAAGCCCTTTCATATATATACACTATGTTCCCATGAAAAAAACCATGTTTTTTCAATGTGGGATAAAAAAACCTTTTGGTTTAAATATTTCAACTTAAAAGGATAACATAGTATCTTTTCAATGTGGGATTTGAAACCCTTTCATATATATACACTATGTTCCCATGAAAAAAACCATGTTTTTTCAATGTGGGATAAAAAAAACCTTTTGGTTTAAATACTTCAACTTAAAAGGATAACATGGTATCTTTTCAATGTGGGATTTGAAACCCTTTCATATATATACACTATGTTCCCATGAAAAAAACCATGTTTTTTCAATGTGGGATAAAAAAAACCTTTTGGTTTAAATACTTCAACTTAAAAGGATAACATGGTATCTTTTCAATGTGGGATTTGAAACCCTTTAATATATATACTCTATGTTCCCATGAAAAAAACCATGTTTGTTCAATGTGGGATAAAAAAACCTTTTGGTTTAAATACTTCAACTTAAAAGGATAACATGGTATCTTTTCAATGTGGGATTTGAAACCCTTTCATATATATACTCTATGTTCCCATGAAAAAAACCATGTTTTTTCAATGTGAGATTTGAAACCCATTAGTATATATACTCTATATTCCCAAGAAAAAATCATGTTTTTTCAATGTGGGATAAAAAACCTTTTGGTTTAAATACTTCAACTTAAAAGGATAATATATTATCTTTTCAATGTGGGATTTGAAACTCATTAGTATATATACTCTATGTTTCCAAGAACAAAATTATGTTTTTTCAATGTGGGATAAAAAACTTTTTTAGTTTAAATACTTTAACTTAAAAGCTTAACATAATATATTTTTAATGTAGGATAAAAAAAATTTTAAAATATTCTTTTAAACTTCATAATATGTATAATCTATATTTACATGGATTTTTTCATATGAAATATTAAAATTTTAATTTTTTTTTAATTTTTCCGGGTTAATCCGGGTTGACCCGAGTTGACCCGGGTTGACCCATGAAACCCGGGACCCGGCCCCTTGGCCGGGTCAACCCCCGGGCCGGGTTTAATAACTATGCTTTTAATACGCGCTTGTACGACTTCCGCGGACCGTTAAGGCTAGGGACACGGTGCTCGAAGCTATAAATGTTTCTTTAGCAGCGTTTGGATTGTTTTTTGAAAGTATTTTTTATTTATAAATTGCATTGTAATGCACTCCGTGGTCAAATATTGTAATTCCTGCATTATTTTTTATTTTTTTTCGTGTCTTGTTTTCACACTTCTATCTCAGTATTCCACTTCACATTTTCACTAAATTGTTCCTTTTATTTTGCCCTGCAAACTAGTTAGATGCTGGTGAATCAAGTAGTATCGGTGTCTCTGTTTATACCAAAAGTTTCGAAATCGAAACATTTATTTGAAATTTTAAAAAAAAATTGTGAAATGTAACAAGTAATGGGTTTTTATCCTTAAATGAAAATTATTATTAACATTTTATATTTTATTCCAGATTACACCTTGTCTTTGTTGTTTCATAAATTACAAAAATACATCATTAATCAACAAAAAAATTTAAATCACACCAAATGATCAAATTATCCCCGTGTATATCATATCCACGAGCCCAACAAACAACAAATTTATTTTTTCTCTCTTTGTTTATAATTTCTAAATAAAAGCTTTCTAGAATTTGTACAAATCTCAACTCCATTGAACCTAAAATTATACAAAATAAAAGTTCGGGTGTTTCTCAGCCAATTCTCTTTATATCTTGGTGTCTATTTGTTTCATCAGGTTATGAAATTTCTCTTTCATATTGTTGTTGTTCTTAACAAAATAGAGTATACCTTCTCACTTGTTTTCTCAAATCAATTATTTAATAATCCAGTTGGTGGGTTTAGTAGTTGTTTAGTTATTGTTATTTCATTGCAATGTTGTTTGATTTACTCGATTAAACAAAAATAAAAAAGTATAAAATTAGGGTTAATATGAAACCTGTAGATCCCCGGGTTATTTCTTGTTCATTCTTCAATGTTCAAAAACTCAAAGGAGTTTAGGAAAGTGGAAAACAATCTAGATTATTTTCTTGAAAACCTAAAAGTTCTCATATTAGAAATTATGGATATTATTCATAAAACCCTAATTTTATGTTCTTTTATTGTAATATATTTTAATTAGTGTTTAAATATCCAGGAAACAAAATAACCAACATTATTGTACATCATGGAATTGCTTCATGCGTTAGTCATGAGCAATGGTTTCTTTGAGTATATGTTTTACAGACCTTTTGTTCATTTGCAAGCAGATTTATGATATAGACTTGCATGGGTTTAGTATAAGGAATAACAGAGTAACAAAATAGTTGATGGTGCCTTGACAATGTAGATATTGAATATGCATGAAGTAAAAGGAGAGGAAAAAATCCACATTTATATTGTTATTGATCCTAGTGTTGCTCCGCTACAAATGAAAAATACTTAAGTATTATACATGCAAACCAAATGTTTTTGGTAAGCATACAAGAATAAAATATTTTATAAACAAAAATGACAATAGATTTATATTGATTGTTTGGGAAAAAGATTTTGATGAAAATGATGATGATATTGGTTTATGTGCGGGTAAAGGTAAGGGTTTATAAAAGTTGTGATGTTGATTTTCATGTTGGTGCTAGTAGTTCTAGTGAAGGTGTGGATACTGATGTGGGCAATTCAGATTATAATATTAAATGTGAGAAAGATCACTAAAATGATGATTCTAGTAAAGATGATGAGGATTATATTTTTTAAATTAAAAAGGATTTGAATTCTTGAATATAAATAAAGATTAATGGATTGATATTTTTCAAAGAGATGTTTGTTTTGGTCAAATATTGGATGGTGCAGCAGGCTTAGAAAATACATGGAAGATAAGAAGGGATGAAGATGATCTTGATATTGAAGATAGAAAAACTTCTAGTAGTAGGGAAGAAGGTAATGAAGATAAAAATAGTTGTAATGGAAAAAATCACAAAAAAAAAAGATTATTAATCTTACTGATATTTAAAGTGGGTGTTGATCGATCAATTAAATTTATTGAATGTCAGGTTTTCATTAATGTTGCTCGCTTAATAGATATTCTTAAAGAATATAAAGCGATATATATATATATATATATACATATATATATATATCATCTGAAAAAATGCACCTATCAAAAGAAAAATTTGGAGTTACATGTACGAGTGATGATTGTGTGTACACATTTATATGCTTCTTGGTAGTAAAAATTTTATGATCAAGTTCTTGTTATATATGCTTTTTTGTAATTTACAAAATAATTGAGGCAGGGTATAATTTAGAGTGGTATAATTTAGTTTAAGATGCTGATTGTAATTTTCTTTTATCTTTAATTACCCAGGTGAACATATGAAACCAATAAACAACTCTTTATAGTCTTGCCTCCAATTTTGACTACTCCAATATTTGTAATCGGTACTATTATTGGAATAACTAACATTAGTAATATTGGCTATTTGAAAGAGAGAAATAAAAGAGGATCATATTTGATTTTATAAAAAATATAAAAAACACCTCCACTTCAACTCAAAATAATTATTTGATTCTCTCTTTTTTTTCTTTTTTTTTTTTCCTCCTACAACCTATTAGAATAACATGAAATTTCTCAGTGAGATCATGCTATTAAGTTCCATTTTTCTCTGCATCTCAACTCCCCCAATGAATTTTATATATATATATTTTGGTTTCGTACAAAGAAGGGTAGCCTATAATTGTTCATTGTCCTATTTTCCTTGCATTGTAGGAACATGGACTGCCTTTGTCTTCACGTTATGGCTTGACTCCTTTTTCTCTGGATTAATCTTGCTCTCATAATTAAGATCATATGGGATTTAATTAGGTGTGGGACCAGGTAATTATAATTATAATTTAGTATGACTTTTTGTAAAACTTGTAGAGGATGGAATGTTAGGATAGATGTGGTTCGGTATAGGTTGGCAAGAAGAGAGGAGAATGCCCTAATTAGCTTCTATCGTCTAACGAGTGGGTAAGAACCTTCGCTCAAAACAAAAACAGAAACATGGGTTCCTATTACAAAGATGCCCCCACGCAGGATCGAACTACGGACCTTCAGTTTACAAGACTGACGCTCTACCACTGAGCTATAGGGGCAATTTGAAATCCCCCTGGAGACAAAAGTATAAATAATAATTAGAAACGAAGTTTCCTCCTTCCTTTAATAGTAACATCTTCTTATAAAGGAATGCACGAACAGCGGAGCAGATGGGAAAGGAAGGAAAAACTGCATTTGTAGAACACCGCTTGATATTTCTATTTTTATATGGAAAAATGATATTTGAAAAAATAATTAACGGATTCACGTTAATTAGTGGATCGAAGTCATTAGAGGACTCACTAATCTGACATCTTCGTCATCGCTATTTGTATAGGTCTGGTGCTGCTTCAATGCTCAGCATCTACTCCCGTTTAATCTGTATTTCTCCCCTAATCATCATGATTTGGTTCTATATGAAGTTTCCTCATAAAAATAAAAAACAAAATTGAAAATATTGAAAATGCCCTGGAAGTTCCGAGAAGAAGAAGGAAAAAAAAAAAACACTACTGGGAACAGTGAAACCTACACCGTTTTAGTTGGATTCGAATAGAGTCCTCTTGCGTTCCTTAAAACATGGCCTGTTAAGTGTGTCGGATCTTAGACTTTGAATTGGAATCAATAGCAAGGATTGTCATGTAATTTTTTTCATTTTAAAATTGAACTTACGTCGTTTTAGTTATTTATTTGTTAAAAGAATCTCAAACTGGATTGAAAAAATATCTATATACAAATTTATTGTCATGGCTTACGGGAACAATGTAACGATGTATTTGACCTTTACATTAAAAAATTTAATAATAGTTATTAGAGGTATCAGAATCTTTTTATAAAGTCCATTAATCATTATTAATTTGACTATGAACAAATAACTTTTTTTTTTCTAGATTACATAGTAAAATAACTAAAATATTATTAAAATAAAAAAAATAGAGTTAAAGGGCAATTAGGTGTTTTTTATAGTGGTTTTTATGTGATTATTAAGTCAAATGAGGGGAAATTTGGTGTTTGATTAAGCATGAAAAATAATAAAAAAGCAAAACGCATAGTGAAACGACTAATTTTTTTTCAATTTTATTCTTCAATTCAAATTTTTCATGTGTTGTTTTTTTATCATTTTGATTCTCATTCTTTTTATCTTTCATTTTCTTTCTTAATCTTTTTGTGTTGGTTTTTAATTTCATTCCTTAATTTAAATTTATGATGTATTGTATTTTTCAATTTAGTTCTTTATTTTTTTTTTGTTAAAATTATTTTTCTTTTTTGGTGTCACCTTTCAATCTAAAATTTGTGGTTACCCTTTAATTTAATTTTTATTTCAATTTTTACCCTTATTATTCTAATTGCTATTTTTTTGTT
The DNA here is from genome assembly GCF_000002775.5 of Populus trichocarpa. Taxonomy (NCBI): domain Eukaryota; kingdom Viridiplantae; phylum Streptophyta; class Magnoliopsida; order Malpighiales; family Salicaceae; genus Populus; species Populus trichocarpa. The sequence continues at coordinate 18,178,619 of NC_037287.2, read as the reverse complement.
TTGAATCTTTTCGTGAAATATATATATTTTTTCCGATCTCGTCATTTAATATTTGATTTGCTGAGGATGTAGTTTCATGATTTTCTTCATGTATGGTGCTTCCATTCTGATAACTTGAGTCATGAGTTTGAAAAGTTAATGCGGGTCAACATCCGATTTCATCATTTTTTTTCAATTTCTTCGTTTGACATTAGTTTTTTTTAATTAGCTTTATGGTTTTCTTTTATTTGTTTTCTATCAGGTTGTCATGTTCGAATGATATGGGCTACAGGTTTTGTGGATTAACTTGAGTTGGATTGCTTTTTATTATCCAGGTCACATGTCTATCATGATATCTCATGTTGATTCAAGCTGTTTTTTATCCCTTTTTTTTTAATCTAATTTGTACCTCCAATAAGGCTTTTTTCGTGTTATTGTTTTTTTAAAAGAAAATCTGGTCCATTTAATATCATTGTGTTATTAAAATAAAATCAACTTATTAGACTCGGTTAGGGCTGTAACTCGAGTTGTTGGTTTTTTTTTTCTTTTTCCTTAAAAAAACTCATGCCTACGTCACCTAAACATCATTATTCATAAGAGAGAGAGAATATAGATTCGTGGCGTAGCGTGGATCCATGTCAAGTAACGTACTATGCACCTTTCTTTCATATCCTGAAATGTAAAATGAATGACTCATGGAACTCATGCTCTAACTCGTAGTTATTAAACTTAGCTTAACGTAATATGGTTGATCTAATTGATATACTGATTCAAAATTTGACTTAGATTGAGTTTTTTTGAACCAAATAAAGAGCTAAACTAGTCAAACTCGAATGATTTAACATATCAACCTCTAATGCAATTAACTTAGCCAACCCATGACTTGCCAATTCAAAACCTGACTCAAGCTAGGTTTTTTTTTAATCAGGTAAAGAGTTAACTTGGTCAAATTTAAATGACCTAACATATAAACTTGAGATGATGTTGATTTAGCCAAACTCAAGCGAAACCTGATTATTAAGAGTTTTGTTTTTTAAATTTTCATATAAAAAAACGTTGTCTTAGTGTTTTTTTCTTATTATCTAAAAGACATCATTTCATTAAAAAAAACAATTTAGTTTTAATCTTTTTTTATTTTTTTATTAAAATGACATATTTAAAAAAATATATAAAAATAATAAAAATACTATTTGACTAAGCGGCTGACCGTGTATTTGCCAAAAACTTGATTTTTTTTACTTGAAATTATAATTTTTTTTATGTTTTTAAATTATTTTGATGGGTTAACTTTTTTAAAATATTAAAAAATATTTTAATATATTTTTAATAAAAAAAAACATTTTAAAAATAATGTTGCCCTGGGATCATAACCACGCGCAAACATACACGCGTCAACCGCAAATCCAGCCGCTTTGTAATTGGATGCTAAAAACCGAAATCTGTCTTAAAATTTCAATTTGTATTTAAAATCCAGGGTTTAAAGGCGGGATCCTTGAAAAATCAAAATCCCAGATACAAACCCTAAAATGTCCTCCTTCGTCGATGAATTTCAAGCCAGTAATCCCTTTCTCTCTCTCTATCTCTCTGAATTTAAGGTTATTGTTTCAGTTTCATAATTGTTATGCTTGATTGTTTTTTTTTGAAGTTATGCCAGTAAACCCTAAAATGATTTGTTGTGCAGATCTGGAAGCGCTTCCCAATATTCTGCAAAAGAAGTACTCATTGTTGCGTGATCTGGACAAAAGTTTGCAGGGTATGCTTCGCGCTAAAAACAACCGTGCTTTGTTGTTTATTAAATCGCTGTTTCTGTCATATCTTCCATCGCTTGTTTTAAGTGTCGATTTAAGATTTGATAAGATACCCTAGATTGATTGAATTGATTAGAACTGCAATAGCTATTTGGGGGTTTTGACTGCTTAGGGGGAGATTAGACTCCTAATTGAGGGAATTTTCTCTTATGCTCGTTCTTATCGTATGGCATTTTGAATCTGTAGGTTAGGGAAACCATAACTTGCAGAGAACTCGAATTATTTTGTTAATTTTACCTGCTAATGGAAAAATATGTCGGATTTCGTTTTGTACTTGATCATAATAGGACTTGAGTGCCAGAAACTCCCAAGATAATGGAAAATTCCCCAAAGATCAAAAGGTCACTGGCTTGGAAAAGCTGGCACTAGCTCAAACCAATATAACATGGGTGGCTGTATGGTTCCTTCTTGTTTAGCTGTGCTTTGTGATATTCTCTGTGCTTTCCCTTTTGCCATCTGTTCCCGCTGCCTCCCTTTCTTGGTTGCGTGTGCAAACAGAAATCCCTTTCTTGGTTGCATGTTCAAACAAAAAAGTTAATCGATATTCTCTGTCTATAGTTAAACAATCCTTGTCTCCTTTAAGCACACTTCTCAAGGGACAGTTTTAATGCACGTGAACAGAGATTCAACGCCAAAATGAACAACGATGCGAACAAGAAATAGAGGACATTAAGCGAGGAGTTAAGGCTGGAAACATTACACCAAATACTTCACTTATCAGATTCTCAGATGAGGCACTTGATGAGCAAAAGCATAGCATCAGGATTGCGGATGAAAAGATGGCATTGGCTGTCCAAGCATATGATTTGGTATGTTGAATCTCGTAACTCAGCTTTATATATCATCAATCCTTTCAGGGCATGTGTCTCATCATACCTGATTTATGTGATCAATTCTTGCTCTTTTTCTCATCTTATATTCGTAGCTGTTCATTCTCTTTACCATCTTGTTTCTGGGAATTACCTTACCACTCCATTTTTTTTCCAATTAGAAAAGAAGAAGATATGTACAGAGAACACAACATGCAGACAAATTGACTAGCCTTTAAATGTTCATGCAAAGCTTTCTGTAACTTTTGGTTGGAAAAACCTAGCATCCCACCATTGATAACCGTCAGTTTTCCCTAGATTAGCTGCACTCAACAATGGTAATACAAGTTCTTATTAGTTGACTACTTGTACCAAATAGTGAGTAGATGTTATGAGATTTTTTTGAGTTTCAACTTAGTTTGCTGGAAGGGAAAATTGGAGATTAATGGTTCAGGGGTCAAAGCTCAATTGCAAGATTTGCTTGTAATAGAAGTATTTTCATTTGTCAAGTGTGGACACATTTTCTGCTTTCTGCCATCAGTGGTCCTCCATTTAGGATGATGAGCTTTCAACTTCAAAAGTCACAGGTTTAAATTTATTAACTACATAAACAGATCCAGTATCCTTACCCTTTTATTTGGTTAAAGATTGAGTGAAGTGTTTTGTGTGAATGATTTTGTTGCTTGTGGCTATTGATACGTGATTACTGGACCAATGACAATTTTTCTGCGTTGAATAGCTGTTCATGTCTTTTTGGAGAGGCATTCCTCTTAGATATAAAGAAAAGCCATGTAGTCCATTGATATGGTCGTGGAAATTGATTCAACTTACTCCGTTTTAATGAAAAGATGTTATTTTGGATATAGTTGGTTTCCTTTTCCTGCCCTCCCATTGCTATTGGAATGGGTATTTTAGCATTTATGCTGAAAAGTGGTCCTATTGGTGTAATCATTAATGATTTGGATTATCTTCATGACACTACCACCCTACTATGTGCTTGCACGTAGTGCTTTTAGATAAAGTGTCACTGCCATCTGCGCTATTATAATCATACACCGTGATGCTTCTTGTACCTTTCTGTTTGTATGCAGTACTTCTAGACATAAAATTACCTAATTGACTGCATATTTTATAATTGTTGCCTCAGGTAGATGCACACATTCAACAACTTGATCAATTTCTGAAGTTATGTGACGAAGACAATCGGCGTGGTAATTTGCACACATTCAGTCCCCAGGGTTTGTTTTATTCATACTTGATGATGAAAGGATCTACTGAAATGTTTTGTTTTGTATTTCACAACCATTTTAGTATCTCCATCTTTACTAAATTTTTGTGATCATATGATATAATCTTTGATAGAAAGAGATACTGCTGCTGCTGCTCCGGCATTGCTTGCTTCAAGTCTTGATGGCGGTACAAAGTCTGGAAGGGGTAGTGAGAGTGGTAGAGGAGGGCGTAAAAAGTATCTCTCTTCTAATTATACTTGTTCATCGTTTCCTTATTTATCACTTTAAGCACATTAGTTGGTTAAGCTTCTCAACTTCATTTTACTTTCTCTTTGGAAGCTCTGTGTTGAAAACTGAAATGTCTTCGTTTTCAAGGATAGTGAGAGAAATCTTTATACTGAAAATCACGAGTCACAGGATTAGGACTTCTTGCCTTGAAAATAGAAGACACTGATATATAAATAAATATGAGATCAATGATTAGGATATTTTGCCCCAAAAGTAGAAATCTTGCTTTGAAAATGAAATTGCTGACAAAGATGCAGGGATTCCTTTCTGTTACGATGATGGGAAACATATTGGGAGCATCAACCCCATGTCAGCCAAGTGACAGGTTTTCTTGCAGGATACAGGTCTCTGTCAAAGAGCATAAGAGAGTTCTGTCTGTGAGAAACTGCCTAAAGCTTGTATTACTAAACTTGAATATAAAAAGGATAGGAATGATGTAAATTTGTTTAAATTCATGGCTTAGACTGAGATTCCATGGTTTATAATGACAATTTGGCAAATCCAAAACAACAGTGATATACTTCATTTGTCATATATATGCATTCCAAAGCCTAAACTGTTATCACTGGTGCTGCTAGGAATTTGTTTTCTTTGTACTCTAAAACAAATCACGAAACATTAAGAAACTTTTTTGGCTAAATCAGATTTCATAGTTTCTTAATTATCCCTTGTTAACTGCACATTTGTGAAATAGTCTGGCATTGATGTCGCTTGTGTAGGAAACATTATTTACAATTATTAAATCAAACTTTGTATGCAGAACACGCCTTGTTGCTGCAGAAGAAGCAACAGAGACAGAGGTGGCAGTGGCTACAACATTTGCAAATACTACTGGTATGCAACTAGATTTGCCAGTGGATCCGAATGAACCGACTTACTGTTTCTGCAATCAAGTTAGCTATGGGGACATGATTGCATGCGACAACCCCGATGTATGTAACCAGATTATTATTTTTTTGCTTTTTTCGAGTCTTATCCCCCAAAACACCTAATCCTCCTTTTTTGAACATGCAGTGCAAGATAGAATGGTTCCATTTTGGTTGTGTTGGGTTGAAAGAAAAAGTAAAAGGAAAATGGTATTGCTCTGATTGTGCCCCTTTGAAAAATCGTCGCAGAGGTAGATAATGTGTTGTAGGGTTCATGTAATTTGAGATTTTATGGGCTGCCTATTACCTAAATTCTGCTCAGTGCTTGTTTTATGAATCGTTTTGCTTTATGCATATGTACAACCATAATATGCAATTCGAGATTCTATAGCAATCTGTATTGTAAATAAATCCATCTGTGTATTAATTTTTTGAGATTGTTATCTTCTTGGATTTGCAATAAATTTTTGTTATGTTACAAAAAGCATGCTAATTGGATCCTCTTTTAAATATATATATATTTTTTATTATTATTTGCTGGTGATAATTCTGAGAACGGAAGAAAACTTTGGTGACTGTTATCTTTCCTTACTTAACATTAAGTCCAAATTAGCTTCTAATTTGTTAAATGGTAGTAAGCTCCAGAATATCAATATGGAGCATCGGTGGCCTTAGTGGTCGAGATGAGGTTGAGATGGGTGTATTCCATTTGATTTGGATTTCTGCTTGTTTTTGCATTCCAAAAATGTTTTTGAAAAAAAATGAAATTTTTTTAAATTTTTTCTTTGTTTTAAATTAATTTTTTTTAGTGTTTTTAGATTATTTTGATATGTTGATATTACAAATAATTTTTAAAAAATAAAAAAATATTATTATGATATATTTCCGAGTGAAAAATATTTTAAAAAGTAACCGCAATCACACTCTCAAAGATTTATCATGTACTTAACGCGAAGAAAATCATTCACTTTTTTTGTTTCTCTTTTTGCTGTGATCGGATAAGGACTCGAGTCCCGAGTCCCTGACTATTATGTTTGCTATTCAGGTATATGAGTTCTAAAATTTGTTTTGTTTTTGTTTTAATGAAGTAAATTTTTAACTTTAAATTTTTATTTTTTTTAATTTTAAAAAGTAACTGCAATTATAATTTTAATTAAAGATTTACCATGTACTTATGTTTGAAGAAAATCAGTTACTTTTTTTTGTTTATCTTTTTTGGCTGATTGGATAAGGACTGGATCAAAAGTCCCCTGACTATCATGTTTGCTTTTCATGTATAAGAGTTCTAAAGTTTGTTTTGTTTTGTTTGAATGAAGTAAATTTTAAGAGTGAAAAAGAAAATTTATAGGCAAAAAATGAAATCCATAAAATTCTTTTATATATATATATATATTATTTAATTTCAATTTTAATAAGATTCTATTTTTCTTAATTTTTATCTTTAAATTTGTTTTCTTTTTAATTTTGATTCTAGATGAAACTCGATTTTTTCTAGATTTTTTTGCTTAGATTAAATCATCACTTTTTATTCTAAACATAAAATTTGATTAATCTTTCGATTTTGGATTCTCTAGGTGGGTGATTAACGATATTGAATGGAGAACGGACAAAAGTATATGATTGAAAATGTTAGACAACATTAAGGTAAAATTAATGATAACCATTGGTGAAGTGCCACATTGATGATGAGCCTATAAACGAGTATAATGACACATTGATCAAAAGAAAAAGAAAATTCTGTACAATCGTGCTGTTAAAAAAATTTGAATATTTTTTTTTAATATTTTTTAATATATATATATATATATATATATATATATATTAAAAATAAAAAATATATATATTATTTTAATATATTTTCAAATAAAAAATATTATAAAAAATTTAACAACTTACGCTTAGACGATATCTTTCTATCAAAAGCCCCGTTGTCTTCTTTCTTTCAAAATGCCATCTGAAAATTAGCTGGTAAGAAGGGTAAGATTCATGTCATGTTTCCTGAACAACGTGAACTCACTCAACCGAGAGATCGCGGCTTCAAAATTGTTACCGGCAACCTTTCGATTTGAATGAGAAGACACAAACATGACAAATTCAGCTTCTTCTTCTTTTTTAGTTCTTGTTTTCTTATATTTCAGCTTTCTTCTCCTCTCACCTCTCTTTCCCCAGATTAACTCCTTGCTCGCTTAAGTCTTTGCTCCTCTTCTCTTTCTTTTTGCCTTGTTTACTTTTTCTTCATTTTCTTGCTTCATTTGAGACTTTGTTCTTGTTTCTTTTCTTGCTTTAATTTCTCTTGAAAAACCACGCATCAACGCCTGACAAAGATCAAACTCAAGTTGATCTTGAAATTGGGAAATCACTTGCACAAATGTGTCATTGTGGTGCAAACTTGGTTGATAAAGTTAATCTCTTAGAAATCGTGGCTACAAAAATTTACCAGGCAGTAATTGAACCGCTGAAGGGTTTAAAGATGGATCTTCAGCAGTATGCTCCCACATGAACCGATCTTTATCACGAAACGAAGACAAAGAATGACCGTGTGAACGACTGGCTGAGTATGAAGATAACTGGTCTTGAAATACAGTCTCTATTTCCAGTACAGCTGAGTCAATGTATTGAAAACCGTGATGGAAAGAGGGGTTTCAATGAGTGAATTATGCATTTTTGAGAGAGAAAAACATACTGATACTTGTCCATTTTGTCTAAATAGATTGATCAGATAAGGAATTTGATTTTTGCTCATTACAACCAAGCAGCAAAAATCATGCTGCATTCAGCCACCACTTGCTAGGCCAAGTCATCAACTGAGGAGGAGTTCAAGGGCGTGGGCAACGACCACATAGTGAATCTCCCCACTATCTTAACTCAAAGAAAATCCTGGCAGTATCATATATCTGTATTATAGCTGGACTGGCCAGAAGGTGGAGGACTCGATATTTGAATTGAAGGCACTGCTTTGGCTTTCGCCATATTGCCCTCTCATTTTTTTCCACAACTGGACGGACAGTTTGCATTGCAAAGCGGAAAAAGAACATTTTAACACAAATCAGATTCAAGTAGAAACCCTAATCAAATTGCAGATTATTCTTGGGTTCACGGAGAAGGAACAAATGCCTAGAACATGTAGAACAAATACTTCCTACATGCCGAGAAGGAACAAACAGGGCTATAATGACCAAGCTCTTGGTTGCCAAAGATAAGGATGTGCCAGGGGGGAAAAAGAGCCTTACATGCAAGTTTTCCCAAACAATAATCCATTATCCAATTATCAAAAACTACCTACATGCCGAGACTCACTCACTATGATTAGATGATGCCTTTTGATCTTAGGAACAATGAATCGATAAATTGGGTACAAAGGTTCAAATATCTATGTCAGGCAGGTTGGATCAGTCTCTAAAAATCAACCTCAGTAATCCATGCCCATGCCTGGACCCATTGCCGGAGCATCATTTTCATCCTTTGGAAGCTCAGTTATAACAGCCTCAGTTGTTGTCATCAACGAGGAGACACTGAAAGCGCAAAAAAAGAGAGTTAATAAGTGCTACTTGGTAAGAAGATGCAAAAGGTAATAATGAACCCAGCCCCAAAACCCTAAAAACAAGTTATGATTCGAAGAGGGCTATTCCCTGAAAAATGCCTTTTTACCTGGCAGCATCGACCAAAGCAGTTCTAATTACTTTCAGCGGGTCAATAATGCCAGCTTTCACCATATCAACATATTCATCTAGTAATACATGAACATACCGGAAAAAAATAGTTAAAAAATCAGTTCCTTCAGTGGATAAAGTAAGCAAGCTTCATAATAACAACAATGATAAATCACTGACCTTTGGCAGCGTCGTACCCTAGATCAGGGTTGTCCTGCTCCAATAGCTTACCAACAACAACAGCTCCCTCGACTCCCGCATTAGTAGCAATTGTATGCACAGGGGTCTGACATTGATAGTTCAATTTTGGGATTCAGTGATAACATTATAAAAAGAACACCAAATTCACATGAATGTTGGAATATTTGAAGCTTGGCTATGCACAAAATTATAAAGTGCATGAATCTTCAAACTTGCACCCAGATTCAAGCTTAAAGATTGAATATTCAGGCATACTCATACACATGGACACACATGATGAAGGACAAACCTTCAGGGCGTTCTGAATAATTTGAACACCGATCTTCTGGTCAAAGTTGGCAGTTTGCAGCTTATCCAACTCTTTTGATGCATAAAGAAGTGCAGCACCACCTCCTGCCAGAGGAAGTAGCTTGAAGAGTTTGGTGATTTTAATTCAACCATGTACAACATGAGGGAAGATGGATGGAAATGTTACCTGGCACAATACCCTCTTCCACAGCAGCCTTTGTGGCATTTAGGGCATCTGTAACTCTATCTTTCTTCTCACCAACTTCAGCTTCACTAGCTCCTCCAATCTGCAATGACGGCAAAATTTTCACTTAAGTGACCCCAATTTACAACTTTTAAGCAATAGATATTTCTCCAGTTGGAAGATGGGGGACTCAGCTAGAATAAATACTCCATATTTGTATTTACAAGTCAATTGAAGAAAATATGCAAAGTGTGCAAGACAGTCACAGACCTTCAGCACAGCAACACCACCAGAAAGCTTTGCCAGTCTTTCATGCAACTTCTCTTTGTCATAGTCAGAAGTACTTGACTCTACTGCAGATCGGATCTGTAATTCCAGCAGTAGACAATAATCATGTTATTCATTCACATTGGAGAATAAACATAGTCCAGCAATGAAGCAAAACTGACCTGTTCACATCTTTCTTCAATGGACTTCTTGTCACCAGCACCATCAAGAATAACAGTGTCATCCTTTGATACTGTAACCTATAAGACAAAACCCAGCTAGTCAATCATCAAAATACACAACTTTTTACAGGCACCCACCCTTGACCCATTCTAATTCTTTGAAGTCATGCCTTCGCTACTGCCCCTAAGATCTAAATTAAAATCCACCATACCCAATCTAGCCCACCCAGCACCCCCAATGCACTGCTTGTGCCCAGTAAACTAACACCAGAGTCAACAATTTGAGCTCACCTTTTTGCAACTGCCAAGCATATCCAAATCCACCTTTTCAAGATTGAGGCCAAGCTCTTCGGTTATAACCTGCAAAACAGTAGAAAAGAACTTGTTCAATGAGACCAGAGAATGTGACACAGAGAATTAAATATATGTGCAGAGGCAAACTCACTTCGGCTCCTGTGAGGACAGCAAGATCCTGCAATGTAGCCTTCCTGTTCTCTCCAAAACCAGGGGCCTTAATGGCACAGACCTTGATTCCAGCACGAAGCTTATTTAAAATAAGTGTTGCCAGTGCCTCACTCTCCACATCTTCAGCAACAATCAGCAAGGGCCTTTGTCTCTGAACAAATACAGGAAAATCTAGTTAAGGAAGTGAACAGCATTCTAGTTGTGCTCCAGCTTCCAATAAAAAGTGATTGGTAAACAGAATGTATACCTTTAAAGCCAACTCTAGTACTTTCACCACAGCATGCAAATTTGAGACTTTCTTGTCATGGATCAGAATGAGAGGGTCATCCAATTCCTGTTTGTGCACAGGTATAGAAAATAAACAGGAAACTCAATGGCTGTAGAAGTTGTTATTTCATATTTTGCACTATGCAGTCATGCGGACACAACCTAGGTCTCAAGACATATGTCATGATTGGAATCAGAAGTGAAGGCTTACACATTTTTGGGTTTTCTGGTCCGTGATGAAATAAGGGGATATATAGCCCCTGTCAAGCTTCAATCCCTCAACAACTTCCAACTCATTAGATAATGTTTTCCCATCCTGAAACCAGAATAAGACCAAAACAACATTTTGGGAAAAAAAAATTAAAACATGGGAGAATGATTAATTGAATTAGAAAAGAAAGAGAAAAGTAACAATCAGTATCCAACTGCATGTGTCAAGAAAAACAGTACTCAATACACTTGACATCCTTTATAACAGGGGATGTATCACCAATCTAATGCACAACTTACTTGAATTGTTATAACTCCCTCTTTCCCAACCTTCTCCATGGCCTTCGCAATCAACTCACCAATTTCTCTTTCCCCATTTGCTGATATTGTACCAACTTGTGCAATTTCTTCGGATGTGCTGATCATTCTTGTTCTGCTTTTCAAATTGGTAACAACTGATTCCACAGCCATGCTGATACCACGTCTTAGGTCCATTGCATTCATTCCTGCTGCAACTGACTTGCACCCTTCAGCAAATATTGCTCGAGTGAGGACCGTAGCACAAGTGGTCCCTGCAAAGACATTGGAAAAGCTCTCATTGCCCAGTGAGACAGAAACATCAAAGAAGCAAAGCTGGGTGGTACCATATCAAGAAAAAAAAACATAAACACTGGATTTAGAGCCTGTAACATAAAATCCTAACCTAATGATCAGATGCTACTGCAGCATCAAAATTCCAGTGGTTCAAAATACTTAGATAACAACTCTCGAGGGGATGAAACCTTACCATCGCCTGCAGCATCATTTGTGGCATTTGCAACCTGCTTCACGAGGCTAGCACCAACATTCTTGACTTTATCCTTGAACTCAATGCTCTTTGCAACAGTCACACCATCCTTAGTCACTTTGGGGGCACCAAAGCTTTGTTCAATAACCACATTGCGACCCTGCAAATAAAAAATCATCAAGGATAATATCATTAATTTACCGATTAACCCAACGATTCCTTCAGAGAAAAGGTTAAGCAAAAAAAACCAAGTTTCACCAAATGATGTCAAATGCATTAAGATCCATCATACTCAATCAGATGCTGCTACAGAGAAAAAACCCACAATTATCTAGGATATCATAGAGACAAGCCTTACTGTTGATGCAATATTCCAATTGCGAACTGAATATGGTTTCAATTGATAACAAGAATCTAATGACACCATATTCAGCTACAAGAAATATTCAAATTTGACTTCTTTTCTTTATTGGAGATTTCATCCACGGGCATCAAACATGAATATAACATGATCGAACAGACAATCAGTCACAATACCTTAGGGCCCATGGTGACTTTGACAGCATCAGCTAGCTCTTCAACACCCTTAAGCATCACAGCACGAGCCTCCACACCGAATCTTATGTCTTTGGCAGCATAGTTTCTGCTCCAACTCAACCTACTTCCAATCTGATATAAACACAGAAAATTCACTTCTTAGAGAGAGTCATTATAATTGCTGCAGGACACACAGGATCAGATCGAATATGATGATGTAAAAACTTGAAACCAAACCAATAGAACCGCCAGCACTCACTTGTTTGGTGGTGCTCCTAGCAATCCTGTAAAACCCACAAAAGGCAAAACCCATCAATGTAAAGCCATAGAAATCACAAGGAAATCCAAATCCAGCTTCAAACAACGTTTTTGATGGATTAGTTTTAGTCAATAAACTGCTACTGTGATAAATAACCACCAAGTTCTATTTTTTTCTCCTTTTGGGTTTTGACATTTTCTCGCCAACGAAACGGAAAGCGAGGAAGATAATGAAAACCCAGATGAGAATAAAGGAAATGAAGGAGAGGGAGGAAAGTACCGAGCCTTGGAAGCGAGGCTAGAAGTGAAGCGGTGCATAGTATCGCCAAGAAGAATTACGAGAGAAGAAACACAGATAATTTGTGGGATTGTAGAGAAAGTTTGACGAAGTGGTAGAGACAGAGAGATCACGAATGGAGGCCGAGGAAGTGGAGAGCGAGTGCTTTTTGTAGAGAAAGAGAAGGCTCTAGAAGCAGCTTCTGGTTATTGGCAGGGTTTAGGGTTTTGTGTTCATTTCACTGTTAAACGAGGTTTACCGTTGGGTTGGATCCGGCCTGCTTTTGGCAAAATGTTTGTCCCATTTTCACCCTCTAGTCCGTTGCCAAATTACAAATGCTACCTTATCTTGTTCATACATCGAAAAGATTGGGTTTTCAGGGGGTGACCAAGCCCAAGTATTCCACCGGGATCCGCCCCATAGAGATTCGAATACAAGTTCTCTTCCCGTAGGGGCCGAGTGGGGTTATGCGGAGGGTGAGGATCATGCAGGGGCAGAAGTGAAAACAAGTGAAGGAAATTTGGCCACGAGTGTAATAAATAAACCTCTCATGAGGGCCTAATTGAAAGTATCTTAGAAGTAAGAATGAAATTTGATTTTATAAATTTTGGGAAGGTCATGGCCCCTTTAAACTCTTCATTTCAAGCCCGTGTGCACGTAGTTATAAGATCCTAGCATGTTTATATATATTTGAATCTTATTCATGTTATTTAAATAAAAATAAAAAAATAAAAATCAAGATAACATTATAAAAAGCTTTACCAAAAAGGCATGATAGTATTTTAATATAAACTCAAAAATTATTTTCATGATTCTATCTCTCTTTTTTATTTTTCCTCATAGAATAATAATAATTATTTATTCCTTAATAAATATAAAATTTATTTCATCCCCGCAACAACTATATTTCATACCACAAATAGTTTTTGCAATCAAAGAATATGTAAATTACAAATTTTTTATCATCAAAATAATTATTACTCCATTTATTAGCAAAAGAATTGCCAAAAAGAGCACTTGATAACCTAACCCGAGAAAGTGAAATTAGTCACAACAAATGGCCACGTGTCTATCCCTAACCGGATCCCCTAACATTCCCACACCATACCCGCGCACACATAACAGCATTCCCCTCCAGCCTCTCCACTATTCATCATGCAGTCTTCCCTTTCCTAAAAATCACAAACAGAGAGAGAAGAAGAAGAGCAACAACAAGAGAAAATGACGGAGGCAGTGATAAGGAACAAGCCAGGAATGGCTAGCGTGAAGGATATGCCGATCCTTCAAGACGGCCCTCCTCCTGGTGGCTTCGCTCCTGTCCGATTCGCTCGTAGGATCCCTAACAAGGGTCCTAGTGCTATGGCCATCTTTCTCGCTGCTTTTGGCGCCTTTTCTTATGGAATGTACCAAGTCGGCCAGGGCAACAAGGTCCGCAGGTGAAAAGGGTTCTTTTTATCTTTGAAGATTTTCGATTGTTTTATGGTCTTGGCATCTGTGTTTTTTTTAATTAGAGTTAGAAATTCGAAGGAAATGGATTTTTTTTCATGTCAATTGGATTGGATTTTCAAATTGAAGATGTTTAGGAACACTTAATATGGCTCTTTAAAATTATCAAAATTTATGTTTATGTCTGTGATAATTTTTGGTAGCAGGACTTGTTTGGATTGTGAAATTAACACTAAAATGTGGCTGGTTATTGTGGTTCGTCAGAGTATTAATATTATGAGATTAAAATTTTGCTAGAGTTTTCCTACTTTGATTGCGGTGTTGACTGGTCGCTACTGGGCTTTTGTTGTTTTTAAGGGTGAAAGGTAGAAATTGTGAAGTCTTGTGAGTGGACATAGTTTTTTGTAGCTAAATTTTGTATATTTCTGAAATGGACATTAGAAATGTTGAGATTTTAGGAGGGTTTCAAATGCGTGCTGCTGACTGGTAGAGAAGAGGGGTCCATTATTATAAACACCAAGATGTACCAAGGAACTGCCAAATTCATTGACTGCACTTCATATTTAAATTTAATAACCTTCGCTAGCAAAATGCTCTCCAGTATGCTACAGATGTATAGCTTTTACTTTTAACTAAAAAAATCCTTAGAAGAGTTGAGAGTAGATTCTCCCCCCTGAAATACTCTTTTACAAAGTCTGCACTAAAAGCATAGATATGTATGCATTTGCAAGTACAAAAGCCGCAACCTTTCCAGTCAATTATATATTGTTCAATATAGTTAGTAGAGGAGACTTGAAGATCAATGAATGTGTTTTTTAATGAAAAAGTGGGTTGCTGTAGTGAAGTTGGATTTGGTTTATTCAAATACAGGGTGCAGGAGAGGGGTTATCTTTGATTTTCAAGAAAGTGAATTTGGTTAGTAATTTAAATTTATTGGTGATTTGCTGGTCTTTACTTGCTAATGTTTTTCATGAAATAAGCAATTTTGCATATCTGATATAACATGATGGAGATGTCTATTATTTTGAATCGGGAAAGAGCATGTTTGGGACTGGTTGAGTCGGCAGAAGGCAGGTTTTGTGGATGTTATGTTACCATTTCAGAAACCATGGTTTTGAATTCTCAAGGCACTTACTCTTGGGGCAAACCATAATTTTGAAAAAACATTGAGGTTTGTGAATGACAGTGTAAGAAAAATCTTTCAGTTTTGATGAGGAGATGCTGGTTTGTCATATTTTGAGTAAGTTGTTTGGTGTCATTGTCTTTTAGTATTAGTGAAAAAGTGAAGGATTGTTCCTGTGAAAGAGCTAGTGTGTTGCTTAGGCAGTCAAAGCTGTAAAAAGGTTACTGAAGATTCTTTGACATGGGCTTATAGTAAGTGTTTTCATTGTTATATTTACTATCCTTTTGAAGAATTGGCTGTTTGTATTCAGAATGGGGCTGCAGTGGAGACATTACCTGCAGATTATATTTTGTTCTTTGATGAGAATCAACCTAGGCAGACTATAAATTTGGAGGAAAGCATTTTTTGAATGGAGTGATTTTAGATTTCAAATTTTATGCAGTTTATCTCCTCGTGTTCTCCTTATTAAGGTGTAGAAAAGACTCCTGTTTTTGGGAAACCACACCTGGGTGATTTGATTACCCATGAAATTCCTTGGAAGTTGTCATTTTTGTTGGTGTATATCCGAGGTGTCAGTGTCAGTGTTTATTTATTTGTCGAACTACATGTATGAATTACAAGGAAATAGTTTCACAGGAGAAGAAGGATGTTGAGGCGTCTTGAGTGCCAAATATAGAAAGTAAGCATCATTTTGAATTCAACATATACTCCCTGCTTCCAGTTCCAAAGTAAAAGTACAATCACAGTTCATGTTATGCATATTGCCAATATACAAGCTTAAATCTTAATTTGAGCTGAGGACATGTGAGATATTGGCCATTGAGAAGCTGGATTACTTGTACACTTGACCTTGAAGGTGTTAATATGACTGTCCACCTCATATAAGAAACCTAGATTATTGTATGCTGTATAAGAGAAGTTTTTAAAATATCATAAGTTTATACTGAAACTGTACTTTTTTAGTGGTTCATGCAACTGTCTGCTTTATAGCCTTGTATGTAGTAGTTGATGATATAGCTATACTGCCAAAGCAAGTTCCCTTATCAGGGTATGTCATCAACTGTAGATTTGTTCTTAAATCATTTGCATTCTGCAGAGCACTTAAGGAAGAGAAGTATGCTGCACGCAGGGCAATCCTGCCTCTGCTTCAAGCTGAAGAAGATGAAAGGTAGCAAACAGCTCTTTTCCTCCATCACTAGCTAATGTGTTTCCATCTCTTATTGTAAAATATTCAAGTTTTTTTTTCCTCCCTGCTTGCTTTTATTTAGATTTGTCAAGGAGTGGAATAAGTATCTTGAATACGAGGCAGAAGTAATGAAGGATGTTCCTGGTTGGAAAGTTGGTCAAAGTGTCTATAATTCTGGAAAATGGATGCCCCCAGCAACTGGTGAGCTTCGTCCAGAGGTCTGGTGACACCGCTCTGTATCTTGTTATGGTGCATGTCTAGCTGTCAAGTGTCTTCTTGTATTTTCTTCATCTAAGTGTCCTCTGTCACTTGGTGTTCATGGAATAAAAATTTAGCTTTCAATCTCCTGAGAGATGCACTGCAAATACTGCCTACAGTAATTTTGTTTTCTTTCCTTTTCATTGTATCCTAATTACCTGAAAATTGGGAATATAAAGATTGAAGACCTTTAGCGCTGTTTTCCCATTCAATTTTATGGTAAATTCCAATCTATTGTTAATGGTGTGGAAGTAAGGGCACGGGAATCGGGGATACTGGGGTGATGATTCGTCAATCCGTTGATTGGTTTCTGTTTGATGTTGTTCTGTTCTGTGGTCTTTCAGGCTTTGTAAATAATAATGCTCTTTTTTTTTGTCTCACTAAATTGTGGAGAGGATTCACTAGGGTTGTTAGCAGTGTGGAACAATTTTAGCCTCTTATCGTTTTACTAATTTGAGTTACTTTGGATTCAAAAAAAAAACTGAGTAACTTAACCATTGCTATTAATCTCTTTGTTTTTTTCTTTTTGTTGGAGATTAATCTCTTTGGCTAGTTGTCATAACCAACGAGGTATAATACAGAAACAACAATTCGATGTTTGCTGCTGTATCTTGAACTTGTAAGACAAAAAGGATATACTTAAAAGGGTTTGACTCAGTGAATTGTGATAACATGACTGAGGACCAGCTTCACTGCTAGCTGCATCCTGGAAAATGGATCTCCTTTTGTTTTGGTGTCTCTTGCTGAATTTGAATCCAAATCTCGCTATTGCGTCGGGGATGCAAGCTGCGCTTCTTTGGTCTTTTCTATATTGGAGCTTTAATTTGTTGCAGGTTTATATTTCTGCTTGCTGAATCAGACCATATTGACAATGTTTGTAAGATATTCTTAACTTCAATACTTGATTCATCAAGATAATGGGGAGGTTCCCATCAAGAAGTCATCTTTCAGTGTTAGATGTGTGGCACGAAGCACACAGGTCATGGATGAATGGTAGGGAGGGAGACCTCGCCTGAACCAATTTTATCTCAAATAAACATAGTAACATGCTAACACGGGAATATAAAATCCCCAAATGATTTGAAATGTCGAAGATGAAGTGTGATCGATTGGCCACTAATTTATGTGTCACAATAAATCTGTTAGTTGGAACATTTTATGTTTGCACCGCCATTTATGCGTTGAACTGTACGTGGATTTTAAATTTTTATTTCTTATAAAAATATATATATATTCAAGTTTTTTCAATATATTTTTATAGTTTAAAAAATTGAAGTTTAAATTTTTATACATAATCAAATAAATTGATAACTATATATGTGAATAAATAAATAAAAACTTGAAAAATTAAGAGACATGTATATATCAGAATATTTAATCTAGAAAGACGGAATATTTATCTGATTATACTTTCTAAATTTGTTTATTAAAATAATTTTTTATTTAAGCAAACGATAATATAAATAGAGACATATTAAATTGATTGAATAAAATAAAAGAAAAAAACACACAATACAAGGCTGCACATATTAGAAATTTTTTTTTTTTCAAAAATAAACTTCGTTCATACAAAAAAAAATATAAATAAATAAAAAAAATTCTTCAAATTTAAATACATAGCTAAAAAGTAATTGCTACTTAAAAGAAACTCTTTAAATAAAATTAAAAAGAGAAAAAGTATTAATTTAAATATAAATTAATAAAATTTAGATAAAAAAAATAAATAAAAAACAAAAACAAAAACCAAGTACTAGCTAGGCCTAGTAAACCAAACCAAACCAGCTCACTAGATCATTTTTTATAAATATATTTTAAACTTATCTCAACTTATTTGTATAGTAAGTTATTTATAAAAGATAACTTTGAAATTATGACTCAATCAAAATTTACTCATTTACTAAGAATGCAGAATTGAAAAATATTTACTTTAATATGGATATTTAAAAATATAATAACAATTCCAATTTAAACTTAAAAATATATCAAAATAATATTTTTTTTATTTTTAAAAAATCATTTTTAACATTCAAATATTAAAACCATTTAAAATCATAAAATAAAAATTAATTTCACATACACCCTCTAATATTATATAAGCTTATAGGTTTTTCACACCCTTCTAGTTCCTCTAATCATCAATTGGGAATAACCACAGGAGATTATAGCTCTCAACTTATAATAAACTTGAAGGAACAAATTCCATCGCCTTCAAAACTGATAACTGGGTGGACAAACTGTTCATGAAGCTTCTTATTTCCAAGTATTGCCTATGGTGCACTGGTCATGCTACAGGTTCCTTCTATGAAAAGTTTCTTACTCGTACACATGATTTACATCCATAAACACTTTCCTCCCGCTTTATGGTTAGGATCGCACTTCAATTGTAAATCTCACTGTCTTGCCAAGACATTCTCAACAAAAGAGAATGTGGTTTTCTTGACATTTTAATTCTGTAATAAATAAGACAAGGCGGAATTGTTTATACGTCCCATCTCGAATACTTCAAATTCACATTGAAGCTACCTTTCAAAAGGATCTCCTCTATTTGAATTCAACGGAGGGTAAACAGCTGCAGCAATTTTCTGCCGAAGATTGTATTTCTTTGCAATTAGAGGCCTCACATCTTCAACCCCAACCAAGCTCTCCAAAAATGGAAGTAGCGAGAGCAATTCTTTATCTGAACGATCTTCAAACCAGCTCTCAATTGGTATACCATTGTCTACTTGGAAGCCAAATGCCTGAAATGAAAACCATCGGCCTTGTCAGTAATTTAAGCGCGAACAATTTAAAAAAACCTGACCCCTCCTACAAGCCTCAGGTCATTCCGCCCTTTTGCCTTGCCTCAACTCTCTTCCTTACCTTCTGTCCTTCATCCACTAAGCTAAACTATTGCTTTTGTCTTGAAAGATATACATGGGTTCTAAAGACAGCGGACACCCACATTCAATGGTTACTTGTGTACAGTCCTCAGAGAGAATTTCAAGGTTTCAGACTGTAACTCAAATTGCGTTATTGATCAAACTATTGCATGAATTTTAATTTCAATGGCATCCCCAAAAAAATGCACGTGTTTAGGCAAATTAACTACAGATTAGAAATGGTTTTCATACAAAGTAAATATCTTTAATCAATTTTGAGCCATGGATAGAATATAAAGCCCGATGCCCCAAACAACCCCACCCCACAACCCCAAAATATTATTGAAAAAGGCAACGACCAAGAAAACAGATGAAGTAACTGTATCGCCAATTAAATTAGGACAAGTGCCAGGTAAATCAGAAAGCACAGAAAGATAAGAATTCTGCAACAGTACCTGGGGAGAGTTGTCAATTATAATAACACGGGCCAAATCACGACCAAGAACTGACAAATCCTTGAGGTAGTTACCCTCGACAAAAACACAGGATTCACGGAAAACACGATGTCGAAATATCCTCCTCTTTGGATCAAGCACATTTAGAAGCTGTTCTGCGTAGATACTTTGACTAGCTGTAAATATTATGATCTCAAAAAGACTAGAAACTCTCTCCATGAAATCTCTGAGGTAAGGACGGCACCGGACAAAGACTGTGTGCTCCTGGAGGTTGAAGTTGACAGGAAATGTGAAGTCCGCATCATTACAAGGTTCAAGGGCAGAGTGCACCAGAGTCTCTGAAATTAAAAAAGCAATCAACACTTTCACAACAGAAACAGATCGAATGCAGGTAGCTCAATGGCCAAATATGCATGTTGCAAAATATTAAATGCAAAACTGCCACTTCATGGAACTAGGCAGCATCAATTCCAATTTTTCTTCTGATTAAACAATCCTACCTTCCACCAATAAGTCAATATGAAAAAGACCAATGTTCACTTCATTATCACAATCAAAATTACATATAGCAGATGACCAGGTACATAGAAATCAAAAAATTACATTTCATGAGTCACTAGAAAGCTATAATAATAATAATAATAATTAAAAAAAAAACTCAATTTTTTTCACACCACAATTAATGCAACCTGCAAATTAGAATTGCAAATGAAATATTGCAAGGCATTCTTTTTTTAGAAACAAATAGTAACATCAAGAAGCTGCAAAAAAGTTTCCAAGAAAAAACATAAATGAAAGGTCTCTGCAAAATCCCCTCCATGGATGCAACAAAAAACAAGATTACGAGACAAATTGCCTTGACATGATAAAATGGGTAGAATAACAAGCTTTTTGTGAAACAAATCATTAATAAATACACATAAATCAAAAGAATAGAAAATCCAACACTAAAGTTGGAGACCACATATGATAGACATGTTTGATGGCAAAATCATGTACAAAATTAGCATAAAAAAAGTGTCTAAAATTGTGTACCATCCAGGTCCAAAACAAGGGTTGTAGGAGGACAACTCCGAGTCTGTTTAGGTAGCAACATAGGCCGAAAAGTGGGGACTACTGATGACAGCTCTGGCAGGTTCTTTATAAATAGATAAGGGTCAAAGTCATCAAAATCCTCATAATCATCCTCCTCCAAGCAAACATCAGTTGACATAGAATCTTGACCGTGCTCATCAACACATTCCAGTTTTGAGTTCTTCAATGCAAGATATATAGTTGAAACATCAGAAGCAAGACCAACTCCATTTGAAGCTGCAATACTATAAGAATTCACAGTAGTTACATCAGTAGAGAGCACCTGATCACCACAGCGATCCCCATATGAGTTTTTGGCTGATATATTTTTCTCCAATTCCATGTCACTATGACATGTGTTGAGTGAAGTTAATGTGCTCTCATTGTGTTCTCCAAAAGAGGATTTAAAAGTTTCTTGTGTAACATGACCATCCAGCATATCAACCCGAGAGTCTCCAGTCCGAAACAGTTTTATCAAGTCGACTAAACAGGAGATTATCAAAAAATAAAAGAGCATCACATGAGAGGGAAAAAATAATGGAACATCAATGAATATACCTACACATATAATACCTTTAAAACAAAAATATCAATTTTGTCACCCACCTCCACCAGAAATTTCTCCTCCAGCAATTTTAGATATGTGAAAAGAAGGAGAAAATATAGTTTGCAACACACATTGAGCAGATCCTTCATCACAACCCTGCAATCCAAAATAGCTAATCATATAACAGAACCTTAATACTTTATCTATTGATTCTTTTTTGTTATTTTTTCACTCTTTTGATATATGCTTCAGAGAGCTATTATATTAAACATGACTAATACAATTTGATGAGAAAATAATAGGAGCATGCCAAATTTTACACATTCATTGCCAGACCCAAAAAAGAATCTAAAGCAGATTGGTCAGAATGGAGCATAGCACACAAAGTTGGTGCGGTTACCTTAGGATCCACCACATCACACTGGGTAGAAGCATTGGAAGCCTTTTGATGCACATTGTTGTATCTAGAATTCGAATTTGTTGCCGATATAGGCTCCTCATTTTTCTTTGGAAGAGAGCCTGATAAGAGTGTTGGGGATTGAATGCAAACAAAATTAACAAGCTTTAACGGTTCTTGCAATGGCAATAAACAAGAAATTCATTTCTTAATAACACAATGTGTGGTGCTGAGTTCTGTTATATTAGAATTCCCTCCTCGGAGCCTGACATTGAAGCAGCAACAGTAAGGATGAAACTTGATGCTATCAGGAACAGAATCAAGTACATTTAAAAAAAGGAAAGAAAAGAGCACTATTACATTTTCTTAAACAAATCACATCTTTTATCACTAAATTCAATATCCTTGAACCAGTAGAGGTCATTAGTTGAAGCAACAGGAAGTTGAAATGCTAAATTATGACAACAACGCAAGCAACTAAGGAATTAAGCTTAATTCAGGTACCTAAATTCATGCAGGAATCTGCTAATATTGTGGTAAATCACATTTTGCTTCAACAGATCGAATTGCTTGACACTGGTTAGTACTGCACAGGTTTGATATCAGGCACCAAGAACAGTGTTTTGTGTTGATTTTGAGTGTTAAGTTCAAAACAGGATTCAACATTTCTCCTTCTTTTAGATGAATGGTTTGCATCGGAGGACATCCTTCAGCAGTATACTTGGGTTCCTAGCTCTTCTCGATTTTTCTTTTAAACTAGACGAAGAAAATAAACATTTATACTGAAGGTTTCAAAGACAAAAACAAAATTGTACAATACTTGCTCCACTGAGCACTGACCCCCCCAGAAAAAAATAAAAAAAATCCAACACTCAATTACAATCTACCCAAAAATAAGTTGACAGTGTATTCTGTGCAAGCATGCATGAACTGAAAATATATATAAAACAAAGTAACAACATACCACATTTCTGCTTTCTGGCTGAAGATGTAATTAACTCTGAAACTTTCTTTTCAGCAACTTGCAAATTTTCCAACAATTTCTTCTGAGCTCTCGAAATCCTGGGACTTGCAGGCTCTCTTGGAGCATTTCTTCCAGAAATTCTTTTCTTAGTTTGCATTTCCACAGGAAGATTATCGCAATCTTGAGTCTATTTCACCCTATGCAGCTCCAGCAGAAAATCCAGAAATTGGAGGTACAGTTCTGATTGGAGCACCCTATACTCAGATCAATTGAATACTGTTTAGTTTTTCACATTGAAGTCAACCAGCTCTAACTTGCACAGTATGGTGAAAAAAGAAAACAGCAAAAAGAAAGATCAAAATGGATTTCCTTAAACATGAAAGAGTTGGTTTTTAACACTATATAAATGTCCTCCAATACAAGTCACAGACCACATTATTGATGGTAAGCTGGAAGACTCTCACTACACGAGAAAGAAAACAGTGCAGGCTTCTACACAAGGCATGGACTTCGTAATATATTGGCCGCAAAAACACATTCGCAACATATTGAAGCAAACATTCGAAATTAGAAAGACTGGTTAAAAGCATAATAGAAAGCCAACATATCCAAACACAGGTCACAGATTAAATCAAAAACCCATAAAAAATACATTTTCCTAAGCTTCAGACTGCTTAGCAGCAATCAATAGGTACTAGCTCGACTACAACACCTGAAACCAATTGGGTTGGCTACAAAAGATTTAAAAGGACACGTGAACAAATCTTAAATGATTAGCTAATCTAAGAACTCCAAACCTTAGTTTGAAGTCAAAATTGGAACCTTAGAATCCCAGACTCTGAAAAAACAGCTAAAGATCACATTCATTATGCACTAAATATTACACAGACAAGTTAACATTTTGAAATAACCCCTAGAAATTACTGGAAACCTTAGTTTTCAATCAAATTAAAACACATACAGAAAAAAAAAATTCCCTAAAACCCATTTCAAAAAACCGCCCCAAATTGAAATCAAATTCATGCAACTACATAAGCACAAAACCCTAGACGTACCCCTTCACTTCAAAATCACTAAAACTGAATTCCAGCATGCAAAACTTCATAACCCCATCGCTAAACAAACTAAGCCCGTCAAAAAAAACCCAGCCATTCAAAACATCAAATTCATGAAAATCTTAACTAACAATACACAGCTAGAACTAAAAAAAGAAGAAATCGAGAGCAGAAAATCAACATTAACAAGAAAAAGATTACCTGGTAAGTTAAAATCGAGTATGAGCAGATCACAAGTGTTGAACTGACACTAATTTTTTATGCTGGAAATCAAAGAATTGAAGGACCCACGGTGAAGTAAATCACCAGTAGGGTGTAAAACCCTAGAGATACACAACAGAGAGTTAAAGGTGAGAGAAGGAGAGGAATTTGAGTTTGTTTTTAATTTAATTTTTGAAGAAGTTTTTGTTTCCCTCCGACTATGTCAAAAGAGAGGGAAACCATGAGACATTGAAATAACTTTTTTTTGTCTGAAATGAAACTAAGCTACGATAATTTCTCGCCGTTCGTGCGTATATTCATTAGGTATTTAATTTTTTTTTTAAAGAAAAAAAATCGAGAGAGAGAGAGAGACAGTGAAAAGGAATTTAAACATTGTAATTTGAAGTTTGTGAGAGATTCCTTACTCGCGAGTGCTGATGTAATGGCTGTGAAAAGGAGACACGGGCAAGAGCTTGAGACTTGTGCAATTTGTGCAATTGGAACAGCGCGTGCATTTTGTTTTCTAATCTGAGATTAGGAAAGACTTTCTCTTTCTTTTCTGGTTAGACTTTGTTGGAGTTATGACTGCGTCGTTGGGGGGGTTGATTTTGTTGGAAAGGAATTTTAAATTTATTTATGAGTAAGAAAATGAGTAAAGAAAGAGGAGGGCGAATTTTTATTATTATTGTTATTATTACTATTTAGTTTTATTGGATTCTGTTTCTGTGCCGTGATGCACTGTAAAGTTGTATAAAAATATGTGTACGTAAAAGAAAAATTATTTTTTATTTAAAAAATATATTAAAATAATATATTTTTTATTTTTAAAATGTAAAAACAATCTAGATATATATAAAAAATAATTTTAAATATATAAAAAAAAATTGTGAAACACGGCTGCCTTCCCGAACTACAACTAAATTTGTGAAGAAGGGTTTCTCTACTTCTTCGAATTGCAAATTTCTACTTAATTTATATGGTATTTACAACTTGTATCTAAAATGAAAACAGTCTTTCAAGGTGTGCCAGATTTTATGAAATACCAGCTTACTTCATTACTGATGTTATGTTTGATGTAGAGATTTTTGAAACCGAAGACGGATTATAGTGTTGAGATTCGTAAGAAAGAGGCAAGAACTTTGAAGAATACGGTGGTGGCCCCTAATTTAATTACAAGAAGATCGAGGGCCTGCCTTGCAAACACATTAACGTTCTGAAAGTTTTAGTGTAATTATTGCATTGCCTCGTGCGAAGAATCTTTTGTGAAATTTTGAAACTGAAGTTGATGCCTTTTTTGAGCTCCACCAAAAGAAGCTCCATCAGTCCACCTATCAGTTTGAACTTTGAATCGCGGACTCACACGTGTCGGATGGATCGCAATGCCTCGCATGATCCTGGTTCTTTGTCTACGCAATGGGCTCGTCGAGAAGACATTCACGCCTAGCCTGCTATTTGATTTAAGCGCAGGCCAAAAGTTAACGACCTCCACTACAGTTTTCACCGAATCCACAAGTTCGAGTTCGAGAGCCAATGGCATAAAGGCGTTGCGGGATGACAATTTCACTCTGTAAGCTGCTTATTTTTATTTTGATATTTTAAAAGTGATTTTAAAAAAAAAATTATTTTATTTTTTTTAAATTAATATTTTTTAGTATTTTTATATTATTTTAATGTGCTAATATCAAAAATAATTTTAAAAAATAAAAAATATTATTTAGATATATATTCAAGCAAAAAACGCTTCGAAAAACAACAATTACTAAGCTTTCATATACACATTTCATGTAATTCCATGAATTAGATTTTTATTGAATTTGACTGGTTAAAATTATGTTTGTTTTTTTATTTTAAAAATAATTTTTTAAAATTAACTTGTCAATAAGCCAAATTCTGTTTAGTTTTTTAATATCTCCTTTTGAATTGTAATTTTATTTCCAGTATAATGTATGAGTTTTTATCCTATTATCTGTGAAGGTTTTATATAGTTTTATGTATTTATGTATTTAGACTTTATTTTATGTTGTTATGATTCAAGAATATGGTTCTATAGAGAAGAGTCCAATTCTCATCCCGGTGTTTGGAATAAACCTAGTCTTGTATATTCGACCATATGTAAAAACAACCACAAAATCATCACATGGACTAGGCCTCGACATTGATATCAGTATGATCCTTGTTTGTAAGGCAGAGCTTACAAGATAGTGATGGAATATGCTGAATGGTGTGAAGTCAAACACACCCATATCGGAGCCTCCTGGTATTTTTTTCATGGTGAGAAGTATAAAAGCTATCCGAGAAGTGTATTATTCCTCTTCAATTCAGGATATTCTAGAGATGATCTTGACTCTGAAGCATTAAATCTTACAAACAATACATCATCTCCGATATCTGTAACTCTACACCACTGTGAACAGGTAATGTGAAGCTTTAAAACATTAAATTACATTGTTTTGTGTACAAATTTCCCTTCGTGCTTAATACTTTTTGAAATGTTTACTTTTCGTTGAACCACCAAAAGCTGGCTAGAAGATTCTACTGTTCAGAGTATAGAATCCGAGGGCCGAGGGTTCAATGGTTCTCTGGCATTAGGATATGACGAGGCTTTGCTTTCAGCCTGTGGATGCTGGTGAATGTCAGTAACCCTCATCGATCCATCATAAACCAAGGTTGATTTCTTCTAATTAATCATAAATTTATAAGAGTTTTAAGCAATTTATACCATCCATTTATGATTTTAGTTGAAATTCATAGCATGTTTGAAGGGAACAAGTGTTTCTCAGCATACATACGAACTCAACTCGTTGTGTTTCTCAGCATGGTTCGGACTTGATAGTCTATGAATTTATCGAGGCACCCAACTTGCCAACTTGTCCAGGCACAAATTTCTGTTCATGCATTATAATTCACATGCATAGAAGAGAGGGAGCCGTTTTTCTTCCTTATTATTCATAAAAACAATATAATTCGAAGTGCAAAAAGACTTTCAAACTGTGGATACTACGCTGACCAGAATCTTGCTTCGATCCAAAAACAGGAATAAACTGTTGTTCGTTTTATCACCATTGATATTGGAAAGGAAACAAAACTGAATTTAGAGCCCAAGCAGCCCAGCAAGAAAACACCAACACCCCACTAATTGCTAAACCAGTTTTCTCTAATCTAAATCATCACTTTGTGATTGTGATAGTTACTAAAACTATATTACAATTACGACTCAAAACTTACGTTGTTGCGTGCTGTAGTGTTTCTTTTGTGATGAAAAATGAAGTTCTGTTTATCAAAATTTAGCCAATCATGCACCATGGCTTCCTTATTTTATCAACGCAAAACACATATTCATTAATTTATCTGGGCTAGTTTGATAAATCACGTTTACTATAACTTGGGCCATTGAAGTTTGAAAATATGGTTGATGGGATTGCCGATAAACCTTACTAGAAAGGGCTATTCAAGGCTAATAGAGGCTAAGAAGATGGTAATGTTGAGCTATATATCAACCATAAAACTTACAAAACAAGTTCTCTTTTTAGGGGGGGGGTTAATGCTTAAATTAGTTTTGGTAGAAAAAAAGGAGACGTCTCGTGAACTTGAGAATGTGAGTTTGGTCATGAAGAATATCAAGGTTGAAAGAGGTAGGAGAAGAAAGAGATTTTTTTTACCCGGTAGAAGATGACTTATCTTGAGATTCAAGATTGTTGATTTAGCCTAGAAGGCTAGAACTCACATGGGTGTGTGTACGAGCATGATGATCATTGTACTTATTATTTATTATTTTGAACTACTTGTGATAAAGACCCATAATGACAATGAACCACTGCAAAGATGGTTATATATATATATGTGTGTGGAACTTAGAGTTTATATGTATATCGACTAATTCCATGAACAATCATGTAAGCCTCTAATGATCTTAAGAAAAAGATCATTGTAGTTTTTGATTCTATAGATTGTGTGATTTTGTTGGTTCCATAGATTATGTACTTTGTATATTATTGATGATGGTCACTATACCAATTATTGTAGTGTTGTATGATTTGTTTTTGTGTTTTATAAGTGTTTTTTTTTAAATAAATTTTATTTATTTTAAATTATTTTTATTTTAAAAAAATCAAAATATCACTACCGCATTTTAAAATATTTTTGATGATGATCACTGTATCAATCCTTGTAGTGTTGCATGATTTGTTTTTTAGTTTTAAAAGCAATTAATTTTTTTTATTTTTAATTATTTTTTTTATATGTTTTTAGATTATTTTAACATATTAATATAAAAAATAATTACTCCCTTCCTTTCAAATATATCTAAGAGGTGTGTTTGTATTTAATTGAAGTATATCTTGCTCCCCTCGATTGGTGGGCCTTGTTTGACTAGAGGTTGTGCCATGGGGTGAGCATATATCGTCTGCGGAAGAGGAACTTCAACACTCAATAACCTGTTGGCCCTAAGACATCCCCGAGCCCAAACCACGTGGTGCGCACGGCGGGATGTGTTGGGCCAGTAAAGCACACTAGAGCCCGTAGGCTGTGTTGAGGCAAGCTGGGCCAATTTGAGCTTGTGATGGCAGGGTCTCGAGCTGTTTGCTCTCACATGGGTATGTCCAGGGATTCACGGCTGCGCTAAGATCTACTTCAGACACACTGGAGGAACAGGAAAACAAAAGCTAGGCCCATGACCACGATGGAAAGGCACCAAATCCAAAGGTTTTCGGGATTTGAAATATGTCATTTTTTTAAAGTATTTTTTATTTAAAAATATATTAAAATAATATATTTTTATTTTTAAAAATTATTTTTTACATCATCAAAATAATCTGAAAATATTTTTTTAAAATTAATTTTAAATAAAGAAATAAAATTTGACCGATCTCTGTTTGGGTTGCAATTACTCTAAATAAACACTTTACGTGAACGATAAAACATACCGTTTTATAATTTTGAAATTCTATTTTAAGAGTTCTCTTGAGGAGTTGACTGAATCTTCCCTCTAGAAAACGAGTTGAACATTGCTGTGGTTGCATTTTCAGAGGCAGTCTGTGATTGCATTACACAGAAGATAGACCATAAGCACGAGAGAATTTAAAGGGGGGCAAGTTCGCTAGTATCGGCTGAAAAATAGACTACCAACTACACCTCCAGGAAGCAACATTTCGACAGAGTAAACGTAATTTTTCATGAGTCTTCTGGTTTTATTAAAAATTATAATAAAACTATTTTTTGATATCTTATTTAACAGTTAAGTATTTTTAATTCAAATGTTTTTTTTTTTTTTTGGCTGGCAAGAATGGCTGACATGATCGAGGAGATCATGACTAAGTTTCAACCATTCTAGAAAGTCGAAACCTAAGACCCGTTTATTAATGCGACGCATCGCTTAAACAGAAGCATTCTTAGTACACATTCTAGGTGTGTTTAGTAGCGTGATGCTTCACGTACCAAACACACACCTTGAAATCAACAACCACTTTACACAATCTAGAAGAGAGATACATTCTTAATTTACAATTAAACACACCACACGGATCGCCTGAAAAGGTCCTGCGAAGTTTAATTTCTGATCGAAACCAGTAGCTTCATTGCGTGACTTTGCTCCGTCGTTGAACCACATGACATTCCAGTGGCCTTTTCATTTCGAGAGAGAGCCTTAAACACTCAGAAAGATCCACGGGTTTTGCGGGTAACCATCTGTACTCGTGTAAAAGCCGTGCGAGCCATAGGTGCACCGTGGCTAGCCCAAGTGCCTTGCCTGGACACACCCTGCGCCCTGCTCCAAATGGTGCGAGCCTTAGATCTGAGCCCATAATCAGCACATCCTCTTCAATGAACCGGTCAGGATTGAAGGACCATGGATCCCTCCAAATGGAAGGGTCATGTGTTATGGCCCACATGTTAACCATCACTGTTGTGCCGGCAGGGATGAACGTCTTGTCCACGTGCACATCATGGATGGCTAGGCGGGCCCACGAGAGTAGTGGGCCAGGTGGGTGCAATCTCAGGACTTCTTTGACTATTGCTCGGAGGTAGGGGAGATTAGGGATATCCGAATCTTGCACCTCCCTGTGGCCGCCAATGCACGTGTCAAGCTCCTCCTGGGCCTTTGCTTGGATTTCTGGGTGCACCACCATCCGAGCCATTATCCACTCGAGAAGCAAAGCAACTGTGTCTGTTCCTCGGAATATCATCTCCTGTGTTACATTGTCCCACAACAAAATCATCCCAGTGAGATCCTCTTGGCACATAGAATTAAAAATCTTCTCCATTTGGTCCTTTGTACAGTTAGGATTACAGGTAGAAAGAACAATGAAAAACGTGGAAACCAGCAACCACATGTCAATTGGTAACAAGTGTGGAAAAAGGTAGGTAAAATGAGATGAAATTTGCCATACATTTGGATACAGTATAATCTAATAAGTATCTAAATAACTTTTATGAAGCTTGGAGGTGAGCCCTAAGATGACGATGGTTCCTTTCCTTTGGAATCTTGAAAACGTAGCAAAAAGACAAGGAACCTTTTAAAATCCTTAGTTTTTTCAAATATCAATAGAAACTGATCGTCCTAGAACGAAACAAAACACCAACAAAATCTGTATCCAGCAACAATATATCTACGTTAAGAATCTGTCAAAAGAGAAGACTGAAAAGGATCTCTCGTGCAACGAATGACCTTAGCTAGTGGTAATAATTGAGGAATAAAAGAGGTTGCTGATTATAAAAGATTATGAAAAGATATTTCAGATTGGAAAAAGAAATTCACCAATAATATATCACTATTGAGAGTAGTGTCTCAACATTTAATATATACATTTACGTAATTTCCCTTGAGTTTTTTATAATTCATAAAATTAAATAAAATCGTCTTCGATAAGTATATTCAAAGAAAAGAGCATAGTTTCTTTCAGATTTAATTACAAAATTAAGATAAATTGTTCTTCTATAATCTTCCTCAGATTTTAGATGAGAAATCATCCAATATTCTCCCCAGCTTTTAAAGCTTAAACAATAATTTATTTATTTTACATAACACAACTTTATAATTCCCTTTTGCAATTTGCACTGTAAAATTTATTTATTTATTTTGTCAAATATATAGTAGTTTAATTTACTTTTTAAGATTTAGCCAAGAGAAAGGGAGAGTCTTTTACCCATAAAAGAGCCACCATATCTGATTCATTCAACTGGTCTTCCTCAGGCAAGGATAGCAAAGCACTAAGAAAGTCACTTCCACTCCTTGAGTCTCCAGCTCCTTTTCTTTCCTTCACAATTTGACCCACAACACTATTAACCTTGCCAGCCAACTGACAACACCTTCTCTTCACTCCATGAAAGTCCAAAAACCTTAGTGGAAAATAGTCATCCAAATTAAATTCTGCAATCAAGTCAAATCCTTCTTTAACCATGAACCCTAACTCCTCCCTCTCTATAGAGACATCACTACCAAAAACACTCTCTAATACATTACTTAATGAACCTTTCTGCAATATGTCTCTTAACACAACAACCCGTCTCTCCTTCATCTCCTCTCTCACTTCTGCCACCATTTCATTAGCTAAACGTTGCCTAAGTGGCTCTAGAGCAGAGATTTTCCTCGGGGAAAACATGTAATTTGCCGCAATTCTACGCAAGTGTCGCCAATAGTCTCCGGAAGGAGCAAAGCCAATGGCACGCTCAAACATTAACAAACGAGCTGATTCCTTAATAGGACGGTCAGCGAAAGAGCACCCGCATAGGATTTCCCTGGCTGTGTCTGGATGGCTACTAATTATCACACGAGTTGAGCCTAAACTGAATGCCATAAGCTTAGTTGCCCCTAATGAGGCAGCCATGCTAGCTAATTTTCGATGAGCAAGTGAACCCATTTGGGGTAAAGTGCCCACTATAGGCCACCCAATTGGACCACGAAATCTTGAAGGGTTTTGATTGTCGTGATGGTTTCTCCATGCAAAACCTCCAGGGACTAACCAATAGTTTAGAGAGAAAGCAAAGAAAGAGGATAACGAGAATAAAAGGAGAGCAACAGGCCATGGAGTTTGGTGGGTGATGACAGCTAAGCAAAATAGTATGGAAGAAAGGTTTGCTGGTATGGACTTCATATCAGAAACTGTTATCTGGGGAGTGATGATTGGCAGAAAGGGTCTTTCTTTGAAGAAAAGCAATCAGAATTGTCTACAGATGGACTTTTGTCATGGATTGGATCTTATGTGGGTCTATATATAGCATGTGGAAGGTTTATTCTGGTAAAATTATGTGGCCACCTACTTTGCTGACCTTGTTTGGTGGCCAAGCAGACTCATCGGTGTAATCTCATTTTCTTCAAAGATTTTATCGGGAAAAAAAAACAGTTAAAGAATCACTGGTAAGATTTTCCTAACCTTAATTTTTTATTCATATTTCATGAGAGTTTCCGTCAAAAATATTTTTTCTCCGACAAAATATCTTAAGAAATAAAAACTTTTCGTCAAGAAAAAACATATATTCAAAAATATTTTTTCATCTGAGATTCCATCATGAATTTATATATCATCTATCCTCAAATTTTATTTTATTGTTAATTTTTTTCCACACTGCATGCATTATTAGAATATTATAATATGTACCACACCGGTACATATTCACAACCATTTTTAATGTGCCACTCACTTCAATCAAAACAAATTTACAAGATATTAACTATTTAGTTGGTGGTTAGTGGTAAAAATTTAAGACTAATATATTTGCTTTTCATGTGGTTTTAGATTTGAGTAATGCGGTTGTTAATATAATGGTTACTGAAGGCTTATATGATTGTTAACTTCAAGGCCGCCCGTGAGATTAGTCGAGGCGTGCGCAAGTTGACCCGGACACCCACATTAATAAAAAAAAAATATACAAAATATTCAATCAAAGAATTTAAAATTAAACTTTATCCCAAACACATATAAAATATACTTAAAACATATATTTAACAAGGTAGTTACATCCTAATTAAATATTTGACAGGGCTGAAAAACATATTTGCTCCTTACAGTCCTAGAATTGCACCAAATTAATTAGATCTCATATATAATACAATTTGATCACATAAAACGTGGAGGAGCTGTAGAGTATGAGGGATAATATGGAGAAAAGCTTACTATAGCTTTAATGGTAGTTCTCATTTGTTCCACTCGTTGTCGCATAACACTAGAAAACTCATGATCAGCGGCCAATAATTCATCAGTTTTCCTTTTTATCTGATCAACCAGTTCCCTTAAAATCCCATCCTAAAATATTCATAATAAATTAATTCCTAAACCTAAAATTACCATTCATCTTTCAATTCAAAATACAATTAAGCTTATAATCTCAACTAATTATTCAAATAACACATACTAAACTCAATTCCCCCCCAGATCCAAACCAACCCCTGGCTTTTCAAATTGGTATCAACAAATCAAAATTCTAACCACTAGTAATCCAATAAAAATTCATTAATATAGAACATTAACATGATTAAAAAAATTATGGATAAATAAGAAATTAATATAAAAAAATATTTGGTAAGTATGCTTTTGTAAAACTCAAGATCTCTATCTCGCGTATAAAAAAATAAGATTTTCTTGTAGTTTATATAATGAGAAGTTGATGAGTTATAAATAAACCTTAACAAAGTAGTATGAGTTAACCTATACTCGCAAGCTTGGCCTGGGCGCGGGCATCAGACACCAGATCAGGTCTTGAGTTTTAGTTTATTTTTTGTTAATATATTTTGGATTTGGATTTGGGCAAATATAGAGTGATTTTTTGGCCTATAAAGAATTGTTTTTTGTCAACACATGAATAAAGAGTTTGAACAATCAATGTTTTTTATTTTCCTAAACAGCTTTTCAAAGAAAAAACATATGATTTTAAATCTAAAAAGAGTTATTTTTTATTATTTCTTCATCAGTTTTGGTTTCAAAATCAACATAAATAAGGATTAAAGAGGAGATGTTCTAGATATTTTTACAATAATTCTCTAGTCTTCTCCTCTACAACTTTCTAACTTGTTTTGCCTACCTTTTACTTCCTTAAAATAGTGTTTAAGTTCCCATCTTGGTAGGGAGTTGTTGGAATTCAATTTCTCAGGTTCTTTAACCTTATTTATTAGGAAGTTGTTGAAATCCTAGAAAATTAATATCATAACTAATGAGAAGCAATAAAATTTAAAAGACAAATGATTAATTATTAACAACAACAAGTTACCATTATCTTAAACTTATATATGTTTATTTTTAATTATTTTTTGGCTTTACATGTGATAATATACTTTTTAGGATCTTCTATGCTTAAACTATAATCTTATATTGTCTATATAAGTTTAGTATGCAGGCTACGTCGCTTTGATCTATTTACTAGTTTAACTTGATCACATAAAATTCCATACGATACACCAAAATTAGGGTGACATCTAGTCTAATTTATAGCATAGAAACAACAATAATTTACAAATTAAAATCACAAACACCTAATTATATAAGCCGAACATTGTTTGATCAATTAACCAACAAAAACAACAAAGGGAAAGCAGGAAGTTTTTGTTGCTGTTGCTGTCGCTGCTGCCTGACGCCGAGAAGATAAGGAGGGAGAGATGGGCTCTTCGAATGGGGTGGGGTTAAGCTGCTGTCTCGGTTTGGTGGAGGAAGGGATAAGATAAATGAAGGCTATTGGATGCGTGGGGGTTTACTGATTTAACATAACCTCAGAAAATTTAAGTCATAGATTTCAAAAGTTTTGTCAATAACTCCATTGGTGATGAACAATTTTCCGACAGTGAATTAATTAATTACGTAAATACTACAAATTTTGTAGGTAAATCAATGTTATTTTTTATTTTGACAAGCTCAAAAAACTCCTTTGACATGTTGAAAACCAGCTGGAAACACAAGTAATAACTGATATGGACATGGCCCCTAGTTAAACTGCTCTTGCTCTTTCCGTTATTAATTATTTTTTTTAATTTAATTTCAAATATTTTCGATCTCACCACGATCTTATTAAATTGCTAAATGAATCTGGTGGCAAACCCCTTCTTAAAGCTTTTCAGGCTGTTTATTTAGTACTTTTAATTATCAGATATCATCACATGTTTACAAGTTCAAGAGGATAGAGATGGAAACAAGATAAAATAAAAGGACGAAGAAAGTTAATTGTAATATTGCACAGTTAGTGCACCAAGTTTTGAGGTTTTCTCAATCAAGTCCCCTGAATTTTATTTTATGCAATGCATACCACTGAATCGAATCAATAAAGTGTTTGGGTACTTGTCGAATGATGCCCCATTTGCCAGGACGTGGCAGCCAGAATGCCATGTGTTAAACTTGATCCATCTCTACTTGGTTTTTGTTGAAGGAAATTTTCATTCCAGGAAGATCCATTTCCAAGTTTTCAACTCATGATGTAGGTCAGGGCCAGAATATTTTACGTGGAGAATATATATAAGTAATTATAGGACGCATACCTAACTCATTTAACTTTGAGCTGTGGTCCTTACGAGACTAATGAACGATCTAGACTTTTCTTTGGACACGATAAAATTTTGGGTTACAGGGTTTAAGAGAAAATAGTCGATTGATCAGCACTCCATATATATACCAATCTTTTTTTAAAAAAATGTAAGAATATAATGTCAAGGTTGAATTTTTTTTTGTTGACAATGTCATTAAATTTTGCTAAATAGGTTAATTTTTAAATCTCTCGCCCCAACTTTGTTCTTGGCTTAAACTTCAGATTAAATCGTATGAGAGTTATCTTAATATGAATCAATTAACTTCACAGATATAAAAACAACTTGTATGACTTATAAGAACATTGTTTAGCTTTCAAAAAAATTTCAACGTGACAAGTTTTTTTAACTATTAAGATATTAGATCGATCCCGGTCAACTTGCGTCCCGCGGCATAAACTCTACTAGTTTTAATGACTTTTTTTTAATATTTTTATTTAATTATATGATAAAAATATATATGTTCGCAAAATCAAGCACTAACACAATGTTAAGATATTTGTTTAAAACCATAATAACACTACAATAAGCAAACTAAAATAAATCATAAAGCATGTTTTTTAATAATCAAATATTGAAGAATGAAGTGGATTGGGCCATGGACTCCACTAAGATTAATAACTTATTTGTTTTATATCAAAGCTATTCTTTATTTATCCATACAGTAGTAAAAATAAACAGTCACAAAATTAAACATCAACCCATACTGAGATATTTGTCAAGAAACTAATAACCCCTTAGAAGAAAAATGAAACAAATTATGAAGCCCAAAACCACTATCAATGTTGAAGAATGATATATAAAATAAAAAATAATTTAAAAAAAGTTACAATGTCAAACCCGCAAACTGAGACACCTGAGTTACCTCGCCAAACCCGTAAAATGATTTATGGACTCCATGGAGGTTGATAACATGGTTTTTAAAATTATTTTTTTAATTGTATGATTAGAAAAAAGATCATAAAATTGAGTTCAATTAAACAAAAAAAAAAAGATTACTCTACTAAACCCGTAAACCAAGTCAAACCTGGTTACTTCGCCAAACTTACAAATTAGGTCATGGTCTCCATAAAGTTTAATAGTATGATTTTTATAAAACTATTTCTTATTTAATTATATGTTAAAAAAATAGATGCTCATAAAATCAATTATAAACCCAATGTTGAAATGTTTATTTGAAAAAATAATAACCTTATAGAAAACCAAACAAAACAAAATAAAATAAATTATGATTCTCACTCAATCAAATATTAAATAATAAAATAAATAAATATAAATCAAGAATTAAATAAAAAAAAATTTAAAAATTAAGAAACTAAACAAAAAGGAGAGAAAATTACTTTGCGTGTGTGAAACAAACACACCAAGGTACGAGGAAGGCCTGTAATATTTGGATGGTGCGTGAGCATTCCTCAAAGTTCTTATAGATGTTATTTTTAAAATTTAAAAAATATTAGGAAGGTTAAAATTAAAATATATATATATATATATATATATATATATATATATACATTTAAAATAAAAATCTAATTTACTAGAGAAAAAGCTGGAAAAAAATAAATACACAGGCCTGCCCCTGTCAGCCCCCTGATTAATTGTCCTGACTAAAAATGATGAGGGAATTGAACTTTCAGAGGCACTGATAAAGTTTACATAATTAAGAACTCTCGATGGTGTACGGAAACCTATATTTTATCTCATGTATTGAACTGGAACGACCGTGGGGAGTGCTAATTCGCAGACAAGATATTATTGCTTCCTAGGATGAAATAATAAGTCGGGCAGTGTTACTGTACGCGCTCGCTCATGTTCCTAGAAATTCATGCCAGACACGTTCATCATTCTAAGAACCTAATAATTGCATCCAACTTTAAGCAAAATCCAAGGTACGAGAAAAAGGTATTCATGCACAATATAAAAAATAAAAACTTATTTCATCCTAGGAAGCAGAATCCAATTATTAAATAAATTTCAAGATTCGTGATGTATAACTTGAAATATTGACGAAAATCATCGAAAAAATCACCATTTGTAAACCCATCAGTAAAAATTATATTGATGAAATAAATATATAACTGTTGATGAAATATTTCATCTGAAAATTAAAATATTATATATATATGGAAAAAAAAATATTGATCCTTGCTTGATAGGTAACGGTGTATATTTTTTACATGATTTAATTTTATTTATGAATCTCATGTTTATTGACTTTGTTTATAAATAATGTAATAAAGCATGTCTATCTAGGTTTATATATATATATATATATATATAGACAGACAAGATCTTTACTCCATCTAATCCCTTTAAATATTAGAAAAATATTAATCCTTGACATTTTGTGCATGCAACGGTAAAAGATGATCATTTTGTCCATTAATGTCTTATTTCAATGAACAAAATGGTCTTTATTGCAACATTTTCTAGCATGCATGCCAATAACACCTTCTCATGTTCTAATTTTACAAAAAAAAAAAAAAAATTTGTTTATCGTGATAGAACAATAAAATAAGATATAATTAATTGTTTCATGACGTAGAGTGGTGACCACTAGACTCACCTAAGAGTCTCTTCTTACCATATTTGTTCATTAATTATTCGATTTCCATATGCACGACCTTTCCTTTGAACAACGTCCCGTTAGTTGCCGACAGGAGCAGAGAAGATGTGAAGGCAGGTAAAGTCCTCTATACTAGATATTTTCCGAATCCATCTTGAAAAGATAAATAAATAAATAAATAAAGAGAGAATCATGGAGGGGTAGGAATTCCAGTTTGTCATTTTTCAGTAATGGTGCCACCACCTAAAAGTAATCCTCTACAGTACTGCGACCGACAACCTGTTTAACATTGCGGATTAATTGTATTTTTAAAATTTTAATTTTTTTTAGTTTGAAATGATTTTTTTATATTTTTAACGTGTTGATATAAATTAAATTTTAAAAAATAAAAATATATTATTTTAATATAATTTCAACATCTACATATTAATAAACTTTCCTGGCGGCAAGAAATCTACATATTAATAAACTTTCCTGGCGGCAAGAAAACGACAACCGTTCTGGCGTCCTACCTCCATTTATACAACTAGGATCCCCAACCCCGTCGTTCCGATTATTTTTTCATTCCTTGACAGGAGGCTATAGCTTCCAACACATTTTGGTTGTGTAGGAAATTTTCTTATATATATATATCTTAATTATACGTAACATATCTCTTTCAAAGGGCCATCCAATAGATAAAAAGATTTAAGGATTCGTAATTATTATTTTTTTAATCGTAAAAAGCCAATAATTCGATTGCCAAAATGTTAAAAACTAAATATAGTAATTCTAAAAAACAACGTAAAAAACCAACAATTTATTGTCAAAAATTTTAATGTCATCACAGTGGCTTTAAAATAAATAAATAAATAAAATAAGCAAAAATAAAAACCCCAAACGATGCTTAGTGAGTTTCTTAAATGGACGCCACAACACAAAACTTCGAACAGAACAGATTCTGTGAATAACTTCGAGATGGCCGACGCAACCATTCTTTTCACCTAAATTTGACATCCACAGGGGACAGGCATAAAGGCAATGCTTCTGTTTCGGGTATTACCCACGTATGCCAAAATTATTGCCTTCCTTCCAAATTATTCCTCACCTGCTCCAAATTTCGAAATGGAGATTTGGTCATCCTTTCTGACTAACCACAGTTATTACTAAACTCGTTTTAGCTCGGTCGACGAGTTAACTTGATATCCTATGATGAACCAACCATCCACATCATCTTATTAATTCAAAACCCGACTCAGATGGAATTTTATACTGAACTAGTTGAAAGTTGATTTGAACAACTCGGCAAATCAATCCATAAGCTGAACAAAACTTGAATATGACCTGATTTGATTTTAAAAAAAATCCAAAACAACGTAATTTTAATTTTTAAGAAGAAAATCTTGAAACAACAATAACAATATTTTAGATTTACCCGCAACCATGCCTTTTTTCCCCTTCATTTGGCCATTCACTTCTCTGAAAGAGGATTGGGATTACTGGTAAAAAATGTCGGCCAAAATTACTACATATATACACCGCTATAAATCATCTGCACAGCTCAGAGCTATAATTCACAGATCAAGCTAACCAGACCAACTAGTCATGTACACGAATAACATACATAAAGGATCCCGAGAACCAACCAAAAGCCAACCCATGCAGATGCTGTCTGAATTATTAGCTGCATGTCCCAACTGCTTCTGGAATAAGACAACGATCTGCTGTAGTTGACCTATGAAGAAATTATCGAATTAAATAGTAACCTATGGATGCCCTACCACCAACAAAGATTGGATAAAATAGTCGGTGAGAAAAGGACCAAAAGACGGGGCAGTCCAGAATAATCCAATGCCTCGCAGATTTGGCCAAACAACATTGAGAGAAAGCTCTGTATGGTTTGGTCCCAGCTAGTTTTAAAACTTAACGGGAGATGAATTGCAGGCACAAATACAAGCAAGAACAACCAATGATCAAGTAAATTGATAAAAAAAATAAATGCAAAAGTTGATCAGATTCAAAAATCTTCACACAGTCCTGCTTAATTAAGGTGCAAATATCATCTCCACCTAACTCCTCGCCACTCTTCTAGTCCACAAATCAGTAGTCTTCAGCATGCATACAACCACTCTCTCCCATTATTTTCTTGACAAACCACAATCATGGAGGGATAAACTTATGCCAACAGAAGCATTTCAGAGTGCAAACATCTACTAGTTTCTATGCTTCTCTTCACAAAAAGCATTCATATAACTGCATGTTCTATCCTTCAGAACAAAGCAATGGTATATAGAATATAGTTGGATAATGAGTGCTCAGCTTTATTAAAGGAGAGCAGAAGGTAATAAGAAACACCCCCACTAATTAAGTCCTGTATTGCTTCTCCATCACCTACTGGATGGAAGAACCACAAAAAGGCCAGTTAGGTGTTGCAGAATAAAAAATAAGACAAAAGCTACCACTACATTTTTCACCAATAAACCTATAAAAGAGGGTGGAGTCAACAACTCCACAAAAGTAAGGTGTCTTTGCGGCAGAAAATGTCTCTCTCACACCTTCTGGGAGCATCCCTTAAAAGATATCCAAAAATGTTTCTCTCGCGTCTTCTGGGAGCATCCCTAAAAAGACATCCAATACAGCTAATCAAAGTGGAATGCTTAGTTAACTTCTGATTAATTTAGCATTATCATAGCACTCACTAGCTACCTCGTGAACATAAAAGGCACAAACCATGATTCTTTCATAGTGAGATTTCTTTCCACTAATAGAAAGGTGTCCACCATGAATCTGCCAGCTTATCCCCACTACATTCCAATAAGAGAGTGGTGGACCTCAAGCAGCAAGATAATCCTGATTCCACCAAGGAATCATAAAATTAGCATCAAATCCTTAACTATCCATTACAATAGCACCCTAAGGAGATAGAAAGAGGATCCTATTGCTAGCCAAGCCAATACTACAAGCAGTCAAAAGTGATCATCAATATGATACCTGCATAGAATACAAGTAATTGCAACAGCAGCATGCTAAGCTAAACAATAACTAACTGGACCTGCAAGACACAAACCAAAACATGGGGTGACATGTTGAAATCCTATATCTCGGCATAAAATTCAAAATCAAGCCAGAATTGTGGTCAGAACTTAAATAACTCAGGTTTTTTATGGACTACAATAAAGAAACGATCGAGGAGCCAAATTGTAAGCACATGATGAAACACCAAGCAGCGGGTCAGCCAATAAAATCTGATAAATAATCAGTGAACATAATTTCAATGGTCATTTAAATACTCTAACTTGTAAATTAAATGAGTATTGTTTTACTGAAAGAAGAAAGAAGCCATTGCCTACACAATTGGATCCCACTGAGAACAAGGGTGGAAGCCTGATAGGGAAAGATTGAAATAAAATAAGCTATAATTAAATGGCCACGGTTACAACTCTCTCTTCTTTTGGTGGATCATGGAGAACTTCTCAAACAAAAGATGTATTCATAATGAATATAGAGCTAGATACTTAGCCACGTAAAAATTAAAATGGTGGTCAGCAAAATGGTCCAGAGAAAGGGAGAAGTTAAAAGGAAACAAGATTAGACACGATTTTTTGTTACATAAAAATTGTTGATCACATATCCGTACACCAATCACCAGGGCAATTGCATGATACTGCACAGGATATGCATGGTTCAAGCTTTTAATCGAGGGAATAAAAAGAGCAAAGTTATAACATTGGGTAATCAAAAGGAATTCCCATGTGCATTATGAAATGTAACAGCCAAAAGCACAGAATAAAACATGACTAAACAAAACCATTGAAGAATTCTATAACTTATCAGAATCTATCAGATTCAGATTATGTCGCAATGACTGCCAACAGAACACTTCAAGAAATTTAACAGTATCTAGTAAACAGAGGCTGCTACAAGAATCAGAACAACTTCATCACATGTTATTTATTTTATTATGTGGATGTCCAACTGAAGGTCAAGATAAGCTTTGGTGTGAGGAGAGCAAGGAGCAAGGAGCAAGGAGGAGTACCTGTATTCATGTTTCGGCACTATGATGGCCAATTTTTTTTCTTTGTATAAGAGAATATTTCCTCATAGCCATTTGGCTTCCTGATTTTGCACTGTCATTCTGTGTATCCATGCCTCTTACCACAGTCAAAAATCCATTTGTCAAGCCCCAATAGTGTTCACATAAGAATCAAAAGATAAAGAATTAAATCTCTCCTCTTAAACTCTCTGTGATGGGGGAGCGGTCTTCCCCCGACCTATAACATTGAATTTTATTTTCATTGAAGAAAAATGGAACCACTGAATTCTAAATCCGTAAGAGTTCAGGTCTAAGTAATACATGGTTGGAATACACGCATCATGACACCAAACTTAAGACCGACACAATGGAATGAATTTCAAAGACCTTTCTGACGTGGGAAATTTCTTCCTGACATAATAATAATAATAATGTTTATTGTATTATTTTATTAATGGTTAAAATTTTTAAGTTTTGAAGAGTTTAAAAGAGTGTAAGACACAATTTGATAAATCAAGCATAACTTTTAATCCGATCGTTAAATTGAACTAAAATTTTTAGAAAAAATTCTGAAGACTATTTATTGGGTTAACATTTCATGATGATTGTAGATTGATAAAGCTTTCAAATAAGATTTGGAAGTTACTGTGCGGATTATCTTTATTTACCTTATTGTATTTGGATTTCTTTTACTATTTAGCTTAAAACTTTTAATTTAATTAGTATTTTACTATTTATAAATTTTAATGCTAGATAAATTCTATTAATTAGGTAAGTTTAATTAGAAGTCCTTTTCTATAAAAGATTTTATTACTAATATAAATATAAATATAAATGAGAATGCCTAGTTTATTTTAAAAAAAGGACTATTATTCAAGCTTTTAATAAAACACTAGAGAATTTTCTCTAAATTTCTCTACGGTTTAGGTTTATAACCTTAGAATTTAAGAATCCTAACTTTTAACTACGTTATACATCGTGTTAATTGGTATCAGAGCAGGTTAGCCTCTTTAATAGACGAAGACAATAGCAACTCACTCCGTGATGCGTGAGAGGAGGCTCTCTGGGGCGCTATGCGAGCCCAGGAGCAGAAACTAGACTGTTTGGAGCAAACCATGGTAGATCTAGCTCGACTAATGGGTTTTGCACAAAAAGATCATGAAGAGAAAAGCAACTTGCCTGAAAATTTGATGAAATTTTATTCTATGATGGGAGGTTTTCGAAGAAAAAATTTATAAAGTGGTAGTCAGAGTTGAAAGCTTACCATTATTTCAACAAGGTTTCTTATCATCAAAAAGCAGAACTTGTCGTGCACAAACTTTCTTCTTATGGTGCTAGAGAAGAGCGGTTTGAACTTCTAGACTTTAGAACTCATATTAGTATTCCTTTAATCTTATCTTAGCAAAATTTAAGACAATCATTAATTTTGAAGTTTACACAAGATTATGAATAGATGTTATTTTGGGTAGATAAAAAAAATAAATTATTATTTTTTTATTAATGGTTAAGAGTTTTAGATTTTGAAGAATTTAAAAGGAGTCCAAAATACAATTTGATGAATTAAACATAACTGTTAATCTGACCGTTAGAATAAGCTAAAATTTCTATAAAAAATTCTAAAGGCTCTATTTTTTATTGGATTAAAATTTTATGATGACGAAGATTGAAAAGGTTTTTAAATAAAACTTGAAAGTTACGATGCGGGATTGTTTTTATTTATCTTTTCTTATTTAGAAAAGAACTTTTAATTTAATTAGTATTTCACTATTTAAAAATCTTAATGCTAGAAGAATTCTATTAACTAGTTGTTTTAATTAGAAATTCTTTTCTATAAAGAATTTTAGTATCAATATAAATATAAATATAAATAGGAATGTCTAGTTTATTTTAAGAGAAAGACTATTATTTAGATTTTTAATAAAATACTATGGAATTTTCTCTAAATTTCTCTATAACTTAGGTCTTGGTATATAACCTTGAAGCTTGAGAACCCTAGCTTTTAAGAATGTTATAAGCCGCATCACTTTCTTACCAGGAGCAGGATAGTTTCATGACATCAAACAACCCGAGCAAAAGGACGTAAGAGGGAAACAAGAAAAGCTTGAAAGACTGTCAACAGATGTATATAACTAAATTTGCAAGAAATGATAATTCTAACCGAATAAGTAATAAAGAAAATGAAAGGTCAAGATCAACATGCGGATAGCATACCACATGTATAACTGGAATATACATGCCTTCCAGCAGGAATATTGTGATCACTATTTGAACATTCTTGAAAAGATATTGGCATCTTCACTTAATGCTTATATTGGAGGAGGAGGAACATGGGATTTTGCAATCCCCATCCATGCAACGATTCCAACTGCAAGGATAATCCATCCAAATATATCATACTTCAGATCACTGTTTGCCTTCTTCTTGGAGCCCTGAAACAGGATTGACAAAGAAATGTCTGATGATGCTTTAAAACGTATATAGTAATCGTGTGAGATGGTATATAATGTAGTGACCAGTGGGAAATTATTCAGCGTGAACTCCATATTAACTCATGGCCAACCATCACTTCCAGAACCAAACACTTACAAAAATATCATACT
Organism: Populus trichocarpa; assembly: GCF_000002775.5. Taxonomy (NCBI): domain Eukaryota; kingdom Viridiplantae; phylum Streptophyta; class Magnoliopsida; order Malpighiales; family Salicaceae; genus Populus; species Populus trichocarpa. Next base: position 18,133,831 of record NC_037287.2, on the reverse strand, counting down.
TAAGCTGCATTACAAACTATGGATTTGATGTGCTTCTGTAAATTTTTAGGGAATTGGCATGTCAAGAACCTCATATCACATCAAACTAGTGGCATCCATCACAACAAGAAACCACATGGAGCTTTAACTAGAATAAAGAGAATAGTTTAGGCTCAATTTTTTTACTATTTTGTGAAGTTAGGCAATAGGAAACGCTTACATCAGGTTTTACTAATCCAAAGGACTTAAATAAACTTGATTGACCAACCTAGCATTGGATAAGTGAAATCAGATACATTCCACTATAAGCATAAGTTAAGCGTGCAAGGAAAGAACCCATGAGCTACAAATATATGCATGAATAGCATGTACATAACAGCATGCATGCTGTAGAGCCAATTTGGAGTCCGTGCATTAGAGTCGATTCATTAAAATTGTTTCAACAATCCATATGTACAATGGCAGCAGTTGTACATCAGGGCCAACATCGCACCATTCCATTGAGGGCAAGCAGGACATAATTGTTGTAAACCATAAAGCAGTGGATATGGTGTGCATATAAAATATCTTGTGTTGCATTCCATATCACGTGATTTGGAAGAATAAGAGAAAACAAAGAGAATATGAAGGAAAACACACCGGCTGAAACTAGAGGACTCTTTATCATCTACTTTAAATTAATTTGCAAGAAAAATGCTGACTGAACTCAGATTACAGCACATTGGAGACTTTAATTCAAATGTGGTAACTTGCAAATAACAAAACAGGGTTAAAAACTAACAATGCCTCATGCTAATTTGCTAAATACTTCTCTGGAATTCTTTTTCTAAAAAATAAGAAAACAAATGAGGAAAGCAGATAGTATGGCATCTGAATTTAAAGCACAGAAACTCTTATTAAACAACAAAGTTGACTCTTGCCAATTTTTTGTTAGCTTGAGACTTTGGGGAGAGGTGAGAGGTGCAACCAAGGCAGTGTAAGAACACACAGCAGATTCTTCAGATACACATCTAAGTTAACTTTTGCCGATTTTTTGTCATATTCAAGAGGGCTTGCACTCCAGACTTTTTTCTTTTTTTTTTCTTTTTTTTTTTGGGGGGGGGGGGGTGTTGTACAACCAACACGGTGATCTAAGAACTAATTTAACTCTATATTCCAAGGATGATTTCTCTGTCATCACCGAGTCTAGGACATCGCTACTACAATTCACTTCACTTTACACCACTGCATGTGGACTAGAATGTAAACATCTCCCTTGGGCTTTCAATCACAAGAATTTCAGCCATTTAATTATATCAATGATTCAAATTGTCTCAGTTATTTGGTTACTTTCCTATTTCAGCCTGGTGACGAACCCCCATCAGAAATCATAAGGTGCTATACAACATTTTAAGATACCAAACTCTGGATGCTCAAGCTCTGAACTGTTCTTATGGGTTTCTTTAGCTGATATGCAGAGATATTGGAAGGCTTTGCATTAATTTCAATCAGGATGCAGCACTTTTAGTGTTCTTTCTTCTACTTCTAGATTTTTTTTCATCCTAAAGTGAGAAAACTCCTTGGTTCTCAATTTGAATCCTCAATATTTTCCAACAGTTTCTTTTATTCGAAAAAGAAACTAACTCCAAGTCACAGTATAGTACGAGGAAAAGCCCATACATGATGAAATTTTAAGCTGCAAAAAAAAATATCCTTTAACTGTTTTCCTTTTTTTTTCAAAAAGGAGAGAGAGGAAGGAGGAAAACACATTTTTTTTTTCAAGAACAGGAAGAAGCAAGCAACCATTTACTTGGGTGAACTTCGAAAAAAATGAGCTGCCTAAATTCCTCACCTTTGCATTTGAAGAAGGAGAAGATTCACCACCCATGGTCTGTTGACTGCTTGAATGCTTATGGATCTCCATATGCAATTCTGGAGCCTGAGAAGATATCGTCAACAACATCTTTAGTCGGAAAACTGGAAGATCACATATATCACTTAAAAAATAGCACCGACACATGATCAAAAGTGGAGTTCATTTGATCAGGATAGACAGAAGTAGTTTCAAAAAAGCTAAAGCTTGATTTGCAATGTTCATTCAGAACATCAAGCACAGAATAACAAGGAAAATATTGAAGATTTGGAGAAGCTGTGGTGATGATAATCAAAATAATATCTTTGTGGTTTGATTATTTGATTATTCCATTGGAACAAACACCTCAAATTGAAAAATGTGTGAACATAAGATTATGTTCTGCTTTTCAACAATAGAAAAATGAGTGATTTCTACCTTGTTAGTAGATAGAGGACTATATCAGCATAATTAGTAAAACTCATACCAGAAATCTAACAGGGTGGGCTCAAAACCACCAAATATGCTTAAAGAAACAACAGTTTACACTCAACATTTTTTTATGACAAGGTGCAAATATACCTTAGCACAAACTTCCAAAGACTATCACTATTTTCATGTAAAAACCAAGTGATTTCTACCCTATTAGTAGATAGAGGGCTATATCAGCATAATTAGTAAAACTCATAGCAGAAATCTAACAGGGTGGGCTCAAAACCACCAAATACGCTTAAAGAAACAACAGTTTACACTAAACATTTTTTTATGACAAGGAAAGAAGGTGCAAATTATACCTTAGCACAAACTTCCAAAGACTGACACTACTTTCATGTAAAAACCAAGTGATTTCTACCTTATTAGTAGATAGAGGGCTATATCAGCATAATTAGTAAAATTCATACCAGAAATCTAACAGGGTAGGCTCAAAACCACCAAATACACTGAAAGAAACAACAGTTCACACTCAACTTTTTTTATGAGAAGGAAGGTGCAAAGTATACCTTAGCACAAACTTCCAAAGACTTGTGGTAAAGCTCGTTGGTCGAGTCCTGTATTGAAAATCAAAATTGAAAAGTTATAACTTACATCTTAGTGAAGACTACTAGAAACTAATATGCTTAAACATATCCTGTGAATCAAAGCCCAAAAAACTCCAAAATTACCTCATCAACCGCTTGTTGGAAGTAATCAGCTGCCTTGTCAAAATAATTTTTTGCCTCAGAAAGATCGGGAGTCAGAAATGCATAAGAAGTGTTGGCATTTCCTATTGACCACATGGCATTGGCTGTTGGATTTAACATCATTGCCTCTTCCAACTTCGAAATAGCCTCTGTAAAATTACAACACCGCCCCAATAACATAAAGCCCATAAAAATTGCTAAATTGTGAATTGGTGATTATAACAACAGAAACTACAGTACCATTTATCATCTTCTTTGCCTCTGCCACGGTTTGAAATTGTGATAGTTCGAGCAATGCCTCGCCCCACTTAGTCAAGTTCTGCAAAGCATACCCTCCTTTTTAATGCTAACAAATCACTAGTCATAGTGATAATACATCAATGGTGAGCAAAAAGAAAATTAAAGTGATAGCCAGCATATAATTTTTTTTACTTCAAAAACTAAGCAACGTGTTTGTATATACGTATGTAGGACAAGATGGGAGATTTGTATTTGATCTAACGCACATACACAAGTAATAATCAAGTGAAAGATAATTCTATTCCAAAAACAAAAAAAGCAGGATTGACGATGGGAAAAAACAGGAACTAACAGGAGATTAAACGAAACAACACGTCGTGCAACGAATATATAGCACTCACGTCGGCATCAAGAGGGTCTTTAGCGTAGGTAGCTTCGGCGGATTTTCGAGTGTGCTCGAACCTTAATAGACGATCAAAGTCATCTTGAGAGAACTCCATTGTTGCTGACTTGCTGTCCGTTTCCTAGTTCTGTCGAGATCTAAGAGGGGTGTAGCTAGGGTTTAATGAGAAAATGAAGGAGAGGGTTTAAGAAGTAACGGTCTTCGTAAGACCGTCTGTTACCGAGACTTTTTTTCTGGCACGTGGTAAATACGTCGTCGTCGCATGTTGAGACACCGAATCCTACGGAAGTTACGTGCCGTTTGTATAATTTGTTAAAAATTATGAAGGGGAAATTTGGATTAAATTGAAACTGACTAGCAAGAGAAAAAATTAGATTGAATCCACCTTTTTATGGTTGTGTCTTTGGCTGATAGAGTGATTTACACGAGTTTTCTTGCAAAAACTGTTGGAAATAACATTAGTATTTTGATGAATTTCTCAAAGCTGTATTCATTAATTCAGCATTCTTACACAAACTCTTATAATTTTGAATACATTGTCATGGAGATTACACTTTTAACTATCTACCCAGGAATCTAACTATCTATTTAAATAAGAATTATAATAAAAAAATTTAGCACAATTTTTTTAAATTTAACAATTTTTTATTAGATTAATATTTTTAAACACTTAGTTTAACAACACAGATAATGTATTATCTAAAAAAACTAAAAAAAAATATAAAAAAAAAAACCAGGTCAGGCAATGTTGGGCTTGGTAAGTTAGACTCAGCAGAGTAAAGCAACGGCTCATGCACGGACCTGCAAGGATAGGCCTGGGCTCAAGTGTGGGCCTTTATTTAAAAAAAAAGTTTGATGAGACGAGCGACGTGTCATCCACTCCAATTATTAAAAAAAAAAGATGTGTCGCCTACATTAGCAGACGGCGGATCACATTAGAAACCCAGAATTCAGCCATTTTTGTGGCTGGAAAAATAAGGTTCTTTGTTTTTTCCATTTAAAAATTCATTTTTAATCTATTGTTGACCAAAAACACCTAGAAAAAACCATAAAGACCTTATTAAACTAATTATTAGCCACCAAAAATCTAATAAAACCACCTCAAAATCCAAAATCCACCCGAAATAAAAAATCTTCTTGAGCTCGGATTTGTTGTTTTAGGTGTTTGAAATGTAAAAAAAAAAACACATAAATATAACCCTCTCATCGTATGAAACTTTTTGACACAAAAATTAATCGCTATAATGGTTGGAATCTTTCTCAACGACTACTTTTTCTTTTTAAACTGGAATTCTGTCTCTCTCTCTCTAGAAAAGGATTAAAAAAAATAAAAAAAAATTATACCAAAATATTTTATTTTTAAATTCAAGGGATTGATCATCTAATATTTAAAAAATACAGGAACTAAAATGAGTATTTTAACGAAATTTTCAACCACCTTCTATGTTACCTAAAATTTTCACTTGATTTCTTAACTTTCAATACAACCCTCTGTCCTGAAAAAATATACAAATACGGGTTAATTTGAGTTCAAAATATCTGTAAAATAAATTTTTTTAAAAATACTCTGCTCTAATCCGCTGACAGAGTGTATATTAATTCCATAGTCAAAAACTGATGCGTGCCTTTCCCGGCTGGTACGATTTTGATCTTTCTATTATTTATACATTATAATCAATTATTTAATTACATTGTTGTCATTTTTCTATATTTGTCTGTATTGTTCTTATTGTGTTTAAACGTTAATAGCAATAGACCTGTATCCATGAAAAATGCTGAAGCCAAAATTGTAAAATTTTTGTAGCATTTTATTTATTTTCCAAACAAGCACTAATGTTTTATTTTATATTGATTAAAACTGAATTTATAAATTTTATATCTTGAAAATAAAATCAAAGGGTAATAAAATTTAAAAAAATATAAAATATATATTGAAACTAAATTATTAATTACTCTCGATTTTTTAAAAAATAAATAATAGTATTATTGGTCATTATTAAAAAAATACTTTGAATTTTTATTACACGTCAGGGTATTATTGGCCATGCCTTAAATACATCGACACATGAACAACTCACATACATAGTATTATGGGTCATGCTTTAAATACATTGACACGTAAACATGTCAGGGTATCTTAACTATTAAACGCATTTAGAACCGAATCTATTTTGCTACTGTATATAGAGAGATTATTCGGCATCTAGAGATATCAAAGACTCTAGAGAGAAATTCTTCAATTAAAAGAAACTAAAAAAAGTATAAGGTGGCAGTGAATCTTTTGTCCATCTTTCTTTAATTTTCAAACTTTTTTTTTAAAATATATTATCTTACAGTTTAATTACTTTAAATTAAAATACAGAGAAAAAATATAGTTCATCCTAAATTTATGATAAATTTTATTTCAATCTAAAAATTTATTTTATTAATTTTCAATATTAAAATTAGAAAAAACAGAGAAAAATTGCTAAAAATAACAAAAGAAAAGAAAATAAATGATTGTTGTGATAACAACAATAAAAAAATATGGTAAAAACTTGGTGTCAGCAGGTTCCATTCAACGAGAAGATTTGAATGATAGTGACTTTTTTAAGACCCTCAGACAACCATTCAGGCTTGCACGCTTAGCCTTGTCTTTTTTTAAAAAAAAAAACTTTCAACATTGAGTTTTTGATAAAAGATTTATTGTTATTTTTTTAATTTTATCATTTAATATTTAATATTTAATAAATTTTGAGTTGATCTTTGTTTTTTTATCATATAGTTAAAAAAAATATTAAACCCCTTTAAGTCTACAAATTAGATCATGAATTTGATGAATTAACCTGAGTTTATTAGAATTAATCAAATACATCATAATTACAATGTTAAAAAAGATGTGAGCCTTTTTTTTTTTTAATCAAATTATTTTTTAACGGTAATTTAGATTAGATTACCTTTAAACTTATGCATCTTATAACACCCTGTATTTTTTAAATATAACGTAGACAATATATTACGTGCCCATACACGAAAATGGGACCATTTGTTTTTTTAATAACCTTATTTACATCAACATGTATTAATCTGTGTATTACAATAAACTTTCAAATTTAATTCCAAGCCCGCTATTATTTCCTTTCCTTGACGCCATTTGTTATTTAACTTATTTTAACACTTTTCTTTCAACAATCTAGATTTATTTGGTATTAGACGAAAAACCAAATCAATATATGTATTAATTTCAACATAGTTTTATCCTCCAATTTCATTTATTCAATTGTATCCTCTCTCTTCCTAATTCATAACCATTATATAACACTTCCATACATCTATTCCTTACAATACACACACAACATGTACATATCTAGTTAATAATTAATATATACCTAACAAAAGCTATGTATCGGTAACAATTTTATTCTAATTTATTTGCAATTTTATCATTAATGAGTCTATATTTTACTTCTTACTTCGCATGTTTCCTCATCGCCACTAGTAATTTCGTATAAACTTTCAAAACTTCAATTAACTTTAAATTCTAATCTAAAATTAAATAACATGTCGGAAAATTACTTAAAAAATTTATACGCGAATCATCATTTGAGTTGAGATTTATGTTTGATAGAGTAAAACTGAACAATATAAAATATTTCAATGCAAAAATCTATTTTTTTGTATTGTTTTATTCACTTAAATCATCAAGATTTTCAATATAATTAATTGGAGAATTTAATCCATATCCATCTCTTAAAATTTTTAATTAATGACTTGTTTATTTTATTTGTATTTACTTCATACCATCAAAGTTTGCTACCAATTGATAAAACTCATGTGTGTTATCGGAGTGTTGTAATTATTTTTTCTGATTAATACCTATTTAAATTCATTCAAAAGCTTTTCAATAATTTTCTAAGATTTTAGTTCGAGGATTTAATTGGAAACTTGGATTCAACAATTACTCGAGTTAGAAGTTTTAAGTTTTACTTGGTAGACGAGATTCAATAATAATATCAAAAAATTACTACAACTTAAATAAATGTTTGTTTTTTTACATTCAAAACGATTTCAATCCAACCCGAGTATACTATCATAACATTTAAGACATAAAAAAAGCTTGAAGAAGAGGGAATGAAATGTGAAAAGTCAGAGAAGATGAACTGGATTTGAAAAAAATGAAATGTGAGGAATCAGATCAAATATTTCCAGGTCATTTGAAAATAAACACGTGGTTTTTTTAATTTCAATTTTAATCCCTAATCTCTGAATTTTAGTTTTAAGAATAATATTACATTGTTTTTTATAAAACTGGTCTTGTATTCAACACTGGAACATTCAATGAGAAATTGAACACGGAAAAAAAACGCAAACCAAAATAGATACAGATAAATAAAATCATGTCAACATGAATGTAATTAAAAATAAATAAAGCTCATTGATCAAAATAAAAAGAGATAAAAATTTCAAGGATAAAGGATAAAAAATTTGGTCCCGGAGTTTTCGCCCTCTTTTTATTTTTTTGCTTATATATATATATATATATATATATATATATATATATATAGATATGTATGTATGTATGTATGTATGTATGTATGAAGTATCTGTCTCTCTCACGTTCAAGCGCGTGCAGTGTTTCCCGCCAACGGGAATGGAGCTTTAGGAAAACCCCTAAATTCCCGTCAATCAAAACCCTATAAAATACTCCCCCCTTTCCCACTTCTTTGAATTCCCCGATCAAACATTCAAACCCTACAATCCACACACTTCCAATTCCCATCTCCCAATAGAATTCACATTCTCAGAACAACACAGAAGCAACAACAACAACCAGACCCGAATTCCCAGCAGGTCGGATCAAGAGAATCTCGACAAAGACATCAACAAGGTCAACCCAGATGCTCTTTTCATCGTCTCCAGCTCCACCGAGTTGTTTCTCCGAGAAATCAGCTGAAACTGCAATCGAGAACAGCTGAAGCTAAAGACTGAAACTCGACCACGTTTGAGTCGATGTTAAAAGGCACCACCCTCTTAGAATCTCTTCCTCTGCCAATTCAATCACCGGAGAAGTCTGCGAGTGACAAAACTAGTGCTCGTACCTTGGCAGATAAACCAGCCCCGGCTGGCACTCGCCGGATCGATCATTTCGTCACCAAGGCGGCAAATATTCAAGTTTTATAAAGTAAGTGATTTTGTTAATTTATTTTAGAATTTCACTAGAAATTATGACGTTTCAAACTTCCAGTAGAATAGGAGAATCAAAGCTTCTTGAATTAAAAAATAACTGTACATACTTTTAAATATCAATTTATTCGATACAGTAAACAATAACTTAAATGTGCAACGGAAGGACATAGATAGAGATACACAAGGGTATTTTCTGACGCAAATAGGTAAATTATTGTTCTGCAGAAGAAGAAAAATACTATTATGTTTAGTTTAATATCTTGTGATATGTGGGGTTTTTGTGGTTACGTGTGAAGATCTGAATATCTGAATGGGAATTTAGGGAGATAACGGCCCAGAAAAGGATGAGACGACGGAAGCTGCTTCATCTCGAAGATGAGAAGTGAGGTCAGGTCGAGGAAACATCCTCTGTCCTTGCATCTTTCTTCCTTCCTTTATGTAAGATATTCCTTGATTTGCAGAATTGATGCTGTTGGTTCCCAACTGTTGGAGACAAAGTGAAAGCCTTCTGTTTAAAGGGGTTGCATTGCTCAAGCTTCCATTTAAGCTCCTGTTTGAAAGACGTCGACTGCTGGTGTCTGGCCTTGACCCAACCACATTTTCTTGCCCAGCAACTACATAGCTTGGGACCTTCTTTTCCTGTGATGCAAAGGCCAGCTCACCACACATTAGGTAACGAAAATAAAGTCATTCTTGAACGTGGGATTTATTTTATGCTAACAAAAAGATTAACATTGCAGAAAATAGAAGGGAAACATTATTAACGTATAGATAATATCAAAATCTACGCCTGTATAGTGTTGGATGAACTAACCCTTTGTCTTTGCTTCTCCTCTTCCCTCTCCTGCCTTGACATGTTATATTCTTCTAGCATTTCCATCAGAGGTACCTAGATAATAATGCGTGCAAATGTTTATTTGATTTGCAAGGAAACTCATAATTTATCGAGAAATGCTGCAATGCCCAACAAGAAATTCTTCTTTTACATTTGATGAATACAATATGTGTAGGTTCATACATGCTGATAAAATTAATATTTTACCAATACGTAGTCACAACTGAAGCAAATAAATTACTCACCCCATCATACAGGAATATTTTGTTTCTTTCCTCTTCCCAACTCTTAGTCTTTGCTACAAGCAATGCCACTAGAACTGCGCAACCAGTTTCACACTATACATAAATATCACTGGCATGTATTAAAGCAATAAGATTTTCAAAACGCAAGGTCAGCTGTCTACATGGCTGGAAGATGGAATCAGGCTTTTCATCCTGCAATCACTTTTTTATATAGGTCTCTTCACCAACCACCCCTTGACTCAATTACTAGTTAGTTTCTCATTTTATTGACTAATGCGAACCTTCACTTCTTTACCTCTTGAAAATGACTATTTTGGCTCCGGGATCTTAGTCTTAATGGTGATGGCCAGGGTGCATTTTCTGGTTAGTTTGTGGTTGCAGAGGCTTTGATCTGGCATGTTAGCATGCCTATTGCTGTTTCAGGATTCTTTGCAAACCAACCAACCAACTTCCTAATCTTACCTGGGATTTTGTTGACTATTATTCGGGCACGTTCTGCACGTCTCAGATTCTTGTGAGCACCTCTGCGAACTGAATATCGATTTTCATCCTGACAACATGCATGAAAATATGAATCATCATGCAAAAACAAAAAGGCCAGGAGCCAACAAATCATGCAGATCAATGGGTGATACTAACCATGCTATATTCTTCTAACCAACGCTCTTCATCATGTGCTAGCATCCACCTTTCAACCTTTTCCATTATAGCCTTCCTGCTAGTGGCTTCTTCTTTTGCTGCTGATATCTGCTCATCCAAACTCATGAGGAGATCGGCATGGTCAATCTCCCCTTTTTTAGTTTTCAGTCAGTGTGGCTGATACTAGTTTAAACATGAATTAGATCAGGAAACTGATATGAAAGACAAATTCAGTCAATCTTACCTGAATTTATAAGATTAATTATATTTTCCATCCCTGGCTGTGAAGGAATCTCCATGTGTGATTTATTGCATATTTGATCTAACTCACTCTGTTTCTTGAAGAAAAGCTCTTTCATCTTGCTTGCTTTTAGCTGATCCAGTCTCTTGACTTCAGCTTCAGCCTTGAAACGATTCAAATAACTATTATGTCTGAGTTGTTTCTGATAATTTCTCACCGTTAATCATATACTAACCTGCTGGATTATATTTAGAGTAAGGCTTCCATGATCTGATACTTCAGCTGATGTGAGAGATAATAAGGCTGTGACATTGGAGAACGAGTGACGATCTTTATAGGGTGTGTCCATTAGATTCCACAAGTTTGTTAGTGCTTTTCCAAGCTGATGAAGCTGCCAAATTCAGAAACGTTATACAGTGCCAGTTCTTTATTGTTAGTACTGTTTCTTAAATCAATGGAAATAAAATGGTCGAAGCAGGAACAACTTTGATGACCCGTATTGTTTTATTTATATGTGATTTAGAGCACTCGAACTGTTTAATATATGTAGGATTGAGTCAAACTAATCGGTTAACTTTCATCATTCATTTCTCTGGTTACTGCCATCTGCTGTATCTCCAACTTATATCCGCATGACACTATGATGCCATTTCAAATGTGTATTTTTTCTGTAGACAAGATGCTAGATTCCGTTACTGAGGTTTGCATAGTAGGAGCCAGAAGTTACCACAACATTGATAGTAATATTTACCTTCTCAAGCTGCGTTTGTTTTTCTGCTTTGAGAGATTCCACAGTGCTGTTGAGTTTAGCCAGAATACTATCACTTATATTTTTTGATATTCCACACAATTCATTCAAAGTTGGATGCACCTTTGTTATGATCATGGAGGATTCCATTCCTAATGTTGAGGACAAATCATGAATTGTGTCGATGTATGTGTCCACTAGCTGGAGCCTGTCATTCTTCAATTCAGGGAAAGAGGAAGATAAGTGAAGTCCCCTTTCCACATGAGAGTATAAATTTCCATGAGATGATTTGTGAAATTGGTACTTTTACCTTCTCATCGCACAGTCTTTGTAGCTCAATCTGATATTCCTCAAGTTTCTTTAATGAAAGATCATTCTCATTCACAATGACATTTGTTATTGAGTCATCGTATACCGATTGACCTGCAATTTCAGCAGAAATTTTTTGAATCTGGCCTTGCACGGATCTAAATTGATTCATTCTCTCTTCTTTTCTCAGACGCATCTCCCGGAGAGCTGGGGTGATTGCATCTAGCTGCTCCTTCAGCGTTCCTGACATTTTTTCTGGCTGTAGAGACAACAAGATAGTCAGCGCATAAAATTCAATGAGAACATCATGCGCATCCAACAATGCTATCATCAATATGGAATTTGCTCAATTAACAAACGTAGATATCCCTGGCCGGTTCATCGCCATGTAGAGTGGCAATGAGTCATGTAATCAATCATTCTGAAGTAATTTATGCTAAATGTGTGTTGCTAATTACTGAATGGTTTAAAATTCTCAATTTGTATCCTTACTATGCGCTGGTGTTCTATTTTATACTGTACTTTTAGCTCATAAACATGCAATTTTAAATGCTCAAATAATTGAATTGGATGAAAAAGTACCCGTCCTGGAAGTGATCGTTCACCAAGGGACAAAAGAAGATGGGTGAATTCAGCTTCGGATTCTGCCAGCTCTTGATGCAGGCGAGCTCTTGATATGTTTGCACTGTCAACTTTTCTCCGATAAACCTCTAAACATTCTTGTTCTAAATCATGCAGAACCTTCTCTCTTTCAAACTGATCTTTCCCAACTTCATCCCAGATCATCTGTTTCACATCATTGTTTATTTAAACTGGAAATGTGACATGTTTATTATAAAACAAGACATCAAGACATTAGGAACATAATATAATTATATTTTTATTATTATTAACTTCCATATTAAATAAATGCGAAATAAACAAAATATACGATAAAAGATAGTAAATGAAAATGCTTTAGGAGTTAGATTAAGGTTTTTAAGAAAACGGGATAATGATAAAATGCCTTCAAATGTAAAAGAAAATGGAGTTTAAAAAACAATATCTTGCATGCTAACTAAATAAGGGTGTTTTTTGAACAAAAAATGAATTCTGTACTCTTTTATATAACTTCAAAGAAAAAAGCACCGCTGTTATTCGTGGATAAATTACTATATTAATTTCCAAGAGGTAGTCAGTCTTGCCTGCAATTCCTGAAGCAGATACCCACATGATGTTTCTAGTAACGCAGAGCTTCGCATTCCAATTTGGAACGAACCCATCTGACGGCCTCTAAGATATTGCCTTGCCGCAACTCAGGAATATTTGGATTGCTAAAACGTGGAAGTGCTGTGAGAGGTTCCTGGACTGCTAAACTCTGGTAGCATTCTGTTTTGAGTTGCTTGAAAATCAACCAAGTATTGAGAGGGAATGGAAAAGATAGAGAATGATGGCTGGGAACTTTGGTGCGTGTATTTGCTTAAAAGGTAAGACTGCAGAAGTAGGTGACGCTGAAGCTTTGGGTTATATCTCTCCTGCACTCTTATTTAAATTTAAGGTGGTAAAAATTTCTCATAATTAAGACATAAAGTTGGAGTTTCTTGTTCAGGGACACACATGACTTCTATTTAGCAGCAGTTAACCGAACCTTTCCCTTTTATCTCTCTGTTTTTGTTTTGTTGGTGAACTTGATTCATAAGCAACCTGTGCCAAATGAAAACAACAACAGCTTGTGTCCTTTGTTAAGTTCTCGAACAAGCAAGTCTTCCAGAGAAAACCACGATCAAGATCATCTGCTAACCTGTCAGCTCATTTTCAGCTTCTATCTTCTGGTAAATTTGGCCACACAGAATTTAATTCCCGCATATTATGATTAGGTGGCCATTTACAATTCGTTGTTGATATTTTTTTCGCTTTTTATGTTTTAAAAATATTTTTTTAGTATGATCAGATTATGATATTAAAATTAATTTTTAAAAAATAAAAAAAATAATATTTTAATATATTTATAATTTTGATTGAAAATTACTCACTATTGTACTTCTAAACATTTCCTTTCTCGACGGCTCTGGGTGCTAATGGATTATCATTGAATTTCATTACGGTACAGATGATGCAATAATGCTTTTGAGTTGTAATAGCACTTGACATCTTAATCATCCCGTCCATGACGGGTACTGAATCATTGTCAACACAACACTCCACCTAGTTCACCTTTTTTGACACATTTTTTTTTCTTTTGAAGTTGTATTCGAAAAAGAAAAACATGGTAAGCAGTCTTCTTCTAGTCACAAGCCCGATGAACAATTTGTTTTTTTAAAAAACTTGTGAGGTGGGAGTGAGAGAAGAGAGGGATCATAGAAAGATAAGATAACAAAATTTGGAGAGAAAAAACCACAAACAAGGAACAGGAACTTGGTTTTGATTATTATTCATTACAGTATAGTTTCAAAGAGGCTGTGGATGTGAAAGAAAAAGAAAGGGCAAAGAAGAGAACGTGGGCGACAGAAGAGAGACTTGCAACTTAAGAATATTTATTAGACTTCACTACTGACTTCATGGCCCCAAGTACTGAAATACCGACTTCAGCTGATTAAATTTGGGCTCCAGGAGTCAGGCTGTTATTATGACCCGCACTTACAAAGCCCATCTGTGTATAAGACTGATGACGTGCAAAACTAAACGCGTGACGTTAATAGTTGGAATGGAACTAAACCCACATCGCATAGTTGCAAAGAGAAGTCATTGTATAAATAAAACGCAAGCGAACCACCTGTTGTCTCTTCGGAGACATCTGATAAAATTGGAACGATACAGAGAAGATTAGCATGGCCCCTGCGCAAGGATGACACGCACAAATCGAGAAATGGTCCAAATTTTTTTTTTCTTCTGGTGCTTCCTTCATCATCTTCTTGTTTCTCTTTTGACGGAGGGGATTTACCGCATTGAACAGCGGGTCAGTTTCAATCTCGCTGTGTTTTTCGTTAAGCAGACAGAGACATGGCATTGCCAGCTTCGTTAGTTTCAGAATTTCGCTTCTTAAAATACATGCATATAGTTTGAAAGAAGCAGCCTAACTTGTGACATGCATGCATGTTCCTATTATTTCTGTGATTCCTTAAAACACAATCTAGTTTTTTAGGCTTGACTTAAAATGGTCAGTTCCAACCGATGCCAGAAAAATCTCTTAGAGTAAATTCGTCGAACACCTTGATTGTGTATTCAATGAGACCGGCCTTGACGTAGTCAGAGAGGTGTGAGGGGTTGAATGGTAACTTCAAGGGTTAATCAATGCAAGGATACAGATGGAAAGCTAGCTTGTTCAAAGCTGTACAGACAGATTGTCAAGTGAAGCTAAAAATAGAGCAGTAGTGGTGATGGAGATACGAGAAAGAGGGGAAGGAAACTATGCGAATTGATTAATGGCATTTTTAGCCATAACCTGGCTTTATCTCAGCAAACAACACAAGGACTCTCAGTTTGAACACACATGGCTTGCCATTGAGCAACCTATATAGTATCAGTAGATGGTTATGAAGGCGTTGATTGCAGAGATCCTTGCTTTAGCTTTTTGGAGAGAGTTTCCTGTATTTTTGAGATCATCATATTTACAGCTAGCCAAAGGATGTTATCAGAGCAGCTTCTTAATGCCGATATATTCAAAATGGAATATAGTTTCGCCATTGCGTTCACCGTGACTTCTGTTTATATCTTGAGTGGAATTACCTCGAGGACTTTTCTGGTCACGCTCGTGATTTGGCATGCATTATTAATTATAGCTACTGGCTATCCACCGGCACCGCCGCCGCTGCTTGTCTCTTGCGGTAATTTATGTTTTGCATGGCTGGGGTTATGAAATTGATTTGGTGGCATTGCATCCTTTTGTCTGTTGTCTAGTTTATTGGTTGACTCTGCACTTGCATTTTGGGATGGGATGTCAGTCATATGCTTCAGTGCTATAGCAGTCCGACCATAAACTCACCGATGACATGCTGACAAAAGTTCTTACTGAAACAAAAACCATCAGATCTGAATATCGTTCTTCATAATGGAATGAAAAATTTAAAAGGGAAAGAAACAAGGGCGCAGCCAGGAATTTTTCCTGTCCTGGGCTATTAAATAAATATATATATATTTTTTACGATTAATTATTAATTTATATATATAAATTTTTAAAGTTAACAGCAAAGTTTTAATTCAAATACACTATCCAAAATATTAAAAAATAAATTTAAAAGTACATAAAATTAAAGTGAAAGTAAAAATAAACTCACTATTAAAGTTACATTCTTCGATATTTTATGGAATATAATTCATCTATAATCGAATCTAAATCGATATTGTAACAACCTCTCAACCGGGATAAAATAACAATCTCATGTCAACTAGAAAACAAAGTAATTAAATTTTTTCCTCTCTCAATTCCTCTTTCCTTCACTTGATTTTTTCTTATATTAGTGTTTTATAAGTTGGACTTTGTAAGTTTACAAAGTTATTCTTTCATTTTTCTTATTTTTTTTCTTGGATTTTTTTTTAATGTTTTTGCCTTACTTTTCTCTATTTCTCTCTAACCTTTTCTTTTCTTTATTTTTCTATTCTGCTTCTACCCAGTCGGCAACATATAAAAGGAAGTAAGAGCTGATTTGTTTTATTTTTTAATGGCAAATAACCATTTTACTCTTAATGAGTCATTTTGCTTTTATTTGACGGTTTTTTTTTGTTAGTACTACCAAGCTCCATTCATCCTAAAATTTTAACCAGGTTTTATTCAATATACTTTAAGATCCCTCATAAAATTTCAGCTCAATCTGATAGTCGAATTGAAAATTATGCCTAATAACGTAAAACTGGTCAAATTGTGATTTTTCATCAAATTTATGAATTTCTCAAAAAATTCTGAAATTTTAACCCGAGTTAAAGCATCATATTAGAAGGCTTCACATAAATTTTCAGAATTTTTTGAGAACTCAATCAAGAATTATGAATTTTTTTATATATAAAACTAGTAAAACAATATTGATAAAATCTTAACCTGGGCTAAAGCCTACCCTAGCCCTTAACATACCTCCGCCTGTGGAAAGAAAGATGTGCTAATGATTCTCTTGATTATATAGAAAAAAGAAGATAGATTTGGGTTACCCATGATGTGTACACCCAATCCATATTAATATTAATTATTTATGTTGAGATACTGCCTCCTTAAAATTGATTCATTTAGAAAAGTAAGAAATTAGCAATATAAGTAGGAGAATAATTTTTTTTATATATTTTTCTCATTTCTATAGTAATAATTGGGTGATCATGATGATTAATATACCTTTTAAAAATAATAATTATAGTTATACAATTAAGTTATAAGAAAATAAAATAAGTTTGATATGAAGAAATAATCGAACTCAAAATTTGATCCATTATTTCCACACCTCAAAAGGTTTATTTTAATCTTCTCGTGTTGATAATGCATTAAAAGATTCAATAAATAAGGCAATATGCCAAAATAAAATTAGAAATGACTTCAAAAGCATCTAACAACAATTACATTAATTTGGCTATTTAGGAAATTAATTGTTTCCATTTAATTATTTCACAACAGGATCGATGATGTTTTAGATTTACTAATATGGATGGATAACATGACATATTAATTAACAATTAGGCTATAGCTTTTAGGATGTCACTTCACTTGTTATAAATTGAGCATCACAAAACTTTTCCCATATTTTTGAATTTCATGTTCACTTTATTTTAAAATTAATAATTTTTATTAGGTAAAATAGATAAAATAAAAGGGAATTAAATTGTTGCATTTTATCACGCTCAAAATCATTTTAATTTAAATTCAATGATTTCGTTTTGATCTTGTTTTGATTGAATTTCGGTAACCTTTGGATTTTAAGGTATCATTTGGAAGACCGAATGGGTAATGTTTTTTTTTTAAATTTTGATTTTTAAAAACTTTTAAATTAATATTTTTTTAGTATTTTTTTAATCATTTTGATATAATAATATTAAAAATAAAAAAATATTATTTTAATTTATTTTTAAATAAAAACACTATAAAAAATACTTTAAAAAACATCATATTCTACACTACACTACCTAAACCTAGAGTTTGTAAATCCTTTTCCATGTTTAATTAATTTACAGTGAAACATTTTATGGGAATGAAGTTCAAGAAGAAGCTAGACAATGGAGATATTTGTGCCTGTGCCCAATTTGTTGGGTTTTGAACATCCACGTCACTTTTTATATATATATATATATATATATATATATATGATTTTAATATATTAATTATATAAATATAAAAAATATAAAAAATTTATTTTAATATACTTTTAATTAAAAAACATTATTACCAAACACACACTTAATTTAAACCCATGCTCGGAAAAGTCCCAATTAGTTCCTCCATGCCACATTTTAGCAATGCTTTTCAACTAGATGGATGATGTCAAGATTTGATTGTATATTAATTCATTAAAGTACATGTATAGTCCATCACTAGTAGCAACGACAATGATCGTATATAAAACAGATACACGTGCAACACAGTCTAATAAATATCCTGTTAAACATACCAAATGCATGGTGATTAAGAAATGCAACAGACTTATCTGGCTACGTTTAAATTTATTAAATTTGATGGAGCAATCAGGTTAAACAAATTTCGCGGATTGTTAGATGAGTGAGCACTAAATGGATTTTACACGGGACTTTACTTATTCGATAACGAGTCGATTTTATATACATTACAGTTTATTGAAGTTTTTTAGATTTAGGCTGTGGTAGATATTATTTTTTAATTGTAAATATATTTAAATAATATATATATATATATTAAATTTATTTAACGAATAAAAAAATTTCAAAAATTCATAAAACGGCGGTTAGATTCATGGCACTGTACATATTTGCAATCCTTGTAAAATTGTACGTACCTCTAGGCACCGGCGTAAAACGCAAGACGCGCGCGCGGTTACAAATGGGGTCCACTTTCGCTTTTCCGTTTCATTTCTTGTTACCACTCTTCTTGCATAGCCAGTCTTAACTCTTAAGAAGTCACGTGGCAGACCGTCTCCCTAGATTACCCCTACATTTTCAACAAATTAACAAAATATGTCCCTCCGTTCACGTCATTCGCATGCCTGATGCCACCAAGTTAACCACAGGTTGTATCTACCCCCAACCACGGTTAAATTTCATACCGTTCTTTTTTTTAAAACGGCAAGGGGTACCCCTTAAAATAAAATCTCTCCCTGGCGCCACTATCTACCATTTTCTTCACTTAGTTTCAAATTTCAAAAACCAACCGCCTTAAGCCCCCTCTCTAGCTCTCTCAGTTTTCTCCAAAAACTCAACAACAATGGTGATCATTAAAGAAAAAAAATCTTAAAACCCCGTCTCAACTCTTTCATTTTCGAGAGTTCTTGTTTCTCTAATTCACTTTATCGTTCGTTTTGTTCTTAAATGCGAGAATGATTAATATTTCCGTTTCGTGTTCGATCAGGTTGTTGCACAGAAAGTGAAAGAAGCGCAGATCACCGAGCAAGATTCTCTTCTTCTGGTACACATATATGATATATCAACGATTTCACAATGCGAGTTTCACTTTTTGAGCTGTTGTTTTCTTATCAAATTTTCAGTAGAGTGTACTTGTTTGTTGTTTATTCTTCTAAATTCATGATTATTTAGTGTGATTAGCCCGTCTAAAGAAAGTTTCGTGAAGCTTGTTTGTTCGTATTTGAAGGTGCTGTTTGGATAAAATTTGAAAAATCTCTTTTCCGATTTATTTTTCTGTTTGATCAAGTAGATCAGGTTAGAAAAACCTTTATGTTTCTCAAATATGAGTCATAGACGAAACTCTGAGCTCGATTTTGGCTTAACACAGCAAATCATCACGAGATCTCACAATTATTTGACGACGCGTTGAGTAATTGATGATCATTAGCCGCGAAATCACTCATGTACCATATGCTAATTGTTTTTGTTAACGAAAAGTTGATCTAATGTTATCTGATGGTTTCGTTTCTTTATTTGTTGTGGTATAGACAAGGAACCTGCTTCGTATTGCTATATTCAATATCAGTTACATTAGAGGCTTGTTTCCAGAGAAGTATTTCAATGATAAGTCTGTCCCTGCTTTAGGTAATCTCCTTCTCCTGCTCAGATCCTTTTCTTTTCTAATTTTGCTTTTAAATATGAAATATGATATGGTGAATTTCTCTGAAATTATGAAATCACTAAGCAGAGATGAAGATTAAGAAGTTGATGCCCATGGATGCTGAGTCTCGTAGACTGATTGATTGGATGGAGAAAGGCATGTTGTTTTTTATCTTTAAATTATTCGCTGTTTTTTTATTGATTTGTTTCTTTATCTTGTAAATTTTTTTACTATATTGCTCCTTTTCTTTTTATTTTTTAGGTGTCTATGATGCATTACAGAAAAAATACCTAAAGACACTTCTATTCTGTGTGTGCGAGACTATAGAGGGCCCGATGATCGAGGAGTACACATGTAAGTGAGGTTTTTTTATTCATGATACTGTACATGTGGAAAGTCTTGAATGGGAGGGAAGTATGCAATAACTGATTGTTGATGCTCTTCAATTGACTGTATTTTCTTTTCTTTTTATACTTTGAACGTAGTGTTGGGGGATTTCAATGGTGTCTCTTTTTCTGCAGTTTCCTTCAGTTATTCTGATTCTGAGAGTCAAGAGGTTTCAATGAATATCAATCGCACTGGAAACAAGAAACAAGGAGGAACATTCAAGTATAACTCCAAAAATGAAATTACTCCCAATCAGATGAGGTGATTGAAGTGAAATCTCTTCTTAATTCTGAATCTCTTTCCGTCAATGTGTGAAAACTTATGAGTTCTTAAGAAAATGACGGGACATTTATAAAATGCAGAAGTTCTGCTTGTAAAATGGTCCGAACACTGGTTCAGTTGATGAGAACTCTGGATAAGATGCCTGAAGAGGTAAAATCCTTCAGCAACCATATATAAGTATTTGTTTTTTATGAGTTGTAGCAAGCTGGTCACCTTTTTCAATGTGCAAGTGCCTAGACGATGATTGGCTACAGTAGTAGTGTATTAACTGCAAGATGATTATCTGTTTTCTGTTTCAGCGGGCTATATTGATGAAGCTCGTCTACTATGATGATGTGACGGTATGCCTTTACCTGCATTCTTAGATTTGGTTTTAATCAGTTAACACTTTTGAGCCAGGATTGTGCCTTCACGACGTGTTCATCTAATTTCTTAGTTTACTAAATGGGGAATTAGAGATGTATGAGATTGTGGTTTCTCTTCCACATATTGAAGTTTGTTTGTTTCAGACTGCTGCTTTGGTGATTAGATATGTTTGTGGAAACAGCTTTAGCATCTATAAGTTTTACAATGCATGTGAATTCTTTTTAATAAATTGTCAAATGGCATTTAATATTTGATGAAGGACTTATAGAGAGCTTTGCAGAATATTTTTCACCTCCCAAATTATGAATGTGAACACAAGGAAAGAGTGTTTTAATACAAATTGTATGACTTCGCAGCCAGCAGATTATGAGCCTCCATTCTTCAGGGGCTGCACAGAAGAAGAAGCCCATAATGCATGGACTAAGCATCCTTTGCAAATGGAGGTTGGCAATGTCAACAGCAAGCATTTTGTATTAGCACTCAAGGTAAGGGACCAAACTTACGTGTTTTCCTGTGACCAGAAATTCCAAGCCATGGTTCATATTTGATGCCGACTTTTGTTTGAATGGTAACATGTACAGGTGAAGAGTGTGCTTGATCCATGCGAGGATGAAAATGATGATATGGAGGATGATGAAGTGAGCTTAGGTGCTGATTCTGTAGAAAGGGATGGTTATTCTGAATCTGGCACTGAGGTAAATTTACAATACTCTTTAATTTTATGTTTTAATTGCCACTCTATGGTTCCAGTGAGCTTAGTTGACGGAAATGATAGCTAAGTGACCTTAAATGACTGGCTATCTACACAACTGTTACAAACTTGTTATAAATTCCAGGTTAACCAATCACAAGAAGACCAATACATAGTTGCACCAGTAGGTAATTACATGAACTCCTTTTGGCCATCGTTTCATTTCCATCCATTCTATTACCAGTAATTGTCCTTGGTGATTTTGATGCTATAAATAATCAG
Organism: Populus trichocarpa; assembly: GCF_000002775.5. Taxonomy (NCBI): domain Eukaryota; kingdom Viridiplantae; phylum Streptophyta; class Magnoliopsida; order Malpighiales; family Salicaceae; genus Populus; species Populus trichocarpa. The sequence goes on along the minus strand of NC_037287.2, from coordinate 18,111,863 downwards.
TGCGTATCTTGACAGACAAGCAACGTCCAGAGGAAGACAGTGGCCTGGTTGATGAAGGTAAAAGTTTCAATTTAAGTATAAGATGGCTGAACTTCTTAGGATATTTGGATCGGCTGCCTTCATACAATTCACCATTGTCATCCGCTTGGCTCTTTACATTAGATTTAGCAATAACGATATCTCAAAATATACCATCTTATTCCCAACTCAAAGCTGTGGTTTAATATAAGCAGGCCGTGCTAGTTTTTTCACAATATCATCATCAATGTCACAGTCCTTACCATTTGATACGTCGGATTTTACGATGATTAATATATGTAATGAATTAAGATTTCCAAGCATTACCGTGTTTATGCTTTCATTAGATTAGATAAGCATATTGTCTCACTTGAGTGCGAGTTTGTCGATTAGCAACTCTACTCTGAGATGGCAAATGCTTCATTTGACTCAATGGAGTCCAAGGTGGGTATAGTCATATTGAAGCAACGTCCAGAGGAAGACAGTGGCCTGGTTGACGAAGGTAAAAGTTTCAATTTAAATATAAGACCTTAGAACCGTATTCACCTTGTAATGGGACATGAGAAACAAATACGAAATTTTCAAGGTCAAAAAATGAAAAATTGGGCAAATGATATTTAAGTTAGCTTTTTAACATTTTTACTTCTTTTCCTTCTCTCCTTTTCAGAAGTAATTTATGGGTTTACATGGCCATTGGAGTCATCACTGGGTTAGGGCTGCCTTTTACTAATGTGCTGTTGTATGTTTGTGTAGATGATACACAGGACCAAGTGGAAGATGAGCAACAATTGGCCAGGGTGAAAGACTGGATTATAAGCCACCATCTTGATACCATTGAACTTACTGACGTTCTCTCTAATTTTCCAGATATCTCAGTGGTAAGGGCTGCTTCTTCTTTTTTTTTTTCCTTCAAATTTCTCAATTTGAACAAAGCAGGAAAAAGATTTAAGTGCAAATGGCAAACGAATTCAATTTTTAGACCCGACAGTTTATTTTGTTTTGCTAATGCAGGTTTTGATTGAAGGTAACTCAACTTTCTAATTAAAGTTAAAAGAGGAAAGGGTATTACTGCGTCTTTTGGTTTTCTTCAATCAAGTTTTTAGTCTGTTTTGATTCTTCTTTAATTGGATTTCAGAAATTATGGGCAAACTCATTGAGGAAGGTGTTTTATCGAAAATTGGAACAGATACTTACAGCAAAATCAAGCAGAAGGTTCTATTTTTCTTGCTAGTTAAAATTCTGTTACTTGGCTACTTGTTAAGTTTGGCTCATGCTTCTTATCTTTTTGTGACATGTCAGGCCTTCGAGTATGAGTTCACTGCGGTGAAAGAGGAAATTGATGGAGACAAAGCTCCTCAGGCTGAAGATCGCATGTACATGAAGGTGAGCTTTCTTCTGTATCAGATTCTTTGGATCTATTAAGACCCTGCATTGATTGGTATTTACCGTATCAAAGCAATTCCTGTATTGATTGACTTTAAATGTTGTCTTGAGCAATTCGTGTGCTGTTTGACTTAAATGTTGTCTTGAGCAATTCCTGTATTGATTGACTTTAAATGTTGTCTTGAAATTGGAGCTATGCTAACAGACCAGCTATCAGTTGAAGCCCAGAAAATTTGTGTGCATAAGAAAACTGAGATGATTTGGTTCAACTCTATTTTTATTGCTTGTGTATGAACAGCAAGATTGGCGAAGAGTATTTATAAAATGATTAGCCATCTTTGTATCTTAAGATTAATCAGCACGATCTTAGATTTGAACTTGTCCACATTACATGTCCTCATTTGACTTCTCCGATTTCAGGCTTTGTATCATGTGCTTCCAATGGAATATGTGACAATTTCAAAGCTACAGAACAAGCTAGCCGGAGAAGCCAATCAGAGTACTGCGCGCAAGTTACTTGAAAAAATGATCCGAGACGGGTATGTTGAAGCCAAAGGAAACCGAGGGCTAGGTGCGTGTTTTCAAACAAAAGCTATTTCTGTTTATAGTTTGAGGACCAAATTATTGCTGATGTACTTGCCATTCATCCTGTGTTGTTATAGGCAAGCGTGTCATTCATTCCAGCCTAACTGAAACGAAGCTTATGGAAGTCAGGAGAGCCTTGGGCAATGATGCTATGGTGATTTGTTGTGATCATTATTTAACCGCTGCCTCTGATTTAGATGTAAAGTTCTTTTCTTAACTCGTTTGTGTTGAGCAGGACATTGATACTAATCAACCATATAAAAAATCCAACCATCCAGAATCCCAGAAAATGGGTACCTATTCAAACTTCTCCGAGAATCTTAGTTTTGGTTCTTTTATTTATACTCCGTCTGAATACTAGGAACTGCTACCATATAATGTTTCTTTAACTATCAGGGAATGACTACAAGGATGGCTCAACATGTGGTGTTCTCCACTCCATCGGTTCAGATCTTACACGCATGGTGATCAGATCAGAAATGAATCAGAATGGATCAGCTAGGTGCGATCAGACTATCTCAAAGACAAGGGACCATGGAAACACTCCTACAAGCAGGGCTGAGGTTAGTTGAGATGTGGAGTTTCTCCTCTGTGCATATCAACAAATCGCAGCAGTAGTTCCGTTCCATAGCTGACTAACGATGACTTATTTTTGTAATTGTGCAGCCTGTTGCTTCAAGAGAGAGTTTTTTTCCAGGAAAGGAGAATGTCAGAGCAAATGGAAACACAAATTACCTTGACGAGGCAGATACAGTTATCTGCAGCAGATCCTCTCAAGATAAGCGGTCCAGAAAGACGAGCACGGTATGCTTCAACTTCCTCACCACGAACTGGTTGTAGCTCTTACCTGCATGGAACTATCCTATTGAAACCACCGAACTTGTTTTACCGATACAATGGGACTTGTATATTTTTTGCAGGTCAAGGAGCCTATTGTTCAGTGCACGAAGCGCCAGAAATCTCAAGTTGTCTGAAAGGCTTCGAGAGTTTGAAGTCACCAAATTTACTCTCCACTCCTTCAGAATAGTAGTAACTTTTTCTCAAGGCCACAGCACAAATGATGAAAACAACAACTTACAGTTTACATATATCTCTATAATGTTTAATACGATAACGGTGGATGCTTTTGCCCGTTACATTTGTATTTTACGGGCTTATAAAATAATGAATGAACAATATACTTCCTGGTGGATGCTTTTGCCCACACACCTCGTGAGCTCTTGTGCTGCTTTTTTTTTTCTTCGCAGCATAACCACTGCTGACAGCTCTGATCATCTTGTCAACTGCCCAAAGAGCTTCGGTAGTTCACGTGTAATGTAGGGGCGGTCAATTGCTGGCCCATGCATTTTGCTGCACTTTTCCTAGTGTTAGAGTGTGTTTCGTTGCTCATACAGGGTTCCCTGTAAGTATGGTAAACCGAGCTAATTAGGGAATTCAATTTACTCTACAATGCAAATTTTGTACAATTGGGTCTATGAATTAGAAAAGTTTCTCTTCAAAACAAATATAATAATATATGGTCACTTTTGTTATTTGTCTACTAATTAATGGAGTAGTGCTGCGGATAAAAAATGCAAGAGTTAAAAGGAGTTAAAATGTCAACGTCATGTCGGCCAAATTCATACCTTTTGGCTTTTGCAACAAGAAAATATGTGGGATGGCTCACCTCCAACGACAACAATGATGATGACCATGGGCGTTCGCAATATTTTGGCCTATTAGGAAGATTCTAGTCGTGGTATGACTTGGTAAGACTCGCAAATGGTTGCATAAACTTCAACGCTATTTTTGTCGGAAAGGGTGAGCAAGGAGGGAGGGTTTGGGTGTTGATAGGGTTGGATTTAGGTCCAAAGTCCCGTTAATGAGTCTGGGTCCTGGCTCAAGGACGAAACCACCAGCTCAAACTGAGTAACCTAACCCTTGACAGGTGGTATTTTCCCCCTTTGTGAAAGAAAACAGGCTTAAGGAGATGCCCGCTGGCACCCCGACTGGTCCTCAGTTAGCTGTCGGTAGTTCCAGTACACACATTAAATATAGATACAGTCCTCAAATACATGTCATCCTAAGAAGTGATTCAATAGTGGCCCTCAATTATGTTTAACCTACGCCACCCGTAACAATAATACCTTTGAGAGTGGTTGGTTGTTGTTATTAATAATTTAATACTCTATCCTCCTCGAGTAGTTTGAAATTGTGGGTGGCAAATATATCATTCATTTTGGCCTTGTATAAATACACTCATACGAGATCAAAACTATATAAACATCATTAAATCGAAAAATACGATCATTTTTTTCTCTTTCAAACCCTAAATACTATTACATAACTAAACACACGTCCTCACAAGATATTTTTCTTTAATCTAAACTGAGGTAAGCATTAATTAGTGGATCTCCGAACCAATAAATTAAGAAACTTGTTTTAAAAGTATAGTAGCTACACTAACTCAACTTTACAACCCTTTCAACCCTCTACATCATTTGAAAGGCCCTTTATGACAGAAACTTTCAATATTCTTATAAGTGAGTGACGTTCTGTGTGAGATATCTTTGAGCAAAAAACCAGTTTTTCTCTCTCAGTTTTAGACATCTTTGGTTTCTTCTAAGACTGATAACTAAGAAACTCTTGGGTAAAACAAGTGGTTTCTCTGTTTGCCTTACCTCCCCTACCTTCTAACTATAAAGACAACTCTGTTTTAGAACAGGGAAGGGTAAAATAATGCATTCAAAGTAGGAGAGAGTGTCACCACTTTAGGGTGCTGTTATTGGGTAGAACAAGAGGTTTCTGAAACCTAAGTTGAATATATAGGGTCTAGCTTGGAATCGAAAGATTAGGGATAACTCGTGTTTCTAAAAATTTTAGAATTTTTTTTATTTTAAATTAATATTTTTTTAGTATTTTTAAATTATTTTAATGTTCTAATATAAAAAATAATTTTTTAAAATAATAAAAATATTATTTTAATATATTTTTAAATAAAAAATACTTTAAAAAAAACCCAACCACGTTTCTAAATATACTCTATAAATAGACTGTATTGTGACCTTTTTCTTCACGTGTTTAGGTTTGAAAAAACCCACTTCACCTATACAGCTAGACTCAGGTTAATTCCCACTTACATATCAATATAAAGAGTTAAAAGATAATAAATAAATAAATCCAAAAGGAGATAGAATTATAAAGATAATGACATTACCACCTAATTAAACTTACTTCCACGCTGCACTCCTCGATCGATGAGGAAGATGATCCTATAGATCTCAGTCATCCTACAAAGCCACTTATGAGTCTTTGTTCTTAATTAGTTCAAAATTGTGTGCTCTTTTCTAATGTAAGATCTTCTTCGTATTATTATTAAAATCTTAAACACTGCTTTATAACTAAACACACACACTCACAAGATCTTTTTTTCCAATCTACACTGACTTAGATACTAGAGGGTCCCCAACCTATATAAAGAAACTTGTTTTTGTAGATTTTGCAGTTGCTCTAATCCAACTTTACCATCCTTTTAATCCTTTATAGCCTTGGAAGACCTTTCATGACCTAGGTTTTTAGTAATCTCATTAATTAATTAGGTGTATACTTAGAGAGTATTTGACAGTGTGGTTGCAGTTGTTTTTCAAATAATTTTTTATGCCGAAATACATGCCAATGATTTTTTTTATTTTTTAAAAATTATTTTTAATATCAGCACATCAAAACGATCTAAAACATACAAAACATATTAAATTTTAACCAATTTTTTTTTTTTATTTTTTAAGAACGCGGATTCTTAGTTTGATAATAAGGATAAATTAAGACCTAATTAAAGAAATGAGGGATCCCTCCAACCCTTTCTAGTTTAAAAAGAAGAATTGACCACTACCATTTTTTTTTTTAATAATCTTTGTAATTTTTAATTTAGATGATTTGTTCTTATACTTCCCATTTCTTTTAGCTAAACAACTAGATGGATAGTAAGTTATCCATCCTTTTTTTTTTTATCACTTCTTTTTACTCAATCCATCCTCCTTGATAAATATAGGTAAAATGCTATACTACTGGTTAATTATGAGCATCAAACAATTATTGATATAGATTAGATTATTGGGTCAGTAAGTTTCCCCTATATATATAGGAAGAAGCCTATTATTTAAAAAGTTTTGAAAATTCTGAACCTATTCAAGTAAAGGTTTTTTAAAATATTCAGAGAATAAGAAGTTCCGGAATTCTCTAAAATAATTTTAAAGAACAGAGGGTAAGAGTTCAAGAAAATCCAAATTACTCGAAATAAAAAATATTTTTTTTTTCAATTCATAAATATATAAGTAATTTGTCACTAAGATCGGAGCCAAAAGGAGATTCACTCCAATTTTTCAAAATATAATCCAAAGAATAAAAAAATAATTCGGGTTAGAAAATTTGAAAAAAAAAATCGGAAAATTCAAAAAAAGTTATGAATTGATAATATTTTTTAATCTGAATTACGGGAATGCTCACCCCTACCTACATGCGTGCTTGTTTAGCTAGCTTGGATTTCCAAGTATAGCCTGGTATTTTCTTCTTTCCTCAACGGGGGGAAAATGCCATGGATGGTGTATCAATCAAATCATAATCTTACGTGTAAATTTCTGCTATGCTCAGAACTTGCTTTAATTTTTTTTTTATTAATACGAATATTCGGGTAATTTATATGTATTTTTACTAATCTTACAAGTTTTAAAATTAGTAACTAAATAATTTTTTTTAAATTGATAATTTTTAAATAATAAACTTAAAATATCAATTAAGTTATATTTTAAAAAAGAAATTTTTAAAACTTTTCTCGCTTATCAATGATGATGCATTATCTCCTGACTATTTATCCTCTGACCACCATATATTGACGATTCTTTATTAAGTTAACGCTGTACGCAATTCTAATATATTTTAGTTCATCAAATTTTTATATTGTATATATTGTGAGAAAGGAGAGGGTCGCCTCTTGGGAAGAGGGATCTATATATTTTATTTCCGTAGATATTCTATGGACCCCTTGAATGTCCAAGAAAAAAAAAAGAAAATTAATTTGAAACATTTTTTATTTTTTATTTTTCTTAAAATACTTAGTAAATTTGTCGGTCATGGGAAGTACAAAACCCCATTTGTCCAAAGCAATGCTCCACAACAGCCAACCAAAAAAGGGCAGCTAAAGGCGCATTTAGCCAAGCACGAAATTTTGTTGCAGCTTCCCAGATATTTCCTCCCTCCACCACTCCACCCATAACCACGTGTCCTTCACGAAGCCTCCTCCTAGACCCCACCACGTGACCCCACACATCCTCATCAAATCTGGATCCAAAGAAGGGGGACACGTTATGATACCATCCATCTAGATCTCATTTCAACCGTCAGATCACCCTTACGAATCAGATTCACTCACACACGAATCACACTCCCTTCCTTTCTATATAGATAAACGCAAAACCTGACTCTAAACTCTAAATACTCCAAAATCTGAAGAACCGCAAAGAATCAGAAACAAATAAGTAGACAAATCTTGATGCGGATGATGGAGGTAGAGAGCAGTAAGAAAGATTTAGAGCTGAAGCACTTAGGGTTTGTGAGGATAGCTACGATTCAGATTTTGGTTTCCGTTTCCAATCTTTATGATTATGCGAAACGTAACTCCGGGCCTTTGAGATCTCCCGTTGGAGCTGTTGAGGGTACTGTTAGTGCTGTGGTGAGTCCTGTTTATGATAAACTCAAGGGCGTCCCTGATCATCTTCTTGTCTTTCTTGATCACAAGGTAATCTTTTCATCCCATTTTGATTCATGGTCATCTTTTTTTTCTCATTTGATTCTTGAGGTTTTTTCTTTCTATGTCTGCAGGTAGATGGAGCAACAGCCAAGTTTGATAAGCATGCTCCTCCTGTTGCGAAGCAAGTGGTGAGCCAAGCACACTATTTGATTGAGAAAGCTTCAGAAAAGGCGAAAGTACTTGCGAATGAATTCCAAGCAGGAGGACCACGCGCTGCTTTGCACTATGTAGCTACAGAGTCTAAGCATTTGTTCCTCACTGAATCTGTGAAGGTGTGGGTTAAACTCGACCAGTTTAGCTTTGTCCACAAAGTTGCAGGGGTGGCTGTTCCAGCAGCTGCGCATTGGTCAGATAAGTACAACCATTTCGTCAAGGAGATGAACCAGAAGGGCTATACAGTGTTTGGTTACTTGCCAGTGGTTCCGATTGAGGAGATCTCGAAGGCATTCAAGCAAGAAGAGGCAGAGAAGAAAGAAGATGCAACTGCACATAAAGATTCGAGTTCATCAGACTCTGATTAAAAAAAATGCATTTCGTGCAAGGGCATCCTTAGCCTAGTAGCATGGCTGGTGAAAATCTGATAGGGTTTGTGGGTGTTGGTTGAAACATGAACTGCGTGCTAATATGTAAATCTGATAGGGTTTGAGGGTGTTGGATGAAATATGAACTGCGTGCTAATATGTAAATTAATTCAGCGGACCCTTTTTCTCATATCAATGGATGTGAGTTTTTTGTAATTCTATCTCGTATCTATTTCGTAGATTACAGCACTGTATTAGATTATGTCGTTAGGATATGCTCCCTTTTATCTAGAATCCTCTGGCCTGATGGGCTGGCTCGCTGGACCCTGTTTCGTTTTGCCATTGTCTTGTTTAAAGCAGTGGGTGCTTGCCTTCCGCCAGATATGGTTCTCGTGTGGGAATAAAGCCTTAAATTGGATGCTGCTTCATGGGTGGTATGCTTTTTCAGTACATCTTACTTTGCGTTATATAACAAGGATAAAGATCCTGTGTGCTTCAGGGTTTCAAGTTTACGTCGCTTCTATTTTCATTAGAGAACGCGTAGGTTCCTACTGCTTCAGTTCTCAAAATATTCTGTTCCATCGTGAAGAGATGGCATAGAGCAGGTTTTACAGCATGATGAACAGGCTAATAAACATCTCAGAAATCGTCTTCATGGTTTGAAATCTGAACATTATTAAAAAGAATCACTAGGAGCAGTTGCATCTGTTATTCTTAATTATCTTGCAGTACAAATTCTAACTAGTTACTCTGTCGATGCCATCCCCCACGAAGGAAGAGTAGCAAGATGGCAGGAAAATCCAGGAACAATGCCGAGGTATAAGAAGAATAAAAAAAACTTTCACTGACCCAGTTCAAGAACACCGGAGGGAATTTATTTGTGAGGAAAGAGTAAGAAGAATAGGAGTAATCATGAACATTCAATTCCATAGACGAGTTATATGGGCAATTATTCAAACTCATGAACAAGTCTCGGACATCCAGGGTATTACGAAATCAGCTGACATCCGTACAGTCCACAGAATACATGACTGTGAGACAGGAAAAAGAAAAGAGCTTAAACATCAATCTCCACACTCGTTTCTCCAAGAAAGCTTCTTGTCAGTCTGCTAATGGAAAATGAACTTTCTGCATCAATGGGACAAAATTTATGAGTACTGATCGCATGATCAAACAAGTCAGTTATGGTTCTCTATTAGACTTGGAAGGTTTTTTTTTAAAAAAAGTTCTCCACGAGACTCAAATAAAATACGCTTCCACATATATCTTGATAAGATGATAAACTAGGTTTCACTTTAACAAAGTCTATGCAATAACCCAGAAGATGAAGCTTTGGATGAAGTCGGCACCATACATAATTAGAAGTACAGAAAAAATAACTTTTATTTGCTATGGAAAATACCAAAAATTGAATAACTTCACACACTGTGCACCTTTCCAATCAACCACTAAATCAGTTTCAAGGTTCCAACACATAATCTATGCTGCTTCATCCCAAATCTGGTGAGATGCAATAAATCTCATAGAAATATTCAAAATATATAAAAACCTAAGAATAAGAAATGTATTATAGACTGGTATTCCACACAAACAAACTCCACTACGAGCAAGCAGTATGGTTACTTTCAACTAAAATTATGAAGCTAAACATCAGTTATATTTGAATTGTTGGTTACAATCCTCAAAAGGCAAAGAAACAATTAAAAAAAAAAAAGAGTTAAACAACTCATTGCAATATTAGAATAGACATGAAGCTTATCCCTTCTAACAAACAGAGATAAAAAGTGCATGCATGCAAATAGTGAAATCAAATGAAAGAGAATATAGTCTTACGCCATCAAATCCATCATGAGATTAAAATATTACTGCATTTTCTTACATTTTCAATAGCTAAGCCATCATTGCCCCTCCAAGCAATCTCATATTCTCATTGTCAAAACATTGCAATATTAGAATAGACATGAAGCTTATCCCTTCTAACAAACAGAGATAAAAAGTGCATGCATGCAAATAGTGAAATCAAATGAAGGAAAATATAGTCTTACGCCAACAAATCCATCATGAGATTAAAATATTACTGCATTTTCTTACATTTTCAATAGCTAAGCCATCATTGCCCCTCCAAGCAATCTCATATTCTCATTGTCAAAGCAATTGATATATTTATCAAGAGTTACAAAAGTCATTCATTCTAGAGCAAAAAGCTTCTTTGATTGAGTTTAAGTGACAATTTATCTCAAATTGCAGATCTTCTAAGATAGAGTAAACTGAAAATCACCTTAGTTTCCATGCCCCTGAAAATAAAAGCCTATCGTTGCACGATCATATACTTTGCAACAACCATGTCATTCAATAAAACACTTGACGCCACATGAATCCAAGAAAACATTGGAGCACAAAACCAACAAAACGAAAATACCACAACACCCTCAATTAATAATTCAGCATAACATACTCCTCACCCCACAAATATCAACATAAAACCAATCTAATTTAAACTCAATAGAACTGGAAAAACAAACCTTGAGTGAATTCATTCACTTGGGGAAGCCATAACTATCTTGAAGGAGGTCATCATAGGGGTCCCTCCGACCAGGTACCTGGCTAATCTTAGCATCCCAAGCAAGCTGCGCATTGTGGCGCTCAAATGTCCAAAACCCATAAGGGCGAAGAGGATAGCTCCACATTTCCTTGGTCTTTTGGCATCGATCCTTAACTGCATATACACGCTCCCTGAACTTCCGGTCCCTCTCCTTTGGATCCTCCATTAACCTCAGAATCAAATTCTCAGCAAATTCCATGATAAACCCCATCTTCTCTTCCTAAAAAACCTAACGTTCAAATCAAATACGCACAGAATTAAAAAACCCAGTTCATGAATTCCCTCAAAGCAGACCCAAATCAAGTATTCTGGCCAAATTTGGACCTGATAGGTATACAATTTAAGAACCTAGAACTACCAAAATTAACAATCAATTTATAATAATGAAAGCGATCTAATAGAACCAAATTAATAATCAACTTATAAAAAGTATTGATGGCAGAGATTACCTGTTCAGCAGGCAGAGATTAGACCTCGCGAAGTAACAAACAACGTTTTCCGATTGACTGTTGAGGAGATGAGAGCTAGGGAGAAACCAGTTAATGATACCACTTGCTGGAAGATACATTTGGGCCAGGGCCCTTTGAGTCATACGTTGTTAAAGCCCACGAAAAGATGATGACATGAGCCCAGGAGAAACGAGGCTGCAATGGTCATCACGCAAATTTTAGGCCAGTCCGTACAAACCCCTGAGCTATTAGTATTACTCCCTTTTTGTTTTTATTTACACTTGCTGAGCTTTCTCTCTCTCTAATTTCAATAGTCGAATTATTGTTATTTTTTAAGATTTTAGTAGTTGAACTATTACTTATTCAAATTTACATCCTTTCTATTAGACTCGTTAAAAAACACATGAAAATCACTTGCACACAAAAAAATCAAAATAATTGATAAATAAAAAAACATCTAATTTTTTTTTTTTTAGTAATGTCTGGGATCTCTTCGCTTATCATTTCTGTGTTGTTTAGTAGGCTAGACCTTTCCTAATGTATACAAAAGCTAAGAAGGATTGGAGGTTCTCATAAGGTTATGATCATCAGTATCATTTTCAACAAATGGATAGAAGAAACTCAGATGCCACATTCTCCCATGTTTCCTTCTTTAAATCCCATGGTGAAATTCAAAACTGGAACCGTGCCAATCAGGTGGAACATAGGAGAGCAGGAACTAGAAGTCTTCTGGTAGCAAGATTCTGATACAGTATTCATCATTACCAGTAAAAGAAAGAAAGAAAAAAGATCATGGCCTAATTTTCTCAGATGTAGATTCCACTCATTTCTGCAATGCTCAAATCTATGCGTGTAACGACAACTACCATAAGAACTTCTAAGAAGTCCTGTCCTCGGCTTTTTTTTTTTCCGTTCTTGGAGACAAAGCACAATAGCTAAAACAGCACAGACAATTTCCAGTCAAGGTAGCCACCTCTCCTAGATTCCTGATTAGCCAAATCTGTAATAGAAGCTTATCGATCTGTAGCTACTATTGTCTTTATTCTCCCCTGACTGTTTTATTTGGTTCAACAATTCATTTATCCTCCTACATCTACAAGAAAGTAGCATGGACTATAACACCCAAAACTCAAATCATAAAGCTCATGGATAGAGCAGTCCTTTGTCTTCCTGCTGTGGGTAAGTTATTGCCTTCCGGAATAGGAATGAGAGAGTCAATCTTTTCATCAGTCAGTGGCTTTTCAATACAGCCATTTAGGTGGCCTGCTCGAATGAACTCATTTATTTCCTCAGACTCTGACGTATAGGTGAGACCAACAATGTTACTCTCCACACCAAATAAGCTTCGCAGCTGTGTTGTTGCCTATCAGGAAATTATGATTGAAGAAGTAGATGCGAATAAGTAAAAAGAACATGCATGTTCATGATAGCATAGAAATGAGAAAAAAAACTGACAACTTCCATGAAATAATTCTTAAGAGTTAGAATATTAGCAAGCAGGTCGATGTATATACATCTTTGAATGTAACCTAAAGAAGCATGAAGAGCAACAGCATCTTCTTCGTTAAGCTCTCTAATCTGAATGAATGCAGATAAGTTTCTGCCCTTTTCATAAGCTGTATCGTATTGTTGTGGTTTGTTCTTTAAGAGATTGCCTTAAGCTACGAAAATATATTCTCTTAAGTTGAAGGTCAAAAAACTATACCTCATATCCACTCGTTACATGAGCAGGCATATCCATATCCATAAGAATGAGGTCAAAAGAAGCCCCTTGACTATGAAGATAAATAGCTTTTTCTCCACTTTTGGCCACTTTAACTTCCATCCCAAGATTATATTCCCTTCCAAACTCGATTATCTGCGTGTTGTTGAATAAGCGATCAGAAGATTCATATTCCACAAGAAGCACAGAGAACTTGTCGCTAGCGGTTGAACTTGAACCCTGTGAGCTGCTCTTGACCTCTTCATGCCCCGGTTTCTTCTCTTTTCGGCTTCTGTGAACATGAAAATGGATATCAATTCTTAGAATTAATTTTACACGATCTTGGAACTTTAAAGTAAGCCATATCTGAAGAGAGCCCACGATATGATCCAAGACTAAAACTATAGTAGCGATATTGGAATTTAATGCAGTTTTCTGGGATCAAAAGAGAACCAGGGTTAATTAAGATGCAAGTTCTACCTTCTACAGTCCAAAAGCGAAAGCATGATAAAAACTACAACACCTACCCCTCTGCGTCTTCTTCACTACCATTCCCCAAACCAAGCACATCTTGCTCCCTTCCAGGAGCAGTAGTTTGATCAAATCCAGTTGCACTATGTTCCTCTTTCATGGTTTCATCAATAACAACGGTCCTTTCTTTCAGCCATCGATTCACATAAGCAATCTTTTTGCGTGCTTCAAGAAGGCTTATTCCACGACCAATGCCCCTCATATTGATCACTAAATCACTGAATAACTTTAAGGATTCTTCTCGGTTTTTCTTCAGTTCTTCGATGCCTTCCGTGAACACATTGGCAGATGCAATCATCTTTCGACCAGTTTCAGTAATGTAATCATTCAGTTCTGCAACGGTACTCTCAAGGTTATAACAAACTTGAGAGGTTTCGTCAGCCATTAACATATGGGTTGAACTTTCTTGGGAGGTTTTTCTAGCTCCTTCCCTTATTATTTGGATTACTTCTCTGCGAGCCTTGGGAGATTCATTCATCCTTTGACTGAAGTTTCCAAGACAAAAACTCAGCTGTTCAAGTATGTGAGAGATTTCATGTTCAATGAGAGTGTGATATGTGGCCATCCATTGATGTATGTTTCTTGATTTTCTTGCTTTTGGGAGAGGGGCCGAAATTGGTGAGTTTCCAGAGAGCGCCAAATGAAGAGCAGTTATTTCTGTTAAGGAGAAATGGTTCTTTCACATGCGGGAGAGGTGTTGGTTGCTAACTTGCTATTATATAAAAGAGGATATATATATATATATATATATATATATATATATATATATATATTACAATTAAATTAAATTAAATTAAAATTGAGATGGTAACATACAAAGCCGACCCGTGATTTGCAGCTTACTTGTAATGAATTTAACTATATTTAAAAACTTTATTTTTTAAAAAGATTTTTACTTTCTAATATAATAAAAAAATAAATAAACAGTCTTAAAATTAATCAACAAAACTATAATAACTTAAAAAAACCAAACGAAATTAATTGAAAAAACCATAAAAAATTCAATTAAAAGAAAATAAAAAGAAATTTTGGCACAAGAAAGAAAAAGATTATAACAACTAATTAAAAAAATAAAATATTAAAATATAAATTAAAAGAAAAGAATTTGAAAGGTGAAAGTAAAAAATAAAAGATAAAGAGAACAAAATTTTGAGAAATAAAAAAAAATTGAGGTGTTTTACTCCTAGTTATTAAACCTGGACCGACCCGGCTGGTCGACCAGGGACCCAGTCGACCCGGTGGCTGGACCGGTTCAGGTTTGTTAAAAGACCGATCAGTACAACAACCCGAAAAAACCCGGTCGACCCGGCAGATTGACCCATGACCCGGGCGAACCCGGACGAGACCCGATGCTTTTTTCCTTTTCAAATTTGGTTTCTGTCCTTCGAACTCCCTTCTTATTTCTTCATCTTCTCTACAATGAGCTGCTGTTAGCAGCGAAGAAGAAGAAGGGAAAGGGCAGCTGGAGGCTGGTCGAAAGAGAGAGAGCCGAGTCTCGGTTTAGCAGAGATGAGGGAAGCTGGAGACGGCGTCTGTGGGGCTGGTCTCCTGTGTCAGTGGGCGGCGGCTCTGGTTTGACGAAGAGATGGAGGCGGCTGATGAAGAAGAAGGAGGGGCTCTCTAGTTTTGGCCAAAAAGCCAAGGGGATGACTAAGATATGGATGAGGGAAGCTGTGGCCAGGCATCTGTGGCAGTTGCTTTGGCCTGGAAAAAGGAAGCTGTGGCCGGTTCTGGGAGAGAAAATCCATGATTATTCGAGGAATTGTCGTCTGATAGTCGATGGGAACAAAAGGGTTGGCTCTCAAGATGGTGATGTCGCTAGCAGTGGTGGTAGAGGGCATGCAAGCTGTTGCAAGTAGGTGCAAGCTGTTGTTTCTGTGGTTTGTTTTTGGTTTGTGGCGTAGTGTTCTGATTGAAATCTTTCTATACAGTAAGGGAGTCATTTGAGAGGAAACTATAGAAAAAAACAGTCTAAATGATGTCATCTTTGACTTCCAGCATCTAACTTTAAACCCCAACTCTCTTGCCACTGCAACTTGGACACTTGTATTGCTTGATGTGCTGAGCTTTGGCAGGTGTAATATTGATGCATTAACTTTAAATAATTTTTTTAAAATTTTTTCGGGTTGATCCGGGTTAACCCGGGTTGACCCATAAAATCCCGGACCCGGCTTCTTGACCGGGTTAACCTTCGAACCGGGTTTGATAACTATGGTTTTACTGTGATTAATTTAAAATTAATAAAATATTAAAGAAAAAAATCTGAAAGGTAGAAATTAGAAAGAAAAAAAAAGTTTGAGAAATAAAATATTAAAAGATGAATTATGAAGTACCATAATGATTTGTAGTTTTGGTTTTAGGAGGAAGAGTAATTGTTTGTTGGGTTAAAGAGAAAAGGAGCGATTATCTCAAAAGTCGTAGGCTAAAATTATTATTATTATTTATTTATTTTTTGATAAAGTACTTATTTTAAAAATAAAAAATATTATTTTAATATAATTCAACATTAAAAATATTTTAAAAAAAATACCAACAAACACGAAAACATGGAGACCTGCTTCAAGTCCCGTATCATAATTTATTAATTAATTCAAGTAGGTCCCTCAGTTATGATAAAAAAAAAAACATGCATTTCTGAAAGAAACCACCGCGAAAGACTATCAACAGCTTCCTTTCCATTTGCGGCCGTCCAATTTCATTCGAAGATTATTTAAATTCCCAAACATGTTCTACAAGTTTCGGAGGCAAGAATCATCACCCAGTTCGAGCTAGATAAAAAAAAAAAGAAAAAAAAAGAAGGAAAAATCTTGTGTGCTGGCAACCAGTTTTTTAGATAGACATATAACTAGTTGCGGAGATAGTTCGTAGCATAAAAGTCTCAAGTAAAAAGGTAGTGTGCTAAACCCAACACCACACAGAAACGGTTGAATTAATAAAAAACATAAAACAATTCAAGATTTCAAGCATAAACATGGAATGGTATTACTGAATAAAAAATATGCGCCTGAGGAGGCTTGCAATGTGTAATTTAATAATTTAATTTAATTAAATTTCATTTCAGGAGGCTAAGAAGGAATCGAGGTTCTCACAAGACTTATGGCTAGGTTATGATCATCAGTATTATTTTCAACAAATGGATAGCAGAAATTTAAATGCTACAGAAGCCTCATTCTCCCATGTTTCCTTCTATGAATCCCATGGTGAATATCAAAACTGGAACCATGCCAATTACGAGGAACATAATTGTTGCCTATCAGGAAATTATGATTGAAGAAGTAGATGCGAATAAGTAAAAAGAACATGCATGTTCATAGCATAGAAATGAGAAAAAAACGGACACCTTCCATGAAATAATTCTTAAGAGTTAGAATATTAGCAAGCAGGTCGATGTATACATCTTTGAATGTAACCTAAAGAAGCATGAAGAGCAACAACATCTTCTTCGTTAAGCTCTCTAATCTGAATGAATGCAGATAAGTTTCTGCAGCTTTCACAATGACACTCACATACCTACATTTGCTGCCCTTTTAACAAGCTGTATCGTATTATTGTGGTTTATTCTTTAAGAGATCGCCTTAAAGCTACACTATTGGAACTCATTAGTAAATTCATCTGACCACAATATTAATAGCAAACCAGATAAACCAGAACTGGGAGTCGTCCTTGTAAGGTGCTTGTGGACTGATCAACATGCCCATCATACATTACATTTGGCCATGTGCCCTGTGGAAGCAAAATGTTTGCAGTCGTCCAGAATCATGGTTAGGGCCATCTGCCTTGTATATTGCCATTACCTTGATATCACTCAATTGTTTCAAATTAAACTCAATACCGGAAAAGATTGATGACTTTAGAGTTCTTTCAGCCTTTCCCTTATTTAATAAAAAATCATGTTTCCATTGTACTTGTCTAAGCTCTACTTTCTGTTGTACTAGATGCTTTCGTTATTTGCTAGTTGATCATAGCAGCTTGTTCATGTGAACAGATGATTAATAAATTCTGTCATAGTAGGTGATGCTTTT
This sequence comes from Populus trichocarpa, assembly GCF_000002775.5. Lineage (NCBI taxonomy): Eukaryota > Viridiplantae > Streptophyta > Magnoliopsida > Malpighiales > Salicaceae > Populus > Populus trichocarpa. The sequence goes on along the minus strand of NC_037287.2, from coordinate 18,094,268 downwards.
GTTGACATGATTGTTTGAAATGCCTTGTATAATGTCCCCTCTGTGCATTTGAATTAGTTCCAGTTTTTTCGTAACTCTAATTTTCAAAAAAATTAGAACATTACCTGTTTCTTTATAACTCATTAATCTTTGATATTTTGATAGTTTGCTGCCTCATTTTACTGAATGACCTCTCGTGGAGAATTGTGCTGGCCGATGCCTTGCTGACCTTTTCTCAAGGGGGCAAAGACATCTAAAATAACATTGGTAAAAAGAAAAATTCTGTATGTGTTATCAAGTATGCTAACGCTTCGCAAAACGAGGTGTGTAGAAACCTGAAGGCGAACGTGTTAGCAGCCTTTTTATGCTTAAGCTATTTATTCAACTTGAACCGCAGATATTATTCGTTTTTACAACTTTATCCGTAGAGTTCAACTCTACATCAAAGGATCATGAAAAAAAAGACCTAACACAGACCAAGGAGACCCAGAAAGTCTCAAGCTTGTGATCTATTAGTCCTTCTTCGCTTGTTGGAATGCAGTGATCTATGCAAGACTCCGTGGCTTTCGAATGCAGGTGTTGAGGCCAGCGTCGATGAAAGCTTGTTGGTCAGACTCAGAAGTGACACCTACAATCTGACTCTTAACACCCATCTTACGTAACAGCTGTGTTGCCTGACATAATGTATATGATCAGGAGCAGATGTAAATATCATATAAAATGTACATCACGACATTAATTGGCAGTTGAAGTTTTTATACAGGAAACGAAATTTACAATTTTATGCTTCAAGACTAAACCAAAATGGCCTCAGAATCATGATGGATCAACTTTCAATTTCATTGAGTTCCTTTGTATTTCATCAAGATTTTGCAGACTGACAGTTGTTTCCTTTTCACTATACCAAGTTAGTGGTTCATAAAAACTATCATTATATTATGATCATATATAATGTGGATGGGGTTTTTAAAAACATTAATAAGTTGAAACTGATCAAAAAATATATACCTGAATTCCAGTCATGATGGGCATTTGATCGTCCATAATAATGAGATCAAAAGAAGCCCCAGCAAGATGAAGATAAACAGCTTCTTTCCCATTCTTCGCCTCTTGAAATTCCATTGCACGATGCTTTTCTGTCCCTACTGGCATCGTGTATCTCTGAATGGTGTCTCGAGCATCACGATCATCATCAACAACAAGCACAGAGTAATTATTGCTGGAAACATAGAAAAGACAGAAAATATTATGACTTTTAATATAATTCAAGGTACACAATCATTATTTAAGAGCAAATACACATGCCCCTGATCATGTTCTCCACTAGTGTCACTACTGATCAGTGCCTTCTGATTCAGCCATTGCTTCACATTAGCAATCTTCCGGCTTCCAGCTTCAATGTTGCTGCTCGTAGCACCAGATTCGTGAAGAAGATTCAACCTTAGTTCCCTGGTTTCCCTTTGATCTTTCTTGAGTGCTTCGGTTTCTGACTCAATTGCTTTCTGTAAAACCTGCCTCTTTTGATCAAACTTTGCAATGCACACATCGAGTTTCTTAACAAGATTCTGAATTTCTTGGTCAATTTGAGTGTTATCTTCGTCAGCCATTGATGAAGGAATTAATGGCTTCGTGATTCTGAGAGATAGAGAGAGGGTGAGAAAGACATTTCTACTCCGTCAACAAAAGACAAACATTTCTGAAGTCCATATATAGAGTGCAAAATTTATAAGAAGAATATGACCCGAAATTAGTTCTTTTCTACTCTGGAAAAAGAAAAAAGAAAAAAAACTACTAACAAAAGAAGCTCAAATATGACCCGAAACTAAACAAAAGACGTAGTAAAAAATTTAACGCATACTCTTCTGCATCTCCACCATCTTGCTTCTTGCTAAGCAAAGCTTGTTCCTTTCCTTGTTTCGCAGAGTGATCAAGTGCATTCCTATTGTCTTCTTCTGCATCTCCACCTTCTTGCTTCTTACTAGGCAAAGCGTGTTCATTTCCTTGTTCCCCAGGATGATCAGATGCCTTCCTATTGTCTTCTTCTGCTTCTCCGTCATCTTGCTTCTTACTAGGCAAAGCGTGTTCCTTTCCTTGTTCTCCGGAATGATCAGATGCATTCCTATTGTCTTCTTCTGCATCTCCGCCATCTTGCTTCTTACTAGGCAAAGCGTGTTCATTTCCTCGTTCCCCAGGATGATCAGATGCATTCCTATTGTCTTCTTCTGCATCTCCCCCATCTTGCTTCTTACTAGGCAAAGCGTGTTCCTTTCCTTGTTCTCCAGAATGATCAGATGCATTCCTATTGTCGTCTTCTTTGTTGGATTCATCAATATCAGTTGTCTTTGATGGTAAACTATTTGGGGAAAACTCATCCAATTCGGATAAGGCCTCTTTAAAAACGAATGAACTTTCCCTGTTATTTTTTATGCAACTAAATTATTTCACTATTAGAAATGTACAATAATGTACAAGATTCAAGAAATCCAAAGAACTACCTGGCCTTTTCCAAGCCTGCACTTACACCAGCCTTGATTCTCTCAATTTCAGCAGACACGCCAAGAACAGTATTCATCAGTTGCTCAAAGCATCCTAGAAGACAAGACATATGGTGGTCTGCAGCCATTGCTTCAGGATCAGAAGGCAAGCACAGAAAGAAATTCAGCGCTTCTCCACTGGCTACTCGAGAGCTGCTTCTTGTTAGATTGGAATCGCTTGAAATCGGCATTGAAACAATGAGCCCTTTTTTCTCTTGACTATCTTCTTCTGTCGTGACTTCATCCATCTTCTGACTCAGCCATTGCCTTGCTTTATCAATCTTTGCCCTTACTTCTTGATCAAGATTTTTTCTTGCAATAATTGATGCTTCAATTTCTACCTTAAAGGACTTGGCAGCGATGATTTCTTTGGAGCCGCCATCACTCTTTTCTAGTGATTTTGCAATGAAATGATCCAATTCTGAAAATAGCATCGTACTTTCAAGATCAATTTGAGTGTTATCTTTGTGAGCCATTGTTCTTGCTTTGGGAGTGAGAGAGAGGGCTGAATGAGTATTCTATGAGAGAGAAGCACCAAATTTGTGGCTTACAAAAGCGGTTATTTCTGTTAAGTTGTAGATTATGGACATATATTCTCCTTAAGCTTGTATGTGGATAAACTTTTTACATTTGATGCAGGAAAAATGCCTCAATCTTGTGGACAACAGATCATCAGTGAAGCTGAAGAACATAAATAAGCATTTTATGTGAAGAGGCAACTCAATTGTGAAACCAACAAAGCTCATAACAGAGAAACAGAGAAGGTAAAATTTCTAAAAGCCTCATTTCCCTATGTCCTCTCACCACACTCTTTCTTATACACACCACTTTCTGATTCTCCATATTCCTTTCAGTTTTATTATGAAAGTGGAATGGATGTGTTTCTGCAGCTATACTATGAAACCAAGAAAATTTCCATAAAGGAGCTGGCAATCATCACTGAGAGCCATTGCGGAAGCAATTCCTCGAGAGGTACAAAATATTGAAAGAAGACAGGGAAGGAAAATGCTGAAAAGGAACTGTATATTTGGGTCAGCGTCGAAATCCTCGGAAACCCGCTGATCTTTTGAGGATCGGAAGACTTCTCTTGAAGTTAAATCACAACATTCCACCTCGCATGCTGGTGATGCTCGTAGAAAACGTTATATAAAAGAGGGTGGACTGTATAACTTAGGTACTGTTATGTTTTTACAGTTGAAATCGCGTTTTGTGATTTGTAAATTTTGTTTTTTTCTTCTCTAATGAAGAATGAACTCAGTTAGTTCTCTTCTTTGGCTACATATGAACACCATGGACTCACAAGTCAATAATGTCATTTTTACAGTTGAAATCGCGTTTGTGATAAGTTAAAATGACGATTTGTTGACTAGGTTTTTAGACGAGGCTGGATTTCAAAATAAACCGAGTGATAGTTGATCTATATGTAAAACCTCAATATATATTAATAGCAAAACAGATAAACCACCTTTTAAGCCAGAACTATGATAATATACATGGAAAGAAGAAGCACACGACAGAATCATCCTTGGAACATAGAACCAACTATTGGAATAACCCATGGTTAAGTTTTGCAGAGCATAGAACAAATGTGGGACTAATTTAATTTAATTTCAGTAAAAAAATGTAAGCATGCAATGACCAATTACGAAGCTGAATGATCAACATCAGAACAAAAACGTGAAAACAAGTTCTAACAATTTCTACCATTCCATTCCATTTACTATGCTTTTGCAAGCAACACTTCCATATTCATCTTGAAGCACAGCGATTATTAGTTTTTACAACTATTTTCTCTTTTAGAATCACAAGGTAGTCAGAAACTTTATCCATGGAGTTCATCTCTACATCAAAGGACAAAGGAAAAAAAAAAAACGAACACAGACCAAGGAGACTCAGATACTCTCAAGCTTGTGATGCATCAGCCCTTCTTTGCTTGTTGCAATTAGGGAATGCAGTGATCTATTCGGTATCCAGTGGCATTTGAAGGCATTCGTCGGCGCCAGCGTCGATAAAAGCTTGTTGGACAGACTCAGAAGCGAAACCTATAATCTGACTCTTAACACCCATCTTACGTAACAGCTGTGTTGCCTGACATATATGTATATGACCAGGGACAGATGTAAATATCATATAAAACGTATATCATGACATTAATTGGCAGTTGAAGTGTTTATACAGGAAACGAAATTTACAATTTTATGCTTCAAGACTAGACCAAAATGGCCTCAGAATCATGATGGATCAACTTTCAATTTCATTGAGTTCCTATGTATTTCATCAAGATCAAGATCAGATTTTGCAGACTTACAGTTGTTTACTTTCCACTCTACCAAGTTAGTGGTTCTTAAAAACTATCACTTTATCATGAGTTATCAAGAAAATTTCTTCATTCCAAATTTATCAAAAACCTACAAAGGGGTTGAGGTTTTGAAAAACATTAATAAGTTGAAGCTGGTCAAAAGACATATACCTGTATTCCAGTCATGATGGGCATTTGATCGTCCATAATAATGAGATCAAAAGAAGCCCCAGCAAGATGAAGATAAACAGCTTCTTTCCCATTCCTCGCCTCTTGAAATTCCAATGTAAAGTGCTTCTCTGTCCCAACTACCATCACGTATCTCCAAATGATGTCTCGAGCATCACGATCATCATGAACAATAAGCACAGAGTAATTATTGCTGGAAACATAGAAAAGACAGAAAATATTATGATCTTTAATATAATTCAAGGTAAACAATCATTGTTTAAGAGCAAATCCACATACCCCTGATCATGGTCTCCACTAGTGTCACCACTGATCAGTGCCTTCTGATTCAGCCATTGCTTCACATTAGCAATCTTCCGGCTTCCAGCTTCAATGTTGCTGCTCGTAGCACCAGATTCGTGAAGAAGATTCAACCTTAGTTCCCTGGTTTCATTTTGATCTTTCTTGAGTGCTTCGATTTCTGACTCAATTGCATTCTCTAAAACCTGCCTCTTTTGATCAATCTTTGCAATGCACTCATCTAGTTTCTTAACTAGATTATGGATTTCTGGATCAAGTTGAGTGTAATCTTCGTCAGCCATAGCTTGTTCCCCAGAATGACTAAATGCATTCCCATTGTCTTCTTTCTTTGATTCATCAATATCAGTTGTCTTTGATGGTAAACTTTTTGACAAAAACTTATCCAAATCGGACAAGGCTTCTTTATAAACGAATGAACGTTCCCTGTTATTTTTTTTAATGCAAATTAATTATTGCTCTAGTAAAAATATACAAGATTTTTACAAGATTCAAGAAATACAAGGAACTACCTGGCCTTGTCCAAGCCTTCACGTACAGAAGCCTTGACCCGCTCAATTTCCTCAGGTAAGGGATTCCAAGAACCAGGCAATGTATCCTCCGAAATGCCAAGAGCAGTACTCATCAGTTGCTCAGTGCCTCCTTGAAGACTAGACTTACGGTGGTCGGCAGCCATTGCTTCCGGATCAGAAGGCAAGCACTGAAAGAAATTCTGCTTGGAGTTGCTTGAAATCGGCGATGCAGCAATCAGCCCTATATCCTCATGACTACCTTCTTTTGTCTTGAATTCATCTATCTTCTGATTCAGCCATTGCCTTGCTTTATCAATCTTGGCCCTTACTTGTTGATCAAGATTGTTTCTTGTGATAACTGATGCTTCAATTTCTATCTTGAAGGACTTGGCAGCAATGATTTCTTTGGAGCAGCGATCACTCTTTTCTTGTGATTTTGCAATGAAATGATCCAATTCTGAAAATAGCATCTTACTTTCAAGCTCAATTTGAGTGTTATCTTCCACAGCCATTGATGCACTGTACTGTTCTTGCTTTGGGGGGGGGGTATTCTATGAGAGAGAAGCGCCAAATTTGTGGTTTGCAAGAGCGGTTATTTCTGTTAAGAAGTTGTGATTTGTCACATGCGGGTGATACTGGCAGACAGCCTTTATATAGAAGAGGGCGGACTGAATAACCGAGTAGAATTCTTGAGGCAATTCTAAAATGTATGTTGATAAACATTTTACATTTGATGCAGGAAAAATAGTGTCTTTTCTACATGAGTTCACTTTTTTACTTTTACACAAATATAATTAAATATAATTAAAATACTTAAAATAAAAATAAAAGATAAGAGAAATAAATTATAAACTTGGTTTTTAATAATGTGGTTTAAGAAGACTATATCAACACCTCATGTACTAAATTGTATTTAAGTATTGTATTTATTTATCAATCCAAATTAAAAGGTACAATTATCACGATGAATTCACACTGAACTTTTCACACTACTTGAACATGTTTCCTCTTCAAGATCTTTTCTTGATGACAATACATCATCAATACCAAGAATTTTTCTCAGACTCTCAAGAATTTATAAATGTAATTTTGTTATCATGAAATTACTTTCTCAACAAAGTAAATTTTACAATTGAAAATCTAAGTAATTTTATATCTTATTAGATAGCACTTAAGAGACTAAAAAGTTTTAAGTATTGTTAGAATATAAATATATACTTTTATGCAATATTATGAAGATTTGATTGCACAAATATGAGTACGAGTAATGATGAATAATTGTGAAGTTGTTTTGCTTTTAAAATAGCTTTTATATGATATATGTTTGGATTTCCTTGTAAGATTTATAATTTGACAAGCTATATATATATATATATATTAAAAACTAGTTGTTTATAGTCGTTATAATTTTATTGGCGACTGAAATGGTTAGCCAGTTCAAATTGATCAAACTAATTGTTCAACCGATTCCTGCATAATTTCTAGATGTTCATAAAAAATAAACAAGCATTCGACCAATTAATTTGGTATACCCAAACAGTTGACCAGTTCATGCAGAATTTAAATTTATCAGTTTTAATCCTGAGTGAATTTTTAAAAAAAAAATTATTAATTATTTTAAAATGTATATAAAATAAAGTGTGTGTATTCTTTTTAATTTATGATATAAAGTAGGATATAAATATTTACATTTAGTATTAAAAAAATACTTAAATTAAGTCTTCATTTTGTTTTCTTTTTTAACTTCTATTATGTCTGTGTTGATGTATTCTTTATATAAAAATTATTTAAAATTTATTCTCAAAAAAACATATTATTATTTAATTTTCATGTATTCTTCGTATAAATTTCATCAATGCTTCAAATGGATGGATATGTGGAAATGTTCAAGCGCAGCTATATGATATGTCCTTGCCATAAAAAGAGTTTGCATACAATATAGTGTCGAGAGGTTATTGGCCATTGCTTTACACAGCTGGCTCAAATTAAGGCCAAGTTGGGTAATAATCTAAGGCTCTATTTAAGATTTTAAGAATAAATAAGATATATTTATTAATAATATTTTATAAAATAAAGATTGTTCTCAGTTACTAAATGAAAATTATCCAAGACTCCATTTATAAATATAAATAAAAAATAAAAAAATATTTCTTAAATATTTTAAAATACTTTATTATAATTTTGTTTAAATTTTCAGTTTTAGTGCCAATTTATTGTCACGGTAAATTTTTCAAAAATATTATTTAATCAGGTTAAACGTGGTAGATAGCATAGTGATTTGACAACTCGGCTTTTGCCGAATTTAAAGAAAAACTAGGTGTGAGTTAAATAAGTTTGGCTCGGCCACCTTTATTAACACCACGAATTAGCAGCGCCACCTTTTAACTAGCCAAGGAAAAGAAAATATGCAAGAACCAGATATTGTTTAAGTTCATCTCTACATCAAAGGACAAAGGGGAAAAAACGAACACAGACCAAGGAGACCCAGATACTCTCAAGCTTGTGAAGCATCAGCCCTTCTTTGCTTGTTGGAATTAGGAAGGAATGCAGTGATCTATGCAGTATCCAGTGGCATTTTAAGGCATTCGTCGGCGCCAGCGTCGATGAAAGCTTGTTGGTCAGACTCAGAAGTGACACCTATAATCGGACTCTTAACACCCATCTTACGTAGCAGCTGTGTTGCCTGACATATATGTATATGATCAGGAACAGATGTAAATTCCAATGTAGGAAGGAATGCAGTGATCTATGCAGTATCCAGTGGCATTTTAAGGCATTCGTCGGCGCCAGCGTCGATGAAAGCTTGGTGGTCAGACTCAGAAGTGACACCTATAATCGGACTCTTAACACCCATCTTACGTAGCAGCTGTGTTGCCTGACATATATGTGTATGATCAGGAACAGATGTAAATATCATATAAAATGTATATCACGACATTAATTGGCAGTTGAAGATTTTATACAGGGAACGAAATTTACAATTTTATGCTTCAAGACTGGACCAAAATGGCCTCAGAATCATGATGGGTCAACTTTCAATTTCAGATTTTGCAGACTGACAGTTATTTCACCAAGTTGGTGATTCTTAAAAACTGTCACTATATCATGATTTATCAAGAAAATAAAGAAGAAGCTTTCTTTATTCCAATTTTATCCAAAAAACTACAATGAGATCAAAAGAAGCCCCAGCATATGAATATTGTCCATGATAATAATAATTAGTTGGAGCTGGTCAAAAAATATATACCTGAATTCCAGTCATGATGGGCATTTGATTGTCCATAATAATGAGATCAAAAGAAGCCCCGGCAAGATGAAGATAAACAGCTTCTTTCCCATTCTTCGCCTCTTGAAATTCCATTGCACGATGCTTTTCTGTCCCAACTGGCATCGTGTATCTCTGAATGGTGTCTCGAGCATCACGAATTCACGATCATCATCAACAATAAGCACAGAGTAACTATTGCTGGAAACATAGAAAAGACTGAAAATATTATGATTTTTAATATAATTCAACGTAAACAATTATTATTTAAGAGCAAATACACATGCCCCTGATCATGATCTCCACTAGTGTCACCACTGATCAGTGCCTTCTGATTCAGCCATTGCTTCACATTAGCAATCTTCCGGCTTCCAGCTTCAATGTTGCTGCTCGTAGCAGTACCAGATTCGTGAACAAGACTCAACCTTAGTTCCCTGGTTTCATTTTGATCTTTCTTGAGTGCTTCGGTTTCTGACTCAATTGCGTTCTGTAAAACCTGCCTCTTTTGATCAAACTTCGCAATGTACTCATCTAGTTTCTTAACAAGATTCTGAGTTTCTGGATCAATTTGAGCGTTATCTTCGTCAGCCATTGATGAACGAATTAATCTCTTCGTGACTCTGAGAGAAAGAGAGAGAGGGTGAGAAAGACATTTCTACTCTAGCAAAAAAATAAGATAAACATTTCTAAAGTCCATGTATAGAGTGCAAAATTTACAAGAAGAATATGTGGAAAATGGTTTCATCTGGATCAAAGTGAACAAGTTAGTGCATTTCTACTCTGGAAAAAGAAAAAAGAAAAAAAATACTAACAAAAGAAGCTCAAATATGACCCTGAACTAAACCAGAAAACATAGTAAAAATTCTGAGGTACATGTATGGAGCTACCTGGCCTTGTCCAAGCATTCACATACAGCAGCCTTGACTCGCTCAATTTCCTCAGGTAAGGGATTCCAAGGACCAGGCAATGTATCCTCTGAAATGCCGAGAGCAGCATTCATCAGTTGCTTATTGCCTCCTCGAAGACTAGACTTATGGTGGTCAGCGGCCATTGCTTCTTGATCAGAAGGCAAGCACTGAAAGAAATTCAGCTTGGAGTTGCTTGAAATCAGCATTGAAACAATGAGCCCTTTATTCTCATGACTATCTTCTTCTATCTTGAATTCATCCATCTTCTGATTCAGCCACTGCCTTGCCTTATCAATCTTGACACTTACTTCTTGACCAAGATTGTTTCTTGCAATAACTGATGCTTCAACTTCTATCTTGAAGAACTTGGCAGCAGTGATTTCTTTGGAGCTGCGATCACTCTTTTCTTGTGATTTTGCAATGAAATGATCCAATTCTAAAAATAGCATCTTACTTTTAAGTTCAATTTGAGTGTTATCTTTGCCAGCCATTGATGTACTGTACCGTTCTTGCTTTGGGAGTGAGAGAGAGAGAGAGAGCTGAATGAGTATTCTATAAGAGCGATGCGCCAAAATTGTGGTTTGTAAGAGCGGTTGTTTCTGTTAAGGAAGCCTTTACATAAAAGAGGGTGGACTGAATAACCGAGTAGAATTCTTGAGGCAAATCTAAAATTTTATTTATTTATTTATTTCTTCTTGGCCACGAGGAAAGGAAAAACTGGGCTTATTAAACTGGTCTGTGGGGTGAAGTTGATCTAGAGATGTTTGCTTTGCATGCAAAAACAAACATAATTCATGCGCGTTATAGATTGCATCAAATTTGGGGTTAGTCTTTCCCCCAAGAGGTAAGCGCCAAAGGGTTTGTGTTTTAAAGGGCTGTTAAGGGGATCTGCGCAGTCCACACACAGTTGATAAATTAGCCTGATTTTTGTTTGTTATTATTCTTAATGACAATTAACACTGACCTTTTACTGTCAAGATAGTTAATGCTGGGCTTAGGACGTCACTGAAGATCAGTTATAGATGTTTGGTAGATTTTTTTCTAGTCATTGCGATAACACTGACCCGTTTCGCTTGGCTTGAGGTCACAAAACTGACCCGTTTCGCTTGATAGATTCGTGAAAGAATTGCTTGGTATTGATAAAGGCTTAAGTTGGTCGCGATGTAGTGCGCAATGTTAAGCAAGTGGAACGAGGCGTATCGGAAGAATTTTGATTTTATCCTTGCAATTTCCTTTCCTTTTCTTTTTTCATTTCATTTTTCTCTCAATCTTGTCTTTAATTTTAAGTTTATTTATATTTTTTTTTCAATCAAGTCTCAGTTAACTCTCGTATAGTTTAGGTTTACACTGAGTTAAACAATAGGTACATGAAAACATTTTTTATTCCATCAATTTCTTACTATTTATAAGAAGCAAAAATCAATGTAACTTTACTTGTCTAAATTGATAGAATACACACTTTTTGATTCAATCTCATGTTTTATTCTGTTAAATACAGGAATCAGGTTCTTGAAAATCTGTTTGAATAAGGACAAAGTTTCGAGTTCAAATAATACAGAATCCTACAATGTTCCTTCGTGAAAAATCGGTGCATCCTGAAAGGCTATTGATTGCATATACTGTGATCCTGTCATGACCCAACAAGCACTTGCCAACCTAAGCCCATGTCAGTCTCACACTCTCACCTGTCTCTTAATTACTCTCTGATTCCATGCTGACCACAAAAATTTTTGTACGATTTCACCTTCCTTTAAAGCACAACTTGATTTTTCCCTCCTCCCCTGTCTCCTATCCACCATGGAAACTCCCATCCCATGCTCAGCAGAAGAGGAACATATTTTCCGAAGCCAGCATCCAGCAGTCCCGGTGCCGGACATCACACTCAATGATTTTGTACTCCAAGATGCTGAATTGTATGCTGACAAGGTAGCATTTGTGGAGGCTGTGACAGGAAAGACATACATATGCAGAGGTTGTTAGAGACACTAGGAGGTTTGCTAGGGCCTTAAGGTCTCTTGGCCTGAGAAAAGGATATGTGGTGATTGTAGCATGTGGAGGCTGCAGATGCTAAGCTTATTGTCACAAATGACCTTAACTATTGAAAGGTAATTAGTTAGTCTTATGATAATTATTGTAACAATAATTGTTTTATAGTTATTAAAGTCTGTCCATGATCAATCCAGCTAAAAAGCCAGGTTCCAGATCACACAAGTTAACCCGAGTTAATATAGAAAAATTAAAAAAAATATTTGAGATTTTAATATTTCATGTGAAAGGGTTAAGAATCCATTGATATATATGTAGGCTATGTATGTTGTAAATAATAAAATTTAAGAAATTTTATTAAAAGATTTTTTATTGCACATTAAAAATATATTATTATTTTATTCTTTTAAGTTTAAGTATTTAAACTAAAAAAAGTTTTTATCCAACAATAAAAAAATATAATTTTCTTCTTGTAAACATAAAATATATATGTGGGGGGCTTTCAATTCCATGTTAAAAAAATATAATTTTCTTCTAATATTTGTATAGTTAATTTTGATATAAATTGATAAAAAAAAAATAAATGTAGTTGATCTACGTATACAAGATTGAGCCAAGCAAACAAAAATCATGTCTAGTTTTTTGCTTATTCTCGGGAGCATATATGTTAGAATGTTGATACGTAAAAATAGGAATAACTTTGTATGTTGAGATGTGTACATGTAAAAAAGAGAAGGGTATCTGCCTTGAGGGGGATAAAAAAGAGTCAAGTTCTAGATTAACCCAGCAAATTAAATGATTTTTTCCATACCAATTATAAATCTGAATTTTTCTTTATTCAGACCTATCAAGATCCAGATCACTCGGATCCTAAAGTAACCCACCGGGCATATTGATAGCTATACTTATAATCAGTAATGTCATGGATTTAGTTCAATTTTTAATGATATCTTTTTATTATTATTTTTGATAATAATAGATATCTGGGCAACTTACACGCATGTTTTTTTTTTTAGTTTAACGTGGGTGTCCGAACCAGCTTGCGCGCACCTCGACTAATCCCACTGGCCCTGAAGTTAACGACCATGTAAACCTCCAGTGGCCATCATATGAGCAACCACATGGCTCGAACCTGAACTTACCCGCATACTTGAGAATACATGTGAAGGGTCTAGGGTACCTATAATTGTACTGAGTGAGATGTGCATTAGCACTGCCATGAATTGGAATGAACTGCTTGATGCAGCTGACCGCTCTGGCGATATACTTGCTTGTGAGGAAGTCCACCAGAGTGATCTATGTGCACTTCCATTCTCATCAGGCACCACCGGGATGTCAAAGGGTGTGATGTTAACCCATCGGAATCTGGTGGCTAATTTGTGCTCCAGTCTCTTTAGTGAAGACCCAGAAATGGTGGGTCATGTTGCCACACTGGGCCTAATTCCATTCTTTCACATATATGGTATCACTGGAATATGTTGTGCCACCCTAAGGAACAAGGGGAAAGTAGTGGTGATGGGGAGGACATTTCTAAATGCGTTGATCACACAGGAGGTCAGTTTTGCACCAATTGTGCCACCAATTGGCTTAGTTAAGAACCCAATAGTGGAGGAATTTGATCTCAGCAAGCTCAAACTGCAGCAGCTCCACTTGCCCCAGAGCTGCTCGCTGCCTTTGAAAACAAGTTCCCTGGCGTCCAAGTCCAAGAGGCGAGTATAATTTTGCTCCATTGTTGTGAATTAGACATGATTGTTGAATGATTTATTTCCAAGAAATGCTCTGCCTGTGATTCATTGTTTTCATCTGATCGAATATTCTTTACGAAAAGATCATGTTCAAATTAACGTGCTACTAGTCTTGTTTTTGGTCAGGCATATGGACTGACAGAGCACAGCTGCATCACACTCACTCATGGGGATCCTAGTAAAGGCCATGGCATTGCAAAGAAAAACTCAGTAGGATTCCTCCTTCCCCATTTGGAAATCAAGCTCATCGATCCTGAAACTGGTCGGTCCCTGGTGAAATTTGTGTAAGAAGTCAATGCGTTCCGCAAGGTACAAAGATACTAATTAATTATCGATAAAACTCGTAGGAAATTAGAGCTAGTGTAACTTCACTGGTAGGGATGATTTAGCTTGACTTTTACTAACTTCAGTAAGGAGGAGACGGGCAGGAGCATTGACACTGATGGATGGCTGCGCACTGGTGACATTGGGTTCTTAGACAATGATGGAGATATCTTTATAGTGGATCGTATGAAAGAACTAATCAAGTACAAGGGCTTTCAAGTAAGATCAAACAGCTTGACTTTTCTCTTTTGGACATACTGTTACGCAAGAATCATAAAGCAATGCCCACCATGGGGAAATAATGCGAGGGCTTCTTTTAATATACCAAAACCACCTTCAGGGAAATAATGCGAGGGCTTCTTTTAATATACCAAAACCACCTTCAGGGAAGTAATGCGAGGGCTTCTTAGAGAGAAGATGGGGACGAACTCGAAAGCTAGCCAATGAAACATAGTCCAAGTGGCACGGCCTTGCTGTCTCTTTTCTTTGATTGACTATGTGGGGATTAATGACTGCGATAAATTATAAGAATATGCGCGCTTTGAATTTTGACTGGTATCTGTTTGGATTTTATTAGTATAATGAAGCCCGCCATCTGTGGGAATATGTTTGTGGGAATATGTTTGTGGGATTTGTGTCCATTGTTACACTTCAAATTATTATTATTATTATTATTTCTTTTAGGTAAATGACTTTAAAATTTAGTGCATTCTATTCCCTCCGGTTGGGCCAAAAAATTGGGTTTATTAAGCTTTAGAAATGTACTCTCAAATAAAGTTAACTCGAGTTAGTTTTATCAATTTAAATTAACTCGAGTTAATTTTTAAAATCAATTAAAACCCGAGTTAAAAGTTAAATTAACTCCAATTAGCAACATTGCCTACTTTCCACAAAATCTATTATTTATTATTTGGATGAATTGTATGGAATATATAATTTATAAGCAACTCTGTTTGTCAATAAAAAAACAAGCATAGCTGCTCTCAAAAAATTGATTAGTCTTGGATTGAGAACTGTGGGTATTTGTTTTTCACGTTGGTTTGAGGGTTAAAAAATAAATAATTTTTTTGAATAATTGACTCAACAAGAAGCCAAAGCATCAATTATTATTCAGAGTACCAAAACCTGTGGGAGAAAAAACTTGAAAACGAAAGGAGTAGTGTCAACTGTGATTTCTAAAAGCTTTGGTTTCCTCAAATATTTAATTCAATAACCTTGGAATTTCAAGTGACACGTGCTGCCGTTCACATGCATGTGTTCATGTGGGTGTGTGTGGCTAGTCTGCCAAGAAAATTTGAAATGAAAATTATCTGTTGACAATTTTTTATTAAAATAAAATATACTGGGGAGGATTCTCGAGGGTGTTGGGGGGCAACAGTAACAGTAATTTTTTAAAATATTTTTTGTTTTAAAAATGCATACAAATAAAACTTTTATTATTATTTTTAAAAATATATTTTTAACAATAGCACATAAAAATTTTAATTTAAAACAAAATAAATCAAAATCTCGTGAAATTCCGGTTACACCTGACACAAACAGGCCTGAAATATCCTATCCTCCGAACATCTTTACCGGCTGAGCATGGTCAGGTATCCACGTTCTATTTTTAAAAAAAATGAACCAGTAAAAGAGCAAGTAAAAACTAGAAGACATAGCCTAGTGACCCCACGTGGATCTCCTGAACTAATCATATGGACGAGATCTTGCATCTTTTAAATACCACACTTTTTTAGATTTAAGTATAAATTAGTTCCTGACCAAAAAGGCCATCTTACTTATTCAAATTTACCGTCTTCCCTACTTATTTTCTATATTCTATTTCTTTTAAAAATAAATTGAAAAGGAATACGGAATTGACAGAGGGATTGATCTATAAATAGATTGAGAGATCGGGAGTTAAATCTTGATTTTTTAAAAACACAAGGATTAATTGGTTGGTTGGTTAAACTACGAGGACTATGTTATAATTAACTTTATTTTAATTAACAGTTCTATGCTTTTATATTATTAATCTAGCAAGGTGCGTCCTTTTTTTTTTAATCAGAAAATGATTTCATATTTTAATATCAACAAGTTGGTTGTAAAATTAATTAAGTTTATCCTTTTTTATTATTTTAAAAAAAGCATTGCCAGCTCCAATAGACCGACTTAATTTCTTGAAACTTCGCTCTTAATATCATATTGTCAACTAGTCCAACTTGTTTGCAATAATGTCACCTCCTATTATTTATTTATTTGACCATCATTTCGGTTGTACTCGAGGAGGAGTAAATTAAAAAGAAAAAACTTAAGAAATAAAGATTTCGTAAATTCTTTTTACATGAAGATGATTTAATAAATAACAGGCAAAACTTACTGGGAAAGGAACTGCCAAGCAAAGGGAGAATTCTATGTGAGCAATAGTCAACGTCTAAACTAACAAAACTTAAATCCGTGAAGAAAATAAATTCACACCCAGTTAAAACCCATTATAATTTATTATTTAAAAAAATTCAAAACCATGTCATTTTAATTTTTTAAAGATAAATTGAGTTAATCCAAGTTAGCATATACAATTTATATCTCGGGTTTTAAATCATATCACCCATCAAGCTGGATTTAATAGCTTTACGTTCATGACATGAAGAGCTGAAGAAAACAAACAATTCAAATTATTTTTTTTTATTTTTGTTTTTTTCTAGTTGAATGCTTTTGTGACCTAATCATATGAAATTAGGTTTGAAAATCTTAAATTCTCGATAATTTTTTATTTTGACTCAATTTTTTTTTTATTTTTTAGTTCCTTGATTTAAAAGAGAAGAGAGAAATTCATCTGAAAAATAGCAAGGAGAGATAAAATCATGGGTTTAGTCACTTTTCAACAACGAAACTCGTCATTTTTAGTGTCAACGAGTTTCATTTAACAAGAGAAGTTTGATAATAATTGTTTTTTTTCCCTAAACATTTATGAAAAAAAAGAGATCGGATTCTATCTAGATGTTTTTAATTTGATTGATTTTGATTTTTTTTTTAGTGACTTTAAGATATTTTAGGGTTATTAGATGGTCTGTAAATGATATAATGGTATTCTTAGGTGAAAATTACTTGAAAAAATTGAATTTTGAGCTAAAAATCATCATTTATTTTTTCATCTACCACAATAGTGGTAAAATTGGAATAATGCTTTGTTAATATAAAATTGAATTTTATATAACTTTTTCTATATGAAAAAAAGTTATTCACCCCCTTAAAATAATAAAAAAAAAACATAAATGATTTAGGTACATGGGTCTATCCTTTTATTTTCAATTTCATTTATTATTGTTGGTTTTTATTGATTTTTTTATTGTTTTTTCATGATTAGTGTTACTAGGTTAGAAGTTACCTTGTGTTATCTTGAGTTTTTTTTTTAATTTTTTTTAATTTATTAATTTAATAAAATCATATAAAAAATAAATTTTATATAATTTAATTTATTTATATCTAAAACTTTTAAGCTTGTTGTACTTAAATTTAATAACAATACGTCAAGATTTTATGTAATTATTTTTTTACTTAAAAAAATTAATCCAACGCACATGGCAAACGCAGTGCAGAAAATAACCTTGTTTTTTCTTTATTTTCCAAAAAACAGGACTGAAAAAGCAAAAGAAAAGAGCCCACAGAGAGGGCGTGTCTGTGCAAACTAGTACGTCCCATTTCCACGTGTCGATTATCAATTCCTCCACAAAAATAACAAAACAGGAATCCACCACCCAAAAAAATAAAAGAAAGGAAAAGCAACATTAACACAACTGGTAAGTTTTAGATTTATTTTTAAAAAATTATTAGTTTAAATTTTATAAATTTTAAGGTAATTGAAAGATTATATAATTATTAATTTTAAAATTTATGATATTAAATAAGATATGTATAAATTGACCAAACACCCACACTAATAAAAAAACAAAACAATAAAAGGGAAAGGAAAGACTCAGTAATTGCTGCATTTATTCCCTCACACAGTAACAAGAAGTCAAGTGGTGTAATGAAAGCAAGGAAGCAAGCTCCTCATTTTATGCTCCTCACCTCCTCATTTTCTCTCATTAATCACAAACAGCATTAAAAATAAAGTTCTCAGGCAGCTTTTTGACAGAGATCCCTTCTGTTTCTCCCTCTCCTGAAGGGTAAGTAGTAGTACTAGTAGTTTTTCTTCCTTTCTTTTTTCTTTTTTCCACTCTTTCAAGTTTCAAATTGAGGAAAAAAAAGAATGAAAATCTGTAGTATTATTTCCTCTGTGATGCTTTGGGATATCACAATAATAGAAGAGAGACAAAAGGGTTTTTACGGTGATAGCTTCTTCGTAGCTTCATGTCACGTGTCTTCCCTTTATATAGGTAAATGGAAATTTATAGTTTGTGGCTTCATGTAGACTAAAGAGCTGTGGAATTTCTAAAAATGAGGAATCCCATTTTCTCAATAGTTAAGAGTGGGGACTTTTCATTCAAAGAAAGTTTTTTTTTTTTAAATAAATTTTACAGAGTGCCTTTTCTTTTGTTTCTACCATTCTTTTATGTCGGCTGTAGCAGTAGTGGTACATTTTTTTTTGGTTCAGTTCTTGGGAGAGTAAGCTACGAGACGATGTGTCGTTTCTTGCCAAAAATAGGAATGATTGAGAGTGGGGGGACCTTTACTCTTTTTTTTGTTTTGTTTTGCAAGGTACGAAGTCTAGTTTGTTTTGTTCTGTGTTTTTATTCTGAGTGAATTAGTGGATGTGTTGGGGTGGGGGGGTAAGATTCTTTTAAACACGTTAGGTGACGAGTCGGTATGGTTCTTATTCAGGGGCCTACTTACTGTGATTAGCCCAAACAACTTCAATGTGAATTATTGCTTGCTTTTTGTTGATGGCGAAAAGGTGAAACCAGGTCCATTCAATACAAGTTAGATATAAAGAGACAATTGGGATATATATATATATAGAGAGAGAGAGAGAGAAAGAGAGGGGGGAGGGAGTGAAAGAGGGGGTTTTATGATGAGTGGTAAATTCCTAGAGGAATTTGACCACAAAGTGTTGCAGGATTTTAGGGAGCAATTATTAGGTGTGCTTGGATAAGATGTGATTTTGAGAGAGACAACTTTGTTAGTTAACACTCTGAGAGTTCATGGTTGGGTCTAGGAGAGGTAAATATGGATAAAAGTAGAGGGATTGGATTGTTTTTTGTGTTCAGTTTCTTGATTTGAAGGGAGGGGAGATTTTTGTGTCAGCATCTCGAGGTGAAGAGGTTTCAAGTTGCTGTGCTTGAGATCTGTAAACTGATTGGTGGATGTTTGTGTTTGTAGATTTGGAGATTGATTGATTTCTGCAAGAGAATATACTGGGTTAAAGAGTGACCTTTATTTTAGTGGATACTGCTTTTACTTGGTTTAGTTAAAGTCTATCTGGTGCTTTGTTCGAATTCTCTGAGCTTGAGATTCAGTGCATTTGTAGGCATCAAGAGGAACTATTTTGCAATATTGGGGAAGAAGCAGATCGGATATTGTTCTCGTAAAGGGAATAAAGATTGGCTTTCCTATTTACATAAACATAGATGGCTAGCACTTAGATACATCAAGATTTAAAGGTCAGCTGTGTTCTTCACCTTTTCGGGGTCATGTGCTTTTTATATTATCAATTTTTGCAGAACCTCTTTCCAATTCTGTTCTATATTAGTATCCTTTGAGTTTTGCATGTTTAAATTTGCATTTTGATTCTTTATTTTCCTTAAGTTATAGAAACGTTGATATCATGATGATTGCAGGATCTGGTTTCTAATCGCTTGTGGATTACATGAAGAAGTACTCTTTGTGAAGTGATTCTATGAGTTCTGTCTCACTGATGGAGTGGAATGGCAAACCCCACTTGCAGTGGGACTGGGAAAACCTGATAATGTTCAATGCAATAACAAATGAAAATTCAAAGCAGTTAAGCCTAACAGATTTGGAAACTGATGGAGAAAAAGGAAATGATTCTGGGTTTTTCTATTCATCTGGGAGTGTAAGCAGAAGCCGTGGATCTATCTCTGACTTAGAACTTGCTTCTTTCTCAAAGAGCTCGAAGTCAGCTTCCACCAATTCTTCATCAGCTGGGGAAGTTAAAACATCCAAATTCACTTTGGGGGCCTCTAAAACAAATCCATCAGATTACAATAAGGAAGAACTTGTGAAGGCTAAGGCAACTGATACTTCTCCCACGCTTGAAGCTTCAGTTGGTTCAGGTGACCAGCTGCTTGGTTTGAAGCTTGGTAAAAGAACTTACTTTGAAGATGCTTGTGCTGGGAGCAATGCTCAGTCTTCATCAATATCTACGATTCCTGTGCCTTCTTTTACTCCAGCAAAGAAATTGAAGTCCAGTAATCATAGTCAGCGTGCTCCACGCTGTCAAGTAGAAGGCTGTAACCTTGACCTCTCATCAGCTAAAGATTACCATCGCAAACATAGAGTTTGTGAAAGCCATTCAAAGTGCCCAAAGGTCATTGTAGCTGGTTTGGAACGCAGGTTTTGCCAGCAGTGTAGCAGGTAAAGCTTCTAATGAAATGAATGGTTGTTTTTTGTAAGATGATAGTGCATGAGAATGGGTCATCTTCTACTCGTTTTGGTGCCAATTGTTGTTATCTAGGGTGATATATTGATGATGCCTATTTTCCTCAATTAGTAATTATAGTAATGATAATTCCCAGCTCATATAATTGGTGTGACAATGTCTGCATTTTGAATGTCAAAGGTTCCATGGTCTGTCAGAGTTTGATGAAAAGAAGAAAAGCTGCCGCAGGCGACTTTCTGATCACAATGCAAGACGCCGCAAACAGCCAGGATCTGTCCATTTGAATCCTTCAAGACTTTCTTCATCATTATATGGTATTGGTATTGAACTGAGTCTTTGATTATTCTCTTGAAGCTGATTTATAGAATATGCTATTGTCATTCATCTTTGTTTTGGTTGTTTCTCAATCTTCCCATGTACTCTGAAATGAAGCTATATAGATTATGCTATAAATTTCCCTTTGCCTTAATGAGGCTAAACCAAGTGGAGGAAAGAGACCCCTTTGGTGAGTTCTGTATGAACTTCACGTCTCAAATTAATTTAACGATCTTTTCCAAATAGAAATTTCCTCTAATCGAGCATTCAAAAGGAAAAGAAGAAGAAGATTTCTTTCTGATTGTAACCTGACACTAGCAAGTTAATGTCCTAATTTATTTGGTTTTGAAATCACTAACAAATAAGCATAGTGTGGTAATATAGTTTCAAAGATTTCTCCCAGCATGTCTAACCTGCTTTTATCATTGGAACCTTCAGTGTGAGTTATGGAGATTTCTATATCTTGTGACCCTGTGATATGCTGTATGTGACAGAATCCATTGTGTCCATTGATTGTTTATTTTTTCTTCATCAATCCCCCAAAAGGCTTTCCCTTAATGAATTCTTGGTTAGCTTTATTTAACAAAATAAACCTGTGGTAGCCCTACATCTCATATGTCCCCTTTACATGTGGGACTAAATATTGTTTAAACTCGGGATACTTAAGTTCATGCAAGTAAATTGGTATTGCATGATAACCATTCATGCAACTTAACATGATCTTTGTTACCTATGCAGATGAGAGGCAACAGATGAGTCATGTTTGGGACAAGGCGCCACTTGTTCATTCCAGGCCCAATGCAAATTTGACATGGGAAAGCACATCCACCTCCAAGTTCACAATAACAAAAGAGTATATAGCAAAGCCTGCAGAAATAGGTGGTAGTGATAGGAGGCTCCACTTGCCTGGCATTGATCTGACAAATAGCATTGCTATTCAGCACCATCATAAGTCTAATGGCTTCTTACCATCCAAGGCCAAGGGCACTGCAGGTGAGGTTCTCAACCAAGGTTTGTTTTGTCTTCATTTTGAGAAACAAGCCTCACAATTATTGCATTGAGTTTCTAAATGTTGATGATTTGGTTAGTGCCATATAAAATTTTTACTTGGATTTCTTAGCAAGGTTTCCTTGATATGTCTAACAAGTAACTATGTGCTCCAGTAGCCAATAATAAAACAAAAAATAATGTAACATTTAACCAAAGATCCAACAAGAGCTTGTTTCATATGAAAAAGACATGAAGAGGAATAAACATCACAGCATGTCTTTGTGAGATTCACCAGGAGAGTCCATTTATAGTGTTGTAAATGGTGGATAATTTGGAAACTTAATGTTTTCTTCATGAAATTCACAACATCCAGTTTCACCTGTCTGTAACCCTAAATCATCGCCTTAAAAATTTCTTAATTTTTCAATTTATTCAGTGAGAGTTCAATGTCATCAATACATCTTTGGCATTTGTCATGGACTTGGAATGTGCTCTTAACCAATGCGATAAGCCATAAGTTGTTGGCTTGTGACTGCCGATTAGAACTAAAAGTAAGGTTGCTAATGCTTCAATCATTGGATATGAAACAAAAATGTGTCCCTCTATGAAATTTCTTCTGAATCAAGTGTCAACCTATCAACATCAGCATTTAAAAAGTGATGGAAAATTCGTAGTAAAATTATGAAAATTTTGCTTCAAGGACTTCGGAATATATTAATTGATTCACTTTTGCTTCTTTTTTTTTTGACACCCATGTGCAAGTAAGATATTTAACTGATGGATTCTAGGCACGATGGGCCTTAATTGTAACTGCTGTAAAATAAATAAGTGAATATTAACCCTGCATAACAAAATTAACATGCAATTAACATGTAATAAACTTGATTAAACGTTGTACAACATATTCTGTTATTCAGGTTGCACTATGCTATTTGATTTGAAATGAATATGATTTTTTGATTATGTTAATTGATACAATTTGTTACTTTTAACCTCAATGCTGCTAAATTGTATATAATAGCTTTCCCAACACTTGGTGTCTCTGATTCACTGAAGTTTAGGATTTGTCCACTGTCTGTGTCCACTTGGTCATGAGGCTCATTTGCTCTTTGTTTTCCTGCTATATTTCTTGTGTAATAGTACTTTTACATTACATAGATCCAAAGCTACATACATCCATGTACATGCAACAAGGATGTACAGGATTGCAGCATAAGCAAAGACTATTGGTTGCTCTGGTGGCTTAAAATAATCCTAATGTGACACGTGTGGTTGGAGCCTCATTCAAGAGTCAAAGTACAGTGATATTTCTGAAAATATCAGAAAGTTTTGAAGATAATGGATGATAGTTAGATACAATGATATATATAATTCAGCAGTGCAATCCATGGGGTGCCAAATCTGATATTTGACAGATGTACCACTGATTTTGGCTATTATGAATGCAAGTAAATGTGACAAAGCCTGTGGGGTCTTGTAAAAAGGAAGAATTAAATTTTCCTGGTGGTTTACAAAATTGCAAGTTTATTTGAGCATGCCTCTGCTTAATTTTGGAAATTAGAGATGTACAATGCGGTGGTTGAGTGCAAAGTGAACATTTTTCTGTGTTTTTTGCTGATTGGTGCAAGTCAGAGGATCTTAATGACTATAGAAGAATCTTAAGAATATGTAGATGGTTAACTATGACTGTTTCTAAAGTCATATGGATGAAATATGATTTTGGAAACGTTGCACTTTATGAAGACAGTTAATAGTGCAAATCTTCATGGATAGAGAGATAAGAACTATTATGCTAGGCCTTTCTTTTTTGTCTGGAGTGATTCTCTTCTTAAAATCGATGCTTAAATTTAATAGGAATGTGAACTTTACAGGATTGGACTACTCTCTCGTTCCTTCCAAAGTGGAAGCAACACCAGAATTTCATCGTGCAACACCAGAATTTCATCGTGCTCTCTCTCTTCTGTCAACCGATTCATGGGGTTCATGTGAGCCACAATCTATTTCATTTGAACAGCCCATGCATGCAAATCACACCAGCATGCCTCAGTCGGTGCTACACACTGTACCCCAAAGCTCACCACTTGCTTCATCAGAGTACTGGAGGACTGAGCAACAGTCAAATGACCCTCAAGTGCATACCTTGAGTTCACGCACTGATGGTAGCAATTACCTTCAAGAGTTTCAGCTGTTAAGAACGTCAAACGGGAATGACTTCTATTCCAGTCACATGAACTGACTGCTGAAGTGATTTATCATTTTCATCTTAACAAATTAAGTGAAGGTCAGTATCTGGTTTGACATTTTGCGTAGGTAAATAATGCTTTCATGTGCTCAATTGTAAAACTTTACAGTAATTATGTGGTAGCCAGTCTTCCTTAAAACCCTTAGCACTTGTGGATATGGAAGTTATATTATAGTATCCTGCATTGGTGGAAATTATTTGAAATCATTCAATGTGGTAGTAAAGTCCAGGTGATGTCCTGCATGTTGCAAGCACAGGCTGTAATTACGGGAGAGCTCACGCTCTCTCAAATGAGAGAGTGCCCAAGTACTTGAAATTTGTCTGCCCTTAAAACTATTAGTGGATTCTGATCGTGGAGGACCGGAGGTCATATGACTCATAGTTATGGTGAAGCTTTCATATCGCAGCAAAAATTCTTCAGTGCCTGTAGTAATCTGACTAGTGTTTTCCATTTTCTTCAGGAACTTGACCATCCTGGCTCATGCTGTAAGGATTCAGATCATGGTGGTTGCGAAGTTCTACGACATTTCTCCTGAAGTAAACATTTGGAGTGGTTAAGGATAGAACACTGATTTGAAGATCATTGTGATCCGAGTTAATAAAATTTCTGGGAACCTAAAACTTAAATTGCAACCCGCGATTGCCTTGAAGCATCGTTTAAAAATCCCTCGGGATCTAAACTACTGTTTTTTCTTCCATTAATGGACATGGCAAGGCGCCAGTGAGTTTATCTCTTGAGCTGTAAAATGCTGGAAATTGCAAGTACTGAACTGCAGGTATGAATGATCTTTCAGCCCTACATAGCTCTGATGTGAACTATGAACATGAGTGATTCGAAAATTTGTTGTCATCTCTATATCTAGTTTATTTACTTCATGCATGTGCTGGCTGCAGACAGATAATTTTTTGGGGGCTCGTGGTAACCTGTCATGGCATTTGACCTTTGGGTTATTCTACCTTTTTGTTCGCATGAAACCTAGGGTGAGCATTCTCGGTTAATTGTTTTTTGAAGAAAAAAAAAAGCAATTTTGAATCAAGGTTTAGTTTGGTTTGGTTTAATCAATTTTAGAAGTTTTAAATCAATACCGAACTAGACTGAATTTTTTTGGTCTTCTAATCAGTTTTTTTTTACCCTAATTAAACTTTACTTTCTATTTGCTATTGCAAGTTGCCAACTATTATTCGGTAGATTAAAAGCAACTGGAGTCGCACGTTATTCTAAATTTTTTTTAGAAAAATAATTTTAGAATAGAAATGAAAAATGAAGAATTGTTTTTGGAAATTAATTTTGAAAATTTGTTTTTTACCCTAATGATCTTTTTCAAGATGATTTTTTAAAAAACAAATATTACCATTTGTATTTTATTGTATATTTTTCGAACAACTTAATAATTAAAAGATTGCATCAAGATATTAACTAGTTTAATACAATTTTAAATCTCCAATTTAATCACAGAAATATAATGTATAAAATCTTAAACAAGATAACATGATTTAAAAAAAAAAATACACAAAACTGATATATTTCATTATATTAATATTACAATAACAAAAGAAAAAACAAGAAATTCAACAAGCTAAATCATTAAAAAACAATAACATGAAGAGAGAGAAAAAAGGATCTTGGGCCTTGACTTGCTTGGGCTCGAGTATAGGCCCCTTTAATTCCTTCTAAGATAAAACACGACGTCATTTGCATGGATGACAATGGATGACATGTCATCCATGCATCATCTCTCCTTCGTTACCTGCTGGATTTTAGGCAATCACATCAAATTTTGACGAGCTACGAGGCAATAGAATTGAGCTTCGTCCTGTCCCCAACATCTCGCATTAACTGAGATTTCTCCTTTATTAGATTAGCTTTCTACTCTCACGCAAAATGCTTCTTCAGGTGAACTCCATCGTTTTATCACCTCTTTCCATTTTATAGGATTTTACCACCTCTTTCCATTTTAATGTTAAAAGTAATAGCTACCCGTTAGTGGAAACTCAATTTGTGCAAAGCAGGCAACTGCACCACGTAGATTGGAAAGCAAAAACAGGTGGTTCTGAGCATCAACTGAGGGAGGGATAATGAAACAGTCAGGTCACTGAGTTTCGGACCGATGGTGAGGGGTTTGGGAGCCAACTACCACTGGCTGGAGCGCCAATATCCCTCTCCTCAGAAGCAACGTTGAATAACCTTTCTTTTCAGGTCTGACCTCGAATTCATCATGAACAGTGGACGTGGAAGATAAAGGAACCACGGGAGCTTAGGAAACAATCCTGCAGGTGAACCACATTCCAGAATTCCAACCATTCTAAAATGAGAGTAATCCACTGAACAATAATGACACCGAAAACAGGATGGAATCATAATTCCACTAAAAGATGGAATGTGCATCCATCCACACTAAAATGAGATTTACCCACTAAATAGTAATGGCATTAAAATAAGGGAAAACAATCCCTCTAAGGTGGTTCAACCCCATGCCAAATCTAAAAACAATCTGTCTCCTCGGACAGAACAAAAGGAGATAAGAATGTCACCACGCACTTCTGAACGAAGAAATTGCAGGCTAAAGGGGGGCAAACAAAGTTATGCACCTACTGCTAGTGCAAACATACCTTCCATCCACGAACCACAACCAGCTCTAAATTTTTTGCCAGTCGAACAATGGGTGTTAAATAAATAATTTTTTTAAAAAAAACAGCTACCCAAAACCTTCCCACAGGTTCAAACATGCCAGTCCTGACAGTCCCTACTCTAAATTAACAAATCAAGAGTCCAAACTCCAGACCGAATCACACACAACTAGAAGGGAAAAGAACCTAATTAAGTTGTCAACTAATTTCAATGGCAGACACAATTTCATCAAATGAGAAAGAAATATGAAGACTGCAGTATTCTAAATTCATGGTATCATCCCACTGAAATAGATGAATGATTCCAAAAGTACAAATGCCTAACTGATAGAAACCATAACCAACCTGTAGAATATCAACCAGATTAATCTGGCAGACACATAATGCATCAAATGATCCATAAAGACCAGTAGACCACAATACCATCGCTGGTAATACAACTTGACAGACATCATGAGAAGGTATGGTTACTCGACAACCGCTGCAACATGAGGACGACAAGACTGACTTTCAGACACCCATATTGAGCAATGCCGGACGACAACTCTGGACCTTCTCAAACCCCAAACATGTCCTAGAACTCACTGGAACAGTAGACAATTGTAAATCAATGGTTGCCATGAGAGAGATAATTGACAATTAGTGAAGTGCATTTCAAGAAGATAACAGATGAGAAGGAGAGCAGGGAGAAAGAAGGGAGACGGGTCAGCCAAACATCCTTCTCACTAGTAGTCATTGAATTTGTGAAGAGTACATATGTGATTAATGAAAATAAAAGTTCCATACAAGAAATGGAAATACAATCAAGATGAATCACATGACAAACCTGTTCAACCTCATCTGGTTCTGGAGAAGGGGATTTCGTCGACTCAGAAGGTTTCTCAGCCCCACAATTTTGTCTATTGCACTTAGTCCGGAATGGGTAGTTTATATTGTTGCATTTTTCACACTTCCAGCTTCCCTCCGGCATTTTTTGTTCTAAAAAAGCATGAAGCTCGTCAGTATTATTTCAGAATATGAAGCTCACCATGTGCAGGATTAAAGATGACTTACTGGAATTTTTGTCAGACTTAGCAGCCTGTAATGACAAGAAAATATTGAAAATTAGACAACTTACCAGTATTAAACAAAAGTGGAAACTACAAATTAGGCAGATTACCATTACTGTAAAAAGGTACAAGCTAAACCGATATAGATTCTTGTACAAAAGATATGACTTGAACTTCCAAATAATCATCTAAGCTTATCCAAGTTCGGAGCCCCAAATGGTAAATAGATAGCTCAAAAGGGCCGATTACATGACAGAAAAATGCCAACGAAAAAAATAGAGTGGTTCTTCTATCTTTAAGAAGAAAGTAGCACAAACCTGAGATCCTGGCTTTGGTGTATTGCACTTTCTCATGTTGCAAAAAGTTCTAAAAGAGAAGTTAACGTTCCCACATTTTGGGCATGCCCAGTCATTATCACGCGTCGCATCTAAAGTAGCATTATAAGAAGTAAAGATCAAGGTTAGAGGGTAAATAAGTTTCAAGCTGTTTCCCATACACATCGTATTGATGACAAACCTGAACCCTTCTGAGATTTATCGTCTGGGAAAAAACCTGGCCTTGGCCCCTGGAAGAAATAGAATACATTTATGAAATCAATTTCATATCCACAAGGGAATATTTCTAGAATCTAAAAACATAATGAAACATGTATTTAAATGCGTATTTATTTCCTTTACTAAAAACAGATAGCTCCATGCATAAACACAAAATGCTCACCGATTGGCAGATAAATAAAGTGACTGTTGTATACTTAAACATGAACTATCAAGTTATATAAAAACATAAAAGCAAACTACGAGAAGCCCTTAAAAATACAAAGAAGAGCACATATACAGGAGCACTTTTCGCATTTATGCAAACAGATAGGAACATGAAGCAAGGACCAATTAAGCATAACGTGAAAGTCACTATTTTAAAGCCCTGGACCTGTCTCATAAATTCCACAACCTATCGGACTAATAGTGAGAATAATTACTAACATACCATAGCTGCAGGGCCAATTGGCATACCCAATCCATACCGGTCCATTAGGGGGGGCATCGCGTACATCCCAGCTGCAGAAAATTTAAAGAAAAAAGGTCATTACCTCATAAATGCAACCTTAATCATCCAAAGGACAGACATACATACATAACCTACAATAGAGAGCATGTGGAGAGACCGTTGGTAATAAAGAAACAATAATTATAAATAGAAGACACCACAAGTTCAATATATCAAATATAACAACAGAAGACAATACAGTAGAATACATTATAAACCAGGAAGAAAAGCAAGGGAACATGATCGAAAAGTTGGTAACAAATGGTAAAAACAAAAAAATACTAGTATTAAATAGGGAAAGCAGAAGAAACAAAAATACAATCCTAGAACATGATGAGGATTTTTAAGGAAAAAAATAAGAGAAAAGACACAAGAGCATACCATTTCCCATCATAGATCCACCAGAGTATGGAGGTGGTCCTGACATATGCAACGGTCTATATGGACTGCCACCAGAAAGGCGGCTGCCATAGTTGTAATGATAAGCTGAGCCCCCAGTGAACGGAACGTCATATGGAGGAATAGAGGATCCATTGAAGAGGGAGGGCCCATATGGTGGCATACCCATATACATTGAAGAAGGTGCACCAGAACCTAAATATGGAGCTGATGAGTAACCCTGTGGTGCTTGCAGGGGCTTGGCAGCAGATTTCTGGTGTCCGGGGGGAGCAAATATATTGATTAGAATCCAAAACAAACAGCAGGAAAAGTCAAATACCATAACAAAATGAGAGTATAAAGAGGAAAAGTGAATAACGTAATCCTAAATCAACCCACTTTCAACTATGTGACTAATGGTCTTGACACTAGCTGCTAGATGCAGACAATCTTCTCTCAGTTTATAAGGTTTGGTTCTTGGAATTACAAGATCCACTTAAATCCAATATCAGAAGAACTGAACATACATTAAACACACCAACATCATTTTATAACAAGGAACGCAGGTCAGTATAGTTACAACTAACCGAATTATGATCAGCTGGCCTGGGTTGGGTACAATTGCGCATATTACAAGTTGTCCTGAATGAAAAGTTGACATTGCCGCAGCTTGGACAAGTCCAGTCATCCTCCCTGCGACTACCTACAAGAGAACGCACACAACTTATTTCCAACTTCATGACCAAAAGCAGAACCTATTGAAAATGCATGCAGTATGGCCAATTTAGTATGTATAAGTTCTCAAATCTTTAAAAGACAAACGCTTATTAGAAAAATAAAGATATAAAAAGAATTGCATACCGTCAGTTCTTGCACGCTTCGCTGCTGATGAATTTCTGCTATCCACCTGAAGAATAAATAAACCGATAATAACAGTAAGAAATCCACTTACAATCTCAAATTAAAAAAATTCAATTCAGCAATTCGTAATATGAACGAAACCCAACTCTTAGCATCCAAAAACTGTTAATTCAATTTCGCAATAATAACAAAAAAACCCGATCCGTTAGGGTTCAGTCCAGAAAGAAAAAATAGAAAAAAAAAGAGAGAGGGCAAGGTTTACAGTTAATGCGTAAATAATTAAAAGAATGAAAAGAAGAGGAACCTGAGACATGGCGTGGTTATCGGGTCTTTAGGTTTTTTTCGGATTGGGGAGGTTAAGAGAGACTGCTTTATTTTGCCCAACTATAGAAAGCAGTGGTTTGGGAATTCTTCTTTTTGTATTTTATATTATATTGAACACTTTGGGGCCTCTACTTGCGCAAATCTTAAGTCTGGTTCCACTCCTTTGATTTTTTCTATTTAAGTGCCTGTTTAGGTGTGTTTTATTTTTCCTACCTTTTCAATTTTTCAATTAAGTGTGTTTACTTTTCTTTCTATTTAAATGCATATAACTAAATTCGATCGAGTCCATAAACATTGAAGTTGTTAGAACTAATTGCATACAAGCTAAATAATGAAGCTTCTTCTCGATGGAGAAAGGTTTGAGATGTTACATGTTGTTTGCTGGTTTCACGTTAGATAATTATAAGAGATATATTTATTTATTTATTTTTATTAATATGAATGTTCAGGTCAGCTTGTGTGTACCTTAATTAATCTCATGGGTTTTGAAATTAACAAGTATGTAAGTCTCTAGTGACCTTAAGGTTTGTGAGACTCGAACTAGTGATCTTTAGAGAGCAAATTTAAAGCTTGATCAGTTAAACTACACCCCTCAAAATTAGAATATATTTATTTATATTAGAATGCTTAATATAGACGAGGATTCTTATCAAATTGACAAAATAGAAGTCACGTGATCTTGCTAAAGCTGAGAAGAATATTAAAAAAAAAAAAACTTTAGATAATTCACTTGTAAATCAAGAAATCAAGAAGAAAGTACTCTCGAATTTTATTGTTAATATCTTTTAATTTTTAAATGTCAACAAGTGGGATGTTTTTCTGGAAAGCAAAGATTTTGAAAGAATTGACATGGATTGCCTACCAAATTTAACGGTACAAATAAACTTGATGAAACAAGCTATCTTGTGTTTGCTGCATGTTTTATAGAAGCAAAAGATCCCTTAGGTCCTCTGATTCTTCATGATGTCGCTGGTTCTCTAGCTAGCTATCTATTTCTAGGTCAACTCTGCTCGTCCACCATTGAACTTGTTTAGTGAGAAGTGTAACATGGAGATTTACGATCCGATGTGTTACCAAGTATTGATGAACTAATATTTTTACGGCATATTTTTATATGTTTTTATTAAAAAAAATATCGGATGAAGGTATAATTTTTTTTTAATATAAATAGTAAAGATATATTTAATTTATTAATAAAAAATTATTTATCTTTAATATTTATTAAAAAATATATAATATTCTATTAATAAATATTAAATAAGAATAGAATTCTTAAAACAAAAATATTTTGCAATGATAATTATAAAATTGTTATAATTATATTTTTATTTCATCAAAGTATTGTTTTTAAATGTTTCTAGTTAATGTTATATTAAGAGTGAATATTAATTAATTAGAGTTGTTGAAACTTATATATATATAATATGAAGTATTTTTTTTATCATAAGTTGAGGTATGAGGAATATCTAGAATTAATATGTAGGTGTTTATTGGATGATATGTACACTGAAGTGACCTGCATGAATATTCCATATGCAGAGATCACATGTATTTATGAAAAGGCTTGTATGATGGTTATGTAAATGATTATTAGATTTAATATCACTAAATTATCTTATATAAAGAGTGTTATATTTTGATCATGCTACACGTTATCGTAAGCAAGGGTAATAAATTAGCAGGTATTGAGTATGACATGAACTATATGAAGGTATTTAAGTAATTAAGAGAGGATTTATCACTCTAGATGAGCTAGAAAAAAATATTTTATATGTTCTAAAATAATATTGATTGTAAATCCTTGAGTAATGTAAAATAAGATTTGAAAAAAAAAAATAAATCTTACAAAAGGAATCAATGATTATTATATCGAGAACAAACATGATTTGACAGAGTAGACACACTTCATACTATAGTATTTAAATCGGAATATTGTTGATGAAAATATAATAACTACACTGAGGAACTGATCATTGAAATATTAAATCAAATAACTTATGATTTTTCTAGTATTTAGGAGATCATGACATATTGCTAGACATTGTATTTGATATTCAAATATAAATTAATTAATTAATTAATTAATAATTAATTAATTTGTTTAATTAATTTAATCTTATTTAATTTAAGACCATGATTCATATTTGAGTCAATTTATTAGGCAATGTAATGGGCTACATACATAAAATCCGTTGGTAAAAAATTAAAATGAGACGATAAATCAAGTGTGATGATAAACTGTTGTAAATAAATTTTAGAAATTAAAAACTTTAATGTAATTAATATAGAGAATTACAATTCTAGACACATAAACAATTAAATAAGAACTTGATTGAATAAAGTTTTGAAGTTAACCTTAAATAATATATATAATATTATTTAAGGAGCAAATTGATATTTTATGGTTTCCAGATCTTTCTATAAATAAAAAGTTATCTTTTATTTTTTATAAGTAGAATATAGTAAAGAAATACATAAAATACACAAAAAAAAAAAAAAAAACTAGCATTCAATTATATATCATTTCATCTCTTAATAGAGTTTAAAATTTTTTTTATTAGTAATTCGTATAGAGTTGGAAACTTGGACTATTAGAGTTGGAAACTTGGATAACCTATTATTTATGACAACTTAATTTTAAAATAATTATTCAAGCAAAAACAAACATTTACTCTTCCTATAATTTTTATATAAATCTTAAACAATTATAAATCTATTTAAGAAGATGCTTGTATAAACCAACCATAAATCTATCCAATAAGATAAACTACTTTACGGTTTCCGTATTGTATATATGCGAAATCCAACAGTTTGAATTGAAAAAGTGTTGGTGGGCATTCGATTTTGACCTGACCAGATGAGTTCGTTGTCCCTGTTCCTCGTAAGAGCTCGTTTCGTTCTATTCACAATTCCCATTCTGTTGCCATCTTTTGAACGAAAAAGTGTTTTAACGAGGAAGCAAGGTTCTAAATTCCAGCAAAGAGACTGTTTGTACTTGATTTTATCATTTTTTTCCGGTGAACATGCTTGATTTTCCAAGTCCTTATCTTGATGAATTGGATTTCTGTTCAATTGAATACCACGCAACGCGTACCCATAAGCCAGCTCTGCGGCTTAACAAAGCCATAATCGAGGTCAAACATGCGAGGGACGCCAGCTCATCCACACATTTAGATAGCGAAGCAATATAGTCAGCATCCTGATATTAGAACATTCGAGCTCGGAGATAATAGCCTGATAGGCGAATGTTAGCTTAAGTGCAGGAGACAAGATTACACAACTTGCAAAGAGAGTTGGATTAAATCCTGAAAATTCAAAAGAACAAGTACAAAAGGAACCCAAGCTTCGTTTTCACTGCTTTCATTAGGTGCTGTTGCTGTTCACCCCTAAAACTGGAACATGGAGGCCGACCCGGCAGGGGAAGCAAATACGAAGATGGCAGCAACAATCATGAAAAAACCTGCAAGGTGAGGTCTATGCTGGAATCCACTGGAGTCACCTGCTTTCTCTGATTGTGATGTTCCTGTTGATGTTGATGCAGCAGGAGTTGCTGTTGTTGAAGCATTTGTGAAGATGGCAGCGTCTGGAGAGCTAGGAGATATGCCTAGAAGCTCTGTTCATTGACAGGGACGATATGAAGTTAGCAACTCCCTAGAGACCTGTGCACTAGCTACTAGTGCTACTCCACAATAGGCAAGGATCAACGGCCTCTTATTTTATATCAGATATATTGAAATTTTCAAGTCATTTTTGTACAATTTTGCATAGAAATAAATAAGGATCCTCTAATGCGATTCAAAATTTTATCTATTTATAGTTGAGGTATAGAGCTTAGCTGATGGACTGACCCATCATCATAACTTTTGGTGGACCACCAAGAATTAAACATAGGATATAATACTCTGTATAATAGATATTACTTTTTAAAATGATTTTTATTTAGAAATATATTAAAATAATATTTTTTATTTTTAAAAAATTATTATTAATATTAATATATTAAAATCACATTAATAAAAAAAATAAAACAAAAAAAATACTTTTTTTAAAAAAATACTTTTAAAATATAAAAACAAACAATCAATCCATTGATGTACAACTCCCTCCTTGCATGTGATGCCCATTGGACCAAGAAATTAATAGCATCTTGAACGACCACCTGTGGATCACGAAATGAAACATTAAATTGCACGGGGAGTGTTTAAATAACAATTATTTTTCTTTAAAATATATTAAAATAATATTTTTTTAAAAAAAAATTATTCACATCAAAACAATAAAATATATAAAAAAATAATTTTAAACAAAAACAAATATTATTTTCTCCTGTAATTTTTTAGGAAACAAAGTTTAAACCGCTTTTGTTCCCAAACGAGCCCTGGTCAAGTGTGGATCGTGACCAAATTAGCAGTGAAAGGCATTTCTAATCTGTTTTTGCACACGTGTGTGTCTATGCTAATCGCTTAGTGGATCAAACAAAGACAGCTGGAGCCAAGTTGCATCATA
This sequence comes from Populus trichocarpa, assembly GCF_000002775.5. Taxonomy (NCBI): domain Eukaryota; kingdom Viridiplantae; phylum Streptophyta; class Magnoliopsida; order Malpighiales; family Salicaceae; genus Populus; species Populus trichocarpa. The sequence continues at coordinate 18,059,352 of NC_037287.2, read as the reverse complement.
TTGGGTTTTCTTTTCTTGCGATATTTTTTTTTTGTTTTGTTTTCTAGAGCTAACTTTCATGAGGTTGGTTAATCTGTTTGTAATTTATGGGGTGTTAATCTGTTTTTGCATGCATCTTGGCCGAAAGTAGAACGTTTATCCAGCCACAAATACAGCAGCACGATAAATGATTAACATATATGATAGTATCTTCGCACAAAATTATACAGTAATTATGGGAACTAAAGCTAAATTACCTCTAAAAAACAAAACTTAAAAAACAACAACAATAATAAAGAGCATGAAATCAATGGCTGGGAGAGAGAGAGGTACTCACTAGGGCAGAAACTAAGACTAGCATTCTGCAACTGGCAAGCAGTGGGGAGCTGGAGCAACTTAGCCTCCTGGATACCCAAGTTCTTGATCGGTGCACTACCATTGCTTGTTTGTTGCATGATGAAACACAAGCATTTAGGGTCACTTTCTTTAATATTCTGCACTGAAAGGCAACAGTCTTTTGTGGGCGTGTTCGCTTTCCCGGAAGCATAGCTCAGGCAACCCATTAGTTTTTGGAAGTCACTGCTACACTCCTCCGTCACACCATCCCCGTTAACAGCCCTAAAAAGAGAAGCACTGGGAGCAAAGAGCAACAAAACACCCAAGAAAAAAAGGGACTGGCTTCTCATCTTTGATAGCTTGGTAAAAACGTAAATTCTTTTGGGCTATGGAGTGATAAAAAGCTAAGCCTTCCAAGGCTTTGGTATATAACAATAAGACCAAGAGAGGGGGGGCATGGTGACATTTATCAATGGTACTTGTATTATTAATGTGGCGACATGATTTGTTGGATCTGGGCCGCTGAAGTTCGAGTGGGTCCACAATTGGTTTGAAATTGACGATGCAGATGGGACTTGCCCATTATGGTAGTTGAGGGGCAATTAAGTTCCTGGATCGGGGCTCGGGGTTGTTGTCAGTTTTGCAGGCGGAGACTACCTTTGCCTTTAGTGAGGCTGAGCTGTAGACACCGACAAGTGTCATGAAACTACTATCGTGGCACAGTTGCAACTATTCCATTGCCGCTACTACCCCCACGAGTCAGAGCAGAAATAAAATTTAAAGCGCGAAAAAAAAAATATGACATCGTGTTTTTTAAAAATAAATATATTTTAATTATGAATTTAATGATATTTTAATATAATATTATGATAAAAAAATTTGATGGGTGTTTGAAAATGTAGTATAGGTTATGGTTCAAAGTACTTTTCACTTATAAATATATTAAAATAAAATTATTTTTGACATAATCATATCAACGACCTGAAAATATAAAAAAATAATTTTAAACAAAAAAAATAATAAAATTATTTTTTTTGAGAAACACGGTTTCAACTGCGATCCCAAACATTGCCTTGATCTGTTTGGGTTAACTTAGACTGATTTGAGAAACTCGCGAAAATAACATTGAGAAAAAATAAATTAAAAATCTCAATCTCAAATAACTCAATGTTGAAGGTGAAATTAGTAAAAAAACAGCATTTGATTAAAAAGACAAAGTGAACTCGAGTCAACAACGTAAACTCGTGTCACAAGTCATGCACGTCATCAAATTTAATAATTTTTTTATCCCAACAATTATTTTCCATTTAATTGTGTAGCAATAAGGCGCATGATATTATTTTTAGTATGAAACGATATATTTTTTTAAAAGTAAGAAAATAGTGATAGGCACGTAGATCTGAGATGGAAAATGTAAATTATTCACAATAAATAGTGAAATTGGATTCTTTTATATTTGAGTTAAACCCATGGGCTAAAGCAAAAGGAATTTAAAGCATAAAACAATATTAATGTATTGGTGATGAGTCTTCTAAAAAATAGATTTTAACCATGAGTTGAATGATATTTTGAACTAATACTAGGATGGAAAAAATTTAACCCATATGGATTAATTCGGGTTAACACGTGAAACTCGCAGGGATAATCTTGAAAAAAATAAATTAGAGATCTCGATTCCAAATTAACTCAAAGTTGAAGGGCAAAATCAGTAAAAAAAACCAACATTAGATTAAAAAACAAAGTGAACTCGAGTCGACCAAGTATACTCGCGACATAAGTTTTGCTCGTCATCAAATCCAATAACTTTTTTGTCCCAAATATTATTTTTCATTTAATTATATGACAATAAAGTGCATGATATTTTTTTGTATGAAACAATATATTTTTTAAAAGAAAAAAAATATAATGATAGGCACATGGAGTTAAGATAAGAAAGGTAGATTATTGACAACAAATAGTTAAATTGCAACCTTTTAGGTTTGAGTAGAATTTGAAAAAGTAGATCATTGGTATTGACAACATAGTGTTAAATTGCTTTTTTTTTAGTTGAAGCTAAATAAAAAAAAAAAAAACTTATAGATTAGCCTATTAAACTTATTACATGAATAAAGGACTTAATTGGGTTTCAATGACATGTTTTTTTCAAAAAATAATTTAAACTAAATGTAAAATAACAAAAAAAAAAGCCTAGTCACGATCTTGTGCATTAAAACAAAACAACCCAAACGTGCGCGCCTTCTAGCTTAGCTCGCACATCTGGACGTGTTTGATTTTTTTAATATTTAAAAGGATGAACGATTGCCTCATTTTTTTGTTTAAAAAAAGATAGCAGACTATATGTCATCTGCTTTCTGTATATTATTGGGGGTTCACTTTTCTTCATCTATAAACTCATTGTTCAACCTATTTCTAACCTAAAACACCATGTACACCTCAATAAACCTATCCATTACCACAAACAAATCCCAAAAAATAGCTAAAAAAACTAAAATCAGCCCAAAATCAAAATTATTGCCGCTGCCATATCTACCTCATTGGACAACAAGAAGGAAAAAAAACATGTAGGTTAAACTTCTCTTGTGAAATGGAACCTATCAACAAAAAATTCAATTATTTTTATAGTTTGAATCGTAAATAATATCAAATTTTTTTTTCAGTTTTAAAAAACCCAGTCGTGTATATAAAAAGTTTGAAGACCAAATTAAAAGCTTAATTGATATACCTGTAAATGTGTTCTCTATCTTATTTTCTAATTTCTAAAATTGCATCAAATAAATAAATATTTTCATAAAAACGAATGGTATAAAACTCAACCAAAGAGAAATTTATCATTTTTCTTAAACGTAATTTTCATAAGAAGAGTAAGGATTTCAAGTCACCTAATTTTCTTGGATTTGCATAGTTGCAATCGCTCTAGTCTTTAGACGGAAGCTTGTCATAAAGATTTCGATTTCATGTTATCTAATTCAGTTAGCCACAATCGGCTCAATTTAAGAAATTAATTGGCTTTGCCGGCGCATTGAAATGAAGATAAAATACGTTCACTCTCCTCTTAAACAGGGATTTTAAAAGTCAGGAGCAAGGGACTGATTTAACTCTTGTGAAAGAGGTTGGCGGAAGATTAATGACGCCACCACCTCAGCTATTTGGGCTTTGTCCTTCAAAGAGATGACGAAATTTTGACACAGAATGCAACTCGTGGCATCGAAAGAGGCTCGCTAAATTGAAGGACTTTTGAAGGATTTATGACACGCTTTAGAAATATCGTTATTTCTAAAAACGATAAGATTCTAATGTTAACGAAGGCCCGTCTTGGCCCAGTATGCTAATGCCCAAGTTACGTTTCTTCATTGTCTTACAAGGCCCAAATGAACCCATCTCCCTCTCCCTCCCTCCCTCCCTCCCTCCCTGTTGATGATTGATGTACAAACTGATTTTTTTTAAATCATTATCTTCCAAGGCCCAAGTTATAGATGCTCATAACTTCTGAATAAAAAGGAAGTAGAAAACTGAAACAATTTTTTTTTTAAAATTATGAGACAAGAAAACGAGAAAACGAGATCTGGTGAATATGATTTATCTTTGGAAGAATTATGAGAAAAAAAGTTCGGGAAGCAGTTCGTAAATTATTCATAAAAATTGTACCAATTCCAGGAACTTTAGCAAGTCTTTTGGTATTTTATACTGATTCAGTATAAATTATTTAAAGTAGAATACAATTCAAAATATCGTAGTGATAAAATTATATTTTAGCCTCTTTTATTTTAAAAATACAAGACTTGTGAATTATAAATGCTCCATAAATCTTTCATTAAATGAAACATGTTAATACTAAAATCTATTTTTTTTCATGGCTAAAATCAGTGTCAACCAGAATTTTTTCTCTCTTCTACAAGTATCCGAACACACTCTCTCTCTTAAATCAAAGAATGAAAAATAAAGAGAATGAAGATTTGGACCAAAAATTAATTTTGGATATCTAGAAGGATCAAAGGTTGATCATTTGTAAAGTAAGAGGACCAAAGTGAATGTTTTTGTATAAAGTTTGAAATAACCACCTATTTTCTCATTTTGATCTTGTTATTGCTTCAAAAATCAAAATTAATTAGGCATCAATTTAGCCATAAAAGAGTCAAATCATCCAAAACAAAAATATATTGACCAAGATAAAAAAAATTAACATGGTGAGTCTGTGAGGAAATGGCAGACGAAGCACAATGTTTTGGTTTATAACATTTTTTCTACATGATTTAGATTTTTTTATTAACTATGGAACTTGTATTTTACCGTAGGTTGAATAATTGTTTTTTTATATAAATAAATATGCAAGCTTTCTAACTTGTTTTTTGATATAAAAAATCATAATCATAAATAAAAAAGCTAATTCATTAATTTTATAAAATAAATCAAGAATAATTTGTTCTAATACATACAAAAATATATATTAATAATAACTAAAAATCAAGCTGAAAAAATTAAAAAATAAATATAAATAAATATATTTGATCTTGACAAGCCAAGTGTACGTTATGTTAAATATTTTTTTTGTTATTAGAATCAATTTTTAATTTAAGAAATGAGTATGTTAAGATGGATATATCATAACACAAGAATGAATAAAAAAACAACAATTAAAATGAGCACATTGCAAGGGTACATTTTTCTATACTAACATGGGGAAGATCGTGGAAAAAAAAAAGAATTTTTGATGATGAAAATAATTGTGGTAGTAAATACATTTTTCTATTCACTGCTGCATTATAATTATCATTTTACCTAATTTATAAAAAATCAAATATTTTGGTGATGAAAACATTTTGATTTTTTTATAAAGCTCATTAGTTATTAAAGAATTGACTCTCAAATTATATATAAGATTTTTTTCAATTTTTTAAGTAAAATAAGATGACCCTCCAATTCAAAGTTTTTAAAACTAGCACACAAGAATATTGATGTCTTTTTATTTTTTTAAATGCATTAAAATAACAATTTTACTCTTTAAATAAAAAAAGAAAATCATGCATTCACAGGACTTTTAGTTTTTTCACTCCCTTTTTTATTCTTATTAGATTCAATGATTCATCACGGTGATTTGGTTTTTTAATAAGAATTAATTAATATTTAAATAGAAAAACTTCCGTAAATTATACATGGGACGTTGTTAAATGAATAATAATACCCCCGGAGTAAAAAAATAATAATAATACCCCTAGAGTTGGTCTATGAAAGGAACACTTGAGAAAGAAAATACAGTGGAAAGAATAATTATAAGGACAATATATATTCAGTGAAAATACAGTGGATTTAATAAGAAATATTTAATAATTGATTAATCGACGCATTTATTCAGGTGCATATATCCACGTGATAGAACATAGAATGTGATAAGTCATTACTTCCATAAATAATAAACAATAATTTTAAAAAACGATGGGTTTCGATAGACACCAATCCTTTATTATAAAATTTAATACTCCTAGATTAGACATTTAAAGTCACAATTTGTAATTGTATTTAATACTCCTAAATAGATACCCATAATAAATAGATGATTGGTTGTATTTCAATAGACACTTATAGTGTCTTATAAGCTCTATACTCATAAATGACTACAAATAACAACATATAAGTTTGATGAACGTGTATTTATAAAATCAATAGGTAATATCTTTCAATTTTTAATATATATATATATATATTTATGAAGTTGCTATAAAAAAAGTTATTTTAAGTTTCTTTAGAAAAGGGAAAATTGCATGCTTACCAAGTCAATAGGTGTACATGGAAAATCTTATTGAATCCAATAATAATTCAGCAAAAATTGGAAAAAAAAAATACCAATCAGTAATTTACTAGAAGCAACACCACAAAACATCCAAAGAGATGATACAATTTACAGACAACGTGTGCACAACTCCTAAGTCCTATACGGGTATTTATGTCCAAAAACAAAACCTTCACTCATTAGCTATTTATGCTCTCTTCCACTCTTCCCCTCATTTCCTATCTCTCTCTATTTAACAAACAACAATCTTGCCAGACACAGCTCCTAAACCCAAGCCCAAGACCAAGCAAGATTCTCTCCTCCTTTCTTTCCCTTTTCCCAAGAAACCAATCAGAAATTCTATCAAGAGAGAAAAAGAAATGAAGAGACCCCAATTTACTCCGGAAAAATCCTGTCTACTCGCAGTGGCTTTATCCGGTCTGATCATCGGTGCGTTTCTCTTTTCAAACTTAATCCGGTCGGTTGATAACATCTCTTCCTTCGGCCTCTGCTCCTTGGCTTCGGCCAAAGCCCGCGCCGCCGCGGATGACGACGCTACGCCAACTCAACTCCAATCTATCCTTCACTATGCAACGTCAAAGATCGTCCCACAACAATCTTTGGCCGAAATCTCAGTCACTTTCGATGTCCTCAAAACGCGTTCACCTTGTAACTTCCTTGTATTTGGTCTCGGTTTTGATTCTCTCATGTGGACATCATTAAATCCACACGGCACCACTTTATTTCTCGAAGAAGATCCCAAATGGGTTCAGACAATCGTCAAAAAAGCCCCAACGTTAAATGCGCATACGGTTCAGTACCGGACGCAACTACAAGAAGCCAACAGCCTCCTGAAAACGTACCGGTCTGAACCGTTGTGTTCGCCAAGTAAAGCGTACTTGCGCGGCAATTACAAGTGCAAGCTAGCATTGACTGGATTGCCCGACGAAGTTTATGATAAGGAATGGGATTTGATAATGATTGATGCGCCAAGAGGGTACTTCCCGGAAGCACCAGGGAGGATGGCGGCGATATTTTCAGCGGTGGTGATGGCCAGGGGGAGGAAAGGATCAGGAGTGACGCATGTGTTTTTGCATGATGTGGATCGGAAAGTGGAGAAAATGTTTGCGGAGGAGTTTTTGTGCAGGAAGAATTTGGTTAAGGCTGTTGGGAGGCTATGGCATTTTGAGATACCAGCTGCTAATGTGAGCCAGAGTAGTGGTGGCTGGTTTTGCTAAAATACGCTTTTTTTTTTTCGTACTTGTAATTTATGGAATTTTTAAATGATGTACTTCTGATAAGATATACGAGGCACTGAGACGTGACAGAATAAATTTTTATTTAATTTTTGTTTGAAATCTGTGTTCCATAAGAAAAAATATCTTCTGAGGGAAAGGGAGGGGGGTGGGTTGATGGGACTGTGACAGATGGATGATGATAAATGCATCTATCCTTTGATGGGATTGAAGGGTGAGAAATTTGAAAATTTAAGTGGAAGCCGAGTTTTTTGACCAAGATGGTTCTCTCATTTCTGCCTTTTTCTAGTTTTAAGTGGAGTAAAGCCTGTGGTAATGATTAATTTGAATGGCATATAATAATTGCTTAGTTTGTTAATATATTAAAATAATATTTATTTATTTTTTAATATTTATTTTTAATATTAGTATATTAAATAATCTAAACATAAAAAAATATTGATTTAAATTAAAAGAATAATCTTTTTTAAAATTATTTTTGCACTGTAAAATAAATAAAAATAAACAGTGTCTTAATAGTTATTGGTGTGTTTTTGGGTGTGATTGCTAAGATGGCAACGTGCAAAATGGAAGGTTAATTATTATTTGCCTGCAATATTTAGGCAACATTAACCATCTTTTTGAAGACACCTGTGCAATCTGTGCTGCAGACTCTGCGCAGTGATAAATACACCCTCGATGAAGAGTTTGTTTTCGCGAAAATACTTTTTAAAATACTTTTTAAATTATATTTATGATTTATTATTATCTTAATAAATTAAAGTTGAAAATAAAAAAATATTTTTAATTTTTTAAGTATATAAATATTTAACCCTGCTATATATTAACGTGACAATTAAATTGACATCTACATGACATATTAACGTCCCACGACATCCTAACATGTGTGAAGGTATGCGTTACCATTTTTAATTTTTTTATAAGTTGGAGTGTTTTTATCACAATGTTTTTGAACTTAGTCTATCAAGGACTTACCTGAGATGAATTAAAAAAAATCAGTTAAAAATTAACCTTGTCAAAATCTTATTTGAATTTTATTTTTATTTTTTTAAAATAATATTATTTGTTTTTTAAAATACAAAAAAAACATTATTTTAATTGACTTTGATTAACCTGTATTTGATGAGCCGTGGCAAGTTTAATAATTTAGTTTGTATATTTGTTTTTTTAACTGTACGAGCATTTGTATTTTTATTTTTTATATTCAAGTGTGAAATTTCAAGATTTATGATTAGAGACATCTTATAATGTAACGTGACCATTAAATTGACATCTACGTGGCATGAACATATACACAAATATTCATTTAACTTTTTATTATTTTTATTTTATATATATTTGATTGTCTGTATTTTTATTTTTTCTATTTAAGTATTATAAAAAAAATCTAAAAAAGGTCAGAATTTCACTATAAACTATGAGGTAAAATACCATGGAATAACACAATGTATTTACGTTTTACTCTTCTTTACACATAACAATTGCCTTGCTAGCTGGGTTAAGCCATCTTTTTCGAGGAATCTAAAGGTCATTTTTAAATTGATTGGATATAATTTAGTAGATTTTTTTTTTCTACACAGTAAAACTACATTATTGTACTTGCAAGCAAGAAAAAAATCCTTTTTTTTGGGGCTATTTTTTATTTTATTTGCACAATAAACTAACATTAATATCCTTGAAGAGGGTTTTTTCGGTTTTTTTCATGTTTTGTATACAATAAAATTATAAAATTAACACTGGAATAAAAAAATCCAGGTCAGGTTTGCGATGGCGTTTTCATCTCTGCAATATGATTTTTTTTTTGTAATATTCAGATAATATTAGGGGCTATTTAGTAATTTAAAATATTAAAATATTAATACTATCTAATTATTTTTTAAAATTTTAAAAAACTTTGACTGAACCCCACGACGTAACACGAAACGATATTATACTATCTTGTCCAAATTAAGTTAACGAGGGCTATGCCTCTGCCAAACATGGATGTGGGGAATGTATATATTGCGTTGTGGGAGGAGTTTGTGTATATGTGTGTATATACATACACACACACACACACACACACACACACACACACACATATATATATAACACCCACACCTGTGTGTGTAAAAGCATTCATTCATCATCATATCATATCATTTTCTACATAATAAATACTATTTTTTCTTATACAAGTAGATAAAAAGATAATAATGTTAATTATTTTTTCTTTAAATAATATCAACTAATTGATATGATGGATCCTAATGGCGTGTTCTGCCAAAGATCAAACCATCACACCATTAGCTTTAAATAATAGCTAGGATTTCTGGGCAGAACTTATTTAAGTTATTATTCATTGATTAAAAACAGTTAGTGGCAGACCACTACTCTCTTAAGGCTCAACGACCATTCTGTAACTGGAGATTAGAATTCCCTTCTCAGTAAGTACCGATTAAAAACATTATGTCAGCCTGAAGAAGCACAAGCCCACAAACCATCTTTGAGTGCTCTTAAAGCAATATTTATAATCAATGCTGTAATATTTCTTATTATTCAATGCAAAAAAAAATAAAAATGAATCAAATTTTTAAAAAAAAGTGGTTAGGACCTTTTCAAATGAGACAAATAATATATCTCAATTCACAAGTCATTAAATATGGAAGCATGAAATGAGGTAAGAAAGGAGTATAAAAAACCAGTTTTGATAAACTAGATATAGCATGATAAACCTATAATCCAGGTAATCAAGGTCAAGTCAACCCGGGATATTCCGCCAAACTTGTGGCCCAGATTATGAAATTAAAATAACCCAATAAAAAAATTAAAGAGAATAAAGACTTTTTTTCTAAAATAAAACTTGTGCTAACTTTTTAAATTCGTGATCTGGATTATTAAACATGGAGTAACTTATTTGAAAAAAACATGAAGTTAAATTCTCAATTAATCAAGTAATGAACGATGAAATTAAAAAAAAATTAATTATACAAAAGGATTCAAAAAATAACAATTAAAGAAATGAAGATCAAAATAAATTTTATATTTGATCGAAAGGTGAAATTGAAAATAAAAATCAATTTAGCAAAATGACCTAAAAAATCAAAAGAATAAGGATAAAAAGTGACATCAAATAAAAATAAATTTTTTATTGAAGGGTGAAATTGAAAAGAATAATAATTCTTACAAAATAGCCAAGAAAAAAAAATTAAAAATCAAAACAATGAGGACCAAATTGAAAAATATAACACCATCAATTTGATTTTAAGGATAAAATTATAAACTCATAAAACTTTTATAAAAGGACCAAGAAAAAAAATAAAAATAAAATAAGAACCAAATTAAAAAAAATAATATATAGCAAATTGAGATGGAAGAATAAAATTAAAAATAAATAAAATTTTTATAAAAGAATCAAGAATAAAAATTAAAAATTAAAATAATAAGAACTGAAGTTGAAATACCAATAACCAAGAGGGTCAAGCTGTAATTTTTAGAGGAGGATCAAAATAAATTTTATATTTGATTGGAGAGTGAAATTGAAAAGAAAAATTAATTTAATAATTTGTTTTTTAAAATTAAAAAAATAAATATAAAAAATAACATAAAAAATCAAAACAAATTTTTTGATTGAACGCGAGAGTGATACCATTGATAAAAAGGTTGGTCGTAATTAGTTGTGGTAATTAATATGGCATTGTGGGCAGAAAACCATTGGTGAACAACTGCTGGTACAAAATAATCATTTCTCCTCTGTAGAGAGGGGGGGGGGGATATGTTTGGGAGAGGGAAAAAGGAGCAGGGAGAGAAAGAAGGTAGAGATAGAGGAGGGTGAGAGAGAGAAGAAAAAAAAAATGGGGAAGGGGGATGTTGTGGGCCTGTGGCCATTGCCTGGCCCGAACGGCCAGTTTTTTTTTTTACCATTTAGACCCAGGCCCAAAGAGCCATTTTATTTTCTTTTTACATTTTTTGTGCTCCATCAATTTATATCCGCATGTGAATGAACCATTTCTCCTCGACAGAAATAACCGCCCTTCATTTGTCGCTCTCTGCAAACTAACGAATTCACCTCCCCTCCTCTCAAAAGCAAGAAAATCAAGAAACATACATCAATGAATGACACAGATCACTCTCAAATTGATTTTAAAATCAATGGCCTACCTGAACAACTGAGTCTGTCTCGAAAATATCAGTCGAAGTATCCATGAATCTCCCGGGGCACGCGCGCAGTGAAGTAATTAATGACGGAAGCAGCCAGCAAAACCTCCCGAGAAAGATCAACCCATATGTCAATGGCTGACGAAACCACTCAAGTGTGTCATAACCTTCACAATACCGTTGCAGAACTAAATGATTACATTTCTGAGCTAAGCTGACATAGATTAGAGAGCTTAACGAAGATGCTGTTTCTCATCATGATGGGATAAGGATTGATCCCCATGAGGAGCATGCATAAACAAGTAGATACAAGACTCCAATACTATATCAGTGTGTGAACCTCTGTAAATCCAAGACTAAGTAAAAAAAATTCAGCCTTTGAAATCATGCCCTGGAAGCATGCTTCGAGCCATAAATAGAAATTGTCTGTGCTCCTTGTCTGGTTTTGTATTTTCATGCGTTTTTTTTCCTTCTCTCTAGATGTGTGATGGAATTTTAAAGAGCATATTTCAGATCAAAATTAATTATAGCTATGTTATTTTTTTTAAAAAAAAACCTTTAAAAAATAGTTCAAAGTAAAACTAAACCCAAATCAGGCTCCGAGCACACAGCCAGAGCAAGTTCTAAAAGCATGACTATCTATACTTTGAATTTTTGGACTTGAAATAGGGAAATTATTCAGTGTTTTTATTTTCCTGTAACCGCAGCCCACAGCCACGGGCCTGGAAAGAGACTCTTCAGCCAGCAATCCAAGTTTCATACATGTACTTCCTCTCTTATATAACAGCAAGTTAGCAAACCAATAATACCCGCATGTGAAAGAACCATTTCTCCTTAACAGAAATAACCGCTCTTCATTCGTCGCTCTCAAAAAAAAGAAAATCAAGAAGCATATATACATCAATATGGATGACATAGATCACACTCTAATTGATCTTGAAATCACTGACCTACTTGAACAACTGAGTCTTTGTCTTGAAAAGATCGGTCGAAGGATCGATGAATCTCCCGAGGCACGCAGTGAAGTGATCCGGGTAATGAGGGAAGCAGCCAGCACAACCTACCAACAAACTTCAACCCATATGTCAATGGCCGAGGAAAACGCTCGAGTTTATCATAAGCTCGAGAAGACCGTTGCAGAACTGAATGGTTACATTTCTGAAAATGATCGAAAGATGATTGCATCTGCCAATGTGTTCGTAGAAGGAATCGAAGAACTGAAGAAAAACCGAGAAGCATCCACAATTCTATTCAATGAGTTAATGATCAATATGAGGGACATTGGTCAAGAAAGAAACCTTCTTGAAGCACGCAAAAAGATTGCTGATGTGAATCGATGGCTGAAAGAAAGGGCCGTTGTTATTGATGAAACCATGAAAGAGGAACATAGTGGAACTGGATTTGATCAATCTGCTGCTCCTGGAAGGGAGCAAGATGTGCTTGGTTTGGGAAATGGAAGTGAAGAAGACACAGAGGGGTAGGTGTTGTAATCTTATCATGCTTTTGCTTAGTTTGGACTGTAGAAGGTAGAACTTGCATCTTATTTGACTCTGTTCTCTTTTGATCCAAGAAACCTGCATTAAATCCCAATATTGCTACTATAGTTTTAGTCTTGGATCATATCGTGGGCTCTCTTCAGATATGGCTTATTTTAAAGTTTCAAGATCGTGTAAAATTAATTCTAAGAATTGATATCCATTTTCATGTTCACAGAAGCCGAAAAGGGAACAAACCGGGGCATGAAGAAGTCAAGAGCATTCCGCAGGGTTCAAGTTCACCCGCTAGCGACAAGTTCTCTGTGCTTCTTGTGGAATATGACACTTGTGATCGCCTATTCAACAAGACACAGATAATCGATTTTGGAAAGGAATATAATATTGGGATGGAAGTTAAAGTGGCCAAAAGTGGACAAAAAGCTATTCATCTTCATAGTCAAGGGGCTTCTTTTGACCTCATTTTTATGGATATGGATATGCCTGCTCATGTAACGAGTGGGTATGAGGTAGAGTTTTTTGACCTTCAACTTAGGAGAATATATTTTCGTAGCTTAAGGCAATCTCTTAAAGAAGAAACCACAACAATACGATAAAGCTTATGAAAAGAGCAGCAAATGTAGAAACTTATCTGCATTCATTCAGATTAGAGAGCTTAATGAAGAAGATGCTGTTGCTCTTCATGCTTCTTTAGGTTACATTCAAAGATGTATACATCGACCTGCTTGCTATTATTACATTCTAACTCTTATTCACATCTACTTCTTCAATCATAATTTCCTGATAGGCAACAACACAGCTGCGAAGCTTATCTGGCGTGCAGAGTAACATTGTTGGCCTCACCTATACGCCAGAGTCTGAGCCAATAAATGAGTTCATTCGAGCAGGCCACCTAGATGGCTGTATTGGAAAGCCACTGACTGATGAAAAGATTGACTCTCTCATTCCTATTCCAAAAGGCAGTAACTGACCCACAGCAGGGAGACAAAGGACTGCTCGATCCATGAGCTTTATGATTTGAGTTTTGGGTGTAATAGTCCATGCTACTTTCTTCTACAGCCTCTTTCGAGTAGATGTAGGAGGATAAATGAATTGTTGAACCAAATAAAACAGTCAGGGGAGAATAAAGACAATAGTAGCTACAGATCGGTAAGTTTCTACTACAGATTTGACTAATCAGAAATCTAGCAGAGTTGGGCTACCTGACTCGAATCAATCACACGTGTAGACACTTAAAGACAGTGGAGCGATTAACATGCTAACTCATGTACAACAGCACATGTCAATTATTTTTTAAAATACTTTTTATTTATTAAAATACTAAAATGACACAAACCCAACTCAATAATTACAAAAGACCAGCTACACAATGACAAAAAATACCCTCTGGCTGAAGGGTTAAAATATTTATCTTCAAGGACAACTGGTCTTTTTGCTATGCTTTTCAAAGAGTAATTTTTTTTATTCAAAGAGTAAATAAGCACTTTTTATATAAAAATACAAAATCAACCCTCATTTGAAGCTTAAAAATTTATTTCAATGATGTAAATTTATTGTTCCATCCCAACATATTCTCCAGTGCCAAAATGATTCATCATGTCCCTAATTTTAAAATGCCAAAATGATTTCATTTCAAAAATAATTCTATCCTCAACCATTAATCGATTAAATATTATTCTCAGTGCATTGTGTTTAGATGAATAATATTTTCACTCTCTTTCATTTTTTTAATAGTGAAAAGGAATTTTTTTTTCAAAGTAACATGGTTTAGCAAAAATATGATAAATACAATTTTTTTTAATATCTTAGATTTAATAAATAAATAAATATTAATCTTAATATCAAGTTATGATAAACAATATTTATTTAAATTTAAAAAAGATATTGATGACACGTGTTGGACGATGGATCTATTAAGCATAAAAAATGGATATTTCCTGTATGAAACCGATATTAATTTTTAGGTATTAAACTTGAATAGAATCAAGAATATGAATTTTATCTCTTCATTTATTTTAAAATTATGACAACAAGTGTTTTGTTTTTTTTAAAAAAAACTTTAATTAGTCATTGGGTCTGGTTATGAAGTCCTTCAACACATTTTTCTTTTTGATGTTATTTTTTATGTAATAGCCATATTTGTAAATCATTAATTCAATTAAAATATATTTTATTATTATTAAGTTGTTCTTGTTAATGGATTATTTGTTATTACATAATCTATTTTTGTAATTTACTATTAGTTAAGTTTGATGATTTTTTAATTAAGTAAAATACAGTTTTAATATTAATAAATATCTAATAAAGATGAGTAATAATTAATATTAATTAATCAGAAATGAATAAAAGAGGATGTCGCTATTACCGCTTCAAAATTTACCTTTGCTTGGCAACTAGACTCCATTTATTTTTATAAGATAATTGAGAATATTATTGCTGAAATTAATATACAATGTGCAAAGCCATTAATTAAGAGGGTGTGGCTTGTAGGAGAAAACTTAAAAAACTGCAAACCTTTATCATGAACCATCACCATCTTTTTTAGACTCAAATAAATATTATCTTTATTACAATTTGAGATTAAGATTAAGATTTATTTATTTTTTAAATTTAAAACTTTAAATAACTTTTTTAAAAATTAATAAAATTACATTTTTTAGAGAAGTCATTTGTGACAAGTTAACTGTGTTATTATTATTATTATTTAATGTGTTAGCTTTGAAAAGAAAAACACTAGTGAAAAGTTTAAGAGTCACAGATGAATTTAAGCAAAATAAAATGGGGTTTAACCTATATGCTTGGCTCGAGAATAGATACAGGCATAGGGCCCTAGCCCCAAGTGTCAGGTTTAAGGTATACCGCTTACTTGGATCTAAGACATTCATTAACAGACAGGTGGCAGTTTTAGTAACTTGCTATATGATTCACAACAATTTTCCTTGCCTGCATTCATGAACGATGAGCATTCTCTCCTGTCAACTGTCTGACTGCTAAAACTTTGACATTGTTTTGTTTTGTTTTTTCAGAGAATTTCCCAATTTCTTAGTCAGAGAGCATAGAATTTCTTAGCTTGTTTCTTCATGCCTTCTTGGACTGGCTACTAGTTACTAGAATGAAGATACATGGAGAAATATTGACTAAGCAAATGCATGTTTTAATTTATTTTGAGAAAGAGAGAATACAGGAGTGAGGATCATATACCACAAAAAAGGCCCCTTATTTACATCATATTAATTGTTGACAATCCTGAAGAACCTAGTCCAAGGATGCAGAAGTATCAAATGATAATTTTCTAACCAAGAGGCAGGTGATTTTTGATGGCTGGGCATGTGTATTATCAAGTGTACATAACACGAAGTCGGGCCGGTGGAGTGCAAGGGCCAATCTCTCCTCACCGGAAACCAAGCCTGTGGCGTCAAGGAGAACATGCCATGAATTTCTGTGGGCCTCGGATATCCAATGCATAGAATACCTGGTCTCATTGACAATAGCAGGATAAGAGAAAAGGCCCTTTGGGATGTGCTTGCATTTCCTCCTAAAGTATTGGCTAAGTTGTGATCCTTTAATCCTTAGGTCCAACCAAGTTTCTGGCATTGGAATAACCTTTGATTCTTTACTAGTAGCAAATTCACGTATCATGTCATTTTCTTCCTCGATTATTGTCATGTAGTAATTACCTCTGAAGAAAGGGTAGCTCTCTCCAATTATCACCATAGCATCCCTGTAGTTGGGCATGAAAATGACCAAGTAATCAGCTTCGCTTAGGCCACAATGTTTCAGGGCTCTATTTTGCACTTGAATTTCTGGGATTGAGATGAAGTTGCCTTGGAAAGAAGTTTTTTTGTTAAGAATATCTACTAGTCTTGAAGCCTCCAATTGTGTTTTGTCAAGATCAGATAGGCTGCGAGTGAATTTAGGAGTGGACTCTCTAGCGCCAAAACTCTGGGGGAGACCGCGCTTGCTGTCTGGTGTGCTTTTAGACGATTCCTCATCGATGCAGAGATTGGTAAGATTAAATGTGCTATCTCCATCTGCCACAATACCATTGCAATATTGAGGATACTTTGCAAGAACATACTGCCTCACATATTGCATTTCACTGAGTGTTATTGGTCCGGACCATCTCAGGTCAAGGCCACGGATCGTTGATATGGCTTCGGCTATCAAATGAGCTGGAATTATGGTGTGTGCCTTCTGTTTATGTTAAAAATTACATCAGATCATACACATTTAACTAGAAACTAATATCAATCATGCTATTTATTTAAGAGAAAAATATAAACAAAAGATCACTAGGACTTGCCTTTACAACCATGCTGGTTGGTCTGCTATTCTGTGTTGGTGAATTGGAAACAGAAGCTGAGGGTGAATCTTCAAGTTTTCTTTCTAGCACATCCTAGACAGTCACAAATAATCAGAAACCTCACAACAGGATTGCAAGCAAACATTTAAATGGGCTAAGGGAAAAAATATAAATCTTGAACAACAGGAAAATATAGCAGTCAGTACCTTGGAATCTACATTTAGCACCAGCTGTTCTACATTAGTCAACATGATTCCTACTGCCTTCCTACAAACTAAGATGGCTGAAGAAAATTAGTGGGCTCTAAATTCAGCAAAGAAGAAAGGAGAAAGAACAAAGTTACAAATCTAGATGTGAAGACCAGACACTACCATATAAACATATTTTGCAGCAGAAATGGGTCAAATTGGTAGAATAAAGAAATTAGAAAGCATTAGGACAAAGGGAGAAAGGTCCACAAGTTACGACAGCAGTTTCACACAAGATGGAGCTATGAAACAGTGACTCGGTAGGTGCAGTAACGAAGTATCCACCCAATAATTGAGGGGCTGAGACTTGTTTAATTTCCCCCACTTTTGCCTATCCTACTAGTGGCAGAAAAAGATGAGGAACAAATTGACACCATCTACGTACATATCATTATCAAATTGCTGATGCCAAATTGCTAATCACCAACATTAATATTTAATCATAAAGGGATGGCGACTGCTTGATCATTTAAAGACGTTAAATATAAATAATCAAGTGTATTTGTGTATTATGGATACGCAATAGAGGCAGAAAAGTGTGGGAATCTTTTTGGAGTGAGAGGGACTGGTCAGAGAGTCAATCTAAGACTAATTTGAAAAATGGTATATTGGGTGGGAGATGCTTCTTTGATTACATCCTGTAGGTACCACAACGTTGCATCTTTGAGAATTAAATCATTAAAATATTGATTAGTTCAAATTGTACAACGTACTAATTGGACTAGGAGATTCTTGTCATGGAACCATTACAATTTTGAAATTGGATTACAGCAGCGCAAGCCCTTAACCCTCTCTTCCCTACTTGCACATGTACGTATGTGCAGATGTAATTGTCTCCATTGATGCATCTATCATTGTTCAAAC
The DNA here is from genome assembly GCF_000002775.5 of Populus trichocarpa. NCBI lineage: Eukaryota > Viridiplantae > Streptophyta > Magnoliopsida > Malpighiales > Salicaceae > Populus > Populus trichocarpa. The sequence continues at coordinate 18,040,972 of NC_037287.2, read as the reverse complement.
TAGTATCTAGATGAGAGTGGGTGGGCTATTCTAAACCAATACACATCATTTACTAATGATTAAGAGTAGATAGATTGCATTTTAATTTTTGAACAGCATGGGAGAGAATACTTGCCATCTACATGAAATGAGATAAAATCATATACAAGTCTAGAGGAACTTTATTTAATTAGGTTTAGCCTCTTATCTGACGTGCTAGACTGCCTAAAATTGCAAACAACCAGCCGCATGGCAGCACTTAGGTGACTGTAACTGCTCCGTAAGACCAGTCAATACTAAGTTAATGGAAGCTACAGACAACCAGCAATGCTGGCTCCCCAAGGTTATGTATTTGGAGTTTTATTAAAACAGCATCTCCGAGAGTGTTTTGCAAGGACTCGTCTCTAGTCAACATCAAATTATGAGCCCTTAAATGCCCTTAAATACAAATTCACATCTCTTACTAGTATATGATATCAAACTATGATTGAATCTGATGTCATACTGCATACCTTGACTTGACCACTGTAGTGGAAGCAGTCACCTGTAAGGCCTGATAAATGGTAGAAACTGTCGTTAGCTTGACTGTAAGAACACTTCTTACTAACAGAGTTGTTCCACTACCACTGGAGATTAAGAGACCATACAAACCAACAAGGTCTAAACTGTATAAGCACCTGATATCAGATTGGGACCCATCCACGGAAGTTACAAGCAGGTGCAAAATGGAATATGCCAGTCCTACATTTAGAAGTGGGAATGATCAATATTGCTGCTTTTGTAATGGCAGATGCTTTGGAATGTGAGACAAAAGCATAGATAAAATTACCTGGTATTAGGAGGCAGAAGTAATATAAGGCCACATTCTCTAGACTTCAAAAAACTTAATGAAACATACAGACCCCAATTTCAACATACTCAAAACAGTATGTCCTTCCCTTTAACTAATTTGAAACCACAAAAAGTAAATGAAGAAGGAAATTCATAACATGCTCAATTAATTATTATCCATAGCCAATCTATCTATCGTAGATCAAGCATGAAATTACAAAAGGTGTTTGCTGCCTATTTTATGACTATCAAATCATTACAATGTACATCTCAGAGAAATAATGAGGAGATCATATTGAATCATGATTTCTTAACTAATAACAGCTGCACTTTTGAGAGAACATAACTGGGAGATGAAGACTGGAAATCTAAAGAGAGTCAAACGTTCGGCCTCACATATCAGCATTCTACAAAAAATAAAAGGAGTTTCATACTACAAAAAGTACTTCATGCGATCATCTTTTCTCATGGTGTTGTATACAGCTTGAACCTGGCAGAAAAGAAGTTTCAAGTCAACAAATAATAACCAGGTGTTATTAAGATCATGTGCAAAATAATCAACATATCATTTAATAAGTGTAAATAAATTTAGATATATCAGCCTTTTTTTCCCTTTCCTTTTGCTTTCCAGTAAAAAGCAACAGATGATATTTCATCAATATCTTTTATGTGCTTGAGAGAAAGAAAGACCTGCTCGCTAGATACAACTTGAACAGGACCAATGTTGACTGACACATATTTGCCCCTCGAAGATACTTTCTGCCTCACTTGACCCTGGGAAAATAAGTAGGTTAATGCAATTAGATACTTGTTCATAGTACAAGCCCTAGGTGGATGATTTCAATTTGTTATGCAGATTCAGCAGCAAAGTAAAGATTGCCCAAAAATATTCATCATAACCGCAGTTATATTTATTTCTAAAAGGCAACAAGTCTTTCAAGAACAGGAAAGCATTTTGAAACAATCAGCATCAGTTTGATAGGTCAAGTCTCTTAATTTCTTCACACTGCAATCAGTGAGAGTAAGACACCATTAGGGAGTGCAGATGGACTGCACATTTCTAAATTTTTAATTTATTTTTTAAAAGCTTCAAATTAATATTTTTTAGGTTTTTTTTATAATGTTGATGTGTTGGGGTCAAAAATAATAAAAACAATTATGAAAAAAATATTATTTTGATGCATTTTTCGAGTGAAAAGCATTTTGAAAAGCAACCTTAATCACACTCTCAAATAGGCTCTAAAATAATTTCACCATGTAACAATCAATTGACAGCAATTTCATTCTTTTTCCTGGACAAAACCGGTTAGACAAATGTGACCTTGAATATAACATCTTGCCATGGAAGAGACCAAGAACCAAAGCATGACAAAAAGATTGACAGATCCATAATAGTAATCTTATTGAGAGATTAAGCTCTTTTCAACCAAGGTTCCTATTGTTCTCTAAAAGTTTAAAGGTGAAGTCAACCATCAGGGTTGCAAGATAGAAGAAGACAAAAATTGTTTTATAGCCATATTTCAAGGCATAATAATGATGACAGATAAAACATGTGGCATCTATTTCACATAGCAATGTCAGAAGTTACAAGCTCTTATATTTGCCAGAAGCTTCCAACACCAGCCCTTACAAAATCTTTGACCACTATTCTCTAGCCCCAAATGTGCACAATAACCAGCGCCAATTTGTGTCCAATGCACTGTTTCTCAATCAGGCCTTCCTCATTACCACTTGTTACAATTAACCAACATGTTAATATGGTCTGCATATTCTAGTCCCCATCATCCTAGGCTTTTATCAATGTGCTTCAAATCCTAGACCCACTCATGCTATTTGACGAGAAATGGCCTGATAATGCACCGCCTGTGGAAAAACACAGCTGATGCCAAAACTCTCTTCCATAATCTCAAACTATTTGATGGGCCAATTCACTACTCACATGCTATCATGAAGGTTGCCATTACAGCAGGATTAGCAGTCATTCCCTCAAAACTGGACTTGGAAAAATAAAGGCAATGACATCATTTACTTACCCATTCTGAAACCTAAAACCATGTTTTCCCTAATCTATTATATCAATTCTTGAAAAACTAAACAAGATAACTTAAGTTGGTAGAGATCAAGCAGTTTCAGCTTTCGGGTTTCTGCAGAAATTTCCTGTAGAAAACCACAATTAAGTTAACCAATCACTTTCTTTAAATACCTTCCCCTTCTTTCTTACATCAACAAACAATATAAATTAGGAATGCAGTCTACAAAAATTTATACTATCTCTAATTTCTGGACAAAGATGTCATGGCCAGAGATTCTCCACCTAAAATTTTCTTCATCAATCACTAGACCTTGAACTAATTGTGCTAGTTGCAGAAGTCAACCATTAATTTCAATCACACAGGAGAAGTTCACAAAATACAGAATGCTGGACCATCTACTCTGGCATGCACAACATGCACAACATGCAGCTCAAAAAAGTTCTACTCATTATTGGCAGATAATAAGCACCTCTGTTCAGTAGCTGTTTTCTAAGAGCATCCATTACATTTCAAATGTTTACAAAATTCTGATGCAGGTTACATATTGGATGAGATCATTCAAAGTATCTTATGGAAGAAAACGTATTGTGAGGAAGGTTAAATGAATAGCCTGGAAAACCTTAAACAGTAACACTTCAAAAAAGGTTGCAATAAAAAACCCTGTAGGTGATTCTAAAAACCAAGGCATTCAACATTAACATGAAAGGAATAACACGTCTCCTCACAGTTGAATTCTTTTAACGCACCACTATCTTAAACATCTTTTCTATTACTGAATTGCAGCAGCGCTAAGAAAGGACATATACCTCAGGGATTGGTTGTTGAATTACAGATTCAACAGCAATAACCATAGCTTGCACAAAATCATCACCTCCTGTACCAATTGCAGTAAATCCTCTAACTGTTGGATACGAGTTTACCTGACAGGTAAGTGATACTACTTCTCAGAAGCAAGATTTATAAGGGTTTGATGAACACATAACGATAGTGATTGCAAGATTACAACTTCATAGATTATGCGTAAAATAATAATCCGCATTTAGAATATGAAGACAATAAGGAGTCTATTGCGTCACTAAAAAAAATCAATAAGCTAAATAATAATGAAAGGGGAGTAGAAATGGAGAGAGGCAAAGTAATTGTACCTTCTTATCCAAAGCAAGCCATTCATCAGTGGAATCATCTACTACCGTACCGCCAATAACAACATTTGTGGTTTGTCCAACCCTCGCTTGTGTCTTTGACACCTCTGCATTCAACATCATCGGCTAAAGCATCTATCATCAATGTATGACGACTGACTACGCTTCTAACAAATCATAACAAAGGAACAAATGGAAGATAGAGAGATACAACAAGAACCAGCCCACGATAAACTTCAATTCAAAAACATAACCAACTCAATTAGATTCGAACTCATTAACTAATTGTCAGACTAATTCCAATTACCACTTGAATTGGTTAACTAAATTAAACTAAGCAAATGGTAAAGAAAAAGTAGTACAAACCAGAAATAGCTTTAAGCACAGCTTCTTGAGGGGGTTCTTGATCCTCGTCGCCTTCATTGTTATAAGAGCAGAAACAATTAACAAGAGCTGGTTTTGTTCTTCCAAAGTGATGAGACTCTGGAGCCCTAATGCTTGTTGTTTTACTGCTTGAAAATCCAACGGTTCTTGCTGATGAGAAAGAATAGATGATGGCTCGGTTTGGATGGAGAGGTGGTATCATCATCATCATCATCCATGCTTCTGTTGTCAAAACGGAACGCAACACACTCCTGCACACCATTTTTTTTCCTTCTTTTTTTAAGATTACGGAGAACTATTTTGTGTTAGGGAGTTATTTATATACCTGTGTTGGTTGGGTTGGGTTGGGTTTTAAGGCTTTTTAACTGTCCATTCAATGAATCAGATTTCTCTCTCTCCACGTGGCTGCTTGGATGGAGCAAGGGCTGCGACCGCGGTGCTACCCTGAACCGGAGGTCAAGATTAAAATATATAAATAATTTTTGGAAATGTGGTTGAATTATATTTTTTTATTTAAAATTAATATTATTTTAAAATTTTAAAATTATTTAATATATTAATATCAAAAATAATTTTAAAAAAATAAAAATATATTAATTTAATATATTTTTAAGTAAAAAATAATTTGAAAAGTAAATGTATTATTATTATACTTTCAAATATCTTTGTAATTATTTATAAACAGTGTATTATTAAATTTTATTTTTTATATATTTTTAAATTTTTAAAATTTTAATATTAAAAATAATTTTAAATAAAAATATTTTGATATATTTTTAAATAAAAAATATTTTAAAAATAATTATTATTATATTTTAAAAATATAATTCAATCATATTTTTTAAAAATTTAAGTTCTTTAATTTCTTTTAAAAGAACTTTTAAAAAAATATATTCTATTGAAAGAAAAGGACTGTAGACGGCAACTCAAAACCTCTGCGCCCAATTCAAAAACCCTAAAAATCATTGAATAATCAATCACTCCTCTCCTCGTCGAAATGTACGGCTCCGATAAAGCCGTTACCGACGACACAGATCGAACGGAATTCAGAAAAACAGAGAAGAAGTACAAACTTTACTACGATCAAAATTCTAAAAGGTATGACCTTATCTTTCCTTTTCTCAAGTAAACGTGCCGTCGTTTGTGTTTTTATCGGTTTAATTAATTAAACATTCTGATTTTTCAACAGGAAAAAGCAACCAAAACAAGTCGACTTATCAGAGGTTTTAGATTTCAAGTCATTTTTGGATTCTTATCATCAAAACGGTGAACTTCCTCCTGAAATTGTGGTTGTTGATTGCCGTTTTGATCGGCCCGTCTTCGGCTTGGAAAGTCGGCCTGGTATCATTTTTGTGTTTTAATTACTTTATGCTCTTTTGTTTAAAGAAAACCTAAATGGCGTGATTATCACTTGATGGAAGTAGTTGCCTGTTTTATTTTTTATTAAGTTTTCTGTATAATTCAAATAAAGATTTATTGAGTTTTAGAGAAGTTTTTATGGAGAAAGATGAATTTTGCAGGTTTTTATTTCATTCCGGGGGCATTGAGTGTTGATGAACAATGCCGATGGATAAGGGAGAGCTTAATGAGTTTCCCTCAGCCTCCTAATAGAACGAATCACAATGCAATCTATGGGCCTATAAGTGACCTGTTTATTGCTGCGAAAGAGAGGAAAGTGTTGGTTGAGGATGAAAATATGCCTGCTAGTTCGGACTCTGCGTCAAATGGTTGTGTTGGCAATGGAGATACTCGTAGATGGAGTTTTTGCGAGGAAGATAGTGTTCTGTTAAGAGGGAAGTCTTGTAAGCCTGTTTCAGCTTCCGTCTTATTGCGGAAGTTGCGGTGGAGTACCCTTGGACTGCAATTTGATTGGTCTAAGGTGATTGCAGCTTCAGTGTTTTTCTCTTTTGCAATTCCTGTCTACTAGTTCTGTGTTCTTACATATTGACCTTTCAATGTCATGATACAGTAGGGAAGTACACATGCTCAAATTTTAGTTTCACTCATTAGTTGTTAGAGCTTGTCCCTTAGGGCCATGCTGATTGACAGCAAGTATAGATCCTTTAACAATTATAAAGCATAGAGTTTTCTTTCTTATGTAGCCTTCTTTCAGTTATGTAAGGTTGGCATTGTGACCCTTGGGTTTAGTTATTGTATACCACACCCTATCTATCTGCATTATGAATGCCATGGGATTTGATCACAGAATATACAATCTGGTATGATACAATCTTTCAATGTACTAACATTGTTATGCCTTGGTTTTCTACATAATGTATAGACACAAGTATGATTGTCAGCAGTAACGATTTAATTTGTTTTTACTCTGAATTTTAAGAGGTTGTGCTTGAAGTTAGCAGTTCAGTTTAAATAGTTTGTCTTGAAACAATTGTCTACTCTTTTTGTGCAAAAAAAAGGTTTTATCAACTTGCTGCTGTTTCAGAACACGGTGCATGTAAGAATATACATCTTCAACCACTTAAATCTTGCTCTGCTCAAATCTGTATCAAGCCGTTTTATGTGACTGGAGAATCAAGATGCCAGCTAGTCCTTCTCTTAGTTTATTTGTCTTCATCAATATTTTGGGCGTGTTGATTATTATACACTCTCAACCCAACACTTCTTTTAGAAGTTTCCCTTCTTTATGAATTGGAATGAATTTAAGTCTTTTTGTTTGTGGTGTAGCGTAACTACAATGTATCTCTTCCACATAACAAGATCCCTGATGGACTCTGTCAGTTGGCTAAAAAATTGGCCGCTCCTGCAATGCCCGTGGGAGAAGAATTCCACCCAGAAGCTGCAATAGTAAACTATTTTGCATCAGGTAATTATTAATGGAAAGCTTGTTTATATCTTCCTTTGGTCTATTTCTTGTTTAATATTTATTGGCTTATGAGACCTGGTGCAATCGTAAGGTCGTGCGTTTGTTACTAGAAGTTAGCATGTTGAAACTGCAAGACAGCCTCCCTGCAGAAATAGGTGCAAAGCTGTGACACCTGACCTTCCCTAGACCCTAGCCTTATGAAGAACCTCATGCATCGGGACACTCTTTTTCTTGGAAGTGTAATTAATGCGCACAATATTAGGTTGTTAACGTCAGTTCAATTTCTTGGAAGTGTAATTAATGTGCACGATATAATTTATCAGGAGATACACTTGGGGGCCACTTGGATGACATGGAAGCTGACTGGAGTAAACCTATTGTAAGCATGAGGTATCTTGGGAATTCTTTTTTCTATCATATCTCCATGGTTTTCAATCCAAAGAAGAGGTTTTGATTGCTGACTATATCCTTCTTTCCCCCTCAGTTTGGGTTGCAAGGCTATTTTCCTTTTGGGAGGAAAATCTAGAGAAGATCCACCTTTAGCAATGTTTCTCCGAAGTGGTGATGTGGTTCTCATGGCTGGAGAAGCACGAGAATGCTTTCATGGTAATTGAACTATAAGCCTCTGGAATATCTTGAAATAAAGATCTGGATTATCTGAAGAATAAAGTATTCATCTTCGTGTTTTGCCTCGAAAGTTTTAACTTAACTGATGATGGGGAAAATTCATTGCAAAGGGAACATTATTTTTTATTTTCATTACGTAGCTGAAAGTGCAGCTCAATCAATAGAACTTCGATACAAGAAATTCATTTTTCTTGTGAACTGATAAGTAGCTATTCATAACAGATGTAGAATTTTGTTACTATAGTGTTTGCAGCCAAAATTGGCACAATTGAACTTCCAAATTCCTGTGCTTAGCCTTTTCCTTTGGTGACTTGTGAATTCCTGCAAATTTGTATTTTTTGCATCTTGATACATTTCTTTGACTTCTGATTTCTGATTATTGCAGGTGTGCCTCGGATCTTCACTGACAAAGAAAATGCTGAAATCACAGCCCTTGAATTGCATTTCTGTGATGAGAATGATATCTTAGAATACATCAGAACCTCGAGAATCAACATTAACATCAGACAAGTGTTTTGAGAGTAATAAATTTTCTCCCATAGATGTGAAACTTAATTTAAAGATTCAATTGGGAATGCTTTCATAGGAGAGATTAAAGGTGACAAGAGGACAGCATGATAGAAGACGTTGAAGATTTTTGTAGAATCATTTCTTTTGGTTCATTTGATGACAGGGGTGGGTATTGAACAGCTCACTCTCTCTCATTCAAAGAAGTTTTTGTGGAATCATAATAACGATTTGTAAGGAATCAGTTGGCTGTCCAGATGGGATAAGAGAAAATGTTATTGAGAGAAGATACAAAAGAATAGGCTCTGACTATACAAGTGAAATGCTATTGAGTTGAGAGGAATGTAGCATTCAATTTATACTATTAGCAGATTGCTTCAAGAACACAACGATTGTGCTGCATCTTTGTAGTTACTAGGTTTTTTTCGTGCTTGCTAAATTACCCAAAATTGCCCTGAACTTTGGGTCAAGTTAAATTTAATCCCTGAACTTTTCTACCAAAATGTAAGGTTGCAGGTCTGGTCCATCCTGTCAGCATGGGGAGTCCAATGGTTGAGCACCGCAGATTTGACAATGGCCCCGAAACTCCTCATGTGGTGGCAATCAGGTCCTTGATTGTATGGTGGTGCTAGATAAGTTTGATCATTCCTTTTTCTGTTTTACTAACTGCTAGCCACTACTCTCTTGAATGCCCCTAGTACTGTTAGTACGGGCTACAAGATCTATCTCGACAAAAAATAAAAAAAAGAGAGGATGACACGCCTTAATATTAACAAAACACTAAGAGATATCGCGACATCACTATAACTACCCCTGCAAAACATAAAAACATAATTTATTACAATAATATTTTATGTTTCTTGTTTTTTAATTTTACCCTTTATCAATTAATTTTTTTAAAAAAATTATCTTTTAATATTAAAATATTTTATAAATTATACTTTGTAATATTTTTTTTTATTTTTGTTGGGTTTATATCAGTTTCATTAATTTAGTTTTCTCTCATTAATTTAGTTTTCTCTTTATCAAAACATTAAAGGGTATGGTTTTTTTCTTAAATAAAACACTAAAATGTATGGTTAAATTTCTGGAGCAACACCCATGAAACACTATTCATTAGAATAGTGATGCATTTTTTTTATTTTTTTTTAATTCTATTCTTCAACAATCTAATTTTTTTAATTTGTTTTTTATTTTATTTTTATCCTTTGGTTTTATGTTGTTTTAGAAATTGAGCTTTGTATTTTTTTAATTTTTTTTTATATTGAGTTATATATCGGTCTAATGAATTTAATTTTTTTTCTTGATTTCAACCTCCAACATTATACATGTTGGAATTGGAGCTTTGTATTTTTTTTTTGTTTTTTTCTATGAATTTATCATCATCTCAGGTCCAGGTCACAACCTTTTCAAGTTGACTCGATTTTTTTTGTTGCTTTTTCTAATTGATTTTTTTTCGATTTTATCAATCAATATTAAGTTGGTTAAAAATAACTATGTTATTTTTTTAAAAAAAAATATGGGGTTATCCTGATCTCATAACTCATGTTGCGGGTTTGACAAGTTAACCCAAGTTGACTCTGTTTATTTTTTATCCTTTTTTAATTGAATAATTATTTTTCAATTTCACCCTCCAACAACTCAATCTTCTTCTTTTTTATTTATGGTTTTTTTTAATTTTATCATTTAATATTACACTTGTTTAGGAATTGAGATTTAGGTTTTTTTTTTTAATTTCAACCTTTAATATTGGATATGTTGGAAATAAGGTTTCATAATTTTTTATTCAACTTGTTTCATGTAGAATTACCTTAGTCTCATGAATTTAAGTTAATATAAACCGATTCAATATATCATCATTTCAATATTTAAAAAACAAATATCAATATCATTCTATGCATTACATTTTAAGCTCATAATTATTTTTTTATATTAAAAATCACATTAGATGTTGGTGTTTGGGTCTTATTATTCAGTTAGTTGTCATTTTTTTACATTAAAAAAGGATGGATACCTGCAGGACAACACAGTCCAATGATAAGCTAGGTTATATACCAAACCATGCGAGGATGCTCATTCCCATGTACCAAATCAGCTAACATACGCTCCCATATCATGTGAGAATGCACATTGTCACGCAACACTGGGATAGTATCTAATGGTAGCTCGGCCAGTTCGTTCATTCTTCAATTTTGATCTATGAACTGCTAGCTCAAACCTCAAAATATGCTGATAACTGGTAAGATAAAGTGATAAAGTAGATTACCTTTATCCGAGGATTCTTATATTCTCCGTGTTGCTCATCGCGGATCAAATATACTGTTTTTGCCTGGAAGGTTCATGCATAATAAAGCAAGGATTGGACTCGTTCCAAGTCAACAGGAAAAGCGTTCAGTCAGAAGGAAAACATTCAGCAAATTAAGAGGTATAAAAGTTATTGACTCGCATGTTGCTCTATTTTCTAACCTTTGAAATGGAGTCAACAATTGGTATTTAACGGCCACTTATTTGCTAATAAACTATACACTTCTTTATACACAAGCGTTTTTTTGCAGTGGGCCGATCTTTGCCTTCAATTAACCGATAATAAGAAAGTTTGGAAGTGCATTCAGTGCAAAGAACTTTTATCAGCCTCCTAGTCTCTGTATAGATGGTTGGTTTGTTTTTGACTGGACAAAAAAAGTTAACCCAATCACTGTTCAAGATATATAGCTGGTGTGAGAGTAAGCAGGATTTTTTTTTTCTTTTTTATGATGAAAAAAGCCCTATCCACTCCATATGGTGTTTCAGGATTTCAGCAATCTAGATACAAGAAATAGAAAATCCTGAGTTTTAATTTCTTTTGTCTGTTTGGGTGAAGGACAGGACAGCTTTATGATAGGACCATCAACACATGGAACATGGATATTTGGATAAAATTAAGGAATGGCATAAGCATAGTTGTTAAACCAACATTAGAGTCCTTTTTTTTTCAGTAATAAAAATGAGAGGTGTATATCTTTTTATCATCTTGGCATCAAGTTATTTTTTCCATAGGACTTTCCCTACAGTATCTTCACTATAATAGAGTTTAATTATCAAGTTCAAACCATGGACGAAGAAAGGCATGAAAAAAAAATATTAGCTAGTAATTGTGAGGCGTAAAGCTTGAGTTATACATTTATTTGGGTTAATTTAAGTCAATTAAAAATAGTTTTTTTTTAAATAAATTCTAAACAATATCATATAAAAAAAATTGAGTTTTGATAGGGTTGATGATATAACTCCATATATATTTTTTTTTTTTACACCCAACTGGCTAGAGGCAAGTCGGCCATGTGACAAATTGAGGTTAATGGTGTGAATTCACACACACTCCCGCCCTCCCTCCTCCCCAAACAAAGGAAGAACTGGACCATCCGGAGAAGCCAGCCGACTGGCACAAGCAAAAAATGTAAACGTGAGCTCACACAAAGATAAAAAAAATAAATTAAAACCCCAACCTCAACAACAATATCTACCGACGCCCCCCCCCCCCCCCCCCCCCCCCCAAAAAAAAAAAATAATAAACATCTTCATTACCCTCCAAAATAAATAACTCAAAGCCACGACCAAACACTCACGCGTCTACGTGTACGTTTCTACTACCACTCTATTTCGTTGTCTTAAAATCACAATAAAACACACCAAAATTTACCCCCCAGAAAACACATATCACAGGAAATCAGCCTCACTTTCTCTCCTCTCTTACTTACAGTCTTACACGGCTCATCTCTCTCTCTCTCTCTCTCTGCCTTATCGTTTTTGTTCTCTGAAGAATAATGGGACCGATCGTTCTGACCCAGTTGGCCACGGGTCTTAGTGTGCTAGCCGGGGCTGTTCTGGTCAAATCGGTTATGGACCAGAAGCCCATGGCCGGCCCGTTGTGCCCATCTTGCAACGGGACGGGTCGGGTCGCTTGTCTTTGTTCCCGTTGGTCCGATGGAGATGCTGGTTGCCGGGCTTGTTCCGGTTCGGGTCGCATGGCGTGTAGTAGCTGCGGAGGGACTGGTACCGGTCGGCCTATTCCGGTTCAAATCTCTATGCGGTCACCGAACCGTCCTCCATCTTGACCTGCTCGAGTATTTATTTCGGGTCTGTTATTTGTAGCTAGTATTAATTAATTGTCTCTCTTCTTATATTTTGATGTAAACTTCTTTTCCTTTTTGAATCTTTTCCAGTTTGGAAAATTTTTAATTTGTAATATAATATAAGTTGAAGGGACACTTGAATGGAGGAAGGGAGATCAGATGGAACTTGGAAGGTGAGTAGTTTGTAACTTGTAATGACAATATTTAATATATTGAGTACTGAGATTCTTATAAAAAAAATGATAATGGATAAGTTTATACTCGTTGAATTCTTCTTTGCCTACGATGTTAATTTTCAATCAGTAATATTGATTCTATAGCTAGTTTGAGAGATTTTTTTGCATGTGTTCTCTTTAAACGAGTTTAAGAAAATCTTACTTGTGTGTGGATTTTGATTTATTTCCAGATGACTGAGCGAATTTAATATATTTCAAGCGGATAGGCATGTCCTAATTTATCATATTAACTAACTGATTATGTATGTCTTGGAGTGCATTTTGCTTTCTTTCAGATTGGAAGGTATTTGCTTTCCATGGGCTATGGCGGTAAGATTCGAAAAACAGCTTGCCAAATTATTATAAAGTTAATATAACACCATTTTTGGAGCTTTATTAGATAGTTTAATCGTTTTTTTATGAACTGGATGGGCTGTTTCGGCTAATTTGGAGCTGCTTAATGAAACTAACTTTCAATTTTCTTAATTAATGTTTTTCTTATACTCTTATTAGTTGAAGGTTTTTTTTTATTACTGCAAAAAAAAAAAAAAAAGGCTTGAACACGGGATCTCTAGGCTGAGAAGAACTCTACTGACAGTTGAGCTATATCCTCAATGGCTTTAGTTGAAATTAATGCTTGCATATTAGGAAATTATACATGTACCGATCTTCGAATGAAGTTTAATGTGCTTGAACCAAAAGCCTGATGGGAGAATCGATCATTGTGGTCATAGAATCAGTTTACTATTTATTACAATAGTAGAGTGATGTTTATGGTTTTGGCAAAAAATAAAAATAAAAATAAAAATCAGAGGTATTTTAATATTTTTACACTGGTAATTTGTAATTATTAATTTGTGTAAAAGTATTTTTACCTATGTATCATTTTTATGAATAATAAAATATCAAAAATGCCCCAAAGAGTAAAAAAAAAATCATTTGTATTGGGTAGAGGCATATTGGTATTTTCAATTTTTTATTAACAGTTGAATTACAAATATATACTTGAATTCAAGGAATTTAATTCATAGGGACCATGGGTATTAGGGTCTTTTGGCTATTGGTTTTTTTTGTTAATTGTTAGTTGGGATGAGGGTAATGTAGTAATTTGACATTAAAATAATATTTTTAATTGGAAAGAAGTTGTTGGCATGTAATGTTAACGCGCCGACGAGTGAGAAACGCCGTGTCTTTGTGGCGAAGCGTGCAACATCTTCCAGTGGTTGAAAATGGGATTTCGTTATGTTGTCTAATGCCTCGCAGTTTTCTCTCCCATTCTAGGCGTTGCATGTAGTCCAAATATTCACGGGTTGTTGTTGGTGACCCTTTCTTTTTCTTCCTTCATTTCTCTTTCATACCCTGGTAAATACATTATAGTCCTTAGTGTTATTGATATTCTAGATTCAGTCCTTTTAGTTTTGATTGCTATATTTTTGTCATTTTCACTTTTGTTAAGGTTTTATGTGTTTTCAATTTAATTTTTGGTTTTTAATTTGTATATATAATAATTTTCAATTCGACCATTCTTCTTTTAATTTTGTATTTCTGCCTATTTTCCCTTTTAAAAAGTTGTTATGGCTTGCATTTTTATCCTTTAAAACAAGTTTATGATTTTGGTTATTTCAATGATAATAATAGTGATTTCAGTTTGATCCCTCTTCTTTTGATTTCTTATTATTTTTCTTAGTTTTTCTGTCAAAGTTTTTTTATAATTTTCAATCACGTCCTTCAAATCAAGTTCATGGTTTTAATTTTTTTTCATTAATAATAGTAATAGTAGCATAGTTATGAAACCCAACCCGGAAACTGACTCGGGCGAGAGACCGGGTTCCGAGTTTTATGGGTCAACCCGTACGAATGCAGGATACTTAATTATTTATGAGCATCCCTTCAAATAAAGCAAAATATCACACCTGCACACGTTATACCTTTACCTTTATTGCTATCAATGCTCTCCTTCACTTGCAAGTTGTAACTGGCCGTTCCAAAAATTAACAGTAAAGAAAGAAAGAGAGACAGAGCAAAGAGAGATCTGTAGCGCTTGTTGCAGATAGGGAGAGAGAAACAGAGAAAGATCAACAATGAGAACTAGCAATCATTTGATAGGGGTACTCGATACCCATCCCAGGAGGTGGTATATGGCTAAGCAGTAGAGCCAACAACACAGATTGTTTGAAATTCTTACAGTGGCCGTTGATAGTAAGTGGGATCTTAATCATGGTCATTTCTTTAGCCGGTTTCACTGGTGCGTGCTATCGAAACACTTTCTTGATATGGGTTTACCTATTTGCTATGTTCTTCATCATCGCCGCGCTTTTAGGGTTCATCATCTTTCACTGGCACAAGATTAGCTCTTGTATATGAGATTCTAAGGTTTGTGGTAAGATGGGGAGAAGTATTAATGGCGTCCCTGAAACTGCAGATATGCCCGGCTACAACTTCCCTCGTCCCTTTCTCAGTCATCCCCTGGCCTTTTGGCCAAAACCTTCTTCTTCCCAAGTCTACACAGAAACGACATTCGAAAAGGAAAAAATAAACACCGGGTCTCGTCTGGGTTTGCCCGGGTCGCCCGGGCCATGGGTTGACCCGCCGGGTCGACTGGGTTTTGCCGGGCTGTTGCATTAGCCGGTCTTTTAACAAACCTGAACCAGTCCAGCCACCGGGTCGACCGGGTCCCGGTTCGACCCGCCGGGCCGGTCCGGGTTTAATAACTGTGAGTAGTAGTAGTGGTAATAATAATAATAATAATAGTGATGTTAGTTATGAAAACAACAACAACAATAGTGGTACCAATAATAATAATATTATTGATGATGATAATAATGATGATGATGATATTGTTAATGATAGTGATAATAATAATAATTAAATTAATATTGAGAATAATAATAATGATAATGTTGATAAATAACAACAGCAACAACAATAATAATGTTAGTTATGAAAACGATAATGGTAATAATAACAATAGTAGTAGCAGCAACAACAACAATAATATTTAAATTGATAATGATGACGACGACGATAATGATGATGATGATAATGGTAGTCACAATGATAATAATTATAATAATAGTGGTAGTGATGATAATAATAATTTGTTAAAAGTAATAACAATAATAATGTTATTTATAAAATAGTAGTAGTAGTATTATTAATGGTGATAAAAATAAAAATATTAATAATAATAATAATAACGATGATAATAATAATAATAATTAAACACTTTATATTTTATATTGACTTAACTCTAATTAGTATTTATTACGGTTAGTTTTTTATACTATTTTTAATTTTTTTTTAATAAGTGAATATTATTTTCTATATATAAAAAAAAGTACAACCTGTAGCGAATAGCGAGAAACAATGATCTCTAGAGCACGACCCAGTAAACTTTGTGGGAAGTGTATGAACTGGATGGTGCGCTTTGTCATAAGTTCAGGAGTTCCGAAGGTATAGTATGCTTGGAGGTATGAGATATGGCTGGTAATTGAATTGCATGCTCCGACATGTACCGAGCAGATATCTAGCCATCCAACCTATACTTCGTCGTTTCTTGGACTCGATATCAACCATTCCATTTTCAGATCAACTGGTAGTTCAATTAGTGTTTATATATTCTTCTCGAGTTTGAGCCTGTGAAATCGCTCCTTTCCTGATGTGAATCATCCAAAAGATTCCATTTCTTTCATCGTCTCTTTATCCAAAAGCTGGCTGGAGTATCTTTGCTCTATTAAAATACCAAAAAAACTAATTAATTAATCAAAGAGCTTCTTAATTAAAGAACAATTTTTAAAATTTTGTAGCGTGACGAGCGTATCCGCTTTATTATATGCAGAAATCATATTGGTGGAATAAATTCTCTAGTGTAACTAAATTTAATTATATTGTTTTATTTAAATTCAATTAATTAATAAATTAAATTTATATATTTAAAAAAGATAAAATTCGATTCATTTTATTTTATATATTATCTTTATTATTTTCACCTTATTTTTTAAAAGTCTTTTAAAAACAAAAAAGCTAGATAAGTATTTTAAAAAAGTTAATTTTTATATTAAATTTTTTCTCTTTATAATTGTAAATAAGAGGATTCTAACATAGAATTTCATTAAAATCTTTAAATTGAATTTAACTTAAAGGGTTTAAAAGATGCTGGTAATACTGGATCCAAATGAATGCATGCACATAAGAATCACTTTTCGGTTGAAAGTACCCAATAAAGAAAAACCATTAATTACCTAAACACTCTAAAAACCATCCAAATGAATGCTTTAATTTTCATATAAATAATAAATCATGTTAATAATTTTTTTAATATAATTACTATTATAACTCATTCAATTAAAAACGTGTTTAAAAATGTAATAACAGTTATCTTTTAAAGTATTTTTTATTATAAATTAATTAATATGTATATTTTTTTAATTTTTAAAAAATTATTTTTAGCATAGCATATAAAAAAATAATTTAAAATAAAAAATAAAAAATAATTTTTTTAAAAAATAAAAATAAACGATTCTAAATGAACGGCATGAATGGAGGCTGTGTACTCCAATCATGCTGGCAGCAGTATTTTCTTCAAGAAGATAGACGTCATTATTTTCTTTTTCTTTTTTTCTTGGCACTTGAAATTTTTTCTTACCAGATTCCCACCGGAGCTTCTGAACAAAATAGATGGTGTTCTAATCTATCAAGACAGGGTAGAAGCTACTGGGCTAGAATGATCATTCTTGGCAAAACATGGAAAGTATTTTATGGGCCCTTCTCCTCAAACACTATTTACATTACGGATATTCTTGGGCTCTCAATAAGTTGATAAATTCATGATTTTGATATAAAAACAATTACCGGTAAAAGATATTTTTAAATCAATAAGATTAAATCTTCTCCGCTAACAATTAAAACGCATTTCTCACAATTTAGTATGTTAAAAAAATTAATAAATTTTATATCTAGATGTTGGTCTAAAAGTTTGAACCTGAATAAGGTTAATCACTTTGAGTTAATTTTTTTTGTTAATAGTGAAAAATCAAATTATATGTAATATCTTTTTTCTATTGCCCAGGGAAATTTATTCGTGAAAGCAGAGGTTAAAAAGTGGCCTATTCTTCTTATTAAAAAATTACATATAATAAGAGCAATTATTGTTTTGTAAAGTTATTTATTTTTATTTTTATTTTAATTACTACTGCTACTATTGTATACATATAAAAAAAAAGAATGTTACATTACTTGCTCATGGAAATTAAATATATCATAAAATTTAGATAATATTTATATAAAAAAATGTTGCATTACTTGATCATGCAAATTAAATTTATCATAAAATTTGAATAATATTTAAATAAAAAAATCCCTCCACCGGGTTAATCTCTTAGAGGCTGTTTGGCTGTGCGTTTCAACCTGTGTTTCGCCAAATTTTGAAATTTTTTTTTTGCTAAAATTGAGTGCGGTTTGTACTTTTTGGATCGTTTTGATGTGCTGATGTTAAAAATAATTTTTAAAAAATAAAAAAAATCATTGGCATGTATTTCGGCACGAAAAGTTATTTGAAAAGCAACCGCTACCACACTGTCAAACACACTCATATGAAATTACCAAAAACTCCAAAGAAACAAACTGAAACCCTACCCAACAATCTTTTGTCCATATAAAAGCATATGATTAGCGAAGCAAGCAGCCGGCCGTGACCTCCAGAGTTCTCAAACCCTCCTACATCTACCCCTTCAACGATCACTTCCCGGTACGATGCTATCTACTTTATATTCAACTAGTAGATCTGAGGGAAAAAATGTTTTTGTGTTGGTTTATTCTTCAATCTAATTACATATAATCTGTGAGAATGAAACATTACGAATATTTGGTTTCTTTGTGCAATCAAATGGAATATAGTGTTGTGTAAGAATCTTAAAAGATTTTAATTTTTTGATGTATGAATATGTTTTGTAAATAGATGGATATTCAAAGAAATTATTGTAAAGAAGTTTTGTACTAGAACATGTATAATTAAGCTTTATGATTAAGCTAGTAATTCTTCTTTGCAAAATCATTAATTATCCTAGCTCTAATTACTATAATTAATGGCTTTGCAAAGATAGATTTACTAGCTAAATCTTAAAAGCTTCTGGAGCAATGATATATAAAAGCTTCTGGAGCAATGATATATAGGATGAACACTGAGATTTCTCCAGCAAAATCTACAGATCTAAACAAAACCAGGGGAGCTTTTTTTTTTTTTTTACTGTGGTTTTTGTATTGGATTTGTATTGTTTTATGTATTTGACAAATTTTAATTCAAAGTATTTTTTATATTGATGTTGTAATACTAATATATATGCTACCAGTTAGGTTATATGGTGGAGAAACACTTAGATTAGTTCTTATCATAAGTTTAAGCCTCTTTATTGTAATATTGGACTCTCAACCTTTGTTCCTTTTAATTTAATCTTCCATTCAGTTTGGTGCTTCAAGCTTGTTGCGGTGAAATTGCACAACTCTCCTAATAGAATAAATACTGAACATCCGGCATTTCTCTACCCTTTTTCTTCTTGAATCGACTTGTAATTAGAAGATCCCAATCATCTTCTCCGAAAGAGAGAGAATAGCGTGAATGCCTTGTGTGATTCTGTATAGGCTAGAGTTAATGCAGCAGCAGCAGATATGTTTAATCCTTTGGGATGAACTGGATGGGTTGTTTAACGGAACTAATTCTCAATTTCTTTGATGTTTTCCTTATGGTCTCGTTAGTGGATGTCAATGCTTGCGTGGTAGGAAATTATGTGTGTACGGATATTCGAATGAAGTTAATGTGCTTGTGTCCTTTGTGGTGTCTGAAGACTCTGAACTGGATGCTTGTCAAGTGGTGCGCGTTGTCGGAAGTCGAGAAGTTCCGAGGGTATAACATGCCTGTAGGTATGAGATACCAGTGGTGATAATTGAATTGCATGCTACAGCATTTACCAAGCAAATGCCTGTAGGTATGTGTTTTAATCCAACCTAAGATTACCATTTCAAATTTATCGGTGGTTCAATTAGTGTTTATATTTTCTGTCATTTTCCTGATGTGAATCATCTAAGATTCCAAAAGCTGGCTGGAGGATGTTTTCACTATTAAAACACAAAAAAATAGTAATTAAAAAAAACTACCATGTCCCAGTTAAAACAAAGCTTCTCGGAGAACAATTTTTAAAGTTTTGTACCGTGATGGGCGTATCTTCTTTGATAAAATGCTGGTGTGCAGAAGCTGGCATCCAAAACGGATGCTAGAAGAATTACTTTACTGTCGAAAACATCCGAAATGATAAAGAAAAACCATTAATAATAACTAAAGAAAATTTAAAGTGGAAGAGTTTGATTCTCCCCTCCCGTTCATCGATAGTCACAAATCATTATGATATTATTGAGAATTAAAGCTCCATATGCTTGAAGCACTATAACTTCCGCCTGTGAAATTGACAAAGACGGTATAATATGATACTCGATCAAGAAGAAGAAATTTATCACTTGAAATAATTTTTAGATAGTTGATTGACAAACGAGAAGATAATAGCTAAAATGACAGTTATTTGGGTTTGGCTTTCCTTTGCCCTTGCCTTCGAGATGCTCTTAGGCCTGCTTTCTTTCACCAAGTGGCACGGATACCCGGTGTGTGCTCGCGTCCGTGGTAGAGTTTGTTCCTTGGGTCTTAGGCCCAACGTTTGGGTCTCTAGGCTAGGGCCCAGTCTTATTGATGGTCCTTAGGACCAAAACCCAGCCCTATCAATGTGTTTGACACTTCTGCCTAAAATCTCCTGTAGCAAAGTACCAAACATTTGAAGAATGTGTTCTGAAGATGAGAATGGGGAAATTTATAGGATTAGTGTGTTTTCTTTCTTCTTAAATTGATGAACCGATATACTGTTTGTTAGGAGTGAAGAACAGTGGGGGTTAATACCCATTTTGGCAGGAGAGTAATGTGTACACCACAACAAAAATGAAGGATTAATTTAATCATCTCCTACATGAAATGTGAACAAATTCACCTCCAAACGAATCCTAAAAACTAGATCTACGACTGTAGAAGTCAAGAGATTGCAAACGATGAGCCAAAAACTCATTGGTTTTTTGCAGGAGGGGTTGGGTGAGGCTGGCTACTTTGCCTCTTATACTGATGGAGACACGTTGCCCGCTTGCTAAACAAAATGTAAAATTTAAGAAATTAAACAAGAAGAAAGGAAGAGGAAATCAAGAAGAACATGAAAAACAAGTTATATACATGAAAGATGAATATGATAACCTGCCAATAGCTTTGTCATAGATTCAGGAATTCTCCAAGTCATAGAGAAATGAACTTTAGCTGCGATTTCAGAGTCTACGCTCTTAAAATAACAAAAAAATTGGTCATCATTTAACAAAGATGTTCTATGCTAAGTGATCAACTATCAATTGATTCCTCCCAAAATGTGCAAGAATCTCACTACTTTTGTTTTTTTTATTAACGTGAGTGTTCGGACCAGTTTGCGCGTATCTCGACTAATCCTACGGGCCCTGAAGTTAACGACTATGTAAGTCTTTAATGGCTTTGAAGTTTGTAAGACTTGAACTGATTATCTCTAAGAAGTAAACTCAGGACCTGACCAGTTGAGTTATATCCTCGCGGGGTTAAGAATCTCTCTCCTTTATTTCTATGGGTCCCGTTTCAACTGGCAATCCCATCTAAAGCGTTAGGTGTCTGTTCGAAATTTATCTATCTACAACCGAAGGGTTTATACTACGTGATTCACTCGAAAGAAAGGAGATCAGACTCGGATTTGAATGTAGACATGGCTTTTTCAAAATGGTTTTTAGAAACAAATGATTTAAATCTACCTCAAGTACACCATTTATTTTCTTAGTTTAATGTTGTGTTCTGCTTTGACAGCCAAGCGTCGCCTTATTTTTCTGCAGTATTGGCATCTGTTCTGTATTCAATAATTGATTTGAGCTATTGTTAATTTACATATTCTTAAAATGGATCCTTTACGTTAATTGTTATTCTACTTTACTCGTATTAATTGGTTCGGTGGCGTATGGAGTAAAATGCCATGCCACCGCTAGCTGTTTCAACAATTGAGTTGGTAGCTCAATGCATCAGAGTTTATTCTTTAAAGATGATCAGTTTGAGTGCTACAAGCCTCAGAATTACTGAGGCTTACCTGGTCGTTAATTTTAGAATCTCGAGCATTAGTCGAGGTACACGTAACCTAGTCTATACACCTACGGTAACTAAAATAAAAATTAAAAATTGATGTATGGGCAGTGAGATACTTGGAGACGAGTTCTGAAGTTTCATGTGGTTCGTAACGGTTGCTTTTCTGGGCAACTTTTGTTACTAGCTCAAATATATCGGTGACATCTAAGTTCAAGGGGTGGTTTTTGTACATTGCAACAGCACTCTATGAAAAATCGTAGTTATCAGACATTACAAGTTCTAATAATGATACAAAGGCTCTATCGACAAATACATTTCTTTAAGCTCCTTCCTTAGGGAAGCATGCTCGCCAGCGTTTCTCACTTGGGGGTAAAAGCCTGAAACACACCATTTAAAATAGTTAGCTTAATTTAAAACAACTTGTTCTCGCTGCATTATTTACAAATTACTGTTATTATTTGAAGTTTCAGGGGTGCACTCACAGCAAAAACGGTGGCATGACCAGGATCTGCTAGGTGAGCAAAGAGGTTGTCAATAGGACCGGTGCCAGTGTAAATGTGTTGGAACCAAGCACCCATCACAGCCAACATAGCCAATCTTCCATTCTTGATCTCCTTTGTCCTCAATTCCTTGATCTTCTCAGGAGAGCCACTGCCCCATCCAAGTGGGTCAAACCATAGCCCACCTGGGTAACCAACATCTGTACCAGTGAGTTTGTTGTTAGGGAAGATAGGATCAGTGTTAACGCACCCTGGCTTGAGAATATCAGCCCATCTTCTTCCCTCGGCCCAGCCAATAAAGAATAACTCAACAATGAAGAGTGTGGTGGTGTCAGTGAAGTATTCAACTTCTCCAGCACTGTACCAGGACGGGGTGTTTAGGATGCCAATCTTTGTTAGGAATTCTGGGATGAAAATACCAGCAGCACCTAACATTGCCCATCTACAGTGAACAAGTTCTGCTTGCACATTCCATCTTAGAGTTTCAGGATCAGATCCTGTTTCAGACAAATTACAACTTGCATAAGTACTTCATGATTGGTTATATTGTGCAGGTGACTAACACCTAACGATTTAGCTCTCACTCACCAAGACCTAGAGGATCAAAGCCAAAGTCTCCGGGGAGGCTGCAGTTGAGACATTCAAGCAAAGCTTTAGAACGCTTAGCACAGTAATTGAGTCTTTACATCAATGAAAAGAAAGAGGCTTTGGTGCTAAAGAACAAGTCTTCAACTGACCTGCCATCAAGCCATGGAGGAGGGGTGCTGCCTGGGAACCAGAGGGGTCTATCAGGGTCAGCTGCAACACAAACTGTAACTGATCGAGCTGCGGTTGGTGATGTGTACGTCCTCAGTCTTAATTTCTTCCCCCTAAGAAAAGAAGCCTTTGTTGACCCGACAAGGGATCCAGTCTTCTGGGAACTGCAATGTTTTATTTACATGACTCACTTCACTTAAAAAAACCTTATGTTATTTTTCTAAGTCTTTGTTGTTTCATTATAAGCCTGGATTATACAAGTAAGCAACATGTAATTAAGAATTAATCTAGATTGAAGCAGCATGATCAACTTAACTAATATTGAATCACGTCTAATACATGCTAAAAAGTTCAAGTATATGCCACACAGCTAACAGTTGTTAATAGCATCATAATAGGTAGTCGTTATGGGATTTGAGAGAACTTGCCTGGAAGAAGAGATGGAAACGGCTGCAATGGCAGAAGAAGCACAAACAGCAGCCATTTTGTTTTTGCCAAAAGACTATCTTCCAATCAGTTTGTGCTGTGTTTGAATGGCTTATGGAGGTGGGTTGCAAATCTGTTAATGCATGCCGGGGCTTATCTTAAAGGATGGGAGAAATAATGTCTAATTGGCTACTTGATTGCCAGGTGGCATGCAGAATCTGATAGGAAGCGCCCCAACCTCCACATCTTTTGCTTGCTTTGATGAATCATAAATTGGTGGCTAACATTCTATATAGCTGAAAAATCAGTTGCAATTCGGGCCCATGGAATGGGACTGGCAAATAATTTAGAATGAGCTATAGCTCTCATGATAGGCCATAGCAGCATCAATGGTCCGACGAGGAACATTGATTTAGAGGCCTAAGGCCTCAGCCTCCCGTAAATAATCCCATTTGTGATCCCCAAATCTGTCTCTTTGGGCCTTGAGATTGCTTATAGTAGAACTCAATAATTCCAACATAGATTGAAGGAGATCACAAGGTGAATAGGCTGTTTTGTAAAGCTAGAAGTGCCCCCAGAATCGAGAATCAACCATCAAGAGCTCCAAAGTTAAAGAAGAATTATTGCCACAGGCATTGGATGGAACTTGTTTGGAAAAATCTCGCGGAGTAATTGTTGTTTTTCAAAGTGTTTTTTATTTGAAAATACATTAAAATAATATTTTTTTTATTTTTTTAAAATTATTTTTGATATCAGCACATCAAAATGATCTAAAAAAATAAAAAAAATAAAAAAATTTCAATTTTTTCAAAAGTATTGTAAAAAACATTTTAAGCCATACAATTAGCTTTTAAATGGTTATAAACCAGGAGAGGAATTGCCCCCTCGAGAGCCCAGACTTTCTCACATTAGCCTGGATGGTTTTGGGCCCAAGCAGCTCATTTTAAGGATGGAAAAGCTTATCTTATTCTTATCAGAAAATAAAATAAAAGAACAGAGAGAGGCACGCAAAAAATCAAAGTACGAAGCTCCTTGATCTTAACCTCACAAAAAAACTACATTTGGTGGTTGGTGGAGAAAGTTACATGATGCCACACAACTTGGTTCCTAGAAAATCATAGCTCATTTGGTATCATAACAATGAAGATAATAAAAGTCAGGTCCACAACCACACTCGTAGACGCAGTCTTATCCTTTTCTTCCAACTTGTCCTTCCAAGTCTAAAGTAGAAAAATCAAACAATCTGTACTTGTAGCCGTAGAAAAATCAACCAATTTGAAGACAAACTATAAAGTGAAAATTTCATGAGTAAATCCAGATTCCTGTGTAAATCAGATCAATATTTAAATAAAAAAAATTAACTATATAATACCTGTGATCCAAAATGAATTTACCTGCAAAAGCAAGCCATATCTGTTAACCTTTACCTAATCTTAATTAGGGATTGAGTGATTTTTAATGAATTTACCTGCAAGGGTTCATGTAACTTTTATAAGGGTGATAATTAGGTTTTCCTGTGATGTTAAAGATGAGGAATATCGGCGTAATTACGGAGCTAATCATCTGTGAATTGCTCTGAAAAATAAAGCACCGTCCGTTTGGTAGCCTTGTCATGCATTCAACTTCAAAACCAGGTTTACACATGCTTGACCACCACCACCCACCACCCACCACCCACCACAAAGTGAAATCTGGGCCTTTTAAGGAAGCAAATGGTGGTGGTTAAGAGTATAGATACGCTATCTAATTACAAATAAATGCTTGAGGTCGACCGGCATTATCAAAGCTTATTTGATAGGTGTTTAGCAAAATCACTTGGAAACACACCTTGGATTCCTTACTGTACTTTTCCATGCAGGCATGTGCTAGCTATTAGTACTGTAATTATGTCTTACAAGAATTATAGCAAGAAAACAATCTGCTAATTATGTCTCTTGAGAATTATTATTGCATTTAGCAGCCTTCAAAATTATAACACACAAAATCTCTCCATCCCTTTCTGTTTTCTTTTTCTTTTTCTTTTTCTTTTTCTTTTTCTTACAGGACACATGAAAGTAGGCTCCATTAGCTTTCTATGATCATTTCATCTTTCAGGTCCCTTTCATGGTACCTTAGTAGCGGAGTCAACAAGCGAAGATGCAGCAGTCCTTGGCATGATTGACTTGTGAGGGAGAGAGAGAACAATGATCCCTGTAGTGAGTTATGTTCTGAAAGGTACTAAATAATGGAACATTTGGTTGTTATAATGACTATAACAACTTTGCCAAACCTCTAAAAAGTACGATTATTGTGTCGGAGTTTTTCCTTCTGTTTTGGCCCCAAAGAAATTATGATGAAATTTATCAGTTTATGCTCACTAGCGAGCTCATCATCACATCTTCACATGCTGGAGTTTCTTAGTGCTCACCAGATTAGAACTTCAAGGAGTAATTGTGGGTTCAATCAACTTCTATTACTGACCAAGTCTACCAATCTCTTTGCTGATTTGAAGAAATGCTAAAATGGGATTGCTGAAATACTAATCTTCTGTTTTTTGGGGGGGGGAATAGCACTGATTGCCCTGACGAGAGAGCATATGCCATCACCTAATTGCTTGAATGCTTAGCCCAGCTTTTGTAGGACAGGCTATAATTTTGACAAGTTATTATAGCATCAGCATCACATTTATACACGGTATTGCTTGCTCCTATTTTGCTTTTGGACCTGGATTTTCCTAGCTAATAGAGAGTTTGCTCGCAAGATTAGCAGATTAAGTGAACGGGGTTTAAAAATGGCAACCTACTTGAATCTTCTTTTGTGATCAATGATGCGAGCTTTTAATGATATCCATGGAACAAATCAAGCATCCTGAAAAGCCTATTGCCATAATCACCAAACGATCATCAATGAGGAAATAAGCATGTCAAAAGCTAAGCACATAATCACTGATAAGGAAAAGAACATCAACGGGGTCCATGCCCTTGGTGTCTCGTGATCTTTCTACTACCGTTGGATAGCCATTCCGAAGGACTTTAAATTTCGTTTAAACACTAATGGAACTAACATTTTCTCTCTCCTTGGGGCCTCATATTTCTTGCATTCAATAAATATATGAACTTGTTCTTACCAAAGTGAAGATGTATACATACCCAGATCTATGATCCGTCATGATGATGAGAATGGTGTCAAGGTCCTTAATGATGAACAAGAATGTGTTTGCCATTATAATTATGTGATCACTGTCGTCAAAAGAAATGTTATTTCCGGCCCGGAGAAAGAAAGACGACCATATTATTACTCACAATCAAAATCTTAATAATGTTGCACGGTATGGACATTACAGAGACTTGCAAAAAAGCAAACCAAACAATATCTTTTCTTGTAGTTTAAGCAGCCAGCCGCTCCAGATCTAGTTGAAACTTGAAAATCTTAGTCCTATAAATTTTATATGGTTGACATTGATTATCTGGATAAACCCTATCTGAAAGATGTGGCGTAGACTTGAAATATAAAATATAATCATTTTTCCGTTTGTAATCGTTTAATTGTTCATTTATTTTATTTTATTTTGTAAATCAATCCATAAGTAACTTAGCCCTCTTGCATTTTGCCTGAAATCATCACTTCTAAAGCCGGCTTCAGTAGCGTTCTCCTGTGCTCAATTATTATCATCCAGTCTTGATATTTACTTCATCCAACCCTTTAAATTGTATTCAAGTAGTCCCGCAGACGTCCTCGATTGTAATCCTTGGAAGGCTGTAACGCGAACATATTAATTAGAGTGACTTGCACAGTGACGGATTATCATCGATAATTATTTTACAATCCCCCAGAAGAGTAGCATTTTAATAAGAAGTCGGAAGTCAAATCCTTTACCCACAACATATAATTAACAAAGGCTAAAACACGGGAGATTTCTACAGAAGCATGTGACTGGCAACACCGTTTACTGGAATAGTGTTTTCAAGGTTTCGCTTTTCCACCCCAAAAAAATATAAAACTAGCAGTTAGAAGTATTAAAGTATTTTTATAAGGCTAAATAGTTATTAGTAAATTGATTATGAACAGATAAATTTTTTCACATTTCACTAGCACGGTAAAAACATTAAAATATCCTTGGAAACAAAGAAATAAAAAGTGGGTTTTTTACATACTTTCATGTTGATTTTTTCATAATTATCATGTCAGATAAGAAACAATTTGATATTTGACAACATAAAAACACACACACACCAAAACAACCACATTCATTTGGAAACCAAAAATTAAAATTGGTCACAAGGTGCTTTTTAGTTTTTTCACAATAGTTTATTTTTATTATTATCAAGCCACTGGTAGTTTAGCATTTGAAAAAATATAAAAAAAAATAGATGTCACGTGCATAACACGCAACCGCGTCCTTCGAACGACACATGCAACGCCTCCATTCAACCAAAATCTCTCATTCATCATGTCATTGAAAGCACGCACCGATATGTTCTCTTTCTATGGGGAGACATATATTGGTTGTGGTTAGGTGGTTTATCTTCAATTGAGCTTTTGTTTTTTCTCTCACTCCTCCCTGAAAATACAAAGTTGGTCCTCTTGAATGTTGGTATTTAAACTTCATTATTTATTATTTTGATTTTTAATTTTTAATTTTTGTTTTTGGCCCTTATGTAAAAAATTTATTTGTTTTCAATCTCATCCTTAAATCTCAATTCATCTTATATTATTTTTTCCAATATGATATTTATTCTTTTAATTTCTAATTTTTTTCTTAGCTCTTTGGTAAAAGTTTTATTTGTTTTCATTTTCATTATTCAATCAAAATTTATAGTATACTATTTTTACCAATTTTGTCTTTATTATTTTGAAATTTTTTTTTGTTGAAGTTATTTTTCTTCCCAATTTCGACCTTCAAACAAAAACTTGTTTTTATTTTTTATGTCGATTTTGATCCTCATTCTTTTGATTGTTTTTTTCTCCTTTTGCTAAATTTATTTTTCGTTGCAATTTCACACTTCATTCAAATATAAAATTTATTTTGTATTTCAATTTTGATTCTCATTCTTTTAATTGTTATTTTTTAATCCTTTTGTGCACTTGTATTTTTTTAATTTTTTAATTTTATCTTTTAATACTTGATTGATTGAGAATTGAACTTAATGATTTTTTTCAGATAAGGTGTTTTTAAACTCTACTGGTCACGAGTTTAAAAAATTAATGTGGGTTGGCATTTAAAAAAAAATTATTTTGTGATTTTCTTTATTTTTTTCTATGAAGTTATTTTGATCTCATGATCTGAACCGCGGGTTTGGTGGTCTAAACCGGGTTGGCTTAACCCTGATTACTAGGGTTACAGGTTTGTCATGCTAACTCATTTTAAATAAGGTTCCTTTTTAGGTTCTTTTAACCCCCCCACCCATTTCATGCTTATGTATTTAATAGGCTGAGAACTGAGCTACATCATTTATCCCCTCTTGAGAAAAAAAATTTCTTACGTTATCATGATCACTTTTTTTAAAAAATTGTTTATGTGCTATTATTGTCTATTTTTTATTATCTAATTAAAATAAAACCAACTTATATGACTCATTAAAAATAAGTTTGCATCGCAAATTTTTTTTCTTTTAAAAAAAAACATTTGTTGTACCTAAACATCATTTTTTATACAAAAATCCAGCCCCATTATATAGCGTGACTGCGTGAGTCCACACCTAGTGACTATAGAAAAAAAAAAGACAAATTGAAATTAAAGTTACATCAAGATCTGGCTGCTAATATATAATAGGTGTATTTGTTTTTATGTTTAAAAAGTATTTTTGAATTTTTTATTTATTTTTTGCTTCAAATTAATTTTTTTATTAAGATTTTGAATCGTTTTGATCTGCTGATATCAGATAAATTTAAAAAAATATATTATTTTATTATATTTCTAAATAAAAAACACTTTGAAAAACAACCGCTGCCACAATTTCAAAAACTTTCTACAACTCATCCTATTGTTTTCAATTACAATATTAATCATGGCAATCTCCATATTAGATACAGCATGATATCACACATGAGTGGAATTATGTACTTACCGTATATAAAGAGTCCTACTTAGCAGGTTTAATATAATGACTTTGAGATATAAGGTGCACCTAACACTAAGTTTATTACGTTTCAACAAATACATCCCTTGTTAGAGTTTGCATCGACATTTAATTAATGGGATTCTATCACATAGTGATCACGTTAGTATCTTCTCGTGGTTGAGCTCGCAAAAGTTGAGACATCCTAATTATTTTAGTAATAGTTAATTAGCACATATATATATATATATATATATATATATATTGGACCTTCGGTTTATTAATAATAGTCCATTTGATAAGAAAGCAATCGAGCCTCGTTACACGTCTCCAATCTTTGAGACTTTGAACTTCCATCTAGGGCATGAAAAATCAATCAACGGGGTTTTTGGAGGCATGCAGGAGGGGATGGGGCGTGGGGCTTGCTTCTGAAGCATCTTCGGTTAAATATATATTTCATCAAGTCGAAATGCCCAGTCAATATTAACTAGGAACTTTTGTACCCATTTGCATACAACTCTATACCGACAACTTCCTCTCAAGAAATTCAATTAAATCTTGAAACCTAACAATGGAGGTAAATTATAGAAAGTGCTGAAAGGTCTGTCATGTCTCAAAGCATCGGATTCTCGATCTCCAAGCTCACAAGATGTGACATTTTATTTAGAAATTAAAGAGCATAGAATATGTTGGATGTACCGAGTTAGAAGAAAATATTCCCAAAAAGATTGGGAGTTGTAGATTAGATACCGACCAAACATCATGGTTTTGTTTTTTAATAAGAGCAATAATACAACATTAATTGCTTGCTAGACCACCTAATCCAGACCCTTTCAAATTCCGAGCAGGAGTATAAGCATGCCGCTGTTTTGGACGAACATATTTTGTCATCATGCTTATGCATGTCCGGTCGCAGTCGAACTTAATATTAATATCCTTATTTTAAGTATTATTAGATGATTCAATCACAATTAGAATTACTATTTTTTAAGTTTCTCATTTCAATGTCAACTAAGAAAACGAAGCGATATTGAGTTAGATTAAACGGAGCTCTCAACGGTGACGTTTAAGTAGTTATTGTCGAGACGCATGCACATACAAGGAACAACACAAGCCGTAAAGCCAGTCTTCTTAAACTTCACCTTCTTCCATGGATAAAGAAGATTTGCCAACATTGTTTATGCAATTTGACGAATGTTAAGGTAACTTATTATTTTATTTTTATTTTTTTTTCATTGGAGCTTTTATGCTCAGAGTATCTGTCCTTGTTGTGATTGACGTTGATTTATGGAACAAAAGCACCATTTATATAAGAAAAAATTACATCGAAGGTTTTTATTTATTTTTAAATAAAATAAAGAAGAAGATGAGGTTGGCTATATTTAAGAGGCAAATATTCACTTCCACAGCCAGTTACATCAAAATGAAATTAAAAAATAGGAACAAAATTCAGATGTCGTGATTTGGCATGCTATGCACGCATTCTATGGGTGATTAAACATAATACAGTTAAAATATTGGTGTCACAATATCAATTTCATATGTTTATAGAATGACTCTGTTAAAGCCCAGTTTTTGGACACATCACACAGCCCCGGAAAAAAAGTACAAAGCTACAAGAAATCTTAGAGATAAGGGTGTGTGAGAATTCAGATAGCTACTAGATACAAGTCACGCGCTCCGTCGTTCTCTGATCTAAATTTCTCTTATTAATAATAAAAAAATGTCTATTTTCAAAGAAGTTAAAAAAAATACAAGAAGCAATGGTACTATTCTTATCCAGACGGTTTTAACAACACAATGAATCACCGCATGACAACATTTCATGTTTATATTTAATTTAATAATTTAATTTCATTTAAAAGTAATACTTTAAAAAAAAAAACAAATAAAAAGACTGGGCCGAGTCATTTTTAAAATTAGTCACAAATCCTATATAAAAAGCAAGTAAGAAATATAATGGGTCTCAATCTCCAAAAATATAAATGTTGATTGATAAAATTTAAAAATTATGTGCTTAAAAAAGGCTAAAAAGAAAATCAAACAAATTTTAGATTAATTTTCCAAAATCGCAAACCATAAAATTTAAATCTGGGTTCAATTAAGAAGTTCAATTCTCTGCTAGTTTAATGTTAATGATGAAATCAGGAAAAAAAAATATCAATTTAAAATATTTGTCTGGTAAACTCTCGCGAATCTTCTAAACTTAAGTTAATCTTCTAAACTCGCAACTCATAAAATCTTAGTATGTGGCTCATTCAAGTAATTTAATTTTTAACCAATTTAAAGTTGAAGGATAAAATTAAAAAAAAAATATCAATTTAAAAAATTGACCAAAATAAAAAAATAACAATAAAAAAATAATAATTAAATCTAATAATAAAAAAACAAAAAAAATGAAATAAAAAAAATTAATTGTAAAAACTATCTCAAATAAATCAAACAGCTATCAAAATAATATATATATATATATATATATATATATATATATATATATATATAAAGAGACACACACATTCGAGCTAGTTATAGGCTTTCTTTTCTTCTTTCCTTTGGCGTATTTATGGCGCTGTTTTCTTTTTATCAATAATGGGAAAAAAAATGTGTTTTTATCGATACCTAGTTTTCGTGGGTTTTATCAATAAAGAAATCCTCCTTCATGCTTAATTTTATCAACATAATAGTAGTTAAATTTAAACCAATGAATGTTTAGTTATTATAATTTTAGAAATAACTCAATTAAAAAACATAAATATTTTTAGATTATTCTATTTTTATATAAAACAATTGACAAAGCACAAATTATTCGTTGAAATTAGGAAATCCAAAAGAGCGAATTGTTTGGCTCAACTAGTAACCAATTTATTTTAGTCCGACACTAGTGAACCGTGACACCTTCCATTCGCAAAGAACATTTGATATATGAAAAAGTAAGTGTGTGTGTTCGAGAGAGAGAGCCAAAAGCTCAAATAAATTCATTTTTGCACCAATCACCCAAGTCCACAACTTACATAAAAATTGTAGAAAAATGTATTTTTATCATAAAAAGAAGAGCTCATTATTAGTTACTCCCTTTACTTTATCAAAATTTATCAATTGTTCCTTCTTGTAGAATGAAAAAGCAATCATATATATATATATATATATATATATATATATATATATATATATATATCTTTGACTTTATGAGTATCCTGGATTCGTGTTTGGAGTATGATTGTGGTTACATTTAAAGTTTTTTTTATTTGAAAATATATTAAAATAATATTTTTTTTTAATTTTTTAAAAATTATTTTTAACATCAGCGCATCAAAATGATATAAAAACACAAAAATAAATATTAATTTCAAGTAAATAAAAATATAAAAAAATTCAAATTTTTTCAAAAACGTTTTTTCTTCATCAAACCATCCCATCTAATATAATCTTTTTTCTTTTTTCTTTCTATTTTTTAAAATATGAAATGATTAATTGGAAACAAACAAGCAATCATCCAGACTACTAAGATATAAAACATTTAAGAACATATATTGTTTTTTTTTTTTGAGTTTAACGGGGTGTCCGGGCTAGCTTGCGCGTACCTCGACTAATCCCACGGGTCCTGAAGTTAACGACCATGTAAGCCTCCAGTGGTCATCATATGAGCAACCACAGGGCTCGAACCTGAGACCGCAGAGGGAACAAATCTCTTGATCCCAAACTCTTACCACTGGACCACCACCTAGATGGTTATATTGTTTTTAAAACTACGAGTAATGAATTATTTTCATTAAAGTACACGGACTCACCATTAATCCTCTAAACAAACCCAGCAAGGACAACTATTTCGTCCATTCTTAGGACTAAATTGTAAAGAAATTCACGAAAAAAACAATTTTTGTTCCCGATCGTAGCTGTACCCTCTCCTGATTGAATATTCTCGAAACTTTCTTCACTTACCACGCAAGTAAAGGGCATTTTATGAATCATGAGCTCTGTCAGACAATAGGCAAATTCACCTTCCTTTTTGGTTTTGTGTAATTTGAAACACTCGAATGCCCCTCAAGTCACGTCTACCGTGCATAGCTGTGATTAATTTCCAGGGTGTTTCTTCAAAAATTATCACATGCAATACTCCATCTCAGTGACTACGTACGCTTACACATTTAAATTATCAAGAAATTGCCCTTTTTTATATCTTCCTCCCCCTTTTCGGGAGGCAAATTATTTAACTAGTTCACCTTGAAGTAGAGTACATTAATTAATTAATTAATTGGCATATAAATATATAATTTAGTATTGTTTCTGTTATTAGGAATACAATAACTAGACCCTTCTGAGTTTTAAGAGTATAAATTAATTTATTACTATATGACCATTAATTCTTTAAAATTCCTGTTAGTTTTTTAGAAAATGATACCAAAATATCTCTAAATTTCTTTCATTTACTGCATGGTCAAGACAGTGTTTTGAAAAAAAAAATATATACAACTGAAAAAAAAATTAATTTGAAGGGACTAAGTAATTACTTTACTAAAAAAAGAAGAACTAAATAATAATCTACTCTTAATAATTCTACTGACAATGTAGTTTTTTTTTATTATTATGATTATCGCTACACCAGCTAGTGATTTTCCAACCAGAGACAATGACATTATTGCAAAGTTTCCATTGTTTGCGGTATTAAATAAAAACATTACAGCCCTTATTTGTTACGACTCTTGCATTTTTTTAGTTTATTTCGGGGTATTTGGGAATATGATAATGATTATTTTTTAAAATATTTTTTACTTTGAAATATATTAAAATAATTTTTTATTTTATTTTTTAAAATTATTTCTAATATCATTACATCAAAACGATCTAAAAATACCAAAAAGATAAATAAATAAATTTAATTTTTTTAAAAATAATTTTAAAATTAAAAACAAACCGGCTCTTCATTGCGACCTGTAAGCGAATCAGGCCACATTAGTAATTAGTGCTTCTCAAAAAACAATACAGACTTATTATAAATTTTTTTAAAAATGTAATTTATGTAATAATGTACAAGACCTAGTTGTATTTACATTGTTAGAAGGATAAGCATGAGTCGATAATGTACATAAAACCTGCCTTTGACTGGGATATGACTCTTGTACTTTACTATATTCTAAATACACCCCTCCTTCTAGTTACATATTAATGGAGGTAGTGAAAAGATTTGTTTGAAAAAATTACTTGACAGAGAATGTTACATGTCTTGTAAATCACTCAAGCAATTGGGCCAGCACGAGTGCACGCTCACTAGGATTTACACGACACCCGAGGATGGAAAGGCCCTCTCTGAATAACTTAATTAAATAAATTAAAAACAGAGTTAATTAGAGTGCCAAATGCGTTAAGCAACAGCCTTAGTTCCCTCTCCATGATCCCATTTATGGTTCGTTACGCTAAATCCTCACAAATCCCCAGCCATTTTTAATACAGGAGGGGACGAGAACTGCAGCATTTTACGCTACCATGTTAACTTCTAAACTAAATATTTTCCTTTTATCACGTGCAATTTTAAAAGTACATTTGAAAAAAATAAGAGGAGAGGATAGTTGACCAAAGAAAAATGACTTTTTTTCTTTTATGTAATTTACGCAAGAGAGATTTTCAAATTTAATTATATGCTATTTTTTATAATCAGAGATTTAACTAATCAATTACCCATCATCCGCTGAATATAGATGAAACGAGTCATTACACGAGGCTGTCTCCCTACCGCAACCTTAAAATGAATGGACCGGACCGGGTTCGACTAACAAGAAGAATTAATTTGCATTTACATGCTCTTCACATGATTGCAGAACTCTCGTGGTTTAAATTTCTTGGCGACCCCTTGATTAGTTTATTTTTGTAATAGAATCTCTTACTATGCCGATTAAACATTAGCATATTTACACCGTACACTGCAAAAAAAAAAAAGCATTATTTTCAACGGGACTTTCCAGTAGAATTAATGACAAAAATCATACTTATCTCGCGAATTAGTAATAATTTAATTATTTTAGAAAACTAGCGATGGAAATAACTTCGTTGCTAATTTCCGTCAATACTTCAATTTTTCTGATATTGACACGAGGAAAACTTTAATTTTTTGAGTTTAATATTTTAATTATGACTTCTCCCCTTTACATAAAGGGATTTGGAGCCTGGATAAAGCCGGCCATAGGCTAGGTTTTAAAAATATGCCCATCAGAGTTCAAATTATACATGATGTCTACAAAACCTTCCTGGGTGAGGATTAAGATCACATGTTCACTTTTTATTTGTGATTTTTTTCTTCCATTCGTCGCCCAGTCTCTACAATAGTCGCATCACCATTCTCCTGGGTGTGTAGGCCACCGTACCTTATTTTTTCAATCAAATAAGAAACATTCTCGAGCAATGATGCGCTCAACTTTTATGCAAACATGCTGATATTTATGTTCGTTTTTGGATTCCTAGCCACCTTCCGCAGTTCGTGAGAACTGATTTAAATTAAATGTTACAGGAGTTATTTTAATATGCCTCGGTTGATTTAATGAGTTTAAAAATAATATAAAAAATAAAAAAAATATAGTTTGATTTTTAAAATAGTATATTGTTTTTATTTCTTTGGTTTTTTTTTTAACAATTTATATTTTTTTTTAATTTGAATTTCACCATTCAATACCAGGTTTATTATGAATTGAACTCCGTAGTTTTTTTAAAAAATATTTTTATTTGAGGTTATCATAATCTAATGATTCAGAAGGCAAGTTTGAAGCGTTAATTATCTTGACTTGAGTCCTTTTTTTATCTAAATGAATTTTTCTTGGTTCAATTTCATTCGTCAATATTAGGTTGACTGCGAATTAGATTTTATGATTTGTTTTGATTTGTTTTCTATAAGGTTATCTTCGTCTCATAACCAGGGTCACAGATTTGGCGGATTCGGGTTAAAACAAGTTAATTTTTCATGTTTTTTTTATCGTTTTTTTTTTCAATCTCATCTCTCATCACTGAGTTAATTAAAAATTGGACTTCATACCTTATTTAAATTTACTTTTTATTGGGTTACCTTGATCTCAAGACCCAGGTTGCCGGTTTTTCATATTAACCAGGGCTAAATCGGGTCATTTTTTTCTTTTTTTTTATTTTCATCCTTCAACATTGAGTTGATTGAGAATTAGAACTCATGACGTGTTTCAATTTACTTTCTATGAAGTTATTCGAGTTCATGGCTCGAATCATAGGTTTGATGGATTAACTTAGGTTGTCTCAAAAAAAATTATTCTTTTTGTAATTGTTTTTTTTTTAATTTCATCTATCAACATTAGATTTACTGGAAACTAAACTTCATAATTTATTTCAATTTCAATTGGGTTTTCTCGATCACATAACCCTGATTACAGGTTTGTCAGGTTATCCAGGTTAACTCATTTATTGGAAATCAAGTTTCGTGATTTATTTTTATTTTTATTTTTAAAAAGTTATCATAGTATTATGATTTAGCATGTAGATTAGAAGGTTAATATGAGTTAACTAAAATCGATCTAATATATTGTTGTCTCAATATTTATAGAATAAAATATTATTTAAAATATTTATTTTGAGTAGAAGTGCAGAACTACATTCTTACAGGTTTTTCGGGTTATATGTGGACCATCCAAGTCAACAAGATCATATTGAATCAATTCTCACACAATTTGAAAGTTTTTTATACTAAAAAAAATATTAGCAACACCTAAATATTTTTATATTAAACTTTTTTATCCAATACAATTATCTAGTTATAACCAAGTTGTTCTTCGTCCTTATCTTCGTTATGTAAATCATAAGAGTCAATCACGGTGATATACTTGGCACTTTTTCTTGGGTTACAAGGTACTATCATGGTAACATAAAACTTGATACTATTTTAGCCATATCCCGAATAAATCAATACAATTAATTTAGGATGTGCTGTTGGTATTTTGAACTTGCCAAGAAAATCGAAAGATATCTTAATCCACTTAATTACATCCACTTGACTAAATTAAACGTATCCTCTACCGCACGAATCCTATCACGGGTGAGGTGAGAGATGAAAAGGTTTGTAATCCACCCACTCCCCATCTCAAACCTTATCTCTTGACAACCAATATTTTTCCATTCTTTTTTGGAGAAGATTTTTCAATATTTTCTCTTCACCCAATCCTCACCCAAATTTATCAAATCCAAAGGGTTAACAAATCTTTGTGTATATATATATAAAAGAATCCACCATGCGACTGGCGTTACCCGCCGTACTAGAAAAAATCCACCATGGAAGGAAAAAAACCAAAAAACACGACACTCCAATAGAAAGTGGTGATAGCAATTCATCTCTGTACATCGACGGGGGATTTTATTTTAAAAAATAATATAGTTTGGTAAAAGTTCAGGTGAAGTGACACAAATTATAAAAATATTTGAAAAATAATATATTTTTAAATAATCATGATTTTAAATATTGTTTCTGTAATAAATGAGAATATCATTTGTTTACTTGGAAATCATGTCTTGTGCAAATTAATGAACATGTACGGAAGAAAACATTAAAATTTATGAAGATTGAATAATTAATATATGATATTTAGATCTAGTGATCAAATAAAAAAAAAGATAATATGATATGATATGAAAGAAAAAAGTCACCGGGAATACATCAGAGTTATTTCTTACATATTTGGTATCGTTAAAAATGTTTTGAAAATACATTTATAACTGTACCATGAAAAACAACCAAACAAGGTTGTAGTTTGTTTATAGATTTGTTTTGGATTAATTTTGGGTTAAAGAACTTTAGGGTTTGGTTAACCCCAAACAAAACCACTAACCGAATACAATCTTATTTGATGGTCTTTTATGGTATAGTTAGAAATATCTGGTCGATATTTTTTTAACGGTATTAGAAATGTAAACAACATAGCTCTGATGTATTCCTGATAATCTATTATTTCTTTACCTTCTTCATTTTTCTCTGATACAATATAAGTTATTTTTTTTTATTTCTTGATAATTAAATCTTTGAATCTTATATATTGATTATTGGATCTTAATAAAATTTTATGCTAAATTCTGTACATATTGATTAATTTTACTTTTAATTTCTTGAGTAAACAATCACTATTCTTAATAATATTTATTATAAAAGATCTAACAGTTTTGTTGAAACTTTATTATTTTTCAAATAATTTTTTAACATTTTCCCAATAGCTTTACCGAAACTCGTTAAAATAGAAAAATACCCGTGGAAGAGACATCCATGATGAATGAATTGTAGCTAGCCTCAGCTATTTTTTGTCGTAAAAGCTTCGAAAGTTCACTTACCATGCACGTAAAGGCAAAATGGTAGTACTAGTTTGTTCCTGGAATAGGAGGCAAAAAGCAACTCTTCTTGCTTGCACGGCCAATTAAGCAGTCGAGACCGACGGGATTCGAAAGCTAAAACGCCAAGAAAACCTAAAATCATTTCAAGAAAGCAATCTTTTCAGAAGATGTTTCTGTCTATTTGAAGAATATACATGAACTTCTCCTTGAAATCTTTCACACACAGACAGACACGGATCAGAGGAAGATATAATTTTACTGTCAATGAACAGTCACGTAAGTGGCAGAGAGATAATATGAACCAAAGCAGAGCGACAAGTTTCGATATCAAATTACAGTGACAGAAAGGTACAGCAACGGTGCTTTGAGGTGGCGTGCAGATCAACTCGTACGGAAGTTCCAAAACTGTGAAAGTAAAGTAAGATTCACTTGATTGTATAGACCGGTCAAACCCCTCTGTCAAAAAAGATTTTTTAGCAGCCAGTATAAGTCACGTGCAATCGAGTAGACCATGTGCATGCCGTGACGTGAACGGCTCAGATTATCCAATGATCTTGCATTTATGACTCTCAGCTTGGCCGGGCCAACCCACCACAAGTCGTCAACGAATCAAGATATATATAAACACTACATTTCTCTTAATTTTATGGATGCCATTGTTAAATTATGAGATTTTTAGTTTTGATTTATTGTTGTTTGTGTAATGTTTAATAATTGAGTATTTTATTTTTATTAAGATAATTTAGGGTTTGAGTCAAGCAATTAGTTATGTTTTTAAGCAATTAATGTTTTTCATTGAATCATTAATGTTCAAATTAGATAAATTAAGGTTTGCAAATTTAAAAAATTAGGGTTCGCGAAGTTCAAGATAAATTATCATAATTGAGTATTTTGTTTAATAGGATTTAATTGATGTAATTAAATATGTTTTCATGCGATCGATTTTATGAATGTCAAAATAATTAGCAAATAGGGTTTACGTTCGGTTTTGAGATGAATTGTCATAGTTGGGTATTTTGTTTGAATTGAGATAGTTGAGCTAATTTAGATTTTAATTTATACAATTAAGTATGTTTCCATGTATTTGGTGTTATGAATTTCAAAATAATAGCAATTATACATTTGTATTTGTGTATTTATTATATTTTTATAATTATCTTAGACTTGTCGTATTGAGATTCTAATATTGTTTTCTATATTATGAACATTCAAATTTATTTTGCACAAACAAGTAGAATTTAAAGTCATAAATTTACAAGTGAACATGCGATCAACAACAACATGTTGTTTACAATTGTAAAGCAAACATTTATAGGTTAGCAGACATGGTGACATTTACAAATGAGCGAATGTGGTGTATGGTTATACAGTGTTTAGGGATTGTAGGTTTTTATTTTAAATTTAGGGATTGGATCCAAGAGCTTGGGGAGCTTGGGGTTTAAGGTTAGTAATTATGGGTTTTGGTTCGGATTTAAGAGTTTATGATTTATGGTTAGGTGTTATGGGTTTGGGGTTTGGATTTACGAGTTTAGATTTTATAGTTATTGATGGTTTGAGGTTTGGATTTAAGAGTATAGGGTTTTAGATTGAGAATTGGGGTTTTGGATTTAAGACTTTGGAGTTTATGGTTATGAATTATGGGCTTGGAGTTTGGATTTAAAAGTTTGTGGTTTGTAATTAGGGTCAGGGTTTATGGTTAGGGATTAAAAATTAGAATTTTAGAATTTTTTTTGGAGATTAATTTAGGGTTAATGAAGTTTAGAGTTTAAATTTTAGGTTAATTTAGAGTTTTGATTAAAGATTTGAATCTCATTCACGTGTTTTATATAGAGATGTTAAATGGATTCACGTGTTTATGTAAAAGACATGAATGGGTTTCGAATCTTGAACTAATTTATGCTAATTTTTTAAAAAATTTCTCCGATGTTATTTCGCAAAAACTCTTATCCAAGCATCTTAGAAAGAAAAAATACCTATTATTTTTTAAGGCATGGTCAAAAAAGATGTTTGAGATGTCTAATAGTCATTGTTACATATAAATTAAATATTCATTAACTTGGAACTTGACTAGACTCTGATTAAATTCAATTTTTAAAAAATTCGAAATAATAATAATTTTAGTTTTTTTTTAATCTTGAAATTACATGGTTCTGGATTAATCCTGTGAACTTGCAACCAAAACTTGGGTTTTAAGCTGCATTTAATAACTTCTCTCATGTTAACTCACAAAAGATTTTCACAATGCAAGCAAAACAAAAGCAAAGCAAAAATCGGCTTGGATCGTGCTCATCCTCGCCATCACGTGAGCAAGCATGCAACCCCATTTCTCCCATCAATAACGAGAGGGGATGGGAATGTGACGAATCAACGGCAAATGCGTTAAGCAACATCCTCTGCATCGTCTACTGAGATTCTCTGTTTAATCCAGTTAAGTTATAGTTCCTTTTAGGAGTTTTTAATGTCGACTCCTTGAAATCCCAACAAAATGGGAATAAGGAATGAGTGATCGACAAAATCTTGCGTTAATTAGGGGATGAGTTTGATGCCGCTCTACGTAACCTCTCCCACCTCATCTCCCTGGCTTGTAAAAAAATTTAACGAGGGAAGTTATTCCCATCTCCCTCAAGTTTTAAAATCGACTTAATTCAATCTTACGTGCTTCCGAGATGTGCTCCTTGCCTTAGAAAATCAACTGTTTCGTGCACACATGCACAGCTCTTCAAACAAGTTTCGCAAATACAACTTACCCCCGCCAATCAACATACTTGATTAATAATCTTGAGATAATTTTGAGGGGTATAATTCAATTTATTAGGTTTTAAATTTGTTTCTTGGAGATTATCAATTCGAGTGTCATAAATCTTATGGTCATTGGAGGTTTACATAATAATTAACTTCAGGGTCTTGATGGATTAGTCGACGTGCGTGTAAGTTAACTCAGACGACGAACACCAACGGATATTAAAAAAAAAAAAACCTTGTTCAATGTAATAATTATAATTCAATTGTTAAGCGTACATTTCTAATTATTTTTTCTACATCTCCTCAAATAAACAAATTTTACCACCGAACGTATTTTCCGAGACTTGTCCTCAACCATGATTCATAAATGGAGGACTAGAGTGCATGAGTAAGAATGGGAGAAAAATCACACCCGCCAAGGAGGCGGAACCATGGGGAGTGGAGGAAAAGCAACAGAAGTTACAAAACAAGCGGTGAGGGGTGCATGCTGCCTGGCTCCCCTTGTCACCGCACTGTCAAGTTAGTTGACCTTTGCTGTACTCGCTCCACCTCACTCTCATTCTGCCGAGCGTTCGGGTGCCTCATTTGTCTTACGTGGCAAATGGAGGTGTGTGACAAGACAAAAGCCAAAGGGAGCCCATTATCCAGACACGTTTCGAATGAAGAAAAGAGCCACGCCCCGCTCACAGGAAGCAACCAATCACCTGTCCCTGAACATGGTAACAAAAAATGGGACCCTTTTTTTCGTAACAGAAGAAGAAGGGCTTTTAACAGATTCTGTCTTAATTAGAGGTAGTGGTTAGTCTCTTGTGGTTTGAACTTTGAAGTTTAGTTCGGAGCCAAACTTATCTTTCGCCTCTCTCAACAAGCATCTCAACCGTCGGATTTGGATTCTTTTTATGGGTTTTTGTCCTTGTCTTGAGTTCTTGATTTTATAGCAAATACTCTCGTTATAGAAGACAATACACGAATAAAATAAACTAGCGAGGATGGTAATTCATTACATTACTGCTGGAAAAAAAATTGGGGTCGGACCCCATCTCCACCATGAACAGCGGATGGTTTTTTTTTTCCTTATTTTTCCTCTGGTTTTTTTTTCATATTTTTAAAAATTTTATTTTTTAATATATATATTTAAATTCAATTTTATTCTTCAATATATATTTAATTTTAATTTTTTCTTTCTATATTAATTTAATTTATTTTCTATAAAATTATTAAAGTTTAGGCACACATTCTAATATTTTATTTATACTCTTTACGATTGTTTATTTTTTTTATAGTGTAATTATAAGTAAAAATAGTTTTTTAAAAATAAAATTCTTAAACATGGTAAAGTTTACTATATGAATTTAATAATTTTTTATTTTTTTATATTTGAATTCCCTGGTAGCACAACCATGTAGACTAGTTATAACTATATCAAGTGTATTTCCATGTAGATCTTAGAATACAGTACGATTTGAGTGAAATTGAAGCAATTTTACAAGAAAAATGAAATTGTGTGTAAAATGGTAAAGTTCAGTGTTTATTCACCTTATCGTGAGTTTTTAACCGTGACAGTGACAAACGATACTTGGCACAACTTATGGTGAGTGTGTGATATTCACTGCACTGCAAATTTGTGAAAAAGATGGTAAAACTATGGAAAAATTCATAAAGTCTGA
Organism: Populus trichocarpa; assembly: GCF_000002775.5. NCBI lineage: Eukaryota > Viridiplantae > Streptophyta > Magnoliopsida > Malpighiales > Salicaceae > Populus > Populus trichocarpa. The sequence continues at coordinate 17,997,699 of NC_037287.2, read as the reverse complement.
ATTCATGAATCATTGAAGACACTATAAAACGCGATAAATAATATGCTTAAGTTGATAAGAGCTAACAAGAAATAAAAATCAACATAAACTTAGAAATAAATATAAAAGGTTAAAAATAAGGGATTATGAAATATTTGAATATGGTTTAATGATGAAAAAAATCTTAAGAAATAGGTATTTGATGTAGATTTTGATTTCAAAAAATATTGTCTATTAAAAAATAATATAAATTACATGATATTATAATATATGATTTTTTAAACATATTATTTTAAGTGAAAATTATTTAAACTTAAAAATTTTAGAAGTTTATATTATCTAACACTATTAATTAATTTTAATTTAAAAATTAATAAAGATAATAATATTAAAATTCATGATTGTTTGTTGATTAATTATAATAATATTTTAAAGAATCGTATCGTAATTGAGTTTGAACTTCAAACCTAATAATAATAATAATAATAATAAAACAAAATCAAGTCTTGTCAAATTCTTCTTCTTTTTTTATTTTCCCCTTTCACAGAGAGAGGAATAGAGGGGGAGATATATATATATATATATATGTATGTATGTATGTATGTATGTATGTATGTATTGATTTCATTTCAGATCCATGCTGTCCGTCTGAACAAGGACGCTTGTCCATTCATAGAGATCAGCACTGTTCGGTGAAATTAGAGGTTGCCAATGCTAAGCACCTGTAAAGTGGTTGATACATGTAATGTGCCACGTGGGTGAACAATTGAAATGTACTCCAACAACCCTGCAAGAGTGAGAATGAATTAACCACCAAAAACGCCATCAAGGGACTGACAAGAGGGAAAAGGCGAGTAAGGGTTTTGCGTGACACGTGTAGCGTGCACTGAGAGTTTGTTTAGTTGTCTGGTTCTCCTTGTTTTTACATTCAGAAAATTTTTAAAATTTTAGTTTTGCTTTATATTATTTATTAATATCTTTAAATTGTTTTAACGAGTAGATATTTAAAATAATTTTAAAAAAATAAAAAATATCTTAATATATTTCAAAATAAAAAAACACTTTAAAAATTTAGCATTATTATAATCACAGAGACTTCCTCTGTCCTCTTTCCCATCTCCTGGTCATTTTATTTAAGAGACAGCTATCACATGTACCTGGTGTGGAGGCCTCTTATTTCCTTTGCCTTTTGCATGCAACCTTGTACCTCCTTAACGTGTGAATTGTGATGCATCTAGCTATTAAAAAATATTGAAAATCATGGTGGTAGAAGTTTTTAAAGTTTAGAAATATATTAAAATAATATTTTATATTTTTAAAAAATTATTTTTAATATCAACGTATAAAAACAATTTAAAAATAAAAAAATTAATTTAAAAATAAAAAAAATTAATTTCTTTTAAAATATTTTTAAAATGAAAAAACAAACAAACTCAAATCTCTAAAAAGGAAATTCTTGGCATGATGTTTGGCAACGTTAACGTTTTCCTTAATTCTTGGAATTCAAATTTAAGAATGACTTTGTAAGAGTTAATCTTTATCGGTGATTCAAGTTGAGCGATGCCAGAAAAATATTAAAAAAAATATCAGTCTCGAGTGACCATTACTAGCAAAAATTAATATCAAGGCACCAAACAGAGAATAACAGCTAGCTATTTAAAAAAGAAAAATTAATATTCAGAAAAGTGTGTGGTGAAGGTAAATCAAAATTTAAAAAGAGAAGTAGCCTTTTATAAGGTGTGCAAAAAGAGATGCACATTCACTCTTCAATATTGTCCTGGCCGGGCACCACCAGACGTACATACCTCCCTACCTCTTCACATGTATATGTTTACGGCAGTGCACCACGTGTCTTCTGATGAAATAACTAATCCAAAATCAAAAACTTCAAAATGTCTCGAGCTAGCTAGAAACCCTGCTGAGTAATGTTGGGTATCGTGGTAAAGATTATTTATTTATTTATTGAAAGTGTTTTAAAATAATATTTTTATGTTTTTAATATTAGTATATTAAAATCAATAAAAAATACTTTAATTTTATATTTTTCAAGCCAAATACGGTTTCAGATAGAAAAAGAAATCACCCAATTAAGATAGAATAACAAATGTAAAGTTGTGCCATTAAATTATTTATCTATGTATTTAGGTCACATAAAATAAATATTAAATATAGTCACAAATAAATTTAAAAGTAACACAAGTTTAATTAATAAAACAACAAACTTGATTAAAAATTTATTTTAATTAAACAATATCAAATATAGTCACTCTCTTTGGAGCGGAATTATCTTCCCTTCTCTTCTTATTTTTATTTTATATGATATTTTAAGTTGTATTCAAATTAAAATAACAAGTATTGTATCATTAAAAAAACAAAAAAACTTACATGGGGATCCTAAAAAATTAGAGAAAAAATATTAGGCTTGTACAAGTTGTGTAAGCATGTTAGGGGTGGAAAATAAGCCTAAACACGATACCTGGGAGTCATGGTTGCTGTGTCCCAGCAACACAAAAACCTATTGGGTCATCGTAGTTTTTAAACTCTTTAAATTTGGGTTCATCAGCTATAAATTTTTTTTATTTTTTGTATCAATTAAAATTATAACATAATGCGAGAGACCTCTTTCTTAGAGAATTAAGATTAACAGATATATAGAAGAAACGCGGCAGGATAGTTGAATCCCATCTTTAACTGGTTTTAGAAATTCTCATAATTTAAAGAGAGGCTCTCAATTCCCATCCTTCCAAGTTAAGGAACCAACAACCCTCTCTTGCTGCGCGAAAATCTACAAAAAAAACTGTCACCGTCAACCTCGTAGAAATCATCAGCACAAATCAATGTATGGTTGAAATGTATAAAAGATGTCAAATCATTTTTTTATTGCCGGCCGAAATTGACTATGGACATCTTATAATAAAAAAAAAGACTCATCGTTCGCTTTTTTCTTTCATATTTGAAACTAAGGTTCTTTCAATTTTTAGGTATTCTGAATTATTTTTACGAATCATATGCATTTAGATTGAGCAAATTTCGTTGAAGGGGGAGATGAACCACCAACAGATCACGCCTGTTTGCTAGTCGACGAGCTTCTAGCCTTTTTCTATTTTGCTATTGCAGACATCTTATGATTAAACAGGCAATCAAATTCGCATCAAGGCCAGGGTGGCTGTGACGTGTAGCGTATAATAAAACTATTTCTAGATTATACGGACAAGATCAAAATATTTATGGAATATATAGATAAGATCAAGCTTGAAAAGAAATCAGTGAAGAAGCTAGACCCATTATATATATATATGAAGCCCGAAGAAAACTATGATAAAAAAAAAAAAGAATTCAATTATTAGATTAGGTTAAAATTTGATTAGGTGGTTTTATAGTGCTGAGCTGAGACCCACTTGATTAGTCTTCGGACTTTTGAGCTTCTTGAAATTAGACATAAAAAATACTATTTTTTATTTCTTAGGTATTTTTCTTATTAATTTCGAATTTTAATAACTTTGAATACTATAGTTAAATCGGTTTTAAGACTTCTATATGAAACTGGTTTGAGTATTTATTTGCACTAATATTCAGATATTTTATAAAAGACGTGAAATTTTCTAAATCTCTTCTTTACAGCGTTAAGATTATAATCGTAGAACTCCTTGCTACACGCTGTGATTATTTAAATACAGATTCGTGGATATTTATCTTGACAACCGCTAAAAAAACAGTAAAAAGAGCGTGCCATTCGAGGATCGAGGATTTTTCTAACACGAAACACAGAAAATGAAAACGATCTTTTCACTCTGGTCATCAAGGAAAGCACATTCAGGCTTGCCACCTTCACAAGTAATCTTGGCATCAAGACTCTTACATCCCAAAAATCGGCTACGTTGATTGCGGGGGCCTGCCAATGCCCTCCGTGGCTTTTGGCAGATTGGCAACAAGAGCACGGTCCCGCGGCCCAGTCTCTGCTTTCGTAGGGGGGGAAAGAAAAAAAGTGTCCCATCTGCCTTCACTTCACATTAACTAAGCCGAAGGATCTAAGATTTTGTTGAGAAGGGGCTGTTTGGAGGGAGGGACTGGTAGAGAGACTGGTAGGTCCCTACTTTCTTGATTGAGTGGTTGACATCACTCCTTGAGATCCACGTCATTCTCAACTTATCCACTCCTCTCGCTAGCTTTAGCTTTGCCCACCCTCGCTCCCAATCTATGAATACCTTCACCCCTCATCAAAGTCACCTCCAATTCTCTCAAATCAATCCTCGTGTCTCGTTGAAGAGTCGCCACATAGAAAAGTACTCATGCGCCACTCACGATCTTGTGGAAGAGTGAGAGACAACTATTGAACTGGAGCTAGCCTTTCACTTATTCAATAATAAATAAATAAAGACATAAAAAAATAAATTTTAAAAAAACATTCTTAAAATACAAAAAAACCAAACATAACTTCACCAAGTGTGAAAAAAAAAAAGCTCTTGAGGAGTAACTTGAAAAAATAAATCTCTTAAGGTTAAGGTGTAGACACCTTGGTTGAGACGTTGAGCCAGACAGCCAGTTATTTCCACAGTAGTATGTATCCCAATACGAAACTCCTTGATACCGTGTTTTTAACACTGGACGACATTGACATTCAAGAAAAGGAAATGAGTTAATTTCAAAACAATTGGATACCCACTCCGGAAGAAATCCACCGTACTGTAGTGGTTAATTTTTAACTAGTATTAATTAGGATATATACGAAACTCCTTGATATTGTCTTTTTTGTTTTAATTATTTTTATTTTATTCTTGATATTAGATTAATTAAAAATTTAATTTTATAATTAATTTTATTTTGCTTTTTAGGATGTCATCGTGGTCTAAGAAACCTTCTTTGTATTAGATTAGTGTTTAATTTTACAATTATCTATTTTTATTTTTATATAGTTAAGAGAATAATTTAAAAAAAAAACATATTATAATCCCGTGAAAATCCATAAACTGGTTCATATATTTTGATACCAGCATATTAAAATTACTAAAAAAACATTAAAAAATACTTTATTTCAATATTTTTTTAGGTTAAATGATTTTTTAAATCACAATGTCAAACACTACTACAATAACAAACAATTATTGAATTGAAAATGAAGAAAAAATAATTATTTTTTTTTTTGGATTGTAAGTACAAACAGAGGGAGGAGAAGTAACGAAATGGAAGAAAAATCTAACAAAATCCATTTGAAAATCTGAGTGAGGATGTTTTTTTGGAGTGTTGGTGACAGATTTCAAGTTCACAGGTGCGTAACTCGAGTGACATTTCTATGCAAACATCGTCGAATTTCTTCATTTCCCCGGAGCAGGAAGAAGTGGAAGAGAACGGAAAAGCTGGGATTATAGTACTGCTTATATCACCCGCGTCAATGTTTTTGATGTGACTGAAATTGTTAGTTTTACGGCGACGTGATACGAAGCCGACGTTCTTGCATTCCTTACGCGACAACAGGTCCACACAGCTAGAAGCACAGCCTCTCTCTGATCTCTGGTTAGATTTTTATAAGATTATATTTCTTATCAAACAATATGTGATAATATATATATAATTTCACTAAACACGTCTATGGAAGATGTGGTCATCAAATTGTCAAGTTACATATCTATTGATTTTACATTATAAAAATATTTTTTTAAATATTTTTTAAAGTGTAGTTGAAGTACTTTGATTTGTGTTTTGTTTATTACAAATTATCAGTTGAAAGTTTTATAAATTTTAGTATCTTTAAAAACTTATATAATTGATAATTTTAGAGTTTATAAGATTAGTTAAGATACACGCAAGCTAGCCCGAATATTCATATTAATAATATATATATATATTAAAAATTAATTTTTTATAGTTTTTATTTTAAATTATATTTTTTATAATTTTAAATTGTTTTGATATAATAATATTAAAAATAAAAAAATATTTAAAAAAATGACACTATCATTACATTACCAAAACAGCTAATGAAATGCAGCTCATGGAATGCAAGATATAAAAAGTGCTAGCTTGAGTTCTGAGTTGCCGAATGACCACTCCTGAATTGGATCCGTGCAGCTCTGGTTCATCTCGTGGTGGAATATTATTAGTAAATCACTAACGTGTAACAATTTTAAATTCATTTGTCGAGTGAATTTTCTTCATCATTCAAGGAATTCTAAGATTATATAATAGGATTAAACATTTCATGATCTTAGCATGTCATTTAAAGGTATGTTTGAAAAAGTTTATAAATTTTTTTTGCTTTAAAAAATATTTTAATTTAAAAAAATATTAAATTGATGTTTTTAAAATTATTTTTATAAAAGTTTTGATGTGATGGTATAAAAATAAAAAATAAAATTTAATTTAATTTTATATAAAACAACTATTTTAAAAAATTATGCACCGCGATCCTTAGAAAGAAAAAACTTAGTCATTTTATGATGTTGAGGTACATCTTCATTCACATTGCTATATTGAAATTTTTTCTGTTAGTTTTCTTTGAAATTTGGTCGTAAAATAATATGAATTTTATCATCTTCACATGTGGTTTTAAGTTGTTTTGTGATCCTCAGAGATCATGTGCATTCAGGCTACTGCTATGTCTATTGAAGTTCTTTTTACCGGTCCTTGTTTAAATTTAGATATAAAGTAATAATACAAGGGAAAAATGAAATTATTATTAGGAAATAATATAAATTATATTTTAGAGTCTCATCTAAAAACTTAAGTTATTAGGTTGAGATAGTTCATTGACATGGTATCAGAGCCTTCATGACCAAGTGGTCACGAGTTCGAATCTCATGATAATTTAGGCTTGTGCAAGTTTTAAACTCAAAGAACTTTCACTTAAGGGAGTGTGTTAGAGAATAATATAAATTATATATTGAAGCATCATCTAACAGCTTAAACTATTGAATTGATATGGTTATTTGATAATTATCACCCAAGTTAGAAACTCCATTCGCATAAACGAAAAAGTATAGATAGAGACTTGTCCCATGCATCCAAAAAATTTAATTTATTTTATTTTAAGTTTCATTTCCATGAAGTTTTACACTCATACTTCTCAATAATCAATATCATCTTGTTGCCACCTAAAGTTGAAATTTTATTTTTTATTATATAGATGGAGTCTTCAAATGATTTTTATTATTAAATTCACCAGCCATCTTCTAAAAAAAAACAAAGAAAATCAACAAATTATTGTCAAGTTTTCGGTGTGATGCATTCATGGTAAATTATTTTACATTGAAATGATCTAAATTTATAAAAAAAATAACAATTAAAAACAGTGAAAAAAACAAATAAAATAAATTTTATTCAAAAACATTTTTAAAACAAAAAAAAACTTCATAACCCTCTGACAGCAGCAATTTTGCAAGGAGACTCAGACTATCATCTATTAAACTTAAAAAATGGGTTAAATTATTACTGTCATAAAACTCTTGATGTGAGTTCGGGTCTGCAATAGTTTCACGACGCCAAGATTGTCGTTCAATTCGTATGTGAATACAAAACATTGTACGTACTACTGGAAAGAAAAGGTATAAACATGTATTAACCATTGAAAACCTAATAAAATGATTGTAAGATGGTAAAGGTGTTAACATCCGGGCCCTGCTGTCCACCAGAAGATTTTGCGAACAATTTGTTTTTTACAGCCACATTTGGATCCCAAGTTGATTACAATATGGTAAAACTCACGTCTATGAGACCCCGTCGTCATTCTTCGTTTTTTCTTTTAATGTAAAGATACCATGCATTTTGGATCATGTTATAAGAGTTGGTTTTTCTAGTTGTTGTATAATCGAGGAAATTTTGGATTATTAAAACTTAATCTTGATTTTTGATCAATTCATCATTCTATGTGTTTTATGTTTTGCGTTGTTACACCGTGTTTCTAAAAATTTTATATTTAAAATGAATTTTTTTAATATTTTTAGATCATTTTGATGTGCTGATGTTAAAAATGATTTTTTAAAAATTAAATTTTTTTATTTTTTATGTACTTTTAAGCGACTACCACCACTACCACAATCTCAAAATTAAAATTAAAAATATCACTAATTTGCCTCTTGGCACAAACTAAATGTAAAAAAAAAATCATATTAAAATTTTACCTGGTTTTACATTGTCCAGCGAGTCAACTTGAAATTCAAATAAAATTCAGATTAATATTTTTAAAGTGAATAATCGGTAACAAATTAACCTATCTAAATCATTACTCAAAAAATCTTATACAAATCGAGTTTAATAATTTTTATATTTTATATTTTATATAGAGGTTGTGTAGTTCAACAACCTGCCAGTAACTAAAATTATGCCTTTAACTGTTATAACCAAAGAATATAACGTTCATCAACCTTTATTATGAAATATTGAATTAGAAGTAAATCTTTTAATGCCAACGGTTTAAAAAGGGAAAAAAAGCACCCGTAATGACTCGTACTTTTCTAGTGTGAGAATATACTAGATTAAAAATTGAATTAAAAAAAAATACATGGTATAATCATTTTCCTAAACCTAGTATTCACGTGTGCTATAATGTTCATATCCACGACATTCTTGGTCCCGTGCTCTCAAAATACATGGCCGAATACTACGTACATAGGGATTTTCCGAGGAAAACATAAAAATATTAAACCACTTCTTAAATTTTTTTCTTCTTATATTCGAAAACAATACAAAATTGATTTACACTGTTTTTTTTCCCTCGTCATTTTGTCATACCTTTTTTTACTATTGTCAGTATTTTTTATTTTAGGGTTTAAGACGTTTTGTGGAATTTCAATTACAATGACCAAACTCACTTGACTCGGAAAAAAAAAGGAGAAGTAACAAAGCAAAATTCGAATTATGTTTTTCATCCTTTATATATGTTTGAAATTCTTTTAAAATACTAGTGTTTGGTCGCCATGGTCACAGCACGAGACAGAAAGGAAGTTTAAAAACTCTAATTTAATATATTTTCAAGTAAAAATTAATTTAAAAAAACATATAAAAATAAAAATAAAAATAATCACTAGCAGACCCATTCCACAGAGTCACAAACCATTCAGAAATAATCAACAACCATGAGATTCAATCTATCTTAACGTTATATTGATATTTTATTGATCACAATAATTCTTTAAATTCTAAGCAGGTTTAATATTTATATCTGGTTCAATGAATAAAAAAAAAAAAAACTTTCCTACAATAATTTTTGAATGAATTTATATTAGAAGGAAATGCTCTTTATGTTCAATATCTCAGTTTCTTTTTTTATCGAGAAAATAAAAACGGCATCTAAAATACCAGTCAAGTGCATCTCTAAACTTAAAAAAAGAAATGTCAATATAATCAAAACAGCCCCGTCGTATATGGTACATTCCAGCGAAGAAAGACACAGGGAGGGAGTGTCTTGCGGTGCCAAAATCTTGCTATGTCTATTATTAGATAACACGAAGTCAAGTAAAACAATCTTCCAGATTCATGTTTAAAAGTAAAACACAATTACCATCTTGTACGGCCATCCAATCACACTCACAGTCGATACGATGGTAAATTTTGGAAATAGCACGAGTTTACTGTGGAGCTCTTTTTTACTTTCTTCCCACACATTTTACCATCCTTCCAGATGCATGGACCGTGGTCAACGATGTTTGACCGAGAAAACGACAACACTAGGGATAATATTGTAATTAACTCACAACCCTGCACAAACTCTCTGTTTAATTAAGTAAAATAATTAATCATTATTTATTCAAACCAAATCGGTTTCTGTCGTTATTGTTGTTGTTGCTGCTGCTCCCTCCTTTGCTTCTGGTTCGCTTCCTTCCCTCTTTTTATATATATACTCTCATTTGGCCTCTCATCCCTCTCTTTATCTCTCAAAACCACAGAGACAAGAAAACTGAAGAGAAATGAGAACACGGAGAGGGCTTTCTTATCCTAGAGGAGCAGCAGTAAACGCTTGTGATACAGCAGCAGGGAAGAGGACGGCAACAACAAGTTATAAGAGAGAAAGACCTGATTTCGCCGCCGGAGATTACCTGGTTTGCCGGAAAAAGAATCGATTAATCTCAACTCAAAAAACCGGAGAGACCGACTTGTTTGATTCTTTACCCGATGATCTTGTCATTTCTATCCTCTGCAAACTTAGCTCTTCTGCTTCTTGCCCCTCCGATTTCATCAACGTTTTACTTACGTGCGTCTCTTGTCTTCTCTCTTCTCTATCTTTTTTCTTTTCCTATTTTTGGATATTTGTAATTGTTGGCTGATACACTTGAGATTTGACCGGAAACAATTACGGTATTGTTATTGATTTTCGTGGGAGCGAAGAAAGGCGTTATCGCTAAATCATGTCGGTTAATTTTAAACTGCAGGTGCAAGAGACTAAATGGGTTGGGCCTTCATTCTCTAGTACTATCCAAAGCTTCGCCGAAAACATTTGCAGTCAAAGCCAAAAATTGGTCTGATTCTGCTCACCGTTTCCTCAAACTCTTCGCCGACGCTGGAAATGTTGAAGCTTGTTACACTCTTGGCATGGTAACTAATTACAAATAAATTGCTGACAATACGAGTCTCAAAACGCAGATGCATCCATTATTTATTATTTTAAAAGACATTAAATGAAGTTTTTGCTTGCCAGATTCGGTTTTACTGTTTACAAAACCGAGGGAGTGGAGCTTCTCTGATGGCCAAGGCAGCGATTAGCTCATACGCGCCTGCACTTTATTCCCTTGCTGTTATACAATTCAATGGAAGCGGTGGCTCTAAAAGCGACAAAGACCTTCGTGCCGGCGTTGCGCTGTGTGCACGCGCTGCCTTTCTTGGCCACATCGACGCCCTACGCGAGCTAGGACACTGCCTGCAAGACGGTTATGGTGTCCGGCAAAACGTAACAGAAGGACGGCGTTTCCTCGTCCAAGCAAACGCGCGTGAACTTGCGGCTGTTTTATCGAAACATAATTCTGGGTTCCCAACACGCACTTGGTTCTCGTGGAACCCACACGCGCATCCTAACCATCGACACCCTACTGGGAATGGACCTAGCGGGTGCCCTTTATTGAGTGACTTTGGGTGTAATGTTCCAGCTCCTGAGAGTCATCCGGCCAGTCGTTTTATGACGGAATGGTTTGCTATTCGGGGCGGGTCTTCGGGTTCTGGTCTCCGCTTGTGCTCTCATACTGGTTGTGGGCGTTCCGAGACGAGAAAGCATGAGTTTAGACGGTGTTCTGTTTGTGGAGCTGTTAATTATTGTTCACGCGCCTGTCAAGCACTTGACTGGAAGCTCAGGCATAAAGAGGGGTGCGCCCCTGTTGAGCGGTGGGTCGATGAGGATGGTGAGGGTGGTGCAGACGGGGATGACGGTGGCGTGGATGGTGACGACGACGATGTCATGATTGAGAGCTAAAATTAAATCTAAAAATGGTTAACAGTGGAATGGTTAGAGACTGACGGAAACGGCGGAAACTGTGCGTTTTAGCGGCCACAAAGAAAAGGAGGATAATGATTAATGAGAGGGTGCTTTAATCCTTACTCTGTTTTAATTTTTAAGGTTAACCTAACTTTGGTTACTGTGGTCGTTTGATAGCGCACAAGAATTTTGTTTCCTCTTTGGTTTCTTGTGTATAGAGAGGGTATATCGGAGAAATCGAGGGCTACTTTTTCTTCTTTTTTTTTTTCTTTTTTCTTTTTTGTACCAAGGAGGTCTTTTTTCCTTTATTTCTCTGCTACCCCCGCGCCCCTTTTTTTTGTACTATACTATAAATTTGGCGTCAGTAATTTAAAAATTCAAAATCCCTAAAGCTTTACCAGTCTTGATAATTGATGCCTAAACTTTAGCAATTGTTAAGAAGAATATCTAATTATCTGTACAAATTTCACTCCATAGTTGGATATATTTGTTTTAAAAAATAAAAATAAAAAGAGAAAACATTTTAATATATTTCAAAAAAAAATAGCTTTAAAAAGCATTATGTGAAAATAAAGAAAGATGACGTGTTACCCAGGTACATGTGTTTTGATGTTGCGCTTTGTCCACAATATTATCCTCTGCTAAAATAGGCAACTCAGAAATAATTCCCGCAACCTGAAAAAGCTGGCCAGTGTCAAGAACCGTACGAGAAACATGTAGGGGTATGAGGTAGACATCTTTTTCCTTCTTGAAAGATCGATGAGAACAAAATTAGGTTACAGGGATGGGATGAGTAACCACTCTGCCATATGTTTGTTTTAAGTCTTTGTGCCTGAGAGTTAGGTATTCTCAAATAGCTTAAAATGTTAGAGAGAGTGAAATTTAAACTTCAGAATAACCATAGACGGGGGATCGAGTATTTTGTTATAACTGAGAGCATCAGCAGCAAGTTGTGTGTGAGGTGGATCGGATAATGGGCAAGCCAACAGCATAGAGAAGGATTGGAGGTGATTGATTATTGCATTTTCTTTTTCTACTAATACTTTTATTTTTTTCTAGTTTTTTTTGGTGGTCGAAAAGGTTAAGCAACATCGAGACATTGACCAAGAAAGAATTATTTTAAAAAAAAAAGGATAGAAAAGGAGAGGATTTGGAGTGGTGGGAGGGTACGCATTTTGCAAGTGGAGGAAGTGGTTTGTATCCAAAGCGTTATATGCTCTAGTCACATACAAGAAAGAGAAATATAACAAATATATTCAAAGAGAGAGGGCATCTCGTCGTGGGGGAGCACTCTTTCTTTTGCTTTTTAATCACCCATTAACTGGATACTTGTTCAAGTGTGGTCCAGGCCCAGCCCATTTAATGCCATTAGGTGGGATCTCCAGCTGTGGCCGAAAGCTATTTCCTATTCATAAGCAGGTGCTGCGGTGCGATGAGACAGATCCTGAGCGCAAGCAGTGAACATTTCATAGTGCGTTGACTCTCTCTCTATATATATATATATATTGTGCAGTGTATAATCTACTAGTTAATGTACTGCACAAGGTGGTAGAGTGGGGCTGGTGGCTGATCCAAACTCCGTACTGACCAGTAATGGGAGATGGGAGGATTTAATTTTGGGATGCTTTTAATACATTGATCTCACAAATATAAATTTCAAGTCACCTAACCTCGTTTGCATTAGGTGAGGCTAAGCGGTCAAAACCAAATGCCGCCTCTCTGTGAATTAGCCTTTCTGCAGTTGTGATGCGATGGGATTTTCCCGAGCCTATGTGCTTTCTTGAATCCTCTGGCATCTCACCATCACAGCTCCCAAGCCTTTTCTTGAATCCTCTGGCATTTCACCATCACAGCTCCCAAGCCCACCTGCAATTGCCTTGCGCACCAGTAAATGGATGCCATTTTCTTTATATATATATAAATACTTTATTTTTCTACTTCTAATTATAGCAGATGCATCGCTTGCATATGCACCACCTAATATCCTTGAGTTTTTGAGTCTTTTCGTTGTGAGATAAGAGTGGGGTATCAGAACCTCTCTCTTCACCTGTATTTGACTAAATTCTTATTATGAGGGGAATTCAATAATGTTTTGACTTTTGAAATTATAATACATGCTAATATCTTCTCTCTTTTTTGTTATAAACTTTAATTACGAGAGTTTCCTCGTCTGAGGATTCGAATCATTACAGAAAATATGAAGTATATGTTCTTATCATTCTCAAAAAAAGAAAAAGTCGTTTTCGTCAGGTCGAGAGGAACATACAAGTTTTTATGTCCTTTTAACATGTCTGCTCATATGAAAGTTTATTGGTTTGATGTATGAAATAAAACGAAACCATCCCTTTACCACACAACGAAATTAATTAATTTGTGATGTCCAAATTATTTTTTTAACTTATTTGATACAACTAAAGGAACTGTTCAATGTCAAAGTTTAGGTCCTGACAGTGTGGCAAAGGTGGAAATTTAATCCGAAATGAATGAATACCAACCCGATCTACATAACTATGAATTTTTTGGACTCGATGAATAATAAGCACGGTATAGATATTGTCAAACTCGACTCGAAACCCGACCAAATCTACCCTGAAATATATATTAATATGATATGAATATATTTGTATAATATTTAGTTTTTTAATACAATATAATACACACACACCTTAATATTGACATAAAACACACATATATAAATAATATTTATCATTTAATACACCCACTTGTGTTTATAGCAACTATTTTATTTTTTTATTGATTAATAAATAATAGTATATAATAGATAATCATTGAATACTTGAAACTCGATGGATGGATAGGTTATGAATATTTAAATTTTTATTCATGAATAATAGATAGGGTATGAATATCAAGATATCCAACCCACAAGTATTCATTATCATCCCCGAGTGTGTTATTAATAAATAATAGGTCATCATTATCACCTTTTCTTTCTGAATTTGGTTAATTTATGGTCGCTGATTTTTTTTAATGGAACAATTTTATTGACCAGGGTTTGTAACTCAAGTCAGGATTTTTTTTCTTATTCAAAACATGTAGTAATGCTTGAACTTTTTTTTTTTTTTAATGTAATATAGAAGTCAGCTTGGGCCACGGTAAGAAAATGGGTCACCTATCTAATTTAACTATTACCCGTTTTCAATTATGTGAAATTTTCATTTTCAAGTCCAGGCCTAGGTGAGAAGTTAAATCGTGCTTAAAAGCCCAAAGGCAAATCCATTTTAAACTATAAAAACCTAAAACGTTGGGCTTTTCAGGATTTCAACTCACGATAAGTCAAGTTGGGCTCCAGATAGTTCTATTTGGTCTCATGAAGATATGAGACTGCATCTTCCAGCGGGTGGGTGCATCATTCAACATGAAGCTCCGCTCAGCTATGCAATACACAGGTCTTCTTGATCTAACCCTTATGGCCTCTGGGACTCCATCCCAGGCCTTGGTGTGTAATTTAATCACTGATGTAATGCAATGGAATTGAATTATTTATTAATTTCTTTTGTTTGGGTTCTTAAAATTAAACCTGCTAAATTCAAATTCAAATTCAAATTTGTTACTCGTATTACTAAACTTTTTAAAATAACTAATATATATACACTCGGAATTGCTTTAGGGACTGGGTTTGATCTCAACGTTATATTTTCAGGCCCGTTATAAAGAATCTCCTTAATGTTTCCCGGAGCAGTTGTGGGAGCCGAAAGGCACTGCGCAATTCATTTCATGGGCGTCGTGGTGATCTCTTTCTTTAATCAAGCTCTCGGTTACAATGGCAGTAATGAAGCTTGCAAAGAAACATGAATACCTAACAACAATGTCAAGCAATCAGAACATCATGGCCTATCCCACGCGGAAAACCCCTTTTAACAATCAGGCAAATGCCCCATTTCATATATAAGAGAAAAATCAAAGCAATTATAATGGTTATTTGGTTACTCTCAAGGATCGCAAGTACGAAGCCTCTCTGAAGTCTGAGACTTTAAAAAAGAAAAAGAAAAAGGATCAGACACGGCAAAAAGCGGATTGCACACGTAAAAGAAGGGAATCCATGATGATGATCATGATGAGCCATGATGCATACACCCACCAAAAATCAAAGAGCCTCCCTTCCGTGGTCGTGGAGATGACTACCCCCCCGCACCCCTTCCTCTTGGTTTTGACAGAACCTCAGGCTATAAATCAAAATCTTCCCCCGATGTAGAAAGTTTTTGTTTTTACATTTAAAAATTGTTTTTAAATTTTTGTATTTTGTTTTAAATTAATTTTTGTATATAATTTTAAATTCTTTTGATATGTATGTGAGCTTAATTGGTTCTGGGATTTTCTATCCCGAGTTTATATGCCAATGAAAATAGTCAAGAGAGACTACTGAAATATCTTAAAAAAAATATTTAAGAAATTTTTAGATAGATTTTTTATTAAAAAAATTAATTAGTTTTTTTATTAAGATAGATGTTTTTTATAAAACATTAATTAGATGTGGTTTAATTAAATCGATCAAATTGTTAAAACTCTTGTGAGGTCAATTGAACTTGACCGGGTAAATATTTTACCTAATTTATTTATAAATTTAGTTCGAACCAAGATTTGAATAATTAGTTTTTTAAATCAATTTATCGAGGTACGTTTAATGACTAGGCTTCCTTGTTTCATCGTTACTTTCTCTTTTACCAAATCACCTTCCTCTGTCCTCCTAGTCACACTCCACACCATTCTTCTCTTTCTATTTTATTTTTCGAGATAATTAATTAAAATCATGGAATAATCCTTTTCATCCTTAATTTTCATCCGATCTTGAACTTTCAAGAACGATGTCATATATATATATATATATATATATATATGACAAAGGATTTAAACACAGTTTACTATTGATTGCCGCAATAAAATTGTATTTTTATCCCCTAGTTTAAAAAAAAAAAGAAGCCTTGAAGATAAGGTGATTTGATTTTTTTCACTTACTCATTAAATCGTTACAAGATTGTCAAGGATATTTGTTTTTTTTTTTCAAATTTTTGATACAATAAAATCACACCTTCACCCTCAAAGTCAACAAAATTTAGAATTGTTAACTAAAAGTTTTTTTTACTTTTTATAGGCTTTTAAACAGTAATAATATTTCCTTATCCATGTGATAAAAAAAAATATTGGATTGTTGGCAAATGATTTTTTTGGTTTTTCCCTTTTTTGTATAAAATTAAAATATATTATTTACCTTAGAAAAGCCTAAAAAAATAAGGTTTGCTTTCAGATGTGCTTTTATACTTCCACACGAGTTTTATTTTATGTAATTATCAGAGTCATGGAGGGTGTTTTGGTATTTTTCATGTTGACTTTTTTTATTTTTTATTCAAAAAAGTTGTTGTTACGTGCTTATTACGCGCTGATAAATGGGTGACATCCACGCTATTTGGATGGCGCGTACGACATAACCCAGTGCCCAAACATGACTTTTTATCGTGTCTTTTGAAACTCTACCGTGTTCTCTTTTGAAACTAACTAGTTGGATTGTCGTTGGTTGTTGTTTTTTCTTTCCTTCTTTTCTCTCTCTTGTCATATATAGTGTACCATTGTCTTTCAAGAACGATGCACTAAACATAGTTTACCATCGATTGCTATAATAAAATTGTTTTTTTATCCCCTGGTGGAAAAAAAGCCTTGAAGATGGGGTACTCTGATCTTTTTCACTGACTCATTAAATCGTTACAAGATTGCCAAGGATATGTTGGTTTTTTGAAAAAAAATTGGTACAATAAAATCACATCTTTACCATCAAGGTCAACAAAACTTAGAGTTGTTGACGAATGGTTTTTTTACTTTTCATAGGCTTTTAAACAGTAATAATATTTCCTTACCCTTATGATAAAAAAATAATATTGGGTTATTGGCCATGGATTTTTTTGTTTTTCCCTTTTTTTTATATAAAATTAAAATACATTATTGACATTAGAAAAGACTAAAAAAATAAGGTTTGCTTTCAGAGGTACTTTTATACTTCCACATGGGTTTTATTTTTTGTAAGTCTAAGGGTTATGAGAGTGTTTTAGTATTTTTCATGTTAACTTTTTTTTAATTTTTTATTCAAGAAAGTTATTGTTGCATGCTTATTAGGCGTCGATTAGTGGTGACGTCCACGCTATTCGGATGGCGCGTGCAACATAACCCAGTGCCTAAACATTACTTTTTATTGTGTCTTTTGAAGCTCTACTGTGTCCTCTTTCTCATGGTATGATGTGCGACGATGTATGATGGTTGAATTATCGTTGATGGTTGTTTTTTCTTTCATTCTTTTCTCTCTCCCGTGATATAAAGTGCACCATTGTCTTCTTTGTTTTTGTTTTTTCAATTTTAATCTTTATTATTTTGATCTCTTATTTCATTCTTGTTCCTTTATAAAAGTCTTGTTTATTTTTAATTTAGTCATTTAATTATAATTTCTCGTATATTTTATGTTCATCTAAGTTCTTATTTTTTATTTATTTCCTTGGTATTTTTTTACAAAAGTTTTATTTGCTTTCAATTTCATCATTCAATCAAAGTTCTTTTGTTTTTGCCTTTTCAATACCAATCCTTGTTATTTTGTTCTTATTAATTTTATAAAAGTTTTGTTTGTTTTTAATTTAGTACATCAATTAAAATTTCTCATATATATATTTTTTATTTTGGTCTTTATTCTTTTGAATTTTAATTTATTTTCTTGACCCTTTTGTTAGAATTTAATTGGCTTTCAATTTTATCAATCAATCAAAGTTTATGTTGTTTTATTTTTTTCAATTTGACTCTCATTCTTTTGATTTGTTTTTTCTTTCTATCAAGGCTATTTTTCAATTTAATTTAAGCCTCCAATTAGAAATTTTTGTTTGCCCTCTAATTTCCTTTTATTTCCACCCTAATTATTTTAATTATAATTTTTTCTAAGATCATTTTGTGTAATTGATTTTTTTTCATGATTTTATCTTTCGATATTTGATTTATTAGAGATTCAACTTTATATTTTTTCTATTTGTAGCACTTCCAATTTAATGACACGGTTCACGAGTTTGAAAAATCAATGTCGTTCAACATCTTCTTCTTTTTTCTCATTTTCTTTTACAGTCTTATTGTTCTGCATTAGTTTTTTTTTAAATACTGGTTTTGTGATTATGTTTGATTTCTTTTTTATGAGTTTATCTTAATTTCACAACCTTTTTCTTTTTGCTCACGAGTTTTGCATGCTTTTTTTAGATAGAAGTTTTTTTTTAAAAAAATGTTTTGTTTATATTTGAGTTTTGAAGATATTATTTTAATTCATCTATATTTTTTTGTTTTATACAAATAAACTTTATTTTTTAAAATAAAAATATTCATTTTTAAATCATATTTCTTATATGTTCGGCTATACATAATATTTTTTTAAGGTGTGAGTTTATTCAATCAGTTTCATTTATGTTTCTATTTATACTATTTTTTGTTGATTTAAATAAACAAGTTCAGTAAACACAATCGAGTAAATATTTTATTTTGTATGATTGAATATTTTGATATACATTCACCTCTTTATCTTTTTATATTTTTTTTTTTAGTTATTGTTAACTATTTTATTTATTTATTTAAATAGATGGTTATTAATTTATTTAACTAAATGCTTGAATAGATTTTTTGATTTATATTTTGAATTTTTTTGTGTAAAAAAATAGATATATATTTTTAAAAAATTACATCCCGTGATTGAACGAGGGTTAAATCGCTATCGTGTGTCCGTGTGTATACGTTCGTGTGTGAACTATTTACAAACACAATGACTATATACTATTTATCCTCACTTTTCATTTGGATAAGAATAACAAATGCCTAAAAGACTAAAACAAAGTTAAAAGTCCATATCGCTGCCAAAAGGCAGCAGTATCTGAGTGTTGAGATTGAGACTAGTGATTCACCAACCGACCGGTCTTGCAAAAATTTCTTTTGTTCAACGGTAATCGGGCCTTTTTTTACCAAAACTCAGAAAAATCCATGCTTTTGATACATTTACGAAATTCTTTTTTTCCCCCCATAAAATTGCAATATCCGACAGTCCACTTTACAATAATTAATAACTCTGACTATGTATCATTTTTTTATATATATAATCCGGGATGTTCGGGTCAGCTTATGCGTATTTCAACTAATTTTCGGGTTTATTAAATATCCTGCAAGTCCAGTAAACATATAAGTCATCGCAGAGTGACAGGCACAACTTACCCTTACTATACTATGTATCTTGATTATGAAAAACTTGCATCGAGAGGATTTTCATGTAGTTATGTCTGCATCAAAGCAAGACTTCATTTTAATCTTTAAAAATCAACTATGAATCCTTGAATTGCTAAGGTACCCCACCCAAATTTTCATCCATGATGAGGTTCCCATGAATTCAAAATGCTTGAGTGCTAAGTTTTTTCTGAATAATTGATTAATTTTTTTAATTTTATTTATATAAACTGTTTTTTCTAGTCAGAGTTGCTTATGAATAATATTTGAAACTTGCAAAATATTTCATTTTATAAATTTAAAAACTTTTAGATTTCTAAATGACTACAATACAATTATCTTTCAATGAAGAATACTCAGAATATCTTTGCAGAGAGTAAAATATTCATGACTTATCAGAGTAAAATATCTAAATCAGAGTTAAAAAGATTATAGACTCGACGTTTGACAAAACTCGAAAATAATAAACCTAATAGTTTGTCAAATTCATATATGTTTAAGCTCAATGCTTGACTAAACCCAAAAATATTAAATTATTACCTTATCGCATGATATTTTTTTTTAGAAGAAGAGGATCCGGGTAAAAAAGCAAAAAAACTTATCCATCAATCAACAATGCCATGAGTTGAAGTATCAATATGGTTAAAAGAAAATGCAGATTGAGACCGAACAATTTAATTCTCCTGATTCTTTTAATTGAATCTCTTTCAAATGCATGTCCTGGGCACATTCTGATTCTGACTAGTCTGTTTTTTTTCAGTAACTTGAACCCGATTTCATCTATAATTATTTCTTGCATCTTACTGAATTTTCAATTCATAATCATGAGAGGAAAATTAGAGATGAAGAGATTAACCTAACAGAAGAAAAGGGATACATTGTTGGAGTTTCATACGTTGAAGCAACAATTTTTTAATGCTGTCTGGGCTGTGACCGTACGTTAGGCTGTCGATGCATCGTTTGCCACTTACATGACTTCGAAGTTGAGATTTATTTCCGAGATCTGTGATGCCAATGACACTTTACCTGTGAACTGCCACCATTAGGTAACAGGCTAGAACTTGGTCGGAAGTTTAAAACTTTCAGCCGAGGAATAATATATTTAGGTTTTTGTTTAGTTAAAGAGTCATACAAAAAGCTTTTGTAAAAATATAAAATAAATATGTTACTAGAACATTTTTTAAAGTAATTCCCATGCTTTTAAAATAAAAAATATTAGTTTTTTTTTTATTTTCATTATTTCTCTCTGTTTTATTTTAAAATAATAACCAAATAACATGACTCAAATATAATAAAGGAGTGATTAAATTTAAAATCTTTGTTAAATTAATTTAAATATTATAAAAAAATTATTGAAATATTCTAAATACCATGAAAATGCTTTCCCAATAGAAGTGTTGGTTAAAATCATACATCGATAGGAGTGTTTGTTATTTTGGTCTAGACTGTTTTTTTGAAACAAAATATATATATTTTTATTTTGATATTAATATATTAAAATCATAAAAAATATTAATTTAGTATTAAAAAACAAAAATTACCAAATAGTTTTATAGCTGTGGCAATCATTGAATAATAAAATATTTGATAGTGTGATAATGATTACTTTTCAAAATATTTTTTTCTTAAAAAATTATTGAAATAATATATTTTTTATATTTTTTTAAATTTATTTTTGATATTAATACATTAAAATAATTTAAAAATATAAAAAATAAAATTTTAATAAAAAGCATGTTAAAATTCACCGAGATATCCCATAAAAAATGGTGGGTTTTTGATAAGAAATAAATAAAAAGAGAGAAAATAATGAGTGGGAGAGAGTGATGATAATTACTCACTGGATACATCATTATCTTGTGTGTGTATATATATATATTTTTTATTATCGAAGCAGGTACTTTCGTAATTCTAACAAAGTCATCATAAAACGGGGAAAAAGTGGTGGGACAATCATGCTGTGTGCGTGGACAGAAGAAAGGGAAGGAGAATTAAAGAAAATGCCTGGACTCTGGAGGAGATATGTGACCTCAGCCGTTGATTTTCTCTTTGCCAAGGAAAAAAAAAAAAAGCTTCAAAAAGGTTTTTGGGTTTTTGGGTTTTTGTCTTCTTGTCGAATCACCATAATAGTCCCCGTGTTCACACTTGCCGCACGTGGAAGACTGGCCCAAGTAAGTATTCCATTTTGATACTATTTGGAGCTAAACTTGTATAGGAGCTAATTTTTTTCTGTTTGATATCATTTTTTTAATTTTAATATATTGGTATTAAAAATAATTTTTTAAAAAATTAAAAATATTATTTTAATATATTTTCAAATAAAAAATATTTTAAAAATAATAATTATCAAAATTCTAAACACTCCAGTCAGGCAGTCATAACTAAAAAACAGTGATTTATCCTTTCTCTGTTATGCCCTTAATTGCTTTGTTGAAGAAATCCATGAACTTGGTATTATAAAGTGTTCGGTAATATCTGGTAAGACTAGAAATACTTAAAATGTTCTTTCTATAGCATCATTCTCCCGGAACTGGCCAAATTTTGAGTGCATATGAAAATAGTGAAATAATAAAATTTACCAAAAAAATAAAATAAAATAAATTCTAAGTAGAAAGTCCAAACATTTTCAAAAAATTAAAATAAAAAGGATAGATTATTTTTTTAAAAAACATCCATCTTTTTATTTAATACCGGAATATATCATTATATCCATGTACTTTTCACATTAGAACGCGATGTATAATATATTTTTAAATATTTTTTATTTAAAAATATATTAAAATAATATATATATATTTTTTTATTAAAATCATCTAATAATATCTAAATTTGATATTTCTTAAATAAAAATCAATTTAAAGAATACTTTAATAAGCAGCAGCCCAATGCAATGCCAAATTAAGTACATGTGTTCCTTTCTTAGCCGGATCATATTCCACTGAATAAAATCTTCATCGATTTCAAATGTCGAAGTAAATGACTTGTTCTTGACTTAAGTCTTCAAGTAAACTATTATTTAGTTCAGGTCCTTTTAGTTTGAGAACCTATCACTTATTCCTCTATTTTATTTATTTTTTATGACTCGACCCCCCTATAAGTTTCTCATGATAATCTAACCTTTGATTTTAAAAAATTGGACTAACATGCAAAATGTTAAAAAAACATGGCAACTGAATTATATGTTATCTCTCGAGCTCATCACGTTTCACTTCTACCCTTTTAGTTTATAATCTACCAATGTTATCCTCTTCTCTTTCACAAACGTCCAATCTTACCCCTATAACCCCATCAATACTCCACTTCTATCCATATAGTTCGAGTCTACTAATTTTATCCTTCTAGTTTTCAAAAAGTACCAATTTTACCCCTAAACGTTAAGTAATTTACTCTT
Organism: Populus trichocarpa; assembly: GCF_000002775.5. Classification (NCBI taxonomy): domain Eukaryota; kingdom Viridiplantae; phylum Streptophyta; class Magnoliopsida; order Malpighiales; family Salicaceae; genus Populus; species Populus trichocarpa. Next base: position 17,974,690 of record NC_037287.2, on the reverse strand, counting down.
GAATATGGTGTTTTAGACCGTTTTACGTTTTCAGCGTTTTTTGTGAGAAATTGTTGCATTAATGAGATTTAAGAGGAAGATGAGAGAGAAGTAAAATAAACTATGAACAAAATGAGCTTTTTGTTCGTTATTTTCTTGTAAAGGGGTGGAATTGAAAACTTTTAAAAAATATAGCACGAAGTTAGGAAATTTTAAAATAATAGAGTAGTATTAGAACATCAATCAATCTATAAAGATAAGAATATAGTCTACACAAATTATTATCGGCAAAGCCGAAAAAGAACAAAGAAATCAATAATTTCAACATAAAAAACAAAATCCCGAACTCCGGAATCACAAGCAACCAAACCCAGGTGCCAATTACCATATAACCAAAAGATAAAGATACAAGGGCTAAAAAGGAAAGTACGAAAAAAGAAGGTTATAGATAATCCGTGCAAAATTAGACACAGAAAATTAGAGTTTGAAATTGCGGTAGAAATTATATTTTATTTAGAAATATATTAAAATAATATATATTTTTATTTTATAAAATTTATTTTTAATACTATCATATTAAAATGTTATTTAAAAAATCACGGTCGAATAAAAAAAAAAACACTGCCAAAGAGAGTTGTGTTTACTGTTTACTGCAAGCGACCGTTTTTGTTTTGATAATTGCGTGCGGGTCAGAAATAATTACTTTACAGTAACCACAAGAGAGAGAGGAAAAAAAAATCAATCGATTATAAAACGGGCCAGTTCTGTTTCTGACGACCACTGGCCAACCCATAGGAAGGAAAGAGTATCGTAAACACTATAGAGAAGAGAGTGAGGAAGAGAGAGGAAGACAAAAGGGGGTGGTGCGTGTGCGGTGCTATTGGTGTGGGTAGGGGCGGTGTTGGTGGTGGTGGCCGTCGTGAGTGGCGGAATACGCCGTAGCATGGAAGAAGAGCTGGCCATGCTTAGGCAATTCATTGGTCAGCTTGTAGACCTTTTCAATCTCTACGGCTCTCCTCTCCCTCCTTTTGATTCTCTTCAATTCCTTCACTTTCACAACCAACAACAAAACAACAACAACAACAACAACAGGTCTCTCTGTAGATCCCTTTCATTTCTTGATTTTTATTTCTTCCTCTCTGTCTGCTCCGTTTCCACTATGAACTATCATTTCTTCCTTTTCTTAAATTTCACTTCATTTGCTACTTAGGTATTCTGCTTTTTTTCCCCTTGGTTTTAAGGTTACTTTAATAATAATAATAATAATAATAATAATAATTTGACTCTTAACATTGTTTCGTCTTGGCTTTTAGAACTTGTTGTTATGTTTTCGTCAAATATCTCTCCTCTTGGTCTGTCCAATTGTTTAGTTTTGGTACGGACAGTCTCAAGCTCTTAGCAGTTATGTTTCTTTTTTGGTTCATTTTCACTGTTCACTGTCCTCCCCTGTTTCAGGAAAGCTTTTAAATCTGTTGTTTGAGAAAACAGAAATGATTCATTCTTATGTGATTTTTATAGTACTTGTTTAGTTGTGGTAAATTACAAACATAGGATTTCAGGTATTGAATCCTTCACTAGATTCTTAATGGGTCTTGAAATCATGCAGAAATTCTGTTTTTTTTTTCCTTTTTTTGTGTGGGCATCGGTTTAAGAATTTAAATTTAGCCTGATCACCCCTCATGTTCTCATGTTCATGGTTCTCCCAAGAGAATGATAAGATTGAAAGAATAAATCACGGGGAATCGAATGAGTTATAGAGAGTTACATACTGTCTAATTTGCTCCTCGAGAATCAAATTATCGTGTATGAAAAATCACCACGGGCGTTGTTGATTTTGTTTCCTGTGTTTTTGCTTTTCAAATATGCGTGCGGATATGCTTGCAATCGAGGTCCTCTTATAGCTAAAAGTCACAAAAAACTGTAACACCTTTTGCTGCTAAGATTTTTCTTTTTTCCTCTCAGTTTGCATGTGAAGAGGTGCTTGGATTTTCCATATTTACTCTTGGGATTGGATTAAAAATGTCATTAAAACTTATGTGTTCGGATTTGAGATATTGGCGCTTGCCCCAGGAGACTTGCATCCCTTGCATCAATTGATTTAAGAGTGCTTTTGTCATTCTGTTGCATCTTAAGATTTGCACTGAACATGCCCATATAGGTCACGTGGAAGTGATTCTTGGGAGTTGAGACTCATTACTTGCGATGAGCTCTGTTATTATTTATAAGTTAGGATTGGGGTTAGCAACTTTCCTGGTGCTATGGAAACAGTGTTGGACTTGCAACCACCTTGGGGAATCAGAGTCTAAAGAGCAGCCAATTCATACTAAAATTGTGATATAGGTGATTGTCGCTAAATTTCCCTTACAAGATCCTAATCTGGCAGGAGTTAGAAACACAGTTGAGTGACCTCCTTTTCTTTTCCAGCCTGTTGTGAATGGCATGGAATTTTTGGACAGTAATGCTTTCCCCTAGGAATTCCTGATTAATTTGCGTTCTTCTGTGCAAAAAATTATAAAACTAACAATATTGCATTATACTATCATCTTAATAAATGTTAGCCATATCTCTGTCAATATTCTGACTGCCCGGGTTGATATTGTTATCGACAAGGGAAGCCTCTATGATGTTGTTTATATTCTTGCTGGGATATGCCACAGCCATGGTTGAAGGCCAGGAGAGGAGTTAAATGTAAAATTGGGCTGAAAGTAGGGGAAATGATTTAAGATAAGCTGTCTTGCAGATGATAGCTGGCATAGGTTACTAGTCTAAACTCATTTTAAGCCTCTTTGTACACCTCAGGCTTGGAACTTTGGGATGTCAGAGTAGGTACTGAAGAAATCTTCAAACGGGTTGCTTGGAAGATTTAGTTTCTAGTTTCTAGCACCCGTTCGTTCTTGTATGCTTGAACCTGGTTTATTTTGGGACATCTTGTTGAGTAGGTCACCAGAACTACATAGAAGTCCATTTTGATATTTGTGATTTTTTTTTTGTTTTATTTTTTGGAAATTTTGTGATCACTCCATTTTTTTCCCTTTAGCCAGTCAAGAATTGATCAAAATGAACTCACATTAGGATCTTACTTGTAAGAATCATGGGATATGCTAGATTTTCATGCAAGAATCACGTATCTATTGGCTCCGCTAGTTGATCCTCACTCCATCTTTGTGATATTTCTCGTCTTTTATTGCTTGTTATTTCTAATCATTGGTTCTCTAAAATTTCCTTTTTCTGTGTTTTCTCCCTTGTATGTTTCCTGCATAACTTTCAATTTGATTAGCATACTGCTCCTAAGAATTCCTCCTCAAAAAATAACAGTGGCATGAATGTCCCTACCTTGCATTGTCACATGGAATGAACTTCCTGTCTCTCACAATAGCTTACTTCTGTATATTTTTGGTGCCATCACCACCAATGCTTATACTCTTGAATCTTGCTATCTTATGCTGCTTGTGGATATGCGTACAAAGAGAGAAATATCTACAGCATGCATGCAAATCTATAGGAGAGCCCACTTCTCATGTGAAATGACGAAGCACTGTCAAAAGATGGCGAGCTCAACCACAGACCAGAAAATGCCATACATTGTCTACATGGGATTTATTCATGCAATGCCTTTCCTTGCCATTAAAAATAAAAAATTAAGTGTGGCAAAGAAGTTCTTGAAAAAAATGAGAATATGTATATATACAACAGGAAAAACTGAGTTCAAAGAATGTATATGTGTGCTTTGGATTCACTTTTACCTGTTAACAAGATCTTTATAGGTTTTTCCCCCTTTTTTACAGTTTTGATACTCTTCAAGTATACTCCTCTGTTTTAACACGTGGTTAAATAGTAGATTTCTTGGCAAAATGATAAAAAGAAAAAACATGCTTGCTGTTTAGTTTAGAATTTCTCGAGTACAGGCATCAAGATCTCAATGCTGTATTATGTCTGCATCTGTTACCTCTATTATGTTTTTGGTTTTCCAAGCATAAACAGTTGAACTAAACTCACAGGCATTAGATTGAATATGATTATGTGTAGGTTATTTGAAATTTACTTGGCCGGATGCTCTGGCTGTGGCATATTTCAGCTTGTTGAAGCCCAATTTGTGATTTTGAGCGTCTCTGTGTTTATATTTTTTCACAACCTGATATCTGCTTATTTTTTAGTAATGATTTGTATGCTGAATTATTTTGGGTTTGTGTGTTAGTACCACCATGCACTCTGTTCACAGTATGAATTTCTTAGCTCTTTTACAGATGGTGCGTCCTCAATCTTGATGATGGCTCTGCAGATGATTACTGTAGCCTTGTGATGGCGGCTGGAAAATCTAGAAGGTTCAAGATGTTGGAACCTGGCAAGCCTCCAGCCTCCAAGAAACCTCGAAAGGAGCGGAATCGAGGAAAATCACTTGGAACTACCAGTTCAAATGAGGTTATGCAACAAGAGATTTGGAAAGAATTCCCAGAAGACTTGTTTGAAGCCGTTATTGCTAGACTTCCAATTGCTACATTTTTCCGCTTCCGCTCGGTTTGTCAAAAATGGAACTCCTTGCTTGACTCTCAAAGTTTCTCTCAGCATTGTGCCCAAGTTCCACAAGCCAACCCCTGGTTTTACACCATCACTCATGAAAATGTGAATTCTGGAGCCATTTATGACCCTTCTTTGAAGAAATGGCATCACCCAACTATAAGTTACCTGCCAACAAAGATGATTGTCTTACCAGTTGCTTCTGCAGGGGGTCTTGTGTGCTTTCTTGACATTGGTCACAGGAACTTCTATGTCTGCAACCCTCTGACTCAATCTTTTAAAGAGCTGCCACCAAGGTCAGTGAATGTCTGGTCCCGTGTTGCTGTGGGGATGACTTTGAATGGCAGTGCAGCCAGTGGGGGCTACAAGATCTTGTGGGTGTGCTGTGATGGAGAGTATGAAGTTTACGACTCACTGAAAAATTCTTGGACCCGACCAGGAAGCATGCCCTCTTTTATAAAGCTACCCCTATCACTGAACTTCCGGTCACAAGCAGTTTCCCTTGGAGGCACGCTTTATTTCATGCGGTCAGATCCTGAAGGGATCGTGTCCTACGATATGGTTACTGGGGTTTGGAAGCAATTTGTTATGCCAGCCCCACTCCATCTGAGTGATCCCACACTTGCAGAGTGTGGGGGGCGGATCATGCTCGTTGGCTTGCTAACAAAGAATGCAGCCACATGCGTGTGCATATGGGAGCTGCAGAAGATGACACTCTTGTGGAAGGAGGTTGACAGAATGCCAAACATATGGTGCTTAGATTTCTATGGAAAGCACGTTAGGATGACTTGCTTGGGCAACACAGGTTTGCTCATGCTGTCACTAAGATCAAGACAAATGAACCGACTAGTTAGTTACAATGTGGTGAGCAGGGAATGGCTCAAGGTTCCTGGTTGTTTGGTGCCACGTGGGAAAAAGCGGCAGTGGATTGCATGTGGCACTGCCTTCAATCCATGCTTGACTGCTACAACTTAGCCTCTACTTGTTGTGGCAATATTTGCACGTTGGTGAAAGGGGATTTTACATATTTAGTGGTTGGCTGCAAGGTTTTGCTGCTGATTTGTCCCGGTACCAGCTTCCTTGGATGTTTTAATGAAGTAGACGATACCAGAGGTTTAATATAATGGTATCTATTCATGTACAAACATGTTGTCTAATAACTTCTGAATTAAAAATTCTCGTTTGAAATGCTATTCCACTGGTTCAGATCTGTCCATTTTAAAGTGAAAGGGGAGCTCTTAAAATTTTTCCAAGCTCAGGCTAATGATGGTTTCCGCTCAGAATTGCCACCTGATTAATTTCGATGGAGTAACATTTGCCTTGGCTAAATTTTGTCTGCAGTCTGCAGCAGAGTTTAGAGCAGGAATCGAAGTTTCACTACTAAGAAATGCCTTTGAAATCCTCTTTTAGTTTTGCATGATGCTTAATTTCCTGCACTTGGCATAGCATCTAATGTGATGTGCATCGTCGATTATTTTAAAGCTAGAAGAAGGGTTAGTTAATTTACATGAACTCTGCCGTTATATCAGTTCACTCATCAAGAACTACATCAAAGGTGTGCTATAACGTTTGAGGATCCCTTAGGGGGTAAGAGAAAAGCTTACAGCACAAAGCAATTGCCCGAGGAAAGGGGTTTTAAAGTGAACCTGGTAGAAAGCAGCAACTCCATGGTCTTGCTTAGCAGTTAATCGAGTGTGCACAGAAGATTCACACTCCACGGATAAAAAAATTCAGATTTTCATGGGATTCGCGATATGAGACCCGCTAAGCAAACTGCAGCTTGCTTCTCTAACAAAAACTTGATAATTATCGAGTCATCTCGTAACATAGTAACAACAGTACCGGAGAACTTGTCCAAAATGCAATTGCTGGATGCTGGCATAATAATTGTCATCGGTAATGTTATTTCAAGTAAGTTCACAGAAAAATCAAGGCCGGGGCCTAGCCTGATTGCAGTGGCTCGACTGCTAGAGGACCCAAGCTAAGGGATGTCAAACCAAAGCCAGTTCTCCGAAGCAGCTTCAATATAAATAAGGAAATATGCAAACTAAAATGAACAGTTTTAATTATCCAGTCACGGTGAAGAGAAAGTTTTTTAATCGAACGTTGGAGTTCTTTCAGTACAAGGGTAAACATTGATCTAGTACATGTATTCTTCATCTATCCTACATGCTATTAGGAAAGGGAACCGAAACAACCAACCATCCACTGCTGCCATCTCCCAAAATCAGTGACAGTTTAAGCCATGCCTCCGCCTGTGGCTGTCCTGATTACCTTGAATAGAGCTGCTACAAAAAAAAAAAAAAAAAACATGATCAACGACTAGGAAATTTTCGGTTCCTCACAATAGAAATATGCAACCATACAACATCACTGTACTTGTTTATAGAAGTCACGAGATCCTCGTCCAACCAACGTGATAATACAAGCGATGAGAATGAAAATAATATGAATAGAAGGAGATAGCATCATAGTTATCAAGTTTTTGTCCCGCCACAAACAAATGCAAGAATCCACACTGGGAAGGACATGAACCCTATTTTCAGGACTCGTTAAATTGTAAAATGACAATTTCAATCCAAAAGTGGCAAATTCCCATGTTTATGATTTTCAAGGGCAATCTTCAGACTCCAAATTCAATTCTAGCACAATGCTGCTATGTTTGAAGACTACATTTAAATAATTCAAAAAAAATATGAAATTAATAGCCAATTCACCATAGCAACAATCTTCAGGAAATCATAAATTTAGCAAGTTTAATTACATTACTTAAAAAATTAAAAATCAGGACATCAAGATTTGTTGAGAGAAAATTATAAACATGCCTAAGACAAATAAAAGAAAGCTTAGAGACACAATTAAAAGAGGGTTAAATGAAATTTGGCTCACATGATCCAGTGACAACAAACATGAAGAATCCAAGAAGAACAGGACCAACAGGATAGTCCTTTCCCTTTTTCTTGGCTGTTTCAGGCACGCTCATCTCTTGGTAATGTTCTTTTCAAATCTGTCAACTTTCATATCCGCAAGTGCCTTGATGTAGTCTGAGCGAACAACAATAATCACAATAACACTAATCAATCCTCAACATATATCATAATCTCGTAAAGCTAAAGTGCAATGTGCATAAAATTATTACAGATGTAAGGGAAAACAATCAAATTCTAATTTACAAGGGACATTATTTGCCACACAAAATTCTAACCTTCTTAAAATAAAAATAAAAATGCATTATTCAGCTATAACTAATGCAGATATTATTAGTAGCAAAATAATTGGCCAGTTATTCTATCATACGCACAACACACAAAAAAATTAGAGCAAAATATAACATAGAAAATAAATTTTGCGGATCAGATCAGTTTGATCACTCATCATTTTCCTGTTCTAAATCCGACTGAACAAGGTAACAGAACAAAATACAAGCAGATAAAAAACCCAGAGCTCTCAAAATATAAAGGAATAAGAAGCAATTATTATAGAACTACAAATTACCATGGTTAACAGTGAGGGACATCCCGTAGCTGGAAATGGTCATGAAGTTACAGGTGACTGGCTCTTTCCTTCATTACTTTCTTTGCTCTCCGTTTTATTTCCCCCATTCTCCACAATCTCTTCTTCCTTGACATCTACCACAACCTGAAGAAGTTCTGATGGAGTAGCTGCTGGGTCCAGCTCTCTGCAACCTTTCGGAGCATTGGGACCTTCTTGACCCATAAGCAAGTATGAGGGAACATGGTGTGAAAATCGAAACATCTCTTCCCTTGGGATCCTCCTGACTTCCTTGGGGTCCAAATGCTGGTGAAACACAGTCTTGAAACCAGCAACTTTTACCAAGGGAGTAACAGTTACACCTAGTTCTTCACTATAGTCTTCAAGTACTTCCACCATGTCATACTTGTGTATCACCTCATCTGCTGTCAGCTCGTTCCATTCAGGGGACCAATTCCTATAGAGAGCCCAAACATCCCCTTTCCTCGGATATACACGAATCACCCCACCTGTTCCTTTTATCCACCTTACCTTGTGTGAAAAGGAATTGAGTGAGTTATATATCTCATATCTGCCCACTCTGAAATCGCCACAAGTTTTTGAGAAGCCAGAACCAACCCAATTTAGTAGGCCCAGTTCACTATTAGTTTTAGAATTAAGCCAACTGATCCGCATTTTGAACGGATTCAAAGAAATTACACTTTGGATCATAGCATAATATCGGGGCATCCCATCATCATCATCATATGCAGCCCATACCTGGTTTTCCCCAAAACATCTTTCAGTTCGATCTTTGTCAAAATCGTGAAAATCAGAATCTGGGACATTTATTGACATCGTTTCCAAAGTTTCAGCTTCTGTCTTCATGCCAGAAGTGATGGGAGAAATTTTGATGTCATTGACTCCATTTTCCATATCCACAGACTTGTTCTGGTCAGTTATGTCATCAGGGTTTGACAAAGAATTTTTCCCCTGATCAATTGCTTTCTCATTCTCCACCCCCTTTCCGGGGGCAGATTTAACTACTGTAGCGGACTTCCATTCATTTATATTCTTGCGAATGTCTGTCTTTGCCTTCTCCATTAGTACGGTTTGAGTTTCAAACTTGGAGACATCCCTCATGCCGTAGGGCTTAGTGATTCCATTCACCCTATTTTCAGAACTTCCCTGCCTAAATCCAGATATATTAGCTGTGCCACTGCCAGCTCCTCCAAATCCCGTGGTAAATGGACTTCCGTTGTTTCCATGGCCAACATCTTCCATGCCTCTTCTTCTCTTAGCAGCATTAGAATGTACATTAGAAGATGCACTAGACATCTTTTTTGAAGCAGCACGATTCTTTCTCTTCATGGCCTCCTCTCTTTTTGTAGCTGCCTGTACTTCCTCGCGCTCTCTCTTCACTTTTTCATATGCCCGCTGGACCACACTTACAGCTTGAGCGGCAGTTGTAGCACCACCAGCTCTAGAGAAAGCGCCCCACTGAAAGTTTCCCTGGTTATTTGAATCAGGACCACTGGATCCCCCTGCTCCCAAATTTGAAGAGGCAACATTACTCCTTCCAGAATGAGATGTGTTTCTGCTAGTAGCAGCTTGATGGTTTGAGTTCTGCTGCTGCTTAAAAGAACTCGATGGTGCAGCAGACCTAGAAGCATGCAAAGGAGGGGGTGGCATTTCAACGGCTAAAAATGGCTCATGGCAATTAGGACATAGTAGCTTATGATTAAGATAGACTCTGAGATACTCGTATTGCATCTTGCATCCATGACAGACAGTCCAAAAGGTATTGGGTTTCGTCTTGTAAGATGAAGCAGGAGTTGAAGAATGGCCAGTTCGAGAAGTACTTTTGTTCGTCTTCACACTCGATTTGGTGAAATTGAAAAACCCATTGGACCCTGGTTTTGCTGATGAACTCCCAAAAGAAGATGAACTCTTTTGAAATACTTTCCCATTTCTTCTCTGGTCATATGCCATCCTCTTGGTTTTATCAGACAATAAACTCCATGCCTCGGAAATAAACTTAAATGCACCATCCGCTCCAACAGACTTGTTTTTATCAGGATGAAGCATAAGAGCCAGCTTCCTATAATGTTTCCGCACCGCCTCATCATCTGCTTGTGGATCTGCACCAAGTATCCCATACCAATCTGCTTCCCCATTTATTTTGTTCCCAGCAGCAACATACACATCAAGTGTAGCCATCATCTGAGGAATCCCTTCAAGTCCAGGATACAAGTTCTGGGCCTTCAGAGCAAATTTCTTTGCCCCCGCAATGTCTTTCGCCGAGAACTTCTTCTCAGCAATCTCTTTGGCCCTGGTGGCCTCATCTTTGTTGCATTCCATTTTATGCTCTCTCACTCTCCTTTTTTAAGCAAAACACTAAAACACCAAGGCAGATTTCAGATTCAACAAAGTTCAGCTACCCTGTTCCTTTGTGCAAATTCTGAATAAATGAAATATTAATATCAACTATCTGTCGGGCTTCTGGTTCAAAATCCGATCGCATAGATTTTTTAAACAGACTAAAAAACACACTAGTCTCAAAGAATGAAAATTTCTAATTACCATGGTTACAGCAGCAACGGAGGGAGATGCGGTGGCCGGAAACGGCCACGAAGTTACAGCGATTCCCACACCTTCCCTCTCCGGCGAGATGGTCTCTTGTCTCCGCCCTTTAGTTTCCTCCTCCTCCTCTCTCGATCGTTTGGTTATTATTATTTATTTATTTATTGGGGTTATAAGAAAAAAGATTGGACGAGACTAGTCTGTGACACGACCATTCAAAAGGATCTAACGGTTTATAACTGATGCGTAACCATGTAAAACATCAACATAAACCTTATGTCCGATAACATCTTACCCTTTCAAAAATATATCGAAATGTGATCTCAGCTATCCACGAAATTTATTTATTCTTGTATTTTTAAATGACAAGAATTTAAGAAAATATAAGAAAAATCTTTGCCAGAAATAAAGTTTATTTTCTGTTGTTACTTGAAGGGATTGCAATTACCGTGTTTAATTCCTTCGTATTACGAACTATTAAATATATTTATTTATTATATTTTAAGAGTTAGTTCTTGCTTCTCTTGCCGCATGTTAGATAAAAAGTTTTTTACATAAAAAATAATATATGGTTGCTGGGAACATGTTTTAAGATATTATTTGAGAATATGATTGGATCATATTCTTTTTTAAAAAAATTTGTTTAATAAAGCTTTAAGTTAGTATTTTTGTAGTGTTTTTTTTATCATATTGATGTCAAAATAGATAAAAAAATATTATTTTAATGCATTTTCAAGCAAAAAATACTTTTAAAAACACACTACACCACAATCCCAAACATGATAAAAAAAAAATACACGATTCGAATAATAGACCCAACTAGGTCGAATAAGCTGGCTTTAATTCAAATAGAAAAAATAATAGAAAACAACAAGAAACAATAGTAGATGGATCAAGTTTAAAAAGAAAAGTGATTAGGATAACCTTAGGAAAAAAAATCAAAATGGGACAAAAAATGTATCTTAATTCACAACTCGTTAAACACAGCAGAACGAAACGAGGTAGAAAAATGACATAAAAAAACAGTATTGCTTGACACGATTTAGCATGATAAACCTGTAACCTAAAAAATAGGGTCAAGTCAACTTGAAATATCCTCCTAAACTTACGACTCAGATCATGAGATTGAAATAACTCAATAAAAAAATAATGAGAATTATAAAACTTTTTCTTAGAAAGATATGTTAGTTTTTCAAACTCGTGACCCGGGTCATTAGACCCAACGCATCTTGTTTGAAAAAAATCATGAAATCCAATTCTCAATCAATTAAAAATTGAATGATGAAATTGAAAAAAAAAAGAATTTCAATTATAGAAAATGATTAAAAAAAATAGCAATCAAATGAATGAAGATCAAAATTTAAATACCAAACAAATTTTATTTGATTGAAGGGTGAAATTAAAAAGAAAAATCAATTCAGCAAAAGGACAAAAAAATAAAAAAAATAATGATTAAAATTGATATAAAAAATAAAACAAAATTATGATTGAAAAGTTATATTTAAAAGAATAATAACATTTCTAAAAGGGCCTAAAAAATAGAAATCAAAACAACGGGGGCCAAATTATAAAATAAAATACCATCAATTTAAATTAAAAATAAATAAAACTTTTACAAAAAAACTAAGAATAAAAATTAAAAATAAAAGGAATGAGGACCAAATTAGAAAATATAATATGTGTAAATTACGATGGAAAGATAAAATTGAAAATAAATAAAACTTCTACAAAATAGTCAATAACAAAAATTTAAAATAAAAAGAATAAGAACTCAAGTTGAAATATCAATAATAAATATGTCAAATTGTAATGTTAAAAGAGAATAGAGAAAATAAGATAAATAAAAGAAAGTCTTATGGCGATAAACTAGATCATCAAAGCCAACACGTTTTGCTCCAAATGAAAGATGACATGGCGATACTTCCAACTACACAGTGAAAGAACATTTTTAGACACAAAAAGGCACTGTACATGTCGTTTAAAGTGCACGGGCCCCTCCCGATGTTATACACTTGCACCTTTTTGTTTTTTTATCTAGCCAGATACAAAATTGCTTTTAAACTAATTTAATAATAATGAAAAAACTATTGTGAAAAAAAATAAAAAATACCCCTTGATGTCAAATTTAATATTTTTACATCTAAATATATTTTGGTCGTTTCACTGGGTAATTAATATATAAAAAAAACTTATTTATCCTCACTTAATCTAGTAATGATAAACGAGTTATGTGAAAAGACTTAAATATTTTTAATAGCTAGTGTTAAGTTTTTTGGATGGATGTACAAAATTATTATTATATTGTTTCAATAAATAATTTTTTTAGTGTCGAGCTACAGTGTTTTTCAATAAGTTTTAGCTTATTATGATATACTAATCCATATATCTTAAAACGGTATATTAAATATTGTAAAAACTTTCATAGACAATTTAGAATGGCTAATTCACTTTTATAAATATCTTTGTATATAATTAAAAAAAAGAGTCGCGTTATATTTACTAAATACTAAAAAAAGGTTATAAGGTGAATCATTAATGAAAAATTCATATAATATTCAAAGATTTGTCAACAAAACTACTTAAACGATCAACGTAGTATTCTTCGCAACTTAAAAAATCATGGTTTTTAAAAAATTATAGTTTTATATTTTTGAATCGTTTTAATTTATTAGTGTTAAAAATAATTTTAAAAAAATTAAAAATAATATTATTTTAATATATATATATATATATTTTTTTTAAAAAAAATTATCACATTTTCAAACAACAAATGCACCAATGAATGATTGAGCTCATGGATTTACTTACGAATGGGCCTGATAAATCTTATGTTTGAAAGCAGATTTTCGCATTTCTGACTTGTAATTCTTCTTGTTGAGTTTTGGGTTTTAAGAGATAAGAAATGAGTTCGTTTCTTCTTCTGTTTTGTTGTTGTAAAGAAGATGAGAGATGAGATTTTATCGGGGGGTTAGGATTCTGGAAGGATTAGTTTGGGTTTTTTTCAGAGGTAGAATTAGGCGTGTCATTTTGAGGTTGGAGAAATGTGGGGAGGAAAGGTTTTTTTTGGTAGGGTATATGCAGCAGAAATGGAATGCTTCGTGGCTTTAAGGATAGTAAAAAAATTGATGGGTGAGCCTTTTGAAGTTTGCGTGTAGTGGATTTGGGAGTAGTTTTGATGTGGAATTTAGGTTTGATCTTGTTTTGTTTGGTGGAAAGGAAATGGGCTCATAATAATTTGATTCTTTTTTATTATTATTTCTTCATTCGTGATCCGAGCTTCTCCCATATCATATCAGGCTTTAAGACTAGGCTTTTGACCACGAGCACTGTTAGGATTATGGATGATTGAAGAAGTATACGTGAACTGGGATGAATGGAAATTGTATTATTCAGCAAGAACTCTTGGCTTTATATAGCCTCTAATACATGATACCAGAATAACAAAAAAGTAACAAACTCTAACAGAGAGGTTGCTAACTGTAATTTGCAATGCCCTGTAAAACTAGGACTTTCCCTTCTAGTTTGTTATTTATTCTAACAGACTCTAACAACCAGAATATGGTTTACGAGAAGACTCCTTCATTCCATCCCTTAAACTAAATGCTTATGAAGCAGTTAGTTTATATTATGGTAGTATTTCACATACTCCGAGTAACTTCCGAAGCTTTTGAAACACTTCAAGCTTTAATGGCTTGGTCATTATATCTGCGATTTGATCCTGACTCCCACAATGAATTAACTCAACTGTACCCTCCTTAGTAAGGTTTCTTAAGAAATGAAACCTCACATCAATATGCTTACTGCGACCATGCATTACGGGATTTTTAGACAACTTAATAGTTGAACTATTGTCGCACATTATGGTTGTACAACCTTCATCTGAGTGTCCCAGTTCCTTTAAAATTCTCTTCATCCATACTCCTTGACAGGCACATACTGCTGCTGCCACGAATTCAGCTTCCGTTGTTGACAAAGTCACAATAGGCTGTTTCTTCGAACACCATGAGACAACACTTGAACCCATCAGAAAAACATTACCAGATGTGCTTTTCCTGTCTTCCATATCGCCAGCATAATCACTATCCGTGAATGCTAACAACTCTCCTTCCCCCCCCTTTTATAATGAATCCCATAGTTCACAGTTCCTTTTAGATATCGAAGAGCTCTCTTAGCTGCTTGTAGATGAATCTCCATAGGTCTCGTCATGTATCTACTTATGAGGCAAATAACGAACATCATGTCGGGTCTTGTAGCAGTAAGATACATTAAGCTACCCACTAACTGTTTGTAGTAGGTTTCATCAACAGTATTTCCATCTTCATTTATGCTTATCTTGAATCCTGGAACTATTGGACTTCCTACCGAATTACTTTCCATCATACCAAATCTTCTCAAAACCTCCAAAGCATACTTCCTTTGACATATATAAATGCCATCAGACTTTTGTAACACCTCAATTCCAAGGAAAAACCTCATTTTTCCCAAGTCAGTCATATCAAACTCCCTTACCATAGAGTTTTTAAAATCAGATAACATTACCTCATCATTTCCAGTAAAGATTAAGTCATTCACATAGATACTCACAATGATGATTCTTCCTTCTTGGGTTCTTCTTGTAAATAAGGTCTGCTCACTTTCGCATCTCTGAAATCCTTCGCCAATGAAATGTGCTTCAATTCGACTAAACCAAGCTCGTGGAGCTTGTTTCAAACCATACAGTGCTTTGTGCAGTTTGTAAACCAGATGCTCGCTCCCTTTCTTTTCATTTCCTCTTGGTTGCTCTACATAAACATCTTCATTTAACTCGCCATGAAGGAAAGCCGATTTGACATCCAGCTGAGAAATCATCCAATTTTTGTGCGCAGCCAAGGCGATAATCATTCGTACTGTATCCATTCTTGCTACTGGGGCAAACACTTCTGTATAATCTACACCATATTTTTGAGAATACCCTTTTACCACCAACCGAGCCTTGTATTTATCGATTTTCCCATTCTCATCGTATTTGGTTTTATAAACCCACTTCACCCCTATTTTTTTTGTTCCCGCTGGTAATTCAGTGAGTGTCCACGTTTTATTCTTCTCAATAGATTCAATTTCACTGTTCATAGCCATCCTCCAATCTGTACTCTTCACAGCTTCTTCATAAACCGAGGGATCTGTTGACACCTCAAGTGCCATATTTGTTTCATCCTCATACAGCCCTTCACCACTGACATAATCTCCCATCCACGTGGGAGGCTGCCTACCACGTAATTGTCTTGAGCTTCTTTCTTCAAGTTGCATGATTTCACTGTCCCTCACTCTCTCGTCACCCTCTCTGTAATTAATTGTTTCAACTCCCGTATCACAGGCTTCTTCATCACCCTCTCTGCAACCTTCTCTGCAATTATTTCCACCAGGTTGTTCTGCATCATCAATACCATCTCCTCTGTTTCTATTTTCCCTCGCCCTTTCTTCATCCTCATCAACCCAGTCTAAATTTTCCACTGATTGTTGGTCACAGCTCTCACCCCATTTCCACAACTTTTCTTCTTTAAAAATTACGTCTCTACTCACGATAATTTTCTTTGCAGCAGGATCAAAGAGTCTGTAACCTTTTGACTCCTCACTAACCCCCAATAATACGCAAGTAATGCTTCTGTTGTCAAGCTTTGTTCTTCTTTCTTCTGGAACATGAACGTGTGCTCTGCAACCAAAAACCCTAAAATGATCTACCGAGGGTTTCATCTCACTCCAAGCTTCCTTTGGTGTAACATCCCTTACTGCCAACGTGGGGCACCTGTTAAGAACATAAACAGCCCAGTTTACAGCCTCTGCCCAGAAGGTTTTGGGAATGTTTTTGTCAGATAACATGGATCGAACCATGTTCATTACGGTTCTGTTCTTCCTCTCCGCTATACCGTTTTGTTGCGGGGTATAGGCAGTTGTCATCTGCCTCTTAATCCCATTGTGTTTGCAAAATTCGTTGAATTCATTGGAAATGAATT
Source organism: Populus trichocarpa (assembly GCF_000002775.5). Taxonomy (NCBI): domain Eukaryota; kingdom Viridiplantae; phylum Streptophyta; class Magnoliopsida; order Malpighiales; family Salicaceae; genus Populus; species Populus trichocarpa. The sequence continues at coordinate 17,958,152 of NC_037287.2, read as the reverse complement.
CTCCTCCTCTGTCAGTGCGAAGACATTTAACAAACAAACCTGTTTGTTTTTCAGCCATGGACTTAAAGCTTTTAAATGAACTGAAGGCCTCTGACTTCTCTACCAGAAAATATACCCAGGTTTTCCTACTATAGTCATCTGTAAATAGCAGAATATACCTCTTGTTGCTGTTGGATGTAGGGGTGATCGGCCCACAGATATTAGCATGAATGAGTTCCAGTTTCTGAGATGCTCTCCAGGTGCTTTTCTTTGGAATGGGATCACGGTGTTGCTTCCCTTTTAAGCAATCAATGCAGGTGACATTTGAGGTTGATAGTTGAGGAAGACCACGCACCATGTTCCTGTATGATAGAGTTCTTAAGCCTTTGTAACTCAAATGTCCATACCTTCGATGCCAAAGATGGCACAAATTTTGTGTTCCTGTGTGGAAGCATTGATCAGCTTGTTCTTGAGAAGAAGATTGGGAATCAGGCAACAAAATGAACATCCGATTTATGCTCATGGTGGTTTGAATTATTAATCCCCTTTTTGGATGGAATATCTTGCAGGTTCCACCTTTGAATAAGATATCTAACCCTCTTTCTTGCAACTGGCCTATGCTCAGGAGGTTATTTCTCAAATCGGGGACATAATATACTTCAGCAATAACATGATTGATTCCAGTCAGCAGTATCTTCACACTTCCTTTACCCATTACATTCATCCTTGTGTTATTCCCCAACTTCACAGAATGTCGAAATTCTAAGTTGAGATCATTGAACATGGCTTTATAACCACACATGTGGTTAGAACATCCTGAATCAAGAAACCATGCATCTTCTCTTCTGGCTTGATGTTTCTCCACATAAGCCATCAAAAGCATTTCCTCCTCCTCATCAAGCTCTGCATAAAATGATTCTTTGTTCACAGTGGGACATTCATATTGGAAATGTCCAAGTCAATGACATCTGTAACATTGAATTGTTGCTTTATTGAAGTCTGTTCGTCCTCTGCCTCTTCCTCTTCCTTGATAGGAAATTCGACCACGACCTCTACCTCCTTCATATGTTACCTTCAGAGCTTGTTCCTCACTCTTATGTCTCACAAATTTCTGCTCATGGACGATTAATGAACTCTGTAATTCATCAACAGTGAGAGCATCAATGTCCTTTGACTCTTCAATAGAACATACAACATAGTTGAATTTCTCAGTCAACGAACGTAAAATCTTCTCCACTACTTTAACATCCTGCATGTCTTCTCCATAAATTCTCATTTTATTGGCCACTGTCATGACTCTAAAGAAATACTCTGTCACTCCTTCACCAGACCTCATTTCAAGTGTTTCAAACTCTCTGCGGAGAGCTTGAAGGTGAGATCTCTTAACCCTTGCATTTCCTTCGAATTTCTTCTTCATTGCATCCCATATATTTTTGGCAGTATCTTTCTTGAGAATAGTATCAAGAACTGTTCGATCAATTATCTGAAAGAGATAATTTTTTACTTTCAAATCTTTCAGCTTCATCTCATCGTTCTTCTTTTGTTGTCCATCAGTTTGCATTGATCCACTTGCCTCAGTATATCCAATCTCCACCAGTTCCCACATTTCCTTGGATCGAAGGAAATTTTCCATTAACATGCTCCAATGGTCATAATGACCATTGAATCTTGGAATAGTTGGCTGGACAAAACTTCCCTCTGTAGTCATCTTGCTATGCTGCTGCAAAGGATTTCAAAGTCTGCTGCTTTGAATTTCAGGCCTAGTGGAGGCTCTGATACCAATTTGTTAGGATTATGGATGATTGAAGAAGTATACGTGAACTGGGATAAATGGAAATTGTATTATTCAGCAAGAACTCTTGGCTTTATATAGCCTCTAATACATGATACCAGAATAACAGAAAAGTAACAAACTCTAACAGAGAGGTTGCTAACTGTAATTTGCAATGCCCTGTAAAACTAGGACTCTCCCTTCTAGTTTGTTATTTATTCTAACAAACTCTAACAACCAGAATATAGTTTACGAGAAGACTCCTTCAAGCACTGCCCTGCACGCACTTAACAATCAATCAATGAAAAAGATAGGACCGGCCTTGCAGCATCCGAGTATTCCATATCTGCGAAAGGGCTATCGTCCGAGGAACACCCTTTATATTCATCGGATCAAAATTCAGCCCTTCAAGAGATTTCCCGGTATGAGACCAGTTAAACGATGGAAGACTTTTAGACATTCTGTCAAAGTCATCCAAATTCCAACTTAGCATGACTTGTTCGGACTACAATTGCAGATGATGACAATAGTTATCAGTAAATGTATGTTCTAAAAAATTCACAGAAACATGGCTTTGGGTTGGATGAAGACCACCCTTCAGCCTGATCACAGAGGCTAAGCCTCCAGAGATGTCAAGCCAAAGCCAGTTATCTAAAGCAGCTTCAATGGAAATATGGAAACATGCAAAACTAAAACGAACAATTTAATTAAGCAGCACGGGAAAGGCAGCAGTTACACATCAAACATTCGAGTTCTTGAGTACAAGGTTAACAATAGATCAAGTAAAAGTGTTTTTGCCTCTCCTACATGCATGCTAATAAGAAATGTGATGAAAACAACCACATGCGGCTGCCATCCCGAAACAATTTAGGCCATGCCTCCGTCTGTGGCTGTCCTGATTATCTGGAATAGAGCTGTTGCAAACAACAAAGAAAATCTGATTAATGACTAAAATTTTAGGTTACTCAGCAGCATGACGGAATAGAACCGAATTTCATAATTCTACTTTTTTGAAGGACTCGCAAAATCTTGATCCAACCACAAGAGATGAGCAATGAAATCGTTTGAATGGATAATTTTCTAGTCAAGAACAATGTTCCCTGTTTTCAGCTAGATTGAATGGTAAAATGACCATTATTTCATTCTAAAAAGTGGCAGATGTGAGGCCATCTTAAAGATCCCAGACTCAATCCTAGCACATGGCTGCTGCTATATTTGACAACTATATCTATTTAGATAATAATAAACACGCAAACATAGAATAATCATGTATGCAACGAGCTTCAGCAAACTACAACTTCGCGCAAATCAGATTAATTCCCAAATAATCAAAAGGTTAAATAAAGGAAACGAGGCTTACATGATCCAATGACAACAAAGATGAAGAATCCAAGGAGAAGAGGACCAACGGGATAGTCATTTCCCTTTTTCGTGGTTGTTTCGGGCACAGCTCCTCTCCTAGAAATGTTCTTGTCAAATCTATTGACTTTCCTATCAGCAAGACGCCTTGATGTAGTCTAAACACACATAAAATTAATGATCACAAGTCAATCATCAATTTTCAAATTGAAATGCAACATCATCTTAATTATGCCAAAAAAAAATAACTTTTGCAGATCAGATAGGTTCAATACAATCGCATTAGATAATTAAACAGATCAAAAACAGACACTTCTCAAAATATTGATCAATAAAGGAGAAGTAATTCTAAAATTACTAATTACCATAGTTACAGCAGGGAGATCCGGTGGCCGGAAACGGTTTGAGCGAAAAAGCGTAGCACGAGGTTACGGGCGTGTCCGAGTCTTCACCTCTCCGGCGAAATCTTTCCCCGGGGTCTCACTTTTAGGCTGTTATTTCTCTCCTGTCTCTCGATCTGTTTTCGATATTTCTTTTCGCTTATATATATATATATATATATATATATATATATATATATATATATATAGCGAAACAAAACAACTTGATGATAGGTTCCCCGGCCGATGCGTCACGGACTTTGCTGTGATTGGCTATATCCACGCGAAGAGAACACTTGTCCAGTTTTTATTGCATATTAATAGGTGTACGTGGACAAGAGATCGACATGGAATTTGCATGAGAAGCGGTCTCGGAATGGTATTACCTGTATTTTGACTCCCTCCCTCTCTCCCTGCTAAATTATAAATTAGTCAATGTAATTTTATACAATGAATTAAATAGTTTTTTATTTTGAAATTATTAATTAGTGTATGTTTAAAATCCATTTATAATTCAATTTTTTCCGCTCATTTTATGTTTTTATTTATTTAGTTTTTTATTTTAAAAAATAGAAAAAGGAAAAAAATGAAATGGAAAGATTGATGAAAAAAAATATTTTTTCGTAATAAAAATATTAAATTAAACATGATCAAAATTGGTAAAATGATTGATGAATTATTTTCAAAATTAAATATATTTTTAATTTATTTTACAAAATTAAAGGAATTAATTTACAATTTACTTTTTAAAAGTAATTCAAGGTGCGGACCAATTAAGAAAAGTCCTTTGAACTGGTTTTATGACAGTAAAGTATTTTTATGACTCGTCAATTAAAAACCAATAAGAAAAATAAAAATAAAAAGTCAATATTGTTTGTTGTTATTGGATGATTCTACAATAAATAATGAAATTCTTAATGAATTTCTTATAACAACGCGATTTAATCCATATTTTGCATGTAACAAGACGAATAAAACAGAATGAAAAATTCTTATAGCCCCACTTATATTTTTTTTATTTGTTGTTATAGTATAATAATCTTTCTGTTATTTCTAAAAAATTATTTGTCCTTCAATTAAGGATATTTTTATCTTTTCACATAATAAATTAATCATTCTAGGTTTGTTTAGGAGTATTGTCGGCTTTTCCATGTATTAATGAATAGTTAAATAACCAAAAAGCCCCCTAAATAAAAAAAAATCTAACATTACTAGGGGTATTTTTGTCTTTTTTGTTTTTTACAATAAAATTACGCAATACCCTTAGATCTAAAAATTAACACATGGAACCAGGGGTGATATGATATTTTTTCCTTGGGTATTTTGTAATTGTTGATCTAATCACAAGTAATAAGATCATTTAACATTTGTTTAATACTTTTTAAACTAAAAAAGTTGTTGGTCCATGAGAGACTCTGTACATTGTGGGTGACGCATGTGGCGTCTCTCGATTGTTGGAAATGTGCTCCCACCATCTCATTTTATTTGTCTTCATCTCCTCTTCCTTCTTTGGTGGAGTGTGTCAATTTATGGTGGTTGGTTTACCATCGAGTTACCTTTCTTTTCTTTTCTTTTTCTTTCATTTCTCTCTAAAAAAAAACAAGTTATGGACCTTATTGTTATTGGTCTTTTAGATTCAGTCCTTTTGATTTTGATTTTTTTCTTTTATCCTTTTCTCTTTTGTTAATTTTTTTTATTTTCAATTTAATCCTTCAATTATAATTGTAATAATAACGTTTTTTATAATAGTAAATATAATGATGATACTAGTAGTGATAACAATTGTGATAATTGTGGTGATAATAATAGTAATGATAATAATAATAATTGTGATAATAATTGTGGTGGTAGTGGTGCCAACAATAATAATAACAATAGTAATAATATTATTAGTAGTGATGGTAATGGTTATAGTAATCATAGTAATAGTAATAGTAATAACAACAACAATAATAATAGTTCATGGTTTTTAATTTTATCCTTCAAGTCATGTTCATGTTTCTTTTTTCAATAATAATAATAGAAATACTATTAATATTACTAGTAGTAACAATAATGACAATAATAGTGGTAATAATAATAATAGTAATGATAGGCTGATAGCAGTAGCAGCAATAACAACAACAACAACAACAATAACATCTATACTAGTATTAACACTGCCAATGATAATAGTAATAGTAATAATAGTAGTAGTAATAGTAGCAATGATAATGATGATAACAAGTGCTAGCAATAATAATAGTAGTAGCAGTAGTAGTAACATTAATTCGGCAATAATAGTAATATTAATAATACTAACGATAATAATGGTTTATTATAATAGTGATAGTAATAATTGTGATGATAACATAAATAATAGTAACAATTGTGATAATAACAACAACAACAATAATATTAACAATAATGACAATCATAATAATAAATAATGATAATGATAATAATATTGGTAGTGGTGGTAGTAGTGATAGTGGTAACAATAATAATAACAATAATGATACTGCTTTTAGTAATAGTAATAATAATAATTCATGGTTTTTAATTTTATCATTGAAATTATGTTTATGTTTTTTTTTCATTTAATGGTGATAATAATAATAATAAAATAAAATTAATACTAGTAATGATAATAATAGTAACAATAGTAATAATAGTAATAATAATTATGATATTAATAATACTATTAACAATACTAATAGTGAGAATAATGGTAACAACCGTGGTAATAATAATGATGGTGATAACAACAACAACAACAATAATAATTGTGTTAATAATAGTAACAATAAAAAAAAATAGTGACAACAACAACAACATCAAAAGAATGTCTAGGCATTGGTGACTTGTCATCTAAAAAAAGAAATATATTTTAACAATGAATTGAACAATATCTTTATTTGATATTGAGATCGAAAAACATTTGGTTTACTTAAATTAACAAGGGTTAATCTGCGAAATTCACGAAGATAATCTTGAAAAAATAAATTGGAAAGATCATTCTTGAATTAATTCAATATTGAAGGACAAAATCAATAAAAAATAGCATTTAATTTACAAAAAAACCAAGTGAACTTGAATTATTAAGAAAACTCGCGATGCAAGTCATGCAAATCATCAAATTTAATAAATTTTTTATTCTAGAGATTATTTATCATTTAACTATACGACAATAAATTACATGCTAATCTTTTTTGTATGAAACATTTTTTTAGAAGTAAAAAAACCATGATAGGCATAACAAATGGTGACATTGCATTCTTTTAGGTTTGAGTTAAATAAAAAATAGATCATCGATAACAAAGGATAAAATTATGATTTTTTTTTTAAAAAAGAGGGGCAAAAAAAAAATATAAATAAAAAAATAATAGCCTAGATGTTACAAATTAACTCATTAAACCTGTGACCCGATTTATTAACTCAATTAGGCTTAATGATTTTTTTTTATCAATTTTTTCAACCTAAATATAAAATAGCAATAAAAAAAAACTTAAAGGAGCTCGACGTGTGGGTCTGGTGGCCCAATGTGCCCGGGCATAAAAAACAGCCCGCACACCTAGACCTGTTTGTATTTTCCTTGTCTTAAAGGGACGACGCGTGCACCCCATTTTTTTAAAAGATAATAGATGATGTGCCGTATGTTTTTTGCAGAATCCATTGACTTGTAGTTGCTAAAAAAACAGGGCTTTAGTTTTTTCAATTTAAAAATTTATTTTGACTTAAAACATCTAGAAAACACCACAAACACCTTGATAAATCTATTCATAATCTCAAAAAAGAGTTTGAAAAACCAAAACCAAAACCAAAACCAAAAAACACTTTCATGATCAGATTTACCTTCTCAGGCAAGAAGAAGAGAACAAAACACATAGCTAGGTGAAACTCCCTCATGAAATGAAACCCATTAACATGTATTTCAACCTTTTTGATGATTGGAATCGTCTTCAATGATCATTTTCTTTTTCTACACTGTAATTCGACGTCCTCTCTCTATCATCTCGCAAAAAAATAACTTTAATATCAAAATTAATTTTTTTACAATTAATAACCAATTTACTCCCGCTTCAAACTCCACATACGAATGCCCAATTTTAATACGTGCAGATTATTCATGTTACCTCTTTTCTTTTTAAAACTATGATTAAATAAAGATCATTGCCAGCACAATGAAATGCTTCGCAACGTTGTGACTATAAATCTCTCCAAGCAAAATGATTTTATCGATGGTCATTGGTATCTCCTTGGACATTGAATTTCTTGATGGCGACGGGCTTTCAACGATTTGCAAGACATTACAGCTCCTTTGCTAAGAATACAAGAACATGTGCCCTTTTTGGGATGAAATTGTACTGTTGCAGACATATACATCCCTCCCATTATGATTTCCACATTAATGAATTAATTTGCCTTTGATTAAAGGATGGAAGTGAATGATAAAGTTCCATAAAATTGGACAACTTACTAAGCAATTATGATGTTACCCGTTAAAATCTTAATGCAATGATGTATATTAAATAGATCAAATCTAATATAGATTATTATCTTATTATGTACAATTACGTAATTTCAAGATTTTATATATTTGTGAAAGCCCTTATTATGAATTATTTTAACCTTTTTTCTTCTAATAACAATGATAATAACACATTTGGGCATGAAATTAGGAGGTAAATTACCAGATATTTAGTGCCAAGAACTTTCCGTAGAAGACAAGGGAAAAAAGGAGAAGAAATGTATTAGAAAAGGTTACAACAGTAGCATTAAGCCGGCACATCAATGGTGTATTGTAAATTTCAACAACCATCAGCCAAATCATGTTAAGCCTTGCCTTAACAAAAAAGAAAAGAAAGAAAAGAGAAGGCAGTTGTCATGCTGGCTGCACCATCTCTTCTTTCATTATCTGTTGATACGGGTGGTGGGGGTTGGTGCACATGGTCACAACGGATTAGTCAAAGTATGCTGACAATTTCCTTTGCCTAGAAAATAGCTTCAGATCATAAAATCATGAAGAAAAATAATAAATAAGAAAAAAACAAGAAATTTATGTTTCAATGCTATCTTTACTTAAAAGAACAATTTAGAAAGAAAACCCACTCACTTTATGGGATTTGGAGAAAGAAATAGAAGGTTGCTCTTCATTAGAAGTTATTGATTGGATTATGACGATGGTGGTGACCATCTATTGTGGTTGCAGGATGCTCTTCAAGAGAAGGTTGAAGGATAACGAGGCCAACTTAGCATGAAGTCCATATGCCTTGTGGTTCAAAGAATCAGACCCAGAAAATCAATACAGCCTAGAACCAGGTGCCAGGCCGAATATGGTCAGGCAAAATCACATTTTAAACTCTTTAACCATGAAAAATTTGATACACTAAGAGCACTGGATTTAAATAAGAAATTGTGGCCTTAGCAACTTAGAAAGCTTGCCATAGGGGGTGTTTGACATTGATTGTAATCTGCATTGGAGAGTTTTGCTAGTTCAAAACTGTATTGGAGAGGCGGGAGATTCAAAATCAATCCATGATGAACTGATAAGAAGTATTTTGACATTACCTGGAGAATGTGTCAATTCAAGATTGCATCGAAGAATGGAGAATCCAAGATCAATCCCTGATGAATTGGTGAAAGACCTTTAGATATCACTCGAAGAATATGCCAACCCGAGAGTGCACTAGAGAATGAGGATCTAAGATTAACCCCTGAAAAATTAATAAGAGCTTATTAAGCATAACCTGAAGAATGTGCCAGTTCAATACTACATTGAAGAATGAGGGATCCAAGATCAACCCATGATGGATTGGTAAGAGACCCTTAGATATCACCCTAGAAAATGATGTTATTGCAATAGAAAGATCTTATACCCATCCCTTAGAGATTATAAGGCTATTGCCCTAGAAAAACTAAGTCAATCCCTTCATTGGCCTCATACCCATCTTTTGGGTTGTGGGGTTTTTTTCATAGGAAGACTAAGTTAATCTCTTCATTGGAAAGTATCTGAAAGCTCTTAGATAGATAATGTATGTCAGAGATACATTATTTTTATTTCAAAAATAAATTTACATTCCTATCAAGAATTATGCATCCCGAGGTTATCTGAGTGATAGGTATGGAAGAGGTTCTTAAGAGAAATATATGTTGGAAGTGGCACCAAAGTGTTTGCTTTGACTGCCCTAATAATCCTGAATGAGTGATTCTATTTTGATTTCAAGAGAGTTATAAATCCTTAGGATACTCCAAATGCTCATGAGTTGATCCCTCACGGTTCTTCCTTGATCTTTCATTTCCACCATGAGAATGACTTTGCCTGAAAGGTCCTTCATGCTGGTTGTCCTTGTAAAAACAAGAAGGCCTATGTTGTAGCAAATTAGCATTTTTTATCCGTATGTGATTTTATATGACTTGCTTCACCATAAACAAACTTCTGTCTAGCAAGGCATAAAGTTCTCTAGAGAGCATACTCTCTTACCCCTCCTATTAAGGTCTCTAAAGTTACTGGCTTAAGAAATTCTTTACTTTGAAAATATTGAGGGCTCGCGTAGGGTTCTGAAAATTTTTTTAGGGAAGCGTTGAACTCGAATAAGATGTTTAAGCTTATTAATGATGAAAAATAGATCTAGACATGTTTTCTGTATCTAAGCACGTTGAGTTCGGGTAAGATAGCCCGATTCCATATGGGTGATGGGGTGAATGGCCAGCACCCACCATGACAGCAACAACACACCCATGTAGCTAGGCATGTCACGCCCTTGTTGAGCATATGCCCAGATAGGATGTATGCTCATGGGCTCGGGCTATCATGCCCGAGCTCATACATCTTAGTAGTAGTTGGGTCTAAGCCCAAGTCCATGAAGATTTTTTTGTGGACCTTTAAGAAGTTTTATATGTTCATTAAATTTGAGTTTATCTTTTTGTCACATGGAGGTTATCTTGAATGAGCTTGGTGCTCGTACTCTGCAAGTGCCCAAATGAGTGTTCTCTTGAATCACTGTTTCAGATGAAACTGAAACTCGGCCATTATTCAGTAGACTGGGAAAGGTCAATAGTGGTCGGCAAAACTAATGTGTGAAGCAACTGAATTGCCGTGCCAGGACAAAGCTTCAAACTCAACTATCTTTTGGATATATGTTGGGTTAATTAATTCGAAAGTACACTTAATTAATTCGATATAACCGTGAAATGAAACGAGATCCACTAAATCAATTAGCGTGCCATGAGAATAAGAATAGAAGAATGAGAATGGTTATTCTGTACCTTTTTTCACTTGTACACAAAACTCTTTATTAAAAAGAAAAAAGAGGCGAGGAGAAAGTTCATGACTCTCTAATTTTCAACCTAGCATCTGGATCCGGCTTGTAGCATATATATTCCCTCAATAATTTTCAATAGTCAAGTTCACTTTTCATTTTTCATGAAGCAAACATCTACATTTTTCAAAGGCATGTTGGCCCTTTCAGTTGCTGAGGACTTTCACTAGAGATATGATAGCAAGGTCAATTGATAAGACTGTTTTCTGTTGATCGATGGGAGTTTCCCTTGTTGTTTTGCCAAGATGCAGTGAGAACTGTCTAGGGACACCAATCAAGCAGGCACACCTCCACTTACGGATTATCCCTGTAAATGAACTTGACCACTTGGTTCACGCATTAACGTTGGTTTGTTAACATTTTGGTTTGGTAGGTCCTGGTCCGAAGTGCTTGATGCATGCCATGATCCTGATGTGGGATGGTGATGTTTTTTCTTCCCTTTGCTTGGTGTTATTCACTTTTTACTCTCTCTTTTTCCCTTGTATATATATTGAACCCGACAATGATTGAAACAACCATTTGCCTGGCTCGCAGATTGTGACCAGCTTGGAGGACCCATCTTCATTCGGAAGCAAAATATTTCAAAAAGGTCAAATTTTATGGATGCTTTTATCGTCCATAGGATAGGATCAGACTCACAAATTGCTGGAAGTGCGTTGTGCGCTAGCCATGTACCATGTCCATTGTCAACCGTGATACATGTTACTTGAAAAAAGAAGAAGCTCTTTCTTCCTTCTTTGCACTGCTTGCAGATACCACGTAGTGCAGCTTTCTGTCTTCTGATTATTTAAATCCATCTCTTTTTCCACAAGCTTTAGTGGATACTGGATAGCAGCAGTGCGGCTATATATGCGTTAGAAACAGGAAGAGACATGCATTTGGAATTAAAGCCCAACAACGAATCAGGTATACACCCGGCCGGAAGTATCTAGGCCAGGGATGCTGTCATGAATTACTTTTGTTATACATTTGTGATGGATTCCTATAAAAAACGGTATATGATTCATAAAATACAAGTGAAATTTGTGACAAATTAGCGTTCAGAATGTTAGGCCTTTCGACTTGTTGTAAACCAAAATCATTTTGTAAATATTATTTTCACAAATCTTGATTGTTAACTTTATTGATATAATTATAACATTACTATTTGAAACCCTATGGCTAGTTCGTAGATTTTTATTTTATTTTTTAAAAAATGTAACAAGCTGATAAGAATATTGTATATATGCCCTTAATTAAATTTTGTTAAGAAATAGATTTAATTTATCAGTTGAGAATACATGAAAATACCCTTTATTGTTAAACAAAATAAAGAAAAATAGAATTACTAATGGACTGCAAGTGTAAATAATATGTGATATATTCCCAAACAAAAGAATTAAATCCTCACCTTCTGTTTTTTTTTTTTTTCTGGTTTATTTATATTTGGTCTTGGAAGCCCTTAAAAGGATATTTTCCTATTTAATAACCAATATTTTCTCGCATTCTCCCTCAAACCATGGATCTTGAACAAAAAGACAAAAAAAAACAAAGGATTTGATCTAGATTTCAAGTTCCTCGTAAAATACTTTTCAGGCCATTTGAAAATTTTGGGGCATGCCTCTGTTGTATGCTCACCGTTTAAAAAACACTTCTCCAATTTAATTTAAACTTTCCACCGCATTTAAATTTATCAAAGGAAAAGAAAAGAAACGAAAAACAAATTCCACCGCTTTAGAAATTGGAAATAAGGAAGAAAAGGGAGTTAAAAAAGGAATAATTTTCTGCAGCTAGGCACGGCTAAATTTCAGCCAGAATAATTTTTTTAACAAATCAAATTCACAAAATAAAACGTACTCTTGATCTACGTACATCATCAGAGTGTTAGCTGTTTCTGGTTTGTGATGAACTGGCTGTCTGAAAAAAGAATGGCTGGTGGGTCTGTTAGCACAGTGGTGCAGTCCTTGTCTGGGGTTGAAAACATAGGCACAGAAAAATTATTGCTATTCATTTAAACCATCATTTTATGATGTTGTTTTTTTAAAATATTTTATATTTTTAAAATTTATTTTTAATATCAGCCTATTAAAACAATAAAAAATATATAAATTAATTTAATCTTTTTATCACAGATACAAACAGACTCTCGAGGAACAGTTGCACTTGCAAGAACATTAATTGAAGAAATGGGAGAGAGCACCAATCTTGGATTTTAAATCGCATACTCATCCAGCTTTCCTCCCAGATGGTTCCTCGGTACTTCACACATGTCAGACGTCTAAGCTCATGGCTTATGATTGGCAGTGTTATTGCGGTGTGACTCACCAAAAAAAGCAAGGGATGATCAAACTAATGCCAGTAATGAATTTGATGGTGCATGCGGCGCTTAGCGAGGCAGGTTCATTATACAATCGCATATTCATTGTTTAATTAAAGTTAATAGCTTTCTTCTTTCCTTTTTTTGTCTTTATTAAGTAGGGTATAATTAATAATCACTCGGTGGTTAGCTGCTAGGTTAAAGAAGGAGAATAAGGTTGGCAAATTCCCACCATTGATCACGTGGACATATCGCTATCGCATAAAAATTTAATGGACATGTTGGTCCACAATAGAAAACGTTCTTGCTAATAAATTAAAAACCAACCCCTCGTGAATTGTTTAACATTTCGACCCTCTAATTCCTAATCCGATTGGATCTTTCCCTTTTCAGAGCCATCCGACGCCCGATGGCGTGCCACACAGAGGATCGTGGTGGGACCCTGACAGAAGCAGGCAACCTGACAGGGGTTTGCAAGAATTAGAGACAGCGGAGGAGCACAATGGGAGGAAAGGGATTAAAAAACAAGGGTTAGATTAAAAGAGAAAAGTCCTAATTAGGAGTGCCGATGAGATGCTTCTGAGGGAACTTTAAACCTTTATTTATTCTAGTTTGTTGACGAAAGCATCAGATCAGCCCTTCTCATGGGTTGCCGCAATCTATGACTCTTTGGTTCTGTTTAATTAATGAGCCAGACTTTACGAGGGTGACCTAAGTATGTTTATGTACTTTGGTTTGGTGTGATATGTCCCTCCGCCCTCATTGCTTTGCTTTGAAAAACTTCTATCTAATTATTTTGTCAGCTTGGACAAGCCTCTTCAATATTTTTTATAGTAATAAATCTTCCTTTCTGTTGGCGTGTCCAGGTTTTGATCCAACCTCCCCCAAGTTTAATATTTTGAAAGTTTACAGAGTTATTTTGATTAATAGTAGTTTTTTTAAATATTTTTTTATTTGAAATTATATTAAAATTATATTATATTATTTTTTAAAATTTATTTTGACATCAGCATATCAAAATAATATAAAAACATGAATAAAATTAATTTAAAGCGAAGAAAAAAATAATAAAATAATTTAAAAAAAAAACACTTTTAAAATATAAAAACAAATTGACTTTTAGTGTGTGTTTAAAAACTCGAAACAAATTGACTCTTAATGTGTGTTTAAAAACTCGAGTGAAATCGTGTTTTCTAAGAATTTGAATTTTTTTAAAAAATTAATGATTGTTTTGATGTATTGGTTTAAGAAATTGAGTGAAATCGTGTTTTCTAAGAATTTGATTTTTCTTTTAAAATTAATGATTGTTTTGATGTATTGGTTTTAAAAATAATTTTTTTAAAAAAATATTATTTTAATATATTTTTAAATAAAAATAATTTTAAAAAGCAAGTATTATCATGTTTTTATACTGAAAACCCATTATCTACCCCTTTTATTTTTAATTGTGTATTATGTGGTTTCAATGGGGGCTAAGCTTTGATTAAGCGAGGCACCTTCGCTAGGGTCAAATTTTTGTAGGGAACCATATCTGTCTTTTCTTTTGTCATCTGCTAAAATCCAATGTTGCCCATCTTTTCATGTCCTGTACTCTTAGCTATGGGGTATAGTTGTACTGATGGAGGAATATTTATCATCGTTTGTAAATACGGTCTTTTAACCTTGAAGATTTCGGTTCATTCTCTTATACTTTTGTTTTTGCCATCTCCTCCACCTGGTAATTAGTGGGAAAGAGATGTTTAGATCAAATTTGCTTATGGAGTTGATCACACGACATGAACGACGGACATCCTTGCCTCCTTTTCTTTCCATGTGAAGCCGATGTCATAACAGCTCTTGCATAAATTGATTAGATGCTAACATTGTAGTTAACTGTGATCCTGCGGCGGCCAAAGAAAAAACTCTGTAACACCAAACTTGTCGGAAGAAATTTCTGTTTTACTACTTTTTCTAAGATTTAAACCCCCAGTATAATTCAAATTAGAAGCAAATTCACGGACAGAAAATTACTACACGATAATTTATCACAGATTAAGGGACATTTTTTTTTTATATATATTAACATGGGTCCAAGTCAGTTTACACGCATCTCGACTAATCTCACAAGCCTTGAAATTAATGACTATGTAAATCTTCAATGACCCTAAAATTTATAAGACTCGAACCGGTGACATTTATTATAATAAGCCAAAAGAAAGCACCCATCCAATTTACTGGACTCGAACCGGTGAAATTCCTCGGCAAAAGAAAGCATTCATCCAATTTCTGAAATGGCAGGGGTGACACGATAAACTGTTTGGAGGTACCAATTACAGCGAAGAACGATCTGTCTTCAAATTTCAAATTTCATTTCTATCTTTTCCAGTGGGAAACTTCTAACAACGAATCCAAGAATGATTAAACAAGAAACAGCACAATAAAAGAAATCAATTCATAAGCCGAGCTGGGTGCGTTAGCCAACATTTATGTCTACACTTTGATCGAAAACAGTATCATAAGCACAAATATCCAAGTCTTGAGTCATATATTTGGGTTCAAAAGTATTCGAATTATTAGTTTAACAGGACTTTTCTACCGACCACAAGCAAAATGAAACAAATTGATAGACTGCCACCATTATTTTCGGGAGGTGGGATGCATCATGTCGTGGATGATGAAATAAGAAATTTTCTTCATGCTACTATGCCATACCTAATTTTCTTCCATATCTATTGTTTTCTCTATTGGCTTCTTAGGGTTCAAGGGACAATGTCAATGGCCTACAACAGCAAGAACGTATTCCAAAGACGGGTGGCATTAATTTCTCTAGTCCTTTTGTTTTTATTTGTCTTTTTTATGCTAGCGTTTCAACTGATATATAAGCGGGCATATATTTAATTAATTGTATGACAACATTATTGTCAAAACCTGTCATTGTAATGTTATTTCGCTTGAACTTAATTAGTTTCAACTAATGACTTTTGACACTTAATTATAATCTTATTGACAACTAAGCCTCTAAAAATAAGTGATATCATATAGGTTGCACAATTCATTTTATAAAGAAATCGTCGAGGGTCAAAATTAAGAATGTTTGCTGAGCACCATGCCGGCCTCGCAGCCTCGCCTTAGAGAAATTCCCTCCGCGGGAACAAGTAGCCGTACGTCAACCCTAGTTTATATATATATTGAGAAGAAAACAAATTTTGAAATGGAGGAACTAGTCCAACCTATTAATTGTTTATCATTTATGATAAATTAAGCACATATAATTGAAATAAGAACCTTCAGGCTTACAAATAATATTTTAAAATATCTCATTTATAATTTTACTCAAAACCCTTCTTCATCTTAATCAAGAGAGTATATATATATATTTTTAAAAAGTATTCATTCATGCATGCTTATTATATCTTTGATTATTTTAAGAGAGTTTTAACTTGGACTTTATTTTAAGTGTTTTTGAAAGTTGAAACTCGCAAATCTGTCAGCTTCCTTGCAAGAACTATTATACATGTTTGAGAAAAACCATCTCGATCGAAAGAGGAACATCACCTAACGCTTACCTGTCAGTACCGACCGACGAGAACTATTATGATAATAATATTAACACTCTTCATCGAGGCGTAAAACATGTATCTCGAGCTAAGTATTTCCATCAACAATGGTATTTTACAAACTAAAATAACAAAATACAGCCATTTAAGCTGTTTTTAAACCTTTTTTTCTATTCTTGGGCGACTATAATTGAGTGATAACTACTCATTTGTTAAAAAAAGAATGCGAGTACCTTTATTTATTTGTCATGCATTACTTAAATCAGGACTGCACCGTGAGCCCTTAACTGGGTCTCTCTCAGCACGAACATTATTGGAGGAGTACTTTCCTGCACCCACGTTTATTGATTTGGCGAGGAGAGAGTGGTGGTTTTGTTTAGAGAAAAAAGGGTGTGTCTATATATATATATATAAAATCTCGATTTGTTATATTTTTTAAAAAATAAATAAAGAATGGGTATTGAAACTAGATACACACGTTCAATTTAACAAAGTAAAAAATTCTTAATTAAGTTGTGACGGCAATGTTGTCAGGCATGTATATAACAAGTTGGTTTAATATTGCTGTAAGTTTAAAATATGTAATAAAATATAAACAATACTGAATTTGTAAACAATAAAAATTACTGCCTTTACAACACAGATATCTTATCATGATACATGATATATAAGATATATTTTACAAATATATGATATATAAAAGATTTTTTATCTTGATAATACAGAGATATTGCTAATCTTTTTCTTTGAAATGGAGGGACCAGGAGCTATAAAAAAGAAGAAGATAACTTTCAGTCAAGTTCAATTTCTTATCAATGATAAATCTATTCTAGAAAGTTTGTTTTAAAAAAGTATAACTAATTTATCTTTTAATTATTAAAGAGTCTTTAAATATATATAAAAAAGATTTTTTATAGATAATAAATATGATCTATTAGCCACTCCATCTAAAAAAATAGATCAGATTATCAAATTAAATTAAAAAATTAACAATTTTATCTTAAATTTCAGCTTTACTTTCAAACCCATAAGATAGAAACAGACCTCATCACCTTCAAACCCACCATTTTAAAAGATTGATCTTGCAAATTGCATGTAAGCAGGGAAAAAAAAAAGATTGACTGGTCTTGCAGTGTATTGAGAATATAGTAGTCGGTGAGAACCCAGATGACATTCTAATAAAAGAATAGGAAAAAAAAATCAACCCAGAAATGAAAGAAGTAGGCAAGTTTAAGAATTGAAAATCAAATTGTAAATATACCCTCGAACCAAAAATCTAGATAGTGATATTGAATTGTGTATAGTTATAAAAAATGATTTTGTCCAAACTTCGAGTTATAAGTTAGGATTAATCTTTATCAATTTAATATTTAATTATTTATTTAAAATTGTTTGAAATAATTTTTTATTAAGAGAATAAATAATTCTTTCACTAACCTAATTAGTAATTAGGATCAGATCAATTTGATAACAGCGAGTTCGAAAAATTACTGGGTTATAAGGGTTTCGCAACAAAGTGACAAACCAGAAATGGAACACTACCAAAAGGAAATCTCGCTTTTAGCCTTGTGGTCTCTCACTTGAATGAAAGGCGATCAAAACAAGTTAACTTTTAGGTAACTCCAATGAGACAATGACAGACAATTCACAAGCTGGCAGGAGTAGAGACTAGAGAGAGACTCTATGGGCATGACGCGTGTCAAAGAGATGGTATAATTTTATCCCATCCCCAGTGGCGACACGTAGCAAAGCAAAAGCCATTATGGGCATAACACGTTGGAAAAGATGATTAGCTGTTGCCAGAAAGAACCGGTGCTGCTGACGTGGGACGTCGCTGTCGTAAGGAGCTTAACAATGCCCCAGGTAGTGATGGCCTAATCACCCCCAGGTGAGTGACAAAGCCTTGATTAAAGTGCCCCCTTATACACTTGCCACTACTTTGCCTTTAAATCACACATTTTGCCACTGCTGTCCTCGAACTACTACTTCATAATCTATCCACTTCAATGACAACATTGCCCTTTTGAACTTCCATTACGCATGCCGAAATGCCCAAGTTTTACTTGTCAAAGAGTAATTGCGTCTTCGGACGTTGCTTCTTATTGCATAAACAAATTACAAATGCTAAGAGAAAGATTCTTGCCCACTGACTTGTATAGGCTAGAGGAGATGGTTACAACCACAATTCTGTACTCTCACTTGCCGGGCTTTGCTACTTTTAACTTGTATGTATATATATATATATATATATATATATATATAGACAGACTAGAGGTTAGGTCTCATTCTTTCAAAGAAAAAGCAACAACGCTCCTTTGTTTTTATTTAAACCTAGCCCCTTAACTTTTCTTTCAATGATTTTGTTTCGGTGGAACTAAATTTGATTCCTTTTAAATCATTCAAGAGAATGTTCGGCCAGTTTTTGCATAGATTATTCAATTTTCTTTGCTTAAAATATGAGAAATTTTATGGTGTTTATCGAGAAATTAATAGTATTTTATTAGTTGTGTTTTAAATTATTTTAAAAATAAAAATAGGTAAAATCTCAAGGGGGGTATTCTTATTATTTTTTATTTTAAAAAAATAAAAGGAAAGAAAAGAAAACTTATCATCCACAAAATATAATAATATTATCTGTTATTGATGATCCTCTTAGCAAGCATCATGAAATCTTTCCAAGCTCGATTTAGTGCAAGCTAATTATAATAAGAAACTAGCACGTGTAGAAATTAAGAGATCAAAGACAAGTTGCATATTACTTATTTAATGCTTCCTCGAGGATAATTAGATTTAAAGAGCCTTTAATTAAATCTTAAACGCTATAAATGTGAATTATATATATATATATATATATATTTTTTTTTAATATTCTCAAAATTTTTAATCTTAATTATAAAATCTAAATAGACACGCGCGAGTATCGTTAATCAAATATTTTCTCGATCGCTTAAAAGATTTCGTTGTTCTAAAAACATATATATTATCGCGATTATCATTAACTTCGGTGCAATCACAAGTTGTAAGCTTTTCAAATTAAAGCGAACGACGTCAACTATACAATACATAGCTTCTCAAGAACTGAAATGTCATCTGCTGTTCCGATATCATTCCGAAAAGATAGAGAGTTGTATGTGCTGAAAAAGTGAAAGCTAACTAGCTAGCACCCATTATGTGTTTTTGTCATGTAATGGATTTGAAACAAAATGTGGCTTTGGGAGGAAGGAATTCTACATCTGCAAGTAAACTCTCTAACCAAACATTGGCTATCGGATTCCAGAACAGTATAGATCAATATAATAGACATTTATAATAACGCCTCGAGAGGCTCCTATCATGCTGGGGTCCTATTTTTATATTTCATTACCTACTCCTCTTCTTTTGACTCCGCCATGTCCTTCCATGGTAATTTTAAAGAAGCACAGGGCATCTAATGATAAATTCGAACAAAAAGATCGCCTTTTCATTGTCTGAACAATTTCGGTTCCATGCAGGGGCACTTTTGTCAACAGAAATAAAGTACAAGCCATACAAACACAAACACAAAGAGTTAACAAGCGTGTACAAGTTGTCCACTCGAAGGGATGGACTTATGAATGGATAGGGATGTGAAATTCCGAGGGAAAGAAAGATGGTGAAAAGGCAGTAATTTCTGTTCTGCAACCAAAAAAAAAAAAAAACAGTGATTTCTGCTCAAGAGGGCTATACCTTTTATGCCCTTAATTTGCTGTCCATGCATCTCTGTTTAACGTAAACAGAATAAAATATTGGAAGTCATCGAAAATGAAAATGAATATCCTTGTCGATTTATGGTAGTATTTTGTGTGTGTGAAATAATTTTTATGGCATGGATATAGATAATGGGGCTAGAATGCTAGCAGACATTTTCTATAACCTTATTCTCTCATATTTATTTCATAGATTCTTCTTTTGTTAGTGTGTCCATGAGTAACTCGCTCTTATTACCTTCTTTTTCTACTAGCAGTCCTAGAACCATTACTTGTTGTTGTACTTTTGTTGTCTCTACTACTTCTTGTTGTGTAATTTCTTTTGTGCATAAATTAACTTGGTGGAAACACTTGAGAGAGTCAAACCTTCAATGGTGCTTCTTGATTTTCTTCTACTAGTTGTTTCGAGTTGAGAAATTTGTAAGGACCCTCTTGTCAAACTTGATTTTCTTGCTAGAATCTTTGTTGGGTGTTGGAGTTTGTGTTTTAATATAAGCTGAATTTCGAATCTTTGTTTGTTCTGGTCCGTTTCTTTTTCTAGGTGTTGTATTTGGTTGGTAGTTAACTGGATAAAAACCATTTAAGCTCTGTTTTAGATTAGAAACTCAAGAATCTTGAGGATTCTTTGATTCTTTCTTGAGGGTGTATATGTGAATTACTTTTCTTGTTTAATATCTGGTCCTCTTGTAGCATTCAAAATCTGAACTTTGTAGCTGTTTTGATGGATAAGATCGCATCTTTTCCTGAAACACACATCTCCTTTCCGAGTTCTACTTGTTTGTAATTGAATTTGGAGTTAGGTGAAGTTCGCTAACTATTCTTCTTCGTTTAACCGTGCCTCTTCTTGGTCTCTTAAGTTTGGATTTCTTTTGATGTTGGGTTCTACTAGACAGTCTCTGTAGATTTGACAGTGGCTCCCTTTCTTTCTCTCTCCCTTTATTTTTTTCTACACCTAGGGCTAGGCAATAAGTAAGACCCACTTAAACCTTTGGTACTGTTTTTAGATATCCCGTGTTTGTTACTGCTTTGGATGAGTTTGCTTCATGTATTTGGGTTTGGTTTAAAGGTGGGTCATCTACTTTGGATGCTATGTTGCTGGATTGTATCAGTAATTTCCATGAACTGGTTCATTAATGGTGGAATTTTGGAGACCAAGGCTGGTTTGCTTGGTGATGGTGGCAAGATGTGGCTCAAATGCTTGGAGAAAGTTTCAGGGAATAGTTGCAAGATCCATCATCTCTACTACCAGTATATTGGTTCCAAGAGAATTAGAAAAACATGGTGGAGAAAGCTTTTGGTCGCGTGGATAGTTGGTTGGATCACTGTCTCTGTTTGGATCTTCTGGTACATGAGCTCACAAGCTTTTGAGAAGAGGAAAGAGACCCTTGCAAGTATGTGTGATGAGAGGGCTAGGATGCTACAGGATCAGTTTAATGTGAGCATGAACCATGTGCAGGCCATGTCCATTTTAATCTCAACCTTTCATCATGGAAAAAACCCTTCTGCTATTGATCAGGTTAACTAGATCTCCTTTAACTCTTAGCAACTCTGAATACTAAATCTGGTAGAAATTGCTATTTGTCTTCGAAGTGCTTAAATGCCTTGCTTCTTCTTCTGTTCAATAATGTCAAATTATTTACAAACCAGAGTCCATCATTGCTCCCGCTCCCTCGATTAGATTAATCTAGGTTCTTAATCACGCAACTGCTTTTACTATATTCAATAATTTCGGTGCGCAGTTTTGTTATTCTAAGTTTTTTCCATGTTTTGAAATTAGTTCACGGTGTTAATTTCAGTGAATTTTTCCATTAGTCCAGAACTAGGTCTTGGGTACTTCTTGTCTATCATTGATATTATCCAGTTGAAGTATAAACTGATTTTCTAAATTTCAGAGGACTTTTGCGAGGTATACGGAGAGAACCGCTTTTGAGAGGCCCCTCACTAGTGGAGTGGCATATGCTGTAAGGGTGATGCACTCTGAAAGGGAACAATTTGAGAATCAACAAGGCTGGACTATTAAGAGGATGGATACCTTTGAACAAAGTCCAGTTCAAAAGGATGACAATGTCGCCAAAGCGTTGGAGCCATCCCCAATTCAGGAAGAATATGCTCCTGTCATCTTTGCACAGGATACTGTCGCACATGTGGTTTCCCTTGACATGCTGTCAGGAACAGTAAGCCCGATTCCTTTTTTTTTATTTAAAAATTTCAGAAATGTGTTTTATCGTCCAATTCCCTGGCTGCTCATAGATTTCGCTAAAATTATGCTAATGGGACACAATAAATTACCAAGAAAAAAAAACCCTGGTGATAGCTTCCATTCATGTTTTTCCACTGGTCTCACAATTTTGGTTAAGCTATTCTTTTAATTCCTTGACTGCTGCATTGCTGATTTAAATGTACTTATTTGTGAAGTTTCGTTTACATCCATATCAGGAAGACCGTGAAAACGTGTTGCGTGCTAGAGCATCTGGAAAGGGGGTTCTAACTGCTCCTTTTAGGTTACTCAAAACTAACCGTCTTGGAGTTATTTTGACATTTGCTGTCTACAAGACAGACCTCCCTTCTAATGCAATGCCAAATGAGAGGATTCAAGCAACTGACGGGTATGATTTAATTCATCTATATGTGAGAGGAAACGTTTCTTAATTCATATGGACCCGTTCTGTTGATGCTTGATCAAATAAAGGTGCATAATTGATGTGGAAACAGATTTTTAATCCAGAAGCAAGGGCGATGCTTGAAAATCTTAACTGTTTCCCTACATTGAGTCAGTTGTATGGAAAGAAAAATTAATATTTGCAAATTTTATGCTGTCAGGATGTTCCCAAAGTGATGCTCTAATAAAAGCTTGAATATATAGAGTTGTCACTCTGATGCAAATTATAATTAATAAACAGCTCTTCTGATCTTCTCATGACTCCAATCAGGTACCTTGGAGGAATCTTTGACATTGAGTCACTTGTGGAAAAGCTACTCCAACAGCTTGCAAGCAAGCAAACTATCTTAGTGAATGTATATGATATCACTAATCAGTCTCACCCTATCAGCATGTATGGTTCAAATGTATCAGATGATGGGCTGGAACATGTCAGTGCCCTTAATTTTGGGGATCCTTTCAGAAAGCATGAGATGCGCTGCAGGTAATCAATAAACATCCATCTTTTGTTGAATGGCATGGACTTCAACTTGTGTATGAAATAGCCATCTCTATTTGATTGACTATTCAATACCATACCACAAGATACCATAAGTTCTTTTAATTCAATAAAAAAGATAGCATTATAGTATATTGATATGGTGATATGGTTGGTCCAAATTTCCTTGTTTTGATGTGGTCATGCCATTATTATTCAAAAGAATGGAGAACCTTCCATCTGGGAGTAGCTAAATCAATGTTGTAATGCTTTAAGTGTATATTAGTTGAGACAGTTGCATTAACTAGTTGTCTCTCTTAATGCAGATTCAAACAAAAACCACCATGGCCATGGTTAGCAATAACAACATCAATTGGCATCCTTGTGATTGCATTGCTTATTGGTTACATATTCCATGCAACTATGAATCGAATTGCCAAAGTTGAAGATGATTACAATGAGATGATGGAGCTTAAAAAACGAGCTGAGGCAGCTGATGTTGCAAAATCTCAGGTATTTGGTATTTCTATTCTGCTCCTCCTTTCTGTAGGCTTGCAAGTTATGTCATACAAAGCCAAATAAATCTCAACTTTTTGTAGTTTCTTGCTACGGTTTCCCATGAGATCAGAACCCCAATGAATGGTGTCCTAGGTGAGTTTTGAATTTGGCCATTACTCGTCCAGTATAAGGAACAGTGCAAAGTTCATGCAGCCATGACACTACCTTTGTCCGTGTTTCAGGAATGCTACATATGCTTATGGACACAGAACTAGACGCAACTCAGCAAGATTATGTTAGAACTGCACAAGACAGTGGAAAAGCACTAGTCTCACTTATAAATGAGGTCTTGGATCAAGCAAAGATTGAATCTGGTAAGATTGAGCTTGAGGCAATGCAGTTTGATCTGCGAGCAATTATGGATGAAGTATTGGCACTCTTTTCTGGCAAGGCTCACGAGAAAGGAGTTGAGGTAATACATGTTTCTCGAAATTTGTTGTTTGGTTTCCTTTGGGCCCCACTTCTTGTCTTTGATCCTTCTTTACATGTTTCATTTTCATGATGTAATTGGCGGGAAGAGCAGTTGGCAGTTTACGTGTCTGATGGTGTTCCTGAAATGCTAATCGGTGATCCAGGGAGGTTTCGGCAAATTATTACCAATCTCATGGGGAATTCAATCAAAGTAAGTTCCCAGTTATTTCTTCCTTCAACCTCTTTGGTAACAATTAAGGTTGAATCTCCAAATTGATAAGCAGCTACCAAAAACTGATTCAACTGAAAACTTGAGAACTTGCACAGAGATATAGGAGAAAACACCAGCCATGGTCTGTTGCCATGCAAAGCAAATTTTTGTGTGTTAAGGCTTGGAACATAGGTCTTCATGTTTTCAAGTTCTGGCAGCTGGATTAGCTAATGGTTTCTTGTCAGTGATCCTGAAGAGATCTCTCTGTGCTTGCCATGTGTTGGTGGGAATTAGCCCCCATTGTGACATAAAAATTGTATCTTCCTTTTGAGGAAGAGTGGAATGAGGAACATTGTGCCTTGTCTTTAGGCTTAATGGCCTCTCCTAACTCATGATTTTCTCCCTATCAACGAGAAGGAAAAAGGAGTTGTTGACTGATGTTTTTTTTCCTCTCTTTTTTCCAGTTTACAAAGAAAGGGCACATCTTTCTCACTGTTCATCTTGTTGAGGAGGTGATGGACTCGATAGATGTTGAGACAGAATCATCATCACGAAACACCTTGAGTGGTTTGCCAGTTGCAGATAGATGCCGGAGTTGGGTAGGATTTAAGACTTTCAATCCAGAGGGCTCAAGTCATACTCTCTCGCCATCCTCTTCTGACCTCATCAATCTAATAGTTTCAGTTGAGGATACAGGAGAAGGGATCCCTCTAGAAGCCCAACCTCGTGTTTTTACTCCTTTTATGCAGGTTGATCCCTCCATCTCCAGGAAATATGGAGGCACAGGCATTGGCCTAAGCATAAGCAAGTGTTTGGTTGGCCTCATGAATGGGGATATTGGCTTTGTTAGCATACCAGATATTGGGTCCACCTTCACTTTCACTGCTGTCTTTAGCAACGGTTGCTCCAATTCAAATGACTCCAAGCTCCAGAAGCAGAGACTAAAAACCCAAACTAACACTATGTCTTCCAAATTTCAGGGCATGACTGCATTGGTTGTGGACCCCAAGCCTGTTAGGGCCAAGGTCTCAAGATATCAGATCCAACGACTAGGAATACATGTTGAATTAGTTTTGGATTTAAATCAAGGTTTATCTAGCATAAGCAATGAAAATAAAGTTGTCAATATGGTCTTTATTGAACAGGAAGTTTGGGATAAGGATTCGAGCATTTCAGCTCTCTTTGTCAACAAGTTACAAAAAATTGTCTCGGGGGTTTCTACAAAACTGTTCCTCTTGGGAAATTCTCTCAGTTCAAGAACAAACACTGCAACTTCTGGTGTTTATACCCCAAGTGTCATAACCAAGCCCCTCAAGGCAAGTATGCTGGCTGCTTCTTTACAACGAGCAATGGGTGGGAATAAGGGGAATCCTTGCAATGGAGAACACCCTAGTTTGTCTCTTCGCAAACTCCTTGTTGGAAGAAAAATGCTTATTGTAGATGACAATAAAGTGAACCTCATGGTAGCTGCTGCTGCTTTGAAGAAGTATGGAGCTGATGTTGTCTGTGCAGATAGTGGCCAAAAGGCGATCAAATTGCTTAAGCCACCTCACAAATTTGATGCTTGCTTCATGGATATCCAAATGCCTGAAATGGATGGGTATGTGATGCTTCACACCTTTAAGATTTTAGTGTTGGATTTCTTCAAGTTTTTGGTTAACTTTTGAAACCCGCAGCAATAGGAAAACTACTAGTTTTGAAATATATATTTATAGGCTGCCTAGTTTGTGATGGCAGCTGTTTGTGCTGGATGTGCTATAATCCAGATGCATTCTTATCTGTACATTGATTTTATTTGGATTTATTAATTCATAGATAGATTTGTTGCTAATTTAAAAACAATGTCCTTTTCCCCCAGGTTTGAAGCTACAAGGAGAATTCGGGATATGGAGTCAAACTGGCATATACCAATACTGGCAATGACTGCAGATGTGATCCAGGCTACATATGAGGAATGCCAAAGATGTGGGATGGATGGATATGTTTCCAAGCCATTCGAAGCTGAACAACTCTATCATGAAGTTTCACGTTTTTTGCAGCCAACTTCCAGTGCGAATTTATAGAGAACTTCTATTGAAGGCTACTCATGACATGAGCATAAGCACCTGTTCTGCAGGGCTTGAATGGGTTGAGAGTTTTCCCGAACAGTGAGTTATCCATTCCCCTAAATTGATTCTTGATTTCATAGTCTCTGCATTGAAGGTTTTTATTACAAAATTCCTGAAACACGTTACTCTTTTTTTCAAGACCTGCAGCACACCTGTCTCAATTGTTCCTCAGATGTTTGACTCTAAACCTCAAATTACTTTGCTACCTCACAAGCTTGTTGACTTCCTGATCCGCTTGATGTTTCTCCGGGAAAAAAAAATCGTTTTGTTGCGGAGAGTGTAAATAGAAGCCATGATTGATTGGTTGGGCTCTAGTTCATTGATTGTTTTACGGGCTGCATAATGAAAGCTGATTCCCTTTTCCTTGTAAAGTTGATCTCATTTCCAAGCTGTCATTAGTGTTAGGGAGGAGGGTTTATTGGTAGAGACAGAACTCTTAGAATAGGACGTCGAATTCAATACTTACTTTCCAGTGGATGGAGAAATCCAGATTCCCGAGTGTATCATAGAAAATACGGAATTGCATTCTCCTTCATGTGAAGTAAAAAATCAGTGAGAAGCCGAAGAGATCTCTCTTTCTTTGAGGGTGGCCGACTGTGACTTTGGTACAAGATTCTCTCGGAAGAAGGAAAGATAGCTTCTAGGCAGCAAAGGAGAGGATGCTTCATGTATATTATCTCTTTAATAACGTTGTTGATGTGTACCATACTAGGTTACTTCTTGTTAGATGTTTCTAACAGTACCAGAAGGTTGTACTGCTAAGAATTGATGTAACTTATACAGTGACAGTCTAAAAAATTTGAGTAATCGCAAGATTCTTGTCTGGTCATCACATTTGACTCGCGGCATTATTGTTTCAGTGAACGTTCATTACGCCCCATGACTGTTCTTTGCGGGTGAAGTGCTTTTTATCAGTACTCGAAACGGTCCTTCGCAGTTCGGTTGTCAAAGGTGATGGATGCTGTTGTCCTAAAGCTCTATTCCTTCTGCTTCTGACAAATCAAGTCAGAAAACAACATATATTATCTACCCTCTTTTTTTCCTGCATACAAAATAGATGTACAGGGAAGGGTATGGAATGGATGTAGAAAGCCTATGTAGATATATAGCTTAGAGTAAATTTTCAAACAGTAGAAAGTGGAAAAATAAGTTGTGGCCTTCAACCTCCTGAGCTTGGAGGTCGTAGTTTTCTACTAAACGTATCTTGCATGAGCTATGTGCTTCGCGAAATATTTATTAATAGATTATAGAGAGCTTTCAAACAGCACCAGTGTCGATATGTCCGAGTGGTTAAGGAGACAGACTTGAAATCTGTTGGGCTTCGCCCGCGCAGGTTCGAACCCTGCTGTCGACGGCTTTTTATTCCTTTTCAACTGCTTTCATTGCAGATAGCATTATTACATGTAGTATATAAAAATTTATGGCATGAAATACCATTAAAATTAGAAAAAAAATCATAATAATATTCGACGATAATATGAAGTTAAATTCATTAAAGCATGACTAAGAATGAAATAACTTGCAAAAAGAAAATCGTAAAATTAAAACAATCTGTTGAAAAAAAATTGTAAAGTTCAAGATTTAATATTTTAATAATTAAAATAAAAAAAATCAAAAAATATAATATTAAAGAAGAAAACTCGTGTCAACCTGGTCTAATTTGATAAACCCACAACCGTGATATGAGATCGGGATAAAAAAAAATTCAAAAAATATACCTAACAAAAAAACAAAGTTCAACAAAAAAAAAAACCCGAGCTAATCGAGGGGCAATTTATTCCATGCAAAACAATAAAATTAAAAAAAAAAATCATAAAAAAATTGAGGATAAAAATCAGACTTCCAAAAGAAGTACTCAGCAAAAAAGATGAAAGTTCAATAAGCTGTTTTTAAATAATATTTAATAAAACACGTTCAATGATCAATAATTCAATGATAAAGAATAAAATAAAAATCAATTTTAAAAAAAATGAGTTAACCCAAGTTAACTCAAATAACTTGCAACCCGAGGTATAAGGCAGAGATAACCTAACAAAAAGAAAAGCAGAACGAATCACGAAACTCAAGGCCCAATAAATTCAACATCAAATGATGAAAATGAAAAAAATAATTTTTAAAAAAGGACTTTAAAAAAGATCGAACTTAAATCGGGTTCATCATCGAAACTGATAGACCGGGTCATGAGACTGAGACTACCATGTAAAAAGAAGACATGAAAAAATCACAAAGAAAAATTTCAAATCATAAAAAAAAAAAAAACAATGAGGACTAAACCAAGGTTGTCAAAAACGCTTTTTTAACACGACACGGAATATATAATATAAACTCGAATCATAAATTGTAAAATAGAAAAGTAAAATATTTTAACTAATTATATATTGACAATTACAGTTAAGTAATATATAATAATATAACACAATTAAAATAAAAGTGAAATAAAGCGAACTATAGCACTTTCATCAGGAAAAAAAGACACAGGATTGGATATATCCAACTGAAATCAAGCTATCCATGCAAAGAGTTAAAAAAAAATTCAAATTTACCAACAAATAGAAACGTAGATCAATAGAAGAGTCTACTGTATAAAGAAAATACCAGTTTTTGCTCATCAGCTCAAATGACCTTCTTAGTTTCTTCATTTAAATACATGTTGGCAGCAGAGTGTTAGAAGATAAATGGGTGAGGGGTATTAGTATATGCTGATTTCCTATCTTAACTTCTTATACAACATACACTTAGTTGGATACCTTATGCAAGTCACAAACACTAGTTTGGCAAGTTCCATAATCAGCAATGGAGAACATGAATTAAGCATTCTACTGAATCCCACAAGAGGGGCAAATTGTAACGAACAAGCTAAACAAAAAGAGATCACCTAAAATCAGCATGAAAGGTAAGAATTCTTGATGGATGCAAATTTGTGAAAAATCTAATTGATGGCCCTATACATATTAGCATATTGCAGTTTATTATTCAGTTAGGTCAGAACCTAAAACAAAGAAATATATCAACAGGCATTCTACAATCACGCATCTCACCTCTAAGAGAATATATCAT
This sequence comes from Populus trichocarpa, assembly GCF_000002775.5. Taxonomy (NCBI): domain Eukaryota; kingdom Viridiplantae; phylum Streptophyta; class Magnoliopsida; order Malpighiales; family Salicaceae; genus Populus; species Populus trichocarpa. The sequence continues at coordinate 17,928,323 of NC_037287.2, read as the reverse complement.
GCTCTTTCTTTGCTCACAAAACAAATTTAACATTCCATTTACCATTCATGTCAGCATTGAGGGTCCAATTATTTTTTCTAATTTGCAGATAAGGCACCTGAATAGGAAAAATAAATAAAAAGTGGAAAAAGGAAGACAACTCAAGTCGAAAGCAGTTGCTTTTGACTATGTATAACACAATGCACATGCTTTCGGATGTTTTAACCATAAAGCTATAGGAAATGTACCTTGGTAATCACTTCAAAACCAATTCTGAATCTAACATCTTGTTCTCTATGGAAATTATAGATGCTCCAAGATACTTCCGCAGCTGCTTTTAAATTTCTCTGTCATGGTAAGGGAATGAAGATATTAGTTGCATATGGTAGCTAGGACAACAGCTTACAATTTACTTCTTGTATCTAGCTCCCCGTGAGCCTAAACAAAAACAAAAATTAAAAATTAAAGCCTTAAATTTGCATTTTAAAGAATTCCCATAAATAATATCAAGAAATCAATCCCAGTTACCTGCAAGTGGGTGCTGGAATCAATGGCAAACCTCTCATTGGCATGAATTTTGAGGGCTTTGGAATCTACTCCATATCTTAGAGATGTCTCCATTGTTGTATCTCTAATAATCTAAAAAACCCACCGAAAGCCAAGTAAATTGCAAGAACCTGGTTCTGGTGGCTGCGCCTCCGTCGCAGTGGTGAAGACTTGAGTGTAGAGAGAAAAAAATGAGTGTTTTGAGAGAAAGAAAGAGAGTGGAAGGCGTTGCTGGTGGATTTGGAGAAAGGGGGATTTTTGTGAGACAAACGGGATGGAAATGACTGAGATTCTGAGAAGAGTGAATAGATTTTGTTAATTTCTTCGAACTCGGTAAACTCGGACCGAGTTTATCGAGTTTGACCGATTTTAACCGAGTTTGTCTGAGTTTAACCAAGTTTGCTGATTTTCGAGTTTGCTACACGATTTCACACTATATCTCTGAGTTGACTCGTAAAATTGGGCGATTTTACTAGTCAACTCGCGAATTTGACAACCATGGACTAAACCATGCACAAAAATAATTGAAAGAAACTAAACAGAGATTAAATTAAAAAACAAAATAAATGAAGAAAATGATAAAAAAAAGAGCAATAAAAAATTAGTATCGAAATTGGAAACCAAATAAATTAAATTAACCTCCCAAAAAATGATGCAAAGGATAAAAAAAATGATGCAAAGGATAAAAAAAATAGCAATAAAAAAATGAGGACTGAATTAGATAAAAAATTATAACTAGATTAGATGATGAGAGACGAAATTAAATACAAAATAAACTTAAAGAAGCATAAAATCTATATAAAAAAAATAAAAATTAAAAGAATGAGGACCAAACCAAAAATAATACAAACTAGAGTATACAACTGAATTTATAAAAGCTTTGCACGAATATCAGGGCTTATGAGAGAGTAAAGAAGTGGAGGAGGAAAAAGATCAATCGTCGTCTAACGTGCCACCCTAATAGATGCGTTGGCACCTCCCGTGTTGGGTGAGTAGGCGATTGACTTTTTTTTGCCACTGTAATGGCCCTCACGCGCCACCAAAATAGCGTGGGGGGCAATAACGCGTCTGCGTGTGTGTGGCACACGTAAGCCTATTATATTGATTTATTAATATTATAATAATGCAAATTACTAAAAAAGCTCTAAGGGCATATGAATATTATGAAAAAATAATGATGGAAATACAAAAATATCCTTCTAAGACAGCATTTGATTTTTCAAAGTCAAAGGGTAAATATGAAATTTTACTATACATAAAATGTGCAAAGACAAAAAAAAAAAAAAACTCATCTTTTAAAGGCTATTTTTTTTTCAGACGTGATTGGTACAAACATTATTTAACTCTACAAATCAATTTGTAAAGATGCAAAAGCCCCTAGACCAAAGGCCATTTTTTTTTAGCTCCCAAGAGCAACATAGTATTTTTACTGCACATAAAAAACACAAAACAACTGCTTTGTTCTTAATCAATTTTCAAATAACATTCGAATCCCATAGAAACTACAACTTTCCCCCATTGCCAAGACAATTGTTAAGTGCAGCAAAAGGTAAAATGGTTAATACACTGTCTGAATCCACAATGATTTCATTCGCAAAGAAACAGTAAATAACCGAGCTGATGTAGTGGTTTTTTTTTTTTTGTAATTTTTCAAAAGATCGGCTAGGCTTAACCCTCCATGTAAGGCTTTTGAAGGCCCAACTAAGCTACAGTTGGGCTTCAAAGTCTTTCTACAACGTTCGCCCAAAACAATAGAAGAATAAAAAAAGTAATTGAAAAAAAAAGCCGCGTTAAAGAGACGAGAATAAAATAAATTTCTACGGTCGTAAAAATCCCCTGGATATTCTTGCTTTCCAACCCCAAATCCTAACCCGTTGGATGATGAGATAAAAGCAAAACTAAACCCTCTCTTCCTTCCTCTCCCTGTGTCTCTCTCTCTGTGAAACGAAGCAGAAGAAAGAAATAAAAGAGGAGGAAATAAGATTAAATTAAAAAGGGGTTGAGATGGATCCAGACACAGTAGCGAAGGCATTTGTTGAGCACTACTACAATATGTTCGATTCGAATAGAGCTGGGTTGGCGAATCTGTATCAAGACGCTTCCATGCTGACTTTTGAAGGTCAAAAGACTCAGGGATCCCAGAATATTGTAGCTAAACTAACTGCTCTTCCTTTTCATCAGTGCAAACATCACATCACTACCGTTGATTGCCAGCCTTCTGGTCCTGCTGGTGGTATGCTTGTTTTCGTCTCCGGTAATCTCCAGCTCGCCGGCGAACAGCACGCTCTCAAGTTCAGCCAGGTATTTCCTTTTTTTTCTTTACGTTTTGTCTTGTGGTGTATGTGGACTGGTCTGTGGTTAATTGATTGATGTTTACGGATTCGATTCTCGATCTGATTGAATTAGTTGTTACTGTTACGTATTTTAGTTTTTATTTTTTATGATTTCTTTATTTTTTGGATTTTTGTTTTGGAAATAAAGAATGTTTGTGTTTTGTATTGCTAGATCTAGGGTTTATTTGTGTGTGCCTTGTAGAGATTTCCAGTTATATTATTATCTGATTTGTAGCTAATTTATGCACGTCTAGAGTTTTATGGCATTACAAGTGCATGAAATAGCAGTGACATGAAGCAATTTTCTGGTTCAGGTGATTTTTCAATGTTTATGCGGATTTGAATTGTTTTTTTCCTTTGTTTTCAATGGCTGCGCAAGGGTTTTTTCTATATGAGATGCTTAGAAACTTATATTGAAAACTTGGTTGGTGCTCGACCTCCTAGAACATTATAGGTGATTACTTGCTTCATTTCCATGGTGGTTTGCTTGTTGTAAATTAAGCATGCGCTGCCAAAGTGGAGTGAGAAAGAAGTGATTCAGTAATGCTGAAAAAGTATGCCCTGAGCATTGGATGATGCTTTAGATGATCAAATCTCTTAGATAAGGAAACTTTAACGTCGGAGCCGGGGCTTAAAAATGAAACCCCAACTCTGTGTTCTGTCGAGTTTCTTCATTATGATTCCTGTGTTGAAATCAATTTGATGAATGTTTGGCTAGCTCAATACACATGCATATGCTTAACCGGTAGAGGATGAGTTCTCTTGTTAGTTGTCTGGGTCATCTAATCATGTGTATGTTGGCATGTATCAAATTGGTCCTCTGAGTTCTTCAAGCAGGTACTCTTGAAGTCTAGCGTTCAGTCAGCCATGACAATGTGTGGCACTGATTTGTTTTTTGTTTGGTCCTTTTTCTAGCACCATCCAAGCACTTGGTGGATAATGTATTGTTCTATGTGATCTTTATTTCATTTTAGTTTTGTGGTGTGTATTTCAGTCTTCATTTATTTCTTTACCGTGCTGTTCTGAGACTGAAAGGTTAATATTGTACGTTTAGTCTCTAACTGAAATTTCCCCACGTGCTTTCTGCTCACAGATGTTCCATTTGATGCCAACGCCACAGGGAAGCTATTATGTGTACAATGACATATTCAGGTTGAACTATGCTTGAAGACAAGAACGGCCAAGCAAAATCTTATATGGTTATAATGTCCAGGGATTGGACCTCTTTCGTTATATCCGTTCAGTTCAAAACATTTTAAATGAAGACGGGGATGTTTTGTTTGGGTTATGTTTAATGTTTCATTCCAACACGCCTTCTTGGTGTTCCTGAAGTTCATAGATTGCTATGTTGTGATTGGTTGAATTGGTAAAGATTTGTTGGTTTAATGTTTAAAGATTTTGGTGTTGGAGATTTCAAAACATTTTGCTCGAGTCGAATTCCATGTCATGCGTTCAATGTTTCAGGTCTTGCTTTGAAGTTGAACTGCAGTTGCTTGCTATTGAACCATCCATCATCACTCAATTATGCGCGTTGTATCTGCATTAAATGACTTGTGTAACGCCACTGTTTTTGTGTTTAATTTTTGCGGTGGCTGGCTAGGCACCACACCATGGTAGTCGTTGTGCAGATGATTTTCTCACTGATTAGTCATCTATGAACATCGAAGGAGGAGTTCACTGCGCTGTTGAAGTTTGTGGCTGGCATGATTCTTTTAATCATTTCTTTACAGAAAGGGAACCTGTACGTGGTTTGCGTAAAAGTTAAAACACTCAATCTTTGATTATTTACGTTATCCAGTTGCTCTCAAATGGAAACTTGAAGGCTCAAAAAGCAGTGGACCTTGCTCGCAGTTCAAACGCAATAAGAAGACGTATTTTACATAGTTCTCTTACAAAACATCAACCTATAAAAGCAATTCAACATGGTTTTCTCTTCCTATAAATGCCTTGTTTATACCTGGATGCTAAAAACACTGAACATGCAATTACAATAATGCATCATATAGACATTTAGTGCCCATTTTGGTTTTTGAGGTTGCACTGCTGCTCGGTTTCCAAGTGAAAAGCATCAAAAAATATTTTTTAAAACCAAAAACACTTCTAGAAAATAGTTAGAAGCAGAATCACTACCAAACACCTACTTTTAGGCGGTTACCCTTCATCGGTTTGCCATCAAATGCACTTGAAATGTAGCAAATGCTATTCAATGTTGGAACCTAAATCGATATGTGGAAGCTCTGGAATTTTAAAAGGAGGAACTTTGACAGGAACCACTTCTGACTGCTGATTTTCTGAATCTTGACCTTTGGTACCGGAACGTTTCAGCATCCCATTTAACATACTCCCAAAGGATTTAAACGGGTGGCTCAACCCATCTTTAACTTGCAAAATGATGGACACCTGAGATACCTGCCAGGCAACAGTGAGGACAATCATTGCTGAAAGAAGGCACTGGGTAACAAAATTCTGCCTCCTTAGTTTTCTAAGCTCTTTCACTATCTCTCCAGCGGCTGTATTTTCAATGCTGTTCTCATGTCTTGACAACACTTCACCAATTGCAGGAGAATTTACCTCCTCCTCCTCCTCCGCTCCAGGTGATATATCAGATTGCTCAAGTTTAACATCATTCCCTTTTAGTGATTCCAACTGTTCATACAAACGAGGCCAGCTACGTTAATTGACAGCGAGACATGTAATTTGAACAAATCATTCAATAGAAGCTAATCAATCAATCAAAACATGAAGTGTTTATTGAAAGTTAATCACACAAGAAGATGATTTCAATGTTCCTTGGAGTTTTTTTCTCTCTCATATACCTCGGAAAGCAATTTGGAGAGGAGAAGTTGATCGTTATCATCCTGGAGGAAACCATCATCACCAGAGGATTCTTTGTTTCTTTTCTCTGCTAAAAGCTTCTTGATAGCCTGATCAATGAGCTCCAGATTTTTGGCTGGTTCCATGGTTAGGTTAGGCAATGATATTGATGAGAGAAGAATTGACAGAACAAAATAAGTCAAGACAACGAAATGAGATGTAGTTGAACATTCTAAATGGCAAGCTTATCGTTTTTTAGAGGAAGCCACGTGGCCTTACACGATAATCGTGGCTCCAAATTACAATTAACTAGGGATGAGAAAAAACCTGAAAAATCAAGAAAATCGAGAAAATTATAAAAAAAAAAAAAAAAACTGAACTGATTGAAAAAAACCAATTAAAATTTTAAAAAAACCAGCTGGTTTGATTTTGGTTTTATAAGCTTAAAACCGAAAAAACCAAACCAAACCCAAACCAAAAAAAATCGAGCCAAAACAGAAAAAACTGAGCCAAATCGAAAAACCAAGCCAAACCAGTTTGAACCCATTTCGGTTCGGTTGCAGGTTTTTTTTAAAAAAAATTCGGTTTAATTATTTTTTTTTTATAAAAACCGAATCGAACCGAAAATAATCACCCCTACAACTACCCACAGTGCACGCCGTCTGTTGCATTTTGCACTTCAGGTTCAGGGCAAGGACAGCTACGTGTAGCAGGCGTAACTTTTTCAAGTGACGTCAACAAATTTCTACTCTCTCTAGTCTCTACACATGTACTGTCGTGGATAGAGGTAATAATTTTCGATTCATTTTGATTTTTACTCATCAAAATAACCAAATTAAATTATTTAAAAAAAAAAACTGGTTCAAACTAATCGATTTCGGTTCAATTATTTTAAAATAAAAACCGGTTCAAACCGACTGTTTTTTGGTTTCGGTTTGGTTATTTTATATTAAAAACCAAAAACTATATTGTTTTTTGGGTATTTTTGTAATTTCCAATGGGTTTGGTTTTAGTTTGACTCGGTTTTTCCAGCTTGACTCGGTTTTTCCGGTTTGACTCAGTTCGGTTTAGTTTTTTTGATCTCAAGCTTATTAAACCGATACCAAACCGGTCAGTTTTTTCAATATTCTAATCGATTTAATCAATTTTTTTTTATAATTTAATTTTTTCAATTAATTTTTTTTAATTTAATGAATTTTTAATTTTTTTACTCACCATCATCTTCCTCAAAGAGATTCACAATTATTAATAAGAAGGGGCGAAGCTGGGTGATAGAGAAAAGGTTAACGGCACCCTTCACACTTTTCATTTTAGTCCTTCAATTTTAAACTTTTTCATTCGAAATAAATAAAAATGTATCGACTGTCTTCATCGTTCTCATTTAATATCGATGAAAAAGTTGCTATGAGCTTATAAGCTAAAAAAAACAAAAGACTACTGTAAATGCAAAGCCTTCAACAAATATTTATGGGGTTGACGTGATAATTTCTCTATTTCTAGTGCCGTCGGTAGCCATGAGCTTATCTCTATTCTAGCCAAAAAGAAAAGGCTTCACGCCTAGTGATCCAAGGAAAAGGCTTTGATAGCAGGAATCCCAGCATGGGCATGCATGCATAAGAGGATTGGAATTAAGACTTTCCAATTTCCATACTAAAGAGTATATTAGCTTCCAAGAGAATAAAGAAACTACATCAACTTCTTCATGTGCCATTTACAGCACTTACAAGAAGCATTTACACAATCAATATGAGATAATGTACCAGTCATATTCTAATATCACTAGAGACTATTGTGAATGCAAGCCATTATACACAGCTGAATCCAGAATTATCCAAGGCAAACTTAAGATCGGTCAAACTGGGGTGAAGATTGGTTAGTGCAATTGTACGTCAGAAGTTGCTTCTACTGGAAACGGTACAGATCATCATTTTCCATCTCATTCGCATCAGCCAGAGAAGTAGACGCTGCTGCTTCACTGGTACCAAGTTCATCCTGCAAGAATGGTAGAAGAATTCACAGGTTTGGCCAAAAGAAAATAAGCGTGCTCAGCACAGAAACACTAAAATCGCACAGTGATTCTCTTGGGATAATCCTGGGGCAATAATAGCAGGAGCAAGTATCTTGTTAAACTTTTGAGGTTGATTCAAGATAAAATGGCAGGAACTCACAATTAATCCTCCCACCTTCAAACCTGACTTTCTATTTCCAACTGTGTAAAGCTAACATTAGTATTTTCAAACACCACGACATTGAGTTCACCATGCTTTTACATGCATGAAAAAAAATTACATAATTGTTTCTTCTTGTTAATTCCATTGAATTACTTGGTAAAAAAAAAATCCATTCTATTGCACAATCAACAGATGCTCAGAGGTAAAAGGCTTAAAAAACACATTAACCAGTTGCATTAAAGCATGAATGTTCAAATTCCATGTCAATACAATTTTTTCTGATCTATTTACCTTAGCTTGGCGGTATCGTTGCAGCATCCGACGATATTGCTGACGTGCATCCGGAGAATCAACCATTGATAGCACACGAGAGAAAGCCTCATCAATAGTTCCATCCACTTTCTGTTTGCGGAACATCTTGAGAATATCATCATCTTCCCTTTCATCAATGGACTCCGTCTCATTCCGGAAACCTCGCAAACCAATTCCTTTGCGTCGCCACCGCAGCACTACCTTATCTAGAATTCCAACAGCCCAACATATTACCTTATAGTTCTTCCTAACCCGATAGCCTCTCACATGAGCCTGCCAAAAGACCAAAAGGTGCTTAATCAAGGATACTCTACCCCTCAAAATGAATGTATGTAATATACTCAATGGTTTGTTGATTGTGCTACTTGATAAATGAATACACAAGCTGTCTAGATAATGAAATGCTGAAGCACAAAACAAATCATGATTTTAATACATCTCACTATTTTGAGAAAATACAGATGAAATTAGATCTATGGTGAAAAGATATAGCACCTGTATCTTCACAACTTTCTGTCTAAGTTCCAGAAAATCCTTGCGACCTTTCCATCCTCGATATTTCTTCTGAATGGATAATGCAGCCGAATTAATATCCTGGGAGTTACGAAAGGCCAGCTTTGACATAGCTGAGAGCCCTTGAATGTCACCGGCACTGATACCATACTCATCTAAAAGAGAAGCTTCTATCTCTTGTCGCTTTCTGAAAGAATGTGCACGGAAAGCAGATTGTATTCGGGCAGCTGCCTGAGCCGCATTCCGGACAGCAGCCAAGGTATCTTTAAGCGAAACCTGATCTTCATTGGCAGCAAAGCTCTCCTTTGAGATGCTATCTACAGCTCTCTCAGCTTCAATCTCAGCAGAGCCTTTAGAAAGCTCACTTTCCTTGAGTTTGAGAGATGAAAGATGGCTAGTTAGTGCCACTTCTGAAAGATAACCAGCAAGTCCCTTGTGCCCACTACTGGCAGCAATGGATGCTGCAGTTTTGCCAATTGGATCTTTTGAACTAGGATCGGTCACAGCCCCAGCTGATGCACCAGAAGCTAAAAGGGCAGCAACCATTTTTTCCCTGTTACAGAAAATAATGACCACCATTCAAAAACTAGTAGGCAAATAAAACCAATTTATTATGAGATTTACTACATTCTAAGTCATAACCCAACAACACCTCTAATCGTCTTCCGTTTTAGTTCATTTGGTTAATTGGTGAGTTAGAAGATAATTCTGCCACTGAATCTCTTTCTAGCTTTCTCTCAAATCTAGTCAATTGACTCAATTCTATCTTCTCATCTCCTATACATGTACTCAAAATTGCAAGTCTGGGTTGAATGTATCAACATTCAACATGGATATTCTTCCCTTGCAATATAAGTTGTAAGCCTCTTCTTTTGGAAGATCAACAATCTCTATAGCCAAAATCAGTATACAAAATATATGAAAACATACCAGGTTATAATTTTACCTTCCAAAACGAGCAGCCCAGTGGAGAGCGGTCCACCCATTAATGTCACGGAAATTTATACTGACTCCATGACTGAGAATTGGGCTTAAGGCCCACTCAAAACCTAACCCAGCAAGCATGTGTATGATCCCTTGCTCTTTTTTGGACAATGAACATCCAGGATGGTCATGTTCTTCCTGAGACTTGGAGGAAAGCCACTGCCGCAGCTTGTCTTTCAGTAGTTGTTGCAGAAGCCAATCAACTGTCGTGGATGAAGTTCCACTGCCAACTAAAAGAGCCTCTATGATATAACCCCATGAATCATCATCAGCCTTCAATTTTTGAAGTAGATGAATTCCCGTTTCTATGTTGTCTCCTCTCTGCAAAGAGAAATCAGACAGAAGCATCTGCACAAATCTGACAAGTAACAATAGCTCTTCTGGACTCTTAGTAGCTTCTGTTTGGGAAAAGTTACAGTGAGCACAGCTACTATCCTTAGCTCGGTAATCAAAGTCTCTGATCTCACTGCAGGACTCCCGATTGCCAGAAGTAATGCAGAGAGTGACCTTTCCGGGCTGGTGGGGAGGAGCCTCGCAACGAATAACGCCTTCTTGAATGATTTGAAGAGGAACTTCAGTGTCACCAAACATGCATGTCCATGATGATTCCGATGGGTCACAGAGAAACGATCCAACAATGATGACCTGCATTGAGACTCAGGACTTGAAATTTTGGACTCAATTTCTTATTTCAGAACTAAAAAGAAAAACATCTCAAAGCAATGCATAAGATAACTAATTTAATAATATTCTCAAAGTACAACAGATGCAAACTGGAAATGTTCCAAAAATAATCCTGAGGAATGAGTCATCAGAAGGACAGAAGTTCATATCTTGCATCAGGAAGGTTTATGAGATAATTGTTTAGTTTGCAAGCGAATTGGTAGTTTGAAGAATGTTCACCGAAACATCTAGTTATCTAAAAGGACCATAAGCTACCAGTAACTAGTCTTATCTGGTTTTCTCTATGGTACCAGTAAGCATCAGGGTTGGATGGTTGGTCACTGTCCATGAAATTTTGAATTACTCTTTGCCTAGAGAGGGAGAGGGGGAGAAGGAGAGGGTGCAGGAATCCATCACTTGAGATTGGGAAGCATAAGATGATTCTGTGTCCTTTGCTGATTTTATAAATGCGTTGCATCAGGATCATCTAATACACTCTATATTCAAGTACTTCAGTGTCCTGGAACACATAGTCATGTTTTCCTAATTTCTTAAATACTATCTTCAATGAATTCAGCACAAGATGATTCTGTGTCCTGTGCTGATTTTATAAATGTCTTGCTTCAGGATCATCTAATACATGCTATATTCAAGTACTTCAGTGTCCAATATATAGTCATGTTTTCCTGATTTCTTAAAAACTGTCTTCACTGAACTCAGGAACCAATTTAGCAGAATCATAAAACTAGGGATAAAGCTACAAGGCAAAGTTTTTCCTCTGTTTCGTTCAATCCTGATCAAGAATGAGGATGGTGGCAAATAGTTGGTCAGGCAGCAAAAAACTAGTCAAATCTTACATGAGATGGATGCATCGGTGAAAGCATAATTCCGAAAGAAAAGAATAAACACATCCAGACAGGAGTGAGGAAAATTGTGCTATCAACTTGAATTATATCACTGCACTGAAGGGGCAGCCTTTTTTCAAATGCTGTAAATTAATGAGTTCATACATTCTTCCACACAACAGTTCAATTCTTAGAATAATACTGCCATCTCAATGAATGAATAACGAGAAATGTAGTGAAGAGCATAACAGTTCATAGAATTTGATGAGTCGTACCTTTGTAGCCTCTGTAGCATAACCCCATTCTGGGGATATTTCACGGATACTAAACTTCTGCTGCTGTGCAACTGTCAAATTTGAATCTGCCTCAATGGGTATTCCAAGATGGCCTTGGTCATATAGCATTGCATAGCAGTCAGCATTGTTTTCATGTGTTTCTATAACAGAAGAATATGTAGGAGTTTCGAAACCTTCAAATTCTTGAGGCGGCAACAAAGAAGCTGGCAATATGAAAAAAATATTAAAGCTTGATAAAAGTTCACTAGATGTTGAAAATTAAAATGTGAATCACTGTTGATATCTTTTCAACACAACATAATTCATTGAAAGGATCCTCAAGGCCATAAGATATCATACAGTTTCCAACATTGGTTTCAGCAAAATTTATCCAAAGAGAATTTTCTTGCTCTTGAGCTGTTTCCATCATTAAAGAAGACTTGGGCTTTTCCTGTTGAAAAATATAAATGTCCATAACCAGTATAAACAACTAAGAGGATATCAAAGATGTAACAGAAAGATACATCATTTACAGTCTCCATATATTTAACCTGGTACTCAATGCCTGATGAAGTGTTATAGGATTCGAACACTTCATTCCAAGAAAGGTCTTCTTTACTTCCATCTGTATAATATTGAGAATATGATTGCTGGTATGCGCCACTATCACCTAAAAACCATAATGTCGTTAGTAGCTTTTTCTTGATTCCTTTCCTATTGTGTTTTATTTATACATCAACAAAGAAAGGAAGAATGGAAGGCAGATACATGAACAAAACTAAGCAGATCCAGTAGTTAAATATGAAAGCACCAATCCAAGAGTAAGTATGCAGTAACATTAGCTAGGAATGACTGGGGAATCTCTGAGCAGTGTTTTAAGGAAGTGGTAAACAAGAGATTAATTGGTGGTTACACCACAACTAAAATAAAAGGATCATATTGGACAAAATCTGGTCCTTGGGAGATGGATATCCTCTCCATCCATGATCAAAAGATCACTTTTAATCCATTAATTCTTAAAGCCCTATACAAGTTAGTGCTCATGTTTCCAGAATAGCAAGTTGATGAGATAATATAAATTAGTTCCTAACCTATAATGATATTGGAAATTCTCTCCCTTTCCAACTCAAGTATGATTCTAATAGAAGCACAACATATGCTGTAAGAAACACCAGTATCAGGCCCTCTCTCTCAATTAAATTGGGACATGTACAGAATCAGAAAGATGCATGCTGTATTCACCTTCTAATCACAACTCTCTTACCCCTGTCATTTATAGACCACAATACCAAAACAAATCCATTTGGAATTTTTCTGTGAGGAAATTTTGTTTTGAGGATTATGGTGAGAGAGCTTTACTCACAAACTGTCAGTCAAGTAAAACCTCTTCCAAAATCTTTGCATGCTTTTCTCTCAACAGGTAAGATTTGAACCAGAGATCTAACATGACCCACCCACTTATTACCACCTGAGCTAAGTCATAGAAATTAATAAAACTGAATCGCAGAACAATAGTAATTGAATCATTGCACTCAAGAATTTGATACACGCAAATTTTCTAAGCCAACAACACTTTGGAGAATTAATTAAGAAGCTAATGTTAAGTCAGATTTAGCAAAAACAAAATGCTTAACAATACTAAACATGATGTAAGGATACATATGAAACAAATTAAATTAAATTAAATGCAGCCACGTGTAATGTGGCATCAATAAACTAGCAGAAGTAAAATGCCATGTTTAAATTGAGTACAAGCACCAAATAAGGACACAACAAACCTGCATCCTGAAGTGGTGCAAGATTGTTTCTCTCTAGTTGCTTTCCAGAAAGTCCACCATAAGATTGGTAATCAACAATATACTGTGATCCACGAAGTAAATTCTTAGATTGATCCTCCTTGGAGATGTGGTTTACGTATTCCAGAATTTTTGAATCATTTGTGTCTCCCTCATCACCACCAAATGAGCCGATTTCTTTGATGTTGTCCTTGTTCAAACTCAACTGCTCCTCCAGCCTTCGCAAACATTGAGTAACCTCGTTATTAGCAAAACTAGTAAGCTCTGCTGTACTATCCACCCCATTGTCCTTGATGTCTAATCCCGAGTTAACTTCTACAGATGCTGGACTGGACAAACTCTGATGTTGTTCATATACACCACTAATTGCAGAGGATGATCCTTGAGTTTGACTAGTATTACTGCTGGGACTATAAGAGAATCCGGGTGATAGCTGTGCAGCAGATCCGGGAGAGGGTTTTCCCTGTAGACATAAATGTGACCAGTGACATTAATTTGCAACTTATAGCAGGCTAAGCAACATTTCATCAAAAATCGTTTGCTGCTAAGCTAAAGGATTGACAAGCACCTCAATGGAATGATAGAGTGGTCAATCCAACCCGCATAACAGAAATAATAAGGATCACGACTGACAATGACAAAGAACTTAAACACGTTCAAACATGAAATATCACAGAATTTGATAATTTACAGAGGTCATAACAACTCACCTCAGAAATCTCTCTATAATGAACAAGCACAATGTGCTCAAATGCCCTGCCAAGAAAGTAATATTTCAGCACATGTGACCCAACACTTTATCATCCACTTCTCTTGCTCATAAAATGGGAGTGAGTAAAATGGCCATGATTCTGTGGATAATTTTAGGTTAGCTTTTCTATATCTTGCGTAAAACTTACGTTTCCACTTGCCTCGAAAGATATCATGAATATGAGGTATTCTCTATGATCATAGCACATCATGAAAGGGAAAAAACAGTTATGGAAGAGAAGAGAGTTTACTCACGGGTCCAGCATCCAATAGCTGCGTCTCTGAAAATTTGGGTTTTGCTCACCATGTGCATAATAACAATTTATAGTCTCAACATTTCCAACCTAATCATGCCAGAAAAATGTCAATACACAGAAAATGCCAGAAATATGAACCTTGGAATAAACACTAAATGCATGAAATGGAAACACGTTTCACTAACTAAACCACTAAACCTATCCGAAAGTCATTTCATGTTCTAGAACACCACTGAAATGCCTATTACTCCTTCTAAATTGATACATATAGCACCTAATACTATAAATGAGATCCATGATCATATCTTAAAAAAATTTCCAAAGGAACTTCTACCGCACGCGAGATGACAATCACACGAATAAATGAATAGTGATATACGTGCCAAAGATTTGAAGGTGTGAAACAATAACCTTGAGCCTTTCATGTGCTTCCCCGACAGTTCTTCCATCCTTCTTTTTGCGCCAACTATGACCATCTCTTCTAAAGAACCTAAGAATCCTCTTATTAAATAGAAACAAAGATCCACCTGTTCAACACTTCCACACTGTAAGTAACTAATTAGCTGTAATCTAATCTTCATTACCTATAAGAAAACCTTAATTACTTACTGGTTGGCTTTTGAAGTGGTTCCTTTGTGAACTGATACTTATCATGATTTTGTAATATAAAAAGCACTTCTGCTGGTTTCAGCCACCGCGTTTGTGCTTCTTCAAACAGACTATTAATATCATACCCTGATTGAATTCCAGATTTTCAGTAAAATAATATAAAATTTGTTCATCATAAGAACATAATCACAGCAATTCATCTTTAATAAAAAAAAAATTACCTGATTGTAACATGATGGAATTAACTTCTCGAAGAAAAATCAGCTAACTGGAAGAATTGCAGGGAGCAAAAAAAATAATACAGAAATCACTACACTCTCTGCCCGATTATGTGAAGTGGAGACTCTAACTGCAGAGAACATGAAATGAAAGTCTCTAACTAGGAAAACTGCACTTACGGTCCGGATTTGTCAATCCTTGACCCATTTTCTAAGCTTAAACCGGAGAAGCCGATTGATGAGAGGGAGGAGGAGGGTTGGGAATTTTTTACTAAGCCGTGCAGTTATTGAGGTTTTTAAGACGAGGAGACAATTACGAGTTCGTGTAAGAGAAAGAAGGAAATTATCCAATGTTTCGATTATAGCTGAAACTACTTTGACTTCTTAGCAAAAAGGGAGTAGGTTACTGGTATATGCTGCTCGGTTATTTTGTTTTTATTCTAAATTAACCCTGATTTTATACGAAATAACTCATTTGTCCCTGGATGAGCCAATAATCAGCAATTTGACTTGAGAAAGATCGGGATTGTTACGAGGTAGCCTGCCAAGTATAATATTCTCGTACCTGTATTCTTAATTATTAAGTATGTATTTATTAATGTGGTATGGTATATTTTAAAAAAAAAGTATTTTTTAATTTAAATTATATTTTTTAGATTATTTTAATTTCTTACATTATCATATTAAATTGATAGAAATATATTTTTAAAAAATAATTTAATATTTTTTTAAGTGATAAATAATTTAAAAAACATATTCAATTGTCATCCTTGTGTGAGATACAGAATAGTGAAGGCAAAGAGGTGGTGCTGTTGACTTGTTCATCAAAGTCTACTCTGAAATCTGAGTGGTTGCGTCGTTAAACAGCCCGCGGAGCTCTTTTACCGGTGCCATCAAAGGTTGGTGCAATTTATTACCGCTGGCTTAATTCAAGGGTGTTTTGGTTATTTCACTCGTTTCCAAATTTTAAGAATCATGAATGGAAGTGCTGGGAAATTGGTGGGGGGGTATTGACAAATCACAGAAGCTTTTTTAAAGTGAGCTAATGATTTTTAAAGCATTTGTAAGAAAAACAAACACGTGGTGAAGTGCATTTTCCAGCTCGTGGAAGAATATTCAAATCAGTGCAAGACTCGTGCATCATGCATATAATTGTTGACCGTTAAATAAAGGCATTTTAGCTTATGCGTGGTGGGCGAGCCTATCTGCAATCTGCGCACTGACATCATTCTATAAAATCTGAACCCTATCTATGTTTCTCTGGGAGTTTTGATTATAGTGCTAAGGGACGATCCCAAAGATAAATATTCTCATGTGCTTTTCATATGATTTAGATCGGAGGCATCCCTTTATCTATGTTTAAATGTGTGTTTGGATGGGAGGTGCAGTGATTTTTTTAAAATAAAAAATATATTTTTTTTATTTTTAAGAGGCATGGTGTTTGCTTTAAAATAATTATACCTTTAAAAAAAACCATCATATTTCCCACCAAAACACATCCATAACCTCACGTAAACTCTTGATATTTATTTAACGTGAATATATATATATATAATTCCTTCCAAACATACATGGGTGGCAAGACAATTTCTTTTTTCAATTTCGTAAGGATTGTTTATTAGTCAAGTTCTTAAGTCTCGAAAGTCTAGTTCCAAGTTAATTTCTAATGGGGGTGCCATTGTGAAAAATATTATGGTGTTTAAGTTGTAATCAGTGTCATTCTATGTTAGTTATTCAATGAAATTTACTTTATATAAATAATTAAATAGATGTAAGTATAAGAGATAAATATTAGATGGAGATATTCTTATTATTTTTGATGTGTCATAAATTTTATTATCTCTCAAACTTGTATATGTCTCTTTTTTTAAAGTAAATTTTATTAAGTAACTAATAGAAATCATTAGTTACAGCTTCAATACCATAAGATTTTATCACTATTAGGTTGAAATTAGGTTAAAGATAGAGGTGAATATTCAAATGTAAAATTAGTAAAATTACTTTTTTTATATAATTACTCTAATTATCTAAATTCTTAATTTCTTTTATCCTAATATTTTTTTCAACCCAAATTTATTTTATTTATAAAACGATTTAGATAATTTGAATATTTCACGCATCTCCTTCATCCTTCCTTTTTAACTAAAATACAAAAAAGAAAAAAAATTAGCTGGTCAAAATTAAGTTGAAGGAAAGCTTTGACTATCCAAAATTATATTAAAAGTAAACTACAAATTCATTAATTTAATGATTTTATACGACAAAAGGATATTATTCTAGTAAATCGAATAATCTATTTTTCAAAATTTTAAAAATTTAGTACTTAATAGTTTTGAATAATTCAATAATTTTTTTATTAAAATGAATATTCCAATCAATTTATATATATTTCGATTAATTTAACAGGAGTAGTATTATGCGGACCCTTAATGCAAGCCGCTGATTATGCACCACTCATTCTGAAGACATGATTTGTCTTACCACGAAGATGAGTCCATGATGTTTCGTTCAATTACCAAGCAATTGAGCTCATCATCTGCCTGGGCAGTGGGTGGGACCAATTGAGAGGTTTCCTTGTCTTCGCTTGTCGGAGCCATCCAAATTGTAATATTGACGTCTAAATTGAAATTTCCTTTTCATCAAAGTGGATTTGATTGTGTCTCCATGACTTCTCAATTTGCATGCAATGCAACTTGGATGCTTTTGGAATACGGTAATGTCCCAAAAATATGAGTGGTTTGCAATAGTATTTTGGAATGGATAATTAATTAATCAATTGATTATAGTAATTTTTTTCTAATTAAGATAGTTTGATATTTTATATTTAATACTTGGTAGGTCAAGATTGTTTGTGCTAATACCTATAAAAGATTTTCTTTAATGAAAGTGAAGATTTTTTTATGTTTAAATATGTATTTAGTAAATGTTTCTGAATCACGATAAATTTAAATGTTACGTTTCTCAATCGCAACATGCATAAATTGTGTTATTTTACAAAAAAAAAAAAATTGAAGTATTATTTTGCCAATATTTTTTTAAATAATGCTAGTTTTTTTTAAAAAAAAATCAACAAAATAGAAGCATATGCCAAACTATTCGTGCTAGTCTTTTTCAATCTTTCCTTCAAATACCTATGGCATCGTAGTCTAACCAGAAAGAAAGGAAAAAAAAGGACGTGCAAACCATCCATCCGTTCACGTCATTTTCTTTTTAATGGTTAGACCGTGCATGATGGAGTATTCTCTTTTTTTCCTTGAGTAGGTTAATCTAATATTGCATGGTCTTCCATTTGAAATAAAAGAAGAAGAAAAAGGAAGAAGAAGAAAGGTCAATCATCTTTTATCTAATTTGGCATATTACAAGTGGTAAAGGTTGAAAAAAATGATATCACTGAAATTATTTACATGATAATTGTTTTTTAAAGTAATTTTTACTTGAAAATATATTAAAATAATATTTTTTTTATTTTTTAAAAATATTTTTAATATCAGTGCATCAAAATAATCTGAATATATATAAAAAAATAATTTAAAATAAAAACAAATTTAAAAATTTAAAAAATTTTCAAAATAATTTTGAAACATAAAAACAAATAAGGTTATAGGTTACAAATTAGCATTAGCATTAGGTGTGCAAAAGGAAATAAAAACAATGTGTGACCAGAGATCAATCTCAGTGATGATTGAGATATGAGAGACGACTAATCTGCAAAGATACTCATCGAGCTATAGCTTCTTCTTTTTTTTAATTAACATGAATATTTTCTTTTCTATTTTCTCTATGATTTAGAAGTATTGATTTTAGAGAAAACTCATAACTTGCACACCATAGTATTGATTTTAGAGCTCCTCTTGTGGGTGTGGGTGTGGGTATGGAAATTCTCTGCCTTCATTTCTTTTTGGTATATTGCGTGTGGAGAAATTAAAAGTAAAGTGCCCTCAATTTTATTATAACCGAGAGAATTGATTTTCCATAACTAATGAAGAAAGCAGAATAATATAGAGTGATTTTGTCAGCTCATAGGAAAATAATCTATCATTTCTCTTATTTCCCATGTCATAGCACAACTGGGTTGACCTAATCATAGGCATTCAGATTTCTTTGTCTAAAACTTAAAAAAGACCAACATTTTAATTATAGTCTTTCATTATATTGAAATTTTAATAAATAAATATGAAAATATAATAAATGTATTACATTATAAAAATTACAATTTCTCTTAAAATGTGACTTTAGTGTTAAGGAGAGCCGTGGACAAAGGAGGACGACTCTCCGCTACTAAGCAACAACTAGCCATGATCATTTTGCCTAGTTTCTTTTTAGGAAAATCTTAACTCCTAGGCCAGGCCTGCTGCGTTCAGCCCAGGCGCTAGGAGCCCCAGGCAGCCTGACCCAAGTTCGTCTTTTACTTTTCAATTTTTCTTTAACGAGTTAATCATTATGGTCATTTGACATCACATCCATACATTTGTCGGATTAGGAAGTCTGGTAGCCAATCTCATTTCCTGACATTAATAGCTGTCGAGGACGGGATGAGAGGGCAAACTGGTCCCCCAGTGCACCAAACAAAACCGCCAGCACAGTTCAATTGTCGAGAAATTTTGACGAAGTCTTGGCCGTGTTTTGCACTGCAGTTAAAATGTTGTTGCTTTAAAAATTAAATTTATTTTAGTTTTTTTAGATTATTTTGAAATGTTGATATTAAAAATAAATTTTAAAAAAATAAAAATATATTATTTAAATAAAAAGTATTTCAATACGTAACTTTTTACTTAATCGGACATACCATTTCTGAATCCAAGCACTCTAAAAAAAGAGGCAATTGGACATGAGGGTCTTTCTAGTTATTCCCTTAACTTCCTCGGCACACAAAAAATATCCGTGTAAGATCACCCATTACTGCACATGTGGTCACATCACTCCTCTGGCAGTCCTTTAATTTGCTTGGACATGACACATTCGATTAATGTATGTGTCGTGAATTAAAGAATGGACTAAACATATACAAGCTAAAGAAAAAAAGTGTATAAAACATGGGAAAAGGAAGCATGATTAATGAGCAAGTTATTCTTACACGAACCACCTATAGATAATATCTTTAATTAGGTGCCCTTTAATCCTTAAACTTGTTTTAAACTCGTTCCAGATTTAGTTATCCAAGTAATGCAAATAGATTAATTAATTAATTAATTAACCGACACACCTTGACCATGCATGCATAATTAAACCCTCGTGCTTATGATATATCTAGAAGAAGAACAAAAAATAATAGTTTGATATAAAGTAAGATGTTTCTCGTAATTGAGAGAGGAGTATGGCTAGAGCATAGGGAGCGGTGTGGAGATTTACCAATCAGAAAACTTAGATGAATAATTGCCCTTTTTTTTCCTCGCAAAGCATGATGAATCGTAGGAAGTGTTACGCAAATGGTATATTACCCAGATGATGACTAATAGCAACGACTGGTTTTCCTTTTCCCAGGGGAAAAAGACTAGCCAATACGGTGTCATTTATAGAAAAATGGTAAAATTACAGTACCTTTTATTTTGGAAATCGGTAGTAATTATATCACATTAATCGCTGTACTCTTTCTATAATCGCATTAATTATCCACAACAATTTCCTTTTAAAGCAAGTTAAATTACATTCCTTATTACCGTTAAAAAATATATTTTATTTTATTTTATTTTATTTATTAAAAATAAAATAATATTTTTATTTTAATCTATATATAATCTCTGTATTTAGGTTAATATAATTTTTTTCAGAATAAAATGATCATGAAATATCAATGAAACCTTTATCTTTTTCTTTATTATTTTTATATATATATTTTTTATTAATTTAGATTGTTTTATAATTACATTATTTTTACAATGAAAAAACACTTGAATTGATGATAATCAGCTATCATAATTTCAAATAATAAACAATGATTATACTTGGTTAAGAATTTTATCTAAAAATAGCTTAGATTATTATATTATTAAGTCAATTTACGAAGTTAGATCAAATAAGGTTAATTAATTTTACTAAAATGATATTACTTTTTTTAAAGAAAAAACAAATTCAATATTGAATTCCAAATAATAATTTCATTTTCAACCCGCTCTATGACAGAAATATTATGTACATGGTAGTAATTTAATGGAATAGCATTAAATAGAAAAAAGAAAAAAGAAAGAGAGACAGCAAGTAGAAAAAGATTGTCACATGCGAAAGGCAATGACCACCGGTTTGAGAAATGAGATGGAGGTGGAGGGCAGAGAATCCAAAATGACTTCATCTACCAAGTTCCGCCCCACACAGCACTCCCTCATGATCTCCTCCTTTTTCATCCATATAAAAACCCCTCTACAATCCTAAAATCTTCATCATAGCTTTCTCATTCTCTACAAAGAAAGACCAGGGCCGAGACCGAGTTGAAAAGACTAAGCAAAATGTCAGACTGGGGTCCGGTGTTTATGGCCGTGGTGCTGTTCATTCTGTTAACTCCAGGGCTGTTGTTTCAGGTACCAGGGCGCCATCGAAGCATTGAGTTTGGCAATTTCCAGACAAGCGGTGCATCAATTATGGTTCATACTCTTCTGTATTTTGCTCTCATTTGCGTTTTCCTGCTGGCTGTTAAGGTTCACTTGTACCTCGGTTAGCACTACTTTATTGCTGATGCAATTGACTCCCCCCCCCCCAGTTGAAAAACAAGATCAAGGGTAATAAATTCAAGGTGTTTTTTGGACTTTGCTTCTCTGTCAAACGTAGTCTATTCCATTGTTTGCAAGTTATATCAAGATATTATTTTCTTCCATTTTAGAGGGGGTTTGATTGATTGTCATAAATGTAACGTGCGGAGCATTGCTCTTGCTTGCTTTGTAACTGAAAGTTAAGGATTTGTGATGCATGACTTCAATTAGTATCTTAATTGTTCTTATTGAGTATTTTAGTTATTTCGTTATATAAATGGCGATGGAATTGCTATAAATCAATTGGCACTGCTTGTGTGGGTGTTCATAAGACTGATCTTGCAAGAATCTGGACTCCCAGCTGCTGGACTTCCAGCTGCTGGACTGCCAGTGCTATGAACACAGGTAGAGGGGGCACAAATTTCTGATTTCTTTTGATGCACCATGGAAACATTTCAAAATAGCAAAAAACTTATGCGAAAGCATTCAACAGAGAGAATGAAAGGCATAAAAAATCATTAAACATAAAACGAGTGGGATCCCGATCTTCATCTTCAATAAACTCCAAAAACAGAAACTCTAAGTGTGACCTTAATGCACTTGACCAATTCGAAAACAGGTTAATTTCGAGCAAGAATATATAGCAAAATGGAACACTCAGTGGAGGTTATAAGTAGCTAATGACGCGCTTGCCACTGGTCAGAAAAATAATTCTTTTTAGAAAAAAAAATATAATGGCTTAAAAAAAATGATGGGTGAAACTGAAATAAAAATAAATTAATCTAAATTTTTTTTTTAGTTAACCAACTAAACTCATCCTGAACCTATTAGATGTAATATATTTTTATTTTAAAAATTATTTTTCTTCTAAACAGACATCAATCATATATATAAGATTTTATTTTATACCAAACAACAATCCACTCTTTTTTGAAAAAAGAAAAAAAAATAAAGGTGATGCACTGGCCTAAAACAAAAAAAAAATAACTTTAATTTTTTTGAAAGTGAGGATTTCTTGCCTAAAGTAAAAGAAAAAACTTTAAAAAACAAACAAACAATAAAATAATTAATTAATTTTTAATTTTAAGGGGTTCAGAATAATTCAAATAAATTTTATTTTTTTTAAAAAAATACAAATAGGCCATACACTAAAATAAATAATATTCTAGCAAAGAAACATCATAAAAAATGCAAAAGACTTGTCTAAAATTATTTTAAAAATCTAACAAAAAATCCAATAAAAAATTAAAATAGAAGGATGAAATCATCAAAATAAAAAAAAAAGATATAAAAATTCAATGGGCCAGAAAAAAAAGAGGCGGGTGCACGCTGGCTTGGCTAATTCGAGTTAGCATAGTAAACTCGCGACTCGAATTGTGAGGTTGAGCTATCTTCACGTAAAACAAGTGGAAAAAAGAGAGTTTAAAATGTTTAATTTTCAATAAACTCAATATTGAAAGATAAAAAAAAAATAGATATAAAAGAAAAAGAAAATAAAAAAGATCGATGTTGATTCGGGTTAACACCTCACAATTGTGACTTGGATCATAAGATAAGAATCCTCGCATCAGAAAAAATTATGATCTACACTCAAAATTAATTAAATATTAAAGAATAAAATCAGAAAAATAAATTAAAATAATAATAAAATAAGGAAATACTTTTTAATTTTTGCTTGGCTAGTACGAACCTCATAGCCATGAGATAGAAAAGAAAGGGGAAGAAAAAATTTGATCCTTCCCCAACTGCCATGAAAAACAATACATGCATCACCTTATTAGAAGCGCCTTGACTTGACGGTGTTGGTTACACGGTGGTCGGGTATTTTTGACCATCGGAGGAGGCACACACGTCGCTTGGATGTGACAGTCCTCCTCCACACTCTACTACGTGTTTCTCAATTCCCTATAACTCTTTTTTTATATTCCTAAAAGACCAAACTAATCCTCTTTGATATTCTATATAACAAAAAAAATCAGCGTAAAAGTCCAAAAAGCTCACAGATGGTAGCTTTACAAATTTTGGTTTCAAGGGGTGCAGTAATTAAAGTAAATTAGATAGAAAAAAAAACCCTTACATGATAGTAATTTATGTACTTTTTTTTTTAAAGGGTAATATGGTTATTTTATTATTTATATTTTGTGCAAAAAGACCATTCTACCTTTCCTAAATTAACACGATTAATTGGTGTTTTTAAAAAGATTATTGTACCCCAAAGTAAAGCTTATTTTTTCAATGGAGAGGTCAAAAAAAAAAATTTTACTATAACAATACAAAATAATAATATGTGTCTCGTGCTAAGACCTCGTAGATTTTTTTGTATAATATATATATAAAACATAGGCTTACCAGAAAGCTGAGATTTGGTTACAAACAAGATAGAACAAGATGATTGTATTTAGAGGTGAGAAAAAAACTGAAAAATTAAGAAAACTGAGAAAATAAAAAAATAATAAAAAAAGCTGAACTGTGAAAAAAACTGATTAAACCGATTAAAATTTTGAAAAAATTGACCGGTTCGGTTTCGGTTTTATAAGTCTAAAACTAAAAAAACCGAACTAAACCGAACCGAAAAAACTAGAAAAAAACCGAGTCAAACCGGAAAAAACCGAGCCAAACCGATTTGAATCAGTTTTTGTCTTAAAAAACTGAACTGAACCGAAATCGGTCGGTTTTTTTTAAAAAAATTTAATTTGATTATTTTTTAATTTATAAAACCAAACCAAACAAAAAAATCATTCCTTCTACTTATACTGAACTCGTTAACCAGCTAGTTTGCGTGCAGATCAAATAAATGGATTGTTTCCCCTGCCAAGCTGTACTTTAATTTGCGTTTCTTAAGAATGGCACTTGAAAGTTCGAGAAAGATCTAGCATTTTGCCAGGCTGCTTCCGTGGATGATATATATTGATAGTGTTTGTGTTTTTTTTTTTATAAATAAATTCTTATTTGTTTTAAATTAACCTTTTTAGATGTTTGAGAAGCTGAGCCCAACGACCGCTGCTGGACCAGGTGTACCATGAACGTGGGCTTTGTCTGATGTGAGTGCTGAAGCCTAGCATCGCTCCCTCAAGACAAAAACAAAGAAAAGGACTTGATGATGAATGTGGTCTTTGTCATGTAAAAGAACTAGTCACGGCCGAGCTGCTTTCGGTGGTGATAAGCATAAGCGTTTTGAATGCTTGTGCAATGTATAATAATGTGTTTGTGCGTTGAAGTTGGTAAAACCAATTTAAGTCACTGGAAAAATATATATGCCTTTTTTTACAAAAAAAAAAAAGAGGAAAAAAAAACTAAATTAATTTAGTGTTTTTCTACAAAATAGAGTTTCGAATTGATATTGAAAATAAATAAGAGCCTTAAATTCGAGATCGGTATTAATATAATTATTAGTTTTTATCGAAAAAATTCATTTAGGAATCAAAACACACAGAAACCTTCAACGATTATTCGTGTAAATTCTTTAGCAAAATGAGAGAGACAAAATCAAAACAAAAGGGGAATTAGGATGTCCCATCTAATAACAAAAGTACGAAATGTCATTTTAAATAGGTATTTGGACACAATATAAAAGGCAAAGGATGCATGGATGTGATATCCTGATAAACTATATGATTAACAAAATATATCAATTTAATTAGGGGTCTTTTAACATTCTAACATAGTTTGGTAAAAATTTTGGAAAAATAAATACAACCAAATCTATGTCTAACATAAAAATTAACCTAAAATTTTAAGAAAATTCATTAATCAAGAGATGAGATTTAAAATTCAATTACTAAGAAAAAAAAACAGAAAGCTGATGTGATATAAGAAAGAAAGGAAATAAAGGAAGAAAAAAAGGATCACATAGAACATTTTATAACTCTCTTTTTAACACACCCGATACTATTGAAAGATCTCGACGAAACGATTTTAATCACACATTGGTACAAGACCACCTCACAAGGTTATAGTTAATTAAGGATTTTATTCGGGATTAATTTAGGGTTAATTAAGACCTCATTTGATGGTCTTTCAATATATAATTAGAATTATCTTGTCGAAATCTTTCTAACGGTATTAGTTGTATCGAAAACAAAGCCTCAATATATCCCTAATGAACTATTCTTCCATTTCTTAAATCTAATTATATCACACATCTTATCTTTTTTTTTTTTTTATCATTATATCTTAAATCTCATATTTTAATTACTAGATATTCATAAAAATCTGGATTGATTTTTGTTCAGGATAATTAATCAACATAAAAAATATTTTCTAAAACATGAATAAACAACTGTTATTCTCGAGAATAACAGTGGTATACAAAACTGAAATTCATAAACGTGATTCTGTTAAAATTGTGATAGTTCTCGTATAGTTTTTTAACCTATGTCATTGTTAACATATAAAGCTGCCACGTGTTTTGGTTCAGCATCTATCCAGAGTGTACCGAATGTGACATTGGAGTATATTGTCTGCTGCTAGAATTAGATTTCTTTTTCTTTTAGATTTCTTGTTCTCTACTGATACTCTCCCTTTGCTTCTTTTAATCTACTTAAATATTCGTTTCGTTCTTCCTCAATTCATCAACAAAGAAGTCTTGCAATACCTTCGCCCTTCCCTATATTAATAGAGAGTTTGATATCAGAGCTGCAGTTCGCCGTATTTCTATAAAACATCAACACCCGGAAAAAAAAAAAAAAGGAGGCGATGTCAGACTGGGGGCCAGTGGTGATAGCAGTGGTGCTGTTTGTGCTTTTAAGTCCAGGATTGCTATTCCAGTTGCCAGGGAGGAGCAGAGTTGTTGAGTTTGGGAATATGCAGACAAGTGCGTTATCGATATTGGTCCATACCATCATCTTCTTCGGCCTCATAACCATCTTTCTCATTGCTATTGGTGTTCACATTTACACAGGATAGCCAAATAATGCTAGAGATATCTCCTTTATTTTCCTTTTTTACAAAGTTGATCACCCCCATAATCTGTTTCACTGTCTGAAGCATGAATATCTGTTTCATAGTCTGCCCTGATGTCTTGTATTGCGTTAATTGGGCGCTTGCTTTTCTTTGCCGGTGGTTCTCTTGTTTTTTTTCTTTGATTTTCGTTGTTGTTAATTGATTTATTTTTCTTGTAATGATACTTCAGCCGATTACCAACTAAAAGTTTAGATTCTTATTCTACATATCTCCCATCTATTTCCTAGTTGCGTTGAGTCTTTCTTTTTTCTTTTTGCTGAAAGAGTATGGCACTAATGACATGCGTGAAGTGGTTTCTACTCTGGTTTTTGAATGTTTGAGAGTGATGTTGGACGCTCTCGTCGCTGGACACCGTGGGGAGGATGGTGGCCGGTGGCCTCATCTCCTCCTATCCCGTGACCACATAACAACACGGCATCTTTTTAAAATTTAAAATTATTTTTGGTAGAATTTTGTAGTTGAAAACCACATGGATTCGATTATTGGTACGGGACTCCCATCAGTGGAATTGCGTATGGTCGATGATATTGATAAGCTTCTCTTGAATATATAAAAAGTTATGCTATTGTGTGAAAGCTGTTGATTTTCTAGTTCTAATCTAACTAAACTAACATCATTTAGATATGGTTTGTTACGAGATTAAAAAAATGAATATTAAATATTATAAGCGTGATTTTTTAAAATGTAAAAATTGATTTTTAAAGATGTTAAGTGTGTTCATTGTGAATATAAAAAATAATTTTATTATAAATAATGATTATTGAGATATAATAAGGAAATAATTTGATATGTATTTAATTTAAAACAAAAGGTAATAATCTTTGTTTGAAGAGTAAAATTTACTTTTCTAAAACATCAATTCAAAATATAATTATAACCTCTTTTAATAATTCACTTTTTCTAAAAAAAAATAAATCAAACAAGTTTAAATTTTACATTGAAAAACCAGTGTTTCTTAGATGTCTTCTCTTATAGAGGAAAAATACATCTTTTTTTACGGATTAAATTGAAATTAATAACTTCTCTTAATACTTAAATGAAGAAATAAATAACTAAAAAAATCTTTCATTTGTTATCCTATACAATATTAATTTCTATATGTGCCACTTAATTAAGATTCTATTAAGAAAATGAAGAAAAAAAATTCATAAAAGTCTTATTAATACCTCTCTTTAACTCTACCAATCGAGGAAAATATGTTTACTACTAGAGAAAAAAAGGGAGTGGAGAGAATTTAATTTTATGAGTTTATTTTTTTTAATTTTTCAATGCAATCCTAATAATTGTTTTTTTTTTAATTTATATACCTTTTTTTTCTCGTTCGATTCCAAGGACGACTTCTCACTATTTGACTTCCTTTTTAAAAGCACTAGACGATTATAGCCGTCAGATTGGGTCGTTGGTGGTGGTAGGAATACCTTATAGCACAACTTGGTTAATAATATAGAGGGGAGTTTAGAATATGCTCAAAACATGGCCACCTATCATTATCATCGGGATTGAATAAAGTAGTAGAATTCTTTTGTACCGTAATAAAATACGAAAGTGAAACTCACTAATTTCAAATGTAGTTATAAATAAAAAAGATTTATAGTATGTTCGTACTCAAATGCAATTCAATTGATAACTTATTATAAATTTTATATTTAGAATAAAATATTAAATTATAATTGAACTCAACCATATTATTTAGAATACTTGTGGAAATAAATTGAATTAACAATTTTGGCTATTTCATCTTCAAAATTATTTTTTTAATTAAAAAATATGTTTTGTATTACAAAAACCCTTATATTTACTATTTTTTAACTACTATACTTGTAATATTTTTACCATCTTTATATTAATTCTACGGTCGAGCATGTTTGGTGCCCATCAAATCAAATGTTGTTTCTTACACCACTATCATCGCTTTTATGGCCAAGTCACAGAATGTTGACGAGGCTTTACAATTAGTTCAGAGGATGAAGTTAGCTAGATGTAAGCATGATATATTTTTTTACAATTCCTTGATTCATATTCTAGGGAGAATGGTCGATTTGAGGAGGTTGTTGGTGTTTTTTAGAAGATGTTAAATACAGGGGTCTCTCGTAATACATCTACCTATAATTCCATGATTTCTATGCTTTGTCATCATAGTCAAGTATCAAAGCCCTTGCTCTTCTTCGGGAGATGAAAACCGATGATGTCCCAAAATCTAAAGTGTTTAGAAACAAGGTTTTTATGGATGGATAAATTAGTTAATCATTTAGTTTTTACAATATGCTACACTTTTCTTAGCCAAAATAGTTATAGTTTAATGTTGAAGGCTATGTACTTGTAAAAGGTTCTCTATGATAGGTTATGCGACTTTCAGATGTTTAAGTAAATATTTTTATGGAGAGAAAAAGAGTGCAATGATATTTTAGAGAGAGATACTCTGAAAATATGTATGCATAAATATTGAGAATAGAGAAATTATGAACTCTTTATCTAAATGATTCAAGAGGTATTTATAACCCTTGAACCTTATTCTTTTGTTGTAGTGGAGGGGCTGAATAGTCACTCCATCCTTATAAATTAATTTGTTTTATCATGAGTTGTGTTCCACTCAGCCCACCTCAAGACACCACAACCACTCACATGTCTTCCACTTAATTTATTTAGCTAAGAGATGGAGATATTGTAGACCATGAGAAACTTTTGTACACCTAGCAGTGAAGGGGAAGACGTGCTTAAGGTGCGATGCGGGGAGACGGGCGTGAAGCATGGGCAAGGGGTGCCAAACATAGAGCCTGGGCTCAACAAAAAATTCTAAGGAGGGTTTGGTATAGTGTTGGGCCCACCGAGCTTTGGGCTCGACAAGGTTTTGGGTATAAGAAGGATTGAGACCAACAAGGAGCCAAGTCGGGGAGGGTCGGGCGTGGTTGGGAGTAAGGCCCAAAAACCCATGAGGTATTGATGCGGGTCGCTAGGGGCCAGATGCCGAGGGCCAGGCATGGGGAGCCCTATGCATGCTCCTTGTGCCTTATTGTGTTTATATGGCGTCAGGCTATAGGCCTGGGGCCATTTAAATGAATGATATGGCTCCATACCAAAATATTAATAGAAAAGTGATATGACTCTAGATCTGATTTATTAGAAACTTTGGCACTCTGCAAGTTTGATGGTCAGGCATTCTACCGATTGCTTAAGATATGCTTAGAACTGAGGATATGAATTTGTGGAGTCAATTATTGGATGACATAGTGAACAAGCATATGCTAAGTCTTGATAAATCAGCCTATGCTCTTTTAATTCATGGCCTTTACAAAGCAAATAAAAGCAAGTGGGCTTAACATTTTTTTAAGGAAATGATCGGCAAAAATATAAATTGAAAAATAAGTTGGAAAATACTTTTCAGTATTTGGTTATGTTATGGAAAATGAGTTGGAAAATAGCTTATTAATATTTTTTTAAGTTTATTAAAATAATAAGGAACAAATCTTACAAATTAAAAAGTTGAATGAGAATGAAATTGAAAAAAATCTAATTTCATAAATTATCTCAAATAAAATAAATAATAATCAAAATAATAGAGATCAAATCTAACAAATAAAAAAAATTAAAAGATGATGGAATTAAAATAATAACAATTATAATTTCATAAATTATTTCAAATAAAATAAGTAACAATAAAAAAAATGATGACTAAATTTGATAGATAAAAAAATTTCAATTAAAAAAATAATAAGAGAAAAACAAATAACAATCATAAAAATATGGACAAACGTTAATATAAAAATAAAATTAAATCAAATTTTAAGGGATGAAATTAAAAAAAAAAATATATCAATCAAAAGTTTGAGGACCAAATTTGATATAATCCGCAAATAATATAATATTTCTAAATTTTTCACAACTTCTAAAAAGTATTTTCTGTCTAAAATAAAAGGAAAATATTTTTCTGGAAATTAAGCCATATTTTTTTTTATTGAAAAGTGTTTTTTGTTGATTAATTTTTTTAATAACAGACAAATATAAAAAAATTTAAAAAATAATTTCTAAAAAACCACAAGTAAACAAACTCGGATAGCATTACATTATCATATGCAAAAGGTTTGGGCCAGTTGCAACACCCAAGACCACCAATGGATACCGTATGCGGTGAAAGTGCCATCAAAATTGGCCATTGACACGGGATGAACATTGAATTCCACCGTTCACTTGACAGATGATCACGCCTGTGCCACTTCCTCTGTACAAAGAGACAAAACCGTTACCAGAACTTATGAGAAGCTTGTCCTTATCTTATACTTACAAGGCTCTTCATAGTAAATGGCCTTGAGACCATCATATCCAGAAGTTTGAATTTGGAAGAATCTTTAAACTTCAAGAGATTTGATCCAACTAACTAACAGCAGGATAAGGGACAACTGTTCAAATCTATAAAAAGAAAAGGAAAAGGACAATTGTGATCAAACTCTTGGCCTGCCTTATTTATTATTTCTGCAGAAGGTCCCATCCCATATTTCCAAGCTTTTATCCGACTGTATGACGTGTAACCATGCTCTGATCCAATTGACTAGTGCTTCATCCCTGCTTCAAAGGGCATAGGCCTACAGCACAGTCGACCTTAAGAGTTGTCTTTTCTATCCAGTAGGCTAACGCCTGTACATATACTGCAAATAGCACTTACCGAACGTAATTTGCTGTGGTCTCTTAATTACGACATGCTTGGTAACCTTCAATTTTCCTATTAAATAATTGGACTGCAGTCTATGCAAATATGATATAATACATGCACAGCTTTACTCCAAGTGACAGCGGGTCTTTTTGCTTCTTGGTGTTCTGAACATGACGAACACTTCTATATGATTTTTTTTTATTTTAAAAAAACCCTTCTCCTTCCATTTTCGATTTAGCATAAAGATTCTGAGTATCTAACTATACCAGAGTGGATTCAGAATTTCATCAAACAACAACAAATGAAAAAAAAAATTGGAACTGAAAAAAATGGTAATCGTCATGTGAAATCTCAACTTTATCTCGTTAGATTCACAAAAAGAAAAAACCTCATTCAGTATCTCAATCATCTCTCCTTCCTCTTTAGAATTAAATATGGTTACAAGAAAATAATACAGATGTGGTAATGTTGATATATTGCTGAACAAATAGGGGAATTGAATATCAGAAAGAACCCGGGAACAACTCTCCCATTTCCTCCCACAAGCAAGAATTCATTACACAAGTTCTTAAGACCTTAATATTCACCATTTCTAATTGATAAAATAAGTCATATCCACAATTTTAAGCCATCAGGAAACACAGTTATCCACAATTCCTGTCAATTCATGAAAAAGCTGGGTAATTTCATATATACGCAGCACCATTCACTAGAACATTAGTGCTGCTCAATACTCCCGTACACAGTTCAGCTCTCTGAACCACTTTGCATTCACAAAAGTTTCCATGCTGCAGTCACGCCAAGAAAAGGAAAAAAGAATTAATCTACACACCAACATGCATATAATCTGTGTATTCAATAGGGAAAAACAATGACATACACGTGTACAAAAGTATAGAGAAATAGATCCATAGAAAACATGCCATATTTATCATCTTCCCATAAATCAACACAACTTCCTATAGTTCTATGTTAGACCAGGAAAAACGAGAATGACTGATGCCCCTAAATTCTTGTCAAATATGTTCCTAGCAAAACATGCCATATTTAATTGTTCCTAGCAAATCTAATTTTTCCTGGATTTGATCTGCATTTAGAAGATTTATTTAGCAGTAAATATATTCTCATGCATTATGAATATGTGGACAAGCCAAGTGCATCACTACCACCATCAAAGCACATCTCAATTAAATTTGAATGTGGATAAAGCTCAAATTAAAAGTCAAATTTAACTAGCCTTATTCAAAAAAGTTATGAGCCAAGAGTAACAAGCTTCAATTTATTCCATTTATTTGTCAAAATAGCCATCTCCTATCAAACTCCACCAACTACAGATTTGGACATGCCTTTAAAGTTTAATCAATACAAATTTTCACACCTTAACCACCTTCAACTACAAATAAAACAATGTCTTCTGGTTGCAAGATTAGACGGATGGGATTGAGAGTTTTTCAACAATTTGAAATTTGGAATCTAAAGAATAGAAAAGGGCATACACAGCAAAAAGGTCCACGATAGGATTGATATTTAGAGCCTCTTTACATTTAGAAGATCCAAATTATATTTCCAATATGAGATTGAAACAGCCAACAAAAGACATATCACCCTAAATGAACCGAAACCCAAGATCCAATACTGAGTTATTCCTCATCCTCATGTTCAGTATCTAGCCAGCATTCCAATGTTGAGTTCTAAATAACAGCAGTATTAAATGTTAGATAGCAAGGCAGCTAGCAAGAAAGCAGGTTTACCAGAACGGAAAGAGATAGACAGGATGCAATGAATGATAATGTGTTTTAAAGAATTGGTTCGAGAAATCTTGTCATTCTAGCTCCAGAAAGGAGGGAATTTTCTTCCGAAGAAAACATCTTCTATCCAACATGGTTTCCAAAGTCCCAAAATATAACTCCTGTTAACAAAAGAATCGACAATCCGAGGCTAAAAAAAGTTAAGGATAGTTAGACCTTTTTGATCAAGATGAAGCCATAAAAAGGAAAGTTGAAAAAAAAAATTCTCCTTTTCAGTTTAATTAGATAATAATAATTCAATCGGCACAGACAGAAACATTAATCTGCAGGATATGGCACATCCATTTTCAACCTATCAATCTTCACGATTCCAAAAAACCTCCTAAGTTTACCGACCAACACATCCAAATACAAATTAACAAAACAGAGCTGCTTCTCTTCACCACTTACAGCCTTACAAGAGCACAAACATAGACAACGAAAAGTAGCACAATATCCAAACGAAACCAGCCAAGATTCCTTAAAAGATTTCATGAAATTAACACACAAACAGACAAAACACACACAAATCATAACAAACCAAAAGAACAAAAGAAGGAATTCTTGATTAATTACCAGGAATCTCCTTTCGAGGAGAAGGAGTCGTGGCGTAACAAAGAATAGAGCGGCCCAGCATGGAGACAGTAGAAACAACCCCAGCAACATAAAACACCATAACCAATCCAAGAACCCAAGGCATCAACAAAAACCCAATAAAAAACGTAACCGATCCACATAACATCAAAGCCAACGATATCCCTAATAGCAACGACGCGAACCCCCCTGGCGTTATTCCCGGCAACCTCCTCCTCACCGACGTGGAGGGCACCGGAAACTGATCAGAAAACGAGATCGGCGTCGATGGTGAACGGAGGAGATTGAATACTAACGCTGATAGCTCGTCGAGTACTCGAGATTGTTGATCTTGATTCTGTCTTCGCATCATTTTTATCGATTTCTTGATTATTAGATTTTTAACAGAAATCTTAAATCTTGAAAAATTTGACAACCTTGGCTAATTACCTCTCTGTGTAGATAGGGAGTTTAGAGATGTTAAGACCAGCGTGATTTTGGGTTTCGATAAAATCGAGGAAAGTGGACGAACACATAAACTTTATCTACACAGAGAGTTTTCAAATAACAAGCTGAGGATGAGTTATGATAAATAGGCAAAGATTCGTTTGTTTCTCGGGAAATTCTTTCAAGAAAGTGAATAGAAAGGAAGCGCTGGACGCGGCGATCGCTTCTATTAATAGAGTTTTGATGTGTAAAAATTTTTGTAGTGTAGAGAGAAAATGAGAGGCTTGTGTGTGGATTTTGTTTGTTTGGATGGGGTTGTGCTTTTATCCAGAAGGAATTGCTGTACCTTTTCATTTCTTTATATATATATATTTATTATTTAGTCCTTTACATATCAGTCTTCCAATTTTACCTCAGTCTCGAATCAGTCTTCAAAGTTTGTGATCTTCATTGTTGACCTTGCAGCTAACACTACCGCTTCAATTTGGTCCTTTATAATTAGATGTGATGGAAAGGCTAGCCTGTGAATTGCGGTTCCTGAACGCTTGATTTCAGTGTTTGGAAACCTTAATTAATTTAATAAAAC
This sequence comes from Populus trichocarpa, assembly GCF_000002775.5. Classification (NCBI taxonomy): domain Eukaryota; kingdom Viridiplantae; phylum Streptophyta; class Magnoliopsida; order Malpighiales; family Salicaceae; genus Populus; species Populus trichocarpa. Next base: position 17,893,578 of record NC_037287.2, on the reverse strand, counting down.
TTGTAGTTTTGTATTAGAAGACGAGGAATTTTTTTCTTTTTTTATCATTTCAAAACAAGGTGTTTTTATTTATTTTTTATCACTTTGATTGGTTCAACATGACAAAATCGTCAAATTTATACAGCAAGAGAGATTATCATGCCTCGTGTAATCATAAGCATATCAAGCGATTATATTTTTGCTGTGGTAAAATAATAAAAAAATATTATGATGGGGGCTAAGAATGTAATTATGAAACTGATTTAATAATGTTCTAACAAATAAATTGAGTGTTCATTTGTAGTTTAATAATAAAAAAAAATTGTCATGCAATTGGCTAAAAAAATCACTAACTTTTCCCCTAGGGTTTCCGCTTGACTAGTACTGTTAAACTTGTATTACACTTCTCTTCTCGATCCTCATCATATCAATAATTACCTTTGCTTTCAATCAAAGTGTATAGAGAGTGCTTTTGTATTAATAAAACATTTTAAAAAAACAATATATTTAAAAAAACAGCTAGTAGCCATGAATGGTAATCAAGGAGCTCTATAAAGTCAGTGCAACGAAGACGAAGGGGAAAGCCCACTACCTCGTTAAGAAGAATATAGTGAATGACTTTTTCTCCCACGTGTTTCGAATGGGTAAAAGCCGGGAGAGAACAGGAATATATAAATCATGAAGAGAATTTCCTGTTAATAAAAAAATAGAAAAAACTTTTATCATATCGTTAAGAATAATAAGAGTGGGCTCCAGAAATTGAAGAATACATGAATGGAGCATCTCTTGCGAGACAAAGAGTGGTGATCACAATTAACCCTCGAGCGATTTATATTAAGGGTTAGATTCTAGATTTGTTTTCTAAAAATTATTAATTTTAATTTTATAAATTTCAGGATCATTAAAGGTTTATATGGTCATTAACTTTAAGATGAAATTAGTTACTATTAATTTTTAATAATAAATTAAAAAGTGGTGATCAATTGAGGAAGACACCTCTTTATTAACTTATAATTATGTATTCGGTTAATTTTTGCTAATGCTATGTCAATTGATTCCTTTGTTTTCTAATTTGAGTCGGTCGAGACTAATTAACATAATTAATCTGTGTAATTATATTTATTACACGTAATGATATTGGCATTGATTTCATCGACAAAAAACAAAAGAAATAAAGTGAAAGAAATCCAAGAAATTGCAGAAACAAATAAAAATCAGTAGAGATGGAATTGACTGATTGGACAGACATTCACAGTGGCAGGTTAATCACTGGATGGAGCCATTTTACTTTTTAAGAGTCAGCATCATCTGTTTTTTCAGCTTTATCTTTTAAAATTTATTTAATTAGAGATTATACTTTTTTTATTATTATTTAATTGAGTTTTATTTATTATTTTATTTATTTTTTATAAATAAATTTTATTCATGAATTAAATAAAATCAATTTGTTAAATATAAATAAAAAATGATTTTTTTTTTGGCGTTGCTCTAGTAATACATATGGTTTCTTTTAATATCACTATGCATTTTTTTTTGGATGTGGGTAGGTTTTCTGTTGCAGGTATTGTCCACACTCCATGGTATAATAACGATGAGTTTTTAGTGATTTATTAAAAATTATTTTTAAAATCAACACATCAAAATAATCAAAAATATATATAAAAAATAAATTTTTCATAAAAAAAATTTAATTTTTTAAAAATACGAGTTGAATCATGTTTCAAATGCTTCCTTAAAAAAGGTGTTTATGGAAGTGATACGTACTGTTTTTAAAAATATTTTTATTTAAAAATATATTAAAATAATATATTTTTTTATTTTTTATATCTATGCTTTGAAAAGATTAAAAAAATTGATTTTTTTTTCTTAAAAAAACACCGGTTAAAACACAGTACCCGTCTTTAAATTCCTTATGATCGAATAATAAACAGGTCAAGTTCTACTAATTACCTTGGAAGAATGGGATGGGAGGGCACACTTCCGCAAGCAGTTGAGACTCAAGGTCGAGGGTATTACTTGTTCTTTTGAATCTGGCATGCACCACACATGTTAAATACTAAGCTGTCCTCTCCGACATGAAAGTTGTCTTCATAATATAATACTGTCCCACCTAATCAATGACATCGATTTAAAGTTATTTTAAGCTTAAAGATGAAAATATTTTAAACTTCTGTGGTAGACCGCCAACACACGTCCTCGTCTGTCACCATCGTCGCCGAGCAAAAAACATGAAAAATGTTCCTTCCATGCGAAATCACGTGCACCTGCATAAATGACTTAGGCATGAATCGAGACAAAGATGTCTCAACAAAATTATAACTGTTGCATAGACTGTATTTGTGGTATTATATTATTGGTTGCTGACCTTTTCCTTCCTCGTACGTGTCATAACTCATAACCATGACTTCCTAACCAATCCGATATATATATAAATTGCCTGTCCACCTATCTATTTTATTAATTAATTAGTGGCAATGTATATAGCAGTAAATCAGTTTCTCTACCAATGTCAATGTTACGATTTGTTGTTGATTCTTCTACAAATTAATCAAACTTAATTGGCAATCAATCATATTTGAGTAGAAGTAATTATATGGGACTGTATTCCAAACAATATTTCTTGAAAATTTAAATTATTTTTATTTTGTTTTTGGATTTCTTTAATATGTTGATATTAAAAATAATTTTTTAATATATTTTTAAATAAAAAATACTTAAAAATTAAAATGACAAGAAAATACCTCGTATATATTCTATATGTATCAAGCGATCAAAGAAATCTGTAGCAACACCGCATTTCTTCTGCGCGCCGCCCATAAGCGATTGGGCCGAGTTAGAAAGAGAGACACTCGGGTCAGTTCAAAAGGGCTGAACAAAGCTAAGCGGTAGACAAGGCCACCTGCCCAGTCTGCCTGCGTGGTATAGGGCGCCCACATTTCTTCTTTAAAGTAAAAAGTAAGCGGTCGAGTCACAGATTTGCCTTCAGAACTCACAAGGCATTAGTGCGGTGATCAAGCGATCTGTCTCCTCTTACAGTTCAACCCTAAATAGCCAAGATCAAAACTCTGGCCTAATTAGTTGTTACCGTATGGCTACTTGCTTTGGTTACCTTTCTTCACAAAGAATCAAGCAAGACGCCACAAAAAAACGTTGTTACCATATAGCTACTAGCTTTGGTTCTTTGCAAATGCATGGAATGCCACAATCAGTAAGCATTCAAACTGCCAAAAACTCTGAGCTTCCTCTCTCTCTCTCTCCCGAACATGTTTATTTTGCTATTCAAAGCAGACATGATAATAACTAAAAGGTTAAGACGTCTGCTTTCTTTATGCTCCCCATGAACGTATCATTAGTCAAGAATACGTGTAGGTAGGTAGCCTGAAAAACACACTGTCAGCAAACTGCAATATTTAGTACCTTAGAAGTTAGATGTATATCTACTAACTGGGTGCGCTTTGTTTCTATTTTTTTTAATGAGATTTCTAGACTCTACGTAAAGTCCAGCTAAAACAGTTCAGTGATAGTATAGCAGCAACTGTGTCATGCATTGTTTTTTTCTCTCCCAAAGCAATGTTAGTATAGCAGCAAATAGAGAGAGATTCATACATCTTATTCTGTCGTCTACTCCTCTGCATATGATCCACAAAGGGAGTTGAGGAGGAAGAAAATCAATCTCTGTAAATTAGACATGCACGACAGTTATGAGATTAAAACAATAATAATTCCCTGCACAGTTGCACTGAATCTGAAATTTGAAAAATCCTGTAATTTCACATTGATAATATGAAATAATCACAAAGGTAAATGGGTTGGATGCAGGCAACTGGATGGCATGGATTAGCGACAGGAGGAAATAGGAAGGATAATTGATGTCCTTGAACTTCTCCTTCAAGATTAATCCGGATGAATTTTTCGTATCGCGGGATTTATATGTACTTTGTTATTTTTAAATATATATTTCCATGAATTTGAGTTAAATAAACCATGCATGCACATGGGCGAGCGCGCGAGCACACATATATGAATGTTATGTATCTTTACAATCCAATTTTCCAATGTTGCAAATGAACGTCTAGTGCAAGTTCCTCAAATTCATTTATTGACAATGAACGTTAACACATGCCATAGTGGAACACTATGTATCGGGGCTTAATAGAATGCAGTCAATGATAAATATATGCTTTTGAATAAATGGAAATGTTTGGAAACAGAGTTAAAATGCTTGGGAGGGTGGAGGATACTTAAACATCAGCTCAAATAAGAAAGAGAAGAGAAGCAGAAACGGTGGAAATGCAACTTCGGCAGGAAGATAATGAAGGTAAAATGGGCTAGTGCATGCATGTGAGATCGAAGAGGTAACTAGATTGCCTGCCATTATAGCCGCCTCCAGCGGTAAGTTATCACACTGCATGTGCTGCCTCACTATTTAAGCAAACTCAGTGTCGTTTGTTGTGGAGGATGATACAGAGGGTGATCCGAGTCTTTACCGTTCTTCATTGCTACAATCTGCACGTAATACAATTAACCCAGTTTTCCATGTGTTGCAAGTAAAATTCCAATATGCACTTGCTGAAAGAGCAAATGGCAACAGGATTAAACACTCTTTACCTGTTTCTCTAGCAGCTGGTTTTCTTCTTTCAACATCTTTTCCTGTTGAGAGCAAAAGACATTCATATAAAAATCAAAGTTACCTAATTCAATTTTCCTATATATATATAAATAATAAAGACATTTGATTATGAGATCACTTCATTCATGTAGAATGGCACACAGGCAAACTGCACTTGAGCACACAGCACTAAAGAACACAAAGAAAGAGCAGAAAGCCCGCATGATTTTTTCTCTCGTCTGTGGCTTGCTTTATATTCATAAATTACTGCTTTCCCTTCCTCGTGACATTTAATTTAGTAACTATCTTACTTCATTGATTTACCTAATGATGTTCCTCGAATAAGAATGAACGGTTACTAGAGACTATGCATAGGCCCAAACTTGACCATGGTCAGACAATACAGGGGGGACCTAGGCCCAAACTTGACCATCTCACCACACAGTATATCATGCATTATTCTTCTAGAGATCATAATAATGTGCAAGGATTCGAAGTATGCAGCAAAATAGTTTTTAGTCGAAAGTTTTCTCATACTTGGATTGTACGATAAGCAAGCCTTACTTTTGAAGTCAATTTTAGCTTTGACATCCTTAGGAAACAGTTTTTAACAGACAGTAGGAAAGACTTACGAATTGATTATGCCCAACAATGAATAGTGCTAGTTATCCAACAGTAAAACCAGAAATTAGGAATGCAATAATATCACCTAAAGCTCATTAAGGTTGACTAGCCATAATTGCTTTGGACCGGCTCTATTCTACTATTTTGCTAAGAAGCATTCTGGATTTTTTTTTAATTAAACTTCAGGATAGCATGCCCATTTGAAACATAATGCAGGAGGTTGATCAAAAGTTCTTAGACGACAATTAAAGCATGATCAATAGACCGATTGCATCCTTGGAAGATCATCGTTGACAATTAATTCAGATATCATTGATGCAGTAAAGGGATGCTATATGCTATATGCTGGTCCAGGAATCCTAGACATGACATGATCTGAGCATTTTAGCAGCTATAAAATGTTGGATGCAAACAACGGGTAGGTTTTCTTAATTATGAATAAGATGTTTCGGAAGTTTTCTCATACTTGGATTGTATGATGATAAGCAAACCTGGAAGTTTTTGTATCAGAAACCTTCTCTGGTCAAAAGAGCTACTAGAGAAAAATGAGGATCCTAAGATCATGTCTTGCTCTCTCCATGCAGCATTCATGCATTGATTGCAAATGGGGGTTTATATATTGCAGAAAATGATTTTCAAAGCAGTTATAACCAAATGCACTTTCATACCTGGTCGTGGAGGGACTTCACTGATTCCAACATCATTTGTATCTGAAACAAAACGAAAAATGATGAAAAGAATTGTAGTGCTATTACGAGATAGTATAGTTGTGCTGGTGAACGGGATGTGCCCAGGAATACAAAATACACTGGTTCTAAAATTCTAGAATAGAAAACAAACTAGCAATCAAGCAACAAATAGTGGATTGAAGATAGTGTCTGTCATAATAATCAATTATATTCTTTCAAACCTCTAACTAGATTCCTAGTTTTTCCAACTGAAAGTAACTTTAGGCTTGCAAGTCTTCTATTTCTTATAGCTTGCCTTCAATGTTATCAACTAAATTCTTCAATTCTACATTTTAAGCAACAATGACACCATATAGCTCTTAAAGCTTTCTTAAAATTTTTACCCTTGACATCATTAGTTATCAAATTTTCTTTAGACTTTTCTTAATCCAAACACTTTTTTTACACAACAACTTCTTTCTTATTAAGAAATGGAGCATTGAAAGTCTCTAAGAGCAAAAATTCTTCTTCGAGAAGGATAACACTTCCGAACAGAATTTTCAACTTGAGCAATAACATTCATCTTTGTAGATGACTGGTCCAGCTTTGCGTCCAACTTTTGCTCTTGTAGGTTGTTTGAACAATTCCCACCTTCCCAAGCATCATCTTTTGATAAAAGTTTTTATTTTTCAAAACGAGCCAAAGAACTCTCCATAGACATTGGACATTCAGAATTATCTTCTTTATTCGGATAAGAACCATTGTTACTTCCTTATATATGATTTGGTAATGCAGGTTTATTACATAGAGATGACCTTATAGGTGTTGCAATAACTATACTTCATCGTGTTCACATTCTTTTTCTTTGCATGAAAGAAAAATACCTTTAGAGCTTTAAACTTGTAATGAAACCTTCTCTTTACAAGGATCAATAGAAAAGAGTTCTAGTTGTTGATTTGGTCCTCCATCATGATCAAGATTACGGTCGCAATCTTGATAACAATCACAATCCTGGTATATTTTAACATCATGTGAACCAAACAAGACATAATAGCCTATTCATGTTAATTATACTATAGACAATAATTTTTTCTACGTGCTTGAGACATGATAAACATCTTGAAGATGTACATGATCAGATTTATAGCGAAGCGTGTTTATCATCTTACCAATATAAGTGATTGGTAATCTTGAGTTGTCAGTTATCACCACTACACAATTTTTTCTTCTTCTACTTTGTTAGATGCTGTAACTTTTGTTTATCACCTTTCATGTGATTATAACACTGGAGCAATGATCCAATCACTTTCATAATTGATTCAATCATCAATTATCATTGTCAATGCTATTTCTTCTCCTTCTTTGACAAAGGATGCTTTAGCATTCCATTCATCTTCAACCTGCCTTTCTAAACTTGAAATAATAACATTGTTTCCACAATTATGACAATTATCTTTAATAGGCTTTTTGAACCAATAATATTTTTTTATGTGATCACTCTTTCCACAATTATAACAGTTGCCTTCAATTCTTCTGTCATTTTCATAATTCTTTGAAGCTTTTTTTTATTTTATGAAAGCCTTCTTTCCTTCGATAATTCTTCTTTATCACCATCCTTATTAGATTTACCACCAATGTGCCAATTATGAATTTTGTCCTCTCGAGTAAGCCATTGTTTACTCCTGCCATTGTTGGTGTAGAGTAATTTTTCTTCACCCTTCAACAAGACCCCCGTCATATGTTTAGCCATATTTTCTTGACTAACATGCATATTTTTAAACTCAACTATTGATGGTTGAGTAAGTCATCCTTGTAGTGTAGCAACAAAAGTATGATATTTAGGTCTCCAACTATGGATGATTATTCTTTTCATCCTTGTTTCACTAATAGTTGCTTCAAAGTCTAATTTAGAAATCTCCCGATTTCACCTAATTAAAGTATTGAGGAATCGTCATGTCTTATTGTGTCAATGACAATAACTCATTCTTGAGAAATTGCAATATAGTATCATTCTTCTTTGAGAAAATACTAGCAATTGTGTCTCATGCTTCTTTTGGCATTGTAGCATCCCAAATATTCTTCAACATATATTCTTCACGGACTTCATTAGTATTTTTGGAAGTTCATGTGTTTTCACGTCCTTGACTATCTCCTATAGATCCTAGCCTTGCTTGTACGACATCATATATGTTGCCCATGTACTGTAATTCTGATTGTTAAGCTTTTTTATCCCTTCAACAATTTAAAGATCTCCTATTGTCTACTGCAACAAAAAACAAGTTGTTTGTTGTCGTGATCTACTAGAAGCTGTTGGAATGTGTGAGGCTATTAAAAGAACTTATATAATCATGTGATCAGCTGGACTCATAATATTTCATAGCACTAATAATATTGTCAAACATTACAGAGTTCTAATGATATTAGAACTTTTGTAAACTATGAACTATAAACTATACATATCATTAAAGAAGGTGAAATGCAAACTTTGTACGAAGATATTAAAGCATCATATAGTAAAAGCCTAACTTTGTGATGTACCTGAAACCAGGCAACCTGTACGATGACTTTAGTGTTAGGGGATCCTAACCCAAACGTGTCCACAATGACTTCGGTATAAATGAACCTTAGACCACGCATTTTGAAAATGACTTTGGAGTAAGCGCATTTCCTAAAATAAATTAAATGTCTATATTTATTCTCTATCCTAATTTTAATAATTATTGAATAGTGAGATAATTGGTCAGTGTTTCTCTTGTTGGTCCCTAGATGTTATAAAATTGGGTCACGGTCAGATACTTCACTTATCTGGGAATGCGTGATCCAGTATTATAGAATCTGGTTATATGAAGGTCAGATTTTGCTTTAAAACCCTTCTCTCTGTTGCATCATAGGTATGGAAGAAGACGCCCTAAGCCAAGCTCAAATCCTGATGCAGAGTTTTTCAAGTATAAAATGGTGCAAGTATCGAGAAAGACAATCTAAGATATTTATCACACTTGTCCAGTGGAAACAAGAGGGTTCCCGATGCATCACAATACGGATTTCAAATGACAAATGACAAAATAATTCATAAAAGAGAGACAATTAACCTTTCTATCTCTGACATGTGTTAGAGTAACATGCAGTTGTTTCTCTAGTTCCACAAGGTCACCCAAGGTCAACTCCATAGCATATGGACCTTCAAGGTTCCTGTGATAGAACATACGTTAGTAGATGATACGCATTTTTAAGTTAACACATGGAGTAAGTGTGCTGGAAATTGAACGAGAAACCTTTCAACCATTAGAAGCAGCTTTGCAAGTGATTTCAAGTTCGCATGCTTACCATAATATACCTGCTTAGAAAATAGATATTTAGCAATTGGTTCCATACTACAAGGAATATAAATTTAGAAACGAGGAAAAAATAATGCTATGTCAAAAATGAAGCCATAAATCTATATTTTTTTTCTTAATTCTCTCTGTTGTTATGACGGTATTTGCACTACCAATAATCAAAATGACACAAGCATTGCATACCTCTGCATGATTAGCATCTTTGGATGAAGTTGTTTTTTTTTTAAAATGGCTCGTGTAACGCTTGAGGATATTGGTTGTACTGTATTGTATAAGAAAAAGATGAGTCTTGGTAACTAAAATCAAATCTTGAGATAAATAATATTTAATTATACCTAGCAAAATGACAATGTAACAGGGTGAGTAAAGCAACACCTCAAAATAATCAATTCGATGGCATGAGACAATGAACAAATAGATGATCTTTTGGTTTGATTTCTTAGTACGTTGCAAAACTCTACTTGTTCGAAGAACAAATAGATGCTATCCTAACCAATAAAAACATTTGTTATTCTTTTGTATTATGAAAAATCATTAATTTTAAGCTGTCACTTTCTTATGTTTTCATCCAACAACATGATGTGTACATTAGAAAGATCTGATAAAATGTTTATCATGTAATATGATCAATCAAAAAACCTCCTTTCAAATCTTGAAGATTTACAAGAGGAATCTTCTGTGCTTATATTCCATGAAAAGAGGGGTTTAAGGGATTGGATCATCATGGCATTAATTAAAAGGCTTTGTCAAAATCATGTTTGATAGCTCTAAGAAACTTAGCTACATTTAGGAGAAGATTTTAACTAAGAAACAATATCTCGCTCCTTTATAGATATTGATGTGACAAAGGCTTCATACACTTACGAAAGAAGTGTTTGATATTGACCACATAAAAAAATCCTACCTTGTACCACTTAAATCATTCACCCATCACCATGAATTCAAGATTACAAAAAAACTATTTCGGAAAAAGAGAACCCTCCACCTCTCAAATCATTCACCTTGAAAAAAAATCTAGTCTTATTAACAGTTAAGATATAATTGGTTTTTGTTTCTAATAGATGCTTTTTTTTAGTTTAGTTTCATGTAGCTTGATGATTAATTTGCACGCTTTTAATTCTACGGATCATGAATTTTCTTCCTCAAACCCTTTTCTTTCGCAACCATTTGTTTGATCTTTTCATATAGGGTCATGTTTCATATTGGAAAAAATGGTTATTTTGGGTTGGATGTGGATTTTGGTCAAAATCAACCCAACCCAACCCAACCCATGCACACCTTTATGCCCTATATCATAAGGGGTTAAGAGTTAGATTCTAGGTAATCTCATTCTCGTAATAGAAACTTGTCAATCTTATTGCACACAACCTATTGTCCGTCATGCACAATTATATTCCATCACGTGCTTTCATTAAAGAACCACCTTAGGGGAAAACAAAGGACAAAAGACAAATTGTGTGTTTTACTTAATTCTCTTTTATGTTAGGAAGATTGAAAATGTGACAATGAAAGAGAGATGAATCCTTTCAATTTATTTCTTTCATTAGCATTATGTATTTATATTGCATGAAGATATAAGGTGTTAAGATGTGAAGAAATTTTACTCAGATCTTATTAACTATTATATTTGATAATTGAATTTGAATTTGATTCAAAAGACCTAGACTTTAAGTTTTATGGTTTATAATACATTCTTAACTTTATATATTATTTTTTAAAATTTTATTTATTTCATATGAAATTGATGGCTCCTACATATCCTTAAATGCAATTATAATAGCATTAACGTTATACTATATACAAATCTTTTTATTTGAAGAACTCTTTTCAATTATATGTGACGTGGAGCAAAATTAACAATACATAGATGGATAAGAACTTTAAAGATTTATTTTTATTAAGTTAGTATTTTTATAACATTGGTAGAGTTCCTAATATTGTTTGAGTCTATCAAATGTAATAACATAAATTTAGTGAATTTTTAAATGGCTTAAAGTTAATGTTAAACAATAAAAAAATAAATAAGAAGACCTTGTGAAGAAAAATAGAGGATCTAGTTCAATAATTTGATAAATTTTGATGTGCATTGGTTCTTTTCTAAATCTAGTAAAATCAGTTTTTCTTATCTTATTTTTAAGTATTTTTAATTTTTTTATTAACGTGGGTGTCCGGACCAACTTGCGTGCACCTCAACTAATCCCACGGGCACTGAAGTTAACAACAATGTAAGCCTTCAATGGTCCTGAGGTTTGTAAGACTTGAATCGTTGACCTCTAGGAAGCAAATCTAAAACCTGACCAGTTGAGATATACCTCTTAGGATTGTATTTTTAAAATTTTGATACTTAAGTAAAGTGTTAATGTGTTATGTCAAATGATGTATAAATAGAAAATATTGAAATAAGTGTGATTTAACATAGCTTTTAGAAATTAAATTTTCTTTTCTAATAATCCGTCTTCTTTTTAACAAGAGTTGGGAGTGCAATTTATATTTTAGTATTCGAGAGTGTTAGTGTAATTAAGGTTATCATCCAATTGATCCACTAATTGAAGATGGCGTGTGATGTTGCGCATTAAAAAAAAAAAATTGGCACTCCGTTTAGGCTGGCAGCTATTAGCACACATCTTAATAATTCTCAACTATTAACACACATTTTAATGTACTGTTTTTCAAGTTATGAAGGGTCACAACTCGATATTATACACCGCCACACGCACAAATGTTTTACAATTTGTTGATATATTCTATAACATTTTGTTCAAGGACATGTTTTTACATAGGATTGCCAATATCTTTCTAGCTAATGATAGGTAATACAAATATACACAACATTCAATGCAATCAAACACCTTTTTTTTTATTAATATTTATTATCATTAATATTTACTAATCACTTCACCAATAACATGTCGAATACTATATTCAATAATGAACACCAGTATTTTCATTGATAAATTTTTATGTAACTCACGAGATAATTTAATATAACCAAGATCAATAAATACATTTGTCATCAAGTAACATATTTCAAATTCAACATTTCTCTACACTTATATTTTTTTTCAATTTTTTTATGCATACATCTACTAACTTAACTAGTGAAGAGTCTTTTATTCTATAAAAAACTTGTTTTTTCAAGAAAACTTTCAATCATCGATCAAACCCAACCAGTAAACCTAGACATAAGAACCATATTAAACTCATATGTCCTGGCCTAAAATAGTAACCCGTGAAAATCTCATTTTATGTGGAAAATGTTTTCACGATTTTATCCAAGTGGATAGTCAAATTTTTTATAGGATGAAAATTGAACTCATATACCAAAATAATGCTGTAACGTGAACCAAGTTTTACAACTTCCATGCCCATAAGAGTACAAGTGAGAAGATTTTCTTATGCCATGTATATTTGAGTAATGGTATCATCATTTAATTAAGATTTTAAAACAAATCCAATTGTTTTATAAAATAAGTCTGGGTTTATATTTGGGACAAAGTTAGTTTTTATATTAAATTTTTTCCCTTTGAGATGGTGAATTAGATGGGTTGATCTTTGATTTACTTGTAGTATTTTTAGAGATTGAATTCCATTTAAAATTCAATTCTTAATATTTAATAGTATTCCAAACATGTTATTTCATTAAAATCTCTTAATTCAATTTAATTATAGGGTTCCAAACATATTACTCTAGATTTAATAAAAAGAGAACTGACTGCCATGTTTATTATGGCTGGTTCAGTTGTAATTAATAATTGAATGACTTAGTTTCGATTATGATTATGGTTTTCATTATAACCAACCGTATTTGAACTGAAAGAATAATATTTACCTCTTTCAACTATTTTCGTATTAAGTATTGAAATACTATAATTATTCCATTAATTATAAATAATTAGTAACTCATTTCATATATTCTTTGAGAATGCTTAACTTTTACTATGACGTAGAGAGTTACTTTATATTTGAACAACTACATTGGTGGTTATCAGCAGAAATGAATATTTTATATGATTTAAGAATACTTTCATGTGCAAATTCTATTTGACTTTTTTAATATTATATATTTTATAATTAATGTTTTAGCTGAAAGAGGGTTAATAACTGAATTGATAACCGATTGACCATTGACATCTTTGAAGATTAGCACATGAGCGTGAGTGTTTTTTTTTTTTTTTTTCCCTAACTGTGTATAGGTTAGATGTCATCATTACATATAGGTTAATTAAATGCTCATCCTAATTACGCGAAATTTGTTTATCCATGTTATAACCATCTAGCTTAGCAATTGCATGGTAGTTAATTATTTGTCGTAATTAAGAGAAAATTATATATAAACATCATGTAATTAAACAAATTATTAATACAGAGATGAGTTTGAAATCGATGACAGAATCCTAACGAAAAGACTAAGTTAAGCATTTAAATGTATAGGACTGTCAACAAGTTTTGTTCGATTGTTCAACAGAAAGTTTCGTGTCTTTATATTTTGTATGGATGGATGAACACGCATGCAGCAAATAATACACATACACTAAAGGCTTTTCCTTTCAAAGAAACAAAAGATCACAACATGTGCGAGCCATGACTGCTCGCGTATAAGCAACGATAAGCACCAAATCCCTAGAAAATTGACAAACCAAAGAAATCAACAAGCGATTTATGTGCAAGAACAAAAGCAATGCTTCTGTTGGTAATCAAGGGACCTGAGAACGAGGTTTTAACCTAAAAAATAAAAAGAGTTGGGTACCTGCCAACGCTAGAGAATTCATAAAGCTTGTCGCAACTTGAAAAGACAAGGATGGCGACTTGTACGTCACAAAGAACGGAGAGTTCACGAGCTTTCTTGAACAATCCATTTCGCCTCTTTGAGAAAGTAACTTGGCGACTGCTCTTGTTTTCAATTCGTTTTAGCTCCACTTTCTTACGGCCCATCCTCTCGTCAGCTAGCAAGCAGGCAAGCAAGAAAGCTGACTCGATCGATCCTAAATCTGTGACCTAATTTTTTCCTAATTTTGAATTTTATCCTTTCCTCAGATGAAGGCAAATAAAGCAAGTGCTCTACTTCTATCACAACCGAGTATAAATGGATAAAAAGAAGAGGAAAAGGAATGAATGTTAACATTTTTACCGGCAGGAATTGAGTAGTGGGTCTTCCATATGTCGTCATAAATTCGAGTCATCTCCCTTCTGCCACGTGTTATGCGTGCTTGCAGGGCCTCTCCTCTCCGTGTTGCGGCTTCTGCTCCTTTTGATGCAAGAGGTTTTTACCTGTTTTTGTTTTCCTTGTTTTCGTTTTCCAACTTCGATCCATAAAAGTACAAGAAAGACCCTTAGTTGATACGATATGACTGTATAATTAGTTATAAGTATACAGTAAGAAGAATAATTGATATTTTATTATTTTCAAGAAAATATTTGTTCGTATCTTTCCATTTAAGGTCTTTTTTTTTATGTTACTTAAGGTCTTCTCATTTAAGGTTTTTTTTTTTTTTTTTTCATTTCAAAATAATCAAACCACTCCATGTAGAAAAATTTGATGTTACTTAAGTAATAACTAATGATTTACTATTAGTTATTCCTTGGTGTTCTATTATTTTATTTTTAAAAATATTGGTTTTCCATCTAAATAATTCATGCTTATTTCTAACCATTAATTATATTGTTATAAAATCTATGATTCATTAAAAAAAAATTGATAAGAATATCTTTGATTTTGCCCCGAAGATCAATATAATGCTATTAGTTATTAATGAATATCTATTTACTCTCTTAATCATAAATTTAAGCTAAATTCTTTTTTATTTATCTATCAATAGATAAACTTTGTGATTTTGAAAGGAGAAACAACACAAATTAAAAGTTTAGCTTTTCAGGCTTCTATTGGAATTGAGTGGAATAAAATTTAAGATTAAATTTAAGATTACTCAAAGAATCTAGTATTAAATTATTATTTTTATTTAGCATATGTAATTCACGCGCTAATATGTCAGAAAAAAAGTTTTATTTGGGAGCTGTGTGCGACTTCCTCCAAGCTCTGATTATAGCTTTTCTTGATGTTGTTGAAATCATCGTGGCGATAATATCCTTTCAAGGTGGCATGTGGAAAAGACAGAGCTCTAATGTGGGTCCAACGACCAAATATTTTTTTTTTTTTTTCTCTTATTTTTTTTATCTCTCCTCCACTCAACTCCAGTAATTGAAATTTTTTTCTTCCCTCTATGAACGAAAAGGGCTGGAGTTTTTCATTGATTCTCAGTAGGTCCCTCAATTTCAATCATCTAGAAAACAAAAATCCAAGCATTGTTTTTGCAAAATGCAGCAATGACTCAATGACATGCATTAAGCTATTGAAACAAACTATCAAGATCAATCTCAATCTTAAATAAAATCATCGTGAAAGGATCAAGTTGAAAGAGATAAAAAATATGTGATAAAAAAAATTGTTTTATGCGAATCCATAATATAATTATGTTTGTGTGTATAATGGAATGTACAATAAAAGGCTGTAACTCTTTTAGAATTTTGTTAATGAATTTTTATCTCATCTTATGAATTTTTGAGAAATCTTAATAGTGACCGCTCACATTCTATTCTTCGATTGTATTATGAGAAAATAAAGATTTCTTAGTTAATAGAAAACTATTTTTTTATATTCAGTTTTTCTTTTTAGATGGAAAATTGAAAAGGTGTTAATGATGAACATGAACTTTTATTATATATAAAAATACAAGAATATTACAACTATTTTTTATAAAAACATAATAATCAAAACTCATCTTAATGGTTTGCTTCCGTGATAATCTAATTATATAGTATTAGTTTTATTTTATTTAAATTGAAAATTTTCGTGAAAAGTTATATTGCTAATTACTTAATAAAAAATATTTATATTAGATTTATAGTAAAAATATTTAAATTTATTAAACTAATTTTTTATTTAAATTTTTTACATTGCTAAAAAGTGTTTGTATATAAAAGAAAAAAAAATATGTTTTTCATTTCTTTTTTATTTATTTGAAAAACAATGAAAATGGTAAGAAAAATCGAAGAGAACCTCTAAAATTTATTTTCTAAACTCCTAACAAATATGAAAAATTAGTTTTTGTTTCTGAAAAATAGCACTCGAATAGGAAATTCTAATTATATTTTTCTTATTCTAACTTTATTTTTTCAATAAATTAAAATATTATTTTGTTTATGAAAAACCCTAAAACTTTAGTGTAAATACAATACTGGAATGACCTCGCATAAGTTTTTCACTTGTACGGGAATGCTCAATTAGGTCCACAAACAATGTTTTCCTCAATTTCATCTTTTATCTCTGAAATCCTCAATTGAATTATTCTATCTAAAATTATCTAGATATTTTAACATAAAAAGACAAGTTCTATTGAAAAAAAAAAACCTTTTGTTGCATTAATTTAGCACCTGAAGTTCTAGTTCAAAATCGGTGTATAGATTAAAGACTCATAAGATTACAAGTTGAGAAACCTACACTTTTAGGTCCCGTTTGTTTGCTGGAAAGTAGTTTCTTTTTGGAAAGTGAATTCCGGAAAAGTGAATTATTTTCTGATGTTTGGTAGTGTAATGGAAAATAAGTTGGAAAACACTCTCCAATGTTTGGTTATGTCATGGAAAATGAGCTGGAAAATAACTTATTAATGTTTTATTTTCTCAAGTTTATTAAAATAATGAGGAACAAATCATACAAATTAAAAAGTTGAAAGAGGATGAAATTGAAAAAAAATATAATTTCATAAATTATCTCAAATAAAATAAATAATAATCAAAATAATAGAAATCAAATCTAAAAAATAAAATAAAAATGAAAGATGAAGAAATTAAAATAATAATAATTAACATTTCATAAATTATTTCAAATAAAATAAGTAACAATCAAAAGAATGAGGATCAAATTTGATAGATAAAAAGTTTCAATAAGAAAATGATAAGGGAAAAGCAAATAACAATTATAAAAATAAGGATCAAATTTAATATAAAAATTAAATTTTAAGAGATGAAATTGAAAAATAAATATTCAAAACAAAATATATATAGCAATCAAAAATTTGAGGACCAAATTTGATATAATCAGCAAATAATATGACATTTCTAAATTTTTCACAACTTCCGGAAAGTGTTTTCCGCCCACATTTTTCAGGAAAACACTTTCCTGAAAACCAAACTAAATTTCCTTTGACTGGAAAGTGTTTTCCGTTGACCAACTTTTCTAATAGCAAATAAACACAGGAAAATTTGAAAAGTACTTTCCCAGAAACCACATTCCAAAAAACAAACATGGCCTTAATCAAAGTTATCAAACTCATCCCGATCCATCCAACTTATCTGAGATAATAACATCACACTGAATTTAAAACTTTAACGAATTTCATCATTTTTCGGTGAGAAAGGGAGCGTCGTCTGATACAGGGTAGTGTGCATGCATAAATCATAAGAATTATCCTTGTCCCTTAATCTCATTGTTCAAGATTAACCCTAACAAGCTTTTACCCTTGAAGGCCTTACCAGGTGATTGATTTAATACACGCATGAATTTTTAGAGCCGAAAAAATGAATGTCACATTTCTCTCAAAGACGTTCATTTTCTGCGTGTTTCCAAATGAATATTTACCACAAGCTTTTCATATTTATTTATTTAATGTCATTACAGAATTCAACAATAGAACGTTGCGCATCCGATCCTCATAACATGCAGAAAAAGAAATGAAGAGTACCCCTATATATGATAGGAGACACAGTGGTGATAAGCGTCTGAGAGACTTCGGAGGTGAGGAGGAAACTTTACACACTCACTCAACATTTCCCTGAAGAGAGAAGCTGCAATGGAAATACAAGAACAATATAATGAAGGTACATATCTTTTGCTAACGCGTGTGCATTTAAGATCATGCAGGCGATTGCCAGATTTTCTGCCATTCCGACCACTTCCAGCATCAAGTTTAACTTTGTATGCAGTGCGGCCTTCAAACCTACTGTTTAAGCAAACCAAATAGTGGTTCAAAAGATCCAGACATCATGCCATTAGTCTCATTGTCATTGTTCATGGCTACAACCTACATGTAAGATAGTCATGTCGACAACATCCAGTTTGCCTTGTAAAAAAACTTGAAGAATGTGCTTAACACGTACGGTGACATCCTAAGATTATTCATTCTTATGCTCACCTGCGTCTGTAGACGTTGATTTTCCTCCCTTAGTGTCTTTTCCTGTTGAGAGCAAAAGTTATGTTTTAGCAAAATCAACATCTAATTATGGATGGAGAGATTAGCAGTCCACGTGATGTGTAATGGCCTTATACATTCTCACCCTAGCTAGCTAACTCGTTTATATATATTTCTCTCCGTAAAAATGGAATGCGGCACCGACACCACCCCTAATTCTAACACAGCTATTCATGTTGAATGACACGTGTGCATTACACCCATGCACAAACAGGCGTACAAAGACATGCTGGAAGAGAAATACTGTGCGAGCAAGCAGCACATGTTTCTACCAACACAAAAATGCAGTCAGATAACAGAGTCCTAATGACATTCATATCTACTTCAAATGTATAATTTATTGTTCCAGTTCTTCATGATATTAGTTAATTACCTGCCCTCGTTCGAGTTTTACTTCTGATTTATCCGATACCCTTCCTGAGGAGAAGGGCGTAAGAAAAGCACAGTAGCTCGACCCAGCCTTTTAAGATGTGATAATTTAGAGACAACAAAGGCCCAAACAAGATTATCTCGCACATAATATTATCCTAGACATTCGTTGGAAGTGAAACAGATGATTGGACGAGATATATATATAGTTCTCCGATGTCTGTTTAGAAGCATTCCAGGTTTCATTTCTGAGTTCTTTACTGGGTAGCATGCCATCTTGCAACATACCGCAAGAGGCAGAGCAAACTTTTTTAGATGACAATTACAGCATATACAAACAAATATTAGATGCAGGCTTGGAACATCATCAATTGATTGAGACATCTGAATGTAGCAGCTTTTAAGAGATTTGCATGAAGTTCCAAGTCGCACCATTCTTGCTAATATATATGTTTTTTCAAATCCTCATCTTATCATCTATGTGAGTATTTTTGCATGCTAGAGATTAGCCGGTAGGATGTGCAGGGCAATAGGTTTTCTCGGCTAGCAGCTAGCTTTTTCAAAAGCATTAAAGATCATGCAAGTGTTTGCCCAGTCAAGGTGTTTGGATGAATATAAAACCTGGAAGTTGTATCGAGGATCATCTTTACACCATCCTGTTAAGGCCTAAAGACCTGCTAGAGCAAAATTGAGCATCTGAAGTGAAGAGGTCTGGTTCTCAAAGAAGCATCCATGCATTGGTTGCAAATGAAAACGCAGATTTTAAAGGAACGATAGTGAAAGCATGGATGCTGCTAGTGTGGAACTATTAGAATAAAGTCTGCGGCATGTGATGGACAAACCAGCCGTTCCTTTCTAACCGTTCAAGCAGCCAGCTGTATATATGCAGGTTGACTAGTTGTAATCCAGTGATTACAATCCCGTGTTT
Organism: Populus trichocarpa; assembly: GCF_000002775.5. Taxonomy (NCBI): domain Eukaryota; kingdom Viridiplantae; phylum Streptophyta; class Magnoliopsida; order Malpighiales; family Salicaceae; genus Populus; species Populus trichocarpa. Next base: position 17,873,824 of record NC_037287.2, on the reverse strand, counting down.
TTACAAACAAGGGTGGAAATTTTTTTAAATCTAGCTAGTAAATAAGCATCGAAGCTTGATCATATAAAAAGGGTATATATATATAGTCTAGGGGAACTATTGGAATAATTTCATAAAGATCTTGATAAAGATCAACTTTTCTTTTCCTTTTCTTTTTCCTCGAAACTTGAATAGAGTGATGGATGACAGAATATTGATAGTTGCAAAGTAATGTTTGATAATGAAATAAGCTCCATACCTTGTCATTGAGGGCATTAATTGTTTCCAACATCAGTTCCGTCTGAAACAAACACAAATCAAATGAGATTACAAAATGCAGAGTGAAAGTTCAAAAAGCATAGAGCGATGGCAACTTTCTTATGTTCAAATGAATATTTGCCACCTAAAGACCTTGAAGGAGAAAACCCCAATGATAACTAAAGGTAATCATGAAATAGATAAGTTGCTCATCAAGGCTAAGCATCTAGTTCTTCCTCTTAAGTCAGCTAATTATGAGACCACACTAACAAGTTCAGGACTGTCTTGGAATACAGGCTTTTTATTTATTTATTTATTTTTCTTTCAGCAAGTGGGCATCCTGACTACCCCTCCAGCTAAATGCAAACCATTACAGCCACACGTCCAATGCGAATCTCGGACTGAAGTCCACATGTGTAGCCAAACATGGAATTGTTTGGTATCTAGCAGCATTGAAAACCAACCTCGATTTCGTGTTGCTAATACACAAATCACAAGCAAGTACTTGACTACCATGGGCCTGTGAAGTGTGCCAGTTAGTGGAATTATTGATCAATAGCCAAGAAGGTGCTTAAATGAAGAGACGCAGACATGTTGCTGAGATCTTTTCCAAGTTTACTTGGAGTTAGGTTGTCTATGCAAGAAATGCACGGCATAATAGCTCCGAAGTGTCAATAAAAGAAGGTGCAAAGCATTTTTATATATATCAAGATATCAAACCCTCGGCAAGTTATGTTGGAGGAATGTTTCTTTTGTTTATTTTTTTTTTCTTTTGAGAATTATGCTGGAGGGACAATCAAGGTAGCTCAAAACAAGGGTATCTAATTTTCAAGTCTAGATCAAGATATTGATGTGAGACTGTAAACCTAGCAATATCCATAAAGTATTATTATATGGGACGTGCTCCATTTTGTAATGGATACTAAGCCAAGATCAAATCATCACACGCAGAGCATGTTAAAATGAAATGGTGCCACTATTAATGCACTTGGCGGCATCAAATATTTGTCGAGTGGAGCAATTTGGTCCATGATGCACCATATAATGGCTCTTCAAAGAAAAAAGACAGAGACACGAATGACCTTTCTAGCTCTCGTACGTCTCAGTGCAGCATCAACTTGCATCTCCGTTTGTTCTAGGTCGCTTAAGGTCAGCTCCTCGAAGTTTGAATCCCCAACTTGCCTGTGGATACTATATATATACGTATCTGAATAGATAGCATGCGTTGATATCCATAACATTTAGCATAGGTATACGGGAAGCTGTACAAGTTACCTTTGTACTGTTTGCAACAGCTCTGCAAACGACTTGATTTTTTTTTCATATTTACCGTGATATAGCTGCAGATGAAATAGGAAATGTGCAAAGTCATACCTAGTTTCGAATTACACGATAAAAACTAAGCAAATACGAAAGAAGATTACGATATGAAAAGAATGAGCTACAGTGTACTTTTTTTTTTATCAGCTTTTCCATTGTTAAAACATTATTCTCTACATGTTTTAGCCAGACAAAAGTAATTGCTTACCTCCGCATCATTAGCACCATTAGACAATGCAGTTTTCTCTTCGAAATAACTCCGATGACGTTTCAGGATTTTGGCCAAACTGAATAGTAGAATTGATGGGATTAGAATGAAAATCCACAAAATACAAAAAAAAGGAGCACACGCAAATCAGCGTTGTTCAACATTGTCTATATCATATGGTAGAAAATGAATGCAATCTTCAATAAACCTCTTAGAATATATCTCGCACATTTATAGACACAAGCCCTACATAAACCCAAAAGTCTTTGAACAAAACTATATATGAGATATGAGATGTGAACTACGCAACATGCGATTCTCCAAAAAATCTTGGTTAAGGAGCTGCTTAAAAACAACTAAATAAACACCACAAAACACCCAAAATGGTCTAGATAACTATTACAGAAAGAACAAGAAATATAGCTGTCTGTCTCAGCAGCCAAAAAAAAAATGTCTGTTTACGACCTGCAAAATTCTTCTTAAAGAAACCACACCATAAAACTTAAATATGCTTTGAAAAGGCCGCACCAAAAACTAAAGAGGAGACTTCTTCTGTCGGAGTAAGATCAGCCAACAGACTCACTTACAAACCTCACACAATGTTCATTTCTTAGTGCACAAAAAATACAAAAACAAAAAAAAAAGAATTTGGATCACGTGTTAAATAACAATATTTGCGCGATTCCTAATTTTACACTTGCCTCAACAAAAATAAATATCTATAATTAAAGTATTGATATTAGATGTTAAGGATAAAAAAACTCATCACTGCAGATTGAAAGATGGATCGAGATCATAGTTAAAAATTAATACCCAAAAATAATCGCTGTAAAGGGACAAGATTTTACTGGCTAATGGAATAAGTTTGGAACCGTTTTATGAATTGGTTAGGCTTAGAGCAGTGAATGACAAGGACCATAGAAGTAGTCTTGCTAGAAAGGAGTGTACTTGTAAAATAAAGGTTTCAACATCAAACAATCCTCATATTGGCCTATGGAATTTTGTGGGGAATTAATTTGATTGGTTTTTCATGACGAGATACCATATTGGAATATAGTTTTTGAGTTAATTTTTCATCGTCTAGCTTTGTGGCTCAAGACTATTAATGGTAACTTCAAGTACACATGAATGGACTTGTTCAGAGGGCCATAAGGTATTCTGAAACGGACTACTAGCCAATATCTTCATGTCATATAGATAAAAAAAAATTGACTTCTGAAGTATGGTTGGTTTTTTTCTTTTCCTTGTTTCTTTTCCTCATTGTACATAACGACCTTGTTTCTTTGTTTTGATAATGCTATCACCTTAATAGAGCTAGATTTATTTATAAAATTCCTTGATTATTATATATTAAAAAAGGAATCAAAGATACTTTTTGCAAGGAAATGACACTTTCTAAGACTCAGGAATAATTATTAATTAATTAAACTTATCACTAATGGCATGTTATAGGTAGTATGCAATCAAAGATGGTTAGGTTACCTTGTTGAACGACCAATAATCAATGGACAATGCTCCTGCTTAAGTTTAATGAAGAGATCTTTTTAACTTAAAGGAGTTTGATAAGGAAAAGCAAACCTCGCACTCCCCCATTGATTATCTTAATTAAGTCTCCCACTTAGTCAAGGACAGGTTAAATAGGCACAATGGGTTAATCTTTCATTCAATTTTGGTGCAAGATTTGGATTCTTAATATTTCTTTTTTTTCCCCACAATTTTTTGATAATAAAGTTATACATTTGAGAATTTACCTCAAGTCACATAAATGAGCTTTTAGAATGAAAATAATTTTTTTATCCCATGTTTTGGGCCTAAATTTGGCTTAAAAAGAGTGACCTTATGTACATATTTAATAGATTGTTAATTTGTAGATCATATTGATAGGTGGGAGACCTAATTGGGACAGACATGGTAGTTTAGGGTTAATTTTTTCTTTTCCTATTATTTTTGTTTGAAGGGAGTACGCTAGACACAGTGTTGGCATGAGTAATGCTAGCTATACTTGAGTGTAATTTATTAAATTCTGTTAACTGAAGACACGTTATCAAGGAATTTTTTTAATCGAGTAATGTTAGCTTATTACACATCATTTAGTGAAAAAATTTAGTTAACTGCTTTTAGGAGATGTTTGGGAAAATTTATTTTTAATATTAACATATTAAAATAATCTAAAAATACGAAAAAAAAATTAATTTAAAGTAAAAAAATATAAAAAAATTAATTTTTTTTTAAAAACACTTTTAAAACATAAATAAAAACAAACATGTTTTAGCATCAAGTTTATTTAAATGATAGGATTGTTAAAATGTGTTAGCTTTAGACTTCGGTATCCACATCATTTAGATAAAAATAATATTGTCCACATCATTTAATAATTAAATTGAGTAAATATATGCATGCATATTGAAGGCGATGTCAAATTGTGGAAGATCCTAATATTCCTTTTATGAACATGCATCCATATATACTCATTAATTTATCTCTCTTCTTAGTTTACCATATGAACAATTAAGGGAAGTATAAGATATTGTTTGATTAGTATCTCAAGATATTGTTTGATTAGTTTACCATATGAACAATTAATGTCTCAAGATATAAAAAAACAAATATAAAAACATGAAAATAAATTTTGAAATGAATTTTTATTATTTTAAAACATGGAGGACATCAAGATATGTACTTTCTATTCTAATTATTATATTGTTTTTGTTACTAGACAATAACCAAATGCTATAAAAAAATCTTAAAAATAAGCAACTTCATGGTAATATCATATAACTCGTTTTAAAAATAAAGCAACTAAAAGGGAAAAAAGAACACAATAATGTAATCGACAACTAGCTAATTAACTATAACTAAAAGGGATTAGTGTTTACTATAGATTGAGTTACTGTGGACTGTGAGTGTTTTCATTGTGAATTGCACTGTTCGGTACAATAGCGCAAAGTACGGTAGACTGTACGTAAATGTTTTCACTATGGACTGCACTGTTTAGGTTTGCTCTTTGTTAAAAGCACTATGAGTTTTCCCCATAATGACAGGGTTGCCTTTGACACAGAGAGTTGCAAAAACTGTAGGTGACGGGATTATAGTTTTAGTTTGGGAAAAATAGTCAGTTTGGATTTTGATGGGGTTGCACGAAACAGCTGCAGACACCTGGTGTTTGGCTTCAAGTTAGGATACTAGGGCCAAACCGACGTATCTGGCAGCAGGCCAGGAACAAACACTTGGTACTAGGGCCAGCTAGCAAGTTTGGCAACAACACGAGACTGTAGACACCTGACGCTAAGGCTACTTTGTCATGTAGTTGGACATTGTCTTTTAATTTAAATGCTAAATGGGTTTATTCCTTACGTCATCATGCGGAATTCAATCCTAAACGAAGCTATTACAAAGAAATCTCTCGTATGAATTACCTACATAAGACCTAGCCGAGGAAGAACTTAACTTACCTATATAAGACCTAAATGAGGAGGAATACCAAGTTAAAAGCATCCTAGACAAGTAGCATACACGTGTGGGTGGTCATTCTGTCATATGAACAAAGGTAGAGACATCCATCATCCAATGATGATAATGCACGTGCAGGATATATATGGTATTGTAATGCAGTGTATTTTTATTTAAAAAAAAATATATTTAAAAAAATATATTTTTTATTTTATTTTTAATATAAATACATGAAAACTATTGAAAAAACACTAAAACAATATTAAATTATTAACTTTTTTTAAGACACATTTTTTTAAAAGTCACTCTACCATGATTTCAACACACTTCCAAATATTTACCGACACCCTCCTAGAGAAATAAAAGATAAAATTACATGCTAGCTATGACAGAAATCAGCAAGGAGCTGTTTGAGAAAATAAATATAGATTGTGTTTGTGTTTTTTGTGATACAGTGCTTTAAAAAAATTAATTTTTTTTTATATTTTTAGATTATTTTAATATGCTAATATAAAAAATAAAATTTTAAAAATAAAAAAAATATTATTTAAATATATTTTCAAATAAAAATACTTTTAACAACAACAATTACCCCGAAAATAAACACTACTCTACCGTCCTTGTATAAATGTGTTAATCGTCATGTCAAACTATCGAACATACTCGTACTTATCACAACAACGACAACACTGAAATCAACCAAAAAAAAAATAATAATGATGATAATCAGAAACATTAAATTATAAAAAACGTAGATAGAAACAAATCTAAGATTAGAGTACCTATCCCCTACAGAAATCATTATTTTATTAAGGATCGTTCTAGATAGAAGTAATGATAAACACCAAATATCCCCAGAAATAATAACAAAAATAAATAAATTATTTGTGAAAATACAAAAACAGACCTAATAAAATAGGAAATAAAAAAATTTGTGCAAAAACAAAAACAGACCTGATCAAATAGGAAATCAGGTACATGAAATCCAAGATTCAATAATGAGTTATCAAACAAACATGAACTTTATGAAGAAAACTGTTCGTCATAATATTATGCGCACAGTGCAGTGTAGCAGCATCAACTCATGCTAAGCGTTCGTTCCGGGTTAAGAGATTGAAGATCAATTTTGAGACAGAAAGCTAGCAGAGAAGTGAAACAAGGCAAGCTATAAAGACATAAATAAAAGTAAGTACCTGCCGGCGCTAGAGAATTCATACAGCTTGCCACTGCTGGAGAAGACGAGGAGAGCGACTTGGACGTCACAGAGAAGAGAGAGGTCGCGTGCTTTCTTGATCAGTCCATTTCGCCTCTTCGAGAAAGTGATTTGTCGACAGATCTTCTTTTCGATTCGCTTTAGCTCCACTTTCTTTCTCCCCATTCTCGATCCAAAATTCGACCTCGCCTTATTTTTACCCTAATTTAAATTAAATAATGATGAAGGAATGCTACCAAAAATATATATAGAATATTTTATGTGTGTGTGGAATAAACTTTAATTTGTTTTTTCAAGGTTTTTTTTTTTTTTTTTACAATTCTTTTAGAAAGGAGAAATGTAAGGTCGCAAATTCGAATCGTCTGCGTTCTGCCACGTGTCGTACGCCTCCGTCTCTCGTATGCTCAACTTACTGCGGCTTTGATAAGTGAGCACTAATATCGTTGCTGTCTCCTTCACTCCTATTAACTTTTTATTTTGCAAGTTAATAAAGTTGATCCTTTTTTTCATTTAAAATATCAACATTACTTTTTATAAAGTATTTAGCATTTTATGTCAATTATTAGAGTTGAATTATTAATCTTAAAAAATAATAGCATCAATCACTCCATCATTAAATCACAGGCCATTTGTTGAACTCAATACTTAAATATTTATTCATCTAATTTAATATCTATGGTACTTTTTATAACAAATCCTTTGACTTGTACTCAACAAAATATATATTCTCGGAATAAAGTGAAATATATAACAAAAATATACACAATTAAAAAGTACAAAGAACAACTAATTAAGAAATGATTTCTCTCTTGTATTTGTTTTGTGTTTAACAGATGGAGTGTTAAGAAAACTAGAGTATTTATTTTATATTTATTCTTTAATTAGAAAATAAATATAAGCAATTAATATGGTAATAACATAGCAATGTTTTATTTGTATGCCCCAGTTGAAAAATGGAAGTTGTAATTGCATTGAGAATATAATTAGATATTTTTTGATTGATAGTCCAGGATTATTGTTTAAAGATTATTATATTTTGTTGTGCATGTTTTTTTAAGCTTAAAGATGAAAATATTTTAAACTTCTGTGGTAGACCGCCAACACACGTCCTCGTCTGTCACCATCGTCGCCGAGCAAAAAACATGAAAAATGTTCCTTCCATGCGAAATCACGTGCACCTGCATAAATGACGTAGGCATGAATCGAGACAAAGATGTCTCAACCAAATTATAACTGTTGCATAGACTGTATTTGTGGTATTATATTATTGGTTGCTGACCTTTTCCTTCCTCGTGTCATAACTCATAACCATGACTTCCTAACCAATCCGATATATATATAAATTGCCTGTCCACCTATCTATTTTATTAATTAATTAGTGGCAATGTATATAGCAGTAAATCAGTTTCTCTACCACTGTCAATGTTACGATTTGTTGTTGATTCTTCTACAAATTAATCAAACTTAATTGGCAATCAATCATATTTGAGTAGAAGTAATTATATGGGACTGTATTCCAAACAATATTTCTTGAAAATTTAAATTATTTTTATTTTGTTTTTGGATTTCTTTAATATGTTGATATTAAAAATAATTTTTTAATATATTTTTAAATAAAAAATACTTAAAAATTAAAATGACAAGAAAATACCTCGTATATATTCTATATGTATCAAGCGATCAAAGAAATCTGTAGCAACACCGCATTTCTTCTGCGCGCCGCCCATAAGCGATTGGGCCGAGTTAGAAAGAGAGACACTCGGGTCAGTTCAAAAGGGCTGAACAAAGCTAAGCGGTAGACAAGGCCACCTGCCCAGTCTGCCTGCGTGGTATAGGGCGCCCACATTTCTTCTTTAAAGTAAAAAGTAAGCGGTCGAGTCACAGATTTGCCTTCAGAACTCACAAGGCATTAGTGCGGTGATCAAGCGATCTGTCTCCTCTTACAGTTCAACCCTAAATAGCCAAGATCAAAACTCTGGCCTAATTAGTTGTTACCGTATGGCTACTTGCTTTGGTTACCTTTCTTCACAAAGAATCAAGCAAGACGCCACAAAAAAACGTTGTTACCATATAGCTACTAGCTTTGGTTCTTTGCAAATGCATGGAATGCCACAATCAGTAAGCATTCAAACTGCCAAAAACTCTGAGCTTCCTCTCTCTCTCTCTCCCGAACATGTTTATTTTGCTATTCAAAGCAGACATGATAATAACTAAAAGGTTAAGACGTCTGCTTTCTTTATGCTCCCCATGAACGTATCATTAGTCAAGAATACGTGTAGGTAGGTAGCCTGAAAAACACACTGTCAGCAAACTGCAATATTTAGTACCTTAGAAGTTGGATGTATATCTACTAACTGGGTACGCTTTGTTTCTATTTTTTTTAATGAGATTTCTAGACTCTACGTAAAGTCCAGCTAAAACAGTTCAGTGATAGTATAGCAGCAACTGTGTCATGCATTGTTTTTTTCTCTCCCAAAGCAATGTTAGTATAGCAGCAAATAGAGAGAGATTCATACATCTTATTCTGTCGTCTACTCCTCTGCATATGATCCACAAAGGGAGTTGAGGAGGAAGAAAATCAATCTCTGTAAATTAGACATGCACGACAGTTATGAGATTAAAACAATAATAATTCCCTGCACAGTTGCACTGAATCTGAAATTTGAAAAATCCTGTAATTTCACATTGATAATATGAAATAATCACAAAGGTAAATGGGTTGGATGCAGGCAACTGGATGGCATGGATTAGCGACAGGAGGAAATAGGAAGGATAATTGATGTCCTTGAACTTCTCCTTCAAGATTAATCCGGATGAATTTTTCGTATCGCGGGATTTATATGTACTTCGTTATTTTTAAATATATATTTCCATGAATTTGAGTTAAATAAACCATGCATGCACATGGGCGAGCGCGCGAGCACACATATATGAATGTTATGTATCTTTACAATCCAATTTCCCACATGTTGCAAATGAACGTCTAGTGCAAGTTCCTCAAATTCATTTATTGACAATGAACGTTAACACAGGTCATAGTGGAACACTATGTATCGGGGCTTAATAGAATGCAGTCAATGATAAATATATGCTTTTGAATAAATGGAAATGTTTGGAAACAGAGTTAAAATGCTTGGGAGGGTGGAGGATACTTAAACATCAGCTCAAATAAGAAAGAGAAGAGAAGCAGAAACGGTGGAAATGCAACTTCAGCAGGAAGATAATGAAGGTAAAATGGGCTAGTGCATGCATGTGAGATCGAAGAGGTAACTAGATTGCCTGCCATTATAGCCGCCTCCAGCGGTAAGTTATCACACTGCATGTGCTGCCTCACTATTTAAGCAAACTCAGTGTCGTTTGCTGTGGAGGATGATACATAGGGTGATCCGAGTCTTTACCGTTCTTCATTGCTACAATCTGCACGTAATACAATTAACCCAGCTTTCCACATGTTGCAAGTAAAATTCCAATATGCACTTGCTGAAACAGCAAATGGCAACAGGATTAAACACTCTTTACCTGTTTCTCTAGCAGCTGGTTTTCTTCTTTAACCATCTTTTCCTGTTGAGAGCAAAAGACATTCATATAAAAATCAAAGTTACCTAATTCAGTTTTCCTATATATATATATATATAAATAATAAAGACATTTGATTATGAGATCACTTCATTCATGTAGAATGGCACACAGGCAAACTGCACTTGAGCACACAGCACTAAAGAAAACAAAGAAAGAGCAGAAAGCCCGCACGATTTTTTTTCTCGTCTGTGGCTTGCTTTCTATTCATAAATTACTGCTTTCCCTTCCTCGTGACATTTAATTTAGTAACTATCTTACTTCATTGATTTACCTAATGATGTTCCTCGAATAAGAATGAACGGTTACTAGAGACTATGCATAGGCCCAAACTTGACCATGGTCAGACAATACAGGGGGGACATAGGCCCAAACTTGACCATCTCACCACACAGTATATCATGCATTATTCTTCTAGAGATCATAATAATGTGCAAGGATTCGAAGTATGCAGCAAAATAGTTTTTAGTCGAAAGTTTTCTCATACTTGGATTGTACGATAAGCAAGCCTTACTTTTGAAGTCAATTTTAGCTTCGACATCCTTAGGAAACAGTTTTTAACAGACAGTAGGAAAGACTTACGAATTGATTATGCCCAACAATGAATAGTGCTAGTTATCCAACAGTAAAACCAGAAATTAGGAATGCAATAATATCACCTAAAGCTCATTAAGGTTGACTAGCCATAATTGCTTAGGACCGTTCTATTCTACTATTTTGCTAAGAAGCATTCTGGATTTTTTTTTAATTAAACTTCAGGATAGCATGCCCATTTGAAACATAATGCAGGAGGTTGATCAAAAGTTCTTAGACGACAATTAAAGCATGATCAATAGACCGATTGCATCCTTGGAAGATCATCGTTGACAATTAATTCAGATATCATTGATGCAGTAAAGGGATGCTATATGCTGGTCCAGGACTCCTGGACATGACATGATCTGAGCATTTTAGCAGCTATAAAATGTTGGATGCAAACAACAGGTAGGTTTTCTTAATTATGAATAAGATGTTTCGGAAGTTTTCTCATACTTGGATTGTATGATGATAAGCAAACCTGGAAGTTTTTGTATCAGAAACCTTCTCTGGTCAAAAGAGCTACTAGAGAAAAATGAGGATCCTAAGATCATGTCTTGCTCTCTCCATGCAGCATTCATGCATTGATTGCAAATGGGGGTTTATATATTGCAGAAAATGATTTTCAAAGCAGTTATAACCAAATGCACTTTCATACCTGGTCGTGGAGGGACTTCACTGATTCCAACATCATTTGTATCTGAAACAAAAAGAAAAATGATGAAAAGAACTGTAGTGATATTACGAGATAGTATAGTTGTGCTGGTGAACGGGATGTGCCCAGGAATACAAAATACACTTCAATGTTCTAAAATTCTAGAATAGAAAACAAACTAGCAATCAAGCAACAAATAGTGGATTGAAGATAGTGTCTGTCATAATAATCAATTATATTCTTTCAAACCTCTAACTAGATTCCTAGCTTTTCCAACTGAGAGTAACTTTAGGGTTGCAAGTCTTCTATTTCTTATAGCTTACCTTCAATGTTATCAACTAAATTCTTCAATTCTACATTTTAAGCAACAATGACAGCATATAGCTCTTAAAGCTTTCTTAAAACTTTTTCCCTTAGCATCATTAGTTATCAAATTTTCTTTAGACTTTTCTTGACCCAAACACTTTTTTTACACAACAACTTCTTTCTTATTAAGAAATGGAGCATTGAAAGTCTCTAAGAGCAAAAATTCTTCTTCGAGAAGGATAACACTTCCGAACAGAATTTTCAACTTGAGGAATAACATCCATCTTTGTAGATGACTGGTCCAGCTTTGCGTCCAACTTTTGCTATTGTAGGTTGTTTGAACAATTCCCACCTTCCCAAGCATCATCTTTTGATAAAAGTTTTTATTTTTCAAAACGAGCCAAAGAACTCTCCATAGACATTGGACATTCAGAATTATCTTCTTTATTCGGATAAGAACCATTGTTACTTCCTTATATATGATTTGGTAATGCAGCTTCATTACATAGAGATGACCTTATAGGTGTTGCAATAGACTATACTTCATCTTGTTCACATTCTTTTTCTTTGCATGAAAGAAAAATACCTTTAGAGCTTTAAACTTGTAATGAAACCTTCTCTTTACAAGGATCAATAGAAGAGAGTTCTAGTTGTTGATTTGGTTCTCCATCATGATCAAGATTACGGTCGCAATCTTGATCACAATCACAATCCTGATATATTTTAACATCATATAGACCAAACAAGACATAATAGCCTATTCATGTTAATTATACTATAGACAATAATTTTTTCTTCGTGCTTGAGACATGATAAACATCTTGAAGATGTACATGATCAGATTTATAGCGAAGCGTGTTTATCATCTTACCAATATAAGTGATTGGTAATCTTGAGTTGTCAGTTATCACCACTACACAATTTTTTCTTCTTTTACTTTGTTAGATGCTGTAACTTTTGTTTATCACCTTTCATGTGATTACAACACTGGAGCAATGATCCAATCACTTTCATAATTGATTCAATCGTCAATTATCATTGTCAATGCTAATTCTTCCCCTTCTTTGACAAAGGATGCTTTAGCATTCCATTCATCTTCAACCTGCCTTTCTAAACTTGAAATAATAACATTGTTTCCACAATTATGGTAATTTCTTTAATAGGCCTTTTGAACCAATAATATTTCTTTATGTGATCACTCTTTCCACAATTATAACAGTTGCCTTCAATTCTTCTATCATTTTCATAATTCTTTAAAGCTCCTTTTTTTATGAAAGCTTTCTTTCCTTCGATAATTCTTTTTTATCACCATCCTTATTAGATTTACCACCAATGTGCCAATTATGAATTTTGTCCTCACGAGTAAGCCACTGTTTACTCCTGCCATTGTTTGTGTAGAGTAATTTCTCTTCACCCTTCAATGAGACTCCCGTCATATGTTTAGCCATATTTTCTTGACTAACATGCAGATTTTTAAACTTAACTATTGATGGTTGAGTAGGTCATCCTTGTAGTGTAGCAACAAAAGTCTGATATTTAGGTTTCCAACCATGGATGATTATTCTTTTCATCCTTGTTTCACTAATAGTTGCTTCAAAGTCTAATTTAGAAATCTCACAATTTCACCTAATTAAAGCATTGAGGAATCATCATATCTTATTGTGTCAATAACTCATTCTCGAGAAATTAAAATATAGTATCAAAATACTAGCAATGGTGTCTCATGCTTCTTTTGGCATTGTAGCATCCCAAATATTCTTCAACATATATTCTTCAAGGACTCCATTAGTATTTCTGGAAGTTCATGTGTTTTCACGTCCTTGACTATCTCTTATAGATCCTAGCCTTGCTTGTACGACATCATACATGTTGCCCATGTACTGTAATTCTGATTGTTAAGCTTTTTTATCCCTTTAACAATTTAAAGATCTCCTATTGTTTACTGCAACAAAAAACAAGTTGTTTGTTGTCGTGATCTACTAGAAGTTGTTGGAATGTGTGAGGCTATTAGAAGAACTTATATGATTATGTGATCAACTGGACTCATAATATTTCATAGCACTAATAATATTGTCAAACATTACATAGTTCTAATGATATTAGAACTTTTGTAAACTATGAACTATAAACTATACATTTCATTGAAGAAGGTGAAATGCAAACTTTGTACCAAGATATTTAAGCATCATATAGTAAAAGCCTAACTTTGTGATGTACCTGAAACCAGGCAACCTGTACGATGACTTTAGTGTTAGGGGATCCTAACCCAAACGTGTCCACAATGACTTCGGTATAAATGAACCTTAGACCACGCATTTTGAAAATGACTTTGGAGTAAGCACATGTCCTAAAATAAATTAAACGTCTATATTTATTCTCTATCCTAATTTTAATAATTATTGGATAGTTAGATAATTGGTCAGTGTTTCTCTCGTTGGTCCCTGGATGTTTTAAAATTAGGTCACAGTGAGATAGTTCACTTATCTGGGAATGCGTGATCCAGTATTATAGAATCTGGTTATATGAAGGTTAGATTTTGCTTTAAAACTCTTCTCTTTGCTGCATCATAGGTATGGAAGAAGACGCCCTAAACCAAGCTCAAATCCTGATGCAGAGTTTGTCAAGTATAAAATGGTGCAAGTATCGAGGAACACAATCTAAAATATTTATAACACTTGTCCAGTGGAAATAAGAGGGTTCCCGATGCATCACAATACGGATTTCAAATGACAAAGGACAAAAGAATTCACAAAAGAGAGACAATTAACCTTTCTAGCTCTGACATGTGTTAGAGTAGCATTCAGTTGTTTCTCTAGTTCCACGAGGTCACTCAAGGTCAACTCCATAGCATATGGACCTTCAAGGTTCCTGTGACAGAACATACGTTAGTAGATGTTACGCATTTTTAATTAAGTTAACACATGAAGTAAGTATGCTGGAAATTGAACGAGAAACCTTTCAACCATTAGTAGCAGCTCTGCAAGTGATTTCAAGTTCGCATGTTTACCACAATATACCTGCTTAGGAAATATATATTTAGCAGTTGGTTCCATACTACAAGGAATATAAATTTAGAAATGAGGAAAGAATAATGCTATGCAAAAAATCAAGCCATAAATCTATTTTCTTTTTCTTAATTCTCTCTGTTGTTATGACGGTATTTGCACTACCAATAATCCAAATGACAGAAGCATTGCATACCTCTGCATGATTAGCATCTTTGGATGAAGTTGCCTTTTTTTTAAAATGACTCGTGTAACGCTTGAGGATACTGGTTGTACTGTATTGTATAAGAACAAGATGAGTCTTGGTAACTAAAATCAAATCTTGAGATAAATAATATAATATTTAATTATACCTAGCAAGATGACAATGTATCAGGGTGAGTAAAACAACACCTCAAAATAATCAATTCGATGGCATAAGACAATGAACAAATAGATGATTTTTTGGTTTGATTTCTTAGTTCGTTGCAAAACTTTGCTTGGTCGAAGAACAAATAGATGTTATCCTAACCAATAAAAACATTTGTCATTCTTTTGTATTATGAAAAATCATTAGTTTTAAGCTGTCACTTTCTTATGTTTTCATCCAACAACATGATGTGTACATTAGAAAGATCTTATAAAATGTTTATCATGTAATACGATCAATCAAAAAACCTTCATTCAAATCATGAAGATTTCTAAGAGGAATCTTATGTGCTTATATTCCATGAAAAGAGGGGTTTAAGGGATTGGATCATCATGGCATTAATTAAAGTCAAAATCATTGTTTGATAGCTCTAAGAAACTTAGCTACACTTAGGAGAAGATTTTAACTAAGAAACCATATCTCGCTCCTTTATAGATATTGATGTGACAAAGGCTCCATACACTTACGAAAGAAGTGTTTGATAGTGACCACATAAAAAAATCCTACCTTGTACCACTTAAATTATTCACCCATCACTATGAATTCAAGATTACAAAAAAACTATTTCGGAAAAAGAGAACCTTCCACCTATCAAATCATTCACCTTGAAAAAAAATCTAGTCTTATTAACAGTTAAGATATAATTGGTTTTTGTTTCTAATAGATGCCTTTTTTTAGTTTAATTTCATGTAGCTTGATGATTAATCTGCAAGCTTTTGATTCTACGGATCATGAATTTTCTTCATCAAACCCTTTTCTTTCGCAACCACTTGTTTGATCTTTTCATATAGGGTCATGTTTCATATTGGACAAAATGGTTATTTTGGGTTGGATGTCGATTTTGGTCTAAATCAACCCAACCCAACCCACCCATGCACACATTTACGCCCTATATCATAAGGGGTCAAGAGTTAGATTCTAGGTAATCTCATTCTCGTAATAGAAACTTGTCAATCTTATTGCACACAACCTATTGTCCGTCATGCACAATTATATTCCATCACGTGCTTTCATTAAAGAACCACCTCAGGGGAAAACAAAGGACAAAAGACAAATTGTGTGTTTTACTTCATTCTCTTTTATGTTAGGAAGATTGAAAATGTGATAATGAAAGAGAGATGAATCCTTTCAATTTATTTCTTTCATTAGCATTATGCAGTTATAACCAAGGTTGTTAAAAACGCTCTTTTAACACGATATGAAAAATAAAATGTAAATTCGGATTGTAAAAACAAATCATAAAATCATAAGTAATTTTTTTTCATACATTGTTAATACAAAAAATAAGCAATTCCATCAATAAAAATATGGTATAATTGTTCTTGTATGACAAAATCCCACCATGCAAGATCCAAGAAAAAAAAGTTAGGAGTGGTTGGTAAAACTTCACGTTAAGAAAAAAACATTGAAAACAATTATGTTTTCATAACTATGCTTTCATGTTGGCTAACACCAGTTCCATTGCTCCTTTTAAATGCATGATCATTTGTAATGTTTTAGCTTATCTGATGTTTTTTGCCTTGATGAATAATACATCACTTTTTGATATGATTATTCTTTCTTCTAGATATTGTTATACTTTTATAAGTTTTAGATATTATTTGTTACACACCATGAATCTCAACAGGTGAATCAATAAGGAATTGTAGGTTTTGTATGAACTAAAATGAATGATTCAAACAATTCAAAGTATGATTTTTTTTAATCTTGAAGTCTAGTTCCTTATTAAATCATATCTTAGACAAGTTATGAGATTTTTTATAGAGAAATCATAATGATGTAAACTTGTTTAAAAAACTATGGTATTTAAGCATAAATACATGGTGGATCAAATTTTAAAATATGGTTTGTCACTCCTGTTTGTAAAAAAAAATCCTTATAGAATAAGAATTTTCAAAGTTTTGTCCTATAATAGATAATTTTTTATTTGTTAGGAAAGGTTTAAGCAAAACTATGTTTCTTTCATCTTTGCACTATTGATTGAAGAAAGAATCCATAGATACAAGCGTTTGTGGGGCTCATGATTGGTAGTAAAATCACAATCTTACCAAATTTTCATGATTTTACATGATTTTAGTATGATTTTATCATTTCCCATTTCTTTGTGATTTTGCACGATAAGTATACGATTTTATGAGTCAACTCGTGATTTTAACAACCTTGATTGTCAAATAATCATCTCAACCCAAAAGCTTAAGCTGTTAGGTGAGGTCCAAAGATATGATTTATATAATTCTCTAACACAACCTTTCAAATGAAAGCCCCTTGGGCTTGAAACTTGCATAGACTTATAGTACATTGTGCTTAATGTTTATCAAATAGATTGAGGGTGGTGAGATTTAAACTCATGATCGCTTAATCTACAAGACTCTAATATTATGTTAAAGAACTATCTTAACCCAAAAACTTATATTGTTAAGTAAGTTCTCAAGATATAATTTATATGATTCTCTACCAATAACCTCTCATACATCCTCCTCCTTTCCACCTTAGGAGCTAGAATTTTCTGTTTTAAGAAAAAAAGAAGTTAACATCCTAAAGAATTTAGGAACAAATAATCCCATGGTCTCTGCATTATGTAGCAGTAATAAAAAAAGATCTTTCTGATTATTACGAAGTGAAGAACTTCACGAGAGATAACAACATGATGTCCATCACAGATCTGATGGGTCGAACATCAAGTAAAAATCTTAGGACATTTAATGACTACTAGTTTTTTTTACAAGCGTCACACATGTATGATTTAACTATTTTAAAAATATCTTCTGATCTTTAATATATGTAGCTTGTTATGGATTAATAATTAATGAGAAATCATGAATACTTGTCAAATTAAGATATTTGATTTGAAGGCAAGCAAGTTTATATACATTTTGATAATTTATTCTATTTTTAAAACATAGAAAATAAAAGTCAAGACGTAAAATGGAAGTACCATCTTTCAATGTTTAATACATAGATAATCTCTAGTAAGTATACTTAGAAGTTGAAATGATATTTTTGGTATCATGTTATTGTAATAAATTTATATAGTACTTCCAAGATTAAAATAAAATATATATATATAAAGAAAAACGAAGTTCCAATTTTTTTATAAAATACTTTTTTTCATTTTTATTTTAAAAAGCTAGTTTGATTAGATGATGACATCGAACTATTAGATACAAAAATAATATGCTATAAATTATCCTGGTTATATCTCTCACATGGCTTACATAACTCTCCTCTGACTAAATTCAAATTTGAGTGCTTCGAATAAATATAATAATAAATTCAAAGTTGAGTGCTTTGACTAAATCCAAAGTTTATTAACATACTTATAATAAATAGAATCATTGATATTAAAATAATAATAATAAGTAATCCAATAATTTTTCAAAGTTATTTTACTACAATATTTAATAAATATCTATAGTTTAAAACTCTTGAAAAGATTTTGCAGAAAATATAAGTTTGATAAGTTATTAGATGATAGACACTAACATTTAAGTTTTAACATAATAAAACTACAATGTATTTTTCTAACTCAATAATTATCATGATAAATATATTTCTCCATTTTTTTTTCTAAAAGAGATAATTTTTTAATAAAATCTGTTTATATTGCATGAAGATATAAGGTGTTAAGATGTGAAGAAATTAATTTTACTCAAATCTTATTAACTATTATATTTGATAATTGAATTTGAATTTGAATTTGATTCAAAAGACCTAGACTTTAAGTTTTATGGTTTATAATACATTCTTAACTTTATATATTATTTTTTTAAATTTTATTTATTTAATATGAAATTGATGGCTCTTACATATCCTTTAATGCAATTATAATAGCATTAATGTTATACTATATACAAATCTTTTTATTTGAAGAACTCTTTTCAATTATATGTGACGTGGAGCAAAATTAACAATACATAGATGGATAAGAACTTTAAAGATTTATTTTTATTAAGTTAATATTTTTATAACATTGGTAGAGTTTATAATATTGGTTGAGTCTATCAAAAGTAATAACATAAATTTTGTGAATTTTTAAATGGCTTGAAGTTAATGTTAAACAATAAAAAAATAAATAAGAAGACCTTATGAAGAAAAATAGAGGATCTAGTTCAATAATTTGATAAATTTTGATGTGCATTGGTTCTTTTCTAAATCTAGTAAAATCAGTTTTTCTTATTTTATTTTTAAGTATTTTTAATTTTTTTTATTAACGTGGGTGTCCAGACCAGCTTGCGGGCACTTCGACTAATCTCACGGGCCCTAAAGTTAACGATAATATAAACCTTCAGTGGTCCTGAGGTTTGTGAGACTTGAATCGTTGATCTCTAGGGAGCAAATTTAGGACCTGACCAGTTGAGATATACCCTTCAGGATTGTATTTTTAAAATTTTGATACTTAAGTAAAGTGTTAATGTGTTATGTCAAATGATGTATAAATAGAAAATATTGAAATAAGTGTGATTTAACATAGCTTTTAGAAATTAAATTTTCTTTTCTAATAATCCGTCTTCTTTTTAACAAGAGTTGGGAGTGAAATTTATATGTTAGTATTCGAGAGTGTTAGTGAAATTAAGGTTATCATCCAATTGATCCAGTAATTGAAGATGACGTGTGATGTTGCGCATTAAAATAAAATAAAATTGGCACTCCGTTTAGGCTGGCAGCTATTAGCACACATCTTACTAATTCTCAACTATTAACACACATTTTAATGTACTGTTTTTCAAGTTATGAAGGGTCAAAACTCGATATTATACACCGCCACACACGCACAAAATTTTTACAATTTGTTGATATATTCTATAACATTTTCTTCAAGGACATGTTTTTACATAGGATTGCTAATATCTTTCTAGCCAATGATAGGTAATACAAATATACACCACATTCAATGCAATCAAACACTTTTTTTTTATCAATATTTATTGTCATTAATATTTACTAATCACTTCACCAATAACATGTTTATATTCAATAATGAACACAGTATTTTCACTAATGAATTTTTATGCAACTCACGAGGTAATCTAATATGACCAAGATCTATAAATACATTCGTCACCAAGTAAACAAAACATGTTTCAAATTCAACATTTTTCTACACTTATATTTGTTTTCAATTTTCTTATGCATATATCTACTAATTTAAGTAGCGAAGAGTCTTTTATTCTATAAAAAACTTATTTTTTCAAGAAAACTTTTAATCATTGATCAAACTCAACCAGTAAATCTAGACATAAGAACCATATCAAACTCATATATCCTGGCCTAAAATAGTAACTCGTGAATAAATTTTCTATGGAAATTTTTTCAAGATTTTATCCAAGTGGATAGTCAAATTTTTTATAGAATGAAAATTGAACTCGTATACCAAAATAATGCTGTAACGTGAACCAAGTTTTACAACTTCCATGCCCATAAGAGTACAAGTGAGAAGATTTTCTTATGCCATGTATATTTGAGTAATGGTATCATAATTTAATTAAGATTTTAAAACAAATCCAATTGTTTTATAAAATAAGTCTGGGTTTATATTTGGGACAAAGATAGTACATTTCTAGGTTGTTTGAATCAACTCTCTATTGTAATTGAATTCAAGTATTAATATAATGTTTGGTTTGAATTTAATTGATGAATAAGTTGAATTCATGTATTTGAAAAAGATCGAATTCAATTCATTTTACTTTTTATATTACTCTCATTACCTAATTTACTTTAGTTCTTCAAAAATCTTTTTTTTTAAAAAAAAAGCTAGATAGGTATTTTAAGAAAGTTAGTTTTCATATTAAATTTTTTCTCTTTGGAATTGTAAATCAGATGGGTTGATCTTTGATTTACTTGTAGTATGTATTTTTAAAGATTGAATTCCATTTAAAATTCAATTCTTAATATTTAATAGTATTCCAAACATGTTATTTCATTAAAATCTCTTAATTCAATTTAATTATAGGGTTCCAAACATATTATTCTAGATTTAATAAAAAGAGAACTGACTGGCCACGTATATTATGGTTGGTTCAGTTGTAGTTAATAATTGACGTAGTTTTGATTATGATTATGGTTTTCATTATGACGTAGAGAGTTACTTTATATTTGAACAACTAAAATGGTGGTTATCATCAGAAATGAATATTTTATATGATTTAAGAATACTTTCATGTGCAAATTCTATTTGACTTTTTTAATATTATATATTTTATAATTAATGTTTTAGCTGACAGAGGGTTAATAACTGAATTGATAACCGATTGACCATTGACATCTTTGAAGATTAGCACATGAGCGTGAGTGTTTTTTTTTCCCCTAACTGTGTATAGGTTAGATGTCATCATTACATATAGGTTAATTAAATGCTCATCCTCATTACGCGAAATTTGTTTATCCATGTTATAACTATCTAGCTTAGCAATTGCATGGTAGTTAATTATTTGTCGTAATTAAGAGAAAATTATATATAAACATCATGTAATTAAACAAATTATTAATACAGAGATGAGTTTGAAATCGATGACAGAATCCTAACGAAAAGACTAAGTTAAGCATTTAAATGTATAGGATTGTCAACAAGTTTTGTTCGATTGTTCAACAGAAAGTTTCGTGTCTTTATATTTTGTATGGATGGATGAACACGCATGCAGCAAATAATACACATACACTAAAGGCTTTTCCTTTCAAAGAAACAAAAGATCACAACATGTGCGAGCCATGACTGCTCGCGTATAAGCAACGATAAGCACCAAATCCCTAGAAAATTGACAAACCAAAGAAATCAACAAGCGATTTATGTGCAAGAACAAAACAATGCTTCTGTTGGTAATCAAGGGACCTGAGAACGAGGTTTTAACCTAAAAAATAAAAAGAGTTGGGTACCTGCCAACGCTAGAGAATTCATAAAGCTTGTCGCAACTTGAAAAGACAAGGATGGCGACTTGTACGTCACAAAGAACGGAGAGTTCACGAGCTTTCTTGAACAATCCATTTCGCCTCTTTGAGAAAGTAACTTGGCGACTGCTCTTGTTTTCAATTCGTTTTAGCTCCACTTTCTTACGGCCCATCCTCTCGTCAGCTAGCAAGCAGGCAAGCAAGAAAGCTGACTCGATCGATCCTAAATCTGTGACCTAATTTTTTCCTAATTTTGAATTTTATCCTTTCCTCAGATGAAGGCAAATAAAGCAAGTGCTCTACTTCTATCACAACCGAGTATAAATGGATAAAAAAGAAGAGGAAAAGGAATGAATGTTAACATTTTTACCGGCAGGAATTGAGTAGTGGGTCTTCCATATGTCGTCATAAATTCGAGTCATCTCCCTTCTGCCACGTGTTATGCGTGCTTGCAGGGCCTCTCCTCTCCGTGTTGCGGCTTCTGCTCCTTTTGATGCAAGAGGTTTTTACCTGTTTTTGTTTTCCTTGTTTTCGTTTTCCAACTTCGATCCATAAAAGTACAAGAAAGACCCTTAGTTGATACGATATGACTGTATAATTAGTTATAAGTATACAGTAAGAAGAATAATTGATATTTTATTATTTTCAAGAAAATATTTGTTCGTATCTTTCCATTTAAGGTCTTTTTTTTTTATGTTACTTAAGGTCTTCTCATTTAAGGTTTTTTTTTTTTTTTTTTTCATTTCAAAATAATCAAACCACTCCATGTAGAAAAATTTGATGTTACTTAAGTAATAACTAATGATTTACTATTAGTTATTCCTTGGTGTTCTATTATTTTATTTTTAAAAATCTTGGTTTTCCATCTAAATAATTCATGCTTATTTCTAACCATTAATTATATTGTTATAAAATCTATGATTCATAAAAAAAAATTATAAGAATATCTTTGATTTTGGATATAATGCTATTAGTTATTAATGAATATCCAATCACTCTCTTAACCATAAATTTAAGCTAAATCCTTTTTTATTTATCTATCAATAGATAAACGTTGTGATTGTGATTTTAAAAGGAGAAACAACAAAAAATTAAAAGTTTTGCTTTTCCAGCTTTTATTGGGATTGGGTAGAATGAAATTTGAGATTAAATTGAAGATTACACAAAGAATTTAGAACTAAATTATTATTTTTATTCAGCACATGTAATTCACGCGTCAACGTGTCAGGAAGAAAGTTTCATTTGGGAGGCGTGTGCAACTTTCTCCAAGCTCTGATGATAGCCTTTCTTAATAATGTTGAAATCGTCGTGGCGATAATATCCTTCCAAGATGGCATGTGGAAAAGACAGAGCTTTAGTATGGGTCCAACAACCAAATATTTTTCTCTTTCTTTTCCTTTTACTTTTTTTTATATCTCCTCCACTCGATTCCCACGCCTGGAATTTTTTTCTTTCCCTCTATGAACGAAAAGGGCCGGAGTTTTTTGTTGATTCTCAATTGTAAGTCCCTCAATTTCAATCATATGGAAAACAAAAATCCAAGCATTTTTTATTTGCAAAATCGAGTGATAACTCAATGGCAAGATGTTTTTTTTACTCCATGATAACCTTGCATTAAGGCCATTAAAACAAACTATCAAGATCAATCTCAAATAAAATCATCGTGAAAGGATAAAGTTGAAAGAAAAAAATATATGATAAAAAAAATTGTATTATGCTGATCCATAATATAATTATGTTTGTGTGTATAATGGAATGTACAATAAAAGGCTTTAAATCTTATTAGTTTTTGTTTTTGAAAAATAGCACTCGAATAGGAAATTCTAATTATATTTTTCTTATTCTAACTTTATTTTTTCAAAAAATTAAAATATTATTTTGTTTGTGAAAAACCCTAAAACTTTAGAGTAAATACAATACTGGAATGACCTCGCATAAGTTTTTAACTTGTACGGGAATGCTCAATTAGGTCCACAAACAACTTGAAGGCCTTACCAGGTGATCCTTGTCCCTTAATCTCATTGTTCAAGATTAACCCTAACAAGCTTTTACCCTTGAAGGCCTTACCAGGTGATTGATTTAATACACGCATGAATTTTTAGTGCCGAAAAAATGAATGTCACATTTCTCTCAAAGACGTTCATTTTCTGCGTGTTTCCAAATGAATATTTACCACAAGCTTTTCATATTTATATATTTAATGTCATTACAGAATTCAACAATAGAACGTTGCGCATCCGATCCTCATAACATGCAGAAAAAGAAATGAAGAGTACCCCTATATATGATAGGAGACACAGTGGTGATAAGCGTCTGAGAGACTTCGGAGGTGAGGAGGAAACTTTACACACTCACTCAACATTTCCCTGAAGAGAGAAGCTGCAATGGAAATACAAGAACAATATAATGAAGGTACATATCTTTTGCTAACGCATGTGCATTTAAGATCATGCAGGCGATTGCCAGATTTTCTGCCATTCCGACCACTTCCAGCATCAAGTTTAACTTTGTATGCTGTGCGGCCTTCAAACCTACTGTTTAAGCAAACCAAATAGTGGTTCAAAAGATCCAGACATCATGCCATTAGTCTCATTGTCATTGTTCATGGCTACAACCTACATGTAAGATAGTCATGTCGACAACATCCAGTTTGCCTTGTAAAAAAACTTGAAGAATGTGCTTAACACGTACGGTGACATCCTAAGATTATTCATTCTTATGCTCACCTGCGTCTGTAGACGTTGATTTTCCTCCCTTAGTGTCTTTTCCTGTTGAGAGCAAAAGTTATGTTTTAGCAAAATCAACATCTAATTATGGATGGAGAGATTAGCAGTCCACGTGATGTGTAATGGCCTTATACATTCTCACCCTAGCTAGCTAACTCGTTTATATATATTTCTCTCCGTAAAAATGGAATGCGGCACCGACACCACCCCTAATTCTAACACAGCTATTCATGTTGAATGACACGTGTGCATTACACCCATGCACAAACAGGCGTACAAAGACATGCTGGAAGAGAAATACTGTGCGAAGCAAGCAGCACATGTTTCTACCAAGACAAAAATGCAGTCAGATAACAGAGTCCTAATGACATTCATATCTACTTCAAATGTATAATTTATTGTTCCAGTTCTTCATGATATTAGTTAATTACCTGCCCTCGTTCGAGTTTTACTTCTGATTTATCTGATACCCTTCCTGAGGAGAAGGGCGTAAGAAAAGCACAGTAGCTCGACCCAGCCTTTTAAGATGTGATAATTTAGAGACAACCAAGGCCCAAACTAGATTATCTCGCACATAATATTATCCTAGACATTCGTTGGAAGTGAAACAGATGATTGGACGAGATATATAGTTCTCCGATGTCTGTTTAGAAGCATTCCAGGTTTCATTTCTGAGTTCTTTACTGGGTAGCATGCCATCTTGCAACATACCGCAAGAGGCAGAGCAAACTTTTTTAGATGACAATTACAGCATACACAAACAAATATTAGATGCAGGCTTGGAACATCATCAATTGATTGAGACATCTGAATGTAACAGCTTTTAAGAGATTTGCAGGAAGTTCCAAGTCGCACCATTCTTGCTAATATATATTTTTTTTTCAAATCCTCATCTTATCATCTATGTGAGTATTTTTGCATGCTAGAGATTAGCCGGTAGGATGTGCAGGGCAATAGGTTTTCTCGGCTAGCAGCTAGCCTTTTCAAAAGCATTAAAGATCATGCAAGTGTTTGCCCAGTCAAGGTGTTTGGATGAAAATAAAACCTGGAAGTTGTATCGAGGATCATCTTTACACCATGCTGTTAAGGCCTAAAGACCTGCTAGAGCAAAATTGAGCATCTGAAGTGATGAGGTCTGGTTCTCAAAGAAGCATCCATGCATTGGTTGCAAATGAAAACGCAGATTTTAAAGGAACGATGGTGAAAGCATGGATGCTGCTAGTGTGGAACTATTAGAATAAAGTCTGCGGTATGTGATGGACAAACCAGCCGTTCCTTTCTACCCGTTCAAGCAGCCAGCTGTATATACGCAGGTTGACTAGTTGTAATCCAGTGATTACAATCCCGTGTTTTTACAAACTAGGGTGGAAATTTTTTTAAATCTAGCTAGTAAATAAGCATCGAAGCTTGATCATATAAAAAGGGTATATATAGTCTAGGGGAACTATTGGAATAATTTCATAAAGATCTTGATAAAGATCAACTTTTCTTTTCCTTTTCTTTTTCCTCGAAACTTAAATAGAGTGATGGATGACAGAATATTGATAGTTGCAAAGTAATGTTTGATAATGAAATAAGCTCCATACCTTGTCATTGAGGGCATTAATTGTTTCCAACATCAGTTCCGTCTGAAACAAACACAAATCAAATGAAATTACAAAATGCAGAGTGAAAGTTCAAAAAGCATAGAGCGATGGCAACTTTCTTATGTTCAAATGAATATTTGCCACCTAAAGACCTTAATTGAAGGAGAAACCCCCAACGATAACTAAAGGTAATCATGAAATAGATAAGTTGCTCATCAAGGCTAAGCATCTAGTTCTTCCTCTTAAGTCAGCTAATTATGAGACCACACTAACAAGTTCAGGAATGTCTTGGAATACAGGCTTTTTATTTATTTCTTTATTTTTCTTTCAGCAAGTGGGCATCCTGACTACCCCTCCAGCTAAATGCAAACCATTACAGCCACATGTCCCATGTGAATCTCGGACAGAAGTCCACATGTGTAGCCAAACATGGAATTGTTTGGTATCTAGCAGCATTGAAAACCAACCTTGATTTCGTGTTCCTAATACACAAATCACAAGCAAGTACTTGACTACCATGGGCCTGTGAAGTGTGCCAGTTAGTGGAATTATTGATCAATAGCCAAGAAGGTGCTTAAATGAAGAGACGCAGACATGTTGCTGAGATCTTTTCCAAGTTTACTTGGAGTTAGGTTGTCTATGCAAGAAATGCACGGCATAATAGCTCCGAAGTGTCAATAAAATTAAGAAGGTGCAAAGCATTTTTATATATATCAAGATATCAAACCCTCGGCAAGTTATGTTGGAGGAATGTTTCTTTTGTTTATTTTTTTGGAGCAATTTGGTCCATGATGCACCATATAATGGCTCTTCAAAGAAAAAAGACAGAGACACGAATGACCTTTCTAGCTCTCGTACGTCTCAGTGCAGCATCAAGTTGCATCTCCGTTTGTTCTAGGTCGCTTAAGGTCAGCTCCTCGAAGTTTGAATTCCCAACTTGCCTGTGGATACTATATATATACGTATCTGAATAGATAGCATGCATTGATATCCATAACATTTAGCATAGGTATACAGGAAGCTGTACAAGTTACCTTTGTACTGTTTGCAACAGCTCTGCAAACGACTTGATTTTTTTTTCATATTTACCATGATATAGCTGCAGATGAAATAGGAAATGTGCACAGTCATACCTAGTTTCGAATTACACGATAAAAACTAAGCAAATACGAAAGAAGATTACGATATGAAAAGAATGAGCTACAGTGTACTTTTTTAATCAGCTTTTCCATTATTTAAACATTATTCTCTACATGTTTTAGCCAGACAAAAGTAATTGCTTACCTCCGCATCATTAGCACCATTAGACAATGCAGTTTTCTCTTCGAAATAACTCCCATGACGTTTCAGGATTTTGGCCAAACTGAATAGTAGAATTGATGGGATTAGAATGAAAATCCACAAAATACAAAAATAAGGAGCACACGCAAATCAGCGTTGTTCAACATTGTCTATATCATATGGTAGAAAATGAATGCAATCTTCAATAAACCTCTTAGAATATATCTCGCACATTTATAGACACAAGCCCTACATAAACCCAAAAGTCTTTGAACAACACTATATATGAGATATGAGATGTGCACTACGTAACATGCGATTCTCCAAAAAATCTTGGTTAAAGAGCTTCTTAAAAACAACTAAATAAACACCACAAAACACCCAAAAGATTCTAGATAACTATTACAGAATTAAAGAACAAGAAATATAGCTGTCTGTCACAGCAGCCAAAAAAAAATGTCTGTTTACGACCTGCAAAATTCTTCTTAAAGAAACCACACCATAAAACTTAAATATGCTTTGAAAAGGCCGCACCAAAAACTAAAGAGGAGACTTCTTCTGTCGGAGTAAGATCGGCCAACAGGCTCACTTACAAACCTCACACAATGTTCATTTCTTAGTGCACAAAAAATACAAAAAAAGAAGAAGAAGAATTTGGATCACGTGTTAAATAACAATATTTGAGCGATTCCTAATTTTATACTTGCCTCAACAAAAATAAATATCTATAATTAAAGCAGTGATATTAGATGTTAAGTAAGGATGAAAAAATTCTTCACTGCACATATTGAAAGATGGATATCGAGATCATAGTTAAAAATTAATACCCAAAAATAATCGTTGTAAAGGGACAAGATTTTACTGACTAATGGAATAAGTTTAAGATTTTATTTTTGGTGGTTCTCACCAAACTGCAAGTTCAAAAGGAGTTTTTGATCAATAAAACAGACTTCTGCGAGGAAAGTACACTTTATGGAGACTCAGGGAATAGTTATTAATTAAACTTAACACTAATGGCATGTTAGAGGCAGTCTGTAATCAAAATGGATACTTACTTATTCACGTTGTTGAGCGGCCGATAATCAATAATGGACAATGCTCCCGCTTAAGTTTAATGAAGAAATCTTTTTAACTTACAAGAAGTTTGATAATTGAGTTTGCATTCTCAACTTTGTAGTGGAGGTCAAAATAATGGAGGATGGCGGGATACTATTACTCGTATTATTAAGAAGTATCGCTTTTTATTGAGAATAGGCTTCCAATCTTTAATCTTCCATTATCAGAAATGTGGCAAAGGTATAATACTCCTTTATTAACACCGGATATCAAGTTTCCACAACTTTGAAAAACCGTTGCTGTTACAAAGTGGGCAATGGAAAAGATTTTTGGTTTTGGACAGATATATCGTTGGCTGAAAAACAGAACTCTAAGACAACAATTTCCTCAACTTTTTAACCACACAACAATGCCAACAGCAAGGATTGCACATATGGGTGATTTGAATCTATTTTGGAAGAGGCACTTAAGGCATTCAAAGTTGGAACAAGTTAATGATCATCTTCTTGCACTGTTAGATGGAGTAAAACTAAAGCATCACACAGTCGATTCAAAACGTTGGGAATCTGAAAGAAATGGAGAATACACCATGAAATATTGCAACATCTTCTTTGACAGAATTGAGTACCCGGGTATGTCTTCCATCTCATCAAAGATACTATGGAAAGGAAAAGCACCACCGAAGATTGAGATTTTCTTGCGGTTCTTAGTACTTCAAGGCAGAATTTGCACAAGGGAGTTTCTTGCATGTAGACATGTCATTAACTTAGAGCAAGCTATATGTCCCCTTGGTGCTAATGAAATAGAATATGTTGAACACCTTCTCTTCAATGTTATGACGTTTGCAAACTTTGGAACCGTTTATGAATTGGTTAGGCTTAGAACAGTGCATGAAAAGGACCATAGAAGTAGTCTTGCTAGAAAGGAGTGTAGTGGGGAATTTGGTTGGTTTTTCATGACGAGATACCATATTGGAATATAGTTTTTGAGTTAATTTTTCATCGTCTAACTATCACTAATGGCATGTAATAGGTAGTATGCAATCAAAGTGGATACTTATTCTTGATGGTTAGGTTAGCTTGTTGACCGACCAATAATCAATGGACAATGCTCCTGCTTAAGTTTAATGAAGAGATCTTTTTAACTTAAAGGAGTTTGATAAGGAAAAGCAAACCTCTTAGAAAAACAGACTATATTATAGATAATTATGTGGTAGAGAAGCAGACTAAATTATAGATAATTATTTGGTAATAAAGCATGAATTAGGGTTATTGTATGAAAACCTTTATCAACAACCATTATGTCCTTTTTCTTGCTTGTTGTCTTCACGTATTGTATTTTTGTCTGCATCAATTGATATAAGAGCGTAACAATTCTTGATAATTATGTATTGTGTGTTGTTGAATAACCGTAATGAGAAGAGGTGGTCATAGAAAATGACGTGCTTATATAGAAAAAGATGTGATTCTTTCTTGAAAAAAAGATGTTAAGGAATTGATGATAGAAGATATGTAAAGACAGATTGCAAAATTGACTTGTAAGTTAACGGTGATAAAGTTGCAAAGGCAAGTTGAAGAATTATATTGTCAATTAACATCGATGAAGAAGAAAAACATGAAGGATCATGAAAAGTGTATTAATCATGAATCCATGATCAATTTTGAAAGCGTTAGAGAAATCAACTTTTTAAAAAGGATGAATATGATGTTGAAACTAGAATCAATTTTTTTTAATGATTCTAGTTTTTTTTTATGGATTGAAATCAAACACTAAAATTCAATGAGAAAGAGGTGGATGGTGTGCAAGAAGATGATTTTGATACAGAAACTTGGTATGTGATGACTTTGAATATGCAAAAGATATTCATGCTAACAAGCAAATATTTTAATCTTAATAGGGAAAGAAAGGAACAAATCTAGATGTGGTTTTAAATGTGAGTTTTGATGAAGTATATTGTGGAGAATACACTTCACACATGCTGAGAAGAATTTTAGAATTGATAGGATAAAAGTTAATGTTTTGGAACTTCAAAAAAGAGTTGTGAAGCAAATATTCAAAAGTTCTTCTAATAGAGAAATCATCACACATCTTATTAGTGATGATATAAAAAATACATAAGAGATTGTTTGGTTTTTGTAGTATTAGGTCTCTAATTGAGTTAGATTTTGAGAAGGTTGTTACACATGCATAGTCTTTAACATAGCACTAAGATTGATATTAAAAGTCTTAGAATATAAAGTTATGATTTTAAAAGTCTTAGAATATAAAGATTGAAATCTTTTGATTGGACAACCATTAGATTGAAGCAAGAGTAATTAAATTTAAGAACAAGTTCTCTCCAACCCGATGAGACTAATGCAAAAGATTTTTTTCCCAACACGTAACCTTATGTTAATGGGCATAAATTTTGATTTAGTCATTGGATCATACTGAAATTTTGGTAGGATATTTTAGAAGTCTTGTTTTTTATAGGGTTAAAATTTCATAGCCATTCGAGATCAGTAAGGCTTAAAAGTTATTTTTCAATATTTGTCATATTATCCTAATTGATTTGGGATTATTTTTTCTATTTAGTTTAAAGCTCTTTTTTATTATTTTTTTCAACTTTGTTTAGGATATTTTTATTTTTATCTACGCGACCTATAAGAGATTTAATATTGAATTTTGATTAAAGAAAATATTGAGATCGTACAAAAAACAAATAATCCAAAATCATTTCTTAAAAATTCCAACCATTTGATTTTATGTAATTCCGTAATAGGATCTTCATTCAATGCCCAAGTTTTTTTTAGAAGTGGTTTTGGATAGAATATTTGATAAAATAGTATTACTTATCATAAAGTTTTGAGATTGTATCACCTTCTTATCATTGTTTATGATATTGCAATTACATTCTATAATATTTTAATTTATTAACTAAATCTTGTAAAACTTGAGGATTCATCAATATAACCAAAATTTCATTGCTGTCGAGCCATTTATCAGAATTCCTTTTATAATTGTACATTATTTGATGATCTAGAATAGAGATTCAGACTTCTTGGACAATTTCTTTTGGATGGAACCATGCATTGAGTTGTTGTCATAACATTTTACGATAAATTGTCAAATTGTTCATAACAAATGCAGTAACTTCTGTATAATTGAAGCATAATTTTGACATCTTATTTAATTGTAAGAATGCTTGCTAGCATACCATTCAAATGGTTATCTTTCATCTATTTGATTGTCACAATTTGTAACTTCTTCAGGCGGGAAGGTGTATATATATGGTGATCAGTATTTACTCTAATAACGTTACACGTAGTAATATTAGGCACTCCCCTTTCGATTATCTTAATTAAGTCTCCCACCTAGTCAAGGGCAGGTTTAATAGGCACAAAGGGTTAATCTTTCATTCAATTTTGGTGCAAGATTTGGATTCTTAATATTTCTTTTTTTTCCCCTCAAAATTTTGATAATAAAGTTATACATTTGAGAAAATTTACCTCAAGTCACATAAATGAGCTTTTAGAATGAAAATAATCTTTTTATCCCATGTTTTGGGCCTAAATTTGGCTTAAAAAGAGTGACCTTATGTACCTATTTAATAGATTGTTAATTGTAGATCATATTGATAGGTGGGAGACCTAATTGGGACAAACATGGTAGTTTAAGGTTAGTTTTTCCTTTTCCTATTATTTTTGTTTGAAGGGAGTACGCTAGACACAGTGCTGGCATGAGTAATGCTAGCTATACTTGAGTGTAATTTATTAAATTCTGTTAACTGAAGACACGTTATTATCAAGGATTTTTTTTAATCGAGTAATGCTAGCGTATTACACATCATTTAATGAAAATTTTTAGTTAAATGCTTTTAGAAGATATTGGGAGTATGGTTATTTTTTAAAATGTTTTTTATTTAAAAATATATTAAAATAATTTTTTTTTATTTTTTTAAAGTCAACGTATGAAAATAATCTAAACACATAAAAAATATTGATTTAAAATATAAAAAAATTAATTTTTTTTAAAATACTTTTAAAATATAAATAAAAACAAACATGTTTTTGATAGCTCAAGCATCACGTTTATTTAAATGAGAGGATTGTTAAAATGTGTTAGCTTTAGACTTCAGTATTCACATCATTTAGATAAAACTAATATTGTGCACATCATTTAATAATTAAATTGAGTAAATATATGCATACATATATGTGTCAAATTGTGGAAGTTCCTAATATTTCCTTATATGAACATGCATCCATATATACTCATTCATCTCTCTTCTTAGTTTACCATATGAACAATTAAGGGAAATATAAGATATTGTTGGATTAGTGTCTCATGACATAAAAAACAAATATAAAAACATGAAAATAAATATTTTTAGATAATTTTGAAATAATTTTTTATTATTTTAAAATATGGAGGACATCAAGATATGTTTTTCTATTCTAATTATTTATATTGTTTCTGTTACTAGACAATAACCAAACGCTATAAAAATTTTTTAAATAAGCAGCGTCATAGTAATATCATATAACTCATTTTTTAAATAAAGTAACTAAATGGAAAAAAAGAACACAATAATGTAATCGAGTAGCTAATTAACTATAACTAAAAGGGATCAGTGTTTTACTGTAGGCTGAGTTATCGTGGACTGTAAATGCTTTCACTGTGGATTGCACTGTTCAGTACAATAGCGCGAATTACTGTAAACTGTGAGTGTTTTCACTATGAACTGTACTGTTTAGGTTTGTTTTTTGCTAAAAGCATTATGGGTTAAGGAGGCATAATAATAGGGCTGTCCTTGACATCTAGAGTTGCAAAGATTGTAGGGGGTGAGGCTATTTTTTTGTTGGAGAAAAAATGATCAGCTCGGTTTTTAATGGTGCTGCACAAAATAGCTGCAGATACTTCACGCTCAACTTCAAGCCAGGATATTAGTACCAGACCGTAAGAGTCCAAAAACAGACTTGACGCTAGGGCCAGCCAGCAAGCATGGCAACAACACTAAGCTGCAGTCACCTGGCACTAATACTCAGACTCCTGTGTCCTGAAAGCTAGTTATAAACCAAAGGACATTGTCTTTTAATTTAAATGCTAAATGGGTTTATTCCTTGCGTCATCATGCGGAATTCAATCCTACACGAAGCTATTACAAAGAAATCTATCGTATGAATTACCTACATAAGACCTAGCCGAGGAAGAACTTAACTTACCTGTATAAGACCTAAATGAGGAGGAATACCAAGTTAAAAGCATCCTAGACAAGTAGCATACACGTGTGGGTGGTCATTCTGTCATATGAACAAAGGTAGAGACATCCAACATCCAACATCCAATGATGATAATGCGCGTGCAGCATATGTATGGCAATATACTGAAATGTTTTAAAATATTTTTTATTCGAAAATATATTTAAAAAATTAGATTTTTTATTTTATTTTTGATATAAATATATCAAAATTATTGAAAAAATGCTAAAAAATATTAAATTATTAATTTTTTAAAGACACATTTTTTAAAAAGTCACTCTACCATGATTTCAACACACTTCCAAATATTTACCGACACAAAAGTATTTTCCTCCTAGAGAAATAAAAGATAAAATCACATGCTAGCTATGACAGCATCAGCAAAAAGCTGCTTTGAGAAAATAAATGTAGGTTAGGTTTGTTTTTGTGATGTCACCGTAATTTAAAAAAATTAATTTTTTTATTTTAAATTAATTTATATTTTTTTAAAATTATTTTGATATATTAATATAAATTTTTAAAAATAAAAAAATATATTACTTAAATATATTTCCAAGCAAAAACAATACATCACTACCGGCTAAACAGCTCAACACTACTATTGTATAAACGTGTTAATCGTCATGTCAAACTATCGAACATACTCGTACTTATCACAACAACAACAACACTGAAATCAACAAAAAATAATAATGATGATAATCAGAAACATTAAATTATAAAAAACGTAGATAGAAACAAATCTAAGATTAGAGTACCTATCCCCTACAGAAATCATTATTTTATTAAGGATCGTTCTAGATAGAAGTAATGATAAACACCAAATATCCCCAGAAATAATAACAAAAATAAATAAATTATTTGTGAAAATACAAAAACAGACCTAATAAAATAGGAAATAAAAGAATTTGTGCGAAAACAAAAACAGACCTGATCAAATAGGAAATCAAGTACATGAAATCCAAGATTCAATAATGAGTTATCAAACAAAAATGAACTTTATGAAGAAAACTGTTCGTCATGATATTATGTGCACAGTGCAGTGTAGCAGCATCAACTCATGCTAAGCGTTCGTTCCGGGTTAAGAGATTGAAGATCAATTTTGAGACAGAAAGCTAGCAGAGAAGTGAAACAAGGCAAGCTATAAAGACATAAATAAAAGTAAGTACCTGCCGGCGCTAGAGAATTCATACAGCTTGCCACTGCTGGAGAAGACGAGGAGAGCGACTTGGACGTCACAGAGAAGAGAGAGGTCGCGTGCTTTCTTGATCAGTCCATTTCGCCTCTTCGAGAAAGTGATTTGTCGACAGATCTTCTTTTCGATTCGCTTTAGCTCCACTTTCTTTCTCCCCATTCTCGATCCAAAATTCGACCTCGCCTTATTTTTACCCTAATTTAAATTAAATAATGATGAAGGAATGCTACCAAAAATATATATAGAATATTTTATGTGTGTGTGGAATAAACTTTAATTTGTTTTTTCAAGGTTTTTTTTTTTCTACAATTCTTTTAGAAAGGAGAAATGTAGGGTCGCAAATTCGAATCGTCTGCGTTCTGCCACGTGTCGTACGCCTTAGTCTCTCGTATGCTCAACTTACTGCGGCTTTGATAAGTGAGCACTAATATCGTTGCTGTCTCCTTCACTCCTATTAACTTTTTTTTTTTTTTTTTTTATAAAGTATTTAGCATTTTATGTCAATTATTAGAGTTGAATTATTAATCTTAAAAAATAATAGCATCGAACCACTCCATCATTAAATCACAGGCCATTTGTTGAACTCAATACTTAAATATTTATTCATCTAATTTAATATCTATGGTACTTTTTATAACAAATCCTTTGACTTGTACTCAACAAAATATATATTCTCGGAATAAAGTGAAATATATAACAAAAATATACACAATTAAAAAGTACAAAGAACAACTAATTAAGAAATGATTTCTCTCTTGTATTTGTTTTGTGTTTAACAGATGGAGTGTTAAGAAAACTAGAGTATTTATTTTATATTTATTCTTTAATTAGAAAATAAATATAAGCAATTAATATGGTAATAACATAGCAATGTTTTATTTGTATGCCCCAGTTGAAAAATGGAAGTTGTAATTGCATTGAGAATATAATTAGATATTTTTTGATTGATAGTCCAGGATTATTGTTTAAAGATTATTATATTTTGTTGTGCATGTTTTTTCAAATAAAAAGCATTTTATATAATGCATAGTAAATGTTATCTCTAAATGATGAAATTAAAAATCAATAAAACTTTTATAAAAAAAATCAAAGAAAAAGATTAAAAATCAAAATGATAGGGATTAAAATAAAGAATTTAATATTTAGTAAATCATGATTGAAAGATAAAATTAAAAACAAATAAAACTTCTACAAAAGAAATAAGACTAAAAATTATAAATCAAATGAATAATGATTAAAGTTGAAGTACCAATAGTAAATAAGGTCGAGTTGTGATTTTTGAGGAAGGAGAGAGAAAAAAAAGGGGGCACCAACAATAAAATAAATCATCACTCGAGACACATGTCATACCAACAAAAAAAAAAACACAACGATGCTTCTAATAATATGGTAGAAGGGTATGTTTGGACTCCCGGAAACAACACGTGTCTCCTGAAGTGTGTAATCATCTTTTACTCGTCTCCTAGTATCATGTCGTATAACTGCACCCACATTTTTTTTATTTATCCAAACGTGAATTATCCCCTAGGATGTTTATATATATATATAAAAAAACCTGAAGTTAATGGTTTTTTTTATTTATCTTTTTACATTGTTTTATATAAAACCATTGACTTTAGGTTTGATTTTTATTTTATTTTATGGGCATTATGGTTGTTTTATTGTGTATTTTAATTGTTTATTATTTTTTATACCTGGTTAAATATCAAATTGCCCTTAATCGACACTATAATAACAATACCCTTGAAAAGGATATATTTGTCCCCGGTCAATTTAAAAATAACAAATAATCCATGTAAAAAGATTTTAATGCCCTTGAAAGTTAGTGTCAAGCTCATAGTTTTGAAATCCGGTCGATCCGGGGCTGGAACCGTGTCGGGTTTAAGAAAAATAAGAAAAGTCGAAACTCGTTGTGACCTGGCTGACCCCGTGGGTTGACCCGGTGACCCGGAAAAACCCGGTTACAACCCGTTGACTTTTTTTTTTACTAAAATAACATCGTTTTGAATTTAAAAAAAATAGAAATTGACCTGGGTGACCCGGTGATCCAGTCAAAACCCGGAGCTTAGACCGGACCGGGTTTAAAAACTATGGTTCAACTTTATGAATGGAGGGGAAGAATCGTCACTATACTATTCCATTCCAATAAACAATGTTTATAAATTATAAGTGTGCATCTATAGTGATTTTCTAGGGAGTTTTAGCTTCTTTTAATCTTTAACAAAAATATTTTTTAATAGGAAAAGATAATAATGATTGTAAGAGATTGCAAGTTATGTATGATTATAGTAGATTTTTCTTATTTAATGATTTATGTATACTCTTGAAATTTTTTATTGATTTTTTTAAACATCATCATTTATTTTTTATTCTTTAATTATTGAGAACGGAAGATACAAAATAAAAATGGAGGAATCAGAGTGAGGAATCAAAATGATGTTTTAATTTCAACACCGTTTTTTTAATAATAACATTGAACATGAAGAAAATTTAAAAATTTTATTGTCTTATTTTTCATATAAAAAGAAATAATGATTAAGAGATAATTAAATTAACGATGATAATAATAAAAAATAATATAAGTAATTTTAGTGATGGTGACGATGAAGAAGTAGAAAAGCATTTTGATTGGGCTAACTCATTTTCCTGAGAGAATTTTTGAAAATGATTTTCAAAACACATGGAATAAATATCAGACAAAATGATAAAAATTCTTTCACTGAAAACTTTAAAAATATTTTTTAAAAACTAAAAAACTAAAAAACCTTCAATGATAGAAAACGGGCCCTAAGTAGTAACATTACGAGTGAGGCCCATAAACATGTTTGGGTTTACGAAGTGAAGCATAATTATTTTGTATAAACCGAGGTGACAAGGCCACTATGATGCCGGTGCTAAGAAAACTTGTCCAGCATAAGCTCCAAACGGGCTTGGGCCGGCCAAGCAAAGTTGCGGGCCTTACACAAGCTTGTCGTAACAATGTGGCTTCCCACAACTTTTACTTGGAGAATGAGAATCTATGCAGGGATGAGCATTATTTAAAATCCTTTGGAAAATAGAAATTTGGGCATTTCTTCGAAATAATCTCGGAAAACCCGAATTACCTGTAATAATTTTTTTAATATATATATATATAAAAGTAATTTGTTACTAGATTGGAAAAGAAAGAAAATACAGTGAAATAAAAAGAGATTTCGGATTATTTTGAAAATTCATTTTTTTATATTTTTTAAAATATAATTCGGAGAATCAAAAAGTTAATTCGGGCTGGAGAATTTGAAAAAAAAAATCAGAAAAAAAAATTGAATTGACAAATCTTTACCCCAGCGCTCACCTCCAAGTAATCCATGTGAGGCCAGAATTTTTCCCTTTTTTTTTTTTTTTGGGTTCACTGTACATTGCTTTACAGCTTGAGTTGCCGGATCTTGAAGTAACATGTTAATCAAGATTTCATAGCAATTGATTGTTGTCCATGTTGAATATTCATTAGTTACCATGGACATCATGTCAATCAATTTCATGAAATAATAATAATAATAATAATAATAATAATAATAAAAATAATAATTTGAGTTGATGTAATTTCAATCAAAATTGCAAGGCAATCTTAGCCATGAAAATCTAGGTGGTTTGATTGGTTGTGATTGCCTGTCAACCGGTCACCCTCAACAATGACCGACAACGAATGACATGGCTTATACGAGGGAGATAAAGGCTGGCATTGCGGTTATATTGGATTTTGATTTTTTTTAGTTTTAAATTAGTATTTCTAATATTTTTGTATCATTTTAATATATTAATATAAAAAATAAATATTTTAAAACATAAAAAATAATACCTCGAAGCATTTCTAAATAAAACTCACTTTTCACACTCCAAAAGAGAGCCCCGAAGTTGCACCAGCTAGCTAGTCTCCATGAATCCCCGTAAACAAGCCTGTAGAACCCATAGTTATAATTAATACGATCCAGGCTCATACAAGTTTTTCTCGCCATGAAGATATGCTAACGATATTCTCCTCCACGAGCCTGCATGCTTTCAAAAATGATCGGACTCTTTCAAAGTCAATATACACCCACAGTCAACGAATACATGTCAGGAATCTTTATCTAACTAGCATCCTTCTTCTTAGTTAATTCCAAAACCCTATTGTGTGTTTTTTTGAATCCTTAAACATGACGAGTCACGAAAGGATAGATAGAAACACCTTAAATTTCATGGTCTTGCATACAAAGGAGAATTATTCTTCATAAAAATAATTAAAAAAAAGAAGAAGAGAGAGAGCCTGCAACTGCTGAAAGCAGCAGCACAGTGCTTGCACACGCACACACAAAGCATTACTTGCACTGGTCCTAGGTGCAGTAGAATTATGATAAATGATTGATCCACCTCATAATAACAGACTGTTTCATCAGTAACATACAAGACGCGCAGATTTTCTGAACAATGGGTAATCAACCTTGCTGTTGAGGAAATGCATTCCATGACTGGGAACCGCGCGCGGTAGTCCTCCTATCATGGTAACCAACCTGGCATGTAAGCAGTCATACTTGGGCCAGAAGTGACCACTGTTATAGCACTGTCAGGCTGATACCTGCAATTCAAAATTAAATCGTAGTAAGCCAAATCCTCCTCGTCCCTTTTGTTTTAGCACTGCAAACTGATTCTACAACATTGAAACGATGGCTTCCAGTGATATAACTTATATAAAATAAGCACATTCATTGTTTTTTCCAATGACCATCATCCCGCTGATAGGTTGTAAAACAGAAAGGATCAGACTAAGAGACCTGCAGACATACCCAATTTGTAAAGTAGGTTCGCACTCCAAAGGATGAAAGAATCCATAACCTTGGGGTTGAGCTTGTTGTCGAGAAAAACCCACATCTTCTGCACTTAGATTCAACTGGAGTGAATTTACTTCGTAGCCTTCCATCAACTGCAAAATTAAACATATATACCAACCATCATGTCATCATCATATTCACGCTATTCTTGACAGGGGAGATCAAATAAATTGGACTAATTTATGTTCAATCTATGAAAGTAACTTAATGCCTAGCAGTACTTTCCATTTTTATTTAACACAAACCTCTGACTTAAATTAAATTCAGGGGTTCTTGTTTCTAAACTAACTTCCTTCCCTAATTTGGAAATGTAACGTACCCTTTCTCTCAGAGACTTATTAGCTGCAGTCAACATGTGTTCCTGCATGTAATGCTGGGGTTAAGTGGAAAGAGCCAGAGAAGAAAATCAATAGACATTAACAAGGGAGTTTCAGAAGTTTCCGTACCTTATGCTGTAGATCATTGAGCTGATCCAGCATGTACTGGGTCTGTAGAACGGTATGAGAAATTATAAAGTTGAGATATATACTGCTAATTAGTGTCAAGTGCTTTATTACATAAAAAAAAGTACTTGTTTGTGTGCAGCCAAGTCAAATCCAGCATTCAGGCAGTTTTAACTGTAATTGTCTATGTGTTCTATTCTCAGAATTTTACTTATTAATCAGAACGCTAATTCACTACTGAGTTTGTGTGTGTGTTTGTATTATCAAACTCAGTAGTTAGATGTATGTATGTATCCTTATCTTCAAACTATACTCAGATTAAATACCCTTGTTGATCTGATCTGCTTCAGTGACATATCAAGCTGTCTTTCAAGTGATTCAAGCTCTTTGCTGCTCAGAGGGCCAAGGTCTTCTCCCAAAAGATTCCTGTGGTGCGACGCCAATCACATATTTAGTGTGTAATTAGAACTAAATATCAAATCAGATTTCAGTATTATGTGCGCGTAGATAAGGTCACTTTCAAATGAGGATCACCCTTCTAAGAGTACATTAATTTTAAACACTGTTGCTTCAGGCACTCTCACCTCTGGGTTCTTTGCAGAGCTTCGTAGCGTGCTTTAAGCTTCAGATATTCCTGCTGGCTACTCAGTTCCTGCAGCCACAGCAATAAAACCCATTTGAGCATGAATGATTCAAAATAGCTGCAGATTATGGTAATAAAATTTGCATTACATAGTAATGCAATTGCACTGAACTATCAGTACTTCTTGACGAGGCAGTTGCCAAAATATGTCAACATACTATTGATAATGTTGAGAATATTATCCATGCCATGCTCCAAATTAATATAATACATTAAATTACTAGCTTCCTGAACGTATATATATAGTCCATAAATGCCATTTTCAATCTTTTTGGAAAGGTTAACGTTTTGTTCTCCATTCTCTTGATGGAGACTACCTGTTACTTCTATGATAAAAACCGATAATTTACAACACACACACACACACACACACATGCATATACATATATAATAAATGCAGCATGCTCGAAACATAAACACGGAGCTTTTCTATTCACTTCTAAAGTAAAAGGTGTTACATTTCTGTTTTAAAAACATAGTGAATGGGTATATTTGATGCCAAATCAAAAGTGAGGTTTAATGGTAAGCTTAGACATTTACGTTATAGATGTAATACCGCTAAACATGTGCTCTTGAATAAGATTATTTCCATTGACTATAAAGTAAAAAAAAATCTAGTGGATCGCTAACTAAGGGTTTACGGAAAATTAAAGCTTACGTATAATTAATTAAGAAAAATAAGCTTAAAACTTTTAAGGATAAAAAAGTGTAATGATGATAATCTAATCTAGTTGACTAGAAATTTCAAGATCTAGGTTAAAAAAAAAATAAGTCATAATATTTTTAGTAGCACTCAAAAATCATTATTTTTCCAACCTATTCCAATGATGAAAAAGACACCAGTTGCAACATAATAAAGGATGAACACTGCTTTTAATGATTTTCATATCTTAGTATACCAAATAGAGTATAGAAAAATAATCTTAATAAAATATCATCTATATAAGTTATAAATATGATTGTTTCTTTGAGAATTAAAAAAAAAACAAATTATCTAAAGCACTCATGAAATCATGAGGTGTCCATGGCCAAACAAATTATCTAGATTTACATAAAAGGTTGATCAGTCTATTCATCAAATACCATGTGTTCTAGACCTTTCATTTTATAGTATCCTCCAAAAGCACATGCACTTAAGTGAAATGCTGATGACTCTTTTATTGGGAAACCTGGTCTTGTTGGTATTGGTAGGGCTCTTCATGATCATAATGGCTTTGTGATGGGTTATTTCTCTGCTCCTGTGGGAATTAAGGATTCAAATGAGGCCGAATTGCTTACTATAATTAAAACTCTTGAATTATCTTCTTAACGAGATGCTTTTTTGGATAGAAATTTCATCTTTGAATCTAATTTAGTTCGTGGTAAATTAGATGAATAAGTAATCTATCAGGCCATGGATATTTCATGAACTTTTTATTTTGGCATCTAGTTTCTCCTCATAATTGGGCTCTTTATCTTTCCGTCATGTTTTGCGTAAGACTAATCATATAGCTGATAACTTTGCAAAACACGATGTTAGAAGAATATATGACTTCATGGCTTGGATTTGAGAGGAACTAAGTTTTAGATGTCCTCGAGG
Organism: Populus trichocarpa; assembly: GCF_000002775.5. Lineage (NCBI taxonomy): Eukaryota > Viridiplantae > Streptophyta > Magnoliopsida > Malpighiales > Salicaceae > Populus > Populus trichocarpa. The sequence continues at coordinate 17,831,391 of NC_037287.2, read as the reverse complement.
GCTTATTTCAAACAAATATGGTGTTTTGGGTATCGGGTCTTTGTATTTTACATATTTTTTGTATTAATCTTATTAAGGCATTATTATGCTTATGCTTATCAAGAAAAAAAAAACATGAAAGGTTGAATAATTCAAGAAAAACATTTATTATTTAACTGAGTAAATTCGATACTATTTTATCAAGGAAGTTTAGAAGCCAAAAGTCATCCATCTTGACGTAGTGATCTACTAAATCATTATATCTCTATAAATCTTGAAGTCTTTATTACTGGTCAGTCAATTTTCATTTATATAAGAGATAGCCAAAAAAATTTAATAAAAAAAATTATGGTTAATAGGCATATTTGAGGCCAAATTAAAGTGTGGTCCACTTATTTTTGGAGTTAAAATTTTATTAGAAATTATTCTTCAACAAAAGTTCTTTAACATGAAATATTGACATAATTAAAATAAATTATGAATGAATAGAAAATTGATTTAAAAAACTCTTGGTTGACATGTTTTTATGGAACCTAAAACCTTTTATCTCAAGTTGAAAAAATACAAGATTTGTAGTTCATATAATGAAAAATTAAAAAATTACAAATAAGTTTACGTAAAGTGAGAGCATAAGGCTTAAGCCACAAGCGCATGTTAAGGCTCGAGCCTTAGCCCCTGATACTAGACTTAGGTTTGTATTTATTGTTAAATAATTGTTTAGACTAAAAAGAATTATTTTTTGTTTGTCTATTATGAACTTAGGTACAAGTTTGTTATAAAATAGTTCTTTTGCCCATAAAAAATTATTTTTTCATTAATCTATGAATAAACAGTTGGAGGACCTCTTAAACAATTTTATTTTATAAGTAAAAACATCTTATTTTTAAACCAAAAATTATCAGGTGTTTACCATAAAATAATTATAGAAAAATAGCAAAAACTAATTATGATAACTACCATAACTTATTATGCATCATTTAAATTCCAAAATTCAGTATAAATAAAGGTTAAATAAGAGATGTTTTGCATATTTTCAATGACTCATTTGCCTTATTCTCTTATGTATTCCAGTTTTTTTAGCCTCTAATTTTTGCCCCGTTTTACTCTATCCTATAGTTTAAGTTCTTGACATTCATTGAGAATTTTGAGTTCTATTTCCTTGAGTTTATAAACTTTATTTAGGAACACAACTAAATAAAATAATGTTGAAATCTTAGCTGGTATACTTATTGATATTATTATATTTGCACTAAGAGAGTATCAATAAAATTTTAAAGATAAATGATTAATCAATAACAACATATTTTTTTATCTTACTCAAATTTTAAGTTCTTTAATAGGTAAATACCTTACATCTATATTTTTTTTAGTTTAAGTATAATAATTGTTTTGATATGTGTTAGTAAGCAAGATTTTTATTGATTCAAGTGCTACCTTATATATTTATGCTTAATATACATACTATGATTTTATTTTTAAACTCTATTACAAGTTTTTTTTTTTTTTTTTTACAATTTTATGTTTTTTTACCTTGTTGCATTCAATCTAAACTAAATAAGTATAACCTCTAGATCTTCGGATATCAAAAGGAATCATGATAAAGTGATTCAAACCCTTACCCACACTAGCATTATAAAATATAAATTAAAATATAATCAAATCAAATAAAAAGACTAAATCCAAAAATGGCATTAATCATGAGTACTATGAGAATGTGTTCTAAGGACATGGTATTATAAGTAGGTTTTAAAGACCACTGCTAACTGTATCACTTGGCAAAATCTTCACCAACCAATTACTGTTGGTTACAGTTTGCTATACACTTGCTTCTTGTCACTGCACAGGATTTCACTTCAGTCTTATTAGGCAGTCGCGTCGTTCTTTGTTATTGATGTTTTTATGAGCCAGGAGCCCAGGATAGCGTTTTTCCTATATATTATTAAAGAGCACCATTTATAAAGGCCAGTTTGCTTGGAGAAGAACACAAGAAAAGAAAAGCTGCAGCAGCAGATTGCAACAGCTAAAACACAAGTACTGTTATGTGTCACGAAAGATACTATTAACTTAGTTAATTCAACATTGTAAGAGAACAAACACAGTTCAACAGAATCTAACTGGCTGAAATAAATATGATTGCTGGATAAATATTGGTCATAATCAGCACAAAATAAATAATATTTTGCCTCAAACATTTTGGTTCTGAAATACATCTCAAGGGCATCATATATCCATACTCTGTGATAATTTTAGGAATTTTTTTCTTCATTGCAATGCTAACTGTCATACAAACCTGATTGTTTTTATAAAATCACTGAAGTTCAAATTTTGAAGGATTATATTAAGGACCAGCAGAGAGAGAGAAATGCAAAGAAAATTAAAGGAGAAGCTAAATTTAAATACCAAGGCCTCCCTTGCTGACACATTTGGCTCTGGTGCTCCATAGTTGCACTTCTGGTACCTCTCAAGAGTTTTGAGCATGCTGAACCAACAATAGTATCAATCAGTAATTTTAAATCTTAAGATCTAACCATCGAGATTGAAAATTGTTACAACATGTAGTGACAGGTATGGGGACAATATATACAGCAAGGGTTTTCTTTTCAGCACAATCCTTTTCAGAAAGTGTGAGATTTTCACACTTCTCCTGTTTAAATTAATACCAAAACTCATTTACAATTCGTGTTGTTATTAACTCAAGAAATTTCTTTCGACAATGGATACTAATAACAAACGATTCACAACGAGAGAGAGATCCTGTAGTGTAGTTACGACATGGTAATTGACATAAAGTCGGCCAAATATTTTTCTAATGGATTTTTTTTTCCGGTTTAAACTTAATACATGTATGTGAAAAAGTTTGAAACGATCTGAATCGATCATTAAATTTAAAATTTAAAAAATTGATTGTGTTTCTCTTATTACAGAGCTTTCTTTTCCTAATATTGATACTAAACTAGATCTATTTGAGTCCTTAAATGTAAAACAATAATTTTTCTTGGCTAGTAAGGTCACCCGAAAGGATACGAAGAGCACACCCTCTTCCTAATTAAGAACTCTTGATTGGAAAAAAAAAAAAAACACCAAAATTTGGATTTTTCTAGATGAAATTTGAAAAATAAATTGGGTTGCGTAGAGGTATGGTCATGTTATTGATGACAGCCGAAATGGGAAGCCAATTTTCAAGCAATTAAGCGGCTAACACAGTATACTGGGAGACAAATGATGATGATTTTGAGCAATGAAGTTTAAAAAGAACAATGACTGAGCTCGGTTTGATGAAGGATGGTGGTCAAAGATAAGAAATTAAATTGACAGTAGAATTATTCCCACCCCAGATAAAACACTTTTCTTTTCGTAATTTATTTTCCACGAAAGTGTGGTTGCTATTGCAGTTCTGGAATTTTCTTCTGTCACGAAAGAAAATAAATACTGCAATTCTAAGCTGAAATTAAAGCTTAATTAAGGCACAGGAGATGGAAACGAAAGTTTCTATCATAACACACACTATAAATTAATTAAGAGATTTTATTTCATCTATTTTTTTTGTAATTTTTCTAAAAACAATCAAGCAATAATTCCAGAAAAAAATCTCCTAATTGGTCCAATAATTCAGTAGAAGAAAAGTGATTAGCCCTACCTTAAAAGCTTAGTTAATTAAAATTGTTTTGACATAAACAGTCACATCGTACAAAGTACACACAAAACCCTGGCGTAATCAAGAACATGAAATATAACATTGGACTGAAATTAAGGGTACTGTTAATTGTACAAGAAAAAAAAGGAACTACCTATCAAGAGGAATTAGAACATCCATGGACATTAGATTGATCACCCCTAGGACCCTAAAACTCACTTACGGACTTCGAAAACTCAACATTACTTATATAACTTCTGATCTGAATGGAAGAGGACAATTCAGAGAGGACTGATCTGTAGATATATAAAAAAACCCTAAGATCCTAGCAGCTTTGGAAAGATCAAAACCCTAGATGTCTCCATCAGTTCTTATGATTGAAAAGCCTCTCTCTCCACAGGAACAGAAAGGCGAGAGTTGAAGATCTAATGGAAAGAATGGATGCTCCTATGTGAAAGGACTAATCTGAAGAAAAGAGCGGAGGCAAAATGTCTCATTCTTTTTTATTCATAAAAAAAAAAAGGAGAAAAATCTGCTGCAAAAGGTATGGGGGTAGAGAGCATGAACTATTGAGAACCTGTCTTTTCCATCATGTAATTAATCTTAATCATAACAAAAAAAAAATTATTCTTGAAATTAACATGTGAAGACTCCGTGAGGTTGTTGGTAAAAAATCTAAAAAATTAAAAATTCATCAGACAGAAAATCAAATAAGACATGGAATGAAAAAATAAAGGTAAATTGAAGAAAAACCCTAAGCTTCATAGATTGCAAGTGAGAGAGAGAGCAGGATCAGCTGACTTGCCAACTTTCTTCAATCAAAACTCAAGAAAGTTGTCAATTGAAGGCCAAGTTAACCTCAAAAAGGTTAAATGAAAAGGGCCAACACTCTCAAAGATTATTAACAAAGAAAATGAGAGAAGAAAGAAGAGAAGATTGTCTCTGAACTCGTGCAATAACGGTGCTATGTTGGATCCTGAAGAGAAAATGAAAGGAAAAGAGTGATAAAAAAAGAAAAAAGATGCATTAAAACTCTTAGCTTGTTAATTAAGAAGAAAACTCAAAATTGCATAGCTTGGTGGGCTTTGAACAGTTTGAAAAGCAATGGATCATCCGAATTTCACTTTCCAAGAAGAAAAATGAACATACAAATGGAAAATTCAGATAGTAAGCCAAGAGGGAAAAGAGAAGGGGAAAGGGCAAAAGACTTTGGAAAAAAAAAAAGAGAGTGATAGAGTTGAGTCAATATAACAGTTGAAGAGATATTTATCTCTCTTTTTTATTGTTTTCCAGTTGCAGATCTAACATCAATACCACCACAAGCACACTCTACCTGCTATAAACGCCGAGACATTCACAGAAACGGAAACAAAAAGAAACCAACTTTTGTTTCCATCTCTCTCTTTTCAATTCTCAAAACAAAAGCTTAAAAAACCCAACTCTGGAAACAGAAAAAATCAACTTCCCAAGCCCTGAAAATCTAAAGAAGGTTTCAAAACAAGAAACAAAAAGGGGGTCAAAGAAAAACTGATCGAATCGATCTAGCTAGCTAAGAGAGTGAAGGAAGCTGAGAGAGGTAAAAGAGAGAAGCTTTCCTCTTTTTTTGTGTGTGTCGACGTGTACAAAAATTGGTTTGTTTTGGTGATACCTTGAACTACTGCAAAACTCGTACAGCTTTCCTCTATTGGAGAAGATGATGAGAGCAATCTCTGCATCACAAAGAACGGAAAGCTCATAGGCTTTCTTCAAAAGTCCATTCCTTCTCTTTGCAAATGTTACTTGCCTGTTGATCTTGTTCTCAATTCTCTTCAACTCAACCCTACCTCTCCCCATAATTTCTCCTTTCTTTCTTTCCTTCAAAAAAATCTTTCTTTTATTTCAGCACTCAAGTCAACAAATCCCAACAATTCTCCACACACAGAAGGCTTCTCTTCTCCTTTCTTTACTCTCTCTCTCTCTCTCTCTCTCACCCCCTCTCCAATCACCAACACTTTTATTAGTATCACTTAATCTATGTTCACCCTTGTTAGAAATCTCACTAACACAATTAATCAACAAAAGAAATTAAGAGTAACCCATCCCTCGAAATTTTTAAGAATTACTCTATTATTATTGAGAAATTAACACTAGTTAGTAAGAATAATATATAGCAGTAGAAAAGGGATTCCCAGTAATTAAGAATGACACTGACAGCCTCTATTTTATTTTATTTTCAAAAAGCAACTGTTTGATAACGCGGTAAAAGATATTTTTGTAAGAGTATTTTTTAAATAAAAAATATATTAAAAAGTATTTTTTTAAATTTTTAATTTTTTATATCAGCACTAAAAAAATATTAAAAAATATTAATTTAATATTTTTTAAACTAAAAACAATTTATAAAACAGGATGGCATTACGAAACAAATCATAAATCTACGAAGGTGTACTGTGCCTAGCTACAGGGGCTTTAAATTGTGTGGTGAACTTGGGAGAATGGATGGACGGTGGAGAACAAGTCAGATTGGAGAAAGGAAGTGTACTTGAAAAAGAGAGAAGATCGGGGCATTGGAGGAATAAATGTAAAGTAGGAAGGGTAAGTTCCACGTGTCGAAAGATAAAGTGAAAAGGCTTCTGATTATCCACCTGACTATTTTCGGATTTGGGCAATCAGGTGACTTAACCTTAAAATGTTTTATTCCTAGTTTCTTTTCTTTTACCATGATGCCCTTGCTTTCACTTTTGTGTTTTGGGTTTTGGCCAAGGGCTGTTCGGCTGTTTTTCCGCGGGATTAAAGGGCCGAGATGGGGCAAAAACAAGATTGTTAAAATCGCTAGATTTTACAAGTAAATATATATTTATTTTAAAAAATAAAAAATTAATAAAACTCAAGGACTAAAATTAAAATTGGTAATCTCGTGATTTTAATACTAATTTTACATTTTCATTAGAAATAAAATTCAAGGACTCTTCAGTCTTCACCTACCACGACAACTGCTTCACTAGCCTTAACCGATTATTTTTCACCACCACAACAACATCACATACGGTCTCTCCGTCACAATCCTAATAGACTCGATCATTCATCTCCTCCTTATCGACGAACCAAACTTCATTTTCATCTCTCATGACACCATGATCATCAACATCGATGATAGAGCAACCTGAGATCCACAAGCTATCATCTCCTCCACGACCTAAAGATTTATAGCCATCACCAGCAACAACATCTTTCAATAAAAAAGAAGAAGGAAAGTTGGTAAACTCTTTGGTCCAGGTCTCTGGACACAGCAACCCCAATTTGGATGTGGATTATGTTGATGTCATTTATTTTCATCGGAATGTTGAATTTTTTTTTCTTTTTTTCTTTTTGGTTAATTGACATCCCTTTGGCTTATGGGTTTATTTGTGTTTGAATGCATTAGATCTTTTCCTCTCTTTTTTAGAGGTTTCAGAACCGATCGATTATGTGGATGTGACATAGATTATTGTTGTTTCTGGTGTTAGTGTTTGCTTTCTCTTATTAATTTGTGATTTGTTGGATGGTATGTAAAATGTGAAGCATTGATCAGTTGTTGGCTTACATGATGATAAAGAATCTGCAGATGCAAACTAGCTAGTGAAATAAGTCAATATGGATAGTTGTGTTGTTTGTTTCATGGAATTTGTGTTGTTTCTATACCATTCCTTTTCTATAAGCTTATTGTTCAAGACTATGGGAATATTTTGGTGTCTTTTTCCTGTGAATTAATTTCCTGCTGAGTATTCAATTTCCCATTATCTATATATATATCTATCTATCTATACATATACAGATTATGTATATTATATTATATTTATATTTTGAGACAACATGCTAATTAATCTCAATGCAGTCAAGTGTTGATTGATTGAAATCCTTTCACATTACTATTAATTACATGACTTGTTATGCCAGTCAACTTAATTATATGAAAAAAGTAATAATCATTATCTAAAAATAAAAACAAGCACCGTATCGATCAAAACAAATAAGTTGACAGAATCTTATTGCAGATTTAATCAATGTTAATTCTGAAAGCGTGGTTAATTTGAGCTTCATATTCTGATATGGTAATTGGACCTTTGAATAAAGAGATAGTCAACAATTTGCTACTAAACTTCTCGTACACGTACAGTTATCTCTTAACTAAAAGCATATATATTAACTATCTAGGTGGTGACTAATGGTAAGAGTTTGGGACCAAAAAGTTTGTTCCCTCTGTGGTCTCAGGTTCAAGCCCTGTAATTACTCATATGATGGCCACTGAAGGCTTACATGGTCGTTCACTTTAGGACCCGTGGGATTAGTCGAGGTGCGCGCAAGCTGGTCCGGACACCCACATTAAACTAAAAAAAAAAAAACACATATATCAGTCTATCTCACGTATAGGAGAAGGAGTAATTGATCTCTGCATATTAACACCTTAGATTACACTCTTTGTTCTTGGTGTCTTCAACAATTTGTTTTCTTGGTTAGGCTTACTGATCATATGATGAAGCCACGGTTTCCAAAAGTGCCCGACGTCCATGGCTATCTGACCAGATCGCTGTCGTGATATTCCTATTCCGACCAGTTTTGAACATCATCAACGACTCTCATTGTGGACCTCCCGTTGTTTAAAACAAAGAACAAGAGGGTGCTAAATAAATTGGTCAGCAGTACTGTCGCCTATAAGAGATTCGAATTGCTCGATCGCCACCAGATCTTTTTGAATATGTTAAGTATGGCAATTCTGATAGGCGAAATGCTAGCTTTACCATTTAAGCTTAAACATTTCTTCTCATGCTTCATTCACAACTAATATATGTTGTCTAAACTTTCAATTAATTACGGGTTTAATAAGTTGACTCAAGATTTTTTTTTTTAAATTGATAATATTTTTTTTTAATTTTATCTTTCAAAATTATTTTGATTGAAAATTAGGTTTTATGATTTATTTTAATTTACTATTTATAAAATTATATCGGTCTTATGATTCAAGTCGCAGGTTTGATATGTTAACAAAGTTGACTTAATTTTTTTTTGTTTTTTTGAATTGATATTTTTTTTCTATTTTATTTTTCAGTATTGGATTGATTATAAATTAGTTTTTATGATTTTTTTTTATTTTTTTTCTATGAGGTTATTATAGTCTTATAACTCAGGTCACGTGTTTTGCGAGTTAATCCAGGTAGACTCGGGTTATTTTATTATGTTTTTTTTTTTAATCTTTAACAATGAATTTATTAAAAATTAAGTTTCATAATTTATTTTGATTTATTTTTTATAAAGTTATCACAATTTATAATCTCATATCTTAGGTTTTTGAGTTAATAACGGTGCTCATCAATAAGTTTTTGTGTGTACGTACATGTGTAATCAAAATGTATGGTTCAATTTGGAAAAAATAAGAAGAAAATCCATAATTCAATCTTGAGAAGCTCAATTCATAATAATGAAATTATGAGAGGTAAACTTAATTAATTCTATAATAAAACTCCAATTTTCATCCGATTATTATTATTATTATTATTAAAGGCAACAACACAACAGAACACACTGTAAATCATCACAGAGGACCTTACAAATATTGCAATTGAGTAGCTAATTTCATCTATAAGAGATCCTAAGTTTGTCCAAAATGTATATGTGTGTATATACAACCACCTTATATTCCTGGAAAAAAATTGACGATTCTTTTCTTCTTTGCCTGAGCTAGCTGTTGTGGGACAAATTCCAGTTATTTGTTTTCCATTAATTATTGTTATTAATTTATGGTCTTTCACCTATCAAATTCATTAGTTACAGTGAGTGAATTATAGTTGCAATTTATTTTTCAACCGACTCTAGTCCTTTAATATATTTTAGAGAGATTGTTTGTTGAAAAATATAACTAGCTAGTGCTATAATTAAGTTGTTTTCTTCAAAAAAATAAATAAATAGCAGCATGTATAATTTTTGTAATTTACCTCCTATCTGATATTAATTGCATTCATCGGGGGAACAAACAACCACCACCACCACCGTATTCAAGATTTACAAGGAGAAAAGTTCTGATAAAAGTTTCCGTCGATCATCAAGAGCGCTGATGACAAAAACAAAGCCCACATGTGGTCACCTGCTGGAAAGCTCAGTTTCGAACAGTACTGTGAAGTGGTCCAGTAACATAAGACATGGCTGGTGAGCCTTTGCCTTTGCGTATCACTGTTCGACCAGTCATGATCAAGTGACGGAGCAAAGCAGCTCTGTCGTTGATATTTAATGCAGACAACCGGAGATGGGCAATAAAGCTCAACGTCAAGATAATGAAGGAGCAAATGGCGTTTACTACCACCAGAAAAATATGTCACGGTATGAGATACACGGAATCATCTTTCACTAGTATTATATTATTTATTTTATTTTGGATAACACGAGACTTTTAGGGGGGATTAAATTGATAACATGAGAGTTCTTAATCTGAAAATGCATAGCGGGACAAATCCTCAAATTAATTAGATAGTGTATTTTTCTGTTACACAAAGGCTCAATACTCAAAATTAACATAAATGCCAGCATAGTTATCAAATTTGGTTTAAAGCCGGGTCAGTCAAATCAACTTATAGCTAACCAATATGTATTCTAAAAACAAAATTGTTTTGAATTTTTTAAAAGAAATAATTAAAAAAAATAAAAAAAACTAAAACGATATTATTTTAAATTAAAAATTTAAAAAACATTCTTAGAATTAATCCCAACCAAATTAATTGAATCACAAGTTAATCCATAAATCATTTGAGTTTAATTATATCAACTTCAAATTTAGTTTGAAAGCAAACTCAATCGAGGTTAGATTCTGGATAGATGACATACCAAGTCGAGCTACTAAGTCAAATCTAGTTTTTGATAACTATATATCAAATTTCAGCTGAACTAGATACTTACTTCAAAATATCTTTCTTTTTTCTTTTTCTTTTTTTTATGGGGAAGCATGTTTGCATATATGGGAGAAGGATACTTATAATTGAAGTTTGTATATGTTGGCGAGAATTGGACATAGAATTAAACACAAAGACGAATAGAGAGAAGCAGATCTTTCTCTCTTACGGCCGGCTATATATTTTCCTGAAAAAAAAAAAAAAACAGGGTTTAAAGGCATATCATGGTTGCAAGGTTCTATTCCAATTAAATATCTACGGGGTTCCTTCATCTTTGCTAAGCTTTCAAATAAAGAATGTACGTAAACCTCCTATTCCTAGCTTAGATTTGGGAACACATCATAGCTTAACTGTAGTAAATAAGTTCCAGACTGCAATTTAACATTCAATTCTATATATATATATGTAAAGCTAATTAGTGGTGAGCATTTTCATTTTATCTCGAGCATTTATCAAAGTAACATGCATGCATGCCAGTGAAATGCTTCCATATTGCAACTATGGAAATGCTAGAATCGGGTGGTCCACTATTATTTCCTTCTAAGAAAAGAGGGTCGGTAATCAAAAGAATATTAAAGAATTAAGTGGAAGCAACAGGGCTAGGTATATAAATGCTATGATGAATGGTATTGTACAATATTTCTTTATTTTTTTCCCGAGTAAATACAACTGCGTATGAAGAAAAAAACCAAAATAAATATCAAATAGCCAAAACCTCCAACCGTTTAGTTAGTAGTGCCTGAAGGCTAAAAAGGAAGAGGAATTAGAGGAAGAAAATTAACCAGAAGAATATGTGCATTAAACACAAACCTAACATTTCCTAAGAGAAATTGGGTCAAATTCATATTTATGAATCACTTAAGAGTTGAAACTATAAAACAGTTAGAGGAAGGATAGAGATTAAATTTACATCTTCAACATTATTGGAAATTAAAAGTCATGAGAACCCACTTTCTTATTTTTGTTTATCATTAAATTTTATTGGGTTTTGAATTATTTTTCCTCATTACATTAAAGAAACATCTCAACCTAATAGTTTAAATTTTTAGGTGAGGTTCCAAGATATAATTTATATTATTTTCCAATACACCTCCTCGAGTAAAAGTCTTTTGGGCTTGAAACTTGCACAGACTCACATTACCTTGTGTTTAATTTTAAAGAACCATCTCAACCCAATAGCTTAAGCTGTTATGTGAAGTTCCAAAATATAATTTATATTATTCTCCAACATTACCAAACAACTAAATAAAATAAAACTAAACCTTACTTCATATAGCAAAATTATTAAATACATAACTATTAAATTGTATCAATTTGGACAGAGTACTCTTTTGATTGGTCTCAAAATGAGGAGCAAAGATTTAATTTGATATTATTATTATTATTATTATTAACAACAACATAACTTACCTTTCACAAACTAGCCTTTGAACCAAAAACAATTAATACATGCATGATATGATATTTATCACACACGCAGGCCTGTATTTGTAAGAACAACTGTGGCTTTATCCAGTCCAATTCACCGATCCTAATGTGCAAAGGCATGGCTAATTAACTTGCTTCTTCTGGTGCTAGCTATAGAATGCAGGTTCTTGATAAATAATACAAATTAATTAAAGCTTTATTTTTAGTTTCTTGGGGTTCCATAGTTACTGTTTAATTTCCAATATCTTAATTAAAGCTTCCAAGTTAGCCTGACACGGACTAGTAACTGATTAGTTTTGTCTTTTTTTTTCTTTTTTTTGAGTTCCATAGTTTCGGTTTAATTTCCAATCTTTTGCTTTGTTTCATGGTTTATAATATTCGGTAAGCTTCCTACCAGCTATCATGCATGGACAGACGGAGAAATTGGGACAATGTATTATGTTTTCAGACAGGCAAGGACGGAAGAATTAGCACACTTGTAAGCGTAGACAACAGAAGGATTTAATTTACGTACATGGCAATGAGTGAAGCTACTTCCCTATTAATTTGATTGCGACTACTGATCAACCATGTGCAATCTTTACTTGCAGCTCCTTTATTTATGATCACGGTGGGTGGCGGGCCACTTGACAGATGAGGTGGTCGTACAGATACAAAATGGAACCCCATGCATCAACAAGCTGTAGTCAATATATTTTTACCGTGAATGTGGGAGCGTCACTTATTAGATTTTAAATTTATTTTTTAATGGTATATGTTTGAGTTTTTTTTAAAGGTTATTAAAAGTTTATATATCATTAATTTTAGAGTTTATATATAGAATTAATTGATATGTGTGAATAAGCTGATGTATACATTCATGTTAATTTAATATATATGTTTTTTACCATTACCCATCTCCCCTAGCCAAACTTATTGCAGTGCTTTTCCTTGTGAAATCAAACGCGGTACGTATCAATTGATGCTGATAGACTGTTTGCTTGATATTCAAGGGGTTAAAAGCAGAGAATTTCGGGGTGGTTTCCTCGGCTAATTTGACTTTGCGTTCAAGTACTTGCCGATTTGGTGAAACAAAGAATCTAAATGTTCAAGTTACATGAAATAGGAAGATTAAATGGTTGATTACACCCATGAATTATCTCTTAATTCTGCAAAGCTTGGAACGGGTTCTAGTCCAAGCTCTGCAAGATACCAAAATTAGCAATAGATGAGGAAAACTGAGTCACTCCTTGAATCCAAGTTTAACCTTAACTTGATTGTATGTGATTTACTAATTAGAGATAACTTGGTTAGTGAAAATAATGAAATGGTTGGTGGGGGACCATGAAGATGCAGTGGAAATCCGATGGCCGGAGACGATGAAGAGGGCCACCCTAGGAGGCTAGTACTTTAGCGATGTCAGATTTCTTTCTATTTTAAGGTAAACACTATCAACGTCAGCAATAATGGCACGTGGACCGTAAGCCTATTTTGTAAACATCTTTAATCGATCTACAGGGGTTGGTTCTCTGATACATTAGCCAAAGTCTTATTCCTTGAAACACTCAACAAGTTTTCTTTGCCTAGTTGTCTTCCATGTCTTTTGTCTTGGAGCACCGTGCGCACCGTTTCGATGTCTTTAGAATTTTTTTATTTTTTTAATTAATGTGGGTGTTTGATTTAATTTTTATATATATCGATTAATTTTATAGGTTTTAAAGTTAATAATTACATATATCTTTAGTGATTTTAAAAGTACTTAAATTCATAATTATTAAAAAAACAAATCTAAAATTCATTAGTTGAGCTAAGTAAAAAAATTTATATTTTAAAATTAGGAAATGGCTTATAAAAGACATGCGGCAACGATAGTTACAAAAGTTCTTGATAATTGCTTGGAATTCTACTCATGCTGGCAACTCATTTACTGGCACATGAGAGAATTTAACAAATAGACTACAAGGCATGTGATAAACACTTTACGTCTATGAACATTGTTTTCATTCTATTTGGTCGCTGGAATTTATATCTCATTATATTTAAATTATTAAATTGTATTTATTTTTAATTAGATCCTTACAAATAGACTTTATTCTTGTGATATATTGAGTTGTATTATAATTAAAATAATACATATAGGATTAGTGAGAAATATTGAGGGACTCACATGGGATGACTCACATGGGATTCCAAAAAAATTCTCAAGGGAGCACTAGGCTAGAACAAGGTGTTCGAGCCCATTAAAGATGAAAAATAGGTTCGGGTAACCCTAAACCCAAACATGTTGAGTTCGAAGTGCATGCTTGCACTTGAGTGTGTTGAGCTTGGGGGCATGCCTGAGCCCAATGAAGTGCTAGGGTGCATACCCAGCACCTTGTGTGTTGAGCAACACTCCCAGCCAGGTGGTGGGTGTGCGCTCAGCGCCAGCTGAGTGTGTCACGCCTAGCAAGCTGAGCATATGCCCATGCGTGGTGCATGGGCTCAAGATCTTGCCCAAGCCCTTATCTTTAGGAGCTGGGCTCAGGCTTCTCGTCCAAGCCCATGATCTTTAGATGTTTTCTTTGAGCTAACTTAAGCTCCTTGTTCAAACTCATGCTTCTTGAGTGTTTTTTTTTTGTTTTTATAGGTTTGTTGGGTCCATTTTAAGAGGTTTACGACTCCGTTTAATTTTGTATTTGTCGCTAATGGAGTTCTATATTCCCAACTAATATAAATCAAAAGTGTGATTTGTACTTTTAAAAAGAGTCTACTTTGGTTAAAGGATCAATGTGTAATGTTTAAAGTTAGAGACACTAACTTATAAAATCCCAAAAATACAAGGATTGAATTATAATTTACTCAATCAATGCATGCTGAAGGATGGTGATACCGTAATTTAGGGCTCACCTTTTACACCAATAATATTAGCTTGCCGACTTTACATTTATCTTCAGGCCACTAGCCGACGCCGTACTGCGCACATGGTAGAAGCAGAGCAAGAACAGCGACGTGCATATCTTTTAGATGTAAAAGAATCACAATAAAGAGTTCCATTTATTGCCGTGTTCTTCCACCCGTGGAATCAAATAGCAATCGCCAACTTTATCGATTTAAATTGCAAGCTAAAAGATGTTCCACAAGTATTGTCCTCGCTAGCAAAAGCACAGATATTCTTTAAATATTTATCAGTTCCTAAACTCAAAAGCAAAGGACGAACCTGCAATGTTGTTTTTGGTTTTTGCTGTCATGAGATAGATAAGCTTCCAGCGAGACCTAAACAACTACGTACTTAAAGTAACCAGCTGCGTCCAGTTCTATTTTACTTAAAAAGACTTGTAAACCATTAATCCTTATCCTGTGAACTGTGGTTGATTATCTACTCAAATATAAAAATCCGAAATTTTCATCAATGATTAGTAAATAGTAATTTTGGTGTTGGAATAGTTAATTTGTAAAAAAACACGAAGAAATAAGGAGGGTTTTTTTTTTTACGGAGACAGATTTATTTATTGTAGGGTTTTAGGAGGAAAAAAAAAGTGGATATTTTTAAAATATTATTTTTAATGTTAATTTTAAGAGAAATTATGTTAGTAAATTAGAGTACTCCCCAAAAGTTATTTGCTTTTGCACATTTATGAATTGAATCTTATTTAAAATTCAAATTAATACTCCAAAAATTATTCAAAATAAAATAATTAATTTAATAATATGAATTGAATTAAATTCACGGAATTCCAAACAATCTATAAAAAAATCAATGGCTAATTACAATTCTATTTATTTAAATGACTTATAAATTAATACACTGTTGTGGTTAATTATCCACTCAAATAGAAATACCCGATTTTTTTTTTTATCAATGATTAGTAAATAGTGAAATTGGTGTTGGAATAGTTTGTAAAACAAATACAAAGAAATAATTTTATCCAAGTTGAAAAAAAAAAACACTTCATTGGAAGCAGTGTGATATCTTATTTATGAGTGTTTGGATTGATGGATCCTCTTGTGGACTTCACGCTTAGAATTCTTGGTGGGATTTTATGTGGATACTATTGAAATAAAAAAAATGACACTCATATATATATATATATATATATATAATGCCAATTAATGATGTTATTTTATTTTTAAAATGGATCAGTACCCTGAGATTACATAATTCCCTATCTGGGCTGATAACCTTAAGTAAAAAAAATTTAATAAGCCATGAAAGATTCATGCTAAAAAATTGGAGGAAGAGAATCACAGTATGCCAAGCAACATCGTCGAGGAAGAAAGCTAAAAATAACAGAGAACCCAGTAGACGTCTGCCAGAGAAAAGAAGAAGAAGAAGAAGAATTTGCATATCATTTGGGCTTGGCCCTTGAGAAGCTTAAATGGAGCACAGTGGAATATATAATCTACATACATTCTGGCCCATGCTTACTTGGTGGGTTTACACTTTACATCACAGGTCACAACCGGCGAAGTAGAATTGCGCCAACCCCAAAGATCCCCCTATATATCTATGAAGTTTCTCTATGTCAACGGAACTGGATCTCTTTTTTCCCTTTCATGAGATCAAATTGCACCACTTCAGCAAACCCACTACCGATCAAGTTTAACAACAACAATAATTTTCTGTGGTATCTTCTGATAAGAGGTTCTGGGTCTAAGCACATATAATTGGGTGGCTTATTTATATGTGAATATGTTCTATATCCCAATTTTGCAACGCACTCCATCTATTCTCAAACTTTAGAAGGATAGAATGATATAACTATATATAAGGATAGAATGATATAACTATATATTTTGTTGAGCTGTGTCATGGGATCAATAGCTTCATAATCCATCTAAAAAGCTGGCTGCGGAGGGTTACCTCCCACATAGCTAGTTAGAAAATTAAGGTCTCGTTTGTTAACGAATTGATCAGACAAATCACTCCACCAATTAAGAACAATTATGCACCACCACCCATAAAAGTAGGTGGCCTAGTGGTAAGAGCTTGGGACCAAGGGGTTTGCTCCCCCTGTAGTCTCAAGTTCGAACCTTGTGGTTGCTAATATGATGGCCACTGGAGGTTTACATAGTCGTTAACTTCAGGGCCCGTGAGATTAGTCGAGGTACGCGCAAGCTAGCCCGGACACCCACGTTAATAAAAAAAAAATAGCTCTTAGTCAGGTTCGAGCCATGTGGTTGCTAATATGATGACCACTAGAAGCTTACATGGTCGTTAACTTCAGGGCCCGCAGGATTAGTCGAGGTACGCGTAAGCTGACCCGAACACTCACGTTAATAATAATAATAATAAAGAGCTCTTAGTAACCCTGAGGGGTACTCAACTAGTCAGGCTTTGGATTTGCTCTCCAATGATCACGAGTTCAAGTCCTCTCAGAGCCACTAGAGGCTTACATAGTCATTAACTTCAGGACCCGTTGGATTAGTCGAGGTGCACGCAAGTTGGCCTGGACACCCACGTTAATAATAAATAAATAAAAAAAGAGCTCTCAATCAATCCTGAGGGGTAACTCAACTGGTCAGGCCTTGAGTTTGCTCTCCAATGGTCACGAATTCGAGTTTTTTTAGGGTCACTGGAGGCTTACATGGTCGTTAACTTCATGGCCCGTGGAATTAGTCGATGTATACGCAAGCTGGCCCGAACACTCACGTTAATAATAAAAAAAAAAAACAAAGAGTTCTTAGTCTGTCAATTCTTATTATGTCTGGATATGATAAGTTTTCCCGTGTTGTTAGCTTATTCAAATAATATACTAAGATAATATTATGTTATAATTCTGAGCATGGTGGGAATTTTACAAATTTTTAAAACTTTCACAACAGTTATGCATTTACCCTCTCCAACCCTAGAGTTTTTATGATGGCACTCCAGTTAAAATGTTCCGTCCCTGGTTGAATGCAGGAAGTGTATTTTAATATATCAGATGCTTCTAGATGAATTAACCAATCTAATCGCTATGGCTATCGTACGTGTGGTACTCAAATATCCGAATCCATTCCAAAAATGATGTTAAACTTCAAACAATTGATTTTTTCCAAGCTTATTCTATTAATTATTTTCAACTTAGTAATAGGATTTCATGTTAAAGATAACATAACTGATCATGATTTTGTACTTTCTTGTTTTATTATGAGTAAATCTTAATCTAATTATATGAGCAATACATTTTTCCCCTTATCACTACACTACACTATCTAAATTTAAAAATTTAAAACATACAGTTGGTTTAAATAATATATACAAGTACTGACTGTGTTAATCTCTGACATGAGAAGGGACTAGCTTACCTTCTTCTTCTTATGTAATTAAATATATTTCTAGTGTCGATCTATATCGAGGACTGCAAATTTACAGATATATAAAATTATCCATAATAAGATTCATATATAGATACAAGGAAGGATGTAAGATACATAATTTAATTATTAATTTATTTCCATATAAGTATCTTTTATCTTTTTGTGAAAAAAAAAAAAAACAAAACAAGTTGATCAATCTCTAACTCTGAGTGAGTGATCACAGGGAGTAATTCATGCTTACACCTTACAATGCCTCGAAATCAGCTCTTTCAAGCTCGAATCGCTCTCGAACATACGAAATGTAGGTTGCAGCTTTCATGTCTACATTTTCGTCACCACCAGAGTCTGGAAAACTTCTCAACTTGGTCGTGGAAACCTTTTGGAAGGATGGAGGATTTGCGTAATAACTCTGGCGAGTCGGAAAATCTACGTGAGTACCATTTAGGGTACACGTGCTAGGACTGACCTTGCTACCAGATTGCACTGGCTTCGAAGGCTTGGTGACTCGAAACAAAGACTTGACCAGCTTACCTCTCACAAACCCACGAATTGATCCCCGGTGTTTTGCTTCCATTTTTTTTGTCTTTTCTTAAGCTAGTGAAAGCTAGGAGGAATTGTGTGGCTGGATATGGTAGCACTTAAGATTATAATTCTTTTGCCTATGTCCATTCCGAAGACGCATTTGAGCTATATATACAGATGGAGCAAGGGGCGTCCGAATCTAGCCATTTAAAACTTCAAATGTACCCCTCCAATATCTCCAATATATGTAGATAGGATAATTGTTCCTTCTTATGATGATTTGGTGCCCCTTGATTGGGTATTAAATGACCGAAATACCGATAATTGGAGCAAATTAATGTAATCCAAGGGCCTCGGTGTGAATTGGAAAAGAGTGGTTTCGATAAACATGAAACATACTGTTCGCCCACCGCCCCTTACGATCCAAGATTTTGAATGGATAAATTTGAGATGCTTTAATTTGAACTGTTTTCCTGAGATATGGATGATGGATAACATAGTGTTGATACTTCCCTACCAAGGCACATAACTATTAAGAAGATACGGTTCCCTTTCTTCATCTTTTTTTTAATTTATTATCCATGATAAAAAAAAAAGATATTTAAAAATATAGTATCGGTTAAAAAAAAAATTATTTTGAAATATATTAAAATAATATTTTTTTATTTTTAAAAAATTATTTTTGATATCAGCACTTCAAAATAATCTGAAAAAATAAATAAAAATAATTTTTAAATTTTTTAAAAACCTGGTTTCGACGGCATGTTCCCAGAGACTGTGAATGTATTTGTTTATATAGCTAAAAGATATAGAACTTATGAAAGAAAATAGAGTAAATAAGACATTCTCATGTGATTGGGGGCAAGTAGGACCTTTTAAAAAACACTTTTGACCCCATTACTGACCTCCAAATTATAAAAAGCTCCAAAAGTTATGGACATTATTACACGCTACGATGGAGCATAAACCATCCTTGGACGGTCCAAAAGATATATGAACGTGAATCTACGATACTATCAGATTTGTGTTTGGGCATGAAAAACGAATTTCTCTCTGATGTCTTTTGACTTGCAAAGTGCCAACCCAAGGACTCAGATACATGGCAAACCTTTTGTGGATCCACGGTTACTCGCTTAACCGAAAGGAGACCGCCCTTGTCTCTGCAACTGCAAGCCTTTTCTTCTTGATGATTCAAGAACCATCGCATCATATCTACCTGTTTTCCATGCTGTTTTTTAAGGTTCTTTCGTTGAAGGATTTCACAAGCGAGGAAATCATTGCCGTTGCTTGTTCAAGAAAAAGAAGTCGCCAAGGTCCCCCATGCTAAAATAAATCATAGTAATTGATGTACAATTTGATATAATGTGTGTATTTTTACTATAAATTAATTTTAGAATTGGTACGGTAGAATATCCTACAAAACCGAGTCTGATCTAATTGTCAAATAAAAAATTACACTTATTTTATCGTGGCTGAAGTTGGCAGATGGCTGTTGCCTGTTTGGGATTTCCAGGTTATATTGGGCACATCTATCATGGTGGCTGAGTTAGAAGCTATCATACAAGGGAAGGGCTTATACTTGCTTGAGACTTTGGTTATCAGCAAGTTGTGAAGGAGTCGGATTCCCTCGAGGCAGCTCGCACTATTTCCTCTGGTGTTCTAAGGACCCATCCCTCCTTCAGTATCATTTTTCGATATTCAACATCTCTGTCAGAGGGACTGGTCTTTTCTTTCCATCGTGCTGCTGGTTATTTTCGTTTATGTTAAAAATAATTTTTAAAAAATAAAAAAATACTTTAAAAAATAACCTTTTCACAATTACAAACATTAATTTAATCAAAGAGATTTGCTTTTGTTCTTCCTGTGAGTGGACGAAGGAATTAAAACGGAAATGGATTGGATGAATGCTGTACTGTTAATTGGCCCGTAGAAGTAAGGTAATAGCTTCAAAGGTTGACCCAATTGACAACTCCCTGTTAAGGTTCTTGTTCTGTACGAAATGTCGGGCCAGGAGGGTCGGCTCCAATATCATTTATAACAATCTGGAACCTCTGGATTTCTTTTTTCTTTTAATTTCAACAATATTCTCATACCAATTTTCAGACATTAGGAATAAGTTTCTCCTGTATGAAAACTCCCATATTCATGTTAATTTTGCTAAAAGAAAATTAACTTCTTAAGTTCTTTGTAAATTTTGAATTTTCTAAAACTCTGAACTTTAATAACACAGTAAAACAACTTTTGGTAGTCAAATTAAACATTAAATCCCCGTTTCTTAAAAAAAAAAACACTTTTCTAAAAAACCACTTTTTTTACTTTTCAATATTTGATAACCTTAAAAAAAGTTAGTTTTTGAGAATATTTTTCAGTCAAATAAAAAATTAACCTTGAAAAAAATGTTTTATTCTTTAAAAAAAAAAACCTTTTGAAACTTAAAAAAAAAAGTGAAATTAAATTTCTTTCAAATCTCATTTTCCTTCAATTTTTTTATCTGTCTTCAATCTTTTAATAAATTTAAAAAAATATTTTTTATTTATTTTTTTATGAAAGAGTATATTAAAGGGAAGAGCTAAAAGAAAAACACAACAAATTGTTTTTTGCCATTTGAGATGTTGATAGGATTATAATTAATGCCTAATGAATTAAAGTTTCCCTGGACAGTTGGGGATGATTCATGAGGCAAAGTTGAATTACAAAGCATCCTTTGGCAAAATAAAGAGTCACAGCATTTCTATCCCATCCTTTTTATCCTTCGTTTTTTCTTTTTTATTAAGCATCTGGAGGTCTCTATAACTTCGGAATCTTTCCTTGGGTATCACATTCTATACATGAGATACACACCCAGCACCTGATAAAAGCATGGCAACAATTTCATCCTGTAATGAGCTCTTCAAGAATGACACTAGGATAGCTCCATTGTCATGCTTTTTTGTTTTTTGGGAGGTACATAGATTTAATTCCTATGAAGAGAACATTTCATGCGTACATATTACAATATTGTAGAATCTTAAAAATCACCAGAGTTTGGAGTGGTGATGCAAACAAAATGGAACATCTTAAAAGTTTCAGAATTAAAGGGCAATAAACTCTTTCATTGATCAGATTTAGATCAAGAGGGGGAGATTAGAACTAGAAATGGCATGTACTACTCCCACGAGAAGGAAAGTGTCTGGTGAGATCCATTTGCAGATGACCCATCAGGTTCGATCTGAAACATATGCTGACCATTGAGGTTGGCATTGCCGCTGCTGCCATCAGATACCAAAACAGATCCTGCTGGTTCACTTTCCATTCCAAGGGCATTATAGTTCAAGCTTGGGATCAAGGACTGAGCAGGAGAGTTCAGGTCTGGCTGCATCATGTCGCTCAAACCAATCTCCCGAGTCTCAGATGGTGGAGATGACAGAAGAGAGAGAGCACGGTTGGAGTCTATGACTCGGTTTAGCCCATCAGAGAACATTTTCTGGCTGTTGCCACTGTTTCCTAACGTTGAATTGGCATCTAGATGGACAGAATCTCCAGGAATTGTGGAACTGGTGCCCTGTAAGAAAGAGAACTGCTTTCCTTCTTTATAGTTGGAAGACAAGGAGCCAGGAAAAAGATTTTTTCTGCCACCGAAGTTCATCGAGGATTGACTAGTATTCAGCATTGGATCACTCTCAGCTTTTGCAGCTCCAGTCCAAACAGCGTTCATAACACTGGTTGAAAATATTTGAGAGCTACCAAAATGTAGATATCTAGTACCTACAATAAAGTAAATTTATATGATTCAACAATATTCAAAGTTGTGGTGTCCTTTTGAACTCCTTTGATGCAAGAAGACAAACTGAATGGTGGGAAAGAGACAACTCTCCAAAACACAATTTTATTGAAGTTAGAATTCGAACCTTGGTTGGAAAATATCCTTCCAGAATTTACTGAAAGTGATTCTGGCTGGGACTTTCTTCGCCGCCGATTATGTCCGTCAAGACGTTTTCTGCAGCTTCGCTTTCCCTCATCAAACTCACCCAACGAATGGAACCTATTTGAAGGGGCATTTAGTATTTCGCACCAGCTAAAGAGAATTGTGGCCAAAAAATTTTCTTTCCAGAATGCGTGATTGATCTGCTACATGCCTAAAAGGCCATAGGCGCTATCCCCAACCTCGGGGGGAAAGGAAGCGGGTATGAAAAATACAGCTAGAAGCCTAGAACTGTATGGGTTATTAAGCTGCCATACACTATCGACAGCATTTTGCAAAGTCATCCAAAATAGGGAAAATCTTAGATCTTTTCCCTCATTTTTACTATATCGTATCGCAAACATTTTCCCAATCAATTAGCTTGGATCAACTACACCTTTCTCGACCAATCTGTTTTCTTCCACAACTTACGTTCCATTTAGACCTCTTCATAACAGCAGAGTGGCATTCATTGGATCGGCTTAGACAATCATAGCAAAGCAAACTGGTTGTTTGATCTTATAGCACCCAAACATTTTGTAAGCCAAAACTTTATTAGAAGGAAAATAGGGAGCCGATATTCTGAATTTATAAATGAACCTTGTGTAATGCAAAGAATGATGGACAATCAATAGAGTCTCACTTGTTGAAGATAAGAATGTGCGTTAAACCCCATGATAGTGTTGTTCCAAAGCTAATATATAGTCATGTAAGTTTATGGATTTAACAAGAGAGTCAGACTCAACAACCAAGAGCTGGAAACAAATCAAAAACAAAGTGCAAGGAGAACATGCACAGAGAATTTAAACAATTCCACAGCTGTGAGCATACAGCAACTTCGACAAAAAGGATGCTGCACTCCATTTTGTTCAATTAAAAATCAATTCTAATTAGCAAAAAGCAAAAAGGTGAAGTAGCTAGAATTCAAACAACTCTCTACATTCACAAGTATGTCAGTCCTTACCTGCTGCACTGCTGGCAAAACCGTTGTTCCTGACCTTTAATAAAAACCTGACGAGACTTGGAGTGGAGCTCACATACTTTATGCCGCCTGTGGTAATCCCTACATTTGGTAAGGTCTGAAGTGCATCCATCAACCAAGCATGAGGGGACTCGGGTTGCATTTTTAAGTGTCCTGGCTCTCTTCAAAGATCCAGAAGAAGCTGATTCCATTAAAGAGTCCCTAGGATCCTTACACTTGTCCCTGAAATCACCAGAATTGCCCAAGCTTCAAGTCTACTGAACAATACCCTGTTGCCCGAGGTACTCTTAAACTGCTAGGTACAGTAATTTGAGTGAACTGAGGACTGCTTTGTTATTCCAATTCAGCTAATTCCCAAGGAGTCTTAAACACAGAGCATTCTTGTTTTGCAAATCTATTTCTCTCTTTCCCACACTACCATTAAATGCTTCTCCAAGTGATCCACCAAGTCAATCATTGCACAGTCTGCAAGAACAGCAAATAATTACCAGAATAAAGATCAAAGAAAGCAAGAACTGTCAAGCATTTTGTCTTTGAACTTAATATACCCGGACAAAGAATTAGTTGGTGTTTTGCTTGTAGATAAAGCGATAGCTTACACCTCTTTATCCAAGTTACATGACAAAATATCCACATATAAATGCAGTTAATAGGATAGAGCAATAGTATCTGAAGGTAGGAAAATGAGTAAAATGGGCCACGACAATCGTTGCACTTTAATAATAAAGTGCACACTTCGATGCTATTCAAAGACTGGATACCTGTCACATCATGGGAGTCAGCCCTCTCATCCCAGCCACAAAAGGCCTTGAACATATTTGTTTTCATGAAAAAACAATTTCCCACATCATTTTTGCTTTCAAACAACAGAAGTAAACTTAAGTTCGTTAATGAACAGAAATACCTTGTTTGAATGGGTTAGCCCGTTAAACAAGCTGATTACAGGCCAGAATGATTGCATCTAACTGGGACAATTATTGCGGGAGAGGAGCATGCCAAAAACTTTCTCTAATTTAAACAGACAATTTCTTTTCTTGGCAAAAGCTGCCACCACCCCTTTATTCCACATGTGTCACTGGAACTTTTACTGTTTACAAGTTACTATTGTAGGGTGTACCTTCTTTCACAAAAAATTATCATCATCGCAAGCAACAGAGAGAGATAGAGAGAGACACACACTCTTAAGCTATGCAAATTATACTATTACTGAATAAAAAATTAAGGCATAAAATGATCGGCTCAAGAGAAAAAAGAGTTGAAATTTAGAGGTTGGTACCTGAAGAAAAACCAGGCCATCAAGCATAGAAGAGGGGAAATCCAGCCTTGGTAACCCCCAGGATGCAGAAATCTTTAAAATGAGGCGGGAAAGGAAAGAACTGCTGGTTGAAGTATAAAGAAGCCAAACTTCAGAATCTAAAGCAGCGTGGAAATAAGGAAACAAAGAGATTAGCAACGGTAGAGAAGAACAGGAAAGACGACTTCTGTTCCTGTTGACTTGATCACAGCCAACAAATCTCTAGCAAAAGTAGCATCAATAGTGTTAATTAAAAGAGAAAGAAAGAGTTTAGCTTATACTATCTGCTAAGGCATAGAAGCAGGAGGACAAGAGAACGGATGAGAGTGACTTGGGGGAGAGGGGTGTGATTATAGGAATTATTGAAAGTAACATGGAAAGTGGATAATGTATTCAACTTTGGAAGTGCAGTGTTAAGAAAAGGAGAGGTGAGAAATGGAAAGGAGACTGCTATGAGGAGTAAAAGACTCGCCCTTTCCAAGTCTCTCTTCCTTCCTTTTTAGGCTTGTGGCCTTGTGATAAGAGTAAAGAAATATATAATAAAATAGTGTTCTGGAAAAAAACAAAATCCAAAAAAAATGAGTGGTAGGGAAAGGGACAGAGTGTTGCTGCTTTCAACTTAGAGAGAGAGAGAGGTGTGAGTTTCTTGTGTTTCACATTCCATGATGTTCCTTCCTGGGGCCTTGGCTCCGAGTCTTGAGCTGCCGAGCCGAACACCCTTTTGATACTCGTGAGAACCCTCCCAGTCCCACGCAGCTGTTTGTAGTAGCCTTCTCTTATCCGTTGGATCTTGATTTCCTTCCTTTACAAGTTTCGGATCAACCCAGATCTGGACACGTATTTTCCTCACAATTTCTCTCCTCTGCTTAACTTCTTACAGTCCTAGACTTGTACAAGGGTGCAGTACTCTACTCTTACCATTTGGATCTTCATTCGAAACGTTTCCTCTAGTGTTTACTTTAGATTGCGTTGGATGTTGTAGTTTAAGATATTTTTTAAAAACTAAACAAGTTTGCTATTAAAATTCAACGTCAGTTAGGATTTAGATCTATTTAAATTTAGAGTCCCCAGGAATTCTAGTATTGTTAAGATTCTATAACCTTAAGAATAAATTATTTTTTTAGAATTTAAGAGTAGTTAAGAGGTAATTAAGTGATTAGGTTTTTTTTTTGTTAAGTGGAGTTCAAGTAATTGTTGACATTTACGAAACACAAAAAGTCAAGTATTTGTGGTTGGGGACAGGGGAAATTACCAAAAGATACGAACATTAGGTATCCTACCACTAGGAATCCTTTTCTCAACACGGAGCATGAACACCCAAGGACAAAAAAGAGGGGTAGGGTAGGGTAGGGTAGGGTAGGGTGGTGGGGCACATTAAAGCATTATTCATTTTATTCAAAAATTTAAAGTTCACTTAGTAACTTGGTCTCTAATCAAAGCTCGACTTTTATATTTCTTTGGGAGTGCAGCGTAAGCCTGTTTTTTTTTTTTTTTTTATTTTTATTTTTTAATTTAATTAAATTTTTTATATTATCTTAATTAATGTGATAATGTAAAAAATGAAGACGAAACATCTAATCTCATCTTTCCACTGGGGCCCGCAGCAGTCCCAGAAGTTTCATGACCAGTTACTCATTTTTTATTTTAAGGCTGTTTTCAGGGGGTTATTTTTAAATATTTTTATTTAAAAATATATTAAAATAATTTTTAATATCAACACATTAAAATAATATCAAAATATTAAAATAAATTAATTTAAAATTAAAAAAATTAAAATTTATTCAAAAATATTTTTAAAATATTTTTAAAATACAAAATCGATAAAAAGCTGGGCCCTTTGCTTTATTCTACCTTTTGAGTTCGAACTCTCATCTTAAATTATTGCATATTTGTGATAGAATATTGAGATCCCATCTCAGTGATGCTGCAAAATAAATAAAATAATGTGATGGAGAAAAATTGGAAACTTTGCCTTGCTCCGGCATAGCAAAGCCTTATTTGCCGGAGAACCACGCCCACCCTCAGCCTACAAGGTACAACTTGCTACTACATTTTCTATTATGAAGTCTATAATAAGAATATGAGAGGCGGAGAACCACGCCCACCCTCATCCTACAAGGGGCTTAATTATATTTATTCATTTTAGCCCCTATACTTTTAATTTTGGGCTTAACAACCCTCGCACTTTGAGTTAATTCCCACACATGGTCCCTTCCAATAAACCTTGTTCTTCAGATATACAAAACGGATTAAGGGATCGCATGTAACCACAAATTAAAATGTGTGAGCATAGAAATGACCCAAAATCTCACAACATGATTTAAAATGACTAAGTCTAAGACTAATGACCCTCCTAGAAGGTCACGAATCACTTTATATTTTCTACGGTTCACTGCACTGCTCAACATGAGTATAAGAGATATAATGGTGTTTAATATTGCGGTTTAATTATATTTTAAGTTTTAAATTTTTTTTATGTTTTTAAATTGTTTTATTGTGCTGATATTAAAAATAAATTAAAAAAAATTAATGTATTTTTAAATAAAAAATATTTTAAAAAATAACCTTTCAGAAAATACATAAAAAAAAAGCCCGGAAAAGTTCATATGTTTTCACTACAGCCATCAACTATTTCAAAGAAGATTCCAAAAAAAAAACTATTTAAAAGATACTTTTACATAACAGTGCAAAGTAGCAGTGCTATGGCAACTCTGTTGAGGAATATTCCCTTCCACTGATATATTCTATCTGCTTTTCATTTCTTCCGTCTTAAACGTTTCCCAACCACGGAGCCGAACCATAACATAGAATCATGTTCTGTTAAAAGTACGACTTTCACCGGCCAAGGCAACGCCCGATGCTGAAATAAGGAAACACATGACGTTATGGCAATTTATTTCTTTGCTTATAAAAGATGAGTTCTTTTAGGGCAAAAAATATTTAAAAAATCAATATATTTTAAAAAGTCATAGATGATTGCGAGTTAGCAATTGTAATTCCGACAATTTCAGGTTGTAAAATTTGAGACATAAGATTTAATAAGGAGAGAGGAGACAGGAGAGAGGTATAAAAGAAAAATAAAAAAAACTTGGAATTATACGAAACTGATGATAACAAATAAGATTTAATAAAGAAAGAGGAGAAGAAGAGAGAAGAAGAAAAAAAAAATCTCGAAAGCATATCGAAACTCACTTGTCTTTGGGCTGCTCGTGTGACTCATTCCAACCATCGTTGGTGACCTTTCTTGGTTTTGTTAGATTCATTTTATCGATATCTTTTCAACGGTACCAATTGTAAAAAAAAATGATGCACGAGGTGGACCCAGTGAGGTGTAAGATGGAAGTTTAGAAGGAATGCTACAAATATGTTATGGTTGGCATTCTGTTTTTTTTTTAATTGAAATGATATATTTTAGTTTTGGAGGCTGTTTTGGAGTAGTATTGTACTAGTAGGAAAAAAATTAAAACATGTGAAAGTCGATCTGATATGACCTGATTAATTTGACAAGTCTAAGGACAACCTAGATAACCAGTAAAAATATAATTTAACTAAAAAAATTTAATTTTTTTTTAAAATATATTAAGATAACAATATATTATCATCTAGAACAAGTAGAATTAAAAATAAATTATCTAAATCCCACAAACATAGAGGCTAATTTGTGGGACTTTCCATCATATACTTGTTATGGAAACTTCCAATGAAGAAACCAAAATGGAAGACAAAGAATCAGTAATGGTAGACTAAAGAAAGCTTTAATTTAAACGCATAAAGATAAAATTTATAGTAGCAACTTTGCACATGCATTTTTTTATGATGTTACAAACTTTTTAACGGTTGGATTATAGGTTAATCACAGGTTCTAACAAGATAGTCTATTCTTCATGGTTTGTGAGACTTATAACTTGTTGTAAAAAGCCTATAACCTGCAAAATAATCCCTTTTGTTGGGATTTGAAGACCTTCATATGATAAAGTATGTAACCTTTAAGCAAATTATTACAATAAATAAGAGAATGAGCATTTATTCTTAAGAACAATAGTGTTTGATCTTAGTTTTAATGAGACAAATGCTTTGCAATTAAGAAGATATTTTTGTTGAGAATAGAGATTGTGAACCCTTTGTCTGGGTAGTTTAGAAGGTATTTATAGCCCCTAAACCTTGTCGTTTTGCTGGAGTTGAGGGGCTGAAGAGTCATTTTCTCTTGATAAAATTAACGAGGGATAAATATTCTTACACAATATTAATGTGAGATAGGATATCCCTAGCATTAATATTAATGGGAGAATAGATATGAATATTCTTAACATTGATATTTTATGTTTAAAGTCATAAAAATATGTAAACAGAGTCTTATAGCCCAATATAAAGCCTATAATAATATCAACAAGCTCTTTATGCTTAGTACTCTACCAAGCTCATGGTCAATGGGTATAGTAGTAAGCCAGACTCATGCCAATTTTTAGTAGTATAAATTGTTAGCTTTATCTCTCTCAATTTCTTTTACTTCTCCCTTGATTTTTCTTTAAAACTTTTGTTTGTTAAGTAAGATCATTAACAAGTGGTATCAGAGCCAATAATCCTTGACCAGTCTTTAAGAATTTACATTGATCAAAGAACAAGCATGATGGAAAACAATATGGTGAAGTCTTTGGAGGAACACAACAAGAGATTTGAAGAATAAATGTTAAAAAAATTATCTAGAACTTCAAGAAATCAATGTAGTGATTCAGTAAACAAAAGTAGTATAATCAAAAGTCAATCATCGGGACAATCCAAGTTCAACTTCTTTCAAGGAGGGTTGCTAAAAAATGACTACACTTTTGAAAGCTATCCATGTTCGCAACGTGGGGCATGAATTTATGAAAATGACTTGCTTCATTTGTCCAATGAAGCTTGTTATGTTTCACGCTGAAAATTAGGTTCTTCTCCAAATGAAAAATATCCCTTTAATTATCAATGCTCTCCAATACTAAATAAATACTCAGCCAACTACGAAGGAAATGAATGTTTATGTTTAATTCACATCACATCAAAAACTTGCTACGATAGATCAAAATACATTCAATGAGGTAAAGTGCTTCTCTTTAACTAAATATGAGATTAGTTTTAGAGAGAAACAAGAAATGGGTTTTTTAAAAAATAAAGTAAATTTGATTTTTTGAATGAAAAGAATGTTGTTTATTATGAATTGATTTGATGAAAAGATGAAGAGTTTTGATGTGAAAGTGCATAAAGCTGAGAATTATATAGATTATAGATCAAGGAAGAAAAAGGAGGGTGATGTTGAGGAAATGAATGAGAAAAAAGAGACTGAATCCAATATGAAAAGGATTAAGAAGGATTTTCATGGGTGACAATTCCTTAGCATCATATAAGCCTATCTAGATGTGCAAGCCTAAGGACATCATAAAAAAAGAGTATTCTTCTTTCTATAAAAGCTTGGCCAATGCTTGGGAGTATTATTTGGTTGTTAAGCAATTCTCTTTTAATGGTGTTAGCTAGGGTGTTATTTTCTTTGTGCCAAAGAGAGCTCCAAGAAAATGAATAACATCGGCTTCATGACATAGGATCTTCATTATGTACAATTCATGATAAAATTCTCAAGGTTATCAGGATTAATTTCTAGATTTTTACACAGATTCTTGAGAACAGGACCCTCTTAAAGAAGGGGTATTGTTACAAAAGCTCAAACTAGGGGTGAGCAAAAAAACCGAGAAACCGAGTAAACCGAGAAAAAAAACAACCAAAAAAACCGAACCGAAAAAAAAAACCGAGTAAACCGATTATTTTTTTTGTTAAAATTTTCGGTTCAGTTCGGTTTCGGTTTACGAAACCAGAAACCGGCAAAACCCCAACCGAACTGAACCGGTTCGGTTTAAGGGGTACTATAAATACGAAAAAAAAAAACACTTTCTCATTTCTAAAACCTAATTAACCCTAGATTCTCTCCTCTCCAGCGACTCCTTGCAGCCGCTCCCTCAATCCTCACAGCCGCACCTCACAATCCACACTCTCACTCACTCTGTAACAAAATCAAGTAAATCCATCTTCGATTCTTCATCCATATCCCTCTCTGGCTCTCCCATACCATCTTCATCTTCAAAACAAACAACCTAGCCAGTCAGCCACATCCCTCTCCCACACGGCCACGAGTCGCACGACACACACACACACCACTCCAAAGTCCAAATCTAGCAAACCAGTCCCTCCCTCTTTCACATCCAAACTTGAATCGCGTCCCAACTCACACCAGGTATGATATTTTTTCTGTCAATCTCTGTTTTTTTTTTTTTTACATATGCTTTGTGATTCTATGTATTTTTTGGTATATCGTTCCAAAAAAATCAATGTTTGAGCATTCTGTGTATTTTTTGTTGATTTTTATAACTATGCCATTTTTCCTATTATTTTTTCAAATTGTGCTACCTTGTCATTTTTTCTTGTTGTGTGACGAAAAAAACAAACTATGTGTTTGAAGGGAAAACATGATCAACCTGTGGGCTGGTTTGAGACCATAAAGTCTGTTCTGTTGCTGCCTCAAGTTGCCTTTCACACCCGAAATTAAATCGTGTCCTAACTCGCACAGGTATGATTTCTTTTTTCTGTCAATCTCTGTTTTTATTTTTTTTCCTTTTTATTTAGTTTCTTGGTTCTTTTAGTTTGTTTTTGTATTTTGTTTCCCTGTTCTTTGTCAATCATTTTAGGTTGTTTGTTGCTGCAGTGTGTTACTCTGTTTTATGTGTATTTATTATTTTTTTCTTCTTCAAAATTAGGGTGTTTTAGTATCTGGGAGTTGCATAATGTTTTTCTTTTGTTGCTGTTTCCTGATTGTTTGTTGATTTCTCATCATATGTCTCTTCACAGTATTGAAATTGCTATTGGATTTTTCTGGTTGCCATCTTTGTTATTTTTTAAGGTAGATGTTATTTTCTTCATGCTGTTGTTTACAGTTCAAGTTCTGGAAAAGCATTGTGTGATTTCCTCTTTCATTTTGATGTTAGTTGGAAGGAAAAGATATAGATGTTGTGAAATTGGTTATGTTTGGCAGCATGTTTCATTATGCACAGATATTGTTAGGATTGTCTTCAAAACTGGTTTCTATGACTAAGAATCTGTTGCTTTTATAATATAGGATGTAAATTTGTTCTTATTGCATCTTGAAATAGACTGTTAATCAGAATTTCAAGGACAATTTGATGGTTGGCAGATGGCAGTGAACTTAGGATTGGTTGGCAGTGAACTTAAGCTTGGCAGATGTTTTGGCTGATATTACTTTCCATTTTATTTTTTTTTTGTTTGCCTGACATTTAAGTTTTTATTAGTTTGATAATTTCTTTGAATTTTAGTACATTTAAGTCTATTATAAATTATAAAATTGGTTGCATCATGGATCAATTTCAACTGATATTAGAAGCTTGATAAATGATCTTGAAACTTACGAAAACCTTGAGTCAAGTAAAATTTTTTAATAAACTTGCACCTATTATTTTGTAATTTATTAATTAAATTTTTTGTAATCATCTAACATGTCTACTTTTTTATTTTGTAGAATTTGGTGGAAAGTTACATTTAGTAACGGATGATAATTAGTTCAAAAGTTACTTTGATGGTAAAAAACTACTTTTTTATTTTTACATATTCTAATTTATTTTATCATGTTATAATTTTAGATCTTGATTTTCAGGTTTTGATGTCAATGATATTACGGAATCAAAGTGCAATGTTCTTGTCATCTTGATGTGCTTTTTGATTGGGATGATGTGCACAATGAAGATTTATATTTTTTGCATGAAGTGTTTTATTTTTTATAGTAATGTTATTTGTTGTTTTTTTTAAGCCCTTTTGAAGGCAATGCTTTGTAATTTAAATTTTAATTTGATGTGTGTGTTATTTAAACTTTGATGCATGAGGAATCCAAACTCCAAAACACAAATATTAGAAAGACTTGCAACATATTAAACACAATATTAACACTAATAATTTAATATAAATAAATATTTAGTGACAAAAAATATTAAATATATTATAGAATTTTGTAACAAAATTAGATAATATTTACATTAATTACAAGCCTATTAGAAAGCCCATCAGAAAACCCATTAGAAAGCCCAAAAAGACCCAAAAAAAACCCAAAAAATCATAATACAGGTTTTCTGGTTTTTTTGTTAAAAAAACCGAACCGAACCAAACCAAAACCGGTCGGTTCGAACCGGTTTCGGTTTGAATTTTTAAGTTTTTTAAATTTTGATTTTGATTAGTTTTTTAGTTAAAAACCGAACCGAACCGGTTTTGCTCACCCCTAGCTCAAACTACTGAACTAAGGGTGGAGTAGTATTAGTAATAGCAGAAGCTTGCAAATTAGTAGCAGTGATTATAGTTAAAGTTAGTTACAGTTACTAGTCCTGAACATGTAGTAGAGTTAGTTAATGATTTTAGTTAGGTAGTAGTTAGAAACAGTTAGAGGTGCTTAGCAGCTGGAATAAAATGTATAAAAGCATTGCAAATGTTCATTAAGCAATAAGACTGGACATTTTAGCAGTGTAAACCCTTAACTCTATCCCTCAATTTCTTCTTCTTCAATTTTTTCGTCTAAACTTCTGTTTGTTAAGGAAACCCCTTCACACATAATACATCATCTTTCACAATTTTTCACTCGACAAGAAACCATGGCCCTTCCAAGTTCCAGGTGGGACATCCTCCAGCTAAACCACCCAACCAATTTATGGAGCGAAAATGGTGGGCCGACCACTTCTGTGTTCCAATTGGTCAGTTCTTGAGAATGAAGGTGACACCGTCAAATTAGTTCAATTGAAATCCACCCTGTCTCTGCCTTTGCGTAGGCCTTGACATACCAGAACACAACTGTTGAGTAATTGGAGATAGAGGGGCATTCCATGCAACAATAGGACAAACATAACATCTTTTAGCTACATCAACTAGTGGAAAAAGTTTGAATCTTTTTCCAAGCAGAGAGGAATATCAGGCTAGGTTTGCTTGAATGAAATCTGGATAATAGAATTAAAATTTAGTTTAAAATGACTATTCGATCAATAAATTAGCATTTGTGGCACGACCACCACAGCTACAGTACAAGTAATGAACTGTTCTGATGAAGAGGCTACCTAGGTCCAGAAAATGACAAACCTATATAGGTGACCGGTCGTCCAAAGGTTCTCCTTGTCCAGAGGGATTGTTCTGCAAGATAAACGTTAAAGTTAGCTTCCACCTTCTCTCATATAGCGAAAAAGCTATAGAAGAAGGCATCTGGATTTCTTTAATTTAGTGAACTAGGACCTCCAGACTTGAATATTTGAGGAACTGAGAAACGCATGCCTCAAGTGACACCGCAAGAACAGAATATAGTAAACATAACATTAGGTTTGATAGTGCCATAGACCACTACGATATACTAAAAATCAAATGGAACAAATACTAAATTCCATTGAATCAGCGATTCCAACCCGAGTGGGGTTAAGCAGGATAAAAAAAAATATTCCAAGTACTTGTACACAAGTAGTTAGAATAACTACTACATAATCTCTTACTGTTGTTTGTTTCTGACCATTCAAATCAGTTTTCCATAATTCAACCAGGGCAATGCATCATCATATTAATGACAACATATTTGCTCGGACCCATTAATGGCTGGATCCCAGTTCCTTTGGGGTGGAATTTCAACATCGTATCCTCACCAAAACTCTAAATGTATCAAAATTCACATTCTGAGACTTAAATGGGATAAAAGTTCATAAATCATATCAGCATGTACCTTAGATTTGAAAAACTTTTGGCTGTCACTGAAGTATTGGTTAGGATGATTAATCCCAGCATCATATGACGAACCATGAATGGATTCAAATGTCAACGTGCAAGCCAACTGCAGACAATTTTATACATGTAAATCCAAGTTAAAAATAGATAATACAAGAACCTGGAGGGAAATCAGAATCTGACAATCTGATAACCTGATAATGTCTGTTTCGCACTTTATCCATTACATTCTCCATTTCACCACTATTTACACCCATTCTGCTGAGTGCAGCCCTCAAGTTTTCCTCACTGTCATAACCACTAACACAACTTAAGCATACCAAAATCAAAGTCAAAATATCATGTCAGGTCAAATGAACATCATTACATAATGACAAATCAGGCAGCAAAACGAAAATGCATAAATTTTTTATAAGCATCAACTACTAAGTTTCAGGCATTGAGTATTCAACGTCAGAATTCCTGGTTTATGAAATACTCTAAATATTAATAACAAAATCAAGCAAAATAGTTATTAGGTTCGTTGAGGTAACTAGGATTTTAAAGAAACTAAACCCTTGTCGAGTGCAGCAATTATTTTGCTTTTGCCCAGTTTCATGTCATCATAAACATCACATTAGTAAGAGAAGTGACCTGAAATGTCGATAGGGACAACCATGATGATCTCCGACACCAGGAGTTGATGAGATTATTTTTTGACAGGAATAAGGAGTATAATCCTGCAAAAACAAAAAAACTACATTTTTTTAGGCAGTCATGATACACTAACAAATGAACATATATGCAAGCAGAGGAATGAGGACCAAGTTCCAGAAGAACTAAAAGAGACAAAAGACCAATTCACCAAGAATTATATCAATCAGGAAATTGAATTCTGAAGCTACTAAATTTCCAAATCATATTCATTTCATAATTCTTCTTAATTGCAATATGATGCATAATCTCAATCTAACCAGTCTAGCATGACAATGACGACGCATACAACATCTACATACTAAATGATGGTGATGGGCTAGACATCTTACTGTTCTCTTCCCTTCTCTTCCATAATTGTGGCGAATGCTGTATGCATATTCTTTGTCAAACCTCTCAGCTCCAACCTACAAAAGGGGGACAAAAGATATAAAGATGAGGAACATTATTGATTAGCATTTGATTTCCATGCACCAAGATATCATATGAAAAATATGGCACCTTGAAATTGTATGTTGATCTAAAATGCTAATTATGGAGAGAGATTACTAGACATCTGCCCTCCTTTTGCTAATTTATTATAAAATGCACCTTCCTAACATACAAAGCGAAATATACAAACGGCAACATCTATAAGAAATTGGTAGTTAAATTAACACCACAATTTTGCACATATTAGTGCAGATTATACTGAGCTACTAACCTTTTGGGAGAACTCTGCTTTCCAGAATGCAAGAGCGTCATCTAATTTCAATCCAACACCCTAACATGCAGATAAAGGAAACACGTTACCAATTTTCTAGTGTGGCGAAAAAGGCTAAGGAAAACATTATCGACTGCTATACAGCTCTTTCTCAGATAAATAAAAGAAACAAGACAAAGCCACAAGGGAGATTGTCTACTACAAATTCTGCAGGTACATGATGAGGGCAGAACCAAAACGAGGGGATAGAATGTAGGACAAGCTGGAAAAATGAGTAATGATCCTAAATCAGCTAATATGCACAAGTTTAACAAGACAGGTGTAAAGTACAATAAAACCTTGAGAAAGAGACCCAATTGCATCCTCCCTCCATGCTTTAAATGATGATCTTCTCTGAGCTGCACAAACATTCATGGAAAAGTAAATGAAAAGGAGAGGAAATTGTGAAGACTTGGTTGAAAACTAACAACTTTATGCAGGAAGAAAAAGCTGAGCTGGAAAAGAGAAAAAAAAGATTAAAGATCCCCACTTGAAAGAGGATTGGTAAAAAAACTTGTTTGAATGATCAGAATTTCTCACTTTTTCAAACAGGTGACGCATGCACAGGGGAAATGAACTCTTAGCTACTTGGTCAATGTCTTTAATTGATACTTCAGCAAATTCTTTGGGCTGCAAATGATGTGAACCAAACTCTTCATGGTTAGCTTGACCATGTGATCTAAAGGCAGCAGAAATGAGCTTATAAGAGGTAACAAAGAACCTGAGAATAGTCAGGACCCAGATAGCTTGTGCATAGGGTTTCCACGATCTAAAAGGCACCAAAATTACATGTGAAGCGCTGCATTTTAAAAATAAAATAAAAATAGCGATCTAAACTTAAGACGTTCATGATTCAATACCCACAGGAGTTAGGCGATCCTTCTCTTGTTCTCTGATGGTAGATGTCCATTTTCTGCAAACAAAAAACATTCAACATAAGACTTCAATGTTAAAGAAAGCAAACCCCGTTCTATAAAAGCAAGTGCATAGCATGTATTGTGCAGCAATGGAAAGACATGTTGCAGTCATCAACATGACCTTGGACACAATATGGAAATTAAACCTTTCTTTCAATACATCAAAATCTTAGTTCTTTTATTTGCATAACTAAGATCAGTGCAGATATTCAAACAAAAAATAGAAGGGAGCTTTTGAACATCAACCATTGAGAAATAACCACCTGTTTGTTAGAACAAGTGCTTTTGATAGAAGACCGCGGAACTGGGTAACAACAAGGGAAACAACCTAGAAAATGAAAGAAGAGATACATTAACAGATTGTTGATATCCATTATCAAGGTGTAATGCCATGATTGAAACAAGAATTCGCTCTACCTGATTCATAGCAACATAAGCATAGCCTTTGCAGATGAAGACTCTACGACCAGCCACAAGTTCAGGAACTTCTTCAAATGGTACCTTCAGTTCAAAATAGCTAAGACTATAGTTCTTGTGTTGATTAAGTAAAGTAATCAAGCAGAGGTAAACAAACAAACCTTGTAGAATATGGCATCAGATGCTGCAAAAAGGAAATAAAGTAAAAAAAAAGATGTGGATTAGAATTGTAAATGTGAAATGAAAACAAATTGTCAGAGATGGGCTATGGTCTTAAGCCCTAAACATGTAAAACAAAAGGTAAGATGAAACATAATTTTCTCCACCAAAAATATTGGTTAATTTTTATTAAAATTCCAAAACAGAATAAAATGAAGTAAACCAATTATATAGACAGCCTGCCTTATTAATAGGTATTTGACAGCAAGGAGATGATTATAACAGAAATCACTCTTTGTTATCTCACCAGTGTACTTTCAAGATTGCTGAATTTGGGCAAAAGAGTAGCAACATCTACTCATTCAGGAAACTGCAAGCTATGTGAACATCTAAAAGCCTTTCATTATTCAACTGGGTGTGAGCAGCATATTCCTTTGAAATTATGCCTCAAATCAGAAATTGGTGTATTGTTGGCTATGAATGGATCTTAGTCTAGTTTGCATAGAGGTGGTAGTGAATGAACGTGTGGGGTAATAAGGCTATTATAGAAAAATGAAGTTGAGCACTGAATTAATTAAGAAAATGAATTAAATGGAAATTGGTCTCATGCATGAATTGTTTTAGCATTTTGGTTGTGCAATGAAATGTTATCATTATGTGATCTGTTTCACTCTCGACCATTGAGAAGAAGACTAATATCAAAGAACTTAATATATATGAAATAGTCCATTCACCAACCAGCCAATGATTCAGGGGTGCACTAACAGAACCACAATTGAAACAAAACACATTTTATCCAGTTACTTGCGGTCATTTAAAATGGTCAGCGACTGCTTACTGCAGAGATAATTAAAAAAAGGAGGGGATTACAATGAAACAAGCAACCAATCTGCTCTTACCAGTGGGTTTAAGCTGACCAGTTGATCGGGCAACTAGATGCAGTTTTTCCTTTACACCCTGTCAAGTAAAATAGGTCAAAATAACCCTAAAACCAAACATTGGTGTATTTTTAAAAAAAGTTTGCAAGCAATTACAAAGAGTGATTAAAAAAAAACTAAAATGCCTTGGCATTATATTTAATTAAAATAACCTCAAATTCTGCAGTGGTAACAGGCTTGTATGGAAGATCAAACTCGGCCATAAGCAACCTCTGCAAATTCAAAACCACAAACCAATCAGCATCCGACACTAGGAACAAACTAAACTAAGAAATTAATGACCTAATGAATGGATGAATCTCACCTGAGCTTCGGGTGATAGAAGCCGAAATCTGTATCTAAAAAGTGCAATCTCATTGGAAAGGAACCATTTCCTCAGCTCCTCTCTGACAGGCAGACACACACACCAACAATAGTCACAAATTTTGAAGAGAATACGTAAAGTTGGGTATAAAATAACTATATAATGAAGCAATCTTACTTACGTTCTACAATAGACGAGACGTAAAACGAAGTGAGATATGATATCTTTGTTAGTAACTTCAGATGGCAGTGGATGCCTCATATTTGCTTTCCACAAATCATTTACTAATTTCTCCATTTCTTCCGGTCTTTTTCCGCGAGAAAGTCCGTCAGATACACCTTTTAAAACTGGAAAATCAAGAGACAATTTTATTGATTTCTATGAGTAAATTAAACCCTAGAAATTGCAATTAATTGGTTAGTTAATAATTAAGGTAACGAAAAGAAGGAAAAGTTACCGCGGAGGCGATCGATGGCGTAGAGCTCGAAATCTTCCAATCTGACTTCGAGAGGGGGGGCGGAGCGGTAGAGAGGGAGGGTGGAAACTACGTCGTTTGCAGATGGAGGAGGTTTCTTCCATTGAGGCTTGACTATCTCCATTCTTTCTCTCTCTCACTAGAAATCCACTTTATGTTCGTAATGGAAAATAGAAGTAGTAACTGATCTGAATTTTCTTTTTTTTTAACATCATTTTCTATTTCTTTTTGTCTCTCTGTGTTAGCGCGCCAAGGAGGGCTTCATTGGCGGGAAACGAGTGATTATCCAATGAAACTCGGTTGCAGAGGGTAGACCATGGCGTGTTAACTCGTGGTCCCCAGGAAACTTGGCCCCTCGACCCAACCAGGCGTCAACATATTTTCCTTGCCGCTTCTCTCTTCTTACACTTTTTTTTTTGTTACAAAATTGCAAACATAAAATTATATTATACTGACAATTAAAAAAAAAGTCATAATTCAGTGATTAACATGTGAAAATAACTTGAGATTGCGAGTTTAAGACTTGGGGCGCCATATTTTTTCTAAACTAACAAAAAAAAATGGTTAATATATTATCTTAAAAGTCTTGGAACAAACTGATGTGATAATTCATTTGGTTGAAGCACAGGTACACATACAAGGTTGCAAGTTTGAGTGATTTGGTTTTAAAACTTCATGTTTTTTTTTTTTTTAAAAAAAGGATAAGATAAAAATAAAATAAAATATAAAAAGCTAGACGCATGGGCATCACTCGAGCCAACGTTCCTTCCTCGTTTTAGGTCAGGTCCGTTATAGTGCAGTTGAGTTTTTTTCTTAGCCATATTATTTTTTGAGATTTTATTTTAATTATTATTTTTTCAAGTTTATTATTTAAAAAGAGATTTTTATTCAAAATATTAGATTGATAATAAATTATTTTTTATCATATAATAAATAAATAAAAATCGACCAAATAAAATCCATAAACTAAATACTAATCAAAAAATCAAGTTAAGATATTTTTGCACTTTTTTTTATATCTTTCAGTTTCTTTTGTTGCCAATTCCACCATTTAGTAGGAGATTTATTGAATTTTAGCATTTAGTATTTAATCTTAGTATTTTATAAGATATAATAAAATAAAATAAAATATTAATATAACCCAATGGGGGTGGAGTCCATAAACGAAGAAACATGTTGACAACACATTTCAGGAAGATAGTAGCAAGAGACCAAACAAGCAGGATAACGTACCATTCTGGAAAGATTATTTCAATTGGTCTTCGATATCATGTTGATTGTTCCGAGGAATGAGAATGCCTAACAGTCTTGAACCAAAAACTGTCTGCCCCAACGACACACACTTCAAGTATCAACACATCGAAAAAATGAATTCCTCGTCAAGCTCAAGGCATTGCGAGGAGAGTTCTTCCATAATTATTTGACGCAATCCTTTTAAGCGGGAATTCTCATAGGTATTAAGAAGTACCCTGAACCCATTACCCCCCCCCCCCCCCCCCCTCTAAAGATTAATTATTCATATTCCTAACCTACATTGTACATATCAAAAATGATAGTTAACCTTACAAAATAAGCATCTCTACAAAATTCAGCACCATCCTGGTATTTATATTCATAGGGAGAGGCTCGTATCACCAGAACAACCAAACTTCAAGGACCTCCCAGAGTAAAACTAATTGCCGCACAGAAATAAAATGGTTTTCATTGGAAAAACCATCACGATTGCTGTCTGCTTGAACTTGTTTGTTGCACTACACTGTTTGTTGCGCTTCGCGTTCTCATAAGAAATGCAGGTTTAAACCAGCTCGTTCCATTACTTGTTTCTTCTTCTGTAAGGATACCTTTAGAAATCCCGAGGCCGCTAGCAAGCTCAGCCACTCCTGAAATCCCGTTACTTCTCTAGAAACACGGAAATGTTTCGTTTAAAAAGTTAGATGTCAAGAAATTATATATATAAAAAAAAAAGATGTTAACTGCAAATTGAAATTCAAGCTAAACCTGCTGGCTTGAGGGTGATGCAGCATTACGAGGGGGCCTTTGAACCTGAGAAAGGGAAAAATCAAGGAAAGGAAATTGAGGTAATTATATTCTTAAAAGTGCTGGGAAGAGTTCCAGACAGAGAAGTTATCCTATGCTGTAAAAAACAAAACTGAAAAGGGAACATCAAGCAAGCTATTAGCATGGAATAAAAGTCATAAAGAAATTCTTTAAACTTGCAAGATGGCTATATTAGCTTATTCATGGACTGGAAAACAGGGTAAGTCGCAATATAAGAAAAATTGTCAACAATCTCTCATTGATGCTCGCAGAAATTTATTTTGGCCACGGGCAACAAATTTTCAAAAGTAAACAAACCTCTTGAGATCCAATCGAAGCAGGAGTTGATGGTTCACTTGATGGAGCAGGCAATGCCCCGGCCTGGTAAATAACAACACAAAAACTAGTGAAAACTTTAGGCACCAGAAACCATATTTGGAACATATGCAAGCACTTAAGCAAAGCTATTTTAAGCATGTGGCCTCTGGTTTGGGATAACAGAATGCTTCAGCCTGGGCATGTCCAGTAAAAGTAATTAAATTCCAATCTTAAATAGATCTCCCCACTAACCAAGACGGTAAAATAGACAATATCTAGTTTAGAAATATAGATATGGTGTCTCCAATAACAAGAACAACTACTTTATTTACAATGTTTTATTAGACACATGCCCTAATGCAGAAGAAAAATATTACCTTTGATGAGAATGTCAGCCGTGAACTGGATGCTGAAGTCTGCAGAATTTGTGGACCATGGTGAACGGTAAAGTTCAGTAACAGAGTATTGAAAAGGCCAAAAGGAAACAAAAAAATGATGACATGCCTGGATATTCTCTTCAAGTAAGTTGTTTTCCAAACTGGAGGCATAGTCACACAACCTCTTTACTCCTTGGGTCGTCAAATCCTAAACATATATCAAAATCAATAACAGTTACCACAGGTGCAATTAATAATATTTTCTGATAGCACTGCATATGATGTTGATATAAAATCAAAATTTATAACAGTAACCACAGGTAGAATAAACAACTGATAGCAATGTGTATGATGTTGATATGATAATTACCTGTTTCCCTTCAATTCTGCTAATTTTTAGTTCCTAAAAGAATAAAAAAGAATATGAATCAAATCAGCATTTGATTTCACATCTATAATGAATTTATAAAGATTGGATGAGCAAAAGGAAATATGAGTATCAAGACTGATCACCAGAGTTTCAACGGCATCACGAACATATCGAACATCATTGCCAATCCTACTTGAATCTTCTCGCAATTCA
This sequence comes from Populus trichocarpa, assembly GCF_000002775.5. NCBI lineage: Eukaryota > Viridiplantae > Streptophyta > Magnoliopsida > Malpighiales > Salicaceae > Populus > Populus trichocarpa. The sequence continues at coordinate 17,788,724 of NC_037287.2, read as the reverse complement.
ATAACCTACAAGTGTCGCCATACTTTTTATGTAAGTACAACTACTGCACCAACATATTAGCTAATAACTAGGTTAGACCCACCTTTTCTTGAGTGCTGGCTGTCAGTTCTGCAACAGCATTCAAATTTGAGTCCACGCCATCGATCTTTGAAGATAAATGCCTCCTGGTACTCTACAGACCAAAAGAATTTGCATTGGGATAAGAACACTCTATATTTTAAATTCCATAAACAACCAATGATAAGTTCCAGCCCTTTTTTTATTAGATGGATAAAAGATACAAAAAGTTCAAAAACTTACCCGGATTGATGCATAAACATTCTCTAGTTGCTGGGCTATAGAAGTGCAAGCATCAGATAAACTACGCCTGGTTGCAAACATCATATCAGGAAGTTTCCAACCCTGAAAGTATACAGCATTATAAAAATAGAGCACCAGTCAAACCAAAGAACAAGATGAAGCTCAAGATATATCAACAAGCAGCATGGTGATAATAATCTTAAGTATTATTTCCAATTGCTGAATATGGTTAATACAGCACTTCAAATCTCAATGGAAGAAAGATATTTTCAGGACCTCTACAAAATTATTGCTAGTATTAATTATACTCCATTTTAATGTTGTAATACCAAAAATATGAATCAGATCTTTATGGTATATCATTTGGTTTTAGAAAATTGTGCCTATATACACATCACGTCAAATTATCAAGCAAAAAAGAAAACCATTACCTTCCACCAAACATAGCCATATCCAACAACTACCACCACAATAACTACACCATATTTATTAGAACCTGCATATTTATAGAGTGTCAGAGAACAGTCCAGAATAAGTGCATAATCAAAGCTACAATACATTATAGGAATTTACAGACGGGCAAGTAAAAAGTTATTGCTTATATGGAAGAACAGCACTTGATATCAAGAATTAAGAAGATAGTCTAAGATTTCTCGAGAGATTATACAGAGATGAAGTTGCAAAGAGATACAAACTCGCACTCATGCACCCAGATGTATAACAGCAAAGACAAATTCGATTGTTGGTTAAATATGAACCAACACGGCATACTATTGAGCATCCAGATAAATTTCAGTTATGTACATTTCCCAAATTGGAAATTAAAAGGTAAGAAAATAAGTAAACAAAAACCCATGCTCACAATGTGTATGCAACATCATTAGACAGCTTTAATTGAAGGTCAAAACACGAAACTGTCAAAGCATGCCATTGAGGAATGAGAAATCAGATACAGTTCAGTGATGTACATACCACGCATTATAAAGAAGGGAAGGTAAAAGATTGAGTAGAACAAGGATATCTATGCACATCAATTTTTCAGGTACATTATGACTTAGGACTGACAGCATTACAACACCACTCCCCCTCCAAGAAAAGTGGACATTACAAGAATAGTCAATAAATTTATTCTGGTGTGCATTGCATCATGGATTTTCAGAAATTTCATTATTGCAAGAGAACATAAAATTTAACTGGAAAGGAAAATCCAACTCGATATTATATAACACACTTAAGCTTGATATTTGAGAAAGAGCAGGGGAGACATTTATATTAGCGTATTTCATATTTTGCATTGTAGATGGGATAAGTTCCATCTCCATTTCGATCAGTTTATTCCATAGATATATGTTTAGAAAAAGATGAATGAAACATAACTCATCTCCTGTTTCAGATGCAAGAGAAGGATCAGAATCCAAACCTGTCCCATTTGCAGTTACAATTGTGACTGGTCTACTTGATGCCAACATTTGCAGCTCCTGTCGAAGGCTGTTAACCTGCAAAACATGTAATTCAGTATTCACAATCTCTAACAGACACTTCCAACATAAAGCAATTTATAATTCATTTTCCTGAAATGATGAGCAAATATAATTACAAAAGACAATTTGAAGAAATTAAACTCAAACAATCAAATTGGTTCCAAAGAGCAACTGTTTAACATTCAGATATTCACATTAAAAAATAAATAAAGAATGCTGAAGGAAATTTCATTCCTACAGAATAAGTCATTTAGAGAGTACGAGTTGTGATGTTTCTTCGGTTGTCCAAACAAATGTCTGGAAAGAAAGTGTTCAAAGTAAACTATTACATAAATGGAAGCACAGCAAAATGAGCATTGCTACTCTTGCCCGCCACCTTATCCTGTCACTTTGAGATTTTTACTTTTGCTACCAAATGGAAAAGGAGAAAAAAAAAACAAGTCCATAGCATGAAAATTACATTTTAAACAAGATTTAGTTTAGTTACTTTAAAATGCATTCATAATCATTACCAACAACACTATTTTACAACTGAATATGATTAAAAAAATGAAAGCATATAAAAATGTTATAAATTGAATTTCAACACAGGAGAACTTATAAAGAACCATAAAGATGACATGCAAACCTGAGCCATCAAAGAGTCGTTTGGAGGTTTGCTAGACTTGCTAACTGATGAAGTAGAATCATCCTGTTTAAGTTGCCTGAAAGCAATCTGCAATGCAAGATAAATCACTATCAATCAGCAAGAAATAGACTAAGAATAGCCAAGAATTAACACTACATTTGCAATTGCATTATTGTTTCTAAAAGACATAGGTAATAAGTAAGAAAAAGTACTGGACAAAATATTTTATTCAAAGAGTTGATTAAACATCAGTTAATATGTGACAGTGGATGCTACAAGCAACGTGGTAGACCAAATTTGATGCGCAGCGTTCAAATAATCAAGGTGACAACATCACAATAGCTTTCAAATAGTATTGCATTTAAGGAGGTTCTACATTAATAAAAACCCAGAAATTAAACAAAAGAAAATAATTATTTGATAAACGGCGTGAGATTAAACTGAATTGAAACAACGCAAAACAATTTCCAGCATGCTCCACTATAGACACTGAAAAGGCCAGTTAAGACAAGCAATTGGCTTGGAAAACAAAAATATTATCCATTGCAAAGGCATGTCTAGTCTTCCCACTTAAAGAAAATACAAAGTTAAGGGCAATAGGGCAGATGTGATGGAACATAGTTTACCTATTAAGATATAAATAGTGGAGGTACTGCAATCAGGTCTACTATCATTATTATCAATGAAGATAAACCCCAAAACATTAAATGAACTTTGTGCATCTCTAAGACTTCACAATAAGTCATATAAGTACCTTGAAAGCACCTGAAACGAAATTAGAAACATCAGGCAGCCGCCCCTCTTTTGCAAGAACTGAGCCAAGAATACCTAAAGAGCAGAAGACAACTAATTCAGTAAGAAAATTATTTCCACAGAGGATGGTTTTGATTTGGGTCAAAAAGAAACATCTGAAGGTACAAAGGAGATAAATTTGCTTATCAAGGCTAGGATCACAGATGGACATTCCTAATGCAGTCTGATTAAGATACAATAGACAGCAACATTAGCCATGCATAACAGAGATGAGATTTATTGACTATCACCATGGGGGCCAATGAGGTGGTAGAAATAATGGTGAAAGGTGCATGGATAAGCTTTCTATGAAAGCTTGATCAGGACCTTTGTGAGAGGTTTAGGGGTAAGGAACAAGCTGGAACAAAAAAGGTGATGTCCAGTCTACTCCATCCAACTAATTGCCGGTCACTAAAGTACCCTAAGAGAGTGTTCCTCAGCAGTCCACCTATTTGCTGTCATAGTTCTCCGACTAAATAAGACATGACCTAAATACGATAGTTATTTATTCTAAGGCCTAGAAGTTGTTGCCCCACGAACACATATTTCAATTTCTTTAACGTCTTCTTATTCCATTTCATGACACTACAGTTATCTAGATAAATACCCAATTGCTAACTAGCCCAGCATTCTAGAATTATCCCATCAGCTAAATTAACTCCCAGTGGCAAGAAGAGTGAATTTCAAGTTTTTTTTTTGCACCAAATAAAGCCAAACACTTACCTCAATTCAAAGACGAGTTTCAACAAGCAGAATCAATTTTAATAACTATAAAAATAAAAGACAGTTCTAGTTAAAATGAGCTGGGTAATTAAACTGTAAATCAAGCATGACAGATGACATCAATGCAACAGAACAAAATCCCTTCACCAAACACGCTAGCTTAGAATCTCACCAATCAAATGTTGCAATTAACAGTAGAGCCAAAGAAAGCAAACACGCCCAAAAAAATACCCAATTTTTTTTCAAGTGCCAAAGTACTAACACTGACAGGACCCCTCCTAACATTATCACACATACACAGACACTTACTTCGCCTCAAATGTAGACCTAAAGAACAACATATTCACACACACACACACACACTAAACCATGGAATCTAGGGTTTACCTCCAAAAACCCTAAAACTCACTCAATGTGTTCCAAACATCCGAAATTAAAATAAAAAAAAACAATCAAATTAGTTAATAATTCAATAGATTAATTAGGAACTGAAAATCAAACAAATTGAACTGACCTGCACCGACGAGAATAGTTAACTTGCCGAGAGGAAGAGCCATGGACAGCCACTGATAACAGTAATAAATAAAAAGAGATGGAATTTTTCTAGATTTGATTTTGAATCAAAAGAGTGCGATCATGATTTTTTTTAGGAGAGTGAAAAGCAAGCAAGCAAGGAATATAAGATCGTAGAACAAGAAAATATTTTTATTTTTTATATATAATTGTGTTTTCCGGTGTTACTAGGTTTTGCTAGATCAGGTTTATGTCTGCTCTGGTCTGGTGGCAGACGAGACTGAGACTGCATACATCAGAGAGGGCGATCAGAGACTGGGAAGCGAATCAGCTATTAATTAACGCAGCTACAACGCACCAACCAACCCTATTATTTGCTGGTGGTGTGGTGGCCGGCTAATCCACCTCTAATTTCGGTTCTTCATTTTACAAGTTTACCCCTCTACCATCGAATATGCGAAAATACCCTTCTTCTTCTTTTCCATTTTCTTTTCTTTTAATTTTTGTCGATTTTTCTGTTTTTTGTTTTTCTTTCATTGGGGAGGCGGCATTGGCGTCACGGTTTTTTTATTCGAGTTTCATTATTTAAAGAAAAGGACTTCAAGTTTTCCTATGGTTGCGCATTGGTCCCCATGTATTCTTGATATTTTGTAGTGGAATGGCCTTGTATTATTTCTTTCTTTTTTTCACTCGTTCTTTCTTGCAAAATATTCTTTCATATATATTCTAGTGCTTTTTGAGTAATTATCATGATACGATGGGAAGAAATTAAAAAAAAATCCAAAAGTAGAAGATTATTTTTTATATGTAATCACAAATGACATAATGAAAACGTTGTCGAATTTGGCTCCATCTTTTTTTATCATCCTGTTTTTTTTAGGATGTATCATCCTATGAATATTAATATTCACTAATTAGAGTATTTATACTTTATGAGTGCGACGATTTGTGAGTATACATGTAATCTATTTCTTTATATTTTGAATACGAGATTTTATTTTATAAAAGGTATCCTTTAAGAATATAATATTTTTTACACGGTGCTTTGTTATATTTAAAATATTAAGTGGTATTTAATATCTTGAATTTTATTTTATTTTCTCAATGTTATGTTGTATTTCAATATGACGGATGTTATGAAATTTGTAAAATAAATCCCGAGTGGAATTCCTAAAAAAAGTCAAGACGGAAAGGGAATGATCCTTATAAAATTTTAATGAAAAAAAGTAAAATCATTGTTTAAACAGTAGTAAAAAATAAAATAAGAAAAAGATTTTTTAAAATTTAATACTTTGTTTTATATTTGTAAAGATAAATTGACGATGGTGATTCACTATTTCGTAGAAAATTAGATAGGTGATCATGCCACATTGTAGGCCGGGTAATTTTTTTTTTCAATGTTAAAAAAGATGTTCATGTAATGTAAACTTGAATTAACTCGAAATAATTTAATTATCGTGTGACCATGGATATGGGATTTGAACAACCTTGTAAAAAAAGAGTAGAAAAAATGACAAAACTCAACATCGAATAACTTAACGATAAAGGTTAAAGTTGAAAAAAAAAATCAATTTCAATAAAAGAAATGTCAAAGAAAAAAATCTTAGTTAACTCGGGTTAACTTGATTGGCCCGCTACATATGAAATAAGACAGGGATAAAAAAAATTAAACAATAAAATGATGGAAAAAAAACTAGAGTCTATCCAGGTTAACTTGATCAACCCGAAACCTGGGATGACCCAACATAAAAGAATGCAAAAAACTCACTAAGCTTGGCTAACTCATTACTTAGGATATGAGATTGAGATAATTCCATAAATAAAAAGTGAAACACGTCAAAGAGCTCAAGGCCCAATAACCCTTGAATGGTAAATTTGAAAGAAAAAAATCAATTTGTAAAGAAAGACCTAAAAAAAAATTTAAACTAGGTTAATATTTGAAATTAGTGACCTCGATCATAAGATCGTGATTAACCTGTAAAAAAAAAACATAAAAAAATAACAAAGCAAGATTCTCAATCATAAAAATAATTTAAAACAAAACAAATATCAAGCAACACAACCATAACAAAATTTGGTATAGAAACTAAATAAAAGAAAATAATAAGAGACTAAAGTGAAAAAAAAAATTAGTAAAAAGATAAGAAATTTAGCAATTAAATGAATGAAGACCAAAATCAAACGCAAAAATTAAATGAAATAAAATTAGGAGGAACAAGATTAAAAAAAAGAAAATAATAAAAAAACAACAATAAAAATAACGATGACCAAATTAAATAAAATAAATTTGAGGGAATAAATTGAAAAAGAAACTTCAAAAACTTAAAAATCAACATATATAACAATCAAAATAACAAGAGTTAAAATTAAAATAAATACAAACAAAAAAACACGATTGAGTTTTGGAAGGTCATGTATGAATTTCAAGGTCATAAGAGAGAAAATAACAGGGGAGAAAAATAATTTGTCGTCACTAAACCACCACAAATTGAATTGCACACTTCACCTTGTTGGCTGCACCGTCATATACCCTCTCTAAAGACACGATGGTTAGCTATTTTTTTGTCATCATACTCTGCCACACTCGTCATTCATCTTTTTTTATAACATTTATTATTTGTTAAAAGAATACTTGCCTCCCATGCAGACCGAGAATTAAAAAAAAAACATGATAAAAAGATTATTTTTTAAAAAAGCCTAAGATAGCATATATGGTGTTTTTTAAAGGTATTTTAGTTTTTTAATTGTTTTAAAAAAGCGAAAAGAGCATGAAATAGCTAACCATCGTGTCTTTGGAACCGAGGACAACGCGCGCCTGACTTGCGCCTAAGGCGCTGGATCCAAAGACATTATTATTATTATTATTTTGGTGGTGATGTCGTTGTGTTGTTGTTGTTGTTATTATTATTCAAAATTAAATTTAGTTATAGTGAACCGAACTGTATTATTTTTTTGTTCAGAATTTACCACGCATACCCTTTTCACACTTCAAGGCCCCGTTTATTTGCTGGAAAGTAATTTTTTTTAGAAAGTGAATTTTAAAAAAGTGAATTATTTTCTGATGTTTGGTAGTGTAATGGAAAATAAGTTGGAAAACAATTTCCAGTGTTTGGTTATGTCATGGAAAATGAGCTGGAAAATAACTTATTAATGTTTTATTTTTCTCAAGTTTATTAAAATAATGAGGAATAAATCTTACAAATTAAAAAGTTGAATGAGAATGAAATTGAAAAAAATATAATTTCATAAATTATCTCAAATAAAATAAATAATAATCAAAATAATAGAGATCAAATCTAAAAAATAAAATATGAAGAAATTAAAATAATAATAATTAACATTTTATAAATTATTTCAAATAAAATAAGGATTAAATTTATAGATAAAAAATTTCAATAAAAAAATGATAAGGGAAAAGCAAATAAAAATTATAAAAATGAGAACCAAAGTTATTATAAAAAATAAATTTTAAAAGATGAAATTAAAAAATAAATATTCAAAACAAAATATATATAGCAATCAAAAGTTTGAGGACCAAATTTAATATAAACAACAAATAATATGACATTTCTAAATTTTTCACAACTTCCGGAAAGTGTTTTCCGTCCAAATTTTTCAGGAAAACACTTTCCTGAAAACCAATCCAAATTTTCATTTGACTGGAAAGTGTTTTTCGTTGACCAACTTTCATATTGGTAAACAAATACAAGAAAATTTGGAAAATGATTTCTTGAAAATCACTTTCCAACAAAAATATAGCACAAACATGCACCACAAGAGCATAATTTATTAATTATGATTATTCAGAGGGCTAATTTAGCATAATTTTGAGATCTGAAGAATTAAGCAATTATAACCCAAGTCCCAGTATATCAAGCAATATACGTGAAAGGATTCGATAAAACCACGTATTCTTAGTATACAATGAATTGAAGCGAGAAAGAATTTTCTACACGTGATGGGCTGTGAATACATAAAATCAAAATAATTAATAGAACGTTTTGTTTTTGGCGTTTTGAGGCTTAATTTGTCTACAGTTTATTGATGTAAAAGTCTACGGATATCTCGATACCATAATTTCCTCATGTAACGATGATATTCAGGCCTAGCTAGGGACTTAATTAGAAGGATCAGGAGTAGATTTGCATCTGGCTCAAGATATGCTCGAAGTTATCTGGAGACTTTTCGATCTGATGAGAATGCATTCCTTCATAGGTTGTCACCACGACTCCTTCGTCTTTTGTTAATCTCTGAACCTGCTTCTTCACGTTGCACCCTTGATGTGTACACCGATAGTAGCTTCTGTAGACACAGAAAACAAATTCAGATTTATATATGCACTCATGTTTAAGGTAAATCAAGCTATATATGTTAGTTTAGCTGAGCAAGATGCTTCAGATATTTGGAGCTCAAGGAAACCATATGTTAGTTTAGCTGAGCAAGATGCTTCAGATATTTGGAGCTCAAGGAAACCATCCAGCATTTTTCTTTCACCAAAATGTAACGGGATCAAATTCTTGTAACTCCAGGAAGCTTAACCTAGTGATATCTTCTTCCTTAATATAATTAAAATACTTGACGTTTCCATCATCCAGATTGTTCATTATTCCAGATCATAGATACCTTAATCAGATAGAATATGAATCACTTTCCTGTCGTTGGCTACTTCAACTGAGGCAAGTAAGGTGAGGAATATATTACGTGCTGACAATATTTCACTAAATTGTAATGATCAGTACTAACCAAAATAATATTTTTTTAATTTTCATTCGAAAATATATTAATAGAACGTATTAATTTAAAATTTAAAAAATAAAAAAAATTATTTTTTAAAAATTCTTTTAAAATATAAAAACAAACAGAGAAAAGTAGCCAAATTAAGTAGTACTGCACCATGCACATGACAAATGATATTTTTCCACTGTATTTTCTAATTTTAATTCGCTCCCCATTTTAAATCCTCATATCCATTCTTTACATATGAGAGCCTCCCTTTCTACGATTATTGAAAAAAAAGGGAAGTAATTATTGGATTAGCCTTTACAGTAGCAAATACACGTTGACTGGAGTGATCCTAAAATTAACTACAGAAAGAAAAAGTCAAGCTTCAGCCATAATGTCGCGTGCACGCATATACATCTAGATCGAATCTCTTTCGTTATTTTTTGTTTACTTTCTTGAAAAAAAACTAAAAAATAGAGATGCATTTCTTGGGTTTTCAGTTCTCTTAAACGAGATAAAGTGAAAGGAGTAAGAATATGCACGAAAGTCGAGAAGAGAAAAGAAAATAGGGACTAAAATGATCTTTCAAAGATTTTGTCGGCCATTGCCCCCCTCAACCTACGTTTTCGCGCAAGCCCCTAAATACCCCAAAGTTTATGAGTATCCTGCTTTCGTGTATACTCCAAAACTAATGGCCTTCATGGTTTACTATAAGATTGGCAGGATAAGAGTCTCATAAATCAGGACACTACAAGTGTCCTCTCTTGTTCATTTATTTGTATTAAAAAGGAATGGAGCCCCCCAAATCACAACAGCCGTGGCCTCAATTGCCCAAATGATGCTTGGAAGATTTTTATACCTTTTTCTCAATAATTTATAGATGTAAAAATTGTCACCTCAAAGCATATCAATATACTTTAATATTCAACTATATTTTGCTACCGCTCGAATTCTTCACAGGTTGAGAAAAAAAATTATAATTAAGCAAATCATACATGTCGTGTTGAACAAATTAAAGAGTATAGTAGATTAGTTAGTAAAAAAGATATAGTTACCTGGGAAATTTGTTGTTCTTGACGGCCTTTTGACCATACTTTCTCCATCGATATCCATCATCAAGGATATCAACTCGGCTCCTTGTTTGAAAAGCGTACTTGGGCTTTCTTATCTTCTTTTCTCCCTTATTCTTTCCCAATTTCCCCTCAATTCCAGACCCAACAAAGCCTCTGTTCTGAGAGATGTCATCAAAATTTAAACTGGCTGGAGCTTGCATCTCTTGCATCAATCCCAACAATCCATTTCCCCTAGTACCTTCAAAGTCGGTAGAAGCATAAGAGTTGATCATGTTCAAAGACATGAAAGAAGCAGCGGTAGCTGTTGAAGATGAAACTAAAAGGAAGAAATAGAGTGTCGTCGTCCACGAGAGAGAGAAAGAGTAGAAGTAAGAGGATGTGCGAGTGTGTGGCTAGCTATAAATAAAGGTTGAATTAACAGAACTCTGAGAATATCAATAAGGCTCTCTCAAAATATCAATAAGGCGGCGGCATGCTTAATTAATTAATCGTGGGTCTAGCTTCTTTATCTTATGGTAGGTGGCGTAAACGGCACGTATAAATTTAATCGAGTTTAAAAGTTTAAACTCAAAATTAATCCCAACCCATGAGGATTTATAGAAGTAGTTAATTAAAATCTTATAAAAAAAAAAACGAGAATAAAGTTCTAAGAAGCGGTCAAGTCTTGGTATAAAATTCTACAATAATTTCTAGACCTTGATGATAAATCCTATCGTAGGGTCTCTTTCTAAAAATACAAAGGATGGTGTCATGCCATTAATTGTGCTAAATACATAGGGTGGTGTGTGTGTGTGTGTGTAAAAACTAAAAAGACGCCAGATAGTACCCTACTAGTTGTGTATATTTATAAAAAAGATTCAATAAATAAATATTGAATATAAATTATTAATTATTTTTGGTATATTGCTCTTTTATTTACTTGGAAATGGATTGATCAGTGGACGAGTAATACATCTTATCTGTTCAATATAAAAAATTTGATAGTCTAAAATTTTATGATTAGTTAAAGAAATAAAAACATCAAAGCAATTAATTCTTATAGTCTTGTTTCTATGAATATTACGTACGATATTAAATATGTTGGTTGATTTTGACCAAACTTTGATTCCGTTCAGCGGTACTCAATGGTTTAAAATATTAAGAAGCTCCATGGGTGTGAATACTGAATAATAGCATGGAGAATTAACAGTTTCCCACCGAGAGAAAAAAAAAACAACTAGAAGAAGAAGAAGAGGACGCCGCCCTTTAATTTCTTGGTCGCAGCACGTGTTTAGACAGACACACACACACTTCCATTCAAACACAGAATTTTCAGCATTAGATGTCGAGGAAACAGTAGTTGGTAGAGATCACACCCACAAGATACGATCCTTTTGTCATATATCTCAACGTTTGCTAGATTTTTTTTTTTGGTATATATAAAAAATGAATGTGTAAATAGATTAATAATATATCTGACATGTGTTGTTGTACTTTTCACATCAACACGATCTGAACTAAATTTATTGAACTTGTACAAGACACGAAGCTTCGATCGAGATCCCTTGTATGGGCTGCTACGTATATATATAGAGCTAGTTGCTAGAACTATGGTTAAATTAATTATTTGATTTTTTTTCTCGGCATATAGTTATGTAGGCTTGGACTAACAACAGTACTTTCAAAGTTACATTTTCAAAATCGGTGACTCTTGACCCGTTAATCCATCCCGTAAATGTTAGCTTTTAGCCTAAAATATGATCGGTATAGAGATCGTACGTAGCTCAGTATGTTTCATTTAAAAAAATAAAAATAAATGTAGAATCAATATAGCATAAATCTTTGGTTAATTGTTTTAAGTGATAAAGATAATATTCGTTTAGCTTGAGGTTTTAAATTTGAGATGTACTGCTAGCTTTTTAAGATGGTGAAAGACCGGTTAAGAATTATGATATTCAAGCAAGCATCCTTCATGATCACGAGCTCAATTTAAATCTGTTTTCTTTTAAAACGGATATATGTATGGCAGTAGCTGGCTACCTAAGAGCATGTTGTTGAGCTTGATTTTTCTAACTTTTATCATTTTTTTTCCAGGAGTATCAAAATCTCATATGCTAAGGAATAAGATTAATATGTTGAATAATTGGTTAATGTTCAATTAATCTGATTTATTTTTTATAGTTAAGATATTTGATAACTTGATATAAAAAATTCAGATGATTAGTAATTGGTAACAAATGATGTTTGGGAAGCTAAGTGATCGATAGCTGTTGTAGTAGCAGCTGGTGATGCTCGGTAAGTCAGACGACTAATAATTGTGGTAGTAGCAGGTGGTACTTGGTAAATCATGTAACCGGTAGCTGACACCTATAAAAAGTTTATTTTTATGGACGTGAGTTTTCGATAATAAAATTAGTAACTTTATAGAGACAGAAATGCAATAATATTATAGAGAGAGATGTTTTGAAAATATATATGCAGTAGATAATTGAGAGATTGTGTGAACCTTTGATTTCAATGATTCATATTGTATTTATAGCCTATTAATCTTATCATTTTAAGGAGAAGAGAGACTAAAGAGTAATTTTATCTTTGTGATATTTTGAGTTATATTTTACTCAAAATAATACATATCAGATCAATATAAATTATTAAGAGACCTACGTGGAGTTCCAGAAAAATCTCTGGCGAGTGTTAGGCTCAGAGGTGAGAAATGCGTCCAGGTGTGTGCCTAGACCCAAGCATGTTGGGCTCGAGCTTCTTGCCCGAGCCCATACCCTCTATAGAGTTGTGTCCATGCTACAACATCCGAGTCCATCTCTCATTGCCCCCTGTTGTACTTTGAGCTCGGGATACCAAGCCCGAGCCTGAGCCCAATGATTTTACACTAAGACAAATCTTGCTATAATTAACCTTTTCTTTTACTTTTGAAAGGGAGATGTATGTTTTATAATAAAATAATTAATTTAATCTAAAAATTTAAAAATTAGATAAGATTTTAAAAATAATTTTTATATTATTTTGTAATATATCATATAAATGAAAGCTCATTATGTTTGAAACTTATATAAATTCATACTATTTATATTGATTTTTTTTAAAATAATAAAGGTGGTGAAACCAAAACTTATGATTATTTGATCATTAAAACTTTAATACCATAAAAATAATCATCATAGCTTAAAAACTTAAGTTATCGTATGAAACTCAATAAATAATAATATACCTTCTTAAACTAAGCTTGTTTTGCTTGGAATTTATATACGACCACAATTATATTATACTTAATTTTATTAATTTAATTAGAAAAGAATAGAATAATAAGATTTAAATTCTTAACTACTTGATTATTAAAATTATGATATAATATCAAAAAATCATTTTAAAACAAAAACTGAATTTTTTTAGCAACACTACATGGATATTTTTATATTACTCCCTTAATATGTGTGTGTGTATAATGAACAAATGAAAGTGTGGGTTTTAATATTTTTTTATGTACCTGAAAACCAAAACAAAAGTTCATTTATATGTCCAAATGCATAATGGCATGCGGTTTGAAAAATTGACGGTCAGTATTGGACAGCGGCACGTCAACAGCTCGCGGTTGTCAATAACCTATATATATATATATATATATATATATATATTGTTACTTTTGGTTTCCTCCACTTGTTTTGAATTTGACTACTGCATGCATCATGGACCCAGCAGTCTTATCTTCTTTCAGCCGCCATGAAAAGTGTAACTGGCACATGAAATTGACGGGAAGGATCAAGTTACAAATAGATTAAAAATATAGGGATTAATTAATTATTTTTGAAACTAAAATGACTATTTAATTTATTTTACAAAACTAAAAGGACTACAGACTCATAATCTACTCCATGTTTTTTTAATTACACGTATTTGCTCATGTAGCTAGCTAGTGGCATCAGTCATCACGAAACCAGATCGATTCTCCAGGCAAAAGGAACAAGAAAAGAAGGCAGGTAGGATCGGTGACGTGTCCCCTTTTAAATATCTGACTAGACTCTTGATTAATCTCTTACGAGCCATTTTCTATATCATGTTGAAAAGAATACCGAGCACAAAATTATACGCGGAGTAAGCCATGACGCGACCTAGCTATATTTTGACATATTCACTTGGCGTGGTAAAACTTTCTTTTTAAGAGAATTTCAACCATATTAGTTAGTTAGCTTTGAAGTTTCTAGGAAATTTAGCTTCTGACAATTATATAGAAACAGAGATACCTGTTTCTTTTGAGTTTTAAAGGTGTTTTTTAAAAAAATTGAGATTTTTTAATTTTTTTTTCTTTAAATTAATTTTCTCTATATTTTTCTATTATTTTGATGTGTTAATGTAAAAAATAATTTTTTAAAAATAAAAAATAATTTTAATATATTTTCAAGAAAAAATACTTTGAAAAATAACCACTATTACATTCCCAAACTTCCTATAAACATACAAAATTATCCGAGTTTGGCAAACAAGTGTTCACCAACAATTATTATAAAATATTATCATTGGAATCATTTGAGAGGAAACAAATTAATGTGACCTACAAATTGTGAAAATTAAGAGTGTGTTTGTTTTTGAAGTAGTTTTTGTAGTTGTGGTTTTTTTAAAAAATAAGTTTTTAAAAAGTATGGTTAGTTGGATTTTAGATACGTGTTTGGTAAAAATTATGGTTGAAGTTTATGTGTAATAAAAAATATTTATAAAATGTTTGGTTTGTGTTTGAAAGTGTGATTGCGATTGCTTTTCAGAGTGGTTTTTACTTGAAAATGCATCAAAATAAATTTTTTTTTAAAAAATTATTTTTGATATCAGCGCATCAAAATGATCTGAAAATACAAAAAAATATTAATTTGAAGTAAAGAAAAAAATAGAAAAATTTTAAATTTTTTTCAACAACGCTTTTGAAACGCGAAAACAAACAGGGTTGTTGAAACTCAGTTAAAAAACTATGTAAAAACTGCTTTATAAAAACTATATTTTAAACTTAAATTTTTAATAAATTTCATAATATAAAATACAACTTAATTTGTTATCAAATACTTTATTATGTTTGTTGCTCCACAATCACAAAAGCAATTACAAAACAAACGCAGAAAAGAGAGTTGTGTTGAATGCAGAATATTTGCACGTTTCGACTTTCGAGTTGAAAAGTATGTATATGTGGATCAAGGAGAGTTCAAGGACGGCTCTAATCCTCCAAGGTTTGAAAAGTTTCTAAAATTATTGCTGAACGTATAACAATTTTTTATGTACGAAATATTGGCTTCCCAAGATAAAGATTATATATTATATGCTCTTGCCATCCACTCAAGCCCGGTGATTATTATACATGTAATAAAATGAAATGGTGCTTCTAGATTAGATAGAAATAGTATAATCGTATATTTTGTCAATTTCTTATACTGTATCAATGATAAAATTATAATTTTTAGTTTTTATTTTCTTTTTATTTTTGCTAGAAAACAAGTTTTTTTTTTATATATTTTTTCTCATTATACATGAATGTCACTTAACTTTAGTGATTATTCTATTCTTTTGTTAGGTTGAAAATTAACTTCGAACCTTACATGTTTTTATTAACCCATATAATTTTTACTTTAGTTTATTACAAGTTAGTATTGATTTTTTTTATTCATGGTTATATTTCTTACTCAATATCAAAAAATACATTAATAATATCTACATATTAATTCTTTCGTGTCGGAAAAAAATAAAGTCGGCCTGCAGCAAGATGAGCTGAATAAATATGTTAACTATTTTTTTTGTATTTATTGGCACAAATGATTATCAATATATTTAATTAAATATATGTATAGACATTTTGATTTATAATTAAATTAAAAAAAAACATATTTGAAATGTTTGAATATTTATATTTTTACCAAAAAAAAAATTTATCCGATACAGGATCAAGTAACTAGTTTGTTTCTAAAAATAGAATGCGATACAGGGATGGTGGAGAATGATTGCATTTGTGTGCTCAGTACTCCTAAACGTAATGGACCTTTGTTGAAAGGAAAAGGTGATTAAGATGAAGTAAATTAAGAGATTATACAGATTGAATAAAAGGGGTTTGGCCTTTTTTTGGGACATCATCTATTATAGAAGCCAGTTATCAAGCAACTGTGTTATAATCTTACAATTTAATTAGCGAATGCATCCACATGTCAAAATAAAAAAAATAAAAGGGAAATGAGTTTGTTTTTAGAGGTCACAAGTTCGAGCATCATAAATTTTAGGGTTATTGAAGGTTTACCTATCATTAACTTCAAGAATTTAAAAGATTAATTGAGATGTATGTAAGGAAATATGAATAATTACAATTACAAAAAAAAATAAAAAAAATGAAAGGGATTGTTTGCGTTTGTTCACGCTGCACCTAATCAACAAAAACATGTTTACGGGGATTTGGAAATATATATTAAATCTTGTACAAATTAATTAAGAATCTACTATCAAAATTAGTACTAGGAGCACATGCTTAATGTCTAATAATTTTTTTTTTTGAATTTGAGAAAACCTTACCTTTTGAAAAGTACATTTTATAAGCTCAGGGGTAAAATCCTGACTATCCCAGATTTTATAATAAAAATCAGGACTAGGAGCACATGCTTAATGTCTAATACGCTACATCGAATAATAGAAACAGCGGTGGCTGGTCAACATTAGAAAATTTGGTGGAGCATCTTATCTATCAATATTGTTATAATTCTATAAAAAGTAGTGTTTACAACTGTGATTTGTCTCTGCAATAAAATCCACGTTGAAGTTTCTTCGATCGAGAATGACTAGTCTAGTCAAATTTTGCTGACAAGTAACCCATTACCATCCGGTCTTTATTTTCCTTTTCTCTTTGCTTTGTTGGTTTTTCATTGGCCTTGACTCTATGGTGCTCCATGGTTCCTACTGGCTACTGTTCTTCTTTTGCTGGAGTCTATGCTGCCTCCACTTGTCCAGATAGTTTCTTGTCCTCGTCGCCAATGAGCTTTTGTATCTATCGCCTATCGGGTGTTTTTCCCTTTTCTTTTTAAATTTGTGTGGCTTTTTTTTTTAAAAAAAGAAGAACAAAAATTACCTGCGATCACTGCGGCACTTTTTGCTGCTTGGGACTTAAGTTTGCTTGCAGTATAAATTATTTTAGCTACGTTACTTTACTCTCTCCCTCTCTCTCTCTCTGCATGCAGTTGCTGAGGGTTAAAGACAAATTGACAGTGTTGGGTTGATAAAAAAAATGACATTTTCAAAGGTTTTCTCGTCACAAAACACGAGCATTGTAATTTTATCATGTTTTTTAATACACTCGCACAAAAAAAATATTAGGGTGTTATTTTCTTAGAATTGAAACATGCTTTTAGAATGATAAGATAATGTTGCTCCGGAAAGTTTTTTTTTTTTTATAAAAAAAAACTAGCTAACGAGAAGAAGGTTCGTATGGCCCCTGGTTTTATAGTTTGTAAATATATCAAAGGTGAAGCATGTGTGTATGACTCCTAATTTTTTAGTTTGTAAGTATAATTCGACTAAGTTTTCAAGCAAGCAGCCATGTCCCTGACAATAGCATATTAAAGCAGAAACATTTACATCATAACGTGTATTACTTGCTGCCATTGCTTTCTTGAGGCCTTACTTCCAAACATACTTTTCAATACTGTTTCTTTGAACATGACGGTAGAAACAGAACACGCCACTCCACAAAACAACGTGATAATATCTGTATCTGCCGTCAATATATATCATATTTATTTCTGTTGATTTTCTATCGTATTTTTCTTTATTGTTATATTGTTATATAAATGTTTAAGTCGACCTCACAAGTTATAATTGATGTGTTCAAGGGTGGAACTGCAGCATAGCTCTGAGGGGCCATGGTTTTTGTCGATTACAGATTTCTTGGGGGGGAAAAGGGGTTCAAGCACTTGTTCAGCTGGATGCAGCCATCGAAAATGGAACTAGCACTTGAGGAGTTTCTATTAAGACAATAATCATCTTACCTTGTTTACCTCAATGCTGCTTTTTTGTGTCAAAATTACTGAAGACATTCATGTACAGTTACATATTTTTATATTTTACAATAGAAAACTGTCCTGTTTTTATTCAATTTATCTCACATCTACCTTGAAGTCTCTTGTATTTCAATATTCAGATGGCAAAAGAGATTATTATTTTCTTAAATGGCGGTGCAGTGTATCCCTTCTATCCTGTTCATCAAACACAAAACCTGGAGGGAATTAGGCAAAGTGTAATAGATTTCTATTCCTGGTGTGTAATGTTGTAAGAAATAGGGAAGAAAAAAGGTCCATCTGTCTATACAAATCATCACGCAGAAATGAAGCAGAGGTACCTTAGTATGGTTTAATTTCAACACTAATCTACACCCACATCAATGTAGCAGCGTGGCTTTAAACTCGATCCCTCTCAAATAATCTATATGAGTTGGTATTTTCTTTTCTATTTTGTACAAAAAGAAAGCACAGAAAAACTTCATTTCCTGTTGACGGTAATCAAAATAAAAAAGGCAGCAACACGACTAACTATGCCAGTCAAAACGAGGAGGATTAAAGACCGATACC
This sequence comes from Populus trichocarpa, assembly GCF_000002775.5. NCBI lineage: Eukaryota > Viridiplantae > Streptophyta > Magnoliopsida > Malpighiales > Salicaceae > Populus > Populus trichocarpa. The sequence continues at coordinate 17,769,919 of NC_037287.2, read as the reverse complement.
AATGACCTAAATCATACCCACTTTCCATGAGTGAACCGCACCTTGTTATCAGCCAAACACCATAATATCTGGATGGCACAATATTCAGAGGTTAAGGAACTGGTATATTGCATGCAAAAGACAAATTAATTTTCACATATGGAGAAGGAATAGCAAGGTCAGGCACAAACCTTTTAGCATTTGATATCACAAATGCTTCCAGCGCCCACTTAGTATAGCACAAATTAGATATATAATTCACAACGCCATCATTTTCAGTACGGGTTGCTATCAGGGTCAGAACAACCGGAAGCAGCACTGACCACTGCACGACACAAAAAATGCCTTGTTAGTGCAAGTGAAAACCATTTCTATTTGTGTATGTGGATGATTTGGGTGTTTAGTATACAAGGGTAATGGATGATGGATTCATGTTTTGTCAACTTGATTTATGGAGATAACGAGTTCTGAATGCAAACTGTTCTTCAAATGCTCACCAGTTGGGCTGGACCTGGTTCAAAGAAAATGGCCAATGCATAGGCTATTCCAGTCACACAATACACCAGACAGATTAAGACTATGTAGTTATCGAAGACTGTTGATCGTGGATTGTTGAAGAAGTAGAACATTGACAGATAGACAAGTGGCTTGACAATTGTGCTGAAATGGTCTATTGTATCCTTTGCAAGAAAGTATGCCAAGCTGCTCATCCCAGAAGATCTCTCTCTCCAGTAATGTAGCTTATCCAGAGAAAATGACCTCAAAGCCGCGATCTTACACAGTAGTGCTGAAAGTCCGACAAAAACACTTAGACTGGTGAGAATGAATCTTGTACAAAAGTGCACTTCATAAAGGAACATAGGGAAGCTGACTTTCAATTTAAAAAGGCGAATTGGCATGTAAAGCAACAGGCACCTAACAGAGTGCAGATTTTTTTGTTACAAGTTACCCTACATTTTCAACATCAGAAGCCTAGGTCCCAAGCAAGAATATTCTAATGGAGCCTTGCGTATATAAGAACTTGGAGATTTCGATCACTTACAAACTGCAATGACGGTGTATGTGTAACCAACCACCCCAAAAGTTTCATCGCTCACTTTAGCTAGTGTTCCTAAGCAGATTCCAGCTAGCAATAAAATCAAATAATCTACAGCTTGTGCCCTTGCTTCTCGTAGCCGCTGCTTTCCAACCCTGCAACAAGTCATTCAAGAAGATTATGTTAGCTTGTTATGATGAACACAAAGTCAATAAAAATAATCATCCCAAAATCAAGTTATCTCACTTGAGAGAACTTCAATTAGCACAATCGCTATTATCATTATAATAGTAAAGGGTTACACTTTACATGCAGCACAGATAGAGAAATGAGATCGCTCTTACCTCCCCAGGAAGTATCTATACTGCTGATATACTCCAGGGCTTCTCCGTTCGGATAAGTCACCTGATTTCAAAACGTTGGGTTTCAAGTTGTCTTTCTCTGACTCAACATTAGATTTCAAATCATGCCAAAAATCTCCAGCTAAAGACCCTGTTTCAGATCCAACTTCACTTGCTCCATGAGCAGAATTTTCACTGGAGGATGCTCCCAATCCATCTGTATTCTGCAGCATATCCATTGGAACAGGGTAGCCATTGTGAAGCATCCATCTAACTGGAAGTTGCTTATAGTTCACCCCTGATTTTGGTTTCGCTATGCCCTCCAAAATATCAATGAAGTAATCTGGAGGATTCACGCGCTCAGGTACAGTAATTCCAAGGCCAGCAAAATACTCCTCGACTTTCTTGGCCGATCCGTGATATGCTGTCAAGCCACCTTTAGCTAGAAGTATCAAATCATCAAACATCCTGAATAATGTATAGCTGAAGCAACCGAGAAAGCAAAGGAAGAACAGGAAAGTTAATATTCTCTTACGGCCACTATATTACATAATCAGAAATCTCTACTTATTGGAACAGAGAAAAACTTGAAATATAGCACATCCCCAAGAAACACAACTCTTTATCGTAATAGGAGTAAATTACCTTGGTTGGTGTACAACCATGCATATGTTTACTCCTTCAAGAGCTTCGCGTCGAAGAGCTCTAAGTAGCAACAGGGACGATGAACTGTCCAAGCCTGATGTGGGTTCATCTAATATTAGAAGTGAAGGTTCCATAACCATTTCAAGACCAACGTTGACACGTTTTCTTTGACCTCCAGAAATTCCTCGCTTTTCCACCGTCCCAACCAGAGAATCTCGCACTGCCTGCAGTCCCAAGGACTCAATAACTCTTTCAACAACTAGAACCTTTTCTGGTTTTGGTAGATCAGCAGAGAGTCTGCAATAATAATAATAAAAAAAAACCAGAAAATGTATTCGCTAACTTAATCAGAAAGTTTATATAACAAAAACCCAGTAAACAAATATGCTAAAAAAGCAAGTACTATTGAACAGCCGCAGCATTTGTGACGGTGAATTTATGAACGAGAGGGAGAGAGAAATATCTAAGCAGCATGAGCAAATCAATATATAAAGGGTATGGCTTTGAGAAAGGGAGATCTAAGCAGGTAGAGCAAATAAATACTTAACAGAGAAGGAACAGAGAGGAGAGAACAATTGCACATTCATGTTGTGTTGAAGCAAAATGCCTACATATATGAATGATGCCAAGCAGATTGAAAGAAGAAACAGAAAGGTTTTCTCTTACGAGGAAAAATATTTGGCACACCATGTCGAAACTCCGAAGTTTCAGGAAGCTCCAATGCCATCAGTTGGAATAACAGATATGTTTAGAAAATTTTAGCACAGGTAACTTCTTTTGTTTGGTAGAAACAGTATATATATGTGTGTACAATCGAAATTGACCACCTAATGCATAAAAATTTCTAGAAATGTTCTTAAGTTTAAATGTTTACCAACTCAAACATCTACGAGTCTGAAATGTATTAACATGAAAATCATTTTACAGTTTCTGTTGTTAAACAGTCCCTGGAAGCCAGGTTCTACTTCCATCTGTTAGGAAATTGTATCTGTCCATGTTGGTTTAACTCCGGAAGGACTAACATTAGATGAATTTATTTTGCTGAATACATGAAAACTTGTTGGATGTCAAACATTGACTCATCATTCTGAGGGCTACATGAATTGAGATTACCAAAACTGGGGTTAGTAATGAATGGTGAATTAATAGTTGAATACCTGCATCTTGCACTGAACCAGAGATTCTCCTCCACTGTTAGGTTTCCATGCACAATATCATCTTGAGGCACAAAACCAATGATTTTCCTGTATGCTTGGATTGGTTCCATCTTACCATTTACAAGAACCATACCAGACATGGTGCAGCCAGTTGCTTTTCCAGTCAAAGCAGAAAGAAATGTTGTTTTTCCAGCCCCAGACGGACCCATGACAGCAGAAACTCGGCCAGGTGATAATTTCCCAGTCACACATCTTAGCAGATGTTTGTGTTTAGTCGTCAAAGTGAGGGTTAAATCTTTAAAAGCAACCTCAATAGAAGGCCTTTTCCTGATTTCGGTATCGTTAGCCATTGAAATTACCCCAGAGAAGGTCAAATTCTTGTTCTGCTCCTGCATAGCTTTCTCCCTCTCGATTTGTCCATATGCATACCTGAACATTTGACTCTGAGTATGCAACTGCTTACCCCTTGGTGCATTTTTTCTGATATTTTTATCTCCAATTTCCAAATTAAAGCCTTCGTGACCCTCGGGGTTGTTCTCAATATCATCCAGCATCTGTGAGAGGTTGCTCTTTCCCTTTTTCTTCCCTTTTCCAGATGATTGCTGAGATGAACTGCTTACCGGCATGGGTGGTAAAGCAGCATCCGATCCGGGTTTAGCTTGACCAAAACCTTTTAGCTGTTCTACTGGCCTTTTAGACTTTGTACGAGAAAATGTGCGTGACAGCTGGGTTTGTAATCCAATCGCACCCTTCTTGGCAATGTCTCTTGCAGATTTCCATTTTTCACGAGCTTGAGCAGTTTCTCTTACACTTTGAACTGCCTTCTCCCTTGTCTTTGCTTGTCTTCTCTCTCGAGTTGCAAGAACTTGATCAGAACAGTTATAAATAATGATAAGCAGAAAGCTTAATCCAGCCTACATTGACAAGTGAAGCGATTAGATCTGATGGTTGTGCACAAAAGATGACCTATAATGCAAACTTAGATCATGAGAATATTTCGTGTTTAAAGTATATCATCAATATTTCCCACCAACAGAACATGTAGTGCCCAATAGTGTTTCATTACTATCATGAAAGTTGGAAGGTGAATCGATGACTCACGAAAAATAAAATGCCATATGCAGTGATATTCTGATTTGCTGATTGTGTTTCACAAGTTGCCAGATTAAAACACCCTGTTTGAGACGTTGAACCAGTCCTGCAGTAATGTCTGAAAAAAAGCTACTTAGTTTAATTAGTAACAGGAAAAGCAAAACAGATGGCTGTGATATGTTTGAAGCAAAAAATGCCAACATCAAATTAAAGAAGAGGTGAGACATGCAATTCAATAGATTACTGCTGGAAGTTCAAGGATAATTTAACAATACCCACGACTGCATGGAATCTCTTGAATTGTGGACGGACAGTATGATCCTGCTGAACAGAATATTTCGCTACTACTCAAAATATCAGCCCAAATATCCGCTCCACCACAAGTATGGTTTGGCTTTCCTGGAGGCAATTGGTAATGATATCTGCAAAACATTTCTGCTAATAAATATTAATGTATGTATGATAAAGAAGAAAAAACTTGAAAACTACAAAAGCACAAAACACGAATGAACTTACGGGTCGCATATGCCAGTGGTTTTGTTCAGTTTTGCAAGGGGACAGTGAGCACCCAGTGGGCAAGCTTCAGAGACAGACAGAAAATGCCAACATATAAAGAATATTAGTTGTGGCTCAATTAGGAAAATATGCACAAACAATGAATCCAACAAACTAACTTACCAGAAAGAAATCAATGTAAACAACAATTTAAAGTTCAGAACTGAAAGCCAGAAACATTGTTAAAACAATTCAACATATATAGAACCAAACGGTGAATGCCTTTTATATGTGGGCCTCTAATACAATCGTTGTTGTTTTCCAAGGACACTCTTTTAAGTGGCAGTGTCACATCTCACTATTATGCATCAGACAAATTCCTAGATGTTTCAAAAAGTCCATGTCCTAGAAACAGGAGCGGTATATACATACTAAGGAGATCCATTGACTTGATACAGACTCGAGAGTTTATACTAGTACTTTCCTAGACATATCTGAATGAACACTTCGGTGAAAACGGAAAAGTGAAAAAATAATCATCGAGGAAGCTTGGAAAGTGAGAAAATAACTATCCAAGCTTCAAAAATAAATAGATACTTTCTAGACTTTTTTGTCCATTGGATCATCTTCTATTTTCTGGTAATGCATGGACAAAATATGAAAAATAAGTGGTTTCTTCATGCTCCCTTTCCTTGGCAGAAGTTTATAAAATTGCAATTAGAGACTCAGACTAGGAAAGTTCATTTCATCAATTTTCCTCCATTAAAGGTGAAAATACTTTAATACTTTCTTATTGCCAACGTACTAATTTCTTGCCAGTTTTTGCTCTTCAGAAAAATGGGACATGGGGGGAGCTGAAATGAGTATTCGGATGGAAAATAGAGTCTTGCATAGGATATATAAGGCCTATGATTCATCTAGATTCTGGAGTGGAGATGTGCAAACCACATCCCCGTACTCTTTTTAAGGAATATTGACATAACATTCGAAGCTATAATTTGAATGGTTTCATCATTCATGATGTGAGGTACTCACTGAGAATGAAAATACAGGAGAAAAAAAGAAGTGGTCACCAGTCCAATGCACGCAGATTAAGAAGATCTACTCATGCTAATAAAAAACTTGTAATTAGCCCAAGGAATGCAGCAAAAATACCAAGGGCACATAACAAATGCAATTCTCAACTATTTCCATGGTTGATGATGGTTTTCCAAATACTTACGTATCATGCAAGTAATACCATGAGGGCAGAAGAAACCCTCACAACAAGCTGCACAATTTGTCGTTCTAAAAGGCATGTCCTTTGAATTTCTGAGGTCAACCTTTTCACCTTTACCAACTCCACAAGCCCATCCTGGCTCACACCCAGAAACCCATGAACTCAAATTACAGTTCTTGTTAGGTTTCAAATAATTGCTTTTCTTTGCTCCTTTTTCAAAGAGATTGTTGAAATAGAACTTTATTTCTGCTGCTGTGCATGTACGCCTTAGCATGTCTCCTGAAGCACCAAAATAACATGAAAAATGTCGGGAACATATTACTACAGAAAGAAATTGGATTAATAAACTAAGGGGAGTAGCAGGTATTTCAATAATATCGTTTCTTTATGAACTAAGGCAAGTACCAAAGTACATCGATCCGAGTAAGATAGTAAACCAAGAATTTAAACTTTAATCTGTTAAATTAGGCATCATAATTTGCTTTGTAATTGAATAAAGGAAAATTAGCAGGCATGCTCTATGCTCTATACCTCAACCCTCTTTCGTTGAGGGAACTGCTATGGCTCTATGCTCTATATATCGACTTCTTCTAAAAAAAGACTGCTATGGCTTTTTTCGTATAGGCTTTTTATATTGCCTTCAGATACTTCCATCTGATTAAGCAAATACTCAAATCCCTCTTTCTTTCCAGCTTGTGAATTGGTTTTCCATAAGGTAAAGGGAATTCAAACAAAATATCCATTGAGCTAATTAAGTTGTGTAGCATTCATTTAAACCCCAAAAGGCAGATACCTTTATAAAATACACACAAAAAAAGCAGTCTGGAACCTTAATCAAATAATCCTTGTTTTCATGGCTCCAAACTTTGTACGTACCTTTTGTCTTCTTGGCGCAATTGGATATGAATTGTGTACCTTTGGAGAAATTGAATGCCATATTCCAATCTTCATCCCTGCAAATCCAAATCAAAATAGAAAATTACCTTCTTTTAATAATCAGCTTCCATTCCTGAAATCTAACATTACATTTATACAAAAGAGTGGCTGAGTTATCTACACGTCTGTTATGCAGAAACCAAAATATTTGACAATATCTTGCTTGAACACGGAGGTAAAATTTGAGAAACTCTTGTAAACCAGCTCTGAAAATAGCTCCTGTGTGGCTGGATTGTCATCATAGCCACCGATATCTTGACAATAAGCAGGGCTCAATGATAAAGCAAATGCAACAACAAAGATGGATACAGAGAGAAAACAACAATGGTCGTGTCTTAATTTATTAAACTTCTCTCTACTCATATCTTTGTTAAGAAAAAAAATGTAACAGTTCAAGATTCAAAGATGTTAAAAGTAACTGACTGACTATATCGTAATGTATGTGGTCGAGTACCTACGAGGAAATAAAGATTGTTAAGAAAATGTAGAGGAAATTAAGGTTGGTAGGAGGTGGGTTTCATGAAGAGGAAGAGAGGAAGTGGAAGGGATGTTGATTTTTGGAAAATAGGGGAAATAGAGGCCTCAGGATTTAGGGAGGAGGGTAAGGTTTGGTTTTTTCTCGGAGGAAGAAATGGCAGGGAGGAAGAGTAGGAGATTCAAACAGTTAAGCTGTCTGTTGTTGTTTTAAATGGGAGGGAGACCTACCATCTATCAAATTATTTTTAACATTGTCAAAAGAAGCTGTAGGCATCCGTGTCCCTCTTCCTCCCAGGTACAAGTTAATAATAATTAAAATAAATTTTTTCTTACGTCCTTCATGCATATTTTTTAAAAAATATTTCATAAATTTCTCAACACATTTATGATATTTAACTTTAATCAAATATCATAACGCTCCATCCATCTAACAGGAAGATTAATTAACAGTGGTTGAACCACAAGCAAAAGAAAATGATTTTGATGAGCACTGGTATTCTTCCTGAAATAAGATTGAAATCTGTTTTTTTTTTTTGGTAAGCAGCACAAGAGACCAGTATTGGATTTTTTCAGAAGATTTTTCGTTTTTTGAACCACTTCTAGAAACTGATTCAAGAATCGTTTTCCGACTTTGCTTTTCTTTTTCTTTTATTTTTGGGTGGATCAAGGGAGGGGGGAACCAGACTCGGTTATACCAAGATAGGAGTCTTTATTACTAGGCTACTCCCACTTGTCCATATATTCCTTGACTTCAACACTTGGGTTTGAGATTGGAGCATATCCAAGCTATAAATTACATCATCAATGGAAACATTTGGAGAGGCACTGCTTGTTTGCATTCACAAATAAAGATGGGCAAGGAAACTTCATCTCCTCCATGAAAACCAAAGGAACCTCGAGCTTTGGTCCTCACTGAAATTTGAGATCATTTTTTCATCTTTTGATGACGAGGTAAATTAAATTCAGGCACCTCCTCAATATCCTCTCTTGGCTGAAGAAATATGAAGACGGTAAAAAATAAAAGAGCACAAGGAGAAATATTTCAGTGGAGAACAGCATCAGTCTAGAAAGCAAAATAATAAAAAGTATTGATCTATGAATTACAATGACAAAACAGCAGCAGAAAAAGGAAAGGTAATTTAAGAAATTTCAGTTGCTTGGGAAAAAGACTTCCATGCCAACCTAACCAGGGACACCAACACTTCAGACACGGATAAAAAAGGAGCAATAAACCACCCAAAAGGATTGTAACCTCAAGGAACAGCAGGTTTGCTATTGTAGGCCTCTCTTGCTTCAAGCACGTCATGACAGTACCGGTTAATGAGAACATCAACTTGATCAGCAAATGATTTGTTACGATGGTCACCAAGGTGTTTGACCATTTGGTTCCATCGCTTCCGGCACAGATCTCCAGACCTGTGCTCTAGAAGATTGTCCCAGTCAACATCTTCCATGCAGCAAGCATCCAAGTCGTAGAGCTCCATCAGCAGCCGATAGTCATCTGTATCAAGCCATTTACCTTCAGCTACCATAGGTGACGTTAATTGATCATACCATTTTTGGCAGCAGAGAGCATCAGTCCTAGTTTCCAACTTCTCACTAATTGCTGTCCAACTAATATTATCTCGTAACATCCCATGCTTTGTCTTCCTTTCAACAAAAGCTTTCAAGCGCAGATCCAAGTTCACCGAATCAAATAAAGACTGGTACTCATCTTGAGACCATTTCCCTTTCTTCATATTGATCAATTTTATTCTGCGCCATGTATCCTTTACATGAAACCTATGTTTACCCAAGGCTTCTGCCAGTGTCTTCCAGTCTGATCCATGTTTTTCATGAAACTTTCGGATGAGATCATACTCTTCTGGGGTCCAAGAAGAATTCTGGTCCCTTTCAAACAATATATGGGCTCGATAATAGACACTCTCACGAGGCCTCCAGGGTAAGGCTGCCCCAATCTCCTTCCAGCAATGTTTAATCGCAGGGTGCTTTTTACAATTCAGAACCATGTTTAGACCGTCTGCACCTAAACCATGAACATTAATATAGTTTAAAACAGCTTCTTTAACCATCTCATCCTCCTCAAGTGAGAACCGCTTCCCTCGCACAAAGCCGTCTTCCCCAACAGCCTTCTTATCACTAGGACCATCAGATGAAGGGAAAATCTCGACATCTTCACAGAAACTTACTCTCTTAGATGTCACTTTTGATAAAGATTTTTCAGATGGACGAGTGCTTTCAGCGTCTTCCTCCATTTCTGTTACTCTTTCACTACTTTTTTCTTTTGAACGATTTTCCAAAGACTTGGCCTTCTTCTTCCTTTTGTTTCCACCTTCAGCATTGACCTTTAGTTTTCCATCTCTAGCCTTATTTTTAATCGAACTTCTGTTACCTCCATCACCTTCTATTACACTGTTTTGGTTACCTGTTGTCTCAGCCATAATTTGCATTGATGCAGCCTCTAGAACAACATTGAGCTTTTTCTTCTTTTTCTTCTTCTCCTTCTTTGAAGACTCTACCTTGTCCTGAACAACTTCAATTGACTCCTCTCTTCCAGCATCTTTTCCATCAGCTACACTTTTAACTATCTCAGTATCACCACTGCCATCATCATACTTATTCTGTTTCCTCTTCTTTTCCTTCTTGCGGCCCTGTCCTTCCCTGTTATTCATGTTAGCAATATCTTCATTCCGAGGGCCTTTCTGTACCTCAAACACCTCTCCCCTTCTGTTATCATCGACACTGTTGAGCACAGAAGAAACAGTGATAGCTTTACCTTCTCTGTTTTTCTCCTTGTGATTTTTTTTCCTATCTCTTCTCACTTCTGACTCAGAATTGCTGACAAAATCCACCTGGACATTCTTTTGCAATCCCAAATTATCATCTATTCTCATGTGGGTCTCCCCTAAAGCCTCTCTCACTTCACTCATCTTATTTTTCTTCTTGGACACCTGAGATTCTTTCTCATTATTAACATGCTCCAACTTTCTCTTCTTCTTCTTCTCCTTCTTGTCAGCAACATTATTCAAGTCTACATTACCCTCACTTAGACTAGAACTTACTAACTCATATTTCTCACTCTTCTTCTTTGTCTTCTTCTCCTTCTTCTCACCCTTGCCTGCTGCATTAACATTACCCTCACTTAGACTAGAACTTACTGCAGAATCCTCAATGCTATCCTCATGGCCCTCACTCTTCTTCTTCTTCGTCTTTTTCTTGCATTCACTATTCAGAGTTAAACCCTCCCCTCCACTCACAAGCAATGAATCTTTGGCTTTCAAGGAATCATCCTCATCCTTTGTTTTCCTTTTCTCATGCTGTTGCCTCCCCACCGTTTTGGTACCCATGTGGGTAATGAATATTGATCTCACTTGAACCTAAACAGCTACAGCTGAGCCAACCACTCATGCAAAACTGAAAACAACAGAAATTCAAAAAATAAAAGTCAGATAACCAGTGATTTGATAGAAGCCCCTTTACCTAAAACATTCTGAAAACCAATTCAATCAGAGGACTTATTTCCAATTTCAGCAATTTGAACTGAACACAAATTCTGCTCAGCCGAACTCGCTTTCCTTGAAGAGCCATCCACCTAATTGTTAAATACCCAATACAATGACACTCAAAACCCCAGATAATAACTGAACCTGTCAAGATTAACGGCTAACACATCACTCTCACCCAGAATACGAGAAGGCATGCTCAAGAGCAACAGCAACAGAAATTGTGCAACAAAGAGCGATACACACACACACACAAATTCATTGACATAAAAAGGGATTGCATTCCATTCAATTAAAGCTCAATTAAATCAAAATGATAGTTCAATTTTCGGTAAAATCATTAAATAAAACCCAAAAACCATTATAAAAAAGACATCATTATTAAACTCTAATTCATGTATTGTCCAAATAAGGAAACAGAAAAATTGAAACTTGCCTTTGAACTTTCAAGACGAGGTGGAGTGCCGCTGCTCGCGATAGAGACTGGTGGTCTTTGGATAGGTTAGTGGCTGAGATGGGCTTGATACTTGGAGTGTAGTTGTGATTTTTGTTAATTTGGTATAGAGAATTGGAGCCAGACAGAGAGCAAAGACCGGGGGAGTAGGAGGCAGAGCAGGAAAGAAGAAAGAAAAACACGTGCAGGTCATGTGCTGTTTATTTTAGGAATTAGGGTTATACTAAAGCTGTGTTGTTTTTCGGAAATAGTTCTCGAGAAATTATTTTTAAAATTTTATTATTTTTAATTGAAATTTTAATAATTATTATTTATTTTTTTTATTGTTTTTTAATTAAAATTTTTTATCTATTAAATTTGGTCATCATTCTTTTAATTGTTACTTATTTTATTTGAAATAATTTATGAAATGTTAATTATTATTATTTTAATTTCTTCATCTTTCAATTTTTTTATTTTTTAGATTTGATTTCTATTTTTTAATTATTATTTATTTTATTTGAGATAATTTATGAAATTATATTTTTTTCAATTTCATTCTCTTTCAACTTTTTAATTTGTAAGATTTGTTCCTCGTTATTTTAATAAACTTGAAAAAAATAAAACATTAATAAGTTATTTTTCAGCTCATTTTCTATGACATAACCAAACATTGAAAAGTGTTTTCCAACTTATTTTTCATTACACTACCAAACATTAAAAAATAATTCACTTTTCCGGAATTCACTTTCCAAAAAAAACTACTTTCCAGCAAACAAACGGGACCTAAATTCGGTTTTCGGGCGGCACCGATTCAAAATTTGTACAGCCAAACCTTTTTACATTCTAAAAATGTTTTTTTTTTAATTTTTTTTATATTTTTATATTATTTTGATTTGGTAATATCAAAAATAAATTTTAAAAAATAAAAAAAATACTATTTTGATGTATTTTCAAATAAAATTTTTTTAAAAAATAACCACTTCCACGATACTAAATAAACTAAAAAACTACAATAAATTCAGTTTCAGTGACCAAATTTAATTAAAAATCAATATTAATTAAAAATTTGGTTCAATTTTTCAGATTCAAATAAAATATTATTGGCTCTAAGTATAATCATAGTAAATAAACTTTGCTCGTACCTTAATTCAAGCAAAAGATCATAAGTTGATTGGAATTAATCTAAATAATTTTATGATAGAGTTCACATTTATGTGAGAGAAGTTTCGATATACCTGATGATTTTTGCACTGTCTTATTATCTCATTCAACCTCGTCCGAATACAAAATTTTAGCTATTCATTGCTTCCTGATATTTCACACATTTTTCAACTAGATCCTTCTGTCGATATTTATCAGTATTTTTTTTTTGTTTAATGCAAATATTTTATACAACACAGTGAAGCTATTGCGAAGAAGCTTTGATGGAAAATATTAACAAATATTAAAAACACAATCCAATAAAAAATCTCTACCGACAATTAAGATGTCATGCTTTACACGCCCTTCTTTTTAGAGTAGTGTTTCACGTTGCAATACCAGTTGTTATTTTATTTAAAAATATATTAAAATAATATATTTTTAAAATTTTTAAATTTTATTTTTAATATTTACATATAAAAACAATCTAAAATCATTTTAAAAAAATAATTTTAAAAAAATCAGATTTTGGCAAAAGTATCGGCCGGCCGCGTAGCCAAGCCTTGAAACAATTTAAATTCTTTATCCCAGTTTTATCGATGGTGAAAGAAGCTCAACTTTCATTTTGCTTCTTTTTTTTTATTATTTTGTTATGATTTAATTTTTTTTAATTAATGTGGATGTTCGGGCTAGCTTGCGCACACCTCGACTAATCTTATAGGCCCTAAAGTTAACGAACACGTAAATTTCTAGTGACTCTAAAATTTATAAAATCTGAAATGGTGATTTTCAAATAACAAACTCAGAGTTTAACAGTTTATTTTATTATTGTTGTTTCTGCTAGTTGTACAGAAAAAGGCCACGAGAGATCTGAATCTGGTTGCTGCTGTGATTGTGCTGAGGCATATATCTGCTGTTGATGTGGCAAGAAGGCTATTTTTCTCGACGGGGGTTTGTAAATTGTCAACAGGTGACTTAGTTTTTGATCCTTTGATTGTATTGAAATATTTAATTTATTTTTTCCAGTTATGATTTAATTTTAATATTTTCAAGTCACACTTGATCTTGACGATCGAACAAGAAAATTGATTTCACATGCGAGACAGGAAAAGCAGACCTTGATGGGATTTCTGCCCCCAGCAATGATAAATGAAAAGAGACAGCTCCACGTTCCAGAATCGTGTGTTCAAGGCATGATAGGGATAGTTCCATGGATCACCACTGACTCCTTTTCAGTCGATGGTCGGTTTTTCACAATTATCTCTGCGAAACCAATTCTGAAACGACTTATGCACATACCAATATTTTCCAAATTACTATTAGCGAAACCAATGAATATTAATCTGCTTGGGAGAGTAAAATTACCATATGCAGTATATTTCTCTTATTACATGACAACATTCAAACATGCATGTTGTAAAATTAGATATGGATGAAAACTCTATTGGAAACTCGACTAAATTAGCTCTGGAGTCTTGTCTGGAATTGTGATGGTGATTGTCATAAATTTTTATAGGGTGTGGTAAACATGCCAGATCTAAAATATTTGAGTTTGACTATCATATTAAATCTAAGAAAATATGAGTTAGGCAAATGTGCCACATCTAAAAAACTTGTATTTATGGTGTCAGACCCAAAACACTTTAAATTTAAGAATTATGATGTGTTTATGGTTGTGTGGGACCCATGATAATTTTCTAAATTAAAAATAGTGGAGGCATGGTAAAACATCACGTCTCTTTTTAGAATTAATTTTCTAACCGTCACAAAATCTTAACAATATTTTTATTTTAAAAGTTTTTTAAACAACTATAACTCTTTAATTCCCCAACAGCTTTTTTATTTTTTTAACTGTTGTAACAACTCTTTTATTTTAAAAGTTTTTTAAACAACTACAACTCTTTAATTGCCCCAACAACTCTTTTATTTTTTTAATTATTGTAACAACTACAACTCTTTTATTTTAAAATTTTTTTAAACAATTATAACTCTTTAATTTCCCAACAGCTCTTTTATTTTTTTAACTGTTATAACAATTCTTTAATTTTTAATTTATTTTCTAACTATTACATGTTAGCAATTTATAAATACCATGTACTCTTATAATTAAAATATGCTAAAAAAATCATCGTATTTTTTTTTTATGTTTACAAGGCTTGCTTATATTTCTTTTTTATCCTGGTTGTTGTTGTTTCTTTAACCCTCGTTTTTAGAGGGAAAACTTATTGGATCTTATAAGATAATTTTATATTAAAGAAATATTCTTAAAAATAGTCTCCATAGATGTCTCTTGTTTGTTTATGTTTATTGTATCTAATTTTACAATAATACAACAATAAATTCAAAGTATCCGCCAGCCTTCTTCTTCTTTCTTTCTTTTTTATTTTTATTTTTTTATTTTTAGGAGAAGGAACAACGTTGTTGAAAAACAAACTAAAATGACAAGAAGTCAATCACCAGTGACGTAATAAGTAAGGCACGAAAGAGGGAACATCAATGCGGTTGGCAAGAAATTGATTAAGGGTGTGTTTATTTTTTATTTTTTGAATTTCTTTTTTAAAATCTTTTTCAAACTGTTTTTTACTTAATATTTTTTTTGTTTTTTTTTTTTATGATTTTAACATTTTTACATTAAAAATTAAAAATAGTTAAAAAATATTACTTTAATAAATCTTCAATTAAAAAACATTTTTTTAACCTAGCATCATATTAGCAAATACACACTGATACTCCACAAAACAGATTATGTACCGTGCACGCAATACCAACTTAAAAAAAAGGGTGATTCCGATATCTATCCAATTATCTGTCTTGATGACCAGTGCCGTGTCTTAATCTCTCTATAAAAGGAGGACAGACGTTTTATTGACTCTTACACGCATTTCTCAGTGGTTCTATCGCCTTCTTAATACTATCTATCCATCATCTTCATCAGCACTAACAACTACGATGATGGATCGTATTATTTCTTCTTTGATTGATTTTAGAGCTTTTGCTAATTCTTTTTTATCAAATTATGAGCCTCTAGCTTTGCTTCTTGCTCCTCTTCTCACTCTTTTTACTGCCCGAATTCTTCAATCATTATGTCTTCTTGTTCACGATAATGGTCTCAAACCCACCATTTTAGGGTTTCTAATCACCTCCATCAAGTAAGAGATTAATCGATTGTATGTTAATTTCTGAAAGGGGATCGTTTTAATAATTTTCACATGATGTCTTTTTTGTTTTCTTTTTGTTTTTTAATTTGAAAAAAAAGGATGGTGCCTGGTGTCAAGGGTTATATAGAAGCAGAGAAACAGAAGGTGAGAAAGATGATTTTCTTTTATTTCATTAAATGATGGGTTTTGTTTGTATTCTTTTATGTCTGATTTTGTGGGGTCATTTTTATTTTTATCTTGAGATAACTATGAAAATGGGAATTTTGAATCATGCAGGGGAAACATTAAAAGGGGTGTTTTTCAGTTGCATTGAAACATGATCAGAATGAAATTTATATAAATATAAGAAAAAGAACTGTTGCATTAAATGCTTGTTTTTCTGGTTTACACTTCTTGGTTCCTTGAAAAACTAATATGAATGTTAATTTAATATTGGGATCTGCTCTGCTTTCTGGGTTGATGAATAGATTACTTATTGGTTAATTTTCATCTGGGACCGTGTGGATTGCAGTAGTTGTTACGTGTAGGCTGTTCTTGATGGTCATGAGAATCGGTCAGGCTTACTAAGTTAATTGGCTGAATGGAGAATCTATTAAGCAGATTTTGATTTGCTGCATTTATTAATGAGGATACTACCCAAAAAGTCGGTAGGATACTAAGGGCGGGATTATAGCGTAGTGGTTTAAGGTGCTGGTTCGAAGGATTTTAGTTTAGAAATGTTAAATTCTTTTTAAAAAATTATTTTTATATCAGCACATTAAAATAATTATGTTTCTTAAATTTTAAATATTTTTTTTGTTAAATTTATTTTTTATATTTTTAGATTGTTTTAATATGCTAATCTCAAAAATAATTTTTTAAAAATAAAAAACATCATTTTGATGTATTTCTAAACGAAAAGTATTTTGAACTGCAACCGTTACCACAATTACAACAGGTTGTAAGTTATTTTGTTGGATGGGCTGCGTTTGTTTTTCTCCAGTTTCTGCAGTGAAACAAACACAGCAAGGTGTTTGGTAACAAACCAAACTGTGTTTTGTACTGCAGAGCCCATTAAAAAATTGAGTCTTAAACGTAGTTTTTATGCAACAGTTTTTACATGTTTTTTTAACTTAGTTCCGTGAAACCCTGTTTTTTTTTGCGTTTCAAAAACGCTTTTGAAAAAATTTGAATTTTTTTTATTTGCTTTAAATTGATATATTTTTAGTGTTTTCAGATCATTTTGATGTGCTGATATGAAAAATAATTTTTAAAAATAAAAAAAATATTATTTGATGTGTTTTTAAGTAAAAAACATTTTGAAAAGCAACTGCAACCACATTTCCACCAAACATTCTATACATGTTTTTTGCTATGCATAAACTTCAACCATAATTTTTACCAAACATGTATCTAAATTTAACTAACCATAACTAATCGTATTTTTTTTAAACTTATTTTTTTAAAATCGTAACCATAAAATCTATCTCAAATACAAACACATAAAAAAAATTAATTTGAAATAAAAAAATATAAAAAAAATATAAATTTTTAAAAAATGCTTTTTAATGTCGTATCTTTATGACATTAATCACTTAGAAGCCGTAAGAGTCTGTATATTGACTTCTCAATAGCAGTGCCTTCTTAATGCTAGAAAGACAATCAGGGAGTTTTAAGTCTAATTAGAGCAGGTTATGAGCTCTATTTCCTCTTCTTAATCAACTTAAAGCGATCTCAGGGCCACCATGTGCCCTTCTTTGATCTTTTATTTCTGCTTGTCAAGCCTTTTGGTGTAGAACCATGGTATTTTTTAACTCTTTCATCGTGTTGATTTTTCATCTGGAAAAGGACTTGGTTTGTTGAACATGCAGGTCGTGGAGAAGTTGCAGTCTGGAAGTAAATCTAAAAGAGATGGCTGGAGATCGGAGCTACCAAAGGAAGGTTTAGGAGCAGCAGTGATAGAGAAATTGAAACAGGAGAAAAGTAATGATGTGGTTTGGCAAGGAAAATGTTCTGGTACCGTGTATGTTTGCTATTAATACCGCACATATTAAGACAAAAAAAATTGTGCTTTCGTATTGAGATGGTTCTCTGCTCTATCCGAGTTTAGCAAGTTACTGTGTTTTTTTTTTACCTGTTTTTTTGTTGTCCAGCTACATTGGAGGGAGTGAATCTGAAGGACATTTTTCTCTGATAAATGAGGCATGCTCAATGTTAGTAAGATACGGAACATGTAGTGCTCTATTTAGTTATTTATTTATTGTCAGTGTGAAGTTTTATTACAAGTTACTTGTCTTTTCTTTGAGGTATAGTTTGAATAGTATTTACTAAAATTTTGGATGCTGTGTGTTTTAATAAACCTGAAGTTTGTATTGAATGTTTAGTGCAACCTTCAGTACTTGTCATACTCATGATGACCACGGAAATTAATGGAGGAGCTAACTTCTATAGTATTGTTAAGCTTACTCATTCAGAAAAGAAATTCTTGTCACGTCTGTTAATCATAGAACACTGGTGGTCATTTGAAGACATCTGTTATGCGTTGTCTGTGGATATGTGTCCTTGCAGAAGTGGGCATTACAGGTAGTCATAATTGCTTGGATCATTTTATTTTCTAAAAACTATTTAGAAACATTGAATCTTTAGTAGTTATTAATTTGATCTTACACATATTTACTCTGAACTATCAAAAACTATGTTATTTGTTGAACCTGGAATATATCTGTCATTTGTGTTTGTAGAAACTGAACAGGTTCTTTTTTGTTAATGTCAAAAAGGAAAGACGGGCATTTGAGAGATCTTTCAAAAAATGACATTTTTGACATTAAGTTTAGTCAGGTTTGTAGTTAACACTGACACCTTCATAAGAAAATTATTTCATCCTCGCAGTTTTGTCTTATGCTTTAATGTGGTTCCTACGATGCGCTTAGTTCTTTGCATTTCATCCCTAGACGCACTAAATTTGGTTGGGATTGTAATATCTGTTGAAAACATCATGGTTATGACATTATGTGCTGTCCAATAAAGGATTTTACCCTCATATATTGGTTTTCCATATGATGATTAGTGTAGGTCTTCCTGTTCCTCCCATGTACACATCCTCATAAATGTGTTAGTGAAGCTTAATTGGAATTCATTTTCAGGTTTGCACATACTAATCCACTGCATATGGACGTGTTCCAAACCATAGCACAATGTGAGGCAGAAGTGGTAGCTATGACGGCAGCACTACTTGGCAGCAAAAACAAATCTTCCGGAGGAGAAATATGCGGTAACATGACTTCAGGAGGAACTGAAAGTATATTATTGGCCGTGAAATCATCCCGTGACTATATGAAAGCTAAGAAGGGAATCAAAAGACCAGAAATGTAGGCCAATTTCAAACACCTTGTTTTTTTTTATTAATTCCTGGTCTGCAAGTTGTTAATGTGAGTGATTTTCTTCCCAAGCACAGGATCATACCTGAATCTGCACACTCAGCATATGACAAGGCAGCACAATATTTCAACATCAAGCTGCGGCGTGTTCCAGTCAATAAAAATTTTCAAGCTGATGTCAAAGCAATAAGACAGCAGATTAACAAGAACACTGTTTTGGTACACATTTGTAAACCCTTCTGTTTCATTTTGTCATTCAACACCTTGAGCTCTTGCCCTAAGAAAAAGCTCCAGTGTTGATGTTGTCATCATATTAAATGCTCTAACATAAGATTTACTTACCAGTAGGCCTAATATTGATACCATGATACTGCAGATTGTTGGATCTGCACCTGGGTTTCCTCATGGCATCATTGATCCTATTGAGGTGAGTGATCTACACACCCACTACCTTCTCATTTCTCAATTTATTCATATTTATCAATGTTCAGTATCATTTAATTCCCAAAATATCAAAATTGATTTTGTAGGAGCTTGGTGAATTGGCATATAGCTATGGAATATGTTTCCATGTTGACCTTTGTCTTGGTGGCTTTGTATTGCCTTTCGCTTGTAAGCTAGGGTATATCTTTTTCCCAAGCAACTGTTTTTTCCTCAGTGATTACTGGTTTGTTTGCCATTTTTGCCATTATCCCTGAAACTCTTACAAATGCCTCTTTGTTTATACAGAGTCTGCAAATATCACAAATTTGTGGCCCTTTTTATATTTCTGTGAAATGTACACTACCAGAAGTTATTCTAATGCTTGAATAATAACTATTTGGGGCTAAAGCTTGATTGTGAAATTCTTGGATAGCATTTTGGCTGTGGGGCTTTTTTTCTCCTTAAGGCATAGTTGATAAGAGAGAAATAAGATTGCAGACAATTTACAAAATTAACTGGTTTGGCAAGAAAGAAGATTGTAGCCTTGTCTCTTAGTTGTCGAAAAATCATTTCAACTCAAAAGCTTAGGTGAATTCCCAAGAATGGTTTTATATTAATGCCCATAACACTAATTACTTGACCCAAGAGAGTGCAATTGATCGAAGACTAGTCTATATTGAGGTCATAATTAAGCTCTAAGTTATGTAGGTCCACGAGAAGGATGTTAGTTTCCTGCAAGAAAAAAAGAGTTATCTTTCCTGTTGGAAATTGGACAGGGAAATGCAATAAATGGTGTATATTGAACAGTGTTGCCCTAGTTTAAATCATTTCTCAAAATCTGACACTCAGGGGACCATGAGGCACTCTGTTCATGGTAGATGGTGCTCAACAAAGATCATTTCTCAAAATCTGACACTCAGGGGACCATGAGGCACTCTGTTCATGGTAGATGGTGCTCAACAAAGAATGTATGTCTATGGTGAGACCCCATCACCATGGGCAGCGCTATGGGGTCTTGGTTAAGGGGTTTAGAGCCCTTATTCTACCTTGAACTTCCTTTTCTTTCTAGGTCTATGCAAAGGGTCCAGTCCAAGGTTCCACTATGCTTCCACCAGGACAACATATGACCATTGTTGAACTTCAATGATAGTTGTAACTGGCTCTGTTATTATTCTACATCTGTCTGTTGTGTGCTTTATAGATTTTGGTACACGGTATGAAATATCAGACTGTCAGTTGCTCTCTCATTTTTTTGCTCTGGCTTTTCCGCAAGTTCAGGTTTTCTTCCCATTTCAGGTACCCGATTCCACCTTTTGATTTTTCTGTTAAAGGAGTAACCTCAATATCAGCGGATGTGCATAAATATGGACTGGCACCAAAAGGAACAAGTGTAGTTCTATACAGAAATCATGATATTAGAAAGGTAAAAACTATAGTTTTATCTGTAACTCTATACAGAAATCATGATATTAGAAAGGTAAAAACTATGAGTGATGTATGTCTCTCTATTTCAAATTTGGATCCTGAACTGGCTGTACAAATGTTGATGAAAGATAATATACTGGTGCTTTTAGTTCTCACCACGCTGCCTGGCATTTCAGAACTAGTGTTCAGTTCCTTGACTTGTGGATCTCTTGTGTAGCTCACATAGTTAATTATTTGTTCCTTTTTTCATCATCAGTGATTCAAATTGCAGAAATCTTGCATCACTCACATTGTTAATAATCGAGATCCATATCAAATGTGTTACTTGACTTGTGGATTTCATGTTTTTTATTGGTGGTTCTTTTGTTTTAAATTCTTGATTTTTTTTCTGATATGAGTTTCTTGTGATGACATCTTGGGGGGCATGCTACTGATAATTTGTACGCTCGGCTGTTTCCCAACAGCATCAATTTGTTGCTGGTAAGTTTTACTATTTATCAAATAGATTATCAAACAAAGGAGGCCTTATTTTTTGGATGATTTTCAAGACCTACTTTAGTAAATTTCCTGGGCATTCATAAGCATTATCAACACGGAAAAGAGGCAGTTTATCTTAATAACAAGTTTTATACATTAGGCTTTTCTAGTTGGCTGTTTGAAGCCTGTGCTTCTGGTATTCTAATTGTGTTTTCATTGTGTTGTTGTTGCAGTGACTGAGTGGTCAGGTGGGCTCTATGTCTCTCCTACTATTGCTGGAAGCAGGCCTGGAGGTTTGATTGCTGGGGCTTGGGCGGCGTTGATGGCTCTGGGGCTAGAAGGTACTATCATGTTGTTTTCCCCTACTGCCTATCCAGATGTTCCATTGAATGCTTCTGTTTAACCTGATGTTTCATTACATCCTGTAGGGTACCTGGAAAACACTAAAGCAATAATGGAAGTATCAAAGAGAATACAGAAAGGGTCTGTGTTGTTTTTAACTTCATTTTCCTATTTTCTTGGGTTGTAAATTCGTTGAACAATTGAGAATGATTCATTCTTTTTACAGGATTAAAGAAATACCAGAGTTATTTATCATTGGAAGGCCAGACATGACAATTGTGGCATTTGGATCTAATGATCTAGACATATTTGAAGTCAATGATATCATGTCATCCAAAGGCTGGCATTTGAATGCATTGCAAAGACCCAACAGGTAGGCTTTTGTTTTTGAAGGAGAACTGTGTTTATATAGGGCATTTATGCTTGGTTCTCCCATGTCCTCATTATTCTTGTTAGAAGATAGCCACCTCTGGCGCCAAGCTATTGTTCATTGATGTGAGGCATTCGATTTAATATTATTATTCTAATTGTTTGCAGTGGCTGGTATAAGTAGTTTATTCCCTGCTGTATTTCAGTCTCATGAATTGCTTCTGAGCATGCAATTATGAGCATATTTTTATACACTGATTACAATTATTCATGTGGTTGAATCAGCATTCATATCTGCATTACCCTTCAACATGCACCCGTTGTTGAGGACTTCCTCCGGGATTTGAAGGAATCTGTACAAACTGTAAGTTGTATTCACCAAAGGAGTTATCAAAGTAACTCTTGTAATTTACTCATCTTTAGGGTTGTTATGTTTGCTTTTGGGAGGTGCTAGTGGGAAGGACCTCCGGATATGGTTTCACTCGTTTGATTTTTCATTTTTCGTCCCTTTTTTTTTTTTTTTTCCTGAAATCTTCCAGGTGAAAGAGAATCCTGGTCCAATAAATGGAGGCCTAGCTCCAATATATGGTGCTGCTGGGAAGATACCAGATAGAGGCATGGTTCAGGAATTGCTGGTGAACTACATGGACAGTACATGCTAATGACATTTCCATGCTATGGTTTTGTGTCTGTTCTTTTTCCTTTCATTGTTTTTTGCACCATTGATTTGTATTAGAACGTGTTGGTGAAGTGATGCAAACTGAAACAGCACAAGAAATAGAGCAATCACATGTAACACAAAATTATGCCTAATATGGTTACACCATACAATAATTTCAATTCAGAATTTTATCACTCAATTTTTTTTTTATGATCAAAACTGAATATTACAACACAAAATTATGCCTGATGGGTTACCATACAAAAAATTCAATTTAGAATTTTATTACTCAGCTCTTAAAAACATTATTAACAAAGTTTTTTTAAAAAATAATAATAAGAGTAACTAAATAGGAAAAAAATCCTAAATTAACTAGAAAAAATATGGCAAATTCATCTAGGTTTTACTTGAAAGCCTTCCCAGCATATGGTTGGATAAAAAAAAATTATGCCATTCTGTGTATTTTCTGAATTATGAAATATATAGTAGAAGAAATTGCTCGTTTCCTGTTGTCCTAAACCCCTTTCAGTCCTATGATGCTTGGGCCAACTGCCAACTTAACTAGGGAGTAATTGAAATGGTTAAATTCCATTTTGATGCTGATGTAGAAACTAGAGGTTCTCAGTGAGGATCTGATACTAGATGGGAATTGACCTAGAAAGATTATGTGAATGAGGATGTGATACTAGATAGGAATTGATCCAGAAGATAGATTATGTAGATGAAGAGAATGCAAACTGGAGATCCACTTACGCCAATACGCAAAAGAATATGGAAGACTTGCTTTCTGAAACTACCCACAACAAAGTACAAAAAAAAACAAGAAACCAAAAGGATTCAGCCAAGCTAAGAAAATATTTTTATCTCTACACCATATTATTAAATACATACTGTATCACATCACACCATAATGTTAAATCACGGTTTCAGCTTACGATTGTTGTGGTCGCGATTGCGGACTTCATAGATGTTGAATAATGGGTTATAAGCATTGTTGCTGTACGTGAATTTATGTTTAAGTCGTAATGAACTTTAATAACACATGATTTGCTAATAGATTTTCCTAAATACACATAATAATAGCATTTGTAGCAGATAAAGATTATATAAACAGCATATTATAACTATAATGAAAGGGGAAAAAATGAACTTGAAATATAAGAAAAAATAAAGTCTGTAAGTAGACTGTTCTTATCAATATAACAGCTAATAATGGTATATAACTTTTTATTTTTATGAATTGCCAATAACATTATTAAAACACCGAAAAGTAGCAACGTAGTGCTCCGTATTCCGTTATATAACAAGGTTATTACGTGGGTGTGTGTTGGGATGATGCATGGGGTAATGTTTTTCACAAAATTACGGTGCTCTGACGAATCTTGGGGCATGAAGGTGTCTCTGTCGAAGTTTTACATGTAAGCAATTTCACCGCATAATGTTTTCTACTCATTGTGAAACTTTCTCTGATCTCCATACTTTGCCTTTCGGTATCCTGGTCATCAATTATTCTTTCTGTATTTTACTTAAAAGAGAACAAATATCGTCGACTGTCTTGGTCACTCTGGCGAGTGATTCGCTCCAATGTTTTGGATAGGTCACCTGTGTAGTCATTCATGTATAAAAAGGCTCTGCAGGGTTGAGGATGAGGCTCACCTGCTACCCTTTTTCATCCTGTATGATTCCCAGCTCATGTGTGTAGTCACAATCAAGGATGATTTTAACAATTAGATGGTAGAGACACCTCCATGAATATGCTCCCCTTGAAACAGATTTAGCACATTAAATGATGTATCAATCTGGCTTATAGGGATACGGCCAACAATGACCCAGAAGACTACCCATATTAAAGACTGGAAAAGGTAGAACTACTCGTAAATGGATAAGATTTGACAAAATGTAGCAGCTTGACTGCTGCAAATGCCTCTTAGAGCTCCAAGACAAAAATCTATAATCAAAATATGTGCACGAATCAGGAGGCTATCAACAGCAAAACAGAATAGTAGACACATGATAGCTGGTATCAGTACCAAAAGCAACACATCTGCAATACAGTCCTTGAATAGTCTTAATAATGATTAAGCTTAGCGTGGATTCAATTCTTCTGCTGCGTGACCATATCCTAGACCCACAATAGCAAGACTTTCTTCTTCTTCTTCTGCCTTTTTTTACAAGCTTCGTATGGAGCCATTTTTAATAACAATCGTTAATTTAACGTGTCATTTAGTGCTGTTTAATATGTTCTGCGCTTAAATCCAGTTTTATTGTTTTGTTTTCTTTCACTATCTCACCATACATGAGTGGTTAATTTGTTGCACACTTAGAATAACTTGCTGCATTTCCAAACGAAGCCTTAGTGTTACTGTTAGTCACTCCTGTGTAAAAAAGCTTTGGCAGCTTGAGCTACCTTTTCCTGTGTAACTTGCTTGTACCCTTCTGGCTCGGTTTGGTGTGTGACCTCTTTGTCTGGGGCCAATCTGTCGTTTGCAGCTCATTTACCCCAAGAAATGACGGTTGACATTCGAAATTCATTTGGATTATAACTGCCATATGCTTACCGCAAACAGATATACCTTACATTACATGACAATCACTCAAAAGGCAGGTTACTGTGAGAACTGCCCTTTTTATTTATTTTTCCCACACGAGTTCTTCATAATATAATAATCTCACTCACATATTACAAGCAACAATCACCTATAAGGAAATGTTCTCAAACCCAACGTTACTTCTTTCCAATTGAAGGAGATACTTTAAAACCATACTTGACAGCTGCATTTGCCTTTCACAGCTCCAAAACCAGGTCTGCAAAGCAAAACACACAAACTGAATTAGGACAGTTACAGTTTCCACCAAAACAAGCACAAAATTAGACATATGATGCCACGTTCTGATGCTAAAATTAGCTGATCCACACTATGTCCCTGAACAATCAATCTTCACAATGCTTGAAAAGAACATGGAGACCATAGAAGAAGTCACACTTAAAAGAATCTAGAGTAGAATCTCAAACAGAAGAATATCCCATGTAATGTCAAAGAACAGATGTGTTTGTGTTTTCATTGATCATAAAGAGTCAGAAACTGATCCCAGCCATATTTTCCAGAACTCGAGTTCTAAACAGTCAAGTTGTGATGACCATAAATTTAGTGAACATGTAACTTGAAGGTTGATTACCCAATTATGGTCCTGTAAAAGAGCAGTTCTGTCAGGGATACTTACAGTCTGCATCTGTTTTAATCCAGCATTCCCTGCTTTCGTTAGATTCACAGCCCGTAAACGTGAAGTGGGGTGGGTTAGATTGACTCTTGAAGCGTCTTGTGCTCCTCCTTGAAAGGGTTCGAGGAACTATGGTGATGTCCTCATTCGGGAGTACCTGACCCCCATTGTTGTTGCTCTTCTTATTCTCATTTTTTTGGGGCTTGCCGGCCTTCCTCGTGGATGTTGAGCTTTCAGGATGAACTTTCCTGTGGAACATGTGTAGGATCTGCATACCACACATCAAGCGGAACTTCACAACTCAGGATATTGCACTTATTCAGTAAAACTGAAAATATGCACACTACTTTATCGGGGTCCAATAAAATGTTCGGTGCACGATTATATGTGCAATACTTGATCTGTATTTCTGTCTTCGTGTTTGTTTTTTTAATGAGGTCATTTCAAGAATTTTCTAAGCATTTTGAAGAACATATGGCTGGGAGATAAAAACTGTTAGAGTTGGTGAATTGCGTCACTTTTGCCTAATTCTTATTTTCAAGTTCATTAGATTGTCAGCAGGTCTCGAGTAAAGCAACAGGGACAGTATCTGTATTCCCTCATCTTACAAACCTCCCATCGCAATCCATTGGGATTTGAAATTGGGATTCTCGAATTGGCCTACTAATTATATATACTTCCAATAATGATTTTAGTTTAGAAGTTATGATACCTGTAGACATACCTTGCTCAGTTTTGTTTCTGCTGAAGCAGAATCAAGAGTTCCTCCTCCAGCTGAAGTAGAGCTCCTAGAAGAAGCATTGAGCATTTTCTTCTTCAGAGTCTTTTTCATGAGATTCACGGCAGATTTATCAGCTTCCTTCTCCATGCGCTTCTCCTCTCTCTCAAATTTAATCCCAGAATTTTCCTCTGCTATTTTTGTTTTCTGAAATAGCTCGCCAAGTGATGTCCTGTGTTCCTTCTTTGCCACTGGTGTTGTCTCTGAAAGTTCAATTGATGATCCGAAGAGATATCCCTGCAGGGGACAGACTGCATTGGAATCTCGCCCTTCCATTGGCTTGCCACTGAGTGTAATAGTGCTGCCATGACTGCTTCTTCCAGCACTAACATAACTGTTCCTTCCTGATGAGTCATTGCAGCAATCTTCTGCCAGAACCTTTTCCAACTCATCATTAATGAGCTTCAGTTCATTCTCTGTCACCTCAGTCTCTTTCTCAGTTATATTCTCGACAGAGATGGGAAATGTTGGTGTTGATGGGTCAGTGTTGACTGGCTCTGAACCAAAGGTACCGATTGCCAGAAAACCATGGAATAGCTCGGATATTGCAGCTGATGATTCTTCTTCGTAGTCTCCTTCTTCTTCTTTTTCTTCTTCTTCTACTCGAGCTGCTTCTAAGCCAGAAAAAGAATTTCGAAGCTGCTCTTTCTGGGCCTGCCTAAATGTTCTGGTCCCATAGTTCGGTTTTCTGTAGTGTTGGTGGTCATCAAGTGATGGCTGTCCAGTAAGGCAATTGCAAGCATTGCCTGCCACACACACACACAAAAGAAGGAAAACGTTAAATGAACTTGATTCTAGTAGTGCATTTTGGCAGGAATGCCATGCCTCGGTTCTTAACCGTATTTTGCTAAACTAAGGTACAAAATTTATCATTTTTTCTGCGTTCGGGGTCTTATGGATGGTATTCCAGTCATAATAGCACGCAGCATGGAAAGCTATCGCCTTTTCCGAAAGTCTGGAAATAATTCTATTATAATATGCTCATCATTTTTGTTTTCCTTTGGTAGTGGCATCGCACATCAGGTCTCTCATGATGGTTAACTACCTTTGCTAGGAGATTAATAAGATCCTGAAAGCCAAGAATCTGTCTTCTGTGCAAGTGTATGCTCTGAGTCATGCATGACAACCTATTAATTTTGCACCTACATTTGGCCTCTTCCTCTACATGGATAATCTTCTACCCTCTCAAAAATCTAATGGTCATCATTTCTATGTTCATGCCTATTGGAAATAGGAAATGTTTTGCAGAAAAACAAAAATGGAAGATACCTACCAATAGCAAAATCCTTCAGTGGTTCACTACCATTTTGCCGAAGCTTACGGTGCATCCAACCTAGTAACTGCAATAAAGTGGGATTCGGCAATTAGATCAAGAAGCATTGAGAAAGATTAATACTTTCATTTTCACGAGTATATTAGAGTTTACCTTCATCTTTCTTCTCTCTTGAGAAAACCTCAGTTTCAATCACTTTGGTTGTTATGAGGGGCTAGGATAGGAGTTGCATTTCATAATTACAAGTCGAACTGTTTATGAATAAGATGTCAAATCCAACCTGGAAGCTCCAATGATCTCAGATGAAGGTGGCTCGAGAGAACCACAGAGATAGTTCCAAGATTCGGGTTGGCCATTCCTTGTCAAGATCAAATAATGTGGCCAAATGGACAATGGGTCCTGGACCTTATGAGCATATGTTTCTGTATAAGCCATGTACTTGTTTGGGTATGAGGTTGATAATTTATTTATTTTTTTACATGATTTCACATTGATCATTATATCTTTAGCAGCGTTGCAAAATCTTATCTGTCACAAATCTGATAGACCTGTATTTGCAGGTGCATTTTAATGGCATTAGCTGTAATAGATGGCCCTTATATGTGCCTTTCGAATTTGACATGTTTACACGCATGCAATTTCTATATTGTTTTAATATTACTAACTGTTAATACTCCTATGATACTCTACTAGTTACTTCGTGGAAAGACTTCAAATGCAAAAGCGGGGACTGAGAAGAACAACATCATGTCGGAGTTTAATGAGTTCAAGGACAAACTGACAAAGAAGAAGATCTTTTCTTATCGGGGTACAATATGCTGAATTATCCTTTTGCTTTTTCCTTGGTCGACCTCAGGGTGGGGTATTTTAATTTCTGAAAGTTCTTATCAGATGAACAATAATGAATTGTGATTATATTTAATAAGTATCTTGATTCTGCATTTTCTTTTATCGTAAACTTTGCCATGATTTGCTTTCGCAGTAAACATCATAGGCATGGCTAAAATCTAAACCTTTTCACAGTTCTGGTGCCATGGAGCTCCTAAGAGCCTGGTTTTACTCATGCCAGGTAACACTACTATTAATCACATTCAGGCCGTATGATCTACACCGCTTCCTGGAAATTTCTGCCGTGGATGGCTAATTAAGTTGCCAAAAATACTGATCAAGTTGTGTGTTTTCAGAGTAAGCCATAAAAAATTATAGTATATCACAATCATTAGATGTGTTTTCTTAGCTCGTTTGGAAAAATTCTGTTGCCTGTTGGCTATAAAACACTGACCGTGCCCCACAGGCAACTTTATGAACAGGAGAGCTGAAAAATGAGGAAAGTGTTTTTAGCTTAGAGACAAAAGGTAATAATAGCTAGAGTCATCCTTGATGAGAACAACAATCTTTCCACGATAGTCAAGTAGCATTATAGGATCGAGCAACTTTGGTTTCAGTAAGTGTACAGGAGGATAAAAAAAGAGACTTTTTAATGGATTCATATAAAACTATTAATCAAATATTTCTAAATTAATAATTGAGACAAAACGCAAAACACATCATAAAAATAAATGTAGCCCTACAGGGCTACCGAGCACAATGTGTAAAGCTCCATTGGAACGAACAGATAGTTTCGATAAATGATAAAAAAAATTCAAAATGATTTCTGTGATGACAGCGCTTGTAAACCATTTCTGAGTGAAACTGCATGACCTCAGCTCACATGTTCTTAGGCTTTCTAAAGCCTGTGTTTGGGCAAACTTCAGTTCTAATAACTATCTACTAGTGCTTGGTCTACATCACCTTCCATGTTAATACCAGTGACTTCGAGTGGATATCTAGAATTACCTTGAATTTGCTTCCATAAATTTATTTTAACAAAAAAAATCCTGGCAGAAAATACTCTATAAATCCTAAATACTAAAGAAGCTTTGCCGAGGACGGAAGCTAGTAAATAATTGTACTGCTGATTGATTGATATGCTAGTTAATCTATCACCATCGATTTGATTTTACTTTTTAAAGTTAATCAAAGATAACTGGGCCATATACTTTGATATTGTATACAGGGTAAATTTCATGATCTCAGGATATTGTTCCCTCTTAATTTGTGTACTATCAAATTTATCAAATTGATTTTTTTTTCAATTATGTTTTCTAATATTAAAAAGTTATTTTTCCTTTTATTTTGTTTTGATTTAAGATTTGATGTTTTTTCTTTTGAATTCAGTTTTTTCTATTTCTTTTTGTAAGATATTTAATTTTTTTTTAATTTCACCCAACCGAATTTACTATCCAAATCACAACTTTTTCTTGTTTTTAAAAAACACACCATCACTCTTGGTATTTATTTTTAACACTAAGATTTTTTTCGAGCCCGCCGTGAAGCGATGATCTCGGACTAGTAAATTACTGAACTGAGTTAAGAAGTTGGCAGCAATAAAAGCAGATTTCAGGGAAGGGGAATATGAGCAATCCCCTAAGACATATTCTCATGAATTCGGCAGCCATGAAAACAAAGATGGGAGATTTAGGGTTTGTCGTGCAATTTTATGCCGAGACAGTACTCTCATCATAAAAATTAAAAACCAAGCAAGACTAATGAGGATGTCAATTTGTCTCTCTATACATAGCTATGAAATTCAGTATCAATACAATTCAACATAGTAAGAAGTGGCTCTGCTGTCAAATGATCGATAGAATAAAATAAATATGGAAACGCATATAATCACAATAAAAATTAATAAGATATGTATTTTGTGTCATGATTAATTAAATGTTTAGACAATTACTAAATAATAACTTACTTTGTTAAAGAGAGTCTTCTAGTTTATATTAAACATAATGTTAATGTATTTTTGTGTGTTAATAAAAGACACATTACTTATCGTAATGGAGTTAGAATAAAGATTTTTTAACATTATTTTATTTTTTTCATTCATATATATATAGTCGTAGACGTGTCTAGTCCACTACTAGAGTTTAATAGGTTCTAAACTCTTAATTACCACTTATAAATTTTATACAAAATAAATATATAATAATACATGGTATTAATTTAGGGGGGGGGGGGGGGGAACATTACCTGATATATGGATATTTTTAAAAATAAAATGCTCTGGAAATGAAAGCTTGCATATATAGGGAGCAAACCATGTGTTTGCATCCAAATTATGGGTCAGGTGAGTTTCTGTTCCAACCTGTTTTGATTACCAACATGAAACTAGAATACGAACCCGTGGAAAGTTTACTGCCACAAACATGAGGGGAGCCGACTATGCAGGAGACGCTAGAAAAGGTCATCCATTCCCGCTTAACATTTTCCTATCATCAAGTCCAGACACACAGATCCCCACGGTGATACGAGTGCAGGTCTGATCCCGAATTACGGTGGTGTTTGTCACTATCCTAGTGAACTCTCATTTTCGAATCAATTTTGAAGATGGTGGGGCTACCTTAAGTTCTCCCTCTGTTGACCAGGAGGGTTTTTGCTACCAAGCGGCAAAGAATATCAAGCACAAAGATAGCGTCAAGCAAGTGGTGCTGATGCACAAACGGAGTCGTGAATGAGGATGACTTCATATTCTTGAATTCTTGCAGGCGGTGTCGACCCTACTGGACGATTGAATCTCGAATAATCGGACATAGTAAAGTACTGGATCATCTTCGTCAACTTCAATTGTGGATAGTATCGAATAGCCGTTTAAAGCCTTAAAACTGTAAGGTCATGGATAGCGCAAATAAATGTAGGCATTAGCCCAATCATGGCTGAAAGCGAGAGGCTCTGATCAACCTCAATTAGCAAAAAAACTAGGAGACAAATCATCCTAAATCAGCAATGGTCTTTATGCTGTTTTTGGTCTTCAGGACCTGGGGCCTTTTGAGCTTGTCCTGGATTGCGGTGAAGGAGGCCGATCATCACTCTGTACCTGCCCGACTGCTCCTCGACATTCATATGCTTCTGTGCAGAAGAAAGCAAGGAGGAGAGTGACAGATTCTGGTTTTGATCATAATCCATCCAGAGTTGTCATTTCTGATTTTGTCTGAAAAACCTCTCTGTAAGGAGTCCTGATTTCAATTCAATCGCAGGTTTCATATAGTTATTTATTTTCTATTTTGGTTTAGGATGTTCATTATTTTAATTGATTGATTCAAGCATAATTTACAGTTCAGAGATTTATGCTCTGATCAAGGAGTAATTGCACCAGAGATATCCGGAGAAAATGGTGCACTCATTTATTTCTTAAACTTTGAAGTTTTCGCCAGGCGAAGAAAATAATGCATGCGCAACTCTCTCAGAACTATTAAGCTTGGCTGGTTGGCGATAGCTTGATACTGTGAAAGCCGCTTGCAATTTGGATTTGGAAAATTCTTGTTTTGTATCTAATGGTTCAGTGAACCATAAACTCACTGCATCAATAATTAAATGGCTGTTGCGGGAATGGAAGGAAAATATTGGGAAAGAAAATATGCGTTTGGAATAGAATGATCTTGGTTTTCTTAATACCAAAACCATATAATTGTTCTCCATTATATGCATTTACAGTTGCAGGTTTATCAATACACAGTACATTACAATAGAGTACTAAAACATTCAAGCACGGTAGTAATGGTTTATCGGCAGAATTCAAATGTTGCAAGTGTTGAAGATAAAGAAGATAAGGAAGAATTTGGGTGTTAACTCTACATTCGTAATTTATTTCTTTAAAAAATAAAGGTAATAAAGTTTGTTGTTCTTAAAGTTTTACAATACTTTTAAAATAGACTTAAAAACTCTACATCTACTAGAAAATAAATACGAACCCAAAAGTATAAAAAAAATTAAAACAAAATCCAAAAATATACCTAGAAAAAATAACAAAATTAACTCAAATAACAACTTTTAGGTCTAATTTTAGGAAATCCAATGACCCGATGAGCGACATAGTGTTTCTATGAGGAAAACTATATGTAAAATTACCTGAAAAAATTTAAGTCTAGTCCAACAATTGAATCTTTTATTATCGTTATTTTAAGCCACTGCTCTAGTCTAGTGCAATCAAATTTTTTTAGGCTCAAACATGTTCTACTACTCAAAAACAATATTAGCATAATCTATCTAATTTAAATTTTCATCTAGTTATGATAAATTCACATTCAAATACTAAAAAACTTTAGTTTCTAACATTCTAGCTACCTCATATAAATAAAAATGCACATCAATGTAAATCATTGAAGGCACATTCCGTTGATTATCATGACTTTCAAATAATCAAGAATTAATGTATCCTTTTAGATTAAATGGATACCTACGAGGGGATGTTAAAAAATATTCTATTATACTTAACTAGTAAAATCTTAAGAAATATATAAAGGCACTTAACCTACCCTAGTATACTTAACTAATAAAATCTTAAAAAATATACTAATACACTTAACGATTAAAATTTATTTTCAAGAAATTATAGTACAAGGTATTTTTTAAAATAATTTTTATTTAAAAATATATTAAAATAATATTTTAATATTATCATATTAATACTATTAAAAAAACAAACTAAAAAATATTAATTTAATATTAAAAAAAACTAAAAACAAAAACAAAAATTTTCTCAAACGCCGTCGATATAACAGTTTGTAAAGATGTCGCGTCTAGTTGGCAGCAATATTAATTATTAACATGATCCTTATGGCAGCATCCATCACCATCTGATGGGACGTTATGTTGAATTGATTAAACCACCACCCAAGCGCGTTCTTTAACTTTTTAGTTTTTGTTTTTGAAAATATTTTTTATTTAAAAAATTTATTTTTGATATTAAAATATTAAAAATTATAAAAATACTAAAAATATTTAATTTAAAGTAAAGAAAATAAAAAGAAATTCAATTTTTTTTTAAAAAAAAAGAAAAAACAATCTGCCTCTATACAGCTAACTGGATTACATTTACAAGCATCTACAACAATCCACAATCTCATTAAGAGAGGAGAGTGGATGCCATCTATCTTATTTGTTTAGTTGCTGCAATGACTGGTGAAGGTAGGAATTTTTTATTGTGTGGAGGAGGGGGTGGATATGCTGGGGTAAAAAAGAAGTCATCCACGTGTATAAAAATGTAGTTTGAAATTAAATAATAAAAGTCAATAAGTAACTTGCTAATTTTGAGAAGGTCGTATTTATGGGGGGGGGGGGGGGGGGCCTTTGAACTTTGGAGGGTGGCAGCCGGTCACCACTCACCAGCTCCTCTTCGCTCCGCCTCTGTTGGTAAAATTATGTGATATTTACACGTAAGATAATTTTAATATGTTAATCATGGAAAGTTAATAGAATATATAAAAAATAAAGTGTTTTCTAGCTAGTCTATATTAAGCATTTAGGTTATTGTGTGTATGGATGGAAAATACACGGACTTTCCATTAAACTTTTGTTTATATTTCATTATATGTAACCTAACTTTTACATCTGCATGTATCCATCATGAATATATATATATGTATATATACAGGGCTTGTCGAATTGTAATTTGTTCTGTGGGAGCATGCATGTGATATCCTTTCAAATGAATGGATCTTGTTAAACATGGGATCTAAGAGAGAGAAATCACTGTCCAGTTGATGTTTTTGTATCATGCATGCAGGAGTGTCTGTGTGATACATACATTTGAAACATGTTCTTTAGTTTTTATATCTTAGCAGGGGAGAAGTTCAGGATTGGCCAAATGAAGATGATATCGGGACTAACGTCCGAATCGTTTCTAAACATACGCAGGGGTTGGTGGTCGACTCAATCCATCCCGTCCTGGTCAATATCCAAATTAACCTGCTCTTTTGTCATTTGATTCAAGGTTCATGGATTTAGAAAGGTAACGTCTGACAAGTCCTTAACAAGTTCAAGAATCAGAGGGAAATTGTCAAAAAGTGCAATCTATTATTAGATATATGCATCAAAACTTTCCTTTTCTATTGCCTCCTGCAACCACTGCTCCGAATACAATAGCTCCAGCTAGCTTAATTATTGAAGATCAGTCGCTGCATAACACGTGAATGCCTCCGAGTCTCAGGCAAGAAAGCCAAGAGGAATTGTTAAAAATGTGACTTGACATCTGGGAAACTAGGCTAACTTCGCCTAATAGAAACAGGCAGGGTTCGATATTCACCGAATGCGTTTTCGGCACCTAGTAGCTGTCGGATACACTTTAGGTCTTTCAATAAACGACATTCTATTTTATCTTATGATCCAATTGTATACTATAGGGCCCGTGTTTTGCTAAGCCCAGCCCAAATGTTTTTTAACATAAAAAAAATTAAATTAAAGGCAGTCTAATTTAAATAATACAAATAAATAAAATACAATAACAATAAATAAAACTTATTAAAAATATTCACAACATAAGAAAATAAAACTACATCCATCATATTAAATTCATAACTTCATCTAAATATGGTAACCTTAAACTAAATAATCTAACAATTTATTTTTATTTTTTTGACACAGCTGATTTTCGATTTATTTTGTATTCAGCTGATTTTTTTTAATTAAAATGTATACCCGAAAAAGCGCATTTCAATTAGCTAGTTCGAAATTCTATAGGATGTCCGAAAAAGAACAGCATTTTCAATTACTAAAAACAGGAAATAGAATTCTCGTTATTTACTTGGCTAGACTTCTTAGAGGATCAGGAGGGTTTGAATCGAGTCGACAAGAGAGGGCTTGCACGTGGCCCAATCTTATTGTGTGGAATGGGCGCATTTCAATTAGCCTGAATAAATTTTTAAGTGGGCACATACACAATACTGTTCTTTTTCGGACATCCTATAGAATTTCGAACTAGCTAATTGTTAGATTATTTATTGGTACATTAATTTTTAATATATCTTTTCGGATTTTAAGATCAGCATATAAAATCTTCTATTAAATTATTCTAAAAGGTTGTATAGTCCCGACTTAAGATTTTCGAGACCTATTTCAGAAGGTTATAAAACATTTAAATTGCATTAAATAAATTGTCCATTTTCAAATTAAAACAGTCTCATAAATTGCTTAAGCTAGTTATCCAAAATTTACAATTATTTTTTAGCACGCTTTAAACTAGTTAGATTAATCTATTATAATAGGCTTACCTCATTTATATATTGATTTTGAATTTATTATTACTGGAAAAAAAAAAAAGAAACCCAACAACATAAAATTGCTATAATAAAACAAAACAATAATATTGCTTAACACTTTTCTGTGTCAACAATTTCACCATATTTTTTTCCGATCGCCTTTTTCTTTGAACTGCCCAGCAAAAATCATCTACACTTCCAAACAATTGAGCCGAGATGAAATTCTAGCCATAGCTGAAGATGACGGCCGACTTCAGTTCTGAGAGGTTTGTTTTGGTGGCATAAACGTGCTTTAAAAAAAAAATTGAGTTTTTATTTTATTTTCTCTATCTCCTTGTCTCAATTTTATTTTCACCCCCTGGGCTTCAATGTTTTTCTATTCTTTAATTTTTGTTCATTCATGTAAAATTAATCAATTTAATATTATGATATTTTTTTTGGTAACCCAGGGTGTCCGGGCCAGCTTACGCGCACCACAACTAATTCTCGGGCCCACTGAACATCCTGCAAGCCCAGTGAGCATGTAAGGCACCGCGGGGATGACAAGCGTGCACAGTGAAACTTGAACCCTGGTGCAGAGAAAGGGAACAAGCCCCTTCCACCACTAGGCTACAACCTCAAGTGCAATATCAGGATAATTATTCGATACATCAATGACCACATAAAAACATGTTTTTATTGAAACAAATTACTAATAAAAAATCTTAATCAACATGGCATAAAAAAATGAAATAAAAAAATCTAATAACTTAAAACCCATTAGCAATTGTTATTTAAATTATTTTTTATTTGAAAATACATCAAATTAATATAATTTTTATTTTTGATATCAACACATCAAAAAAAACACCCTTTTTTATATATAAAAATACTTTTCCATCACAAAAACATGGCCAAAAAAAAAATAAAGGATTAGATTTGAAAGCAGCTTTTTTAAAAAAACATAAAAAGGGATAATCCTTTGTTTGTTTGATTTTTCAATTTTGATTTTTTGTTTTAAATTTTATCTAAACAATAAATGAAATTATCTTATATAAAAATGAAAACGAAATTATTTTATATGAAACTGAACACCATTCAATCACAAAATATTTTTCCCAATATCACATAACCATAAAAAAAATTCAAAATAAATTATCATCTCTCAAAAGCCCTACAAACAGGCAATGCAAAGACTAAAATTGAAAAGAAAAAAATCAATAGCAAAAGATAGAAAAAATAAAAAAACCATAGTGTTTCCCCGCACCCTTTAAATTTTGCTTAATTAATCCTAGAGAGTGATTAGACGTGCATTTAGAACTTCTCTTGAATACTTGTGTTAGAAGCGCACGCTTCGTCCTATGGTAAACATTATAGGCTTCAGCCTCTAATCGCCATTTCAAACAACAAGATCTTATGCTATCTCATTGGGTCCCAAACTCCCAATCTGTTTGATGTAGCAATAAATGCAAAAATAGAGAGCGTTTCGAGCAAAGGGCAGAACCATGAAGAAATGCTAGCACATTTTTATACATAATGTAGTCTAATCGCCATTTCATTGGCCCACCACCAGCAGTTAACCCAGCCGAAAGGAATCGAAAGAAAGCAAAGAAAACCACATTCAAAAAAAGGAGAGCACCGAATAAAATAAAGCAAGCTTCATGTCTCGGAGATTCCCTATATCCCAGTTTATTTTTATACACAATATAGTATAATCTCCACCATTTCATTGGCTAATCACAGTGCTTAGTTCCTAAGCAAACACATTAATCCATACATGTCAAATGGGAAAACATCCAAACAACTTCCTCGCCGAGAAAATGACTTGGTGCTGGTAAGTACGTATACTTTCCAGCAGCAATATCACTCATTAATGATATTAAAAGAGAGAGAACTTCTTGGGCAGTGGTTTCCATTGGGAGGGGGCCATCATGCCCATATACTTTACCCAACACAAAAAGAAAAAATCCAAATTTCTAGAAAAACAAAAAGAAATTATAATAATAATAATTTCTGTTTTGTGGAACTTACACATTCGGACTCAAAAGACTCCATAAACGAGAATTTAACAACCCTAACACATCCGGCAACACCTTCCTTGCCAAACCCTTGTGGCGGCTACACACCGCCACCCCATGAGCAGCCGCTTCCACTTCTGTCTCCGCTGCCACCACTTCCTCTGACACTTCATCATAAAGCTTGACAGCCTCCTCCATTTCTTCCCTCTCGGTTATCTTCTCAGGTGACAAGCCATTATCCGGACAACCAACATTGACATTAGCAACATCAGCAACCGACCCAGTAGGGGGGGATTCATGGGCGGAAGTATTACTGGTCTCCAGAACTGGTAGTATCTCGGGTTGACCCGGAACATCAAGAACCGGTTTTTCACCGGCCCGATGACCCGTTTTGTCTCTCCTTTTACCTCTATTACTTTTCCTTGACATTTCACCGCTGGTCAAGTGTTCTTCAAAGGATTCGATAACTTGATGAATGAGTTCACGGTTAGGAGAAGAATCCCACCTGAACCAGTAGCTTCTATAGCAGTCAAAGCAATCACAATCAAAGATTGGAGCTCTATGGTTACTAGTCTGGCTATTATTATTGTTTTGTGGTTTCTTGGAGGATTTTTTCTTAGAATCTTGAAGGAAAGAAGACGGGTTGTTTGTGATAGTGGTTTTTAAGGACCTCGTAATCATGTAAGCAAGAACTTCACGGTCTTCAAGTGAAAGAACAGAAGCTAAAGCAAGAATAGCAGCAGGTAAAAGCTTTAACACAGAGAGAACATCACCATCTCTTTTAGCACCAACAGAAGAAGAAGAAGAAGAAGAAGAAGATGGAGATGGAGATGGAGATGGAGTTGGAGATGGATATACTTTACCTTTGTTCTTTATCTTCATTTTCCCTTTCTTGGCCTTTTTTGGAATTTGGTTCGGTTTTTTTCTCTCGATGAAGCGACCGATGGGCACAGAAAAGAATTGATGAGGGTGGTTTTTTTTTTTTTTGGTTTTTATTGTGATATTTGGTGAGGTGAGAGAGAGGGGAAGGGGAAGAGAAATTAGGGTTTGTGTTGTTTGACTTGAGAACCAACGAAGAGAGAGGTGCTGCGTATGAATTATTAAAGTTGAAGTTTACGGTAATAATAGACGAAGTTCCTATTTACGGATACTGTATGAATTATTAAAGTATGAATCTTGTGATGGGATAGTCTCTATGGAAAGTGGAAGAACAAAACGAGAAAATGGAGGGGAGAGGTTTTCATTTTTTTTGGCTTCCGATTTTTGTTTTGTATATGAATGGGGTAGTTTGTTTTTAATGTTTGTTCCGGTGTAAAATATATTTTTATTAAAATTATATATATTTTTATTTTTAATATTAGCATGTAGAAATAAATTTTAAAAAATTTTAATTTAGTATTTTTATGTATAAATCAATTTAAAAAACACTTTAAGAATATATCCAACAACAAAAAAAAAACAGACAATGTCTTGTTTTCTTGGTTGAAAGAGAAAGAATATAAATTTTTCAATAATAAAGATGTTGTTTATGATAAAGTATTTACCAAATACATGAGATTTGGAATAGTAACAAGTTAATTGTTTTGTATTGGACTTGTAGTAGCCTGCTTAATTGCTCTTGTGAAATTATATTAAAGTGTTTCTTAGCCTTTTTTTATTATTATTATTTTATTTTATTTTTGTTAAATTTTTTTAGCAAAGTGGATCAGTGGAATTTTATTTTATTTTATTTTTTTAGATTGATCGAGTCAAAACAAATGATCCGTAACCCGGATTCTTGGCGGGTCGAACCCTGACTGGATTTTAAAAAAGGGCGTCCCTGGCGCGTGGTTTTGGCACCACCACTACTTAACAGATAAGGGACCACTGTCTTGTGATACGAGTGGGCGAAGCAATTTGCTTGCCCATCTCCTCTCAGCCACGGATCGTACAAACATTTCTAGCACGAAGCCGAAAGCACAGAGGCCTGGTACGGTTTCTTACGTGTCTAGATTTGATTGTCTTCTGGGTCGGAATTCGGATAAGGACAACCGTCCACGAGCACAGAGCACGGTGTAAGAAATTCAGTCACGATACTCAATATGTTTTTTAGAGAGGACTGACTGGTGCGGTGTTGCACATGTAAGACGAGGATTGGTCAAAGAATCAAAATATATTTTAACTTTCTCTGCTCCTGATTTTTGACTTTTTTAAAAAGGAGACAGACGGAAGGGTAAGTTTTTCCGTTGAAAACGCTAAAGCAACCCCCTCGGTTACTGTCCATTCTGCAGAAGCTGCAGAGTCACAGCCTCGTAAAGTGTACGCTATGGGCTGGACCTTGCAATTGTAATTGCTCAGCTCGTGATGT
Source organism: Populus trichocarpa (assembly GCF_000002775.5). Lineage (NCBI taxonomy): Eukaryota > Viridiplantae > Streptophyta > Magnoliopsida > Malpighiales > Salicaceae > Populus > Populus trichocarpa. The sequence continues at coordinate 17,729,563 of NC_037287.2, read as the reverse complement.
TTTAAAAAGAATTTCTCACTCCTAATGCAGTTTCTGTAATCCAACCATGCCAGGTCGAGTTCTTCTTTGGAAAATTTTAATTTTTTTATTTTTTTATATAATTTTAATGTATTGATATTAAAAATAAATTTTAAAAAATAAAAATTATTATTTTGATATATTTTTAAATGAAAAATACTTTAAAAAATAATTACTATTACAATATTAAACAAACAAGCTCTTAGAAATGTTAAAAATAAAAAATATTAATTTAAATAAGAAAAACTGAAATAAAATTTTAGGATAATTAATTTGAAAGAGAAACCTGATAAAATACTTTCTACTAATACATGTACGAATTATATCAAAATTTCACTTTTAGTTCTATTGATAAAATACTTTCTACTTTATTCTTATTCTCATTCTTATTTTCTATTTTTTTATTATTTTATAAAATAAAATTATGTTAAATTTTCGGTATAATTTTTACTTTTCAATCCTATTCATCCTTCGTTATCTAATAAGATGCAATCCTATTCATACTTTTCGGTATAAACTGAACTCCTCGTACAGACATCGGCGCAGTTTCGCAATTTGATCGACGGAGTTGGCAAATGGCGAAGGTTCTTCCTTGATGTGACCGGGGAAAACATGCAAGACCACGCAGCTTTGGCATTGAAAAATCACAGTATACGTTTCTTCCTGGGAAAATGCAACATGGAATGGGTCATTTAAGCGTGTTGGCAGAGTCAACGGAAATTTATTGAACAATCTACCTCAGATCTGTTTACCTCCCAAATCCTTATAAACTGATATTTATGTGGTGAGTTGAACTTTAGAGTAGGCGCCGGCGAGGTGGCTGCCTTGTTCTATCATTTTCCCTTTTCCACCGGACTTTTTACTTGTATTTTTTTTTTTTTTTTGTAAATTACCGTTGCCACCGGTACTTTCACTTATTGTTTTGTGACAAAATTAATCAATATTTTTAAATTAACATGGGAAACCTTCTCCAAATAATAGTATTGTTATTTTATTTTATCATTTGCTTTTTTCTGTTAAGATTTTCCATCATTTACCTTCTTTACCCATCGTGAACCATCGTCTCCACCGCATCACTCCCTTCCTTCTTTTTGTCTGCACAATAAGCTTTCTCCTTCACGTCGTCGAAACCCACTTTGTCACCTTCATCCCTTAATATCCAGCAACTAGAAACTCATGGCTCGTTTTGAATATTTTCACGTACTGATTTGAGGATGTGAACCTTGTAGAATTGCTAGGAATCTACCTATTGTCCTTGTTGACCTAAAGTTACGATTTTGGAATTGGTCAAATCTGAGTGTGATAGATTTGAAAGTATGCGAGAAATTTGTTGAACGAAATACATGGCAGCATGGTCGCCCAACACAAAACGCAATAGTTTAGTAAATAATTTTTAAATTTCTGATTTGGGTTTTTCTATCTGGGCATGGGCTTGGGTCGTGGGCATGGTTTTGAGGGAATCTTGCATTTTTCATAGCCTTAATGAACTTGATTTGTTTGTCATTGGTTTAGGGTTGAGTAAGAGTCACCAAATATCCGAGTACTGTAAACCAATGTATAAGAAAAACTATTAACTGTATGTATTAACGTAAAATCAAGATAGAGTAAGAAAAAGAACCATTACTTTCAAAAGGTGTCGATTGCTTGAAGGAAATGGCTGGGTAAATGATGGGAATTGAAAAGATGAGGTCGACAATGGCAGTCACAGTGTGTTTATGTTGTGAAATGATTCAGTTGAAGCCCCTGTTCAGGAGTGCTGTTAAAATAAAGGGAGGTCAAAATTTAATTTTTTTTACTTAAATTTTTTTTATGTTTTTAAATCGTTTTGATGTGTTTATATCAAAAATAAATTAAAAAAATAAAAAAATATTATTTTAATGTATTTCTGAACAAAAAAACACTTTGAAAAATAATTGATACTACACTCTCAGACCCTGAAATCTAGTCTTGCATAGCCATTTCAATAAAAAAGATAAGCTAAGATTTTTAGGTGATTTTTGATGAAATTTCAGGGATTTTAAGAAAGAGACTATAATTTTTTACGGGGAGTATGAAATAGAAGAGAAGGTTAGTATGAAGAGAAAGAATAAATTGTGTGGTAATGATTATATTCCATGCTTTAATTTATATGAAGATATTATTGTTATTTTATTGATTTTCAAAATCTACTTTAATCTAAGTTGCAAAATATAATATTTAAAATTTTAATTGTATAGTGAAAAAAAAATTATAGGATTCTTTGAATAATTTTCCTTAAATAATATAATAATATGTAAAATGCCCTTAGATGGCAAATATTAAAACAAACATGTTTAGCATCGTGGTAATTGTTGTTTTTTTTAAAATATATTAAAATTATTTTTTTTAATATAAACACCTTAAAATAATTTTAAAATATCAAAATAATTAATTTAAAAAAAATAAAAATAAAATATTATTTTAAAAAAATATATTTTTAAAACATAAAAATAATCAACACAGTAAAAAAAAAAGTTGCGATCCTTTGTTTTCATACATGAAGACATGGCCTTGCTGTGAGGCTAGTTTATCAGTCCAGGGCCCAGGGACATTTTCCTAACTCTTGAATCCATCTTGCAGATTCAGCGGCAGGGCAGCCGTGAAAGGTGAAATTTGAGTGTTTTTAGTGGGATCTATAAAAAGTAAAAATAAATAAATAAATATGTATTTTAGCTTTTAATAAGATATATTTCGTGTTTTAAAGAAATTGTACATTAAAAAAAAAAACTTAGTCTCACCCCACCGCATCTCATTACAAGACATACATAATTGCTTCAATGGTAAGAACTTGAGACCAAGAGGTTTGCTTTCTTTGTGGTCTCAGATTCGAGCCCTGTGGTTGTTCATATGATGACCACTAGAGACTTACATGGTCGTTAACTTCAGGGCCCGTGGGATTAGTCGAGGTGCGCGCAAGCTGGTCCGGACACCTACGTTAAAAAAAAAAAAAAAAAAAAGAAGACGACGACATACACAATTGCATACAATACCAATTGTTTTTATCCCCTCGGTAATTGCATTGCATTGGTGGACATAAAACATGTCTAAACATGCCACCGCTTAAGAATGGCCTTTATTCACTTGGGGAGCGGAGCGTAAGCAGCCAAGACATTCGCCTAAACAAACTCGACAGATGCTTCCCACTCCTACCACAAACTCTGCAGTCGTCAAAAAGCAACGAAATCCTAATGCCCATAATAAGGAAATTAAGATTCTTATTCCCACTAGCGTCTCTTGACCTCTCGACAATGAAAAGAATCATGGAATGTTTTTGAGATTTGCATTGCGGAATACTAGATCGCATATTTGAGCTGTAATGCAGTCGGATCAAACCCGAAACCTTAATTGGATTTGAATTGGACTGAATTATAAGCCGATGAAATGAAATCACCAAGATTATCCTAAAAATAACAAAAATTTCACAAACTAAATGTCCCTTAACTCTCTCCAACAATTCACTTCCTATCTTTTTATGAAAGTGATTTCTCGACTATATCTCTACATATATATCAGAATGGTCAGGAGGCGGTCGGACACTTCTTGCCTGTCGCTTAAAGTGTTGCGGCCATTTCATGCAACAAGCGTTGACACTTCATATGCTGGAAACCAATTAGTAGGCTAAACTCTTTAAGGAACGAGTAAAGTATACCAAATGCTCTCTTTCTAAGGGAATCGCATAGGCCTGGTTTATGATTTAAATTTGATACATGTAACATGCTTAATCTGGGACTCCTGTTGCCTATTCTAGAGTATATATATAGGTGGTGTAGAAATAGCTTGTACCGCTTCAAGTCTACGAGGTTATATAAAAAGTAAAAGTTCGGAAGTTGCTGATCAGAAATATGTCCTTTTATAACAAAAAAAAACCTTGCACGAGTAGAAGAACTGCTCCAAATGTTATGATAAATAAACAGAAGTGAACTAAGCAGCTTTCTTATCTGCTGATTTGGTTTTGTTTGCAGCTGCAAAACGCTTGTCCTCTGCCATCTTTGATTCATTTTCACCCATCTCCCTGAAATACTTCTCAAAAGCCCGTGGAAGGAATTTCGGGATCAAAAAAAGAAGAAGATTGATTGAGAAATATGCTAGATTGGCAGCTGCTAGACTCCTCCCAAACCAATACCACGCAATGTCCTGAATCAACCACATGAAATATGTTAAGCTAATTGGCTCTCATTTAAGTTAAATCTAAATCATGGAAAAGAAATTAAGAACCACGTACCTTAACTTGAGCAGTTGCTGGTAGAGTTTTGGTAAGCCACACATCGTTTATCCAATCAATGATAACGAAGATCCTCCTGACCGTATAAAGCAAGGGTACTAATGCCCTCACTGGCGGTGAAAACAACGACAGACCACTTATTATGTTCTCAGTAAGGATCTGAAACGAGAGCAAGAACAAATGAGGTGTTACTGACCGGACTGCTTGATCATCACCCCTTGCAAACCCACCCAACACGTAGGCTAGGGGCAAGAACAGTCCTATGGTTGTTCCCAAAATGACGTAGAATCTAAAAAATCTGCTTCCTTGGAAAATCCCTGATGAGGTTCTGCCATATGAAGGGAAAGCGAAGCGCGAGAGGGCTAGAAGATAAGCAGAGGTGAAGGCTGGGAAGACTAGATCAAGTAGTGGGACAAGGCCACTAATTGAGAAAACCATAATGAAGGCTACTAGTTGAAGTTCTATAACACGCAATGATCCCATTAAACCTCCTACCATCGAATTCTGCTGTTCCTGTCGCCTAAGCGGAGCCTTTTGCTGAGCCTTTGTTGCTGAAACAGTGGTTCCATTAGGTTCATATGGTGGATTCACAGCGAGAGAGACACCCGACATTTCTCCTTTAACTTGGTATAAATTTCTCTGTATTAAAAGTTTGGATGGTTCAGAATAAGAACAGGGCATGCAAAAAATGGTAGCAGTTAAAATGTGTTGAGCAGAATTAGCATGAAATGTCAAACAGAAATCAGATAATGAATGAATATCTAAACAGAAAGTCATCAAAACTAAAGAGACTGGCCATTCGGATTTATTTAAAAATGAAAAAGAACAGAAAACGAAAGACGGGACTGTACAACTACTATAATCGGAAAATTATTCAACGTAAGAGGTTAAGATAACTAGAACAGCCTAAAAAAACATTAATATTACTGATATGCAAAGCAATAAAGGTGATCAAAAGTTAATATTCATCTGATAAAGGCTGGATGAATGTTTTATACTCCAAAGAAAACAGAAGAAGCAAAATGAAACCACGACAACGATACAATACCACCAGAAGATTAAGAAGAACCTGAAACAAGGGGATTGGTGGTTCAAGAAGAAGAAGAAGAGAGATCTTACTGATAAATGCAAACGAATGAATCATTCAAAAGTATGATCACCGAACAGAAAGGGTCAAAAAATATTAACTAGCGGTGACTGTGCTGCAAATGTAATTGCCACAACGTGCCTGGTGGCTGCTCTTGAATGGGGGATGCTGTCAGCCTTGCACGTGCCAAACCACTATTTTTAGAATGGATTCGAAAATATATTAAGCCATGTGATTCACTGTTTAAAATGTATTGAGATAAATATTTAATCATGTAATTAACCTCCTTTTTTTTTTATCTCTAATTTTATCCTATTTATCATATTAAATCTAGGCGTGGAGTGGAGACCATCTAGAGATTACAATCACGTCTTGTTTTATTGTTGTAATAATATTTTTAAATGGAAATGAATAATTGAATTTTTAAAACAAGCAAAGAGTTAGTGTACAGACTAAAATCTCACATCATTAAAAAAAAAAAAAAAAAACTCGCACGTGGGGTGGCTCTGGACATAAATCAGATCATCTAGCAACCGAATCAACTGATCCGCGCCAAAACCTTACACAGTATCCAGAATATTCTGAGAAACGAAGACAAGACCATTACAGCATCCATTCGAGCAACCAGGGAACTTCTTGTTTTTGCGCATGGAGCAAAAGACAAAAGACATAACGTAAACAAAAATGCGATCAATTTTCTGGCTGGCGTCGAGGCCCCGAGATTTTAACATCCATAGATTTCTTAGAAAAAATCAGTTTGAATTGACCGGTTCAATTTTTTTTCTTAAAACCCACAGGATGTGTTTCTGATTATTTTTACTTCTGTTTTTAAATGCTTTTTAAAAATATATTTATATTAATATTAAAAACATCAAATTGATATTTTTTTATGTTTTCTTATCATTTTGATGTGTTGATGTAAAATAAAAACATGAAAAAAATTATTTAATATATTTTTAAATGAAAAACTATTTTAAAAAGTATACCACAATCTCGGATATACATTAAATAATATTCTAAAAAACATGAGGAAAATATTATTTTTCATTCCATTGTTCACTGCAAATTGCCATATTAATTTGTTTTTCTTTAGTTTTTTTTTTTATTGCACCTTTATAACCACAAATAATAGCCTATTAAAGCACATTTATTAAGAAAAGTCAAGATTTAAAGATACAAGACTAAAATGAAAAACATAACAAATAGAGATTTTTTTGTTAAAATTAGGTGCCAACCAAGAAGAGACATCTGCGTCGACTCACGACGCTACTTCTTCCAACACGGTTCCACAATTTAGAGGCGGTGTCCCTTCACAGCGGGATCAATTCTCTTACAAGTACGAGGCACATTCGAAGGATGACCTTTCAATGTAAGTTTGTTTTGAAGTTTGTTTTAATTTGAGGTGGTTTGTGTTTAACAATTTGTGAATAACTAATATTTCATTAATTTTATCGATTTTCAGGTTCACAAACATTGAGACCGCCTAAGTAATAACATCGGCCTTTAAATCATCGATGAAAATTCTATTGTTTCAATGGAACAAGGTTTCCAGACATCCTGATTGGAAACCTTATATCAATGCATGATTTATAATATTTGAAGTTAATGTTAACTTAAATTTTTAACTATTTTTTATGTTATATTGAAATTATTGATTTATTTTTTATAAAAATTTTATACACATAACAATTTTGAGTGGGATAACGCAAATGATAATATTGCGAGGAGGGTTTGAGAGAATCACGTTGTAATTAGGTAACATAAAAAACAATACGATATAATTTTTTAAAAAATTATGTATTAAAATTTCATTTGTCATTAACTCATATAAAATACATTTGTATTATGTAAGTTGCGTGACTTTTGATATGAGGCGTAAAAAAGCTAAAAAATATGTCAGAGATGACGCTCTACCAGTCTAGAATGACATGACAGTTTAGAAGAATTTTAAGCCGCCATACATCCCGGAGGATATATAGGCGTAATATCAGCACGTGATGTCTGAGCGGTTCATACGACGCTCACAATTCGGTGTCGAGAAAAAACCCGATAAATTCACGGTTCGGCTACCATGCACACTGGCGGCTCCGTTCATTGCTAATGCGAAGCGGATGATAATATTAATTTTAATGACATCTATCTTTAATTATTTTATTATTATTTATAAATATATTTAACTTGCAATATTTTTTTTATAGGCTATGACTCTTAGACGCGAGTCGAGCCTAATGAAGCTTTTTGTTGAGACACGCGTGTGGAGTGAAGACCGCCAAAAACGGGTGCAACAGTTCATCGACACCGCACTCAACACTTTATGGTATGTTCATTCAACCATTTTATTTCGTAAGTTATTATTATTTTTTAATTGAATTTGATGAGTTTAGTTTTTATTTCTAGAAGACATATAACAGCCGGTTGAGGGAGAGATATGAGAACAATCTTTCGACCCACTCAGATTTCGATCCGGATTTGTGGATGGAGGTAGGATCGTCTGGTGGACCCGATAGAAATCGGGTGTATAGACTCTCCAACATTACGACTAAGAACTTGCGAGCGGCCCGTAGTGTCTCAACCGTTGGGAACTCCTAATCAGTATCGAGCACCTGGTCTCAAGAGTTCATGCCCTTGCAACAACACGCAACTCATCTCACCAAAAAATATAAAGCAACTCTCGGCGGATTATGAACAACTCCGTCAAATGGTTATGGACATGATATCACAGATTAAAACACATTTATTAAGGAAAGTCAAGATTCTAAGATAAGAGACTAAAATGAAAAATATGGCAAATAGAGATGACTTTGTTAAAATTAGGGCTTAATGTATAGTTCAATCCTCGAAATTTTTAGATTATAAGTTTTTAGTCCATGATAATTTATGAAATTTAATTTTATTCTCAAACTTTATTATTTTATTTCCTAATTAAAAAAAAAGAGATTTGCTGAATTTCAATGTTAAAAAAAGAAAGTCTAAACTATTCGATTCACAATGAAACATGTGGAAAATAACAAATTTAAAATGTATTTAAAATTATAATAACAATTACAGTTCAAAATATTATTTCATTTAAAAAAATATAAATAGGTGGACATAAGATGATGACGTTCCCAAACATACGAGCTTCCGACTGCTTGTTCCCGTGCGGTGCACTAAAAAAAACAATCGGGTACGTGTAATGACTTTGCTTTCAATAATTTTCCAATTTAGTTTGGATAAAAGAGGTGTTGAGGATTTCAATACTCATTTTTGACCGTTGCTTTGAATGCAACGCCTTTCACAAGTAACGCCTCCCCGAAGCCGCACAGTCTCGCACACACGTGCTTTCACGGACACAAAACCTCGTAGGCAAACAGGTCCCACTTGTGATGACTTGGCAAGACCCCATTTGCTCTGCCTAGACACATCAGCATTTACATACCCCCATGCCACCAACTTCATTTTTAAGTTTTCAATGTTCAAAATTAAACAATTTTATCATCAACAAAAATCAAATTAATTATTTCTTGATGATGAAAGTAAAAAATCAAATTCGAAATTCATAAAAAAATATTTCCGAAAACTATTACATAACAAAAATATTAGATCATTATGCTTTTATGTTTATCATCACAAAAATTTACTTTTATATCAAAAATCAAATCCCATAAAAAAAGGTAATTTTGTAATTTTGAAAGAATTGACCATTAAAAATAAGAAAACGCGTAAATGAGGCATAAATGATATGTTTTACTTGAAATTATATTAGTAATTTTGTTGAAGGTAATTAAGAACTCTGGAAACTGAAAGGAAGCCATCTGAACACTCAATATAATATTTCTGGTTTCAACAAAAAAAAATATTTCTGGCTCAGATTTGCCCCTAATGGTCCACCGGCTTACGGTAGCGTCTCTCACCAACCAAGAGCAATAAATTCTGAAACCACATTGATTCTTCCACGTGTACTTAAAACTCCCGCGTCTTAATCTATCCGTTAAACCTTAACGTTAACTCTCTCTCCTCTCTCTCTGCAACTCACCTCCCCGTTGAAGAAGGAAAATAAAAAAGAAAAGAAAAGAAAAAGATTCAAGAATTTTTTTTTTTTTTGCTGCTATTGATTTAAAGAAAATTCAAAAATGGGAAAGTTGTTGTGCGATTCAACAGCAGCCGTTGCTGAAACGACATTTCAAACGCCAACTTCACCGGCTGTTCATTGGAGGGACGATCCAAAAGCCACCGTAGATCTTTCAGAGCAGACTCTGACCATCGCCGCACAACCTACGTGGGAGGACGTGATTGGGTTGGAAGACCAGCAAAGACGCCACTTACAAAGGCTCCAAACCAAAGGAGTGCTGTGGAAGCATCCCAAGAACGACGATTCTTATCCGGCGGTGGTCTTCAGGCTGTCGCACGGGGGAGACGTTTCGGCGGACGGGAACTGCCTGTTCACGGCCTCGCAGAGGGCGATGGCGGTGCGTGAGATGGACGCGCGGAAGCTGAGGAGTAGGACGGTGAGGAGGTTTGTAGAGGACTTTGGATCTGTTAGCGGGGAAGAGAGGGAAGTGATAAATGGTGCTATAAAGCATATGTATTCGCCGGATCTGAAGAACGGGTGGGGGATACATGTCGTTCAAGAGGTTAAGCTCTTAGCCAACAAAGAAGATCGTGGTTCGCTAGATTCTGCTATCGAGGAGCTTGTTCTCTTAGGGATGCAAAGGTGATTGTTTCACTGTTTCTTTCTCTTATCTTTTTTTTTTTGTGTTATTTGTTTTTTGGATCTGTTTGTGTTACTTTCTTGAAGTTCAAGAAATGAAGAAGATTTTTTTGTTTTTTATTCTTTTTTTCCTGTCTTTAATTAAAAAATTATGTTTGTAATTTTGAAATGATATGTTATATTGGGATTTTATAGCAGCAGATGGTTTTTGCCACATTATTTTTTTGTATATTTTTATTTGTCTAAGAAGAGTATAGAATATGGTTTTTGGCCGATTTAAAACGAAGTGTTGAGGGTTTTGTCAATGCGTTTCTTTGGATCTGTTGGTTCTAAATGGAAAGAGTGAATCGTCACTGTGTTTAGGCTCAAGAAATGACAACTGAAAAAAAGATTATTTTTTATTGCAGATGATTGTTGTTGCTTCTGCTTGTTTTTTTATTAGAATTTATTTTTGTGATTTGAAGAGAAATGGCGGCAGAGTCAATATACAAAGAGAGGTGTATAGCGGTGAATGATGGCCCGAGTTGGGCAAAATACATGTTGATCTCTGGTTCACCTGATGATGAGGATGATATCATCACTTTGCAGTATACCGAGGAAGGTTTATTATCTGTAGATGAGAATAGAGAAGGTCATGCTGCTGCTTTTGGTGATGATATTGCCATTGAGTGTCTTGCAACAGAGTTCAAGCGTGAAATCTATGTAGTAAGGACTAGATTTTGGAAGTTTAATTTGTTGTTCTCTCTCTGTTTTTCTTTTTTGAATCAACATATCCATTTAATCGTTTATATTTTGGTTTACATAATTGAGCAATGTATATGCAAGTATGCTAGGAATGAATTGTGACAGAGAAGTATGATTGTAAAATTCATGTTATTCTAAATCAGATGTGTGGCATATTCAACTAGTAATTTAGATAAACTACATTTAGGTTCCAAGTCTGATATTGCAGAAATGCACCATCAATGCAACAGCCTCACAACCTAGTTGTTGTTTGTTACACATACATGTCTTGTCATAGGCCAAAAGTCTGTGATTGTTTGGCACCATTTGATAATGGTAACTATATGGTTATTTAAGTGAATGCACAATATTTTCCAATCTGTTAACAAAATGGACATTTTGTGTTTGTCAGGATATAAAGATATTCATTCTATGTCCCCGAGGCATTTCCTTTGGCCTTTTTTTCCTTTTCTTGTTCACATATTGTCTGGTTTGCTCTTGGTATTCATTTCTTGAGATCAAACTATCTCAGATGACAAAATCTCTTGTAGCCTAAAATTGGTTTGTTACACTACCATGTGATCTAGTGGATTGCCTCCCTTTCTCTTATCACCGATATTAAGTGGCTATTTTTTTTAGTTTGCGGAGTTCCATTCTATGTAGTGGATTGCATGAGTGAAGCTGTGGAACTGATGCATGTCACTGGAGAGATTTGAAAAATGAATTTTTTCAGTTACTGATTGCAGATGGTAGGAAATAAATAATAATAATAATAATAAAATTCTTGTACACTGCTAGAGTAACAGCTTTTCCTTTCACTGATATGGAGGAAGATGCTATAGATGGTCAGTTCAGTTGGATAGCTATTGCATATTCCGTCTGTGTTTGTTTAGCAAGCTGCATGAGGTCATTGTGTATAGCCACTCTTTTTGGAGTTCTTGTTCTGCTATTTTAATATCAAATTCCTATCTGTGATGTTGATGTAGGACCATGGAGTTCTAGAATTAGGAGTTTTAAAACTCCATGGTCCTAAAATTAAAACTACCATTAGTCTTTTAATTTTTATATGTAAATTTCTATTGATGATGGATCTGATGTTGTATGGCAAGTAGTTGTATGTTGTGTTTTAGGTATTAGAGATACCGTAAAAGCTAACTTGTATTTCTTGTATGGAGATACGGCAAAAGCTAACTGCATTGTGAACGCTCAAATTTCCTCATAAACCAGACTTGTAGAAGTTGTATGTTGACTTTTAGGTATTAGAGATACTGTAAAAGCTAACTTGTATTTCTGGTATGGAGATATGGTAAAAGCTAACTGTATTACGAACGCTCAAATTTCCTCGTAAATCTGACTTGTAGGAGTTGCCATTGTCTCACTTCAACATTATGTAGTTTTTAATGCATAAAAAGGAATATTAGGAAAGAAAATACTTTATCATTACCATGCAACTATGTATTGCTGTTGTTACCTGATTGAGTTTAGTTTATCAAGTCTTTCCAACATGGATAATTGTTAGAGAGTTCCACTTGTAATGATTTAGCTCTCATGTTCTGGTCAAACATTTTACAGGTGCAAGCACATGGATCTGATGCAATGGTTGATGAAGAAAATTGTGTTTTCTTTCTCCCACATCGTCCCAGGACTGAAATTTGTGAACACCCCTTCTTTCTCTTTATGAAAGGAACAGGTAATGAAATTGTCATAATCTATTTGAATGTTCAGGGTGAAAATTAAGTTCATTTTTCGTCATGGATTTTCCATATATATATATATATATTGTACACAAAGACAACCCACCACAAAAGATTAACTATTTGATTGAATTTTAGGTACTTTAGTTGTTGGCTAAAGAATTAAATTTTTATTTTTAATACAGGCTGGTGTGGTGCTGGAGCTGATCACTACGAGCCTTTAATTGCTCAGCCATCTTCACTTGTTTCCCAGGAGAAAGTTGCTTTTGTACTTTGAGGGAATTAGTCCCTGCAGTTTTGTGACCTAGAGAGAGGTTGAATAGAAGTAGCCGCCGAATTTGTTTTTCTCCACAGAGTTAGACTTGCAATGTTCTCCTGATATTTTTTTCCCCAAATAATCAGGAGGATATATTTTTTGTTAAGATCATTTAGCATCGATCATCATTTGACTTGCAGGTTCACTGCCTGCACTTGTAGTATTTGTAGTGAGTTTCATCGGCATTTGTTATTGTTGCTGGGTTTTCATAGGGTGCTTGTATGATCTTGAATTTCTGGCCAAAGATGGAACAGTGCTTGTATGTTCAAAGTTTAATTTGACTGATTAATTTCATCTATGCACCACAATTGTGGAACTATGATGACAGCTTATTTTCTGAGAACTCAGGTCATGGAAATTGGGAGGCACTGAATGAAGGCAAGCTGAACTGTGTCTGAATATTAATTACTCAGCTTGGCTAAAATGGTTTATTTCCATAGTTCTATACAAAGAGAAGCTAAAAAAATATGAGGCGATCTCTACTGTTTTATTTAAATAGGAAAAAAAAATAGTATAAAGTACAAGTACTATTATCTTTGCACCATCTATTAAAAAAAATCATTGTTGTTCTTTGTTTTTTTTTTATTTTCCACCTTCTTCATGAAAATTAAACATAAAAAATGAAACTATATATACTCGATCTAGAAAATTTTGTATGTGTCACATGGCTTGTAAAGTAACAATTCAAATGTTAAGTTGGCCATAATAAAGTAGCTTTCCATCTATAAAATCAAGCATGGCCATGTATTTGATTGTTAGTTTAGATACTAAAGATTGTGGAGGTGATCATGGCAGGTTGTACATATAGGAATCTTGCTTTGCCTCGTAAAAAAGTTACCAACCTAATTTTCTAAGTATTTTGACAATGACCTCGATACCAGTGTTCATGGGCGCTGCACCTCCCTTACAAGCTCCTTTATTGTCCCCATTCAACAAACGTGCTGCCATCTGCTTCAACTATAGACTAAAAGGCATACAAAAGTTCAAAAAGCATAGAAATGAAATGCCCATTTTCACCACAATTCTCTTCTGTTCAAAAGCTTAAGCAAGAAGAATATTAAACATGTATTTCTTTCTACGAGTAACCTTTTCTTTTCTTTCTTATTTTCCTGTTGAATAACATAGATTGAAACAATGTATTTATGCTACATGCATACTTAATTCTGTCCTAGTTCATGTTTATGTTATGCCTATGGGTCTGGTTTTACAGACTGGATTGTTGAATCCAGAAACTAGGGGTCTTCACTGGTTGCTGACGCTAGCTAACACATATTTATTAAGTAAAATTCTAGATGGAGAATTCAAAACCATTAACAGCAATAGTGGAAAGCAATGGAGGCTATAACATATTCTCAACCCGCCATGCCTTTTTACATAAGCAATTTCCTCTACACCTAAACAACAATAAAGTAGGATTTCTTGAATCCCCACCAAAATATCCTCCATCATTTCCCTTTTCCCTCCCTATATAAGTCCTTGTCTCCATTCCACCATTGTCTGTCAGATGTGTGTCCTCACTGAGCCTTTTCTAACTAAGTTCTCCTTAGCTTTCCCCATTAAAATCATAATCTCTAAACTCACTAAGAAACCCCACTAAACTTCTTGTTAATTATACCTCTTTCAACAATGGATACTATAAGCAAGGCTAAAAAGCTTCAAGCTATGCACAGTTTGAAGACTCAGTTTTATTACAATCTCATGTTTCGTTCATTCCTTGCCTTGACGTGTAGTTTGCTTTTTTCCTTTCCTCTTTGGTTTCCATCCCTATGTTCATCCATGAAGCTATTTCTATCTCTATCCATCCCAAATAAGTTTTCCTCCTTCTTTAGCCCCAAGTGCTTGTTTATACTGGTAAATGTCATTGTTGTCTTTCTTGTTGGAGAATCAAGGTTTGGTGGGTCTCACTCATCTCCAGTGGGCGAAATTTATGATGAATATGTAGAGAGGAGCTGGAGTCTTAGAGGAGTGTCAACTCATCAAGACAAGGCAGAGGAGAGTAAACTGGAGGTGAACTGGGTTGACCAAGAGACTAATGTTCAAGATAAAGAAGTAGTACTGAAGGAAGAAGTTGATGAATTAACCAACAAAGGAGATAAAGAAGTAGCGGTGAAGGAAGAAGATGGTAGAGAAGCTAATGAATTAACCAACAAAGGAAAGAAGGATGCTCATGAAGAGGTTAAAGTAAAAGAAGATAGGCATGAGGAGAAGGAAATAAGTGAAGAAGAAGAAGAAGAGAGAGTGGATTGCCTCCAGAGGAACTGAACAGAAGAGTCGAAGAGTTCATTGCAAGGGTTAATAAGCAAAGGTGGCTTCAAGCCCAGTTATTAGTCTGTTGTAAGGCATGATTACTAGGATCCAGACACTGTAGTGCCATCAGAAAGTTGGAGTAAATGCTGTATTCCTTGCTGCTATGGTCATTATTTTTGGCACAATAAATCTGCCAAGTTTTCTGTACTTGGAACTTAGGAGAAGGGCTTTGTAAATAATCTGTACTTATAAATATTTATCTCTATTGACATACAGTTTATAAATAAAGGACTCTTCATTTTTAATTTTTTTACCTTTTATTAATTGAAAAGGAACGGCGAGAGGAGGAAAAAAAAAATGCTCTGGTGCTTTAAACAGAAGTGTTGACAATAAATATGGTATTGTAAAGGAAAATTTGGTGTTCTTAATTATCTTAGCCCATTTGCAACTCCCAGCTTGATCCATGAATTATTATTTTTTAATTAAGCGAGGTACCTCAATATACATAAATTACATAATTTAATGAATCATTCGAGGACTTCCAGATGACATGATTAAGTAAATTTTTCTTATTCCTTGTTTTTAATCTCACAAGTTTAATTTTCATACTCTTCATTTTCATTTTAAAGCTTTATTTGCACCCCAATCATTCCATTCTTTATTACCAAATATATAACATCATCATGGCTGTGGAATTCCAAGACACTTGAAATCATGATCCATTCCCTTGTTAAGTAATTTGTGAAGTCATTGGACATGAGTTATCTATAGAATAAAACAATTCACAATATAAAGAGGTTTAAAGAGATGGACAAAATTAGCTACCTGTGTAACCTCGCTATAGTCATTGACAGGAAAGAAAATTATTGGTTGTCTGCATAAAATATGCTCTAACAAACACCCAGTTATCACCAGCTTGCAGTGTAATGTTGGGTCGTGAGACATGGAAGAACATCCAGTTGTTTCTGTTGACTCTTTGGGTGGTGAGCGGTGGGTTTGAAATGTCAAGGGGAATATTGCTTTTTTAAGAGGCAAGACAGCGCTATTTCAAATGGAATTCCTTGGAATCTGGGAGTATTTTCTGGGCCAGCCTGCATCCATTGTGACTTTGACCCCTGCATGGCTCATATTCCTTCCTTAGCAAATAAGAGATGTTCAGGAATAAGATTCATTTATTGAATAATCGACTGATTTTTTAGCCAAGTAATTTAATTTATTTTTTATAGTTAAGGTATATAACAATTTGATATGGAAAGCTAAGAGGATTGGTAAATGATATGTAGTAGGTGATGCCTAATAAGATAAGTGACCAAAAATAATGGTAGTAGTGGGTGATGTTTGGTAAGTCAAATGACTAGTAGCTGATACATGTAAAAGATTTTTTTTTGATGGATGTGATGACTCTTTAATAGTAAAGTCGGTAACTTTATAGAGAAAAAAAATATAATGATATTTTAGAAAGATAGACTCTGAAAATATGTATGACAAAAATGTTGAGAATGAAAAGATTGTGAACTTTTGACTTAAAGGATTCATGATATATTTATAGCACATGAATCTTATCATTTTATAGAGAGAAATGGCTGGAGTGTAATTTTATTCTTGTGATATTTTGAGTTGTATTCTATTTAAAATAATACTTATTTGATCAATATAAAATATTGAAGGACCCACGTGGGGTTCGAGAAAAATTATTTGGCGAGTGTTGGGCTCAGGAAAGGTGTCCGAGCCCATTAGAGATGATAGTGGGTTCGAGCGCGCTGCTTGGACCTAAACACACTAGCCTCGAGTGTGACAGCCCAAGCCCACAAGGATATTAGAGTGCATGCCCAACATCCTTTGTGCTAGGTGCACACCCTGCATGGGCGTAAGCCCATTGGGGTGCACGGGGCGAGCGGCCAGTGCACTAGATAGTGCCTATGCACCAATGCAGGAAGCGTGAGCTCAGGCTACAACGCCTGACCCATGTTTTTTGGGTTTTTCTTTTCTTTTCAAGAATTTCTTTACATTTCTTTGCATTCTTGAAGATTTTTTTGGTCAATTTTATTTGGATGTACAAGTTGGTTTTAAAAAAAGAGGGCAGGCTGGTTGAAACTTTCATTGGTGGGTGGTGGCTAAGCTCTTGGTGTGTTAATACCTAACATGGTTGCATTGCCCTTGCGTCCCTACAATTTTGATGAAAGTGCATTATATTACAACAAATATATATGAAGCTGATTTTTGTCATGTAGCAAGCCCAAGCATGATAAAAGGGCTCTCTACTTTTCACATGTTTCGCTCCCCGCAATGTTTCGAATCCCACAAAGAAATCTAAGTGCGACTGTGTGGTAACTTCAAGTTATTCCTACATAGAAACTTTGTTTTCATAAAAACTTGAAGAAAAGTTGTGTTCAGGGAGGTGTAAATTTTCATATTTTGGATTTACATGCAAGAATACGGTTTAGATACATTGAAGTTCATCATTTTTAAGTTCCAATACAAAGGCCAGAGGTTCTTTGATGTCGGTTTCGTTTTATGATTTCTACTTTTATTTTCGAAAAACAAGGAACAGGATTTGAAAGCTTGTTTATTTTTTTGACACATGACCATAAATTGTCATGTAAAGACGGGTTTATTTGTTTGTTTGTTTTTTTAACTGTGGGTATCCGGGTCAGCTTACGCGTATCTCGATTAATCCTCCGATAACATGAAATTAACTGACCAGGTAAGTCTCCAATAGCTCTGAGGTTTATGATACTCAAACTAGTGATATTTGAATAGTAAATTCAGGATCTGATCAGTTTAACTACACGGGTTTGTCGAGAATATGATAGATGACATTTCTTTAGACCGGGCTCGTAAACACTCTTACATTATTGTACCCAATAAGAATGTAGGCCCAAGATCATTGCGGGCCTCAGAGTTAACCCGAATACAAGCCTCCTGAATTGGACTTTTACTATTTTGGAGCTTTACTTAGCCCTAGGGTGCCTTGGAAATCCAATGCTCCCAGAGATGAGCAATCCTCGACTTGGTCCTGAAGGTGTCATCGGCCCATCACGCTTTCTGCGTAAGCAACCAGCGAGCCAGACGACACATCTCTTGAAGCTCCTTGCTTAAACATAGCCCATTTGTCACCAATTAAAGGAACAGAATATATTTGCATTAAATGCAGGCACTCACTGTCAGACACGTGTCATCCTATGGACTGATTAAGCACTCGTCATCAATTGTACACGGCCTACGTAATCTATAATGGAGACAACTTTATCAGGGGCTCGTTTTCGAAGGATGGGTTTTAAAGTGAAATTGCATGCAACTCACGGTATGGCTCTGTAATTTACTCAAAAATAATATTCTTTGCTTTGGCCAATTAAAAGTTGACAGGTTGTTAGTTAAAAAATAATAATATTTTCTTAAGGCATGCTGGGACAGGTAAGATTGTTAGGCCCTTGTGCTCTTTTGATTGCGGTGGGGGTATCGGGCCATTCGGCCCATTTACGAGTTGGTCTTATAAGCTAGTTTGAGTTTATTTGTGGAAAAATAATTTCAGTCTTTTTTCTTTTAAAAAAAAAGATTCTAGAAAATAGTAAACTAAGGTATTGTTTAATATTATCATGTTTTCCTGTTTTAAGCATGTTTAGTTGAAGTGTTGCATTTATTTTTTATGTAAAAAAATTAGAAAAAAACTTTTTAAAAACAACATAAAATTACTTTTTTATATTTTATAATTGAGTTTTTTTATGTACATGATGATATATTACTGATATAAAAAACAATATATATTACTGATATTAATGTCTTCATAACAACAATCCACCATTAATATTAACTTAATATCATAATAATGATCGCTATCATTGTTATAATGATTATTATCATTATTTTAGGCTTTTTTTATGTTTACATCAACTAAAAAAAATTTAAATTAGTGAAATTTGAATTAGTGGTAGAGTTATTCTTGATTTGAGTGAGATTCTTGATAGAAGAACATGTTTTTTTATTTTATTTTTTGATTATAAAAATTACAAGCTTATTGGATTACAGACGTACTACTAAATTTATTAGATTACAAGATAAATAAGTTTAAAAAAACATGTGAACTTGATTTAATTGTAGAGTAATTGTTATTGTTAATTTTTATGGATTATTTTTGCGTTGCATCATTTTTTAAATTCACTCGTTCTATTTTATTTTTTACTTTAAGAATTTTGTGTCATGTAATTTTTTTATACTTTTATTTCGTCACTTCTGTAATCAAATTTGACTTGTTATTACTAATTCAGATTTCATAATTCTTTGATCAACTTTAATGTATGACACCATCATGATAATCAAGATCATCAATTTCAACTTCACTTCACTATCATTTTTTATTTTAATATCATCATCATTATTAACTCAATCATACCATTAACTCAATGACTTTTGAAAATATATTTAAATTTTTTTTCTCCAAGATTCCATTGTTATCCCTTTTATCTTTACTATTTACTGATAAAAATAACAATCATTCTTAATTTTGTATCACTATAACAATTACCATGTCACCATCATCAGTCCTCTATTTATCATGCACGTACCCTAATGTTCCTATTTCATTATCATAATTAAATGTGTCATATTATTAGTTTTATATTTTAACTTGTAGTATATTTTTATATTTTTTTAATTAAATATTTTTCTGAAAATATTTTCCTTCATGTACCTTGTTGAGAAGTTTTTTTTTTAACAAGAATCAATGGTTGCTAGAGAGAGGCGCATGAAAAGCCATGGTCGAGGTGCTGAAGCTTGGAACACAATTGACGTCTTTGAGCAGGATTCGCATCATCATTATTTTTTAGAGAAATTCCTATATATCTTTTTCGTAGTTGCCTTTCGAGGGTCCTGTTGGAAAATTTTATTTTTCTAGTGATATTTTTCTAATTTTTTTTGGAATCTATATTGAAAAAAAAATTGAGTACAAAGAAAAAAAATATAAAAAATAATAAAAATATCTTTACTTATAATTTTTTATTTTAATTATATTTATTTTTTTAAAAAATAAATTTTAAAAATAACTAAGTATTCTCACAGCATCATAAATCTTTCTATCTTGTCTTGTTCAATTGTTTTTTTTTTAAGTATTTGAGAACATAATTGTGGGAAATATTTTTTGTTTGGAAATATATTAAAATAATATTATTTTTATTTTTTAAAAATTATTTTTTATATCAGAACATTAAAATAATATAAAAATATCAAAAAATATTATTTTAAATTTAAAAAATATTTTTTTAACTTTTTTTTTAAATATTTTTAAAATATAAAACCAAATACAACCCTTTTAGCCCTCCATGATACAGTTTATTCGCATGATTTTGACCACCCGAGAAGCCCAATTATGACCGCACACCAGACTAGATGAGTTTCTTGGTTTTGACAGTCATGTAGAATGCTGGCTTTATTATTATTTTTCCTGAGTTTTTAGGTTTTTTCCCATGTAAAATGATATCGTATCGTTAATTAAATTTAAATAAAATTGAACAGTATCATTACAGAATATTACACCCATATAGCATATTGAAGAATAAAGAAATACAATAAAATATTAAATAAATACATAAAAATAATTTTATGCAAATTTACTATATATTAAATAAACCACGAATTGTTAAATGATCCAAATTAATTCTCTACTTTTCTCTTTAGTTTTAAATCGATAATATTAAAAATAAATTGTTGAATGTCTCTTGAATCCTGAATTAACCCGCTGAATCAGCCGAGGTTTTACAATAATGTCTCTCTAAAGGAGTAGAAGAAGTAATTAATTAATTTATTCTCCTTCTCTCTCTTAAAAAAGAAAAAAAATACAGGTGTTGCTTGCAAAGACAAAAGAGCTGCCTTTCGGAGATCTCAAGGGCCTTGCGATTGCGCTCCCCCCTCGACGTTTCCGAGGTTATTCTGAGGCCTCGGTCACCACCATTGCCAACTCCCTCAAAACCCATCTCTTTGATTCTCCCAAAACACACACACACACACACACACACACACTTTTAAAAGAGAAAGCAGAGATTGTTATCAATCTACAAAGATAAACAAAAGAAGAATGGCTGCACTTTATTCGACGACATGTCGTTCACATTCATACTCTCTATTACCTTCTTCTTCTTCATCATCATCATTCCATGGGCAGAATCATCAACGATTAAACTTCTCCTCTTATATTGCGAAAAGGGTTTTACCAGCTAAGGTTTCTTTCCATTCTCGAAGAAATTATCATTTAAATGTGGTTCTCATGCAAGATGGTTAGTCCTTTTAGTTTTATTGTTCTCATCCTCTTTTTTTTCCTTTTTTTTTTTTTTTTCTAAAAACGATTGTTTTTTTAGTCGTATGAATTGTTTAGCAGATTTATTTGTATATTTTTTGATATGTTTGGTTAAATTGCCTACTTGTACCGTTGTGTGTCTTTTTGATTGCTGAATGCTTGATTTGCCTTTTGTTTTATGGCTATAAAATCCAAGGATGCCCTTTAATCTATATCGCTTCGGTTGTGATCAGGTTTTATATATATATATATATATATATATATATATATATAAACTTAAAAACAGTATAGAAGTCAGAGAATTTTTCTGCTTTTGATAATTTCGCTCGTCATTTTTTGAGATATTACTTGATCTCTCTCTTTGTGAATAATGAATATCTATGCCCTCTTGTTTGTTCTTATTTGAATGGTAAATGATTGCAGGTGCAGTGGCCGCTCCAGCGACCCTGGTTGAAAATGAGACTCCTTTTAAGAAATTGAAAGGTGGGTTGTTGTCTCCGGTGCCTTCAACTCAGGAATTCAAGGAAGCAGCTAGTTTTGATGTGAATAAAGATGAGTCAACTGTCAGTATCACTGTGGTTGGTGCATCTGGGGACCTGGCGAAGAAAAAGATATTTCCTGCACTTTTTGCTCTTTATTACGAGGGTTGTCTCCCGAAGGTTCAAATTTGATTTTTTGTGTCGTCTGTCTACACTTGAAAGTTTGATTTCAATTTTCGATTGTTTATAAAGTTTTCTTTTTGAGCTTATGATAATATATTAAGTTGTGAAGTTATTTGGTGGCAGCATTTTACAATCTTTGGCTATGCTCGGAGCAAGATGACTGATGCTGAACTTAGAAACATGGTTAGCAAGACACTTACTTGCAGGATTGATAAAAGGTGACTTTGGATCATTTTTTTGGCCTTGACGTGAAGTTTACATGTTATAAATATCCATGATTTATTTGGAGGTTGGGACATGATATGTGCTGCTGCTTCTGAATTTTCAGGGAGAACTGTGGTGAAAAGATGGACCAGTTTCTTAAGAGATGTTTCTACCATTCTGGTCAATATGATTCACTAGAAAACTTTGCTGAGTTAGACAAGAAGTTGAAAGAACATGAGGTAATGAGGGTCTAGGTCAGCACTTTAACAGAATGGATTATCTCTTTTAGTAGTAGATGACTTATTGGTGATTGGCATGTAAATTGAACAATTAGGAAAATTCTCTTTTCCATCTGTGGTTATGTGGATTGGAGGGCTTCCTGATAAGTATATCACTTTGACTAATGGAGTCAATTGGAAACTGTGCATTATTGTTATCTGTAGACATTCCTAGTTAGGTGCAAAAAATTGGCTGATTGGGTGTTAGGGAAGTTTTAGAGTTAAGATATTTTCTTGCAATGCCTAGATTTTATGCACCTTAGCTTTTGCACCTCTTTATTGATGCACATCCTTTAATTGTATTGGAAACTTGCAATGCTATATCATATAGAATATTCTTGCACCTCTATATTGGTGTTACCACTTACCATTTCCAAGCTGATTGAAAGAGTTTCGATGTAATTATGGGTATAATTGTTGGGTAGGTGCATTTAGGAATGAAAAGCAGCATTGCAGTTAATGAAAGACGTATTTGGTCATATAATTTTCACAACCGGTCATTGTGACTATGGGCATGGCGATTGAGCTTGCAAAGTGGTGGCATTTTATATTGCTGGATGCACCTTTAAAATGTTATCACCATCCTTCATTATCATTTTCATGATTTCGCCTTTAAACTATAATTCTCATTGTTCTTTACTATTTTGGTTTTATGTCTGGTGAACTATGCTGCAACTGAGATGCAATTAGTATTTTATCTGTTGTTTAGAATTTTGTAGAATCTTTTTTTTTTCTTAAGGTTAAGATACAATGGGGTTCTTTACAAATTTTCTATAAATAGTTCTACAACATGAGCATTTATATAATCGGATTCTGCTTGATAATGAAAGTTGCATGTGCAGGGTGGAAGAGTTTCTAATCGCCTCTTTTATCTGTCAATTCCTCCAAATATATTTATAGATGCAGTGAAATGTACAAGCTCATCAGCTTCATCTAGTATTGGCTGGACCAGGGTCATTGTTGAGAAACCCTTTGGCCGAGATTCGGATTCCTCAGCTGCTTTGACAAAAGCCCTCAAGCAATACTTAGAAGAGGATCAGATATTCAGGTAGAAGATTTCTAAACTCAATCAGCTTTTATGAAGGGATTTGGAGCACAGTCTGATCAGATGGATATTCCTTTTTTCAGGATAGACCACTATCTGGGAAAGGAACTTGTGGAAAACCTGTCTGTTCTTCGCTTCTCTAATCTCATTTTTGAACCCTTATGGTCAAGGCGGTATATCAGAAACGTACAGCTGATATTCTCTGAAGATTTTGGCACTGAAGGACGTGGAGGGTACTTTGCATTATAAAATGAGAGTATACTTTGCAATTCTGTATTCTATTTAAGAGCTTACAGTTAAAACTTTTGAATTGGTTGCAACTAGGTATTTTGACAATTACGGAATAATAAGAGACATAATGCAGAACCATCTGCTTCAAATACTAGCCCTCTTTGCGATGGAAACACCTGTCAGTTTGGATGCAGAGGACATCAGAAACGAAAAGGTTATTGTTACTTGCTTGAAAGTGAGCCATTTTAGCATAATCTTTTTCCCTAGTTTAAATATCATTTCTTGTTGGATTGCAGGTCAAAGTTTTACGATCAATGAGGCCTTTACAACTTGAAGATGTTGTTGTTGGGCAGTACAACAGCCACACAAAAGGGGGAGTTACTTACCCAGCATACATCGATGACAGCACTGTGCCAAAAGGCAGCTTAACTCCAACATTTGCTGCAGCTGCTCTCTTCATAGATAATGCAAGATGGGATGGAGTGCCTTTTCTAATGAAAGCTGGCAAAGCATTACATAAGAAGAGGTGAGCATTACTACATTGATGGCAAAATGTACCAGGTGTTTGCTTCAAGAAACTAACATTTTCTCTTATGACCGAGTAATATGTTTATAATACATGTAATTTTCTTGTTTTTCCCAGGGCCGAGATAAGGGTGCAGTTCCGGCATGTGCCTGGCAGCTTATACAATCAGGATTTTGGGAATGATCTTGATCTGGCTACAAATGAGCTTGTTATTCGAGTGCAGCCAGATGAAGCTATTGATTTGAAGATCAATAACAAGGTCCCTGGATTGGGAATGAGATTGGACCGTAGCAATCTAAATCTTCTCTATGCAGCAAGGTAATGTTTAAGATCACTTGAATGTTATACATGAAAAGTCTTCCTTATATGCAGCAAGGTCCATCCAACAATATCTTGATTGCAAATTAACTTGGTATGCCATTTGTAGATATTCAAAGGAGATTCCAGATGCATATGAGAGGCTTCTGCTGGATGCAATTGAAGGGGAAAGGAGATTGTTTATCAGGAGTGATGAACTGGATGCAGCCTGGGCACTCTTCACTCCCGTTCTCAAGGAGCTTGAAGAGAAAAACGTTATCCCCGAATATTATCCTTATGGTAGTCGAGGCCCTGTTGGGGCTCACTATCTAGCTGCAAGATACAACGTCAGATGGGGCGACCTTAGTATAGAGCAATAACTCGGGGGGGTTTTGACACTTAATAGTGTAGCGGGATAAGGCGAGCAGATCGCTTTGTTATTTTTCTGTCATTTGTTAGGGTTACTTAATTTTCTTTATCTTTGTGGGTTACGAAAGAGCTCTTGTATATGAACTCGTTGGACACTAGGAGCATGCCAGTTACTGGTGCAAGCAAGCAAAATTTATCATTGAAGATGAGGAATATATTTCCTTTTGTGTTTTAAATAATCCTTTTGTTTTTGGCTTTGCCATGTATTGTTGGTTCTTCGAGGTGAAAATTATGCTTTGTTTGTTTCTAGGAAAATGAATTTCTGGAAATCATTTTCCCCACTTTTCCATGTTTGGTGAACATAAGAAAAATGAGTCAAAGGAAACTCAATTCTGGTCAAAGGGAAAAAAGAAGTTTTATGAGAGGAAAGTGTTTTCTTTTCTCTATTCTAAGGAAAACACTTTCCCATGAAGCACCTTTTCTTTGCCTCGTCTTCATCTCCAAAATCTCTGTTAGCCTTTTCAGCGATAATATTCACACTAGCAAACCACTTTCCAACATCAAAATGGGAAAAGTTGTTTCACTTGCAGAGGCTGCCAAAGGGTCATTTGTCTTCCAGCAGGGGAAGCCATGCCCATGTCAAGCCCGTCAGCATAGACTGATGAGTAATTGCTTATCCTGTGGCAAGATTGTCTGCGAACAAGAAGGAGAGGGGCCTTGCAGTTTCTGCGGCGCCCTTGTGTTAAAGGAAGGAAGTACGTATGATGGTCTTGAAGAAAGCACGGCTCCTACATCTGATGCTAAATTTGCAGCTGAGGCTTATGCTAAAAGGCTTGTGGAGTATGATCGAAATTCTGCAGCACGTACAACTGTTATTGACGACCAAAGTGATTACTATGAGATAGAAGGCAACAATTGGCTATCAAATGAGGTATTCAAGTTATTGCAATATGCAACATACTGGTTGCATTCTCTCTGTTGCAACTGCCTACAAGGAGTTGAGCTCTCTCCTTTATCTTTTACCTTTTTATCTTTTTTTTTTAAAAAAATTCTCTTTACAGGAGAAGCAACTCTTGAGGAAGAAACAAGAGGAAACAGAAGAAGCAGAACTGGCTAAGAGAAGTAAAGTGGTTGTGACTTTTGATTTGGTTGGACGCAAGGTATCGAATTTTTAGCAACCAGGCTTTTTTGTGTCATTTCAAATAATTCTCGTTTCCCCATTCCTGTAAAAAATCCTTGTTGTTGCAGGAAGCTTTTTGCTTCAAATTTTAAATAGTGGCACAATTATGACTGTTCCTGCTTTTGACATCCTTTGCTTATTTTTTAAAAGCTTTGACTGTAATTTTGATGCAATTATATTCAAGTAAATATGACCCCAATGACATATTCCATTAATTCATTAATAAATTATATTATAAGTGATTAAATATTTATATTTAATATTTTTTATATATTAGATAAATTTGAAAAAAAAATTAATTCATTAATAAATTATTTTCCAGTTCATTTTCCATAACATAACCAAACACTGGAAAATGTTTTCCGGTTCATTTTCCATTACACTACCAAATATCAAAAAATACTTTCCCAGAATTCACTTTCCTCGGAATTCACTTTCCAAAAGAAAACTACTTTCCTGCAAACAAACGGTTAGAAGAAATACAAATTGAGTTTAATTTTAGTAAACACGTTGTACTTTAGTTTTGTCCTTTCCCTTTTATTCTCTATTAGGAGGTTTACTAAGCCAGTCGTAATTTAATTTTTTATGCTAATTTTTAAAATATTTTTTTAAAATAAAAAAACAAAAAAATATAAATTCAACGTAATTAGGTCAATTCTCAATCATTTTACAAACTTCCAACAAGTTTTTATGAAAACTTGATTTTGACCCTTGTTTATTTTTATTACTTTTCTTATATTTTTATTTTAAAATAAAAATATAAAAAATCAAAGATTTTTGTGAAAATATGTCCACAAAGCAATTCAGCCAATTCTCAACCATTTCACTATTCTTGACTTTAAGATGAGTTTTCATCCAAACTTGATTTTGGCCCTTGTTACTGTAATGTTAGTTCTGAATCACCATGGTATGATAAAAAAAAGGCCATGCATTATTGCTCATCATGGAATTGCTTCAAATATCCTAAGATATTGCTACTCTAACTATAAATTTTAAATATTAAATAGATACATTGTTCTCATGCAAACAAGTATACAACATAAACTTGTATTGATTTAGTATAAGGAATGACAAGGGTAATAAAATAATTGATGATGACTCGACAATGTAGATGTTAATATGTATGAACAAGAAGGAGAGGAACAAATTCACATATATGTTGATGTTACTTTTAAAATTGCTCATTTGACAATCAAAATGCCAAAATGTTATTCAGGCAAGTTTAGTGGCAAGTCTCTTGGAACAAAATATTTATCTACTTATGATGATGATATTAATGGCAGAAATAAAGTACTATTGTTTATTGGAGAAGACGGTTTAAGTTTAGATAAAGATGATGATGGTGTTAAAGATGATAAGTTATGGTGTTGAAGTTGGTGTTAGTATTAAAAAGGGTGTTAATGTCAAAAGTTATAGCGTTGATTCTTAATTAGGTGTTGAAATGGGTGTTGATGTGGGTAGTTTAGATATTAATATGAGAAGTGATTGGGTTGGATTTAGTGAAAAGGATGGTATTAAATGTGAAAACGATTACAAGGATGATGAAACTAATAAAGATGATAAGGATTATATTTCTTCAAATGAGAGATAAGTGGATTGATAGCTTACAAGGAAAAACTTATTTTAGGGTGCATCAAAGTTGGAGAATGAATGAAAGTTAAACATTGATGTGGATGATATTGATGTTTGAAAACTTTGATAGTAATGATGAAAGTGATGAGGATGAAAGCGGCAATGATGAATAGAAGCAGGAAAAAAAAATTATTGATCTTACAATTAGCTATAGGAGTAAGACATTTAAGATGGGTGTTGAAGTTTGCAAAATATCAGATTTTCATTAATGTCACTTACTTCATAAATAATAGATATTATGAAAAAATATGAAGTGAAACATAGATATCATTTGAAAAAAAATACATTAATAAAAAAGAAAAGGTTAGAGCTACATATATGGATGATGGTTGTTAGTGGAAGATATATACTTATTTGGTTCTTGGTAGTGAGATTTCATGATGAAGTCTTTACGAGACCAACATAGTTGTGTTAGTTTTAGAAATATAAAAATAGCTAATTTTAATTGGGTAGCAAAGAAGTTACTTTCAATAATTAATGTTGACCCAAACATTTCCAATGACGCCCTCAATAAAACTTTGAATGAAAAGTTTGGGATTAAACCACACCAACACTACGAAGATTTAAGACTAAGGCTACAATTTTATTTTTTTCATGAAAAGAAGTCATAGAGAGTCTTAAAACAATACATCCCAAGTTTTGATGTGTTAACAGGACTTGATATTAATTAAAACTCTAAATTACATTCACCAAGAAAGTTTCAAAGAATATATGTATGTTTGAAGACGATGAAGTAATGATTTGTTAATGGATGTATACCTTTTATTAGGATCGATGAAATCATCTCAAGAGCCTTAATGGAGAAGTATTGTTGACAACAGTTGGTTTGAAAGGTAATAATATTTTTCCCCTTGCATATGCTGTTGATGAGTGTGAAAACAAGGACACATATAGATGGTTTTATATGCACTTTATGGATAAATCAAGCATATAAAATGAGAGGCCTTTTTGCATCATGTCTGACAGACAAAAGGTGAATATCCCATTTGCAGCTAATCGTTCTTTATGTAACTTTTGCAACCCATTTGATGTTTTCATCTTATTTGATGCATGTTTTGTTCATAGAGTCTACCAAAAGCTGTAGCAGAGACTTTCCCAAAGGCAACCCACAGACACTATTATAGACACTATTTCAAATATATTTATGCTAATAGAAAAATGAAAAGATTCCATGGTTTAGAACTAAAGATGTGATTTTAGGTCGCCTCAAAAGCCTATACAAATCTAGAATACAAAAACCATATGAAGGATATTGAGGTTGTAAATAATGGAGCTTTAAATTGGTTAAAAAATCCCTAAAGGGTAGTATTGCATTTTTTTTTTCAAGTATAGATCATATTTAACCACATTAAAGAATCATATTAACTTGAAAACAACACTCTTATTTTCAGACTTCCAGAATGAACTTCGAAGCAGCACATCACTCTCCAAACTCGTTAAACTGGACTTAGTATCGACAAGATTTATGATTACACAGAGATGAACAACCTCTCTCTCACGCATACACACTGCATAAGCAATCATGCTGGCTAACGAGGAAGATGAAACTGTCTGCATAGCCCATGTTTCATGATTGGTCCCAAAGGCTAAGGAACTGGAGGGTCCACTGCATTTGCATGATCCAAAAACTTGAACTAAATGTAACTCCTGGATTCAAGGCACTCATTGTCTGCAATGTGGACCACAGGACATGTAAATTGTTATCTTCACTCCTTTCTTCTTCTCTACTAGAATAGGAAAACTCACTGCTTTCACACATTCACAGTTGCACACGGCCCATAAGTCTACTAACCGACAATCACGTGCTAGTGCTAACTATTGTGGTCACTCAAAAACCTGAGTCACCCTAATTACAACCTCTATTTTAATTTCTTTCGCTTTTTCATCAGAAATAAGCTAATCTTTTCAGTCTCGTAAGAAAAAAGGCACGTGTGCCGAAATTAAGGAATTTATGAGCATTAACTTCTCGGAAAAGCTTGAACTCCTAATCCTAGTGGATAAAGAAAGAACACTCTTGAATCTTAACCATCAAGCCATCCTTGTGCAGTTCATTATCCTTATAACCACTAAACAACAACAACAAACAGATAATTATTGCCTACCATGTACATTATGTAAGACAAATGGAAGGTAATTTTAAGTTGATAAGCATAACAACAACCACCACCTTAATCATAGTATCGTCAAATTATGTATTAGGTTCAGCTCATGTGTTAACTGCTTAACAAATAATGTTAGTGGTCAGATCACATAAAAGCTTTCATCCTTGAAACATAAATATTCTAGCACGATGAACATTAAACTTTACTGGCTATAATAAAAGATATGGCCCAGTCAAATGAAAGAGAAAAGCGGTTACCTTAATCATTTTGTAGTAACTTTAAGTTGAAACATTGCGACAAAAAAAAAAAGGTTGGAAATTTCAATCTTTGAACATGAAGCCAAATATGTTGACAAATGAGATTGAAAGGACAAGAAAGCCGTGCCCTTTTGAGATCACCTTCTTCAATCAAAGAGGCTCCTATTTTCCCCTGTTCCCATGGAACCTAAGAGCCCAAATCAATATCAACCACAGATGCCCTCTTTCTTGAATCCTCCACAAGAAGCAAGCATGTCAGAGAACAACATCAACAGCAATAACAACAAGCCTGCAGATATCGAAGATTTTCAAAATATGATGGCGGACAAAGATGATAGCAAGAAGAAATTAGCACCAAAGAGAAGCTCCAACAAAGACAGGCACAAGAAAGTGGAAGGTAGAGGAAGGAGGATAAGGATTCCAGCTCTTTGCGCGGCCAGGATTTTTCAATTGACAAGAGAATTGGAGCATAAATCTGATGGAGAAACAATTCAGTGGTTGTTGCAACAGGCAGAACCATCGATTATTGCTGCGACTGGTACTGGGACCATTCCTGCATCAGCTCTTGCAGCTGCAGGAGCCTCTGTTTCAGAGCAGGGGGGCTCTGTTTCAACTGGATTGCATGCAAAAATGGAAGGGTTGGGACCAGGAGTTACTGGGTCCAGAGATAGGAATGATTGGACCCTGTCGAATACTAAATTAGGAATATCTAATGTGGCAACTGGGGTCTGGCCATCTGTTGGTGGAATTGGGTTAGGATTTGTTCCCAATTCTGGTCAATCAACATCGAATTTTGGAAACGAAAACTCCAGTACTTTACCGAAATATGGGTTCCAAGGGGTTGAGTTTCCAAATATTAACATGGGCTTAATGAGTTTTTACTCCATGTTTAGTGGCACTAACCAGCAACTTCCTGGCTTGGAGCTTGGACTTTCACAGGATGGCCACAGTGCGATGTTAAATCCTCAAGCTTTGAGTCCCTTTTACCATCAGATGGTGCAGGGTCGTGGTGTCTTGGATTCGTTGAATCAAGAAAAGCAGCAAGAGCAACCTCCTGATAAAGATGATTCCCAAGGATCAAGGCAGTAGAAATACGAGATAAGTTTCTAATGGATGGATATCCATTAGAAATCAGTAGAACAGTAAAGCGTACATTCCCATATTTTCTTGCCTTTGAGGACTAGAAATGAGTGCAAGACTTGATCAGCACTGGCCAATCTCTTGATCAACAGTTTCATCTAAGTTTACTAAAACAGGTGCTTTTCTGCCTTTCTTTAGTTCTATAAGTGAATGAGTACATATTTTCTTCGTTTCTTATTTAGAAGTATAAATAAAAAATAAACTTCTTATAATTTGTCATATGCAGGTTGAAATTTGAAGATAACATGGTTTGAAGTTTACATTTGGAGTTTGTTTCATATATGTTTTTGCGGGAGTGTTGTTTCACAAATATTTTGGTGCAAGATGATCAAAAGAAAAATATTTTTGCCACTATTAGACCTACATGTTTCTGTGTTTTCTTGCCTATATTTTCAAGAATTATTGTTTCTCTGAAAGATAAAATTGAGTAGTTTATATTCCTGTTTAAACAACATACACTATTCTTGAATAGTCACCCTGGTGAATCTAATTAAACCAATTTCTCTGGTTTCTTTCGCTCGATATTGTTTCCTGCATTAACCGCAGCCACAACGATAACCTTTCTGAATCAAGCAGCATATAGCTGGTTGGGTCCTTTAAGTCATCCCTTTAAGCTATTTTACCTTTGGCAACAAGAAAGAAAGTTTGAGCTTCATTGCCTGCAGCGTCACATGGCTACAAGCCTACAAGTTATACATTTCCATTTTGAGAAAAAAGGTCAGTTCTCACCACAGAATGTTTTCCAATCTTTAGCATAGATATTTCATGCCGGTACAGTCCTAAGTGATTTAATATTCAGGCTGAATGCACATTTCCTTGCAACTCACTTTTTTCCCAAATGAAAATCTGCTTTGCAATATCGGCAGTCCATGCATGAAATTTCGTTTCTTCCTCTCCAAGGAGGAGTTCTCGTAGGTCCTAACACAGATTGACAAATGCCTGCTTAAGTGATCATTATCCAATTAACTTAAATCCTAAGCAGCTCAGACTCGTGGGTATGAAATTGATACTGCATTTCTCAGCGGGGTGAACACAGCTCACCCCCTCAGCTTATGCTGAAATCGACTCTAATTTCCACCTAAAAGATTTCTTCTTCTTCTTCTTGGTGCCAGCATCAAAAATATCTGGAATT
Organism: Populus trichocarpa; assembly: GCF_000002775.5. Lineage (NCBI taxonomy): Eukaryota > Viridiplantae > Streptophyta > Magnoliopsida > Malpighiales > Salicaceae > Populus > Populus trichocarpa. The sequence goes on along the minus strand of NC_037287.2, from coordinate 17,697,207 downwards.
TCTTATAGCCCTCTAAAAAAAAAAAGAAGAAGTTGCCCCTTCATTTCAAACTTTGCTACATTGCTACGCTCTTACAATTCCATGAATCTGGGGAATAATGAACGATGTCCATGAAGTCCAATTATATGATTTCCCCCCCTTTTTTCCCCTAGTTTTTCCTGAGATAATGTAATATGAACGTCTTTAATCCAGACACTAGTTGAGCTTTATATTTTATTGTAATATGACAGGCATTTTGGTATATCTTTTAATCCAAACTATACCTTGTGGATTTGTAATGTGCAACCAACGGGCGTTATAGCTCAATGTATTCTCATTTTGCTTGAAGGAGGGAGTGAGGTCGTTTTGGGTTCAAATTCTAGTCTTGTTTTTTTCTCAAGAAATCTTCAAGTTCTACTCTTAGTTATCATCCAAGTAAAAAAAAAGGGACTAACCTAGGCAAGATATCTAAAAAAATGATAAAATGAAGCTTACAAGTTCCAAAAATATGCTAATGCCTCCCCAGGTGGCTTTATCTTATCAGGATTTGTATATCTTAGATTAGGCAACATGGCCTAAGCCCAACCAGGCATTCGCCAGTATTTGACAGCAGTGACCCATAAAACTTCTTTAATCCACCTTCACTGGTACACCAATTCATCCCCAACACCAAATAAATTGCCCCAAACCAGTATACTTCTCCTCTTTTTGTCAGGAAATAGAGATCGGAATCCGACATTGCTCGAGGAGAGGAAGGATGTGGATATCAGCAAGGACGGAACTACTTGTTAGACGGGGAAGCCTGGTTTCTGGTCTATCTTCTCCTTTGCTTTATTTTATTTTCAAATTCATCCTCGTGTTTTTTTATATGGTACCCCTAGTTGTGAAGTTTCAAATCTCTCCCTGGACGGTAGAAACCCAGGTCGAGATATCCCAAAAGTTGAGTTTTTTTAGTATTTGATATTTGTTTTTGGGCTTATATATTGAGTTGGGTTCCTGATTTGAAGGAGCTGAAGAAGAAGATGGTGAAGATCTCCTCAATCCTTGAGATGTTAATGAGAGGATGGTTTGGGTGTAACAATGGCAAGCCTAGAATTCTCTCTGAAATTGAAGCCCAGGACGAAGAATGTTTTTGAGATGACCTGACCTTCTGAAAAGAAAACTACGCTCGTGAAAATAGGTGGACTGAGAGGTTCAAAGCGGATAATATATAGCATGTTGGGCCAGACCGTTATATTTGGTATCAGAGCAAGGACGGCTCGTCTTAAGGTGAGAGGATTGTGATATCCCATATCAAAAACGAGCGTCCAGAGCCAGGGCCTTATAAATGGTGCCGGTTGCTAACATGTTGTACGCGTTTTAGAGCCATGCGTGGCTGCCAAGAACAAAACCGTGAGGTGGACCTAGGTGGAAGCCTTGGAAATGGGTGGACTGGGAGGCCCAAAGCGGACAATATACAGCATGTTGGGTCAGGTCGTTACAGTTTTTCACTCGGAAATGTATCAAAATAATATTTTTTTATTTTTAAAAATTATTTTTAACATTAACGTATCATAATGATCTAAAAAAATAAAAAAAATATTAATTTAAAATTAAAAAATAAAAAAAAAACTTTTAAAATATAAAAACAAGATGTGACTAGAAACTCAAGACTTCGTAACATGCTTGATCTGGTACGTGCATGATGACTTCATAATGTAAAGTTAAACCCTATAGCCAGTAAGCGGACAAAATTTATTACTTTTCCGAAAACAACAGAACCGCTTGTTACAAGTGGACAGTTCAACGTTGTGAAGTGGCTAGTGGTCCAAATCAAATGGGTTCTTGGACCACTTACAGATGAATTTGGGTCCAGTCCATTAAGGATGATGGCATTACAGCACACACTGACACTTCCCTTGCCGGAACATGTTTTTTGTTTTTACTCTGAAGGATCCAAATTCAATCCAGCGAAGAGGAGGGTTGGCAGTTTGGCACTATTCAAAAAAATTTGAATTACCTGATAAGATTTTTTAAGATCTCTCCAGGAATTAAAAATCCGGGTAATTCTCCTAAATAAATTTCAAAAAACTTGGATAAGAGGAAAAAAAAATTTGGGGCGCCCGGAATTTACCCAAAATTCTTTATTGTTTTTTAATTCATTAATAAATAAGTAACCTGTTCATAGATAATTATTATTTAATAAAGCTCGAATTGTCTAAAGTGTATTGAGCTAAACTCGGAAAAAATGATAATTTTTGAATTTTTTTGAAAGAAAACTTGGAAAAAAAATCAAGAATTTGAGAAAAAAAAGTTATTGGCAATTTTTTTTTCTCTCGGAATCACCCGAAAGCTCAGCCCAATCAAGAAGTAGTGCTTTTAAAAGCAAGCTGTACGGAATCGCTCTAGAATCCACAGTCACTCGAATTGATGCTGATTATGATGTTCTTTTTATGCTTCGTCTGATAATGGCATTGATTACCGACTGAAGTTAAGGAAGCTGTAGCCCGAAGGGCAGGTTTTTTTTTTTTTTTTTGAAATTATTTGTTCGAGTTTTATAAATTTTAGAACCATTAAAAACTTATATAATCATTAATTTTAGAGTCTGTAAGATAAGTTGAGGTACGTACAAGCTGGCCTAAATACTCATATTAATAATAAAAAAAAACCAAAACAAAGTCTCTTTTTGCCTATACTACTCATTGTTAATAAACAGGTCGAGAGTCCATGTGGTGGAATGTTAGTTGTCGAAACGGAAAATGTTGATAGGATGGAATAAAGTTTTCTATATAATCCCTAGAATTGCACAAGATTCTACGTGAATAATTGTTTTGAAAATATGAAATTGAAGTGTGTTTGGTGAACATATATACAAGATTGAATTGTTGTTTCATGATGTACATAATTTATGCATGAGATTTAATAAATATTATCTTTTATGTTTAAAAGTGGAATTATGTTTAAACTGTGTTTTGGTTAATATATTATAACAAAAAAGACATAAAAAATATAAGCATGCTTAATTAAAGAACATTTAAACATAAATATAAAAATATATATGTTTCTAAAATAATTTTGAAGTGAAATCTTATTTTTTAAAAGAAAAAAAGATAGTAAAACATGTTTATTATGTCTTAATTATTATTATTTTTTTCAATACAACAACCAAATACTCTTGTTAAATAATGTAATGAGAATAGGGATGATCTCTTCCATGTCAATCTATTTGCTTTCAGCTGTTAAAGAAAATATGATCACCAAGTATGCTGATAAATCATGCAAATTAACTGGCATTCATGGTTTTCATTCATATTTTCTTTTTTTTTATTATTATTATTAATGTGGGTGTTCGAGTCAGCTTGTATACACCTTGATTAATTCTATGGGTTCTTAAATTAACGACTATATAAGTCTTCAATGACTATCATATTAATAACTACATAATTTAAATTTAAAATTATATGAGAAGCAAATTTTTTAGTTTGAAGTTATGTTACTTCATGGATGGTTCTTCTTCTTCTTTTCTCATTGGGGGTAAATTTTTTGGAAGAAAAAAACAATTGATTCTTTACCTCAAGTTGTCACCTGTGAGTGGTGCAGAGGATTGCTCACTGACTATCATCGAAAGGACAAGACATATCACAGCCAAATGAGCAGCGATGATTTTTTAAAGGTTTTTTTTATTTAAAGATATATTAAAATATTTTTTTAATTTTATTTATTTATAATATCAATACAGAGGTATTAAAAAAAACATTAATTTATTATTATTTTTTAAAAAATAAAATATATTTTTGAAACACGTATACTGTATAGAGCAGGAGCTCAAAGAGGCGGATGACTCCCTTGCCACGGCAGGTGGGCCTTGTATAACCTTTACCTCCTGGCTTGGTACGGACATCTGTCCCTTTGTCCTTCCCTCTACTTTTGATTTAAATAAACACCAATGAGGTTGATGCCATGTTGCATAGGTATTTGGTACATTTAGCATTTACCATAAAACAATTAATTTAGTAATATTAATTTTATTTATTCAGCTTTAAAATTATGGTGACTCAATTGTCCAATGTAACTCTTTAAAAAATAAAACAATATAATATTTTACTAAATTATCTCCACGAGTACACTCAAGGGTTATATTATCATGTCAAGAGTATATAAAAAAATCAATTTAATAATTTTTTAAAATCACTTGATAAAAAAAAAAAAAAACACCTCGGCCATAGAAGCAATACCTAGCTCACTCATGTCACATGTGATACTGTCCGAAATGACCAGAGTTGCATGTAATACTGTCCGAGATGACTAGGACAACAAAAATTTCAACGACTCTGAATCCCTCTAACCTCCATGTGCACAAGAAACGGGGATGGTGAGTAATTACACCCATTACTGTGGTCTGTTCTTTATGCCCGTTTTTCTATTACTTCCACGTGCTCACTTTTTTATATACTTTAGATTGATTCCCTGTGTTATGTTGCCGACTGAAACATTGTTTTAAAAAATGTAAAAAAGATGCGCCCACGTTGTTAATTTTTTTAATTTATTTTACTGTTAAAAAAGATTTTAAATACAAATTAAAAAATTTATACATATATTTAATAATATAAATTATGAATTATACGTATCTATAAATAATAACAAATTTGTTGATCACAGATTGAATTTGAAACTGAAATAAAAATATTGTTTCTTATAAAAAAAAAATTGACACTTTATTTTAGTTTGATATTGGATCCCTAAAGTATTAATTGGTTTGAGTTAATAAAATAAAATTTATTCTTAATATCACAAGATTTCCATATAAAAACCTGTTAAGAAATATTGCATTTATTTTTCTGGTCTAATTTAGAAGAAATACGAATTGAATTAAATTGGAAGGGTATTTATAATTTATTTAAACTTGTAAAATCAATAATAAACTCGTGATTTACATGATTTTGATCGAGTTTATTAATTGTTTATTAATTTTACATGAATTAAATCAGTTTTACTAATTTTCAAGTTTTCAAAAATCATATAATTTTACGAGTCTATCTCTTCCAGCTTTATCCAATGATGTGAAAAAAATAATATAAAAAAAAATGTGCTATCGGTATCATATAATGTTCAGTTGTATCACAGATTCCTACCAGCAGCACACCACTCCCCAATATAAGATACTAAATACATATTCCGATTCCAAGGAGTGAGGGGTGAGAAGGATTTCCATAACCAAATATACTGATGTATAAAATTGGAACATCAAATGATTGTGATGAGTTCCTCTAATTGGCATCCACCAAGTATTTCATTAGTCTACATGCATGGATGGAACAGAGTCCTATATAGAGGTTCCAAGGAAAAAGGCGAAAACGATTCTATATTTCTGCAAGTAGCCGAACCAGTCTATTCAGGGGAGGGGAGGGGAGGGGAGGGGAGGGGAGATACAAGATTTCTTGTTCTTTTTTTAAAAAAATTAAATTAAAAGGGATCAGTTGTTTCCTATAATATGCGAGAAGAAACATTGTTTATTCCAGCATTGTGTTAACTATTTTTGTCATTTGAACAATCATCTTGATTTCAGGAGTGGAGTTGTCTTTTTTTTTTTCTTTTCATATGATCAAAATATCATTTGTTAATTGATAGGAGGTGATATAGCAAATTTATGTTTTTTAAATACTATCAAATTAATTCATCACCCTTGAAAGCTAAAAAGATAAGCCTTTGGTAAGGGTTTTTGTGTATTTTCAATTTTAGTTGCACGGTTAAAGGACGATGATATTCTTAAAAACTAAAAACTTTTGGCCTTGCAGAAAGGTTTTTTTTTTTTCTTTGTATGTTTTTTCTACAGTAAAATGACATGTCTAATCTTTGACTTAAAAATATCTAAGCCTAGCAAGGGAGAGTATTTTTGTCTTTTCCATATGTTTTTTTTTTTGTGATATTAGAATGCCCTCATGGGCTTTTTAGTAATTTTAATTATTAAAGTATTAATAAATCAATATAAAAGGTGGACGCGTGCAACGCGTCATTATCCCTCCACCAAACGGGTGGCGCGCGAGACATGTTATGATGGCCGAAATCCACCAACTGTCATGTCATTTGACGCGTCACATGGCGGCACAACTATTAGTATGGTGCGTTTGGCCTGGTTAGCAGCGGTTCGACGGCAATGAAGGTTTTTAGTTTCAATTATCATTTTTTTTTATCCTTTTCAATAATATCTATGTACTTTCTTTCAATTATTTTTCTATGCATGATTTAGTTCTCATTGTTTTTATTTTTTATTTTTTTCAATTTTTTTTATGATTGAGAATTTTCTTTTGTTATTTTTTCGTGTTTGTCTTTTATAATCATGACTCGATCCACCAGTTTTGATAATTAGTCCGGTTTAAATTTGATCTTTTTAAAAATTCATTATAATTTTTTTTTTCATTTTTTTCATTTGGCATTAAATTATTGGGTCTTGACCTTCATTGGATCCATAATCTTGGTTTTTTCCAATTTTATCACTTGAGTTTGCTGGTATTTTTTTTTCATTGATTTTTTTCCCCAATTTTATCTTTTATTGTTTGGATTTCTAGGGATTGACAACATGTATTTTTTTTCATTCTTTTTATATGATGTGGAGGTCGTTAATTTTTTTAAGAAAATACACCTACAGCGCTTTGTCATTGTTTTTTTACGCTTTAAAAAAATCAGGTCAACCCACAACGAAGTGTAGGCAAGCTATCTAATTTTTTTTTTCTAAATGAAGAATCTAAATAAAAAGACAATGATTTCTCCCACATTATATATGTTTAGTGTGTGTTTGGTAATGTAGTGTAATATATTTTTTAAAAATATAATTTGAAAAAATATCAAAATGATTTTTTATATATAAATTTTTTTATTTTTAACATAAAACACATCAAAATCATAAAAAAAATACTGGCAAAAAAACCATCGTGATATATCTTCCAGCCGTACACATTTTTAAAACAATTTCAAACGCCTTTTCAAATATAAAAATAAATGATGCCTTAGCATAGAGTAAAAGGATGAAAAAGTTACTTTTATAATTTTTATGTCCCTTTTACTTGTGTTCGGTTGATTAGAAGATGAGAAAGTTTCTCGAAGATTAGAATTTTACTTTAAAAAATGGGGTTAAGTGTTAAGTTTGCGATGAGAGAGGGGTTAGGAAATTTTAAATGGGGAGAATCTTGAAGTCCTGTGTCCTTTCCATTTTTTAATTTAAATTTGTTTTATTCTTATTTTATTCTTTCACTTATATTTCAGATCAAATATCCCTTAACACTTAACACTTTTTATATATTTAATATTTTCATTAAATCTTAATTCTTTAACGTTTTTTTTCCTTCAAATTTTAACTTTATACCAAACACAAGCTTAACGAGGAGCTTGCCATAAAATCAAAGGAAGAGAGAGTAACCCTAAATCCAAACAAAGTCCAACCAGATGTCAATATAATTAATGTTGTGACGACAGTATTTGAAACGCGGGTTAATTTGTATTTTTAAAAAATTTAAAATTATTTTTACTTAAAATTAATATATATTTTTTTATATTTTGGATTGTTTTGATACGCTGATATTAAAAATAATTTTTAAAATATAAAAAAATATTATTTTAATAGACCAAAAGTAAAAATATGGGTGACAATATTTATTTTTTTAAAATTAATTTTGATTAAAGTATATGAAAATAATCTTGAAAAAATAATAATTAAAAAAAATCAATATTTAATGTAACGCCTTTTGAAAACCAGTTAGAAACTCTGCAGTCCGTAGAGTATTAAGACGTGCTATTGATAAAAAGAGTCTATAAAACCAGGGCAAGAAATGTTGAAAACCCACTTACACTAGCCAGAGAAAAACTTGGAGCCGCCTTGTGAAAGGATACCAATCAATAATCACAAACCCTCTAACGGAGAAGAAGAGGAGACCAAGTTCTGGGAGGAGGGGCGTAGGTAGACCCCATGTTACCAGGCGACAACAAGCCTGTTTGACAGTGCCCCGTCCCTTGCTTTCTCCTCTCTTCTCTTATGCTGATTATTCTTTCTTTTCTTTTCTTTTTGAAGGGATTAGTGTTGTTAATGTGAAGTCCCTCCAAAACTCTTCGTCCAAACCAAGAGAACCCAACAAACACACAACACAACAGAATTCAGAATCCGAAGGTACAAAAAACTGATGACACTGATGGAAAGAAAGTACACCAGCAAACCAAAACAAAGCCAACCCATTTCTCTACGTTTTTGACACACACAGACATAATCCTCTGCTTTGGTTTTATAAATCTCTACTTTTTCTAGTTCTTCTCCCTGTTCTTGTTCTAGTTGTTATCGAGAATATGGACTGCTGGTCTCCTCTCACAATGGATGATGAATTTGAGAAGCTTGTAATTCGAATGAACCCTCCAAGGTGAATTTACTTTTGTTTGCTTTTAATTTCATTTAATGTGCGAGTTTTTGTTTGAATTGAAAAGGGTGGTTGTGTTTTCTTGAAATTTTCATTTCTTGAGCTCAAAGTTCAGATTTTTTTAAGGATTTGGCAATATGCGTGTGTGATATTGTTTCTTGTCTGTGTTTAATTTTGCAGGGTTACAGTTGATAATGCCTCAAGCAGGACAGCCACTTTGATTGAGGTGTTTGATTGAATCATTTGGATGTTATTGGTTCGTTTTATGAGCTTTTGTGAGTTTAAAGTCTGTAACTTGATTTTGTTTTGTTGATAATTTTCAGGTTGATAGTGCTAATAAGCGTGGTAGTTTGTTAGAGGTGGTTCAGGTTTTGACTGATTTGAATCTTTTAATCAGACGAGCTTACATTTCTTCAGATGGAGAATGGTTCATGGATGGTTAGTTTTTTGTCCTTTGCCTTTTCATTCAAGTTTGGTGGCTCTGTAAGTCAATTAATTGTTGTTGATTTTCTTGTCTTAAAATGGTTCTTTTGCAGTGTTTCACGTTACAGATCAACATGGGAATAAGTTATCCGAGGATGATGTGGCTGAAAGAATTCAACAGGTAGGTCTGCTAAACTGGCCTCCATTTTAACCAAAACTGGAAAATGGAAATATTTACATTTATAGTTTCCATGTGAAAGTGGAATTAAAGAGACTTTAAAGCATATAACTTTGGTGCTGAGTCCTGACTTCTTTTCTAAATGTTTTATGCCCTAATGGAGCCTTAGCTCCAGCAAGTGCCTCTGTGTTTTTAGCCTTTTCACTCGTCATTAAATTTTGACAAGAATCCGAGAGCAAGGCCTCATTTTTTGTGCACATTTTTAGACTATAGTACTTCTATTCTCTCTGAATTCCAATTTTTCTTTCAAAAAGGAGGTAGAGAAATTCATAGAGAAGTTCAAAACTGTTGAAAACCCTTGGTTAGATATATAAATGTCATGGAAGGAACAGACAAGTCAAATTGTATAGAATTCCAGATGCAGTGAGGAAGTCACTGGGCACTTCTTTTTGTGGATCCAAGTCCTTTAAATTAATTATTCTCCTTAGTTTCGCTCAAGGAGATAAAGAAAGGAGCAGACGAGGAAGAAATGGTGGCTGTTGTTGGGTCTCTACTATGAAAGTTTTACAACAATATGTGTGGAGCCATGTAAGTCTCAAGTCATGTTCATGAATTAATTTACATGTCACAGTCACTGGGACCAAGAGGACCAAGCTTCCGATCCTTGAGACGGTCTGTGGATGTGCAAGGAGCTGCGGAGCACACAACTATTGAATTGACAGGAAGAGATCGACCAGGCTTGCTTTCAGAAATTTTTGCTGTTCTTGCTGGCCTCAAATGTAATGTGGTGGCCTCAGAAATATGGACCCACAATTCAAGAATGGCATCTGTTGTTTACATCACTGATGAGGCTACTGGATTGCCAATTGATGATCCTGATAGGCTCACTAAGATCAAACAACTTCTCCTATGTATTCTAATCGGTGATAGAGATAAACGAAGTGCCAATACAGCTGTGTCCGTGGGTTCCACTCACAAGGAGAGGAGGCTGCATCAGATGATGTATGCTGATCGTGATTATGACGTGGATGATGCAGATTGTAGCTCAGCAAGTGAACGCAACCGTTTTGTAACGGTGGAAAACTGTGTAGATAAGGGTTACACTGTTGTGAACTTGAGGTGTCCAGACCGGCCGAAGCTAATATTTGATACAGTGTGCACGTTAACTGACATGCAATATGTAGTATATCATGCAATTATCATAGCTGAAGGACCGGAGGCTTGCCAGGTTACTCTTTATTCCTTCAAGATGCATTTAATAATTTTCTGTTTTTTTTTTTTTTTTACCAAACAAATGCTTTTAAACATTGCTACGGAGGATCTCATTTGTTACTTGTAATACAGGAGTATTTTATTAGGCATATGGATGGGTCCCCAATTAATTCCGAAGCAGAGAGGCAAAGACTAATTAATTGCTTGGAGGCTGCTATTAGGAGGAGAACTTCTGAGGTACAGATATGCTCATGTTTGATTTTAATGCTAGTTTCAAACTTGTCAACATCTCACTAGTATTTGATTTATTGAACTGTCTTGATGCAGGGCGTAAGATTGGAACTTTGTTCTGAGGATAGGGTCGGCCTTTTGTCTGACGTGACTCGCATTTTTAGGGAAAACGGTCTTTCAGTCACTCGAGCTGAGGTTACTACCAGAGGTTCCCAGGCTGTGAATGTTTTCTTCGTCACTGATTCATCAGGACATCCAGTGAAGAGTGAAACTATTGAAGCAGTTAGAAAAGAGATCGGTTTGACTATACTTAATGTGAATGATGATGCTTACTCGAAGTCTCCGCCCCAGGAACGTGGGTTATTGTCTTTAGGTAATATCTTTCGATCAAAGTCAGAGAAGTTCCTTTATCACTTGGGTCTAATAAAGTCAAATTCTTGAGCTGTTCAATGGCTAAACTAGGCTGGTCAGCCACGTAAATGTTGGATAGTTTGACTTAGTTGCACAGGTTGTTCCTTAGAGCTTCAGTTCACTTCCCTGTTGATCTTGGACGAGGCATGAAAGTTGCAATCAAATTTGAATTCGTAAAGCTTGTTGTAAATATCTTGTTCGAGCTTCCTTGTCCCATGTGACTTTGTAAATATTGTTATACTGGCTCAAAAACTTCATCCAAAATGCAGCGCTGAGGGTCAATATTCTGCGTGATGGTTTAAGCGCTATGATCAACATGATTTGCATTTTGGATCCTGATGTTATGTAAAGGCTCCTTTAGTGCAGGATGCATTGCAGATTTGATTTTATTGGATCATTGAATTTGAGAGTGGTGATTCCATCGCACAGCTGTGCATTAATTTGATTGTATATTTCCTTTGGTCCCTCTCTTAGCATTTTTCTCATTAGCAGGTAACTCATGAATAGAGAGCAGGCGCTACAGTGTTGAAGATTATATTCCCCTAGCAACATTATGGCCTAGGCATACAAATATCTATTGGTGGGATGTTTTAGTTGTGCTTTCGCCTACCAAGAGTATACAAAATGGTGATGTGTAATGGGACAGGGAAGTTTGATAGTGGTTCAACTTCCCTGTATGTATATAGTAATAAGCCATCAAGATTGACTTTTGCTGCAATTCCGACTAAAGAAAGTGCTTAGTGCTCATGACTCGATAGAAGTTGGGTTGTGGTGGTGACATGCCTTGATTCAGGGCTTTCCTGAAGCAAGTGACACCTTCAAGTGATCACGAGTAGGTAAGGGGCACTCCAAAAACGGTACACCCCAAACTAATCCCTCTTTTCCATGTGGAACAAGTAATGTGGGAACCCATCATTTCAAGGCCAATTTGCATTCCTGAATATGGCATGTTTTGAGAAATCTGTGAAAAAACTTGTTCATGATTCAAGGCTTTTGGTTTCTTCTGTACATCCGTTTATAATTGGAGAGGGGCTGAACATGAAAGTCAGAGCACGATATAAACTAGTATGATTAAATGCCAGTATAGATGATTGATACAATCGATTCTATACTTCTAGCTTTTGATAGAGTTTCAACTTCGGCCCTTGAGGGGTTGGATCATTCCACAGCGAGGAAAACTTTTAACGAGTAATTGATCAATCCTTAGATCATGCATGTGAAAGACAAATAACATAATTATGGCATAGGAAAAACTCTAAAATGCAGGCTCGGCGATTGGATAAGAACGGGAATCTAAAGTCTAAAATCATAACGATGCAAATAGGAGACTTTGTTAGTGACTTCGTAATCATTTCGTAATTAAGACTTTCTTATGAAAAAAGACAGCAGAAAAGTCACCGACAGAATCTCAACCGGGGAGGAAAGATGTTATGTAATTCCACATCCTCCAGCACCTCATTGATGTGTCCCTTTCCCCTTTCTGATTTATGATAGCTGCATCAGCAACGTAAACGTGGCCGGATTAGGATCTCACAAACGTCAGCCGCCAGTACATGTGGGGTCCTTTTTCTGGTGTCGTGGGACCCTGTTTCGCCGTTTCGAACGGTGGCGGAAGAGGACTGGATCCTTGAACGAATAGAATAAAATGGTAGGTCTCGCAGTTGAGATCCTCTATAAATCTTCCTCGAAGCACGTAAGTTGAGGAGATGGAGTGGTAGAATTTTTGAGACAAAATCATTACGGCTACTGTATCATGCATTACATTATTATTACGTTTACAATGTCAGAGACGAGTGTTGCTGGCTGCTTACTATGCAGAGTATGGAGATACGTAGTCAAATTTAACATGACAACATCGAACAGCTGTTGTACCTGGCTACAAGCATAGTATTAAAATTGATTTTATTATCTTCTTTGTTAATTAAGAGGCAGTTTTCGCAAGTATTTTTTATTTAAAAAAATATGTTAATAATATTTTTTTATTTTTAAAATCAACATATTAAAATAATTTCAAAACATTAAAAACATATTAATTTAAAGTAAAAAACAAATTCAAATTTTTTTAGAAGTGCTTTTCAAACGTATTGTCAAACACTTGTTTAAGTTTCTTATAAGCATAAGACATCATTTTTTTTCTATTTAAATGTTGTGTCGCATATATATGTCAATATATAATATATTGACATATGATATTTAATTTTTTTTCTATTTAAAATTGTTAGGAAATAATATATAGGTATATGTCAATATATAATATATTAGTATTATTTTTGTCTAATATAAAGATAAGAAAACCAGCATATATAATATTTCTAGAAAAATATATACAAAGTCATATTATACAATAATCAAATGTAACAAACATTAAATTTTTATTATAAAATAGAATAGCATAAAAATAAATTTATTTTCAATGTGTGCTTTCGAACACCAAAAAGTATCTTCTATCTATTTTTTATAATATGGTCAAACATAAAATAAGATAATTTTCTTAGAAATGGTTTTTATAGATTTTTTTTTTCAAAAGAGTTTTGTCTCCTTAAGTTTATCAATCAACGCTACTTCGAGGCTTTTAGCTACCACAAGTTTTGTTTTTTTAAAAAAAAATATTAATATTAGCAAACACAAGTTGATAGAAAGTGTCGAGAAATACCCGACTAAATGCTTGGCTATGAATTATTTAACGACAATTATTAAAACAAAACATCATCAACAACAACAACAACATGATAATAATAATAATAATAATAATAATAATAATAATAATGATGGTCACCCCACGAGAGAGGCGACGTCGTCGTCGGCGTAGTCATAATTAACAAAACACCAGGAAGCCAATTCCTGACGTGTTCAAGATGGAGACAACGTTTGCAACTTGCGGTCATGACATTTTACTTGATGTACCAAAACTAAACATTCGATGTCTGAATGATTGATGTGAGTTACAGTGGTGGTTTTCTGGTGGCTTCATGGAGCTTTTGTATCCCAAGGCCCTACTCGGGCACAAGTTAATTCATCGCAAACCCAGCTGTGAACTCTGTTACTGTTAACCCACTTCCAGTTTATTTTACTGTTCTTGGTGGTAATTATGCCTCACTTCCAGTTTCCCGTACTGGTGCCTCACTTATATTACCGCATGTTTTAATCGTGCTTGGACTCACCAGAAATCTAATATCTATTAGTAAACATACATCTGATTTTTCTTTTTCTATCACCTTTATTAATGATCGTTTTGTTGTATATAATTGAGTCACCAAAGGGATGGTGGTGACTTGAAAATGGGCTATATATATGTTCTTCAGCGTGGACTTCAACCTCTAATTTTTACTGTTAAGGCATCCACAATTCAGGCTGTTCTCTCTTTTGCAATTGCCAGTCATTGACCTCTTTATTGGCTTGAAGTCAAGAAGGCATTTCTCAATGGTTTATCTCTCACCCCATCTTCTTCATGAGACCTTCTTGCTTATTTTGATGCTAACGGGCTGGATGCCGTAACATGCGAAGATCAATTTTTGATCATGCAATTTATTTTAGTGATAATCTTGTGTTCTGGAGTTCTACAACTAATGGTATCCTGATCAAGCTGTGAATCGAAATATCAGGCTATGACACTTACCGCCGCTAAAATCAAGTGGCTTGGTCATCTTCTTCAAGACCTCAAGGTGTCTTCATCCTTGCCTTCGATCAAGCTTTGTGACAGTCATAGTTCCATTTTTATTGTTGTTAATTCAGTACCAAACAAATATTCAAAACACAATGTTGTTAATTCAGTATCAAACAAACATTCAAAACACATTGATTTGGATCGTCACTTTGTGAGAGAATTGGTGGCTTCGAAAAAACTTCAGATTCACTATCTTCCAACTAATCTCTCAATTACAGACATGTTTACCAAGAGCCTTGGTCGATCTGCTTTCATTTTTCTTCATTCCAAGCTACGCATTTTGGACAGGCTTTAGAGGGGAGGGTATTTCAGTTATACAAGGATCCAAAGAATCCTCCTCAAATCATGTTTGTGACAACTCCTTGACTGTAGGAGATAATATCTAGTATTTGAATTTGTATTTATTTAAATATATTTTATTATATAACAGAATTACTATACCCCACAAAGAATTGTGCGGTGATTTCATAACCTTTTCACTGCTATTACCTTGGAATCACATCCCAAGTCCACTCTGAACACTTAAAATAAAAACCATCGCCATGCCATCATGAGCACATTTAAAACAAAGCTGTGGAAGTTTCGGATCATATACTGAAAATGATATGCTCCAACAACCATGTGATTATTTAATTTTTTTCTATCCGAGAAACAACCCTTTTTGCTCAAGCTTTCTAATGAATACAAGTGAAGAAAGAAACTTTATCAGAGGTTAATTCCATACTCGTTTAACGACAGCCCTCCAAATGGGGTAGACTACTCTCATGTTCGATGTTGAGGAGAAGTGATGGATAGAATTGATAGCATCAAGCTTCATTCATGGGAAGCTCACCACTTTCAAGGACCACCACTCTCTTTGTGGGACGGTCTCCTCTGTCTGTCTCTTGTGACTCGATCAATTTAACAATGTCCATGCCTTCCAAAACTTGACCAAAAACAACATGCCTCTGATCTAGCCATGGAGTCTGTCATTTCCCGTGAACAGAAAAACAAAGAAACATGTGTCAAGCCATATAAACGTAGCATAAATCTGCAAAGATTTGACCACTTGACAAAGCTTTTAACTAGATGGAATTGATCAACAAAATCAATAAGCATTTGTAGAACATAACCTGTCTCCATTAGTGACTACTAAAAACCACGTTAGGTATAACAAATAGGTGCTAAGCCAGCATGAAAATGGAAGCTACTCTAAGAGAATGGAACATTGTTGGTGAAATTTAGATGATATAGACCATCAGCTACCACAAACAAAAAAATGGATTCCAGTCTTCAAGACCTGCATATACTATCTAAATGCAGGTATGGTCAACAAGAAGTTGTGTTAAATATAGACTAATTCTGCTTTCTTTGCAATGGCCACGTTGCATACAGAAAAGCCCGGCAGGCAAAACCACCTGCATACTTTCCAGCAGAAAAAGGGGGGTAACCCGGAAAATACCCTGCTGAACTTTTTATCCTAATCCTCTTTCCTGGGGAGGTGTTAAGTTAAACCCAATTTAACTACAATTAACAGTTTTTAAACCTACCCCCCCCCCCCCCCCCCCAAAAAAAAAAAAAAAAACAAAAAGATAAGAAAAGAAAAGAAAGGCAGAATGTTAAAGTTGGCTTCAGAAACAACCACCTATCCTAATTCTATTGATCACTTCTCCAGTATACCTCAAATCAAGTAACCATGACAATTTATTTTATACCATAAACACCACCAAACCCAGCTAGTAGCAGGGACATTAGCTTCCTAACATAGCAAAGAGAGAGACCCTAGGAAAATTTAGTAGATAGAGGAATTATTTTCCTTCTTTAATCTCTCTATTTGAGATTCTGCACCAATTATATTTAAAAAAAAAACATCAAAGATTCAAAGCATTCTCAGCCAAATCAAAGAAACTGTAACAAGAGGATATCACGTGTTTGTCTGCCCAGCCACAAATGAGCATGCCTCTACACACATGCATGAGGAATATGTGTCTGAATAAAATGACAATATCTACCTTGACAGTGCAGATGAAAAATTGGCTTCCATTGGTGTTGGGCCCTGCATTTGCCATACTAAGAATTCCTGGTCCAATATGTGACACTGCAAAAGATATGAGATTTCATAATTAGGCATGCAGGGGCACATAGATAAAATATACAACATCCAACACCAACATTTAAAAATGATGACCAAGAAGAATCAATCACTCATATGGGGAAGTTTCAGTTCAGTGACTGCTCAATCTCAGACACGAAGAGAGTGAGAGATGGAGAAGCGATCATCTGTCTTCGACCAAGGAAACATCCTAGGTGAGATTTACAGTTTACTGAGCAGGGGTTTCCAAACTAGTACAATAGATACATGAGAAGTATCAACTTACACTTGAAGTTTTCATCTTTAAATGTACGACCGTATATGCTTTTACCTCCAGTGCCCTGCAAGTCTTTCCAAATATCAGAATACAAATCTAATTGAAAACGCTTACAATGCCCCAAGTACAAAGCTAGTTGGTAGTGGCACAGATGCATGTACAAGATACAACATGAGCTTAGAATATCATTGACAATGTTTCATTTCTTAACAAACACACGGAGAAACAAAGGGGAACAAACGCATAGAAATTGAATAAAGGGCAAATTTCAAGGGTCTCATACACTGAACAACACACCTCCTGCACTATTAAGAGAATTGTTCAATAGGAACTTGAAAGATGAAAATGTTTAGGAGGTAAGAAAATAGAGGTGGAAATTAGACATTGAAGTTCTCGTAGCATACCAGCTCAAAATTCTTGGTTTGTCATTGGATATTAAGCCAATTACTATTTCTAGCTAGCCAATAAAAGGAGGTGAAGGTTGCCTTTAAAAATAACAAAGGGGTCAAATTTGCAAAAACATATTTGTTACTATTTTTTTAACCTATTCAGTTTATTTATGTTATGTATAGGTTATTTAGGAGTCAAATAAGTGTTTTCATTAATTTTTTCTAATGTTTTATTTCGAGTCTCCGTATCGTCCATATTTTGCACAAATTCATTTTGCTACCTGCAAAATCATAATATTAGTTTTGTTTTGCTTGTTTTCAGTATCTTATTGATTCTTGATTCACTTTATATATTTTTAGGAGAGTTATTCAATAGGAACTTGAAAGAAGAAAATGTTTAGGAGGTAAGAAAATAGAGATGGAAATGAGACATTGAAGTTCTCATAGCATACCAGCTCAAAATTCTTGGTTTGTCATTGGATATTAAGCCGATTACTATTTCTAGCAAGCCAATAAAAGAAGGTGAAGATTGCCTTTAAAAATAATAAAGGCCTCTAGCACGGCAAATTAGTTGGTATCTTTGACTGTATGTATACTTAAAATTTACAAAACAGGGATTCAAATCTCAGCTGACTAACAAAAGAATATATCACAAGACAACAAAATATCCTTTTAGTTGAGATGCACCCAAAAGTGTGAAGAGAGAACTCACATTTCCTTTGTCAAAGTCCCCTCCTTGAATCATGAAATCTTTGATGACACGGTGGAAAGCAGAATTTTTGTAGCCGAAGCCCTTCTCTCCTGATCAAAATACACAATTGAAACCAGATTTAAGAAAATATTCAAAGCATTGATGTTTAGAAAAGAAATAACTGATGGATAGTATAGATCTTAAGTTCATATGACACAACCTGTGCATAAAGCACGGAAGTTCTCCACCGTTTGTGGCACATCATCGCCATATAACCCAATGACGACTCTCCCAACAAGCCTCCCTACCGGATTCCCAATCCCTATATCAAAATACACTTTGTTGGTCACCTTTGACTGTAACTCTGCAACCTGAAATTTTTTTTAAGAAAATAATTCAAGACATGGATATGCAAAACCACATACAATTCAAACTTCATCAATCCAAAAAACTAATTCCACATCAAAACCATCACAAAACAAACTCTAATACACATTTCACATAGCAAATCAAATTTTCTGATCCCAAATTTGTTCCTTGAACACAATGAACAGTAGCGTATATCTCTAAGTGCTCAATATAGTCGTCAGAACTCAAGAAAGTTAAAAAAATAAAAAGTTCACTAAAATCTAAAAAAATCTCACTGTCCAGGTCTCAAGCAAAAAAAAAACTCTCAATCAATTGAACCGATAAAAACCACGTTATAAACTAGAAACATAGAATAATCCCAGAAAAAAGGGGGGAAAACCTGAAAAAACCCTAACCTCTGCACTAGCTCGAACGGAGCTGAGAACACGGGATTTCTTCGGAGAAGAGGTTGTAAAAGAAGCAAAACGAAGCGGACCCGAGAAGAAGAAGCTCGATGAAGACGAGGAAACATTTGACGGTAACACATTTCTAGTGGGAAACCTCACAGCATTACACTGGGTGGATCTTACTGATTTTACCTGCAACATAGTATTTTGTGGAGTTGATAGTGAGCCCACATTTGTCTGCAAAAAAAAAAAACACATTTTTTGGTTGGGTCAGAAAAATGGGGTGTGCTTGGTTACTGAGAAAATAAAAGGGAGAAGGACTACCAGGGTTGTAAAAGAAGCCGCCATTGATGGGTATGTGTCTGAGAGAGAGAAGGCGTTAGGCGTGATTTTCCTTGGTTTTAGTTTATAGAAATAGAAGAGAAGATGATGCGACGATGATTGTGAAATTACAGATATTGTGTTTGGGTTTACGAAAATGACAAGTATGTCCTCCCAGAATCTCCTGGGGGTAAGTGTCGAATATCCAAGGACCATAACCATCCCAATGCTCCATTTTGATCCATAAAATTAGTCGGGGTATACATAAATTAATTCGAATATTTATATTAAATTAAAAAAAAAACTCATTTTAACTTTAGGATATGATTGTTAATTTTAGAATTTAAGAGATTAATTAAAATATATACATATTAATTTAAAAAAACTAGGATTGGGCAACTGAAATTAATGGTAGCAAATCACTGGAGATTATATGTTATGTAATGATCGATGTCTTGGATTTTTTTATTTTATTTTTACATTGAATGATATATCAGCTATAAATATCAATTAGATTTTAACTTTAGAGTTTTTTTTTATATATATAATATTTTTTTAGAAAAAAATTTTCCTTAAAAATAAATTAATAAAAAAATCTTAGATTAATCTCTAAATAATACAAATTTAAAGAAAAAAATTTTCTACATTGTTTTATAATCATTCCACCATAAGTTTTCATCATCACTGCCATGAACTAGTATCATTATTCATTAACTACAAATATCTTATTATCAGTATAATCATCATTTTATTATTATTTTCATGTAATTTTATAACACTATCACCAATATAATCATTATTATTATCATTTTGCCTCTGTAACTATTATTATTATCATTACTATCTTATTATTAAAATAATTATAATTTCATCACTATTAATACTAACACAACAACCATTATTCTATGACCATTTATTATCATCAATATTTTTAGTATAATTACTATAATTATCATTAATTTTACCACTATATCCATCACCATTAGTGCTTTTATCACTAACATTGTAAATCTTTTTTATCTTACCACCATCACAATACCCACTACCACAACCTCCACCATCTTATTATCAATACAATCACTATTAAGTTTAATCCATGTCGGGTTTTAAGTTAAATTAAAAAAATATTGACCTCTTGAAATTTGGTTGGCTCGGCTAAGTCTGGTGGGTTGCTAGATTTTTAGTAATTTGTCAAATCCAATGAGGTTAACATCGAGGAAATTTAAAAAAAATGTATTTATTTTGATAAAACTAATTGATATAATTTAACTGGGTAACTTATAGGTTAAATCAGATCAATTATTAAATAATTAATTTTAAATCAGTAAATCATTATTGTTGACTGTAGACACTTAATAATCATCAAGGCAAAGTATATTGCAAATAATGCTTGTGATTTCCTTAGCTATTTAAAATTTAATTATACCATGAACATGAAAGAGCATTCTAAACAATATATCTAGCAAATCATAGAGGTCCAAAAACCCCTTCATCGTATCCATTCAACTCAACCCGTACAGACACTTTCAACTTGAATCCTAATACAAATGTAGAGATTCTTTTATTTGAAAAACCAATAACACGACATCGTTCTATCGTAATATAAAAAGGATATTCTTAATATAATCATGAAAAATTCACCGCATAACTTCAAATTACTGTTTTTATTACATACTATAACGTTCTTAAAATCCAAATCTTTCTATAAAAAAGGTAAAACGAGCCACACAACTTTATATATTGTTTGGTTACTATTCGAGATAAAATAAAATAAAATAAATATTTAAAGTACCTTTTATTTAAAAAATACAGAGAATCATTCTAAAATTGTATTAGATTTATTTTATATTTTTATCTTTTCAATTAAAATGTTTATGATTCTTTTATGTTCATTCGTTTGGAGACATTAACCCAAGCATACATAATTATATTACAAATACTATAAAAGGTACGGGAAAATATTGTTCCCCCATGCCATGTGGACAAAAACTCGTGAGTATTGAGGATTCACTGTGTTAGTGAGTTTTTTATTTTTTTTTTCTAGTAATTTTTTTTCTTTTGTCTCACCTTACGAGGGCTTGATTGAAGGCTAGCTTAGCTAAAATGGTTAAGAAAGAGCAAAATTATATTGTATATATTTAATTTGTTGTACATGCTATTTTAATCCATCAATAATTTTTTTTTGTTTTATATAAATAGTAAATATTTATTCTTTAATAATATTTCTAATATATATATATAACCTTATGTAATATTTTTTTATTTTTTATTTTATTCAATCAATTTTACATGTGTCTATTTTTATTATATTTTGATTAAATAAAAATTTAATTTTAACAAATAAAATCATTAAACATAGCGAAGTCAAAAGCATGTGTTGCAATATCAAATATCTCTATCTTTATATGTTTCTTGATTTTTTCATTATTATCTTTATTTATTGTTAATGACTATTTTATTTATTTATTAATACTTACACTTCTCGATTTATTTGATTATATATATATAGAAATTTTTTAATTTACATTTAAATATTTTTTATATACAAAAACATGAAAAAAAAACTTGTGTATATAACTTTTTTAATTAAAAAAAATATATCCATGTGCATGTCGCGAGTCAAATGACTAATTACATTCCTAAAATCCAAACCCTTCATGAATTACGAAAAGGTGAAAGTGAGCATTCTACACACACACACACATGTTTTTTCAAATATTGCCAAACCCACTCAAACGCTTCGACCTGCAAAAGCCCAAAGTTCTCCGTATTACCCCAAAATAACAACAACCACGATAACAATTATAACTATAATTTCATCTCACCATGTCAATGACATGTGGCCAAGGGTTGTTGAAGCCCTTGATATCAGCTGTTAGTGCAAGATCCTCTCACTCCTCCCACTCTTATCTGTCTACTGTTTCAGTGTTCAAGCTCTTCACTAAAGAGACACCAACCCAAGTCTCTGCAGCAAGAATGGCCACCAGTAGCGGAGCTGACAACAAGACAAACCCCGCCAAAGTCATTGATTCACACTTGCACGTTTGGGCATCTCCTGAAGAGGTAAACCCAAAATCCCAATATTGGAGACACTTACAGCCACTTCTTTCGTTTTCAATCTAAGATAATTGCTTTGCTTCTTGCCTAATGATGAATACCCACAAGTGCTACTACTTTCAAAATTCTCCGTACTGGCCTGATTTCTAATTCCTTTTATTCTTCTTGTGTATTTGGTGTGCTGTGCTTGAAGGCTGCAGGTAAATATCCTTACTTTCCAGGTCAAGAACCCACTTTACGTGGAGATTTAGATTTCTTGTTGCAGGTATATATGTCTTTACATCAACCTACATGATTGTCTGGGTTTAAGGTTGCCTATATATTATGTTGAGATCTTTGAAATTCAAGAATGTCAGTTTAGAAATTAAGTCACTGTTTACTCTCGTATTAAATCGGTATCCTGATCTAGTACACATTGTGGTCATATTAAACTGATTGTGCATCAACATTTCTTCATTCGACTTGGTGAAACATGATGACTTCTTTTAACTTCTTTGATCCCATTGTGCTGCTGTAGACTAAATTCATGACGAGTCATTCCCTATCCCCGTAGTTTGTTTTTTAGTATCTCGATTTTGTTTTCAAGACCAAATCAACTCTGTAAGTAATGTAAATGAGAGAGGTTGCTGCTAACTGAAACCAATCCTTTCATATTTGCTATCTGTCTATCTTGTTTGTTAGATGTTCATGTCGATAATCTTGAATTTCAAACACAAATCAATTCATGTAATACATTAATAAATATAAAGAAAAACTGCTCCCAACCTACACACTTTTTTTTTAATAACTTTCATGTAATAACTGGATAACTCGTGCTGTTCTGTTTTGCTCCGCTACAGTCCTTGGAAGAAGCAGGTGTAGATGGTGCACTCATTGTACAGCCCATTAATCATAAGTTTGACCATTCTCTAGTGACAAGGTTTGTTGAAGTTGTATGTTTTCAGTGTTTATAGTTAGTTAATCTGGATGTCATATATTGCATTTGTACATGAACTGGCATATTGGTAGAAAGCCTCATAAAAATGTATGGAACATCCACTGTAATTAATTCAGCGATCAGCATATAAACAGACAGTTTTTCTGAAACCCCTCAATGCTCATATGCGAGAGATAGAAAGACAGAGTTCAGTAGTCTGGGGTTTAGCAATGTTTGATAAGTTATTCTGCTCATATGATTTTGGTTAAAGAAATGGCATTTTGATATTTATTATACCCCCTCCAAAAAAAAATCTGGTGGTTCACAGAGCATGGGAGCATGATCCTTAAAGACGAGGACAATAGATGATACTTTTCCTCTAAAAACAAATTTCATTGGCTGTTTTCTATGTACTTCTCCAAAAGTGCTATAAGCTATTGTTTAATGACAGAATTTTCCTTGGCCAGTGTCCTGAAGAAGTATCCAAACAAGTTCGTTGGTTGCTGCCTTGCAAATCCTGCAGAAGATGGAAGTGGACTCAAGCATCTCGAAGAACTTATTTTGAAGGTGTATTTCTGTTATTTCATAGCCGTAACATTGCCTTTGACAGATCATTCTAACATTTTCTCTGGTGTCTATTCATGCTAGGATGGTTATCGTGCTGTTCGCTTTAACCCATATCTGTGGTCATCAGGAGAAAAGGTAAAATTCTTGCTCGTGGTTACCTGAAATTGTCAAGTTTCTAATACATTTGTAGCTCAATAAGTTAAAGGCAGGAGGGGAAGATCTTTCTGTGGCTGCTTTCTCTTGCTTTGGACTGATAGATACGTTTTGAACTTGTTATTGTTTGTCTTCATTACAAGAAACACAGAAACAAGTGGACTGTTTAACTTCTGTAGTTGGACCCTTTTAAAAATGTTGTACATTTGTAGGATATGAATCTGCTTTTCTGAGCTAACGTGGGTTAAGAAGGAAAATCTTCAATAGCAATTGAGTACACTGTTAAGAGATGGGGCTTGAACTTCCATGAGAGTTATCAATAAATTTTTTTTATTGCTGGGCATTAGATTAAAATAGAGAAGTGCTGGGGTTGGGTTGATCTAGGTCTTCGAAACTCATAAACTAGACGATTAAGATGCAATGTAAACTCCCCTTTGAAATTTGTAACAAACATCAAATCTTAATTCCCTGACATACGCAGTGCACTGAGATAATTACCAAGAAAGCTGTATTCATCGAAGTTGGTAAATTATGCAGATGACAAATGACATTGGAAAGGCACTGTTTTCCAAAGCAGGAGAACTTGGTGTACCAGTTGGTTTCATGTGCATGAAGGTATAACCATTCTTATCTATTTCCAATTTTCCACTCAAACCAAAAGCTCAAAAGAACTAACAGAACCCTATTTCTCGTCATGTAAAATTTACTTCCAAGTGCACTGCAATATTTGCCTGAATGTTTGGGATAGCATTTACAAGGTAAAATCTTTTCAGGGTCTCAATCTCCATATTTCAGAAATTCAGGAATTATGCACAGAGTTTCCTTCCACAGTTGTTTTGCTTGATCATTTGAGTTTTTGCAAACCACCAACGTAAGCTGTCTTGTCTCTTAACTTCTCTTGATTTGATGAAGCTTTTCAATCTTTATCTGGGTGGAAGACATATTAGCTGTTTTTGTGCATGTTACCGTGCAGAAATGATGAAGAAAGTTTTGCCTTCTCTGAGCTTCTGAAGCTATCAAAATTCCCTCAGGTATGGTTTCGATGCTTGCTTGATTTGCATTTATGACTGATGCTGCCATTTCATGAATCCAAGGCTGCCTAAATTTTAATCAAACCCAGAACAGTGGTAGACAGCCTCTACTTTCTTTCCTTTTGTTTTACAGTGTTTTTAGGAAAAGACAATCATAGATGGCATGAAATTAAGACAAGTAGAATTTACTTTCTATTAGATTTCCTTTTTAGATTTCTCAAGCTCTATGTAAGGTGTCTTAGACTTTCTCATTAAATATACTTCTTTTCGCAGACATCTTTTTTAGTCTCCTCATGAGGTTACACATAAAGCTTCCGAGATGATCAAAACATTTCAATCGAATTTGAAGTCAATTTCAATTATTAGTTACGCTGTTAAATGCCTTATTCTGAACCTTTTCATCTATTTAATTACTTTTTCTCCATGTAGCATCCAAATCATCCAGTTGATGACACGGATTTTTCATTTGTTCCACTATGAAATTCTATTCCCTCTTCTTATATGGCATTCAGATCATCCAGTTGACTCCACTGATTCTTTATCTGTCAAAATGAAATTTTATACGTGCAGGTGTATATTAAATTCAGTGCCCTGTTCAGGGTGTCAAGAATGCCATTCCCATACCAGGATCTGGCCTCCCTCCTCTCCCAAGTTGTTTCGAGCTTTGGCGCAAGCCGAGTCATGTGGGGCAGGTAACTGCTTTATCTATCATCTTTCCTATCACCCTAGAGATTAGAGAGAGGCATGCACAGAAACATCAGTGGCTATTCTTGACATTTTCTTTTCGCTCCAGCGATTTCCCATATGTTGTTCCCGAATGCGGTTACAAAGGTGGAAAAGAAGCAGTACTATCCATCGCCAATCAAGTACCTTTATCATCATCCGAGTTGGAGTGGATAATGGGCAAAACAGTGATGCAACTCTTCCAAGGCCAATGGGTTCCATGAGCTTGTACAAAAGAGATTACCCCCGCCATGCAAATCACAACAGAAGATGGTTAATTGCATGGGAAAAAAATGAGGAATGTTTCTCGTAGCCTTTCACACGCCCATGCCTGATCCTAAGTCTCCATGTTTTCAGAGACTTTTGAAGATGCTATTGGATGGTATGGGCTGAACATATCAAAACTTAACAATCCATCCCGTCCTTCCAATTTTATATTTTTTTTCCTTTTGCTAGATCATTTAAATCGTATGAAAGTAATAAGTTTTCCATGCCCAGATGAAGGTAACGCTTATGAGATATGCAATACGAAACTTACTAGGGAAAAAGACTTTCCGTCAATGGAATTATTCAATCAGTTGCGCTAGAGCTGGACCGAAACTTACAGAAAGCGTAGGAGCGCTAAACACATTAACAAACATTTTTTTTTAAAAAAAGCTATGCATGTTCCGATTTACAATTTCTTGGGTGTTGATTCCAAACAATCCAGTAACCCAGCAGCATTCCTCTTCTTCTTCCTTCTCCTCAACTGGTCACATATGTAAGCCCTCTCCAGTTGCTCAACCCTCTGCGATAGCGAGCTCAACAACCTTGTTTGCATCTCATTCCTCTCAAATAACTCAGCCATCAATCCCATCATTCTCTCATTATCCTCCATCATCCTCTCCAGTAACTCTTTGCCCCTCCTTGTACTCTCATCATTGCTTTTCACTTCTCCTTCATCCCCTTTCTTCTCAATTTCCACCCCACCGGAATGTTCTTCTTCTTCTTCATCATCTCCCTCCATCAAACTCGCAGAGGAATCCGATTGACTTTCCGTCTGACTCGTTCCCATACAATCACCATCTTTATCAACTTGTTTTTCCAAATCTCTATCTTCTCCTTGGCAAGCCGTCTCATCATTCTCCGCCTCTTTCAATTCCACAGTTTCATTAACCACTTCCAGCACCCTCTCTGGTTCACAATAATCACTCATCAACGTCGGCACATCACCATCACATTCCACTTTCCTCTCACCTTCACTAGCCATGTCAACATTCTCCAAAGTTCCATTAAACTCTTCCCGGGCCTCTCTTGAATCAGCAAGCACAGAAACAACAGCCTCAGACTCAGCAGCACCATTCTGCAATTCATCAGCAGCATTAGCAACACTGCCATCTTCTTCCTCTCCTTC
Organism: Populus trichocarpa; assembly: GCF_000002775.5. Lineage (NCBI taxonomy): Eukaryota > Viridiplantae > Streptophyta > Magnoliopsida > Malpighiales > Salicaceae > Populus > Populus trichocarpa. The sequence goes on along the minus strand of NC_037287.2, from coordinate 17,670,387 downwards.
TCCAGTTTCATCCACACCTTTCTCTCCAGCAGACACAACAGAATCATCACCATTAGCAGCAGCAGCGATAGAATCAACAGTCTCCTGCAACGCAATCGCCTTTTTAATAACCGCCTCCCTACAATCCCCGACACCAGAATCCACTCCTCGCACCGAATCACAATAATCACTCATCGATGTCGGCACATCACCATCACATTCCACGTTCCTCTCACCTTCACTAGCCATGTCAACATTCTCCAAAGCTCCATTAAACTCTTCCCGGGTCTCTCTTGAGTCAGCAAGCATAGAAACAACAGCCTCAGACTCAGCAGCACCATTCTGCAATTCATCAGCAGCATTCGCAACACTGCCATTTTCTTCCTCTCCTTCTCCCGTTTCATCCACACCTTTCTCTCCAGCTGACACAACAGAATCATCACCATTAGCAGCAGCAGCGATAGAATCAACAGTCTCCTGCAACGCAATCGCCTTTTTAATAACCGCCTTCCTACAATCCCTGACACCAGAATCCACTCCTCGCACCGAATCCAACTTCAACAACAAACTCATTAGCATCTCATTAATCTTCAACTTCTCCTTCTGATCTCTTCTCATTAATTCAACAGTCTCCTTCATCAAAATCCTCTTCTCAATCTCATCCACTTGTCTCTTTGTCGCCAAAATCTTCTTCATGCTTTTCCTCACCAGGAAGCCTCTAAACACCTTCTGGATCTTGATTGCAGATTCGGATCTGCTCCGCTCCGACCCGACGTAGCGGACTGGGATTGAAACCACTTTCTTTGGAAGGACCGTCGTCGTTCTGTGATGAACTGGAATTTGAGGGGAAGAGGAAGGGTAGTTGCGGTGAATCCTGTAGAATGGAGTATCCATAACTGAAATCGGATCTTGTTGGGTTGGAAATTGAGGTTTTTCTTCTTCTTTTTCTTCTTGCTTTTAGTATGCGAAGATACTTTCTGAAGGCTACATGGTGTGAGATTTATAGAGAAGGATTTTACATTCGTTCCATTCCGGATGGGACTGGCAAGTTCCAGAAGGTTTTCCTCCGGGTTCTACTTCTAGAAAACAGTCGAATGTTCTATTTGCGCGCGCGTCCAGTGAAAAAGACTCTGACGTGTCGCGTGACGATTGCTTGCTTATTTCCTTTCTTTCTTAGTCCGTCGTCGGTTGCGTGTTTTTGAGAAATTGAGTATGTAACCCTTTTGTATTGTTTTTTACTCTGGTGCACCAATTTCTTTCGATTTTGCCAATCAAGTACTTTCCTCAATTTCTAATTTTCCAATATGGTTTTTCTAGTAGAAGTACCTCCAAAACGATAATATATTTAATTAATAAAAATATTTTAAATTAATAAATGAAAATATCAGCATCCCATCACTTAAACTTAAGATTTCACTGAAATGTAAAGCCAGCTTTAGCTCTTTTCTTTTTTTAAAAAAAAAGATTGCAAAGATGATTTGCCTCTCCATAGAAAGGTCATCATCTAGCCAAACTACCATCAACCTCGTTAAATCTATGCCAGATAATGTTTGTTTTTAAGATTAAATTGTAATTTTAATTTTTTTAAATTAATTTTTTTTATATTTTTATATCATTTTGATGTGCTGATATCAAAAATAGATTTTAAAAATAAAAAATATTAGTTTGATGTATTTTTAAGTAAAAAACACTTTAAAAATCAATCATTACCGTACCAACAAACACTATTTTAATCTTTACAAATTCAATATTTTTTTAAATGGCGATTTGGGGAGAGCCGATTTTGGGTCCAAGACTCATCTTCTCTCGTTAAATATGAACTCCAACCATCTAGGTGGTGGCCCAGTGGTAAGAGCTTGGGACGAAGAGGTTTGCTTCCTCTGTGGTCTCAGGTTCGAGCCCTGTGGTTGCTCATATGATGGCCATTGGAGGCTTACATGGTCGTTAACTTCAGGGCCCGTGGATTAGTCGAGGTGCGTGCAAGCTAGCCCGGACACCCACGTTAAACTAAAAAATATATGAACTCCTTTATGTCATCTGGGTTACAAAGATTAGAGGAAAGAAGAAACATGGCCTTTTATTTTAGAAGAAAGTTTTGGTTTGTTATCCCTGTGCTGTGCTTTTAAGCTGAACAGCAACCTTTTCATGAAGAACTGCAAACATGGATCAGAACCTTCAGAGAAAACAATTAGAGGACATCAATTCATTCTGTTGGGTATGCTAATGCCAGCCCTCTTCAGAAGTTTGCTTGGAGCTTCCTCTGCCGCTAACACAACTTCCCTATTCTATTTTACAGCAATTTGCAATCAACAATTTCCCTAAGATATTGCAGTCCGAAGTAGCTCATCCACATTCAAATTCCTTCACAATCCATTTGCTATTGCACATTAAGAAGACAATACTCTCGCACCTCGTGTTATACACAATGCCTGAAATGCTACAGAATACAGATAAAACAAATATCAAACCCCATGACCTTTATGTATATATATACATAAAAAGGGGATGGCTTGCTGCTGTTTGGGCCATGCCCAAACAGCAAGCAATGGCATGCAGTTTGGGTCAAGGCCTAATAGCAGGGATGCCTATCCTTCAAGGCCCTAAACAACAAATCAGGCCTAGTCCCAATCATTCTACGACTGAATCTAATCCTGTGCAAATTCTCATGAAGTTGAGTGCATGATAATACACTACCAAGGTAGAGTTATTGTTTTTTTTTTTTTAAAAAAAAAAACAGAGATAGTTTGACACCACAATATCTTATGCTTATTAATGAATTATCAGTACTTTTCTCACCAATAACTATTTTTTCTATTTTTTTTTTAAGAGAGCATCTACTTTCACACCAATCATATTTGAGTTATTAATTGTTTCACCAATAATATAACAAGAGAGAGTGACATAAACAAATATATTTAATAACAAGTTTCTTTACAAGTGAAAACTTTAAAAAACTAAGAACACCACAAGGAAACACTTGAGATATTCAAATTTTTATTTATTCAAATCTCACTTGTAACATGTTATCACAACCTTTTATATAGAAAAAACTAGAAAATTCTTAAAATAGAAAAACTATAAAAGCCTAATAATATTAAATAGAAAAATAAAATAGAAAAAAAATAACTAAAAAAAATATTTATTTTTCCAAAAAAATTCATATATCAATCTGCTCGGGTTGGCAGGAACTTATCATTGAGTTCAGATCTTAGTAAAAAATCGTTATTCACCGTGGATGTCCTTTTATGTGTGGTTCACCGCATTGCATACCTCTAATATTTTTGTGTAGGACACCCCATTATGAATCTATAACATAACATCTTTGTACCATTTTATTATAGATCCTACCATCAAGATTTTCAATAACAATAACTCATGCAAACATAAACAATACACTAGTTTTAAATTATTATTTTTTCGAGGAAAAACTTCCCCATCCCTTATGACCTCCAACAAGGCATTGTTAGACTCGAATATCAACTGATGCAAATGATAACAAAATTTGTTATAAAGTCAAAACACTCAAAGATAAAGAATATCATAACTACAAGTAAAACACTAAAAATATTTAATTTTTATTTATTTAAGTTTTTTTTTTCAAAAAGTTATTATAATCCTTTATAAAGAAAAACTAAAAAACCCTTCTAATAGAAAATTTAGAAAAATCTAATAATGCCAGAACAGGGAAGCAAAAATAAAAAATAATAAAATTAAATAAAAAAATAATATTTTTTTTAAACTCCAATATTAAAGAGTAATTTTTTTTCTTCATTACTCCGCTCTTATAAAGAAAGTTACTGTGAACAAGACATATAAATGTCTTGGATGGCCAGTTAAACGAAAGAACAAGTTCATTCAATAACACCACTTGGAACAGAAATCGAGGGGAGGCAACTCAAGGCCATTCAAGGGAACTCGACTACTCGAGGCTACACGATCATAATATGCAAAATAGACACCACAACCATATATATTTTTCTCTCTCCTAAGCTCTCATTTTTCTTGGGGCTATTCTTTCCTTTTCTCTTATAATTTACTGACTTAAACATGAAAAAGTCGAACTTGTTATTGCATGAGAGCGGGGAACAACCCAGCCCAAGCACTTCAGCCAATCTTCACGACTTCATCAAGACTATCGAACCAAGTATATATATAGAACAAATGCCGCGCTTCATTTAAGAACAGTTCCGAAGAAAAAGAGGAAAAATTAAACAGAAGGAATGTGCTGCAATTGTTGGTGGCAACACAGAATACCTGACAGTTGTTTATAATTCAGATTCTAGATACATCTCAAAAACCCTAAATGAGAAGTGATAAAAGCATTTACATATGGTCAATCAAAAGCATGCACTATGTAGAGGTTCGAGCAACTTCTTTGAAGTTTAAGGCACTGAGAACATGAGATGAAGAGCTATAGTACTGTTGCAAAAACTTCAAAGCTAATTTCATACCAGTCATGAACTGGAACCATGGACCATGAGATGGGATGGATAACAGTAATGTCAGCTTACCAAATCATGAGAACAAAGATTAATCAGATTCAATTGTCTGGAAGAGCAATAAGAAAACAAATAGTTGTAGTTTTGGAGAAGCTAAATCTCTAATTGTAAGTTAAACAAGAGAGAGGATGGAAGGGAGAGATCAGCAAGGTAGATGAGGAGGGAAAAAGCGACTGATCTAAGTTAGATCGATTACATTTAGGACTGCAGCACAGTCCTAATTAGCTTTAACAGTCCACCCTTTTTCTAGATTTCAAGGGATCCTATTTCATTATCCCGGATCACTGTTTTTGCATCATTTATGGTTGCCATTCTGTAGGATCAGTTGTTCACTTTGCGTGAACTTCCCGTTTTTTGTTGATCAAAGAAGCTAGATACATCTCATCAGCTGCAACCAGAATATTTCCACATAAACTTGCAGCTACTATTATCCCAAGGACCAGGGAGAACTCTGACCCTAGTGTAAATATTTGATACAACTTGCTAAAAGAACGAGCTTGGAAATAGTTGTTTTATTCAAATTGAAGTATGGTTTAACATCGACGAGTCTTGTCACACTAACAACTGCTATTTATTTGGCAAATTCCACAGTCCATCTACACTTCCAAAACAAAAATGTTTTGAGACTTGAACAAATAGCAAGATGCAACAATAAAATGTATGTTTGTGTGTGCGGCTCAAAAGAAAACATGCATAAGAAAACAGGACATGAAGTGAGGACTGATACTTAAATATTCTCAACCAAGAAGATTGCCTTGAAATTTTCAATGCTGAGCGTGAATTTTGAGGGAGGAGAGTGAAAAGAAAACAACCACGACAAAAATCCGTCCATCACAACCCAACATGTGTTGTGTATAGAAGAAGAGGATGCTGCAGGCAATTGACAGCACGACAGGAGAAATTTTTTGACCACTAGGTAATGCTTCACGCGCCACCAAAACTCCATGGAACGTTCCACGCACCTCCATAAACTTAGTTTTTTTGGCTGATTAGATGGAGGACAAGAAAATCAATTTACTACTACAATCCGCGATAAACTCTCTTTAATCTTCAGTAAACTTTCCCCGCCATTTATATTTTTGGTAAATTTTTTATGATTTCGATTATATATATCAACACAAATACTTGTCGTTGAGTGGGAAATCACGGACACTCGACTTTTAACAAGATTATAAAGTAGGATTACATCTGAAGTCGCATTTTCATCAGATCTCATAACTCTCTTTTTAGCACCTCACTTGCTCCCTCCAGAGGAAGAATAAAATTTATAAGAACATTTGAAATTGCAAGGAGCTGAAACCCAATTGTATTTTCACACTGATTTGAACTCGAACTGCCTAGCAGCTCAGAAATTGATGCCTATAATATTCAACATATCGAAGTAATGAGCTCCCCGATTTCAACAAAAAGTTTATGATTACAGTTATTCGTAGGGCCCAAGACGTAGGCAAGCCCTCATGAAAATCCACAATTGAATCAGTTAACCAGGCCCGCAAGCCCAATTTGTCAACAGCTCGCCCCTGCTTCAGCAAAGCAAGTCACCTATACAAATTAAAATAAATAAAAGAAACTTAATTCCGATTTTTTTTTTAAAAAAAAAACCAGACTCCCGGAGTCCATCGTGACGATCATGGCATTTTGGATTATCGTCACCGAGTTGCTGCTACTGCTCTTCGTCTCCCTTTCTCTCGCACTCTGTGCTTGTGCTACTGCCTCCTGCTTCACTCTTAGTTTTGACTTCCGATAATTGCTTCGATTTTTAAGGCTTAGATCGCACCGTTTTGCAGATGTTTTAGGCTTAAAAGTCAATTTCATCCTTGTACTCGAGGTTTATTCTTAATCCCATCACTACACGAATTCTTGTCATATAAGATGCAGAAAATTATAAATAACCAAACAACAACAATAAAATTTTAGATTCTTCGGCTGGGAATTTATTATAGCAAAAAATGCTGTCGAGAAGCTTCTATATATATATATATATATATATATTAAATAAAATTATTGGACCAGCAGAACACATAATCAAATAGCAAGTTTTTACTGAGACACAAACTCAATTATGCATTAGCTTGTGGTGGACGATGCACCATAGTAATTTTCTTTTAAAAAAAAATCTTAATAACAACACTATAAGCCTTAATTTCGCAAAAATCATACCAGTTTAGTGAGTCAGCTTAATAAAAGACTCTTAGTCTCTTTAGTAATACTGTTTCAAAAAAGCTTTAATGTTTTGTTTTATACTATACCAATAATTGAAAGGAAAAAGTAGAGAAAAAGAAAAGGAAAAAACATGAATAAGTGACATTACCGAAAGGGATTTGTAGACGATTAAGGAACAGAATCAATGTTATAAGCAAAGAGTTCGGGTATAAAGGAGATTTTTTTATTTTTTAATTAACGCGAGTGTTCGGAACAGTTTGCATGTATCTCGACCAATCCCACATGTTCTGAAGTTAACAACCATGTAAATTATTATATTAACAATTATATTATTCGAATTTAAAATTACAGAAAAAACAAAATTTTAATTTTAAATTCTTCTCATTAGAACATATATCTCCTAATGGTTGGGTAACAAGGAGATTCTTATTTAATCTATCCATCACAATTCGTGCGATATATCTGAATCTAATTAGCTCCGTACATTGATAAAACTATTTTATGTTTCGTCCTTAGTGTGGGGATGTAAATCACCTAATGTTTCTTAATTATCAATCATGGAGTTAGCTTCTCGTGTCTTAAGCCTGAAACTATGTACATTATTACAAAAGAACAAAAACAGTACCATACAAGACACATTTCATTGATTGTTATAACAGTGGAATGAAACTTTTGTCATTCTCAGGAAAACTAAACAAGTTTATAATTAAGGGTAAAATTATATTTACTAAAGAATTTATCAGGCTTTGCAAAATAATTGATTGAGAACAAATTGGTGAGTATATTTTTTTTAATACAGTGAAATGACTTTGTTTCTTTTAAAAGTGAAAAAAAAATCCATACCTTTCGACTAGGGTTTCTTTTTAAAATTATTTAAACAGTAAAATCATGCTAATACTTTTAAAAGCAAAATAAAAATAAAATACACTTGCACATAAGAGCTTATTCATCGTTTTCTTTTGTTTGAAGTGACACAATTACTCTTTAAATTAAAAGAAGAAGAAGGTGTTTTAGTCTTTTCATTCTTGTTCTTTCTTTAGGTTTACTTAGAGGTTATTTTATAATTCAAAAAAAATAAATATTATTAACACAAAAATTATTGACACTTGCAACACACTCGTCAATATATATGAGGTTGTTTGGTTACTAAATGCCGCCATCTACAGGGACATTAGGGACCGACAAGTTGTTCTTTTTCTGGTGATGTTTTTTTTCTAGTGATGTGGCGCGTGCTCAGGAAGGAGGTTCTGTTGGGTTCCGTTGCCCAATTTAAGTTAAGCTTTTTTTAGATCATTTATAAAAAATTAACCTTTTTTTTTTTCTTTCAAATTCATCATTTGAGATATAGTTATTAGACTTTGAGCTTCATTATTTGTTCCACTTTTTTTTTTTTTGTTATCCCGATCTTATATCTCATGTAATGAGTTAGTCAAGTTAACTCGAGTTGATTCATGTTTTTTTTCTCAATTTTTTTTAAATTGACTTTTTTTACAATTTTATTATTTGACATTAAATTATTAACCCTTGAGCCCTGTGATTTTTTCACATTTCTTTATGTGAGGTTATCTCAATACAGATTAGGCAAATTAACATGGGTTAGCTCGTGTTTTTTTAACGTCTTTTTTTATTTAACTTTGATCTTTTTTGTTAAGTCCTTCTTTTAAAAGTCTAGTTTTTATTTTTTATCTTGATCTCATACAGAGGGTGACAGGTTAATTGAATTAATTCAGGCTGACTTAAGTTTTTTTCTTAATGTTTTTTATGAAATTGATTTCTTTGAATTTAATAATTTGGCATTAGATTATTGGCCTTTGACCTTTGTCATATTTTTGCCTTTTGTTTTGTGAGGTTATCCCGAGTGCAGGTTATCAAGTTAACCCGGGTTAACTCATAATTTTTTTAAATGTATTTTTATTTAACTTTAGTTTTTTTTTTTGCTAGTTTCTTCTGTTGAAAGTCTATTTTTTTTTATCCTGATTTTATATTGCGGATGATGAGTTAATTCAAGTTAACTTGATTTAACTCGAATTTGTTTTTTCAACGTTATTTTTTAAAATTATTTTTTTAATTTATATTTTGACTTAAAATTATTGGACATCTAGCTTTATAATATTTTCTTTTTTTTTACTGCAAGTTATTTCAATGGATATTATTTTGTACATTAAAAGAAATTTAAGTTGATCCGATGCTGCGAGCAAGAAATAGTATGAACTAAATAGCCTTATGGTCTATTGATGCAATGTTGAGTGGGGCTATCGATCATCCTCTCGTGCTCTAAAAGAAATCCTTATTGCCGAAAGGTTTTTAAGCCACCTTTTGTTTTTACATGTCAAAATCCATCATTAGCTAGCGATCATCATCATAATTTTTTAAACATAAACAATTATTCCAATTAAAAATATTATTTTGACTAAGATAAATAAGAGATATATTAATACAAAAAATTATCATGATATTTTTTTTTAAAAAAACTACTATATTTTTAGGTTTAATGACAATGCCAACAAGTTTCTTGAGACATGTATATTTTTTATATTTAAAAAAACTTGGATCCCCTCACAACCTAGCAAGATCATACAAACTAATTATGTAATCAAAATAATTGCAATTCATCATAAGACGTGTGTGATACTTGTGAATTGAGATACTCCATTTAAGATTTAAAAGAAATCATTTGTTATACAGGTGGTTTTTAAGCAATTTCTTAAATATTATTTAAATAAGTTATGTGTGGTTAATATCTCAAGATAAAAGAGATATATTTGTATTTGGTTAGAGAAATTAAGATAGAAATAAAAAATAAATCTATTTCTAAACTAATTTTGGATAAATTCAGAACATAAAATACAGAGATATATCCATTTCGTCTCAATTGTTTTCATCATTTATAGATAAAAAAAAGGTGGGGATACGGGTTTGCATCTAGAAAAAGAAAAGAAAAGGAATGTTACCGGGTGTATATAGCAAAAATCCCTGGAGGGTCGATTAAAAGTTAAGATTTCTTGCAGACAGCTAGCGTCTTCATGCATTATAATTAAGATCTGAAGACATGTGATATTAGAAAGTCAACATGCTTGATGCTGGAGATGGATCGATGTACTTGTCTTGGTACCGATAATTCTCAAGTGTTCGAGGGAAGAAGATTCGAAGTGACTGGATGTATGACCGAGTCAATATTGACGTGTAAATGAAATTGGTCCTCGAGTGATTATCACTCCACGATGCAAATTAGTAAAAGATGCACCAATTCTCTCCTGCGATGTTTCCAGGAACAAGTCATGAGATGAAAAAGGTTAATGATGCTCCATCAATTCAATGAAATATACTCCGTGATTAACTTTTGTTGCATAAGTTTCTAAAGGGAATAGAAAATCTCATGCACGATACTAGAAATAAAGCATTTGCTTATTTCTAGTCAGCGACAATTGCTAATGGTGTATTAATCAGAAAAAAAAGAAGAAAGAGACACTCGCTAATGGTGTCGCATCGATCGATTACATCCACATCAATCCGTCATGACAGGAAATGGTACATTATATATTATATTATATGTAAAACTAAAAGAGCTCATTGTTTTAACTCACAATGAAACTACTTTTTTGTTCTTGGCTGGCAATTTTTTTTAAAAAATTAAAATTTGGTTCTTGAATTATTTTTTTCACAATTAAGTCCTTTCAATCCCACATTATAACCCAATTACATATTTTTGAGGGGTAAGGGCTCAATTGAAAGAAAAAAGATTGATATTAAAAAAAATAGATAAAATAGAAGGCGTCTCTGCAATTTGCTTACAAAGTTTATTTTAGTCATTCATTTTTTTTAAGTTATTAATTAATCAGTCCTTAAAATTGTTAAACATTACATTTTAGTACCAAATTTTATTTCTTTTTTTTTAGTTTTTTTTTTTGAAGAAGAAAAGAAACGTCAATGGATTCCAATTTTCAATTTAGAGAGAGAATGTTGTATAAAAGTGAAGTGATATATAACAATAATTTTATATTATTCCCGTATAGTCAGATTTTTTTATGTAACTTTTTAAAATGCAGCCTAGCTCTAGACATGTATAAAGAAGGTTAGTAGATTCCAACTTACAATTTAAAGAGAGAAAATTAAATAAAAATGAAGTGATATATATATATATATATATAACAATAATTTTATATTATTTATGTGTAGTTAGATTTTTCGATATAACTTTTTAAAATGCAGCCTAGCTCTAAATGTGTATAAAAATGAAGTTTTTAACAATTTGATTACTCCATTTTGACTTTTAAGAAGACATTTTTATTCATTAGTGATATATAACAATAATTTTATAGTTAAATTAGTAGTTCATAATTCTGCATTTTCTTAACTTCATTATCGGAATCCTAGCTTATCTAAGGTTTTAAACTTGCCTATAAAACATGTTTTTGGGGAAAAGAAAAAACAAATAAGTAAAAGCATAACTGTAATTATTTTTTTTCATTTTCATGATTTTTCTGTCCTGGTATTTTGAATATTGAAAATTTGGAAAAATGGGCAATATTCCGTCAGCAACGGAGCCACCCTTCGGTGAATAACAAGAATGCAAGCTTGGGGACTAGTGTGTATCTATGTTTGGTGGCTTTAGTGGCTCAAAGATGACTAGGTATTTGATCGAGTTGAGGCATCTGTACAATATCAAAACGTAGTTATTTATTTATTGTTATTGTTATTGATAGCTCTGGCTTAGAGGCTAAGTGGATTTTTGAATGTGTTTAATGGTTATTATGATATTGTGGGTACCATGATTAAATTGTTTCTGTTTCACCATTGTGGAACCTAATTTACTATGCTGTTTTGAAGTGTCATGGGATCAAGTTTCACAATCTAGGATTAATAAAATGGTAAGATTAAAATAAAATACCTTTTTCTGTAAAATCAAAGAAAGTAGAGGAAGGTCATGCTATTTTTATTTTATATCGGTTAGAAGACGAGAGTCTTAGTTGCTTATACAACACAAGGATCTCTTTTTTCTCTACGAGATATCTTTTCAATGATAAAACTTATCATGTGGCTGTTAGAGAATAATATAAATCATATATTGAGACCCTACCTAAAAGCTTAAGCTATTGGGTTGAGATGGTTCTTTGACAGTGGCTGAACATACGTCAATTAAGACAATACATCTTGAAATGCTTATCATGTGTGAATATGAATTATATACATAATTATTGACAATTATATGTAGGAACATCAGTCATGCTGTGCTACCCTAACCCTTTGCTTAAGAGGCTATGATGACGTTGTTAGAGAATAATATAAATTATATCTTGGGGCCTCACCTAATAGCTTAAGCTTTTAGGTTGAGATGATTCTTATACATGGTATTAAAGCCTTGATGACCAAGCGGTCACGAGTTCAAATCTCACAATCCCTATTTATTTGATAAAAATTAAGTACAAGGTAATGTGGGTCTGTGCAAGTTTCAAGCCTTAAGGGATTTCACTTGAGGGAGTGTGTTAGAAAATAATATAAATCATATCTTGAGGCCTCACCTAATAGCTTAAACTTTTAGATTGAGATGGTTCTTAGACAGATGCATCATCATCCCACGTCGGCTAGGATATGTTGATCTTAGTTGTTTATATAACACAAGAATCTTTTTTTTTTTTAAGAAATGCATTTTCAAGGACACAACTCATTACGGGGCTGAATCCATTTTAGTTGCGATATATCTCTTGAAAAGCTGACTGTATACGAAAGTGAACACACATTATTAAGGAGGTGTCCTATGGTTAAGTTATAGAAGATTATATTATTTTACAAGATTAGGTGGAATGGTTTTTCTATTCATCCATATAGAGTGGTCAACCCGTTCAAATATGAAAATATGAAATTTTTCCTGGTTTTCCACCTGGAGTTTATTTCTTCAACAAATTTTGTGGCTGCACCAAAACTTTTATTGAGGTAGTAAAATATGAAAAATTATCCTGTCATTTAGGATAAACTCTGTATCCTACAAAAAGTACATTTTGATGGTGAAACAAAAAGAGTACATACATTTTGAACCATCTAGGTGGTGGCCCAGTGGTAAGAGCTTGGGACCAAGAGGTTTGCTCCCTCTGTGGTCTCAGGTTCGAGCCCTGTGGTTGCTCATATGATGGCCACTGGAGGCTTACATGGTCGTTAACTTCAGAGCCCGTGAGATTAGTCGAGGTGCGCTCAAGCTGGCCCGAACACCCACATTAAACTAAAAAAAAAAGTATATTTTGTACATGTACAATTGAAGTGATTCCCCACTCCCTTCACAGGGGCAAAAATATTTGCCAACGATATTGATGATGTAATACTAAACAAATTTCAAATAGATTATTATTATTGAATAAATAAAATTATAGAATTGCAACTTGACATTTGAAAGAATTCTTGTTAGCATCGACCGATTGTCTTTCAGATAATAATTGATCTTTTTAATGATACAAACAACAAATAAAATTCTTTAAAATCGATCTTTAATTTGAATTATTCGTGAAGGAACTTGTTGCATTTCACAAATAAACAAAGACATGGATCCAGATATTAAATCTAGACTTATAGATACAATTAAAGGAAAACTAGATCAAGATTTAAGATCTAGATTTGAAAACTAGAAAAAACCAAGGGAAAAATATATAATCCCTGCCAACGGTAGCTAAGATTAGCTAGGATTGGAAGGTGTGATGGCTAGAGGGAGGGAGAGAGGGGGGCAGCTGGGCTTTATTTTATTATCAAGAGGATCTTAATTAATGTATTCGTACTTCTTGTTTGCATGCATGTACATAAGCAAAACCTACAACCAACGACTACAAATGGGACATTGATTTCGTCAGGGAAGGAAAATATAAATTGGGCAGGGCAGCACCCCGATTGCCAGGGCATCCAAGTATGATGTTGTCTAAATGATAATTTAATGTCGGAGTTATTTAAAAATGGAAACTTCTAGCCAAATATATATTTCTATTTAGAATATTAAGGCTATATTTTAAAAATAAGTTTTCGTATACTCATCTTGTCATATACGGTAAATTAATATTTTAAAAAAGTAACGTTAATCTTCTATTAATCCAATATTTATCCTAGGAAAGATTACGTTGCTGGCATAAATAATAAAATTTACTTACACATCGTCATCTTGTGAATTCATAAACTTCATACTAGATATGGTTTTCTATGATTGCATTCTGGTTTGGTGACGTACCAGTAAAATAAGTTTTTTTTAATTAAAATAAATGATTCTATAATGTTTAAATTAATAAACACAGGAGAAGTGAAATGAATGTGTGAAAAGATAGCGTGTGGCAGAGAGAACAATTATGTATGTTAAATTAATAAGAGAGCTTGAGTCTACCTTCTTTCTTACATACATGGTGATTTGTAGTATTTATGTGCATTGTAGATTCTTATCTAAAACTTGTATTATTTGATGATGTCAGATATTTAATAAACTTTATTGATAAAGAGAAAATAATAATAAAAATATATATATACTTTTTTAAAAGTTTAAGTCATTATTTGATGAATAGAATGATGCTTGTGAAAAAGTCATCGGTGATAAAAATAGCTAAGATAAAAAATAGATAGCTATTAATAAAAATAACGATCAATCAAGGAGACTCGATACATAATCATCTTTATTGATAATCATCTATGAAAATGTTGGCCTAAAATAATACAAGTTCTTTATTGGCAAGAAAAAAAATGATCTAGGTGCAAGGTTCAGTTGGTCGAGAAAACTTCCATAAGAGATGAGAGAGTTAGATTAAGTAAGCTTTCTTCTATTTATGAGCTCGGTTGACTCTTTTTGAACAGGTTTGGTTTGACTTTCCCCCCCATCATGAGTGAATAAATTGTCATAACCATGAAGGGGGAGATTTTGTGTGAATGACTCAATATATTAAAATGTGCACAAAAATAATAACAAATGAATAAATAATTAAAGTTGGATGCGTAGTCAACTTGGATGGTGGGGTGACATTTGAAATGCCCCTGGCTGGTAGCCTGGTGCAAGAAATGGTCTATTGCTGATCATAATTGCTCATTTTTTATTTAATAATAAAATTTTAGTCACATAAATATTTTTCAAAATAAGAAAAATAGAGAAAACATATTATAATCTTTATTGCCAAAATAAATCTGTCTTTAAGACAACAATAACCGATAAATAAATAAAAATCGAATTAGTTCCGAAATTCGGAAGAGAAGCTAGGATTGCCAATGCTGTAGAGGGAGTGCATGACCGTTTATATTATTAAGGGGCCACGTATTAAATGTTTTTAAAAACCGACCAAAGTTTATGATTTCGAGTATAATTAATAGAATACAAGCAAGACATGGCTTATTGATTACTCCAACACAACTAATTATTCTCATAATACATTTTGGACATAGCAGAGCTTAGGATAGGAATCGAGCGATCACCACCTACAAGTGGCTAGCTAACACACCTCCATGTGTGACATCATTTAATTACGATTCAATTTTATTTTCCCTAGGAAGAAGTCAATCTCATGATTTGAACTGTGCTGTATAATCAACTCGTTTATTACTATATTATTTATAATTGCGGTTCAACGCTAGTTTTGATTTTAAAATTATTTTTTTCTGAGGTTTCAACTGATTATTTTGATGTATTAAGTGATAAAAATTAAAAAAAATATTATTTTAATATATTTTAAAATAAAAAAACATTTTAAAAAGTAATTTTTATTAAACAAGAGTCCCTACATGTCATCGCTGGATTCATCATCATCTAATAAATTGTAATGTGCATCTCTTTCTTGACTATGATTGATACCTCTATTTTTTTTTTTCCCTTCATTATCGATTTAAGAGACGAAAAATATTTTATTTTAGTTTGTGGTCAGATGGGCGGTCTCGTAAGATTTGGATTAGATAATCGAGGTTAATTGTCTTCCAACCGTGAATCCTCCAAGCTCTGAAGCTGAGATTCTAAACTTTATTAATTTATTAATATTATAGTCTGATATTTGTCCTTTGAGCGGACACAAAGAGGGAACTGGACAAAAAGACTAAGCATATACCATTTGCAACTAGCCCGCCTTGGCATAAGACGTACATTTTCAACTAAATTGCTCTTATTTTGGGAAGGATTGTGTAGATTCTCATGTTTTGCCTTTTCATAGCTGAATCGTTTGCGGAAAGGAGGATTCATACTGACAACTTCCTCCACCACCTTGATTTTTCCCAAGTCAAAACCAATTAGTTCACATACTTCAGTTCTGTATAACTTGTTTGTATAATTAGTTTTCTTTCCTTCTTTATTATTAACCTGATAACCCGTCAACTTAGATTAGACAAGTGAATAACCTAGATGTTTTTATTATAAAAAAAAAAACATTATTTCAGAGTTTTTTTTTTTTTAAAAAAATTTGATTAATCCACCCAAATTGTTATCCTGAATTTAATGATTTCCTGTTGGGGTTTATATTTCGCATATCAAAATAAAAACAAAAGTAGGCACATGATAAGCCAGCAATATTAGACAGCTTAATTAAACAGAAATTCACATAACAGAAGTAAAAATCTTACATAGATGGCCTGGATATACTTTTCCAGTCCTCTGCTTATCCTGTACAGTAGTACATGATTAAACATAGGATAAGACATAACTCAACCTTAAAGGCTTAAACCCACAGCTCACCTTACCACACACACACCTGACAAGCTCTAATTATCGAAACAAGAACACAATTCTACATAGACTTGATTTAAAACTGATTCAAAACAATCATCCTCGATGGGCTAAGAAGGTGATAAGATCCATAATTCTTGGCAAAGCTACATCCGCGATGAATCTTGTTATCAATACCAGTGTCCTCCATAGCCATCAACACTTTGTAGAAGATATCAACGTTGCAGGGTAGTGTTAGAGGGCCTTCAGGGTTGTAACCATACTCAGACTCTGCTTCTTCAAGCAGAATCTTGAATAGTGGGTGGTTTGCATACTCTGTCTTGATCACAAACCTTTGTTTCTGGGGTCCAACGTAGACTGAGAAGCAACCTTCAGGAGCTACGCGTGATTTCCTGGAATGTTTTTGATCATGGTCGTCTTCAAGTGAAACTTTAATATGCGGGCATGATTTGCTCTTTGGTGTTAAAGAACGTTCCAGTCTTGACGTTCTCTTGCTTCCCCTGCCAAACGATATGCATCTCTCCCATGTCTTGATGATCAGATTACCTTTGAACTTTCCTTTCCCCTTGCTCACATCCATTCAAAAATATATGTTTATGATGACACGAAATACACAAAATTTGTACGGCAAGAACTAATTAAATATAGCTAAAGAAAAGTATTGATATATATTGTTGGACTTAGCAGCACATACCACCTCCTCAATCCTTATAATTGAAAACAAGGTAAAAGAATTGGTGATTTGGGTATGGAGTTTCTACTTAACTAAGAAGAAAATGAGAAAGAATGCTTTGATCATATGTTAATCAGATGTACAGTGGATTCAGGTTAACCTCTGTCATAAACCAAATAAACCATGACCTTCATCCTTGGCATCATTGAGTTACTCATATCTACTAAACAAAGAGAAGAAGTGGTCGTGCAAATTAAAGGAAAACAAACAGCTAGAAATTGTTTTGACAACAAAGTGAAACAGAAAGATGATTCAAGATAAAATATTAGACATAACTGGAGTATATCTCAAGAATTGGGGGAGGGATGAAGAGGGTGATGGAAGAGGGCAAATCAAGGAACCAGAACAGATCGAGTCTCACAAGATGTTCTCTCACTTGCGTCTTCAAGGGGTCAATCTCGGCATGGAACGATTATAACTAGCTCTGTCCTAGTTCATATATAAAGCCCACAAATGGACATAAAATATTGTTGAAGATGCCCTCTTGTCAACGCAAGAAAGGTCTATTTCTGTTACCTCTCTATCTTTGGCCTTTTATGGGTTTCTCTTTCTTTTCTTTTCTTTGTGAGAGATTTGGCTTCCGGGATCCCTAAAATGACAAGAAGTGGCTAGTTTCTGTGAATTGAGAAATTTACAGACAAGTGGACAGCCAGGTTTTACTTTTTGTTATCATGGCTGTAAAATATTATTTTTATAGATTTCTTCTTAGATCACCTGCTAGAACTGTTTTTGGATCGACGTTGCTAGTGGTATATATTATATATGATATATATAATTTTTGTTTTTTTCAACGAGGAATTAATCTCTAGCTAGCTAAATACTGCTGACAAATATATAATTCGCGGACCCAGTATTGGTGAAATGATAAGAACCTGCAATCATGTACATTTCAAAATCTATGTATTGTTCGAAATTGCATATTAAAAGATAATAAATAACTCATTAATTCCCACAGGATCATTTTATATCAAAATAGCTAACAAGTTTATTTTTAAGAAATTCATCAAATCAAGGGTTTCTTTTCTTTTTTTTAATCTTTGGGAGGGAGACGGGCGGCCATCACCCAAAGATGGAGTTAGGAATTTTAGTTTGATATGATCAAATCAAAGAAATGTTTTTAGAAAAACTAAAATTTAATTATTTTTTTATTTTTAAAATTAAAAATCTAATTTATGGAAGAAGAGGTGCTAGAAAAAAAATAAAAAATTCTTGCCCCTGCCCCTGCTCCTGCCGCCACCAGTCCCCTAACTCCGCCTCTACTCAAAAGTCAAACCTCTCTCTCCCTAAAATACAAACCTCAATCGTATAATAATAAATTTGAGTTTTGCTTGCACGTGACTTAGGAGGAGTTAAGAGAGCCAGGAAAAAGAATTTCCATTTCATAATCTGACCAGAACAATTCATGGTATAATTAAATTTTTGCATATGTTTCACAACCATCACAGTATTCGTGGAAGATTCATGGAAGCTAGCTACTGCGTGCTAACCAATATAGGCCGCCATCACTGCTCAAAAAACACAGAAAAACATGGGCCGACAACAAAATCATGGACGCTTCATTTTTCCCCTCGAACAGTTATAT
This sequence comes from Populus trichocarpa, assembly GCF_000002775.5. NCBI lineage: Eukaryota > Viridiplantae > Streptophyta > Magnoliopsida > Malpighiales > Salicaceae > Populus > Populus trichocarpa. Next base: position 17,651,776 of record NC_037287.2, on the reverse strand, counting down.
TATTTGAGTAAATTAAAAATAGGATGCGTGTTTTTTTAAAAAAAACAATTATGCATGTACTTGTAAATTTATTTCAAAACCAGACTATCCTTGTACTTGTAAGTACCTTAAAAACGTAAAGACACACGTATTTGCGTTATCTTTGATAAGGAACTCAGTTTGATCCATCAATTAAACCAAATATATATATATATATATATATATATATATATATATATATATATATATATATATATATAATTCTTCCCAGATTTTATTACAGCAGCGCTGATAATTTAAAAGAAATTCAATGCAGCGACAGGAGAAACTCATTGAGAATAGTGTCGGAAATCTTAACAAGCTTTTTTATTCAAGGATGCGTATTTTATGAGGTGAAAAAAAAAGGTTACTCTATAACAACTTTCTCAAAGTTTGCTTACATCCTTTCAGGGAAGAATTAGATAAAGATTGGCATCGTAAACATGATCGATGAAGAATATATAGCTCATCGAGCTAGGTTAAAAAAATATAAACAAAATGGGTATAAATATCAGTATTATCTCTTTAATTTTGTGTTTTTTTATCTTTATATATACTTATTCCTCAGCAAAAAAGATATAAAAACCCTTACAGAATAGTATCCAATTAAGACGGCTAAGGTTGGTGCTAAGAAATATATATGTTGCAAGCCACTTTTCTGATTTCTAAATGGTGGATGGCACAAGCTCAAGATTTTATAAAGATTATTGGGGGAGAGCTTAATTAAAAATGGAAGATAAACTTATTGTTTGTGAGATTATTGACAAGCTATCAGCCTATCACATACTTGAAAGGAGTTTCAAAAGACTATAAGCCATAAATAAAAAAGAAAGGTTCTTAGAGACACTCATTACTCACGTTTGAGTGGGGAAAGAGTAGAGGACAAGATCTAATCATGAAACAAGACAGCTATGGACAATAAATCTAATTTTTGAAAATAAAAACTTATCTAAAAATAAATAATATATAGCCCAAAAATACCATATGGAAGCATAGGAAGAAAAAACATACGAAGAAAAATTGGTAGACGTCCATAGTATAACAATGAAAATAGGAATCAAGTATAAAATAACCATGCACGATTTTAATGGATATTTTATTTGTGACAAGAGGGGATATATTGCTGGAGTTTTTAATTTTTGTTTTTGTGAACCTAAAGCTTAGGCCAACATAACAAATAAGCCATTTGTGATGATGATAACAAATTAAAAAAATTACTCTTAACATTTTATAATTTAGTTAAAATTACACTAATTTATTAAGTTTTAGAAAATTATACTTTGCATCATTATTCAACATAAATTTTTAAATTAAACAAAACGATCAAATTAATTACCATTATATATAATATATCACAAAGTCAAACAAAAAACAAAAACATAATTTTTTCTCTTCCAAACATAATTTCTCTCTCTTCAAGGCCCCAAATTAAAGCTCAGGAAGAATTTTAATTTTTTCAATCATCCTTTTGATTCTCCATCACTTGATTTATTTATTTTTAGTTAAATTTTATTTTTAGATTCATTCTTTAATATTGGATTGATTGATAATTTAGTCTAATAATTTTTTTATTTGCTTTCTATAGAGTTACTAAGGTCTTATGATCTAAGTAATGGATTTGAAATGTTAACTCAAGTTGATCTAAGTCGATCTAATAAATTATCATTTTAATATTTTAAAAAAGATATTATCTTAATTTTTTTAGTCAAATTATATTTTTATTTGTCATCTGAAATTTTTTTAGACATATCAAGTCGATTACATTACATCAATCCTTATATATTTTAATTTATTTTGTTAAAAAACCAACACCTTTTATCTCTAAAAGACAATAATCCAGTTTCCTCTGTAAAATTTTATTGTACTAGCACGAATGGAGGTGTAATGGGTCTTGGCCATATAAATTTTATCCAGTTTCCTCTGACAGTAAATAAATGCTATCTAAAACTTAAAATAAATATGAAATTCCTAAGAAGAAAACTCTCTCATAATTCAACTCTATTCCCATATTCACCAGAAGTTATCTGCAAGAATTTGTTTCTGTATACATGGTCTATTAAAACCTTCCCGTCCTTTGAGAGCTAAGAACACCATAAGGTTCCCTCGGCAATCGGCACATGAGTTCTTCTTCTTTTCTTTTTTTAATTTTTTTTTTTTTGTGAAAATCGGGGCACAAATGGGTTACTCAGCACACCTATATGCAAGCTTTTATTTCCTATGCTTTTATTTCAACTAGCTAGGTATGCGACCACTCACCCCTTCTGCAATCATCATTTTAGTTTACTTTAAGGAATGGAATTTAATGCAAATCACTAAGATGACATCAAGTAATTATATTCAATTAGTACAATATTGAATGTTTCAAAATAAGTGTTTGTTCTAAAAAATAAAAAGGTCGTGCAATAATTTTTTTTTTTTTAAAAAAAATAAAAAGGTCGTGCAATATTAATATCATACGTTGTAACTCTGACCCAAGATTTTATACTGATATTAGTAATATTTATTTCGTTTTAATAATAATAACATCTATTAATATTGTTTGTTTTTGTGTTTAGAATTGTATTTAGATATATTTTAAAAATATATTTAATTTAAAAAAAATATTAAAAAAACATTTTTAGTGTTTTTTAATGACTTTAATATATTGATATAAATAAAAATAATAATTTTAATATATCTTTGAATAAAAATATTTTTAAAAAGATGCAATAATTCCAAGCACATATAGTGGAGAAGCACTGCTCCTAGAAGCATCAAATAATTTCAAAATGTTAGTGGTCAATTCATTAATTGCGGATTATGTATGCAATGACGGACGGTCCATGGTTGTAAGAAAAATGGCCATCAGACGTCATCTGGCCGGTGGAGTTTGGGTAGTCTCTAGCTAGTTGAATTTAGACTACTAGTATTTTATTTTATTTTTTGTCTGCACGTAAGGCTATTTTTAAGAGCCATTTTTTTAAAAAAAATTTATAGCTATTAAAACAAATACCTTAAAAAGAGTTTTAAGGGTTTAAATTCTAGAGTAAAAAGTATATTTATTCAGTCAAAAAATTTTCTTCTTATTTATGTATTTTTTTAATTTAACATATCTATAATTTTTTTTTTATCAACAACATGGTTTTTTTAATAGAAATTTAAAGCAATTAAAATAAAAATTTATAAGAATTCAAATAACTTAAATTTAAGAGAAGAAATATGTATTTATTTAGACGAAACTCCCTTTTTGTTATTCAATTTTTTTTTTTTTTTACGAACAATGCTTCTTCTTTTTTATTAGAAGCTAAGTTTTTTAAATAAGAATTTATCATGCTCTTCAACCAAAAAAACTAATGTCCCGAATACTATCACGTGATTGTATAAAAAAATAAATAATTCAAGTTTGATATAAAAATATTCATAAAATAATTATTGAAAATAAGCTCTAATCTTAATTGAAAAATGTTATAATCAATTTTTTTTTAAAATTATTATTAAGTAAAAACAAGTGCAAAAACCATTAAAAAGACACGTAAATTTATGCTTTAAGGCCCATGCATGATTGGCCCAAAATAAAAAAGCCCAAGTGTGGGAGATCTAGAGGGCCGAAGGGCCAAGTACGCATGCTCGATTTTGTTTTTCTTAATAGGTACAAACAACGTGTCACTTAAATATTTTTTTATCATTGAAAAAATAGGTTTCGGGTTTTTGAATATTTTAAACTTAATTTTCAACTTGTTTTCATTTAAAAACACCCTAAAATATAATAAAAATATCAATAACCCCATATCCAATATCTAAACACCCTCCAATTACTCTAGAAAATAAAAATTAAACTAAAAAAAAATATTTTAGGCTCTCAATCTACTTCTTACAACATAGTTAAAGGACAAAATCACCTAAATTGAACTCCTATCTCTAAAACAAATTTATTAACACAAAAATTAACCTTTTATGGTTGGTTAGAATGTGATAAACCAAAAATTCTCTCTCTTTTTATTTTTTTTTCCAATGATTTTCTCTCTCCCTTCACAAGACTCAATCATTGAAATGTGATGACAATAAAGTACAAGGGCTAAAACATAAAACCATAAAATTACAGGGTCCAAATATATATAAAAAAAAAACTTCAAGGAGAAATTCATTGGTCCTCTGCAATGCTGTCCACAATAACTGAGTGTAGGAAAAATAATAAGATGTATGTTAAAAGACATAGATAAATTAGTTTATTTTATAATATGATATGTTTTTATGGAATGCAATTTGGCAATGGCCAGGTCCCCACAGGAAAGCTTTCTTATGGCTCATGAACAATGATAAGCTCTTAACGAATGATCAAAGAAGCAGAAGAAAGCTTTCAATGGAGGCCAATTGTACTTTGTGTTTGTCTGAGTTCGAGTCAACCATTCACGTGCTACGAGATAAATTCTTATGGAAAAAGAATTCTGGGATAAATTCTTCAATGTAGAATCCGAGGATTGCTTTCAATGGTCAGGCTATTATTTTTTGTGATGCTTGCTGGTTTTAATGGAGATGGTGCAATGATAAGGTGTTTGATCCCCGTGCAGTTCCATATTAATCAGAATCATATGGTTCGTCTTATCTGCAACTACACCGCAGAAATAAAGTCAGCATGGAAGGGGGATTTCAATTCCCTTTTTTGTAGAGCTGTTACCGAGGCTTATGAGGAGATTCAGTGGGAAGATTCGTAGCTGGGTTTGCTGCTGGAATTGGTGCCTGTAATGCTCTTAAGGCTGAGCTTTGGGCTGTCAGGTACGGTTTGGATCTGACTGGGAGTTTGGGGGCAAGATTTCTAAACTTAAAGGTTGATAGTCAAGTGCTTAAGCTTATTCTATTCAAGGATCAAGTGGATCTGGGGCCAAATCTGTGCTCGGCCCTTGGGCCCTTTGTAAAAAAAAAGGTGTTGAAGTACCCTTGTATTACCGTTGCAGAATTCCCACGCTGCCTTCTCAGAGTTACTGTTCCTGGTAATCCAACACAGTCAAATTCAGCACCAATCTGAATCCCTAGTAATCCAACGCAGCCACCGTGGAGAGTTACTCTTCCTGCAAATGATCTGTTGTCAGTTCTGATAGCCAAGAATAGGAAAATGAAAAGACATGAACTGGCCATGGAAAAAAAGTTGATGTGTAGGCTGGATATCCAAAACGATGGATTGAGGTGTAAAGCGAACAGCCTATCCTGCGAAAAAAGTTTTAAGTCGAAATGGATTCCAAAGTTGAGTAACAAAAAGAGAATGGCATTTGGGTAGAAGGTGATGATAAGCAACCCAACAAATCTTTTATTTGGTTGATCGCAGAATCATCTCTGGTGTTTCCTTTGAACTGGACATCATAAACGTGTGAAATAAAGTTTCACGCAAAATAAGTTTTGTTGTTATTCATTTGTTTACTATAGAAAAAGAAGAAGAAAACAAAGAACATGTCATATTTTAAATTGGCTTTAATCACAACAAATAGCATCGCATCCAAAACAATCCTATCAACTAGTAAAAGAGAATCTTATCGTCTAATTATTGGCCATTACCGAACCAGTTACCTCTGCATGGGAAGACAATGAGAATCTCTCCATCCTCCACTGATCCTGGCGAATCCTGCTCCTGATTGTGATTGTCTTCAGTAAGAACAATATTGGCCGGAGCAGCAACATCAGCTCTTGCTGAGCTGAAAAGAAACAAAATTTCTGCTTGCAGTGGACCATCAAATAAATGATTGATGTGGATGACTTGGAGATATCCCATTAATACATGCTACTGCGTTTTAAAAAGAGAAGAAAAGAGACAGTGGAGGGTTTCTATATATATAAAAAAGATTTGTATTGTTAAATGGTATTTTTGAGAGAAATTACTCTGCAAATCAGAAGGTATTTCCTTGTTTTTTATTAGTTTTTAGCAATTAAATTCTATTTGTAATTCAAATCAATTACATTATCTGCGGAGCAGCGCAGAATCCCAACACAAAACAAAACAAAAGTATATTGTATAACTTTCTACTCAAATTGAAAGCTATTAAGTTAAAAGAAACAGTCGTTAATCACACGGGATTAGATTAAAACCCAGGAAACACAAATCTGTAACAGTTAACAAAAACCCAGATCCCCGGCCATTCAAGAAAAAGTAAAAATTATGAGAAACTATTCAGCAAAAATTAGAAAGACAAAAACAAAAGCAAGGCTAGAAATAATCTGATGGGCTTTTCAATCTTTAGATCCAAAACCCTTTACTGTAATGGAGTAATGAAAACTTGTTTCAAGAGAAAATGAGAATTTTAATGTGGTAACAAACAAAGAAATATCATTGTTTTGTGTGTATATATAAACACAACGACACAATCCAAATTCAAGATGTATAATATAAGTCAGGGTCAAAGTTTATTGTTATCTTGCAAAAGAAAAGAAATAATGTGGAATATAATGAATAAGAGCTGAGAGGTTAAAGGCAACGGTCACAAATTGATCCAGATTTTAATCCGTGTTGTTGGTTGATTTGAATTTTTTTATCATATTGCAAATTAATTTTGATTTTTAAATGAGTAACGTCGATTAATTTATTTTTAATTTTTTTAAGCTGATATCAGTTTAGGTTTCAGATCAACCAAGTCTTATTTAGTATTTATCAAGCACAAAATAAGATAAATTATTTAGTCCAGTTTAAAGTACACCAATCACAAAATAATATAATTTTTTGTTTAATCCAGTCCAATTCATTCAATATTGTCCAACATACCAAATATTATCTTATTATATTAATTATTAACTAAAATTTATAGTAACATAGATTCATATTTATTATAAAAAAAAACTATTAGATATTACCATGATGGACTATTCGACTAATATGAATGATAATGTCAAAATAATAAAATATTTAATTTAAAAGGAAAGGAAAGGGTATGCTTGGCGGTTATTTTGTCCTTTCAGCCTCAGGTATCGAACCATTTCTTTACCGGCAAAACATGTGCGAATCCCTGGATAAACATTAAGAGAGGGTGAGAAACGGAGAGTCGCACCACTCTTGTGTCTCACAACTCACATACAGAAGTTTGTCTCCCTCCCGAACTCCCTCTCCTACAATTCCTCTCGGATTCATCTTGACAAAACCCTTAAAACCAACAAAAAGTACTCTCAAAGTCATATAATTTGGTTTCAAGAATCAAGCAAGAAATTCTTGAACCTTGTTTGACCAAACAGTGCTGCTTCTCCATCAAGACAAGACTGCATTAACAACCCCAATATTTTTACATCAAGTTATTTGAGTTTTCTAGTGGTGGGAGTACTTCAAGCCTTCATTCTGATAGTCTTGACGATATGGACGTCGACAATTCCTTTCTTGAACAACAAGGTAGGAGTACCGCTGCTAAACGTAGCAGTGACTCCTTGAATGATTGTGACAGTAATGGTCATAGCTTTTTGAAGAAGAAACCGAAACAAGAGAGAGATTTAGGTTTCGCTGTGCCTGATCGTGGGTGTCTTGCTCCTGTTCCTCTTAGAACGGCACCCCCACCATTAACATACAATGATCATCAAGAAGGCCATGTCGGTGCTGGTAACAACAACAAGAACAACAATAACAAGGATAATCAAGTGGCTGCTGTTCCGGTTGTACGTGGTTGTAAGCAGTTTTGGAAAGCAGGGGATTATGAGGGAGGCAGCGTTGCTGACTCATCTGCTGATCATTCTGGTGGTTCTATAGTCCATGCTACTCTAATTAATTTGTGGCTTAGTTTTGCTTGTTTTGTTTGCAATATTTGTGAGCATGTCATTCTAGTTGTGTTATTGTTTGTAATAGCTACTTAATTCCTGTTTACAAGAACAGTGGGCATGCAATGCCCTTTTTAGTTTGTTTTTTGAGTTCTTTCATAATTCGCTGGCATTGGAAAGTCACTTCCTTTACGTCCATTTTATAGAGGCCACAAAATTAAGGAATATGCATTTTGTACTGCTATATTTTCTAATCAATGTATTGATATCCGTATAGTTGGCATGGATCATGTCAGGGTGCACCCCAAGTTCTTGCATTCAAACGCAACCAGCCATAAATGGGCACTGGGAGGTAATTAGTGGTCGTTGAATTGTACTAATATCTATGTGTGTGTATGTTTGCTTAGCTCGAATAGGTGAGTTTTATTCATCTGGGTTCTTATTTGCAGCTTTTGCTGAACTCCTAGACAATGCTGTAGATGAGGTATTTGTTGCTCTTGCATAGTTTCAACGAAAATTTTCTTTTCGTTTCTTTTTCTTGACTGCTGACGATTTTGTTTAGGTTGGTCATGGAGCTTCTTGTGTAAGCATAGATGTTCTGAATAACAGCAAAGATTTCTCTAAGATGTTGCTAGTTGAAGGTATGTATCTCTATAATTGTTCTGTGCTGATATCTTGTCAGTTCTGTATTTGACGGGCTTGGTGCATACCAAGTGGTAATGAATTCGGATGCAAATCCCCCTAAGAATTTCTGAAATAAAAGAGTTATTCCTGTTAAGAAGCTCAACTACTCAAGACCCTTCAAGTGAAAAAGAAAAAAATTGAAGTTCAATTGAGTATTTTGTACAGATTCCAGAGCACACAAGAAAGGGCTTCTCGTTGTGCGATGAATTAATGAGGAAATATTACACATGCCTATTTATTGTGTGACTGGTTTCCAATCTTTGCTTATGTTGATTACAGATAACGGTGGTGGGATGACTCCTGACAGGATGCGGGCATGCATGTCTCTTGGATACTCTGCCAAAAGCAAAATGGCTAATACTATTGGTCAATGTAAGCCATTTAATCAAATAATAAGCTCTTACTGAAACTCTGGAATATGCCATTTAATCAAACTTTTGTTTTATATTATTCAGATGGAAATGGCTTCAAAACTAGTACAATGAGGCTTGGGGCAGATGTGATTGTGTTTTCTCGCTGTCGGGGGAAGGATGGAAACAGGTTTTTTCATAACTCTCATTTGGCCAAAGTGTTCATTTCGATCATTGACATGCTTGTTTGATGTGCCGATATAACAATTCTGGCTTGTTGATGTCAATTTTCACCTCGAACAGAAACAAAAATTTTCACTCTGTATATTGGTCATGGGCCATTCAGCGACCGATAATGCAATTTTCTTTCTTTGTAGTGTAACACAAAGTATCGGACTGCTGTCCTACACATTTTTAACAGCCACTGGAAAGGAAGATATAGTGGTTCCAATGGTAAGACCTTGATGCTTTGATGCTTGAACCAGATATGAGATGATTATACAATTGGAGAAGTTTGTTATTTGAGGAATTAAGTAAATTGTGGGTCAACAGACAACACTCTTGGAATTCTCTTTTGAGCAATTAAAAAGAATGAAAGTAGGGAAGGATCTGTGTGGTGAAGAAATGATGGAATGTTATTCAGATAGGAGATATAAGAGATTGAGAAAAAGTAATGGACAGCCAATGTTATCCTCTAGTGTCTAACCATAATTAAAATTTCCACTGGACATTTTGTTTTGGATATAGTTTTTGACATGCATGTTTTACGATTAATTTGTCATACTATTCTCCTGAAAAAAATTAACATTTTCCTGTTGAAATTTCAAGATTGACTTTGAGAAAGGAGGACGTGGCTGGAACAAGAAAATTCGCTCTTCTTCGAATGATTGGGATATGAATTTAAAAACCATATCGCGGTGGTCGCCATTTGCAAGTGAGGAAGAACTTCTGCAGCAGGTAAGTTTCATGTTAAATCCTTCTCTTGTTTGTACCCGTCTAAGGCTTGATGGAGACTATGTCATATTTCTCCATTCAGCGCTACTTTTCATTCACTTGCTCTTTTCATTCTCACAAACATGAATTTATTTGAAAAGGGAAGAAGATTAAAGGGAAAAAAGGACCAATCATCATATGTAGTTTAGAAAATAGAGACAGATTGTGGACTTTTTTCATGCACATTAACGTATTATATTGCATTTGAGATATTCCATCCAGAATTCGTAAGACAGGACAAAATAGCTTTAAGTATTTTCCAAAAGCTGGAGTGTATGCCCGCTAGGAATTTCTCAGGTTAGGACCTGAGAAGATCTTTCAAATACCATGCCAATGCTTGGGAAAATAGAGGTTAAAGATATATATTGGTCTTAAAATACTATCTTATAGTCCTTGCTTGCTGATTTCCCCTGTATGGTTTCCTTGAACTGCATTTCATTTCATTCGCAAATAATTCAGCGTCCTTCGATGATCTACACAGATCATTTTGCTGCCATAGTCATTGTCGTCCTGGTATAAATGATAATTTAAAGCTCCTCACTGGCAAGGCATCATTGCACAACCAGATGCAAGTACAAACATACTATAAGTTATATTCCTATTTCATTGTATCCCATTCTATAATCGCATGCTATGTTATATTGTAGTTTAACTTCCTGAAAGATCAAGGAACACGTATCATCATCTACAATCTTTGGGAGGAAGAAGATGGGCATCTGGAATTGGATTTCTACACCGATGCACATGTATGCCTTCAGCATTGTTACTTTCTGGTCAACATTTTCCCCATCTGGAATTAATCCAGATCTGAAAGTGGTTTCTAATGTGATATTTTTTGGTGGAAATTGGAAATCACAGGACATTCAAATTAGAGGAGACCATCGAGATGTTAATAATGTAGTAAAGGCAACAAAATATCCGAACTCCAGACATTTTTTAACTTATCAACATTCATTAAGAGTACGTACAATATCTTTACTTAAATTTGAGATATTTGGATCTCCTTGTTCATAGATATTTTTCTGTTTCTATTTATTTACTTCAATTTTCTTGCTTGATTGTGTTATTCAGATGTTAGAACTGTATCTTTAAAATAAAGCCTTCTTGCCACTGTTTAATTGGTTTCCACCAAACATTCTTTGTGATTTCCGTTGAAGAAATAATTTGAAGTATGATTTTCCATGACCAATTTGTTCAAGAACGGATCCACCCAAGAAAACCTGGGTTCAAGTGCAAGATAATTAGGGTTAGAAGCAACTTAAGCTACAATAAGTGATACGTGAACATGATTTTTTCATGATTCGTCATCTGCCTGCCTGCCTGCAATATCTAAGTGGATTATATATGGGTGGGAGGGGATCTGTATATCTTTCTTGGATCAAATTAGTAGGTTATGTTGTTTGTGGACTTGGATTGAGGTGACTGGGGTACATGCCGATTTTTCAGTCATCTCTTTTCGCTTGGAAGTTCATGCTATGGCTAGTTATCTCTTTTTGTTAAGTTTTTATCGTTGAAACACAGAAAGAAAAACATAACTTCTCTCTACTTTGAAAAAATCTTTATGTATTTCTATAATTGTTGCTGACTGTGCTCTTTCGTTTCTTTCCATTTCTAGAGTTATGCATCAATTCTCTACCTAGAACTTCCACCAAGCTTCAGAATTATCTTGCGCGGGAAAGAAGTGGAACACCATGACCTAGTGAAGGATATGATGCTAGAGCAGGATATTTCATACAAGCCTGTGAATGTTCTAGAGATAGTTCAAGAGAATAAGAATGTAACGCTAACAAACTCCTCGATTTCTTCGGTTTTTGTTGGTTTCCCTCCAGTGACCCGGTTTTTGTTTTGGCAGATGGCTGCAACCGGGAAAATTGGGTTTGTGAAGGATGCTGGCAATCATATTGACGTTCAGGGATTTAATGTTTATCACAAGAATCGACTTATCAAGGTTATATTTCTGCGCATTACATATCATTTTCCACTTGATTGAATCTGGCAATCAAGTTGGAAAGACCAAAGTCTTAATGCAACATTGCAATAACACTGTGGTTTTTATATGCTGCGGATGAAAAAGAATCCATTCCTGCTACTGTTGGATATATACTTGACCTGCTATTTGTAGAGAAAAGAATTGCATTGCTGAGCGACCATGCTAGCTTGAAGCATTAAGATAATCGCACTTGTTTTCTTACACAATATCTTGAACTAAGCTTCCACAAGATTTAGCTACGATTTGCATGGAATAAAATCCATGAATAGTATTTTTTTATGCTAATCTTGCGATTATGAGCTCCTTTCTGATTGGTTGTCCTTTTCCTTGCATCCTCACAGTATTGCCAGCACAAGCATACAGAACAAAATTATTCATTTCAAGGCTTGTATCATAATTGTTTCTAGGAATCTGTAATCATTCTAACTGTCATATTTTATCCAAACTCGTGTTCTTCAGCCTTTTTGGAGGGTGTGGAATGCTGCTGGAAGTGATGGTCGTGGGGTAATAGGTATTTTCTTAGTCTTGCGAAGTACTTAAGAGTAATCTGCATTCCATCAACGAGTATATAGCTAAATCTCCGTCTCTCCGGGTGTGCTTTTTTGTTGGAACAGGTGTATTGGAAGCAAATTTTGTTGAGCCTGCTCATGATAAACAAGGTTTTGAGCGCACAAGTGTGCTTTCAAGATTAGAGGCAAAATTGATTAATCTGCAAAAGACTTATTGGTTTGTACTTCTCACTCGCTTTGCTTTCAGATATTTCCAAGTGATTGACATTTGAATTTTCAAAAACTTTTTTTGTTGGCATTTAGGAGGACAAATTGCCATAAGATTGGCTATGCTGTGAGGAGGCAGTCTAAGAACCTTTCTTCAGACACAATACAATCAGCATGCAATAAAGACATACACTCTGCACGAACGAGTCAGAACGGACAGTGCTTCACTGATGGAAATAAAAGATCCTCACATGATAATGCAATTTATCAGAATGGACATGGCTCTGAAAGTCGACAGTCCAGAATGAAAAACGGATTGAATTCCTGCAAAATATCAGATGTCAATGATGCAAGCGAAGGTGTTAGACATAATGCACCCTTTGCTTCCAGGAAATCTCTGCACGACCCCATCAAACATCAAAGCACCCACTTGTTAACCTCTCCTTCATATCCCAAGGTAAATTCTCCACATGCTTATTTTTATTTTTACCCAAGCCTTTTTGCATAAATATTTCTGTAATAACCTTTTTTTTTTTTTTTTGATGTCTATGTCAACTTGCAGCCTGTTGTCATCAGCGAGAATGGCCAAATTACCACCAATGGCAACGTGAAGACTATATCCAACTCAAAAGCAGAGGATCGTGAATCAAGGTTCCTCTGGAAACAGAGCCTCCATTTTGTTCAGATTTTGGTTGTGCCATATACACGACTTCTAAATACTCTGTTTCTTGTTATTTGCATGTTGAATAGAATCTGTGGGACTGAGAATCATCTTCTGCAATATGAAAGGGACAAGTGCCGGAAACTTGAAAGCCAGGTATATGCTCCTAACTTAACTAATAAATTCAAATTATGCTGCGCTTGTTAATTTGTCAGGGTATGTTGTTTTGAAACAGTGAAATCAAAATTTTACTGTGTCATGGTTTCTTCAATTTCATGCTTAACTAAGGTTTACCAATTCAAATAGGAGTTAAAAGACGAACATGGTCATAGAAATCCACTTCTTGTTTCACATTTTTCCAAGTAAAGCTTAGACAAGAACACAGTTGAAAGAAGTAAGAGCGAATTGTATATTCAAGGAATGAAAGTAATTCAAAAGTGTAGCCAAGTATTCAATTATTCACATCTGTTTTAAAACGATTACTCTCTTTAATTTTCCTCGCTTTTTTGCTTAATTATCAGTCAAAACATCTTGGTTTTCTTTTAGTATCCCCAATTTCTCATTCAAGCACTCTCAACGTGCATGGGAATTTTCATAGCAACAATACTTCGAAAGTTTCCATTTTCAGAACTTCGACTTCGTGGAGTTTCAGATGTTGATCAGAATTTTGTGCCGCTAACACTTTAATTTAAAAGATGTTGAATATTGATTGAGATGAGTAAAAAATATATCGTATTCTTAGTTTTTCATTATTGAAACTTGGAAGATTATATGAAATTAAAAGAGAACGTGCATTGAAAAAGAACAGAAGAAAAATCAAGGACAAAAATAATTAGTTTGATTTGATTTCCACACCATGGATCTATTCGATGTTCCCCTTTTCAATTTATCTATCTGTTTCGTTCAGCTTCAAGAGAGAACAAATGAGCTTGAGGCAGAAAGAAAGAAAACAGAACTGTTGGAGAAAGAGTTTCAGTGTCTTGTAGTTATGATACAGGAAGAAAGGACCAGGCAGACCGAACGAGAGAATGAATTAGTGAAGAAGATTAAGGTTTGGATGAGGAGTTTAATTCATTCTAGTAGCTTGATTACCATAACACTATTTCATGATTCTTACAAGACCCTTTTCTCTTTATGGTTTGCTGCAGGGTGGATCCCAAGCTATCGAGGATCTAAGAGAGAGGGCGAGACGGCTAGAAGCCAAGGAGCTCCTAAGCTGCAAAATTGAAAAGAACTGCTACTAATTAAGCAATATTCTTGGACTTCGTTTAGTTAATTAATTTAGTTTTAAGCAGGAGAGGTTGTAAATTAGTAGTAGTACATATATGATATGATAATTATAAAAATAGTTGTGGTATGTGCATCAAGGCATATATGCCAGTAGGGAAAACTGTTGGTGCTCTAGAAATGATTGAAGCAATAATAGGCATAGTTTACACTTAGATATTTGTGACACGTTACGTCGTCGGATTATTTTGTTTTAAGAAAAAAATGTCAAGTGCTAATGTGTTTTTCAATAGAAAAAAAAATCATCAACTCAATTTAATATTAAAATAGTGATATATTAGATAATTTATTTTTTAAAATATTAATAAGATAATATAATCTTGTCAATTACAGTGTTTTGTGTTTTTGAGGTCTAGTAAAACCTGAAGATGTTTTAGTTTCTTTTTAATTTAAAATTAATTTAATTTCTGCTGCTTTATTTTTGGGTTTATTGTAATTGTCTGTATAAAGATTAAAGCCCCTTACTTTGTCAAGGATAAATTTGTCTGCCTCGTATTTGTTTCTTCTCTAACATAACGTTATGTATGATTACTGTCTTCTGTCAGTATGGGTTTGCATTCTGACTAAGTTGTTGTGATTTTACATGTAATACTGCTATGTTTTGTTTTGTTCTGCCATTGTTCTCTGTATGCTTTAACACAAGTGCTTTCATTTCTTTTTTCTTTTTTTTTTTATTTACGTGGGTGTCCGGGTCAGCTTGCGCGCACCACGACTAATCTCACAGCCCACTGAACATCCTACAAACCCAGTAAGTATGTAAGGCACCGCGGGGATGACAGGCATGCACAAAAAAATTCAAACCCAGATGCAGAGAAAAAAAACAAGTCTCTTCTATCACTAGACCAATACCTCAATTGCAAGTGCTTTCATTTCTAATTATTCAAGAGGGGGTGGTGGGGTTCATTGATTTGCATATTATTTCGATTTGATGGCATTAGCGATCCAGCTACATGGCCATTGCATTCTTTTGTTCCACTTTATTGAAATGACTTAGTGGTCGATGGATCTTTTACTTTTTATTAACCAATGGACTCCTCAAAATCTTGATGATTTTTTGTTTTCAAAACTGGATTTCTTACTTGGATCTGACTAGGTAACATAACCTTTTTGTTTAATTTTCAACTAATTAAATATAAAAAAATAAAATAAAATAAAATTAAAATAAATAAATAAAAAATTAGTACGAGTCAATCCAAGTTAACATGATAAACATCTAATCTTGAATAAAAGGCGAGTCAGCCAGGTTAACCAGCCAAACTTGCATCTAGGATTATGAGATCAGGAAAACACAATAGAAAAGGAAATAAAAAAAAACTATAAAACTAAAATTTTGTTTTTTTAAAAAAAATAATATCGAATGATGAAATTAAAAAATAAAAAAAATGATATCAACTCTCCTTAACTTTTTAAATTTATGACCCGAATCATTATACTAGAAGTATTATATATTAAAAGATTGTGAAGCTCAATCCCAACAAATCAAACACTAAAGAATGAAATTGAGAAAAACAAATCATGCAAAAGGATTCAAAATTAAAAAAAAAGATTCAAAATTAAAAAAATAAGAATAAAAAATAAACTAGAGAAACTAACAAAAAAATTGAAATTAAAAATTAAAAAGAAAAAAAACTATAATAAAAGAACAAAAAATATAAAAAAAATGAAAATCAAATTAGAAAAATAATATATCATAATTAAAAATTAAAATTAAAAACCTAAAATTTTTTTATAAAATAACTAAGGAAAAAATTAATAATAAAAAATAAGATCAAATTGAAAAAACGGTTACAATATTTCTAGTGCATCGTCCGTGGAATGTAACACCAATGAAACACAATATTCTCAGATTCCAAGGGATATACTCACCCGTGAACAACCGGAGGCCCCTCGTGCCTCCATCCTGGAGGACCTTGATGTCCGGACGCAAAAAGAAGTTTTCCCTTACGGAAAACTCCTTATAAAAGAACTGACCTCCCTCCAGGTAGGGTCGTCTTGGAGGACCCGGACCCGGATAGAACTTTGGCCAGTCCCCACCATCTTAGATCAACCCAAAGTTATCCCTCATCAATAACAAATAATACATGTATTAAATGGAAGCATGTTTTAAGAATTCACAGGACGCTTCGAACCGAGTTAGAGATTGCTTTATTAAAAAAAAAAACCTAAAAAACAAAGGAATTTTAGATTGAATGAGAATTAAACTTTGTGATTTGTTTAGGTTTGTTTTATATGAGATTATATTCATGTCAAGACTCTGGTTACAGGTTTGATTTGTTAATCCGGGTTGACTCGAGTTGTTTTTTATGTTCTTTTTATAATTGATTCTTTTTTCAATTTCATCTTTTAACATCAGATTGATTGAGAATTGAGTTTCATAATTTGTTTCAATTTGTTTTTTATTAGGTTATTCAGGTCTCATGACTCATATTGAGGGTTTGGTAGGTTAATCCAGGTTGACCGGGGTGATTTTTTGTTTTTTTTTAATTGATTTTTTTTTAATTTCATCATTTAACATTGGGTTCATTAGAAATTGAAGTTTATAATTTGTTTTGATTCATTTTCTACGAGATTATTGTAGTCTTGTGACCTGACATGCAGATTATGAGGTTAACTTGGGTTGATCTGAATTGATTTAACATATCAGTCTTAATATTTATAAAAAAAATTATTTTAAATATTTATTTTGAATCAAATTAAATTTGGAGGTTGTTTTTTAACCCATCAAATCAAACATGTCACATCAAATTAATTTTCAAATGGTTTAAATTTTTTTTACTTTAATGTCTATATTGTTTTCTTACATTAAAAACAAATATATGATCCGACACCCAAAAAAAAATAATCTAGTACAATATACACGGACAGTCCATGACTCCCTGATTTTCTGGGCTCTTTCTTCCTAAATAATTTAAAATCATAGCTGGCAAGTGAATTGACTTCCTTGCTCCTGTCTATAGTCCATGACTCACTGGTAACGGACTCTTTTTTCCTCTTCAACGACCATATTTTCTTCCCTTTAGCTTTGCAAACACTCACCGCAAATTTGTTAAACCTTTTACCTCCTTTATTTTTACTAGCTTCTTAAGTATCGAAGGATCTTCAACTTCGCTAAAGAACTTTCTTTGTTTTGCAGGGCCGCCGCAGCCTAGCAACCCACACTCACTTAAGAACTCGGTCTATCTCAACCTTGTTAGAAGCCACATCTTCAGTAAGGGCTTTATTATAAACCTCATCACCCAGGAATTTGATAATTCCAACATGCAGCATTGGTTGAAATTTGAAATTACATCTATCTCTTGGGAATCTTATTTTTCCTTGTAACACTGTCTTAATTATGCTTGCATTTTGTTCATTATTTCACTTGGAGCAGGGGAATGGCAGCTGACTGAATTTTTGCTTTTTGCATGCATGCGTGTCCGTACATTTAAGCATAAACTTGTGAGTGCTCGGGTGTATGTGTGTGTGCTCTTGCTTTGCATGCAGGTGGATGGATGGATGGGTAGTAGCGTTTATTTATGCTATGATTTATTTACAGAAAGTCAATGGTAGCTGTAATTATATCATTAAGGGATTAATGGATTACATTGTATTCCTATACTAATCTGTTTTTCATCATACATAGAAGCTTCATATAATTATGAAATATAACATATGAAACATGAATTTGGAGATAACTGGAGCAGAATATCATGGATTTTGGTTCTGAGGGTTATTAGGTGGGGATGGAGGGATGTATGGTATCCAAGTTCTGGGATCTCTTAGATTAAATTCAGGTGGTGGTGGAGGTGCTAATGAAGGGGTATTCGGTATCCATGTCCTTGGATTTCCTAGATTAAATGCTGGTGGAGGCGTTGGATGGAAAAGAGATGGGGTTGGTGAGAGGGGTGGAAATGGAAAGGGCAAAGAAGGTGGGCGAGGAGATGGCAAGGGAGGAAAAGGCTGAGATGGCGTAGGTAATGGAGGGAAGGGTGATGGTGACATGTTAGGCAAGGTATGCCATGGGAACCCATAGGGTGGGGAGTAAGGGAGAAAAAACTTTGAAGAGTTGAAAGAAATCTGCAACTCTTCTTTGTGTTTCCCACACAAGGTAGCATTTTTTTTGGAAGGTCTGTAACTCAAAGCATTCATGCTGTAAATACAGAGATTGTTCTGCTTTGACTTGACTGATATCACGTCTGTTGACATCTTTAAACCAGGAACGTTGCAGGCTGGATATGAGCTCCGTATTAAACTTGCCTGGCATACTAATTCAATTGTCGATCCCACCGCACAATCAACACCATCAACCTCTGGCACTGTCACTTTATATATTCCATATCTATCTGTTGTTCTGTTAGCAGAGAACTGAATCTTCTCTGTAGTTTTTGGTGAGATTGCTTGGAATGTACATTGAATGTGAACATCCGCACCTAATCAGTCCAATATGATTGGCAATGAAAAGATTTCAGAAATTTTCTCAGCGTGAAATTGAAGGGTTTGTTTTATTAAGAGTTATTAAATTACCTGGCAAGAAGCAGCTGTATCTGGAGAAAGTGTTGGTTGAGCAGGTATCACAGTAGACAACACCAACAATAATGATTCGGGAGGTTGGATTGTTTGCTGGTTCAGCAATGAGAGAAAGTGGGAGAGCAAACAAAGTTGCTAGAAGAGCATGAATAATGATTGGAGCCATGGGAGAAGCGGGAAGAAGCTTCCACTAAAAGCATCTCTAGTTAGTACTCCTCTATGAAGAGCATATAATGTAGAATTATTCTATAGATCTAGAAAAATATACTATGTCTGCATGTAATGAGCCCGTGAGTAGATTGGTGTTAGGACCAACTGTAATAGGATAGCTAAAATGCTTTATCTATTCACTACAAACAAAGACATGTGAAGAGCTCTTTTGGCAGATTATGTAGAAAAAAGATTTACTCCATGTTACAACTCTGTAGCAGATTGGCAGGTTGTGGACACTGATTTGGTGGCTCTATTATTTCTCAGATCGGAACAGATCACTATCAGGTAGTCCAAGGCATAAAAGGGCAGCGCCGAAGGGAGTCCTAAATTTTTTATGTTTTGCATGAAGTATGTGGCTTTGCTCTCTGACCCATTATTGTTTTTTCTTTCACTTCGCGTTTGTGTCTGCGTTTTCAGCAAATTTTTGACTAATAGATGACACTCACCATGCAATTTCTTCGTTCGTCATGCACTATTCAATGACCAAACTGTTTGTTTTTACATGCAATAGTCAAAACCCAGCTTGAGTTGCTCTCTTCAACTAGCAAATGTTTTGCATGAATGCGTCTGATAACAAATGAGAAAGTGTGCTCTTTGGACCCAAGAAGAGTTTAGACCAGGATGAAAAATTCTTATATCCAGATCGACTGGCTGCTAGTGCTTCGTCTGGACCCCAAGATTCTTTGCAATCTTCAAGTTTGCGGCCAAGGTTTCCCATGGTGAAAGTTACTTTGTATTTATTATCATTACTCCCATCTATGAAATGAATTGTTAAATTATATTTTCTCATTTATTTTTCTTTAATGCTCTCATATGTTGCAATATATTGTAAACCAAACTCTAATTGCATTGTAATCGGAGCCGGTTTAAGCTAAGAGTTGTTTTTTCAATGAAACAAGGCCTTCATTTAACCAAAAAAACTCTAATAATAAATAAGGTATTTTTATTAATTATATTTTGTGAAATGAAAATTACCTCTACTTAACAAAA
Source organism: Populus trichocarpa (assembly GCF_000002775.5). NCBI lineage: Eukaryota > Viridiplantae > Streptophyta > Magnoliopsida > Malpighiales > Salicaceae > Populus > Populus trichocarpa. The sequence continues at coordinate 17,631,670 of NC_037287.2, read as the reverse complement.
AAAAAAAAAAACTCTTAAGTATAAAATGAAAATTGTCCAAGGGTTCACTTGTTAGGTATATATAAAAAAAATAAAAAATAAAATATTTTTTAAATATTTTTAAAAATCTCATTTATAATTTTTCACGAGATTTATATTAATCTTAACCCGGCACTTAAAAGTTGAAGTGCAAGCCCTTATAAATCATTTACATGAGATTTTGTTTGTCTAGAATTATACTGCAATATATCATTATTTTAATTTGTCTCTCTAGTAAATTTCATCCTAAAATTACTTTGAAACTTTTATAATTTAGTCATTATTTTACTTTTTTATTATTATTTTAAAAATTACAGTTTATATTTTGAGTGGAAACAATTTTTAAATTTATTTAACATTTTATATCCACGCAAGGAAAAAAGCTGACAAAAAAGTTTAGATTATTTACATGGTTATTATTATATTCTAAATAATAACTAAAAAACTGTTTTATTAAATATTATAATTTTGCTATTAAATTATTTTAAAAAAAAAAAGACTAATCACCGCACCTGCATCCTTTTCTCGTCGTCAAAATCTGTCACCAAATTCAACAAATCAAAATAGCAGCACATTAGACCTAGCTAAACCAACGAATGAAGATGGTTTTTGGTGTGGTACCAATAGATGTGATCTCGAAAGGAGTCTTGGATGGAGATGATCTTAGTGCTCTGCTTGGTCGTGTTGATTGACATGATTAATGACTGGCGGACGTGATTTCTTTTAGGTTTATCATCAAACACTTTATTTGCAATATGGGAATTTATAGGAACCCATCACTAAAAGAAGTTACAAGACATGGTATTTCCACTCACATATCAACAGTAGATACCTCAGATAGGATTGTAAAAAACTCTAGCCATATTTAAAAATGTACTATTCTTTTTATTTATAAATATATTAAAATAATATTTTTTATTTTTTAAAATTTATTTTTCATATCAACACATCAAAATAATTTAAAAATATAAAAAATTAATTTCCATTAAACGATATTTGGAACCGTGTTCCAAATAGTGCTTAAGAGCTTGTTTGTTTTTACATTTCAAAATCGCTTTTAAAAAATATTAAATTTTTTTTATTTTTTTCTTTGCTTCAAGTTAGATTTTTTGGTATTTGCAAATTATTTTAATATACTAATATTAAAAATAATTTTTTTAAAATAAAAAACATTTTAAAAATCAATTGAACTCTAAATATGGGCTTTACCAAAAACACATAAATACCCCTTATGCCACTGGACACATCAAGTTCTCCATTGAAGAATATGCCATTGGACACATCAAGCTGATCTCCATTGAAGTAAAGTTCATTGAAAGACTAAAACTGACCTCCAAGTCAATCAGAAACCTTCATGCCATAATCCATGACACAGAGAGAAAAAATAAATTTAATCCATGACGCAGGTTTCAACTTTGTTTCTTTATGTCCTAATCAGAAAGAAAAATTAATTTTAATCCATTAGACATGTTTCAACTTTGTTTCTGTCTTTATGAGTGTGTTTTTTTTAATATATTAAAATAATTTTATTATATATTATTTTTATTTTTAATATTAATACATTGAAACTATTAAAAAAAACTAAAAAAAACATCAATTTAATATTTTTTTAATACAAATATATTTTTAAAATACACTTTACAGTACCAAAACAGTCACGGGCGGACGCTTTAAAAAAGCAAGAAAACAATTGCTTTTAGAAGTTCAATGCTTATGGGCCTTGTATTGTTAATTGCTCAAGAGAGTTAAAGTTCATCAGAAACAATGTCTGCCTGACCACAATGTCAAAATTCCTGTCAAAAGTCCCAGATCTTCAAAATTGGTGAGTATGGAGGATTGATGTTTGTAGATATATGCCTTGGATTCTCAATAATAGATTTGGCATATACAAATAAAAAAAATTGAATTGATTTACAGAAAGAAAAGAAGTCGTGGTTTTGGGATGGGAGACGAGAGGAAAATAATTTTGTGAAATATGATGAATTGACATGTAATATAGGTTATTGAAGTGATATTATTTATGAGAATAGTTTAGTTTTTTCATTGAAATTTAAAAATTAGATTGATCTAAAATGTGAGTTATAATTTCTAAAAAAATAAAAATAAAGTGAAAAAATGAATAAGCTAGGATAATTTTTTTTTATTAATCTGGTACTTTATAATATACAAAATCATAGAAGTGTTTTTCTATTTAAAAATATATTAAAATAATATATTTTTTATTTTTAAAAATTTATTTTTGATTTTTTAAAAAATACATGGACCTGCTGACTTGAGTCCAGAGTCATCATGGCATCTATCCGGCTCATTTACCGTTCAAAACTAAATTGTATTTCTTTAGTTTTGAATTTGGTGGTTCTGACGTGGCATAAAGCAAATTCTGAATCTGGTCAAAGTCAACGGAGAATCATAGCTCGAATGGATGACGTGGCTGATAATCTTGATGACCACTGACAACAAAGGAAAGAAAAGGACATTCTTCATACAAAGAAGAGTGGCCAATCACATTAATTTCTTCATTGAACATCCATTCCATTCCATGACATAGTTAGAAAAGCATCACAATATAAGCTTTGATGATTATAATATTCTTAGACTGGAGAGCTGCAACTAAGACAACTAGCTAATGTACGTCCTAGAAAATTGAAAAGAAAACGTTAATTAGAAATTAAAAATAAACTAATCTCCTCTTTTTTCCTTGTAATGATAATTTCCATGTTTTGGACCCAGTTTGTGATGTTAACTTTGTTGATCGATGATCAAAATCAAAGCCAGAGTGCTCCAGCTTCCTTGAGGAGGGGCACGAGAGTTCCACTGATATGGGAAGCCATGACTCGTTCCATGGCACCAATTAACTTCCCTCCAATGAATACAACAGGCACAGAAGTTGAATTCCCAAGCAGCCTCATTAATGCCTTCTCAATCTCTTCCCCTCTTGGGTCATGGTCGAGCTCATAAACAGTTGGGTTCACACCCATCCCACAAAAGAGTCTCTTCACGGCATGACACATGCAACAGCTGCTGATACTAAATACCACAACAGCACTCTCCGATGCCAGCCTCGCAACCTTCTCCAATGGGTCTGATGCCATGCAGGTCCTCGTTGGCACATGGTAACCCCATGACTCAGCCTGATGATATTGCATCTTAATTTCCTTGTAATTTACACACTAACCCGGAACAGAAACAACAGAACTAAGAAACTGAAGGAGATGTAAGTGTGTGGGAGTGAAGTAATTGAATAGAATTGTTGGTGGTGGTGGTGAGGTTTATATAGGGGGGCCTATGGAGGGGTATGACTGTAATATCAAGGAGTTTGTCTTTTGTTGTCTCAACAAGTGCTTAGAACTTAGAAGATATTGTGGTTCTTGCTTGATGTGAAGATTTCGTTTTGATCAACGTGAGAATTGACTTGAAATTAACATTTATTGAGAAGAAAATCTCGTGGTTAGTTCTTTAAAAAGGATTGTTATATATCTGTATCAAGAGGACATTATGTGGGCACTCATAGAAGGGATTTTAGCTTTGGGTGGAAGCAAAGGTGGCACTTGGCAGGTTTAGAAGGCGGCTATTGAATTCTTTGTCTACTGCAGAGGGTATAGAGTGAACAAGTTTTACCATTCCTTAATTTTCTCTTAAAGAAAAAATAAAAAAGATTAAAAAGGTGACATCTACTCAGGCATCGAGAGACAACTTAACAGGAAGGCTTTTAAAACATTAGACAAGCCAAAGCCTGAAGGAGAGTTGAATAGAGTAAACGGCTGTCTCTGTCCTTGTTGTCGGATCACGAGATTAAAAGGTTTGTTTCTGTGACGTCAAGATTTCGCGCTTTTAAGCCAAACGCCAGGTCTTCATTTATTTGGGTTGGATTAAAAAAAACAAAAATATTAATATTGCATGCATTGCCACCATGATCATCCTTCTCTGGCTTTGTGAATTGACTTATACTGGTCCGTTTTGAGAAGTTCAAGGGCATGCGGTTCTTGGAAACAAAAACCAGTGCGTGCTATAGCCTTGGCCAAAAAACTACTAAATGAGGAATCGCAAGATATGATAGCTTTTGCCTTTTGGTCCATTGAAATCTTTGTCTAGAAATTAAGCTGATATATATGGACATGTTTCTGTATTGTTGATTTGTTTTGTTTCTCCCACTTAGCGTTGCCTTAGTGACCTCATTTTTTTGTTGTGGTGGACATTGTATATTGTCTATTACAGGGAGGTCTGGAGTTCTATGGATATATTAACGCCCACAGCTTGGTATAAACCTTGTGCACATAATCCATTGTGTGTTGTATTATGTCTATATATTAAGCTTGGATTGGCATCAACTTCTTCCTTTTACTTTTATTTTGCTCGTCGACATCATCTTCTTTCTGGAAAGTGCTGTTACTACATATATCTTGTAATCGATCTCGTTCAATTTTGTCGCGAGCAAATCACCAAAAAATAGCAGGAGATGAAAAGCCATTAGGGAGATCCTTAACGTGTGAAACCACACTTTTGTCGTAACGGTTGAAAGATAATAGAGATCGATGCCATTATGCAAAGTCACTGCAAGAGGTGGAAAATTAAGCATGCTCGACGTGCTCATAAATATCATCAATATAATATACCCTCTCTGGACCCTCACAAAACCAGAAGAATAGTAACAAGAAGAAGAAGAAATATACTCCCTTATTTATTTATTTTTTCAATGTGATTAACTTGGCAATTAGCTAATTAATGCTGTTAACAACGATCAACGGCGCCAAAAAAATAAAAAAAATATCAAGTTAATTTAGTTTTGGAGCCTTAATTCTAGTGATAACCGGGTTTGATCTGACATTATCATCCAGTATTGACATTGTCAGCAAATGTGCTAGTTTAAGTATAGATATCTATTTAAAAAATCTAATCCGATAGGTTTTAGTCTCACAATAAAAAGCAAAGATATATATATATATTACTTCAGTTTTAAAATTACAATTTTCATTTTTCACCAATATTATTCAGAAAATATTATACTCGTTTTCAATTAAATAAAATTTATATATCTGTCAACAAGAACTGCCTTACTGTTTTTGTCCGATCATCAAAATGATAAGCAGTCCTCCCGCAATTAATTGACTATAGCTGGCTGATCATTAAAATTATTTGCAGTTACCAATTATATATATAGTAGCGGGAAAAGATAATTATAACTAATAATTAATGTGACAGAATTAATGAAGCTGCATTAATTAAATTATCAACTCGGTCATCGTTCTATGGTGTGCATTCATGCCACATCATTCCAGCTATACAGCACAGCACGAGGTTAAAAATTTAAATATAAAGTTTTCTAATTAGCCATGTTTCTACTCTAAAAATTGGCACTTTGGATTATTTAGGAGACGTTTACAAAAAATCAATACTTTTTATTACAACACACAATTAATATTCACCAATCTAGAAAAAAAATGCAGTAAGAACCTGAAAGTTTACCTTGTACGTAAAATATATAAAACATCATATATTCATATATACCTATAAAAGTTATTTCCAATTTACAGTACACCTCAACTCCAGCCTCTCGGATGGGAAATCTTTATGCATTTCTAAATTCGTGCCTTGGGCTCACTACCCAGATACAAAATTGCAAGAGCATGTAAGCAACCGTAATGGAGGGAAAGAGATCCAAAGGGGTAGGGAAGGGAAGGGAAGGGAACAATTACACTACTGTCTACTGCTAGCTTTATTCCTCTGTTGGTATGTTCTCCTAAAGCAGAGACAAAAAATGACAAAACAACAGGTGCTATTCATAGACGAAGTCTATGAAACCAAACGAAAGGGAGTAAAAAAAAAGGGAAGGCGTGGCCTGCATCACAGGCTTATTCAGTCGGCGCTGCTGCTGGGTACGGTTGTGCTGACTACCGGCGAAAGATCAGGATTCCTGACGTTCCGAAATCTAGCTAGCTAATCACCTTTTTAGCTTATTACATGCAGTCATGTACTGCTATTTGCCTATTTATTCTCTGGTTTTTCTTAGCTCACGGTATTTAAGCATGCAACACAACATCCTTCCTTTCTAAGTGTGTTCACCTTTAATTTCTGAAGGACATGGGCATGCCATGCGTGACTAACCCCGTTAAATATCTACTGTTAAAGGCTGCTTATCCAGGAGATTGTTATATTCAGTCTGATAACTTTTCCATTATTTCTATTTCAGTGTATCAATTTTTTTATTTTTTTTTCTATTTAAAGTGTGTTAACTCTCAGTTTTTTTCTAAAATAATAAAATCTTATCGATTTCATCAAATACATATTGATGTGATCGTTAAATTGACACGTTAGTGTGCTTAGTGTCCGCCGCATATGTATGAACATTTTGCTCTATTGCTAATCGAGTGTGTATGTTTTGTATTGAAGTATCTGTATTCTAATTAAGAAATTTATCAATTTTTCCTTGTGATTTTGAAATCTAAAAACTATCTACTTTTGCAATTTTATACAGGCCTTATTTGATCAAGTTAAGTACTGAAATTTAAGATCAAAACAATGGAATAAATTCACTACTAATTCAAATTAAAATAATAATAACAAAAGACGTAAAAATATAAATTTGTATTGACTATAAGTGACTACGTAAGAAAATAAAAAAAATAAATGAGTAACAATTAAACACACATATAAGAGATCAAAGATCTTATTGAGAAATTGGAACGCATGTGTGTATGTATATATATAAAAAATCAAATTCTTTGTATAATTGATTTGTGTTTAGAATTACTAATTTTATAAAGAGAATTATTTGTTTTTATCTTTTAAAATTAGTGCGAGAGGTTTTTTTTATTTTATTTTGTGAGAAAGTGGAGGAAATTGAGTAATTGAGTTAATTTTTTTAATAGATAAAAACGACTCAATATGCTTAGTGGTCAAGTAGTCTTTTATTCTTATTTTATTTTTATCAATGTTTATTGTTTTAATTTTAATTTTATAACTTATAAGTCAACTTGGAATACATAATTACATAAATTAGACATTTGTTAATTTTAAAAATGATAATAGCTCAATTGATCTATTATATTTTTAAACTATTATTTATTCGGCAAATTAAATCTTGTTAAATTTGACCATTAAAACTAATGATCAAACGTTAACCATTAATCTAAATGCTATAGATAACATTATTTTAAAACAATTTAATTTTTTTATAAACAAAATAAAAAATGACACGTCATTCGGCATTACATTTTTACAATTCAAACAAATTAAAAGAAAGGGCTTTTTGAATTGACAGTCTTCCTCGGTGTTTGAAATGCTACTGAAAACCTCTTTACCCCAAGAGCCCAACAGAGTTATTTTACGAGTCAAGTTCCTGGCATGGGTTGGAAGTTATATAAGGCTTCTGGTGTTCCAAAGCCCACAGTGTCTACTTGATGGACATATAAGGACTTTATAAATCATTCACTCTCATGATAGACCAACGCCTGATTCGTCATTCCCTGCCCTCTATACTCCGAGACACTTACCATTTTTAAAAAATAATTAATAGGGCTCGGTTTTTCACTTTAGACCAAAATATATTGCATTGTGGATTAGAAAAAATAATGATAATTTTTCCTTTTTAAGAAAAAACCTAGTTATCAGAGATAATATAGTCTTTTGTCAAGGATTCGTTAGTTAATATCATATCGATGAAGAATAAATCGGTTTTTAAATTTTTTTTAAATACAGTGAAATAACTAAATTACCTCGAGCATGAGGGAGTGTTTAGTAGTCAACGATGGCTTTCAAAGTGGCATTGAAATCATCTCGGTGACCCCTTCATCCCTAGGTTGTGTGTGTGGCCAACAAACCTCTGGTTTAGAGCCGATGACTTTTTTTTCTCCTTATTTTCTCTCTCCTCCTTGATTTTCGAGTCTGACTCTCTAAGTTTCAAAGCGCTCTTCAATTTTTATTTTTATTTTCAGGTTTGATCTATGTTCATTTGATTACTATTGGTTTTATTTGAAATAATTTATAAAATTAGAATTTATCTTAATTTCATCATTCTTTAATTTTTTTTCATCTGATAGATTTAATCTCTGTTCTTTTGATTATTAATTTTTTCCTTGTAATGATTTTTATTTTTTATTTTTTTATAATTTCATTCTCCTTTAATTTCTTATTTAATCATTATTTTTTCTATTGCTACTTTTTATTTTTTTTTATTTTGACAAATTTTTAAAACACCAACGTTGCTTAAATGTTGTTTTTATATTAGAAAAAAAAAAATTACATGTAGAACAGCATAGCATGGGTCACCTAATTAGCAACATTTCGCGAGGATAAAAAGCGGATTCGTGGCACAAATTGTGTGCCCAAGTTAGGATTAGTTAATCTATTCAAGAGGAAAAGTCAACGGGAGTGAAGTCAAGGGGTGAGAGAACTTTTCTAGATCAGTACCTTGATTTTTTTTATATGCACGTAATTTTATCCTATACTTGGGCTAAATTGATTTTTTTTTAAATTAGCATAATTAATTAAAAATATTAAAGAAATAGCACAATTTAAAAAAAATAGCAAAATAACACATTTACATTGGATTGTTTTTAATTAAAATTGTTTCGACTCTGTTATTCCTCCAATATTTTTAACAAACTATGCTGAAAACCAAGAATAGCCAGCTAAATTTGAGCAAGACTTTATTACGAGAATTAATTGTAGCAACGCCGTTTTGAGCTGGGAGGAAACATTATGACTCTCGTCTGTTTGCCCAAAAAAGAGGTAGAACAGTTATACAAGTGTTCAATGTTGTCTTAAAGAGCCCTTTTGCAGACATTTATTACCTCCCTGCTCTTGCAATATATGTTCACCGATCATCAATTAGTCACCGTGCCAGTGGAAACAACATGGACCTAATTCATTTCAAAAAAAAAAAAAAAACATGGACCTAATTAAATGAAAAAAAAGAGAGTTGAAATCCGAGAAGTCCTTGTAGTTTTAGTAACAAATAATTATTCATTGGATTAGTAATTTGATGAAATCACCTCTGGCTCAAAAACCTTTTGCTCTAAACATTGAGGATAAGTCAGTTTTTTCATGGTGATATTATTATCTTCAATAATTTGTTCAGGAAGTTGATAATTTTATTTTTTTTACATAGGAAATTTATTGATTTACCTCTATAATAATAAAAAAAACTAATGCCTTTCAATCATAGGCTTTATGGTCTTTTTTTTTAATAGTTAAATTACTTTGTTGACTTTAAAGACAAAGTCAACATAACTCTCTCATAAAAGTTTTTTTTGTTTTTTTTTATATTGGTTTTATTATATTTTTTTTGTTTTGGATCATTTTTTAGAATTTCTTTTACATAATTTCATCATTCTTGAGTTTTTTATATCAAATTTGATCATCATTCTTTTTATTGTTATTAAATTGGGTTTAGAAAGATCACCTGAGTTTGCTTGATTTTCCTCCTTTTTTAAAGCTTATGTTTTCTTAGTTTCTATCATTTTTTTAGAGTTTTGTTCTGTTAATTTTTATAATATGCTTTCCATGTGGTTAGTCTCAGGTTCATTACCAGAGTAGTTGGTTTCAAAGCTTGACACAGGTTGGCTTTTTTTAAAAAAATTGATTTATTTCAATTTCATTCCCCAACATTTTATTTATTGAAAATTGGTCTCTATACCTTTTATTTTCCTTTCCTTTTTATTAGGTTATCTCGATCATCTGTCTATAGTTGCAGGGTTAAAAGGTTAACTTGAGTTGACTCATATTTTTTTTGTTACTTTTTTAAATATTTTTTCCATCCTTTAATATTGTGTTATTCAATAATCGAACTTCGTAATTTTATTCAGTTTGCTTTCGAATATCATTACCCCGATATCATGATCGAGTCAAAGATTTTACATCTTGCCCCGAGTGGGATCTAATCGAGTATTTTAAATATTTTTTTAATTATATATTTTCTTGATTTTCATCCTACAACATTTCATTTGCTAGAGATTAAGACTTAAAATTTTTTTATTTTACTTTATATGAAATTATTATATTTTTATTTAATTTATTAAGAATTGATCTTCAATTTTTTTTTCTGCTTAGAATTATCTTAATTTTATGCTCATTGTTATAGACTTTGTGAGTTTAACATTGAGTTTTTTTTATACTCTGAATACGTTCATGACAGAATTTTTTTGTTAATTTATTTTTTTATTGTTGTATTTTTTATTTATATTATTTACATCAAAGAAAAAATATCAACCCTCAATACGGGACAGATATCTAGTGTCCACTATTTTTGCTGACTTGTACATCGTGCTGCAATGGGCGGTGAATTGGTGATGCTTTGGCCAATATTTTTTTCTTTTTCCTTTGTTGAGGGGTTAATTTTAACCTATTTAAATTAAATCCATCTCGTCAATCACGTCAACCGCATACTATTCGTTTGAAAACTAAAAAAAAATCATAAATACTGTTTTTTTTCAATCACGCAGAGGTTTTAAATCTAGTAATTAAAAAAAAAAAGGAAAACAACTCCTCAACCATCGTATTATCGTGCAACTTCACATGTCCATCCACTAAAAAAAATTAATTATTTACTATTTGATGGGGGACATGGTGGGAGGAGGCACAGTCAACGGGCACTTTTCTACAAGTCAACAAACAACTCCTAGTTTCCTGCAGATAAATAACAACATAAGAAATCAAGTGGTTCTAGTCTTTAGTAGAGATAATGCTGCGTTTGAAATAAAAGTGTGGAATCATGAAAGAATATCGATATCAGTCAGTCAGTCAGCATCTTCGAGCTGCCTTTATTTCTTGCGTGTGTTCTAATTCGGGGGAATGAATTTCAAGTATTTTTTATTTCTGGGTGGGGATTACTTGACGTGCCTCGGTCGAATGAGGAGGAGTGGAGTGTAGGGTTTGCCCATGTCACGCAACAGGCCGATAATATCAGCGATGTGATCCTTCCGCCACTGCTTCTTCGACTCTTCCCTTTTTTCTTTTTTTTCTTTTTTTTTTCTGGTGCTGAGCTGGGAAATCTGTGATCTCATGGCACCCTTAGCAAAAGCCATGTGTTCCACGCTTGACTTTAAGTTCACTGGATCTTTCATAACCACCATCGCTTTGGTTTTCGCTGGCTTCACCGTGTCAAAGAAAATCTGCACCGCTCGGGAGGTTTCATAAAATCCTTTTAATTATCCCACTTGGTCTTTTGTATCTTAATTATATATGATGGATAAAGGATATGATATGAATATCAAAAAAATCTAATCTTTTTTAGTTACAAATGATATTGTTTTGAATAAATTTAATTTCTTACATGTAAAAATAATTAGAAAAATATAAAAATAAAACAAGCATCATTGTTGTTCTTCTAATATTCTGAAGAGAGAGGGACAACATCAATTTGAATAAACTTTTCTTTTAAATCTGCTCAAATTATTAAAATAGCAATATTGAATTGCATTTTAAAAAAAAAAGTTTCAAAACGATATTATTCATAGCTTTTAGATTAATGATTAAAGCTTGACCACATGGTAGATTTTAATTTGTTTGCTAAATAAATGTGGTAGTAGGCTAGTAGCTATAAAAAGAGAATAATGGCTAAAAATAGTATTGTTTAGAAAAATACAATTGTTTTTTTATAGTAAAAAAATATAAATATTGTTGAAGATAAGCATATACTACAATGGTAATAGAAATGATATATGTCAAATTTATAAAAAAAATAAAATTATAACGAGTTTAAGGTGTTGTTTTTAAAAAATAATCAAAGTATATTATTAATTATTTTACAATAAATAAATAAAATGACAATCAATGACAATAAAATATTATTGAGATGATCAATATTTTTTATAATTTTTTTTTACATGTTTTATTGTATAACTATATAAACTCTATATAAATCAAAAGCAAATCATAAAATTATCAAATAATACATTTCTCTTCTGTATCTCTTTCTATTCTAAATTTATCATGAGAAATGCTTGCAAAACAATAAAATGAAACCGCGGAAAAAGGGGTGCAAACGCCCGTGCTCCCCCAATTCACCTTCTCTCCGGGATACAGTCAATCAATATTTTATTAGTGGAGGCTGGGCACTCCATTTTGAACCGTGGAAAACAATGTCCAACGCGTACATCCAGCAGGATTACAGCCTCGAAATCCAGGGGGCAGAAGCCCACAGCCATCATTCCAAGACTGAAAACTCCGATTCGGAAAAGACCATTTGACCGCCATTCTTTAAGCAAAGACAAAAATTTGGATTTCAGCAATGTAGACTTTCCCAATTCCTACTAATCTCTTGATCTCCTACACCCATCCATGGAGCATCCTCGCTCCACTTTTGTGTCTGCCTTTGAAGATTGTCGGTGGGAATGTGGGATGGTAATAACGAAACAAATGCCTGCTCGAAAAATTAAAAGAAAAAAACAAAATCTATACAATGACATGTATCCACCGGTCCAAGTTAAATTCGAAAGGGCAACAATAATTTTGCCATTTTCAAATGCCCACTTGATGAATTTCCATTACGTTTTCTAAGAGGTTGAATTTTCCATGAAGAGGCATCTAACCACAGAAAATAAAATAATTATTTTTATTTTTATTTTTAATATCAATACGTCAAAAAAAAATTAAAATAAGAAGAAATTAATTTTTTTAAAAATACTTAAAAAAAAAATACAAAAGTCTTCCCATGATAATTTATTTTTTAAAGAGTTAGGCACAGTGAACTTGGAGAAATCTGCGACGCCAATGTGAATCATGATATTTTCTTGACGAGGACTGGATTCTCCGATTTGAACCGTGGAAACCAATGTCTAACGCGTCCGTTCCAGCGGGATTGCACACTCGTAAAATGCTAAGCAACCATGTGTTTTTTTTTAAAATATATTTTGTAAAATCAATCGTTAATCCAATGCAAAATATTCATCAACCTTGCATATATACACGAGAGCACGCAAAAAGAAAAAAAAAAACTTTAACATATAAAACCATGGTAATATAACTTGGAATGATGTAATTTTTAAAAAATAAAGTTAGGTGGCCGAAATAAAAAAAAATTACAATATTTTGTGAGAGTTTTAACAGTCCAACATGGTAAATTTGCGTTCTGTTTTTACTGCTATGTAATTATATTACTATGTCTTGTTGTCTTGGTTTGAATTCTACTTTATAATTCATGCATATCGATTTGTTTTGACAGTGAGGAGCCTGGAAAAATGTAATGAATTCAAGGAAGTAACTTGGAAAAAAAAAGAGGAGAATTTTAAGAAACAGTCCTTCAAGGGGCATTCCAGGTATCGAAAATAATTTAACACGTGATTAATGATTTTTTTTTTTTATGGAGTGTAGTGGAAAATTTAAGCATTAATAAAAGTTAAACTAAGAGGATATTGTATTAAAAATTTTATATACAGTGTCATTTATGGAAAGTGAGATAGTAGAGTGTTATCGTCATCGATCGAGATATAATAGGTTATATGTGATTTTCAAAAATAAAAAGGGCTATTTTAGAAAATCATAAAGTATTTGGATAATATTCCGGTGATTGTTATAAAAGAATTTCCATATTAAGAAAAAGAAGGAAAATGTAAAAAAAAATAAAAAACAAATAAAAACATACATATTCAAAATAAAACTTAAGAGAAAAGTCCATACCTTTTCTTATTTATTTTTTTCGATACTTTAAAATACAAAACAAGTACTTTATTTATAGGAAAAGAAAATGAAAACATTAAATGACATTAGAAAACTCAAGTGTTGTGGAAAACTAATAGACTAAACTCAATAGTCATGGAGTCCGAGAGATTCTAATTGACATTCAATATATATAATTATAGATTTTATAACACTTTTTCTTAAATGACCATGTACTAAAAATATGTCTTATTAAAACCTTATAAATAAAAACCGAATGGAAAAAAAAACATAAGCGAAGGAAAAAAATGCACAATATTCTTGTGTGTTTTCTGAATATTTCAGAATTTAATAGAAAATTTTATATAGATACTTCAAGATTCAATTCAATAGAAGGTTTTACATAGATACTTCAAGATTCAATTCAATAGAAGGTTTTACATAGATACTTCAAGATCCATATTTGAATACTTTAGGATTCACAAAAAATTTAAATTGCCTCATTAAAACCTTGCAAAGAAAAACTAATAGGGAAAAAAACCTAAGCGAAGAAAAAATAGTACAATTTGAATTGACTTCACCTTAAAAGTACATGTTTTATGACAAATCTTTAAGATGATGCATTCCAATATTATAGATAAACTTCTTAAAAGTTGAGGCTGGTAAAGACTTTGTAAATAAGTCTGTTAAATTATCACCTGACCTAATTTGCTTGATATCAATTTTTCCTTTCTGTTGAAGCTCGTGTGTATAAAAAAACTTTGGTGAGAAATGCTTTGTTTTGTCTCCTTTAATATAACCTTTTCTAAATTGAATGTTGCAGACATCATTATCTTCAAACAATATTGTAGGACTCTCTTTAACGGTTGACAATCTATATTTTTTTTTTATGTGCTAGATAATTGACCTTAACTATATATATTCTCGACTTGCTTCATGGATTGCAATAATTTTTGAATAATTTGTTGAAGTAGCCACCATTGTTTGTTTGACAGATCACCAAGAAATCGCAGTACCTCCATATGTAAACATATAGCTTGTTTGTGATCTTCATTTGCGGGGATCAGGGAGATAACCTGAATCTGCACATCCAATCAATTATGAGTTTGATCCACTATAAAATAACCCCATTTTTGTTGTTCTGCAGAGATAGCGAAATATATGTTTGACCCCATTTTAGTGTATTTTTTTGGGAGTAGAATTATATATTGCCAATAAATTGATTGTAAAAGCTATTTCTCATCTTCTATAATTTGCAAGATGCATGAGTGCTTTAATAGCACTAAGATACGATACTTCTGGACTAAGAATTTCTTCATCATCTTCTAGCAGTCGAAAAGGGTTTTTCTCTCGCATCAAGTGATCGAACAACCATAGGTGCACTCAAATGATAAGCATTGTCCATGTAAAAGTGCTTCAAGACCTTTTCTATATACATCGATTGATGGATAAATTTTTCATTTAAAAGATGTTCAATCTGTATACCAAGATAAAATTTTATCTTTCCAAGATCTTTCATCTCAAATTCATCTTTCAAATAGGTTGCAGTTTTTATAAGCTCTTTAGGAGTACCAATAAGATTTAAATCATCAACATACACTGCAATAATAGCAAATCCGAATGTGGTTTTCTCAATAAAAATGCATAGGCAAATCTTATTATTCTTAAACGCTTTTTCTAGGAGGTATTTATTAAGATTATTATACCACATTTGACCAGATTGCTTTATAAAGATTTTTGTAGTTTAATAGAATAAACACTTCTGGGTTTATTATAAAAGTTCTTCAGGCATTTTGAATATTTAAAGGATTTTCGTATGGATATCTTTATCTAACGATCCATATAGATATGTTGTAACTACATCCATTAAATACGTATCTAGAGTTTCTAAAACTATTAAACCAATAAAAAATATGAAAATAATTGCATCTATAATTAAAGAATAAGTTTTCTTATAATTAATGTCAGGTCTTTGTGAGAAACCTTATGCAACAAGTTGTGCCTTGTATCAAACAATTTCATTGTTCTCATAATTAGAAAATCACATTTATAGTATGATAATCTGTGTTATTAATCTAGTAAATGCAACATTTCGAGTAGAAAGTAAACAAACATGTGACCATTTATTCTATGCATCAATTAATACCATAAAATATCTAAAAGGTCTGTATGATGGATAAATAGGACCACATATATCTCCTTGAATTCTTTCAAGAAAAGATGGTGATTCTATAATAACCTTTGATGGAGATGGTTTGGTAATTAATTTACCTTGAGAACATGCAGTGCATGAATTTTCACTTGATAAAAAAATCTTCAGATCCTTTAAAAGATGCCCATGTGAATTTTCAATAATTCATCGTATCATTATTGATCCCAATTGTCTAAGTCGATCATGCCAAAGCATAATATTTTTGGTCGAAACACTTCTAGTGTACAATACATTTGTTTCAATAGATTTCATGATCATGTAATAAATTCTAGAAGAGAAAGCAGATACTCTTTCAAGTACAAGCTTCTAACATCAAGATAAATATTATGACCTTCAAAATCATCTTTATGAATAAAATTAGTCTCAATTGCATTTTATTTTAAAAAGACTTGATATAAATCTGTAAGATGTTTTGACGTTCGACAAGTACGAGATCGTTGACCATGTATACCACACTTATGACACTTATCTTCAGGTTTATACAAATTCTTGCCCTTTTATTGTTTGGGTTCATTGTGTCTCCACTTCTTGTGGTATGATGAGTTGCCTTTTGAAGGATTATCTTTTCTGCTTTTCCATTTATTTATTTTCATATTTATACCGTGGGGTCTTTTTTAAATAGATTTTGAATTTAATTTTATCATATTTAGGATTTGTTTTAACTTTTATCACACATAAAGTATGAACATACTATTTTAATATTTTTTATAAACTTGTTTTAACAATTATAAAATGTTTTTTTTAAAAGAACCAACTATTCTAATTAAAAATATTGTGTTCACTAAAACAAATAAGAAATACTTTAAGAGAAAAAATTATGCCGATGAAAAACAAAATTCAAAAAAATTATATTTTTAAGTTTAACAATAATACCGAATAATTTCAGAGACCTAAACATTTTTTTTTATTTAAAATTTTTTGGTCTCTCCCTATTGCACCTCGGGTAATTGGTATTGATGGACCAAACTCATTAATATAATAAAAGCAAGGCATTGCACAAAATAAACTAACAACAAATATGTTGTCCATCTTATATCCCAAGTGTAATTAGCTTTTGTTTTTTATGCTTTTAAAAAATATTTTTGTTTTGAAAAATTATCAAATTAATGTTTTTTAATAATTTTAATATCTTTTTGTTTAAAATAAAAAAACTAAAAAAAATTATTTTTAAACATTTCAAAATAATAAATACTTTTAAAAAATATATTGCAACATAAATATAACGCACTAAAAATTATGTTTCATGCTTTTCACGAGTGCAACTCGTAAACAAACATATTCTTATCATAAAATTCAAACTTAAGAAATCAAATGTCGTTCGTTAACTGTAATAGAAACAAAAAATTCCGCTACTGAATTACTACATAACTCGTAAGATAAAATAATCAAATTCAACCCCCTTGTTTCCTCCATAATTCCCGCCATTTGACACCTAATTTTTTGTTTTTACATAAACTCACACCGTTTTTACGTTTGATTCTGTAATGTAAAACTAGAAAAAGCAAGAACCAAAACTGAAATGGTAATTTCTGTATTTAAGCGGTAAGAATATACAGGCTTAGCCACACTGTAGACACAAATGCTAAGAAAAATAAAAGAAAAATGGTGTGTATTTAATGGTGGTCAAAGATGGACAAAAGAAGGGTAGAGTCTACAGAGAGATGCCATTGCCATCACTCTCTCTCTCTCTTTCTCTCTCTCTGTATAAAGTTGGATGTGTGTGCAGTTAGTAGTTAGTGTAGACAAAAGCAAAAGCCGGCTTCTCTCTTCTTACGTTCTATGCTCTCTCTCTCTCTCTCTCTCTGCCAACATCCTCCCCCCCCCCCTCTCCTCACCAGCAAGCAATAACACACACCGAAGAAAGTTTTTTTATTTTTTTAAAAAGAAAATAAAGTCTCTTTATATTCCCTCTCTGCTATTGCTATTGGTGTTTCTTCAACTCGTCGATTCCTTTGCTTTGTCGATTTGATAGAGAGAGAAGTGAATGGTATCCTAACTACCAGAGTTTCATTCCATGTTTCTTTTGATGGGATTTTGGTGAAACATATATTCAGGCAAAAACAAAAAAGAAGAAGACAAATGGGTTTTTAGAGTAATGAAATTCTGATTGAGTTTTGGATTGCATCTCTGAGTTTTGAAGGATTCGTGAACCGCTTTGTTATTGGTTTCTGGAGATGGGTTGTTTTTCTTGTTTTGATTCAAGGGAAGAAGAGAAGCTGAATCAAGAGAAACAATCTGTTGATCTAAAGCAAACTCTGCCTCCAGTTTCTTCTAACATTTCTAAGTTGTCTTCTGGTTAGTTATTTTTTTTTTCTCGATAATCAATTTCTTTGCTTTCTTTGAATTAGTTGTTTCTTCATTATTTATGTCATCGCTTAATCTGATCTGGTTACTCTCTGATTTTGATTGCTTGTTGATATCACAATAATGCACTTTTCCCTATTTTATTGCCAGTACTTGATCAAATCTTAGAACGATAGGTTTAAGATTGGTTCTGGTAGACTCCACTGGATTTTCATATTGGTCGTAAAAAGTGTTTCTTTCTTTAGTGAAATGGGATCTTTCGATCAATTTGAGCATTCAGATTGGATCTGATTGGAGATTACAAGGTTGGAAAGATTGGGGTATTAGTAACTTAATTCAGTTATCAATTTGTTCAAAAGCTAACTTATGCTAAAATTCTTAGTATTGAGTCTCTCTGGAACTATCATCGATTGAAGGTTCAATTTGTGGCCCTTGCTATGCAACTGTTTTATTGATATCCCTAAATTTGAGGTCTTACATTCTTGATATTATAGTGTGCAGTTGAAAGTAATTGATGGCTATTGATCTGAGTTTTTTTTTTTATGGAATTTACAGGAGCTGACAGGTTCAAATCAAGAAGCAATGGCGAGCAATCCAAAAGGGAATTACCGAGTCCAAAGGATGCACCTGGTGTCAATATAGCTGCTCATATTTTTACTTTTCGTGAGCTTGCAGCTGCAACCAAGAATTTTAGGCCAGAGTGTTTCTTAGGGGAAGGGGGATTTGGACGTGTATATAAAGGGCGTCTTGAGAGCACTGGTCAGGTAAATTCTTCTAATTTTTTTGCTTCATGTGATTAATACACCTGTAAGCACTGATTTAGACCCTCTCCTTTTTGTTGAAGAATTATCTTGCTGGAAATAATGAGAGGAATGAAAATTTGAAATTGGCATCACCACTATACAAAGCAAAAGCAAAAAATGAAGTCAGACATTGCAAAGTTTGAATTGGTCATGATGATCTTGAAAAATAAAAACATTACCACTGTAGAACAAAATATGACCTTTTGTTCTATGATGGATGAATGTTTCTATGTATAAAAGTAACACAAACAGTTGCCAACCCCCGCTACAGAGCTAGGCACAACAACACTTCAGGATCCTTATAAAACAGATTTGAATCCGATACAAGATTGATTCCAAAGTCAAATGCTATTTATAATCACATGAAAGTAAATTAAAGCCACTGGTCAATCAGATATATCAGAAAACAAGACTGCAAAAACTGTATCAGTTACTGCTATGTGATATATATGGTCCCTTAACCATTTGTATTTCTGAAGGCATAATGTAATTGAGATATATTTCCTTTATTCCGTGGTTTATTTATCACAGCATACCTATCTGATCTAATTCATTCATAGTATTCACAGTTTAGCACAAGAGATCAATTCTAAAGTGGTTTCTCCTTTACCCCAACTTAGACGAGGACAGAAATATCAAGTTATGAGGATTTGTCTTTTGACTATCACTATCCTTGAATTGGGCGACCAAGGATTTAAGTATTGTTAAGTCAACAATAGATGAGCGTGGCTGTTATACTCTTTGTGTAGATATCAGAACCATGATAATCAATGGTGCCCATCTAATCTTTAGGCCAGTTAAACTTAGGCCAACCCAATAATGTAATTTTTTTTAACTGACTTTGTATCCATCCCAGGTTGCTGTTACTGCTTGAAATTGATAGTGTTTCAAGGGAAGACCAACAGATACGAATGATTTTAACAAATTTTATTCTTCTTCACGCAAAGCATAAAATTATGATGTTGCAGTGAAAGTCTGGTGGGATTATGCTCGGGATATTCTTTGAAATTCATATTATACATTTGTGGACTAACAAGGGGACATTTTTTTCTTTAAGAGGTGGAAATGGTTGAGTGCTTTTCATTTCTCCTTTCTTCCTATTTTTTGCAGGTTGTTGCTGTAAAACAATTGGATAGGAATGGCCTCCAGGGTAATAGGGAATTTCTAGTGGAGGTTCTCATGCTGAGCCTTTTACATCATCCAAACCTTGTGAACCTGATTGGCTATTGTGCTGATGGGGATCAGCGGCTTCTTGTCTATGAATTTATGCCCTTGGGATCATTGGAAGATCACCTTCACGGTAACATTCCTTGCATTTCTAAACCTTCAATTTTGAATATTTATCATTTCTCATTTATTTGTATTATCAAGGGCTACTAGCTTCTTACTATCAGTGTTAAACTCAATCATTGAACTGTCACAATAAAATCACTGCCCAATGCTGAGCATCAAAGTGAAAAATATCCTTAAAGACAAATTTCAATGATTGGACTACCTAAGAAGCATCATGACTGATGTCATAGAGAAGCTAAAGTTAAGGTTGTTTAAAGCAAAGACAAGAGCATGGTCATGTCAGTTAGGTTATTGGAGAATATACAAGTAGGGACATTTTGGATGGCTTATTGAACCAATTAGCTTTCGCCACTGATTATGGTTAGAGGAGGTATCATGATCTCTCTTTCTCGTCCCTTTTCCTGGGAGGTGATGTTGATTTTCTCTAATGAAAAACTCGGTTGTGCATAAAAAGCCTGATGCTTGTTCTCTTGTCTTTCTGTTCTCCTCCCTTTTTTGGATTGATTGTACCATGATGATGCTAAAACATTCTGGTAGCTGAGGTGGATTTGATTGTCATTTAGATCACATTATAGCCAGTGAAGGTGTAATGTCTGTCATCATAGAACTGAGACATTGCTTCAATAGCTGACTGTAAATTAGTTACATTACCGGTGATTGACCGGTGTAAAATTATGCTTGAATAAGTTAGTTTAGTTGTACACAGTTATGTTGATTTCTGAGGCAATGCTCAAAATAAATATAAGGTCTGTATTAATTTTCTTAATTGACTTTTATTTTTGAGATATTAGAAGCTGGAATTCACTGTTCTGTGATCGTCATTGTCTAATCATTCAAATAGATTAACCTCCACATTAATATTTATCAACTGTCAATTCATTGGTTGCTTGCTTTGAATGAATACTTCAAAGATCAAAGATTGTGTCAGTTTTAATTTGAATAATTTGGATTAGGAAAGTAAAATTTACAAGGGACATGATGGTCTCATCGGCAAATAAGAAGGCAGATATTGATATTTGAACACAGTAGGCTATTAAGATGTTAAATATGCGCACAGGCACTGAAGCACTCAAAGGAAAATGAAGTGTCATGCTTGAGATTTTAGGATAATGTTTGATTGAAGTTAATGCTTGGTGTATGCGTACAATTCTCGAGTTGCTTTTCACTGAGGAATTCCTAAAAAAAAAGGCAAAGTCGGGTATTTGATGAAGATCGAACACCTTTGCATATTTTTTGTCAACTAAATTACAAATTGCTGAAGGGAAGGAGTGGCTATTAATTTTATTTAACTCACTGGAAGTTGATGGATTCTTCTGCAGACCTTCCACCTGAAAAGGAACCACTAGATTGGAACACAAGAATGAAGATAGCTGCAGGTGCAGCCAGAGGCTTAGAATACCTGCATGATAAAGCAAGTCCTCCTGTTATTTATAGGGATTTTAAGTCATCCAACATATTACTTGAAGAAGGATTTCATCCAAAGCTTTCTGATTTTGGGCTTGCAAAGCTTGGCCCCACTGGGGACAAGTCACATGTTTCCACCAGGGTTATGGGTACTTATGGTTATTGTGCTCCTGAGTATGCCATGACCGGACAATTGACTGTAAAATCTGACGTCTACAGTTTTGGGGTAGTGTTCTTAGAGCTGATTACTGGTCGTAAAGCCATTGACAGCAGTCGACCACATGGAGAACAGAACCTTGTGACATGGGTAATAATCTTTGACCATTCTGAAGTTTACCCCATTCTTTATTGTCTTGTTGTCACACATATTTCCTATGCTCATGTAATAATTGTGAGTTGACGGAGGTTCTACAATTATGCAGACACGTCCATTATTCAATGATCGTAGGAAATTCTCAAAATTGGCAGACCCACGACTTCAGGGACGTTATCCAATGAGAGGACTCTACCAGGCTTTAGCTGTGGCATCCATGTGCATCCAGGAGCAAGCTGCTGCACGTCCTCTCATTGGGGATGTGGTCACCGCACTTTCTTATTTAGCGAACCAGGCCTATGAACCTAATGGTCATGGCTACAGAGGTTTGGGGGACAGGGATGAGAAGAGACATAGAGAGGAGAGAGGTGGACAGTTATCAAGGAATGAGGAAGGCGGAGGATCTGGACGCAAATGGGATTTGGATGGGTCTGAGAAAGAGGACTCGCCAAGGGAAACTGCTAGGATGTTAAACAGGGATTTGGATAGAGAACGAGCTGTTGCCGAGGCCAAGATGTGGGGAGAAAATTGGAGAGAAAAAAGACGACAAAGTGCTCAAGGAAGTTTTGATGGCAGTAATGGATAGCACACAATAATAGTAGTAATAATGCCTGGCATCATTTTTCCTTATTGTCTTGTTTCCTGCACTTCATCACCACCGAGTAAAGAAGAAACTTTGGAAATTTAAGCTTTGCTTGGACTGTCCATCCAGACAGCTGCTTGTAAGGAATTTGATGCCAATTTCTTCGTAAACTTTGTTTTACCATTTTCTCTCCCTTTGTTTAGTTCCCTTTTCGTTGAAACATAGAGCAAGATGATGATGATAACGAAGAAAAACATAATCTGAGGGTGTACATTATCAGCTAGGGGAGCAAGAAAAGAACAAGACGTGTTTATAAAATTTTGAGAGTAAAGACGTCTGGGACGTGTTCTTTTTGCTCTTGTAGGTTCCTTCTGAGAATAAACATTTCTGCTTTCTGTATTCCTCGACTAGATTTCACCGAGTAATTAATGTAATTTTATGAACTAATTGATGTGGTAATATCTTGATGAATGCTTGCATTTAAAATATTTGTTTGTTAAGGTGAAAAAGATTAAATACAACCATTTGACAGATTAGATTGTTTTTTCCCTGTTAACGACCACTTTACCAGAGCTGCTTTTTCCCGTTCTTCGCATGGTATGTTTTTTATTTTTATTTTTATCAATTTAATTTTTTAACATTTTTATTTTTTTATTTTTTAATATTATATTATTTTGAGTACAGTGTTTTATATTTTTTTTCTGGGTTATATATCAATATTAAATTTGTTAAATGTGGGGTTTTATAATATTTTTTGATTTGTTTTTTTATAAATTTATTTCGGTTTTATAATTTAGATAGCGGGTTTAACATGTTAATCTCAATTGACTCATGTTTTTTTACCTTTTTTTAATTGATTTTTTTCATTTTATCCTTCAAAATTTGAGTTGGTTAAAAATTGAGTTTCATAATTTTTTCTGATTTATTTCTATAGGGTTATCTCGATCTCATGATCCGGGTTGCAGGTTTGACAAATTAACCTGAGTTGACTCATGTATTTTTTTGTTTAATAATTTTTTTCAATTTCTTCTTTTAACATTAAGTTTATTAAGAATTAATCTTCATAGTTTATTTAAGATTATTGTCATCTCATGACCCAAATATTTGATAAGTTAATTCGGATCGATCTAATATGTTACCATCTTAATATTTTAAAAAATATCATTCTATATTTAATGTATTATTATATCAATATTTAAAAAAATATTGTTTAATAAACATTATATTTTAAATTTATTAAAAAACACTTGGATAAATTTTTTATGTTAAGAAAAAAATTAATTCAACTTGTTGCGCA
Organism: Populus trichocarpa; assembly: GCF_000002775.5. Classification (NCBI taxonomy): domain Eukaryota; kingdom Viridiplantae; phylum Streptophyta; class Magnoliopsida; order Malpighiales; family Salicaceae; genus Populus; species Populus trichocarpa. The sequence goes on along the minus strand of NC_037287.2, from coordinate 17,607,850 downwards.
TACTCAGACCAATTATCTGGTTTTTATCTATACTCTGGTCCAGCTGCACCATGTTTAATCAAGTATGGATGTCTCTCTCATGTTGCATTAGATGACAGGGATCTAACTCCAAGGGGTTGGTTTAGAGATAAAAAAAAAGAAGACTCTTTATTTTTATATTTTTTTATTGGAACTTTGGGATCAGTGTCCATAGAAACTGTAAGGTTTCTGTAAATATATTAAAAAATATGAAAAAAGTGTTCTTTAAAACATCTAAAAGAATTTAATACAGTATAGAAGCAAAAGAAAGATAAAAAATTAGAAGCCACGGCAATAACGAAACAGAATTCATGAACCTTCCATACACGGGCTTATGGTGGAAGTGTTTTACGTGGCCTGCCCAGAATCAAGGGTCGATCAGAGAAGACTACATGAAGATGGGTTCGCAAGATGCTGCGAGCCAGCCAGCCAGCAATTTCAATAAAAACAAGCCTAATCTAAGCTCCACTGTCTGTTTTACCAAGCACTCTCGGTCAAGTATATTGATGTGGAAGATAAAAACATACAAAATTAACATATAGAAGTCTTCCCGCTTATACAGGGGAGAAGCGGGAAGCTTTTGATTCATACATCCTTATAAAAGGAGAGAAGCGGACACATCCCGCTTATACAGAGTGTACAACATGAAATTAATGCTACTTACTACTGGTAGGGGATCGATGGCATGGCATCGTATGATCATCAGCGAGGAAGTTTGTAACAAGGTTATAATAAATAAATACGTAGTAAATCAAACTGCACATTCATTTGATTGGAGCTTATCCTGTGAAGCTTCCATGCTTTTCTCATCCTCCTTAGACTCCTCTGTCTGGTCATGCTCCTCAGCACCTCCATTCACGTCAGGTTTTGCATCGACCGGATAAACTTCAGGCCCCCCTACTGCGCTTAATATGACAATACTCTTTAAGTTTTCAGCTGGCAGCTTCTTTTTCTCTTCAACCTTCTGTGCATTCCTGTAGATCCCATATAGCAGCATCTGAAGTAACCCCAAGATGAAGCCCAAGATGTTCGGAAGCTGCAAGTTCACAAGGAAACAAAGAATCAGTTGATGGCTGAGCTGAGCTGAACTGAAATAGGTAGATATTTTGTCATTTTGAAGTAATGCATGGAAATTACTTACAGCGATACACAAGTCCTTGAGTAAAAGGCCATAGGCAAACCACATGACCGCGCTCAAAGTAAGGAAAAATGACAGGGTGAACGGCATGAACTCTACGCTCTTTGTTCGAATTACTTGTTTCTACAAAAAACCCAGTAAACGATAGATGAAAAACATGAAGCTAGCTAAGATCATGAACTCGCATCTCGGTTCGGATGTTAAAACTCACCAGGATGTTTAAAGGTGCTGCAAAGACGCACACGGACAAGGCAACACAAAGCCAACCAAGAACCTTAACACGTACTGAACCACTCACTAGAAAATGTGCAAGGAGAAGGATCAAAGAGAACAACCCCAAGTTCATAGAAATAAGTAGTTTGATTGTTGAGACCTGCATCCGAAGATTCAATTCCTATTATTAATCTGGATTGTTAATTGTTATAAGTTAAACCTTGAGTTTCAAATAAAGCAATGGTAGTAATCGATAAAGGTACGTATATATATACCCTGCTCTCTCTTGTTGCATAAACAATATAGATGGCAATGTAAGTAGTCTCTATGACACATCCAAATGAGTTGATGGTGACAAGAAGAATTGTATCTTTTTTGAGCATTGCATAGTAGAGCCAAAGCATAGAACTGAACAATGCCATGAGATAAGGCAACGATTGGAAATCTTCTGTTGATTTTTTTTTGAAAATTCGGATAAATGTTGGCCTGCAAAAAAAAAAATAAAAGAGTTTCCTTACTATTCCGTCATCGAACTTCATAATCAAGAATGAAGAAGAACACATCGAACTTATAAAGCTAGAGAAAACGCCCTGCACTTACACTGGAGCCAAGTACACCATGGTTGAAATAATGTTTCCTGTCATCAGGCAAAAAAGAATTTTATTGATTTGTCAGTTAGTCATCGATAAAAATAAACAACAACATGAATCACCATTTTGATTTAATAAAAAAAAATGAATGCGAACACAATTAGGATTGACAAAAAAAATAAAAAATTCATGCTTTCTTGTTTTAAAATTTCTGCAAGGTGGCAAGAAGATATCTCGGTGATCTCCCCTATTTTTTGCCAAGGTTAGTTTCTCTAGAGGAATGGAGTATAGGTAGAACATAATTTTATTATCACGTTCATATTAAGTAGAAGAAGTAAGGATCTATAGGCATTATTGCAAATGACTATCTAGAAAAGAACTGCATGTATGATGTTATGTCTATATATATACCTAGAATGCCGAATGTGAATGCCAAATGGAGAATGCTCGTCACTGCCATCTCTACTTCCTCCTCGATAAACCGAAAAAACACCAAAACACAATCTGATCTCTCTATATATGAGAAACAGGAGAAGCTGAGGGTCTCAAGCAAAAGAATCCCCTGAGTTCTGTCCGAGGATTTTCTAGCTAACTAAAACCCTCTCTCTCAGTGATCTCGTGAAAGCAATTGGAGCGGATGGAATGCTAGAGTTTTGCGCAGCCTTTATATACACAAAAAAAAATTCACACTGTTCATTCTTGTTGCGTGACAGGTAGAGAATTAGTACGTGACGTAGCCCCATTTCATTCTGCAGAATTACGTTAGTGGTTGTAATTCTTCATCATCGTTGTTTTTTAAAATGTTTTATTTTAAAAATAAATCACACAAGAAAGTGTAGTAAATCACACAAGAAAATGTAGTGTTTATAATTTATTTTTGATATTAACATATTAAAACAATAAAAAATCATAAAAAAACAATTTAAAACAATAAAAATTAATTTTTTTTAATATATTTGACTCAGCCATGAAAACAAACAGTCACTACATTTCCTTATCCCACTTAATTACCCTGCTCCTCGCGTGCCTACAATTCACACTACTTAATGGGCATGTATCCAAAAAAAATTAATCTCTTCTAAGATTTTCACCGAGCGATGTTTCTCTTTTAATCCTTTTTTACACATGGCTAGGTACTTATTAATCTATAAGTTCATTTCTAACTTAATTATTTTCCTCTTTTTTATTTTTTTAATTTATTTTGGTTTTCTATTTATAAAAAAATAAAGTATTTCTGACAATTAATGCACAGCCTCTTTTTTTTTTGGTTATATTTTTTTTCGCCGTTTCCATACCTCTTCTGATAATTCTTCTTATCTTCTTGAATTCTCTAAACCAAAAAAAAAACAAACAAACAAACACGCATTGCCACGTCAGCATGAGTTGTAGTACTTCTGTTTTTGTTTGAAACACGCTTGTGTCCATGCGCGCATGTATTTATTCATTATGGAGGGGATCTTGCTCTTGTTTTTCTCCTTCAAGCCGCCATCTGTTTTTGCAGATACAAGGAGAAAGCAAATGGCAAAATATTTGACATGGCTATTTCATAAAATATCAACGATTCTTTTTTTTTTTTTGGAGGGTAATATGTTATATATTTAGGTGGCCTTCAACTGCCAATTTGTGGTTCTTGGCCACAGCTTAAAATACTTTCTCAATCCATTACCCTTTAATTGTTTATTTTGTTTTTTATCTAGATCTTGATATTTACATGTACTTCACTGGACTCTAATTAATCTAGTTAAACCAGGTTAATTTACTAAAAAATAAAACTCATTAAGCAATGATATATTTTATTTACAAAATTAAAACTCAAAATCTTGTTTAATTGAAGGAAGCACTGAAACATGTAAACCAACTATCGGTATCGTTTAGTTTAAATTGATTAGCTGTAATAAGAATTTGGGGGTGTGGTAATTAGTGTGTTTGGAAGTATGGTTGTGGTAATTTTTTAAAGTATTTTTTTACTCAGAAATATATTAAAATAATATTTTTTTATTTTTTAAAAATTATTTTTGATGTCAACGCATTAAAACTATCTAAAAAACACTAAAGAATATTAATTTAAAAATAAATTAAAATTTTTAAAAATGCAAGTTGGGCAATGGTCAAACGGTCAATTAGTAAAAGGAACCGAGAGGACCCCACTGCTGGTGCTACTTCTGTTGTCCATGTCCACAAAATATGAAAATACTGATAATTTTCCTTGTAATAAAGAGAGGAGAGAGAGAAAATGAAATCAACGGCTTTTGTGTGTTTCCGTGAAGACGTTTAATCCTGTGTTTTTGTCTGTTTTTTCAATTAAATGTACAAATGTACGTACGATCACTGTCCTTGTAATCAAACAATTATTGGTCTTCCGATTTCAATGATTAAAGGGCCATCAAACTGAGCAAGAAAATCAATGATAAAAGAGAGGGTTCAAATCAGCGTGTATATGTAATCTCTTCCTGACAACAGGGTGAAAAAAAGTTGAAGGTGTGCACCAAACCAAACCTGGGGCTGACATTTGTTTCCTGAAAATATCAAATGCTATGTGCTAACGCGTCGCACAATTGACACTACTTGCAAATTGACAAGCAAAAACGAGAAAATTTCCAGTAAGTTGGTAGATAATTACTTTGACAAAATAGTTTTTACAGATAAACATCAAAGTAAATGTTCTCTTGATATTTACTGATATTTACTGAGAGAATTACGATGAGGGGAAAAAACAAAAGGTATATTGGTATATTATTTATAGAGATATAATTACCGAAGAAATAAACATGAAAGTGAAATTGATCCGTCAAACAACACCCCTCTCACCTTTTTCTATTTCTTCTTCTTACTGAATCAGCTCTACAACAAATAACAAAATCATCTATTTTATTATAAATCAACTTCTCACAAATAAATTCGGTCACCCTTAAACTCAGTTTGCGAGTATCGCTCTTCTGATTCAATTTTTTTAAGATTTTTCACGTTAAGTAAGCAAAACTATCTATTTTTTTATTTAAACTTCATTTTAAAAAGTTCATTTTTATTGCATTTTTTATAATATATTTAATTTGTTTAAGTGTTTACTTGTTTTATAGTTTTTTATCTCATATAATTTTATTTTCTAAATGTATGATTTATACATGTTAGGGTTTACTTGAAGTTTTAAAAAATTAAATTTGTTTGTAATTTAATAAAATTCATTTTGAATTTGTGACTTAGGTGTTCTGTAATGAAATAAATAATGCCTTATTTAATGGATCCATTTTATATTTTGTCAATTTTATTGTTGAGCTAAAAATTTCATTAAATGTATAAGAATTTTAATTTATATAGATAATTGATAATAATTAGAATACTATTAAAATATATTAAATAAGTTTTATTTAAACCAATGTTAGCTAATTTACTTAGTTCAAATAATTAATTAATACATGTTGTCATGATCAATTTTCTATATAGGTTTGATATAAGTAATGGACTGTCATTTATGGATGTATTAAGATTCACCTGAAAGATTGCACGGGATAGATTATTGTAATGGAGTTGAGGGTTTTGTTAATTATACACTATCTAATCCAAAAAAATATTAGTGGATGCGGTATTAGATGTCCATTTAAAAGGGATAAAAATAAAAATGTTCTCAATCCAGATGTTGTAACTATGCAATCTCTACAAGAAGGGTTCATAGAGAAATACTTGTGTTGGTTTTCACACAAAGAACCATATGTTCCTTATAAGACCATGGTCGGAAGGATGGTTGTGTTAACTTTTAGTTTGCAATGTGCATAAGTTATAGATGACAATAATAATCCTTATAGGAATATGATTATAGATACAATGAGAATGAATCTGAGTTATGCAAGTGAATGTCCAATAATAGATGAAGAATCATATACAGACGCGACCAGGTTTTTTGATCTTTTAAAAGACTCTAGCAAATCATTATATGATGGGTGCACGAATAACAGTAAATTATCAATCATTACACAGGTGTTCACCATTAAATCAAATCATGAGTTGAGTGAGGCCGATTACGACATGATTTTTGAATGGGCGATAAGCATTGTTAAATCCATGATAAAACCCCTTGGCCTAGGATACAAGAAAGTCAACATGTGTCTAAACTTTTGCATATTCTATTGCCTTGAAAATGCAGAGTTGACCAAGTACAGAACATGTGAGCATGCTCATTACAAACTCATAATCGGTAGGGAAATGACTCTTGCCACATATAGAAAGCTTGGATATTTTCCAATCACTCATAGACTGCAAAGATTATTCATGTCTCCAAAACCTATTGAGCAATGACATGACATCATTCACATGATGCGATGGATGGAGTCATGGTGCACCCATCCGATGGTGAAACCTGAAAACATTTTAATAAGGTGCATCATCCGTTTTTAATAAAATCAAGGAATGTACATATTTTTTTCAGGTTTATAAATGTTAAGGCTACCTAAACGATAACATCAACGATGAAATGGTCGATGGAAGTGTAATTGTTTCAATGGAATCAGGTTTCCAAAAATCCTGAATGGAAACCAATGATTGATGCATAATTCAGAAAGTTCAAGGTTAGTGTTAACTTAAATATTTTTTTTATTATATTAATTGGATTAGTTTATTAACATTAATGAACTAATTCTTTTACAAATTTGAGTTGCAAGGAAAAGTTTTACTAGGATAGGACTAACAACATTGTCGCAAGGAGCGATGGGGAGAATCACGCTACAACTAGGAAAGAATGAAATCAAAATAAATATTTTTTTTATCCAAATATTAAAATTTTATTTTTCATTTAATAACCGATAATTCATTTCTACCATATAGCTTGTGTGATTTTTGGTAAAAGACTAAAAAAAAGCCAAAAAAATATGCTAAAAAAAGAGAGCTTCCAGGATTGAAAAATGTGGTGGTTTAGAAGGATTTCAGAACTCCATGTCTTAAAGGTTGTATGGAAAAAATATATTTAGCATGTGACGTCCGATCATTTCATGTAACGGTCACCGTCTAGTGCTGAGAACCGGAACATGCATATTCGCGGTTCCATTACCATGCATACTAGCGGATCCATTTTGTTTATTTTGCATGTGAAATGGATGATAAGATTCTTTTTTATTACATCTATTTTTTTAATTGTTGTTTTATATGAATATGTTTAACCAACAATATTTGTTTCTTGCAGGATATGATTCTTGGACACGAACCAAGACCGATTGAGCTTTTTGTGGAGACGTACGTGTGAAATGTTAACCATCGTAAAGGGGTGCAACAACTCTTGGATAGCCGAGCTCAATACTTCGTGGTATGTTGGATTTCAACAATTGCTTTTCTTAAGTTATTATTTTTTTGAATTTGATGAATTTGTTTTTTTGGGAAACATATAACACCCAGTTGCAGGAGAGATACAAGAACGATCTTTCGACCCATCTGGAACTATGATTGGAGGAAAGATTGTCAAGTGGACCTGATAAAAATCGGGTTTACAATATCTCAAACACTACAAGCAAGGACTCGTTGACGACCCAAAGTGTTTCAACTATTGGATGCTCGCAATTGTTTTCGAGAATTCAAACTCAAGATTTCGATGCGATTTTAAACCAAATAATTGAAGTTTGGACAACCCACTTTGTTGTTGAGATAGAATGACTTAGTGTTGAGACGGCTGAACTTCAACAATTATATATGGAACTGAAATCACAGATGGGTGATATGTGTTCTCCCCATTATTGACTTCCCATTCCCGACAAAGACTCATCTCATCCTCCTCCTCCTCCGGTTCACTCTCTTCTAGATGAATTATATTTGAACTGATAAATTTTTAAATCTATAATGAATATTTGATTTTTATTTTAATTTAATTTCTTTAAATTATTTTCTACTCAGTTTATTAGATCTTTTTTAAAAAATCATTTTAGTAAAATTATTGACGGTCTTATAGATGAATTAAGTTCGTCGGTATATTTTAGAGAGTTTGAAAAGAATTAATGGAAATGTCACTGCCACTATTTAATCACCAACAAAATTAAATTTTCAGTAATATTAAAAAAATCACCGATAAAATTATAAACGGTGTTTTTTACTAGTGACATGCATGTAATATTTACCGATAAAAATACTGACGGAATAAAACGGATAAATTTTTTAATATTTTACATGTTGCATTACCGATAGAATGACCAACAAAACAGAAATCAACGAGAAAAAGGTTTTCATACGGACAGTAACTATATATGAGCTTATCGTTAAAAATCATGTCGACAGAATCATTGTTTAACTTCCGATGAATTATTCCACTAGGAAAATGTAGAATTCTGGTAGTAGTGTGATAGTTATTGATGATTCGTAGACATCCATCTCCTATAATGATTGAATGTAGACAGTAGCTAGCTACCTAGGCAGAGTTGTTAGAGGATGTGCTCCGTTGGCTAACATACTTCAAATTTCACTGAAGGACAACCTCAGATACTTACTAGCTATGTGCGTTTTAAGTGTCGCCTTATTCTTCAATTTCTTCCGTTGGTTTTAGCCACTTCACCTCATCATTATGGTGATAAGAGGTCAGGTGGGGTAAGTAAACATGATGATCATGACAAGTGCATTTCTTGCAGCTGTGGGAACCTTAAGTGGATGTTTACTGGATTCATTTAATAACATTTCAGCAAGCTCAACAGATGTAGACATGCTTTTTTAGGCGATATAAAGCTGAGCTCCCCAACTTTAAATCAACTTCTTATCTCTGTGTTTCTGCTGACAAAAGTTCTAATGAAGTGGAAGTCGCTTGATTGCGTGCAAGCTGAAGATAAATATTCAGTATCCTTTTAATCCGGGCAGCATTTCAAGCTCACTTAGTGATTGGCACGTCATTCTTTTTTTACTTTTAACTGTTGAGTGAATCCTCCGAAGATCACGAACTACATCAATCTTGAGTGGACCAATCAACAATCAACCGCATTAACTCAAATTCTCAATCATTGAATAGCAAAATTATCGGTTAAGACTTGTATTTGGTTAATGATTTCATGAATTTTATCAAGAAGGTTCTATGGTGTAGTGGTTAGCACTCTGGACTTTGAATCCAGCGACCTGGGTTCGACTCCCGGTAGGACCTTTTCTCTTCTTTCATTTAATTAATTTTCGAGTACTTTCTCACAGCCCTACAAAGCCGGAAATGGAGCACTACTATACTCTCCATATCTTCAAAAAAATCCCCAAATCCAGGTGTTTTCCACTTCAAATCTCGACCGCCTATCTCAGCGCAATGTCTTATCACGTGACTTCCCCGCCGAATTCGCAATTGCTCTCCAATCCCTCGACCAAAACCCTAACGCGTTTGTCATCATCCTTCTTCTCCGGAATCGACATCAGAACTCTAAACTCTATCACCAACGATTCTGGCGACTGACAAGACCTAAAGTTCATGCAGACGCGATCACAGCGATCGAGCGGTGCAGGAAGCCGGTGATCGCTGCGATAGAAGGAGCGTGTATTGGTGGCGGTACTGATATTGTGATAGCCTGTGACATTTGGTTCCGCAGTAAAGATGCTTTCTTTTCGGTGAAGGAAGCTGGTTTGGGGTTAACGGCGGATTCATGGACATTACAGAGGTTGTCGGGGATTATTGAGCTTGGTAATGCAATGGAATTGGCCTTGACTGGTCTGAGGTTCTCGGGTCAGGAAGCCAGGGATTTGGGTTTGGTTTATCGGGTTTTTGGGTCTAGAGGGATTGCACGCGGGTGTGAGAATCACAGCATTTATTGGTTTTAGCTTTTACCGTTACAAGCAGAGGGTAATTTGGATTTTTCATTTGTTGGTTTTAGCTTTTACCGTTACAAGCAGAGGGTAATTTGGATTTTTCATTTTTAGGTTTTACCGTTACTAGCAGCTGTAAAATTTAGAAAATAGTCCAGCGGTGTGTATTTAAAACTCCCTCAAACTGGGCAGGGCTGGGTCGGGTTAGGTTTTTCTTGGTATGTACTTATGGGTGTACATAACTAGTATTTAATTTAACTAACCTTAATAATTAAACTAATATTTAATTACATGGTTATTAAAATTATGTTCTTTCTAATTCATGATGCTATAATTGGCATGAGGTTGCTGACAGTGTCACTTTACAGGCCATTTTCAATGTTTTATTTTATAATTTATTGGTTTTGATAGGGAGGAGAGTCCTCAAACGTACATACAGTCTTCTGTAAAATCAAAGGCATAAAAAACTCTATCTTTCCCCAACAATAAATATTATTTTCAAGCTCTGCAAGTGATCAACCATCACTTTACACGTTAATTGAGACTAATTCTCTTTTTCCAACGACATTAACTATATAAATCTCACATCAACTCGGTATATTTAAGTGATATTTAATAAATCTTTTAAAATACTAATTTCAATATTTAAATCTAAAAAATAAAAGAATAACACCCCCTTCTTTAACCATTGGCTGCATGGGGAACTGTGCATGCCCTCTAGTGAGATTGGGGCCACCAACAGAGCATGTCCCTCTAGAGTGGGCCTCGGCCTTTTCTACAGAACCAGCCAGGAAGGAAGGACTGGAACTTCAAATTGGGCCCAGCATCTTATACTAAACCATTTATGTCCAGGTCAGTCCTGAACCATCGATTGAAATTAAGAGGCCCCGAGTGTTCCTAGAGCCCATGTCTAGCTGATCTATGTTGACAGCCCTCAAAATTTGATTCTACTTTTCCAAAATTACCAGCCAGTTTCTTGATCAATGAATTAAGCCAGCAGTTGCATCTTGCGCTGAGAAAAAGTGCTTGCCCAAGCAGAAACCCGGAAAAGCAGGAAAAAAGGAACAAGCAGAAAAAGAAAAGTTAAGACAGATGTAATGTAATATTCGCTTTTAAAGTTGGCATTTGTACCATGGAGGAGAGTTATAAATCTTTTATACGTTGAGGCTAGTTTTATAGGCCGCGCCGCGCTGCAGATAGAATTTTAAAATTGAACGTTGACAAAAAAACATTCAAATGACTATAAAAAAAAGAATAAAAAAAGGTTAACTATTACAATTCATAGTTGACTTTTTCCCTCTCCTATGTCACATTTTTATTGTTTTTTTTTTAATATTTCTTATACCTCAAATTGCCTTGTGTGTCCATGATTTTTAAAAACATTCAATGGTTCATCAAATGTAATTTTTTTGCAAAACCAAACTATAATTATAGTAAAAATTTAATGATAAAAAAAAATAAAAATTAAATTTAATATAAAAAACAAAAAGCCAATTTGCTATTTTGAAGAGTCAACGAGGAGAGAGAAAAGAGAAGAGTAGAAAAAAAAAGAGCCTTTAGAGCCGCACAATCGATTTTCTGTCACCGCGCGCCACCTTCCAAACAAGATCTTGTCAAGACTCTTCCAACATCACCAAAAAAGGCGAGATTCTGAGATCGGAGGAAGTTGCACGTGTTGCCTTTTTGCAATGGCTTCCCTCATATGCTGGCGTGTGTGTTATACATGCCAATCAATTTCTCACTGCCTGTAACTTCAATCCTTAACCTGGCAAAAACTGGGTTAAAATATTTGTTTTAGCTTTGAATTCAACCCCGGATCTTCGATTGTCTTGAATAAGTAAAATAAGATTTCATTTTTTCAAAACAAGCACTAAATAGGTGCTGGAATTTGAGAGCGCTGTATGCAAAACAAATAATCAAGACTGAAGGCCAATCAACTCACTTGGCAACGATTAAATAAGAAGGAATAAAAAAGTCCTAGGGCAATTTGTTTTTTGAAAAAAAGGCGAAAGTGGAAGAAAAAGAAGAAGGGAGATGCTTATGAACCTGGTTTTAGTTTTAGTGTTTTTGTTAATGTCAATGTTAATTGATAATAAAGCTAGCCAGGGTGTTCACATGACCAGAGGTACCATTGTTTAACTTGATGCTGCTTCTTTTGAATCTTTGGAGGAAGTTTCGTTGAAGAGTACTGTTAATATTGCTGCCGATGTTTTTTTTTGGTTTTTATGAACTTCACGAGATTCAAAGCCTTGGAAATTAGCTGCTTTTCTGAATTTGGTGGTTAATTAACAACTTGTGCACGGTAGCTGGACCAAGAAAGGGATGATTTCGAGTACGATCTGTACATTTTATGACCCAACAACATTTGTTTACCATTTCCAACTAATAAAGAAGAGGGATGCTCCTGTCTTTTAAATTTCATCAATCATGTTGGAACTTTATACTTAGAAAATATATATATGGAGGATGCAGCATCTTGAATTTGAATGTCACTTGAACGATTGGCCACCACTAATTTCCACGTGCATGCGTCTGGTCTTTACATTATTTTACACTGGCTTCCATTCACAAGTCGCTTGGAATATTTTGCAGGAGCACGGAAATCTTGACTCAATCTCTCTCATGAAATTTAGAGTCCGGAGTGATCTAAAACATGGAGATTTTGTAAGGTTTATTTGCGTAAACGACTCTCTTTTCTTTAGAGAAGAGAGAAAAAAAGGGATGTTTGAAAGTTCAGGTCGATGAAATGTTAGTTTGGAGCTTGTGTTTATGCTCAAACTCAGCCATTGCCACTAATTAAGAAATTGAATTTCTCTTATATCAATTCAAGAGGGAAACCTGTCATCAAATTAACGGAGAATTAGGTATAATCTATGAATATAAGGCAGGCAGTGACATTGATTAAGCTAATTCGCTCTACTGATCAACCCAGTACGTGATTAAATCCTGGATTTTACTGTACCACTTGTCATGGGCTATACATGAAGAGAAGTTTGCCAAACCAAAATTACGAAATTTGAGCAATGAGAAGGGTTAATGAAATATTTAGCAACAATCAATTTCAGAATGTAGTAGTTGTCTTTTCAGTTTGGTTTTACAAGTTGCTCGGTCGCATCCGCCGGCCATTTGCTGGATTGGATGGAACCCTATCCCATGTGTCCCAACCTTGCGGTCGCCAGTCTGATTGAGGCTTACGTGTGGAGGTGGAATAGCGTATAGACCTATGGAAGATGTCCATTTATGCAATTTGTGTGGTCCTAGTCTTGCTTTAATTATGTTCAGTCCCCAAAACCCTGTCTTACCTGTTAGTGAAGAAAGACAGCTCTTCCATTGGCATGAGGTATACATCTAAAAATCTGCCGTGTCTTTCTTCCTGCGGCTTGACAAGCACCCATTAGAATTAGCGTTAAATCGAAGAAATTGTGCGCAAAAAATTACCCCTACGAAAAAGCAATGACCTGTTCAAGGTATCACCATCAATATTGAACAAATTAACAATATATATATATATAAACACACATACGCTTGGGTCAACTTTGAAATCCATTGCGGCTTTGAATTTCTCCACTTCTTGTTCTAGAATTTCAATTCTATGGAGGTTTCTTTACTCTTGTGCGCGATGAATATTTATGTATTTACAATATTGTTTATGCCCATATGTGTTTGTTCATTTATCATATGATTGCTTATCGCTACTTTTAAACCCCATGACATATAGCTTTCATTTTTTTATTGTTCTGGGAAAATTGGTGTGATTAAGGCTCCACTTTAAACATGGCATATGATGCGAAAAGGAAGGAGAGAAAAAAAAGAGAGGGATTGTAAAGGAATGATTGGCATCAAGGACTAGAGCACTACCTGGCTAGTTCTTCATCACCTCCACATCCCTTTTACTTGTTGCAGCTCTTTTTCAGTCAATAATTAAATGAAAAGATCACCTTATAACGTTTTTGAAAAGATGAGCTTATAATGTGCTCGGTTACATGTAGTTGTATTTTATTATTCAAAATAATCAATTTCTTAGCACCATTTATATTTTGAAGACTTGGCTCTTCGTTCTGCACTGCCATGTAAATTATATTTACTTTAAAAATAAATAAGAATACTATTTATTTTTATTTTTATTTTTATTAAAAATATAAGCACCTTTTCTTTTGTTATTTTTCTCTCAATGCGTTGCACATACTCTTCATTTCCATCTTATATTTTTCCAAGTATAAAATTCTCATACTTTTCTACAAGAACCCAAGCCATCAAATCAATCAATCTAGCAGAAATTAGCCCACTCCCTGAAACTCTCTCTCTCCCTCCAATTATGTCAACATTAGAACATGCAAGGTCTATGTGCAGTCCAATTCCATGGTATTGAAATGCTTCTGAGGAGGGCAATCCTAAAAAGGTTAAATCCAATACTAAAGGGCCAAGAAAGAAACAGGAGGGAGGAGAAGGAAGGCATCCTACCCTAAAAAAACCAAACTAAAGGGCCATATAATATTATACAAAATAGTATGATATGGAGGAAATAAAAGCTTGGTAGGTTATAAAAATCAAAGCAGCACACAAAGAGATTTTCCACTGAACAATATATTTTACTCAAAAGACAATAATTGCAGCCATTGACGTTTCCCTCATACTCCTTAAAACTCTCTTCAACACCCGCACGCAAACTCCTTTGACTCTGTCAGACAAAAGGGGAAGGCAAAGGAGAGCAAGAAAGAAAAACAGGGAATACAAGGGCTTAAAATAAATAAATCGCCGCAATTTAGCTTACGAAAGCCAATTTTCCTTCCCACACTAGATACAAGTTGGCCTAGCTCATTTGCTTGTAGGTATCTCAAGCCTTCTCTCCCCCCTCTCATCTTTTTTTTTTTTTTGACCCTTTACAGCAATTTGTTTTCCCAATTTAGTCCTCGATCGGTATTTTTAGGATCGTGGAAAAAGAGTTTCCCTTTTCCACACGGAATTAGGCATCTTCATTTGTCAATGTATGAGGCCCCAGAATCTCAACTGCCCCACGCTAACTCGCATCTTCAATTATTATAACCCCTCAACCACCCCTATTATTTCACCACTACTACATTGATGCCATTCTAGCTTTATCTGCGCCTTGTATTTTATTATTTTTATTTCTTGAAGCCAAAAATATCTTCTTTTTAAATTGATTTTCCTTATGGTGCATGGAACTGTTGGAGTGCTCCTGTGACATGGGATACAATCACCACTCCTCCTGCAAGCTTTGTTTGGTTCCTTAGTTTATTTGTAGCCTCGAGCTTCTCTTAGCTTATAAAAACTATGGTAACTACTAATCTTAAATTAATTTGATGCTTATGATCAACTGGCCCTTGGACATCATTTTCGGACAACCCCCCCATATCTTACAACGTTTTCTTAAGGAATAAATATCTACCTGCAGCATCCTTGCATATTGTGCTGTCTCCAAAAATAAAAAACATTTTACATGGGTTCTGCTGCAAAAAAAAAAAAACAACTGCACTCGCAAGTTGGCTGTAATAAATTTAGTTAGATGGTTATTTTTTTAATTTTTACAGAAAATAAACTCATGTTGCTCATTTACAAGTGAGATTTCCCTTCTCCACATGGCTGCGTGACTATTTTAATTAGAGAAAAACCTCTCCATTAAAATCATCAACTACAGATTGAATTGTAATTCTTTCGAACTTTAACAAATTTTTTTGGGGAATAATGATTAAGAAAATATGATAAGAAGAAACTTTAAAATTAAATATCCATGGACGACTGAATCATGATCTTAAACATCCATCGAGACGATAACCATCATATTTTCTTAACGTTTAGCATTATTTTCTTGATAAATTGATCATAGCTAGTAACATAATTTTATTTATGAATGAAGAAGCAAGAACCCAGAACTTACAGTTCGTGAAAAACTTGGTTTGAAAATCTGTTAATTAGATGAACAGGTAGCAAATAAATGGCTCTCACTCCATTAAATTCAATCAACGATGGGGGAGTTTTATTGAAGTTTTAATGTGGAGTTAATTTACCACATGAAGCGCAAAAAAAAAAAAAAAGTGTATTTCTTCTCAAGATAACACGGAGAAAGATGGGATGCATGGACAGTATTAGGTTCATAAGGGCACATTTGTCCTTTCCCTGAGATAAAGATTCTCTTGAGACGATTACTCCTATAATTTTCCATCTGATCCAAAGTAGTGAGACAAGAAGATTTAGAAAATCTGGAAATGGGGCATCACTTGAAGGTGGCTCTTTTGTCAGTTACCCTGAACCCGACGTGGGTGTCCGTCGTTTTGGAAGCAAGTAGGTCCCTTATCTTTATTCCCTCACCCACCTCACTCAAGGTCACACAATATCCAAATGACGAAAACACCCTCTCCAAATCCATCCCCGATACCTTCTTTTCTTCATTAATCACATTAACTTCTCTCATAAAGTTTCTTTTCTGACATTTGAATGGGAATAAATCAAGAAGTATCTCTTTTCTGCTCTAATCTCTCTCATCCTCTTCTCATGTGGGAGGTGAGTTTTGAATTTTTACGACCTCAATATCAAATCCTGCTGAGAAAGTTTCTTCCAGCGAGTGTTTTTTTGGTGCTTTTCAAGATTGTTTTTTTACTTGAAATTAAGTTGAAGTAACTTTTTAAAAAAATATTTATTTTTAACATCACAACATTAAAATCATAAAAAAAAACATTAATTAGATATTTTAAAAAAAATATATCTAAAATCAAAACCAAATTCACTCCCAAACACATCCTAAACAATCACTTTTAACCATCAATACTCAAATATCATCTTATCCCACGCCTCCACACAAAAAAAAATCCTAAATATCAAAAAAACAAAGTCAATTAACGTAAGACGCCAACAAAAAATAATATAGGAAGTCATTACGCAAATGGACCCTCCAAGGGAAGAATATCGAGCACCGTTGTCAATTTCGAAGACCCGTCACAAATAAGGCCTTTTTGTACGAAATAACCAAGTTAGTTACACACGCATCCCCATGCGTGTACCCCATAATGTAATAGTTAAATGCCCTTATTATTATCCTTTCAAGAAACCATAGGAGAAAAATTACGCTCAAAGACCGTTTTGGGTTGATAAATTCCTTCCGCTTGCTTTACTTTATTGTATAAATATATATATATGTTACATTGGGGGATCTTTTCCAAGTTGTGCAAGCAAACTTTGGCATTTGAAGATAATCTAGCGTGCTCCTATGGCCATGTTCCTCCCCTGTATTAAAATAAAAATTGATATGCTAATTAAGATAGATTTAATCCTGTTTTTATACTTAATTATTAACAATCTTGACCGAACAAGATAATATGCATTAAACTAGTTATGCCTCCAACCTTTACACATAAGAAAATGATGGCGGTTTTATTATCTTGCACTAATATATTCTGTAGAGTGAGAATACAAACTTCGTGCCGTTTGGAGCACCCAAATTTTTTTCATTTCTCCATTTCCATGGCATCATTGTCTTTGCGTAGGCATGGGATTAATATATGGTCAGTTTCATTTTCATACCGATGGTGGAACAAAGAGCTTTTTTGAAATGGAAAAGGGGATGGTACTGCATATAATTTATTTATAAAAAAAATAATTCACTGACACCTCATTTATTTGTAAGGGCACGTGTCAAATCAAAACTTTAGGGTATGCAATCCCTTCGTATACACAGGAAACAAGCATTTTCCATGGTATTATATCAAATAACAAATTTAATTTAAAAATTTTAGTGATTTAGGTGAATTTTTAAGATATAATTTATATTATTATGTAAAATATCTTTTCAAATAAAATTCTTTTGACCTTAAAATTTGCACAGATTCATAATATCTTGTCTTTAATTTTTATCAAATAAATAAGAATGATGATATTCGAACTCGTGACCATTTGGTCATCGGGGCTATAATATCATGTTAAAAAATCAATTTAACTCAGAAGTTTAAGTTATTAGATAAAATCTTAAAATATAATTTATATTATTCTGCAATATATTTGTCATAAAATTAATAGCATTAAAAAGTGCTGAATATGAAACTTTATGATATGAGATTTTATATATTACTACAGAACTACCTTTTGTGATAGTTACGAGATCAAATTCTAAGATACCTATGAGATATTGTAATTAGATTTTTTTTTTTCAAATTAGTTAAAATATGTTTACTGAATTCATAAAAAAAAAAAAAATTCTGCGTGATGTGATTCGGCGAGTGACTAGATCTTGAATTCAGGAAAAAAAAATACAGTGAATTATGCAAAAAAATAAATAAATAAATTACAAAGGCAATGCCTTTACCTCTTTTGTTTTTTCGTTTTTTCCAGCTAAAACTCAATTGAAGAAGGTGGCGGGTTTCAGAAACCAGCGGCTAACAAAAAATTGTTCCCTTAATAAGAGCACAAACAGGCCATAAAATTGTTTGAGACTAACAATTAAGGCAAGAGAGGAAGTGACCTCCAGCTGTATGCAAGACATGAGGTGACTTCACCCTCACTAGGCTGACACCTTCAAAACACCTCTTCGCCTCCTAGGGCATCTCCATCCACAAAAGTCATTTGAAGAAGTTAAATCATCTATATAACATTTTAAATAGTGTTATTTAATTATTATTTTCCTGTGACACTTTAATGAAAAAAATATATATTTTAATAAGTTATTTTGTATTTTACATCATATGAAATGATGAAAGAGAGGGGAAGTTTAATGGAAAAAAAATAGTTAAAATTTTCTCTTTTTCCTCCAAAAACATATAGAAATAGCTTATCATTTGATAAAAGTCATTTTAGCATCCCATATAACTATTACCTTAGAGACTCAAAATCAATAAATAAAAAGTCCTTTTGGTTTTTTTTTTACTCTCCATATAGCTATCCCATTAGAGATAATCTTATATATTCATTTTTTTTACCTAAAACAATTTTTTTTGGGTTATATACTAGTTTTATATATTTAATTTTTTTTATTTTAATATTTAATATTAGATTCGTTGAAAGTAGAGTTTCATAATTTTTATTTTATTTTTTTTATAAATTTATTTTGATCTCATAAATCAAGTCGTGGACTGAATAATTTAACTCGAGTTGACTCGGGTCATTTTTTTGCCTTTTTTTCTAATTATTTTTTCAATCTCATCATTCAACATTGAATGGTTGAGAATTAAGTTTCATAAATTTTTTAATTTGTTTTTTATAAGGTTATTCCAATCTTATAACTCAAATAGCGGGTTTAGCTTGAGTTAACTCTATTTATTTTTTAAAGTTTTTTTTAATTGATTTTTTTTTCAATTTCAACCTCCAACAACTCAATCTTTATTTATTTATTTTTATTATTTTATATTTTAATATTAAATTATTTAAAAATTAAATTTATAATTTTTTTTTCAATTTGCTTTGCTAGGGTTATATATCATTACAATGCAATGCTCTTCCCTGTAATTCATATACAGCAAAATGTGACCTTTTTGTTTTGAGTAAGATTTTAGTGTAGAGGTAGTGTTTTTCTATATATAAGAAAATGTGATTTTATTGATATTGATGATAATAATGTACATTATCATTACAAATTTTGTAAAACGTAAACAAGGAAAAAAAATCTGATAAAAATACCATATAAATTGAAAAGAGAAATTAAGTAATGGGATGTATTGCGTAACTATATGTTAGTTTACGTATTTTTGTCTTCCAATCTTTACAATGGTAGAACCTTATATGGACGAGAAGGGGCAATCACTTTCTTTTTTCTTTGCTTAATAATAAAGTATAATTTATACAAAAAACACAACCCAAATTTGATTTTTACATAATTAAAAGCAATTCATCTCCTTAATTATTTTCTCGTGGAACTTGTATGATCAGGAGTTAAAACCTTAAATGTGTAACATCATTAGAAAATTAAATTACACTAATAAAATATTTTGTCAATGTCAAAGTTGTTTATTTGTCGGTAAAAATATCTCTAACTAACGACTTTATCAATGCAACCGTTTCGTCAACTAATATTGCATTAGTGATTTCATATTTGTCGATAATTTTTTAGTATTCTAAGTCAAATGGTTTCATCATAGATTTTACAGTATAGAAATTCTCTTTCAACCTATTTTCTTCTGGTAAAATGTTTTTTACTCATTCTACCATGCTATCATAATCAAACTTAACGGTAAACACTCGTGCAACAATCGATAATAAACTATGATTTGTGGACTCATCCCATAATAGTTCATCAGAATCTTTTAGAAGTTCAAAAAATCTAGATGCATTTACATTTGATTCTTCATCTACATGTAAACCTTCACTTGAATAACTATAATTTATTCTCATTGGATACATCACTTTACTTCTATAACGATTACTATTATCATCTACAACTTAATGTATGTTGCTAAAACTAGATGTTAAGCCAAAAATCCTTTCCAAAATGATCTTATAAGGAGCATATGGTTCTTTGTGTGGAAACCAACATAAATATTTCTCAACGAACTCCCTTTTTTTCTTTAGGATATGCATAATCATAATATCTAAATGATTTATTTTTACTCTTCACACATAAACATCTAATTCCGTCTTCGAGAATATTCTTCAGACCTGAAGGTACAAAACTAATAAATCATTAAATCCCTTTACAATAATCTTTTATATTCAATTTTTGAGGTAAAACTCAATACATCTTAGAATAATCATCTATTATTTAGGAAACCAACCCTTTTACAATAATCTTCTCTATACAACTATTGAGATGAATCTCGATACATCAAAAAATGATCATTTATTACTTAGAAAACCTATATAGAATAATTATGATAACATTTCTTAATAATATAACAATCAATTCAAAATTCAACTTTATTAATTAAAAATGAATTCACAATCTAATAACCAATTATTATTTTTGTATAAAAATATAATGATGTGTCAAAATATTAACTAAATAAATAAAATTAACAACAATTAATCAGTACCCAACTAATTATCTATTTTTTGTTCAATTTAAACTTCTTCAATTTAAATTAATACCATTTAATTGCTATCAATTCCACAAGAAATCAATTTCTGTGAAATTTCTAACATAACAATAAAATTGACAAAATATGATTGTTGATCATTAAATAACTCATTATTTCTTTCAGTATAACACACTTAAGTTATAAAATCAATTTCATCAAATTATAAACAAATTCAAATTTCTCTGCATTCAAACAAACCCTAACATACAAATCAAACTTTGAGAATATTTAAAAAACAATAGTACTAGGACAATGATGCTGACACTATAAAGTGTTGGGTGGCTGAATTTATGATGATGAGGACTAGATTTATGCCAAAATAGATGGGAAGAGCTATTGTTTTGATTTTTAGTTCAAGAGAAAGAGAAATAACAAGAAAATAAGAATAGAGTTGATGTCGATTATAACACTTTTAAATTTGCTGACAGAATTTTCAACGGAATATTGAGATGAAAAATATTATTGGTCTATCCGTTGAAAAATGATGACATGTCTTATTAAAGATGGAATCATCGATGCAATATTTTTTTCATTTTCTAATTATTTTATTATGATGATGATTTAGTCGGTAATTACTAAAATATTTTTTTTGTTGGTAATTATATTGAGAATTATCGATAGAAATATTTCATCACAATTATTACTGGACATTACCGATAAAAAATATTTCACCGATAATTTTGTTGATATTCGAAAATTTCTTGGCAATGTAAAGCCTAAAGTAAATGAGAGATAATAGAAAGAAAAAAGACTCTGGTGTTTTCACTTTATAGTTTGTTATTCATACCCTACAATTTATTTTAATTGCTTAGATACATAAAAATACCCTTAATTATATTTTTCTTTATAAATATAACTAAAATTAAAAATTCTTCTTTTGTGTATTTAGGATAATGAAAATTTACCCTTTTTTTTCTTATACTATAATTTTTTCCTTTTAGATATTATCCACCAATAAAATATTTATTTCAAAAAATTTATTAGAGCTTGAAATTTTAAGAACTTGAAGTTTATTTACTTCATGTTTTTTATTTGAATTAATTTTTAATTTCAATAGTTGATTACAGAATAACATTTTGATTATGTTAAAAAAATACTCCACAACTTTACTAAACAAGGGGTCATGTAATCTATCAATATAGTTTACAATAAATATGGAGTGGGAATAACAAAAAAAAAAAACTATACAAATCCTAGTTTATATAGCTCAATCAATTAAATGCGTACGTATAATTAAGGAAAAATCTATGTCACCAAGCAAGATAGTTAAAAAAATTTAATTACACTGTCATTTCTTTCACTCCCACAAATAAAATCATGTTCTCTATCTATCAAAGGAAAAGAAAAAACGTGTTCTCCTATGAAAAATATTTATTTTTATTTTTTCCAGCTAATTAGTGTATAAGAACTCATTCGATCGTTAAGGAACCGGGGCATAGGCTTGAAAAATATAGTGGTTTTACATGAACCAGCATTTCATGATCTGTCGATGCATGCAACGCCTGTATGGTCACATCATCCTCTGCTCTCCTCTCCTCTGCTCCATTGCCAGTTTGCTTTGCTTCTATGTGATTTAAAAACAAGGAAAAGAAGAGGGATTTTATGTAAGAGAGGAAGGGTGAAAGGGTAATCTCGAATAAAAAAATTGAATATGGGATGTGGAAGAAGAGAAGAGGAAGAAGGTTGAAAAGAGCTTTAACAGCATCGGTTATCCCCATAGGTTGAACAGAACTAAGCTTAGTTTTCAGACTCTTATGGGTTTGGTTTAATTTATTAAGACTTCCAACCTTTTTTTCGCAGAGAACCGAAAACATTAAGTGCTTAAAAGTCTTCAGCGTTTATTTCCTCACAACGAATAGCGTCAGAAGAAAAAAGAGAGTTTGAGTCTTGTTTACGCCATATGAGTCGTCCTTATTCTTAAAGACAGGTCCCTCTTCTCTTCTTTCTCTCCACCACACCCATCACTATAAAATAAGCCACACTTTCCCTCTCCAATAGCCACACCTCTTTTACTCCCTCTCTCTCCCCTTTTCTCCCCTCTACATTTCTTTCTATTCTCTAATCTATCTTTAGCTCTCCTTTTCTTGTTCCTGTTCTTGTTGAGGCTCTTTGTCAAATATTCTCTTCATGCGAACTTTGATGGTGGGTTGTGACTATAAGAAGGGTGCATGAGTCTTGGGACTTTTGAGCTAGAATTGTGCAGCTCCAATAGTGGGTTGAGACGTTCTTGAGCCACAAGGCACATACATATATACATAAAGTTTTTGTTCAATTTCACGTTTTTGTGAGGTGCTCTAATAAGACATGGAGAAGCTTAATTTTGTTAAGAATGGTGCTGTTAGATTGCCTCCTGGATTTAGGTTCCACCCTACAGACGAGGAGCTTGTAGTCCAGTACTTGAAGAGAAAGGTGTTTGCTTGCCCCTTGCCTGCTTCCATAATCCCTGAAGTCGATGTTTGCAAGTCTGACCCTTGGGATTTGCCAGGTTAGTTATCATGCATAGACAACTAGCAACGAAAGTTGAAGTGGTAAATTTATTGCAATTATAGCCTTGTAGTTAGATTGTAAAACCAAAATTATCAGCAGCAAAGGCATTTTTAGAGATAGATTGTCAATTAAAACCAAAATGCATTGCCACGTGGCTATCACACCACTTGAGTAACGAGGTAGCAAGAAAATTCAAGGAGATAATTGCTACTTTGCTCTGATACATGGGGTTTGTGGGTTCAGGTGATTTGGACCAGGAGAGGTACTTTTTCAGCACCAGAGAAGCCAAGTATCCCAACGGGAATCGATCCAACAGAGCCACAGGCTCTGGCTACTGGAAGGCAACTGGAATAGACAAGCAAATTGTGACTTCTAAGGGCAATCAAGCTGTGGGGATGAAGAAAACTCTGGTTTTTTACAGAGGAAAACCCCCCCATGGCACTAGGACTGATTGGATCATGCATGAATACCGTCTTGCTAGCACCGAAACCGCAGCCTGCAATGCCCTGCTAAATAAGAACTCAATTCAGGTAGAGTTTTTACTGGGTACATTTTCTTTTCTACCAAGCAAATTGTAAGAAATTCTTATAAAAGCTTTGAAGCTTGTTTCCACTGAGATTCATCTCTCTGTTCCTGCAATCTACAATTCCTTTTTTATTAAAAAAAAAAGGAGAATAAATGATCTCATTTAATCACTCGCATGCATTGTTCCACCAAATTCATTCATACTCGAAGGTCAAATTGATAATCTCTGTCGAATTTTTTGCAGGGCTCTGTTGCGGTGCCAATGGAAAATTGGGTTCTGTGCCGCATATTTTTGAAGAAGAGGAGCACCAAAAATGAGGAAGAAAACATGCAATTTGACAATGATAATAGACTGTCCAAGCTCAGGACCACAAAGCCTGTTTTCTATGATTTCATGACAAAGCACAGGACAACTGATTTGAATCTAGCTCCTTCATCATCCTCAGGGTCCAGTGGAATCACAGAGGTGTCTTGTAATGAATCAGATGATCACGAAGAAAGCAGTAGTTGCAATAGTTTTCCTTATTTTAGAAGAAAACCATAACTACAATGCCCTTCTTAATCAGCCATTAGTTCTTGTACCGTATTTAGGTGTTCTGGCTTCTCAACCATAATAGCCATCTTAAGCAAACTAATGCTTGTGTCCTTAGGTTTCGTCTCTCTCATCTGTGAGTATGGTTAAAACAGGAAGGCAAATCACAAGAAAAAAAAAAGGAAAAGAAAACAAACCCGGCATTACTGTTGTCAGTAATGCAGAGAAGAAATGTGGATGTCGACAAGTTATCATGTAATCAACCTCAAAATTTCAAAGTAATTGATATTTCTCTCTTTTTGCAAATAGAAATGTTTCTTCAATCATGTTTAAGCAGCAATTATACGCTACTCCATTAAACCATGCAGGAGCTGATTTTTTTTTTTAAAAAAAAGGCAAATGATTTCCAATGGAATAATCAGAGTGGATTTTGTGAAAAATAAAATTCTTTCGCAAGAGCATCGGAATATAAGAATAAGAATAAGATTTTTGCAAGAATATAACCTCCACACGAGGTTACTATCTCCCTCATGGGAAAGGCAAAATCACTTGGCAGAACCTAATTCCTTCAAGCTATATCAAAATGGAAAGAATCTCTTAAGGACTCTTTGTACCCGTTTCAATGTCGGGGGAAAAAATTGTATTAGATGAAGTCCCAAAAATCTAATAGCACGAGTTGGATAGCTGGTTAATCAATCGGTTATAGCTATCCCATCTATTCTTTTTAGTCAATGTGGTTGATAGCTTATATTTGATACTTGATAGGTCAAGATAACCTGTGGCTAATACTTGTAAAGAGTCCGTTTTGGTAGAGAAGAGAACTTTTTTATGCTTAAATAAATATCTTTTTAGAGAGAAAAAATATAATAATATTCTAGAGAGAGATGTTCTGAAAATATATATGCAATAGAGAATGAAGGTTGTGAACATTTGTTTTAAAGGTCTCATGGTATATTTATAGCTCATAAGTCTTATCTTTTTGTGAAGATGAGGAATTGAAATGTAATTTTACCTTTGTGATATTTTGAGTTATATTGTGGACTATATTCCCACTCATTTAATCTAGCTAAAAGATGGAGATATGGTGGGTCATAAAAGACTTTAATACACCTAATAGTGTTGGCGGGGTATAGACTTGTTTAATTAAGCCTATTTATTGAGAAATAAACCATCTAACATTTTATATAAAAATCTATAGAATTGACGACGTTAGATTCAAGTATTATGTTTGAATCAATGGGTGTAGCAAATCTGACCATACATGGGCTGTGATGACAAAAATCCTCAGGCTCGACACTTTTAGAAAATACACGTTAAGCCCATCCAATTAGCATGGCAGCGCACCAGGCCAAGCTACTGGGCTTGGCAACACCTACCAGACCTACATGGTGTATGGATATGGTTGGCGCCAAACCTAGGTTATGATTGGGCTTGATGTACTGCTAGACCCATTAACTGGGTCTAACGCCATCTGTCAAACCTACACATGGGGTCTGGCAACGCCAATCCTCAATATGGGTCTAACGTTAGCCAGCCCCAAAATGGCAATTGGGTATAGCCAGTGTTAGTCCCGGTAACCTTTAGGTCTGGCAGTGGCCAGACTCAACGCAATTGGGCTTGGCACACTCCAAGCATAACCATGGTTAGGTATGGCTTTGGCCAAACCCAACGCGCCTCCATAATTCAGAAAAATTGTTTTTCTTGATCTGACACTTTTTGGTAAAGATATATAAAGATATACTGATGAAATCTTGATTCATCAGTAACCCTCCAGTCTTTGCTATATATTAATATGCGGAAAACTTTAATTAATTCTTTAATTCGGTTAGAGTAGTGAGTTTTGCTCGTATGAAAAGGGGTGTAAGCCTGAAAACAAAATATGTATCTAGATTGAAAGAAATTTTTTCAGACATAAAGTATCAAAAATCTATACATAGAAAAAAATTTAGAGATTGAGGATATCATACCCATCATTTATAAAAATCTCAAGTGGTTATGTGGAACCCAATGAGGTTAAACCATTATCTTAGAAACTTTTGGAGTGGAGTGTGGAAGCCCGTGGCTTTCCCAACATTATCAAGGGGCTTAAAAGCCCTCCACTAAAGAGTGGTCATCATGATTTTATTTTGACAAGGCATGAGAGCCCCCCACTGAAGAGTGGTGATTGAATGGTGTTGCTATTGTATTAGGGAGACTATGTTCATCCCTCAGAGAGTGAGGCTATTGCTCTGTAAAGATAGAGTTGTACAAATAGCACTAGAAAGACCACATTCATCCCTTTAAGAGTGGTGCATGTAGCACTTGGAAGACCATGTCCATCTCTTGGAAAGTGATGCATATAGCACTAGGAGACCACGTCCATCCCTTGAAGAGTGGTACATATAGCATTGAGAGGCCACATCCATCCTTTTTTTAAGAGAATGCACATTCCTAGAATTGATGTTAAGGGGCCTTCAGCCATTACCTAAAAAGAATAAAAAATCATTTTGAATAAATCATTTATATTCAAAAACTTATATTCTTATTAAGGATTATACATCCTGAGATGATATGAGTGATATCTATAAGGGAGGTTTTTAGGAGGAACATATCTTAGAGGTGGCACTAAGATGTTTGATTTGACTACCTTGATTACCTCATTTGAAGGTCATTCACGCTGGTTATCCTTACAAAAATAAAGAGGTTCATGTCATAGCAAACTAACCCCTTCAACTCGTATGTGATTTTCCATGAATTGTTTCACTTTGGACAAGTTTTTATCTGGTAAGGCATAAAGTTTTCTCCAGATGACATGTTTTTTTACTCCTCATATTAAGGCTTCTACGGCTACTTGCTTAAGCAATTCTTTCACTTTAAGCATCTCTCCATTAAATCTCCTTAAATATGCCCGTGTAAACTCACCATTTTATTAGGCAACACTAAAAAGTTATGTGGAGTTTTTCTTGGCGGGTATACTAGTGCTAAATCGTTCCATTGGCTTGGTGCAGAGATTACTAAATCTTTCAATAGAGTTTGGTTCCAAGTTGTTATATCAGGCATGCACAGACCCTTTGAAAGTTGTAGGGAGTATCTTGCACATCGAGACACGCTCTTGGATGACCAATTCTAAGCTACTGCGCATATTTTACACATGCTCCCTTGGATTGGTCAAGTCATCATAGTTGTCCAAACTTATTTCCATGTAAATGTTGTCCTTGTTGAGTCAAGTGTTCAATATGCATTTGAACAAAAGAAAACCTCTCCATTGATGGTAGCCATAGAAATTCTCATGGATATGTTCATGCACATACTATCTCTTAGTTCTTTGTTTGTTGGGCTTTTAGAAGCCTAAGGAGCTCAGCATAGAATAACGATTACGGTGGTTAGTGTCTGCCCCATGGCAACTAAAGGGATAGTCACAATCTCTAACAATATAAGGATGTGTCATAGCTCTACTCCAACAAAAATGAAGCCAGATATCACAAAGTAGTCCTTTCAAATATGAGTCACATTCTTACTCGTTTATCATGCCAACTTGGCTACTTGTGAGGTCACTCTCGCCTTCTCCACCACCACCAATGACCAAAGGTTATGGAAGTTGTGCAGCATATGCCTTTAAAACAGCCTCATTCTACCGGAGAAAGACACTTTTTTAAAAAAATAAATATTGAAGTCCAATTACTGGCATGGAAATACATTAAAAACACATAAATGTGCTCTATACTATTTGCGAGCCAACAGGGTACACAAGGGTAGATGTTCAACAAGTACAGCAACATATAAAAATGGCAACCTGGACAGGCACGTGGCCTTGTTCAAATATGGTAATATAACTCTTCAACCACCGCAGTGATTTCTATGAGAAGAACGTAGAATTTAAACACAAATCAACCGAGCACACAGATAAGTTGAAGAGGTGTTTTCACCATGTGTAATGCAAACATATAAATATACCAATATGAGAAAGCAATTAGTTTAAATTGTTGGAGTGACAAAATAGGAGAGGTGAGCCAAAAATAGCTTGGAATTGGATTGAAGAAAGTAAAAAAAAAAAAAAAGATTGACAAAGATCACAACACCCATAAAAGTTTGATGTTGGACAGAACGACATAGAGAAGATTGAATTACCTAGGATGAAGTAGAATAAATCAGTGATTATGAAGTAACATGATGCTGGTAATTAAAAACTATACTCAATGTCTTTAAAAACATACAATCTCTCCATCTTACTCAATGTCTTTAAAAACATACAATCTCTCCATCTTTCTTAGCATTATCAATGATTTCCCATCCCACCTTCCAAAGGCCTTAAAACACCTGAATTTTCTGGTTTAAGAATTAAATTAAGTGATAAACAGAATTAAATGAATTCAATTAAGAAAGAAAGTAAGCAAGCTATAATTAATCGATGGGAAAACAAAATAAGCTGATGAAATGATGAGGTGAGGCACCTGCACATTTCTTCTTCGCCATTTCTATTCTCTTGTGCTCCTGGACTGGCTACTATACTGCCACTGGCTAGTCTCTCTTCTCTCTTTCTGCGTCTCCCTCGCATCCATCTGGGTCTAGCCGTCTAGGATTTACAAGTTATGGGCTTTGAGGCCTACTATTAGTACTTGAACTTTTAGAAATTTCATCAAGTCATTGATGTAATAGTTCATCACATTTTTATGTTTAATTATGTAATTCTTTTAAAATCATAATATAATTAATGGTTATTACATGATTAAGAGTATCATATAAGGATTTAATTGCAAAATTAATTTGATTATAAAGAAAATTATAATTTCTATAAACTACAAGAACAAAAAGTTTCCAAATAAAGGCCATTTTAAAATAAAAATAAAATATAAGGACTAAAATAAAATTTAAAATATATAAAGACTATTATGAAATTTTCTCTTACACTACCAAAAATCTTTCACCTAAACAAATAAATGTGATGAATCATTACTTCATTACATATTTGATTTCAATATATCGTACTATTCATATTGGGGTTTGGTGTAATTACTTCAAGATAGTATTTTCAATAGAATAAGTATAAATACTTATTAGTTCGTGATCATTAAAAATATAATTTCTTTACAATTTAAATAGTATTATTTTTCCTTCCTTAAGGTAACAAGAATTATTTTTATTTAAGTTGTACATAATTGTTCGTAACCATCATAACTACAGATTAATTAGCTAAAATATGAAATAATCTGTTTGTCTATGTGTTCGCGTTTGCGTTTCTTAAAAAACACAGTAATTTGCTGTTTGGTTACGGATTGTTAACTGTGAAAAAACGTGGGTCCTATCATTTATTTGCGGCTGTAACTTGATTTTTAGGAAGCAGAGAATTCATGCTTTTTTCGTACTGTTCATGCTAATTGCACTATTCACTTAACAGTGCAATTAGCATGAACAATGTACATTGATACACTGTACACTATAATTGTACTGTTCAGTGAAAAATGCAATTACTGAACAATTTTTTTTTTAGTGTGTTAATTTTTTTAACAGTTTTTTTTTTAAAAAAAAACTAGTTACACTCGTACTGTGATGTGAACAATATTTTTTTTCCTGAAAAACTACTATAGAGTGAATTAAATTCACTCGCACTGTAATATCAATTTTATACCTGATAATATTTTATCTAATTTTATTACACGCTCAAATAATTATGAAAATTGTAGTTTTTATCGGATGAATTTTGTACGTAATGAAATTATAAATAGTTTAATGGAATAATAAAAAATATTTTATATAAAGTATTATTTATTTCATGATGTAATAGGAGTAATTAATTTTACAATATTTAAATTTAAAACCATCAATATTAATATATATTTTTTAAAATTATTTTATAATCTCAATTTCAAAAGCATTCTTAACCAAACACATTAAACTATTTTTTCTTCAACCTCAATTTCAATCACAGTTTTAACCAAATACCTATTTTTTCAAACCAACCTCAACTAAAAGTACTTTTTATAAAACAATTTTTTTCAAACTACAACCACAATAGCTATCGCAATACCAAAATAATTAATCATAGATACTGTCTATCCATGCACCCGGGGTTTATTTTTATCCAAGCTAATGGTTCCATGTTAGGTAGTTTATTTACAAATTAAAGTCACGTAGCTTTCATTTTAATAGTTACTTAAACAATAAGAAAAAAGAAAATCCGGCTTAAAAATAATGGGGATAATATTCTGATTGGAATCTCAGATATATTTGGGTACAAAATAAAAATAAAAAAATTTAGTTAATCATCATATAAGTTTTTAGTTTTTAGTGATTCTAAAATTTATAAAGTTTAAATTAGTAATTTTAAAAAATAAATTTATCTTTAGAGGATTTATTTTTGCTTCCGTACCTGCTGTAGTGTAGAGACAAGAAGTTAAATCTAAATTTGCAAGTTGCAAGGAGAAAATATTAATAAAATCTTGGAAGTTGTATCTACCTCCGAGCGCATGCAAAACTGGGATAAAGTGCCAGAAACTATACAAAAGCCACCGCCCGCTTGTCCTTCACGGATTGTTAAGGATTTTACTTTATAAATCAGCTCTCACTTCTTGACAAAGCACAGTAGCCCATTTGTCACCGGTTGTAGCGGCCCGCGTGTGCCCTACATTTGTACTGGGAGCTTTACAGTACATGAAGAAGGTACTTTTGTTTTTATATTTTAAAAATATTTTTAAAAAACTTTAATATTTTTTTATTTTAAATTAATATTTTTTATGTTTTCAAGATTAAAAATAATTTTTTAAAAATAAAAAATATATTTTTTTAATATTTTTTCAAATAAAAATCACTTCAAAAATAACCGCAATTAAACTTTCAAATATAGGAAAACTCCATCCTGTGCACGGCTAAAATTTGGTCCCATCCTCGGTGATAATGCATGCGTTGTGTCCTTTACTCCCCTTGGCTGCCCCTCCTCTCGTGGGCACTAGCCTATAAATCGTTATGAATAAAGCAATCCTCGTCTTCCATGATCCAATTCCAATCCTCACAAATAATGTAATTGAGATAGAGAGGGACTAAGGTATTATCGGGTGGGAGAGCGTGAATGAGAGACGGAAGATTTGCAATTGGCAGAGAAGGGGGTGGTTTTAGACGCACGCTAGCGTTGCGCCACCAAAACTTGCAAGAGGAGTGATGGTGCCACGCTGCGTTCGTCTAAAATCTTTAACCCCTTGATTTTCTTTTTCTTTTTCATATAATTAACGCCAATTGAAGGAATTCAAACATCAAACCTGGACTGGAAGA
The DNA here is from genome assembly GCF_000002775.5 of Populus trichocarpa. Taxonomy (NCBI): domain Eukaryota; kingdom Viridiplantae; phylum Streptophyta; class Magnoliopsida; order Malpighiales; family Salicaceae; genus Populus; species Populus trichocarpa. Next base: position 17,576,353 of record NC_037287.2, on the reverse strand, counting down.
AAAATGGTGAAGAGCTGAGATGTTAGCTTTTCCAAATTTTGTTTGAGTAACTTATTGTGATCTTTATAATTGCCAAATGATTTTTTGTTTTGTTCAATTATTTGCTTCTTTATTTTGATCATATTCTCCTTGTATTCCTCATTTTCTTATGCCATGCTTTTTCAGTACTCGAGCATTTTAGCATGTGCTTCGACACTGGAGTGAAGCCGGTGATTATATATTTCTATTTTTTTTAAGAAGGATTTCATGCTAATTTTCTAGCTAATTAATTTGAATCTTGGTTTTGGAAATTGGAATATTACTGTTTATTTTGATTTTCATTGTTCTGGTTCTCTGCATTTCTATCTTCCTGTTTTTCTTTTGTGTTAGTTTGACCCTACTAGTCTTTAGTTTCGATTGGCAAAGTGAAATGACAGGTCACATTGACAAGGAAATGCAATTTCTGTAAATAACAGTGGAGCGATGATCGTGCCTACCAAGCAGGTGAGTTCATATGCTCTTACCTCGCACTTAACATGCTTGTTGCTAGAAATCTGAACCATAAGATTGACCTGTCCGAAATCTGAATCCACTAGGTTGGTTCGATTTGAGTTTTATACATGAGTTGAGTCACTTTAAAACTTGGTTATATTTTATTAACCTAAGTATTTTATTTAGGAGTGGTAAACCTTTTAAATAAACAAATTTGAAAAATCAATGATAAAGTATGAATTCAGTCAATTCTATCTTTTTAATTATTGTTTTTTTATATTATTTTCATCCGCGTGACTTTGATGTTGAAATTTAGCGTGTGAAGTACCCTTGACTATCATTTTATTATTATTTTTTAAAGATATTTTTACGTTACATGACTAATTACATGTAAACCAGAACAGTTTATTTCATCAGTTCAATTAATTTAATTAGTAAGACAAAACAGTGTGACTGGCTCGATCTAGTGCAGTACAATTGGCTTGATCTAATATGCTGCGAAATTTCTCTAATTATCGGAGTCGATGTCACATAATTGACTTCACTAATCCTGTTTTATGTTGAAGATAAAAGGTTGGTAGCTGTTTGCTTCTTATAGCAAGATATTAAGGTGCAGATCAAGACAAACCAAGTCTCGTGTTCTTCGAAGTGTGAACTTTTCAAAGGCCTCGAATTAATGGACTCTTGTAAGAAACAGAAAACTTGGCACAATCTTTGATGTTACTTCAGAATTGAACCTGCTACTGCTTCAGCCGCCTATAAAAGAAGATGAAAACCTTGCTTTCTCTCTTGCACTGGAAAACGCATTTTTATAGCCCTGCATTTAGTAAAATAAAATAATTTTTTTATTTCGCCAATTAACATGTCAGCAACAAGTTACTTCTAAATGTCGTGATAATAAACTGTAACATTTAATTAAATGTTACATTTTAAAATCACATATCAATTAAATATCATAATTTGAAATTATGATAAGATTTGAATTGATATCATGGTTTATAACGACAATATCTATTAAATTTAAAATTAATCGGTCGATCAGTTCATAATAATCAATTAAATCAATAGGCTGATTCGTAAAGAAAATCAAAAAAATATCAAAACTAGGCCCCTTGATGAAATTTTTGAAATTTAAAGATCTGATAATTAGAGTATTGATTCCATCTGGAAAATCTTATAAAAAAATGAGTGTGATCTAATATTCTAATGGTTGGATCAAAAATTATGGTATCTTTTAGCCATTGTTTTGGTCTTGCGTAACTAGATTTTCTCTTAGGTCTAGATCTGTCTCACATGTCGATAAATACATCTGTTAAGCGATCTACGTTATTTATCTAGAATAAATCCTTATCTGGTTATGACAGACTCACATTTTATTGCCTATAATCATTTGGTATCGCAAGTCGGATTATATTATTGATACTAAAAAATAGAGGACAACTATTGCAAATAATAACTTTTAAAGATTTTAATTGGAGTATGAGTTAAAATATGACAAGGTAAAAGAGTGTTATTTTACTATTTTTTAAAAAATAATATTATTTTATCAAAACTTTTAATTTACTGTATTAATTTAAAAAAATCCAAGTTTTTCTTCCTATGCCTCTAAGATCTTGTTTGGTATTGTAGTACGAATTATTTTTTAAGGTATTTTTCACTTGAAAATATATTTAAAATAATATATTTTTTATTTTTAAAATTTTTGAAATTATTATATTAAAATAATTTAAATATATATATATATATATATTAAAATATTAAAATATTTTTAAAATGTAAAAACAAATGAGATAATAGATGCATGACACTGATAGTGCCTTGTGACGCGAGCGTGTTTGGGAGTGTGGTTGTGATTGCTTTTCACTTAGAAATGTATTAAAATAATATGTTTTTTATTTTTTAAAAAATTAGTTTTGACATCAGCGCATCAAAATGATTTAAAAACACTAAAAAAATTAATTTGAAGTAAAGAAAAAAATAAAAAAAATTTATTTTTTTTCAAAAACGTTTTTGAAACACAAAACAAACAGGGCAGCCTGGACGCGTGCCAAACTTTCTTAGGTTATCAAAGTGGGCTTGTTTTATTCCAAAATTACTTCTTTTTTTCTAATTTTGTTGCTTTCCTACAAGAATTTTTCATTGTCAAAATTAGGCTAAAATACGCAGTGGTTGTTGACGGTGGTTATTGTTCTTCAAAAATCAGTACTTAATACAACTTGCATTTTAAGAATGTATTAAAACTTATAAGAAGATCAGACTAAAAATCTAGCATGTGCACTTGAGGGTCTAGCTGCTGTGGTCAATCGTGTGACTTGTTCCGTCCCCGTCCCGGGTTCGACCCTCTATGTGCACGCCTGTCACCCCCGCGGTGCCTTACCTGCTCCTGGGCTTGCAGGATGTCCAGTGGGCCATGGGGAATAGTCGTGGTGCGCGTAAGCTGGCCCGGACACCCCATGTAAATCAAAAAAAAAAAAAAAAAAATCTAGCATGTATATTAATTATATAATATGTTAGACTTAAACTAAAACAATATAACTACTTATTTCTTAAATCAACTAGAATATAATAAGTTGAGTATAAAAAAAAATTAAGGATAAGTTATTTATCTTTTAGATTTTATTATTATTTACCAGGTACAAACAAGTTGTATACAGCCAACTTTATGAGATTCCAACAAAACTATCTTGTTTAAATACACTTTTAATTAAGATCCATGAATTAAAAGAAATAATTCTCAAATATCTCTCTATAAAAACTGAATTTGAGCTATAAAATAAAAAATTAAAAAGGAAAATAGAGCTTATAAAATATAAAAAACTAAGTTAAAACCAAGGTGAAGAAGAGTGTGAGAAATCTTTAGAATTTTATCCAAAACACTCCACTTTCAGCTCATCTTATAGAGAATTTTAGAAATAAAACTAATCTAAAATTAAAGGCATGTTTGGGAACGCGGCTGCGGCTGCGTTCCCAAAAAATTTGAAATTTTTTTTTTTACTAAAATTTAATATGGTTTGTATGGTTTGGATCGTTTTGATGTGCTGATGTCAAAAATGATTTTTAAAAAATGAAAAAACATCATTGGCATGCATTTTGGCACGAAAAGTTATTTGAAAAGCACCCGCAACCACACAGCCAAACATGCTCTAACTATAGTAATTATCATAATAAATTTCCTTCATTGTCAACCTTGATTATTTATCATAAAACAATATTAAACAAGTTTTAGCTTTAGATATGACTTTTTTTCTGCGTTGAAAAAATTGTATAGATTGATGAAGAAGAAGACTAACTGTAACACCCCACCCCACTAGTAAGATATTGTCTGTTTTAGCCTACGGGCCTCACGGATTTGTTCTTGGCAGTCACGTCTGCCCTCGAAACGTGTCTTACTAGTCAAGGTGAGCATGCTCATATAAAACCCTCTCTCAAGTCTCACCGGACAGCTAGTGAGTTAGGCTCTGATGCGAAATTATAACACCTCACCCCACTAGCAATATATTATCCGTTTTGGCCCACGGGCCTCACAGATTTGTTCTTGGCAGCCACACATAACTCTAAAACGCGTCTTACTAGTCAAGGTGATCATGCTCATATAAGGCCCTCCTCTAAGTCCTCACTCGCCGATGTGAGATATTACAATCCACCCTCTTAAAGAGCCCGATGACCCCGTTGGCACCACCGGACAGCTAGTGAGCCGAGCTCTGATGCCAAATTGTAACATCCCACCCCACCTGCAATATATTGTCCGTTTTGGCTCACGGACCTTACAAATTTGCTGCTCTAATGTAACACCCCACCTCACTAGTAAAATATTATCCGCTTTGGCCAACAAACCTTAAATATTTGTTCTTGACAACCACAAAAATTATTTGGTTTGATGAAGAAAAAAACTAATTGTTCAGACTCTTTATTTATGGACCAACAAAAAATAATACTTTTGATTATTCCACAATAAACCCAGACTCAAGCTTGGAGCTCAAGTCACATACGCATGTGGTGAAAACCCAAATACTACTTTGTTTATAGAATTAATTATGGTAATTACTGTTATAATTTCTTTTAATTATCAGTTTCAATTACTCGCCATGAAACAATATTAGGCTGGAAAGTTTTGGATTTAAATTTATGTTTTTCATGCTAAAAGTATTTGTTAAGGTTGATGAAAAAAAGAGACTAACTATTTAGACTTTTTATTCATGGGTTTACAAAGAATGATTCTCTAGATTATTTTAAAGCACACCCAGACTCTGGCCCGGAGCCTGATCTGCACGCGCGTATGACTTCAACTCAAAATTCATTTTGTCTAGATCTATTATTTTCTAAAAGATTTGGTGATATTTGGGCTCAATTTTAATTTTTAATTTTTCCCTTACATAAAACAAGAAAATCTTATTTATTTTGCATATAAGATAAAGTTTTTGAATTTAAAAAAAATATGTCAATCAATTATTATTTGAGTTTATTTTTTTATTTATCTATAATTTATTTTAATCATGATAATTTTTCTTCCTAGAAGGTTTAATCAATTTTTGTTTATTCTGTAATCCCAAACGGGCTATCATTTCTCTTAAAATCTAATTGCTAATCAATTCAAACTTTCAGGGAGATTTTCAAATCTCGTGGAATTACTCTGGTGGATTATTGAAATAATATCGAATTAGTTCTGCTGTGGTTTCTAAACTAGTACCTGTTGAATATCTGCGGTGGTTGGTGGGCTCGAGCTGCTCGCCCATCTACCGCATGATGCACCCACCTACTTCCACAATTCTATATGCAACAATAACCTGTGCAGTGCACTCACTATTTAAAATAATTTTTTTTAATTTTTTTTAAAACACTCTTAAAATATAAAAACAAACAGGTGTTTCTAATAGAATTGATTTCAAATATTTAAATAAACTGATTTAATTCGCTAATTAATTTTTTTCTTGAAATAAATCTTAAATTTCATTTAATTTGAGTCAGTAAAAATACAATACATCTCTAATTCATATTTTCAAAGAAAAAGGACAGCGCATCAAAAGTGACCACCGGAGAAACAAGTCCCCGTCAGCAAGGATGTATATAGAGAGAGAATCTGTCAGCAAGATTGTTTTTTGAAAAAATGAAGATATTTAATTGTGAGATCCTGTAACGAGAAACAATCTAGTACTTTACATTCTCTCAAACTAGTAACAGCAAACAATCACCAAAACCATCAGATTAAGACTTCATCATCGCCCGCCGTCCGATTCCCCACTACGATATCATTAGATGATCTCACAACACAAGTGTACCAGCTAACCAGGTTTCCAGTCATTATTCTATTCCAAATAGTAAAGTCATAGTTGTCTTTCGTGGAGTCAATGAAAAACTAATATTATTAGTGCCCACCCTCTCAAATAAATAAAAATATCGGAAAAAAGTACGCGCGGAGTAATTAACATTAATAATAATATAATAAGAAAAAAAAGAGAGTAAGTGAAGAAGGTGGTGGAGGTGGCTGTTTTGATCGTCATTCCCTCATCTCATCTCCCCTACCAGATCACCAGATCCTGCTCTGCCTGTGAGAAAAAAAATATTTATTTATTTCTTAGATCATCGCCTTAAACAAAGTGCTCTCACGGCTTCTGCTTTCTTATTTTTTCTTTTACAGTTCTTATTTTATTTATTTATTTGAACTTCTCCTAAACTCTAGGTTTTTAATCATTTCGTTTTGTTTGGGGATGCAGTTTTTGAGATAGAGAAAGAGAGAATATGTTTGGAATTGTAAGGCAAAAGATTAGTGCCGGAGGTTCTCCCCTCCTGGTATTATTATTATTAATATTTTATGTGTTTGTATTTTTACTTTATTTTTTGATTCATTTAATTTGTAGCTTTTACATTTGCTATTTTGTTCTTTGTAATTTTTGTTCGTTTGTGTGTAGGCTTTTGGGCAGAGGATTCGCCCTGCGGTATCGGCATGGAGAGGTTATTCATCTGCAGCAAAAGAGGTAAATGCAAAGCCATTTTCTTTTTCATTGTATATTTATCGGTTGTGTTATATATCAGGAGAATTTACTTTTTTTGCTACTATAGTTGGTAAAATTATTTTTTAATTGATTGTTTGTAAATCTCTTGTTCAGCTTTTCGTAATTGCCAGTCTTGTATTGGGTTTTCAACACCCCCCCCCCCCTTTTTTTTTAGTTGGCGTTGTGGAGTTACATTTTAAAATTTTTAAATGCTGTTGTTATCTCTTAGCCAAGGTATGCATAGTTTTCCTGGAGAAGATAAAACTGAGATTTTGCACTTGGTGAATCTATAATTGTGTGCAGATAACAGTTAGAGAAGCGCTAAACTCTGCGCTCGATGAGGAAATGTCAGCTGATCCTAAGGTCTTTTTGATGGGTGAAGAGGTGAGAATAGCCTCCAATGTTTTAATGGAGTTCTTTTTTTGATGTTCTCTTCTTATGTGTCTTGTGTTTATGTGAAGTGCAGGTTGGTGAATATCAGGGTGCATATAAGGTCAGACTTTCTTGCCAATGATATAAATTTGAGGTTTTCCATATTTGTTGCTATCACTCTCTTTCATTATTATTATTTTTTTCTGTTGACGAGTCTGATGGTCCATTTACCTTGAATTTTTCATTTTCTGTAGATATCCAAGGGGCTTTTAGACAAGTATGGTCCCGAGAGAGTCCTTGATACACCAATCACAGAGGTTGGTTTTATCGCTGGACTTTATGATGTGGAATTTGATGTTTTGCTTCTATTCTTTGGTGATGGTTGTTCCCTGACCACCATCTGCTTTTCTTACATGTCTAACAGGCTGGTTTTACTGGCATTGGAGTTGGTGCTGCTTACCATGGTCTCAAGCCAGTTATTGAGTTTATGACATTCAACTTCTCTATGCAGGTTTGTAGGTTTCCTATGGTTTATAAATACCTTGTGCAAAGAGATTCTCTGATTCAATAGTGACAAATAAATGTTTGGATGCCAGATAGTACAATGATTGAACATGTGTTTTAGAGTGATGTTGATGGAGTATATTTCTTTGACATTTCAGATCTCTTATGCCAAAATTATATTTGTTTGGGATTTCAGATGGGTTTTGCTGAAATTGTTACTAGTTGCTCTTCAATTTTGGCTTTTGATGCAGGCAATTGATCACATCATTAATTCGGCTGCAAAATCAAATTATATGTCTTCAGGGCAGATATCAGTGCCCATTGTTTTCAGAGGGCCTAATGGTGCTGCTGCTGGAGTTGGTGCTCAACACTCTCACGTATGGTGGCTGTGCTTTCTTATCTATCTGTCATTTTGCAAGCTCTCCCATCTTTTGTGTCTCTGTGAATGATGACTTTGTAGTTTGATACTAGAGTATATGGCTTGATGGCTTAAATCATTTTTGTCATGTGGTCATTGGTTGTTGCTCCAGAGTCCAGTGTATTCTGAAAAGAAGCTGCATGCTTTTTATTTTCCGTCTTATTGTTTGGGTTTTATAATTGATCATATTAAATCTTGGAGAGGACAGCAACATTGTTCTTTTGTTTTAGGAGAATCTTGGTTCAAACACAATTATTGATTACAACTGATTCCCAGTATTTGATAGTGGAAAGAGGGAAACATGATTGTTGAAGATGTTGTTTAGCAAGTTCTGTGTATATGCGTGTGTACTTGCCAAATTGTTCAGAGTAGTGATTGTAACTCAGTTTATTGAGGGCTAAATGCTCGATGACACTCCTTTCAGTGTTATGCTTCGTGGTATGCCTCCTGCCCTGGGTTGAAAGTACTGGCTCCTTACTCATCTGAAGATGCCCGTGGTCTGTTAAAGGCTGCCATAAGGGACCCTGATCCCGTTGTTTTCCTTGAAAATGAGTTGTTGTAAGTATCTTGATAAGTGGTGATTATTACATTTTCCTAGGTTGATGTCCATAGTTGATTGATCTTTTGTTATTCAGATATGGTGAGACATTCCCTGTTTCTGCTGAAGTACTCGACTCCAGTTTTTGCGTTCCAATTGGGAAAGCCAAGGTACCCCTCTTTGAAGTCTTAAAGATTATTCCTCTTAATGTTTCTGCAGTTATCTGCTATTCAGTTGTGCTCTTTAATTATTTATTTCTGCATTTACATTTTCCCTTCAAATTGTTTACTTTCAACAGATTGAGAGAGAAGGGAAGGATGTGACCATTACAGCCTTTTCAAAAATGGTTGGCTATGCTCTCAAGGTTTGTTCTGTGCTTCAAATGTTCTCCTCTCATTGATTTAATATTTTTTTACCATCACCTATCAGGAGGAAAAAGATGATGGCTATTATAGTGGTCTTGCTTCTTTTAATGACATGGCATTGCATTAATATTCAGGCCCCCATAACTGATGGAGTTGAATTTGGGTGGAGGTTGTGGATGCTACTTTTACTTTAATGTTGTGATGTGACATTGTATTGTTATTTTGTTGAGCCCCTCTTTTGGGAGGCATCCTGTATTTATTTTGTAGTGCAGAATGGGATGTGTTTAACATTCTGATATGAAGCCATTTGTTTGGAGAATTCCCTGTGCCAAGTTTTTATATATAACACATGCCATGGACAAAACATTTCCCCTTCCATCTGAAATCACAAGGTTGTTTGTTTCACAGGCTGCTGAGATACTTGCAAAGGAAGGAATCAACGCTGAGGTAAACCGTTGCTAGGACAGTCAAGCCCATACAGCTTATAGCACTTTCAGGTCTGATGACAAAAATAACTGATCTTGTTAATGCAGGTGATTAACTTGCGCTCAATTAGGCCGCTAGATAGAGACACAATCAATGCTTCAGTCAGGAAAACTAACAGACTGGTGACAGTTGAAGAAGGGTTTCCTCAGCATGGCGTTGGTGCTGAAATCTGGTTCGTATTCTTTCCACTAATATATTTAATATCTCCTGCAAAATTATTCTGGCTCCACATGTATTTACACAATATGCTATTTCGTGGGCAGTGCGTCTGTTGTTGAAGAGAGCTTTGGTTATCTTGATGCCCCAGTTGAGAGAATTGCTGGAGCTGATGTTCCCATGCCTTATGCAGCTAATTTAGAGAGATTGGCTGTTCCACAGGTCTGCTGTTTCATTTCTTTCTTTTTTGGTTTTTATATATCAATTCTTCTAGTTTGATCATTTTCTGGCGCGTGCCATAGATGTGCTTACTACCTTAGATGTTTAAATTCTTAGCTGTTTCCACTGGACTTCCAAAACCTATTGGTTAGTTAGAATCCTTTCAACATTTAATAAAATTGTATCCATATAAACAATCTGTGAATTAAATCAGATAGATGTCTTTGCTACTTTCCTCTCGACAAAAATTTTTCCCCTATGAATCCTTTTCCTCCAAGTACCGTTTTCCTCCAAGTACTGCTTTTATATGGCCTTTTGTTTTGTTCTCTTTATAGCTAAAGCTTTTATATGTTGACTTATTTGCATGATGGGAATTTCAAGCACGCTGCATTTTTGGGTTTTTTTAATCTTTTGGTTCATGCCATGTGCAGGTTGAAGATATTGTTCGTGCAGCAAAGAGAGCTTGCTACAGATCTGTGCCAATGGCTGCAGCTGCTTGATGATACTCATTAAAGTCTAGAAACCCTCTTAAATTCAGGTCAGTTTACTGCTGGCTGTTTGCCCATCATTGGTTAGTTTTGTTTTGTAATATTTTGCATAATATCTTCACTTTTATTTTGTTATTCTCGTAATGACAAACAATGATGCTTTCAGGAATCTGAGAGATGTACATTTTTCTCCTCCTGGTTTCTGCTGGGAAGGAACAGCTCATTGAATAACATGGAGTGTGTTGATGACAGCGGGAATTTTTGTCCATGTTTTGTCAAATTTGGTACCTGATATGAACCCGTTTCACACGTGAGCCAATAAATATGTTTACTTGTGGATTTTTAGAGCGCATTCTCCTTTGAATGGTCCATGATGTTTCCAAGTTTATCTTCATATGATCAATTTGATTCCCTTTTATTCATAAATTGATGTATTACATGCTCTTCATGACATCAGCTTGAATTTTAGAGCCCCTAGTTAATAAATTAACGTGTTCTGGGTGTTACTCGAGTATATTATGTGAAATGCACGCATTAGAGAAGTTTCATCTGCTTCTGTTTAACATTGCTAGAAATACGAAGGTCATTGAGATTAACACATGTTCTCTTCTGGTTTTTCTTGACACAAAGGCACAGTTATTTAACCAGTCACAGCCTGCACTCAACCTATGTGTTCCAAGATATTTCATTGTTTGGGGCTTAACTCCCTCCGAAGTTATTCCTATCTCGAGATATCAATCCATTTTGCCGCTCCTTTTTTGTACTTAAGAATCTTGTGATGAACTGGATAGTACATGGGGTTTATCAGGAAATGACCAAAATCAAAGTTATCTAATCAAGTTGGCAATGTTTAGCTGTTCTCCTCTATTCCTTCATATCTGCTGTCCTCTTGTCTTCCGTCTGGATTTGGTTAATTAAAGATTCGAGTGGATTTAGGTGGCCTGGATTCGTCTTGTCAGGTTCCCCACTGAATAGGATATTATTACTTTAATGTCCAGGACCCTTCCCGGTATAAACGCTCAATTTAGTCATATTTCTTGTAAGTTCGTAAATAAATTATAGATAAACTTATTAGTATTAGATTTTTAAATGTCCAAAATGTTCGACTCTGTTTTAGCTGCACGAATGAAAAAACAGGGTTCATTGCTTGCTCGACTTGTAAGTTTTTAGCATGGAAATGGTCCAAAAAAGTGTCAAAAACAAATATAGTGCGCACTTGTTTGGTTTTGGATGAGCGGTGCTCTTGCTTTTGCTTTCATTTTAATTTAAGATATTTTTATTATTTTAATATATTAATCTTAAAAATAAAAAAAATTAATTTATTTTTAATTAAAAAATATTTTTACAAATCACTCGGTCATTACTAATCATGATTGAATCAAAAATAAATTACCAATCATAATTGAATAAAAAATAAAAAAATATTTTTACAAATCACTCAGTCATTACTAATCGGTTGTTTTTAATAATGTTTTTTATTTTGAAATGTATTAAAATAATATTTTTTTATTTTTTAAAATTATTTTTAAGATTAAAACTATTAAAAAAAATATAAAAAAAATTATTTTAAATAAAAATAAATTTAATTTTTTAAAAAAACATGGATTCGCTCGCTTTTCAAAACGCACACACCCCCACCCAGTATAAATCTTTTGAAAGCATCTGTCTCGCGCATCATCTCCCTCGGACCTGTAAAGCACACATCAAAGGCTATGCGCGTAGTCTGAAACGCTGGCAACTAGGCCATCCCATAGTTTGTCGGATTATCTACCACAATAATAAATAATTCTTGTCAGTTTGAAAGTGACCAAACATCTAACAGTGATCAACAGTGTTATAAGCAAACTGTGGTATGTCTAATTTCGGCATAACATTTAAAAGCTTTTGCCATAAACCATAGCATTGATGGACAGCAACAGACCATAAATGCCGTGATCTTGATAGAATGATCTTCAGAAGCGGTCCGGACGCAATAAACCAATGCATCTGAGACCAACAAATGAGATCGCCGGCAAGGGAGTCTGGTGAGGTTTTTCAACAATGAGATCCATGAACTCTGAAAGTAGCTCCAACAGAGGACTACAAACTTGGGTTATAACCCTCAGGTGCAAAAATGGTCTTTTGAAATGCAAGGTTACATGAGACCAGATCAACTTGCCTGGAAAAATGAAAATCAAATAATTTGTAATAAGTAGATGATCTAGTATTACTCAAGAACGCAATACGAAATTATCATAAAGAAAAGCAAAACAAGGAAATTGCTACTCCTCACTGGTAGTTTCCAAAATAATAATGCTGGGGGCTGATACCTACTCTCTGGTTGGCTTGACCCTAGCTGCCTCTCGTCAGAATTGAGCTAAGAATGTCTGATATAAACTCCAATTCTATTCTTATCTCTTTGTCTGCACGGTATCTTGGAACAATTTCATCTGGCTCCGGCAAATTAAATCATTCTTCTATGTTTACTCATGACGGGCCTTCTATTCAGCTGTTTTTCTTTTCTCCATCCCTGAACCTCTCAAATATTATAAGTGATGGGAAGCAAAGTATCTAAGCATGAAAAAAGTTGCGGAGAAGGGAAGCAATAACCAGGAAGTTCATTGGTTGTGGAATCACAGTAGGAATAGACAGAGCAGTAAACCAGTTAGTGCAGCCCATGGTAATACCGTGGCTTTAGCATTGTTTTATCGACAAGCTTATTAAAAAAAAATGGCTTTCTGCTAAATTTTGCCAGCCTTTCAGACTAAAATTCAGGGTGCTTATTCTGCCATTGAAAGAAGCTTGTTTCAGCACTAAATTCCCCTTCACAACCAAGATTCTTGTTCTTTAACGAACTTTGGCCCTAGAAGTTCTCAAACCCACATAGCCTCTCATTTCCTTCATCATTTTTTAACATCTCTCTCTTTAAACTTAGACACATAAATGTTAATAAAATAAAGTTTTGAATTAAAAGTAAAAGTTTTAAACTAAAGGGATAAAAAGAAAATGAAAAGTCTCTATAGGCCAAAATCTTTGAAAAGGTGCTCAATGAACAGTTAAAAAAATTGTGAATAGTTACCTCACTTTCACTTTTGGTCTTCTTATTATTTAATATTTTGCAAGTAATGAAAATAATTTTTTGCAAGTAAAATTAAGTATCTATCCAATATGAAAATATTTTTTAACACCACGATGATCATATAGAAAATAAATATAAATAAATTATTAAGCATAATTCTCAACGCAATGCAGAATAATAATTTTTTTTAAAAAAAAACTTTAACGATAGGGGTAGAAAAAAATCAAATGACTAAAAAAACATAAAGGAAAATACTATTACAATCTATAGTATTTATCCTTACTTGCTATGGTGCATGTAGAGTAAAAACACCATACTAATTAGATTTCTTTTAATAATACATGTACATTCTTACAATTTACTGAGGCTTGAAGCATTTTTAAGAGAATACTAATATATATTAATTAAACATTAAAAAAATACACATGTATCATTAGATTACTAGTGAAACCTACAAGCAGGTCCAAGTTTATTTTTTTATTTTTTTGACAAAGATAGGTATTTCATTAAATTAAAATTGTAGAAGACTTCGACATCTAGATATGAAGTCAACCCTAATACAATACAATTCTCTGCATAGAAAATGAAATGATTTAACATGTTATTATAAGGACGTCCAAATAAAAAATACAACGTGAATTTTGCAAAGAAAACTAAAGATCTAAAATTCAAATAGAAAAAAAATCAAAATCATCTTACAAATGGACGAACAATTAACACTTTTTTTTTTAATCAGTATCGATCTATCAGTAGCTATATATATATACTACCTTGATCTTCCACTTGATACGCCTTTTTAGAAAAATTAAAATATTAGCAATCTACATAAACCTTCATTACATTCCAAATTAATACCCATAAAAGGTCAAGAGGACACACAGGAAAAACAAATAACAGGTAAGATCAAGACCAAGCCTTAAACTAAAGAAAATATCGGGTAAGCTAGACAAATATGATATAAAAAAATATTAGATCTAGAAGAAAGAATACTAAATCTAGGATTATTGAATGAAAAATAAACAAAATAAAGAAGAAGCCTTGCTGTCGAAAACTACACCAGGACAACTCATAATAAAACCCTAAAAGAAACCCAGATTAATTATAGAGAAAATGAGAGTAGGTCCCAATTTAAGATTATAATATATTAGTTTATATTTAATTTGTATTATCTTAAATATATAGCCAATTATTGCTAATATATATTTAATGACAATAGATCTAATTAATGGCATTTAATTGGAGCACATGCTACTAAGTTTTGCTGGGATTTCCATAAAAGCTCTTACATCCTCCGTTGGTAAAGATCTAGATATATCATGAACAATTAAAAGGACACAATCTGATCTATAATTTAATTTCATGAATAACTAAAATGACACATTAATCTCCTCAAAGTATAATTAAATCTGCTTATCTACATTTTAAATTTATATTTTAGCTCATAATTTTCAAATCTAGAAACTATAATGGGATAAATGGCTCAATTTGTATCTATATAATAAGGATATAATATAAAATTTTATGTAGATTCCTTAAGAAATAAGAAAAAAAATACCCAGCCGTCATTTTTTTCTTAAATAAAATCATTTTCTTATGTTGCTCAAGGGGATTTTTAAAATGTAATATATAATTTTATGAAATGACAGTATATATAATTTCGGGTCAGCGAGCATATTGGATTTTTATCTTTTCACATCGTCAATCTCCTAGTAAAGTAAACGTCAGTCAAAAAAGACATACCTGGGACTGCTTTTGACTCATCATAACAAATATTACCGGAGTCGCCGACGCGGCAGATTCATCGGTCGAATCTGAAGTGGAAGGTCATGGAGGTTGAGAGGAGGTTCCTTAACTTAGACACCAAGGAAGGCGATTTTGTTGACCATAGAAAGTCTACGCCTCCTGGCTTTAATCATTATTATAATAAAAATTTAAAGAAATATACATGCAAATAATTGGAAACCGTAGAGTACACATTATTGTCCCCTCCAGCATCTCAACAACAATTCCCAGGCTTCCCGTCTGTAGAATTGTTTGATTGGGGAAATGAGAGATTAAATGACCACTTTCCCTCCTCTGTGGTCAATATTTTGGTACTCGAACGCGGGACGTGATCCATTAAAATATAAGTTTTCAAAGCTCTGACGTCAATCCTACATCAAACCGTGTCTCCATCTCCACGGTTTCTAGTTTAGTTGCATAGGATTAACAAAAAAAAAAAAAAAAAAAAAAAACATAGTTTAGTTAAAAAAATATTAGTTAGTTTCATCCCAATTAAGCTGTTGCTAAATCCCATCTTCAGTCGTTCCAATTAAATATTATTTTAATATATTTTTTTAAATAAAATTTTTTTAAAAAACAAACAACCGTAACAACATATTAAAAAATATTATTTTAATATTTATGATTTTCCAGGTCAACAATAGAATCCCACAGTCTAAATAATTATTGATGATCACTTTACTCGATACAGTTTTGAAAATCTTTTTGACCCTTGTATTTATCTATAACTGTTTCATATGTCTCCTGCCTCCTACAATTAGAAATTTGTATGGACAAAATTTCCGTTTAAGGAAATGTTCTTCTTTCCTGGTATTTGTTCGATTAAGATTCTCATTTCAAAGGATCTAAAATGGAAGTAAAGATCTCGACTTATTATTTGTGAAACAATAAAAGGGCTAGAAGGAGTACACTCGCATATTTACCCCTTTCCAGATATTTTTATATAGACTCTTTTTATTTTTTGATAACCCGGGGTGTCCGGGCCAGCTTACGTGCACCACAACTAATCTTAAGATCCACTAAACATCTTGCAAGCCCAGTAAACAGGTAAGACACCGCGGGGGTGACAGACGTGCACGCTGAGGCTCGAACCCAAGTGACAAAGACAAAGAAACCCTGTCTCTGCCGCTGGGCCACAAGTCTCGGTGTTTTTTTATATAGACTCTTGGTTTATGTTTATTGAGTGTATAACATTTCCCCTTAGAGGTGGTGTGCGGTGCAAGATTAAAAGAATGAAGGGTGAATTATTTGAGAAATATATAACAATTACAAAAGTAATATTTAATGATGTGAAAGTCAACTTTTAAGATTGATTGCTTGGAGGCTAAAATCAAGTGTATTAGCGAGATCATTTATAATCAAATATAAAATAATAAATATC
This sequence comes from Populus trichocarpa, assembly GCF_000002775.5. Lineage (NCBI taxonomy): Eukaryota > Viridiplantae > Streptophyta > Magnoliopsida > Malpighiales > Salicaceae > Populus > Populus trichocarpa. Next base: position 17,560,125 of record NC_037287.2, on the reverse strand, counting down.
TAACAATGTATACTAGAGAGTATGATTTAAAAGAGAGGAAATTGAGTTAATTATAATAAGTTGGAAGAAAAAAGAAAAGATAAAAATATTTTTCTTATTAAAAGGGTGTTTAAGAGTATAGTAGCAGTTATTTTTTAAAGTGTTTTTCACTCGGTAATGCATGAAAATAATATTTTTTATTTTTAAAAAATAATTTTTAATATCAACACATTAAAACTATTCTAAAACATAAAAAAATAATTGTAAATATAATTTTGTTAAAAAAATAATTTAACACCAAATAAACAAAATTAACAATTACCTTTCTAATATTTAATTCCACTCATCCCTTGTCCAGCATATCCTTAATAAAGATATGTGTGGCATTCTAGAATCATGCACAGTAAGTGACGGAGATAGGATATAACTATGGGAGGGCTTGGTTGAATTGACCTCTATAGAGTCACTTGCAAAATATCTTAATATTTTATTTGAAACATCAGCATCTTAAATACACGATAAATAATAATATTAACAAGTAAATCTTAAACTTACAAATTCTCTGATGAAGTGAAATCTTATCATTGGTGGTGTTGCTTACGTACTGATGATCATCTCAAAACTATATAACACCAACGAGACAGATGAATTGATTTTATTTTTTTAGTTGGGGTGTTTGAAAGAGTGGTAATAACTGTTTTTTAAAAGAATTTTATTTTTAAAAAATAAAATAATATATTTTTATTTTTTATACCAGTAAAATAATAGAAAAAAATAAAAAAATATATATAAAAAAATTGATTAAAATGAAGGAGAAAAACCGAGATTATAACCTAATCATCATAAAGAGAAAAAAAAATTGTATTTGTCCAGGGGGAGAAATGAGAAGTAGTGTGGTTTTGACCGTGGACCAAAAATGAGAAAGTATGTTTCGTATTTGACCAATATACTACTTTAAAATTCAAATAAAAAATAAAAAATAATACATCATTATTAATTATTAATTATTAATTATTAGTGTCCAAAAACAAGGAAACAATCGAAGGAAGAGGAGAAACAAAAGAAATTGTCTTAAAGTAATTCTTAATTTTTTTACTGCCCCTTTAAGTCGTTTGTTGATTTAATTTAAATAAATAATGAAATGAATAGTCGTCATTTGGTGAGACTGAGATTTCTTTGCTTTGATCTTTCTTCTCTTCCTTTCTGTATATATTCCATAAAAAAAAAAAAAAGAGGGAATATTATTCATTCCCACTTCCTCCTTCCCATTCATTAATTACGTTGTAGACTAAAGAAAAGCTCTTCAATTTTGATTTTTTTTGGATTTTAACACCAGCAAGAGAAACGAATTCAATTCCTACCCTCCCTCCCTCCCTCCTCATCAAAGGCAAGGAGATGAAATCATTTAGGAAATTGAGAGGATTTGCTTCACTTCACAAACAAGTAGTACATAAAAACCCAAGGGATCTTCCCTCCTTCTCTCAATCACATGAGCTTGCTAAAGCCTCTCAGGTACTCTTCACTCCTCTCCCTCCCTCGTTCTTGCTTTGCCTTGATTTCGCAGCAACCAAACACGACTGCTGCTTCTTCTTACTTAAATAATTTTCATTTTGTGTCGGTCAATTGCAACTTTTTGTTGTTGTTGTTGTTGAATAGATAATTGAGGATTTTAAGCTTAATCTGATCTGATCAGAGTCTTTTGAGTTTGTTTGGATAAAAATAATAATAGTAGTAATAATTGTAATAAAGGGAAAGCATAAACAATGAAATGATTGGTTTGGTTAGTGAATAGATTATGTATAATTACTTTAATAAACCATTATTTTAAGCTATATTAATGATCGAATGTTTGCTACTTTTTTCTGTGCTTTTGATCTCTTGGGATTCTGTTTCTGTTTCTTATAAAATTTGGTTGCTTTTTATTATTTTCAGGACATGAAAGATATGAAAGATTGCTATGATAGCTTACTTTCTGCTGCCGCTGGAACCGCCAATTGTGCCTTTGGTACTCCTCGTTTTTTTCTCGTGCTGTATTTTACTTGAATTCCTTGTATTCTTTTTCCATGGATACCACCGTCAATTCATAAGAAGGGGCATCGAGTTTGATATTCTTGTATCGGCCTGGGTATTTACAGTTTTACTAACACTATCATTTGATTGTTAGTCCACTAGTGCCATTCTCATTTCCCCTCAACAAATTGTCTTTTGCTTAAATAAATGAAGCGTAAAACTCGCATTCATTTACTAATTTTTTTTTCTTTTTCTGGGAGGGGGAACTTGAAGTGTGAAACTAATAATGATAATGTTTTGGTGGAAGTCCTTTATTGATAGTTGGTGGTTCAATTAGAACGAAGTGGCAGCCATATCGTCCCTTAAGAAATGAAGCTTGAAGTTTTTTAAGGCAATGTTATGCTATAAATTTGAAGAAGTCTCAGCTCCCAGTCATCAACTAACATCCAATGGCAACATTGCAAAAGCTAATTATTATGGTTCACAGAACAAAACATTTAGAAAGGAAAGGCTTAGTAGTTGCGATTAAAATATCTTATTAGCTTTGTTTTGCTGGCACTGGGTATGGAGTTATTTAGATCACATGAATCATGTTTTGAGCATGATGATTGCTCTGCAATGAGTGAGTTGGAGGTCTGTGGAGTACCCAATTTCATGAACAAACTTGGTGTACATAACAAATGGGCAAGAACTAAATTTTTGCATAACACTGGTGATACATAACATAACGGAAATCAGGCAGCCTTTATCATTACAAACCACTTCTGCGGCATTTTTTCATTTCACACCACCACAGCCTATTACATAACCACAAGAGCTATCATGCATATTCTGGCTGTTATGCTACAGAAAACCTCGGTTTTGCAGCCAATTTGTTTTTTGTTTTGTCATTGATAGTCTCCAACAACTCTTCACATTCACTTTTAATTTTGTTCAATAATTTCACCAATATCAATCTTCACTCTTCAGATTCTGCATCTAAACTAAACATCCTAGCGATCATTTTAAGATCTAATCCAAATACCTCAACTCTCTTCCACATTTGATTTTGCAAATTATTTGTACAAATTAAGAATCAACAAGATTATGTAGCATCTTATATTGCTTTTTTTTTTTTGTGATATTAATTACTAAATGTATTTACTACAATGACCATTTTTTAAAATTATTAAAAATTATGTTGATTGCTTAACAAGTTTCTTAAATAAACCGTGACTGTTATGTGATACCTGGGGGATGTTGTGACTCAAAATATTATCCAAAAGAAAGTCATCCCTAAGATTAAAACCTGTTTTGGAAGCTTAAGTTGCGATAGATTCCCACCAGATGAAACCATGACTGGCTACTGCTAAGTTATGCACATGTGGCACTTTCCAGCATTTTAGCTTGCTGTTGGCCTTTTGGTTTATAGATTGTGAGGATTTACTGAGTGAGGATTTAAAATGAGTTCATTAGTGAACATCACAGTGTTTTATGTGTTGATTTAGAGCACTTGCATGTTTTGAAGGATCCTGTTTTGGTGTGTGATTCTAGAATGTTCTCACTTCTATCTTTCCTCAGAATTCTCAGAATCACTGCGTGAAATGGGTGCTTGCCTTCTTGCGAAAACTGCATTGAATGATGATGAAGAAAGTGGTAAGTTAATGAATACTTTCTTTACTCGTCTTGTTCAGTAGATAATTTGAATAGATAGTAGGTGACTTAATTTACTAAGGATCTTAATAACTTCATGGTGGACAGGTTTGTTCATCATGATATTGGTGTTAAAAGTTAAAAGAAAATTGTTAGTGGGGACTAGGACTTCTTTTCAGTGTTTGTTGTAACATCTGAGTTGCATTTCTTTTGTATAGATTTATTGAAATTTGCAATGAAGATATAAAGCTAAACCATCCTAATCCTTTTCTACTAATTCTTACTTCAGAAAATCACATTTGACTGAGAAATACTTAACTCACAGTCAATATTTTACTGTCTTGATACATGCTACAGATCCAGGGTCCTAACTAGAGTTGTTTTCATGAGCCTGTACTTTGGAAACTGTGTTTTTATTAACATATTTGTTTTATTTAAGTAATGTTCAAATTGATTCTGCTTTCTCTTCTTTAAGTTGCTAGAGAATTTACTTTTGCATTTGTTACAGAATCAACAATCTAACCTGTTTTTTCATCAGTTTTAACTGAAGATACCATTTCAAGTTTCAATTTTCAAAAAGATTATGGTGATACATTTAGACAAACTTTAATGCAATGATAATAATTGGTCTTTAATTCAATGAATTTGTTCCTTTTGAGTGCATATTCAATTACATATAGTTGCATTCCTAGAAGGTGACAGGAAGTGAAGCTGAAGTTGGCTCTGTTTTCTTTGCAGGCAGGGTCTTGCTGATGCTGGGAAAAGTGCAATTTGAACTCCAGAAACTTGTTGACTGCTATGTGAGTTGTTGTTTTGTAATAAAAATTACTAAGAGTCCTGGCTTTGTTGTGGTACTGATTTTTAGTTTGATATTTTCAGCGTTCTCACATAAATCAGACAATCATAAGCCCGTCAGAGTCTCTTCTGAATGAACTTCAAATAGTTGAGGTCAGCTTACAAGCTTTCATTAACCTGGACTATCTATAACTTTTCATGTTAAATTATCTTTGGAAAATGCTTAATTTCTTAATGATTGAAATCAGTGCTCACACTTAAACATTTATTTTATTATTTTTTCTATTATCTTGTATATGGTAGTTAAAGCATTTTACTGAAGGAGCAGTCGCTGAAGACTTTTTTCATTCATACAGGAGATGAAGCAGCAGTGTGATGAGAAAAGGTTTGTGGTACTATTTCAAGCACCTTTCTAAACTTGCACCTGCACCCACACACTCAAAAAAAGAAAGAAAGAAAAACTAAAGAAGGAAGGAAGGAAAGATCAGAAACAAATAAAAAAAATAAAATGAAAGCCCTGAAATTTGATATAAATTTCTTCTCCCCGTGTTACTTGGTTTACAGAGATGTATATGCTCACATGGCGAGACAGAGAGAAAGAGTGAGTGGAAGAAATGGAAAGGGAGAGTGTTTTTCTATGCAGCAAATACAAGCAGCTCATGATGAATATGATGAGGAGGCCACTTTGTTTGTTTTTCGTCTTAAATCCCTGAAGGAAGGACAATCTCGCAGTCTTCTTACACAGGCGGCTCGGCACCATGCTGCTCAGGTTTCTTTTTCTTCAAACAATTTTGTTTTTAAACCTGTTGGTTTAATAGTTAATTCTGTTTCTTTCTTGAAAGCAGCTCTGCTTCTTTAAGAAGGCTCTTCAATCTCTTGAAGCTGTTGAGCCGCATGTCAAATTGGTCTCAGAACAGCAGCATATAGATTACCACTTTAGTGGCCTTGATGATGATGGGAGGGATTATGATGATGATGAAGATTATGATGATGCCATTGATGATGGAGAATTGAGCTTTGACTATGGACAAAATGACCAGGAGCAAGAAGTTTCCAAATCAATAAAGTCAATGGAGGTAAGACTTCAATGCACTTGTCATCAGTGGAGCCAATCAGCTTACCATTTCTTTTCAGAACAGCAACTATAATGCATTGTGTTTTAGGATTTTATGAATAGCATTGCCTTTTAAAGGAGGAAATTTGCACGTTTCACTTGTGGTTTCTAGTGCATGAATTCTGAATTATAGGATTGACCTTTCTGTGTTACCTGTTCATGTTGAAACGTATTCCACAGGATAAACAATTCAAGACGATCTTTTATAGTCACTCGTCATGATTTCCATTTTTTCAATCAATGCATCCTTCAACTGAATTTCTATTCCATTTTAACTTCAACTTGCTGTATAACAATTTGTGCAGTTGGATTTAGAGGACATTACATTTCCCCAAGTTGTGACATTGGAAATGGCAAAGGTAAACCTTCATATTATGGACTTGGGTGTTCTGAGTGATCATGCTGATTTCATATCTGTGTAATGCAATTGTAGGCCTGTTAATGAGTGATCTAATCTGCCTGGCCAGGCTTTCTAAATCTAAGAACTACTATCATATTTCACCATCCTTGCACGCTTGAACTTTTTTTCTTAAAAATGATTTGTGTGCTTGAACTAATAACCTGGCAAAATCAGTATGAAAGCCTTAGCATGGATAATCTCAATGATAAGTAACGTAATGGAACACAATACATGCCATATCTGCTCTTAGTGTTTCCTGCTATTAGATAATATTATTTATTCCTTTTGGATATCCACTTGAACGTGTATTTATAGATCTCCCATTTGAGTAATTGAGTTGGGTTGGATGTGTTGACAGATACATACAGACTTTCACCCTTTCTACTCATAGAGCACCGTATATCTTGCTCTATTTCAGCGCTAACATGAATGTTTGCTGTAATCTATTTCTATAATGCAAAACCAGGACATCAGATCTTTGACTGATGGTGAGTTTTATACTTCTCTTTGGACTGCTTGCAGGAAAATCCAGATACAAGTTACAGGACATCGTTTCCTATTAAGGGAGAACTTAGTGCAGGCACCCAATCAGCTCCACTTTTTGCTCAAGTGAAATCTAATCCAGCTGGAAAAACAAAACAACTGATGCCATCATCCACCCGAAAGTTCAACACTTATGTGTTGCCTACTCCAGCAGACCCAAAGAGTTCAAATTCTACAGGACCTGGTAGCCCGGTTTCTCAAACATTAAAGACAAGTTTGAGTGGACGTCCTCTGAATTTGTGGCACTCATCCCCTATTGGCCATAAAAAAAATGATAAGTTACTAGGAGTTGAAATGTCTAGCAAGCCCCCTGCTATAAATTCGCAGTCAGTACTCAAGGAGAGCAACAACAACACGGCATCCACCCGATTACCTCCTCCTCTAGCTGATGGACTCTTTTTTTCAAGGCTTGAGCCACCAGCTGGCGCTGAATCTAAGAAAATCAAAAGATATGCCTTTTCTGGTCCTATTTCATCCCAGCCATGGTCTACCAAGGCAGTCTCCGCAGAACATCCACAATTGTTCTCTGGACCCCTTTTGCGAAATCCAACGGCCCAATTATTTTCATCACCTCCGAAAGTGTCTCCAAGAATTTCACCAAAAGTATCTCCTAGTTCTTCCCCTCCATTTGTGTCCTCACCCAAAATCAGCGAGCTACATGAGCTTCCCAGACCCCCAGTCAGTTCAACCTCCAAGTCTCCGGGGGCTGGAGGTTTGGTTGGTCATTCAGCTCCACTGTTGCCCAAAGGCCACATGCTTCCTGGTACAAGCAAAACGTCAGCATCAAATGTAGAATCTCAACTGCCTACACCTTCTCAAGTTGTCCCTCGCAGTTTTTCAATACCCTCTAGCAGACATAGAGTAATGGTCGCTCAGAATTCAGGGATTGTTGAGAATGTTGCCTCACCTCCTCTAACCCCAATATCTTTATCTAACACCCAGCCATCATCCACTGGTTCCCGGATCGTCAATCAGACAGTTCAAATCAGAGGTAATTCATAATCCAAAGCATTTGAATGGTTATTTAGTTTAGGATAAGTTATGCTCACGCATCACCGTCACAGTGGGGTTATTAGTTCTGGGGGTTAGACTGATCTAGGTACATTTTTGGATCGCATAAAACCATTCTTATACTAGCTGAAGTCCCAATGAGAACAAATTGTATGCATCTGAGAAACTCTTGCATGTTTTTTCATCAGTTGCAATTTTCCATTTAAATAATTTATAGAGATGCATAATTTTAGTTGCTTAGATAGACATGAACATGCACCAAATGTAAATGAATTTAGTTTTTTAATGTATACATACTCATGCATCCGAGCTTTGTTTTCATTAATGACAGTGGTATCATTTCTAAATCTCACATTTGGTGAATGCAGGTGCAGTTTGATTCTATTCTTTTATAGTGATAGCTTTGCTTCAAGTTCAGCAACCAAAATTTGAGCTCACACGATTCTCGCATCATTTGGTACAGGTGGAGAACTGTAAATATAATCCCTGTCTACTGATTTCTGGCTTGCTTTGTTATTTTTGTTAATCCGTTGATTTTTATATTTTTTTTGCTCTCCTTGGAAGTAATAGCCAAATTCCATTTATTTTCCCCTTAAGCATTTCCCCCATTTGTATAATCTCATTGATTTCTTGTCCTTAATTAAGGACCATTTCGCATAGCAGAGTTGAGTTGTCTAGTGGAGTGCTAACCGGATAGATTATTCTCTACATTTCCCGTGATGTATCATGTTCACTCGAGTGATTTCGCTGTCCCACAGGAATCATGTTCCATGATGTTCACCGACTTGCCAAAGATAAAAAAATAATGACCTCCATTTCTGACAGCAGAGGTTCGTTCCCTCTCTTTTTATCTCCACCTTGTTAATATCATCAAAGAGTGGACTACATGTTATCGTTATATTGTGTAACCGCAAAAGGAACTGCGGTTCTAGGAGATTCTACTGTGTTTTTTCTCTTTTTTTGATGGAAGACTAGAGATTCTTCTCATAATAAAGTGATTTCTTGGTGTGACTTTAACTAGATGCATCTAATAATTAATTATACGAGTAAACAAGCACACAACCGTTGCCATATAATGAGTTAATATATGGAATTAGGTAACTGCCTCTTAGTGGCCTGTCATTTACAGCTTCCGGCAGCACCGTATCTCACAAATCCCATCAGTTCCGGTCCTTCCAGTCTTGAGTTATTCACAAAACTGCTTTCGAACAACCAGCACCAAGGAAAGAACAATTAAAAGACACTTCCAACAAAGAAATTAAACGAAAGCTTTTGATTCCAATAAATCAGTCTGTTTACCTTTCCTCTGTGAACTTGGAGAAAGAACCTGAGGCAGGTATGGTGCCACATAAATCATTGTTTGACACGTCACTGCACAGAGAGGTTAGATTGTTGGACGGGCAAAAGATTGTGTAGAAGAAAAGGTGATTTGGAGATCACAAAGAAGACTCACATGATCTTTAGGCTCTCCAATTTGGTCAGTTCTCTTGGTATCCTTCCAGTCAGTCTGTTGCTGTTCAGTCTCCTGCGTGGAAATTACGTGACACACCAGGCAAAGATGGACCATCAGCAATACGTTAGCTAGGTCGTCATAAAAGTGAAAACGAACCTGACAATATTAATGATTTTATCCACTTGATTCTGATCAAGCATCTGTAAATGAAAGTGTGGGTAATTAAAATTAACACAGATCTGAAAGAATGCTTACAGGAATTTAAGATTGGAAAGCTTAGAAAGTGAAGCAGGAATGGTCCCAGTGAGGTTGTTGTGATATAGATCCAAGCTCACAAGGCTCTTCAGGTTTCCAAGTTCCCTTGGTATAGGACCCGCCAGTTCATTCATGTACAGTTCCCTATATAGGGAACATAAACCTAACATTAGTATTGTTAGCATTAAACTCTTAGCACACTATAAATCATGTCGAATTTAATGCTAGTATCCATTTGATCACAAGTCCACCAGATGGTAGGTGAGGTGAATGTTGTCTTGATCTAGTCCTGGATAAACTACTAGTAAAGAACCCTATTGACCGTACTCGATTGATAAGATCCAGTTAGTTCATAGACTGATAAAACCCGATTTCGCTTACATTTTAGCCCAATTTGCTGTGCTCTTTCAACGAATTCAAATCACTTAAACATCAAACGTTTTGATGGTTAATCTATGTATTTAAGAAAATGAAAAAAATGGTGTTGCTCCTATGGCAGGTTTAAATTCTCTGGATAGTTTGAAGTGCTTACAGATACTGAAGACGGACGAGCTTCCCCAACTCAGGAACCAGACTGCCTGAAAGCTTTGCGTTTCCCAGGTCTCTGCAACAGCCAATATTTTAGTACTCACTATTTATTACTTCTATAATTTGTCGACTTCCTTGACAATTTAACAGATAATTATTTCTGTTGAGTTACTTCTTCCATGACAGAATTTATGCTACTCTTAAATTTACATGTGCATGAATATACATAGCAACGACTTTCATATTTTTTTTCTCCCTATCTTCTCCTTTATTACTAGCACATCAGAGTCACACAACCTGTTTCAAAGATTGAGTTGTAAAAAAGAAACAAAAATGAGTTAAGGATATAGTAGTACTATGATCTTCGAACATCATGTTTGAAAAAGTTGTCCACCCAGGAGATCATCATGTACAAATAGATATCACGCACGCATGCAGATTAGTAAATTTGTTCAGAAATGAGGGGCTTGTCTCTAGTGCCTAATTAGATGTCTTGGACTATTTAAGGTCTAGATAATTGTTTTGAGAAGCAAAAATATAGTCATAGTTTTCAAACCTTAACAACCAGACAACACACAAACTACAAAAACTAAAGCAAACATGCACGAAGGCTCAAATAAAATGTGAAAAAAAATAAAAAATAGGGATACTGGAAGATTAGTAGTAAATATACGTATGCTGCTTACAGTCGGGTAACCCGATTATCACCATCGCAGGTAACGTGGAACCAAGTACATGGATCCACCAAGTTTGGGTCCCAGCTCTGGAGAACATGCCCTGGATCCTTCACTGCTCTCCTCAGAGCGTACAAAGCATCCCCTAGTTCATGGACCAAAAGGTTAAAATCACAGTTCAATTATACTCACAGTTGGTGAAAAATGAAAGAAAAACCTATGTGTACCTTCTAAATTTGCATTTGTTAGTGCTAGAATGATTGATGGAAGAACAAGAACGAGAAGATGTAACACAGTACAGCTTGCCATTTAGGGAACTTTAGGCCTGGGTAAAGAGTCAAGATGCTTATGGCACTTTTACGGGTAGGGGGGGGGGGTGTGGGGGGAAGAGGAAGAGAGAGGGAGAGTAAAGAGTTCAGTAAGTTTGTATAAAGAATGGAAGCACAAGGGAAACAGCATTTGTCGGGGAATTTATAGAGCTCATAAAAGAGTTCGGTTACTGTGCATTAAGAAAAAATAAATAAAGAAAAACAAATTTCTCCACTGCAAAGTTCTTAAGAAGTGGGTCTATCTCTTCAATTGTTTAGTTGCTCTGTTTGATGCTGCCAAGAGTCCTTGCACGTTCTAAACTACCCTTACTCATTCACTACGTGGACGATTCTGTCCTCATCACCTGTGCAGTGTCTATATTCCTATTCCTTTTCAGCCATTGCTGGCCATGTCAGAACTTGGAAGGTAGGAGAGTAGCAGCAGAGAGAGACCTGGCAAGTAAAACAAGACTAGTCCAGTTCACTGAGGACCACTGTATGGTCCTCATACTTGACCGACCATGACACTTTGGGTATACTTTAACAAATAAAAGATGCAAATTCAATCAAATTGAACTATATACCTATTAATATCTTGCATTTGGATGCATGAGGAATTTCCTATTTTATGTTCCACAGAGTAAGGTTGAAACTCGAAAGAAGCAAACACGCATGTGTAGTGTTCACTAGCCATGTAATAATGAGAATCGCAAGTGAAGACTTCTCTGTTAATTATCATCGAGTTAGTAGTGATTGCTTTTTTTGATAAAATTAGTAGTTGTTAATTACTTATGTAATTAGATTTAATTAAATCCAAGCACCAAGCAGGTTTTCAATGCTATTTGTATTTGGTAATCATATTTTTTTTGAACAAATCATAACGACAGTAGCTAGTCATAGAGATTGCAGAGTGCTGCGTGCATGCAGCGTCGGAATGAGCGAAATCAACAGACTTTTTTTTGAATAAGAGAGCCAAAACAAGATAGAAGAGAATATTTGAGACTCATTAAGCTTGTCCATTTCCCACTTCCAAGTTTCAAGTTCCCCGAGCATGAAAAGGAATATTTAAAGCATGGATTTTCTTAATGAACTTCCTTTTCTGCGTATCTTAAGAGGTGTTAAAAATATAGATATGGACAAGTCCGAAGAGCATAAGCATAAGAGAATAATATCACTTGGAAATATATATGTTGTGGTCGAGCAAACGCCTCCTATGTATTTATTTACTGTTTTCCTCCCTCTAGTTGCTTCAATAACGTATATTTAATGCGTTTCGAGGACTTAAATACATACTGTAGATTCGGCACTGAAAGGCCCAGTTTCAGAGGAGTAGAGTACTCTCTCAATTCACTAATGGCGAAGGAAGCATCGTTCTAGTAATTAACCAAATTGTAAGTCAACCAATTTAGAGGAGATTCGTTGGCTCTCGAACATTTTTCTATTCTTGTTCATCCAACAGTCTTTGCATACGATCGAGTACAGTTGTCTTTGGATAGATATGGTCATATGGGACCTAATTAATTCCCCTTCCTTACATTTAGAAAAGTTTCAGATAGCTCTGAAATATTTTCTTAAGTTTCAGATAGCTCAACTATGTCAGCAATACTCCTGACTTCACTTTTAAAAATGGGAGGTGCCTGTTCGACTCAATAAACGGAGATAAACCTACGAGAGTGTTTTAGCTATAATGTCTACATATATATTAATTAATCACAACCTTTGATTTAAAAAAAAATCATGATTTTATACCTGATTTTACGGTTTCATCGCCAAACTGTCTTTAGTGCAATCTGAGGTAGAATTAGATTCACCATTGACTCCATGTGAATGGAATCAATGAACTTTCTTCGTCTTTATCACAAAAGAAAGAGTGACAAAACAAAAGGGCATTGATCTTGTTTGCTCTCATTACCATTCTCTGCGTCTACCCAATCAATGGTGTGCCTAAATATCCAATTAACCATCTTCGATCTCCTCAGGTGAAACCTATCTATCCTTTCGAACGTCAGAGAAAATGCTAAAAGAAGCAAGAATTCAAACTATATGAGCAATGCTAAGATTAAAATTTCAAAAGTTTCAGAGGATGATGATCTTTCCAAATATTGATTCTTTTCGATTTCCATCGCGGTCATTACCTCGGAAGTAAAGTGTTGCTTCTTTGGTTGGAGAGGCACTTGGAAGTTGCGGCTAGCTGGTTAATGGACCACGACACCACGTCCACTAGCAAGGAGGAGATGGGACTGTGTGGTTGGTGGCATGTGAGACTCGTCTTTTAAAGTTTGACATAATTGTTCGTTTGGGAGTCCGTGGTTAGTTTTCCAGTGCCTTTCTACTTGGATAGTGTTGTATTTTATTTTATTTTTTAAAATATTTTTTATTTTAAAATATATTAAAATAATTTATATTTTTTATTTTTTAAATTTTAAATTTTATTTTTAACATTAGTATCAAACCATTCAATAATATTAAAAAATTAATTTTAAATAAAAAATTTGAATTTAAATTTTTAACAAACATTCAGGCAGCCATCGTACAAAACAAGTTCTTGTTAATGGTTGCGGGTGCTTTTCAAATAACTTTTCGTGCTAAAATACATGTCAATGATTTTTTTATTTTTAAAAAATTATTTTTGACATCAACACATCAAAACGATCTAAAATATATAAACCATATTAAATTTTAATAAAAAAAAAATTAAAATTTTTTGAGAACGCGGGTTGAACGTGTTCCCAAACACTGCTAATTCATGGTAGATCTGCACATGCATGGTAGGGTTTTCCTCTAAACCGTGACAATCTATCTATACAGCGGCCAAATTTTATTCGTCTCCCTGTTCTTGGTTTTATACCGATGAAAACTTTTTATTTTTAAAATTATCTTTTTGTCGTTATTTGATTAGAAAATCTGGTTGTTATTAAATCATTAACTATATGAAATCATATCATGTTTTTATTCTGACATGTATAATATAAGAGTGATTTAAACTTAAAAAAGAAAGCAAAAGTAATTTTAAAAATAAAAAATTGACATTAGTAAAAAAGAAAACGGAAGGCCAAACCAATATAAAACAAAAGGTACAGTAACTCGCAAAGAAGATTTTAACCGTTAGTGGAAAAGACACTAGAGAACAACTTTCAATCTAGGGTTAGGGGTGTTTAAGAGTGAATTAAAAAATATTTTTTATTTAAAAATATATTTAAATAATTTTTTATTTTTTATTTTTTATTTTTTAAAATTTATTTTTCACATAAAAACAATACAATAACACTAAAAAATAATTTAAAATAAAAAAAAAATTAATAAAAATAAGTTTTACCATGGCTGTAAATAGGAGAAAGATATAAGAAAAGACTTTTCTCCTTAAAAAATTATTATCTTAATATCAAAATAATCTAAAAACATAAAAAATTAATTTTAAATAAAAAATTCAAATTTTACTTGACCATCATTTGAAACGCAATACCAAACAGGTGCTACAAACACTAGGTTTGATTAATTGTTTTTTAGTAAAAACAAATACTGAGGTATTACCAGCGTGTTTTTAGTAGGATATTTATCATGAATTTAAAATTCAATGCACATTGGGTAACGTATTTTTTAATATTAAGATAACAATATATTGGATGTAATTTTTTTAAAATACTTAAATAACAACATATTAGATTGACATGTACTAATTTTAGATAACCTGCTAAATCCACAAGGCTGCGGTAATCTCATAAAAAATAAGTCAAAACAACTTAGAAAGTCAATTCTCAATCAACAAAATGTTGAAGGAGAAATAAACCATTCAAAATTTAAAAAAAAAACAAAAAAAAAAAAACATATTCAACTCGGTTTAACCTTCCAGGCTAACAACACGAGTCATGATAACGCGATAACTACATGAAAAGAAAATATGAAGTTCAATTCCCCACTAATCTAATATTGAAAGATGAAATTGAAAAAAAATAATCTAAGCCAGCCTTGATTAGCTTATCAATAGGTTATGAGACTGGGGTAAGTCCATGAAGAACAAATTAAAAAATCATGAAGCTCGATGCCTAATCAATCCAATGTTGAATGATGAATTTGAGAAGAAAAATCAAATAACAATAAGTACCAAAAAAATAACCTAAGTCAACCCGAGATAACTTGTCAAACTTGCAACCATGGTCACAATACTAAAATAACCCCATAAAAAATAAATAAAAAATCAATTAAAAAATAACAAAAAAATAAGGCAACCCAGATTTATCTGCTAACCTCGCAACTTGATTAATGATATTGAGATAACCTAGTATAGCACAAACAAATAAAAAATCACGAACCCAATTATAAGAAAACCCAGGTCGCGAGCTAAGTTGGTTGACTCATTTTTTTGTCCTTTTTTAGTTGATTTTTTTTTCAATTTCACATTTTCATATTGAGTCGATTAGGAATCGAGCTTCATAATTTATTTTGCATTCTATGAGGTTATTTCGATATCATAATCCAGGTTTAACAGGTTAACCCAGGTTGACTCGACTTATTTTCTTGGTTGAATTTTATTTTCAATTTCATATTTCAACATTAGATTGATTAAGAATTGAGTTTAATGATTTTTTTATTTGGTTTCGTTATGGTTATTAGGGTCTCGTGACCTAGAAGATAGATTAACAGGTTAACCCGAGTTGATCTGAATCGATTTAATGTATTTTTGTTTTAATATCAAAAAATGAAGCTGTCTTGATTTTATTTTTAAATTAAATCATATTTTTATTGGTCGTTCAAGTTATTTTTAAACATGTGAATATAATTAAATCATATCAAATCAATTTCTTTATAATTTTATATTTTTACTTAAAAACACGTTAATAATATCTGAGAAAGAATTTGATTCAACGCGTAAAATAATCTAGTAAAGTTTTCTAAAAAGCCTAGAACTAAAGAGTCTCATCATCGAGATTCGCTGGGGACTTTCTTATCCTTTGACAAGAGATATTTAGATTTATAACTAATAACTAAAAAAATCATACTTCGATTTTGTACCAAATGTTCTTTTTTCATATTATTTTTTTCCTTCTCACCCTTCTTATTGAAGGTGTTATAATTTAATATAAAAAAAATACGAAGGAGTTTTCCTCAACGAAAAAATAATAATAAAGAACAAAAGAGTACTGATTTTTGTACTGGTACAAGAAATTCCTAAAACATCCATAAAAGGAGGAGAATTAAATTGATACCCCTAAAAAAATAATGGTCATGCTATCATTAAAGTTAAAAAAAAAGAGAGAAACTTTTAGAAATGGAAAAAAGGTCATATTAGTGAATTTAAATTTTAATAAAGGGGTTTTAATATATAATAATTATCCCTTGGCGATCAACAATAATTAGCCTCATTAAATATTTATCAACAGATGCCCCTTGATCACCTGTTAGCTTTATTATTTATATAATTACCTCAGACAATATATTCGTAATTTTTTTTGCTTTTTTTTTTTTCCCTTTCTCGGAACCCCTTGCTCGAGGCAATTCTCCCTCGTTTATCTCCAATGCACATTACAAAACACAAGCCCGACGCTATTAATTTAATTAATCACCAGAGAGTCCTCCTAGGTGTAATAAACAGACCCATATCTACCTTTGAGAGAACAATAGTTCTATAGTGAAGGGAAAAGCTGAGTTCTATTTAACCCGGAATTGACAAACTATTTATTAATTAAATTATGCACTCTTGGCCCCATGGAAAAGCTGAATTCACCATGGCAAGCTTGAATAAAGGACGAATCGGGGGTCAAAGATCTTTTTAGTTTGAATTATGTTTGTAGTCCAACATGTCAACAATAAAGCGAGCAAGTTGTAGCTGCTTTTCTTTCTTTCCATCTCCTTTTTCCCTCCATACTTCAATTCAATTACTATCTTTTTAAAGCTTCACCCATATTAACCTAGGGTTGTGTTCATCCATCCATGGTTACTTTTCTTGGTGTTTTGGGGTCGTCCAAATCAACAAACTCAATCGGCCTCTGCGATGCGTAGCCAGAATAAAAGGTGGCAACCACCATATGATATATCCGATAAATTCTATATTATTTTGGAGTAGAGAAATAGAAGAGAGATTTTATAGGTAAATATATTTAAATCAATTTTTGCGACGCTTGCTATGATTTTTCTTTCATCTTTGTATACACGTGTCTTGTACATCCATGAAGTAATATTTTATTTTTTAATAACCTGTCGTCTAATTGATTTGTTTTCTCTATTTTTTCTTTATTTTGGATAGTTGAAATTCATTTTACAGCAACCTGAAAACAATTTAAATAACTTCAACAACCAAAATAACCAGTTAGTTAATATATGCAAATTAATATCTTCAACTCCTGACCATTTATTTATTTATTTATTACAATGCTCCATAATTCTCGTACTTCTACACTGCATAATTTCTATCATTTGTTAAACTTTTGTATTTGAGATTTTTTCCTTGATTAAATAAATAATTTATTTTTTTATTTTTCTGAGTTAAGGTATTTCAATTTTTAAATTAATAATCATTTTGTTGATCCAAAAAATAAATAATCATTTTGAAAACTTTTAATATCGTTTTATGCAGCGAGGGATGTGTCAATAGGTAAAGGATATATAATTTTCTCGAAAGTTATCTTTAAATAAGTCATATACAAGGGACGCATAAAAATATATCAGTTTTAAATTATACAAAAGAAAAATTTTAATGGAAGGACCCATTAAAGATTATGTATATATTTAGGGAGATAGTGGCTAATTTAAACATGTAATTAATGATACTGGGAGAAAATCCTTAAAATATAAGGACAGGGCATGTTGGGTTAATTCACCAAAATTAGACTATTCCTCGCAAGTTTGACCATGGATGGAAGTGAGTATTTTATTTTTATATGCACTTTATGATTATAGAATAATTTTCAGAGAAAATATGAAATTTATAGGTCATTAATTGTTGAGAAAACGCTATTATTATGAAATCTATTAATTTATGAAATTTATAGGTCGATCCGGGGCTGGAACTGGGTCAAGTTAAAGAAAAAATAAGGAAAGAAAAAACTCAGTGTCACCTGGCAAGACCCGGTCAAAAACCCGGTTCAACCCGTTGATTTTTTAAACTAAAATAATGTCGTTTTGATTTTAAATTTTTTTTTATCTGGGCGACCCGGTGATCCGGTCAAAATCCAAAACCAGAGTCCTAGACCGGTCTGGCTACCGGACCGGGTCTAAAAACTATGATTTGTATAATTTCTTATATGATAGATAGATGCATGCTTTAATGAGTTTTTAAAATGGTGGCATATGGTGATGGTTGCTATGTTTGCAGACTGAATATTAAAGGCAAGCCCATAATTTCTATCCTTTGATTTATATAATTCAAAAAAATAAATCTCAACAAGTAAAAACAAACCCTCAGACACGAAACCTTGTTATTATATCTAGTAAGTTTAATTCAAACTTTTATAACTAAAATTTTTTATTTCTAATTTCATATGATAAGTCCAAATAATTTTCTTTGTTGCAAATGAAACGAAAAATCTTGTCATTATTACTTGGTAAGTTTAACTAAAACTTTCTTTTTGTAGCGCCAATCTTAAAGGATCGAGCGTCTTTATGTCATCATTTTATTAGGAAATTATTAGGTATATATTTAATTTATTAACTTATTCATAGGTCATCTACATGTAACAATTTCTAAATAAAACTAGCGGGCCACATCAAAAATTCTTCACTCTAGAAAACAAAATGAGGGACGATTATGTTTTTAAAAAAAATGAAAGAAATTTAATATCTAGGTTAAATATTGATTAATTTAATAATATATATATAAACAAGGCTACGGCTAGGCTATACGGCAGTCAACTTTCACCTGTTGACGAGGATAGGAGGGATAGGTGGGCATGCAGTGAAGGGCTTCGGCTAATCACCATATCATATGAAGCCCGGCCTACTAAAACCTCTTATTTAAACTAGGAATTTTCTTTGAAATTAATTAAATTCAATTCTATAAGTAAAAAAAAAAAATCAACCTCTTCTATCGACGGAGAAACCATAATTAAGCCCATTTCAATTGGCACACGGGCTGTCGGGCTCACGGCAATGGCCTCGCCCAAATGGTTTCCTCATCAGCGAACTTTTGTTTCTCATTTCATTATCTTCAATTAATTAAACAAGCTTGTAACCAAAAAATAAATTAATAAACAAGCTGAAATGGAGTTTCATGCACGCAAAACTTCCGTAAAGTAAAAATAAATTATGAAAAAAATAAAATATAGCATCGATAAGCATACTTATTTTTCATAAAATTCAGGTGTAAATCCAATTGTACAGATAAACTTTCATAAAAAAAACAAACAAACCTGCCCATGCACTAAGAAAGAACATGTTTTTATTTATTACGGTGCAGAATAAGGCTAAAGGAAAAACACAATTTATTTTGGAACAGTGGCATTTATGCTGGTATTTTGTCCCCCGGTGTTCAATTAGTCTACCTTGAAGCTCAAGCGTCTTGTATAATCACTGTAACTTCAAATGCTAATAGAACAAAAAAAAAAGGAAAAAAAATGAAAAAAATTGAATTAAGTAGATATTCAAATGCCTAAGCACAACGATTAAATTAAATAATTAGTAACAAATAGGAGTGGACTATAAGTTAAAAGATGGGGGCGCTGACTTTAAAAACATTAGGATAAGCTTAAAAATCAAACAACAAATGAAAGATTATAGAGATAAAACATAATTCTTGGAGGTTCAAAATACATATTTTGTAAGAAATAAGCCATAATACTAATAAGGGTATAACAAATGAAAGACGTTCCATGATGTCTCCCACTTCCTCTCTCCCGAATTTCTAACAGTGAAGGCAGACTATAACCATCTTTGTTCGTTTTTCGAGACTAATTGATTCTGGGGAAAAGAACAGAAGAAGACTAAGTTAATCACAGCAAACAATGGCTCGTGGAGATGGCCGATTGGCACCTCATAGTGACTCTCATACATGAAACGAAAACATCTGCTTTTCTTTAGTTTTAGGCTGCTGACAACAATGCATTTTTAGCGTTTGAGGAGGCTCGGAAGTGGAATAACAAAAAAGTGAATGAAGTCACAAGAACCTCAAGTTGCCCTCACTCATGAGCTGCTGGTATTTTTCCACTCAGGTGGTTACAGTTCAACCTCCTACAAACCATATCATGCTATAATATTTGTTGTCATTTGATCTAGGTTTCCTCAACCATTCAAGAGATATGTATATGTATGCTTACATAAACCTCGAAGATTTTAAATGGCCAAGAGACTCCGGAATTTTTCCAGTAAGTTGATTCTGGTGCAGGGCCAAGCTTCTCGAATTTCTCAAATTACCAATTTCAGTTAGATGGAACTTGGAAGCATCAATTAGTCTAATAATAACATCGTGTCCTTTTTTCACCTCTTATCATAAATCTAAACTGGTTCGGTGCATGTTAGACGACGGTGAATGAAAAGAATTTAGACTCTACAGGTCAAGTAAACTAGTTCTTATCATGAACATGATATGCTAATAAAAGTATTTAACTTACACATACTGAAGATTGGTGACAAGTCCAAGCTCACTGACGAGTATTAGCAAGGTCCCTTCAATAATCAAATCCAATTTCAAATTACCAAAACGTAAATGGCAATGACCTAAAAAAGAGTAAAGTTCGGAAAGATGGCACATACACCCTGCCGACACTGTCATTGCTGTTGCAAGTAGCTTGAAACCATGCACATAGATTGACTAGTGTAGGAGCCCAGCTCTGCAGCAAGTTGCTTGGATCTGCCAAATTTGCGTTCCAAGCAGAAAGAGCATCCCCTGTTGAGCAAGAAATTAACTATCATAAGCAGCATTCGACTACCATATCCAAAGAGAAAATATTGAATTTAACAGGGATTTGATATCATCGTTAGGAAAGATCTTTATAGCCCCAGACTTTGGCTTGACCAAAAGGTGTGTGTTTCAGTTCTGATACCTTCTGTGTTGCACTCTACAGACGATGCCATCAGGATTGATTAGAGAAATCTGAACAGGAGAGATCAAAGTATTTTGGAGTTGAATTTCCATGTGAACATTTTGATATGTATAGAATAGAATTTGGCAGTTTCCCACGATCCCTACACGCAATAAAGAATAGAAATCTAAAATATTAGGTTTGAATCAATATTTCAACTTCAGTGAAGTTCCAGAGAAATTTCACCATTAACTTTATCGAAAGTGCCAGGAAGTCCTCGTCGTTTTAAAATTCAAAAGTCAAGTTTGAACAGTTCAGATCTTGAAGTGTAATATGGGTAATTTTTTATGTGATTTTTATTTGAAAATATATTAAAATAAAATTTTTATGATTTTTTAAAATTTATTTTTAATATTAATATACAATATAAATATATAAATAATAATAATTTAAATTTAAAAAAATAATTTTTTTTAAAAATACAATTAAACTACCATGTAAAACAACAAGAAGCATGATACTCAAAGGTCTTATAAATGATTTGGTAGATTAAGGAAATTTTGATGGTTTGGATATTATTTGAAATTATTTTAGTGATTGTTTTTTAAATAATTTTACTTAGAAATATATTAAAATAATATTTTTTTTATTTTTTAAAATTTATTTTTTATATAAACAGATCTAAAATTATATATAAAAAATTAATTTAAAAGAAAAAAAATAAAAAAAACAAACATAAGGACTCCTCGTTTTATAAGGAGTTTAAAAAAAAAAATTCATCGTCTGCAATCTCCAGTCCATAATTTGAAGCAGGCCTCCGCGGCGTTTTTACTTTTTATGGGCCCGAGGGCTCATACTCCTTGGACAAATACCATAAACCCTCGTCCAATACAATATTGGGCTGGGTATAGACGCAGGCCTAAAATAATCGTAAGTCTCGAAGCTTACACAAATGAAAATACATAAACTAGGCTCGTGTGCTAATGGGCCATAGATTGGGTTCAGAGGTGCCTTTGTGACACAATATTTGTCATGAATGCGGCCCTTGACTTGGGCTTGCGATTATCTTGGTGGCTCATTATATGCTTACAAGCATTAGAAAATGTTTTTTAATATATTATCCTAAAAAATAAATTATTTTTTTATTTGATAATGTAATAAGAAAATAAGTTAAAAAATACTTTCTAATATTTAGCTATGCTATGAAAAATAAGCTGAAAAATAATATATATTTTTAAATTTATTAAAAAAATAGATATCAAAATTAACAGATGAAAAAGTTGGAGGGTGAAATTAAAAAAATAATCTAATTTTATAAATTATTTTAAATAAAATAAATAACAATCAAAAGAATTAGAATCAAATCTTGTTATAGGCTCTCATGTTATAACATGACTTATTCCTTTTATTCACATTATAGGCTAATTTACTTCATTTATTGTCAATTAGATTCAGATAACTTGTTTGTATAAATTATGTTATATTCATGTATGTTTTTATGATCATGCATTAATTAAAACTAATGGTAGTATTAACATCATATCAAATTCAGTGCAATCTCATAAATGTAAAATGATTTTTATGATAATATATAGTCATGCATGGTGATGTCTCCAAGAACCATTAAATCAAAAGCAAATAACACTCATCCCTCACTACTCCCTTAAAAATTAAAAAAAAAAAACATAAATAAGAATTAAATAAACATACTTAACAGCCCACATCATCATAGTAATCAAATCTCTTAAAAATCATAAGATCATGAATCATTATTAATTGAACATTACTAGAAACCCTCGAAAGATATAGGTATACGTACATAGCAGCAATACATAGTTTTCCACCGTCTAAATAATTGAACATGTCAAAGCCCTTAATTAGATATGCTTTTGCTTCTATTTTATTGTACTATCGTGATAGAATTATGATCATGAATGAATCCAGGAGTTGGTTAAACTCAGCCTCTTCCCTCCTCTAGCTTCACTGGTTTGGTTTCGTTACAGCAGAGAACGTATGGTAGAGGTAGAATTAGATGCCCATCAAATAGATTTTCCACGCATGGAAGGTCATCACCTGTTAGGAAAACAAGATGAAGTAGTTTTAGAGTCTTTCTGTCCTTGAGTTCTACAAAAATTTTAAGTTTTGAATATCAGATGATGGCAATATCAGTGGCATCCTTCGGTATCAACCGTCAAGATTTGTCAGGCGCAAAAAGATAATATCCACAGCTTCCAAGTTAATTACAAGCTACCTTCGTAATTACAACAGCCAGCAGGATATGTATTTAAAAGACAAATAGGAAGCCTGATACATCACAGCAGGAGCCATTGAAGCCGAAACAGAGAATAAACTATACAGTATAACCTTGAGTTAATGACGAGCTCCTTGGAAAATTGTTGCAAGCACACCGTGAGTAATGAGTGGTAAGCTGATTCAGATAATTGTTAATTTTTTTTATTTTTTTAAATTTATTTTTTATATAAACACAAAAAAACAAATAAAAATTCAAAATTTTACAAAACTCTACTCAAACCATGAGGCCAAAGTGCAACAATAGAGCCACAGATTAAGCCAAAAACCACTGCATCTGCATTTAGCTTGTATTAGAATATCGGTATTGCTCCGCCGCGGGTTAATATTAATTTTTTTCATAATGTAAAAAAATATATTAAGAATATGAAGAATTTTTTAATAGTATTAATAAATCTAACCAAGTGTGTTAATTTTGAAATCTTCCGACTCAACTCTTTGCCTAACTCAAGTTTTTAGTTAAACCGTGTGAGAGTTAACTCGACTTAAATTGATCGATTTTATAGGTCTAAATGCAACCTTGATGATCGATAAAAACATGATTTAGCGTTTAAAAAAACTTCAAGATGATAATTTTTTTGAAAAAATATTGAGACGATGACATATAGGATCAACCTCTCCCTCCCCCTCGAGCGACCTGGGTCATGGACTCTATTGGGTTTAATAACTTTTTTATATATTTTTTATTTAATTATATGATAAAAATTGAAAAACATAACATACACAAATTAGAATTGAAGATCTAAATTGTAAATAAATAAAACTCAAACAAAAGAGAAAAGGACCAAAATAAAAAATCAAAACAAAGAGGATGGATTCTGAAACACAAACCAAAAATAGGGATGGATTTAGGAGGACTTAAACTAAAAGGGAATAAAAACAAAATTAAAAATTAAAAGAATGAGAACTGAAATGAAAAACAAAATATATAAAAAATTGTAATTGAATGACAAAATTGAAAGAAAAAACAAAATTTATATAAAAGGAATAAGGACAAAATAAGAAATTCAAAGAATGAGGACTGAAATTGACAAACAACAAACAAAAAGGATAATTGTACACTTTAGTTGTCAAAAGAGAGAAAAGAAAGAAAAAATACAGACAATCGATCACCGGCAGCAATCGAACCATTATCCATCTACACGTGCCACACCATATGAAAGAGGGAACGACTGCGCATCTAGGGAGACGGTGGATGACCAGATTTAGCCACCAGGCGACATCACACACGCCACTTGAATAGCGCGGGCACACGCCCACTCATTAGTGCCCGTGGAATACATGTCAGTAGCTTTTCAATTAAAAAATAAAAAATAAAATATCAAAAATATCAAAAAATATCAAAATACCCCCCATAATCCTCTTAATTACATAAAATACTCATGTGAAAATACCAAAATACTCTAAAAGCAAAGCTTTTTTTTATCTTTTCTGAGGATAAAAGCATTATTTTACTATATATGAAAATTAAAAAAAAAAAAACATTGTCCAACAGCCTATTTTTTTTTATATATTAGGAGCAAAAAAATATTTTTATTACAAATATTGTAAAAGGCCAAGAAAATCATTGGTTAACCTTTCTAAATTTTGTTGACTCTATATGTAAAAATATATTATTTTTACTATGTTTAAAAATTTGAAAAAACACATTCACCGGCAAACAATTTTTAAACCACAAATAAAATGCAATGTCAAATGTTCTTTAACAAACTAATGTAGCAAGGAATAAATTTGATGATTAAGGTTCTTAATTTAAATTTGGGAGTCAGAGTATCCCAGAATAATTTTGTAAATGTTATCTGATGTTAAAGAGTCCGAAAGATCTTTGCTGAAACTTGAAGTTAACGACCTGCTCCACTTACGGTTCGGAATCAATGTGTGCATTGAACTGGGTCATCGCATCTAGAATACGGATTCTCCATGTATATTTTATTCAAGTTCCAAAAAATGGCATCGGTTCACTGGCATTTCGGGTATCCAACTACATGTTTTAACCAATCTTTTGGAATATCAGCAAGAATAACTACAATAAAATCTAATAATTTGCCAAGCCTGATGACCAGGGGTGACTTGTATTATAATTTTGCCTCCCAAACCGAATCTTATCCCTTTTTCCTTTGGAAAAGATGATTAGTTAAGAGGTTATATAGCATAAACTCCATCTCTCAGATGCTCCAGATCTGCCTGCTGTCACCACATCATCCCCACGATGCCTGCTCTCCAACAGCTGTTCTCCCCAGCTGTCCCACCTCTACTGCTATTTTTAAGTGGGACAAAACATCTTCAAATGCAAACATGTTAAGGAGATGCTGGCACGATCAAGAACAATGCACATGTGCGCAAGAAAGGTAGATGCGGAGACAAGCACCACTAAATTATACATTCTCTACGAGACGAACGTAAAGAATATTTACAGTGATATCAAGGACCTCTAACTAAGCATGAATTCAACAGTCAGGAGCTTCAGTTGTCTTCACAAATCGACCCTTCACTCGCTTCCTGGAATCAGCTCTCGCCTTTCTTGATTCATACCGTATGTGCTTATCATATCTATTAATACAAAATTTAACAGTACAGAGTGCATTACTTGATAAGCATGCAGTAGAGATAACTAGCAAAAGAAGGTAGGCATACCTTCGGGTTTTCTTCTTCTCCTTGTAACGTTGCATAGCATCACCTCTATTCCGCACCAACAGCTCCATGTCAACCTTGGTTGCTGCTTCTGTTTTGAAGCCTTCACCTCTTACGAGAATAGACTGTTCCATAAACTGGACATCTTTAGAGCTACCTGAACATTTTGGTTTACAAAAAGCTGTGCCTGACAACACTCTTGCAATAGGGAGGTTGTTACTTTCAGATGTTGCTGGTCCCTGGCTGGATGTTAAGTTATTATTTAAGTTGTTCTGCATTTAAAAAATACAACGTACAAAGAAGAGAAGGCAGATGAGTCACTGACAATGCACAGAGGGATTGGCATAAATAGGCAACAGATGATGTAGAACAGGTCCAGTCACATTAAGGTCAAGGAGCTTTCGCAATCAAATGCCCAACAGTATAGCTCAATTCATTTCTATATCATATATGTGAACATACAGAAAAGGACTGCATTCAAAAGCTTAAACATTCAAAGCACATAGCTATGTCTTATAAATTATAATTTAAAACTGGTTAGAATGGTCTGGTGTTAGTTAGATTACTAGTGAACACACAGAATAATATAAGTTACAAATTTCAACTAATTCCATCTACAATATTAGCGAGTACATTTTAAACGAATCCTTCTATTAGACTAAAATTTATGTTGTTACTGCCCAAAACTAGAAATACTGGGATTTGACATCCCAAATCAGATTTTTAAACGTTATCCTATCTTCATAAGTAGCGCGTTAACACTTCCTAAGAAAACTTTGTTGCACCAACTAAAACATAGAAAGTTTGCAAGAAAACCAAAGAAATTCCTGCCCAAAGATTTGACAGGGGTTCCAGCCAAGATTCCCAAAATTATCAATAGAACTTACATTAAATGATGCCATATCATCATGCACGATGGAGCAATTCATCTGGTACATGTTTCCCAACATTTTCGTGTTGGTTAAAGATGTTTCTTTCATTGGTTCACTGAAATTCTTGATCACAAATCCTGCATCGTTTGCACCATACTCGATTTCTAATTGGCCAGATTCATCATGACTCCTCAGTTGCCCTAAATGAAAATCCCATATCTGAAAAGGTAGGAATTTTCTGTTATTATTGGAGACACGTGATATCCTTTCTTTGGAGATTTTACATAGAAAACTACTCAGTCATCTGAGCGAGGTGATAAAAATAATAGGAGCAGGGACATGACCTCAGGGCAAACATTTCCTAGAAAGGACAGTTGAAAATCCTTAAACAATTGAATTTTCTAATTGCAAAATGCTATATTCATTAAGGAGCATTTGAAGTTCAAACCTTAATGACACCTTCAAGAAACTACAAGCAAAATGCAACACATACTCGTGATAGACCAGCGAATTTCACCCCAAAATTTTTTCATTGTATAATTATTTAGGTCCCAAATAGAAGCCGCAATCAATTTGAGCATTGTATTACTTGAAAGATGAGCAAGCGATACATTTACTTGTTTTGGTTGGCAATGTTTATACTCGATCAACATTAACAAAGACAACAAGAAGAAATACTCATAAAACATGGTATATCTTTGGAAAAGCTCAGTAATTCATATTTTTACCTGAGTGCCATGAGCATTGGCATTACTGTCCCACATTATATCCTCACCGATAAGTTTTCCATTAGACTTGACACCCACCTCCGTCGGCAGCATAAGCAAAGAAGTAAACGGCATTTGTTCGTGCAACAATTGCTCACCTCTAACATTACCATCACTACCACCACCACCGACATTATCATTCCCAAAACGCCCGCCATTCCCATTCCCATTCCCATTCCCAAATCCCACACCCTCCCGCCACGCACTCCTACTCTGCGTCTCTGGCACCAAATTCTCTCCTTCTCTACCATCACCACCGCCAAAATCACAACCCTCCCCGTCACCAAAATCACCACCCTCATCATCACCACCACCACCACCCTCACCGCCACCGCCACCACCACCCATCAAATCCCTCTTTAACAACTCCACCAACTGCTTATATATCACATGCTTGTATTTCCCACAACTTGGACTCTTGCTCACATTTCCAAAAACCATAACATTGTCAACATTCCTATTACCATTATTACTGTTTTCATTTGGCACCATCAAGTCCTGAAAACTAAAATTACCACTAGATTTATTATAAACCCAAGGCTCATTCACCAAATCATGGACGACCCCACAACTATTAGTACTCCATTTTTCAATCAACGGCTCCTGCTTCTTCTCTTCCAAATCAAAACCCCATATAGAAGCCAAATCAAGAGCTGTGGGACAACCGGAAAACCCTTCAATAATAGTACGATCGTGTGAAGCGGACACGGAACAACTACCGTGAGCATCCCAATCACACTCTTGACAGAGTACCAAATTGTCAGTTGCGCAGCGGACAGAAACAAGCTCCGAGTTGCAATTGTCGCAGATCTGTGCGCGGACATGCTTGCGTGAGAGAAGGTTTGCGGAGTGGACATGTTGATCGCAGAATAAACAAAGTTTTGCGGAGTCGGCTCTGCAGTAAAGAACTGCAGTTTGTTCACTGCAGAAATCACATGGTACTGTTTCTTTGGTCTTTGAATTGTGGGTAACCATATTTTTATCTGCTAAGAAAAGCGAAACCCTAAAGAGAAATGAGGAAGAGAGTGTTTTGGGAGTGAAAGGAGGAAGAAGAGATACTTCTTTCTTTCTTTTTGTAGTAAAAGGTGAATAAATTAATAATAATAATAATAATTCAATGTAGAGCAACAGCCAGCAGCAGCTTTTGTACATGAGAGGGATGTTGTTGTAGTATCAATAAAGTTATTGAATAGTATTATAGATCGCTTTCAAAATTATTTTTGTTTGATTATTAAAATAATATTTTTTTTATTTTTAAAAATTTATTTTTAATATTATTATATTACAACAAAAAATAATTTAAAATAAAAATATACAAATCTCTGTTGAAACGCAGTTAAACATCCCAAAACTAGGAAAGATGGAGCCTAAAAATAGTAGTTATGTGATCCCTATTATCCCGTCGGTTGAATAAATTGTTTTTGGAAAAAAATAAATATATAAGCTTCTTAATTATTTTAAAAAAAATTAATTAAAAATTAAAAAATTTATAAGAACTATTTGTGTCAATAAATATAAAAAATAAAGTGTTAACATGTTTATTCAACTCGTCTAATTGTATGTCGAATTGTTTTTTTTAATATAAAATATTAATATGCAAATGTTATTAATATATTTTTTTTTATTTTAAGTAAAAAATATAATTATAAATCACATAGTCAATTATTAAATGTAATAAAATATAATAAATATCATGTGCATTAATAAAAAAAAATAGAACAATATTGCAATTGTTGTAGCAAAACATAATTTTCTTAGTCTATATAGAATAAATTTTTAAAAAACAAAACGTGTAAAGAAAAAAATAAAAATAAAATAAAAAGAAAAAAATAAAATAGTATAAATAGACCAAGTGTAAATAATTAAAAAATAATATTTTTTCTAGAAAAAAAAATGCAAAGAAGACAAAAAGAAAAACTAAAGAAACATTAAATCATGAATTCGGCATGTAGGTTGTATTTAAAAAAAACAATACTATGCAAAGAAGAAAAAAGGAAAACTAAAGAAACATTAAAATCATGAATTTGGCATGCAAGTTATATTTTAAAAAAAAAACAATACTAGGTATGTAAGTTGCTCTAATGTATTTTTTCACATGAAAAAATAAAAGTGTCGTTTGAAAAGCCTGTGCAATCATCTAACTGAATAAATCGATAACTATTTATGTAAATAAAAAAAGTTGTTAACAATGACCAAGAGAAAAAAAATGTAAAAATGAGATATTTATCTAATTATGTTTATTAAACTTTTTTATTTAAATAAATGAATGACAAATCCACCATGAAAAACTCATGACTCAAACGATAAATACAAACAAAAATTATTGATAAACCCACACCATAAAAAATATTATGAAAAGTCAAACACATCAGAAAAATATAAGGAATGGACAGCTGTCGGTACGATGAAAACATATAAAAAAAATTAAAAAAAAGTCTAAAGTGAACCCGACAGTTAGCTCGGGTGAACAAATCAAATATATGATCTAGGATATAAAATTGGGATTACCCCATATATAACAAAGCGGAAAAAAATACTGGCAAAAAAATATTTAAAAAAAAACCAAAATTGACTCTGGCTAATTTTTCAGATCTATAATCTAGGTCATGAGATCAAAGTTACTGCCTTAAAGGGAAACCTGAAAAAATAAAAGAAACATGATTCTTAACCAAACAAATATCGATGATGAAATCGAGGAAAAAAATTAATAAAAAAACAATGCAAAATAAAACAAATAGCAATTAAAATAATTATGACTAAATTTAACGTAAAAACCAACTAAAATTAAATGTTTAGGGAAAATTTAAATGAAATTAAATGTTCAGGGATGAAATTGAAAAAAACAAATCAATTGAAAAAATAACAATTGAAAGAATTGGCACCAAACTTGACATAAAAATTCAATGAAAATAAATGCATAGGGATGAAATTAAAGAAAAAGAAATAAATCAAGAAAATTATTGAAAACAAAAAAAAATAGCAATTAAAGGAATGAAGACCACATTTGTTTTAAAAACTAACAAAATCAAACAATTAGGAATGAAATCAAAAATAAAATCTAATTAAAAACAATCAATATAAATAAAATATTTGCAATCAAAAGTAGAATGACCGAATCAAAAAAAAAAAAAATTAAAGGACTGGTACAAGTTTTTGTATGGTCAGTAGCATGTAATCTGAGAAAAAAAAAAAGAAAACAAAAAGTCAATGGGTGTCAAATTATACCTCACTACTATACACACTCCATCCAGGGAGGAAAAATGATGCAACATAAGCTTGATTCAATCATCGTCGTCAGCCGCACACACCACTTAAAAATAGCAGAGTGGCTGATGCGTGCCAGGCAGGCGTCAACAACCCTTTTTTTATGTGCACAAAACTGAAAATGCCCCTATGACAAAGCAACAATAACAAAAAACCCTTATGAAACTACAACTAAACCCTTTAAGTCAAGGCTAAAAAATTTGAATGGTAAGGGTAATGGAGTAATTCAACTACTCATAAAATTATATATAAAAATGCCTCTAAGACTAAATAGCAATAACAAAAAAAACCATTAGAAAATAACAATCAAGCTCCTAAAACTGAGGCTAATAAATTTGCATAGTAAAAATATCAGCGTAATTCTATTTGTCGTGGCAAAATTGAAATTATCAAACGACTCCTAGACTAGAGTTTCTAATTGTTTGCTTTCTAAAGGCGATGCGATACTTGCATTGTTATTAAAATAAAATAAAAAATAATATTCCCCCGAACAAATCAAAAATAATAAATTGGTCATAAATAAAGATTATCAAACCCTCCAAGTAAAAATTCAAAAATTAAATAATAAAGAATAAAAGAATAATTTTACTGTGATGAGCTACAGTGGAAAACCATCTGGAATAGTATTTTCCACTATACTTGATCTTTTGAACTTTTTGGCTGAGCTGGCATGTTAGATTCATTTTTAAAGTCGCGATCGTCCAAGATTAATGCTTCTTCTTTTTTTTTTTTTCCCCATGAAACTATTAAAGGAGTAGGACTATTGGTAGGTAGTTTATTTAATTTCTCTGAGTTTTACCAAGGAAAAATAGTAATTTATTTATACATTGCCTTTGCTGTGAAAATCCCAGATATTTTTTTTTGGCGGGGGGTGGGTAAATTATGAGATATTTGTAAAATATGACTTAAATATGAATTGTTTTCTCTTGAAATTTATGCATATTGGACCTCATCTCTAACTTTATAGATTAATAATTTCCTTATATATTAAAATTATATACATACATGGCTTAATTATGAGACATTTATAAAATATGTCTTTAATATTTACTTGTTCTCTCTAAAACTTATGCCTTATTGGACCCATCTCTAACTTTTCTTAATAAATTAAAAAGCTTCAGTGTAGTATTCTTGTACTGTAGAAGACAACCATGATATTGTATTTTTTTTTATAGATGTTTTTATTTGACTTAATGTTCATTTATAGATTAAGTATGCATCAAATGTAACATTATTTTGTCGCAAAAGTGGATAAATCCATTAAAAAAAAAAAACTTAGACGCGGGGTGAATTCATTGTGCCCCTGAACACATATCACTACTCATCACAAGAACATAATTGCTTTTTTGCCCTCCATAAAAACCAATGAAACTACCTATTATGGGTGATATGGTATTTCATCATGATCAATATTATATTGATTATGAATAATTTGATATTTTCAACTTTTCTCACATAATATAATTACCAAATTATTCTTAAAAGCAAAATTAATTTAATGACCAAAATTAATTTAACGAGAGTCTAGGGTTTTTTTTCACCTCTTCTTTATTAAAATACTAAAAAATAACTTAATTGCCTTTAAAAGCACAATTTCTTCAACTGTTTTCAAGTGGATTTTTTTTATTTTTATTTTGATTTTTTTTTGTTATAGTCAAGTTGATCGGAAGTAATTTGATATTTTAATAAATACATAACATAAATAAAAAACAAAAAATAATTGGCACGCACGTCGCACGAGCTGACGTTTGGAATGCCTACACACTCTTTGGAAGGAGCATATGGAGTCGCCAAGTGAGCAAACACCAGCTTTTGCGATGGTGTTTGAGTTGACTTGGCAGCCCCTTCATGCCTGAGCAACGAGTGCGCCCGACAAATCTTTGGACCGGCATCAACAACATTTTCTTTTATTTTTCTTTGTTCTTCTTAATTTTCAAACCCGACCCTTCAAAATTTTAAAGCATCCATTTAATTTATTTTTTCCTTTGAGTTTGGTCTCTGATATTTTGAATACTATTTATTTTATTTAAAAGTAATTTATAAAATTACATTTTTTTTTCAATTTTATCCTCATTTGGTTTTTTCATCTGACATATTTGATTCTTATTTTTTTATAGCTATTTTTTTTAATTATTTTCTTAATATAATTTTTTTTCAGTTTCATCCTACGTCATTTGATTTGATTTTTTTTTTATTTCAAACTTTGTCCCTATTATTTTGATTGCAATTCGTTTTGTTTTAGATCTTTTTTTTATTGAAACTTTTATTTTTGATTCCATTCCTTAACATTTTATTGAATGAGGATTTAGCTTCATGATTTTTTTGATTTGTCTTTTATGGAGTAACCTTAACCTTAGGACCCGAGTCATGTGTTTGAAAAGTATCCAATTTGAAAAGGGCCAATATATTGGGGTCCTTGTTTTTTAAATTTGGTATTGGACTAACCTATCAAACCCGTGATCCGAGTCATGAGATTGAAATAACTCTATAAAAAACAAATAAAAAAATCAAGAAACTCAATTTTCAATAAATTAATATTGAATGATGAAATTGAAAAAAAAACAATTAAAAAAAGCAATCTAAAAACCTTAACTAACCTTTTAAATCCATGTCTTCTAACATATCTAATATTAAAAATTAAAAAAAAAATTATGAAATGACCTATTTGTTTTTGTGTTTCAAAAACGTTTTTGAAAAAATTTAAATTTTTTTTAATTTTTTCTTTACTTCAAATTAATATTTTTTTGATGTTTTCTAATCATTTTAATATAATAATATTAAAAATAATTTAAAAAAATAAAAAATACTATTTTAATATTTTTTTAAATAAAAAATACTTTAAAAATAATTATAACTACATTTACCAACACAGTATTGTCAAACGGCGGAAGTAACCATAAAACGGGGACCATGGAAGGAAATTGAAAAACAACTCACGTGCGAAGGCATATGGAGTGGAGGTAGATAAGCCTTTTGTCAGGTGTAGGTGCGGCAGCATCACATAAGAGGAAAGGATTTGTGGGCCCCTATGTCACAACTCGTCATCCATGACGTCTCTCCTGCTCGTTTTGGGTTAGTTCCACTTCCACCGTCGTAGGAATTTATTTAACTCTTTCGTCTGTATAATCCTCCACCTTCACCTTTTTATCCGCTATCTATTCAGCCTAGAATGTACTCAAGTTACTTTCCATGCTAAGTTACGGGTTAGAACAAGGTGTTTTTTTTAAAAAACAATCAAAGAAAAAAAATCAGTTGAGAAAAAAAGTGAGGTTTTTGCCGTCACAATTTCTATCTGGGCAACGTTTGATTTCCAATTCCAAGTTGGAAAATCTGCCCTTTGACTTCCCAAGCTTGACTTGTTGAATTGAATCAAAATTCATGATCCTATTGTTTAATATCGTCAAATAAAAATTAAAACAAAAAATGTCAAAAGAGACAAAAGGCAAATGTTGAGCCAGAGATACGAACCTGCGCCTAAAAGCTATAAAACTTGCACTTCGACAACTTGGCCAACGCCATTTTCCTGTCGTCAGCGCCCACCTTTTGTTTTAACAAAATCATTTTTATAAAAAATTCGCCAAACATCAAACAGAGTCCAGCCAGTATGGTGGTGTATAAAGAATTTCGGTATCTGAAACTTAATTTTCAATCGTTTTTTAATATCTAAAATTACATTGAAATTATTATAAATACCCAAATAAATCTATATATGGCTGAAAAACACCCCAAAAATCAGCAGTAAGAACCCACGCTCCACAATAAATGTGCTAGGGGGTTTGATATATAACTAGTATATTGACCCGCGCTTCGTAGTGAGTCAATATTATTTTTTTAAAATGTTAAAAAATATTAAAAGTGTAAAGAATGTTTTAAATCCTTTGGGTCTAGCGGCCATGCCAGACCTGCGCCTAGGTCAGACAACCTTGACAGACCCAAGAGAAATAGATTTAGGGCCATGCCAAACCCAAGAGCCGTGAGTCTGAGGCCATTCTAGACCCACGTTTGGGTTTGACATCAAACATGGTTACCACACCTAAGGCTCTTGAGCCTAACATTGTTGCCAGACCTAAGTAGCTTGGGTTTGACGTGTTGGCTAGATCCAAGGTGCTTGGGTCCGGTAACCCTTATTAGACCCAAGCAATCAACAAACAAACAGAGGACAATTGTGCACTTAAGTTGTTAGGAGAGAGAAAATAAAGAAAAAACACAAACAATCGATCATCGGCGGCTATCCAACCATGATATGTCTACAGGCGCCGCACCATATGGAAGAGGGCATGTCCGCGCATCTATCTAGACGGCGTATGGCCAGATTTGGTCGCTAGGAGGTGTCTCATGCACCTCCTTAACGGCACAAGCGTCGCCTACTTGTTGGGGGCGTGTGGAACACGCGCCAACAGCTTTTCAAATAAAAAATAAAAAAAAAACAACGTGAAAAATATTAAAATGCCTCCCTTGGTCCTCTTAATTACACACTATACCCATGTAAATTTCATTGTCGCAATCCACAGTAATCTGTGTATGGTGCAACAATGAAATCCTTGTGTCATTTAGCTTTCTTTATAATAAAAAAGTTTGTTTAGACTTTAGACTCAACATGAGTTTTTTCTTACATGTTTTTTTTATTAGTTTAGTCATTCAATTTTCTTAGTTATGTTTTTTATTCAGTTTAGACATGAGATTAATATAAATAGAATTGTTTTTATTCAATTTAGACATTTGATTAATATAAATAGAGTTGCTTAACTTATATGTCAATAGACTAATTAAACAAAAATATTTAGTTAGGGTTTTTCTATGGTGACTTTGATAGAATTTTGTATTGTTCATGCTTGCTATTTTTTTTTGTGTTATTTGATATCAAAGCCTAATGCTTCCTAGAGGTTAGTTGCTGAACAACGTTTTTGTGTAAGAGAGGATGAGCCTGTTAGTTGGTGGATGTAAGAATCATGGGAAATCATATGGAGAGTGAACATGGTTCCATATTTAATTTTGAAAACCTGTTTGAGAGGTGAGAGTAGAGGAGAAAACCTCTTGATGTGGATGATATTATGGAGATTATGATATTAATTATTACACAAACAATGACAACAATGAAAGTAATAATGTAATCGATGGTTTTCATATTAATAGCTTCAGGTTGGGTGCAAAGAGAACATGAAAGATATTCAACAATTTTTTTTATTGATTTAGACAATGCCAATTTTTTATTACAAGTTTATTATTATCACAAAATATAGATTTATTCATGTATTATATAAATACAATACATGTTGATAAAATAAGTTTAAGGTTTGTAATTCATTACTCTATAAGCAAAAAAAAAAAAAAAAAGAAGAAATAATTTGTGAATTGATATTTTTTATGTAAAAATTTATCATGGAAGGACTGAAGCTAAAATCTATAACTGAGATTGAGGTAATAACCATTTGAATTTGAATATGAGTTCTTTCTAACTCCATGGATTGATGTAGGAGCTTTTTTTTTATTATTCAATTTAGAAATTTATTTTCCTTAGTTATTCTTTTCTTATTTAGTTTATGAATTTTATTTATTATTATTATTTAGGTTAAGCTTAAAATTAATACAGATAAAGTTGTCTAATTTATATTTTAGTAGAATAATTAGAGATAAGTATTTACTAATAAAATTTCAAATTAAATTTTTTGTTTGAATATACTATTTGATAGAATTTGTATTGCTTATGCTTGCTATTTTTTGGTGTTGTTTCCTATAGCGTCATTTTCATCATTTGCGGTGGATGGCGCAGGCAAGAATCAAGTCAGCCTATATGTACAGCCGAGTTCACATTGGAGAAATATAAAAATTAACTCGTTCCCGTCCATGATTGAGAAGGGTTTTTTTTTTTTTTTTTTTATGACAAAGAAAGTTGATGTTAGAAAATAAAAGTTTTCCACCAAATGACTTTAAATTTTCATTAGTCTTTTGCTGATTTTTAATGATACTGCAAAATCACATGTTGAATGCCAGCAATATAATAAAACGAAAGCATCCAGCGTTTGGTGCTTCCTGTGTTAATAGCTGGAAGTCTGATGTTGGGAGTGATGGCATGTCGCAGACACCTCCGCCTGGTGGATCTGCCACTCTGGCGTTTAGAATGAGGTATTTTGATGCCTTTGCTTTCCTAATTATCTGGAGTAGAACCTGGTTAATAGGAGTTTGTAATTAATTTGGAGTTCCAGAGGATTGGATTGGATTGAATTGTAGGGGATGTTTTTGTCCCGTGAGGTTACGTGCCATGCCAGTTTCTTGTGTTATTGGAGGATGCGTGGGAACTGAGGTTGCGAGTGCTTTTGGTGGGAAGGCTATCTGAGAATTCTGAAGCAGCATTTTATGATATTGAAACCTGCAGATTAATATGGAGTTTGGAGGTGCAAGTCTCAGCAAGGTTACATTGGATGATAATTGTTAGAGAAAGAAAAAGGAAGGAGCTGATAAATTATTCAAGGAATTCTCTCCCCAAATACGTTTGGGAACGCGGTGCAAACCGCGTTCCTAAAAAAATTAATTTTTTTTTGTTAAAATTTAA
Organism: Populus trichocarpa; assembly: GCF_000002775.5. Lineage (NCBI taxonomy): Eukaryota > Viridiplantae > Streptophyta > Magnoliopsida > Malpighiales > Salicaceae > Populus > Populus trichocarpa. The sequence goes on along the minus strand of NC_037287.2, from coordinate 17,523,079 downwards.
TATATTTTAGATCGTTTTGATGTGCTGATGTCAAAAATAATTTTTAAAAAATAAAAAAACATCATTGGCATGCATTTCGGCACGAAAAGTTATTTGAAAAACAACCGCAACCACACTGTAAAATACTTAAAGAGAAAGGCAGTGGCTACTGTTCATATTGCTTGTATTAGAGACAGTGGACTCGGTATGATTAGTAATTCGAATGGTGGGTGTGCTTCTTGTGGTGGAGTTTTTACTCTGTTGTGCTGTTTTCTTATTCGCATGTTGAAAGATTATTAGGTGTGGAAATTTCTGTCTTTCTTTTTCCAGAAACTAAAGTTGCCGAGGCTTGGGAACGATATTCACAGACCTTGGAGCCAGACAGAGGGTTTAGAGGGGGAGAGAACAGAAATGCTGCTCATGTCGTTGGCAGTAGTGCCAGAGAGGGCACATGAACGATTATTTGAGTGGTAGTGTTATAACAAATTAGAGTTTTATTTGGTTATTATATAAGAACACAACATGCGAACGCTTCCCATGTGAGCTCATAATTAGCATTTAAGTTGGCGATGCTAATTTCTGCCAGCACGAGTTCAGTTTTGTAAAGGTTTAACAAAAGCATGCTCTGACAGCAATCACATGTTTTGACTACAATAGATTACAGCACTTTTATGGATGCAACAAAAACATGACTAGCTATGTTCATTAATTCTGATTTTCTGTTCACAAATTCAATGCAGGAAACTGGTACTGAAGTTTCAGAGTGCCTTGAAAAATGCTATGCAAATGACCCATATGCTAGAGGGTATGCTGTCTGTCTCAGTTTGCCAACAATTCTTTGAAATGGTTAAGTAGTTTACTTAAAGATAGATTGTTTAGGAGTTCGCGTCTGCGCTTAAATCAAAACGCGGGAGCAACATATTTTATAATGCTAAAAAGTATTTTACTGTTTATACGAGATCCAGACAAATTATTTTTAAACCGCAAGTTTGCAGAAAGTAGCTCTTCACTGTTTTTCGCAAACCTGCGGACAGTGAAGAGTTTCACTCTCCACTGTTCACGTGAATAATGGAGTTCAACTCCACTGTTCCGGCTGAACTGGGTCCGGTCCAAAGCTAAATGCATTGAACCGGGTCCCACCTAGTTAAAAAAAATCAATTTTTATTTTTATTTTTAATTGTGTTTTATTCAAAAAATTAGAAGGAGATCGCTTGATGACATAGCATTTGCAGAATTTGATCGCAATCCCAATTTTGTTCTTGATGATATTTTACCTGATGTTGTTGTGCGCTTAAGAAACCAAGAAAACTGTAGTCTTTGTCAGATGAATTTCATACGTGATGAAATTGTAGATAGTTTAATGGAACAATAAAAAATATTTGATATAAGTAATAGTTAAATCTACAATATTTAAATTAAAAACCATCAATATTAATATATATATAATTATTTTATAACCTCAAATTTGAAAAACATTCTTTTAACCAAATACGTTAAACTATTTTTTATTCAACCTCAATTTCAACCACAGTTTTAACCAAACATATATAAATACCAAACCAACTTCAACTAAAAATTACTTTTATAAAATAACTTTTTTCAAACAATGACCACAAAAGCTACAACAATTTAGCCTGAAATTATGCAGCGTTGTTAATCATCATAAGATGTTTGCATTTTTATTTTGCGCATATAGATTGAAATCTCTCTGATTATATGCTGTTCATTTGCTAGAATAGGCTCTCACCAGATGGCCAAAGGACATTACATTATTTGTGAATCTTGGATTACATACTTCAAAACCCAAAGGATGGGATAAATTAGCTGATGAAAAACCCAGTATACTTTCTTTCTCTAACACAAGTACGTATGAGTTGCGAGTAACTGATACGATAGTGCAATGCACACCGGTAAGCACATTCTACTTGAAGGATTAAGCAGGTGTACTTCCTTTAAAGAAATTATCAGATACAGCATCATTTATGTCCGTTTGCTGCCAAACTTTCAATTTGCAGGTGTTGATGATGGCAAGTAGAACTGGAAGTGTGAGGGCAAGCATGTTTTCTACGCTGATATTCTTGTGATTCTGTGCCTTTAAATCTAAAATATACGATTCCAAAATTGCTGTCAAACAACTATTTTACGCAACCACATGATCAAGATCACAAAAGTTTATACTACTCGCTATCTCTGCTGTAGAAACTATATAAGAATGATGAAGAAAGTCCAACCCTCTGTACTCGAACACACCCCCCCTCTTCTGCTCCTAGCTTCACTTGATTGTATACTATTCAGGAGTGCGAAAACCAAAAGTTGGTGCTCAGAAACCGCTTCCATTCGTCAAAAGCTCAACTTAACAACCTAATATTACTGTCAAACAGTTATTTTATATTATCACATGATCACGTCACAAAATTTTATACTCCCTGCTATCTCTGCTGCAGAAACCATATAAATGGCCTAGAATCTCTGTTTCAAAATATGCAGAATATGCACTTGTGATTATACTTTCAACGCAGAAACTTAGCTAAGCTAATCTGGATTTAAAAGTAAAAATTACAACTGATAACTAATTCTGGTTTGTGAAGTAGAAATTGATCATGGACCCGTGATTTGGGATGAGGCTTTGTGCATGTCTACTTTTCTAAACCTCTGCTGTGCCTTTACGTTGGCTAAAAGTGGTTTAGAAGTGACCAAGGATATTCAAGGCTGACTTCATATGTCTTCCATGATTCTCCTCAAAGTGCAAAGAAACTAATCAAAAGACATCAACTAAGTATTGACCACATGTATCAACCGGAATGCTAGCCTCGTTTTCCTCTTAGATACACAAAATGAATTATATAATAAATTAACAGAATTCAGACATTGATCCAAGTATTAGTTGTTAGTTAAAAAAAGAAGAGGTATTAGTTATTATTGCCACATTGAATAAAACAAACAACAGAATTCAGTAAGTGAAATAATAGTTATTAAACCCTGCACGGGGATTGACCCGACTAAGTAGTTGGTCTGAGTTACACAAGTTGACTTATTCAGGAAAATAAAAAAAATATGTTTGAGGTTTTAATATTCCGCATGGAAAAGTTTTGAAACAAAACATATAAATGTAAGCTGTAAAAAAAAAGAGAGGTATGAAGTGTAATATAATTATTCCACATCTAAAAAAATTAAAAAAACAATTTATATGAATGTAAATTATAAAAATAAAAATATGAGACATGAAATATAGTATAATTATTATCGTACATCAAAAAATTAAAAATCAATTCAGATTGATGTAGATTATATATAGTTATCTCAAATAGAAAAGTTAAAAAACAATCATTGTAAATATAAATTATCTTAAATGAAAAAGTTAAGAAACAATCATTGTAAATATAAGTTATAAAAAAATAATGAGGGTAAATATTTCCATAAATTAATTTTATATTTTTAAGATTTATTAAAAAAATAAAAAAATACTAAAAAAACTTGAGTTTCACCCGGGTCACTCAGACGGATCATCCAAATTTAACTGGCCAATAACATCTTCAAGTTTGTTTGGTTTGAAACCTGGAAAATGCCTCGGATTGCCTGAGTTTTAGATTAATCTGTCGATGAATGAAAAGTTACGCAGATAAGGCTTTATTTATAATAATTTAATCATGATTCATAGTGTCTCTTATTTCCGAATGCTTTTACATGTTATCAAGCTTTTGTAACCATTTTATTCCACTCATGAATAAAATCATAGCATAGTTATTAACCCAAATTTTGAGTTTCTTTCGTGTAAATGAATTTTTACCCTTCACGAATTGTGTAATTACAGATTTACAGAATTTACCAACACATAAATCTTTCATTCCATTGTTATAGATGATGATGATGATCGTATTTGTCAAACAGAACCGACAATTCTAGATTTGAAAGGACGTTTTTGAGAAACAATTATAAATTGGGTGATTGATATGAAACTTTTTGATAAACTTGAATATTTAAAATTTTGATTAAGTGGATTTTATAACGTATTTTTTTCCACCCCACGGAAGATGAGAAGATTATTCGTTGTTTTTTCAAAAACCTTCAGATATCTTTTAATCCTGTCCTAACCGTTACATTAATTATATTCGGTTTTTATTGAAAAAATTCAACATTTTTTTTTTGTTAATTTAAGGAATCCATAATTTACATTTGTAAGAAATTATTTTTTATTATTTTACTTGAATAAAACTTTATCATTCGTTGGTGAGAAAGGATGGTAAAGGGTATGGTTTTTGAGTTTTAATTAATTTTTAATTCCATATTACTTTGACGATGTTTTTCCCCTTCCTTCGGTGTAGGCACATAACTGATCTAATTACAATTCCATATTCTACAAACCTTGCTGTATAAAATGTATTGCAAATAAATATGAAAGTTACTCAAATTAATCCCACCACTATCCATTCTTAATAATTAATGATAAAAAATATATTAAATGATTTAATTGACAAAAATAGTACACGAAATTTATCTATAAAAAAAATACTAAAAAAAACTCATGACAATAAAAAAACTCGATGATATATATATATATATATATATATATATATATATATATATATTTTTTGATAGAAAAGATATTAAAGTTTTTGTTTGAGGCAAGCTCAAAAGACAACTCGAACATGAAACAAAGATAACAAATTTGACAATCACAGATTTAAAATATTTTTTATAACAAAATTAATTAGCAATATACAGTTTTTTTGGAAAATATGAAAGAAATAGTACATACAATTGAAAATATTATCCCTCTTCCTAAATTGTTCACAAGAACACTAGTTTTGGACGAACATATCAGCTCATCATGCCGACCTTAAATCTTTTTTCATCATTCAATGATGGAATTTTATATATAATTTAGGTTCTTTCTTTTCTTAACCATTTAGTTCTTTCAATCGAGTATTGATCACGAGATTCAACTTCGAATTTTTTTAATAATACTAAATACTTTATTAACTAAATGGCTTATTCGTAGGCCACAGTCTAGAATTGATTGAATCGGTTAAATTAGACTCCCAGGACATTTTAGGTGTTTGTTGGTGTCAACAACGTAAATAGCAGGTGAGACTGGTTAAAAAAGAGGCAAGAATCTATACAATATATGAAAATAGACGAAGCTGGAATGATTTCTGAGATTATCAAATAGACATGTTATATCCTAAAAAACTCAAAAGTTATTCAGTAACAAGGTTTTTGGGGGTGAATTTGTTACTGCAGTTTGCTTGTCTCTTATAGCAGGTTAATATACTCTTAAATGTTTAAATAAATATCTTGAAAAAAAGAGATAATAGAATAATATTTTAAAAAAATACTCTAAAAATATATATACAGTAAAAAATAGAGATTGTGAACCCGAAACTTGAAGAATTCATAAAGTATTTATAGCTCATGAGTCTTGTTCTTTTATAAAGAAAAATAATTAAAAAGTCAATTTACCTTGATAAAATTAATGATAGATGAATATCATTTACATATGTATTAGTAAAGAATAAATATCTTTTATAAAAATATTAATGAAATGAAAATATAATTTTTAATTGTGAGAGTTTTTATACATTTAAAAATATTAAGATAGTAGAATCTAAAATATATTGGGCCAGTTAAGTTTATGGAGTTGAACTCTCCTTCTAAATTGAGCCCATAAAAGTTTTTTTTTTTTACACCGAGCCTATTAGAATGGTGCTTTTTCTCTAGATTGTGTCCGAAGCAGTGTTTTAAAACCCGGCCTGGCCCGGTGGGTCGATCCGGGACCCGGCCGACCCGAGTCTATGGCTGGGCCGGGTCTATGCAAAAAACAGGTTGGGAATTGGCCCGACCAGACCCGGTCGGCCCGGGCAAACCCGGCTGAGACCCGGGTTTATTTTCGTTCTTTTTTTCTCTCTTCTTCTGCTGGTTGTTTCTTTGGATGGATACAGAGGGAGAAGAGGAAGTAGTCGTGTTGAAATTGGAGAAAGATGGGAGAGACATTAGAGGGCAGGAGGGGTACCGTTGTACTAACCCTCTCCTCTCCTCTTGAGCCCCCCCCCCCCCCCAAACCCAAAAGAGAGAGAGAGAGATCTTGAAACTACGAAGACTTGAGAAGAACAAGAAGAGGACTGACTCCTTTGATCAAACAAAGATAGATCTGTTTCCTTTAGAGAAAGTTGTTTTCTTTTTGTTTCATTACCGCCACCACAATCATCATCAGTCATGAAGAGATCACTTGGCAGCTTTGATTCCCTTGGTGCTTTGATGTCCATCTGCCCATCTGCAGGTTCTTGCGTAGACCCCATCAACTTGATTCTCATCTTCTTAATGCTACTAGCTAATTAGCTCAGATATGGAAAAAAATGTGATGAGAAAGCTCTTGATTTGCTATTCTATTTTACTGTGAATTTTGTTTTACTGTTCGTTCTACGCTCCTCAATGTCACAAGAAATTGAGCTACCCACGTTCCTCTTCCTTCGCTTCGTCGAGTGTATTTACGCGCTAACAACACACTGTCTCTAGATGGTATGATAAAGTGAACAGCTGGTTCTGATGAGATTCTTCTTTTTTAGACTTGATGTTCACCTTTCTCCTCTAGTACGCATTCAATCTCACGCATGGAAGTCCCCCTTTTTTTTTTTTTTTTTTTTGGGTTGACCCGGGTTAACTCGGGTCAACCCATCTGACCCGTGACCCGATCACTGGACTGGATCAATGACCGGGTCGGGTTTTAAAACTATGGTCCGAAGAATTGATGCTTGTTTTATCTTTCTATTTAAAATAAATTTAAAAAATAACTAATACAATTATTGTTCTAAAAGTGAATACAGCGAACTTCTGACAAGGATCAATTCACAGGGAACATGAGCTCTCTTAGCACACGTAAAAAGCGTTATGTGTTCACTTTTCAATAGATAGGCCATAGACACCCCCCCCCCCTCCCGCGACCATCGGCTATATTTAATAAAAGAAATTACATGAACATCACACGAATTAAAAAAAAAAGAGTTGGAAATGGGATTAGAAAAGAGAATATTTTAAGATGATTAAAACAAGAAATTCGAGCTTAATTAATCTGTGTAAATTCATTAAAATGGTTGCAAAAGCACACAATACAGGAGAATCCAGAAGCAGCTGATAGAAAGCAACTGATGAAAAAATTCTGGATGAACTGGGGATGATCCCGCCTTCTCACGAGTACAACAAAGTAAGATAATAATTCCAAGTAGACATTATTATTTCACATGTTTCTCCCGTTAGATCCTGTAAGTCTACAAGTGGGCCTGTGAGATGATAATAAATCTTCATGTGCATGATACTACCCTTTCATGCACAGGATTTTCGGTTTCATGTCTTGAATGCGGGGGAATTTATTTGGCAATATAATAGCAGTTATATTTTAAAATATATATTTTTAATATTAATATATTAAAATGATTTGAAAATATTTTTTAAAAATAATTTAAAGTAAAAGAAAATAATTATTTTAATTATTTTCAAAAACAATTTAAAACAAAAACAAAGGAAATGTATCTTTTGTTGAGATGTATTATTGAAGAAGCATGGTCGCGTTTTCTAGTTCACACGTTTATCCGTTAAAATCCCGTGTGATTTTCAGCCATTGAATTATATAAAATCAATCAAGTCGGCATCACCAACCAACCATACATCGAAACGTTGCCACTTTAGAAGTCGGCCTCGTACAACTTCAACCAATAAGTAGCTGTCATGGTTTTGATTGGTAGCGAGGACATTGACTTGTAGTTGGCAGGGGAGGAGGCAGGGGTGGCTGGCAGGGCCCCGGCCCCTCCTTGCTCAGCCAAGGATGACAACTGCCTTTAAAACTGCTATTTAATAATAATGAGACTATAAAATGTTAGAGAGAACCGAGAGAGGATAACGGGTCCATCCATCCCGTTTTCATGATGCCTGCAAAAAATAAATATCCATCTCGACTAAAATCTAAGATATTTCGTTAAAGATTTTGTTCAATCCTCTTGCCAAGTAAGGTCAAAAACCCCCATTTCGGATGCCCTCGATCCAAAGGGCACGAGACACCACTCCACGATAATGATGATAATAATAATAATAATAATGGAAACACAAAAATTTACAACTTGCCATAAAACTTATTACATTATTGTTCCCTCGAACACTGCGAATTGGATGGATTTTTTTTTTGTGATGTAAAAAAAATATCTAAGTATTATTAGCATACTTTTTAATAAAAAAACTAATTATGAATTTAAAATATTGATATGATATCATATTTGTTGATGATGATATTTTTTAAAAAAATATTGAGAAGATAACATATTGTATCGACTTAGGTTAATTGGTTAATTCTGCGACTCGGATCATAAGACGGATATAATTCTATAAAAAAATTTAAAATAAATTATGAAAACCAATTTATACAGAGTCATGCCGGATTAACCTGTTAAACCAGCAACCATCACTCAATCAACATGTCACGACCAATTTTAAGAGATCAGCCCAATCCATGACCCAATCTAAGGTTCCGGTCACATGTGACGTCGAGCATATTAACTAGTAAGAGCATGTAAAAAGAAAAATAATGCTAAACTATTTTTTAAAAACAAAAACGACACCGTGTTTGGAAATTTTGTTTTTTTAACATGAAATGGCTTGATTTTGAAAAAAAAAATATAAAAAAATAAAAATAAAAATGACAACGCTTTTTGTAGAAAAAAATACTTGAGGTTCACTCCGGTGGACTCACTAAATCATTTGAGTTTTTCCGAGTTAACTCATCAAATCATCTAGATTTATCCTAATCAACGGGTTAGATCTTCTAAGTTTTTCCTAGTCAACTATATGACCGGTCTAAAAAAAACCTCATCTAGTCTTGGCCTCAGGGCATGGAGTCACTCAATCAACTTGCCAGGCCGAGCCCCTATAACACAGTGGTTATTACCCTTCAAATCTGACCCATTGAATATTTTCCACGACAAGAATCTTGGCGATTAGATGATGACACATTAGTGAATGATAGCGCTGATATATAATTCGATAAAGTAGCATCTAGAAATCCAATTGATCTCATGGCACTCTATCATTGGCTTATAAATAGAGGCCGAGAGGTAGCCAAAAGTCTCAGCTTTGCATTGTAACAGATTGCTCCATCTTATATTAATCGAAGGAAGGTACTGAAGAGAGATCCAACATGAAGATAAAGAGTCTTGTTTGGTAGCCAAGGATGACTTGCCTGTAGCCTCCCTCGGATTCATGAACACGAGCATTTATGTGGTGCTCAAAAGAAAAGGAGAGAATGATCCCAGCTGGCAGCGACAAGGTCAATCCATTGAAGTAGCGAGAAGCAGGTGATTTATAGCTAGAATCCACAAGAGGTTCCCAGCAAGTGTCCTTGGCTAACGAGACGGGCTCTTATCTTTCATGCTGGATCTGCTCTTCGTGTGCTCTGCTGGGCAAGTTTTTGATCAGAAGTCACTTTGGAAGAGACGATCCAGCTAGCTTCCAAGAGGTATATGCACGCTCTACAATTTATTTGATTAGTTTCCATTAAAAAGTAGAACCATAACTCCTCTGTATTCTTTTACGGCGGCTACTTTACATGACAGCAATATACACAGGTTCTTCCATCACGCATCGAGTCCTTCGTTAATGTCGTCTGCTGAGGTATCTGTATTTTGTATATATACACATGCAATCGCTTCTTGCACGTATGCTAATTGTAAAAGGGTTAAACAATACTATTTATTTGTAAGTTCACCGAATAATCAGAAATGATGCATATCCATAACAGGAACATGATGCATATCTAGCTACAATGCAATGTCCTCACAGAACATGAGCATCAACTGTTTTATATTTAATGCTTATCCTATGGTAGGGCAAGAGATCTCAAATATGCTAAGAAGGAGTTTCAAATATAGATATGTGAGCACGCGTTGTTTATTCACTACAAATAAAAAATTATTTAAATAGCTGCTAATCATGTTAGCATTCCCTGCTGTCAGCCATACTTGTATAATTTTTTTTTTTGTTTAAGAGATGCTTGTAGTGCTTTTCGGTTGTTATAATATCTTTCAATATTTAATAATAAAATTATAATTATATCGGTTTTTTTTTTATCTTACATTTACTAAATTTAGAGTAACGATAAAGCAAAACTAAAGTAATCATAGCAATTTTTTTTTTTAATGAAACTTATGTAAAATGTCTAAGCATAAAACTATACAATAAAAAACTAATTGGGCAAGTCTTTTGTTCATTGAAACTCGAATATCATGCTATAAATATTATTTGTTTCCATTTTATGGTTATATTTATGAAAATCTAAACAAATAAAATCTCCAAAACTCATAATATTTCTTGTTTTGTTTTGTTATTTTTATATCTTATTCTCATATGAAAAATATATGTACCTAATTTAAATTTACCTCAAAATAAATTGTCATAAAAAAACAAATAAAATCCGAAAATATAATTCCAATTAAAAAAGGCTATTATTCATATTTTTCTTCTGAAAAAGCTCAAAGTGTTGAATAGCTGTTAAAGAGCATGGCATTGAAGATTTGTGTATATGATTCTTTGAAGAGTATGGAAAGTGAGACAATTCTATAAATTAATATCTTTAAAACCATAAGAATTTATTAATTAATTGATAAGTTAATAAATTAATAACTTACATATTAATTAATAAAAAATTAATCTATCAAGGTATTCTTTATTTCTTTTTCCAAAAAAAAATAAAGTTAATAATGATTTAAACTATTTTTGTAAACCTAAAATTGTTTTTGTAAACCTGAAATTTCCATCAATGATTTAAACTTGTTAATTTCCATCGTTTGTTTTAAAATATTCCACCGTTGTTATTGTTTTTGCAGCCTTAATATTTATAAACCTACAATTATATTCATTAAATAGAATTATTTTTTAAAAAATTATTAAACATGTTGTTGTGAAAGCAAATCAAATTTTATATTGAAAGGTCGTCATTCCACCAGGCCTCGTAATTGCGGCATCACTCAACCCATGATTCGATTTAATGGTGAACACCTATATAATAGTCGAGAATTTAATATGATTTATGTAACCATTCCATAATGGTTTGTCAGAATTTTTTAAAAAATCAAAAAACCTGGTCACGTCTACATTAAGTTCTTCATCTATGATTGAACATTGACTGGTATGACCCTGATTCATTTCCATCGCATCCATAATCATATTCCTATAAGGATCACTGGTGTCATCTATAACTCTATGCATGTTATTAGCACTAGAAGTTGACCCAACCATCATCTCTGCCAAGGTATCGAGAGGAACATATGGTTCTTCATGTGCATACCAACACAAGTATTTTTTTCATGAATTCTTTTTATTGAAGATGCATCGTTACAATGTCTGAATCGATAAATTTTTTATTCTTACACCTCTTGCATGAGCATCTAATACCGTCTCCACTAATATTTTTCAAATTAGATAACACGTAATTAATAAAACCCTGAACCCCATTACAATATAAAAATGAACCCGTTAAATAAATCATTATTTATTTCATCACAAAACACCGAAGTCAAGAATTCAACATAAGTTTCATCAATTTACAAATAAATACAATTTTACAAAATCTAAAACAAACCATAACATGGGCAAACCATAAATTCATTCAACAAAATTGTATGAGAAAAAATTATTAAATATTGAACACCCAAACAAAATATATATACTACAAAAATATACAAAAAATGAACATTTAAAAATTGTGTTCAAATAAAAAAAGGATAGATTTGCTTATTTAAGTTGGAGAATCCTCAATAAAATTTGATTTAGAACACAGAGGCTGACAAATCGAGTGTTGTGGTAGTCAAATTTATTTTGGGAGGTTGAATTGTGTTGAGATTTAAGGAGGGTAGCTGTTTGTTACAAAAAAAAAAAGAATAAGAAAGAAGGAGAAATGAGGGAGGGGGAGAGGAGGGTCGATCACCAAATGATAAATTAAATATTACTGATGGATCCACTGATTAAATTATTCCATCTGACATTTCATCGGTCATTTTGTCGTTTAAAAGTGTCACGTTACCATACAATTTGTCTTTTTGAATTCCATTGTAATATCGCCTATAATTCTATTGGTATATACCAAAGGATTATTTCTGTCGGTATATTTACATAAAAACTTTACCGTCGAATTAATTATGTTAGTAAAAATTACATGTCATCATACTTTTATGTTTTTTTTTATTCTTTCTTTTCTCATTGCAATTCCCTCAATATTGACAGAATGTTTTTGTCGGTATTTATCAACAAATGTAGCAATGGAAAAGTCTGTTGGTAAAATTCACCATAATCTACTGACAGAAAAATTTCGTCGGTGATTCTATTTATATTCGTCAAATTTCTGGTAGTGCAAGCAAACACGAAAAAATCAAACCTTCCAACACTCTACTTTGCTAGAAAAACAAGAAACTGTTTGTTATTTAGTTATTTTCCAATAGAAGCTAAAAAAAGCTTTAACTGTGATTTTTTTTCACTATCAGAAAAGAAATGCTCTTAAAACACACATAAGAAAACCAACCACGAGAAGCAAGGAACTCTCTTCTCTGTCTTCACAAACACAATTCTTTTTTGCTTATTCTTTTTCCTTGTTGCTTATCGTCTGTTATTTTCTTTTGTTGTTTGTATTGTATTGTTTGACGTATATTAAACTATTTTTTGCTTTGATTTGTTACATATTAATTATTTGATATAAAATTTTCAATATTTTTTGACAATGACAAAAATGTCAGTATTAAGGCTTTGTATATAATAATAAACTCCAACAGGATGAAGATGGTTACAATATTAACCAGGAGCCTTATTACAGTATCTAGTAAATTGCCTGAAATAGGTTGTTTAGGCAACACTAGACCCGTGGCCTATAATACGACGTGGATCGGGGGGGGGGGGGGGGGGGGGGGGGGTTATCAGCATTAAGAAAGAAAGTTAGAAGTTTATCTTATCTAATAAGAATATATAAAAAAATAAAATAACATCATATAGATCAAACTAAAAATAAAATGATCAAGATTTTAAAAAAATTCATAAAAGAAAAAAAACAATGAAAATACATTTCAATTTAATCAAGCATTGTAGGAAGAAAGTCGAAACAAAAAGGTAGAAAACTTCGACCTAGGTACACTTGTTAAATCTACAATATTTTTATGAGACTGATAATTTTTAAAGAAATAAAAATAATAATAAGATAAAATATAAAAGAATAAATTTTTTTAAAAAATAAGTGTAAAAATAGGAAAAAAAAAGCTTATATCACACATGTTAACCTTTCAAATTCATAATCATAGTTTTAAAACCCGGCCCGGCGGGTCGACCCGGGACTAGAACCGGGCCGGGTTGAAGAAAAAACAGGGGAAGGAAAAACCCGGTGTAACCCGGCAAGACCCGATTGCAACCCGTTGACTTTTGTTTTTTTTTTAACTAAAACGACGTCGTTTTGATTTAAAAAAAAAATTGACCCGGGCGACCCGGTAACACGGTCAAAACCCGGAACCCGAGCCTTAGACCGGGTCTAAAAACTATGCATAACCCTCAATTTCCAACTAATCCAAAGTTGAATGATAAAATTGAAAAAGAATCAATCCAAAAAAAAATATAAAAGAATAAGGATCAAATGTTAAACAAAAACAAAATATAATGGAAAATAACACTGTTTGATTTTAAGGTGAAATTAAAAAAAATCATACATTTTACAAAAGGAATAGAATAAAAAAGAAATATAAATTAAAAGAAATAAGATCAAATCTGAAACAAAAAGAGAGAGAGAGAGAAAATAACATTTCAATGAAGGACGAAATCAAAAACAAACTTAAGTTAATAAAAAAAATCAAGACAAAAATCATACGATAAAAAACATCATACAATTAAAAAACAAGAGGGACTAAATCATATACCTAAACAAGATAAGAGGGCAATATAGATTTTTTTATTAGGCAACTTTTTTTCAAGGAGAATAGAGAGGAAAACGAAAGAAAAGGTGGCCACATCCAAATCACCACACCAAACATTGCTCGCGCCACTTTATCAGGCAAGAGATGATGTAAGGATTTTAACGCCACCGCAAATAGCCAATCTCCACCACCACACGCATTGCATACACCGTTATAAACATGCAGAGCGGTTTGACATATCAGCGTATGCTATGCACGCATCAACCATTTATTTAAAAAATATTTTTTAAGATTATTACAAATTAAACTACCAAATTGCCCGACTTAACCCTGTCTATTACAAATAAAATAATAAAAAGGCAAAACAACCCTTGGTTTCAAGTTTAAAATATTATGATTCCAAGGGTAATTAAGTTAATTCACTATGCATTAAAAAAAAGACAAATGTGCCTGCCCCTAAACCTAGACCTAAATAAAAATTATTTTGATTTAAGAGTATTTTAGTCATTATATTGTGTTAAGATAATGTGAACAAGTGAAAAGACCACATTGTGCCCAATCAATATGATAATGACTATTTGATCCTTGTGAAATTACAATATTGCTCCCAATAGCTAGCTTAATGCCTTTTATTTTGGAAGGGCAATAGCACAATTACATTGTTATCATCCCCAATGCATTAAGTCAAGGTGCATTGTGAATTCACTACCCCAATCGGTTTTTTTATTTGTCAAGAAAAAATCATTTTCATATGAAGATCTTTTAAGAGCAGGCTCAGCACATATTTTGTGCCAAAGTAAAATAGGACACAAGCTTAAAAAATAGCTTTTTACAAGAGCAAACACTAAAAATCAGAGCTGTACTGTATGGAAAGCACTGCTAGTTCTCCACTATATGAAGCACATATGCAACGATAGTAGCTTTTTACATCTTCTACATGCATGAAGTACCGAACAGTCTATAACACACAAAATAGCAATACACATGTAGAACATAGAATTCAGCCAGGAAGAATGCAAGATAGAGATAACAAACAAACATATTATGCAGGCAATGCGAAGCTCTCCTGTGTCCAGTGAGGAGGATCCATCACTGCACAAGGATCTGATTTCTCAAAGTCCGCAACCTACAGCAAACCAGAGCATACAACCGTTACCATGCTAGCATTCTGATCTTAATACAACACTAGAGAAGTCAAAGAAAATCGGGAAATAACAGGGTGAAATGTATGAAATGTCTCACCTTTTCTTTGCAGCTTGGACAGTAGTGATACTTGTGCCAGAGGCAGTCCATAGAAGGGCAAAGAAAGCAAAAACCAAGCATCAAAGGCATCATGCAACCAACAACAGCTGCCAAACTAGGCTTTGATCTGTATTCAGGAGAGGGAGGATCAATCCATGAAAGAAAAGACAAGACAAGGACAAGAAACGAAGAGAACATAGAGTGCCAGAACTTGGAAAACTATTGCAACAGTGAGATAATTGTTTGTTCCTTTTCTGTTTCGACAGTCTACTCTTCAACAACAAAGGAAAAGAGAAAAATCTATACAACCAAATCTTATTAAGTAGGTAATGGTGTTATGGAAGACCATTTCATTAAAAAAATGCTAATTTGTGTTAGTACCATTTTTTATGTTTCTATAGACAACAAAACACAGCAGAGTTGCTCCGTCAGTTCTCAATCCCTTTATTCCAAAGCAGAAATTCAGAATTCAAAGGAAGAGACAAATGCCAACAAACATAATTCCCAACAACATTGCTGGTTCAATAACAACGGCTATGAGTGATGGTTTCACTAATCTGGGTTACACACAACAGCATTCACTGAATTCGAATGGAGAAAAATCGTCTTCACCATTAAAAACCCTATTCTTCATTACTAAGTTAGCAGAACAGTTGATTATTTTTTGGAAATCGTATCCTCTAAAAGAAAGACAGGAAAGCCAACATGTAGGAATAAAACTTCGAAGATTTCGCAATTAATTGTAAAATATTCCTAGTAGTTGTGATTTTGCACTTAGAAAAAACAGCAGCTCAATTTTGCATAAATAACCACTGAAAATTTAATATATTGGCATGTAAGAAAATCAAAAACCTAGAAGTGGCAGAGAGAGGATTAAGTGATTACCTAACGAAGGTAACGCCCGAATTACCACAGTAAACGCAGCTAAAAGGAGCAGGGGTGTCGCGATACATAGTCTGTTGAATCGGGATTCCCTTCGGATCGCCGACGATTGCGTTTGGCGGTATAGCTCCAGCTTGGTAAGGGTTCTGGCCGGCGTAGTAAGGAACTCCGACGACAGGCTGGTCTTGTTGCCCCATTCTCAATGGATTCCTGTTCCGATTAGAGATGGATCAAGATATATTTTTTTTTTCAATGAACAAGAGGATGTTTGGGGTTTCTATGTAGAGCCCTTGATAGCAAAGCTGGAACGCCACTCCGCATTGACTTTTATTTTAATAAAAGTAGTTGATGGACTCGTTGCTTGTCAGGAACGTTCCGTTTTAACTTCTTAAACCGGGAACACCTTGAATAAAACTTGTTGGATTGACAAGTTGGACCGTTGCTAAAGATGAAGAATTTTTGCTTAAAATTATTATTATTATAATTTATGTTTTTATATTGATGTTAAAAATAAATTTAAAAAAAAATAAAAAATATTATTTTGATGTATTAAATGAGAAATAAATAATTAAAAACTCAAATTCTACAAAATCCCATCAGATTTTATATCTAGTAAAAAATATCTAGAATCCTCCTTACAGGAGGCCGGTTGAATAATTGGGCGACCGGGAAGGTAGGAATTTCTTAAAATCCATGTGCTTCTAGACGTGTACATGGCTTCTAGATGAACAATTTACAAAAGAGTCGTTGATCACTTCTAACTTTTCACACGTGCTTGAAGCCTAGAAGCTGGCATCATCCACTGTTCCTATTTCATTCTCTCCCAAAGCATGCAAGTTTATGTTTGAGCCAGTCCAATGGGCCTGAAGCCCATGGTTTGCCAACAAGTTCTATGCCACTGTAAAGTGCTTCTATCTACAGCCCAGCTCTTCCTAGAGACTTGTCTCAGATGCTTTTCGTATGCGATAAAAACATCTCCACCACGTTACAAACACAAGCAATAAGATGGATTAGTGGTGGTGGTCACCCTAACGATTCCTCTATCCTGCATATGTCCATGAACTATTTTATTTTATTTACAAAGATAATTGTTATTTTTTAAAATATTTTTTATTGAAAAATACATTAAATAATATATATTTTTTATTTTTAAAAAGTTATTTTTGATATCAGCACGTCAAAATTATATGAAAAGACAAAAAAAATATTCATTTAAAGTAAAGAAAAACATAAAAAAAAATTCAAATTTTTTTTAAAATATTTTTAAAATACAAAAACAAACCTACACTAAATAAGTTTTTTTTTTTTTTTTTGAATGATAAATTAAGGGAAGAGAATTTCTAAATAGATTTTTTTGGACATAAAGTGATGAAGAGAATGGCTAAATGGACTACACATGTCTCATAATTACAGTGGCAGAGCCCAGACACGTATGAAGTTTGGGCCAATTGACCGGAGCTGCTATGTGGATATTCTATATCTATGAACATGACTATAAAACCCAAACGGATAGAGTGAGAGTAATACGATGTTCGGCAGATAACAAAATCATCTTAGTTTTGTTGGATAATGATTATTAAAAAAGAAACGTTTGAAAGCCAATTAACCACCATATATTAATAGTATCTTTTTTGTTTATTTTATATAATATCTTTACTGCATAATTAATACTAAATACTTGACCCGTGACCCGTGCTTCACCACGGGTCAAGTACTTTTTTTAATAAAAACAATTATACACAAAGAGAATTTTAAGTGAAAAAAAATTATGTATATATGTAACAAATAAATCAATCTGAAAAAAATCAAGAGATAGGTATAGATCAAGATATATAATCTTGCAAGATGAGAAATTTACTCGATTGCGTTTGTTAAACTTGTTTATTAAAATAATTTTTTTAGTTCAATCAAACAATAATAGAAATAGATACACACATTAAATTGATTCAATAAAATAAAAAGGGAAAACAATTACTATGCAAGGCCGTACATATTAGAAATATTATCTGAAAATAAATATTTTTATTTTAAAAATAAAGTTCATTTATACAAAAGATACAAAAAAATTATAGATGAATCAGAAAAATCTCTTCAAAAATTAAATGCATACAAAATAACAAAAAAATAACCAAAATAACCAGGTGCTGCTGGGCTTGGTCCATTTTCCCAAGGCCCGCGTGATTGGGTCTTTTTTTGTTTTCGCATATGGGGCGGACGGCATGTTATCCTCAATTATTTTTTGAAAAAAAAGAGTCAAACGATGCCTCTTCTGTATTGCACAGTTCTCGACCATTGTGGTAGTCGAAAAAACTGGGCTAATGGTTTTGTCGATCAAAAAATTGAATTCTCAACCCATTGTTTAACCAAAACACTTAGAAAATATCATAAGAAACTTGATAAACTCATTTATAGCCTCAAAAAACCCAAAAAAACCGTCCCAAAACTTGAAATCAACCCTAAACAAAAAATCTTACCAAGATCTAATATGTTTTTCTTGGCAATTTCAAGGTAAAAAACCCCCTAATATGAGCCCTCCTCGTTAAAAGAAACAAATTGACACCAATCTTAATTGTTTTGGTGGCCAAAATAGATGTCAATAGAAATTTTATCTCTCTAGTGTTATATTCTAGCAACTTTTTCTCACCTCTTTCACACTAAGGGCCAAAAAATAAGGAAAATAAAGTTTTGAACCAAAATTGATTTTCCCTTTAATTTTGAAAACTTAAGTGACTTATTATCTATAATTTGTAAAGTATAGGGACTACAATAAAAAAACAATTGCATAAACTTTTAAAGGCACTTATTCCCTTTGTGTTTTTTTTTTTAATCTTGGTCCCTTGTCTTTCAATCTCACCCCTCCCAACAAATTAACATATAATTTGGTTCAACGAGGGCTAAATAAAAAAAAGGAAAGGGAAAAAATGACATTGTGAACCGTCCGCAATGTCATTGTCATGCGAGGAGATATATATTGTATTTTGCACAATAAATTCGTATATGATTTAGTTTTTTTTGTTAATTATTATTGTGATATATAGCATAACTGAATTCATTAATAGCTTTTTCCCCCCTAATTTTAGTATATTAATATTTTACTTTAATCTTTGATTTTTCTAGTTTTAATATTTTAGTCTAAATTATAGCTATTAAACCTGACCTGGTATTAGAAAACTCAAGATTCAAAACATAATGTAAATCGAGTTTCTAGTTGAACTTAATAAAATATTGACTTGTTGAAACTCGATTGACCCAACCAGGTTTTGAATGATTTGATTATCTTAACTAAACTCAATTCAATTATAGTCATATCAACACTTAAAAAAATTAAAAAAATTCTGTTGTTTAAAAAGGGATGGCTCAGTGAACCAATGATAAGATTTTAGGATAATTACATCGAGCCTCTTAAGGTTTGTTCTGGATTTTAGTTTTTTATTATAGTTTGAAAAATTATAATTTACATCTTAAAATTTATATGAACGCTAACATTTAACATTCTCCAAAAAAATTAACAAAAAATATGTAATTATTTATAAGTTTGTAATTATAGTAATTTAAATGACTAAAAAGCCCTTAAAACTTTAAAATAACAAAATTATTATCTATAGTTTATAACTACAATAATACAATCCATAATTTCCTAAAATAAAATCCCTTTCAGGCGTTTCATCAGACAATTTATACCCAGCATGCTTTTCCCAAGATAAATGGAGCTTGTAGCTTTATGCAAACCATAATTAACCTTAGAGATCTAGTTCTCAAACAAATGGAATCTCACCATTTCATCAACTTCAACACACCAGACCCTTTCATTGGCCTCCCTTCCTTAGCAAACCCATCAAATAAAATATTACAAATAACCGCATTTGGTGTCAACCTCATCTCTAAAGCTTCACTCAACAACTCCATTGCCTAATTTGATCTGCCTACCTTGCAAAACCCATCCATCATGGCAGTATATGCATAAATATCAGGTTATTTCCAATCTCAAACACATTGGAAAACACGACACCTATCCTCTCACCATGCCTCTTTTAGATCACAACACAGAAGTGTTCATCATATATCCCAAGTGCACAGATAAAACACAGAACTTCCAGGAAGCCAACTGCTAGGTTTGTGTGGGAGATTTTCATTCAATATACAAATCATGCCCGACATCCCCTTCACACTTTAGCACTAGGCCGTATGTTTCCAAGAAAGCTTACTTTAATCTAAAAATGTAATTGCACCATATAAACTATATTGTCGAAAAAGAGAGAAGCAAACCTTTTTGTCTAAAACCCTTTTGGCCTCGTCAGGGTCCTTTTTCCTGCAATGGACTTCACTTCTCTAGGTTCAAATCCGATGAACTTCAAACACTACTAAACCTTAGAACTTCACTTCAAAAATCAAACACTCATGTATTTGATTCTTGGGATTCAAATAAACTCGTTGTGAATTCACAGGAATTACCTGTAATTTAGATAAATCAGTCAAACTTAGAGGGTATCCTTTATCTTCTGGGTAATTTTATCTTTTGATTATTTATAAAATTATTTTTTACTAAAGATACAAAGTATAATTTTTTAAATTAAATCACGGACAAATCTTAAATTTGTTTTTTAGTTATCCCTAAGATTATTCTTTTTCCAACTCAATCTCCAGGTGGAGTCACAACTATGATCTAAACTTTTAAAATCAACCACCACTCTTTTTTCAATAAGTACATACTTTAACGGCTAAATAAAAATAATAAATACACCTAAACAATTTTTTCCATTATAGGAACAAACAAGACCTTAAGGAGCAATCACTTTTAATTACGCACGCTCAAATTATACTCACATATCCTTACACACTCGTTTTCTCTCTAGGGAGCAGTCAACGAACTCTAGCAAAATTGATTTGCTCATTCAGGACTTTGGAAGTTAATGGGGAAAAAAGGGCCCAGAAAAAGCTCCCCACTGTTGGATCACATAGCTGGTAAAGGGAGGAGACATGCGACAAATCTTGTAAATACGTACATGATTTATATAGGCAACTAATCAAGCCAAAAATAGGATTATCTCGGCAATCACGTGTAGCTTGCAGAACTCAAATATCATGCAAGAAGCTGTGGCGCCACAGGCATTAATTTTTACCAACAGCCATAGTTAATATATTTATATGAAAATTGTTGCTTTGTAAATGAATTGGCCGAGGACAAGGAGAGCACTGAGGCCACTAAGGGATGTTCCCTTCATGCGCCATGTTAAACCTCATCTCGAATTGTGCAGAGAATGAATAGGGAAACTCGAAACACCCACTCCAACATATAGTTAGTACCAGTCAACATTTTGAAAATAAACCATATTTTTATATACACCAAACTTCACCTCAAATAAATAAAATTTGAAGTTGGAATGATGGGTGACATACATTTCTCAAATAATACACCAGAAAGTGATGTATCCCAAGGAGTCCAGCTGGTGCCAGAACCAGAAGGGAATATTAGTGCAGAGTACTGCACACAAACACACAGAGAGAAAGAAAGAGGGAGCGGTGTCAGGACTGGCAAGACTTCAGAATAGATTCCACAACAGGGAAAGACCGATCCATATTATAGCTATAGTCTTATTCCAAAGGAGAGGGTTCCATTTACCCCATCTCGTGAAGTTCTACTCCGTACTGGTAACTTTACAATTTGCTTGCAATGAAAATACATCGCGCATAATAAAATAGGTGCTGGTATATTTTCTTTCTTCGCAGTTTTTATTTATATTTCAAACAGAGAGGCGGCTGCCCCAATACATTCGGCGCTGTGGACTCTTATTTGTATGGTCTTCTCTTCTCTTCTCCTCGTCCACTGCTTCTACTGTTTCTTCCTCTTGGATTAGCGATCAAGATCATTACAGAATCGGAGTTTAATTAAGGACCTTCACTTTCTAGTTTCAAGCCTCTATCCTTGAGATTTAGAAGTTCACGCTTGAATAAACTAAAGTGGGTTTGGACTGTTATATACTTACGATCACCACCCAAGATTCTTTCATGGTACGGTGTCCAATGAAAAGGGTCTGTGGTCCTCGATCATACCCATCACTAAAGTACCCAGGGATGAAAAATAAAAAGAAAATTAACGAAACATTAATTTTATTTTAAATATTTTTTCTTCGTGCAAATCATAACCACAATTTGATGATTTTTTGGTGGATTTAATTTGGGAGTTTCTATATGCACATATGAACGACTCTTTATTAATTTGGTGCTAAAAATGACAAGGCACGTCCTTGAAAGGCAGTTAAACAAAAACGTGGTTTTGCAGCTTTAATTTACTCAAAGTCTCAAATTGATTGTTTTTTGCATACGCGATTATTTTGTGAGAAATATCCATGGTTTTTAGGTAAACCTTATTTACGGTAATATGATAAAATATCATTCTATTTATTTATTTATTTATTATTGGCATTATCAACTTTAAAGCAAACATGATTTTAAAATAAATAATAATTTTGTTTCCAAATATGCCTAAAAGAATGATATTTTACACAATTTAGAGTGGTAATCTAATAATTTCTTGGTACATGAGTTTGAGAAATGAAAAACAAATTAAGTCATCTAAAAAAAAAGTTATAAGTTGTTATGATTCTAATAACTAAAATAATAAAGCTTTGTGTTAAAGAATTTTATTTGATGATAAAAGTTTGATGGTGGTAATGGCAAATCAAGGTTGGTTTTGATTTTTAAGATTCAATTGATTTCAATTTTTTTGAGTTATTTGGTGTTTTATTTGATTTTTATGGTGTTTTGAGGTATTTTGGATGAAAATGACAACTTTTTTTTGTCTTTCATTAATTTAAATTTAATTAATTAATTAATTAATTAAAATATTAATTTATTAGATTTTTAAAGAATTAAATTTTTATTTTTTTTTGTTTCCAATAAGAATATAACAAATTTTTTTAATATTAGCATTTTTTTTTACATCTCATTATTATGTTTTTTAAAATATTATCTAGTTGTTTTTCTAATAACATATATTTTATTATTATATAGTTAAATAAAATTTATTTTTAAAATTTAATATTATTAAATTTAATCGGGTCTATGACTTAAATTATTGGCTCGGTAGATTAGCTTGGATTTTGTTTTTCTATTTTTGAGCAATTTTTAACTTTAGCTGACTTTATTGAATGAGTGCAATTAATACATAGAAGAGGCATGCTCCCTACAAAATGACACCAAGCCTCCCCTCATAATTAAGTTCACCCCCCTGCTGTGAAGAAAATGCCATTAACTACTCCACGACTGCAAGGACATATCCTCCAAAATCTAATCATCATATATAGACAAGTAAAACGGTGTCTCTTACGTTTACAAACAATATTTAAACATTTGGATCGCTAATTTTCCTCAATTTCATACCAAACAATTTGACAAGACAACAAATTTGAGTTGGCTTGAGTGTTTAAGCAAAAATTCAAATACAAATAACACCATTAACTACTCCCCTACGTGCACATTTATAGCCTAGCAGCATAAGAACATGGGCTAATTAAAAACCCCAAGAAAAAACAATGCCTAAACCTTTAAGAACATGATGGAGCAGGATTGCCCATTGTATTCTTGCACGATAAAAGAAGGCAGGCTGTAGATAGCTGACCAAGGAATGTCCCTCCCATAAATAAATAACTGTCACCAACTTTCATTGAACTTCCCGCAAACCGTCAAAAAAACTTCCGGCATTCCCTTTGGCAATCGCGTTTTCACCGGATCTCTTCCAAGGAAAAAAAATGCTCTCATTAGTCATTTTCGACAGTTTGCAGCTGACAGGAAGGATTTTTTTTTCTTTTTTCAAAGTAATATAGTCCTTCAATTTATTTTAAAAAATAATATAGTTAGAAAACAATTAACGAAGCAGCATATTTTCGCAACAAAAAAAAATTAATTAGAACACATCAATCGTACTTGCGCACATAGTTGCGCCAATCTCAATATTAACAACCCATTTTTTTTTTTATATGTTTTTTTTTTTAATCTTAATCTTCAATAATTTACTCTACAACATATTGTGGCGCAAGTAATAAATATTTAATTTGAGTATCTAGAACTTGATAAAAAAAGATTTGTATTGTTCCATAAAATAAATAATAAATTTAGTGCTAATCTAGGGGGATAAACCTACTTTGTATAGGTTCTTATTTCCTAAAATTGTTGCGCCAATGGGATTGACGTAACGTTGTTATTTTTTTTTTATTGTGATATTTTGAATGATGCTACTTTGAAAATGTGTTATTTTCTTTTTTCTTTTTTAGATATAGGTTATTTTTGAGGAATGTTGTTGAAACTATGCTTTCGAGATTTTATTTTTTAAAATTATTTTAATATATTAACTTTTTAAAATAAAAAATATTATTTTAATATATTAAAAAACAATTTAAAAAATAAATAATCCCGGTTACCTCCGAATCTTCCTCCGTTTTAGATTTTTCTAATAGTCATAATCATGACCTAACATTAACTGACCTTTAATTAATTATTTGGTAGCGTGTGTTCCACGCTCAATCCACTGTGTGTGTGTGATGTTGAATCCCAATAAGGTGATGTGAGACTAAATGAAACCCACAGTGGTTTCCTTGTGCTGACAGATCTGGTCCCACACAGGGTTTTGTTCAAGATCCCCACGCGCAGTCACAGCCAGTGTAAGTAAAATTGCAGTGTTTCTACACCTTAAAATTCCAATACTATTCTTTTGCCCTCCCTCCCTCAAATGGTCTCTCTCTTATTATTATTATTATTCCTTTAAAATCTCAACCCCTAATCTCTCCGTCTCTTTCCCTGTCTATCTTATGCACCCTCCTCTCTCTTTTTCTTGTTTAGTTTTCTTTAAATACACATAAACATCTTGATTCTTAGTTACTGAAAGGAAGGAATGACAGCACCAAATATGGCAGCAATCACAGCATCTTTGGAGAGGTCTCTTCAAAACTGTTCTCTAAATCACCACCGGCACCATCAAAGTAGTGGTGGAAGAGAAGAGAGGTCATCAAGTTCAGATGAGACAGATTCACAAAATCATTTACTACAGAACTCTGATACCTCCTTGGAGCTTAAGTCACATCTCTCTCTTCCTTACCATTGGGAACAATGTTTAGATTTAAAGGTAAATAGACCCTTTTAAATTATAAAGTCACTGCCCTATCTATAATTACAGTTATAATAAATGCAGATCTTGTATTTGGGTTTCCGTTTTGTTTTGTTATATGGTGTCTTTTTATTCATCAGTAATGTCTTTCATTCACTGACTTGTATTTAATGCTTTCTTTCCGGTCTCACCTCCTTCCACCTATATACTCGGATTTAAAAAAAAATAGGGCTTTTATCCCTTGAAAGAACCCTAAAAGGGATCAATAATACTTTTCTTCGTTAATAGTTCTGGTATTGCCATCTTTGAATGTGTCCCTTTTGGTTTGCATTTCTAGAGTGAAAAAAGAAAACCATGTCCAGATAAATTATGTTTCCTTAATGGTGAATGTTGTTGAAATATGTAACAAAGGAATGAATTTTCACGGTTTGATCTTGTGCGGGTCTTTGATATATATAGGGTCGGTACATTTTGATGAAGATGGTCAAGAGTCAAGACCTGCGTAGCGTGTGTGGGTGTATAACTATGTCAATATTGGATGATAATAGGCAACAGAAAAACACTTCCTTCTTGATAGCTAAATTGTGGTGGTCATTACTTGTTGTCTGCTCTTCTTTCTTAAATATTCTCAGAAATTTGTATCTTTGTTGTTTATGGTGCTACTTTTTGATGGGTGTAAATGCAGACAGGGGAGATATACTACATAAACTGGAGGAATGGAATGAAAGCAAGGGAAGATCCAAGGATCACACAAGATTACAATGGAGATTTCTACTCAGAAGATGACAGCTCGTATGATAGTGAGGAGTCATCATCAGAATCCTCTCCTCCTTCCTCAAGAGAGCATTTTAATAATAGACTAGAGAAAGAAGACCATGTCTTGGTTGTGGCTGGTTGCAAGAGCTGCTTTATGTATTTCATGGTCCCAAAACAGGTGGAAGATTGCCCCAAGTGTGACGGCCAACTTCTTCACTTCGACAGATCTGAAAATGGGTCTCCTTGAATAAGATTTCTTGTTTGATTCTTTTTCTTTAATTTGTTTCCATGGGTTTCTTTTTTTCTCTAAAAACTCATTTGTATGCCTTTGATAGAATTTCAATGTGGAATGATCATGAAACGCGTGACAAATGAGTTGTATACCTGTTAGTTTACTACTAATATTCCACCAGAACTTTCCTTTTCTTCTTCTCGTTCCCTGTTAATTTTTTATTCATTGCTTTTATTACAGAAGCCATTGAAATTGCTGAAGAGTCGACCTCTCGAGTGCTAGTGTCAAGATCAATATATATAAATCACAGAGCTATCGGTTCATGATTGCAACTTGTAGATTTCCTTCTCTTTCTTCCTTTCATTTTTTTAACTTCAATGGAAAGATTTTTTTTTTCCTTGTTAAGAGAATGCCATTTGAGAATGCTTGGAATGCACTTCATACTGTTAATGTTTGTTTTTGCCTATTCTTAATATTAGTATGCTAAACTTCTACCAAATTGGAAACGAAGTAGTTCATTTAGTAATGTCAAGGGGCTTCAGCTTGCAATCTCCTGATTTTTTCAAGTTTGATTGTATCCAGATAATTGAATGCGTAAAATCATTCGCACATCGAGTATAAGTTATTTAGATTTATGAAACTTCAGGCCTTATGTAAGAAAAGTGTCGATCGTTCGACCATGTGACAACCTACACCAAGTTGCCGCGTTAACGATGTCCGAAGGGTTGTAATCCGGGATGGCTTCATGGGACTCGTGTAGAATATTTCTAACTCGGATTCTAAGTTTCTAACTAGTTAAATGTGCATATTGCCATCTTGAAAATAAACCATACACAGTTTCCTGCATTAATTTCTCAATATTGTCTCCTGTATGTTCTAACTTTTTTAGTAGCCTCTATGATATACAACTTGAATCATTACAAAATCCATTATGATTTGTAAATACATGGGTTCTTTAAAGGTACACGGGGTGAGGTAGTGTTGTATATTGTAGTGTTGTATATTAACAATGTCCAGGTAGGGAACATGTGTTATAGAAAGAGAGAGGGCTTGGAGGAAAAGTGGGCGATTTTAGTGAAAGAGTATGTTTTTAGCTGGAAAGGGTGTGGAAGTGCTGTAAAGGGTCAAGCTTGCGTACAACTACTTAGAAAAGGGGTAAAATCCAAATGTGTAAAATTAAAAACACTACAAGTAAGGAGAGAAAATACGAGATTAGAGAGAGAAGCTGTCTCGGAGATTAATGGTTTCCAAATAGTCCCATGATTGAGATAATGAATCAGCTATTTATAAGTACATTACAGCACTTGACTCTATCAATATTTTGACAAGTGTGTGGTGTATGAAAGGCTAGATAGATGTTATGTATCTAGGAGGAGAGATACATGACTAACATTCTCATTTATCCTCAGAAAAGGTTAAAGGTAAGCTTACGACACCCATCTGTCTCTCCTAAAATATCCACCAAGTTTACTATTGTGAGCTTCAGAGATAATGACCCTCCACGAATACTCAAACGATTCCCTTCGAAAATATTATCCTCTAGCATAGTTAACATAATAATTGAAAAGATAATTTTCACATTTATCTCCATCATCCTCAACCTAAGAAGCATGCCTTCTACTAAGTTTATGCTAGTTATTTAGAAACTTTAAAGCCTTATGAATTGGAAAGTATTTTTCATTGATCAACTTTTCTAACGGCAAATAAACACAGGAAAGTTTGGAAAGTAATTTTTCAGAAACAACTTTTTAGAAAACAAACACAGCCAAAAAGAAAAATACTTTCCTGAAAACCAAGCTAAATTTTCCTTTGACTGAAAAGTGTTTTTCATTGACCAACTTTTCTAATGGCAAACAAACACGGGAAAGTTTGGAAAGTGGTTTTTCGAAAACTACTTTCTAAGAAACAAACGTGGCCTAAATAGTTTTGGATGCCTTTGTTATATATAGAATATTTTGTCGGTTAATCACTAAGCTTTCTCGCTATAAAAAGCAATATGTTTCCTCTATTATCTAAGAACAATATCCACGATGGATGCTAATATTCAAAGCATCACATCCAATCTCAACAACACAATTGAAATCACCTCTTGATTTATCAGATCAAAACTCTATTTAGTTTCTTTATCTGCTTGAAACCACCTCATTTCAAACATTCAATGATTGGAGCAATAATAAAGCTAAATTTTTATGGAATGTTTATAAAAAGATGTTAAGTCATAAAAACTATGACTATAGAGTTTCAGAAATTAGCAAATTAAGAATTGTTTTAATATTATTAGGATCCATCTTGACTCTTTCATTGAAATAAACATAGCCTTGAGAAAACAAGACTGCTAGTGAAGAATTAACACTTCCTTGAGTTAAAGTAGAATCTCTAATCCCTTAAAGTTTAAGGTACAACACATGAATGAACGATATGCTTATATTTATTCTTATTATGTAAAAGAATATCATCAATATAAATAACAATAATATTTTTTAAAAGTTAGTATTTAAAGGTTTAAATACATTATTCATCAACTACATAAAAGTAGTACAAAACATGGACTCTTGTTTTCTCCTACAAAGCCCTCCGATAATCATCTCATCAACCTATTTTTATAGCTTCATATATTGTGGTAGCCCTCATTCTATAAGTTATCTAAGTAGGAAGGATAGCCCTTAGAATGAAATCAATGCAATATTGATCATTCCTTATATGAGAAAATCCAAATGGTATATCATTAAAAATAGCATTATAAATTAATATTATCATGCTAAGGTTTTTACTTGAAAAGACAACCTATCAACTTTCACATCAGAACTTTTTTTTTTTCTATGGTGTTAAGAAGAAGAATGATCACTGGATTTATAGTTTGGTTTGCGATAAAAAGGACTAACATGCTCTTCATTATTACTAGAAAAACCATTTTTTAAATCATTCCCATCATCAACATGATTCTCATATCGTTCAAAAAAATTTAAAAGTTGCTAGATTCACTTTCTCATTTCATCCATTTTAAGAGCACGAATTTCCCTCTTAAAATCTTATACATGATGACCACCGAAAACTATGATTGTAAATCCAAACCTCTAAGACCAACTCAAAACCAAGAAGAATGAAATAAAAAGATCCCACATAAATGATAGTTTATACCCTCCATTCTTAGGCATAGAAAAGAAATATAGATGAAAATAACTTATAACTTAAATACAATACAATCATCATAGTATAGATACAATGTTAAAAAAAAAATATTTCACCACTCACAAAGACATACAAAACCGATTAGAATACCAAAAGGTCAAGCAAATACTTTAGATTCAATTTCAATATCATATTGATTATATATGTTTGAATGTTCAACATGTATTTGGATCAACCCTCTAGGTCTAGAAAATATCAATTACACACCGGCCCACACCCTATGTATGTATACTAATATATGATTTTAACTTATTGAGAATGTAAATAGACAATGAAAAGAACTAAATTTATAATTTGCATAGTAAAACTAAAACAACGATGACAATGAATGTTCATTGTTGAATCATGATTACACTGTTGAATGTTCATTGCGTGCCAAGTTTTGTTTTTATTTGACGAATTTCTTTTCTGATTATGATATTGCGGACTTTAGACTCGTAGCCTTACGCTGACAAGATTTACCTCCGATTTAATTAGAAAAGTATAGGAGAATTGAAGAAGTCAGCACTCAGGACTCAAGACCAGGACAAAGAAAGTTAAATGCATGTTAAACTACTTGAACATTAAGGAAACCCGAGCACGCTTTCAATGTCAATGATCATCTGACTTTTTGGATCAAAAGTAGCCATTAGATTATACATTTATAACATTTTGCGGTCAAAACTTCATTTAAGCTGGCTTGACTAGCTAGAGATGCATGAATGTTGAACGGGCATACAAGTATAAATAGGTTAATTTTTATATTTTTTTAATATGTTACTTCTAACTATTAACTGTTTGGAATTGTGGTTGTTTTTTAATGTAGTTTTTATTTTAAAATGAATTAATATAATATTTTTTTTATTTTTTAAAAATAATTTTTGAAATCAGCATATCAAATCAATTTAAAACAAAAAAAAAATTTACTTTTTAATAAATTTTTTAAAAAATACGGGTTAGCCCGTATTTCGAAACTAACTCTTAATAAATGAATGATTAATCATAACATCAACAGAAAGTGTAATTTGAGTGTTCGAGAGAAGATATAATTATTGAGAGAAGATATAATTAATACGATTTCATTATCAAATAATTAAGAAGCTATTCTAAAGTTTTCTATTTGTTACGTACTCCATCATTCAAGGTTTTCAATATTCCAATGGTATAAAATATTGTTCTTGGTCTATCAAAGAAATTAAATGAGGGGGGACTCGTTCATACTATATCATGATTTGATGCTAAAAAAAATTGATTTATCGTTCGGGACAGAACTAGCATTTTGCCTATGGCCCTCCATACTCTTGGAATTTCTTCGTTTCACCCCTAATTTTGAAGGTTATTTCATAAATTATTTATATTTGGCTCTTTTTCCAAAGCACACACATTAATAAAATAAATGAACGAAAAGCCTACATCTTCTAGCCCCCTCTCAGTTTTATTCTATTTTTCGAGTCCCTTAACATCTTTCATGCTGCCGCCACTGTTTCCACTTTCCACCTCGAATTTGTTCTCTTATGTTTAAAAGAAAAGAATATGTATCACCATAAAGGCAAAACAAGCTCTTTTGAAAAAAAATAAAAATTGGTTTACCATAATTCTAATGGAAACTCACAGCTCATAGTTTATTAATTCATCCCTTTACCAGAAAATGAAAAAAAAAATTTGTCATCATGCGCCAGACAAGATTTGAAAAAAAAGAGAGACATAATTCTAGTAAATATTATAGCTTCTACTCTTTTATTTGATTTTTTAAAAAAAATTAATTTTTTTTATTTTTTTAGATCATTTTAATATACTAATATTAAAAATATTTCTTTTTTTTAAAAAAATATTTTAATATATTTTTAAATAAAATATAACAATTTTAAATACTCTCCCTTCACAGAACTCCACCAGTATTGCCCTGGATAGTGAAGCATGAGGGGCTGCATGCTGCTGGGTTATTTGTCAACATATGGAGAAACCATGTTTGGTCCCTATAAATTTAGTACTATATTAGCTTGGTGCTTAGTTAAAAATTCACTATCACTCATTTAATTTCTGAAATATTGCATGAAGACCCTGCAAATTGAGCATTATTTCTGGCCCGTAATTATATGTTAGAGAGGATAAGCTGATTTGGAAAGCAAATACTAATGGTGAGTTTTCAGTTCGGAGTGCTTAGGAATTATCCAGATGTAAGAATCCTAGAGTTAGTTGGCATAAATCAATCTGGGGTTCTTTCAAAATTCCCAGACACAATTTTGTTTCTTGGTTGGCAGTTCATAATAGCAAGATATGGCAAATGGCTCTGGGAAGGCAGGTTACTGCTACTTGTGTGCTGTTTGGAAATGCTGATGAGGATCGTGATCATCTTTTCTTTGAGTATCCTTGCTCAAAGGCTATCTAGAGTTATGTCTTGCTGAGATCTGGATATCGCAGAAGTCCAGGGAGCTGGTCTTTCGATTAGAAGTGGGTTGTGGCAAATTTGCAAAGATACAATTTAGGAACAAATCTTGGGACTTATAGTATGGAGTCAGGTCTATCACAAGTCCTACACATCACCAATCATAACAATTAACAAGCCACTTCATCAAGAAATTCAAGTAAAAAAAATCTCAAAATAGGCAAATTCAAAAATGGTACACGACAGCAGTTAACGTTAATTAATTAATAAAGTCCTAACCCATAACAGCCCAAACATCCTGACCATGGCGTGCTCTCCAATTCCAATGCTACCGTGAACACAATCGTATATAGATATTTGGAAGGGTTACTGGTCTCCATACCATGATACCACCGTTGATATCTTACCAAATCTCTAGTCGGGTATTTTTACTGCTTCCAGTGCAGATGCAAGAAGGATATGGACACTTTCTACTTTTACTTCGAACATAAAACAGAATATGAGAAATAAATTTGTATTCAAGTGCAGTCGAGAATAAGTTTTTCCCTTTGCCAAAAGATTCAAGAAAGTGGAAATTGACAACGTATACGAAGCTCGAAACACTACTATAAACAAAAAGGCCTGGCATGCAAACAGATGAGAGACGAGTCAGTTGTGTGGTCTGAGGAGGTGAGGCCCTTCGTCCTATAAGATTCGAATTTCAGACACAGGGAGAGATGCCCTTGAGATGGTCCATGGGGGTAGGTCACTCATAGCTGGAACTAGGGACTACATGCATGAAGAAAACAAAGAATCCTTTTCTTTTGCTTTCTTGACAGGAGAGAGGGATCTAAGGCTGAACTGTGAGGGGATCAAATAAAGCGAAGATATTGCTATTATCATTTCCAACAAAGTAAATCATACTTCCATTGTCCTAAATTTTGATAGAAACATATTTATTTATTTCATCACCCTTCTTTGATCAAGGTCCCAGGGTGCGCGCGGGGAAAGAGAGGAGGGTAGCTCCTGCTAAGCTGTCTCTTGTTCTTAATTTGTGTTTTCTTTACACATGTATAGTTCTTCTGAAGTTCAATGGTTATACCAAGTATACTGATTATTTTCTTATCCCTTGTTTAACAGAAGGTTTAACGTGTTTTGGGTATCCAATATAGAGTATATATAGGCAGATAGCTCCCATGTTTTTTCCATTTTAAACCCAAACATTCCAAATCTTTAATGATATTTAGAACAAATTAATACAGGTATACCTGTTGTTTCCTTCTCCTAATTAATTTTCTAATTTTCTTTGATTGTTTTTTAACAATCTCTTACTGCTGGGCTAGAAGACAATTGATCAGTTGGTCAAGGGGCTGATGTCGGAACTCGGAAGTAGTGAAGTACAAAGGGAAGAAAAGGACCCGCTTCCCCTGAAAACCTTTATCTTTTACCATTCAAACAGTTCTGGCTAGGGAATCTAGGTTTGTCCGTTCTAGTATCCTATCCTTGTTCTTCCCCTGAAAACCTTTATCTTTCTTCCATATTTTGCATCCTTTTATATATATATATATATATATATATATATATATATATATATATATGGTATAACGCTAATTACTCCTTCTGATCAATGTTGCTCAGAAATCAGAATACCGACACTACTGAGCATGGGAGACATATTATTTAGAAAAGTTAAACCCGTCATATAATTTTTTTGAATTGTGTAAATATTTTTTTAATATTAATTTCAATGACAAAAAATCATTTAAAAAAGTCATTTGTATTTTAACATTAATAAAACTATTTATTGATTATAACTGATTAATACAACTCCAATCAAAATATCTTTTTTTACATAAAAATATATTAAACAAATTTTTAACACTTTTAACCAATATATAGGAATAACTCTCCAACATATAAATGTCATTTTGGTTCTTCAATATAGCTCTTCTCTTGGAGCTGTAAAAATAAGAGATGAAAGCAAAAAAAAAAAAAAAAGTCCTTTCCATTGAGCACATCCATTGAAGATGCCGTTACAATGTATACATTTAACTTAGACCATTAGTTTGAAACGAAATAATTCAAACCCAATATATAATCTAATAAATACAGGAACTCGTTGATGCTCGCATTATAGCAAACACTGGCTATTTAATATGTGATCCATTGCGGGTGAGATATTTGTTTTTCAATAAAAAAATTGAATATGTAAATTTTTTTATATGTTTTTTTACATAAGAATATTAAATGTAAATAAAAAAAACTTATGAACCTATTTAATTAAACAAATCAAGAATTATTTATGTCAATAAATAAAAAAAATATATCATTAACAATAATTAAATATGTATCTGAAAAAGTTACGAGATAGATGTAAATTAAGATATTTGATCTCATAATATGGATCATTTGTCCAATTGTGTTCAATGACTTTATTTATTTGTATCAACTTTTTATTTAATCAAATGATAGTAGAAATAGACACATATATAAAATTGATTGAATAAAATCAAATGAAAAAAATATCTCGCAAGGTTGCACCTATTACAAATACTATCCAAAAATAAATTTTAATTATATATAACATAAAAAAAATATAGATGAATTAAAATAATCTCTTAACAAATTATACAGATACAAAAAAATTAAAAAAAACAAACACTATTTAAAAAAAGCTAAATACAAAAAATAAGATCAGAGAGAATGAGTATTAATTTAAATATAAATTATTAAATTATTAAAAATAAACATATAAAAAAATCATGTTTTTTCAAAAAAAAAAAAAAAATTTAAAAAAAGCCATGCATCATTAAGCCTGGCTTGTTCAATTAGTAAGGGCTCACGCACGGGTCTGCAAGAGCAAGTCAGTGTGTGAGCCCTATATTTTAAAAAATATAATTGGAGCAGATGACATGTTGTCTGTCCTAATATTTTTTGAATTTTTTTTTTTAGATGAGTGTTGTTTATATTTTCTTAGATTTTGATACCTATAGTAGCTAAAAAAGTAGGGTTTTTTATTTATTTTTAATTCAAAAAATCATTTCCAACCAACCTTTTACCTAAAATATCTAGAAAAAAAACTAAACAACTTGTTAAACCATAGATGGCCTTGAATAACCAAAAGCACTTGGGAACTCGATACCTCCATTTTGAAAAGAATCACAATTCTAGTTTTGGGAAAAATATAGTATAGTACTCCCAGGGTTAATATTTGAAAAATTATTAAATACAGAAATGTCTAGCATTTCAAATTCCTTTTTCCTAAAAAAATCTTAAATCTCTCCATATAAAATGCACCTCTCTATATTGAAATACAAAAAACAACTCTCTCTTGGGAAAAACTATATTATAAAGGGGAGAGGCCGTTAACATACTTATTTTAACCTCGACGGTCCTTCAATACCTTTGTTATCTTAAAATCTTTTAATTTATTTTCTCTTCTGACCATTAGATCTGGGAATTGATTATTAACATCGTTGAAGAAATCTTTCTTAATTATAGCATCACAAACCCACATAAGGGATACATAAAATGGAAACCTCAAAAAGTGTAAAGAAGACCTCATAAAGAATAATAAAAAAAAAATCATATAAATTGTAAATAAAATTAAAACACATCACGTCTACAGTTCTTGAATACACATTAAATTAATTTGTACATTTTTTACCAACAGACACTGGGATTGAAAGATTCAACAAGAGATTACTACCCATATATTAATTATCTCGACCTATAAATAATTAACTGCATCACTGCTATATATATATTCAATAAATGTGTTCATATTCATGAAAATTATTGGACGTGCTTATAAACCTCGTCCCTTCTAAAAAGTAGGTCAAGGATGTCCACTGCACGAGAATATGTTTATGTTTTCGTGCAAAGAAATTTTGATTTCAACGTACTTTTTTTAGTTTATAATTTCAAAATATTTTGAGTTAAATCATATTTTTTTGATGACTTGTAAACAAAATTAACGATAAGGTTGTGATGGTAATTAAATTGGTAATCTACTCTAAATACTCTAACAAAAAAAAAAGCATCAGATCAAAATTTTTGGTAAACTATTTAATTTCCAGATTTCACTATATATCTCGTAAAAGAATTTCCAAGTTGGATTCAGAGAGCCGAAGGTGGCAGGCAAAAAGGACAAACGACAGTTGGGTTTGGAGGGCCAGAAATTATTTGCCGTCCCTTGCAGTGTGGTACTAAGCTCAAGGATCCGCAAAGGCCCATTACATATACAGCAGAACCTGGATGCCATATTAAGCCTAGGGTCCGCAAAAGCCCATTAAATAATGGGCCTAGATTGAATGTATCGGACTCTTGGGTTAGGTTAGAATCCAAATTCTAAAATCATACTGGATCTCACTCTCGTTTTTCTCGACTCCCTTTTCGGTAATGGTATATCATATCTCATAGGATAAAAAATTAGAGGATAAACAAAAAAAAAACTTCAATTCAAAAAGAATGAGGATGGAAGTTATGTTTTAATTTTTTTAATGATTTAATCTTATTTAATTGTAAAACAAAAAAAAAAAAGATAAGTCCTGATAAAATATAAAAAAATTGACTATTCTATCAAACTCAGCTTTTTTTGTTTTTTCTTCGGCAGAAATGAAATAATTAATAATCATTTAGTCATTTAATATTGAAATGCACTATATTTAGAAGTATTTCTTAAGAAAAAAAATGATGTTACAAATATTTATTGAGTATTTTTTTTACACATATAATATAATTTTTAATCACAAAAGACCCTTATAAACGTTCATCACAATTATATATTATTATTCTTAGTCATTTATAATATAGAGATTTATAGGACACTGCATGCGTCTATTGAAACAGAAACAACCATTTATAAACGTAATTTAATATAAATTAAATTTATAATGTCTAGTATAAAAGTATTAGATACAAAATTCTATGTGGTGAAGAACCTGTGACAGACTGACAGTGTTCGATTTGTTACCGTTACAAACTGGTTTTCATGAATGATGTCATAACCCAATTTTTGATCATTTTATTTTAATTATTATTATTATTTTATTTAATGAAAGGAATAAAAAAAATAATGAAAAAAAAATAATAATAATGATGGAAAAACAAGTAAAATGAAATAAATGAAGAATGAATTAAAATTTGGGTTAAGGGCAAAATGATTGGAAGTTTTGGGTTTTAATTAAACTTTGAAATTAATCTAATTAAGCTTGGAATTAATTTAATTAATCTAATTAAGAGTTTAATTGGAGAATTGATAATTTTTTAGACTTAATTAAGCTTGAAACTAATTTAATTCATCCAATCAAGGGTTTAATTGGAGAATTGATAAGTTTTGAGACTTAATTAAGCTTAGAATTAATTTAATTAATCCAATCAGGGGCTTAATTGAAGAATTGATAAGTTTTAGACTTAATTGGACTTTGGATTTAATTAAATTAATGAAATCAGGGACTTAATTGAAGAAATAGCAAAGTTTGGGGTTAATTGGGGGCACGATTGCATCAGATTAAAGTCCAAGGACTAACTTGTAAAAGGCACCGAAATGCAGGGCCAATTACAGTTTAAACCAGGGGCTTAATTACAAGACTTTTGAAACCAGGGGTCAAAACGTAAAATGGCCACCTTTTATCTCCAAACGGCGTCGTTTTGAAAGGGACGTTGTTCATCTTCTTCTTCTTCAAGCCAGTAACCATTTTCTGCAATAAAAGCTGGGAAACGTTGCAGCAGTAATCGCCGTCCGTTGATTTCAGTTATGGGTGCCTTAATGGTTGTCGACCCTCAGCATGCCGCCCGTTACTGACCCGCCGGACCCTATATAAACGAATGAGCACCGAAAAAACACAGGTTGGTGAGAGGGAGAGAGGGGGAGAGAGACGAAAGAAACCGAAAAGAAAAGAAACACAAGCAAAGCACAGGAAATTTTAGGTTTATCTACAGAACTCCCATACCAGAAATAGGCTTCCCTCACCAATTTTGTCCTAAGAAAAACGAGAGAGGAAACTGGCCGTGAGAGAGTAGAGACGTGTTCTGGAAAACAGAGCAAAGAAACGAAAAAAACAAGCCGAAATAGAGACACAGGAAAGGAATACAACGTGAGATACAAGCATAAGGAGTAAGAGGAAATTCGAAAACAGAAGCGTCATCCTCAGCAATCTCGCGCAAATTCTCTGCAAAAGAAGCAGGTAAGTCTTCTGCTCTGTTTTCCCCGGTTTTCGTTAATTCATCGCCTGTTTTGAATTAATTAACAAAGGCCAGGCACGCGTGATTTGGATCACGCGTGCCTCATGTGGCCCAGCCGGGTCACTGGCTTGGGCCAGTGACCAGGCTGGGCTGGCTGGGTCTAGCCCAGCCCATGTGGGCTGAGCTGGGCCCAGCCCATGTGGGCTGAGCTGGGCCCAGCCCAAAAAATAGAAAATATAAAAATATAAACATATATATATAAAAAAATATCCATGCATATATTTAAATTATTTTTATTTGGTTTATTAAAGAGCTAGAGTCAGCAACACCATTCATTTTTGTTTTGGGTTACGTAATACTTACCAGCGCCAGAGTTGGAAGTATCCGTAGTCGAATATTCACTGACGCCAGAGTCAGGAATATTATAAGCAAATCATCATAGCATAAACTAATAAACGTTTAGCAATTTAAGACAAAACCAGCAATGCAGTCTGTCTCAGGCAGAACGTTTAAAGGGTGATAATATCTTTCATTTTACGTAACCAATCTCGTACCATAGAATCTCTGTTAACCAGTTAGAGTTCCTAGTGACCAAAATACTAGGTGGCGACTCTTTGAACAAGACATTTTCCCTAAAAGAACAAGATGCCAGATAATCTGTTTTTTTTTTCATATTCAAGATTTATTTTTAAAGCCGCTGCGATGTCGGGTGCGACAAATGATATTGGACATATTATGGTACTAAAGAATTAGGGAAAAAACAAATGGCTGTTAAATAAACATTTTCATCGTCAAACTTTAGATCGAGCTTTAATGTGTCGATAATATAATATATTGAAATGTTTAGCTTCTTGATTTATTTCTGTAAGTACCTGTTTTTGTCAGATTTTTCCTACCTTTGCATTTCTTTGCAATTCAATGGAGATCCATTATGAAAATAACTATAAATGTAGTAATAAGAATTTGTGCCTTCAAATATTCTTACCTTGTAGTAGCTCCATGCCTCCTGGCCTGAAGGGGCAGTGTAGCATAGTGTACGATCACTGCAGAAAGCCACTCGAGCAAATTGATAGATAGAGGGATCCAGTAACAGGGCCAGTAGAAGTTGATAGGTAACAGGCAGAAGTCTTCTCCAGTTTCTCACTAGGATCAGTTTCAAATATCAGTATGAAGAGAGATTCAAAGCCACCCTCTGTTAGTGCTCTCGCTGTCAGGTTTACGTACCTTACCCCAAGCAGCTTCTGGAACAGACGGTCCTGCCTTCACTGGAATTTTAGATATAGATAATCAGCAAACATACTTGTACTTGAAATAAAGTTTGATGTTCAGTTCACCTTGATCGTGCTCAAATACGATTGCTCACAATAAATTAGCTATATTTAGGATTTGTTGT
The DNA here is from genome assembly GCF_000002775.5 of Populus trichocarpa. Classification (NCBI taxonomy): domain Eukaryota; kingdom Viridiplantae; phylum Streptophyta; class Magnoliopsida; order Malpighiales; family Salicaceae; genus Populus; species Populus trichocarpa. The sequence continues at coordinate 17,483,854 of NC_037287.2, read as the reverse complement.
ATCAACTTACAGTGGTGCCAGATGTTACGGGCTATCGTCTCTGCCTTCTTGCCCCATTCATGGAACTTATGGATCACAGGTTCAAAGATTTTATGGCTTGACTTCTCTGATTTTTCTACAGCAGTATAAGCCACGTAAGGATACTAATAGATTTGTTGGTACTCAACGGCAACCCATAAGGCAGCTTGCCGGTTGTCAGGGTGGGACATTAGGTGCTGCTGGTGGTCCCATGATGTGGGTGCCCCATTTCTTGGTTTCCTCATCCGATAATGGTGGTGGATGAAGCTGCGAACCCTCTGTGACAGTGGACGATGGGGGTGGTTCATGAAATTCTGCTCCTGTAGCTTTAGGAGCTGATAATGGTGGGACTGGTACTTCATGTTGCTGTGTCTGTTGAGACGTGCTTGTTATTCTGACCGGCTAGAACTGGATGGAAGGTAGATGTGGCAAGAGCAAAAACTAGCAGTGCGAGATTGAATTTTCCTTTGTAAAGGCTGATTGTTTTTATGGAGCTTATAGAGCGCTGTCTAAATATAGAGGTTTCAAGGTTTGGGTGTTCTACAGCCTACACACACGTATTTCTTTGCATTGAAGAAAACAGATAAACCAGCCTTCTAGAGTGGAAACATCCTTAGCCTGTTAGCCACATGCTCTGTCGAGAAGGGCTATCTAGGTGAACAGGTGGCAATGCCAGAGAACTTTTTGGCCGCTTGACCGATTGAAATTATCAGGAGAAGAATCGAAGTTTATAGATAGACACCATTAATTAATTTAATAGCTTGGCTGTTTTTTGTTTACATATCCGAATATGTTACAGCAACCTTGATTTAATGGGTCCAGCCAAGGGACCTCATAAACTGATCCTATTCTAATTTAACTATGCATTTGCGTGCTCTTAATTATCTGTCTTCGAAAGTTACCAATTCACCTGAATATCAGAATCCCGGCGTTTTGCTGAAAAAACTTCATTTTAGACGGTCCTATCTGAATATATTTAGGTTGAAGAGTCCATCATGTTTCTTAGACTATAAACTGTGCTCTAGCAATCAAATTACGACGGTTTTGGCTGCGTAGAAGTTTTCCTTTCAACAACAACAATGCCAAATGCAGAGGGATTATCTCAACTTGCACATTGGATAAACCTTCTTAGATTTTCTTTGATCACGTCATGTTATTGTCCTTGACCATTTGATAACCCTTTGGATGAAATGACAAGGCATTACTACGAATTAATGTTAAGATAAAATCACGGGGTTTTTTGGAATTCCAATTCTCGCAAATATTAACGTTCACAAAAAACTGAAATGAACCCATTATAGAATTGAAGCCCTAAAATGACAAGCCATCCGGGTCTCTCTGTTTTTTTTTCTTTAATGTTGACAGCATTTCATTCACAGAAACTCGACTTTTGAGGAGTCTTTTAAGTATTTATCCCGCTATCTCCGTTCATGATGCTGTTAAGGCTTTTGCAAATTAAGAAATGGAAAACGATGTTGAATGCGGTGGAGGGTGGGAAAAGTATATCAGAAAATATATCCAAATGCAACTCCGTTTTCAAAAATCTACATAACTACATAAACAACAATCAAAGAAAAGAATACATGATAGAAGAGGATAAATGAATAACAACAGGAAAACCAAAAGAAAACTCCCTTCAGACAACAAACAATAAATCCACTAGAAACAGTGAAAATCAAAATTTTGAAGGGCATGAAGGATTCAACTCCAAATGCAATCATTGGCTAAGCAACAACTGGTTGAATTGCAATTCCTGCTTCCTTGAAACTTGAAACGCTCTCTGATAGATTTTGCAAGGCTTTCTCGAAATTAACGAAACCCATAAACCAGAAGTCGTGCCCATCAGTGCTGACAATTTGAATGTACTTCCTTGATGGATTTTCCAGCATGGTCTCCGAGCTGACTGTGCTTATTTTGTCTAAGGGTATCATAAGCTGCTCAAAATAAGTTATTATTGAATTCATTAGTACCATGATATACACGGATGGCTATAGCAAGATAGAAAATTTAGTTTGAGCTTTGATTGCCAAAGATATTTAGTGTTGTTTTGCTGTATCTCCGTGAACTACCCTTTTATATATGCACGATTTCTCTCAACTTGATCACCTTTTGTTTGCAATTTAACAGAGCTTAACTATATATACAATAATAGCTTTGAATGTAGTAAAATCTATCCGACTTGGTGTCTAGCGATGTATTTACCTTGTAGTAGCTCCACGCCTCCTCCCCTGAAGGAGCAGTATGGCACAGAGGACGGTCGCTGCAGAACGCGACTCGAGCAGTTGATAGATAGAGCGTCCCGGCAACAGGGCCAGTAGATGTTGAGAGGTAACAAGCAAAAGTCTTCTTAAGCTTCTCATTAGGATCAGTTTCAAATATATGCTTGAAGAGAGACTCAAAGCCACCCTCTGTGATTGCTTTCGCCGTCAGGTTTACCTTACCCCAGGCAGCTTTTGGCACAGATGGCCCTGTGCTAACTGCATTAAAGTGTATGTGCAGATGCGTGTTAAAACAGATCAGAAATAAGATTGGAAGATACACTTGAACTAAATTCGTTGTCCGCTTTGATGCCAGAAAATCGCTACTCTATCATGGTCAAAGTCACAGTGATGATCAATTAGCTAAATTTAATATTTCATGGTTTGTGAACATCAACTTACGATTGTGCCACATGTTACGGGCTACGGTCTCTGCCTTCTTGCCCCATTCCTGAAACTTATGGATCACAGGTTCAAAAGATTTCTGGGTTGTCATTTCTGATTTGTCAATGGGAGTATAAACCAGGTATGGGTGCTCGGGGATTTGCTGGTGCTCACTGGCATTCCATAAGGCAGCCTGTTGGTTGTCAGGGTGGACGTTAGGAGCTGCTGCTGGTCCCATGATGTGGGTGCCCCATTTCTTGGGATTCTCATCCGATGCTGGTGAGTGATCATTAGGGTGGGATTCCTCCGTGACAGTGGCAGATGAGGTTGGTTCATGGAATTCTGCCTCTTGATCAGCCTTAGGTGGTGGTGGAGGTACTTGTTGGGTTTCTGCCTCTTGAGGAGTGCCTGTCATCTTTACTGAAAGGAAGGTAAATGTGGGAAAACAGAAAAAGCGGCAGTTCAAGATTGGTTATCAGATTCAGTGAGAACTCTTTGGAAGATTTGATGGTTTGGTTGGTGCTAATAAACTTTTGATTTATAGAAGTTCAATTCATGGGTTATCCATATTATATAATTTTGCAGACACGGTTTCGCTTTCTTTGCAATGAAGAAAGATGAAAGATCAACCTTCTAGATTAGCAAGAATGTGTTCAGCCTCATAGCCAGCCATATAAATTATGCTCTTTCTAGATATTTTGAAAACGGGTGCCATTGTCAAAGCTCCGCTTGATATTATCACGGATAGAAAAGAAGGTTTGTCTGCTTTGCATCAACGAAGTAACAAAATATCTAAAAAAATATTAATTTATCGCTTGTCGACCGATTCATGATCACGGTAAGAAAGGAAGGTTTGGCTGCTTTGCTTTGAAATACCCAAACATGTCATCAGGCGAAAGCAACATCTCTCTCTTTTTTAAAATGAACAGGAACCTAAGGTATTGATTAATATTGAAATATGTATATTTTTTTCAAGTATTTTTTATTTAAAAATCTATTAAAATACTTTAATGATATTTTTTTTCATGAAAAGAAATTTAATAACACCAAAATCGATATTTTTAATGGTAGAAATGTAGTTAATCAATAATTTTCTCTTTTTTATTTTATTTTTTTATTACTATTTTTCTGATTTCAAAGTTTATGAATTGGAAGGTAAAAGAAATGAATTTTAGTAAAGAAATGTGAAACCAAAAAAAAAAAAAACCAAAAAGGTAAAACTTAAAATTATTGGGATCAAACTATAATTCCCCATGCCAAACTGGAAAGGGGTTGCATTTGTTTGGTTGTGTCAATGCTGGTTCCTGTTGTTTTAATTTTCTAAGATTGATAAAATTAAATCATGTTTTGCAACATTATGGAGGAAACCTCAAAAAAGCCCTCAGTCTATAGGGCTAATCTTGGTTAGGTCTAAATATATTTTTCATCTAGATTAAATCCTCTATGTATTAATGAATTCTCAATCAAATCATTATGTTAATCTAGGTTAATGTAATGATTAAGTAATCATGGGATAACGAGAATAAATTATACCAATAAATACAAGAGTTTTGTATTATATATATAAAGTTTGGTCTACATGTGAGATTCACGTGATTCAAAAGTAAAAATCTTAGAAAATTTGCTTGTTTTTGTAAATAAAAAAATTAAAAAAAAAATCACACCATCCTCGAGTGTTACTTAATATCATTAATGAAGGATTTGATTGAGACTTCATTCTTACATTTCGGATTTAATTATTGTGAATCTAATCTAAACTCGTTTCAAAGTTTGGGGATTTTTAGAAGGTTTGCCTAACAAAAGGAAATTGAAGCAATAATTAGGTGGGTGAATAGTGATTATAGTTTAATCTGAACTCGATAAATATTTACCTAACATAAATGGATGAATTTTTTTTTATATAGTTACCTTACTTTATGGATAATAAATATAATATAAATATTGTAAAATCTGATCCAAACTCGCTTTAATCTAACTCAAAATATATATTTATATTATATTGATGTATTTGTAGAATATTTAGATTTTTTTAATATTATATATATATATATATATATATATCCAAAATAAATAATCATTTGCTATTCATTATCTATTAAAAAAAAGATATTTATATCTAACTCATCTTATCCATATCCAAAATAAATAATTGTAAACTATAGATTATCTATTAAAAAGAAACATCGATATCCATGTCTAAATCGTTGAATCTCGAATATTCATTAGTATTTTTTATTTATTTAAGTAGTCATCATATTACGTGTTCCGCACATGATTAGCATTGGTTGTCAGGGTGGACATTAGGCGCTGGCGGTGGTCCCATGACGTGGCTGCCCCATTTCTTGGTTTCCTCATCCGATATTGGTGGTGGTTGAAGCGGCGGACCCTCTGTGACAGTGGACGATGAGGGTGGCTCATGAAACTCTGCTCCTGTAGCTTTGGGAGCTGATAATGCTGGGACTGGTACATCATGTTGCTGTGCCTGTTGAGGTGAGCTGTCATTTTGACCGACTAGAACTGAATGGAAGGTAGATGTGGCAAGAGCAAAAACTAGCCGTGCAATATTGAATTTTCCTCTCCAAAGTCTTTCGTGAGTTTTGATTGTTTTTATACACGCAAGTATTTCTTTGTATTGAAGAAAGCAGTTTTTTTTTTTTTTTGGTGAATTGAAGAAAGTAGATGAATCAACCTTCCTAGATTGAAAGTGTCCCTGTTAGACATATGACTCTTCCGAGGAGGACTATCCAGGTGAACAGGTGGCAATGCCAAATAACTTTTTGGCCGATTGAAATTATCAGGAGAAGAATCGAGAAGGTTTCTAGCTAGACACCATTAATAAATTTAACAGCCTGGCTGTTTTTGTTTATGATGTAATATCTAGAGTGAATAAAAATTAGGATTTTAAAATTCTAAGGTTATAGCTGAGATTTTTGAGAAATATAGATAAAACTCTAATAAGTTTGGAATTTAATAATTTTCAATAAAAGAATAAGTTAAACATCCCTATTTTTAGTCTTAATTTAGGAAAATTGATAGTTACATGAATTCAACTAGCATTAGAATTCATATATTAAGCAAAAACTTTGTAAATCTTAACAATTAAATAAATATTATAATAAAAATATTTATGTCATATAATTAAAAAGAAAAATAGTGTCTCTTGTCATTCCCTACTACTTGCAAAAAATACTCATCCTTAGTTAAATATTAGAAATTGAACTTATTCTTAAAAGATTGAAACTATATTTCAACTCTCTCCTCGACCATGTTATCTTCAAGATAATGAGTCAATTTATAAATTTTAAAATTAGATACTTTTGTATTGAATTCTTCTTTTTATACTCAAATCCATCAGTTTATAAATTAACTTTGAGCGTAGTCTTTGATAAGGAATAATTTTATGGATTCATCAGAGTTTCTACTTCTTACATGAACTTTTTAATGTTCTGAATAATGATTTCAATCCCACAATCTTTTTATTTTATAAAGAGCAATGTAATTAATTAATGGTGTCTAACTTAAAGGATACTTTTGTCTCAGGATAAAAAAAAAATATAATAAAAATAAAAGAAACAAGACATAAAAGAATACGGATAAAATTTTATTTGATAGTTATGATTCTTATACTAAACAAATCCTTGTAAATTTTAAAAATTAAATAAATGTTATAATAAAAATAATTATGTCATAAATTAAAAAATAATATCCCACGATCGGTTTAAATATCCGAATATGCTATCAGCAACCTTTAATTTAATGGGATCATGTCAAAGGGACCTCATAAACTGATCCTATTCGAATTCAACTATGCATTTGCGTACTCTTAATTATCTCTGTCTTCGAAAGTTACCATTTCACCTCCGGTAGGAGTTCTTGTAGCAACCCTAGCTTCTAAGCAATAGGTTGATTTGTGTTTTGCTAAAACTCAAGCTGATTAATTAGTATTAATACTAATTAGGGCTTGAGGAAGCAATTGTCTGTTTTCTCTACAATTGATTTGTCATATCCTTTGCCGATATAGTGCCCGATCGGTTGATTTGTTAAGTAGCCACCGACATGGATCTTTTTAACTTTTATTTGTGATTCACTTTCCAATGATTTGTGGTGGCAGCCTGCAACTCCGCTATTAATTCACTTTCGGCGGTGGGGATGGATTCTCTGCTCTTAGCATTTGCTGAAAAAACTTCATTTTAGACAGACCTCCTGTGCTCTAGCAATCAAATTACGACGGTTTTGGCTGCGCAAAAGTTTTCCTTTCAACGACACTGCCCACTGCAGAGGGATTATCTCAACTTGCACATTGGATAAACCTCCTTAGATTTTCTTTGATCACGTCATGTTGTTTTCGTTGACCATTTGAAATTATTTGGATGAAATGGAAAGACAATACTACGAATTAATGTTAAGATCAAATCACGGCGTTCTTTGGAATTCCAATTCTCGCAAATATTAACGTTCACAAAAAAAACAGAAATGAGCCCATTATAGAATTGAAGCCCTAAAATGACAAGCCATCCGGGTCTCTCTTTTTTTTTCTTTTCTTTAATGGTGACAGCATTTCATTCATAGAAACTCGAATTTTGAGGAGTCTTTTAAGTATTTGCCCGCTATACTCCGTTCACGATGCTGTTGAGGCTTTTGCAAATTAAGAATGCGGTGGGTGGGTGGAGAAAGTATATCAGAAAATATATCCAACTGCAACTCCGTTTTCAAAAATCTACATAACTATATAAACAACAATTAAAGAAAAGAATACATGATAGAAGAGGATAAATGAATGACAAGAGGAAAACTAAAGGAAAGCTCCCTTCAGGCAACAAACAATAAATCCACTAGAAACAGTGAAAATCAAAATTTTGAAGGGCATGAAGGATTCAACTCCAAATGCAATCAATGGCTAAGCAACAACTGGTTGAATTGCAATTCCTGCTTCCTTGAAACTTGACACGCTCTCTGATAGATTTTGCAAGGCTTTCTCGAAATTAACGAAACCCATAAACCAGAAGTCGTGCCCATCGGTGCTGACAATTTGAATGAAATTCCTTGATGGAGTTTCCAGCATGGTCTCCGAGCTGACTGTGTTTATTTTGTCCAAGGGTATCATAACCTGCTCAAAATAAATTATTATTGAATTCATCAGTACCATGATATACACGGATGGCTATAGCAAGATAGAAAACTTAGTTTGAGTTTTATTGCTAAAGATATTTATTTTTGTTTCGCTGTATCTCCGTGAACTACCCTTTTATATATGCACGATTTCTCTCAACTTCACCTTTTGTTTGGAATTTAACAGAGCTTAACTATATATAATAATAGCTATGAATGTAGTAAAATCTATCCGACTTGGTGTCTAGCGATGTATTTACCTTGTAGTAGCTCCACGCCTCCTCCCCTGAAGGAGCAGTATGGCACAGAGGACGGTCACTGCAGAACGCGACTCGAGCAGTTGATAAATAGAGCGTCCCGGCAACAGGGCCAGTAGATGTTGAAAGGTAACAAGCAAAACTTTTCTTCAGCTTCTCATTAGGATCGGTTTCAAATATATGCTTGAAGAGAGACTCAAAGCCACCCTCTGTGATTGCTTTCACCGTCAGGTTTACCTTACCCCAGGCAGCTTGTGGCACAGATGGCCCTGTGCTAACTGCATTAAAGTGTATGTGCAGGTGCGTGTTAAAACAGATCAGAAATATGATTGGAAGATACACTTGAACTAAATTTGTTGTCCGTTTTGATGCCAGAAAAACGCTACTCTATCATGGTCACAGTCACAGTGATGATCAATTAGCTAAATTTAATATTTCATGGTTTGTGAACATCAACTTACGATTGTGCCAGATGTTACGGGCTACGGTCTCTGCCATCTTGCCCCATTCCTGAAACTTATGGATCACAGGTTCAAAAGATTTCTGGGTTGTCATTTCTGATTTGTCAATGGGAGTATACACCAGGTATGGGTGCTCGGGGATTTGCTGGTGCTCACTGGCATTCCATAAGGCAGCCTGTTGGTTGTCAGGGTGGACGTTAGGTGCTGCTGGAGGTCCCATGATGTGGGTGCCCCATTTCTTGGTTTTCTCATCCGATGCTGGTGGGTGATCATTAGGGTGGGATTCCTCCGTGACAGTGGCAGATGAGGTTGGTTCATGGAATTCTGCCTCTTGATCAGCCTTTGGAGATGGTGGTGGTGGAGGTACTTGTTGGGTTTCTGTCTCTTGAGGAGTGCCTGTCATCTTTACTAAATGGGGAATTGAATGGAAGGTAAAAGGAGGAAAACACAAAAAGCGGCAGAACAAGATTGGTTATCAGATTCAGTGAGAACTCTTTGGAAGATTTGATGGTTTGGTTGGTGCTAATAAACTTTTGATTTATAGAAGTTCAATTCATGGGTTATCCATATTATATAATTTTGCAGACACGGTTTCGCTTTCTTTGCAATGAAGAAAGATGAAAGATCAACCTTCTAGATTAGCAAGAATGTGTTCAGCCTCTTAGCCAGCCATATAAATTATGCTCTTTCTAGATATTTTGAAAACGGGTGCCATTGTCAAAGCTCCGCTTGATATTATCACGGATAGAAAAGAAGGTTTGTCTGCTTTGCATCAACAAATTAACATGAATGGAAAATATCTAAAAAAATACTAGTTTAATATTTTGAATTATGCTCTTCCCAGATGTAGGATATTTTGAAGACGGATGACAATGTAGGATATTTCTAGATTAGCAAAAAAAAACTATATCTAGTTGCATGTTGCTAATATCAATTTCTAATCAATAGGTGCACTTGTCAATAATTTCTAGACCCTTCTTTTAGCACCCCCGTGTTGACCAGTTACAAAGATTACGGTCTACCCTTTACATGAACTCAAATATAGCACCACGGGATTAGTGCTCCCTTCTTTTAAAATTTTTATTTGCTTCGGTTTTTTGGACTGGAACTAGAAGTTGTACATGATTTTTTTTTTTTAATGTTAGTATCCGGATCAGTTTACATACATCTTAATTAATTTTAATTACAATTGTGAATGTATTTTATTTTTTATTTTTTTCTCTAAATAATTTTTCAAAAATAAATAAAAAATAAAAATAAAAATTGATAAATAACTGTTCAAATATTAAATTTTATGATACATCTAAATCCAATCATTAAGACTTGATTTGTAAATTCGAAATGGTTGGGTGCTGACGTGTCATATTGTGTCTCGTGGCTTTTACAATCCGCCACATAAGAAAAAGTTTGCTGGTTGGGTATGACATGGCATCCATGAATGGGTGAGGAGACCTTTTTGATCATTGACTATTTAAAGGGTCTTGACCAAGATGTGATCGACTTAGGACATCCCTGGTTGGTTGATGTAACATATTCATCAGCTTTAATGACAAATCGTACATACATTACATGCAAATTATCGAAGCATGTGACATTTTTTTTTATGCACCCACGTAATATATTAAATTTCAATTTATTTTTATGTTTTAAAAATATTTTTTTAAAAAATTATTTTTATTATTTTTTTAAATTAATATTTTATTAATTTTTTAAAATTATTTTGATGTACTGATATAAAAAATAATTTTAAAAAATAAAAAAATAATTTTTATAAAACAATTATAACCATACTTTCAAACACTTTCTAAATAAAAATAAATAAATTTTAGCTATATACTTTTTAAATATGGTGGATTGCATTATTCGCTTCAAACATTTTATGTTTTTATAAATTCAAATATTATAAATTAAAATTGTGTATTTTTAATTATTATAATTATTAATTAAATTGAAAAATTTATGGTATATTATAATTAGATATCAAATCTTGATTATAACACTCATTGAAAAACTAGATTTTAGTGGTATAAAGTTACTAACTCATTATTTTTTTTTTCAATTCCTTAATTTCATTATTTCTTCAAATTCATCTATCAAAAACATATAAAAACACTTCCAATTATTTTCTATCAATCTAAAACTATTAGTATGACATTCACTCCTTAAGGTTTTGTTTTCTTTTTATACTCCAAATTATTATGTAATTACTAATATACACATTGTTACTTATAATACCCTTAATAAATAAAAAAGGATATAATAGAAAACCTAATTAATTATTTTATTTTAATTATTATTACTATTTTTTTAAAAATCCATATATATATATATATATATATATATATATATGTCAACCATAGTCACCTATAATTACTCATTAAAGGATAATGTTGTCCTTTTCTATTCAATTTTTCATAGTATCACAGACACATTAGTAGCCTCAATTGATGAGTCAGCCTTCTACAAACACAACAGGAAATACATAGCATCAACAAGTTACATGCAGTAGCAGAAGATCAGTCATACCAACAGCAGAAAAAACTCCAGCGACAGCAACTTCAAAACATGCACAGCAATAGTAGCAACTGTTAAGATTGTCCAAAAATATTAGAAAATAATAATTAAGACAAAAGCATATATGCTTAGTTTACAATCATGAAATTCATTAGATCATGGTAAATTTTCTATCATAACAAAAAGCTTATATATAAAAGATTCTAACATGCATTCTAAACCTATATCAAACTTGATATTGATATAAAAATAAGGTCTTAGCAAGCATACTAGTCATACAACATATTTTTGAATAAATTAAAACAAAACAAAAAATAATTACTTATTTTTTAAAATACTTTAAAATTGATCAAGTTTTATTACTGTTGATGATCAATTTTTTTTCTTTAAGGTTTTATTACTCCTCACTTAATGCAATAGGACTTTTTTCAATAAATTTATCAAGATTACAACATCAACACCTTATTTTAATGGACTCCTAAACAATATCCAATGAACCAATAAAATATTACTTAATAATACCTGTACAATGACTGAACCTGTCATAATTTAAATTTTGACCCTTTTATTTTAATTATTATTATTATTTTATTTACTGAAAAATGATGAAAAAAAAATGATGAAAGAATAATGATGAAAAACAAATAAAAATAAATAAATAAAGAATAAATTAAAATTCGGATTAAAGGCGTCATGATTGGAAGTTTTGGGATTTAATTAAACTTTAGATTAGTTTTATTAATCAAATCAAGAGCTTAATTGAAGGATTGACAAGTTTTGAGACTTAATGGGACTTGGATTTGTTTTAATTAATGAAATTAGGGGTTTAATTGAAACAATACCAAAGTTTGAGGCTGATTTGAGTCAAAATTAAAAGAAAATAAAATACAATGACCAAATTGAAAAGGCAGTGATACTGTAGGGAGTTTAATTGATTTTTTCAGGGATAATTTTGAAAGAATTAGAAGTTTGAAGAGTCATTAAGAACTGAAATGAAACATTCGGAAACCAGGGACTGTTTCATAAAATGCGCTGAAATGCAAGGTCCAATTAAAGTTTATCCAGGGTGACAGAATGCAAACAAGAAAGGGTCTGGAAAACAGAGCAACGAAAAAAAAAAAAAAAGACAAGCAGAAATAGAGAAACAGGAAGGAAATAGAACGTGAAATACAAGTAGAAGGAGCAAGAGGAAACTTGAAAGCAGGAGCGTCGCCCTCAGCAATCTCGCGCAAATTTTCTGCAAAAAGAACCAGGTAAGTCTTTTGCTCTTTTTCCCCGCTTTTCGTTTTAATTCGCTGTTTGCCGTTTACTTTGAATTTACCTGCTCATGCACGCGTGATTCATGTGGCCCAGCCAGGTCACTCGCTTGAGCCATTGACTGGGCCGAGTTGGCAGGGTCTAGCCCAGCCCTTATGAGCTAAGTTGGGCTAAGCCCAAAAATAAAAAATAAAAAAATAAAAAATATGTGTAAGCATGAATAAAAATAATATAAATTTATTGATTTATTCAATAATGCCAGAGTCAAGAATAAAAATACTAATTTAAATTTATATTATTTTCATTCATTGTATTTTGTTTTAGCTAGAAAAAATAAAAAATATGTGCATGAGTAAAAAAAATTTATTTTATTGGTTTATTCATTGACGCCAGAGTCAGGAATAAAAATACTGATTTAATTGTATTTTGTTTTTTTAGCTACATAAAAAATAAAAAATATGTGAATGCGTAATAAAATAAATTTATTTTATTTTTTTATTTACTGATGTTAGAGTTAGGAATAAAAATAGTGAGTTAAATTTATAGCTACGGAATATTTACCAACGCCAGAGTTGGAAGTATCTGTAGTTGAATATTCACTAGCGCTAGAGTCAGGAATATTACAAGTAAACCATCATAGCATAAATCAATAAATTTTTAGCAATTTAAGACAAAACCGGCAATGCAGCTTACCTTAGGTAGGGTACGCTAGGGGTGCTAATACATTCTCAAGTCACAACCAGTCTCGTACCATAGATCTCTGTTGACCAGTTAGGGTTTCTAGTGACCTTAATACTAGGTGACGACTCCTTAAACAAGACATTCCCCCCAAAAGAATAAGATGTCAGAAATCCTGAATTTATTTTGAAGCCACCGCGATATCAGGTTTGATAGAACCTAAGCTCTAGATTTGAAGAAATTTTGGGAGGAAAAACAAAAGTTTAAAACCCGAACACAATGCTGGAAAATAAGGTGAAAAAAAGTGTCAAATTCTGTCAAAACAATACAAAATTAACTAACCCCAAACATTCTTCTTCAGCTTCTTTTTTATAGATAATTTTAGAAACCAAAAGTTAATGGACATCCTCTACTAATAACTTTAATTACCCACAATAAACTAGAATTAAATATAAATATTTTTATTTAAATCATGTGACTTTTGAGCTAGAAAAATTTGTTCATGAAACCTTGGAAGAGTTCTGGAAAAACTTATGAGATCTTTCCTTTCATTAAATGGACAAAGCAATGGGCTAGGCTGAAAAAAATATTCTTTATGGACCAAGATCAAGTCCAAATTTTAGTCGGAAAAAAATAATATTTTGTTAACTAAAAAATTATTTTACAATAAACCTAAACCCTTGTCCAGGCCTAGACGCACACATGTGTAGATTTAGAATATGTTTGGGAACGCGATGCAAATCGTGTTCCCAAAAAAATTTAATTTTTTTTTTGCTAAAATTTAATATATTTTGTATGTTTTGGATCGTTTTGGTGTGCTGATGTTAAAAATGATTTTTAAAAAATAAAAAAAAATTATTGGCATGCATTTCGGCACAAAAAATTATTTGAAAAGCAACCGACCACACTGTCAAGCACTCTCTTAATCCTAAACCTCAATTTGCTTAAGATATCTCCCCTTTAAAAGCTTTGATACCCTTTGAATCTAATTTTAACTTCTCAATTTTTTATTTAATAAACATAAAAAAAGGTTATGTTTCTTTTCTAAGTGGAATAGAGTTTTTGGTTTCACAAAAATATGTTAACCAAGAATTCTTTTAGATCAATTTCTCATTCGTCTATATTTTTTAAAATCATGTTAATGTTCTATATTAAATTGCTTATATTAAAGATTAAACTTTCAAAAAATTTTAACCGAAAAAGTAAGTAGACTACCTTTTAATTTGATTTCAAACATGTCCATGTAACCATATTCTTAGATAAATTTTCCAACAACACAACACATCATTAGTAGCCCCTTAAAAGTTGCAATAGTTATTGCAACAATAACAACTATTTTTTCTATAACTAACCTCAGCAAAGGGACGTCGAGGATCTTAGATGAGGTAGTATGGTATTTTTTTAATGGCACATGAAAAGTAAAACTTGCCTTTGAAGAACTTATTCTAGTTATCCGTAAATTATCAGATCAAGATATTGAAGACTTGCATATCTTTCTCAAAAAAAAAAAAAAAAGACATCCTCGAATTGGCTTCGTTTGTGAAGTTCCGAAAAATTCTTAGTGTTTGAACTCTAGAAGATCCTATTTAAGAAAGAGCCTTTTATTTCTAAATGAGTCTTTAAGAATATTAGTTTAAGGAAAGTATTGTTAAGATAAAAAAAAATGTGTTTAAAATTTTTATATAGCTAGTTAATTAAAATTCTTAATGAATTAGAATTTAAAATTCTTGTTGAAAAAAGGATATTTTGAACTTATAATCTATCTATAAATATATAAATATAAGGGGCAATATATGCTGTTAAGGCTTTTGCAAATTAAGAAATGGAAAACGATGTTGGATGCGGAAAAGTATATCAGAAAATATATCCAAATGCAACTCCGTTTTCAAAAATCTACATAACTACATAAACAACAATCAAAGAAAAGAATACATGATAGAAGAGGATTGTCTTAACCTAATTTTTGAACAAAATAATAAAAATTAAATATAGTTGACAATGGGGTTAAGACAACACAAAATTTGAAGTTTGGGGATGTAATTATAAAATTTGAGAGTTAATTGATCAATTTTGAAAGAATTAAAAGTTAAAGATTTAATTAAAGGCCAAATTGAACAATCCGGGAATTAAGGACTGTTTTGTAAACAGTGTTATAATTTAGGGATTTAATTGAAATTAATCCAAAAGGGCAAAATTAAAATAAATTTTTAATTGCTTAGAGATCCAATTGCCGAATTTCCAAAGAAGCAGGGGTCAAAATGAAAATGTGTCTTTTAGCCGAAACGTCGCCATTGCTGGTGGAACAGTCGTGTGATCTTCTTCATCCCGATTCAACCGGAGACCTGAAAATCTGCAACAGATCCAATCGTGGACCACGTCTCTTGCCCACGATCTCGTTCGTGGAAGATAACAGTCCTGCAAAGGCAGGACTGGTTAGAGGCAAGCTGCTGGGTCTCTATAAAAGGGGAAGAAAAACCCAGAGCGAGAGGGGGGGGGGGGGGGGGGAACGAAAAACCAGAGAAGAAAAACCCAGAAAACAGAGGAAGAAAAGCAGGGGGGGTTTGAAGGAGAAACCGAGGAAAAACTCAAGCTAAACCTAGACGAAAAAAACAGAACCAGGGGGGAAAAAAACAGAACCAGAGGAGAGAACTGGAGCAAAACCCAGAGAAAAAAACCAGAAAACAGGGGAAGGCAGAGCACGAATTGAAACAAAAGAAAAGCAGAGGAACAACACGGAGAGGATAATTGGTTCTGCCATTGCTTTCATCCCTGCAGAAAACGACCCAAAAATCAGTATCCACAGAAGCCGGCACCTTCGTTCTCGGTTCCTTCATTATCTCAAAATCTGCTGGAAAACGAAAGCAGACCGTGGGCACAGGAGCAAAAAGGGAAGGCAGAAGTAAAGGTATCAAGCAGGCGAAAGTCACCACCAGCGTTGCAGCCATCTTCGCCACTCCAGAAGCAGTACGCCAGCTCTTCATCCCTTTGCGTTCTTTGAAATTAAATGATCAAAGAACACAGTGCGAAGGTAATTTAATTACCTTCGCACAGTGAATGCACGCGTGAAATCACTTCACGCGTGCTCCACATTTTGCCCAGCCGGGTCACTGGCTTGGGCCAGTGACCCGGGCCGGGCTGGCTGGGTCCAGCCCAGTCCAAAAAAACAAAACAAAAAAACAAAGATGTGTGTATGTATAAATAAAAAATAAATATGAATTTATTGTTTTTATTCATTGATGTCAGAGTCAGAATAAAAATATTGATTCAAATTTATTTCATTGTATTTTATTTAAATTACATAAAAATAAAAAATATGCATGCAAAAATAAAATAAAATAAAGTAAATTTATTGGTTTATTCACTGACGCCAGAGTCAGGAATAAAGATACTGATGTAAATTTATTTTATTTTATTGTATTTTACTTTTATTTAGTTACATAAAAAATGTGTATGCGTAAAAAATAAATTTATTTGATTTGTTTATTCACTGACGCCAGAGTCAGGAATAAAAAATACTGATTTAGATTTATTTTTTTTATAGCTGCGTAATATTTACCAACGCCAGAGTTGGAAATATTCGTAGTTAAATATTCACTGGCGTCAAAGTCATGAATATTACACGCAAACCATCATAGCATAAACCGACAAAATGTTAGCAATTTATGACAAAACCAACAATGCAGCCTGCCTCAGGCAGGACGTTTAAAGGGTGATAATATCTTTTCTTTTGCATAACCAGTCCCGTACCATAGAATCTCTGTTGACCAGTTAGGGTTCCTAGTGACCATAATACTAGGTGGCCACTCCTTAAACAAAACTGTTCCCCATTAAATAACAGGATGCCAGAAATCCATTCTATTCCACCATATTATTTTTAAGGCCGCCGCGATGTCGGGTGCGACAGAATGGCGACTCCATTGGGACTAATGGACTAAGCTTTGCCTTTTGTTTGTCAATTGCTATAATGTTTGTTTGTTGTGTTTATTTGTTTATTTTTCCTGCATTTATTGCTTTAGCATGCATCCATGTTTATATTGTCATGCATCACGTTAAGAGCACACACCTGAAAATCTAGGATATGTGGGGAAGTAACGGTACCCCAACGGCTTTAGCTTGGGTAAGACTCGTGAAACCATCCAGCTCTCGCTTGATTGTTTACTTGGAAGTGGTTAATATGCCAAACTGATATTAGTCAGGGCCTCTATTTTCACACTACTTGTAAGCCTCATATCGACCTTTCAAGGACGATCACTGAGCATGCGAGAAACCCTTTGAAACTAGATAATGACCAACCCCTTGATGCACTCAACAATTAGGATCTTCCTATTAGTTTGTCACCCCGTGAAGGGCGAGTCCGCATTTCATACGCATTTTTTATTGAATCAACATTTTTGCATAAATTGCATGATTTACATTCCCAGGTTGAATTATAGGTTCCCTATTGAAACCTACCTATAACAATCATTTGAGAAAAAGACAAATGGAAAACGAAGAAAGAGCCCAGTTGAAAGCCCAACACAAAAAAGAGGTGGACAATATTAAAGAAGAAGTCGCAAGGCTTACTAGTCTACTCGAACAGGCCTTGAGAGACAAATTCGAAAAAGCAATACATATAGCTCAGCCTGAACCTATGCTCGTAAATCCCTTCACTCCACAGAATCCGGGAGCAAACGAGAAGGAATCTAAAAAAGGCAAGATGGTAAAAGAAGATGATCTGAACAAATTCATTGCCCTAGAGCAAAGGATGAGGGCATTTGAGGGAATTCGCCTACATGATCCTATAAAGGCTGCTGAGATGTGTTTGGTGCCTAACGTTGTCATTCTCAAAAAGTTTAGAGTGCCAAAATTTATCAAATATACGGGAACTCAATGCCCTATAACTCATCTCAAAGCATACTGCAACAAAATGGCTGAGGTGGTTGATGATGAGAAACTGCTGATTCATTTCTTTCAAGACAGCTTAAGTGATGTTGCCCTCACTTGGTATATGCGGTTGGACAATACCAAGGTTAAAAAATGGAAGGATTTAGTTGATGCCTTCAGGAGGCAATATAAGTTTAATATAGACGTGGGCCCTGATCGGTTAAACTTACAAGCTATGGAGAAGGACAACAAGGAGTCCATAAGGGAATACGCTCAAAGATGGAGGGAGGTAGCTATACAAGTTAACCCTCCTATGTTGGAAAAAGAGATGATCAGTTTATTTTCCAACAGCTTTAAAGCTCCGTACTTTGAATACTTGGTTAGAAGCTCTGCACAACATTTCACTGACCTGGTTGTTATAGTTGAAAGGATTGAACAAGCCATTGGGTTAGGTAAGATTGCTAACCCGACTGAGAAGAACGGGTTCACTGAAGGGGGTGGCCAAGACTTTTATGGTTCTTATAGCTAATTTCTTCACGCCGACTCCCAGAAATCAACTATCTTGAAGAGAAAGCTATGGTGATATTAGGTCGAGAATGATCTACATATGACTTCAATTGATTGTTGAAAAGATGCCCTTGTTGAGGAGAATGAATGATTGAAAGATTCCAGAAATTCCAATCAATGATTGCTAAATGTTTAGCCCCTTTATGTGTTACCAAGCCAATTTTCATAGCCCAAGATGTTGGCATAAGTTCTTTGTTATTGAACTTCTTTTCTAAAGTTTCAATGAAATAATGAGTTTGTCATTCAATTGTGTTTACGACCAAACATTATTCATCTTCTTAAGAGAGTTTTCTTATAAGAACTCACGAATACACTTTTAAAGCCTCGTGTAGTCTCATAGACGCAATTCATCTCTTTTACCAAAATTAGTTCCCCTATTGGAGTTTTGAAAAATTGATCTGGCATTTTGATTTCAAAAAATAATTTGAGGTTTATTCAAAAATGATATTTTGACATTCTACTTGTAGAATGACAAGTGAATCAAGCAACTCTGTCATTAAGGTGACTAAATTATAAACCAAAAAAAAAGAAAAAAAAAGAAGTGAATAAACACCCTTACCCTATGACTTTTGAATCATGAGTTTTTAAATGTATGAATAATGGTATGTAGTGAACTCGTTGCTCATGATTCATGAAATGCATCTTTGCAAAGACCAAACCATCATACTGGATGAGGTCACAGTTTATTGATCTTAACTACTTGTGCTTGAAATGAGGAAATGTCATCTTTGTTATTCCTTTCACATTCTGAAATAAGTACATCCCTTGCGATCTCTTTTTTAGCCTGAATAATTTTTATTTCATGAAATAAATCCCGATTAGGATCACACTCCACACTAGGGGGCAAGAGAAAATTTCATTGAGAAAAGAGAAAAGGCCGTGAGAAAGCCAAAAAGGCATAAGAGCTCAAGAAACTCAAATGCTAGGGGGCATGCTCAAATGACTACAAAAAGTGACATCCAAGATAAATTGAGTATGTCCTAGCAAAGCAATAAAAAAAATAAAAAGCAGCAAATCAAAAAAGAGCGGCAAAAGAAAATATGAATGACATCAAGAATTAAACTGTTGATAGTGATCCTCAATCTTTGAAACCCTGAAACACTCTTTGAGCCTTATGAATCATTTTTTTCATAGCCAAAAACCACAGCCTACGTTACGTGCCTGTAGAAGTCCTTTCTAATCAAGCAAGCAAGCAACCTAGAACAATAAACAATGCTCTCAAAATGCAAAGAATACTTTTCATAAAACTCATGATATCAAGAACAAACTACTCATTATTATTCATGCTGATAAAAATGAGTGTTAAAAAAGAGACAAGTTTTTCTCATACAAAACCTCGAGCTTTTTCTCGAGCCCTCCACTTTGAAAACCTATAAAAACAAAAGGTCATCTCATGACGTATTTTTACCGAAGACCTCATTGCCAAACACAAGAGCAAATAATCTCTTTTCCAAGAAAGAAAATAACCAAGGAGTTGCAAGATTTCAAAAGCAAATTGTTTTAGACTCACATCGAAATAATTTTTGTTTTCAAAATGCAAGATCAAGATTTCAAGATTCATTCTAGACCCATATTCCTTCACCAAACTGAAAAGGAGAGAAATGAAAGAATGACCTCTTAAAACCATTATTTGTCTAAGTCGCTGACAGAGCACACTTAGGGGCAATGACCAATACAAGGGGGCAACATTGTGTTTAGAAGGAAAAATTCTAGAAAAGGAGATGTTAATTTCCTTCAACAAGACAAGGGGGCATTTTGGTTTATAAAAGACAGATTGATCCTTTCAACTAGTGACACCGAATGTTTTTAGCAGTGAGACGAGGGGTAATGAATGATCCTCTCAAATTATTTGACGAGTCAGAAAATCTTTAGCAAGCAAGTGGGTCACGATGGGCACCACAAAGCTTGAGTTGTGCAAACAAATCTGGAAAAAGACTTATATGGGCTAACTCGAGTGGGCTAGAAAGCCAAACGATAAAGATGACAAGATCTCACCAACCAAGCAACAAGAAGACTACGAAGAAATGGGGGGCCTATATTTCAAATCAGGTAAAGATGCATGCATATCATTTAAACTTTGAGACATTGTACAATAAGTTTTGCAAATTTCATAAGAGAAAATTCTAACGAAATTCATCAAGTGGAAGGCCAACTTGAAATGGCGAACATTGAAATTGCTTTTGAAAATTTTTCACTTTTGAGAATTTTTCAACCTGGGCAGGCCGCCAATGAGAATTAGGCCACCTGAAAAATCTCTGTATTTTTCCACCACCTTTCATTTTCCATTCCCAAGGTAGTGCGTTTCTTACCCTACCTTCTTTTGAGTGCGCCTTCGAGCTCTCATCTCATTTTTTTTTTCGAGTGCGCCTTCGAGCCCTCGACCATCAAAGGTAGTGCGTTTCCTACCTTACCTCCTTTCGAGTGCGCCTTTGAGCCCTCGACAATCAAAGGTAGTGCATTTCCTATCCTACCTCCTTTTGAGTGCGCCTTCGAGCCCTCACCTCATTTCTTTTCGAGTGCGCCTTCGAGCCCTCGACCATCAAAAGTAGTGTGTTTCCTACCCTACCTCCTTTCGAGTGTGCCTTCGAGCCCTCGACCATCAAAGGTAGTGCATTTTCTATCCTACCTCCTTTTGAGGGCGCCTTCGAGCCCTCACCTCATTTCTTTTCGAGCGCGCCTTCGAGCCCTCGACCATCAAAGGTAGTGTGTTTCCTATCCTACCTCCTTTTGAGTGCGCCTTTGAGCCCTCACCTCATTTCTTTTCGAGTGCGCCTTCGAGTCCTCGGCCATTAAAGGTAATGCCTTTCCTAACCCTACCTCCTTTTGAGTGCGCCCTCGAGCTCTCATTTCCTTTTGAGCGCGCCTCCGAGCCCTCATTACCTTCGAGCTTCCATCTATTGAACAATGCGCCTTCGAGCCCTATCACGTCTTCTTTTGAAAAAATCATCGTATTTTTTCACTGGGCAGGTAACCCATTACAATGTGACCATCTGGGCTGGTAACCCATTACAATGTACCATCCTGAAAAATCCTCGTATTTGTTCACTGGGCAGGTAACTCATTACAATGTAACCATCTGGGCAGGTAACCCATTACAATGTGATCATCATGAAAAATCCTCGTATTTTTCAATCATCGGGCAGGTCGCCTGGAACAATTAGACCACTTGCGAAACCATTTTCGCGTTTTATTCTTTATCGGGCAGGTCGCCTGGAACAATTAGACCACTCGCGAAATTCTTCGCGTTTCTTTTATCATCGGGCTGGATGCCCAAAACAATTTGATTCATTTCAAAAAAAAAAACAAAAAAATCAAAAATGGGCTGTCTTCCAAATGACCTGTTCTCTCTGTAAAAGTCATATGTTTTCGAAGTTTTCAAGACTTAAAAAAACAAAAACAAAAAAAAATTTGTCTACATTTTTTTTTTATAAATTTACCACACAAAGCTCAAGAAAATGAAATTTTTCAATGTCTTTGTATTGTAAATATTATAAAGAGAAGGCAACTGTCTTAACCCAATTTTTGAACAAAATAATAAAAATTAAATATAGTTGACAATGGGGTTAAGACAACACAAAATTTGAAGTTTGGGGATGTAATTATAAAATTTGAGAGTTAATTGATCAATTTTGAAAGAATTAAAAGTTAAAGATTTAATTAAAGGCCAAATTGAACAATCCGGGAATTAAGGACTGTTTTGTAAACAGTGTTATAATTTAGGTATTTAATTGAAATTAATCCAAAAGGGCAAAATTAAAATAAATTTTTAATTGCTTAGAGATCCAATTGCCGAATTTCCAAAGAAGCAGGGGTCAAAATGAAAATGTGTCTTTTAGCCGAAACGTCGCCATTGCTGGTGGAACAGTCGTGTGATCTTCTTCATCCCGATTCAACCGGAGACCTGAAAATCTGCAACAGATCCAATCGTGGACCACGTCTCTTGCCCACGATCTCGTTCGTGGAAGATAACAGTCCTGCAAAGGCAGGACTGGTTAGAGGCAAGCTGCTGGGTCTCTATAAAAGGGGAAGAAAAACCCAGAGCGAGAGGGGGGGGGGGGGGGGGGAAACGAAAAACCAGAGAAGAAAAACCCAGAAAACAGAGGAAGAAAAGCAGGGGGGTTTGAAGGAGAAACCGAGGAAAAACTCAAGCTAAACCTAGACGAAAAAAACAGAACCAGGGGGGAAAAAAAAGAACCAGAGGAGAGAACTGGAGCAAAACCCAGAGAAAAAAACCAGAAAACAGGGGAAGGCAGAGCACGAATTGAAACAAAAGAAAAGCAGAGGAACAACACGGAGAGGATAATGGGTTCTGCCATTGCTTTCATCCCTGCAGAAAACGACCCAAAAATCAGTATCCACAGAAGCCGGCACCTTCGTTCTCGGTTCCTTCATTATCTCAAAATCTGCTGGAAAACGAAAGCAGACCGTGGAAACAGGAGCAAAAAGGGAAGGCAGAAGTAAAGGTATCAAGCAGGCGAAAGTCACCACCAGCGTTGCAGCCATCTTCGCCACTCTAGAAGCAGGTACGCCAGCTCTTCATCCCTTTGCGTTCTTTGAAATTAAATGATCAAAGAACACTGTACTACCTTCGCACAGTGAATGCACGCGTGAAATCACTTCACGCGTGCTCCACATTTTGCCCAGCCGGGTCACTGGCTTGGGCCAGTGACCCGGGCCGGGCTGGCTGGGTCCAGCCCAGTCCAAAAAAACAAAACAAAAAAACAAAGATGTGTGTATGTATAAATAAAAAAATAAATATGAATTTTTTTTTTCATTGATGCTAGAGTTAGAATAAAAATATTGATTCAAATTTATTTCATTGTATTTTATTTAAATTACATAAAAATAAAAAATATGAATGCAAAAATAAAATAAATTTATTGGTTTATTCACTGACGCCAGAGTCAGGAATAAAGATATTGATGTAAATTTATTTTATTTTATTGTATTTTACTTTTATTTAGTTACATAAAAAAATGTGTATGCGTAAAAAATAAATTTATTTGATTTGTTTATTCACTGACGCCAGAGTCAGGAATAAAAAATACTGATTTAGATTTATTTTGTTTTTATAGCCGCGTAATATTTACCAACGCCAGAGTTGGAAATATCTGTAGTTAAATATTCACTAGCGTCAGAGTCAGGAATATTACACACAAACCATCATAACATAAACCAACAAAATGTTAGCAATTTATGACAAAACCAGCAATGCAGCCTGCCTCAGGCAGGACGTTTAAGGGGTGATAGTATCTTTCCTTTTACGTAACCAGTCTCGTACCATAGAATCTCTGTTGACCAGTTAGGGTTTCTAGTGACCATAATACTAGGTGGCGACTCCTTAAACAAAACCGTTCCCCATTAAAAAACAGGATACCAGAAATCCATTTTATTTCATGATAAATTTTTAAGGTTGTCGCGATGTAGGGTGCGACAAGAATAAAAGAATGACAAGAGGAAGACTAAAGGAAAGCTCCCTTCAGGCAACAAACAATAAATCCACTAGAAACAGTGAAAATCAAAATTTTGAAGGATTCAACTCCAAATGCAATCATTGGCTAAGCAACAACTGGTTGAATTGCAATTCCTGCTTCCTTGAAACTCGACACGCTCTCTGATAGATTTTGCAAGGCTTTCTCGAAATTAACGAAACCCATAAACCAGAAGTCGTGCCCATCGGTGCTGACAATTTGAATGTACTTCCTTGATGGATTTTCCAGCATGATCTCCGAGCTGACTGTGCTTATTTTGTCCAAGGGTATCATAACCTGCTCAAAATAAGTTATTATTGAATTCATTAAGTACTACCATGATATACACGGATGACTATAGCAAGATAGAAAATTTAGTTTGAGCTTTGATTGCCAAATATATTTAGTTTTGTTTTGCTGTATCTCCGTGAACTACCCTTTTATAGATGCACGATTTCTCTCAACTTCACCTTTTGTTTGGAATTTAACAGAGCTTAACTATATATAATAATAGCTATGAATGTGGTAAAATCTATCCGACTTGGTGTCTAGCGATGTATTTACCTTGTAGTAGCTCCAGGCCTCCTCCCCTGAAGGAGCAGTATGGCACAGAGGACGGTCGCTGCAGAACGCGACTCGAGCAGTTGATAGATAGAGCGTCCCGGCAACAGGGCCAGTAGATGTTGAGAGGTAACAAGCAAAAGTCTTCTTCAGCTTCTCATTAGGATCGGTTTCAAATATATGCTTGAAGAGAGACTCAAAGCCACCCTCTGTTATTGCTTTCGCCGTCAGGTTTACCTTACCCCAGGCAGTTTGTGGCACAGATGGCCCTGTGCTAACTGCATTAAAGTGTATGTGCAGGTGCGTGTTAAAACAGATCAGAAATAAGATTGGAAGATACACTTGAACTAAATTTGTTGTCCGCTTTGATGCCAGAAAATCGCTACTCTATCATGGTCACAGTCACAGTGATGATCAATTAGCTAAATTTAATATTTCATGGTTTGTGAACATCAACTTACGATTGTGCCACATGTTACGGGCTACGGTCTCTGCCTTCTTGCCCCATTCCTGAAACTTATGGATCACAGGTTCAAAAGATTTCTGGGTTGACTTTTCTGATTTGTCAATGGGAGTATAAACCAGGTATGGGTGCTCGGGGATTTGCTGGTGCTCACTGGCATTCCATAAGGCAGCCTGTTGGTTGTCAGGGTGGACGTTAGGAGCTGCTGCTGGTCCCATGATGTGGGTGCCCCATTTATTGGGTTTCTCATCCGATGCTGGTGGGTGATCATTAGGGTGGGATTCCTCCGTGACAGTGGCAGATGATACTTGTTGGGTTTCTGTCTCTTGAGGAGTGCCTGTCATCTTTACTAAATGGAATTGAATGGAAGGTAAAGGGGGAAAACACAAAAAACGGCACATCAAGATTGGTTATCTTATTCAGTGAGAACTCTTTGGAAGATTTAATGGTTTGATTGGTGCTAATAAACTGTTGATTTATAGAAGTTCAATTCATGGGTTATCCATAATATATAATTTTGCAGACACGGTTTCGTTTTCTTTGCAATGAAGAAAGATGAAAGATCAACCTTTTAGATTAGCAAGAACGTGTTCAGCCTCTTAGCTAGCCATATAAATCATGCTCTTTTTAGATATTTTGCAGACACGGTTTCGTTTTCTTTGCAATGAAGAAAGATGAAAGATCAACCTTCTAGATTAGCAAGAACGTGTTCAGCCTCTTAGCTAGCCATATAAATCATGCTCTTTTTAGATATTTTGCAAAAGGGGTGCCATTGTCAAAGCACCGCTTGATATTATCACGGATAGAAAAGAAGGTTTGTCTGCTTTGCATCAACAAATTAATAAAATATCTAAAAAATTATTAATTTAATATTTTTTATATAAAAACAATTTTAAAAAATAAAAATTATCATAATATCAAATATATAATTATAGAAATTAGTACTCCTTTTTTATAAAAAAAATTTTATTTAGAATAATATTTAATATTTTGTATGAAATTAAAGATAAACAAATTTAATTAATGCTATAAGATCATGTTAAAAATTTATTAAAAATAATATAAATAGAAAACGTATTTTTGAATTTTCATTAACATATTTTTAATCTTTAATATAAACAGATATTTTTTTTCCATAAAATTCATCACACCCCTGACCGACACTCTAAGAAGGTGTTATCCTCTTAGTGTGAAAAGTTGAGTCACTTTCACTGCATAAACTCTTAGCCCAGTCCATCTAGGCAAAATGCATGATAAAATTAAAAACTTAAAACTACAAGGATCAACTTGTACTTTTCCATGCCAAAGTGAAAAGGGGCTGCATTTGTTTGGTCGTGTCATTGCTGATCCCTGTTGTTTCAATTTTCTAAAATTGATAGAATCTAAACTAAAAGAATGATTTTGGACTAGGACCTGAAGATAGCTCGTTCCATGAGATAAATATAATATCTTCCGTCTCGTTTAACGAAGCTTTGAATTGTAACGTAATATTTTTTTGAATGGGAAATAGCTCGAAGTTCATCTTTGTTGTTTGCTAGAGGTATGATAGGACGGAGAGAGATCCACTGATAAGGTGGTTTTGGTGACATTTCTATTCTGTACCAAAACCATCTGTCTTGGTTCTGATCACAAGGCGAAGCCGAAAGGAGGGCATTTCTCAGCGACGGAGTTCTTCCTAACCGCCCCTTATCAGTGGCGCTCCTTCTTGTCTTTTTGAAGAAATAGAAATAAATCAAGGTTTGAAGCCTAGGGTTTCACTATCTGCTCTAACAGACTCTGCCTTCTTCGGGCATCTTAGTCGAGAATCAAAGTCTCTTTCTAAAGAACTTCCTTCGTTCCGCCGTATCTTCTTCCTTCCTCCCAAAACAAAGGATTCTTCTTCGATTGCTATGAGTTCCGTGCTTTATCTAAGTGGACAAAAAAATGAGCATTGGTTCCTCCTTCCCTGCTTACCAGTCCTATTTAACCACTTTTTTTTTTTCATCATCTTCTTTCTTATATTCTTCCTCCTTCTCTTATCTTTTAGTTACTTTGAGAGATAGGCAAAACTTTCCTGTTTATTTTGGTTTTTCTTTTCCTTTTATTTATCATTTCATCACTAACTCTTTTTTTTTTTTAAAAAAAAAAAACTTCACACTACAAATAAAATATGTAAAAGTACCGAACAATTATAAAATGAATTGCACCGAAACGATATTTTTAAAATATATTGAAAAAATATGAAAAAAGGTCAAATTAAAAGAAACATAAACTTAAAAAACTCACTTGTTTATATATATATATATAAACAATAGAATTAATTTGAGCTTCAAGTGATTAATTACTTAACAGTTCATTGACTAAAATCGAATGAAGGATTTGCAACAACTAGAAGAAAAAAAAAAGATTAGACTTAGGTGCACTGTGTCAATTTACAGTATAGTTAAATGTTGAGAAATGGTAAAATAAGAATAAAATTGGCTGCTCTTTTAGTTTATACTGGTTTGTATATCCACGATATGTTGCGAGGGGATTTAATTTTTTTTAAATATGAAAAAAAAATGTATAAGTTTAAGAAAATTCTTTGGTATTGATGTATTCTTTATAAACATGAAAATATAGTTGTTTTGAATTTATTTTATGGAGATAAATTTTTCTATTAATGTATTTTTTGTTTATTTTGATTAATGCAATGTTTTTAATACGAATTATTTTTTCTGTTTAAAAAATAATAATTTATGATTGTTAAAGCAAGTTAATAAATTATCTCAAAATAGCATGTTTATATTTTTGTATGATTAAAAGCTAAAAAAATATAAATATGATAAAATCACATTCAAAATTAATTTAAATTCTTAATAATAAAAAAACTATTTTCAATCGAGTTTTATGTAGTATATATTATTAGTGTCTAACCTTTCTTTTTTTTTATTAAGGTTATTTTTTTAAAAAAAAACATGACACAATTTAGAAAATACGAGATGACATGTCTGCGCTCTGCCGCGGGCTTATAAAACAAACGCACTTGATAGTGTTATAATTGTGAATCAGCGCTAGATAAGTAATAGAAACTAAAGGTATGATGGAGCAAATATTTCATGACGGAAAAAAAAAATTGTGTTGGTAATCAAAAACTTAGAGACTGAACAAAATGATTTGTAGCAATTCACAGTGTTTTGTGAGGAAAGATATAGTGCTTTCGCTACATTATTTAGCTTTTCTGTTAATAAAAAGAAAAAAAATACAAAGCTAAATTCTCTACCAACTTAATATTAAAAAAAACCAACAAAGATACTTTTGGAAGGAAAAAAAACCAATGAGAAAAAACATTGTAGCAAGTGACAATGTTTTGTGAGGAAAACTACAGTGTTTTCCCCAATAAAATAAAATAAAAAACCATTTAAAGAAATACTGTAGCAATCCATAGTGTTTTGTGAGAAAAACTACAACGTTTTTCCCATATGATTTAGCTTTATTGTAATTATAATTCTTAACCAACTCAATATTTAAAAAAAATCAACAAAGATAATTTAAAAAAAAATCACAAAAAAATCATATAGGAAAACACTGCAACAATTGACAGTGTTTTAAAGAAAAAAATTACAAAACTAAATTCTTAATCAGCTAAATATTAAAAACAAATCGACAGAGATAATTTTAGAAAAAAAAATAACAAAAAAAGGGTGGGAATCATGTTGGAAACACTGTAGAAATTCACAGTGTTTTGTAATGAAAGCTACAATGCTTCCCCACATGATTTAGCTTTATTTGTAATTGTAATTCTCAAACAGCTCAATATTAAAAAAATAAAATTGACAAAGATAATTTTGAAAAAAATTATAAGAAAAAAAAAACCATGTGAAGAGCCACTGTAGCAATCCACAATGTTTTGTAAGGAAAGCTACAGTGCTTTCCCCACATGATTAAGCTTTATTACAAAGTTAAATTATAACAAACTCAAAATTAAAAAAAATAAAATCAACAAAGATAATTTTGAAAAAAAATATTACAAAAAATGAAAACACAAAAGAAACTGGAAAAAAACCATGTGAGGAAAAACTGTATCAATCCATAGTATTTTGTGAGGAAAAACTTGTATTTACTTGTAATTGCAATTTTTAACCAGCTTAATATTTAAAAAATAAAATTAACAAAGACAATTTTAGAAGAAAAAACATAACAAAACAGAAAAAAATCATGTGGGAAAAAACACTGTAGCAATCCACAGTAATCTGCGAGGAAAGTTACAGTGATTTCCTCACATATTGTAACTGTAATTTTTAATCAGCTAAATATTAAAAAATAAAATAAAAAAAAGATAATTTAGGAGAAAATCATAAAAAAACAAAAAAAAAAAACCATGCGGAGAAACACTGTAGCAATCAATAATGTTTTAAAGAAAAAATATTACCAAACTAAATTCTCAATCAACTCAATATTAAAAAAAATCGACAAATATAATTTTGAAAAATAAAAAAATAAAATAAAAAAACTATATGGGAAAAAACCGCAGGAATCCACAGTATTTCAAAGAGAAAAAATTATAAAGTGAAATTTTTAATCAGCTTAATATTTAAAAAGCAAAATCAACAAAAATAATTTTGAAAAAAAAAAGTAATTTTGAAAAAAAAAAGAAAGTAATTTTGGAAAAAAAAAGAAGAAAGTTGGGAAAAAATTGACAAAATACAACGAAAAATAAATACACTATAAATTATTGTTGTAATCTACAGTAATTTTCCAACACCTTTTCAATATTAGTTAATTTGCGCTCCCAGTTTTGAATCCATGCCCTCTGACTTGTCCCCTGCGATAATCAATTCAGTGACGCTATAGGATTGTTATAGCCCAATTAAAAAATATAAAATATATTAAGAATAAATAAAATCCCTGAAAAATGATGTACCAGATCATCCTACCCATCATTGCAGGATTTGACCCAAATTTCATCTAAGATTCTTCATCCTCTAAAGATTTTGTTGGGACTGTTAGTGCTTAATGCTTAATTAACCAAGTAGGAGAAGTGAGCACGCCTCTGCTAGCTCTCCACCGTTTTGAATTTTAAGATTGTTTTCTTATTTTACCATCAAACGTTGAAAACATGAAATAAGCTCCATCGTCTTTTTCATCCATGGACATTGCATGCAAGCGGTGGAATTAAGTATGCATAATGGAGTAATTTTCAAGCTTGGTCTTTGTGCGTAGGAAATTTAGAACATGCATCCAAACGCAACTTGAATTCTAACATGCATATTATTACGACATCTTTGAAAAAAAAAGGTTATAGGTAAATACACAACAGAAAATTAAGAATAATTCAGAAGCTAATAAAAAGCGATTCATGCTACAACAAGAAATACACAACAAACAAGATAAGCAAAAATTTGAACGCCATGGAGTATCCAACTGTAATTACATAATCGGCTAAACAACAACGGGCTGAATTGCGTATTCTGCTTCCCTGAGATTCGACGCCTTCTCTAAGAGATGGTGGGATGCCTTCTCAAAATTGACGAAACCCATGAACCAGAATTCGTGCCCGTCAATGGTGACAATCTGAATGTACTTCTCTGGTGGACTTTCTTTCATGATTACTGGGTTGACTGTGCTTATTTTTCCCAAGGGTATCATAACCTGCTCAAAGAAGTTTTCATTATTGAATTAATTAATACCAATATAGATGTTATAATTAGCCATAGATCGAAGATTTATTGTGAGGTGACCTGTGATTGTGTTGTATATGTTACAATTACAAAGTAGATTGATGATATACTCAAGTTGCAATGCTATAGAATTTATGCACTTATAATACCAAAAACTAGTGTTTTAATTAACATTTTGCACCATCCGACAATGCAGGTTGCGCTTATGGCCAACGTAGATTAGCTTCTTCTTTAGTTATTTCCGGAAGTTCTTGTTTAGTCAGATTTTTCCTAACTTTACATTTGTAACTCGTAACTACATGAAGATCCATGATCAAGAAAAACTTCAATGTACTAAAACATGTCAGGATTTCTGCCTCGCAATTTATTTACCTTGTAGTAGTTCCAAGCCTCCTCTCCTGAAGGAGCAGTATAGCACAGAGGACGGTCACTGCAGAAAGCGACTCGAGCAGTTGATAGATAGAGCGTCCCGGCAACTGGGCCAGTAGATGTTGAAAGGTAACAAGCAAAAGTCTTCATCAGCTTCTCATTAGGACCAGTTTCAAAAATCTGCTTGAAGAGAGACTCAAAGCCACCCTCTGTGATTGCTTTTGCGGTCAGGTTTACCTTACCCCACGCAGCTTGTGGCACAGATGGCCCTGTTTTAACTGCAATCAAATGTAAAAGTAGATATATGTTAGAAATAGTTCACAAACAAGAAAAAAAATTGTGTCAGCTCGTGTGGCAGAAACTCGTTATACTGGCATTATAACATGCTCATTTCGCCACGATCATATGATATACATTATCAAGGTCAAGTTCGTATTTTATGAATGATTGCATATCAACTTACGATTGTGCCAGATGTTACGGGCTATGGTCTCTGTTTTCTTGCCCCATTCTTGGAATTTCTGAATCACAGGTTCCAATGATTTCTGGGCTGACTTTTCTGATTTTTCTACTGGTGTATAAACCAGGTATGGATACTCGTAGATTTGCTGGTGCTCACTGGCATTCCATAAGGCAGCTTGTTGATTTTCAGAGTGGACGTTAGGTGCCGCTGGGGCTCCCATGATGTGGGTGCCCAATTTCTTGGTTTCCTCGTCTGATGCCGGTGGTTGATTGTTAGGCTGTGATTCTTCTGTGACGGTGGTTGATGAGGTTGCTTCGTGGAATTCTGCCTCTTTAGCTTCAGGAGATGATTGTACTGTTGGGTATGACACACGTTGGGCTTCTGTCTCTTGAGGGGTGCTTGTCATCTTTACTTAAATGGGGGAATTGAATGGGAGGTAGATTTTGGGCAAAAGAGAAAAGCTGGCAGTTCAAAATTGATTGATTCTTTCAGTGGGCTTTTGTAAGATTTGATTGTTTTTTAGTACTAAAGCGCTAGGAGAGCTGCCCATTTATGGAGGTTCAGGTTTTGGCTGTTCATGCTACCAATACACGGTTTCCTTTCCTTTGCAATGAAGACTCTTGATAAAATCAACCTTCTAGATTTGCAAGAACGTTCTTAGCCTGCTGTCCTATTATGCTCTTTCCAGATGCGGCATCTAGGTAAACGGAGAACCATTTGCTTTTGGTATATTTTTGTCTTCTTGACATGTTGATGTGAGCAGGAGAAGAAACCAAGAAGTTTCTAGCAAGCTAGGTGCCATTTAGTGACTGTTTGGAGCAGTTTTTTATATTTTTTGAAAAAAAAAATTATTTTAAATTATTATTTTTTATCATTTTGATATTAAAAATAAATCTTAAAAAATAAAAATATATATTTTAATATATTTTTAAATAAAAACAACTTTAAAAACAATACTTACAGTTATTCTAGACCTTTTAATAGCTCATCTGTTCTGGTTGGATAGCCAAACATGTCATCACCAACTTTAAGGCTCTTAAATATAAAACAGTTGATGCTCATGTTCTTACCATCCGTGGCATCCTCTTTTCAACACGTGTGTGAAAGTTGGCCTGGGAGACTTGATTTTCAACTTTGAGAATTTAACTTCGGGAAAATTACAGATTTTATTTTATTTTTTATTTTTATAATTAAAATGACATGATAATAATTTGTCATAAACGTACGGCGACTCATCTTTTCGATTCTCGACATGGACCGATCATATAATTGATGATGAGGCTGGACTGTGCAGCCCAAATGCAAAGCCCATGTACCAGAAGAACTACACCAGGCTCTCTCTTTTAGGCTATCAGATAAAACGATATTATTTTAGTTATAAGAAAATCAATGTAAAACCTAATCTTAATTAAATTATAAATCAATGAATGATCAAATTAACCCAATAAGCTAAGATTTATAAATATATTTTACAACACGAGATAAATAAAATAAAAATTAAGCTTTTGACGTTCAACACGTGGTAATGGGTGAGGGACACATGTTATAAACATGCATTGAAATTATTTTGATAAACAGAACCTATTTAAAAAAGACTCAATATCTTTGTTTGTGTATGATCATATCTGTATCCAGTCTGGATCATTTAAAATAAAAGACAGCACAGCACAGCACATGTGTAATCTCTTAATTCAAAATTGAGGATGAGAGGTGCCAAGCGAAGGTGCGACCGTTTGGTAGAGTTTAATTATTAGAGGATAGAGCCACTTATTTTATTAAATTATTATTATTGAAATGTATTAAACTGGCTTGGTTTTTTTTATTGTTGTAATGAATAGTGAAAATCAAAGTCTTTTTTACTTTGATTTAAAAAAAAATGGAAGGTTTTTTTTTAATTTTATCATTTAATATTGGATTTATTGGGTATAAATCTTTATAATTTGTTTTGATTTGTTTTTTATAGAGTTATTTTTAATTAGTTTTTTTCTCAACTTCATCCTTTAACATTAGATTGATTAGAAATTAAGCATCATAATTATTTTTTAATTTATTTTTTATGAAGCATCATGGTCTCGTGACCTGGATCGCGAGTTTTGTGGGTTAGTCGCGTTGGATCGAGTCATTTTTCATCCTTTTTTAATTAATTTTTTTTTCTCAACTTCATCACTCAATGTAGGGTTGATTGAGAATTAAGTTTTATAATTATTTTTTAATTTTCTTTCTATGGAGTTTATCATTGTCTCATAACCCAGGTTGCTAGTTTTACAAGTTAGCTAGGTTAACTCAGGTTTTTTTTGTTTTTTAAAATTAAATATTTTTTTTCAAATTCATCTTTCAACATTGAGTTGATTGAAAATTGAATTTTATAATTTTTTTATTTTCTTTCAATGGAGTTATTCTGGTCTCCTACCCCGGTTTTTGCAAGTTAACCAGAGTTGACTCCCATCAGTTTTTTGTCTTTTATATTATTTTTTTCCAATTTAATCCTTCATCGTTGAATTAATTGAGAATTGAGATTTATAACTTTTTTTATTTTCTTCCAATGAGGTTATCACGGTCTTATGACCCAAATCACAGGATTTGCTGGTTGACTCGGGGTTTTTTTGTTCTTTTTTTAGTTGATTTTTTTTTCATTTTTTTTTAATATTGAGTTTATTAGAAATTAAGTTTTATAATTTATTTTGGTTTGCATTCTGTGAGATTTTTTCAGCTTCATGACACAAGTCGCAAGTTTGGTTAGTTGATTCGAGTTGACTCAAGTGGTTTTTTATTTTATTTTATTTTATTTCATCCCTTAATATTGAAGATTAATCTTTATAATTTATTTTGATTTATTTTCTATAAGATTATCCTAGACTCATGATCCAAGTTTGACAAGTTAATCTAGTTTGACTCGGGTCATTTATTTAATTAAATTTTATTTTTAATTTTATTTTTTAATATTGAATTAATTGAGAATTGAGTTTAGTATTTTTTTTTAATTTGTTTTTTTTTTTAGTTATCAAGGTCTCATGATCTAAGTAGTGGATCTGACAGATTAAACCGAGTTAATCTAAGTCAATTTAATATGTTGTTATTTTAATATAAAAAAAAAATTCTTGATTTTTTTTATTTAAACTATATTTTTATCAATTTTTTGAATTATCTTTGAATAAGTGAAGTTGATAAGATTATATCTGATTATTTTTTTATTTTTTTTACTAAAAAAACATATCACTATCCCTTGGATATTTTTTTATATTAAAAAAAAATACCTGAACCAAAACTCAGCGTAGAAAGGCAATGGCCTAGTGTATCCTAAGATGAGAAGTTGATATTTTGAAGCTTGAAAGTTAGTTATGGTTTGTCTGGTCCATTGACACAACGATTGAACTTTGAAGAGAGATTAGGTAATTAAACCAATAATTAAAACCTTAATAAGAGATCACGTCAGTAATCTCACTGGGAACTGCCTTCTGACGTAACCACAATTACGTTTTAAAAGACTAGTACGTGCTATTTATTTTGTTTCAAACAGCTTTCATCTCTGCACTCTCTTCTTCACTCTCTCTGCTGTCAAAACCTCTAGCAAAATGAGTGACCACCACCATTCACCACCGCCGCAAGGTAAGTCTCCAAGAGTTGACCATGTTCACCCTTTCTTTTTGGTTCAATTTTCCCTTTAGCAAAATTGATTTTTTTTCCAGCAAGAAGAAGACCGGGGTGCATATGCATTTTTTGTGACAATGTTTTATGAAATTCAGGGATTCCACCTCCATATCCTCCGCCAGATTTTCAACCCCCGCCAGTGCCTGCACCACCTCCACCTGGTTATCAAAGCTATTTCTATGAAGGGCCCCCGCCTCCTCCTCCACCCTCTCACGCGTACCATGTTCGTCATGATCATGGGGGAAGTAGTGGTTGCTGTTCATTCCTAAGAGGATGGTACGTGTGATCTCTGACTCTATTAGTTTTTGGCTCCGCGTCTTTTAAACAAGTATGATGATGCAAATTGTTTCTTCTTTTTCATAGATCTGGAGTGCATCTCATTTGGGTCTAAGCTTCCGTTGAAATTAGTTTTACCCATGTTATTGAGCCTTTAAAATTTGTTATAGAAATAGGCGACCATGTCTCCATTGGTGTTACTTCTTAGAGGGTGGTTGTTTTGTTTTGTTTTGTGTTGTTTTCTCCCTAACTCGACCAGTCGTTCTCCCCATTAAGCAGAGGAACTTACACCAACCTTTACCGGATCGAAATTTGGATGCCTGTAACAACTATCTCTTATGCATGTATATGAATGTGAAAAAGAAGAACTTCCCTTATAATTGGTATGGTTACAAATTATGGAGTCCCATCGATTTGGATTAACCATTTCAAAGTTAAAAATAAAAGGCAGATCGCAATTGTTTGGGAGTGTGGTTGCGGTGGTTGTGATTATTTTTTAAAGTACTTTTCATTAAGAAATATATCAAAATAATATTTTTTTAAAAAAAATTATTTTTGATATCAGCGTATCAAAATGATCAAAAAAACACCAAAAAATATTAATTCAAAGCAAATAAAAAAAATTTAATTTTTTTCAAAAACGCTTTTAAAACACCATGACGGTATAAAGAAGACATTTGGCTTATTTGGTATCCTTTGCTAGAACACAATTAGAGGAAGTGGTTATTTTGTCAAAATGGTTTTTTGAGAGGAGAAAATGTAGTATTTCAATCCTTGATCTGATGGTATTTCGAAGCCCTGTTGAGATGAGATTTTAATATACCATTCCCAGTAAAGAGCTCTTCAAGTTGAATTGTGTTGCTCACCAAGAATCATCCACTTGGTGAGACTCACAGTTTTTTTCTGTTGAGATTCATCCTAGTGGTAAGGAAATTGATGTTGCTGTGGTCTAACTGCAGCTTGGTGATGATTTATATAGCTTCTAGCTGAGAACAGAGGAAACCTTTATGAGCCTATTATTGATAGAGTAGAAGTATTTAAGTGAGCTACGATACGACACCATGATTTTCCCCGCACCAAGGTTTTTCACATAAAAAAATTATTATTTTCATTCATTGCTTTGCTTGATATCTTACGTTGGTTTGATATTGCATGTTCGATTGGTTACTGAGATTCCATTTTATTGCACAAAGAGGAAAAGGTTTTGACTTTATCGTGAGGATTTGTGGGGGGGGGGTCGCTGGTGTGAGAGTGATTAGAAAGCTTTTCATAAGGTCTTAATGGCTTTCATGATTAGAAAGCTCAAGTTTGTGTGTTTAGAAAGGTCTCGTACACGATCAAAAACACAACCAAACTACAAGTCCTAAGTACTTTTCCCTCTTTATATGTATGGCCTTTAGCCTCCGACTTGTAACTTGCAGAGTATTCTGCAGAAGTTGTACGGAATGTAGTTTTAATATACACAAGGGGGAAAAAGTAGGTGAATTCGTATTCTAGATCATATGGAGAACCATCATTATGAACAGAAAATTCAAAATTACTCTCTCGAACTCTTACTTCAAAAACATTTTGGGATAGGGGTGATCTATAATTTCTTACGGGAACAAGAAAAGGTCCATATCAGAAGGACTCATACAAAACTTGTTTGCCCCCAAGTAGGTCGGTCCGCCCCTGCAAATAGAGAACATGCTTGCCAGAGCTAAACCGTAGCTTGTTTAATTTGATTGTATACCACATCCATATGAATAATTAAAAAAAACTTGCACAAGCTTATTCAATTTAAACTCTTGAAGTAATTCATTGCAGAAAAAGCTCCACCGAGCATGCAGGTAAATTATTCATGAACTAATATGGAATGCAGGACGAAGAGAGTGCGGGTTAAAGCACAACATTCAAAACTTCAGATGGAAAGGAGCCTCTGAAATCTGAACTCCCTTTGGATATTGACCCATTAGAAGAAAGTCATGATTAGAATAATGTCATGCTATCTTAGCAATCAAAATACCGTTGTGTTGGCATTTGCATCTACTTGCACAGCTTATTTTTTACTAATATTGATTCCCATAATAGTCATGCTGCAGCAAATCTCCACCATACTTTTCAATGACGTGCTGTGTCCCAATAAGAAGTTTGCACCTAATCTGTAAAACAACTCTGCATCAGTCCCTAAAGCTTGCTCTAAGTTTTCTAAGCTTGCACACAAGAAAATCTTTGCTGGTAGACTTGATGCTCTGGCCTGATTGAGAAAAAAGGTCAGAAATTTTGGATTTGTCCTGCACATTGGCACCAAATGATCCAGATTATTGGACTAAATCAAAGAAGCTGATGAAGAGACAAGATATCATGTCCTGAAAACAAGATTGATGTTAGATTAATCTTTGTAGAAGGCATTAAGCCAGCCTGTTACAATTGACCAGCATGTAAAGTAAATGTGCAATTGAACGTAAATCCTCCTAGTGCTTATGAGTTATTCGATCTGTTCACAAGCTAGAAAATGATTTAGATTCTTTCTCGATGATTAAATTATCTCTAGATGTATCTTAGTGCTTCTTTTCTTCCTTCACTTATCTTCTAATCCCTCCATACTTGCAGTTTGGCTGCTCTTTGTTGTTGCTGTGTTTGGGAAGAGTGCTGCTGCTGCTGCTGCCTTTAGGCCTTTTTATGTGTCTGGTATTTTACTTTCACGGAATTTGGCTGTTCTGCTTTAGAATGTAGTTTATTATCTGAGGACTTTCCTTAACATTATCCATTTAATGGAGCATGAATCTTTAATTTGTTTAATGAAATGAGTTAAGACGCTTTTTTTATCTTCAAAACTGGAGAACCAGCATGCATATTACATTTATTTTGTTGTGTCTTTATTGACTATCATGTCGATCTTAGTTCGTGGGAGTTCACAACGTTTTTGATAGAGAAACAACGTTGGTGTTGGTGATTCTCCATTCAACTTCATTAAGCTTTCCGTATAGCCAGTTTCTGGTTTTATCGACCAAACCATGGATGTGTATAATCATAAACTTGCCACAACTTAACTAAAGAAATCCTCTGACTGTTAAAATGCAGTGATATGAGATTATTTTCAAAAAGAGTTCAAAAATCCAGATAACCATTTTATCTGTTCTTCCCCCAATCATGTCAAAACCCCATTAACTAGATATGATTATCTTATGGATCTTTCTTTATTTTTTGCAAAATGTTGAGAAATATGGTTAGTATCATACAGAAAGCAATTCTTTCGCTGTTTTTTGAAACATGTAGATAAATCTGATCGTTGATAAATCATATTGTTACAAGCTGTTAACTCCCAAGGTAGATAGACTGACAAATCTTCAACAAGGCTGGCAAATCTACAAAAGAGATACTCCATTGATCTTGATAAATACACTAATTTATTTTAGTTAAGGTTTTCAATTGTCACAAATAACAATGGCGTAGAAATATTAATGAAGTAATCAAGGATTCGATCATCATTGATCCAATCAATCAGGAACAAGTCTTTTGCTTGAATCAGGCGTTGTTTATTTATGCTTTATGCAAGAGTTGCAGGGCACGTAATGTTTTTTAATACATGTATCGGAGCGAAACATAAAGAAATGTTTAATTACCTCCAAAAGTCCACCCCATTACCCAAATAGATTTTCTTTAAGTTGGGCGGTGCACGATGTCTTCACTATTAAAATTAGAAAAAATAAATAAATTGGGATTAATAATTAAAGTTCCAAAAACTAGGATTAGGTTGCACCTAAAAAAAAAACGATAAGGAAAGAAAAGGAGAAGGGAGAGGAAATAAAGTTTCAACGTTTTGAGTTAGTTCTGGTTCATACATCGTGTTAAGCATTATTATTAAATTTAGTTTAATCATCAACTTTAAAACTTTTATATTTAACTTATTATTTAGCTTAAATTAAAAATTAAATTATATAAAAGTTATCTTGATCGTGGCTCAATCAACCTGGTTAGTCCAAATACAATCTTGATTATAGGTAAAAAAACATAATTTGAATTTAAAAAAAAAAATCAAAATAACATTTTAAAAACATTAGATGACGACATGTTGGATCGATCCAGACTTTGTGGCACAACATGTTAAACCCGTAACTTAGGTCATGAACTCCAATAAATTTAAGAACTTTATTTTTTAAAATTATTTTTTACTTAATCATATGATAATAAAAATAAATACTCAAGTACAAATTAAATGTTATAACATTTAAAATTGCAATAACCTCATAAAAAAAATTAGAATAAATTAAAAAAATAAATCCAAAATCAAACAAAAGTTTAAAGATAAAAAATATAAGCAAAACACAGGACACTTGCTTCACTGTTCATGTGAACAGTATGCATATGCACCTTAATTTTTTTTACTTTGTAGAATGATCTTACAGGGATGGCAATGTAGCAGCTTCACTGTTATTTTATAATTCGACTTCACCTGATTGGTTGATTCAGGATTTAAGTCAGGTCAAGGTTTAACAAAATATGAGAAATTAATTTAATATAACCTAATAAAAAACTCAAGTTAATCCGCAACCCGGTCATCTTCAAAAAGACCTAATTAAAATCTATTAATTTTTTTATATATATATTTTATTTTTTTAAAATGATATCATTTTTATTTTTTTATAAAATAAAAAACTAGATAATCCGGGTCAAATCATCTAACCCGCCAAAAACTTACTAATAATTTGGGAAGGAGAAGAAAACTTATTTTTCATGGCATTTGGGGATTTCTCATTAATTAAAGAATAATATTTTTTTATATTTATAATTAATATTTCATAATTAATATCCAATAAAAGAATAGTAATAAAAAATTGAGTTTTACAATAATTCTCATACATGATGAAATAAAAATTATATAAATATAAATACAACAACAAATTTATTTTGAATGATCAATTATTCTAAATATATATAAAACGAAAGATCAAAAAATATATATATAAGAATAATTATAAGAAAAGTAACCTTGCCATCCTTAGTTTTATATATATATAAAACCTTCTTAAGTCGGTTATACTCTGAATTGTATGGCGGCAGCTGGGTGTTGGTGACTTTGATTAATCTTCTCATAGAATATTAGTAAGATTGGAAATTTAAAAACAACTAGAAACTTGGGGACCAAGCAGACGGGCAATGTAAATAGGCACAGACAAGAGCATATTTTCGTCATCAAATCACCTTCCAATCAACAGCAGTCCTACGCAAACCTTTCTCAGAAAACCCTAAGCAATTCCACTACAATGGCACCACCATCTCTCCTTGGCCCTCCAGAGATTAAGAAGCCAGTGCCAACACCACAACAACAAGCCCCAACAACTGTACGGAATCCCTTTGTAGATCTAATGGTAGACAATTTCAATAAAACCACTGTTAATCAATTACCCCAGATGGGTTACACTGAAAATATGTCAGCTACCTTTCTCTCCTCGGGCAACCCCTGTCTTGATTTATTTTTCCATGTAGTACCAAATACCCCACCTGAATCCCTCCAGAAAAGACTCCACTCTGCCTGGAACCACAACCCCTTGACCACCCTCAAACTCATCTGTAACCTTAGAGGTGTACGTGGCACCGGAAAATCTGATAAAGAAGGGTTTTACACATCAGCAATCTGGCTACACAACAACCACCCCAAAACTCTAGCCTGCAATATTCCATCCATGGCGGATTTCGGTTACTTTAAGGATTTGCCTGAAATTCTTTACCGACTTTTAGAAGGGCCTGATGTGAGAAAGATCCAAAAACAAGAGTGGAGGCAGAGAAAAGGCAGAAAGACTGGAAGGAGAGCGGGATTTAAGATTGGGCAACCAAAGACTCTAGCGCCATTTCAACGCAGCAAGAGGCCTAAGAATGCTAAATCGTCAAGAAATGCTGGGCCTAGCATTCCCATACATATCAGAATCCAGAATGAAAAGAGAAGGGCTGAGATGGAGAAAGAGAATGCAAGTATTGCCAGGAAAGAGAGAAG
Source organism: Populus trichocarpa (assembly GCF_000002775.5). Lineage (NCBI taxonomy): Eukaryota > Viridiplantae > Streptophyta > Magnoliopsida > Malpighiales > Salicaceae > Populus > Populus trichocarpa. The sequence continues at coordinate 17,442,624 of NC_037287.2, read as the reverse complement.
GGCAGCCATGGCGAAGAAGGTTATTGAAAGATATAGTCATGACCCTGATTATCGGTTCTTATATGAGGGCGTATCGGATTTCTTTGCGGGTTGCCTTAAGACTGATATGCAACACTTGAATTCTAGTAATACAACAAAGGTCAGTCTTGCTGCGAAATGGTGCCCCTCTATTGATTCTTCCTTTGATCGATCAACTCTGTTGTGTGAGAGTATTGCAAGGAAGGTATTTCCTAGAGAATCTTATCCTGAATATGAAGGAATCGAAGAGGCACATTATGCTTATCGTGTTCGTGATCGATTGAGGAAGGAGGTTTTGGTTCCGCTTCGTAAGGTTCTTGAGTTGCCTGAGGTCTATATCGGTGCTAATAGATGGGATTCCATCCCATACAATAGAGTTGCTTCTGTGGCCATGAAGTTTTACAAGAAAAAGTTTTTTAAACATGATGCAGAGCGTTTCAGACAGTATTTGGAAGATGTGAAAGCTGGAAAGACCAAGATTGCAGCAGGTGCATTGCTGCCTCATGAGATCATCGAGTCTTTGAACGATGACGATGGTGGAGAAGTAGCAGAGCTGCAGTGGAAGAGAATCGTTGATGATTTATTGCAGAAAGGGAAGATGAAAAACTGTATAGCTGTCTGTGATGTGTCCGGGAGCATGTCTGGGACTCCAATGGAGGTTTCTGTGGCACTTGGTCTGTTGGTTTCAGAGCTTTGTGAAGAGCCATGGAAGGGTAAGCTAATTACATTCAGTCAAAACCCCATGCTTCAAATGGTTGAAGGAGATAGTCTTCTACAGAAGACTGAGTTTGTGAGGAGCATGGAGTGGGGCATGAACACTAATTTCCAAAAGGTGTTTGATCTTATTTTGCAAGTTGCTGTTAATGGTAATTTGAGAGAGGATCAAATGATCAAGAGGGTGTTTGTGTTTAGTGACATGGAATTTGATCAAGCTTCCTGCAATCCTTGGGAAACAGACTATCAAGTCATTGCAAGGAAGTTTACTGAAAAGGGTTATGGTAATGTAATCCCAGAGATTGTGTTTTGGAATTTGAGAGACTCAAGGGCTACACCAGTACCTGGTACACAGAAGGGAGTTGCACTTGTGAGTGGGTTTTCTAAAAATTTGATGAAATTGTTTTTGGATGGAGATGGTGAAATAAGCCCTGAAGCTGTTATGAAAGAGGCCATCGCTGGGGAAGAGTATCAGAAGTTAGTTGTGCTTGATTGATATGGTTGTCTGTATATAAAGAAAAAGAAAAACAAGAAAAGAAGCTTATTTCCGGTTCATAATTTTTCCTTTCCTGAGCTCTAGAACATGGCAGATACAATCAACCCAAACCATTAGTATAACTCAATGTAGATAACCCGAGTTCTTGATATAAAAAACTTTTTCTCTCTTTATTTTTTTCCTCTCGCGCCTTCACACCCACGGTCATCTCTTATTCTCTTTCCCTTATCTCTATTCTCGACTTTTACATAAATTATAGTTATTTCTTTTGAAGTTTTATATAACAAAATAATCATGAATTTTACAATTTCAATTTTTTTTTGTTTAGTAACGAGAAAACAAAAAAAACCATAAAAAAACAAATGAAAATTTCATGAATCCAGATTTTAACTTTTATTTCATTAGTCAAAGTACAAACTTAAAAGCACTTTATAATTTCTTTCTCTAATCTGTTTTTTTATAGTTTTTTTCTTGCTAATCTATCTTTGTATCATATTTCACTTTAATTATTTGATAAAATGCTTAACTTTGATTTTTTATATATATATATTTTCTCTAATACATATATTTTAGGGGTTTTATATACTTTTAATAACAGAAACCCGTCACTTTTTTTTTGAATTATTAAAGAATAAGAGAATTAATATGCCCTGCTAATATTTATAATATTTATAAAATCTTAATCCAATCTGATATTTTCAATTCTCTTAGATCCAAAAAAAAAAATATATGTCGAAGTTATAATTTATAAAATATCAGAAGTCAAGTTGAATATAATTATAAGTAAGAACCTTACCTCGTATATACACGAACACAGGCTTTAGCACCAAAAATAAGTTGAAAAGGAAATATGAGAAAAGGAAAACAATTTTGGCCAGCAATAATTTTCGTGCAGATCCTGGTTTTAATTTTATTATTATTATTATTATTTAGGAAGCTATATTGTTGTGGAAATTATTTAGGAAGTTATTAGTTTGGCTTGAATTTCAAGTTTACTTGGACATTAAATTTAATATTCTCTATATAATCACTTTTATTGTAATTTTTTACATGTCATGATACACAATTTCAATACAAGTTTATCTCAAACTTTTCATCAATTTATCTTTCTTGCAATTTACTTTAGGAGTTATTTATTTCTAGATTAGTGTAAAATTAAAGGTTTACTAACCATTTTGGAAATAATTGAATATAATTTGATCATGCGGTTCAGATAGCCTTTACGCAATTAATTTATTAAAATTGAATGTTTATTATTTAAACTATACTTTATAGTTTGATAATTATATTATTTTATGTTTGATATAAACAGTGCTTGGTTAATCCATGTTTGTGTGATATAATTTGATCCATTAGTTTTCTTAAACCCTTAATCTCTTAGTAACCTATTCGATCCATTGGTCTTAGAGAAACATTTTGATCTAATTTATTACATCTTACTTTAATTAAATATATATGAGACTTGCATCTGTTTGATCACGAGGCAATAACACCTCCTCAGTCCTCACCTAAGTATTACTTTCAGATGTTCAAAAGAAAAAAGAGCTCAATCGGTAACATATAAATTACTAAAACAATTAAATATCTGTTCATTAATTTTCCTAGCCAAGTTAATTAATTGGCAAGATGAATTATAAATTAAATAAGCATATGGTCACAAGAACCTTTAGCTGAACAATTAGCCCTCACCACGGGCTTGCGTGATCAAGGTCATCCCTGTCAGTCGCCTTGTTCAACGTCATTACACATCAAATGACTAGTAAGTTTCCTTCAAATTCACAAGGACTCCATTACATGTCACATGACTAGTGTTATGCAATCAAGATTTTGCAGTGAAGCTTTCTGCAAGGCTCTCCTTTTAGGGTTTTCTTTTGGTTACAAATGATAGGCTCCAATCTACCTCACAAGGAGGAGGAGATCATGGATACCAAGTGACCAACAAGTCCACTGGGAGTATCATTTTTCATCATGCCTGCACCGAGCCTATTTCTGAGTTTGTCTTGCTTGCTAATACTTATATCGGGGACTCCTTTTGGTTCACTTTTATTTTGTAAATGAGTTTTGCTACTCCTGCCTATATTCTTGTAAATAGCTTTGTAGCAAGCTAGAACATGATATTTCATTCATTAATAAACAAAGTTCTCGCATACAAGTCTAAAAACACTTCCAAGAGAGGAAAAAAACTTTTTAAGAAAATAAGTTTCAGCTTTTGAGTTTGTTGCACTCTAACCCCGAGTATGCCCATTCACTAGGAATTATTGATTTGGAAAGGGTTGAGATGGAGAAGATGAATGCAAGTATAGCAAGGAAAGAGAGATGGGCAGCTATGGCAAAGAAGGTTATTGAAAGATACCACCAGGAATTGATTGTGAGAAAGTTTACTGAGAAGGGCTATGGTAATGTGATCCCAGAGATTGTGTTCTGGAATTTAAGAGATTCAGAGCTACTCTAGTACCGGGGACACAAAAGGGTGTTGCGCTTGTGAGTGGGTTTTCTAAGAACTTGATGAAGTAGTTTTTGGATGGTGATGGAGAAATAAGCCCTGTGGCTGTGATGGAAGAGGCCAAGAGCATCAGAAGTTGGCTGTGCTAGACTGATTACATCTTTGTATATAATAGCTCTCTGTTAGGTTCTTTTGTAAGTTATTTATTTTGTTTATCCTTGAGAAAATATAAAAGAAAGAGCTTGTTTTCCTTATGAAATGGTGAATGCATTTCTCTCTATTTCAACAGTGGTTTTTGAGCATTCTTTGAAACAGGCTTCACTGTTATAGACTAATCTTATGCAGTTTAATAACCATTGCCTTGGACTTCACAATTCAGTGAGGAAATTACAATCAGAGTTTTGTTGTGAGTTCTGATATGAGGAGTTTAAACCCCTCAATTTCCAAATCCAGTAATCTATCATATTTACTAAGACAGTGAACACAAAACAAATGGATTAACTTGAAAAGAAAAATTACTGGAAGAAGAGTTGGATAGGAAACTTTTAAATTAATCCTTACCTCTGGATGACAACGAAGGCTACAATGCTTGGGCCTGCCTGTAAACAAAACAACTGGAATGGACCACAAATAAACAGCAAATCGTTTATTTACTCACAGGTGACCTGATATTTTCCTTCAGAGCAAATTAGTGGTGTCTTTGGGCTGAATCCTACGAGTAGGGAAAGGATTCATAGAAGACGTTCTTGATGTTAACTATCCCCTGCAGCTGTATTGTTGCATCAGGAGATCCCAGCTGCAATTAAGAACATACAGCTATGATGTTACTCTTAAGAATCCTCTGTCCCTATAACCAAACCAAACAATAGCATGCTAGCCTCTAGAGATGCATTAAGAAATCCTGTTTAGTGTACATCGGACTGGAACACTCGTGCAGATAACACAAGTCTTTCATCATAGAGTACACCCATCCTAGAAAGATAGAACAGTAGCACACAAAGCCATATCTGTTATATTCTATTTTCTGCCCAAAGCTATCAAATTTCTGCCTAGACAACTAATATTAGGATAGCCATTTTCTTTTTCTTGAGCTGTTAGTTCCATTTAGCATTATTTAATGCTCAATCTAGACATTAATAAGTGCCGTTAAACCAAACACTTATTGAAGGTAGAGAATAACAGTGGCTAAATCAGAATTAAACCAAGGAATCTTCAATAAATTCAAATCTTCCATACTCCAAGGTTCTAACCCACCCATCTCACCGTTATGTAAATGAAGATCAAGGGACAATCAGAAAGAGCATTCAAATGAAAACACCATCCTTAACCTACAATGATTGTGGCGATAACTATCCAAAAGACACCACTAATGGAAGGAGGAGTGATTTAAATTCTTATGCCACATACCAAATCTAACGCCTCCTTTATTCTAAAATCCACACTTGTTCTACAGCTTCCTTCCCGCTACCCTTTTGATCCCAACACCAATTATCAAGGTAATTAAATAAATCCTATCAGTTTCCACATTGACACTCCAAGTGAATCAACAACTTGAGAGAACATTACAAAAAAAAAGATGTCTATGAGGTGGAATTGTATATAATTACCGGCAATTGGCAGAAGGGAAGGCGGGGACTTTGAGTGATCAGGTTCCAGATCAAAACTGACAAAGCTAAGCGTTCCCCTGAAGAAGAAATCAAAGTTTTAGGCTTAGTGAAGCTGGAGATCAGTCTCTCAGGGACATGAGAGACTAGAGCACTGCAAAATGCCGAAAGCTCTGTACCTTGTACGGCGCTAACCGATAACCAAAGAGCAGATTTTAAACGAAATTGAAATTCTGTTTTTAGTTGATGGAAAATGGATCGGGCTTCGAATGTTTGATTCACCTTTTACCCCGTCTGCATTTAGTGGGCTATAATTTACACAGCAATATGCGTGTGCAAGCCCAAGGAATTATATCCTGACGATTTTGTACATTTGCTGCGTTGCTTGTATAAGCTTCCGTTTATTTATAAAAATATATACTGCAGGTTAATTCATTTATTTTATTAATTAGTCTTCACTAGATCTGTCTTTTTTCTTATAGGTAAAAATAATTATTCGTGCAATGCAACCAAGTTTAGAAGAAGTAAAAATTTTCGTGCATAGACCTGAATTAGCCAAATAAACTGGTATAATTTTATTAGATGATGAAAATGTAGGTAATGACTGCAAATAAACTAAATTAAACAAAAACAAAATCATGAGAATCTAAAGAAAATATCAATAAAAATGGAAAAAACAACAAGCTCAAGCCTCGTATCCCAGCCAATCTGGTGCCAAAGAACAAAATTAAAAAGAAAAGGGAAACAAATTACTCAAGTCAACCTAAACTATCATGTCAAATATGCAACTGAGTCTCGTGAAATAAGGATAAGCCAATAAAAAACAAATAAAAATATTTACAAAGCTCAATTCCAAATAAATTCAATATAAAAGCAAGAAATTAAAAAAAAAAAGTCGATTAACAAAAAGAACAAAAAAAAAGGCAAACATACCAAACTCCATGACCCGGATTACGTGAATAAGATAGTCTAGTAAAAGGCAAACTGGGAACAATTAAGAAGCTCAATTTCTAAAGCAACCTAATATTAAAAGATGTAATTGAAAAAATATATATATTTTAAAAAAATCTAGAAAAAAAACCTGAGTTAACTCGTCAAACCTATGGTCCAGGTGATGAAATCGAGATAACCGAATATAAAGGAAATCAAATAAAATCATGAAGCTCAATTTCAAAAAAAACCAATATGGAATGATGAAATAAAAACGAGAATTAGTGTAAAAAATAAACCCTAAAAAACCCGATGATAACCTGGATTAAGTTTTCAAATTCGTGAACCGGGTCATGAAACCAAGATCACCCCATAGAGAAAAGAGAACGGAGTCGAATTTCCAACCAACCATGTGCCAAAGGATGAGAATAAAAAATATATATTACAAAAGGACCTAAAACAAAAAATAGCAGTCAAAATAATGAGGATTATATTTAAATAAAAAAGGACAACTTATATTTTTTGATGGAATGATGAAATTGAAAGAACAAATTCACAAAATGATCCAAAACAAAAAAAAAATAGCATTTAAAAGATCGATGATCAAGTTTTAAAAAGATAAAATAAGAGGAAAACTTTCATTTTATTGATCAATTGGTGAAATTGAAAAAACTTAAATTTTATAAAAAAAACCTAGAATAAAAATTTAATGATCAAAAGAATAATGATCAAATCTAAAATTATAGTAAAATGAGAAAACAACTCAAAATTTTAGACAGGGCAACACGAATTTCAAGGACATGAGAGGGAGAATAGGGGGGAAAGAAAAAAAACATCGCTGGCAATAAACCTTGGTAAACCGATTTACACGCACCTCCATGCATGGAAGATAGCAACGCGCTAAATCTATAGCCACTGTGGAAGACCCTTTTTTGGAATCGAAAGAGGTTGCATGCGAAGCCAAAGTGTTGTGGCATCCCTCACTTTCTAGCTTGTGCAATGCACGTGCTAGCCAATCTTACCTTTCCTGTAAACTACTGTCCCACATATTTGTTTCAACATCCAATTTGGTCTATAAAGTCCTAATTGTTCTAAATCAACATAATTTAAACATATTTTGACAAATTGATCCTCAACGATCACCAAGCCTTTTCCTTAACATTGCAAGACCTTTCTATCTAGGAAACCAAAATAAAACATTAAGTCAACTAAAAAAAACATAGAAGGATCAAATCAAAAATAAAATAACAACTAAAAAAATGACAAAAATTATTTACTTTAATTGTACAACGTAGTCACTGACAGGACAAGACTAAAAGGGCTGAATATTTATCAAAATCTCAAATTTTGTTTCTAAAGTTATAATTGCTATAAACTAATAAAATTGAATTTTATTTCGCAAAACTGAGCATCAACCAAGTAATGAAATATTTCCCTGACACCTCGAAGTCCCCATTCATAAATAGAAAAAACAATATGCCAATCCTAAACCTATATCATTGCAATTTCAAATGATTGATTATTTTATAAAAACAAAAAAACAAAAGGCTAGGACATAAAATACTGTAGAATAAAAAAAACGTTGTGGATTGCTGTTGTAATCCACAATGACTCTCTTTTGGGTTCAATAACTTTAAGAGGAGATTTAGTTTTTTATTTTATTTTAATGTTTTGTAAACTAGTTATTTTATATATTATCCTTTTTAATAATCCTATACTATTTTTCAATAATTTTTTTTATTTTGAAAAAATAGAAGAAAAAAAGGACAAGCAAGTAATATGAAGACATAGTTATTAAACCCGGTCAAGAGGTCAAAAAAGATAAATAATGCAAATATCTTTCACTAATTCACTTTGCTAAAGAGTTTAACAAAAAAAAAAAGAAGATAAAAGAACAACAAGATAGCAAAAGTTATTCAACATAATTTAATAAAAGCAAGTTACAAGTCTAAAAAGCAAAACAATTAACTTATTACAATTCCAAATCCCTTGTTACTATTATATAAGAAATATTTATCTCTCATTAATATTATGTAGAAGATATATATCTTTTATTAATGTTGTCATGAAAAAATGACATTTTAATCCTTAAATTCAAGCAACACGACAAGGTTTAAAGACTATATATACCTTTTGAACCACACAAATAAAGAGTTCACAAATTTTCTTCTTTATTCAAGTATTTAAATTTTAATTATCAAAGCATTTATCATCCAAGAATAAATACTCTTGTTCTTGAAATTTAAAGTCCATTCTTTTATTTATTATAATCATTTACTAGAAGACTACTGATTTAATTATACGAGGGTTTATAAACCTCTAAAAAAAATTATTTTATAAGTATTAATCATGAGATTTATAAAATAAAATATTAATTTGAATGTTTGATTAATCATTGTCCAAACATCATATCTAATTTCAAAACATATGAGGTTTTGAAAAATCATAAATGTCCATATACTAACTGCTTAATTTAATGAACTTATCGTTTCTTTTTGTTTGAAAAGGACGAAGAAGAGTAATTTCGCTCTATGAAACGACGCGGAAGGCGTGGAACATGTTCTGAGAATTCAAATTAACTATAAAATTATTTGAGAATTCTGATGCGGTCACGTTTTTTTTAAAAAAAAAAACAAGAAGAAAAACGCAGAAATTAACTAGAAAAACAAATTAAGTTAAACTAAAGCAGTAATTCTAGCAAGTGAGCACATGAAGTTTCGGGTGTACGCTGTCCGGGTCAACAACGCAATCAGTCGAAGGGAGAGAATTAATTTTCTCACAATTAAATCCGTGGGAGCAAATTTTCTAACAATTAATCATGGTACCTTCCTACCCTTTTCCATCTCTACGAGACTGCTGTCACATTCGTATGACATGTAGCCTCACTCACTCGATAAAATATGAAATTAGACGCTATCAAAAGAGCACGTTTTACTTTTAAATATTGTGTGATTTGATTCGAATATGTATTAATCACGTTACTTGTACATCGACAACTTTATCGACATTATTTGTTCACTTAATCCATTTGGACATCTTATATCAATTGTTTTCTATTTGTCTCCACCCTCAGCTCTGGACCCATTCAAGACTCAATAAAATCAAGGCCCAGTGTCCATTTAAGCAGCTAAAAATGCTGAGAAATATAGTAGATATTATTTTTAAAATAATTTTTTTAAAATTTATTTTTAATATTATCATGTTAAAATAATTAAAAAAATACAAAATAATAATAATAATTCGACCATAAACTGAACCAAAAATTTTGGGCCCACCTAATTGGGTTGGGTCAAAGGGTTTGAGACCATGCTTGGTTTCCATACTTTTTTGTTAAAGGGCTTTTGGATTTAAAGACTGTTTGAGAAACATCCCTTGAGCCTCCTTCTTTGTAGTTTTATTACAAAGAAAAATGAGTTTTGCTAGAGAGAATCTAAAAAAATAAATAAAATATTTTATTTTTTTCTTGCGTGTGGCTAAAAATCCGAAAGTTATTTAAGCATTTTTTTAAAATCTAAAATACTTTGACATGTTTTTTAAAAAATATTGCATGAATTTTACAACAAGTTTGTAAAATTTCAAAGGATTTTAACCTCTATTTAAAAAATACTATTTTTTATTTTGTTTCTTTTAATATGTCAGACTATGAATCTATATGTAAGATGTATTCATGATATTAAAATAAAAAAAAATATTTCTTTTAATATACGAGATTATGAACTTATACGTAAGACATATTTCTAATATTAAATAAAAAGATAATTTATTTTATTTTTTATGTTGACATTAGAACGGTTAGGTTTTTAACCCGATAAGACAAGGACCTCCTTATTGAAAAAGACTTTTCTTCAATTTTAGACAGACCAACAATTAAAAAACACAACATTTTCTTAGTTTATATCGGACAAATAAACAATGCAACTCATGTAAGGTATAATATAGATGCTAATATCATATTTTTACACAGTCAATCCCCTTACCCAGACTCTAAGAGTAGTTAGAGTTTCTAATTTCTAAAATACTAGGTGGCGACTTTTTTTTTTAATAATAAAGAACAAAAATAATTTATCTTTTCCACTCACATCATTCTCAACAATCCCAGTCTAGGAAAATAATCACTATAACACTGTACACGTGTGGCAATAATAATAATAATAATGTTATTATTATTAGAAAACTAAAGAAAGGATTTTTTTAGTATTTATTAAATAAATCTTAGCTAACAAGTGAAGGTTTAAACAACGAGGCTTCTTTTATAAAGTTTATAATAATATATAGCAATAAAAATTAGTAAAAATTACTCATCGAGCATGGGTCAGATGAACCTTTTACCTGTACTAGTTCAGTTTAACTTCAATCAAACAAGATAGAAATCCAATTCTCATGTAGATTACATGGAATTACTGCTCTTAAATAGATAACAAGGTAAAGTTTATGTAATCCAAAGTTGAAAATATATTACACTAGTGACTAAAGATATTTTGTTTATCATCATAAAAACATGCTAAATAAAAAATATTCAACAAAAATTTAGAGTTTATAAATATTTAAAACTATAAGCACGTAAAATTATAACTGATGACAAACATGTTTTCAACACAAAAATAATAATAGAATTTCAATATGCATGCTAAATATATAATCAAACTTGTAATTAATATTAATTTTAAGTTTTAGCATGTTTTATACAATAATATATATATATGTTTAAATTTAAATAAATGAAGGTATTTATAATTAAATAAGTGTTTTTTAAAAATTAATTTCCCATTCAGTAATAATTTACTTAAATTATAATAATTAAATAATTTCCCAACAGTTTAAACATGATCTATGATGCCTAAAATAACACATCCTTTTTTACTAAGCAACTTGCCTGTCCGCTTTTAGAACTACTTTTTGCACAATCATTACACATTCTTAACATCGTTACAAATGAAGGGCTCACACAAACCAAATTATTGGTATATAAATCAACAATTATGTTCATAAAGGATTCTAATTAAACATGCTAGTGCCGGGACCACGGGGATTTTTAAATAATGCTTTGCTAAAAGCATGTTTATAATTTTTAGAATTGAATTCAATTTAAAGGAATAAATCAATTTTTGTGTTTATAATTTTTTTGAGGATATTTATTTAAATTTTAAATAGAATTTAGATAGTACAAAAATAGACAAAATTAAATAAGAGGAGAGACCCTCTAATTTGTAAATCAATTCCTTTTTAAAATTAGCACTAAAAATATTATTATAAAAATAATTTAATTTTTATAAATAATTTATTCACTAAGAAGATGTATCATGCAACTCTGAATTAATAATAAAATCATTAAAATTTTTAATTCAATTTAATTTTATAATTATTTTAAATAATATAATTATGTAATTTAATATTTATTTTAAATATAAAAATCATAATAAACTATCAATTAAATTTGTTATTGAATTCCAAACATGCCGCAAAGAATATTCCGTTTTCATGTTTGACTTGTTCCATAAAGCAAGTCGGGAAAAGTAATTGCTTGAGCAAGAGTCATGCTTCCCTCTCGAAAAATCGAGCAAGACCCTTACGCGTGCCATCTTGTGAGGAATAATAAATTTCCTCCAGGTAACACCTTCAAAACATTTATATACGGTGGTCACAAGACTCGCAATTGCTGCCTGAACTTATTATATAAATATAAAATAGAAATGACATGTAGCCCCAAACAAGGACGTGTAAATAAATAAACGAAACACGTAGACGACATGGAAATAGCTCCCATCCACGCCTTTCACGGGCATTAAAAGCACGTTAAAATTGCGCAAATAGCTGAGCCGCGCTGCTGCTGCCGCGGCTTTTCGTGGAGTTTCCAGTGCAAATTGCGTGCTTGGTAAGAAGAGACATCTACTGTACATCGGCAGATTCGGCACTACAGCTGGTTGCGTGTGCTGAAGGGTAAGGTATTATCGAGGGCCCTCCCTGCCGATTAAATCACGACCTTGACCCCTTCCTTCACGACGAGTTTAGCATCACGTTGTTTATATGCTAAGATACCAAATGGCGTTGCATACTTGGTTTTCTACAAAATCAAACCTTTTTTTTGAGTCAATTATCGAGTCTCTGCCACCAATCTATGTCACGCGCCGCTCGATCAGGCACTGTGTTAATTATTACCTAAGTGCTATTTTGTTGAATTGCTTGCACAGGGGGACTGACTTTTCCGTCACGCTTGGGATATTTTAGAGGCAACAGTAACTAGATGAAGACCTGTAGATTTGAACACATGGTCACAGTATCTCGAAGGATTTCGGTCACATGCTCCTTGAGCCCGTGCTTTTTTGCGTTCACGTTACTTGATGTTGTGCTCACAGCTGCCCCATCTGCTGACTAACGTCTAAACCACCGAGCTCCATGTTTCTTGAGCCCCATTTTTCTTATCAGTCTAGCCCGTTGATTTGGTCATCGCGCATGGATCATATTTAGTTCTCTAGATCGTCAAGATTCAACTGTGTTGGAAGTTAAATAATGTATACTCTATTATTTGAGACTACTTGTCCAATGTGTTGAGAGAAGGAGCATGATGTGCATTATTGACTTACGAGGACACTTAGGACTTTTTAAACGGAATGAAAAATATGGCACAGTTATTTAAAATAGAAATCTCACCAACTTTTTTTTATTCCACTTTCCACTTTCCAGTCTTATCAGGGATATTTCAATTCTAATTTAGTCCACAGAGAATGTTTTTCCTCGTTTCGATTTTTTTTTATTGTTCGGTTTTCTATACTTTCGGTTGGATAATGAATAATCCCCTTTGTTTTGTATTAAATGCCGTCTGCCATTTTTTACTACCAGCCTGTTATAAGCTGTATTTGCACCAGAATTTTAATAAAATTTGAATTAATTTTTTAAAATTAATTTTTTGATTCATTTTAATATTTTAATATTAAAAATAATTTTTTAAAAAATAAAAAATCTATTGCAATACATTTTTAAATAAAAAATATTTTAAAAAGTAATTATTATTATTATATTCTCAAATTAATAAGCTCTATGGGTTGTACTGGAGAAGTGAAGTGAGTTTATGCTATATAAAATATAATTTGAGAGTACGAGTGGAGATTTTCTTGTTTTCTTGTTTTTTCTTTTCTTTTTAGTGGAGGTGAGAGGGAAGGGAAGTAGAGCCAAACAAATTACTGTACGTTTTTGGAATAGGGAGATATTTTCATTATTGTACCAAACAATTAAAGAAATTTATATATATATATATATATATATATATATATGTATGTTTTCATGTAAGATCTTTTCGAACGAGACAACATCATATTTTGTAAATGTCTCGGAATAAATACTGTCATGACTTGAGATAATAGTCGACTATTTCGTAAAAATATTAAAAATTGTTTTCTTTTTACGGACATCCTTGTATTACTTACGATGATTCACGGGTTTTTATCAACAGTGAAGTAAATGATACTGGAAAAGCAATCGGCTTAATTTTATTTATAATTATTTATTTGTAAAAAAATAGTTTGACAAAGTAATAAGAAAATAAGATTATATTATTTAAAAAAAACAGTAAAGATATATTTATATACATAAGTTGAAAGATTCCGATGATTAATTAGTAGAGATACGCGAAAGCTGATCCGAACACCCATATTAATAATAAAAAAATACATGATTTGATCTTGTTTTAAACAATATCTTTATAAAACAGAATAGCAAAAACATCCTTCATTTTGAAGGAAAAAAACATGGGAAATCAAATAAAATTACAATTTAATTATTACTGCATATATAGATACAAAAGATTATTTATTATAATCGTAGTATAATGATGAAATTGCCTTTTGATTATAAACGTTTAAACTCAGCAGTGAGAGCCATAACGATGGTTGTTTTCCCATTCTCGGCCCTTCCATACACTTGTCACCACAACGTAACGACGACCCCAACCACTTGTTAGCTGGGAAATCGATTCGAGGGGAGAGAGAGAGAGAGAGAGGAAAACAAGAGCAACCGAGAATTTTAGTTTTTTTCCATAAAATGTTAAAATAGATGTTGACACACTATTTAAAGTGTAATTTTTAAATTTAATAAAAAAAAGTGGAATCACGAACAAATCTTGAGATATTTAATATTTATTTTTCAAAAAACAAGTCACTGAAAAATATTTAAAGGAACATCCTAACCAATTTAACACACATTAATGTAAGTAGACAAAGGAAAAATCAAAACAGTACAAGAAAAAAGAAAAGGACCTGCATGTGTTGAGATGCAAATTGCATGAGAAGAAAATAGGAGCACCCTAGCACTGTTCAATATATATATATATATTAGGATAGTTTGATAAAATTGGACTTCTCACCTCAACTTTTTATAATATCGTAGAAAAGTACTACTTTTTTTAAAAATATATCCAAATAATTTTTAAAAAACAATATAAAATGAATGAAATTTTAAATACATTCTTAAGCTACAATGATGAAACTTCCACTGACAAGAAAAAAAAAAACATAACAAAAGTAGGCTTTGCCCCTATTTGAGAAAGCGGTCCAGTACTATATATATATATATATAAACTCACGAAATCAGAAATCAACTGAATTAAGTAACAGGAGTCAAGCGGGACATCCGACTTCCTTGTGCTACCAGCCTAGGTGGGAGCGGTTCCCTTTGTTGCTGGCACGGAAACCTCGTGGAAGAGGTGTGCCAATTTTTAATGAGACTCCAGGCCCCACTTCCCATTTCCCTAGAATTGTCTAAACTACTTCTCTCTGTCAAATCTCGTGCATTTTAGAATTAAGAAAGTTGTCTCAACATTTCCCAGTTTAAATACCAAGACCCATCGTCTCCGTTGGGCAGCAGATACCACTTGTTTTCTGAACAGTCAGCGAAAAATTAAGGAAAGCAAATGAAAATGTCGAGAGGAACCGTTGAACTTGATTTCTTTGGCATGAGCAAAGAGAACCGCTCCTCCTCTTCCAAACCCAAGTGTTTTAATCGCCAAAGAAGCTTTCGAGGTCTGTTTTTGATTTTTCTATTCCATCCTTCTTTTACTATTGTAATTCATTCTTCTTACAATTTTCTCGTTGGGTTTTGTAGATATTCAGAGTGCCATTTCGAAAATAAATCCTGAGCTTCTAAAATCTGTGATTGCCTCTGGTTCTGCTTCCAACAAAGCTACTCCAGCTAACGGCAATCAGTTGTCAAACAAGGCATTCTCTGTGCCATCTACTCCTAAACAAGATCTGCCTCCATTTCCTGCTTTGCCTGTCTATTTCCCTCTCCCAAGGTACTCAGCTCTCAACTGACAGTTCTCCTAATGAGCGTTTTTCTTTTGGGGTAATGTTTTAGCGTTTAATACTTAATATTACTCGTGTTCTAGGCTCAATTTGGAGAATCCTCCCGAAACCGCCCCCTTGACTATTTTCTACAACGGAACCGTCGCTGTTTTCGATGTCCCTCGAGACAAGGTATGTAAAATATTATGAATTTTGTTTGCACTAATAAATGCCTATCAGTTGTTTCTTGTTTATTTCCTTTGTTAGATTATTAATTTTTTTTCAAAAAAAAATTATACAGGCGGAGAACATTTTGAAGCTTGCTGAGAAGGGATTCTCCAAGACCGTTGTTGAATCAGTAGCCGATCCAAGAACAGATCACCAACAAAAGCTTCTTGAGAGTCTTGATGGAGGTTTGTGCTTGTTATCATTATTTTTTTGCTGCTGCCCGTACAAATTTGTGTGGGAATGTTTTTCAACCTTTTCATATGCCAATGGTTATATACTGACAACGGAAGCATTTGCTGCTGGTTTGTTGAGCAGATCTGCCAATAGCTAGAAGGAAATCACTGCAGAGGTTTTTGGAGAAAAGA
Source organism: Populus trichocarpa (assembly GCF_000002775.5). Taxonomy (NCBI): domain Eukaryota; kingdom Viridiplantae; phylum Streptophyta; class Magnoliopsida; order Malpighiales; family Salicaceae; genus Populus; species Populus trichocarpa. The sequence goes on along the minus strand of NC_037287.2, from coordinate 17,426,554 downwards.
AAAGAGAGGTAATATTCTCCTTTCTCCCTCTTTTTTTTTCCCGACTTCATACTGAACAATAAGGTGGTTTTTTATTTTTTTTGCACATAGCTTAGATTGATTTTAATTTTATTTTTAGATAGATGAATGAATGCTTCGGATGGCACATATTTCGTATCTATCAATTCATTTTGTTTTGGTAAGTAGAATCTAGCTTTAATTTGTTTAGATTTTAGGCTGATTTTAATCTCTTATTTTCTTCTGTAAAAGACTTGGTTATCTGGGATTTTTAATGTATTTTAAAAAAATTAGCAATCTTATGCTTAATCAAATTGTGATTAGTTAGGTGTTATTAACAATATAAATATGTATTTTGTAGTGTATTAACCATTTTAACAGATATTGTAATTCGAAACATGTTATCATAGCTAGATCGCCCAATTACTTCGATTCATGAATCGTTATATTATTTAAACATTCAAAAATATTCCTATTAAAAATCATAATTACACGGGAAGGTGCCACCAATTGATTGAATTTCCTTTATTAAATAATAATAATAATAATAAATAAAAAGATGCCGACATTGTTTTAGACATCGGTAAGATCTCCGTGTTTGTGTTTTTCTCCGGAAAGCTTTTTAATAAACAGAACGCGTTTTTGATGGTTTTGCAGGTTGACTTCGGCTACCCCGTATGCTTGCACACCTAAGACGCGTTTTTGAGGCAGGAAGACCATGAAGAACCGGAAAGATGAGAAAGATGGTCTAAACAACAAGAAAAGGAAAAAAAAACATATGTCGGAATATTTTTTCCATCTTTTTTTCTAGCCGGTCGGCGTCTAAACTGCATTTCCCTCTTTTGACTGATAGCGATACGATAGAAGGACTAATCTTTAGATAAATAAAAATTATATTATATATGAGCTTAGTAGGGTCCATGGTTGTGTTCCAGAGTCACGTCTTAGTAATTTTCATTTGGCTATTACCTAAAGTACTCGTCATCTCAACTTCGGCGTAGTTTCCTATGGTCTCCGTGTCTATTTGGGGCTATATTTTTATTATGTCAGAAGATTGAGATCACATGTATCCTACTAACTCTTTCTGGAATGTTTTTTTATTTTTATTTTTATATATTTATCGTTGTTGGGTTGTTTAGTTCTTTTTGTCTGCTTTTGTTCATTTATTTTATAAATATTTTTTATACTATTATATGGATCCTTGATCATCTGATGCTGACTCTAATTAAGAGATTTATTTTCGCGAAAATGTTGAAGAAAGATGAATTTAATAACAACTATGTTTCATAATTATTATTTAAACACAAACGTTTGTTAACGATACTGAAATGCAGTTGCCTATTAGTCTACAACAACTGCAATAAATATATTTTTTTGTCGACTGGTGCTAATGGATGATAGAAATTATATTTTAAAATATTTTTGTAATGTATTAAAATAATATATATTTTTTATTTTTAAAATCTATTTTTGATATATAATCTAAAAACAATAAAAAATTATTAATTATTAAAAATCAATCTTAAAAAAAAAGGTTTTCTATCCATAAATCCAAACACTCACTTCAAGGGCATGGATGGCACTCTTGAATGAGCCAGTTCATTGCTAGAGGAAAACTTTTGGCCTTCTGTTTTGGCTTGCCGGGCAAGATGGTCAGAATTCAGACGGTGATGCGGTGGTCATCATCAAGTCTTTTCGTGGACCGTGCAAGATAAAGGGAACTACGGAAAACCTAAACATCATGTATGTTAAATGTGCACCCCTCCCGGCCGGGTGTTTGGGAGTGTGGTAGTGGTTGCTTTTCAAATAGCTTTTCGTGCCGAAATACATGCCAATGATGTTTTTTTATTTTTTAAAAATCATTTTTGATATCAGCACATCAAAACGATCCAAAAGGTACAAACCGCACTCAATTTTAGCAAAAAAAAAAAAAAAAAATTTTGAAAATCGCTGAAAAACAAGTTGAACAGCAGAGCCAAACGCTTAATATTACTGCCTGGCATTCTACAGCTTATGAACAGCCAGCATTTTATGAATAAAAGAATGGAACGCAATAATTGAGAAACACACACCGTTTCCGGTGGGCTGCCTGGCAAAAGCAAGTGGTTTGAGTGTCAACATATCCAAACGTGATCAATGTTGTCTGCAACTGTTCACTGTGATAGGTAACCAATCCTGGAGAATATTCTTATCAAGTCCTTCTGGCGAAACATACTATTTTCCAAGTAGAGTTGTTGGGTCTTGGTCGGATTCGATTCAGATTTTTCAGTTCTTCCTACCCCAGTTTTTCAATGAGCATCTCTCTATCCAAAAAAACAAATAAAATGAATTTATAAATCAAAATAAATATTTATAAAAAAATTGGATCAAATTTATTGTTGTCTGTGTTTTACAGTTTAGTCTCATTTCTTTTATCTTGCTCATAATGTTTTTTAGAGTTGTAGATAATATGCACCAAGAATGTGCCTGTGAGTAGGGCTTGTGCGTGCTAGAGAGTGAAAGAATGACCATGTCGTGTTTTTGTGCCAGTGATGCTTGCATTTCTATTAACATATGTTAAACAAGTAGGTAAATCAAAATTTTTTTGTGTGTAAAATGCAAGGATAAGAAAATTGAATTAAGAACTTATTTGTAAGAAAAGGAAAACACGGACAAATTTAAAATATTCATATTTCTTAAATTATAAGGACCAAAATGCACATTAATAAAATATTCCATACTCCACAGCGTTAGTGATGCCAACCGAAGGATGACAATCATGTAACATGCCGGGATGATATGAACACACCAAACAGTTCAAAGACTTTTTAAATACATTAAAAACAAAAGAAAGTACAAGAAGAAATACAAAGTTAACCAAATTATTATTGCTTCATTTCACATAAAGATGAGATGGTGGGATGATCCATGGATTATTTTCATAATAAGTTATATATTATCATGAAATGTAAAAACAAAACTCTGCAATTTCGGGTCAGAAAATAAAGTTTCGTTTAATGTCCATGGCTCATTAAGCATGATTATAAAAGAATTGAAATTACTGAAAAGCCCAATTTCAGTGTTCATGGCATACTTATAAGATTGAACTGGTCTGGTAGGTCAACTCGGAATTCCAGGCTTTGATCATGTTTGTTTTATTAAAAATTCAGGCTTGTAATTGGTCTAGAAAAATCAGTCGACCTGTCAGGTCAACCCGGAATCCAGATGATCAGGCAAAACTGAGTAAAGACCCGTTTTTTTTCAAAAGTGTTTTTTGTGCTTTTCTTCTAATTGGAGTTTTTTTTTATATATTTTTTGATTGATTAAAAACCTGTTTCAAAGTTTCTTATATAAATATAAGAAAAATATTTTATTTTTTTTAATATGAGATTTGAATCCTTTAATATATATACTTTATGTTCATAAAAAAATTATTTTTTTGATAAAAATAATTTTTAGTTTAAATATTTTAACTTAAAAAAAATAAAAAATTATCTTTTATGAGATAAAAAAACTTTTTGAAATATTTTTTAAAATTTTATCTTTTACATGATATATAATCTATATTTACATTAATTGTTTTTTAATTTTTTTTATAAAAAATTAAAGTTTTAAATATTTTTTTTTAATTTTTTCAATTTAACTCAAATCACCATAACTCAAAACCCAATCTCTTAACTGGATTAACTGGATCACTCAAAACTCAATCTCTTAACTGGATTAACCGGATCATATTTGATAACTATGATCCATGGACATTACAAGTTAACAACGAGCCACCGAAGTTAATATGCGAGGGCCTTCACTTTTTCGTTTAGAAAATTAATTAATTAATTAATTGTTACCCAAATATGAACAAAAACATAAAGGGTTAATTTATACATTTTATAATTTATTTTACTGATTTTATAACAACGAGAGTAGATTATCAATCGAGTTTAGTTGATTAAATTCAAATAATTTTTTTTATCAATTTATAAAAAAATAATCTTTATAATTTTAATCTAATTTGCTATGACAAATCAATATTTAAATATTAAAACAAACACAATATCAATATTTTCAAAACATATTAAAAAACTGATTGGATCCGCAGAATGGCCAATGATATATTTAATACAATAATTATTAAACCCAAGTTGAGAATTGATTTGGCGGAATTACGTCCCGAGTTACACGGATTGATAAGCTATCTTTAATAAAAATAATAAAATTTTAAAAATTATTTTAAAATATTTTTTATTTTATATTAAAAAAATATAATTTTATTATTTTTAATTAAAATATTTAAACCAAAAATATTTTTATCCTACATTAAAAAAAAAAACATGTTTTTTTATTATAAAATTTATATACTAAAAATTTAAAATTCAATATTTGAAAAAATAAATATAATAAATTTTAAACAGGTTAAAAACTAACTAAAAAATATAAAATAGTTTTGCTGGACACCCAGGTTGACACAGGTGAAACAGTTTTTTTCAGGCCAATTGCTGATCCGGATTTTATTCTTTTGAATAAAGGATACCCAACTAAAACCCGGATCATCCAGATCCCGGGTTGATCCAAGAACGCCGTGGCAAGTAATTATGATTAATACTTCAAATCAAAGTAAAAAAGGAAAAGATCCAAGTTAAGCACAGATAACAAGGTTTTGGATCAATTTATCTATACACCTGAATAGAGAGCGAGATCTACAACGACAAATAAAGCAGATTAAGGTTTTACTTCTCAGGAGCATGGAGTCTGGAGAATCAAGTCTCCCATTGTTTACACTTAAACTAATCAAGACATACGAGTTAAAATTAAACGAATAAAAACAAACCTCAGCTTAACTAACGAAATAAATGACAGAAAAAATAATGAAAAAATGGGGTTAAATCCAAGCAAAACTAGGTTGTCGAGGCATGAAAAGCAACGGGAAAAAGCAAACTCAAACTGAAAAAGCAAAACGGGAATGGAGAGATGAGCATCAGTTTTAAAAAGCTCGAATTTTGAAGCTTCATGGATTAATCAGCAATCAAAATATTAAAATCCTCATCATCTGCTCAGAACCTCCGCATCTTCCCATATAGAGTCAAAACCACAAACAAGAGAAAGAGGCAGTTAAGTTATACAAAGAGTAGAGCGAGCGTACAAAACAGATACGAAATCAGATAAAAAATCTCGAATCTCGCTAAATTAGTCTACCGAATTGAGACCTCAGCGGCTATAAGGTGCTTTATATAGAGCAGAGAGGATCCGGAAACCCTAATCACCGAAACAAACGTAAAACCGACGCCGTTTCTTCTTACAACTTGAACGCGCGCTGTCTATAGAAGAAGCACTTGCAGCTTCTAAGGTACTCCAATTTGCCACGTTTTATCGTCTGAATACATAAACTCCAACTTTTATCAAATAAGTTTCATTAAATCATCTAATGAAAGGATAATTATAAAAATAAACTCTTTTATATTATTATTACCGGTTATAATTGAAAGAATTATATTATATATCCCTAGTTAACACAAATTTCAAATCTAATAAATTAAACATAAAACTCTCATATATATATATTAAAAAAAAATACAACTACAAAAGATTTAGCTTAAGACAAGGTTATAATTTTAGTTTAATAGCAAATTAATTATTATTAATTTGATGACGAAGCTTTAATATAAATATTATAAAAGCTCTTTGATTATTAATAATTTGGAAGATTTATATTCTGGAAGATAATTACAATTTTTGAACCAAACTATAAATTTTTTTTTATTAACGTAAATGTTCGGAATAGTTTGTGCGCATCTTGACCAATCTTATAGGTCCTAAAGTTATCGACTATGTAAGCCTGATATAAATCCCAAAATGGGAATAGGATGTCCGTCAATTGCCTCTTAAGTTATCCGTGATTGATTCATGATTTGGTGAGATGCTATCCGGAAGGTGACTGCTTGTAACAATATATTTCTAGCGCGTGAATTGTATAGTTTTTTCAATCAAGCTCTTGAAGTTTTATTTTTCTCAATAGGATCCAATCATGCATATCCCTTACCTCCTTTACTAACTTTTCTTTAATGCAAAATGGTCCCTAATTAGAAGCAACCATTGGAAAAAAAGAAAAAAGCTCTTGCATGATGAGTATACTACAACAACATGATTTGTAATGAGTTTTGTGTCAGTAAATTATATAGATTTGCTCATAAAAAAACTTTGTTGGGCTGTATACTGATATAAATCATGTCTCAGATTCTGAGCGTGACATGACACGCGCGTGCATATTCACATACATATTGTATGTCTGTATGTATATGATGCATTTGTTTATTTATTTTTTATTAGCTCACAGTTCATCAAACAAAGAGTTTATCATTCATGCGTCAAAAACACATATGATTTGAGAATAATTAACGAGTTTATAAATTTTATTTTTTCTTCTATTTTATTTGAGAAAATAATTTTTTTTTTTTTTTGTTGATAAAACAGCTAAAATTTAAAAATAAAAGGGGGCAGTGTAATGGATTATCATGGCCTGTTAAACATGTTCAGAGTGTACAGGCCCGGGTGAAGGGTCTGGGCCAGAACTGCACAGATCAAATGCATGCTTTGCCCAATGGTACGCCAAAACTACGGGCTGGGTCTGCACGGGCCGGCCCTTATGCCTCAGTCTCAATCTCTATTCCGGGTTCACCCCCCTCTACTGTAGCCGTCGATAGCCTTCACTCATTATGTTCTTCCGTTTATCTCTTTCAAATTTCTGTTAACCAAAATCAAAAGCGCATGATCAGATTGCTTCGCTCTAAATTACTACAACATCCTAATCACTGTAAATCCAACACCGCATTATGCATCATCACTCAACGTTCGTTCTTAGCCCAACGCACTTCTCATTCTTCACCAGAATTCAACACTTACATTTATGGTTCTTTACTCCAAAGTTGTATCCGAAACGGTGACTGCGCCACCGGAAAATATCTCCATTGTGAGATTATAAAGAAGGGTAATTGCCTAGACTTGTTTGCTAACAACATTCTTTTAAATTTTTATGTAAAATACGACTCATTACCTGATGCAGCTAAGCTGTTCGATGAAATGCCTGACAGAAATACGGTGTCTTTTGTTACTTTGATTCAAGGTTATAGTCAGTGTCTTAGATTTTCTGAAGCTATTGGGTTGTTTTCTAGGTTACAAGGAGAGGGTCATGAGCTTAACCCTTTTGTTTTTAGTACTGTTTTGAAGCTGCTTGTCAGTGCTGAGTGGGCTAAATTGGGGTTTAGTGTCCATGCTTGTGTTTACAAGCTTGGTTTTGATTCTGACGCCTTTGTGGGTACTGCTTTGATTGATTGCTACTCTGTTTGTGGGTACGCTGAGTGTGCAAGACAAGTTTTTGACGCGATTGAATACAAGGATATGGTTTCTTGGACTGGGATGGTTGCTTGTTATGTAGAGAATGAGTGTTTTGAAGAGTCTTTGAAGCTTTTTTCACGGATGAGGATAGTTGGGTTTAAGCCGAATAATTTTACCTTTGCGAGTGTGTTGAAGGCTTGTGTTGGGCTGGAGGTGTTTAATGTGGGAAAGGCTGTGCATGGATGTGCTTTCAAAACATCTTATTTGGAAGAACTTTTTGTTGGTGTTGAATTGATTGACTTGTACATCAAATCCGGGGATGTTGATGATGCTTTACAGGTGTTTGAAGAGATGCCTAAAGATGATGTGATTCCTTGGAGTTTTATGATTGCTCGGTATGCTCAGAGTGAGCAGAGTGAAGAGGCTATTGAGATGTTTTGTAGGATGAGGCGAGGTTTGGTGCTTCCTAATCAGTTTACGCTGGCTAGTTTACTGCAAGCATGTGCGAGCTTGGTGGATTTGCAATTGGGGAATCAAATCCATTGCCATGTAGTTAAGGTTGGTTTAGATATGAATGTTTTTGTATCAAATGCTCTAATGGATATGTATGCTAAATGTGGAAGGATGGAGAACTCATTGCAACTATTTTCAGAATCACCAAACTGTACTGATGTGAGTTGGAATACGGTGATTGTTGGCTATGTGCAGGCAGGCAATGGGGAGAAGGCATTGATTTTGTTTAAAGATATGCTTGAATGCCAAGTTCAGGGAACGGAAGTGACATACTCTAGCGTGCTTCGTGCATGTGCTGGTATTGCTGCCTTGGAACCAGGCAGTCAGATTCATTCCTTGTCAGTGAAAACTATTTATGACAAGAACACCGTGGTTGGCAATGCTTTGATAGATATGTATGCCAAATGTGGAAACATTAAAGATGCACGTTTAGTATTTGACATGCTAAGGGAACATGATCAAGTGTCATGGAACGCTATGATTTCAGGATATTCTGTGCATGGACTATATGGGGAAGCTCTAAAAACTTTTGAATCGATGCTGGAAACAGAGTGTAAACCAGACAAGGTGACTTTTGTTGGTATCCTGTCAGCGTGTAGCAATGCCGGACTCTTAGATAGAGGACAAGCTTATTTTAAATCTATGGTAGAAGAATATGACATTGAACCATGTGCAGAGCACTACACTTGTATGGTCTGGCTTTTAGGGAGATCGGGTCATCTTGATAAGGCAGCTAAGTTGGTTCATGAAATTCCATTTGAGCCTAGTGTTATGGTGTGGCGGGCCTTACTCAGTGCTTGTGTCATCCATAATGATGTTGAACTTGGAAGAATTTCTGCCCAGCGTGTTCTTGAGATAGAACCAGAAGACGAGGCAACACATGTATTATTGTCAAACATATACGCTAATGCAAGGAGGTGGGGAAATGTGGCCTCCATTAGGACAAGCATGAAAAGGAAAGGAATCAGGAAAGAACCAGGCCTAAGTTGGATTGAGAACCAGGGTAGGGTTCATTATTTTTCCGTGGGGGACACTTCACATCCCGACACAAAATTGATTAACGGGATGCTGGAGTGGTTGAACATGAAAGCCAGGAATGAAGGTTATGTTCCTGATTTTAGTTCTGTTTTGCTTGATGTGGAGGATGTTGACAAGGAACAGCGACTGTGGGTCCACAGTGAAAGACTAGCTTTAGCCTATGGTCTAATTAGAACACCATCCATAAGCCCTCTTCGAATTATAAAGAATCTCCGAATATGTGCAGACTGTCATGCTGCAATAAAATTAATATCAAAGATTGTGCAGCGTGATATCATTATCAGAGATATGAATCGTTTCCATCACTTTCATGAGGGAATTTGCTCTTGTGGTGATTACTGGTGATTGATGTAAAAAGGTAGATTTTGATTTTTTGGGAGCTAGACTTTCCATCTGCATGATAAAGTTCCTAATCATGGTGGTTTGTTTATTATAAGGAAGCCTCTGCTTTCTGCTTTTTAGTCATGAAATAAAATCCATCAACATTTATGTCCATGCAGTGCTAAACCCTGACCTAATATGCAGTTGCAAGTCAGCCATATATCAGCTCAGCTGCAAAAGGTACAAAAATAGTGAAACAACCCCGTCTAACTTTTTATGATACATTTTAGTTTGGGAGTTGGTCATAAGATTTAATTTGCAAACCGAAGTTTCCTGAACTCAGATGAATGCTGTGCGAATCATCTGTTGAACTCGGGTGCCTCATTCCTGTCTTTAGTAATTGCCTGTTGTTGGATGATCCTGTTTTTGCCCTTTATACTTCTCCAAAGCTTCCAGTTTATATGCTCAAAAATATTTTGTGTGCGCATTCTGGGAAGATGAGGTTGATTAGAGAATTTAAGGGGTCACTTTTCTATGCCAGTTAAATCCCTGAAATGATATATTGTGCGTCTTGTATAAATACATGGGAAGGAGTTAATCTTGCGTAGGGACTGGTTCTTGTGTAACTCAATGGATTGATTTTTTTTTCATCAATTACAATGACACTGCTAATTTTTGGCGCTGGCAATTTTTTTTGTGCTAATTTATGTCTTTGAAAGAAGCGGCAGCTCAACAAGATGCTCAAATTTATGGAAATATTTTTTTCCCTTATGCTTTCAATAGGTTCTGCTAATTATATCAAGAATCATCTACTCAATAAGGCTTAGGAGGCGATGTTTAGTTGAACAGCCTGGTCGTCATGATAGGTGGTTTTCAGGAAACATGATATTTAAAATATGAAGGCCCTTACATCTAATAAATTGAGAACTTCCTTTATTACATAGCTGGCTGACTGGATTCAAGCATTATCTTTTGCATGGAAATGTTGTCTTTAATTTTTCTATCATTTTCCGAACAAAAAAGAAAAAGAAGAGGATGTTACAGCCTGATTTTGTTATTTGGAATGTTCACAATTGACCTCAAATGTTCTTGCAGCTTTGACATTGATCACAATGGATAGATTCTTTCACCCTAGAAAATGAAGTGCAGGAGGTATGAATCTACAACCAATCTATCTATATATTGATTGATCTTCTTGAAGTGGTATTTTTTTTTTTTAATTTGGTTTGGGATAGCTAGCTTCTTTTGAACTATATCTTGAGTGATTGATGTGATGCATCCCCAATTATTCACACCCGGTGCAGAAATTTATTGCCTTCGAGAAGGACGTGTTTGTATAAAAGATGCACGTGTCTAAGAAAAGTGCTTCATGCATCCTTCTGGATTTTCTTGTTGGCTGTCCTATTATGACTGTTGTAGTTGATGAAAGTGCCTTTAAGCTCTGCCTTCGCTGAGGGACTATACACTTACTCTTAACAGTTTAAACTTACACAAGGGCAAGAGAGTGAACTGCCTTTATCCTCGCAAAATATGCTTTAACTTTAGAATTTTGGTTTTGGAAGTGTTTATTTCAGTTGCTTTTTAAAGAGTTATTGATCATCAGAACACGAGGACTCTTAATATTGAAGCTTGCTACACTGATGCCTTGTTAAATGTATATGATGCATCTTCTGGGTTTCATCAGGGTAAATTTATCCATTTTGGGGAAACAAAAAAAAAAGAGAGAATAAGTTTTTAATGAAGTTTTTGGAATCAAATTGCCTCCCATATTGGTTTAAATACAACAAATTTGGTTCAAAACACTGCCTTCAATGATTATTCCTGAGGCAGCAATGGCTAGAGTTTTTTCATGCAAGCATATGTTACAATTGCCCGTCCATGTTTTATGCTTGTTAAATCATCTACTTTCGATCATTGAAGTTGTCCTGGTGAGGCTTGGTGGAACCAAGTTATTATTTGTTTTGTGCAATAAACAAAAATGAAGAAAATGCCCTGCCCTAGCATTGTATGCATGGTGGCATTTTTATGAATTAAACAGTCATGTTCTATGTGAGTATTTAAGGGTTAGAAATGGCAATGAATGTGATGAAGATGTTTCTGCAGTTGGGGAGAGCGAGAAAGAGGAAAAATGAAGGAAAAAGAGAAGAAAGATATAAATCTGTGAAATTAAAAGCAGAACTGAAATTCATAAAATAATTACGAAGAACTAGAAAGGCATGCAACCCGATATAATTAGAAAAGAAAAGTCTAACCACTGCTTTTTGTGGTGACTGCAAAAAATTACGTGTAGATTGGAAAGAGATGAAGAAAGAGGGAAATAGTTAAGACCACAGCCAATTGCGATGCATATAACACATGGTGGAGGGCCCGTATGTAATGTCCATGTGATTTGTCTGCTCAAAATTTCATAATCATTGTTACCAGTATACGGAGTGACTAGAATATAATGTATTCCACTGATGATAATGTGCTATTGGCTTTTTGTGTAGTCCTCATCGTATGTTTGGATTTGTAATCATAGTTCTTGACAAGCATGCCATTCCATGAATTTAGCATCATCCATCATTTTGGTACCCACATTCAAAGTTGTGGGCAATGAGATTTAAATCCTATTTGGTTCGTCTTTAGGTCAAATTGAGAATATGGTGCTCATTGACCACAACAATATTTTGTCCACAGGGACCTTGCTCATGTTTCATTCAGATCCTTCATTGTTTGTAGTCATTGATAGCGGATGATATTCGTGGTATGTCTCTCTAGCATGTTTGTGCTGACAATTACTATTATATCACAATTTGCATCTGTATGGTTCATACTTCCGCTCGTACATGGCAGAAGGCATCATTTCACAATTTGGAAAAGTTCTAGATATGTTGGAATCCTCAGTGCTCTTCTTAGGACTTCTGGTTTGTTAGTCATGTTTCAAATAAAATCACTAGAATTATTGATGTTTTGACTCTTGAGATCCCTTCTCATCTTCCAAAATCATGTTATAGCCCATAGAGGATAGAGAAAATTTGCCATGCTAGCAAGTTCACTGCATCTCAAATTTTTACTGGATGAAAGGGCTATGGTAACACTGATGTTTCAACATTCCCTCATTCCCACTTACAGTATTTTAGTTGATCATGGACTTGGACTTGCCATCCGAGAAAATTATCTTTTTTTTAACTTGCCCTAGCCTCTATTGTTAAATAATTGAATCTACTATTATTACTCCTGATGTGTTTCCCTCTTTTTGATTGCTGTTCTAGTATTACTCTGCATGAAGCTTTGCTAAAGTTAGTGGTATCCACTGTGCTGTGTTCACTCGTCATGAAGACAGATGCAGAAAGCTTTTGACGCATTTGAGCTTCTAATATGTGCTTCATATGGAGAATTGTAAAGGTTTCCATTGCTTGTTATATAAGCCTCAAATTAGATGTGTGGATATCGATTCCAGAAATGTCAAGGAAGCTCGATCTTTGATTTTTTAAGCTTATAATGAACTTGGCCTTTCTATTTTATTACCATCACTAATTTCCTAGCTCCTCTCATTTTGCTTGAGGAACTTTTAAGAAAGCAGCAGTTGGACTTGCAGATCAGGGGACCTCCTATGTTGGTGAATATCCTCGTCAGAATAGAATTGACGAACCAACTATAACGATTTGGTGCTCTAGTTTTACCACTCTCAACTGGTTTCTACTAATTATGTCAATCCTAACATGAATTGCCATTTGACTTGGTTTCTATTTCGTCTTACTAACCATAATTTTTTAGTTCTCATCTTTCTCCTCGTGAGTGCGAAAGTGGAGTAAAGATTAAATCAGATTTATATCCATGACTTTGCAAGTATTAGAGCGTCTTTCTCATGGACTAAACATCTTGATGCATCGGTAAATGATAAAGGTAGGAAACCATCCTTGTTGGACAGTTAATGAAAACGACCTCACCTTGCTTTCAGAATTAGCAAGGCCAAAGTGACAAGCAAGATTATCACTCGGGGAAACGATTTTTTTCTTTTCTTTTGCAAATGACCTAACATTACCTTTTAGTTTGTGATCTTGAGGGAACGTTTGGTAACGTGCATGTTGCTCCTAGTTAGTTTCCCACGGTCAAGCTGTTTCTTGCTCCTAGTTAGTTTCCCACGGTCAAGCTGTTTCTCTCAGTTGAATAGATAACAGGTAAACATTAATTCCGGCAAGCTTAATTAGCATAAAAATTAAAGTGTTAAAAAAGAGTAAAACAATAATATCAATAGATGAAAAGTTATAGATGTTTGATAAGAATTGAAAAAAATATGGATAATAGTGAATCCCACTCAAATTAAAGCAAATGTAATATTAAATATAATTGTAAAAAAATATTAAATAATATATATTTACGGTTTAAAATTTGAGATAGAACCAAAATGAAAAAGAAATGTTGAACATGAAAAAAAAAAAGAAGGGGAAAAACACGGGAAAACCCTTTTACTCTCTCCTCTCCAAGGTTAATATTTAAATCCCCTTTTGAGGGTTAAATGTTAACCTCCTTTTAATCTTTTCCTCCTCTAAAAAATGTATAAAACATGAGTTATTAAAGAGTGCGAAGAATGATAAATTTCTGTCTCCTTTACCCTCTTACCTACCAAATATATCCTAAACCTGAGCTAACTAGTAATTTTTCATCTCCTTTGCTCTCCTACCAAACAGGTCCTAGCTAGATCTAAGCTATCGGTTAACTTATTCAAGAGCCCACTTTATTTCTCTTACTGCTAGACCATGGCGTGACAAAACTTCAGAAAGCATTTACATAAATATTTCAAGTAAAACTTAATTTTTCATATCCATGGAGTCTCATGTTTGACATTTCCCAGCTTATTTTTGTGGCCATCACAAGATTAAAAGCTTCCTTCTCCAGTACTGTGAAAGGTCAAGGGAGATATACCTCAAGGTTAAGAGAGTAGCGAAGTTTTGGATGTATTCGAGGGTTTATTTTTAAACAGCTATGATGAATATTTGGGTATCGATTGTCTTTGTTTTTTACAAATTTTATTTTTATATTCATCTTAATTAGGTGTTGTTATACATGCTTGTACCTATTAAAAAAAATCCTCAAGATTTAGAGTTTAGAGCAGTTCCACAGAAGTACCGCGAACTGAGTTGGTTCTTTCTCCAAATACTATCACTCTCCTAAGTTTGTTTTCCCCAGAAAAACAGCAATTTTACAAGGGATACTTAATTTGTTTGGGAATAAATTGATCAAAGAATTTATCTAAATATGAAGACGGTAATTCTTTTTCGTTTTCTTTTTTTTTTCCTTGAAAAAGAAATAAAAGATTAAACATATATACGATGCTGGGAGAAACAGGTGTCAGGTGAATCTCAGAGAAAGACACTTGAAGGCTGTACGTAAAGGAATAGCCGACCAACATGGACCGCTTTGTAGGAATATATCCTGTCATGTCTAACTGAAAATTGATGGAATTGCTTAGGCGTTGTTAAAATCAATATTTTAGCAACAGAGAAAAAAAAAATATACGTAAATGATACCCAATTTTTTGCCTGTTTTATTCACGAGGATTAAAATCCCCTTGTTCTAGAATTTCAATTTAAGTTGGAGTTGGAGTGAGCATGCACCACACTCCACCCAAAAGAAAAGAAAGAAGAAAGCATCATGGCATTTAATTTCAACGTATATATGAGCTTACCCATGAAGTTTTTGCTAACCTAATAGAAAGGAGGTAGAAGATGAAAGAAATAAGGCAAACTTTTAGCTAGCTAGCTCTCAAGTTACACTGCATGGACGTCAGCTAAGAATAAAGGCAACAATTGACAGATAACGTTAACCAAATTCTTCATGTATACAATATGTTCTTGTTTTCATAGTCATGACCTTTTCTTCCACTAATTTGTTTCCTAACATTTTGACCACAAACTCTTGAAAACTACATATATATATATATACACAACCACAGCCATTAATTTATCACTTGAACTGTACTGTACACAGAATGTACAAAAGTACCTGTTGCTTTAAATTAAATGAACACTCTCCAATGGCCATTGCCTTTTGAGTATCCGATCAGATCATGCCTTTTGCATTAACTTGAAGGCACAAAATCAAATGTGCATTAATACACAATTATTTGTATATTAATATATAAAAATAGCAGCCAACTAAGCCTTCCCCTGTACATAGAAACAGTCAAGTCACGTATTTAAGTTTTAAAAGAAGGCACTATAAAAACAAATCTCCCAAGATATCCAATCCTATAAGATAAATGGTAGCCTTCGAATCCAAGAAAATAAAAAAACGTGTGCTGATTACTTTTCCCTCAGTGTTTCCACATTCTGTATTTCATTGGTTCATTGACTAAGATGATCCATTTCATCAAAGAACCTAATATATATAGCTAGTGGGAGGAATATATGTGCTATGTTTCAAGCCAATAATGTGACAAAAGATTGTGCACAAATAAAGTGCCGATCGAGCCATATTGGCAAGATTCACGTTCGCATATGAATAACATTATCAGTGCATATATATATATATATATATATATATATATATATATATATATATATATGTATGTATGTTTTTTTTTTCTTAGCTAGTTATAATTATTAGTTTTATTTGTTTTTGACCTTTTGATGATAGATCAAACGTCGACGTGACTCAACTATGACAAATCCATTCATGTTTTATATTCCGTCCCCCACATGAACTATATAATCAACTAAGATATGCATGGACCCCATCTTCCCACGAAGTTCAAGATTTGCAGACAGAAACAAAATGTAATTTTGATACCTTGATATTTTGGTGTGTTTTTTATTTATTAAAAAGTGGTTTTTTCTCTAGAAAAGTGGGTTCTTATTATTTTTTTAATATTTAATAATTTCATGAAAAATAAGTTGTAAAATATTTTTTAATATTCGGTCATGTTATAAAAAATAAGTTGGAAAAAACTTTATTAATGTTTTATTTTTTTCAAGATTATTAAAATAATAGAGACCAAATCTAACATATAAAAAAGATTAAAGGAGGTTGAAATTAAAAATAAATTTTAATTTAATAAATTATTTCAAATAAATAAATAGTAATCAGAACAATAAAAATCAAATCTGACAAATAAAAAAGTTAAAAGATGATGAAATTGAATTTTATTTTTTAATTTTATAAATTATTTCAAATAAAATAAATACTAATCAAAAGTATAGGAACAAACATGATTGATAACAAAATTTTAATTAAAAAAATAAGAAAAAAACAAATAACAATCAAAAGAATAAAGATTAAAGTTGATATAAAAATCAAATTATATCAAATTTTAAGGGATAAAATTGAAAAAAAAGACTCAAAATAAAATATATAGAAACAAAAAAATTATGGATTAAATTTGATATAACTAATAAATAACAAGATATTTTTGGATTTTTTTACAACTTCTGGAAATTATATTCCACCCAAAATTAAAATTTATAAAAATCAAACCAAATTTTTTAATAGTAAATAAATACAAGAAAATTTTAAAAATAATTTTAAAAAAACCACTTTTCAATGAACAAATAAAAACATGAGTTCTATCAATACTCTGCTACATAATAATAATAATAATAATAATAATAATACACTAGCTAACTAGTACCGTAATTAGGAAAAAAACCAACAAAGTACACACATTTGATTAGTATCTTTTGTTAAAAAAAATAGATATAAAAAAGATAAAGAAAATATTTATGGGGAAAATAAGGATAAAGATAAAGATAAATTTATTTTTTAAATAATTTTTATTCTTTCTAAAATTCGAATAACAAGGAAATATATATGTCCTCTCTATATTAGTTATATTCATTTTTCTAATTTTAAAAGAGAAACCAAATACTATTATACATTTTTGTTCTCAAATTCAATAGAAAATAGAAATAAAAATGGCGGCAATGAAAAAAGAAAAGGAGCAGGAGGAGAAGGATACGTGGTGATGAAGATGTAAGGGAAGGGGGGTCCACAGAGGAGCCCCCATGAACTCCGGCTTTGCACGCGCAGTCAGGTAATTGGGACCCACGTAGAAACAGACCCCCAGCACGTCCATGCAAAAATAAAAAATAAAAAAAAAAAGGATTAAGAGCGTGGAATTTTATGGACCCCAAGGCTGCCGGTATTGTCTGGGAAACCGGAGGCTGCATGCTTCTTACATTGAACCAGCGACCACCGTAGAGCTAGAATCCCTTCTCTGTGTATCTGGGTGGTTGTTTTTTCCGAGAGGTGGTGGGCTTCATCATTATTGTTTCTCATAAACATGGAGAAATGCAGAGTCCACGCTTTCAAGACTGAATTTTAACGGTGTGTGGCACTGACCCCAATACACACTACAAAGTGTTTCTTTTACCACTTCCCGAAAACAAATGCAGAGTTGATTAGTTTGTTTGCATGTTTGATTCTTTTTAGGGACTGATCTCCTTTGTTTTTGAGATATGACCAATGGAAAGGAGGTGCATGGATTAATTACCGAGGAGAAATATAATCGCTCTTAATCATTTACTACGGCTCGCGCTTCAACATGAATTGGATTATCTTTTTATTTTAATTAAACTTATAATTACCTCTCAACTCGAATCCTTACTTAATTTAAATTTATAATTAAATTATATAAGAATTATTTTAACATAATCTAGTAGCTAATTTAAAAATAATCTGAATAATTATTAAAAAAAATAGAGAATAAAATAAAAATAAAAATAAAAATAAAAATAATTATGAAAAAAAATGGATTGCAATAAAGGTTTGAAGTCTTTGCTATAAAAGTCTTTGATTGATGTTAGCTTTTTCCATAAAACATTCACATATAAATTAAAGAAATAATTACTTCTTTTCATGCTTTATCAATCAGTTAATATTTATAAATCCATAATTTATCACTTATAATATCTGTTTGTGTGACTTTAGTATAATTTGTTTGTTTGTTTGTAATTTTTTTCCTATTTTGTTTACTGCAGTTCTAGAAATACTTTTAGTATTTCTAAAAAGGAAATTGCAGAAAAAATAGGTGTATTAAATTTGGAGACTAATGATTATATACTGCTTTTCCCTCATATTGTGCTAAGCTCGTCACTCAAACTATGTATAATAACGATACAATTAATGCTATTAATTATCATATCATTGATCAGCTATGGATGCACAAGCTAGCATCCATTAATTAAAAACATCATGTTTTATGAACCAGCTGGGAAAATAATAGAGAAAAGTACTTCGCTTTTGAATGTCACATGAACGAACACAGATAGTGTGTGAAAGTAAAAATAAAAATATTTTCTATCTGTTTTCCATAGGAAATCACTAGCAGAAGTACTTTCGCGTCAGAACAAAATAGCTTTGTTTTTACCAGCTAATAAACTTCAGTTATTAATGTTTGGAAGGAGGGGGAGTCTAGCTTCGAAACCTACTATAACGAAGGATTAATATGACCATTATCACACAGACAAAAATAATTATTAAGACTAAATTTTAAAGTATAGTCACTGGAAACTCATATGATCGTTAATTTTAGAGCTTGTAAATAATTCAGACATCCACATTAATAAAAAAAATTATCCTGAGCAGTTCTCGTTTTATATGTAGATTTTAATCTCGATTCTAAATAAATGCTAAAATTGATTCTGTCATCTCTTGAGAAAAATCAAGAGGCCACTACGTACCAATGCGAATGTGAGCTAGCAGTGAATTAGAGAGAAAAATGCATCTCAAGGAAAAAGAAAAGGAAGATAGAGTTGAAAATAAAATGGACCCAAAATATATAAAAGAATAAAAATTAAGTGGTTAGAACGAGAGATAACGCATAGGAATAGAAGTCCACATCAATTAAATAGCATAGGATTTAGAGAGAGAGAGAGAGATAGAAATAGAGATGATTAATAGGGTTTTGTTAAGTTAGTCATTAATTTGTACCTTCATAAAAGGAGCTTCAAGTTAAAATAAAACTCATATGTTCAACGTCATCACTTCTCCTTATAGTTTTTTCTTGTGTGTGTTTGTTTTTCTTTTATCCATCTTTTTGTGGATATTTTTTTAATTAGCGTATTATCTTTTAATATGTTTGATTTTTTTTATATATTTTAAAAATTCTTTTAAAAAAACTTGAATTTCAAATGAACTATATTTTAATGTTTTCGAATCATTTTAAAATGCTGATGTTAAAAATAAATTGTAAAAAATAAAAAAAATATTATTTTAATATATTTTTAAATAAAAAATATTTTTTAAAAAATCATTACCACCTTTTAATATTATTTATCAAAAATTCTTTTTTTCATGCAAAAATGTAGTTATAGTGTTAGTAAAAGTTGGATCGTGAAACACAAAAAGTAAAAGGAGAAGGGGAAAAGGTGATGTAGCTCCAAGTCAATAGTAGTGTAATTGCAAGTACCCTTTTTCGTAGTAAAATTCATAATAAAGATAAATGTAAATAATGATAACATGGAAGAAAGTGGATGGTGTTGTCAAAAAAGCGAATCTCTGAACCAGCCGGCCAAGAAAAAGAGGGAAGACAATAGACATACATCCTTTTTATACAGAAACGTAGGGGCTTCGAAATGATGAGGTTTGTGTGAGTTGATGATGGTGTGTGGGGGGGAGGCAGTGTAGAACAACCTGACAAATTATTAATTAAAATAAAATATTTAATAATTAAAAATAAAATGCCTTATGGCTAAACTAGAGAAAGATTGTACAGATTCAATTAAACACACTCTGCTTCCGAAGAGTAATGACACTTGCTATATCTCACAAGTAATGAGAACTCCCTTGTGTGAATCTCCCCAAAGGAAAGATTGTCCAGATGAGGACAAACCGCAAATCAAAGTGTTGAGCACCATGACGATCGATATCCAATTGATTGACCTACCACGATAGTCTTCAAGTAAATCTTTCGAGATTTCACGCAGCTTTTTCATCAAAGATAAATGCCTTGGGGAATATTTTCATTTCAGAATATTCTCTTTGATTTCTCATAAAAAAAAATGCCCACATGATGCCATTTCCTCGGGGTGAAAATTGAGTTTCTACAATTACACTTAAGCCACAATTATAATTGGTGATTCATGAGAGTGGGAACATAGAAAAATATTTCCTTACAAAATAAATGAATCAATTCCTTTAAACTGCTCCGATAGATGCATGATTTTTCTCCATAAATTCCCGAGTTGATTCTTGTGATATAAAAGGTCAACATAATTCCCAGTATTCTCTAATAACTTGTAGTTTAATTGGGTTGAAGGGCTTGATTGCCTTCATCTTTAGATAAAAAGAAGGTGCTTCTAGTTTTATACTAGAGGATCTTGCCTGCTTAATTTATCTATCACAACGAGAAAAACACATATTATGGATCGATAGAAAATTTTCGTTTCAAATTTAAGAAATGTTGTTGATAAATTAGTTAATTCCCCAAATTCAATCTACCAATAATATTTTATCTATAACATTTCTTCTAATTCTATCTCAAATATACACCGATATTAATTTTGAATTTTGTCTAAAATCCTTTATAACTTCAATTGAAAATATATACATGCTGACATACATATTGTGTGAAATCTACAACAATAAAGATAAATATTACAAAAAAAAGAAAACAAGAAAGAACACATAAGTTTAACATGGTTCGACAATGTGCCTACATTCATAAAAACAATAAGCTATATTTCACTATATATCAAATTAGGGTTACACAACATGTATTTTTAGTAAACCAATGATGCTTGAGCAACAACTTTTCTAAGGTCCAAGCTTCCCTCTCTTGGCTCCTTTTCTAGTCAAGCTTTACTCCATCAAGTAAGCAAACCTACTCATTGATATTTTAAGTTAACCTACTGAAATTTTTGTTTATAGTATTTGTAACTTGCTTGAATATTTAAAAGCAATTTTACTTGTTGTATAATTAAAACTTTAGATTATTAATGTAGGATTTATATTTTAGGGTTTGTTTGGGATTTGAGTAAAATAAATTTAATTTGTCACTTAATGAAATTGAGTGTGATTTTGTAACTTACGTGTTAGAATTAAAAACAAAATGATGGGTAATTTATTGAGTACCGATTAGTTTTTGCTAATTTTATGGTTAAGTTGGAAATTTAGGAAAACATAAATTTGTGTGGAATTGATAATGATTAAATATATTAATTTAGATTGAATAAGTCTGAATTGAAGAAATGATGGATAATTAGTTGGATTCCAATTAATTTAGTCAATTTAGAGAAAATCAAATTAATGTGTAACTGATAATAATTAGTATATTAATTGATGTTATTTATTCTTGAATTGAATAAGTAATAAGTAACTAGTTGGGTACCAATTATTATTATTTTTTTGTCAACTTTAAAGCTTAGTTGAAAATTTAGGGAAAATTAAATTTGTATGGAATTGATAAGAATTAGAGTTAAGTATGTTTCAACTTTATGAAGTGATTGATAATAATTGAATTATGAATTTTTAAATTGAAGGAATTGAGTTACTTTGAAATTTAAGAAATGATGGGTTATTAAGTTGTTACTTTGAATTATTAGATGGTCTCCGTAGGTTGATTGTGACTCTTTTTTAATAAATAGTTAAATTTATTATTGGTATGTTTTATTATCATTTTGATAAAAATGCGATGAATTGATTTAGATGTCTTTTATCGTGTAACAAAATTGAAATGCATAAGATATTTATTGATGTTTTATAATGCATTATATTTATATGTGTTGGATAATTTAATTTGTTATATGTTTTTCTAATTTGTGTACATTGTTTCCTTTTAGGTTTAAATTAATAGGTTTTACAAATTTTGGATTAACAAGGTTGAATTAATTGGTTTTATTGAATAAAAAAATCACAAAAAAAAAAATCATTGACAAAATCTTTGATGGAAATAATATTTTGTCAGGAAATTAAATTCCACCAGAATGTTCATACATATTTCTATT
Organism: Populus trichocarpa; assembly: GCF_000002775.5. NCBI lineage: Eukaryota > Viridiplantae > Streptophyta > Magnoliopsida > Malpighiales > Salicaceae > Populus > Populus trichocarpa. The sequence continues at coordinate 17,404,454 of NC_037287.2, read as the reverse complement.
GGAAAAATAATTTGTGTAAGAATTGACAATGGTTTCTATTTATTTTAGTTTTTTTTATTCCGCCATCATTTTAAACATCAACAGGTTTTCTGATGTAAAATGGGATGGTAAAAGCTAATTTTAGACATGAATATTTCATAAAAAATCTTGTTGGTATTCAAAATGCAGATGAAATAAAAACTTTATGAGTTAGTTTCTATTGTAATATCTTATCACCATTTTGTCACCCTATAAAATGTTGATTAAATCTTTCTTATATATGATATTTTTCAATTTTCTTGTGATGTTTTAATGTTTTCCAATCAAATGTTTACTTTATCCTTTGACTACCCATAGGTTAAATCATGACTACAAAAGGATAAGAGTGTCTATTCCCTTAAAGGAGTCCCCGTTTATGAAAGAAGTGCCCCCCATCAACATCCATGTAAAAACGAATAATATTGTGTAGAAGTGAGAAGGCGTTTCTTGTAGTCAAAGGGAACATGCACTGCAAAGTGTGGTAATTCAAAAAAGAGGGGTTTATCGAAATGTTGGCCCTCTTTTCACTTTTGAACGATCACCCCGCAACCCACTATAGAGAGGCTATGCCAAAAGACTATCCAACAAGCCTGCAAAAGGGATCCTCTCACACTCTCTCTCTCTCTCTCTCTTTTTATCGATCCACCATCGGCCGGTGTAGATAGAACCCTACCATTGTAGTTAATACCAGTCCTTATCACGGGAACACAAAAGAAAGCATGTTCATGAGCTATTGTTTGTGAAATGAGAAAGAGAGAGAGAGTTACATTGTACATTTGTCGACGCGCTATGACCTAGTTTTAAACTTTGAAACACTATTACGGGATGATTTTTTTTTACTATATATCACACCCTATCTCAGCGGTCAATTCATTTAAGCTTTATGGTACTAAGTCAATTTCAAATTAAAAACATCTATCTGCTTTCAATGTATGAATTATTAATTTGGTCTGAGTTTTCGGATCAATCTATCTTACTTGTAAAGGGTGTGGAGTTTTTTGTTTTGCGTTATGTGTTAGAGAATAATATAAATTTTATTCTGAAACCTCACCTAACAGCTTAAACTATAAGGTTGAGATGATTATTTGATATGATATCAGAGCTTTAGTGACTAAATGGTCACGAGTTCGAATCTCCCCATAAGTTTCAGATCTTTCACTTGAGATGGTATGTTAGAGAATAATATAACACAACTGTGAGATATAATAATAAGATAAATGTAGAGGTACCTGTTTCTCTTGATCATTCATCACTTAATTCATTATTCAACATCACCTTCCAATTATGTAGAGAAATAGCTTTTTGATTAAGATGCGTGCCTGCAGTTAAACAATTTTCACATAAGATTATAATTATTTATTATCATTTCCCCCTTGGAAATTTTAGAAGCTAAGTTCCCACAAGTTACAAGTATCTTTGCTTAGAGGAGGATTTAATTTCCTAAAAGCTGCCCATGGTGGCTCATATGCATGGCTTGCATTTGGGGACATGTATAGGCCTTACGTACCATTTCCTCACTTTTCAAGCTACATGGAATGATTGATAAAAAAAAATGATCAAGTGCATGGAAATGGTTTACAGCAACAAAAGACATCGACGTATCGGCACAAATGTCAGCTACTCAGCTCCATCATTTCATAGCTCGGTTTCTGGGATAGCTTCCGCAAAACTTTTGTATGAGCAGGTTTCTTTTGTTAGGATATACTATAGTTATTCTGCTTGATTTTAAGTGTTAATAATAATTAACCTGCATGACAAAATTAATAAACCCGATTGCTTGCTAATCAGTGGACAATCTCGCTGAAATTGGAACACAGCAGTACACAAAAGTTAGTCATCCACATTCCACACTGGTGTAGCTTGTTTGGAACTAGGAAAAGGTTTTTCTTTAAATATTTGATATTACAGGAAAGCTTTAACTTGAGAGAAAGTCCCCCCTAACTTATATTTTAATTAATAATAAAAAATGTTTTTATTTATAAATATAATCAATTCATTTTCTGTCAACGAATTCCAGTATATATTTATAATCAATTGAAAAATCATCTAATATTGAATATAAGTTTTTAATCCTAAATTATTAAGTTATATTTTATATTTAAAGCATTCATGTTATTTAATTACTCTGAAAATTTTAATTTACTTTCTGCGTGTTAAAAAATCATCAAAAAATTAAGACACCGTTAAAAGTATGGAATATAAGCTTGGAATTGTAATAACAATACTAGAGTTCGGATAGCTAATATTAAATTTAATATCTAACTTTTTGAAATTTAAATTTTTTTTAGTTGAGATGGATACAAAATAACTCGAAAACATCCTTCTTTTTTTTTATTGGAAAAGTATAATTCATTAATAACTGAAAGAGTATAAATATAAATATAATATAACTTGAGACAATTTTTGTATGAAAATAAACACTTGGTATATTGAACAATACGTATTGATTTTTAGGATAAATAACCCATTCACTTCATTTCACTTTGGTTTCTCCGAACTGTCCCTTTTCAAACTTTTCATGATATCTCACAAGTCAAGGAATAACCTACCACCACAATTCAAGTTCATATGTTAAATAAGTTCGAGTAAGAGATGAACTCTACCTTACACATAAGCCTTTGATCTTCCGCTATGGGATGAAAATAACTCTTATATCATAATAAAGAATTAACCTTGAATTTAAAAGTTTAATTTGTCAAGACAAGATAAATCCTACTATTTTTCCTTAAAGAAACAAATAGTTGTATTTGTTAAACAGCTCGTGGATAGTTGAACTTAACACTTAATTTATAATATGTTGTTTTTAACTATTTTTTTTTAAGTTATTATTTTTTTGAATTTGCTAACTATTTTTTCAGGATAAATATAACACCTCGTGGATAGTTGAACTTAACACTTAATTTATAATATGTTGTTTTTAACTATTTTTTTAAGTTATTATTTTTTGAATTTGCTAACTATTTTTTCAGGATAAATATAATATCGGGTTGAAGGGGAGATATAGTGATGATCCTTCGATCCATTCGGATCTCGATCTAAATTTATGGTTGGAGGCAGAATCGTCAAGTAAACCCAATAAAAATCGGGTGAGAGGTCTCTCTGACACTATGACTGAGTTCTTGGGGATGACTTGCATTGTTTCAATCGTTGGATGCTCGCAATTGGTTATGAGCACTCAAATGCCGGAGTTCGAGGTGATTTTAGACAAGTAAGTTAAAGATCAGACGACCTATCTTGCTGTTGATTATGAATGACTCGGTACTGAGACAAGCAAACTCCCTTGATCAGTAATGGACATGAGATCACAGATTGGTGGTACATGTACTCCCTCTTATTTGAATTATTGTGTTTAAACTTATAAATGTTTAAATTTGTAATAAATATTTGAATTTTATATTAAATTATTTATTTTTAAATTATTTTTTGTTTCTGTTTAATAAATTTTTTTTAAATATTTACTAACGGGGTTACCGACGAACATAGTTCTTCAGTATATTCTAGAGAATTGAAAAAGAATTACTGCAAATATCATTGCCACTATTTACTCACCGATGAAATAATAAATAGTATTGTTGACAGTTACATGTCAAATTCACTGATGGAGAAAAACAATATCACCAATGGAATGACATAGAGTTTTTTTGTTGGTGATATGTTATATTTAATGATAGAAGTACCGATGGAATGAAACGAGTAAAGTTTTTTTTATGTTTTTTTTGTCAGTAAATTCATCTGTAAAATTTACCGACAAAAGTTTTTCCAACGAATTATTTTTGTCTGTGAGCCTATCAATAAAGTACCAAAGGACTATAAATATAAATACAAATATAAAATTCAGTTGGTAAATCTAAATATTCTTGCAGTGCCAACCACTAATTTTTGTTGCAATTCTGTTGGTTAAAATCATAGTTTTAAAACCCGGTGGGTCGACCTAGGATCCTGCTGACCCGGGGCTGTAATTGAGCTGAGTTTAAGAAAAAATAAGAAAAGTTAAAAACCTGAGTGAACCGGATGATCCGACAAGACCCGGTCAAAAATCCGATTGCAACTTGTTGACTATTTTTTTTTTTTAAACAAAACAATATCGTTTTGATTTATAAAAAAATTAAGATTAATTTGGGTCTTGAGCCGGATCGATCACCGGATCAGTTTTAAAAACTCTGGTTAAAATCTGTAATTTGCCATTTTCAGTTACCCAACCGATTTGAAACTACTTCTCAACCTTGCTATTTTTTCTATTGCTATAAGCTCTCGCTAATTTCCAATTACTAACAGCAGCTGTCTCTTGCCATTCGATTAGTCATTTTATTGGTAGAAAAGGGGATGTCTTTTCAACAACTGTTGCAAAGATGTTGACAAATTCAAATTTACAATATCTTTGCAGGAGAGAGTGTGCGGTTGGTAAGTAATTTAAAAATTAAAGAACGACACACCCTCTCCTCTCTCCTCTCTCCTCTCTCCTCTCATTTCTTTTTTTTACTCCTAAGCATCTCTCTCTCTCTCTCTCTTAAATTTTCTACAACCATCATCGAGCACCTATGAAGGCACCCGAGCATTGTAATAATGGTTAGATTATGTAGAAAACTCGTCTGAGTAGTTCAAAACTAGGTTTTTTTTTAATCCGCGGCGTAATTAAGGTTTGGGTATTTTTTTATAACCTAAAAAAATATATAAAAATATCAAGCAGTTAAAAAACTTGATATAAACAAAATATTTTTAAAATATTAAGATAATGATATATTTAATAATATTTTTTTAAAAAAATATTGAAATAATGTTTATGCACATTTTGTATAAGGGACCTGTTTTATAATTGCTATTATTATATATTTAGTACTTCTTTGACCCGTTTTAGGAAGTGAATAACTACCTAGCTATCCCGTGTTTTGCTACGAGTCGGAACAAATTTTTTGACACAAAACCAAAAAATAACATGCAGGCATTGTCAGTGTCTACTATAACATTCAAGAAGACTGAGATTGTGCAACGAAAATCCAATGTTTGCGTTCACTAAAATAAATCAAGAAATATACATATTAAAAATTAGGTAAATTACTCTGAGCAATTTATGATTTGGTTCAAGTATAATGGGGAACAAAATCTAAACCCCAATAGTTTTCTCAAATATAAGATCATTGACAATACAAATAGAACTTAATCTTCAAGAAAAAATATGTATATAGGTTTTTAAATATACTTGCTATCTTTGTTACATCAAATTTGTTCGTTGCAAGATGAAATCCTTTAATATACTTGTTAATATGCTATCTGGTCCTTTAAGATCAAGGGGTTGTCAGCGCCTTTGGGAGCACATATTCACCGGAGAAGAAATTAAAAAAGTGATTGATGGGGTTTTTGAAGAAGGAAGAAAGCAGATGAGGTTTCTAGAGAAGGAAGAAAGGGACATGTGTGGGTTAGGGTTTTTTTAGAGAATAAAAGGTTTTTTCATGAGATTGATATGTTCATGTGAGTTTTTTTTTTTGTTCTTCATGGTATGCGTGCATCAATTAATTATTAACATACAATTATTTTTAAATATTATTTTTTCATAAAAGTGTAATTCTAATCTTTTCTTTTTAGCACTAACGGATTTTTTCATTGCAAATTTTTTGCTACCATGGTAGTAATGGAAAACCATTATTGATTCTTAATATATTAATTTTTTTTAATTATTCATTCTTTTTTAGCAACATATTTCTCATTGCTTAATTCATTTATTAATTTATTGCTAAATCAACATCTAAATTATTATATTGCTAAATTCGATGCTAATGACCCATTTTTAGTAGTGAAAAGAGTGAGCTTTCAATATTTAAATATAATTATATTTAACTTTTTTCAAGGATAGCATTTAGTTGTTTTGAAAACTACAGGGGTGTATTGGAAAATATAAACTATAAGAACAAAAATCAAATATTGATGAATCTTTTACATTAGGCCTTGGGGCCAGACTGAAGTTTACTCTGAATTCCACGATGAAGAGATCGAATAACATCATCGTGAATACTTTTTGTTTCATTTCTGAAAAAATCTCTTTCCTAGTAGAATTTTTGTTTTCGTTTTGCGGGAACGGTGGTACGCGATTGGTAATTGCCTAGCTTATCCAAGCTAATTATTACATGGGGTTACTCTGTGGTCCTGTTGATGCAAGGTAGATATTCACAAACTGTAGTACATAGGGGGTTATAAAATCGAGGAGGGGTGAGCTTGTAAGGTTTTAGGTTTATATATGTGTGTGTGCACGCGCGCTTGAGGTTTGACAATTATTGGCCATGGCTCAGGTTTCTGAAGCAGAGCAGAAGGGAAGTACGCACATGCATTCAAAGCCCGAAGACAAGCCTTTGCTCCACTGTGCTCACTTACCTGCACTTGCCCGCCAGACGCCATGCATACTCTCTCTCTCTCTCTCTCTCTCTCTCTCGTTTTCAGCAAATTTAAACCCCCCACTTCTATTATCCCTAGCTTCTTCATTCACATGCATGGACTGAGATGGGCACTCATTGTTCCACATGCACATGCAAACAGAACTCTTTCTCTCTCCCTTCTTCAGAGTAAACACACGCAAATACACAGACATGCCTACTGTATTGACTAGCTATATAGCTTCCTAGGTGGTGTGGTTTGTGTATTGTGTTTTGGGTCGCACTGTAGAGGAGTGAGTGATGATGATGGTATTCATGATGGCATGATGACGAGATTAAAAGCAAAATTACTTTTATAATTATACCTCAATTACTCCATCTCCATCCATTTAGTAGTGGGAGGGAAGAGAAGAGAACCAACCCCACTTTTCTCTAATGGGAACATACATTAGCATATTGAAAAAGTTATTGTTGATTGGTCCCCGCTTTGTACGAAACTTGAAATAATTTCCGTGGACTCTGATACATGAAATCATCTCTCTTTTGTGTCTTAAAAGTAATGAGAGAGAGGATCCCATGCATGATTATTACGTATACACCAATACATATGCTTTGATATTTCTTCCCTTCCTTCCTTTCTAAAGGCGGAGTTTGATGTTTAGACATTGGTTGTTTTCTCTTCTCTTCTTTTCTTTTGTTTTGTTGCCTTTAATTTTGTTCACTGATGATGCGATGCAGTCAGTATATCCTTTGCGGACCCAACAAAATACCCTCCCCACCTTTTGCTAAAATTAACTTTCTTTACTGTTGGTTTTGTACTGTGTCGTCATCGCCATTGATTTTCTTTGCTATAATAACGTGCAAATTATAAAGTGTTAATTTGCTAGTTGCAAAACTCTCAACTCTCATCACAGGAAAAGAGGGGGGGCCGGGGGGATTCTTCTTTTTTGTAAGGAAAAACAAAACGGCTAATGGAGAATCTTATGACATTGCACCAGATATCCTGGATTTATGTCCAGGATTAATGGTTTCATACATAGTGTTTGCGGGAGCGTCTAGTTTAAGTCCCACTTGAGGTTCGAATTATTGTGTCCAATGAAGTCAGTTGCTACTCTAGTCAATAAATAATTTAAGTTTCAGTAGGATCTACATCCTCATTGAGAAAATATGGTGCATATCATGAGTAGAGCCGAATAGTTCCTGGATCAAATTATAAATAATTTTTTTAAAAATATTTTATTAATATATATATATATGACAAGAATAACCTTGAATAATTTTCATTTTGTACTTAGGATTTGTTTTGTTAGGTGAAAACAATTTTTAATTTATAAAGTATAATTCACAGATATACTTTATTTAATTTTGAGGTCTTTAGCCATTGCCCATTGGCAAGTAGCTGTTAGTTTAAGCCGGCTTTGCATATCATAATTAACTTAACATATGTAATGGGTTTAAATAAGACCTAATTAATGATTAGTGAAATAGACAATTCCTCCATCACTTAAAAATTGTTGGCCCATCTGATATTGGAGGATGCTGTGTGACTTATGATTATTAACCTAAATGAAATTAACAAAGTCATACGATCGATATATCTCTTTAAAGAACTGGGATAAATTTCAGTAGGTGTTTTCATTATTGCTAAGCGTGTACATGCAATATAATTTATGTGGTTCAACTATATATAAACATATCCTATAGAAGAATAAATATTCTGAAATGAAACTTTGGGGTACTTATCAGTACTACGTACCGCTTCATATTCTTGAATCTTGAGGGTGAATTTTAGGTAGAAAAATGTCACTATTATTTCCCCTTAGTTTTAATGCTTTTGTTCCAAGCTCAAGTCATTCCGTGCCCATGCACTGTCAACAGAGGTTACCTCTTCTTTATTTGGAATGGGATGATATATAGCTAGTCCCCATTGGAGTACACAGTCAGATCCTTAAAAAATCTTTGAATTTGATAATTGAGTTCAAATTTCATCAACATTCTCATTCTGTCATATTGTTTTGATTTATTTCATTGATATAAGATGAATATTTCTCTAACATGCTAAATATTTTATTGTCCATGCTCAACATATATTCAGGCTATCGATCATTCTAATTAAAAACAATCTATCCATTCTAGAATCAAAGAATTTGCGAGAAATTATAATGGCTTGATATCAAGAAGCTAACAATTATAGCAGGTTTGAAACCGAGATATCATCTAATTTCAATGTTACTACAATGTTGAAAAGCAGTCTTAACAATACTCCATCTATGCATAAAAGAAGTAGGGTTTCTGATCTAGGAGTTTGAGATATAGAGCTAGGTAGAATTGTCTCATCAATGAATATATATAGCATCATTCCACTATAAAAGACCAGGCACGCAAAGTAATCTGCTTTTCAATAGCTAGCTAGCATGTCAATATATGTAATCCCAAATGGAGTATAATTCAGAGTTTCAGTTAGAGATTTCGTTGATTGACCACTCTTTGAAAAGTGCCTTTGTTTGTTTCTTTTGGAAAACAAAAGAAAAGGCATAAAATTATTAGTATTTTGAGAGAGAGGAGAAAAGACCATGTTTGATGGTCTGAAAAGCGAATTAGCAGCTTTTCAGGAATGAAGAGATCAGGCTGCTGCCAAGAGCTCCTTGCAGCGAACCCCATTGTTCCATTTAAAAAAATCACATAATTCCTTTCAAGCTCTAACAACTATACTATATGAGTATAAATGTACGCAGAAGCTATAGGCGTGTGCGTGATGTATATATATTTACATAAGGCATGGGTGTCACACCATTGTTCGAGAGAGAGAGAGAGAGAGAGAGATGATTATAAGAGTCCCGTACAGTACAGTTGTTGCAGGGAGGGTGGGAAGCACATGCTTATGCAAAGGAAAAGCCCACGTCGTCGTGTGCTTTTCGATTCTCGGGTTGTGGGGAAACACCATCATGCATGCCAAAGTCCCCAGTTAATGTTATTTATTTCTAATAATTACCTCTTAATTAACAGCTTACACACTCTAATTAATTCCTTTCTTTATCCAGTGATTGTTTAACATTGTGTTACAGGTACTTTTAAAAAAATATTTTTTATTTAAAAACATATTAATTAAGATTATTTTTTATTTTTTTATATATTCAGCACATTAAAATTATTAAAAAATATTAAAAAAATTAAAAAAATCTAAAAAAAAAAATTATCCCACGGACCGTAGCTAGTATCTTATGTTTAAATTGACAGGTAACGTCATTATGCCATTCAACTCGTATATGTTAAAATTAAAAAAATATTAAAAGCATTTTTTGAACACATCTGGGAATGTAATTTCGATAGCGAGATACTACTTTTATATTAAACAATTGTAACGTATATGTTCTGCGTTTAGTAAACGCAATATCAATTTATCTTCTTTTTTGTTTTTGGTTTTCTGTAATAGCATTAATTCTGTGTTTTTCAAATCCGATGCTAATTAATTAAATGTGACATAAATTTATTAAAATTGTTTCTAAATAATTTTCTTTTTCTCTCGGATTAAAGTCATCCATGAAGCCTGTGCAATAGCTTAGATTCTTGAATTATACATGTGCTGAGTTGTTTGGGAACTAGAAAATTGCTTAACATTCTGTAATTTAAATCGAAGGAATCTAGCTAGGTCATGGAACAGTTGTTTTGTGTCCGTATGATTCAAAACTCAACATGTCTCTTGACGAGAAAAAAAAAATATGTATTTTTAATTTACTAAAGAATATATATATATACATATGTGGCTTGAGGAATATTAAATTAATAGAAGAATGTGATGGATAGAATAGAACGTACCAACTGCATCTTATTAATTTGAAAGGGTAAGACGCGTGGAATCTGATCTTTTCAAGCAAGGGGACCAGAATGAATGAGAGACCGGATCGATGGAATCCGTCTTTTTTAGCTGTCTGATTTCCGCAATAATCCTCTGATATTTGTATTGTAAGTTAGTTGTTTTTTAGATAACGTTTCTTTGGGGAAAAAAAAATGGATGCGTCTAAGTTTTATTTTTTTATATATATATTTTAAAAGTGTTTTTAAAAAAAATTAAAATTTTTTATTTTTTTCTTTACTTCAAATTAATATTTGTTTTGTGCTTTTAGATTATTTTGATGCGCTGATATCAAAAATAATTTTTAAAAAATAAAAAAAAATATCATTTTGATGCATTTTCAAGTGAAAAGCACTTTGAAAAGCAACCGCAACCACACTTATAAACAGGTACAAGACACATTAATTTGTTATAGGGTATGCCATGTTTTAAAATCCGATTCAAATAAAAAAATAGTCAAGATAATTTTTTTAATTTTAAACTGCAATTTTAAACTTGATATTTGATGTGTAGATAAACATATATATTCTTAAGAAGACAAAAAAATAATTATAAGAATATATTTATTTTTATGTTATTATTTCTGTCCTTTTTAATATCCGTGAAAGACTTAACAAGCAAAGCATTATTAAAAGTGGATTAAAACTCCAAGATATCTAATCCTCCTACTCCTGCTATTGTGGCTAAAAAGGAACTTTTTCGTGATATTCTAAAAAGAACGAGCCTTTTTAGTCATTTTCTCCTTGGAACATGCCCTAAAGCCTAAAGGTGTTAATTAGCTGGATGACCCTTCCAAAAATTTTATTACTATTATTATTCCTATTCCTTTTTCCTCATTATAAAACGGCTAGAGCATGATATATTTCGTCTATTCTTAATTTATAAATTAAGTCAAAAAAATATTACCCTTCGACCATCTTAAGAATATAGTATAAAAAACAATAAATATTATGGAGTAGTATTAATATTTTTTTAACATAACTGACTGACTGGCCACCATCTCTCTTTCTTTTCTTTTCTTTTCTTTTCCTTTCTTTTCTTTCTCTCTCTTCTGCAACTATTTCATCATCTCACAAGCTTCCAAACAAAGAGAATTAATGGAAAGTTGCAAGTTTTATTCTCCTTGCTGTCTTTGGATATGTTTACGATGAAACATCAAATAAAAACCCTTATCTGGTTAATGGGTATCTCTCTCTCTATTGATTCCATAATTTTAGCACATACTTATGGCAACATCAACTATAGATCCCTCTTCCCAATATAGTCGTTCTAACACTAATTATAATCAGTTTGGAAACCTTCTTCATATCCATGGCTTACTTTGAGATCAAGAACAAGAATCATCATCATCGATATAGGCGGTTTGGGTTTCCAGCTTCTCCTTGGATATGACCATGGTTCCTGCTCAAAGTCTTTCTAAACAGCAACAGCATCAACTTTGTGATGGTGGTTATTTTGGTGAGGATGTCCATACTTTTAAAGAGGGCTTTGGTCTTATGAGCCGATTAGAAGGTTATGAGTACTCTTGTGTTAGCGAAGCTTGCTTATTAGGATCTGATCTAGTGGTGGCTAATATTCCCATGGCTGAAGATGAATCAAGAACTAACAGTCTTAATAATGAAGCTGGCTCAAGCTCAAAAGATGTTCAAGAAGAGAGACATGAAGGGTGGCTCCAATTGAGTATAGGTGGTCACACAACAACAGCAACACCAACAAGCCATGAGGGCAAGCACGATCATCATCATCATCAACAACAACAACAACAACAACAGCTAGTACTTGATTCTACAAGTAGAAGAGGAGGGTTGATAGAGCTTGATCTACTACGAGGTAGCAGTAGTAGAATTTCACATCAAGCGAGGCCATTGAGTAGTCCTGTTTTTCACGTTCCTGATTTTAGAGCTCCTCCAAGGCCAGTCCCAAGTCATGCCACTAATTTTAGCAATACATCTTTATTCTTTCAACACCATCCAGCAGCAACTAGCTCAACCTATCCTCTTCATCAAGAGATAAACTGGCCTTTTAGGCCTATGTTGCACAATATAGCGACCGCCTCATCTTCTCCACCATCCTCTTCTTCGTCTTTGATGCCATTGGGGTCCTATTTTTCTCGTCCGTTCCAAGTAAATAGTACTGGCATGGATTTTGCAGGACCGAGCTCCGACTTTAAAGTAATCGATCCTCCAAGAAGATCCCATTCTGGCATTTGGTTTATGCTACAAGCGTCTCAAAATCAGTAAGTGCAAAAGGAAAAGAGAAGACAAACGAGAAGCACATAGAAAGATTAGCCCCACCATTTTGTTTTTGTTTCTTTCTATCTTTTGTTTTCTTAATTAGTTAACTTTCAAATGTTTTTTTATGTCCAATTAGCTGCTTTGTAGTGATTTGTTTTTGATGTTCAAATTCAGAACGAAAGAACCCTTCTTGCCGCAAATATCCAAGAGCTACCTGAGAATCAAGTAACATATTTTATCTTCTCTACCTTTTCTTTTCTTTTCTTTTTTGGCTCTTTTTTGGTTCCCTTAATTTTGGGGGGATTTAATATTTTTTAATATACTAATGGAATTGAAAATCCTTTTTGTCCATGGATATAATTTTTCTTTCTTGTTTCGATATTTGAAACCTTAGGGATGGAAGGATGACAGTTCGGCTATTAATGAAGTATCTGGTTAACAAGCTGAGACTGGATAGCGAATCAGAGGTATTAACATTTCTTTTTCTATTTCAATTAATGCATAAAAGTAGTAGTTGATGGTACTGTGCTTTCTATCTTATCTTGCATATCTCATTTACTTAAGATTGGCAAAGGCACAGACAAATAGAAGAACCAAAAATAGGAAACAAGCACATCTGTTCGAATTACTAGTTTTAATTAGACGAATATAGACAAGGGTACTGGTGTTAGAGAAATGACAGAAACAGCAGAGCTAAATGCGTTTCTCTAGCGGTATTTATTGTGTCTGATAACTTGATATTTAGGTGAGAAGTATATTTCTAGGTAGCCATCTTCTCTTTTTGTATCATTAGGCCATAATCTATTCTTGTAGGGATGGTATAAGAACAAAAATGTTTGTCTAAACAAGGTGTTGAGCCTTCTAAACTGGTCATGAATGCGGTGTTTAGTTAGTTATGGATGTTTTCATTGACAAGATTGAAGAGGTGTAGGGTTTAAGTGTATTAATTTAGAGATAATATAGAGAACTACCTACCACCCTCTTTCCTATGACCACCAAAATAAATTGAAATGATCAGTGGCCTTTCATACTTCACAAATGGGATTAATCAGTACTATTTTAGACCACAACATTTATTTTACTTATGAAAGTCATGTTTCAATGATCGATCTCGCACAAATAACGTATATGTGCAACAATAAAGCGAAGTAAAGCAGTACTATAACATTTAAGCATCTAGGATGGGTTGAAATGCAAAACCTTGGAGAAGAAACCCTAGTCACTAGCTCGTTTTCTCGCTGTTTTACTCTTTTCTTGCCTGTTTAAAGAGTACCGCTAGGGAAGTCCGGAATTGTCTAGGTAAATTACACATAATCGAGGGTTAGTACGTAGCTTGTTTATCTCTAAGAATTGAATACCGTAGAGGATTTGTCTCGAGTATCTCTATTGATTCTTAATGATATTATTCCCCGAGGCAGTGCTGTATGTACAAGGGAACTTCTGATTGTGCCATGTTGCACTATTAGGGATGGGATTATCGATAATTTCTCTGATTTTAACTATTAGGAATGGGATTATTGATGATTTATCTGATACTTATATCCTTAATGATTAACAAAACTCAAATCTTCCATCATGCAACGAAGAAAACTGCAATGGAGAAGGGTAATTGATATAGCTGAGAATTATTTCAGTCAGTATATTAAGGATTAGACATGTCCTAATTTTACGTGCATTGTATATGGAACAATCATATACATATTAAAAGGTGTATAGGTCTTACACGGAGGCAAATAATTGACGTATGAAAGTACCGGATATATATATATATATATAATAGATTAACTTTGTATTTTTTTCATTATTAGGGACAATATTATATACGATATAATTTGTGCATGGGATGCATCATTAAAGGCAATTTGAGTTTTCATATCATATATATTCATTGCAGGCATAATTGTGTGTCCATCATTTACACAACGCTTCTCATGCACACTTCACAGAATACCCACTAGCTATTTCTTTCATTATTGCTATATATATATATATATATATATATATATATATATATATATATAAATCAGGTTCCTTACAAAAATTAATTGAGTCCTCTTATTTTTATCATTAAAAAATCAGTATTTTTATGAAACATATTCAGATACAAAGGTTTAATTTCTTGAAATTCGTGTTTCCTGATCTCTAACACATATTTAATAAATATCTTTTACTATCCTTAAACGCATTAAATATCGCTGGCTCAAAAATGCTTAGAGCTTCCATGAATCATATATGTAACGAATCAACTTCAATTTAGGTAAATTGCAAAATGAAGTTTTTACTTGGGAGGGTAAAAAAGAAAGCGTGCATAGCATATAAATTAAAAGGGGGGATTATTGATGTATAAGTACCTATTTTCTTATGCATATTATTTGATAAATATTATGAGGATGTGGATTCTTGTTGATATTCATGACAAAAATTAATCTTAACTATATATAATTAATATTAAAGTTCTTGGAAAGGACATTTTTGGTACATATATTTTTTAGATCGGATTAATTAACTATTCTGCAAACTCTAGATAAAATCCTTTCCAGCTGCCAAAAAACTCTAGATAATTTTTCTATAGTCATTTCTTATTTCAAAATTAATAAATTTAGAGAGAAAAACATATATGTGCCAAAGGTAGATTTAACATAGGGCTAGTGGAATTATGTTTCATAGACAAAATGTTCTCTCATAAGAGTCTCATAGTGTGAAATGAACCTGTGATCTTATTGTTTGTTGTTATTTCAATTCTGTCTCATCGGAAAACCATCGACTTCCATTGCGTATTGCAATTATATACTCTATGGAAACTTTTCCTAGTGCACCCAAGACTGCCTTCTTATTGAAATATTGCACCGTGCTGATAAACCAATGGGAGATATTAACATTTAAGGATTCATGATTCGCACCAAATAAAAGGAGCTAAATTTAATAAATGTTGCTATTCATACCTTGCTAGTTTACTTTGAAAAATTCTAAAGGCTAATATATATATATATATATATATATATATATATATATAAGGCTTTACGTCGAAAAAGAATTGTGAATTTATTCAGAAACATTTTATTTGATTTAAAATGGTGTGTGCATGTTTTACTTTAGTGTTTGTGTGTGTAGCATGAAATATAACTGCTAAAACTGCAACTTAATATAGAAATTAGTAGCAATATACTGTACGAGTGCCTGTCAAGTGCTTTCACTACTCAGTGTTACATACAAGTAATTAAAGAAAAACTAGAAATAACTCTAATTAAGCCATAAGGGAAAACATTTAGTCATGGAGCTTGTCTTCGGGCAGTAACTTCTAGCTCCATCGTATAGTAAAGTCAAAAATTTAATAGAAGTTGAGTCATGTGGATCAATTAAAAGTGTTCTTCTAGTACATATTCGATCTTGCGCTGAAAAATTTCTCCAATTTGTATTGATGTTGGTGCGATTTTCATCTCATCATACCTCTCTTTTTTTTCCCTTTCTGATAGAAGACGATTACAATAAAAGCTAGTGCGTGTTTACTTGATCTAGCAAGAGCCATCCATTCTCCCTTGACTTCTACGGCTAGCAATGCTTAGGTTTGTTTCTAGGGTAACATACAAGAAAGAGAAGAGGATGTCAAGACCGCGTATCATTAAAAAACTCGAACTCAAACCTGGATGGATATATATATATATATAAAAGCACGTAGTGTTAGTTGAGTTCGCCATTCCTTGTCCTAGGTGGTTATTACATATAGCATGTTTATCTGTTGTCTTCGTTACCCACAGCACATAAATATTCATACTCTTATATTTTGGCTTGTTAGGTTGTAACTTGACATGCTCAAAGTTCCATTTTGTTTTTATATATAATGTAGTTTTGGGTATAAGTTTGTAATTAGGTCAACCCTTATCTGATGATTAATTTGGATCATGCCCGTATTTTTTTAAAAAAAAAATTTGCTGTTGCTTTCTTGCCATGCCATGCCATGAAGCAAGGAGATATATGCGGTTAACACGATATCTTATTTTATCGATCTTGCCCAAATACATATACACAACAAACCAACCACCAAAAACCATCCGAACTCTTCTTTGTCTCTTTCTAGTCTTGAAGCAGATAGAGAGAGAGAGAGAGCATCCATCTGTTTTATATTCTTACGAAAACTAAAGTACACACCTAATCACTAAACGAATCATCCATGTTATAAACTATTGTTGTTATCTAAGATATATGGCAAATTCAACATTCTTCTTTGCTTTTATAGAATTAGAACCACCTCGTTTCATGTTAATTAAACCAGATAGTTGGCATACATAGGCTGGTCAACTTAACTATGCCATCGATTTGGCAAGTTCCTCTTGGTGTTGGATCGATCCACCGCCCAAGTGACACATTAATAAAACCAGTTCCATAAAGTTTCTTCTAGGAAGTAATCAGTTCATGCCGTCCAGAATATGCAAGCCATCTTCTTTGAACACAAATATGCATGCAACGAAGTACCCAATGATTTAAACTTTTCAAGTGGGTGTGAAAGACGAGGTCGAGCTTATAATTGCATCCGAGGATTATATTGAGCCGTGGCCTAGCTCTGCTAATAATCCGTTTTAGCGTAATTTAAGGAGTCTGTTCACAAATTAATCAGTTTAGATTATCTATGTGAATCTAGATACTCACTTGATCATAAAAAGCTTGTTTTCATTCTCCAGACACACACACCCATATAATCAATACGTGAGAAAGCCAAAAAGATGTCTTCATGGTGGAAAGTGTTGCTTCCTTTTTGAAAATTCTCCAAGCTAGCATTGACTTTAAGATATGTTTAAAATTATCATCAACTTGGATGTGGATTGTCTTGGCTTAGTTGACACATACTAACATAACAGGGGGGGGGGGGGGTTGATACGAGCACATCATATGAAATCATATCGTAGGGCCTAAAAAACCACACGTGGAGCATGTCATCATGGAAAACCCCCTCTCCAATCTGCATGCGTTATCTCTCCCCTTCGTCACGCTTTCGCTTCTTTCAGCTCAGCTTTTACCCCTCCTCTCTTTTTCCTTGGGATTATTGTGCTTAAAAAGACCCCATCATCAAAACACCTTAAGTGGTGGGCTTCGATCGAACTATAGACGACCCCATCTTCATCATCGCCATCATCATATCCCTCTCTCGCCAACCACAAGAATGAACTCCACTAAAAGAAGAAAATTTTAAAAAATCCTTTCATATGTTTTTACGTCGGAGGAAAGCAATGCATGAGTGAATAATCCACAACAGAATCATTCCAAGTTGTTGAAAAAGAACAAGAATAAAAGGCATTAAAAGACAGATAAGTCTCCTCCACGAAAATAAATTCTTTGTAGTTGGTGAAATCACGATATGCATGCAAAATAAATTAAATATTTAATCCTTTGTAATTCTCAACAAATACCTATCAAACAAAGGGTGGTTTGGACATGTTTTATCTTGCATAAATCCCAAGGAATGAAAATCCAAACACAATATATTAGTTCATGGAAGAATAATATTGACCTTATGATATCATTAGGGCTATTTTGTTGGTCGACAAAGCTACGTGAAGTAGACGTGCATGACATGAGACTGATGCATGGTTAGGTTTTATTGAAGCTAAAAAAAAATCTTACTTATTTGTTTATTTTAATTTTTCCGTGGTTAGCGGATCCATTACAAATTGTCCTTTTAGATTATGGTTACCGGTTAGATTATAAAATCTTTGATGGTGTTTTATATAGTATAATAATAATAATAAAAATAAAGTCTAAGCGCTCATGATTTTGGCTTACGAGCAAAGTCTAGGTGGGTCCCGTAATGATTAAACCGGGGCAGTGTTTGAGTCGTGCCCTCGTGGGTGAGGGGACGGGCAGCCCAAAAGGGTAGGTCGTCATGGCTGACCGCTGACCGAGCAAAAAGAACGGAATTTTAAGGGTAGAGTAGACGTTACAAAGATATTACATGTATGGGGCCATGGCAAAGACGTTACCTAGTGACAAAGCATGACTTCAAAATACATCTCTTTTTTTAATGAATATATATATATTGAAAGAAAATTATGAATATTCAACTTCATATGATATTCTCTTAATGGATATTTTTTTAAAAAAAACTATGAATCTTCAACTTCAAATGCATCGTATATATTTATTTATTTTTATTTATTTAAACCTATTTGAATAGCAATATTTTTTTTTTGTGTTAGAAAAATCAAAGTCGCCATTAGCAACTTGTTTGCATTAACATGCATAGATGCTTGCATCTTTCGTTACTTCCAAGTGATTTTGGAGTTGCCTAGCTAGATGCTTACGGTTTTCTTAATTATTATTATTAGGGATTACAAAATTAACTTATTAGAAGCACACGATCAAGAAAAGAATTGATCTAGACGTGGTAATTTCTAGCTTGCTAGACCAATCGACGATTAGCAGTCGTGATGCCCTCCCTTGTCAAACAAGAGGAGAGAAGGAATCGATCGGCATGTTCTTGTTTTGACTATTTAGTATTTAAAAGTAAAAAAATAAAATTTAATAATTACAAAGAAACAATGATATTCTTCCAATATATATGCACGGTGATAATGATAAGTAGGTGTCATTACAATATCAAGCCCTTAATTTCTTGCTTTCATGCCTGTGCATGCGTTTAATGTAATTTAAATTATATACCTAGGCTAGCTGGCTAACGTGTCGTGTATTTTTGTGCGTGTGGACGATTATGATTTGATAAAAGCAGATAGAGATGACCTGTAGAGGGCAACAGCTTCTTCCTTTCTTGACACTGCAGCATGTTAGGGATAACATCTGGAGCCCCAGAGAGGAACTCACTTTGCTTCCAGAATCCTCAACCACGGATCATGTCATGGTGCTGCACTATGGTAGAAGTGCTTAAAGGAGCCCCCAGAAATTTCTCACTAGTTAATCCTCTCTCACTTGTATCGTTGTTAAGTTATCCGAACACTCTTTTTTCTTCTTTCTTCTTTTTTTTTCCGGCTAATGGGCTCTGCTATTTATTTTTATTTTTAATTTTTAATTCACTTCTCTAATTGGAGAAAATAGTTTGGAATACCCCGAAATGATGTTTACAATTTTGGGGTAAATAACATAACCGAAAATGTATTTCCAAGCTATGCGGGCTTGATCGATATTTAATTAAAATTGTTTTGTTAACGAGCACAAACTCCATCGAATACATCCTTTTCTTTATGACTTGTTTTCCTCGGTAAATCTTTTTCACATCTTTTTTCTATCCCATGATCCTTTTCGAAGGCCGTGCTGTCCATAATACTCGTAGTTAAATAAAGCTTGACCAAGGACGAGTCTTAGCCCAGTTACAGCATAAGCAACTTGATCCGCCAGCATTATTGTCTAGGTATTACACTGACGGGCTGGGCTTGCCTGTCAACCCTCCCCAACGTCGAGGATTGCTGACTGCGACCGAACTAAAGGATTTGAAACAGGCAAGAGGTGTCCGTCTTAAAGTCAGAAAACCACCTCCATAATGACGCAGAACAAATCACAAGGAGAGAAAGGCGAAGGCACATGCACCCCCAGAACTCCAGTAGCATCCCCCAAAATATAGCAAACGTCAGTGTCAAACTGATACATGTAAAAAACCATGTCAAAGCACCGATTCGGTTCCGAATTCCTAGTCATTCCCGCACAATATACACAGAACTGCTACTCAGCTTTTCCAAATTACAATGTGAAGTCTCCATAGGTTACAATGGCAAATATTGAATATTGCTGAAAGCTTAATAATTTACAAGTTTCATCAACAGAAGACTTAATACTGATTTTCAACTTCACTTCATCTTTAAACTGCTAATACTCCACCCATCAGACAGTTCAGATGCTCACCTGGACCTAGACTGTAGAGGCTCCCCTCCACACGAGTATAATTAATATTGGGGTAATACTAAGGATGCTTAGAATTTTCGAAAACATTCGTAATGAACATGCCACATCGCCAAGTAATGTAAAAAATTCCAAGCATTCCTCGCATCACTCTACAAATTACTATGTTACCACATTCGAAGACATTCTTCAGAGCTACAAATCCATTTTGACAACTTTATTAAAAACCACCAAAACAAATCAATGTACAACTTTCATTAAAACATACAGACAAAATACAAGCACGTTACAATTTAAGCAAGACATACCTCATATAGCATTGAAGAAAGAAACCAAAGCGCAACTAATTTCAGAGAGATGCACAAATGTTTTTAAGCGGGATGAGGCTTCAGGAGTGACCCCCCCTCCATCATTTACGTAAAGGATACGATCTTCACTGTCCATAAATATATCAATCAGGGACCCTAAGAGTCTTTAGCATGCAGCTCTAGTGAGAGGCAAAGGACAAGAGCCAGGAGCCCAAAAGAGGGATGCATGAAAGGAAATCCATTGATTATAGCATTCAACCAAACTACAGAGGCAATATGTGACATTATTAGAAACCTTATAACACTAACAGAAGAAGGGGAAAGGCAGCTAAACCTTACTAACTTAAATGAAACAATCAAAAAGAATGGAAAACAATCAGGTAGAAATTTAAGATCGAAAGTACCTAATGGGTTTGTGATAGGTGGGCCAAAATTATAAATGGCTCTGCACATACAATTAGCACCTTCAATAGAGTAAAAAGTTTCTTCATATACCACTCACATTCAAAGAACAGTCAATTGCAGCACTGCTTTTTCCAGCCATGGGTGACAATAACTCTAACATCAAAGATCAGTTCTAGAAGGAACAAAATCATTCCAGAGGAGGCAAACACAACACACTTATGATGTAAATGCTTTCCATGTACAGTGCATTGAGTTCTTCATTCAAAACGGATTTGTAACCTTCCCACACCACAAGCCAGCACATTATTTGTTAGGAGTCCATTTGGCATACAAACTGTTTTAAGTTGCTTTATATAAAATTTTAAGTTTCAGCTTTTAGATTCTAAACCTTGCCATCTTCATTAATCAAAGAAATTGCTTTGAGTGTTTCGACAAACATGCTTCTAACTTAAACTGTTTCCATTACATGTTCTCTACAAAGAAGAAAATCTTGGGAGAAGATATTTTTCTGCTACCATTCATACCTGTCAAGATTACACCAAACCTTGAGCCATTCATTAGCAGAACCGTAAGTCATGAAAGAAAATGAACAATTGAGGTATAAGTATTGACTTAGAAATACATACAAGTATAGTTTCATCCTAAAATGTTCTTACAAGCCTATGAGTTGTCCCAAAAACAAGATGGCAATTTTACTTCTCTAAGACAAATTACATTGGATCAATAATAGATTCATCCTACATGACATAAACAAGGTACAACCAAGCTCAGATAAAAGTGGGAGTGGATTCAGAGATTTGTTATATAAAACTTTCCTCAAACAAGAGGCGCATCCCAAGATAAATTTAGTCTTTTAACAGAAGGGATAAACAGGTTAACCGGTCGACAT
The DNA here is from genome assembly GCF_000002775.5 of Populus trichocarpa. Taxonomy (NCBI): domain Eukaryota; kingdom Viridiplantae; phylum Streptophyta; class Magnoliopsida; order Malpighiales; family Salicaceae; genus Populus; species Populus trichocarpa. The sequence continues at coordinate 17,382,546 of NC_037287.2, read as the reverse complement.
GTATGGCGTGTGCCAAAGCATGATCAGGATGCACCACCATTCTGGGCTTAAAATGGAAAATCAGCCAATGAATCCAAATGGAGTTAACCATTAAAAGCAGTAGTGGAGTTAATCATCGATATTAATGAAGAATACAAAATTTTGACCTTGGTAACAGCGGAGCAGAATGGCAAGTCTAATGACACAATTGCATAACCTTAATAACAAAAAAAATTAGCACTCACACACAAGCATTAAGCCAAAAAAAAAAAGATAGCAATGATTACACAATCATCTCAATCTCCAAACATAGAAAGATATAGTTTCCGCATTTAAAACGATTACACCACAATCAGACAGCGAAATGACTCGATAATAACTATATCAAGAAAGCACATCACATAGATAGGAAAGCCAAATAGCATTGCTAAGAAATAACTATCTTAAAGTGCGTGCAACATGTACCTGTCCAACATGTGTGCTATAAACATGAAATGAGTGATAAACTTTCCATCTTCGTCTTCCAAATAAATTAACCTCAAACTGATCATGAAATACTGTAGAAAGTACTATCACACAAGTCCAATGCAAGATTAAAGAAAAAGGAACAGCACAAACAAGAAATCAATACCAAGAAACTACCACTTGATTCCAAGACTATACCATCATTGTTATTAGTCAAAAAAGATATAGTTCAAACCATCTCAGACATGCATTTTTGTCTATTATCACAATTCATCCATGACCGAGGTTTTTATACTAAAAAAGAAGGTTACACCAATTATACTAAAAGATATAAACTCAGGGGAAAAAAAAGAATAGAAAAGTTCATAACTCACGGAAACCCCTTTCGAAGCTTCTGGATTGCAGAATACAGTTTCCTTCTTGAACCAACCGCATTTATTCCCATATCTTTCAAATCCTCCAATGTCAATAATGGCAACACTTGATCATCCACTTCATGTATCTCAAAAACCGGCGCGTATCGACTTAAACCTAACTCAATCAGCCAAGTCCTAACTCCCTCCCATTTTCGCTCCGAATTATTATCATTATCATTGTTCTCCATTTCTATTCCTTCATTTTCCCTACTCTCTGTAACCCTAACTCGACCAGAGCCCGTACCCGTTCTCCGATTCCCGTGCCAGAAATCTAAACCAACATTGTCAGCAGAATGGACTGGACTTTGGTCTTTTGTAGGACTATCAGAATCAAGATCGAATTCCCGAACAAACCCTTCCTCTCCATTTGAATTCTCCAAATTATTATCTCCTTCTTCGATTCTTGAATTCGATGAAATCCAATTCGATCTCACTCTCTTCGTTGTCGCTCTCTTCGCTTTCCTTCTATGTCCGAACTCGACAAGATTCAACTCTCCGTTTGGACTATTTTTAATGACCTCGTGTTCTTCAATCTCGTTGTCGTTCCCGTTAACGAGATGTGTTAAAGAGCGTGCTTTGATTGATTTTGAAGATTCTTTAGGGATGCGCCACGTGTTGTGTTGCGGATGCAGCAGCTTTGTTGAGCGTCGCATGTGCGATTCGTATGCTGTTTGATGGTGATGGTCGCCGATCTCGCCGAGACGGACGCTTGGTCGACGTTGCCGTTTGAGTGCTGGTGGCGGTGGCCCTCGGTTTTCTGATTGAGCTAGAGCTGTTGTTGTTGCAGTTGTGGTGGGCTCTGTGGCGGTGGGTGCTGTTGTGGTAGCAGTGGCGGTGGTGATTGGGCCTTCCGGTGGAAGTAACTCGGCGGCCATTTTTTGATGAGAGAGTGGAAGTGTCTGTCTAGACTGAACTGTGCGTAGGATAAGGGTTTGGATAGGGGAATCTGGTGCTTTCTGGAGTATCGTGTGTTTTTATTCTGGACCGTTTGATGAGGGATATGGTTTTAGGTGATTAGTGGAGTAACCTGAGGATTTTTAAGGAAATATCTGGGTCACGGCCAGTGACACAGGAAGTTGCTTTGCTAGGCCCAGCTTGACGTTCTTTCTATTTTGGGCTGATAAGGCTATGTTTGGTTACCCAAGTAAGAACTCGTCTCAAAGAAAAGGTACATCAAGTTTTCATGGTAGTGTTTTTCTTATTGATGGTTATGAATTTCATCACAATATCCCAAGATTTTTTTTCTTGCTAATTGCTATTATAAATTAATGAAGAATATGTGATGATTGCTGAGACCAGTAAATTAAGTTTTATAATTTCATCTTTTAAGAAAAAGTCATGTTAAGTTATGCTGCATTTATATCACATTCTTCATATATTTAAAACTTATGGTAGTGTTTATTTTAGTTTATAGAAAAATATTTCGTAATATGTATTTTTTCTAACTTGAAAAAATAAATTATAATTGTATTATATTTTTTCTGACGTTAACTTATTGTAAATCAAATTATATTTCGATTAAACAAGTAGAAAATATAATTGCTAGTATTTGTAAATTTTGTATTTAAATACAAAAGTCTGATTACCCTTTCCAATAACTCTTGCAATTGACAATAATGAAATTGTATGCTAACAAAGTTTTTACTATATAAAATATTAAAAAAAATTGGGTGAAAATCTATTAAAAAAAACGCATGCATGATAAAACTCTTCGTAAAGTTTTTTCTAACAAAAAGAAAAGATAAATAATAAATTCCCAAATGTAATATTATGATATTATGAAAAAAAAATATAATGAAACACAAGCTTGCTTGAAAGAAAACTCAATAAATTTAACATGCGAATCTAGCAAAAGCATTATAGAATTATTGGTAATATACTTTTCAATGAATGAACGTTTTTGTAATTTTATCTCGTCATTATTTTATGCAAACCGAGCGCGGACGGCGAACTGGAGGGGACCACGCATAATATAAATATATATTATATGTGCGATCCCCAACACAACCAAGCCCGTCTAGCTCAGTTGGTAGAGCGCAAGGCTCTTAACCTTGTGGTCGTGGGTTCGAGCCCCACGGTGGGCGAATTGGTTTTTTTACTTTTTTTTCGCATTCTTCCCGTTCCATAGAGCCATAACCTCGGAATTTTATTTTCCATAGAAATAACAATGCTTTTCTTTCTTTTTTAAAATGAAAATACGAAGAGACAATGCCAAGCTATGTCAACCTGATACTATGAGCTGGTTATGATTATTAGAGATTTAGTTCAAGGGTCATGTAATTTTATCGATATTTTCTTATAAATACGAAAACTATAATCTCTAAACAAAATTATATTCCTAATTTATGGATCAAATGATGGGTGATTAATAGATGTTTTCTTTAAACTTGAGGGGTCAACCGAGACATAAAAAAGATTTAGTCATAAACTTGATGGGTGATCGTATGATGTGTTTATGGAGTTTGAGAAGATAGTTTTCATGAATTTACCTCAAACGCAATCATGTTATTATTCCGTGGCATGTTGAAAAAAAAAAAGGGAGGCATACTCTGCATTACTAGAAATGTCTAAATTCACTGTGGATTTAAATTGTAATTTTTTATTTTGTTTTGTTCTTTCAGCTTCTTTTCACTTTAATTGCATTTGAGATCAAATTAGTGACTAATCACTCCTAGTTTATTTAAAGAGTACATAATTCATAGAAAAATGATCAAAGTAAAAAACATATGAAAATCAGGTGGCTAATTACATATTGGCACGAAAAATTCTTTCTAATCTATCTACTTTGGTTTTTTATAGCTCTTTTAGTTTTTTGAATTTTATTTTCTTTATTTTTTTAGTTTTTAATCTGAAAGATGAGAGATAAAATTGTTAAAAAAATAGCAAACAAGAGAAAAAATTATTGATTGTTTATATTTTGGCTATGAAAAAAATCTTTATTAAAGTCATCATCTTTGAATATAGGAAATTTATTGGGGTGTTTTATGCCCTTTATCTTGTTAAAAAAATAGATTGGAATTAAGAGATGATTTTTCCTTTCGGTTTGGCTTTGTGTTTTAAAACAAATTCTTTGTTGTTTTTAGTTGACTTGTAACCAGAATTATTTTAGTGTTTTGAGGTGAAAATATATTAAAAATTATATTTTTTAGTCAAAAAATCACAAGCTTGATTTTTCAACCATCTATTTAGAGGTCATAAATAAAACAATAGATGAGACGTCATGGATAACATGTCATCCACCCAAGCCCAAGCCTAGACGCCTATCTTTTTTTTAACTTTAACTTATTTATTTTTTAAAATAAAAATTAATTAAAATAATTAAATTTTTGTGATGGTTTTCTATAAAACATAATTTAATTTTTACTTGGTTTACAAATTATATTGAAACATTTTTTTCTCATATCAGTTAGCAATTTTTAGCATCCCTACATGATAATTTTTTTATTTCATTTAATTGCTTTCTTATTCATGTATATTTTTATTATCATTTTTCATTCTGACCACTTTTAGTTTTTAAAATATCAAACTGTCTTCAATCAACTTGATTATAACTGATAAACCTAAAATGAAAATACAAAAAAAAATTTAATATCAATTCAAAGTCTTGATTAAAACAAAAAAACTAAGACCTTGCAAAATAGATTGTATTATTTATAATAGTCAGGCTATTGATTTTTGTTGAGAATGAAAAATTTAGAACTTATATTGTTCTGATTCACAGTTTTTTTTTTAAATCTAGATGTTTAGTCTCTTTAGTTTTATATATATATATAATAATAGACCTCCCATTAATTCATATGCAATTGAAGCTCAATTTCATACATTGACAGGAGATATAAGTATAGACCAATCCAATGAGTTGATCCAATAACTTACTAACTTGGAACTTGAATTAAATTGAGTTTTATTTTAAATTGGCTTAGAGATTGATCTGGTTAAAATATGTTGACCAATTCAACTTCAAGGAATTTTTAAAAATTCCTAAAACATCATTTTATTTTATTTATATATATAAAAAAAACAAAACAATTTTTTTTTTTTTGTGATTTGACCAAGTAAATTGTAACCCGGACCTTAAGATGCGTGTAATAACTATGGGGTGACTCTCACCCACGGATGAGGAAAGGAGCCCACACATTTGTCCAAGATCACCTTAAAGGGCCCGGATAGGGCCCTGACCTACTCCCAACATCCCGAGTCAACCTAAGTCTATTATCCCTCACCAGCAAAAAAGACAAATAACGCATGCATTAAATAAAAGCAAACTTCAAGGACATGGAACATGCTTAAAACTGAGTCAGAGATTACTTTCTATGGTGGACAAACCCCACACGGGAGACGACTCAGCTTGAACATTGACTCATTGCCTCCATAAGGCCCTCTTTGTCCTCAAGTAATACAAAAGTACATGTGATAAATAAACTGATTAGAAAGCTTCATAATCAATAGGGTTTCACAACCTCAACAAAAGAAATATTGTTCACTCAAGAACTCGCCCGACCTCAATCTTGCTAGAAGCTTCATAATCAATGGGGTTTCACAACCTCGTCATAAACTATAACTTAGCACAATAATAAATCAATACAGAAACAAACTACTGTTAAACTTTAACAACTTTACTGCATCCAAAGTAATAAAATGAACGAAAAATAAAATCTTTACCAGCTTCTCACGCATTCTAGGCTATAAAATTCTAAATGTTGCATGAGGATTAGGAATTAATCCAGTAAATTACCCGGGTCAAAAGTTAAGATCATTAGAAGTTAGATGGTTTGTTTTCCCTAGCAGGACGACTTCTTGAACTACTCTGCGTGTTTTGCTTGATCCATGTATTCCTGGACTGCTTGTTATGCATCAGTGATATTAATTCTATAAGTTACAAGCCTGCACATATGATGTTGCAATCCGATAATGACACTCTACAAAAACAATTTGTTTGACAATCCAACAAAGTTTACGAAGCAAGTGTGTGTGTTCTGAATCTCAGAAGATCACGTGATTTACAACCAGTGAACTAAAATGAAATATAATTACTGTAACCCCTTGAACACAATCTAAATAATTAGGAACTTGAAAATTAAAAACAGGCATTTCTGCAGGTGGTGTCGTGCATCTGATTTTCCACTAGAAAAGATGCAGATTCTCTAATCCATGCCGGCAAACAATCTGCCATGCCCTTTAATGTTATAATTATTGGAAGGAGAAAAGTAAAAATGGGAACATGGGAAATATTTTGAAGAACAAATCTCATTCATATTAACTTAGGCTTAGACTTATACTACTCCGAACATAAATTTATACTAGTTTAGGATAATTCAAGAGATTTGAAAAATAAATACATTTTTAATAGTTACATATATATCTAGAAGATATTTAGAAAAATTAAAAAGACACTTTGAATACAAACTTTAAAATTAATTCCAACACTTTGGAGTTCTAGATTCCTCAAAAGTGGGATTATCAGAATTGGGAACATAATTTTATGATGTTTTGCCTTGCATTTGAGTTCTGCTTTGATAATGCTCATTAGTAGTTCTTGAGGTGTGGCTGTAACAATGAAGCGGGTGCATCTGTTTTCTCAACGAGAGAAGGGAGCAGGGAGGATCCAGATTCTAGAATAGACGGCAATTGAAGTTCCGAGATAAATAGCTCCTGAAATTGGCATGTTGATAAGGGAGGAATCAGTTATACTACAGGAGAAGCTCTGAAATCTAAATAACATGATAAATATTTAATTACCTGCCATTCTCGTGTCTCCCTATTGAAGTTCACTTCAAATTCATCAATGAACGCTCCATTAAGCAAATCAAGTTGTGCTTCAAAAGACTGAACAGAGAAATGATGAGATTGCTAATTGCGGTAATTGATAGCATACCAATATGAAGGGGCCATTTTAGGCAGTGTCTTCATTAATTCTTACCTGCACTCGATCTTTTAGAAACTGAACGTAGCTGATTATCTCATCCAGTACGAGAGCCTTGCCGGTTATCTGTTAATTATATGACAGCCAATTGAAATATACAACAGAATAATCTCAATTTCGAAATAATTTTTTTCTCAAAATCGGTATTAGCAGGCTACTTAGGAATTATATTTACCTTATCACATCCAGGAACAAGAGATTGCAGAAGCTTCATCCTTGAACTGATTTTCTCTCTTCTCACCTTCAAAACCATGTTTCATAAAGAATAAATAAGACAATCTGGCCGCTAATTAATTAAAAGCCAGCAGGTTCAATTAATCAGTCCTTTAATCAACTACCCTTTCAGCAAGGCTATGACTGTCTGTTGCTTCACCCCTTCTTGCCCTGACGTGAACGTAGCCTGTTGGAGGCTCAACAGGAACTTTCTTCTGTTTTTTTGCTGGCCTTACCCTCTTTGCATTTCTTGAGACAGAACTGTTTAGGTTTAGTTTCTGCCTTTTGCTTTCTCTTTTTACCTGATCACAGCCAACGAAATACAATAATGTCGTCATCAACATCAATCATATAATTTTCATGTAAACGACTGTCATGTCTTAATGAAGTAGAGTATTGAGTCTAATACCCCTAATTCATTAACTACCATTGTGTTAAAGATATTGATCAAGTTACATCTTGTTCGTATGTATAATATATGTGCAGTATAAGCACCATTGTAGTGTATTCGTGCTGTAGCATTTCTCCCATAGGATTCTGTCATAATTTTTAAATAGGCGTGGATTGACAGGCGAACATTTTCTTAATTAGGAAATTTAATATCGCGGCTCATATGTACCTTTATGGCTGGCGACGAGTGCTTTCTCAATTGCCACAGTGTTGGGGTCATCGCCTGACTAACTCGATTTTCTTCGCAGTACTGAAGATCAGCCACCATGGACGAACTTGAATTATGCCTTGCAGTCGTTGAAGAGTGGTATGTAGTGCTTATGAAAGGGACTTTCGCAATGCTGTTGTCATCAGCATGGATAGTTTCAAGGATTCTTTCAGCATGCAAAGAGCTCTCCTGGAGACATTCATATGGAAGATTTGGAGAAAACAAGGTTCCGCTTGCGATATTGGTGTTTGAATCGAGCTGAAACTCGTCAACAACAGAAGCAGGATGCTGTTGCTGGTAAGAAAAAACTGCCATTTTGGGGTCTTCAAACTAAATTCTAAGTTAGCAGCAAAGCAGATGAGAGCTGGCACCTGGAAGAGGAAGGGACCGGTCGGTCTCGATAAATTAAGAACCAATATATAGACGCCAAATACTCGAAACGGTGGAGTGTGGTGGAGTAATTTACTCACAGGATATAAGGTTATAACAGTAAATAATTTTTTTTAACTAGTTCGTGTTTTATATATAATTATTTCTTATATTCTAAAAACTAACTAATTGATTAATTTTAATAAACTATAGAGCATTGAGCAGCTATAATTAACTCATTAACTAATCGAGATCTTTAAAAATAGATATAATTAGGAGATAAAAATCATAAATAAATATATTTTTATTATTTTTTATGTATTAATTATGAGTTTTATCTTTTTTATTTTTTTTATATCTGTCTCTTTTTTTAATGTAAATTCAACTGTAAATTTTTTTTGTAAACTACCTAGCTACAACATATAATATTTCATTAATGTAGATTTTAGTTCTTTAAAAATCTTAAATATTTAACTTTTATCTAGAGAGAGTGCATAAACTCATTTAAAATGCTAAAATCACCTTTCACTTTAATTCTCAAGTAATCCATATTTAGGCGTTTACTACAAAGACGACAACTTCTCCTATGGAAGGAAAGTATTCATAAAATGACAACACTGAGAACTCAAATTCAAGAAAAAAACAACTGGAATCTGAATGCCTCAGCCTCCCTCCCTCCCTGCCTGTTAACTCTATAATACTAGCACATTTGGATTGCCGTACCTTCCGGGAAGCCTTTTCGTGTTGACCTGAATTTTATTCAGCATTTGCAATCCTAGATACTGGTGCAAAACCAGGGGTTGTGCTTTGGTTTGAAACTAGGAAATTATCGCCACCGTCCAGATTTGAAGTTGCTGGAGTACTACCAGCCTGTTAAAAACCGACCACTAGAGAGATCCGACCATCAAACGATCAACAGTATGAGCATCTCTTAATTTATGCGAGAAGAGGAGATGACCCTCTCGCTTCGCTATCCTCTAAACGACACCGATTTCGACCATAACTTTTTAGGACAGAAGGTGCAGGGATGCTATATCACTGCTGAATACTGGATAATTCATGTTCATCTGTAGTGTATGATCTTAAATCATTTCTCATTTAATTATTTGGATAAATTATAATGACTAACTTTATACCTCTATAGGACATCCGATAGAATGCCATATTTCTATTTCATTTGGCTGCTCGTATCTTAAAGATCCCTCCGCATGCGCAAGGATTACGGATTCTCAGACCCGACGAAGATAATTTGCAAATTGTTTTTTTCTAAACAGCGTAATTAAGGGAGAAAATTGTAGAAATAGTTCATTTATAATAAAGAAAATTGCATCATTGTACTTGATGCATCAAATATATTCTGGAGGCTATGGGGCGCTATTGGGAAGCAATATCTGTGGATTTCATGACAGCAGGACCTCACAACCGCTGTGAAACCTTCCTTCTATCCATATCTCTTTCTTTCTTGAACAGCTAAACCACGTTTCCCCTACTTGTATTTCATTATTCCAATCTGTCAGTATATATTAAGAACTTGGAGTGTGAAAATAAAAATAAAAAGCAAAAAGAAGAGGAAACAAACTGTGCGAACAGTACTTTCTGCATTAAGAACAAATAGATAGAGAAAGAGAAACTCGGAGACACACAACCTGCTGATGCAGCCCTTCTTTTAGCTCAATTAATCACTTCCCCCTCTGCTATATCAGGCTGCATGAAGGCATGAGAAGCATTTAAAAAATTAAATTGAGGAACATGCCATGCTATCGCTTGAGAAAGAAAATATCAATGTATAAAAAGGAATGCTTACCGTTGTTTCTGGGCGTAAACCAATACTTTGAAGCTCGATCAACCAAAAAAAACAAAACATAATATTAGTTGTGCCAGTAAAACTAGTGCAACCAAAAAAACAAATATTTGTTGCACCAGATCTATCAGCATAACAGAGAAAATGTGTTATTTACTCAATTTTTTCTCTTTTTTGCTAGTTCTTTAAATAATTTTGCTGATTGTGCTATTTTGAAAAAAAAACCTCTTACCCTTTGCATTCAGTTTTTATCTCAAATAATTTTAGTTTATGAAGCAGATATGAACTTGTCAATCTGGTATCATGATATCCAATGGAGGCGACCCTGATTGATCCCCCCCCCCCCCGCCCTGTTTTTAACAACGACCATGATTGAAACCAGTCATGTCCCAAGAACATGTTTGGTTCTAAAAATTTGGTTCATAAGATTTAAGGAACCATATAATCTCATGAAAATATATCATTAATGTCTTATAATTTACTGGAAAGATGTCTGTTTTAAAATCTGTTTAAAATAGAGTTTTTTTTATAAAAAAAAACAAAATTATATCATTTTAAAGAGTTGTGTATATTAATTTTAAAGAAAACTAATATTAAAATTGTCTCTGTATACAGAAACAACTCTGACAAGGCGTTGAAGGTTAAGAAAACTTATGCTCTTTTAAAAAACTCTTTCCTTCTGCAAACTTTCCTGTCAAATTTTCTATGTTACGATTTAGATTAGAAAAGCAGATGCCAAATAGCAATAGAATAGCTCCACCCTTTCTTACATAGAGTAAATGTATAAATTTTGGTTTTTTTTTTTTTTTTTGGTTTTGTCACCAAGAATGAAAAATTAAAAAAGTATGAGAAATAATATTATAATTGCACTATTAACACCAGAAAACAAACGATAATTTTTTTTAAAGATTATTGTTCATTCTCACTCTTATGTTTTGATTTCAACAAGACATAGCTGACATATAAATCAACTGTATGTTGATTTATATTCGTTTTGTTGAAACCAAATCATAAAAGTAAGAAGGAACAACAGTAAATATACTGGGTAATTAAGTAAATCTTCCATATAAATTGGATTTTTAAGTAATATAATTCAAATAATAATTACGTTTCTAGTGTTATTTATAATCAGTGAAGGTTCAGTCTGGTGATACCTTTTCTTGTGAAAAGAAGTCGCCAGTTTGATGAGTTCTTAAGAAATGCAATTCCATGCACAACTAACACTGTAGATGAAATTTAATATAATATTGGTTATTTTTTAAAGTTTTTTATTTTTTAAAAAAATTTATTTTTATATAAACACAATCTAAAAACATATAAAAAAATTAATTTATAAAAAAAATTGATTTTTGTCCGATCTCCAAGACGCAATCCTAATCAGCAGTCAAGAAGCCACTTTATATTTGATAAAATTCCATCAACTCCACTAAGAATTTACCATATGACATTGGAGCTAAAACAACCAAGTAAAATTAAAAGATTGGTGAAAATTTTCTTCTAAAGATTAGTGCTGCTAGAACTTTTACGCTACTCTACTGTGTCGGTGCCCAGCCTTTCACAAAGCTAAGTTTAAGAGTCGAATTCATGAAACATCACGAACTTTCTTGGAAACAGATTGAATCAAAGCAAAGAAATTTAATCAAACAAAATCAGCTAGCACATTCATGAAATTACCGACGAAATTCAGCGCAAGTCATTAATCACGTTTCTCAAAGGCATTGGCTTTGTGTTTGCATGATATACCAGTGAACGTAAAGACATTTAGCACTCACAACCTAATTTATTTAACAGAGTATGTTACAAAGCAAAGAAATCATATGGTTTAAAGAAACTTTGTGCTATATATATACGTTCTTGATCGACAGAGACACGGCACGTACAAATGACATCGAAGCGTTACATTACAGTTTTGAAAGATTAATATAGATATCTGTTGCCTATAAAATCTACTCTGGACACCAAGAACTGATCATCCTTAAAAGAGCTGGGTTAGCAGACAAGGCATTGCCTGCTTCTTCTTCTTTTTTTAAAAAAAAACACATTAATTAATATAATGGGCATGTTTTTTTCTTGTACATCCAAATAAGTCAGTGAATGGCACATGGTTCATGGAGAAGTGTTTGTTTTGAATACAGATAAACATAAAGCGAAAAATGAGCCATGGAGAGAGAAGGCAATGCTAAAATGAGGAGGGGAAAAAAAAGACCAAAATGAGAAAAGTGATGCCTGATCTGAGTAGAAGAGGCAAGTTGCCAAAAATAGAGTGCTAGCACGGTAGTATTTCCTTATACTCAACCGTGTTATAGAGCAATTGGCCCCCACTCGTGCGCTGCTCACTAAAAACGGGAAGAATTAATGCTTTCAAGAACGTAAGCATAGCCGCCCGTAGCTGTTTGGTTCTGGGCAAAAAAACGTCTTTCGCGTTGAACACCAAAAGATAGTAAGTATCTGGGCAAAAGATTTTTGGTAGAAAGCGTTCCAACGTGTTTAACATGTTTTTGCCTAGGATCGAAGAGCTGCTGGCGTCTTACTGGCTCCTAGGATATATTGCTTTGAAAAACTGGAGCTTGCAACGGAATTATCAAACCTTTGCAATAATGCCATGCTCAAGAGTAGGCTTTTTGACAAGAAGGATACAGCTATATACGGGTCGTGCTGGAACACTGACGTATTTTGTTCTTATTACTTATTTGGATTGTTATAATCGTCCTGCATAAATCTTTTGTAGGAATATTTATGAATAAACGGCATAGAGTTAATTAAGTCAAGGTCTGTATTGCACGAAGCAATTAACTGGCCTAAATCCCATTATTTTCTATTTAATTAACTGTTGGATCGTGATTGTGATTAAATTTTACTAGTTGATTCTACGAATTGAATTCTATAAGATGTTGGTTTGCTATAATTAGCCAAGGTCCATATTAGATCTAAAAGGTATTGTCCATGCATTTTTGTTATTTTTCTCTTTATTTTTGGATTTTCTAATTTATTTAGAATTCAGAATTTTTTATTTTTTAAAATTTCTAATCTATTTAAATTGATTTTTAGATTTATTTAAAAAATTGTAAATCAAAAATAAAATATTTAATATAAAATTCTGAATTAGAATTTTTATACCATAGCCATACTGGACAAAATCACCAAACCTATACAATAACACATGCTCAAAAGTAGGCTTTTGACAAGAAGCATACCCTAAAAATAGTGAAAAGTAGGCTATATAAAAGTAATTAAATTCTTAGGAACATTATCATATCAATTCTTAAATAATTATATTTATTTTCACTATTCTCATTGTGTTATCCATATCATCATATCTTATACCCATAGGAAATGTTTAACTTTAATAATTTTATTCTAGTAGATTTATCTTCTATTACACCTACCCATCTTAATATACTCTTTCAACCTAATTAGTTAATTATCGATGGAAATCGAATTAATAAAATTCACACATCCAGCAAAAATGAATAACAAAAAATTAAAATTAAAAATATGAATATATTATATAACATATATTCCACATTTTTGATAGATACTCAATTTAAAATCTTAATCAATGCTGGATTTTTTAAATAAATACTAAGCATCACTTGATATTGTATTTGTTTATTAAAAAAAGCTTTAATAAAAAACTAATAAGAGTGAAAATGAATATAATTTAAAAAGAACAAATTTAAAATACGAATATATTCTATATTCTTTCCTCGTATTCAAATGTTTAAATATTTAAATCGTGTAAATATTAACACGATATAACCCAATTAATTTTACAAATTTAAAAACAATTTATACAATTCGTGAAATTATAGTTTAACTAGAAAAAATTTAAAATAATATTTTTTAATATTAAAAAATAAAATATTAAATTGACTTGTTAGTCAATACCTCAAAAATTTAAGATAGATTTATGTTTAATAATATACTCAGATAAATCAGATGAGAGTAGATGTAGCATGCTAGGTTCAGGGTTGAATTTTTGATGTTTGGTCAATTACAGCTAACGTAGTGGATTGCTCAGGACATGGCGTCCAGTCGAGTGGTTGTCAAATTGATGTGCCACCGGTTTTAATTTGGCTGTATTTTGATTCCGCTGATTATGACTGAATTGTCTTTGATAATATGAATCCTTTTGAGAAATGAAACTTTCCCGTGAAAAATCTGGGAAATTAGCGCATATATTTTTTTTCCCCAGAAAAATAGCATATCTATATATGCGGTAGTCTACTGGTATATATTGTTCTCCACGGTGCAACCCGAATTTATTTTTTTGTTTTTAAAATCAAACAATGTTAAAAACGGATCAAATAACTTGACCCGGTCTGAATCATATTTGAAATGAACCAACCAAACAGAGATTTAAAAATATTGGAGGTAATAAAAGAAAATCGTTCAAGCTTTACTAAAGGATAGAGAGGAGAAGAACATCGACGACGCCCTGTTGTCTAATCCTCTGAACTTGAACTCCATGATATTGTCTGTACAAAAAGTAGAAAAAAGAAGATTCTGACTGGGAGAAGAAAGATAAAGAAGGCAAGTTTGTAATCAATACAACAATATAGGTGCATCTATACTTGTAGCTGTCCCGCCGTTTCTTTAGAGGTTACTGGGATGTTTTGTTACTATGTCTTTTAATTTTATTCCTAGAAAAAAATAATTAAAATCTAAAATTAATTAGAAAAATAATTAAAATAACATGACTTTATCTCCAATTACAAGCTTTGTCAGTTTTGTTGAAAAAGACAAAAATATTATTTTATTATTTCAATTCACAGTAATATATATCTTGAGCTATTTTTAATAAAAGCAAGTTTGGACAGCATGATGGATTGGAACCTTGAAGTGCATTTTTTAATTTTAATTTTTTTTTTCTAAATAAATAAATGGAAAACGTGTTGTTTAACATAGCACATGAAAATAAAGATCTACCGAACCAAGCACCGTAAAACATAAAGAATTTGTAGCTGAATTTAATAAAATCGAAAAAAATTTAATATCAAAATTAAAAAACTGAACTACAATTCGAATTAAGGAACCAAGCACCATAAAGCATAAAGAACTTGTAGCTGAATTTAATAAAATCGAAAATAATTTAATATCAAAATTAAAAAACTGAACTACAATTCGAATTAAGCTCGAAATCGAAATCGAATAATGAGAGAGAGTAAACGCGATTTCTTTTCTTACATCTGATAAGCTAGTTCTTTTTTTTTAATCCAATTTTAATTTATGAAAATATATATATTTTTTGGCAAAACATATGCTTGCACAAGTCTTCTTCCGTTATTTATTTTAGGTGAATCAGCTTCTCGGAATTATAGTCATGATTTTTTAAAAAAAAGTATTTTTTATTTTAAAATAATATTTTTTATTTTTAATATTTTTTTTAACATAATTATATCAAAAAATATAAAAATTTAAATAAAAAATTTAAATTTTTTTAAAATATTTTTTAAATACAAAAATAAACTTCATCGAAGCGATAGGAAGCCCCAAACTGCTATGGCCTGAACCAACGAGGGACCAAGAAGCAGAAAATCAAAAGATCGAGGATGTAGGTTTCGATTGTTCAGGGTGTTATACCGAGTAGCCTTAAATTTAACCAAGAGAACTTTATCAAGTACATGTACTTTTTTTATTTTGGTCATCATCTCTTCTCAAAATCCTAATTATCACATTCAATCTTCCTTGATTGAGGCTATCATTATCGAACAACTCTTGAAAATTCTGTGAAATGACAGTTGTAGTTGCATGGACGACCCATTTATGCTTTCACCATCCTCTCTTATACCATGTTTGAAATCTTTCTTTCACTCAAATAGTTATAATTATAATGAAAGATTCGATCTTGTATTTTTTTTCCTTTTATTTTCACTTCTTGAAATGTTTTGCAGATTCGGCATTGCAGCAACTCTGTTGTAGCAGTTGCATCAACCACTGAACATAAAGAAGAGGGTCATCTTCCAGTAATTAATTCTGCCTCCAAAAAAGAAAAGGGTGTGTTTTGTGCTTCTTTTTGTTGTTTTAAATATTGGGTTGTGTTTAATTTTTCGTTTTTGGAGTAGTAAATGGTGAAAGAAAGGCACCTGAATGGAAGAAGCTGGACGCTGAAGAACTTGGAATCAGTAATTCAATTATATCAAGACCTACAAGAGTCGTGCTTAATGGGCTCAAGAAGAAAGGTTGGATCATCTATATGTGCTATTATTCTTGTTTTTGTGGTTTTTATTTGAAATGCATTACTTGTATTGTTAGATATGAAAATGATCCTTGCTTGGTGTAGGATATGAGGTCTACCTTGTTGGAGGTTGTGTAAGGGATCTTATCTTAAAGAGAATCCCAAAAGACTTTGATGTTATAACTTCAGCTGAACTTAAGCAGGTTTTCTCTACCTAAATTCTTTGTTTTTTTTTTCCTTTTCCCAGTGTATTGACAATTGGTTTCGTTGGAAATTGGAAAGGCATCACATAATTAAACCATTACACTGTACCTTTTGCATACAAGCACATTACCCTCTACAACTTTAAATTCCCTCCAATCTCCTTTAATCTCTAACAAATATGTTATGGATACCTGTATGCATTGATCTCACTGATGAAATTCATCAATGTGAAATCGATCAGTATTCATAAATCTTATACGAAATCTATCTCAGATTACATTCTTCTGGCTTGATCAATATTCTTGCCAATTCTGGGCCTTCATGCTTACTTTCATTTCATTTTTTTTGTGGAGATGCTAATTATGCACATTAAACATTCTTGCCATCGCAGGTAAGAAAAGCCTTTCATCGATGTGAAATTGTTGGGAAACGGTTTCCTATATGCCACGTGCATGTGGATGATGCCATTGTGGAGGTTTGTCCATAACCTTCTATTCCATATTCAAATACTTGGCCAATAAAGTCCCCCCGCCCCAGTCAGTTTATTTCCTACGTTAAAAAAAAGTGATCATGGTCAGGTCTTATTCTGTGATATTTCCAGTCTACTTGTACATTTTTAATTTCCTTTAGTCTACCTACATGTTTAGGTTTAATGGAGTCCATTTATTTAATAGGTTTCAAGTTTTAGCACTTCTCAATTGAAGTCTGATGGGAAATTCAATGGTAATGTCAGAAAACCTCGAGGTTGCAGTGAGCGCGATTTTATTCGATGGAGGAACTGCTTGCAGCGGGACTTTACAATCAACGGGTACATCTTTGATACTTGCATTTTTTCAAGTTGGGATTAACTGATATCTGGCATTGGTTGTCTTCCTTTTAGCAAATTATGTTAGATAAGTTGTCTGAGAACTTTGCATAATTACTTGAAGGCAATTTTGTAACTTTGATTTTGTGATTACCGTATGCTTTTGGCAGGTTGATGCTTGATCCATATGCGAACATAGTGTATGACTATATGGGAGGAATTACAGACATTAAGAAAACCAAAGTATGCACGCATCTGATAAAATATCTGGTTCACTAGTTGATCGAGGCATGTTGAAATTGCCAATGACATTCATCTTTTAATGGTTATCTGTAGGTCCGTACAGTAATACCTGCAAATCTTTCTTTCGTGGAGGATAGTGGTGAGTTTCTACCTCCTTATTAAGTGGTTAGTTTTTCCAGTTTACTGTTTGATATACTGTGCTTTTGCCGAACATGATGCTCAATAGTACCATTTTAAAGTGCTTGTACTCATTTTTTAGATAAATCATCTAATCCTGCCACTAATTAATCCCCAGGTCGCATTTTACGTGCAATCAGAATTGCTGCCCGTTTACATTTTGGTTTTACTAGAGATCTTGCTCTTTCTCTAAAAGAGCTTTCTCATTCTGTGCTTAGGCTGGACAAGGTATTAATTTCCTCTACCGAGTCTGTTAATGTCATTGGTAATTTCACTTCAGTTTTTTTTCTTCCATGTGCTTGTAGGGTAGGATACTCTTGGAACTGAATTATATGTTCGCATATGGATCTGCAGAAGCTTCTTTGAGATTAATGTGGAGATTTGGACTTCTAGAGATCCTTCTACCCATCCAAGTATCATGTTTCCCTTCTTGATATACAATGTAAAATTGGTGTCCATGAAATATTTAACTAGCTTCATGATGCAGGCGTCTTATTTTGTTTCCCAAGGCTTTCGAAGACGGGATGAGAGATCAAATATGCTTCTGGTATGTGAAGATGCATGTTGTTATAATTGTGTTCTACTTACACCTGTCCTTGTTTTACTGCCACTGTTTGCTGTCAAATATGTTGCATCATAGATGTTGTAGGTTGATTTTTTGCACATGCTGCATTCCATCTGTCTTCTTCTAGCAAACAACACCATCATCTTATTCTTATCTCCTGCACTCTCATTGTCTTCAATAATACTGTTTTGTCCTTGTAAGACATCCCCCCTCTGTAGCATCTATACTAACATAATTGCCTCTTCTTTGTGCTTTTTCAGTCTTTGTTTTCCAATCTTGATAGACTAGTAGCACCTGATCGGCCATGCCACTCTAGCTTATGGTGAGATGTAGCTGGTACTGCTGCAATCATATGGTCAAGTTTTTTTTACAAGTTTTAATCGTTTATACGAAGATTCTGTTTTCTGGTTTGCATAATTAGTCACATTTAAAAAGGAGTCTGTTGTTTGATAATCAATATAGTGTCGTGCAATCTGCATCCTGAGCTGTGATAAGGATTGTACCGAGTTGAAGTAAAGAAGGTGGACTGTTTCATGATTATGGATTTATACTTCCAATCCTTCAGGATAACTGTTGCAGTGTGTATTCTAGTGATTGATATGTTATGCATGCATGTCTGGAATAGTTACAAGATAATTACTAGATGACATTGCACAGGTTAGGCATTTTCGCTTTCCATAAGGCTCTGGTTGATCAGCCTCAAGATCCATTGGTAGTTACTGCATTTAGCCTTGCTGTCCACAGTGGTGGATCTTTACTGGAATCCGTGGAAATTGCAAGGAGGATATCCCAGCCATATCAATCCAGTTTCCCCGAATTATTGGAAGCACAGAATCCAGATTCAAATAATGCATTGGTGCATAAAACCATCAATTTTGCTGCATTGGTCAAAACTGCGTTATGCAATATGACTGATGGATGTTATGTCTCTAAAGCAATGGCTAAATACCCCAAAGCACCGTCCTCAGATTTGGTGAGGATTTATTTCTACAATTCATCTCTCTTGTCTTATTACACCAGCTCTGCTTTTGTTTAGCAACATAAATGAATCAGTTATCTATGTCATACTAATGTGAATGAGACCTAAACATCTGTACATAATCAATGTACCTTTGTGCATCTATAAATAAACGAGAACAACCAAAACCATCAATATATTATCCATTTAACTACCATTTTGTTTATTTGATTTGATTTGGACTAGTCTTCAATGCACCAACTATATGTAGATGAAGCCTAAGCATAAATGAGATGAACTGTTCCTCGTCCTTGCAAGAAGTTTAATCAGATATGTAACATGCACTATATTGATTCATCATTCTGAACCGATGGACTGTTTTAAGGGTATTATTAATTTATTATTATTATTATTATTATTAGCCACTTGATGGTTTTATTTTAATGTATGCTGGTGCGGCGTCTTAATTTTCAGGTTTTTATCCCCATGGCCTTGTTTCTAAGAGTGAGCAAGATTTTTGAATGCGTTAGAAGAAGGGGCATGGAGACAAGATTTGTGCGCCGACAGGGGAGGAAGATTGACTATGAGTCTTTGGCAATGGGTAGCTTGGAGGAGGTTAGACATGTATTTGCAAGGATAGTTTTCGACACTGTTTACCCTCCAAACCAAAGCAATGAGAACAATGTTGCTAATCAAAGACCTTGACCGTACATTATTACCATTTGATTAATGACTTATTTTCCATCCAATCTATCAGAGTTTTTTTATGACCTCTGCATCATATACCATCTGGGGAGACGAGCTAGGTTTTATGCGATATTGAAGTTAACACAGGCACCTCGAGAAATGATAATTCGATCAAAAGTTTTTTAAATGCTATGATTGCTTGGTTTTTCCGTAGTGGTTTTTTAGTACACCATTCCTGATTCTGTCAGCTTTATAACCCTCTGTTTGAACTTTGAAGCAAGCTGCTTGGTTTTTCCCTAGTGGTTTTTTAGTACACCATTCCTGATTCTGTCAGCTTTATAACCCTCTGTTTGAACTTTGAAGCAAGCTCTCGACAGTGGTTTTTGTTCAAATCCAAGCTCCCAGTCACCTGAAACCAATCCAAAGGTAGTGCAATAGTCACCATAGGGTATGCGAAGGGCAGAGTTGCTTCTGTGAAGATGGTGGTTTGGAAAAATGTCCTTAAACCTTCTAAGGGTTCGGTTGATCCTGGTAACACTTTCCCTCTTATATTTAAAAAAATTATATTTACATATCGTGAAATAATTTTCCTCTTTTTTACTAAAAGGGTATGCGAAGGGCAGAGTTGCTAAAAGAATAAAATATTCCTAATCTGATTATATTTTTTTTTACTTTTTCTTTTTTTTTCCTCTCTCTCCTTTCTTCCTTTTCCGATGTCTCAAGACTGAATTATATTCTGTTTCACTGGTTATAGTTTAAAAAATAGAATAAATTTTATTTCGCTTAAAATTTTTATTGAGTTTTATAATTCATATCATATGTTTGAGAAGTTAATATAGCTGATTTAAGATTTTTTATTAATTTTTTTTTTTTAATTTTATCATTAAATATTTTTATTATTTGATTGATTATGAATTATGATTTATTGTTTATTTTAATTTGTTTTCTATAAAATTATTTTAATCTTATAATTTTGGTATATCTTAAATTATTTTGAGTCCAACTATATTTTTACCAGATATCCAAGTTTTTTTTGGACTCGTCAAGTTGATCGGGTAATATCAGGTCAACTTTTATATTTTTATTTGCATTTGAAATTTAAAATTTAAAATATATAATTTTAAGTAAATTTGTTTTTGAATTTGAATTGAATTTACATTGTGGAGTTAATATTTTAAATTATATATATAATGACGAGAGAGAGGAAGTGTTACGTTGCAGTGCTTTACGTTCCAAGAGAAGAGGGTGACTGGGCCTTTAAATTTGTGACATCTTGGTGTATTCATGGGGTTCATGAGTCATTGGCGTATTATCGGTGTTAAAAAAGCTCCAGTTATTGCATGCCATGTATGCATAGACCAAGTTTCAACCTACTCTACAACTTGTCGTGACTCGTGAAGGGAAGGAATAAGTAGAAAACTTCTTGTTGAGTAGTGAGGTGGGCCTATTGTGCTGGCCTGTTGCTCTTGAACAATTCAACAAAATTTTGTTTCTCAACTTTTTATATTTTATATTGTTTTTTAAAAGTAATTTTTAAAAAATATATATATTTAAATATATTTTTTGGATTTTATTTTTCTTTTTAATATTAATATATCAAAATCATGAAAAAATACTAAAAAACTTAATTTAATAATTTTTTCAAGTGAAACATGTTTTTTAAATACATTTAAAAACAAAAGATATCATTTTTCTAGACATTGGCTTTATAAAGAACAAAGCAAGATTGTGGACTTCCCATTGGAGTAACATCTCATTAACATATACAAAAAAACACCTTGTTATCTCACTGTAACAATAAACATTGAAATGTTAAGGGTTTTTTTACTTTGTTCCTCGAAAGTTTTAAGGATTTTTTTATTTAAAACTTAGTTTTTTTAATTTTATTTTTTAATATTAGATTTATTGGGTGTTGAACTTTATAATTTATTTTAATTTGTTTTCTATAGAGTTATCCTGATATCATGACCTGGATTATGAGTTTTGCGGATTAATTGTATTGACTCAAGTTATTTTTTCTCTCGACATCATCCTTCAACATTAGATTGATTGAGAATTAAGTTTCATGATTTTTTTTAGATTTATTTTTTATATGGTTAACATGATCCCGTGACCCGGGTCGTGAGTTTTGCAAGTTAACCAGGTTGAGTTGAGTTTTTTTTTTATTTTTTTAATTAAATAGTTTTTATTCAGTTTCATCCTTCAACATTGAGTTGATTTGGAATTGAACTTTATAATTTTGTTTGATTTGCTTTATATTGATTTATCTCAATTTTTTGATCTGTGTTTAACAAGTTAACTTGGGGTGACTCGGATCGTTTTTTTGTTTTTTTTTTTTAATTTAATCCTTCAACATTGTATTGACCGAGTTTTGGGTTTCATGTTTTTTTTTATTTGCTTTCTATTAGAATATCACAGTCTTATGAATTGGGTCGTGGGTTAGACCGATAACTTGAGTTCTTTAAACTTTTTCCGGTTGATTTTTTAAAAAAAATTCTTTAATATTAGGTTGATTGAGGGTTAGATTTCATAATCTATTTCAATTTATATTTTATGAGGTTATTGTGGTCTCATGATTTAGATTATAAGTTTAGTCGGTTGACTCGGTTTTTTTAAAAAAAATTTCATACTTTAACATTGGATTGATTGAGATCTGAGTTTTATAATTTGTTTTGATTTTTCTTTTATGGGGTTATCTCAGTTTTATAACCCATGTTCCCTGGTTGACTTGACTCATTTTTTAGTTAAATTTTATTTTTAATTTTTAATATTGGATTGATTGAGAATTGAGTTTAATATTTTTTTTTTGTTATTAGCTTTCTATGGGATTATAAGAGTCTAATGACCTGGGTAACGGATTTGGCAAGCCAACTTAAGTTGATTCGTGTCAATCTAATAAGTTGTCATTTTAATATTTTAAAAATAATATCATCTTAATTTTTTTAAGTCAAACTATATTTTTATAAGTTATCCGAGTTGTTTTTAGATTTGTCAAGCCAATCAAGTCATATCATATTAAATTTTATATAGTTTCTTTTTCTCTACTAAAACAATACATTAACAACACTTAAATATTTTTTTACATAAAAAACCAATCTAACCTATATTATAACTCCAGAAATGATCTAGGAAAATGTTGAACCTCTTGACTTCATCCAAAGTAGGTTCTATCTAATTAGAGCTTGTTTGCTAATCCATTTATCATGATAAAAATATGAATTTGATTTTTATTTTAGTATTTTGTGATAATTTTAATGTGTTTGTATTAAAAAAAAATAAAAAAATTATTTTATTATATTTTAAAATAAAAAAAATAAAAAAATACATTACTTCGTATTATCAAACATGCAAAAACACTAAAGCAATTAATTGAATTGACTTCGTGGGACTTCAATTGGATGCTTGCAATTTGCAAATCTAGTTGTGGTCGTGAAGACAAGTTCTCTAACAACTATTTTTTTTTCTTTCCTTTCCTGTTTAATTTTTGACAAATATATCATCTTGTCCCTTCCTTACGTGTACATATTAGAATAACTTGGCAATCTTCTTCTTTTATCATGGTCAGCGGAAGGGTAATTGGACTTGGAATGTCATCTTCTGCTCGACCCATGATCCACGAAAGAAAGAAACGAACCCTATGTTTAGGATTGTGTTTCAAATGGAATTTGGATAAATTTGATTTTTTTATTTAATTTTTTTATATTTTTAATAATGTGTTGATATTAAAAATAATAATTTAAAAAATAAAAAATATATTATTTTAATATATTTCTAAACAAAAAATATTTTAAAAAATAATAATTCTTATATTCTTATACGTTATTAAAAAGTCAATAATAAAAATAAGGGATAACTAATAAAGGCCATACACAGTACTAGTTTGAGATCCCTTTCTTCAAATGGAAACTCTTTCATGGAGAAGAAGAACGTGGTGTCTTCTTTTTATCAAAAGAGCTTCTAAATATCCTTGTACTGTCAGATATTGCTTTTATTTTTTAGATTAACGTGTTTACTTGCAACTCAATTAATTTTAAAATTTTTAAAATTAACGATCATATAAACCTCTATTAATTTTGAGATTTGTGAGACTTGAACTAGTGATTTTTAAGGAGCAAATTTAAAGTCTAACCAGTTAAACTAAACTCTCAAGATTAAAAACTTCTTACTCCATGTTATGGGTTTCTTTTATTGGTTACAATGTTGTCCATACATTTGTAATCATCTTAAATTCTTTTAATTTTCTATACATAATGTTCTTTTTGGGTTAAGTTCCTATATTTCCAAGCTTGGGTTAGAGTGTAACAAGCAGTTTTTTTTGTGATTTTTTAACTAAAAATGAAGGTCTGTCTTGATGAAAAAATTTACAGTGATGAAAAAATAAATATAAGAAGTTATTTTTAAAATTTATTCTGAAAAGAAATATATAAATAACGATAAAGAAAATCAAATATAGAATTCACTTAAAATAATAATAATATTTACATGTAATCTAATTTTTTTTTAATTATTTATTTTGTTTCTCTAAACACCATGAAATTCGTTTATATTAACTAAATTTAAAAAGCAAAATTACACATGCGAAAAAAATTTACGTAGTTGTACCAACCACTTTTCTGCTATTTTGCGTTATTAGCGCATAAAACTTAAAATTTTAGTATAACACAATAACAAAATATATTAGCCATTCATACTTGCCATAGTTTCAAAAAATAACATATAAAGAAATCATGAATAAAAAACACAACATTACAACACACGGATTCTTTCCATCTTATGTTTTGAAAACGCAACAACTACTAGCACAAAAACAACCCTTAAATTTAATTGCTTTATTTAAGGGAATTGCTTATTGTGTTTGTCTTGCTTTATTTCCAGTAAATTAGGGCAGTTGGGCTATTATTGTTAGGGCAATAAGGTGATTTATCCTAATACTATACCATGCATTTCTTATTTCAATGTTCTAAACATTAAACTTTCTTATCAAGTTTATTTTTAACTAAAAACTTTCATCTCCAAATAATGTTTAAACACTTACGAGATTTAAACCAAGTGAAAGTTATTCATGAGCTTCGTCCATTCTTGATTAATCTTTATAACAGTGGCATGATACTAACACCGTTTAGAATATTGTGCTTTTTTTCTTACAAAATTAAACATTTCATATTTGTTTTTCAATGTTTCTTTTCTTGTAATTTATGTGGTTTTAAATTAGGCTGTAGTCAAGATTTCTTTTGGATTTATGATGAATTACATGATAAGTACAGTTTTTGCTATGTTTTCATTTCTTGTAATTGTTTTTTTTATCAAGCATTTTATGATTAAGTTTTCATTTGAATTTAAGGTGAATTGCATAATAACTCCAATTCTTTGGTTAATGACACTTGTTTAACTATTATTTGGATTGCTAATCTTACAATTATTTGGTTAAATTAGGGGTGGGGCAAAACAAGAAAATAAGTTAAATTACATAATTTATCATTATTTTAAAAGTTGATATCTAATATATGTTGTGATTTGAAATCATAATAACTTAATATATTATAATTTAAAATTACGACACGTATAAACTATACTATTTCATTAATGTTTTTAATATATCATGCTATTTTTATTAAAAAAATCCTAATTTTCCTGTAGTTGAAATTACAATGAATCAATCCTACATGTATATCTCATCATCGAGGCGGCATTGACTAGTGCAAGGTTTCGCATTCAAACAAGGAAGCTACTTTTTTTTTTTTTTTTTTTTAGTTTAACGTGGGTGTCCGGGCCAGCTTGCGCGCACCTCGACTAATCCCACGGGCCCTGAAGTTAACGACCATGTAAGCCTCCAGTGGCCATCATATGAGCAACCACAGGGCTCGAACTTGAGACCACAGAGGGAGCAGACCTCTTGGTCCCAAACTCTTACCACTGGGCCACCACCTAGATGGTTAACAAGGAAGCTACTTTTGTTTGTGCTATAGCAGAAACCAAAAAAGAAGACAAAAATTCCTCATCTCTCTGATAATTTTTTCGGGCACTCGAGTTTTTGGAGTTTTTAATGTTGATATTTGGAATTTTGAATTTTTTTTTTCAAATTTCAGAATTTCTATCGCGTAGAAATTGAATATTCCTTTCTTTCACCGGTAAAAAGGTGGATTGGGCGTCTTAACTCTTTATCGAATAGGGATTTTAAAGGATCAATGCCATCCATCCATGTATGTTCTCATGATTAAAAATTGAACTCCATCCGCCACCACCGCCGACCACTGTTACTGGTCAGTGGCACCATCCATTACGCTCTAATTTTCTCACTTTATGTGTAATTAACTACAAATTAATCCCTCCTTGCAAATTAATTTTCTCACCGTGCATAGGTTTTTACTAATATAACCATTGACTACGTTAGTTAAGACTATAGTCAATGGTTAAATTAGTAAAAACCTTTGCAGGCATGAGTGAGTGAGAGCTAGTCACGAGTACAATAAATTTATTGGTATCTAAACTAGAGTGGTAACAAGAAATTTATTATCATCAATATATATCTAGAAGAGAGTGTTACATTCCATGTAACTGATATTTAGTAAGAAGAAAAATAATACACTTTGGTCCCTTGAGTTTTTTATTTTTACATATTTTGTTTCTGTAATTTTAATTGCTTACATGTCAGTTTTAAAACTTCACTTTTATCATGTGTTAGGCTATGCACGTCTAGAGATGAGAGAAAAAATTGTCTAAGAGAAAAGGAAGATTAAAAAATTTTAGTCGGCCACAAAAATGCTAATTTTACAGCAATAATTAACACTCCCATCAATTTTCATTAAATTTAGACTATCTAACATAAATATTCTACAACAATAATCAAGAAGTTTAAATTATTGCTGTAGAATATTTATGTTAGATAGGTTGAGAGTTTGATTTAATATACAAGGTATTAAGCTTAATTACCCATGTGTTGTTAAACTTTTATCTTATAGTTGAGTTCAAATGAGTTTTTATGGATGTATAGTTGAATTGATTTTTTTTTTATTAATAAGTTTGTTGAATATGATTTGTTATATATATATATAGTTGAATTGATCTTATCTTATTAAATAAGTTTATTAAATATGATTTGTTGAGTTGATTATTTTTTTAGTAGAGAGTTGAGAGGTTGAAAAAATTACCTTGGCTATATTTTTTTAAATAAGTCTTAAGTGATTTTCTAAATAAATTTTTTAATATGCTATTTCTCAAAAAAAAAAAAAAATGTATACTATGCCACTTTGAATTTTATTTATAGGAAAAAAACTTAATTAAAATTTTAGAGTCTAATTTGATATAAAATTAAGATCAAGAGGGGAGTTTTTAGAAATGTTACAGTGATTATATTTTAAAATATTTTTTACTTAAAAATATATTAAAATTATTTTTAAATTATTTTTGATATTAATATATAAATGTTTTTTTTTAATAAATTTAAAAAATAAAATTTTAATTTTAATAAAAAACAAGTTTAAACTTCATCCCGGACTTACTTTTGTACTTAAAAGATGACCTCCCTTTTCCAGATCGATGACGTGTAGGGTCCAGATCTAAAACCCATGATTCGCATTGCATTTCCTCCTTACAATAAACCCTCTCCTCGTTCATCTGTCTTCCAATATCGTCGTCACCTATTCTACATTAATCCAAGTCATTGTTTTCTCTCCCTCTCCCTCTGCCCTCCTCGCTCTCTAAAAATAAAAAAGAACAGAAAAAATAAAACTTTTAACTTCACATCTCTATTTTTATTTACAACAACAAACAGATCTGAAATCTAAGATAAGAATTTTGAAAAGTTAGAAAGTTTGAACTGAAATTTGTTGATCTGCAGATCTTTGAAAAAAAGAAAAGAAAACGAAATCGAACCATTCTGTTTGTCTTTGTATTCAAGATTCATGAAATCTGTTAGATTCATATCGATTATTTTTTCTTGATTGTGGAGTAGATGTTTAGATCCTGTTGAATTTTAGTATACTGAAAAGAAGAAAACCCTAGATAGGTAGCGATGGGTAAAAATGAGACCGCCTCCGCCGCCGCCAACGGCAGTGGTAAAATGGAAGACGTGGAAGAAGGGGAAATATCGGATACAGCATCAGTGGAAGAGATCAGTGAAGATGATTTTAATAAGCAAGAAGTTGTTGTAGTGAAAGAAACACCATCATCCACTACCAACAACAACAGCAGCAGCAAACAGAAAGTTTGGACGGTGAGAGATCTATACAAGTATCAAGTTGGAGGTGGATACATGTCTGGCTTGTATAATCTTGCTTGGGCACAAGCTGTTCAAAATAAGCCATTAAATGAGCTGTTTGTTGAGGTGGAAGTTGATGATAGTTCCCAGAAATCATCGGTGTCTTCTGTGAATAGCAGTAAAGAAGATAAGAGAACTGTTGTGATCGATGATAGTGGTGATGAGATGGACGTGGTTAAAGTTATTGATATCGAGAAAGAGGAAGGGGAGTTAGAGGAAGGGGAGATTGATTTGGATTCGGAGGGGAAGAGTGAGGGAGGAATGGTGAGTGTTGATACTGAGAAGAGGGTGAAGTCCATTCGTGAAGATTTGGAGAGTGTTAGTGTGATTAAAGATGACAAGTAAGTGTGTGATTTTGTGACTGAAAGTATGTGAATTTTTGTAGAAATGAAGACTGTGAAATACTTGGTGAATGTAATTGCTATAATGGGATTGATTGTTTTGTTGGGATCTTTTTGTAGGTCATTTGAGGCAGTTTGTTTGAAACTGCATAACGCATTGGAGAGCTTGAAGGAATTGGTTAGGGTAAATGAAAATGGTTTTCCCTCAAAAGATAGTCTTGTTCGGTTGCTGTTCACTGCAATTGGAGCTGTTAATTCGGTGAGGCACTTAAAGAATATTTTTTCTACTCAATTTCATTCTTTAAGGAGTATCTATCGTTATATACATTTTGGTAAAGCTGTTCTATTTAATGTTAATTTGTGATGCTGTTGGAAACTTTTTGGAAACTGAATTTTTGTTCATCGCAGTTTTTTAGCTCGATGAACCAAAAATTAAAGGAGCAGAATAAGGGCGTGTTCATGAGGTTTGGACTTTGTCATGTCCGTTATTTTGTTTCATCAGATTTTTCGTACGTCAATTTTTTAGATGTCTCATCATTGGATCTTCTGGTTACAGGTTTCTGTCCCTTGTAAATAGCCATGATCCTTCATTTTTCTCTCCTGAGCATACCAAAGAGGTGTGTGATTTCTGTAACTTCGACTTTAGGATTGTTAGTCTTTGTTTTCCTTCAAAGTGGCATGCTGCTAATTATGGGGGGATTGTTTGTATCTCCAAGGAAACATAAATAATATGTCTGTTTTCACAGATTGAGCTCATGGTTTCCTCACTGGATTCTCATGATATTTTGTCAAGTTCAAGAGCTGGTGAAGAGAGAGAAACACAGGTTTCTGGTAAAGTGAATGAGAGGGATAATGATTCCTTATCGAAAACTGCAGGTTACGATTTGACTACTATGAATAGATTACCTTCTGCTGCTGAATCTTTTGTTCATAATAAGCCCAACTTTTCAATAGAACCTCCTAAACCAGGTGTACCTAGTTTTAAGAGTAGAGGAGTTTTGCTTCCTTTGCTCGACCTCAAAAAATTTCATGATGAAGACAGTCTTCCTTCACCAACACGGGAAACAGCACCTTCTTTTCCTGTTCAAAGATTATTGCCTATTGGGGATGGAATGATTAGTTCTGGGTTGCCAGTGCCTAAGGTGGCCTCTATCACAGAAGAGCCTAGAGTGCATCCCTATGAAACTGATGCACTCAAAGCTGTTTCCAGCTATCAAAAAAAATTCAATCTTAATTCTTTTTTCACAAATGAACTTCCAAGCCCAACACCTTCGGAAGAATCTGGCAATGGGGATGGTGATACTGCTGGGGAAGTTTCTAGTTCATCAACTGTTAACTACAGAACTGTAAATCCACCTGTTTCAGATAGAAAAAGTGCTTCTCCTTCTCCTTCTCCACCACCACCACCTCCTCCTCCTCCTCCTCCTCCTCCCCACCTCAACAATTCGAGCATTCGTGTTGTTATCCCCACTAGGAATTCTGCACCAGTGAGTTCTGGGACTAGTTCAACCGTGAAAGCATCAGCAAAGAGCAGGGACCCTAGGCTTCGATATGTTAATACTGATGCCAGTGCTTTGGACCAGAACCAGCGCACCTTGCTGATGGTGAATAACCCACCTAGAGCGGAACCTTCTGGAGCAATAGCAGGTTCAAGGAAGCAGAAGATAGAGGAGGATGTTTTGGATGGTACTTCGTTGAAAAGGCAAAGAAATTCATTTGATAATTTTGGTGTTGTTAGGGATATTAGAAGTATGACTGGAACTGGTGGCTGGTTAGAGGACACTGATATGGCTGAACCTCAAACTGTGAACAAAAATCAGTGGGCAGAGAATGCAGAACCCGGTCAAAGAATAAATAATGGAGTTGTTTGTCCTAGTACTGGTAGTGTTATGTCCAGTGTGAGTTGTAGTGGCAATGTGCAGGTGCCAGTTATGGGAATTAACACCATTGCTGGAAGTGAACAGGCACCAGTGACAAGCACTACTACAGCATCCCTACCCGATTTATTGAAGGACATCACTGTGAATCCGACAATGTTGATAAATATACTTAAGATGGGACAACAACAGAGATTAGCATTAGATGGGCAGCAGAAACTTGCTGATCCTGCAAAAAGTACATCACATCCTCCAAGTTCAAACACGGTACTTGGAGCAATTCCTGAGGTGAATGCTGTTTCCTCACTGCCCTCAGGGATTTTGCCAAGATCTGCAGGAAAGGCCCAGGGTCCTTCTCAAATAGCTACAACGGTATGTACTTAATTGTATGCTTGAGCATCGTGAAATGATAATTATTTTTTCCAAGAATGTGCTTAGTTGGGAATGGAGCTAAGTTGAGTGGAACCACGTGCCTCTTTGGAGTGCCTATGCAGTTGGATTTTGTTTGATCTTGAAATTAGTTTCATATTATATATATATATATATATATATATATATTTTGTGTGTGTGTGCTGGAACAAGATCTTTACAAGTACAAAAAATTTGTTAAATTTTATTGACGTGGTCTTGATTGCTTTTCTTTCTCTGGTATAATACAATAAGTAAATAAAATAAAACCTGTTGTGATTAATATTAAACAGTTAAAAGATTTTCAAAATTACTTTCCTAGTATGTTGAAGACTTCTTAATGATATCTGGACTTGGACCCTGCAGGATGAGTCAGGAAAAATTCGAATGAAACCACGAGATCCTCGTCGTGTTCTCCATAATAATGCACTCCAGAGGGCTGGGAGCTTGGGATCCGAACAATTCAAAACAACAACCCTTACATCCACCACCCAAGGGACTAAAGATAATCAAAACTTGCAAAAACAAGAGGGGCTAGCAGAATTGAAGCCAGTTGTGCCACCTGATATTTCCTCGCCATTTACAAAGAGCTTGAAAAATATAGCTGATATTGTATCTGTTTCTCAAACATGTACAACTCCACCTTTTGTTTCTCAGAATGTTGCATCCCAACCTGTTCAAATTAAGTCAGACAGAGTGGATGGCAAAACTGGAATTTCAAATTCTGACCAGAAAATGGGACCTGCTTCATCTCCTGAAGTGGTTGCAGCAAGTTCTCTTTCACAGAACACTTGGGAAGATGTTGAGCATCTTTTTGAAGGGTATGATGACCAGCAAAAAGCTGCTATACAGAGAGAGAGAGCAAGAAGGATAGAAGAACAGAAGAAACTATTTGCTGCACGCAAGCTCTGCCTTGTTTTGGATCTGGATCATACACTTCTCAATTCAGCCAAGGCAATTCTCCTTTTGTTGTGTAAATATGGCCCCTTTTTCCCTTCAGGATAACAGCTGACAAACAAGTTCTTTTGTATTAATTCAGCAATTTTTCACCCTTTCAGTTTGTCGAAGTAGACCCTGTGCATGATGAGATTTTGAGGAAAAAAGAAGAACAAGATCGTGAAAAGCCATACAGACATCTCTTTCGCTTTCCTCATATGGGGATGTGGACGAAATTGCGTCCTGGGATCTGGAATTTCTTAGAAAAGGTAACTTCAGTCAGGTTCAAGAACTGATTTGGGGCTTGATGTATTTTATGCAAACTAATGCAATTCTTGTCCTGCAATTAGGCTAGTAAACTGTATGAGCTACATCTTTACACAATGGGAAACAAGTTATATGCTACAGAGATGGCTAAAGTGCTTGATCCAAAAGGGGTTTTGTTTGCTGGACGAGTTGTCTCCAGGGGTGATGATGGAGATCTGTTAGATGGTGATGAAAGGGTTCCCAAGAGCAAGGATCTTGAAGGGGTGTTGGGTATGGAGTCGGGTGTCGTTATCATAGATGATTCGTTGAGAGTGTGGCCCCATAACAAATTGAACTTGATAGTTGTAGAAAGGCAAGTATCATGAATCTCATTGGAGACCATCATTTCTATGAAAGCATTTATTTCTATTGGTTGCATCATTTTTTCTCCCTTTACCCATTTACCCATCGGTGCTGCAGGTATATTTATTTCCCTTGCAGTAGACGGCAGTTTGGGCTTCCTGGTCCTTCTCTTTTGGAGATTGACCATGACGAGAGACCAGAAGATGGAACTTTGGCATGCTCTTTAGCGGTGAGGCAAATCTTGTACTTGACCTGAGATTCTTGCTACTGAACTTACAAACCCTATATCTTTTGTTTTTTGTTTGAAATAGGTTATTGAGAGAATACATCAAAACTTTTTCACCCATCATTCATTAGATGAAGCAGATGTAAGAAATATCCTTGCCTCAGAGCAGAGAAAAATTTTGGCTGGCTGTCGTATAGTTTTTAGTAGGGTGTTTCCAGTTGGTGAAGTCAACCCCCACCTTCATCCACTGTGGCAGTCAGCTGAACAGTTTGGTGCTGTCTGCACGAACCAGATAGATGAACAGGTTACTCATGTAGTTGCCAATTCCCTTGGGACTGATAAGGTAACGCAACTGATTTTGCTCCGCTTTTCAGCAAGGATTGAAATCTAAATCAGAATTACTTCTAACCAGTTTAAAATTTTGAAAAATGCAAGATACTGCAGGCCCTTCTCAGGGAAAAAAAAAAGAAATGAAAATAAACTGGGTGATTTAAATCAGCCTTGTGCATTGTTTCTCCTTGACATGTGAAATGTCTTTTGGAAGGGTAAATGTTTAGTTGTGTTTTAAGTCAGAGGCATGATTTCTGTTGTTTTGAACAGGTGAATTGGGCTCTTTCCACGGGAAGATTCGTTGTCCATCCTGGCTGGTGAGAGTGTTCTCTATTGTTGAATTTGGTTATGCAGCTTTGTACTGTTTTTCACATTTGACCAATGCCTTCACTTTTTCACCCTCGACCCTCTTAATTATCACAGGGTGGAAGCATCAGCTTTGCTTTATCGAAGAGCAAATGAGCAAGATTTTGCCATTAAACCATAACAATCACCAACATGACCCCCCAATCTGTTAAAAACTAAACCTGATTAACATGAAATCAAGATTTCATTAAGTGGAGATGCATTATCGGGATGTGAAGGTGAAGTTTCGGGCCAGACAGTTTGACATAGTTTTGACTTTGGGAATCCGCCCATTTTGATGCCAATAATCTGAAGAGTTCAAATGGGAAATGACCGAGTGTCGTTGACCCTTGCGAACTGTGGTGGCGACGTTGAAGGAAATTTACCTCGGGGCAAGTCATGAAATTTGCCCTGGCAGGTGCTCATGATGGCTTAAAAGTCTTGTGCGGTAATGGGAAATTGCTGGCAAGCCATCAATATACTATGGGAGAGTGATTTAAGGTCAGGAGACCAAAATCTAAAATTAACAAAGAAAATGACAGCTAAAGAGCGAGAAGTCATTTACAGTGAGGAGTGGGGTGAGGGGGCGGGGGAAATGGAGCTGCGAGGGATAAATGATAAACGGGCTGGAAACGCACGCTGCTCGTGCTATGTATAGGAATGAGATTTTTTTTTTATTTTTTTTTTGAAGTTGCAGATACGAAATTCCGAGTGGGTAGTGGTTGTCACTTGTCAGTTCCATTTAGCGTATGTGGCCCGTATGCTTTCCGTATTTGGAGGTGGCAAAGTGTGTGAATCGCCTAAGCTTTACCTTGTGGCAGTAGCCTCTATACGTTATCCTTTTTGTTGCTTTAATTTCTTTTCAAATGCCTGGGGTAAAAATAAAAATAAAAATAGGTAAAGATAGTGGAGATTGATGTATCTTGAATTGTAAATGGTTGATGGTAGTTCGCTGATATCAATTTAAGGTAAAGGGTGTAAAATAGCTTCATCACGGTATTGTAAAACGAGTGCTACTGCCAACTGGTACTTTGCTTCTGGTGAAGCCATGGCCTTTCTTCCTTGTCTTCATGGCACAATCTATCAGGAGGTGCTGTAAATAGGTTGGTTGCCGAAACTGGCAAGAGGACCACGGGAACTTGAATCAGTCGATGTTCCATATCTGGCCGCTGTTACTGTAGATGTTGGTCTCCCAAGCATCCACGGGCTTCAATTTCCCTTGCTTCCTCTGATGGTGGAGATATTTAGAGCAAGCTGCCTGCAGTTTTTCGTTTTGTTGGGAGAATTGACTCCCTTCTCCTCCGAGGCATACGATCTGGTTCTGTAAGAACTTGCTTTTCATGGCAAATTGGAATCTGCTTGCAATGGCTTTCACATTGTCAATCAGCCAATTAGGCAGACTTTTTAACATTAAAAGGCTAGAAAATGAATTTTATGTTACAAAAACGATATAAATGCTCCAAGATATCGCAATCTGCATGCCGCCCTGCACACAATCTACCAGACATCTTACATGATATCAACTCCAGCTAGAGACTTTAAAATGAAAGCATGATAATTCTAAGAGAAATGTGGATTAAACATGGTATCAGGAAACTTTCATGGTCTCACGTACCTTGTGTTCTCCAAGGAAAGTATTATCTATGAGAATTGTGACGTTTGTTAGTAAGTAAATGCCATAAAAGTTGTCACTAATAAATCTTCAGTTCATGATAAATTTCTTTTTTAGATGACTAAAAAATCGATCCGAAAGGCTGTAAAATTCTCTCTTCTGTATTCTGTCTTGTAGGAGAGAAATATGACCATCCATCAGTGTGCCCTAAAATATTGCTTATACAATAGGTAAAAGGGATTGAAGTAGAAGAAGAGCCCCCGTCAATGGACCTACTCGTGAATGAAAAAGCAGTGTTCTATTGGGTTTTTTTTTAATCGAAGCTTTTCTTCTCCCAAACTATTTCACATATAAAAAAAAAACATCTGATATGGGCTAAACCCACACACAAGGCTTCCAGTCTAATCAAGCATAAGCAGGCTCCAACTCCAAGGCTTCAGAGTGAAAAAAAA
Organism: Populus trichocarpa; assembly: GCF_000002775.5. Lineage (NCBI taxonomy): Eukaryota > Viridiplantae > Streptophyta > Magnoliopsida > Malpighiales > Salicaceae > Populus > Populus trichocarpa. The sequence continues at coordinate 17,347,512 of NC_037287.2, read as the reverse complement.
ACAGAGAGAAAATACTTCAAACATATTGGGCGAGGATTTTCGTATCCCTGCCACTTAGGAATTCTCTCTTAAGGCGTGTTTTCCGTGGTTCAAACGGAGTTTTCAAAAGATTTTGATTTTAAATTATTTTTTTAATATTTTAGATTGTTTTAATATACTAATATTAAAAATAAATTTTACAAAATAAAAAAAATTATATTATTTTAATACATTTTCAAATAAAAAAACACTTTAAAAAATTATTACTTTGCTATTTTCCAAAACATCCCAGGAGGGTTATTAGTCAAGTTGAAATTTAAAGAAATGGGGGTCCCTTGTTGTTGGAGTGTGAAAGAGTTCTAGAGGAGGTTGGTGTCCTTGAAGGTTTAACGCTCGTTATCAAATCTACCAATCTGCTTGCTTTGGTCTTATATCCAAGCTTTCACTTGACGAGGTTTCTTGGGACGGACCTTTCTCTGAGAAACAACTGTATCAATGGAGGAGCAGGACAAAGATGACAATTCTGCTTCTTTTTCATGGTGGTCTGATAGCCATAAGCGTCCTCAACAATCCCAATGGCTTCAAGCTACCCTCTCAGGTTTTTCTCCCTGTTTCTCTAGGCTTTCATTCCTGATTCTTGAATAAATGTTTTATTCATTATAATGGGTATTTTTCATGCTTTTTCTTTATGCAAATATTATTGCCATCTTCTCTCTGGATTACTAGCAATTCTTCACTTCTTTGCCAAGCTAAGATTAAAACAATTCCGCCTCTGCTTTTAATGACCCGTCTTGCTGCAAATTATATCCTTCAATGCACAAAAGCATTGCTATTAGCTAGGAGATACATCTCTTACCTCTCTGATGCTATCTTTATGGCTTCATTGGCTGGGATCACTTATTTTTAGGACAGTAGGCTAATCAATTGTGAAGTTTGTGACAAAATGCAGATTTGGATAACAAGACTAAAACGATCCTAAATATTATACAAGACGATGGGGATTCATTTGCAAAGAGAGCTGAGATGTTTTATCAGAGAAGACCGGAGCTTATAAACCTGGTGCACGACTTGCACAAATCCTACCGTTCTTTAGCAGAAAAGTACGATCAAATTAGATCTGAATGCGTTTATGTTTCCCATTTGAGATCAATATCATCCTCTTCGTCATTAAACTCCTCCAAACAAGTTCAACTCTTCCAGGCACGCAACGAAGAAAATGCTGGAAGCACCAAATCGGAAGCACCAACTTCCCTTCCTGACTCGGTTGCAGAAGAAAAATATAGCATTAGACGGGAAAATGAGTCCATGTCAAGTGAACAATACAAGATCCTGAAGACCGATCGTGATGATGACAGGAACGTTAATGGAAGTGGGCTGGAAAAGATCATTAATGGTATTGGATTGAATGGAAACATTGATGGCGGTGATTTCCAAATGAAGAGCCTCGAAAAGGAGAAACTGCGGAATGAATTAAGGCTACAGGTCTCAGAACTTATAGATGATAGTTTGCAGCAGCAGAGTGAGCTAATAAAGAGAAATGACGAGAAGAGAGAAGTGATCAAGCATCTTCGTGCCCAAATCAGCAGGCTAATGGAAGAGAACAGGGTCCTGAAGAGTTATCTACCAAGCTACAAGGCGGATATGAAGCGGAACACCAAATCTCATGTATCAAAGCTGAAGGGGCTAAATTGCATTGGCAATTTTAAGGGCTAAATGGCATTTCGCACGAGTTTCGGTTCATAACCTAATAATGCAATCAAATATCAGTTTAAAACGCCACCATTTCCTTAAGCTGTTTCGAACTGGCAGCCCTTCATTGCATTTCATTCCATTCCATTATAAAATGCCGAACTTCCTCTTCATCTTTTGTCTCTTGTTTTCCTATTTTGTTGCAAAGTGATGCAACTTCCATGGTGTTCATTGGCTTTCATTTTTTTTTTTTTGAGATAACAATAATAGTTGTATGCAAGAAAGGATGTGCAAATAATTTCTTATCAATCATTTATCAATTGGAATGGAGCTTTTATGCTATATATTGATCCGAATTTCTTGCTGGTTGCAAGTCTAGTTTGCGAGATGCACATTAACACAGCTGACACCAATAGATAATAGGGTTTGTTAAATTTCAAAATCCTTAATATTTAAAGGTAGACTCTAAAAATATTTCATTTTATTCGTCCATCTCTTCGTAAGATAATTACAATCTTTTATATATAAAAAAACTAGAAAATTCTAATAATATTGAATAAAAAAATAAATTAGACAATCTATTCCCTCTAAATAAAAAAAGAAATTGAAATGCATAATAATATAAAAAAATAAAAAATATATAAAATTAACTAAGAAAAATATTTATTTTTTCTAAAAAGCTTTTTTATTAATCTTTATAAGTTGGAAGGAACTCGTATATAAGTTCAGATGTCAAGCAAATGTTATCCACTATGAACATTTGTTTATATATGATCTATTTTATTGTGGGTCTTTAATAGTTTTGTGTAGGTCACTTTATCATGGATCCCTAATACAATATATTTGTACGGCCCGTTCCATCGTGAATTCCTTAACACAACATGATCTCATCACTAAAATTTTCAATAACATTAAACAACATCAAACAACGCAAACAAAAATAATACAATTAGCTTTTGGATGTTTTTTTTTTCGAGAAGGAACCTCATCATCCCCTTCTACCCAAGCACATCTTTTTAAGTGTTTTTTTCAGCCACGACTATTCAACATCACACACTAACTAATCACCAGGAATCAATGTGCTCTGATACACGTCTTCCAACCAAAACCACCATGAATTTTTGGGCTTTAATACCAACTGATGTAGCTGAGAGTGAGGGATAATAAAGTTTGTTACAGGTCTAACACCCTTAAACATCATAATTACAAGGAGACTTTCAAAATATTTAATTTTATTCACTCATGTCTCTATTTGCCAAAAGACAGTTACAATCATTTATACTAAATAAGAAAAATAAACTAGAAAAAATATTCCCTTTAAATAATTAAATAAAATATGCATAATAATATTAAATTAAATTTTTTTAAAACCATAAAATTAACTAAACAAATATTTATTTTCTAAAAAAAATCTTACATTAAAAATAGAAATAAAAAAATGAAGGTCAAATATGATAGGGAAAAAAACTTAAAGATGATGAAATTGTAAACAAAAATCAATTTTAAAAATTATCTCAAGTGAAATAAATAATAATAAAAAAATAGACCACAATTGAAAGATAAAAAAATTAAAGAGGGATGAAATAATTTTTTTCTTCTAATTTTATAAATTATTTTAAATAAAATAAATAGTAATCAAAATAACATGGATCAAATTTAAAGAAAAAATAAATTGAAGGGTTGTTTTAAAATTTTAAAGGTTTAAACATGAAAATCAAAGAGTAAGAAAAGAAAAAAAAAAGAAACTATTGGTGCTAAATCAGAGAGCTATTGGCCACACACGCCGCACACGTATTGAAGGGGTTGGCAAAACAATTTAAATGTTGACATGTAATGAGATGTTTGGTTACAAAACAGTGACAACAAGTTTTTAAATAATATTTATTTTTTTATTAAAATATCCTGAGTCAACTTAATAATAATAAAAAAACCATGATAAAGATGAAAAATCACATGAAATATCATTGAATAGATTTTGCTTTTAATGTTAATTAACTCATTTTACCAGGTAAAAAAATATTGAAAAGACTAAAAAATCTTGTTTGTAAGTTTAAATTTTGTGATTTAAAAGATAATTAAATTACTTTATTGGATAAAAAAACAAAAAAACTAATCTATCCTCGTGTAATTTGAAAATAACAATTATATCATAGTAAAAATAAGAATTATGAACAAATTTATCATTACAAATCTGTCATCCATGAGTAGATGCAGAATAATTTAATGTTACGACAGCGGTCACGACCAGACTATACAGCTTAAAATATCAACCTAATGAAAAAAAATCTTTTTTTTTTTCTGATAAAATTTAAATAAATGTTGCCGAACACTGATTGTGGGCAGGCACCCCCTCTCTGAAAATGATATGTTTCGGAAGTCTAAATGTATTTGTAGAATGTATTGCCGGCATTAACCCGCTGTTCTTTACGTTCAACCACTTCCACCTCTTGTATTTTATGGCATAGCATTTGCTGCTTGTATCTCAATTGATTGCACTATAGATATAATTAACCATTTTGCGTGTCGTTAATTTTTTTATTTTTTTTAATATTTTGAATATTTTAATATGTCAATGTTAAAAATAAATAAATAAAATATTATTTTAAACAAAAATCATTTTAAAAAATAACATTTATCCATGCCCCAACCAACCAACCAACCAACTATTTAGCTTAACCTACCTTGATTAAATAAATCATATATATTAAGCATAAAAATCACTTAGAATGATCATAAAAACATTCTAACATGGGATGGAGATTCATCCCAATAGATCATCTGAATATATATAAATGTGAAAAATACAATATTTTGTGTTTTTGTACTTGAGATATATTTTGAATAGACAACACTAATCTTATGCCAACGTAATGGACCGACACATAGGACTCACCTTTTTTTCCAGACCCTTTGAAGTTCAAATCCGAGGGAGCTCCACCATCCTTAAAAAAAACAAAAAGAATGAAATCATTAGAGAATTTTAAATCACAGCCAAGCTTCAAGTATTTTCTTTAACCCCCAAAATACATCAATTTTTTTAAAAAAGAAATTTATGAAATAATAAAACACTTAGGCCGACAAATACCTCATTAATGTGTTTCCTTGTTTTTGCTTTTTAAAGTTTGTTTTTATTTAAAAAATTATTAAATTAATATTTTAATAAATTAATATTAAAAATAAAAATAATTTTTTTAAAAATATTATTTTAATTAAAAAATATTTTTAAAAACGTTTTTACAACACTAAAAAAAAAACACGTTGCTATAAACAGTATTAAAGTTAGCAGTTGAGACAAAGCTTACAACATCCAACATACCACCTCCACTTCTCTCTCCACAAACAGTGCAGCATTGCATTTCTCCACCAAGATCTAGGCAGCAAGCCAGCCCCTAGAAAAGAGTGTGTGTGTGTGTGTATTTATATTTAACAAAGATCCTTTTATTTTTCTCACTCCAACTTCTACTACTCTGTTTATTCATGGACCGGCAAAGAACTGAAAGTCCGCTCTACACGCGCCAATGGACCAGCGACTCAGGCGCTTCTCCGACGGCGGCAATGCTGCCAAATGCGCGTCACGGTCACCACGCGCGATCCTCTTCCGCTTCCGGATTCTCCACCATCAAGCGAAACCAGAATGTAGCGGCTAAAGCTGCGGCTCAGCGGCTAGCTCAAGTCATGGCTTCTCAAACGGCTGACGACGACGACGACGACGACGACGAAGGCGATGATCTAGGGTTTCGTTACAGTGCTCCTCCGCCTCTGTCTCTCTCGAGGAATGCTAATAGTAACAGTAATAATGTTGTTACTACTAGTAAAGCTTCGGTTACCACTGCGTCTTCAAGGATCAATAGATCTCCTTCACCTGCGGTAACTTCCTTTTCTTACCTTTTGTTTTTTTGGTTCATTTCTTTTTCATTGCAGCGAATATGTTTCGATTCTGATTGAAAGAAAATGAAGTGTTGATTTTAAACGAATTGAGGAATGATTTAATTGTTTGCTATTAGTAAAGGTGGCATTTAGCGGCGGGAGTTAAGTCGAGAATTATGGATGTTAGATTTGTATTAACTTCAACTTTCTGTAATTAGAGCTCTATAACTTGGAAATTAAGGTGATACTTAATTCTTTTTTGATATTGTGGTTCTTTCTTATACAAGAATGCATGATGTGTAAAAATGTGTAGGAAAAGTATATGCTAATTGGAATTTTTTTTTATGGTGGGTTCTGAATTTAGTTTGCTAGGAATTTTGAAGAGACTGCGGCGGGTCGGTCGACATCAGCTGGAAGGCCAGCAATGTCCCTTAGAACTGCAGCAGCAGTACCACCAGTGCCATTGAGCAAAGGATCATTGGGGACTGCGGTTTCTTTACCTCCGATAGATCCTCCGAGAAATGGGCATAGAGATGGTAAAAGGTAAAATGAGAGAACTAAAACATTTATTCTGCTTTAACAGTGGATGTTCAAATTCTATCAGAATGACCTTTTTCTTTTTTGGAAAAGAATTATGGAATTCATTGTATCAATTATCAACTGTGTGATGCTAGTAAGCTTTTTTCCATGTTTTTTTACCTAACCTGTAACTTAAGTTGTGGGAGTTTCTCGTAATTATGAAAACATGATGCCATTAATGGAAATGCAACACTTTTGTATGGGTTAAGGTAGAGATATAAGGTGTGGTTTTATGTAGTCTAGTCATGCAGCTTCCTGATCTGGCTCTGAATTAAAGGAATATCTTGGTCTTGAGGTGTAGCTAAGGAACTGGACTCGTTTAGTCTCTGCAAGGCCTAGCTTCGAAGAGGGGTTGCCAAAAAAAAGACAATGTCTTTTTTTCCCCCTAACAACCAAGCTCTATCTAGCTTGAGTAATGCCCTCCTTGGTTCTGAAACATGCATCACCTAGCAGGACCAATATTTAGATAAACTAGTCTTTGGCTTTTCACTAAAGGATGCATGATTTTATGATATGAAAATTTGGAGGTGTGAATTGTCATGATTGCAGATTCTTGTCAGAAGTGGTAAATTTTAACTCAAAAGACACAGGAGATCAACACGAGGCTTCTGCACTCCGTGATGAAGTATGTACTTACACCAGATTCTTGTTATTTATTATTTTCCCCTTTATGTGCAACAATCAATAAGTATTCTCTTAGAGACATAAAATGGATTTTGTTTACTATAGTGAAGATTCCATGATAAGATTGATTCATTTTGCAGCTTGATATGCTACAAGAAGAGAATGGAAACATCCTCGAGAAGGTACAGTTATTTTGATTTTTTTCTTTTTCCAAACTAGTAATGAAGCCACATATGGTACAATTAAACCTGTATTTATTGTACAGCTCAGGCTTGAGGAAGAGAGATGCAAGGAAGCAGATGCCAGAGTCAAGGAGCTTGAGAAACAGGTGCTAATTAGTTTCCATATTTTTAAGCACGTCTTAAAGCCTCAGCATATTGGCATCTTGTTGCTTGACTTGCATATAGCCTAAGTGTGCATTTCTTACAAGTTTTAAAGATAAAAATATACTGTTGTGTTAATAATTATAAGAGTTTTCCCAATGTGTGCTTGAGGGCACACACATTGAAGGTTTTAAATTTCATTCCTGGTAAAAATGTCAATAAACAATGTGTTGTCGTTGATTATGACAATTTTTCATTACAGAGAAAGAGTGACCTATAACTTCTAAGCCCGTTGAAGATAGAAAAAGAAAGAAGACGACCTTCTCTCCTCTGCAACCAATTCACCACTGCCCATTTTCAACCAAAAAAGTTTAAATAACCAACCGCCAATAAAAAAATACCCTTTTTTACCCATATGAAACCCACCCTTAAAGCAGCACTCCTCATTCTAAACTTCATGCTGAACAGTGTTTTTCTTCCCTTGCTCTTTTACTTGATATTGGGTTTTTCAGGTGTTGCTTTGAATTTGAAAGCCTCACAGGTAATTCTTCTAGGTTCCCAACCTCCAATTTCATTAACACATGCACTTTGCTGCTTGTCCTGGGTCCGCAGGTTGCTGCTCTTGGAGAAGGAGTATCTTTAGAAGCTAAGTTGCTGAGCAGGTTAGTTGTTCTGACAACTCTGGTGGTTCTTTATCCTTGTTAATATTCATGTAATGACATCTTGTGCTGTCATCTGCAGAAAGGAAGCTGCATTGCGGCAAAGAGAGGTAAGGGGGACGTATCCTTATGCTAGACTTGTCAATTTAGGTCACTGTCGCTATTTTAGCTTACTGAGTAGGACAGACTAAGACTTTTATTTGGACAATTAAATCACTGGAACTCCTATGTTTAGACTTTTGATTCTGAGGTTCGAATGGTAGTAGGGAGGGGTATTTTGTCCGTTTGTTTTAGGACCATGATGGTTTTCTTGTATTAGCTTTAACAATGTTAAAGGCCCAAAGATCATACTCATTTTCTTTAAATTTTGTTCTGTTCTTCAGGCTGCACTTAAGGATGCAAAACAAAATAATATGGTGGATAAGGAAATTGCATCTATTCGATCTGAAATAGAGGTAAGTATGTCATAATGTGGTCCTTTAATGCCTCATAGATATTTTTCTGTGTTGGTAGGTTCCTAACTCATCATAACTTTATGTGAACATTTCTTGCTTAAATCAGAATGCAAAAGATGAGGCAACAGTCATTGTGCGACAGCTGCGGGGAGCTGAATCTGAAGTAAAGGCCCTTCGTTCAATGACACAAAGAATGATATTGACCCAGAAAGAAATGGTTTGTATTGTAATAGATTCAAATGGCTCCTAAATAATATATTAGAAACCATTAATTGTGTATCTGCATTTTAGGAAGAGGTTGTCCTTAAGAGGTGTTGGCTTGCTCGATACTGGGGCTTAGCTGCAAAATATGGTAATCTACTGGTCAATGTTTTGTTTTCTTATGTCATATTGGAAATGACCTTTTGTTTTTAAATTTTTATTGGTCTTTTTTTTTCTGCATGAATTATGAGGCAATATTGTAGTTTAACGAACTTTTCCCACAGTTTTCTGATGTGCTATGACTTATTTTAATTTACTATATACAATGGCTTGTTTAATATACTTTGTGCCTGACACTGAGCAGTTCATCCATCACATCTACCCAATTCATGTAATTCTTTTCATATTTATAGGTATCTGTGGGGATGTTGCTGTGTCAAAGCATGAATACTGGTCATCCTTAGCACCGCTTCCATTTGAGGTTGTTGTCTCTGCTGGACAAAAGGCTAAGGAGGAATGTTGGGAAAAAGGCTAGTACTTGCTATTTGGCTTTTGCAGTTGCTACTGTGTTTTCACTGGATAACAGTTTTAATGGGATCAATGTGTTGGCTTGAACTGCTCTATTGTTTGTATCAAACTTTCTTTGGTATCTAATACTAGTAACTTTGAGTAGGTGACGAGGACAGTGAGAAGAGAAGCACACTTGCTCATGACTTGAGTGATCTAACTGGTGAAGGAAATATTGAGAGTATGCTTTCAGTTGAAATGGGTTTGAAGGAGCTTGTTTCCTTGAAGGTTTATGTTATTCATTACTTGTCTTTCAACCATATGCTTCCATCTTATGTTTATTTTTGAGTTTCAATATGATGCACAACAAGCATTGTTTTTCATTCAGCCCCCTTCCATCTTTATTAACTGTTATCTTTGAACTATTTAAGGTTTCTGGTTTTGCAAAGTGTTTTTGTGTTCTGATATTATATGTATTGTGTCACTTTCAAGGTTGAGGTTGCTATTGTGCTTGCACTGGCCCAACAGCGGCGAGCAAACGCTCTTAGACTGTCCATCTTAGGTATGAGTTGGCCTGTTGACATGCTGCTGATGCTGGTTTAAATTGTTAGATTTTATTCCTTATCACAGTGTTGTTTATGCTATTGTATCTTGCTGACATGCCTTTTCTGTTTCTTTCAGATGTCAAATCATCTGGTGATCAGAAGTATATGGAAGCATTCGGTGAGTAGTATTTGGGCTACTTCTTGCATTTACCTTATAATCTACTTGGTTGAAATAAGTAGTGCTATTGCCACACTTAAAGTTGACGAGCACTACCTTTCATTTGCTTTTTTTTCTCTTTCTCTTTTGGTCAGACCTATCATTTGCTGTTTCGTGATCACAGTTGTATATAATTCAAATCCATCATTTTTCTTGCAGAATTGAGTCCAGAGGAGTCTGAAGACGTTCTTTTCAAGGAGGTCTGGCTTTATTATCATTTAACCACTGTTGTAATTTATTTTCTAGAATTATATACTTTATTTGGTTGATGGAACTGCATGGTGAAATATGCAAGTTTCCAATATTTCTGTGATTGATTCAGTTTCCTGATGTTGCGATTAAATCTTTTGGTGTATTGCTGTTGTTACTGGCCTATTAGTCTAAACAGTGTTAAATTATAGAGTTTGGTGTCTGGTTGACAATCTCAATTGGTGATTGACATTCTTCAGGTGCAGATCTGTAGAGAGAATTGATTAGTATCCGTGTGCCCTTTTGGAATCTTAACAAATAAGCTGGTGTATTTCTTTATTCTTTCTTATCTGTTCTGTTTTTTCCTGTGAAAAACCTACCTGTGAATGGCCCATGGTATCGAATCATTGACAGCTTCAAAAATTGTTAGTTTCTGCACAGTAATGTCCATGCATTTTCTGTCCTGATTTAACACCAACACAGATAAGGGAGGAGCAAATCTGTGTCATGCTGAATCTGATTAAGTTACAATATTCTTGCACAGGCATGGCTGACATATTTTTGGAGAAGAGCCAAAGCCCATGGTATAGAGGAAGACACTGCAAAAGAACGACTTCAGTTTTGGATTAGCCGCAGCGCACACTCGCCAAGTTCACATGATGCTGTTGATGGTAAGCTTCCCCTGTCCTTGATAGTTTGATGCTCGCATGTAGTTGCTGTACAGTTCTATAATAAGCACGCAGAGAAGATTGTATAACCGTGGCACTTTTACTGGACTCACTAGAAGGCATTGTAAAATTACCAGCTGCCAAATTCTTTCATTTTACCATATCATTGACTCAGTGCTTTGATCTCGCGTATAATAACTTATCTTGAGTATTCCATCTCAGTGGAGCAAGGCCTAACGGAGCTCAGGAAGTTGGGAATAGAGCATCGACTGTGGGAAGCATCTCGTAAAGAAATAGATCAGGGCTCTTAACACAGAAATCTTCCGGGTAACTGAAGGGCTCTGGTTGATGATGGCAAAACCTCACGCCATCAATTTTCTTCTCGATTTGTTTTACTGAGTTTTTCTTCTGTTTGTTGAAGCATCTACACATGTTGCAAAGAATTTACATATGATGCGTGGCTCTGGTCCTCACCTGCTAAATGCTATATAAAGTGGTTCATCTGTTTAGATGTTGTATATATACACGCATACATCTACATACAGAGATGATATTTACATGAAAAAGTTAAATACAGTTTGGTTCAAATTGTAGAGAGCTTGCCATGGAAGCTTTGGAATTTTCAATCTTGTTTGTGTACCTAATAATGCACACGGCTTAATTAGAGCTGAAAGGAACTAGCTATGCTCATTTTGATCAAATCATCTTCTTATCACAGGACTAACAGAAATAACAAGAGTTGGAATTTTCTTTTTGCTTTGCCTTTCCTCGTCAGCAACCAAAAGGAGAACCTTCATGAAATAGAATTGGTAAGGTTTGGACGAATATTTGTCTGCACTGCAGTGGGGTCTCAAAAAGTTTTGCTGGGTTCTGGCGCAAAATCTGACAATTTAAGAGACAAGTTTAAATTTCGGAGGAAACTTGTGTAGGAGAGGGGAGGAGTTAAACTAGAAGGGAGCTGCGCTGTTTGGTTTGAGGACAGCTGAAACAATGGGGTTTTTAACGGAGGGTTGAGTCCCCGGTTATAGTTCCAAAGTATCAGATGAGTGGGTCGGGATTCTATTGCTAAGAAGGGGCGGAGTTATTTGCATTGAATCATTCTGAGATCTAAAAACGGCAAGAAAATAACTCATCTTATTTGCTCTTCCTGGTCAAAATTTGTTGACATCGTGAAGATAAAAAAGAAGAAGAGAGAAATGCGAAGCTGATATGACGCTTGGGTGATGAACAAGCTGATGCACGTAAATTGCTTTGTGACAAAATGGTGGTGGTGATTGTGACTTGAAAAAATAAAAATAAAAAACTAGAAAGTGAATAGCAGGATGAGTCTCCTTTATGAAGTGGCTGAGCATGAATAAGAAATTCTAGATCATTGGCAGCCATATGCTGCAGATTGGATCAATTTTAATAGTGAATGGATATATATATATATATATATATGTTTTTTAAAGTATTGATATGGTCATATACCGAATGAGGTTTTTTTTTTAAAAAATAATAATATTGAGATGATGATATATTGAATTGATTTAGGTTAATTTGTTAATTTTTTACCTGAATTATAAGACTGTGATAACTATATAGAAAACAAATCAAAATAAATTACGAAAATAATTTTTTAATCAACTCAATATTGAAGAATAAAATTAAAAAATAAAATAAAAAAAGACAAGAAGAACTACTTGATTCAACTCAGGATAACCTGCCAAACCTATAACTCGGGTTATAAGATCGAGATAATTCCATAGAAAAAAAATAAAAAAAATTACAAAGTCAATTTCTAACCAATCCAACGTTGAAGGATGAAATTGAAAAAAAAATCGATTAAAAAATTGATAAAAAAACAACTTAGGTCAATCCAGATTAATATGTTAAATCCACCATCTAAATCATGAGACCAAGATAAATTCATAAAAATATATATATATATATAGAGCTCCATTTCTAACATATCCAATGTTAAAGATTGAAATTGAGAAAACAAACCTAATCCATGAGATCAGGATAACTTCATATAAAACAAATTGAAAAAACATTATGAAGTGCAATTCCCAAAACAACCTAATATTGAAAGTTAAAATTGAAAAAAAATATTAAATAAAAAAAACATTGAGTCATTGGAGGGTGAAATTAAAAAAAAAATATTAAGTTAAAAAAACCAAAAAAATGAACAGAGTTAACCCGTAAATTGTAAAACCCATGATTAGAGTCAGCTTAATTAAGAATACCCACATGGAAATAAAATGAAAAAAACTATTAAGCCCAATTAAAAATATATTTAATTAAAAAAAACAAAACAAAATGAATAGATTCAATGCTGGTTAATCTACCAAACCCATAATCTAAGTCATGAGATTGTGATAACGTCATAAAAAAATATAAAAAAATTATAAAACTCAATTTCCAACCAGCTCAATATTGAAAGATAAAATAAAAAAATCAATTAGAAAAATAATAAAAAAAAGTATAAATCTATCAAAGTTAACCTGTTAAATCTGTGACCTAAATCATGAGATTACGAAGTCTTATCTTTAACATATTTATTGTTGCTGGTTGAAATAATAAAAAAATAGTAAAGTATAATTACCAAAACAGTATAATATGGAAGAAAAACATTAAAAGAAAAAAAAATCCTTTTAGTAAACAATGTTTGGTGAGTACAGTGATGTTTTGTTAATAGACGGCCTTGATCCTTTTGACGATACACTTCAGTTGTTGGTTATATAAACAGGTTTTAAACTAACCTGTTGATATAGATAAGAACAGAGAAAGAGCATAATGATCATGTTCTCCATCGAGAGCTCCTTTTGTAGCCCCAGATGTGAATATTTTGTAGTCAATTAAAATATCAACTTAGATTAAATCCCAAAAAGCAAGTTTATGTGGAGCCACTTGGGTTTTGTCACTTCTCTTGTGTACCGTTATAAAATGGCAGTCTGGGTGGCCTGGAATCGTTTCGATTTGGAATTCGATAATGAGCCTTTTTTTATTTTTTATTATATTTTATAATAAACATTTTAATATAATTTCTCACGCTCTATATTTCTCTCGTGTGAGTCTCTCCCCACTTCTTCTCTGCCCCTGTAGCTAAAGTATAAAGCAAGCTCACACCATACCCTAACCTTATACTAAAAAGTGTAGAGGCAGATTGATGTTTCGAGATGGTCATGTGCGCCTCAATATAATATAGGCATTACCTTCTTGATGGACACTTTAGGCAGAGAAAAATAAGCTTTTTTTGGTTAAAAGGTGCGCATGGGGAAAGAAGCGAGAAAGACTAAAAATTCTAAAAAAGGTTATTTTGACCTAATCCTCTCCTATCTACCATTTCTTCACTTTCTACCGAGTGACATGGTTAATCCCTTTTGTTTCCATTAAAATCTTTTTCCATTGGCCGAAGTTTACCGACTCCATGTTCAATTTGATGCGAGGCAAATCAGCTAGAAACATCCCACTAAGTTGTTTTCCCCCACATTTCTTAGAGTGAAATGATTGCAAGAGATTATTCTAAATGCACTTTAACGTCGAGAAAGTTTGTATGGAATTTAGTTCAGGCGGAGATGGGCCATCATGATGGACAAATGGAGCTTGGTTGAGGAGGTTCCAAGAGATGAATGTGAGGTCTGTGCCATACCTTCCCTTCCGAGGGTTTTGCCTTTTGTCTCTATAAATGGCTGGTCTCTGGCTAGGTGGAAAATTGTCATATACTATAAGCATGCGTGGCATGGATGGAAACATCTTCTCCAACAAGCTCAAGTGGAAATCACCCTGACCTCATCATCACCTCAGGCATAGAGAGGCAAGGTGAATTTTATATATATATATATATATATATATATATATATATATATATATATATAAAAAAATTCACCTTGCCTCTCTATGTCTGAGGTGATGATGAGGTCAAGGTGTGTGTCTATATATATATATATATATATATATATATATATATATATGAATTCAGTGTATCCTGGACATATTTATTGAAGTTATCGTCTTGTCCTTCCAGACAAAATATTGCATAGACTAATAAGGGTGATATAGTCTTTTTATTAAATTATATTAGTTATTATCAGATTAATTTAAGATAATTTTTTTAAAGCACAATAAAATAATTAAATTATCATTAAAAACATAATTTATTAAACTAGAATCTAGGGTCTTTTTTGAATTTTTACTTTTTTAAGCACAATAAAATGACTCAATTACCCTTAAAATAAAAAAATTTAACTTGCATCCAATTGTTTTTTTTGTATTTTTATCATTTTTTTAGTTATAATCAAGTTTACTTAAGGGCAAGTAGGTCTTTTAATAAATATATAATATAAATAAAAAAGGTAGCCAGCCTTTGGGATGCCTCCGCGCTCTTCGAGCAGCGTGTGAGGAGGCTTCGGATAGCCAAACGCCGTCTTTTGTGGTGGCATTTGAATAGTCTTGGCAACCCTTCATTGCCCAGGTGAGCGTGTGGTCAACGCATCTCTAATTTGACATCGATGATCTTTTTTTTTTTTTCTCTCTTCTCCTTAATTTCCATGCATGACCTTTTAAATTCTCAAAGAAACTCTTCAATTTGTTTTTTCTTTGAATGTGATCCATGTTCTTTGGCTTGCTATTTTTTTATTTAAAATAATTCATAAAATTAGATCTTTTTTTAACTTTACCATCCTTTAATTTTTTTATCTATCAGATTTAGTTCATATTTTTTATTACTATTTATTTTGTTTTGAATTCTTTTCTTAATTGAATTTGTTATTCATTTCCATCCCTCAAAACTTGATTTCAATTTATTTTTATGTCAAATATTGTTCTTACTTTTTTTATTGATAATTGTTTTGTTTTAAATCCTTTTTATCAAAACTTTTTTTTTTCAATTTCATCCCTTAATATTTTTCTAATCATAATTTTATTGATCGCAAATTTGGCTTCATAATTTTTTCAAGTTTGCCTTGTATGGGGTAATTTTGACTTGAAAACCTGGGCCACGAGTTTGAAAAGTAGCCCATGTTGACTTAGGACTTTTTTTATGTTTTTTTTTGCAATTGTTTTTTTTTTTCAATTCAATCCTTCAATATTGGATTTGTTGAAGATTAGGTTTCGTTATTTTCTCTCTCTTTCATTTCTATGTTATGGGTTTGATAGATTAACCCATATTAACTTGATGTATTTTTTTGTTTGATTTATCTATTATTTTTTTATTATATTATTAAATTAATCGAGTTTATTGGATTTAGTCAAAGTCAATGACCTAACTCTCATATTTTTCTTGTTTTTTTTTTATAAAAAACCCCTACTATTTTCTGAGTATTTTTTTAACATTAGAAAAAATTTGATCCGGCCCGCAATGCAGCGTGGGTCACCAATCTAATTACCTATAGTTCACCTTGTAAAATTAATTTCAATAAAAATCTGTTATTTGCATTATCCTCCCCAAGATTTTGAGGAGTTTTTAGCTTCAAAAAATACTCAAAAGAAAGAAGTAAGTGGAGGTGCAAATTTTAGAATTCTCAGAAGGCTGAGAGTTTTCTCAACTTTTAGAGAAAAATACCTTTCTTCGTACTCACAACCACGATGAAACTTATGGGACATTACAAACTTATGATTTTGAATTGATGCCACGATATTCTATGCTCGCAAACAAATGTCTGATGCGTGATAAACTTCGAATATTTTTCACTTTTGACCAGATGGGCAAATTATAAATGATAGTTACATTGATTTTTGGCTCATTTCTGAAACTTTTATAACTTTTACGTACTAATCATGTCTGTGGAGCTACATTTAATTGCATTCTGGAGGAATTTATAGACTTGACTTCGTGCATCGTCCCTTTGAAAAGCAGAGGCATGTGTTTGTCATCTGCGGTTTTAGATAGAAAAGAGTAGAAGAAAAGGTATGGCATATCAGCCATAATTATGATCCGAAGATTGAAGTCTCAGATATCTTTGTTGCAGCACTACAAGTATGCCTGTACGAGGGAAAAAGAAATATAGGAAAGGAGAGTTACAATATTCATTAAGAAAGTAACTCGGCTTTCTCCCTGTATGAAATTACAATAGAATCATCGAAAGGCCATGCATCGCCATGAGGAAAATATAAAAAAGTTGGAAAAAATAAATAAAAGTGAAACTATGCTTATATTACAAGCCTCTCAAAAGCTTACTCGAAGCACATTTCCCAACCATGCCTGCCAGCCGACCACTTCTCATTCCTCCCTTTATTTTTCTCATTTTCTTTTTAAAAAAGTTAAAACGGCCACCAAAAACAAGTTACTAGGTACAAGAACACCTACGCCCCATAAGAGAAAGGGGATAGAATTCATGTGTATGCACGTTGACAACTTTTCTTTTCCTCTTCAATTTCCTCGATGTATTTTTTAGATTTGGGAAAAAAAATTGTTTAATTGCCTTGAGAAGACTCACTCATCTTACATTCACACGGGAATTCAGTAAAGAGATCTTAGCTCGCATTGCTTTTTGTATACGAGTAAGAAGATCAAATTAATTATTTTAGAGGGAGAAGTGTTAAAAAATAATATAAATTATATTCTGGAACTTTATCTAACAGCTTAAACTTTTGGGTTGCGATGGTTTTTTGACATGGTATCAAAGACTTGATGACCAAGCGGTCACGAGTTCGAATCTCACCATCCCCATTTATTTGATAAAAATTAAGCACAAGGTAAAGTTGACCTGTGCAAGTTTCAAGCCCAAAGAACTTTCACTTGAGAGAGTGTGTTAGAAAATAATATCATGTGATCTTATCTAACAGCTTCAGTTTTTAAAGAAAGCACTTAACAACTGCTTTGAAATAATTGATTTTGTTTTTTAATTGGCTGTAAACAATAGCTTGGTGAAAGCAAGCAACCAAAACAGGCAGTCAATAGAAAGAAAAAAAAAAGAGGGGGGGGGGTTTCTAGCTCAATGTGGTGAGCATAATATTTATTTAATTAATTATTGTAATCTTTTTTATTTGAAAAAAACCATATATATAAGATTTATAACTAGACTTCGCAGAGAACATTATATAGTAGCTATACCAAACAATTCCGATAGAGTACTCGTTTTATCCTTAAGTATGGTTAATTATAGTGATTAGTATAAGGTTATACAATTTGGATGATTTTATCTCACTTGTCAAGATCTTTACTTGGACTGTAAGGTCGGCTTTTCGTATTAAATATTCAATCTACCAGGCTTTATACCATATCTAATGAAATCCTTTTTTCTCTCTCTCATTGATTGATTTAATTTAATTTTTAAATTTAATTAAAAATTACAAAAAAAACTAAATGAGAATGACCATTCACTATGCTGGGGTAAGTGGATTACACTGTTCATCTATAATGCAATTTTTACCTTTCCTAAAGCACATAAATGTACACTTGGGCCCTATACTCTTTTTTTTTTTTTTCTCTCATCTATGGCTCTTGTGGTTTTTATGTTTATATTTTGGTCATCAAACATTATTTTCCTCATTTTCAGTCTTTAACAATTAAAAAAAAATATATAAAAAATGAAGAGAATATAGAAAGTTTTTTACTAAGTCACATTCCAACCATAGAAAAGATAGATTTTGGTGTCCTTGAATTTTATCCGAAGAAAAAGTGTTCAACATAGGTGTTTTTGAGCCTTTATTCATAATAAGAAAAGATAGATGAACATTTAGAAAGTTTGTTTTGATTTGATTTGATTAAGAATTTTTATACTCATTAAAGCATGTAATGGGGTTATTTAGATTTTTAATTTATTTTTTTGTATGTTTTCGGATTAAAACAAGTTAAAATTTGAGTTTTAGGATCTTAAAACTTATATATCTAATTTTTCAATTATCTCTTAATATTGAAAAAAAAACATTTCCAATTAAAATAACTATGATAAAATTTTAAAATTAATAGGATGATACCATATATTTCAAATAAGATTAGAGGTTTTTAATAGTAATGATAACAATTATTTTATGAACAATTATATATGAACTTGATATGCACATTTTAAAAAAATCATGAAATATTCAACGAGAATAAAATATTTAATTTTTTATTACAATATTAATGTTTTTATTAAAGTTTTACAAATTAATTATTCCTTTATTTTCACATACCACATAAAAATTATCAATGCATAATTTGTCTGTTTTTTTATTAAAAAAATCATGGTATGAACAAAAATATATTTTTATATATGTAAAAAAATAAATATATAAACAAAAAAAGCTATTTGCTCGACACAGTTGTGTCTCAAAAAGTTTGTTGAAAATCTTTTTCATGTCAAAGATGCATTGAATTCCCTGTGTTGGTATGAAAATAATTTTATCTTCATATATCATAACGAATGTTCTATACAAATCAAGTAAAATGCCTAAAACACATTCACTCAAGTTTTTTAACGAATGTTCTATTCAATCAAGTAAAATCTAATTTATTTTCCAAAAGAAAAAGAAATGATTGTTAATTTCTTCTGCCACGTAATGAATAAAAGATCGAGATGAACCCTTCTGATCGGCAACCCGGGTCTTTTTCAGGTAGGGTTTTATATCCATTCTTATAACAAGGTGACGTAGCTGAAGTAGCTCCAGGGAGGAATAAAGATATATAGGGGCAAAAAAAAAAAAGAGGTTTGTCATAATGCTATCTGCTAGCAATCTACTACTCCTCCACTTTTCCTCCTCAGGGAAGCAATGCTTTATGTTTCGATGGCCCATGTACAGGTCCCATTAATGCCAGAAGCAGAGAGAAAGAAGTCTGGTGAATGAATTGGGTTTGTTGAGTGCCAAGAAAAGACTCTTTTACCTGTACAGAGATCAGACAAAATGAAAGGTTTTAAGACAGGTCAAACAAAGTAAAACACCCCCAAAAGATTCTTCTTTACTATGCAGAGAAAATATAAAGTTAGAATATTATTATAGCTTCAATTGCTTGTCCAGTACTATAGATGCGGTTTAGCTTTCGTTGGATTTTATGTCTCCAGAAAAGGCTCGGACTCACCAACAGTATCAGAGAAATATATATGTAGAGATCTGGGCTTGTACTTTGTTTGCATATGATGCAGGCTTGATGACTGAAGCCATTGTTTCTGGGAAAACCAAACTCATGAATAATGATTCTGTCCATCTCTGTTTTTGAATTTTCAAACCATTCTCTCGAGATCGAGCAGATTTGGTTGTATATGAGATATAATCACAGGTGCTGTCATGTTCATCAAAAAATGGTTGCCTGATCTGAAAAAAGAAAAAGAAAAAGATGGTGTGCCAGTGCCAGAAAAAGCTCCTTTATGTTGGAAGCATACTGTATGGTACCAAAACTGATACTATAATTTATGGTGTTTTACATTGTAATTACTGGATATTTAAATGAGATAGACACAAATAACATTTTAAATGAGATGGACAGAGAAATTGATGGTTTTTTTTTATAAAATAATAATAAAAAAGAGTGGGAATACATATAATTTTTATTTTTCTATTTGTGTTTATTTCTCTCCTATGCTGTAAATATTAAGTAATTATAGCTTGAGCATCAAAACTGTTTTGGTAAGGTTTTTTGGGGTCATTTCTTCGTTTATAAACCCTAAAAAGAAATATAGTTCTGGTTATAGTTATGATTCATGATTTGGGTTTTGGTGGGGTGATATGATGAATTCAAATTTTGATTTTTTTTTAAATTTCTAAAACAGTTGTTTCAACCTCTTTTTGTTAGGATGATTGATCCAAATAATATTATTTTTATAAAAAAACATTACTTATTTTTTTTGTTAATTTTATTCAAGTTTGAGTTGGTGAATTTTAGGTTTGATCCATCGTGTTAATTTAGATTTATGATAATGTTTTTGATAACTGTAGCTTCTGTGATTAAATTCAGGATTTAAATGAGTTATTTGAGAATGTATTTGAAGGAGGTTTTTTTTTTTAAAATTAATTAATTTTTTATTATTATTTTGATGTGATAATATTAAAAATGTATTTTTTAAAAAATATTATTTTAATATATTTTTAAATAATTTTTTTATAAAAAAACAGCACTGTTATATCCTCTGTCTTCCAGAGCGCATTCTCTCTTTTCATTTTCACTTGACAGTCACACATCATTTGCTGACTGAAACATCAAGTCAGCACACATCTGTTTCTGCTCCAGCCCTCTCCTCTCAAAGGGACAAAACTTAATGAGTACATCTTAAAATTAAAAATAAGAAGAAAAAAAACCCCCAAAAGCACACACTCCCTCTCTCAGTTCTCCCCTCTTCTCTTTTTATATAATGCCCCCCACTGAGCAATGTCTTAGCTGCCTCTCTCTCTTCTCTTTTTGCACACTCTCTCTCCTTCAAGGTTCTTTGCAATCAAGTGTGAAGCCATGCCTTATGTGTCCAGAGAAATAATGGCATTGCCTCTAGCTTTACTTGTATGCTTTTTCATAGGAGTAGAGTCTAGTTTTTCACAGTTTGACAGAATCACCCAGTTACCTGGTCAACCTCCAGTCTGGTTCCAGCAGTATTCAGGTTATGTGACCGTTGATGAGAAAAAAGAAAAAGCTCTCTTTTACTACTTTGCTGAAGCTGAACTAGACTGTGTTTCTAAGCCTCTTGTTCTCTGGCTAAATGGAGGTAAAAAATTCCAGCTTCTATCCCACTAATACATGCAAAAGATAAGAGTTTTCTGTTGGGCTTTGGTTCTCAATTTGTTTCATTGTTGTTTGCAGGGCCAGGTTGCTCTTCCTTGGGAGTTGGGGCATTTTCTGAGAATGGACCGTTTAGGCCTAGTGGGGAGGTGTTGGTCAAGAACCAGTATAGCTGGAATAGAGGTAAACAAAGTGCAAATGTTTATATTACAATATGATATTGATTTTGTTCTTTGCATTAAACAATACACAACGTGCTGATCTTTGAGTAAATAATCATTTTATCGCAGAAGCCAATATGTTGTATTTGGAGACACCAATTGGAGTTGGGTTCTCTTACTCTACTAATGCTTCTTCATATGAAGGTGTCAATGACAAGATCACTGGTATGTTTCCACCAAGTTCTTGATTCTTCTTTTTTTGTCTGTTAAGTGTAATGTAAGAATTTTATTCTCATCTCACTATGCCATAGCACTGTATAATTTCTTTTTTTGTTTTACAGATATGCTTATTTTTTAGTCGTTTACATTCTGAGTTGACAAAGGGTCACCTTTATAGACATTTTACCTCTCATTTTGAAGCTATTTTTGTTTTTGTTACCTATATAGCTAGGGACAATCTGGTGTTCCTGCAGAAATGGTTTGTCAATTTTCCACATTACAGAAACAGAAGTTTGTTCATTACAGGAGAAAGCTATGCTGGTATTATTTTCATGCTCAAGGCAAACTTTTTTTTTTTTCCAGTCAAAACAGGTTAGAAATAAATGGGGTTTAATCTTATACTTCAATCCTGTTCATGATTAGGTCACTATGTGCCCCAGCTGGCAGATCTCATGCTTCAATTCAACAGAAAGGAGAAACTGTTCAATTTGAAAGGAATTGCTGTGAGTAGTAATAAGAAAAATTTCTCCCTCCATTCTGTCAGTAATTCTGTTTTTTTTTTTTTTCGTTTGTATTTGTCAAACCAAATCTCCTTTTCTGTTAAAAGAGTTATTTTTTGTTTTTGATAATTCTATTTTTCTTTTTTATTTTCAATTAATCAAGACCTATAAAATTGCAGATGGGGAATCCAGTTTTAGAGTACTCCACAGACTTCAATTCGAGGGCCGAGTTCTTCTGGTCTCATGGATTGATATCAGATACAACATACAAAATGTTCACTACAGTTTGTAACTACTCGCGATATGTAAGCGAATACTACAGAGGTTCAGTTTCTCCTCAATGTTCAAGAGTGATGAGTCAAGTGACAAGAGAAACCAGTAGATTTGTTGACAAGTATGATGTTACCCTCGATGTCTGTATATCATCAGCTCTCTCACAGTCAAAAATCCTTAGCCCCCAGGTCAGCAAAATCCAACATTTTTCAACTGCAAAAATTGTTTGAGTTGACTCGCTAACTGTTCAATTTGTTCAATTTGTTCAATCTGATCAGCAACAACTTGGAGACAATATAGATGTATGTGTGGAAGATGAAACAGTTAATTATCTCAACAGGCCAGATGTGCAGATGGCTCTCCATGCACGTCTTGTTGGAGTCCGTCGATGGGCTGTCTGCAGCAAGTAATTCTCTATCACAGAAATGAATTTCAGCATGTTGTGTGAAAGCAGCCAACAAGAAACTTCCAATTTTAGAATTTCATGGAAAAATCAATGAGATATGACAGAAGCATTTCTCGTTTATTTTTCTAAGGTGTTTGATAATTTTGCTCTCACTGTTCAGCATTCTTGATTACGAGCTCCTTGACTTGGAGATACCAACAATCACTATTGTAGGCAGACTCATTAAGGCAGGAATCCCGGTCTTGGTTTATAGGTAACTCACCTATTACCTTGTCAGTCTGCTATATTCTGCTTGTGAAGTTGGAGAATGGAATTTAGTCAAGGTTGATCATAGAAATCATGAGACATTTGTTCCTAAAATACAGTGGAGACCAAGATTCTGTCATCCCACTGACTGGAAGCCGAACACTAGTTCACGGACTGGCAGAGGAATTGGGACTGCAAACCACAGTGCCTTACCGAGTTTGGTTTGAAGGGCAGCAGGTAACTGTCACGTTTGAAGATTACAATTTAAGAATTTGCTAGGTTATTTGTTTTAACTGGATAGTATTTGATTGGTTTTCTTACCTTCAGGTTGGTGGGTGGACTCAAGTTTATGGTAATATCCTATCCTTCGCCACCATCAGAGGAGCATCCCATGAAGCTCCATTTTCACAGCCTGAAAGATCGCTGGTTCTGTTCAAGGCATTCTTGGGAGGCCAGCCTCTACCAGAAGCTTTCTGATCTGCAGATCACTTCATTACAGGAAATACATATTCAATTGTAAGTAGACAAGGGATTGCCGTTGCAAAAGGCAGTTCTCAATTGCCCGAGAATGAGAATTGCACTGGACTGTTTGTTTCTTTGGTTTTTTCCATGCTTTGGAAAGTGAGATTTTTGTAAAGAACTCTAGTAAAGAAAGAACCTGCCTTGTTTTGTGTTTTGAACTTGACTCGGCTAGCTTGTCAACCCAAAAATTAATCGAAGTTACTCTGAAACAATGGTTTACTTGCACATAAAAATGCTTCCCTGCAGAATGAATATCTACAGAATTTACATTGAACGGCATGATAAAGCAGTACACAATCCACAGATCAGGACCATACTACATGAAACTAGTCCTAAATGTTGACCATGGAGGCTGTTTGATATTTTATTCAACATGACAACAAAAATATCTGTATTGTTTTCAACGGGAAATAGTACACGCATGGTCAAGAGGAAACTCCAAGAGGTTTTGCAAGGGAGTCTTTAGACTGCTGGGGATCATCTACAGCAGGGGGGCGTCGAGCTGCATTTTCATACAAGCTGCAATGCAAAGCTAGTAACTTCCTTTGAGCATTTTAATTAATAATTAACCGCACTTCATTGATGTTCCTTTTATAAATGACTTTACTACGAGGTATGGACTCTCTGTTCAGACTTCAGAGAGAGGCCCCATGCATTTAATTATGAAAAACAAGGATTTCTTTCAAATAATTGAAACATGCCCTACAATCTGGTGGCTGCTATAATAGCTTCAATTTCTTACGAAAAAGCAAATAAAATATTTTTATATACATAATTCAGTGAAAGATAATATAAATTTGATCCAATAAAGTTACGTAAAGAACAAATCTTACAGCTAGCATGTAAGAAAAGATTAAAAACAAGTTGCGGATGTAGAAACATGGTAATCTAAACACTGATTTTATCCATGAGAAGGGCGGTGATTCTGCTACATATATAAATTACATGCTTCAAGTCTGGATGGGATCTTGAATTTAAGAATCTGGACCGTTGGATCATGGGCGAGTAGGTTGATGATCAATTATGCTAATAATTATATATGTATATTACTAAAACTTAATGCTTTCATGTGCGTATTGATCTTGGTATGCTCACAAAAATATTTTAGTTAATAAAATAATATAAATGTTTGAATCCCATTATTTCTAAACAATTTTTTTTTGTTAAAGTTAACCTTTAATTTAACTTAGATTTGATAAGTTAATTGAATTTTAACAAATTAACTTTTATTCGGTTCAACTTCAATTCTAAACATGCGAAGGAAGTCGTTGCTCGATGCCTTTATAGCGGCGAATACATATGTCACGCTGCGAAAACTCATTGTCAGCAAGCAAGCATTCATTCAATTCGGGAGCTGCTCCTCGATTCAAGGTGTATCGAGACCCCGTAACTCGACGCTTAAAAAACTAGCTATACTTTTAGGGGAAAACTCATTCTCAGCAAGCATTCATACTTTTAGCTATACTTTTTAGATACAAACTAGCCATCTGAAGTTCTGAACCGTGGGTAGTTTTTTTTTCAATAAAAAAAATTAGATATGTAGGTTTCTCGATATCTTTTTTTTTCATAAAAAAACTATATTATAAATAAATTTTTTTATACAAATATCTAATTAAATAAATTGATAAATATATATAAAAATAAATGAAAGTCATGATAACTAAAAATAAAACTGAAAAAAAATCAAGAGATCGATGTAAATTAAGATATTTGATCTTGTAATATGAGACATTTACTTGTTGTGTTTAATGAATTTATTTATTAAAATTAATTTTTTATTCAATCAAATAATAATAAAAATAGACATATACATGAAATTGATTGAATAAAATAAAAAAGAAACAAAAAAATATCATGCAAGACTGCATATATTATAAATATTATCTAAAAATAAATATTTTTTGAAACCACCATCAACACAGGTCGCACCAAGAGGAAGAGGATACGAAGGCTCTTTCAAAGGCACAACGAAATGGTAGGTTTGGTCATCGAAAGGCGTCGCACGTGCCATCCAAAAAACGCAAGTGCTGGCATGTGAAGAGCACGCGCCAACAACTTTTTGAATATTTATATTAATTATTCAAAATAAAAAGACCAAAATTTCATCCATTAGTATGAAATTATATATATAAAAAACCCACTATGAAAGGTTGAAAAAGCTCTTAAACACTCGACTTATTTTTTCTTGAATCCAAGAGCAAAAATATCTTTTTACTATTTTAAAAAAATAAAAAGATAGAAACATCCTTAGTCAATAGTTTTAGATTTTTTTCTTACTTGGATGACCATTTAGTTATTTTACTATTTTTAAAAAATTAAAAGGATATATATATCCCTAAGCAATTCCTTAATGATCGATGGGCCATTTGAAAAGGCTAAATTACCCTAACACCAAAGAGTTCTTAATTTTTCTTCAAAGAACAAAAATATAATTTCACTATACCAATAAATAGTTTTGTGTGCGATGATTTCTCTGGATGTTTAGAGTTTTGGTAATGCAATATCAAACATTTAATATAATTATTGTGGAAAATCTAATTAGTAGTATTTTGATCAATCTAAACAACAAAACTAGATTATATATAGAATAGAATTGACAATTTATGGAATAAGAATAACATTATTGAATTATATCACTTTTATTGCATGATGCACGTTGATAGTTCGTCCAAGATTTTGCTATCTCATTTCTTTCTAGAAAAAGCATTTCGAGGCAATGCCTCTAGAGAAAGCAAAGCACTTGGATAGTTTGGCCAAGTGCAGTCGTACGTGGGGCATCACCTTTTTTTTCTTCCTACTCTTTGGTCTCACTTTCAAACTCCCATTTGAGAGGGAAAAAAGGGTCCCAAGTAACTACTGCGTGAAGAGTTAGAATCGGCACAATTTACCATTTCTTTGCTCTTCCTTTTATTTCTTTATTTTCTTTTCTCATTAACTCATAGCTTGATTCCTTAAATAGGGCAAATAACTCTCCTAGTAAAGATATAGTCTATCAAGAAGAGAATATTGCAAAAGCATCCTCATTTAGCTTGCATTGTGCATCCTTCACTAATGAGAATTCCAATCTACTTGTGATCTTCTTTTTTATTATACCATCACACTAAGATAGTTCTTCGGAAAAGCAATCATGGATTTGCTTGGCCTCATAAGTAAACATCCTAGCTCTGCCAGACTCCCATTGTTTACAGTAATGACTATTTGCCACTTCCACTACTGATCATCTACCAACAACAACAACAACAAAAAAGAGTAAAAACCAATACAAAATTGACATTGATTACAAATATCAACGAATTTTTCGAACAATAATAATGCCCTTAATCCGTGACTGTAGTTGCAAACCTGCTTGTAGAATGCTGGGAAACTACAACTGGGGCTTCAACCTGCATTTTTAAGCAACTGAACTCTAAAGCTAGTATTGGTTTTGACAACATCACAGATATGGTCAAGTTCTGCCTCTCATGCTCACTCAATGACTCTTCAGCGTCTTGCTTTGATGTTAGAGATGGCCTTGATACTTTTGCTGCCCGCACTGCTCGTACTCTATCAGAAAAATAGTGCAATCAAAATGTGTCCATTCGAAATCAAAAACACTGGTGTCATCTTCACAGATTTTTTGCCGTGAACTTTTTCTACAGATGATGTGATCGTTTTTTTTATACCCAAAGGAGCTGTGTGAGAAAATCTCGTATTCAACAGAGGCCAATCAATGTATGGAACAAGATGCTCTGGAGTTCTCCATTCTTTTAAAGCAAACATGAGTGATTACTTTTTGGGATGATCAGAGCAACTGGAATCCAGTTGTGTTCGATTACAAGTATGCTTTTGTTGTTACTAGACGAGGACCTACTCAGCCAAATTCTGTTCTCTCTCCAAAGCATATCCAATATATAAGTTTAACAAGTGCAAGAGTATAAAGGTATACCTGCATTCAATATTGCAAGAATATTTCAAAAGGCTTGGGTTATACTCTGTACGTCCACTGCAATTTCACAGCATATAGAGGCTATCAGATGACATGCTCATAGCGTATGGAGATTTTTAAACGCCAATTCAGATGAATATTTACCTGAAACTTGGTAGCGACATTTTTATTGCTGGCCCCTTCCATTTGTCGAATTTCATCCCTGGAACTACCATCAACAAGTCCATCAAGACAAGAAATAATCAATCACAAAAATCATAGTAAAAACTAAAATATAAGAAAACCAAAGAACGGGGATATCAGTTATGCGAGGACAGTGAATCCCCTTTCGTATTGGGTCAAGTTCTGGGAGCAAGTAAGCTTCCAAGAGGACATACAAGCTCTTATACATAGAACTCCACAGCCAACCAGAGAGAAATGATGTTATTTATGAGCTTTCCTAGGAGGAACTCAAAAACTTGTGATGAGAATAATGTTGCCTGACAAGAAGTGGTTAATATCCTAGTTGTGTCATTGTCTACATTGATGCTTCTATAAGCCAGGGCCATTTTCCTGAACCTCTTAATGTGAGCAGAAGCTATCCTCTTAATGGATAGGGTCAAACTAACAAGTTAGCAAAACGACTGAACAGAGAAAACCAGCCTATGCCAAGATTACATCACTTAGAAGAAGCCTCCAAGCTTACAACAGGCACCAGATTCAATCTACGTAGGTCAGAAACAGTCACTTGTATGATACATCCACGTGAACACAACTGAAAGATAAACAATCCTTCACGCTACAGCAAAGATCGAGCAAGTGCCTCCAACTTGACAAGAAAAATTGAGAAGGTTTTAAAAACTTATGGCATTGACAGGAACTTCGAGCAAAAAGGGTTGTTTATGGAAAAATACCTACTTGTACTAACAACAGCCAATTATAATTTTGGCTGTAGCTAGAAATAATTATTACTGTAGCATACTCACCAACAGCCGTAAGGTTGATGTTGCAGATATCAGTTGTGGAACGATCATTAGTTTCAGTTACTAGAACATCCATGCAGCTCTTTGTACTAGAACTTGCCGTGCCCAAACCAATCTTGTCAAGAAAGCCAGTAAATTTGCTCTTTCTTTGCCTTGGAATTGCTGTGATTTTCTGTTTCAAAAGAGCAAATTATAAACATAAAACAAGTTTCGCATTTGCTGAAACATTGATGTAAACTTCTCATGGAATTTGCAGTGGTTCTTGCATTACTTTGATTAAAGTGAAGGTATAACCATGATCCATCGTAGAAGATAATGTATGGCACAACTGAATGCTTTCCTACATTGGGGGATAGCACCATCCTAAGCAATATGATCTAACGAGGCATTATTTCAAGTATAATTCACTGTCATCAACTAGCATACACACCGGATGATTAGCACAGAGCTATCAACTGTACAAAATTATGAAATTTTCTGCATACTAAGAAGGATTTTTTAAAATTAAATAAAATTCACTAGAGCAAGGAGCAATTTTTTTTTTTCTAATTTTCTTTATTCTTTTACATTGAAAATGAAAGTATAACTGCAGAAAATATGTACACAACAAGAATCACCTTGGAAAATTTGGCAACTTGACTGGGAAGCCCTACCTCCTGCAAGAGAACGTGAAAGAAAGATTAGAGATATGACAAAACTTTCTTTCAATTGCCAGCAGCTAGTGGCAAAGAAGCACCATGATCGTGCATAATGTCCCAACATCAACTCACCAGGGCTGCGTCAGTTATAGCTTTAGGGAATATGCAAGCAGCCGAGTTTTATCTTCTACTTGCTCACAAAAACTTAAGACATTTTTTTTTTCAAAAACCATGCAAATCAAACAATAACACAAAATAAAAGGGATACAAAAACTTGAAGCGGTTCGGCAAATCTTCTTCTATATAAACTTTGCTAGCAAATATTGGAGATTATATCCACTAATCCAGCACACACAAATATCTCACTATACAAAACTCGGTTACACCCAAGAAAATTCTCACAAAAAATATGCCATTCTTATTGATTTCTTCACAGCCTACACAAAAACAACACCGCTAGGACTACATAAATAATCTCGTGACTTCCTCATTTTCAGCATATATATATATATATATATATATATATATATACACACACACACACACACACACACATACATACATACATAGAGAGAGAGAGAAGGGGTAGGTTGCTACAAATCAATAATAACTAGAAAAAGTTTTACTTTCCAAATTAGAACAATTGTTTATTTCCTCTTTCTACAAAGATTCCATTGTTCAGTTTAAGCCATATTTTAACAAATCGACACCTTCGCTTGTATCTTGCAAGTTTCTTCACGTGAAAATCTTCTCTAGTACCATTAACCATCAAAGCAAAACTAACTCTCTTCTTGGATGCAATTGAACATAAGCACCTATAACCACGAGAATCAAGTTGTTTAATTGGAATTTAACTCTTTTAAGTTTTGGTACGTGCAAGCATCTTCATTGTACCATCATGCATCTTAATTTTAACACTGCCAATCCCAGTAACTTCACTTTCATTACCATCTACTAGTGCTACAGAATCTCCATCATATTCTTTAATTATAGATATCAAACCATTCTTTATTCGAACAAATATGAACGATGCATGCAGAATCTAAAATTCATGAATTTTTCAAAACTTCCGCACCTTTATGAACCATGACAACATCATCATCGATCATTGCTCTCATCTTTCATGGCAATCGCAGCATCTCTTACTTCTTGTGACCTAGCTTCAATTCTCATAGGTCGGCTTTCATCTTCTCACCGTGATACTGAATATATTCATGACAATAAAGGAATTCCTACGATCTATTATTGATCTTGACCTCAATCTAAGTTTCCTCTATTAAAATTGTTCCTTCGAGATGTATCTCTACTATGATCAGAATGTGCTACAAGAGCACCACCTTCATTGTCACCACCACCATTAGTATGCTTGTCAGTTTTTTGTTTGAACGACAAAGCTACTTTAACTTCCTCGACTGAAAAGATATCTCAACCAAATAAAAAAAGCGTCTCTAAGATACTTGTTTGAATCTGGCGGGGAACACAACAATACAAGGACTTCATCTTCCCTTTCAACCGTAACATCAATTGACCTCAAATCCACAACAATTGAATTAAATTCATCAAGATGAGTCTTAATTGATGCACCTTCTTCCATTCATAACATAAACAAACAGTGTTTCAAATACAGATTATTTGTAAGGGATTTCATCATGCATAAAGACTCCAACTTAAGCCATAAACTAGCAGCAATCTTTTCACCAAGCATCAGATAAACAAATATGGATAGATGGCTAGGCTCTTTCGTCCATATCTATCCTTTGGTCATCCATCATCTTTGTAGGCATTTTCTCCATACCTAGCAATGACTTTTGCAACCTTTGTTGTGTCACACGCATCTACATTTGTCATAATTCAAAAGTTTTCCTTCCTTAATTAGGACACTTGTTTTTTTTCCCTTTTCAACAAGAATCTCATCATTCAATTTGAACTGTATTTTTACTAAAAGAAAGAGCAATTTGCATCCAAATGTCTATCTTACATTTAATTATTTTTGGTTCCTTTTGGCCTCAAAGATGTGTCAATGCTCTTAATGCATTGACAAGAATCGCATCATTCAATTTGAACTGTATTTTTACTAAAAGAAAGAGCAATTTGCATCCAAATGTCTATCTTGCATTTAATTATTTTTGGTTCCTTTTGGCCTCAAAGACGTGTCAATGCTCTTAATGCATTGGCAAGAATCTCATCATTCAATTTGAACTGTATTTTTACTAAAAGAAAGAGCAATTTGCATCCAAATGTCTATCTTGCATTTAATTATTTTTGGTTCCTTTTGGCCTTAAAGATGTGTCAATGCTCTTAATGCAATTTCTTTCAAATTACATATCATCTCACCCTAGCAAATAGAGACCAGCATCTTTCAATCTATTCAAACAGTAAGGCCATAAGTTAACGGAATTCATTTATATTAAAATATTAAAATTCATAATTCCACAAGAAATTTGTTGACCTCCCACCTTTCGTCCATGATCACAAGCATCACCACTGTTTACAAGCACCCTGGCTGCCCATCTGTCGAGACAAGGAAAAAAAGGGCTTCTAAAATAGTTTAAATTGCGTTGATAGCTTCTAATATATGATGTCAAAGACTTGAAACAATCTTAGAAATGTGAAAAAGCAAACTGCTAATATCTTGAATCGTCTTTAGGCCCACTGTATCGAAAACCAGGTGCTTCGGTTCAGCTTGAAAAACATGTCTTTGGGATGCTATCTGAACAGAGTACAGCAACTTGACCAGTTGCTCAGGCCACTTGACGAAAAAATATACAACAATTATGATGCCTTTAGTTGATTCCTCTAATAATAATATTGTTAAGACACTACAGGGGACATGCATGTTTCAAAGTTGACCGGCCCAATATAGCTCAAAAGGTTGTTATGATTGCCTTTATGGAACTGAGATGGAAAAACCAAAATCAAGATTCATCTGCTCTGGGCCTTGCTACTTTTTTACAAGCACAAAAAGATTCCTTGTCCACAATCACTTACAGTATATTATTAAGAACAAGAAGGGATGGGATGCTAAACTTACGCACAAGATGTTGGGGGGTTCCACACTGTTCCTGCAATCACCACAAGCTGCAGAAAGGGGGGAAACCAAAAGAAAAGAAAATTAAAACTTTCTTTCATTTCTGCCGGTGCTCAATGAATCAACCAAGTGCCTACAACTTTTCCCTTCTAGCTCATTGAGTCATGCCCTAGAAGAAATGTATGACCATAAAACGGAATCAGTAAGTTTCTTAAGCAAACAATTGTGAAGATCATAGAACCTCATCAAAAACCCCAGCTGGACTGTCTTCATAGCTAGCAAGAAAAAAACCTCCAAGAGTGTATCTGCAGTGCAGAAATGTGAATTAACAGTGAAAATTGGAAATCTTGAAACCCAACACTTTCCCTTTAAAGTTCAAACAACATTTACAACAAACAAACATTACCCAAATGCTTCAACTAATCTGAACTCTTTCGGAATGAATGCTCGAGCAGTTTCGGATTTAACAAGATGAAGCTGGTATAAGGCACTGAAATGGGAATCAGACCTTTCATTAAACAATATTTATAAATGGGAATGATGTAAATCATACCAGTCACAGAAATATACCAAAAAAAAAAACTAAATTAAGACTTGCTGGATACGTGCCTGCCTTTAAATATCCAAGGAGGCTTGCCATAGCCTGAGGAACATTTTGTTTCTGCAACTTCCATGATTCAGATAGGCTCAAAACAAACAGCCAAGATTTGGAGATGCCAATAGTCTAATTGAACTGCATGAAAAATACGGGTAATGAAATTTAACGAAGTTGTATTGTTTAATTTTATTGAAATGAAATTCTAAAAACCGTAAAAAATCTGAATTGGAATTGGACTACATTTCCCTGAGTATCATAGCATACAATGATTGAAGACAAGTCATTAGAAACATGGAAGACACAGACATGCAAACTGTCGAAATGTTAAACAGAAAATACACTTGTTTCCTTAGTCTACTTTGCTTTTTGGACAAAACAGGTCTCAGTGAGCATACTAAAGCAGCTAAATCTTTCCACCACCTTTAAATGGCATTTGTTTTTTTATATTCATTTTTTATCAACCTCCATATTACATGAAAATTCACGGAACTATTCGAATTTGAGAGATACCTGATGTTTCATAGCAATTCAGTAAAAGAACATGCATACATGCTAAAAAAGAAAACTGAAATCACCCAAAACAAATAAGCATACTAAATAAATAAAGGGAAGAAAAAAATGAAGAGACGCAGAGTAAGTAAAACCCACCTTCCCTGTACTTGATGAAGTGTCAAGAGTGGAGAAGAGAGACAGCGAGTCTAGCTTAGTGCTTACAGGCAGCTAGCTAGGATTTCAGTGCAAATAGCGTGCGAGAGTGTGAGAAGGACAGGGTATGGGGTAAGCAATCAGCAGTAGGAGCAGAGGTGGATAGGATTTTATCCATTCATTAATAATGAGCTTTAAAGCGCCAACTGAATTTAACAATACCATGCCATCATCTGTCTCTGTTTTAAGTTTTAACTCGACCACTACTTTCTTTTGTTTGTTTCTTTCGTTAAATTTATGGTGTATTCTTCTTCTTCTTTTCTTCATCCAATAACTGTTTCTTCGATTGCTTTCACGGTATAATAATGACGCCACGCAGCCATGTGGGTTCATGTCTTTTATGCATAAAAAGGCTGCTTAAACATCTACCTACAAAACATCTTGCAACTCTGGATATCTTCACGAATTGAGATTAATTGTACCGAAGATATTGGACGTGCGTATATTGTGTTGACAGAATATCTCGACTAAATGAATAATCTATCATGTTTAACTCAACGAAACACTCCTATGATGCCGCATAATCTCGGCAACAGCCTATTAATTTTATTGACATGTGAATTTTGGTGAATGGATCGTTTCCGAAGTGAATGAGCTACTTGGGACTCGATTGCAAAAAAACAAAAAATAGCCTTCCTGTGTTGCAAAAGTTGGTTAATTTTTCTCAGGTGAATTCCTATTGTATCATCCAACCATAAAAAGAGGAGGAAAAAACCTACCTGCAATACATGTGATGATATTAAAGTGGAAAAATATGTTTTTTTTTAATAAATAAATACATAAAATAAAGCCCTTTTGATTATGTATTTGAGAACTCTATATCTAAAGTTTCATTATCGAAAAACATTCAAAAATATATTAATCTTAACTTAAATATGTTGTAGAAGTATAAATAATTTAGTAGAAAGAATAAATAATTGTACCACTTATCGCGTTTTATCCAATATTGAATAAATAACCAATCAAGTTGCCAAAGCAACCATACGGAAGTTTCCTATGAACAGCAGCATCACACGGTGCCATGGACCCCCAAAAAAGCATAATCACACATTAATATAATCCAATCTATCGCAGTCATGCACAGAAAATCCCTAAGATTTGCAGCTTGCTTGTATTTGATACCCTCAAAACGTGGCAGCTCACAAAGCCTCACCTTTACACTGTACATTCGTACTTTATAGCCCCACCAAAAAATAATAGCATAGTATAGGTAATTTCGTATCATCATTTGCAAGGGCACCAATCTGTCACTGATGACCTTGTATAAACTATTCTCATACCATGATTGGTTCATAATGCACTTGCGAGGAATGACGGGGCTGCAATAGCAAAACCCATGTGGTAACAGATCTTGTCAAGCAAGTCATGCGTGCACTCGTGTCAACAGTGGAGAGCACACAACTCTGTTCCACTTTCCTACTCTCCATGCATTATACTCTCAGATATTCAGTATCTATAATCCATATTGTTCCAAGGGCACCATATTTAGGAACTGTTACCAGTCAAGATTGATTTATGAGACGAATGAATCTGTTGTGATGCAACGTTGTGTAGGATCACCAGTAGTCATTGCAAGAACAGTCCCCTAACTTGAAGTGATGGAAACTGAAAGAATCTCTAACGATGATTTCACGTCCTGTGATCAACGACACTTGTTTACCAAAATCATGGCGGTCCTTGCAAGCCCTGAGGTTCTTGAAAAGAACAACAGGAGCATTACTT
The DNA here is from genome assembly GCF_000002775.5 of Populus trichocarpa. NCBI lineage: Eukaryota > Viridiplantae > Streptophyta > Magnoliopsida > Malpighiales > Salicaceae > Populus > Populus trichocarpa. Next base: position 17,312,496 of record NC_037287.2, on the reverse strand, counting down.
GGTGTAGATATGAGACCAAATGCTATTGCAAATCTCTCACTATGGACTAGAGGCTGTTCTTTCCTCCCAGGCAAACTCTCAAAAGGTCAGTTTCATCTTTTATAACAGAATCATTCAATGCTTCCGGCTTCCAATTTTGAATAGGTATCTTCCGTCTGAGGGTGGTGCTTATCGCCCACTATAAACTGGTGCACTTTACCCTTGACAGTAATCCAGCTGCAGCTAACCTCCTTCCTCAAACTTCTTTGTGTCATCATCTTCCTAACACCAGCTGCTTCTTTCCATTTCCTAAATGAAGCATACAGGTTAAACACAAGAATATATAACCTGAAGTATCCTCTAGTTACAGTTGAAAGAGGTTTTCAGCTGCAAGTTCCCCAATCTCAAGATTCCTATTGGTTCAGCACCCACCCAACAAACATTTCCAACTCTCAAGATTCCAACCCAATTTTAAGAATATGACCATGAATTTGCCTCCCAAAAACTCAACTCCCTAGGCCAGCACACGCTTTTAGAACAATCGAGAACACATGCTCCTCCAATTCAACACCTTGATTGACCATCTTAGCAAACAAAACCAAAGCATCCATTTGCCTCTCAGCTTGAGTGTACCCCACCATTAACCCAGTCCAAGTTAATGCATTCTTTTCACTCATTTTGTTGAAAACAAGCTCAGCTCCCTCTGACCAACCACATTTCACGTGCGCATCACCGCATAACCTACTTCTTATAGCATGAGAATGTATCATCTATTTACCAATCTCCAAATTGAAAGGATTTAGCAAAGACCGTAAAAGCCCATTATAAGTGGACCCATTCGGTTAGCTTTAGCTTTATCAAAAACATCGTTTTCAGCATAAGCTGATATAATGGTATTCCAAGAAACCAGATTCCTTTCACTCATTTCATCAAACACCTTTTGTGCGTCAACTAAGCTTCCACACTCAGAAACATTGACAGCGCTGGATTCTCGGCTAACCCAAATGGGACTTTCACTGTTCTTTGTATTACTTCATGAATCAATCTCCCATCCAATAAAGATTTAAACTTTCCACACGCTTCCAACAAGCATCGATAAGAACGAGGGCTGACAGAATTACCAGCCTCCTCCATTTGTTTGAGAAATTCACGAGCTTCCTTGATCTTTCCCTCTTTAGATAGAGAAATCAAATGGACACTCTCAATTTGGGCTTTGTTATTATTTTCATGGGTTTTAAGTGAAGGAGGAATTGATTTTAGAGACATGAAGGCATTTGAGTAAATTTTGCTGCAGCTTTTATTTTTAGTGGAATCTTGTCATGAGCTATGATTAGTGGCTATGGATTGAGAAATGGCGCTGCGAAACAGTAGTGGACAATCATTGAATACAGGAATGTTCAGAAACTTTGATTTTTTGGACAATAAAAATATGTGAAGAACTCTTGTTAAAATAAGTTGTTATCGCTATACAGGAGCTGAAGAAAAGTGTTGACGAAAAAAGGACAAAACAGCCGTAGCTTGTGTAATAACAATGCGATGAACGACAAGTTGCTCGTACGGGGATTTTTCTTTTTCTTTTTTCTTAATGGCCGTTTAATTTCATACCAGTTTCTATTTTTTATTGTTTTTTTTTAATATTTTGAACTAGAAATAGAAATATAAAGTTTTTTTAAGAAAGGAATATGCAATCACAATCTGTATCCACTATAACAACTTTTGAAAATCATTCTGCTCTGGCATGAATCAAGAGGGCTAGGCTTGGGTGCCCTAGCCCCAAGGTTACAAATTTCTGCCCCTCCCTGTTCTTGATTATAGCATATTTCGTCCAATTTTTCCCAAAAAATTTATTTAACCCCTAAAAAATAAAAAATCGATTCTTTTGTTTCAGAATACTTTTACTTTTATTGAGATTTTCTCTTGTTAGTTCAAAAAAAGAAGAGGAAGAAGACATTTTTTTTCTTAATAAGTTTAACATATAAAAACTTAGCTCTCCTCTTGATTGACTACCAATTAAGTCCTTTTTTTTCTAGCAAAAAAATGTTTGATCCTTCAAAAAGTAAAAATAACATTTATTTATGTCAGTGCATCAAAAAATAACTTCATATATATATATATATATATATATATATATATATATATATATATATATAAACATATTTTTTCTACTTCCTAGCAAGAAAAGAATTTTTAGGTACAACAACAATCCTATTTGTGTTTCTAGACACTCATTGGAAGAAAAATATAGCTTTGTATATATTTTTTTGCAATACGATGCGTTTGATACTGGTTTCATTACATCAAATAACTTCACAGTTTCATAGCTCAATATAAGTAAAACTATGTCTACTTATTAAAGAATTCATTTGATAGCTTGAAGCAGTCACTAAGGTAATGATATAAAAGGTTTGATATTTTATGCTTGAACATGGTTACTTTAAAAATGACTTTGATAGATGTGTGTATTTGAGAAAGCTCTTAAATGGTTCATTTGTGTATTTGTTGTATATTGATGACATGTTAATTACTTCCAAAAACATGTTTGAGATCAACGATTTGAAGGAACGATTGAGTGGTGAGTTTGAGATAAAGGATTTGAGCGCAACAAAGAAGATTTTAGTTATAAATATACACATCTAACAAAGTATTGAAAAGTTATACTTGTCACAAAAAAATATCTTGAGAAGATATTTGAGTATTTTGGTATGCAAGACTGCAAGTTAGTGGGTACTCTACTTGCAGCCCATTTCAAGTTATCTTTAGCTTTATCACAAAAAAAATAAAAAGGAGAAGGAGCACATGCCTAGTGTTCCATATGCTAATATAATCAGGATTATTATGTATGCTATGATGTGCACTCATCCAAATATTTTGACATGTTGTTAGTTGTTCGACAAGTTTATAGAAAATCTTTATAAAGTTCACTAGCAAGCCATTAAATGGATACTCTATTATTTTAGAGGCGCTATAGATGTTGATTTGGTATATGAAAAGAGTAGTAGCACTAGAAATGGTGTTGAGGGCTTTGTAAATTCATATTATGCTGGTGATTTGGATAAGAGAAAGTCATTTATAGGTTATGTCTCACTCTTTCAGGGTGTGCCATCAGTTGAAAAGCAAGTTTTCAATCCATTGTTTCCTTGTCTACAATAGAGGTTGGGTATATGGCATTGACAAATGCGATGAAAGAAACTTTATGCCATTAGAAATAGTGTTAAGGGCATTGTAAATTTATATTATGCTGGTGATTTGTATAAGAGAAGGTTACTGACAGGTGATGTTTCACTCTTTCAAGGTATGTCATTAGCTTGAAAGCAATCTTGCAATCCATTGTTGCCTTGTCTACAATATAGGCTAAGCATATATCATTGATATAGGTAATGAAATAAACTTTATGGTTGAGAGGTTTAGTTTGTAGTTTTGATTTGTCATATGAGTTGACTATTTATTATACATTGTGATAACTAGATTGTTATTCATCTTGTCAAAAACATAAAGTATCATAAAAGGACCAAACATATTGATATCATGTATCACCATCTAGATATCATGTCATATGGTATTGTATTAGTGAAAAAGATCGGTACATTTGAGAACTTTATAGATATATTGACACAAGTTTTCTATGCATGTAGATAGTCGATGACCACTTAATTTAGTTAGTTGCTATAAGAATTATAATGTCTTATTGGCTGTTTTGATTATGTTAAAATGCCTTTATTTGGATGTTGCAACTGAGCATGGCCATTGAATCCTGCTCCTCTCAGGAATGCTTCTATTCGATCATGTTCCCCGAATTTATCTGAAATGGAAAGATTCCTTGCCCTGATTAATTGTTTTACACCTGTAATCTCTTTATTACAATTTCTCCTGTGTCCTTGCTTGTCTGTGAAAAAGATTTAAAGATAAAAACGAACCTCCTCTTTCAGAGAGAAGTGCTGCCGCCTATCAGATAAACTATGCTCTGGCTATATCAAATTTATTCCCTGTAAGTTCTGGCAGGGTGCCGACTTAATAATCACCTCTACAACTTTGCTCGTTCTAATCTACAAGCAATTGTCTCTTTTCTTTCTCAATGACTGAAGCAAGCAAGGCCATCAAACCATCAACAGCGATCTCCACTCATGCACTTTGTTTTTTTTATCGTGGAGATCAATTTGAGCACTGGTTAAACAACACCGAGCTTAGATTGTGGCTTGCCTAATCTAACAGAAGCAGAATTACACAAATACAACAGAAGCAGAAAGGAAAGAAAAAAGCCCAGCCATTGTTGGTTGTTGCTTGAAGCAAGGAAGGTGGCCAATAAGAGGTAAGAGAAGGGCAACGATAATTAGTGAAATAATACAAACTGGTATAGGAAAAATATTTAAAAAAAAAAAACAGACAGTGATAGGGCATTGCCACCACCACAATCCAAGAACTGACGGGTACAGACAGACGAGAGCTTGTATCTAGCAATTCTTTTTCCGGGCATATATAACAGAGGAAGGGGTGGACAGCGTGCCCTGGTCTGCCCCTAGTATACATACATATCCAAGCATTCTAAGCGGATAGAAACAACTGGTGCTGTTTTTCCACACCTCCCCCAAAAGTGACAATAAAAAAAATGAACATTACATAGGCAGCGTTATCTATCTACCAAACAGACCAAGCAGCTGCATAAGATGAAAAGCCTAGAAGAGGGGCATCGCAACTGCCTCAAAACTGACATCTTGGCCATGATGCAACCACTTCGCTTGTATCACCTTTCCGGCCTCATTACCTGAAAAAACATTAGGGAATAAAAAGATTTCCTAGCCTGCTTGCTCTTTCCAGAAAGGAAAAAATGAGGATGCCGCTGAAGTTGGAAAAGGTGTGGGAAAATCATTTGACCACAAAATGCAAAACGAAATTAGAAGTTTAAATCTAAAAGAAAATAGTAATACTTTTGAGTTTAAGGTGGTTCAACAAGATCTTGGTCGTTGATTAGCCATTAAAAATGTACATGCCATTCCCTGCACCAAATTTTCAGATGTTTCTCAAATTATGGTTTGGGTATCCAAGTAGATGCATCTCTAACCTTGCTGCCAGTCATGTAGCACAAGCCTTGACACTCCGAGGGACTCACAGCTGGAAGATGCTTCGAAATTCGATTTTCCAAATCAACCATTTGGTCTGTACTTCGTGAATTTCCCTCGGCTTCACGATTCAGGGAACGTGGCTCCATCCTGTTTATCTCCTCTTTAGTATAGATAAAGATCCTGCGGGCCATGCTACAGAATTCCCTACATCATACAGAAAAGGGCGACTTGGTTCAAGTTGCGAAAGTCTGGCAGGCTACATAGCATGATCATAAGATTAACACCGTGAAGAAGTGATTTGCTGATCAATTCATGTTCAAACAGAAAATTAGGACCCAGGTTTGAGTTCTTACTGCCAGGGATCATCTCCTACAAGCATCATATCATCCTCATCATCAGTAAAAACAATCAGCCAATCTTTGTTAGGAGCAACTAATTCACCATTGAATTCAAAAATCTGATCCAGTTCTGCTGTCAATTCATTGTAGCCGTTAAACTTTGCCAGGTCCAGAGACCTCCCTACAGCAGTCCCCTGCTTGTGAACCTAAACCAATAAAGGCCACACATACAGATTGCAGTTTCTTATCCAAAGTAAAGAAGAAAATATTCTCAATAAAAGGAGTTTTACTCGATCACTGCATTAAAATAGGTAACAACCTTTACACATCTTCTTGCTGAACCACCCTCAGGCTTGCCCTGGACATCTTTTGAATATAAAGAAGAGGCTTGAAAAATGTTCTCTTGTTCCTCACATCTAGCATGCTTTGGATGCTTTAATTGCTCCAAATATCTATCAGAACCCAACAATTGTAGATGATCTGATGCAACATTGATTTGATGTTGTGGTTTATCCGCGGAGTGCCTGTGAATAGTGGCTGGTTCCAGTGCCTTAGAATTCCTAAAAAGGGAGACACCAAAAAGTTTGTAATTATCATCTTTAGCTGTTCTCTCATTACATTGTTGAAAAGGAAGATGCTGTGGTTTAGATCTCGATGGATGAGGAGAACTGTCCGCATATGGAAAAGGCAAGAACCGGCTTCCATGCTGTTGTTGTGTATCTTTATCTTTTGCCACCTGAACTTCCATGCTAGATGCCAACATGTTAAATGGGTGGCCTGTGTACATCATGGGAGCTGAATGCCAGTTGAACATGCTTTTTTCATCTGAAGTAAGCTTACTGGGTTGGTCAACATCATCAGAGAACAGCCCAAAGAAAGGGCGACTGGATTCATAAGATTTAAGCAGGGTTCCAGTTCCTGTTGTTGGGTTCATGAGTTTTGCACCATGCATTAATTAAGGAATCCTGTCATCTGGTTCAAATCTCCTATTATCAAAAGTGCTCTGGTCCTTACCTTGAGATAGAACCCATGGAGGATTGTGATTATTGTCCGAGTAATTCTTCCCAGTAGGTGTGTTTCTCAAGGTCAAGATTTCTTGATGTTGCATGTGTCTTGAAGGACCGTTATCTAGTTGACATTAGTATAACCAGAGATATTCATAACCAGAAAATGACAAATGAAGTGTACAGACTTGTAGATTGCTAGTTATACCTTTCTTGGTAAGAGCAGAGGAGTCTGCAGATGATGTCACCGTGTTTGGACGGTGCCTTTTCAATCGGCACCCAGAAACGGGATCCATAGAAGGAGCCAAAGCAGGTTCTACTTTCCAAGGGGAAACCCTGTCTGGACGGTGAACAGGAGAAGTTTCATCCCAATGAACCTAAAGCAAGTGTGAGGAGGTTTTAGCAAACACAAAGCAAAAGAAAAATAATCAACATTCCAATAAGCTATAGATATGCCACCACCTTGAGGCATCTCCAATTTGAGCGAGGCCACTTCTTTGGATCTGCCTCTTCGACTCCAATCACAGTGCCAGAGAACCTGGCCACAGATGATGAAAAGACATATTAATGCCTCCCCATCCCCCTTCTACAACTGACATTTTTTTTTCTTTCCTTTTGCAGGTGGAAGTTCAAGTCCAAGTCATTTAAAAATGGGAAGGTTTCAAAATCATACCTTTGTTCGGGAGCATCGTCTGCTTCAAATCTCATTTTGAATCTCATCCCTATAGCGTAGTTGATCTTGACAGACTCCATATATTTGTCAACTGGAATAATAAACTCAGCAGGACTAGTCCTGAAACAAATCGAATGCACGAAGTAAACCATCGACACAGGTCGAGCAAAATGCATACTACAAACCATGCATATCATCCAGAACCCTACTCAATTTTAAAATATGTAACAATCTCACCAGTTTATATAAAGGGATACAAGGAAACATCTTTTGCCGATGTCGATAAATTGCAAATAAAGAACAAGTCACAAACCTTGGTTTATAATAGACAGTGAACATTGATCCTGTTGAAACAGCATGCCATGCAGTTGCAAGGATACCAATATGCATGCTGTGACTAGATATTAAAGAAGAAGGGATTTTGCTTGGCTGTCTCAGGGCACGTCTTACCCCTACACGAAGCTCTTCAGTTTCACCCCTGGAAATAAAAACCCAGAAATCAATGATGCTATATTGATTTGCCATAGAATCAACTTTGACAGGTAAACCTACTAAAATTGTTTCAAAAAGGTGCCAAAACTATTCCTGGGTTGCAATGTGAAAATACTTGAGGCAAGCTAGGGCTAGCAAGCTTCAAAGAGATTGGAAATGAAGATGATAGCAAACCTAAGAAAAATAAAAGCATCTCCTGCCACGAGCTTTTTGGCACTGACAAAGAGACTCCAACCACTTTGAAGAAGGTGCCTTCGTGGTTGACCTGCAATTTGGAATTCACAATAATGCATTACCAACTCAATTACATCAGATGAGAACTATTCCACATGGCAACTATAGCATGTAAATAAGCATGTATATTACCAAGGAATAGGTAATATCTTATCTAATAAATCAGGATCAACAAGCTGTAAAAATGAGACAATCAACTAGAACTCGACAGAAGATCAAAGCGAAAGACTTCTTGAATCACTTCTCAAGAGAAAATCTACTCATTTATTAAAAAGGAAAGTCGACAATTGACTAATTTTAGAGGAGCAGAGCAGAGCCAAACTGTTAGAGGTTAGAACCAAGAGTCCTAGATAACCAATCATTGATCCAAGGTTTTGAAAACATGCACAGAAGGGGATAATCAATCCTTAAATTGACAGTACTCAACACAAATGAAGATAGAGCAAGCAAACTTCAACATGTACAACGATGGTTGCTTAACTAGAGAAACCGGTAACAAGATGATCCGTAAAAGCACAAATCATATTCAAAGAAATCAATTCCAACCTGATAACAATTACCTCGAAATATATGGCGGAAACGCCACTCATTTCCATGCAAATCTTTGGCTACCAACTCCTGCACTGGAGGTTGTAGGGACATGTCCTGTTAGAGAAACAATAAAGCCATTAATAACATTAACCCAAAAGAGACGAAACATCCGACATTGGAGTAGGAAAAAGAACCGGACCAATGGAGGTAGGCATTCATCAGCATGCCGTTTCAATACTGAAAATCCACCATGAGTGCTTGTATCCGACGCTGTAAGCATCTTACAGAAGGAATGCACCCGAGGACGTGCAGGCAGAGGCGGCAAATCCTCCTCCTCCACCAACTCCACATCTTGCTGGCAAGTTTGCATAATTTTAACAGCATTTAGTTATTTTCAATTAACATCAGAAGATTTTAAATATCTAAGTAATACAAGAACAAATCATACTTGAGTTTCAGGAAGCAAAATGACTTGAGCAAACACTTCATCTGTATCCAGTTCAGCCTGCAATTAAAAAACGAGCGCATAAAATCCTAACTCAGTGAACCCTAATTCTACAGATAGTATCATTTATATTACCTTCAATTGAACATTAACCACACGACAGAGGATTTTCGGAGAGAGATTATAAGCTGGCATTTGCTGATCATCAGCAACCTGATTCGTCGATGCTTCAACCTACGATACACACCACAAAAAATAACATAAGAAATATGCAAAAAAAAAAACACACACACACACACAGAGAGAATTATGGGTGTAAAATGACAGGTGAAGGAAGCAAATGAAAGCGAACCTGCTCAATATGACCTTGAGGAAAGTAGTAAACAAGCTCTCCTTGGCGAGGCACTGTCACTAACGGACCTGCACACGCGTGCCATAGCTCCTTGTACAGTGCATCTTCTGATCCTACTCGTGCCAAAACAACAACAGCAATAATCCAGTAAAACCTAAAAAAATCAAAAGAAAACGAAAGGAAATCATTGTGAATTATCATAGGTACCTTCACAAGCCACCGGAAAACTCCAGCTCCTGCTCGCAATTCCATTGCGGTTAATATCCACAGAATTACTTCCGTTAATCATTATTTTAACCAAAACTAATAGTATTCGTCTGTTTTTGAACTAGAAACTAATAATTAATTATTCCAGGGAATGATTCTACGGAAAGTGTAACGGCTACAGCAGCAGCAATCAAAATGAACTTCCGCTTCACTTGAAGCAACAACAAGAGCCAGAACTTTAACGATCCGTTTGGCTTCACTAGAAGAAAAGGAAAAGAAATAGTAGTAAAAATCTGATCTAATAATAATAATAGTGTCCTTTCTTTGCTTCTCTGCTTCACTTTCTCTCTCTTCTGCAACCGTCTCAGCAATAGTCGCTGCCATTACCACTCGTACACTGTTTCTGTGTCTCTCTTTCTCTGTAAGCCTCACAAATAGTACTGCGCTTTTATTTTCGAAAAAATGAAATGAAATTTCTCTCTCTACGTCTGTGCCTTCAGTGAAGTCAGATTCTGCAATTATTTCAAACCTAGTGGAATTATTGTCCGTTTCTAGGCTACCGGTACCTCAGGTTATCGCACCCTTCTTTGCGTGTATTATGGTACAGTATTTTTAATTAAAAATCTATTAAAACAATATTTTTATTTTTACAGCATCCCATAAAAACATTTAAAAATGTTTTTTTAAGAATAAATTTAATTTTCTCAGATAAAAAATATTTTAAAAAACATATTATAACAAAAAAACACAAAAGCTAACGAATCACTGTAATCAGTACTGTCCTCTGCTTAACAGGCAATGTAATTAACAACCGGGGGAATCACCGCTTACGTTAGCGGCGTTGTTGATTACGCTTTGCGTGTCTATGTTTGATTGGTTGACACCGGACGACGTTTGTCCTTGGAAACGGAAAGTTGTTCTGATTTTGGGGAGAGATTTTGTCTCGTTATTAACATGCAGATAATCGGATTTAAATAAGGGAAAAAATGTAGATGTCAGTGTACAGTGAATCACCTGCCACTGCTGAAAAAAACATGCAAGACTGAAGACACGTTTCAGGAAATTAGATGGAGACGACGACATTACAGTGGTGGGGATGGCACAAACGTGAAAAATGTAAGAGTAGAATTCATGCGACGAGATTAGATCAGACGTTATAATCATCATGAACCTCCAGGTTTTCTTTCGCCTGTTTTTTTTGTCAAATGCAAGCAACCAAAGAAATGGGCTATGGCTTTTACTTGTGGTCCACTATTCATGTAGTGCATTGTGATGGAGAATTGAAGAGTTTTTTTGTTTTAAAATATCTTAAAATAAATTTTTTATATTTTTATTTTAATATTAATATATTAAAATTATCAAAAACAAATACTAAAAAAATACTAATTTAAAATTTTTTTATATCAAAAAAACTTTTAAAATACATTTATTGACACTGCAATTGCACCATGATTTTTGTAAGTTTTGAATTTTTTTAAATTAATATTTTTAATGTTTTTTTATCTTTTTTATGTTATAATGTTAAAAATAAATTTTTTAAATAAAAAAGTATTATTTTAATATATTTTTAAATATAAAACATTTTGAAAAACAGTTATTTCCACACTATCAAATACTACCACTATCTGTTTGGAATTGCAATCTAGTCATGTTTTTGAAATTTTTTAAAAAAAAATTAGATTTAAATTTTTTTTAATATATTGATATTAAAAATAAATTTTAAAAAATAAAAAATATTATTTTAATATATTTTCAAATAAAAATTACTTTAAAAATCAACATTTATCAAACACGTTTGGGTACAAGAAGCTTCACGCTTGCAACTTTTCATTTCAATGCTGCAGGATGAGCCGGTTCATCACAAACAATAGAGAATGAAAAGAATTCGTTAATCGAATAGAGATCACCTCATATATAGCCTCTTTTTTTTTTTTTTGCCCTTCTTTTTGCATGCAGAACAACAATAGGATTGAGGGTGGTGTGTGGAAATCACTAATTTTTTTTATTTTTCGGAAGAATATGACATAAACTCATAGAGAACTATATTTTGATGGGCATGAAAAATGAGGATCAGTCTCTTGGATGATTCATAGGGTTGAGGGATTCAATTAACCTTTTTTGAGATTATTTTTCAAATCCCATCTTCCCCAAGATACAAAATTCCTTCTCTTCCATTTTTGTAGCTCACCAATTAGGATCAGAAAGTTTTGATAGCCATCAAGAACAATATTGCCGGATACAGATAAAAATAAAGTAATGTTACGTAATATAATAAGAATGTTAAAAGTTGAGGCTATAAAAAAGTCTGCATTTCATATTTCTTTTCTCTTCTTTTCCTTGCCAGATAATCGGTTCTTGCGACTTGCCAGAGCATAGAAAAAGTTCATTGCATTGGCCAGGGAAAAGCTCTGCACAAAAGTTTAGTATGTCCACTTGATTTGTCTTGTAGTAGCAGTGTTGAGTCATATCAACCCAACCAGGAATCTGGTTTAATAAGAAAAGAAAAGGGGAAAAAATCAGGGAGGAGGAGGAGGAAATAACGTTTGAGTTTGTTTGTCGAGCCAAAGTCGAGCACCGATGATCAAGCTAACCTGTCAGTCATTTATTGCTTTGATATGCCAAATTTATATCTTGATTTTGCTGCTGCTTTATTTTGCTGCAGTCTTGAATATATGATTCTTTGAATAAGATGCTCAAATTATTTACTTAGTATATTCTTGTCCAAAGATATATAGTTGCCGCGTAGCAGTTGAAGTATGATCCATCCCTGAGTCATTTCATTTTCTCAGATGTGATACGGAAAGCATCGACTACTTTTCTGCCTTCGGACAATAATTTTCTCTCCTTCACTTCCTTTCTTCTTGTTTTCGTTCTTTTTTGTCCTTTTACTCTTTACCAAAAAGCATCAAGTTCATTTTACAATGCAAGTGCATTCAAAATTTGGTCAAGTCTTTTCCACAGATGATAATTGAAAATAACTGTAAATTTTGCTGTGAAGAAGACCTTTTACTGGGTGAACTTGAAGCCTCTCACACTGCATTTTACTGAAGCTAAGCTAACTCTTTTCACTCATCACTGCCAATCAATATACGACACCCAGAATTGAAGGTCGTTTGCACGCGCGGTGCAATGGGCACGAAGGGTTTTATGATCATAAAAGATATGGCAGTACCCCATACAAGGAGACCATGAAATGCATGGTGTACAATAATTTATATGATCAAAGATATATAGTTGCCGCGTAGCAGTTGAAGTATGATCCATCCCAGAGTCATTTCATTTTCTCAGATGTGATGCGGAAAGCATCGACTACTTTTCTGCCTTCGGACAATAATTTTCGCTCCTTCACTTCCTTTCTTCTTGTTTTCGTTCTTTTTTGTCCTTTTACTCTTTACCAAAAAGCATCAAGTTCATTTTACAATGCAAGTGCATTCAAAATTTGGTCAAGTCTTTTCCACAGATGATAATTGAAAATAACTGTAAATTTTGCTGTGAAGAAGACCTTTTAACTGGGTGAACTTGAAGCCTCTCACACTGCATTTTACTGAAGCTAAGCTAACTCTTTTCACTCATCACTGCCAATCAATATACGACACCCAGAATTGAAGGTCGTTTGCACGCGCGGTGCAATGGGCACGAAGGGTTTTATGATCATAAAAGATATGGCAGTACCCCATACAAGGAGACCATGAAATGCATGGTGTACAATAATTTATATGACGTAAATAAATGGCTCTGTCCCTGCCCTGCTGGTGGTTTCAGATGGGGTTTCCCACAACGTTAGAGCTGATCGAGATAACCCACACGAGCTCATCAAGGTCCTTCGTGTATATGGAGAGCAGCTTAAACTTATTGTTGGCGGGTGGTTTAGAAATAAGCTTCAACCTTACCCAACAATTGGATTTTCAGCTTGACTCATTAATTTTGTCTACGTTTCCTTTTCTCATGTTCATTGTTATGTTTTTTTTTTTTTTTTAAGTGCTATTTGATCTCGACGACAATGACTATTCCATATAAAGTCACCATGATCTGGGTACGGACTTCCTCCAGCTTCAAAAGCTAAGCTGAAAAAACAGTATTCGACGGAGTTTCAAACACTGTCATTATCTTCCCGTGATTCAGGCGTGCGCGCGTGCGTGTAACAGCTATGTATAATAGAAAAGCCATCTAAAACACGTACAGATTGATTCCAATCATTGATAATTAGCTTGTTTTGGTGAGATACCATCCCATTTTCAATTTATCTTTTGCTTTTTCAATAAATATTAGTCATTGTTAACATTTCAACACAAACATGCTTTTATGGATTCTTGTTTTTTTAAAACAAAAGCTGCTTTATGTCTTAAAAAAAATAAAGGAAATGAAACTTCTTATAAAATTAGAAAATAAAAGTAGACTAAACACCTATCTAAGTTTACCTTTTCCCATTTTTTTTCATGTTAAGTAAAAATCCTGGATACTTCTTTTTCATCAAATCCCAGGCATTCCTGGACATTAATTTTTTTTGCATATATATTATTATTGATTCCAATGGTAGTTCAATTATATTTATTATTGAGAATCAATGTGCAAAAACTCTTTAATTAGACCTTACAAAAGTATCCATTAACATGCTATAATGATTATAATGTCCATCAAATTAAGAAATGACTGGTTGAACATGATTATATATCGGAAGCCATGTTTTTTTTTTTTTGTTTTTTTTTCATGAAATGGAGCTAAAGTTGCTACTACCATGGAAGGAGAATATACTGGCCTGGATGTTGACTATCTAAGGAGTTTTGGTTCAGTTCTCGATATAATTCCCCTTGCTGATTTTATAACTAAGTTAAGCCCACGATGTGAAATTTATGGAAAACGTGCTTTGCTCACCAGTGATGAGACACGGATAAAACTGCCTGTCGGGGCTGATGTTTAAGCTTGGAGTGGAAGTTATTTGTTGCGTTTATATTTTTCTATGCAAGTTAAGAAGCTATTGTTGTGTTTATTTTTATGCGCAAGTTTATCGTTGTAGCTACTGCTATGTTTATTTTTCTGTGCAAGTTTGTTGTTGTCTGTGCTCAAACATCTGTTTCTACTGTTTAGAGTGAAAAGTTTGTGGTTTAAGGTTGTTCTGAGCTGCTTCTGCTGGAACTGTGCTGAGCTTCTGTTTCTAGAGGTTGTGTTAAGGTGTTGCTGGAGCTGTTTGAAAGTTGTTGTCACTGCTGGTGCGAAGAATCTGTTAAACGCTGCTGCTGGAATTTAATTTGTTGCTGCTGCTTTTGTTTTCTGTTGAGCTTGAAGGACTACTGTACGTCGAGCTGCTATATATTTCGTGAAGGATTTTAATATTGCTGATTTTTTTCTATGTGAACAGGTGCTATGGTTGTTGCTGGAGAAACATGAAGAAAGCAGTTGCTTCTGCTGCTGCTGCTGCTATGAGACGGTTGTTGCATCTGCATCCTCCTCTGTTGTTTTCGCTGCTGCGAAGAGTTTTGTTTTTGTAGCTGTGTATGAGTTTTTAGTATCAGCAGCCCCCGAGCAGTGAATTAAAGCATTCATATTTTAAATAGAAGTCCCACACATTTAGAGGTAAGACACTAGAGAAATTTTTAGACGCATTACCTATGCTTATATTCCAAATCAAAAAAAGGAAAAAACTTGATGATAAAGAAGAAAAATGTATTTTTCTTGATATTAATGAACTATACAATTCTACTATTAAGAAATTTGTTATTAGTTGAGATGTTGTTTTTCTTCATGAATTTTAAAGAAACAAATGTGTTAAACAAAATACTTTAGAGGATTCAAATAATAACGGTGATTAAAAAAGAGAAAATCCTAAGAAAAAAACACCATAACAAGTACATGATCAAAATACATCTATTAGTCAAAAATCACAATGTAATAAAAAAAAAGCTACATGGATGAATGATTATAAGATAACTAAAATTAATTAATCAAATAATTCACTTACTTATTTTATTTTATTCTCATATTGTGATTATATGACTTTCAAAAACATCATTAAAGAAATAAAATGATAAAAGACTATATATGATGAAATTGTTGCTATTGAGAAAAAAAAAACACTTGAAAGTTGACTAAATTCCCAAAATGACAAAATGTTATTGATTTAAACTGAATGTATAAGATAAATTTGAAGAAAAATTGTGAAGCTGACGAATATAAAACATGTATGGTATCAAAAAGTTACAAATAAGTGTATAATATCGATTATAAAGAAGTTTTTGTTTTGGTTGTAAAGCATGATATAATAAGATAAATTATTGCTTTATTCGCTGAAAATTCATGGCATGTATATATTATTTTATTTTATTTTGTTAATTAACTTTCTTGTTATGTAAAATTCCATAATAAGCATAAGATATATAAGTTGAAAAAAGCTTTATAAAGGTTTATGATAACTATATTTGATATGTGTAATCTTGGAAAGTTGCATTATTTTCTTAACTTTTAAGTGGTTTAACCAATGTCTATATATTTATTTCTCAAAAGAATATGTTTAAGAATTTTAGAGAAGTTTTGGATAAAAAATTACAATTTAGTGAAGAACACACCAAGATTAGTTTGAAGCTAAATAAGGATTGAGAAAGAAAAAAAATATTCTAAACACGAATCTTTTTTTATAAAATATTCTTACTTAAACTAGGATTTAATCAAATATCTCAACATCTATCTTTTCTAATTAATCTCATAGGGAAAAAATCTCTAAATATAATATTTATATTTGATTTTTTTTTTCTAACTAGTTTTAGGAGGTCTATTAATTTTATGTTTTAAATTGTAAGGACAATAAAATTAATTATGGACACTTGAGGAATGAGGGCGGGGGGCTCCCCATTTTTACTCCAATATTGAATTCAGTTTCAAGCTTAACCAGAAATGTAATTGATCTAGAGCTGTACAGGGAGGATAGCAAGAAGATGACAAAATTTCCCATCCAATAAGACCTTCACAGTAACAAAAAAATAACTATTTATATTTACACTTTTAACAGTTAACACCATAAATTTTTTTATATATATTAATGTATGTATCCAACCAGCTTCCATATATTATAATTATATTTTTTTAACATGGATGTTGGGTCAATTTATATGCATCTCCACTAATCTATGAACCCTGAAGTTAACGATCATATAAGCTTCCAGTGACCCTGAGGTTTATGGGACTCGAACTAATGACCTTTAAAGAACAAACCGAGAGTTTGTTCAATAGAAATACACTCCTTAAAGTTCTTTTTGTTTTTGATAAAATAGAGTAAGGACTAAGGATTGAGAAAGTAAATTGATAATTGTAAACATAGGAATCAATTTTAAAAAAGTGTTTTAACAAGTTGGGATATAAATAATTTTTCAATACATATATCTTTGAGTCATTTTCGTAGCATTTTTAAGTAATTTTTTATTCAACCACGTATATAATCAAATAATTTTTCAATTCATTTTTTTTATATAATTTTTTTCCCAAACTGCAACAGCAAAATCCACAGTTATACCAAACAAATAGTTAAGATTAGACTACAAGTCACAAAGAAAAGACAAGCAATTCTTCCGTGCAAGTATTAGCTATAGTTATATACTAGTTATTTCATTTCTGCAGGTCAAATTTTTTTTTAAAAAAAATATGCAGATCTTCTTAACACATGTTCTTTTATATATATATATATATATATATATATATATATATATATATAAAATTTAAAACCTTATATAAGCATCTAACTTTAATAAATTAAGAACCATGTTAATAGATAAATAAATAAAAGTTATTAACAATAAATAAAGACAAAACTAAAAAAATTGAGAGAAAGATGTAGATCAAGATATTTAACCTCTCAACACAGGTCTTTGACATGGTTATATTTAATGACTTTGTTTATCAAAATCTAGTTTTTATTTAATCAAATGATAATATAAATAGATACACGTAAAATTAGTTTAATAAAATAAAAGTGAAAAAAATATCATGCAAGGTTATACATATTTAAAATATTATCCAAAAATAAATATTTTTATTTATAAGTTTTTTTATATATACAAAACATAAAAAAATTTATAAATGAATTAGAATAATCTCTTCAAAAATTAAATGTATAAAAAAACTAAAAAATAATTATTATTTAAAAAAGACTAAATAAATAAAATAAAAACATTAGAGAGAAGAAGTATTAATTTAACTATAAATTAGAAATTTATTTAAAAAAAACATATCAAAAAAAAGCATCAATTAAAAAAATAAAATTTGAAAAAAACAATAAATAAAAAAAGAAGAAGAAAAAGGCAAGGCGTTGTTGTTGGGCCTAACGCATTTGATTATTTTTTTAATTGTTGACGGGGAAGACAACATGCACCCGATTTTTTGAGAAAAATTAAAGTCAAGCTACATGCCATTTGATTTTCCTGAAAAATCAAAACTAATAATTTTTTACTTAAAAAACAATTTTTCAACTTATTTCTGACCCAACACACCTAGAAAATACTCTGGGCACTTTGATAAATTCATTCATGTCTCAAAAAACTCAAACTCAAACCGAGACAAAAAATCTTCTCAAGCTCAAATATGTTTGTTAGGCAATTTAAATGTGAAAAAACACTTAATGGAACTCTTTTTGTCAAATAAAACTCGTTAACACTAAGATTAATTGTTTTTGTAGCCAAAATCGATGTCAACGGTGATTTTTTTTTATCATAGAATCCGACAATTTTTTCTTTCATCCCTCAGACCATGAACTAAAAAAAATAAGAAAAATAAAGTTTTGGACTAAAATTAATTTTTTAAAAAACTTCAAAAATTAGAGGGACCCGAGTTTTCTAATTCGGAAAGTATGATGACTAAGTTGAATATTTCACAAAGAAGTTCAAAAACACCACTTATCTCTTTCGTATGTTTTACTTTGCTCATTTGTTATTTAATTTTGTCATTCCTTAATAATTTTAGTTAATTAGCTTTCAATTAGGTTTTTAAAGGGTATAATTAAAAAAAATAGAAAAAAACACTCATCATGGACACAGTAGTGCCCATGAGTGTGTCTACAGTGCTTAGATGAAAAAATATTTCTTCCATGCCTTTTAGACATTCTTACAAACAAGTAATTTAAGCAAACCCAGAGTTTAAAAATTTGCGTAAACATTTGCATCAATTCTGGACAAGTAATTTGCTAGGGTAATAATAAATGAATTGGTTCCTCGTTAATTGTCTTGAGTAGGAAATGTTAAATTCATCACACAAATTTAAATTCCTCGCACATAAATATGCAAATACGTTTTGGTCTCGAAATTTTATAAAATATAAAATTTCATTTACACACACTCTCTCTATATAATATATATATTGGTGTGGTTATAAGGGTAGATGTATAGAGTTGCTAATTGAAGAAAGTAATTAAAAGAGAATAGATCAACTCAGCCAAGGATACAAACAATATTTGGAAGAAAAGAAAAGCAAGCTTTTAAGAGGTTGTTTGTAAGGATAATATTTGTAATTACAGTAATAGTTGTTTTATAAAATAAAATTTACTTGGAAAAATATTAAAATAATATTTTTTTTATTTTTTAAATTAATTTTTTGCATCAACATAATTAAAAAACATTAAAAAATTAATTAAAAGCAAGAACAAACTCAAGTTTTGATAAAAAAAACAGGTTGAAACTCACTCCTAAATATCTCCTAACTCGAATGTCAATGCACTGTGAATAAAATTATTTAAGTGTTTTGAAAATAAGGTAACAATTACTTTTTAAAATGTTTTTCACTTGAAAATATATTAAAAAAATATTTTTTTAAAAAAATATTTTTAATATTAACATATTAAAACAATTAAAAAATTAATTTTAAACTAAAAAAACTAAATTTTTAAATAACACCAATTCATACTCGTTTACATTTTCCGTGGCATGCGGTCAGTTGCATTACCCCAATTTCATGTGGAAATCGTGGAGAAAGTGCATTATTATTAAAATAATCATGTCTATATAGTGACCTCAAGCCCAAGAGCAGAGCAAGCATAGAATCATCATGGGCTTTGAAGATTTCCAATATTTGGGCTCATGAAGCCTTTCCATTTACATAGGCCATCCCATATCTTCAGCTAGCGAACCTCAAGGCGCTTTGCGAATTTACCAGTGAGGCATCTCCATCTCTAACAAGGATGGTGGAGGCATTCTTCTCTACGACCCAAATGGACTTCGACTTCGCTCACCACCACTCCCTGTCCCAGTCGCAGTCCCACCCATTTATGCTTCTTTCCGGGCCTCCTTCCTGGTAATCGCTTATCCTCCCCCGATTTATTGTAGTTTTCCAAGGTGTGATTATTTCAAGTGAGTGAACTTGCAGCGGGAAAACGTCTCTACTTTTCCAGTTCGCTTACAATGTCGCGTTAGAAGCTGAGGATGATCGCAAAGTGGTCTTCATATGCCACCGTAGCAGGATAGAAAGCGCCCCTCCTTTTCTTTCTCAGGTAAGAACTACTCTCCCTTGTAGAAAAGGAAGTATTATTGTTTCTTTGTTTCTCTGGGGTATAACCATCTTCTGATAGGGTTAATACTTCTTAAATGTTTCAGGGTATTCAACCGTCTTCTGATATCTTTAAACGCATTCAAATGAAGTAAAGAATCCACGCACTGTTAATTATCTTAAGCATGGCTTGCATTTGAGCTACAATTGTAATAATTGATCGATTCCCTTTTTTTTAAGGTATGTGGAAGACGATGAAGGAATCAAGAAGTATTTTGCTGCATTCCACCTGCATGATACATTTCCTCTATCTGTGGTTGTTGATGATTTTGGAGACTTTTTCTATGAAAGGTATTCCCTTTTCTTCATTTTCCAATTCTCTCCCGGTGTGAGAGGTTATATACTGAATTTATTGTGGTTAACTTCATTTGGGTTTTCTTACTTTCCGAAATTCTTTTAAGGAAATGCCAAGAGAGATATGGTAATCCTCGTGGAAGAGACTTAGCACTGGTTCGGATTTTAGCTTTGTGCCACAATGCAGTAATGTCCTCAAAGTAAGCTTTTTTAGTTACTACTGCAACTGTACTGCTTGAGTTTCATAATCTTTTATTAAAAGTTAAAACTAGAGATATCTGATTTAAGTTGTTGGAATCGCAGTGACAAAGGACACTGCAAGCTTTTGATCTCTGATACACACCATGGAGACTCCCCGAGGTTGCTCTTCCTTTATAAAAGATGGGTTCCATCCATTTTCACGATCAAAGGTTTGTTCAACAAAATGATATTTATTTTGTTTTTTGCTGCCTCCGATATCATATTGGTGTGTCTCATTTCTTCGTTTACAATATGGCTGATTGTTTATACTTAAGGTGATGGCAATGGATCATTTCTTCTAAAAAGTTACAGCAACGTGGGAAGTGACAGCACTGAGAAAATGAAGATTGCAAAGTACTCGTTAGTTTATCAGCGTCTATTGTTGGAAGGGATCATTGAGGATGAGGAGATAGACAACCATGCTGTTGTTAGTGCTAGTGTAGAGCAATTAATCGCCGCTAAATGATGTTATATGATTCCAACAACATTACGGGTATACAATCAACAAACAGTTCTTTTGGATTATGTGACTTCTAGGTCCAGTTTCCAGTAAAAGATGTGCCAATATGTGTTTATCTTGTACCCTGGTTTTGCAAATCGAAATGTTCATTCCAGCATTTGATAGTTCTAAACACTTGAGCAGAAGCGTGCCTTTTCTTTTGTAATTAGTCATGGTTTTTCCTGCACCTAAAGTTTACAGCACTCCCATTTTGGTTATTTCTTCTTCTTGCATTGTTTTACCCTCAGTCCCTCTTCTAGTTTCATTAAAATCGTCACTACATTCTACAAGATGAATGTGAATTCGGTCAAATGCAAGCCACAAACTCGCACTTCTGCTGTGGCTTGGCTCGTTAAAATGCTTTGCGTAGTTTCAATATCCGATGCAACTGACATAACCTGAACTTGAAATGATCATTTTTCCACTCTATTAACTTCATAATCATTTCCAGCCCTGCGCATAACAGTACACAAGAATATTTGATAGTATAGAAAGCTAAATTCACAATAAGTTTACTTTCAATTTTCAAGAACTTTAGTCTGGACGCTACCAAAAGATCCATATTCACAGAGTCAAAGAAAAGGAAGTCACGAACATGGTAGGGACGTAGGGTGACACTCGTATTTATTTTTCTTGATAAGATATTACTAGTAAACTCATCCCTGATATCCAGGGTCACAGAACTCTCCTCCAAGATCATCACAGGCCTCCTCTTGGAACACCCTGTAATGAAAAAAAAAATCCTCGTTAGAATCTCAGATTTTTTGTTCAATTCTTCTAATCGCAAATCTTTAAAACTTTTAAAATGAGAAATGGGATCCTAAGGTCTTACTTCTTGGGACTATTGTACTCTAAATATTCTCTGTCAATCTGCTCTGAAGTGCTGCGAGGAGTATTTCTAGCATCTGGTTTGAGCTTCACTTCAGGATACATCTCAACATCGCAAGCTTCCCCTCCTATTGTCTCACAAGCCTCAGCTGGGAAAACACTGGACAAAACATGTAAAGAAAGTAAATTGTTAATCATAACTTCTGAAGTTCAAGAAAGGAAACTGAGGGTGATGGAGGATAGAACATACGAGGAAAAGGAGCTGTTAACAACTATTGAGGTGTCGTTTGCCGCTGGTGAACTTGCTTTGATCGGGGGGGCAATTGGGAGTCTGTAACCTCGAGACGGCCCTCTGTGGCGAAGCCAAGCTTTTGTTAGGTGTTACAGGAGGGACAAGTGGTGGTGCAAGAAATATGGCTGCCTGCATTTTCTATGAACCGTGTGTGGAATTAGAGCTTGAAGCCACTAACTTTTGGTAATACAGACCTCATTAAAAGCATCAAAATATAAAACTTTCAACAGAGCACCGCGTTGCCAACAAGCACCTAGCCGTTGTAATTCTATCTTCTTTTTGTGTTCATGGAGAACCATTCTACTATAAATTAATTCATTTAGTTCTGGTTTGTTTGATTTGATAATTTGATTTTAAATTTAGTTCGATTTATTTGCTAGCAAATATTGAAATCCAAAAAAAACAAAAAGAGAATTTGATATTTTAAGCTCGTATCTTTAACCCAAGTTTATGAAAAATCATAAATTAAAAATCAAACCAAACAAAACACCCTTACTATGATAACATATAATGCTAATATTTAGCATTATAGTAGTTATTATTTTTTATTTAAAAATTAATCAAAATAATTAATTTTAAAAAGAAAAGAAAAGAAGAAGAAGAGCCCCGTGCCATCATTGAAACCAGACGACATGGTTTGCACTTTGCACACTGGTCGATATATTGTCAGACATATCATTTTACCATCCTCCAATGCAATAATTAACTTTGGATCAATTATTTCTACGAGTCTGAAATCTCCGTCTATCCAAAAAACATAAATACATCTCACAAACGACAAAATGGCAACAGGTAGAGTTGCTAGCAGCCTGTGACCCGGCCTTGCATGAAAATTTAGGGATTATCTGGTGTGGTAATATTATTGTTATTTTTTAAAAATATTTTTTATATAAAAATATATTAAAATAATATCTTTTTATTTTTTAAAATATATGAAAGTGATACCAAAATATATAAAAAATAATTTTAAATAATTTTTTTTTCTTTTTGTAAATCACCGTTTGTGCGTTCCCAAATAACGCAGCAAGTGCCCGTGTAAATCCACAAAGGAATGGTTGGTAATTACAGCTGTAAGGGGCAATTGACACTTTCTATTATTACTCAACTTAAAGCCTTTCGCACCATGTTCCTGCTTTTGGTCCCGGAAGCATGACCTTTCCGATCTCTCAGTATCCCATTTCATGCTTTTTTGCAGGCTTTTCATGCTCCCAAGGCATACCCACATCATCAGGCACATTTTACCATATACATGCTCAGTGCTGGGCTCATCCCATCAACTTTCACTCTTCAATATAAACAGGAGAAATCCCAGAAAGACATATACAGGAGACACATAGCTGGAGTTAATGATTCCAAACCATTAAGTTCAGCTAAGTTCATACTAGAATATATGCTGTAGAGCTTTATTGGTGGTAGTGACATGCACGCGTGAACTGTCCACATGAAGATGATATTCTAGCTGTTTAATGAATTAAAAAGGCAAAGAAAAGGTGTCATTCTTAACCCAGAAAGGAGAAAAGCAAGAATAAACTGCACTGCATTCAACTTCAATGAAATGAAAAGAACAAAAAAACAGTTTGGATGGTCTTGCGATATTAAAATGGCCGTCCCAAACTCAAACAAGTTCCCACATGAAAAGACATTGCCAAGCATGTATTGACACGTTGCATATGCAATAAAATCTACTTCCACCCTCGTTCTATCTGATGCAGTGAAGTTTAAAGGTTCATGAACATTGACAAGTTGCCTACACAGGCAACATTCAACAAAGATCAATCCACAATTGGATCAAATTTGATGCAATAAAGTTTAAAGGTTCCTGTTGCTTTGGAATTGACAGCACCCTTAATAGACAAAGTAGATAAACAGAGAACCGCGTGATTTTTTAAGGTAAAAGGACGTGCAATTTCCAAAAAGTTTCGTTCAAACAAAGACAGCCAACACAATCCCACCATCGTTAGAAGAGAGAACACGATAATGCAGATTGTGTCCCACGTAGTCGATTGATGATGAGTTTTTTCCTCTAAAGTAAGTAATCTCCTTGACTTACCAATCTTCAGTCACAGCACTGGTTAGGTATACAACACTGTAAACTACTGTATGATAATTAGCAGAACTTACAAATTCAAGAATTGGTGGAAACCAAAGAAAAAAAGCAACCATAGGGCTCCACATCATGACCTCTTTACCAATCTGAGAAAAGAGTTGGTCCACATGAACTGCAAACCAAAGAACTCAACAAAATTCCAATTTGACCTGTGTTTTTAGCGATTGTACTTACATTTCCTTTAAAAACTGTGCAGTTGAGATAGCATGGGGACAAGCTCGTCACTTGAAGGCCTATCTGCAGGCATTTCTGATTGACAAACAACAGCAATTCTCACTGCCATAAGCATCTCATCTTCCTCAACTTCTTCCCCAAGAAGACTCTTATCAAGCGCCTCTCGCGCCTCCCCTGCTTGTTGCAAATGTCGAAGCCAACGACCCAAACTACCGCCACTAGCTGTTTCCCCAAAGAATGGATCTGTAGGGTCTCTCCCAGTTAGCAAAACACCCAATATCATCCCAAAGCTGAAAACATCACTTTTATCCGAGTACCTATCGAAATTGGAAATATCATTCATCTTTGTTATATAACCACATAAAGAAGTTTTAGCTTTAAAACAAAGCATGCATCAGAAATAAAAGAAAGCAATCATGCATATCGTAAAAAAATAAAAGCTAAAGATCATGGCTGAACACATTCTAAACCCCAGCAAATTAGCATCAAGAAATCCCAATAAAAGCATATCAGGTGGAGACCTCTTAAAGGTACTTTAGCTAAGAGAGATTAATTTTGTTTATAAAGGTGCTTAGCGAATTCCATTTGCTTCCCATTCGTTTATTAGCGAGATTAGCTTTCACTTTAGTCAGATGATTCATCTTGTTTACAGCCTAATAAAACAGTTGAATCTTCAAAGACACCAAAGAGAACCATGAAGCAAGTCAAACGTTAATATAATTAACTATCAGATTATTAAGCTGCCAAAAGAAACGCAATAGTTAGAAACCATTCAGATGCAGAGACCATGCATAGTGATGAAGATGAAGCTCCCACATGTTTGAACTTTGAAGCATCACAATTACAAGTCATCGAGTCATATCATAATTACCGCTGAATAGAAGTGCAGCAAATTAATTTCATGTACCTGCAATCTTGGAAACACTCAGGAGCACTATATCCAGACGTAGCTCTATCCAAATTAGGCGTAAGCTTAGCCAGTCCAAAATCAGCCAACCTTGGTTCAAACTCAGCATCCAAAATCACATTCCTGGGCTTCAAATTATAATGCAAAATCTGAGGGGCGCATTCGAAATGAAGATACCTAAGCCCTTTAATAACCCCAACGGCAATCCGAAGCCGAACTTCCCATCCAAGTTGCAACTCATTCTCTCTCACTCTATTCATTGCATCTTCAAGACTCCCGGTTGGCACATAATCATAAACCAAAGAGAACCTATCTGGCTCGCGAACATAAGCCCTTAAACTCATCAGATTCCGATGTCTCAAACTAGCTAGCATTTCCAGCTCCTGCTGTATCCTTCTCTTTACTGATTTGCTCTGCCTCTCAGGGGAGCCAATCTCAAATGGCTCGAACCTCTTGACAGCAATGGTTAGCCCATTGTCCAGTGCAGTCCTGTAATACTTTCCATTGGAGCTTGAACCTAGCAATTGATTCTCATTTTCAAGAGCTGATTGAAGACTTTTAGGAGTGATTTTTGGAGAAAATATAACTGGGCCTTTGAGAATCGGAGTTCTCTTCATGTACCGGACCAAGAAACGGACTACAAAAGCAAAAACAACGGCTCCTATTAATCCAGTCAAGACTCCTAAGAAGATGCTTACAAGTATTCTCTTGAGTCCATTCTTGGATTGGGTTGGAGTAGAAGGAGATGGAGGTGTGACTTTACTACTTTCTTGACATTGTACACTTGCGTAGTACAAGCAAAGAACGAACAGAAAAAGCAGCGAAGCTGTGACTTTGCTATTGCTAACTCGAAGACTGTATCTTCTTTTCTCCATTAGGACCTAAAAGGCCTCAAGACCTCCCA
Organism: Populus trichocarpa; assembly: GCF_000002775.5. Taxonomy (NCBI): domain Eukaryota; kingdom Viridiplantae; phylum Streptophyta; class Magnoliopsida; order Malpighiales; family Salicaceae; genus Populus; species Populus trichocarpa. The sequence goes on along the minus strand of NC_037287.2, from coordinate 17,286,421 downwards.
CAGGACCCTATAAATGATACCACAAGCTCAACAAAATCTCCACAGCCCACATCTTCAAAACTCCTTCTAACTCAAGATTTTCGCTTAAACCCAAGAACCATTAATCATAAAACTTCAATCTTTAGCATTCTCAAGGACACCAAGTCCAAGGAGCTTGAAAACGAGAAACCCAGGAGTTTCAAGAGGACCAGTTTCTTAAAGAAACCCCATCATATATATTAAGCCATATTTGTTAAGAGAACTTTTTTCCAAGTGCTGGAAACTAAGGGATAATATGAGATAAAAATCGAATCCCAACTCAAAATCTTCACCAGAAAGAAACCGAGAATCTTAACGTCACTGATTCCCACTTCTTCGGTGAATTTCACACTAAGAGAGCTGCACTCACACTGTACGCATTGGTTACTGCCCCCAAAATACACCACATTTCACCAAGGAAAAGGTCTTCAACAAACCCCAGAAACACAAAAACATCAGAAATGATATAATCTTCTTTTCTTCTAATAGTAAGTCAGAGTAGTGACTATTCGTTTTCTTTGACTACCTCAAGAACAAAATCAAAAGGCCCTCAACTGCTTGCTGTTATAAAGAAAGAAAACAGTTAATATAATACTAAAAGTAGCAGGTAGAGAAACAAAAAAGAACTACAGCAGCTACTTACTAACTAAAGCCTCCTTCTATGGGAGTCTTTTTCTTTTTCAGTTTCTCTCTCTAGAAAATAAACAACACATTCAGTGTGTGAGACTCTCTCGCTCGCTCGCTCGCTTTCTCGATTTTCTTACAAATGAGAGAGGGAAGGGGACTCTCAATCTTTCTTTTGTTTCTCTTTCTCATGAGGACAAAACTTGGTAGGGGTGTTAGAAAAAGAGAAGAAGAAGATTTCGTTTATAATATTTGTATTATTTGATGATTCATCAAACTCGGAAAATATAAATATTATTAATGATAATAAATTAAAAATTTTAAAAACAAATATTGCGGAATAAATAATAAATTATATTTTTTAAAATCTAATTAACTCGATTTAACTTATATATTATTTTATTTTTTTGTTTTTACATTTAATAAGATACAGAATTAAAATTTATTTTTATTTTATTTAAAAATATTTTTACTTTAAATTTCTTGTTATTGGGTTTTCTTGTAAATTTTTTTAAGATAATAAAAGGTAGTTTATCTTTTTACCCGAGTAAAAAGATGTAATAATTTAAGGCATGAAAATTATATTTAAGGTATCATGATAATTATAATTAACAAGTTTGTCTAATATTATATTCAAGCAGCCCAAATTAAAAAAAAAAATTGAATAGATCATATTTTTTAATTTATAAAATATCCAAAAATAAATTGAAAACAATTTTAAATCCATCCTCAACAATCCTAAAACTTGGGGTTCCCTTCCCTTCCCGCCTTTCAGAAGACCAGAGCAGAGCTGGGTCCATAGCCATGTAAGGACAGGCATCACTCGTGTCCTTATCACCAGGCCGAAAGCGAAACATCGAACTCTGTTTGGGTGCGAGCGAGCGAGGGACAGCTTAAAGGAGGAGTTCATTTGTTGATGTCTTGATGAGATCTTGACCGTTGATATGGCAAGGAAGGAACATCACGGGAATCTGTGCTGGAATGAGGTTTTTACTTTTTATGATTATTAAACAAATGCCACTGTCTTATCGTAGGATTTGTAATTGTATATATTTCTTTTCTTTTCTTCACCCGAGAAGAAGTGCATTTCCCTGTCGTTCTTTCTTTCTTTATATATATATATATAATTATTCCCTCAGTCACAGCTATTATTATTGATGCTATTGTTGAATTTCCTCATATTTATCATATGTTGCTGCTAAGTTATCTCCATTAATCATTTGCTTGTTGTAACAATACTCTCGTCTTCAAAAAATTCTTTTCGTCAAGAATCAATTTTGAATTCTGAAAATTGTTCGGACAATTCTTCTAATTCTTTCCAAGTGGCATCCTCTTCAAATAATTTTGTTTACCTCATCACAATTGCACGGTTGCTTTTCTTCATCATCTTTCTATCCAAGACAACAACATGTTTAACCTTAAGACTGTCACCCTCATCTGTCATTGGTAGTACTCAAGTAATAAGTATACCATTGCCCGACTAATTAACGTAGTGTTAGTTATTAATTGTTAACGTTAACCAGTCCCCTTTGCTGCTTGACTCATTACAGTGTCGTATTGCAGAGAACACCTCCCTTGAACGGTTGGGTTTAGAGACCTGGGCAGAGCAATTTCAGGGAGGACCAGTTCCTTTCACCCCCTTTTCTTTTATCATCAGGTGGAATGTTTCCTTCAATTGACTCCCTCAATCCTAACTACTCTTTCCTAAATCAATCACGAACCGGCTCCCTTTCTCAAGTCTGACAGCACTGCCGCGTATCAGGTCATCAGAGATATGGCTGGTCATCATACCAGGGCTTTTCTTTAACCTGCACATGCCTGTCAGGTACGTTCAAGTGTCTAGTCAATCACAGGCTGCTGGGGACTGTTCCAAATTTCTCAATTCAATTCTCTCAAGTTATTAAAAAAGTTGGCTTTCAGTTCAACTCCACAGCATTTATCTAGCACTTGATTCTAATTAAAAAATTTGAGGGTTTTTTTTTGTTTTTCTGGATGGTGCAAACTTCCATTCACAAGAAAGCTTCACTAGAATAAATCAAATGTACAAATACACAATGCCCTAAACCTAAATCCTCTCAGCTCCACCACAAAAAGCAACAAAACAAGCTGATTAAACAAAACCATTTCACATAGCAGACCCTTTCGTTCTCACCAGGGGGAGATTATCAATACAACCTTGACCGACTAATTTTGCAGAGATGCCCCTGGGGCAGGCATGCCAACCTACCACTCTCCTCTATTTCAAACCCTGCTTACATCTTCAATGGAGATTAAACTTAAAAATATACTTACAAAAAAAAAAAGCATGATACCACAGCCAATTTATGTTTCAACTCTCCAGCTTCATTGTAGTCACCAATCAAATATATTCCTCTCTTGAGCATGTCAACCATTTGAGTCTGATAATAATGCAAGGACCTCACTCTCATCAAAGCCGGACTCTATGGCAAGCTCGAGCGGGGTTTTACCTTCACCATTAACAGCTCGTGGATCTGCTCCCCTGCAAATGCATTAGGACAATTTAGTAAAGCATTTCATAGATCTTAATAATGCTTTTTTTTTCCCTTGTAGGAAGCATGCTGGACAGAGTGATGCGCATATCAAAGATGATAAGTGATAAACTGTATGGCACATGCGTGATGTAATCATGACAAGACATGGATCAGTAAAATTCACCTTGAGAGGAGCAATTTTGCAAGGAAAGGTCTGCCTCTGAGAATACAACGGTGGAGCGGTGTCTGACCTCTAGAATCTGTTGAATTTATATTCGCACCATACTGTAAGAGGAGTTCTAGCATGCCAATGTCGGCTGTTTCACAAGCAAGGTGAAGCAAGGTACAACCATCTAGATCCTCCAAGGTCAGGCCTTCACTTGACCCTGCAAAGTTTAAAGAGCTAGTGGAAGACCTATCCAATGAATTCCCCGTTGAGTAGCTAGAGAGTTGTTCAGGGTTTGTCTGCTCTTGCAATAGCATCGCTTTAGCAAGTGTTAGGGAAGAGCTACAAGATGCTTGCTCATACACAGCACTAACATCTGCTTCATGATGAACAATAAGACGGTATACAGCCTTCTTGTCATTGGCACGAACAGCTTCCCAGATCTGTTGGGCCACTGATTGACTATTTTGGTTGTCTCTAGGCTTGCGAACAAATACCTTTTCCGCATACTGTCATCCAAAGGAAACCAAGATTTCACTTCCAAGTTCTAACATGTCCACAATAGCTTATCCCAATCATAAAAAATAAAAAAACCATGAACAATTATCTGCAACTAAAAGAACAGATTCTAGAAGTGAAAGCTAGGGACAAAGTTATTAGTTAAACCTTTGCATGGATAAACTTCTCCTTTACAGATATAGAATCGGCAGGATTGGGTTTGCCGATAAAGAGCAGCTGTGGTTTATCGGACTTGAACGAGCTTCACCGGCAGAACATTCATGAATATTAGCAACGAGTAATAGAAGTAATTATATACAGCTTGAGATAAAAGGGAATGTTTATTTCAATGATGGTTCTTTACCCTGTGGGGATGAGTTCAACCTGCAAGGCACTTCTTGATTGCAATAATTCCTCCCAGACTGAGTTAGCAAAGGCATTTCCCAGAGACTGGAACAAACTTATGACTGATGGCTCCCACACCTTGACATCGAGTGTAAGTGACCTTACCTGCAATTAAATTCAACAGATTAAGTGCTGGACCGATGAACATACAATATTAATATCACCAGTAGGAATTAACAATGGACATAACCAGAGCACCTTCAAGAATAGTGCCGTCCATAACAATCAGCATATACTCAAACCCTGTCTAATCTGCTAAGATAATTATCCAATTATACAGCAACTTTGCCAATTTATTTTAAGATGAAAGAGATAGACGCTTAGGACCAGCATACAATCTTCTGGTTGTTGATAAAGTGAAAAACAGTAGTAATTGACAAGTCAATCAAGTCATCCCAAAGTCTGTCCACCTAGCTAATATTCTTCAGGCTACTGAATCTGGTGTGAATGAATGAAAATGATAGCAAACTGCTTTATTTAATGATTATTCTAACTGCTCGAAGCATCTTTCACAGATACTGGTCTATATTGCTGTCCAACAAGCATTTGATACCACCCACATTCTTCCAACATTAATGGCATGATGTTTATTAAGAAATAAGTATGGCTCACAAAGCAATACTGCAAAAAATCAAACCTTCCAAACTTGAAAAGAAGTTTACCTTTGATATATGTACACCAAGATTACGGTGAACACCAGAACATTCAATGCAAATAAGAACTCCAAGATTTAGAGATGCCCAATCTGGCTCAGGGGCACCGCAATCAGCACATTTATCATTTCCACAAACTCTTTGCAACACATCAATTGGCTTCTCTGCACTGGTTCGTTGCTGTTGCGAACTTCTGAATGCTCGTTCATGATGTAAGGCGGCATGGCTCCTCTCAGATGCATATTCATCAACAGCAGAAGGATCAAAATCAGTACTTTCAAATGAACTACTCTCACTGGCAGACCGATGATGACCACTTCCCAGGGGACTAGCCGAGAGACACTGAAATTTAACAAAACTACACTCATAAAAAAGTCTTGAGAATTAAAATGCCAACAATGCTCTGAATAGTTACCCTCTCAGGAGCTTGTGAGCTTAGTAGTGAAGCAATAACCCCTGTTATTTTTTCAATCCAATCCATTTGATCCAGTGCACTCTCTGCCTGCACTGACATGCATAAATAGGCATTGTTAAGGATCTATTGCAGAAAACATCCTTAATTACACAACATCTTATCCGTCCCTGCCAGAAATCAACAATGGTGATTATATTTAAAATGCAAGGCAGCTTTTACTCCCAAGCCACATATACAAGATACATCCCACATCATACCTGCAACGTGTAGTTCTTCGTTGGTGAGATGATCCTGAAGCAAAATCGCAGATCTGACTGGTCAGCATCGACTTTGATTGTTGATGTAAGAAGGTTCACGGTGTGATGAGCAACAGACTTTTCATCATGCACTCCACCATGATGGTGAGAAGAAAGCCAACGACTTAACAATCCAGATCCAAGCTCAGAGCTGTTCCTTTGACCAGAAAGTTGACCGCCAGAACCCTATAAAACATACCAAGCATGATGAAAAAATCCAGTAGGCATCAAGAACAGAATAAACTTCAAGCACTCTATACATAAACTTATTTTTCACATAATTACTCACTGAAGGTTTGCTGCTCTGTTTACGATAGTAATAAAGCATTCCTCGGCTATCAAGAACAAAAAATCTTCTTTTCCAGTCACCTCTCAAGCTAGAGGATCGTTTTGACAGATAACCTTGTCTGATAGTTTGAACCTGAAAGTTTGCTTCTTGTTTTAGAAGTAAAATTCACCTGGAAAAGAAGGATCTGTAAAAGTTCCCTCATAGGTGTAAAAGTTCTACACACCTTCCCCTTTGCAGCGGATTGCATAACAGCCTCTATCATTTTGTGTGAACTTCTACCAATGGCTTGTATACCGTCTCCATTTGGAGATCCATTAGAACCATTGGAAGACCATCTACTCTCACGATCAATTTGTCTCTTGTACTCTTGCATCCTTTCATTGAGAGATGCCTGCTCATAGTTAGATCTTTCCCTTGATTGTTGAGCATAAGTCAAAACCTGCAAAAACAACAAGAGACGTCTTGTTTCCATGAGTCAACTAAGAAAAGACTTCCCATTTTTTTTCTTTACCATTGTGCTTGCCCTGTGCCATGTTCACCCAAGACCTTACAGTTCAACATACAAAATTAATGACATGTAGGAAGTCCAGAAAAGTTAAAAACTAACCAAAATCAATTCCCATCAAACAAATTTAGGCACATAAATGCAAGTTGAATACTTTGATATTAGCTAGTCATTGAGACAACCAACCCTGCCAAAGTCTCGCCTCTGTACACATCCTCATACTTGCCAATCCACAAATATTTATTTGTATAAAATAGAGCCTCTTCAAAATTGTAGGGGTCACCACACCAACCTTCCTCACCATTCAAACATCCCAAAAGCTAAGATTTATATTGGAGCACAAGATTGTGAAGCTTCTAAGATGGCCAGAGCTCACATATTATTGATGGTTGATTCTACGAAATGCCATTCACAGTGTAATGGTATTAGCTTCTTTGCTGGACTGTTGGTCTTCAGGCCTGCCCTATAGAAAAGAATGAATAAGGAGAGGCCTATCGATGAATAAGCAACTCGAATACATCTCCTTTCACCAACCTCCCTCGTCAGCCCTCACTTAAATGGCAAAGTCGTTTGATGACTAAAATCCAATGGAGCTTCTGAATGGCATAATCATCCTTTTATTCTTCTTCTCTTTCCTTCTTATTCTTTCTTTCTCTTTTTTTTTTGGCAGGAAGTATGAACAAAACATAGTCTTCCTCAAAACAATAATCAGATTTCACATATTTTGAATATAATGACATGACTATTGGAAGAGTTGACAGTAATCTACAGAAATACATAGTAATAATAAACCTGATGAATGTATGGCTCCATTTGATGCAAAAGCTCATAGCCCTACAAGCAACAAAGGTTTTACATGAGCATATGCATGATAAAGTTTAAAGCAAGTCCATAAAGTACAGAAGTACCACCATGTGTCCTACCTGTTTGAAGTAACGAAGATGTGCATCCATTGTCCCACTGACTGCTTCCAAAAATTCAAACCTCTTCTTTGCTTCGACATTAGAAATAGCAGTTACCTGGATGCAGAGTGAGCAGATTATAAAATCCAAGTTCTTGAAATATCAGAATAAGTGTTAATATTAACTATATTAAGTTTTCAAAAAAAAGGAGTGGTAGATGAAGTAGCTAGTTTGGGTTTTACTTACTAGATGAAAGCGAGCTTGCTCAAACACAGCCCTTGCATTATGAAGCTCCTGGTATATATCAAAACTCAATTAGAAATATAAAATGGAGGATGTTCAAGATCACAGCCATAGATAAGAACCGCAGCAAAATCATAATACCTCCTCTAAAAGAATAGCCACGTCAGACCTCGTGCCTTTCCTCAGTGACAGAAACTTCTCACGAGCCTGTCGCATATGTGAACATTAACTACAAACAAAAGACTATTTTGCATAGATTCAAGTATGGAACTTCATGGCTCAAGTTGCATTCTGTATATCCACCCTATTAGCAATGGCCATGTGTAAACAACTCGAACATCCCCAAAATCTAGTTAACAGTGCATGAGCAAGTCATCAACGTGATGCAACATCCATGCTACTGTGGATACTGCACATCTTGAGTTCCTATTCCACGGCTCATGGTGAAATATGTGTAACATACCAGGCCAAACAGAGCTTTGGAAGCACAAAGTCAATTATCCTTCGATAACTAAAACCTTACCTCCCAAAGCAACATAAAGATACATACATGTGTGTGTGTGTGTCTTTTCTTTTATGTGTGATGCAGCAGATTTCAGCTCAATTCCAGTAAGTGTATTAAATTTGTCAGCCTAAAAGTTGTGCAATTCAATTGCATGCTGTGTTTGACTTCACTTACCATTGCAGGTTGCAAAGATAGCTTGGGATGATAATAAACTTAACTGTAGCATTATTGCAATAGCAAAGATTTCCTTAGACTGAACAAAGACCATTATAGGTTCATCCCAACATTTCTGACTAGCAGTCAACTTCATAGTTAATGGTACTAAGAGTCTAGAATTATTCTGAAAAAATGTTAAATTACCATGATAAGTTCATTCAATCAAATGGCATCTAAAAAGATGGCAAGATATTAAAAATCTTATAAAGAGGGAAATACCTGGTCGTAAAGAAGGCTAGCCTTGTCAAAACGCTTCCTTGCTTCCTGCATTAAGAGAAGATTTTTTAAAGTAGCAATTAAACGCAATATCCAGGAATTGGGGAGCATTAAAGTGTACAGACACATCAAATGAAACCATGAAAACAAATTTGCAATTTCACAACAGGGAAACAATAAAACTCCTTAGAGATCTCACAATAATCAAGAGTTGAACAAACAAATTTGGAGAATGTGGATCTGATGGGAGAGAGCAGCACAGAAAGTTGGATGGCTATCAATAAATCAATCCTAAATGGTACTATATTTATGTTACAATATAAGGAAAAGTCACATCACAGCCTTGCAAAATTTATATTTTGCATGAACTTGGTTGCTTGGCCTTCCCCCCAGATTTGCGTGACATTCATTGACCATCATAAGGAGACAATGATAGGCATTTGGCAATATTAAGTACCTTCACCTCAAGCAAATCAATATTGACAAAGTGTAATAATCTGTCATTCAGCATATGTTCAACCTGAAAAGCAAAAGGAAAGGAGCTCAGGTCACACCAGAGAACAAAACATTTTTTTTCTTAAGAAAGAGCAAGAACTGGATCGTTTTCTCCAGATAAGCTCAATAAATGCCAGCTATTGTAACTAAAATTCTGTGTTCTATGTAGCATGGGTTCAAATACTCTATTTGAGCTCAGGATTACTAGATGCCTATGCTTTCTCCAGCTGATTATCTAGGACTTGCATTAGATGTGAAGTTTATTACAAGTTTTTATCATCAAGAAGTTCTTGTATGAATGATCTTATTTTACTGCTCTATTTGAAACGTTATCTAGAAAGATCCCGTTTATCAGGTGCTCAAATGGGTTGTAAAGGGAAAGAAGTTGGACATGTATGCAATAGTCTTGCCCTTTGACAACAAACTTCAGCATACGAACTAAGTACAGGAATTGTAACAGAAGTGACACATTTTTTTAAATTCAATTAACTAAGCTTAAGCTATAACAATAAGAACAGAAACACTTCTAGAAGAAGAGATGTTAATGTGTCAAGCATTCAGTGCAATAAATTACAAAATGTTACCTGGGATCGGAGAACTTCTTTGTATGTCCCAATTTCTCTCAAGGCTATGGTGAATTTGGTCATAACAGGGCCTACATTAGCACAAGATGTTCAATCAATAATCTCAATAAACACAATTAAAATTTCAACACTACCAAGATTAACCAGGGCGAACTAAGACATCCTACAAACTGAAATGAGTACTGCACTTGATTGGCAACAACTAATCAAGCAACAGAGAAGAAAAGGTCTTGGTGCTTGCAACTCTCCAATGACACAACAGAATAATGTCCATCATCATCTGAGCCACAACAAATAAATAGAATTTCAAGTAAAAATACCTCCAAAAGCCAAACTAATAGGATCGTTATGCCCTCCACCAAATGTTTCTAAAGCACTAGCAAAACCAACGTCCCCATCATATGCCTCCCCCAGCCCTTCACTGCAAGTAAGGAAAAAAAGAGCACATAGGTAAATTCTTCACAAACCCATTGCTTGTAACATAGATAAGTGAGAGAAAGAAAGAAAATGCAACTGCATATAATGCCAAACAGGTTCACAGTCTTGACTAACTTGGAATATTTGAACAAACTTGACCACCTTAAAAAAACATAAATTAATATAAAAACTGTTTTATCTTTAAGCAGGGACTCTTAGTGATGAATTTCAGTACTTGGGGTGCTATGAAGAATAAGAAAAGGGACGCGGTTTCAGGTTTCAGCTATGAATTTGCTTTCTTAATTTTGGGAATCATATCCCGCACTCCTGTCTATGTCAAAATAACTGGGTTCTGAAGCAAGAAAATCAAATCCAGGAATCCTGAGCCCTGTAATGCATAGGTCCTTCAATTCAGGTCCACATGCAACTTGCAACTAGAAGTCTAAAAGAGTGGTGGGTAGTTTACAAATACTTGAGTGACTGCCAACAGCTGCTAGCTTTTATTATAGTGTCAACTGATCTAAAAAAATAAGAATATAAAACATTGCAAGGAAATTCCAACATCGTTTAATTAGCTAAATACTATGAATAGAGGCTTTTCTTTTTATAATGCCAATCAAAGCAAAAACCAAAACGTAGAGAACATACGTGTATTTTCTACATCCTTTGTAGAACTTTAAACTTCTCTCCCTCAATGATTCAGCATCTTCTTCCAGTGATTGTATCTGCTCCACCAAATAAATTATCAAGAGCCCGCCATACTACGGGACAAGCAATTTATTGCAAAATAAATTTGGAAAAATATATTTTAGAGGGGAAAAAATATAAAAGGAAAGTATCAACAGGAGACATATAAGAGTAGCAATGGTAAAGCCGAATTATTAATGCAGATCTATTTTCTCCTAAATATCAGACAAATTACTAAAACATTTCAAGCACACACCACACATGATCATATTCATTCCACAAATAAAATTTCCTTTAATAAAATAACAACAACAGCAATAGATATTTTACTTCTCTTTCCTTGAATAGATGCCCTGTATTTAACAAAACACAATCAATTAAACGTTCTAATTCATTTTCCCTTAAATAAAATATTAAAACAACTGGAGAAATCGAAGGGGGGAAATGGACACCACTGCTACAAGTAGCTGGCAATCATCAAGGTTACTTTAACAAAGCTTCAATTCCTTACAAAACAAAGCACACGGAAAGAGAGAGAAGGCAAGAGCACAAACCTGCTTTCGAAACATAGGAGAGTCATCGAGCTTTGTGAAATGCATTTTTGATACCTCGATTCTTCACTATTAACTCTAATTAACATTCCAACAAATGCTCGATCGAACCTAGTATCATCACAATTGACTTGAGATCTTGCCTTCTTTCACTCCGATCCCAGTCGCCACTTCTTAAAAATATACTAATCAAAAACTTTAGAGAGCTCTTATTTTTACATATTTTTTTATCTTCTTGCTTTTTTTGCTTGTTTGTTTATTCTGGTTTTTAAAAACCCTAGGAGAGTGAACAAAAGAAGAAGAAAGAAACCCTAGGCGAGGTAAGAAAACACGAGATTTGTGTGTGTTTAAGGAAGTCTTGGAAATTGAGTGGATCTATCAAGCCACTTCATTCATTAAAACATGGAATTGTCGAACGGACAGAAACACACACAACAGCACAAAAGCATAGATAAAAGCACTAAACACACCGAGTGAGAGAGAGAGTCTCTGTTTTTTTTTTTTTGGATTCTTTTTATTTTTCTTTTGGCCAAATTGGGACTTTACTTTTCAGTTTTGCGAGCCAAATTTAGTGGAGAGATGGCGATTTTAACAGAGTTCGAGGATTAAGATTTCCCACCAAACAACGTCGTTTCAATCTTCAAATCCAACGGTGTCGTTTAGCAGCGACCATTCGAGTAGCTTGCGATCGGTCTGAGAGCTACTGACAGTGGTTACCTTTACACGGTAAGAAAGAAGCATGGAAGACCAGTTTCACCAACGCCCTTACAAGCGCGTGTAGTCTTCAACCAGTCAATACCAAAGTACCTAAGCAACGGAGCCAGTAAATGATAAGAAGGTGAGTTTGAGTGGAGGCTTTGGGCGTGGGGTAGAGGAGCATCGAATCTGAAAGATGCTGCTGTCGAGCACACTCAGCATGGGAAGTAGCGGGCCCCAGACAAAATTTCTCTCTTCTCTACTTACCATTCTCGAGTGGAGACACGAAGAAAATGATAGCACCACCAGTAAGTACTACCCCTGAAAAGGAAAAAAGAAACAAGAAAATGGATTCAAAATATTTATTACAACTTAAAAAATTTATGACAGCGATACCACTTCCTCCTTCCGTATCTTAAAAACGGAGAAGCATATCCTTCCTTCCTTCGAGCTGCTGGGACCCGTATACGACGACTTCTCGGTAATCACGCACACCGTTGAGGCACCATGTGTGTTTTTCAAGTGCTCTTGACAATACCCAGAAAATTACAGGAACCTGCTGTTTCTTTTTAAGAAAAAGTTCTTTTTATCAATTAAATGAAACCTCGAGATTATTATACTTTATACTCAACATTTATGTTGGCATGGATTGTAAGCTACGCGAAAATAAAAGTTTCTTAACTAATAACGCAATAGTTGTTGAAGAGTGGTAATTGCATGCATTAAAATAAATGAAAGAAAGTCTCGGTAACTGTTTTGATAGCTTGTTTGAAAGAGTGGTTACGGTTATTTTCAAAGTGTTTTTTATTTAAAAATATATTAAAATAATATTTTTTTTATTTTTTAAAATCAACGTATTGAAATGATCTAAAAATACCAAAATAAATTAATTTAAAATAAAAAAATAAATAAAATTTAAATTTTTAAAAAAAAAATTTCAAAATACAACAACAAGCCATTAAACCTCCAACAAACGCGTCAATCTTGTAAGTTAAGATGTGTCATGCATCTTTGACATTGTAGATCATAATCTCAGGATGTATTCAAGCAAGCATATACAAAAAGTGGCATGGAAAGTACGAGAAAAAAAAAAAGGTGATTATTCTCCCACAAAACAAATCAAAGGAATCAATGGTGTCAATCAATCATCTCTTTTCTCTCTTCGTTACTTGATGCTGCTGCACGAGCGTGGCAGGAGTCATGTCAAAACGGAATATATATACATATATATATATATATAGTACTGTGGTGGGTTAAGCAAAAAAAAAAGTATATGTTATTTTAGAAAATCATTTTTTTATAAGTGTCCGATGTACCTCGATCATAAGAAATTTGGTTAGAGTAATAGAGTCTATTGATCTAAAATCACTTCACCTGCCTAGTGTGATGCTGGCTTTTTATTGGCTGTTCAGAGCATCAAATTTTAGATGGAACTAGTTGCTTGCCCTGCTTCATTGCGGTTACGGATTCGAGAAGTTAGTAATGTTTTTGCATGTTTTTTCTAGTAAACATTAATCTCAATCTGATATAATTAAAAACAAATCTAGTTGTTGAAAATCTTAAGCATGCTGTTTTCTTTAACATTAAAAAAAGAGGTAGATCTTGAGAGACTTTTATCTAGTGTCATTGATCTTGGTACAGTAAATCAACCTTTGTAAACCTCAAGTTAAATTTTTAAATTTTTTTTAAAAAAAAACATGCAAGTAAAGTATATTTTAAACAAGTTTAAATGAATATTTAAAATTTCACAAAATAAATCAATAAGATAAAATAAAATAAAAATCATTAGTAGCGGACCCTTAGGGTTGAGAATAAAAACAAGTAAGTATAAATTTTAAATTACAATAAAGATTTCAAATGAAAAAAATAATAAATAAAATAACTAATAATGTAAATCGAGGATGAGATAAACTCAGAAAGGTTAGTTAAGAAATATAAATAGATTTGTTTCAATTCAGTATAAGATTTTATTGAAAACTCAGAGAATTACCTATAACTCAGAGCCTGAGTGTGGTTGCGGTTGCTTTTAAAAGTGTTTTTCACTCAGAAATGTATCAAAATAATATTTTTTTTATTTTTTAAAAATTATTTTTGATATCAGCACATTAAAATAATTTAAAAATACCAAAAAATATTAATTTGAAGCAAAGAAAAAAAAATTCAAATTTTTTTAAAAACGCTTTTAAAATGTGAAAACAAACAGAAAGAGTTGATGGCAAAAATGTAATTTTGAGAAAAATTCCTGCCCCCTCCCTTATATTCAACCCGCTAGCCATAGATGAAAGAATGAGAGCTTCTTAATCTTTCTTCATTGTTTTTATGCAAATTTCTTGTGTACAGACCAAGTTTAGATTGTCATATATAGATTACTACAATTTAACTCGTGAACACAAGATTAGAGAGTGCTTAAAGTGAAAGAAAGTGAGGGTTAGTGAGAGAAAACAAGAAAATTGAAAGAGAGAGGAGAAACCTGCAAAGCAGAAGGCAAATTGGGTTCAAACTTATTTGATACGGTATCTCATACCCTTTAATCTATGTTATTTAAGTTGGGGGGTATGGTTTTTTCACCCAATATTTATGAGGAAAATCTGGGGAAAATGTAAAGTTACGTGTAAAATAGGTAATAAACATGGAACAATTAAGAATAGAGTAAATTAGTGATGGTGATTAAAAATAAATCCAAGAATTAATAATGCAATACTCCAGGGCTGAACAAAATTGAGGGGATAGGAGGGAGGAAGATTTGAGTAAATCTTTTGAAATTTCATGTTATTTTGATGACATGTGTGTGAATTATAATGGAAAGAGTGAAATTGATCAGAAGGTAAATGTATTGTAGGATTTTATTATAAACGCATAGGTTATATTATAAAAATTTAGAAAAAATATACACCTTGATGTCAAATACTCAAGTTTATATGAACTAATATCTAAATAAATGAAAGAAATAAAAATAACTAGAAGAAAGATTATGGAAATTCCAAATAGTAGGGTCGACCATGAAAATATGTTGGCAAGAGAAAGGAGTTAAATGAAACTGTGAAATAAAATGTTGGTTGACATGATATTACGTGTGTGGAGCTATGTTATTGGGAAGAATGGCTAATTGTATAGATCAACAAATGTTATGAACTTTTATCGGAGTATGAAGTTCATATATATATATATATATATATATATATATATAGAGGTTGAAAAGTGTATGTAAAAGACCAGAAAAGAAAAAGAAATAAGAATTATACGAGAATTCAAAAAAAAAATTGATAAGCTGACCATGTTCTATTGTGAGGAAACTTATGAGTCGGTCACATGAGTGAGGGTCACCGATTGAAAATCAATAAGCCAACCGTGTGAGTGGGGTTGTCGTGAGTAAATTGATAAGCTGATCACATGAGTGGAACCACCAATTAAAAATCGATAAGTCAACCATGTGAGTGGGGCTATCATACAAAGATTGACGAGTCGACCACATAAGTGGAGGCCATCGATTGGGAATTGATCAGTCGTCCATGTGAGTGGGTTTATCGTAAAGAAATTGATGAGTCGGTCACATGAGTGGGGATGATCGATTAGAAATCAATAAGTCAACCACATAAGTAGAGGGGATGATCGATTAGAAATCAACAAGTCAACCACATGAGTGGAGCTATTGCAAGGAAATTAATGAGCTGACCACATGAAATATGGGTCACCGATTAAAAATTGATAAACTAACCATATGAGTAGGGTTATCATAAGAAAATCGATAAGCTAGTCTGCGAGCGTAGGCGATGATTATAAATAATTATGAATAGATCTCTTAATATGAACCTTTAAATTCGGTGTTCCTTGAGTGCTCTCGTAAAAGAGATTTAAAACATGGCCTGAATTAATGTGATCATACAAGATAGGTCACACTATCGATAAAACACCTGTGCCACACAATATAAGGTCATCAATGAGAGGTAATTATAAGTGTGATAGGAAAAGTAAATTACTGGAATAAGATTAATTAAAAGTGAAGAGTTAGAAAGTAATTAATATGGTCAAGGATCGATTGATCAGGATATAATACAAAGGAATTGTGTTGTTCATAATGATGAGGTGGAATTTATTGCAGTGATTTATATAAGTTGGAAATTATTGTATATTCTTAGACTATTTCTGTAATTTGTAATTATAGCTTTTTATATATATATATTAAAATAACTAAGATTAAATACATAAAAAAATTAGAATTTTCAATAATATGTTTATTATGAGTGGTTAGTGTTAATTTAAATATAAATATATATATAAATAAATTAAACTGAAAATATTATTGTATTCTTTTATATATATATATATATATATATATATATATATTGAGTGTACAAATCATCAAATTTTAGATAGACTAGGTGATGAATGGCTAGCAGTAAAGGCATGTACCCTGCCATGCTTACCAGCTACAGTTAACAAAGTTTATACATTTGTCTCTTTAAAAATATCCATCACTGTTAAAGCAAAAACGAAAGGCATATCTTCACCTTTTTACTGCTACTATGCAGGTCAGGATCCGTTACGAGCTCGTAACGTTTCTCGTAAAAAAACATTATTTTTCATATTCACTGCACATCTATTTTTCAAAGGAATGAAATAAGTAAATTATTGTTTTTTTATCGACATACTCACCGTTTCATATCCATTTTCTTCAAAAATTGATTCTCTATGTATGTGTTATACGGTACATGCGTTCCTATCCTAAGCTCCTTAACGAATCAATAATTTATATATATAAATTCAATCTTCAAATTTAAATGTGCATTTTTTAACATTGTGTCATCTTAAAAAAAAAAAATCTACCATGCTGATTTTTTTTAAAAAAACTCCAAGAATAAAAAAAAATTTATAACCCCTTGGAACTCATGAAAATATTGATCCAAGACGTTAAAAAAATATTTCATGTATCCTTTAGTTTTGATGTAATTGATTTGATTTTATTCATATTAAAAAACACAATTTTTTTTTGACAAGCAACAACTGAATTTTTTTTTATTAACGTGTGTGTTCGGGTCAGCTTGCACGTACCTCGACTAATCTCACGGTCCCTGAAGTTAATGACTATATAATCTCTAGTAGTCATCATATTAGCAATTACAGGGCTCGAACCTTAAATTACAGGGAAAACAAACCTTTTAATCTCAAACTTTTATCGTTAGATCAACTACTAGATGGTTAACAACCAATGTTAAAATATATATACAGGACTCGAAGAAAAACTTAAATTATCATTCATTCATCGTGATTCTTTTTGTGATAAAAGATATTCTCAAGCTAATTTTTATAATTTTTTAATGATAAAAAAATCCTCAAAGCTAATTTTTATAAGCTAAAATTCGAAGAAAAGCTCTCCACTTCCTGAAAAAACCGAAAGCGAGCATAGAGAAACTCTGTGACGACGACAACTATGGCCTATGTTGTTTTCTTTTTGACCAGTTGCCTTTCTTTTCTTCTCTTTTTATATGTTCACTCAGTCAAATTTGTCAGGCTAAGCCTTAACGTCTTGAAGAAAATTTGGTTGGCTCTAGATGCTATCTGCATCTCGTGCACCGTATTTGTCATTTTCGGACGAAGGACAAGGCTTTGCAACAGTTTATAGCCGGCGTCTTGATTTGGTCGGAAAGAAGAAGAAAAAAAACTATCCTTTTAAATCGAATCATTAAAGTATTCAATGTGAAGCAATATTACCACTCTGTCTAAGATCATTATCCAGGCCTAGACGGAAAATATTAAACCCCCTCGAATAAATGTTGTTTTTACAGTGATTCATTTTTCATATAAATAGAGATGCAGCTATCTTTATTTTAAAAAAGAATATTATTTCAATTACATCCTTTAATTGTCTAATTAAATAGAATTAGACGACGAAGGAAAACTGTCCCTGATCAACATGCTGTACCCTACATGGCTACATCCATTTCCGCTGGGCCTGGTGGTGACGTAATTTTCTCTGGGTCCAACTCTGGGCGCTAAAAAAATTGCAAATCGTTCCTGTGCTCGGCTTGATTCTATCCTCCTCGAAAGGAAAGCCACCATGTGGAATAGCCATGGTGGTGGTGTACGAATTCTTCTTGGCTGGGGACATGATCTGCTAGAAAAAGCCTATGACTTTTGCCACCAGAGTGCTGTCCACTTTACTGCCTTCCAGTTACCAGGACTGATATTTTAAACGGTATCCAATAACATCAATAGCTGTGGTGCACGGATTGTCGAAGATTCATCTGGTTTTCGAGATAATAATTGACCACTGGTGCACTGGGCGAAGTGACCAGGTTGAGAATAACTAGTTGTTGGCACCATCATTTTTTATTTATTTTTTTACTTGCCGATGGGTTTGCAACTCAAACTAAAACTTGAGTTTTAATTCTATCTTTATTAAAAAAAAAAACCTAAAATGGATAAGCTATTTACTGTGTATATAGAATTAGAAATATTGTGGATTATATCGATGTGTCTTTTTTACTTCTCGGCAAAATTTACAAGAGTTGTTTTTAGGGGTATTTTCCTAAATTAATTGAGAGCAAATTGGCCTTTACAGACAAGGGTTACTTTCAAGGGTATTTTCCTGAATTAATTGAGAGAAAATTAGTCTACACACCTTTTTTTTACATAGTATAATAACTTCTTTACCCTTAAAAAAAATTGGCATGTATCTCTTATTTAGAGGCCTTTTTGACTTTTCAGGTTTAATTGCACGACAAATTACTGAAATTACTTCTATAAGCCAAAAAAACAAATAATGATATGCTAGGGTATTTGTGTATTTTCTCTTCTTTTTTCAGTAATAATAGATCTGATAAAAAAGTTGATGCATCTTTTAACAAATATATAATATTATTTAAATAATTTATAAGAAAGCGCGTGGGAATTTTAGGAAAGTTATGGCGGCATGTGCAGAGGCTTTGCTTGGCCAAACAGTGCTTCTAAGGTAGCAATAGAATCCTCTCAATGGTCCTTACCTGCCTAGACAATGTGTGTGACTTTATCACCCCCACTTCGCCATCAACGATCATTTCTTTTTGTTTTTTTCTCTCATTCTAGAAAACCATGGTGACCCTAAAAAATATTCAATGGAACCCTTAAATTAATTTTTTCTTCGGATATAGTTTATATTTTTTTTATTAATATTTATTTTATTTCAAATAATTTATAGTTTATTTTCAATTTCATATCTCTTAAGTTTTTTCATGTGTTAAATTTAGTTTCTATTTTTTATTACAATTTATTTTACTTAAAATAGTTTTCAAAATTGATTATTTTTTTTTCAATTTCATCCTCCTTTAGTTTTTTTTCTTATCGAATTTTATCCTTATTTTTTATTGCTATATTTTTACCTTGGATTTTTTCTAGTTTGATTTTTTTTTTGCGATTTTATCATTTGACATTAAATTTATCTGGTGTTGAGCTTATTAATTGAGTTCAGGTCTAGAGCTAATGGGTTATGAGTTTGATATATTAAACCGAGTTTGCTTAGTTTTTTTTTCTTTTTAAATCTTTTTTTTTCCTTTTTATTTCATCATCCATTATTTTTTTCGCTTTCTACGAGACTTTTCAGTCGTTTTGAGAAAAACACAGGTTTCCTCGTTTTTTTTTCTAGTCTTTGCTAGATCTAGCTTTTAAAAAGAAATTTTTTAACTAGATTAAATTAATTTATTTCAACTTTTCAACATTAAATTTGTCTAGTATTACCTCGGGTTTTTTTCTCGTCTTTGTTAAATCTTGCTTTTTTAAAAGGGATTTTTTAATTAAATTAATTTATTTTATTATTTAACATTAAATTCATCAGATATTGAATTTCTTAGTTGGATCCGGATATGAAATTTGACGAGTCACGAGTTTGAGAGATTAAACAAATTCTAAAAAGTTCACTCGGATTTAGTTGTTTTTTTTGTTTTTTTTTTCAATTCCATCCTCAAACATTTTCTTGCATTTTTTTCTGCTTTTTATGAGATTTTCCGTTTGTTTTGGAAAAAAACACGGATTACCTTAGATTTTTTTTTCCTGATCTCTGTTGAATTTAGTTTTTTTTTATAAAGATTTTTGTTTTTAAATTAGATTAAATTAATTGATTGAATATGAAATACTTGTTTTATATTATTTTTTAGTTTGTTTTTCTTCTAACAGCATGGGCAGTTTTTTTTTATTATCTTAATCTTAGATTTTTCTTATCTTATATTTTCCTTACTTACTTGAAAACATTGATGTCACGCTCCTTACACTGTAAAAATAATTGACCTAGCGCCCGAGAGCCATCCAGCTAGTTTTATCAATGCATCTACATATTCTTTAATTTTCTCTTTCTTTCTCTTTTTTTTTTTTTAGTTTAACGTGGGTGTCCGGGCCAGCTTGCGCGCACTTCAACTAATCCCACGGGTCCTGAAGTTAGCGACCATGTAAGCCTCCAGTGGCCATCATATGAGCAACCATAGGGCTCGAACCTGAGACCACAGAAAAAGCAAACCTCTTGGTCCCAAACTCTTATCACTGGACCACCACCTAGATGATTTTCTTTCTCTCTCTGTATTATTAGAAAAAGACGCTTTTTTTCTTCTTCAAACCCCAGAGGAATTAAGCGGCAAAACAAAAACCAAAAGCAAACCTTACTGTTTTTGTTTTTGTTTTTGGGCTCGGAAAAAGGGACCAAACACGGAATAACAAAAAAAAGGAAATGGTAACCATTATAATTATCATATAATACAACATCCTGTATATTAGACATTTTTATTGAAGAGGAATTAAAATATTATTTTTGGGACTTAACGTAGTTACTTAAAGTCATTATAATTAGTGCTATCAAGTTTATGACACAGAAAAATAATGTTTATTGTGTGATAAGTGCGTTCATAATAAATTTTATTTATAATTTAAAAAATACTTTTTTTTTTCTTTTCTAAAGTAATAAAAAACATAGCAATTAAGAAAATCATAAAGAGATTATATAGCATTTTAACGTCACATTAAATAAATCCACTTAACAGTTCATAATTATTTACTTGTTAATTACAAAGTAAATAGTATTTATTTTTTTAAAGATAATACTGCACCTTTTGAGTTGTAATTAAACTATATTACAGTAACTATCAAAATTTTGGAATGATTAGTTATTAAATGATAACAATTTATAATTTAAAATAAATATAATTATAATATCTTCAAATAACAATGTAACAAACATGATCGGTAATATTTTGGAAAACATAGAACACATCCAATCCCTTTACACTCCAGCCTAAATTCACAGAATTCTTAAAATCTGGACAGAGAAAGTCAAAACTCACGCCCAATATATTAGGCCACGATCTCGTAGAAACCCAGAAAATCAAAGTACATGACCCAAAATGCAAACCACCACACATAATTGTAAAACCCGACCCAACCCAACAAATTGAAAAAAGGGTGTGATGTGTTAATTTATGAAAAAATTAGAGGAGACTTTACTGTGTTTTTGTTTTCCCTTGATATCGGTTCAAATAAGATATCATGATATATTTAACCTTTTTATTTAAAATTTTAATTAAGAAAAATAAGTTTATGTTATTTGAAACTTTAAAAATCCTGTTTTATAAATACATATCACTATATATATATATAAACAAAACAAAAGAGATAAAGACAAGAAGAGCAAATAAAAAATCCTTAGAGGGGAGATACCCAGAGAGCAGACAAAAAAGAAAAAAAAAGAAGAGAGTCGTGCATCATCATCTTCTAATAATTATTATAATTTTAAAATACAATTAGTACAACTAGTTGATCAGGATAACAACCAGGTTGGGTTGAAAAAAAACAGGAAAAGAAAAAATCTGATATGACCCGATAACCCGGTTAAAATTCCGGTTGTAATCTGTTAATTTTTGGTTTTTTTTATCAAAATAATATTGTTTTGATTTTATTTTTTAAAAATTAACCCAGTTAAAATCCGGAACCCGAAGCATGAACTGAATCGGTCTAAAAACTAAAAAAGAAAAACTTAGCCCATTTTATCTCTTTCCCCTACTGTGGCATGAACAAATTCAAGGGTACATAAACCATTAATATTTACATCTAAATTCATAGCTAATAATAAGACTTAAATGCGTTCTGAAATCATTAAAAAAACCAGGTTTGTTACCTAAAAAACTACAATCCAAAACCTAAGCCAAAAAAAACCTCCCGCACCGGCGCTCGTGTGGGAAAGAGAGATGGCGAATGCCTGAGACGAAGGGGACAACTGGGTTCGTGGTCGGTGATTAACATCATTGGTAAGAGAGAGAAGTCACGTCGCTGGAGTTTTTTTAGGGTTGCTGGCTGGATTTTCTTTGCATGATGAAGAGAGGTGAGGGAAATAAGGAAAATTGTTTTGGGGTTGTCGGCAAAAATAGAAAGAAGAGAAGAGAGAGAGCAGAATATGGCTAGTATTAATTTGACCATCTCCAGGAAACAAGTAAAGAGTAAGAAAATAAAAACTGGAATTGTAATTTGTAATGTAATGCAAAGGCTTCTTGTGGAGAGTGCTAGAGATAAGATTTCCTTGACTAAAAATTTCTAAATTTTATTTAAAAATATTTTAAAAATATAAAAATAAACAGTTTTAATAGTTAGACAAAAGTGATCACTAATCTTAAATTCTTAAAAATCCAAAACAAATCACTTTCACAGAGCGAAAGAGGAATAAAGAGAAATGATTACGTGGCTTCTCTTTAAAGGTGCTAGAGAAAAGGTAATATTTTTAAAAAACTCACAATATCATTTCAATAATAAATAAAGATAAAATAAAATAAAAATTTCAAAACCACTTATAAAACACAAAAAATAAACAGCTCATGATGTTTGTTTCAGAATCACTTGTTGCTTTTGACTCTCTCTTTTTTTTTCAATCTTCTATGGCTTTTCATTCAAAAGCATGGTTTCAAAGTATTTATTAATATTTAAAAACTAATATCACTCACAAATGATCTTACAGTTATTTTAAAAATCTATAATTTTATAACTTTTGACCACGATTGAAGAAAAAAAAGGAAAAGTCATATATATAAAAAATAAGAATTACAAAAAATTAAAACGCTGTCATTTCGTAAAAGTCATCTTCGTTTTAATTGTTCTGTTAATTGACCCACTGTGTTCACTCCAATAACCTAGATCTTTTATCGGGTAACGGGTAAGATTCTGAACCGAATTTGAACATGCACACGCACCGATTCAGAACTCCTACAGTTACCACAAGACGGTGCTAGGTCTACACCATCACCCCCTCCCTGCCTTGTTTAAACCACCGCCACCGATCCGAAAATAAAAATAACGCGAAAACCTCACTCGTCGGAGTTTAATATTTACCGCCACCGTCGTTGATTGCAGGGAGGAGAAAGAATGGAGAACAGTTTCAGAGACCGAGTTGATAAAATCTTCGGCTCTCTCACGCCCTCTTCTTCGTCTAAACCAGAACCTTCTTCGTCTAAACCACAACCTTCTTCGTCTCTCCAATCAGGTTTATGGTCTCTCACCGACGATGCGATCGAGAGGAAAGAGTGGAAGAGAGACGCTTCTTCTCTCTCTGCATCCTTCGATAGAGACGAAATACCCTGCGCCGCGTCTTTTGACAAGTTAAAAAAGGGGAGGAAAAAGAAGAACTTTGAGCTTGATGATGACATGGATGAGCTTGATGATGACGAAGACGATGGAGAGTTGAACCGGTCGGAAGATGGTTTGGAGGATTGGGAGATTCGATCCTCGATTGGTTTGGACCCTACTCTTGATAATGAGGTAGAGATTTTCCCTTCAGTCTGTCGTGTTTTTGTTATCAATTTTCTTGATTTGCTCTTCTTAGACATCAGAGCTACGGAATTTGCTTGCTTTATTTTCTTCCCATTAACAAATTAGTTTAGGCATCCTAGAAAGTTTTGAGAAGACAAATGTGACAATGCAAAAATTCTGGCTATTAAAATTTCAATAACTGGAAACAGTATATCTTTGGATTTGTAGGCTTGGCATGATACTAGATCGAGTAGATTGCATTGCTCATGTATTCATTTTAGTAGAGCATAAATTTTAGGTTGAAAATTTTGGTCAGATTCTTATTTTGCATAGCATTATTTCGTGTGTGCGTGTGCGTTTATTGTTTCTTCTTCTTTGGCATGGGCGGCGAATGATGATCGAGGGACACTATGTTATTACTCTGTCACATGTGAAGAGAGCTCGGATTAGGCTAAGAGGCTGATTTTTTATTTTGATTTTGAAAACCATGATCCCTATTAATGGAATCCCACTGAACACACTTTCTAGTCTGTTCAATATTTCCTTCTTTTTTATCCCTTCCAATTCTAAGAAATACAAAAGAACTTCTGATGCTTTAATAAAACTGTCAATTCTGCTTCGAGGTGAAACATACCGTGTAGGTGAATGAAGAAGTCAGAGTATCTTCATATGAAACAATCCCTAGAAAGCTCTCTAGGATAACCAGAAGGATGGAAAGCCTTTCCCCTAGTAGGAGTCTTAGGTTATGTATCAAATTCCTAGACTGGGAAGTCTGAAACTCCTGAATCTATTATATTTAGATGATTATGAATTGTTGGATTGTGAAAAGAAGAGAGACTAGAACTAATTTTATTCCTATACTTCACCGTCTTTCCTTAGATCTACTTGGTTTCTTTCTTGCTTAGCTGTGACCTTTAACGGAGGCTGACATATTACTGGTTTCAACTGATGCAGGAGGAGGAAGATGAGTATGATAAAGTGGCTGAGGGAAGAGAAAATGCTGGAGAGCGCATGTATATGAAGGATGTTACTGATCAAGGGTCTTATTTAAACTATTACAATGTGATTTCCAAGTCATTACATGCTAATAGGGATTCACGTGCCAATCACCTGGCAGCAGAAATTAGGCTGCAAGAAGATCAAGTTGAAGCTCAAACACTAAATTCTCACAATGATTGTGATAAAGCTATAGAATGCCAGGCAAAGGCATCCAACGAATGTGGTGGTGGGCAACTGAAGTCTATATTGAAAAGGAAACAGTATAATTCAGATTTCAAGTCATGCAAACGTGTCAGGTTTGAACCTGGTTGTGGAACTGTACATAAAGAAGAAGCATCGGTAGAAATTCAAGACATTTCCATCAACACCTCTTCAGCAAATGATTTGGTTTCAGAAGATCGATCCTTCACTGTTCAGAATGCTCCTGGAGTTCCAGATTATTTAAGGAATCCTTCAAAGTATACCCGTTACAGTTTTGATCCATCCACTGAAGTTGATGAAAAATCCAATACTCGAGCTTATATGGACTTTAGTAAGCTGGTCAAACATTCTAAATCCACAGAATCAGAGCTGGAGGAAGCTTCATCTGATCTTCCAAAATCGGTGACCTTTATCCCAAAGAAAAAGGCAGATGAAATAAAAGCTGTAACTAGTGACAGCATGGTTAAGCAGGATAAGGGACATCATAACGATCACCATGCGTATGCCCCAAACTTCCCTATTAGCATTGCAGCTGGGGAATCCCAAGAGTCTGAAGCTGGTGCTGTGGCGGAAAATGAACCAGAAAGAAATATCGTAGACAGAAATAATAGTTCCCATAAACCTGCTCGCAGGTATCGAACAAAGTCAAGCTCGGATGACTTTGATCCTTGATATATTTTGAGGTTTCTGCAGTCCTACTTACTAGATTTCACGAAAGAAATCTCATTGCACTTTCTTATTACCGACCTTATGCCTCCATAGAACCCTGTTTCCAGCAAGTTTTGGGCTGGCTTTTTTTCTACTACTATGCAGGTTATCATGAAAATTTGGTTCATACTGTAAAAGAAGGGGATAGTTAAGTATTTGCGTTTCCCCTTGAATGAACTCCCAAATTATTATTGTACAGGAGCGGATCTCTTCGCTTGATTTATGTTGTTCTGTTGGAATGAAGCTCCTGCATCAGCAGATTGCAGGTGTCGTCTGCCAAGCTTGTTTTTATCCGTTGTTTTTATTTCTTGATGATCTGTAAAATCTCTGCAATCCGACATGTTAGATTTCTGCATAGAAATCTCATTTTGTTTTCCATAGTGACTTCATGCAATTCTCCTTAGTTTTGTTTCACACGATTCCAAGCCTGGCTGCTTTCCCTATTATGCAGGTTTGTATGATAATGAAGATTTGGTTTACAACATATATGATATCACAACTCATAATGTGCAGAAGCAAACTCACATTTCATTATTTGGTTTATGCATGTCATGATGGAAATTCAGCTTCGACGAGTACATTTGTTAATGTTGCTGCATCACCAAGTTGCAGATGTCGTTCAAGCTTGGGTGGTGCCATTTTTTGCACTAGTGTGAGAATGTATGCTCCTTGTCAGTTTAAATTTTCTGGTAGCTCTTCTGGATCGAAAACCATGGCTTGCGTTTTCTATTCATTGGCACCTAGGAATAACAGGAATCTCACTCGACTTGTGAAAAATAGCAAAATGCTTTTTCGAAAATTAGCAATATATTCCATCGACAGTGGCCATCTGGACCTTGTAGATATCAGAAAATACCGTATCACAATTGATTTACAAGCATCGGTAGAGGGCCAAAAATTCGAAACAAATATTACTTCGACAATTTACATAGAGTGGAGGCATTGAAAGGCCTGTACGAGGAACTTGTCCATTTAAATGACAATAGAGATCGCAATGCATGTAAGGAATGGCCTTCTGTAGCTTAAAATAACGAGTAACCTGTACAAATCCCCAAACATCCAAGTCATAACAATAAAGAAGCAGAAATGTGGTGGTGTATATGCTTATCTCTGAGTTTATTATCTACCCAAGGACCCTATGGCCTATAATGGCACTGGAGCCCAAAAAGGTGGGGAACTGTAAGGAAAAATAGTAAAAAAAAAAAAAAACAAGGTGTGAAATGAGGTCCTAAGATAAATCATCAAAATCAATTCACCAATACTTCACCCCCCAGCTAAATCTATGGAACTAGGAACTTTGTTATGTACACATCACCTATCTGGCTTTAGCTACAACTTATCAGCTATTTTCCCAAGGGCATCCGCAAGCTTATTAAGAACAGCAACCAAGCCATCTGCATGGTCCTTCCTCTGCTCCCGGTCCAACTGAAAATTGGTGTTCTGAGCTTCAAGCTGAGCGGTCAGCATCTTGCCATTCCTTTCCAAGACATGAATCAAATGGCTATGTGAGCTGATGGTTTCCTCACCCCCATCTATTGCAAACCGTTTTCGTTTCCGATCCTCATGTGAAGCAGAACCCATCTCAGGATTTGTAGAAGGTCTCTTATCATTTAGTGAACCTGCAACGTGCAAAAAAAGATGAGCACATTTCTCTGCATGTAAAACAGGTCTACGGTGAAGTTTCAAAGACCAAGCCAAGATGCAAAATGGTTAATCACCAACTTTTTCTCAAAACCAGCAAGAGAAAAAAACCCTGAAAGTTTCATACAAATATACATCAGTGCTGCTCAATTGACTATTTTGATCATCGAAGCAGCTCAGTTCCGGGGAATGGAAAAATATACAGCGCTCTAACCTACACACTGGTGCAGGTACACAAACTCTAAACAAGGAAGTCGATTTTTTTTGACAGACTACGGTTGTAAAAGAACCACTTTCTATATTGAAACAAGAATTCCACAGAAACTTTCCCGGTAATAAAACTTCACGATATATAATGCAATTAGTTGTGACAGCACAACTGAAAATTAGTAGGCAACACAAATGACATGAATTAAAGGCAGATTGTGACAAACTGATCTAAAAGTCAACTCGAAGTCCGAGAAGACACTAAAGATCACGGGGTCACAATCCAGCCATGACTCTTATTCCACATGGTCATTATTTTTTCATTTGAAACAACCATCCCTGTTCAGGTATTCGTCACAAAGAGTCTGCTACGTATTCATTCACATAAAACATAGTGACTCGAAAAAAGAAGAAGTCCTTGCTGAAGTACATCTAAGATTTAATTAGCGCTCGTCCTAACCACATAGTCCGGTGGAAGGCTGGAGCTACGACTCCACCTCCACCTCACACTCAATCATGAATAAACTTGCAGTAAGATCAGTGATTCCATAAAAGAATATGGATTGAGAAAGAAGCACAAAAATCTAACATATGCCAATATGAAAAATAAACAACCATCAGACCAGAGCATTCATTACCTTGAGCTTGACTTGCTTGTGGAGCTGGTTGGTACTGTTTCTCTGTACACGACAAGAAGCCAAACAAAGAGCTAAATCAGCAACTATATCATTTCCCCCGGTTAAAAACTGACAATCTGAAATCTTTGTTATGGATAATAAAAAAATAGAAAAGAAAAGGTTTTTTTTTTTTTTATAAAAAAAAGTCCACACAAAATGGCCCGTCTTAAAATCCTACCGCCAACTTCATAGCATCATCATCTACCACTAAAAATCTCAAATCTTTAGTAACCAAACAAAATTTACAGAACCAAAACCACAATTATTATATAAACCCAGAAACCTCGAATTTCCAAAAAAAAAAAACCCTCCAACACCAAAAAAATTACCTGAAATCGGCGTCGGAATAGCAACCGCCGCCTTTATCGGCTGCAACTCCTTAACTACCGCCTCCGGACTCCTTCCTCCTTCCTCTTGCTCAAAATCCGAAAACAACCCATCCTCCGCCGCTGCACTCCGTCCACTATCAAAAACCACCCCCTCCGCTATTGTCTCCGCCTCTACCGCCGCCGAAGATGGCGCCAAAGCTAGTGCCAATCCCTGGACCGTACCACCACCACCATCGAGTATATCATAGACCTCCCTATCAAAAAACCCAGGTAACTTCTTTTCCCTTCTCAAATCATTCCTCATGAACCAAAACGACTCCGTTTCATCTCTTATTGAAGCCTCCCATTCCTTTATCTTCTTATAATCACCAGCTAAATTGCTCCATCTTTTGCGACACTGAACCGGTCCCCGGTTCACCCCATGTTTTTTACAGTAAGTAGATACTGAAGCCCATTTTGGTTCCACTTGACCCGGCCCGATGCCCATACCCGACGCCCGACCTCTTCGGACTCTGTTTTCTGCCACTCTCTTGCCCTGTATGAGTACTAGGATTTCTTGCCGGGTCCAACGAGGGAGTCTCGGTGCTTTGTTCCCGTCATCTCCGCCGTCACGGATGCTGGTGTCAACGCCGTTAGTTCTTTCGCCGTCAACGGAGTTTTGAGTTGGGGTTAAGTTTAATTGCTGCTCTAGAGCCATAATTAAAGAAAATAATGAAAGATGTATTTTTTTTTCTTATAATTTCTCGAAAGGCACGTGACTTAACGGAGGGTGGGGAAGTAACGGCGTTCTAAGGAAGAGCCGTTACGGCGTTTAGAGGAGGAGGGGTCATCAATCGCTCATCCTCCCCGTAATAACAGAATTGAGAGGAGAGAAACTGAGAGAGAGGTTTTTTGCGTTACGGGATTGGTGTGGTACTTTTCTCCCTCCCTCTTCTCTCTCTCTCTCTCTCTCTCTCTTAATTTTTTATTATTTACTACAGAGGTATTGACCGAGTAGTGCCTTTCAACCCCTAATTAAGGGTAGTCAATTGTGTGACTGATCAAGGGTTATATCTGTAATTTCTCAATTAATTAAGGGTAGTTTGATAAGCTTAGGGTATAGTTGATTTGGACAAGGGGTGCCCTTCCTATTAAGTACTTTTCAAGGGCCCATTAACAGGTCATTATCTTCGAGTAAAATATGATTAATTCTAACACGTTTTATTGGGCCACCTCTCACTTGCTACGTATCTTTTTTTCATCAAAAATGCGTTGATTCTCTTGCCCACGGTTTCGCAAATGCTCTTTAATTAATTAACATTTTTGTTTTACGATCAATTAATAAATATCTTAATTTAATTGGAGAGAGATCTTGAGAGAGAAAAAAACAATCCCTACTTTTAAAATAAAATATAATTATTCCCTGAAATTTTTCTCTACAAGTGCGAAAGACTCTACTTTTTTTAGTTTCCTATTCAACCATGGTGTGGACTAAAATGCTGATAAGGGCATCCTACCCTACCACTAGAACAGATCTGTCAATCTCTACCCCTCTAATCTCACTCAATCTTTTCCCCTAATCTTTACTTATGAGCATGCCCCATAATTTAAAGCCACTTTTTGCTGGTTAGATTTGGAAGGAGAGAGTTTCATTTGGTGCATTACCTCCTTTTCCTGCCTTTCTTTTCTTCTTATCGTCTTCCTGGCTAATTAAATGAAT
Organism: Populus trichocarpa; assembly: GCF_000002775.5. Classification (NCBI taxonomy): domain Eukaryota; kingdom Viridiplantae; phylum Streptophyta; class Magnoliopsida; order Malpighiales; family Salicaceae; genus Populus; species Populus trichocarpa. The sequence continues at coordinate 17,256,339 of NC_037287.2, read as the reverse complement.
TAACCCATCTGGTTTCTTGATGAACAATATATTATACAAGTGTTTGATTGTAGAAGAAAGCTTCTTCCACATAGGAGGGGCAACGCAAGGATAAGGGGGTTAGTGAAGGGTCACATTCTTCCTGCGATGAAGTGGGGACCAGGTTGATGATCGTGGCCCCTCCATTTTCATGGCCTAATATGTAATATGAAGAGAGAGCCTAACCTATAATTGCTGCGTTTATTGGTTGATCCTCTCTGACTATATATATTTTTTTTCTCCTGTTTTTGGTCCTCTGGTTGAAGGAAATGGTTAGCAAACTTCATGTCAGCATCCCTCGAGCATGTAATTGATATTTACTGTGCATGCACACGATTGGAACACGGATGGTTTGTTTAAAATCTAAAATAAAAAAATAAAAAAATTATGTCAATATGATGTACTCAGTGATATCAAATTGGGTCTAAAAATATTTAGACCTTGTTTTAACATCTTTAGTTCGCACAGCTAATTTCTGCTTTATTCAGACCTTGTTTTATATTATTAATTTAAGTGGTTGGGAGCTCTTCAGTAGCTTGCATTTACATGACCTAATATCTCTTTGATCAACCTGTGTATATGCTTCGTTTGAGGATCATTAACTTGTAGTTAAATATATCTTATGTTATGTTCATTCTACATCTCATTTTGACTTATCTTTTAATGTTTATTAGAATATCTTGTTGTATGGCTTTAACAACTCTAATTAGTTGGTAATTTCGATGATTAAAATTCTATGAGTTCTTATTTTATCTATCTTGATCGTAACCTTATCTCTTGAAAGTCTAGTAAGTAGAAAATAATTGTTCGATCTTCTATGAGGACTGAATGTAAGACTATTGCTCAGTTACTTTTTTTTATTATCTGAACTTTGTTGTCTGTTACTTTCTCCTTTAATTTTATGTTATGATAATCTTGGAACATCTTATCTCATAGTTAATTCGGTTTTTCATTAACATGAAATATGTTAAAATTGATTATTTTGTTAGTTATATGATTGGTAAGGAATTGCAAGCTTAATTTATAGCCATTAATGATTTGATACATGATGTTCTTACCAAATATTGAGCTCTGTACATTTTGCTCTTTTTATTTATTTATTTAAGTTTGGTGTGTACTCTCACTCAACTTGTAGAGGCATATTAGAGCCCAATACTAGTGAGGAGGTCTAAAAGATTTCTCCTAACTATACAAGAAAAAGAAAACATATTTTCCTTGTTTTGTATATTTTTAATTCTACTTTGAGACATACTTTTCATGTTTTGTATTTTTCATTTTTGTGTTAGGGTTAGCGTATGAGCATGCACATTTATAAACTTGTAATGTATCAAAAATAGATTAAATTTAATACAAAAATTCACAAAAAAGAGCCAGGCAAATTATTTTCTGCCAAATTCTCTTCTTTATCTCCCTTCCTTTTCTTTTCATTCCCTTAATTTTAAACACATCAACTTAAGAAGAAGAGTTGCACCTTCATCCAAGGATCTTCAACCTCATCACAACACAAAAAAAAAAAAACACTGATTTATTGATAAAAAGAAAAGTACACGAGCATGAATTAACTATTTTTAATGATTATACTTGTTTTAAACTAGTTTCTGGATTAAAAAAATAGTAAAGTCTTTCTCAATTTAATTTAAAGCTTTCTAAAACAATGTTAGATATTGCTTGAAAAAATTAAACACGTACCCGATTAGATTTGATGCTACCAGCGCAATCACATGATGTTTTTGATGACTTAATTTCCACCTCAAGGCTGATGAAATCATTGTAAGAGATTACAGTTACCTCACGCAAATGGCTGGTTAATTAAGCAGCATTCTAGCTATGGTCACATGCATTGTCTAGAGTAATCAACTAAAGCCAAACAAATTATGCTTAATCCTTGATTAGACCATAGGACCACTCCATGATCAAGAGTCCCAACAATTTCTTGAACAACTCTTGGTCATTTTTTGTGGCTTGTGGGACTGACAGCAGGTGTGGGTCCAAAATGGTTTCTTAATCACCAAAATTATCTTCTAATTATGGCGTTTGCTACTACTACCAATTAAGGAGTAAGTGATGTTTCCCACGCTGAATATTATTGATTTGTAAACTTAATCACAACTCAAAGAAAAAAGAGGATCTCTTTTTGCGTGACCTGTTTCGACTGGACTGATTGGCTTCTCGATGAGTTAAGCATGGTCGTGTCTAATGGTTACTTTTCTAGGCCAAATTAATGGGAAGTTAGTAGTCGTTGGATCTCCGTGTTCCACAGTCTCTATGCAAGATTAGCCGAACCACAAAAACACATAGCTATGGCCCAGAGAACTCAATTACCTTTTTTATTACCTTTTTTTGTGTTTTTTTTTTTTTCCTTTGAGAGGGTACAAAGACCTTTAAGCTACACAATGAGATGTAATTCTCTCATTCTTGATTCGTTTCTGTTTTTAGAATTCAACCTGAGGCTTTGTAATAAAAGTCTTTGATCTAAACCGTTGAATTTGGTCATTTGGAGACATGAGGTAGCGAAATCATTTAACATTAGTGACTGAAAATAGAACTGTACAACATATTTATGGGGAAGCTAATGATGCCGCTGATTAGCTCGTTAATTTTGGTTTTTTCAAGCATCCTTCGGGCATGATTTGACTATTAACATCTTTCAGAGAGTTTGTATTAGTTTTTTATTAGAATTTGATTGGACCAGTATTTCCTTATTTGTTTTAGTTTTAGACTTTTAACCCCAATTTATATATAAAAAAAAACATCATGAAAATAATTAAGAAAAGGAAAACAAAATTTTTCATCATAGAAGTCAGTCCCATTAGCCATAAGAAACAATATCTCTCAGCAATACTTGACTAGACAAATTTCCCCTTGCGTCGCTGACTTGATAATTGAGCATGCCTATGGGGTTCGGTCTCAAATATATAGTGCTAATAGGAACGTTTCAAACGTAGTAACTTCATTTTGATATATATATGAACTTTTTTTTTTTTTTTAGTTTAACGTGGGTGTTCGGGCTAGTTTGCGCGCACTTCGACTAATCCCACGGGCCTTGAAGTTAACGACTATGTAAGCCTCCAGTGGCCATCATATGAGCAACCGCATGACTCGAACCTGAGACCACAGAGGAAGCAAACCTTTTAATTTCAAGTTCTTACCACTAAACCACCACTTAGATGGTTTATATATATATATATATATATATATATATATATATATATATATATATATGAACTTGATTGTGTAGATCAAGGTGGTTGGGTTTTGACTTAGTAAGCATATACGTCCGTGAAGTCCAAACTTTCAATTTGAGGATCATAGCAGCATGCTTCCTCCTAATATCCAATTACAACAAATGGGATTATTTGTCAATAAAAAATGGTGCTGGCGAGGTTTTTGTAGCTCAAGAAAAGCCTAATAACAAATATTTATTATCCCACAGTCCCGAGACAATGAGTTGTTGGTGGCATGTCACCCTAAGTAATGGCAACAAGATGGTTTCAGACCAATTTTCGGCCCATAAGATACGGTATTAGGTAACAAAAGACAGAGTGATAGGCATGTGTCAGACATCATTGCCCTATTTGTTACCCAGGTCTTCCATTTAGGCAAATACATAAGAAATTTAGAACACGCAATGTGGTTTTATTAATTTGTGAATAACCCGTCAAGACACGCCTGCTTGCTAGGCATGCCTAGTCCATGGCATGCAAGTGAATATATAGCTTTGCATGCATTTTTCTCATCGTTTGACGGGTCCAAGTAAAAGACAATCACAAGTAGTGGAAGTGGGCCAATAATTCACCATCGAAAACGCATTTGATCAGTTCTTGAGTTAAAGGGTAATTGGGTGTGGGCGATTATAACGTCTCTGGATTGGAAGAAAAAGGAGTTGGATCAACTTTACTCTTTCGTTTTGGTAAAAGGGATCAACGCGTGTGCCGTCGTCAACATGGCTATGTATTTGTAATCTCATCGTTGACAAAAGACTAACACAGTAACAACAGATCGGAAAATGGAATCTCCCCAAAAGAAAAACGCAAAGTGACCGTTCATGTAGCCACCAGTACTAAGAAAAAGCAAGAGATGCATACCACACTTTACAATTTATATGCCTTTTTCAATGCTTTTATTCACTTGTTGTAAACAAATAATCAGGACCACATAGAGAGCCGTTGTTCGAGGAATAGGCCAAATGGATTCGGCAAGATCGGAGAGGATTGGTTTGGTCTTTTTTACTCTGGCTCTGTGTACTACTATTATGTTTGAGCTAGGCCGCAGTCTATGACGAGCCAGAAAATTGTTTGCGCCTTGAGTGTGCTCCATATCAAGTGATTCACAGCCAAAAAGATGGTGAAATAAGATGTTACAGAATGGCTACTTGGGTTTCCACTTCACCAATCAACTCTCGAATCCTACAGGGATGCAGCTGGTGATGGTATCAAGATTTAAGCATCTCTCTCCCCCACGAATTTAAGTATCCTTCAGTGGAAGAGATCACAAATCACTTTTTTGTTTATTTAAGCTCTCTTTCCCTCGACTAATGGATCAATCTTGCTTTTGTTTGTTTGATACAGTACAGTAAAAAGAGGATGATACACCTTCACACAATTTATTCTTCTAGCTATGTCATTTGTGTTTTGCTAAGAGTCCGATAAAAAAAGAGAGAGAATAATATTCAATCAATGCGATCACATTTTATAGAAATAGAAAAATTAATATTAAATAATGAAAATAATAAAAAATAATAGAGAGAGAAAGAAAAAAATTAGGATAACCTAACAAAAAAACATTAAAAATATCATGAAATCTAATTTTTTTTAAAAACCAATGTTGAATTATAAGATGGAAATGATTAAGAAAAATAACAATTATAAACCAAAAAAAGATTTGAACCCACCTGAGCCAACCTTCAAACTTATGGGTGATGTTATGGGATTGGAATAAACTGATAAAAAAAGAATTATAAAATCTAATTTTTTTTAAAAACTAATGTTAAATTATAAGATGGAAAAAAAATTCAAAAAAATAATAATTAATATCTATCCTTATTAGCTTATAAAACATGTGCCTTGAGCCATAGGTAAAAGATGCCATAGGGAATTTAATGACACAGTGGACGGTAATTCTTCACCGTTGGAGGACGTTGCACGTGATGCTAAAGCACAACGACATCCTTTCACACATTGCCATATGTCTAATCTAAAAATTTCAACCAAAAAAAAAAAAAGTTTCAAATTTTAATATTTTTTTAATTATTGTAAATGACCAATTTGTCCCTCCTCTAATCTGGCTATAACAAAAAAAAAATACACATGAAAATACAAAAAAAAAAAAAGCCCCCAAAGCAATCCTAAATTAATTTCGATACAAGGGTAATTTTGTAAATTTATTGTATTAAAAATATAAGATCTAAAAAAAACTAATGCTTTGCTTTTAAGAGCAGTGAAGATGTTTCACTATTTAAAAAAGATTGAAAAAACCTTAATATCCCAATCAAAATAAAAATGACAAATAAAACTCATGAAAAATATCTTAACTTAGTTTTCTAGGCTGATTTGTTGAAGGACAAAAATAACAATTTATTATTATAATCCACAAATAAAATTTCTCTAGTACTACAATGTTTTCCCACAACCTATAAGTTTTGGTAAGAGGTGTTGCATTGCCATATGTCCATATATGACTTTTAATTTAGTACAAAAGACAATGCATGTTTGAAAGTGTGATAAATATTTTTTTTTTAAATATTGTTTATTTTAAAATATATTAAAATAAAAATAAAAAACACTAAAAAAATATTAATTTAATTTTTTTTTAAAAAAATAAAAAAATTATAAAAATACATTCAAACCACAATTTCAAATAGCCTAAAAGTCTCAAGCTTTAAATAATTTAATAATAAGCTAATCATTTGCCACGCTAGTGCAATTCATAGGCTTTCAAAGATTCTCTCCTCCATAAGTGTGTAAGCCTGTATGGAACACCACCTGACCAATTCTCCCACACTTAAAATTACAATCACATCCATGCTTACCTGGCCTTTAAGTTTTGCTAATGAATTCAACCTTGTTATATGGATCATGTGTCAGCCTCTTTGCCTATATTCAAGGAAACAATGATCAGGCAGCAAACATCAACATGACAGCTCCAGTTCGGGTAGATATGTTTCCATCAACCGGAAGTTCCCACAACACAACCTTAATTATGCACTTATATTGGCCACCAAAGCACCAATTTAATCCACCTCCCCCCCCCCCCCCCCCCCCCAATCAAGCACGTCCAATGAAGCTGCCTAAACACCGGTATGCAGCTTTGAAGAGGTTTGGAGGTTTTATGAATGATAGCAACATCCATGAACAAGTTTTGGCATTGAAGAAAGCCTCTAGGGCACCCCTTGGGGATCATCAATAGCAAAGACACAGTGAGTTTCCTGTGATTTGCAGTGTTGCTGGCTACAATTCGCCCTATGAGTGTGAGAATCGTGCTAATGAAGTCATGCTATGATTTGATTAATATTGACTAACCATTTGTACCAACAGTAATGTAATGGAGGGAAAAGGCAAGAAAAGAAATGAGCCATCTTTATCAAAGGATATTACCCAATTCCTTGGGATTTCCCTTTTCTGGTGCACAATCGTGCTACCCTTTTCTTTAGTTACCCACAGAAAAATTAATTCATACCAGGATTGGTAATTGGCACTATACGCGCGGAAAGTAGGACCTATCATTTCAAACATTGGATTTTACGCAATCCAAAAAAAATAATTATTAGTGTAGTGAAAGCATAAAACACACATAGTTCTGACTTTATCAAACAGGGAAAAAATGATATTAATTGCTCTTTGCTTTCGTTACATTTCTACCAAGTATACACCGATTTCGTTTTGACTATAAATAACTAATACTTATCATAAGACCCTGTGGAGGAGGCAAGATGCAGTCCAAAAGGCCGCACGCAGACAGGTAGGGATGTAACAAAATGCAACCCCTTGATAATTACCAAAGAATGACAAGAAATAAGATATTCACCAGAAAATATTATTAATTTGATGCATCTCAGCTAATCAAAACACATCAAGCCAAATAAATTATTGTATATAATAAGCATTCTGTACAAAGGAATACCAAGCAATGGTGTTATTTATTTATTTCAAAAGAAATGTGTATACAAGCTGCAATCTAAGTTTATAAACCTTTGTCTTACCTAATATAAGCGCCCCCGACACTCATCTGTGCCACAGTAGCATGGCGACTGTTTTAGTTTCCCATCAGGACCAACAACGCTATCAAGCGCGTAGCCATAGTCATAAGTAAGTTCCTGTTTGCAACATACAAAAACCATCTTTTATTCTTAATTTGTTGTCGACGCCTAGGAGATGACATATCACATAAAAAGCAAGCCCAGGTTATAACATCAAGCGAAAACAAAAACTATTTATTACAGTACCAGGTTAACATGTGGAAAAAAAAGGAGCTTATAACAAATATCCAGAAAAAAAACTCAAAAGACATCCAATCCAAAGTGAATGGAAGAGAAACATAAATGGAACCTTACTTGCATAGGAAGTATATCGTCTGCTGCAAATAGCACAATTCGAGCAAGTCGGATATCATGGTGGGTGCTCAAAATGCACTGGACGAATAGGTTGGGCTGACAACTATGATTAATAAATCTGGTAACATTACCATAAGAGCCCGCATCTATGCAAAACTCAGATTCACTTTCATCCATCTTGACATCTACTTTCTTCAGAGGATCAATTGCAGGTGCAGACCCATCACCTTGTCGCCTCTGCAAGAAAATACATTTATATTCCATTGTGAAGGAACGAAAGTAATGGAAGCACAAAGGCTCTGGCAATGAGCACTATAATAAGAACCAAGCTAAACAAAAAGTAGAATGCATATTTCAAGCGCAGTTTGGTCTTTGAATAAGAATGAGAACAAGTTGGTAAATAGCGCCACAGGCTAACAACAATTGATATTTACTTGTTAACTCTCAGTGTTAGCATGCAGAAAGACCACTAAGACAAGTACTTGCAAAATATTGTCCATGACCAAGTATATAAAGCTATCACAAGAAGTTAGTATTATAATTTTCATGCTTCCCACAATCCCATGTCATACACAGGTTAAGACAAGATATGGAAATGATATTTCCTTGAATGATGGTACTAGTACCTCTCTTCCCCCTATTTCATTCATTGTATGCCAGCAGTCAATATCAAATATAAATTCATTCCCAGAGACGTTATCCAACTCGTCATTCCTCCTAAGAATTCCAAAGTATTCACACACTGGAGCACCAGAAGGAATTACATCCCAAGACCTAACAGCCCATCCTTTGTCTGCTGTACGATAGATCTGTTCAAAGAAAATTTCCCAATAAATATGATGACTTATGCTGAAAAGAAATTGGTTCTTGATTGTGTGTAAATACCTCAAGTTGGTACTTCAATCCACGCTGAGAGACGCGGTTAATGCAACTAGGTCCACAGCTACATCCAGGACCACATTCAAACACCACATCCTTTGCTTCAATCAATCTGAAAATAAATATATTCAAGAACCAATATGGGCAAGATGAAGAATAAACACATCAATCTTTATAAAACAAAAGGACTAGATCAGACAATTGAGACGTGATAAAGGATCATGAAAAGGTTGAAATATAGAAGAGACAACAAGGTATAAGGTGCACCTATAATGGAAAGGCTTAAAGTGGTAAAAAGTTTTTGTGCCTCAACTTATTGAAAGTTTGGCCCAAAAAAATCAGAGAGAAACTAATTCATATGACCGGATCCATCTAGTTTTTTGGCTGGGACTTCGGTGAGTTGAGTATCAGCACAAATAAAAACAATTGGTGTGGAAAAAAATATCTCATTGTTTCCCCTTTCTTTAATAAGCAAAACTTCATTTGTTCCAAAATGAAAATGTACCATTCTAATAGGCAACCAAAAAATGAATTTTATAAGAACCACATTCAAATCTCACCTGCCACCATCTATGTCCACGTATGGAAAGTCAAAGCCATTAAGTCGAGCACAAGAACAAGACCTTGGATTTGTACATTTTCCTTTACAATCACACCCAGAGGCACTTGGAGGAATGATCACATTTCTTGCAACTTGAACAGACTTGATATATTTAAAGCCTATAATTTCAAAATTAAATTATTGACAAAGACAACATAGATAAATTTGTTTAATTTATTTACATGCCAACAAACAAGAGGAGATCAATCAAATAAGAAAAAAAAAGGCAGACTAAGTAGAAAAGAAGGGGCACAAAAATCACCTAAAAAAGAAAATAGAGAATTTCTTTTGGCTAAAGGAAAGAGTTTCTCTGCTTAAGAAAAATATAAGAAATTTGTGTTCTAACAGCGGAATTCAAAATATAATTTCTAAACCTGAAACGAGCAAGTTGTTTGTGTCTGCATTCATGCCAATGATACATTAATGCATAGTATTATTAGTACCACATGCTTACATCAAATGTACCTGAAAAGAAAATTGCAACAAACTAACCATCACATTATCACACTTGTTCACCAGAACTAAATGCTCCAGTTCACCAAACAACATGTGGAAAAAACAACAAATGCAATAACTACCCTGCAATGGTGTAAAGTCACTTTTCGTTGAATGGTTAAATCAGATAACTAGAAACTCTTCTTTTATTAAAACAATCTATCATGTTATGTCAAACTGTGGCTAATATCTCCTAGCAGTGCAGGCACCAGGAGCTACACTTCGGGCCAAAATGACTTTAAAACCCCATGTGAGGCATCAATGAATTACGTATTATGCCCATAACCAGCGTATTCAAGGATGCTCGGAGATTAAAAAGCAAACACATTGATGAAGATGTCATCATATTCTTTTTATTTATTTTTCATTATGATGTATCATTGTTATTTATTTCATGATATGTCCTGGCTGCAATGCCGTCATTAGTTTAACTGTAAACAAGACATGTCTGCCATGCTCGGGAACAACAAAGGAAGACCAGAAAGACCACCATCTTCCTTGTATGATGGTGGTCTTATACTTGATGAAAGTGATGATTATGACCTACACAAATAAAATTTCAACTCTTATATTTGATGGAAATGATGATTATGACATACAAATAAAAATTTCAAGTAGTTTTTATACTTTTAGTATGTTATGATGGAGTCCTTGTTTAAAACAATCTCTTATAAATACTACCAATAACCAGCATATTCTCAAAGTACAAGAGAATAGAGTGAAAAGTTATGTTTTAGTGGCTTCATGATTTGTTTGGACGCTATTAGATATTCCAAACTAAAATAACAGCTTATGTGGAAGTTGGATCTGAAGTCTTTGTGCCACCACGCAATCTGGTATTATATATTATAAATCTCTTAATATAGGTCACTTTACATTTTATATTAAAGTTGGAAATCTTGCTTCTCTCAGATGCATGACAGCCACTTAAGCCTAGAGCCCCTGCGTACTTAGTGCTAGCACTTTTATCGGCAATGCTTGCTAATGGGATTCAGTGACTGCCCTAACAAAGGTCAATTCCTTCAAACAGAAAATTATGTTCCATTGAAACAAATACCATTTTCATGGTATGCTAAAAGAGAGCATGTTTGAAAAGGTAGATGTCAAAAACTTGACGAAAGCCAATGCTATAACTGCAACAACTGCCATCTTATCAATACAGTAAGACCTAATTGAGTAATAATAATAAATAAGACTACTACTAACTTGGTACTTGAGAAAGGTATGAAATCAACATTAAACATTAAAATTAAAAGTAGTGACTACCATGTTCCTAGAACCTTGAGATTTGTAAAATGTTTGATTAGCGATTGAGTTACAATCAGAAAGAAAATCGAAGGGCTCAATCTTGCAAAATTAGTTGAGAGAAAAACCAAGTTGTTGTGTTTCAATATTAAACTACGCTATCTCAAGTTTTGTTGCTGTTCACATTTAATTGCTATAGCCTATAGGTAACTTAAAATAAGCAAATAATAGTAAAAAAAATGTAATTCTATCTTTTATAAATAAAAGCTTCATAGCTTTTCATCTCCCTCTCCCAACTGATGGAAAACTAGATCTAGGATTTGAGTCTGATATCCAAATACAATCTTGTGAGACTGTAACATTTTTCAAGGTAATAAACACAAGCAATGTGATGCTAAAAATTGTCTTTCATGTGCATCATATACTAAAATGAGCATGGAAGCCTATAGGTAACTTAAAATAAACAAATAATAGTAAAAAAAATGTAATTCTATCTTTTATAAATAAAAGCTTCATAGCTTTTCATCTCCCTCTCCCAACTGATGGAAAACTAGATCTAGGATTTGAGTCTGATATCCAAATACAATCTTGTGAGACTGTAACATTTTTCAAGGTAATAAACACAAGCAATGTGATGCTAAAAATTGTCTTTCATGTGCATCATATCCTAAAATGAGCATGGAATGCAAAAGGTAAATGATTTTTCCCATTGAGAAAAAAAAATTTCCTTGTGACGCAGCACTAGCCTGAAATATATAAGCAAAGCTATTTTTGATATATATAGTCTGTCTACCAGATCCACTTCCCTCATAAAAGCATAAGTTGGTCAGTAACTTGCCTGGAGGTGCTATAGGAGGATTATCAATTACATTGATAACAGGAATAGGTATGTCTTCTTTCCCAAAAGAGATGTCCTCACAAACCAAGCTTGGAAAATAAAATACTTCTGTCAGTTTACACAATGTAAGCATGCACATGAAAATAGTACATATTCAGTTACATCACAGCTCTACAGGTTTCATACCCATGCAATTTGCCAATAGTTCTTTCTCGTTCAAAACAAACCTAAAACAGAAGCAACAAATAGGTTCAGGTAATACAAATGACTACCAAGGTGAACACACTGGATAATGAAAACTCAACATAGCAATGTCTGAAAAGCACATAGCTTAAAACTACTGATTTATTTGCAGTAAAGTGTGGGACATATATCACCACATCCAACTACAAATTGGACTGAACAAGCAAATATTAGAGGGAAATATACTATAAGATGGTGTTATTCTGAAAAAAAGAACTTACACGGAACAAAAGGAAAGAAAAGGGGGGAACTAAAACAAGGAGGAGCAATGTTCATGAAAGCATAACTAATAGAATTCTCATTGCACATCAGTAAATGATATTTGAAATTAAAACTATTATGACCCATGAAAAAACAGGTAAACTCTTTTTTTAGGTTATAAAATAGGATGAAAAGGTCACCTCATCTATCTCAACTAAACAGGTAAACTCTTTAAGTTTATTAAATAGGAGCAATATTAAAGCATATCAATTAAACAGGTAAACTCTTTTTTTAGGTTATAAAATAGGATGAAAAGGTCACCTCATCTATCTCAACTTTGGGCTGCCCTTGAAGTCGTTTCAAACGGTACTTAGAAACAGTAAATCCAGAAGCCCTTTTAAAAGACCAGCAACGTACAACCTGCAGACAGAATGAAAAATTAGCTTAACACATTTTAGATTGTCATACCAAAGTTGAGGCACGTTCAAAATCTTACACGTGCAGCATAAACCATGCATTAGAATGGCTTCAGGTATCATTGACCAACCATCATCCAATATTATTAACTCAGCCATGTAGCATTAGTAAAAATAATAATGAACACATCACTTAAATCATGAAAAATGTAAATGATTTCCCTCTATGCTTATCCAATACTCAATATTCGATCCACTTAAAAAGAATGCATTGCCCTGTACTCTTTGTTTTTTCTTTATCATTCAATTACGCCATTAGGTAGTGAACCATTACTTTCTTTCCTTAAAATTTCCTCAGCAGTTAAACAATTCCAAATATTTTTCAAATCTTTCATTTCCCTATAACTCATCAAATGCTAATATTCAGAAAAATGATGGTTCAAAGACCACTTTCAACATACACACACAAAAACAAAAGGCACTAATTGCAAAGAAAAGCTTCAATATTTCAGGCTTCAACCTACCAAAATATCCGTTTGACCATCTAAACAGCTCAAGAAACAGGTCAAGAGGATGCAATCAAAAATTCATTTCTAAGAAATCAGAGCTATGAGGAAAAACAATTAAAAATAAATTGCAATAAATTTTTTCTGGAACATGCCACCATCAAATCTGTAAAATGATGCAAAAAACACAGATGCATCAAAATTGACAGTTTTAAGGGGGAAGAAAACGAGATTTTTAATGAGTCTGCCATGTATAAAAAGCAATAAAAACAAAGGCTTTTCCAAACTGGAAGCCAATTATGAGAAGGGAGGCACAGGGAAAAGACATGCACATGATGTGATATATTAGCTTAGGAAAGGCAACATAATTAATATTTGGTAAAACCTTTGGCAATTGCAAGTTAGAAATTCAGCCATTTATAAGATTAACGTCTTTTAGAAAGCCCAGAATATGTGATTAGGATGTAGGCACAAGTAGACCTTCAACAGATACAATGCAAATACAATTTTACATGCTAACCATATAAAACTCTTTAAAGCAAGTAAATTTTGATAATGCCAACCTTGTACAAACCACAATATGTGTAAACTTTGCCACTTTGATTATCACCACGTTTATGCTCACAGATGACCCTGACAGGTACAGATTGCTCCATATTATTCTGCAAGAAGATCAAAATGAAAAATGAGTAATAGATTCCATAAAACACACAAAAAGGATTTGAAAGTTGACAGCATATCTGTACCAAGTAACAGTGAGGACAGTTGAGAATACATGAAGTTAGATAGTGATGGATTCCCAGTCATGAAATATTGACATTAACAAGTCTATTGCTATTATAACCATCAAATCATAACTTAGAAGGTTGTTTACTACCAGTAGAAGATTTAATCAGTTATGAGAATAAATAAGCTACATGAACAAAGTTCAAGAAAGCAGCTCATACAAGTGGTTGTATCAATATGAACAAAAAGCATTTGTTTAGAGGGGGGAAAGCACACAAAGGGATCCCCATGGTTTGCGTGTTTTTTAAAATAAATGAACAAAACTGAACACTGATCAGTGATTAGTACAAAAATAATTAAACATATTTCATAGAACCAAGTAGGAAGTATCATTTCACCAATAGAAAGAAGAATTCAGAAAGAAAGAAAGAAAGAAATTTCAGTAGCTTCAGCTCAGTCACTTTCCAAGTATGAACATAATTACATCATTAATATAGTTCCCAAACTCTCCACCATGATGGACATGTACGGAGATGAATGGTCACTAGGAAGGGGATGGGACCACAGTCAATACCCTAACCGCCCTGTCTCTCTCTTCATATGAAGGCCTTAAAGTTTTACTTTGCGCTCGTTAAAAAACATAAACTAATAATGTAATATAACAAGAATATAGATCAATATCATTTAACTACCATAAACGCTTATAATACCTCAAGAGCCAAATTACTACAATGCATAACTTGATCTTTAGTTTGACTCTTACTACCATTCATGTTGTTTCTGCCTTGGCCTGTATACACTACTTCATTTAAACAATCAACACCATCTTGATATTGTCCAGACAAAACGATTGCTACTGCTACCAGGCTGCTATACTCGTTGTGCTTACCCTGCACATATTACAAGAGATAATTGAACATTAAAGAGGTGCAAAAGTTTGCATTGAGTATAGTTTTCATAAACCCTAATGAAGTTAAAACATCTGGAAAGCAGCAAGCATTAAACCAGAAAAAGGGAGCAGTTTGAACAAAGATTTAAATAGCAAGTAGAAGTGTCCCTTTCTTTTTTCTGCTTTAATGAAGTTAAAACATCTGGAAAGCAGCAAGCATTAAACCAGAAAAAGGGAGCAGTTTGAACAAAGATTTAAATAGCAAGTAGAAGTGTCCCTTTCTTTTTTCTGCTTTAATGAAGTTAAAACATCTGGAAAGCAGCAAGCATTAAACCAGAAAAAGGAAGGAGCAGTTTGAACAAAGATTTAAATAGCTGGTAGAAGTGTCCCTTTCTTTTTTCTGCTTTAATGAAGTTAAAACATCTGGAAAGCAGCAAGCATTAAACCAGAAAAAGGAAGGAGCAGTTTGAACAAAGATTTAAATAGCTGGTAGAAGTGTCCCTTTCTTTTTTCTGCTTTAATGGTTTAATGCTGCTTGTTTTCCAAATATGCTAGTAGTTCGCTTGTACTTGGATTTGACTGAATTTTTGTGCAGAAATTTGGGTTTAGAGGCAAAAGAAGCCCATATTTGTTTATTGGTTCCACTAAAAGTAAGCTTAAAGAAATTTTTTCAGCCAGTTGCAAGAAAACCTTACTTCATTGATGATGATGCTCAATTCATTTGACAAAATGTTTCAGCTGTTGCAATTTTCATTTCGTTAACTATTGGGTGCTATTTCCTATTCCTTGGAGTGCTTTTATCACCTTTAGTTCAGCTTATGTTTACTCTACTGCAAACAGGGTCACAATTTCATGAGCAATCCCAACCAGGACCGCATTTCATGGGCAAGATTGCTTATCACTTTAATTCTTCACTTTGTTTGATAAACTAATCTTCCTGGATGATGAATAAGCAGAGGGAACACAAATAGAATCATAAAGAATTTCTAGCAGATAAATACCTTCAACAAATACAAACATCATCCCTCAAGTAAGCAGAAATTAAAGCATAACCAATTTCTTTTCACATTTTTCACATAGTCATGCATGTTTTGAAATGTTCTAAGCTACTTCACATAGCAATTCAACTATATGCCATGAATTTATGAAGCAATTGTAGATTAATTTTTTTCCTGGACCCACTGCTCTTCATTGATGCATGGACACCTCTCAAGTCTCAACTCTTAAGTGTCTAGGAAAATTCATGTAAAGGGATGTTCTAATCATAGATATAAATATAACTTCCAAAATTTTCTTCAAAACATGTAAGAGATGATAAAACTAATTTGACAAGTCAGTTATTAAAGCACCACAACTTGAACAAAAATGGCAGAAAATGCCATTAAAGCCCTATAATCTTAAAAGGAAAACAATTGATTATTAGGGGATGAGGTTCCAAGAAATAAGGGTGGAGGTTTCATATCACGTATTAAAATGAGAACAGCCAAAATACCACGTTTCACTATGTATGACTTCCTAGCACAGGAAAAATGAATCCAGCAGACCAGAGCTATGAAAATTAAATGAGTATCATAAAGGAAACAGGAAAATGTATTTCTTGCAATCCAAATAAAAAGAAATGTAGATGCAAACCAATTTGCCACAAAGCTTGCGTATGTAATCAATTCCATTCAACCAATGTCCACGGAAACCTGTAGCCACCATATCATCTCGAGAGAAGAATTTATGCCCAACAGTAATACCTGCAAGATGCTCATAGCTAAGATATATTCATGCATATCAAGGCAAATCAATGCAAAAAAAAAAAAAAAAAGCATGATGCAACTATGATTACCCACCAGGTAGATAAGCAACTTGTTTTTCAGTGTATGATTGTTCATTCTTCTTTGACGCCTACCATGAATGACCAAAAAAGAAAGAAATCATCATTGTTCCATACATAATAACAAAAGAGAATGATTCAAAACTCCAACATTATATGAGAGAAATAGACGGAACAGATTTTCAAAATGATTTTGACAAATGGTCAGCTCATGCAGCTGGGAACTAGCATTAGCAACACAACATAGCATATGTGCATGATAAAAGACTAATCGTTCATTATGATTAAATACTTGCACGTCTGCTGGTTATGCGTATTCACCACCTTTACATCAAAATAAAGCAAAACAAATCTTGCAAAGCATTTCATTTTTGTTGGCTAATCCACAGCTATAAACTTGAAGGAAGTAGGATTGCTATAAACTTGCCTCGGAAATTTCCTTCAGAATTGGTTGCTTTGAAGTACACTTAGCAGTGGATGAATTTCCCTTCTGCAAAGTTTTCATAGCATTAGCATAACAATCTCAAAGACCAAGATCTTCCTCCAGAGAGAGAGAGAGAGAGAGAGAGTGGGGAGATGAATGGAGAAAGCTGTCTCTAGAGAAGTGGGCACATGATAGTCAATTTGTTCGACATAAATGGTTCTATTCACCAAATAATTTTTCCAAAAGAAAAGGCATAATTTTTAAAAAATATGAGATATGATAAATTACAAGAGGAAAAAATGGGAAGTTATTAGTAATTTTTACCTCAAATTATAGCAAATACTGTACAGCTTTAGTCATACAAATGGCAAACAAAAAGCATATGGTAGAAGAAGTTTAGTTAAAGGCTTAAGCACAAGAGCACAAATGAACTGCAATGTGCTTCCATTCCATGTTCACCCGTCATCTTTTTATGGAGAAAATGTTAAGTGGAACCAAGGAACAAGAATCTTAACACCTATTTGCATTAGTCCAAAACCTTAATTAAAAACAACAAAAAGGGAAATGCATGTTACCATAACTTTTTGAGTATATTGACTAGCGTCCCAAGTTTAAGATTTGAATATAGTCTTAAAGGAAAAGATCAAAGCCCACCAGAGAGAAAACAGAGGGAGGGAATGAAAATGAGAAGGCTCGCATACTCACATTATCAGTATAATCAGCAACCTGAGGATCTCTGGCCTCTACCTTCTCATATCTCTTCTCTTCTTCCTGCGTTAGCACCAAGTAGCTGTTTAGCATGATCCCAGATTAAATTACTTACAAAGAGAAATCAAGAAATGGAAGCTATCAATTCCCCAAAATAGTGAACTACGGGTTTTCTTGAAAAAATTATATTTCCAAATAAGGTTATGACTATTTATCAAAAATTAATTAGCTATTGAGAAACAAATAATTTTTTTTTTGTAAAGCTAGCTAAAAAAAAGATGCATCGTCACACTTTATCACACAAGCAATGTTACAAGTCAAATTTAGCATTAGTATTGGGATCACGTATTCCAAAGTACAGTATATTCAGAAATTTATCAATGCTGAATGAAACTCTGGATGCCACTCCGTCTTAGACCATTAACACATCAAGCTAAAAGGCTGAGAAGTAAATTTCCTAATTAAGTTAATGAAATGAAACACAGTAATCGGATTATTCTGTAAATGCA
Source organism: Populus trichocarpa (assembly GCF_000002775.5). NCBI lineage: Eukaryota > Viridiplantae > Streptophyta > Magnoliopsida > Malpighiales > Salicaceae > Populus > Populus trichocarpa. The sequence continues at coordinate 17,238,270 of NC_037287.2, read as the reverse complement.
AAAGCTACTATTTCAGCGATTTGTTTGAACTTTTCCCCAGGTAAAAGTTTTGAGAGCATCATTAAATCAATGTACACCAGTTATTGTTGCAACATCACTTCCTATTGACAGCATTCCATTTTGTAGTTTAAATCGCAGCTAAAACACAGACCAGCTATTTTTTTTCAGTCCAGTTAAACTACAGTCACTGTTTCATTCTTTTATTTGCATTCCATAAACATTCAAGTCATTGCATTTAAAGTTGCACTGCCACAACAAAACAGTGCCTTACCACTATTTAGCCAAGAGGAGGAAACAGCAAAGGAATATTTCATGTAATTTTTAGGATTACTAAAACAAATACATAAGCACCCACTTATCAGTTCCATAAAAGATCCTTATAAAAGAAATCACCTGAACACAGCTAAGGTGATGATTATTAAAAGTCCTTGCTGTCTCTTTCACTGCTGTACAGGCCTTCTGTTTGATACTATCAGCTACAAAACTTTGATAGTCCGTCCATTTCAGATTAGCATTGTTTTCTAACTCAATTTCTGTGTCATCAAATTTAAAAGGCAAGGAACCAAGGGCCAGACCACTTCTTTTGAGCCCATCTTCTACGCCTTTTCTATCGATATCAGGTAGCCATTCTTGCATTGGATGATTAATGTAGCTCCTTCTCTTGCCAGCATTATCTCCAGGGGATTCTAAATGTCTCTTCCGATTATAATCTCCAGTTTCTTTCTTGCACACATCATGTTTAGGAGCATCTAACTCCCTCCTCTGATCTCCATCATATAATGGCCTGCTCTTATCAGGTATACTTTCAAGTCTTGGACACCATCTTCTCTCTCCAGGCCCTGTTGACTCTCCTTCAACTTCTTTCTTGCAGATATCGAGTTCAGGAGCATCTAACTTCGTGCTCTGACCTTCAAAATAGCACGGCCTTTTCTCTTGAGGCTTATTTTTAAGCCTAGGGCTGCATCTTCTCTCTAGAGACCCCCTGGACTCAACTTTTTGAACTCGCTGTGCAATGTTCTTTGTCACAGAAACGTCAATTGCTTCACTTGAAGGATCTTGCTTAATACATTCATAACTGGGAATCTTGCTTTCTTTGCAAGGACTCTTCATCAGTTAATCCCAATATCCGAATTCTACAGTTAGAAAAACAATCAGCATGTTTTCCAAAGCAGGAATCAGGAACTGGCAACCCTACTAGATCTACCTTCTAATTCACATATTCGGTATTTCGAGACTCTACGCATTTAATCTCTTATAGAGACAAAAAAAAAAAAAAACAATGGCTATATATATATATATATATATATATATATATATATATATATATATATATATATATATATATATATATATATAGTACTTTCAAGAACCCAAAAGAAAAAAGACAGAGAGACTGGATAAAAGAAAAACCCAAGTCCTCAAATATCCTACATTGCATTAAAGTAGTAGTGCCGATTAATTTCCTAAAGAAAATTCCTCCTGCTCAGTGCAGTACATTAACAAGCAAAATCGAAAGAAAAAAATTCTGTATCCAGGATTTGCTGAGATTCAAAAAAGAAAGTTAAGAAACGGATCAATGCAAGTATAAAATTGAGTTGGTCGTCGAAAGTCTGAGACTTTATTTATAATAATAAAAAAAAAATTGCTATGTAAATTGAATTTCAAGTCAAAAGGAACGTACCAGCAGGAGCAATTCCAGAGAGAACACTGGAGAGAGGTACGGAGAGTGGGAGAGAGAGACAGAAAGCAGAAAACCTCGGGACTAACGTAACGTAGGGTTTTTAAAAACCAGCGGAATTTGGATTTGAGGATCATACACGGCAAAAACACCCGGCGGGAATTCTAGCCAAGAAGCAAATACTTACGCTGTCCACTCCACTCCTTGCTGCTAGAAGGAAGGGGCGTTAAATTGTTGTTTTTGGTTGATTTTTAAAATATTTTTAATTTAAAAATATATTAAATAATATTTTTTATTTTAGAATTAAAAATATAAAAAAAATTATTAAAATTCTGGTACAAACACAATCCCAAAAATTATACTAATAAACCTTTATTTTTATTTTTTGACCGGTGTTGGGACTTGGGAGGGTTGATGTAGATCAGTTTATTAATTTTGAGGTCAGGAATTAAACCTGAAATTAACCACAAAAAATAAAAAAAGAAAGTTTTTTATATCAAAAAGATTTGTTACCCGGCCTGTGGTACTAATTTATTTATTTTTTATCATAAAGGTAATCATCATGTTTTCTTAAAATACTCAGAAAATTATTTATAAACATTTTTTTTTGTATTAAAATGTGATGTGAACTGCATGGGCCATGTCTCTTTTAACTAGAGAGGGCATGCCCCTTCGAAATTTTCTATTTTTCGATATTAATTCCTAAAATTAGCTATTTTTAATCACAATCCCTTAAAACATTTTTGTTTTTTTCTCTTTAAACTCGTACACTGTCTTAACTTCCCCACTCTCAGATAAATATATTTAAGCTTTATAATTTTTAAAAAATAAAATAATATTATTTTAATATATTTCTAAATTAAAAGTATTTTAAAAAGTAATCGCAATCACAATACCAAATATATTAGTCCATCCTTGATCAACTTATCATGAATAAAGTATAATAAATGATTGATCTCATATAAATAAAATAATTCTTGTATTTATAAAAATTTTATATAATTTAATTTTTTTTGTTTGTATGAAATTATAATGAAATAATTTAATTTTTTTTATTAATTTCATTACGTGCTATAAAACTTAAATTTTATCATGAAGATTTGATTTATTTATTTATTTTTGTTGATTCAACTTAAAAATCTTTTTTCTTCAGATATATTCATTGTGAGAAAGTAAGGTACATTTTTCAGATTGGTGGCATGCTTGCAACATAGAGCTGACTTCCCATTGAAGCCCACTTGATAGCTTGGGCCGGTCAAGATAAATTCATGCCACCAGTAGATATGCTTGCCCAATAATAAATCCACCCGAGGAGCAAGATAAACTGGATCGAGGTTTTCTATGAATGTTCTGCGCTATATATTTTTTTTTTCCTTGAGAAAATCATCAACATAATGGAATGAAATCTGAGTATAGTGCTAATTAAAAAGAGGATAATAGTTATTACTACATCATTTATCAGCACTACGTTTGCGGGCTTGATTAATTTATAAAAAAATAATATTAAAAATAGCATCTTGTTTTTAAATATTAATATCAATATATTCAATCAAAGTAGTCAATTCAAGTTAATATATAAAATCTATAATCTAAATTATAAGACCATAATAATTTAATTAAAAAATCAAAAAACATTTTAAAATCTAAATTCTCAATTAATCAAATGTTAAAGAATTAAATTAAAAAAAATCAATTAAAAAAAAGAAATGACCCTAGTTAACCCGAGTTAATCTGTCAAACATGAATTATAAGATCGAGATAACCCAATAGAAAACAAATCAAGATAAACTATAAAGTCTAATCCTCAATCAATAAAATATTGAAGGATGGAATTAATAAAAAAATCAGTTAAAAAATTTTAAAATAATAAGATTCGTGTCAACAAGGATTAACCCGCAAAACCCGTGACTCGGGTCATAAAACTATGATAACATCATAGAAAGAAAATTGAAATAAACTATAAAACTTAATTCTCAACCAACCTAATGTTAAAATATGAGATTGAGACAAAAAATTCAATTACAAAAAAAAACCCAAAAAAACCCGAATTAATTTGGTTAACCCATGAAAGTTGCGATCCCAAGTCATGGGATAGCTCTATAAAAAAACAAAATAAAATAAATTATAAAATTCAATCTCCAATAAATTTATTATTAAAGAATAAAATTAAAAAAAATATTATTTATTTAAAAAAAATATTATTTCAATGAAAAATACTCTTAGATTAGACAGAGAAAATGACTCTTTCCTCAATTAGTTTTTTTATAATTTGTAAATTATTCTACCATATCCTTTGCACCTGATAATTTTTTAAAATGTTTTACTCTTCTCTAATACTGAACATAAATTTTTTCAACAACAAAAAAAAGAGAGAGTAAATCCCAGAGAGAGATTAGCCTGCGAAGGTGCGTTAATTAAGCAAGTTTTTAAGTTAGTTGGCTATGAAATGGATCTAACCGGATGAGTACAGGAATATTGACACAATTGCTATCTTAACTCGTCATTCACCTATGCGAAAGCCAACTCTTGTGCTGGTGGACTGGCTAGTGCCGGAGCTGACTTGACCTGGGAAGAATATACATCTTAGAGCCTCCGAGGTTTTCCAGGGAGATCCTCGCGAAGGATTTTTGGTGTGGAGGTGAGCTCAGATCGTGTTTATATGCTCTGCTGAATTCTTTCTCTTTGGGCACTTGGCCATTGTTCATCATCGCTGGCCTCAAGCCCTGTCCATCCATCAGGTGGAAACAAAAATAAAAACAGGTTAATTCGTTTTTTTCATAATTAAAAAGGTGATTCATATAATTTTCAAAGGGAAGAGTATTTTTCTACAAGGTGTTCGATTCAGCGCTGGAAAAAGAGGGGAAAAAAACACAAGGCCATCTCGTGCTCAAATTAAAAGGAAAAGAGAAGTGTAATTATACACCTTGTCCATATCAACACTTCCATTCAGTCAAATATTATACAGCTAAGCATATAGATATAGTAATAATTAATAAAGGCAAAGCATCAATGGCTATCAAAAACCTTAAAAAAAGCTGCTTAATTCAAAAGAGAAACCAATCAAAAGCAGGGAAGTCCCGAAAATCAACGGCTGATGGTCCATGAAAAATAATTGAAAGAACCAATAATTTCCCTGGATTTTTTTATATAGGAAAATATTAAAATGTATTGGGATAGGAGTTAGCAGGGATTAGATATATAAAAACACACGTGAAAGTAAATATAGGAGAGAATCTCATAGGGTGGCCATGGCTAATCGAATAGAGACAGCAACGAACCCTGAGCAATCTATCATTACACTCACATGCTTCCCTCTCTAATCATTCTCTCTATTTTAATTCATCAAGCTCGATTCTTTAAGCCCTTTATTCTGGCAGACAGTAATGTTCCTTGTACCTCAGACAATGTTGTTTGTTGTCCTGGCATTACCACCTGTTTCGTAAATTCACGAAGCTGGCCATCCTTGTCAATTTCTTTTCTTTTCTCACAGAGACCAGGCTGTCTGTGTAGTGGTCATATACAGACATTTTAGACGAGGAAGGAGATGACTTCCATCTGGGAAAAGGTCGTGAAGCAATGAAAGTTGACATCGTCATGTGACTAAACAGCATCGGATAATTAATACTGTCCAAGTCTTCGATCAATTCATTAATTTCAAAGTTTCTACCGCGTCAAATCATCACCCACTTTATTTTTTCAATATTAAAGCGTATTTATCACAACTCTTATTTTTAAAAAAATGTTTTAGTTAAAAAAAATATTAAATTGATATTTTTTAAGTTTTTTTGTGATTTTAATATTTTGATGTAAAAAAATAATTATAATATATTTTCAAATAAAAAAATAATTTACATCATAGTCTCAACCACCCCTGTCACTACAAATTTGATCTACTAAAATAAATAGATTTTCCTGAAATACGCTCTTAGCACAAATGTCAAGTAACCAGTGAAATTTTAAAACAAAAGTTTTCTTACGATATTATTACATACCATGAGTCAAAACAGAGTAGGTAACCATTGGTGTGTATTACGAACACGCGTTATCCATAAAAAATTTTCAGGAAATGTAAAGTAATGGCAAAGATTTTGAAATCTGTATAGCAGGTTTGAGTTCGAATAAGACGTGCATCTTTTATAAGATCCTGCAGGAATAGCCGGGATTTTACTCATTTATCTGAGCCTACAAAGTATATTTTTCAGAAGATGATGTTTTCTCGAATTCAAAAAAAAAAGTTATACAGATAAAATTGTTATCTATTCGGAAGATGATAAAGTATATACGATCATGTGTTTTTATTACTTTGTATTTTCATTAATAAAAATATTTATTGCTATCAAGATATCACAAGAAAAAAGAAAATCAAAGTACAAAATCACTGGAATTGGTCGGAAGGAGTCTTGCGGTGCTGCATCGGGGTTGTATTACATTCATGGTAATAAACCATCTTGTAGACAGTTTAATAATAAAAATTTGTATAAAAAAATTTATTTTCCATGTGATTTTAAGTTTAATCGTTATAATTGTTAATATAATAACCATTAAAAACTTATATAATTGTTAATTTTAGAGTCTATGAAATTAATCGAGATGCATGCAAACTGACCCGGACACCTACATTAATAAAAAAAAAACTAATTACAGTAACAGTACACTAATTTTCTTGGTTAAATATATAAATTTTTTTTTCGTTTGAGTGCTATTTTTTTGAAATTTTTCGACGAATTACTTCTGTCTACCTTCTATCAACTACTCCACTGTACGATAAATTAAATATCCTTTGATATTAACTCATTGTTGCTGCATAGACTTTCACCTAGTCTTAATAGAGTACTCACTTTAATCTTTTTTTTATTTTGTTACCAATTTTTTATTGTGCCAATTATGTACTCTAATCAATTGTTTTTATTTTCCAATGTGTTTTTTTAATAAAAAAATACCCTCCAAATCGATGTTATATTTAATACAAAAATATTTTTAATTAAAAAATTCTTTCAATAATAAAAGCCTTGTAATTGTTGATGAGCTATATAAGTTTTACTTCGAGATTAAAAACTATATATTTAATGACCAGTCAAAACTAGTAAATAAATTTTTTATACGAATTTGAATATTTATTTTTCTAAAGAAAATCAAGCATTTGAAAAATAAATAGAAAAAATAATGAATTTTTATAAAAAGTATTTGATTGGACGTTGGTGTGCTAAAATAAAAAAAATTAACACATTAGAAAATCTGAAAGTTGATGCATTAACACTGCAATTATTCCTTAGTAAAGGTCAAAGAACATATAAGTGAAGCATTAAAATAATTAAGTAATTGATTAGAATTTTTAAAAATGATGTACTAAAAGAAGAAAAATTAAAAATTCATGTATTATATTGAGAAAAAGTCTTGGTGCTTTGTATCTAACATTCGTTGGGCTTCCCTCTTTGTATGAAATTAGTATACTAATAATGTAATTATCTCATAGTAATTAATTAATGTATATGCACGCTGTCTACTTGTATCTTTGAAATAATTATTTCTTCTTTTTTTTACTTGAAAAGGAAGTATTGTTCTCTCGTCCAGTATTTTTTTTTTATTATTAACATGGATATCCGAGCAAGCTTACGTGTACCTCAACTAATCCAATGGGTCCTAAAATTAACGACCATGTAAGTCTCCAGTGACCATGAAGTTTGTGAAACTCAAACTAGTAACCTCTAAAAGAAAAACTTAAATACAAACAAACAATGTAAGGTTACGCGCATCTCTTATATTAACATGATACATCCGAAACAATGGATAATAATAAATTCAAGACCCGTCCTCTATCTTTCCTCTTGCACTGTACGCATGTATAGACTATAGTGATCGACTATTCATATCTTTCCTTGAAAGAGAATATTTCTCACAATATTGACGATAATTTATTTAATTCTATCATGAAGAATAAATTAATTGCTGTGCAATTTTCAACCCGTAAATCTGTTGAAAATTCAGTAGTGAAGTCGTCACGGAAACTTAGGACTACGAATGCGTGCGAACATTTGATTTGAAGGGCATTAATCATCAAGTGCGGCTAGGGATTTTGTATTCCACGGAGAAGATCTGAGCAGGAAAAAGAAAATATGCCGAACCAGGAACTTTTTCCACATGGAAAAGAAAGGAGGAAGCGAATGAGTCCAAATATCAGTAACTGTGTCGGTTTCAAAATCAAGACACGCCTTCCCCTTTCAGGAAAAAACTATATGTGCTTGCATGTAGTTAGGCTGTCATTTTATGCAATGGCCAGCCTAGCTATACGAAGAGTAGGGTTGTTTTTTATATATTTTTGAAAAAATTTAAATTTTTATTTACTTTAATTTTTTTTATTTCAAATCATTTTAATATATTAATGTTAAAAATAAATTTTAAAAAAATAAATAAAAAATTATTTTAATAAATTTTCAAAAAAACAATACATTAAAAAACAAAAAAAAAAACAACTAGACGAAGCTGCTGTGCAGGTCTTCAGGCGTGACACATCATTGGCTGCTTGTGCGCCAAATGGTGATCCAAGATGCATGGTCAGGTGCGAATGATCCGCGACTGCTTGTTCGTGCATGTACTACATCACAAAACCACAGTAGCGCACCTGGCTACATAACCGGTACTAGTCTTGTCATGACAGGTAAGGCAACACCTAAGTATAATGAATTTTATTGTATAATAAGTTCCTTTCACCGTTTCAATTTCATTATAATTTTATTTTAAAATCATAAAAAAAGACTTATGTCTATAACTATTCCTAAGCCGTGGTTTTTCAATTAATATATTACACAGGCTAGTGGGATATAAGCACTCTGTGTGCATGTTATTATTATTTTTAATGTACTTTTAAATTTAAATCCTAGCAAACAAGAATATTTAATCATTTATTGTGTATGATTGTAGATGTAATGAAAAAAAATAAAATCTATGCATACTTGTCTCTAATGAATATATATATATATATATAATACGTTATCTTGAATCAGAAAAAACTATTATTTGTATTCATTAGTGAGATATTATTGAAATTTCATATCTTATCATTATATCTCTGTGATAATAGTGTTTTCTATTCTTCTTATTATTATTATACCATAGGATATAAATAATATTCTTCGTGTTTTTATGTTAGCTTATTAACAATTGTGGCAGGACAGTGTATTTTTCGTTGAAGTTACAGAAAATCATAGGATTGCAAATGTTGCCAAGCATTATATATAATTCTACCCTATTAATAGTTACTATTATGATTTTTCATTGAACATATATAAAAGATTGCGTCGTCGACTCTGATCACACATTTTAAATTAAATATTTATTAATCATACATTTTCAATCTCCTTCGCCATTGAAGACAAGTAAGAACGTGATTAAGTTGAGTTTAGTTTGATGTTGTGATAAATATTGTTTAATTTTAAGTTGTTGAGATTTAAACACAAACCGAAATCAAATTTATAATTAAGTTAAAAAATGTGTACGCAAGCTCAGTGCTCACTCTTTGCACGAGTTTAAATTTGTCCACGAGTATATATAGAAGATTAGAACTAGTTCAAAGACGCATGAGATTTGATAAATGCTTGCAATTTGAATATTTTATAATTTACTTTGATACATATGTATGCTAGAAGTCAATTTTTTTTTTGTTGTCCCATCCGGGCATGCATTTTTTTCCTGAACTTTATCCGTGCACGCATGTTTGCAATTATTATATATGAAGAAATAAATGGCATATTTGTTATTTATTAAAAATAATCAGCAAAAGATACACTCAGCGCTCATCAATGCTTTAAATTGAGTATTAAATTGTTCTAAATTCTATCTTGAAGCCATTGAATCTCAAGGACACGATCATATCAGTTTGTTTCGTGTTAAATTGGTCTAGATTCTATCTTAAAGCCATTGAATCTTAAGGACTCGATCAAATTGAGTTTGCTCCGCTAATTAATTAATTAATAATTAAGCTAAAACAAGTATTAATGAGTAAAAATCTAGCTAAACTCAAGAGGTTCGGTTTGTCTTTTTTTTTTTTTTAGTTTAATGTGGGTGTCCGGGTCAGCTTGCGTGCACCTCGACTAATCCCACGGGCCCTGAAGTTAACGACCATGTAAGCCTCCAGTGACCATCATATGAGCAACCACAGGGCTCGAACCTGAGATCACAGAGGGAGCAAACCTCTTGATCCCAAGCTCTTATCACCAAGCCACCACCTAGATAGTTATTCGGTTGGTCTTTAAGTTTTATGATGATAGATATAAATATATTGATCTGTAATAAAATTCAACTAATGTAATAAAAAAAATTAAGAAAAAAAAAAAAGCAGAGATAACTGGAATTGGTGTCCCCTGTCAAAATAAAGAAGAAAAAAAGTAGGACAAAGTTTTAGCATCCACCCAATATTCGACGATCCGAACTCAGGCCAGCCAATCGATTTTGTCTAATATTCGCTACCCAAAAAGAGAAAAGATATTCTAAAAAAATAAATTGATTTTGCACACGTGCCAACTAATTTTCACAAATCTATTTTTTTTACATTTAACTCTGCGAATGTTCTGTACTGTAATACAGATTTTTTTTTAATTTTAAATTATATTAAAATAATAAATATTAATTTAATATTTTTTAAATAAAAATCATTTTAAAAAAGTACTTCTACGGCAAGAAAAACACTCACGATCATTTCTTAAGGACACGCTCTCCGTTTATCCAGCCACGTTACATCAACCATGATTATTCAAAAAATTCAGGGGAAGTAAAGTTCCTCCACTCTTACTGTACCATCACATTCCCATCCACTCACCAGTCTACGCGTGGCAAATAAAATCTTGAAACTCTTCTTTCTCCGCCACAAGTTTCCCACGCTAATCATCACTGCTTCACAGGATAATTTCTCAATAATAAAAATATTTAAGTATTCTCCGTTTATCTAAGAATTTAAACACCTCACGAATCTCAAGGCCCACTAAATTAAGGAGGAGTTCCAAAACGGTACCGATCCTGTGACCTCAACCATCACACCACCACCAATATTTTACCCCTACCCTGGTAAAGTTTTTTTACCGCAATATTTTGTCCTTGTTATGTATCTTCAAACGAAATATAGGTAAAAGAGTTATTTTTTATTTATGTTTTGAAACAAAAAATATAAAACTAGTGAAAAAATATATATATTTTTATCATTTTTATTTTAAAAATACAGAAAATTATTCTAAAATTTTTATAATATAAAATTTATTTTTTCACATTTTCTTTGACTAATTAAACATATATTTAATTTTTTTATATTTGTATATGTTGTCCAAAAACTAAAGAAACGCAATTTAAAGTGATAACCGTTTCGGAGGCTCAATCACAGCAGACCATGTCCATTCTCGTCATTTCATAATTCAAATTTAAAATTAACCGGCTTTAGAGAAAATGCCAGCGTGGCATTTCAAGTCTTTTTAGTAATAATCTATTCAATCTAATTCTATGCATAGCAAAGACAGAAAGAAGACCTCTCTCTTTCTTTTACTAACAACGGATTATTGGACTTTCATGCTTAACGGCGTTAGAATTAAGTCTTAACGGTCTCCCAGCCTCATCTCTCTCTCATGGTCTCGTGTTTGTAGGAAACTGGTCTAGTTTTTGCAACCACCGTCATTTTATTTTTTTCATTTTTATCTCCGTTAAGGGAAAAAACAACCACGCCCATTCTCTCTCTTTCTGGCGAGAGGTCTCAATCTCGCCGGAAATTCTGTTTCTCACCGCCGGAGAATCTGATTCTTAGCTGAAGAGAGAGGAACTTTGTAATTAAAAAAATTGAAGAAATAAAATATAGGGGAGGTTAACGTGCAATGCAGGGAAATTAAAAGAGAATCAAGGAAGGAAGGCAGTGTTTGGTGGGAGGATCTTACACGGCAAAGATGCTATGCTACTAATAAGTTGATACCTTCTTCCTTCAATTCCCTTTCCTTTAGCCGTAATTTATTCGATCTCTCTCGTTTGAATTCTCTCTGTTTAAATTCTTCTCTTTTCTTCATTTCTCCGCTATGTATTTTTTCCCTCCTCCTCTCTCTCTCTCTCTCTCTCTCCGTGAATTGGAGTCTGTTTCTGTTTTTTAATAATTGAGGTCCGTTTGCTGGTTACATTTGTTTCGCTCCAAGGTGGGCTTTTGTAATTTTGATTATCTGATCGGTTATTTTTCTGGAGTCCAAAAATGTTTAAGGTAACTGGATTTTGTTAAATTTAAGCTGTTTTGGATCTTTTTGAAAATTGCACCTGCAAAATTTGCATTGAATTAACAATTCCGTGTTTAATTTTTATTAATGTTTTAACTTAATTTAATTTATTTTTCTATGTTTGGTTGGTGTGAATCATGAGAGGTTATTATTATTATTATTATTATTATTATCAAATGAAGGAATAATTAATTTTGTTTTTGTTGTTTTGACTTGCTATAATTGCTTACTTTCCAATTAAGAGCTTAAGCTGAAACAACTTGCAGATTTTGGTATAAATGAAATTAATTATTTGTAATCCTATCATCTATACTGTGCTTTTATCAAGTTGCCTAGTTTTGCCTTACTTTGCTATCTATAACTGTCCAAATTTTTGCCTTGCAGAGTTTCCGTAGAAGCATCTGAGATATTTTTTACACAAGTGTTAATGCAACAGCGGAGATCGAGTTTTTTCTTTGGGTGGGGGGGTTTTATATAGTCTTGTTTTAGGCATCAAATCATAATGCCATCTGAAATAATGGACTTACAGGGTTTGTCCTCATCATCATTTTTCTCTGAAGATGCTTCCTTTCCCAGTGAGGTACAACTGGTGGTGCATTTTTGTGTTTCATCCTTTAGTTTAATCATTTCCGATTTTGTTTGATGGTTAGATTGCATGTTTATAAGGGTTTATTTATTGGTGTAGATTGTAGTGCTTAATTGATTTTTTTATGTGGTTTTTGTTTGAATTGTTATTGATTGATTTTGTTTTCTATGTGTGGCAGAGGCAGGTGGGGTTTTGGAAGTCAGACACAATGCCTGATCAACGCGGTCAGTATATTCGAGATACGCGTAGGTTTTACGGTTTTGATTCATCAGATAGACTGCCATTACATGGATCTTTTTTTTTTGTTACCTTTAGATCTTTTTGATTGAGAACTTGCAATTGTTTGTATGGCAGCTAAGCAGTATGTTGGTGAATTCCTAGGACATAACACAAGTGTTTTCTTATAGTCAGCCACTTTTTAACTCTTTATCTTTCTTCCCAAACTGGGATCTGATCGTTTCTAGATTCTCACCTTTTTGTTGACTCATGATTTTGTTGTGTGGTTTAGAAGGTTGGATATATCTTTCAATTCTGTATCCCAGATCCCTAATAAGCCACGTGTACATTAAATAATTTATTAAGCATCTTGAATTGGCAAATGAAGAATTAGCTCCATGGGATGATGTAAGCTGCTATTGATGACGTGTATAGGGTGATGTAAACTGCTATTGATGACATCTATAGGATGACGTATTCTGTTGTTATTGAGAATATAATGGTTTAATTTTGTGAATATGGTTTATTGACCTGCCATAGTTTCTACCATGTTAAAGATATTATTAGTTAATGAATATCTAATCTGATCCGTCAATCAATCATGTGCCTCTAATAATCTTGTAGAAAGAAGGAACCAGAAGGAAACATAAATCGGATACTTAATCGGCTCCTTTCACTTGGATTTTCTGCTGTCCTCGAAAGTGTTTTAATAGAAGCACAATGTAGTCTGTGTGCTCAGTTTCGATTGGTATAGGCGGGGCTGGTTCCATATTGAAATTTAATCAGAATTTTAGAATGTACTCTACCATGGAATTAATTATTGTTGTCTCTAAATTCTGTAGCAAACTAGTCTTTTTAGTGCATGATCAGTTTGTGAAATTATGTCATTGCTAGGTGAGTATAGCTCTTCTATTATGGTAAGCGAGTTTTCTTATGGAATAGAAACTGATATTATTTGTTGAAGAGCAGTTGGGAAATCATATGTCTTGTCACCCAGTGAGAAACTTGTAGCTGTGGAGTCAGTTCAATCGCTTGAACATCCTCAGCCTTCCCTAATGCATGACCAGAAAATGAATCATAGCTTAGATAAGCATGCAGTGGGAGCAGAGAGAGCATTAAACCGGTCCTTCACTTTGTTGAGACCCGTGGACAACGATACTGGTACAGGGACCAGTTTGAATGTACAGCCAACATCTTATTTTGCAGAAGTTGGCAAAGTGAATGCGATGGCAACTCAGCACGAGAATAGTCTCTTCTCAAGCTCGTTATCAGAATTATTTAGTAGGAAGTGTAAGTTTTTTTTTCTCAGTTGGCTTGTTTTTGCACACCTTGTCCGCAAACTTCCATGTAAATTTAAACTGTGTGCCACATGCCAGCCTTTCCCATATCCAGATTTGGTTTCTAGGATGTAGTCTCCTTTTGGGATACCGCAATCTGATCTACAGTTTCATGCTCTTGATGCAGTGAGATTATCTTCAACCAATTCTCTATATGGCCATTCCGTTGATACCATTGCCTCTCACTTTGAGGAAGAGGAACCTTTTCAGTCTCTTGAAGAAATTGAGGCCCAAACCATTGGAAACCTTCTTCCCAATGACGATGACTTGTTTAGTGGGGTGACTGATAGAGTAGAAAATATCAACCATCCCAGTGGTGGAGATGATATGGAGGATTTGGACTTTTTCAGCAGTGTTGGAGGGATGGATTTGGGGGATGATGGTTCTGTGGCCCAGATTGACTCTGAATTTCATGGAGGAGCTTCTAATGGTCAGCTGGGGGCATGCAATCTTTCAGTGGCAGGAGAACACCCTTACGGTGAACACCCTTCTAGAACGCTCTTTGTGAGAAATATAAATAGCAATGTCGAAGAGTCTGAGTTAAGGGCTATATTTGAGGTATGTGTTTGACATGGTGCTTTAATTTGTCTTCCACCCATGTTATTAACTTGAGCTATTTGTCTTCAAAGAATGTTTCACTGATTTTTATTATTTTTATATTGAATGAGCAGCAATATGGTGATATTCGTACACTTTATACGGCTTGCAAGCATCGAGGTTTTGTTATGATATCCTACTACGATATTAGAGCAGCCAAAAACGCGATGAAAGCACTACAGAATAGGCCTTTGAGATGTAGGAAACTTGACATTCATTACTCAATTCCAAAGGTGGATTTTGCTGCCTTTCCTGGTTGTATGGTTGTGCATAGTCCATCATCACTTTACTTTATCAGAATGGCAGTCCCTTTGTTAGGATTTGTACTCTCTTGCATACTTTTGACATTTTTTTACATGCATCAATCTTGTTACGTGACCTGTTTCCTTTCTAATTACTTTTGTCAGGACAACCCTTCAGAGAAAGATTTTAACCAGGGCACTCTTGCTGTGTTCAACCTTGATTCTTCTGTTTCAAACGACGATCTTCGTCGGATATTTGGCGTCTATGGAGAGATCAAGGAGGTGAGCTTGGTTGCTGATTTTCATATATTGTTGTTGAGAAACTCTACAACCAAGGCATGAACCCACATTGCTCTTGCATTGCAGATTCGTGAAACCCCACACAGAAATCATCACAAATTTGTTGAATTTTATGATGTGAGAGCTGCAGAGGCTGCTCTTCATGCATTGAACAAGAGTGATATTGCTGGGAAGCGGATTAAGCTTGAAGCAAGCTGTCCAGGGGGTTTGAGACGGTGGGTATTGTCCAACCATACTAACTCTCCATTTATTTTTCCCCACATACTTTCTTTCTTTCTACTTTTGCTTTTGTTTATTTTGATTACCTATCCAATATAAGTGGGCGAGTAGCAGAAATATTTCCTCTCTTTCCATGTTTGGGTGGGATAAAATAGGCCAAAAACATTAGTTTTAAGCAGACAGAACCAATGGGTTTCCCAGTTCGCATTTACATTTTAATATCTATACTTGCTTGGCAAGATTGAAATGCAAGACCCGCTCCATCCTCACCGTTTATTACTTTTTGTTGTCAATATTCAACTAATAGCTGGTTCATCATTTCTGCTGAATGGACCTAGACTTTTCTTAGGATCTGTTGCTAAAGTCTAGGTTTATTTTGGTTTTTGGCTGCAGTTTATTGCACCAGATTCCTCCTGAGTTGGAACAAGATGAATTTGGGCCTTTCGTGCAGCAGAGCAGCCCTCCCAATAACTCAACTACTGAATTCTCTGGTAAGATTGTTGGAAATGAGATATCCTACTCACTAAATAAATATCCATGTCTCTCATGAAGCATTGTTAACAGGAACAGTTATATCCACTGGCATGGATAATGGGCCTATTTTGGGAGCACACTCTGCAACACAAGCCCCGTTTTTTGAATCTGCATTGCATCATGGAATCTCTTCTAGCGTTCCTAACAGCATGTCCTCACTTTCAAGAGTTGAATCAGCTGGCAATCAAACTGGCTTTGCTGAGCTCAGTCACTCACCAGGTCATTTGAAATTTGATATCCAGAGCACTTTAAATTTTCATCCTCATTCACTTCCCGAGTATGATGGTCTAAATAGTGGTGTTCACTGCAACTCTCCTGGAGCAATGGCTGCAAACATCAATCCAAGGCTACTTGAAAGAATTGATACCCGGCATTTAGCCAGAATTAGCCCAAATGGAAACCCAATTGAATTCAGTGAAGGAGGTAATTGCAAGGGATACCTTGCTGAAGTTGTCTTTTCATTTGTTTTTATCAGTTTTCTGACTCATATAGCTGGCAAAGCCCAGTGGTGCTACTAACAATACTGAAAGTTTTCAGTTGGTTTGACTCACAAAAACTAAAATTTC
Organism: Populus trichocarpa; assembly: GCF_000002775.5. NCBI lineage: Eukaryota > Viridiplantae > Streptophyta > Magnoliopsida > Malpighiales > Salicaceae > Populus > Populus trichocarpa. The sequence goes on along the minus strand of NC_037287.2, from coordinate 17,221,763 downwards.
ACACTTCCCTATCTTGTCCATGGAACTCCAGGAATTTCTAGATCAAGGTTTATAGGTTTCGTTGCGTCCATTTGATTCACTTATTTGCTAGTTTCACATGCAGATAATTAAAATTGAGATGTTAGAAAGATATACATGTTAAACGATTGAGTTTCTGGCCCAGAAGAATACTGGTGATTATTTGTTGCAATTTTGAATTCTCACAAAGATTCATTTGTCTGGCCTTTGCTCCATTTTATCAGTTTTTGGATCTGCCCGAAATGGAAGCTGCTCTCGACCTGGACATCACTATACATGGGGTAACTCCTATCATCACCAGCCCCCAGGCATGATTTGGCCAAACTCCCCATCATTTGTCAATGGAATTTCTGTAGCTCATCCTGGACCACGGCTGCATGGACCTCCTAGAGCACCACCTCCTATGCTGAATCCTGTTTTACCCATCAATAACCAACATGTGGGATCTGTGCCAGCTGTCAATCCTTCTCTCTGGGATAGACAACACGCATATGCAGGGGAATCTCCTGATGCTTCTGGTTTCCATCCCTGTTCTCTTGGGAGCATGAGGATTTCCAATAATTCGTTGCACTCCATGGAATTTCTCTCCCCTAAGATGTTTCCTCATGTGGGGGGAAACTGCCTGGAACTTCCAATGCCCCCTCAAAATGTTGGGTTCCAATCACAACAGCAGAGGTCCATGGTGTTTCCTGGCAGAGGCCAAATGATTCCCATGATTAATACATTTGATGCTCCTGGTGAACGTGCTAGAAGCCGTAGAAATGAAGGCAGCACTAGTCAGGCAGACAAGAAACAATACGAGCTTGACATTGATCGCATATTGCAAGGGGAAGACAACCGAACAACACTTATGATAAAGAATATTCCTAACAAGTATGTGGTACCTAACTTCAATACGTGATTATATTCTGCTTTTTGGCTACTATTTATTTATTGCTGGAACTTTGTTTTTGGAACAGTAACTTGTATTCCATGAAAGTGTGAAGTCCTGGCATGCTCAATGATTTCTACTTAGAACAAACTTCAAAAAACAAGAAAGACTTGCACTATTACTACATTTCAATTAAAATGTTGCCAATAATTCTTTTTTGTCTATGTTATTTTTTTGAACACTGACAATGTGGTGTTGGTGGCAGGTATACTTCAAAAATGCTTCTGGCTGCAATCGATGAACGCCATAAAGGAACTTACAATTTTGTTTACCTACCAATTGATTTTAAGGAAAGTGCATTTTTATCTTAGAGAGGTTGCCCTTTAATTTCAAGGTTAAAGATGAATTGTGGGAAAACCATAGTATTCTAATAAACTTTCATTCAATATGCAATGCCTGACATTAACAACTCTTGCAGAACAAATGCAATGTTGGGTATGCGTTTATCAACATGATTGATCCCAGACAAATAATTCCATTCTATCAGGTTTGTGATGTGTAAGCTGTAATGTTGTAACAGATTGGATAAATTACTTTGACCACCCTTGTTATTCTTGACCACTCCAATTACCCTAAATGTTACGGTGAAGTGGTCATCTTGCAACATGATCATGAAGTAGGGGTGGGTAGTGTAGTTATAGAAATAAGAAGGGTGGCCAATGGCAAATTTATCCCTAAAGGTTACATGCAAAGACTAAAGCTAAAAGGAAATTAAAATTATGGCAGGCATTTAATGGAAAGAAATGGGAGAAATTCAATAGTGAAAAAGTAGCATCGCTTGCATATGCCCGCATACAAGGAAAAGCAGCTCTCATTGCACATTTCCAGAATTCAAGCTTGATGAACGAGGATAAGCGATGCAGACCCATTCTCTTCAATACCGACGGACCCAATGCAGGTGACCAGGTATGCACATCACAGAAAGTCAGGCAATTTGGATTTAGTTGTGTTTCATTGTTGACTCGAACATAAAACAGAATGTAGAAATCCTGCTAAATGTGGTTGGAATTTTGTGCTTCTGAAAAATTTTCATTTATTGTGATGCCCAGAAAATGGGCCTCAGTCTTGTAGAGCAACCAAATCCCCCTTATTTAATGGTACTATGGTAGAGTCGTAGAGAAAAGAATGAAAGTAATTTCATGCTGACCCTGTCTTTATTGGCAGGTGCCCTTTCCAATGGGGGTTAATGTAAGAACTAGACCTGGGAAACCCCGAACCATCACCCATGAGGAGAACCAGCAAGGAAGCCCATCAAATCTGGCAGGTGGGGAGGATTCTTCAAATGGGGACGCTTCCTCAGGTTCTGGAAAGGAGTCTGATTAAGCAAGCCACTTGTTTTTGTGGGCTCTAACCTCGTAGGACTGAGTAATTTAAGATCGGCGCCACCCCAAGTCTTTACGGCGCTGTGGTGGCTGATTAAAAAGAGACTTTTTTCATCTTTTGAGAAGCTTCTTAAAAATTATAGAGGACCTAGCCAGACCTAAAGTGAATTTCCAATTTTATTCAGATTTTCATAGAATTCTGAAATGGTTAGACAAAGAAGCATCAGGTGGGGCTTCGAAATTTTGGATGTTGTTGAGAGTAATCTACACACACACACACAACATAGTATGTATAGGAGTTTCTGAGAAAATAAGGGATCTTTTTGCCGAGGTTCCGGAGGCTTCTGTATTTCCCGGGGTTTTGTTTGCTTTTGAATGTTTGCTTGTATCCCATTTGTAATTTCTCGCTGAAATATACCGAAGTCAGGGACCTTTGTTTTTAAATTTTTTGAAGCGGTGAACCCGTGTGTGCCATTGTTGCTTAATGATAGTGCCCATAGCTTTTTATGTCTGTTCCTTTTCTGGAACCACGCAAGTTTATGGGCTGTTTATTGGAACGTGATGTTGCATCCTAGTTTATGTCTATGATTGATTCAGTGAAGGAATTCTTTCTGTTCAGCAAGCACATAGAGGCATAGACTAGGTGGTAGGTTGACCGGCCTATGCTTGCACCGCCGCCTTCTTTGGGGGCCACCGTTCTCGGGATAAGGTGTATTAATTTCTTGTGCTATTTGCTTGGAGTCCTTATTGGCTGGTTGAGTTATCTTCACCTCCAACATGTTGTGAAATGCCATGCCCCATTCTGTTTCACCATTACAGGTTGACCGCGTTGAGAAACCTTTACTCAAAAATACCTTTCCCTTTCCTTTTGTGTTTTTTCTTTTTAAACGAGGACTGAAAAACATGAAGGGATAGGTATCATCCCAAACACTGAGAATATGGCAGAATAAAATATTTTCGACAATTGATTTACCACTGTGATTGAAGGCGTAACAAAAAAAAGAAGAAGATAATAGCAAATCATTACAAGAAATAAAAATAGTATAACAGTTAAAAAGGATGTCGATAATTTACTTGGCAGAACATGGAAGTTAAATTTTCAAAATTAAATTAAAAGACCTTGCATTGTTTGTTGTAACCTAGAAATGTAGAAATAGATTCTTAAAAATAAAGTACTTTGGCGGCATGGAGTGTTTTGTTAGATTATTGTTGGCTCAAATGGATGCCGGAGCATGTTCGAACTCCGACCTTCTTCCACCAGAGTACGATTGCAAATTAACCAAATCAGTTTTTATCTTTGATGTGTTCTCATATTCATAACGAGTTGAAAGCATAAAACTCCCATCGTTTAAAATTTATTGTGCTTGGATTCGAGTTCAAACCAAGACCTTGACAAGCGGAGCTTTGAGCGACTCAAGAGGGAGTCTGGTCATTTGCAGCCCTCCACCATAGGGCGGTTTTAGGAGGCTGCAATTAGCTTCAGATTTAGCTGAATTATTAAAGATTGATAGATTATAACCCTCGGTAAAGCCTCAAATTTCACAGAACCAAAAAGCGAGCACTTTACACCTATATGACAAGCTCCAAAATGGACCAAAGAGGCGAAAGACCATTCCTGCCTCTATGCATGTACTTGAGCCTCCATTATGGCAGCTCAGATTTGCCCATGTTTGATGCCTTTGAAAAAGTGGAGCAGGAAAATAGCGATAGCATGCATCGAACAGAATGAAAAGATTTTCCAGAATCACCAGTGTTTCTTTTCCTTTCTAAGCAAATAAAATTTCACAAAGATGATTAAACACAGGTGAGGACATGCTCAATCCTGAATTGTAACAGATGACTGCCCGCAACTTTCAGGCAGCCTTGCATTTAGGTCTCCACTCAGAGAATTCAGAAGCATTTGAACATTTATCACAAGGTACAGCACAAATACAGATGAGGATAAGTACTTTGCCTTGCAACCTTGTGTTTCTTGTCACCATTCAAATTTACCTTGTCAGCATCCATCACCTGGACATCATTAATGGCCTGCAATATACACAAGCTAGACTCAATAACATAAAAATATGTCCACCCGCCCACCCATACCCAGGCACCATGACGACCAAAAGGATGAGAGCAGCTTACCATAATGGCAAAAGGTATCACTTTGGGTAGAGAATGTCATAGTGACCTGGACGATAAAGCAAGGTAATGAAGGGATTGATGCTCTCAGAACCAGCACCAGTAGCACTTGGGAGATTGCGAGGTGTAGGAATGAAATCATGATGATTTACACTGACACCAGCTGCATCACAAGAGCTGCGGTCGAGATATACAACACGAATTGGTACACCCAATGCATCAGATAGTGCAGTAATGTGCACATGGTCACTTTCTTCACCCATAGGTTCCACTGATGACTTGCAAAACTAAGGCAAAACAGATAAATCAATTGGGAACTCCAATATTTTATGCATTCATTATCAGATTTCTGAAATATATGATACTGAATTTCTTATCATAATAAACTTGTCACCAAGAAAAGCCATCAAAATAGTAATTAAAAAAAATTATGGTTTGAAATGTACAACTTTGAAAAAGTTAACACAAAGGGCCAAGCAAGGAGAGATGTGGACTAGATGTAAAGGACATTGGTTTAAGCTATGCTAGTGAAAGCTAACAATTCATCCTTGTTTTTTAGAAAATGTACAAAACTAAGAAAGCATGGAAAATGTTTGAAAGTAATACCAGAAACTATAGTACATTGAACAGACCTGCTCAACTGTAGTGTTTGTCAATCCAAATACAAAGGGTTCAAAAAACTCTGAGCGTCGTCTTATTTCTCCAGAGGTCACAAATCTGAAAAACATGACAACTAACCAACCGAATTTGTTAGGAGAGGGAGCCAAAACATCAATCCATACCATCACTTTATCAAGTAACTCACCATAGTCTGATACGGACTGATCACGACTCCTATTTAGAAGCTCTTCATGACTGCAAGAGAAAACAGAATTAATATTTAGAAACTCGAAAGGTCAATTGACTAGCATTAATAAACAGAACCTAATATTTTGGCCTTAAGTAGCACTACATCAGCTCATGTTTGTAAATAAAAATGCAGGATCTGGGGAGTAATTAAGAGAGGTTAAAATCCCAAAGTAAGTTGTATTTCCTAAGCTGCTAATGCGCACAGTATAGCAGGGAAAAGGGGCACCTTATTGAAGTTTCATTTCCTTGAAGGACATCATCCAGCTGCTCAAGAAATAACTGCAATTTTTTCACAAAGAAACCAGAGTTGCAGATCATTTGCATAAAAGCCTTGAAGGAAGGTATGATTTTGTAGGAAGCTTTTATGAAGAAAGCTTGATACAACTTAAAATACTTTTGCTTGAAAATTAAAAAAAAAACTAATCTTCTCACATCAGCTTTTCAATGAAACATTAAAACTTTAAAACTTACATTAACTCAACTGAATTCATCTGTGTCTCACACATAGAATAAATATTATACCGGTCAATCTTTGTTTTCCATAATGTTTATGTGACCAAGCTATTCAAGCAGTTCTTAACATCGACGTCCACATTTCCTAATAATCCACCTCATATGAGGTAGAAATAAAAATTCAAGCGAGCATATTCAAGTAAAATGAACAGAACACAGCTCCATCATATCTCAAGGTTGTCAACACTGAAAATATTACTCCAAGTCATCAAATCAATTGAACTTACAAGAATGGAGTTCAAATGTCCACATCATATTCTAAAACTCAGTTTTCTACAAATTTGTTTGTACATTTGCATTAATATTGACTTTGGTTCCCTCTAGGAACTAATTTGTAAACAATGTCTTTGTTGCATAACTGGCACACAGTGAAACATTTTAAGATGTCAAAAAATGCTCAAAAAAGGATAATGCATACATCTTGAATAGAGTAACAGAGTGCAAATGATAAATTTACCGCAAAAAAATCCTCGAACGTGAAGTCCACATAACCCAAACTCTGCAGTGTTTTCCTACATTCTTCAACATTTGCTTTGATACGATCAACTTCCGCACGGTCTTGTTTCTCCAAAATATGCTCCTATCTCAAGAAAACCACGGCTCATTTAAGAGGGTAAATTACAAATATGGTGCTCCCTCCAACAAAAAGCACAAGGATAGAAACCAAAAAATACAATGACATACTAGGTATGAAAACATAAAGCTGCGAAAGAAGCAATTCCCATCTCCACGTGTTCGCCTAATTGCAACATACTTGTCACCAAGCACCTACACAAGCAGCAGCAATCAATCAATCATTAAATTCAAGAAAACCATAAAGAACAAACAAGAAAACGCAATGATGATGATAACAAGAAAACCACCTTTATTTTCTGAAGTAAAATAGGACTGCCTGATTGATATTCAGCAGCCAATGCAGACAAGGGCTCCTGTAGTAGAGTAAAATTCAATCACCCAAAATATCCTTCAATTGAAAAACAAACAAGCTGAACTAATAATACAGGAATTGAAAACAAAAAACAAAAAACAAAAAAGAAGAAGACGAATTGCCTTGTCGCCAACAAATGGAACACTGGATTGCTGCTGCATAATATCATCATCTCCTCCTCCAAAATTTGCCCAATCTTCGATTTCACAAGTCACTTCTGTTTCTCCATCTGCTGCTAACTGTCCTTCCTGATTCTGCATCTTCTTCTTTCTTTCTTTATAACAAAAACAAAACAAAGCAAGTTGATTTTGCAAAAGATGAAAGTGCAGATAGCAATGTTGACGATAATAACACACAAACACACATATATACCTGAAAATCAAGATTCTGGTCAATAGAAGGGAAGAACTTGAAACCCTAACTACAATTAATTCTTTCTCCTAAAAATTGGATTTTATTTTGCTTCGGTGATCTACTTTGAAAGCAAGAAACCGATTTCTCTCTCTCTCGATATCAGTACCTGATTTTTATTTTATTATCGCTCTCTACTTAGATTTTATATTAAGAGGCAAATTCGCTTTTTTATTTTTATTTTATTTGTTAGCAGCAGGGAACAGGCGATTAACTTAGGCATGGATGGCGTTTTTACGTGGGGCTGCTTACCCCTGCCCCCGTCCAAATTATCCTGTAAATAAAACAAAACAATAATAAAGAAAAAATAATTCCACTGCAGTTAATTGTTGCCGATATTGAACCGACGCTTCCTTGCTCATTGAAAAGGCCTTTGTTCCTATGACAGGAGAGTCATGATATTACTGTAAGAAATAGGTCACAGAGAAATTTACTAAGGGTGTGTTTGGTATTGCGGTAGCTGTTGTGGTTGTGGTTTGAAAAAAATTGTTTTATAAAAAGTATTTTTAGTTGAGGTTGGTTTGAAAAAATAGGTGTTTGGTTAAAACTGTGGTTGAAATTGAGGTCGAAGAAAAAATAGTTTTAACGTGTTTGGTTAAGAATGCTTTTGAAATTGAGGTTATAAAATAATTTTAAAAAATATATATTAATATTGATGGTTTTTAATTTAAATATTGTGGATTTAACTATTGCTATTACATCATAAAATAAATCACATTTTATATATAAAAAAAATTACTTCAACAAAAAACTATCTACAATTTTATTACGTACAAAATTCATTCGACAAGAACTATAAAATTAGGTAAAATATTATCAAGAATAAAATTAAGATTACAGTACGAGTAAATTTAATTCACCTTAAACTAATTTAAAAAAAAAATAAAAAAAAATTATTGTTCACGTTTATGTAATAATACGAGTAAAATCAATTAACTACACTGGTTTTTTTTAAAAAAAAAATTTGTTCAGTGAACAGTGGTGTTCTGAATACAACTCGGGCTCCTCCTCTGGCTCTATTTCTGGGTCCACTTCAAGCTCCCCGGTGGTGTCTGGGAGTATCATCAAACATGTCTGGGCGTCGTTCCTTTCTTTCTTACTTGAGTTAAAGGAGCTTGTGCCTTTAGCTTTCTTGTATGCGCCATTCTCTGGCTGGTCCAGATTGAAGTTTCCACTGCTGACATTGTTGGTTTTTTTCTTACCTTGCTCAGTTGAGCTTGGCATGACAGAGGGAAGCAGAGTGGAGAGAGCAGGGGAAGATTGCAGAGAGGAAAATGCAGCAGGAAGGAGATGGTTATGTGTGAGGTTGAGAGAGGGAAGCTGCGTGAAGGAGGACAAATCCATGAGACGAGGGAAGCACAATGGAGGTCAAAGCTGTGGAGGAGGACAGACGATGGAAGCACAGTGGAGGAGGCGAAGCTGTGGAGGAGGACAGACGATGGAAGCCACAGTGGAGGAGGAGACAGTGGAGGAGGACAGATTGGGCTAATTATTTTTTGAATAATGAACATTAATTACAACAACGTTTTCTGAATAGCAGCCACGGCGAAAAGCAAGTCAGACTTGCTTTTGCTACATCTGCATTTCGAACGTATATTTGTGTGGGACCCATATATAAAAAACTGCGGTCTCTGTTAACCAAACACATTGCAACTTATTGACGCATCGTGGACGCAACCACGTAGCCAAACAGGGTCTAAGTCATTCGCTAGTAAAAGTTTGGATTTAAAAGTTTTTTTTTTTTAGTTTTAAGTTTGAGTTCTATGATTATTAATATGATGGTCACTGAAAGGTTGCATGGTCGTTAACTTTAGAATTTATGGGATTAGTCGAGATACGCGCAAACTGACTCAGACACCCACGTTAAAAAAAAAAAAGAATAACAAAGAAATTTAGTGAGAAAAAAAATATTTTTATAAAAAAAATATCATCTTTCCTAGGATTAAGTCTCCCTCCCTCCCTCCCTCCTTTTCCATTATCTCTATTGAAAAAAGAATGCACCGGTAGCTAAAATTTATTCTATTTCAATTACGATTTTATTGTTTCTCAAATAGCAACAAAAAAGAGTTCGAAAAATGTTTCTAGTATTTTGTTTCTTTTGAATCTTAATTTGTTAGCAATATATGCATAGAATTAGGAGGGTATCGTCATTACTGAAGAAATATTGGAGTGGGATATTTTGATGCCTGAAAGTGAACATTTACCCCTAAAAATAGTTTTATTTGTGTTTTATACAACTCAATAAATATTCTGATAAACATTCTAGATATATATATTAACTATTTTAGATATTTATTAAGTTATTTATCTTAAAAAAATCTATATAAAAATAACTTTATATGTCTAGACTTCAAATCTATCGTGGCTCATCTTTTTACATTCTATGTCTAGAAAATACAAAACTCAACACAAGTCTAACACAACACAAGACTTAAACAAGGTTAAGTCTATAGAATATCTTTTATTCTCACTACAAGATTTAACAGTTTTACCGACGGAATTTTTCCGTCGGTGTAAGACACATATTCCATCGGTAATTATATTACCGACGGAATCAAAGACGGAAATGATCCGTCGGTGAATCGTTCGTCGGTAATGTTTTGTCCGTCGGTAAATCCGTTGGTAATAGAATTACCGACGGATTTACTGACGGAACAGACGCGTCGGTAATAATTTTTTTATTACCAACGGAATTACCGAGGGATTTACCGACGAAATTACCGACGGAATTTCCATCGGTAAATCCGTCGGTAATTATTGAAAAACATTTAAAAAAAAATTCATTTTATAAAATTATAAAATAATTAAATTAACATAAATTAACAATGTATAATATATACTCAAAATGCTTGGAAAAAAGAATAAGAAAATCAATTCAAACAAATTTGCAACAAATAAATAAATAAAATAAAAAAATAAATTCAACTAAAAAATTAATTCATATGAAAAAAATGAAGTTGCAATTGCTAAAAATTTTAAAATCCTATAAATAAATCTACTAAAAATTGATCTCATATGAAAAAAAAAAAATCTCACAACAACATTTATACAATTATTAAGAACAAAAACAATTAAAAATAAAATAAAAAACAAATATAGTGAAAAAAATCATGAAAAAGGAAGAAAAAAGAAAAATCTTACCTTAATGTAGTTGCAAGTGAAGCTAAGGAGAGAAAAAAAAATTTCATTAAGCATATTAATTAAAAAAAAAACTAAGAGGATAAAAGAAGAAAGAAGAAGAAGACATACCCAAGCATGGAGGAAAAGAGAAGGAGATGAGGAGAGAAAAGAAGAGAAAGAAATAGATAAGAAATGATGTTTTTTACATAAAGTGAAGAAGAAGAAGAAGACATACCTTAATGATGTTTTTTACATATAGTGAAGAAGAAGAAGAAGAAGAAGAAGTAGAAGAACAAGAAGAAGTAGAAGAACAAGAAGAAACGGCTCTGTCTCTTGTGAAATAAGCGCATTCAGGTTTTTTATTGGGACGATTTACCGACGGATTTACCGACGGATAATTAAATATTAATATTTTTTAATTATTCCGTCGGTAATTCCATCGGTAATATTTAATTTAAATTTTCAATTTCGTAAATTTTTTTCAGAAACCGCCAAAAATTTACCGACGATTTTTCAATCCGTCGGTGATTCCGTCTGTAATATTTAAATGAAAATTTTAAATTAATTGAATTTTTTCAGAAAACCGCCAAATAACACCGACGACTTTTCAATCCGTCGGTGATTTACTCTCTGGAAAATACCGACGGAATTTTCCGTCGGTGATTCCCTTTGTAATTAACATGATGAACAGTGTTCACAATTTACCAACAAATTTACCGACGGAAAAAATTCCGTCGGTAAAAATGACACGTCATCATTTTTTTTTTTGCTTTGTTTTAATTTTTTTTCCCACGGTAATTCCCTCGGTATATACCGAGGGAATATTTCCGTCGGTAAAATCCCTCGGAAATTTACCGACGGAAATATTCCTTCGGTATTTCCGTTTGTATTTATCAATTTTCTGGTAGTGTCTCTTCTTATATAGATGCATCTCACTTTTTCTATTATCTGTACAAACATTATATTAACTTAAGTATTATAGTGTTTTTCTTGCAGGTGTCGTCAGGCTCACCAAATTCTTCAAGTCCAATTTTTTTTGCCCATGAAAAACGCCTTTAATCTTTTTCCTAAGGATTTTTAGCCTTATTATTGGAGATGTTTGTGAAAACTGAACGAAAAGTCAATTTATTTCTATTTCTCAAAAACTCTTTTCATGGTTTACAGAACCTCAACGCATTGATAGCTATGCCAGTGGCTATGTTTGTGGTTACACCAACGACTTGTCAACGACTATGTCCCATGTGACTATGCTAGCGGTTACACCCACGACTACACCTATATAGCTATGTCATTGACTATAAACAATAACACCCACAACAACGCCCAAGCCCACAGCTACGCTCCATGGCTATGCGTTAAGGCTATGCCTACAAACTACTATTATGGCAGCTTGTACACATAAAAGGTGTCACTTGAACTTAGAGGCTCTGATGATACATAAAGTGTAACATTATCTATTGTAAGTATTTTTTTTCTCTATTTTTGCCAAGTCAGGTCTTCCAAACATATTTGTTTATAAAACCTGAGAGATCTGATGATACATGAAAAAACTACACAAGTGTTTTATATAATATAATATACAGATCTCCATAAATATTTTTATAAATACCCTAGATATTTAAATTAAATATCTTAAATATCTACTTTTAAAAAATCTATATAAATTGAGATTTATCTTGTTAAATTCTATATCTGTAGAAAAAACAGAACTCAACACAAATTTAATACAGAACTTAAAAAAAAATTGAGTCCAAGAGAATACCACTTATTCTCTCTCTGGATACAAATACAACTCTTTCTCCGTCATCTATGCATATATTATACTGGCTTAAAAATTCAAAGTGTTTTTCTAACAAGAGTCATCGCCCCCACCAAGTTCTCTGAGTACACTTTTATCTGTCAATGAAAAGCACCTCCATTTTTTCTCTCCAAGATTTTTCCCAGCCTCGTCACGAAGCTTTACACTTCTCTCTTATCAGGTTGGCTCATAGCTTACTTATTTTTCTGCAGTTTAGAATCACACTTTAAATGGAAAGATATTCGAGAAGCTAACGCGAGCATTGAGATGTGGAAAAGGAAAAGACTGGTAAAAGAACGAGATGATTTCACTTCTCGTCCGTCCATGGGATCAGATCTGTAAAGTTACAAAAATGCTTAGCAAGGAATTGTGAATCGCGGCCAACATCAAGAGTAGGATGAGCAGCAAGTTTGTACAGGATGCGATTACTTGCCTACAGAAGCTAAAACTTTACACCGAGGTTCCCACCAATGGACTGGTACTTGACTCTGGATCGGCTGTATGATGATGGAAAAGATAAGCAGTTTACTCTTTCCTTTGCACCTTTTAAGCCTATCCGTCAGTCTCTCTTTCTCTGTGACAAGAAGTTTCATGCAGAAGCATTGCATGAGCTCCTGGTCTGATGGAAAGTTTGGATTTATTGTTATTTATGTGGGACTCTCTTAGGGACATTAAGTGGCAACAGCAGAGAGGTACTTAGCAAGTTAACTGTTGAGCTCCCATAGAAACATGGTAGGGGTGGTCAATCAGCTCTCCGCTTTGATCGTCGACGGACAGAAAGCCGCCACTACCATGTTAATTAGGAAGGCAGCAGAACTTTCTATAAAGCATTTTATAGATCCTTCAGGTGACAGCACAACAAGACAGCACCGGGTATAAGGAGACAGAAAATAGATTGATTTAAGGATAAAACACCAAGAACACTAAAACTCTATTTTATTATTGAAATAATAATTTGATCAAGTCTGCTTTCTAATAAAGTTTATAATGTTTTTTATAGATTTTTCATCTAAACTAGAAAACAAAATCAGTAAAGAAAATCAACACAAAATCCAAAAATAAATAATAACTTCAAAAATAACTAGGGAAATAGTAAAATTGACCCAAACAACAACTTCTAAATTTAATTTCAGGAGATCCAACAATCTAATGAGCAATGCAGTCACTCCCCATACGTAAACGGCCTGTAGAATTAATTTATTGTAAAATTTTAACCCGATTCCATAGTCAAATATTCTGTTATTGTTATTTTTAGTCAATATATTTATCTAACGAGACTTTTTTTTTGTTCAGTCCTGTTAATTCATGAAAGCATCTCTCACATATTCTGTTTAGGGAAAATCCCCGTATAACTATACTACATCACTTCCCAATGTTGCTGGATTAATACTTTCTGCTGAGTTTAAGACAGAGCTGAGCCGATCTGACTTGTTTGATATTCGCCTGCAGGCTGAAGTATTAAAAGTTGAAAGTGTTTCGTGTGGTGGAGAAAAGGGGTTTCGATCAAGCCATTGACTTGTCCTTGGAGATTCTATCCAATGTGAAGTTCGTACTGGAGACGCGCTTGATTGGAAAGTCTTGGAAGAAGTCATTCAGGATAGTGGAAAGTTTGTGTATGGCTTGGAGGATGCCATGAAGGGTCTGGGGATCTGGGAAGATTTCATTGGATATAAATCGGTATGTGTTGAAAAACACCAAGATGGATGAGATTATCATAAAGCATTTGAACAGGGAGCAAGAGGCCGATCAGAGCAACTTCCAGGATTCAATTACTTCATCGACTTCGAGGTACAAGACGAAAAGTTTCTTCTGGAACGGTTTGAGGATGTGTACAAGCCATTCGGTTGCTCACTTGAGACTGTCACAGATAATTCAGAGGAAGATCTCATTTTTGTGAAGGATTTGGTGGCTTTGGAGGGATCCTTCGCTATCAGTTGGACATTAAATCACTTGATTAACCAGAAATTTGTGAAGACTCTGAGTAAGCGTCAAGATTTTCATTGCTTCCGCCAAAAGACAAGCAAAAATCTCTTCAGTGTGATGCTAAATTGCAAATAGTGGAAATTGATGCTTCTATGAGCTGCTTCTTTATGATGTTTTTGTTTTTTCCATGCTTAGTGAGTGGGATAACTAGCAGAAGAATTTATGGAGTAATTTAGATCGTCAAAGTCCAAATAAAAACCTGTTATGCTTAAATTTATGGGATTTTATGTTCTTATATCATGGTATTTAACTTCTTAGTTCTTTCTTGAAAATCCTCTCTTCTCGGAGAAGCTTTCATCTCCTTTGCTGCTAGTTTACATAAATGAACGAGCCACATTTGTGACTGCCAGTGCAGTACTAGACATGCAGAGTTCAAATTTCAAGTTATGCTGTTTAAATTTTAAATCGAATCCAACTATTCTGTTACTTCTCTTATTTGGATGGGCTAATTTACCTTAGAATTAACTATAAATTATAATCTAATCCTTTAGTTTATCAAAATTAAGTAATTAATTATTGTAATATTAAAAATAATTAAATATTCTTTTGATTATTGTCCACTATGTTTTAGTATTTTGTTTCAAAAAATGCTTTGTTTTCTAGTCAAACTTCCCCTTCTACCTACTCATTCTTTATGGTATATAGTTTCTGCTAAAATATGTTACAATCTCTTCATCATTCTTACCAAAAATGACCCTTAATTGAAAAAAAAAATTCTGAAAAGATATGACTGATAATTTAAACCGTGTGAAAAAGGAACTGTTTTGGCACTATGGACCCAGGCTCTCTGGACTGTGGACGTGCTCGATTTGACTTCGCGCATGTTCGTCTATGAGACTCAGGAGTGGTTTGGTCTTTACTGCAATATGGTTTGGGTTTGGGGCTCTCGGCTCTGGTTGCCAAGAACTGTTTTGGCACTATGGACCCAGGCTCTCTGGACTGTGGACGTGCTCGATTTGACTTCGCACATGTTCATCTTTGAGGCTCTAGGGTGGTTTGGTCTTTGCTGCAATATGGTTTGGGTTTGGGGCTCTGAGCTTGGGTTGCCATTACCTTCTCATGGCTTCGGTTCATTCTCCCAGTTCTCGTATATATTATAACATTATTCGACTTTTAACCCACGTTATGTATCCAAAGATTTTAAATTTGAAAAACTTAATACTTGAATCCGTACCCATATCTAATTCTTGTATCCAATCCTGAGCAACATAAATTGAATATAAAAATATAGAAATTAAATGATAGTCTTTGAAAACACAAGAATTAATTAATTGTTTTTGCTGAGCTACAGGGCTCCCCGAGTGATAATTTACTCTTCACAGTATTTGTCCTTTGATATTGCTGCTGAATGATCTGCAGTTAAGCATGATTTTTAATTACGGAAAGCGAATTCTTCTGTCATCACTGCTTCTGTTCTACAGAGGGTCTGCTAAAATTATGGTTGCCAACGCTCTGATGTTGCTGCCACAGTGCTATTGAATTGACAAACTCGATTTGGATTATTGCTGGTAATTATCTGGTTTGCTGCCATGACAAGTCCAGGCTTACAAAAACTTGGTCTGTGCTTGTTTCTTTTGAGCACCTTCATGATTTGCAAGCTTGATCAACTTCACTATCGAAGGCTATCAGTTCCAAACTCTTCTTCCCGTTTGCTATCCTCATAAACCCATCACCACAGCAAAAAAAATCATTTCTTTCTGTAAAATTCGTTCTCTCTTCTTCAATTCCATCTCCTCCACCAAATATCTACACGGTGTAGGCTTGTAACTTGCTTCGTTCTGATTACCTGGAAGGGCCTAAGCTTGGACCGCGTTTCTCCGCATCAAATTCAGCGTGCTCTAGTTTAAGCACTGTTTGCCTTGGGCCGTAAACCATCTTGCTATTCAGTAGAAGGGCTTAACCATTTTGATGGATTATTAAGCTCAAACATCCCTCTTTCTAATTTTCTTGATGCGGCTCTCTAAATACCTTATTTAAATTAGTCTTTTTGTATAAATTAAAATATTAAATGTCGAGTTAGCTTGACAATCAGGATCCATCACTCATTTTCTCTCCTCTATTCCATGTTTAATTTAGCTTGAGCTGTATCCACGTCATGGTTCAATCACAAAAATATAACAAAAAAGAATGTTATAGTTTTCATAATCAATTAATATAATTTTATTAAAATAGGGACAGACAACTCAATGTTAGGTTAAAAGAGAGAGAAACTATGAGATGCATCCCACTCGTGAGACTAATTCAACATTTGAAACGGAAAAACTTGTTTGAATAATATGGGATAAATAGGAGGGTCATATTAAAAAAAAAATCATCAATTGATTGGGACTGCATCAAGAAAACTACAAAAGTAAAGGTAGCCATGAGCTTATTGGCCCCATTTTGCTAAATCCATATAGGTTATAACCTCTGAAAATGACATGGACCGTCTGGAAGGTCGCATTGGGCTTGAGTCATCCAGTATGTAATCGCTCGTCTTAGTCAAATGGGAATATGGTTGCGTAAGTCAGCGACCACCCCAAGCTTGGCTGTATGAAGGTCAGACTCCCTGCGTAAAACCTATCTTCATGGTTGTTTGACAGAATAGCATGGTGGCGATTCGAATTCTAGCCCTTCAGTCGAACTCGATCGTCTCACTTGAAAATAAATTACATTTGATGTATGCACATGTATTGATACTAAAATGTTCTGGGTGTGATTTCTATGTCATAATTCATGTATATTTCATGTATATTTAAGTGGTGTTTGGCAATTGTCACGCTTAGAAATAATAACATTTAGTAAATGTCCCGTTCTAGAAATGCGACAAGGTGAAAATATGTTATTTCATCGAATTCTTTTTTAAATGTATTATTCTAGCAAAACTTTTAATTTATTGTGTTAATTTAAAAAAATTCAAAAAGAAAGGTTGTATATAAATAATTTATTGTCGGTTAATTGACGTGACTTGTGGGATAAAAAAACTATTGGTTTTTTTTTACCATTGTTGGCTAAACTTCACGTTTATATTTGAAATTGTGGTATATTATGTTTTTTAAAATAATTTTTTGTTTGAAAATATATTAAAATAATTTTTTTTATATTTTATATTTTTGATATTATCTCATTAAAACTATTAAAAAACATTAAAAATATCAATTTAATATTTTTTTAATTTAAAAAAAAAACACTCAAAAAAGAAAGAAAAAAAAGACTTTCAAACACTCCCTTCTTTTTCTTAAAAAAAAAAAAAAAAACAAGTGAGGCTTGCACGATGCAGACATAGTTAGAGGTGACACATGGAATTCCCGCAACAAAAGTCACTGCAATGGAGTTTTCTTAAGTCATCGTGAGAATATGTCTCCAATAATGGAAATTAATGTACCAAGTCATCTTAATCAGCTTGCAAATTATTGTCCTTCTTCAAGATTATGACAGAAAGCCAGCATTCAGTCATTCTTGTGTTTTGCGAAAAGAAAACATGCAAATAGCAGTCCATGTCAATCCACCGAACCTCGCCACGAAGAAGATGTATCTTGTCTCTAAACTCGCTCAATACTCGGTGCAATGCATACAATAATAAAAAGGTTTTCGGGATTCCAATATTTTTTTTTAGATATTTTTTAAAGATATATTTATAAGTTTAATTAATATAGTGATATTAAAAATAAAAATATTTTAAAATATTTTTAATTAAAAATCACTGTTAAAAAACCAACATTCTATCATAAAAGCTTTTATTTATTTAATTACTTATGACAAAGTGATAAGTATCCCAAAAGTCAGGATAGTGACAATATTCAATGAAGGATGCCCTGGCGATTATAGTGATAATAAACACTTAATTTGCATGTCTTAGTACTCCTCAACAAACTTTCATGGGAATATCTCTTGCATAAGAACAATTGCAGCCATTAGCATCTGATATTTAGTCTTGAAATTCCCCACTCGATCTAAAACGGGTGGCTATTGTTAGATGAAACTGAGGGGTTTCTGGGCATTGTGTCTCTAGGGGCGGTAAGAGGTTTTTGGTTTTGGACCAGCAAGAATCCTTGAATGAAAGGTTGGAAAATCAAAACCAAGGTTACAGAGTAGTTGAAAGAAGTATTTTTTTTAGGGAAGATGAGAGTTATTTATTGCAATCTATATTCTCATATTAATAAATTTAAATCTTAGAGTATTTATCATATCAAAATAAGTAGAAACACCCATGTTTTTTAAATTAAAAGTTTAGTATCTCATTTATTGCAATCCCTATTAAAAATTACCAATTTTATAATTTAAATGTTTTTAAATCCCATAAAAAAAAAATTGTTTTGTAAGTGCTAGATCTTCAACTACAAATCATCAATCTCGTTAGCTCTAGAGAATGGAATATTAAAGTAAAAATATGATTACAATCATCCAAACATTAACAAAATTTATTTCTGATCATAATGGGTTTTAAACCATCATCACAAAGAATATCAATTTTCCAATCTAACCAGACAAAGTTCGGGTCCAAAACCTTTTTTTTTTTATTTCCTCGAGAAGAAAAAAATCTCACGGAACTGGTCTGTCGAATCGAAACAATTCTACTTAATTAGTGCATTGAATTCCATTATTTATAACTGATTGATGCAAAAAATCAAGATAGTGTGGTGTGATTTTCCCGACCTGATGGGACAAGATCCATGCCATCTAGCTGAAGCTTACACGTCAAACCTCTCTTAATTTTATCAGTGGACTGAACTGCAAGCCCATAATAGATTTGAACTAGAAATATTCAAAAGCAACGTGTTCTTTAGTTATCCCAACGATTGAATGATTGGTTTTATTTGATTTGTGAATATATATATATATATATATATATATATATATATATATATGGCATTGAAGGAGTCAAATATTATTGATTCCTTAGCACACAGTGAAAGACCGAAGGAGGCATGTGCTTACATGAGTCCTTTGTCTTTAGAGGAAACACCCTCGCAAGATCACATGAAAGTTGAGACAAATAATGAGTCCATTTTTGCATATATATATATATATATACACACAACACAGGAGTGCACATCTGACATATCTCGCATGTGTTGAGCTATGGCACATGCACGTAACAGAGAGAGACCAGTAGTATATATATGTGTCAGCAAATACTCAAGAAATTCTGTCGATGACTTTCCATTTTCCCTTTTGATAAAAACTGAAGTGATTGTTCTTGTTGCTGGATCTGTTTTCTAAATTGTTTTTTATTTGACAAAAACATTAAATTAATATTTTTGAATATTTGTCTATTATTTCAAGATATTCTTAATCAAAAATCACTCTTAAACCTCAGGCACACAGAATGAAAGTTGAGAGGTCATCAACTGCATCTCGAGACTGGAAAGTTCGGAGGGTGGATCTTGATGAAATTTTACTTGTGTGTTCTGTTAAGATGAATGTGCCTGCATGTTTCTGTCCTTGCAGCTTGATCTCAGCATCCAAACTAATTCAGGAAAGAAAATTGTTAGCTGTACAAGTCCTACGTAAAGAAAGCAGAACCTCACATTGTAGGTACAGTTAGGGAGTAGCTAGGCACTGAAATGGCACCACGAGGGCTTGTAAAATAATTACTCTATTCACTTGTTAGCTTTTCTGACAGGCTACAGGCTCTCGTCGTATGCAGTTAGTCCTCACCCAAATCCTTTGCATTTTCTAATTCAAGTTCCCAGGCTTGCTTGCCATTGTATATAAATGTTCTTCGAGTAAATGGATGGCAAACAAAATGATGCAAGACTTAAAATCCAATCAGGTATATATAATTTTGGGATGGTGATAAGGTGTTTTTTTAAAAATATTTTTTATTTTTTATATTAATACATCAAAATAATATAATATACAAATATAAAAAAAACTAATTTAAAATAATAAAAAAATTAATTTTTTTAAAATATTTTTGAAACGTGAAATCAAGTCTAGACTCGTTAATTTGACATAGTGGTGGCAGAAATGGATCTCTGTATTACTTTAATTATCAGTAAGATTCATTTAAATGCATTGATTCAGTTACTTCAAGAAAACAATTTCATACGAACTAGGGGGACATAAGCTCATATAACTCATGTTAATTTATGCAAAGGCAACAGCTTCAATTATTTTTGAACTCTTAATTTGGACGCCAAATCCTATATATTCCGGAGCCTCGAAACAGCACACGTTCAAAAATGTATTTTTCAACTCTGGCATCGTCCAAAACAAGTGCTGCTGCCATGCAAAGTTGTAGGCAATCGATCTACCTCGTAGTCATATCCTCTAACGAGATTTTGGTTGCATTCGACCACACTTACTTCACATTTAACAGCAAGGATATCCCCAGTATTTAGAGCATTCGGGCATGGTGTGTGTGTGTGTGTGTGTAAAATGAGATGTTATGTAAGTACTATCGATTTTTCTCTATTTAAATAACACATTAAAAATAGTGTTTATGGTAGCCATAATGTTTGGATTGGTTTGAAAAATCATAATTTTTAGTTTGATTTGATATGGTTCATAAAAAAAACAAGTTAATTTTAAAAAAAATGTGACTAAAAGATGCAACACCCTACTAAAATGCAATGAAAAATCACAACAATAAATATTATCGAAAGTGTAACGTTATAATATTTAAAATTTATAAAAGTAACAGGAACTACATTACTTCTTGATATACTAATTTGATATACCGATCGAATATGATTGTTATAAAAGAATATAAAAATATGAAGAGATATAGCTTTTAATTTTTAATATGATAAGACATGATCTAAAAACATGATTGATTAATTTATTAAAAAAAACTATTAAAAGATATTTTCACTTGATAGAGTATAATGAAAGGATATAAATTAATCTCAATGATATAAGTTAATAGAGCACAAATTTAAAAATAAATGGGTTGAAGATTAAAAATCTGACTAGGAAAAAATGATGGGATAAATATTTGGAAAATGATAGTGGGATAGAACCCATCACTTTTTAGGAGGATAGCCTTTTAACCATAGATTTTAGATCCGGTCTGGTCCAAGATCTGGGTTTCGGGTTTTCAACGAGTCACCGGGTTGCCCCCGGGTTTTTAATTGAGTCTTGCTGGATCACACCAGATTTTTTCTTTTCCTGTTTTTCTTCAACCCGATCCAATTCCAGCCTCAAGTCGGCCCGCCGATCCGGGTTTTAAAATTATGCTTTCAACCCGCTACCATCCGTTCCTGATTCCTCCTCTCGGAATTCTTGTGTCGAACAAAAGGGACTTGTTTGAGGTGAAAAGTTATGAGGAATAATTTAAATTTCTGTACATTTCAGCCCAATTGATTAAAATACAACTAATTTAATTGAAAATATATATCCTTTCTTTAACAATCTATCTAATTTCCTGTTAAATAACACATCAGTTGCGCAGATTGCATTATAAAATATAAAAAATACATGAGATTAAAATCATTAGATCGTTAAAAACTCGTCCCAGTAATTTCAATATAAAAAACATCATTTACAGTATCATAAAATATAACCAAGAAATCAACCCCTAATTTCTTATGATTTTTGAGTCATTCTTTCTGATTCTTAAGAAAAAACAATAGTTCTATATGTATTTATACATAACGTCTAAATAAAATGGATAAAATGTAACAAAAAAGGCTTAAATTAAAAAATTATCTATAATTCAAGGATTACAAGTAAACAATAATTCTGGAGGTTTTGATTAAAAAAAAAAAACAAACGACATAAACTATTTAGTGGTTAATTAGTACCACGTACGTAAAATAGCTCTATTAACTAAACAAACAAGGTGATTCCCATGTTACAGTAAGAACTACATGATTTGCTTAAGATTTGTCGTGGACTGGATTAAAAAATTAATATAAAAATATATTCAGATATTATTAACAAGTTTTATAGTTAAAAAAAAATTTAAATGATGAGTGAATGATCTGATACAATTTAGTTGACTTGACAAATGTCAAAATAACCTAAATAACTAGTAAAAATATAATTTGACTAAAACCAATTCAAGATGATATCTTATTTTTTAAAATAGTAAGACAACATTTTGGATTGTCTCAAGTCAACCTGATAAACCTATGATAAGGTTCATGAGACCATAATATCTTCATGTAAAAAAAATTAAAATAAATTATAAAACACAATTTCTTATCAACTCAATATTGATCAATGAAATTGAAAAAAACTTAATTAAAAAAGGATATAAAATTTACTCGAGTCAATTTGTCAAACCCGTAATTCATGTGATGAGACTAGGATAACCCTGTAAAAAACAAATCGAAACAAAAATCAAGTTTAATTCTCCATCAATCAAATGTTAAAGGATGATATAAAAAAAAAACAATAAAAAACAACACAAAAAATGACCAAAGTTGATATGGGTTAACTAACTAAATTTGTTATCTAAATTATGAGATTGAGATAATTTTATAGAAAATAAACAGAAATAAATTATAAAGTTTAACTCTTAATCAATTCAATGTTGAATGATAAAATTGAAAAATAATTCAATTAAAAAAAATAAAAAAAAAAACTCAAGTTAACTCGTATTAATATGTCAAACTCTCATTCTAGATCATAAAATCAAGATAACTTGAAAATAAAATGAAACATAATGTAAAGATTCATCTCCAATAAATAAGAATAAAAATAAAAAATAATCTGAAAAATAAGAAAAGAAAACAGTGAATTCGTCTCTTCTTTTAGTTCCTGTTAATCGAGAAATAGACCAATTTATAGTGTATATTACTTTCAAAACTCGTTTTTGGGGCATTTGCGCAAATTTTCAAAGTAGAGTAGCAATATCTCTATTTTAGGATACTCAGGGGGGCGTTAAAATAATTTCCATATTAATTAATTTCCGCCGAAATACCACCTGTCACTTTTTTTTTTCTTTGAGAAATACGGAAATACCACCGGTTTAATTGTTACTAAAAAAAAATAAAAACTTTTTTATATTGTGCCAGTGCTAGAGATACAAGAAGATAGACACTGACCAATAAATACTACCTGTCAAACCCTTATTTCTTCCTCTGGCTAGCTCTTTCCCTCTCTCTTGTCACTCCTTGTACAACAAAACCCAGCACCAGCCCTTCGATCTGATTCTTGATGTTCAGGTCTTGATCGGAAGCTACAAATCTAGCGAAGCAACATTCATTTCATGCCCTAGAATCATCATACCAAAACCGAAGAATTTAGTGTATATAAACTATTTTTTAAAGGTGGATCGAAGGCATGGAAAGAGGCCACTTCCACTGGAAGCATCAGAGGAGAAAGAAAAGGAACATGATGACTTCCCTTCTTATGCCTCTACTTGGTCAGAGACAGACATGTCTGCTATGGTTTCAGCTCTCACTCAAGTCATGGGTACTACCGACAATAACCCAACTTCGGTGCAATCCACCCCATATGCTCTGGATCAATCCGTCGTCAAAGACGAACCTGACCAGTCTCAACCAGTGCAAGATCAAGGTAATGGATGCATACATATGTGCTGTGTCTTGGTGATTTTTGCACTTTTATATGTCCTCCCTACATTAATTTGAGTCTATCTCTTTTCAAAAACTTTTATTTATGCCTTAACCAGCTAGTACTAAAAAAGTTTTTTGGCATTATTATTCCAAATGATCCAAAAGATCGATGAAATATGATTGGCACCAAAAATTTGAAGAGGGTTGCAAATGAAGAAAAAAACAAAAAGAAAAACAATCTAGAGTAGCAAGTTAGCTGGGCAAGGTTAATCGTCTGTTTGTATTTAAATCGTCAAAAAGTTTGTGATTCTGGTGCCTTTACATTTTTGTTTCTATAGATATTATCTTGTCAAAGTTGTCACACTCTATCTACCTATCTAACCATGTCGTTCTCTTTATTTTTCTTGATTAAAAGTCCATAAGAAAAAAAAAAAGAAAAAAAAAAGAGGGCCTGCCTAACCCCTTCAATTTGTTTTATTCTGCGGAGATGCACATGTGAAATTAATATGGCGATTTTAGGGTTTCTCGCCAAGTTCATTGTATCTTACTTTCCGTAAAGAAACTCTCTCTCTCTTTCTCTCTTACACACACAGACACACATAAAGTAAATGAGGTGTACCTTACTTGCTCAAAGACGCTCTTTCTTGCTTTACCAAAATCTCACCAAGAAAATACATGTTAGTGATGTCAAAGGTGGTGACCTATCATTTTTCATGTACTCTAGCTAGTTGATTCTGACAAATTTTCCCTATAGAGATAAGCATTGGCTAAAGCTAGCTTCATTGGTGCGAACCTATCACGATTCATGACATTCCTCGTATTAGAAGGGAAAAGAGAGGGAGATGGTCACTTAATTCCGTGAATCACTAGCATTCCTTTTTGTTGGGACATTGACCTCTCGAGCCTTATCCTTTGATAATTTCTTATTGTTCTTCTCGTTGCTTCACCTTGCCTAATCTTGAAAGGGACAGCATCGTTTGTTGGCGTGTAAGACCAAAGTATTTGTCTTTGATGAAAACCACACAATCTATTAATTGTGTGTTGAAGTTTCTTTTACAGGAATTGAATTCCGAGTTTGTTTGCTTTTCAGTTTTAAATACCTTTAACGACTTTTCTCGCATCAAATTATAATTATTCGGATGAAATCATAAGAAACTCTTAAAAAATATATAAATCTCTGACCTTTTATCCAACCCACGTTCCGTTTGCGTGGCTTTGTAGTCTGCATTTTACTTTACCTGTCCAAGAAACCTTCTATTGAAAATTGCACTTCTTTTTTATATATACACAGAAAGAGGGGGGGGGGGGGGGGGGCTCTATATTTTTCATCAAAAAATAAAAACATATAATAACTAATTTACTTCGAGACTTACTTTCATTGATCCAATTAATGATTAGCTAGGCGGGTAGAAGTTTTGAATTAGGCTGTATCTACTCAATATTAGTGTACAATATGTGTGTAAATTTTTCAGAATTTTATGTGCTTACTTTACATTATTATATTTATTTCAAGTGGGATATATTAACTAACAGTATTTCTTTTTTCAACTCATTCTTTAGTGTTGTCAAGTGATTTAGAATCCAAGATTTCAACTTATTTTTTATTTTATATATTTGTGTTCTTATATTAATTCCATATGGATATGTTTATTAAAATCTTTATTGTGGACCGTCTATATCTTTGATAGGATAGGATTATGAATCTAATCTTAGAGTTTAAAACTAATTTGAGGACATCATCTTATGGGGGGGAAAACTAGATATTAATCTCTAAAATAAAACCCCACTTTATTTTGACATGACTAAAGCATACATTCTCTTTTCAATATGAAAAATTAATAAAACTTAATTTCACCTAGTATTTCAATTATTTGAGTTCAATGGTTCTTTGCCATGACAAGATGTCTTAGCTTAGCTTATAGTCAATGTGAATTAAAACCTTAATAATTTACATTTATTTACAAATTAAGCTCAATAAAATATAATAGTGAGATTGTTCAAATTAATTTAATAAATCTTTGTATGATATTGTCATAATAAAAATATAGAAGTTTATCTATAACTTTCCCTGTTGAAAAGTGGAGAATTATTAGTGAACATGACCTAACCATGTACCTGATAATATTAGCATATTACAGAAGAGAGGGGTTGAACGCACGTCCTTACATCACTTGGAACACTATCTCATGCATAATCTTAAAACTATCCAATTGTAGTCTAATCTATATACCTGAGTTACAGTATTCATCTATTTCGAGAATTCTTTTTTATACTTTTTTGACATATTTGTATCCATAATGAGTGGCTGTTAAAATTCAGTTCCTTGTAATTAATCGCTCAGACGATTTAATTTGTTTGTGCA
The DNA here is from genome assembly GCF_000002775.5 of Populus trichocarpa. Classification (NCBI taxonomy): domain Eukaryota; kingdom Viridiplantae; phylum Streptophyta; class Magnoliopsida; order Malpighiales; family Salicaceae; genus Populus; species Populus trichocarpa. The sequence continues at coordinate 17,195,952 of NC_037287.2, read as the reverse complement.
GAAAATACAAGGAGAAGGCATTATAGGGGGGTGAGACAAAGACCTTGGGGTAAATGGGCAGCCGAGATACGTGATCCTAAAAAGGCAGCCCGAGTCTGGCTTGGTACCTTTGACACTGCTGAGGATGCAGCCGTTGCATATGACAAAGCAGCACTTAAGTTCAAAGGCACCAAGGCTAAGCTTAATTTTCCCGAAAGAGTTCAAGGAAGAACCGAGTTCGGCTACTACATGGGTTCTGGGACTTCAACCAATGTCTTGACTGAACAAAGTCCTAGGCCAGTTGCTCCTCCTCCTCCTCCCCCTCCCCCTCCCCCTTCATCATTTGCACCAGATACTTACCCAGACTTGCTTCAATATGCACAAATCCTTTCTAGCAATGATGCCAATTTCCCGTACTACACTTCAAACCTCTTTAATCAGCAACCTTTTGCTCCCCATTATTCATCAAGCTTTTTATCACAACAACAACAACAAGATCTAATGAGATTCTCGTCAAGGTTCGATAGCTCCTCTAGCTCTGATCAACAGGAACATGGGAAGGACTCCAGTAATCCTAGCGAGTGAAATGTTAGATTTTCCGCACCAAGAGGGCAACTTGGAATCCTTAGTTAAGGGAATATAAAGTATGGGTTAATTAGCATCATTCCTTTGAAGCAGTAATACCATTAGATGTCGAGAAGCTCATAATTGATCAAGACCTTCCAAGTATTTTTGTTGTGTTTTGGAAGCTCTTCTCTTTCAATTCCTTTTTCGTTTCAATGCATGGGGTAGACACCCTAATATATATTAGTCACCCCAAGAATCACCTATCAGTTGGCATTTTGCATGCATGGTCTGTAATCTTTGGAGAGATAACTATATATATATGAGAAATTTTGGGTAATGTATCATTTTCTTTAATTTTTTCAAGTATTTGCATGAGGTCTTTATCAAAGTCTTAATCGCTTTTGATTTTGTACTTGTACAATGATGATGGATGTGGTCATCTCTTGGCAAAGTTGAACGATGTGGGGTTTGTTATTTATTGGAAAGACTTGAACGCACGCATGCACAGTACCTATCTATTCATCTACATCCCATCGTTCAAAACTTGTTCATCCCATATATATCTTGCCATTTATTCAATGTGAGGGCATTTTTTATGCCTTCATTTTCAAGCCTACGAAGCTAACTTTGTGGAAAACTTTAAAAATTTGTCACAAGCCACTCATTGCTCGACAAACTTCTGAGCTAAAGATGGTGGAGATCTTCCCGAAGACCTATAGTGCTCATCCAGACCTTGAAAATATAATAATCGTTTTCTGTTGAGTTATGATCTCGTTGAATTCCATATTTCAAATTTGGTTGATCGTATGGATAATTGAACTAATAAATAAAGTCCAAAGTAGACGTCGGTTCATATATTTCTTCAATAGTTAATGCTGATATTGATCGATGCACCAAGTTGCCCTTTGATTAATATTCGAATCAAACACTTCAAAAGTACCATCACTTCATTGATTAAGGATAAGGATAGAATATTATTTGATTCGCCAACATATCTAATCGCAGACAAGTAATTTGGCATTTGCTCTGATCGATTGATCACTAACATTGTCTTCATTTGGTGTCAAATAAAAACAAAGTTTGAGATATACAATCTTGGTTTTTATTTTACATCAAATTATGGCCCAATAAAAAAATTTAAATTTTTTTATTTTTTTATTGTATTAGATTAGTGTTTTTTTTTCTAAGTTTTTTTTTTTTTATCATATCCTTATATTTCATTTCGACTATTAATTAGTTTTATAGCCTTTTTAATATTTTCTCGATAAGTATCCAAAAACAAGTTTGAGATATACAAGTTAAAATGATCATTATTCACACACATACATATATATTTTTTATGTATATTAACAAGATACAATAAAATAGATCATTTTTATGTTTTAAACCTGTGGGTTGTGAAGCAGGAAAAAAAAAAAGGATAATGAGGTTTATAAATATAGGGGAAATTAAAGAGACTAAATCTTGTTTTTATTAATTACATAAAGTGCTCTATTAATTACCTATGATCTATAGTCAATACATAACATTAAAAAAAATCTAATATAATTTGAGAGCAAGTTATCAAAATTAATAAAGTCTCGCGGAATCTATATATATATATAAAATCAATGGTATAAAATTAAGGTGTGAAATTTAAGCTTGAAGATGGCTTCTCCCACCTTTATCATGCTGTAAAGCTCGAAATGATTTTTCTATTGATAATATAGGGATTTTTCGTAAATTGTACTCAAACCAAAAGAGATGCCATTTAAAGTTAGGGTGGCGCTGGACAATCTTTGGATAATCTTCCCAACGAAGTTTTGAATTGTTTGTAATTTACTTGCTAGATGTTTTGCGTGTAGGGTTAGTCACGACTATATATTCATTTATAAAAATTAAAAAAATTTATGGTGTTCAAGTTGTAACTAATAATATTTTATTAGTTATTCACTTCAAAAATAATATATAAATAAAAAAAAATTTAAATAAAAATATTCTTATTACCTCTAATGAGCCATGAATTTAATTTTTTTTCTACATTTTATGTCTGTCTTTTTCTTTGAAGTATAATTATAACTTGAACACAGTAAGATTTTTTACATATTCTTTTGAAATACATGGATTAACAATCCAAAATATTTTGAAAATTTGATAGAAACCTCCTTAGTATTTAAAAAGAATAGAACTATCTTATGACTATTTTTATAACTTTACCTTATATATATAATCTCTTCGTACTCTTGGCTGGCTTTATACTTTCATGGTGTCTAAAAAGAATAAATAATCATAATCTCTCTTAATTATTTTAAGTGTTAGCTAGTGACTACACAGTTGGTATCCCACATTCTAAAATCAAGTTACTTGTTATAATCACACACAATTTCTAATTAAGATGTCCCCGAGGAGCGTAGCGTGATGACAAAAACCTTGAGATCTGCACAGCAGGTCTCGAGTTTGAGTCAGGGCGTGCACCTCTTGTAAGAGTCTGGGACAGCCGGGGTTTTACTAGCTCATCTGAGCCCATAAAATACGTTTTCCGGAGGGTGGAGTTTTCTCGAATCCAAAAAAAAAATTCTAATTAAGATATTTACAATTAGTTTGAATTAGGACTGCTTTAGGCAATTAAATTAAGCTCAAGAATCTTGGCTGAAAGGATAACGACATCTCAAAATGTGACACACTTCGATCGATCGCTCACAATAATGAAAGGAAAAGACAAAACAACATTGCATGTAAGCACATCGGAACCACTTTGAAGAGATCAGTAACACGAATTAATTGAGCTTATCGAGATGCTAAGTTAAATTAACAATATTATATACTTCCTCCAATCGGCAAGCATCTAAACTATGTGAAGGGCTAATGAAGAACAGGGTCACTTAACTTTTTAGCAGGGAAATCATGGCTTCTCATCATTTGTCATCTATCAAGACAACTACTTTAGACACGTTAGAAGCGCAAAACGTTAAAGTGAACCAATTAAGCGACAAAACCTAATGTTTTAGTAAAATATTTAATGATGTACAAGAGAATTATCAGACTGAAACGTGCTTATAATTAAGCATGGCTCCACCGACCAGTACTGACGTAACCTTAAGCTCTTGCTTTCTTATATGCATGAACTTTCATTAGCTTTATCCTTTGTCTCCGTGAGCAAACAATCTCCATTGCCCCTTTCTTTCTTTAATATAGAGGCTTTGTTTTTTTATTTTCCACGTCCAATGATAGAACTTGAACGGCTACAAAATGTTGGCTTGCAAAGCCTGAGATAGCATGCTGATTAGAAGCGGCTACTTTATTAAAAAGAAGATCTTTAACTGTTACGCATGCACGGGCCGTGCCCACTTGCCAAACAAAGCGGCGGGCCAGATTCAGATCATCCAAAGCCCAGAAATGGTTGCGTCATTTTTTTACTTTTTCTATTTCCAATCACAAAGATGGCCACAAAACGACAGTGGTTAACGGAAACGACAAAAGGTGAGGAAACTTCTTTTCCCTCCCCTTTTTTTTTTCTTTCTTTTTAATTTATTAGTGTAATCACCCACGTAAGCCGCGTGAGATCTGACGTGGGCAAGGTCCCAAATCCCAAAGTATAAGCATGAATTAGGGTTCATAATGACAATGACATATGGGCTCTGGGATTGCATGGTAGGGGACCAGGTCTTAGATGGTGACAAGGTTTTGTGTATGCTTTCGGTTTCTCCGTGTCAAATCTTGCGGCTCTGCTTCATGCCTCATTAGACCACTCCTGCGGCTCTTCAAGTACAATCATGGTCCATCTTGAAAAAAATATGTGGTTCGTTGTCAAACATCTCTGAAATGTAATTTATCTGCACATGGAGGTTTGGCCAAGGTGATCTCTTTTGATTCTTTCAGTCGTTTTCTAACCCTTGTTCGTACATGATTTAAGGAGATAGCCTGATTGGGCTCTTACTAGCTATGACTATAATACCTACATAGCTAGCTGATGGGACCATCTAATTAGTGGTGTGATTTTTAATTTAGTTTGTTCCAAATACTCTTGGTGTATACACACACACGTACAGCATGTATTTTTAATTTGAGTTTTGGAAAATATACTCGACCACCACCATGATATGAAGTTACTTTATCCTGGTCTCGAGAAATTATGAATGGCATAAAAGCTCCGAGCTTATCCATCGAGAAAAGAACTTAGTCGGGCTAGATATTGGAATGAATAATGGGATAGATAGCGAGCAATACCCTGAAGCGATGATCATATCTTATTGCATGGTTTTAAGGCTTGAATAATACGTGATCGAGTAAGAGATTTTCCTGTGTCAAACAGCATGAGTGATCAGATGTATGTTCTAATTGTTTTGGCTACGTACTTTGCCTCATCAAAGCATGTATACGAGAATCTTTTGAAGTTTTGGTCAATGAGATATATAGATTTCTGGAGGCTGGCCGGTCACGGAGTGCTCGATCGGTCGAGTACTGGTATGTAGAATTTATGATCGACAAGGACAGAAGTCAAGTTCCCATCATCTGTACTGGCGAATCTTGTTCTTGCTCCTGAATGAAGATGCTTTAATAATGCTTGGAATCAGTTTCTAGCTAGTGCTTGCTAATTCTTTGATGATGAGTTCGGTGATCTTGCAACTTCTTTTAGTAAAGAAAGGAAAAAGAAAAGGATCCCCGCCACTCCTTTTTGTCCTGCTAGTCATTGTCAATGTATCTGACCTTATACATATTTTCTAATTTGATGTTTCTATTTTTATATTTTTACTTGAGTATGTATCTTTATTTTTTATTTCATTTGTTGTTGGGAATGTAGTTACGGTTGTTTTTTAAATTACTTTTTATTCTAAAATATATCAAAATAATTTTATTTTTATTTTTTAAAAATTATTTTTGACATCAACGCATCAAAATGATCTAAAAACACCAAAAAAATATTAATTTTAAACAAAAAAAATAAAATAAAATTTTAATTTTTTTAAAAATCGCTTTTGAAATGCAAAAACAAACAGAACCATATGTATCTGTCTTTATTTTTTAATTTCAATGAATGTACCTTTTTTTCATTAATTTTATGCCTTAAAATATTTTAAATTGTTGATAAAGTATTGATGATGTACTTAAATTTAACATGTTTAGGAATGAAATTTTTTTAGTTTTTTAACAGTGGATAATCACACGTTTACGTTAATATTCTCTTCTAAGGAGTTCATGAAGTTGATGGTTAGTGATAGAAGACCTAACACATGTAAAATAATTTTTTTATGAGATTTAAAGACCATCTAATGATAAGATCAGTGACTTTTAATAAGATATTGAAATAGATAGGAGAATGAGCTCTAAATTTTAAGAACAAGAGTGTTTGTTCTTGTTTGTATATTATAAATGTTATGAGAATAAGAGCATGAATACTTAGATAATAGAAAAATATATACCATTTACTTGGATAGTTTAGTGGGGTATATGTAGCCTCTAAACCTTGTCATATTTGCTTAAATAAAGGGGTTAGGGTGTCATTTCTTCCTAATAACATTAATGAAGTATAATTATCTCTTACACAATATTAATAAATGATAGATATTCTTACACATATTAAAGATGTTCATGGATCGGGTTGGTATCCATAATTGTATCTAACCCAACTTCTGATATTTTACAAATTATAGACCCGACCCATTCAAAAAAAAAATTGAACCCAAACAGTTTGGATATATTGGGTTGAACTAAATTTTGTGTGGATATTACATACATTATTGGGTTTTGCATATAAATCCCCTTATTCATCGATGATTCTAAAAAAATACACTTTTAAAAGCATATAATTATTTGTCTGATATTGCAATATGTATTATAGTATCTCAAACATATAGTTAGCACTAAACATAAAAAAGATATTGAAAAGATAAAAAAAAATTGATACATATTAAAAAAAAATGAAGAGAGAGAAGGACAAAAAAAATATTCATATTGAGTGTTAAGGTTACTCATTAACTAAATGGGTTATATGAGGTCGGGTCGGGTTAGGCAGTTTTTAAAAATCTCAACTCACATCTGACCCGTAATATCTATTTATTTAGTTTTTTGACCTAGTATTATTTATACTATCCATATTAACCAACTTTGATGGGTTGGGTTAAATTAAATAATGCAAATATTACATATGACTTGTTTTTTTGAACACTCCTACACAATATTAATATTGATGAAAATATGATAAACCCTTAAAAATTCTTTATACACATAAGGATGTAAGGAGATGATTATTCTTGACTTTTAATATTTTATGTTAAAAGTCATAAGAATAAATAAATAAAGCATCGTGACCCGACATGGGGCCTATAATGATTGTCAGTTCCACATGCATTTGGACTTGGAATGATCGCAAGTCCAAGGATGTTGAGTCAGACAGTTTATCAAACCTACATGTACTTAGGTTCAGTGCGTAGTTAAACCTAAAGATGTTGAGTATAGCTGAACCTAATAATATTGGGTCTTGAAGCAAATCAGACCTACATGTACTTGGACTCAACGCGTAAATAAACCCTAAAAATATTTGGCTTGAAAGTAAGTTAAACTCGTGTCATCTGGACTTGATATTGTGTCAAGGTTAGGTATGATAAGTTATTACCTTGTCTTTGATCCTTTTACATATGAGCTTAAGCAAAATAATAATATTTATAAAATATATTGATCCATCAAGTATACAAGTTATCTTGTTTTGGGATCATTGTTTAGGAAATTGAAAAAAAAATGAAAAGAAAAGTGAAAAAAACATGAATATAAAATTTGAAAATAATTGAAAAAATAGAAAAGATTATTTTTTTATGTTAAAGGTGTGTTTTTTTCTTAAAGAAAACCTAAAATCCTTAATCCAATAATAACAATAAAAAAGAGAAAGGGGGTAACTATAATATTTTAGGGGGAGGGAATTCTCCTTTTTATTATTATTTTTTATCCCCATGTTTTGGGATTTCAAACAATCCAAAAAAAAATCCCTTCTGAAACACAGTTTACATTTTCATTATTTTCTTTGTTTTATTTTCAAATTTTGACTAAGAATTTCAAGTATTTAATTAACAAACACATCATCACTGATAAAAATATTTTAATAGAGACACTTAACTGAAAAAAGAGTAGAGTTACAAAATTAAAATAGAAAAAATAAAAACACTTGATTAGAGAATATAGACAACTATTTTTATTATTATTATTGGGTTAATCTATCTATTTATTACGATTTGGAAGAAGAGATTTTAACTTAATAGGGCGGTGCATGTCTGACCTGGGCTTTTCGTGCGACGTTATGCGTTTGAATCAGGAAATGAAGGCCTGGAGTTATTCCGTTGAAGCCTATTTTGCTACTACCTTTATGGGCCTAGAAACTTCTGCGGCTTTTCAAACTTAAGCAGGGATCCAACTTAAAAGTTCAAACGAAAGGTGAAAGCATTGTTATAAAACCTATACAAGCACAACAGGTGGATCAAGGACCCGGATGACTCAGTCTCAGGGTATAAATCCCGATTGTTTTGTGAAAAATCCAGTCAAAAACTTTGATAATTTTTTTTAAAAAAAAATTCTCTAGTCAAAGTGATTTCGTTTTCATTCTTTTTAAAAAAATATTCATCAACTTACCTCCCGACCCGTGACCCAAGTCTCTTCTTGAGTTGACCCGTGTTGGGTCTTACAAATAATGGAATAATGGATATGATGTTCTAAGATCTATTAAAATTTGATCTGAAATCAGCTAAAGACCAGCACATCTAAGGTTTTTTCAGTTCAAAATATATTTGTTGGTGTGAAAGAAAAGAAGAATAACATAAGGGCAAAAAAAATGGTTCAAGAGGGTCGATACGGGCCCAATAGCAAGGCCGGTCAACTGGTATTGTACAACGAAGAGCTGGCCCAATACCAGCTCTTGACAGTTTGCAAGCAATCTTCTTAATGCATGGGCAAATACACCAATCGTTAAGACTAAAGTGTTTACACTTTAGTCCATTCGAACAAGTCCAAAAATTGCATGATCAAAACCATCATAAATTCATCGTCTTTTCTTCTTTCATCTCTCTCCAAGAACAGCCGGTGTTTGAAGAGAAATCCTGAGATCGCTATAAAAAGTCACAAGATGGCTTTATTGTGTTTTTGAAGTGAATTCATCAAATTAAGGTCCTACTTGGGATGCACATGACATTTTGGAAAAGATTTTTGCTTAAATTTAATATTTTTTTAATGTTTTTAGATTGGTTTGATATGTTAATATAAAAAAAATAAAAAAAATAAAAAAAAATTATTTTAATGTATTTCTAAATAAAAAACACTTTAAAAACCACTATCACACTCTCAAATATTCTGATAATACTGTTTCTCTGTTTTTGAAAGAAAATGTCATCTATAGATCTTTTTTGTTTGGCAGTGTGGTTGCGGTTGCTTTTCAAATAACTTTTCATGCTAAAATGCATATTAATGATATTTTTTTATTTTTTAAAAATTATTTTTAACATCAGCATATTAAAATGATTTAAAAACATATTAATTTGAAATTAATAAAAAAATAAAATAAATTTAATTTTTTTCAAAAATATTTTTAAATTAAAAAAACAAAAAGACCGTCAGTATCGATAAATGACACCATAAACAATACCTTGCACATTCACGGTGTTTGTCATCGGTTCTACCAGCAGGCCAACCCCATTTACCATCATGGATCATATCTGCAACACAAGCATCTAAATGGTAGTCATGAGAATGTTAAGTAATCTAATGTTTTTTCTTCATTATGCAACACGGTGTCATTAAAAAAATTCTTCTTTAAGAAACAATTACTGGAAGAAAAAAATATTGAAAATTACAGCTAAGAAGCGTTCCTTTTTATAACATAAATATATTAAAAATATAACGTTTTAAATTAACATTTTACATTGGCTTTGCATTTGAAAGACATTGGTTTCCATACGCATGAAAGGCATATGCAACGCCTTTGCCAAAAAATAACTAATGGCTTAAAAAATGCCATTAATTTGGATAAGTTAAAGGATAAATTAACAAGGATAACTCCGCTCATACATAAGGATGAAATTCACAAAATAATACAAATTCAGGGTCATTGTCATTAACCACCGTGCAACCAAAAGCTTTGTAACCAAAAAAAGAAACCAGCTTTCATCCCAGCTCCCTTGCTCCTGGTCTGCGTTCCAGGCTCCAGCATACGTTATTGACTGGCTCTATCAGTAGTGGTTGGGGCTTCTTGCTCCTTCCCTGGACTCATTGTCTGCACATTTGATGATGGATCCATAATGTCATCATCATCAGTTTCTTTTTTCTGCTTCTGTGCATTTTGGGATTCATCCTTTGGCTCTTCGGCAATTTGGTCATCAGCAACCAAATCTCGTTGTTGCTCAGTGGCATCACTCTCTTCACTACACTCTTCTGAATTGTTGTCCAGTTTTTCCTGCTCAGCTTGTTGTTGTAGTGATTCTATGACACCCATCAACTCCCGATTCACCTGTCAAGAAAACTTCCAATGTTCTCAAAGGAGATTTCATGACTCCCACTAAATCTTTTAGAAAACAAAATTGAAAAATGAAACAAAACAAAGAATCCCTGCAGTTTTGCCACAAGAATGCTGTTTCATGTCAAAATGCATGTAATTGACGCACGTGGTACCTGTGGGTTCTGAAGAAAGTCAGCTATGTCAATAGTACATGATGGACATTTCATAACATTCTTTTGCGCTCTTAATGTCCGTCTTCCTTGACCTCTTTGTCTAGTGAGACTTTGGCCAGCAAAGGCACCCTCAAGACATGCTTTGCAGAAATTATGGGCACATGGGGTAGTGATTGGATTGGCCATCACCTTCCGGCAAATTTGACAACTAAACTCTGCTTGATGAACAACCAGAAGCAAAAGAAACTTCCATGAATCCATTGATATTAGTCATGACCATGGTCAAAATGCATTCCATAGAAACTGCATATTTAGAAGAGTGGACATCGAAGGCTTCAAGTTGAAATTGATTAAATACCATACCTTTCAGAAGTTTTTCTCTAACAGATATATTTGCTTTTTGTCGCTTGATTATCCTAATCACTTTGCCATCTTCTGGACCTACACTATCAGCAACTCTTTTTTTACTGGCTGGAGGTGGCTTTTTCCACATCCAGCAACTTTTTTCATCCTGAGAAGCAAATGTTAACATCTTAGGACACTTTAAAATGAATGACTCATTGCCACAATGAACCATTGAAGTGAAAGAGTTTGAACTCACCTCATAGTCCCAGGAAGGGGACCCCTTCCTTTCAGTTATATCAATTGCATTCTTTAATTCCTTGATGACAGGCAGAGGCCTCGGACGGTCCCCTTGAACATCACTGCAATTTGATTTCCATCAAGTCAAGTCATAGAAAGGGAGGGAGGGAGACAGGAAGGAGGGAAGGAAGCAGAACATACCTCGTCCATGGAGCAGGCTCGTTGTCGCATCTGACAAAGAGATACCTGCAAACTTTAAAGCCCTACAATGAAGGGTGGTAGTTAGCAAACACATTTAACAAGTATACAGTCCATGATTTCCCTTTGATGCATTGCAAGATTGTCTCTGGAAATTTACCTGTATTCCATTCTTACGCCAACACTTCTCAATTCTATAAACCCCATCATAACGCACACCTGTTTCTGGAGCATATGATGATCGCTTCTCTTTGTGAGACCTGCTAGCAAACAGAGAAGGTTCACATTGACATTCAAATAGGAAAAGAAAAGAAAACATCCTCAGATAACCTACACAATTCATGACAGAAAAAAGAAGATTTATCAAAGCATCCAGCAAGACATCACAAATAGCAAAGACCAATTAATAAAAAATGTCCCAGAAGGGATGGGAGGGCTACATATGGAAACCAAGCAAACAATGCTAACAGATCTCTAAGCATTAGACAGAACTATCAATGACAAATTTTAACAGAACAAGAGTTTCTCATGTCATGTGGTAGGATGTTTCATTCCCAATTACAAAATCTGCAACTCCACATCACTGTCACTAATCAGTTCAGCAATTAATGTGACAGAAAATATAAGGCCCCATGAAAGGTAACAAGATGCAATGCACACTAATGGGTCATCAGATCATTTCTTAGCACAACTCACCTAACCACTCTTACAGGATAGCCCTTTAGGCAGCTTAATCGTAGTGCCTCGTTCATCTTGTCAAACTTTTGGTCAAAGGACTGGTCCTTGTTTGTGCGTTTATTGCCGCTCAGGTCCCTTCCTCCACTGTCAACCACAAATTAAAATTAAACATCAAATTTGGAAAAGAAAAAAACAAATGCAATATCTAAAATTCAAGCAACAACTACATTTGACATTGCTCATAAATTTCAAACCATATCAGTGCTTTAGCATGCCAAATATAACAGAGCACCACAGTCCATTCCTTCATGCCATACTTGAAGTACATTCATTGAGTATTTAAGGTTAGATCAATCCAAATTAAAAAACTTATTCAGTCTGGCATTTTTTTAAGCAAAAACAAGTCCATTCAACTTTAACAATGAATGAACCACAACTCATGACTAGTGAAAAGCAAACCAATAATGCAGTAAAAAAAAGGACATGAGAACTAATGCAGAGACGCAGACAGCATACCTCCCAGTGTAAAGAAACCATTCACCATGGTCCTCGTCATCAATATAACCTCCAGAAAGAGCCACCGATTGCGCGCCATAAGTAGACTGACCAGCAATTCCTGCAACATGGGGGAGATGGGCACCCCATTGCCTGCATGCCAGCCTATCCTCCCATATCTCTCCCACCAAAACACCCATATTTCTTTCTGGGTCGTTCTCTGCAGGGATTGGCCCAAAGTGATCAGGAGCAACTGTGACAAAGATCTTCCCACTACAAGCATTAGCCTTGCCAGCTTTCTTTGCCCGCTCTGTTGTGTATGCTTTGTCTGGCCTGTTTTGGTTGTGGACAAAATGATATACCTTCGCAGCACCCCCAGCATTGCTGGATCTTGACATCCTTGCCATACGTATGGCAATAACAAGTGTAGAATTGATACGAGGCTGGCTTGCTATCTTGGGTGGGATTTGTACACGGCAATATGCACATGTACGTTTCCCTTGTCCAATCCATCTCTGGAAGCACTTCAAGCAAAAGTTATGACCGCATGGAGTCTGAAACAAGAGAAAAAAAAATATAAGAAATCATGAACATTTTCCAATCCAAGCGCAATGACTAGAGCAACTAAACCAAAAATATACCAAGCACCAGCCTTCAAGAAAATGGTATTGAAAACCCACAAGAAAAAATTTCCCCATTTTGGGTTTTTCTTACTGGTTTCTAACAATCTAAATTGAATCTTCAGCTTCTCCTGGATAATTAATACTAACAATATTTAAAATCCAAGTTTTTTTTCCCATGAAAACAACTAAGGCTCCATAGTTAGTCGCCTGCCACTTCAAATCCAAAAAAAATAAGACTCCTTAGTTAATATCTAGAGACTATTCACAGCAATTGAACTTAATCCAAAAGGCCAAAAAAAAGTTAAAGCTAGAGACAGATACTTTATAGATATTCATAGCAATCTTTTTTCTTTATTTGATCACCGTTGAAAACGACTCTGTTTTCACCTTTTTAACATCCAAAAGAGGTAAAAACTTTATTTCAATAACACAACCAGCAACATCCAAGGACACCACCATCATCTTCTTTTCAAAAATCCCTCAAAACCTTTGCTAAGACAAGCAAACAAACATACAGATGGAAATTTTTTAAAAGAAAGTAAAATCAAGAACATGTCTGAAAATAAAAATCAAATGAGCAGTTATAAGATTTTTAATTTGTGAACAGATTTCACATACAGTAACCGGTATACCAAAACAAAAAAAAAACAAAAACATGTCTATAAAAATAAAAATCAAGCGAGCAATTATAAGATTTTAAATTTGTGAACAGATTTCACATACTGTAACCGGTCTATCAAGCATTTGCATGCAGAAAGAGCAAGTCAACTCCTTATCGAGTATATCAAGGACGTCATTCTTCTCTTTCTTTTCCTCGCCGTCCAATGAGGACGGACCAGCGGCGGCGCCACTCAACAGCTCCTGACGTTTCTTTGCCTTCTCCTGTTCAGTCAACGATTTGTCATCCTCGATCTTCCGAATCGACGCGATGAGATCACCGGAATCCTCCGATCTTCCGGAGGCGAAGGCGGAGGTGGACGGCGGATGAATCATGGAGCAGTCAGGGCACTCCCATTGCAGCGTATCAGATAGCGCCTGAGGGGGGGAGACGAGACACGTGGCGTGCCAGGGGGTGACACATGTTTTGCACGCGAGGGTCTCTTCACTTGGTGGCTTGTTTTTGCAGACCATGCAAATGCCGGCTCCGTCGCACGGGAGTTCCATTTTGTTAAAAGCGACGGCGGCGTACCTGAATGATTTTTTTTGTTTTCGGTTTCTTTTTTGACCTGGATTTTAATAGGGAGTTGGTGTTTGAGAGGAAGGGAGGAGAGTGGGTGGTGGGTGTTTATAAAAAGGTCAAAAGGTGGGGTCCAGGGGAGAGGGACGGAGCTCTCGGTTTTGGATTTTGGATTTGCAAATTTTGGGATTTTGTTTTGAATTTTGTACCTTCCCTCTTTGCTTTTTTTTTTCCCGCTCCTCGCTACATATTCCATGTATGTTCTTCTGTAGCTGATGCATGTATATGTACCTATGTATGGAAGTTATGATGGAGCAAATTTAACGAGATTTACAACCACCATTTCTAAAACATCTTAGATTTTCTTGCCTTTCTTGGATTTTTTTTATTTTTGTCTAAAATTCAACTTAAAAAATCAGGTTTTTCTTATCTATAATATAATAAAGGTGTTCATATTAACTTGGTCGGTAGGGGCGGAATCATGAGAGGCAAGCAGGGACACGGGCCTACAAAACATTTTTTTTTTATTTACTATAGTATGATATTTTTATTTTAAATAAATAAGTTTTTTAAATAATATATCTTATTATATTAATTTTGGCCTACTCTGTCAAAAGCTATCAACTTCATCCCTGTTGGTTGTATTTAAATATAAAATAGTATGATATTTTTATTTTAAATAAATAAATTTTTTAAATAATATATTTTGTTATATTAATTTTGATATTTCCTGTTAAATGCTACCAGCTCCATCCCTGGTCGGTTTTTTATATTTGAATGTCATACAAAGCATGTATTTGTGGAATATAAAATTAGTTTGAATTGTAAATAGTAAATCTTAAAATGTGCAAAGTATGTGTTAGAAGTCTCGATTTTTCAAAATATCTTTAATTTATATAATAAATAAATTTAATTATATTATTTATGGGTTGAAAATTTTCAAAAGAGGTGACTTCACTGCGAAACAGCGGGTGTTGAAAGTATAAGCCCCCGTTTGGAGGGGTCGGACAAATTTTAAAATTAATTTTTGTGTGTAATTAATATTTTTATATTTTATATTATTTTAATGTGCTGATATCAAAAATATTTATTAAAAAATATATATTTTATTTTGATATATTTATGAGTGAAAAACACTTTAAAAAGCAATTATTACCATATTCTTAAACACATTCTGAATTATTTAATAATTTAAAATTAATAGGAAAATTTACTATGTTTAATTAAATATCATGTTTATCAAAACAACTATATATCATTGTCTGGATTAAATGATTCGCTCATTTTTAGCTTGTTTGAGAGTTTTAAAATACTGTTATTAACAGGTAAAACATGTTCAAGAAAGTTTTCAAAATGACGGTTAGAATGAATATGAATTTTAGAATTCATTGACGATGGTTGGGACTTGGGACTTGTTATCAAAGGTTGTCTTGTATGGTTGCATAAAATTCACTTCAAATGGGTAGTTTTTCCTGTAAATAAAATTGAAATGTTAGGTATAAATCTAAAAGGTGTCGGTTTTTTTAATGTGTATGCGTGCATTGATTACTATTTCACACAATATCGTGGATGAACAGTGCAAATTTTTTAATTTTTTAATTTATTCCTCAAACTTCTTCTTGTTTTTGGTGATTTAGTTTTAATTAAAACTGATTAATTTTGATTTTCAATATAAGGGTGGGATTAAGAAAAGAGGGACCGAAATAAAAAAGATGTCGAACATGGATGATGTGCCATGAGTTTTTTAAAAAATACATTTTGGCTCTCGAATTTAAAAAATAACGTAAATTATAAAATTATATCTCAATATTTTTCAAATTTATTTTCTGGCACAAAAGTTTATTTTTATTATTTTTTATTTCCTAATTGAGAGAGGTCGTTGGATTTCAACAATAAAAAAAAGAAATGGATTATATTTGCATCAAATTATTCAAATTGACGAGGGGAGTTCATATTGTATATTTTGTTTTTTACCTTTAAAGTTTATGAAAAAATAGACATGAACCCAAATTGATTTTTGGTTTCTTGGAAGGTTTTTTGAGGTTATTGATAGGTTTATCACGGTTTCCAATGTCTTTTTTTGGACAAAAATTGGTTGAAAAATGGTTTTTTTGTCAAAAAAACTTAAACCCCGATTTTGCAGCAACCACAGTAACTAAAATTCAAGCAAATCAAACGATGCATTGTCTTTTTTTAAAAAAAAAATTGGATTGACGACATGTCATCCATCTCAATTACAACAAAAAAATAGGAGCCTATACGCAGGTCCAAATAAAATAAGTTAGGTGGGCTAGCCTGGCTTGCCAAGCTTAACAACGCATAACCTTTGCTCTCTTTTTTTCTTAATTAATTTTTTATAATTTTGTTTAAATTAATGATTTTTTTATGTTGTTTTCTCTAAAAAAATTAATTTGTATTTAGATTAGAACCTCTTATTTATTTCATTCAGTTTAAAGGGCCTCTTTCAAGTGACGATAGTTTTTTTAGTTAAGCATTTAAATTTGAAGAGTTTTTATGATTTATCTGTAATTTTTTTATCTTTTGTACTGAAAAATTTTAGTTATGAAAATAAAAAATATATTTTTTTTCATATAATATTTCTAATATGTCCAGCATTGCATAATATTTTTTCTTCTTTTATTTTATTCAATCAATTTAATTTATATCTATATTTCTATTATCATTTGCCTGAATAAAAAATTATTTTAATAAACAAATTTAGCAAATATAACCGGGTAAATATCATCGCCTTTCGAAATTAAATATCTTAATCTATATTTATCTCTTGATTTTATATTTTTTATTTTCAGGTGTCGTTTATGATTTTTTATTTATTTATTAGCATGTGTGATTTTTGATTTATTTGATTACTTGTATTTATAAAAAAAATTATCTAACCTTAAATTTTTTTAAACTACAAAAACATGTTGAAAAAACCTATATATATATATATATATATATATATATATATATATATATATATATTTTTATAAGAAATAAAAATATTTAACACGCACCAGAGCATGGTCATATAACTAGCTCATACTTATAACATGTATTCTAATTATTATTTTAAAAAAAAAAAACGTTTAAAGGTTATGCAAGCATGCAGTGGTCGATTATGAAATCAGCCAAGATTACAAAATCTCAAAACACACAGGGTATTTGTTGGAACCCTCGATTTTTTAAAAACATCTCTAATTTATTTAACAAAACATGAAAAATCAGATTTTTTTTGTTTAGTTGAAAATCTTAAAAGAGGGCGAGAAGGCAATAAATATCTTATTTTTTTTAAGTATTTTTTATGTTGAAATGTATTAAAATTATATTTTTTGATTTTTTAAAAATTATTTTTGTCATCAGTGCATTAAAATGATTTGAAAACACTAAAACATATTAATTTAAAGTAAATAAATAAAGTTTAATTTTTTTCAAAATTATTTTTGAAATACAAAAACAAACATTTAAGTCAATTGTTTTCAATTAAGCACTTTCTAATTATTTATCAAAAAATTTACATTGCCGTCTATATTAAATGGCCTGCTCAATTTTCGTTCGTCTTGGAGTTTTAAAGCATGGTTATTGACATTTTACCTCAACTATGGAATTTAAAAATTGAATTGGTTTTGTATTTAAATTAATTAAGTTTTTGTTATTGAACAACGTTATTCTTTTTTCCATATTCTTGAAGGTCTCAAATAATTGTTTCTAACTAAGAAAAAAAAGAAGAGAAATCAACTTCGTTTCTTATTTTTTTATTATAATTTTTTTTATTAATACAAAATAACTTGATATTAATATTAATTTTTAAATAGGTGGCATTGTTGAAACAAATTCTGACAACGACACAATGTTCATGACGAACCCATGTCAGTGCTATGCCCTTTAAAACCTAGATAGCTAAGACCTAGACCGCTAAAGAATTGTTTAGGTCTCGTTTATTTACTGAAATTTTTTTTTTAAAAAAGTAAATTTCAAAAAAAGTAAATTTTGAGGAAGTATTTTTTGATATTTGATGGTGTAATGAAAAATAAGTTGGAAAACACTTTCCAGTTTTTTGTCATGTCATGGAAAATGAGCTGGAAAATAACTTATTAATGTTTTATTTTTCTTAAGTTTATTAAAATAATGAGGAACAAATCTTACAAATTAAAAAATTAAATGAGAATGAAATTGAAAAAAAATATAATTTTATAAATTATCTCAAATAAAATAATTAATAATCAAAATAATAGAGATCAAATCTAAAAAATTAAAAAAAATAAAAGATGAAGAAATTAAAATAATAATAATTAACATTTCATAAATTATTTCAAATAAAATAAGTAACAATCAAAAGAATTAGGACCAAATTTGATAGATAAAAAATTTCAATAAAAAAATGATAATGATAAAGCAAATAGCAATTATAAAAACAATGACCAAAGTTAATATAAAAATTAAATTTTAAGAGATGAAATTGAAAAATAAATATTCAAAACAAATTATATATAGAAATCAAAAGTTTGAAGATCAAATTTGATATAATCAGCAAATAATGATATTTCTAAATTTTTCACAACTTCCAGAAAGTGTTTTCCGCCCAAATTTTACAGGAAAACACTTTCCTGAAAACCAAGCAAAATTTTCTTTTGACTGGAAAGTGTTTTCCGTTGACCAACTTTTCTAATGGCAAACAAACACATGAAAGTTTGGAAAGTGATTTCCTGGAAACCACTTTTCGGAAAACAAACACAACCAAAAAGAAAAACACTTTCCTGGAAACCAAGCAAAATTTTTTGTTGACCGGAAAGTGTTTTCCGTCGACTAACTTTTCTAAAGGCAAACAAACACAGGAAAGTTTGGAAAATGATTTTCCGGAAATTACTTTCCGAGAAACAAATATGGTCCTTAGTATTGTGATAAATATTATTTTTAAATTAAATTTTATTACGAAATATAGTAATATTGTTTTTAAAAAGTTAATATTAATATATTAAAACAATAAAATAAACACTGTAAAGCAAAACAAAAAAAAAAAATACAGCTAGGCCTCGCAAACAAATAAACAAACAGTGACAAAATATCCTTCAAGTTTTTTATGGGAGATACAGGAATCATTCTTACTTCTCTCATCTACTTGAAAATTGTTATTTTTTAATTCTTTCTCGCATGTTTATTTTTTTGTATTTTTTAACATCATCTTATATTATTCAATAGTTACAACTTGATTTAATAAAAAATAAAAAATAAATTAAAAAGAAAAGGGATTAAAACATTGTTTTTTACAACAGATTTAAACTCAGTTTTCACTATGCATTGTAACAGTGAAATTGTAATTTTATCTCACGCGGCATAAAAATTTACCCTACTTGGTGATGATAGCTTTTAGTCTTTTTGTGATTCCGAGTGATGAAGATACCAAAATGTCATTGAAACCATCAAAATTAGGCATGCACGCGGGGCATCATGCCCTTTTCAACTTTAAATGCATAGTTAAATTACTATAATATCTTTTAGGTTAAAAAATAGCGTTGGTCATGGGTTATTTTGTCATTTTTATTTTAGTGTTTTTTTTTTAATTATTAGGTGAGATCCATAACATATTTGCACCTTAATATTTAATAAATATTAAAAAAAGATTGACATATGCATTGCAACAATGTGTGAAGGATTGTCGTGATTTTTTAACGTCAATGCCCAAAGATCAAAAGACAACTTCTGGGGCAACGATCGAATCCTTTTGACGGCCTCTTTGTGTGTGAATGGTGTGCTTGCTTTGAGCAAACCTCTATTCTGGTGCTATAAGCTCTTTTTCCCCTCTTGTTCCTTCTCTTTTTTTACTTACCATCCATTTAATTTGATCGTGTTTTTTTTTTAATTTTATCACTGAAATTTTGTAAAGGTTTGGTTTTTTTAAAATTTTATTATTTAATCCTAATTTATCACGTGTTGTTTTTTTCACTTTAATCCTATTATGTATTTTTCACTATTTTTCAATTTCATATCTCAATTTAAATTTATGGTGCACTATATTTTCTCAATTTCATCCTTAATCTTCTAGTTTGTTTTGTCATTTTGTTAAGGTTTTTTTCTTTATGATCCCACCCTTCAATTGGTTTTTTTTTTGTGCTCTTTTTAATTTATTTTTTATTTTAATTTTTATCATCACCCTTTAATATTTGATTTATTGAGAATTTTGTTTCATAATTTTTCCATATATGATGCTCATAGCCTAATGACCCATGCACAAGTTTAAAAATTTAACACAGGTCGACATATTTCTTTTTAGCTTATTTCATTTTTCATCCTCATTATTCAACTTAATTATTATTTTTAAAAAATTAACTTTGTGATTTTTTTTAATTTCTTTAATGTCAGGTTACTCCAATGTCATGGCATGGACTATGAGTTTTATGGGTTAATCCAGGTTTGGCTTGCTATTTATTTTTCAGGTTATATATTTATCATACTATCTTAACTTGACTTGAATTGACTTTTTTTTTTGTTAATTTCTATGCAATTTCATACCTTCAACTATTTTTTTCTTCGAGTTATTATGGATGTTTTTTATTTTAATATCATTATGATGTTGAGCCCGTTTGGCTACGCGGCTGCGGCTGCGTTTTAATTAAAACACAGTTTGCATCCGTTTGGTAAAAGGAAATACACACTTTATTGTACATGGGGCCTACACAGCAGCAAAATGCTGCTTTTTCCTTACTGTGCATGCTATTGCACTGTTCACTGAACAGTGCAATAGCATGAACAGTGTATATTGAACTGTTCACGTGTGAATTGTACTGTTCACGTGAACAGTGCAATTCACTTGCACTATTCACGTGACTTTTTTTTTTAACTGGTTTTTTTTAAAAAAATTAGTGTAAAATGAATTAAATTCACTCGCACTGTGATGTGAACAATATTTGTTTTCCCGAAAAACTAGTATAGAGTGAATTAAATTCATTCGCATTGTAATATCAATTGTATACTTGATAATATTTTATCTACGCTCAAAAAATTATGAAAACTGTAATTCTTATCGGATGGAATTATAAATAGTATAATGGAATAATAAAAAATATTTTATATAAAGTATTTTTTATTTCATGATGTAATAGGAGTAATTAATTTTACAATATTTAAATTTAAAACTATCAATATTAATATATATTTTTTTAAATTATTTTATAACCTCAATTTCAAAAGCATTCTTAACCAAACACAATAAACTACTTTTTCTTCGACCTCAATTTCAACCACAGTTTTAACCAAACACCTATTTTTTCAAACCAACCTCAACTAAAAATACTTTTTATAAAATTACTTTTTTCAAACCACAACCATAACAGCTACCGCAATACAAAACACATTCGTTATCTAATTAAAATAAAATTACTCTACTATAAGCGAACGAAACTATAACCCAGTTCTTTAGTTTTTTTTTCTCTTTTTAAATCATGTTTACATCACCTAATCAACATTTTTTCTTAAAAAAGAATACGAACCCGTTGGCTCAAGTCTTAGTTTTTTTCCATCCATGACTGAATGGATGAAAGGTTGGCAAACAGGCAACAGCTTCCGTGGGCCACCATTTAAATAGCTTCCGTGGGCCACCATTTAAATATTAATTGTTGGACTGGGCTTGAAAGAAACACACACCTCCACCTCCAACGTCCAACCACATAGTAATTATTCGACAATCCACAGCAAAACCTAGAATAGGTTTTGCATTAACCAGCATAACAAACACCCCTCGTTAAAAACCACTGAACTAATAATAAAATCCCCCTTTAAACCCTAGTGACATCAAAAAACACAAGAACCTCTCCCTCTCACCAATCTCGCATGCGCATTCTCATTTCTCTGGTTTCCTCGTCAACTCTAATCGATTTACTCTCTTTCTCTCGCCGCCTACACACCAAAATATCCCCTTTCTCAACCCTAATCCACCACAAACCTTCACCAGCCATGGCCGCCTCCGAGGACTCGCTTCGACGCGCTCTCGCCGAGAAACAATCCTCGATCGAATCTCAAGGCAACACTGTCCGCGCACTCAAAGCCTCTAATGCTGAAAAGGCTACCGTCGACGAGGCAATTGAAAAATTGAACGCGTTGAAACTAGACAAGTCCGTGATGGAGAAACAACTTCAAGCTGCCGTTAATGGTAACGGTCCTGATGGTTCTGTTAATAAGGAAGCATTCCGTCAAGCTGTGGTAAATACGCTTGAACGGAGGTTGTTTTATATCCCTTCTTTTAAGATTTATCGTGGTGTCGCTGGGCTTTATGATTATGGGCCTCCTGGTTGCGCCGTCAAGTCTAATGTTCTTTCTTTTTGGCGCCAGGTAAAGATGATTGATCGCTCTGTCACTGTCTTGCTTTGATTGTTGAAAACTGAATCGACCAATGTTGGATTTTAGATTACAGCAAATAATTGCAATGCAATTAGGCCTAGAAGGTTAAATTTTGATTTGATTTTTTTTTATTGATTTCCAAGCGAAGGTAAAACGACCCAATTGGAGTAAAAGGTTAAATGAATTAGAATATTTGGCATTTCCGTAGTGCTAACAGGAATTTCGGTGATGTTTGCCAGCATTTTGTTCTTGAGGAGAATATGTTGGAGGTTGATTGCCCATGTGTGACGCCTGAGGT
Source organism: Populus trichocarpa (assembly GCF_000002775.5). Classification (NCBI taxonomy): domain Eukaryota; kingdom Viridiplantae; phylum Streptophyta; class Magnoliopsida; order Malpighiales; family Salicaceae; genus Populus; species Populus trichocarpa. The sequence goes on along the minus strand of NC_037287.2, from coordinate 17,173,397 downwards.
TGTCCTTAAAGCATCTGGTCACGTGGATAAATTCACGGACCTTATGGTTAAGGATGAAAAAACTGGGACTTGCTGTCGTGCGGATCACTTGCTTAAGGACTTTTGTAATGAGAAGATTCAGAAAGATCTTAGCATAAGTGCAGAGAAGGCTGCAGAACTGAAACATGTACTTGCTATCCTGGATGATCTCTCTGCTGAAGAGCTGGGGGCGAAGATCAAGGAGTATGGTATTACAGCACCAGACACGAAGAATCCACTTTCCGATCCTTATCCATTCAACTTGATGTTTCAAACATCAATCGGTCCTTCTGGTTTGAGCCCTGGGTGAGTGTTTTACATAAATTTGATTCTTTTTATGTAATTTCCATAATGATGATGTGCTGAATCTGCATTTTGAGTTTGCGGTATTTCAGTTTATATGCGGCATGGTAATTTGTTACTAGGTACTGAAACCATCTCCCACTTTTTCTGTTAAAGGTATATGCGCCCTGAAACAGCTCAGGGCATATTTGTTAATTTTAAGGATTTGTACTATTACAATGGGAACAAGCTCCCCTTTGCTGCTGCTCAAATTGGTCAGGCTTTCAGAAATGAGGTTTTAATTCTTTCCTTAGTCATATAATGCATGCGCAAGTTCTTTATGCAGTACTTGTTTTCAAATGCCAATAGCAATGCTGTTTTGAGCCAAGAATATTTCATAATATAGCCTTGTGTTTGTCGCAATTGTTTGTTTCACTGCTTTTGATGATGATGATGAAAGTTGTCTTGATGGTCTTGATTTCCTTGGCTGTTATGATGATTTTTCCTCACAGATCTGACTATATGCTTTCTCTCATGTATAGATTTCTCCCCGCCAAGGCCTTTTAAGAGTCCGTGAATTCACATTAGCAGAGATTGAGCACTTTGTCGATCCTGAGTACAAATCTCACCCAAAATACTCTGAAGTTGCAGATCTTGAATTCCTGATGTTCCCAAGAGAACTACAAATCTCTGCCCAGTCTGCAAAGAAAATTCAGCTTGGTGAAGCTGTTTCTAAGGTTAGTCTGGTGGTAATTTCTTTCAGTTACCATTTTGTCTTCCGCATCTACCTCTTTGTCACGATGGACCTGTTTCATCTAGGGAATTGTCAACAATGAAACTCTCGGCTATTTCATTGGGAGAGTGTATCTTTTCCTAACTCGTCTTGGTATAGACAAAGACCGATTGCGATTCCGGCAGCATCTTGCAAATGAAATGGCCCACTATGCCGCAGACTGTTGGGATGCTGAGATTGAGTCTTCATATGGTTGGATTGAGTGTGTTGGTATTGCAGATAGATCTGCATATGACTTGCATGCTCACTCGGTGAGAATCTCTCTGATACATACATGTCTAAATTTGCTTATTTATAAACTATTGTCACCTTAAACACAGCATGCATCATATGTGAAATTGTATCTGCTTGTGCTATCAAGAGACAGAACATGTACAGCAAGGAAGTGCTAATTATTTACCTGTTTTAATTTTTTAAAACTAAAAATGGTAAATAGTTATGAGCATTTTATTTCTTTGTCAGGAAAAAAGTGGAGTTCCTCTTGTAGCCCACGAAAAATTTTCAGAACCGAAGGAGGTGGAGGTAATCACACTCCCTGTCGCCAATCTATTTTTCTATTTTCTCCAAACTCTGTAATTCCTTATATTTCAACTGCTCATGGCAAACCCTTGCAATATAACCTTTAATGTTGGATATCAGAAATTGGTTATAGCACCAGTGAAGAAAGAGCTGGGGCTTGCTTTTAAGGGTAACCAAAAAAAGGTGGTTGAAGCTTTGGAGGTAAAGCTGAAATTTATCAGTGAACCTAACTATCATGAAACTATTTGTGGTTGTTCAATGTGTGATTCCCCCCCTTTGTGTTAGGCAATGAACGAAAAAGAAGCTTTGGACATGAAGGCCTCTCTGGAAACCAAAGGAGAGGTAGAATTTTATGTTTGCACTCTTGGGGAAAAGGTAACAATTAAGAAGAACATGGTGTCAATTTCAAAGGAGAAGAAGAAGGAACACCAAAGAACTTTCACGCCATCAGTAATCGAACCATCTTTTGGCATTGGGCGTATAATCTATTGTCTCTATGAGCACTCTTTCTACATGAGGCCCAGTAAAGCTGGGGATGAGCAGCTGAATGTTTTCCGTTTTCCTCCTCTTGTGGCACCTATAAAGTGCACTGTGTTTCCACTCGTCCAGAATCAGCAGTATGAGGATGTTGCCAAAATCATTTCTAAGACGTTGACTGCTGCTGGAATCTCTCATAAGATTGACATTACAGGTGAGTGTAGATAAATCATCTTGTTGTTAAGTTGTAGGCATCTTTGTGAGATTACTAAGAAATATGTTAGGTTGTAATTATTGACATGATTCAGGTTTAGGGATGTTTTGTTGAAAGAATGCATGTATGCTACGGTTCATGCATTTTATCTGCAAAAATCAAAGGTCTGAAGTGTGCCTGTTTGAAAAACAAAGAAAAAAGAAAGAAGAGGGAAAGTTTAATGAAAAAGAGCAGCATTATTTATCTATGATGCTCTTAAAAGGGATTTTTTTGTCATTGCCAAGAGTGACAACTAAACAGTACATTATTAAATGAAGGGTTGTATGTATTGCTTGATTGGATAAATTTCCATGCCAAGGTGAGACTTGGAGCCTCAGGGCAATGTTTCTGAAATGCATGATATCTCCACAACCTATGTGTTTTTTTAATTGCAAATCATGGCTTTGAATTTATTTTTGGTTTTGTCTTGTGTGTTTGGAGGGAGGGCACTGGTCACAGTAATTAGGATAATCTAAAAAAGGTATGCAATAACACTAAAATTGCTGGGTGCTTGCATGTGCATCTTCTTATACCATTCCCAGGCATTTTGATCCTCCTTACCGTCTAAAGTGTTTGAACCTTGCTGCCATGTTGCTCTTGGACACATTTTTCTCTGTTTTGGTAGTAAGGATTCTAATATAGAGCACCAATACATTCTTAATTGTATTATGATGTCGCTTAAATTTCTGCACTGCACAATCTTGCTCTGCTTGACTGACTGTAAGAATGCTCTTCATAGGTACCTCAATCGGTAAACGATATGCAAGAACAGATGAACTGGGGGTTCCCTTTGCGATAACAGTTGATTCAATATCCTCTGTGACAATCAGGGAGAGGGATAGCAAGGATCAAATCCGTGTTGATGTGGAAGAAGCGGCACCAGTTGTGAAGTCGGTAACTGATGGACACAAGACATGGGCTGATGTGTGGGCTAATTTCCCTCATCACTCCTCTGGATCTGTAGAGGATTAGAGTCTGGGTGATCCCCTAATGTGTTAGGCATGCGACGATGCCCATGTATTGGATTTTTGGCTAATTTTCCTCACCACTCCCGTGTCTTTTGCACTACACAATGCTGCAATGTCTTGCCCTACAAATCTGACAGTTCTCTCTGCACAAAACCGATGAATTACAGAAAAATCTACTTGTGATTTGTGAACTGAATTTCTTTAGCTGTGATAGACATTGATCATCGTGTCATTTGTTTTTTAGGAATGATAAGTTGAGCTGAACCTGGTAGGTTCATTTTTTTAGGTACATACATATATACACATTGGTCTTCAGATGAATATCCTTTTGTCCGCTTGTGTGCTCATCCATTTAAAATAAGACAGAACCACTAGCGACACCGATTAGTAAAGTAGGGGGATGAGAAGAAAATTAAAGGTACATACGGGTGATGAACAGTTAAACAAGAAGAGTTTAGTTATAATGTGATGGGTTAAAGCTCTAAAATATACTTGTATTATATCAATTTGGTTCATTATATTCTTGTGATTTTTTTGGCTTGTTATGTTTTGCAAAATGTTTGGGTTATTAAAGCTCAAAAAACTTTTTTATCAAATCACCTTTTTTCCTTTTTCTTACTCTTTCCTTTTATCTTCTTTTCGAGTTCCCAGTTAATCACGTCTTATAGCTGAGAACTGATTTTTTCAGTTAGCTATTGTGTCCACATGAGGTATATAGCCACTGCAACAACACCCTTGTGGAATACGGTGATCAGATAATCCTCGTAATAGTAGTGATCTTAATGTTTTAAGAACACTTGCCCGCAATGATGTTCAGGCTTTGGCTTTTTGTCAACTCGTGTTGCGTTTACTCCATGTTTTGCTCGACCTGCCCCTCCACCATTCAAGTCTCTTCCTGCCCAGGTTTCTGCTTTATCGTTTTGAAATCTACTTCACTATTCTCCATTGCTTATTGGATTCAAATGGCAGGAAATGGTGGATTTTCTTGTTGATGTATGGAAACAGGGAGGCTTGTGTGATTGGATAAACAGGGAGAGATTTTAATGAATCCTCTTCCATTCGTCTTGGTCTGGATACCGTTCCTTTGTGCAGATAGATTTACTGGTGCTTGCCCTTTTCTTCCTTATTGCCAGGCCTTTTGGATGACCAGACAAAAAAACGGTGTTACTTTTGGTATTTTCCATTACTCATAAATACTCGTCTTCATCTCTGAATTGCCACACTCACCATTGATTGTGAAGGCTTGTTTGCGGGTCCATCAAGTTTTCTTAATGACTCCAATGAAAGTGCTCATGCATGCATGCAACTTTGCATGAAGCTATAGCAATCCTCGCTGCAACCGCATGCCACAGGAAAAAAGTTGAATCGTTTTTGCACGTATATATCTAAAATGAAATAAAGTTCCTATGTCTGTTGATCTTTGCTGTTAATTTTCGATGATCCTTCTAGTTCCAGGTTTATGACTTGCCCTTGTTGCGAGGAGGCTCCTCTTAGAGAGAGATTAACGACCCCATGAGTTTACAAAGTGTGGCGAAATGATTTGAGTTGGAGATCGCATCACGCTAAAAATTGCAATTATCTGTGTATGATTGCTCCTTGTATTAAAGAGATGAAGGAGAAAAAAATAAAAAATAAGGAGATTTGAAGGAAAGAAAGAAAAAATACACGCGTTGTAATTAAATTAGTTATAACTAGTCTTATCACCAGCATTTCATTGCATTACGAGTAGAATCCAGGTTATTTTCGAAACATGATAAAAGAATATATTAATGACGTGGATGCATTTTAAAATCTCATGATTTTTTTTAAATTTAAAAATATAGATATGTTGTTTATATTTCGGGTAGAATTTCAAATCAATTTCTTTTATGAAAAAATAACTATGTTTTCATGTATTATAATTTATTTAATTGAGAAGCCAAAATAAATTGTTTATACTTAGTAAAATAAAATAAGATATGCATGAATTGATGAATTATAAAAGAGTTGTTAATACTAATTAGATTTTAAAGTGAAAAGACGTAGAAATAAAAAATAGATACACATAAAAGTATTTACATTGACCATCCTTTTATTTTAAATATTTTATTTATTTTATTTTAGTGGCTCAATATTGTTGTTAATAACAAATGATTTATATTTTTTATAAAATCTTTAAGCAAATAAAGCTGATTCATATAAAAATAAAATAAAAGGAGAGAAATTTTATAGAAATCAAACTAATATTTTCAAAGTATGGTGTCTTAAAAAAGTAAAAAGTTTAATTATTATTTTAAAAAAAAAATTTAATTTTTTTACAAAATAAAAAAGGATATAAATCAATATTTAAATAGAAACAACTAATAAAAAATTTTAAAACAAAATTTTTTAAAAAACCATGTGTTAATGGGCCAGACCCATACTCCTAGCTTTCATAAAAAAACCTAAAATTATGCCTGTATTTTTTTTTACAAGAGAAGGACGATGCGTTGGGATCCATGTTTTTTGACCGTCAAAATCTAATTTTTAACTTGTTTATACCTGAAAATACATTTAAAAATCAATATAAAATCTTAAAAACTTCAAAACATCATAAAATCATATTAAAAACAAAAATCAATCAAATAAAAAAACTAAAAGAACCTGATCAACTTTTCTCACCTTATTTATGATGAAAAAACATATTTATTGTACTCCTTTTTAGAAGAGAAACTTATTGACACAAATATTATTTTTTTGTATATCGAAATGTGACCAACTGAAAACTCTCTCTTTTCTTTATCAATTTTCAACAATATTATTTATTATCTCTTAAATTTAGGGTCTGAAAAGTAAATAAAATGATTTTTTAAATCAAAATTAAAATTCTAAGAATTTTAAAATTAACTACTCATTTTTCCATTTTTCCATTGTGATCATTTCTTTTAATTTTGTATTTATACTATTATCTTAAATTTTATTTTGTGAGATTAGATAAATATAGTTAGAGGATATTGTTTTTTGAAAAAAAAATGAAAAATGAAAAGGAAAAAAAGTGGGGTAGCAACTTCCCTATTTATATAAATAGTCCACGCCAATTATGTTAGTTGTATTAGTAATTTCTTATATAAAAAATCATAAATATGTTATAAAATGATATAATAAGATTTTTAAAAATTATAATAATACGACTATTTTAATAATAAAAAAGCACGCGTCATAATTCACAAATAAAATGAAATAAAAAGAAGAAACCAAAGCAACGATGTCGTTTTAACGAAATGACCAGGCAATGAACGACTCCTCGCTGTAGCTGTGAATTAACATTTGTCAAAAAAAGAAAAAGAGAGAGAGAGAGAGAAATCCAACCTATAAACCTCTCTCCCAATCTCCCTGTCTCTCTCTGCCCCCCCCTATTTGTAGACTCCAGAGAAAATAAACCCAAGGCTAAAAGCAAAGAGGAAGAGAAGAATAATACGAAGAAGATGCTAAGAGTAGCAGGGAGGAGGCTCTCATCTTTACCATGGAGGTGCTCGCAGACGACCTCCGCCTTCGTTTCTCAAAACAGTCCTTTCCTCAGCGATGGTCGTGATTCTGCCGCCTCTTCCAGATCCATCCTCTCCCCTTATCATTTATCCTTCACTCCAGATCTAATCAGAGGTCACCTCTTTCTTTCCTCAGATTTAGACCTCGCCTCTTCCTGTTTTTGATTCCTCGCGCTTGATTCTGTTTTGTTCTATTATTAATTTGTAACATGTTTATTCGATGACCGAGGAGATTTTTAAATTGAAAGAGATGAATATAAAGGTTTTTACCCTACTTTTTTGAATAAAATATCTTTATCATTTCGTTGTCTTCAATTAAATGTAAAATTGCTGGAAGCAACTGTGAAAATTCTTTTTTTTTTTGGGTGTTACTACGCGAGCATACCTTGATTGTTGGATGTCCCATTACCAAATTTAGTGTTTTGTGTTTGGTATGACTTGGAGTGAATTGAAAATCTCTGATGAATGTGTCATGGAATTTTATATTTTTCTTTTACTTTTTATTGGGATTTATTGAGAATTTTGAGAATGAATATCTGTTCAAATATTTAGTTTTTTGTAGTTGCGAGCCACACTTTTGGTAATTGGCGTGCATAACAAAGCTTAGTAGAAAAAAATTAAGAATTCGTTAAGTGTTATATTCATTGATGCTCAGTCTCAAAGCTCAAAACCTGAATCAAATAGTGTAAATACTCATTTGGAGGAAGGCCTGTGCTGCTTCTTCTATTTTTTGCTCTTATAATCATTGGTGCATCGAGCAGCTGCAGTTGATAACTGCTGGGACATTGTTTTGGTAGCTCTAATGAAGTACATTCTGATAAATATATTTTGGGAGTTATCATGTCTATGATCTGTGTTGTTGGTGTAACAAGGCACCAATGGAATGGCAGGCTAGGTATCCATATATCTGTGTTGTGTGTGTAAGCATTCACTGCTACTAATAACAGATAAGAAAATAAAAAATTCATCTAGAGAAGTAGAAACAGGGGATGGGGGTGTCAGGTAGCGGATTCTTACTTGGTTAATGTGCTACAAGTGCCTTTTATTTACCCTATATTTCCTTTGCTTCTCAACCGATAGTTTTTTGAATGGAAAGATCTTACCCTTCTTACATCAATGGCAATGTCTTTACAAGCTTGATGCCCATTGTTTCTTGTTATTTGATGTTGTTTGTCTAAAATTCGGCGGTTTGTAATGAATTTGCTAATGGCTTATAACTATTACAGGTTTTTCTTCTGGAGCCCTTACTCCAGGACAGGATATGGGTATCATCTCAGATCTCCCGGCTACTGTAGCAGCTGTGAAGAACCCTACCTCAAAAATTGTCTATGACGAGCACAATCATGAGCGTTATCCACCGGGTGACCCCAGCAAGCGTGCCTTTGCCTATTTTGTCTTAACTGGTGGCAGGTTTGTGTATGCCTCCTTAATTCGTCTTTTGGTCCTCAAGTTTGTTCTGAGCATGTCTGCTAGCAAAGATGTCCTTGCCATGGCCTCCCTTGAGGTTGATCTCTCTAGCATTGAGCCTGGCTCTACTGTTACAGTCAAGTGGCGTGGAAAGCCAGTTTTTATCAGAAGACGAACTGAAGATGATATCAAGCTGGCTAACAGTGTTGATGTTGCATCCCTTCGCGACCCACAGGAGGATGCTGCCAGGGTTAAGGACCCAGAATGGCTTGTGGTGGTAGGGGTCTGCACCCACCTGGGGTGCATTCCATTACCCAATGCTGGTGACTTTGGTGGCTGGTTTTGCCCATGCCATGGCTCACACTATGACATCTCTGGCAGGATTCGCAAGGGTCCAGCGCCCTTTAATTTAGAGGTCCCCACTTACAGTTTCTTGGAGGAGAACAAGTTACTCGTTGGGTGAGAAAAGCTACTCATTGGGTGAGAAATTCGGCGGGAATTCTTTTATAATAGATATTGTTGTGACATTTTTGCAAATTTGTTTTGTTTTACTGTTGGCATTTTCATTTAATGCTATCAATTCGGATTGTGTATCTGCTGCATTCAATTGGCGGGGCATTGTTTTGCTGAATAATACACCTGGATATTTGTTGGGGAATTTTCAGTGTAGCTGTACTTGGAATTCATTCTACCAAATAATCAGAACTTGGGATTGTTGATGTCCTATTAGCTGTTAAGATATCTCCCTATGGACACTTCTCAAGCTAGCTGCAGTTAGAAAGATGCCATCTGCATTTGAATTATGGTTGCTGAACATGCCTGAAACATCCTGCTCTTGGAGGAATAAACGTGCAGGGCTTACCACCGTTCTGAAAACACAGGGAGGAATTTGGGTGCCAAAAACTACATGGATTCTATATGGGTACTTAATTTTAACACCGTCATGCTGTCCTGCTTGGAGAAGAAACTCGCATCGATAATAATTAGTGTCTGCTGGGAATCACCGATTTAGTTAATATTTTAAAAGCTAATATCACAAGTCCATGTGTGTGGTTGATAACCTAAATTTGAATCGGTGGCTCCTATTGCATTAAATAATGTCATTATCATATCAAGTGGCTGATCGATACCGCCAGTTCGTTCTAAAGTTTCACCGGCAAATGGATTGAAAAATCATCCGTCAGAATTTCCAGTTATTATTGTGGATTTATTTATTTTAATCTGCTATGCAGGCAATTTAAGAGGTCATATAGGCTATAGCATCATCCAATTCCGGAAAAAAAAGAAAAAGAAAAGAGTTTATATAACATAAAAGTAACGCAGATAAACATTGCTCTCGTGTCCAATTCTCAAATGTACAGAAGAAATAGGTTATCTTGTCTACTCCTCAATGCCTACAAGTTGTAGAGCTGAGAACCGAAACTAAGCGAGTAATACAAGTAATAAATCAACTAGTTAGTTAGTCGTCTTGGATAGGAACTAAAGATAGTTTGCCTCCGTAAACATCTGGGAGCTGGCTCTCATCAATGTCCTCAAGCAGAGTGGATTTCAGTTTTTTGTTCTCAACAAAGATTATCTGCAGAAAGTTCAGAGGAAAAGAGATGGATTCAGGCAAACAATAGACAGACAACGACTGCCAACCTACATACATGGCTCGCAGTGTAAATCCAAAGTTCTGTAGATCATAACCAAACATCAAAAGATTCTGGAATTTCTGGCATTTTGTGGTTTTGGCAATGCTGAAACTTGAGATAGACAGCACTCAAACATTGATTTTTGAACACTCAGAATCGATTGTGTATTCCTTGAATTATAAACCACACTACAGCACAAAATAACGATAATAAAATAAAAAAAATGACTCCGTCTTTTTGAAATGGTTTCAGGTAAAAAAGTTGGATGGTTTCCCATGGTACATTTTCATTAAGTAAAGTTCCAGGCACCATCCAGATCTCTTCTTACTCTTTAATTTTTGGATTTGTGGAAAGTTTCAAGAAAATATAAAGCTAGTGGAACTGTTTCCATAAAGTCCACCCGTTTGCTGGTCCAATCAAAACATAGAAAAGTGCGTATTTAGCAAGGAAAGAGATTCTGTACCTTGTTTTTGGTTTTTCTGTCAATAAACGGGGACACAACCTTCCATGCAGTCATAAAAATGTAAGGCACATGAACTATGAACAATTTGCCTAACCTCTCTGGGTAGCAATCCTGTAAAAAACACATTCAGGCTGCTGATATAAGCATCTCAGCCACAGCAACAATTTAGTACAACTACACACTGCTGGTGTATCTTATGTTCACCTAAATGCTTTTTTTTTTAAAGATGCATAAGAGCGAGTGAGATATGATCAGCATGACTCTTTAGTCCGCAAACACAACAAATTGAAAATTGCTATATGGGAATATTGCATGGTGGGACATCAAACCTGCAATATCGATAATGCTGCTAGATACCCACGTATATCACTATTGGAGTATCCCCACCCTTTAAGATCTGCAATGGACACAAACTTTTCCTCTCCAGCTGGCATTCTGAAAAAACCAAGACGTTGCACAAGCATGATTGGCTTGCTTAAAACAACAATGAATAACAAAATCAACCTTGTTCTTTGAAACTTTTGAGCTCGAAAGAGAATTCTTAGATTGGATTCTATTAGAAATTGCCTTTTCCATGATAGAAAAAAAGCATTGGAGATGAATAATTGTGACTGATAGAATTACATGGCACATATTCTCTCGAGAGTGTAGACAACAAAACCTGCAAGGATAAGAAACTTTCCAAGTTAGTTGAACACAGGTCTACTTTGCCATGCCAGATCTATTAAAAAAACAAAATTGTTGTCTCTTATGGTCTATGATAGAGAACAAGGCAATTTTGAAACCCAGTTCTCATCTGTGTACCACAGGATTCAACAATAAAATATGCAGCTTCCAGGGTTACTACATACGCTTGAACTCCTCGAAACTTCCTTTGTAAGGCTTATGTCTGGCGCCGAAAACCACCACCACGGGACGGTTCTGCTTATCAGCACCCTGCATAAAAAACTTGTTTTGGGCAAGTTCATTTGGAATCTCTGATGGAGCTATGAAGCCATTAGGGATAAACGATCGCCTCCAGCTTAGGTATTTTTGGAATAAGGTCGATGCCTTCTCAATGTCTAGTTCTCGAGCACGCAGAAATCTCCGGATCATCAAATCATCCACTTCCTGAAAAATCAAATAAACACACATAACCCAGGGTGTAAATGAAGTGGATAACTGGATTCAAACACAACTTCAATCAAGATAAGAAAGTTGAGAATCAAACTAAAGTACAAAATCTAGTTACAACTTGGCTAAAGCTTAGACCTTTCTTTTGTGAGATTTGGTAATACTGCAACTCTAAGCCTAATACTGCATTTTGACTCTGCTCTGTTCTTCCGCTAACATGAAAATCTAAAGCACAATCAACATGTAATTTTCTCTAATCTAATTCGGAAAAATATATACAAAAAGAACACATGATCAAGTACAAGTCAGCTGTCATATCTCTCACCAATCCTGGTGAGAACAAAAACCCATTAATCATATTGCTTCAAAAGAAGAGAAGGAGGAAAAAGACAGAACCTTGACAGAGGGATCTTCTCTTTCAACAAAGGCTCTCATGAGACGCACTTTGCTTTGTTCAATCTCATTGATTTCATTTCCATTCTCTTTCTCTTCTGTGATCACCCCATTTGATTCCTCTATGTTACTGAATTCCATTTTCTAAATTCTGCCTACTCTCTAAGACTCAATTGCTCATCAACAAATGAGAGCAACTGACTTCTCTGCTCACAAAAATTGTCTTCGATTCGAGGAGATGAAAAGAGAGAATAATATTAACTGACTTCTCTGCTCACAAAAATTGTCTTCGATTCGAGGAGATGAAAAGAGAGAATAATATTAAATGACTTAGTATGCGTTTGAAATTGTACTACAGGTAATTTTTAAAATATTTTTCATAATCATCACAGAAAAAAAATAAAAATTTAATGTTCCTTTTATATCAATATCAAGCAAGTGTTTGAGTAATACTCAAAGTATTTTTTATTTAAAAATATATTAAAATAATATTTTTTACTTTAAAAGAAAGTTTACATCACAGTATAGAACAATAGTAGATCCCTTCAATATCAAGGAGCTTCAAAGAACACAATGCTCGGTTACATTATGCTGGCGGTCTAGACAGAAGGACATCCATTGTACGAGGAAAAAACAAAAGACAGATAGATCTATGATACATTTATGATCTTAGACTTTACGAGTTATTAAGATATCCATCAATGTTTCAGACATTTTTAAGAACGGAATTTCTATAGCAGGAGCTCTTAACATGATCGAGGAAAGTGGAATGAAAATACCGAGAGTTCTTCCTTGTTCAAACTTCAAATCAGTTAGGCGCTTGAATTTGCGTGTTCCTAAAATGATTAGTTCTCTCGCAACCATCCAAGGGATTAGAAAGAAAATGAAAAGCAATAATAATAACTTGAAAGCTAATACCCTATCTTTCTCAACCACCTCGTTGATTCTGCCATGTCTTTTTTGTGCTTTGTTCATAGAAATATGAATCGTGGGAATCCAACAACTTTTTCTACTGCGGGTTTGGTGGACAAGTTGTAAATATAAAAATATACAAATGTATTAAAATAATATTTTATTTTTATTTTTTAAAAATTTAATTTTGATATTAATAAATTAAAATGATTTAAAAACATGTAAAGAAATAATTAAAAAAAACGAGAATACATTTTTTTCAAGATTCTGGTTCAACCGCGGGCCGAACACCCCACGAGTTCTTAATTTATTTTTCAGGGAGGAAAGGTGGGAAAACATCTAATTTCTCGATTAGGCGTGAGTGCAAGTAGACCAATTGTTGGTGTTCGGCGCTGATAATATTTTTTATAAAAAAAGAGAAACTTAATATTCCAGTTATTGATTTGACTACATTAAATAAAGTGATAAAAAAGAATGTAAATATGGTCGCCAAATCAAAGGTCAATAAACTGCTCGTGCTATCTAGAAAGTAGAAAGAGAGGGTCCACTAAAACTCTTTCAGTAACATCAATGGAGGCCATCCTTGGCCACCGCAGTCCGCCGCAAGTGTGGTTTGAAAACAGCGGAGCACGAGTTCCTTAGTTTTGATTTTTAAATTATATTTTATTTATTTTAAAATATCAAATTTTCTCTCATTTAACTTAGTTTTAATTATAATTAGAAAATCTAAATGAAAATTCCAAAAAGCCTTTAGAATCCGATTAAATAAATTTTGTTATCAATTACAATCATTTAGTCATTTCACTGTAGGTTGAAAATTAGAAAATATTATTATATTTCTAATTAATTTAATTAAACCTGATAGTCACACATAGTGTAACAAGTCTGTATCCACGAAGAATTCCTAGCTCTTTTATTTATTTATTTATTTTTTTAACATTAGCCAGAGTTACACTTTAAATTTCCTCGATTTAGAACTTTTCTACTATTAAACCTGTAATCTGTGAAAAGTTTTGATTAGTAGGCTCTTGACCGGTAATTAGCCTACTAAACACCGATTATTTCCTCTATCCTTATAAAAGCAACAATTTCCCTCAAAATTCTAAAATCCTAGAACAAAGTTTCCTATATGTAGCTCTTGTTTGGCTATTTTATGGTCAAGGACGACATTGGAATTTTTAAAAAACTAGAAATAAAATTATAATTTATAGGACATAGAAGATTTCCAACCAGAAATAGATGTGCTCGCTCATTGATTAGGAAAAATAATATACTGCGAGACCATTAGCTCCATATGTTTGCGCACGTGCTTTTATCCATTGAAAAGAAATTATATTGTAATTTTAAAGGGCCGGTCTTGTGATTAAATAATTAAATAGGTTTTATTTCTTATTTTTTTATATGCAAATCATGGGAACAATATTTTTAAAAAATTATGAATCAATGATATTTATTCTCTTTTCTCTTTGTGATGGACGAGGAGAAGCTGGAAAGGCTACAAGAGAAAAATATGCTATGCTATAAATGTAGTTTTTCTTTGAAAATAGCAATTTTTAAAAATAACCCAGCAAATCAGCACAACTCAAAAAATAATTGAGAAAATAACATATTTTCATAAGTTATACTATTGAAGATATAACGTGTCTTAAGATCTAATTTTGATCGGATTTAAAATTAAACCAATCAAAAAATTGATCCAATTAGATTTATAATTAATTTTAACCCGATGAATTCCAAAACAATGTTGTTTTGATTCTCTTTACATATATTTCACGGCTCACTTGTAGAAGCAACCCTTTTATTATTTTATATTTAAATTCCAATTCAAATCTTTATTGTTGAATTTTTTTTTATATAGCTTGTTTTAAGGTTTACAATTTCTTTATGAAACCCACAACTCGATCTAAATAAATTATAAAAAAAATAAAAATAAAAGGAAACAAAATAAAAATCTTAAAAAAACTATAAAATCTAAAAATAAAAATAAAAAATAACAAAACTAGATTAAACAATACTTTTTAAATTTAATTTGAAGATCATTACAACCAACCAACCTTTTATAGAACTGAACATTTAAAACTTCTTGACAAAAATTAAGCATGATTTGATAATGAGCTTTTTCACTAAGCCAATCACAACATGAAACCTAAATTTCCTTTTGAAATTAACCATTGCTCAATCGGTTCATAAGAATTCATATCAAACTATTCACGTAACCTAATTATAACATATCAACTAATTAGTCAAAACCACCCGCATCACAGTGAAAATCTTCCATTGAAATCTCATAAAGACAATGATTGATTACAATTATACTGTAATTTAGTTTTGTTGATAGAATTAAAAAAAAAAAATAAAAAAGAAAGAAGAGAAGAAGCTTCAAAACGGCGCCGCATATAGGCTATTAGAAAAGAAACCACCGCAGGTTTAAAAAATTGGAGCCAAAGAGGTAAGAGGTCTTTGTTAGTTAATCAAAGGCAACGAGATGGACCTGTCATCAAACCGGCAAAACAACCAAAGCTTTCACTTAACCCACAAATATACTGTAAGATTTGTTGTCTGCTGCATTTACATGTCAAAAGAAATTAAAAAAAAAATGCTGTCTTTCTCTGTTTCTTCAAGCAAATTCTTCTCTGCTTCTTTCCCTTTCAATCTTTACCTGAAGAAACGACCCTTCTTCTCCTTTCTTTTCATATTCAGTCCCATAACCCAAACTCTAAGTAAACTCCTCAACTACTCATCAATATGACTTATCAACCATAGACTCTTCATAAACATTACATTTTGCTTATTTTTTGGACTCACCCTGAACACCCATTTCGGTTTTTAGTCGAGATTTTGGGCCGGGGGTTGGAAAAATGAGGGTGTGCTTGTGGTTTTTTGTTGTGGTTATTGTTTTCGGTTTTGGTGATGGAAAAAATGCTGATCAAAGGCTACGCACAGAGAGGATTTCAGGTGCAATTCTTTTATCTCCTTCACGTCTCACTTTATATTGGAATTTAAGCTGTTTTCATTTTTTGTAGTTTAGGTTTTATTTGTTTTTGTTAGACTTCATTTTGTTTTGTTTGATTGTTGCTGTTGCTTTTTTACGATGCTTTAGTTTTAGTTTGATCTTTCAACTTGAAGTTTTGCAAGATTGCAATATAGAGAATGGGGGCTTCTGTGCTCATGCTAGTACAGAATCAGAATGGATATGGACATAAAGAGTACAAGCTCTAACACATTTGGTTTTAGCTAGGTGCAAATTAATTCTTGGAGCTTCTGGGAATTTGTTCATACTTAGTTCAGTGCTACGGTAATATGGATTATTTCCTTTTTAATTTGAAGTTACAGGACACGTTCACCTAATTCTCCCGGATTTTCATGCTTTATGAATCGTAATGGCCCTATCATAAACATAGTGCCTGCCAGTGAATGCATTTTCTTTGCTTCTGATAATGCTCAAGAAACATTTTACAAGATGTTCATATCTATCCTTGGATGATTTTTCATCTTTCTGCAAAAATGAGCCCTACAGAATTGTTCAATTAGTCTAATTTCTCTTGAGCAGTTGGCTATGTTGGCCGTGAGTATGATATGACTAACAAAATGCACTTTGGGTTTCAATAATGCAGGAAGTGCTGGGGATGTGTTGGAAGATAATCCAGTGGGAAGATTGAAAGTCTATGTTTATGAGCTTCCTAGTAAATACAACAAGAAATTACTGCAGAAGGACCCCAGATGTCTCACTCATATGTTTGCTGCTGAAATTTTCATGCATAGATTTCTCTTATCCAGCCCAGTCCGAACCCTTAATCCAGAAGAAGCAGATTGGTTTTATACCCCTATATACCCCACTTGTGACCTCACACCTACTGGCTTGCCGTTGCCCTTCAATTCTCCAAGGATGATGAGAAGTGCAATACAGCTTCTCTCCTCCAATTGGCCTTACTGGAATCGTACAGAAGGGGCTGATCACTTCTTTGTTGTGCCCCATGACTTTGGAGCCTGCTTCCACTATCAGGTAGGACTGTTAAATGCTGCTGGGTCACACTTTCTTAGTAACCATATCTTGCCCCATTTTGGAAGAACAAAAGTATCCTGATGTCATCGAGCTACATTATACATGCTTAAGTTAACATCTTCTGTCCTTTTTAGTGTGACTTCCCAGTTTCCTTAGGCACTGATCCTGTAGTCTCATTGAGATGATGCCATTGGTAGCCTAGTTAGGTATGGAGATTTTGATAAGTGTGGCTTTGGTTTCATGGTGATTAGATTTTGACTAGTGAGTTTGTGCTCGAAGGGCCTTGATAAAACATGGTTAATGCTAATATAAACTCAAGAACGGGCACCTTTAAAATTTCTTAATTCATTATTGGACCTCTAAATGGGGAGAAGAAAAAAAGAAGATTTAACTTTAAAACTTTTAAACACTCATGTTCTACATATACCGGGTGACTGTTCCAGGCAGTCCCCCATGCTTCTCTCAGTTGTTTCAAATAGGGCTGTAGCTTGCAGTTTTTTCTACGCCCTTGCTGCTACAACCTCTTTTCTTTTGTTTTTTTGGGTGGGTAAAACCCGACTCTCTCGTGCTGGCCACACAGGCCGGCCACCAATCCACCCAATGCTATCAATCCTCCTAAGGGGGGATTGGTAATGCTTATGATAAATGAAGCTCGATGACATTATCAGTTTTAACTGAACATGCCAACAGAATTAAGATTTTATTACTCATCTAAATCGTTTCTGCTTCCATGCATCATAGACATGTCAAAAAGGTTTTATGGGTTTAGTAACGTTAATCTGATTCCCCGCTGGAACCATTTAAAATCAAGACCTCCTTAGTGATATGAATTTTTTGATCCTCTAATTTGCATTAATCTAGCAAACAATTTGTACCAGCTGTGACTAATTTATCATGGTTTATTTTCGCTCAAATACTGTAGGAAGAGAAAGCCATTGAGCGGGGCATTCTTCCACTACTCCGGCGTGCTACTTTAGTTCAAACTTTTGGGCAGCGAAACCATGTGTGCTTGAATGAGGGGTCAATTACAATTCCTCCGTATGCTCCTCCTCAAAAGATGCAGGCCCACCAGATTCCCCTTGACACTCCGCGGTCAATTTTTGTTTACTTCCGCGGATTGTTTTATGATGTAAATAATGATCCGGAAGGTGGTTATTATGCAAGGTATGCTTGTGCTCATCTTCCGAAAGGAATGAATTTCAATATGCCTAACCTAATATAGTTTGTTTTATAGTCAAGACCGGGAAACAGTACTCTCATGGAATAATAGATAACACAGTGTCTATGTAATGAAGTACAGAATTTATGAACTATGATTATTAAACAGCCATGAAACCCTCTTGGACCCAAGTAGTATCCAATTTTTGCCTCAAATCCTCCTTTGAGCTTAAGACTTTTGGTGAATTTCAGATTCAAGAGACCTCTTTCCTCTGATAATTATGTGCTTTGAGACTTTATAGTCTGTATCTAAGAATTTGTGGATGATCTTGTTGCGAATCTGCTGGCTACGACATCTTGTATGGCTCCTGTGAGGCTGCTGGGCTTGTATTAGTTAGTTAACCTTTTTGTTTGACTGACAGAGGAGCAAGGGCTGCAGTTTGGGAGAATTTCAAAAACAATCCACTCTTTGACATCTCCACCGATCATCCAACAACATATTATGAAGACATGCAACGAGCTATATTTTGCTTGTGCCCACTCGGTTGGGCCCCATGGAGTCCTAGACTGGTCGAAGCAGTGGTATTCGGATGCATTCCTGTAATTATAGCAGATGATATTGTTTTACCATTTGCCGATGCTATCCCATGGGAGGAGATTGGAGTGTTTGTAGCAGAGGAAGATGTCCCTCACCTGGACACATTCCTGACATCTATACCACCAGAAGTGATTTTAAGGAAACAAAGGCTTCTTGCAAACCCTTCCATGAAACGTGCAATGTTATTCCCACAACCTGCACAACCTGGTGATGCTTTCCACCAAATACTGAATGGGTTGGCTCGTAAGTTGCCGCATGACAGGACTGTCTTACTTGAAACCTGGTCAGAAGGTTTTGAATTGGACAGCAGGACCAGCTGGGGACCTGAAACCTTGGTAAGAGAAGTGTCTTTTTCTCAAAAGAGATGGTTGTAGTGTATCTGCTGTTTCATCTAATCCCGCGAGAGAATCCAAGGAATGTAAACTTCGCTTTGAAATTTTGTAGAGATAATTCAATTTTACATGTACATCTGGGACATAGTTCGATGCATTAAATAGCTTCATATTTTCCCGGACACACTTGAGTTTTCGTGTCATTTTTAGTCTTTTTGTTAGGGCATTGATGAACGATTCCCAGTTTCCATCAGAGAAATCAAATAAACGAACTAAAGAATCTGCGATAATTCAAGGGGTATCTTGGATTTTTGAGGATTTTATAGGAATAGAATCGAGAGAAATCAATACAATGTTTTAGCCTGTATACAGAGCACCCAATAACTGCTTCTCAACCAACTTTCCCGCCAAGGCTAACAGAACTAACTAATTTGTCCACATAATCATAACTAACTCTCCTGGACGCTTATTTTGTACACCAGTTTCTATTGAAATAATGGCCAAACTAAGTTCATCTCCTTTAGCAGTTAGCACCATTTGATCAACCGTTACTGTCTTGATGATCAGCCCTGCTTCCATTGTCAGAGCACAATCCACGTGGCAACATCCTGTTATCTTCAGCTTCATTAATATTCCCACAGACACTCGAACTTACAGCAGCTTCAATGGTTGGGCTCAAACCCGAACCCAACCATTCAATGGTGGGTTCGGGCTAGGGCCTTCATGAGCCCACTATATATATGGTTGGGCTTGTTCGAGCGCCCACCAATCCGAGCCCTCAAGGGCACACAAAACGAATCAGCTACTAAAAATAGAAACAAGAGGGGAACTCTGATATCATCCAAACTACCAAAACAGTTGAGACTTGAGAGAGGAGAGGCTTGTTTTGAAAGAGAATCAGCCACAGCAAATCCACCTAACTGAAGATAATTAACATTATTGAAGAATTTATACATTGTGGTGTCATATATTTTGATGGGATTTTAAAAGGAGCTGCCTATATATATAACGTGCAAGAACAGCAGTTTCAGAGCGCCTTCCGCTTTCCTTCGTTTCCTTGTATTTTTCCAGAAATGCAAGAGAAGAGAATTTCTTAAACAACTGGGTGATCAGGGTCTCAGGCTGCTGGGCCTTGAATTACAGAGTAGCATGGCTTCATCCCATCCCATTAAATTCTTCATCCAGTTTCGGAGATGGCTGATAGGCAAACCACGGGTGCCGAGTTTCTTCGTTTGTTTATTTTTATACAGTCCGCATTTGAGACAGCAACCATTGCTGATGCTTAAAAAAAATATACTCTCTCTAAGCCAGTCACTACATGAAACCTAAATTCCCTTATTTTTCAATAGGGCATTTGAAAATATAATATCAATTATTTTTCAAAATATTTTCACTTAAAAATACATTAAACAACTCCATTTAAAAGCAATACCTAACAATGGTAGGTTTCCAACTACCAAGTTAAGCCAGGATATCGAGAGAAACCCATCCTAACGCTATTCATTTGTGTTTTGATTTGAGATTAAAAATTGGAAGTTATACGCTAGAGTTAAGTGTTAAAGGACGAAGAGTTTAAAAATGTGATTGGATGATATAATGCTAAAGATATGGGATATATATTTTAAAATTATTTGTAATGGCGATCCAATAATTTTCATACCAATATTAAAATAAAATATAATAATTAAATAGTAAATAAAATGACATGGTGATGCCAGAAATTTTTATGATATACCATGTTCACTTTGAAAATATATATATATATATATATATATAGAAATCAAATTTATAACCCACAAAAAAATAATAATCTATCTAGGCTTTTCCTTTCATCTTTGTATTTGCATGTTTTTATTTTAATGGATTTATTGTAATAACCAATAAAATATCACTAATAACTTCATGATAATTATTTTTAAAGAAGTGTTTAAGAATGATGTAATTTCTACTTTTGGATGCGTTTCATTTGAAAAAATATTAATTTTATGTATTTTATAATGATTTTAATATGCAAATGTTAATAATAAAAAATTAAAAAAATTATTTTAATATATTTCTAAATAAAAAATAATTTTAAAATAACCTGCATCGCAATATAAAATACACACATCATAGAATTACACTGATGATACTTAGATGGTGTGAGTAAATGAGGGGTATAACCAATATTAAATTTGGAAAAAAAGAAGGAACATGCATAAATCCCAAAATTCACTCCCCTCTTAACTATTTTTTCAAATAAGGGTTCAGTGTTAAATTCTTGAACCTTTATTGAAATTTTCAATAAAATTACTTAAAAATTTAAATTATTAAATAATATTTTACTGATAATTTTATTTTATTTTATAATATATCTCTCAAGTGTTATAAACATTATTAATATACTATTATCTCGTGTTAAAATATACTATTTAATGAGAGTAAAAATCAAATTCAGACTGTTTGATTATTTAAATTATAATGAGGTCAAAATGTTATTTAAAAAAAAACAAAGACCAACTAAAATAAGAAGTTGCTTTCGGATACAGCAGTCTTATACCCATTTTGACCTCAACAACCCACGAAGGGCCAAGAACTTCCAGTGCCATGATTATCGACTTGTCTTTCTCAAATCTTGGAGGAGGCATGCAGTGATCCTGGCCAGAAAAGAAAAGAAAACAATAAATACAATACCTGGGTGCGGTATCGTTAATGTCTTTTCTTCGAATTGGAGCTACCATGTGATGTGACTTCTTCCAGTTTAACATAACAAACACAGTTGCTTAGCTCATTAATTATCAGTAGAAAATGATCGAACTGTGAGAGAATAATATCTGCAATGCATCTCCGAAGAAAATAGTTTTTTTCTGTATTATTTACTCGGTTTTGCTCACCCAGTTGTGATCAGGGGAGGGGGTTTACATGCTCCTTTTCTCGTCAGCAATTATCTCACAGCTAGCGACCCTAGCTCTTCAATGGTTTATGAAGCAAGCAATTGCAAGCAAGGAATGGCGGACAATATCCTTTGAGCTATAACAGTGGTCAGATTAGAAAGGTTAAGTAACTTTTCTAATCTGACGAGGACAGGCCAAGTTGAGGGTAGTTGTCCCACCATCCTCTCTTGACCCTAACTACAAACAATGATCAAAATAATGGGATTATGGTTTCACCTACCATCACACCGCATAAATAATCGCTGTCAAGATTTCACACTGGTCTTCCTTGTATATATATTTATTTTAAGGAAAAAATCAAGATTCTTGTCATTTAAATACACCAAGAACAAAAGCAGGAGGAAGAGGGATGCTTAAATCTTAAAAAACTAATTTAATTCTATCACTGACGAGTAACAAAATCTGGGGGTAGATGAAAGAAGTCGCAAAGTTTTTGTTCGCGTGTTGGCTGGCTGGCTGGCTGGCGTTACCAAAAAAAAATAAAAAATAAAAAAATTGCCAATTGACCTCTTGGTTGAATAGGCGTTAGCTCACAAATCTGCTTCTCGGTTCCAACTATTAATGACATTAGTTAGTTCTGCATCCTACAAATTATTTTTTATATTTTTAAATCATTTTTATATGATAATATAAAAATAAAAATTTAAAAATAATTTTTTTATTTTAATATAATTTCTAGTAAAACAAATATTTAAAAACGACCGTTATTATATTTTAAAAAACCATCTAAATATTTTCAACTTAATCTCTACCTACAAATAAGATTAAAAAGAATTGAATTTGAATGGTTGTATAACTTAAGATACAAAAGCCTAATTCTAAAAAAAAAAAAAAAAAAAAAAAAAATTCAGCAAAAACAAATACCTCAGATCTCAAGAGGCAGCAGTGCACCACCAACTTTCGAGCACAAAAAAAATTGTAGACTTCACCACTAACTATATGATGACAACAAAATGAGAAATAGCGACGTCAGTATACTGTTTTCTTCCCACCTGCCCCGTCAAATGAGAGACAAAACGACGGTCATCCAATTTCCCATCGTTTTTATCGTTTCGTATCGTATCGTGTCTCCTGAAATAGTACTGCTCTATCAGAAATACTAAAACCCTCGCTCTCTTCTTTTAATCTCCCCTTCTCCTCGCCAACCCACCAACCAACCCAGCCCTCTCTGCCTCTCTCTCTCTCTGAATCACCATGGCTACCATTTCAAAGCTCTCAAATCCAAGCCCCGCAGCCTCCCTCTCAGCTCCTTCTAGATCTTCTTCCTTGCCTAAAGTCTTCCTCGGTTTCAGTACCAAAACTTCTCTCTCCAAAGTTAGGCTGTCCTTGAAGAACACCCAACCGTCCCCCAGGACCTCCTTGGTGTAAGTATTTTTACTTCAATATCTATGTTCTCTTCATGATCTTTCCTTTTTCATCTGGGTTTATTTGGCGGTGATCATCCTAGCTTTCATGTCTTTGCTTGGTTTCGCCTTCTGATCTTTCTTTTTATATGCCGATGATCAACTTTTTGATTTTTGGTTTCTTATGAAAACATGACACAGTTCCTAGTTTCATATGCTTTATTATACCTTGCTTAATGCATCTTCCAGGGATCTGTCTCTTATTTAAGCCAAGAAGTACTATCATGTACAAAGTGATGCTGGAACTGATGCTTAAATAATACATTGTCGATATGTTCTAATATTGCGATATGGAATTTCTTGGTCTTCGATCTGATGCTTAAATAAGAAAGGATTGGGTTATATTGTATGCATGGCTTTTGCTGGTTATTCAATCTCTTTCCTTTTCTGTTTTGATGATTATGGACCCTGCTCAGTTTCCATTTAACGAGATCTTATCACAGTGTCAGGTGTTCTCAATCCAGTGGAAATGGTAGCCCAATAAAGAGAACCACTCTTCATGATCTTTATGAACGGGAGGGGCAGAGTCCATGGTATGACAACCTCTGCAGGCCTGTGACGGACCTGATTCCTCTGATCGAGAGTGGAGTTAGAGGCGTAACAAGCAACCCAGCGGTAATAACCATTATCTTTTCTATCAAATTTTTTTTGCAAAACTTGTCTAAACTGTATATAAAAAAATCACTTTCTTTGAATTAAGCTAGAGAAAGTTCAGTGGATGAGATTGAAAATAAATGGCGGAATTAATATGAAAGTGTGTCTGGAACACTTCTTGTGGTTTTTCTTCACTAGCCTTTGGTCCTGTATAATAAGCTGTTCAAAATATACGACTGCAGATTTTCCAGAAGGCAATATCATCTTCAAATGCTTACAATGACCAATTCAGGTGAATGCAATCTGTTACAAGTAATTGTTATTATTCATAATCAATTAATTGTTTTTTGATGGTGTCTGATGTATGTGAAATTTATTTGATTTGCCAAGTGGGAAAACAAAATGAAGTCTTCATATTTTTCTACTCTGATTTTATACTGTTGATACCTTCAGGGAACTTGTGCAATCAGGAAAAGACATTGAAACTGCTTACTGGGAACTTGTGGTGAAGGACATACAAGATGCATGCAAACTTTTTGAGTCAATTTATGATCAAACAGATGGTGGTGATGGCTATGTTTCTGTTGAAGTGTCTCCCAGATTAGCTGATGACACTCAAGGGACTGTTGAGGCTGCCAAGTGGCTTCATAAAGTGGTTGATCGCCCCAATGTGTACATTAAAATCCCTGCTACTGCTCCTTGCATCCCCTCAATCAAGGAAGTTATTTCGCTTGGCATCAGTGTCAATGTGACTGTAAGTTCTTTCTGCGCATTCTTTCTTGGCTTAGGCATCTTGATGGGTACTGATTTTGTCACTGTAAATGATGTGCATGCATTGTGTCTTCTTCCATGATCATACTGATGAACTGATCCTAATGACCTGCTAGTTGTAGTCAGTCATGGTTAAACAATTTTGGGAAAAGTAATCTTAAATGATTATGTAGTTTTAACAAGTGGCTCTTTCATTAAATCAGATTATGACTGTCCTCCTTTTTTCTGTCTGCACAGCTGATATTCTCTCTCACAAGATACGAAGCAGTCATTGATGCCTACTTGGATGGCCTTGAGGCATCTGGACTAAGTGATCTCTCCAGAGTTACAAGTGTTGCTTCCTTCTTTGTCAGCAGGGTGGACACTCTCATTGACAAAATGCTGGAAAAGATCGGAACCCCTGAAGCCCTTGATCTACGAGGAAAGGTAGCCAGCTCCAAATTCTAATTCTTGTTCCAATAATTCTCATTATTTCCAGTGAATCTGTAACCTAGTTTGTAAAATCTCGTTCATGAATTGTTTTAGGCTGCGGTGGCTCAAGCAGCCCTAGCATACAAGCTCTACCAAAAGAAATTCTCTGGTCCAAGATGGGAGGCTTTGGTGAAAAAAGGTGCTAAGAAGCAGAGGTTGCTGTGGGCATCAACCAGTGTCAAGAACCCTGCCTACCCAGACACTTTATACGTTGCTCCCCTCATTGGACCTGACACTGTAAGCCATCTTGTATCTCAGAAGCCTGTCTGTTGGATTTATGTGGATGCTCTTTCATGATATCTCTGGCAATGATATCTCAAGTTCACGAGGATTATTCACAGTTTGAACTTTAATTTATTATTTAACGTTTCTCCTTTGTGTCTTATGGTAGGTCTCAACCATGCCTGACCAAGCTCTCCAAGCATTTGTTGACCATGGAATTGTTGCAAGGACAATCGACTCAAATGTTTCTGAAGCCGAAGGAATCTACAACGCACTTGAGAAGTTGGGAATTGATTGGGGCTACGTGGGCAATCAGCTTGAAGTTGAAGGAGTGGATTCTTTCAAGAAGAGCTTTGATAGTCTGCTTGATACCCTGCAAGAGAAGGCAAATTCTCTGAAACTGGTTAGCCTGTAAGCCTTTATGATCTGCCTGTCAGTATGAATTCAATGTAATAAAAGCGGGTGTCAATCTTGCCGTAGAAAAAGCCCACGGTGGTGAGTGTTGTGTAAGAAGTTAATGATGTATCATAAGATTCTGATTACGCCAAGAGATTTTTATCAACAGTTGCTTTGATCTCTTTATATTGTGGGAATGTGGCCGGTCTAGCATAAATCATCAAGTTGATGACATGTAAATATATTGACCATACTGCCGGAACATGATAGGATGATAGGTAGGTGAAAGTATCACTCCTTGTGCATTGTGGTCATATTGACATTGGGCCTAGCGTCCAAGGCACATATACTTTACAGCTGCTTCATTGGGCCAAGAGTTCTATTGGTAATTTAGATGGCTTAAGCAGAATGGTCAGCCTATAAAAATCGTTCCTTCTTGAAAATGATGATTAAATTTTCTTTCTGATTCGAGATCCAAAAAAAAAAGAAGAACCCTCTCTAATTTCTATCTGCCTTTGTCCTCTGTTTAATTATCTGTAAATTCCATCGAGCACCTCCAATCCAAATTTTACTCGCATGACGGGATCAGCAAGGGCTAGGTTAATTCTACTTATTTTCTATCCATGAACAGGCCTGAATGCTTTAATTGTTATTTCCTGATAAGAGCAAAAGTTGCTTGCCACCATTCTGGGGCCATCCATTTAATTTCTACGCTAAGTTTACTTGCATCATTTGGCCTGGAATGTAAAATTTCGGAATGCATTAGTGTTTTTCAAATCCACGAATTGGCTTCCTTTCTCTCTCTTTAGAAAACAAATTCCCATCCCTCCCTATTAAAACAAATTAGGAGTTTTTCAAATCCACAAATTTTGCAGAGGTAACCATGGCTTCCGATTCAATCAACGCTTCAATTCTTGGCAAGAAGAAGAGGGTTTGAAGATGACTCCTTTCTTTTCATTTTTAATTTTTAAATTTTTTTCCTCTCCCTCTCTAGAACTTGATTTCTTTCTTAAAAAAAATAAAAATCAACCATGGTGAGAAATGCTTGAGAAATCAGGCATCGAAGCGTTTTCATGCCATAATGAGAAAAGGAGGCATTAGTCCGCTCCTGGCCAATCTTTGCATTCGAGCGATTCGTGCCATCCTTGGTTCTGGCTCTAGTTGTCGGACTAGGAGCGGCTCTTTCATCCACAGCAGATCTTATAGAAGAAGAAGCTGTTGATGTTTTTGGACGTCTTTGCTTGGCACGAAGGCTATAAGCATCAATTTTGCCTTGATGTTAACCCGAGGAGCGGTAGACGAGGCTTTCTCAGTTCACGTGTTGATTCTGCCTACACCATGAGCATTGTGGGCTTGTTACTTGAATGCGTGGAATTGTCATATAGACAAGGTAATTTGGCCATCAGTTTTACTTCTTGAATTGCATAAGATCAATAGATCAAAATTACGTGGTCCTGACTGTTAAAATGAGATGTAAAAGATATTAATTTATGGTTCCATAATGATCGGGAATTCAAATCATTTTGAGCTTTAAAATTGTGAGAAGTATGTCACTGCTATTTTTTTTTCCTGTACAATTTTGAATCGCAGGAGCTGGTGATGTCAGGCTCAGGGAAGATATACATAATGCCCATGGCTATCAGTTCCTTCTGCAGTTTGCAATGGTTTTGTCCTGCCTTTGATGGTACAGCAGATGGTTCTCATGCAATGAATGATGAACACGGACATGATTTAACATTAAAAAAGACCCCTCACGAGCTCAATTATCACACGCATTGTCTAGGTTGCTTGATGTTCTTGTTAATCTATCTCAATCTGGTCCTGCTGAATCTACATCATGGTCTAGAGGCAAAAGTTCCAAATCTTCTCACACTCGCCACAGCAGAAGTCGCAGGTCATCTTTAGATTGAGTTGCTGATGAAAATTGGGAGAAAGACAACAGGCAAAAGACCTTGAAGCAATCCAGATGTTGCAAGACATTTGGCTATAGACAGACAGTATAGTACTGTAGGCAGAAGTATTAAATAGAATGTTTAAGATATTCTCAAGTAATCTTGAAAACAATAATTTGTGTCAGCAATTACGGACCGTTCCACTTTTCATAAATATGGTTGGTTTCCCGCCATCATTGCAGGAGATAATCCTTAATCTCATCCTGAACTCAACGTTGTTGTTTTTTTTTTAATTATTATTAATATGATGTTTGGTTAGTTTACGCGTACTTTGATTAATTCTATAGGCCCTAAAATTAATGATTATATAAACCTTTAATAATTTTAAAATTTGTAAGACTCGAACTGCTGATATTTAAAAAAACAAACTTAAAGCAACATTTTTGTTTGATTGTACCATGTTGCAATTTTAGAGCCAGAGATAGATACGTGAGTTTTTGTGTTTCTTAAATTTCATGTAGTCCTGATTCTTTTGCTTCTGCAGGAATCGATCAACATCAGCGAGGTGAGGAAGAGCATAGGCAACTAGGGTAATGGCCAGGGTTTTTTTTTATTTAATAACAAATTTGTAATATTAGTTTAATGATAAAGCTGTGATATTAATATTATAAGGGTTTTTTTAAAGATAATCTTGTAAATAATTAAATATATTTTTTTGTTGGTATTTTTGGATAGAATATTAAGTTTTAGATTGTGTATAAATATCAGGATATAAATTATAATTTAAACCGTACTATGTTAAAATAATTCTCCATTTTTTATGTCATGTTTTAGAATATGGCATAAGAAACCGTCATGATCTTTGCTTTCTATGCTTTACTTGACATTATTATTTTGAACATTTTCTTAAAAAAAATATAGAATTTTGCGGCATGCTCTGGAGAAATTATTGCGTGGAAGAACATTTTCTTTAAGAAAAAAAAGGTAGTAGAATTTTGCAACACACCAAGGATAAAAACCTAAACATATATTGAATTTTTTTTTTTTTTTGTAGTAAGATAAAAGTTAAAAACCATCACCATCTAAGAGTAATTGTATTAAAAAGAGAAAATTGTATAGGGAAACAAGGGACATGTCCCAAGAAGTACAAAAGGTTGTTACCCTGGTTTATCTGATAAAATATAACAAGAAAAAAAAGCAAAAAATAAAAAAGAAACTAAAAATAAAAACAAAAGCAGACTGTAAATAAATAGTAGATGAGCTGATCGATCAATTTTTGAAAATTTATTAACCAATCGACCGGTTGATTACATATGAAATTGTGCTAAATACAATCTCGAAAACAACAAGAACAATGGTATCTCATGACTTTCAGAGGCACCAAATAGATCTAAAAGTAGCTGAGATATGAAACCTTAGTTCGAGCTCTACCAAACGGGACCAGAACAAATAAAAAATGTCCTCGCAAACATCTTGATGAGATCGGTAAATTTGATGAAATACTTTGTTATTTCTCTTATGCTAGATGAAGTAAACCGAGGTTGAAAGGGCTAATCGAGAAAAGGAGACGCGTAAATTCCTTCTTCTTTTCAAGTGTGTGTATGTATACTGAAGTAGTTGACGTCATGTCGAAGAAGGCCAACCCATAAGAGTCATGCTCGTGATAGCACCTCAAGCTGTAGCGGAGAAAGGACACTAAAAGAATAAATATTCATGTGTTTCAACCGGCGACCCATAAATGATACATGTCGAAGAGGGAATAATCTGAAAAACATGTAGTATGTCCATAATGTTAAGACAACCCATAGAGACAAGCCATATGATAAATGAGTGTCTTGAGATGAAACATAGAACCATAGAAGATGGTGTATAGAGTTTGTGGATCTGAAATCTCTAAGAATCTCTCATGCAGGGTTAATAGAGAACCTCCTCGATAAGTGACCATTCCAGACATAGTGGTCTAGTAAGGCACTCCTGAGAGACTACCTGATAGAAAAGCCCAAGTATCTCTTTCAATAATATTTGAGACCTTAACATTCTACGACAACTCAATAGAAATGAGCACCCTAAACACTAGGTCGCATAATTGTTGCTCACCTTGCAAGCAATAATCTAATGATAGAAAGGTAGTAGTCTCATTACTAATACCGGAATTCTACACCAATATTTGCTGAGTAGAATCTTCCCCCATGATCAAGAGAACATTGAAGGAGGCCTAACATGACAGATGAGCAAACTCACTGACAGGAAAATAAATAACTTTCTATCGCTCTTTTCGCTCTTTGTGGAATTAGAAGGTGTTTCATCTCCTTTTCCCAAAATATGTTTGAAGTTCTCTATTACAGAAATCTTCGATGAATAAATTGTAATAACATCTACAATCCTTGTAAGATTGTCCGTGCAGATTTCACAGTTTGCTTCACAGCGATGGGAGATCATTGAGCACCCAGAACTAGGATATCCTGAGAAGGATCACAACAAGAGTGGGCCAAGACCTAAAACATTTTCGGTAATTGTTAGGAAATTGCCATTATTGTGGCAAATGCCCTACCCACCACTATGCTTAATGGAATACTTAGTGGAAGCTTCATTCATGCCATAATTAGTGGCAGGATTTCAGGACCCATTGTCCCCTTGATGTGCTGGAGAAGGCTGCTAAGAAATGCATATAAAGGAGGCTTATATTTAAGAGCAAGATTGAGAGAATTATGAGAGTGCAGAGAGTGAAGTGACGAGAAGAAGAGAGAAAGAAGAGTTGCTGCCCCTGCTGCCATTGCAGCAGCTTCAACAGCTGTGTGTGAGAGCTGGGAGTAGAGTAGAGTGGATATAATCCTCCTCCTCCATGTATTTATTGTATCATTTCTCTATCTCTAATAAAATGAACCTCTCCCGTGGATGTAGGCAATTTGTCGAACCACGTAAAATATTGTGTCAGTGTGCTTAGCCTCCTATGGGCAACTATCAGAACACCACCGGTCCGCACATGGGGAGCCGGGATTCCCCAACAGTAATGCCATGTAAGATTTCTAGTGCTTGCATTGCACTTATATATGATTCCAAAATGATAAATGATTGTGTTTGACAGGGTCAACGAGCCTTGAATTTTGTGCTGAGGAACCAAGAGCTGATAGACAAAACTTTGCTGTTTGATAATGAGCTCCTTAAAATCATCCCAAGCCAACTCCAAACAGTTTCCTCTGCAGGCTGTACGTCCTCCACTATTCTTTTGTTTCGAGTAGTTGAGATAGAGGCCTATGATTTCCTTGTGTGAAGTGTTGAAAGTTTATTCTGCTCCAGGCGAGGAAGGAGAATTGGCGTTCAAACCATAGTTATTAAACCCGGCCCGGGGGTTGACCCGGCCAAGGGGCCGGGTCCCGGGTTTCAGGGGTCAACCCGGGTCAACTCGGGTCAACCCGGATTAACTCGGAAAAATTAAAAAAAAATAAAGTTTTAATATTTCATATGAAAAAATCCATGTAAATATAGATTATACATATTATGAAGTTTAAAAGAATATTTTAAAAAGTTTTTTATCCCACATTAAAAAGATATTATGTTAAGCTTTTAAGTTAAAGTATTTAAACTAAAAAAGTTTTTTATCCCACATTGAAAAAACATAACTTTTTCCTTGGAAACATAGAGTATATATACTAATGGGTTTCGAATCCCACATTGAAAAAACATAACTTTTTTCATGGGAACATGAAGTATATATATGAAAGGGCTTCAAATCCCACATTGAAAAGATACTATGTTATCCTTTTAAGTTGAAGTATTTAAACCAAAAGGTTTTTTATCCCACATTGAAAAAACATAACTTTTTTCATGGGAACATGGAGTATATATATGAAAGGGCTTCAAATCCCACATTGAAAAGATACTATGTTATCCTTTTAAGTTGAAGTATTTAAACCAAAAGGTTTTTTATCCCACATTGAAAAAACATGGTTTTTTTCATGGGAACATAGTGTATATATATGAAAGGGCTTCAAACCTCACATTGAAAAGATACTATGTTATCCTTTTAAGTTGAAGTATTTAAACCAAAAGGTTTTTTATCCCACATTGAAAAGACATGGTTTTTTTCATGGGAACATAGTGTATATATATATGAAAGGACTTCAAACCCCACATTGAAAAAAATACTATGTTATCTTTTTAAGTTGAAGTATTTAAATCAAAAGGTTTTTTATCCCACATTGAAAAAACATGACTTTTTTCTTGGGAACATAGAGTATATATACTAATGTGTTTCAAATCCCACATTTGAAAAAAAAAAAAAAAAACCAAAACCGGGTCTCGTCCGGGTTCGCCCGGGTCGCCCGGGTCCCGGGTCAACCCACCGGGTCGCCCGGGTTTGGCCGGGCTGTTGCCACAGCCGGTCTTTTGTTAAACCCGGACCGGTCCAGCCACCGGGTCGACCGGGTCCCGGGTCGACCCGCCGGGCCGGGCCGGGTTTAATAACAGTGGTTCAAACAATCCAATTTAAGATAACACCACGATTCGTCCCACTTGGGGAATTAGTTCAAGAGGCTAGAGAATGCTCATTTGTAAATTTATGTAATATTTTACTATGTTTTTACACCAAAATCTGAAAGGAAGTTTTGAATCTGACCTTGTTCCTCGAGAAGGTCCTTTTTTTTCTGGTTTTTATTAGTGCAGCATCATTGCAAAAGTATATTCGGTGAAAGATAGAATTGTATCTCGGTTTGTCAGCTGTAAACAAGGATTAATCTTCTTGTTTAATTTCTGCAGCTTCAATTGGAAATTATTGGAAGTCAATTATTTGCATGATCGATTCTGGTTTTCATATATGTCATGACCATACGACTGAATTATTTGAGTTCAGTGTATTGAAAGTGTGATTTCTACTTGAAATATATTAAAATAATATTTTTTTATTTTTTAAAAAATATTTTTAATATTAATATATCAAAATAATTTAAAAATATTAATTTAAATTAAAAAAAAATAAAAAAATTTAATTTTTTTTTAAAAGCACTTTTAACACCCAAAAACAATCCATACCCAAATGTTGTGCTTGAGAGGACGGAATTTCCACTTGCTTTATTGTTACTGAAGACGATAGGTCCAGTGGCTAGACTACTAATTTCACTGCTGCTTATAAAAAAACTCAACTGGATTACTAACATATCACAGGTCTACAGCCCCAAATTCAAACAAAACCTTGCAACAACCTAAAGTAATCACCGGGCAGGGACCTCGGATGCACAAATAAAACAAAGCACAGATGGGGAAAATTCATTCGACAGAAATTCAAGTCGTTCTCCAAACTTCCACAAAGTTGTTCCCCTAATTAACTGAAAGCTCACGCCGCTTGTAGCGCACCATCACCTTGTCCTTCACACCAACGACCATTGCATTCCAGTCTGTCTCAGGGAAAGGAGATATGAGCTCAAATTCAAAATTCCTCAGCAAATGACTCCATATAGCCTTTATCTGCAAGTAAGCAAATGGTTCGCCAAGGCACCCATGCCTGCCACCTCCAAAAGAAATATATGAAAATGCCCCTGCCGCTTTGTCTTCTTCTCTCCCAGCAGCAAATCTGTCAGGATCATACCTTTCTGGGTCCTTGAAGACATGAGGAAGACGGTTAGCAAATGCTGGAGATGTCGCGACTATGTGGCCCTTTGGGATGTCATATTCTTTCCCATCTCGTGTTGTCACGCTAAAGTCACTATGTGAGCTCCGTAAAAGCATAATTAGTGGAGGATGGAGTCTGAGGGCCTCCTTGATGCACCGATGCAAGACACCCATCTCGGATAAAATATCTTGATCAACTTTGTTCCCGTGCTTTTTCATCAAGTTCTTCTGCTCCTCCAACACAGCAGATAGGTATTCATTATGTCGCAGAAGATAGGCTCCTGTCCAAGTGGAGGTGATGGAACTGGTGTGCTGCCCAGCAAAGAGAGCAGCAATGAGCAAGCCTGTGATCTCAGACTCGGTTGTTGGGCGACCATCTTTATACTTCGAGTCAATGAAGCACTGCAACATGTCATTCTCTGATTTTCCAGCAAGCTTACGGGAATTTATGATATTTGCAAAGATTTCTGCAAGCTTCTTGCGTGCCCGATCACGGCGGCGATGAGCTGGGATGGGCAAGTATGGGAATAAAACACTGATTGGGAGCATTCCATTGTCAAGGTCATGGAATAGAGCAGACACATCATCAAAAAGCTTATCACGAACTTCTCGTCCAAGTAGACATCTACTGGCTGTCAAAATGATCAGATGCTCAAGCTCATACTTTATGTCTACCACCCCACTGTCTCCCCATTTTGAGAAGTAGTCCTGCCAGTTTCAAAATGACAGTAAAATGATTAGCACCATGAATTTGTACATCCTGAGCACAGCATGGTAATTCTGGAAATTATACAAGGGTAACAATCTAAAGTAACATTATGCACACTGTGCTGAACAAAACCAGTAATAA
The DNA here is from genome assembly GCF_000002775.5 of Populus trichocarpa. Taxonomy (NCBI): domain Eukaryota; kingdom Viridiplantae; phylum Streptophyta; class Magnoliopsida; order Malpighiales; family Salicaceae; genus Populus; species Populus trichocarpa. The sequence continues at coordinate 17,139,435 of NC_037287.2, read as the reverse complement.
ATGATGATTCTCTAGAATGATAGATGGAAGCATGGCCACCAGACTTAAATTTAAAATCCAAAATAACTATTTGTGCTTAAATATAAGCCAACATTAAAGAAAACACACAAGAATTGATTGCATAGAACTTAAACAGTAGTAAACAACAGAAAGAGCTGGCTGGTAAGAAACTCGATCACCTCTGCTTCTACCACCATCTGATCCACGTATCCCTTGAGTTTGCTCACTCTTAAAGACTCTGTAAAGAATCGAAATTGCTCTTGCCTTATAGAGTAATCCACATCAAACACAACACCAGGACCAAAAGTAGGCACATTGAACTGATACACCTCCTGCTGGCTCAAATCTGCTTCGGAGGCCTTGAAGAAGTGAGCAGACACCTCAGGGCCAATCAAGAAAGTAATCTTCCAGTTAGCTAGGTTCACTGTAAAAACACTGCCAAGTTTTGGGTACTCTTCACGAAGCATAACGATGGGTCCTTTAAGGAATCGAATGAGCCCTCCTATCAAAGGCCAACCCTTCATAACCGGAGGCAACCGCTTTTGAGATCTAGGCATTATAAGTGCAGAGATAAGCTTGGCCACTAGTAGAGTGGCCAAAATGAGCAGACCCACGTTCAAGAACTTGTTATCCGTATCTTTAGTCATTGTAAAGTCAGTAGATTTAGCTGAAAATCCAAACAGGAAACAGAAATATCAGTCAAATAGTACCCACATCACATAAAACAGCTTAAACACAATATGAATTTCTAAAAGTTAAATTAAAAGCAGATCTAAAGGTTCCATTTTTAGTTAACATTGGAATCAAATAACAGTAAGAAAAAAATTCGCAATCAGTTCATTTCACAACACCACACTATGCAGTGCTTGGAAGCTGAGAATGCAACTAAAAAACGGAAATAACTTCGAATAGCAAAGCTTCAGAATTTCAAAAAAAATGACAGTCCCAAACTGGAAATCTCAAATCAGAGAAAACCCAGTATTCAGTTCATGAAAAGAAAAGAAAAACTCCAAAAACAACTGCTAGCACATGCAGGCGGAGAAAACAAGAAAATGCAATAATATCAACAAAATCAGAAACTCCAAGATTAATAAATTAAACCTTTTTTCAAGAGAGAGGTTGGAAAATGGAGTGAAGAAGTAGTACCTGATTTCAGATTGAAAAGGAGAGGACTGACAGAGAAAAGGATTCAGAGGATCATGTGGATTTCAGGATCGGACAGATGCATAAACGAGAGGCAAAGTGTTCTTTTTTTCTTCACTTTCTCATTGTTTTCTCAAAAGTAGCAACTAGTAGAAGAAGACTCTGTGTGGTGGGTTACTAAAAGGTGTGTGGCATTAGGATTTTATGGAAGAGTTAGAATGTGGTTGTAGTTAAAAAAAAAAATTAAAAATTATATTTAAAAAAAATTAAAAACTCATAAAAAATAGTCGTGATATACATTTAAAATTATAATATATATTAATTAATTAAATATTTTTTAAATTAAGATAGCTGTAAAATGTTGTTTCACCATGACTTTTAGTATTATTAAAATACTATTTGGTATTGTAATAATAATTATTTTTTAAAATATTTTTAAATTTAAAAAATTATTTTTAATTTTTAAAATTTATTTGAGATTAACACATTAAAATAATCTAAAAATAAAAAATAATTTTAAATAAAAAAATAAATTATTATAGAACAGCATTTGTAGCATTTGTGTCGTGTTGTTCCCAAAAGCTAGCCAAATGTATGGTTAATAATGATGGGTTAAGTTAAGTTAAGTTAAGCAAAGGAGGTTTGAGTAAACAAGGATGGATTACGATTTACATGGGGCTCGTTGGATCTGGAAAACAAAACAGTGGGTGTTGCTGTCTTTGTTTAGTGTTGTTGTCCAGATGGTTTTGTCGTTTAGTGTGGTGTTTTTTTTTTTATTGGTGGAGGAGTTTGGAAAAATCTCCATTAACACGTGCCAAGTTGGAGACAGGCAAAACTAGCTTATCTGGACCTGACTAATTTGAACCACGGGAGGGACCTTCTTGATTTTGGATTCAAGGTCCAATGAATATCACCTTTTCCAGTTAAGATTAATGCTAATATAATTTAAATAGATGGTTATAATATTTTTGGTGAAGTGAATTACGTAAGTTTGAGAAGATTATCCTTTCCAATTTATAATGTAATATATATATATATATATATATATATATATATATGTGTGTGTGTGTGTGTGTGTGTGTGTGTGTGTGTGTGTGTTTTTGTTTAAATAATGTAATATTTATTTATTGACGTGAAGAATTCACTCTATAAAAAAAAACACATGGAAAAGGCATTCGGTTCAAGAATGCAATTCTTTTTCCAAAAAAAATAAAATAAAGAGAGAGAGAGGATAATTTCTCTTTGACTTGCCTTCGAGATTCCTATTTTTATTAGATCTCCACGTTTAAGAAACAACTTTATCTGTGGAGACGCTCCGATAAAAAAAAAATCTATAAAATAAATACGATGAAATTTTTAAATAAAATAAATACAAAATGCATGGTAGCGCAGAGAAATTATGGGTTTACATACTTTTTCAAAATAATCTGAGTTTAAAGACTGCGGTTACAAAAAAAAAAGTTGGAGTTTACAAAAAAACATTATTTTTTTTGTTTTAAATTATTTTTTATATATTTTTAAATTCTCTTTATTGTATTGATGTTAAAAAATATTATTTTAATATATTTTCAAATAAAAAACACTTTAAAAAATAACTATTATTAAGTCCTAAACATTCTATAAATACTAGCTTATCCCTGCTAACCACTGACATCAACCCCAGTGGCGGAGGCGGGGGGCTGGCAGGGGCCCCGGCCCCTGCAAGACATATTTTTTCCCAGCCCCTTCCTTATAAATATTTTAAAAATAACTGAAAGGCCTCCCTTAATTTTTAATTTGGCCCTCCTAACTTTTTTTTTCTTGCTCCGCCCCTTATCAACCCCTTGATGCCATAGCTATTGATGTGGAAAAGAAATTGCTATATCATAGCATAAATAATAGATGTTAAAAAACCATTTCAGAAAAAAAAATAATTAATGGTTTTTTTATTAGTTTCTTATAAATGACGCGAATTAATAAAGTTTCAAATTCCAATATGCTAAGAAGTGAGGTTTTTAAGTGTTTGGATAGTGAATAATCATACATTCACACCAATACTTCCTTCTTCAAAGTTCATAAAGTTGATAGTAAATGGCCTAACACATGTAAAACATTTTTTTTGTGAGGTTTAAGAACTTTTCGACGATAAAGTTAGTGATTTTAAGTAAGAGATTGCAATAAATAAGAGAATGAAATTTAAATTCTAAAAATAAGAGTGTTTGTTATTGTTTTTGTATAATAAATGCTCTAAAAAGTAAAGTATGAAAACTTAGAGAATAGAAATTATGAACCCTTTATCTAGGTGGTTCATGGGGAATATATAGCCCTCGAACCTTATCATACTTTACTTGAATTGAAAGGTTGGAGTGTCATATCCTCGTGATAACATTAATGAGAGATAAATATATGTTAAAATTATAAAAATAAACAAACAAGGCCTCATAACCCAACATGAGGCTTATAATGATCGTCAGTTTCATACCCCACTTGGACTTGGAATGATGCACAAGGGTGATGAGAGTTTGACAGCTTGTCAAATCTATATGTACCCAGGCTCAGCACGTCGTAGAACCCAAGGATGTTAGGTCTGACAACTCACCAGACCCATATGTACTTGAGTTTGACGCATAGCTGAACCCAATGATATTGGGTTTGCTAGCTTGTCAGACCCACATGTACTTGGGCTTAGTGCATAGCTGAACCCAAAGATATGAGGTATGACAACTCATCATACTCATATGTACTTAAGTTTAACATGTAGTCGACAGAAGGATATTGAGTTTGACAGCGCGTCATACCTTCATGTACTTAGGCTCAATGCATAATTAAACCCAAAGATATTAGGTATGGGAACTCTCTAGATTCATATGTACTGGGTTTAACATGTAGTCGACCAAAGGATATTGGATCTGACAACTTACCATACTCATATATATATATTTGGGCTCAGCATATGAATGAGTCTAAGAATGTTGGGTCTGATAACTTACTAGACCCGCGTTTATTTGGGTTCAACGCATAACCGATCCCAAGAAATGTTGGGTCTGATACTTTGTCAACCTCATATGTACTGACTCAGCATGTAACTGAACCTAAGAATATTGAGTTTGGAAACTCACCAGACTCATATGTATTTGGGCTCAACGTGTGGCTAAACCCAATGATGTTGGGTTTGACACCTCGCCAGATCCATATGTTTTTTTGCTCAACATATAACTAAACTTAAGGATATTGGGTCTGGAAACTCACCAAATCCTTATGCACTTGGGCTCAAAACTCAATGATGTTGGATTTGATAGTTCGCCAACGCCACATATATTTAGGCTCGGCGCATAGTTGAGATATTAGGTTTAACAACTCGTCAAACTCATATGCACTTGGACTTAGTATGTAGTTGAACCCAAAGATATTGGGTCTGGCAAATCACCAAACTTATATGTATATAGGCTCAGTATAAAGCTGAAGTTAAGGTTATTGGGCTTGGAAGTAAGTCAGACTCATGTTATCTAGGCTTAATATTTTACCCAACCTAGGTATATTGTATTATCACCCTGTCTTTGGCCTTTTTAAACATGGACTAAGGCAAAAAAATATATATATAACATACGTCGATACATCAATGAAAATTCAATAATATTATATAACATGTTAAATTAAAATATGAATACCATAAGTAATTTTGACCTATCATGAAAAAAATAATAGAAATTTTTTTAATAAGATCTTATTGTATTTTCCTTGTAAATTGATTGTTTATGATAAAAGCTTTCCAACTAGTTAGGATATTGAAGTTTCGAAATTATTTTTCCTATTCCATTTTAAAAGAAGTAATTCATTTTCCTGTTTTAAAAAACAGTACTGTGAGCTAGGGGTACTAATAGGCACACTTACCATCTCTAGATTAAACAAAATATATTATAAACTATCAAATATTATTGATGTAGTGTTTTACTATTCATATAAAAAAACTGTAACATTATAAATTCATTAAAAAAGATCTATTGATGCTTAGGTTTTAATTGTGGACCAAGACTAAATTTATTATGAATTATATTAGTGAAGTGATGATTTTGCTCTTCATTTCAAAATTATTAAGCCTTGTATTTAGGGTAGAATAATCTTTGCTAAATTATCAAAAAATCATTTAAGAATTAGACAGGGATAATAAGATCTTTACACTTTTATTCAACACGATAAAATTAATTAATCGCCCTTAAAAGTAAAATTTTGTAAACTTGGATTTATAATCTTTTTTTTCTTTGTACTTTTTTTTAACGGTTAAATGACGTGTTTGCCCTTAAAGTCAAGATTTTTATAGCTTTGGTCCAGGGGCATTTCCGTCTTTTCATATTGATTTTTTTTTAATAATATGGATGTTAAAGGGGTTGTTTGGTAATTGACTTAGTTTAAATATTATTAAAAAAGAGGCTTACGCATGGTGCACACGCACCGACTTGTGAAATGTCCTTGCACCATTTGGACAACGCATGAGATATCGTGTGGTGGTTATATAATGGCTTTTATAGCAGTGTTTGATTTGTCTAGGCTTTTTCTCCATCTAGGTGTAGCACATGTGTCAAATAGCCGTCATGTTTAGTGCACGCAACCTTTTATTCTTCTTTTTTTTTCTTTTCTCTTTTTTCCCTCTCTCTTCTTTGATTTTCATACTGACCCTATAAAAAAATAAAAGCAGCTCATTATTTTGTTATTTCTTCATATTTAATCCCTGTCCTTTTGATTACAATTAGTTTTATTTGAGATGATTTATGAAATTGAATTTTTTTTTCAATTTATCCCCCTTCATTTTTTTTTCTACCAATTTGCTTCTCATTATTTAATTGCTATTTTTTTTTTGCCTTGGAATTTTTTTTTAAATTGATAAAAAAAAATTCAATTTCATGCTCCAACATTTAATTTGTTTGAAATCAAGCTTCTTGATTAAATCTAGGTCTAAAATTTTATAGAATGTGAGTTTGAAAAATTAATTCAGATTTAGAAAATTTATCTAAGTTCACTTGTTTTTTTTTTTTTAATTTATATTTTTTCAATTTTACCTCTCAATATTTTTTTATTTGTTTTCTATAGAATTTTTCACTAATTTTAATAATAACCTAAATTATATAGAGTCTTTTTATCTATATTCAATTTAGCTTTTTTTTAGAAATTTTGTTTCGAAATAAATAAAATTAATATAAGAATGATATGCTATTCTGATTAATTTGCCTTTTTGATTTGTTACTCCAACGGCATGAGCAGCTTTTGCTTATAAAAAAATATCGGGGCAGAATTTCAATCTTGTTGGTGAAATCAAAGATCTAAAAATATATATATTACTTTCATGTGATTTAATTGGTCCAAATATTCTGTTCGAGTGGCATTTACTGTGGCAGAACCACAGTATCTCACAAGTAGTCCCATGAAAATCAATCACAAGTAGCCCCATGAAAATCAATGTAGCTTCTTAACCCACCATCTCATCCAACAGTCTCATGCCCATGACCAACAATATAGTAATTACTTGAGACCAGCCTGCTAGAAAGTGCATGCGAAGGGTTTCCATTCTTTCATGCTGGAACTGATTATTACATTATTCTACGGCTTCCACCAATACTGTATCGTAACCAAACATCATCCTATTGGTGGAAGCACGGATTAACATTAGCAATACTTGAGCAACTTATACGAGCCGGCATAATGTTCATGAATCAGTTTATACAAGCTATACACTGATAAGTAAAAATCTATACAGAAAGCATCGAGTATTTGACCATCAGGTACATTAGGAAATTACAAGGTTTGAGAAAATGAAAAATCGGTTTCCTCTATGCAAGAACCTTCTTTATTTTCTTCTCTTTAGAGAAACTCTATGCAAGACTCCTTTAAACAAAGTTCAGGGAGCTTTTATTTACACTCCGGCCAGCTCTTCCCCCATTACTTGACAATCAGACGCTGAACAACTTAAGGGCTTTCACAAAACTCCATCTCCTAACATTCCAAATGGAAGTGATTCATCAGGAACACCTCAAAAAATCTGGTGCTATTATTAGGATTTCCATATGAAGGACCAGTTATAACATTATTTTGTGAGCAATTACTCCCAAAAAGAAAATGAACACAATACTTTACAGTGACAATCCAAGATTGAGATAAATTCAGATGAACATGTAGGTGCAAAAAGCAGAGTGATGGTGAAGTTTTGATGGCAGTAATTCTCTCAAATATGTGATGGGAGAGAGTGTTCTGAAGTTATCGGTACCCATCTCCACATCAACAGGATGATTAAAGGCTTGACAATATATCTCTAGGCTACCTGACAAACTGGCCATAGTTTTAGCAGCTATTAATACTAAATTGGTCCATACAGACAAAATTAAGCCTGCATATCACCTTTCCAGAGATCAGTGCCTTTCCAGGAAGGTTCAAGACTTGAGATTTTTTTTTCTTTTAGGATGAAATTGAATTTGTTATCTAAGAGGAAATTCAGCATACCTTGCCGCATATTGGACAACTTTCACTTCTTTCCAACCATTCATAAATACAACCGAGGTGAAAATGGTGAGAGCATCGTGTCATGATTTTAGGATTTTCTGGAGTGTACTCTGCAACATGACCATTCAAAAACTGCTTACTGAAGGGAATAAGAAGATCCTCACAAGTTAAAGGTCACAATTGGAATGCAGCGCAGCATAAGCACATTAAATTACCATCAAGACAAGTAGGGCAGACATCTTCATCTGCAGTAGACGGTTGCACATAAGTTAGTCCATGTGCAACTTTTGTTGCCAAAGATTTCTCTGAGGACTCTGAATAGCCAAGTTTATTGTCATCTTCGGAATCAACCCCATTTCTTTTTTTTACAGAGCCCAATGATTCCATGCCAGAACTGCTCACATTTCTTCTCAGTGATTGTGATTCTTCTTGGAAGTGAGTCATCGACTTCCTAGAGACTAAACCATAACGCTGCAAACGATCATACCTCTGATCATTATCGGAAGGGACTGGCCTGGATGATGAGAGTTGAGTGTCATTTGCAGAACTATCAGGTAATCCTGTGCCAACTCCAGTTGATGCCAAAAAATTACCTCCTTGGGTTGGCGATACAGTGCGACCTTCAAGTCTGTGAAACATTGTACCATACTGCAAGCACATGGCAGAAGGTAATAAGTACATCAGATAACTGGAATGAAGTATAAAAACAGAAAGTATGGTGAATGGGTCATACCAGCACCAAGGAACCCTTCTCAAAAAAATAAGGGGAAATTTATTATGACAATAGCTTTAGAAATTAGGATCTTTTCATGATCAAGAATATGGTCCCAGGAATATAGGTGATTGTATAATTTAGTTAATCGGTTTTTAAGCTAATTTTATGAAACAACACCTGATATAGAGAGTATTATAAGAGCCATATTAAGTTACCTTATCCTTGCCCCACCTTTATCAAATCACAATGCATGCATGGGAAATAATGTTATTAGAATGCAAAACATGAGTATAACTTTAATCAGAATGCATATGAAAATACTGATAGAGCACACCACGAAATTGGAATTGCACCCAAAAAAATGGTACCAAGTAATCATCTTTTTGCTCTGGGTACCTAAAGAGTTCATAATGACTATTCTGCATATACTTCAAATTCTCTCAGTGAAACATTTATTTCATGTTTTCATAAAATTTGAGCTCTATGCAATCACAAGATTATAAACAGTACCTTGAAGTAGAAATTGGCAAACCACTAAAAGGCCTAACTCCTAGATTTAGACCAAATTCGTTGGTTACATGATGTTATACAAGCAAAGGAAGCAAACAATTGTCCACAACAACCTGCCTCAAGTTTACAAACATCTAGGAAAGAAAATAAACAAAGTCAAGTGCGTTGAGTTGCTTGCACTTCAATGCTTACCCCACCGAGTAACTGGTGGAAAAAGAATCTTAGGCAAATGCAGTGCCTGTATATTGAACTCCCTGGGTAAGCATGTTCTTCATGTTCATCACTGCTAAGACAGCAGCAGAAGGCACCCATCTTTGTACTTCAAAAATAAAACCCAAAGGAATTGGCTGCTGACAACTAGGAAGCAACAAGCTAGGAATAAAGGATGCTAAATCTTCAACAAACCTGTACGAAACTAACACATTTGAAGCACCCCATAAGAACAAGTATCAGTATAAATGGAATGATGAGAAGAACGAGTTGTGAATGACATAAATCATCTGCCAAAGAGAAAGAATCTAGAGTTCATAGTAGAGAAACTCCTATAGGGATTTCCAAAGCCCACCACGTAAAGTTCTTCAATTAAAATTTTTGAAAGAAACATATACATTAAAATGCCACAAAACATCTCAAGGGTACTTCACACAGTTCTGCGTTCTGGGAATGGCAAACAAGTGCAGATGCAGAGTGCCGAATGACACCAATTCCAGAAAGTCACAACAGGCATAAAATTCCTCTGAAACCACGAGCAGTGTCGTGGCAATCAATCTAAACTACAAAATGATTGCTTTCTTTGCCTATCATTGAAGGTTTGAAAGGGTTTTTGGATGAAAAACCTGTTCCAAGAAGTATTTTATTTTGTCAAGTTGCCATGGACAGTAATTCCTGCACAATGGAATAATAAATCAATAAATTAGCGATGAGAGATTTTTATTTTTGAAGAGAAATAGCAATGTACCAAATACAAACTAAGAAAAAAAAACCCTTAATCTCACTGTAAAATAAAATAACAAAGTGTAAATTCTTTATTTTTTTTTCATTTTAAATGGGAAGCAAAGACACAAAATTGAACAAAAAAAAGAGAAGAATAAAAAGGAGCAAATTAAGCAAGCAGAAGCAATAAATAAAGCAGAATGAAATGAAAAGAAACAGCAACCAGTCTAACCTTAAACAACAGAGACACTAATTTCTTACCAAAAAAAAAAAAAACACTCGCCCTAACAATTGTATGAATCGTGACGATCGCGGGTCGTGTTGTGAGAACTGAAAGTGTCCCACCTAGGGTTTGTTTTACGCGTAAAATAAAAGGAAAGGAGAGGAATAGAGAGAGAGAGAGAGAGAGAGAGAGAGAGAGGAAGTTTCTTTCTACTTACCTTCAGTACAAGCGAAGAGAAAAAGGAGAAAAGGAATAATGTAACCCTAACATGATTAAGATCATAATTTTTTCAACAGAAAAAAAAAAATAGAATCAATAAAATTTTGTTGACTATTCTACGTTAAGACGTAATATTTTGAAAGTAGTATTGCATCAGATCTAAAGAGAAAATACTGAGCAGATAATTATCCACATATTGCATGTGAGTTTCACCATATTGAAAGGGCAATTTTTCACGCATGTTATGCACTTGTAATGGCCCGACAGTTTAACCAGTTTAACTAGAAACCTGATGTAATTACTAATTAGGGTGTATACTGGTTCAGATTTCAGATTAAAAAGAAATTTAAAAAAATAATTTAATTTGACGGTTCAAAACCATAGCATTATATTAATCTGTTTAACTCAAGATAAAACTCAACTTTTAACTTATTGTTTTTTTAAAAAATATTAATCAAAATAACTTTATTTTAATCCTTTTAAAAAAATTATGGATCATCCCGGATTAATATTTCTAACCCGTGACCCCGAGCCTATCCTTTAGAACCATGGTCATGCATGATAATGCATAACTTTATTTTATAAATTAACAACAACATCATTTCTATGCATTACTTTTTAGCCATAGATTTTTCTTTTTGGATAATCTGCTGTTCTTTCAAATCCAAATGCTGGTGAGTTTGGAGATGAATTCGCATTGCTTTCGCTAAATAAAAGTCTCGGTAGATTATAGCCTAAAATTAGGTGTATTTCTAAAATGTGATATGAAAAGGACTGCATAACTTAATGGTATCTTAGGAGCCCTCCATGATCCATCGTACAATGTTTTTCAATGATAAGAAGTGTTTTCATACTCCACAAATGATCATCATTGTGCTTGTTGTCCTGAAGACAAAGGCTAAAGTATAAGGTAAGTTTTTGTTTTCTTCTTCTTAGTAATCTTTTCTTTGCTCGTTTTGGAGTTGTTGGTTTTAGACTGGCTGGCTATGATTCATAGGAAAGCAACTTCGCCTGCCTCCACTGGGAAATAAGCAAGCAGAGCCATCCCTAGCGGGCAGAAGCCCCATTCACTAAAGAAAGATGTGGCCTGAGGCTCTACAGAAGTCTGATGCTTCCCGAGCAGCTCGAGTCTTGCCTTTCAATGCAACTACGCTTTCTCCCTAAGCAAACTGAAGGCAGAAGTCTGCATTCTCTATGGAAAAAAAAGGGATCCATCTTGCTGAAAGCTCTCATCGACTGGTGTGATATAAAAAGAGTTGCTTGATTATTAGTGAGATGAACGTCATTACACTCATCTTGCAATATATACAGACACACACACCATCACTCATTTACGCTCGAAGTGCCATGGAAAATCTTTGCCATTTTTTGCTGTCGAAGCAGTACACATGAGCTTGCCATTTTGCATCCTCAAGTGCAGCTCCCACTTCAAAGGTCATGACATGAGCCTCCCTCCCTGCGAACATCTTACAACATAAGAAAACAAACACAATTTGCAACATCCCTTCGAAATTCCTATGGCATGTCAATTTAATTTCAGTAACATTGAATTAAATATACAGAATCCCATAAACCAAAGACAAATGCTACTGACCCACTTACCATGAGATACACTATCACGCTGATCTGGTTCATGTGTGAAACTAGACCAATAACATAATAAAGAATGATGTTCATTTACATTAAAAATGTTTGGAAACTAAATAGTTTCAAACTATATTGTTCTACATTCTCATAAATTAATTGCATTCCACATGCAACTATGTGCGCCAAAACAGTAATTTCTTATTTAGAAAGAAAAAAAAAAGGGTCGCTGCCCTGAAGAGAATGGTTATTTAAATCCATTTCAAGATAGTAAAAAAACCTTGAAAGAGTGAAATAGTAAGCAAAATCGTTTTTTTTTTCATTTCAAAAACCTTTTTGAAAAAATTTAAAAATTTTTAATTTTTTTCTTTGCTTCAAATTAATATTTTTTTTAATATTTTCAGCTCATTTTAATATGCTAATATCAAAAATAATTTTTAAAAAATAAAAAAATATATTATTTTAATACTTTTCTGAATGAAAAGCAACCGCAACCACACTTTCAAGCACAATCGAAAGCTTGTTGATGTTACTATCCTTCCGCATGCTGATCTTTCATCCATGCTTGACTATAACAAATAACCCGGTTTTGATCGGGTTGCAGGTAGATCTGGCTAAAAGTGAAACTGGTCTCAACTTTCAACTCTATGCAATTCATGCTCCTTGTTTTTCTATCTGGGAGGGACATCACTAGAAAGAAAAGAGCCTAGAAATCACGTTAGGTTTCCCAGTTTTCATTGTAGAGCAAATTCCTTTTTATTTCACAAGCAAGAACGAAGGTGATCTTTCATATCATAGGACCCCCTTTTTAAGTGAATTATAGGAGCCATTTTATATTTCACATGTGCCATGGAAGTTCAACTATTCGGATCTCTTTTGTTTTATTTTGTTTTTGTAATTTTGAGTACTATTTCCTGCTCGATCATATTGTTTTTATATTTATAGTTTGCACTCAAACTATAAATAAACTTGCAAGAAAAATTCAACCAAAAAAACACTTGCAAGAAAGATAGCTCGCAACTGAAAATTTACAGCAAACAACCCTCCTAAGTGAGATTACAAAGCTTATGGGTTTCTTGTAAATATTAACATAGCCTAAGCCTTTAATTGCCGTGAATTGACATCTTTGTCCTTCACAAAAAAATCACACAATATTATCTCAGGTTTTTTGCTAGGTTCATTTCTGATTTTAGATTTGTTTAATTTTTTACACATTAAATTACTTGGTTATCTTAAAAAAAAAAAAACTTTGGTATAGAGGCGTTTTCCATTTTGGCATGCACAGTATAACTACTCTATTGCCCTTGAAATGAAAAATTCTTAGGCCTGGGTTTAGAGACATGTTAGTCATTTCACTTTGGGAAAAAGTAAAAGAATACATACCATGCCCTTCAGTTTCTGTGAATGCTTGCTATAGAAATTAGAAACGGCCAATAAAAGTGGCCATGCATTTCCAGGGCATATTGACTACGCAAATGAAGTAGAGGAAAAGAATTGCAAATCAAACCTGGAACTTCAGCAACTCACTTGAAAATTACGGAAACACATTGCACAACATGTATCTGCCTAAATATACTTCATTCCTGAGATATATTGCTGTCTAGAAACAAGGGTCTGGGCTATGGTATAAACAATTCCTAAGCATCCCAATATCCTGATCTTCATAATATCTGATATTATAATGGATGGCAGGTTAAGGGGAAGCGTGATCAGTGGTGACGAGTTCGTCTGCTTTGTGTAACTCCAAACAAACCGGTTGAAGAGTATATGACTGGGGAACGTAAGAATGAGGATGGCTAAATTCTTGACTGCAAAGAACCAATCAGGACCCCCAATTTCAATGCCCCAACCAGTATTACCATGCCATGTATCTTCCCATATGCTGTAAAGGGATGTCAAGACCAAGTAGGCCGATATAGCCACTGTAACAGGGAAATATCTTTGTTTGTCCCCAAAACCAGCGACAAAATCTGAGTCCTGGTTGAGAAGCAGTAGGATAGGAGCCAGGAAGAAGATAGCTTGGTTTGATCCCCCGGTCAGATTGATGTTCAATATCAGGCAAATGGCGAAGCACATTATAGTGGCGACATTACCAACTGCAGGCATCCAAGCTCCCTCGGCAGCCATTCTCTTAATTGTAAAGGTTGGCACAGTAGAGGCACGCCTTTGCTGCATGAACCTCATTCGTGGAGCAAAATTTGAAGAACTACTTTGACTAGCTTGACTATGTCTAATTCCACCCCTTTCAAGAGCCTTTTCCCGGGTAAGTGAGGCAACCTCAAACTTAACCTCCAGAGCTATGAGCATGAAGATTGCTGCATATAAACCAAGAAGAGATGTCCTTGCCCCCTCAACAGCCAATAGAGTAGTGAGCTTCCTGTCTTCCTCTGCCAGATCTCCAACTTCATCTCCAAGGATGCTTTTGATTCTCACCTGACCCTCCAACAGATATGTCACAGGAAAGAGGGCTACCAGCAAAGCAAAAAACCATGGTAGCAGCTTTGTGCTTGAAGCGGATGGAAAATGAGTGAAGACCACAAACACAGAGGTGCAGACCATGGTTACAACAATGAGGGCATGCAGAACAGCAGCTTGAAGAAAATACTCAGCAGATATGTATACTCCAAGAGCAAACCCTATTGCAATAGAGTAAAAAGTTCTTAGCTCTACCACATACTTAATGGGTATGATGGATGTCACTGCTGCTAAAGTGAGCAGAATCGCCACAATAAGCAACCATGATGGCCAGGTCGGTTTTGATGCCATGAAGCCATAGATGGAAATGTCATCAGAAGACTGACGAGCTGCTCTGATTATGTCAGATCGATAAGTCCATGCTATTGAGATTGGTGGCTGCATCAGGATAAACAGTAAACCTGTTGCCACCACCAGTACTAGGCATCTCTTAGCAGACTGCAGAAAAGAAGATAAGATCAAATCAGTAATCAGAATAACTGGCTGTTAGACAGTTCAAAATTTCAAATCAAAACTCTTGGAGTGCCTTGAATAACATCCTAACATTTTATTGGCAGGAGGAAATGGAACCTAAAAAAAAAGTACTATTATAGTCAAGTTGTCTAAGTCTTACAATAACTACCTTCACATTCAAGTGAAATTAGCTTACATAGCATACAAAAAGCTTTCAATTAGTGCTGCTTCAGTTCATTACTTATCTAATTCTTACTATTTTCCTCCACGGAACGATCAAGTTGATATTAAACTCGAATGAACAAACATAAATCCTCTTCTTTCATCCATTCTTTGAATTTTTAGGCCAAACTTTCTATGAACTATGGTGATAATGTATCATTAACTTAACAAATTCAAATTATTTCCAAAATTTTGCACTGATTTATGAGCTTTCTTGTTAGAAGGACAATAAGGACCACAATTTTATAAATTGCTTGATTTCAGTGAGTTCATCAAACACAGAAAATTTGTTGTAAAGGAGAAGGAAATGAATATATCTGATAAAATATGTTGGTTGATTAATAGGTTAGTTGGTTTAACTACTTATTGATTTACTAAAATATTATGCCAGAAAGAGCAAATTTATGCAAAAAAAAAATAAGGACATAACAAGAGAAAACAGACCAGGACATGAGAGAAGTGCAAGGCAACAATGGGTACACAAGCCAATCCAGTCAAGGCAATGCAGAAACCCAAAAGCAAACCATCAGATGGAGCCCTCCCATTCCACCACTGAAGGGCTTCAAAAATTGCTTCACGGAAGAACCAGACTGAAAGAGCTACCACACCAGCATGTACATAACCTTGCCATGGTTTCATCTTTGAGCCTGTTTGTGATTTCTCCCTGCGAAGTCGAACATGCAGAGAATAAATGAATGCCTAAATTGAAGTAGATAAGGAGGAACTTATGTCTTGAGATAGGAAAATATGCCAATACACACTTGTAAAGAAGCAACGGGGGAGTAACAGCAAGTAAAAGTACAGCTGAAACCCATACAACAGGCTTTGATGAAATAAACAGCATGGATAACTTTGAAGAATACAAGCAAGTCAATATCCAAACTGCCTTCGGTCCAATCCGATGATCCGCAGATAGTCTTCTTACAAGAGCCAAACCCACAAAGGTTGTCAGAATAACCATATAGCTTGGATACATCACATCCTCCTCCATTCCATAGAAATAAAGACCCGGGTAATTGAAAAAACGATTCTCAATATGGCACAACAGCAATGCATGGCTGATCAAACCAATCTCGGCTAAAAAATGAAGTTTCAGTGGTAGCAGAGCTAAACCTGGAACAGCCATTGCAAGAATAACATTTGCGACTATAAGTTTGCAAAACGACCTCAGGGGCATGCCAGACAACCAAATATTTAGATCCCAGAAATTGTGCAGCACAAACCATGTAACCATCAGGCTCCCGAGCACAAAAAAGGCAAAATATGATGGCAGACTTTTCTTTGTGACAAAACAAGCAAAATAAAATCCGGCAACCGCAGGCAGGGGAAGAAACTGCAAAATAAGGGTAAATGAAATTTATTTATTTTTTTGAACATGTAAATTTCTTTTCATTTTTCCCATTCAATATCTGTTAAACATTAATTGTGAAGACACAACAGCCTGAACATGAAATAAGTATAAATTATAAAAGAGAGGATCCTATATAATTAAGCTAGAAATAAGTACTAATGAAGTATGAATTGGAGTGAAGACTTAGAAAATTCAAGATGCATACCAGCACAGGAAAACCCACAACAAGTGCTCCAGCAGAACTGACGATTACAGCCAAAGCAGTGAAAGCCGCTGAACTAAAAGCATCAGAAATCATTCCAAGGGCTGAAGCACCAGCACCAGCTGCCCCTCCAAGCATTGTCACAGTCACAAGCAGATAATTCAATGGCGAAGGAACCTGAATATACCTTCCAAACGAATGGAAAACAACTCTAAACTCCAAACAAATCACAACAACAATCAGTGCAACAGCTCCATTCACTACACGAATACTATGCAACTGATTCGCATTCTTGGTCACCCACCAAAGTGCACCCCTAGTAGATGCGTACAGTTGAAACAGAAAGGGAATAAAAAACAACAGCAACAAATCGCATACTGACGCAGCAGATGAGAAAATCACTGAGTAATGCGACGCAACATGAAATACCAACGGAAAGAAGAGCAAATTTAATGTATGAAAACAACCCTCTAGTGGACTGAGTATAAAATTATCATCGGGAACCTCTCCACCATGATATTTCACTTCTTGCTTCGCTTTAAATGAAGAAGTACGAGGAATTGCAAACATCCAATAGAAAACACAATTTAAAATCATCAGATAATACGCAGCATGTTGCATACCGACAGCAGCGGTTGCAGCCCAAGTGAAAATCGAAGAAGCAGCAAAAGGAACGCAAGCGAATAACAAACGTTCAAGCGCGATCACGATACTAGGGTTTTCTAATTGGATCCATTTGAACTGAAGCGAAGCCCAGGCGCCAATTAAGAAATTCGTTTGTGCACAGAGGAGAGCGGCGAGCAAACCAAGAGGAATCGAATTGAAAGTGAAGATCGATGAGGAGCTAAAAAAGAAGGCGACCTGAGCTGCAATTAGAGAAGCCCAAACACCGAAGAACGCACCGGATTTGAAATTGAGTGAGTCGAGGATGTACGCGATCATTAGCCCTAGGGTTAGGGTTGCGACGACGGGAGCGCCACCGAGGTCAAGGAGGAAAGCGGCGCAAGGAACGAGAGCGAGGGCAATGCGAGAATTGTGAGCGAAAGAAGAAGCAGAGAAACGAGATCTAGAAGAGGAGGTAGAGGGGGAAGGGAAGTGAGAGTTACGATTAGGGTTTTGGTTAGGGGAGTAAGGAGAAGCAGAGGGGAATGAGGAGGAGGCAAAGGAAGGGGAGGAGATGGAGGCAGCGATATAAGGGCGGAATGACCGCGATTGGATCTCCGGCGGCAACATTTTGGCTGTCGCCGGAAAAGTTGAGATGGTGCAAAGAGATAGTAGTAATGGGGATGACGGGGAGGAAAGAGGTGGGATTCTGAGGGGAATCACGGGAGAGTTTGGGTTTGGGTTTGGGAAATAGGTGACGTGTTGGAGGAGTTAGAGCCGTCGGATCATGGATTAAGTGGGTCCTATCACTATAACGGAGCAGACTTCAATTGTTTCAGCGATAGAAGAATTGGATTTGGAGATAACAGGCACGTGAGTGTCTGAATTCTTGTGTGACTGTTCTTTAATTGTTTAAGCTTGCTTAGTAATTACGATTATTTTTTAAAATATTTTTTATTTAAAAATATATAAAAATAATATTTTTTTTATTTTTAAAAAATTATTTTTAATATTAATACATTAAAATAATTTAAAAATATCAAAAAAATATTAATTTAAAAATAAAAAAATTTTAAATTTTAAATTTTAAATTTTTTTAAAAATATTTTTAAAATATAAAAATAAATAACGACGAATTAAAATATAGAAATTAAATGCTTATTTTAGATGTATTTCAGTGTTAGGAATGTTCTTGTTAAAATTAAAACAAAAGTGTCCGCGGCATTTTCACTATAGACTCTCTCTGCAAACATTGTGTACCACAACAATGTTTCTTTTTTTATTTAATTTTATGTTATTTACCTCAATTTCTCAATTTTTTTTATTTTATCTTTTATGACTCATTGTTTTGGGTTTGGGTCTAGCAAATTATTTTAGTTTATTTTCTGTAACCTAATATAAAAGACTAGATACAGCAAACGGGAATTTATCTTATTCATTTATTTTTTTTACTTTCTTTTCTTCTCTCTTATATTTTTTTTATTATCTCTCAACTGTTCACGTTATTTTTCTCTTCTCATCCCAAGATATATTGTTTTTCTTCATATTTTTCTCTTTTTTTTGGTTTTTTAACAATCTCTTTTTATTTTTTTTATTATCAGCGAAACTAATCACGTCATAAATATAAGAAATTTTCATTCCCTTTTCTTCTTTATTTGTGTGTTTTTTTTTTGTATTATTTTTAAGGTCATTATTTTTGTATTATTTTGTATTTATAAATTTTGGGTAGTCTCTCGTATAGGAAAGGTGCTGCTGATTTTTTTTTAAATAAAAATTGTTTACTTATTTTTTTGTTAATTTATGTAGAAGCCTAAGGGAAAGTTTATTGCATGTCGTGAGGATAGGATCACTGATAGTTCTTCTAGCAACAATGTTGACGATTACAAGTCATTAGGTGCTGATCAAGAACAGACACTTGAGGCACAAGCATTGACTTACGACGTGAGGTTGTCGAGTGCAATGTCGCAATGTCGAGGGGGGTCCCTTCACAACGAGATCTATTTACCTGCAAATACGAGGCCCAATGAAAAAGCAACATTTCAGTGTAAGTTTGTTTTGCTTTCACAACATGTTTAATAATTTTTAAAAAAATTATTTTATTTAACGAATATAATTTTAGGTTTACAAACATTAAGGTTGTAAGAACAATAACATCAACCTTTAAATCATCAATGGAAATATTATTGTTTTAATGGAGTCGGGTTTCCAAACATCCTGAATGGAAACTACATGTCGATGCACGGTTTTCAAGGTTTAAGGTTGGTATTAACTTAAATATTTTGTTTTATTATGTTAATTCAATTAATTTATTGAAATTACTAAAAAATTCCTTTTGTAATTTTTTACTTTGGATGGAATTTTGAGTAAGAGAGAGCTGATGATAATGTTGCGATGAGAGTTTTGGAGAATCACGTTGCAACTAGATAAGATTGAAATAAGGATAAATTTTTGTTCAAATATTTTTTTTTTCATTTACTAACAGATAATATATCAGTAACATATAGGTTGTGTAATTTTTGGTATGAGGTTCGGAAGAAAGCAAAAAAATATAAGAGAGAAAGCGAGCTTCCAGCTTGGAATGACATGACGGTTTGAAATGATTTCAACCGTTAGATGCTTGCAATCAATTCTGAGCACTCAAACTTTAGAGTTCATGGTACAAAATTAGACAACTCTCTACGGATCATGAAGAACTCCGTCGAGTGGTAATGGAGATGGGATCACATATGGGTGATCTATGTGCTCCTCCTTATTGGCCTTACAGTCCCGGTGACGATCAGCCTCCCCCTTCCTCCAGCGCCTCCTCTATTTTAAATTTATTGTATTTGAACCTAATTTCTTTAAAATTTGTAATAAATATTTATTTTTTATATTATTTTAATTTCTTTTTATATATTTGATTTTTATATAATTTTTATATATTTAAATTAATTTTCTACTTATGTTCAATATATTTTCTTAAAAAAATATTTTAAATTATTATTGACAGGGTTACCTATGGAACACTTCCATTGGTATATTCCAGAGAGTTGAAAAATAATTACTGCAAATGTCACTGCTACTGCTAACTCTCCGATAGAATTACAAATGGTATTCCTTCGGTGATAAGTTATATTTATCAATGGATATACCGATTGAAAAATAAAAACACCAATGGAATTATTTTCATGTTAATAATATGTTAAATTTACCGATAGATTTACAAACGAAATGAAGCGAGTAGATTTGTTTTTGTGCACTTTGTTAATCTGTAAATCTATCAATAAATTTATTACTGACATACCATAAAGTATCGATGAAGGTTTTTTTGACGGATTGTTTTTATCCATGATCCCGTCAGCAAAATACATACTGATAGACTGTGAGAGAAAATACTGACATAAAGTTTCGTTGATAAAACTGTTAAATCAGGTAGCATTAACATGTTCTTATTTGACATATATATAAGCATGTCTCTAATGGACATCCGCAAATATATTTATCGTTGTTACACTTTAAAATATTAAACATCGATTTAAAAAAATTATCAAATGATGAGTTTTTTAAAAAATAAAAAGTTAAGGTAAATAAGAGAAAAAATTATATTAGATATTTATAGTGTAAGAGAGATATATATATAAAAAAAAAGAGGAAAAATCATATATAGCTGTATATAAAATGATAAAAATATTTTTTTCCTTCTTGTTTCTTTAATTCTCTCTCTTTCTTATATTTATTTCTTCTATAATGTAAATATTACAAGGAACAAAAACTAAAGCTTATGGCAAAATTATTATGGAACAAGATACAAAACACTATGGATTGTAATAATGTTCCACAGTGTTTTCTCTCTTGCTTTTTTATTTTTATTTCTTGTTTTTTTATTTAATCCTTCAAGGTTGTGATTATTTGGGATTGGACTTGGTAGTTTGTTTTCGCTACTTAGGTTATGAAATATCAGGGTGTCGAGGAAAAACATTGTCACTCGGTTGATACTCATTTTAGCAAAATTAAATATTTTTTTATTTATTTAAAATAATTGAAGCTATGAGAACCAAATCTAAATAATAGACAAATATTCAACTCTTTTTATTGAGAGAAAAAGGAACTGAATTGCACAATCAAGGAAAATATCAGCCTAATTTTTTTTCTTTGGTCACTATTTTTTTTCTTCCAATTTGATCATTTCACATTAAGTTTATATGGGTTTAGACTTAATAGTATTTTTTAGTTGCCTAACATGGACTTCATAGGGATCCAATTATGTCAAGGAAAAATTCCAAGACATGATTGGTGCTTGGTTTTGAAAAATAAAGTTCATTTTCATTGATTTAAAACAATTAAAACTTAAATGATCAAATTTTAAAATTTAAATAATTACATGGACAGGGTTAACAAGCAATGATAAAAAGATTGACGTGTGGATTATACATACCAGTATGTGATTAAAGTTATTGTGCTTTGGTGGTGTGCAAGACGTCTTTTGGTTACCAATTGTCACCTTCCTTAGTGGTGTTTGATGCGTGTCAGTGGCCACTTTCCAATAAGGCGACATGCATGCATGTTTGATATACGTGAATGTCTTTTTTTTTCTTCTCCCCCCCCTCTCTCTCCTTGGTTTTCATGCAAATTCTCCACAAAACAGCTTTGTGTTTTGTCATTTTATTTTTATATCAAATTTAGTCGTCATTATTTTGATTGTAATTTATTTTGTTTTGGATCCATTTTTATTTCAAAAAAACATCATCCCTTAACATTACATTAATTGGAGATTGGGCTATGTCATTTTTTCTGGTTTATCTTTTATAGGGTAATACTGACCTTGTGACTCGGTTCATGTGACTAAAACTCTAAAAGGTTACTCCAAGTTGACTTTGGCTCTTTTTTTTTATAATTTATTTTTTATCTTTTAACATTAGGTTGGTTGTGGATTGAGCTTTTATTTTTTTTCTTTAAATAGAATTATCTCGATCTCATGACTTAAGACTGTGAGTTTATTGAGTTAACTTGAGTTGACTCAGTTTTTCTTCATATCGCTTTTTCATCAGTATTTTTTTCAATTTCTCCTTTCATTATTAGGTTGGCTTGAGAATTAAGTTTTATAATTTTTTTAATTTGCTTTTATGGGGTTATCGCGGTTTTACAATCCGGGTTGCAGGCTTAACAATTTGCCTTGGGGCAACTCAAGTTGTTTTTTTGTTATTTTTTAAAATTATTATTTTTTTCTAATTTTATCATTCAATATTAGATTGACTATGGACCAAACATTAAATTTTTTTTTTCATATTTATTTTTTATCATATTGCTATCACAATCTTATAACCCGGGTCATAAGTTTTATATGTTAACTAAGGCTGGTTTGAATAAATTAAATATGTTGCCTTTTAAATATTTCTAAGAAAAGACGTTCAGTATTTAAAAAAATATAATCTAATACACATTGGATTTTCTTGTTCATGGTTAAATTTTTTTTATATAGTAGATAACATGCTAGCAATTCCTTTATATTTCTTTATGTTTTAATAAAAAGTAGATCAAACCTGCAGTGAATGACGGGCAAAAAATCTAGTTAATACACAGGGTTAAAATGGTATAATTTCTCAAATAAGAACACGTTCCTAACGGCAATAGCAATTAAAAGTTGAAGTCTGCGGTCTCAGAGTTTAACCATAAATGTAGCTATGAGCTAAATACCCAAAAACGGCGAGTTCAAAGAGGGAATATCTAAATGAGCTGGAGCCCTCAGCCTCTTGAAGGCCTATCAGCACCTTTTACACTGCAAAGTCGTAAGAAAGGCAATGGAGGTTCGATTGGAGGCCCAATTTCAAACAATTGCTGCAGCTGCGAAGCCCAAACTTCTTCAAAACGGCCCATAATTAACTCCGACCAGTGCCCTCAATGGCCTGTAAAGTGTGTCTTCAGAAGGTCAAGCCGAGTAAATTCCCGGTGTGTTTTTCTTTGCTGTATTTTTAAAAAAACTTATTTTATCTTCCACCCGCACACTTCTGTTGCCGACTGCTTGGAAATTTATTTTAATTAAATAAATTATAAATAAATAAAAAATTTATTTTTTAAAATTTAATTCTTAATTTATAATGATTAATTAAAAATTAATAATGATGAAAATAATTTTTTTTTAATATTTTAACTTTTAAAATTCACTATATAAAAAAAAATGAAGAAAGAATTTCTAATTTATATTTTTCAGATTTTACATACTCTTTCTCATTTTATTTTTTATGTTTTTCTTTTCTTTTCATGCTTTGATTTTTCTTTTAAATCTAGAACTTGAATTCATCTTGTTGGAAGATATTTATATTATATAATTTTTTTATTTAAAAATCTTATTTAGAAGTGCATCTAAATCAGGGTTATGTTATTTGGATCTTGAGATTGCAAACATCCCAGTTGCACAGGGTGAAGAGCAATAAAGTTTTAAAAAAATATTTATAATTAAAAACAATAAAAAAATTATTATTTTAAAATGTTTCAACAAGTAATTACCATTCATGTTTTAATTTAAGCATAATTAATTTTATTATTAGTATACATGTTAGGTTTGCTGATTTTATATTAATTTTAAATTTGAATATATACTTACATACATGCTAATATTATATTATTATTTTTTTGTTGAAAGCATATTTACTATTAGTTATATTTTTACATGTTTATAGATTTAAATTTATATAAACACTAGATATTTTTAAAAATTTTCTTATATTTAACGTATCTAATAATAAACTAAACATTATTGTTCTATATTCTAATATATATATATCTGCAAACAATAGTACCAGCAGGCCAAGAAAGACCGATTTTGAATTACATCCACACGTATATTTGAATCTCTATTGATCCAACATATAATTAAATTAAAAAAATAAAATTATATTAAAATAAAAAAATACATGAAATTTAAAAATATTGTCTCTTGTTATCTTTGATATTTTTTTTTTATTACAAGTGCCTAGGAGGGGGATTGACACTTTGAGCACAACTCTGTAACAAGATATGCTCGCTGATTTCGTGGCAACCGATCATATTCAGATGCCATCCACACAAACTCTATTCGTCAAGACCGTGGCTGCGCAGCCGCCACAACACCCCAGATTTTAACGTGGTTTTCAGAATACTGCAAGCTGGTTAACAGTAACAGTCCCCAGAAGGTGTTTCACGACGAGAGAGTTATCTCGCCAGCCCTCTCACAAAGCTGTAATTGACGCATCAATCCAAACAAAGAGCCGAAGAAAGCTCGACATGTTCACCGTAGTGGTCTGTTCTCATTGTCTCAGCTACGTACGCATTCAATCCCTTGAAACCATGCGTGCCACTGTCATACTCTTGTTTAGCAGCCTGCTGAGACAAAGTCCTTGTCTTATCCTGATACCTGGACTGCTTTGCAAGGCTTGGAAAAGCAGCAATGGCCCACAGTTAAGGTCCTCTCACTTTCACTACTGAGAGCAAAGACAGGACCTCATCTCGAAGAAGAAGGGCACCGGAAAAGTCCCCATCTCAATTCTATTTTGCGCTGTTAATTAATTGGAAGTAGGGTCTTAACACAATTAAAAGGGGAAGACTCGGCAATTAGCATATAAAATAAAAAGATACGGAGAATTAACATATTTTTGGATATTATAGTTTTAAATCGTGATATTTAATTGATAGTTAGATTTAAAAACATGATATTTATTTAAATATCATGATTTAGAATTGTGACATCAATTAAAATTTCTTGACAGTTTAAAACTACGATATTTAATCAAATATCATGTTTTTAAAACATGATATCAATTAAATATTGCGGTTGTGAGCTACGAGATAAATTAATTTTCAGTACAATTAAGAAAGACAAACTGGTCGACCAGTTTGTAATGATTAGTTAAATCGGCTGATCGATTGACACTGAAAAACAAAGAGCAACTACTGTGTGAACAATAAATTTTTAAGGTTTTAATTGGAGTTTGTTTTTTGAGTCTACAGGTTGAACATATATGTATATTCTAACTCATAAAATATATTTGAAAGAAAAAATTCATATAATTATGATTTTTTTGTGAACTGGTCGACTTTCATTCAATAAGTTTAACCGACTGATCGATTGAGTTAGAGGATTGATAGTGATGATATTGTCTCTTCCAACAACAAATTTCTCCAACATGTAAATTTAACAAAAAAATATTTCTTATGAGATTTATTATTTAGTTTGTTAATTTGACATTTAATTTAGTTAATGATTTTAGAGAGTTAAAAATCTTTTAATTTTAACAAAATTTGAGCAGAGCTTCTCCTATATAGAAACTATACCCAAGATTTTGTTTCGTTTTAAAAATTTTATAAAGAATCACAATAACCAAACTCAACAAATTCTCACAATTTATAATTATAAGTAGCCTAAGAATACAAATAAAAAAACATATATACATGCAAAATGATACAAACCAGATCACAATAAAATATATGTATTCATATTGTATTTAAATGACATGTTAAATTTTAAGATATGTTTCAAGATTGATATCAAAAGTGATTATCATCAAATCATAATCAAATCGGAGAATGTATGGAAGAAAATATTTTGATTTGATTGTTGGGTTGTAATTGAATTTTTATAAGAGTTTTTAAAAATTATTTTCCTTACAGTAATTATGAAATGACTATGATTGTTAGTTAGATTTTAAAAATATCATTCCGGGACGTCGGTTTTGACCATTTTTATGATTTGCTTTGTTATTTTTGGGTTTGACGCTTTTTTCTTTATTTTTATTTGATGATCTTTTTTAACTTCCACGTACATCAATAACCCTCCCTGATGGGGGTAGTGCTGGGATCAGTTGTTAAGGCCACATGTTTCCCATAAATGCAAGAGACAAAGCCAAAAGGCCTCTGCTTATACAGACGTCTCCCTATTGCTTGTACAGTTTTATCTGTCTCCTTGGGTTGCTCTCATTGTCTCCCTTCCATGTCCATGGCTCATGGATCTCCGCCTAACTTCCTGTACTATTGTCCGCATGTTGGCCTTTGCCTGCATGCTATAAAAAGGACTCCTCCATCTTGCTTAAAGTTAACGACATGCGTGGATATTCCTTTGTTAAATTGCTGGCTAGTTCTATACGTACTGTAGTAATTAATTTGTTTCAACCATTACAGCTAAAGTTTGGCCAAGAAACTGGGCCCTGAGTCCTTGACCGAGGGAAAAGAAATTTAAAGATTTCCTTGAGATTTATACCAATATTTGCTGGACTCCAAACTCTGCTGTTACTTTAAACTGATCATACGTACCAAACTCACATTATCATTTTTTATTGGGTGAATGAGAGCATCATTCTTATGTTCTATTTTAAAAGCTAATGCTATATAAAGTGCTTAATTATGATACTGTCCATGAAGGAAAGTTGTTAGTTTTTCCTCACCTGGATGACTAAGAGCATCATCATTTCTTGCTATAATGGTCTGCAGCACCAACTCCTCAATATTTTATCCTTCCACTTGACAAGTCTTTGATATTTTGTTTCCCACAAGCAAGCAATTCTCTTTCTTATACAGTATCACTCATGCAGGCTGTTAGACAGTGACACTTTTTGAAAGTGATAGTGCAAATGTGTAATGGCACTTTCCAAGCAGATCTTAGCCTCATCTGAATTTAATGGAGGCCGAAAGACATCATCTTTCTCTTCCACGTTACAAATTTGAACCTCAGGTTAATGAGAACAAAGTTATCATCTTCCCCTTTCCTTGTTTTTGGGTTTCCTGATAATATATCACATTTTCAGCGTGTCGGCAAGCTAGTTTATTATAGTTATGGAAGTGATTATTTGCTTTATCATGGACTAATTCAATGATTATAACAACATTGGTGAAAAGCTATCCTTAATTGTCGAAAAAGAAAGGAAGTTAATTAGTTTGAACTTTGACAAGTAAATTAAGACATGGTTGGCTAAATAGTCTGATTTCAAAACAAATTCAGCGTACAGAGAAGGAAAAGGACGGAACAAACTAGGCTAGAAATCAAAACGTAGAGGATATGAAGAGGATCCCCAGAAACAAAGCTCCATGCCAGAGAGTGCCATTAAAGACAACGAACAGCTAGCCATAATTCACTAATTAGTTTCAATTCTGAACGGCTCCCAGAAAGGAGTTTTCTTGCTGAAAAATCTTCCCACCACCCTGGAATGCAAAATCTTGAAGGCCTCCTCGGATTTAATGCATCTTGTAGTCTTGTACTGGTTAACTGATGACCCTTGAGATACACAAAAATCCATGAGTGCATCGAAAGTTCCATGTGTCACCACTCTTATTTCCAGTGGTCCAATTGATTTGTCTTTCTTCCTACACCTTCTATAAATAGAATCGAGCGATTCTTCAACAGTGGAACAGCACTTTTCCATTGTAATTGGATCAAGCTCCGGCAGATCATTAGTTCCTTGCGTCTTAAGTTCCCAAAATAGCACATAATGACCTGGGATTGAGGAAGTGTCAGCGAAGCTCGTGTACTCCGTTAGAAGGAAACCGAGTGGCTCAAGGAGGACTTTAGCTTGTGTCACCGCCTTTAAGAGGTCTTCTTCATTGGTCTTGTCAGTATCGATACTTAAAACCACATTTCGCCGGTGCACAAAACGAAATTGAGGAGCATTATTGTAGAAGCCAGTTACCATAAGAATGTCTCCAACTCTATACCTATATAATCCTGAGAAAAGAATAAACAAAAAAGTGAGAAACTGATCAGCTATGAACTAGGCACGATCTTTCAACTGCAATCCATAACCAAAAGCAACTATAAAACTTATTACTCCATTTTTATGATTGATTGGGATTGACGAGTTCAAAATCAATTATAAAGCAAGTAGATGGGCAAAACAAAGCATGTTACGAAAACCTCACCTGTAAAAGTGGTGACAACTAGTTCATAGTAGTGACCAAGCTTGACGTCCTCAAGATCAACAGCTTCAACGTCCTTTTCCTTGCCATCCTCCTCTTGTTTGCCATTATGATCGGTAGCACCATTGCACTGGACAGCCTGTATCACTTTTTTGTTGTCTTTATCAACGGGCAAGAATTCAAAGTAAGCCATATTTGGAATGAGTGTGTAAGAGACATCAGAAGGGTTGCTTAGTGGTTTGAAGTTGATTCCCAAGTAACATTCAGAAGAGCCATACATTGTTGAAACTAATGGGAGCCCACCGCTATAGAATTCAAGGGTTGGAATGTATTGTGCCATAGAACCTGTAACAATAACTTCAATGTACTTTGTTCTCGGCCAAAGCTTCTTAATTATCCCTTCGCAAGATTTGCCGCTACATTCAACCTCGATTAAATCAGCCAATTCTGAATTGGGTTTGCTCAGAAATGACGAGACGGCATTTCTGCAATTGGGGTCAGTGATCCAATCACTGAGACGACCTGTTCTTATATTGGAGCATAATTCTTTCTGATATTCCTCCAAAAATTTGATAGCGCGCAGGAAAGCTGATGCAAAAACTGCACCAACTCTTAGAACCTCTTCGCGTTGTACTAAGCCACATAGCAATTGGCAGTACATGCTCTGCTTGCTATCAGGACACAAGATGGTCTCATCAGGGCTTGTATAAACGTTATATCGATTGAAAGCACGGTTTCTGAAGTTGCTGCTCTTGTAGTAGCTTGTTAGAACAGGTCTTGCCATCAAGCCCGAAGGGGTGCTAATTTCGGGTTTGGTAAACAAAAGATACATTCCTTTTCCCTGGTCCAAGCCATCAACATACCTGAAAAAGAAAAATAAAGTTGTTTAACTCTACTCACCCTGCTTACACTGTTCCATTATCTTATAAGCAGTTGTAAAATTCAAAAGCACAAGAATATGGAGAGAGTTTTCTTACTTGTTCATTATAGGCATAAGGAGGTTATAAAAGAATGTCTTTCTTTCCAATTCTTCAGCAGTCGAAGGCATCATTTTTGGCTGTCCTCCAGAAGTACCCGAGCTGCATATAATACGAATAATTAATAAAAATGATCAATTTCTGAGGATAAAAAGATTAACATGATCAAGAATTTCAAGGGAATTTATTTATGAAGAAATATGAGAAAATAAATGATAAATTTATATACCTTGTGAGGAGCTCAGTTATTGGTTGAGCTGAAATGATGGATGAAGGCTCTCCATTGGCAATTCGCTCGATACAAGGCTTGATATCCTCATAATTCACGATGGGAACTTTATTCTTGAAGTTTTCCTTACTAGAATCGCCGTTGAGAAAGCTTTTAAGATACCCTGTATGCAAATTTGTGGTCAGTATATACTCCAATACCTGTCGCTGTATTTGACATGCATTGTTGGTTAGGTCCTCCAAAAGCTTCAAGCCAGCTTCATTATCATTTGGATCAAAGATTGGCAACATTTTTTGAAATAATGGAAAGCTGGAATATAAAATGCAAGTTTTTGGTAAGAGTTTTTGCTGTTCTTACAACATCATACGACTCTTTGTCTAAATGGTAACCCAAATAAAGCTTCACAAGGGTATGCTCTCTTTCTATTCAACTGGATAAAAAAAAAAAAGTAGCTTGGCAGCTAAAGGCAAGAGCAAAGAGAATGGCGAGGACAAAACAGAAAGAGAACAACTTAATGGGAATCAATGCTTCTCCCCTCTCTCTCACTCACAAGTTACAACTGGAATGTGTTTCTTGGTAGCTGAGAGGTGGAGAGGAAGCGAATAAATAACAGATTCTGGAGGGGATTTTGGGAAATGATGTATATTCAAAATTTCTAAAAAATAAAAAGAAGAGGAAATGAAAGGGAGGTAGAGGCTATGGAGGTCCTACACACGTGCCCTTGTCTGGTAAACTGTGCTTAGATGTAGCCCTTATTGGTCAAAGTACCTATATAAGCTAAATGTGTGTACTTGTTTTTTAAATCAGCCTATAACACAAAGTAATTTAATAAGAATAAAATTGTTGCAGAGCTTCAAACCCAATACTGGCTTTTGTATGTATGCTTAAGATAAGCTTGGTCAGCAATTAAGTATATCCAATCATTAATGCCAATGTTGCTAAGAGTCCACCTCTCGTACTATATAATAAGATTAGGCAGATGGAATGAGGCAAAATATGATGATTAACAATAATAAAGTGATGCATTAAACCTGAGTAGTCAGCCTATGGGAGAATAGGGCAATGTTGTGATCAATTGACAATCATGCAGAAGCTTGCTTTACAGCTCTTTTGTTGTGCAAAAAAACCCAGCAGGGAAACAAACACCATTTCTAGAGGGAGGGGGGGCGCTCTACACGTATTAATTGATCAAGAATTAGTCAATGATGTTAGATTGTTAGGACAGCACCACGTACACATGGAAATTTGCACGAAAACAAAATAGATTACACACCGCATGACCACTCTTATTAAGCCTTTGCTTGTCACAATTTGGGATAAACGTCGGATTAGACAACAAGGACGGGTCTGCTTGGCTGCCACTTCCATTAATCTTAAGCAAAAGAGAGTGTCTTCAATGGGACATGGAACCAAGCTTCCACAACCAAGCATGTTGCTGAGACCCACATTAATTATAGACTTCTGTGCCTCTAGGAACTTTCAAGCTAATGACATTCATTTCCTCATTGTTTATACTCTCAGGATCAATCATTTATGCTAAATCTAAAACTACAAGGTATCATCAATTTGTTACTCAAAGAAGATGACATGAATATAATTTAGTGAAAGGCCTAGCCTCCAGGAGTTGATATATACCAATTGCCATCATTCAACCATGTAAAATTCATCTTGGGATGGTGAACCGTAAATGAGGTGTATGGTCATTACTATCCTTTCCGAACTTAGAGGAGAAATGTGTTTATATAAACCGCGATACCATTTTAAGATAATACTAGCCAGTTTTCAGGTTACTCTGTGGGCATCAACTTGGCATAATCACAAAATTTTCAAAATATTATATGTTATTCATTAATTTGCTAAT
Organism: Populus trichocarpa; assembly: GCF_000002775.5. Lineage (NCBI taxonomy): Eukaryota > Viridiplantae > Streptophyta > Magnoliopsida > Malpighiales > Salicaceae > Populus > Populus trichocarpa. Next base: position 17,108,410 of record NC_037287.2, on the reverse strand, counting down.
AATTTGTTTTTTTTTTTTTTAAGAAAAGGAATCGGAAGAAGAAGAAAGTAGAAGAATGAGACAAGGGTTTGTTATAGCAGTGAATCATGTGTCTTTTCAAGGACCCCCAAATTTATGACCAATGGAACCAAAACGTTATCGGGATCCAAACCTGGAGCTCGCATTCAAGCCATGTTGGATTTGATTATATATTAATTTCGGGGCTACAAGTCAAGAAAGTCCTCCATGCATGCCTTGCATGATGTGAACCCTCCGTGTCATTTTTAAGGATTTGAGGACGAGAGCAAAGAAAAGACCAGCAGTATCACCGTTAGAGAACAATATAAAACTGTTGTTTGACAATCACTACTAGTATTTTAAGTAAAATCAAGCTACCACATAAAATTAACCATGCTTTACAGCTATACGTGACTCGTCTTTCCAGGCTTCACTACTGATCTCCCCGGATTGTAAGCCAAAATCCCTCCTCGTTCTTTTACGGGGAAGCCAACACGCCATGAAAAAACAGCTTGCTAGAACAAAATTGGTACGCTGTTTCTATTATACGACAAGAATATTTGTAGTTTTATCAGCCACAAGTTTCATTATATTCATCAGAAAGAAAAAAAAAGTTCCAACACATCAACCTACTAAAGCACAGACGTTACAGCAGTTGTTTGCTTGCGTGATCTGTAAACAGTGAAATACTTGTATGAATCTCACAAGAAATATAACCCAACTGGCTATGATGTGAAGTTGTGAATCCAGAAACGCCCAAGGGGCAAGAAAAGATAGGTAGCAGAACAGGCAGTTTATTTATTATTAATTCTTGGTTGGAGGTCTCAGCCTTGAGCAAAAACTGAATTCTTCATTTGGCGTGTAAATGCCCACGTCTCCACCTGGAATTGGCCCTATATTAATTATATGCAACACAGGTACAACATGCGATGGTTTAGCTAGCACGCAAGTGGAACTTTAAGTGCACCAGTTAATTCTCTGCATTGCGTTGCATGACATGACAAAATAAGTTCAGCGATGTAGTTCCTTCCATGCCCATTATTAAATATTTGAAGCTGGATTATCACAAACTTTAATGAATGAAGTTTCTTGTGTGTTCGCTAGCTAGCGTAGTCAAAAAGCTTCACTTAAATAGCACTATTCAAGGTTCATATATATATATATATATATATATATATATATATATATAGGTACTGTTGAAATATCATTAATTCACACATGCGACATTAACTGGGGCGATTAATTTGTGCTGAACACCGAAAAGTGAAAAAACAGAAAGAAAGAAAAACTAAAATATGCAGCCTTCAATATTTCTTGCAAATTGCAAACTCCACATAAAAGTCTCAAGATTCTTTCCCTATTTGCACTGGAGATTGAACATATCATCCTGATGTGTGTGTAAAGAAGTACCTTATGAACCCACTGGTAATTAGAACGTGAATGACTTTAAATCCAGTTAAAACGGACTTAGTCTAGACATGCAAACTGGCATAAAAGTCACTCTGACTGCTAAGAACGCACAACAAAAGATGTGTATCCACAGTTTGTTGTAATTCTGTAATGATTACAGGCACGGTGGAGATCGGAGAAAACATGTCAATAGTTGAACTAGTCCTGTTTGTGACCTTACTGGATACAGCTAGTGCAGAAAGCATAGAGCAATTAATTAAGCAATGTTACTTAAGAAAAAATTAGGCAGCCATCTAGGCACCGATCCCGATGAAGATATGCGAAACGATGTTCGATAAGATCATCGAATTAGAGATGAAAAATAGTACTTTAATCCTTTATGAAAGATATTAGGGCGTATATCGGGATTTGCTAGAATTGGTTTCAGAGCTCTTCATATTCAAAGGAATAAAACAATGCAGGCGTCTTCAGGAGGGGGCAGAATACCCTTGAAATGGGCTGATGAAGAGGAGCAAACAAGGGCAAGAAGGCCGAGTTTCATTTCTTTGCCTCTTTATTTGAAATAATTATCATTGTTGACTAGCTAGCAAAACATTAAGTTTGGGTTCTCTAGAGTAGCCACAAGTTTTGAGATAAAGGATTAGACCCAGGCTTACAAATTTGTTGATAGTAAATGCCTAATCTCAATAAATGATGCATTAGATTTTTTTACTGTTTAATTGGATATAATTTTTTTATTTAACTATTGGATGAGGCTGAAACTTTATTAAGAGATTCTAATTTCTTATAGAGTTATAATTTTGTAGCAATTAGAAAATAGAAAGGTCTTCCAATGAGACCTATAAGTTATTATTTGTGATTTGTAATAATTTTTCCTAGTTGGTCATAATTTTTTTGCAGTTTAATTGAACAATTTTTTTATTCAATCGATCGTTCGAATTAGGCTGGAACTTTGTTAAAAAATTCTAAAAATCTTGTTTTTTATAAAGTTAAAATTTTATAGCAATTAGAAAATAAAAAGGCCTCTCGATTAGGCTTATAAGTTACCATTTGTGATTTGCGATATTTTTCCTAGTTGGTTTAAAATTTATTTTCTTATTTGGTTTAGAAATCTTTTATTATTTTTCTAGATTTTCTTAGGAAATTTCTACTAGTATAAATAGAGTTATTTAACTTGTATTTTAATAAACTACATAAACATAAATTATTAAGTAATAAAATTTTGAATTAGAGTTTTAATGTAGTCCATGTTCAACATAATTCTATGTTTTTATGCTTGTTGTCTTTCTTGTATTACTTTTGTTAGCGTTAGTTGATATTACAACTTAACGACCTCAGGTTATTGCCCTGCAACTCCAAGTTGTTTTGTTTGTTATGTGTATCTAAATAATTGTGGTTGGAAAAGATCACATAGGAGAACATATTCATGTAAGAGGGGATGATGAGATTCTTTTCGGGATATAAACGTTTAGGAATTAGTGATAAAAAACATGCATAAACATATTATAAAATTCAAAAGAAGTGTTCATGAACTGATGATAGAAGATATGTAAAGATAAATTACAAAGTTAACCTATTAGTTAATGAATGTAAGGAGCTTGAAAGATCATAAGAATAGTTATCATGGATCTATAATTAGTTTTGAAAACATGTTTCAACGAAGATAACTATTTGACTAGGATTGGCCTTCAAATACATAACCTATTACACCTAGATTACACATTCCTGCGTACCTCTTTTTCAATAAAAATAAAGATACTTTAGTATAAAAGATCAAGTTACAACAATACTATAATATAATAACCTAGTTGGAATACAACTTGTTAATTATATTATTTTATTCCATGTTTAAAACCATCAATTAAATAGGTTAGGTTGTGTGTTAATGAAAACTAAAATTCATTTTATAGAGAATTTTAAAAATAAGCATCATGTGTAATTTAATACATCCAAAAAATAAATTTCTCTTAATGTTATTCTCAAAACTCAAACTATAAACATGAAGAGAGTGGGAAAATCTCTTCAACCATTAGGCAATGGCCTAAACTTAATTTTTGTTTTCAATTACATGGCAAGGGGTAATCTCGGGGCATTTTGTGCAATGATAGAGATCTCAGAATAATTATAATCGAATCAAAACTAATTTTTTTTCTTAAATAATCTAAAAATATATATACTTATACATAAATTCCAAAAAATATAAAATTCAAGACAAATATAATTAAACAACGAGAGGCAGCCTCTTATTGTTGGGTGCCTAACGAGACGGAGTCAGGACCAGAAAAAAAAACGTTGGGCTAGGGCCCAATCAAGAGTGGCTAATTTTATCAGCTTTTAGCTCATAAAAGCCTTTTTTTTTTCTCTCACACTATGACGTACATGAATTAGTTTTCTGGTGAAAAAAAATGTTGTGTAAATAGATATATATATTATATACTCGGTAAAGAATATTGTATTTTTACATCTATATACACAACGGGCTAAATAAATAGATGATTTATGATTATACATACATATATATGATATTGGTAATCTTAAAAAGTACGTTGGATGGTTAAGAAAGTTTGTTATCTTTCTTTTTAGTTTCAACTTGAAAATCTTAGAGAAAAGAAATCGAATTTTTAGACATCAACGTGCTATGCTTATTGGCTATATTGCATGTGCCATTACAATGCTTTTTAGGGGTAAGTAAAAAAAATAAAAAAAACCCGATTAAACCAAGAAAATAAAAAAATAACTGAAAAAACCGAACCGTGAAAAAAAACCGATTAAAATTTTGAAAAAACTGGCCGGTTCGGTTCAGTTTCGGTTTTATAAGCCTGAAATTGAAAAAACCGAACCGAACTTAAACAAAAAAAATTGGAAAAAATTGAGTTAATCTGAAAAAACCGAGCAAAAACCGAGCCAAACCGGAAAAACCAATCCAAAACCGAAAAAACAGAGCCAAACCGGTTTTTATTCTAAAAAACCAAACCGAACCGAAACTGGTCGGTTTGAACCGGTTTCGGTTTCTTTTTTATTTTTAAAAAAATTAGTTTAATTACTTTAAAAATAAAAAAAATCAAACCAAACCAAAAATAATCATCCCTAATACACTTCTGTTTCACGAGAATCATGAAATTTTAAGACATTCAGTTAATTATGGAATCATTTAAAATACTGGGCTTATATGTGTTTTTGTAAATGGGCAGACAATAGGACATGGTTTTTAGGGCATGTTCTGTTGATAAAGCCCAGAAGCAGGGAGCCTGAAATTCTTTTTTAAGGATATTACAAGGATGATGCACTCGGTTCATTCTTGACATCCACGACAAACAAACAACTACAAGTTGTGTTTTTCTTGAGGCTCTCTGATCATCAAAGAGTTGTCAACCATATGTGTTGATTTTGTATTTCGATATGTTCTTCGAGATTAAGTCAGAGCTGTTAGAGATGAAATAATAAAAAAGAATAAAAATTTAAAAACTAAATGCTTATTATTTTTTAAAACATAATTGAATCAAAAGTACATATTACTGAAGTACTGGTTTGCTGGGAATTGTAGATGGATACTTGTTGGATCATTTATTGTGTTTGTATGAAGATTATAAATATTTTAAACGTCTTTTTTTTTCTTTTCTGCAAGCAACTTTAAGTCCTGTCATGACCGTTATTTGTGTTTCCTGAAGAAACTCTCATAATAACATGATTTAAACCTCGTCGTTTTGGATTGAAAATGGGTAATAGTTTGTTGTTTTATTCAAATGAATACATAGTCACTTGCAAACTGCCGGTGGGTGTTATGCCAACCAACATGTAGTTGTGCCAAGCTTACAGAGGGGTGATTTCTTAGGAAGAAGAGCGAGTTAAGATTATGATATATAGTCTATTGTCTTCTTATATCATCTCCCTGCCCTGCTAGGTAAATTGTTATGGAGTTCTCGTGATGATGTACTGATTAGCAAAAGGGTTTTGATTTTGATGTTAATTGTTTTGGGTTCTTTATGACTGTAAGATTTCGGATTTCATGTGATGAGAAATGTTTTGAATATCAATCCAAGTGTGTGTCTCTCTCTCTCTCTCTCTCTCTCTCTCTCTCTCTCTCTCTCTCTCTCTCTCTCTCTCTATATATATATATATATATATATATATATATATATATATATATATTGATAACAATGAGTGTCCAGGTCAATTTATGTGTATCCTGATTAATATTTTGAAATCCTGAAATTAACGATCATGGAAGCTTTCAGTGGTCCTGAAGTCTGTAATACTCGAACTAGTGACTTTTGAAAAACAAACCCAGAATCTGACTAGTTAAGCTACACCCCTCATAATTATTTTTATTGTATATTTGATTGTTGTTGTAGTCTGATTTTCTAATGATCTGTTTGTTTTTGCGTTTTAAAAGTGTTTTTGAAAAAAATTAAATTTTTTTTATTTTTTTCTTTGTTTCAATTAATATTTTTTTGATGTTTTTAGATTATTTTGGTGTGCTGATATCAAAAATAATTTTTAACAAATAAAAAAAAATTATTTTAATATATTTTTAAATGAAAAACACTTAAAATTTCATTACTGAAGGATGGAGTTGCAGGAAGTATATTTGGAGGGTTTGGTGTTCCGTCCTGTGTTAAACGGGTGGTATTTCGTGGCTAGTGTTATGTCATGAAGTGGAATATTTCATTTATGTACATTTTGATCTCTAATATTTTTCAAACATTTTATTTTGGTTTTTATGTTTTATTTCTTATAAATAAGTCCTTTATTAAAGTTTTTGGTCCCAAATGTAATTTAAATAAAATATTAACTTTCCAAAATCTCAACTTAAAAAAAATTGAATCAAAACATACAAGAAAAAAAAGGAAAAAAATGTTCTCGTGATAGATATATCATATTATAGAAATTTATTGTCAAAACTAGTTTTGGGTAAATACCTAGCAAATCATGATTAGTCTTGGACATGTTTCATGTTTTTATGTGTAGTTTTGTTTCTTTTAAGTTTCTTTCTCTCCCCTCCTTTTTTTTCTTCCTTTTTTTTTTTTTTTTCCTTTTCCCTTTTTATTCTCCCCCTTCATTTCCCCCTTCCTTTTATTTCCAATAGTTATTTCCAATAGCCATCACATTATCCCCTCTCTCAAAGATTGCTATGTTTCTGATTACTTCTTGAAGAATTATTTGAGATATTGACATAAATAAAAAATGATATTATAAGAAAAATAGCATCCAATATATATTATATTTTGAGTTTATTATTATATATTTTTTTAATTAGAAAATAAGTTAGCAATACCTGATACTTTTTACTTTAAAAAATGATCTGACTCGCAATACAATCTAATGTTAGCATGTTATACTTTTTTTTATTCCTAGTTAATTGTTATATTTGCTTGAGTTAAAAAAATAATCTGACTTACAATGCAGTTTATTGTTAGCATGTCATATGTTTTTTTTCCTAGTTAATGGTTATATTTACTTGAGTCTTGGACTGGTGTTTGTTTGTGTGTTTTTTTTTTAATATTCTTAGATGTAGTGTCTTATTATTTATTTTTTTATATATTTTATTTAATCTATGTTTTATTTTTTCAGATTCATTGTTTGATAAAAAAAAAAATGTTGATATGTTTAAATAATTGTTCGCAGTTTTCATGATAATAAAATTAGTAGTAGCAGATGTGGTTTTTATTAATGTTTTTTACATTAAAATTGTTTCATGTTCTTCCATATTCACCTTTTTCTTTCGTTTATTAATATTATTTCTTATAGATGGATATGCCAATTTGATTTCTACTTTCTATCTGTTTACTGTAAAACTAGCTTTTTATTTGTAATACACGTGTATAAATATTTTACCTCCATTTCTTGGTTTTAATTGACATAGACTTGATGAAAAAAAAAAAGATTGCAGGGATGAATGTAAGACAAAATAAAAATACAGACCACATTAGGAAATCTCAAAGAGTTCAAGTACCAAATATATTGTCGCTAATCGGACAAAGGTGAAGAAAAATAGAAGATATCACTACATAGACGGTTATGCCCCTGGTGTTCATGTTGCCCTAGACCCTTCGACATGAAAGGCCGAGATGTCATAGGTCGAAATCCAACGGCTTATAAGCCTCATTCAGCCCTTTATATTTATCTCAACCAGCCGCTTCGCCATCTCCTTTCTTTCTCGTGCTCTCTGAGGTTTTTCGTCCAGGGTTTCGTATTCCTGCAAAAGAGAAACTCGTTTCAAGGATCAAAATGGTGTGTCACTCTGTAATAATTTCGTTCTTTCTTTGCCATGATCTGCTTTGTCTTTTAACTGATCTGTTTTTTGACTGTTGTTAATGAAAGGTTCTCCAAAACGATATCGATTTGCTTAACCCACCAGCAGAGCTTGAGAAGAGGAAGCACAAGCTCAAGCGTCTTGTTCAGTCCCCCAATTCCTTTTTCATGGTAATTATAAATAATTTTTTCTTCTGTTTATTTTTTTCTGATTATATCGTTAGTTTATGATAATATTTTCATGTAAAAACTTGCAGGATGTGAAGTGCCAGGGTTGCTTCAACATGTAAGTCCTGTCATGACCTTTGTTTATTTTTTCTTGATAATTTTTTTCATAATAACAAGATTTAAGCTTTTATCTGTTTGGATTGAAATATTTTTCTTGATGAATTTTTCATAATAACAAGATTTAAGCTTGTATCTGTTTGGATTGAAAATGGGTAGTATTTGTTTTTTATTTATTTAAATGAATACGTATATGTGCAGAACAACAGTGTTTAGCCACTCCCAAACAGTTGTGGTGTGTGGGAACTGCCAGACAGTGTTGTGCCAACCAACTGGGGGTCGTGCCAAGCTTACAGAGGGATGCTCGTTCAGGAAGAAGAGCGAGTGAAGACAATGATAATTTACTGCCTCTTTATTTCTTCCTGCCCTGTTCGGTAAAATTTTTGGAGTTGTTTCTCAGGCATGATGATGATGAATTGAAAACAGGGGTTTTGATTTTGATGTTTAATCGTCTTAGGTCCTCTATGACTATATGATTTTGGATTTGATGCACTGAGAAATGTTCTCAATATCAATTTAGGTCTATTATTTAGATTTTGAATGATGTTGCTGCCTTTCATTATGTTTCTGTTGATTATGGTCTATGCCTTTTTTGAGGCTTCATGTTTCTACATAATGCTGCATTATGCTTGTCAAGCTTTTATCTTATAATTTATGGAAATTGGTTGATGGTACATTAGGAATGTTATTTAATTTTCCCCTACTATGCTAGCAATAGCTAGGCTCATAGTTTTTTCTGCCACCAGCTTTGATGAGAGCAATGGAGTTCATAATGATCTTGTCCGAGTATTTCTTGATTTTGGAGAATGGGTTTTGAGTTTTATGTATAATGATAGTCAAAGCACCTAGACAAAACGACTATGTACTGTCTTCTATTCCAGCCATTAGAAAGTGTTTTGATTTCTCTAGTTTTCATGCTTTTTTATGACATCTTTTGCATTTTGAATGGATTTCCCATTTTTGGGTGAAGCGAATTTCCTGCCATCGGTAAGGTGTTATACTGGACTTGTGTTTAGCTTTGAGAATGCTTGTATTGATTTGAGATTACTAGGTGAATGCGGTAGTTTGGTAATTTAGGCAAGGAAGAATTGACATGGCATACACATCAATCACACATCCTCATTCTTATAAAATCCACTTGCATATTTAAAAGTTTGACACCATCATTGATTACTTACATTTCTAAGTCTTAGTCTGAAAACATAGTAAACATTGCTGTTATATGTTTGATTTTGGTACAATGTTCTATTGTATTGAAATGGCTTCCACGCGATTTCACGCGATGTTTTGTAGCTGGTAAATTTGTACGGTTATGGGTTAAATTTACTGTGAAGGAGACAACGCTTTAAAATAGGCCTTTGTTTTGTAATGCTTACATGGATCTATGTCTTTTTTAGCAAAATAACAGTTTGGTAAGTTTGGTTCACGTCGAAGAAAAAAAGAGACTTGAAGGTACATGGAAGTTACGTTTATGATATCATCGGGTCTACTAGAAGGATTTTAATTAGCAAATTAAACTATAATGAAGATGTCATTAATGGTGACTGGAGTGGGCTCACCTTAACTATATCAAAGAGGCCATCAGCGCTTGCGTTTCCCTTCTTGCCAATGGATCTCCCAACTATTTTGGAACTCAAACTGAGCCATGTTCTGTAATGGATTCCTGTTTTTCATCTTGGTAGGAACCTTGAGGGCTTTTGTACTCTATGAGTTTGAAGTGTGACTGACCTTATGAAAGTGGTAGAAGTATAAAGATCAGTGTAAATTGTTCAAAAAATTGACACAACTATGATTCGAAGCATGAAATAGTCTTATGAAAAGATGAGTGGATGTCATCTTGAACAATTCGTAGCTGACTGCTCAGGGTTCTGTAGCCATGATTTTGAACAATAGCCTTAATTAGATTTTAAAAAAACTTTTTAAGTATTCTATCCAGTTATTTGTAGCCATCATTCAAGTCTAAACTGTTTGATTCTTGAATTTTATATAAAATTAAAATTAATCATTGATTTATAAAACAATGTTTGCGCCGATGCTTCCCGAATGCAATCCTTAATGCTGCGGGCTTTGTGCAACTTCTTCTGACTGAGAATGTGATTATCTCGTGCTTGTAAATGTGAGTATTATCGCTCTTTATGGCCATGGTTCCCTGGCGATGAATCAAAAGGACAGAAATAAAAGGTAGAAACTTTACACTGATCCCAGCCTCTACTTGATTCTTTTTTCCCTTCTGATCTGAAGATGCAATATTAGACCTTAACTTAGCACGTTTAAGATTTCCGATTTGACTGAAAAATGAGCAGTTAAAATAAGATTAACACGAGTCCTTTGGGTTGGATTGTACCGCACTTTTGCGCTGTAAATCCTATTTCAAAAGATATAACCGCACAGGAGTTTCACCATATGGCAGCAATAATTTTCGAAACAATCATTTTTACAGAAAGCCAAAGTGCCAATATTGTAACACTATTGGTCACACGTACATGTCCAAAGCTACAATCCATGACTACAAATTATGCTGATAAGATGCTTGTTAAGGGACTTAAATGGCTAATTAACTCTGGGGCATCACATAACATCACTTCTGATCTCTTGAACCTTTCCATTTACTCTGAATATGATGATATTGATGCCGTGTATATAACACAATTAAAAAATACAAAGCTCGTCTTGTTACAAAAGAATTTCACTAATGATCTTAACTACACAGAAACATTTTCACATGTTATTAAACTAGCAATAATATAGACTGTTATATCACTTACCATTACTCATAATTAATCTCCGTGTCAACTAGACATGAATAATGCATTTCTTTATGGTAAGCTCACTGAAGCTGTTTACATGAAGCAACCAACAAAATTTATTGACACAGATCATCCATCTCATATTTGTTAACTCAGACAGTCTCTTTATGGTCTTAAACAGACTCGTTGTGCCTGGTATCAAACTCTTAGTCATGGTTTGACTTCATTGGGCTTTCAACAATCTTAAGTAGATCCTTCTTTATTCCTTTATCATAATACAAATCATATTGCATGCTACTTGGTTCATATAGATGATTTAATCATTATAGAAAACTTTAATCCTTTTATTGTCAGGTTCATTTCTTTATTAAGCTAACAATTTAATCTAAAGGATCTTGAGAGTTTGCATATTTTTCTAGGAGTTGAGGTGGTTCATACTATGTCATAATTTTTTTTTATAAGTCATCATTAGTACATTCACGACATATTATCACTATATAACTTGGAAAGAGCTAAATCAGTCCACACATCTCTTTCCATAACATAGGCACTTAGCTTACATGATGGAACTACTGCTGCTGATCCCACATTGTATATAAGTGTTCTTGGTGTCTTACAATATTTGTTACTAACTCAACCATACATTTGCCTTAGTTTATGCATAAGCCCTCTCACACTCATTGACCTAAAATCAGTAGACTACTTCACTATCTCGAAGGGACTCTTTATTGTGGCTTCATCATTGATGTGTTTCATTAATGATTGTTATTGCATATTTTAATGCTGAATGGGCTTGAAATATGGATGGCAGAACCTCCACAATGCTTACATGGTCTTTTTAAGGTTTAACCTAATATCCCGAAGCACAAGAAAGCAACATGTTGTTTCTCATTCTTCAACTGAAGCAGAGTATCATGCTTTAGCTACCACATCTTTTGAGATTGGGTGGTTATCTTTTTTTTAAGGAACTTCATATTCCCATTGAACAATTGCCTCTCATTTTATGTGATAACATTGGAGCAAATCAGTTGAGTCTCAATCCATTTCATTATTATCAGATGAAACTTATTGCCATTGACTTATATTTTGTTGCAAAAGGGCTACCGGATGTTCATCATGTTTCATCACATGATCAAATGGCTAATTTAATGATAAAATCTCACCCTCGATCTCATTTTAAAGCATTTAGATTCAAGATTGGCATTATTAATGGTGAGTCAATCTTGCGAGGACATGTTAAGGATTCTAGTTGTAATGTTCAAAGAAACAGGAAAATATTGGCTATAACATAAACTATATGAAGATATTTAAGTAATCAATAGAGGATTCATCACTCTAGGTGGATTAGAAAAAATATTCTATTTGTTCTCAAATAATATTGATTGTAAAATCCTTAGCCAAAGTATAATGAAATTTAAAAAGAGTTTCAAATCTTATTCAAAGAATTAAGGGCTATAATGCTTAGAACTAAAATGATTTAACAAAGCAGACATATTCTATGTTAAAATATCTAAATCGAAACATTCTTGATGAAGGGATAACAATTACACTGAGAAACAAACTAGTCACTGAAAGGTTAAGTCAAACCACTTATGACTTTTCTAATATTTTGAGGATCATGACAAGTTGCTAAACATTGTATTTGATCTTCAAATACAAATCAATTAATTTTTGAATTGTTAATAAATTAAATTGTTTACTTTATTTAATCTTATTTTATTTAGAATTATGATTTATATCCTGGACAACTTATTAGGGAATCTAATGGGCCATACATATAAGAATTTTTGTTAAAAATTAAAATGGAATGATTAATCAAAGTGTGACTTGATTATAAATAAGTTTTAGAAATTGAAGACCTAAATGTAATTAATACATGTATTACAATTCTAGACATAGAAAAATCAAGTAAGGATTTGGTTAAAAAAATTTCTAAAATTATTTTAAAATAATATATATGATATTATTTAAGGGGAAAATTAGTATTTTGATATTAATAGGGTTTTTAAGTTTTCTTATAAATAAAATATTATGATTCTTATTTTTTTTATAAGAAAAAAAATAAAATACAATACAAAAACACCTAAAACACAAAAAAAAAAAAAAATTAACATAACAAACCTTCTCTTTTATTTGCAGTATCGGCAGACAACATAATTTGCCAACAATCCTTAACGAGAAAGATGATTCCATAAAATAATTTTAATCCTTTTGTTTTCTATGACCGGGTAAATGAAAGGAAATGTCAAAATCATATGATTAAAGAAGCTGCTGTCCTTTTCCAAGTCCTAGTCAGATAGGTACCAAACAACAGCATCATCTAGCAATTTACTAGTAGTGAACAGGGGATAGCAGGCAGAGTTGATTTCTTCCCCTGATTCCTATCCCTATTGTAGTTCAAGTCTAATGAGAATTCAGAAACCGCTATTTCCCTGAAGGAGCATAGCCAGGAATTCCATGTTTTGCAACTTGTCTGATACTTCGAGTCATTCAGTTCTTCAGTTGCCATTATTGACCGCACGGTTACGCACTTTCCCTTTTTAAACACCTCTCTTTCGTTTAGCTTACTTCTCTTATACATCGTCGTTGGTGTCAACCTCAATCTTTTTTATCTATTTTTGCTTGCTACCCACAGATAGTTCTTCCATCACTAAAGGGAAAGGGCAAGGCAAGCATTTTATGCAGTGCTTGAACTTGTTACTCCTGCTAGATTTTTGTCATTTTCTTTGTTTCTATATTTTCTACTGTTAGTAAACCAAGGATACATCATCATGTCTGCTTTGTTAGCAAGAACAGGAAGACACAGACAACGTTACGTGGATCAATTTAGGCTTGTGGCCGGGTACGCAAAACTTTTGATTTAAATTCTGTTCGGTGTTAATTTTCCTAATTCCCGTTTTGTTTTCTTAAGGTTTATTGCATAATCCATAATAAGTCCACAAATGGGAAATTAATGAAAGCTTCACTGCGTATGTCAGCAAGTTCCCTTCTGGGGCTTCTCTGTGTTGAATTTTGTCGTTTCTTAGAAGCGATGTAGTGCTATTATTAAGGTGTAATTAAGCAGATATGTTTCGTTTTACGTAAATTTGTTGGTGATAAACATATTTATAGACCTGGACCCCAAGCATTGACTCTCTGTTTACTCTGCTGTTATACAAGTTTATGGATAAGGAACATTCATTATTATGGAATATGGATAGTCATTACGTGTCCATCTTCTTCATCCAAAATGGCGTGACTCTTGTACAGTGTACAGAGTACAGACAGGATCTATGCTGAGAAAATTGCTCAGATGGCCGTCCATATCATTCTACTATGCTGAGAAAATTGTTCAATAGCTTTTTTGTCTTTGTATACGACACAAATTTTAATAGCTATATTACTTGATATGAATGCTGCTGCTAATTTGATTGCGAAGAATGAATTTCAACATAGAAAAATAAAGTTTTGTTTTTTCAACAAGTTGAATTAATTGCCATTTTTAAGGGAAAACTATCTTTCTGGGACAGCTTCGATATGCTTTTGCGACATTCTTAAGCATGGTGACAGATTCATCCTTCAATTATGAACTTCACGGGACCTGAACAATTTGGAAACTATAGTAACTTTGCTGTAATGTTGTTGACATGATATTGAGAATTGTCTTGGTGGATTACTTGACACATGGAGCGTGATTCTTGTGTTAATCTGCTTTTTACGCAAATGTTAATTCTCAATTTTTGTTTCTACTGATATTTTTATTGAATTGCACTATTCTGATTGCTATGTGAAAACCAGGTGCATTCCCTTCAAACTTGAAAAGAATGTTGAGGATCAAGGCTGCAATGTGGAGGATAGGGTTCTTGTTCTCATGATTTCAACACCAAAACGTGATGATCTTGTGTTCCCAAAAGTATTTATCTTCTTCCTTTCCATGTTCGACAACTGAGATAGAAATTTTTTACTTTTGTAATAGGCATGAACAGTATTGTCAATATAACCTTCAAAGTCATCAATACTGATCTCATCTTTTGATTACCAGGGTGGATGGGAGAATGATGAGACCCTTGATGAAGCTGCATGTCGTGAAGCGATCGAGGAAGCTGGAGTGAAAGGGATACTTGATGTAGGTCTCTTTTCCTTACTTGGGAGAGGCAAAACTCCTGTTTCAAATGCTTTGCTATCAATAACGAACAATATTCGCTTGATTTTCTAAATGGGGTGGTTTAAACATATTTCTATCTAGTTGCTTCTAGCATTTTCAACGAGAACTAAATCGTGAGATTTATTACCATTAAGATTAAGTCCTAATTCCATGTTGCCTTTAGCCTTATCTTGGATGGATGGGATCAGGTAGAATAGAACTTACTTTCCCACCAGCTGGCGTTGAACAATTCAGTTTCATCTGAGACACGAGCTTATTTGGGTAAAAAGAACAACTTGCTGTTAATTTAAAGACAAAACAAATGAATTTCAGGGAGAAGATTTTCCTTGATTTCTCTTTTTTTAAATCAAATTATCTTGTACATGAAATGACCCAAGTGCTGCATATAAATTTCGTACTGTATTACCTAGGCAGAAGTGTATCAACCTGAAAGAGGCATTACTCCTTGCTTAAACTACTAGATTTCAGCTTAAAACTTGAATTCAAAAGACCTGAATGAGGTTGTTTTATGTTCTAAACTTTGTTATTTTTTGGATAAGATTAGACCAGATAATCGATCACGTATGGTTTTCTGGAATCATGTAGAAATAAATGATCGATATCTATTTATTTAGATAGTAGAGAAGTTTGAAATGGAAATCTCACTCCTGACTGGTATATATGCATCCAGGAGGTTATAACTCTTAAGTATGCATCAAAATGAAAGTGTTTCTGCTCATCACAGGAAAATCCATTGGGAGTCTGGGAGTTTCGAAGCAAGAGCAGCCAGAATAGCTGCAGCCTTGCAGGAGGTTGTCGAGGCTATATGTTTGCGCTGCAGGTGACTGAAGAGCTTGACCACTGGCCAGGACAGGCTAGTTACAACAGGAAATGGGTTAGTGCTTCTTGTTTACCTATAATGGAAATATGAGAAATTATCATGGTATCTTATTTATAAGCACATTTGTTTTCATCTGCTAAAGCTGACACTACACGAAGCATTTGAACACTGCCGGTACGATTGGATGAGAGATGCTCTGAAACATTTTCTGACTTCTCTTCTGAGAAGCAAGGACCTTGGTAGAAGAGCAGATCTGGCAAAGATTCATATGATTCCAGTTTCTGATAACGAGGAGGAGAGTGCAATGATGTCACCAAACAACTTGGTAAGACCATCTGGGGTCCAGCACCTTGAGGAGTCCTCTAGTAATTGTGTTGTGCAGGTTTAACGAGTCCTATAAGATTGCCGTTTCCAATTGTACAGATTTCATATTGCTCAAACTGAATGAATAAATCATCTGATATGCATCCATTCACTTCTCGTTTTCGAAAGGCATACGTAAGTTAACAGCCAAACTATATAAAAAGACAAGGAAGAAAAGTAAGGCACAAGAGCTCTTGTCAGACGCAATGGAAATCAGGCATATACGAGTTCAAACACCCAGTCACGTTACTGACCTGTGTGAACTGAATTTCCAAAGTTACTGAAATGCTCTCTTCTTGGTCAGGTTACTTGAGGAGATGATGTCCTATATGAGAAAGTGATTTATAACATATCCAAAACAAAGTAACCTGTCTGTCCTTTAGTGGAAGGAATACCAGTTCTTTCCACTTCTGAATACATATTAAAGACTTTTCCATGCATAGAATTAGAATTTTGAAGGAACCTTTTTTTTGTTGTTGAATATTGATGAAAAGAAACAGAAGGCTGCGCCATAAGTAAAAGTTTAAGAGCTATATCTGCGACGAAAGGTCCTTGTCTATTCTGGATCAGCATAACATGCATACAGCAGCTGTTCAAAAACTAGAAAGGAAGAACTTTTAGCATACAACTATCTCTTTTACATAATGGCTCCCACCAATTCTGTCTGGATAAAGCAGCATGGCTGCAAAGCTAGGAATGCACTTGTGAAAATACGTGACATTTCTATAGGACCGCATTGTTTTTCGAGTTGGTTTTATGTGTATTAAAATGGGACAAAAGGAAGTAGAATGATCTATATAATATGTATGTTTTCTTTGCTTGGATTATGGACTGTCAAAGTTAGAGGAGGAACTTAAATCTTAACCTCTCTTGTTTTGCAAGAACACCAACGAACCAAGTTCACTGAGTGACAGAAAAATAATATGCTCATCTGTCAAGATTTTACTGGATGATACTTGGTTAAGAATCATTTTATCATTGTGAAAACGATTGCTATTGCTTTTAAAGTGTTTTATTTTTTAAATTCAAATGTTGAGACTAACAAATACAAGAATTTATTTTTCTAAATATACTGTGTTAATATGAAACAAATATTTTTAAGTTATTTAAGATGAAATGGGTGTTTAAAATTATAATGCATTGTACTTTTCAAAATAATTTTTGATTTAAAATACATTAAAATAATTTTTTTAGCAGGAAAGAAATATTATATAATATGATTTTGAGTATAAACATGCACTTTATAGCTAAATTAAAAAAAAAATTGAACATATAGGAATCTAATTGAAATAACTTAAAACATAGGGACTAGAATATTTTTTCCAATAAAAACGAAGATTAAAAACTTTCAATACGAGAACTTACATGCAAGAAAACACTAAATATAAGGAGCAAGATGAATTTTTCCAAGAAAGACTAAAAAGAAAATGGTGAAAAACAATATTCAAGCGGGAATGAATGGGTATGGGCCGTGTCTGTCTTGGGTACATGTTTGAAGAATAATTTCTTGGCGGACCGAAGCTTTTCATAGCAAAAAAGGAAGGTAAATGGTTAATGGGCCATACACCCACAGTCCCGCACGTCGCCATCCCTAGAACCAAGTATTTGTAATTAATATTTTGACAAATTACAAATAATAATAATAATAAATCTAACGACTTATACAATTATACTCATGGCGGCAGGTGTCCCTTTCTCACCGCCATTTAGGTCCAAGAAATAGGTCAAATCACTTGAATTTAAGAGGGAAGACTACCGCTTAATTTATCATTAGCACCATGTGTAGCAACAGTGTTCGCACTCTCCATTTGTCACCATGATGACAAACTTAGGAAAAGCAGAGCAACCAGCCTCAAATTCTGAGCATGATCTTCGACCTTCATTACTGCCACGCTCCCTCGAAAGACTTTCTTCAATTATTAATAGCACGACATTAAACCGGAAAGAAATGCTACCATTTACTAATAATTGCTTGGCTTTGAAGGTTGGGAAGGGGTGGAACCTTTCAACTTTGGGCTCCCTTTTTTGCCAAAATGTGTTTCTAGCTACAGCAATCTTTTTGCAATATGGTTCTAGAGAAGCCAAATGTAAAAGAGCAAAACAAAGGCAAACGGGGCAAAAAACTCGGCTTTGTCTAGATGGGTTTCCACTTTTTATCAAACTTCTTTACCTTTTGTTCCATGTAACCAGGGGGTTCCCTTTGACTCTTTCCTTTCTACACACCTTTTGTCAAATGATCTGTTTTATTTATACATGGGAAGTGAAGATTCATGGGATTTAAAAAGGACCCAACATGTTCCTTGGTCCTTTCCAGTTTTGGCTCTTAGTTGCTACTTTTATCTGTATTCCAAGATTAATTTGAAAGCTTGCCATCGAAATCCTAAGCACGTCTTCTTTTTTACGCGAAGCTGTAAATCCTCGGAAAAGGAACTCCAGTATTCTAGCTGGTAATACCCACCATCCGCATAAATTCATTGCAGTTAAGTCACATGCATGAACAAATTGTCTTGTTGCATTAAAGCGTGAAATAATTTTTTTTTGTTTGTGAGTGGAGTGTGTGTGTATAAAATTTTGGATGTGTTTAGATCAAAGTAACTTTTATAAATAAACTAACATGTATTAACATCAAAAGAAAAAAAAAACAATGGACGCTAATCCAAACAAAAAAGAAAGATCTATTAATAGTTTAACATCGTAAAAGATGTCAATTCCAATAAATAAATCAGGAGATGGAGGTTTTCTTTAGGTTAATGACCTCCTCCTTGTGGTATTAATGGAGACACCAATTGTAAGGGTATTTCAGCTGGTACTAGCTAGGTGAGTAGGGAAGGATTTGTTCATGTTATTTGTGAAGGAATGGTGGTAGCGGAGGGAGAAGTTTGTCGGAGGTCTTTCAAGTCTAGGCGACATTTGGTGGTGTGAAGGAAAAGGACGTTGATTAGGTGAAGCCTAGGTTAGATTCTTGATTGAAATTGTCTCTTTTGTAATAGATCTAGCGAGTTCTAGTTTTCTGATCTGTGGGCGTTAATGAGTTGTTAATTAAAACAAAAGCTAAAAAGACGACGAATATATTATACATACATACACTCATGTATAATTATCATTATAACTTGTTTTTAAGAGCAACATTATTTTTTTTAACGAACTCATTTGTTATTATAAGATTGAATAGAGGTGTAATTATATTTTTACTTTTTATTTGTACAGTGTAACATCTAAAATACATTTAAAATTTAAATTTTCTTAACTATTTGGGTAAAGGTATTCATGCAGGTGGAACCATAAATAAACAACAACAATCATAGAAAGATAGAAAACAAGCTGAATTCATATTCAAACACATGAGACCTAAAAACCTTATTTTATTTCTTAAACAATAATATGATCAAAGTTGTCTTCTAAAGAGGTTTACAATGTCATTATAATCACCTAGAAAAAATTAAGCCTGATTCAACGGTCAAATCTCTTGTTATTATAGTTTTAAGGTGTTAACCATGCCTAGTCATCCCAGATCTTTTCTTATGACTAAATTTATCATATTAATTCATAAAAACATCTATTATGCCATCCAATAGTATATCTGGGATAGATCCCCATGTAGTAGTGTCAGATCCTCACCTAAATACTTCGAACCTTTCATTTCTACAAGCCACGCTACATTGGCTACATTAGGCATTTTTAGTTTTTTACTTTCTTAGCACAATCTAATTACTAAGGTACCTTTAAAAGCAAAAAATACATAGCTTAGGTCAAAGGGCTTTTTGGTCTTGTTGTTATGATTTTTTCGTTAATATAATATGGGTTTAGGGACACTTAGATCTTTTTATAAATTAAATAAAAAAAAAAAGAGAAAAGTTGTTGGCTAGCGTGTGAGAGGCGCCCACACCCTTTAAACAGTGTGTGTGGTGCCTTATTATAGCCAAAAACATGTTACCGATGTTTTTGCCAGTGGTGCACATAGAGGTACATCCACGTGGGTGGCATATATGAGGCGTCTCACGATGCTTTTCTCCTTGTTCTTTTCTCTCTCTTCAACTAAAAAAACATGCCATTCCTGCCAAAATTAAAAGGTGTCCTCCATTTTCTTCTTATTTCAATTATAGCCCTTATTTTTTTTATTGTTCTTTATTTGTTTTGAATCTTTTCTATTTATTTCATCCCTTTGCATTTTGTTTATTTTTATAATCAACCTTTTCTCACCAATTCCTCTTGACTTTAATGATTTAGAGAGAGTATAGAAAGGAAATCATGTTTCTTATGTAAGCTTAAAAGTGTTTGGTTATAAGGCTTTTATTCATATTTTTAGAGATGAAAGTCTAAGTTTGACAACAAGACAAAACAATGTGTTTTCATAGGTTATGAAAATGATGAGTTTGGTGATAGGTTATAAGATATAAAAGAGAAAAAAAAGTTATTAGAAGTAGAGATGTTATTTTCTTTGAAGATCAAACCATTAAAGTCTTTCAATAGAAAGAAATAATAGAGTCTACTTCTTTAATTCTCATTAATTCAGATCCAAGACCGACTCCATAGTTAACTTTAATGCCTTTTAATCATGAAGAAGATTTTTAAAATGATGATAATAATAGTTTTCCTTTTGAGCCATTAATTGATGATTCTAAGTAAGCTAAAGATGATTTTGTTATATCTGAATACATTATTCAAGAAGCTCTAGATGAGCCACAATCAAGGAGGTCTATTAGACCTCACAAGGCTTTCATGAAATATTTTTTCTCACGAGTATGTGTTGGTTACTAAAAGAGGAGAGTAAAAAATCTTTGATAAAGCCATGCTATATGAGAAGAAAAATGAGTGGTTGGAAGCCATATAAGAAGAGATAAAATTCTTTAATGAGAACCACACTTTTGAGTTAATGGAGATTTCTAAAGACAAGAGAGCACTAAAAAACAAATGGGTGTTCAAGTTAAAAATTGAAGAAAATTACTCACAACTAAGGTACAAGACAAGATTGGTTGCGAAATGTTTTGGTCAGAAGAAAGGTGTTGATTTTAAAGAAATCTTTTCACATGTGGTTAAGATGTTTTTAATTTAAATTGCGCCTTGTTTAACTGTTAGTTTTGATCTTGAAGTTGAACAACTTAATGTTTCTTATAATATCATGTTTAACAAAAATGCATGGAAGCTAATTGTGATGTCAAAAGTGTTTCTTGTAGTATGATGCTATCGAATATTGAATTAGTTTTTCATTGACTTCTTATGAGTTTGAAAACATATACTCAAATAAATAAAAAGGACTTTAAAACATAAATTGCTCATTATCTTTAAGGTTGACTTTTTAAGCTTATGTTTATTAGTCCAATTCAATATTCCAATGCCAATCAACAATCACCTTTAACAATTATGTGAGGCAAAACAATGGAGTCTCACCTTTAACAATTATGTTAAGCAAAACAATGGAGTCTGATGCATTAAAGGAAAAATAATTGGTGTCTTTTTTTGTCAAGGTTACTGCACTAACAAATACTTTAAAAGGCGTGGGGGAAATAATATTCCCTTACGTACTGTAGACCCTCTCACAATTCATGGTAGACTTTCAAAATAATTTTTTTTAATTTCACCCTTAAATTGCCAAATTAGAAGCTGATTTAGGTTGATTTGTTAAGGAATGGTGAGGTTAAAATACAATTGATCAAAGTGGAAAAAACAGGGGAAATTGGTGGGTTTAACAAAGTTTGGGCGAAATATTCATTATAGTCCCCAAACTTTCTCAATTATAAGTAATTGGTCCCTTCAATTTTCAGAATTTAAGAAAAATTTTAATTTTGATCCCAAACTTCATTTTCATTATTTTTTGGTTCCTAGTTTGAGAGAGGAGAAAGAAAATAGTTGGATTCTCGTGATAGAGAGAGAAAATTATCATTTACACCAATTCTAGCCATAAAAAAGATGTTTTTGGTGTCAGTGAGTTTCTTTTAATGAAGAGAGTTTACCCTGGGTGTTTTATTTTCCTTGAACTTGCCTTATATAGGAGCCTGGAAATAATTTTGGTTTTGGGTTAATTATTGGTTTTTGGGTCATTGTTTTGGTTGTTTGAGGCAATGTATATGTTATACAAGGTGTTTAGGGTTTTCTTTTTTAGAAATATTGTTGAAAATGGTTGTTTTTTTGTCTGAAACATTACAACTTGAAATTTCAATGGCCACAGGTCGCTGGATGACAAGTCGTCCATCTTTTTCTTAAGGTTCATGCACTTCGGGCCAACCAGGCCCGAACATAAAGGCATTTTTCTTTTTTTTTTCTCCCCCCACAAAAAAAATTTACCCATTAGAATTGATCTTTATTGATTTTTTTCATTTTTGTTTTCCAATTTCATCATTTAATAATTTATTGATTATTAATTTGACAACGTAATTTGTTTCGGTTTGATATTTTTTCAATTGCTTCGATATTTGATTGGTTTTTAATTTTATAGGTGTTTATTTTATATTAAAAAAAATTGAAAAAAATTTGTTTAGCACAATTGAATCCATGACCTGAATCACGAGTTTGATTGATTAACTTTGATTGGTTAGACATCGAGCTTTATAATTTCTTTTGGTTACATAAATAGTTTTTATTTATTTAATTAAATGTACGTATACATGAACTTTTTAATTTATAATTGAAATCTTTTTATGTTAAAAGCACATAGAAAATACTATCTATTTAAAAAAAATTATTTGACTTGCAATAAAATACAACTTAAATGACTAGCATGAACCAATACTCATGTTTGAGATAGTGAGACAATCTAGTTGCAACTAAGGATGAAGGCATATGGAAGACGCTCGTTCATCCTTTTGTTACCTTTTCTTGATTGTATTATAGGCTAGAAGTATTATAGGCTAGCAATGCTTGAGCTTGATTTTTTTTTTCTAATGAAAACTAAATTTAGTCTTCTTAAAAAATGTTAAAATGATTTTTTCAGTTCCAGGTTATTTTAACCTTAAATGATCTGGTAATTTGTCGATATCATGCTGTACAAAATGGAAGGTTTCGTCAATTTTCTGACTCGGATTTCAAGTATTGTAAAGAATTCTTTTATAGAATTAAAGATGAATTATAACACCAGGGACTAACCAGCAAGTAATGGAAGGAACATCAACTGATATCTCTCTTTTCAAATCAAGCTTTTCGTTTCAGCTCTTTTACTTTATTTTGCAATCTCTTATAGTTCCCTTTACGTTTCTTTAATCTCCTTTTATATTATCATGTGATACAAATTGAAAAGTCTACAATCCTTTTCTTTTTTAAGCTGATTTGATATTGTGATAATAGTTGTTTTTTAAAGTATTTTTTACTTGAAAATACATCAAAATAATTATTTTTTTATTTTTTTTAAAAATACTTTTGAAATGTAAAAATAAACAAACTCTTAAACTTTCATTTTCTTATACAAACATGTCTATAACTTCATTTATTATCTATTCTTTTCTTTTTCATGTTTTAAGTAATTTTGAAATGATCAAATTAAAGAAAAAAGGATTGAGAATAAATTGCACTAGAAAGACTCTAAAATAGCCATTTTTTAAGAGGTGAAATTTTTGTCAAGAATCCTAATATTCAATGTAACATATGCTTGTTTTATACAAGAATGTTGCTTTCCATATTTACATTAAATGAGGAATCATTTGCGATGTTAAGAATAATTCTTTTTTTCTTTTTTAATTTTTATAGGGAAGAAACTAAGTTTCATAATTAATATTATCAATATAAAAGCATAAAAAAAAATCTGAAAATAAGTTAAAACAAAACAATTATATTAATGGGTCAAATGAACTTTATGGAAAAGTCTTTAAACAAGGTTTAAATTAAAATATTTGATAACTTTGGGAGTGACACGCCGCTTTCAAGTCATGCCTGGTTCCTCACCTACATTTTATGGCATTCGTGGGCCAGCTATGGTGGAAGTGTGCAGCTCGTGATTGCGAGACTATAGAATCATGATTATGGAGCTATATCACCTTTTCGTTTCATTACACAAAAGTGCCTTCTTTCTTTGAAGTTTATTAGGGCCTTGATTATCTTTCTCTTTCCCTTTTTCTTCTTGGTAAATAGGATTCCCTGGAGAACTTGAAACTCAAATCTAAAGGGAAGGGGAAGAATACAGACCGAGGATGTGCTGAGTATTGCGGCTGGTTTCTACACTGCAGCTATTGCAAGCAAAAAACCCCGAAAAATAAACAAGATGATGTTGAAAAGTATTTGGTAATATAGGGTTTTTAATTTTTTAGCTTTTTTTTAAAAAAAAAAAATCCCAAGGAAACATATGGATTGCTCCATTATTGGGGTGAGTTCCATCAAGAGATTTTGTTAACTAAACAACTTCATGGATTGTTTCCAAGTGCACTACCAACTCTTTCATATGGATTGCTCTCACTCTCATAGGGAAAAAGAAAATCTAGACAGTATCCTAGTGAGTCAATGGATAAAAATCCCCAGTCAAATGCAACCTCGTTAAAAAAAGAGAGAGCTTTGCTTAAGGGAATATCGTTCAAGTGCATGCCCCATCTTTTAATTATTGTTAATAGAATCTTTATAAGAAAAATATTGTCAAGAATTACAAGGAAAGCTCTGTCTGCCAATCTCCATAGCCTCCCAGTTTTCGAGCTAGGTTAGGTATCGAGAAGGGACAATTGATATCGTACCCTTGGTTTTTCACTACGAGTATTGTATTAGTAGTTGGGCTATAATTAGAAATTTGAGCTTTTTTTAACTGTCTTGTTTTGTCGCGAGTGAGATGCATCTGTCGAATTTTCCACTCTCCATATCTGTGTTAAAGAGGGAGCTGCTTTTTGCTGGAAACACGGTGGTAAATGGCTAAATGCAAGGGGTTTAAATCCTCTAGTGGAGAGCCGGCCGGCATACACCATCATGATCTTGCGTGTTTTAACCTCTACAATCACCTCAATTAATTATCACGCTTAGAAGTGACTTTGACCACTCTTGGTCTCCCTTTATTGATCTCTGTCTCTCCATTCGACAATTTCTTTTTACTATGAATCCAGTCACCGGGCATTTACAGGGGATCCATCCATCACCTCGATGTATACTTTTATGTGCCATTCTAGTAACTTCTCACACAATGGATTGTAGCAATAATATTTATTTATTTATTTTGATACACAAACTTTTTTTTATCTTTGATTGGGTCCTTTTCTAGCCAAATTGATGGCTAATTGCTTCATAGTTGTTAACAAGGAGCAAGATTAAAAGATGAACCAAAGTTTAAAAATAAAAAAAAAAGGTAGGGAATATAGGTTGTTATTTCAAAATTGACAAAAAAAAATAACTTTGGTCGTCATACTTTTCAAATGATAAGTTTTCAGTCCTTAGAGTTTTGAAAAAACTAATTTTAATCCAAAACTTCACTTTTCTTTATTTTTTTAGTCCTGGTATGAGAGATAAGAGAGAAAGTCATCAAATTCTAGTGGTAAAGTGAGAAAATATTGGTTAATATTGATTTTAACCATGAAAAAGGTTGATGTCAATAAGTTTCATTTGAAGAGAGGAGATTCATTGATTTATACTTTGGCCTTTGCCCTCGCATGAGAGGTTTAATCTGAACTCAAGAAGTTTTTTGAATTTAGATTGATTTTGGATAGGTTTTTGGGTTTTTTTGAGGCTATAAACGAGTTTATCAATGTCTCTGTGGTATTTTCTAAGTATTTTAAATTAGAAAAATGACTTGAAAATGAATTTTAGGACATAAAATATCTTTACTTTGATTTTTCCAACGACTCTCTAGTCACTAGATTCAGAAGATGTCGACCACATCATTTAAATAAAAATAATTGAGGATGAACAACTAATATTTAGGAAAAAAAAAGGTAATGTGCATGGACCAAGCATCTTTTTATGGCTTAGGTACTTAAGTAGGCCCATATGCCTTGTTTGAACGTTTTTTTTGTTTTAAATGTTTCATTTTCATGTATTTTCATCCTTTTAAAGTATTTTTTAAAAATCATCATTTGTTATTTAATGGTCTATTTTTGTTATTTGAATTAAAAAAAAACTTGTTTTGTTATCTAACTTAAAAAAATGTCCTATTTGTTCTTTTTATTTTTTTATTTGATATAAAAAGAGTATCACACTTGGTTGTTGTGTGATCAAATGAAAAATAATCTAAGAGATAAGAAATTATTAAATCCAATGGGATGCATGACATGATTGTAGGTTTAATAAGTTGACTTGGGTTCACCCATGCTTTTTTTTTTAATCTTATTTTAATTGAATATTCATCTTTTTATGGGTTAGGCACCTAAGTAGGCCCACATGCCTAGTTTGTACAATGATTTGTTTTAAATGTTTCTTTTTCATGCATTTTCATCCTCTTAAAAAAATTTAAAAAAATCATCATTTGTTATTTAATGGTTTATTTTTGTTATTTGAATTTTAAAAAAAACTTGTTTTGTTATCTAACTTAAAAAAAAATAGGACTTTTTTTCAGTCTTGTGCGCCTGTCCTATTTGTTATTTTTATTTTTTTTATTTGATATAAAAAGAGTGTCACACCTGGTTGTTGTGTGATAACATAAAAAATAATCTAAGAGATAAGAAATTATTAAATTCAATGGGATGCATGACATGATCGTACGTTTAATAAGTTAACTTGGGTTCACTCAAGGTTTTTTTTTTTTACCTTGTTTTAATTGAATATTCATCTTTTTATGGGTTAGGCACCTAAATAGGCCCACCGCCCACATGCCTAGTGTGAACGTTAATTTGTTTTAAATGTTTCTTTTTCATGCATTTTCATCCTTTAAAAGTTTTTTTTTAAAATCATCATTTGTTATTTAATGGTCTGTTTTTGTTATTTGAATTAAAAAAAAACTTGTTTTGTTATCTAACTTAAAAAAAAACATGACTTTTTTTTTAGTTCTGTGCGCTTGTCATATTTGTTCTTTTTATTTTTTAATTTGATATGAAAAGAATGTCACACCTGGTTGTTGTGTGATCAAATAAAAAATAATCTAAAAGATAAGAAATTATTAAATCCAATGGGATGCATAGGATGCATTACATGATTACGAATTTAATAAGTTGACTTGGGTTCACTCATGGTTTTTTTTAACCTTTTTTTAACTGAATATTTTTATTTTCAACTTTGTCTTTTAATAAATGATATTTCATGAAGAAGATTATATGTTTAGAAGTGTTTGCAAAATTCATGATTATGATATTCTCTGCCATTATTAATGCTGAAAATTTAAATATTAAATACAAACTAATGTGAGACCTAACATGAAACATCTTTAAGACTAAATACCTCATTTTTGTTTATCATTAAATAGAGTCATAGTCATGCAAGTGCAACCATCCATAAAGGTGACAAACCAATGAATATTGGATAGACTATGATTGGTAATGGTTCCCAGACATCCAAGTGAATCAAAGCAAACAATATGTTACTTCTATGAAAGCTTATAAGATATGGTACTTGATGATTTTTTGCTAAGAAACATGTGTCACATTTAAAATCTAATTATTTAAATTTGAGAACAAACTAGGAGATAAATGTTTTAAATAGCTAAATGATGGATGCTCTAACAAAAAAAAAAATACCATAACCAGATTTGTCTTTACCTGACATGTGATGGGTTTTGCATATTAGTTTCTTATCGATACAAAGGTCATCTATTTAGCACAATCCCTCTCTTTTAGTACCATGAACGATGATCTTCTTAGTGAGAATATCTTAAAAAATACAAAAGTTTAAATATATCAGTACACAATATAGTATCTCGTTGATAACATATCCAATAAACATTAATTTGTTTAAGAGTGGTGAAATAAATAAAGTATTTAATAATGATAGAGATGATGATTGTTTCAACTTCAATAATGGGATAGGTCTGGCATCAACATTGCTGCATCACTTATGTGGTTGATGGCTCCTGAATCAATTATCCAATCATTGCACGTCTTTGTGATTAGTAACAAGGAGAACTGAACCACAATTACAACAATCATTAAAAGTAGTGGGATCCTCAATTAATAAAGTTAAAGAATTTTCTATAGGCATGAAAGATAGTTTTTATCCTAAGTGATTAGGTTTTATATTCATAAAAACAGCTCAACCAAATCCATCAATTTTCACATTTTGTTTTATGTTCTTAAACCCCCTACCAATCCAAATGCATAAGTAATATGAAACATATCTCCTGAGTATGTTTGGGATTTTCACAGTGTGTGCACCTATTTTTTATTATACAAGCTAAGGGAGACAACTAATATATATATTTTTATCATTAGAGATCTTGAGTGCTTCTTTTCTACTTAAATATAGCCATCTTGATTAAGTAAAGTATATAGGTCAAATATATATTTGGGCTCATGTGAAGATAACCCATTTGAGAAAAAAAAATATAACCACTTATCTCTTTCCTTCTTATTTAAATAAAAATCACCCAAAAACTTATTATAAGGAATTGTAATAGTCATTCATTGTATAAGCATCATGGTTGTTGTGATTGGGTTTTATATCTTTCTCCTTTAGTTATAACTTCTCAACATCACAACTATCGAGAGTCCTCTTTCTAAGCCAGTGTATACGGTTTTTCCACCATGGAAAGTGGTTGTAATTGGAGAACATTAGCTTCGATTTTATCTATTCGATCATCCAAACCATCTAAAAAGGTATAAACCTTGTCCTCTTGTTAAATTGAATTGATTTTTTTTAATATTTTGATTACTTATCCTAGAATTAGGTCTTCAAAAATCAATTTCCCTCTATTACCTTTACAAACTATTATAGTAATTTTAGGGATTCACCATCATATCTCAATTGATTCACTTATTTTTTCAATTTATACACCCAAGAAGTGTCAATTCCATCGATGTATATTATGACAACTATATCACATACTGCTTTTACTATAGGAAATCAAATAAAATTGCTAATCAAATTAGGTTCTATTAAGTTGATTAGCCATACTTTTACAAAGAAATTTTCATTCCTTTATTTTGTTGATTTAGGTTGTGAAAAATCCTCAATATTTGCATATCTTAGTTTGTCTTTGCTATGAATATACATCTCAATAGTTTGGGATCATAGGACATAATTAGTACTATTCAATTTGAAACAAATTTAGACAGTGTGATGTTCATAATTAGTACTATTCAATTTGAAACAAATTTGAAACAAATTAAGACTCCTCCATGAGAAAATATCATGTGAAGCCTTAATCATATTCATTGATATAGTAGGATAATACATATATTACAAGGTAGTATCTCTAGGATACTATATATTAATTCTCGGACTAAAATCATGAATTACAATTGATTAGTATATTTTAAATAAGGTACATATATCCCTATAATTTTTCTTAATTAATTTTCTTTTAAAGATTTATTCTAAATTGGGTTGAGTTTAGACCCAATCACATTAACTGGATAGTTTATTGTTCGATATCTCACAGTTGAGTTATGACTTAATATTCTTGACCAGATAAATTATCCTCGGTTTTTGTCAGTGTTATCACTTCCTAGAGTAACGTTAACAAAATCATAAAGAGACAGTAACTAAATTATAAAGAGATCAGATAGTAACAATAAAATGCAAAGAAAGAAAGAAAAAAAAATGCTTATTTACATAGCAATGGGTGTGAATCCTTTCCAATCCAAATCCCCATGCAGTAGCGGTCACTTGATACAACTTTATATAAATTTTTGTGCCCGATTGCAATATAAGTATTCCGTCCATCCTCAAAAGTCATTGTCCATTTTTGACCTATTGTGACCTCGATAACAAGTCGGAAACAAATCTTGCCAACCTAGCAGTTGTATTGTATGAGTTTTTTTTAGTGTGGCGATTAGACTTAAAGTTCATCACATCTCTTAAACTTGGGATGCTGAAGTTTCTATTTTGTTTGAAAAACTTTGAAACGGAGCCTCTAGTTTTCAAAGATGCCATCTGACGACCATACACCTCAGTGATCATTCATGTTCCAGTTTTGACCAAGACTTACCTTAAAAACGGGAAAAACTACTGATAGCTGCTGCATGCGAGACCGTTCATTTGTGTGTTTGTGTTTATGTTTTAATAGTATTTTTGAAAAATTTAATTATTTTTTTCATTTTATATTATTTTTTTATGTTTTCGTATCGTTTTAATGAATTGATATAATTTTAAAAAATAAAAAAATATTATTTCATTCTATTTTCAAGTAAAAATATTTTAAAAAATACCTATCATTACAATATTAAATATGCTTTAAATATAAAAATAGATGTTCGGATGACTAGGTCTGTCTCTTTTTTTTTTGTCCTTTTTTAGTTTTTGGTGCTAGCTAGATAGGTCTCTCAAATATTTGACTTCAAGAAACTGAATCCTATAACAAGAAGAGCACCAATTACAATTGATATCGAGGAGTTTCTTAATCAAATATCATACAAACTTTGAATTCCATGAGGCCGAGTCATGCTAAATTCTTGTTCTTCTATACTATATTAATATATAGTAAGTAGGTCTTCCTAGTGATTGTTTTGGTCGAAAAAGCAAGCCAATCTATATGTCCTCTCATCACATGCAACCCAACATGCCTTCCCCTCGTTTGGAGGCCTCCGAGAGAGTTCATATTTACCAATCCTCCAATATCCTTCACAAAATTATAAAATTATGAAAAAGATATTAAAGCAAAGTCATTAGCTTTGAAAAGCTGCGTGGGAGAAGGATTATGGAACGCGGTATCATTATATTTGGATGCACATGGCTGAGACAATCATATTCCCTTTGTGTTCCACGTAAAAGGCTCCATATGCATTACTATAGAGTATAGGGTAACATGACCTTTTATCCCAGCGTGCATTATCTAGCTTTGTATAAATTATAAACATGGCATACCCGAAGGAGAAGCTGTGGGAGGTTCTTGTCACTGCAATTAAACCTGTTGCACAATACTTACAGTAGAATTCATGTATTAAACCTGTTGCACAATACTTACAGTAGAATTCATGTGTTTAAATACTTAATTGTCAGAAGAATTATCTCAATACGAGGCTTTTAAGATGATTTTATATCTTTCTAACATATATATACTCTTAAATAAAAAGAATTTAAGTTTAAAATCTCGGTACACATATATATATATAGTCGTTTTATTAATTTAACTCAAAATTAAAAATTTTGATAGTGAGATTCAACTTGTGATTATCTAAGCTGACGAAACCTTTGAAATATTTATATTACTATCCAACCCTAATAATTAGAAGTCTAGTTTCTTAATAGGTGTATATATATATTTTTTTTTACTAGCTCATGTGTGGAGAATTAATGTCACGAGGTTCAAGAAGACAACACCATCATCCCTTTTTAACACTTCATGAAATCATTCAGAACAGAAAAAATTATTATATATAGTCGGTAATAAATTACGAAAGAGAGAAAAAAAAAAAACAAAATCTAATTGTGCTGGGATGATGAGCACTCACAACCGATCGAATGATGAAGGGAATGATAGTTTGATTTGCTTCCATGAATGGAGCAATCATATGGTGCAGGTTTGGTCTTTATCGGAACCTTTTTGGGTTTTGAATAAAGTACTTCGATCTTCAAAGGCATGAATGCTCTTAATAATAATAATAATACAAGTCATTTGGGATTACCATCCATGATTAGTCCCTGAACCAGTGATTTAATTAAGCAAGACCCTTAATCTCACTCACTCAGAAGTCCTCGTATGACGAACTTTTATTTAGATATGCTAATTATAACTCATGATATAAGGAAATAAATCAAATCCAATAATCAGATGGAACTTTAGGAGGAGATGAACTTGCAAGAAAAGTACTTGTTCAATGTGAGAGCCAATGATTGTCATGAAGCCATGCCCATTATTACATGCTTCACTGGGTAGGGATCGACAGCGGATTTAAGGAAAAAAAACATCCTTCTTGATCAATGGGCGCCACATCTCAGCAATCTAGCCAGTTAACACCCATTTTCATGCTTGCTTTGCATTAACTAAGGAGTTAGAAGTATATAAAATGGACCATGCCTGAATCAATTATTAATTAGTCGAGTTTATATTTAATCTCATGAAATAGATCACAAATAACCCTGCTGAGTACTTCAAAAGAAAAATTAAATCATGTTAATTATTACAATATGAGAGCAAATAGACAATAATTAACCACTATAAATACAGTTTGGTAATTGAAAATCGAGATGTTAAATGGAAAGAAAATCGATCTGGGTTTCCACACGAAACTTCTGTTGATCTTAATTTCAAAATAACTAGCTCACAAGGCAAGCGTCCGTCGATTATGAGCGATAACAGCCAGTGATAAATCGAAAACGATTAGCTTACTAAGTGATTAATAATTAATTAATGATGACAAGGATAGGGTGAGATTCATTAAATCACAGGAATTCCATGCATCAATTAAGCATAAGCGGGCCCACTCTCGAGCATGAATTGAAGTCATCAATTATTATCATCATTTGGTAACAGAAGATATGTTGTTGATACCACTAGTATACATGATGTATGTATGTTTGTATGTATGTATCGAGGGGCATCTGTGGTAATTACATTAAAAAAGAAAAAGAAAAAGAAAAAAAGGATAGTAGCATATCCCAAGCACAAGAACAGTCTCTCCTAAATCCTTATTTATACTGCCAACATGCAACGCCCCATAAACAAGCCCTGCAGTTTATTCATTATTCTCCCCGTCATTTCTATATAATCTTGCACAAGAAGAGAAGCGCTACTCTCTCTCTCTCTCTCTCTAGACACAGAATCTCTCTTTAATTTTAGCATAAAATCTTATCTAAAACCAACTTATATATCTTTTTTCTTTTATCATGGATTTTACTCAGTCAACAAAAACCAACTCTACACCCTCTCCTTCGAAGAACAAAAGAAAGCAGCAGCAGCAGCAGCAGAAAAACCAGAACCAACAAGAACAACATGAGGTAAGGTTTTTGGGGGTAAGGAGAAGGCCATGGGGCAGATACGCTGCAGAGATAAGAGACCCTTCAACAAAAGAGAGGCATTGGCTTGGTACTTTTGACACCGCTGAGGAGGCTGCCCTGGCTTATGACCGTGCAGCCAGGTCCATGCGAGGCTCCAAAGCCCGCACCAACTTTGTCTACTCGGACATGCCTCCTGCCTCCTCCGTCACTTCCATTATCTCACCAGACGAATCCCAACATGACATCTCAGCCCTCTTTGCTCCTCCTCCACAAAACCATGCTCATCAAAATGACACCAACTGCCAAAAGCTCTACTTCTCTCAGGATCAGTACCCCTTCAATGCTTATGCTTATGGTAACAGTAATAGCAACTTGTTAACAGGTGGAGAAGGTTGGGTTCAAGGATGTGGAGCTGGTGCTGCAGATGGCCCTGGAGGGTCTTATGAGCCCAATAATGCTGGCAGTTTTGGTGTCGCTACTGAGCCCATCTATTTCTCTAACAAGGACAATATTGAGCTCCCACCTTTGCCTCCTGATGTCAACTCCAGCTGCTATGGGTCTGATATGGATCATGGATTCTGGAACGATGCAGGGTTTTTTGGGTTTCAAGAGGAACAGAAAAATAACGGTAATGGGCTTGAGATTAGTGGATCAAGCTTGGGTTTTGATTCAAATGACTTTGGGCAGCATGGCTCGTTATTTGAGATTATGCCATCGGTATCGGACACGGTCACAGACGAGCTTGATTTGGGATCATCATCCACCCTCTACTTTTAACTACTACGCTAGCGCACACATATTTATAAACCTACCTATCATAAAATTAATCAATGTTTTGGGTTGTTATGGGGGATGATGATGGTGTTTTTTATTATTATTATTTATTTAAGGTTTCTTGTCTGTAATCTTGCGTGGGAAATGCAATGGTTTTTAGATATGTCATGAAAAGATTGAGATGCAACCGTTTGTTTTGAAGCCCGTCGCATCCATTGAGCATTGCTTTTGATCAATGCGTATGCCATTTTTCCGGATTGTAAATGTACAACAATTTGCTTCATATAAAGTCCATTGCACTTCTGTTGCTCCACATAACCTTCTTCTAATTTGTTTTGAATCAATGATAACGATTACTGGATAATTTAAGAGAAAAAGGGAAGCAAGGGTCAGCCATTGTATGCAAGACGAGTCTGTGAAGTAGATGAAGTCAACCACCTGCACACAAGAGATAGGGAGACTAATTAATAGAAGATTTTGAACATCCCGAACTTTTGTGTATTTTATTCTACAATCTGGGCTATCTATGTAGCTCAGGGTCCTATAAGCTCCATAAGCATGTGTACAAATCTCTCTGTCACACAGTACGGACAAGGATTAAAGCGAAGTCACAGCTCCCTACAGGCAGCGTAGGGATTTTTCCTACTATAGGCGGTGTAGTGGCTACATTATATTCCAAACATGTGAATCTTTATGTGAATTACAAGAATCCGATATCCTACAGCTTTGGCTGTATAGGATAAACTGTTCCTCCAATCTTAATAAACAGTTGCTTTTTCCATATTCTATTAGCTCGAGCTCGATCCATTTCCCACTTGAATCTACAGAAAAACTAAGGTTCTAAAATGGAAATTGTACCAAATCTCAACGTAACATAACTTAGCAAACCCAAATGGAGCACAAGTGTTATTATGGTGACATGGATACCATAAATAATGTTAGTAATTGAATGGTAAATTCTTATATATTTACACCATTTACCAATCACAACTTCTTTTTTAATCAAAGAATCAATCAATTATAATGTTTTTTCTATATCCATTAATTTCATTAAAATTAACATTGACACATACACCACATAATTATTTCCTATTTGAATTGACAAAATGATATATAATATACGAGTAGATATATAAGTATTGATTTTCTAAAATAAAAATGCTTTGTATTGTAATGCAATTCAAAAACATTTTTACTCGAAACTTATTAAAATAATTTTTTCTCATATTTTTTTTTTCTACAGCCACAGCAGAGAAAGGCAATTCAGGACCGCTTCAAAGGAGGGGAGAGGAAATGTCCAACCTGTGGAGAGGAGCTCCCATTTTTCGAGCTGATTCCAAATGTTAACCTTCGAAGGTCTATAGATGAGTGGAAGCAAAGAGAGATGGACTTAAAATTTCAAGCTGCAGTCTCAGGAATCAGTAAGAATGACCTTAGAGAACATGAAACTTCTGATGGAAATTCCCCATTATGGTGTCAAATTTGCAGAGGGTGGACACATTCCAAAATTAGTGGAATTTTAAGTGAAAGAGACTGAACACCTCGGCAACTCTGAAATGTCTTTACTACCTAGCTAAGCACTGTGATAATCACAAGGTACGCAAAGCTTCAACACTGACTATCTTTCGTTTCAACTTTGACCTGTTGAGTATCTTTGTAAACTCTTGTTATGTGGAATTGAAGGAAGCTATAGTAAAAGCAGGTGCGGTTCGGCGCATTGTTAAGCTGATTTGCAGAGGTGAAAAAGGACCAGATGCTATGGCAGTTTTGTTGCGGTTGTCCAAAACAGAAGCTCTTAGAGAGGAAATAGGGAAAACCAAAGATTGCATTCCTCTTTTGGTTTCTTTGCTCCATAATGACAACCCAGATGTCTCGCAGAAAGCCCAACGCATTTGAAGAATCTTTCTTCCAACACATCCTTCAAAATTAAAAAAAAATTAAAACTTTAAATTATTATTTTTTTTTTTTTGTATTGTTTTAATGTGCTAATATTAAAAATAAATTAAAAAAATTATTTTAATATATTTTCGAGTGAAAAACAATTTAAAAAGCAATCACTATTATATTCTCAAACATCCATGTAATTAAAATGGTTAAAGATAGACATTTTCAACCATTTGTTGCTTGTTTCATCCAAGTTTTTTTCTTTTTGCTATCTTTTTTTTTAAAGAGACATGTTGATAAAAGGATATTTTCAACCCAAAAGCTTAAACGGTTTATATTATTTTTTAACATATCCTCTCTCAAGTGAAAATCTTTTAGGATACTATATCAAAGAATCATCTCATCCTAAAAGAGATATGATTTGATTTATATTATTCTCTAATATACACTCTCAAGTAAAAACTCTTAAACTTAAGCTGTTAGGTGATGCCTTATAATATGATTTATATTATTCTCTAACACACACCCTAAGCACCTAAAAGAGATATAATTTGATTTATATT
Source organism: Populus trichocarpa (assembly GCF_000002775.5). Taxonomy (NCBI): domain Eukaryota; kingdom Viridiplantae; phylum Streptophyta; class Magnoliopsida; order Malpighiales; family Salicaceae; genus Populus; species Populus trichocarpa. The sequence continues at coordinate 17,072,251 of NC_037287.2, read as the reverse complement.
ATTCTCTAACACAATCCCTCAAGTATTTTGGGCTTAAAACTTGCACATACTCACACTACGTAGTGTTTAATTTTTATTAATTAGAATGAGTGTGGTATACACTATTTAATGTTTAATTTTTAGTTCTTTAAACTCGAAACTTGTACATATCCATACTAATTAGTGCTTAATTTTTATTAATTAGAGTAGGGATGGTCCACACTATCTAATATTTCATTTTTAATTTTTTGGACTTGAAACTTATACATGTTTGTACTATCTAATGCTTAATTTTTATTAATTAGAATGAAGATGGTGGAATTTAAACTCATAATCACTTAGTTAACAAGATTTTAATATCATATTAAAGAATCATATCAACTCAAAAACTTAAATTGTTAAGTGAAAAATTAAAATATAAATTATATTTCCAAGAGCCAATCAACTAACATTTCCATGGAGGACCACAAGAAAGCAGAGCATGGATGGCTGCTGATTTGATAAAGATATAACATAAAGAAAATAACATTAAGGAGTTGGAGGATGGACAATTTATACAAAGTCTGAAACGGATGCTCAATTCAAATTCTCCAGCATACAAATCAGCATGCCTCAAATTCATTAAGAAGGTACTGTTATACCCTCAGATTGTAAAGCAGCTTCTATCAGACTCTGTGGTGATACAGCTTCTGCTAGGCCTCATCTCATTTGTACGATCTGATACACACTTGAAACAAGAAGCTGGTGAGATTTTTGCTCAATTGGTTGGAGCCTGCCACCATCCTGAATTCGAGATACATCAGGGCCGGAAGGAGCAGCAATCAGAGCACAACGTAAGTCTCTTTCTGCAGTTTGTCAACATTTCTGATCCTGAAACTAAGATTCAGTTCTTGCACCTGCTAGTTGAACTCAGCTCTAAATCTCAGACAGCTCAAAATCTAATCCGATCGGATAGGTATGCAGTTGCCCACCTATTCGATTCGCTGGTTGGTGATCAGCGTGAGGTGAAAAGATGGGTATTGAAACTCATAAGCTGTATTTCTGATAATCATCCTGATGGAGCTCCGCTCCCGCCATCTCCTTCTAAAGAAACTGCCATCAACACCTTTGTAGACATTCTCACTTGTTCACTGGATATCGAAGAAAGGTCCATTGCTGCTGCAATCATCAGCCAGCTTCCCAAGGATGATATCATTATTGATGAATTACTGAAGAAATCAGAAGCATTAAAAGCCATCCGTGAGGTGATTTGCACAGAAGAGGAATGTGAGGCAATCCGAGCATTTGATAATCACCCCTTTTTCTCTCCTCTTCTTTTTTTTTTTTTTTTTTGTGATTTTCTCTCTCTTCTAACAACATCCGGGAACTGAAACTTGAAAAAAAAAATTAAGATTGAAATGTAAAATTAAAAAACTACTAAGACCAAATAAATGCTTAAGCTAAAACTTTAGGGGTTAAACTGAATTTTTTTGTTTTCACGTAATTTAACTTTTTTCTCTTTTTTTTTATTTTGTTTTCACGATATATATATATAAAAATAAAATTCAGTTTAGGGATTTTCAAAGATACTATATGTAAGTGAATGTATAAAAAAATATAATTTGAAATGATAAAATTAAAAAAAAATTAATAATAAAAAAAAAAAAAACATTATTGAAGAAACAGTGCCATCGAGAACGAACGAGTCTATGAATATAGTAAATTACAGGGAATAGACATCCTCTATTGGGATGTAATGCCGGTAGTAATCAACAGACAAGCTTGACGTCGGTGTCAATATTAATATCTTAAAAAAAAAAAAAAAACACTACCATGATTTCCACATCCACTGCTGAATGCTTGAACAAAACAATGTCTCTATCATTACAGGGGTCTCACTAAACTGGCGAACCAGACATGCCATGTCCCAATCTCATTCAATACATTTAAGTCATTGGCGTACATTTATCGAAAGGGGATGTAGCTCAAATGGTAGAGCGCTCGCTTTGCATGCGAGAGGTACAGGGTTCGATCCCCTGCATCTCCATTTCGTTTATTTCTCCCTCATAATTTTATATTTTCACTCCCAGACAAACAAACCCTCTTATTTCCTGTTCTAATAATCTATGATTATTTTTTGTGTCGCTTTTGAAATTCTATCCTCCAATTCCTTGGTAAATCTGTTGAAAAGTTAATTGATGATAAGTTTTATTTCTTTTAAATAAATGCTATCAAAATAAGATAATATTCCAGTTTCTTTTTTTCATAAAAAAACAACATTCATAGATTATAATGATCAAATAATTCTTTTAAAAAGCTCAGATTCATAATTTTTATTTTATATTGTATATATTCCTTGGTAAATCTGTTGAAAAGTTAATTAATGATAAGTAATGAGTTTTTATTTATTTTTAAATAAATGCTATCAAAATAAAATAATATTCTAGTTTCTTCTTTTCATAAAAGAACAGCGTTCATGGATTATAAAGGTCAAATGATTCTTTTAAAAAATTCAAGTTCATAATTTTTATTCTGTACTGTATATATATTTTGAGAGCATTTCTCTTTAAAATATTATTGCACTTTCTTTTTAAAAATATACTTACTTAAACATCAGAGAATCCCTGAATTCATCAAAAATAATCATTCTGAGATACCAATCACAACTATCTTGGCCTACCGGGTGCCTTGGCTAGAAAGAGAGGAAAAAATTATTTGAATTAAGAGATTAATCAATTATATATATATATATATATATATATATATATATATAATTTTTGTTTTTAAACTACTTAATTAATTAGATGATTTTAGTGCATCATCAAATTCAAAATAATTAATTTGATTGGGTTGATAATCAAGTTTATAATTCCTCGAATTTAAAATGTCACGAAGCTCTAAGGAAAAAAAGGAAAAAAAAATCTCTAAAAATATTACTTCGCATGTAATTGTTTGCATATGTCCCCCTGCGCTGGCACTGACTAGAAAAGTGGGACTTTGGTGAGGAAAATGCACTCTTGTGAGCCAGGAACCCTACTGTCCTCTATAAAGCTGGTGCGTAGCGAAATTATATGTTCTAGTGGTCCATGTATGAGGTTTTGTATGGACATAATGCTCCATATAAATCTCTTTATATCACTATTTTTTCAGTTCATGAGAAAAGAAACATAGAGTCGTCGGATCTGAGAAGAATTGGAGGTGGTATTTTCTTGCAACACCTGGTCATGCTATTCCACGGCTTTCTTGAACTTCTTAAGTTATATGTATAGCTAGCAGCACCTCTAGGCTCTAGGAAGTTCAAGAAAGCTGTGGAAAAACATGGCAGTTTCAGGGTTTTCTTTCTTTCTTTCCCAGCTCTTTGCTTGTTGTGATGGACAAGGATATATCAAGATCTCTTTCTTCCGAGGGATGATCGATCCAAGAAGCTTTTGTCATCTTTCTATCTGCATGCATGGATTATGGTATTTAATTCTCTTGTGACTCGGACCCTTCTTTTTCATACATTGGTTTTTTATGGGGTAATCCATGAGAACTCTCGTATCTCTATGAGAAGACATGGTTTTTTTATGCTGGTTAGGAATTTAGGGTATGGTATTCCTGTTGAATTCAAGGTATAAGGAAATTAAAACTGAATTCAAGTATTAGATTGCAATACTAAAAGAGTTTGGGTTCAAATTAGTGAAAAGAATTTACATTTAAAGAATCAAAGCGTAAAAAATAAAAATCTGAAAATATATCTTTTCAAATTTTATTTCGATTATCATGTTCTAGATATCAAGAACATTACACGTTAACCATGTATTACAAGAGAATAGCTTTGATCGAGCATCAGGTTGAGTGTTCAAATTAACTATTTTGAAGTAACTCGTATATCCTTATTTATTAAATTAAGTGCTTTAATTAATTTGTTGTGGCCAAAAGGTAAAGATTCATGAAATTGCATAAGAAAATAAAAAAAAAACAAGAAAAAACAATCAACCAACAACCTTAAATATTAAATACAAGTACCAAATAAATTAAATAAAATATCACAAAAAATTAATAGAAAAAATTAAAATATTTTGAAAAGGAGTTCCTCTAAATTTGATAAATAGATTAAAATATTCTCACAGATGCAGCATTGCACAAACTTTATTCCACATAGAAAAAAAACAAATTTTTCTTAGTATTTATAAAATTAAAATTTAGTTCAAATAACGCCATGAGAGAGGTTTTGGGCTTTGCGCTTGAACTCACACACCCTGGACTTGGATTTTGGAAGCTCAAGCGCTTATTGCAAAATAATATTTTAGACTTCAAAAGATTATTTTTTGTTAAATAAAATTTTGATTTAGATCTGGTTCATGAAGAATTATTTTTTTCAACCCATGAATGTTAACAATCTATTATAGGAATATTTTCTGCAAAACCTAAACTGTTTTTTTCATCTTAAAAAATCAGATTTATGATCACTATGTTCAAGTTTAATTATTGATGATGGGAGTCAATTATAATTATTATCAAAATTAATTTTTTAATTTTTTAACTTTTAAAATTCACAATAAAAAGAGGGGTATTGTTTTCAAAATTTTATATACTCTTTCTCTTCTTATTTCAATGTTTTTTTATATATTTTATTTTTTTCTTTTGAATATAGAATTTATGTTCATTTTATTGAAATATAATTAAGTTAGTTCAAAAACTTTATTTAAAAATTCATTTACGGTAAGATGACGTCGTAGAAATTTTGAAATGCTTGGTTTAAAAGACTTTGCTTATTGCAAACACCCTAATTATCATATCGATACAAATCTTGCTATGAATGGACGACGGCCATGCTAGTGAGGCGGAAGTATTCGAAGTTCGTAACTACCCTTTGAGCTATGAATGGACGATGGCCCTCTAAAGTTTTAAGAAGATGGGACCCTCACCAGTCACCACAAAGAAATCAACTTTCAGATATCCTCTCCTACAAAAAGTGCATGCCGGCAACGTGTCGCCTCTCAATCACGAGAGATTCAGAGGTTTCAAAAGTCTTCCATACAATGTTATTTAAAGCAAGGAAACAGAGTCGATATCCATTAACCGCATTCATCAGCAAGAGCCAATAAACTTTCTTCTTCATTCTTTCTTTCTTGGTCGGAAATAATGGCTTTCAGGGCAACTGTAAGTTACTGTTTATTATCGGTTTCTTTTTCTTTATGGATTGAGATACATGGGGGGGTGATTAGTTTCATACAGGAGGATAATTGTATTCATATACTGGTATTTACGTTTGTCCTATGGGTGGCAGAGCCAGTGGAGAGCAGTACTGCTGTCTCGATTGGGACAGAGTCGACCTTTTGCATCCTCCACCGCTCCCAAGTTTGCAACAATGTCTCACAATGCTGCCCATCATGTGCCTAACAGCAGGTTTTATTAAGAATGAAACGATTCATGTTCTTAGCCGTAGCCCATTACTACACACACACACACACACACACACACACACACACATATATATATATATATATATATATATATATATATATTAGCATTATTACAAAATAAGAGAGCCACGGTATGATCGTGTGGGTATTGATGAACACTCACAATTTCAGGCACGCAGCGACGGGGGAGTATGCACCATTCTATGTGATGGCGGGAATGATGACTGTAGCAGTTGCGATGGCCTTCCACACCATGAAGCAGCAGCTGGTGCATAGCCCAGGAGTTAGCATAAACAAGAAAAGGAGAGAATCCATTGCTGAGGTAGACGACCCTGATACAGTAGTTGCTGATGCTAGTAAATTTCTCAAAAAATCATTCCTCAGGAAGGTTGCTCACATCCAGGAACATAATCCCACCCTGCCTGATCCAACCCGCGCTAATGCCATCACCAAGTACCTTTACTTTTTTCCCCTTATCTCATTCATCTCAGTCAATTTAATACTTGAATAAATTGTTAATTGTGCATCTCATTGCATATCCCGAATTCAGGAATAAATGATCTCACCTGTTGTGCTATTGTAACATATATGATTGAGCCTGGCAAAACAAACTCAAATGATCAATTCTTTCCTAAACACATGACAGTTGATATCAGATTGCAACAATCCTTTATTCAATAATGCTGATGAATAGTGGTACGTGCATTGCAGGCCTCATGATGCAGAGACACTAAAAACTGTCGGAGTCCTTCCTCGCCACCACTGATTAAACAATCACAGGCCTCAACCATCGCTGCTGATTCTTATCCATCAAATGCCTCCTAATGTTCTCTTGCCCCTTCTGTTTATTAGTCCCAATTACTATGGTGTCGTAATGTAAATAGAATTTCGTGCTATATTGTGGGCCATTCTTTTTTTTTTCTTTTCTTTTCAAAATGTAATGCGAGCCCTTCCTTACTCAGGTCAGGACAGAGGCTCCCATCTTTAAATATGTCTGTTGATTAGTTCTGCTAATAATAAAGACACCTCCGTGACCAACTTTGCGGTATTCCGGCCACTCTTTTATCCGATTAGCGACGAAACAGCTTGGAGCTCACACTGAGGATGTGCAATAAACTATTTGATTTGTGATGGTTGAATTGTGACAAGAGGAAATATGTTGGCCAGAAAATGATAAGCATGGTCTGAACTGTGACAATGAAAAAAAGAAAAAAAAAATCCCCTCCCCCCTCCTTCATAGTTTTAGATTATATTAGTTTTTTTGTGCGTGGATTTAGATCTCATATTTGCTGGTTGTTTATTATCCAAAAACAATTCAAGCAAAAACAAATTCAGTATTTTTAAAAACATAGTTTCTGTCCCAAAAACAAATATATAAATAATGTTTAGAATTATAGTAATGATTGATTTTCAAAATTCTTTTCATTTAAAAATACATAAAAATAATTTTTTTATTTTTTAAATTTATTTTTAACATCAACACATCAAAATAATTAAAAAATATAAAAACAAATAAAAATTTTCGAAAACAAATTTCTACCATTAAACAATACCTTAATCTTAGAAAGTTGTTTGCTTGTAATTGAATATGCTCCCTTTTTATATATAAAAAAAATAGAAAGGTAGATAAGCTATTTCACATTTTTCGACAAAAAGAATTTACTTCAAAATACATATTTTTTTTATTATATATTTTATATTATGTTCACATCACTCTTTTATATTATGTAAATAGAAATTGTTATGATGTTTAATGTCCAATATATTTCTTTAATGCCTCATGTCTTCTTGATTTACGCGGATTTTAATGTTAAATAATTAAAAGAAATCATAATTAATCATGATACTATGACCACAAGGGAGATTCAAGTTAAAGAAATAGCGAACACTGACAATATTTAATTTGCCTACAAAATGTATTTATTTGAAAGGGGGAAAAAGGAGGAGATTTTCGGGTTGTGACAGTAGAAATTTTTCAAGGCCAAATTCCCAAACTAGCTTCTCTCAATGATGTCAATGTCACGAGTCAATATATCACATGTGTGCAGAGGAGAGAAACTTGGGAGCCTCACTTGGACACCGAAGGCTTATTGAGTCGTTGTCAACAAGCAATTTTCGGCAGTCGGCAGATTTGTTCACTGATAAACCAAATATTTTCAATTTTCCCTGGAAACAAACACATTGCACTTGAGCAAATTATTTCCCTGGCACAACAATGTAAGAAAGAATGGAAAAGAAAAGTCCTTTTCAATTACACCTTCTGAAAACAGGGAGTGGGGGGTTTCCCCAATCCTATAAAGTATCCCTTGTATTCTACCACCAATGACTGAATCAGAGCTCGTGTAAGAGGCTAATGGTTCTCTCTAATATTACCAGTCAATTGATAAATATCAACACTCAACAAATTTCCAGAAAAATGAGCAAGTAATTGCACAACAACAATCCAAATAACTATCAATGAAGGTTAATTTACAGCATGTACCATTTCATACCTAAACAAACAAAAGCATTCTCTCCTTCCATACGTGAAGCATATAACATCTTTTCGACAGGCACTTCGAGTTGAATGCAATGTCAGTGACCATTTTCAATCAGCCCCCGTTAGAGATGTCATGATGACTTTGAGATCAGAGAGCACTTTCGACTCGCTAGAATATACTTCATGAAACAAACTTCAATGATCTCTAGAAATTTTCTGCCTGTTTGCTAAACCAGATTCCATTCCAAACTCAGCAGCTAACACATGTATATCTGGTGTTATCTCCCAGTTGGCTTTATGATCCCAATTTGTGTGTCTTGGCTGGGTTCCACACCTCTCCAATCCACCAACACTGTCAATCTGACTTTGTATATCTTCAAAATCCTCATCAGCAACAGCTTGTCGTTTTCCCACTTCTATATTAAAGCTCCTTTTGGGCACCTCTGGGCTCAAGGAATCGCCCAATGGCATTGAACTGGCATAGCTAGAAGATGAATTGACCCTGACCTTTGCCCGGAATTTGTTCTTTGATTTTGGGATTTTTGAGAAGAAAACTTCCAGAACATTACGAATGCAACCAAGGTTGTAAGGATTCATCTTTCCATCATATCTATACCGGAAGTTCTCATATGTTGTCTGCAAAAAAATAAAATAACTTGCAAGCTGCATAATGAGGGGTAAAGGATTCAGAACAACAGAGAAATGAGGGTGAGGAGAAAATCGCAACCTGATTGGTGAAAATCAAGTACAGATGAAATGCAGTGAGGCCGCCTACAAACCAAGCACATATGAATGTGTACAGTATCAGGATTCCTGAAACAGGAGACTTCAGAAAGGCCGTCCACATATTGCAATGATATGTATCCATTATCTTCCTGATGTTGACCCAGCAGAATGCAAGAACATAGAGGCATAACATCGTTGTGGAAGACACAAACATGAAAAAGAATCTGTAATTCCTCTGTCAACAGAACACTCTAACAGGTTAGGTCTATGAAGGTAAGACAGCAATTTAATATCAAAAACCAGTATAGTATAATCAGAAAAATCTTAAGATGTCAGAACTATATATAATTTGCATACAGGACGATCAGGATATCAATAGTACTATGAGCAATTTGAAACCAAGTTTTCACAAAAAATAACTGAATACACTGAAGAATCATCTTGAGTGTAATCATCATCATTAGTCAGTCAATCCCAATTACAGGATGTTTCGCCTCTTTAACCCATGCCTTGTATCTCAAACACTCCACAAAGTCAACCGGGAAATCTGTGATTTGGAAAGCTCTCAAAAATGCTTATTTAGCTATGCTGGTAAAACATACCTGTGCAGTTGTATGATGAAAAAATCTTCTCCAAAATAAAACAAATTCTAGAATAAGAAAATGAGCAAATCTTGGAATACTTACCAAATGTTGCAGTTTGGAATGTAAAGGCTCATGCCAAATGACCTAGGGTCAAACTACTCACGTGAATATTATAATTTAACAGGTTATTGATTTGACATATCACTGCTAATCAACACCACCCCCCCCCCCCCCCCCTCAAATAATCTGGTTGGGAAATTCTAAGGAAATCTATGCCAAAATCCAAGAACAAGTATCTGCATTTTTAAAAAGAAAATCAAGCATTCAAAAATGAAACACCCAAGGAAAGCCAGGGGATTCTGTATCTGTCACGCTTAATAAGAGCGTAACTATGAATGCACTCACCATGAACTACCACATGACATGCCTAATGACAGTATATTCTGTTGTCTTTGGGTGTATACCACAGAAGCATTTCAAACCATTTATCCGATATATGTGGTGGAGGATGCACTAACAAATGAGAGAGTTGAAGGCCATCACATTGGCACAAACCAAGCCAAAAGGTTTAAAATTGTAGGAACAATGCATTCAACCAGAATGTGAATCCACTAGAAAATAATTCAAAAAAAAAGAACCGAATCCATAATTAAATCAAAATATGCATGATAGAAACACTGTTAAACTGGAACATACCTTGCCAATACATTGCCCCACCCACGGGCAATGATGATCAAAACGCTCAACGCAGTTGTTGCATATAGAGCAATGAGAGCATCGTGGTGGTCGGTACAGCAAGCATGTTTGGCAGTATTTGACCTTGACTACCATCCCATTCACCATTACATCTTTCGTTGGAGGTAAACTTGGGCCAGCAACCTGACTTCCTGGCCAATCAACAGATATGCTTGAGCCTTCATCTTCTGGAGGGTGGAGATTACGAGGAATAATGCCTGGATCTCTTGCGGAAGTAAGGAAGAGAAGAATAATAACCTGAAGAGGTTGACAACCCAGTGACAAAAACCAAATTGCCAAGTAAATTCACTGGAATATGCAAGAGCTTATAAGTGAAAAGGTCAGTCAGCAATGATTTTTGTATTTTTCTTAGCTCACAAAATGCTCACAGCATGAGCAGCAAAAGAAGTAGAAATATCATATGTTTCATGTTTGGTTGATAATCATTATTCTGCCATATCGAAACTCGGAGGAAGGAAATGCAAGACAAGCTTCTCTCTGCCTTTGAATCAAAATAACTTCATTTTTCTTGTCTAGCGTCAAAATTCAGACCTTAGCCAAGTTAGCATATGATTGAGACAGTTGTATAGCATGTATATCAGTCTCCGAGAAATGAGAAGCATAAATCAATTAAAATTCGTACAGCCATTTAGCCAAGTTGAGAAGGCTTCGATTTCACAATGCAGTTCCAAACTCCTTTTCCACCATTTTCTCAGAACTTGAGACTCAAAAGATTTTGGCTGGGGGGGGCAAGAATAGCTATAAACAAATTTAACTATAACTAATTCCAAAAAATTAATTCGGATAAGCTCCACAGTTCTTTTCAGTGTAAGTTTTACTCTAATCTGCTTCACTTTTCACCATAATCTTTCAGAATACATTTGGAGAAACAGGGAACTATTAGGACATCAAAAATGATGTTTTTTTTCTTTATATATTTATTGGTGAATTTAGGTTCATTTTGTTCAAAATAAATTTGTCAACGCTAGGAAGTGATGGTAATATATCTTGAAAAATCTCTGATTGAAGATCAGTAAAAGAGGAACTCACATTTGCTGTCAGGATGACACATATAACTACAACATAATAGCCTAGCTGGTGTTGGAAGTCGTTAATGAGCCTTTGAGAAACAAAAGCACAGAATAAGATTACTGGAATCATGATTAGAAAGATTGTAAGGAACAGCGACCTGACATCTGGACCAAATACAAGCCTACCCCCAAAGCAGAATATCTGCAAAAGAATTAGATGATCGAGTCAGTTGCTTGGTTAGCTTATTCCATGATCTATACATTTCACACGCTCCATAGCCGTACACATGAAGCAGCACATTTTGTAGGCATAACTAGTCATGAATTAAATGACACACCGCTCCATGCAAAAAAGAGAGTACAAATTGAAGGATCCATAATTATACATACTGTGAAAGATTCAACTGATGAAACAGAAGATGTTATGTGCAAAATGTAACAAATACAATGATCATTCTAGTAATTCTGTTGTCCTACAAATCCACAGAACGACAAATAACAGAAGCTGCGGGAAAATGCTTTTGCCGGTAGATCAACACCAATTATATATTAATTAAAATTTCTTCTTTTTGGAAGCGCAATATTGACGAAGGACAACAAAACAGAAAGAGCAAGCATAGCACTCCTAATAACTAGAGCATTGATAATTTACTTGGATAGTTGGATATTAAGTCTTTCCTATGAAGTTGCTGACAAACATTAGTAAATTTTACATGCTATATGACTTCCAATATTCTTGGCATTGATGTTTTCCATGAATCTATTAGTTCAAAGGAAGTATAATTAGTAATACAAGATATCATAACCCAATTTTGACCTCTAGTATGAAACATTAATCTCAACATTTAAATACTAGAATGGGGTTTAGATTACATAAAGATTCATCAGGCTGCAGTAAGACTAAATTGGGGGGGTGGGGGGTGAAGACAACAATGTGAAAAGGGAAAAAAAAAAAACCTTGGGGCCAATTATTTTCACTGATTCTGTTGGCAGAAAAGTAAAAATTAGTTTGAAAGAAGCTAAGAAAGGAAGCTGGGTAAGAGCCAAAAACAAAAACAAAAGAGGACAACATAAAACCTGATAATAACAAACACATAAAGACACACACAGAGAAGAAAATAAAAAGGAAAATTTAAGGGAAAGGGAAACAAGTTGAAAAGAAAGTATTACATTGCTGCCTTTCCAGGTTTGATAGACTCGAAGGTTACGGGCATTATTATCGTTATGGTTACCCATAATTCCGCGATTAGAATCGGAAAGTTGGTGCGTAGGCATTGGAGTTGACGTGTTGTACATCTTTTCACCTCCTCGCATTTTCTCACCACCCCCCATCTAAATATTTCTTTTTCACTCACCCTCGGATCTCCTCATTTACAAAGGACAAGGAGATCTAAGGATTTATCGCCACTTCCCAAACCTGCAGGAAAAAAAACCGAAATGTCAAGGACAAAATGCAAAAGAAGGGAGGCAAGGTAAACGTTGGAAAAGAAATCTCTTATTTTACCTGGAAGGAGGTGAGGAGAGAATCTCTCGATCGGAGGTGAAAGAGAGGGCGACGGAGGGGAAGGAAAAGGCAAAAACAGGGAAAGACAGAGCTGAGAGAAGAAGAACAGCCGTGTCTTTGCTTCCGTGGCAATTCCTTATTGCCTATTTTTTCTTTAAAGAAAAAATAGGAACAACTTTTTGGATCGACGGTTTTAACGATGGAGTATAATAAAAATAATAACAATAATAATAATAATAATAATAATCCAGCTCTACCTTTGTGGTACTGCTACCTCTCTACTCGTGGTTACCCCAACAATTATCAAATTAAGCTCTGGTTGTTTCCTCAACTTGGGTTTAAATCTTCAAACCGAAAAACAAAAAAAAAATAGCTAATAACGTGCCCCAAGCTGCATTCTACCCTGCAGAAGCTTCGTCTTATGTAATCTACAGCTAAAAATATGCAATCTGCATGATCCACTTAACAGCATCACAGGACATCCACTCTGTCCATGCACTCTCCTGTTCATCTCTTTCCGAATACAGTACGTGGCTGTATCATGAGATAAGGCTCATCTTGGTTTTTTCCTTTTCTTTTTCTTCAATGCTACATTTAGCCAAACTAAATAAATTTCACATTGCAGCTACCACTGCTTCTGCTAAAACCACAATTATGCAAAATGGAATCGTGTTTCTTTAGAAAATTTAAATAAAAAAATCATTTTTATAGTCCTTGGATTTTTGTTTCGTAGCCCAGAAATAAAAGAATAACAGGAGGGATTATGACTGCCGTGGGCATGGGAACAGCTCTGGGAAAAGGGAGTCAAAAGGTAAACTACACGACAGCGATGCAATTGCAGCTCCCGACGTGTCTTTGGAGAATCTTTGGCTCCAAAAGCAGCACGTTCTTTTCATCTTTCGTTTCCCTGTCTTTGGCCGCTGTTAAATTTTTTTTATTACCAGCTGTGTTTCTTTTTCTATGGAGGGCACCTGCCTTTCCACAGACACACAAAAAAAATATATATATATATATATATTAAAGAACTCTAAAACACGTAGGATTTTCACTGTAACAGGTTTTTTTTTATTCATGTTTTTTTTTGTTTTTTTTTATCCAAAATTGATTTCTTCTTTTTTTTTGTTTCTTTTTTTAAAAAAAAAAATTATTTCAGAATTATCTTTGCTAATTTTTTTAAATATTGAGCTGGTTGAAAATTTAACTATGTAGTTTTTTTCTTTAAAACATTGTGGATTGATATAATATTCTCATACATTGTTTTTTTTTATGATTTCTTTATTCTTTTTTTCTCAAAATGGTCTTTGTAGATTTTATTTTTTTATATTAAGTTGGTTGAGAATTTAGCTTTATAGTTTTTTTTAAAAAAATAATAATATGGATTGCTACAGTGTTTCCCCTACATAGTTTTTGTTTTGCTGCAGTGTTTCCCCATATATTTTTTAAAAAAATTATCTTTATCGAATTTATTTTTTCAATATTGAGCTGGCTGATAATCTAGCTTTAGCTTTCCCCAATATGTTTTTTTTAATTTTTTTAATTTTTCTTTTTTTCCAAAATTGTTATTTTTTACATATTTTTTTTTTTTTTTCAGAATTATTTTTGTTGATTTTATTTTTTTACTATTAAGCTGGTTGAAAATTTAGTTTTTTTGTCTTTTTCTTTAAAACACTGTAGCTTTCCCCACGTGTTTTTTTTTCACTTTTGTTTTCTTTTTTGTACATTTTTTTTCATTTCTTTTACCCAAAATTGACTTTTTTTTTTTTAGATAGCCTTTGTCGGTTTTTTTTTATATATTGAGCTGGTTGAGAGATTAGCTTTGTAGCTTTTTTAAAAAACAAAATACTATGGATTACTACAGTGTTTCCCTTACATAGTTTTTGTTTGGCTACAGTGTTTCCCCCACATGTTTTTTCTTTAAAATTATCTTTGTTAAATTTATTTTTTCAATATTGAGTTGTTTGAGAATTTAGCTTTAGCTTTAGCTTTCCCCACATTTTTTTAAATTTTCCCCACGTTTTTTCATTATAATTACAATTATAATTATTATATTGTATTATATTATATAACTGTTTTTTTCTTTTGTTTTTTCTTTTTATTTTTTTAATGAATTTTTTTGTTTGATTTAGTTTGTTAATGTTAAATTTTTTTTATTTAGTTATCAGATTTTCATGATACGAATCTCGGGTTTGATGGATTAACCTGATTTGACGAGTTATTTTTTTCATTTAGTTTAGTTTGTTAAAGTTAATTTTCTTTCTATTTAATTATCAGACTTTCATGCTTTCATGACACGTATCCTGAGCTTGACGGGTTAACTTAGTTTGATGGGTTAACCCGGTTAATTCTAGGTAAACCCGTCATTTCTTTTTCTATTTAGTTATCAAACTTTCATGACGCAAATCCCAGGTTTTACGGGATAACCTGGTTTAAAAGGTTGACCAGATTAATTCAATGTTTTTTTTTCTTTTTCTTCATTAGTTTTTTCCTTCCTGTTGATTTTTTTTCTTTGTTTTTTTAATTAATCTATTTAATTATCACACTTTTATGACACGACCTTATAGTCAGACCCATATCCAGTATTCTTGGGTCCGGTGTTACAGCCAGACTCACTTAAACTTGGGTCATGCAAGTTTAATTTTATTATTAATATTATAAATATTACTCTTAGGTCAGGCGTTGCAGCCAAACCCAAGATTTTTGGGTATAACTTTGCAGAAAAACCCAATATTTTTAAATTTTTATTTTTTTAATATTTTTTATACAAAAAAAAACTCGCGGCATCGTGCGGGTATCAAAGCTAGTATATGTGTGTGTGTGTGTGTTGTCTTTATCAAGCTGAACTGCCATGGCCCATGGGCCCGATTGAAAATGATTTCGCTTTCTTCTACCCCTCAAATATGTAAATACTGATAGCAAAGCTAGTTCGAATTTTTAATTGGTTGTAAGAATTTTAGCATTGATTCTTTTTTTTTATGTTTCATTTCATAATTAATATTATAATATGTAAAGTAGTTTGTATATAAAAAATATTTATTTATTCTTTTCATTATCTCTGATTGTGACCTCATGAAATTTATAAATATCTTAGATATATATATATATATATATATATATATATATATATATGTTATAAGCATATATTTTAATTACTTTAAGTATATTCAAGATTATTTAAAAAAAATCGAACTCGAAACCTTTTAAAATAAAATAAGAAACTTTACAGCGCCTCTTCTTAAAAAAAGAACATTAATGTTATTTAAGCTTCCATTCATTAACAAAAATATATCCAAGACATCCCCATTGATGAAGTTGAGAAATCTGGGCTTTTCATGGGCTACACTAAAAGAGGTTTGGGGCTGGAGTTTGGGCTTAAGATTGGACGGGGATAATTTGGGTTATTCTTCTCCTGCAAAACAAGCATCTTGCATGGTTAGGAGACGATCCATGCTTAAATTAGTTAGGCAGGGGAGGAACAATGTGTAAGAGAATTGATAAACAAAATGTGGGAACTTGTCCATCTAATTGATCTAGTTATAAAGATATTTATAAATGTTGTTTACCGTAGCTCATATTGAAAATAGTGTTATAGCTTATCGGTGAAAATATTGATATTCTAGTATTTTAATATTGTTATCGATAGAAATATTGATGAATAAAAATCTCACATTTGTGAGAGATATTAGCGAAAAAATAAGATATATGCACGAGACCGCATAAAAGTTGTATTTTTAATATTCAAGAATTTGTGAAATTTTTAAAAAATATTCTGATCGACAAGTCTGATTTTTGTTGATCTTAGAGGTGTAATAGTTTTTTTACTATACAGTTAAACTAAAAAAAATTAATATATTCTCATTCAATCTTTTAATTACCAATGAGCATATAAAAAGATCAAAATATCTCTACATCAAAGGATAAAATGATAATTTTATTTTCTTGTGAAAAGATAAAAATATCCTCACACCAAGTCTTTAGAAATGAGAAAATCCATGGTGCAAGTCCATAGTAAACTATGTATTGGTCTACAGTGGACACGCACAATGGTTTTCTCACATGATTTAGAGTTCTTGTTAGAGGGTGTTTGAGAGTGGTTACTTTTTAAAGTGTTTTTCGCTCGAAAATGCATCAAAATAATATTCTTTTAAAAAATTTTAAAAATTATTTTTGATATCAGTACATTAAAACAATTTAAAAACATAAAAATTATTTTGAAGAAAAATAAAGGTATGTGTGTGAGCTAAAAGGCATTAGATATTTATTTTATGTTTATATATTAACATATGTTTTGTTTTATCAATTATAGAAAAAACTAAAAAGCATTAGATATTTATTTTAGTATCACTGTGTATTAAAACATATAGCATTATGGATTGCCACAATGCTTCTTCTCTTTCTCAATTTTTTTTTTTTACTTTTCCCTTATATGACCAAATTGATGGGCGATTTAAGTGAATTTGTTAAGAAATAACAAAATTCAAAGATAAAGGATCAAAATGGAAATGGAAAAAATATTTGTGGCAGTTTTGAAATTGGCGTGAAAAGTTCACTTTGGTCCCCTACCTTCCAATTGATAAATTTTTGGTCTCTGTAATTTTGAAATTTTGATTTCTGATATAAAAAAAAACTTTACTTTCTTTATTTCTTAGTATTTGATTTAAGAGAGGAAAGAATAGGTCACCAGATTCTAGTTGAAAAGAAAAACAAATCTTAGTTGACACTAATTTTGGCTACAAAATAGGTCGATCTTGGTATCAAAATGTTTCATTCAATAAGAAAAGTTTCATTGTACTGTTCTTTGAACTTTCTATAACATGACATGGTATATCTGAGTTCATGAAGTTTTTTTTTAATTCGGTTTGGTTTGTGATTTTGGAACAATTTTAGGGTTATTTGAGACCATAAATGTGTTTATCAAGATCTCTAGAGTATTTTCAATGTGTTTTTTTAGTCAAAATAAGTTGAAAAAGAATTTTTTTAAGCATAAATTACCTATACCCTGATTTTCCAGCAATGCTCTAGCCTCTAAATTCTTGAGATACAAATAACGCATCATCTACTCTTTAATATATATATATATATATATATATATATATATATATATATATATATAGCCGAGGTTATTAAACCCAATTAAGATAATAATCAAAGTCTTAGATTCTTTTTGTTTTTTTTTAATACCTGTGTTGCCTTGGCTTTTTTTTTTTTTAACGTTGGGAAAAATTTGAGCCAACCTGTAGCATGACGTGACCTCCTATCTAGTATGAACTATATATAGAAATTTATTTTTAAAAGAGCATGTATTAATTTTGGCAAAAGAAAATTAAATTTTATACAAACATTAATAGCTACCACAACTATTAACAAGATTGCAATACATCAAAAAAAATTTAAAAAAACTTTTTTAAATGGCGACCTTTACGAAGAGGTATATATGAAACATCCTGAGAGATTTGTTATTAAAAAATAATAAAAAAAGTTTGGAAACTTATCAAGTCATTGTATGATTTGAATAAATACCTAGACAACAACATAAATTTTTTTTATTCAAGCAAGAAAGTTAGATTTTAAAACCAAAAACTATCATGTTAATTTTACTTTACGGTAGATAATTAAGACTAATAAATTACGTAGAGGTATATATGAAACATCCTGAGAGATTTGTTATTAAAAAATAAAAAAAAAGTTTGGAAACTTATCAAGTCATTGTATGATTTGAATAAATACCTAGACAACAACATAAATTTTTTTAATTCAAGCAAGAAAGTTAGATTTTAAAACCAAAAACTATTATGTTAATTTTACTTTACGGTAGATAATTAAGACTAATAAATGGTGGAAATTAATTGTGGTAATTACCACAATTACTTCTACATCAATTTTAACTTCAAAACCCATTATAAGAAAGGAGCGAAGGAAAAGTGTGATACATAAATTTTATGGACTCTTCTTCACCTTAATTTTTTAGATTACTTTTCTTAAATTCATGCTCTGGTTTTTTCTTCTACTCTAGAGTTTAAATTCTATTATATTGTAGGGATATTTTGAATCATATTTTTTAGAGTTTGTGGATCTTTTTTAGTAACACATCTAATCAATGTTGTGTTAAAATCTCATAATGCTGATTGTAATTATTTTGTTTACACTAAGAGATGAGTAATAAAACTTTAAGGATAAAAAATTAATTTTTAACAACAACGTAACTTTATCTAACCAGATTCTAAGTGTTTCAATTCTAAGTATTCTTAATAATATAGTTTAAATATGATTTATGCGGTTGTTATTCAAGCATACTAGATGTGTCTTGGATTTTTAATTTGATCGTATCATTATAGTATTTTACATACAATTTTCTTATAATTAAACTAGAAAAAACAATATGAATTGATATTAGATTCTATTATTCAAATTATTAGTGATTCTACAACATATGTATCATAAAAAAGTTTTATAACATAACGTTAGACAGAAACTCTTTAAAAGTAGAAGTGCAAGCATAGCATTTGCTTAAAAGAAAAACAGAGAATACAGGATGGAGAAAACGTTAAAAAGAGTGGAACAGGAGTACAGCCTGCCCGCCCACTCCTAAGATTCCATGTTGGACACGTCATGACGTCTGATTCGGATCCGATCCAATCCGACCCAATAGAAATTCGAAAAACAAGTTACCCACTCGTAGAAGTTCCAAAACCACAGGAGACTTAGGAGCGACAAAGAAGACTTCAGCTTCACCAAACTAAACTGTAAGAGAGGCTGAGGCAAAGAAGCGAAAATGGAGGGGCAGCCGCATCCATACGCACCAAGAGATCTGAAACTGCCTGGCTATGTACCTAATTTCCTCACTCAATCCACCATTGTCGGCGTCTATTTACTCACCTCCCTTCTTGTCGTCTCTCTCATCTGGATCCTCTCTGGTTTGCCCCCTTTCCACTGTTTTTATTTCATCAAGCCTTTCTTTTTTCCAAGACTGATAGTGGGTTTTCATTAACTATAATGAATTGAAAATTCATATATTCCCTTGAATCTTGCTGGTTCGAGTTTTGATTTATATAGCAGTTGCAGTAAATATAGATTTTGAAGCGCAAACAATCTTGTATGGCCCACTTTAATTTCAACCTTCGATTAGATACTGGATCTTTTTAGAGTATTCTTAAATGGCTACAGAAGCTAAACTGTTTCTGTCTGTGGATGGTCTTACAGGGAAGTCTCTGTCAGTTTCCCACTTAAATATTTTATGCATAGAGCTCACTAGTCAGTCATTAATGGCTGTTGCCTAGTCGGGCTACCCTTCTGACAGAGACATTGCACTAAAAAGAAAAAAAAAAGGTCAACGAAAAATAAAAGGTAAAAAAGGAGGCGAACTTATTTCTCACTTTGGATTTGGAATTGCATTTGAATTAGATTAGGATTTGAACTCTGTGTTTTTCTTCTCTCCTCAAGATAGAGCTATGCGGCCTCTTCTAATAAGACCTGCAAGTGTAAAGCAGGTTCTCACAACTTTATGGATTAAAACGTTATCCGCTGACAGTGTTCTTAATTGTCCTGGCTTGTGATCATAACTGACTGTCATTATATGGATTCTGGTCTATATGGTCAAGTCAAGCAAAGAAAGGAAGTGAACTGTTTCTTGTTTAGATGTTCTTTTGAAGCTTCATTGTCGGCTTCAAATTTTCGCAAATGCAACATTTTCTTTGACCCGTGTTAGTTTTTGGTTGCTAGCATATTTCCACACTAGATTTTATTACAACATTTGTTTTGAACCCTGCTCCTTTGTGATTACAGTGTTCTAGCCTGTACTCTCTATTTTATTAATTTAATGAAGTTACATCTAGAGAATTGAACATTCTGTGAGTTATTAATTACTATAGGCTATTTCTCCGATTCCAGGAAGGTCTCGTAAGATAACAAAAATGAATAGGTTGCTCATGTGCTGGTGGGCTTTCACTGGTCTCACACACTTGATTCTCGAGGGTTATTTTGCTTTCTCTCCAGAATTTTACAAGGACAAGACTGCTCATTATCTGGCTGAAGTTTGTAAGTACCTCTTTGTTTTCTCTTTTATTCATATACTTTCTTTTCATCTCTGGTATTAAGCAGTATTTGCAGTTGAGAGGTCATTGTAATAACTCTTTAATTGTTTTACATGAGAGAGAGAAATGGAATTCTTAATCTTTGGTAGATAACAGTTCTCATTATCTTTCGAGCAGGGAAAGAATATAGCAAAGGTGATTCAAGATATGCAGCAAGGGATGCTGCAACAGTTACTGTTGAAGGATTGACTGCTGTTCTCGAGGGACCAGCTAGCCTCCTGGCAGTGTATGATTTCACTTTCCTCAGCATCTTGAATAAGATTCATTTATTTTGTTCAAGTGTCCGTTGACTCCATATTATCTACCTTCAGTCTCTTAATTCTTAACAGTGTTGCTTGCTGACACTTGGCAGGTATGCTATTGCTTCAGGAAAATCGTACAGCTACATACTTCAGTTTGCTGTTTGTTTGGGACAGCTCTATGGAACAGCTGTGTATTTCTTAACTGCCTACTTGGAAGGTGATCATTTTGCTACCAGTCCGTACCACTATTACGTATACTATATTGGTGCAAATGCCTCCTGGGTTGTAATTCCCTCGCTCATCGCTATGCGTTGTTGGAAAAAGATTTGCTCAGCAGTCCAAGTTCATGGCCAGAAAAGGACCAAAACTCGTTGAGGTTGATACAGACCATCTCATTTCAAGACCTGGTTAGATAAAGATGAGATTTTATTGCGCATTTATTTCATATTGTTGTTAGTTTATGCACACAAATGTGTAATCTTGAAACCAGTTAAACTATGGAAATCAGCAACATAGACCTCCAAATTTCAAGCAACAATAATTGTTTGCACAGAGAATGACTGCACCGACACAATCACCTGCTATTCTATGCCATGCTTATGGATGTGAGCTTCAGTTGTAGTCTGTGGCTGGTGGTAATGCAGCATTTTAATAGGTTTATCTGATTTGCTTTGCGGCACCAATTTTTTTTTTTATTTTGCTACTTTACTACCAGTATGGTTAGCGTGCAATGCCTTCAGGAGTTTGAAAGTGGAGAAGTATATATTTCTCTGCTGAATAGGAAAACAATTGACTGTAGCAATCATCTTTTTTCTGCGCTCCTATACAAAACGCCAAGTGCTCCTTTCCTTTTTGATTAAAAGAGGGTTGATAGCATCATCGCTTGGTCTCAAGAGAAATGGACGTTCTTAATGAATTCCTTCGAATGGTTTTTGGTACTGCCACTGGTGGGATTCCCCGGTAGGAAGCTTTAATGTAATTGCTGTCAAATAATCATATTAACTTAATAATTTAAGGTGAGATTCTAAGATATGATTTATACTATTTTTTAACACATCTTCTCAAATGAAAGTTTTTTATATTTAAAACTTGTATAGATTCATATTACCTTGTGTTTAATTTTTATCAAATAAATGAGTATGATAATCTTAAACCCATAACCGTTTGGTCATACAGATTCTAATATCATAAAAATACTAAGGGAAACCATCACACTTTGAGTGGTGGGAGCTTCGCGCGCGTGTGTGTATATATATATATATTTTTATTTTGATAAAATTTTAAACTATAATTTATATTATTATATCAACTTTCGCTCGATTTTTTCTGGTGGGGCTTGTATTCTTCTAGGCTGTAGAAAATTAATGTTGTTGTATCGATTATTAGCTCTCTTTCAACACTTGGTAAAAACTTGCTTTCCAGGAGTTCTCCATCTGTATATGTTAGTCTGGGTTCGTTTTAACTTATCTGACTCCATTGAAACGCAATGTCTAAATCTGTAAGCTTCACTTTCTCTGTGGACAGAGTGACTTCTTGACTGCTAGGATTTCATATCAGAGAAGGCGTCGTTACCACAAGGCCAATTCAAAAGTAAAACACGCAACCTTTAAAGTTACGACTATAGAATAGTTTGCGTGGATTGCTTGTGCTCGCTGGAAAACGGGGTCGCCATTTGGAAAGTTGTGGCCTCTGTCCGATGAGGCAAGATTGTGCATCCCCGTTTTCTGGTGATAATGGAAAGGCCGAAGATGGGCATCATAGAATTAGAAACTTTAAAGCTCCTTGTTGGGATGGGTCCATGGTCAAGCCTCTCCGTCTTTATCAAACCGAGTCCTGACGGGTTGAAACTTCATCAAATGCTACGCGGTATGCGCTGCTACTGATGTGAAATGTCTAGTGGTGTTTTTTTTTTTTTTAAAAAAAATAAAAATAAATTGGACTCGTAAAAAAAACGAACTTTCTAATAAAAACAAAAACAATTTTTAATTCTTTATTTTTCTAGATATTTCTGGACTATTTTTTAATTGGATTTCAGAATCTTATTTAATTTAGATTTCATTATCTAGGTTAGTTTTAGTTATTATTTAAATAGTATGAATGTTATCTTTTAGAAGAGATTATTAACTTATGATTGTTGATTTGTAGAATGTATCAAACTACAATTTTTTTAATTAAACTATATGAAATGACGCTGCTATTCTTGTATACATAATATATTATATATTGAAGGAAATAACCGAACACTCACTTTCACTCCCCTCTCTCTCCACAACATTCTCTCTTCACAAAAATAAAAAAACCGCTTGGGACCAAGAGGTTTGCTCCCTCTGTGGTCTCAGGTTCGAGCCCTGTGGTTGCTCATATGATGGCCACTGGAGGCTTACATGGTCGTTAACTTCAGGACCCGTGGGATTAGTCGAGGTACACGAAAGCTGACCCGGACACCCACGTTAAACTAAAAAAAAAAAAAAACCCCAAATCGATTTAACCAAATTAGGTTTTTTTTTAAGATTATTATCATGGTATTCAGCAGTTCCAGTCACTTCTCTCGCTGCTAATATCGCCTTTTTCGCTGCATTGCTCTCGTGTTAATGATTAAAGTCAAATGGAGACAGAGATGCTAGAGTGAATTCCCGGTTCAAACCATTGGGGAAGTTCACTCAACAGTTCTAGCTTTTTAATTTTTATTTTTTATAAGCTGTGATTGAGGTTTTCTAATTTCCTCATTTCCACTATTGAAGACAAAAGATGGGCGACCATTGAATCTGTTGAGTTTGCTGCTATCATATGAAAAGGCTTAACTGGTGTTAGCAACTTCTCTTCTCTTTGCTTTTCTATTATTTTAGAGGTTATCATCATCACTTCTTTCACTCCGAATGACTCCGCAAGAATTTCATTGTCTTCGACTCACTAAGGTACCGCGGAGAAGAAAAGGCTAGCAATTGGCTCGAAAGCAGGGTTAGCAGCGCATCCCCACGATGGGTGAGATTTTGATTGAAGATTCATGTGCCACTTTAACTTTAGACTCTTGACTTTTGAAAGTGAACAACAACCACTTACTATGGTTTCTATAGGCAATGGAACAAAATCTTAAATTGATAGATAGATGATGATGATGATGATGATGATCTATCTTTTTGTTGGATTCGGGTGGCTAGATTTTGGAAAGTACGGTGAAGATTCGTGGCTAGGGTTTTATGATTAAGCAAAGAAAAAAGGAGTGGTAATATTGATATTTTAACGTAATAAAGGTTTTTTTAGTTATTAATTAAAATAATTTCAATTTTTTTATTGATTTTTCTGCATAAATATAAAATATTATATAACTTATAAAATGTAAAATATAATTTTTTAAACCTCTCATGTAATTTTTCTTCTTTTATATATATATATATTTGACTGTACGTTGAGTCAAAGTGGACCCATCAAATACCGTGTATTATAGACACTTTGGACTTTGGAGACTTGGTTGAAATTTTCACCTGTATTATTTTGCTTCTTGTTCCCGAAGCTAATTTATTTTATTGTTAAAAGGAAGCTTCCTTTCATGTTGTCTTGAAAGGGTTCACAAGAGCTCAATAAAGAAGAAAGCAGAACATACTATGGAGGGGATCTCTCTAGAATTGAAAGAAATTTCCTGCAGAGATCTCAAAACCTTCAATTTCTTCCAAAAGCTCTCAGTCTTTGTTGCCGTCTCCATTTTTATTGATGAGCCAAAGAAGAATGAACAACGGCGAAAAAAGACGGCAGTGGACTTTCTTTATGGTGTATTGAAGAGGAACGAGAAGCAACAACAACGTCTGAAGCGGCAAAAGACACCTCCGAATACTTTCAACGATGAAGAAAAGAAGAACGAACAGCAACAACTTCTGCAGCGGCAAAAGACACCAGTGGACAGAGAAGGAGGTAGCAACCCTAAATGGAACCATATGATGCAGTTTAATCTCAATACCACTTCGCTTCCTGATTACGGTGATCATCTCTTTTTCAAATTTGAATTGCGCTGCAAAGGTTCCATCTTTGGTAACAAAACTATTGGGGAAGTTTGTGTTCCATTCAAGGATTTGAATGAGGAGTTCAACGGCAGTGTCAGGTTTGTGAGCTATCAGGTCCGAAATAGCGATGGGAGGCCTAATGGTGTCCTGAATTTTTCCTATGAGGTGAACGGGAAGGTCAAGAGGAA
This sequence comes from Populus trichocarpa, assembly GCF_000002775.5. Lineage (NCBI taxonomy): Eukaryota > Viridiplantae > Streptophyta > Magnoliopsida > Malpighiales > Salicaceae > Populus > Populus trichocarpa. Next base: position 17,047,314 of record NC_037287.2, on the reverse strand, counting down.
TGAAGTTGATGGTGCAAGGGTTGATTTGCCTCCAGGAATTCGTTTCTCATCACCTAAAAAAGTCCATTATCCATCCTTGGAAGTCGATGTTAAGTCGAGGAAAGCATGCTTATATCCTTCCCTGGATGATATCAGCTTCAGCTCTCCTTCGCCAGGAACCGGGTTTCCTTCTACGGAGTTGTGTTATCCAGTAAAGGCATGTTATACTATGCCTCCGCCAGCCTTTCCTTTACAGCTTCCTGTGGGTCACAGAGTGTATCAGCTTCAATATCCATCACCATTGACACAGTCTCCAGGTTCATATTGCTACACAACAAAGACAACCGAGCATGGTTGCGGTCTTCGTGGGCATACTGGAGGTTGGGCAATTAGGGATGTTAATGTATAGCTAGTTAGGTTAGTGTTAGAGAGAATGTTGATGTCGATATTCTTCAATAGCAGGCTGGTGCCTGATGTAATTTCATTTATGTAAGAAACATTCCACTCTGCCAGGTAGTTAGGGACATGAGTTCTAATTATTGCTACGCTAGACCCGTTACCTACATACTGCTCATGTCTCGTTGATCAGTTCGTACTTGATATCAAAGTAAATGCTAGCTCTCTTTTCTCTCCATTTCCTTTTTGTGCAGAGCACTAAAATTTGCTTCCTTGTCACAAACAACAATCCTGGATTGCTACTTATTTGCTGATTCTTCACCATGGCTTGAAAAGCTTGTGAAAATAAAATGTTAGTTCAAATCTTCTGATGCAAGATTGAGAGAACTCAAGTTGCCCAAGTCTTGAGACTTGAATTAATTAAACATGAATACAGACTCTCAGATTTGACCAGACCCCGAGGTGCTACTGGCTATCAGAGGGTCCCCTAATCATCAACCATGAAAATTTGGAGATAGAAGTCAACTCAAGTGTAATGTTCTCTCTCTTATTGTTGACTGCTTGTATACAATGTATATTGCAAGAACTTGGACTGGTTCCAACGGGAATATGACGGCAGAATCCTCGACAGGAAATCTCAAGCATCATTGCATTTAGTTTGAGACTTGACGGCAGAACCACTGCAATTTGTTGGACCAAAACTCAATGCCCATAAGCGTTGTATCTCTGTAAGAGGACAGCTTTAACTTGCCTTTTACACATGATTAGAAACAGGACTTTGGCAGTTCCATTCTATTTTCCCCATTTAATTTTTTTCAGTTATCTGCCGTTTCCTTGTTTATGGAGAACAACTTGATGAAAAAACTGGATTAATTTTTTTCACCAAGTTGTTCATCATATGACCACTGACGAGACAGAGCAACGGTGAAGAAACATAAGTCAGCACAATCTTGAAATATAAAAATCCATGGAGAACAACTTGATGAAATAAAAGGAAAAAAACCACTACTCTTATCATATCTCCTCTGTGTTCATCGTTTCCCTTGTTTCCCTCAAAACAATGGGTATAGAAATTTGACCTGTTTTTGTTCAAGGAATATAGAAATAAATAGATTTTGTTTCCTCTATACACGCCAAACAAATTGGATTTCTATCTTGTACCTATCCTAGAATCACATTACACACATGCTGAATCAAGGGCTGAGCGCTAGGGTCGCAGCGCAGCTCTTAAAGTGGTTGACACAGCTTCATCAGTTGACTTCTCAACATAAATTTTATCGTTCCACTCTTGATCCTCACTCCAGTCATTGCCGTGAATTCATTTTTTAATGAGAGGCAAAATAGTAAGATAAGATATTTAATTTTATGTCAAGAGACGTTCATTAACAACATGGCACAAGGCCCATGTACAAAAGGGCTTACATGCTCAAAACACTCTTCTGGACTCACCGAATCTATTTAACAAAAGTCCCATCAAAGGATTTATGTTAATCGATCAAGTCCCAGCCCAAAAGCAGCTCTGGACGGAAGGTTTCTCACCGACAACCTCCTTGTTTTGTACATTATACTTAGAGCTAGATTCTCATAGATATTGATTAACGCTTGCATCAAAGGAAAAATGGCTGGTTTGCTACGAGTCAGAGGCATTTGTGAGTTATTGCTGAGACACTGTGTAAATGATAAAACTATTCAGAAGTTACAAGTTCGAACCCTTTCGATTTGATAGCTTTAAAAAAAGAAATAGCTGAGTAGCATATTTTCCATGGGGTTGTGAGGTGCCAAAACCATGTCAAACAGCTAGTTCCAATCGAAAGAAATTAAATTAAAGCATCTAAAAGTAGTTAAAGCAACTGCATTCCCTTGTTTTTGTATTCATTTGCTAGACACTTCACCACCTTCAACTTTTCAAAGAACAAAGTAACTAAAGCATAACCTCAACTTGCTTTTTCTGCGAGTGCCAACCGAAAAGTTTTCATGTTCTGGGTTCTTTTCCTTTACCAATAAAGTAATCAGAAAGCTCGCTGTTTTATTTTCTGTTCAAAATTCTTCTACGAAGCAACCACAGGCTAAACATGAAAAGGTCCCTTCTGCTCAGATGCAGCGTTTACAGTACATCCACCACCCACCAGGAAAAAAAAAGGAGGGGGGATATTGGGGGTCACGTTGCTTGGGAAGTTCGATGCTTCCTTTTATCTTTAGGGAGTTGAGAGAACTTTCATGGAAGATTTCGTTGTGTTAGCTAGAGGATCTGAATATATTTTTATTCTTTTCGCTTGAAATATGTTTTTTGAAAATGCATGAGTATTAGCCTATTATAATATAAATGATAGGATATTAATTACCAAACTTGAAAATGATTTTAATTTAACTCTCTTTTAATTATTAAAAAAATTAACTTCCTTTCTTGCACTTAACATGTTAAGTTCTATTAAGATTAAAATGTTATGCCATATATATCTGTATTGATAGAGAAAATTAGAGAAATATTTATTTTATATAGACACCAAGAAAGAAAGAAAAGAAATAGTAAGAGAGATAATAAAAAAAATATTTTTGAGATTAGGTGAAAATGTTCTTATTATTTCTTTACGAGTCTAGATATCATTTTCTTTTTCTTTTTATATTTGTATCTTTCCTCAAAATGAATTTATAAAATGAATATTAGTTAATTCTTGTTCTAATTTTTTTTTTGTGTGTATTCTTAAACTAAACATGCTTATTGTAGCTAGCCATCTATATCCTATTATTAGAATGTGGTCCGAGTCTCAATCTTGCTTTTCACCTAATACAATTGGGAAATATTACTTTAATTTATTACTTGTTAGGCTGTCATTTACATGATTCCTCTAAATTAAGAAAGGTTCCAGGCATCCGTAAGTCCCTAGTTTTTTGCTTTTTGTTCCAAGCTCGTCCCCTGGTTTTGTTGTGAGGCAAAGTTGCAAGAATTCCTTTTCTCGTGTAACAAAGGCAAAAACAATGGCAGTTCGTGTAGCAAAGGTTTCCATTCAAAAATGTCTAATGCCCATTTAGTTTTCTATAGCCCACGCCACATTGAACGATACGAAAAGCAACCTTTATCAAGGCTTCAACTGATATGTATCTCTGTGATCGTTTATGGTATGCAATTTGCATAGTACCAGGCTAAATATTTTTCACAGAAGTTTCGAATAAAGTTAATTTCTTCATCAATCAACAACTTCTCATAATTGCTGGTCCCTTGTGGAAATGTTACTTTCTTCAAAGGGAGTATCAATAATGGTGTCATGGGAGATAATTATACAAGAACTGCTGTGCTTCAACTTGCTTTGTCAGCAACTTTTCACGAGCACCCCGACTTTCACCTACGAAAGGCCCTTTCACTCCTTTTGTGGTTAAAGATGACGCCCTTGGCCATTGCTCCTGCAAAACTTGCATGGCTTTAACGCAGTCGTTTGGCATTGATCAGGAAAGGAATTCCACTACCTTTTGATTTGTAGGACTTGTTAATTACCACATTCCAATAATTGGTTTACGTACTATAACCTCACGTATAGCAAGAGGATTTTATCACGCCTCCAGCCAATAGCCTTATGCCACTTGGTTGTGTGAGAGCAGATTGCTGCCCCATGAAGCTTTCTTTTTCTCTGCATTTTATCACCCACCTTCACCCCACTCCCAAAAGTGCAAACCAAAAGCAGCTCCCTTTTGTGTTCTATATAAACCACTTCATGTTTCTTTTGCATTCCTTCATGCTAAGCACTGCTTTTAAAAATCCTCTCTAATATAGCACCACCTGAGTTTTTCTACGTCCTTTCCGCTTATCATTAGATCCAAACTTTTTAAGACGACTTTGAAAGAAATCAAGAAAATGAAGAACAAAGCTTCTGTTTTCTTGAAAAAGATAATGTCGTTGTTGAGTTCTGTTACAAAGGCCAAGTCCTTGGCTATTAAGAGCAAGACAAGCGCACTCAAAACGCGCGCTATTATGCTCTCTTTGATGAGGAGCAAGAGGGTTTTGGTGGGTTCAATCTCTAACAAGATTCATAGGATTCTTAATCAGCCTGAAAAGGACAGCGAAGACGACGACAATGAGGACCAAAGCAGGGCCATAGTTCTCTACTGCAATGCGATGGCCAATGAGTCACTTTCGAGTTGTTCACAAATGGCAGGCACTGGTGATGATCAAGCTAACAATCATTACTACTGCTATGATGATAAGTACCCGGATCTTACGCACTCGCTATTCGATGAAGATGACTTTGAAGATCCAGGTGGTTCTATCATTGATTTGGTGAAGAATTCCAAGGAAGATGGAGAAGATTTCAGCTTGGAAGATGAGATTGATCATGTTGCAGACTTGTTCATTATGAGGTTTCACAAGCAGATGCGTTTGCAGAAGCTGGAATCATTCAAGAGGAATCAAGAGATGCTTATGAGACGTGATTAATGGAAAATGAATGATCATATTCATAAGTACTACTGATGTTTAACTTGATGTTTTAAGAGCCATTTTCTCTTCTTCTTCTTCTTCTTTTTTCCCGTATTGCTGCTCAATTAGTTGCTCTTTCAGCACAAACAAAGGATATGTACGTTAGCTGGAATTCAATAAAAATGTCAAGTAGAAACTATAAAATGAAGTGAAACTATGTTTAATGGGCTAGGTTCTCAAGTATTTTGTTGGGAGAATCCGATTGTCTACAGAATATGCTCAATTTCCCAAGAATAATGATGTGATATATACATTATAGGCTTGGTGTTATGAGCCCTCAGATTGTAAATTGAGGAGAGAAAGAGAACCCAGGGTCACTGGCAGTGTACAATCTCTCTTCTTTGAATAAAGATGTATTAGACTTCTATGAACCAGATCTGATGTCTTAACTTTCTGATATTCTTTATCAACAGAAAAAATTCTGATATGTGGATGCATGCCATTTGCATTGATCACGGTACAAATCTCGTCTTTTCTTCCTTTTCACCGCATTGTTTTTCTTCTCTTTTTCTTCCGGGTCCAGTTTGTGGGTCTATCAAAGTGAATCTGACAACAGCTGGTGACAGTACTGTATTTTTATGGGGACATATATCTATCTCAAGGGCATTTTGAAGGACCCCTTTTCATGAAACAATTTCATTTCTTTCTCGAATGGTTCTTGATTTATATTTAGAATAATGTATGTTTTCTGAAACTGAAACAGATTTAATCTTGGATGTAGATAAGGGGCTGGAGGAACTTCGGTATTGTTTTGGAGTATTAGATAGCTGATTATATACTTTGTTAGAATATCATAATCTTCATCAGCATCTTCAGCAGAAAATCCAGAATCTTCATCAACACTTTCAGCAGAAAATCCAGTAGCACATGCACCAATTATTCACTCCATCCATTTTGTTACTGGTTCAAGATAATCCATCTAGTTACTTGATTGTTTTCTTATTTTCCTCATGTTTGTTTCCTTATTATACTCTTGACAGTTTAATTGTACATTTATAAATACAAAGAAAAACTACACGGCTAAGTAAGTCAACCGATTCAAAGATATCTCTTGCCTTTATCTCTATGTTGTTTCTGTTTTTTGAAGTTTTACATGGTATCAGAGTCACACATTCTATAAACTAATGCTTTTCATACCATCCTTTCTAAAGCTTTCACATAATCCAAATGGCCAGCACTAACAACACCTCCATCCCTGATCCTATCCTTCCACTATCTACCACCACTATCTCTGTTACGCTAGAAGGTTCCCACAACTATTTAGCACGGAAAATGCAGTTCCTTAGTCTTCTTCGAGGACATAATTTAGTTGGCTTCATTGATGATACTAAAACTTCACCAAATCTTTAGGGCACTCCAATATTGTACAATAACACTCTCGGATATTTCTTATGCTGTTAACCGGCTATGTCAATATATGCACCAACCAAAAACTCCACATTGGCAAGCTATGAAACGAGTCCTTTGCTACTTAAAGGGCACTAAGGTTTCTGGTTTGCTCTACACACCATCTCCTCTTCAGTTACATACCTACTGTGATTCGGACTGGTCAAGCAATCCAAATGACATGAGGTCTACAAGCTGCTATGGGGTTTTCTGGGACAAAACCTGGGTTCTTGGAGCTTCCAAGAAACATATCGACTATGAGGTGCGATAGCATTAGAACAATTACACTCGCTTCAAATTCGGTGTTCCATGCAAGAATGAAACATGTAGAGATTGACAATCATTTTATTCGTGAGAAAGAATATAACAATGATATTAAAGTCCAACATATCTCAACAACAGTGGATCAAATAGCAGATGTCTTCATTATCATCTTTAGCAAAAAAATCCAGAATCTTCGTCAGCACCTTTAGTAGGAAACCCCTTACTATGTGCACCAATTATTCACTCTGTCCATTTTGTTATTGGTTCAAAATAATCCAGCTAGTTACTTGATTGTTTCCTTATTACGGAGCTTGGCGAGCTGCTGGATATGACCGCTGGCAGCATCATCTGCCAACAACGTTGTCCCTGTTTCGAGGCCTTGGGTGTTTTCTTGCTTTGCATCCCTTGCACACATGTAAAAAAAAAAAAAAAGATAGAAATTAAGGCTTCCGTAGCATAGAATTTCAAATCAAAATCTGAGTCTCTTGAATTTATTATAATATATCTTAGATCACAAGGATTTAAGAAAAAATCTCCTGTACACTTCTCATTTGGGAAAAAAAACTTGATGTCCAAGTCTTATACAAGATTAGAAAAATTCCCACTAGAAAAATTCAATTTAGCGGTTTCTTTTTTTTTTTTTTTAAATGCCTTCTTTTTTTAATCAAAATTTTCTATGTTAAAGTTTTTATCTTTTACTTTTTTTTTCTTAAATATAAAAAAACAAGTTGAAAAATAACATAAAATTGACAGAAGAAAAACTAAGATAAGTAGATTAAAAAAAAAAAGAGGGCTAACTATATATAATTTTTAAAATTACAAGGATTAGTTAATTAATTTTACTAAACTATGTGTCCTATGTTACAATCAACTTTTTTTGTTCTTTTTCCTCATACGAGAAAAGATAGACAAGGGGCCGAGTCCCAGTAAAATGTTTAAAACGACAACCGCCCCTGGTCATCGGTAAGTTGCCGTTTTTTGTTTCTGGTGAGTCCAAGGTGAGAGTGAGACATAGGTAGCGACAAGGTTCCATGGAAATGGAAAGGAGGTGGAAGCTAATTCCTCAGCTTCTGCTGATTGCTTGCTTGGTCTTTCAAATTCATGCTAATTCCGATCATATGGTTGGTATCTTTCTAAGTAAAAATATTCTTTTTTTTTCCTCTTATGTCTAGTAATAATAATAATCTGATATAGTTTGGAGTTTCTTGACTGATGTTCTCAGATATTTTACGAGCCATCTGATTAATCTCTTAAACGATATTGGATTGTCTCCAAGAAAGATGACTATCTAGATTTGCTTAGCTTCGCTTTTCTTTTCTTTTTCAGGATTTTCACTTCTTATAGCCATATTAATAATTCTGTTTCTTTTATTTATGGAAATCTAATGATGATGGTTTCAAAGTATTATAAAAAGACACCACAAATAAATGATGGTTTCAAAGTATTATAAAAAGTTTACTTTAGTCCTTAAACTTTAAAAATTATATCTATTTGGTTCCTTAATAGTTTTACAATTTAATTTTGATATAAAAGTTTATTTTTGTTTTTTTAGTTCCTTGTTTAAAAAAAAATAGAAAGGTTGTTGGATTTTGATGGTACAGAGAAAAATTAACATTGATACCCATTAGAACCATTTTAAAAATTATACCTCTCTTTCAATCTTGAAGCAGTGGTTAGAAGTTAGAACTAACTGGACAATGAATAACTTGGTGGGATGAAACCCAAATAACAAATTAACAGGATGAAAAATCTAAATTTCAATATCAATTCACATGATTGTTTGCGAATTGACACAGGAGTCTCATTCTGTTTCAATCTGATTTTGCCAGTAACTTGGGTGTTTCTGTTTCTGTCTTTCAGAAAAAAAAAATGGATTGCACAGAGAATATTAAAAGTAGAAATTCTGACCTCAGCAGTTTGATGACCCGGATACAAAAATCAAGATGTTGAAAACTGAATCACCAAAAATCTCTACATGAACAAAATCCATCCTTAAAATGATGGAAACAATTTGGGTCCTTTATTATGATTTCTCGCTCTACTATCTTAGAAACGAGCTTTGTAGAATCATGGCATCCACGACACATACGGAGGTTTTTGGTGATGCGAATGGTTGCCCCGGGCTGTGTACAGATAAGCCCAAAAGAAAGTGCCAACATTTCGCTGTGCCCAATTTGAATGCACTCCCTCTCTGCATCCCCGCCATGGAAGCTAAAACCTGAAGCAGGCCTCTGTGCTTCAGCATTCACTTTTTTCATCAAGCATTGCAACTCTGTATATATTCTCTCTGATCTTGGGTGGGAGATATCTCCAGTTCCAAACACGTGAACTTTATTTTGGAACTCTATCCAACTATAAGCTTTCTTAGGTTTCGAGCCCATGCTCATTATTGTTTCTCTCAATTTATCAACCAGATCCCATTTTCCATTATCTGAATACCAGTTGGACAGTAACACGTAGTTTTCAGCATCAAGAGGTTCCAAATCACAAAGCTGCTCAAAGACTTGCTTACCTATATTTCGTCTATGGTGCATCCAGCACCCATCTAGCAGCGCTCTCAGCACCTCTGCATGCCTTTCAATGTGATGCTCCTCCATAAAGGCTCTTGCCTCATCAAAAAGGCAAGCACGAGCAAGAAGAGATACCATTAAAGCATAGTGTGTGATGTTAGGCTCCTTGATACAATTGAAGTAAAACTTTCCTTCCTCAACCATGCAGGCTGCAGTGCAACAGTGTAGAACAGCTGCATACGTGAATTGATCAGCCTCTACTCTCTGGTCCTTCTCCATCCTGCAGAACAATTCTACTCCAAGCTCACCTTTTCCATGTAAGCTAAAGCCTAATATCATCACAGTCCATGAAATAACATCTCTCTTCTTCATTCTTTCAAAAACTTTTAAAGCATAATCAACAAGTCCTGATTTGGCATACATGTCCGTGGTAGCATTTTGAACTATAAGATTGTTGTCCATTCCATTTCTAAGTGAGTATCCGTGAATCTCTTTCCCGTTCTTATGAGCTACTGTTCTTGCACAAGCTGGAAGAACACTAGAAACCGAAAGTGAGTCCGGTTTTATTCCATCCATATTCATCTTCCGAAACAGTTTCAGGGCCTCGTTAAATTCCCCCTTCTTCACATACCCACATATGATTTCCGTCCATGATATAACATCTTTGGTTGTCATCTGATTAAAAAAACCCCTTGCATCTTCCATCCTTTGACAATCAATTTGCATTTTCAGGAGCGAATTGCTAACCAAAATGTCAGACTCCAATCGGAATTTCCTTGCCACATCATGAACCCTCCTTCCATGTTCCACTGATTTCAATAAGCCACAGGCCCCAGCCGCGGTTATTAACACCACTGAATCAATCCGCGCATTCAACTCCACCATCTGATAAAACACATTGATTGCTAAATCAGGCTTATTTTCCATTAGGTACAACTTAAGTATCATAGTCCAAGCAACAGAATTCCTTCTAGGAGATTTATCAAACAACCATTTTCCCGCTTCAATGCCATCAAGACGACCATAGATTTCAATCAACGCTGTAATAACATAATGTTCGTCGAAGAACCCAAGTTTAATAGCCTGCCCATGAAGCTGTTTGCCAAGAAACAGATCACCACAAATCCGAGACGCGGTCAAAACACGAGGAAGGGTGCGGCGATCAGGACAGGCACCACGCATCATCATGTGATGATAAATTGACAATGCACCACCCGGGTCTCTATTACTCAAATGAGTGTGAATAAGATTATTCCAAGCAAAAGTATCTGACAGTGGAATTTCATCGAGCACTTTGTGGGTCAATGCTAACTGCCTATGAAATCTCGTACTCACCCTTACATGGCTACTGTGACCAAGGGAACGCTTGCATTGTGAGGTGCAATTAGGTATTTCGGGTTTTAGAAAACTGGGCATCCGTGTTAATGAAAGAACATCCATACTCGTTGTGCTTAATAATATCAAACATAGAAGAGTCTATAAAATGAGGACGACATTGTCAATTTTGAAACTTGAAGCTACTTGAAAATGAAGCTCTTGAACTGCAGCACTTACCAGCATCTGGGCAGTTGAGGGGTTGGTGGAATTTGGTTGGCTCCAGGTTGCTTGAACTTGTTAATGTGATAATAAGATGATAATTTTAAAGGGATCGGTCTTCGATTTCATCGGCGAAATGCAAGATTTGAGCTGCATTATTATTTTTTATATCCCTGTTGTTGCGATGAAGACAAGAAAACTAAAAATATATATAAATAAAATCGATTGACCAGACCATGCCTTGTTCCCTACTCCCCCCTGAACTGGAACCATGCCCTCTGGCATTGCAGATAGGACAGGAGAGGTTACCGATTTTTAAGAGGAAACTTCAACTCAGTCTGCTAAACTATACATGTGATTTCATGCGAATCCTAAATTCCTGAACTATACAATTTTATCCTTAATCTCGGCTCAGTGACGACAAATGAAGCATGCAAATCTTAATTATTATTTTTTTCACTTTAATTACTAAACAAGTATTGCAAATTCATGTGAACAGTCATGCCATTTGTAATTATGACTTCATTTTTGCATCAATTGAGCGATGCTAAGGTTGACATGCACAAAAAATATGCATAATTATGTTTTGTTAGTTGCTTTTCTTCCCTTTTTTTTTCTTTTCCTTTTTCTTTTTACCTGTACATAGGTAGGGGCAACATTCAATAATGTTTGTTAGTTGCACGTAGGAGACCGGCCAGTGCTTGGTTTTTAATATATTTTTTGTTTCCTAAATAAAAATCATATTTGAATATCATTAAATATAAAGAAAAGAACATAAATATTGAGCCATAAAAAAGTCTTCTTTTTTTATAATTAGGATGATGAATTTTACCCTTTATAGTTTATACTTTATACCACTCTCTATCACCCAAATTTAGCTTATTGGAAAAGTATTACTTTTGGTCATTATGTGAATAACAAATTGTGAAGTGAGAATGACACGATTTAAAACAATTCCCTTCGCTGATTATATTTTAAAAAGAAAGAAAAACTCAACCAAGAACCCAAAATCTAGTGCATGTTGCACATTATATTTTTAAGATGTTGAGAAGATAATATATTAATATTGGATTGAATCAGGTCAACCCTAATTATTTTGTAAAATTCATGATCAGGGTTATGAGGTAATGGTAACCTCATAGAAAGTAAATAAAAAAAATCAGGAAGTTCAATTCTAATCAACCAAATATTGAATGATGAAAATGAAAAAAAAATCAATTTAAAAAAGAATCTAAAAAAACATCTCGAATAAATCCATGTAAACTCATCAAACCAGTGACCTGGATCATGAGAATGAGTTTACTGCTTAGAAAATAAATAAAAGAATACAAAGGTTAGTTCTCAACAAACCCATTGTCGAATAACGATATTGAAAAAAAAACAATTTTAAAAAGCAGTGAAAGAAAAATCTAAATCAACTCGAGTTAACTTGTTAAACCTATAACCTGATTCGTGAGACAAGGATAACTCTATAGAAAACAAACTGGAAAAAATTACATTTATTATTTTACAAAAAGCTATGCAAAAAAAACATTATTGAGACTTAATCTTTTAAAAAATAATTTTAGTGGTGCATGATTAAAAAATAATAATTTCATTGATTTAATTTAAAAGAAGTTTTTAAAAAAAAAACATTTAAAAAAGAGTTAGTAAGTATAGGCCTGATATATCAACGTTAAACCATTTAAAAATCAAGGGCAAGCCCACGTGCCTATCCATTAAATTTGTTTTTTGCTTGATTGGGTGGTGGGATCATCCACCCAGCCTTTTTTAAAAACAAAAGCAATCAAATTGCCAAGTTGTTTGCAGAGGCAAACAACACCTCACTTCTAGCTCTGTGGTCAACTACCTCAAGTGGTTAAAAGCTCAACCCATTAATCTTTGACTCCAAAAAAAAAAAACTCATTTCGACCATTTTTACTATAAAACACCAAAAAAAACACACTTAGTAGACTTAAATAAGCCTTTCCATAAGCCCAAATTAGCAGAACATTGGTTCAAAAATCAAACCCAAAACTAATGCCTTCCTGAGCATGAATCTACAATCTCAGGCAAGATGAGGGCAATGAAAAATTTAGTGGAACTTCTATTATCAGCGAAATCTGTCGCACCAGAATTATTGTTCTTTTTCATGCTTGGAATCGACACCAACCAAATTTTTTCTTTCTCTTCAACCAAAATCTGATGAATTTCTTTCTTCTCTATCACCAAAAAAATAAAGAAAATGAAGTTTTCGACCACAATTGAATTTTCTAAAACTAAAGGGGATGGAAAGATAAAAATTATAAAGTTCAAGGACTAAACTAAACTTTCGGCAAACTTTTATATTGCCAGGCTATTTTACTTGCCTTTTTAATTTTGATCACCTATCTTTTAATCTTGTCATTTCTTAACTTATCAGAAATAATTGGCCATCAATTTAGACATAAAGAGATTTAATTGAGGAGAAAACAGTTATGATTACCAAAATGAATAAAAACATTACTGTAGTCATTTATAGTAAATTGTGAGAGAGGATACAATGCAATAATTTTTTTGACTCTAGCATAATAAAAAACAAAAAATAAATAAAAAAACATGATAAAGAAAAATATTTTAAGAAATAGCACAGTTTAGAGAGTCCTAGATGTCTGCAACCTACGAGTTACAAGTGTTATCTACAACTCTCTCATATTATAAAGTAGATTGATACAATTTGCAATAAAGAGATATCAGAGAGGAGAGAGAGAAAAAACAAGTAAAGAAAAAAGAAAAAGACCTCAAAGACATATTAAAACTCTGATGACGACACAATTAGTATCATTAGAAAGATCTCGATAAGACTAGTCCAACAACACCAAGAATGGTCACCAATGATGAACAAGGTGATTCACACGAGCTAAAAGGTGTCGGGACTCACTTTCCTTTAAGCGGCTCGTGTATCAAGTCTGGTCATCGTTGGTGACCTTCTTTGGTGTATTGTTTTTTATCGAGATCTTTCCAACAATACTAATGATGTCGTTATCGAAACGCTTTGGTGTGTCTTTAGGGTCACTTTATTATTATTATTTTTTACTTTTTCTTTCTCATTTCCCTTCACAATTCACGAGGGACATAGAAAAAACAAAGAAGAAAAAAATAAAAAGACTTTGAAGATGTATCGAGGCTTTGATAACGACATTACTAGTACTCTTGAAAAGATCTCGATGGGCCGAATCCAACGACACCAAGGAAGTCCATCAACGGTGACTGGAGTGAGCCACACAAACCGTCCAAAAACAAGTGTGCCTCGACACCTTTGGACAACTGGTGTGACCCACTCCGTTCATCATTGATAACCTTTATTGGTTTCATTATATTCATCTCATCGAGATCTTTATAACGGTACCGGTGATATTCTTATTGAAATATCAGTGTGTCTTTAAGGTTTTTTTTTTCTTTCCTTGATTTTTTTTCTTTTCCATCTTTTATTTTTTTATTATAAATTGTGTTAGCCTATTTTACTATTTAAGGGGGTCATAAATAACACTTATCATTTGCTATTTGTCTATATATTTTTTGTATTGTATTATTTTAACCAAAAAAAATTTGTACCTTGCCAAAAATAAAATTCCACTTTTTATAGTAATTTAGCGACACATTTTAGTATTTTCTATAATATAATATAATAGTGCAGCAGAAGCGACAGAAAGCTATTTCAAATTCAACTAGTCAGTCAAAATTAATCAACTTTATCAGCCCCCATTGGGATGGCGTTAGCATCCATATTCTATTGGATTGTCTAATGTCTACTACGTATTGTCGCACGACTCGTGGGATTCTAGAACCAGTCAAAAGATACACTGCTCAAGGTAAAAAAATCATAACAAGACATTACTGCAGTATGCGTCCTATAGGTTTTTTCTTTTGTAAGTGCAAGCTCTCTTTACCCTGTTGTCTCCTCTCTAACAATAGCATCCACTCCATTCTTGTTTTGCCTCATCTTCTTCACCTGCTTCTATAAAAAAGAGAATTACCAACCTTTTTTTTTTCATAAATACTCAATAGACAATCTTAAAGTGGAATTATTGCTCTGTATGACCTAACTTAATCTCAAGTATCAAATTAGGTTAAGGACAATATATGTTCAGCATTCATAAGAAATAAACAAAACGGGCTGAACAAATAGATTGCTAGACCTAAATCAAAACAAACATGATAAAATTATGGATCCACGTGACTGAAATCATTTCACAGGTATATAATGTTAATATATAAAAGTTCTACAAGACAGATCTGTGTAATCGCTGGATTAGGATGATGGGAAATCAATAATAGCCCTAACACACCTGTAATCTCCTATGATTTACTAATTAGTTTTTGATCAACTACCTGATCTCCGCTTAAAAATATTTTTTCGTAAACTTGTTTTGATTTGTTTGATGTAGTTTAAATTTCGTTAAAGTAGTTGGTAAAAAAAAAGGAGAAGAAATCTTGTTAGGCTATGTGCAAGATAAATGAATGAAGATATATATATGTAATTGATCCCTATATATATATATATATGAGCAAGCAATTACTAAATATATTAAAATAATTGGGGATAAATATGATTATATTATGTATGTTTAGTGTTATAGGGCATGAATTTTTATTTTTTTTTTTCATTTAAAAAGCTTGACGACCCGATGAATTAAACTTTTTTCGGGGCAATCTACTGGTCCAACGACAATGATATAGCCATGGTAATAAAAGCAGACAACTCTGGAGGCGGTAAAGGTATAAACATGTTCGAACTTGCACACGAAGGACATGAAAATGAAATGACGAAAGAATGGGTGGGTTTGGTTTGGACTTTGGAGTGGAATGTGTAGAGCACGTGTAGACGTATCATCTCAATTCTCATGAATGGAAAATAATGGTGGGGGCTCACAAAGTTAGGCATTGGTCTAAATTTAATATGTGAAGCCATACAGCAGACGCACGCAAGCAATTTGGCAGGCAGTACTAGCAGCATTTTCTTGTGCAAAATCTTAAAGATGGCTTTGTTTGACTGTTAGTTTGTTCTCTTCTCGATTTTAATTGGAAGATCAAAATCTGCTTACCTTTATCTTGTCTGGTGATCTTGTTCAAAGACCAGTCCACAGAACTGCCAACCCATATCCAGATACATCCCATCCATTCACTGTAGATTAATTGGAATCCACCATTTGCATGTTTTATGTTTTATCTTTTGGGTCAAAACTCTTTAACTCATCATGTGTCAGGAGATATCATTGTCACTTTGTCTCTTTCCTTCTTTTCTTTCTTTACGTAGAACAGCAAATTGGCCGCCATTGATGCTTTGTTGGTTCGTTAAAAGAAATCATGAACTCTGTGGACATACCACATGTACAAATGGGTCTGCTTTCTTCCTTGCCATCATCAGCTTTTACTTTGTAATCTTTTCCGGCTAGTTTGTTTATATATGCTTCTGAGACATCGATACACTCACATTAGATTGCAGTTAATTCCCTACATTATTAACCTAATGAGAAATTTTTTACAGACAAAAGTGTACAAAAAATATTCGAAGAGGGATTGAAACCCTTTTTTCATTCAGTTCTTTAATCTGTATGATCTCACTAATTATGTATCGCCAGTTTTACACAGTACATCAAGGGTGATGAAAGCCCCAGAAAAGAAAAGATAAAAAAGTGACTAAAACCAAATCTATGATCACTTTCTTGGTTTAATCTTGATCTTGGCCTTTAGAGAAGACTTGTTATGACTGGTAGATGTTGAGTGAAGGTGTTGTTCTGAGACTGATCTATGAGTACTCTTTTGTGTCACTTTAGACTGAGATTTCTTCCTCCTCTTCATTCCAAAGGAGGAAGAAAGTCTTCTCTTTTCGTTCTCCTTTATTGTCTCCAACTTCGGTTTCCATTGGCGTGACCCGACAAGCTGCGTGTAATCTTTCTCCAACTGAGGAGTAGTGCAAACTCTACTCTTTGGTTTACAATTCCCTGAACTCTCATCTTCTCCACTCTCCTTGACTTTACCTTCCTCCATTAATTGTGATATAAAATCATCCGATACACGTATCCTCAAACACCCATTCGGAGATTTTTGAATATCAAAAGGTTGGCAAGTAGCAGCCTTTTTTAGAAACGCATTTCTTGAAGATGATGGTTGAGGCTGTAGTGAGGAGCTGGTAAAGGAAGCTATAGTGACAAAAGACAGTACAGATTGGAAGCAATCTTTGGGTAGAAGAAAGTACTTGTGGCCTAATTGAAGCTGGTCGTTCTCAGAAAGAGCTGGGATCTTTTGACCTATATAGAATGAATCTGAATGGCAAACCAGGTGTTTTGGAAACTCTACCATTAGCTCTGAGACATAGACTGGTCTGTCATAGATCTTCACTAGCCCATCTGATTTTATAAGCTTGATTGTACCTGCCGGTGGCTCAGACTGGAGTTGCAAGCATGATGTAGGATTGCCCATCAAATTATGAAAACACCATGGAATCATTTGCAGATTCAAAAACCTTATACCCATTTCTACACGAACCAACTGCTTCAAAGATAATAAAAATGGAGAGAGAGAGAGAGAGATTGTGTGCAGTATGATAAGCAAAACAAAATTGTTTCACTTTTGGTTCATTAGTAGATGATGATTAAATAGTAATGAGAGAGGAGAAATGTTTCTTTTTTATTTCTACTTGCTTTCTTTTGCCTTTGTGAGCTGGAATATGACGGGGGTAACAAGCCAATAAAATGAGGTGGTGAGGATGATGAGAGTATTTTTATACAAGAAAGGGGGTTTCTGAGAGAGAGAGGTATGAGGGCTCGAAGAAAGGGAAGGGGTAGCTTGGTTTTTAGTGAGAGAGGCGTGAGACCGGGTATAGAATTTTATTTTTTCTTGGGTGCACTGTACTTTGCATGTGTTTTTGTTGTGCTTGAAACTTTGACAACCAAAGTTTGACTGGATCTTCTTCTTCTTATTTTTTTTTTCCATCACCTTCACCGAACGCCAATTGAGGCCAAAAGAAAGTTTTTGAAACTTAGATCCCGCCTTTTTCCACTAGGTTTTGCCTTGGCTGCTTCTATGATTTCTAATTTTATACTTGATAATAATAATAATCACACTATTTATTATTATTGTAATCACCATTGCATACTAGTTTGAAGTAGCTGATCATCTGTGACTCGAGAACGGCGACTTGCTTTTCTCACAATATTTGAAGAGACCATAATTAATGTAGTGCAAGACAACTTGTGTTGGATGGTCTCGTACAAAGCAAAACTGGAATTCTGGTATTGTATTTTCGAACTTAATTATCGGTGCCATCTACGGAAAAACCAAAAGCATGGTCAATGGTCATAGCCTAATTAATTCACATCAGTCAACCTAATTTGTTTGCTTCTTAAATCGGTAATCCGAATAAAATGCCTCGAATTAAAATTCAGAATTTTGTAACAATATGCAAAATGCGATTACAGAAGGGAAACGGATAAAAAAGAAAAAGAAGAGGAGAGATTGTTGAGCAAACCCCGAGCATATTCAGAGGCTTCCATCCGCTCTTCTAGTCTATGTATTTGTCATTTGTTTGTATGTCGATTTGTACGTTCCTCGTTTTGCTATAAATTTTCAGTTAATAAAACTATGTTATCACATTACTTTGTAATACTTTATATATCTGAATTTGTTTTCTCTCCTTCGTGCTCCTTCGTGTGTTGCCGTGTCTGAGGAAACGGTGACAAACTGACAGTTACTACATGCCACTCTCGGTAAGTGTAATCACCCCTTTGACCATTCTCTGCAAAGTTAAGAGAGAATTTATATAGTATTGTGGAAACGTCCTAGGTGTTGTTCCTGGATTTCACAACAATTAAGAACTTACCCCGTGTATATTAGGAAGGAAAAAAAAACCGAAAAGCACCAATCGAAGCACTTTTAATTTTTAAAAGCAGGGTCTCTCGTATTGTATTTCCACGGACGTCATTTTCGACAACATAAACTGCTAGTGAGTTTCCGAACTTGTTAAAAGATTCCCCGATTAAATCCGGATCTGTCAATGAAAAATTATATTGATTTGATACAACTTAATTGATACAATTATATTTCAATTATATTTTTTTTTAGGAAAACAAAATAATATGTTTTGATTAATATCATTGACTCGAAAACTCAAAACTATTTTTCAGACTAATCCTGAACTAGGTCTAACAATTACAATGAAAATTGAGATTGTGATTAAATTCTGCAAATGTTATGTCATCATGCGATCTTCTTCTAATTTATATAGTGTCATTAAATAATATTAAACACTAGTTTTTCAAGTAAAACACAATTAAAAAAAATTGGATATTTTTTATTGGGTCGGACGTGGTCCAATGCATTTAAGTTTGGACCAGACCCAATCCGGCCATGAACAGTGCAGGGTGAATTAATTCACGCTGCACAGACGCGACACTAAAAAGAGAAGCAGATTGATGCTGCTTACTGGTAACATGTGTTTGAAACATAAATTATAGTAGGTCTCACACACAGTAAACAATGTTTTATATTTTACTAAATGTTTTGTTATATGATTTGCTTCAAAAGCAGAAATAACCACACAAATAAACACTCTTACATGGGTAAGAAAAAGTTACAGCATAACAATGGTTCCACACCCGCGCAAGAATGAATTTTTTTTTTTGTTAAAATTGTATTTTGTGATTTTTTAATTTTTTAAAATTAATTTTTTTAATATTTTTGAAGAATGAGTTTTTTTTTTTTGTTAAAATTGTATTTTGTGATTTTTTAATTTTTTAAAATTAATTTTTTTAATATTTTTGAATCGTTTTAATGTGTTAATATTAAAAATAATTTTATAAAAATAAAAAAATAATATTTTTTTAAATAAAAATTATTTAAAAAAACAATTATTACTACAGCTAACTATATTGTAAAGGCGGGATTTCTTTCACGTAATTTAAGTTTCCTCTCTGTAATCACTCCCCGAAGAAGTGATACATGGGAAATAGACCCTCGGAAAAGTATTATTCTAGTTTTCTACTGGTAACAGAGGATGGAATTCTATAAATATTTGAATCAATTACATTAATTATATCGTTTTTATCATGGAAGTTATTTACATTGCGTATTAAAAAAATCCTATATGATTGACAAGAACCAAGAATTTTATATTTTAAATAAACCATAAAGCAAGTTACGATAGGCGTCATATGACGGAGGAATGACACAAAGTATGCAATCCATCCACAAACAATTTTGGCCACTCGATGTCTGACTCAAGCTACTGTACTTCTAACATGACGATTATTAATAAAATATGAAAATACGTGGGAGAAATATTATTCTTTATGCCATGGTAGCTTTCTCACAATTTTTTGGGCAGTGCAGGCTACACTGCTACATTTAAAATAAAATAAAATTAGGGCAAACCATATAGAAGAACAAAAAACAAATAAACAGACCCAAGTGACTTGGTTGGCTTGAGCTCGCGCTTGTCTAGTTTATATATATATATATATTTGATCATTCATAATTAAATATTTATTTATTTTTCTTGATTAATTTTATTTTTGATATTTTATTTATTTTTAATCAAACAATATAATTTATTTCAATTTTATTTGTGTGAATTTATTTTAACTCGAAGATTTTTCAATATTAAAATTAAAATTTTATAATCACAGCTTACTATTTAAACCTTATATGCAATACAAAAATAAATATTGCATTTGAGTTTTATTATAGATTTGAAACATGTTTTTATATAAATAACACAAAAATATAGATTTAACATGAATTATAATTATTTAAAAAATATGGTCACAAAAGACCGAAAACAATAATATGTGTGAGCAATCGTGTTTAAACTCTCCAAGAAGTTGTGAGACCAATGTCCCCTGATCCTCATCCAAGCCCTTCCCATATCCATCCTCTGGGTGTTGAGAATTTTTTTCATCCTCGGTTGGGAAAGTGAGGTTCCCAAGGTCTCAATTCCCAACACACAAAAACACTCGAAAATCTCTCAAATTTTGCCTTTTTCAAACCATTCTATTTAATAGAATTGTTTTTTAAAGTTATTTTTATATATTTAGTTGTGGCTAGAGTATGATTATTTAGAAAAAGAAAATTAATTTTTGATTATACATGAAAAACCATACATGTATTTTATACAATCTACACATCTCTATAAATATTTCTTTAAATATCCTAAATATTTATATTAAATATCTTATATATTTTTTAAGATATTTATCTTAAAAAAGTTTATGTAAACAAATCTCTCTAGAGCTCATTTCTCTAAACTTCATGTTTTTAGACAATACAAGACTCAATATAATTCTAACACAACATAGATCTAATACAAGATTTAAATAAGACCCAATAAATATTTAAGTCTATATAATAACATTTATTCTCCCCGTCACCTGTACAAATATTATACCGACATAAGTATCAGAATGTTTTCCTTGCAGGTGCCGCCAGGTTCACCAAGTTATTCGGGTCCAGTTTTATCAATCTATGAAAAACACCCCCGTCTTTCTTCTGAGGATTTTCTTTAGCTTCATCATTGGTGTTGTATGTGGAAAATGAACAAAAAATTAGTTCATTCTTGTTTTTTAAAAGATCTTTTTATGACTGACGAAACCCTAACGCAGCGGTAGCTATGCTAGCGATTATGTCTATGGCTACGCCAATGACATGCCAATGGTTATGTCTATTGCTACACCCATATGGCTACGCCAGCGGTTACACCCTCGACTACGCTCAAGTGGTTACGCTAGCGGCTACACCCATGGCAATGCCCGCGGCTATATGTACGACTATGCCCACAGCTACACTAAACAACTATGCCTATGACAATGTCACAAGGCCACACCCACAAACAATATTTATAGTTGCTTGTACACGCCAAAAGGTTACTGTAAGTAATTCCTTCTCCGCTCTTGCTAGGTCAAGTCTTCCAAGCATATTTGTTTACAAGATTTAGGGGCTTTGATGATACATAAAAAAACTAAGATATTTTATACAATGTACACATCTCCATTAATATCTCTATAAATACCCTAGATATTTATATGAAATATCTTATAACTTAAATATGTATGAGAGATTTATATAGAATATTTATATTAAATATCCTAGATATATATTTATTTAAAAAAATCTATATAAACATATCTTTATACGAGCATAAGAGGTTCATCTCTTTAGATTTCATGTCTTTAAACAATACAAGACTCAATACAAATCTAAAACAACATAAGTTTAATGCAAGATTTAAACAAGATTTAAAAAACATTTAAGTCTATAAAATAACATTTATTCTCCCTGTCACTAGTACAAATACTATATTGATATAAGAATCAAAGTGTTTTTCTTGCGGATGCCGTTCAACCTACTAAATCTTATGGATTTAGTTTTTATCAACCCATGAAAAGAACCTTTAATATGTATGATGAGGATTTCATTAATTCTAATCAACAAGTTACTTTATAGATATTTAATTAGGTTACACGTATCTAAGTTGACTGATATAATATAAATTGAATTTGAAATGATAAAAAATACAGATTATATCATGAATTTCTATACTAGAAATACATTAGATGTGAATCATCATTTTTTCACATGGATGTGATTTTATATGATTTCTGCGTAGACATTATTAGATATAGATGTATTTGTGCAATTGACACGATTTCAATTAACAAAAAATCATATTATAACCAATATTGACCCGATGAAATTAGTAAAATATTGTTTATTTAAAAGTTCAATAATTAAACAATAAAAAACGTAGCACTCTACGATAAGTTTGTTTTTCTAGTAAAAACTATATTTAAATATATTTTAAAATTATATTGAACTTGAAAAAAAATACTAAATTAATGTTTTTTTAATTTTTTTTATAATTTTAATAAGTTGATATTAAAAATAAAAAATATTTTAATATATATTCAAGTAAAAAAATACTGTAAAACTATATACCGAACACTAATTTTTAGGTTTGTTTGGAAGTGTATTTGCGGTTGTTTTTTAAAATATTTTCCGTATCAAAATGTACTAAAATGATATATTTTATTTGTTAAAAATTATTTTAAAATTAATGTATTAAAATGATTTAAAATATAAAAAAATTAAATTTTTAAAAAATATGGATTGGAAGACGTTTCCCACCACTAATTAATTATACACTGATGAAACGTTGAAACAAAAAAATCCGCTACACTGACCAAGACCACTGGTGCCTTCCGTATCTGCCACTCTTCAAGAATTGAAGTTGTGTACGGCAAGGATTTGTGCCTCAAGTTGCCAATTTATTAGTGATGGAAATGGGATTATTGTAGCTGTTTAAAAATGTAGTTATGGTTAGTTTTTAATGTGTTTTATTTGAAAATATATTAAAATAATATTTTTTTTTATTTTTTAAAAATTATTTTTAAAATAAATACATCAAAATATCTAAAAATATCAAAAAAATATTAATTTAAAATAAAAAAATAAAACAAATTTTAACTTTTTTTAAAAATACTTTTAGAATGCAAAAATAAACAGAAATGTTTCACTGTAAAACAATCTCATTGCATCCTTCTTTTCTCTTTTAATTTATTCAAATAATCCTTCATGAAAACCTGCATAAGCTTCCGGCTTGGTGCGTCGGTCCGATTATAACAAAAATAAATAAATATTTTTTTATAAAAATAAAACAAGTAGAAGAACAAGGAAAAGGTGATTTATGATATAGAAGGCTAGGCTCCCATGAGTTTCAAATCAATACAACGTAGCCGATGTTATTTGTTATTTTAGTTCAATTATATTTTTAAATTTTTTTGAATATCTTTTATATTATTTTCATATATTAATGTTAAAAATAAATTTAAAAAATATATTATTTTGATGTGATTTTAAGCAAAAAATACTTTGAAAAACAATCTCTATTATATTTCTAAACAAACACATGCTCCCCATCTCTTAAAAAATGATTCGAGAGATATCAATAGCTCTTATTTTACTCATTAATAAAATATCACCCCAACTTGCCATGAATATTAATGATATATGCAAAAAATTTATATATTAATATTAATTCTTAGACCGAGTCCAATCAAACCTACATGATGTTTTATATAATATACACATTTCCATAAATATATATATATAAATATCCTATATAACTTATATATATTTGATATATTTTTATAAGATATTTATCTTAAATTTTTTATATAATTAGATCTCTCTAGAACATAAAAAAAAAGGCCATAGCTTATCTCTTTAAGATTAATTTCTCTAAATTTAAAGTTTAATGCAATACAAGTTTAATATAAAATTAAATAACATTTAGACATAGATAATACTCATTCTCTTTGTAACATGTATAAAAACTACATTGACTTAAAATTTAAAATGTTTTTTTTTGCAGGTGTTGTCGAACCGTCAAGTATTCTAGATCCAATTTTATCAACCCATGAAATATACCTCAAATCTTTCTACCAGTGATATTTTCTAGCCTCATAAATATGACATATTATTTTATTTCAGGGATTTAGCTTGATTGAGAGACAATTTTGTTCCCAAAATCATCATTTAGGATCCAATTTCTGGCAAAGCTGTGAAAAAAAAAACATGCGAAATCATAAAAACATTCTCTGAATTATTTATTGATAATTTAGATAAAGATCTCCTTTTTTTTTTATTAACATCTTATTTATTACGTTAAACTATTAATATACTTTTTTTTAATACATCGAGGGTGTTTAAATGGGAGGTAACTTGTGTTTTTTTGAGTAAAAAGTATGTTTTTATAGCCTTTAAAGATATGATTTGTGCTTAAAAGATATTGTATCTTTGACAAAAAACCACTATACCTTCAAGCCAAACACACTAGAACTATGATTGATGGCCACTTTATTAGGTTTCAACCAATATTAATGACGATGTTTTCACCAAAGAAAAGGTTTTATCGATACGAATTCATTCATACAAATTTTAAATCAAATCATCATCAAATTAATTTAAAATGTTCTAAAAACCCCAGTTTTTTTTAGTTTAACTTGTGTTTGGAGTTGATTAATTAGTAGTTACAAAGATGGAGTTCCAATGATTATGGTGACAAAACTTACCTAAATTGCCAGACAAAAGAAAACTCTATTATCTATTCTCTTGCTTCGGACATTGATTGTGGTTTTTTCTTAACATAATTGACGTGTAAACTTGAACTACCGTTACTTCTACAATCCCATTTCCTTGATAGGTGCAGGATCTCACTCCGTTCCGACTATTTTACAAAAAGTGAAGATGCTTTAAAGTGATTGGTCTTGAGATTCTCGTCTGGATCTAGATTCGGGGAGAAGAATATTATAGTGATAGTATAATCGAATCCATCCATCCATACAATAATGCTTTATTCCGAGGAGAAAGCGCCCTATATATATATATATATATATATATATATATATATATCAATCCTAATTCTAGACCTGAGTTTGATAAAATACTTTATATATTAATGAAGGTTTCAAGCATTTGATACAAAGAGCGGCCCGAAGCAAGACGAGGGGCACCTTTTCTCATCAATGAAGGTTGTGGGCATTTTCAACTTTCTGCGCACGGCGTTGCATGCTTCCTGTTACGGTGCTGTTCCTAATCAGAGTTTTTGTATGAAAAGTCTCAAACTATATGTTTTCAAGCTTTCAATTCACTTAGCATATTCTTTTGATTGAAAAGTACAAATCACTAGTCTTGAACATTAATTTGGGTAGTAAGGAGAATACTACAATCTTTTTTCAAAGTGTATTCACTCAAAAACATATTAAAATAATATTTTTTTTTATTTTTTAAAAATTATTTTTAATATTTGAACATCAAAACAATTTGAAAATATAAAATTATAATTTTAAAAAAATAAAATATTTTAAAATATTTTTAAAATACAAAATAAAATTTATCTCATGTTAGGTAAACAGAATAGGTGGTTTGGCCAACTTGACATGTGAATTATGATGTAAGTGTCAAAAATGGCGTCCGGGACTGGAGTAGGGTTAGGTAACTGTAACATTCACCGGAAAGTTGAGGGGAAAAATAAAAGGAGAGATTAATGGAGAAAGTGCATTATTTGTCACCATCGTCAAATTAATTTCCCCACTTGGAAGTAGAAACAATCCAAACGTGCGGGGGTGAGTTGGTCTACCCAATCTTTGACCACATCAATGCACGTGTTTTGCCTAAAAGGTGCCCGAGCTGGTCTGGAATGTCGACATGGAGTGGTTCAAAGATCAATGGATTGAATGGGAAACCTTTTGAATTCTTGAACAGGTTTTTCAATTGACTGTGATCAATGCTTCTATCACCTCTGATTCTCTGTCATACTATTTTTTTCTTAAAGAAAAATCCACGGGGGAGTTGAAATAAAAAACTATTCAAATGAAAAACTAACTGAAAATCTTAATGTTAAAAGGTTTCTGTTTTGCCTGGTGGATATATGGAGATTATTTTATTTATTAGGTTGATATTTGTTATGATTAAAATATTTATATATAAATATTTTAAGCAAGACAAATGTCCTTTTATATATGAAATTTATAATATTTTATATCAGACATATTTTATAAGTGACGATGCAAAGAATAGCATGATATATAATGATGATGATGTGTTATGATTATAATGTAGTGGTTGTGCTGATTGTGAATAGGAGTGACGATGAGAGCGAGCAATACAAAAGATTTTTAGAAAACAAATCTTATTGATTTTTTTTTATTTTTTTATTTTTCTATTCAATATTATTAGAATTTTTTTTTCTCATATTAAGTGTTGTTGAGCTTTTCTATATATATATTTTAAAAAGGTTATGATATTTTTTTGACAATTAAACTTTAATTAGTAAAAATTAAATATTTTTGATGTTTCTCGTAATCATGAAGTCTTTCTAGTTTATGGAAGGAATAAATTGCAATTGTTTAGTTTAATTTAATGTAGCGTGCAAATTAAAATCAATGTAAAGCTAAACACGTAACAAAATTCACTTGTTTTCTAGCATGCACATAATTAAACTGTATATAATAGTAAAATATTAAACTAAATGACAAGATTTAGTGACAACGTAAATATAATTTAATTGTTGAAGAATTTCAAGTGAAAAAAAATAAAAAAATATAAATATTGCTATCAAAGATATATAAATTTCCCAATCACATTGCTTCAAGCAATTAATCTTTTAGGATTCAAACAACTCCATTTCAAAAAGTCGGACTACCTTTCAAAGTCTATTAAATAGAAGCAATTAAGCAAAATAAAAATAAAAACCTAAAAAAGATGCGACTAGATAGCTAAAAGACGTCATACGAATGCAAAAGACTTAGAGAGAATTGGAAAAAAGTACTCGTTGAATTGTTGTGTTCTGGATAGTCCTCCCTAGCCCCTGTTTATACAGGGAACGAAGGCTGCCACAGCTAATGAAAATTAATCGTGGCTTTTTTATTAATTAAATAAATGTTTGAGATGAACATGGACAAAATAAATAATCAAATAGATTCAATGAATTTGAATAGGTATTATTTATGAATTGAAAAAAAATAAAAAAATTATTTTATAATAAATTCAAACTCGGGACATGCATGACTTAAATCTATTCCTGTTTTATTTATTTTGTATTTATTTTTGTGGTGTGGTGTAATATGATGCATGTTTTGCTCAGGCTATACTCAGGTTATATATTTATAATTGTTGTGTTAATCAATATATATCACAATTTTATGCATGTTTTATTAAAAACTTTATTTTAAAACTATAATTAAAAAAATATAATTTATAACCTTTTGTTTTAAAATTTATTTTTTAAAAAATACAACTATAAAAATATATACCGTCTCTCTCTCTCTCTCATGAGAGGGTCCAATTTGTCTCTGGCTTGCGATTCCACCATTACTGGGCCTTTTCTTAATCTTCTCTCTCTGTTTTTGAATGAAGGATCCAATTCTCTTTAATAACTACAACTTTCACCTCTATTTTTCTAGTTTTAATTTGGGCTCCCGTATTAATTATTAGCGCTTGAAGATGACCTAGCTTTGATATGGTGTTAGAATTCCTCGGCCCTAAACTCTCACTTGGACTGTCTTCTTCGGGAACGTCCATTTTTAGCATCCTCCACGCAGCATATGTCCTCATCCACACCAAAATAGTTAACCACCATGGCTTTGCACTTAAACCTTACTCTTATATGTCCTTCCATTTTCCGAGTATGTTTGTTTAAGAGATACGTCCCACGACCCATTTCACAGACAAACACATTCTTAAGAAGTTTGTAGTGGGACTTGCTAAGAAATCGGGTCAAGTGAGTCTTTCTTTGTCTGTAAAAATAAACTACAAAATTTAGTATACTAACATGTAGAGAAAACAAATAATGATAGAGTATAATTCAGTAAGAGAACGATGATAATAACAGGGAGAATTACCAAAAATCAACCAATATAAAAAGTGACATAAACAGATAAAAAGAACACAGGAAGATGACATATGATTAAGGAAAATAGCATTCGGAAAAGAATTTCTTAAGAGGTTTAAGGCCCATGAAAGAACCATAACCCAACCCATCATGCTGCATATACCACCAAGCCAGCGAAGACGAACCTCGAAAGAAACAAGCAGGCCTCTCCTCTCATTGCTTCCTTGTTCACAAAATGATCCCAAAACAGAGCAATTGATACCGTCTCCCGAGCGAACTCAACGACAATAAAACAGAGGAAGTTGCCTTGTGGCATCAAGAAAAGCAAAACCAACTGCAAGAAGAGCCAATAAGAGAGATGGGGAAAGGGTGGAAAGTAGCTGCTGTTATTGGGCTGACAGCGATAATAGCAAGAGAAATGAACAAACAATTCGGATGGGACAAAGACGCAGCTCTTCAGCTATTTGTTGAATGATCAAATCGATTAGGGGTATGGGCGATGCCTGTTTACGTTGGGATTCACACAATCACTCTCGCTTTCTGTTTGCCTTACGCTGTTTTCTTCGAGGCTGGTGCTTCTTTGTTATTTGGGTTCTTGCCTGCTGTTTTATGTGTCTTCTCTGCCAAGCTCTTAGGTGCCTCTCTTTCCTTCTGGATCGGCAGGTACTTCAAAATGTCTTCATTTGTTTATTCCTTTTTACTCGGTTTGTTTCCTGATCGCATTTTCTTGCAATTCTATCAATTGGATCCCATTGTTTATTCCTTGGTAAGTTTCGTACTTGGAAAGTATTAATTTCGGGGTTATTGGACATCTTAGCCAAAATCCCAGCTTATTATTTTAAGTTTATATATGATACTTTTCCAGGTTACCACTTCGAATTATCATGGAGCCATCGTGTCTGCAATCTCTTGTTTCTATTTAGATAAACTTCTTATACAATTTTCACAGTTTCAAGTGACGTGGTAGAGGTCAAAGTGAATCGTAGTCGGTGCGGTGTGTATAATATATGCTCGTCCAAAACTATTGTATTTATGCATGTGATTACACTTCTTAATGCTCTTTTTCTTTCGCATAGTCATCGAGTAACAGTGAACTCATGCTTGATGGTACCTTGCACACACATGGACTTGGCATGTCATGCTCACACTCAAGAACGGCTCATCATTTATCTGTACCTCATCAGGGAAATAATTCAGTGCGTATTGATGCTGTTAATTGTCAATGGAGAAACTAAGTTTGTAAATGGTGAAAAGTCAGAATAAGCAGTAACTGGATGGAAATTAATATTGCAGGGCATCAACTTTTTAATAGGCAGTTCTTCTTAGGTTCTATGTCTCAAAAGAATGATTTTTGTTGGGCTATGTTTTTAGTTTTATTAGCATGAGAAATAAATTTCTATATGCAGGGTGCTTTTAAAAATCTTTGGTTTTTCAGTCGTTTTGCTTTATGGCTACAGGTCTTCTTGTTGTGAGTCTAGTCAAGCATACTGTCACTTGGTTTTGTTTAGGCCTACTTAGGTCATTAAGAAGTGTTCTTCCTATTAATATGCTTAGTGAAGTTTCTTGTTGAATGATGATTTAGGTTTCATGTTATGAAACCTACAACAATTATTGATGAATATTGCAAACAAGAGAATACACAAATTTAACTTGGTTTGGCAATATGCCTATATCCATAGGAGCAAGGAGCTTTTATTTCACTATATGTCAATTTTGTGCTACGTTATTTCAGGATCCATTTTGAGGTTGTGAAGTTTTTCAGGTTAGTTTTCAGGAGTTCAAGTTCAGCAATGGAGTGGGTGCAGAGTAACAAATATTTCCATCTCCTTTCCAGAGGAGTTGAACGAGATGGATGGAAATTTGTTTTCTTGCACGCTTCTCACCCATGCCCTCCTATGTTATAAACTATGCTCTAGCTGCTACAAAAGTTGGGTTCATGATTGATTTTCTACTCCCTACAGTTATTGGCTGCCTCCCAATGATCCTACAGAATACATCCATCGGCAGCCTTGCTGGTGCTGCTGTTGCTTCGGCATCAGGCTCTAAAAAATCTCAGGTCTGGTCCTACCTTTTTCCCTTACTTGGGATAGTATCAAGCATCCTTATTTCCTTGAGGATCAAAAAGTACTCGACTGATATAACTATGGTGGAATCCTCTGCCAGTGATTGTACTCTCGGCTCTAGTGATGTTGATTCGCATCAGACCTTTTCTAGTAGAAAAGGAAGTGAGGGCCTGAGGAAAAGTCAATAAAGGACTCCGATAGTGCCTGTTTACTTGATCAGTACTTATCCTCTTTGATAGCAATGATTTAGAATATCAGATCCATTTTGGTTGCAATTCGATTCCTGCTGATTCATCCCATTCTTTCTCTTGAAACATAGATATGCTATGTCAGAATCTGGACAAATGGATTATTCAGTTGTCTTTAGAAAATAGATAACTTAAACTCAGTAATTAGTACATTTTGGCCATGTCTTGATGCATCATATGTCATAATTCCCCTGTCCATGGATTTGAATATTGTATTCTAATTTTCTGTGGAGAAAAAAATGCTGATGGTACGCGTACTGTACTTTGCCTGACTTGTTTTTATGCAGTCACCTTGCGGTGGAATATTGTGATTCTGCTATATTCATAATCTATTACTGTGATAAAATTTCCTGCTGTGAAGTTTAATTTCGGTGTGGTTATGATGCTTTATTTTGTTGATATTGGGCCCATTATTTTGCATGCTTGGCTCATTCTTGGCTTTTTATGAGCACATATCCTTTCTTTCTCAGTAGAACATTGAGTCCCTCAGTTTAGTTCTCTTTTTTTCCCTTCGACAGAGGGTAAGCTATGTTTTTGGTCCCTTCACTCCCTGCCTTTTTTCTTTCTTTTTTTTTGGTTCACTCAAGAGCCTTTGTTGATTCACTGGAATCTGGAGCTTGTTCTTTCATTGAAATTTGCAATTTCTGGTTCAAGTGGGAATGTAGAAACCATCACGTAGGTTTTACGTAGTCTAATCTCTAAAATTCATAGCACGTGAAATCTTGAACTCGGGTTTAATCAATTTATTATGTTGTAACATAACTTTTCCACCAAAATACATGGGAGACTAAAATATAATCAAGAAAGTAACTCTGCTGTAATATCTTCAGCCTCTTAAATAAAAGGAAAGAAAGAACGAGAAAGCAATGCCTCCAGCCCCCGATCAAAAACAGATGGTGTCTGATTATAGCAGGACCTTGTTAATGTGATTAAACTGCTCGACCATATTATTGAATCAGGGAGTACGTAGGAGAGATCTGGATGATGGGTTATGACTTGTGAGTGTTTAGCACTGTTATGGTTTCTAGCAGAATAAAAAAAATTGCCCTAAAAATATGTTTAGCCCATTCAGTTTATTAGTTGCCTTTTCACTGAATTAGTCTATGGACCTCCTCTCTATCGAAAAAAATATAGCCATTGCCGATGTAGCAAAAAAAATATTATTGAATCTTAAACGTTTGTTTAATAAAAAAAATGGAGGATTAAAGGTATTATTAAATGTTAACAAAATTGTTAGTTGAGAGATAAATATAGATTAACGTATTTAATCTCGTGCTATAAAGAGTCTTTTTATTTTTTTATTTAATTATATGATAATATGTTTTTTTAAGAAGAGCAATAATTAAAATCTTATTAAAATAAAATAATTCTTGTTTTAAGAAAATGCTAGCTAGATTCAGATGTATTAAAAAATTTAAAGAACATCCCTATTGCACTGGACAAATTTTTTGCAGTGCTGCAAAACCTGGCCTGACCTAATTTGGAGACTTCTTAAATTTAACCATTATCTAAATCGGGTTTTAAATCAGGTTTTTAAATTAATTTGGATGGGATGGGAGCTAACATGATATGATCTAATTAAAATTTAATTTGATATCGAGTAGGAAAAAAATTCAAGATGATGTTGCTTTAATTTTATTATTTTTACTTGTTGAAACAATAATGTTTTTTATTAACTTGATTTAACATGTTAAACTCATGAATTGAGTGATATATCCAAATAAATTGAATAACCTCTTTTTTTTATCTAACTACATGCATGGGAAAGCTGCTGAATAAAATTCAAGAATAGAGAACTATCATAAAGGGATGCAAAAAAAAGAGCATATGTTAATGTTAGATAAAATAATGAAATAAAATTTCTTAAAAATAAAAAAAAATCACATAGTAATTAATCAAACAACATCTAAAAAAAATTAGCGATCAGTTAAAAAAAAAAACATCATGAAATGTTTTACAAAAATAATGTTTGTTAATATAATAAAAAAATTGTTATAATCTTGTAAAAAAATGAAAAATCAATGGTATTTAATAAAAAAAAACTCAAATTAGTTTTTTAACTAATTAATATGAATGGATTGAAATGTAAAATGTAGGAGTTTTTTTATTATTTAAAGAACAAAATATGCCACACGTGTGGCTCTACGTGTTTGACCCATAAAAAAAAGACTTAGGTGGCACATCCAACCTATTATTATACTAGAGGGTGGAGGACGTGTCACTGATCATTTTTTTAAAAAAAAAACAACACATATAACTTGTTGTCCGCTAACCTAAAATTCAGTGATTGAAGGGTTACTGGAAAGTTAGGGCAGATGTATTTTATATTTAAAAATTTATTTGTCAACTTTTTTTTTATCCAAAACATTTAAAAAATATATTAGAGACCTAAATAAATATATTTATGGCTTCAAATAACCTAAAATCAATTAAAAAATCAACTTGAATTCAAAAAACTTTTCGAGCCTAGATCCAGCCTTTCAGGCAAGGTGATGGCCAAATAACATTTTAGTAAAAAAATTTTCATCGAATGGAACATGTTAATACTAAGATCGATTTTTTTCATGGTTAAAATTAGTGTCAACTGTAGATTTTTCTCTTTCACTAGAATCTGGTGACTCTCGACCCTCTTAAATCTAGGGACTGGAAAATAAAAAAAAAATATTTTGAATCAAAACTGAATTTTAAAATACTAAAGGGACAAAAAATGTATCCATTAAAGAGTAGGAGGACCAAAGTTAAATGTTCACCCAATTTTAAAATTGCCACCTAGTTTTCTTGTATTTTTTATTTTGGCCCTTTGTCTTTGAATCATGTCCTTCCTTAACAAACCGGAATCAATTGGCCATTAAAAGATCCAATTAAAGAGAAAAAGGGTTGATGATGAAAAAAAAATTCACGTTTTAGTTATTTTGTTAATATAACGAAAAATTGTAAGACGTCAAATTTGTAGTCATTGTGTTGATCCCATTTTTATAGGAGTTTGTGTGGCAGAATTGCCGTGAACATTGTTTGAATCAAATTCTACGAAGGTTTCCCTTTCTCTTCGATCACACAAACCCTTATCTTTGCTCTGCAAACCCCACCCTAAAAATACTTATAACTAAGGCTGTCCTCGGCTGGTGGCAGCCTCTTTCACTTCTTTGTTTTTTCAGTATATTGTTTCCTTCTATATTGTCGAGATTTATCTTTTGCTTGTTTCCTACAATCAAATTTGCAGTCATGATGCCTTTCTAGATGAGAGTTTGAGCTGTAAATTCTTGAAACTTTCTCGAAAATAAATTTGGGAAAAAATATCTATGAGGATGTCCTGTTTCTTCCTGTCTTTAGGTCTTTTGGGCTTTTGAGCTGTAATGGATTCGATGTCGGGCCACGAACCTGTAAAATAAGGCCCCTTCGAACCTGGGGGGTTTCCGATATATATTTAGGTCATGTTTGTTTTCTGAAAAGTGATTTTCGAAAAACTATTTTCCAAACTTTCCTGTGTTTGTTTACTATTATGAAAGTTGGTCAACGGAAAACACTTTTCAGTCAAAGAAAAATTTGGCTTGATTTCCAGGAAAGTGTTTCCCTACAAAATTTGGACGGAAAACACTTTCCAGAAGTTGTGAAAAATTTAGAAATGTCATATTATTTACTGATTATATCAAATTTGGTTTTCGAACTTTTAATTGCTATATATATTTTGTTTTGAATATTTATTTTTCAATTTCATCTCTTAAAATTTAATTTTTATATTAACTTTGGTCCTCATTTTTATAATTATTATTTGTTTTTTCCTTATCATTTTTTATTAAAATTTTTTATCTATCAAATTTGATCCTCATTCTTTTGATTGTTACTTATTTTATTTGAAATAATTTATGAAATGTTAATTATTATTATTTTAATTTCTTCATCTTTTATTTTTTTTTAGATTTGATCTCTATTATTTTGATTATTATTTATTTTATTTGAGATAATTTATGAAATTATATATTTTTTTTCAATTTCATTCTCATTCAACTTTTTAATTTTTAAGACTTGTTCCTCATTATTTTAATAAACTTGAGAAAAATAAAATATTAATAAGTTATTTCCCAGCTTATTTTCCATGACATAACCAAACACTGTAAAGTGTATTCCAACTTATTTTTCATTATACTACCAAACATCAGAAAATAATTTATTTTTCTGAAATTCACTTTAAAAAAAAATACTTTTCAATAAACAAACGGGACCTTAAATCATATAAGAGGAATTAATGTTTAAAAATCTCATGAAGAGAATGATTTAATTACTTTCGGGAATGAAATTACAATTTATCAGCAGATATTAGGAATGAAAAATGAAATCATCTTTGGGTAATAGGAGTTTTTGTATAGCTGGCAGGCACATTCATGGTGATCCGTGGTCCGTCATAGATATTAGCAGATTTCTCGTAAATCTATTCCTCTAGGAAAGGGGCATTCCAGGTTCAAGCTAGTCATCCTCCACCGATGATATGCTCTAACGCGAAGCCTTCGACTGTACTTGTTTTTTTAATGTGTTATGTGATTATGATGTAAAATGTTTTTTAATATAGTTTTTTTTGTTTTAAAATTATATTAAAAAATCAATTTAACATTTTTTTTCATGTAAGAAATATTTGTAAAACAGTTTTAAAAGTACTCTCAAATATCATTTTAATAATCATTTTGGTTTTAGGTAGAGTTTAGAAACACGATCTTAACGTTGTTTGGCAAATAATTTGAATTTTTTATTATTTAAAATTGATTTTTTATTTTTATTTTTGATTGTTTTGATGTGCTGATATAAAAAATAAATATTAAAAAATAAAAAAAATTTATTTAATATATTTTTAAGTAAAATATATTTTAAAATGCTACCGTAACAAACGCTGATATGGTTATAATCCTGGTCATGTTTTTAAAATGCTACCGTAACAAACGCTGATATGGTTATAATCCTGGTCATGTGTCTTCGGTCTTAAAAATAGTGCTGAATTTGAATAATAAAACCAAAAAGATTTTTTTGATCGTTGATATTAAGATTTAAGAAGGAAACTTTAGGTGAGAGATATTCAACAATTAACCACTACAATTCATGTCGTGCTGTTTTTCGTCTTGTCTTGTAATAAAGGGGAGCGAGATTGTTGACGGTTGAAAATTCTAATTTTATCGACTTCGAAAGATAACATAGCTCGGAGTAGGTAACTCTACTCGATCGCCGAATCGTGAAAAATGGCTCCCAGTTGACCAGGTTCGAGCATGTTTTTAATTTGAGGGCTTCCTTGGATGTTAATAATTATTTCTTCTTTTGTTTTCCTCAGCCAATGATTCTTCCAGGTAACAAAACGGGTATCCTATGTGAATATCTTCCTACATGTTAGGTTGCAGCCGACCAGACACATGGAAATGCAATTCTAGCTGAGGGCAGCAAGGACTTTAAAAAAAGGGGGCTGAGAGAGTCAATTGACCAGATTATGAACGAGGTAGAAAAGAGACAACAACCGACAGTGTCTGAAGGCAACATGATCGTAGATGTCTTTTATTGAAATTGAGGTCCATTGTGATTTAATTGCTTGGACTTTGTACCACTGAAATCACAGAAATACTTTATTGATATTATCAATCCCTAGATTCAACAATTAATTATACTATCAAATTTGGTTTTGAACTCATTTATAAACTGAAGTGGAAAAATTATTTTAATTATTATTACTGGCTTTGAAATCTTTTCTGCATGGGTGCAAATAAGTTCAGTATTCTTATTGTTATTAATAATTAAACCCATGACTTCTTGATAACTATAAAAATCCCAGAATCATTTGAGCTTAAAGTACATTGATAATATTAAATAATATTCAATTATATATGTTTTCACTTTATCTGCCATCCACTTAGATTCATGTAAATATAATCTCCCCTAAAATAAAAAAAAATAGATAAAATTAACATCCAAGGGCTTTTCAGTCTTTTTAATTTTTTAGCACAATAAAATTATTTAATTACCTTAAAAAAATCTATTAAAATCTATTTTAGGATATTTTTTTTATCTTTTCATCATTATTTTTTAGTTGATATCAAGTTGTCAAGGGTATTTTTTATTTGACCAAATATTAATAATTATTTAAAAAAAATCTATCAGAGTATGGAGCGCATAAGCCAGTAAGGAGGAGTAACATGCGAGTTTATCTTGTGACCAAACTATTTTGATGAGTTAATCTTGATGGATATTTTTTTTTCTTGCGAAGGGTATTTAGAAACTATCTCATATAAATAAATAAATAAATAGATAAAATGTGAGTTTAAGTTAGAGCCTTGGAGTTGGATATGCTGGAGTCAAACTAGTCATGCAAATAGACCGCTCCATCTCTTCATCGAAATTTACAAGGAAAAGTCAATGATCACCTACCCCATTTTCGATGGTCTAATTCAAAATTATCACGACGCTGGAAAATTATGATATAGTAGGCCGAAAGAAGACCTTCCAAGTTTCTAACCTGCCACGCACGTCGTGTTTACCAAAAATTAGCTGTTAATTAATCATGCAAATGCAATGAATTCAAATAATAATAGCTCTGCGCATAAATTTCCCGTTCAATTTCTCTCCGCATGCCTGTATTCTTCGAATATGTCTGCAATTCGTCAAATTCTTATCTAAAAGAGATTAAAAAAGCACTCGGAACTTTGTATCCAAGCCGATTTTCCCGAGTCAGAGGAGTTGCATTCAAGCTTGATTGATTCATAAAGTGCAGAAAATGTAAAGATTTTCTTAGGTCAGTAGACTTCATTTTATTGGAACGAACAGGCTTTCAGTGTTGTCTTGTTGTAAACGCAGCAGAAACCTTGGTTGTTTGAAAATATATCCCTTCGTTTATTTATTTTTAACCGATATATATATATATATATCTTCGGAGCTCACATTAAGTGTTATTTTTTCCCTTTTTTTCCATATATTATTTATTATATGCGATGGAGTTCTTGCCATACAAAGAGATCTCTCAGGAAAATCTTTACTGGTGAATAGTTTTTATTCTCTCAAAAATATATCTCAAAAAACAACAATGTTTCATCGGATAAATACTTGAGTGTACATTCAAGAAAAAAATTAGCAAAATTATGATAGAATTTGTATTCCTAAAACTAAATCCTAATTGATTATAGCATCTTTAGAAAGATGATGTTAGAAGTATTAGAAAATAATAAAAATTATTTTTTGAGAACTTACTCAATAATTTAAATTATTAAGTTGAATTAGTTTTTTAATATAGTATCAGAGCATTCATGACTAAGCAGTCACGAGATCAAATCTCATTATTTTTATTTATTTTATAAAAATTAAAATTTTTTAATATGATATCAAAATCTCGACAACCAAGCACTTATATAGGTAGTTTTATATAAATTTTAAGTTTAAAAAACTTTTATTTAAAATAATATTTTAAAAAATAATATAAAGAGACAGTACAGCACCATTAAATATCCTGCCTAACCGAGAGATTCGAAGAGATCAAATTTCATAGAAGAAGACAAAAAGATAGCAAGGATCAGATGAAAGCACCGTCCGCGAAAATGACACCGAGAACGGTTGGATTTTTTTTTCTTTCGTAATATGCGAAGATATACATACATGCAGTCATTTATACTTCAACAAATTAGGTTGCTTATACGTATTAGGTTGCTTATACGTTGAACATTTAAGAAGAACACCAAAAACCCGCCGGTTACAAGGACAACACAGATAACATGGAGCGTATAAAAAGAATAAGAGCTTGTTCGTCCTTCTGATTTTCTAGTTTTTAATAACTATTTTACTTTAAAAAAAAACAATAAAATAATATTTGGTTAAATATTATATAATTCTTAAC
The DNA here is from genome assembly GCF_000002775.5 of Populus trichocarpa. Classification (NCBI taxonomy): domain Eukaryota; kingdom Viridiplantae; phylum Streptophyta; class Magnoliopsida; order Malpighiales; family Salicaceae; genus Populus; species Populus trichocarpa. The sequence continues at coordinate 17,009,208 of NC_037287.2, read as the reverse complement.
TTTTAAGAGTGAAATGTGATTTTTATAAAAGCATGTTGCTAAATATGTATTAGCTTATATTTTAAAAAAAAAAACAAAAGAAGTTACACTTTTTAAAGTAAAAGGCTGCTTGTTTTATTGAGAGAGGATATTTTAAGAGATATAAAGTATAAAATGAATTTTAATCCGAATCCAAGAACAATTGTTATGGAAGGATTATCCATGAGTATATATATATATATAATAGTTTTGTGTACCTAACAAAAATCATTCTAGAAAGAAAGCTACTATATGCACTTGGGTGCTGACGGCGTCGTGACGTTTTCACCACTCAGCAACATTACAATATTAAATGGTCACTGAAGATTTTAAAAGAAAAATCAATGTCTTGCTTGTGTGTGTGTGTGTGTACGTGTATATGTAAATCTTCTTCTACTTTTCCTGCCTTAAAAGTTCTCTTTATGAAAATCGAACTTTGTAGAGGTCTTGCGAGAGAAGTCTAGAGCTAATTGCCTTAGCTCCTTCGTGAGTGCTGGTGCCCCACAGTAGAAAACTCCTGCACATAATTTTACACACGAAGTTGTTTAGTTAAGTAATATTTCCTTAGTTCCGTGGGGGACAAAAAGAAGAGAAAAACAAAGGCCCAACAAAAAGTAGGTGAGCACGGTTAGCAGAACTGACCAATTCGAGAATCTGGATGCTGAAGGGCGATCTTCTTGTAGACTTGTCGCCAGTTGGGTTTGGCAAAGTGGGATTTGACCCGTGTGCCTGAAACCACATCCACGCCGCTCTTGGCATGGTGTAGCGACTGGAGCATGGCAATGAGAGCTGACCTTGCATCGCCTTCTTCATAAACACTTGTGCAGTAGTTGTGCAATTCTATCACCTGCTTGTCATCCATCTCTGCCACCTCATTCATTATCCCTTTGAACCACTCAAAGGAACCCTGTTCCCTTGTGACCCAATAGAAGTATGCTTTTCTTGTTTTGAAACTTTTGCTATTAATCTTGTTGTTCTTATTAGGCGTGGCTCTGCCACTTTCCAACGCATCCAAGGCTCCATTATTCCCTTCATCCTTATCCTTGATTTTCATGTTGTTGATAATGTCCTTGACTATGCTGATCATAGGTGTGGCTCCGATGCCAAGCCCTACTAGTAGCACCACATCATACTTCTTGTAGTCTTGTGCCGGAGCTCCAAATGGACCATCAACTAATATCTTGGGAATGCTGTACATTAATTTAATCGCCACTTGTCAATGAAATGCTCAAGGCAATAAAATTGTGCTACTATTATCGATGATCATGCCATCGCTATTGAATCACTAACAGATTTTAGTCAAAAGTATATATATATGATTTTAATAGCTTATCATCAATTCAACACCTTCCACCAAGATATCATAATTAATTATTACCTAGGATTGTTTCCTCCTTGCATATCAGCTCTGAGCAATCCACTCTTCCCAGCAGTCGGAGGCTGGCAAACCTAACAACCATTGAAAACATATAAGAGATTGTTCAGAACCAAGCAAGAAGGGAATTTGGTTTGGCATGCAGCATATATAAATGTAGCTAACGACAGACCTCAGAGAAAACAGTTTTGAGTTGCCTCGTCCAATCACCGAGTGTTCGAATGTGCACGCTTAGGTAGTCATCTCCTGGTGCTGAAGTGATAGAAAATGGGTGCCTGTGTTCATACCAATTATTATGCATTAGTGTCGAAGGCCAAAATAATTGGATTTCTTGGGCTGAAGTGGGCGCTAGCTAGCTATCTGCCACAGAAATTAGATTCTTACCATTCAAAGGGAGAAACTGCAGCGCAGTTGACAAACATGTACTGCCCACTCTTGTATTTGAATCCTTGGGGCTTTGACATGTGCAATGCCAGGACGTTTCCCGGATAGACGGCAACCTAATAAAATGTTCATGAAAAAATAGTGGTCTTCAGTATTGTACAAGTTTTGCCAGTACTAGAATTTGAAAATGAGTAGTGATCAATTCATAGAGACTTCATTGAATTAGACCTTGAGGATCTTAACGGCTCTGATGCTTGATCTGAAAGCCCTGATCAACCTTTCACATGCATAAAGAATAACCGGCACTGCTAGATACATCCATGTCTGCAGCACTCAAGAGAAGATGGAAATCGATTGTAAATGTACAAGAAATATCTGAAAGGTCAAAAGGAAGCAAATTCTTAATTTTAGTTGCAACGAAAGGGAGGAGTGAAGCACTGACCGTTTTATGATACCATGTCTTTGTGAGGTAGAGGTAAATTCCATGGACAACAAGGAGAGTGTAGACAATAACGAACAGATGGTGGGAATACCAGAACGCATTGAAGCCAGTGAGTTTCTTGAGAGGTTTAGGCAGGTTGATTCTGTTACGCCGAAACCAAGGCGTGGCTAATGTGAATGCTATGGCCATTAGCACTACCATTACAACGCCTGTGATCCCCTCCACACCTTTCAAAAACCACCAGTAGTTTTCAGGCTGATCATCTCCAAAGTAAGGTTTCATAGGCTCGTATTCTTCTTCAGTGGCATGAATAAGTCGTGGAAAATCACACGTTAAATGAGCCCCTGCATGCAATCCAATTCCAATGGCAATTCCTACTGCAATAACCTGAACAAATTTATAGCAAGTATTATTAGATTTTTAAGATCACGCAGACTTCTCAAATACAAGGATTACAGAAGTCTCGTTACCTTGTGGAAATTCAGATTGTCATCAAAAGGCACAGCAACACCCAATTTGGTCTTGTTTCTGAGCCAAGTAATGGTATTCCGGCAGACTGGTAGTAAAATCAAGGCCATATTGAATTTAAGGGTCTCTGCCCCTCCTTTGGCAACACAAACGCAATAACCCATCACATCATATGCGGCCTTGTGCCGATATTGTATGAACTTGTAAGTAAATAAACCAGCGACGATTCCCATCCACAACATCATTATCCAAACTCTCTGCCAATTATCCATCAAAAAGTACTTCATCTTTTGGTACCATCTCTTTAATGGATTGTTTTCTTGTGTGGGCTTCAGCTTTTGGCTCAATAATTGACTCAGAACTTTGCTATCTCCAACTCTGACGGTTTGGTTTGGAGCTTGCAATAATAGTGTTTCCAAGTTATAAATCTGTTTATTGCCACCAAAACAAGAAATTAATTATGCCCGGAAAGATAAATGAACCTATATGATTGTTTAATTACACTTTTATGTACTGTACCATGATATATCCAGCATTATCTGGGTCTAATTCTTCCATGATTAGTGCTGCATACTCCTTGGCTTGTTTCTGAATGTTGGAAAGCTTGTTTGCAGAAGCACTTAGAGTGATAATCTACAAATAAATTTGATCCGGTCAATCACAACTAGTAATGTTATTTAAGAAATAAAGTCGTTATATCAACCAAAATTAATTCATTCTGTTCACCTTATGTTAAAAAAAAAAAACAGAGATGCAAAAGTTTTTTTTTTTTTTTAGAGTTTGAACGGTGCTAGAATTTGATTTTTTTTCTTCAAATTAAATATTTTTAAGTTGTGTTTATATAAAAAATAAATTTTAAAAAATAAAAAATATTATTTTAATATATTTTAAAAAACAACCAATAATACACTATTAAAATATTCATTTGATCGCTTACTTCCAAAACTTCCTCTTCTGCTATTCTTCCATCAGCATCTTTATCAACCCTGCACATATTATCAATATTAAACACTTAAGAGCAGGCAACAAGACAGGCGGCAATCCCAAAGGATAAAAAGCGCTCAATCAATATTGAAGAACGCAATGTTAATTGAAAGTATACATGTCAAAGAAGATCTGGAGCCTGGAGTCAAAGCTTTCATCGGAAATTTGATCCCAGAATTGTCTAAGCTGTGCCTTGTTAATTAAATCACTATTTATGTTATGTCTCCGAGCAAGTGCACGAAATAATTCTCCGGCAAATTCCTTAGAGTCCTTGTTCATACCTGTCGTGTATAAATATAGTGGTCAATAATTAGCATCATAGTTAATTGAAGCAGGAGATTAACGAGAAAATTAATAGCCAACAAGGGTACTTACCAATGCATTCTCCAAACAAGGAACAGGGAAGTAGGCCACTGGTAGAAGCAGTAAGTCCTTGAAATCGCTTCTCAACAGCAGGCCATCCATTTCCAGTTTTGGTGGTAATGAACTTAAGTCCCTTCAAGGCATGAGCAGCAGCTGACTTATTCCTATCAAACCGTCTAGTAGATGTCCTTCTTGATAAAGAAGCAAAACGTTTTAGCTCCTGAGAGACCTGTCTGATTCTGGATGATGTGTTCCTAAACAGCGAAGACCGCAGCGAAGAGGAATTGTTACCCTCCAGCGCAGTCTTCGCCAGCAGAGTCAATTCGGGATCCTCATTAGCTCCTTGAACGCTGTGAACTGCCACAGAATCTTCACGAATATCCAAAGTAATCTCTACATAGGAAGATGGATCATCAGGAACACCGGAATTTATAACGGTTTCAGTAGGAATATTGAACCTCGCGCTCTTCCTTGAAGAACGTTTTTTATTGAGAGCTCCTCCTCCTCCTGATCCTAATGGCCCACTAAAAGCTGTTCTGTCGCTTGCTATGCTTTCTGTGTCCGAGTTGTTCTCAGAATAAGCACCCCTCGAGTCCTCGCCTCTGATCATTTTGATTAACTTCACTTATCCTGCAAAACTTTTGCTAACACCAAATGGTTTTAAAGAGAAACGGCCGAGAAGGAAATATTAATTGTAAACCGAAAGTTGGTTGGTGTAGAAAATTTGCTATTGATAAAAAGTTGAGGGAAGAGGAACCGGATATATATACACGCCAGAAGGTAAGAAGAATTGAAGAAGAAGGTTGCTTTCAAATCCATTTAAATGTTTTATTGCACATGCACTCGAATACGCAAATACGACGAAGCTCGTAGGAAAGGTATGCTGGTCAAATCCTCATCAACGACCACCCCTATTATTTTCTACTTTTGGTCTCTTTTTACTCATCTAACTTGCGCTAGCTGTAAATAAAATCTACATCCAGAAATTACTTGTATATATCTTCACCAAAGATTCTGCATTGAATTGAATTATAATGACTGCATTTAGCTAGTGGGGTTGATTGATATATAATAGTGAATTGCGGAAAGAGTAGACAAACTATATGCATATAATGGTAGTTTAAGAACCTAATTAGCTGGTAAAGTCCACTCTTGAATTCTAAATAAATTAAAAACGATAGTTGTTAGTCTTTATATATATATATATACTGCATAGTCACATAGCCACCTTCCATGGACTTTGCAATAACTGATGTCTTTTAATTTTTGGCATGCCTTCTAGATTTCCAAAAGAGTGGAAACATCACTATTTATATTTTACTAAAAATTAAGTGTTCGAGAGTGTTATAAAAATTGTTCTGTAAAGTGATTTTTATTTTAAAATATATTAAAATATTATTTTTTTTTATTTTTTTAATTTATTTTTAACAACCACACAAAACAATTTAAAAATATTAAAAAATAATAAAGCAAAAAAAAAATTTAATTTTAACAAAAAAAAAAAAAAGTTCAGTCTCGATACTAAACGGGTACTAAATTAATCTCTAATTTCTAAAATAAATTAGATCTACAGATTTATTCACAATTCCTCCTATAGCACAAAGATAGAAAAAAAAGAAAAAAAAATTCATAGTGACCCGAGTAATAATGATCCATAACAACCAAACGAACATAAACTTTATCATCATGTAATCCAAAAACTTGAAACTTCAAATTATTAATATTAGAATGCTCAGGTGCTTAGATGTCCAAAATTATCTTCATTTCCATACACGAAACACATTATGACTTGCTATGTTCTTGAGATACGGACAATAAACATCCTAACTTATCATGCTCGTAAGATAGGGCCAATTCTTGCACAGTAGCATCAAACAAATCTCAAATTCAATTGTTCTTGAGAAACAGACTAAACACGTACTAGTTTATCATATGCTTCCGAGACAGGGTCAACACTCATCTCCAGAGCTCACACAAAGTTTAAGTAATGTAGCCGCTAATCCAACATAAAATGATCAATGGGCTTGCTTATGGTTGTCGGAGGCGCCTCTTTCATCTTTTGCAATCAAGCATGTGCTCGTGCCTTCCGATGTTGCTAATTTCTTTATCCTACACTATCATCCTCTGTCCGATTTCATTTGTTTATGCCTCGTTCGTTGGTTTGACCTTGTCTCCTGTATCTTTCTTCTAACGAGAATTAAGTGATTGTTTATACACTACCCCGATCCATGGTTGAAAACCCGATCCGGGTTTGATTTGAGACCAGATCTGGATTTTGAATCAGTAGCTCCAAATCAATTTTCAAGATATTTTTTTTAAAAAATCAAAATATCAATCAAGGTTATTGTTCAATTTCATTTGATTAATTTTGTTTTAAAAATAGTTAATGGGTTAAGGGTTGGTTTTTGACCAAGTTAACTAGGTTTTTTATTATTATTATTATTATTTAATCTATAACGGTTAAGGTTCTAGGTTGACCAAGCAACTATACCTTTGTTGAATCAACCCCACGAAATGGAGGGGCAAATCTCAATTTTTTAAAATATTATGACTAATTAAATTTTGAGCACCGAATTTAACTAGGAACTAGGAAATGGTGAGAACAATGACAACGCAAGGACAATTAGTAAAGTGTGGGATGTGATAACAGCTCTTCTTCAAAGTATCTATCAAAGCTTTGAATTCATTCAGTAATCCTCAGCTCCATTGAGAGGAGGAATATATTAGCTAATTAGTGGTTTAATTGGGTGTGAAAACAAAATTGACGGTGACGTTAAGCAACATATTTATTTTATTAAGCGCCGGTGGCTTTGCTTTTCGATCTTATGGCCAAAGGAATTGCCATTGCTAACACAAATAGACATGTGCAAACAGAAGCCAGGCAATTTGACCTAATTGCTCCCCTTCTTATTCTTTTGCGATCATTCCACCACCAGTGTGAATCAGATGAAGTGGTCAACTTGAACTATAGACATGCGCAAACAAGCGTGTCACTTTCAAATGAAAGCAAGGCAATGGGAATCGGTTGACCGACATGTACCGATCGTCTTCTTTCTCAAAACGCGGATTCGCTATCTTCTATTGGAGAAGGTCCAAAAGTCAAACTGATATCGTGGTGGAAACTTGGACCAATAATAGCATATGCGTAAAAGTGCAAGTGGCTGTTTTTTATCTGGAATGTGTTAGAATGAGGATACTGACTTGTACTGTTTTTGACGCTGTCTAAACGGTGTTTTGTCAAAATTTAATGTTGTTTTTATGTTTTAATATTATTTTTTGATGTGTCAGGTAAGAAATATTTTTTTAAAATAAAAAAATATTATTTTAATGTATTTTTAAATAAATTTTTTAAAAAAATAACAACTACCACAATTATTATAAACACCACAAAAATATTTATGTATCATGCCAATAATGTTGAGTTTAAAAAGCAGATTGGAGGTGTAAAAAATAAGTTTTTTTTTAATGTAAACGATTATATTTTTATTAAATTAAGTTGGTTTATCAGGCAAGTTATTTTTATTTTTAATTTTATGAATAAAATTTAAAAAATCCTAATTATATCATTTTATTATACACTGCGTCACCACAGCTCCTTAATTACAAGCTCTTCACATGATTTTAGCTCAAAAGGAAAGGAAAGGACGGTAAGCAATCCATAAACTTCAACTAATTTCAAACTGGGAGGGTCAAACATATTTTATATGCATTTACAATGTCTTTTTTATTTTTAACATATTCTCGCATCTATCTTACTTTTATATATTTAAGGCAAGACTCTCTTTTGATGGGATATGTTAGATAAATCTTTCCCTTTTCGATTGATGCATCTAATAAAAATCCACTTCTCAAATCCCATTAAAGATATGTGTGAATCTTCTTAGAAAGCATCTCAAAATAATGTTTCCATAAATTTGGTAATGTTTTTAACATAGAGTAAATTAGTACTTCTTTTAAATTAGTTATATAAAAAAAATACATCCTGTAAATTTAGGAGCTGAAAAGTGATTTCAAGGATAGATTTGACGTCAAATTAGAACCATCCTTGAGCAAATAAAAATTCCCTTCTGGTGTACGTTGAATGAATCAAATTGAGATTTTTATGCTTAGCCTTGGTTTAAAAATATTCGGAACGCTGTTCTAAATGGAAACTGAAAGGGGTTGGTAACACCTTCCATAATAAATTTTCTGAATGATTTTCTATGTATCGATCCCAAAAGTCAATGATTAAAAATCTCTTTTCCTTTCCCAGCTGTGCATTACCTCATCTAACAAGGAATAGAGACGAGCTTGTTATAGGAAGCGTCCAGGTTGTAAACTAATGTTGACACTTCGTAAATCGTCAAAGTGAAAGGAAAATAACGAAAACAAGAGAGCTCAAACAGGATAACCCAAGCATGCAACTTCAGTCTCGAAGCTAGTTGGCCCAACCAAGTTTGAAGCCAATAACCCACTTTGATTATTCTATGGATTAAGTTCCAAATAGGTTACCCTTTTTTCTTCTTCTTGTTTTTGTTTTTTTTGAATTGAAACACGTAGGTCATCATCAGAATAACGTTCTTTGGCAAGATTTCGAGCGAACATTTTATGCAAGATGGGTTTTCAATGAAATCCGCAATTTCGCATCATCAAGAAGGTAGTTTCGGCTCAGTAACTAAGTGATAGGGGAGATAACAGAGTATTTGAAGCGCAGGTTATTGCTCTATGCAGTCGATGCTTGACTACATAAATGATATAGGAATATGTAATGGCATATGGATAGTGTATTAAGGGATTTCATGGTGTTGTAATGTTTTGCCTGCACTTGAGTTGATTAGGTCTGTGAGAAGGGTGTATTACCACGGTTCCTTGGGTAGATGCATGCTCTCTTGGTATTTGAGTATGGAAGAAAAAAAAGCATAAACCCCTTGTCCTAATAAGTATTGTTTCATCTGCATTCTTCCATACAAAATATTATTATTGGTCAACTTCAATGATATAACTTGATGAGTGTTAGAAAGAGGAATCACAACAGCACCACTGTAATGAAAACAAGGAATGGTAGCAATAACATTTATGGGAAGAGACGCCTCAGTTGATTCAGAAACTAGAAGAGAGATTGGTGATGTAAAAAATACTGATGGAGGAGCAGTCGATGCACTGAAACAGAGGAATAAAAACCATCGACATAGTAAGAGTGTGTTTGGTATTGCGGTAGCTGTTGTGGTTGTGGTTTGAAAAAAGTTGTTTTATAAAAAGTACTTTTAGTTGAGGTTAGTTTGGAAAAATATATGTTTGGTTAAAACTGTGGTTGAAATTGAGGTTGAACAAAAAGTAGTTTAATGTGTTTGGTTAAAAAATGCTTTTCAAATTGAGGTTATAAAAAAATTAAAAAAGATATATATTAATATTGATAGTTTTTAATTTAAATATTGTAAATTTAAGTACAATTATTACATTATTAAATAAATAATACTTTATATCAAATATTTTTTATTATTTCATTAACTTATCTATAATTTCATCACGTATGAAATTCATCCAATAAGAATTTCAATTTTCATGGTTTTTTGACCGTGCAATAAAATCAAGTAACATATCATTAGAAATGAAATTGGAATTGCGATCAAATTCTGCAAATACTATGTTATATAGTGTTATTGAATAATATTAAACAATATTTTTTCAAGTCAAACATAATTAAAAAAAAAAATTTCAATGGGTCATACGGGTCCAATGCACATTGGAGACATTGTTAACGTTAACAGTGCCAAGTGAATTAATTCACTGGGCACTGTTCACTTCAATATTCTTTCTTCCATGTTTCAGATCTTTCTTTCACCACTGAAAGTTGGGAATATTAGAAGAAGCATCACTGAAGATCTCCTCAGCAGTCCGGAGCAACAAATCACGGGTTGACTGGTAAACATCATTTTTTTCACTGTCACTCTCACTCTCATCCGTGCTCAATTCTCCCTTAATTTTCTCGTCAGAACTATCCACCTCCATGCATGACAATCTCTTCGAATCAAAACGAGTTTTCCTGCGTTGACGAGCCTGAGCCCTTTTCTCCATATCCATCTGTTTTTGTAAGTTGATATCTCTGCCAAATTCATCTAACTTCACTGGCAGATTTGCTTGATCTTTAAAGGCAACTAATGCAGCTGCTGCAGCACTTTTCTTGAAGTGAACAGGCGGAGTGAATTAATTCCCTCTGCACTGTTCACTTGAACAGTGCAGAGTGAATTAATTCCCTCTGCACAAACGCTAAGGAAAAAGCAGATAAATGTTGCTTTCGGCGAACCGGCGTTTGGAACGTTAATTCTGGTGGGTCCTACACACAGTAAATAACGTTTCTCATTTTACCAAACGATTTGTTTCCGTGGTTTGCTTCAAACGCAGAAGCAACCACGGAAACAAACACGCTCTGTAGATGGGTCGGCCGACATACTAGTAAAAACAGAGGAGGTCACGGTTTGATTGTTAATAGGATCCATGAAGAGTTCTATCAAGGTATTGTTCTAAAAGAAAAAAAAAAAGGTATTGTTCTGATACCAAGTTGAGAAAAGTATATGAGATCGAGTTTCTGAGTATAATAAAAGGCTCAATTAATGAATCAGCAGTCATCCTCGGTTGTTTATAATAACTAACATAAAATACACTGCATGTAATTATATTCCTATACAAGATAATTCTCAAAATAAAAGGTAACAAGTGATTTTAAAAAGAAACATTCATCAAGTAATTGCAAATGTTTTTTCATGGAATTCAAAGCTTTAAATATGGGAAGGATGCAGTTCAGTTAGTCTCCACACTCCTGCTAATAAGGTATGGAAACAAATTAATCATGCAATGTTGTTCTATTATTTACACAATCTCGCAAATAGAAGCAAAGATTTTGATGAGCGCATACCAGGTTGTGTTAGCAATTGTTTTATAGTAACCATTAACAATTAAATATAAAATATAATGTTTATGATCTTATAAATTCATGATTTCCACATTGAAGTAATTATTTAAAGAAAGCATGGCTTGATTCATAACATGCAAAATCATGATATTGAATTGATAAAAGGAACCGTGTTTCTCTTATAACCTTCAATTCTTTATGTGTTTTTTATGGAATAAGACTTGTAGTTGTAAGGTACATAGAGAATTATTTCTGAATTGACATCACATATCAATTATGCAGTTACTGAATACAAAATTACTTCTTAAATTAATCAATAAAACTTTAGCATTAATATTTATTAAATCATTTATGAGTCTATTATCTCATTTATGCGAGCCAAATCTTACATGTTTGTCCTCATAAGCCATGGAAGGAGACGACGAATAAGGAAGGAAGGAATGCCCTCAGGAAGATGATGATGCCAACAGCAAGGAGAATGATTGAACAGACTGCTCCATTGCAAGGAACTTGGTCCATCTCACTGGAATAGAGACGCAGCTGAAGTTATTAGAGATGTTGAATTTGAGATTACCTGCACAAGGGTTGCGTTGATGTAAGGAGGAGAGGGTTCGAATGAGCTTCATTGGGAGTTGAAAGTGGTTGCCTAAGTAAAACAAGAAGCATGCTTTCTTTCTTCGTTTTTTTCTTCTTCTTCTTCTTCCCTTGCAACTGAAGAATGAAGACTCTTATCATGTCAATATCAACTCGGAAGTTTTAATGAGTGCCTGTTGAAGTTGTTCGGCTTGGTTCCAGCATTGCTGCTTTTGGATCTCCTATTTCTTCTGTATCAAAACAACCCATGCATTATAACAGTCACCCAGGTCGTTTGCCTTAATATTATTTGATAAAAAGAGATTCGTATTATTACACTTTGAATCTAGCCCAAATATTTTCTTCAAAAAAAAAAGAGAGAGCAACAACAATAGGCCTACCCAAAAAACAATGTTACAGAATAAGGCCCATGGTATTTAAATGGGGATTTTAAAGGCGTAGACAGGGGGGACTTTAGAAATTCTAGCCATTAATATTTTTTTTTTAGATGCTTAAGAAAGTTTTTACAATATTTTTTTCTTAAAAAAAACTGTGGGGATGTCACCTCGCTTGGAATGGAGGATGTTGTTGCTTCGATGGTAGGTTGGAGGATGCTGCTGGCTCCCATGATATCTTCTGGTTTTTTATAGAGTTTTTGGAAATGCAGGAAAATTTATGTTTTTAAAAATTTAATTTTTTTTATTAAAAATTAATATTTTTTTAATATTTTGGATCGTTTTAATAAGTTGATTTTAAAAAATAAAAAAACATCATTTTAATATATTTTAAAATAAAAAATATTTTAAAAAATAATTATAATCACATTTCAGATAAGTCATGTAGCCCAATATCTGGTAATCATATAGGGCTTTGCCTAATCCAAATTAGAGCCGTGTAAAATTACAAGGGTGACAAAACTTTCCATGTATTTAACGCAGCTGTATTTTCAAGTCAAAACTAAAAACCCTGATTAAATTAGAACAGCTTGGTACCAACTGATCTACATGCTCGGTGGTTCCATGGTCATCTCGATCAAATCCGAGATATGTAGCACAACACGTGGTATTCTTAATTTCACGTAATAGTTGAGACCCAAAAAATTATAAAATCGAACCACACAAAATCTCTTGTGATTCGAAGTCATACAACTCTATCTCGATTGTGATTCTTTTTTCTCTTTCATCTCCTAATCGTCAAAGGTTTCGAAGCGGTCTTTCATGTGAAGACCAAAGAGAGTAGGATAGTTTAGCATTCTTCCCTGTTTCAGCTTCAATTGTTTTAGTTTTTGTACTATCAAATTCTTAAATTTTCAAAATAGTTTGCTAGGAGTTTAGCATCGAATGCTGACTTTTTTTTCTTCCTTTTCTTATATTTTCTCACCTTCTGCATGAAAGAATAATCCCATAAAGTTGTTAAAAACCAAATATATATATTAAAATGAATCCATTATTAGCTCTAACAAGGTTTTTGCAAATATAATAATCATTATTTTTTAAAATAATTTTTATTTAAAAATATATTAAAATAATATTTTTTTTTATTTTTAAGAAATTATTTGCCACATAACACATAAAAACAATATAAAAATATTAAAAAAATTAATTTTAAAAAATAAAAATATTTTAAATATTTTAAAAATATAAAACAAACAAATTGATTTTCAATTAACATGATTGTGAATTTTACAGTCGGTAAAGATAATAAATTGTGATTCATTTACTATGATTTAGCTCAATCAATTATCAATTTTGCAAGAGTCATTCTCTTCTGGTCTCTTCCCGTGCATATGCTCCACGACAAAACTTATGCTTTAATGGGTTGCTTCTTTTCTTGACTATTATTTCTTTTTTTTTTTCTCTGCTTTCTCTTTGAGTCAGTCTATGCTTAAAGGAGTTCGATGGCTGGCCTAATTGTACGCAGGAGCAGAAACGTGTCTTTTTTGCAGGTGGTTTGATCTTAGCTGTAAGGATTCATGATTAGAGCCGAGTAGCCATCTGGTTCGAGGTGGCTAGCTACATGCACATAGCACTAGCTATGAATTATTCATGGACAGCTAAGGTGCATTTAAGTTTTTTTTGCCATTTACCTCCTATCCAGAGATGTGCCCCATCAACCACCAATCTTGATTACAGCTCGACATCTGTGCACAAGAACTGACGAACGATGGTGACCGTTCTGTGAGAGATTCTTGGACCCGAATAATTATATTGATGTTTAGTCTAAATCTCAATTATCAACCTGCCAAAATATTAATCTCACATGTTTTGGCTGCATAAGGTCGGGTTCCTCGTCTTTTCGAAGTCAAACCACAGGTGATAACAAATTGACTACACTCTTTCAACGTGGCTATAATGATCACCTTGGGCAATGTTTACTGGCTTCAGCCACTATCACCTTTGAAAACTGATTAAGATACACCATTTGTCAATGACATGAAAATGAAGCTCGTTTTTCACCGAAATAATTCCTTTAAAGATTGTCTGAGATAGGATTTTGATCGCAGTCCGAGTTTCAAATTCTAAAGTATACTTTTATAAACTTATAAATCAGCTCGACACGAGATAATTTTTGAAGTGCCTATTTGTTTCTGCGTGTCAAAAGCGTTTTTAGTAAAATTTGAAATTTTTTTATTTTTTTATTAACTTCAAATTAATATGTTTTTAGTGTTTTCAAATCATTTTGATGTGCTGATGTTAAAAATAATTTTTAAAAAATAAAAAAACATCATTGACATGTATTTTGGCACGAAAAGCTATTTGAAAAGTAACCACAACCACACTGCCAAACACACTAGAACTTCTACTTACGTTCACATTTCGAGCTAGATAAATATTCTCAATTGAAAGAAATGTGTTAAATTAACAACACAAAAGGCTGTTTTCACTTCAAGCATACCATCGTTTGAGTTTTGCGACGGGATATATACTCCTTTTGATGTTGAATAAGAATTTTTTTTTCATGTACACCTGTGCTAATTCACCCTATCTGGAGGACAGGCATGGAATGAGCAACACGAAAATCTTGCACCTTCCGATTGTCTAAACAGTAAGTAAAGCCCACAAAAGTTAATGCACATTGCTCGTGAACCCATTCATGTTCTTTCGGTTCATCATGCATGGACCAAAACACCAGACTGCGAGTACCCAAGATTGCTTTCATTTATGGAGGAAGTACAAGTTCGGCTACAATGATTGCTCTGCAACATTACGCTACATTACAACTAGAATACTGCGCATTAGAGAGAAATCAGGGAACTTACTTCATCATCTTATTACAGCGTAGGGACGAAATAAATAAATGAAGAGGCATCTACGTGCTGTCATCAATTAAAAAACAATGATTAGGGTAAAGGGTTTTTTTTAAAAAAAATTTAGGATCTATATGAAGGGACATTTATTATTTGAATTTTTAAATGTCCTTATAAAATATAATTATTAGAAGTGTGAATAATTATGGCTAATTGAAAATGAAAATTCTTAATAATTTGTTTTGTTGTTGTGTTTGTTTTATTAGAAAATTTCATAAAAAATACAAACACAACAAATAATATTAAGAAAATAAAAACTAAAATTCATATAAAAATTAAATTTTATAAGATAAAATTAAAAAAAAATAAAATAAAATATATAGCAATTAAATTTTAAAAATAAAATTTTATATAATTAACAAATAACATGATATTTTTAAATTTTAGTTATTTTACTTTATTTTTTATAGTGTAAAAATATGTTTTATCTTAAAAAAAAACATCTTGTTTTGTAAACTAATTTTTTCTTGAACTGAAAATACTAAATATTAAAAAGTGTTTTTCTACGAACAAAGCGGTACTTTAATCCATCAAAACCACAATTTAAAATTCTATCCACATTCTGATAAAAAAAAAAAAAAGAGGAAATCTACCGGTATCCCTCGTGGTTTGACCGCAAGATTCCTCTAGATTTTCGGTACTAGATCCTCCTTATCTTAGACATGGCATTCATTTTCAACCATTTATAGCTTAGACGATGATCCGCCATAGATTTATAGAACTGCTGCCTGATTGATCCCTGAACCCATGTGCAATATTTATGTCAATTGGCTTTTTAATGTCAAATAGGGTCACATCATATGACAAGGAAGCGAAAGCAAAACCTCTTTATAGATAGAAGGAGAGTGGAAAATGAATATGCTAAAATCACAAGATTAGGTGCTCGCATTGTTGTTCTCGTGTTCGTCGCCTTCTCGTGAACCTACCTTTTGCTGTTATGATTTCTGCAATTAAATTCATGAGTCTTTATATATATATATATATATATATATATATATATATATATATATACACGCACACTCTCAATCTTCTATATATAAGTCTAAGTTAAACTTTTGTATTTAAGATAAAAACCAAGCCCAGAAAAGGCCAATTCAGAATCAGTTTAGAGATGCTTACAGAAGATCCATTGTACAGCGACAGTGACCTCCTCCCCTGCAGGCCTGTCAAGATTTACAGGCGGGTGATCAGTATATATTTTGGCCGGCACTAGCTAAACAACTCATGTGCTGGAAGACTCTGTTCAGACCTCGGAGACCATTTCACATGATAATGTCACAGGCACCCACCCCCACCTCAAAACTAGCTCAGTTCAGTGATTGCAAACAAACTGTGGCCCAATCTCTCTTTGATAAATCCCACCCACTCTCTATTATCTCTTTGCGGTCTCTAACTAGCGAGGCACATCTATCATGCAGCGGTTTCAAATACAAGTCCAACTAGACAAGATCAAGAAATTGGAATATTGTGATCATACAACTATATATTTGAGGATTGTTTGCGATTATGTTTTATTTTTTAATTACAATACATATAATTGCGTTGATCATCCTATTACATTTTAAATTACACCATTTACTTTTTATAGAATTATGTAATTTATATATATTTTTAAAAAACACGTAACATCTAAGTGTCAGTGAGGATGAATTAAAAAATAAGGCCAATGATCAATATCTTTCATCATCCAATTAGTGCTTCTTGTACATCAACCTGTTTTTGAGATTCTTTGAATGTTATTTAAGCTTTAAAATAATATTTTTTTTTAATAGTTTTAATATTCTAATATCAAAAATAAATTTTTAAAAAGTTAAAAATATATATTATTTTCATGTGTTTTTTTTTTTAAAATCATCTCCTATACTTACAAATAAGCCTTAAAAATATTTTGAATTCAAACCCTATCCGATGGGAGGGATTCAGATTTCTAGAGTATAAGAAAAGGTAAAAGGAGCAGAAAATTACCCAAAATTCATAAATCAACCCAGAAAACAGAATTTGGAAGGTTATATATATGTTTATGAATTTCATTTAGAACAAATTGCCTCCAATTAACGATACGTCAGGGCAACGATAAACATAGCTGTGGCCGCTTCAAACTGTACTCGTTGAGAATTAACGTAAGCTAGCCACAAGTAAGTGAAAACACAGGAATATGGAAGTGGTGAATGGTGAGAAGCGATCAGAAAGTCATGAATCATGCACCCACATGATGATGCTCTTTCCTCGGCATGGACCACCGGGAGTCGGGGACAGTTTGACAGGCACCTTTTGGTTTATTTTCCACTAAAATATTTTCCTATTTGTTTGGCAAATTTGGAAATCAAACTGAGCCGGCACGATAAGTTTCACAAATTTCTTGTTTTAGATTATTACTAGATAATTTGTTGGTGTTGCGGTGTTGCGTTGTATATCATATTGCTTTTTTTAATATAAAAAATACTTAAGTATTATTACTATAATTTTTAATAACAAAATTAATAATAAATTCAAAATATAATACATAATACATATAGGATGATATTGTTTTTTTAAATATTGATATTACAATATATTGAATTTTTTTAAAAAATATTAAGAGCGTGTTTGGCAGTGTGGTTGCAGGTGCTTTTCATATAACTTTTCGTGCCAAAATGCATGCCAATGATGTTTTTTTATTTTTTAAAAAATATTTTTGACATCAGCACATCAAAACGATCCAAAACGTATAAATCATATTAAATTTTAGTAAAAAAAAATTTCAAATTTTTTAGGAACGCGGGTTGAACCGCGTTCCCAAACGCTTCCTAAGATTGTAAAATTATAGATCAACTCAAGTTAACCCATTAAATATGCGGTTTGAGTCATAAAATCATGATAATCTTATAAAAAAATAAATTAAAATAAATTATTAAAGTCAATTCCTAACCAACTTGATGTTGAAGGTAGAAATTAAATAAAATTTAAATTTAAAAAAATTACCTAGGTCAACCTGCAAAACTCACAACCTAGGTCATGAGATTGAGATAATTATATAAAAAACAAATCAAAAAACTATTACGTAGCTTAATTTTCAAGCAACTCAATATTGAAGGATAAAATTAAAAAATTCAATTAAAAAATAGAGAAAAAAACAACTGAGGTTAACCTGGGCTAACCTGTAAAACTCGTGACATGAGTTGTGAGATCAAAATAACTTTATAAAAAGCAAAACAAATTACAAATCTCCATTTCTAATAGATTCAATGTTGAAAGTTGAAATAAAAAAAAAAAAAAACTAAATTCATGAGACCAAGATAACTCTACAAAAAAAGAAGTTGAAAAACATTCTGAAGTCCAATTCCTAAATAACTCAAGTCAACCCGGATTAATATATTAAATTCGTGATTTAGGTAACGGCATCAATATAATTTTATAAAAAATAAATAAAAATAAATTACAAAACTCTATTTCTAATATATCCAATGTTAAAAGTTAAGATAAAAAAGAAAAACCAAGTCCAAGATACCAGAATAATTTAATAAAAAAAAAATTAAAAAAGATTACAAAGTTTAATTTCTAAATAACATCATATTAAATAATAAAATTAAAAATATATAAAATACTATTTTAATAAATAATATTTTGTAAGTGCAGATACAATAATTTATCTACATCCTTTATTAATTTTGCAAATAACATAGCATGAAACTATAAATAATATACTCAATAACTTTCATGCAAATAAGATATTGGCAAATATGGAAAGTCACATGTCTATAAAGAAAAGGGAAGAGAGGAGTTTTTGTCATTTTAAAATGTAGTATTTTTCGGATAAAAAATCTGTTTGTTTGTATGTTTTAAAAAAAATTAAATTTTTTTATTTTAAATTATTATTTTTTAAAATTTTTAAATCATTTTTATATGTTGATTTTAAAAATATTTTTTTAAATAATAATAAAATATTTTTCTAATATATTTTTAAAATAAAGATATCTTAAAATACATGAAAAAATCTGCAAAAATAAAGTAGAAAGTAGGGTCGGTGGGCTTGGTCATGATAGCAAAGTAGCCCAATGGATAAGAAGACAAAAGTAGAAAAGCGCAGTCCTCGAAAAGCAAAAAAAACAGTGACAAGAGCCGAATAAACGTAGTGGCCCAGATATCTGAGGTGAGAGATGCAGAGGTTAAGAAAGACAGAAAGGGGGAAATGGGTAAAGTAACCAGTGGTCGGTACGTGTCCACCTTCACCAGTTTTTCCCTTTCCCATTAACCCAAAAAAAAGAGAAGAAAAACCCACAAATGTTTCCAACTTTCAAAACACATTCTCCTCTCGTCGCCAAGCATGCTCGATTGCACAACCACATAGTTCGACAGACCCCAACGTGCAAAAAGTTAAATAATGCACCTCTCTTCTCCACCACCCTCACATAAAAATAGGTGATTGAATCATGAACGGTGTAGTTAAATTCATTAAATTCTAAGTTTGTTTATTAATTAAAGTTTTATAAAATAACAAAAACTTATATGATGATTAATTTTAAAATTCAAAAAATTAATTGAAATTTACATAAACTAGTCTAATACTCATATTAATTAAAAAAATAGGGTGTCTGTAATAGCTAGCTGTGTTACCACAGCATTATTATGGTTTTTTTGGATCAAATGAAAAGGCTAGCCCCCACATGCACATCAATAATTTAATGTTAGTTGAAAATCAACCGCTATTTAAAGGGCATCTCCTCCTCCATTCTCCTCAACCAATTCTCTTCCTTTTCAGCACTCTTTACGTTTAGGTGAGAATGCTAATTGCTGGCTCGCTACTCTAGAACCTTGAATATAATTGCATCTTCATTTTCTTGACGCCTTTTAACGTCTTATGCGTGTCAAAAACTAAAAATTTTGTTTGAAAATGTTCAGAAACATGGCTGCTGCTTATCTGTGGACTTTATTTCTTGGCATGCTGGTTATGGTATCTGGAACAATGGGAGCTGCCCCGAGGAAGCCAGTGGATGTGGCGTTCGGTAGGAACTATGTTCCTACATGGGCTTTTGACCACATTAAGTACTTCAATGGAGGCAATGAGATTCAGCTACACTTGGATAAATACACAGGTGTGTGTGACTGTGAGTGTGTGTTATAATCAGAGCTCTCCCTGCCTTTTTATTTTTTACTTTTCTCTTCACCGTCCGCTGGCATATTTTGCTAACAATAACGGGTTTGATATTGCCAAGGTACTGGTTTCCAATCAAAAGGTTCATACTTATTTGGCCATTTCAGTATGCAAATGAAGTTGGTTCCTGGTGACTCAGCTGGAACAGTTACTGCTTTCTATGTAAGCATTTCTCATCACGTTGCGACTGGTCATTTTCATTTTACTTGGGATTTTAGAAAAGATTTTCCTTTATTGATCAATCCCGATTTCTCAGTCAATCTTTTTCTTAGTTATTATTATTATTATTATTATTATCATTAAAGTTATTATTTGTTTGTTTCTTTGGCAGCTATCCTCACAAAACTCGGAGCATGACGAGATAGACTTTGAGTTCTTAGGAAACAGGACTGGCCAGCCCTACATTTTGCAGACAAATGTTTTCACAGGAGGCAAGGGAGATAGAGAACAGAGGATTTACCTCTGGTTTGACCCAACCAAGGAATTCCACTACTATTCTGTCCTCTGGAACATGTACATAATAGTGTAAGTCTTTTTTCCTATTTCATCTTTCTGCATTAAATTTTAGGAAACTTCTCGGCCATAAAAGAGAGAGTTTAAGCAATCCAGTCTCAACACCTCATCTCAATTAAATTTCGGTTTCAAATTAGTTAGAATTGACCATATGGATCCTTCCTCTTTAAAGTTCTTTAAAAGGAAGATGTTGCTATCCCAATATTATTCAATTTCAAGAATCTCCCAATCAAATTTTCACCCGAGTACTGCAACATCCATGGTGGGTGGTGGGTCAACCATATCTTAGTTTTCATTCCCTGAAAAAGAAAGAACAAGTTGTGTTCAATTACCCTTTTGCTAAAACCTTTTCTTACTGTCTAAATTCTAAAGTTTGGCAATGAAGAAACATATCCACCACCTCAGAGGATTCTGTTGAAACATGGTGAAAGGAGGTCGCTTTTTCTCCCTTTGTGATTTGATTATGTTAAATGGACAAATTATTATATAGATATGGTCCATCCTGTCCCAAAAAAGCAAATCGTGTGCATGCGAAGCAGTGTTATATAATGTATAATCCAATCTGATGGATCATAATATTTAATGCTCTATTAATCAATTTGTATAATCATTGTATATTTAATTATCAATACTACTATAAAGTTTAATTTGATAAAGTGCAGTGCAACTGGGATGTTATTGACAACGTGCATGTATAGTCATATTTCTCTCTGAGAAACTGGATCAAATGCTATTTTGTAAAAGCTGGTGCATTAATTATACGAGTGGTGTCCTTCAGGTTCCTCGTGGATGATGTGCCAATCAGAGTGTTCAAGAACTGCAAAGATTTGGGAGTGAAGTTTCCATTCAACCAGCCAATGAAGATATACTCAAGTCTATGGAATGCCGATGATTGGGCTACCAGGGGTGGACTCGAGAAGACAGACTGGTCCAAGGCACCCTTTATTGCCTCCTACAGGAGTTTCCACGTAGATGGGTGCGAGGCCTCCGTGGAAGCCAAGTTCTGTGCCCCACAGGGTGCTAGATGGTGGGACCAGAAGGAGTTCCAAGATCTGGACGCCTTGCAGTACAGGAGGCTCAGCTGGGTCCGCCAGAAATATACCATCTACAACTACTGCACTGATAGATCAAGATACCCTTCAATGCCCCCAGAATGCAAGAGAGACAGAGACATATAATATAGTGTCGGAGACCATATTGGTGCTGGATACATTTTATATGATTGGATTAATATTGCTTGCCGAAGAAGCCCTGCAAGCTCTGAATCTCCACAGCTGCTTCCATCCTGTTTTACTCCTGTAATTGATATAATATACCTGAGAGCGTGATAATGGTTTCATGAGGGCGTGCCACTGCCATCATCAGCCAGCACCTGCTAAGGCGTTATTCTCTCCGATTCAAAACAAAATGTCACAGTGGCACAGTTGAGATCCTGTGTTGGTGTCTATTATTGTAATGAACCATTATCTTATATTGCGAATAAAATTATTTATTATTCGATAATATATTATTATACTGGTTGAATTAGAATTATTATTTATAACTTATTTAATTTTAATTGAGTATTTTTAAAAAACTAAATGAATTGTTTAAGAACTATATTTTTTTTTTGGAAAACACGCAAATATCAATGAAAAATAAATAAAAACAAAACATTACATAGTTTTTTTTAAAAAAAATTAAGTAGAACCAGTGCATTATTTAATTGAGTTCCATGCAATTTCAATATATTTTATATCTCAATATATTTTAAAATAAAAATGCTTAAAAATATATTGAAATAATATTTTTTTATTTTTAAAATATTATTTTTAATATTATTATATTAAAAAACCAAAAACAATTTAAAAATATTTTTGACACAAAAACAATTATAATCTTAATATACTCCATGTTCACTTCAATGGATATTTTATTTTTCGTGTTATGATCCCTAGCTTCTTTTTATCTTTTCTGAATGCATGGTCAGTGCTTGACCAACGAAATTCCCTCTATCTCAGCACACAAACGAAGAAAATGGTTTAGTTTCCTTTATATATTATTCTCCTTTCCATTCCTTTCTGTCAGAATATACGCCCTGTAAAGGATAAAGAACATCAATTTGTTCTCTTTTCAATCTAAACACCACAAACTTGTCACCAAAACACACAAAAAAAGGGTTATTACTTTCTCTTAAGGGCACAATTCTTCGAGTCAAGAGGAGGGACGGACTTGTCTCATTCAAGGAAAGATTGGAGAAAGTGAATTTCTAGAAATATTAGATCCCACGACTCACCAACACACAACAACAATCGTGACTTCATGTTCCTGGGACATGAACCGCTTCCTTAGTCCTTTGGGAATGGGCTCTGCTCTTCACTTTTTCTTTTTCTATTTTTTAATCATTGTTTTTTTAGAATCAAATGTTCAGCTTCTCATGAACTCTGAAACAGTGAATACGTCTGTGTTAATTGTATCAGAAATAACAGAAGGCGGATCTTTTGATTCCAAATGCGTTCTCTCTCTTTTTGTTGATGGGGGGATTGCATTCATTATCAATATGAAAAAGCTATGATCTAGCCGTGCTGCGAGAAGATTGAAATTCCTGCAATCTGGAAGCCAAATCAGTTATATCTTCAGTGATCAGGGGAAAGCAAGAGAGGCCATCGACTCTGTTATCACCTGTGTTGTGTGTGACAAGCACATTTCATTCATTGTTGATCAAACTTTATCTCTACATCTTATCTGCAACATTCACCTTCACAATCATAGTTTCTAATAATTCTAATTGCAAGCTCAAATTTTTACACGCAAGAGGACAATTTCAGGCTAGTTGGAGTCGCTCGTTAACAAGATCTCCTTGTTTTCAGAAGCTTAAAGCTTTCTCAGAATTAAATCCTAGTTTCCATTATCCAAAGAGAAGACGGCTATCTTTTTAAAACAGAGTCATGGTAAATCAAGTTACATGAGGCTCTGCATCTAACAAAATCACCATGGTTTTCTACTTTTGTTAGATGGTCATCTACCATCTAACAAATCAAATAACCGACTGCTGTCATGTGTTATCAGCAAAAATTGTTCAGGAAAACCCACATCTTTTTAAAACAGCAAGGAAAAAACAAAGCTTTAGTTTCATCAATGCAAAAGGAAAGGGTAGGCGTATGCCAGTCTTAACCGAAGAAGATAATACTGCTTTTCTTTTCTTATTCTCATGAATCATAAAATATTATATCCATCCAAGTTAATGCTTGCCATGGTGCTAATTATGTAATTGCTGCAACATTGATTTTCAATATCTGAAAGACGTTGCAAATGTAATTCAGCGTGCAACCATGTGGACTTGAGACCATAGCTTCAAATCTGCGAGCTTAATCTACACAACCTACTGTAAACATTTATTTAACTTTAGTACGAATAACACCACCAAATTGATGTATGGGAAATCTTTATTTTCTTATATCAGGAAAAACCAAGTACTTGGCAAACTCGGATGATCAACATACCAAAAGCTCTCCAGTTATTTTTATCTGTCACCACAAAGATTCATAACAAAAAGAATCTATGGTGGGTGCATGCTTGCAGCCAACCTATAGATATGCAGAAGCAGCAGAAGTCCGTTGTTTATTACCGAGTATAACTACGAGCACGGTAACATCGTCATGATATTTCCTTCTTCTCCCAGCTGGAATACTCATCAGATCTTCAGTGCTAAAACCTTCACGATGACAACATTTATTCAGATATCAGAACGAATTTGAATAGACTGAATGGCACAACATCATCATATGATATGATTCAATAATCACCAATCAATGGGAATGGGAAGAGCATCTGAAATATATCATATGCAAGCATGCTTTGCTTATTAGCAGGTCGTATCTTTTTCCCTGGTTCTTAAAATGGTCCAAATTCTGCAGTATCAATGTTTCTGCATTTTTTGCACAGACCATGCCACAAGGGTATATCTTTTATTCAATGGAGAGATGAATGATCGCATATGAATATGACAGAAAAATTAAGACTAAAGAAAGCATATGCTCAGAAATTTCCAAAATTTAATTATCGGAAGGAAACAGAAATTACCAGCATTATCAGCTGCTCTCTGAACAAGCTGTTCAACCAGGTGCTTTGCAGGATCACCAGAAGGATTGTTCTGGATAAAGAGATGCACAAGCTTCACAACTTCATCATTGCTAAAGAAATCAAACAATCCATCACTTCCCAAAACAACAAATTGATCCTTGTCTGAAACTCTATGACTCATAGTGAAGGGATGATTATAAACATAGGGAGGACTGCACAAATTTCGAACTCGTAGAATGCCCATCAACACATCATTCATTTTACTCTGTGGAATTGAAAGGAATAATTTATGTTAAGTAATATAAGCTCTGTAAAGGAGCATTAATTTGAAGAAAACAAATAAAAAAGAAAAAACAATTCGCCATCGACCTTTTTAAGATAACCAACTCCAAATGCTCGAGTTAACTTCAGTTTCCCTTTTACTCTCCCATAGATGATAGGAGATGGATCATCAGGGTGATCGGCCAAAACTTTATTGCACTCTGACTCGTTATCAACAGTATGAGTTTCTGTTAACTGGATGGCTTTCAGCACCCCTTCCTCTTGAATGGTGCTTGTTGCTAATATTGCCCTACTATCCCCTAAATTTTGGACATAGATATGATCTCCATAAAGAAGAATTGCCAAGACACAAGATCCAACAGACACCAAATCAGGACGATCTTCCATTTCCTGCTCAACCATGTACATAAAATCACCTTCTGCTTGGGCTAGGGCACGATTAAGGCAGCTTATTATGTCAGAGCTGTAATTCTCATGCGTGAATTCTTCATCAACATAATTGGGTAGTTTTGCTTGTTCCATTTCAGAATTTGAATGGCCAGGATCATCGGGGAGGGCAATATGCAATGTGACATTTTCACCTTCTAAGGTACTTTTAAACGAACCAGGCTGCTTCTTTTTGTTCCACTCCAGCATATGCAGGTAAAAACAGATGTTTTCATAGAGAGTACCAGCTAAGAAATCAGCTGCATCACGCCCATTAAATCCATCATAGATTCCACAGAAGAGCCATCCATTTTCTTCAGAACACACAGCTTGGACTCTATCCTCGCCTGCAGCCCCTCCAGCCATTTGCACTTCCATTGTATTGAGAAAGGTCGAGGATTCTGTTCTGGTAGGAGCACTCATAGATTTCCACAAGGTCTCAGCAAAGTCCTTATCCTTCGGTGTACTACCACCCAAGGAGGTGAAGCTGCTATATGAGGATGATGATGTGAAATCTAAGCGTGATAGAGAAGGAGAAGATGCCATCCTTCTAAATGATTTTGGAGAATCAAGGTTAGGCAAGATCTCCTCTCCAATGAGACCATTACACAGATTTGTGTTTGCCAAAGTAGCATTGGCACTAAGAGCAGCACCAGACAAACACGAAAAGGAGCTACTCATCTTCATACAAGAATCTTGGATCATGGTGCTGTTCAAAATGTCGAATCCCTCTGGCACAATGGAAGGAATCCTAGGGCCAGTGACATTGCACTGATAACCAAAACTAACACTTAGTTCCCTTGAATATTCAGGTGCATCATCCGATCCTTCCATCATCATTAAATCTGGTATGGGAAAACAGTACAGTTTCCTAGTAAATACTTGTTTTTTCCTCAAAGACCATGGGTGATGCACAGGATGCTAGAGACAAAGTTTCAAACACTTGGATACTGAAAGAAACTGAGCCTGAAATATATCACAAAGATAAAGTTATTAAATCACACTGCCTAAGAAAGAAGATTCCAGGCTTAGCACGCCATGAAAAATCTTTCCAAGAATTGGGAAATCAGAGCATAGCTTGACAGCTAATATTCAGCAGAAATAAAAGAATCATGATGGATTCCATTGACAAGCAATAACTAAAAAAGGAAATTGTGTAAATCCAAGATTCTTTATTAACAAGAAAAAAAATGCCTTCAAGTCGAGATACAAAGCTAACAGTAGAAAAAATAATTTTCACGATAAACAGATCAAAATAAACATAGAACCCGTAATTGACTGTGTTCAATTTCTAACTTCGGAGGAAAAGGAGCGAAAGTTAAACAGAACAAAAAAATAAAGAAAGAAAGGGGGCAAAAAAAAAACAGAAGAAGAGAAAACTTAGCATACCCGAAATAGAAATGGTTGTGCTTTTAAGAAATGAGACCATGGGTAGCGTTTATCAATAGAAATTTGAATATCCTGCAAAAATGAAAGCAAACAAGGAAAGAAACTACCATTAGATTGGGAAATCGGAATCTGGAAGAAACGGATAATCAGCAAAATCAATCACCACTTGTTCCATTTAATTGTATAAGTGCCCTGTTTTCTCCATTTTTTGGGATTTCTGTGGGGGGAAAAAAGAAAGAATCTTGGCATGAGAAAATCGACAAATCAAGCAGATGAAACGAATAAGAAGAAACATGCAACGTTAGAAAGCTAAAGATGTGAAAATGATGCACGCAAATGGGACTTACAGGAAGAGAATCAGAGAGGAGACGAGTTGAACACTGGAACAGAGAGAGAGATATCAAATGTAGAGAGCCACTAACGGTTGACGTTCAGATGGTAACGACAACTCTTTTGAAAAATAGAAAAGGACCAGTAATGATGGAGAGATTTTACGAGGCGACTCGACTCTCCACGGACTGGAAAGGCCTCTTGTGAACCGTGGCTGGTGCTTGTTGAGATGAGAGCTGAGAGGCCCTACCTACCCCACCGCCATTCTCATATACGACAGCTTGTTTGGATCAATTTATTCAACGTTTTGTCATTCCCAGCAGTGTATATATTCATTATATTATTCAGCATTTGTTTATTCTCAACTTGAGGCTATTTCCAAGTCAGACAAAGCTGCCACAAATATTAATCCCCTTTTCTTTTCTTTTCTTTTTATCAAAAGTCAGTTGCTTGCGCATATTAAATCCTTGTTATTTAAAATTATATTAAAATAATAGTTTTTTATTTTTAAAAATTTATTTTTAATATCAACACATTAAAATATTTTAAAATTTTAAAATTTTTAATTTTTTTAAAAAATATAAAAATAAATGTGCTCTCAATGAGCTGTTTTGCATTGTGATTAAAATTATATTTAGATACATTTTTAAAAATGAATTTAGCAATTTTATATTTTTTTTTATCTCTCTTTCGTATTCTCTTGTTTTTCACGCGTTCTCTCCTTCGATTTTTTCTAGCGCCATCTTCTTTGGTCTCTGCCGCTGTCTTCCCTGTTCCTTCTAGCTTTTATGGCTGGGTTGTTCGGCTTCCTCGGGCATCTGGGATTGGAGAGGCGAGCAGGATGAATCGGCTTGCCTCCGCTCAGAGTTGGTATGGAAGATATAAAGGGATTTCTTTAGATATCTTAGATCTCAACCTTATATAACTCAGAGATAGAGACACAAACCCTGTTCGTAAACAATCAACCATGAACCAATTGATGAACGTCGCAGTCCAGTACGATGAACATGGAGTTTAAAACAACGAACACTTATTATCCATTTTTCTAGATTTTTGTTTCTCTTAAACGTATTTTTCTTCTTGCTGATTTTCCTTCTCACTCCTGAAATCTAATACATCTCCTCATTGTATTATCCATTTTTCAAAGAGATTTTTTTTATTGGAATATAACTTTAATATTATTCACAAGTTACGATTTACAGTAATCCGATTGCAATAAAATCACTCGTGAATTTGTCTTGCCTGCAGATCATGAATAAAAGTAATCAAAATAATAATATGGCAGACTCGGTAGAAAATATA
Source organism: Populus trichocarpa (assembly GCF_000002775.5). Taxonomy (NCBI): domain Eukaryota; kingdom Viridiplantae; phylum Streptophyta; class Magnoliopsida; order Malpighiales; family Salicaceae; genus Populus; species Populus trichocarpa. Next base: position 16,980,970 of record NC_037287.2, on the reverse strand, counting down.
TTCAAATAAAATATGATAATTTGTCGATGGAAATCTTCTCCTACATTCGGAAATTTACTTGTGGAAAATTAATGAAGATTTAGATAGCATTCATTTCAATTCTATTTTATCCAGATTGAGGTGTTTCATCGTGCCACCTAAGCTCATTTCATTGTTCAGCCTCCTGCTCACAAGCCTTTTTTTTCTTTTGAAGTCCTTATTGTTTTTGTTTTTTTCACTTTGGTCATTAAGATTTGTTTTCCTTTTTGGTCCTTACAAATTGTGTTGTCACGGTTTTATATATTGGGTTTTGTTTCGCTATGCATGCTTTCATGGATGATCTATGAAAAGAATTATTTTGACATTACATTATAAGCTGCTATTATAGGCTTTGGTCAAAGAATTAAAAACAACAAGGATCAAAATTGATAGACAAGAAAAACCAAGGGTAGTTTTTTTCATTTGTCTTGTTCTTGGGCACGTCTTTCAACACTTTGGCTCTATTGTTTTTCGATTTTACTTTTCAGTGGTAAAGCTTTATTTCTTTTATATTTTAGTCCCCAATAGTTTAGATAGCATGGAGAATGTCATTAGAAAGGGAGAGAAGAAAGAAAGATCTCGTACGACCAAATTATGACTAATGATAATTTTAATTTTCGTGCTTATAAATTCAATTTTAAAAGACAAGTTTCATGAAAGTGGTTTTCCTTGTATTCAAATGTATCTTGGCTGGTTTTAAATTTAGATGCAGAGATATTTATTTTTAGACAGAATAATGATATATATTTTTATTAATGTGGATGTTTGGGTTAACTTGCGCGTACCTTGACTAATCCCACAGGTTCTAAAATTGACGACCATATAAATCTCTAGTGACTATTATATTAGTAATCACAAAACTCGAACCTAAAAACATACGTAAAGTAAATTTTTTAGTTCCAAATTTTTATCACACTTATGCTTGTATTAACTAAACTTCTTAAATCAAATTAGTCAATAAAATGTGACACCATGAGATCGATTATATATATATATATATATATATATATATATATATATATATATATGGACTTATGCACATATTCAAACAAACAGAGGTTTAATGTGTTTTTTTTAAGAATTGAAATATGAATGACAAGGTGAAAAACATTAAAAAACATGTTCATTTACGCCTGAGGTAAGAGAGATTGAGGAAAACCGGAGGCAGCTGTGCATCTCAGATGTCCCTTGCCGATCTCCAAAGCGACATATGCTTAGTTTAGTGGCGAAGAGGGAGATAGTGATCTGGCCGTGAGGCAGCAAAAACAACAACTTGGTAGAAGACTTTTGGTGACGTCGAATGACTGTAACGGATTTATCTACAAAGAAACAATGGGCTATTGAAGCAACCTGGTTCTCAATAAATAATCAGCTAATCCTTCTAGTCTTAGCAATATAACAAGTCAATCCTTCTAGTTTTAGAAATTGTAATTTAGTCCATCCATTGATTTTTAATTGATTGAAAGCTCATTTGGCTCTTAAGAAAACGACTCAACTACCGTGTTGATCTCCCTCCCTAGGACGCATGAGTAAGAGAAATGAGCGGGCTCGAGAGAAGGGGAGAACGCCAACAAAAGAATAGAAGAAAAAACACCAAAAGGAGAAATAAAGGGCCAAGCTGTTTCAGTTTTTTATTGGTTTGATGGGGGCTCAAGGCCCAACCATAAAGACAAAACCTAGGGATGGGCCTTTTGAAGGCCCATACAATCAAATCTTATGCTTATCGACAACGATGTCTGGAGGCGTGTGACATCATGGGCATAGAAATCAGAATAAAATATTTTACAGTTTAAACAAAGCTAAAAAGCCATTTGAAATTTCTCAGTGGGCTTCTACAGCCCACATTCACAAGTTCTTCGAAACCAGGATTAAATTGTGATTCGTGAAATAATGATCGGGCCGGAAAAAATGGCCTATCATAATCCGGATTTTTAATAGGCCCATTAGAAAACCACAACAGACCAACCCTAGATGCTAATCAGGGTATGAGAAAGAGTGCTACCATATAAAACCGGAAAAAATGTAGTGTCTATCTTCTCTCACTGTGCAGCGGCAACGGCGGCGGAAGGAGCAGCAGAAAGAGTAAGCAAGAATGCCAGCTGGACATGGTTTGCGATCAAGGACCAGAGATCTCTTCGCTCGTCCCTTCAGGAAGAAGGGTTACATCCCTCTCACCACATACCTCAGAACGTACAAGGTAGGCGACTATGTCGACATTAAGGTAAATGGCGCTGTCCACAAAGGCATGCCCCACAAGTTCTACCATGGCCGCACCGGTCGCGTCTGGAATGTAACCAAGCGCGCTATTGGTGTCGTCATCAACAAGCAGGTCGAGATCTATCTATCTAATTAACTTCTTTTATATATATATATATATATGGAGTTTTCTCATTTTAAATTTATGATTTTGGAAAACTATATGGAAAATTGTTGTAGGTTGGGAATAGGATTATTGGGAAGAGAATTCATGTTAGGGTGGAGCATGTGCAGCCGTCGAGGTGCAGGGAGGAGTTCAAGTTGAGGAAGAAGAAGAATGATGAGTTGAAGGCGGAGGCCAAAGCTCGTGGTGAAAAGATTAGTACTAAGAGACAGCCTCAAGGACCGAAGCCCGGATTTATGGTGGAGGGTGCTACTCTTGAGACTTTCACTCCCATTCCTTATGATGTGGTCAATGATCTCAAGGGTGGTTATTGATTTCTTATTCATGATTTCGCTGTTTTCAAGAGTTTTGTCCGTGATTAGCTTATGTTGTCTGAAATGAATGAACGTGGAGTTTTATTGTTGTAATGATTTTGATTACTTGTGACCCTTCTTCTAATGAATTTGCATTTTTGGTGCTGTTGGAATATCTGAATTGTTGCTGTTTCTGCTGCTGCGAGTGTTTGCGAGGCCAGATTATGCATTACTACTTAGTGATTTGTTAGACATGATTATTTGCTGGTCGAGGAAATGGTGTTGACATGGGCTCTCGGCGAATTAGATGTTATCTTGAATTATAATTTAAATCGCACTTTAAAGTTCAGATTACTCTGCCCTCAAGAACAATTTTTATATAATTTAATTTTAAATATAAGTTAAGCAATAAATCAGATAGGGAGACTTTGTCTCTTTCTGGGACTCAAAAATTCAATTTTTTTTAAAAAAAATTAATTATTTTTTTTTATATTTTAAATTATCTTTATTCATTTCAAAATGAAAAATAAAAAAGAGTTTTAAAATCAAACCATTAGCCGGGATTTAATAACAAAATAAATAGTATTTTTATGAACTAAATATTTTCTTTTTTATATTTAAATTTTTTTTATCCAACTCACCGCATAAATTAATAAGAACGCATAAATTAATAAGAACTCTAAAACGCGTAGGTTTTTCACTGTAGCAGCGTAGGTTATTCTTTTTTTGGGTTTTGTTTTTTGCTTTCGTTTTTTTTAACATGTTTTTTTATGGTTTTTTTTTTACCCAAAATTGATTTCTTCTTCTTTTTTTTGTTTCGTTTTTTTTCTTAATTTTTTTGTTTCAAAATTATCTTTGCTAAATTTTTTTAAATATTGAGCTGGTTAAAAATTTAACTATGTAGTTTTCTTCTTTAAAACATTATGGATTACTATAATATTCTCATACATTATTTTCTTTTTTTTAATGATTTTTTTATTTTTTTTTTCAAAATGGTCTTTGTAGATTTTATTTTTTTATATTAAGTTGGTTGAGAATTTAGCTTTATAGTTTTTTTTTTAAAAAAAAAAATTCCCCAATATATTTTTTTAAAAAATTATCTTTATCGAATTTATTTCTTCAATATTGAGCTGGCTGATAATCTAGCTTTGTAGTTTTTTTTTCCAAAATTGTTATTTTTTACATATTTTATTATTATTATTATTATTATTTTTGTCTTTTTCTTTAAAACACTGTAGCTTTCCCTACGTGTTTTTTTTTCGCTTTTGTTTCCTTTTTTGTATATTTTTTTTTCATTTCTTTTACCCAAAATTGACTTCTTTGTTTTTTTTAAGATAGCCTTTGTCGGTTTTTTTTATATATTAAGCTGGTTGAGAGATTAGCTTTGTAGCTTTTTTTTTAAAAAAAAAATACTATGGATTACTACAGTGTTTCCCTTACATGATTTTTGTTTGGCTACAGTGTTTTCCCTACATGTTTTTTTCAAAAAATTATCTTTGTTAAATTTATTTTTTCCAATATTGAGTTGGTTGAGAATTTAGCTTTAGCTTTAGCTTTCCCCACTTTTTTTTTCATTTTTTTAAATTTTCCCCACGTTTTTTCATTATTATTATATTGTATTATATTATATAATTGTTTTTTCCTTTTGTTTTTTCTTTTTAATTTTTTTATGAATTTTTTTTTATTTTGTTTGTTAATGTTAATTTTTTTTTATTTAGTTATCAGATTTTCATGATACGAATATCGGGTTTGATGGGTTAACCTGATTTGACGAGTTATTTTTTTTATTTAGTTTAGTTTGTTAAAGTTAATTTTCTTTCTATTTAATTATCAGACTTTCATACTTTCATGACACGTATCCTGGGCTTGACGGGTTAACTTGGTTTGATGGGTTAACCCGGTTAACTCTAGGTAAACCCGTCATTTTTTTTTTCTATTTAGTTATCAAACTTTCATAATGCAAATCCCAGGTTTTACGGGATAACCTGGTTTAAAAGGTTGACCCAATTAATTCAATTTTTTTTCCTTTTCTTCATTAGTTTTTTCCTTCCTGTTAATTTCTGTTCTTTGTTTTTTTTAATTAATCTATTTAATTATCACACTTTTATGACACGACCTTATAGCCAGACCCACATCCAGTATTCTTGGATCCGGTGTTACAGCCAGACTCACTTAAACTTGGGTAATACAAGTTTAATTTTATTATTAATATTATAAATATTACTCTTAGGTCAGACGTTGTAGCCAAACCCAAGATTCTTGGATATAACTTTGCAGAAAAACTCAATATTTTTAAATTTTTATTTTTTTTAATATTTTTTATGTAAAAAAAATGACCCACGACATCACGCGGGTATCAAAGCTAGTAATTTATTGCTATCCGTCCTCATTGTGGGATGACGAGCTACTGTGTCCTCTGTTATGCTCTCTCCTTTTCTATATTGATTAATTTTTGGTATGCGTCAAAAGATTGGTCTATCTGCCCTCGGTGAGTCGGTGTATAGTATTGGTAACAACTTACCAAAAGGAATTACTTAGTACTGCTCCAGCTTCCATTCTTACAAGAAATAATAGTCGCTAGTCCATTCGCTGTGATCTGCCGTCCATCGAACCATTTTTTTTTAAATATAAAAAAATGTTAATAGCATGAGAAATTTTTTCAATGCTATTAAACTTGGATAAAAAAATGAATCTTGAAATCCCTTAACTTGAATTTTTGATTAGCGTGGGTTTTCAAAAAAATTATATGAAAACTAACTCGATATGAATTGGTTTATTTAATAGGTTCAAAAGATACCCGGATAATTGATTTTAATTTTAAAAAATTAATATTAAATGATGAGATAAAAAAACAATAAGACAAAAAAAAAAAAAAAACCGGGCCATATTAACTTTTGAAACCCGTAACCTAGGTTATTAGATTGGAAATATCATACATAGAAAAATGATGAAATTCAATCCACACCAAATCTAATATTGAATGATAAATTATTATTGTTCTTATTATCATCTTTATTATTATCATTGCTATTATTACAACTATAATTATTATCACTATTATTATTATTATTATTAATATCATTATCGTTACTATTACTACTACTTTAATATTAATACTGTTATTATTACTATTGTTGTTATTACTACTACTACTACTACTACTAGTATTATTATTATTATCATTATCTTTCACAATTATTATTATTATTAATATTATTATCACAATCATGGCCACTGTTAATATCATAATTAACTATTATTATTACCATTATTATTAATATTATTATCACTATTAGTAGTATTATTAGTAATATTGTTAGTATTATTATCATTATTATTACTATTATTATATATTATTACAATTACTATAATTACCATTATTAGTATCATTACCATATTATTATTATTATTATTGAAATAACAAAAATCATAAACTTGATTTGAAGGATAAAATTAAAAACCATAAAAACATTGACAAAAGAGCAAAGGAAACAAATAAGAAATCAAAAGAAAAAGGACCAAACTGAAATTAATACTATTATTATTGAAAAAATCATAAATTTGATTTGAAGGATAAAATTATAAAGTATAAAAACTTTGATAAAAAGACAAAAAAAATAAGAAATCAAAAGTAAAAGGACTGAACTGAAAAATATTATATATACAAATTAGAATTAAAAGATTAAATTCAAAATAAATAAAACTTTAACAAAAGAGAAATGACCAAAATCAAAAATCAAAACTAAAAGGATGGATTATGAAACACCTACAACAATAAGGGCTAGATTTACTTTTTTTTGGTAGGAGAGAGAACTAAAGGAGAAAAAAAATGAAGATCACTGGCGATAAATCAATTATTTTTAAAAAACATGTGCCACCTATCAAGAAAAAAAACATGATTAATAACAAAATGAGATGGCAAAAGCCTATTTTCAACTACCGGGAAGCATCTCATGAGTCGTGCAAAATGTGTGGCACTTTCCATGCGTCAGCATCCTTTTCAATTTTAAATATAATAATTAAATAGTAAATTATGTTATTATACCAAACTAGCAATTATATATATATATAAAAAAACCTTTATAGAAAGTCACCAATACCCCTATGTCAATGGACTGATTTTTTGAACCCGAAAATTAAATATGTAATTTTACTGTATATTAAAAATATGAAATGCTCGAAAAAAATTCTTAACTAGAGTTGAATGATTTTTTATTTTAAAGGTAACAAAATCCTTTTACTTAGCAAAAGCATGGTGAAAAGAAAAAGACACCCCCAGCAACTCTCAAATGATAAACATATCTAATGAAAATATCATTTTAGCTTTGGTTTTTAATGGCATCTCTTTTCAGGTCGAGGTACTTTAGCAGCTGTTACCAATCACTTTCGACGGCATCATTAATAGTAAATTTTAACGGTTCTTTTTTGTGCAAATCCATACGAGGTATATAATTCGTTGCGTCTTTTGAATACTGAGAATCAATTTTCTTGTCTGGGAAGCAACAAAGAGAATAAACTACTCTTGGATGCTTTAGAAATGTACTGATGACAGCCAGAATGCCAAATATTCTCTTGCAGGGAGCTCACTGTGAAAATGGCCGCTAGGCCCTCTGTGATTCTCTCTCCCCTTTGCTTTCTTGAAGTTTCTTGAACGGGTCAAAAGATATATTCTCTCAGGAACTGTACTGATAACATCTTACTCTGGATTGTTCAGCGATCCAACTTTCACGATTTTCAATGAAGAATGGTCATGGGACTTTATCAGTACCCTTCATCAGTAACCTTGAACAAGTCATCTGTGGATATCCTAGCTCTTTAGATTTGAGAATGCCATTAACTAAATGGAAAGCAAATTTCTGTCTTCTTTTTGTGCTGTGCAAAGCCATTCTAGGCAATTCATTGCAACTTTGCTACATATGACATATCCTAAATATCAATTTTCTTGTCTTGGAAGCAATGAAGACATAAAGTAAACTTGGATTCTTGAAAGAATAGTCTTGCTTCCTTCTTTTAAATAGATACAAGGCACGAGAAATGAAGCACGTCTTGCACTCTTTCTTTTAATCACTGTGAAGAAAACTGTTTAGCAACTTGAAGAAATGGCGGAAGTGCAATTGCTGATTGATGTTACAAAAGAACTACAGAATAAGTTGGATACTTCGATGCAGAACATCCTATGGAACAAACGATCAATCTACAAAGTACCTGCATCTGTCACAGTTCTTAACAAAGCAGCGTATAGGCCCCAGACAGTATCCCTTGGGCCTTACCATTACTATGACGATCAGCTAAAGCGAATGGAAGAGCACAAACACCGAGCTCTTCATTATTTTCTAGAGAGGTCAGGAAAATCTCTAGAGCTGTTTCTCCAATCCTTAAATGAAGTGGTGCAGGATTTAAAGGATTCGTATGATCAACTTGATAAATCATGGAAAGATGATACGAGCAAGTTCTTGCAATTGATGATTCTTGATGGCTGTTTCATGGTGGAAATTATGCGCGTTGCTATTCAACCTTCCAATAACTATGCTGCTGATGATCCAATTTTTAGCAGCCATGGGAGGGTCTATACGGTGCCATTTATCAAGCGTGACATGTTGATTGTTGAAAATCAATTACCAATGCTTGTTCTGTACAAGCTTGTTGCTGTTGAAAGTGATGGGACAAAGGTATATCCTATTTAAATTTAATTACATTGTCATCCTAGCTATTGAAATCTTGTTCATATCGTTCGCCATGAAAACTTTTACTTTTACTTTTATGCAGGATGAAGAGTTCGTCAACAAGCTCGTACTCACTTTCTGTAATGATCCCGATGCAAGTGTCTTAAAGTTGGGTAAATGCTTGCATGTGTTGGATTTATATAGGAAGAGCCTGATTCAGAAAGACCCCAACCGGAAAAGGCATCAACCCAGAGTAAGGGGTGGACTACATAAAGATGCCAATGATATTGTTCGGTCTGCAGCAGAGATCAATGAAGCTGGAATCAGGTTCAAGAAAAGTAAAACTAAAAGCCTAAAAGACATTTCGTTCCACCATGGGGTCCTTGAGCTTCCTGCCGTCGTGGTGGACGATGTAACTGAGGCACTCCTTTTGAATTTGATGGCCTTCGAACGCTTCCATGTTGGTGCAGGAAACGAGGTTACTTCTTATGTCTTCTTCATGGACAACATCATTGACAATGAGAGGGATGTTTCTCTCCTACACTCAAGAGGGATCATCCAGAACGCCATCGGAAGTGATAAAGCTGTTGCTAAACTGTTCAACTCTCTTTCCAAGGACATTGCACTGGACCCAGACAGCAGCCTAGAATTGGTGCAAAGGCAGGTCAATGCCTACTGCAAGAAGCCTTGGAATGCCTGGCGTGCCAACCTAATCCAAACCTATTTCAGAAATCCATGGGCGATCCTATCTATTGTTGCTGCACTCATCCTCTTCGCGCTCACAATTGTTCAGACTGTATATACTATATTACCTACTGCAACGCCTTCCTCCTGACCTCCTAGTTGTCCTCCTACGACACTCGCTTAGTTTAATTATCTACTGCAATTTCATGTAATGTTTTTCACTACAATTTTTTGTTTAAACCAAAACTGAACTTCTTTCGTTGTTGAATTTCTCTCTCTCTGGTTTATTTCGCCAATGTTAAAATCGGCTTTGTACAAGATCACTTCTCATTTTATGATTTGTATGTGCATGAAAAGCCCATTTTCCTCGCAACTTTCTTGTTTTTTTGATACAACAACAATGCTGTTTTCTTGATCCAACGAGAATTAGAAGAACAACCTAGATACAACAACAATGATGTGTTGATGGATCTTCATTACAAGGTGTAATTTCCCTAGATGTTACCTGCATCTACTCATTACAAGACGAGGCGTTCTCTTTTGTGTTCTTTGTGCTCTTGCTTAACTTGTCTCACTCTCTGCTAATGCTAGTACATTTCAGATATGCTATATTAGACATCTATTAACTCTACTCGCTGCTCCAACAGCAGAGCTCTCATGATGCAAGTTCTTAGCAATGTTGGATCAATCTTCTCCCCTGTTGCTGTTTGTCTCCCAGAAACAAATAGTCAACTGAATATTAGCCGTGTGAACATCTTTATATAATCTGACATGCTGTTCTATTTTCCGGCCATGTTTAGAGGAGCCTGTTCTGACTTCTGCGACCTCGTTCCGCTAATACTATAGTGCTTGTAATATTTGCATGAGGACTGACCTTGTCTCAACTAGATTGGACGTCCTTTGTTGATCTGTTGTTAATCGGTGAATCTCTGCTCTTTTTCTATGATGTATTTCTATTTCCCACAAAGATTGGATTTAGACTCAAGCCTCGTCCATCTCAATTAGAGTAATTGTAGTTATTGGAAAATGAAATTTTCTGTGTCATTTACTATTGTGCCAGTCATGTTTCTCCGAGTAAAGATAAAAATATGTTACCTGTTACGTATCTGCTAAAACATTTGGCATTCGTTATGAACAGTGAAGCCTCTTTTTTTTCCTTCAAATTTCCTTTTTTTTTCATTAAATCCTTTAATGGTCTAATTAGATATTAGATGAGATTAAGTTTAAAATTGTATTAGAAAGAAAATATTTAATGAAAGAGAACATAAATGTAAAATGCATAGAAAATACATGCCACTCTCAAATTTATAAAAAAAATTCTTTTTACTTCTTATTTTATTTATTTTTTAGTTTTTGAGTTAAAAAGACTTGTCAGATAACGATAAAAAATATTGATTAGTCAACAATTCAACCAAAAAAAAAAATCTTGATATGAAGAAGTTTTTTTTCTCAATAAAAGTTCATTGGAGATGGTTTTTTCTTCTAGAATGGTGGGATTGACAAATCAGGTTCAGTTTGAATTTTTAAATTCGTTTAATCTTTGTTTTTTAGGGGTGTTTTGTGATTATTTTTTATGGTTTAAAAGTTTTTATGGTACTTTGAATAAAAATAGGTTGAAAAATAAAATTTTAGGGCCAAACCCTCCATATTTTTTAGCCAGTACAGTGGTAGCCAGATTCTAGACAGTAGTAAGCGACGAGTGAGTTGTTGCGATAGGAGTAGTGAATAGTGATGCAGGCTGAAGTTAAAGACAACAATAAACACATAACACATGTTTAATGAGCGAAAAGAACTGCAAATATGAATCTCAAATTCGCAGGTTTATTCTTTCTAAAAGTAATGTTAATAAAATATATCTTTTATGGAGGTTTACAAAGTCTTAAATAGATTAGAAACTATACCTCAACTAGAAAATTTAAAATAAAAATGTAAAAATACCAAGGAAACAACCATAAAATCCAAAACAATGCATGAAATCCTAAAATAATAAAATTATTAAAACTGTCAAAAAATCATCTCAACTTAATAGTTTAAGCTGTTAGGTGAGGTTCAGGTCTATATTATCTTGTGTTTAATTTTTATCAAATAAATAAAGATGGTGAGATTCGAACTCGTAATCGTTTGGTTATCAAGGTTCTGGTACCATGTTAAAAAATTATCTCAGTCCAATAATTTAAACTGTTAGATGAAGTTTAAGATATAATTTATATTGTTTTCTAATAAAAACTAGAAACTAAGAGAGATTTTTAATATCTAAATATATGATAACAATGTAGTGGATGCCATTAGAAAAACAGCTCCTAAATCTCTGTAAAAATATCAGCCATTTTAAACCATCATATCGGTCTAATAAAAAGTTCCGGGCATTTCTATTTTTGAAAGTAACAAGGAAGACAAACTGGAGAAGCGAAAAAAAAATTATTGTAGCAGGCGGCAAAAATTTTGTTTACTGTGGCAGTGACATGGAGCACTGGCCAGTATCCTTCCTACTATTGCCCCTGTGAATCACACAAAATCTTGAATCATTTGAATGAAAAGGCTGGCATGTGTGTGTGAAGCGACCAAACAATCCTCCCAAATTTATGTAACTGTTAATTTCCCTCTATAACCAAATGATAGGGGGAGTAGTGATTTGTACAAATTTGTTATTTCTTACAATTCCTTGAATTTGCACAAAATCCTTTACGTTTTTTCCTGGATTCTGCACAGCTACTCGGCCTCACATGATACGGAGAATTATCTATGATGATACAGTGAATACTGTCTTGCTTCATTTTGTTTTTATTCTTTCCTTCTTCTTTTTGTGCATCTTTAACCCAACAGATAAAAGAGCCCTTGAAGGAGGGGAAAGTATCTACAACAGCTTAGAGTGTTTATTACTGCAGCATTCACCTGTTGGGACATATTGGAAGAAAGGAATGTTTTGCAGTATGAAGGCAGAAAGCAAGAGGTTATAGCAGTTTTCACTATTCACTAGGCTGTTTCACGTGGGGAGTTGGAATCGTGCCTCTTCACTTCAAGTACGCCTTCATCTAATCAAAGGAACGAACCAAATCATGCTACCTTTTTCCGTGTCGCAAAGCCATTAGAAACCATTCAAAGCAACATAACCAATCATTTTCTTGTCTGTGAAGCAATGAATTAGACAAGTATATGTGTATATATTTACACACAGAAAACTGGATGGTTGAGAGATTATTTTTACATCTTGGAAATGTATATAAGAGGAAGGAAATGAGAGCACCTTGCATGACTTCTTTCATCTGTGTTAAAAAACTATTGAGCAGTTGGAAGCAATGGAAGAGGAAAAGCAGGTGCTTATAAAAGTTGTTACAGAAAAACTTCAGAACATGGCAAATACTTCAATGAAGAATGTGCTCTGGAGCAAACGTTCAATCTACAGAATACCTGCCTCTGTTACAGCCCATAACGAGACAGCTTACATGCCCCAGACAGTCTCCTTCGGTCCTTACCATCATGATGACATTCATCTGAAGCCAATGGAGGAACACAAGCAACGAGCACTCGTGTATTTTCTAAATAAAACAGGAATACCTCTACAGTCGGTCGTTGAATCTTTAAATGAAGAAATGCAGGTTTTAAAAGACTCATATGATATGCTTGGTGAATCATGGAAAAATGATACGAGCAAATTTCTGCAAATGATGATTCTTGACGGTTGTTTCATGCTGGAAATCATACGCCTTGCTACACATAATTCGTTGGACTACTCTGCCGATGACCCCGTTTTTAGCAGCCACGGGAGGCTCTACATGATACCACATATCCGGCGTGACATGTTGTTGCTTGAAAATCAACTGCCAATGCTTGTTCTTTACAGGTTGGTTGCCGTTGAAAGCGACGGAGCAAAGGTACATCGATCTTTTGCTTGATTTTGTATTTGTCCCTTCTACAATTTTTCAGTATGAAAAATTCTACTTTCGTACAGGATGAAGAGTCGGTCAACGAGCTCATACACAATTTCTTCCATCCCAATGCATCGGTCTCAAGTCTGGATAAATGCTTGCATGTATTGGATTTGTATAGGAAGAGCCTTCTTCAGGGAGATCCCATCAAGAAAATGCGTCGCCCCCGAGTAAAGGGAGGACTTCATGGGGATGACAACGATATTATACGATCAGCGACAGAGATTAATGAAGCTGGAATCCAGTTCAAGAAAAGTAAAATTAAGAGCCTGAAAGAAATCTCATTACATCGTGGGGTCCTAGAGCTTCCTGTCATTGAGGTAGATGATACCACCGAGGCAACCTTTCTGAATCTGATGGCCTTTGAGCGCTTCCATGTTGGTGCAAGCAATGAGGTAACATCTTATGTCTTCTTCATGGACAGTATCATTGACAATGAGAGGGACGTTGCCCTCCTAAACTCGAGAGGAATTATCCAGAACGCTATTGGAAGTGACAAAGCTGTCGCTAAACTGTTCAACTCTCTCTCTAAGGACATTGCGTTGGAATCCAACAGCAACCTCCAAGTGGTGCAAATGCATGTCAATGCTTACTGCAAGAAGCCTTGGAATGCGTGGCGTGCCAATCTCATTCACACCTATTTCAGAAATCCTTGGGCTATTCTGTCTGTTATTGCTGCACTCATCCTCTTTGCCCTCACTATTGCTCAAACTGTATATTCTATATTACCTTACTACAACTCAAATAACTCTACATCGCTCTCTCCTCCTATGATTTTTGCGGCTCCCCCTCCCCTTTCAACTCCCCCTCCCACTCCTCCTCCTATTCATCCTCCAAAACTATCACGCCGCCATTGATTCACATGGTTCCACCACCATCCACTTTAAATTTCAAATACAAATGGTGAGTGAATCCCACCAATTGCCACATCTATATATTTCTTTTCCTTTGAAAGCCTTGGATTGCTTGTTTTGCTTTCTCCAATTATCTTTAACAGTTGTGTTACTACAAGTAGTGATTGTCGAGGTTAGCTTACACCTACCTCGACTAATCCTTTAAAGTTCTAAAATTAACGACTATATAAGCCTCTAGTAACCCTGAAGTTTGTGACACTCGAACTAATCTAAAGAACAAACACAAGATCTAACTAGTTAAGCTACACCCCTCAAAGTTAAGTATTTGATATTTTTGTATGACCGCATCATGATCATATACGCATGTATCATTTATTTATCCTGTATCTCGTTTACTTCCCCAACAAGTGAGGTTGACGACTCTTGAGATTTTTTTTTCCTGATCTGCCACAGAATGGCAGGCCTCTTTGACTAACAGTAATTAGGTTTTATTGGCCTCGGAATTACATCAACCATAATAACGCATGGATCTTCAGTTAATTATATTGACTCGGTCTTATAAACATGATAGCAACGAATTTATGATCTCAAAGTTCCCATTATATAACACTGCATATATAAGTATTGTAGAGAAAAACAAAAATAAACTGAATGAATCAGTAAACAAAAGCTCCTAAAATAAGAGGAGAGAGATGGAAGAGCATTTTTCCCCTTCCCATTGTAGAAAGACCTTGTGCTGACATTCTCTATCAGTATTTACAACAGCTAGCCGAAGATGAACTATGTTGTGATGAAGTTTTTCGGGTGTTAATGCACTGGAAAGTAAACTAGTGTGGTAAAAGTTGTAAGCCATCCAGTCTGTTATCCTTTCATCTTCCAATTCCAATCAACCTAAGCTGCCAGATATAAGAAGTTTGTCAGATTGCAATATTGCAATTGTTGAAAAAAAATTACACGAACAGAGAAGGGGGAAAATTACAATGTTGTTTCCAGGCTGCTTCCAGTAAAATCCCTGCATGACAACTGGTAAGACATTGCTAGTTGCAAGGATAAAAATCATCAATGCATGCATTCCCATCCATTCTAGTACCAATGTTGGGCGCCTGAATCCACAGACATCAACCTGCAGTAAAAGCCCATTCAATTAACACGTATCAGCCAATAACAAACTTTGCTGGTTCCACTGTGGAAAGAGAGAAGAAAAGAAACAAAATGAACGAGAAATCTAGCCAAAAAGCGAACATACATGCCAGTTATCAAGAAAATAAACATAATAATCATTGAAATCTTTTCTTCAGTAGAAGATGATAAAATACCTACCAGCATATAGATTCCAGTAAATACAATGCCGGCAGCACCCGCAGTGACACACATGTAACTGAATGTGTAAAGAGCCTTGTTAACATGCATTCCTAGAGGAAGGAAGAAATCAAGAATCAGTCAGTACAAGCATTCATGCTACCTCTGTGAAATTCAACTTTAAGACCTGTAAATAAACTTAATCTCACCTGACAAATCCAAGACCAGACCCAAGACTACAAAACAAGTAGAAGGGACCATCCAGTGAAGGATTCTATCCTTGTGTTCCTGAAAGTGGCAGAGCGAAAAAAATTAGTTGAACAAAAGGAAACTTAAATAAACGATGTATTATATTTGACCATGTAGAATATGTCACCTTGAAATGGACAATGATGTGCCCGTAATGCAAACCAACCAAGCAGGTAACTATGGCCATTACTGAACTACAAGGACAAAGTGCAAGGATCACACTGAGAGCCCAAAAATTAAGCAAACGCTAAGAAATTCTTCTTCTAATGGATAAGAAATCCCCACAAAGTTAAAATCTACATTGATTCCTGATACATCACATAAAACATGACCTCTAGGAAAGGCACAAGGAAAAAGGAAATGTAAACGAACCTCAGGAGTCCTTCAGGATCAAAAGGGGCCTGACACCATGAAGGAGCATCTGGTGGTAGTGGGCCATAGTCAGGGGAATTGATACTGCATGCCTGTGGAAGGTAATTAACTAGTATTAACATCAGCATTAATAATAAATGAATAGTAAAGCATAAATGACAAGGGAAGCATTCTAACAAGTACCATAATGAAACAAAAACCGACACAATATAGAAGTTACCTTCGTTCGTGCATAAATAGGCTTTCTATACAGGTGTTGAATTCCCAAAACTGTACGATCAATCATTCCAACAGCATTACAAGCAGATCCTGTGGTGCCCCTGACACCACATTTCACCTTCGAGAGAAAATGAATCATATCAATGACTGAGCTATCAATCTTATATCATTTTCCCACTATAGCATTAGCAAAGATTGCAAGTAAATTTCTTTAAAGGAAATAAGAAGCTCACCCGAAAGATCTTTGGGGAGGAAGAAGAGGCTGCAACTGGAATCTCATACTCCCAGTCAGGAACATACAACCCATATAACAAGGAAAGATATAAACTAACAAGGACCACAACCGCGCCCCTGACAGAGTTTGCAAACAAGTTAAGAAGACTCCGACAGTAACGAAAGGAAAAGCATTCTCACCAACAGAAATTTATCTCATGAAGAAATAAAGGGCAAGGGCTATTAATTAAAAGGTGCTTGAAGGACATGCAAATTACACCACTCGTAATAATGAAGTGATGAACAACCTCTTCAATAAAAGTTGATGTTTTCAATGATGGATTTAACTTATAAGACTATAGTCTTCCGGTGTAGTGGAAGTGAGTTATATTGAAATGCCAGCCAAAACGATGTTTCTATTAAATGCAGCAATGTGAAATTACTAATTCTTAACAACCCCCTCCCTCCTGTCTCTATTCCAATGTGTCAAGTTTCGTTTTTGAGGAAAAAGAGTTAAACTGCCCGCAAAGACTGAGTTTTAAAACAACAGAGTTACACAGGTATGATCTCACAATACTTGTCACATTTCTGTGAATCAATTCATCTGGCTTGTAGAGAAAAACTCAAATTCACAAATACCAGAAATGTACCAGGGGAAGACTTCAAATAGGCTCGTTTATAAATCAACAAGCATAATGACATGACAGGTTTACTGTGAGTTACTGCAGCGTCAAATGAAGTGACAAAGCAGATGATTTTGTGACACTACACTATGAAAAGAATGCTCACCATTGAAGCTGATATTTCCTCAGCATGGATAATCCTGAAGCAACATGATTATCACCTTTTAGCCAAATCTCACACATTGCTCCTATTAAATATCCTATTGCTATTCTCTGGGGGGGGAAAGCAGCAACAGATTTCAACAGTGAGCAACTACAGTCAGTTAATCTGTCAACTGGCTAGAAGAAATATATGTCAAATAGCTAAACAAGGGATTATCCTCATGAAAGCAGATCAAAACAGACTACAGGAGATTTTCCCGCCAATTTGACAAGCAATTAGCCACCTGGACTAAAAAAATGATGAGGAAAGTTAAAAGAATACCTGCAAGATACCCATCCATCTTATTTGTACCATGTCAACTCCAAAAGTTAGATCATTCAGACCGTGAAGAAAGCCACCTGGAAAGGAGAGATGACAATTTTTTAAGAACCACATGATGGTGTCTTTTCCAGAATAACCTCCCAGAAAATGCTGTTTCATTAATATCGGATAAATTGAAAATTTGGCAACATTTCTTTCTTTTTGTTCGTTTTCCTCTTTTTCTCGCATTCTTTCCTTTGAATACAATAGTACTTGTATGAAATATGGCTGAGCTTAGAAAATTAGTATCGACTATAAAGATGATCTAAAAGTTGAGGTTCTTGAAGATGACCTTGAAGAAAAAGACCTATGACAAGAAGTTTGAGTGCCCGGAGGATCGCTTTTCTAGTTGCAACAGCTTTGCTTGGCAATTTCTGTAGGAACCAAAATATATATGGAGTTAGGGATAAGAGCATCAGTAGTAGTAGAAATGCTGGATGTAGCAGCATCAGGAAGGGCATCATTAGATATCTAGGAATAACTAAATTCCACATTACTTTTTAGGCTACAGAGAAAAGAGAAATCAAAACAACAGCACTTGTTATTATGATCATCGCATGAGTGGTATATTTTCAAGTGCTTGAATGCTAGCTAGCGTAAGAACAATAAATTTCCAATTTTATTTAGATACCTTGTACGTGAGTCCAAGCGAAACACCGACCATGAATAGGAAAAATGGCATGACTACATCTGCTAGTGTTAGACCATTCCATGGTGAATGATTTATAGCGGGCAGAACTCCACCAGCATCATCCACAAGTATCATTAGCTGCATTGATCAGTCATAAAACTATGATCCTTCAATTCACAACATATAGATATCAAAATGTTATTAGAGATGAAACAGTTGTTGTGAGCCAATGTTTACTTGGTCTTCTTTATGCTAAAATGGACAGAAATCATTGATTTGCTATAAAATAAAACCAACTCCAACCTGCTTTACTTAATTTGTTAAACGCAAGTGAAACCCAGTGCCATTTCCTTCTTATTTCTTTAAATTTTGAGGGGAATTTAATATTTACACATACCATTTAGCCTCTTCTTTTTTTTCCTTTTGAACTGTACTATCCTGGACATCAATGGTTGATCTTTGAATATCATTAACACTTCGCTACAGCCCTTTAAACATGTTACTGTTATCCTTTTTACATTAGACCCAGAATATCCTTTTGGACTCCCTTTTTTTTTACTGAATTGTTATTAGTATCTTGAGAATTGCGCGTGACGGGGTGTTCGGGGAAAAGAAAGGAAGGAATTGTTGTCTGATTTAGCGGAGTGGGATACAGTCTGGATGGTGGGTCATTTCTACTGCCACCTATGATAGCTTAGGATTCTGGGCATGTTGAAGCAGAACCGTACAAAGTACACTGCAAGGCAAGCTGTCCTCCATCGGGACTTTGATGGTTGATGCTGAACTTCATTCTAACAATATGGTCGGATCGGATCCTAAATTTACATTTTAGAAATTATTAATTTCAGTTTTACAAACCCATTAAAGATTTACTTAATTATTAATTTTAAAATTCATAAAATTAGTTGATATACACCTAAATTAACAGCACACTGCGTTAGTAAAAAAATACAAAACCTGGCAAACGACATATCAGTTTAGCCAGGGGCCCAGGAGGTAAAACTAATAATATAAAAAATACATGCCTCTGACCACTTACCTACCCCCTTCAAATAAAATTAGTATAGATGTAAATGCATTGAAAATCTTGATCGTTTTCATTGCTGAATAAAAATAAAAGATGGATAGTTGGTACCATCTGTTCATCTTGCTTTCTTTTTTTACTGTATGCGTTTATTTATTAGACGCACAGTTACATATGAAGACCAGTTTTCCAGCTATCAATCTTGGAAAGAAAAATAAATGTCCTTGATAACACACTATAAATAATCAAAACTTAGCATATGTGGTGATGCTAATTCAATTTCCTTATCTGGATACAGAATATTGACCTAAATGCAGAGAAAAAGGGGGGGGGGGACATTATTCTTGGACATTGATAATTTGGATCATCCATCATGGTTTCTAAATCAGCATTGAACATATCTCTCAATCTTTTCTAATTTTTCTTTTTGGGGCGAGTGTGAAAATGTGTGAGCGGTGGTTCTTTTCTCTAGGTTATAAGAGTAAGGACAACAAGTCATCAATAGTGTGAAAATAATGGTCTGATTGACCTGACAGAAGAATCAACACGATATGACTCTTATAACCTACCACCAAAACAGAACGAAAACAGAGCAGAACAAGATGAATGCCCGATGCAATAGCTGTGATGCATGAGCAACATGGAATAAGTTTCCCATAAGAAGATTTAACACCAGAGCAAAAAACAAATAAAAAGAAAGATGAGTTGGTGAATGGGAACATTACCGCAACGGTGAGGCCACGAAAAACATCAAGAGAAACAAGACGTTGTTGTTGTTGTTGTTGTTTCATTCGTTGTTGATGATGTTGTTGCTTTGAATGAGTGGGGAGGATAAAAGTTTTGCTGTCATCCACAATTGTATGATCACCCCCAACACCATCTTCATCATTACTTTTCAAGGACTTGTTTCTATTCCCGTTGTCTTCCTCCTCTTGCCCTTTAATAGGCTTGTACATTGCCATTGTCATCGCCATTGCCATTCACCCTCGGCCGCTATAGAAAGAGATGAGAGAGAGAGAGATTCTTTTCTTATTCACACGCTACTGATATATATACATCGTTGGGATACAGTTAAAGACTTTTACCTTCCCTCCTTTCGCTTTCTTTGCTTTACTTCTCCTCCTCCTCTTCTTGAAGAGCAGCCAGAAATGGAGGAGGTCTTTCTTCTCTTTTGTTTTCTATAAATTGCTTTTTATAATGAGGAGGGGAGAAGGCTTTTCTGGTAGACCGACCGACGTGCCTCCCCTTTTTCCTTTAATAGGCGTTATAATATACACGTAACAATATCTCCGAGACTTTAAAGGAAAAGGAAAAATAAGGGGCTGAGAGAAAATTATCTTAGATAAGAGATAGATTATACGCGCGGATAAAGAGGATGCGGATGGGAGAAGGAATACGAGGAGGAGTCTAAGCGACAACGCATGGTTGCCGTATTGGCCTCGAATTATTATTATTTTTTCAAAAAGAAGAAGGGCATTCCTTTCTCGTCGTCCAGGACTATACTGTACTTGTACCATACATATACGCGTATATGACAACTGTTGTCAGCCAATCACTACCAAGAGAAAACATGGTTAGCTTTTTGCTTTTGATGTACGATAGCATAGTACTGTACTTTAAACTGCTTTTTGGAGCGTGTGAGAAGGAAGACTTTTAAAAAGTGGACACTGTTAGAAATTGGAGTGATTACGTCATTTTTCTCTGACCTTTTTGCCCCCGTCTTATTTATTTTTTAATTTCGTTTGGAATTTTTTTAAATATTTTTTTATTATTTTGATAGATCGATATTAAAAATAAAATTTAAAAAAATAAAAATATATATTTTTTAATATATTACTAAATAAAGCCTTGCAAAGCCCTCCATAGTCACAATCATTTACTACTGCAAAAGAAGTTACTTGGACTCCATTTACTATGTAAAAACACATCCAAGCACTCTTTCCAACCTCCTTAGCATAAATCTAACCTTAAAAAAAATATGTTTTAACAATTAATTCTCACAAAATTAGTTTTTATTTTTTAATTTAAAGATTTAAATACACAAAACTCTAAAACATCTTGTGATTAAATTGTTTTATATTGATCATTTAAGAGATTTTTAAAATGATTTCTTCTCATTTGATGCTAATCTTCAGTTATATATTTTTTATTTATTTTTTTTTACAAAAATAAAATTTAATGTTAATATCCTGGTGAGAAAGAGATATGTCAACGACAACTGAGCTAACAATTTTTGTTTCTCTTATTTTAAAATGGTTTTTCCTTTTATATTTTTGTCTTCTCAAATCTCATGGTTGATATTTTTTTAATTTCTCAATTTGAGAAATATAAGGTTAAAAAATATAATATAGTAATACGTGCTTAACAAAGACTTTTTTTCCCCTTAAACTGCAATTGTCAATTAAGATATATAAAAAATAATAGATGGAGATGGATGAGAGAGAACAATTAAAATTTTGATTGAAAAAATAATAATAATAAAAAAAGCTTAGAAGAGAAATCCCTCAAACCCAGGGAGGATGAACGGTCCTTCCGACATTCATGGTTATTTAGGATTAAAATTGAGAATAGTTAAATTATAATTATTAAATGTGATTTCATAAATTTACGACTTAGACACTAATTCTAAAATCAAATAAAATGTTGATATAAAAACACCTGTGTAATTCAATTAAATTTTTAGTGATTTGATTGATTCAATTTAATCTTATTTAAATTTGATCAGGTTAATATTAAATAGTTTTTTAAAATAAAATAAAATAAAATAAAATTATTTTAATAAAAATAATTAACATAATAATTTACGAGTTCACCAATGACCAAGTAACTTATCGAATTAATTAAAGTTGGATAAATATGATTCGGATAGCACATCTTACCCTCCCACTCCTTTTCCCAGTGGTAACGGGTGGAGTGCACCTCCCCTCACGCGGAATTTCTTACCGTTTTATATGCACTCCACGTCATGTTGTCAATTCTACTGATTACAACAGTTGTCGACAAATCTTTTCCTTTTTCTTAAAGATATATAGTATTCGATTACAAAATCGATTGAGTGTCCATTTGATACTGCGGTTGAGTCTACAAGTGTAAAATGTTTAATAACCCTTTCAAAACTATGGTTTTAAAAACTTAATATACTTGAAATATTTATATATTTCTCTCACCTACTTGTAATTTTTTTTAATGGGCATTAAAAATAATTAATAATATATTATTAATTACTTCCTAAACACCATATAGATTTTTTTAATGAATTCTTCCTTTTTTTTGGATAATAATATCTTTTGTTTAGATGTTTTTTTCCCTTTCTTTTGTTATTTACTTGTTCAAGCCAAAAGAATAATAGTAGCAATCACGTTATATAAAATAAAAAAATCTTTTTTTATATAGATTCAAATAATAATGGTAACATTAGATTCAACAACAATCCACTAAAATTAATTATAAAAAGATCAATATCCAAGAAAGATTGGAGTTGAAGTGAAACATTAGATAAAGAGACATGATACCTTAATGGATTAAGAGTACTTGGGCATGAGAATTATAGGCAAAGAGTAAAATCGTGAACAGTCACAAACAAAGTTTATTCATACGAAGCTACATTATTGCCTTCCTCAAGTAATCCTTAAAATACTCATAGCAATTAGGAATACTATTGCTATTTTTAGTTCTTTAGCAAAAAAAAATAAATTATTTTTATTGTGTGTATTGTAATTTTATGAAGTTTATCCGTCAAATATTTCTCTTTTCTCAAAATTTAAAGGTTGTTTGAGAGTATAGTAATGGTTGCTTTTCAAAGTGTTTTTTTTGTTCGGAAATACATTAAGTTAGTGTTTTTTTTTATTTTTAAAAAATTATTTTTAACATTAATACATTAAAACGATCAAAAAAAATAGTTTTAAACAAAAAAATCAAATTTTTGAAAGACACGTCGGCGTTTCTAAACACAAACTTGTGATTAACAATTATTTATATTTATCATTTTATCATTTGATACATATATTTATATTTCAATATATATATATATATATTATTTATTGTTAAATATTAAATATTAAATAATAATTGAATAATAGATATCTACATAGATATTCAAATTTTAATTAATATAATATAAATATCTAGATTCTTTAATCAATTGGTAATGAATAAGATATGGGTATGGAAAATCATCATATTAGTGGAGTCTCCAAAGATTTAATTTTCAAGGTTAATTCAATGATAAATCATCTATGTGTGTATTCTTGATTTTTTTTAAAAAAAAAAACAATATTTAGCATTTTTTAGCTTATAATAACACAACAACAACTAATAATTTTTGGTTTAACAACCACGATTTTCGATCAAAAGTAGAGTACCCTATTCTGGCAGAGAGAAAACTCATAAATCCAAATTATATACTCCTCTCTGACTAACGAAACAACTCCAAAATTCTAAAATTGTAGCATTATTTTTGTTTATATTCCGGATAGATTATTAATGTTATCATGTTTCTGAACTTGTCAGAGTGGGGCGGTGCCACTCAACAAAGCACAAGCTGTTGGAAAAGCGGCTATGTCATATTCTGTCGAGAACTCGAAAATTAAAGGTTGTAATTTGATGTTTTTTCCTTTTCACCGCCCTAATTGGCTGTAGAAAGGAGAGCCTGCAGCCAGTGGCGAGTGGGTATATGGAATATCATGAACATCATGGGCTGGTTGCTGGCGATAAAAGAAAGGCGTGAGTCATGAGATGAAAGTCATTGTGTACGGTTAGTGGTTGTAATTGTTTTTTAAAGTGTTTTTATTTATAAATATTAAAATAATGTAAAAACATTAAAAATAAATAAATTTAAAATAAAAATATTATATTTTTTTTAAAATATTTTTAAAACATAAAAATATACAGGAATTTTGCTTGGCCTTGAAGTGAACAAAGGTTCCTTGTTTCCCATATATTTGAATGGACCAGAAAAGCCCACGAAGCTTTCTAGCAGAGAGGGAGAGAGGGGAACCACGTGTGCTGCTCAGCTCCATCGTCCAAAAGAAACTTTCCCCTTCCATATGGCGTTTTGGACGCGACAGCATCTTATCCCATTGAAAAATTCACACACACGATTGTAAAACTAAAAGATATCAAGATGATGAGGTAGAAGGATAGTTGTCGAATCGTTATCGCAATTGTCGAGTGTGAAATCAAGATCTTACGCATCTAAAAAAAGGAGGGATTTCTGGACGAAAAAAACAAAAACTACATATTTTCCACAGCTATAATAAAAAAAATCGGTAAAATATACAAGAAAAACTTTTTTCTATAAAAACCAAAAAATTACAGACTTGTCACTGCTAGAATAAGAAAAACTGGCAAAATTTACAATTATACTATTTTTACAATAAAAAATCATTTTTTTTAATATATGTACTAGATGGATAGTCAGTGTTACACCGCGGGTCAAGTCAGAATTTTTCTAATATAAAAGAAGAATGCTCAAATAACAATAATCCAAGTAATCCCGAGTTAACTTTACTAACACGCGATCTAAAATATGAAATCAAAATAACCCATAAAAAACTAAAAGAAATTGAAAAAATTCAAGATGTAATAACCTAATGTCAAATGATAAAATAAAATAAAAAATTTAAAAATATAACTTCGAAGAAGAAAACTCAAGTCAACCTAAGCTAATGTGAATAACCCACGACCCGTGATATGAGATTGAAATAAAAAAAATAGAATTTCAAATGAGGGACCTAGTAAAAAAAAAACAACAATGTTCAATAAAAAAACCTGAGTTAATCTGGATTAACTCTCAAGGCAACTTAGTTGAAAGAAAATTGAAAAAATGACAAAGCTCAATGATTAATAATTTAATATTAAATGATAAAATTAAAAAAAATCAATGTCATGAGAAAAAAGCCTAGGGAAAAATATTCGAGTAATCAGGATTAACTCGACTAATGAGATCGAGATAAAAAAAAATAGACTTATTAAAAAGAGAGCTAGCAAGAAAAACCAAAGTTAAATAAAAACAATATTGAAAAGAAAAACACAGGCTAACTTGATTAACCCGCACTCAAAATAACCCAATAAAAAGAAATGTGAAAATACCACAAAACTCAAGGGCCAATAATTTAATGCCAAAAGATTAAATTGAAAAAAAAAACAAATCAATTTCATAAAAAAAAAACATCGAGGAAAATTTTTTTGAGTCAATCCGGGTTAACTTAACTAACATGTTCCTTGAAAATGAGATCGAGATAACTCAACAAAAAAAAGTGGAAAAAACAATAAAGTTAAGAGCCTAATAATCAAATGTCAAATGATAAATCTGAGAAAAAAAATATTTTTTAATAAACAACCCAAAAAAAGACAGAACTTAAATCCGGCTCAGATCATAAGATGTAGTAATCAAAAGATTGTTTTTTGGAAGTAAAATGAATGAAATTGAAGAAAAAAAACTAAACTTTAAAAAGCATTAAAAGTAAAATAAATTGTAATAAAAAGAATAAAGGTCAAATCGATAAGATTACAAAATAAAAGACATAATTGTTTTTTGAAAGGGCTGACATGAATTTCAAGGGCATGAGAAAGAAAAAAAAAACCCTGCCGCAGTCCAACTGGATCTCTACCATGAGCACGCGCCACATTGCCAGAAAGAGGATAACTTGCCGTTCCTAACACCATCATAGAAATAGGATTTTTTAACTGTATGGCCCCGCACGCTCTACCTAAAAGGCGTGGGGTTGTCACGCGTTGACGCGTGCATTACACATATTAACAATTTTTTAAAAATTATTTAATTGTTTAAAATTACCAAACAACCCCTATCTAAATCCAAAAAAATAAAAATACTAAAATGACCTTGAAACCAGCCTTAGTTTTTTTGAATTTCAAGGGTAATTCCATAATTTAATTGTTTAAAAAAATAAAAAAGACAAAGAAACACCTCCGTGCATGTTCACTTTTTCTTTCTCCTCTAAGGATATGACTGTAACTTTACCGTGCAATTTTTGTAAAAGACAAAAACTCTCGGTGGAAAGCTTAACACTTTTTTTATTTTTAAAAGCAAAATAGTCAATTTTATCGTGATAAAAGAAAGGTGTCCTGATCAATTTTTCTCCAATTAAATTTATAATGACTAATGAATCCCTGGAAAAACAATTTTATTCTCAATTGCAAGTTTCTTTAGTTTTTTGGTTAAGGGTAAAAGCTACTTTTTATTATTCAATGAACAGTGAAATGTGTATTGCAAAGGAGAAAACATGTTTCGGACTAGCTTGAAGTGGAACTGGTTCTGGTTCATCCTTGGCCTCTACTTCTTAGAATCTGACATGGTCGATCATTTAACTACGTTAAACCGTCGCAAAGAAAGATTTTGGTTGATTTGGTTAGATCCACAGCCCACGAAATTTTAACAAAACCACTTCACATTTCTGAAGATCATTATGGAAACATGGAAAAGACAAACTTCGAACATGTCAATGTTAACAGATTGTCTTCAGGAAAGACCATTTGCCACCAACTGTTTTGGTTGGAGTTGACGGTCCATAGTATACTCCAAACAAATGCTAAGAGGCAAAAAGGAAAATGACCATTTAAGATTGCAGATTCGAGGTCCTGTCCACTTTGGACAGAACTAAAAGCTGTGCTGGTTATCAATACCAAAAAGAAAGAATGTCAACGCTAGCTATTCCACAGGAAGGAAACATGCTAATGCCATGTTATAATAGAGATCAAACTCAAAGACAACGAATAAGGGATGTCCAACTCCCAAACAAGAATCCTAAAAGAGAACATCAGAGAGCAGGCATGATAGATCTTCCCAAAATATCAATTTATTTGATTTCATACAGATGAACAGCATCGAAATCAAACCTTAAGCGATGCACCCACTTTCCCAAGCTCTTCTAGGGCCTTCGAGATCTGGGCCTCACTTAAACCTTCCAACCGAACGCCCCTCTCAACACCAAAATCTGCATAGAAATCAAAGATTGCACAACTCCACATCACAATCATAGAGCTAAAGAACTAACCTGTGATTGCATAAGGAAAAAAAATCACACAACTCAAACGTATACCAGCATGAAGTACAGCATGTACTTGTGAATGAACAAGGAAAGAACATGGAGCAACAATTCATGCCCATAGTTGCAGACACATCGGTGTTAATTCACCATCACACAAAAAACAACCTCCTATTTTCGAGTTTCTTAGCCAAATGACAGGTTGGATATGTCATCCACACATTGCAGGACGTGTTGAAAAAGCATAATTGAAAGCAGAAAATATGTTAAGCACAGGCTGTGCTAAAGGAACACCTCTCTTTCTTGCTGTGTCAAAGTTTTAAGTGCAGAGGTCACATGAGTCAAAGTCTTAACTTCGCAGATTGCAATTATCATCAAATGAACCTCCAATCACACCATAGCTTTTAGCTGTGGAAATAAAACACCTAACGTTTAATGTCCAAAACACCATAGCTTTCAGATTTGGACTGCGATTAAAGAAATAGCCCCAAACAAGCTTCAGCAAATACCACATTAAAAAAAATGACCCATGAATTTTTTTTACTGTTTCTGTAACAAGAAACTATAGACAAGAAGTAACTGCAAAGAAATCTAATCCTTTCAACTTTAAAGCTACAGCAAATTGTATAGCATGATCTGCCCCTCAGATATTCCATCAGAAGCGTCTTATTCCACTGAACAAAGGGTAAGCTGTCACTAACCTACTGCCTTGTCATTGAAACTTATTTTGTTTCAAGTTAAGTTAGGCGGTTGATATAACAAATTCAAGGAAAGTAGAAATGAAGTCTATCAGTTGGCCATAAAAATATGGCCACTATGACCATCCTTGACCACTTAACCTATAACAATTTCTTGGAACCACGAGTGTAACTTGTAATTAGGAAAATCAATTTAGTACACTGTGATTTATCTGCTGCCAAGACTTTTAGCCATTGGCACATACAACATTCAGTCCCATAAGATTATTGATGTGAACTAGAGAAAATATGTGGCAATAACATATCTCACAGCTTCTCAATAATACGCATATTTTTAGAAGGAAAAGGATAAAAAAATCAAATTGGGAGAGGGCCTGTACGTGAGAATTGCTGTTTAGGATGCATTTGACTTGAGTATTTGATAGAAGGGATCTGAGACCAAGATTCTAGTTCAATCTGGGTATTTTCAAACCTATTATCCAATTAAACGCTGTAGATTTCGGTTATTTGAAATGACTATATTGATTTGAGTCATCTCAAAAGACAAGAACTAAAATTCTTAATCTTCCAGTAAACTCTAAAATCATGCTCAACTAGAGTATCTAAGGCCAAGGTTTAATTACCAAAATACACAAAAAGAAACATAGCTCTGAGCCCTAAAAACTAATTGAAGTCCTAAATACAATGGGAAAACCACTAATTCATTACAAAAGCTAAAAGAAAAGAGACAAATCCCACTTCAAAGATTGTCATAAATCCACATAAAAACAAAATAAAGGCAATTCTACCATATACCAACAAATGCATGTGGAATATCAGCAGAAGTAACAGCAAAATCTAACAGCTCTATGGAGAAATTTAAAGAAATAGTGAAATGAGACAGCAAACAAGACAATGAAAGAGAAAAAAGTGGGATACCATATCTAGCCCATAACTGAGGTTCTATTCCATTGCATTCACGGATCAATATGGGAAGTTTTGGGTTAAGGGTTTTGAGATCCTTATAACTCCTCTCTATAAACGTTCTGTACAAGAAAAAACATTAATGATAGGATACGATCAATCGAAATGTCTAAAGATGAGGTTTGAAAGATTCTTGTTAGCGAATGTCTACCTAGTAGTCGAACTTGAAGGGGAAGATTGGCATAGAAGAATTCGAAGCTCTTTCAGGTTCTTAGAAAGTTGTCCTCTCCATGCCATTTTCTCAGCTCTACCTGGCCCGGGTGCTTTGTCTCTTCCAAACCTCAGCTTCTGTCGCTCGGTTTTGTCTCGAGTTTACCTTTTTATCAAAACTAGAGCTTCTTCCCTTTGGTGGAATATACATACCATTTACTTTTTAAAATGTTTAGTGATATATTAGAATAGTTTTAAAAAAAATCAATTTTTAAAAAATAAGTTAAATGCTCTATTTTTCTTAATTGGTATAAAAAAACTAATTTTCTCGTATAAATTTTCTTCCTTCCATAATCTCTCAACATATAAGAAAAAAAACAAGGGTGGTGATCTACCTTTTCAAGTTTTGGCAACAAGATGCTTCTGTGATTATAAATACTTATCATAGTTAATAATCATTTAATCTAGCTAAAAGTTTAATAAAAACTTTTAAAAACCTTATTTTCTATAGGATTAAAATTTTATAATAATTAAAGCTCGAAAAGATTTTAAAATAAAGCTCGGAAGTTAATGTGCAGGATTATCTTTATTTACCTTGATATATTTGGATTCTTTTTACTACTTAGCTTAAAATTTTTAATTTAATTAATATTTTACTATTTATAAATCCTAGTAATGAATGGATTCTATTAATTATGTAATTTTTAATTAAAAATATTTTTCTATTAAGGATTTTAGTTTTAATTATGAATTTTTTTTATAAATTTTTTTATGATTAATATAAATAAGAATATCTATTTTATTTTGAAATTGAGATTATTATTTGGACTTTTAATAAAATACTAAAAAATTTCTCTAAATTTCTATATGACTTGTATTTGTAACTTTAATACATGAGAGACTAATTTTTATTAACGTTATAAGAACACGTCTAGAAAGAAAGGTTAGAGGTGTAATCAAATGCTGAGAAACATTTAAAAAAATCTTAGCAATCTTATACATAATGATCATCTTTAAATCTAAAAGCTAATCTTTGGCCCATCAAATCCAATTATTATCCATCCTTTATAAGAATTAATTAATTAATTTTGATAAATGTTACAATTAACTCAAAACCTTCGTGAGTTTTTTTTTTATATAATGATAAAGAAACAAGTATTTTCCTTTTCTTTGCCTTCTTACCGAAGAGACTTGGGGTGTTTTAATTGCAGAGTAATACACTATTTTTCCAAGAGAGATATAAAAAGAAACAAGGAAAAAGAACTCTGTTCAAATGATACACACTTACAAATTGAAAAAAAGAAAATAGAGATTTTGTTTTTTTCACCATAATGCATGAAGCTGAAAAACATCTAATTTTTTTCAAAATTTTCCACCAAATCAAAACTAAGTATATGTTAGATAATAATATAAATCATATCCTGAGATTTTACCTAACATCTTAATCTATTGGGTCGAGATGATTTTTTGACATGGTATCAAAGCCTTGATAACCAAGCGGTCACGAGTTCGAATCTCACTATCCCTATTTATTTAATAAAAATTAAACATTAGGCCAAAAAGTTACCTCTCTATCTTTTTCTACATCAATGAGTTTTTTAAAAGACACACATACATACATACATATATATATATATATATATATATATATATATGTATGTATGTATGTATATGCACATATATAGATATCATATCCCTAACTTTTCATTCTCTCAATCCTTGACCAAAATGAGGGAGCTCAGGCCAAGTTAATATAATTTGACTTCATTCATAATGTTGTTCATGAATTATCTGATCCATCTAGGTGGTGCCTCAGTGGTAAGAGCTTTGGACTAAGAGGTTTGCTTTCTCTGTGGTCTCAGGTTCGAGCCCTGTGATTGCTCATATGATGGCCATTGGAGGCTTACATGGTCGTTAACTTCAGGGCCCGTGGGATTAGTCGAGGTGCACGCAAGCTGGCCTGGACACCCACGTTAAACTAAAAAAAAATATAGCAACTTGATCCCCCCAGGCTATCTTCTCATGGCATGCATGTAGATAAGAAAGATTTTGTTCTTTGGATCATTACCAGGCTAACCCCTTTTCATTTTAAAATATAATAAAATAATAGAATATAAAAATTATCATCTTAGTTGCCCATGATGCCCCTCGTAGGCAGGACTTGTTTTTATATCAGTGAATGAATAGTTTGGATTTTAACTTCATGTGTATTTTTTTCAGTTCATGTAAATAATCACTTGAGATTCTATTTTGAATTGAATTCATTTTTTATGATAATAATATTATATATGATAGAATATGAAAGTTTATATGCTAAAAAAATAGAACATCCATGCTTAGTGGGAATTAACATGTACTTAAAGTGGGAATTAACATGTACTTAAAGTGTTAATCAGAAATCTAACTATATATCATGAGAGTTTTTGTACGAGGCCACATGTTTTTCAAAATTTATGTCATAAGTTAAAGTTAAAGAATTTGATGAGAGATTAACTTTTTATGGTAGCGGTTGCTTTTCAAATAACCTTTTGTGTCGAAATGTATGCCAATGATTTTTTTTATTTTTTAAAAATTATTTTTGACATCAGCACATCAAAACGATCCAAAACATACAAATCATATTAAATTTAAAAAAAATTGAATTTTTTGAAAACACTGTTTGCAACCGCGTTACCAAATAATTTATAAGGGATATTAGCGTGGAGGAAAGTGTAGCAATGAGATTAGTTGTTTTATGCCATGAGATTAGACAAAGACTTGTAGTGGAACACAAGTGCTATTCCAAGTTAATTTTATTAGAATGAAAAATAGAGCTAATTGATTATTTATAGAACATGATAGAGAAAAACAATAGTTTCTAAACAAGGATTGTACTAATGTGGTGAAAAAAAAACATTTAAAAATCATCTAGTAGGTGGTCCAGTGGTAAAAGTTTGGGACTAAAAGGTTTGCTTTTCCTGTGGTCTCAGGTTCGAGCCCTGTGATTGCTAATAAAATGACCACTGAAGATTTACATGGTCATTGACTCAGGGCCCGTGGGAAAAGTCGAGATACGCATAAGCTGACTCGGATACCCACGTTAATAAAAATAAACATCTAAATAACAACAAAAAATGAATTTGGTTAAAAAAATCAATCATCTCAAATTAATTGTGAAATGATTATAATCATTAAGAATTTATTGTATCTTAATTAATATTGTTCATGAGTGTAAAAATTTATTATTAATATACACTCTAACAATGAAAAATATTATATTGTTATGCTTATTCTTCTAATGAAAAATTTAACAAGGTGGAATTTTTTTCTCGTATTAATGATAAAAAATGACAAAAAAATATTTATACATGTTAAAATTTTAGAATATTATAGAAAACAAACTTTATCTGAACATGATTTTCATTTTGTTATATTTTTCCAAATGAAAAATAAAATAACATAAACATATTTTTCATTTTTTTGGGTTAGAAAAATATTCTGAAATTTTAATAAATAAACATGTTTTTTAATTTTTTATTGGAGAAAAATAAAAAACTAAAATTGAAAAAGAAAAATTGTTTTTTGAAACTGCACAGAGCACACAGCCACACACCCTTGTATTCTATTATTCCGTCCCTTTAGCCCGCAATTTATTTTATTGTTCTCCGAATAATAATAAACAATCTAACTATAACCATGATTGGGTATTTTAATCGAACCAGGGTTAATTAACTAGGGCTAGGTTAGGGTTAGGGTTAGGGCATCCTATAATATAAAATGCGTGCGATCTTTTTCTGCGATTCTCTTCGCGGACAAATAATAAAAGACCCACCTCTTCTTCTCGGGAGGCGATAGGTGCGTCACCATCTTCTATTCTCTCCTCCATTTCTTTAATATTAAAATAAAATATTTCAACAATTATTATTATAATAGTAGTATCAGATACTATCTTCTGAATTTTAGCATATTTTTTTCATTTGATCTCCATGATGCACTCTGTGATTCGTGTCATAATCCTGGATATTCTCTTAGCGAATTTCATGATTTTACTTTGTTTATTATTTTTGAAATTGAATTTCGCTGTGTGGATTCTGTTTCTCTCTCGTTGACTACTTTGATTAGCAGTGCTAGGCAAACTGGAATTACTTTATTGTTTATATTTTTAATTTATGATTTTGTATTTAGTGACGGTTGTTTGGGGTTTAGTTCTGTTTTTTCCCCTCTCATTTTAGTTTAAAAAGGTTATATCATATTCCTGTTTAATTAAGTGATTTAGGAATCCTAAAAGTGTCATTTGGATTCTAATTCTAAATAGTTTCCCACAAGAACTTAGACTTTTAGACATTATATTGCTGGTACTTGCTCTTTCCTTTTGATATCTCCAGACCGTGCGTTTGTCTTGGTGGTTAATTATGAAGTTCTTATGCTATCTTTGCAGGTAAATTTGTCTGTTCTTAAACACGCCACAATGTCAGACGGTCATGAGACTGATAAGAACATTGAGATTTGGAAAATAAAAAAGCTTATCAAAGCACTGGAAGCTGCTCGAGGTAATGGCACAAGCATGATTTCGCTTATCATGCCTCCACGTGATCAGATTTCTCGTGTCACTAAGATGCTTGGAGATGAGTTTGGAACTGCGTCAAACATTAAGAGCAGGGTCAATCGTCAATCTGTGCTTGGTGCTATTACATCTGCTCAGCAAAGGCTCAAACTTTACAACAAAGTTCCTCCCAATGGGCTTGTGCTTTACACTGGGACAATTGTGACTGAAGATGGGAAGGAAAAGAAAGTGACAATTGACTTTGAGCCTTTCAGGCCCATAAATGCGTCTCTTTATCTCTGTGACAACAAATTTCATACAGAAGCTCTGAGCGAACTCTTGGAATCTGATGACAAGTTCGGCTTTATTGTCATGGATGGGAATGGGACTCTTTTCGGGACACTGAGTGGCAACACTAGAGAAGTGCTGCATAAATTCACTGTTGACCTTCCGAAGAAACATGGGAGAGGAGGGCAATCTGCTCTTCGATTTGCTCGACTTCGAATGGAGAAGCGCCACAACTATGTGAGGAAGACAGCAGAACTAGCCACACAGTTCTATATCAATCCTGCCACCAGCCAGCCTAATGTTTCGGGATTGATACTTGCTGGATCAGCTGACTTCAAGACTGAGCTTAGTCAATCCGATATGTTTGATCCTCGACTTCAGGCTAAAATTCTGAACGTGGTTGATGTTTCATATGGAGGGGAAAATGGTTTTAATCAGGCAATTGAACTGTCAGCGGAAATCCTTTCCAATGTGAAATTTATACAGGAGAAGCGCTTGATTGGCAAGTACTTTGAAGAGATAAGTCAGGATACAGGAAAATATGTTTTTGGTGTTGATGACACACTGAAGGCTTTGGAGATGGGTGCTGTTGAAACTCTAATTGTGTGGGAAAGTTTGGATATTAATAGGTACCAGTTGAAAAACTCTGCCACTGGTGAGATTGTCATAAAACATTTGAATAAGGAGCAGGAAACCAACCAGGACAACTTTAGGGATGCAGAAACCAAAGCTGAACTGGAAGTTCAAGATAAAATGCCACTGCTGGAGTGGTTTGCAAATGAGTACAAGCGGTTTGGTTGCACTCTAGAGTTTGTTACTAACAAATCACAAGAAGGATCCCAGTTCTGCAGAGGGTTTGGTGGGATTGGTGGTATCCTCCGTTACCAGCTTGATATGAGAACATTTGATGATCTTTCTGATGGAGATGTTTATGATGATTCTGAATAACAATCAGCCAACCCCACCCCATTGCTGGTGCAGGAGAATGGGGCTAAAGAGCCTGCACCAGCTGCGCTGCGCCGCTCTGGAATTTGCCCAATGCTCAGAAAACTTTGTCAAAGTTCTAATCAAGGTCTTAATCTCTAAACTCATATGGCACTAAATCTCATTATCTTTCCAATAATGTTACATTGATTTTTATTTTGGAAGAATGACCAGTTTCAACTTATCTAATGCTTTCTTCTTCTTCTTCTACCCTTTAAACAAAGGAGATCGTGATATTTTCCAAGTTAAAACAAGCTTAATGTGGGGATGATGCTTGCTTTTTGTCATGCAGCTACATTTTATCTGGAGTACGAAATATGTTTTTGGCTTGGCCTGGAGTCTGAGATGCAGCAGAACCAACTTGGTTGATGAGTGGATGAGACTGCAGATATCTACACAGAACATTATCATTATCTATGGTTGTGTTTTTATGGATATATATGTGCACTTTAAAGATGCTTTAAGGTTTGTCCTTGTCTTTAATAAGTTGAAACTTAGTTGAGATGGGAGATGACCATGACTTTGATTTTCTTCATTTACAACTATTATAATTATGTTTGTTCTGCTCTCTCACCATTAATCTCGTTTCATTTTCTATTCTGATCTCAATGAATTAGATCACTGTATTAATATGATTGCAAGAAGTTGTATGCCGTGTCGATTCATTTACTAGTTTGTTGATGAATTGAACAAGCGATTCAACCCCAGCCTTTCTTCTAAGCTCTTCGGTAGCCTGTGTCAATTGTTGTTTGTGTGATGACACATTCTTTTTCCAGACGAGAAGGAAAAACAACCACCCATTGGGTTGGTGCTTTTGCTTCATCGATTCATCTCCATGCCATGACTAAAGTGGAATGTTTTTAGTTCATAGATGTGAACTGGTGATTTTCTTTGGTGTGAATTTTTTATCACACGACTTTAGCAGAATGTTTTTTTAGTTCTAAAGATGATGAGGTGGTAAGTTTCTTGTTGTGGATGGAAAGATTTCTCTCGCCTCGACTTTATTTTTTCTCTCTCATTGATTACAAGAAAATTGTTCCTTTTTTTTTTTTTTATAAAGATTTAACAAGTTACGTTTTGCAATAAAAGGTTAATGTTTATAACAATTAATAAAGTTGGTATGTTTGAGGATTTTACTCGGTGTCTCTTCTGCTGAATCTAATGATCTTGTTTGATTCACTCATAACAAAATATAGATAGTGAATCAATGCATGATAATAATAATAATAATGTCTATATTTTTAAATTTTAAGGGTGTGTTTGTATTGCGAAAATATTTTATATTTCTAAAATAATTTATCTAAAATATTTAAAATAATTTATCATTATTTAAAATAATTTATCTAAAATAATATATTATCATTTCATCATTATTTAAAAATATTTTATATGGAAAATATTTTATATTTCTAAAATAATTTATCCAAGTGTTCATCTTCTGTAAACTGATACGAAGGAAAAAAGAAAATGCCAACTTTGCTCGCCGTTTCGTGATCTAGATGAGAGAAGCGCTCGCATTTCCCATGTTGACATGGTGTTCTTCTTGTTCTCAAACCCCATTATTTCAACTCTTCGCTTTACCCCGTGCTGGTCCTGTTGCTTTGACGTCTTGGATAACAAAAAAGTGAAGACGTCGATGCAAAATCGAAACTGTATACTAATATCAATAATAACATGGTAATTAATATCAAATATAATTGAAAACCCCTTGCTTTAATGATATCTCATTGATTTCTATAAATTTCTTAGAACAACAATGAACTTCAATATTTGATTTCATCTTTAGATAATAAATTATCTTCAATGATTGATGATATTTCTTTTTTTATTATTATTATCGTGGATGCTCGGGCTAGTTTACGCGTACTTTGATTAATTTCTCCGGCCCTAAAATTAACGACCATGTAAATCTCTAGTGGTCCTGAGGTTTCTGGAACTCGAACTAGTGACATTGATGATATTTTAGAATTGTTTTAATTCCTAAATTAAAAATATAAATTATTTAATATTAAGAATGTACAGTTCTTGCTCTTATTTCTCTCTACTACACAAATAATTATTAATTTAATGAGGATTTTCTTTTCTTTTCTAGTAAATTGTTTATTTATGATTAAATAGGTGGGATTTTATTGGATGAAAAAATTAATAGATCTATTTAAAAATTTAAATAACTATTTTCTATTTAATATATCTATCAAATAATTAAGAGTAAAAAAATGAATTGATTAATCTTGAAATGTAGAAAGATTATTTAATTTATTTTGCAACAATAACTAATTTATAATTTTTTAGATAAAAAAAACTAGAGCTGAGCCTAAGCCTATTACGAAGCATCAAAATCCAAGCCCAGCCCAGTGTAGCATTAGGGTTTTGGAGCGGTCATATCGAATGGAAACTTCAGCTATAAAACGAGGGCTATCTGGTGTCGAAGACAAGAGTCGCCCTTACACCATCTTCCCTTGCAGCCTGACTCAAAAGCAGGTATCGCTTTCAAATTTCAAACCCCATTCCGTATATGCACGCTAGAGATTTTTTGTGTCCTTCTTGATTTTTCTTTTTCTTTTTCGTGTTTGCTTCTTGTTATTTATTTTAAATCGTTAATGGGTTCTACTTCTGTTGTTGTCTTACTTCTACGAAGCTCCCAATGATTGAAATTCAACATTATATTAAAGTTTCAGCCTTGTCTGACTGTACATGTTGAAAACTAGCCTTTATTCTGAGGGAGCCTGCTCAATTTGTTTTTGTATGTGCCATTTGAAGGAGTTTCAAAATTAATTACTGTTTTGTGTTGAGGAACTATCTCTGTGGTAATAAGATCTAGAGGTCATTTTTATGAAGGTTGTCTTCGTTGCAAGAACCCTCAGTATTCGTTGGCATTGTGGATTATTATAACTAGATTTGTCTTGTGAAACTCCCAATGATTGAACTTCGTATAAAAGTTTCAGCCTTGTCTGAATGCATATGTTGAAAACAATTTCGGTTCTGAGGGAGTATTTTTGGTCAATGAATGTGGAAATTTGGTTTGATCTCAGAGTGGGAATTGGCTTTGCATTTGTTTAAAGCTTCTGTTTTGTTTTTGTTATGATAATAGGAAGGTGCCATGGTTCGAAGACCTGCGCTGTGCTGGCAGATTAAAAATAAGCCCTACCCCAAGTCAAGGTATGGCAGAGGAGTTCCTGATCCAAATAACAGAAGTTATGTACGGGCATGAAAAAAGAGAGGTGTTGATGAATTTCCCTTCTGTGCACATCTTGTTTCTTGGGACAAAGAAAATGTGTAAAGTGAAGCTCTTGAAGCTGCACGCATTGCGTGCAACAGGTATATGGCTAATTATATAGGAAACGATGCTTTCCATCTTCAGGCTAGAGTGCATCCTTTCATGCCTGTCTTGCGCATCAACAAGATGCTTTCCTGTGCTGGAGCAAATAGGCTCCAAACTAGCATGAAAGATGCCTTCTGGAAAAGCCCCGGGCGACTTGTGCAATCGGGCAGGTCTGCTTTCAGTTCGATGCCAATGGAAACCATGCACAAGAGGCTCTCAGAAGGTTTAAATTTAAACTCCCTGGCAGGCAGAAGATTTAGTGAGTCGGAAGTGGGTTTTTACCAAGTTTGTGCCCAATTAAGTTATATATGTATGTTTTGCGTTCCCCAATCGAAGTTTTGAAAATTGACCTGTTGGATTTCCTTCTATCTTGTAGAATACAGTTACCGACGGGAATTCCTGATCTTTTATTTGTGTAGTTGCTCTTAATGCTACCCGCTTCTTCCATCTTTGCTGTGGAAATTTCCTGAGCTTTCGTTTGTAATCAATGCTAACCTCTTGTTGATGGTTCGCAAACTGATTAAACATGCTTTTAGTGCTGCTAATATCAACTACTCCTGTGCACTCGTTTTTGTTTCTTGTATTTCATCTCTATTATTTCTCCAACAAAGAATTGCAAATGTGGATGATGAAACCATAGTGTAGTCAAGCGAAACATAAGAGCATAACTAGGAGCTGCACCATTTGGCCTTGCTGCAATGTAAACCTGCATTGTCGCATCTAATCTTTTCACAGCCCTAATCCCTGTTTTAACCAGTCCCCTGGGTGCTGGTGTACTCATTTCTTCCGGATGGAAGAAAAGCACCGTAGATCGTGTCAGCTGCTCTACTTCTCCATCCCTTGATTCTACTGGAGATGTGGATAATATGTTCAAGAATTTCTACAAATCAAAATTGATTATAAACCCAGATAGAATTAGGAATCTTCATATATCTGGTCGTATACACCAGCTAGAAAATATAGATACACAGGTCTTGGATTTTCTATACCTTGGTAAAGAAGTGCATGCTGTTCCCTGTTCAGATGAATGGAACCGTATACTTTCATATATAAACTAGTTGGCATGTGATGTACAATTAGAAACACAGCCGGAAGAGTCTCAATGGCATTGCAGAACAATTTTCTACATAACGCACAAAAGCTTGTACCAATTAGAAACACAAAAGTTTTTAAGTGCATGGCACAAGGTGACAAGGAGGTGGGACAGCCTGAATAAATTAGTAGCAACACGAGCCTTAAAATTTTGCGCGCTCTGTTGATATCATGAAATGAAATGATATTTAAATAGTGGTTATGATTTAAATTATTTTTTATTTATAAATATATTAAAATAATAATTTATTTTTTAAAAATTATTTTTGAAATTAACACATTAAAACAATTTAAAAATAAAAATAAAAATTTAATTAAAAAAATTAAAATTTTAAAAAACACAGGTTTAAAGTCACGATACCAAGCTTGGTATGCCAAGGTCGCGGTGGGACGTTCCATCATGAACTACCACGGGATTGCATTGTAATAGAAATGAAGCACAAAGTGAAGCCAAGAGTTTTAATTTTAAGAAGAGGTAGAAGGGAGTGATCTGCATAAACCTACCAGCCAGGAAAGGCACTACTCCAAGCACCGGCAGAGGAAGCATTCAACATCGGGGACCCATACTTGTCGATGCTGCTTGGAACTCTGCTTCTCAAAATAGAGAAAGAGAGAGCAAAGAAGACATTGCCACTTCCAGTTCGACCATGACCATCTCTTGACGAGGCAGAGGCTCGTGCCTGATAGCCATACCAGTGCCATCACTATCACTACAAGTCTACAGCTACGGATGTCGTAGCAGCAGCAACAGATACTTTATCAATGGTTATTCTAAATCAACAGTCAACATAATACAATCATATCCTTTTCATATGATCGTTGACACCCTTTTCAACCTCAGTTTCCGACCTTGAAGTTCATGAGCTAGAGAGCCTTTCCTCGTCTGAACCTTACCCTTCTATCATAGCACTAGCTTCTTTTGATATCTCCTGCATCTTGCAATAGGAAAAAGGATCTCTAGAGCCGTTCTCTCTCTTCATTAGTCTCTGCAAATACTCCCTCGCCTTGGAAGCAAGGTATTCCCTCCTCACCAGCACTCTCTCCGCCTCCCTTTGGGATAAAAAGAGTCATTTGCGTTTTCCCTTTCGTTTGTGTACAGTGTTTCATACATTGGTTCAAGTAATTAGCGTTAATACAGTATCAACCTTCCATCCAAGACTTGAAAAGGATTAAACTTGAATCTGACCAATCATGTGATTAATTTCCCATGGTCATAACATATCTAATTATCCCATCAGACAAGAGAAATCCATCACTTCTGCTTACCACCAAATCAACTTTTGTACAGAAGCATATACTCCCGTGACATCTGAGAAGGGATCCAGCAACTCTCAAACCCGTGTGAGGATCTGGCTCTTCAAGACACTCGCAATCATGTTTTCATGAACCATTATAGACGCATTTTTGTAGCCATTTTTTATTCATAGTCATTCTTGTGGCATGTAAATTACAAATTCCTACATGTTCCATAACTGCTCTTAAGATATGCAATATTTTTCTATTCTCAACAATTCAGTTTCGGGTATATAATTATCATCCAAAAGAAGAGCAGATATATAACCATCTGAATTGTGCGTTTTAAGCATAAGTAATATTCATCTTGTTTTAAATCAGAAACCGGACATACATGTAAAGATGGCAGCTAATTAGGGCTAACCTATCAGTAAAAGGTCAGTCAACCTGTATACAGTCAACCTGTATACATCCCCAGAAGGTCAGTAATACATGCCTCGTGAGCAAGAAATGACTGAAAGAAAAAAGGGGGGAAGCTTAAATAATTGCACATAAGAGGATCCCTGCAAAACTGATTAAATTCTCAACAAAACCATAACTTCGTTGTTGTCAAAGCACTCGTCAGGAATGCCAACACCTTTCCTTGTGGACTGGATTTGAAGTAGCTCTTATTCCTGACAGAAGAAAAACAAAATATATTAAAAGAACCAAGTGATTAAAGGAAATTGCATTAATATCAAAACCTGTTACCGTGGGAGAAACAGAGGGGACAAAAGCAAACAATAGAATTTCATATAACTTGAAAAAAAAAATGCTACCAAAGGGATCAAAAACATGCTATTTAGGCACGAAGAACTAAGAAGGCATTTTAAAGGATCGAAACTCTTGATAAATACAATAACGAACTTGTAAGCCAATGGAAGAATAATCCACATAGATGAAATCTACAACTATCAACAAATTCAAATTGACAGATACAATCCGGATTCTGAACTTCCAGATTAACACGACTACCAAGAGAGATTTTTCTCTTTTGATATGGAAGGACAGATTCACTGTATGAGCTGAGAAATCACATTAACTGCTATCCAAATCATTTCCTATTGTTATCCCCCAAGGATTTACACGCTAATGAGTACTGGTTATCAATGAGACTGGGTTAAAGGAATTCAATTTATGTGTTGCCAGGAAGGGCGGACCAGTCCATTTCTCTACTGTTGCATCTGTATAAAAAAATTCACCTCGGAAATGAGTGGAACACCTTAAAAGCTTGGCGGAATAAAATTTCCATCTTTAGTGCCTTTAAGGGCCAGGAATTGGGTTATGCCAGCATGGGTTTGAGTGCCATTGGCATTCTGTGCAAGAGAAATGGGAAGGAGATGCTATGAACAAATAAGGGGAGGAACAATAAAGCCCTTGGAGCAGTGTGAACAAATCAAGCACCTCCCAAACATAAAAGCCAAAACCATCCAGCCTGCTAAGCAGATGCTATGAACAGCTTTGTGCTGAAAATTGCACAAGCAAAAAAGAGAAGAAGGAGCGGAGCAAGCATAGAGATTTAGAGAAATTAGTTCTGGAACAGTATTTTAAGTAGAATGATACCTGTTCCATAGGTGTGGCTTCATTATCCTTCTGTTCCTCCAAATTGTTTGGTTCAGCCTCATTTTGACTGTCAGTAGCCATTTTGTCATCTTGTTCTTTGACACTGTTTGATCCAGTATCATCCAAAATTTTAAGATCTGCAGGAAGCTGGCCGGAGTTTAATGCCTGTTATGCAATAACAATTTGGACATGAAATGTTAGTATTGAGATAAATGCGAGATATTGACAGATTCTAATTCAAGATATTTCAGTAAGCAAAAGGATGCACCTTCTCAAGTCGTGCCACCTCTTCAAGAGTCTGGGAATTGACAATGGCAGCCTGCACACCGATCATACAACCAAATGAAACAGATGATAACCTGAATTAATCTATAGATGAACTGATGGCAAACTATGCAGTATTCATCACAAGCATGATGTTTTAAGAGGAAAGGAAAACACTGTAAAGCAATATGCAGCTTCAAAATCCAAGTTTATGGCCAGTAGAAACGATAAAGGTGCTTCTACTTCATAATACAGAAAAGAATGTTCAAGAAAAAGAAAACTTGACATGGAAGCTGTGCTCTAAGTTCAATTAAGGCCTATTTCAAACATAAATGAGTTTCCTCGAGTCCTCATTAAGTTAGCTATGGTTATTTGGGTTGCTTGAGTGCTGGTTCATTGTTTTATAGGATTTCTTAGAGATTCAGAGTTAGGATTAGCTCTGTAATTTCAAAATCTATTGGAAACAGACAACAGAAGAAGTTCAAGGTATCATTTTTTATTCATGTGTCTTGCTAGTCCAACAAGTGATCTTTATTCAGATTTTCCTACTCGAAAAGAATAAATTTTTTTAATTTTTTTTTATCATAGAAGATTCCAAACTCCAAGTTCCATGAGGTTGAAGGAGCACAGATTAATCACAATCGAAGGTCCATGATCTGTTTATTCAGAGGCAATAGCATCGCATTATGAGACTACAGAAACCATCAGATGGCATAATTGCCTCTCCTCGGTGTGAATGTGTGATTGCTTAGGAACCATAGCTGTAATTGCCACTGCTCCCTCATATTTTTCTTCTTTCAGTAATATTCACCTAATTCTTCAAAATCAGGCCACTCAACAGTCACCAAAAATCCATCTTTTCAATGCCAAACCCAGCCTTATCCACAGTTCTCATTTCTTCCGGAGAAAACCATAAAAAAATATAGGTTGTCTGATATTGCTAAAGAGGTAACTACTTTATCTCTGAATATTTGGTAACGAAGGTTGCATTTGGTCAGTGTCTAGGATAGAAGGGAAAGATACATAAGAGACATAAACATGTTTGCTTGAAGAGACGGTGATAGAAACATAAAATAAAATCTTTGGACAGTTTTAGAGGAAATTTTTGTACTTTCAAAATAGTAAGTATAAGAAGACATGTCTACTTTGTCCCCACTATCTCCGTCTCTTATGTCCGGAAACAATAGCCAAACACTACCTAACAATTCTCATATATAACTAAAAGAAAAGGACAAGGGCATCAAATATCAACCAAAAACAACATGCCGTGCTCAATAGCATATGCTCAAAGATTCAGATAGAATGGTTAGAGAGTAACATTTCAGTCAACTCAATACTTGTTGGTTATTTGAATTTGCTAGCAAAATCCATAGCCCGACCCCAAAAATAGGTCAATAAGGTAGAATCAATTTGAAATTGAGCGAATTTGATGTTTTTCCACATATAGCTGGGCAAGGCAGATTGAAATTGAGAATGCCATCTGGAATTTTGGTGTTT
The DNA here is from genome assembly GCF_000002775.5 of Populus trichocarpa. Taxonomy (NCBI): domain Eukaryota; kingdom Viridiplantae; phylum Streptophyta; class Magnoliopsida; order Malpighiales; family Salicaceae; genus Populus; species Populus trichocarpa. The sequence continues at coordinate 16,937,378 of NC_037287.2, read as the reverse complement.
CGTAGAAATAGTAAAAGAAAAGAAATTACAAAATGATGTATGTTGTTCATGCTTAGGGAAAATGTATTCAGTCATCCTCAAATGATAACCCAAGCTACCATTATTCCATGATCAGTAACTGAGCTGACTCCCTTTCCTAAATAATTGGAAAATAAGATCGAGCATGGTTGGATAGGGTAAAGTTGGAAAGGACAGACATGGTGAACACCCCTGATGCTCCAGAGCACATCATAATTGAATATACCCTTTTCCTTCCAAAATAAATGAGCAAAAGCAAGGAAATTTTTTAGCACTGAAGATAATGCCAAGGTTCTCAATATAATGTTAGAACAAACTCAACACCTCCACACCTGCCAAAGTTTGATGGGGGTTGACATCAAGCAGTTAAGTGTAATGAGCATAGTACCTTGATTGCTATAATCTGCTCAGGTGTAGGGGCAACCACTTTAGGAGCCTGTTGTTCCTCTGCAACTTCTGGAATGTTTGGAATCTCACCTGGAGTGAATGTCTTGACAGATTCCCTTTTAGCCTCTTCTTCAACCTCTTTGGATGAAAACAAATGTTCTGCTTCTGCTCTCTCCTGCAATTCAAGGGCAAGATTGCAAAGCAATTCAACATGAATAAAAAAAAACTATATTTAAAAAACATACCAGACAGAAGGAACACTTTTCGATCTTCTATGCAATAGCACTTATTTAAAACTATAGTTTTGTTGGGGTAAAATATAGGTACATCACTTAAGCAAAACAATGTGTATGACAAAAAAATAAAGACACCAAGAATGCAAAAACTTTAAGGAACTGCAGAACAATGAAGCAAAGTCTCACCTTGGCTTTGACTTTCTTAAAATCAAGAACCCGGAGTGATTTTAGTTTATGAATCACGTACAGCCTATAATTTGGCTTTTTTGTAATGGTATTATCCAAAAGACTAAGGAACTGCAGCTTTGGAAGAGAAGAGAGAGGATCAATCTCCGCCAAATTGACAAGCCTATTATTTGTAAGAACCAACGTGTGTAGTTTTGGCAAGTACTCTGCAAAACAAAGCAACATAAACTTCTTGTACTTAGTACAACCACGAAAACAGGACACGTCATAAGGTCTGTCCACATTGGGATGCGTAACTTGAAAGAATTAAAGGATTATTAAAAACTTACCTCCAATGTTGGGATTGATTCGGGTAATTCTGTTGTTATTAATTATCAAAGTGCCCAACCGATTAAGATATGGCATGTTTTCCAGCTTGACAATCTCATTGTCAGACAAATCAATCGTATCAAATTGGTCCTGGTGAATAATAGCAAAAGCAAACCCAGAGTCATTGAATTGTAAGTGCAATATTATTAAGCTGATGATCATTACTAGGTTTGAATTTCAGTTTAGAGATAGTAGCAGCAAGTATATTAGCTCGAATTATATATATAAAAGCAAGAACATTGACGAAATTAACTAGCAGTGTACAGAGAGTACAAAACCTACTTCAGTCCAGATTTAGTTTGGGGTAGGCATTATATGCATGAAGAAAAAGCGACTTTATCTCAGGCTCAAGTAAAAAGAAGTGAAGTAGTACCTCAGTAGCACCCAAGTTTTCAATTACAGGAATCTTGTTACCTGCAGGCCAAGGTTCGATTTTCATTAAACAAATAAGGAAGCAATAGAAGACACATAAAGAGAGAGTATGGGCGTGGTGCCTGTGTATGTTAGGGTTAGGGTTTTGAAAGAGAAATAAAATTAAGAGGGGACCTCGAAGATCCAATTCGCGTTCCTTGATGGCATTGAAGAAATGAGGGCTTTTCCAAATCAAGTCGGCTGTCAGTCTCACCATATCTTCTTTGCTCCTTTCTTCTCCTCCTCTCCTCTCCTCTACGGCCCTTAGCTGGTACTGCTTTCAGCTATTCTATTTATGCAAATCACGCGCTGCTACTAATTTTTTGCTATATGCCTCACGGAGCGAACCGGGAACCCCAACCAATGCTGCTGTAACCTAATACTACCGCTGCTTTTCCTCCTTTATCATGGGTTAATGCTTGCAGAGCCCTTGTACTCTTCATTTTATTCTTAAAACATCCCTCTACTCGTTTTTGTATCAATTTCATCCCTCTTCCAAAATATCTGATATCGTTGCTCACAGTAACAAAATGATATTGTGAAGACAAAAATAACAAAAACTCTGAAAAAATAATGTAATTGATATTGTAATAATAATTATTTTTAAAGTAATTTTTGTTTGAAAATATATTTAAAAAATATATTTTTTAGTTTATAAAAATTATTTTTAATATTATTATATTAAAATAATCTGAAAATATATAAAAAAATTAATTAAAAATAAATAAATAAATATTTTTAAAACACTATATATATAAAAAAAAGGCGCGGGACATGAAAAATATGACTATATTTGTTATCGTGTTCTAATTATCTACGTGGATCATTATCTTCCATCATCAAAGTCTATAGACACCGCTTGATCACCAACTAACGGTATGGATTCGAAGACATGACGTGTAATCTCGTTATCTTCTTCCTCAAACCCACCCGGCCCCGCTCTCTTTCCTTCTTTTCCAGAAACCCGTAGATACCACAACAGTGCATTCACAGACGGAACCAAAACCCACTTCATATAAACCAAACCAACTTCATAATATGATTACCAATTAATCCTTTACATCAACTAAAACAAAACCTTGTTTAATCTTTCGTTAACATGGAGCGTGTCGTTTTAAGGTTTCTGTTGGCCTCGGCAGTGATTTTAACCGCTGCAACGGTGATTAGTGGCGAGCGAGTCAATGAAACTTCTGCTACAGCGGAGTTAGTGTGGTCAAAAGGAAAACTGGAGTCTGATCTCTTGAGCAAGCCTCAGCCGGGAAACAGCGACTATTTATCCGCGGGTGCGGATGTTGACGACCATGACGGCGGGTTTTCTTCTCTTGATGGAGTGTTACGATGGACCATTGGTATTAAAACACCGTTTCAAGTTTTTTGAATATTTTTTTCTATGTGGTTTTGTTATAATATATTGCTTGTTTTTGTGATAAATTTAGGGCATTCTGATCCAGCGAAATTAAAAGAAAGTGCAGAAGATGTTCAGAGGTTGTCTGCTAGTGAGTTACAGAAGCGTCAATTAGAAATTAAGGTTATAATTTTTAGTAACCAAGGCTTTGATTAATTTTGCTGCTGTTATTAATTGCTTGTTTCTTTTTTCGTTCTGGTGATGTAAGAGTTGATAGAGAAGATGAACATGCCATCCGATGCACAGTTGATGCAGATAGCGATAGATGATTTAAACAATTCATCTTCATCTTTGGAAGATCGCCAACGTGCGTTGCAGGAACTTCTCATACTTGTTGAGCCACTTGATAATGCAAATGGTATGTTCAAGTCTAGCTATTTCTCATAAATTCCTTCTGGGATATGAGCCAATAGACTTTGAATTCCAGTTTATTGCATTATCATAAGCAAGCTTAGAGATTTTGTTCCTTTTTATTTCTCAATTTTACCATTGCATCCAATATTATCAGCAGAATTGCAAAACTGAGCTCCAGGAGATGATTGTAATGGATCACTGGAGTTACAGATATAAATGTGTGTGCATGTATGCTTGCGAAGTTGTGCCATGGTTTGACTTTGAGTCAGACTGACTTGAGCTGATATCTACTTGCTCCCCCTTAATGTTTTGGATCCAGTGGAGGCTCTGTGATGTTTGCAATGGGTGGATAGATGTTTGGTTACTTTAGAATCTAAGACGAGCATCTCTAAAGGACTTCACCTCTGCAAGCCATGAGTTCTTTGAGTGGCAGGAAAATGTCTCATTGTGGCACATATAAAATTGTTTTTTGTCCTAGTACTGTCAGGAGTTCGTGTTATTTTTAGAAACATGTAGGATCTTGTCCTCTTCTTCTAGTCTCTTGATCCCCTGCTGGCATCAGACTACAATAATCCAGAATAATCTAGTGAGCATATTTATTGAACCTTGATTGCCCTGTTTTGTAGGATATGCCTGGAGATTTTTTGCATTACTTAATTGCACATGATCATAACAATTGCAAACCCTATACTTGTTTTGTTTCGAGAGATTCTAGATGTTTTGGCTGCATTATTGTTGGCTAATTTTGGTACTGTGTTTTGTGTCAGATTTGAACAAACTTGGTGGTCTTGCCATAGTAATCCAAGAACTTAATCATCCTGACCCAGACATAAGGAGACTTTCTGCATGGGTTCTTGGAAAAGCTTATCAAAATAATCCAGTTGTTCAAAAACAGGTCTGCTAATTTTCTTATGTGAACTTGTTGGATCATGTTTTACCATAAATTCTATAGTTTACAAAATCTATCCTTCATGTTTATTCTCTTCGTCAATAATATTTGCTTGTTCTGTGTTGGATGGCTCTCTTCTTTTTAACTGATACTCTTAGCAATGAGTCAATAGCTAATTCTGCAATATTATGTCTGTCAGATTTTGGAACTTGGGGCACTGACTAAGCTAATAAAGATGGTAAAATCTAATTCCATAGAAGAAGCCATTAAAGCACTATATGCTGTTTCGGCATTGATCCGAAACAATTTATCTGGTCAGGAGTTGTTTTATGCTGAAGCTGGGGATACAATGCTTCAGGTATCGTAGGAATTAGTTAAAGTTTTAGGTGTTCTATGCAGTGCTGATGTTTGCATAGATTTTTTTTTAATGTTTTCCAAGTGCTGACACTTTGAAAGTTGGAATTGATCTCTCCTTTCTCCCTCACTCTTCAGGAAATATGGAGGGGAAAATGGTTTTAATCAGGCAATTGAACTGTCTGCGGAAATTCTTTCCAATGTGAAATTTATACAGGAGAAGCGCTTGATAGGCAAGTACTTTGAAGAGATAAGTCAGGATACAGGAAAATATGTTTTTGGTGTTGATGACACTCTGAAAGCTTTGGAGATGGGTGCTGTTGAAACTCTAATTGTGTGGGAAAGTTTGGATATTAATAGGTACCAGTTGAAAAACTCTGCCACTGGTGAGATTGTCATAAAACATCTGAATAAGGAGCAGGAAACCAACCAGGACAACTTTAGGGATGCAGAAACCAAAGCTGAACTGGAAGTTCAAGATAAAATGCCACTGCTGGAGTGGTTTGCAAATGAGTACAAGCGTTTTGGTTGCACTCTAGAGTTTGTTACTAACAAATCACAAGAAGGATCCCAGTTTTGCAGAGGGATTGGTGGTATCCTCCGTTACCAGCTTGATATGAGATCATTTGATCTTTCTGATGGAGATGTTTATGATGATTCTGAATAACAATCAGCCAACCCCACCCCATTGCTGGTGCAGGAGAATGGGGCTAAAGAGCCTGCACCAGCGTGCGCTGCGCCGTGCTTGAATTTGCCCAATGCTCAGAAAACACTGTCAATGTTATAATCAAGGTCTTAATCTCTAAACTCATATGGCACTAAGTCTCATTATCTTTCCAATAATGTTACATTGATTTTTGTTTTGGAAGAATGATCAGTTTCAACTTATCTAATGCTTTTCTTCTTCTTCTTCTACCCTTTAAATAATGGAGATTGTGATATTTTCCAAGTTAAAACAAGCTTAATGTGGGGATGATGCTTGCTTTTTGTCATGCAGCTACATTTTATCTGGAGTATGAAATATGTTTTTGGCCTGGCCTGGAGTCTGAGATGTAGCAGAGCCAACTTGGTTGATGAGTGGATGAGACTGCAGATATCTACACAGAACATTAGCATTATCTATGGTTGTGTTTTTATGGATATACATGTGCACTTTAAAGATGTTTTAAGGTTTGTCTTTGTCTTTAATAAGTCGAAACTTAGTTGAGATGGGAGATGCCTATATGATGACCATGACTTTGATTGTCTTCATTTACTACTATTATAATTATGTTTGTTCTGCTCTCACAATTAATCTCATTTCATTTTCTATTCGGATCTGATCTCAAGAAATTAGATCACTGTATTAATATGATTGCAAGAAGTTGTATGCTGTGTCGATTCATTTACTAGGATATGTAGAAAAAGGAAAGCAAGCTCATGAAAAATAGAGCTAATTCCAGTAGTGTTCTTTTTGTTCAATATATCAGTGGAAATAGCGGTTTGATGTGTCGGGAACCAGATGTCTCAGCCACTTGATATGCAGTGCTGTGCTGCAGTCTTACTTCTTCCTGTATTAATTTGCAGTGCGATGGGTCTGCTTGTGTAAATCGAGCTCCTGATCGACATCTTTCCCTCATTTAAAATCCTTGGAAATTCCTTCTCAGCCCCCTTCATCCAGAGGAAAATACGAAAGTAGGTTTCCATCTGGGGTTGCGAGCACTTGCTAGAAGCTGCAGAATCTGCCGCATCCCAACAAGTGCTGTCCTTTTCTGAGTTAAATAAATAGGCAAGGAATTCTATGGGAAATAGTTGCCTGACCGTGAAGAGCACTTTTGTGCCCATTATGAGAGGACAGCTTATCCTCCATGGATGCCGTTGGCAAATCTAGTTATTCATTATGGGTGTGAAAGGACTAGCATTCTTCTCTTTCACGCGGGTCAAAAGTACCGAGCAAGGTCCAGAAGCAAAAACAAAAAGGCAATGTAAAAGAGCCAACAGATTCAACTCAGATGTCAATGTTACTCCTATAGCTTGGCTAGAGTGTGCTGTGGTCAGCGTACTTTTCTTGTATTTTGGTTATGGCAGCCCGTAAGTTCACTTGTTTCCGACCTCTTAGTGGAGGAAAGGGACATGAAATACAAGAAAATTCTTTTTTTGTGTAATCCAATCCCCTGAGCTAATTACAACGTTAGTGTCAAACTGTCACTCTCTAATCATGTGTGAGCGAGAGAGAATTTTCAGACAAGAAATTGGTAGCATGGAAACAGCCACCCACCACCAAGCGTGTAGTAGCTGGAAAAGAAAGAAGCACGTGCATACACCACATGCTAACAACGACTTACCCAAGAACAAGCCGAAATTACACAGATATCCTTGCTCCGTTCAGACAACAAATCGCGCTAAACTGTAATAACAACCTTCCATTCAAACAAAGTCGTAAATTTGACCAAGTCAAAAACCTAAGTTAACAACGCCTACCTAATAATAATAATAATAATAATAATACCAGTAGTTGGTGGGTAAGTAAGGAGTTCCCATCCAGCACGCACCTCTCAAAAATTTCGTAACTGACACTCAACAAACAAGCAAAAACCAAAATAATGTCAGTGCACAACTCCTCTTCCGTCGTCTTCCTCACAAAATCACCGTCGCCGGCGGCTCTTTTATCTCCATCATGTAGATTGAACATGATTGATAGTCGTGATAATTACTTTAGGACTAGGAATTGTAAATTGATCATGCATTCTATAATAGCTGGAAGCAGTGGGAACGGTAGTGGTGGAAGCGGTCCGGCAGGAGCAGGAGGAGGAGATGGTGGAGTGAAGAAGAAAGGAGTGCCAAATTCCAATTATGTGGTCCCGCTTGATAATTCTTTGGCTTCTGCTTACACTTCTTGTATTACGCGGCCTCTCTCGGAGATCTTGCGTGATCTCAATAAGAGGATTCCTGATAACATCATTAAGCCTCCTAATTCCTCTTCCACCCTTATCCCCTGGTACATAAATTCATTATTATTATTATTAATTATAGATTATGTTCTTTTTTTAATGTAATTCAACTGATGAAGCTGTGATTGATGGTCTTGATGAGTGCTGGTGATTTATTTTTGCTGGTTGATTTTGTAGGTTCCACGCAAACCGCATGCTCAGCTTCTATGCTCCTGGTTTGTCTTTTCCTCTTTATTTATTTTAATTTTTAGCGGTTGACTTCTTATCTACAATGCCATTAATCTCTACATTGATCCATTTCTATGTCGTATGCTGTAATTTGGCAATAAAATTGGCATGCTGCTGCACTTGTTTTAGTTCAAATGCCATTTCCATTTCCTCCCAAACATATACTGTTAATTTCTAAATCCATCCTATTAAGAGACACATTGATTGACTCCTTGCTAAGGAAAAATGCCGTCTTGTAGTTTTATAACTAGGGCCGGGAGCAGTTGAAATACATTCCAAAATTACTGTTAGTGGAATAATCACGCTTTGGGGAGCAAGATATCTATGCATATTATTAGCATGATGGCTGGCTAGTCAAAGCTGAATCAGGGGAACCGCACAATCAAGTGTGGTCAAAAGAGAGCTCTTTTGGCCAATAATCTATGAACCTTCCATCCATGTTTTCCTTTCAAGCCATTTAAGTTTATAATTGAGTAGCTTGTGTCATGGATAGTACAACTTGGAATACATGATTGGTCTTTTGTGAACAAATAGTCTATTAAAATCCTTTTTGGCAGGATGGTGTGGAGAAATACGTGATGTTATATTTGCAGAAAATGGAAGTGTGACTGTGGTATACCGTGTCACTATACGAGGATCTGATGGAGAGGTGCGGTCCATATTCTTTTTTTTATATTGCTGTTATTTTTGCATATTTCTGTTCATTCATTGATTCACTTATTCTAAATTTGCTGAAGAAAAGGGCTATTCATGTAATTTAGAAATTCTCTGATATAGAGCACTGCTAGGACTGCTAAGTATTTCTTTTTTACAGTATGAAATTTCTTGGAAAAATCTCTCTATTTCAATGCTGGTTGGCATGTCTAGAGGTTCACTTTCCTGAAACCAAGACCATGGTGGAACAAATTTTTCAATTGTACTGTTAACCAATCTTGCAAAAATTGACAGCTACACATGCCATAAGGAAAGGCAAGTTTAATAGCTGCACAAATCTTGGTGAACATATCTGCAATTTTTTTTCCTTGATCTATTTCCGTTCTGTGAATTGTTTTTGACCCCACTTCAAGATCCCATATTTATTCTTTTTTGGCTATGGACTGTAGAGGTGAGATCACTCAGCATTTAGTTGAGAGATGAGAGAGTCGGCAGAGGAATGAAGGTGTGGTTTCTTTGTAGATGAATTCGTTAGTACATCATCCCACTTAAACAAATGTTTGAGAAAGAAGCTGTGGTTGATATATATAAGGGTTTCAACTGAGGGTCCTTGAAGATTGACTTGGTTGACTAAAAAAACTTTGTAAGGAAATGACCATAGATAAGAGATGAATTTGGAGATTTTGAAATGATCAGGATATTTCAGAGTATAAGAACTGGAAGATTGATTTTCTGTTGAGTCTTCAAGCTAGCCATAACCTAGCTTGTAAGTTACTCAAGTTCATTGTTTTGATTACCATAGGGAAAAATGACTTTATTGACTATTTTAAAAAGGACTCTATCCGAAACAGTCAGAAGATTGGCCGATCGAGAGCCCGTAGACATTTCTTCATTGTTGTTACCCAATAGTATCTCATACTGCTTATTTGGTGAAAAAGTCATATTCATATCCATATGACCTTCTTCGTTAAATATCTTCCCCATGAAGAGGGAGCATTAGGTAGAGGCAACATCTTTCAAGGTGACGGTTATATGCCTTTTATTCACCATGCTTGATGCCTCAAAGACCTTTTCATTTATTCTTGAATTAGTCCCAGGATTAGCATAAAATTGTCTCACTATCTTTGTAAAGACTTTCTTACTTTTATTTTCCACAAATGAGTTCCATTGTGTATGGATTATCAACACTTTAACATTTGAAAACATCCCCAACCCATCAAGATAAACTTGACATCCATGAACGACCTTTCTCTTATAGAACATTTGAGCATAATATCTTTCGTAGGACTTATGATTTACAAAGAAAGATCTTGGATAAAGAGGGCTATCATCAAAAGGGATTTCAAGAACATTGGATGGAATGTTGTTTGCAGGTGAGGTAGAAAAGTGTGAGAATTCACCTTGTGACAAAGGAGTAGTTTGAGAAGAGGAAATTACCTAATAATTTAAAGAGGTAAAGTTTTGTCTTCTTCAAGGGGGCTTTTTTGGAGATGCAAAAGCAAAGTGTTTTGGTGGGAGAATGAGTGTTTTGTGAAGAAGAAGAGAAAGAGAGTAAAAGAAGAAATGTCTTAAGCCTTTGAAATGGTCGAATACTCTTTGAAAGGGTGTTAGACCATGAGCTATGTGTGTAAGTAATGCATGAAAATCTTTAAGCTATTATGTTTAGGATGAAAATTCTTAACTTAAAGAAAGCTTGAAATTTTTAATAGCAAAAGTGACCTCTTAAGTATCCCACCACCAGTAGACAATGACTTGCACATATTTTTCACTTTTTGATGAATTTCTCTCTCCTTTTCCCTTCAGGATATAGAAAAACTTGTTATCCAGTTTTGTTTTTATTATATTCTAGGATATTTTAGGTAATTAAATTCAATGGTCATCTAACCATAATACACACCATATGTTCATTGAAGTAGTGCAAATCTCAACTTATATCTTATGAACTTATGTCCTTCTATATGATGAGAAATACGGTGGTGGTGTAATCATGATATTTACTTGAAACATTTTGTGGACCTTGGTATTATGCGTACACAAGATTTCTCTTTGGAGTTAGATTTTCAGGAACTCATTAAGAGCACTATATATTCTTACTCCCCACCAAGTTAAAGAACCCCTATATGTCTATGGTAAGAATCTAAGGTAATGTCCAGTCATGCTCCACTGTTCTTGAATCTACCAAGTGTTATCTAATATTCTTTGAACAACGTGTGAATCTTTTTTTCCCTTTCATTTTGGCCAAAGCCGATGTTCTGGGCTGTGGAAATTCAAACCTGTGTCTCTAAGGGCCTCGACCTTGACTACTAAACCAGTCTGATTGACCAATGATCTGTATCTTTGGATATGAATCTTTGATGTACCAACATGAGAATCCTATGTGAAGTCTCTTTGATGGGTAGAGTTCACATGCACTTAGTGACACAGAATGATGTATGGTAATGTGAAATCATGAAATCGAGTAATTCTTAGAATATCCTTCGATACAAATACTGGAGAAATGTGTTCATGATAGATTTGTCTGTCAATTCCTTTGTTTACTCATAAAGCGGGTGAACAATATACACTTAGTTCTTACTTGTGTCAATCTGTTCCAAGTTTGTAACCTTGCTTGGGGACTGTTTGCTCTAGCCATTGTTCATAACTGGTTGCACATGTTAGTTCATCATTGCAGTTTAACATGGAAGTGGCATTACGTAGAAATTGAAACAGATCCATTTTGTTGAAGAAATAAAATAAAGCAGTTGATTCTGCATTTCTGAGTTGTTCTCATCTGCATGTGCTCTAAGATGTGCGCACTTTGTTGCGGGTCTGTTCTGTAACTTATTGATATTACATGCTGACATATATAGGCACTGATGGTGCACGCTTTCTTGTGGTTCTGCTTTTTAACTGACTAATATGCAAACTGCTACGTGCTTTGTTATGGTTATGTCCTTAACCCACCGCTATTATGCACTGACACAGGCTCATCGTGAATCATCCGGGACGGTATCATCCAGTGATGTTGCCATTGAAGATCCAGTTGCTGCAGCAGAGGAAATAGCTTTCTGCAGAGCATGTGCCCGGTTTGGGCTTGGATTGTATCTGTATCATGAGGAGCAGATACTATAGAAGACAAGTCGGTCGACCTTAATATATGACCTAGATTGTTCTCTTCTGAGATATCAGGTTATACGTAATGCCGCCCGTACAACTGATGTATATTTACAGTATTCTCAGGTTTGGCTTGGACTTCTGTGGAACAGAGTATGTTTTAGCTGGCTCATGAGTTAGAAGATCTTTCTCAACAAAATGATCGAAACCTTACCTCTTAAAGGAAATTTGGAGAAGAGAGAGCCTTATTTTAAACTTTGCATTTGTAAAATATGCTGTGGGCGATTCTTGTATTTTCTATAGCAAATTAGCAATCTTCCAAGAGGGTATCATCCTGAATGGCTATTTGTTACAAAGGAGAGTAAGAACAGCTAGAATGTTTTGAGTAAAAATCCGTCACAGTTCCATAAGTGTTACCTCGCAGCAACCAACAAAGAGGTAGGCTTTCACTTATTCAGTCATGTATGATCTTTCTTTAAGAGTATGTTCGGTCCTTGTTGTGTTTGCTGTGTTGTGCTGTGATTAAAATCACTTCAGCTGTTTGATAATCTACCGATGTGTTATTTGAATTAAAATTATCACCAAGCACATTACTTAAATTGAACACATTCTTTATGAAATTGAATGGACTGTTTAATAAGTATTTTTTTTTTAAAAAAAAAAACAAATATCATAAAAAAAAAGGTAAATTCTTTATGAAATTGAATGGACTGTTTAATAAGTATATTTTAAAAAAAAAATATCATAAAAAAAAGGTAAAAAGAGAAACGAATGAAAGGTAAAAAAAAACCCTTTTATATACATGTATATATGCTTGTCATCACGTATGCCATATATAAACAATAAGTAAAATACAAAAAAAGAAAAGAGATTAGAATTTACGAAGAAATGCTGTAAGGTGTTGTAACCTAATTATAGGGCACACGATAGGCAATAACTTTATCTAAAGTACGTGAATCATGATGGGATGAGGGATCCCTCCCATCCAACAATTACAAATATAAATTACTTATCAAAACATGCTTGATCATCTTAAGGAGGCATGTGCATGTGCATGTGCATGTGCATGTATAATCACCATCAATTCCTCTAATACATTTAAAGTTAATTTCATATATGAGTGGATTTTTCTTTAATAAATATAATTTACTTCATCAAATATATGTTTAGATAGATAGATGAACATTATTATGAAGAGAGGTCAGTATCTCTCATCACTTTGTATTTGCAGCGGCACATTAAATATACAAATAGGCAGCCCCATAGCTCTCCTAGCCACAACGCAGAACTCGCCAGCCCAACTCTCCCAGACTCGATCGAGACCCATAGTGGATTTCTCTCTACATCTACAGTAAAGATGCCTCCTGAATTAGGGTTTTTTTTTTTGGTAATGTAATTGTAATACATGCAAGTATTCCTACTAACAATTCTCCATATATACTGCATTCTAGTATCAAGGACATATGTACTTCAATCTATAACAGTGGATTCCTGCATGGTGGAGATGGTATGCTAGGGTAAATCCACTGGCGTGGACCTTGCATGGATTAGTTGCTTCACAGTTTGGAGACGTAAAGGAAGCACTTGAGACGGGCGAGACTGTGGAAGAACTTGTTTGAAATTACTCTGCTTAGAGACATGAACTTCTCGGAGTAGTTGCAGCTGCAGTTGTTGCATTCGCGCGCCACACTCTTTGCTTTCGCATTTGTTATGCCCATCAAGTTTTTAAATTTCCAAAGGCGATAGTAATTCTTATTGGCATTTCGTACCAAGGGATTGCCCTCCATTAATCAGGGAAATTTAAAAGAACAGACGTGTCTGGTTCTTGTAATACGTAGCTTTTTACTGGTACTAATATGGCATTGGAGTGCTGATGGAATTGAAGATTCTTGTAGCGTGTACTGTTCAGAGCTGAATTCTCAATGCTACAAGAACATTAACTATGCTATATTTAACAAGCAAATTTATGACATTTGGCAGAATACGATCCTGAATTGAATTTTCACTGATGCATAGATGGAAAACCAAAATGGTTAGTCTGGCAGCATGGAGCTTCCGTGCTTTTTTTTCCCACACCCTTCTACATTCAATGACTTCGGACAATTCTTTGACCATATTCCTAGAAAATAAGATGATACAAGCGCTATCAATCCAATCCAAGAATTCTGTTCAACACTTAATTCAGGGAGATGAGACATCATTTCATACGTTGCGCTAAAAAAAGAGATTTTGAGCTCAAATTTGTCAACACAACTGATCAACCCGATATCTTCCTTCGTAAAACCAGCAAACTAGAGGCAGGGGTCTCACTGTTCAAGAATTCTATGAAAATAGGATGAACATATTTAGTTTAAGGAGCTCCCAACAAATCTTCGAGCCAACCAACTATTAATTCCTGAAGCATAGTGCTCCTTCATATGATCCCGGTGCAGCATAACAAATCCATGTCAAATGCTACTGAAGAAGAAAGGGACAGAAAGGAAAAGAACAACCTTTTGAATTCCTTCTGGCCCTTTTGGAAATCAAATTTTCCTCTGTGAGCATTAGTACACTGTCATATGACCTAAAATACACAACTTTCTTCTTTCTAATGGCTTGTAGACACTTGCATGTTTCTCACACAACCTAAACATACATATTAAAAAAAAAAAAAAAAAACCTACTAACTCCTAATTATTTACTTGTATGATTTGTCATGCATCAAGACATATCGAATGTACAATACAATACAATACCATAAGAAGGCCCCGTCTCTGTAGATTCTTCTAGTATCTTCCCTATTGTTGACTCTTTGATTTACTTGGTACAAGTATCATTGCCTCTAGAATTTCGGCCCTGAATTTGAAGCCATCCAGGATATTATCACTTCCACAAGTTGGTCTACATCCTTTGATGCTCGTGCACGGAGGATGCTCGAGTCTGCGCCTAGTGTGTTGCCTACTTCTTTGGCAACTGTCTCCCACGGGGTTCCCATGGTAAGATTTGCAAAAAGCTCACTTCCTCGGTTTACTGCATCTGCCATTGCAGGAGGGACATCTGGGAACACCTGATTGAAAGAGACATCACATAAACTGCTAGCCTTCACAAAATTGCATTCGTTGGATATAAAAGCAGGAACACTATGTGTCTTAATATCTAGTTCCAAAAGTTACCTGCTGCAATGGAAGCCCATGATCTCCTGGCAACATGCGAATTGACATGTCTAGCATTGAACTAATGGCTGCTTCTGAACTAAGCACCTGAGCTAGCATTGAAGTTTCATCGATTGCATCGTCCCTGAACTTTATCAGAAGATTTCTAGAAATGCCGTAATATGATTTTATCTGAAAGGAGAAAAGGTTGTCAATAATTGAAAATCACAGAAGGAAGTTGCTGTCGGTGGCAGTAATTTCAGGAGATTATGATAGGTTTCTATTATCATGGATTGTGTAATATGCAAACACACCTTGCAAGTATAGCACCAAAAATATCACAAGAAGGTTGATGAAAAGCCACCCTATAATAGGATAATCTATTACCCAAACACCTAACCCTAGGCATGGCAAGTAAAATACACCATGCTAAATCAGACCACCAAAACATGACTGTACCATCCAGTAAAATGGCAGAAATTATAAATCTTCTACTTACCATAGACATCCAACAAAAGGTTAATAATTACAATATGCATTGTGACAATATAATTGAAGTTTATCACATTTGATAGTTAAAGGTTGACATACAAGGCGACGAGTTTCTTCGGGTTTGGGACTGAAATCTTCTCTTCCATTAACCAAGTCCATGTATAAGGGAGGAAGTTGCTCAACCAAAGGAAAAACTTGCTTCATAATGGGAGGGCTAAAGTTCTCTAGTTGCTTCATTGTCATCTCTGCCTGCGGGAATTTTATGTGAAGAAGGGTTTAAAAGATAGAATCATTCATCAAGGGAATTAACAATGCTTAGCAACTGAAGTAAGAGGATAAAAATATAAATAAACCAAAAATCTAGATGAAATTAACAGATCAAGATACATCTACAACATCAGCAGAGGTACACTCAGATACCAATCCACCTCTCAGATACCAATCCAAGTGCATATTCACAATGCGATAGAAAATGCAAGAAACCAGTTTGAAGCATGTGGTAAAATAGTACATAAATGTAAATTCACCGGGAACCATTCTGGTACTCCTAATGGAATAGACATATTAATATCATAAAAGCTAACAAATCAATAAACTCTCATTGTTATCCTTACATCAAGCAAAACTCTGCCAAATCCATACTGAGGACAGAACCGATTCAGAGTGTTATATAAAGACACAACACAGGATTTCAATACAAAGTTAACCTAGTGTTTCATGAATATCCTGATGTTTAAATGCATTCTTCAAAAGTTCATAAAATGCAAATGGAAAACGCAAGCTTTAGAAAAGGCATTATTCAAATACATTGCTCTGAAAGCGGCTGACATATAATCTCACCCCAAGTCGAACGGTCGGTGATGATGCGATTTGTGATAGAAATGGTCCAAAGCTTTGGGCCACTGGGACAAGAACAGGTGAGAACAAAGGGATAGCTGAACTTGCTTCCTGTGATATCAAGAAATAAATTTTTGTTAATCTCGAAACCATTCAGAAAAGGCTTTCTAACAGCAGACAATTTAGAATGATAGAAATTTTGTTCAACATGCATGCTAGCAAAAATAAACATGTTCGGTCCTATCACTATGCTGCCAAAGAGAACATATACAGAGAAGTCAAGGAATTCAAGATTGAGGCAGCAGTAAAGTGAAACGCTGAAACAGGATTAATTCAGTTCCTTGGGTGCTTTCAAAATGACCTCATTTGAGTAGGGCGGTCATATTTCTAGGGTGGAACCTTTATTAGAGTTATGTTCATAATAATTCAAGCTCATCCCATTTCTCTTCCCACCTCATGTGACATTCAATTGGTGAAGTACCTTGTTATTGAATGCCATCAGTATATTTCCGCTTCTTTGCACAGCATATCGTGATCCTGATAAACAGGAAATCAAATCAACATAATAAGCAGCTGTAAATCAAATCATTTTCTTGCACCCTCTCAAATATAAACTATGTGGACAAATTCCATACCAATCAAAAGGTGAATGACACTTCCCAAAGAGTGGCCTATGCCAAAAGTAGGAACATCTTGTACCTGTAAAATTAAGAGCTTTTAGCCTAAACATTTCTATCCCCTCCATGAAACAACAGACCGAAAGGAAATATTATTTTCCAGATTGTAAATAAATAAACAACTTACGGTTTCTTGAAGAAACCGAAGACACCTATCAAATTTGAACTGCACTTCATCAGCAATGAAGAAATAGTCGAATCCACTAGCATATGGTGTGGCAATCACCAAAACACCCCTATATCACCAAAAGAAAAAAAATGATCATTAATTTTCCTCAGTCATCACGAAGTCTGTCAAGTTCGACTGCCAAGTAAAATAGCATATTTGTTGACTATGGAATTGAAGGTCAATACTACCAGTATCAAAATGTAGCCACTCACTTTTCTGCCAAGCGTTCAAGAAATAAACGGTAAGTAAGCTGGGGTGCTGCTCCAACGAATATACCACCAATGAAATGAACAACTGACTTGGGTCTTGAGCTTTTTGGTTTAAGAACCCATGATCCCTGAGATGATATCAGAACTATCTAATAAAAAAAATGGAATGAACTATCAAAGTAATTTAATAAATTCGTGAATTTGACAAGTTTTGGATTATGCAGGCTCCTGTCTTTACATGCTGTAGGAAGTAACAAGGATAAATAGTTGGAGGACATCACCCAGGTACTTGCAGGGTGCTAGAAGGGTGCTAGAAGGGAGAGTCCAAGTCAGGATGCGTGCTTCAAGACATCATCATGAGTTCAGAAACTAGAGGACCAATCCCTTAAGATTAAAGGTGTTCCAAGTAACATTGTAACTGGAGCTTCTAAATCTCAACATCTTCACATGGAGTTTTTACAAGAAGAAATTTTAGACTCGAATCCCCTCCAGAACCTTAGTTTTCCAGTATTTTTAAGATTTCTGTCACAATTGACAATTTATGGCATGAGAGAAAATTTCAGACTCTTTTGGTGGAACCCAATTAATCTCACAAAGGCCAAAGTCCAAATTTTCTCTATACTTAGGAAACCCTTCTCTTCCACCCTGATTCATTGCGTTTAAAAATAGTAAAAGTAAAATCCGTTGACTTAATAAATCCTGAGGGTTCAAGTCCTCTGTCCCCCAAAAAGGGCCCGCTCGACTCCCTAATTGTTGATTGGTGGATGGAAGTACCAAAGATAGTCTGGTGGTTTTTTATAGTTGATCACGGCCACATTTAGGAGTAAGAAGTTCCTCACACTTTTCATTTCATAAAATTAAGTGGGAGGTGGCAGTACGGTTTACAGGAGATAGATTAAAAAAAAAAAAAAAAGGTAAGAGCATTTCCAGAATAACTATCATCTACTTTTATAGACTGCATCGTCCAAGAAATGAAAAGGCTTTCTAGGTTAGCCAATGAGTCTAAAGTACTCAAATTATCTTCTTTCAATCCAGACTCACTTAGATAAAAAAAAAAAAAAAAAGGATCCATGAATAATTCACAACTCAATTTTCAATTAACCAATCTTTCTCAACAGATGGTTTATCTTCGGTCTTTTTTGCATCAAAATCGATACACTAAGGATAAGGAAAGCAAGAAAACAAGCATGGCATAAACTTGATCAAAAGTGAAAGTGAAAGAAACAACACCTCAACTTCAGACCAGTCTTTAGAACCACCCCAATAATCTTGTGATTGTCTTGAGGTCTCCGTAAGTAATCTACAAAAACCAATTGAAAAAAAAATAACAAAGTTGACTTTTTTTCTTTCGTGGGTTATCAAGAAAATCATTGAAAAAGATGTTGGGGG
Source organism: Populus trichocarpa (assembly GCF_000002775.5). Classification (NCBI taxonomy): domain Eukaryota; kingdom Viridiplantae; phylum Streptophyta; class Magnoliopsida; order Malpighiales; family Salicaceae; genus Populus; species Populus trichocarpa. The sequence continues at coordinate 16,918,960 of NC_037287.2, read as the reverse complement.
TTGAACCTTTCAATCTGATTGTAAAGTTGGATTGCCGAAGACGACGACGAAGAAGAAGATGGTGATGGTTGTGGTGGTTTCTTGACGGGGTCTTCATAAGTACAGAAGATTCTGCTGCTTCTGGTATTACATTTACGGGGACCATTTGCCGCCAGTAAATGAACAAGTTGATTTTTATGATTGGAAAAACCGATGAAGCGATGGTGGGACTGAATCAGATGTTGATGAGCACTCCATATGCAGCAACTCTCCATTTGATCCAAAATTCAAATTCAAAGAGAGGCTAAGCTCCCTTCCTAATGGTTATTGTACGGTACTACTGTTTGTTTCTGCTAAACTAAACTAAACTTAAGTCCGATTGTAAGAATTAGACAACTAACTACTTCCTTCCTTGTTTTCAACTACGTATATGTTATCGTCTGTTTCGGAGCACGCAGGCCGGAGGTGGGATTTCCTTCTTCTGATAATAACAGGTTGAAAACTTCAATTTCAAGGATCTATCAATAATCTCAAATGTCTTGAATAATTTCTCTGTCTACCTGAACTTTGATCATTTGCTTGGGATGTTCTTGTTTCTGCGGTGGCGTTTAAAATATTTTGAATTTTTTTAATATTAAAATATTTTTTATATTTTTAATTGTTTTAATATATTAATATTAAAAATTAATTTAATAAAATTTATATAATATATTTTTAAATAAAAATAACTATAAATTTTTTTATTATTAAATTCTCCATCACTCTATTCATTTTCATCCCTCGCACTATCTCAATTGGAAAACCCAACACTCCTTCTCTTGGCTCTATTCTATATCCTATAAGTTTCTGCCAGTTGTCACAAGGGAAAATTGCATTGTGAAACTAAATTTTCATATTTTTTTTTAGGAAAAGTTCCCGAGACATAACATGGCATTAAGTAAATAGAATATTTTTAAATTCAGATAAATCATTTGGTTAAAAACATAGTTATTAGACCCGGTTTGACCCGACCTGATAAATTAACCTGAGATCTGGACAATTTAGAGCTTTGACCAGGCCAGAAAAAGTAGAAAATTAGGGTTGCAATTGGCTCGTTGAGACCCGAGCAACCTATCAAGTAAATCTAGGATCCGCGTAACTCACTACAACTCGACAAAGACCCGATTGTTATATCTATTTGTTAAGAGGTGGAACAAATTCTCTTGAGAGATTGCTACGTGCTTTTTTTGTTTTACAAGATGTGGATGTTGTCTAAGGAGTGGAATAGAAGGTTTTCCTCTTGTTTAGCCTAATCTTATATGTGCAAACCTACCATTCTTTCCTTGTTAGTTATTAGCTCATATTAAAGTTCATTATAAATTTTTTTTATTTTTTTTAATGTGAGATTGGAAGTCCATTAGTATATATATACTATATTCACGAGAAGAAAGTTGTGTTTTTTCAATGTAGAATAAGAAACATTTTTTGTTTAAATACTTCAATTTAAAAAGAAAAGACAATAATTTTTCGAATAAAAAACCTTTTGAAATAATATTTTAAACTTCTTTATTTATAACATATATAGTCTACATCCACATGAATTATTTCTTAATTTTTCTATGTAAGATATTAAAACCTCAAATATTTTTTTAAAAAAATTTCTGGATTGATCCAGGATCCAACCCTTTGTTTGGGTCAACTTCTGGACCAAGTTTAATAACTATGGTTAAAAATAATTCATTTGAAAGGATTATATTTCACCTTTTTTTTAGTTTTTATTTTATTTTATAATCCCATGATATCTCCGGATTAGTTTTTTAGTATTGAAATTAAGTTTATTTTTTTTTAATTTTAATGAACGAAAAGCCATCTATATTAAAACGAAAAACTATTTTGTGATTAATTAAAATTAATAAATCAATTATGTATTTATTTAAAAATTTTGATTATTGTAATTTGCAACCAAATAAATGGATATTGCATGATATTTTAGTTTGATAGAATAGCTTGCTTCAATAATAAAATCAAGATTCAAACCTTAGTAACTAAGATTGGTTTACATTACATGACAACAAGTGAGTGAGGTGTGGGAAGTATGCCTTTCATAAATTTTGAATGAGAACTAGAAGCTCATATTGACACTAACATGTCCATAACCAAAATAATTACATCTAGAGATGTTTATTTTAAGAGTATTATTTTCCGTCTTCTTGCAAACTTCGATGTATTTTTGTTTCCTTTTCTTTTTAGAGTTGCTGTATCTTGATGTAAACACCGACTGTTGCAGCTATAGACTCGTCTACTTTGCTGGACGCGTCCGAAATTCTCAAGTCCGGCAGCAGCTGATAAATCTGTGGGGAAATTATACTCAATTTGACATATTTAATGGAAGTTCAACATTCCCTTACGAAGAAGGCTTTAAGGGGAGAAAATATTGCCTCCATGTTAGAGGGCTATGAAGTGAACACTTCAAGGGTTAGTGATGCCATACACTATGGATGCATTCCTGTTGTAATTTCAAATAATCGCGATCTTCCATTTGCTGATGTCTTGGATTGGAGCAAGTTCTCTGTTGTCATCAATCAACGAGATATTGCGTTCTTGAAAACAAAATTGTTGTCTAGAACAAGAGAGACGTACCCAAGAAAGTTTATCATATTAATTTCTGCAGCTTATCATACTAATGACAATATCCTACTCTGAGATTCAGATCTTTCTATACCATGAGAGTTTAAGTCAGGTAGGGAAATCGAAGCATTTTCTTGCCAAACAAATCCGGCCTTTAGATGTGGTGAAAGATTAGCTCTTTAGCTTCTAAGATCTCAACTGTTGCCGTCATCTGTAATCTGTCCTTGACCCCCGGTAGAGAGGGAGAACCAGCTGCCGTTCTGGATTTGATAAACAAAGCACATTGGTGTCGAGCCCAGTTTTTATCGGTGGGGCAAGCCTCCACAATTGATCATACCTCCAAAGGTGAAGAATTTCAAGCGTAAGATGTCTTATGATATGCTCCCCACCAAGGATGAACTACCGCTGAAAGTACAGATTAAAGATTGATCATGCTATGCTATTGCTACAATGAACCCAATGAGGAAAGCGTTCACGTCTTTCCCAGCTGCACTGTAACCTAACATTTATGGACTAACCTTTCACTCCAGCTCGAACAGAGTACAATGAAGGGTTGATGTGTATCTGCTTGGACAACTATGGGATGGAAGAAGCCAACCGATTTATGAGAACAAAAATAACTGGACAACAGAGCCCTGACGTAATTCGCCAAAAAGCCTCTGCATTTTGGATGGCTGGCCTAGCAAGAGCGCAGGCAGTCCAAACCTAAGGGCTTGCTATTCTGTACTTTGCTCTTGATTTAAACATATTTGGTTAATTAGATTCCGTTAAAAATTCTCTTCGAGGCTAGCATATGATTAGAAGCCACCAGGGAACAAATTATAATCAAAGAAATCTTTAATCTTTTTATGGTTTGAAGAATCACAGCAATGACAAAATAAGCTCAACCTACTATGCAGAAATCATGCATTTATAGGACATCCAAGCCAAATCAGCTTTCAACATTCAACTAATTTTTATGCATCAAAACTGGTTCTGTTAATGCCACCATTAAAGCAGAAATCTGCAAAGACCATTAAACCTCACTCAAGATAGAAGCTTGCGCTAAACTTCCTCGTGTTCAACAACCAAAATAAAAACAAAGAGCAAAGCCTGAAACACACTTTTCCCTCAAGACCAGCAGAAGTTGCACTTTAAAAGATAAATGGCGGGAATATTTCTGTGTTGCCGATCTCCACCATCAACATTTTCAACTTACAAGAATGTGGCAGACCTAGAAACGTGCGCCCACCATCAAATTCAATGTTTTCAGCTTCAGCTGGCAAGATGACCGACACTGAATATCTCAAATCTCGATATTCTTCGCCGGTCTATCCTCAAAAACATTAAATGCGAGTACCGTAGGGTGGGGATTACACATATAATTACCAAAGACAAATAAAAGGATGTAGAGTAATTTAGCACTTTATAAATGGATAGGTAATGCACATTGACACAGCACAGTAGTTGTATTTAGTTTGGATTGATTATACACAGTCTTTTGCTTGGAAATTGGAAAATAGCAAATCACATTGTACGTTCAGCTGAGGATGGCTGGTAGGTGCGACGCCTCAGCTCAGACTGTGGAGTAGGCTGTTGCAAAAAGATTCTTGTTGGATCATTAGGATCAACATATCTGCAAAACATATCACAAGTTTTAATCAACAAGAGATCTTAATCTTACAAACAAAAATTATATAACGTATTATGTCACTTACGCATGTCTCATCATTTCATCAACTGGAGTTCGCGCTGCTTGCAGAGGATCTATCGAAGGTCTTGGTGCAGAGTTCACTTGTTGATTGTATTGTCTCACCGCCGAGATCAAGTTGAGAAAAAGTGGAACAAAGGTTCCACAGCCCCCTTCCTTGAACAAAATTTTGAACGAGTGAGTGGAGTAGAGAGCCCTATTCTCAGTCTCTGGAACTACCTGAAGTTTCATATCAAGACAATTAGCTTACACAGAAATAAGTGGTGATCGTAGAAGAAAGCCTTTTCACTGTTATACTTACAGGTTCCACGAAACCTGAAATATTGTTGCAGTGAAATATAGGTTGGTTGAATTTTTCTTCATGGATAAAGAGCTGCATGACAGAGTAATTTCAAAATAAGGGTCACGAGAAAGCCCAAAGAGTAGATATCCAACGGACCTCAAAATAATAACGTAGAATCTACATGCTTGGAATCAACCATGGCCTAAAAACTTTGAATATAAAAATGACTGAAGGGTTGTTCGAATCACTCCAGTTTTTGGTTTTTGTTATGATGTCTGCTTCCACTTCTCAAGAAGGGAAACGCATTCAGCGAGAAGAAATTACCAATTGAACAAGTTTAGAGGGTATGTAATGAGAAATATACCATCGGTATGGATACCACACTGCTTAGCTGCTAAAAACAAACAGCTTCATCTTTCTTTCCCAAGAGCTTTAGAAGTATCAGATGTTAGGTAATAGCATTGCCTAAATTTGATTATTACAAAATGCAAGATTTGAAAAAGCTAATCGAAACCCAATCACCTCTGACGAAAACACTAAACAGCTAATATCTTGTCAATATGAAATCCAATGCATGAGCTATATCTAAAGTAATACAAGAAAGGGAAAGAAGACTCAACCAACCAAATGAAAAGGTTCAAGGAAGAGGGAGTCAGAAGAATTACATAGACGATTGAGTACCAATATAAATATTCATCGGTTACTTACAAGAGGCATGTCAAAAGCATAGAAATTTCCAACAGGCTGAGATGCAACAAAGACCATCCGTATATTAGACAAGTAGATTGTTCCCTTAGCTTTAACTTTTCCGCACCTGCAGCAGCAGCAAAGGGTTGGATAGCCCATTAAAACCAACAAAGACCATTCGTAATTCCCTTTAAGAAAATAGACTTCATTAAGATTTCAAAAGAAATAAAAAATAAAATAAAATAAAATTGGAGAACATTTGTGAGTAAAAAAAGAAAAACAAAAAACAAACCCGGGGATTTTGTCGACCTCGAATTCGACGCCGTCTCTGGCCAATACAAACAACTCGTTCTCGAAAGGAACGGCCATCCCGTTTGCATACAATTGTGGGTTAAGAGCCATCTCTCTCTTCTTCTTTTCAATTGTCGATTTTTCTGCAGATTCAAATCAATTCAATTCTCCAGAGTTCATAGAGTTGCTTTTTATAGGGAGCACCGAATCTGAATAGTATTAATATATATATATAAGTCGCGTGGGCGCTACCTCCTTCTGGATCCACCTCGAAAGAAACTAGCCTGATGCCATGTTGTTTTGAGAGGTTATTCCTTATTATACAGACTAATGGGCCCAGAACCAGGCCCATATATTGTGGACATGAACCGGTTTCTGTTTTATTTATTTACTATCGGTTTTAGCATTATTGAGAGAATAATATCATTGCCCGCATTATACCAAAGTATTTTTTATTACGAACAAAATTACTGTGAGGGCTGAAAAAAGCGCCATGTTATAAATCTCATAAAATAAAATATTGAATGTTATTTAATTAAATAATAAAATAAAATATACCAATTAAATAAAATTTTAAAAATAATTATGAAAGATTGTAAAAAAAAAAATGCTATTATCACAAAAAAAAAAAAGAAGTTATGACCAACTAAAATTGCTGATTTGACAGTTGTATTTTTCAGAGTGTTTCAAGCCCTCGTAATTCTATTGTTTGACCCTTTGACCGTTCTATACATAGTATTTATAGTATTTATATGCTTAATAAAATTTTTATAGAGATATAATAGAATGGAACTAATACATAAATTAGAAATTTATAGAGGTATAATAGAATGTAACTAGTTTGATTTCCCGCATAACATATGTTATGCCGGGGTATGAATTCAAATTAATTTTGAACATGATAAAGAAATATGCTTATATTATGGATATTGTTTTTCAAATATCAAGTTTTTATAATGTTTTTATTCATTTTATCTTGGAGGTTTTTTCTTGAACTAATAAAAAATTAATTTTATTTTTATAAATACATCATGAAAATAAAACTTAGTTATAAAATAAAATAATATCTTCAAACAATTATCAATTTTTTAAAAAATAACTACTAATTAAAAAGCATGCACTATACAATTTTTTTTTAAAAAAATCAGGGAACGTGTTATTTAAAATTTATTTGTTTTTTTTTAAATTTGTTTATCAAAATATTTATTCGTGGGACCAAAAAATTATGAGAATCATAAAATAAAATTTTAATAAAAAAAATTAATAATGTTTTCATAACCATGTCGAGGACGTATTAAAAATATAAAAATAACATATTGAAATTTTTTAGAGTCTATTTTCAATGTAATAAAGATTTGCAAAGAAAAGATAAATAATTAAACTTAATATTTTATTTTATTTTCAATGTAATAAAAGATTTGCAAATAACATAGGATTATGATAGTGGTCAAAGTTTAAAGTATTTTTCGTTTAGAATGTATTAAAATAATATTTTATTTTATTTTAAAAAAATTATTTATTGAGATGCACACATCAAAAAAATAATATAAAAAAATATAAAAAAATTAACAAAAAAATAATAATTTTAACATAACGCAGTTTAAACCGTGTCTGCATAGAGACTGAGAACGCGTTTGAACCTGCGTTTCCAAAAAAATTGAATTTTTTTTTTTGTTAAAATTTAATATGGTTTGTACGTTTTAGATTGTTTTGATAAGCTGATGTTAAAAATAATTTTTAAAAAATGAAAAAATATTATTGACATGTATTTTAGCACGAAAAGTTATTTAAAAAGCACCAACAACCACACTGGCAACATACTCTGAATCTCTCATCCTTTACATAAAATTGAATGCGCAAGAAAGTGCAAACTGAATAACAGTCAGAATTAAGAACAGCTAGGGAACAAATATTTTAATCCATGAAATCGCTGCACGATCCATGCTTTTTTGTTTTTGGGATAATTTATCAATAAAGACTTGCAAACACCAAGACTTGGTACACACGAGTTAATGCAAGTGTTTTTTTTTTTTTAATAATATATTCCCAAAAATCAATTAAAAAATTATTTATTACCATACTTAAGATATTTTATTATTTTATAAAATAATGAAAAATATGATTTTTATTATAATAAAAGGTTTTCTTTTGTTTAGCAAAAGATAAGAAAGATGAAAACTATTATTATTAATTGGTTTGGCATTTAACAAAATAGTTTTCTCACTTTATGAAGAATATCTTTTAAACTGTGTCACATTTGCCTTGTGATATTTTGAAATCTAAAAAAAAAGACATGTTCAATGATAAAATTAAGAGATAATTATAAAAACTTTCTATAGTTTAATTTAATTTCACTCTTTCTGTGCTTTAATAAATTACATTTTATTTTCTGGATAAAACAAATCAAATAAAATGTACTATTAAGGATATAAACTATTATAAACATATAAACTACAGGATGGAATGTATAAATTAAGAAAGTGTAGAAAGAAAATGTAATTCAAATCAAACTATAGGAGAGTTTTTATAATTATTTCTAAAATTAATCACGATTTTGTATATGATAAATTATGTTTAAGAAAATCGATTCATGCCCGTGCAAACGCACATGTCAAAATGGTCAGTACATATATAAAGACGCAGGGCTCCCGCACCAGAACATTTATCTCGACATGGAAAAAATAAAACACAAGAAGAAAACTCGGCCGATCGCGCAAGCAATATGAAGAAAATGCTCTGAGCTCAAGGCAGGAAAAAAGACAACAAATCGAACAAAAGAGAATCACTTGACCACAAAATCACTTTTGAATTTTGCACATCAATAACTAATATTTTATTTGATATTACAATATAACCATACTTTTAAAAAGATTTAAATTCTTTTTAGTTTTAAATTAATTTTTTTATATATACTTTTAGATTATTTTAATATGTAGATATTAAAAATATTTTTTTAAAAAAATATATTATTTTATACATTTCCAAACACAAACACTTTAAAAAATAATTTTTATTTCACTCTAAACAAAACAGTAACATGCTTAGAAAAGTCAAATGTCTTTTGAGTCCACAAACCACATAATTGGGGCATCACAGTTTTCTCAACATCTCTCAGCTCCTGCAAAGCCAGACTTAGAGCATATGATTCCCAAAAAACTGACTAGATAAGATCCACTCAAATTGAATCATGTATCTACTTCTTCTAAGTATCACACGAGATTTCAGATGATCAAAAACTCTGGCAGTTATTCCAAAAATCTGATGGCCGAAATGTGCTAATCCAGCCTAAATTGATAATCAAGCTTTTCAGTATCTCTCTCCAAACCGGAAGAACACTGAACCATTGCCAGTGTTATGATCAACAGCATACTCAGCTCGAACTAAACCCAGCTTGACACCAACTCCATAAGATGAACCATGACCCATTCGCCTGTAGACCTCTGTTGGGTTCCCCTTCACATCCTTAGAAGTTCCTAGATCGTTGCCATGCTCTGCAAATGCATAAACATGCGTATTTCTCACAGGTATGCGTATCTCCGCTCCGAGCTGGAAGCAACATTGAAAAGAGGGATCAGATAGCTGACAGCAAGTCCAAATCTATGGATTGCGGGAACAATCATATTTTACCATCTGCAAACAATTAGTTCTTGCAAGGGTTCCATTTTCAGAAGAAACATCAAGTAAGAACCAGATAGAACACAGTTCATCTTGATCCTAGGTAAAATGTTGTCTCCAGTAAAACTTACCTCAAGAATGTTTCTGGCTGCTCCCAGCTCACCCATATTGTAACCCCTCACAGAATAAGGTCCCCCAAGAGTAAAAGCATCATAACTTGGAAGGTCTCCAACACAACCACCATAATGGCCATTTAGTACTAGTACAGGTGGTGGTGGTTTCCCAGCACCTTCCTCCACCTCCTTCAACTGGATAAATCGGGTCAATGTCAGCTGGTGACGGTTGAAGAATGGAAACTTGCTGCCGATGCCAAGGCCTTGGTCCACCTGCAATTCATACATAAAATACGTAGGTTACCCAGGCAGTGAAGAGTTTACATATGAAAATCACAAGAATGAGAGTAGCCGATTGTTCTTGTACAGGAGGAAAAACCTAGTGCTCATTGTCAGCCCCAAATTTGCATGAGCCCCAATGATTAAATCAAACCATACAATATCCACCAAACTCACAAACCAAGCAAGGAGGCTCTTAAAAACAAGAAATAAGGGTCTATGGCAACTCAAACAACCAGGTCTGGTTTGTTCTCAACCAATCCTAGAAAGAAAATGGAATCGTCCTTCAACTAATCAGATCATCGGATCAGCTAATCTCTGGTTAGAAAAAAAGAGACCTAACTATGAAATTTAAAAACTGGCTCCACCATTCACAATAGTAACGCTGTGTTTCCCCAAACAACCCATAAATTAACAAAAGATTTTCTGACCTGGAATACGTTCCTATCACCAACTACAGCTCCATTTACAAACTTGGTGTTGTCACGCGTGATGTTGGCCTGTAAGAATGCCATCCGGTCAACGCCAGTGCCACTGAGAGTTGTTGGAGGTCCATCTGCACTAATTCCTCCACTTGGCAATACTCTTTGACCATTTGAAGAGATATGGCTACTTTCATCGCTTGTTGTTATCTCTTCCATCACAATCCCATAGGTGAATTTGCTCTGACGGGTAAAATTCTGTTCCACACGTAACATATATCCACTCATTAGGAAATCATTTTAATGAATTTAAAGATGTTTTCGACCACCTAGATTTGGACATGGGAGAACATTCACCTCTGTAATGTTAGCTTTCATGCCAGTCCGGTCAACCCATATCGGAGGGACTTCATCCACTCCTGGCCCACCAGTAAAGACTGGACTCAGTTTCCGGATGTTGAAGCAGCTTGCACGGAGAGTTTGGTTTCGTGAACTATATAAACCATCCAAATATGGATGAACATACTCAAGCTTAAAAGACAGATCCTCCTGAGGAAACTCCATAGACATTTCAGTAATGAAATCTCACATAAATTGGTAACAAACCATTCCTGAAAATTATTGAGAAAAAGGAAATGTATATTCAGGAGAAATTACCTGAGCCGAAAAGAAATTGCTGGTGGTTATAGAACCAAGAATGGACCGATTCAACCCTTTGATATTCCGATGTTCAAAGGAAACAGTTCCACCAGGCTGGAATGAAGCCTGAAGAGGAGGGATATGGCATTAAATAGGAATTTTGGCATTTAAGCTTTACAACCCTAATAACTACGAGCAAGTTCAAATTGCATAACTGGATATACATACTAATGTGGGACGTCCTCCACGTCCAGGAACAATGCTCCACTCTGTACTGACTTCAGCCGATTTAGGCTCCAATTCTTTAAGCTTGATCTCAACAATGATTCCTCCCTCATTCTTCTCATCTGGCCTTGGATTGACTTCAATGTTTGAAAACAAGGCTAGGGAGTTGATGTTCCTCAGAGCTTGTTTCCCAGCTTCAATGTTAAAAACTTGACCTTGTCGAAGCTGTTGTTACCAATTAAAAAACACAAAATAAATCAACCTACAAAATGAGCAATTAGCAAAAGTTCATTATATTAAAAAGTCAGCAGTATAAAAAAGGAGGCATTGTCAATGGAGGGGCAGCATCATGATAGACCATCCTTTATCTATTTCACCAAACACTGTCATTAAGTATTTGTAACATGACTGGTAATGCAGTAAAGCACAAAGAGCATGGATTCTAGAGTTTCTATGTGTGAGGATCACAATAGATTGTTGAAGAGTTATTCATCAAATGGAAATAGAATTTAAGAATCTGTCTTTTCATGTCTTTTGTCCATAATATGGAGAAAAGTTTTAGAGGAGAGCAGATTGATGAAGATTTATGCATTAAAGATGCATGCTTATTATTTCAATCCTACAAGAAGCAGCAGCAATCTTGTCTGTTCACAATTTACTACTATTCAGAGACCTGATTTGATGTAATCATATACCAATGCTCTGTACTCAGGTATCTACAGTTACTGCTGAACAAAGAAAAACAATAACTAATCTAGAACTACAGCTTAGATTGTGCCCTAAACTCAATGAAGCATCCACATTCATAGACAATCAATCGGCACCTAGCTATCATACAGAGGCAACACAAAAAACAAATTCAAAGCCGATTTCCATTCACCTGTTTGGGCAACTCTCTCTTGACAACAGGAAGTTGTGTGTGCCCTTCAACAACGTTCCCCAACTTATCCAGATACTGAATAACCAATTGAGTAACATCCCCTTCCACAACCTCACAAACCACCTCCTTAGTATTCAAATTCCCAAAATTCACAACTTGAGCACAAGCATACCCCTCGTCATGATACCATTTCTGCACTCTATCCCTAATCTTCTGCAACAACCGTGCACTAACCTTCCCCTGCTCCCTCAACATCTGCAAAACCTCCCGATGTACCTGCGTAGGCAACAAACACGGCCTTGCCCTCTCAATCCTCCTCCTATAATCCTTCTCCTGACTCCTATAATACTCCAACTTCTCCTTATCAGTCATATCTGAATCCATTTCGATCGGTTTCGATTGCTGCATTAATCCAACATTAATGCACCTAAACTTATCAGCTGATTGCCATGTGCTTTCAGTGAAGGAAATTGTGATCCCTATAGTTCCATCAGGATTTGTCTTTCCTTCCATATCCACTTTCTCGAACATTCCGCAAGTAGCTAGACTTTCAAGTTCCTTTTGTAACTGAGCTTTCGTGTAAACTCCGCCCGGACGGAGCGAAACCATCTCGAAAAACGAGTCTTCCGTGCCTACAGTAGTCCATCTTCGCCGGTCGAAGAACAGAATTTCCGATAGTTTGTATTTTTTGAAACCGCTAAGCTTGTTTAATTGAACAACAATGTTGGCTGGCAATCCGTGTGAGTCCCAATCTTCCGATTGTGACTCATCGGCATTCGCCGGCGCTACAAAAAACAGCTTCTTCCAGAACTCTCCTCCTGCTCCTCCGTCCCCGCCACCACCTCCTCCTCCTCCTCCTCCGCCTCCGCCTCCACAATTGCCTCCACCGCCGCTGTCGATGACGGGGGTTAGGCGGAAAAAGATACTGGCGGCAGCGGCGGTGCCGGAGAAGGTGAGGGCTTTAAGGAGGGAATTCTTGATTTTTGGTTGTTTGGAATTGGAGTTGGAGTTGGAGTTGGAGTTGGAGTTGGAGTGGGGTTTAGGGTTTAGTGGTGAAGGGGAAGAAGTAGGGGAAAAGAGATCGCATTTGATGGAGGAAGCGCGTGGATTGAAGCTGGCGCTTTGCTTTCTGCGGGAGGAGAGGATGGGTGTGTTGGGAAGGAGGTTGCTGGATGCGGTGAAGGACATGGTTTTTGGAGAGGGAGAGGGGGGGAGAAGGAATGACTGCTATCAAGTAGATAGATATAGATAGCTCAAGTAAAGTGTTCACTTGTTTTTTTTTTTTTATAAAAAAAAATAAGTTCATAGGGTTGGTTATGTAGGAGAAATGAAAGGGAAAGAGAAAGGAAATATCAATCTAGCCCTTATAAATTGCATATGGAAACTAATTTGATTTCATAGTCTAAGTTTCAATCGATTATAATCTTTAATTTAATAAACACTCAAATGATTATACAATTGAATGTTTTATCCAAATATCTGCTCTAATAAAATCTCATATATGTCTTTATAAATTTTTTTTTATTAATGTGGGTGTCCGAGCTAGTTTGCGTATATTTTTATTAATCCCACGAGACCTGAAGTTAATAATAATATAAATTTCTAGTGATCATCATATTAGTAATTACGTTATCCAAACTGAAATATTCTTAGAATCTTGAGTATATGTATTGTTGCGGAATAATTCAAAATTGTTTATTTTGTCGCATGAGATAGGTTCTAATGCATATATTTGGCTAGATTACGCATCAATTTGTATATTTTTTTGTTGTTGTTGTTCATGAGAATAAAAACATCTGAATTATTAAAATCTAAGTATTATAAATGCAGGAGTTTGGATTATGCAAATGAAATGTCTGGTAAAAAGTCTAAAAGGGATGAAATACCATTTACCAAGTTTTAGTTATTTTAGTTATTTTTTTTTGGCAAAGTTGTAATATTATTTTGATGATAAATTGTACTATTAATATTAGAATGACTCTTTAATTATTAAATAAAAAATAATAGCAGTTATATAAATAATTAAATATTTGTTGCTTTTTTTTTTGAAGGGTTATTAAGTATTATTGCTTATATAAATTTCAGGATATAATGTATAATTTCTTAAAGTATAATGAGTGAAGGAGATCAAACCTTAATTTTTTTTTATATATATATAAAAATATTTTAATATATTTTTTTTTCAAAATATATTTTTTAAAAACACCCTATACTATAATACTATATACACTAAGAGTTTATTACTCAATGCGGTTTTTGATTTGTTAGTGGAAAAAAAAAGGAAACATGTGGCCTTTCGCTATTTTGGAAAACGTTGGGGTAAATTGAACAAGAAAATGAATTACAGGGGGCGAGATTTTTCGAAACAAAACATAGAGGGCAAAATAGGGTTTTTGTAATTTTGAAAAGAGGTCTTTTATCGTTCTTATTATCAAGTGAGAGGAGGAAGTGGAGTTGAGCCGCTTGCTCGCAAAGGCAGAGGAGGGAATCGAAAATGGGACGCGCTATTCTGTCACACTTTCTCATCCTTTCAAACCCCGCTCCTCTACTCTCCTCTTCTTCAATGTACTCTCTCTCTCTACGCTCTATATTTCATGCAGTTACTTTGTTGCGTATTTAAATAGTATGTCGCCTCTCTACTCGCACATTCACTCCCTCTCCGATTTCAGTTCAAAATTGAATGGTTTTGCAAGTAAAAGTGTGCGAATTCGACAAAATTCAAAATACAGCAACGGTTTCCGCTGCTACTGCGACGTCTCGCACTCTCAACAAACTTCTCCTGAGAACTCTCCAACCTCTGTGACTGTAAAGTAATATATGACTCGAATTATCGCCTTTTTGTTTTGCTAGCTCGGAGCTATAAGCTTTTTTTTTTATTTAATTACTCGATTTTTTTTTTTGACAGGAAGAGGATAGTGTCTGGAGTGCAACCAACAGGATCTGTTCACCTAGGGAATTATCTTGGTGCCATTAAGAACTGGATTGCTCTTCAGGTTCTTTTTTGGCTACTATTTCTTTTCCTTTTTTTTAAAAAAAAAACTGACTCAGTTTCTTGACATGATTTGCTATAACTGTTGCAGAATACATACGAGACTCTCTTCTTCATAGTAGACCTCCATGCGGTATGTAGTTTCCAAACTTCATATTCAGAGTAATTTTAGATTTCATAGATTCTATGTAGTGCAACTGAGCTGAAGGAAGAATTTTTATGCTCTTTTGGTTGATGTTTAAAAATTAGGAAAATTTGTTTAGATTTCTACATTGCTTTAGTCCTATTTGTTTAGCATTCTTTTTATTAAGTTTTTGAATTTCCATTGATTAGCCTTGCAGTTTTTATAATGTTAGGACTTATGCACTTATTGGCTATGTGGGAAACTTGTCGATGCTTTATTTTTTTGAATATTAAGATACTTATAGTAGGGGATAGCCTGCCTGCTTTCGCTGCCCAAATCAAATCATAAATAGATAAATGTGAGACTTAAGGTGCCTTTTGGTGTGAAGGGGTTAGAGAGTTCAATCTGGGGAGAAAGCTGGTGAAGAGAGGGATCGTTTGATTTAACCAATTAGAGAGTGAGAGAATAGTTATCCCAAGCCAATCTTGGGAAATGGTTCTTATCAAAATTTACACTCTCATGTAGGGTTAGTGCTAGGACATTTATGTTTTTGGCATATTTGATAGAATGATTTGCCTCACTCTGAATTTGGGAGCTATTTATTTCTATATATTTTCAAGTTGAAACTGTTGTGTTTGCTCAACTTCAAAGAATCACCTTTCTTGAAAAACATGTAGAGCACAGGGGGCGCATATATACATTTAAACAATACTTTTGCCTGTCATGTCTTTGGATTGTGTTTCTGTGGTGGGGGGTTGGGGGAGAGAGATTCTTTCAAAGAAACAGTAATGCTGCAGAAGTAATTCTAGGGAAGTTATGTTCTTTGTTTGAATGTATGATGGTGGAAAAAGGGTTTGCCATCCCCTCTTTTTGGCAAGAGAGTAAAATGAGACGTATAATTAGTTAAGTATTACTATATCCTTCAGGGTGGAGTTAATCATAAGGATACCATGAAAAGAACAAGTATATACATCAAACTCTCTTACCTACTCAACACCCAAATTTGTGATGCTGAGATCTTTTATTTTGGAAGGAGGATAAGGTTAAATTCCCTCCAAAACTCTCATATCTCTATCCTGTCCTTGAAAAAGATAACGTTTCCTAATGAGTTTTAAAGGTTCATCCTCTTCTCTTTTCTTGATAACTCTCCCATTATAACAGTGTTAATTTGATCAAACCAAATATTCCCTTTTCTTTTTCCTAATAATGATTTTGGGGGAAAAAGTAGAAAGTGCTGTCACTGCCCCTAGATGGAACATCTGGATGTTTCCTTTTTCTCTTTTTGTTGAGGAGCAGGTTGGGTTAATTGATTGATGTTACTGTGTTCTCATGCTCCCCTGGAATTAAGGTTAGAATTTCATAGATGATGGACCTTTACCATGAATCTGTTTATACGAGAACTCTTTCCATAGATCTGTCTTTATGCTGAATCTTAACTAATTTAAAACAATATTAGTGCTACACAAAATTGGGTGCCCAACTAACCTGTTGTAAGCAAAAACTTGAGCGACATGCTTATTATTAAAAGCACCCCAATGAGGAACCTGATGCATCCTTGACTTTTTCTGAGAAACTGTGTGAAAAGTAGGAGTCTAATGCATCTTGTTCATTGGCACTTCTCGAAATAATGAGCATGTTCTTTTACTTGAGAGGGGTGGAGATGTGAATTCTAACCTGATTTTCTTGTTTATGCCTTGATTCATGCTTGGTGGGGTTCGGTTTCTTGGGGACTACATATCCTTGATCTTTTAAATTTCACATCATTTTTTCTTGTTCTTATACAACATAATTGGACAATTCTTAACCGTCACAGATTTTCTGTTGAACTTCCAGATTACACTACCATATGATACAAAAGAATTGTCTAAGGCAACAAGGGATACAGCAGCAATTTATTTGGCTTGTGGTATAGACGCTTCAAAGGTCTTGCAGCTATTGATCCTTGATAATGCTGCTTACTCAGTAGTTTGAGTAGATATTTGGCATTAATGTTTATTAAATTAGTCTGATTACCCTGATATACCTGCAGGCTTCTGTTTTTGTACAGTCTCATGTTCATGCACATGTAGAGCTTATGTGGCTTCTAAGTTCTGCCACGCCAATTGGTTGGCTTAACAGAATGATCCAGTTTAAAGAGAAATCCCGTAAGGCGGTGGGTGTGTAGCTCAATATTAACACTTGATATCCTGTTGCTTGAGCAGCTATTCCCATTCATATCAAGTTCTATGGAATATTTTCTTTGGTTATACCATGTGTATCTTATCATTGACATTGGGATTTCCATGCATAAGATAACAGGTTGATGTGCATGGAGTTCTGTGACTTCTGTCCAACCTGTAAACATATATTAAAACTGACAGAGGAATTGAATATGTAAACTGTTCTCTTCTAGCGCAAAAAAAAAGAAGAAAAAAGGTTCATCTAGCATAAAGAACAGTGTTCTGGCAATATCCAAGGATCCTTTCTTTTGAAAAACACGAAACATCTAGTTTTTGTTTAGTGGAGGAAGCCAAAGGGCAAAATGTTTTTTTTTTTTGCACATATCTTCTCAAAGCATGTCTAGTTGCATTCTGTATTACCATAGAACAACAATTATCATTACTAACCATCACTAGCGTCAACGCTTCACATTTAGTGTCAGGAGATGTAAGGTCTTCATAGCAGACTCTACATTTTCTCTTACTTTATGCTATTGTTATAACCCTTTCTGCTGTTTAAACTAACTTTATATCATGGTTTTTTCCTCTGCAGGGGGATGAAAATGTCGGGGTTGCTCTTTTGACTTATCCAGTTCTTATGGCTTCTGATATTCTCTTGTATCAGGTGGTTTCCAACATGAGCACATATTTTGTGAAACTTTTATCTTTTAGAAGTTTTATAACAATATCTGGATCCTTTTGTAATTTAGTGTCACAGATAATGAGAAAGTAGGCGGTTGAGGAATTTTCTGATGCGCAATGAGTGTGATATGTTTGATCAGGAATAGTTATTGATTATCTCATTCGCTAGTCCTAATTTACCTTTCTGTTGGTGTAAAAATGGTAATCAACCTGAATGCAAAATCCTTATAAATTGCAGCATGCTTCTGCAGTCTGATTTTGTCCCAGTTGGTGAGGATCAGAAGCAACATCTGGAGTTGACCCGTGAACTGGCTGAGCGTGTTAATTATTTATATGGAGGAAGGAAGTGGAAAAAATTGGGAGGGTAAAAATTACATCTCTACTTAGAGCTACAAAATATATCTACGTTTTTTAAAAGACTAGACTATATGTCATCATTTCTTGACTACTTTTGTATTCTGCCACAGGCGAGGAGGTGCTATCTTTAAGGTTGATGCTTGGTTCTGTTTCTTGATTTCTGGTTATCTTACATTTCATGATGAAATAACAAGTGATGAGACAATTTTTCTGTGATAATTTTTCCCATGTAGGTCCCTGAACCACTTATACCACCAGCTGGAGCCCGAGTTATGTCACTAACTGATGGTCTTTCCAAGGTGCTCTACTTATTTTAATTTATGGTTTGGTAGTTTTAAGTTGGCAGGCTCGAGAAATTTATCTTTGCATCAATCAAGGCATTGAATACAGACTTGATTTGTGAGCAAAACCCAATTGATTTTCTTAGGGGATGGACTTTCTTCTGTTCCTATTCTGTTTTCCATTTCCTTTTCTACTGTCATCATCTGAAGCAATAAATCCATGCAAGGCCTGCATTTACAAAACCCACAGCTTGAAGAGGAAGGGGTGCAAATGCACTTAAGCCACTTTACCACTACCCAAATTCACAATTGGTTGTTTACCAATTAATGGCATTTCATTGTTTGGAAGAAGTGTCTTAACAATTTATTGATAATTATTTTATGTTGGTGCACTGATTTTCTTGTACACAAATTCAAAGTTGTCCTTTGGTTTCTGCCATTGCAGAAAAAATATGATTTGGCATTTAAGTTTCTAATAATGGGCAGCAGTTTATGCTCTGACCATATAGGCAGAAAGGCAGCAAGTTAACCAAACAAATAACTCGTAAACTTCTTTTCTCTTGTCCATAGAAGAGATTGCACACTTACTAACACTTTCTTGTGGTTTAATCTTATAGATGTCGAAGTCTGCACCTTCTGACCAGTCTCGAATCAATCTTCTTGATCCAAAAGATGTGAGTTGAGTCAGTGATTTCCTTTACATGTATTTTGCTCTGAACAGTGTGACATTAAATATAAGAAATGATTGCTACTATAAACACTATAAGGTATGATTATAATTTCATCAAGAGCTCAAGTGATGGTTGATATTTTTCTGTGGTGTGGAAATGAAGAATTTTAGCATCTTGGTCCTGCCAAATTCAATAACTAATTAGCAGGACTCATCTTTCCATAAACTTTGTGTTATCATTAAATCTTGAAAGTGTGGGAGAAATATTAAAACCTCGATGATTTTGCTCCTGTCAAAATGTTGACTTTTAAAATTGGCTTTCCATAAACTGTGTTATCATTAAATCTCGAGGTATGATGAACGATATTTTGATTATGGTTCTCTGAATTTCATGCTTATAAATTTTGAAACTCTTGCTGGAAAAAGTGACAGTCACTCAACAGCTCCTTTTGTCTTGTAGGTAATAGCAAACAAGATCAAGCGTTGCAAAACTGATTCATTTCCAGCGTTAGTTCTTTATCCATCTAGAAAATTGTGATAGCTTTTTTCCCCTCTTTTCTATATCTTTTGATCCAAGAACATTTCTGGAGCATTGTATCTTAAGGTCCCTCTCATCTTGTGCCTTTTGCTTTTCCACTTGCAATTCATGCAGCCTGGAATTTGACAATCCTGAAAGGCCTGAATGCAACAATCTTCTTTCGGTATATCAGCTTGTTTCAGGCAAGACGAAAGAGGTATTGTAATTCACATCTTATTTACTTTGGTCAATTCCTTGCTTTATGCCTGTTCATGATTCTCTGACCTTGTGTTTCATGTTCAATCTTTTCTTTAATCTTGGGATTGAAGAATGTTGGCAACTGTGTTTTGAGGAAATGATTGATCTTGTAATTCTGGGCAGTTGTGAGGTCTTATGATATTCCACTCTGACCATGTCTGCTGAACACTGATTGTAGGATGTAGCAAAGGAATGTCAGGGTTTGAATTGGGGCTCATTCAAACCTCTCCTAACAGATGCCTTGATTGAACATCTACATCCCATCCAGGTTTCTACCTCTATACATGCCTTTCTCTTTCACTAGGGTCAGGGACAAATGCTATACTTAGTTACACAAGTTGTCTTAGATACTGAAGTGATTATTGTTGTGTAACTGAACATGCCAGTTCCAGTGCAACATGATTGTAGCATATGGCTTTTGACCGGAGTTCATGAAAATCAGTTGCTTTCCCATTTGCACCTAGTTTGATCTCAGCTGATGTACTTTAGAGAACAGAAAGTATGGAGGGGTCATTTCTATGCCTTTCTATATTTTATTACAGATATTGTTAGTAATCTACATGTACTGTCCTTCCCTATCCCTGCCCCCCTCCTCAGGAGTACTGCTGCACATCTATTTAGTAATACAATTGATTGCTGCTGCACTTGTATGTGCAGTATCATTGATCATGCCCAACTTGGTTTTGTATGTTGTCCTACTCTGAACCTGGGAATTTTCACCAACTAACAAGTACCTAGAGAAATTTTGGAAAACTGCAGTCTGATTTTATGTTGCCTAGTGCCATGTAACTTGCTGGTTGATGAACTTGCATTGAAGACTGCTGGAAATAGATAGTTTGATGCCCAACCCGCTAATTGATTGTAAATCCCTGAAAATGGGTGCCAATTAGTTTATGCTGTCTCTATCAGTTATTGACCTTACTGTTGCATGTTCTGGCACAGTTTGCATTTTTTGATCACTGACAATTCATATGCAGTTTTTATAAGTAAAATAATCTATTCATATATGGCTGTTTTTTCCGCCTAATGATGGCATGTTTTATATAATGTGCCAAAGAGCATCTATTCATTGTTGTGCTGAGAACCAACTTGGCCTCCACTTTTTCTGTCATAATCATTTATTTTGGTGTCCCCATCATCAATGAAGTTCTCAACCTTTTCAGGTTCGGTATGAGGAAATACATTCTGATTCGGCTTATCTGGATAGTGTTTTGGAGGAAGGTGCCAGAAAAGCTTCAGAGATTGCAGATGCCACTCTCAAAAATGTATACCAAGCAATGGGATTCCTGCGGAGATAGGCAAGCCTTTTTCAGAAATCTTAAAAATCAACTTCCTTTGCCCAGCTTTACATGGAACATAACCATGAGCATAAACTTGGTGAGGAGATAATTATTGATTTAGCTTTTCTTCCTAATAAAGAAAATTTTGGTTGGATAAGTGCTTTGAATATCCTTTAAACTATTTACAGAATTTAAAAACTGTTTCAATTTAATCTTGCTTTTGGGCTACTGACGTGGGAAAAGTCCACATGTTGTGCTGTATCTATCAAGAAAATTACATTTAATTTTTTAGTGTCCCAAACCGACTGAAAAATTAATTGTTCTGGGAGTAGATTAACATATGTTTTCCGAGAAATTGTCTCTCCAGAATCGCGGTCAGGCCAAATTGTGTAGAAAAGCTTTTGCTAGTCTCTGAAAACATAAACTTATCTCAACTAACAACTGCTAGATGAATCTAATTATGGTAATTCATTTATATTTCTCGCAGGTGCCTAGGAGGAATGATCGTGTAGATTTTTGTACTCGGATTGATTAAGGACTCATTCATTCATTGTCTTTCTTCTCAAATTCCAGCAGACGCCATTGTCATTGGATCTTTAACTACT
Source organism: Populus trichocarpa (assembly GCF_000002775.5). Classification (NCBI taxonomy): domain Eukaryota; kingdom Viridiplantae; phylum Streptophyta; class Magnoliopsida; order Malpighiales; family Salicaceae; genus Populus; species Populus trichocarpa. Next base: position 16,897,329 of record NC_037287.2, on the reverse strand, counting down.
TCAATGAACAGAGAACTGATTACAACAGCGGGCTAAAGGGTAGATTAACTCAATAAGACGTGAGCTAAAAGGGTATAAGATGAAATGACGGTGGACGAAGACAAGAGTCATGGGTTCTGAAAACTTCAAATTCTTTTTCTTGAGTGACACTCGAACTTGAAACCTTTTTCTCGATGGAGGAGGACAGGAGTGTTTATTAAATCATAGGCTTGTTGACATGGATGTTACCGACTAGCATATCTTGAATCAGGTACAAATATCTACAAGTGTTCACATGTTTTGGCGATTATTTCTCCTAGTTGAATAACTTGGCGAGGGAAAAAAAACCGCTAGCATGCTCTACATGCATGAGATAAAAAAAAAAAAAAAAAAAGGAAGGAAGAAAGCGATCAGTGGAAGGAAGGGATATGTGTCTCGGCAGTCATCCTTTATTATCTAGGGCTAGAGCTGTTTGAGATGTGTTTCAAATGGTATTTTTTTAGAAGTTAATTTTATTTTGTTTAAAATTAATGTTTTTAATTATTTTTATATGTTGATGTTAAAAATGTTTTATTTGTCTCGGCAATCAGCTATCCTAAACACGTTGTGGGCCTCGTTGGTGTTTTGAGCACAGCTGCTCAAAACGCCCCAAAGGCCCAGAAGCTTCCGCAGCTATCAGGATTTGAGAGTGGGATTTACATGATGCCATGCTCGAGGAGAGAAAGATATGTTTACAGAAAGTTTGGAAAGGTTTTTGATAATTTCTTATTATCAGAATGTTTAGAACACCTCCGTTATTTATATAGGATATAAGTCTAAAAAATATTTTTAATAAAGGTAAAATCGCAACACTAATAAAAATAATCCTAATCTAAAATAAATAGCTTTAATTAAAACTCAAAATTCATGTCAGAACTCTACTCCAACTTGAAAAATCCTTGGTTCTCATCATTATAAGTTGGATTTACTTTTAGTTTAGGGTGGAGTTTCATTTTTTACTCAAGTTTCAGGGGGTATGGCTGAATCGTAGACTTAACCAAATGTTGATGTCTAGCTTGCATCCTCCTTTCCAGGGCAAGAAATTTGTTTCTTGCTTTAAATAAGAATCGAAGATCAATGAATTTCTCTCTAATTGCATGTTTAACTTCTTAAGGACAAGTATCACGGGAGTCTTTTGTAATCACTCCAGAAAAAGGAATCATGCCCGAGAATTCCAACTTTAGTTGAGAACCATTGAAGGGACTGCATCTGGGAATAGGAAGCTTAAATTATTTAGTGTTTCCATATTGGAAGAGGATGCTAACCTCAGCTTTGAAGTGTTTCTGACATCATGTGAAAGAAACATACCTAGGAATATTATATAAAACATTTGTATTGCCAACCATATGATTACCGTTGTAGAGTCAGCCAACCAGGAAACTAGTAGATTCCTCTTACCTTATATGCCAAAGGTAGAGAAGGCAGAAACAATTATCTACTGGACCATTTCAAGTGTGAAAGTAGATGAAGAATTGCTTACAGACTGCTGATTCAAAGAAGGAACCAAAGAAGCAGCTGTGAAATTAGACTGAAAAACATTATAAAAGACTAGAGTGTGTCGATTTTGAGGTTGCACTCGACAATCTTTAATGACATGCCCCTTCTTTTTGCAATAATTGTGAATTTCTTGTTGTAGTGTTTTGTAATATGTTCAAACTCCTTGCAATTGTAGCACTGAGTTTGTGACCTGAATCTTCCTTTGCTTTGAGCAGGATATGCCAAATTAACCATCTCAAGTGTCATCGTTTCTGAATTAAAGTCATGTTAACTAGGCGTTGTTCTTCATGTAATTGTAGCTGATGAACAACTTGTAATGCCACTAAGGTCTCTTTAGAAACAATTAATAGAATGGACTATCTTAGAATATTCACTCCATAAATTAATAAATCTAGAATAGAATTGCTTAATAAAAAGATTATCTTGGTAATAATTGTCAATTTTTAACTCCAATTAAAACTTTCGGGCAATATAATTTTGAGAATAAATGCTTCAAAGATAACTCCACATTTCCAAAACAGAAGTGGGTGAAAAAAAAATTATTTACCATATATGGTTCAGTAGAACCTAATAATCAATAGATAAAGCAAGCCTCCTTACTCTTTCCGAAATCAATCTCCTTGAAATTAATGAGAGTTTTACTCTCTCCGAAATCAATCTCCTTGAAATCTAAGTGACCCCACAATTTTTATTATTCACAAACATCTTGGGTTGAAACTTACAAATGGAGTAATTTTTTTCATTAAAACAAACAATATAATTTTCTTTTTTTATGATAAATCAAAAGAAAAAAACTAAACCAATAAAAAAATAGACCTTAATGTCAAAAGAATCTCTCTACACGGAGAAACTGCCTATAACCTCAAACCAAGAAAACATCTCAAGAGAGAAACCCAAGAAAAATATCTCACAACACAGGCAAGAAAAATACTATCCCAAATAATTAAATATAAAATTTAGAATTTTTGCTCTGATAATGGTACCAATGCCTCTCAATGGAGAATCTCCTCTCTTTTTTTAATAGTAAAGTATCAATATATTTATATTCTACAATCACTTTAAGATCATAATTATTATTGCCTATCAATCAATCTCCCGGCACCAAGCTCCCTCTCTCTGAATCAAGCAATTGCATTTCAATCAATCAAGATATTACACCTAACATATTCTTCAGATTCTCATATTGATTTGTCTCTACATGCTCAGCTTTGGATTTTTTTTTCTCCCTGCCCCATCGTACGTAAGGTCTGTCGTGGCCTGTTAGTTTTCATTTGTTGATTGCAATAGCATGTGAAGCTCAATTAACTGAGATGTTCTCGTATGTGTTTATTCATAATTCCCAAAAGAACATGTCATTGGTGTCCAGTTTGGCTTCAGGCTGGTTATTCTCGTATGTACAAAGTTTCAGGATATTTCCCGCTGATTTACACGACCGAAACAAAAGAGAGCAGGGACTGCTATTCAACTCCTCCTTCCATTGTCCATGTATCCTGGTCCACGCGCTTCTCTCAAACTAAAATCCTATGGCTTAATCCGTGGTCTATTTTCGGGTTAGTTTGGAAGGAATGAGGGATATCCAGTCTGGAACATGACCCCCTTCTGAATTCTCTGGAGCCTATCCTGTCTTCACAAGGTTAAAACAGCATCCTGAGATCTCTCATTTGGCGGCAAGTGGCAAGCTATTGCATTTCCAGGAGGCTGTTTCAACTTATTACAGTTATTTAATTTAGGATACTCTTTAATATTTTTTCATGCTTTCAGTTTAACGAGGATTCGTTATCTACAGGTGTTTCCTTCCTGCAAAAGGACAGAAAAGAAAAAACCAAAACCATCCATTTGACAATTGACAAGCATTGGTTTCTTTCTGGAGACTGGAAACGTCAATTCTGCTCTCCTGACAATCATCGTTGAGCTGTTATTAGAAGGCAGATTCGGTCCTCTAGAAATTGCCATCTGAAAGTGAAACTACTTCCGTGTTCGTTGATTTATTCATAGGCTTCATCAATATAAGTTTAAGAGGCCTGAATTATAGAGAAAGCAAAGAGGCAGGAATGCTCCTACGAAGTTAATGAGTGTTGACATAGGCAAACTAGAGAGATTTTTCATTGCAATCCCACAGTAAAAACACCATCTTAGACTGAAGGCTTGGAAAGCATGGTACGACTGTAAATTACAACAGGCTGTCCTGTATAAAAGACCAGGATAAAGCTCTGTTCAATCCGCCATTACCAGGATCAAGCTCTGTTCAATCCGCCATCCCTCTCAAAGCTAACTCCTACCAAATACTCAAATTACTGTACAAAGCATATCCTAAGATACTACCAGAGCATCATCAGAACATGTATCGCTTCAGAAAAAAAAAAAGGTCCTATAATAAAGAGCAGGACCAGAGCTTAGGCATGCACACCATTGCAATTGCTGTAGATACCATCTGTCGGTATTTTTGCAAACTTAGTTGCATTTCCATTTTGGCAGAGGCTAATTTTTTTGGCCATTCCATTGGGAATCTTGTGAGCATGTAAGAGAGAATCTAGTTGGTCACATGCTGCTGCTATCAGGCCTGCAATTTGAAGGTTGTTTATCAAATGTCAAAGTTAGACATTAGAAATAAGAAGCATCCTATCTAGTAACTAATTAAGTTGACGAAAAGAAGAAAACTAGTCTTTTGGTTGAAGATGAGAAAAAAATATTACTCTTGCAATATGGAGAAGAGTGAGAGAGGTACCTAAGAATAGTGCAGAAGGTTTCCCGGGTCTTGATTTAAATTCAGGATGGAATTGAGCACCAATATAGTAAGGATGATTAGGCAGCTCAACTATCTGTTACATCAATGAGGCAAATTAACTTAGAATAACTGTATATAACTATTGATCCTAAAGAAATTTGAAAAATGCAAAAACGGAAGTCTGCAAGTCCAAAACTCTCTACCTCCATGCGTTGACCAGTTTCATCCTTGCCAGTGAATGAGAGACCAGCATCTTCCAGGCGTGATACCATATCAGGATTCACCTGCATAAACAAGACTTCTTATTATCTCGAGTAACTATCTACTTACATGGCAAAGATATGCATCTTGAGTTCTCGACACCCCATACCTCATATCTATGCCGATGTCTCTCATCAATGAAGCCTCTATTACCATATCTGACAGAATCCAGAATCCAGAGTTTAGCCAGTATCAGAAATTCACAATTAAATAAACTTGATCTACCTGTTGTATACATATTTCAGGTTGATTTATGATAAATATGTCATAAGCAAAAAGTTTCTTCCTGTAACTTTCATAGTCTTATGATATGAATAACAGCCTTTTACATCATCAAAATTTATCATACATGAATATAGGCGCTACCATATCAATATCGTTATCAAGCCCTCAAATCACTTACAATTTTGCTGATTTGCAGTCCATAACTTGGAAATATGTCCTCCTTGACCCAAGACGCATGGTGCCTCCCAAGTGGGTTTTTGATCCCTGATAAGGTAAAATGTCAGGCTAAACAGGAAACTTAGACAACCAGTTGGCACCATAGTTCTAAACTGAGGGGACAATACAAAACCTCAGGCATAAATATAACACAGGGATCCTTGGTGTCAGGATCAAATTCTGTGCTGTTAGCATCTTGCAGGCCAAGGATGGATCGTGCAAACTCAATGACTGCAATTTGCATTCCCAGACAGATTCCAAGGAATGGAATTCTGTTTTCTCGGGCATACTTGGCTGCAAGAATTTTCCCTTCCACGCCTCTGTCACCAAACCCTCCTGGGACAAGAACACCATCTGAACCCTGAAGACGTAGGCTGGTCAGATGGCTATGAAAGAAAGCTACCAGAACTTTTAAGGGCTGCTACTAAAAAAGAAAATCAGCTTCATGCTTTCAACCATTAGCAATACAAACCTTTAACAACTTCCAAGCAGCCTTGTAAACATCAGGATTCTGCAGGGGGGAGCATTCAAGTTAAGAAGCAAAACCCGGTATAAAGATTAGTTTATATGATATCAGTACTCCAAATTACTAACCTCTTTTGCAGTTTCATCCTCAAGATCACTAGCTGGAATCCAATCCACAACAAGTTTCTTGCGGAGAGAAACAGATGCATGCAAAAGAGCCTGTCAACAGTAAAATAGCTTTTACCACCACGAAAGACTCCATTATCTTATCTTTATTATGGACATAAACACATATACATTCGCACAACGTTTTAAAAGGTAGTTGAATTGTTAGATATGGTCTGCTAGGTTAAAAGTTTGAGATGTATTATTGAAAGTAAGGAAGAGCAGCAACAACCTCAGGGATAAACTTTCACAAAAGACTTAATCACATGAACACGTGAAACTTCCCGCAGAAACAATAATCCTAAGCTTTAAGAAGGTAATGATAGATAAGCGAACCTTTAGTAAAGAAAGGTATGAATCTGAAAGCCCTGTATACTTCCCAACAATGGCAATACGAACCTGCAATTCATGGTTTAAATACATAAATCTCAGGCAGAACATGGCAACAGTTGCTAAATATGAGAATTGAAATTTGCTAGGACCCACTGGTTCAAGCAACATATCACAGAGTTCAGCCCTAGAGGTCCATTCCTTTAAATTAGGCTCCCTTGCAATCCTGCACATTACAAGACAATCATTTTAAGGATGCCAGCAAATAGAAGATATCATGCAAAGCATTGCAGAGGGTAAATCAATGCTAAGTTGGATCACTGGACAAACCCAAGAAGGTTCAGCACTCCCAAAATTGCTTCGTGAGCCTTCTGATCCTAAATGAGAAGGGACACATGGTAGTTGTGAGAATTAGAAGCTAAGAAATGAACTGAATGTCAAAAGTGCTAAAAGTCTACTCACTCTTAAAAGCAAAGGAAGGTGCCAAATGTTAGGAACATCATAGAGGGTGATGATATTTTCTGCCTGAAAAACATGTAAAATAGACATGTAAATATTCAAGTAACATGCATGAAAAGGTTTTTCCTTGTGATCAACTTACAGGGACATGGCAAAATTGAGAGAGTTTCTGCATTACGTTCTCCTCGAGTGCCTGTAAAACAAATGCAAGTCCATAATCTGAAGTTCACAGAGGTTACAATCACTACAAGTGTGCATGTGGTTGTGTCTGTGTGTGTGAGAGAGAGAGAGAGAGATTAAGTTACCAATGTGCTGCGACAAGCTAAGATATTTGGTGTCAAACCTAAGCTTCTCAGCCCACGAACACTGTGCTGAGTTGGTTTTGTTTTCTGCAAAGTGTAAATACACTGATTTTTATAATTCTTTCGTATAGGATAAGTATATATGCACATAGACAATCATCTTATTTACACTGATTATATCCCAAGACAATACTTTAAGGTGCTTACCTGTTCACCAACAGCACTTAGAACAGGCACAAGGCTGACATGAACCAAGCAGAAGTTGCCAGCGCCTGGAAAACAAGCATCATTTAGAAGAAGCCGACTAATCAGAAAAAGTAAAGGCAAGAAGAGTCTCACACAGCATTATGTAAAGTTACGTAGTAGCGGTCTTACCCACACGGTATGAAAACTGCCCTAGAGCTTCAGTAAATGGCATGGACTCGATGTCACCTGCCCACAGGAAAGTTTCTAGTGACACAGAAAAAAATGGAGAACAGCTCATGACCAATTATTCATCAAGAAAGTTGTTACTGTACCAATAGTTCCACCCAATTCAATGACACAAACATCAGCAGGACCCGGCTGTCCGTCTACTGGTATCATTGCCACACGTTCAATCCACTCTTGAATGGCGTCTGTGATGTGTGGGACAACCTGCAGTTTACAAAAACACATAAAGGAGATGAACTATACATGTAAAGCTTGTGGTAGGCTACAGGACAACGTAATAGATAAATTCAGCTAGATATAAACCTGCACAGTTTTTCCCAGATAATCTCCCCTTCTTTCCTTGTCAATAACAGCCTACAGTTCAATAAGACAAGGGAACAATTAACTTCAGTAACAAGATGTCAGCTAATTCTAGAGATTTTTGTTTTCTTCAGAAAAAGATGTTTGATACACTTAAGAAACATGAAGTTTAAACCACTTGCCTGGTAAATCTTTCCGGTGGTGATATTATTATCGCGTGTCAACTTGATATCTAGAAACCTCTCATAATTTCCAAGGTCCAGGTCCACCTTCAAAACAAGATAAATAAGTCAGTTCTCTCAGTCTAGAACAATTCCCTACCTTTCATTAAAGTCATTACTCTGATTTCCTTTTTTTTCGTTTTCCTTGAAATAACATACACTCCAGCCATTTTCTTTTACTTTCACTCGTGACGAGTAAGAAATTTATTAGTTTACAGGTTTAATGGATATGATCTAGCATGATCAGAGTTGGTAATCATAAACAAAATAGAGGGGCATGAGAAATATCCAGCAGTAATTTTTGACAGATTCCATAAATTTTAATGCCATGGACTACAATTCAAAAGGCATATGGAAGCCAATCTTTTGAATCATAGAAATATCCTCTCGAGGATGTGGAGTCCAGGAAATTTATCCACATGCTTAGCATGCATAAGCTACAGTTATTGCTTTCTCAAAGACCCCTTAACAAATCTTCTCGAGTACATTAAAAAAAATGAAGGAACTTTCTACCTCGCCACCATCATCCAAGACAAACACTTCTCCATGCTCAAAGGGCGACATTGTTCCGGCATCAGTGTTTAAGTATGGATCTGAATGAAGACGTAAAATTGAACAAAAAATACAAGAAATTGTTAGCATGAACAGCAATGTAAAGCACTCAAAAGAAGTGGAGAAAGTAGCGACAGCTCCTGATCCTAATTGAGACATAATAATTATTGTAATTAACAACGGACTGCAAATCAAGAAGACCAACATCAAAAGATCATGAAGTAGTGCAAAGCAACAGGACTTGAGAACAAGAAAACTGTCGAAGGAATTTTAAGCAAACTTAACATAGGCCCATTTCAAGGAATTGAAAATGAAAAGGCAAAAGAAATCTACACATGCTTATCTTTTTACCGAACATTTAACTTTATAACCCCCAAAGCAGAAGTTTTGGTGACATGTCCAGAGAGGTGGGTAGGATTTCTGTACACTGAACATGAGATTTGGTTGGAGAGAAGAAACACAGGAGGGAGTAGCGGTTCTTTTCTTATATTTTTTCTAGTAATAGAAAGCTTAAAAAAACATTTAAAAGAAAAGGAGATTTAAGATAGAAAGGTGCAGCAGAACAGACCAATCTTGATAGAAGTAACACGAAAGCCACAGGCCTTGAGAAGCACACCAATACTACTTGCCGTCACTCCTTTCCCAAGCCCACTTACTACTCCTCCAGTCACCACCACGTACTTCATTTTCTTCATTCCTCCTCCTTTGTTCATCTTCAACAGTGCCCTATATATATTCCATTTTTTACAAAAAAACGAGATCAACGAAAAAAACAGAAGAAGCTAGCCAACAGACAATAAACAAAGAGGAAGCAATGTTATAGAAAGGAATGGAAGAACGGTAAAAGACCTTTGCTAAACTTTCTGTGACCTTAAACCGCCTGAAGAAGAAGAAAGAGAATGTTTAGTATTAATTTCAATTCAGGGTCTTCTACAGTGAGCGAGAGGCAATCTTTTCACTGAAGAAGGAAGGCCAAGAAACAGAAGCTAGGTTTGGATTGCGGAAACTCTAGCTGGAGAGGTAGGTACTAAGAAAATGTATTGAGAAGGTGGTGAAAGAGAAAGGAAACTACGGTGGTATGGATTTTGATGAGGGAGGAAAGGAGTGAGGAAGATAACAAAGAGATTGAATGGAATGAGATTGGTTAGCAATGGCGGCTTTTTATATGCATTTGGCAGGTGGTCACCACCCCGGCCCCCTTTCTTCTCTATCTATAATTTTAATATTCAAAATAATATTTCTCCTCTGTTCTTAGTTTTAACTTTTAACTGTGAGTCTGTGACTCTTTTTTTTTTCCTCCTTAAATTATATAGTATATAAAAAGGAAAAAAAAGGAGTCTTGATTTAGCCTTTAGGTGCTCCAAGGAGCCTTTGTGACCACCTTCTTCAGCTTTGACCTTTCACCTTTTCTCTCTTCGTGACTCATGTTTAATATATATATATATATATATAGTCTTTAATTTTGAAATTATATCAACAACCTTTTTGAGAATTATTTCACCATAATTACTAATTTTGTGATTTTCAAAATAAAACCAGGTGATCGCTAGTGAAATATCATTAGCAAGAATCTAAAAACAAAGATTCTCTAACCCTATTTTCAAAAGCAAGATGATAGAGGAAAGAAAATAAAAGAAAATGGAACTGAGTTTCTTTTTCCCCTCTCTCCGAGGGTAAAATCTTGAATTTACTTAAAGCCCCGTGTACTATTAAAGCAGTTATAGTTTTTTAAAATATTTTTTTATTTAAAAATTATATTAAAATAATATTTATTTTAAATTTTAAATTTTAAATTTTATTTTTAATATTATAATATTAAAACGATATGAAAATACTAAAATAATTAATTTAAAAAACAAAAAATTTAAATTTTTTAAAAATATTTTTAAAACGCAAAACAAATACTTGTGTAGAAAGTAGAAGTGATATTTTATAAAAGATAAAAGAATAAAAGAATGATGATACATACTGCTTCAATATCTCGTATTTGCTTTATGTAAATCTATAACTATAACTACGTAAGCATCAGTATTATAAAACTACTCTCTTCGTAAACAAACACTGGATAATTTTTAATATCCCATCCCCCCTCTACCGATCGATTAAAAGGCAGCGTAAGTATCCAAAAAAAAAAAAACAATTGACTTGTTTATCTGTCTCATGTCAAGCTTACGATTGTTTATCTGTCTCATTTCAAGCTTACGATCCTACTTATTAACTGTTGGGTAACTTTTGATGTTTCTGCCGAGAAAAGGTGGCTCATTAAACTGTTAGAACTCAACTGCCCTTTTCAGTTATTGCAGAAAATTGTTAAGTTTTTCGGTGGAGATAGGTCGGCCCTCCTACAATTTGCACATGAAGAGCCGCATTTTAAGAAATTCAAAAAATAAAAATGGTGCATAATTCTTTATATCCTTAAAGTTTTCAATCTCCTTGGATCCTACAGATTGAATAATTTGAAGACCAGCACAGTTTGATGCACATGCACCAACTTCGTCATGTTTAATTTTGTTTTATACGCAGAGAGATGCATTCAATGCCCCATTAATTCAATATTATCATTAATATTGTTCTTTATTTTATTTCTTGGTTAATGCATGTAATCATGCTTGAATGATGCATACTCACAGTCATTCACGTAAGGGTAAATAAACTTACTCTTCATTCCCTCGAGGCTTCTAGCTTGGGGCAGCGGGGGAGAAAAGAAATAGGTTCAGACTTCAGAAGAGAAATTTCTCAGCAACGTGGATTAGCAGTGATGCCTCTTTTTTAGATAGGGGCAAAAAAGCTGATCACTTTAAATAAATGCATGTTAGAAATGTAGATAAAGCTGACGTGATTCTCATTAATTTGATGATCATGTGGGACAGTGCTGCAGTAGAATAGTGGATGTCCAAAAACCAGAAAACCAAAGCGGAGAGGGATGGCTGCAGCAGATGCGAGGGAGAGTCTCCAGCACCCAGTTTGACAGGCATGGCTGCACATCAAATCATCAACAATGCACTGCTTCTCTCATTGTGCTTCTTTTTTTTTCTTTTCTTTTTCTTTTTATTCAAGGCATGCTCTGATGCGAGCTGCCCAACCAATTAATTGCTAATTATCCCTCTTGACCATGCACCTACTATGCCATGATTTATACCAATGTTCCTTGGGTTTGGTGTTGTATAGTCTACCACTCAACCGAGGTTCCAACAGCATGCCCTAATTTATAATCTATCTAGTATCTACCCTCCTCCCAAAAAAAAGATAAAATTATAAGTTCCTTTACGGCCATGGCCGCAACTATACTATTCCACCTTAAGGCGGCGTTTGGCAGATTTTTTTTCTTCTTAAAATTAATCTTTTTATTGTTTTTTTAATATGTTAATATTAAAAATAAATTTTAAAAAATAAAAAATATTTTAATACACAATCTTTACTATTCTCTCAAACAAACATTTATTATCCTAATCTAGTATTGCTTTTTTACTTCATAATTAAACCCTTTATGATGGGATTATTTGATCTTTATAAAAAATTATGAAACTCAATTTCTCAATCAATCTAATATTAAAATATAAAATTAAAAATAAATAACAAAAAAATATTCAAGTCAATCCGGTTTAACCCGACAAACATTTTATTCAAGTTATAAGATTGAGATAACCTCATGGAAAGTAAATAAAAATAAATTATGAAACTTAATTCACAATCAATTTAGCTAGATGGTAAAGATTGAAATTGAAAAGGAAAACTAATTAAAAAAGAACAAAATAAAAACCAAGGCAACCGGGTTAACCCGCAAAACTCGTGATTTAGGTTATGAAAATAAAATAACCTTATAGAAAATAAACCAAAATAAATTATGAAGCTCAATCCTCAATTATAAATCTAATGTTAAAGGATTAAATTGAAAAAAAATCAAAAAATCAAAAGATATTATTGTTTTAATAAAAAGTGTTTTGTGAGGAGGGAGAATGATATTTTCTTCTCTTCAATTAATTAGTTCTTCTTAATGATAATGAGATGAAGATTTAGAACTTTAGTTTTGAATAAGGATTCTACATTTGTAAAGTACATCCGATTAAAATTTACAGTTAAAACTTCATTTTCTTTTATATATATTTTTTCATAAATAGATCAATGTTCTCTAATTATATGGAATTTCTTCTGTACTCCCGCGTGATCGATGAATTTCAAGTTCACAAGCCAGTATAAAAATTCAATTTTAAAATATCAAAAAACAAAAATAAAATATAAGTCAAGTATGGATAAAAGAATGAAAAAATGGAAGATTCAGATTGATTATGTTTTGGAAAGTTGGGTTCTTATCAATGACAGTTGTTTTACATAAAATATTTTATAAATATTTTTCTATAAAATATTTTACTTATAATATGTTTTTCAATGATTACGATGGAGAAGAAAATTGTAGTGATATAGTAGTGATATAGTAGTGATAAAAAAAAAGATGGTGGAAGTGAAATGGTTGTGACGATGGTGAAAGAGGAGGGGATAATAATGAAATGAAGATGGTGATTGAAATAGTTGGGTGATATTGTAAGTAAGTTACTATTTATAAAATATTTTATGATAATTCATGAGGTAAAAATATTTTACAATAAATAAATTAAGTTTGAAGGTTGATTGTAGAATATTTGTCACCAACAAGTTTTCCTGTAAAATATTTTATAAAAATTAAACATTAAAAAATATTTTTAAAAAAATATTTTTCAGAGATAAATACAGAAAATCTAGAAAACATATTCTTGTAAATATTTTACAGAAAACAAAGAAACTAGACATAAAAGTGTGTGTGTGTGTTATATATATATATATATATATATATATATATATATATATATATATATATATATATATATATAGCATCATAAAGGAAGAAAATTAAAAGGTCTACTGTCAGTATATAACAGGGAGTCTTTGTGCCGGTGTGGAAGCAAAGGATATTCCAATAAAACAAAAATATATTGAAATAAAGTCTTTGTCCTTGATCCTCCCCTTTCCGAAAGTCCTGAAAAGCAAGATTGAAAAACAAATGTGATTGAAAATTCATTCAAGAGGATAAAAAGAAAGAAAGCACATTATTATAAAAGCTAAAAAAAGAAAAAAAAACAACCGAAAGGGAGGAGAGTTGCAGGACCGATCGATTACAAGAGAATCCTTTTATTTCAAGCAAACCACCTAACTATCAACTACCTTCCGGCGAAACAATGAATCTCCGTCCCTCCCTAAATGTTCCCTACCCTTTTAACACAAACAAAGTAGGTTTTGATTAATTCATACAAAAACACTTTTTAAGTTAATTCTTTTATGAACTCTCGAAGGGAAAATGGAATGTTTCTTAAGAGAAAAAAGGGAGATAGTGAAATGTTACGTACCATATTGCTTATCTGAAGATTATAAAACCTAAAGTTTATTCGCACTAAAATATAAATTAAAAAGGAAAGTAAGAAACCTTTTTCACGTCAGCATAAAATAAAATTTCAGCAGTTGAAGAAAATCATCTTCACATGTATTTAGATCGGAGTTGTGCCGTCAGCTTGATATTGTTAGAGAATAATATAAATCATATTCTGGAACCTCATCTAACAGTTTAAGATATTGAATTAAGATAGTTTTTTGACATGGTATTAGAGTCTTGATGACCAAGCGGTCACGAGTTCAAATCTCATCATTCCCATTTATTTGATAAAAAAATTAAGCACAAAGTAATATGGGCTTATGCAAGTTTCAAGCTCAAAAGGTTTTTACTCGAGGGAGTATGTTAAAAAATAATATAAATCATATTCTGAAACTTCATCTAACAGCTTAACCTATTGAGTTGAGGTGGTTCTTTGACAAATATCAAAGAGGCTTTTAAAGCTGATTTCTTTGGTGTCTCCTTTAGCAAGAGCTAGTTTCTTCTTCTTCTTTTTCCTTTTAAAAAAATGTTATGTAAATAGTGAAACTAATTATCGAATATTTATATTTGAGGGGATATCCATATATTGAAAACACACAATTGTAGCCCTTGTGAACTTCAAAGGGGGCTATCGCAGTCGACCTACAAAAATATTGGCAGCGACCTAAAAAAATCTTTATAGTCAAAACTCACTGTTTGGATAAAGGAAAACAATCGAATGGATGTATTGTTCGTGTTATCTTGATTCTCCATTTTTCATATATCAATTGCAACTAGCTAGCAAGATGGCCACTACGGATAACGAGTTTTTTCCCCCCTCCGAGCCAAGTTGTCGGCTGATATTATAGCTGTAGAGAGGGGATTTTTTTAATAGCGAGAGGGGAGAGAAACTTGTACCCTTTGTTTATTGTTACTATAGACAAAATTCATAAATAAAAAATAAAAAATTTATATGAAAACACGTTTTTTCTATATCTTATACTTTGAATTTATAAGAATTTACTTTAAAACTATACTAAAAACACATTTATTTTTATATTTTTTTTAATAAATACTGCGTATTATAAGTTCTAGGCTTTTGGACAAGTAAGAATGTACTAAAGAAATCAGTTTTAAGTGAAGAAATTCTCCAAGAAGAATACAATGAAGGTAGAAAGAAAAGATTTCGAAGTATATAGAGATTTTTTTTCAACCAATACTTTTAAATATTGTTTAAAAACAAGTGACGTTAAATATCAATAAAAATAATATGACAATACACATGAGTTATTAGATTGATAAGTCTATTGTTTACGTCTCATTTAATATTATAATACAATATGACTCGCAATTATTTTAAATTTTTATTGTTGTTATTTATCATTTTAAATTTGAATTTGCCCATACACTCACACTTTTAAGTTTGAACCATTTTGAATTCAATATAGTTAGTTTTTCATTTATTTATTTATTATATGGAAGGTTTTTATTATTTTATATAAATATATTAGTTTAGATATCGATAACTATATATATGCGTAAGATCAAGTTTAAAAATGTTATAATTTTGACATATAAAAATTGATCGAAAAGATTCTCCATGCTCAAGGAGCACCCATCCCTAAATACAACTCTAAAGGAAATTGAATTAAATTGCTTAATTAATTACAACATCTTTCTTAAGTTTATTTATTTTATTTTTCTAAATCCCTTAAATTTAACTTTAATTTACTGTGAAATCTTGTCTTGTCCAAATGACTCAATCTCCACCAAAACTGTCTTGTCCTCATAAGATATTACAACTTTTTTCAGTGAATATATTCCAATCTTCTTAAAACGAAAAAAATAAATATCGTTGTTGGCATAATTATTAATATCTCATTGAAAAGGATAAGAAACAATTAATTTATATGGATATAAGCTATATATATTATAAATAATTAAAAGATATAAAAATCCTTTACCTTTAAAAAAATATAAATCTAGGTGTGTTCCAACTTTATAAAAGTATATCAGGCTAGGTTTTTGTGAGTTGATATTTTTTTTTGTTAAGGGAAAAAATTACTTTGTTTTGAGGAATATCCGCACAAACAAATATCTTTCATCTAAAAAAATTATATTAATCTAATTATTTATAGATTAATTTTTTGGTTTCTTAAAAAAAAAAAAAAGTCTCTAATAAGTTGCGGGGGGTAATCTGACAGGTCACCCAGATCTGTCCTGACACACTGCATGTTCAGGTTTGATTTTCTTCGGATCCGGCTAGGCCGGTTCCGATAAATATAGTTGTTGCCTGTTGGTGGATGTTTGACTTAATTCTGCCTGACAACAAAGCAAAGAGTAAGATCCAACACCATCACACGTGGAGCATCGACGAGCCTCTTGATGTAATCGTCGGTGTCCATGCACTTGGTAGGTGTGGATTTCTTGTTGATACTCTTGCTTGTGGTCCCATACGATATGTCCACGTCAGCACGTCAGTTTGACATGTCACCACGTAAGCTTAGCAACAAGTCAATGTCTTATGCAGGCGATGAATGCTACAATTCTGCCTGGGGACACCCGCAGTGAAAAAGAGACATCCACGTTTCACCATTAATACTGTTATTAAAAAAATAAATTAATATTTAACAAGCTTTAAACACGTTTCTCTTTTCTATCTACCTTGTAATTGTGCGTCAATCTGTCCGAACCAACTTCTTCTCTCTTTTTTCTTGGAGATAGTTTGATATTCTTACAGTAAAAAATGTGTTAAATAATACTTTTTATTTTTTAAAAATTATTTCTAATATCAATATATCAAAACAATCTAAATACATTAAAAATAATTAATTTCTTTCAAAATAATTTTTAAAACACAAAAACAATAATGCTACAAGTAAAAAAAATGTTTTGTGATGTCGTTTCTGCTCCTTTGAACCTGTCAGTCCCAATGAGTAGTAGCTAGAGACAAGGATTGATCCCAATAACAAATTTCAGCTTCAACAATGCTCGATGATCAACAAGATGCCTTTTCCAGTGTAAGAACCGAAAGCGTTATGGTGGGCCAAATACATGTATTCAGGATAATCAAATTTTTTTTTTTAAAAAAAAGGTCATAATCTCGGGGTAAAAAGAATTTATCAATGTTGTTACCAGCAGAAATGTATTCCAGCAGTGGTCAAATATTTTGAAGGGAAGAATTTGTGTGAAAACTACTGGGCAAGAATATTGGTAAGTTTCTGTTGATGATTTAAGATTTATTCTTCGATAGAAATGTATTCCTAGTCGATAGAAATGGACGCCGCGGAAGCAGAAAGACAGTAACCAAGCATAGAAAAATAGAATTGACACGCATGCTCCTAGCCCAAGCCCACCAACATAAGCTGAATATAAAGGGAAAAGGCCAGCCAAGATTCACCCCTGACCGTTTTCAAATGCGGTAATGATTGTATTTTAAATTATTTTTTATAAATAAATTAAAATAATATTTTTTTTAAAAAAAATATATTATTGATATTAGCACATCAAAACAATTTATAAACACTAAAAAAATTAATTTTAAGCAAATTGTTTTAAATTTGAAGTAAACAGTGTTTTGGACGCAATGCCTAACACGCCCTTAGTTTTTAGTTAGGAGTGAAAAATATTGAAAACCAATCTATACTAGGTAGTAGAATCATATCTTGAAATACAAAAAAATATATATAAAATTCAAAATGACACAAGAAATCTAAAAAAAATCAAGAAAAATTAGCAAATTAGAATCTTCAAAACCTAGTTTCATGGAGTTAGTTTAGAGAACGGATTGATAACATCAAACCTAAATGGAACTGGGTCTCAAGAATTTCCTGTAAAAAATTGAATCTGATTCAATGATCGGATAAAAAATTATAGCTTTTTTAAGTCGAGTGTGTTTGGTATTGTAATAGCTTTTTGTGGTTGTGGTTTGAAAAAAATTGTTTTATAAAAGTACTTTTGGTTGAGATTGGTTTGCTATTTATATATGTTTGGTTAAAACTGTGGTTGAAATTGAGGTTGAACAAAAAGTAGTTTAATGTGTTTGGTTAAGAATGCTTTTGAAATTGAGATTTTAATTTAAATATTCTACTGCTATTACATCATGAAATAAATAATACTTTATATAAAATATTTTTTTGAAACCAAAGACTATTTTGTAAATAACGCAGAAATTCAAGGGTCCAATTGCATAGATCCACGGGCGAAATTAAAAAAAGAAGAAGAAGAAGATTTTCAAAGACAAGGGTTTGATTGCAAGACATCAGAACTTCAGGGGGCAAATTGAAGATGACCATTTTGGCCTAAAACGACGTCGTTCAAATCAACTGTTCATTCTCGCCTTCCTCTGAAGTCGAGGAAAACCTGCGCGAGAAATTCACCAAAACAGTATCGGCCATATACAATCCCCTCACCAAAACCAAGCCAGATCATAAACCGGATTGTCTACCACAAATCCCACAGCTGGTTCAGTTCCCTTTGCCCCCACGATGCACCCTTAGCATTAAGGAAACTCATCACCAATAGTCCAACAATGGCAGGACCATAGTTTTGAAACCCGGCCTGGCCTGGTGGGTTGACCCGGGACCCGGGTTGAAGAAAAATAGAAAAAGTCATGACCCAGTGTGACCAGGCTGACCCAGCGGGTTGACCCGGTTGCAACTCGTTGACTTTTGTTTTTTTACTAAAACGACTTCGTTTTAATTTTTTTCAGTAGGGATTGACCCGGTCAAAACCCGGAACCCGAGTCGGCCACCGGGCCGGGTTTAAAAACTATAGGCAGGACTGTTGGTGTTCTCATCCCACCAAACACAGAGCAAATTTAAAACAATAAACATCTTCATACATGATCACCATCCCAGAAAGATAAGGATGAAATTTCTTCCGAGGTTTAGGCCTATAAAAAGAAGGGGACGAGAGAGGAAGCTAGAGAGAGAAAAAAAAAGAGCAAGACATGCAGAGGAGAGGGATTTTTTCTTTCCTTCAGAACTCCAGCAACAATCATTTGGGGGATTTTTGCTTTTCCTCACAACAGAGCTCGGTAACCCAACAAGCCAAATGTGCATCATCGCCTCACGACCTCGTCTCCAACAATAGACATCCTTCTCCATCAACTCACTCTCCACTGTGTGGAGAAGAGGAGAAGCAGCTTTGAGCTGCTTTCAGTAATACTGCGTTTTAAACGCAAATTATGGTGGGTCCCATAAACAGTAAATAACGTTTTATCAATTACTAAACGATTGTATCTTGCGTTTAAAAAAAACACAAACACGCCCGCAGAGACAAACGGGCTCTTACTATATTAGTCTAGTATGACCAAAACTTCTTTTGGGCTAATCATATCCTAGTAGTTCATGAAAATATTTATTAGGTTATTCATATAATTTATTTGAGGTAAATTCTCATTTAATAATAGCAGATTTCTATCTAATTGTTCATATCATTCTGTTGTGGATGATACCTATGTATCAAAAATAATGTACAACCAATTGATTGAGCTAATATGAGTTATTTTTATATTTTTCATGTCAATTACTGATTTCAGTGAGAGTTTTTGGGTACCATTAATTTCTATATCTCTAATAATTTATTCATGGATGAGATTACCCACTCTCCTTTTCCCCTAACTTGATTGGGAATTATTTAAATTTTTATTAAGGATATAATGAAATTACTAATTAAGCGAACTATAGTCAATCAGAGGTTTGGGATTTAATTAATACGTTTCTAGGAAATATACAATTTAATCCATATTTTCGCATCAATTAATAATTCGGCCCCTTTGTTAACATTTTTTTCCTATTGAAGTGATGATCGATCCGTTAGTTTTTGTTAATCAAACTAGATATTAAATGTTATCAAATGATTATTTAATTAATTTTGACACTAAAGGGATTAAAGCACTTATTTACTTAAAAAATACAGAGACTGTGTTATGTTTTTCTTCATTAGCCACATTGCAGATTGGTAAGTACGTAGAAGAAAGAGGAATTTTAGATTTGGATTTTTCTCGCATCTTCCCTCTCATTGTATTGAAAAATAGTAGTCTAACCATCTAGTAGGTGGTACAGTAATAAGGATTTGGGATCAAGAAATTTATTTTCTTTGTTGTCTCAGGTTTGAGTCCCATGGTTGCTAATATGATGACCACTTAAGACTTACATGGTTGTTAACTTCAGGACCTGTAGGATTAGTCGAGGTACGCGCAAGTTGGCCCGGACACCCATGTTAATAAAAAAAAATCTAGTTTTAGACAAGTTATTAAAAGTAATATAATCAAACCAAATATTTCAATAAAGAAGTGATACTTGTATATATTACAGTGAAGTTTTCAAACAATTAATGATCAGTCAAAAAGTTTGAATACACCCTTGTGACTAAGAAAAATAAAACAAAGAAAAAAAAAGGAAACTCTAAGGTAATAACTTAACCACGAAAAGAGGAGTGGTGAAATATTAGAATTACTTAAGTTGATTTTTCTTTTGAGTCGTCGATATTATTAAATTAAGACTTTCTTAAAATCCTAGATATGCGTGTTGAGGAGTAATGGGATGCGGTAAAAAGATTAAATGTTTTCGGAAATAATATTTTTTATTTTTAAAATATAACTGTAAAAGTATTTCAATTCTAAATTTTTCAAATTAAAACTAGTAATAATAAAAATAATTATTGTTATATTTTTAAAACTCAACTTAAAGATCAATCCATGACAAAACTTGAATCATTGTTTGGATTAATCTGTGTCAATATAAAAATAAAAATGATTGTCATTATATTTTCAAAACTCAATTTAAAGGTTGATTTGGAGCAATGTCTCAATCACGAGTGAGGTGGGGTTAAAAAGTAATTATTATCATAATTTTAAAATTTAACTTGGAGATCTAACCGAGATAAGGGCCGAGTTATATGTCGGGAATATCAACCTAGTTTTGACCTAAATCAATATAAAAATAAAAATAGTTATTATTATAATTTTTAAATCAAATTTGAGCTTCGACCCGAGGTAAGCATCAAGTTAAGGGCCGAGAAGGTCAACCCGGTTGACCTAATATTTTTTTTTTAAATAATCAAAATAACCTTGTTTTCATCAAAAGATTTTCTTCAAAAAAATCAATGAGTTTTTGGCTTGTGTTTTATCCTGGACTAACCCGGGTTTTTGACTAGGTTAGGTCGAGTCGGTCATTCTTCTATTTTAAAAAACAACATTTAGCAGTGAAAGCCCAGGATGAGCCTGATTTCGAGTCAACCCATCATCTCAATCATGATTTATAACTAGAGCTATTATAATATTATTAATTTCAACACTCAATATAAACTAAAATAATAAAAATATATAATTATTTATTATAATATATAAATAGGTAAATTTTTTGTGTAATTTTTATTTTATTTTATCTATCATAACTAAACAAGATACAAAAACAATCATTTTATTTTATATACCATTATTATATATAATCCTAATCCTGTTTTTATCCTCTCTTTTTTTTTTTTCCTGCCTTTATCCCCTTTATCTCTACTTTATCCTTCTTTTCTATTCTAAAAAAAGTAATCAAACGGTACCTAAGATACAGTACAGTATATATAAAACACAAGAACTATCTTCTCTGTTGTTAAGCGAGAATTACTTTTATCCATGTCTGTATTAATTAGCTTAGATTAGGAGAAACCCTTCGATGCTTTTCTGATTGAGAATTTCTGGGGTGACAGTTAGCAGGTTTGCTGACTTCTTGCTGCTCCTTTTGACTAGTTGATCCTAACAACTAGATCTAGGATTGGCCCTTTGAACAAAATCTCAACATCCTCGGTACAATAAATTAAATTTTATAATTGAAGTTGATGGTGTTTGAAAAATAGTCGTCGAATATTGTTAATAAATATATTTGAGATCTCTTTGCATCCTTTAAGGTTCAAATTTTATTAAAAATATTACTCAACATAAGGATATAATTTAACATTTAACATACTTAAAAGCATTTATATGTTAAAAAACCTCTTGATCATAAATTTTCAAGCCTAAACATTATTGTATCAGAAGTTGAAATTTGTTCAATATGGCATGAAAGTTTTTAAAAATAAGAGGCGCCGTGGGTTTTTGGATTTAAATTGACCTTATTTGTTTTTACGTTTTAAAAATGTTTTTAAAAAAAATTAAATTTTTTTTATTTTTTTCTTTGCTTCAAATTAATATTTTTTTTGGTGTTTTTAGATCATTTTGATACGCTGATGTCAAAAATTATTTTTAAAAAATAAAAAAATATTATTTTGATGTATTTCCTAGTGAAAAGCAACCGCAACCACACTATCAAACACGCTAATATGTATATACTCAACTCATGTTAATTTGAATTAATTATGAAATAATTTTCTTAACAATACTTGTCGAGATTCATTAAATATATCTGATTTTTGGTTTTATTTTTTAATAGAAGCATTAAACTTGAGAAATAAAAAGTAAAAAATGTTTTGGCAATTCAAATAGTTAGTATTTATTTTATAAAAACATCAGAATTAATTCTGACAACCCAACTTCTCTATATGTTCTCTGATGTTTCCTCTGTTGTCTTCCGTGACTTTTTCATGCATGTTGATGTTCTTTCATTATGTCCATCCTTTTCCTAGCTTCAGGTTCTTGTGTTCTGGGTCACAGAGAAAAATTCAATCTTGATTTTCTATTCAATTAATTTTGTTACATGATTAGCATTATTCTGCTCGTTAACTTGTATGCAAAATATATTGCTGGTATCACATTAAACTAAGCATTAGCATAATTATATTTAACAGATGAATTTGATTTAAATCACACATCTAGTAAATTAATTATGCTTTATGGCAGTAAACTGGTATGATTGTGGCCACCGATGCTGTCGTTGATTATTTTGTTTTCTGTTTAGTTTTTTGGCTAGTTTTAATTGAGCAATGTTCTATATGTTAATTTTTTAATATTCTTCGATGAAACGCTAATGGACCTTGTTAGAGGTTTTTTTTTTCCTTCTAATTATGATAGAATTAACGTGGATTCGCTTCTTCTTCTTGCTTGCTTGCTTGCTTTCTCTTAAAAAAGAAAATCTCACGTGCAAAGGCGGTTTCTTAGATCTTTGGAATCTTGTATGCAAGAACCGAGTTCCATGTAAAATCATTACACAAGGTGTCGCCACACAGTTAGTGATGACCATCATTCATTTCGATGTGACAAACAGGGGAGAATGCAATTTATGGTTCATGCTCTAGCTTTGACCCACTTCTTTTATGGGGACACTAGCTTCCATTATCCGCGCGTGACTCAAGGGGAATCAATTTTCATGATTACTGGTTTTTTTTTTTAATAAAATTTGAAAATATTAAAAAAATATTAATTTAAAATTTAAAAAAATTCAAAAAAAATTTTAAAACAAAAAACAAACAAACCCTAAATATTTAAATATAATATATAGATCTTATATTAAAATAAAGTTAACATCTACGACGACATGATCACCACATGCAAAACCCGTGTATTTTTTTTTTTTAGTTTAACGTGGGTGTTCGGGCCAGCTTGCACGCACCTCGACTAATCCCACGGGCCCTGAAGTTAACGATCATGTAAGCCTCCAGTGATCATCATATGAGCAACCACAGGGTTCGAACCTAAGACCACAGAGGGAACAAACCTCTTGGTTCCAAACTCTTACCACTGGGTTACCACCTAGATGGTTAATATATTGTGTGTACTCATATATATACCTACGCATTATGCATGTTTTCTTGTCAATTAATATAGGAGAAATAGTTTTGTTTTAATTAATGCAGCAAATTTCATGGATGCGTGTTTCAGAACTAGTTAAGAAAATACATAATTTTAGTGCTGTATCTGTTTTGAATTGCATGATGAGAGTAGCTCTTCCCATTTATATTATTATAGTTGAAAAAATTATACGTAGTACTGGAGGAGACCCTAAACTTTATTTCAATAAAAGGAGCTGTTGGGTATAGTTATAATTGATAGAGTAAATAAATATAAATCACACTCCATGATTGACAATCTGATATGTGTCCTCGTTATTATATATATGTCTACCGAACGGACGTTTGATTTGTCCATAATATTTCGGTGTCTATACCAAACCCAAGAGCAAATAATTAAAAGATACTAAAACACATAATTCTAGGATCATATGCACATAGACACACATGGGTCCTGAATAAATAGGTCGTGCTCAGGAGGAGATGGTGGTGGTGGGAATGGTTGTGGTGGTGAGGTGGCCCAACCATTGCGGTGACTTGAAGGGAGAGAAACTATGAAGTAGGTTTTGGAAGACGGGACCGAGAAGAGAAAATAATGGTGGGGGGGTCTATTTTTTAAGCAGTGCCCATGACTCGAGGTTCGGCTACGTGCCGAGGGACAATAAATAGAAGAGAACGAGGACACGGTTAGTGTCGGTTTTTGACAGTTTTGCCACGTTAGGAACACGTCTCATATTTGTCGGTTAATTGTAGACCCCAGTTGCAGTTGATTGACGGCTGACCGTTCCATTTTTCCCCAACGTCTTGCCGACAAATCTGTGCTGTTTCATATCTTATTACAGCATTGTTCATCTCATGTGATCTTCGAATCTTAAATAGCTATCACGAAATTTCGTTGGTACGGGGAAGAATGGCTGGTTGTTGGGAATTGTCTGTTCTCCTTTCACCTTTATTTGAGATCGTTTTCGTGTTCCACACTAAACAGTGATAATTATTTTTCTCATTTGTTTTGCAGTAATATCTTTTTAGGATTGGATTACTTGGAAGACTCGTCTAGTTCGTTTTTTCGTATAAAAACGAAAATAGAAAAATAAATACTACCACCTTTTCTGTATACTAACCACGTTGGAATTCTTACTTAGACGGCCAGACAAATTCACAGAGACCTTGTTGATTCTTCGACGATTTAAAAAGGAAAAAAGAAACACAAATTATTTATTTTTTATTTTCAAAAACATTATAACACTAACGATTCCATATGAGCGAGGAGGTCACCACTCGTGAAGTGGACCGTCAAATCCCAGTACATCAAACAGGCACCAAGCACAAGCTCTCACCGCCACGTTACCGAGTAATATCAAAAGAAAACAGTAAAAAACAGGACAGGCGATTCGATAAGGTTGAGTTCCAACAAGTCCCGCTATTGGCTCGCCTTTTTTGTCCTCCTCCTCATGTGCTCTGTACTAGAAGAAAGAAATTGAGAGAGCTAAAGAACGCAAAAAATAATCTTGCTGTATATTCTCCCACGTTATTTTCAACTAGCCAGAGATAATAAGTAATTCTGCAATCATTACCATTCAATATTTTCTCCCACGGCCATGTTACTGCCACAAATATGCTTGTCCTCCTCCTTTTTCCTTCGTTGACGACCTTCACGATGGCATGATGGTAATTGACACGAGTTATATTTCTTGATTATGTGTGTTGAAATATTGAAGAATATTTTATTTTATATAAATACACTAGTTAATAATATACAAAACAAACAAACAAAGTGCAAGAGAAATGAGAAGGGCAAACGGAAGAGAAGTCATGTGATGAAATGACCAAACAAAACTTGACGGTAGAAAAGAAACCCAATCCAATCGGCTAAATAATTGTTTTTATAGAATATTAGTTGATATATTTTGATGAAATTTAAATTTTTTTTAAAAAAAATTATAATCCATATAAAAAAAACAAAAAGTTTTGGGCTTAAAACCACACATGTGCTAGCTAGTGCTTTAAACTGGGTATAGGCCTAAGTCTAAATATGAGTTTATTATAAAATAATATTTTGAGTCACATAAAATTATTTGATTTGCAATTGAAATTTGAACTTCAATAGTTTCTTTCAAAAGCATTTTCTATGGATTTAAACAGTTCTTTAGTTTAAAAATCAGTTTTATAGCCAAATCAAACATTCTGGTTAGTTTTTTATGGTTTCTAATCAAAGATTGATAATGATTGAAATTAATTCAAATTATTACCATAATTAGTTTTCTAATCTCTTAACTTAAAAAATACACTATAAAAAAGAATGAAAGAAGAGTTTGGAATAAGTTTTTTTTTTCCTCATATTTTTACACACTTTTTCTTGCCTCATTTTTTATTTCTTTCCTTATATTTTTTATGTTTTGATTTTCTTCCAAAATAATCTAAATTTTATTGTTAATGTTGAAAAGTATCGTCCTTTGATTTAATTGAAATATGAATATTTTTATTATTAGTATATATGTTAACTTTGAATTGATATCAATTACAAGTTTGAATATACTATAATTTTATTATTATATTTATGTTGAAAGCATGTTTGTTATGAGTTTTTGTTTTACATATTTATAGATTTAAACTTAAATAAATTCTAAATTGTTTTTTGAATAATTTTTATATTTTGAATATTATTGTTGTGATAAAGCAAACATCCTTTTTTACTAGTCTTATCTTAAATCAAAAACAAAAAGAGCTTAGTTTTATGATAAAGGTTAAAAAAAAAAACATAAACAATTACTGGTATCATTTTTTACCTTAGAAATGAAAAGAATTGAAAAACATATCTCTTTCCCTATCTTGTCTCACACTTTGTCAAATGATTTCGCGTGCGCCCAATTAGGTTTCGATTTCCATGGCTTCAAAAGAAACGGCAGTACGTACTCCCTCAATTTAAGGTGTTTGAAGCCCTAAAGTCAAGGCATGCATTTTGGAAATGGGAGAACCCTCCAAGAGGTCTTCGATATTCAATTGTATTTCTAGCTCTCCGGTTTGCCTCTTCATGCTTACAAATGCAGTCATGACTTGCTTCAGAAGTGGGGAGCAAAAGGCAGACTTCAGTTTCCTTTCGAGCCTTTTAAATCATGAAAGTAAATGAAGTTGAAGAAATTTACGATGGTGATTTGCGTGGTTCGCAGTCAGCAACAGTACCGCAGCCTGCCTCTATAGTCTTCGCTGCCAGTCTTTGAACATAAAGCATGCCGTGCTTGACATGATTTGCAAATGTGCTTGATTTTCTCACCACGTTATTTTGATCAACTCTTATATGTATAAATATAATCTGTCGAGCTCGAGAAAAGTTCATCCTGACCGAACCTTCAAAGCATATTGCTAATGTTGAAAAGGGTTAATTAATGGACGACTGCATATATAAGCAAGTGGATAATGAGAGAAATATGAAATAAGAAGGATGATACTTCTCGCCCTAATTATTCTACAAACAACCTTAATTGAAGCAGATTTATAGGTTTTGGGCAATATTCCTCCACTAACTAGCTAATAACGGATCAAATTAACTCCCTAATTCTACACTAGCTGAAATTATATAGTTGATGCTGATCTGATTGTACAAGTTAAATCAACTCCCAATGAAGCATTAAAGAAAATGAGAAATGGTAGAGGAATAGAAAGAAGAGCGACGTACCAAAGTTGAAAATCTTTACCCATTCAAATACTTTATTATTATTATCAATTTTCAAATGATCACAAGAGTAAAGACCCATCACTAGCTCATTCTTTCTAATTCGAAAGACTATTCTTTCAATTTAGAAGAATTATAGTATACTGACCAATTCAAAAGTTCAAACCATTAATTGACTGATGTAATTTTTACTTTACTTTATCTTTTTAATTGGGTGATTTGAAATCTAGTAGTTGTTATTTTTTAAGTATTTTTTATTTAAAAATATATTAAAATAATATATATATGTTAAATTTATTTTTAATACTGGGATATTAAAATGATTTAAAAATATAAAAAAATTAATTTAAAATTTTAAAAATATTATTGAACTGGTTAGTAAATCAAGACGTCAATATAATAATAAAAGGCAGACTGCGGTTGGTGGTTGGTCAGTTATAGAAGAGCGATTGAGCGTGAAATAGAACTTTCCACCTACCGAACCTAATCTGATCCCCACATTTGAAGATTTGAGGTCTTTTGTGCAGACAACGGCCATGTGGGTTCTTGAGGTCCTCATGTTCCTCCTTTTTATCTCATTTGTTCGTTTACCATTCTCGTAGAAATTCTACCTGTGACCTATGAGACGATAGGCTCTAATTAAGTGGAAACAAACATTAATTAACAATTAAGTAGCGAGCGACCTGTCAACTATTCTCAAAACCTTGTTCTGTGAGCACGTAGATAGGTACATGCTTTTTTTTTTAATATAAAAGGGAAACATTTCGTGTTAGCCCATGTATTTGAGAAATCTTTCACATATCCTTGTGATTCATACTATCATTAATTCGGGGAATTAATGGGTCTTCTGAAGTTTTTTAATATTATTATTAAATTCAAAAATATATAGTTGTTTTGAAATTTTTTTATTAAGATATCTCTTATTTATTTTAGTCATCACAATGTTTTTAATTAGAATTATTATTTCTATTTAAGAAAATATATTTTATAATTGTTAAAATAAATTAACAAAAAAAGTCAAAATAATATATTTATATTTTATATGATTAAAAACTAAAAAAATCATAAATATAATAAAATTACGTCAAACAGTGAGAATGATTCAATGTATATGTTGATTGTTTAATTTAGACGATATTAATGAATGCGTTTGGGAACACGGTGCAAACTGCGTTCCCAAAAAATTTAAAATTTTTTGTTTTTTTTTTTACTAAAATTTAATATGATTTGTATGTTTTGGATTGTTTTGATGTGCTGATGTCAAAAATAATTTTTATAAAATGAAAAAACATCATTAGCATGCATTTCAACACGAAAAGTTATTTGAAAAGCAATCATTACCACACTGCTAAGCACTCATATTATTAGTCAATATTAACACAACAATTTATATGTTTGGATCACAAAATACAATTAAAACAGGAGATTTAATCATAAAATACATTTAGAATTATATCCATACATATTCTAATAGCGGATTGAAAATGCTTTTTTTTTCTTCATCGAACCCCTACAGAATCGTAGTATTGGAGTAGGGTTAGGGCTCCCGTGAACGTGAAGCTTGTTTAATCTGGGAACAACACTGCGTGTATAATATGCAATGCAAGCGAATGTATGCATGCAGCTGGGACATATATAGATCATGACAAGGTGCAATTTGTTTTGAGCATAGACCTTGAAGAAAGGGAAATTTTGTATTTTGTTCGTAGGATATAGGGTGTAGGCCATAGAGGCTTGTCCTTACATGAGGGATTGGTTTCCATATCGACAGACACACATGCAAGAGATAAAAGCAGTGCATGTGACAGAAAAAAAAGTAACAAAAGAAAAGGTGACATAGCTCACATGAATTATCTGCGTGAGTCTGAATTGGCGTACGTAGTTGGGTAGCCTTTAATTATTCCTCTCGGAGTCCACATTCAGAATTAATGTGGTCTTGAGTTCTTAAAAAATGTTTACTATCAAATACAAGGAGTCCACATTCAAATACAAACACAAATATTGATGGAAAAATATATTATTAAAAAATTACAGTGATGTTTATCAATGAAAAATAATTTGAATTCAAAATGTGATATGTTTAAAAAAAATTACAACGCCATTAGAAAATATTAAATTTAAAATGTGATATGTTTTTTTAAAAATAAAATTTTATTTTTTTTTAATCTTAACCAATATTTTTTTTTACAAACCAGGTTGTATAATTTCAGAGAGGAGCAAAAAAGATCAAAGAAATATTCATAAGAAAAAAGGTCTTACAGGCTAGAAAGACATAACCATGTGGAGGGTTTCATACCTCTTCACATCTCAGAGACTATATGAGATACAACTTATATCCAAAATGTGATATCTAAGTATTTCATGCGACAATCACAGTTCGGTACGAAAAACTAAATTAATGAGATTTACAGTTATATTATCATGCATATCAACAAATCCATTTCGTTTGTTTTGCATACATAACGGATGGTAAGATTCTGTTTTATAAGAATATCTATATCCTATCAATTATTTATTGAGTAAAATAACTATATAAACCTTTTTCAGTCTAAATCTTTAATTTATTTGATAATATTTTATGATGCTTGCTAATACTAAAGAGTAACACATCAAATATGAGTTACACAATATCCTAATAATATGTAATATAAAAGAGTTAAAAGATTAAATCTCGATTTCAGTATTTCTCAATTCATGCATAGCTAATCTAAAGAAAATGTATTTGAGAAAATTGATGCTAACCTAAATAATAAAATATATATTTGAAAAAAATTATCCAAACTCAATTAATTAATTTAGTAAATCTATTGTAATTATATATTCTTGAAATTCTAAAATCAGGTTTCAAAAAAGATGCATATTCTCAGCTATTAAATTTTCTATTGAAATTTAGAAAGTTTGTCTTCGATCAGAAAGAAAAGGCATCATTCTAATCTCATCCAAAAAAACCCGCTGCACAGTAATGTATTGTTCATGTATATATATAAATATAATGATGAATTTAAACTAATTAATTACTTTAAAACTAATAAACGATAACAAAGAATCGACCGAAAGAAATGATTGCGTAATATGTTCTTTCTCTTCATTTGTAAGATAATTTGAAAATATTAAAAATAAAATAAAATGAATCAATCTCCAGTTTCCCCTCACTCATTAATTTTAGGCATTTCAAGAAGGAAGCAACTCCTATATACGGAGAGTATGATTTTGTTGGGGCTGCCCTCATGCATGCGCGCCTGGAAGACAAACGGAGAGAAGACGAGAGGGTCAGCAAAGAAAGTGAAAGCCCAGTTTTCCATGTGACGAAAACCCCTCCCCCTCCCCCTCCCGCTCCCGGTAGTTATGGCAGTTAAGTGTCAACAAATTAATGGCATTATAAAACACAAGGGACCCTCACTCATCACTCATCACCTACTGTTTTGCTCTTTCCCTTTTACATGGCACTCCACTGTACGAGCCCCAACAAAATCATGATCTCTCATAGCCAAACACCATACAAGTTAAAGGGAAGATCGTTTATAACATTCCTGTCAATTGCCACAGCATAATTGTGTCGCTACAACAAATTTCAGTATCGGACAAGGATCCGAATCCCAAATTGACATTTGTTTCTGCTTTGCTTCCAAGTTATAGATATAACAAGAACAGAAAAGAAAAGGAAACATCAATACCTATCTTCAAACTGGAAATAGACCCAAACTCACGTCTCTTCATGTAATTGGTCTTTAAGAGATATGCTCAGGCCCCTCTTGTGGCAATATAGGACCACTGACCGTTCAATATAATTAGCACCCTTAATGGTTAAGGATTCTGATAACTCTCTATACTTCATGGGACAACAATATCGATCATTCAGTCAATGTGTTGTTTTGCGGTCATTAATTAGTAAATATTTGTTTAGAGAACCCTAATGCAAGAAGTATTATCAGGCGGGGTCCTACACCAATTCCGATAACCCTATTATAAAATATTTAAGTTTTTACAAACGTTGAAAGACACTTCCAATCAACGCTCGATCTGGAGTCGGCAGTTAGGATTAGGTGTAACTTTTTTTTTGAAGAATTCTGTTCGTTGAGAGATAGAATATACATTAAATATTAATCCGCGGGGCAAAAACTTTTGCATCGATTCAAAGGGCTCTCACATGCATACAGAGAGCGCTGCAAGTGGAAGTATCTTATCCAGATACCGGGCCTTTCACTTTCTGATTGCTGAAAAGGACCCTTCCTCACCATTGAGGGCCGACATGGTTTGAACGGAGAGGAGCACATGCCTTCCTGATTTTTGAAGAATCTACAATCCTTCATGTAGAGAGAAAATATAAACGACAAAGACCAACAAGGATAATTTCCTCAAAAGGAAAAAGGATGGAAAGAGAATTCTGGATATGTCCGCTGACATCAAGGTATGTGGTCACCTTCACGGGAAGGAATACTGTGGCGCAAATTATTTAGAACGTACAATGCAGAAATTTATGGTACACAATTTTTCACGCTTTGATTTTCCTGTAACGGGCAAACGCAAATAGTTCGAAACACCAGGAGCTTTGTTTTCTTGCTACTTGGGGCGATGTGAGGAGTCAAGATCTCGAGATGCATTAATATTTTAAGGAAGCTGGGAAATTATAAAGATGCTTTGTGCGGTGGATAAGGCGATTCTCTAGGAGATCTTCATGTTCTAGAAAAACAAATCTAGTCATTGCATGTTACAAGTTAATTATCTCGCTAGACTTTTCAAGTTTCTTAATCGACTCTCATGTTAGTCCTTTTCCTTTTCCTTTTGCTTGATACCAATAAGGTGCAGAATTGTAGTCAAATTTGATTTTCAACCAAGAATCTGGCTCCCAGATATTTAAAAAGTCGTACCCTAGGTAGCCAAGGAAGCATGACTTGGTCCACAAAGGTGAAAAACAGTGGGCATCTGGAAGTTCAGTTTTCTAACGTTGATCCTTGCGTTGAGTCCATATATTGGATATTCAACCATCTAGCCCAGACCGGCACCAAGTATACGCATGCACAGCCCGAAAGTCAAAGCATGAAAAGAATAGACAATATGGAGGAAATTTTCCTCAGTTACCCAAAATTATTTCAACTAGATATTTTTGCTCACGCTACGCCACGGGAGCAAAAAAATAAAACTAAGGTGAAGTAATCGTTTTTAAAACAATTTAAAAAATTTAAGATTATCATTGAGTTAATCGGTTTAAAAAAACTCAGTTGATTTATAAAAGTAAAAAAAAAAGATTGAGATTTCAATCATTGGATATTGTCTACATATTATAAAACCAATAAATAAAAAAATAACTAAAATTTTAAAAATTAGCTATTGTCAAAATTATAGGAAAATATTAAAAAATTAGGGGAAAAAGACCCGTGTCAAACCAGATTAACCCACCAAATTCACAACCTAGAACATGAGATCAGGATAACCTTACAAAAATAAAAATAAAAATATGATTCAGAATTAATCAAAGGTTGAAGAATCAAACTAAAATAAAATAATTAAAAAAAAAGTTTAAGAAAATGATAAAGCTAACTTAAAATAATTCTCTAAATTTGTGACGTCATCAGAATAAGATTATC
This sequence comes from Populus trichocarpa, assembly GCF_000002775.5. NCBI lineage: Eukaryota > Viridiplantae > Streptophyta > Magnoliopsida > Malpighiales > Salicaceae > Populus > Populus trichocarpa. The sequence continues at coordinate 16,864,806 of NC_037287.2, read as the reverse complement.
CCATAGAAGATAAATTAAAAAAAAATAACAGCACAAGAATCTCAATAAACTCAATAGTGATGAATGAAATTGAAAAAAAAATAATATAAATAAAAACTAAAAATAAAAGAAAGACTATTGTAGAACCCGACTTAACCAAGTAGGTCAACTCGTGAATCTTGTAACTTGATGTCTAAGTTGAGTTGAGTCCCAAAAAACAGGGGGAGAAATGACCTAGCTTGACGGGTCAAAATCTTGGGTTGATCAATAACATGAATATTTGAGGGAACATCAAACCATAACTTGTTGATTTTTTTCTCCATTATTATTTTATTGATTTTTTTCTTCATTATTTTTTTTATTAAAATAATATTATTTTTATTTTTTAGTCAAATAAAAAATCATGCAATTAGTTAGGAAAAAATCATGTCAAAACCCGTTGATTTTTTTTTTCTATTATTTTTTTTATCAAAATAATATTATTAAAAAATATGATTGACCCGGTAATACTACACAATAAAGTGTGAAAATACTATTTTAACCTTGAGTGTGTGCACCATCCTTTGGTTTTTGAATGGCAAAATAGTAATTATAATGTGGATTGCACTCGTGCACAGTAAAACACTGTATAATATAATAATAATAGTAGTAGGCTTAAACATACCCTTATCATAGGACGCGCAGAAATATCTGAGACTATTGTCCACCAAAGACTGAGGGAGCACTTACCACACCAAGGTCAACTCATCGCTTGATGGTATTGGTTCCTTCAGGGCTGGGTGGACTTGAGAAACAAGGCCTTCGAGTTTTTAGGGCGTATAATCTTTCATCATTAAAGGCCCACAGGCTTAAGTAGCGGAATTGGAATTATTGTCGTCCTAGGAGTTAACATGGGCCGAGTTCAGCCTCCCTACGACGTGTAGCTTTGTCTCCAATGCCACGGTCCAGTTTTAACAGTACTATTATACGAAACAGGATTTCTTTTAGGCAGATGTCCATGGTCAAGCACGCAGCCAGTATGATTCCATCACCCTTCTGGACACACAGCAGTATTATCTCATGTGGTAAAAATCCAAGTTATAGATACTACATATCATGCATCAAAATCAATAGAACATTTTTCAAAATCCCACTCAGAAAATATAAGAAAACAGGGATGCTATTAACAAACCTTACAAGAACATCCTATTGAATATTCATCAGCGTTGAATCATATTTTCTGTTCTCTTCTTGCTGTAAAGAAAGGAGTGTTCAGAGCAGCACAGTGATAAGCCAGATCATAGTCATTTTTCATATATCCCCGCTATGCAATATAGAATGTCAACAGATCCCTATTTCTATCTTTGCTCTAGCTCACAAGCTAACCCCATATCCAGCAAAAATCAATGATAACAGCGCCAACCTTGATGTTTCCTACTATAATGGAAGGAATGGGTGATTAAGCAGCAAGAGAAATTGATTTGGATGCGTAGCATCCAACACTTGTGGCCAGAGGGTTCTTTTATATTTTCAGAGTATGCTCTCCATGGATTCTGATCCGCGAGTTTAGATGACCTGCACGCAACAGTACCACCATGAAAAGGGCTATATTAGTTGGGTTTATCAATGTCGTTTACACTCCTATGAATATCTTATTTGTTTAAGTTTACTAAAAACTAAAAGCTTACTCTTAACTGGCTAACCGCTATCACTTCAAAATAACTAAAACCTGTTTACACATTTGCTCTGTAAATTTGGATAGCAGTCAGGCAATGGCCAAAATCAAGCAGAGCCGAAGGTTGCTGTTTGGTCTGTTTCCCTTGTTTCTAGAGTAGACGGGAATAATTTTATACACGAAAAACATTGATAGCAGTCAGGCAATGGCCAAAATCAAGCAGAGCTGAAGGTTGCTGTTTGGTCTGTTTCCCTTGTTTCTAGAGTAGACGGGAATAATTTTATACACGAAAAACATTGATGTTTCAGCTGAAAGGAAAGCGTGCATTGACAAGAACATCTAAACTATGAACTTATGTTTATAACAAGAGTCTGTTACAACCTACATTTCTACAAAGCCAAACATTGCCCGAAGGGGTAGCAGATATTCTCCATATATAGGATAACTCAAGCTTGTAACCTCCTAAACCTTGTAATGGCAGTTCAAAAATCATGAAGGCCAACAAATAATCAGAAGCAAAGCAAGAGCATTCTTTGAAAATCAACATTAGTACTGCTTACCTGTTAATTACCAAAAATTGATGAAGAAGATCCTCATAAAGGATAGCGTGGAAATAAGAGTCCCTCCTAAAAGACAGGCTCGCATAACTTTTGCCCTTTTCCTTGAGCTCAATGATGTGAAGTGGCAGAGAGCTACCTCCAAAATTGATTCTCCATCCAAAAAGTATACCTACAATAATATGTTTTAATACTGAAAACTTTATGAGCACCAAGAAGTCTTTTCATCAGAATAGTCTCCAAATCCCACTTCCTAAAGATAATCATGATAACATCTCGCATGCACAAGCACACAAAACCTATTAGAAGAAGCATTTTGTCAAGTAATTGCCTTCAGCAACAATGCGTATAATTGCATTTCAAAATTCCATCACTCTTCTCAACACTCAAACTATAGGACACCACATGGTTTAGTACATGTAGCAGGTTCTTACTCTACATGGGAAGTTGAGGCATTGAGGTAGAGTTGAAGAATGAATTAGTGGGATGTGGCAGAAGAAGCAAGTAATGCATGGAAGTTTTTATTAGTTGAGTTACTTGAGTAGACTCATTGCCAACATGGTTAGACCAAGTAGTTTTATTGTGTAAAGCTCTTATATGCATATTAGGACAGCAAGCAGATGTACTTAGCAAAGGGGAAGCAGAAGCCGCTAAGCATGCAAAGGATACTGATAACAGAAGTCTAACTAAAGATAATCCCTATCACAGTTAGTGTTGTGGGTAAAGATAAATAGCTCCCTACTTGTATTTATCTCTTGTGTCAAGTATATCAGATTGTAACTTAACACTTGAATATATATGAAAGAGCTGATAACAGAAGTCTAACTAAGCCGCTAAGCATGCAAAGGATACTGATAACAGAAGTCTAACTAAAGATAATCCCTATCACAGTTAGTGTTGTGGGTAAAGATAAATAGCTCCCTACTTGTATTTATCTCTTGTGTCAAGTATATCAGATTGTAACTTAACACTTGAATATATATGAAAGAGCTGAAACCAAATTCCCCTAAGTTTGTGTTATCTTCTGGTCAATTATGCAGGACATGTTTCTAATCAGAACACATATGAACATGAAAAACTATAACATCAATAAAAAAACTATCTTTCAGAATCCCCTCACACTATATACCCTTACTCTCTCTTTGCAAGTTCCACATCTCTAGGCACATGCATGCCGCCTAATGCCTGTTCCTCCCTCACATGTCACTTGCAATGCATCCCACTGATACCTGCCCTCCTCCCATGCATCTTCTAATTCATCCCCTTCTCTGTCCTTAGGTGTTACTTATGCAAAGCATAACATCGCTTCTATATACATTGAGGATCAAAGACAAGTTGCAGTAGGTCCACAAACCTTTGATTTTATCCCTTAGAAAAGCTTATGTAGTCACTTGTCAAATTGAAATTATTGGATAGCATAAAAGTTTCTTTTAGATAAAGTAACTCAGCTCTACAGACTTTAAGGTTGTGGATAGTTGGTATGTGAATCAAATGACCTCAAATTAACTTTCCATACTTGTACATATGGATATCTTATTTATATTCACATGCATCAAGGCATAATGGGCCACCAAACAAACCCCCCTGGTACACACGTAAGCTACTGAGCTTAAGCACTTGAAACAAAATTTAAAATGGCAAGAAATTACCGGCAAACTGTTGAGGAGGGCTAGGGTAAGAGAGACGTGGAATGTGTACATTAAGCTCTTTTCCAGAATGTTAGGAAGATGTGCACTGAAAGAAAATCCCCAGCGAGGTTGATATGCTGTTAACCTAACTGAATGTGCCATCGAGATCAGATCACCAACAAAAACAAAAGTCCCACCACATTTATGCTCTGAAAAGTCTGAAGCTCCAGAAGCTGGAAATGAATTTCTTCCAAGTTGCAGGCATTCTGGAGAATAAGGGCTTGCAAAGGTGATCTCAACCCATATTGACCCTGGAAGTGGAACAGGGTTTAAGCAGTACTCCTCCTAAAGGCAATGCCAAAATGAACGCAGTTGCAGTTAAAATTAAACTACTACATCTTCTTTCAAACTAACATGATAAACAAAGGCAATGACATTGTGCAATTTCGCACCACACAGTGGCCATTAAGAAAATAAGTTAAACCAATAAGAAAATTCAGCTATAGATATTATGACATCAATGATTGACCTCAAAGGGTTTTGATTCAGGTAATGCTGGAAAATGTCTAATGTGTACCTGTGAACACAAGCAACTACTTCCTTTGGTTATCTCTGTAACCCAACCATCACCACATTTATTAAGCTTGACAACATCCTTAGCATTCAAGCAGTGCCTCCTCTGTCTTTGGCTTATACCATCTTCAATATTGACATTATCTGATTTGCTTGAATTGAAGCATTGAACAGCTACAAATTCAGTAAGGTCATCAGGACAGGCAGATTGATTTTCTATGAAAAGCATCTCATTGCTTTCTTCTATCACAGAAGTAGGGACACAGTAACCCTTCATTTGATGAACTATCGCAAGAGCTTCAAAACTTTTTGAAAGATTTGAACTTTGAAGTGTCCGTTCATCTATTAAAGCAGTGGTCTCCATCCATTCCTGATCATTATGGATGCGTTTTCCATCCAAAGATACAATTGCATCCCCAGGAGACAGATAGCCAGACAAAGGAGAGGTAGAAGGTACATCCAAAACCTATTCCAAGTAATCAGTACATATGCTATAAGTGGGAAGGAAAATTGCGTGTGCATACACACCATCGTATATAATGTAAACCAGTAAAGATGTCTGCATCATACCATGGGGCTTTCACCATGTATGTAAAAGGGAGACAAGATCAAGGGCAGGAGGAATAACACCAGTGCACAAACTGCACAACACTACAGCGATTTTTAAGTTATGAAACCATGTCATATGTGTCAATTAGTTATAGCATGAAAAAAACAGTTGTTAAATTAAATAAAAAAAAGGTTATGAAATCTTGCTAAGCAATGTCTCGATGAACAATACTATACCCAGATAATTGCATATAAAAATAAATATGATAATCATAATACAAAGTAAGCATACCACAGCGTTATGCCAAACACCAGCACAGTACACACGAAGTGCAGTAAATGGTTGTAGCTCCTCAAGCAACTCATAATTCAAAGCAACCAGAGCACCAGGAAACAGAACTGCAAGGAAAATAGCAATGTACTCCGTCGGTATGCCCTCACTGCTTCCGGATGAAAAGGTGCCTACAGTACCAAGCATGAGAATCTAGCCTTCTGCATATTCAAATCTAAAATTTGAGATTCACAAATTTATCCACTTTCACTATCCTTTATTAATCAGTCACATATGCAAATAAATACAAGAAACATTTGGGTTCTGATTCCAAGACTAGATACTTGGCCGGTTCAAACATGTAGATATTATTTTTCTGCTTTATTTGCTAACTTTTGGTGGTTACAGAGGCTTCATTGGGATCTATTTTAACTTTCAATGAGAGTGTGAGACTGATTAGAGAACAATAAAACAGAGAAAAGTGACCTTGCAGCCGCGATGGAATGCCCGAACTCGTGGACTGATACAGAAATCAAAGTAGAAAGCAACAAATATCCAGCATCCGCAACAGATAATCTCGAACCATACACCTGCATTCAAGTAAAGTAGCTACGACTCTCAATATATATGTGTGTGTGTGTGTGTGTGTGTGAAACAAAAACCAGTTGCTACTAGCTAACCTGAGGAGAAAACCCAAATAGTAAAGAACTCGAAAGATCGCTGCTTCCGTGGAATAGGTGCAAAAAGTTTCCTAATTCCCACACAAGAATCTGCCAATTCCCATCATCACAGAAAGAGAAGAAAAGAAAAGGGATGATCATGTTGCAGGTTAAGAGTGATTAAAGAATTGAGGATTATCGCGTTTAATAGTATAATACCAAAGTGACTCCAAGGAGTGCAGTTAGGCTAAAGCCGACGCCGATTGAAAACCAAATCTTTAACAACTTGGCTTGTTTCCGTCCAAAATGATAGAGAGAGGTATTTAAGGCAGAAATTTTGTAATCGCAGTAGCAGCAAGATACTGTGTTGGATAAAGTAGTACGAGATGGTCGTGTTGGTGTCCGTAAAGGAAGTAACGAAGTTTGTGCTTGTCCCCTCCCATGTCTTCTCCATCGCCTCTCGTCCATTGGCGTTTGCTAACTGTTCCCTCGCCTCCTCGGCACTGCTTCTGTCGATCAAGGAAACTTCTTGAAATATTAGTGTGTTTTTGACTTTGAGCCCACATGTGTATGAAGCCCAGGTAGAAAATTAACATAAACCTAAAACCAGCGGAAAAAACAAAACACGGTAAAAATTCATTGCAGATTAACATAGTAAAATTATTATTTTATATTTCTACAAAAACTAAACTGTTTATTAGAGATAATTAGATCATTTTACAAGATGCATTAATTATTTTAAAATTAATCGGTCATATTTTTTTATGTGACAATTAATTAATTATTTTTAAAAGTAAAAAAATATTTTACTTAGGTCTAAAGCTTTTTTAATATTTTATTTTTCACATCACAGTAGTAGATTGGTTTTGTTGCCCTTAAAATTAAAATTTCTTTACCTTGTTAGGTTTTATTTGTACTTTCATTTTATTTTATGTTTTTTTATTATTATTATGTGGTCTTAGAAACAATTTAATATTTTAATAAATATAAAAAAAATTATTGACGTGTGTGTTGAACATGCTAGCGAGTAAGTCATTTTTTAATGTTTAAGTGATGCGTGAAGCTACTTGTGACAACCAAAAACAACCCTTCTTTGATGTTTTTCAATTCATCACAAAGAGGCCTATCTTTTTGCGCAGCGAGTGTGGCATAATTTCATCCGATTTGTCTTTTCTTTTCTTTTCTTTTTTATTTATCTACCTTTCTTGATTTCTGTATCCAACATTTCAAATTTTAACAGCAACCTTTGAATTTGTTTTTCTTTCAAATTTGATCCTTGTTTTTTCAATTGATATTTTCTCATTTGAGTTATTTTATAGAATTAAAAAAAAACATCCTTCTTTAGTTTTTTTAATTTGTTAAATTTAATATCATTCTTTTTATTGCTATTTATTTTGTTTAAGATTATTTTCAAAATTGATTTTTTTACGATTTCATCATCTTTCATTTTTGTTATGATTTCATCATCCTTCATTTTTTATTACTATTTTTTACTTTGGAAAGTTAATATTGAATTGAGTTTCTTGATTGAGTCCGAGTCAATGATTTAATGGGTTGTGAATTTGAAATATCAACCTAGTAGGAGATTCGCTCGAGTCCATTTGTTTTTTCTTTTCTTTTCTTAAGCTCATGTTTTTTTCAATTTCATCTTTTAACATTTTATTTAATTAGAGATTGAGTTCCATTATTTTTTTTATTGTTTTCTATAGAATTTTCTACTAATTTTTAAAATGAACTGAGTTATATTAAATCTTTTTATTTGTCGATTTTTTGTTAAATTTATCTTTTTTATTTTTACAATAAAATTTAATTCAAAATATGATTAAATTTTGAATAAGGAAGGATGATGAAATCCAAAAGAAATCCAAAAAAAAGGCTAAGGGTGAATTATAAGGAATCCAAAAGATTAGGACTAACTAAGGGTTCCATTTGCAAAATGAAAAATATCATGATTTCATTATTAATTGTCTTCTTCAACTAAAACAAAAGAAAAAAGATGTTCTAAGTGCCCACTTTTCAGCCATGATCTCTCCCCGCCACCCATTCATCATACCACACAAATTTTATTCCAAACTGTACTCTGATACTTGCCCTTCATTTTCATTTTAAGCTAAAATTCCAGGTCTTATTGCATTAAAAAAACCTGTATGTTCTCTTTCAAAAACACTAGCCAAAAACCAACTAAAAAACCGTCTTGAAGAAGGAAGAAGACGTGACATCTTGAGAGGGGAAGAGAATGCAAATTAATTAACTCTTCTAGCAAGCACAGTAGCAGAAGCCAACTTCTTTCTTCTCAGCCTTCATTCCACCGTACGTGAACAAGCTACACTTCCAGCCACTGTAGTCAGCAGTAACCTCTTCCAGTTACATCCAGCAATTTCTCAATAGCGAAGTAGCGAACAGTAGCGCACAACACTTCCTCTCCTTTGCACCAGCGTTCTGGACGAGAGCTACACCAGCAAAAGTTTCAGCTAACCACAAGAGATCCACTCCAAGCCGAGAACAGAAGCTTGGTTTGATCTCCAACACCAGCAGTTTGAAGAAGCAGCAGCGAAGAACCAGAAGCCACAACGAACTTACTCCTTTTGCAACAACTCAGTCCTCAATGTGAACAACAGCAGCGCCATCTTCTACACGGACAGCACAGCTCAGTCCAGCAACGAATACAACACCAGCCGATTGCTTCACCACAAGCCACACCAGTTTCAGCAAGATCTTCACCTTCTCAATCCAGTGGCAGCTGCAAGATCTTTACCTTCTCAGTTCAGTAGCAGCTCCTAGGTTTCAGCCTCCATTTAATGTGAGGTTTCTCCAGTCCAGCATGCACTCCTCCAGCAGCAGATTTTCCAATCATGAGCAGTAGCTGTGGGTGGTCTTTCAGTTCAAACCGTTTCAGCATTCTTGATTTTCCATTTTTTTTTCCATTGATGCGGCGGCAGCAGGTGTTCCTCAGCCACATCTTTTCTCAACTGCAGTGGCAGATCCATTAGAAGCCTCCCTTTCCTTTCAGCAACAGCATCCAACGTCCTATACCGAGAGAACAGTGAAGGATTTTGTTTTTCAATAGTAGCCATGGCAGTTCATCCTTCCAGCAGTTTGAGTTGAGCCTACAAGAAGCTTAAGACCATGTTTGGCTTTACAGAAATTTGTCAAAGAAAAAAGTCAATTTAGGGCCGCAAGGTTTGTTCGGCAAATATTTCCCAACAAAATTTTCAAAGCCTTGTAATTCTGTTTTTTATTTTTAAGTGTTTTACCATCATCTTAGTCTAATTTTAATAAATTTTCAAATTTTTGAAACATTTTTTGTAATTAATTTTAAGTTTTTTATTTGTTTTTATCCTCTCGAATTTAATATTTAAAATTATAACCTCCACATGAGGTGCTTTTTTATATTAAATTAATTAATTTTTTATATAAAAACAATAACATTTTCTAAAAAAATGGATTTAAATATTTTTATTGCATATAATCGAGTTTCTTAAAAAATTACAAAAAAATAAAAAATAAAATAAAAATACAATATATATATATAGCATCTTTTAAAACTATCAAAATTCAAGAAAAATAATTTTGTTGATATCTTAACATGTATTTTTGAATTTAATAACTAATTTATTAAAATAATGAGAACTTGATTTATATTTCAAAAACACTAAAAATTTTATTTTGTTTGTCTCAATATCAAGAATTACAAAATTATATATTAAAATTTTCACTCAATTGACCCTCACATTTTAGCACTTTTTTACAAAGTGGTCATTGGTTTCGTATTTTTTCAATGTGGTCCTCAATTAAATTTTATATTTCAAATTTATTTTAATTAAGCTCCTGATTTCACCAATTTAGCCTTCCAAAGTCTCAATTGTGTCCCTAACCTTCCAATCTTTGCGAATTGATTCAAATTAGGCTTTCACACTTGATTTTTATTCAATTGAGTTCTTGATTGAATTCACAAAACCCATTAGAAGTTTAATTAAGTCTTTGAATTTAATTAATTCGTCCAATGTTTGCCTAATTGACTTTCAAACTTAATTTTTCTTCAATTAAATCCTTAAATAAATCAATTAAACATGTTAAAAGCTTAATTAAGTCCTTGAATTTGATTAATTCTTTCAATTTTGGTCAACTTTAGATTTCAACCTCAATTTTCTTCCTTTCTTCATCTCATCGTGTCAAAACATTTTAATCTAACTATTCTTCTGGTATTTTGGTCTTTTGCAACTCGAAGGCTTATCTCCTCATATCCTGAAAATATTTTTGGATTTTATATTTTTTATTATTTTTTAATTAAAAAAAATATATACTTTTTATAAAAACAAATTTGGGGGGTTCAAAATTGGGTTATGACATAAATTAATTAAAATTGTTATTGGGATATTATTTGATAGGGTAGGATTCCATTCCTACTTTTTTTTTTAATAGGATTACAACATATTAACAAGTGTTGTTTTTGCATATCCTTGTATAATATTTTTTTTCTTGACATTTAATGCAATCTCTTTCTTATGTGTATCTATTTGTATTATTATATAATTAGATTATAAAGTTGATTAAAAAAAACATTGTTAGACTAGTTGAGCCCTTGATTTATGTGCTAAGTTTTGCAGATTAATACAGATTAATAAAAAAAATAATATCATTTTAAAAATTTATAGAAAAAAAAGCAATGACTTGAATTTTTTTTAGAGACATGTTTTAAAATGAACAACTAAATTATGTTTGGGCCTACTAGGTTGAACACGCTATGCCAAGCCAACTTTAACATGAATGGATTTGAAATCCACATAATGCAAGGGACCATATCATTAGCCAAAGTAAAATAAATAAAAAAAAACTATTCTAGTAAGTTATTTTGTTTTAATTTAATTTTTTTCTATAAAAATATAACCATATAATTAAATAAAAATATTAAATAGTATAAAGTGGTGTAAAATCATAAATTTTTTTATCTGCCGTCTATCACTTAATATCTTATTTCACTTTTTAGTTATGTTAATGTTTTAGCATCTATTAGCACCTATAGCAATCAATTAATTTTGTTGAATAAAAAAAAAAAAATCAACGATGCATTCATGTTATTTTTTACTCTAAAATTAACTTTTAATCTATTCCGCGTGCTAGTTCAAACTAACACAACACCAAAAACAACATAAAAAAGGAAATTCTCACTTAAATGAAAGTTGCCCTAAAAAAATCAAATCACCCTCCAATTACGTTTTGCATTTGTCGACCCCGTAAATGAAACTCATTTTAATTTAACATATCATCATAGAATAATTATTATGAATTTCATTAAATCTCACTTAAGTTCGATTATCATAAGGTTCGAATTATAGGTTAAATAAATTAACTCAAATTAATTGCAAGTTTGAGTTAATTTAATTTCAAACTGATTATTTTAACAGGTTTACTAATTTAATTTCAAATTGATTATTTTGTTGACACCTTACCTGAGTCAGAAGCCGAGTCATCCGGATCTCAAACCAACCTACTAGCATTACCAACTATGCTTTTAGGGGTTCAAAAGAAGATAGGAGGCTTAAATTAAAACTATAGCCTATATTTGGGCCTGCTCAAAGTTGCGCATAAAATTGGGGCTACTGTGATAATAGGAAAAACATTACAGACGGAAAATAAATAAAATAGAAGTGGGGTAGCTCTAACAGAAATAGGAGAAAAAGGAAGGATTCACTGGTGAAAGTGAAAGTCAGAGAGGAGGAGGAGAATCTCAATCACCTCTTTGAACACTGATAGACAGGACTCCTCTCTCACGTTAACTCTTGGTAAGAAAGGAAAGATCCCACAGCTCTCTCTATCATCATCATAATCACTTTCACTTGGAAAACAGAAAGTGAACATACAGAGAGAGAGAGAGAGACAGAGATTTGAAACAACACAGACCTAAAAGTAGAAATCAATGATTTTGTTGCAGTCCCATTCCAGATTTCTCCTTCAAACATTATTAAATCGTGTCCAAAAGTGAGTCTTTTTATCATTTCTCTCTCTTTGTACACATCTAAGAAATGATGTTTATTGCACCGCTGATTTTATTTTTTTTAACTGGGTTGATTTCAGTCTTGAAAAGGCAGTTGAATTGGATTACCACTGGGTGGAGTTTGATGATGTTCGTTACCATATTCTGGTGAATACCAAGATTCCCTTTTTTAGTTTCCTGTCCTGGGTTTTCCTTGTTTTCTTGGCTTATTTTAGATAATATCTTTGTTGGGTTCTCTTTCTTTCTTGTTTTAGGTGTCAATGAAGAATCCAAATGTCTTGCTGTTATCCGTTTCGTTACCAATCCCACCTCCAGAAGCTGTTTTCATTGGTGGACTTCCGTTTGGAGCCATAGAAGCTTTAAAGGCTGCTTATGGTGTGGTTGTGCAGATTCTTGATCCTCCCCGAGATGGCTTTAACCTCACTTTGAAACTCAATTTGGGGAAACTTCCACTTGATGAAGGTTCTACGAGTTCCTTTCCTAAGGTCATTATTTGCTTGTTATGATGTATATGTTATAGGACGCTAGCATGTTTTGTAGAATGAAGTGGATCATTTTGTTATGATCCTTGCTTAACAACAAGGATTTGAGAAGAAAAGAAAGTTTAGAGAAGAGGAAAGAAGAGAATTGAGAGAGAATTAGAAGAATAATAGGGAGAAAGGGTTCTGCAAAACTTTACAGAAATGTCAACTCATACCACTTGCCTTCTCTAGAATTACACATTACAGTATTTATGCTATACATTCTAACTGACTATGCTAAGTAACTTCCCATGCTTAACTAACTCTAACTGCCAGATACTTACAAACCACATGTGAATTATTAACAATCACATGTTGAGTTATTCTTGCTATTGCCTCTGCTAACTGCCACTGGAGATACTGCTGCTAAGCTGTTACTGAAGCTATTTCTCATCATGGATATTGTAACACATTTCCATTCCATATTACCATATTACATGACATTGCCTTACATTACATTTTAGCGAAAGATGACACCAAGAGTTACTTGATAAGCATCCTCCACTTCATTGGTTTGCTTTCTTTTTTTTCCTCAAAAGTTCATCCATTGCAGGATTATGCTTTGCTTATATATTCTTCTTTTTGGTCCTTTGTTAGATTGTCATCTAGTTCAAGTTTGGTTTAAAAAATTTCTGACCATATTACCATTAAATACTAGGGAAAGTTCCATCGACTACTTGCTGAAATAGCTTAGTGAATTGGTAGGAGTGCAGTTACATTTGGAATTGACCCAGCATCCTGTTCAAAAGGATGGATATCCCTTTAATTATTACAAGAAAGGATGTTCAGTCCAGGGAATTACCTCATGAATCCAAGAAATTAGTTTACTCGTGCATGTTGCTTGGAAGCTGAAACTCTTCTTAATCTGAATATAGCACAAGGCCATGGGGAGATACCGTCTGTGATCCATGGATCTCCGATCGGGAAACCGGCTAGCTCCAGGCTGTCGAATAAGAGAAATATATAATTAAACATGTTCTCTAAGGTTTGCTTTATGTCATTTCTTTCTAGAGTGGATTTGAAATATAAAAGGTTTTTCTTTTCATTTGTTAGGAGCGTTCTGCTATTCCACCCCTGAAATCTGTATACTCCCTTTGTGAAGTTTTAGCAGCCTCTAAGTGAGAGATAGATCTTATACATTTATTACCTGGACCAAATGTGTTGCTAATGGAGGACAGGGGTATTGCCCTGGGACATTTGCGACATTCACTTGGAAGGGCTAATTCATTATTTTATCACTTCCTTAGAAAGACTATGTTGTAGCCTAAGCAGCCGTCCTTAGAGGCTTTGGCATATTTATCATAGTAGAATTCTTCCTTTTTCTTCTTCTCTTACACACTCCCGTTCCTCTGCTTATGTCTGATGTTTGATTGCTTTCTCTATCCTTTATTCCTTCTACTGGCCTTTTTATTCCCATGCTACACTGAGAAAAATTAGTGTGAGCAGCATTGGGTCTTGCAAGAAAGGTTTAATAGGATTATGATCATGTCAATATATTGTGGAGAATTGAGTGGCTGCTGCAAATGCAATTACAAAGCCCTTTTCATCACTTGGATGGTGGGACAATTTTGTACTGCTGTTTTCTTTTTCACCTTGAATATTGGTTCTCTTTGCAATTGTAGGGGGCTCTACATACCAACCATGCAATTAAAGTTGCAAGCCAACTGCTCTCAGAATTTGAATGTTCCATTTTGCTCATGAATGCATTGATTTCTCTCTTTATTTTACAGGATTAGTTCTGCTACTTTAGTTGATTCTTGTGTGGATTAGGTTGTGATTAAGTGTCAGGTTTTTGTTCATTTTAATGGCTGTTATTAATGTTGTTCTTAGAAAGTGTACTGTTGATATTGTGCAGAGCACAGGTATGCTCTCTTGGTAAAGATTGCATCTGTTAGGGAAGTGGTGCTAGGTGCTCCATTAAGAGTAGTTTTAAAACATCTTTCATCAAGGACTGTTATTCCTGGTATTGATGGGCTTCTGGCCCTCGTGCATCGGTCCAAAGAGTCTTTCTTCCTTGTTCCTCAGGTATGATCATAAGTTGGAAGGGAATAAAATATGTCACTTGAACTTCTTCATTTACCTTCATGCAATTACCTTTATACCTATAGAAAGGAGAATATTTTAGCTAGCATTTTGTGGTGCAAAGAGGGGATTCTTTCTCCCTCTTGTTCAGTGTTCTTTAATTTATGCATATTTTGTATGTTGCAAATGCAGTAGGGATGGTTATGGTTTTTTTTTTATTTTGTTTTGTTTTCACATCTTTTGAATCAGCTGGCAATCTCTGTGTGCCTTAATTAATACATGCATGTACACCTTATCAAAAGAATTACTTGCATTGTACAGTGGTTACCTTCTAGAAATGTCATTTTTGGAAACTGCCCTACTCCTTTGTGTCTTCTTCCTCTCTCTTCCTGTTCCATTTTTTTATCTAGATTGCCTTGGCTTTTAGTTTATTTTGAAAGATTAATTTCTGGGTTACTTCATATTGTTTGTTTGTCATATGACCCATATCTAGTAACATGAGAACAATCGTGGATTGAAATTTAACTGAGTGAGAAACTTTAATTTGTTAATGCAGCCAGACAAGGTTACTGTGGTATTTCCCATGAGATTCAAGGACTCCATAGATATTGCTTTTGCTACTTCCTTCCTTCAGGTACTCCACATGTAGTTATGTTTTAATGATCTATGTTGCTTCTCAGAAATTGTATATATGTGGGCAACAGACGATACTGTCACTTACATACTTTATTTAGATACTAATATTACAATTATTTATAATTCTGTTGCCTATGCTGCTTACAGCAAAATTCTTGTGTAACTATTCTTGGTTAACATTTTTCTTTTAACATTATAAAGTTCTGATTTACATTCAGGAATTTGTCGAAGCCAGGCATACAGCTGGACTTAATAATGCTCCTCCTTGCTTGTGGTCTCCTAACCCACCTCTTGAATTGAAGGAAGCCCCTGCTGAAGCATTGTCTGCAAATGCAGGATTTGTTTCTTTTGGTAATGTCACAGGAATAGCTACAATTAGTTCCCTCCTTTTTTATTGCAGCATAACAAATTGTGCCATACATGAAACAATGCAGTCATTTTTCCTCGTCATGTGGAAGGCAAAAAGTTGGACCGGACAGTGTGGAATTTATCAACATTTCATGCATATGTTAGTTATCATGTTAAGGTGAGGTTTCTGCAGATTGCTCCCACTTTTTATTTTGTTACCTGTAGCTCTTTCACATATTTTGGAATGTCGAATAACAAACACAGACACACACTGACAGAAAAGATCACTTATTTCAGCTTTATGCATAACACACAAAGTCCTTGTTGCAATATGCATGAACAAGGAAAGTTTTTTTGGCCTCTTCTACCCAAAATGTACAAAATAAGGGTTTTAGTTTGGAAAAAAAAAAATCAAAAGTTTTTACTGGCTTGCTACATCAGGACTTCAACATGCAACACTGCCCTCTTATTGTAATTTTGTTTCTCTAATTTCTGTCATACTATGTGGGGGTGCAATAATTATTTTTCAAAATGGTTTTGGAATTTGGACCTAGTAGTTAACCAGAGTTTGCATGGTAAAAAATACGATTCTGTGATGATCAGTTAGATGGTTTACTCTGTTAATCAGGAAATCAAAATAGTATTATAGATTGTACCCGGCAAGATCTTTTGTGTTCGTTGCACCGAAACTTGACTCTTTGTTCGAACTTGTTTTCATTTTTCCTTGTTGCTAATGTGCGCTTCAAAGTAATTAGATACATAAATTCATCATTCAAGCCTATCTAATTTTAGTTTCTATTGTTGTTTTATAAGAACCTTTGTATAAATAATAGTGTATGGATCTATGGTTGTGCTCCTGCTTCCTTTAATCTGCCCCACCTAAACACATAATTATTCGATGCACTTTCCTCAACAGTGCTCGGAGGGTTTTATGCATACTCGCATGCGAAGACGTGTAGAATCTATGATTCAGGTAAAATCTTCATCTTTCGCAGTTGACTTTGCTTGCTCAGTTTTCTCCTTGGTGGAAAATAATTTTTTTAAAGTATGAAGAAATTTAGGTCTGACAGGAAAGACGGTTCTTTCACAACCAAATAAATTTAGTGCGGGTTCATAGTTTTGCTGTGCATTTGGTCTTAAGCTACCATGTTGCTACTTGCTAGCAGGCTGTGCAGCATCAGCACTCCATGTAAAATTTAGGTTTATTCAAACCTAGAAGGGTGTGGGGTTTAGGGATAGTGGATAGCTGCTCCATAGGGCCTCCAGATGAACCCAAGAAAGAAAGAAAGAAAGAAATTGGGTATGTTAAGCTGCACAAAACCATCAAGCTAGAAGAGGTCTACGGTTGATATTGGGAAAAGGCGGGAAAAGGAGTCGTTGCATTGTTGCTGTTGTTTTTCCCAAGGGAAGCCAAGCAACTCACTGACATAGGTCCTGGACCTTGCAGGGCTGTACTGCTGTCCTTGATCTTAAACTCATAAAATCCATTATTGACGCCCGCAGTTGGAATGGCTGTTTGGTTGGTGACAGTGACAAGAATATATTGTCATTACAGGCAACTCAAGGTAAAGCCACAGCAATGGTGTCAGTTAAGTGGAAGGCTAGAACTTACAATTTCCTAGGAAATTCCTGAAACTGCTGCCTAAATGACCACAGAAGCTCAGTGTTGAGCTTTGCTTTACAGACGAGTCTTTGCTTAAATTTCTCTTTCAGTCATTCTCATTTTGGTATCCAAGGATTATGGGGACATGTTCAGATAGTTATCCAAAAGAAGCGCGTTTCTCTGTCCTTTCTGGACTTTGATTTCTCAGGGCCCTCAAATTTCCTTGCATGGTTTTTGGCTAGTCAATGATTCAAAGAAAAGAAGAGGGTTTTTTTTTCATTTATTATAGTTAAGGGCTCATAGAGTAACACACGTTGTATCACAGGCCTTGGATCGTGCAAAACCAGGTGTAGAGGAGAAAAAGAAATCACCAAATAGCAGATCTTTTAAACGTCTGGTATGTTATTATATTCACCTTTCTTGATACTTTGAAGAACTTAAAGTTAAAATCATTTTGACATATTCTTTCTGATATCTATACGGAATTGTAGAGCCTCAAGGAAGCTCGAGCTAATTCAATTTCCTAGATGTGGAATTCTTGAGGCTCCTATCGAACATATGAAGATGCTTGTTAAAGAACTAGCCGGAATCAATTCAAAGGAGGCTTGTGACGACTGCTCGCATCCTTTTCTAGAAGGGGAAAGAAGTAAAAGGAAAATGAAGGGAGAAAAGCACCATGTTTAGGTGCCAATGTGTACACTTTTGATATTTGTTGGCTCCCTTGGAACCAGAAGATTCTATGATTTAAATATCAATATTTTTTCGATCTATTTTAGGGATTTTATTTTTCTCTGAAAATGTGATTTTGTTTAAGCCTTTTGTAGCTTTGCTTCAGCATATCCTCGAGCCTGATGATGGAATTTTTAGGCGGGTATTAATTTATTTTTTTTTTTTAAATCTAGGGGTAGCAATTACCTATAATCTAAATGATGAGGAAAAAAAAAATAAAATGATGAGGTGTTTTAGCTGTGTATTGTCATCATTGTTCATCCTTACTGTGGATGAATGGAATAAAATTTTGTATTTTTTTATTTTGATTTTTAAATTTTTTAGTAGTTGTAATTAAAAAAACAATTGATTTTAAATTTTCATGAAATAATAGGATTGGAAGAGAAAGGTATCAAAATGAAGTGTAGAAAACATGAGTGAGGTATTATAAGTTTAAAAAAAGATGCATTTTGATTTTCCAACTTAAATAATCATGTAAATTATATAATTTTGATTCTTTAATGGTTTTTCAATTTTATTTTAGTATAAAAATTTATTTTTGTTATTTTTTTATTCTTGATTAAAAGAGGACAGAAATCACTGGATTTTGACAATAAAAAAATAAATATATCATTAACATTAATTTAAACTATCAAAATATTAACTCTAATTTAAACTATTAAAATATAATATTTATATCAAATTATTTCATTTAACAGAGGATCGTCTGCTGCAATAAACTATGTTTCACCTATCTTTATTTATTTATGAAAAAAAAAGTGAAAACAGGTTGTCGCCTTTTTCCCAATCAAAAGCAAAAAAAGGCCACTTGTGCACATGCAGGCCCCGCGAGAGGGTTTTTTTTTTTTTGGATCAAGTGCTCTAAGCCACTATTTATTTAACCCATTGCGATTTTTTCCCTCTTTTTTAATTAAATTTCATTGAAATAAACATTCTAATAAGACAATTGCCAAGAAAAAATCACATTAATATGACACAAAGTTTTAAGTAAAAAAAATTATTTTTTATCTTAAGAATCTATTAGATATTTATTCTAATCGTCTCCCGTTTTTACTAAGTGAAGTTCATCATTGAAAAAACTATATTTTCTGGTTGAGAAAAATATATTAATGAGAAAAAAAGAATAATACTAGAAAATTTTTTTTTATATAGAAAGATTATTAACATATAATATAAAAAACAATTGAATGGCTCTTAACAATACAAGATCAATTATCTTAATCTATATTTATCTCTTAACTTTTTAATTTAATTTTTATTTCGGGTCAACATTTCATTTTAATATTTATTTGTGTATATAATTCTTTATATATTTAACTAAATACATGTGTTAACTTTTTTTGCCGCTCTTGTTTTTTTCATTAAAAATTAACTTTTGATCCAAGCGGGATACGGTTGGGACAAAGTTGACTAGTTAAATAGCTAAAAAAGTTAGTATTAAAGGGCATATTATACTATATTTTAAAAGGCGTGGAAAAAATATTGTGCATATACTGTGAACATAGACTCCTTGCATCGTGGACCACACTGTACATATAGAGTGTTTGCACTGTAGACGACACTATAATATCAGGGGGCGTTGTCTTTTTTGTTTTTAGTAAAAAAATATTTCTGGGTCTGGCAGCCAATGCTGCTGGGTCTAGCTCCGCAACGAGACCCAAGGAAAAACATTGTGCAGGTACTGTATACATAGAGTGTTTGCACTGTGGATCACACTGTAGACATGCAGTGTTTGCATTGTGAAAGACACTGTAGCATCAGGGGGCGTTGTCTTTACTATTTTTTAGTCAAAAAATGTTTAGCTTAGCCGTCATACGCAACGCTATTGGGTCTGGCATTCCCACCAGGCTCAAGGATATTGGATCTAGCTCCGCATCCAAACCCAAAGATATTGAGTCTGTCTGGGCAGCCCTACTTAAGGATATTGAGTATAGCTCTGCAATTAGATCCAAGGATATTGGGTCTAGCTGGGTCGCCAGACCCAAGGATATTGGGTCTGACTCGGGCTCCGCAGCCACACTTAATAGCATTTGTCGAGCTGGACCCAATGCTTTTGGGTTTGGTTGCCGAGCCAGACCCAATGCTATTGGGTCTGGCATTCCCGCCACACCTAAGGCTCCTTGGATCCAGCTCCGCAACTAAACCCAATGATATTAGGTTTGACCGTTGGGCCAGACCCAATGCTATTAGATCCAGCTAGGCTGCCAAACCCAAAAGCATTTAGGTTTGGCTCTCAAGCCGGACCCCATGCTTTTAGGTTTGACTAGGCAACCCTACCCAATGATATTGAGTTTGGCATTCACCAAACATAATTGTCTTGCCCTCCAAACCCAAGGATATTGGGTCTGGCTCCGCAGCCAGATCCAATAGCATTTGGGTCTAGCTGCTTGGTTCTGGCACTCTTTACTCTTCATATTTGTTTTACATTTGAAAAAATAATTGTTATTGACCCGCTACGGAGCATGGGCCAATATGCTAGTATGTTATTATTTATTGTGTTATATCACAATAATATTTTAAAAATAAATAAATATTAATCTTTTTAAAGAAGTCACAAATGATATATGTGATTTTATAAAATGTGTTATTTTTACAATTAAATTTTGACTATGCTATTTTTTTTATATTTTACTCCTACCGTGCTATTTTGAAAAGAAAAGAAAAAAAACTCCATTTCCTTCCCTTTCTCTTGTTGCTTCAGTGGCAATCAGGATTCAAGGAGATACGAGGAATCTTCCCAGCCGTCCTTGGTGTAAGAAACGTCTCCACACTTTGCAAGAAGTAAAATAAAACAATTCAAAACTTATTCAAGAAAAAATATATCTTAACGAGTCATATGCGACGTTTGCAATTTTCTAAATAATAATAATAATAATATATGTAATTTTATTAAAAAAATTTAAAAAAATTTAAAAAAATTTAAATATTATCTTTATCACAATTAATATTTATTTATTTACAATATAATAATTAAAAAATAAAAAAATATTAGTTTCAGTTTCATAAAGATAACGTTTATTTAAATTTAAAAGTTATTGTTCCAATTCACGACAAAGGTTTACAGTTTTTAAGTTTCTTCTGGCAAGTCACCCTCTTAATTAATGGTTTTGCATGTTGTATATTAATTTCAGCAATAATATTCTCAATTATCATAAAAGCAAATGGAGTCTAGCTGCCTAGTTGAGGGCAATTCTCCTGTTGAATAGAAAGAAAAAGAAAAAGAAAAGGTAAATTTTATTAATTAATATTCATCATTATTAAATATTTGTCAATATTAAAAAGTATTTTACATAATCAAAAAAGTCATCAAATTTAATTAATATTAAATAAAAAACACATTTAAAAAATAGACTCTGTAATAACAAATAATCCCCTAACAAGAACAACTTAATAATAATAAAATATATTTTAATTTAAACAAGGATTTACAAATATGGCCATTACATGAACAAACATAAAAAAGAAGAAAAAAAATGCTGGACTTAGTAACCAGGACATAATGACTAGTTCAAATTTAAAGAAAAAAAAAACTTTGAAATCATAACTTTGACCTAACTCCTGACAAATTAGTAATGGCAGGTTCCGTTTGGGTGACAGGTAAACGAGGATGCCATGTATTCTTATATTTTATTTAGATTAATCACGAGTGTTTTTATTTCCTTTTCTTCTTCCTTCTCCTTCCCTTTTACTTCGAGCAAAGAAAATAAATACGACCATCCATTTAGCTGCTGAAGGGATTCACTGAAAAGAAAGACTTCATTCGTGGTCAAGTTAAAAAAGAAGAGAGGGAGAAAAGAAAACCAAAAACAGAAGGAGAAAAGCTGCTCTGAGATTTGGCGCTGGGAAAAACGCAGGAGCAATTCTGTACAGAGTATAAACCAAAGAATTGAACACAAAAATTTGACCGCAAAAGAAACGCAAAAAGATCCTCCTGTCTTCCACAAACTGGTTTCTGTCAGCATGCGAGTTGGCTCGGTGGTTGAGCTGGCCCGA
This sequence comes from Populus trichocarpa, assembly GCF_000002775.5. Lineage (NCBI taxonomy): Eukaryota > Viridiplantae > Streptophyta > Magnoliopsida > Malpighiales > Salicaceae > Populus > Populus trichocarpa. The sequence continues at coordinate 16,843,089 of NC_037287.2, read as the reverse complement.
CCCATCTTGTGTAACCATCCAGCTCACTGGCTTGCCTCTATCCATCTGTTGTTGCTGGACGCATGGCATTTGACCCACCAGAATAAATCATGGGGATTTATCAACAGTAGGGCAGGGATATTTCAAAATACAGTGGATGGCCCTACCCACTACGCATCAACAGTAATAAACCACAGGAGGCGGCGGCGGCGGCGGCATTGAGAGACCGATGAGGGCTTCTTTTCTCCATCTCTCTCATAATTAGAATAGCATTTACTGCCTGCCATCTACTCGGAATCACTGTCCATGCTCTCCATCCCCTTTAGCCCTCTTCGTTTTTGCTGCATGTGAAATTTCACATCCCATGAATAACTCAAACCAAGGAGTCTTAAGGCTTGATGCTTGGATAACTGATGCTACAAACAAGCATGGACAGTAAAACATTTTTCTTTTTTCCCCCGTGCATTCAATTTCATGCCGTTATATGTACTAGCCTCCACCACCGTCCATATTAATATAAGATAATATGTCATGTCTCAAAACGACAGAGGCCGTGTACCATCATCCATCCCAATGACTTGATTTATTTATTATTTTGGTTTGAAAAAGAATTCACCCTCATTATGCTAGAAGATAAATCCAACGACCCTTTCATGGACGAGTTTATTAGGGAAAGAGAAGAAACCCTTGGGTTAATGGGAGGCATGCGGTGGTCTTACACGTGTTCGTAGAGTTGGGATTCGTGCCTAACATGCCTAACACAAATAAGTGACAGACCAATGCTTAATGACAACAGCGTCATATGTGCCAGTGATTGCAATATGCAAGGGATGGAGACATGGGAGCAAGTAAGCAAACAGAACAAAAAAATAAATAAAAATACACAAACACAAGTTGAAGTTGAATGGCATGATCTGTTTCAGTTCACAGGATGTTAGAAGCAGAAAGACCATTACCTTCTTCACACATTTCTTCTCTCTAACCTCGTACCTGCTCTTTGTTAAGTCAGATAGCCACATCCCTGGAAAACAATACTGCCCAAATACACAAATATATATAAAAGAAACCCATCAAAATCCTTTATCATTGTTCCAAGTAATATCAAAAATATTAAAAAGATGGCAAGTTTGTGATTACCTGAAGTGCTTTATCAATGTTCTTAGCCCTTTTCTTGGGTCGTTGTGGTAGTTTTGTGCCCTTCATTGCAAAGAAATCATCTTCTTTTTCCTTCCTTGACAAAGCAATATAAATCCTTGGCCACTCGATGACTCCATTGTTATTCGCCTTTTCTCCTCCACTAGCTACCACTGGAACTGAGACAGTATTGCTAGTTGTAACCCCAGCTTCCTTCTCTGATTTAGCCCGCGTGGAATCAACTTGATTTATTTGATGATCAGCTTGTACTAATGATCCATTTGGTTTCTCATCCTTTGCCGCTGACCTAGAGCTAGGCATCTTTCTATCAATATTTTCTGGTGTTGGAGGAGATCTCTTTCCTGCAGTAGATCTAGAAACAACCCTGCTACTGCCACCACTATTTCTTGACGGGGACCCATTTCCAGCACCGGATCGCTTTTCCAAATTCCTGGTCATGGCCACCAAAAAAAAAAAAGAGATGCAAACTTTGCTGATGAGAAATGCTTTGGTTTGGTTCTGAGAAACAGGCAAACAAAAGTGGGTTTTCTTAGACTTTGAAGTGAATATGGATCAAGGGCAGAAAAAGGGACAAAGGGGAATTTAATACCCACCTAAAACAAGAAAAAGAAAGCATATAACCTTATCAGATAGCATATGATAGCTGTAAATACACAATCAGTACATAACTGTGTTTAAGAATTGAAAAAAACAAAAAGATAGACAAACACATTTCACAAAATTCACCAATACCAATAAAGAGCAGAAAAACTAAATAAGGTCCTATAGCCTTTTTCTTTGAAAGAAGTTTCAATGAGATGGGAAAGTCTCAAGATGAGGACAGAATGGTCATGACATGAGCAGGGGACATAAAAAAAAAAAAAGGGGGCACAAAGTGGGTGGGTGATGCCATAACCCCATCAAACTAACAAGCGAAAATGAGAAGCGAAGTAAATCAAGAACAAAGCGAACACAGATCAGGAGAGAGGTGACTGCGAATGGGAATGGACTTCTTCGATATCCATCAAACCACTAGGTGAAGAAAGATGAGAGATTGATATATATTCACATTCTTCTCCCGTTTTTTCAAGGGGTAGAAAGGTAAATCACCTCAAAAAAGAAGTTGCTCTTCAACAACTCTATGAACAGAGAAGTTAACAATATCATATGTTTAGATCCCAAAACTTCCTCAACCTCAACCTCAAAATAAGAAATCAAGAAAAGATCCCACCAAATTATATCATCCAAATAAATTTCAAGGAATATATACCAAAAACTCATCAAGTGTTGTAGGCTATCAAACATCAAACAACATCTAGAACATAATCTTAAGAAATAAATTCATAACTTGACAAATATCCAAAAAACATATATTTCATAAAATTACAAAAAAAAAATGAGTACCTGTGTGAAAGAAACCCAGAATTTTCTTTCTTCAAGTTTCCACCTCTGATGCTAGTACTAATGGACTGTTTGGGTGGTGGTGGTGGTGGAGGCGGTGGTGGCATGGTGGGTGGAGAGAACTTGTTATCAACTCTCCTAGGAACCCTGTTGATGGGTTGTCTAGCTTGACCAGAAGATGACGATTCATCAGCCAAAGCCCTGATCTCAGACCTTGACACTCTAGCTCTCTTCTTTTGTCCCCATTGCAACAACACATCACCGTTGCCACCTCGGCTCGGGCTAGGACCTGGACTAGAGTCATGCCTTTGTGTCTGATTGTGGTTGTTCTCTGAATGTGGAGAACTGGTTGTACTGTTATTGTGGTGGTCTTGGTTTCTCGATGGAGATCTAAATCTGAGACCTTTAGTATCAAAATTAGTACTTGTGGAATTGAATCCATTGGGGATTGACCTTCCGTTCTCGGCTCCATTGGGTTTTTTGCCATTGCTCAAAGGAACACAATCTGGGCTTACTCTCTGATACCTGTACACAATAGAAAAGTCATTCGTTATCAGTAGATAACAAAGAGATGATCCACAAGGCAATGCATAAGGATTCAGAGAAAGACATCAGAAACATATAGAGAACTGTGTAGTCCAAAGATCATATCATTAAAAAGAGAAAATTGCAATCCTTTCACTGGATCCGGCGCATAAACCAAGATTAACACATACCATTTTCCTAGGTGAACCTCTAGCTACCACATCATACAATCCGTGCATTCATTCATTCTCAACATAAAACCCAGATTAATCAGTCCTATAGATCAGTGAAAGAAAATTAATGGACATAGAAATTGAAGTGATCAAGACACCTCATTTAACTCGAGCAATGTTAGGAGTGCAATCACAAAGGAAAAACTAGAGAAACAAAGAAGTGGTGGAGCATTGAAGTTGATGATAAATGAGGATTCCTTTGCAGACCGTAGAAAAGAGGAGGTTGAGATTGAAACGGGTCTTTGACTCCAGCCTCGGAAGAAATGAACATTGCAATATGACATTTAATAGATAAGGCCTAGCTAATCCAAGCAGCAGCAGCAGACTTTTGAGACTAAAAGAGTCGTCTTTGCTTTTAAAAACAGAGATTTTGGATCTTTGTATTGTCGACAACAGCAATTGACATTAGACAATGGTGGCTGATCGAAACACACAAATTGATGAATACCAGAACCCAAATAATATCTGGATCTTATTGATCATCCAATTCATTGAAGAGCGTGTTTAATCTCACTCTCGAGAGACAATTGATTATTCATCGTATCATATTATATTTGTTTGTTGAGGAACTTGTCTTTGAAACACTGGAGCATTGTTGTTGATTTTCACAAAGAAATCTGCGAACGAAATATCATCTTCAAAACACACAAATAAAAAACAAGCAAAACCCAAGTTCATGCCTCCTCCTCATCATCATGACCACCATCACCAACAAACAACAACAAGAACAATTGAATCCGGATCCAACAACCAATCCATCTATTCAAAGTTGATAAAATAAAACCAAAAGAAAGCAGAAAGATCAACACTCTAAGCCAAATTTAGATTTGAAAAGCATCCGGATGATGAAAAAGAAGAAGAAGATGGATGAGTTACCAAGATGAAGGAGGAAAAAAAAAAAACAAAGAATACTTGTTGAGATAACAAAGAAGTGCGCACAGACCTCATCATTGTAACCAAGCAAAAACACTTGTTGATGAAAGTTAGATATTGATACGACTATGTAGACGTTAAAAGTGGGATTCTTGGTTTTTCTTCTAAAGAGATATATTATATATTTTCATTCAACGGTTTCATCAACAATGGCTTTCTCATAATCCCATCAAGCAAGACATGTGAACTCAAAGAGACACCGAGAGAAAGATAGAGAGGAGGCGGATACAAGAAAGAAAAGAACAGTGGGAGAGAGAAGAGGAAGAAGAAGCCGAGGAAGGCAAGGCAGGGAAACAAATACTTTTAGTTGAGTTTACATGGAGATAAGTATATAAATGCGGTCGCTACTCCTACACTCTACCACAGTAGTGTAAGGAAAGGGTAGGGGTATTTTCCATTTTCTATTTTTTATTTGGGTTTTGTCTATTATGTCCTTCGTATTCTATTTTGCATCGCAACAAGAACTGTTCCAACGGGTCAACCAACCAATCCGTGGACTTGCTACATAGCTCAACTCGAGTAATAATATTGTTTCGGGCTTTTTTTCATTTTCATTGTTAAAAACAAGCATAAAACTTTAATTTGATTCCCCGAGGTTTTTTTTTTTATTATTTTTGCATGTTTAGTCTTTTATTTTTATGGTTTTATTTTAAATTTTATTTTTATCACATTTTAGTTTTAAAAAATTGAGAAGAGAAAAAAAAATATTAGAAAATATATATATATATATATATATATATATATATATATATATATATTCAACCAGCTACATTTTAGCTAAAAAAAAAAAATCTTTATGGTTATTGACTTGTTTTAAGGAGGATAATTCAATGAGATATCTTACCGACCAAAACCTTTAAAGGTCAAAAATACTATAACTACATGGAGCACCTAAAATATTTAATTGTTATCCATAACTTGCCAGCAGGAAATTACAGTAATTTCTATATATAAAAAATTAAAAACCATATTAAAATCAAATAGGAAAATAAAAATAGAAAAACCATTATCTTCTAAATAGAAAAACTAGAAAAAGCCTAATTATATTGAATAGGAAAATAAAAATTGAAAAAACAAAATTTATAAATTAAAAAGGAAGAAATAAAAACAATTAAGGGGAATATTTATTTTTTCAAAAGTCTATTGCATTAGTCTCTCTATATTATAAAGGAACTTGTACTCGAGTTTAAATTATTCAAGAGGAATCACCTTCTTAGTCAAAACTTGTTTTCCACCACAAAAACATTCAACATAAGTCTTCGGGTAAAATCTTCTGTTTGGATAACCAATGATCTTTATGCACTTGAGGTACCTTATCAGGGGTCTCTGATATTTTTGTATAATAATCATGTCATAGATTCCACCACTAGAATTTTCAATAACAACATATAGAAGTTAAACACTAGATTTTCAATAACAACATAAGTAGTTAAACACTATGAATTGTTGTGCTTTAATACAAACTAAAGCAATCAATGATGAATAATAACATGGTTTGTTACAATTCAAAATCCTAAAAAGCCTACAAGATTTTTTTATATATAATTTTGGATTTCAAGACCAATTGATATAATTTTGATATTAGATAACATATTAGAGAATATTGATGTTTGTTATAAGTCAAAACCATTAAAGACAGAACAGCATGACTAATAGGAGACACCCAAAAAATTTATTTTTTGTTCATCAAAGTTTCACTTGCTATAATACTCTTATAACCTTTTATATAGAAAAAACTAGAAAAAAATAAAAAATAAAATAGGAAAATTATTATCTCTTAATAGAAAAAATAGAAAAGCTTTATAATATTTAATAGAAAAATAAAAATGAATAAATAAAAACTCATACAATGAAAAAATAAAAATAATTAAGTAAAATATTTATCTTCCAAAAAATTTCCTATTGTTTGACCTTCTAAAGCCTATGCGTGCCTCAACCTTTTCTTCTAGGCCAAGCTACGTATGGTCTTCTTTTTAAATAACTCTTATTTTTTTTGTTTTTCTTTTAATTTTTTAAAATTTAAATAACATTATCTTTAAATATATTTATTAAGTATTATTTAAAATAATTATCTTATTATATTATAGTTTTTTAAAAGATAAATTTTTTACGATAATATTAACCATTACTATATGAATAATTATATATTGAACTAACATGCAATTTTTAAAAAAACAAATTGCCCATTGTCCATTGATACTCAATGAAAATAAAATATCTATTTTTTTATTATAAATTTTTTATATAATTTTGACATATTTATTATTCTTATTTTTTATATATAAGTGCATAAAAATATTCGATCTATATTTATTTTTTTAATTAAAACTTGCCTTCATGATTATGATAAGATTTTATTTAAAAAACAATATTTAAAGAAAAAAATATTTTCATCAAAACAAGAAAGAAATGCATGAATAAGGAAAAGAAGTTTGGATTAAAAATTACATTTTTTCTTTAATTTAAATCATTAAATTTTATACAAGTATGTGTTTAATTGTCATTAGTTTTTATTCAATAAATCATGCTACTAATAAAAAAAGATATATTATTATGAAAATAAAACAGAATACATGGATAATAAAAGATAATTTTGCATAAATAATTTATTTTTTCTCTATAATTTTAATCATTACCTTTCTTATAAATACTTTTTTTAATTAATATATAATTAAAAAAAAATAGATTTAAAAAAATTATCCCATTACCAAGCCCAAGCATCATAACTAGTTAACAAGACACTAGAGAGTGTAATCAAATTATTATAGTCACATCCACATGACACTATTTATTGAAATAATATATTATTATTCATTTTTTTTTGCTTATTTTGCTTGATTTGACCATTCAACAACACAATCTTCTTTATTTTCTATTTAGTTTTTGTTTTTCAATTTCTTCATTTGGTATTCAATTGTTTTGAGAATTATACTTTATAATTTTATTTTGTTTTCTTCTTGTTGGGTTATATATCGGTCCCATATTTTTTTTTTAATTTTAACTTTTAACATTAGATTTGTTGGAAGTGAGGTTTTATATTTTGTATTATTTTTGTATGAATTCATCTTAATCTCATGACACAGATAATGACATTGGGTTGATTAATAATTGATCTTAATAATTTATTTAGATTTGCTTTCTGCAAGGTTATTAAGGTTTTATAATCTGGGTTGTAGATCCAACATGTTAATTTAGATCAATCCAGTATGTCATCGTCTAAAAAAAAAAAAAATATTTTTTTAATATGTCACCATATCAATATTTTTAAAAAATATCATTTAATATATATTATATTTTGAATTTATGATTAATCTTTTTTACTAGAAGACAAGTAAACAATGCTTGGATTATTATTATTTTTTTAAAAATAATCCGACTCACGTGTGCCAATGATTCTATTTAGAAGTATGGTATTTTAACCGTTGATTGTTCTGTTCGCTGCCGCTTAGGATCCAAGGCCAATTCAACAATACTATTCCTATTGAACTACATGTACTAACTAGTACTTGAGGGCTGAGGCACAACTCTAAAGTTAGGCCTTACAATAATTTTGGCCGAGACTTGTTAAGGTGTTTTCCTTTTATTCTTCTTGTATTTTTTGTTTGTTCTATTTTTTGCCCTATTGGATTTCTCAAATTATGCATATGCGTCAAACAATTATGCACTCGTTCTCCTTGGCAAAAGAGCGGTTTGTTTTTGAATTTCAACTTGTTTTTTTTAGTGTTTTTTTTAGTTTTTTTTTTACTTGAAGAAATATTAAATTAATGTTTTTTAGACATTTTTATATAATTTTGGTATATTAATGATAAAAACAAAAAACAAAAAAAATATAAAAATATTATTTCAATATATTTTTAATTAAAAAATATTTTTATAAATGCATATTCACATGTTCCGTATAAAAAAAATATTTCTCTCTGAGTATTTGTTGGACAAGCCTCCTTTCTGGCACTATATATATATATATATTAACCGCCCCGGTTGGAGACTAATTGTAAAAGAATGACTTATCAAAATAATATACAAGTCCTAAATGGCAAGAAAAATCAATATTTATGAAGTTAAAAATCGGTAGGAGAAAAGTTGTTTTAGGGAGGCTGTGATTTTATATAAAAAATATTGTTATCAATATTACCACCAAAACTTGAAGATTTAATCTTTATGTGTATTTTAATTTATATTCATACCTTGGAATATAATTTCCCATTCAACACATTCATGCATTTTTTTCCTTGAAAAATCGGTACGTGTTGATCTTTGACCTTGCTTTACTCGAATATTGAGCTTTGAACTTACATATTATCCTATGGTTTGATGTAATGTTCATTATTAGGGTTAGTTAGTAGGAGGTTTTTTGGGGTTATGGTGAAACTCGTGTTTCATGATTTTTTGAATTATTTTTGTTTAAAATTAATTTTTTAAAATATTTTTAAATTATTTTGACATGTTAATGTTAAAAATAGTTTTAAAATAATAATAAAATATTATTTTAATGTATTTATAAATAAAAATTACTTTTAAAAAAATACTAATTATTACATTTCCAAACACCCAAAAATCATGAATTAGCAATGTGATATTTGAGCTATTCTCATCACCAATCCGTGGTATTTTTTTTTAATAAATTAGCTTGTGTGATTGTGATGATGATCCGACTAGTGGACTATCATATTAATGATATGTTTGGAAGTGTAATAGCGACTGCTTTTCAAAGTACTTTTCTTCTAGAAATGCATCAAAATAATATTTTTTTTATTTTTTTAAAATTATTTTTGACATTAGCACATCAAAATAATTTAAAAACATAAAAAAATAATTAAATTTAAACAATTTTTTTTTTGAATTTTTATGAATACATTTTACACTGCGTTCCCGACTTTCTTTAAATCTCTTTAATTTAATGAATTTACTGTATATTGTTTGTTAAATGGGTTTATAGAAACGGTCTTTTTGTATATAGCCGTGGATATTAGTGGAGGCTGGGCTAGAGGGAGTGCCTAACACCTTCGCCCATACATACGAATCCAATCTCTGGCATTTTTGTGAATTTTGGTTGGGCATCTATGCCGGACTCTCACAATGTTAGGCCCATATACATTGTTTGGCTTTACAGTTAGGTGTTTTTTGAAATGTTTTTTTTTATTTAAATTTAATGTTTTTCAAAATATTTCTTAATATTTTTTATACAAGGATGTCAACATCATTAATTTAAAAACACAATTTCAGCTAGGGCGTTTGGCACTGCGTTTGAAAAGCGCTTTTGAAAAAATTTGAATTTTTTTTTAAATTAATATGTTTTTGATGTTTTCAAATCATTTTGATGTGCTGATCTTAAAAATAATTTTTAAAAAATAATAAAAATATTATTGGCATACTTTTCTGAGTGAAAAACACTTTAAAAAATAACTACAACTACACTTCCAAACACACAAATCAGTAATTGTCAAATATGTCTTCCTTCAAATCGGAGTTGATTTTATATACACGCACACACATTATTTTACAACTCTAGAGTTTATCTTAATTTATAATATTTTTTATTTTATTTTATTATAGTTTTCTATTTAAATATCATTTTAGTGCATAAATATACATATTAGACTAGAAATGTTAGTGGTCGTGAAATTTTGTCTAATTTCTTCAAAGCAAAGTTGTTGTAGTCCATGAAATTTGTACATACGAGTTGAACTATCAAAAGAAATTGATAAAGGCAATTGATAGCAAGGAATGATTCATTGTCAATGGATATGGAACTATGCATGTGTATTAAAAAATCGAATGTAACATATACTCAACGAAAAAATGATACAATACTATGTACTATATATATATATATATATATTTTTTTTTTATTATAAGGTCCCGTTTGATATTGTAATTATTTTTTTTCAATAAACATAGAGAAAAACAACAACTTATTAAATGGCAAAAAAAGAACACAAGTTACAGTAATCAAGTGAAACTCAAATTACCACACTATTCAGCATCCAATATAAACTTTGCTAAATTATTTATAGGTCTGCTCTGACCCTATGAAACTCTCTCCCAAGATAGGTTAAAAAACTCCATTATGCTGCTATTGACAAGGAATCCTATATTGATTTTTTTTTTAAATTCAAAATTTAAAATAACTTCTTAAAAATTGCCTTGACTACTTTTTTTTTTTTTTAAAAGCTGTAGATGACACATGATTTCAGAGTAGCAGATGACACTAACAATTCTTCAAACTATACTATTTCCACCAATAAACTCAAGGCTATTTGATCAATATGCATCACATTGTAAGCAGTTGGTTATATGCAAATGCATAAAAACAAGATTAGCATGCAAGATTAAGTAATGTGTAACGTGTAAACAGTTCGATTTCAGAAACCTCGAGCAAGCAACCACCAAATATGCGCCTGGGTTCCATCTACCGAAAGAGCCTTGGTAACTGATCTCTTCGGTACTTTGCCTTCAAGCTTCAGTCTTCTATATGCTTCTCTACTGTGGCAAGGCCTGGTTGGCCCCGATTCCTTCCTCTCCTTCATTACAAGTCTAGCTGTAAGCCATATAAAAGAAACACAAACGAGGCAGAGTTATTCAAGTACCTATATACGAACTTTAGTCCAGTCTAGTCAAGCATAGCATCATGCAGTTAAAAAAAAGGGGTAACTTCAAAGTGTTTGCCACAGGCCAGTCATCACGTTACTTGTAGCATGGCCATAGAAACACCACTTTCTTCCTTTCTTATAGAAATGAGTGACAAGCATTTCTATTCTGCAAAAGAAATTTACAGAAAACATTGACTACGCGTACCTGTTTCAACAAGTTCACCAACAAACATTTTTGCAATACCACAAACCACAATCGGTAAATAAATTTTCTGGCTTCAAGTGATGCTCACCAACAACTGCATTCCCACCATGAGAGAAAAGTAAAGATTTCAGGTTAACATCAAAGAATAAAGAATCAACTTGCGCACAAATTAATGACATGAATGATGCATCTCAAGAAGGCTGAGTGGAAGTAATTAACAAATGTAGCAGAATCAACTTGTGCAAAAAATAATGGCATGAATGATGCCTCTCAAGAAGGCTGAGTGGATGTAATTAACAAATGCAGCAACTAGGGTGTATGCCCAAAGGATCTTCTAGCAACTTATTCCCCACGACAGAGACAATATTCAACTTGCATGTATCAGCCAACAGGAGGTAGGTGAGAAGAAAAGACCATGTGCCAAATCAAAAAAATAAATTCCAAGCAAAAGGGATAAAACAAAAGAAATGGTATGAGAAAAAGAGGGATGGATGCAACCAATAGGAAAACATACCCTTTTCATATTAGTCTTTTGCAGTGCAGATCTACGGAATGATTCATACCTACTCATCTGTTCTTCAGTAAACTGAGCTAAAATAGCCCTGAATAAAGAAACAAAGGGCAATAGTTCAAAGAAATGCCTTCTTTTTATAAATTATTAAATGAGGTGGATAAGGTGGCAATAGGCATTTGAAGTAGTTCCTTTTGTGTTTCCTAGAACTCCACACAAAGTCGATTTCTTATTGCATCCCTAATATTTTACCATCATTCATAATTTTCAAGAAATAAGAACCCGAGGAAAGGAAACAACCACTAGCTTTAAGATCATTTTTTTTTCCAATTTAAAAAGTGGTACCTTTTGATATTTTATATCATCCATTTGGATAATGGCCTGACTCTCGGCAACACCAAATTCTTCTCTTTTTTTATATTTATTTGGCTGACTATCATGAATAAATAATTAGCAGGCTTCATATCAAACATTCTATTTTGCTTTTCAGATGTTTCAAGAACATCACGTCCAATTGATGTTTCACTCCTCTTATTGTTCTGTTCTACTAAACTTCATTTTACAATGATGGGATTTGAACTAGAATACCTTCATTTAAAATAGGTGCAATTACCATAGCAACACAGCAAGTCAGTAACCTACCTTTCAAATTAATGCAATTACCACAGGATTTGAACTAGGACATCCACTCTTATTACTATCTCATGCAACTTAAGATACAAAATTTAGTGTGCTAGCAATCTGGGAATAATGCCTAAAGGGGGACCATCCAATCTTGCTCCTCCCGTGGCCAATCTAGGAACACATAAGAACATTTCTAGTAGTACCACAAGAAAACAAACATCTCTCTTTTGTGAAATCAATTATTCTCTTCTTCTCTATTTTTTGAAGAAGTCAACATTCTTGTTACCACAAAACCAATAAAATTTACAAAATGATCCTACAAAATCAACCACTAACATTCTTCTATAGCTGCATTATTATCGAGTTTGAATTCAGTAATGCATCAAGCATCATTGTAGCTGTAAAAATCTCAACTAAAGCATTTAACTACCTCAAATTCCTCAATAGAATAATTAAAAGATGAAATAACTGAAATCAACAACCAACCCATGTCATCTGGGAACAAGCATCTAGAAAAGTAACTGAGACAACTATTGCAACTGGCTATCATGTCATGCGAAAATGAGCCTTTTGTAATCCCAAGCTTTGCACTCCAAGCTTTCTTACAGAGAGGATCATAAAAATACTTAAAGCTTGAAGGTCTATAGGATGAGGCTATTGTTTGTAGATGATACTCTTTGCGAGAAGCATGCACAAGGGCTGAAGCTAAAATATTTAAAATTTATAGGCAATCTGAGTCTAGCTGGAACTGATGGCAGTGAAAAACAAAGAGTTTAGACACTCAACATTCAACAAAACCATGTTGAGCCTATGCACCAAACTATTTACTTCCTCGTATCAACAGCCAAAACATGCCTCTTCTACCATGTAATGCACTCCGAACACAACTGCTTAGCCTCTGAACTATTGCAGTCCTGCTATTCTCAATTCTTCAATACCATCACAATGTCAACAGAAACAAGCCTGCCCAGAAAGCGCAAGAAGAAAAGCCAAGCAGTGCACCCCTGCTCACCTTTTAATCAATTTCCTTATCTCTAACATCTTAGAAATAGATCAGCTCCATTAAAAGAGTGCCTTCAAACAAAGACTTAAGAGATAACTCATTTACGACCAACACATACAACAGAAAATTCCTAAATACTATTCTTTATTTCTCAGCTAGTCTACCCATAATACACATTCAAACACATTAAAGACGACAGAGGATAAATTATGAATCTAAAAAGCTTTACTTACTGCATGTTGGCCATTTTATCTGGATCAGCAGTAGAAGCCAACTTCCAAAGCTCAACATCCATGTTATCTTGCTCTTCCTCCTCATCTTGTTTATTCTTTCCCTTCTTGCAGAGCCCAGCATAGGCCTTGAAGTAGATGGATTGTCAGAGGGGTGGACAAAATCGCTGCCTCCTCCGCCAAGGTCATCATCATCTTGAGCAACAGAAACAGCAACAGCACCCTGAGAATCAGCAGGAGTAGCAGCAACGTTAGAAGTTTGAGTGTCATAATCATCCTGGGCAATTGGGGATTCTGGTGGTGATTCTTCTTGCTCCACATACGCTGCCTCGAATGGATCCTTTGAGTGCTTCATTGCCCTGTTAGTACATTAAGGTAAGCCCTGAGCATTTTGTCGAACACCTTGAGCACAAAAAAACTGACGATAAAATTTCAAGCCGAGATTAATGAAAAGAACCTAAAGAAGAAGAGGAGAGTTGGATTTAAAATAAAATAAAATGAGAAAGTAAGTAAGTGCTTGATTAATGGATTATTAAATAATTGGATAGCTAGTAAACCACGCTAGAAGATCGAAAACAGCAACACGGATCTCTCGAAGCCATGCCCTCACTTTGTTTTCCCTTTCGTTTTCATTTATTATAATTAACGTTCACTTCCTTTTCAATTAGGCCTCCAAAATTTGGTTTCCCTTAATTATAACCAAAAAAAAAACATAAAAATGGTTAAACTACAATTACCACCTAATTACTACCGTTTTTGTTTTTTTCAATGCTCCATTTCAGTCTATGTTGCTCAAGTCTCCAATATCAACCTTATATATTTTCTATCTTTCTTTTATTACGCTTGCCATCCATTGAATTGACAGCCACGGTTGCCTCAGTGCCATTAATCTAGAATTTTAATATCTTTTTTTTTATATATATAATTTTTACGAGTTTCATGGGATATCATGGCAGCTGGTTTTGGTTCCAGAAAAGAAAGATGCGGGGGAAAATTAAAAAAAAGAAAGTGAAAAGGAAAATCAGAAAGAACTGAACGATAGTAAGCTCCTGTCAAAACATGGAATCACATCGAACACCCATTGAATGGAATCAAAACAAGCTTGATACTACACTACAAAAAGTATAAGGATTCATGCATTTAATTTATCAACTTCAAACTTTCGGTAAAGTTGTAGAAGAACCCAGGGAAAACAACAAGACATCGACACAAATACTATATCTCCTCCTGTCCTATACTGGCTCTATATATGAAAACTACCATGCATCATCGTGTATGATCATGTCAAGAAAAAGAATCAATATACAATAATGGCAAAGTCATGTCAAATGGGCTTCACGTATGAAAAGATTATCACCAGAAGACTACAGAAATCACCTAAAATTTTAAATCTTTTAGTTGAATTAATTTTTTAACATCATATCAGATAATACTTAACCAAACGATTAGCAGTTTACTTTTTTATTTTTATTCTATTTGATAAAAAAATAATTACAACAAAACATGAATTTGTGTAAGTTTTAAGTTTATAGATTAAATAATTATATAAGTTATATATTAAAACGAATGTTAGCTAGAAGCCATTACAGACTATACAAGCAGATAACTCAGTTAGGAACCCCACGGCAACATCCTCAAGATCTATCAACCAGAATTCGCCATGCACTTTGGACGTAGATATTCATTGGCTTCTAAATACAGACAAGGAGATGATAATTGATAAAGCCACTTTTAGATATATATATATTCTGATAGAAGGAAGCAGACTAATAGCAGCTTCTATATATCTGGTGATGCAATGCCACTCAAAGGATCATCTAAAAGAAAGATATTTTAGGATCATGCGTATGCGTGTCTCAATAGCTACCATTCTTTATAGAACAACCAAGCGTCAAACTACTGACAAATAGCAACAATAATTAAATATTGTGCTTAATCATGTAGAACTTGATTATTACGTTGTTCGTATTGATATTTGAATTAGTTGATCAGAAGTGAAGATAGACGTTGATTAGTTGGATGGAAATTGTGTGTTTGCCGTGTTTTGTGCCTGTCAATTCACATATAATATAATCCAAAAAGATTTCGCTAAATTAATACTTTATTTTTTTATTTTTAGCTAGTAGAATTCGAACTTCTCATTATCAATAATAGTGATATTCCCATAAATGAATCCATCCCTTCCAACATGAGGGATTTGGTCTTGAAAAACACATCTGATTGAGAAATTAGAACAGGATCGATCGGAAGTCTCTCGTTCGTATACATGAACAACTCACTTTGAAGAGAAGGTGTTAGAATGAGTTGGAAAGTCATGATCAAGTGAAAAAAAACACAAATATGCTGTCTTTTCCCTTCAAATATTGAGAGAGAAAAAATCAATGTACTATAGTTTTTGTCAGAAAACTTTTATTGAATGCTTTATTTGAACGTATTTATAGTGATATGTTAGCTCATTTTATGCTGTATACAGAGATTCTTCCATAGATGGATCTCAAATCTAGACGTACAAGCCTTTCTTGATTTCAATTTAATAAAATACATATCTTTGTCAAAAAAGAAAGAAAGAAATAATTATGAATATGAGGCAGCACGTACGGCTGCCCACACACGCACATATATAGTCAATTGATTGCAACGATTGATAGTAATAATAATTGCAACACCACCAATCACATAATTATGCTAGCTTGAACAGTAACAAGGAATCGGACATGATTGCTCCTCCACAAGTGTTTCTTAGCAAAAATAAAATAAAAATAAAATTGTTTTAATTAAAAGTACAATAATTATCGTGCAAAATCAAAGACAATACTGAGTCAAATAATTATAACTTTTCTCAGTGAAGGAACGGTCTCTCTACGGCTAAAAGGGACCAGGGAGTGGGAAGATTCCATTGATGATGAAACCAGCACCATCAGTATGTATTGAAGGATGGAAACAAGCAGCCAAAATGTGGGCTCGGAGAAAAAGTTCTTTGCTGAGGAAGTTGAATGATCGTAATTTATTATTATTTTTCCAGCTTCTTTTTTATATGCTTTAATACATATTGGTAGCTTCCTGGTCCATTATAATTATAGCTATTGTCTTCTGTTCAGATAAACTCAACTCATGAACTCCAATTATGAGCCTCGATCGTGCCTCCGTAGCACCTAGCTATATGTATTATTTTCCCTTTTCTTTCAGAGCATCTAGCTAGGGCTTAGCTTCTTTCACCAACCTAAAATCTCCATTGGTTTCTAGATTAGGGTTTCGCAATATTTTGTTTTCTCTGCTTGTAGCACCTAGAATTTTAAAAAATATACACCTATTAATTAAGAAACTAGACTTTTAGATTGATACTTAGAATTTGAATTCCAATTATGAGCCTCGTGCCTCCGTAGCTAGCATCTAGCAAGTTAAATCTTCGTTTTCCTCATTTGTTTTTTCATTTCTAGTTTTGTATCGCGATTTTGCCACTAATTTTATAAAAAAAATTATGGAATTGGGATCAATTCCATCACAATTTAGTCGCCGAATTTAAAATCTCACTTTCCTCCTTATAAATCTTCGCCCCCCTTGTAATTTTATGTCGCAATTCCACCACAAAGTTCTATTTATATCCAGGCAGCTCCTGCGTTCTCAATCTCAATATATCTTTCTCTTATCTCCTCTCCTCTCTCATATACAAAATCCTTTTTATCTAATCTTATCCTCTCAGGTCACCATCTTTAAAAGGACCACCAAGTCACCGTCAACGACCTCCCATGTTCAGCAACAACTCCCCTTCATCAGTTTCTCCATCAACTATATATTTTCTTTAATATTTATATTTTTTTTTCACTTGTCTCCCTAGAATTAGTTTGTTCAATTTTGTTTTTTTTTTACATAATTTTGCAGGTGTTTTTTATTTAATGTATGATGAGTAATTATGCTAATTAATTAGATAAGTTGTGTTATTTTAGATTGAATGATGATGATAAATGAAATTAAAGTTTATTGCAAATTTGTGAATCTTGTTGGGTAAAGTTACAAAGTTACGATGAGTAATTAGATACCAAATTACATATATAATTACTATTTTTTTTTTGTGGAGAGTTATGTTTTTTTTTGTTATACAATATTGTGGTTTTTTTATGATGGGATAATGATTGTAGTCTTGAAATTAATTACATTTAATTTGATATTTATGTTTAAATACTTAAATTTATTATGATGTATTTTTAAAATTTTATTATATAATCAATGAAATAAATAAATTACTATTTTTTTTTATATTTTTGCTAGAATTGCAATCGGAATTCAAAATTTGATTTTCTCGACCATTTTTAATGTTTTTATTAATCTTATTTTCGATGAAATAATTAGCAACAATAAGTTTCTGGTGCAAATCAATCACAAACTATATATATTTAGCGGCAAAGGTTATTGTGATGGAAATATTCAATCACAAATTCCATTGCAAGAGATTATTTGTGATGAAATTTACGGATTTTGTGATCAAATATTTTATCATTAGTTTTCAATTTTCTAGTAATGACCTCATGATTTTTTTGCTCGAGTTAATTATAACTTTTGGTCACAGATTATCAAAACTAATTATTAGCTCTCATGTTTCAAAAAGTGTATTTTAAATCCTTATATCTTTAATTCCATTTATAATTTGGTAATTTCGTAAATATTATGATGTTTTTCAATTCATTTCTATATATATATATATATTACTATTTATTTTTTTAATAATAAATAATAGTTTTACAATGATATTTATATAGTTATTCGATGAATAAAATAGGAATATTTAGGTATATTTTATTGATAAATAAGATATAAATATAAAAAAGCTGACCGTATAGCCATTGTGATCACCAATCCACATGCATGGATGTACCTTTTTAAAACTAATGCTGGCTTTAGAAACAGTCCAAATAACTGATTGACCAAGCAAGTGTAGATTCCAGCAGGGCCACCAAGAGAGAGAGAGAGAGAGAGAGAGCTTAAAAGTGTGATGAATCTCTAAAATCAACCAACCCATGGAGTTGCTTTCACTTTGTTATATGCTGCGGTCTAAAGTGGGGGGTGGGGCAGTGCCCACTACGTTCTTTTTCCTATGCAAACAACATGTTAACGAAAGAGACCAATATTTGTTCACACACATCCACCTCGAAAGAAACCAAGTTTGAAGATTTATCTTCGTGCCCTAAGTTGATTACATTATTCCTGTGGGATAGAGAATGTTAATCGGATTAATTTCATTGATGAGCGGATAGGCACTGTATATGTCCAATGGCAGCGTCCTTAGTAATTAATACTTGATAAGAATCCATGACTGTACCAAATACTTCCCTTGCTTGCAAAGAAAAGGAATGAGCAATCAAGCATTGGTTCGGCGCCCCCTGTCGAGGAAAAGTGGAGAAGAACAAAGTTAGCCACTGTTCCAACTAATGATTAACGGAGTCAGCAGCATTAGCAAGCTTGGAATCATCACCGATCGCTGGAAGAATATTGTTCATGTGTTTGCATATATATATATAGACATATTTCTTCTCGCAATCCAAAGCTTGTGATTGAGTAAATTAAAACCTGATGAAATCTTAGGTGTGCTAGGGTGATAGAAGAGGCAAAAAAAATTACTATCAAATATGATCAACGCTGCTGGGCTTTATCTCTGCTGCTAGTTCTTCGTCATCAGGCCTTGATTATTAAAATAAAACTTTAGATGCGTTCTTGTAGTTGGCAATTAATTAAGTGGTGGTAAAGAAACACCAGCTAGCGTAGGCTATAGCTAACTAAGAAGATGCTGCATCATATATACCACCCATTATTGATAATTACGATCAATAGTTTGTCAACTTGGTGCAATGCGATTTTTTTTTACAATTCTTTATCTTTGCAGGGTGATGAAAGCCATGGATGGCAAACAAGCTAGGAGCAGAAAGTTGACATAATAACACTAGATTATTGGTTCGAAGCTGGATAAGAACTACTCGTACTAAGAGTTGAAAACTTATTATTCAAACAAAGGTTCGAGAACTAAGAGATTATTTGGTGTAATCTATGAAAAATGATTTTTAACTTTGAATTATAATTTAAGAGTTGATTTAAAAAAAAAAAACATGTAGCAAAAATAAGTTTAAATGACTTCAAGTTAGAAATATGTCCAAGTAAAAACATCATAAAATTAAGCTACTCCTGCTAAGTTGGTGTTCTACTTCTTTAACCTTCAAGTCAACTTACAAATTAAGTGCTGAGTGCATATATATATATATATCAGGAAATATATATTGATCGACATGTATAGCTCCCATATATATATATATATATATATAAAGCAATATTTTTGCTGCTTTAAATCTTCAATCGCGTCAAATCTGTACATGTGTACAAATGGATTCTATTCTAAGAAAAGTTAAAGCAAGGGCAGATGAGTAAGTTGGTGTTGAAAAGCAACGGAAGATTCAAATAATGGTTGATGAAACGGCCTGCTTGCTACACATCTTTATGCAAACATTTGCTTTTGCTTTTCTTTTTTTAAAAGCAAAAGATGGAACCAAAAAAAATGCTGAGCCAAAGAGAAAGATGACCTTGGATGCTGTTAATGTGCAACAAACAACTTTGCCTTTAGTTTCATCAGACCTCTTCCCCCTCACTCTGCCACACGCACACCTCTATCTCTGTGTTGTATAGCCTCAGTTAATTTTCATATTTTATGAGATGGACACTTTTTTTAATTTTTTCTCTCAATCTGATAAATAGGATATTCGGTTCTCTAGAACCCATTTTTATTTTTTCTCTCTAAACCACCAAAACTACTAGCATGGCTGCTTCTAATGTGAAGCTCGCCTTCTTCTCTTCTCTACTCCTTTTTTTCCTGATCAATCCCAGCCAATCACTTTCTTCACATAATATCTATCTCGAAAGACAAGCTTCAATCCTGGTTTCTGTCAGACAATCTTTCGAGTCATATGATCCTTCATTTGATAGCTGGAATGTGTCCAACTACCCGCTTCTTTGCTCTTGGACTGGCATCCAATGCGACGACAAGAATAGATCAGTGGTTGCTATTGATATATCCAATTCAAACATCTCTGGCACTCTATCACCAGCGATCACTGAGCTTCGAAGCCTTGTCAATCTTTCGCTGCAAGGAAACAGCTTCTCTGATGGGTTCCCACGAGAAATTCATAGGCTTATAAGGCTTCAGTTCCTCAACATATCCAACAATCTGTTCAGTGGACAGCTGGACTGGGAGTTTTCTCAGTTGAAAGAACTTCAAGTGCTGGATGGTTATAACAACAATCTCAATGGTACGCTACCATTAGGTGTCACCCAACTTGCCAAGCTCAAGCACTTGGATTTTGGCGGGAATTACTTTCAGGGGACTATCCCTCCAAGCTATGGAAGCATGCAACAGCTGAATTATCTCTCATTGAAGGGAAATGATTTGCGTGGTTTAATACCTCGCGAGCTTGGTAATCTTACTAATCTTGAGCAGCTCTACTTGGGGTATTACAATGAGTTCGATGGAGGAATCCCACCTGAGTTTGGCAAGCTGATCAATCTGGTTCATCTAGACCTTGCAAATTGTAGCTTACGTGGACTGATACCGCCTGAATTGGGAAACCTCAACAAGTTAGATACCCTCTTCTTGCAAACAAATGAGCTCACCGGTCCGATCCCTCCCGAACTGGGCAACCTGAGCAGCATCAAATCTCTTGATCTCTCAAACAACGCGCTAACAGGAGATATCCCACTAGAGTTTTCCGGTCTTCATCGTCTCACCTTATTGAATTTGTTTCTTAACAAGTTACATGGGCAGATCCCTCATTTCATTGCGGAGCTACCTGAGCTGGAAGTCCTGAAGCTTTGGCACAATAATTTCACCGGAGTCATTCCTGCTAAGCTGGGAGAAAATGGCAGATTAATTGAACTCGATCTGTCAAGCAATAAGCTTACTGGATTAGTCCCTAAATCTCTCTGCTTAGGAAAGAAGCTGCAGATTCTAATCCTGCGCATCAACTTTTTGTTCGGTCCTCTGCCTGATGATCTTGGCCATTGTGACTCTCTCAGGAGAGTTCGGTTGGGGCAGAATTATCTGACTGGATCAATTCCAAGTGGTTTCCTTTACTTGCCGGAACTGTCACTCATGGAGCTGCAGAACAATTATCTGAGTGAACAGGTTCCACAACAAACAGGCAAGATACCATCTAAACTTGAGCAGATGAATCTTGCAGATAATCACTTATCTGGGCCGCTTCCTGCATCCATCGGCAATTTCTCCAACTTGCAGATGCTTCTGCTCAGTGGAAACCGATTCACAGGGGAAATTCCACCTCAAATAGGTCAGTTGAAAAATGTCCTTACATTGGATATGAGTAGAAACAACTTGTCTGGGAATATCCCCTCTGAAATTGGCGATTGTCCTACCTTGACTTACTTAGATTTGAGTCAGAACCAACTCTCAGGCCCGATTCCAGTTCATATCACACAAATTCACATATTAAATTACCTTAATATATCCTGGAACCATTTGAACCAAAGTCTACCCAAGGAAATTGGGTCCATGAAAAGTCTAACCTCGGCAGATTTTTCTCACAACAACTTCTCTGGTTCCATACCTGAATTTGGACAATATTCATTCTTCAACTCCACATCATTTATCGGTAACCCTCAACTTTGTGGTTCTTACTTAAACCCATGCAACTATTCATCCATGTCTCCATTACAACTCCACGACCAAAATAGCTCCAGGTCTCAGGTCCATGGAAAATTCAAGCTTCTTTTTGCTCTGGGACTTTTAGTATGCTCTTTGGTATTTGCGGCTTTGGCAATTATCAAGACCCGAAAGATCCGAAGAAATTCAAATTCCTGGAAGCTCACAGCATTCCAGAAGCTGGGATTTGGAAGCGAAGACATATTGGAATGCATCAAGGAAAACAACATCATAGGGAGAGGTGGCGCTGGCACTGTCTACAGAGGTTTAATGGCTACCGGAGAACCAGTAGCAGTCAAGAAGTTGTTGGGAATAAGCAAAGGCTCGTCTCATGATAATGGCCTATCTGCTGAAGTGCAAACATTAGGCCAAATTCGACACAGGAATATAGTGAGGTTGTTGGCATTTTGTTCCAATAAAGAGTCCAATTTACTTGTATACGAGTACATGCCAAATGGAAGCCTAGGTGAAGTTCTGCATGGGAAGAGAGGTGGTTTTCTCAAGTGGGATACCAGGCTGAAAATTGCTATTGAAGCTGCAAAAGGCCTATGCTACTTGCACCATGACTGTTCCCCTCTAATCATCCACCGGGATGTCAAGTCCAATAACATCCTGCTCAACTCAGATTTTGAGGCTCATGTAGCAGATTTTGGTCTTGCCAAGTTCTTACGAGACACTGGAAATTCAGAATGCATGTCTGCAATTGCTGGCTCTTATGGCTATATTGCTCCAGGTACCCCCTTTGCCTATATTTTCAAAATAACCTAAAACAAAATCAACTGGAAGATCACATACAGTAATTTTATTTTCAGCCAAATGAATTGGCCCTTGGAACCTGAGACCTTTTGTCTATGTTGACATGACATAGATTCTTCATTTAGCCACTAAGTAAAGCATCTCTCGCATTTTCCTTTGACTTGATGTCATGATTAACGCCCCCAATAATCTGGTTTAATCATTGTTTTAAAAAACTAATTATGGTGCTCATTTCTGTGTTCGAGTGGCAAATAAAAATGTAGAGTCTGTCCATTTTTGTTAGTTCTCATTTTAGATCTGCGATAAGAACTAGTGTACTTTTCCTTGGACCGAAGTAGCAAGGCAGAGTACCATGTGGAGTCCAGAATGGTGAAGGCTCCACTAACACAGATGAAAATTCTCCCTTTTACTTTTCATCTTGCTTTAAGCCTTTAACCCACACTACTAGTATTTTGTGTGAGCTTTTGTATTAGAAACCATAAACCAACCTTCACTCTTGCCAATAACTAGCTTGCCCTTTTTGACCAAACCCAGAAATAGGAGCAACAGCAAAATCAGCATAAATCCAAATTCCAAGCAAAACCTCCTTGAGGATCCTGATTCGGATCTATCTAACCTTTACTTTCCCTAAACCCCAAAAAAGAGAAACATGTCTATACAACACAGTTATAAAGCGCAAACTGCCTTTTCTTTTTTAACATACACAAGTAGTTGCTTTGCCTTGGGAGATGAGTTGAACACCACATCTTTTTCTGTGCAAAACAACAGTGCATGTCACAGAGATTCACTTAAACAAACAGTAGTGCATGGCATTGGTTACCCTCTTTTAAATAAACATTTCTATTCTATCACATTTTCTTCAAGACTATTACTTTGAAGCTTAGGACTAAGGAATTTCTTGTAACAGAATACGCATACACCTTGAAAGTGGATGAAAAAAGCGATGTCTACAGTTTTGGAGTGGTACTATTAGAGTTAATCACAGGCAGAAGGCCAGTTGGCGACTTCGGAGAAGAAGGGCTAGACATTGTTCAATGGACAAAGACACAGACCAAGTCAAGCAAAGAGGGGGTGGTTAAGATTCTGGATCAAAGGCTGACTGATATTCCATTAATTGAAGCAATGCAAGTCTTTTTTGTGGCAATGTTGTGTGTTCAAGAACAAAGTGTGGAGAGGCCAACAATGAGAGAAGTTGTTCAGATGCTTGCACAAGCTAAACAACCCAACACATTTCACATGGAGTGACTTCACCAGACACATTATAGAAGTTGTTGACAACAAGAAGACATAGATGATTCACTGATTATGAGTGGTGAATGTCGGGGATGCAACTCTGCTCAAGCAGTATAACCAGGCTATCTTTGCAGCGATTATTATTTAAAGTATATAAATCATAAATGGTGCTTCTTCTTCTTTTCCCTTTTTCCATCTTAATGGGGTTACTGATGCTTAAAAGCATGTCTGGCTCTAATATTGTGCATGCCGCTGATTAGAGCTAAGCTGTAGTTAGCTTGGAGGGATGATTTTGGTCTCTTTATTTAGGCATGAAAACATGAATAGGGAAAGATGTACGTACTGCAAACCTATCTGATTGTGATTCCTGGCTTCATTATTATATATATATATGTCATCATTTGGATGGCATGCTCTTGCTTTTATTGCTCAGATATTATTTGAAGGGTTACGACGCCTTGTATCTGTGAGATATAATCATGAGTATAAATAAATAAATAAATAAAGAGGAAAGAGAAATAAAGCAAGTTTAAGCACTAACTAGGCTAAAATTAACTTGCATTGACCCTGGGATTTATAGGCAATAAAATGATTATATACGAAGTGTAAACTAAGAAGATATATATATATTCCCATTTGCAATTGCTTGAATTAAAAAAAAGAATTTTTTTTAAGGAATTTAATAAATTTTAATGGAAACCTCATGATTTTTTAACTAAAAAAAAAAGACCAACCTACAAGATTTATCACTTATTCTCAATTAATATCAACCATTGTATATTTTCAATATATTTTATACATGATATAGTCGAGACCGTCGTATAACAACCATGAATGATGCTAGACAATTAAAATTGTGATTCAAACCATTGATGAGACACATTTGCTATTCATAAACTGTGAAGATGGTACAAGTTATACTTGTTGAAGTGTTTTTTAATAAATCATGGTTAATGTGCGTATTTGAAGTTAAATTTAAAGTGGATTTCATTTATTTTTAGGATTAATATTTTATTAAAAAATATTTTTTTATTTAAGTTTTTTAATATTGAACATTAACATAATTAAAACAAATTATATATAAATAATAAATTAATCTCAAAAGCTCTTAGTAATTACCATAATTAATGCTTTATCAA
Source organism: Populus trichocarpa (assembly GCF_000002775.5). Lineage (NCBI taxonomy): Eukaryota > Viridiplantae > Streptophyta > Magnoliopsida > Malpighiales > Salicaceae > Populus > Populus trichocarpa. Next base: position 16,817,898 of record NC_037287.2, on the reverse strand, counting down.
TTTTAGTTTCAAAATCCACTATAAAAAAAAAAGTGAAGGAATAATTATCTACACTATTTTTCTAGATTTTATAGTCTTTTTCACCTTATTTTTTTAGAGTTTTCTCCTCTAGTTTAGAGCTTAGGTTTGGTTTTGTCAAGAAATATTTTAGTCATTAACTTTGATTCATACATCTTGTCTTTAAAGTATATAAATAATATGACGGTGTTGGAATCTTGAGAGATTTATTGCAATCATTCAAGTTACACTAAGTTAGGAGCAATAAATCTTTAAAAATAAATAATTCATCAGTGACAACAACAAAAATTTTATTATTTTAAAGATTTTTAAATAGTATTCCTCTTTGTATTAATCTAAACATAGATATATTATGTAATTTATGTGCATGTTAGAAAGGATTGTATTTCAATCTCTTGTATAATATATGCTTAATTAGCATGCATATTAGATTTTAGTTTTGATTACAAGTTTGTTATAATATATAAAATTATATGTTTATATCTTTAAACATATATGAATTCTAGTTTTTTTAGACAATTTTTTTATTTAATATGTTATCTATTCGCTAGTTTAATTAATCACCTGATTTTTGAACAACAAAGTATCACTAAAAAGTAATTTATTATTAATTAAAAAATATTGGTTTAAACTTTAAAGGCATGTTAATTATCTTTTAAACTTGAAAGGAATCTAAAAAAAGAGAGAGGAAAAAACCCTTCAATAGCCGATAACAAATCAAACATTATAGACATTTCCCCAAAACATTGTGGCTGCTAGTACACCATAAAAAAAACTATAAATTAAAAAAAATAAATCCAAATAGCTACTCTTTGCTGATAATATAGAACCCCCCCTCTCTCAGCATTTGTTTTCTTCCGCAGCATCAGTAAAAAAATAAAAAATCAGCAGCAGCAGGAGGAGGGAGGCACAGCCAGTGTTGCACAAAACAGGTAATCCCTCTTCAGTTCCCAGATTCATATCTCTAATCTTCTATTTGCTTGCATATTTCTTTTTTTTTACTTTTTTTCTTAAATACCCACCTGTCCCGCTTACTGTTTCTTGTAATTTGATCGTGCCATTTTACTCTACACGCATATTTATTGAATCCCATTACTATAATTTATTGTCGAGTGACCATTTAGCTTGTTTATATTGATAATGATTCGTTTTATTGGAAACCAATTCAGTTCTCAATGCATTGATACCTATCAGGTAGCTAACAAGATGTCCCCTAAAACGGCACAAATAATCCGCCTTGTGAGTACGCATCCTGAGGTTTATATACGAATCATGTGATGATTCGTTTGCGTTTGTCGAAGTGCTTCTAGCTGATCGAAATATTGTAATAGATCACTGTCCAAGATTGTGTTTGGAAGTGGGTTGTGGTAGCAGATATGTTATTGCTTCTCTAGCTCTTATGCTTGGACAGGAAGTTTCAGGGGTGTCCTATATTACCATTGATATTAATCCTCATGCATTGAGAGTGACCCTTGAGACGTTGGATGCTCATGGTGTTGATGCTGACTTGATGTGCGTGGATATTGCATCCGGGCTTGAGAAGAGGTTGTCTGGGATGGTGGATGTGATGGTTGTCAACCCACCATATGTACTGCCAATGCCTGATGACGAGGCGGATAATGAAGGAATGGCCTCGGCGTGGGCTGGAGGGAGGATTGGCAGGAGTGTAATTGATAGGATGTTGCCTGTTGCTGATAGACTTTTGTCAGATAAGGGATGGTTATACATGGTTACCCTTACAACAATGATCCTCACATAAATGTCTTCTGATGAGAAAGAAGGGGTATGCTTCTAGAATTTTTGTTCAGAGATCAACAGAAGAAGAGAGCCTTCACATCATCAAGTTCTGGCGTGATTCTGATATTCAACTGGATGCAAAGGAGATTTCAACAACTAAGAAATCGGTTCCTGCAAGGGTCATGGATCCACTTGTTTCATAACTTCCTCAATTGCCATTCTGGAGAAGTTGCAACAGCAATTGTTTATGAATCAGAAGGTAAACAAAAGGTTCGTGTTTTTGCCTGCCTCTTCTATATTTCTCTCAAAGTTATCTTACTTCGTTGTATCCTATATGATTATTTTGCCTGACAAGGGGTTTCATGACAGCAAAAGCTCAGATTTTTGCAGAAAGCTGTAGTCTCTCTCTCTCTCTCACTCTCTCTCTTGTATCTATCATCCACACTAACTCTCCAACATCTTACTTTTTATGTGATTTGGAGGCAAGGCCTTCTAAATAGAGTTGGACTAAAGGGTGACCAAACCATTGAGCTAACCTGATTCCTTCTCTAATTCGCTCTTTTATTGTTTACATTTCCTTTCCCTTTTTCTTAAGATGATAGAAGGGTAATTAAAGAGTATATAAAAAAAAATGAAAGCATTTCCCGCTAATGGTAAACAATATTGAGAGTTTAAGGTTGGAGAAGAGAACAATATAGCTGAATAGTCTGCTCAAGAAGACCCATCATGATAACGTAGCAAAATGATTCAATTTGCCAGCGTCAGATGAAATTGTTCCAAGATACCATGCAGACAAAGAGAGAAGAATAGAATAAGTCTTCATATCAGAGATTATTAGCTCAATTCTGATGAGAGGCAACCAGGGTCAAGCCAACCAGAGAGTAAGTATCTGCCCCCAGCAAGATTATTTAGGAAACTATCAATGAGTAGCGATTTCATTTTTTTGCTTTTCTTTTTGATAATTTCATATTGCCTTCTTGATTAACACTAGATTATCTACTTGTTACAAGTTATTTGATTTTCTTTTTTCCAGGCAAGTTGATCTGGTCTCATGTAACCTTGCATTTCAAAAGACCATTTTTGCATTTGAGGATTATAACTCTAAGTTTGTAGACCTCTCTTCGAGATACTTTTAGAATCCATGGATCTCATTGTTGAAAAACTTCACATGAGTCCCTTGTCGGCAACCTGGGTGGAGGAAAAACTTCTTTTCTTCCTCTGATACCAGATGCATTGATTTATTGAGTCCGGACTGCTTCTGAAGATCATTCTATCAAGATCACGGCATTTATGATCTGTTCCTGTCCATTAGCTTTTGGTTTATGGCAAATGCTTTTAAATGTTATGACAAAACTAGACATACCAGGTTTGCTTACAACACTGTTGACCACTGTTAGGTGTTCGATCTGTCCGCATTGGCTTCTGATATCGTTGGTCACTTTCAATCACAAGAATTATTTATTATTATTGTAGATAATCTGGCTAATTAAGGAATGGCCTAGTCGCCAGACTAAAATTCAGGGTGCTTGTTCTGCCATTGAAAGAAGCTTGTTTCATCGCTAAATTCCCCTTCACAACCGAAATTCTTGCTCATGCACGAACTTCGGCCCTAGACGTTCCCAAACGCACATAGCTATTTAATGCAAGCCGGCTACAACCCAAAGAGTCACTTGGAGAATGGCTTAAAGTCTTCACTGATGAGATACTAAAAAATAAGTAGTTTAGGATCAAAGTTTACATGGCAGATAAGCTGTTAATCTTTTAATTTTAATAATTTAATTTATTTTCTCTAGTTAAGGTAATTAATAGTTTATACTTGGTGTCTAATAAGGCAAGGCGGTTAGTAGTTATTACCTCCAAGAGGTTCTTTTTTTATAGATATGAAGAGTTTAAGTATTTTTTTAAAGATAGAAAGAATAATTATATTTAAAATCTAAAAATATATATGTTAAAAATATTAATAATGACGAGATTGAAAATCTAAAACTTGAAGGATTTATAGGGTATTTATAATTCATGAGTCTTATTTTTTATCTTTTAGTGGAGATAAGAAGATAAATTATATTAATGCAATGAAAAAATGATAAAACTTTGAGAGATTTTTTATATATGTGTTTGGAAAGTAAAATACAAAATATAACTAATTTTAGGGAGTTGAGTTCTTCTTTTGTCTGAGCCCAAGGAAACTGGATAATCTCCCTTGGTCATGCCGAAGACGACTGAGCTCTTCCCTTGCCCCCAAGAAAGCCTGAAATTGTGGGTGTTTTAGTGTTTTTTTAGACCAATAAATTTGGATTTATCACCCACTTAACAAAAAACTTAAAAAATATATAAGATATATTTATCAATTATGTTTTATGAAATAAAAATTATCTTTACATTACCAAAAAAAAAAAAAACTTTCAAGTACGAAATCAAGATTAAGGCTCTACTTGTCAACATAGATAAAAATAATAATAATTTTTTAAAAAATATTTTTAAATTCCTCTTTTATAGTTTTGCGTAAAGTTTTCGTTCATCTTAAATCTGCTTTGCCTTGATATGTGCTTTCTCAGATCCAGGAAGAGGATGCGTGAGAGAGAGAGCTTTTGCAGGTGTAGGATAACAGTTGCCATGCCCACCAAGAAATTGTTAAATTTATTCTGATGATCGGGCTATGAGCCATTCTCAGATTAGTTTGCAGCTGCAACTTATATGGCCCACTGGGCAGTTCAAAAGATTTATCCAAGGGTAGCTGAATTTCTCTGTTTTTTTTTTATATATATAAAAATATGTAATTAATGACAATTCCCTACCTTCCAAGGAGGTTTTACAAAATCTTTAAATAAACTAGAAAATTTATCTTTAAAAAAAGAAATTAGAATTTAAAAGCATAAAGAAAATTAACACACAATCTTAAATAGAACACTAAATCCAGAAAACTCAAGGAAAATAATAAAATTAGTCTTTCTTGAACCTAATGTTAGGAGATCTAAGGGTTCAATAACCGAAAAAATAGATTTTAATATTTAATTAGATTTAAGATTGGTTTGACGGTCAGATATTTTGTTATGAGTTTTTTTAATTATTATTCTAATCTGGTGTGATAGATATTTCCTTGAATTTAAATTTATAACACTAATCTATAAAAATATATATTAGACGATTCAAATTCAAATAATCTGGACGTAGCATATTCCTATTTACTTGCGGGGAATTTTCGTTAAAATGCCCCTGGACCTTCCGTTTCTATAAGTTCTATGGCTTCAAACCTCTTCCCAGAAGGCCTGCATTTACTTGATTAAAAGCCAATTTCTCATGTGGTGCGTTGTCGGTAGTTTATTTTCAGTCACGCAGAGCCCTGATACCTTTTCTTTTTATGAAAATTTGGTAGTTATTACTTTTTACTTTAAAATATATTAAAATATTTTTTTTTATTTTTAAAAAATTATTTTTAATATCAACACATTAAAATTTTTTTTAAAATATTACTTTTTAAAAAAACATTTTTCAATCACATAAATAAAAAGAATCCCACGGTTGATAAGAGTTAGGTGTTAAAAGACAGGAACAGACAAATCCCTGAGTATATATCCCATCCTAACATTTGAATTGATGTCAAAATCAACAGAAACACACGTTTACATACGTGGAAGGTGTATTTGAATTAGCTTTACTTTTTTATTAACTGTCCAAAATCTTAATTTTTCTAAACCAAGAGAATCAGAAAAAATCAAAACATAAAAAAAACCAATTAAAATGATTAAAGAATTTTTAAAAAATATTTAGTTTGGTTTCGGTTTCAAAAACTAAAACTATATTAACTTGACCAAACGGGTCCAAAGGGGTGCTATAAATAAATAAATAAATAAAATTGTATCCTGACCCTAGCAATCAGCAAGCCAGCCGCCCCCGCCCCCCCCCCCCCCCCCGGTCTCTAACTCAAAGTTGCTCCTCCAAGCTCTCTGCTTCTCTGAATCTCTCACCTAAGCGTCCAAAAAAGATGTAACCCTAAATCATTCTTATTGACCCACACTTGAGCTTATATTGTCCCTTCTCCGCAGCAGTAGCAGTAGCGCCCCCACCCAGGACATTTTCTTCTCGTTGTTGCTTTGGTAAGATCCAAAGACTCCAATGGCAATATCGGCTTCAATGTTGTTTCTTTTTAAGACTTTTAATGGCAATAAATTTCTTTATTTGTCAAGTTAATTTGTAATGCTTTGCAAATTTAAATTTTATTAACCAGTTGTTGTGTGTTGTGAAATTTCTTCTACCATTAATGGAGATTTGGATTTCTGTTAGACCATTAGAATAGGACCAAAATCCAAAAAAAAAAAAAAAAAAAAAACTTGTATTTCTATTAATCACCCTAATATAATATCCATGCATGAATCTAATCTAAATATTAAAAGATAAGAGATAGTAAAAAAAACAATTACCCTAAAATTGATTAAATATATAGGAGTATCTTTCTTGATCATCGTTCAAGCCTTCTCTTACATCTCTGTCTTTATGTTTGACAAAATAGAAGATCCTGATATTTTACGACTGAAGTTGTTGTTTTTAATTTTTGAATATATATCTTCTAAACTACCCTTATTTAATTAATAAATGGGCCTTAATTGCAAATACAAAAACAATTATTTTTTTCTTTTTTGGCTTTCAGAAAACTAGAACGCACAAACAATTATGTGTACCCAAGCTGGTCGATCGCGTGGTAGACAAAAGAAAAGGCCCAAATATATATATAATTAAGCGACAAACAATAAGATTTTATAACAACAAACCTGATCTGTCCTAATAATTCATGAGCTCATACAATATGGTTTTCAGACACACAATCTGGTCTTCATCAGAGGGTACTTAGCACTGTCCAAAGTGTGAAATCAAAATATATAGCTGTAGTGCTCAGAGTCACAGAAGTAATCCATCCATCCAGGCTCCAAAAATAGAAAGAAATGTGTATCTTTTGCTAGCAGTTTATTTGTTAATAAAATTAATATCTTCCTTCTTAATTATATGTATAATGAACCTCAGCAATGAAGGCCAAAGCAAGGGGAACTTGTATAATCACTCCATTTTTTTTAAATTAATATGGAATTAAATGCTAATATAAGCTGTAAATAACTATTCCTCCAAGCTTTTAATTACAATGATTGGCATTCTTCTTTCCATGCTATTTTTAAAACCCCAACATCAAGCGAGAAATAATATTTTGTTCTTTGTCAAGCTTGACACAATAGAAAATGACATGTATCATCCAACATTAATATATAATTAGACAGACAGGCAAGCAGACGTAAAGCGGGAGAGAACAATTATTTATGATCCTATTCAAAGAAATTCAACTTTAAAAAAAAATTATGAAGAAGAAACCGAGTAATGTACCCCACCACTTCTCTAGATAGTAAATTAATATTACAATTTAAAATAAAAATAAACAACACACACAGAAATATATGATCCAAACTTACAAGGAAATTAAGGATACATATTCATAAAGAATAACAAATGTTCTTTTTTTTTTTTTCATTTACTGCATGTAACCTTTTTTCACAAAGACGGGATTTAATTACTTCTTGATGACGAGTCACGGCTTTGGTGGCTCTGCTTCCTCCACCTTGGCAGGTGTTTCAGCCACAGCTGGAGGTGGTTCAGTCTTCTCTGAAGCCTCCGCTACTACTGCCTCTTCTTTCTTCTCTTCCTCAACTACTATCTCCTTCTCTGTGCTAGTAGTTGCTTCCTCGGTTTTTGTTTCGGGTGCTGGTGCTGGTGCTGGTGCCTCGACTGCCTTTTCCTCTACCGGAATAAAGGTTGAGACTTTTTCAAAGACGAAGAAAATAGGACCCGAAACATAGGCTGGTCCATATTTTGAAGATGTTTCAGATACTAGTTTTGATCCTGGAAACTCTGCGCATGCAAAAATACAGCAAAGTAAATAGAGGTGGCAATGGTCAAAAAAAATTAACGCTTATTAAATCTTGAAAGAAGCTAAGGGAGGAAGAGAGGGTAGATTTTCTATATATATATACCGATTTTAACAAGCTCATCAAGGAACTTTTGAACTGAAGTAGATTGCTTCTTTAATCCTGCTTCTTTGGGATCCTTAACTAAGGTCTGTTTCAGGTTAATTATATATTTACAAGATCATGTTAGTATTTTGTTTCATGTATATATAAATATATAGGTAGCTAGATTTATTTGTGCGTGTGTGATTGACTGACCTTGATTTCAGCTGATGAAGCTTCATAGATTTCTATCACTTTAGGTTCAAGTTCAGTCTTCTTCTCTTCAAACTCCTTACTGATTTCTTCCTATTAATTAAAGCAAGAAAGATATTGCAAGTTCATTATAAAGCAGATACACAGCAGTACATCTACATGCTTCAATTAACATAGTAAATATTTTGTAAGCTTCTTTTGCAGCTAGTTATAATATTCTTGTCGAAAAAAGAAGAAATTCAAGAGTTTAAATTCAAGTTAGAAAGAGGACCTTCGATTCATCAAAGGTCTTGCAAGCTTCAGCTCCAGCTGCCTTCTTGGCACTGTCCTTCTCAAAAACCTTCTTGATCTTTGGAAGAACCTTTGATTTCCAATACCCCATTTCTCTCTTGTCTCAACTCAACAGATTAATCCAAACAACAAAATCTATCCAACAAAAAAATATGTGTGTGAATAATAAGCTAAAGAAGCAAAGTTGATGAAGTAGCCCAACGAGTCTGTGTGTATATTTTCTCACTTACTTTCGAACTGTGTGTAATGCCTCCGGGTTAAAGGAACATGATGCTAAAGAGCATGGCATCATATAGATACACTTGTAACAAAACAACCCCTTGTTTTCCAACTAAATTACCATAAATACCAGCTTAGTCATTCCCACCCGCCAACCTCACCATGCTAATGACCCTCTCTGACCCTCTGCTTCCCTACCAAAGGACAGTCCATGCAGGGCTATGAATGTCCACAAATCTGGGTAGATATGATTGAAAGAAAGGGTGGTTTTGTAAATAAACAAGTGAAGGGAAGGATAAAATAAGGTGGAGATGCCAGTTGGCAATCAACCTCAACGAAAGGTGGCAAATATGAGAAGTGGGTCCTCACTCAAATGTTGATGTTGACGTGTAACAAAATATGTCTCTTTCTTTGGCTTCTCACGTGGCTCCGCTGGTACTACTACTTTCACGCCGTCAATGACTACCCCCGCTCCTCCTCCTCCTCCTCCTCCTCCTCCTCAAGCAAACAAATTAAAACCTCTTGATTCGACAGCTCTAGTCCATGGTCATGATATTCCAACATTCATCTCCAATTTGCATTTTTATGAATCTTTTAATTTTTTTATTGATTGATTGCGTTTGTACCATTTTTCTATGGTGATTTATGGGATTGAGTCAATCAAATTCGGTAATTTAATCGTTAATTGTTTATACTTATTCCTGTATGATATGTGTGTATATCAATTGTGTATATAAAATGTGTAATGTTTTATATTTTATCTTTTATATACATTTTTCTGAAACAAGTTTTGAGTTTTTCTTAAATTTGATAACCTTATTTAAATAAATTTTGTAATCTCATTTTCTTTTCCATTAAGATATTTTAACCCAGAATTTATTGAAGAAAAGAAATATAAATATCAATATTAGAGTTCCAAATCATTTTACTCGATCAACTTGATCATAGTTTAATTAAGGATTTTACCTTCAAATAAATTGTAGCCTCTTCCTACACATTAAATGATTATATTCCATTATAAATATTAACTCGTGGTGTTTTTGAGTTGCCGAGTCATTGTAAAATAATTAGATCGATGGGATGCTCGAACATACAAATTAATTAAGGGGATGACAAACATACTTATATGCGTAATAAATGGGGTTCTGAAAATCTCAAATTCAATATATATATATATAATTCAAGAGAAATAAGGTGGAAAAGAAGAAGAAAAGGAAGAAGAAGAAGAAGAAACATATATAGCTAGCTCGCAGTCGCATGCACTTGGGGTGCTTGATTACAATTTCTGCGTCGGCAAAAACAAGGAGTGGAAGACAAGAAAAAGGATTAGTTAATGGTGGGGTTGATGCTAATGAAAGTTTTTTTCTATTATTTGATACCTTGAGACATTATGAAATATTGGATTTAGTACGTCATGCGTTGTTAATTAGCAGGAGGCTACAGCTAGATTACTTGACAAATATATATTATGTTGCAAACGCAGGTTGTTGGTATGTTTGTTTATGCTTAGGGCAATAATATAACAAAGATTGAACTGTCCTTCATTTGTAGATATCTGTCAACAGCTCTAAATCGGAGGCACAAGCTTTGATATATATATATATATATATATATCGAGGTTTTAAGCAACAGATGCACCTCATTGATCAGTCATTTAGGCAGTCTTAGACACCCATGGATTGAATATAATTAGATTATGTCAATTTTTAACTACGGTTTTGTAGACTAACAAAAACTTTGACAAGAATAATTATCAATTATGCTTAATTTGTTCAACTTCTATCCACGATTCTGCTCTTGTCATCAAAGATTTATATTCTAAATTCTTTTAAAAAAAAGTTTGAAAGATTCCGGCCTACAGAAAAGGAAAAGGAGAGAGTAAGATTCTACGGGTAATAATATTCAAGAGATTTGAATGAGCAATACTTTTGTAGTGTTTGTTTAGGAAGTTGTATTTGTGTTTTGCTTAAAACGCAGATACAACATATTTGTTAATGAAAAAAACATAGTTTATTGTTTATAGATTCCATGGAATTTTGCATTTGAAACGTAGGGGGAAGGAAAGCAGCAAGGAGCTGCTTCTTGGGCGGATGGCTCAGCGTTTTAGGTGAATAGTGGAGAATGGCTCCATTGTTCCGGCCGGACTAGGTCTGAACCCAAGCTCAAAATGCATTGAACCGGGTCTGAACCAGTAAAATAAAAAAATATTTTTTTTTTATTTTTTAATTGTCTTTTATTCAAAAAACTAGTGTTTAACATTATTCAATAACACTACATAAATTAGACGAAGAGCGCTTGAACACGTAACATTTGTAGAATTTGATCGCAATCCCAAATTGTAAATAGTTTAATGGAATAATAAAAAATATTTTATATAAAGTATTATTTATATCATGATATAATAGCAATAGTTAAATCTACAATATTTAAATTAAAAACCATTAATATTAATATATATATTTTTAAATTATTTTATAACCTTAATTTCAAAAGCATTCTTAACCAAATACATTAAACTATTTTTTATTCAATCTTAATTTCAACCACAGTTTTAATCAAGCATTTATAAATACCAAATTAACCTCAAATAAAAATAATTTTTATAAAATAACTTTTTAAAATTATAATTATAAAAACTACCACAATACCAAATAAAACTTTTTTTTAATTTCACAAGCTATTGTTCTCCCAAAAACAAGAAAAGAGGATAATTCACAGGTTAATCCGCAGGTAAGATGGGGTTTTGACTTCCCATGTGTCATTCCATGCTACAGTATTTTTGAAAGTTACACCAGGGCTTCTCACTCAATGCATTAGATGATATTAATTTTACGTCAGAGGAACAAGGACATTCCCCTTTCAGAACCATCAACATTTTAATTTATGGGCTCCCAGTCACTTGGTATATATTTTGGTCATAGGAAACTAGGTATTCAGAGCCAAAAAAATGAAGAAAAAGAAATCAAGTATAATTTGATTTATGATCTTGATGGCACATGCCTCTCAAATGTATATATTTTTCCTTGATCAAGCTCTTTCGGTTCAATATTTTTTTTTATTATTAATATGGGTGTTCAGGTCATTTTACATGTACCTCGACTAATCCCACAGACCCTGAAGTTAACGACCATGTAAACCTCCAGTGGTCATCATATTAACAACCACATGGCTCGAACATGAGATTACAAGAAGAACAAATTTTTTAATCTCAAACTCTTATTTCTTGCATGACTAATTAATGCATTATTTAAAAATATCCAACTGCTATTTTCGTGTAATATAAAATAGTTAAAAAAATGATATTTGTCAAATCATCTGAGGGGACCTGATCCAAAAAACATATAATTGATAAAGACATGCTTCCAATGAGGCTCAAAATCAAACGTTAATTTTATATCCTTTAACATTTCTATTTCAGTTTGGTCCTCCTATCATTTTCTGATAACACAAATAGTAAAAGGAAACAAAAATTCCTATAACATTTGTTAGTGGTGTGATTTAAGAAATAAAAAAATTAATCCCCAAAAACTTGCAACCCATATCTCAATAAATTTCTTTATTTATTTGGTCCCTGAAGGTTTTAGAATATTTAATGAAGTCCTTAATTCATATATATCGCTAGTGCGTTATGTTCAAGAGTGTGTATTTTCTTTCTTCAGTAAAGAAGAAGCTAGTTTATCTGGAATTTGTTTTTAACCAATAACAATTATAATAATTTGAGATGGAAGGACTCAATTGAGAATATCTAAACCTTTAGAGTCTTAATTGACAAAAAAAAATGTGAATTAATTGAGAGTCACTGTAATAATGTATTTGAAGTTTGCCCTTTCATTCTATCATTATTCTTTCCTGGCACCAACTGGCATTTCCTTTTAGGGGCACAAAGCCACAACAAACTTAGTTGATTGCTTATTAGTGCCCTTGTCCTCATGTCACATTGTCGTGTTAGCTTCAAGGGAACGAAAGCCTCGCCAACCAGCATAAATGAACTCTCTAATGATTTCATTTGCAACAGTTTTTGCTCACTCATTTATTTATAAAGTCTAGATTACTACTTTTCAAAATTTTATGAATTAATAGTTTGTTTGGTATTGCAATGAAAGGTGTTTCTCATTTAAAAATATTTTTTAAATTTTTTTATTTTTAATATATATATAAAAAGGTGTCAATTTGATATATTTTTTAAACAAATATATTCTTTTAGTAAGCAACCGAAATCCCAAATAAGAGAACCAACAATATCCGATTTAATATTAATTATCAATAATGTCATATTTTCTATCTAATTAACCCACCTTTGAATCGAATAATTAAGGTCTCATCATAATTCCATTGAAGAACTTCAAATGATAACGTGGAGAATATGCATATCAAATCGCCAATTAAGTTGAAATTTTCTAGAGTTGAGTTTATCTTCAATTTTGAGCCCCGATGGGAAGCTGCGTTTCAACAACTTTGTCTCGTAGTACTGAATGAGGAATCTGCGTAGTAATACAAAAAAGAGAGAGAGAGAGAATTGTCATGGGTAAAAGTTTTCTGCCCTAGAATGTGGAATATAATGAACTCCAGCATAGTTATGTCGCAGCAATCCAAAATGTTGACCTAACCAAGTGGGGGGGGGGGGGGGGAGAGATGGATTAGTGTCAACTGCTTTGGCATCATTAATCAAGAAGATGACAACACACTTGCCGTTTGAGTGCAAAACTCCATTGATAAGGACTGGTTATTAGATTCTTTGTCATTTTGGAAACGAAACTCATGTAATCTCTGATTAGCTTCTCTCTATAGTCTTATCCAAGTTCATGTCTTTTCCAACCTAAGCATACATTTATTTATTTATTTATCTGTCTTTAGAATAATGATGCATTTGTCTTTGGATTCTGAAGGTAAGATTCAAATCCCAGTTTTAGCGGTGCTTGTTTTGTAAGGGCACCAACGGGCAAGCCCATTGGTTGTCTGGATTAAGATTATATACACCCACTCCATGCATACATATTTTGTCTCTCTTGTATCTTGATAGACATAAAGGTGATCGCTGGCGTAACAAAGAAGTCTCAAAAAAAAAAAAAACTGCAGACTTGAAATCTAAGAGTGTGTTTGGTATTGCGGTAGCTGTTGTGGTTGTGGTTTGAAAAAACTTGTTTTATAAAAAGTAATTTTAGTTGAGGTTGGTTAGAAAAAATAGGTGTTTGGTTAAAACTGTGGTTGAAATTGAGGTTGAACAAAAAATAGTTTAATGTGTTTGGTTAACAATGTTTTTGAAATTGAGGTTATAAAATAATTTTAAAAAATATATTTTAATATTGATGGTTTTTAATTTAAATATTGTAGATTTAACTATTGCTATTATATCATGAAATAAATAATACTTTATATAAAATATTTTTTATTATTCCATTAAACCATCTACAATTCCATTATGTACAAAATTCATCCGACAAGAACTACAGTTTCCATAATTTTTTGACCGTGCAATAAATTTAGATAAAATATTATAAGGAATAAAATTAATTTGATATTACAGTGCGAGTGAATTTAATTTACTCTACACTAGTTTTTTGGGGAAAAAATATTGTTTACAATACGAGTAAATTTAATTCACTATAAACTAGTTTTTTTTTAAATACAAAAAATAAACACATTGAAAAAAAAAAGTGCAAGTGAATTGTACTGTTCATTTGTTTTGAGTGAACAGTGCAATTCACTTTTATATATATATATATATATATATTCCAAGGATGGAAAAATTATCAAATGAGAACAGTATTTGTATGACAAGGTACACTGTTCGCTGAGACACAATTTAAAGAAAATTTTACTGGTTACAACGCAGACGCGGGTAAAGCAGCTTGGAGCTGCTTTCAACGGAACGCAAACGCATACGTAAATTTTGGTAGGTCCCATTAACAGTAAATAATGGTTTATCATTTACCAAACAGCTGATATCTGTGGTGGCATTAAAACGTGGAAGCTACCACGCAGCCAAACGCTTTCTAAGAAAAGAAATTCATGAGTTTCTCAATTGAACATTCAAGAAGAAGGATCAGCCGCAAACGAATTTATAATTCAAATAACGCTATTTTTTTTTTATCTCTGAAAACTATTTGAGTTCCAATCTCTATTTTATCAATGAAAAAAAAAAGAATGAGGATGAGGATGAGCTAACCTTAAAAGGCTATGGACCTTGCTATGTTTAATAATTTTATTTTTTAAAATTTATTATTTAGCTGGATATATGATAACAAGAAAAGAGGAAATTAAAAAATAATAATTAAAGGATGTAATTGGAAGGAAAAAAAACAAGAGCTCTCCTGGGCCTTAAAAAAAAGACTTGGCCCATGTCCCTAGGCCATTTTAATATTTTATCTTTTTGTAAGGGGCAGAAAGTCTGTCATCCACCCCTAATTCTTCTTTAAAAAAATAAGACAGATGTCATGTCATCTACTCTTACACAAATTAGTAGCCAAAAAATCATGGGTTGTTCTTTTTTGTCAAAACATGATTTATGATCTATTTTTGTCTTAAAACACCTAAATAACATAAAAAAAAAAACTAATTTATCAAGTTAAAAAAACTCAAAAAATGATCCAAGAACACAATCAAACCGAGTAAAATTTTTCTTTCTCGGCTTTGATATGTTATTTGAGGCAATATTGAGATTCAAAACAACCATCATCAAACTTCTCATATTAAATGAAACTCGTTGACACCAAAATTAACTTTTTTAATGTTTGGAATCGATGTCAAATGACTCTCCTCTCGCAAGAATCTAACAACTTTGTCTCTACTCTTTCAAACCTAAGAATTAAAAAATAAAAATAAATAAATTTTTGGATCAAAATTGAATTTTAAAGAATAATGTAAAGGTTAAAAAAGAAAGTGGAAGGATAAAAATGAATTTTTAAATCAAAATTTAAATTAGTAATGAAATTTCTTAGTATTTTACACTTTTATCTACTACTTTTTATTTTGCTCCAAGCTTAATAAGTTTTAACAAATTATACTTTAATTTGGGTACATAAGGATGCAAGAAAAGAATTTGACAAAAAAAGAAAGTGATGTGCTAGCTGTTTTTTTTTAGTATATGTTATAATTATAATTGTCTAAACTCTAAAGTCTAGCTGGAAGCAGACAGTTTGCTTGAGAACAGAAGGAACATGTGGCGTCATTGTAGTAAAGAGACACGTATGACCCAAATTTAATACAGCTGGCGTGCCCGATGATGATGGATTAGTGATGTTGATGCTAATGACAGCTTAGTAAATTTAAAAAGACTTTACTGAACAAATAATCCACAAGATTATATTATAAATATTTCACTGTTTTGTATTTGTAAGATAATTTAAAGTATTAGTGATTTTAGGATATTTGTTTTTTTTATTAATTATTATTATATAGGATAAATTCTGAAAATTGTCATGGTTAACATTTTACTCTCTGGTTGGTAATTCTTTATTTCTTGTAGGACATGAATTTTGTTCTCAGAATTAATATTTAAGAAGAGACACCTTCGTAATTCTTTGCAAGTTTTCAATAATTTATATTTTTTGTAATTTATTTACATCTTTATATTTTATGTTTGTATTGCTTTATGTTCGCTTTACTTTTTTTATTTATTTATGATAGATCCAAATAAAATAAATAAACCTCACTTATAAACCAAAAAACTTTTAAAATAGACCAAAAAAATACATTGAGCTCTGGTTATCAAGCTCGAGCCCAATATACAACTAAGGACCAAGGAAAATGAGCTCGGGCATGGTAGCCAAAGCTCATGCATAGTTGGGCGTGCGCCCCCCACCTGATTGGGTGTGCATTCCAGCACCCTTTTCAGGCTAGGACGCACGTCTCGAGCCCAACATGCGTGCATCCTAGCACGAAAAACTCTCCAGGCTCCCTTAAGCCTAACAAATCACTTTATAATGTATAATACTTAATATAAATGTAAGTTTATCTTTGAAATAAAAATATGTATCTCTGACATATATTTCCTAACAACAGATCTCTAGTAGAGGGCTTTCAGCCACTCTTCTTGAATAGAATTAACTTGGTCTTCCTAGAGCAATATTCCCACAATTACTATGGATTAATATCAAATCCTCCATTTTCCAGTGCAGTCTCGAACTAGCACATTATCTAGGTGATGCCAAAGGGTCTCTCATCAATTTACTAGGAATTGATCTTAGATCTCAATTCTCTAGTGCAGTCTTAGACTGGCACATTCTCAAGGTGATGTTAAAGAGTTTCTCACCAATTCGCCAGAGGTTGATCTTGAATTTTTCACTTTTCAGTGTAGTTTTAGACTGACATATTCTCCAGATGATGTCAAAGGGCCTCTCACCAATTAACCAGGGATTGATTTTGGATCTCTTACCTCTCCAATTTAGTTCTAGACTAGCTCCACTCTTTAGTGAGCGGCCCTTAAAAACCCATGTCATCACCAAGAAGGCTACCAACCTCCAAGAGCTCCCAAACCCCCACACCATCACTAGGGAGGCTATATACCTCCCACTCTTCGGTGAGATATTTTCTCAATTAAGGGCTTTCATGCCCCATGCCATTATAGGGAGGTCATATACCTCTCACTTTCCAGTGCAACTACTTTTCAGGGGATGGACTTGGTTTTTCTAGTGTAATAGAACCACCCTACATAAATTTGTCTCCTCTGCCCCTTATAAATTTCTCAAAGTATAGTCGTCGACATGGGTTCACTCCCCTCCTCCTTTTAATTTTTTTTTTCTAAGTATGGACATCATCATGTCACCCTTCTTGGGTTCCCCGCAACCCTTTAGAATTTTTTCCATGTATGGACGACGCCATGAGTCACCCTATTTGGATTCTCCTCAAACCTTTAAAATATTTTCTAGTCACCCTATTTGGATTCTCCTCAAACCTTTAAAATATTTTCTAAGTATAGACTCACCCTTCATGGTTTTCTACCAACCAAAATTTTTCTAATTATGAAATTCTTCTCCATAAGTTTCCCCTAATCTCTTAGAAAAATTTTCTAAGTATAGAGTTATTTATATCCCACCTCACTCCCCTAAAAATTTTATTAAATATGGGTTCCTCCATGGTTCCCCTCTACATACTTAAACATTTATTAAAAAATAGTACACACCCCTACACACAGGCTCTCCAGTTTGTTACTCGGGATTTTCAACCCCTCTTCTTATATGAAAAACATTTAATGAACTTGTCATGGTAACCAAATATTTTTACAAGTACCACGAAGACTTGGGAGCTACTGATGAATTCAAATAAAATAGACCTAAAAAACTCCTTAATTGACCAAAAATATCCACCAAAATAGACCCAAAAAACATTTATTAGGTTCAGGCTACAAAGCCCAAGCCTAATATACAGCTAAGGGCCAAGGAAAATGGGCATGAGCATGGTAGCTCAAGTTCATGTTGGGTGAGTGCACGTCCAACTAGTGTTGGGCATGCACCCTAGCATCCCCTTGGGTTCGGGCGGGCACCTCGAGCCCAACATGTATGAATCTAGGCATCACTTGCTACTAGTTACAAACTCTTTAGGTTTTATATATCAAGCAACCAGACACCTTGACTAGAAATAATAAATCAGATTATTTGAATTAAAAGATCAGTTAATTATCCAACGCATCAACCTTATTCCTAAATATCTTGAATTTTGGAACTCATTAATTGCTTTTCTAATATTTTTATAGACATAGTTAGCAATTTGTTGAATATGAACTACTATAGTTTCCTACAATAAATTTTCATAATTTACTATGCTAATAAGCCAAAATATATGTATTCTTTTAATAAATTAATGTGACTTATTATTCATAACGATAGTTGTTTTTTTTTTATGAAACCGTTGTGATTGGTTATCTAATGAATTGTAATGGGTTTCTTTTTATAAATCAATATAATTTATTGCCCAAGTGAGTCATATTTTTTTCTTAAAATAATGTAAACATTAAGGTTAATTATTCTGAATATAGTTATGTAAAACCCAATTTCATTTTGTTGTTTACAATCGGTTATGAAAGCTTATGGTTTATTGTTTGCTTGGAGTTTATAGTTTACTTAAAACAGTATTACATTGTGACTTATTTGAATGTTTGATATAGAATTAATTTTATTAATTCAGGTTCATTTGAGCTATTTTGATTTTAATTTTGTATAGAATTCAGATTATTATCTTTTTTATTAACATGGGTGTCTGGGTCAGCTTGCGCGCACCTCGACTAATTACACGGATCTTGAAGTCAACGATCGTGTAAGTTTTCAGTGGCCATCATATTAACAATTATATGGTTTGAACTTGAGATTATAGGGTTAGAATTCAGATTTTATTTGTGGTTTCATAGATATATCATGTCCCAGGTTTAAGCCTGAGCGAGGGTGCATCCCTATTGCAACTTGCAAGGATGAAAACTCAGAAAATAAATAAATAAAAGAACAAAGAGTCACTTTGCATCTTATTTTACTCTTGATTGGTTTGGGGCCAACAAAAATTCAGAACCTATAAAAGACAACGATAATCTAGCACACCAGGAACCAGACTCTGCGTTATGAGAAAATCTTTTCAACGCATCAGTAAGGTGGATTGAACTCACATTATCACCTTGTCGACTCATTTCTATCACAGCATAATGACAGGCAAGCTGCCACCCGACACCGACTCTCTCTCTCTCTCTCTCTCTGTGTCTTCCCTGACAGGCAGACACTTATTTCATAATCTTAATCTGTGATGGCCCCGAGCAGAAAATGACATGGGGGAACCTGTACATTCTTGATCAAAGCAAGACAGAGAAGTGAGGGTAGGTGGCGTTATTTTAAAGTGCAAGACAGCAACGACGAAAATCGAGAGCCTAGAAGTACCAAAACAATTATCGTTGTAGCTTCCAAGCTAGTACGATAGATTGCGCTGCACATTCTTAGAAGGATAGGGATTTGAAAATGATGGGTTAGTGAAAATAACTGCAGTCACTGATTTCCTATCAGCCATATCTCTTTGCAACATGTTCGTTTTATAGCCAGGAAGCTGTCTGGTGGGGATTGAAATTGTGATGGATTATATTTTTTTAAATGATCTTTTATATAAAAATATATTAAAATAATTTTTTTTAGAATTTTTTTTATTTTTAATATCAAAATTTAAAAAAACACTAAAAATATTAATTTAATATCTTTTAAAACCAAAAACTTTAAAAAAAAAGTACATGGAAGCAAAAGCTTAAACACCAACAAAATCTCATAAAAATAAAGTTAAAAAATGAATTGAAAGGTAAAGAATGTTAATAATAGTTGTTTTTTAAAGTGTTTTTTTATTATAAAACACATTAAAAAATTATTTTTTACATCAACATATCAAAATAATTTAAAAACATTAAATAAATATTAATTTAAAATAAATAAATAATAAATAATTATTATTACTTTTTTCAAAAACACTTTCAAAATATAATATTAAACATACCCACGAGGCAAAGGATAACCGGGCAACCCGGTCTCGCATATTGAGAATGTGCAAGGGTCACTGACATCTGCAACTCTTCGCTGCAGAATTGACTTATTAATCCGTACTAGCATCTCTTCTGGGTTGGGCGCTTTCAGCAGTTGTCATGCTGAGTCCGGTAACGTGCATTCCAGCTCTGTGCTACCATTAAATGTCTCTGCTTGGATAACAATCATTCGGATAAAAAAACATCAATTCTTAAGCATCTACCTAAATTTTGATGCTATTTTGAGAAGATTATCTTACAAATGCATTTTCAATTAAAACAATGGGCTGATTCCAATGCCAAGCTTTCAGCTGTCCTAAACTGAACTCGTCCTTTTTTACATATAAAAAATAGTGGCGATAGAAGAGCCGAACTTGCAGCATATATTTGGTCAAGTTGAATTTAAATGAGCGCGACCTCGTAAACCATAAATGAGTATCGTGGTTAACGGGTTGTCAAAGCACACATCATTCTACCACATAATTGGGAGCGACAGCCAATATCCTGTCATCTTTTGACGATGACTGCCTTGCACCATCGCCCTCTGCTTCTGGTCGGCTGCCATAATCTACCACAATCAAATAGCCTTCCTTCCGAATCAAACTCTGCAGTACAACATTTGTCATGTCCAATAGTCCCAGCAAATATATTGCTAAAATAGAATAATTAAACATATTGGCAAGACTCAGATATTGCTGTAGTTTTGCCTCTATAATAGCTTTGATTTTTGAAGCTTCATTCTTTGCTTCCTCCACAGAACTGTAGCTATTTTTCTGATTCTGTTGTTCTACATACCATCTTATCAACTCTCCCTGTCCCTGAAAATGATGACAGAACATGCTTCAAAGACAGTAAATATGGTAATGAAGGCAAAGGGCCAACTGGTTCGTTTCTATTGCAAGGATCACTACTGGACAATATGAAAATAGTGTCCAGCTTCCACTGCTATCATTATTGAGGTTGCGCCCTCAAGCAAAAAGAAACTAAATAAAAGCTTTAACGTGAAAGCCTCAATTGTAACGGTAAAAGAATAGTAACGGCAAAAATACACGTACTAAAAAACACATCATTTGACATAAATAAAAGGGTTTAACGTAAATAAAAGGGTCCTAGCTCTTTACCATCTCGCATCACAGCTTCTTCATGCTGTCTTAGGCGCATGACCAGTGCATCATTTCCACCATCACCATCATCATGATTTGCTTCTTGAATCTCAGATAAATCAATCTCGCTTGACTCCACACTACAAGGACAACAAAAGGCACACGTTATAAATATGAAAAGCTAGCAGATCAAGAAAGATGTTCAACTCATTTCCAAAATTTTCTTGCCTGATTATGGATGTTTTCAGCAATTTCACTGCTAAGCAAACATGCCTTGGTTGTACCTGTGAAAAAAGTTGTTTGTCTCAAGTCTATATTGAAAATGCAATTGTGCATAGCAATCTTAAGATTCAAACGGAATATTAGAAAACCTGGGTTTCCTAATGACTTCGTGCAATGGCCTCATACAGTCTGATTAATGCCTCCAGCTGTCTAACAGTCATCCGATAAGCAACTCTACTCCCCAGAGTTGTATCACCTCTGCGGAGAGCAACATAAGAGTCCACCAACAGTTTTCTTGCTTCAAAATTAAGATGCATTAAGGATCAGCTAGCGTGTGGCTAGGTACAGTATAAGAATTCTCAAATTTAAGTCATTCTTGGTGTGTGTGCGCGCGTGTCCGCACGCATGTGTGAATGAATGTATGTATGTAGGCATTTAAGAACAGCGATTCTTTGGTTTCAAGATCTTTGCATATGCAATATAACATTTTATCTGAGCAGTTGAGAATGGAGGAGCAAGAGCTTCTTCACGCTTTTGATGAACTCTTACAATATGGCGCGCAATGTGGTAATCAGTTTGATTATTGGGATCACCAATCATCACATATACCAGATCAAACCTTGAAAGAATTGAAGGGGGGGGGACCACGTTATACTGGAGAGTGCATGGAAGTGATTAGTCCGGGAAAAAGACGATCAAACTTAATAAAACAGGTAATAGCATAAGAGATTCAATTTTTAGTTATTCACGCGGCTATAAAATCAAGTGAAAGAATTTCTGACCTTGAGTGGTTTAGATTTATCAAAGAGTCCTCCAGTGGGGTTAACTGCAGCTAGAATTGATGTTCAAGCATTGAGTGTTGCTTGCATCCCAGCTTTAGTGATGCTTATTGTCTGCTGTTCCATGGCCTCATGAATTGCAACCTTGATGTTCATTTAGATTGATATCAGAAATTGTTATGAGAAATGTCAGGTTAGACTTTAATGAAGGAAGATTACCTGATCTCAAATATCCATCTTGTCAAACTCATCAATGCAACAAATGCCACTGTCAGCAAGCATCAATGCACCAGCCTGGGAGGACATCAAATAAATCAGAAAAATAAATGCTCACAGATTAGCAGTTGCATTAGAAATAATGAATGCTCAATATCACGCGTCATTTCAGAACTATAGTAAATGCCATTCTTAGAAGAACAGCAAGGCACATTAATATAAATCAAACTTCAAGAAATTGTTTAATAACTGCTTAAATCTAGATAGCCATAGAGTCACGTGTAGGTTCTTCCAAAATAGAAAGGTGATTGATCTGTGCTGTCCAGAGGAATATCCATAAACAGGTGATAACTGCTTGGACTAAAACAGATCCACTGATTCTCAGCCAACAAAAGAGTAACAATAAGTGAATGCTACCTCAATACAAAATTCCCCAGTTTCTGGTTCTTTAGCCACAGTTGCTGTCAACCCAGCAGCAGATGATGATTTTCCAGGTGTGTAGACGGATCTGGGAACTATACCTGTAAGAGCAAACATAAATAAACAAATGCATCCTTTGCATAAACTACTTCAAAAAAGAAGCAGCAGCAGAAGAGTGAGATTCAGAGTGAAAAAGGCAGCTAACTTGAGGGACTGAGATTTTGCACAGCTGGGATCACCAACAATACAAGCATCGATGTCCTCTCTAAGGTTAATACCCTCATGAGTGAAATTGTGGACACCACCGAAGAGCAAAAGCAGGAGTGCGCGTTTGATAACTTGGTGACCAAAAACAGTTGGAGCAATACTATCTATAAGCTTGTTGAAGAAATCAGGTGCGTTTCTCATTCTTTGAACTTCATCTAGCTTCACTACCTGTCAAGTAAAATGAAGTGAGAAAAGTCCAGTGTATTGGACTCTAAACACACATAGTACCAGATGAGCGGGGCCAACAAATAACATGACCCACTTCAAACTTCAAACAATGTTACATTTATCTAGAATGTCAGTGGCTAATACTATCGTAATAGGGTTATCATAGTATGAACAAATGTTGATATAAATTATCAGAGGTCGCGACATTTTAAGCATGGATAAATTACTTCAAAAAGCAGAAACAGGATAAGTGACCGTGAATCACCGGTTATCATCTTCATCAGCAACCTTTTTACTATTCCTGATGTAGATATCCCTTCTTCCATAACAAACCTAAACAAATATGCATCTATGAATCACAAATAATTGTAATACACATGCATCACCATTGGCCAAACATCAGGTATCAAGCCAGCTGTAGAGGAACCTGCACTGAATTGGCTATAAATGCAAGGCAATAGGAGAGGTCTCTCACTCCCAGTGCTCGGAGCCCTCTGACACCTTCACCACCAACAGCAGAATTTTTACACTGAGAAGAATCTCGACGGCATTATGCTCGCTCTCCAGGGGACGCCAATGCCAGTATCTGGTACAACAACCACAGTGCCTGTGAAAATGACCCTAGACGAAATCAAAGTTCAAAGCTGAATTATATGACACGTTAACATTTACTTAAAAGAGGAGAGAAACACAAGTGGTAATCAAAATAACTAACTGAAAAGAATACCTTACATATCACCTGCTCTGGCCTGTTCAACAATATCATGGCGAAGAATAACATTCAAAGATCTGGGAAGGGAACCAGCAGGAATCTCTTTAGAAGTTTCCTGCATTCTAACCCTCTGCGGTCGGCAAATTTGCTCTCTTGCCGAAGCAATGCCCATCTCATTTTATTGGTACATGTCGCATTGGTACAGATTGTTGGCTAAAAAAATCGCAATCACGGCAGCAGATTTAACAGTTGGCATCAAACAAAATATAAACCTGAAAACTGAAGTTGCAATAGAACACTGATGCACAAACTGACCTCAGTATATTTGAATTGCTGTTCAACATTCTTGACAACGCCACCACATTCCAAACACCTAAAAGCTCCTTGTAAAAGCTCCGCCCTTACCTCACTTGTGCAAGTCACCACTCCGGTACTGACACCAGTTTCCCAATTTCTGCTGTTGTTAGCTCTCTTAATCTGTAAACACGGTAGCAAACTAGACAATTGAGACGCTAATATCAATTTCCAATCCTCCTTTTCATCAACTGAGGCAGTAATTGGTAATTTTACGTGCATCAATCTACAGAGAATCAACTATTTGATTAAGGATTTCGATCAATTTCCTAAAACCCATCCACAAAATCATCAAAAATTAAGGAAAATATACTTCAAAAACAATCCCAGAAATACCAATGAAGGAAATAAAGAGAAGAAGTACATCAATGAAAAAGGGATATTAACGAAAGCAACATTGATGACCTTGTTAGGATTATCATCAGATATAAATGTTGAGCTTAGCTCCATCACAAACCTCTTGCACGCATTCTTCAAATACGGCTCAAACCTAATAGTCACCATCATAACTAAACAAAATGAACAAAATTTTAACAGATTTCTACTAAGAAAGCGATTTTCTTTTGATACCTCAAGTACTCTTCGGCAATGGATTTTTGAAGAACATCACTGAAAAGCATGACATGGGAGAAATCTTAGACATCGTTGTCGATTCATTGCTTCAATCTCGGCATTATATAGTAAGCTTCTCCTGAATTTCGATTTTGTCCGTCTAATCTAAAACTGCTCCAAACAAACGAAAAGAAGAAACATTTCAACAAAACATTATAGTAATTCATTTTTTTCTCTTAAATTAAATATAAAAAAACAACCAAAATCGAACCTTTTGAGAAAGTTGAGGAAAATGTTCTCAACAAGGACTGCTTTCTCGTCGACGAAGTAGCCGCCGAACGCATCCATTGCTATGATTTTGAAAATGGGTTTCTGTAGTGGAATAAATTTTAGTGGGTTGGTGTTTGATGCCGGAGGACACAGGCAAGGGAAGGAAAATTTACTTTACTGTGTATGCCCTCTCCTGTCTCAGAGGAAAGTTGAGCTCTTTCGCGCCAAAAATAGAGAACGATGTGGGGCAGATTCATTTCGCAATGGGCTTTGCTATTTTCTTACTGCTCCTGGTTGGTGTCGGTTAATAGGTTGCCTGATCCAATGGGAATAGCAATGTCCACCCGGCTTTGTACGAATTTTTAAAACACAAATAATTCAGAAATGAATAATTATATTATATTGTAACTAAAATATAGAGTTTTAATTATTTTATTATTATTAATTATTAAAAAACTAAAAAAATTATGGTTTTACTGTATAAAACTTTTTTCATCTTCTCACAAAATAATATTCATATCATTGTTCATTATACAAATTTTCAGTTCTTTATCCCTCAATTTAATTATTTTAATTTTTTTTGGTCATACAGCTTTAAATATTTTCAATTTAATCCTTAAAAGTTCCTTTGTTTTTATCCTGGATTTTTTATTTATTTTCTTTGGGTTGCCTTTGATCGTGTTCCTTAGATGTTTAAGATTGTTTCGTTCTTTAATGACATGTTCATTTTACATGGAAGAGTTTTAAATTATTAGAAAAAAATTAAAAGAAAAAATATCAAATTTGGTATTTGAAAAAAAAATGACATTCCTTTTCCATGTTTATTGTTACAAAGAACATAAATCTACAATTTCATCCCTCAATTTTATTTTTTTAAGTTTAGTATTTTATGGTTTAGAAATGTTCGTTTAGCTTTAAAAATTCATTTATTTTACATTTCAATCCTTAAAATTTAAAAGACGTGAGAGAAAGTTGTCATAATATTTTAAGGGGAGAGAAAACTTTCGAGTTGATGAATTTCAACTACTAATAACTTCGATTTTGATGCCTATGAACTTATCTTTCAAAGTGAAATTTAATGGATATGATTTGACCTTCAATACTGAAAATGTAAATGAGAGCTTAAATATATTTGACTTGAATTTGCATTTTTAGACCAATTAATTAGAATGTGTTTTGTTGTTATAAACAAGATTGTAGTGGTTCATTGGATATTTTTCATTTTTTTCTATGAAACAATCATTGAAAACTAGGTTTTCAAGGTTTAACACTTGGACCTTGATTTTGCGATCACCGGAGCCGCCTCTAATGACTAGAGAAAAAGACTAACAAACAAAGCTTCGTTATCAAATGGACGACGTGTCATTCATTAAATTTCAAAATAAAAACAATTGGGGTGGACAATCCATCACTGAGGAAACAATAAAGTATTAGAAAGCATGGGCTTAGTTTTCTAGGCCTAAGCACACCTAGATTTCATGTTGGGTCAAGCGTGCATGTTAGCCCATACACGCCCAACTCTTCAAATTTTTTTTCATTATTTTTTTCTCTTTTCACATATTTTAATAAAATTAGCTAAATAAAGTTTAAATAATTATCTAACTATTTTATTATTTTTAAATATTATTAAAGTATTTCATGTTAAAGTTACCAATTTATTTCTTAGAGGTAAATATGAACCTAACATGCATAATTTTTTCAATGCATATGAAATATTTATTTAAAATTTTGTATTTAAAATTTGTTCATAATTTTTCTCAATATTAGTTTTTTTTTTTTTTGTATCTATAATACATTTGCATCAAAATTATCAATTCATTTTTATTGTACTGTTTTGTCAGAACTTATTTTTAAGATTATGTTAAGTTTTTGTGTGAAGAAAAGATTTTTGATCAAAAAATATTTTTTTTTTTTAAAAAAAAAACTGCATCAATAAAGGAAACATGATTTGATTAAAAAGATTCACTTTTTTAGATTCACTTTTTTTTAAAAAATTCGATCTTAATCTTAATTGTTTACAATTTTTATACAATAGACAACATAGCTAAAGAAAGATATGTTGAAAAAATGCATAGGTGGAAAAGATAATTTATAGTAACAATTATATTTTCTTACAAAACTTTCAATTATCAAAAAATAATACACTAGAAATTCACTTTTTTTTTTTAAAAAAAAAAAACCATTTCACAAACAAACAAAGAGTCATCATGTAGTGACAGTTCCAATATCAATATAATTACTCTTAGCCCCCCAAGAGCAAGAATTTCGTCTTCTGAAAGGGGGAGACGGACACTTGTGAGAGACCCAGTAAACCCAAAACTGAAAAAGTGAGGAAATGCCATTGCCATCATGCCACCTCGTTGCATGCTCACATTTCACTCACTGGTTGATATCTGGCAAGAACAAGTGGGCTTAGGCAGGGGAGTTACAACAAGAAAAGGATAAACGGGAGAGATAATTAATAATCAGTCAAAGTTAGCCGTTTCGAAGCATAAACTCTCCCTCCACCTGTGCTTTCCTTCTGATTACCATGTGGTATCTGAGCCATTTGTCAAGATTTATATTGAAGAAAGAAACAAAAACTCTTCCTTCTCTCATGCTTTTCCGAATCAAGCCTGCGTTCGCAGTCCTTTTTTAGACAATCATTTATGATGCTGCATTACTGTCTTAGACTCCCCGCGCCATGCTATCAGGGATACCATGTAGAGTCTGGTTCATCGCTGGAACTTTGTAGGCAAGGGGACGAAGATATATACAAAAGCCTAAACCTACCCTTTCAAATAAATTGCTGTATCCCCCATTAATGTTCTTAGAATAAAATTGAATTAATAAATAAATGGCTTCTTTTTTCATGATAGGATCAACCTAACACCAATAGGATAGATAAACTTAACACTGATAAATTGCCATATATGTCTCTACGTTCTTTATTGGAGTATTTCTAGCCTAATCGAACGCAGAAATTATTGAAGGCAGAGAAGAAATGCAGAGGCAAGATTAATTGTAAAGTTATTAATATATTATTATATCCTTGGGTCCTTCTCTCTCTCTCTCTCTTATTTTTTAGAATCTTGGAGCTTTCTGTTGAAGCCGTCCACAGGAAACTTCATATATATGAGCCAAAAATCACATAGACCCCACGATTATGTAAGCACAATACACTTTAAAGTTATAATTCAGGTTCATTTTTCTAACCTAAAATCAACTTGGAGCATTCCTTATATAAGAAGCCAGGAATCAAAAGTCATCCACCTCATTATCAAGAGACTACCAATTTCCTTAGTTTCAACTCCTCTTAATTTAATGGATGTCTTGGTACACGCATCACCTCCAAATTCTCCCAAACCCCATCTCTACTCTCCAAGTGCTCTCAAAACCAAAAACAATATCGAAACAATTCAGGAACAACAAAAGCCACACCAAGATTCCTCATCATCACAATCTCCAGTGATCACCATGAGCAATGATTCAATTAGTGTGCAAGAAGACCAAAAGGCCAGGACAAACAAGAGATATATCTTTCTTTTGGTGATCAACTACTCGTTCCTGTTTGTGGGCTCGCTCTCTTCTAGTTTACTCTCGAAGTTTTATTTCAACCATCAAGGTTCTAGCAGATGGGTCTCTACATGGGTTCAATCCGCGGGTTTCCCTCTCCTTCTCTTCCCTATTTACCTCCCTTTTTATGTCTTCAAATGCACTGATAGACGTCCATTTAGTCTCTTCACTCCAAAACTGTTAATCTTATCAATCTTCATAGGTCTCATGTTAGGCTTGAACAACCTTCTCTTTTCTTGGGGTAATTCTTATCTCCCAGTATCAACCTCATCTCTCCTTTTGTCTTCACAGCTAGTGTTCAATCTCATCCTCTCAGCGATCATAGTAAAACAAAAGATCACTTTTCAAAATTTCAACTGTGTAATCCTCTTGACCCTAAGTTCAGTTCTTTTGGCTTTAGGTTCAAGCCATGACAAGTCCCAAGGTCTAACCCGTGCAAAATATTTCATTGGCTTCTTATCGACAATAGGAGCGGGCTTGTTATTTGCCTTATATTTACCAGTCATGGAGAAGATATACAGAAGGATCTACTGTTATGAGATGGTGGTGGAAATGCAGCTGGTGATGGAGATTGCAGCCACAGCTCTGGCCACCATGGGGATGGCATCAGCCGGTGGTTTTTCAGAGATGAAACGGGAAAGCCAGGTCAGGTTTGATAAAGGAGCAAGGGTTTATTGGGTTACAGTGTTTGCTAACGTGGTTACTTGGCAGTTATGCTTCATGGGCACAGCAGGAATGGTTTTCTTAACATCATCACTAACAGGAGGGATTTGCATGACTGCCCTCTTGGCCATGAACGTGTTAGGAGGGGTGGTGGTCTACGGAGATGAGTTTGGTGGTGTCAAGGTAGTGTCCACTGTTCTTTGTGGGTGGGGTTTTTGTTCTTATGTCTATGGTCTATATCTTAAGATGAAAGAAGAAAAGGAGATGGAGAATAAAAATCATGGGATGGAGATGGCTCATAATGCTGTAGCACCCAACAATGTTTAATGGGTTATTAACATCATGGCTTTTCATGTAAAGGCGATCGAGGAGAGAATTAAGCAGTGCCACTCCTATCCTATGTGTATAGTTAGTACTGATGTAATAATAATCTGAGATGTGATGATGCTGGAGGCAAGATGACGAGTTAGATTCCGTCTCATTCTCCCTTTGGTATTATCAGCCTCATTACAATACTTATCATCTTCATCCTAGTCCCGCTTGAAACTCAGTGTCCACTAGGTGGGTTTATTTTGAGGTTGACTTTATATCTTTTTGAGAAAAAAGAAACAAGAAAATCTGATACACCCCCGAAATCCTTCTCTCTCTTTCAATTCTAACACTGCTGTCAAACAATCATTTCTAAAATATAATTTATATTTTTTCATATACACCTCTTTAAATATAATTTTTTTACTTGAAAACTATATAAATTCACCGTTATTTTATATTTACCGTTATTTTATCAAATAAAACAGATCCATTAATATCTCATGCATAGTTTTGCCAAATAGATCAATTGATATATATGGAGAGTTTTGAACTCATAATCTTTTGGTTAATGATAGATGTTTTTATACTATATTAAAAAATTAATTTAATCTAATATATTAAAAAACAATATTAATTTAATATCTTAAATTTTTAAATAAAATCTCAAAATATAATTTATATTCCCGTCTAACAACTTCTTTCTCTCCTTTTCTTAATTATTGCTTGGATTTAAATAATCTGGCTTGAATATCACACTATATATTCACTGCAAAGTCCAAATAAAAACAAAATTTTCCCCTTTGCAAGGGAAAGTCTTATTTGGTTAAAATCTTAAAAAAGTAAAACAAAGAAAAAGTCGTAGCGGAATTTTTTTTATAAAGTGATGATAAACAAGAATTGAAATTCCTTATCAAACATCATGGGAAGACCAGCTGATACACGAATTATTAGGCAAGAGGTTAATTAATTAGCTAGTATTTTTTTTAATTAAATGATATTCTGTTTATTAATTTATGCAGTTGTGCTGTAATGTAACGTAATTTTCTAATGGATAATAATTTTCTTTTTTCTTCATGATAAATAGCAAGAAAAATATAAAATATAAATACTTTGGTAACATGAAGTCCATTCAATTCAATGGTGCCGACTTATTAGAGTAATACCAAATATCCTAATTATTTAGGGAAAATATTATGGTACTCAAAAAATAATTACTAATATCTTATTAGTTATTTCTTGGGTTCACCTTGAAGAAAGATACCAATACAAATAAAACTTATGACCCATAAAAAATGATAAAAATATCATCACCTAGAATTTCTCTCTCTAGTTATATTTTTTTTATTAAAATAATTTTAATAAATAATTAATAAGAAATTACTAGTTATATAGTTAATAAACACCATAAAAATTCATAATAATTTGGTTCAATCAATTCTAAGTCAAAAGTTTTTAATTCTATAGTTAGCTCATATGTGTCGGCACATAATAAAAAAATTCATTTCCCTCTGAAGGGAAGGTGCTTACCATAAATTACAAAAATATAAAAGAAAAAAGTTCTTCCGATAAAGAAAAGGATATAGAGGTACGTAGTTGATTATTATTATTATTATTATTATTATTATTATTATTATAACTTAGTTCTTGTAGTTTAGCAAAAATAATTAATTAATCCTCTAATCTCTGAAATTGTTATATTTTTTATATTTATTTATAACACAACTCTTTTCAACTGTTTCACATTTTTTATAATTTTTAATTTTAAAGAAAGACTAAAAAATAAGTAAATGGGGCGAAAAGTTTGAAGAGAAAATAAATTATTTTTAAAAAATAATATTAAATTAAAATTGATCAACACTAGTTGATTGTTTTTAACACTACATTAATTAATTAATTAATTAATTTTGACAAACTATAAAAACTAGATTATAATTATCTCTCTCTCTCTCTCTCTCTCTCTCTCTCTATATATATATATATATATATATATATATATTGGAAAGTGGCCACACGCCTTAACAGCTAGAAAAAAAAATCAATCCGGAAAGCTTATCCCTGCAATGTCAAAGGACAATCCACTCCCTACTAAGCAAGCCCTTGACACGTGCAAAAATGGAATTTAAGAGGCTGTGCAATCGGAGTATCTGCTCAAGGCAAATCATCATCGATTTTGCATGAACTTCTTGCTTGTAACCTCGTCTTTCTTCCTGTTTTGGAAGTAAGGTACTCAGATTAATGAAAAAAATAAATAGATTATTTAATTAATAACCATGTAATCAAGCAGGAAGCTTGCCCTTTCAATTCAATAATAATGACTAACTGAATATATTATTTATGGGTCATGCACGTGCATGCTATATATTAAGGGTTTTCCGTCGCTTCAAGCCATAAAAACTCTTAAATAATGGGTTAATATATGCTACGTTCTTGATTAAAAGATTCGATGATATTGTCGTATTAGTCGATTCGTAATTAATCTGCGAGGAAAAGGAGTGGTAGCTTTTTACAAGCAATCAAAAAATTATTAAATGCAAATTAAAATATTGATAAAAAAATTTATCAGTATATTACGGTAAATTTTAATAATAAAATTTTTCATTTCTAAATCCATCAATAAACACGAATATAATTTTTTTATCGAGATATACTAATGAAATTATAATAGGAGAATAAAAAAAAATCAAATAATATAATAACATGTAATTTTTACCGACAATATTACTGATATAATAAACCAGATAATAAAATACATCCTTAAATATATCAATGAGAAAAATCTCTCGTGACTATAGTTTAGATGATGAGTTAGGGGGGTTTTTTAGTCATAGATAGATTGTCTATATGTTCTTTTAAATAATTTTAGCTCTTTTGGTTGTTTTTCACTAGCAAGAAATTAAACCAACAATCAACATTATTGGTGTTATTAACGCTACCAACATTGTCCTCATGGTTATTAAACCAGCGATCAACTCGTGCTCTCATTTTATGCTACCAACCTTGTTTTCATGGTTGTAAAACTTAGTTTGGTTTATAACCTTATTTATAGTTTAGATGATATGTTAGGTAGATTGATTTGAAATAATATTATTTTAATTATTTTTTTTAAAAAAATCAAATAATATTTCATTTAAGTTTTGATTAGGTGAATATATTGGATTTGACTGGATTAATTTATATTTTAATTTAATAAAAAAATAATATAAATTTAATTTTCATATTCTCAGGTCATAAAATTAACTAGCCTGGTTTTATAAGAATACTTTCTTCTTGCATGTCATTTCACACGGTGAAAAAA
This sequence comes from Populus trichocarpa, assembly GCF_000002775.5. Taxonomy (NCBI): domain Eukaryota; kingdom Viridiplantae; phylum Streptophyta; class Magnoliopsida; order Malpighiales; family Salicaceae; genus Populus; species Populus trichocarpa. The sequence goes on along the minus strand of NC_037287.2, from coordinate 16,785,066 downwards.
GGAAATAAACAATGTAAGTGTGTCCTCGTATGAATGCCACCAGCACTTTGCGATTTACTTGAAGAGATTTTTTTCTAAAAAAAAGATGATATTTTTTTTATAAAAAAAAACAGTAAACAGGAATAACATATAAAACAAAAGCGTACAATTTGTCGTCTATTGAACAAAAGTGGATCTTCCTTTTTGGCCTTTTATTTTTGATTTGTTCTGTATAAAAAGCTCCTCTAATCTACAAGACATGTACCTAAAACCAAAGATAATGTGATTGAGCATTAATATGGAGTTTGATTATCATGTCTCCCAGGCTAATATCTTTTTAAGTAAAATCAAGCTCCTTGATTGCCTACTTTTGTTCCCAATTGCTTTTGGAACTGTTCTCACTGAAGGTGCATGGTGGGTCGACCATACTTAAAGAAGAAAAAACTACAAATATTGGCAATTCTTTTTTTCTTGAACGAAAAATAAAGGAATTTAAAACAATGGAAAGGAAAGGAGGGGGGTGGATTTCCTTTTAGTTCTAGTTTAATCAAATCCCATTGAAATGCAACTTTCTTTAATCATTTCTTCGTGATGAATGGATCAACTTCTCTCTTCGCAGGAAAATTAAGAAGATATGAAACCCATGATGATGAAGTGCGTGCCCTCAGGATTATAAAAAAAGGAATCGATATCATTACACATAGAGCACCTTGTTAAAGTCTTGATTAGTAGAGAAATCATAGCTTTGTTTGTAATAATAAATAGAGCCAGTATTTTGTTGAGAGGTGGGGGATTATATATTTTTTTTCCCATAAAAAATGTCTTCTCTTGCTGCCCGCCACACCTTTTTTCTCTTTGATCTTGATGGTCATGTATCCTTCACGATATGCCTAAAGGGCAATAATTAGATTTTCCCCTAAACAGAAAAAAATAAAAATTAATTGAATTATTCAAATCAAAGTAATGCATCTATAATGTATATATTTATTCTTTCTAATGACCTCCTTAAAGTTGGTGTGTTCTTAGAATATGTTGAGTATGGAGATTAAGAGGAGACCAGAAGGATTACAGGGACATTTAAGGCTAACATTCAACCCCTTTCAGTTTTTTCTTTTTAAATTTGGCGAGGGATGAAGGGATTTTTTCTTTACCTTAGCCCATGAGATCACAAATGCATCCTTTCCTTTCCTTTCCTTCCTTCTATTTATTTATTTTCAGGTGGCGAACATTTCCTTTCCAACATGCTTTAGTTTTAAGAGAAAATGATAATGCTATTATTAAACACATATAGAAAAAGAACTCATATAGTAATATAGTAAAAAGGGGGGGAGGATTAAAGGGGAACAAAACGACAGTCGTTGCATCAACTTTTTTAATGCCGAACAAGTTAAAGTACAAGAAACCAATAATAATAAAAAGGTCAAACAAAGTAAACCTGTCCATCTTGTGATTGCGATGATTAGTTAGAATTTGGATGCTAGTGCATATTATGCACTAATCAGATCCTCCCGGATCTCGTATTCCGGTGAATCAAACCAAAGAAGGATCAATATTCACAGACGATATTAATTTGGGAATCCTCTCATGGTGCATGAAGCTCAAACGTATCCCTCTACAGCTAGAAGAATCTTATTGTATATACAGGGCCTGTATCGTGACTTAGCAACTATACTTTTGTCGATAAAAAAGTAAATGGTCCACTTACCTTTTGTCTAGCACACATTCATTTTTTTTTTTCTAGATTTATATCTTTGAACCAACATGCCGGTCACATAATTAATTACATGCCTTTCATGTTTAACGATTATCAAATACTTTTTGGTAATGATTTGGAGCATTAATGATTGAAGGGAGTGGTTAATAGTTATTAGATTTGGAGAGTTTTATAGTTAACTACAAGTTTAGTGCACGACCGATCTCATTTAATCATGGACTAATCCGCGTGAGATTCGTCAATGATGGGGATTGAATTTCACTCATCTGGCGTGCCGAGCTCGAGCATCCCTGATCGGCAGTGCTCGTGCTCGAAGCACAAATTTGGCTTGCAGTTAAAACACTTTACATCCCTTGCTTGTAAGGTTTGAGGTGAAATTGGAGCATGTCTAGATGAATTGTTTCGTCAGCCGCAGGGGCAGAGCTAGGTAGGATGGCAGGAACCATATTTCTAATTAAAGTTTGATAGGATTATCGAAACAAACATTTTTTTTTAATACAAGATGATCCCTGAAAATACGTTGATTACTTACCAAGTCTATTGGTTCGTCTTTTATATTTTCAACATAAAAATACATGTTGTATGTACGTAATTGAAATTAATATCATTCCGTTTTACTTTGATAATCTGGCTTTTATATGAAATATAAATAAGCATATAAATATATATAAAAGAAACAAATAATAAATTTTAAAATATAGATTGAAGTAGGGATCAATCCTTTAATCTTAAAATAAATTATTGGTTGCTTTTTAATGTTAGCAATTAAGTATTTTTAGAAATTCTCAATTAAAAAATTTCATCCAATTTTAAAACTTTTCATCCATGATTTCATCGAAGTTGTCATAAAACATGATGCCATTTTGTATAGAGCTCAATGCTTTCCATTAAACAATTCTAACATAAGCTCCAATTGAAAAGTCAAAATAATTTGGGAGTAAAATTGATGTAAAAAATATTTCGAGTACAAAATTAATATATACTAATCCTCTAATTTAGCAGTATAATTAATGTTTGATCAATGAAATAATATATCCAGTTATCCACCATAACAAATCACGACGTACCATCATGTTATATTAATCACTATGTATAAAAAGCCGCCACAATATATATTAACCGGCCAAGTTTATATCCTAGAAAATACATATATACTAATTACCTAAAAACTTGTGTTATTATTAGTAAAATCAGAGCATGCTGCAACGTGAAGGCATTTAAGTAGAAAGAACATTTTCACATTCCCATGTGCTTAGGAATGCGATTCCCTCGTTTTGAAAGAGAATTACATTCCTAAACTTTGCTGGTATTCTGGTAATATATTCTCCCGATCATATTTCACCTCGCTTTATTTATCTGAAAAATCTTGAATATCTTTATATAATGCCGAAGATCTTGTGAATATATCTATAAATTAGATAGATAAGTCTAAGTTCGATACGTAAAACCAACTAAGGTCCCAAATTAGACTTGAAAATGCTATTTTGATTTTTTTTTTTATTTTCCTTGATGTTTTCTTTTTTCTTTCTTTCTATATATATAGTAACTAAACTGATAGTTTATAAGGGGAAAATAACTTGAAAAAAAAACGAAATATATATATTCTTTACCGTAGAATTTGAGAATTTTTTTCTATTAACATAAGTGTCCGGACCAGCTTGCACACACCTCGACTAATTCCACGGGTCTTGAAGTTAACAATCATGTAAATTTTCAATGACCTTAAAGTTTGTGAGACTCGAATTGATGATCTCTAAAAAAGAAACCTAAAATTTAATTAGTTGAGCTATACCATTCAGAATTAAAATTTTAAAAAATCTTCTATTCTTCGCTGTATAATTACGGCGTCACGTTACCAAACCTAAACCTTCATTTGAGAATTTATTTGCACCCAACAAACCGGGAACCTGAAATTACCTGTTGTAGTATGAATAATGCGACTTAATTAGTCCACAATATCTTAGCTCATGGCGATACTACAGCATAATCAACCTAATAAAATCGTGTTTAAATTTGATACAAAATTGATCCTCTCGAATTAAGGAATTAAACGAGGAGATCGAGAACCTAAATCCAAATGGCTATGGCCGATCGAGATCCAAAAAGGATACATATCTCAAACTTTTTTCCCTTTGAGTTGAGCCAAGCTTGCTTAAATTCATGACATGTACACGATATGGATGAACAAAGCTAAAAGAAAAAGATCAAAGATGACACCTGTAGTACTACGTCTTCCATTATAACACTGGCGGTGGATCCTATTCGTCCTAGCTACGTACCTAGCTAGATCTCAATTCTCAAGTATAAGCGTGCAGGTTGTCACGACTGTAAGTCACGAGAGCTTCCCGGACGAAACCTTTGTCAGTGTGTTTGGGCCGTGCTTTTCCATGTTTGTCATAATGCTCTTCTTTTTCATTGCTAGAGCTGGAATTCGAATCCTCACTCCATGGCTTGTATTCCTTCTTTATTACAATACTTTCCTTCATTCTTCATTCCTAGAATTTCTACGGCAAGTATTTCGAGGTAGACTTTTAACATTAAACTTTTAATATTAGGTCATTGTTTGTATGGCATGGTATCTTTCAGTATCTACATATATTTTTAGAGATGTTCTATATTTATGTGATAAATGATTTTTCTTGTTGCAAAAAATCAAGGAAGATTAATTAACATGTTTATTAGATTTTTGTTTTTCTAAGTAATTAAAACCTAAACCATTTTTATTTAAGCTCTTGTTTTGTGTTTTTAAATCTAAATCACAAAACAAGTATGGAAACTTGGCTAAAATGAATTTAAAAAAAATTATTTTTATAGATTTTCAAACAAAAAATATTTTAAAAAGTAATTATTATCCTAACACTAAACACTAAGATGGTGCGGTGGATAAATCCTAAAGGGGTATTTGATATTGCTTTTCAACTTGTTTTTTATATTAAAAAAATAAATTATTTTTTAGTGTTTTTTATATCATTTTAATATTAAAAATAAATTTTAAAATATAAAAAATATTATTTTTATATATTTTAAATAAAAAATATTTTAAAAATTAATCACTGTCACAGTTGCATACTCCCACTTCCAGATATACTTGCGTGGAGATGTTACGAGCAGGCAGAAGACATGCATCCTCTGCACCGAAAGAATTGCGAGGTGCACAATTCTAGGAAATAAAAAAGAGGAATGGGCGGGGTAGAATTGGACAGCTCAAGGTGAAAATGTCTGAGCTGGCGCCAGGCACGAAGACAGGTTAAAATTCCCTGCGCTTGGGCTGCCCAGGCGCATGGAATTTTAAAAAAAAAAACAAATTGGGCACCATCCTGAATCATTCAAATAACTGGTGTCTAATGACTAATCTAGATTTTCTGACACAAAAGGAAAAAAGTTCCAAGATATTTTTATTCCATCCCCGGATAACCTTAATTAAGATAAAGTTCACCGGTCTAATTCAGGTTTTTAGAATATATATATATATATATATATTTTTTTTTTAAGATAATCAATTTGAGTCTTATAAAGTTCACGACATAGTTATCAGACCTAGTCCGAGAGTTGACCCAGCCAAGGGACCGGGTCCCAGGTTTTATGGATCAACCTGAAAAAATTAAAAATTTAATATTTCATACGAAAAAATAAAAAAAAAAATCAATGTGAATATATGCTATATTGTAAATAATAAAGTTTTAAAAAATATTTAAAAAAGTTTTTTATCACACATTGAAAAGATACTATATTATGCTTTTAAGTTGAAGTATTTAAACCAAAAAAGTTTTTTATCCCACGTTGAAAAAACATAATTTTTTTCTTATGAACATAGAGTATATTTATGTAAGGGTTTCAAATTACACATTGAAAAGATACTATGTTATTTTTTTAAATTGAAGTATTTAAACAAAAAAATTTTATTTTATATTTAAAAAACATAATTTTTTTATATTAAAATTATGAAAAAACTCTTCTGTTTTATTTTATTTTTTATTATTATAAACTGTAAAATAAACTTTATGCATTTATAATTTTTTTGAATAAAAAAACTAAAATAATTATTTTAATGGATTGAAATAAAAACGTAGCTTAGAGTCTAAGACAATTACTGTCTCTTCAATCTTCACTCCCTGTCTCTTAAGTCTCTTCAATCTTCACTCCCCCCCCCCCCCCCCCCCTCTCTCTCCATATGAAAGGGAAAAAAATCACTCTCTCCATCAGATCTCATCTTCACTAGCGATCGTCATGTCCTCAGCAACCACTGCTTGATCATTTCCTCTCCTCGCCTTCATTTCCCTCCTTCTCCTCTCTCCCGCTCTTCCCCTGAGTCAGTAGTAACTTGCAGAGCTCGTTATTTAAGTTTTATGTGTTTTGTTCCCGAGTTTGACTCAAATCTGTTAGTTTTTGCGGGATTAAAATGTTAGATTGATTGGTGTTCATGGATCGAGTTTTGATTTCACAAATGACAGTTTATGCATTACAAACGCCAGGTCTCGTCCGGGTTTGCCCGGGTCGCTCGGGTCATGGGTCAACCTGCCGGGTCGACCGGGTCTTGCCGGTTTTTTGCATTTACCGGTCTTTCTCCTAACCTGAACCGGTCCAACCACCGGGTCGACCCGCCGGGCCGGTCCGGGTTTAATAACTATGGTTCAGGGTCACTGGAGACTTACATGATCATTAATTTCAGGGTCCATGAAATTAGTCGAGGTACACGCAAGTAAGCCCAGACACCCACATTAATAAAAAAAAAAATAGAGCGAGACACATAGTAAGGATTTGAATTAGTTTTAATGATCACGAGTTTGGATTTTTTTTAAATCATTAGAGGCTTATATAGTTATTAATTTTAAAACTCATAAAATTAGTTAAGATGCATATAAGCTAATCCAAATACCTATATTAATAACAAAAAATTTAATAAACTAAGAAATATCATCAATGTATTTAGAGTGGGGTTCATTATTAAGAGTTGATGAAAAGTAAAATCATCAAACTGAATATCATTATCCTTATGATCGCCAAATATTGCTGAGAAAAATAAGAACTAGAATTACTGTAAAGGATATTAAAGTTAATGAAAAGTAAATAATAAAAAAGTGTTGGCTGGCCTGGGAAAGAGGATGAACTCATGCAGTCAGTATCCTAAATTCAGTGCTCTTAAAAGAATTTTTTTTTTAATATATAAGAACGTTAAAGATATGATATTTTATATTTAAAAGTATAAGAATGCCATCTATTTTAGTTTGCATTAAAAATTCAACTAATGTTAATATTTAAAACCCGTGATCCTAGTTATAAACTCGAGACTAACCTTGTAAATCCTAAAAAATAAAGAAACAAAATTCTCAAGGGAATAAATAAATAAAATCAATAAAAAATTCTAAAACAAAAGAAAAAATAATTAAAAGAATACTAAATTTGATATAAGAGTTTTTTTAAAATCAAATACTATATAATAAAATTTTAAAAAAAAATCAATCAGTAAAATGATAAAAAATAATAATTAAAATAATACGGACCAAATTTGATATAAAAATTAAATCAAACCAATAATAAAAGGAGAAATTCAAAAATATCAATTCAAAAAGATAAAAAAAACAAATCAAATAGCAAGCAAATAAATAAAAATAAAAATAAATATTAAATAAGACGTTTATATTTTGACAAAAAAACAAGAAGAAAAGATTTCACTGGAACCGATCCATCATCAACTTTTTTTTAATAATATTGTTTGAGATAAATCGATCAAAGATTAAATTGACATATGTTAACTTTTAACTTGTTTATTTAAATGGATAAAAATTGTATATTTAAAAGCTAAAAAGATTAAATTATCATATGATCAATGAATCATAAAAAGGGAACAGAATAAAATAATAATCGTATTCGCGTAATCATTTAGCTACCACCAAGAATAAAATCCCACTTGATCTCACATTAGAAATCGATGGAATTGTGGAAGAGGGATTTCACGCCTGTCAGCAAGCTTTACAGCCAATCGAAGGAATTATGGGAGAGGGATTCCAAATGTGCTAGGCATGGCAGGCTTTAAATAGAAAAAAAGAAGGAATCTACGATGGATTATAAATTGTTCCAGTTGCATCGTCAACACTTGTAAAGAAGAAAGGAGGAGGAGGAGAAATAAATGCTTTAAAACACCAACTAACCTCACAGTGCTACAATTACCTGCGATTTATACACACAGATGATGATCATCGTCAAAGCCGGCCAGGCCCTTGATCATATTGATTTCTTTTCGTGCTATGATTAAACTGGATAAGAATCAATTTGCCTGGTTCGATAAGGATGGGGTACTTTCCTTTGTTTTTGTTCCAGGCTGAGATAAGGATCGGTGCCTGACATGGTAGGTCTCTTGAGAGAGTAATGCATTGTCCCAGAGAACTCGGAAATGGAAGAATTAGGCTGGCTTTAGTATCTGTTTTTGACCCGTTTTTGGTATAGCATGAGGTCGTGGGTGTGTGGGAACTATGATGGATAAAAATTCAGAATTATGCAGACTGGGCCTGCTTAAAAATGGTGGCCTAGTGAATCTGCAAGGTCTTTTCCGCGAAGGACAAGGTTCGGAGGGCATTTTACAAGGGGAGGCGAAGTTTCTCGTTATGTTTTCAAGATGACGTTTTTAAATAAAATATGTTAGCTCTGTAGGTAATTTTGTGTTTTTTTAATTACATCTCAGTGCATTTTAGAACAGATTTTCTCCGCAAGCTCTTCATATAACTATGTAATACGACTTGTTGGAAAAGCATATAATAAAATAGTGCGCACAGAAGGCACAGACTTTGCGACTATTTGCACCCTTTTAACAAACAAGGATATGCTACCTCTCCATGCAATTTTTTTTTAGTTTAATATGGGTGTCCTGACCAGCTTGCGTGCACCTCGACTAATTCCACGGGCCCTGAAGTTAACGACCATGTAAGCCTCCAGTGGTCATCATATGAGTAACCACAAGGCTCGAACCTGAGATCACAGAGGAAGCAAACCTCTTGATCCCAAGTTCTTATCACTGGGCCACCACCTAGATGATTCTCTTCATGCATCTTATAATGACTTGAGATGTATGAAGAGAAAATTTTACTTGCAGGTTTTTTTCTTTTTTTGTTTTTTTTTTTTTAGGGAGGAGCCACCGGGATTTTCAAAAAGTAAGTTGATATGATCAATATTTATAAATATTTTGTATCCATATCCACTCATTTTCAACCTAACATGAAGTTGAAAAATCTAATCCAATGGAATTCATCGTTTACTAAAAAAAAAAACAACTAATTTTGGAAATTACATGATTCAGCATTGTCGTCCATTCACTCAAATGAACCATCGCACTGACGAGATGGTGAATTATATTTTTAGCTTGAAGAGATAGTTCACCCCACTTTCTAGAACATGAAAAGATTCAACAGCTCAAGGCTCAAGCCAGTGAATTAACCTCGTCACAAGTCCTGAGATTCTTGGAGATGGGATAATTGTAAGGGCCTTGAGATAGTTTAAAACTTTATCGAGAATGGGTATAATAGCATTTGTAACCAGATGACACTTTTAGCTCAGAAAACATAGCCAATTGAACTCGTAAGATTTTATCACGATGATTTTACGAGTTCAATCGTAATTTTAATAAAAATTTTAAGAAAATTTAATGGATGAGAAATTTTGAATTCATTTTTTATTTTATTTTTCAATTTTTAATAACTAAGTTCTTTCAATTTTTTAAATTCTTAAGATTTTGAAAAATTATCATTCCTACCGAGAAAGATTTTTTAAATTTAAAATTTCTAAGAAACTTTAATGATTGAGCATTTTTTAATTTTTTTCATAGCAATTTGAAAAGTTTAAGTTTTTTGGGAAATATTGTTTTTTTTGTTTCTTAAATACTTTTACAAAATTCAATGACTGAGGATTGCCAAAATTTCTTTATATTTCTTGATTTTTTATTCTTTAAATATATTCAGGGTATCTAATTTTTTAATTAAAAAAATCAGTTTTTTATTTGTTAAATGTTTTCAAATATCGTTATTGGAATTCATCCTATATGATGGAGTCCAGTTGAATTAAATCGAATAACTCTAACAAAATCATTTTCATAAGAGCTTGTGTGGAAACAAACATAGGAGTGATTGGGGGCCTTTTCCAAACTAATTATTATAGGCTGGGCTGCCGAAATACAAGCCCAATCAATATAGAGTAACATTCGGGCCGTAAACTTGGAATGGCAAAACCGCAAAAGGCTAGCATCCTATGCTATGCTAATGCCATGGTGGCGACGAAATCTAACGAGGCAGTTTTTATGGCAACCAGTAATCATCACCTTCTTCAACAATGAACTTGAAGAGTTTGAAATGCAAATGCTCAACACAGACATGTATCATCAACTTCAAATCAGTAACTATTACTGTTACTACTAGTTTTTCTTCTTGCTATAGACAATACTGAAGAGATAGAAGATAATGTTAATGATGGTTTTGCAACTTTACCAACTTCTTCTTCTTTACATTCCAATTCACTCTTCTTTCACCCTCACCAATACACACCTTCTTTGAATGAGAGACTGACGACAAGATTGCCCACTATTTGCCTCTACCATAATGCGTCGAGAAGGAGAAAGACTCGTCATTTGTTGGTTCGTAAAGAAGACATAGAATCGCGTGTCCAAGAACAAGAACAAGACCAAGAAGAGGACGAAGATGAAGCACCTCCTCCTAGCCCTAAAGAACTCCAGTATGTTCGAGATATCAAATGGGTCTCTTTCATTTCTTGTCTACTCACTATTCTTCTTCTTTTCTTGTTTAAAAAAATGTTTTTAGCAGTTAATTATATCTGTGTCTTTTGATTAGGTGTTGGAGCTTCTCAGGAAAAACAGAGACATGCTTTTTAGCGAGGTAATTTCGTTTGCTTATTATTAATTCAATCCACTTACTGTTCAATGTTCTTGTAGCTGAATATTGTACTACAAATTAGCTCAATAATGTTGTTTCTTTGTTATTAAACCCACTTCGATTTCAATTACTCATCCAAATATTGATGTATTCCTCAACGGTTTTGTGCCATGTGTCTGAGAATTTTGTTTATACACGCCATGTTCATTGAGTAGGTTGAGGCACCAGTGACGAACCCAAGCAAATTCCTTTATGCAAAAGCCATTGACACTGGTAAAGATCCTAAAAAGGCTGCAAAGAGATTGAAAATTGAATGGGATTCAGCTGCTGAAATTGAGTATACTGGCCTGAATGACGAACCAGCTATGGTTTGTTCTCTTTCTGATTAGTTTAATGTGTTTCATTTAAGGGTCGTCTGTTTGTGTGTTATTTCTTATACAATATTCTGGAAACCACATTTATTAAACCTTACCTCCCTTGGATCAGCGGGTTGACCCAGGACCTTCTCAACCCAACCCCCGACCCGGGCCCGGCATAAAAGAGAAGTCCACTCAAAGTTGAGAAAGTCAAACTGGTTTAATTTTGTTTTTATTTTTTTTACAAAACATCATTTTATTTTATTTTTATAAATAAAATAAAATAATATTATTTTGATTGATGAGGTCAATCGAGTTAACCTGCCAACATGAGCCTGGGCAGTTGGGTTTAATTAACATGGTCTGGCTGGTCCTCTTGAGCTTGCTATTTATGCGGCGCCCATGCTTCTGCAAGCATATGATACAACTAGCTCTTAAAATTTTCTACTTCTGAAACATTTGTAGTGGTAAGATACTATAACACAGTTGAAAGTCACTGTTAGATATGTTTTATTTCTCATATGGGTTTATAACTTCATATATGGAAAATAGAGAAGACATAATATGATTTTAGCAGCAAAACCCTTAGTTGAAATTGCTGGTTGATATGATCAATGATACCGTACAGCATTTAGCATCACTGCAATATTTGTTCAAGAACACAAACCAGGTCCTATCTGCCTCGTTCATTGAATCTGTACGCTGGTTATAGTGAGCATCTTTTTGAGAGCATAATAACATGATCTACTTTTGAAAATTGTTAAATCCACTCTCATCTAATTTGAGATTGTAACCAAGGAAGCTAACTCTTTTTCAATATTATATAACTAAGTCGTTTTTTATATGAGCGAGCAGGGAAAACATGGAACTCACTACCCTTTGACGCTTGTGACTTGCTGCCCACGTCCTCACTTTGCCAGGTTCCTACTGTTCTTATGAGTTGTTAATCTCTCACTTCATTCTAATAGCTAGCTAGTTTGTGACCTGAAACACCATGGTCCTCCCAGCTTCAGATATTGTCCTTCCCACCTCAAACAACGGCACTCATGAAACACTTGAAATTTCTGATGATCTGGACATCTGTATTATTACTGCTGATTATTTCCACGAATTAAAATTCATGGCTATTGAAGAATCTAAAAAGTTGATTAGAAAAGAGAGTATGCAAAAGGAAAAGCAGATTTCAGCGGATCCAGTTTCGTTGAGAGAGTCATCAAGAAGAGAGGCTAGCTTCAATTTCATGCTGCTGCCTGTGTCGACTGCACCAATTCCAGACCTGCTACCACCTGCACTGCCTGCAAAATCCCAGATTATATCAGGCAGCCTCCCCAGCTCAGCCTGCTCATCCCCTCGGTTCAGCCTCACCATGTTGAAGAAGAAATGGAAAAATGAAAGCCAAGCATCTCCCCGCCAGATTGACAATCTTGCTGGTCGACATTCTTTAGCACATCCTCCCCTTGCTGCTCAACAAGAAATTCACTTGCGAAGGAACAAGTCTTGCGTAGAAGGAAGGACAGCCGCACCTGCTGATGAACTTAATTTTTGGTTCCCCAGACCAAATGCTAGCAAATCTGATAACAGACCTCATGGACACTTCAAAATTGAGGCTAGCAAAGAAGATCACATAACTGGTGAAAACATGGATCCCATTGATGATGGATTGAAATGCGGTGTGCTATGCTTCTACCTTCCAGGCTTTGCAAAGGGAAAACCAGTGAGACCAAAAAAGGAAGAAGTGAGAGGAGATTTGGGAAATGTAATATCCAGGACAGTTTCTGTGGAAAAATTTGAATGTGGTTCTTGGGCTTCATCGGCCATCATAAATGACCATGAAGACGACCCCAAGAATCTTTACTTCGATTTGCCACAAGAGTTGATCCAAGCTAGTGTGAATGACGCAAATTCACCGGTTGCTGCTGCCTTCATCTTTGACAAGGATCGAAAACAAGTTCTCAAGAGTTGTTCAACAAGAGCAGCACCCAGGAACTCCCATGAATTTTCTCGCCATGTTAGGTTTTCAACATCATTGCCCACATCGCACCCTACCTCACCAACTTCTTGCATTACACCTCGCTTGCAGAAGGCTAGGGAGGAATTCAATGCCTTTTTAGAAGCGCAGAGTGCATGAATCTTTCTGCCAACTTTCTTCTTTCAAGCATTATGTTTTCCAGTTCGTTGCAATTATGCAGATTTGGATGACACATTTTACCCGAATGTGATGCACCCTTCATTTTCCAGCCATCTTCTGGAAATAAGCCAGAGAAGGTTGAACAAGATAATTGTACGAGAATTTTGCCATTTCTTGTTCTTTTGTTTCATGTTCTGGGTTAATCGCATGATCTTTTTCAGGTTTATGTCAAACTTTTCTAGTGACAAGTGTACCAGCATGAAAGTTTTTAGCATCTATGGATGGGTGATCTTTTGCACTTGGTAAGGTTCCATTTCCATTTAATTACCATGAGATTGAGTTGTCCAACAAAGTGAAAACTACCATGCTCTTTTTTATATTTGCTTGGTATTATGATAGTTTTTGTGGCTGTAATTTGAAAAAATAAATTTAAAAAACTACAAATTATAGCTTTTTTTTGTTTTAACAAAGTTATCGAAAGAGAGCTTTCAGTTGACAAATTTGGAATCAATATCCATCCCAAACTACCCATAACAAGGGGCGATCACATGAACCCACTGTTTTCTGTGTGTACCACCATTTACTGTGAAGGTTGCTCCACTTACCGCAGTACTGCCATAGGTGTGCTTGTTGCCATAACAACAACATATTACAAGAGGAAGCTCAAATCCTACAATTTGCAAAGATATCACATCAAATTTATCTGTAAGACCATAAGGTCACAATTTTAGAATGAACACAAAGCTGATTGCAGGTTGTTAATCTGATTGATATAATTATTTTCCATGCGAGTTCAGTGTAGTTCAAGGGGAATAATACCATATTTTTCAGGTTCGTTGAACAAAGAATACTTCAGAGAATAGACATCTACATACGTGAATACAGATGCTGGAAAATCTTTCCTGAGCTGAAATACCATCTCCTTCACTGTAAGGCTTTGCGCAACCAGCATCATCCTTCCCTGCTGTGGGAAAACCAACTAAAATATAACCAAGGCAACCAATTGGTCCAGTGCTATGAGTCCAGAACGATCTAGCTCCCAAATTGTATATGCGCTGCATCCATCAACAAGACTCCACTACTTTCAGCTACTATGATTCCAAGAGATAAAATAACTCAAAATGGTGAACCCTGCACATGCATACTAGCTGAACGAGTTGATGAAGTTGCCAAGTAAGAAAATGTACACTGAAATTCTTCTCGCACCCAAAATTGGAGATATTTAGAGGAGGAAAAGGAGCAGGAATGAGTTACTGAAAATGTACACTGAACATTGTTGAAAATGCATTAACCTTACCAGGAACAGATGCATTCACTTCCTCAACAGACACACTAAGAACTCCAGCAACGAGATCATTTTGGCCAAATATAGAATGTGTATAAACCCTTTTCAAAATATTCTTCATGGGGCATCAACTTTGCAAATATTCCTCCTCTAAAAAATATTTTTTTTTTACCGATTTAAGGTTAATTAATTGAATATCATCTTAAAATCATGAAATTAATCAACTAGATTATTGGTTGATTACCTCTTTCCCTAATCAGCTGTGACCTGGCTTTGAATTGCAAGAATTGCTCATATTGTACTTCAAGGTAGAAAGGACTCTGTTCACCATTAGGCATAATACTAGTTGGTAGCATGGTGGTGGACGATGACGTGGCAAAGTTAGCTCCATATGTGAAGTTGGTCCCAAGAGAATTCAAATGAACACCGAGATACGGAAGAAGCAAATTCTTTGCTGAAACATCGGTTTTTCGAGATACTTTCAAAGCTAATTTTTATTTAATTATGATTTGCATCAACAAAAATAATTTGATTTCCACCCCTCAAGTAATACTATAATAGATTTTACGCCTGCAATTTTTATTTAATTTTATGAAAATTAAAATAAACATTTGCAAAGAGTTTGACAAATTTAAATTTTAAAGGAGAAAATATATTTCTTAAGTTTATATCCTCATTCCTTATTTATGTATTTTTTTATTTTGAAAAAAATATCTTTTTTTAGGAAAAAACTAAGGTAACTAAAATAAATATCCGCGAGAATCCAAAATTTAAAATTAAAGAGTGAATATTTTATTTCTTGACGGAATACTCTTGTTTCATTATTATAATTATTTTTACAAATACATGACTTTTGCAAGAATAACATGTTTCTTTTAATAAAAACTTATCCTAATCAGAAAAGAAAGTTTCAAAGAAAAAAATTAAAAAAGAAATCATGTATTCATAATTTTTATGTGATTATATGAAAAAAATAAAACAGTAATTAATTCATGAAAAGTATATAAAAACTACCAATAAAAAAATATTTTATTATCATTGAATATTCATGTGCAATTATTTTACAATTTATTGCATATTAGACTCATATATAAGTGTTAAAATGTTGTTGCAAATATAAATACAAAAACATCTAATAATCTCATTTAAAAAGTATGACATAATCAAATAATTTTTTAAATAATTTAAATAAAGATTTATTTTAAATTGTTATAAAGAAAAAGTGGGTATGGAGTGTGGACCATGCCTTTGTGCCTGACATTTTTCTTTTTGTTAATTAAGAAAAAATGTTATTGCAATATTAAAATTTTTCTAACAGAGGACAAGTTATCTACTTCCATAATTTTATGATCAGAGGATGTTGGAGCTGAGTTTTTTAATTTTGAAATTTATATTTTAACATGTTTTGACTTGAAAACACTACAGAAACTTCAATAAACCTATTCAATATTAAAATATTATTTAATCACTTTAAAAATAAAAATAAAATAAATTTTTTAAAAATATCAAAAGTCTCATCTATTTTTTCCAGCATTGTTAAAGGAAAAAAATCACCATCATTAAATTTTCCTTTCCAAGACGAACCAATAAAATTAACATTGGTTTTTTTCTGGCTAGAATGTGACTCACTTAATACTTTTTTTTTTCTTTTAGTTTTTAACAACTCTCTCATCTCTTAGAACTCAATAATTAAAATGTGATTAAAATTCAAATTTAAGGTTCAAAATAAAAAATATAAACCTATAAGAATCAAAGTGTACTCTTACACGCCCTAGGAACAATGACAAAATTGCATTGCTCCTCAAGAATGATGTCCATGGTGCTTTTGTGCAAGGAAATAATGATCGAGCTGCACAATAGAAGACTTTCTCAATTTAGTTGTTTTTGTTAAGTACTCACAGTTTCTGAAATGAAAGACGACGTGCTTGCTGAATGTATTTAAAAAATTAGTCCTCTTAAAGTTAGTATGAGTTGAAAGACGTAGAAGGCTGAGCTTCGATAATTGAAATATCTACGAAGCAAGTTTCCTGGAAGGGCGATCAGGAGTCAGGACCCTCTGATGCCTCCATCAGTTTAATTAGGTAGGAGATCAGAGTCTTACAAGGTTCTGTGCATGTCTTTTTAGTTGCAGAGAATATTCAGACTTGTGCAGGAGAAAGATGATGAAGTCCTTTTCTTTTGTGCATCGGTAATAAATTTGGATGCAGAAGTAAGCCACGACTTAGCAACCGACGACAATCATATCAGCTCCTTCCAAGGTTCGATCGTCCATGAGATCTCAATGAATCTCTCAGTTAATAGTATTTTGATCTAATAGTATTAAAAATATTACTTTAAATAAAAAATATTTTAAAACACAATATCTTCTGCATTTCCGAACAGCCCTCGATCGAGACCAACATCTAAAGCCACCCTGCATCCTCCAGTACCATGCACGTCTGACATGGACACTCCCCCTCGCATAATTAGATGACAGTAACAGTAGCCCTGTCCCCATAATGTTTATATCACTGTCTCTCTTCGAAAAATCAATGAAAATATGATTTTACTTGTAATTTAGCTGCGATAGATTGTTGTGTTTGTATCTCCTTTATGCTCTGGTGTTAGATAAGTTTGTATTCGATCTTTTCATAATCTGGGGAAAAAAATGTTGTATTCTGTTCTAGTAATTTATACAGTTGTCCACATCATTGGAATACATTTCTCGTTGAATTTTTTTTTTATGTAAAAAAAAAACAACAAGAGGAAAGCTTAATTTTCTGAAAGCAATGAAAGTTATTTTCATTGTTGTTGCTGCACATTGGATATTGCCCCTCAAATTCATCATAGAACTGTACAAACAAAGGTAAAATATATATTATTATTATATTATTACAAAAAAAAATACGATTTTGCTCGTACCAAAATAAATTGATTAAGCCTGTAACTGGGTTAGAAATGTTTTTTCAATGTGATATATTAGTTATTGTAAAATTGATTAAGGAAAAAATGATCCGTATATTTTTTTTTGTTACAGGATAATAACTATTTGCCCTAAAAAAATCATCTTTAGTTGAGGGGCTCTTTTGTCTTTTTAAAAAAAATAAACAAGTGAGTTACAGTTATATTCCTAAAAGAGAAATAAAATATTAAATATAGAGGAGTTTTTCCATCTTTTTTTTTATCGAACAATAAAATAGCTGAATTAACCTTGTAATTCAAAAAAATAAAGGTTATTTATGAGGGTATTTTGATTTTTTTAACTAGTTTTGTTATTATTTTTAGGTTTTGTCATTAGTACTTTGATAATTTTAAATTTTTAAAAATTATTAAAAAACCGATATACACGTTAACACGTCATGGCTTCCATGCCATTCAAATGGTTCATGAAGGACCATGCGGTGGTCAAAGTCCTACTTTCATATGATATTGGGAGCGATGTGTTGTTTTTTTTCTATCGGTGTGGCATGTGATCACGAGGAAGTCTAGTTGAGCTGCAATGGAGGGTTTTTTCTTTGCACAATTAAGTGATTCTATTTAATTCAAAATTAAATTTTGTTTGTACTATAATATAATTCTAGAGTAGGAACGTGTGAGAGAAGCTTGACAAATCTTTTGCCCGTTGCATTAAAATATTGTGTATATACATGTGAAGAGAGATTTATGACCACTAGTGTTCATCCTCATTGATATAGAAAACTCACCTAAACTGCTGAGCTGGTTATTAATTGTCAGAAATCAAGTACTAGAAGCTAAAGAAAGTAAAGTTGACAACAGCTTCTTCTTTTTAAAAATCAACTCACCGAATTCCCTGTTGTCAATTTTGGAAGAAAACAATCCCTCTTCCTTCTTCGTCCCTTCCTGTGTTAAAACGTAACGCGAACAGACTCACAGACATAAATCGTCAAGAACAACCCACATTCCTGTCCCACATGCGCTCATGTGCTTTGTCCCTGTTAATCCATTTTTTTTGTGAGCTAGAAATTAATCTATACAATGGAAAGAACAAGAATATAAACAGCGAAGCAATGCTTTTTGGAGGTGCTGTTCCCCAACAAAGAGGTATTGCTTTGCCATTTTCTTGAGTAAATTAATGGCAATGGTGGATGGTATATTGTAACAGAAGAAAAGGAGAAAGCAACAACAGGAGTAGATTTTCTCAGAGATGTGATCGTGTCAAGCTATTGAACTCTTCTGTCTGATACTCCCTTCACTTCAAGCAATGGAGATCATTCGGCCCTTTTTCAGAAAGAAAAAAAAATCAACTTTTATCTTTGAAATTGTTAATTACTTGGCATACAAAGCCAAAACCATTGGCATGAGAAATTAACCTATACGGCCTGTCCTCTTCTACACACCGTTTCGCTTTTCATTCCCATTATAATTTTCGTTCTTTGATTGTATATATTTTAATCCCATAACTTATGTATAATAAACAAAACTCTTAAAGATTAATTATTGATTTGGGTGCAAAGCACGAACCTGCAGGTTTATGCGATCAATTATTATTATTATTAGTGATTTGTAATCCGTTCAAAGTATATTTTAAATGGTTTATAAGAAGTGTTTTTTTTTATCTTAGATCATAATTCAAGAATTATTTATTGTAAATAATTTAAAATTAAATTATGTTAAAATGATTTTGGTTAGAATTTTGTTTGGTAAAGATGACTTACAAACAATGTTTTTTAAAAATGTTTTTTATTTGAAAATATATTAAAAAAAATTCAGATTTTTTTTATCTTAAACATCAATACATTAAAATAATTAAAAATCCCTTAAAAAATTATATTTTTTCCAGCTAAACACACTTAAAAGCAGTTTCAAGCACAGAAACAAATTATGCAGTATGCTATGCTACAGCAACAGGAAAAGGAAAGCTCATTGTCACTACAGCAACATGACAGAAAACTCTCTAAAAAATAGCTGGAGAATGGGGGGCAGATGTTGAACTAGGTGGAGGTGGCAGTGGTGAGAATCGAGAGAACATGCTAGAGAATATTGCTGTTGGAACGGCGTAGAGAATGGTTGTATTTATTGTTTTTTAAAGTATTTTTTATTTAAAATTATATTAAATTAATATTTTTTTATTTTTTAAAAAAATTATTTTTAAAACCAGCACATAAAAAATAAAAATTAAATAATTTAAAAAAATTAAATTTTTATAAAATACTATTTAAATCAAGCTCCCAAATTATTCCTAAAACATCCATTACCTTTCAAGGTATGTCCATAAATACACCAATTGTCTAACAATATTATTCCAATTCATCCAGCACATAATAATTATTTAGTAGAAATGGGACCACCAACCAAACCAAATTTATGACTATCAGATTTCCTTTTCTTTTCTATGCTATATATATATATATATATATATATATATATATATATATATATGATAAAATACACAGGCACATACTATAGTATATATTTTTTTTAATGGGATCTTCATTTCAGTGACAAATATTTTCATTTTATAGAATAAATAACAATTAGCAATCGATGTTTTATCGAAGCATCTATAACATCTTCCATGGATGGCTGGGCCGGCAAGGGGGGGAATTACGTGTGAACCTTTGAATCCATCTTGGTCAAGGGGGGGAAAATCTTACAATGTATATACATCCCCTGCAGTCATACGCCACGAAAGAAAGAAGATTAATTCTAAGAATTTACCAACCATCTTGAATAAATCATAAGATGATCAGAGAAGAATAATCATTTTGCTTTTTCACATTAGTTAAGAGCTAGACATTCGAAAGCGACCAACGTTTTGTCGCCCACATGGACTTGTCATGACGACCTAAGAAGAAAAGGAAAACTTGCAGCCTGTGACTTTCCTCAAGAACAGCAGCAGCACATGTTTACTTGAGAATTAATCCATGTTAAAACCTTTCTCACCGTTGAAAAAGAACACCAAAGCTGGCCGTCATTGATGGGAAATTCATGCCAAAAAGACGGGCAGCAACATTGCTTACCGCCCGAAGGTGGCGGTGGGACCTCGTACCGACAACAATCCAACCTCTTAGTTTATGATATTTCCATGAGAAATAACATATTGTATTTGCAAATTTAAATTAAATACACAGAGAAGAATTGAAAGAATGCAGCACCTTCCATATCATATTAATTACCCCCTTCATATACCACCTGTATATATGTACCCGTAAAGGAAAAAAAAAAAAAAGACACTATCATACATACAAAAAACCCAAAAGAATATTTCTCATCTACCCAACCTTCAATGAAATAAAAAAGATAAATACCACTACCAAGAAACTACGTAGTAACAAAATAATTTAAATAAATATTATTTTTCAGTCATTGCCGCGTATTCTGTAGCTTGGGTCCGATCGTTTTGAGCTCAAATTTCTTCACAGACCACGCAAGATCTCGCATTGTGGTGTCAAGAACGTATGGAACGTTTTCAAAGTTGATCTCTGTGACATTAAGCAGGTTCCGGCAAGGCTCACGCCTTTGTGCTATGGTTCCATGATAATGGAAATATTTGATCTTGCCCTCGGTCTTGTATGTTGTTTTACCGGCGAAGTTCTGGGACATGTGCACTCCAGTTGCAAAGACATTGCGCGGCTGGATTGCGTACTTTCTGTCTCTCCTTATGCCCCTCTTCACATCTCTGTAAACAAGCTTCTCGATCCCCCACTTTCTGTGAATCCAAGCAAAATCACAAGACATGTTATGAAGGGAACAAGATGCAATTCAATCAAATTGCAGACATTTTACAACCAGTAACAACGAAATTCTAAACTCTGCATGCATCCGATATATCTCAAAGGAGGAACTAGACACATCAGTAATCACAGCATGAAAGCAATTCCTGAAATCCAGTTTCTCAACAGGGAGATCTTATGGGAATTCAGTATCATGATCAAAATCATAGATATTTTCGGTGAAGAGGTAAGAACCCCACATCATAACAAGTCCCAGCAGAAGCAGCCTCGGTATTGCAATCCTCTATTTCCCATCCATATTAACATCAATGCAATCTCACTATATTCTATGTCAGCATCGCTCACAGCTATCCAATTGATTTTCATTCATTTTCAAAGTTCATTTCGTCACCACAATCCAGTTTCCATTCCACAATGAACTCTTAACCTTTCTCTAAGAAGTGAACATCAGCGATCGAGCCTCAGTTTTTTATTATTCTTGGAAATACAATGACACTTGAACAAACACAAGATTGATAATAAAAAAAGAAATGACAAGCCCCAAAGCATAGTAATTACTAAGATAATATTGTTGGAACAAAATTCAAACCACCCCACTTCCACCTGCCCTAATACAACAACGAGAGAAAATCAAAGTTACGACACCAGAAGAATAATTCCAAACATGAGCAAACCACTGAATCATTTGTTTATCTGTTCAACATCAGTTCTAAAATGTTCCAATCCGGCAACCACCGCATTACAATTGGGTAAAGTATCAATACTATATTTCAAAAACCCAATAATGCTCTTAACATTTTGCTCAATCATTGGTTAAGTTAAAAACCCAATAAATACACGCGTAATTGCCAGAATGGAAAAGGAAAAGGAACCAAACAGCAAAACTAGAAAATTCAAAACAAGCTAAAAGCAGCCGACTGATGAGCTAATATCCCAAAAGCCTCAAGCAACCAACAATCCACCCCAATTTTTTAAGGCCTAGAACCTAATTTTCACCATATAAAAACTTCACCACTACTGTGCTAGCAGGACCTTTCTATGAACCTGCAGATCTCTGTTTTCACTCAAATATATATATATATATATATATATATATATATAGCACAAATACTGGAACAAAAAAAAAAAGAGAGAGAGACCCATTTTGTAGTTCTGATTGCTTGAAACCAGTCGTGCTAATATAAAACTAAACTCAATTGTGCAAAAAAATAAAAAAAGAGTGAAACTGGAAAGGGAGTGAGCATGGATATACCTGTAATATCTACCATAATCAGCAGAGAGGCAGAGCTTGCTACTCATAGGCATTTGCTCAAAAGTGAACTGAGTATAACCCGAGAGGGAATCCAGCACGGACTTGATAGTATTCTTTGGTGGCAAATAAATATACTCATCAACATCAAAAAAGAACATCCACTTAGCCATAAACTTATATCTATGCAGACAATCATTAACAACCATAAACTGATTATGGTAATACCCATCAAACCTCTCTTGTTCTTTTACATCTTGCAATGTAACATAACCCAATTCCATCCATGGCTTCAAGACTTCCAAAACCTCCTCATGAACCCCACCAGCATCATGTATCACAAAATGGGATCTTTCTCCAAATAATCTCACATGATAAGCAATCCATTCCCTCACTCTTTGTGGACTTAACCCACCATATAAAGGTGAGCCACAATACAAATAATCATATTTAGGCTTCGAACTAAAAAGGGACATGTTTAAATCACCTGGAGATTCGTTTAAAACCTCAAATCTATCAGTAATGTTAAGATTTTTATCACCACCGCCTGATGTTGAGGCTTCCAAGAACAACTTCCCACCTGAATTCTCACCATTAACTGCCTCTGAAAAGGTACAATTCACTACAACAACAGTGTAAACACGACCATAGCCCCAGTCAGGGAGGATCCTGTAAGAGACGGTGGAGAAAGTAGAATTAGATGCAGAGGACGATTCAGGGACCCATTCACATTGGTAAGTGGGTGTTGAGTAGAGAAGGAGAGGTTTAGAAGCAAGGCCTATAATAGCAAAAGTGTTGTGTCCACCTCGGTAAGCACCCATGGTGATGAAATTATAAGCAGCTGAACCATAGGGGTTAAATACTCGCTTTATAACACCATTGTCAGCCACTTGATCTTTTTGAGCGGAGGGTGGAGATGGGGTTAGAGGTATGGTGGTGGTGGTGGAGTTGAGGGGGGCAATGGTGGTGGTGGTGGTGGTGGTGGAGTTGAGGGGGGAAATGGTGGTAGTGGTGGTGGTGGTGGTGGTGGTGGTGATTCTTGAGATGCAAAAACGGAGATCAGAAGCAGAGATGGCGAAACGTGAAGGAAGAATCTGGAAAAGAGTAGCAATACTGCAAAGAACTAAAAGAGCTGTTAAAACAAGTTTAAGCTCTGCAGCACACGAGTTCATTACAACACAAGACACGAACATATTCCTCTTGTTATGCTCTCCCCCTCCAACTTTCTCTTTCTCTGATCTCTCTTTACCCATACTGGGCGGACTTCTTTTATTCTCTCCGCAAAACACTTAAGATCACCGGGTTCTGCTTGAGAGAGAAGATAGAAAAGAGGTGACGACGGGGCAGAGAAAGCTAGCTAGCTCTCTTTTCTCTTCTCTCTTGTTTCTTTTTTTAGTGCGTGGGACTTTTTCTGTCTGTGGGTGTTCTTATAACTGTTCTCAAGGGTAGATTCCAAATTGCTTGGCTGTCCATGTTAGGACATGATTGGTAGAGTGGAGGTAGTAATCTTTCTTCGTTGGGTGATTAATTTATGTATTTTCTGAAATTAGAGTGGATTTGTCAATTATGTGGTTTGATTTGATTTGTACTCCGAAAATGAGAAGCTTCAAATTTGTTTGTAAATTCTAATTAATTAAAAGGCCAGATTATCCCGGAAAGACGGGGGGGAAAAACACTCATTGTCTGATTGTCAGTTTGTGAAAGGCAATTTTACGTTAATTATATATATATATATATATATATATATATATATATATATATATAAGAGGGAGGGAGGGCATTGAAGAGAAATTAATTAAAGAAACGTTGCAATTAGGAATTTAATCTTTATACGTATCACTTCTTGCGAGAAAATTCCACTTTTTTTTGTAAAAAAAGAAAACGACTCGAATTCGAAAAGTAAGTAAGAAGAAAAACTCCACCAACGCAGATTCTAATTTGTGGTGCTATAATTTTCCATCTTTGGATCTTAGATTTTTCTTTTCGTTTTGAAGTTATTTTCTTTTAGGTCTGTTAAGTTTCTATTTCCTTTATATTTTTCCCTGTATGTTTCTCTATAGCCCCGCGTTTAAACTTGGTCTCTTTCAGCCAAATGATTTTTAAATCCACTAGAGGCATTTAAATCGCAGTATATTTAATGGACTGGGTTTTGAAATGATACACACACACACATTAATCTCCTTTTCTTTTTTTGTTAAAAGAGATTAAGATTATTCCTATATTCTACTTAGATTAACAAAAGGAGGGATTTTTATTGTATCCCGTGAGTAAAAATATTGTTATTTGAAACATTGTTTTCATGGTTTTGCTATACCAAAAAAATTTACCAAATTAGCTAGAGCTAAATAAGTCATTTATTATTTTAATTGCATAATAAAACGATGAAGATACTCATGGAAGTAAAATTTTAAAATTGGTATTAAGTGGTATTTTTTTTATTTTTCACAATGATTTAAAAACAAAGAGCACGGTGAAACAACTAGAATATAATTAAAAGCAAAAAAAAAATTAAAACTAGCCTTAAAAGAACTTTTTGTTTTTTCACAATGGTTTTTTTTTTTTTTGTTATAATCATGCCAGTGAGGGGTGATTTAGTATTTAACCAAGTATATAAAAACAAAGTCGGAGCGTGTGTGGTGCACTCTGCACGCTTGGGAGGTGCTCATGCCCTTCGAGCGGCACATGCATCATCTCTTGACATCCCAAAATACTTTTCTATCATGTCTTTGAAAGTGTCGCCGCATCATTTTTCTAATAGTGTGGCGTGTGTTAACGACAATGGTCTGATTTGTTATTGGTGAGTTTTTTTTCCCTTTTCTTTTCTCTCTTCTCCATTGAAAATCACAGTTAGGCCCTCTTTGTTATTGGTATTTCAACTTCAATTATTATTTTAATTTCAATTTTTTTCCTTTCTAATTATTTGTCTTCAATTTCATCATTTCATCTCAATCTATCATATATTTTTTTTTTTTTAATTTGATCTTCATCGTCTTGATTTTTTGGACCTTTAATTTAGTTGATTTTTCTTTTCAATTCCACCCTACAATCAAAAACTTTGTTTTTATTTTTCATTTTAAATTTGATCATCATCCTTTTGATTGTTTTTTGATCTTTAGTTCAATTAATTTTTTTTCAGTAACACCTTTCAGTAAAAAATAAATTTTTTTTT
The DNA here is from genome assembly GCF_000002775.5 of Populus trichocarpa. Taxonomy (NCBI): domain Eukaryota; kingdom Viridiplantae; phylum Streptophyta; class Magnoliopsida; order Malpighiales; family Salicaceae; genus Populus; species Populus trichocarpa. Next base: position 16,759,639 of record NC_037287.2, on the reverse strand, counting down.
TAATTTTAATCTCTATTATTTTAATTGTCATTTTTTAATTTAGATTCTTTTATGTAATTGATATTCTTTTTCGAAGTTAATCCTTTTACATTTAACTGATTGATAATTGAGCTTCGTGTTTTTTTTCCAAATAAGGTACTTTCGGTCCAATACCCTAGGTTATGAGTTTGAAAAGTTAACATATGTTGACATCGTTTATATATATATATATGTGTGTGTGTGTGTGTGTATGTGTGTACAAACACTATACAAATACTTTTCAGCTTTGTGATTGTTTATATTTTTTTTATCTATCTAATTATCCTGATTTTATGACCTAAACTGTGGGTTTGACAGATTAATTAGGGTTGGCTCACCCTTTATTCTCTAAGTTACAAGTCTATCAGACTAATTTAGATTGACTCGAGTCAAGTTTTTTGTCATTTTTTATTTTATTATTTTGTATTTAATAAGCTAATAATTTAATTGTATTGTTTGTTTTTTTATAAAAATATTTTTTCTCGAGGATATTATGATTATTTTTTAAATTTAATCTACTTACTATTATTATTTATTTTTTATCATCTAAATAAATAAATAAAATTAACTTATTTAGTGTACTCAAATTTATAACCGGAGTCATAATTATTTTATTAAAAAAACATGTTTCCGCTATTTATTTTAAATGCAAAAAAAGGAGCCTCGCTACGTAGCGTGGTTCCATGTAAAATCTACCTTGTAAACGTCGAGCTTGTAAAGAAAACGGCTAAAATCCAAAACTCGGGTCAAAGCGCGGTGCCAGGGTTGCATGGAAGAAATGTCTCTTAGATTTCCTGCCCCTTATTTCTGGTAATCGCTTATAATTCTATAGTTATTTTAAACGTGGCCACAGGGATCCTCGTATTCAGCTTTAAATTTTAGTTGCCATGACTTCCCATTCACAAACAAGTTTCAATGCATCTTTCTGTAATTATTTGACAGCATCTTCCAAACAACTTAAAAAGAAAAGTGGCAGAGGCAAATCTTCACTTTTTTTTTTATTAACGAGGATGTCCGGACCAGCTTGCGTGCATTTCGACTAATCTCACACGCCCTAAAGTTAATGATCATATAAGCTTTCAGTGGCCTTAAGGTTTGTGAGACTCAAACTGGTAATCTCTGAGAAGTAAATCTAGAATCTGACCAGTTAAAATACATCTCTCAGAATTGCAAATATTCAACTTATTTGTGCAGCTGGATGGACCTTCGATGAAAAAAAGAAACCTAGCACCTAAAATTATTAATATCACTACCATGGTTAAATGGATTTAAACAAAAAAAAATTTACACCCTTTTTTCCTCCCAAGAGATTTTCTGAACGTTTTCATTTACACGTATCAATACATCATTAAAGATATTTAATTGTTATGTATAAATCCTCAACGTTTTGAATTGGAACAGAAAATTAAGAGTCAAATACAAATGTTCAAGTGATAGCCGTTTTCATTTCTTCCTGTACAGTTAACATGGTAAGCTAACCCTATCAAAATTCAATATGCACGGAAATGTGGTTTTTGAGGGATTGGACGAGGGTAATCATATGTTTATCTCAATAATTTATTTTTCAGAGGTTGTGAGATAGATGGTTGGTGGTAGAAAACCTAACAACTATAAAATAATTTTTTTTTTATGGTGTTTAGGACCTTCTGATTATAAAGTCCATAATTTTTAGTAAGTAACTGTAATAAATAAAAGAATGAGTTAAATTCTAAGAATATGAATGTTTGCTCTTGTTTTTCGTACGATAAATACTTTGAGAATTAAAGTACGAATACTTAGAGAGAAAAAAATATGAACTCTTTAACTTAGTGGTTTAAAGATGTGTGTGTTTGTGTGTGTGTGTATAACTCTTGAATCTTGTTATGTTGTTTTAATGAAGGGATTAGAGTATTATTTTCTCATGATAATATTAATAAATGATAAATATCTCAAACATAATATTAATATTGATGAAAATATAATAGGTCATTAGAAGATTTTTATATACCTAGTGATGTAGAGAGATAATTATTATTGACATTAACATTTTATGTTAAAAAAATAAAATAAATAAACAAATAATGCTCGACAGACCCATATCCATTTGGGCTTGACATCATGTGAAGCTTACAACGATGGGTCCGATAACTTATTAGACTTATATTCATTTGAAATCAATATGTAATTGAACCCTGCTTGCCAAACCTATTTTGAAAACAAACCACAACCATGTCATCTGAAAAAAAAAATGACAATATGATTTACCAAAGTTAAAGTGCACAAAACACCAAAGCATAATTCCACGCATGAATTTGGCAATAAAAAGAGAAGGCAAAAGAAGTGAACCTAACAAGGAATATTATGATTAGGGGAGCATGCAAGAGTCAAATGAGAATCATACCTCTAACATAGGCCCTGTTTGTTTGTTGGAAAGTAGTTTCCTTTTAAAAAGTGAATTTCAGGGAAAGTGAATTCCGGGAAAGTATTTTCCTATATTTGGTAGTGTAATGGAAAATAAGTTGGAAAACACTTTCCAGTGTTTGGTTGTGTCATGGAAAATGAGCTGAAAAATAACTTATTAATGTTTTATTTTTCTCAAGTTTATTAAAATATTGAGGAACAAATCTTACAAATTAAAAAGTTGAAAAGTTGAATGAGAATGAAATTGAAAAAAAATATAATTTCATAAATTATCTCAAATAAAATAAATAATAATCAAAATAATAGAGATCAAATCTAAAAAATTAAAAAAAAATGAAAGATGAAGAAATTAAAATAATAATAATTAACATTTCATAAATTATTTCAAATAAAATAAGTAACAATCAAAAGAATGAGGACCAAATTTTATAGATAAAAAATTTCAATAAAAAAATGATAAGGAAAAAGCAAATAACAATTATAAAAATAAGGACCAAAGTTAATATAAAAATTAAATTTTAAGAGATGAAATTGAAAAATAAATATTCAAAACAAATTATATATAGCAATCAAAAGTTTGAGGATTAAATTTGATATAATCAGCAAATAATGACATTTCTAAATTTTTCACAACTTCCGGAAAATGTTTTCCGCCCAAATTTTCTAGGAAAACACTTTTCTAAAAGCCAAGCCAAATTTTTCTTTGACTGGAAAGTGTTTTCTGTTGACCAATTTTTCTAATGGCAAACAAACACAGGAAAGTTTGGAAAGTGATTTCCCGGAAACCATTTTCCGGAAAACAAACACAACCAAAAGGAAAAACACTTTCCTAGAAACTAAACCAAATTTTTCTTTGACTGAAAAGTGTTTTTCGTTAACCGGAAAGTGTTTTTATTGACTAATTTTTCTAATAACAAACAAATATAAAAAAATTTAAAAAATTATTTTTTAAAAATTATTTTCCGAGAAATTAACACAGCTATAATAAAAGCAAACAAAGAGGGAAGCGGATTGGAGACATATGGAGTCTTCTCTGAAACGGTGTGCTTCGTCTGTCATAGACGCTGTCCTCCTCGTGGGGCTGTCCTCCCCCATAAAGGACACATGCCTTAGATGGGACCACAAAATTCGCCGTTTTAATAACCAGAAAAACTAAAACCTCGTCATCAACTAGACACGTAGCTCATATTGACACGTGGACCAATAAAGCTCTCACACTCGAAAGGTCATCAGTAGCATTGACTCGGTTAACGACTAGTCGGGAGGGTTGTGGACCTGATAATTCCTGTCATTGCGGGAATTCTTAAACAATTAATTTTATGAAAAGGATTTGCAGAGGAAGGCAATCTGTACAAGGCGCAAAAGAGTAATGGACGCGTGTCTTTTACTTGTTGAGTTGGACCCCGCATCACCAAACAGTTCTAGTGATATCATTGAGACTGGTTGTACCGTATTTACTCCTCTCGAATTAATTTTATTGTATTTTTATTTTTTGTGTGTGAGTAGAGTCGTTTATTTGCTGGGATTCTCTTCCAAGGTAATTCTCCATTTATCGTCCCTTAATTCTCTTTAACAAAGATTTTATGGTTGTCACTGTTTTTTTTTTCTGGATAGTCGATCTAGGATTGGAACTGGATTGAGTTTATAAAAAAAAAAAAAAAAAATCTGGAATGACTCAACAAGTTAACCTAATAAAAAATTCAATTGTAATTCATTGATTTTTTTTATTAAAATAATATCAATTTAATTTTATAAAAAATTAACTCTAGTTACAAGTTAAAACCTGGAACTCAAATCCGTTTGTTAGCGCATTATTACCTGTTCCTGGAGGTAAACATTGATCATTGATCTTGGATTACAGAAATCATTACCTAGGATTTGATTTATCGAAAAATCATGATAATAATGGAGGATCCGTTTAAAAGGGGGCCAAACAAGTAACTAACACGAAGATTTCCAACTATTATGATAAAAAAAATATTTAAAATAAGACGTGACAAGACCTTTTTAATTTCTTAATGATTTCTTTGGTTAAGTAAAATACATCAATCACTGCAAATTGTCTCAACACACACACACACATCTACGACTGTCAGGTTGATGGCTGGGCATGCAATAAGCATCGGGAAGGGACGCTTTGCCTGCAAGGGAGCTCTAATATTTTATTGATCGGTCGGCACCTTTGTCAGATGCTGCTTGACCCAAGACCATATGGTGTTTACTTGTAACCTTAGTTTTGTTTTCAATCACCACTTGTATTTCTGAAAAGGAGGACAGCAAAAACAGACTTAAATAATTTTTAGGGTTGCATGTTGTTTTTGTTTAAATTAAATTACAGGGATAAACAACATGTTCTCAATCAATTAAAAAGAAAATAAAATAAAGATGGTTTAGGGGCGTAGACTTGCCCCGGGCATGCTAGGTCAACTAGACCTAAGCAATTTAGTTTTTCTTTTTAATCTTATTTTTTAATTTTTAATTTTTTTAATTTTATTCTTAAATAATTGATTGATCTTTATTGATCATCATGATTTATTTTGATTTGTTTTTTTCAGTATTAAATAAACATCTTGATATTTGGTTAACGTTTAATTTTACAAATATCTATTTTTGTTATCATATATATATATATATATATATATATATATATATATAAAAGTTATTAACTCAAGTTGAGTCAATGACTTGAGTTGTAGATTTGTCAAATCAAGCCATAAAATTCAAGTTGATCCAATATATATATGAATTTTAAAAAAAATAACCAAACCATGTTTCTTATCTATTATTCATGTTATTTTTTAATCTATTAAATCAATTGTGTCATGTCAAGTCAATTTTTATATAATTTAATTTTAATTTAAAATTAGACAATTAGTCAAACCAATACATTTAAAATTTAACATATTAAACCAAATTTAATAACAATTTCAAATAAAGTTTTACATTCAAAATATATTTTTTTTTACCATCCCACGCCATAGCATCATGAGCGGGTAAACTAATCTATAGAATAATGCTAAATTTAGAGAGAAATTTAATTACGATGACAACTAGCACGCGTAAATTGAGACACCTTCAAACTTATGATCTAGTGTGAGAACGGAGAAGTTTCTCTCGGATGGCACGGAATAAAAAGAATGGTAGTCTCCTTTTTCTTTTCAATACACTTTTTTTTTTTTTTTCTAGAACGGTGTTTTTGTTTTATGTTTTTTAATTCAGATCAAACGCGAGAGAGTGATTTTAAATATTGAGAAAAACTATGCATTGGAAATTTGTTATTAGAAAATCGGAACACGGTAATTAAGACGTTATTTAAATTACCCAGGTGTGGCCGACAACACCGTTAACCTGGGATTAGGACATCCCAGCACAGCTACCTTTTCATCATTAACATATATTATGCATGCAATTAATGCAGGTGTATCCTTACATCGAAATATGATCGTTAATATATATATATATATTAACGTGTATATTTCTAGCTAGGACAACAGAAATCCAACTGAAACGATCATAGCATAGCAGCTGTGATTTGTGGATTTAATTAAAAAAAAATAATTTAAGATAATAGTTGGGACCATTATAAATATTATCTCATCCAACGAAGATACCATTATACGGTACATACTACATATTAAAAAAAATACTAAAAAAGCTCACTTTGCTACATCCCCTTTTACAGTTCACCGTGGATTCTCATAGGGAATTTACTAAATTGTTTTTTTTTTTTTTTTAAATACAAAGACTAGTTTTAGGGGCATTTTTAAACTTTTATACGTGATAAATTTTGTACTGTAAAATTAGTGAAGGGTATGTATTTCTTTTACTCTCTTTATTGCAGAGTGTAAAGTCCTAAATACCTTTGGAAGCAAAAGTTTGGATTGCTGTGGGAGAGAGGTTTTTTCGGTTTTTTCTTTTCTCAAGCACAGTGAAATTACCAAAATAACCTTGAATTTTAAAACAAATGCTTTTGTCTTTAGGGGTATTGGCGTCTTTTAAACTCTAATTTTTTTTTTATAAATTTCATGTGAGTCAGGAATGTTTTAGTATTTATAAAAAAACAAAAATAAATAAATAAAAAGTTGTTGGCACGTGATAAGAACACGCTAGCATGTGGAGGTTGTTCGCGCCATCTGGACGACGCGTGACACCTCTTTTGATATCCACTGATTTGATGGGTTGATCAGGACTAACTCAAGTCTTTTTCTGTTGTCACTTTTTTTATATTCTAAATGTTAATTTTTTATTAACTCGGTTTATTTGCTGTTATTTTTTTTAAGTATTACTAGATTCGATAAAGTTAACAAACCTGGTCGACTCAATGACTTAATTATCTGATTTTTTTTAAAATCTCAAGTTTTGTATAGAATTCTTTTTTTTATATTAAAAAGTAAAATTACCCAGCTTGCGCCAGCTATCTAGTTAATTACTAACTTTTGTATCAAGGCGTTTGGTACTTGGAAGTGAATGAGAAGTGGCTGGATGTAGCTCCAAGCTGTATACTGTCTATGCTCTCTGCTGATTTAGCTTAATAAAGACGAGCCTTTTATTATTAAAAATAGAAAGAAAAAAGTCGAAGAGTCCGATCATATTTCCAGTCCTAATAAGAGGGACGTGCCATTTTTGTTTTTCAAGTTCTGTTAATGGATGCTGCGGTGGCCTGGAGTGGAAATTGAGAAGCCCATAAAATTGCAATGCATGGACTCTAAATTCCCAGGCCTGAATACATTGGATTACGACAGCCTAGTCTAGCCTCAACTTTCAACTAATTGCTGAAGGCTTTTATTTTAAATTTCTTTTAGTTCAACAATTTAGCACGGATACAGAAGCTACCCAAGGAGCATAGCGGCAGCCTTCTGGTCACTTAGCCTCATCTCCAGAGACTTTGAAAGGGCCCCAAGCTCTTACTTGCACTAGCCCATGGTATTTTCTTCCAGAGATACAGAAGCTACCCAAGGAGCATATGTTGCAGGGAGGTTATAATGACGAAGTAGCTCATGCCTATGTTCTTGTGAAGCATCTAAGAAATGCCATTAAATGCTTATGGCAATGCCCTTTGAAGATGAACATGTGCATACACGTTCTTATGATGCCAATAAACTTATAGCTCAACTGACAATCATGTACTTGTAACCCCAAAAGCACTAGATTCGAGCTTTTCTTTTGAAAAAAAAGACGCATTCTCATGCTTGATCCCACCAAAAACCAAAAGGAGTTCATGAATGATCTCGCATTGAATAAAGGGGAATCCTGTATAGTAGTGCTAGCACAACAAGGGCAATTGGGTGGGAGGTAGGTCATCACAGCTAGCTAGATGTCCCTCAACCCAAGCTAGTGCCTTGGATTCCCCTCCAATATATGCCCACTTTACATGAAGTTAAAACCACGAATTAACTGTCATCAATCACCATACATATATTCCTGCTACTTTGCTGCGCAAAAGTATACGAAAAAAAGTAAACAGCTAAGAAGATGAGAGCTCGTGGAAGAGGAAGAGCATATGATTAACTTAGGAGTCATTCTATATAATATATCTTTATATATAATGAGCTGCTAATAGAGACACATGATAATAAATTTTGTAAGGCAAAAGTCACAGAACAGCAGCTAGCAAAAATTGCACTCAAACAGTACATTTAATCCATGATATTACATGAACTTGGTATCCCTTACAAGTTAGAATTAAAAACTGGCCAATACAAATGTATCTGGGCTAATTTGTTAGGAAATGAGGTGCAATGCCAACAAGTCATTACTTGGCTTGGAAGGATCAAAGTCTTGTATCTCCTGAGAATATAATCTTTATCCTCAGGAAAGCTGCAGATACAACAATTCATCCAATCCACACAGTATGTAGCCAAGGAGAGAATATTTTGGAGGTCTAGCCCAAGAGCTCTGCACTGATTACCCTCTCATGGCCAGTTTAAAGGAAGCTTGTAATGGAGAAGGGTGTGGTGGTCACAAAGGCATCGGGAGTTGAAACCGTGCATTTGTCATTGCCTGCCAACCTGCACATGCTATCGCGTGCCCATATGCCCCCACTTCCTATACTCCTTTAATTTTTCATTTCATCATTCCATTCTATCTTGGCTCCATCACTGAAAACTCCCACAGTGTCTCTCTACATAGCAAGCACTATATTACAACATTACAAAGCATCACCTAGTTTATATCTGTAGTAAGATACTCAAAATAATTAACTATATTTGCTTCTTAATTTATGGTCACACTAGATGCCACATAATATGTTAATCATGTTGTCTATGCCCCCCCACTTCTTACGCTTCACTTGCAAATTAACTTCTTCTGCGAAGGTGGGGCTACAGTACGAGGAAGTTGAGATGCCAAGGCTATGCACTGAAGGTGCCTTGGACAGGTGATCAAGTGGTCATTACTGAGTCCACCAGCCTGCATGAATGAATGGATGACAGTTGGACCAACAAATCTAAACCCTCTCTTCACCATGTCTTTGCTTATGGTTTCTGATTTTGAGGTCTTCACTGGGATCTTTTGGCATGATTTGTATTGGGTGGAGATAGGTTTGTGATTAACATATCCCCACAAGTACTCGTCAAAGGATCCAAATTCCCTTTTAACCTGAAAATAAATTAAAGTTTGATCAGGATAATTTAGACAGTAAAGTCCCTTAATCATGTCTATTGACATCGTAACATGGCAAGTACATGCTCAGTAACTAGGCCAAGTTAAGACAAATAATGATAACATGGCCAAGCACTTCCAATTACTGTGGTTGGGTCCGCATGGTAGTTTTTTAAATGATTTTTAAGGTCATTAATTAACTATTAAATCAGTTCCTTCCAAAGTTCTTTTCTAGAAGAAACTTAATTTTGCATTACTTTTATCAAACAGGAAACTCATTAGTGAAGTAAGATGTTAGATTCCACAGAAATTGGTAAGAAAAAAAGTGGTTGAAATGACTGTTGAGGAATATGAACAAGTGATGAAAGCTAAGCTGCATTACCTCCAGAATCCTATTAGAGTTGTCGACCACTCCTCGGACTTGGCTTATGTCTAAGCCATACTCAGCACTGATAGATGCTATTTTCTTTTCAGTGAATTTGGCGACAATTTCTGCATCAAACCCTGAAAAGGCTTCCCTGCAGTAGCGATTAATGTCCGAGAACCCGTTAATCACAATTTCTGTCAATCAATATTTCAATGCAACCATTTTTTTTCCGGTTTAAATCACACACCTGAATGCCTCTCTTTTCTTCAGGACTGAAGTCCACTCTGATCCAACTTGTGCACCTGTCAGTGCTAGCAATTCAAACAGCAACCTGCATATTAATAACATATTAGTTTCATGATTCATGAGTGCCATTATATACACTGCGTATGAGTAAAGAGAACTTACTTGTCATCATGGACAGGAACCCCCCATTCTTCATCATGGTAAGCAACATAGACAGGATCTGGTGAAACAAAAGTACGGATTGGACACTTCAGTTTCCTTTATTTTTCAGTGTATAGAAGGTTAAGTCAATCAAAATGAATTAATTAATGTGTGTGATTCTCTTGAAACCTGAATTAGGAGTGATAAAACTACATCTCTTTTCCTCCCGAGTGATGGTACTTGTAGCCGGAGAATTAGCAGGAACAATTTTCCCTTGATACTTAGCAGACTTGGTTCTTCCATAATGAGCAATTCGCATTTTTCTTTGTTCTTGCATAACAGCAACTTGTTCCCTCCTAGCAGCAGCTATGCTACCTGGAGCCTCAACTAACAAAGAGGAAGAGTATTTCATAGCGAAAGTGTCAACAGAATGTGGAACTCCTGCAGTGCTAGATTTCTTCGACTTCTTTACCGTACTAGTTGTCACTTTTGTTGTGCTACGTGGTGTCAAAACCTTTTCAGCACTAGTATTTAATCCACCAGGTTCATTTCCTCTCTTAACTGCTGGAGGTCTAGGTGATTTTAGCTTGGGAGAGATAGGAGGGGACAGTGCTGAAGGAAGCCTAGTTTTAGTACCTGCAGCATTACAAGCTGGTTGCATCAATGGTACAGGTGGTCCAGCTGGTTCCCGAGTAGGAGACTTTGGAGGTGAGTTCTTTTTAAGTGAATTGTGTCTTTCCAAGCTAGGAACTTGATTGGATTTTGGCTGAAGTACCGGACGGCCATTAATTTTAGCAATGGTAGTTGCAATATTACTGGTACTTTGGTTCAGCCTAGATTTAGAGGAACACATACTAGTGAGGATGTGTTTTGAATAGACAGAAAACAGAGATGAGCGAGTGATTTGGGTGAAAGAAATTATTGAGTGAGATGAGAGATAGGCAATGGAGAAGGTGAAGGGCTTGAGGGTTTGGGAAGGACGTGGGGTTTATAAACTGGAAAGTGGGGACAGAGAGGAGGGAGTAGTAACATGGGTGGGTCGGGGTCTGCCATACAACCCTCTTGTGAGGGGTGTTGCTTTTAGGGTAATGTGAGCTAGCACAAGGATGACAACGACTCCAGGGTCTAGATTAGAATTACTATTATTTCTCTCAAGAAAAGAGAGTGTATGGGGATGGTGGTGGTGCCACTGCCAGCCTTGTCATGGACCCTAAAATTGCCACTTTTTTTGTGCCTTTACTGCTAAATAGCCCATGATCTCTTCTCTAATCCCAAGTTAGAGTGAGGATCAAGGAGAGAATGACCAATCATTGCTCCCCCCGAGCTTGCTGGAATTCTCAAGGCCGTGGCAAGCACTTAAATAATAAAAAAGAAACGTGGTTTTGCTATGGTATTAGCTCAAGTTTAGTTGCCGAAGTGAATCAAATTAAAGTAACTAAAATCTTTCCGAGAATTTTTTTTTTGTTTCGGGTATTGCAGACCTTGTTGTCATGATCCTTGTTTAGAGCAGCTTGTCTTATTTTAATTGCTATCTTTCAAGATGGAAGTGTATTCATGTCAAATGGTCCCAGATCCCAACTGTGATTCAAATGGACCATCTTCATTGAACTTCGAGACTTCGGATCATACACCCTTGTGTGTCAACAACTTGCGGTCTCTAGTTGAAGCAAAACATGCTCAACTATCTCGGATACAGTATCTTTAATGGCATCATCGACATTTCCGCACACATTATTGCTAAAAAAACACGACTTCCGAGTTAGTTTTGCTTGATTTTCAATCAATAGTGTCATTGATATAAATGCAAGAAGGATGGATTAATGGAGGTGAAAAGTATTTTCTCCTCACGAGAGGAATATCTACTTCACTAGCCAAGAAAGCTGACACGTCGAACAATATTTGTCAAAATTGGCACCCTTTAACCATGTGATTTTAGGCTGTAGCCACGAAGTGAATCAAAGAACCACTAAAAAAAAAAAATCACTAAATTAAAATAAGTTTTTACAGCCCATTTTTGTTTGTTTGATACGATCCTCAAGCCAATAATTGCTCTCAATAAATTTATAATTATAACAAAAAGTATCTTCAAAAATTAATTTATACAAATTTCACAATGACTAATGCTAAATGATTTAAGCAAATCTATGAGTTTTTAAGGTTTTAAATTTAAATAGCAAATTCATATAAATAATAAAGAACAATGAGATAAAATTTCATATATAAACATCAATAAAAAACATAAATGAACAATAAGATAATCTCTAGTAAACCATTTAAATTTCAATTGAAATATAATTAGATCAACAAGATGAAGTATACCCGATACATCATATTTGGGATGCTAAAGGTGAAAGTGAAGGAAAAGATGTTGAGGTGGAAGGTTTAGGAGGAGGAGGAAAATATAGACCCACAACTCTACTTAATTGAGCCTAATACATTTTATTTTGTTATTTATGCACTCATTTTCTTCAATTCAACAACCACTTATTCCTGAACTTTATCTTATATAATCGGCATGTGGTGTGTTTAAAGTTAAAATAAAGTGGCCCTCTCTTAGTTCAGGCTGCTACCACAAGCAAATTATAAACTTGATTTTTATCAGGTCTATTACTTGTAATAATCTCCAACCACACATGAGAATCTTGAGGAGAATAGGTGGAATGTCTTGATTTGGGCTAATTTTTTATTACCAGCAACGATATAGTGACTGCTCAACTATTTCCAACTTGCTTGGATATATATAAATCAAAACCTGAAGAAGTTTTTCTTTTTGGTTAATTTTTCTTGCCTTAGCTTGACAAGCTAGGAATATCACGGATAGGGTCGGGGACAATCTGACCCTAAGAGGTTCACGCGGAAGGCAGTGGATCCCAGTGGTCAGGCGGCTGCTTTAAAAACAATGAGAAATCCGGGACTGCCATTGATGTCCAATCTACATCTTGGTGCTTCCAAGCGATTGTTAACAAAGCAATGCATGCCTTGGACAAGATAAGGCTAGCGGGCTAGGGCCAATAAGCATTGATATCATCTACAGTTCATCATGTTGGGTCAATTACTTGAATGACCCCAAATATCTGTCATCTACAGTGAATCCTGTTGGTTGAACTTCAAATACAATCCTTCAAAGGTTAGATTTTGGTATATACACTCTAAATATGTCCGGGAATATACTTGTATTGACAGGAAGGATAAAATTATAGCTGATTGTGTGTTTTTATAATATAAAGATTTAATATTTTCATATAGCAGTTGCTATTAAATTTAAAGCAAATACAGTTTTAGGACTAATATAAAATTAAAATTATAAATAATCTTTGAATAGAAAACAATAGACGTTTTTAAAATCTCTTAAAAACTTATTTAATTTTATGTAGAACAAGAGAAGATGAAAAGAAAAACAAAAATAAACGCTTGTAAAATTGAGCACTAATAAAATTTCAGGATGTTTATTTGAGACTACGATAACTTTATAAAAACCAAACTGAAACAAATTATGAAGATGAATTCAAAATCAATAAAATAATTAAGGATAAAATTAAAAAGAAAACTAAAAAGGATTCAATTAAAATAGACGCTCGTAAAATTAGGCATCAACTAAATATCATGATATTTGTTTAAGATAATGATAACATCACAGAAAGCAAACCGAAATAAAATTATGAAGTCTAATTCAAAACTAATGAAACATTAAATAATGAAATTAAAAAAACTAAAAAGATTCAATAAAAAAAAAATAGAGGATAGAACTTTTATAAAAGAGAATAAAAAAATAGAATAACTCCTTCATTGTTTATATAAACAATGAAAAATCTATGATTTTACCCTAGTTTTTTAGTAGAGTAGATAATATATCGATATAGGTTGGCACAAAGCACAACTCACTGGTGGCAAAAATATTTAGATATATTTAAATTTCTATCGAATATTTTTCCAAAAACAATACCTAGTCAATTGCCCACTGTTATGCATGTGATTTGTTTGTTTTTTTTTTTTATAAAAAAAATTATATATATTTTTTAAATATACTAAATAAAAATCTTTTTTAAAAATAATATTTGCTAAAAAATTGATAAGAATAAAAATCTTTTTTAAAAATAATATTTGCTAAAAAATTGATAAGATTTTAGTGTTTTGATCATACAGTACACAATCTTTCAACAATAAATATGTTTATATTTTTGGTCTTTGAGTAATTTAAAATTTCTATTTTTGATTGTCTTTTCTTTTATTTATGGTATTTGCATTTTTTTAAGATTTTATTATGTTGATCCTATACATTGTATCCTTATTAAGTTAAAATATAAATTCTAAAAAAAAACATAAGTTTTGGCAATATATATTTATTTGAATTTGTTTAATTTAGATTTATTATTTTATGCTTTTGTGTATTCTTAGTTTATGATATTTCCATATGATTAACACAAAATCTTCATGCAATTAATTAGGCAATTAATATATTCTTTTTTTTGGATTCGTTGAATTTATAAATTTTTTTATTTCATGTTTTTTGGTGCATGGAATTTTAATATTTTTAGTAATATTTTATTATGTTGATGATATTAAAAATAAAATTAATTCACATGAACCTAGCACACTCATTAATTAATTTAGCACACTCATTAATTAATTTAGTAAAATATATTCATAGCAGTCACCAATCCACATGAGTTGATTTCGATCCTGTTTGCCCCCTCCTTGTCAAGTGTTTACTGCTTTTCTTTAAAGTAAATCATCAAAAAAATATTTAGTAAGGATTTCCAAAATCATTTACTTAACTTTTAAGAGTAGAAAGCGATTCTTATTAAAGCAAGTTAAATTTAAATTAATTTTCACTTCAAAAGTGATGTCTTTTGAGATGGAAGAATGTTTATTTTATTTAAAAGACAAAAATAACCTTAAATATTTTAAAATTAACCGACCTCAATTAATAATTTCTTATACATAGTAATTATCTAATTTTTAATTACATAATTAATGACCTTAAATATTTTAAAATTAAGTAAACTAAATTATTTTATTTTAAGTATATCAGCTTCTAGCTGTATGGGTCTTAATTATAGTATTTACAATTTAGTAGTTTTATTTACTTAAAAAGACTATCCATAAATTACTCAAAAAAACTATATAATGTTTTTATTATTCTTTTTTTAATGATATTTGTGTGTTTTTCAATGTAAGAATTCATTGTTATTTTTAAAATGTTTTTTTAATTTATTTCCTTAATGATAATTTATATCCAAATAGCACAATATTACATTATCAAATACTTAAAAGTGATTCCACTAACAATATATATAGTAAAAAAAATTGGTTCTAGTGAGTAATAATAAAATCACATATCTTTGTTTGATACTCAATAGTTTCCTTAGTTTTCTTTTAAAAAACAATTTGAATATTTTTGCAATCAAATCACCTTGGATTTTTTGGAAAGGAGTTTATAGATATGGTAGAGAGCGTTTTGGTATCTTGAGCTTTTCCTATCTGTTTTTTTTTTTCTTTTTTAATCTTTTATGAGAATTTCTTTTTCTCTCAGTCTTTTTACAAGTTCCTATATTAAACACTAGTAATAATGTGAATATGGTCTATTTATAGTCTAATTTTCTTCATTCAATTTTAAATAGATTCAACTAATTTGTTCGTACAAAGTGTGTTAAATTCATGAATCCTTATAATTAGTCATTAATTATGGATAATTCTAGTATTAATAATCGACCAAATTGAGTATGATTCCATGAATGCAAGACGGCTCTTTATGATTATTGCCAAAACTAAAACAAACAACATTCATCCTTAACAACTCTAAAAATCAATAAATAATAAATAATTAACTATTTAGTAGGTAGTCTAGTGGTAAGAGCTTGAGATTAAAAAATTTGCTCCCTTATGGTCTCAGGTTCGAGCCCTGTGGTTGCTAATATGATGGTCACTGGAGGCTTATATGATCGTTAACTTTATGGCCCGTGGGATTAGTCGAGGTGTACGCAAGCTGGCTCGGACACTCACGTTAATAAAAATATATATATAAAAAATAAATCATAAATAATTATTAAATAAGCACATCTAGCACCCTATATATATACATTCCCTAGCAATCAAATCCCTCGAAAATTACAAAGTCATGAATCGTAATTAAGTAATCATAAGTGACAATTCTCAAAAGAAAAAGATCAAGATACATGCATATAGCATCACCTATTCTCCCCAGTTTAAAAAGCTGAACATATCATATACTCCTAGATATCATCACTACGTTCACACTTTTGATTTTGTTTTACTATATTATTATGATTATGCTATGGTATAAATTAAATTATGTTAAAAGGAAAATATTATACAACAGATTGCAAGTAGTTTAAACAATAATATTGATGACAAAATCCTGACAAATTAAGGGCCATAATACTCTGAAAAACATGTAAAGACTTGTGTTGGATGTCTTTATGCATTGTATAGATCTGGCATACAATCGATGAAAGCTTCTATTTCCAAGAATGACAATTAACACTTTGATGCATTTTCAACACAATAATATTACTTGACTTGTTCTGTTTCCAAGAACATTAATTACATGGAACAGTAACACTTCTCGTAATAGATAGGTGGCTGGCGTTTTGTCACTGGTAGAGCCAATTTTTTTGCAATGTAAAATATCAATGCTCAAACGCTATTAGTATATTTTAAATAAGGAAAAACAATATTAGACTAAAAATCATCGAAAGCAAATCGGATAAAAATAATGATGGCCAATCCCTGAAAATCTTATTGTAAAAGGATAAAATAGGAAATAAACCAACAAACAAAAAAACATCTAAAAAAGCAAAGTACTAGCAAACTCGGGTGAAGTAGTTAAGAGTCGCAAGCGGGATTATGTGAACGACATAACCCAATAGAAGACAAAACAAGAAAAAAAACAAAGCTTAATTTTTAAAATAATTGGATTTTGAAGGACAACCGAAAAGATAAAAAAAAAACAACCTCAAAAAATACTCGAGCCACCCGGTCAAACTTACTGTCTATGTCATGAGATATGAATAACCTGATTGAAAGGAAACCAAAGAAAATCACAAAGTCTATTTTTTAAAATGAACAACGTCGAAGGATGTAATCGGTTAAAAAAAATCAACCTGTGTTAACTTTTCAAACTGTAACCCTAACTATTGACTAAATCGAAAGCACTCCATCTGAAAATCACTATTTTAAAACTGTTGGTTGACCCGGGGTTTAGGCCAGGCCAAGTTTCAAAAGAAATTTAGGAATAATTGACCTAATATGAAATTATCAAAAACTTGGATTTACTCATGGCTTGGTCAACTTAGAGCAAACCTGACTATAAATTTAGTTGACCTAAGTTAATTCAGGCCAACCCACCTGACTCGTAACCTGATACTTTTTCTAAGTCGACCCTTGGATCGAATCTAAAAACTATGAGAAAAACCACGTCGAAGACAACTCTCAAGAAATTACACATCGAATGTTGAAATAAAAAACACCAATTATATAAAAGGATAAAAAATAGCAATAAAGAGAATGATAACCTTATTTGAAAAATAAATAAATGAGAGGAAAACCTAAAATTTTGAATTGAAAGACAAATTGAAAAGAAATATCAAATTCACAAAGGAATTCAAAGCAAAAAAATTAAAATCAAGAGAATGAGGAACAAATCTGAAAAAAATTAAAAAATAAATAAGATTTTGGATCCAATAATGAAATTGAAGACAAATTAAAATTTAATAAAAAAAAAAGCTAAGAATCAAAATTAGAAATCTAAACATTGAGGGCCAAACCTGAAATATCATCAAATTTTAAATTGAAGGGGAAAATTGAAAAGAAAAATCAAATTCATAAAAGAATTCAAAACAAGAAATAAAAATTAAGAAAATAATGATCAAATTTGAAAGAATAAAAAATCAAGATTATGAATCTAAGAATGAAATTGAAAACAAATTAAAATTTAATTATAGAGCTAAGAATCAAAATAAAAAATGAAACATTGAGGGTCAGACCCGAAATATTATAAAATAAAAAGACAAATCATATTTTTTTAATGACCAACACAAAATTCAAGGAGGAGAGAGAGAAGAGAAAAACAAAAGAAGGGGCGGCTGACGACAGCCATCCCATGAAACACCACACTCGTCGCCCCATTTGGAAGGTTGCATCGTGACGCTTTCAATGCCATTACAGAAGCCAGCGTTCCTCAACTGGATGGCTTCTCACGCACCAATTGAATAGCGTCTAGCGCCACATGCTAGAGCGCGCTACGCGCGAGCCATCATTTTTTCTAAAATAATTTTTAAAAACATAAAAGGAATAGATTGTTCCTAACCTAACATGATAATAATAATAAAAAAAACAAGTTTAGGGGAAATTTAATCATTTCAGTTTTTAAAATAAAGTAAAAAACCAAAAATACTCCTAGATGCTAATTAGATGAAAACAACTTTTAAAGGTAATTTAATAATTAGACAGTGTAATAAAAATATGATTTGATCATAATGCCCTAATGATTTTGGCAATAACATTTGTATCCCAAGGAAAAGACCAAATTACCCTCCCAACTAAGGTAAATGGTTTTGTGTGGCTAGGGTAAGATGATAAATTTACTTTGCGAATCACTGTATATTCTGAGTGTATGTACAGTGAAAGTGAAATAGTGAGTTCTTTTAGTTTTTTTTTTAATCAGTTCCTGACTTTCTTGACGTGTCTCTTCATAGAGAAACCCTTCCCAAGTGCATTATTGTACTTTACAAAAACCAAATGTCGAGCTTGTCTTCTGTCCTGAGCAATCCGCTACATTTTTGAAACAAATGGTCACGGATCATGAAAAGTACAGCTCAATCTTGTTGCTAAGTTACCTACTCTTTGGTGGGACATCGGCGACATCCCCAATAATATGTATGCTGATGTCCACTACAGAAAGTTTGGGAAACAAAACCTGACACAACCTGGGAACTAATTTGCTGGAGCTGTTTTTTTCTTTCCCCTGTATTTATCTGTCTCAACATTACTGGATTCAATTCATCCCATGTAAAATCAATGCCATTATAGCAGATCTTTTAGTTTTTCATCCACATGTTCTTGGAATAGCTTGATAAATTTTGCTTTCAAGCTTAACTTTTGAAGGTTTTATTCATGGTCTGTTACCATTGATCAAGCATGGTTTTAGCAGCTCATGTTTTTTCACAGTTTGCATGCCACAGTTCAATAATTCCTCTGAAACTCACATCAAATTCCAATTAACAGTAGCACAAAAGGGGGGGGGGGGATTTGAAACGAACATCAGTACACAAGTTGTCTTATGAGCTGTAACAAGCCAATCTTGATCCCATGAAAGGGAAAAGCTAAGTGGCTATGTCCTATTTGTTTTCGCAACAAGGTAACAGGAGGGCAAAATGCCCCAGGAGGTGTACCTTGATGCCGGCATGTCTCAGTGTCAGCATTCTGGATGATATTTACCAAATCATTTATAAAAGAAAACGTAGATCAATATACTTGCTGAGAACAGAGACTTCTCATATTGTATGTTCAGATGATTTTAGACCCAGTATGAAGGAAGCCGTTGGCAATTTCTGAATTCATAGGGACCTTACGTGTATGGTCACTTCAGACTTAAATGGTAGGGACACATTAGTTATTGTCGAATTTAAGAGGTTCAAACCAGTCTTTTTCACATTGTTTGAGTACACTGTTATAACTAAAATAACCTTAAGAGCAGAAAAAAAAAAAAAAAAGAGGACTGGTGTTTAGGGGCTTTATAGACATTTTCATTTTTAATGCATAATGTAATTACCTTAAATACTCTCGAGATAAAAAATTTTTAAAACTTTCCATGAGAGGTTTTGTGGTCTTTTTAACTTGTTTTTTTTTTTTTTTAATACTCACGCTGCATAAGGAGCAATTTGATCTCTTTATAAATAAAAAAATATTAATATGTACGATGCAATTATTTAAATGCCCTCGAGATGAAGAAATCTAAAGCTTTCTTGGAGGGGAGGGTCTTTTTCACTTGGTTTTATCATACTTATGGTGTATATGAGGTGATGTGATCTTTTTATAAATTTAAAATATTAATAAAAAAAAAGTAGTTGGCGCAACCCACACTCTTTTAGTGGTATGTGCGTTGTCTTACGGTGATGAAATGCTTTTTTCTGTGACATCATTATAATCACGTCAACGTTCTCTTCCGGGTGGTATAACACATGTGTGTAGAGGTGTAGTGGTTGAGCTCTGATGGATTTATTTTCTTCTCATCCTTCTTTTCTCTCTCTTCTTCTTGTCAAAGTATGAAAGTGTTATCTCATTTATTTTTTATATCTAATTTGGTCTTTTTATTGTTATTTGTTTTATTTTTTATCTTCTTGTAATTATTTTTTTTCTTCAATTTTATCCATCATTATTTGATTTAATTTTATTTTTACATCAAATTTAGCCTCCATTCTTTTGAATTTTTAACCCTTGTATTAATTGAGTTTTATTGTCAATTTAATCTATCAATATTTGATTTTAATTTATTTTTATATTGAATTTGGTTCTCGTTCTTTTTATTGTTGCTTGTTTTATTTTCAACTTCATCCCTCGGTCTTTTTAGTCCTGACCTCATGATGAGGTCATGGGTTTTGAAGGTTAAAACAAGTTGACGTTGATCTTTTTTAGGTCGTTTTTTAAAATTATATTTTTTAAAATTTCACCCTTTAACATTTAATTTTTTGAGAATTGATCTTCGTATTTTTTTTAAAAAAAATTTCCTTTCTATGGGGCTATCCAAATCTTGTGCCCAAGGTCACGGGGTTAATAAGTTAACCAGGGTTGATCTAAATCTTTATCTTTCATTGTTTTTTTTTTAAATTATTTTTTCTAGTTTGCTAATACTACTGATAGAAATAGATGTAGGTTGAAATGGCTGACTTTGTGATAAATGGGGGGTTGCTTGTATTTTTTTGACAGGAGGTGGAGGAAGAGGAAGGAGGAGGAGTAGGAGAAGAAGAAGAATAAGGGGAAGAAATGCTTGTTATAACATATTAACATTTTTTGACAGAAAAACTCCATCGGCAATTTTATTAGTAAATAGTGACATGTAAATTATTGATAAAATCAATGATGAATTCTTAATTAATTTTTTAAATATTTTAGTTTTTCGGCTATTCTGTCGATAAGTACTGCCTAAACGTAAACCATCGTCATTTCTATTGGAAATTCTTGATGAAAATTCTTTATCGTCATTTCCATTGGAAATTAGTGATGACATATTTTTTGTCGGTATTTTCATTGTTATTTACTAATTTTCTGGTAGTGGGAGTAGTTTTCCATATCAAAATGTGGGGAAATTTCATAGGATAAGACTCTTGTCTTTTTCTTGAAGTACAGAGATCACAGAAAACCGTTTATGCAAGTTTTGTTCATTTCTGGTAAGTGAAAGGAGGAACGAAAGTGACACATTCTTTATTCTGCAGCTAGCATGCCTCCTTTTAATAATTTAAGAGCACAAATAGCTTCTGATTTTTTTTTTCCTTAACATCTGCATTCTTTATTCTCCATAATTATCATACGTGCGTCCACAAACATACTGCGAGTCCATGTCTACATTTTTCTCTCGATTAGCTAAGTCATGATATTCAATAGACAGGAGACTGAAGAAGAAGAAGAGGAGGAGGAAGAAGAAGAGCCTTGGTAAATTAGACAACAACAATCTCCCGAGACTGTTAAAATCTGTTACTCCTCAAAAACAACAAACAAAAAAAAAACATTTACAGAGTAAATTTGGAAAGGAGAAACAGTATTGATCACAAATTAATTGCAGCTACATAGATTAGATGGTTATATTGATCAAATCAGGTAAAAGAAGCAAAGTAAAAGGATTTTCCGGTTTCTGAAGTCAGCATCAATTGAGTTAAGTTATACAAAAAAGACGGTCCTCTAGAGCAAGAACTCGTTCACCAGTGCATCATGAATCCAGGTATGCTCGCACGACATCCAATATTGGAGCTCGACATATTGGACATTTTCCACTACTCTGCAGCAGCTCGTGCGCACATTTGAGACAGGTGCACATATGCCCGCATCTGAAAATATCAGGCATCATATTAAGCTATTACCAATGTTCATGATATTGAAGAGGAGTAGCAATGAAGTTTCAAAATGACAAAGGGTTTCACAAGCAGGTACCTATACAGAAAAGAGTCGACCTGCGTTTCGTAGCAGATACAGCAGCTGCGTTTGTTTAGTCTCCTATCAAATGAATTCTTTCCATTCCCTTGAACTGTAGCAATAATTCCGGACTTGAATTGTTCATCAGGTCATTCCTTAAACAACATAGGAATAGAGGAATATATGCAAATATGCACTAAAGATTAAGGTTGAATTTGCTGTTGCGCCTACTACCTAGTAATACCTTCTTGGATGACTAGAGACAAAAAAATATAAAATAAAGAAGGAAATATTTGTAGTATAAGTAAGATAAAATTCCCCATTAAAGATTCTATATGATACAATATTAGGTTGATTAAATTGTTTTAACTTGTTTCCAGGAAAGAAAAACGGTTTTCTCAGCTCACCTGGATGTACTTCCTGCACCTTCAAGTAGTTTTGCGAATTCATTTGCATTTCCATGCAGCTCTGAATTGATTTTCGGAGTTCAGACATTTCACGCTGAAGTTGCTCCATGTGCCCTTTTAAATCGTACAGGAGTTCCATTTCCTGTGAGTTTAGAGTGTTATTTATTTTTCCATTAAGATATTTAAGAAAGGTAATTAACTTGAAACTGTGAAGTGAAATAACTCACAATTGATGAATGACTTAAGGAGGAAGAGTAACGCCTATCTTGATTGGAAACTTGAGATGGAGGAGTTAGGTGTAAAGCTTTTGTTTGAGCCTGTTGGCAAGCATCAGCAACTTGTTCATCAGAAAAATTCCATGACCTGAACGGATATTTAGAATGCTGAGATGATGAGGATTGATCAAAATAATCAGTAGCTTCGATATTTTGATGGCTAGTTGGACTTCCTTCTTCTGATATGCTTTCTTCTCCTGCCGTTTCTCCTCCTCCACTTCCTCCATCCAATTCTTCTTCTTCACTACTGTCTGCTGAGTGTGAGTGCCTTTGGAAGTAAGACAACATCAACTGTCCCATTCTCTCCTGACTGTCCTCATCTAGTTCTTCATCTTCTTGACTGACTTGTCTTTGTACACGAGACATCATCAGTTGGTCTATTCTGTCTCGCAAATCGCTTGCAAGAAAACTTGATACTGTTCTTCTGCATTTGTAATTTGAAGCATCGAATTTATGCACCACATAATTCTATTTCTTCTTCTTTGGAAACTACTCTTAGTGATTTTTTAGTGGCAAAAAAAAAAATAAGGAAAACAAGGTGGACTATCTTACCTTTCAAGGAGTTGCCTTATCTCATCATTGTCTGAGCTACCACTACGCTTCTCTTCATAACGTGCTTTTCTTTGATCTTCCCAGTAACTTCGTGGGCGAGCTATATCACTAAACCAGTCAGAATTGGTTTGTTCAAAATACCCCTCCTCTTCTATCTCATTATCTTCCCAGTCACCATTCAAGGGTGATGTTGTTTTGGAAGTTTCTGGAGGATCAAAATTTCCAACCTGCAGGCTTATTCCTTGCCATGTGACATCCGAACTTGCACAAGTTTTTTCATTAACTTTTTCTTGGACTTCACACGTGTTTGATGTTGAGATCTTAACTTGAGGTTCACTCTGCTGCTCAGCACTAGTAGAATTTTCTTGATGATGACCATCAGCAGTTGGCTGATTCTGTATGGAATTCTCAATGCCTGCACTGAATCTCTCCCTATGTTGAATTCAGGTTCCGGGTTAGCATAGGGAAGATTAAAAGAAAGATAAGTAGCCAATATTAGATCCAACATGTATATATTACAGTTGGCCCAAAGAGGCTGAAAGTTGCTAAATGTTTCAGCATCAACTCTCTCAACAACTTTTAGAGTTTCTACGGAAGCAGCAATTGGATATAGCTAGCAATAGTCTGGTTTTGAATTGGCAAAGCAATGACAATGAGAACTCTTTCAACAGCTTACCCAGGTTGATCCAAATCTCATACAATATGATTGTTGTTGATAAATGAACTTATATCCTAAATTTCGATTTCTAATTAGTAATTTTCTTTGTCTGCATCCAAATCTCATTCTTCATGATGGATACTTTTACCACATGACCTCAGTGCTCATTATTGTGCTTGGCAAACTTCAACTTCGTTGTAAGATGTAAATGACAGATATCATCAACTTGAGCAGTAAATTTAGAAAGATTTCCTTGAACTGACCAATTCACATAAGATCAAATGGAATGACATCAAGGAAATAAATGACACGGCAGACATAAAATTTTCATATAAACAATATTATACGAGCAGCATGAACATTGGCGTTCACTTTGAATACATAATGTTTTCATATAGATGTTGTCAGTAATTTTAATATGCTATGGACCACTAACGCATGAAAATGGGTGAAATTGACATTTTTAAAGATGGTTTTCTTTTGGAAGCCAAAATATGAATATTGTGATACCTGAGATGCATGATGGTAGACCCATGTTGTGATCGATCACTACTGGACGAGGCTGTTGATTGAGATGATCGCGGCCGCTGTTGATCTTCAAACCCCACACCACGATGCAGGAATCTCAGGCGAAGCAAGCACTGTAAAAGCATTGCAGCACACAAATAAGTAATTGTTTACATATGATAAAACTACAAAGAAAAGAGTAATCAATTGCACTGCAAATTTCGTGAGCTTCTGATATTGAAATCAAGAAATGGATGGAGAACTTGGCTTCACCTGAATGCGGCCGCGTTGAGCGAATTTTGAAACAGCGTGGCGCTCCCCTAACGAGCCGAGCTCCCTATGCCTTTCTTGTTCCATTTGCAAAAGTAAATCATTAAAGGCTTGTCGCCCTCTTATCTTTGGTGAATTTACAACCTGTGACAAGACTTTCTGCTCTGTCCGATCAGAAACTGAAGAATGCCTATTCTCTCTAGATAGGCCATCACCAGCACCGTTCAACGGCTGATCATCATCATTGCTATCAGATGTCAGTCTCCTAATGATGTCAACAATTTTAACTTTCTCGGGCTCTCCTGCATCTGTGTTCCTGAAATGTATGGATGAAGGTGCACTCTTTGCCGAGCCACAATCCACAAAAGCCTCCTTCTTCGTATTAGAGTCAGCTATATCAGATTGCCTTGATTTCTCCTCGGTATTGGGCGATGCAGTTTCAGTCTGGCTAGATACAGAACCGGTCCTGCTATTATTCATGCTATGGGACCTTTTCAGACACGCCTCCGATTGATTTAGCCTTGCCTCCCATATCTGAACAAGAGAAGAGGCCCCGCGATTCTTATTCATGCGGGGGTTATTGGATTGACCTGCAGGATTTTCAGAGTCTTGAGAGTTCTGCTGCATTGAAGATGGTTTCTTCAAAGATGCAATCAACAACCCAGCCTTCTCCCTCTGCATCTCAATTGTCGACACCATTTCTCGAGCCTGCATAGCGGCCCATTGGTCAAGAATCCTCGCTTGCTTGCCGCTCCTAATCGAAGAATCATGTGCATTCTTGGGAATGTTATCTTGGTTATCGGTCAAGCGCCGCAAGTTTTGATGATGATCATCAGTTTTGCTATTAACACGATTTGTTGGATTCTCATTAGAAGCAGAATCAGAAGTCACAGAGATGCAAGTACGGAGATTTTCTCCAACCAATCCTTTGAGATTCTTTTGAAAAGCAGCAGCAGCTGCTGCCCTGGCAGTGCTCTCCCTACTACATCTTTCATGCCGGTTGTGATCTCTTAGAACACAACCAAACGGTGAAGACGAAGCAATCTCAATTTGGGAAGAAGCCATTATTCTAACAAATGTACATCAGGACATACATTGGAATGAATGCAGCAATTTTGTGCATGCCATAAATGAGACACAACCCATTTTTCAAGAAAAAAGGAATGGATGGTGGGAGGGTTGTTAACAAAAATCAAACCTTCCAATACCTCAACAGATAATTCTATACCACAAAGAAACAGAGGATCTCTTCTGTTTTCAGGATACTAAACTAACAACCACCGCTAGCAATACAGGACATGCCTTAGCTTTTATTTCCTATTCTTAGGACTCTATGGTTGAAAACTGTTGTCTTGCCCTACAAACGAATGGCACTCACAGGTCAAAAATACTAGCAAGCAAGGCAAAGTGTTGGGTATCAATGTATTGGTATGGTGCGACTGGAAGGAACAAATTATGACTCGGGAAACTTCATAGATAAACTGAAGACATGGGGAGTTTTTGGTTTGGTGAAAGAAAAGGAGAGAGACGTTGGGTTTTTTTTGGATTTTAGCCGTTGTATTTTGTAGGGTCCATCAATTCAAGTTTAGGGAAAAAGCAAGAATCGTTGTCCTAAGAGCGTATCTCTTTTCTGTACATACCAAACACCCTTTCTAATCTTTTGACCTGACAGGTTTAAATCTGCTAATTGCTTAATTAGGTTGACATATTATTTACAGTAAGCTTGATTTGAGAGCATCATTTCACATCCTCATCGGGGTTTAATGGGATTCTTCTATCTCTGTGGACACGATCTCTCTAATGGAATTCAGTTTCCTCTGTGTACTTATCAGCTAATTTTAGTTCCCTTCTTTCGTTATGGATGCCTTGCTTTATTAATTTCCATTGTCATTTAACCATGTGGCTAGCACCACTAAAGAGTGGAAAAAGAAGGGACCTTCTCTGACAAAGAAAGGGTCTTGGATTACATGGAAGACTTGATGCAAATGCAAGAACCAGATTCTCAAAAAAGAAAGAGAAAGGAGAAGAGAAATTAGGAGGACTGGCAATTGAAGAGTGTGGAGTCCTCGGAGAAGCTAAATGAAAATATTGTCAAGGATAGACTGAATCATTTATTAAACTAAAACATTTTGTCTTGAGAGGGAAAGATTTTCAACTTATTATTATTAACATGAAAGTAATTGGTGAAAATTGAACTATGTTTTTTTCTTTTGTTAAATAAACAGAGAAGAAAAGAAGAAAAGAACTCTTAAATATGATCTTCAATTATTTCAGTAAATGTGTGATTTTGTTTTCATAATTTTTCGAAATGTTCTTACTCTGTAGTATTATTGTTTTTTCATCCTGTACTAGTTAATTAAGTTGTTGGAGGTGCCAGTGAAAGAAGGCAATGTTTTCCTGGCTCTGCAAAAGTTTTCTGCATGGTAACTAAGCAAGGACAGTCATGGCAAAAAATCAAATAGATCTCTTATTATTAATGTTTTTACTAATATAAAATGCACACACTCATCAAAATTTGGTTGAGAGTTTGATTTGTTTTTCATTAAAAATTAAAAAAAAAATAATTTTTTTATATTTTTTTATCGTTTTGATATACTAGTGTAAAAAATATTTTAATATATTTTTTAAAAAATATATTTTAAAAAACAATTATTATTTCACTTCTATATACATCAATTAAAAATATATTTTATGGAGCGTCTATTGTTGGGCTTGATCAATCCTAAACAGTTTTAACCGGACGTCATTTTAGCATGAACTTTCGAATTTTGCATTTCGAAGTTCTGACAGGCCCAATTATGCAGGAATTCATGCTAACTTGACTAGGTCATTGTTTAAGGTCCTAGTTTTCGGTGGATTCCATGCTTATTTTACTTGAATGCAACTTGAAAGTTATTATTCCTTTTTTTTTTTAATGTTAAATTGCGCATAACCAATTTCTTTTTATCAGTCTAAGAATTCTATTAACAAGAGAGAATTAGGCTTTTATATTTATTTTAGAAGGAACGCTTCCCATGGATCTTACAATTAAGAAAAACTAAAAAGAATATTAATTTATAGAAAATTACAAAATATACTAAAGGGCTAGATAAATCAATGTAGTAATTCCTAGAGCCCAATTTTTTCCCATTTTCATACTCAATCTTTTTTTTTTTCAATTGCAATCTTCTTGGTCTAATTTCATTATCAATTTGTCAAAATTTATAAGAAAACAAAATTCAGCAAGAGAACCAAAATGTAAAACAATGAGAGACTCTATGATCAATCTCAAATTCAATAGAAAACGCATGCTTTAATCCACCTACTTAACTTTTGCAATCCTTTTAATTTTTGAAAATTTAATTTTAATTCAAAGATTTATTTTCTTAACATTTCAACTCTGAGTTGAGAAAAGAGATTGAAAATCTTCTAAAAACAACGAAGGACAAAGAAAGTCGGCAAATCAAATGATCATTTTTTAACTATGAAACTCATTGTTCTTAGCGTCAATAGTTCTATTCTATGAGGGGAGTTCAATAGTGATGGTTTTTTCTCTAAACATGCTTGAAAAACTAGACCAAATTGGTTTTTTATTTTTTCTATTTGGTTGATTTTTGTTTTTTAATGATTTTTTTTCTTGACTTTTTTTTTAGTTTTATTTTCAAACAAGTTTTATTTTCAATCAAGTTTCATAATTTGTTTACATTTGTTTTCTGTAGGTTTGTCATACTCTCAAACAAATGTCTTGATATTTTATTGGTGTTTAATTTTATAAATGTCTATTTTTGTTATCATATAATTAAACAAAAAATAATTTTTTTTTAAAAAAGTTATTAAACCAAATAGAGCTCATAACCATGAAGGTTGATCCAATGTTTTGTTATCTTATTTTTTAAAAAATATCATTCTAGATTTTTTTTATTAATCCAAAGCACATCTTTACTGGTCATTTAGTTTGCTTTTGGATCTATCAAATGACGAACTAATGTCAAAGCAACTCTAAAACAATTTAATTTGAAGCGTGAGCTACATAATAAGTCGAGCCGAGAGGTTTCGAGGTTGACATGTTGACTTAAGTTTAATGATTGTCAAAGAGTTTCTTATGACCTGAATATTTTTTTCTTACATTAAAAAAAAAATCAATTTAACTTACAGTGTAATGCAGTTAAATTATCTAGTACTTTAGCTAAAAATGATAAGACAACTTTTAAGAACAAAAAAATTTTTTTATATAAAAAAAATGCCCTGAATTTACTCATTTCTTTTTCCTGCTAATCCTGAAAAAAGAGTTCGATTAAAAAGATGTGTGTCACTTATGAATAATTTAACAAAAGCAACGATCTCCTAGTTCTTGATCTTATATGTGAATTTGAACTTGCAATCTAATATCTTATTTTATTCCTTCATGAAGAAAATTAAGGATATAACTTGATTTTGGAGACTATCTCTAATACCAATTGATGTTAACCTCTTGATCACGTGGTCAAGCAACACCCAATGAAGTAGATAACAAACAGGAAATCCAAAAATCAGGTTTAATAGAACCCTGACTAGAGGTAACCATGTACCTAAGAATCAAAGGTATAAGAAAAAAACTTGGATCCAGAGATAACATTGTATCTAAGAATCCTAAGTATGCAAATGACATCACGAAGCTAGTTAATATTCGATAAGTCAGTGTATGATCTTTGTCCCAGCAAAGAAAGACTGTTTTTCCACAAACAAACGATAGAAAAACTCATGTTTATTCTTCAACTTGCTGCCCAAATTTGCAGCTCAAAAAAACATAATATAGTATCTTCTACATAACCCTAATGGAGCCTTTTCAAGTTGCAAGATAGACCTAAACTAGTGATCAACTAACATAAGTCCAATAATAAAATAAACTCTTAAACAATGTTTAATGGATCATAACAAACTCAAATTAGAAATAATTATTCAATATTAAATAAATAAATAAATAAAATAGGATAATAAAAACAAAATCTTCATGTTAAAATTTCTTCATGTAGCCCGAATCTCAAATTTTCGCACATTCTTGACAGATTTCATTATTGATTTCAAACACATCGTTCTCTTTCTTATAAATGAATTAATGGGACTACAATATATGGTTGGAAATCTTGAGATGTCCAACCTAACTTGATTCGTAGTACAATTCCACCTATAGCTACAGATATATCCCAGACAGTGCACTAAGATCTAGGATGACATATTTGATAAGATTCATCTAGTAACTTCAGCCCTATGAAATAATATATCTTGAACTCTATTTGACCTGAAAATTTACCACAATATACTTTTATATGTCTAATATTTATCTATAAGATTTCAACTTTATCTGATATACAGTTTGAGAGATATTACTAATCTTGAAAAACTGGTTAATAAATATTTTAAGGCCATATTCGAACCTGACTTGGTTCGTATCATTGAAGTTAATGGCCATAATGTTCAGTTTGTTGATGGGATTGTAAAGGTTGTTATGGCTATATATATGAAATATATTGATGCTATGAAATTGAGGTGGAGGTCTATATAAAGGTTATGGTAATGGAGGCTTCTTTTAAAAGGGAGATGAAAAGCATGGCTAATCAAAGGACTACAAACTTTGTGATGTGTTTGGCACCGGAGAACCTACAGTACCAACAAATATGGATCTTGTAAAAAGATTCCCTTCGAAATTATGCATAAAAGTAAACAAATTAGTAAAAATAACTTAGACAAGAGGAAGATTTAATTTCACAATTTCTAGTGTTCATGGTTCAGGGTTTAGGAGTGAGATATCGTGAGTTTTAGAAGAGACATATTGGAACTAAAAAGAGAGTGTATAATATGGATGTGATCGGTATATTCTCATATATTATATATTAAGGCAATTTCATCTTTTGATTCTTTTTGAAATTCTTGTTTAACCCATGATTTAAAATATCTTAAAGTACAACAAGAAAGTAAAAACATGATCAAACCATGATTATTTGTAATTATCCTTTTATATACACATACACACACAATTTTTGTAAAAGATAGAGCTCCTACTAAAATAATGAGCTTTATGAACTATATCAAGGGTAACAAAGACCTTATCTAACCAGTTAGTTTACAGGTTGCGCTATGTTGTGGATTGAATCACTTTTTTCTTAATATAACAAAAAATATCTAGACTGTAGATAATTATTTGGTATTATTATTAAACCTAACCAACGAGTCAATCTTGAAACCTTCAAACTCAACTTGTTGTCTAGCTCAAGTTTTAAATTAAATCGAGTGAGAGTTGCCTCCAACATGATTTAGTCACCTTGGTTAGTTCAATGACAACTTAGTCATCCTATAATAATAGTTCGAGGATGAAATTGAAAAAAAATC
This sequence comes from Populus trichocarpa, assembly GCF_000002775.5. Classification (NCBI taxonomy): domain Eukaryota; kingdom Viridiplantae; phylum Streptophyta; class Magnoliopsida; order Malpighiales; family Salicaceae; genus Populus; species Populus trichocarpa. Next base: position 16,728,706 of record NC_037287.2, on the reverse strand, counting down.
TTTTAATTTGATTTTTATTTAACTTAAATTTAAAATTAATTTATATAAGAGTTGTTTTAAATTTTAACATGATTAATCGAACTTTAATATTAAAAAAAATACCCCAAATTATTGTAGAAAAAAAAAAGAATGATTTAAAAAAAATTACTGGCTTAAATAACGGAAACTGTTAAGCTCCGCAAAAGAAGGTATATAAACCAAAAAAAAAAATGGAAAGGTAAAACAACGTGGCAAGATCGAATAGGTTGGATGAAAGTCACATGGAAACACAGACAGAACTCAGAAGCAGAAAATCCTCAGAAAACTCGAAGTCAAGTGAAGAAAGACGAAGAGGATTTTTGGTGAGAGAGAGAGAGAGATGGTGTTGAGTGCAACAGTGATAGGAGCACTGTTAGGACTGGGTACCCAGATGTACTCCAATGCTCTCCGCAAACTCCCTTACATGCGCCGTAAGTTTTTTTCAAGACTCTTTTACCAACAAAATCACTAATCTTTTTTCTGTTCTTTCCATTTTATTCTTCAATTTCTTACGATTATTTTTTTTGTTTATGTTAATAGATCCGTGGGAACATGTGGTGGGTATGGGATTAGGAGTTGTTTTTGTGAATCAGTTGGTCAAATGGGATGCTCAGCTTGAACAAGACCTTGACAAGATGCTTCTAAAAGCTAAGGAAGCCAATGAGCGCCGCTACTTCGGTACTCTCTCTTTTTCCTATCTTGATCATATCTTCCTGCTTCAACAATTTTTCTTTTCTGGGTTCGCTTTGTTTTTCCTAATTTCTTCGTCATTTAGTTTGGGCCCTCGGTTTCTTCTTCTCAAGTTTGGGTTTTTTTTTTTAATGTTGTTGATAATTGGAGGTATCAATTTGAGAAAACAAGTGTTTTTGTTATGATGGATTGAGTGCAGTGGAACTGTTCATATTTAGTCAAAACCTGTTAATTGGCATTGCTGTGTTAGTAATTCACTAATCAGTGCTATAATAAAAATCATCAATATTGAAGGGCGAAGTTGGAAAGAAAAGATGTGTTTGTGTGTAGACGAGGGAGATAAGGAAAATTGTTTCTAAAGTGGATTTTTAGGGAAAGGGGAAACGTGTAAAATGAGAATGAAAGAAATAGGAGAAAGTAGTGGACTAGTGGTTTTTGAGGAAAGAAAAAGGAAAAAATGGTGAGGTTGTTGTTACAACCTAAGATCGAAGAGTTGAAGTTTTTGTACTAGGAATGTACAAACATGATGGAGCTGGCAACATCTATAACAAGTCTGATTCATAGAAATGGCTTAGAGTCTGGGTTAGATGATGCTCCCACTGGAATTTAAACTCCTGTTGAACATCACCAAGTTTTTTGCTTTATGCACCATCCCCAAATCCAACCATAAAACCTTATTATCCCCTAGCAGGTGCATTATCAGTGATAAAGTTTATGTCTTCAAGGCTGTACTAGTTAGCTGGACCTGTGTGAATTTTTGTTGTGTTGGACTACTCCATGAACCTGATTAATAGCCCTGGCATTTCCTTTGAGCTAGTTTCTACCAAGAATTGAGCTGTGGATGTGATAAGTTGTTGTGAACATCTACGAGATGAAAAAGTACTGACAACTTAGTAAATGACCTTATCATGTGGATGTCTCTGTCAATTTCAACCTGCAATCATTCCTATGTCGGGTTATAGGAGGAATGTGTGTTGTTAACTTATGGAAAGTTTAGAAATTTAGCATTGAAAACTCATAGTAGTGGCTATGTGCTTGTGTTGATTTAGAGTTTTCTAATGGGTTTCGCTTACATCCACTATAGGTGCATCAGACCTATCTATAGATACTCTAAAGGATACCCTAATTCCATTCCAGTGCGGATCTCAGTTAATAGAAAATGAGCACATAATTCTGTAAGACCTATTCTCCAACGTGCTGATCATCTTCAATGGTGGATTTATTCAAAGTCCAAAGTGGAAGCCAATTTCAGTCTTGGTTGTGAATTTTATGTTGATATCTTTTGTGGATTTGGGAGGAGGAAAGAGTGTAAGACTTTGTGATTTTGTGCCATTGTGCAATCCTATGGTGTAACTAGCCGAAGAGAAACGCTAGAGTTTTTCAAAACTATCACACCTTGAAAAATGTTATGGGTTAGGATTCTGTCCTATCTTCTTTGTTGTGTCATGCTTTGGGTGCTTTTAGTCTACGTCATTAAATCTGGCTCAGACAGTGACCTGGTCAAGCTTTTGGGTCACCGAGTCATTTGTCAAACTGTTAGGTCAAAATTGGTTGAGGATAACAAGGCGTTTTGAATAAAATATTTGAACAAGATAAGAGCATGCTCTTTACTTTCATTATTTAGTATTTGTTATATTTTTATTTCTTATAATTATATTAATTTGTTATAACTAATTATTTGATGTCTCTGCCAGTCAAATAAAACGGATCTTTTCTATGGGAATACACATACAGACAATAGAAAATATATATTTTCTAGATTTTATATTTTATTTTCTGTTACTCTTATATTAAAAAAAGGGATAAAAGATGCCTTTGAATACTTGTTTGTACTATAATATAAATATATCTTGCAAGGCATGAAGCATAAACATATTTTAATAACACTGCTTTTAGGTCTGTTTCTACTTGGCTGATTTCATTGATTCTGGGCTGTCATAGTCTTTATTCTTTTCTCTTGCTTTCATGTTTTGGATAATAACTTATTCTCCAACATGCTTTTGCAATTCTTTTTAGTCAGTTGATATGATTTTCCTTTATCTAAAAGTATCAGTACCTAGGGTTATTCAGAATCCAGTTATTTCATGTCCAAAATCTATTCATAGTTCTGATGGTAAATTTTGATGATGTCAATGAATCAACTTAATGTATCAAATTTTAATTTTATATGATCTGATTTTATTAATATCAGAATCTGCTTATTATACGTTCATGTGTGTGCATTCTGTATATCCATGGAAGTATGTAAAAATTGTATATGAAAGTGTTATGTGTCTGTTCTGGATCTTTATTTAATGTACGTCTCTATAAATTTGTTTGCATATACACCTCCATGTGTTGGTTTGTGTGTGTGTTAATGGTTATATCTGCATGTGCACGCTCCATGATAAAATGTTTAATGAAATATAGCTAATCATAATTTGCTAGTCGACGTATCCATGTGTTCATTTTTGTCTTGTAATAGGATTCAAGTCTTTTTTCTAATTTTAGATTTTGATACAGATTTGAATTTGGTTTTAGTGTTTCAGTAATCATATTAATATCCAAATCCCATTAAATCTGCACTGAACCCAACTTGGTTGCAGTCATAGTTGCAAACAGATGAGTCATGAGTGTGTTGCCACCTTTGCAAGTATTTCTATTTTATTCTACCCTATCAGATATTTATATACCTATCCTTTCTGGCAAACACTTCTTTCTATTGCCATGCAACATTCAAAACTGTAATTTGATAATATAAAGAAGAAAATAAGAATAAATGTTAAAAGAAACTTTAAATACAAGATTTAAATGACCTAACCAACCCACCCTTTGGAATATTCTACTTTCATCCTGCATTGTTAACATCGATCAATCAATTATTGAAATGAGAGATCTTCAAACATTAAATGACCTAATCCTTCGTTCCCATTTGTTATCAGTTCCTTTTCCATCATATCCTGTTTTGTGTTGCTCTTTACCATCAGTATCTTTTGACAGGCAGACTCTGTTTTTTGATAAGCAATAACAAAGTCTGACTTTAACATTCTTGATCAACAGATATTGAAATTTTTTGTACATATGACTTGGCTGCATTCCGTGTTGTCAAAAGCAAAAGGAGCCCTAAGGCGTCAAGGCTGTCAAATGCCTGAATAAAACAAGGCGCCATGTTATAAATTCAAATAAATTATATGTATAGTATTATAATATGGAAATCACAAATATATATGTTAAAAAAATTAAGATTATAAAATGAAAATGAAACTCAAAATATTTTAAAATAGTTGAAAAGGTTATACTATTCACCCTTAAAAACAAAATAAGACATTTTAAAAGAGAAAGTAGATTAAAATAGTGAAACTTAAAATGCTAAAGTTTGGAATAAAGTAAGTTAATTAAAAAAAAAGAATTAAGCTAAAGTTTCACAAACAGTAAACACATCAAGAAAAAAAATCAATTGTGAAGTTTGAAACTGAAGTTTCAGAAACAATAAACACGACAAGGAAAAAATCAATTATGAAGTTTGATGAGTGATGAGTGATGAACTTGAGATTTGAGAAAATGTTCTTTTATTAAAAAAAGAGTAAAAATTTCAGCAACATAACATCATGGATATTTAAAGAGAGAGAGGAGAAGACAGGTAAAAAAGAAATACGATGGAGAGAGAGAGAGACCACATAAGTGAAGATGAAAGAAAAAGAAAAAAGAAAATAAATGAAGAAGAAACAAACAAAAAGATGTACCGATTCTTTGGAAAAGCGTGGTTGTCAAATGTGCCTCCCAACTCTATTTTGATGGCCCTTTTCTTCTTTTTCAACCCTACTCTTTACTTTTACAACTATACTCTTAAATTATTATTGGTGGTGAATAGAAAGAATATGGGAAACATGTCAAAACATATTTCCGTGTTAGAGTTTGAAGCACAATGACAGGCATTGGTTTTGGCATCTCTAGGCATGTTTGGAGTGTAAAACATGAAGTTATGGATTTCATTTGCATCTTCTTTTTCATGTTCATGTGTAATTCTTTACTTCACTTTCCTAGCTCAGTTTGTAAATGCATGCGTGTATGTGTACACGTTCTTATGACACCTTTTCCTTATATTGTACCAATCTCGACAGAAGCAGCATGTAGTATCTTCCATCGATCTCTTCTCCTATCCTGCCATTTATACTAGCTTTATTTGAAAAACCCTAGTTTTGGTTATGCAAGATTCCTTTACCTATTCCCCAATGTCTGACATTTTTCTTTCCAGTTCAGGAAAATTTTTCATTTGCTTCTGTGTCTGTCTTCAAGTATAATTATCTTCTCCACTGATCTAACTTTTCATTTCCTTCGCAGATGAAGATGATGATTAGAACCTGTTCTTGTCTTCTCCTGAAAATTGTGGTCTCAGAACTAATGTTCTTCAAAGGGCCGTATACACTTGTTTTCTTTTTTATCTTTTGATGCTGTGCTTGTAATCTTGTTAGTTGTTTTTCTTGCTTTTGCTACAAATAAAGATTTAGATGCTTTCATAATGTGGACAGCCTGGGTTTGGATCTTCAATAATACTTTGAAGCAATCTAGTGATTTTCTCCACTGGAAATATGATTATGTAATGGATTTTTGGGCCCTTCATGATCACCGTTTGATCTAAAGTTTGAAATGAGTTAATCTGAGGATTTGCTTAGTATTGCCCTGTTGTGTTACTGTTGCTATGTTTTATTTTACGGTTGCTTCGGTCTATATAGGTGCTACACCACACTACCAAAGGTGCTATCATCAAAACAGCTTCCACTATGCTTTGGGGATCAGATTACATGCTTGTGGTTACAATGGTGAAAATACCATCAAGAAATGAAAATGACATCTTTTGAAGACTGACCTAGTTAGCACAAGATCTAAAAAAAGAAAGAAAAAGAACGATGCTTAGTTTGAAAATCGGCTTCGATCTTAAAAATAGATTTCATCAGTTATGAATAAGGATCATTATTCATCTTGTCAAAATCCACCATCCTATTCTTGTACAAATGTAGTAACTGATCACACGCCTGTCGGGATGAGGGCCTCTCTTGTGGAGTGGTTTTTGTGCATTGCAGTGCTATTTCAAGCAATTGATACGCTGCCGATTCTTCACAAGGCAAGAGTGGTTTCAAAGCAGGATCGATCAACTCTTCACGTCCACATCCACCTTGCATTTCCATATGTTTCTCCACCCATCTCACCATGTCCATATCGACACCAAAGCTTGCATCAGTTGGCATTTTTCCACTTACGAGCTCCATCAGCACGATACCCATGCTATAAACATCACTCTTCTCCGTTGCCTTGAGCGTGTATGCATACTCTGAAAATGCATAAAGTTAAGTTATGACGTGGGGAATGATGAACTTAAAGAAGCATAATTCTACGCAGAAACTGCTATAATACCTGGAGCAATATAACCATAAGAGCCCGCAAACCATGAATGCGATTCTGTATTGGAGTCGTAATTCTCCTCTAGTGCCTTTGCCAGTCCAAAATCTCCTAAGTGCGCCTCCATAGTGGAATCAAGCAATATATTGCTTGATTTGATATCTCTATGAATGATCTTTGGTACACAGTCATGGTGGAGGTACTCCACTCCCTGGGCTAATCCCAAACCGATCTTTAACCTCGTCTCCCAGTCTAGGCTTTGCCTCTTCTTGATATTCACTGGTTGTTGACGCAGCCAATCCCACAAACTCCCATTCTCCATGTATTCATAAATCAAGAGATTACAACCCGCTCCTTCGCTGCTACAATACCCTATCAGCTTCACTAAATGCCTGTGCCTAATCCTGCCAAGTGTCTTCACTTCTCTTGCGAAGCTTTTATTAAGTAGAAACTCATCTTTCCACAGAATCTTCTTAACTGCTACAGTTTCTCCACTTTGAAACTCAGTTCTGTAGATTGTTCCAGACCCACCTGAGCCAATGATGAACTCGTCACTAAGATTGTTCGTTGCTGCCATAATGTCATCCCACCTGTAGTCTCTCTTGGCAGTACCCTTCCGGAAGAGTGGTTTGCGCTGAGCTTGGGAAGAACTGGAAGAGTAAATGCATTTCACTTCACTCACCCTTCTGAGAAATTCCAGCCTGTGTTTGATGAAGAGAGCAAGTCCAAGTGCGAGCAGAGCAACGGCAGTTAAGGTTGTAATTGCTGAGATTACCACTACTGATGACTCACTTAGGCCTGAACGCTGACTTGACACAGAGCAGTGATCAAGAGGGCTTCCACAGAGCTGCAGGTTTCCTTCAAATGCCTCAGTTGGCCAGTGTGAGAATTGCTCGCCTAATTTGCCTTGGAGATTATTGAAGGAAAGATTAAGCTTGCCAAGACTGCTCATGTCACCAACTTCAGGAGGGACTGCTCCAACTAGCTGATTGTGAGACAGATCAAGAGCTTCAAGTTTAGACAATTTTCCAATAGAAGATGGAATTTGACCGCTGAGATTGTTGTAGCCAAGGTCCAAAATGCTTTGCAGATTCTGGAGTTGCCCGAGTTCAAAAGGTATTTCACCACTGAAGCTGTTATGCGAGAGCTGAAGCTCATACAGCTTGCTCAGCTTACCTAGGGCCGCAGGGATTGATCCTGATAATTGGTTTTGTTCGAGGTTGAGAACATTGAGAAATTCCAGCTTACCAACCTCAACAGGAAGAGTTCCATTCAGCAAATTACCATCAAGAGAAAGCACCAACAGTTTAGAACAATTGAACAGCTCCGGAGGAAGAGACCCGGAAAATTGATTGGAGGAGAGCTTGAGCTCCCCTAACTGTGGCAAATTTCCTAGCGATGACGGCAAAGGACCAGAAAGAAGGTTGTTGTTGAGATCAATGTGTGTCAATTTCTTGCACAACATAAGCTGTGGAGGTATTGGGCCTGTGAGCAAATTCCCTGACAGGTCTAACAGCGACAATTCACGGATTTTACCAAGCGTCCAAGGGACATTGCCAGTAAACTGGTTGTTCCCTAATCTAAGCCTTTCAAGAGAAGGCGAATTTCCTAACTGGGCAGGAATCTCATTGGCAAATGAATTGCTTGTAACATCAAAAGAAAGAAAAGAACTCGAGCTACATAACGCGGCAATGCTACCATTGAATCTGTTTTTAGACAGATTTATTCTGGTCAGATGCCGTAAATTGGTAAGCGAATAAGGAAGATTACCTTCAAGGGAATTGTTGTAAAGCATGAGCTGCTCAAGAGCCTGGAGAAATCCAAAAGTAACAGGAATGCCACCAGATAGGCCATTGTCTGCCAAGTCTAGAATAGTTAGCTGATGACAGTTACCCAAAGCGGCGGGAATATGACCACCAAGCTCATTTTGCCTCAAATGAAGCAAATTCAGTCCCTTCAGCCTCCCAATAGAAACAGGAATCTCTCCACTGAAATGATTTCCAAAGAAATCAACCATTTTCAAGTTTGAACAATTGCCAATCTCCATAGGAATCTCCCCAGATAACTGATTGTCATAAAGATACAAGACTTCAAGATTTCCAAGCATTCCAATCTCCTTGGGAAGATTGCCTTGTAAACTGTTGTGATACAATGCAAGTTCCTTCAGGTTGCTTAAGTTTGCTATCAAAGGAGATATTGAACCCACCAAGCTGTTGTTGTGGAGATAGAGATGAGTCAATTGAATCGACTCGTAAATTTCAGTGGGAATTGATCCATTAAGGCTGTTGTTTGACAAATCGAGCTGCATCAGAGATGGACATAGTCTTAATTCTATCGGAATTGGGCCAGAAAGTTGAGTCTCTGACAGAATCAGGCTCTCCAAATTGGTATTGTTTGTACATAGGCTTCTTGGTATGACACCAGAAAGATTGTTATTTGACAAAACCATGTAAAGAAGCTGATTCATGCTGCCAAACTCCTCTGGAACGCCTCCGGTGAGCATGTTCATTGACAAATCAAGATTCTGAAGATTACTCATTTTTGCTAGTGACTTTGGGATGGGGCCTTGAAGCTGGTTCCCCATGAAATTCAGGTAGACGAGTTGACTCAGTTCACCGAGTTGACTCGGTATTTCACCAGAGAGACTATTGTTTGCCAGGTTTAGTGTTTGGAGATTTTGAAGACGGCCCAATGCTCCAGGGATTGATCCATTAAGATTGTTGACAGCTACCGTGAAGACGGTGAGGCTTGAACAATTCCCTAGCTCGGCAGGAATCGGTCCTTCAAGTTGGTTCTGCTGTAAAATCAAGCTCTGGACTTGACTGAGCTGTCCAAGCTGGGGTGGTATTGGACCTGTGAGACTGCAGGAGGCCAAACCAAGAGTGACCAAGTTGACAAGATTACCAAATGAAGCAGGAATAGGTCCACTGAGTCCATTATCACCGATTCTCAGAACTTGGAGACTCTTGAGGGAACCGAGTTGAGTTGGGATGGGACCAGTGAGTTGGTTAGAGAACAAAAGCAAAGATTCCAACGAAGAGAGGTTTGAGAGAGTAGCAGGAATGGGACCCGTGAGGCTGTTAGAAGAAAGATCAAGTTGGAGCAGCTTTTGTAGACTACCGAGTGAGGGTGGTATTGAGCCACTAAGTGATGAGTCAGATAAGTTTAGACTCACAACTTGCACTGAGCCATCAACTGAGTTCAAGCCACATGTAACTCCGGTCCATGTACAGAAGTTCGGGTTGCTTTCATTCCAATCAAGCAAAACTTTTTCCGGGTCTCCCTCAAATGATTTCTTCACTTCCAAAAGACTGGACAGCTCTTGGTTTTGGCACAGAACAAAACCAAATGAAAAGCAAAATAAAAGAGCAGCAAAAAGCAACAGCACTCGTTTTGGCACCGCCATAATATTTTTTATCACAAGATACAAGTTCAGAAAATGGCTTACAACAACATATAAATGGAAGGTGATTTCATGCTGGGTCTATTGCATGAAATGGTAGGTGGTGGTCATATTGGCATTAAAGACAGAGAGCAGGTCTGTGTTGGTGTAGGTGGGTGGTCTTGGGGCAAGGGAAGACGCGTAGTTTGAGCAAAGAAGGCAGCAGCAGCAGCCATGTGAGGGAGCTTCATGCATGGCTCTTGAATTGCAAAGCAGATGGGCCGTGTATTGATGGCTGAGGCAGTGTTGGAAAGGTTGGCAGTGTCTTTTAAGAAGCCTTAAAATGGGTGACAAGAAGAGATAAGAAACCGTGATGAGTGAGAGAGCAGAATTTTGTCAGTCCAGGGCAACAAATGCCATAAATGACCGCCAAGCTGCTACAACTGGAACTGTGCTATTGATTAGAGTATGTTATAGGCAGTCTTAAATGAAGGGATATAGCTAGATTCATAAGGTCAAACTTGGTCAGAGAAAGAACATGAAAGTGTGAGCATAAAAGGTCCAATAAATGAGAGAAAACACAAGAGAAGTCAAAGAATAATACTAAATAATTAATAAAATAGTTGTGATTGATTAAGAAGAGGGCATCATATATTTTTATTAAACGATTCAAGAATGAAGAAAGGCTTGGACCATGGGTCGGATATGTTGATGCTGGATAATAAAAAATTATTAAAATATCATCATTTAAAAGATAAAGTTAATCAAGTTTTTAACGCTTCGTGACCGGTCAGTTTAAGATTAATTTTTGACACGCAGCCTCCATCAGGGGATGCATCAACTAAGTCCAATCATGAGTTTAAAAATATCAAAATAATAACTTTGAGAGGTGTAGTTTAATTGATCAGATTCTAAATTTATTTTTAAAAAATAATCAGTTCAAGTTTTACAAACCTCAGAGTCACTGAAGACTTACATGGTCATTAACTTCAGGACCCGTGGGATTAGTCGAGGTGCGCACAAGCTGGCCTGGACACCCACGTTAATAAAAAAAATATCAAAATAATATCATTTCAAAATAAAATTTATCGAGTTTTTAATGGACTGTGAATTAGCTTTTTTTATTGAGCGAGTTAATTTCATGTTGATTTTTTTAACACATAATCTGAGCTAGGAGATGGGTCAACCAATTCCAAGCTAAAGTTTAAAAATATTAAAATAACATTATTTAAAAAAAAAATTCATCAAGTTTTTAATCAAGTTGTAAATTAACTTGCTTGGTCGATATGATCAATTTTAGATTGATTTTTTTGACAAACAGCCCGGGCTAGGGATAGCTCGACCAAGTCCAAGCTCGACCTGACAAACTGGATTTAATAACAGCGAAGCGAAACAAAGTAACGCAATGTAATGTAATGCAATGCTGGTAGGTTTTGATTGAATAAGAAAAGATATGGGATTACATGGAGGTAGATACAGTGGTTACATGACCAACAAGGGGATGAGATATTCGTGGGTTTGCTAGTTTTCTTGTTGTAGTGTGTTAGCTCTGAAATACTGAGAAAGTGAGCGGTTGGATTGCTACTATTATTTCCCTTTTGTTTAGTTACAAGGCATCATCAATTTGTACTTTGAAGCTCTACAAAGTCAATGGATTCCTCGCATGAACTTGTCATTCCCCACGTAAGAAACATAACTTCCAAATCGCACCTTACCAGCGTATATATTACAAGTTTGATATTTTGGTTCAAAAGTATTACAGATTACCTAATCTGAAAAGCACGTCTACAGAATATAATGATGCCATTACGATTTACAAGTTCTTAATGCGTTGAGCTACCAAACCCTAGTGTCGTTTTGTGGCCTTTAAATTTGGATTGGTTGCATGCATGTAACCCTGTTGCCCACTCCAAAATGCCCTACTGAACTGTTTCCCCACTCAAATTATACAAATTGGGTGTTGAGATGCTTTCAGGAGCAATCAATTACGTATTTTATTGTTTCTTATACTCTTCTTAATTTTAATTTGTTTTGTGCAAAGCAAACAAATCCATTTCCAACCTGCTTCAGCTAAACCATTATTGTGGCACAAAACCTTTATCCATTTCCCTGCATTCGGTGTGGGAAGATTGACTCTATAATATTTTGATCCGTACAAAGCTCATCGATCTCAAGTGAGAATAAAAACATTCTTACAAATAAGTAAAAATAATGGCATCCCAAGCTCACAGAATCTTAGGATCGATCCATGAAAAAAAGCAAAAAAAAAGAGAGGATATTTGTTGCCTTCATGCGAAGTATCTAATTATTATTTCGTGGGTAATTAAGTTTCTATGATCAAATTAATCCCCACAGATCATACTGTATGTGTAATTCAACATAGCCCCGAATATTTCTTTGCAAAGGCACGTAGGTTTAAAATTTTGAAGCGTTGCAAATGGCCTTGCTCATTGATCAGAGGGTCCATCCTGTCAGTGATATGCAATTCTTTTAAATTGGAAACAATAATACTGATGATCTCATTACCATTGACTAGTTAAAATGGAACAAAAGAAGGAGAATCTGCAGGTTAATATATTCTAACGTTGTCTGGTAGATCAGATAGAATTTTCTATTATTTCATTCTAGTCCTTGTTCTATAATTCCAGTGGCCACTTCATATAGATTAAAGGATAGAGACAACAGGAGCAAGAAAAAAAGGATTACCCATGAAATGATTTAATAATATTTTTGGCAGACAATACATTTTTTCTACGTCGATTGTGACCACTAACATACACAGTTAACATAGCTTGTGGTAGATGTAGGGATATATGAGAAATTATATTATATATTTTATAAAAAATATATAGCTATTAATAAATTATCTTCTTAAAAAAATAAATGAGGTCGGGAGTTGTTGGGTCTAGAGAGGCCTACCCATAAAAATCCCTTGTGTGGGCCTTTAAAATTTTTTTAGTTAATGAAGCAGACAACATATTATTTGCTGAAGCAGTGGATGCCTTGTCTATAGGTGTTTAGAATCTGGTCAATGGTGTGTCCAGAAATATGAGGTTTTTTTTTATTCAAAAGCTTATTTTTAATTTATTTTTTACTCAAAACACCTAAGAAATATATTGAGAACCTTGTTAAACCAATATCATGACTTTCAAAACCATAAAAAAACCTCCCCAAACCCAAATTCAGATCTTAGATTTGTTTTTTAAGTGTTTTCAGGGTTAAAAAACCTAATATTAACTCCCCTCATCATATGGAACCATTTGACATAAAAATATATCGTTTTGATAGTTAAAATCTTCCTTGACGACAATTTTCTCTGTCTAAGCCAGAATCTGGCGATCTTCTTTCTCTCATCCACCTAAAAAATGATTAAAAAAAAGGAAAATAAAATTGAGCATCAAAATATATGTTTAACAATTACAGGGACTAGTTATCTAATAGCTTCAAAAGATGAGAGACTAAAATGAATTTTGTAAATAAATTAAAGAGATGTCATATATTTTACTTATATTTTTCACTTCAGTCCTCTGTCTTTCAATTCAACATTTACCCCCTAAAAAATATGCAATTGGGCTCAAATTCGAGTTCAAAATTATTAAATTATGAAAAAAAAATGTTTAAGGGTTAAATTTAAAATTTTAAAAAAATTTCGCCACCCCAAAGCAAAACAATTGTTTTAATTACTATGTAATTTACATAATAAAATACTGAGCTCTTTTAATTTTATATATAATAATGTAAGATCGATCGTGTGTTTATCATTTTGTACCTCCTACATACCCGAGTAAAGTACTAATGACCTTAGAGTGTGAGTTTAGCACTACTTCGAGATTGAGCTTAGTGGATATAATTCAACCCGTTTTATTTAACTAGATAAAAAAATGATGTTACACACATACATATATAAATGGATTAAGTCTTAATTAAAGATTAAAAAAAAATGATGTTATTCTCGCTTATATAAATGGACGGAGTCCTCATTAAGGATATATATATATATATATATATATATATATATATATATATATATATATATATATATAAAGTTAATATATGCTTTTCTCTATAGGTTTTACTACCTGGATAAACATGTTTCCAAGGGCAGTAGTTGGGCTTCAAACATTGTTTAAAGGAGGCCGAATTAAGTATTGTTTAAAAATGAGTACATATACGGCATCGTTTTTCTTATAAAAAAAGTAGTATAATGACAAAAAAATATATCCAAACTAATATATTTGGAAACTTATTTTTTCAAGATAGCACAGCTGTACAAGATGTGAAGGTGAGACTTGTGCATTCAATTAAATTAAAATTGGCACAAACTCTTTTTCCCTTATTTCTCTCGATCTCTTTCTCGACCATATCCTTTCTCTCTCTCTTCACCCATGGCATCAAATATGCTGTCACTGCCGCCCCCGTTCCGGGTTCGATCCTCTATGTGCACGCCTGTCACCCCTGTGGTGCCTTACCTGCTCCTGGGCTTGCAGGATGTTCAGTGGACCGTGGGGAATAGTCGTGGTGCGCGTAAGCTGGCCCGGACACCCCACGTAAATCAAAAAAAAAAAAAAATTGTCACTGCCGTCACTCACAACACCTCTGTTTCCTCAATATTGAGTACTTTTATCCCTTTTCACCGTCTATTCAATTTTTTATTTTTGTGATAATTTGTGTTAAGGTTAGGATTTTTGGTTAATTTAATAAATATTTTATAAAAAAAAAATTAGATATGAGAGGCCTCTAGAATCCTTTTGTATAGTCCAAAATCCATCAATTCTCTTGTTTAATTTATTTTTTTAAGGAAAAAAAACTAAATAAACATGCAATAATCAAGCCTCAATGTTTGCATACTCTATTGCCACCACCAATCAATTTTCAGACCATGCGTTGAATTCGTATGCCTAATGACTAAGTAATCTTATTAATCTCATGATCATAGCCATATATTAAGATAATTTTATAAAAAAAATTACACCATGATGCTTTTAATATAGTCGTGGAATGCAATTTTTAGCTGTAAAATAATGTCTCAATCGCGGCTAGAAGAGCATAAGTGTTTTTCACTTGGTTACATACGTCAATCATTTTTATTTTTAAAATCTTATATATAATAATTAAAATATTAAATTACTCCCCAATCAATTCAATTATAATTAAAAAATAAAATATAAAAAAGCCTTAGATGCAATTTAATTAATTTTTGGCTTTTAAAAATAATTCAGACATTTCTGATAACAAGTTTATTAATTTTTTACAGAGAAAAAAATCATCATTTTATAGTTTCAAATTACAGTAAATAAATCTATATCTCACACCGAAAGTCTGAGTTTTTTAAGTTTTTGTTAATAGACACTAGTTTATTTATAAATAACTGAGAACGCTTCTTGGCTCTTTGCTCTTCTTAGTCCTCTCCTCGTCTCCATCACCTCCTGAAAGGTCGTATAATTCTCAATTAGTATATAAATTAATTAATTAACACTGGCTAAACTATTCCATGTCTCTATCTGATCGTTGCCCGAGACAAGCTGGTACTGGAAATAGCTTTCTGATGATAGTTGTGGATAAACATTAATTAATATTCACGTTATTTCTTGATCATTGTTGAGAATACGACAGCTGCTATTCTCAAGAATCACAGGATTATGCTGTGTGGTATTTGATGATTACGAGCTCAATCACATAATATATTGTATTTTTTGTAGGTAATTAAACACCAAACAAAATTCCTTAATTAAAGAGTGGTGCATATAAGATAAGATAAGATAAAATATATTATAGTATAGTATTATTTGCCTTATGTTATATTTTACCAGAATCATATCACATGTGGCAAGCGGAAAATTGATTATATATGCTCAAATTGATCAAACACAGGATGCTACGTCCAAGAGAATGAGACAAATGTATTTCTTATAAAAAGTCTTAAACTAATTACAGTCCTTCCTAACGTATTTCTTCTAGGGTTCTACTAATTACAGCAATATTATCTCATGATTGTCACATTTTGCATCTATCAAATGAATGAGTTGCGGACTTGAAATTAAGTAATCTCAACTTTCTAAGTTAAAATGATTTTTGATGATTTTGCGTTCTCATATTAAAACCGTTTAAAACATATAAAATTAACATTATTTTTAAATTATAATTTTTGAAAAAGAAAAGGCACTTTAAAAGACACTCGAAATCTTTTAGAAAATATTTTATTTTTTTGATATTTGATTATGATAATAAATCTTTTTGGTGTTTGGCATATATAAAGAATATGCTTTAAAAAGAAAACAGCAATAGTTAATTAGTGGTGGAGTCTATGGTTTATTAACAAAACTAATTTTTTAAAAATATTTTTATCTTTTAAGAACCGTGAGTTATTTTCTATTGTTTTAAGTTTATTTTTCCTTTTGATATAAAACATTTCATATTGGTCAAGTTTTCCTAAATAAATAAAATATGAGAAATGAGAAAAATATTTTATATGAAATCACTGTAGCATGAGGAAAAACAAATATTAATTTGTTGAAATGTTCTATACCAATTGTTAAAAAAAACTAGATACGCAAATATTTAATTTTCTTAACAATTATTAATGTATTGGTTACAAGACTTTTATATTTATAGAAAGATTACAAGGCTAAACTATTATAATTCAATAAAGATTCTAATTAACTAGTTAAATAAATATTCTAAACATAAATTTTTTTTTTTATCAAGGATTTCTATTTAAACTAGGATTTCTTAATATCTCAACAATCCCTTCTTTAAACCGATGTTCTTAAACACTCAATTTAGCAATGAAAGACTCTCCTCTAAACATGGTATTCTTAGTGTAAACACTAAGTAACTTTTTGTGCATTACAAATGACTTTAATATGAGGGACTTGTTGAATATATTAGCGGTTGGTTCTTCACTTTTATAATAAATAATTTCATTTGTTCCATCATTTATGAGATCTCTTAGGAAGTGAAATTTCACTTCAATATGTTTTGTTTTACTATGTAGAATTAGATTTTTAGAAAGTCTAATTATTGATTTGTTGTCAAAAAAAAATACCATGTCTTTATCTTTTGATATTAGAGACGAGCTGTATAATATTAGTTATTATGACAAGAGCAAATAGAAATGATTAATAATTTATGTATTTTATATTGATCTTTAGATAGCTATAAAAAATCATGTTTCTGAGGAATGAGATTTGATAATTGATATAAATATATATATGATATAATATTACACTGGTCTTATCATATTTTCTGAGATACCCATGCAATTTAATGCACTGTATCCCTAAATATTTTTCCACGTGAATTACTTTACAAAATAATTTGTTTAAATGTGGTAACTTACCAAAAACACTCCCATTCGGATCGTGCATGATATCGAAAGCAATCAGGACAACCGATTTGAACTAATTTGGAGTCGAGACTTGTTTAATTAAAGCAAAAGAAGATAAAAATTCCCGGAAGGTCTTTTCAATCGCATTTCCCTGCCACTAGTAGTACTTGTCAGTTCCCCATATAGTTCAGGTCTTGTCACGGGCCATTTGTCCAAGGGTCGCTATCCCACGGACAGGGATGCATTGATCTTTGAATTTGAAAGGTAATTTCAGACCAAATTTCCGAAGAAAACATCCATATTGTCAAAACTGAATGACTAGAATAACTAGTCTAAACGTACAGCATGCGTAGCAATATTATTATTTTTTATCTTGTCCAGTTCGTCAGTACAATCTAATTTCTGACTTAAGCTCACGTGACCCTTGGCTTAGTCCTTGGAGCTTTTGGTCCCCAGAACTGATCGATCTGTTTGCTTGGATTCCGAAGTTCACATGATGGGTCTAGCGTTGGACGAGTCCTTGTGACTTTCAAGTTTCAAGGGTTTCGAAGAATGGTAGCTTCCCGACTTTCTTTTAGTTGTTGAAGTATTATCAGACAAGATTTCCACTGAGAGCAATTCGGTTTGGTTTGTAACTCGGACTTGTAACTTGAAATTGTAATAAGTATGACGTCACAATCACAACTCTTCGCGGTGTCACGTTCACACAGCTAGTTTTAGAAGACTTTCTCGTACTTGTCAAGCCAATTAACGACAAGGATTTCGGATCAAGTTAATCCAAGCTAAAGTAGGGCTCGACGAGCTGGTCAGTCTACCTCTACTTAAAGGTTGGAATCGCTTGATTAGGTCGACGGCTTCTTTTGTGTTCAATGATAGAAGTTGAAAGTTGCCGTTTGGAGAAGTGAAATTTAAGAGAAGAATATTAGGAAAGTTCATTTAGAACGAGGATCAATCATGGCAACAAAAGAAAACGATAAAGGGACGAAAATGTGTGTTTATTAATGTAGTCTAAGTTCAAATAGTGAAAAACTAGGGGCCGGGCATTTTTTTATTTTTGTATAAAAAAAATGATATTTAGTTATCACAAATGTGTTATAAAAAATATTCATGATTAGGGTGATTAAACCAACTAAGATAAATAAACTGATTTTAATTTAATTAAATAAAAAAATAATAATAAATAGATCTACAATCCATTAAATATAAAAGATCAAAACGGTTAACAACACCAATACAAGATCAAAGTTAACATATCAACAACAAAGAGGGTTAAATAATAATTTTTAATAATTTTTAGTGAAAAATAAAATCACTATTTAACTTTTGTGGTGAATTTTTTTTATAAATGTGCATCTACAATGATAGTATGTTGTGAGGGATAAGTTTATATAGTCAAAATTTTAGAGGAAAAAACTCAAATTTTTCTCCAACTTTGTTTCCAAACTGAAAATTTGTGACCATATTATTCATTCATTTTTAATTGGATCCCCCAGCTAAGAACTCTCCAGTGGGTTCTTGAAAGTTTAGAAATTCCTCAAATTGAGTAATATTCATGAATGTTTTGTGTTTAAAGTACAAATGACAACTGCTTTATGAAAAAACTTAACACTTGCATTTTAAGACTTTTGACCATTTCAGATGAGATATCAAATTAGGAAATTTTAGAACTTTGAAAATTTTATTAAAAAATTTGAGGGGCAATATTGAAAATTTTAGATTGTTCGAAATCTAATTTAAGGTTTCCGTATGATATAACCTTTTTTGTAGTGAGGACCACATTGTATCTTTGGAGGAAAATGTGAACTATTAGCAAGGCTTTTCACACCAAAAAAAAAAAAAACGAAATTTAACTTAATATAATTGAAATTAGATTGTCATAAAATTGAACATGTATTGTAAGTGAAAATTGATGAGAGTGGCGATGGTGATTTTCGTAAATGTTTTTTTTTTCTATGGAGAATCGAAACGGAATGAGAAAGAGCCAACAGTTTGGATTATTTGGGCAAGGGGTGTGGGAATAAAATTAACTTTTTTTTTTTTTTGGTGTGAAAAGCCTTACTTCTTCTTCTTCTTCTAATGATAGAAATATCTTCGATATTGCTGGTTGGGAAGTCACTGCATCTTAGACGGGGTGCAGCCGAAACAACACAAGCATCTACAGTTGGACTGGGCCTAAACCACTGCTCAGTGATGGGTCTAGTATAAAACCAACCCGTACATTAATGACAGGCCATTGGCCCAAGTAGAATAATAAAATCGTGCAAAAAAAAGTCAATCATTTTTATTATGGCACCCCCCCACTACCAGCTTTGGCGTAGGGATACATGCAGGCAACAATGCAAGCATTTGGAAGTCCATCGTTTTTTTTTAAGAAAAAAAAATGAAAGCGACCGAGTTTCTGAACTCTACATTCTAGCAAGTCATCTCTTATTTGAGGGGGTGCCTCTCACGTAGTTCCCTACCTAACGAATAAAATATCCCATGATCATTTTGAAGAATACTAGCATACATTCTATATAAATTAGGAATTTTATGCATGACAACCCAATAAGCTCAAGTTTCTATCTTCTCGTCCGAATTAGTGTGCTTAACCCAAAAAAGAAAAAAAAGAAGAAGGAATGAAGTGCTCTTTTTCCTTTGGTTTTCTCCTCATCCTTGTTCTTCCCTTGATTTTAGCCTCAGCCCAGGACGGAAAATATGAACGCGCGGCCTACCATGATAATTACGAAGGAGCAGTCCAGAAAGATCAAGATTATGAGGGCCAATACCAAGATCAAGAAAAGGGTCCAGCTAAGTATGATAAAAATTATGAAAAAGAAAGAACGCCAGCACAGAATGATCAACATTACGACCAAGAAGAACAAGATTATCATGTACCTTCATTGGAGATCTCAACATTGCTGGATAACTTGCCTTCAGATGATCTGTTATCTTTTGGATACTATAGCAAGAGCTGTCCTAAAGCTGAATCCATCATTAATAAACACGTGACCAAGTGGGTTGAAGAGGACCGAACCCTTGCTGCGAGTCTCCTGAGGTTGCACTTCCATGACTGTGCCGTGCATGTAAGAATCCCTTCAAACTGTTTCCTTCGTTTGTACATTTATTTTGTTTAAGTCTATTTACAATTTCTGTTATTTGAATATTTTAGCTCAAATGCTCTTGTCAAATGACCTTCATACATTCCAATTCTCAAATCAACGTAAAAAAAAACTAGTATACCATATAATCCCTCGGTCTTGCACCCCTGTACAATGCTCGTACCCAAATCCGAGCAACATGTGTAGTTACAAGTGATTTTAATTAAACCCTACCTTTCCTCAATGGCATAAAATTAATTGCTTATTTATTTATCGTTCTTTACAGGGTTGTGATGGCTCCATTCTGTTGAACCATGAGGGAAGTGAGAGAACATCAGAGGCAAGCAAGTCTCTTAGGGGGTTTGAAGTAATCGATGCTATCAAAGCTGAGATGGAGAAAGAGTGCCCAAGAACTGTATCGTGCGCTGACATTCTTACCGCAGCCTCTAGAGATGCTACCGTTCTTCTTGGCGGTCCATACTGGGACGTGCCCTATGGAAGGAAAGATGGGAAAGTTTCTATTGACAAGGATGCTGAATTGGTGCCAATGGGCAGGGAAAACATCACTACCCTGATTGAATTCTACCAATCTAATGGTTTGAATGTCCTTGATTTGGTGGTTCTCTCAGGTGAATTAATAGCATAATTATTAGTGTTTAATTAAGAACTTGAGAGCCAAATGTGGATATGGATCTATACTAAATGTAGTTAATGCTCTGTTTTGTGTTTGACAGGGGCACATACAATTGGCAGGGCTACATGCGGTTCACTACAATATAGGCTGTACAACTATGCAGGAACCGGCAAACAAGATGAATCCCTTGATTATAGATACGCGAACTTCTTGAAAAGAAAATGCAGATGGGCCTCTGAGTATGTTGATCTAGATGCTACAACCCCACGGACTTTTGACAATGTTTACTACAAGAATCTTCAAGACAAGATGGGACTTCTGCACACAGATCAATCGCTATATTCTGATTCAAGGACTTCTCCAATTGTTGATGCGTTGGCTGATGCGCCTTCCGATTTCTTCAATCACCAGTTTGCAGTGTCGATGACAAAGCTCGGCAATATTCTAGTCCCTGCAGTTCAAGACGGAGGTGAAATTCGAACCAAATGCTACTCCGTCAATTCTAATTATTGAAAGACTTTGTTTGTGTAATGTAATTGTTTTCTGAGTTTAATTTGTTCGTAATTTCCATGTTTTGTATTTTTTTTTAAATGATTTTGTCTTCCTGTTTATCAGCTGTGTATCAAAAATGAGAATGTTATTCAACAAATTAACCAATCTATAATGTCAAAATAGTTTTGACCGTCTATGTTTAACCTTAATTTCCAACAGCTAGCGAATTGCAAAGTGATGTTTGTTTTTATCTAAAGCATTCCATGATGTTTTCATGTGTCTGATTCGTTCAGTAAGGTTACAAAACAACAACAACAGAGATAAGAGATTAAGCAAACCTTAAACAAGATTAAATGGAATTTAAATTGGAATCCATAATAAAGTTTATGATATTACTAATTAAATATCCTATGAAATTGGCTAATATGGCTAGAAAATTTTGGAACGAAATACATGATTCAAAACATGGAAAAGGCTAAATTTCCTTCCAAACAAATTGGTAATGCCAGTTGAATCATGTGAAGATACTATGGAGGACAAAATATGAAGATACTATTATTAAAGATGGGAAGGTTATATATAAATATTCAATGTGTATTTTAAATTTCCCAACAAATCTCCTTTCAGGACCCACCTGGTCAGGAGACTATAGGTTGTTTCCAAACGCTCCCTCACTGCCATAAAGATCACCATCATCAAGCGGTAAACAAAAAAAAACCGAAACCCCTCTCGTCGTCAAGCCCGAAAAAACATTATTTATCTAGCTGGCTAGCTATTACTGCTCTGCATATTTTCACCGTCATTAGAACAGGACATTGATAAAGCCATCCACTTATCCCCATCACCCTCAACACATTGCTAAAGCAGTCCACCACCCTTTGCTTTCCTTCTTTTTATATATTCTTTTAGCTTGACTCCTCGCTCTCTCTCATTTGAAATATTCATATTACAAGTCTTTCTTCACAAGACACAAATCCTCTCTTTCCCTTTCAAGCTCTTAATTTCAAGCTTGATTCTCACCTCTGCCAACCCTTAGTTTAACTGGACATGAATGTATATATATAGATGTTAAAATCACTTAACCTTGTGTGATTCTTTATGGTTCATATATATTAATCCATTTTTTTGCATGGCTAGTGATGTAGGATCTCCCAATCTCACTTCTTTAACCATATTATTTTTCCTTCTTATCATGTTCCACACCACCATGGCCAACAAAGACCATAGATTCCTACTTAGTACCACAAGGGATGGAGGATATTTCAAGAAAAGCCTCATGGAGTTTTCTACTACGAGACCTGACATGGGCAATGCGAAGACAGTTTCAAAGGCTAATGTTATCCACATTCCTCCACAGAGTAGTAGAAGGAGAGGCAGGTTTCGAGCTCATAGATCTCCATTACCATGGCAAGAAGGAATTTTCAGTGCTAGCGCCCATGAAGTTCCTAGTGGTCCAAATCCCATTTCCAATAGGTGAAAGGAGATTGAAGTACCAGAGTACTCAAGCTCAACTTTCTTTAATTATGTCTTAGTTTGTGTTTGTTTCTTCTTTTTTTTATACAGTTAACTAGGTTTTCTTGTTAGTTCTTATATATATATATATATATATATATAAAAACAATGTGAGATCACTACAGTTTATTCTTATAATTATTGGTTTCCCAAACAGTTCCTATCCACCAATCATTTTACCATGAGATATCTGTAAATGATGATAATGATATCTGGGGATTTCTTTTGATGTTGAATGCTCATGATTATGCCACACTTCTTCTTTTGTTTGCTTCTCTCAATTATTGCTGCCAATTGCCCTTGGTTTTACTAATTACTGTTCCCTTTTATTAATTTATCTCCCAAGATAGAAAGAAAATCCATCCGAATCATGTAATTTATTCAGTCATCACCACTTGACCAAAAAGATTACAGAAAATTAATGAGGTGGGTACGTAATTTATGGAAGAAGCCGGAAAGTAATTATATAAAACCTCAAAACAAAATGTCACTAGCATATTTAAATATATATTATTTTTCAGGAGTTATAATAAATTACTAGTATATAGTATTTTTTTTTCCTTTATGTGAAAAATGGTTTTGCTTGTATAAAGTACTATTATGGTTTATAGAGAGCATGATGTTCCTTTGTAAGGCCTGCCCTTCTTCAGTTGTATATGTAATATTTGAATACTCACAGTCTACAACTGAAGTAATATTGGAATAAGGTATCATTTAGGAACTCCCATGTAAGGTAACCATTCCAAATCCTTCGAATTTTTTATTTGGATTTATATATCCTTAAATTAAAAAAAAAAAGAAAAAAAAGTATGAGTAGTTACTCGCTGAGTTCACTTTGAAAAGCGAGATAAATAAATGATAAAATAGAAAATCAAACCCTGAAGGATTTAACTTAACTGATCAGACCCTAGGTTTGTTTTCTAAAAGTCACAAGTTCGAGTCCATAAACTTCAGGGCTATTGGAGGCTTACATGGTCGTTAACTTCAGGACCTGTGGGATTAGTCAAGATGTGTGTAAACTGACCCGGACACCTACGTTAATAATAATAAAAAAGAAAATCAAATCCAATACCCACTTTTTATTTTCTTTTATTTTCTCTCTTTTTATGATTATTTTTTTAAAATTAAATATAAGTAGTTATTCTTGCATAATCTAAGATTTTTCGAATGAAAGAGAAGAAGTATAAATTAGTAGAGTTAGTTAAGAGATACTTGTAATTTCATAAGCAAGTAATAGGATGGATCACCATTTCCACTTTTGATTCAATATGAAATGATGTTTATTTTTGTGTTCAGAATTACGTTTATATACATTTCAAAAATATATTTAACCTAAAAAAATATTAAATTAATATTTTTTTAGTAATTTTTTTATGATTTTAATGTATTGATATTAAAAAAAAATTAATATATTTTTAAATAAAAAATATTTTTTAAAATACCATAAATCACCGATATCAAAAACACGAGAGGTGGAATGAGAGACATAATGATTAAAAAAAATGTGTGGGTTTGGGCTTTTGTTTAGGACGAGACTAAATACAATTATGAAAGGGGAAAGAAAGCCCAAATTATCATAGTTTTGCGTGTAAAGCTGGCGTGAAGGGTCCCTTTTCTTTCCTCATTTCAACTTCCCAAAATATCCCTTCTTCTCTCCTGTTTACCACATTTACTGCCACTTTATCTGTTTCCGTTTCGGAAATGATGTAGAGATTATTTTTTAAAATATTTTTTATTTTAAAATATATAAAAATAATATTTTTTTTTATTTTTAAATTTTTTTTTGAGATCAGTATATTAAAATAATTTTAAAACATCAAAATAATTTAAAAACATAAAAAATATATTAATTTAAAACAAACTTTTTTTTAAAACAAAATTTTTTAAAAAATTATAAATTTTATAAAAGGTTCCTCTCTGTCCATATCTGCCTCAACCATGTCTTCATCCTCTTGTTGGCTACCTCCACTTGTATGTTTTTTAATGCAAGGAACTGCCTGCATTAATTTGTCCCAGGTAAACTTAGACAGGAAACAAGCATGAATTTAATTCGAACTTTGAGAAATATATTTTGAAACGATCGATCAAGTACTTATTCTTTATGATGACCAGCGTAAAAACTTGCACTGCCAAAAAGAAAAAAGGAAGTCCAAAGCCTGGCCAAACAGAGAGAAAAGGGAATCTAGCTAGCTATATGTTGTTCAAGGATTTGTTACTTTTAAGTTAATGACGTTTTGAATGATCACATATTCCTTCGTGGAACGCAAGCATTCGTGCATGGAGTGGGTTCGAAATCATCCCATTAAGATTACGAGCTAGTTAAGATTCGACTGTAGATTATAATATAATGTTTTCTTTTTTTCTTTTCTTTTTTGGTTGATTGGTTTCTTTTTTCTTTTTAATCCTTCAATTTGTTCGTTTGAAGTTGTGTTAATTTGGAATCGAGCTTAATGGTTTGTTTTGACTATCTAATTAACTTGTAGGATTCCAGGGTGTCAGGAAAAAAATCTATCGCTCAGTTGATGCTTGATTTGGTAAAATTAAATGAAATTTTATTGATTGAAATAATTAAAACTATGGGGACCGAATTTGAACAATAGACAAATATTCAACCCTTTTTTCTTTAAAGAATCAATTACTCGATTGCATGGGAAGGGTAAAGATCAACACTTTTTTTCACTCAATTTCTTTTTTCAATTTGATCCTTTAAAGTTGAGTTTATTTGTGATTGAACTTAATAATATTTTTTTGGTTTTCTAGAAATGGGGATCCCTCGATGTTGAGGAAAAATCTTGACGCACAATTGATGCTTAGTTTTACAAGATATAATTCAATTTTATTGATTTAAAATAATTAAAGCTTGATAGATCAAATTTAAAATTGATAAAAATTACAAGTGGGGTCAATAAGTAATGGCAAAGAGATTGATATATGCATTACACGCGTCAGCGTGTGAAGAAAGCTATCGCGCTTTAGCAGCATGCGCAGTTTCCTCTAATGTCTAAACGCCACCATCCTTGGTGGCCCTGAAACGTCTCAACGAGGTCTTACTAGTTGTGCGACACGTATAGTTGATGGAGACGTGTGGTGGCTTCTTTTTATTTTTTTTCTTCTCCTTTCTCTTCTCTCCTTGGTTTATGCACTCATTCTCTCCAAATTACATTTATAATCTTTTTAATACCACCAACTTAAACACAAATAACTAGATTAACATTTGGTAAGTGGATGTGTTCTTGATCACATTATTATCTGAGATTTGATTTCTAATAAAGGCTACAAGAAAACAGTTTACTGTTTGTAAAGTAAGACAAGCATTAAACCTAGTTGCTTCACTACTGATGAAGTAATTAGAGAGTGTGCCTCTACTCTCCAAACCGTAGAATCTACTGAAGCCTCAAGATTATACTATTTCATGTGTTTATGTATCAATACATAATCATAGATGAAAATGCACACAGTTTCACAACTCAATATATAGCCGTTATACTTGTAGAGACAGATATTGACAGGGAGAAATGCAAAGAAATTTTCAAAGAGAGCCAGTTATAGACATTGTTTCCATCTTCTCGTTTTTATTAGTTTTTTAAAAAAAAATTTTATTAAAAACTAATATTTTGCTTATATGCTGTCCATGATAGTCTCAACCCCTCTATAGATGTGTTTTATACCAATCTATATCCCTATAAGTTTTTTCTTCTAAAATATTAACGTCCATTTCAACAGCCTAAGAAGCAGGTATCAGAAATTCGAACTTATAATAAGTTATATGAATCTTGGATTTGGGTTTACCCCCTCATGGGAAACCCACTCATGATTCCAGTCCAACATTGTTGATGCATCGGTTCCAATATAAATGACCTATTTAAAGACTATCTAAAATCTAAACTTGCACCAGGAGGAAGAAGAAGAAGAAGAGTAAATTTGCATATCTAGCATGCCTAACTAGGAGACTGTTATAATTTTGCTTGAAATAACCATTGATTAGTATACTTACATGTTTAATTAATCTTACAGACTTATAATTTACAAGCTCAGTTCACAAATTAGTGTTACTATTACAGCATGTATACTATGATGCTGCATACATATAAAGGTGACAAGATATTTGTAATGGATTATATTCCCTCACTTTCAATCATTATAAAAACTTTGCTAAAAGCAAGTTTAAGTCAAGACAGAGACGCCCATATGCATGTTTTGTTAATATTTGCCACTGCCACAAGTCTAGAAGAACGGGCAGTAAGATGGTTTACTTTTGGCAATCAAAGCATCATGCTGTCTTCGCTTTTGATTTTGAGGAGTTCAATCACTTTAAGAAAC
Source organism: Populus trichocarpa (assembly GCF_000002775.5). Lineage (NCBI taxonomy): Eukaryota > Viridiplantae > Streptophyta > Magnoliopsida > Malpighiales > Salicaceae > Populus > Populus trichocarpa. Next base: position 16,701,875 of record NC_037287.2, on the reverse strand, counting down.
TTTTGTAACAAAGACTCAAACCATACCTGCCTTCCTATATTGCCTGCACTATATATGAGAGACTGTAGTTTTAAAACAACGCTTTGAAACATCTAACACCAGCAGTCTTGTCATCTTCAAAGGGAAAAGAACTGCTTGTCGCCCTCGATCAAAGTGAATAAAGGAGAATTTTCATAGCTGTTTTCCTTTCTTTTTACCCTTTACTAAAAGTTAAATTGTGGTCTGGTGCCTCTGCTTTTTGCATGGATAAGAAAACTTGAAAGCTACAGTTTTGGGGTTGGATTGAATGACATTTGGGTCACCTCACAAAACGCATGCATGCTGAACATCTATATATGAGTAAAAAAAATAAAAAAAAGAGAGTTTTCTTGGTTTTTAGCACAATAATAATAATAAAAATAACACGGTGGAGAAAATATTTAAAGATCTAGTATAGTTAAAACCATACTATTGCACAATTTTATATAAAATTAAAACCATGATCCTCATTTTTTCCCTTTCCTCGTAGGCAATTGCCCCCCTGCGATCAGGCGCCCCCCCCCCCTCTTTTTTACTAATAGATCCTTAGGGTTTTTCTTGATAAATTAACGAGTTTCGTTATTTATTGAATAAAAATGTTTGATATTTAATTTAGTATTTTATAAAAAAATCTTCAAAGTTTCTAATTTTAAATCACATAAAACAAATTTATTCAGCTAAAATTAAATTCATAGTTTTTTTTTTTTATTTGATTTTGAGATGAATGTACATGCTCCTATACAGCTATACTAAGAATAGGAAATAATAACAAAGAGCATTAATTGTTTGAATAAAATCTATTTAATTTGCATGAATAGATATCTATTAAAATATGATAGCACATATCACCATCATCATTCCCTTCAATTTGTCCAAACCATTCTAAGGTAATGAGAAATAATAACTAGAGTTCAAGTGATATATAAATTAGACATGTAGAAGAGTCCTTCCTGCTATACAAACCATGTCTCTTGATCGACTAGGATTTATAGTATTTTTTCAAATAATTTTTTGTTTTTAACAAGGCTCAAGCCCTAAAAGGATCCAAAAATAAATTCGGGTCCAGGCTCCGTGGCCTGGGCCTAGTGCCGAGAGTGCAACCTAGCACCTCTTAAGGCCAGACTTGGCATCATGAAAGATGGAACGATTATAAAAGATATCTTCTCCTAGATGCCACCACCCACAATAGCCAAACCGCCACCACCCACCATGGCCAAACCAGCATCAAACAATGGCCAAACCATCATTGAAACCTTCCTAGCAACACTCCAAATGCAAGCAAAAGATCAAAAAGCCTTTTTGAACACAAATTAAACACCCACGTACATATACATATATAACACCATCACCCACCACGGACATAGTCCATGATCAAACTGCCATCAAAACCTCATTTACAACACCCGCAACAAGGGTAATGTGCCTAGCAACATTGAAGTTGGTGCCGACATCAATGATAACAATGACAGTTTTAGTAACAATGATGATGTTCACCTAAGCTACAATAACAATGACAATGTTGGCAACCACTCTGCAGCCAACCCCGCAGCCTCAACCTTAGCCTCCTACACTTCCACAGCCACCACATCACCATATCCAGTGCCAGTGCCAGTGCCAGTGTTCTAATTTGCATATTCATAATTGAAGTATGCTAGTAGGCATTTGGGCATGTCAATGGTATTCTCTTGATATAGAGTAGTTGTTTTGTGCAATGAATGAGATTGACACAACATGCATGAGTTGAGAACAAACATTAGGCTTCTTTTTTTCCTCTTTATTCATCTACCTTTTGCCTCGAAAGGACCGTACGGGAAAAAAATTCTTAACACTAACAAATTGCCCTTAATTGGCTATCACAAAGAAAAATCCTTAAAGACTTTCTCAATAACTACTCATGGAGCAGTTTGCCTTTATTTTTTAAAACTGGATCCAATGGACCCTAAACAGAAAAGCACACATGATAAAAAAAAACAAAGAGGAAAAGGGGGGAATCTACATAATAATCTGAGAGGGAGAGGGGTGGGCTGCTTCCAGCATGACTAGGTGGAATTGAAAATCCCTTAAAAAAAGTGACCAGATAGCTGAAATTCACTGCAAGTTCGTCATTATCTTTTGCGAGGCTTCCAGACATTTTTTGTGTTATTTGATTTTTTAGATAACTCACGCAATAAATCCTCATTGTTGCTTATCCACAAGAATATCTCAACCTCCCTACAAGATTGAAATGAACTTTCCAGCTATCACTCAACTCATGATTTTAAATAGAGGAAGGGGTGGGGGGGGGGGGGGGGGGTTAGTGTTACCTACCAACAAAATTATTATGATAATGCCAAAATAAAAATATATGCTCTCTTTGGGTCAGGATCCAATTACTTAGTGAACTAATTGAAAGGAGAACATTTTGTGCCTCATTACTGCCATATTAATTTAGAAAAAATGATTCTTTGATATGTTGCTTCCCATTCAGGAGCACATTATTAAAAGGATGTCCACAAAAGAGTAAAAAGAATGGCAAGCTAGGAGCCAATACTAGCCAATCCATCCATAGAGCTGGCCAAGAAGTACTGGTCGTCAGACTGAAGTGATACCATACTGGAGATTCAAAAGAAGGTAGAAGTTATATAAAATGAAAGCAAACATTAAAACTAAAACCAAGAATTACATGTTTTAGAAACCCACTAACCAGCATATAGATGAAGGCATAAAAATAGTACGAGAAGAGTACATGTTTCCTTTGACCTGCAAAACATCACATCCAGGGTATTTACCATAATTTCACTGAAATGAGCAGTTCCAAATGCTCAAGCTCATGTTCAATGCATCACACAAGAGGAGAAGTTATTGTGTAAAACAATTGCTGCAGGAAAGGAAAAGAACTGAAAAGGAAAGAAAGCACTATTCATCTGAAATCATCAAGTTCAAATATTGCACAAAACAGAATTGCTGCAATGACCAAAATTTTCACAGACTAGCTCTTCACTGAACAAAATAAATACAAAACAAAACAACCAGCTGGGAAGTTGCCACTTGCTTCGCTGTAGGAGGAATACAATGCAAAAAAAAATTAAGAGCGAAATTCCAATGATATTGATCTCTCTATGATTTAGGTTTTATCTAGCAATATAAAAGTAAAAAAAAAATGGCACGGTAAAATTGGGATCAAACCCATGAACTACTGCTATTGACCTTGTTTTTTTTTTTACCAAACTTAAAAATTTTATGTTTTTAAGTTCATCTATTTCCTAATAATAGCACTTCACTTCTTTTTTTGAAAACTTTAAATGAAGTGCAATAAATATGAGAGAGATGATCCAGGCATACCTTCAACAATTTCTTACTTACTCCCTTAATTTTTATTTTATTTTTTTCGTTTCACTTTAACTTGAGGTTTTGAATGGTGAGACAAATTTAACACCTGACTCAATACCTGTGTGCTAATGCTAATTTTAGTTCTATTGGTCTTCGTGACTCCTAGACTAGAAGTCAATTTATTTACATGATATCATACTCTCAAAGTTCCATAATATTTTTCTAAGATGAATGTTCACTTCCAGGACTACTTGGCGACAAATTTGGTGCCTGCAAAATTTATCATATCTAAAGGATTTAATACCTCAAACCATTGTTTACTAGAACTGGGACCTTGTCTGCCCAGTGATGAATAAGGTATTCTATGCCTTATAAGTCTATCTGGAACCCTTTCTTGTTTTTCACGAACATCAACTGTCAAAATTGCTCCATTTATTAGCCCACATAAAACAACATTCCCCTGCAGCAAAATAAAAAACAGATATATTTCAGATATTGTAGGCAATTGATTGACAAAGAAAGTCTGTAGTGACAAATGGCAATAATCCTTTGTAATTATGTTCCGTGTGCCTCATGATCTTTAAAATGAGATTAAATTTATGAGTGAAATAATGGGCAGAAAGCCATGCAGATTACTATACCACTAGCAGCTGGAGATGTCCGCAAGCCAACCTAAACTTTAGAAATAGAATCAATTTCCTTTTCCATCATTTTCAGCCTGTCAAGCTGCTAAACCACAGATATAAATGCAAGATGGCAACTTTGTCCCTTTCGTCTACCCATCAGATAGCAGCCCTTCTACGGGTTCTTTAGGTAGCATTTAGTTACTGTTTTAGAACCGAAAAAACAGAGACAGTAGAGACAGGAGGGGCATCTCTCTCATGTACTTCAGAAGTACAAAAATTCCCTCCAAGATTATAACACAGACAAATTTATAAATTTATTTTATGTCTCTGTCTTTGTCAAATATATTTTTGTCCCCACACTGTCTCTGTCTCTTTTTTCCTAAGATGGTAACCAAATGCCCCCTTAGAGAATGATTCACTTTGTGGATACTGAAAATTTGACCAAATAAGTCCGGTTTGGTTTTAGCTCGAGGTTCAGGAGAAAATATGCTTTATCAACTTATCAAACCATTTTCACTTCTTTAACAATCATAGTACAGTCATGTGAGATGATAATGTCCTGGTGGCCATGAAGCAACTTAATGCAGGTGTTGTACCAAAAAGATTAGAATGTTACCGATGGATCGAGCTGTTGAGACAAAACATCACTTTTGCTTCTACACACCCATGATGCCATTCCAGTTTCCAAATTGACCAGGGCAGCTCCCAGATTTGTTCCTGTAACAGCCAAAATAAAAAAAAATGTTAATTCATGAAAATAACATAGAATTAATGTCAATGCATTGTAGCTATCCCTGAACTCCTACCAAACTAATCATTAACACCCAGGTGGTCAATTATAGATACAGACTGGGACTGGCAAGTTTCTATTTATCTTTTTAAAGCATCAATCTGAATGAGAAAAGAACTAAACTAAACCTGATAGCATGCAAAACTCCAAGACACGGTTTTCTAGATAAGTTCTATTTCCTGACTCCAGAGTAGTGAACATAACACATATCTAAGCTAATTTCAAGACTGATAAGCTACAATAAAAACAAGACAGGAAAAAAAAAGAACAAAAGAATACTTGCCAATCACTGCCTGACTTGAGTTAGGATTGCAATCTGCAGTCCAAATGGTGCAATTGAAAGATGCAGCCTTAAACAGCATTCGACCTATAGCAGAACTTGAATCAAAATTGACTGGTTCAACAAGGTTAAGAATATAAACAGATCATCCAGATGTCTCTGATCCGAGAGTAGCTAACCTGTTTCCTTAAATTAAGGAATTACAAGTGTGAAATAGAATTCCCTGCTTTCATAACAAAACAGTAAATAACAAGTATGATAAGTGAAAAGGGAATGGCTAAAGCAAACAAGATGTGCCAAGAGTAAATTGGAAATACATAAGTTACAAAGACGACCAATTTAAAAGAAAACACTACAGCAAGACCCAAATTTGACAGAAGGCCATACATGCCCGCTACACCCAAGGAGATCTCTGCATCTTATAACATTGAGATTTCCAGGACAGGAAATGACAGCTTTTAGACTGGTAAAAAAATCCTGCTAATTAAGGTTGACGGCACCCAAGACAAACAAATATGTCAAATCTCCTGAACAATCAGGACAGTGAAATCAAACATGGGATAAACAAGTTCAATTGCACATATATTGAGTTGTGATTTTTAAAAGAAAAACCATATGTACATGTAAATTAAAAGCAATGGACAACTAATTTAAGTACAGCATGAAATTCAAGATTAGGAAAGTTACTCACACCATAAAATTTTTTTTCCTCCAATCTCTTTGTCTACCAAACTATTGGCTTGGGAGCAAAAAATGCAATATAAAATGATGGAAATTCTATCTTTTGCCACACCATTTTGCTTTCTTTATTGAGGTGAACACCACAACATTTTACTAGTGAGCAACAACTCAAGCTCTAAAACTGAAAGATCACGAACTTTCGTACCTTTTTGGAGCATTTCGAATTTATTAAGTAAAAGCAGGTTCTTCTTAAACCAGAAATAGCATAGCATATGAAACACATGCACGAAGAGAAAATAATTGACCAATGAAGTCCCAAAATTTGGGAAGTGCAAATGTTACTGAAAGAAAGAATGGAAAGTGATAAATATGCCAAATCACCTGAAAGGGGTTAGAAGAATTGTAAACGATATAAATAAAGTAATTGATTTTATTAATCCTTTGCTTCTCATAATACTCGTGTATGAAAAGGCATCCAATTTTGATCAATTACGACTAATGTGCACATAACCCTCAGTCCTGCAAAGCTAGGAAGAAGGAGCAAGTATTGGAGTTGAGATTCTACCTTTGCCATAAAAGAAAATGAAAAGCAGACCTAATGTAGGAGCACACTACTGGACACAATGCAATATATGTCATCAAAGGGTAAATTTTGCTAGGCAGCCGAAATATAAACATGCTTGAGGATAGGGCTTAGAAGCTGTAGTCACCAAGCCACACACACACACAAGAAACACTGACCTGGGTATTGGCTGTGGATGGTTCTTGAGCATTGTTTGTAGAAGAAGAAGAAGAACCCGGAATTGAACCTTTAAGAGGGGAATACCGATTCTTCTCTTTATCATAATAAAACCCCAGAAGTTCTGCCAGCAACTTATTACTATTAATAACAAATCAAATTAAGAAGAAGAAACCTTGTGGCATGCTTTCCCAAGTAATAAAGAACTGTCTTTGTGAGTATGTTCTTCGTTTGTTTGGGCTGCGGAAGAAAGAGAGATCAAGGGAGAAGCAAGCGATTGGTAACGGCGCTCTTAAAACAGTTGCTGATGGTTATACGTAGCCAATGTTCCATCTCGGGCGGTTGGTTCGAGTTCGACCCCAGCTGAGCTACCTCGGAAGTAAGTAATAACGGAAACCCCGTTCAGGTCGTGTGGTGTTGGATCGGGTTTTCCTTGCGTTGGTTTATACAAAGTTATCAAACCCAATTTGATAATTGACTTGGTGAAGAAATTGGGTTTTGAGTTACATGAATTGCTCTAGATCAATTTAAAAAATTAATTTTTTTAAGTTTTAATATTTTATATAAAAAAATTAAAAACAATTCATGTGGATATATGTTATACATGCTGTAAATAACGAAGTTTAAAATATTATTTTAAAAGGTTTTTTATTTTCTATTTAAAAAATATTATGATATTCTTTTAAGTTGAAGTATTTAAACCAATTTTTTTTTATTCCACATTAAAAAAACATAATTTTTTTCTTGTGAACATAGAGTATATATACTAAAAAGTTTCAAATCTCATATTAAAAAAATAATTTTTTTCTTGTAAACATAGAGTATATATATTAAAGGGTTTCAAATCTCACATTGATAAAATAAAATATTTTTCTAGTGAATTTTAAAAATGATTAATAATTAACTAAAAATATAAAGAAAAAAAAGGGAGTTTCTAGTTAAAAAAAATATATATTTAAAAAAAAAATACTAGATTTTATTGGGTTGCTTGGACCACGAGTTGACTTTTATTTTTTATTTTTATTGGTCTTTTAACTTTATCCAAATTGCTCTATCTACTAGGTTGATGAGGTTCTGAATTGACAGCCGGGCTATCTGGATTTAATATCTATGGGTTTACATGAAAGAACATTATATTCGGTTTAATACGACAACTAAATTGAATAATTGTTAGACTGGATTGAAGATTATCTAAACCTCCTAAAAAGTTGTGCCTCTAAATTAGTTGTTAGATGTTGAGAAATATATTTTTTTCAAGAATTATATGAATAAGTGGTGGAAATTATGATAGAAGAAAAGGAACTTGTTAAATTCTTATTCTTTTTATCTTTTAATTCCTTACAAAGAATATTTACCAACATAATGGTTCGTTAATATTTTTTCATTATTTTCTTAAAAAATGAAAATTTTATGAATGAAAATCATGATATTACCAATAGAAAATTAAATATTAGATTTTTTAAAACATTATAATAATATTATCAATAATTTTGATTTTCTTCATATTGTCTTCAAATATTCCAACAAATCTATTAACATAATCAAGCTGTCAAAGAACCATCTCAACTCAAAAGCTTAAACTCTTGGGTGAGGTTCCAGAATATGATTTATATTATTCTCTAACACATCCCCTCAAATGAAAGCCCTTTGGACTTGAAACTTGCATAGGCCTACATTACTTTGTGCTTAATTTTTTTATCAAATAAATAAGGATGGTGAGATTCGAACTCGAGACCACTTGGTCATCAAGGCTCTGATATAATGTCAAAGAACCATCTCAACCCAAAAACTTAAGCTCTTGGGTGAGATTCCAGGATATGATTTATATTATTCTCTAATATTTTAGTGATAGAGTGATTATGGAGATTTTTGTTCACGATTTAATAATAAAATATTCAAAATCTTCATGGTTTATTATTTTTTTTTTTGAATAAGATGATGCTATCTATTATTTTGAACATCGTTTTTTATGCTCACTCAACAAAGACTTGAAAGTAAAAAAGAGCAAAACGTGTATGTATGAATACTAATTCCCAGCTGTATAAATGTTGATAGCAAGCAGATCTCTCATTTTTTCAATTGAATTTATCTACTATCTCAAAACTCTGTTTGAGCTCAAGAAGAAGTTCTCTTCACCCGCAATGGTGGAGTGCAGCCTTCCTGCAGCCCAACCATTGTTCATAACACGAGCACCAACACGAGCTGGATCACCGGTCACTCGACTTCCCTCAACCTGCTTTTCATATTCTGGAAGACCTCCTGCCTTTCTCTCTTGTCTTCTTTTCCTCTCCTCATCTCTTTCCTTCCTCAGCCAGCTCTCCACTGTTCTCATTAGTGACAAATTACTAGTCTCTTTTATTTTGGCCATTGGCATTGCGAATTGCAACTTCCCATGAGCAACATACAAAATATGCGTTGGCCACTCCTCCAAACCATCAAATATATGTGTTGCATAGATAATTGTAGCACTTCGCTCTTCACATTCCTTTCTTAGAAACTTCAGAAGGTCAGCCCTTGCTAGCACATCGAGGTCAACCATTATCTCATCAAGAAGAAGAACCTTGAATGGCCTCAGGAGACCCATGCAAATTTGCACCCGCCTTCTCTGGCCATCAGAAACCTTGTGCATCCTCCATGACAGATCAATGTCCAATACCTTGATTAGCTCAGCTCTTCTTTGAGGATCAATACCTGCCACCCCAAATATCATCTTCTCCGCAGAAATATCCATTTGTATCGGAACCTCAAAACCAGCAAAAGCAACTTCTCGCCTCCACTCTCCTCCAAGATAAGAAAGATGTCCAGAAGAAGTTAAAGCAGCAGTGTCGTGAAAAGCAGACCTTCCTAGAACACGAACCATTTGGGGTTCCACCATGTGTTTTCCTCCTAATATCTTCAGAATTGTAGTTTTCCCAGCGCCGTTGGATCCAACAAGAAGGCATCGATCACCAGAATTGAGGGTGAGAAAGAACTCATCGATCAACGGTTTGGACCCAGGCGGTGGGTGACCGTCTATTCCTGGGTACGTGAATCTCAAGCCGTTGATATCTATTGTTGGTTCTTGATGCTCCATATCGCCCATCACAACAATCTGAGAGAGCGGTCTCTGTTTTTAATCTTCATGGTTTATTGTAATGGATGAAAAGAAAGAATTAAAAAAAAACCTCTCTGGCTGGTGGAAATTTCATATTGTACGTGTTGTTGCTATTATTAGTAGTCGGGCCCTCACACGAATATTGGTAATAATTTACCACACTAGCTAGTTGTTTTTACACATGTTGCTTTTTATTAAAAAAAAAATTGTATGAATGAGCAGCACTTCTAGAAAACATTACACATATATTTGGGAGGAATCCAACCTAAACCTATCTCAGATACCTTTTAAGAATGGTGCTAATCAAACACAGATATATGATTTTTCAAAAAATTCAACGACAAGACTCAAATATGAGACATTAATCTTAGTTTTATTGTTCAAATCATAGCAGGTCTCGAGCCATAAAAAACCAAAGATTTAATGACCCAACATAACTGGAATGATCTATTAGGTTAATCTAAATTCTCATGACCCAGCATAACATAATTAACCTAGATAAAATCTAATTTTTTATAGACTATATTCACGTGGATTATTTATTAATTTTTTGATATGGAATACCTATACTACACCTTATACCTCACATTTATTTTTTATAGTTTATATCCACATAAATTATTTTTTATTTTTTCGATGTGGGATAATTATACTATATTTCATGCCTCATATTTTTTTTATAGCCTACATCCATATGAATTATTTCTTAATTTTTAGATATGTAATAGCTATAGTACACCTCATGTTTTATATTTTTTTTATAATCTACATCCACCCACGTGTATTGTTTCAAAACTTTTTCATATGAGATATTAAACCTCAAGTATATATTTTTTTATTTTTCTAGGTTGATCCAAGTTACTTTATATGATCTGGGACTGAGCTTTTTGGCCGAATCAATTTTAGACCGGGATTAACAACTATGAGTTCAACTAAACCTTTAGGAGCTTTTACACTTGTTGTTACTTAAAAACAGTATGAACCAAAACAATCTATTTCTATTCTGATAATTGAAATTGATAAAAAGAAAATCATTTTAGAGAATGATGGTGAAAGAACCTGTATATAATTCAATAGGTACTGTAATTAATCTGTGAAATTGATGACGGAGAGGGAATTCAAAGTGCAATCTTGAAGAATAATTTAAACATAGAACCCAAAGTCTTCCCTCCCTAATATTTGCCAAGGCAGTGGCATTGATCATCATGCGTCATTTTTGGTTTGAATGTACAGAGCCCTTAATTTAATTAATTACTTTGTAGCTAGCTAGAATGGCCGGGGTAAATTACCACCAAACTACATAATTAATTGACAGCATCATGTCTCCTTGAATAATATCGTAGGTTGTCTTTACAAGTCTTTGTTGTTGTTTTGGTGGACAAAAGGTCTCTGTTTTTAAAGGGGAAACAATACTTTTTGTATAAAAATGGCCCTAGCTCGGTACAAATCGTTATTTTCGAAACGGTTTTAAGCATGAAATTACAAGATATATTAATTATTTTCACAAACCATTACATAAATTAAACATGAGAAAAGAAAATCCAATTAATTATAATTATATTGTGTTCATCAATGTATTAAATTCAGATCCTTTTAAGAAGTTAGGAAACTGTAAATTAAAGATTTTCTCATAGAACAACAAAACAAAGAAAGAAGCTAGCTAGACACAATGATTTATATTATAAAAAAAAGGGGGGAAATTAACAAGAGAAGGGACGTCACTTAATTATTGGATACAAATTTACAAAGCCTTCTTCCGTACTACTCCATCACAATCCAAGTTACAGAATTAATTAGTCCACCTGGCTAGAAACTATACTCAAAACAATAATACAAGAAAAACCCCATTGCTTTAACTCTTCATAACGTCTTTCAGAATATATTACGTACTACTACTTACCAATACCATTCACAAGCATACCAGTACTAGTTTGAAAAATTTCTGCAGAGTGAAATCTCTCATCGCCGCACCAATCACTTTTTCTCTTGCAAGGCCCATGAATTCCATGCAGGTTGAACTATGGGACTAGGGTTATAGTACATCCCACAAGGCAATAGAGTAGACTCCACAAAATCAAAATCGAAGGTGGAAGTTTCAAATGAAGCAACCATATTCTGCCCAGCACCTATTAACTCATTGGTCTTCTCAATCGTTAATTCCACTTGCTGTTCTGGCTGCTCTTTTTCAGATTTTATGGATTGAATGAGTTCATAGCCACCAGCCCACATGCAGGTCTCATCTAGCATGCCAAACTCAGATGGATGTGAAGTAGAAGAGGATACAGGGACACTTCCGATTGAAGACTTGCTTCCAGACTCCAAGAAAGCTAGTGTATTAGGGTTTTGGTATTCACATGTTGATATGGAAGAGAATTTGTGCAACAAGGGGGGATATGGATTGGTATCAGGAACTGGGGGAATCGTAGGGAATGGAATGAGGGGTGCTTTCATATCCATTGAAGTATCATTGATTTGTGAATCTACTGTGAAAGTTGAGGTGGTTTGTTGATGGGAATATTGATAAGAGATCAGTTCGCATGCATTATTGTTATTGTTATGTTTGTAATTGTTAGAGAGGAGATTATGAGTTTTTGGATCTAACCCTTGTGCAATGAGCTTCTTTTTGATGCACGAGTTCCAGAAGTTCTTGACCTCATTGTCAGTTCTACCAGGCAAATGCTTAGCTATTTGAGCCCATCTATTGCCTAGCATTCTGTGAATCTCAACGATGATACTTTCTTCTTGTGCAGTAAACGAACCTCTTTTGAGATCTGGTCTCAAGTAGTTTATCCATCTCAATCTACAACTCTTTCCACACCTTTGCAGCCCTGAAAGAAGAAGCCTCCATTAGAAGGAAAAGAAACAATACAACGGGGGGGTTTGGCTTTGAAAGAACAAGAATTAAAGACCACTTCTTCATAAAAGAAAAACAAATAAACGGATCAATTAAAGAGCACCAGAGTGTGTGCGTGTGATCAGTACCTGCTAGCTTTGGAACAGAACTCCAAGAACCATGGCCATGGGTGGTTATATATTTTATTAGCTTCTCGTCTTCATCTGGAGACCATAACCCTCTCTTGACCTTCCGTTTGCTGCAGCATTGGTGGCCCGTCTTATTTCCCAAACCCTCCTGCATATCATCACAGCTCACCATTTAGAATTTGAGGGGGAAGGGGGTGCTTTCCTTCCTTATATGTTCTTGTCCTCCAGGTTTAATTAAATGCTTACCTCTCATGCACCTTTATATAAAGGCAGTCTCCCCTTGTTAATTTTGCATCGTACGTCTATATGCAAATTAATATGGAGAGGGAGGGAGAGAGAAAAGGTTGTGGAAATTTAACTTTGGGTGTACTCATGAGAGGACCACTGGTCTCATTGAGTGTCTTGGAAACTTCAAGTGTTGTTTTGAACCATTGCTCTCGACTTGATTACTACTTTCCTTTTAACCAAATAAAAAACATGTTACTACTAATTATTGGGTTGATTAGTAATTTGACATAATTAATTAGTCATCACAAAACGTGATACTTGAAGAAGCAACATACTTGTATAGCACATCTACTTTTAAGTATTTGTTTACTCAATATATCTTCATGTCTAATTAAGCTAGCTGTATGAAAATGAGTATGGGTTCTGAGGATGATTGATCTATGCAGATATTTTTCCTCTCGTTGCTTTTTAATCATGTCTTTTCCTTCCAATTTATGAAGAAGTTTGATGCATGCATATTGTTCTTGGATACACACACACCGTTCTGCTTCATTTTGCACTAGCTGAAATGTTTTCGTTGTGAATTTGTTGATAACCCACAATCCCTTTCCTGCATGCTTGACAAATTCAATGAGGAAGTAGGGCATTTTTTTATGAATTACGAACAACTGTTATACTTAATAGATCGAAAAGGTATCAAGAGTCTGTAGAATCAGGAGATTTACAAACAAAACAAGAGACCCGTGCGGAGTTAGAACATATATAAACTAATAAGTTGACAAGTGATCAAGTTAAGGAAGTTTGGTTTGAATTTAGTAAAACATAGGTGCAATGGAGCTGTAATGAATACTACATAACTAGCTAGCTACAAAGACCAAACCAAAAGTAATGTTACGCCATTGTGAAAAGGACATAATTACGGAAGTTGGGGGATTAATCATAATATGGCCATTTAGGGAAGACCTAATGATTTAAAGATAAGCACATCATTTCTTGCATCTAAATTCAACATGAAAAAGCCCTCCACCCAGAGTGCTGTCTCCTTTTTTCCTTTTCAGAATATAAAACACACACTACATATGCATATACACACACCTGCTCATATATAGATGTTAATAAATATAGTAAGCATATGATACCCTTTCTTCACTCAAACAGTTGCTTGAATGTGAGAATTTCTTGGTGTCAACGAAGATCATTATGATTGGACATGTCTGCTTTCATCATTTTCACCCTTCGCTTTCCTTGTTTTTCCTGTTACAATTTATACCTTTCAGGGGAGAAAATCACGTGCTAAAGCAAAGCAGCAACGATCGAGGTCACAAATAATCTAGCACACAAACTTTAGGAGAAAAACCTGACCATTCAGCCTTTTGGGTTTCATTTACAATATCTTTGTTCATTTGGTTTCCCTCTAATATAATCATTGCACTTAATTAAAGCAGGTTAAATCTTTCTATAATCTACAAAGCTTCTTTCACTCTTTCGAGAGGTGGAAGTCAAAGTGTCCTATATATATATATATATAGATGTTGTCAAGGCATGGTTCGGAATTCGTCCCCCGTCCTGATTGATTTTGTGTTTGGTAAATCGTCATTATTATATATGAGACTCTATAATTAGACCCTAAGAACTATATCCTTAGCTAGGTATAAGCAGCCTCCTGTAAATAAAACAGTGAGACGTTGTTAAAAGCTTTCTTTTAATTGTTGATAATTAAGTGGGCAAATTAATCACCCAATGCTCAAGTGGTAATTAAGAGCAACTGTGTATGACTAGCTAGGTTCGTTAATAAATGTAAGCCAGTAAGTGTCTCTAGCTCAATTTAGTGGGGCATGTATACATAGATCATAAATATATATGGAAATCAAACTTTTCCTACCTTAATAAAATATATTGAATGAGCAACAACATGAATTAGCTTAGATTTTTAAATTCCCCCCCCCTAAAGGAGGCTCCAACTCGAGATTTTTTGAGAGCAAAGAGACATTAATACCAATTGAGTAACATTTCAGCTAACATTTAGTTAGTTTGTCTAAGAGAATTAAGTAGAATGTATAGGATAAGGCTTTTAGGCTGTTAATGCCTCTCAATATATTGAGGAGTAAATTTCAAAAGTCCACCCTGATCTACTTATATCTGGTTAATTACATCTTCCATATATCTTGCAACCTTGTGTATATATCACATCATTAGTTTAAACCTGATAATTACTAATTACATCCTCTATATATCAACACAAAAGTCAGTAAAATAGTATTAATTTAGTGGCAAAATAACGGGAAAATAACCATATATATATAAAACCCATTTTAAGGGAAGCAAGGAATGTACGTAGTGTCGATGGGAGGGTTTTAGTTTCAAGGATCATTTATGAGAATGAAAGAGAATATTTGTTATAGATTGAACGAAAACTAGCTTGAAGGTATAGTAGCAGAATATGCGAGCATATATAATTAGCTACAGATATACGTGAAATGTACGTGATTATACAAGCAATATGTTCACGTAGACGTGACCCAGATAGCTATATATGTCTTAGTTAAGCACAGAAAACAGATAGCTCTGTTCTGCATCTTAGATGTGTGTTTGGTATTGTAATAGTTTATGTGGTTGTGATTTGAAAAAAATTATTGAATAAAAAATAGTTTAATGTGTTTATTTAAAAATACTTTTGAAATTGAGGTTATAAAATAATTTTAAAATATATATATTAATATATATTGATGGTTTTTAATTTAAATATTGTAGATTTAACTATTGTTATTACATCATTAAATAAATAATATTTTATATAAAATATTTTTTATTGTTACATTAAACTATCTACAATTCCATCACGTATGAAATACATCCGACAAGAACTACAGTTTTTTTGGTTTCTTAAGCGCGCAACAACATCAGGTAAAATATAATCAGGAATAAAATTGGGATTGCAATCAAATTCTGCAAATGTTACGCCATCAAGCGATCTCCGTTTAATTTATGTAGTGTCATTGAATAATTTAAACACTAGTTTTTTGAATAAAACATAATTAAAAATAAAAAATAAAAAATAAAATAATTTTTTTTATTTTACTAGGTCGGACCCGGTTTAATACATTTAGTTGGACTGTACCTGATCTGGCCGGAATAGTAGAGACATGTTCTACTGTTCACGTGAACAGTAGAGTCACTCTCCAATGTTCACTTAAGTGAACAATGAAGAATGATTCCTCCACGGAAAAAGTAGCGAAGAGCTGCTTTGTGTCACCCTGCGTTTCAAATATAACTAACAATGAAGTTCATGAACAGTAAATTATGTTTTAATTGTTATCAAACGATTATTTCCTATAATTTATTTTAAAAACAGTAGTAATCACGAAAAACAAACATGCTCTAACCTCCAAGACTTAGGCCTGACCACATATCAAAGAGGCTAAACCACAATATATAGTTCGAGACCTGCCCTTGGTTTTTGCAGCAGTCAATTAAGCTCGGCTTTTTTTGGGCTAATGCTGAAGGAGTGGGGCTTGCATGTGGGGGGGCACTGCTTTTAATTTGATGGTTAAACTTCTAGATAACAAATTCAAGACGATATGGACCACCGTTCCATCATGAAATCTCAATATCTTTAGATTAGAGTTTTGCCGACAACTCCATGATTATCTCTTTTTAAGTTTTTAATGATCAAAAGCCAAACAAAATTGATTATCCCGGCCACTTGTCAAGCCATCAATATGTAATAAATCCTTCTGTAGCCGCCCCCCACCCCACTAATTCTGTGTCTCTGTCTCAAAATATCTCCCATTTAATGTGGTACGTAAGTATGGCTAATTATATTTCTTAGACGTCTTTATTTATTTATAATTAATATTCCTATAAACTCAAGGCAGTGTCGTAAGATGTTATTGAAAAACCTTTTTTGATTTTAATTAGCAAATTGGTGTCATTTTCCATGATTAACCCATTCATTTATCCTCTCTTTTCTTGTTATCGGATGTCTCCGAAGGGACAGCCCATTGATTTATCTCCGTATTTCAACATTCAACAAGAATGTTCATCTCATTTTTTTTTTTTTGATTTACGTGGGGTGTCCGGGCCAGCTTACACGCACCACGACTATTCCCCACGGCCCACTGGACACCCTGCAAGCCCAGGAGCAGGTAAGGCACCGCGGGGGTGACAGGCGTGCACATAGAGGGTCGAACCCGGGACGGGGACGGAACAAGTCACACGATTGACCACAGCAGCTAGACCCTCAAGTGCTGTTCATCTCATTTCTTGTTCGTACGGATCACATAGCGTTGTCCCTTGTCCAAATAGCGTCAAAAGGATACCAGTAACCCGCGCTCCATTGCACGTCAAGTTATTTAATTTTTAACATAAAAGAAAATACACCGTACAAAAAAATTTAATTACATGAAAGTTAGCTCGTGGATTTAAAATCAATCAAAATAATTAATAAAAATATAATTTAATTTAAAATAAAGTTTTAAAATGATACTTTTTTTAATATCAAAATAGTAATATAATAGATCGATTTGGATTAACCCGAATAAATCTGTCAAATTCATGATCCAAGTCACGTAATCATGATAACCTTATAAAAATTAAATCAAAATAAATTTTGAAGTTTAATTCTCAATTAACCCAAAATAATTGAAGGATGAAATTGAAAAAAAATAATTAAAAAAAACAACAACTTGAGTCAACCAATGTTAACATGTCAAACACGCAACTCGAATAATAAGATTAAGATAACCTCATAGAAAATAAATCAAAATAAATTATAAAACTCAATTTAAAATCAACTAAACATTGAAAGATAAAATTAAAAAAATCAATTAAAAAAAACTTAAGTTTACTTAAGTTAATTTGTCAAACTCGCAAATTAGATCATGAAACTAAAATAGTCTTGTAAAATATAAATTGAAACAAATTACAAAGCTAGATTCATAATAAATTTAATATTGAATAATAAAATTTTAAAAAATAAATTAAAATAACAAATAAAAAAACATTCTTTATGAGTATCTGCGAGGAGTTAAAAAAAAAACATTTCCTTACAATTTGAAAGCAGCCATTTAAAAAAACTAAAACATATAAGCCTGGATTTTTAAAAAAAGTCAAGCGCTAATGGGTATAGAACATCAAGCCGACAAGCCCCCTCGCCTGGCCTATTGAAAAGACCCCAAGCGTTTATGGGCCTAAAAGGATAGTTATTGTAATATATATATATATATATATATATATATATATATATATATTAAAACTTTTATTGTTAATACTGTAAATTAGTGTAATTTCACTGTTTACCTAAATATAAATTATTGAAAATCAGAGCAGTATAATAATGAAATTGTTATTAATAAAGAATTTTTTAAGCATGCAAGATAGAATTATTATTTTTATAAGATATATTTGACATTAAAAAATGATTAAAAACAAAATAGTGGTTGGATTTTTTTAAAACTAGAAGATACTGATTTATCTGTCAGTACATACACTTTTAATCGAGAAATTTTTTTAACTTTAAAAAAAAAAAAAAACAGTTAAGATCGACGAAGAATCAGTCATCCTCCCAACCTACTTAATTTTGTTTTTAACTCATCACTGGGTGATAGCTGTTTCCCAACTCGTTTCCGCTGATTCGATGCCTGTATCTGCTTGTGTTAAAGCAAGCCAATGGAATTATTGTCATTTTGGTTTCGACTCTTCTTCATCCATGCCAATTGCACTGTTTTAATGGAACTAAGCACCACCACCACGCAATGAGCCATGCTAGTTCCTCTCTCACACTTCCTCAAATCCACAAAATGGCAAATCCCCAGAAAAAGCTACAACACATGGGTTTTAGCCATAAAAAACGCCTCTTCTCCTCACAAAGCATTGCAACTCTACACTCATATGCACCGCCAATCCATACCTTTTGATACCTTCTCAATACTCTTTACTCTAAAATCATGTACCCATCTCAAGAACCTCACGATAATTCACCACTTGCATTCCCATATAATCAAACTTGGCTTCAATACACATGTTTATGTTTCCACTTGCCTCCTGCATGCATACGCTGTCATGTCGTTTGATCAAGCGTGTGATTTGTTCGATGAAATGCCTCAGAGAAATATAGTTACATGGAACACGATGATTACTGGGTATTCAAGGTCAGGGAGTATCAATAAAGCACGTTCTCTTTTTGAGGCTATGCCTGTGAGGGATGCAGCTTCATGGTCCGCCATGATTACCTGTTATATTAATAATGGGTTTCGGGATCAAGGGTTGTCATTTTTTCAAGAAATGATGGCTAATGAGAACCCAAAACCAGACCAAGTGACTGTAGGTTCTGTTTTATCGGGTTGTGCACACATGGGTTCTCTTGGATTGTTAGCTGGGAAATCAGTTCATGGCTTTGTAGTGAAGAATGGGTGGGAGTTGAACGTGGATATTGGCACGCTTCTTGTTGACATGTATGCCAAGTGTGGATTCTTTAAGAATGCTGTCTGGGTTTTTGTTTTGATGCAAGAAAGAAATGTCTCGACTTGGACTGCATTGATATGTGGTGCAGCGCAACACGGCTTTTGTCAAGAGGTGTTATCGTTGTTTAAGATGATGCAAGAAGCAGGTGTTAGGCCTAACGAGATGACTTTCACGGGGATTCTTAATGCCTGTGCGCGTAAAGGGTTGATTGAAGAGGGTCGCAAGTATTTTAAAATGATCAAAGAGACTGGTTTGGAGCCTAGAATTCAGCATTATGGATGCATGGTTGATATGTTTGGTAAGGCAGGGTTGTTAGAAGAAGCTTATGAGGTTATTAAAGAGATGGAATTTGAGCCTAACATTGTCATCTGGGGTTCCTTTTTATCAGCGTGCAAGATGCATAAGCAATTTGACATCGCTGATAGAGTGATAGGGCAGGTCTTGAGGGATATAAAACCAGAGAATGATGGAGGGATTTATAGTCTTGTATCTGATTTGTATGTTTTAAATAAGAAATGGGATGATGCAGAAAGGGTGAGGAACTTAGTGCTTAACCAAAATGTGAGAAAAGCCAGGGGCTCTAGTTGTATCTGAAGTGGATTACTGTTATCGAGAGCTCAGTTTTCCAGTCTTCAGGCAGCACATAAAGATTGAAGAACTGTGCGCTAATTAATGAAACCGCATGCTGATTGTAATGGGCTTACTGTCTCTTGTTCACAGAGAGACGATCGCATATTCTTGATTTCCATCTAACCTCGTTTCAATTCTTAAAATTCTTGAGTCAACAGAATCTCAGAAGATGAACATGGGCAGTGGGGAAGAAGAATTTTTTATGCTTCGTGCTCTGTCATTTGTTTTGGATAGTGACTAGTGAGAATTCGAGGTTTACTAACCTTTGCTCTTCAGCTTGGATCCATAAATCAGCTGGACTTTTAGTGTTATTTACACATCGATATATTCATATATACTTTTGTTTGGGATTTTTCATTAAATCAAGGTGAAATAATCAGTTCTACTGGTTTTCTTATCATAATTTCGAGGTAGGTTTTGTTTGTTTTCTACTCATCAAGTAGATCAACGTGGACTCGAATCTTTTTCACTTGCATCTCCCTTGAAACTTATTGTCATCAAAGTTGATCTGATTTGGGATTCTGGCAAAACCAGAATGGGAGAATGTCATCACAAGCTAGCACCAAGGCTATAACCAGGATGTTTTTGTTTGTCGCATGTTCTTTTTAGCAATCAGTCTCTCCAAAGATATTGTGGTTTTATTTACAAGACAGAAATCTATCACATCAACGTTTTAACACTGGGATTTCTGGCTCTGCTAACAATATCTGAGGTTTACAGACTGTTAAAGGAAATTATGGTTTCACAAAATGTGCTTCATTAGAAGCTTATCCTGTAAAATATTTCTTCTGATTGTAAATTGGACTGTGCTTGAATCTTGATAGCTTTCTTTTTAACAGTTCCACCACTAGACTACTGTTTCAAGAACCCAATTCTGTTTATCTCTTTCAAATTTCTGGGAGTGGTCATTTTCAGTTGGGAATTACACTCCCAGAAATCTCAGCACACCCAATATAACACTGCCCACCAACAAAAGCACCAACTACCGAATTCTCCGGCCACCATCAAGAAAACTTTTCTCAACAGCCTTAGCTGAGTGAAAGCCAAACTTTTTTCAAGAGAAGAGAAGTAATTGGTCTTGGCTTCTGCAAAAGCTTCCTTGATGTTATTTTACAACTACAGCTCAGAGCAACAGCAGAAGAAGCTCCTTGTGAACTAACAGTTGCTCCTTCCGGGTTTGCCTTCTTCGAAAAAACTGTGGGCACTGGCCCTGAGGCTGTCAAGGGACAGCTCATTAAGGTAATTGTGAAATTCCTTCCTTCTTCTTAGCCATTTCAGACTTCAGAAGAAAAGCAGGCAACCAAAATCGTTAGTTATGTCCACAAGTTTTTGTGGGCAGGCACCGTTTGGCAATTTTTATGAGCTATATAGTATATACCATCAAATTTGAATCACACCTAAGCCGGTTTTAAAACTTAACCATGTGATATATTGGAGATTTGCAGTTTTTTATATGCTTACCCGGGTACTTAATTATGTGGATGAACAAATGCACAGGCACATTATGTCGGGAAATTGGAGAGTGGTAAGATTTTCGATAGCAGCTATAATCGTGGAAAGCCTCTCACGTTTCGAGTTGGGGTTGGTGAGGCATGCCCATATAATTTCTCGAAACTTTATGCTGTGCCTGTGGGGGGGAACGAATTAAATGATCAATTTGTTCATCTTGGAATATAAAAATCTAAACTTTATGCTGTGCCTGTGAGGCATGCCCATATAAACGCAAGTTGAAGCTCCCTCCAGAACTGGGATATGGCAAGAGAGGGGCTGGGTGCAAGGGAGGTAATTAGCATTCATTATGTTTCTTGACCAACATAGCTTGTTTCTATTGATGGCATCTGGGCTTCTGTTCATTGGAAAGGCTTGAAAGTTGAAGCTTTGATGCTGCTCAACTGCCCTTTGAAGGTTGTATTTGATAAATTACAGTATGGCTTCATCAACTAGTTAATCAGGAAGTTGTATGAGATTTTGGTCGAGCTGAACTTGTCAATCAAAGGCTGGCTTTTTGTCTGTCTGTTTGTTTTAATTTATGTATTTAATCAGTTCCACCTTTCTATTCAGTGGAGATGTTCGGCATTGCTGCAACTATGAGAAAAAAAATTATTATTATTGATATATTAATTATTTTTTGTATGGAATTGCATCCTAGTTATTTCATTCTCAGGAGTTATATGGCATTTTTTTTCAGATTTTCAAGATTTCTATCGAAAATATAAGAGTTGATATTAACCTGATATTAGATCCATATGTGTATGTAATATGCTTTTTAATTGGGTCAATGACCGGAAATCTAATAAGTATGATATAGTTTTAAAATTAATCTGGATATTCCTACGGTTTAAAATGAAAATTTTATTAAAAATATTAAAATAATATTATTTTAATTATTTTTTTAATAAAAATTAATTAATTTTGATTAGATTTTGCTCGGGTTAACATGGATTTTTTCCTGATTAGACCAAGTTAATTTTTTTTTTATTTTTTCTTTAATTTGGATCAATTTAGATTACATGTTAACATGCAGGGCCATATTGGATTTTATACAGCTGGGTACATCATTGCCTTGACCTGGTAATTCAAGAGATTGGAGTTAAAAAAAAATTAAAAAGTAAAGGGTTTAGTTGGATTTAACCTCAAGTTTAGGAGATCTTTGGACCAATTAGCCAAAATTGAAAAAGTGAGGACTCTAGTTCTAATAAAGCCATTCAAGAGCTGAGATTCATTTGAACTCGTACAAGCAAATCCTAATCCGGAAATAGAAATACTAATCCTCAAAACCAAACATCCTCTAATCGCTTCACCGATTAAAATCACACAAACCTACAAAACCCTAGCAGCCCCGAAGGTAAGCCACCAAAACCTCTACAGCCAAAGCAAAGCTTGTTCGAAAAAAATGGCGAAATCTATGAGATCGAAGAGAGAGAAGAGGCTACGAGCAATAAGGAGAGATCTAGTACAGCCTCTTTGTGACAAGAAAGATGAAGCAAAGTTTGCTGTTCTAGAAGCTGCCCTCGCAGCTCCCAAGCTTCCAGTTAAACCCTCTCCATTCGCTTCTTCTTCCTCTTCTTCTGCTATGGACACAACGACAATTACCACCACCACCACCACCACCACAGATACTCAAATTGGTATGTCTAGTTTCGTTCGTTTCCTTTTTTCTACTATGATATATTCTGTCTTTGGTTTTTTTTTTTCTCTTGTTGATTATTTAGGTTCAACGAGGAATTCATATGGGTTTGGAATTAAGTTTTAATGGCTATGTCATCATTGTTGAATACTGGAATTTGATAATTGATGTCTACTTTATGCCAATTCGTAGTAATGCAGTAGTACGGAGAACAGTATTTATAAATTCCTCATTTAGGGGTTGTTGCTAGAATTGAACGAAGTATCTGCAAGTGGCTACTAGATTCTCCTTGGCATAAATTGTGATTGCCCATGATGGTTTACTCTTTATTAGCAGCTGAGAAGGGCTACAAGGTGTTTCTAAGCCTAATTATTAGATCCTCATGTAGGGTGTTTACTTTTTACTACATCTTCACATTGTTTGGTTGTTGATTTAGGAGTTTCTGTGTTTATTTTCCTCCCTGCGAAGATGCGGAAGGGACTGTGATGATTTCAGTGTGAAAGGTCTCGTTCGTCGTAATTGGCTTTTACAGGCCTTGACGACCATCCACCCATATTCTGAGTCTCTTTCATTTTATCTTTTTTTTTTTTTGTATTTTTTTTTTCATTTTGTTATGATAGTTTATTGGCCGATGATTAGACTAACATCAAAGACAAGCATATGTCCGAAATTACGTGTTGAGCAATCTAATCTTCTCTATGAGGCCAATCCTGTGTATTATATAGGTATTTGCTTCATATTTTACTCGGTTTGGTTCTCTGGAAATTTAATTTTGTTTCTATTCTTGGTATGCAATTGCCTTTGATGAAACAAATGGTGTATCTCTCACATGAATATCTGTGATTACAAACTTACTGCTTCCTTTGTAGGCTTTTTACACTCTGTTTTTAGAGTTGCTTGAATAATGAAATCTTGTTTGTTTGTCAATGTAGATCTTTTGAAAAGTAGATTGACACAATTGGTTACATAATGATTATAAGCATGGTTCAATTGATAATATCTGTGGTTATTAAAATCGCACTTCTTTTGCATACAAGTACTTTCCTTTTTTACAGTGCTAGAATCGACACTTTTGCTCAGAAAGCTCAATTGATGATCTTATAGATTTTCCAGTTTCTCATGTTTGTGGCTTTTCCCCAATTCTTTTTCCCCCTTTTCAAATTTTATTGCAACTAGCAATAGATTGATATCTCATCTGTCAGAAGCAAATTTAAAAATTCAACGAGTTAATGACTATATGTTTCCTGGTAGCACGTTCAAAAATCTCAATATGTTGACTATGATCTTGCTTTGGCCCCACAACAGATATGGAAATGGACGATGGCAATCAAACAAAGAGGTCATTGAAGCCGATAGGGAAGAAGCTAAAAAAGAAATTGAAGCTGTCAAGAAAGAAGAACCATGGAAAGGGGAGGATCAGGAGGAAACATATTTAATTTGCATGCACTAATAATGCTATTGACATTTTCATCTCTTGCTGACTTTATTTCGTAATTTAGGTTGGCTAAGTTTTGTATGTTTGAGGCTGCTGTATTACATTTTGATAATCGTGTTTTTGAGATTCTATTGTCATTTGGAAGGTGTTGAATTTTGGAGGGCACGTACCATGAAATCCATCCATCCTGTGCAGATGGAAACTTAGGATCATAAATGGATTGGAGTGTGTCATTGGAGATGGGCAATTCCAGCTGATTCGAGTCTTATTGTGTGTTTGTTTAAGTAAATAGATTGTTTTTTTTAAAGAAAAATTGTGTTTTTATATTATTTTAATATGTTAATGTTAAAAATAAATTTTAAAAAATTAAAAAAATATTTTATTGATATTATGAAAATTAATTGCTATCATATTATTAAATACTATATTTTGTTTTTAGTAGTGAGAGGGCTTTTAGGTTTTAGGTTTTGTTTGGGATTATGGTTTAATTATGTTTTAAAAAAAATTTGATTTTTTTTTAGTTTTAAATTATTTGATTTAGTGTTTTTAAATTGTTTTTGTGTAGAGATTAAAAAAAAATTTAATATATTTTTTTTAAAGAAATAAAAATAATCTTTTTACACTCTCAAACGAGCACTTGGTAAGCTAAGCCAATTCCCAGTTAACCCCATTCTCAAAGCAAGGATCACTGTACACGGGCAAGTCTGACAGCAATGAAATAGGCAAGTCAGGTGTCCTGTGTGAAGTATGAACGAAAATATTCTCTTAATTGTTGCCTGGTTTCTCTCTCTCCATTTTCTTCCTCCTCCTCTTCTTTACTGCTCACTTTTTCTCTTGAGATTTATAACAAACACCTTCAATACAGTTTTATTCGTATTACTAGTGTAGTACGCTGCAAACAAGTCAAATACGATTTCTAACTACAATGGTGGTTATCAGCATCGACTGTCTTTGTGAATGCTTTCATGCCATGCATGGAACACTGGAATGAAAGGTCTAGTAGAGCCCTTCCACTATTGAATTCTCCATCGCTGTTGTAGCATTTAATTTCTGATTCCTTGTTTACTGAAGGTCTGAGTAATGTTTAGAAGGTTAATCTGGTTAATTTTTTATTTTATTTTAAAAAAAATTAAAAAAATATTATTTTAATTAATTTTTTTTACTAATTCAATCCGAGTTAGATTTTACATTTATGATAATCGAGTTTTACCTGCTAAGTTTCAACTCTCGAGATTTGCACACACATCCTCCTGATGTGTTCTCTTGGAGGAGAATTGGCCACTTCTTGGTCCATACTTTTGGAAATTAGCTTTGGGGCACTGGCTGTATTTCAGCAACTTTCCGCAGCACGTTGAATTCTTCAGCTTGATTTGAACAAAAATATATTTTTTTATTTTAAATTATTCTTATGATATTTTTATATCGTTTTAATATATTATATTAAAAATAAATTTTTTATAAAATATTATTTTAATTTTTCGCAGCTCATTCTAGTCTAATCTCATAGCTCTTGATTGCATGAAGACGGAAATAGGACTATTCATTTCTCCCTTTGTAGGAGTGAAAGAAACGGACACTTAACACCATAATTGGATCTCCTCTCTTTCGGCTCTCTCCTTGATCCATTTTTCGTAAAAATAAATAAATAAAGTACTTAGGAATTTCTACCAGATCAAATTCATCAAGGTCAACTGTTGGCATAATTGACCAGGCAAGGCGTGACGTGGCCACTGTTTTAACCTAGTTAAATAAAACGGGCTTATCGAATTTAATACCACGCGTAATCTTTTTGTTTATATAAAGTTTTTTTATAGTATTTTAATAAATTCAGACAACGACCTAACCGCCCAACTGTAACTGTTTTGTATTTAGACCAGTAAATATAAGATAAAATAAAGTGCACGAGGCTGGCATGCACAGCGACAGGCTGGCATGTACATACGTTGGTTAACGCCTTTTCTAACATTAAAAAAAAAATAACAATGAGAAATATTGTCATGTTACTAATAAATGTTTAAAATAACTGTTAGCCTAACTATATGCTAAATAAAAAGGTGAGAGATAACATGAGAATATAATATTTGATGTCGTTAAGCAAGGAACTGTTTAGATTTTTTTTTAATTTAATTATATGTCAATAAAAAAATTATTTGTAAGAAAAGTAATAATTTAAATTACTTTCTAGTATAACTCCTCCCTTTTTATTAAACGATTTTTCTCTACCAAAAAATAGCTTTTTTGTGCTATGTTTTTATTTGATAAAAAACATAAACAATTAAAAAAACTGGACGATTTGGAATAAAAAAGAGAGTATGTCTCTAATTAAAACCCTTTTATTTTATCAATATGCTTCCTTTTTTTCTAGTTTTTTTTTGTACCAAAAATTCTATTTTTTTAAAACAATAACTTATCAAGATTATAAAAGCAAGTTTTAATTAAAAAAAAACTATGTTTTGATAATTTTAACACGAATATATTAAAAAAATACTAAAAGCATGCAAACGTCTGGCCAACCCTTTTCTTTTGTTTAAAATGGGTGGATAACCCTTTGTTTTTTTAATTAAAAAAAATCAAATGCATGTTGTTTATTGATAAGATTCTGACAACCTGAGTTAGGTTATAACATCTTGGAACAATAAAAAATAAATTTATTTTTAACTTTTTTTACCTTAAAAACATATAAAAAAACATTTTATAAACCTCAAAATATATATATATATATATATATATATATATATATATATATATATATATATATAACCTCAAAGCAACCAATTTTTAACCAGTCAAGAAATAAAAAATAATTATTTTGAATAAAAAAAATTTCAAAGCCCCGATCTAGTTTTTCCGGTGTGGATAAAAAAAACATCTCAACAATATTTCTATTATCAAATAAAACTTATTGAGATAAAAATTAATTTTTTTTATTATTGAAATGTAATTAACCAATTATTTTCTCATTCATCTTTCATTTTTTAACCTCTTCCCCTCTTATCTCTCATGTTTAAGAACTTCTCTCATGTTTAAAAACTAAAATATAAAGAATAAATTTTTCATCCAAAATCTAAAATTTAAAGGACAAAAAAAACAACAAAGACTATGTAAACACTCCTCCCCGTCTTCATGTCACAAATACAAACAATTTTCAAATTTTTTTTTTGGATTCGAGAAAACCCTATTCCCAAAAAGTGTATTTTGTGGGTTCAGGTAAGTGAGTAAAACCCCGGCTGTTCTAGACTCTTACAAGAGATGTACGTCCTAACTCAAACTCGAAACAATCTCAAGTTTTTTTTGTCACCACACTACTCCTCTTAGGGACCAATGTTCAAACACGTTCAATGACAACTCACAGGATAAACAGCACATGCAAAAATTCAAACAAGAAAAAGTTCAGAACTATAAATGTGTACTCGGTGCAACGCATCACAATGTTTTCCCATACAAATTAGTTTTTTTGTAATAAATATCTTGTGGAGTGACGTTAATGGGCAAGTATACATGGCGCATCAAGGTTGTTAAAATCGTGATTTTAACACGACACGGAAACTACAATACAAACTCGGATCGTAAAAACGGATTGTAAAATCGTAAGGAATTTTAAAATACATTAACAAAAAATTTATGCTTCAAATAAAAATTCATACATAGTTCAAGCACCTTAAAAATTCATACATAGTTCAACAATTTTCAGTCCAATTTTCACCCCATTAATTCAATCCAATTAATTCAGTCCTATAATACTGAAATGACATTAAATTCAATCCAATTCAACACTTTTCAGTCCAATTTTCACCCCATTAATTTAATTCAATTCAGTCCAATTAATTCAGTCCTATAATACTGAAATGGCATTCAATTTAGTACAATTCAACAGTGTTCAGTCCAATTTTCACCCGATTTATACTATTAATTCAGTCAAGATATATACGGTGGCAGTGTGGCATTCAATTCAACAATTTTCTCGCCCGATCTATTCAATCCATCCAATTTTCTATTCAGTCCATCCATTCCATTCAATTCAATTCAACATTATACATATACAATTTACAGGACTGGGCAAAATCAAAATCTATTACATGGGTAACAGACTAACAGTTAACATGGCAAAATAAAAATCTATTATATGGGCAAATTCAACTACTGTAGTGATGATGATGAAGGCAAAATGAACTTACGGTGAAGAGCCGTTGATGATGATGGCTGAACGGCTACTGCTGTTGAAGATGGGAAAGAGAAGGCGTGAAGACTGGATCGGCTGCAGGAGATCGTTGCCGGCGTGCCGCTATTAATGAAGATTGAAGAGGAAGCCCGAAGCCATGAGCTGTTGAGGAGATCATTGTCGCTGTTAAAATTGTTGCCGTGAAGACTGGATCGTGAGCACTAAGGAAAGAGAAGGCGTGAAGACTGGATCGTGACCGTTTTTGTAGAGAATGGAGATCGTCGCCGCCGCTTTTATGGTTGCTGACTTGCCGGTGCCCAGTTGGTTAATTAGATAAGGGGATTAGGGATTAGCCGATTAGGGATTTGTTCGGTTGGAAAATAGAAATAGTATTTTGTGAATTGTGATTTGTGAAGACTGAACTGAAGAGAAGACAGTCGCGTGACTGTGCATTTCCACAGCCAATAGGCGCCTGACAGCTGGACCAGGGGGGATTTTGTTTCAGCGCATCATTTTGGCACAATCGCAAAATCGGTCCTGAAATCGCAATTTTGCACGATTTCATCCGATTTTTGCGATTTCACCCCGATTCAACCCGATTTCACCCATTTTCGATTTTTTCAAGCGATTCAACATGTAAAGCATGTTTTGACTCGTACGATTTTACGAGTTAAAACGCGATTTTAACAACTTTGCATGGCATCGCTGTTTGAGACAAGTGCACATTTAACTTGAAAATAATTGCAACTTGCCTAGCTATTACCTCAATCCTTCCTTCTTCGTTCTTCTTGTTTTTCTTCCCTGCATTGACTGTCTGAGAAAAGGACTTCAGAAAGAGAAATACAGAAAATGGGTCCCTTTTTGGAACATATCCGGCACTGCCATCCACATCGAGGTCGAGCCTCCTATGCGTCCCTTTTTGCAGACTGCCGCCCGCCAGTGTATATACGAGACTGTACAGATAATGTTTATCTGCATCCAGTTTTTCTCAAATTACCCATTACAGTCCTTGAGATCCTCGACTTGTCTAAGCATTGACAAGGCGTTTTAATTATATGGTTTCGAAAGCTTAAAGAAGAACTGGTAAATAATTCATAGAAGTATCATGGCTTAACGGTTGTGTATCCATAACTTGCTTCAATGAAACATCAATTCTGAATTCTGATTATTTTAGCTAATTTGGTTATAATATAATCGAGAATTAACTGCCTGTTTATTCAGCTCGAAGCCCAGTGAGTCTGATCTCGATGATGGAAATGGACATATATCTGATCAGTTGATGAAGAAATCTATAACATATATATTCCGCAAAATCTAAATTATATAGCAATAAGCTATCACGTATTGGGATATTAGTGTGAAAGGAACATTAATAGATAAAGCATTTCCCTGATACACATATAGGCTATAGCTAATTCAGGCTAAGTTCCCATTGATACACACACGCATGTATTCACGAAGAAGAAGAAGAAGAAGAAGAAGCGTGGCAGCTTCTCCGCCACTCCTTTCTTCCAATTCATTTGACTAGTTGAGTGTCACTTTGTCATTTTTTGCTGTATAGTGAATTTGAATGGAAGAATCTTGAATAATAAGGAAGGGAGAAAATGGCAGGTTCGTCATTTTCTCATTGATTGAATGTCTCATTGATTGAATGTTTAAGAAAAGGAAGGATACAAAACGATACGTGCATATTCAAAAGAGTATGAAGACGTGGTCGTCTTGAGTAAATTAGAAAAGAGGAACCTCCTCCTCCTCCTTCTCTTCTTCTTCTTCTTTATTTACACGCACTAATCCTTTAAGGTCTTGAAATTAATGAAGAAAAACCTATTTTTAACCATACCAGTAAAAGACTTGTTCATTAAAGTTTAATTTTCAAATTATACTATCCTGAATAAATAATACCCTAATTATTATTGATTTTATACAAAATCAAAATTTTTCAGACTCTCAACTTAACTATAAAATTAACAAAAAAATCATTGGTATTCATTATATTACCTATCATTTTTTTAGTTTTAACACATCCAAGTTACAAAACCACAATAAATTTTATCAAGCGAAAAATTAAATATATTATCTCAAAATCTCAAACAATCCCTAAAATACAAATTATACATTAATACAATAAAACTATCATTGTAAAACAAGTAAAACACTTGAATATACAAACAGCTTACAAATACTACAAATAAATTTTAACTTAAAATGTAAATGAATTAGAATAAAAATGGATGAGTTTATTTACTTGGTGGAGGAGTGAATTAAACTTGATAAAAAATAAAACCAAGACAATAAAACTAACACCAGTAATTACACACTAGTAATTACAGGCGAAAATTGTAGATGAGGGATCTTCATGTAAGTAATTTATAATATCTCACATCAATTAATTATTGTTTTATAATGTTACTAAAATAATTTCCATCAATCAATAAAATATTTTCCACCAGTGTTTTCATTGTTTTTTCTTTTTAATTTTCTGATAATGAACATGCATTTTCCAACCCGAAAGAGAAAAAAATGCTTATTTACAATCACTACCAAAAAAATGTCTTATTTATTTTGACGTTTCTTTAATTTATTTTGAGCATATATTCTCTCATATTTAGAGAAACTGATTTGTTTGTATGGGTACAGTGCTCTTTAATAAATTTATATTTTGGTTGATTTCTTAGCTTCTGATTAGTAAACAGGGAAGAGTGTTTAATTAAGTTTGATTATATTTTGTATTATGGTAGTCTTATGTGGATATTTTCATTAGAAGGCTTCTTTCAAGAAGATAAATGATGTCTAAAACTTTTAATGCAAACCGAGAAATCCCTCAAACTTAATTTAGAAAACTTTGCCTTTAATTTGAAGGTGGATTGAGTCCTCTACACTAATAATTTGTTTAACGTAAGCTTTATATTAATAACGTCGTTAATAATAAACAATAATTATACTAATAAACCAATTTTTTTATTCATTTTTTTTTGTCTAATTTTGAGCCAACCAACCTTGCGTGCCACGTGTTGACTTCATTGAAAATAATAATAATAATTCAAAGATTAAAAAAACTAAATTTCCCCTTCTCCAGTCACGTGATAAAAATTTAAAATAATAATTCAAAGATTGTTAATATATATGTAAATATATAACATTATATTTAAAATATTATTTCTCCATCTACCAAAGTGGTTATTGGATTAAGACAAATACACCTCCGAGATCATATATAGAAAGGTCTTAAAGAGTTCAGATAGCAAAACAAATAATCTTTAAGGAATTAGTTGAATTTTGTGTAAAAGAGAAAAAAACAAAAAAGAACAACCAAAGACGTATATTTATAGTATTGAGTGACAAAGTATTTTATTATTATTATTATTATTATTATTATTGTAAGAAGTGCAATAAACTATTTAAAAACCATGACTTTTGGATGAAACAGCACAAAATAAAAAACACCTTTAAAATTAAAATACTATTATTCCCTTACTAATCAATATTAATATTGTATAATATTTTTTCTCATCAAAATTTTTAAAATTAAATAACTCTCTATCCTTTCAATAAAACGATAAAATTTAGAATTATAAATATTCTCCGAATCATCCAAGTAAAATATTCATATTTATATTCTTTTATCATACATTTTCAAAGTATTTATCATATAAAAACTAATAACAAACATTAATTATGGTCCCTAAAATCTAATGTTTATTATCTTATTTATTATAATTTTTTATTAAAAAATCATTAACTTAATCATTAAAGATTACTAAACCCCATAAAAAAATAATTATTTCACAAGAATCACATTTCTATCACCAACTATCTGCTCCATTAATTTTAAATAATGAATTATATATTGTTTTGAACATATGATTACTTATTATCTAAATAAACACTTAACATTTAATAACTCTATTTTCGAGCATGTTGGATTCTAGAATTACATCAAATAGGATATAAAATATCATCATTTAGCAAAATTCAACTTTTAATTTATTTAAACTTGCACATTTTTCTTTTGGAACACAGTTCCTTTATTCTTCATGCAAATGTCGGGTGTTTAAATAATAATCACATTAAATGTACGTTATTATCTAATGATGAAGTTTCACTTTTTTTGTCTTGATGTAACAATTGGATTATAGGAGAACTATATTTTATTTTTTAATATATGCATGCGAATCCATTTCATGTGGGAATTTTATTATCCCTCCAACAAATAGAATTAAAGGTATTATTAACCTCAGCATATATATATATATATATATATATATATATATATAAAGCCTCCTCTACTCTCTCGCTGCCTTTATAGAACCCCTAAATTAATAGCAGTTGCAAATTTCTGGTACCTAATAATTAATTAAGAATAAATTGCTGAAAAAATCCCACTTTACCTTAAAATTGAAGAAATCAATCCAACAACTTGAAAAATAAAATACAACTGCAACAACAATAATTGGTTTTCAAATGATATTCAACATGTCTTTCTCTGTCTCCAGTCGCTCTCACTTCCAAGTAGTTGCACGCAATATAAAAAGAAGGTAGGTCTTGCTGCCTCTGTCAGCTCCCAGCCCCATCTATCTATACTCCTCGAATTCCCCCTCCCCTCCCTCCTTCCTTCCTTCCTTCCACTCTCATGTTGTACCCTTTACGTTAAGAGTTATTTTCATTTTCATGGGGTATACGACGACTCCAAGTTAAAGTAAACGTACCCTTCAATTTTCCAATAAATCTCTTCCTCTCTAAAATACACCTTTGTTATTTAAACTAGTAAGCGAAAAGATTCTTACACCAAACTCCAAAAAACTTAACTTGGAATCCCTCCAACTGTAGACCGTTGCAAAGTCCACTCTTGCTCACACCACACGTCCTCCCCGTTTCCCTTGTCTACCTCTCCCTCTTTCTTTCTTTCTTTTCTCTCTGATTCTTTCTTATTCTCAACAAGGATTGATCATAAACCAAACCAGCTTTGTAGCTAGTCTTGTATGAATATTCTTTCTTGATCATCATGGCGATGATCACTTGCATGACTGCTTCTCTGAAGAAACTCGTGTCTTTGTTTCTTGTAATAACATTTATAGGGAAGAGTTGTGTGTTTGGTCATTTTGTGGTAGAGAAGAGTAACATAAGAGTGCTTTCTCCTCTGAGTTTGATGTCAAAACATGACAGTGCAATAGGTAACTTTGGTATACCAGATTATGGTGGCTACTTGGTTGGTTCTGTTGTGTATCCAGATAAAGGAGCTCTTTGCCATTTGGCCAAACAATTATTTGGTTGTGTCATTTTGGGATTCGGCAAATTGCGAAGATCTTCCTTGCTTGGAGCTATGTATTCAGCATGTTCTCTTGTTTAGCTCTTCCAAGTCAAAAACCTTGCTTAAAAGTTTTGTGCTCATGCTCAATTACAGTTTCGATGAGATATTCTAAGTTTCCACCAGGGATGGGGTTTCAATTGCCCGAACCATCCTAAAATGGTCTCTGCAATCACAAACGAAGGCAAGGACCATTGCAGATGGGCAATTCTAGCTGATACGAGTCTTATTGTGTGTTTGTTCTAGTAACAGCACGTATTTTTTAAAAAAAAAAATTATATTATTTTAATATATTAATGTTAAAAATAAATTTAAAAAAATAAAAAAAAATATTATATTGATATTATAAAAAATAACTGCTTTAATAATATTAAACACTATTTTTTTTTTTTTTAGTGGGAGGAGGGCTTTAAGGTTTTCTTTGGCACTTTGAATCAATTATGTTTTTTAAAAAAATTGAATTTTTTTTTGAATTTTTTTAGAGTTTTTAAATTGTTTTTATGTGTAGAGATTAAAAATAAATCTTAAAAAAAAAGATATATTTTAAAAAAAAATCTTTTTACACTCTCAAACGAAGCCAATTCTCAGCTAACCCCATTCTCAAAGCAAGGATCACTGTACACGGGCAGGTCTGACAGCAATGAAACAGGCAAGTCAGGTGTCCTGTGTGAAGGATGAACGAAAATATTCTCTTAATTCTTGCCTGGTTTCTCTCTCTTCATTTTCTTCCTCCTCCTCTTCTTCGCTGCTCACTTTTTCTCTTGAGATTTATAACAAACACCTTCAATACAGTTTTATTCGTATTACTAGTGTAGTACGCTGCAAACAAGTCAAATACGATTTCTAACTACAATGGTGGTTATCAGCATCGACTGTCTTTGTGAATGCTTTCATGCCATGCATGGAACACTGGAATGAAAGGTCTAGTAGAGCCCTTCCACTATTGAATTCTCCATCGCTGTTGTAGCATTTAATTTCTGATTCCTTGTTTACTGAAGGTCTGAGTAATGTTTAGAAGGTTAATCTGGTTAATTTTTTATTTTATTTTAAAAAAAATTAAAAAAATATTATTTTAATTAATTTTTTTTACTAATTCAATCCGAGTTAGATTTTACATTTATGATAATCGAGTTTTACCTGCTAAGTTTCAACTCTCGAGATTTGCACACACATCCTCCTGATGTGTTCTCTTGGAGGAGAATTGGCCACTTCTTGGTCCATACTTTTGGAAATTAGCTTTGGGGCACTGGCTGTATTTCAGCAACTTTCCGCAGCACGTTGAATTCTTCAGCTTGATTTGAACAAAAATATATTTTTTTATTTTAAATTATTCTTATGATATTTTTATATCGTTTTAATATATTATATTAAAAATAAATTTTTTATAAAATATTATTTTAATTTTTCGCAGCTCATTCTAGTCTAATCTCATAGCTCTTGATTGCATGAAGACGGAAATAGGACTATTCATTTCTCCCTTTGTAGGAGTGAAAGAAACGGACACTTAACACCATAATTGGATCTCCTCTCTTTCGGCTCTCTCCTTGATCCATTTTTCGTAAAAATAAATAAATAAAGTACTTAGGAATTTCTACCAGATCAAATTCATCAAGGTCAACTGTTGGCATAATTGACCAGGCAAGGCGTGACGTGGCCACTGTTTTAACCTAGTTAAATAAAACGGGCTTATCGAATTTAATACCACGCGTAATCTTTTTGTTTATATAAAGTTTTTTTATAGTATTTTAATAAATTCAGACAACGACCTAACCGCCCAACTGTAACTGTTTTGTATTTAGACCAGTAAATATAAGATAAAATAAAGTGCACGAGGCTGGCATGCACAGCGACAGGCTGGCATGTACATACGTTGGTTAACGCCTTTTCTAACATTAAAAAAAAAATAACAATGAGAAATATTGTCATGTTACTAATAAATGTTTAAAATAACTGTTAGCCTAACTATATGCTAAATAAAAAGGTGAGAGATAACATGAGAATATAATATTTGATGTCGTTAAGCAAGGAACTGTTTAGATTTTTTTTTAATTTAATTATATGTCAATAAAAAAATTATTTGTAAGAAAAGTAATAATTTAAATTACTTTCTAGTATAACTCCTCCCTTTTTATTAAACGATTTTTCTCTACCAAAAAATAGCTTTTTTGTGCTATGTTTTTTATTTGATAAAAAACATAAACAATTAAAAAAACTGGACGATTTGGAATAAAAAAGAGAGTATGTCTCTAATTAAAACCCTTTTATTTTATCAATATGCTTCCTTTTTTTCTAGTTTTTTTTTTGTACCAAAAATTCTATTTTTTTAAAACAATAACTTATCAAGATTATAAAAGCAAGTTTTAATTAAAAAAAAACTATGTTTTGATAATTTTAACACGAATATATTAAAAAAATACTAAAAGCATGCAAACGTCTGGCCAACCCTTTTCTTTTGTTTAAAATGGGTGGATAACCCTTTGTTTTTTTAATTAAAAAAATCAAATGCATGTTGTTTATTGATAAGATTCTGACAACCTGAGTTAGGTTATAACATCTTGGGATCAAAAAAATGGAACAAAAAAATTAAATTTATTTTAAACTTTTTTTACCTTAAAAATATATAAAAAAAATATCTTATAAACCTCAAAATATATATATATATATATATAACCTCAAACCAACCAATTTTTAATCAGTCAAGAAATAAAAAATAATTATTTTGAATAAAAAAAATTTCAAAGCTCCGATCTAGTTTTTCCGGTGTGGATAAAAAAAACATCTCAACAATATTTCTATTATCAAATAAAACTTAATTACATCAAAATTAATTTTTTTAATTATTGAAATGTAATTAACCAATTATTTTCTCATTCATCTTTCATTTTTTAACCTCCTCCCCTCTTATCTCTCATGTTATCTCTCATGTTTAAGAACTAAAATGTAAAGAATAAATTTTTCATCCAAAATCTAAAATTAAAAGGACAAAAATAAACAACAACAAAGACTATGTGAACACTCCTCCCCGTCTTAATGTCACAAATACAAACAATTTTCAAATATATTTTTTTTATTAGATAAAACCCCATCCCTGAAAAGTGTATTTTGTAAGTTCAGATGAGTAAATAAAATTCTGACTGTTTCAGATTTTTATAAAAAATACACGTCTTGACTTAAACTCTAAACCTGCTATACAGATCTCAAATTCTTTATCACCGCACTGCGTTTCCCAGGGATCAATTTTCAAACACGTTCAACGACAACTCACAGGATAAACAGCACATGCAAAAATTCAAACAAGAAAAAGTTCAGAACTATAAATGTGTACTCGGTGCAACGCGTCACAATGTTTTCCCATACAAATTAGTTTTTTTGTAATAAATATCTTGTGGAGTGACGTTAATGGGCAAGTATACATGGCATCGCTGTTCGAGACAAGTGCACATTTAACTTGAAAATAATTGCAACTTGCCTAGCTATTACCTCAATCCTTCCTTCTTCGTTCTTCTTGTTTTTCTTCCCTGCATTGACTGTCTGAGAAAAGGACTTCAGAAGGAGAAATACAGAAAATGGGTCCCTTTTTGGAACATATCCGGCACTGCCATCCACATCGAGGTCGAGCCTCCTATGCGTCCCTTTTTGCAGACTGCCGCCCGCCAGTGTATATACGAAACTGTACAGATAATGTTTATCTGCATCCAGGCTTTCTCAAATTACCCATCACAATCCTTGAGATTCTCGACTTAATTAAGCATTGACAAGGCGTTTTATATGGTTTCGAAAGCTTAAAGAAGAACTGGTAAATATATAATTCATAGAAGTATCATGGCTTAACGGTTGTGTATCCATAACTTGCTTCAATGAAACATCAATTCTGAATTCTGATTATTTTAGCTTATTTGGTTATAATATAATCGAGAATTAACTGCCTGTTTATTCAGCTCGAAGCCCAGTGAGTCTGATCTCGATGATGGAAATGGACATATATCTGATCAGTTGAAGAAATCTATAACATATATATTCCGCAAAATCTAAATTATATAACAATAAGCTATCACGTATTGGGATATTAGTATGAAAGGAACATTAATAGATAAAGCATTTCCCTGATACACATATAGGCTATAGCTAATTCAGGCTAAGTTCCCATTGATACACACACACATGTATAGAAGAAGAAGAAGAAGATTGAGCGTGGCAGCTTCTCCGCCACTCCTTTCTTCCAATTCATTTGACTAGTTGAGTGTCACTTTGTCATTTTTTGCTGTATAGTCAATTTGAATGGAAGAATCTTGAATAATAAGGAAGGGAGAAAATGGCAGGTTCGTCATTTTCTCATTGATTAAATGTCTCATTGATTGAATGTTTAAGAAAAGGAAGGATAAAAAACGATACGTGCATATTCAAAAGAGTATGAAGGCGTGGTCTTGAGTAAATTATAGAAGAGGAACCTTCTTTTTTATATATATATATATAATTATGATTGCTCATATTAGTTTATGTAGATTTTAACTAATCCTTTAAAGTTTGGAAGTTAACAAAGAGAAACCTATTTTTAACCATACATGCATATAAAGGACTTGTTCATTAAAGTTTAATTTTCAAATTATACTATCATGAATAAATAATACCCTAATTATTATTGATAAGGAAACTAACATTAGTAATTGCAAGTGAAAATTGTAGATAAGGGATCTTCATGTGTAAGTAATTTATAATATCTCACATCAATTAATTATTTTTTTATAATGTTACTAAAATAATTTCCATCAGTAACCAACGATGAAATATTTTCTACCGGTGTTTTCATTGTTTTTTCTTTTTAATTTTCTGATAATGAACATGCATTTTCCAACCCGAAAGAGAAAAAAATGCTTATTGACCATCACTACCAAAAAAATGTCTTATTTATTTTGACGTTTCTTTAATTTATTTTGAGCATATATTCTCTCATATTTAGAGAAACTGATTTGTTTGTATGGGTACAGTGCTCTTTAATAAATTTATATTTTGGTTGATTTCTTAGCTTCTGATTAGTAAACAGGGAAGAGTGTTTAATTAAGTTTGATTATATTTTGTATTATGGTAGTCTTATGTGGATATTTTCATTAGAAGGCTTCTTTCAAGAAGATAAATGATGTCTAAAACTTTTAATGCAAACCGAGAAATCCCTCAAACTTAATTTAGAAAACTTTGCCTTTAATTTGAAGGTGGATTGAGTCCTCTACACTAATAATTTGTTTAACGTAAGCTTTATATTAATAACGTCGTTAATAATAAACAATAATTATACTAATAAACCAATTTTTTTATTCATTTTTTTTTGTCTAATTTTGAGCCAACCAACCTTGCGTGCCACGTGTTGACTTCATTGAAAATAATAATAATAATTCAAAGATTAAAAAAACTAAATTTCCCCTTCTCCAGTCACGTGATAAAAATTTAAAATAATAATTCAAAGATTGTTAATATATATGTAAATATATAACATTATATTTAAAATATTATTTCTCCATCTACCAAAGTGGTTATTGGATTAAGACAAATACACCTCCGAGATCATATATAGAAAGGTCTTAAAGAGTTCAGATAGCAAAACAAATAATCTTTAAGGAATTAGTTGAATTTTGTGTAAAAGAGAAAAAACAAAAAAGAACAACCAAAGACGTATATTTATAGTATTGAGTGACAAAGTATTTTATTATTATTATTATTATTATTATTATTATTATTATTGTAAGAAGTGCAATAAACTATTTAAAAACCATGACTTTTGGATGAAACAGCACAAAATAAAAAACACCTTTAAAATTAAAATACTATTATTCCCTTACTAATCAATATTAATATTGTATAATATTTTTTCTCATCAAAATTTTTAAAATTAAATAACTCTCTATCCTTTCAATATATAAAACGATAAAGTTTAGAATTATAAATATTCTCCGAATAATCCAAGTAAAATATTCATATTTATATTCTTTTATCATACATTCTCAAAGTATTTATCATATAAAAACTAATAACAAACATTAATTATGGTCCCTAAAATCTAATGTTTATTATCTTATTTATTATAATTTTTTATTAAAAAATCATTAACTTAATCATTAAAGATTACTAAACCCCATAAAAAAATAATTATTTCACAAGAATCACATTTCTATCACCAACTATCTGCTCCATTAATTTTAAATAATGAATTATATATTGTTTTGAACATATGATTACTTATTATCTAAATAAACACTTAACATTTAATAACTCTATTTTCGAGCATGTTGGATTCTAGAATTACATCAAATAGGATATAAAATATCATCATTTAGCAAAATTCAACTTTTAATTTATTTAAACTTGCACATTTTTCTTTTGGAACACAGTTCCTTTATTCTTCATGCAAATGTCGGGTGTTTAAATAATAATCACATTAAATGTACGTTATTATCTAATGATGAAGTTTCACTTTTTTTGTCTTGATGTAACAATTGGATTATAGGAGAACTATATTTTATTTTTTAATATATGCATGCGAATCCATTTCATGTGGGAATTTTATTATCCCTCCAACAAATAGAATTAAAGGTATTATTAACCTCAGCATATATATATATATATATATATATATATATATATAAAGCCTCCTCTACTCTCTCGCTGCCTTTATAGAACCCCTAAATTAATAGCAGTTGCAAATTTCTGGTACCTAATAATTAATTAAGAATAAATTGCTGAAAAAATCCCACTTTACCTTAAAATTGAAGAAATCAATCCAACAACTTGAAAAATAAAATACAACTGCAACAACAATAATTGGTTTTCAAATGATATTCAACATGTCTTTCTCTGTCTCCAGTCGCTCTCACTTCCAAGTAGTTGCACGCAATATAAAAAGAAGGTAGGTCTTGCTGCCTCTGTCAGCTCCCAGCCCCATCTATCTATACTCCTCGAATTCCCCCTCCCCTCCCTCCTTCCTTCCTTCCTTCCACTCTCATGTTGTACCCTTTACGTTAAGAGTTATTTTCATTTTCATGGGGTATACGACGACTCCAAGTTAAAGTAAACGTACCCTTCAATTTTCCAATAAATCTCTTCCTCTCTAAAATACACCTTTGTTATTTAAACTAGTAAGCGAAAAGATTCTTACACCAAACTCCAAAAAACTTAACTTGGAATCCCTCCAACTGTAGACCGTTGCAAAGTCCACTCTTGCTCACACCACACGTCCTCCCCGTTTCCCTTGTCTACCTCTCCCTCTTTCTTTCTTTCTTTTCTCTCTGATTCTTTCTTATTCTCAACAAGGATTGATCATAAACCAAACCAGCTTTGTAGCTAGTCTTGTATGAATATTCTTTCTTGATCATCATGGCGATGATCACTTGCATGACTGCTTCTCTGAAGAAACTCGTGTCTTTGTTTCTTGTAATAACATTTATAGGGAAGAGTTGTGTGTTTGGTCATTTTGTGGTAGAGAAGAGTAACATAAGAGTGCTTTCTCCTCTGAGTTTGATGTCAAAACATGACAGTGCAATAGGTAACTTTGGTATACCAGATTATGGTGGCTACTTGGTTGGTTCTGTTGTGTATCCAGATAAAGGAGCTTATGGTTGTCAGGCTTTTGATGGTGGTAAACCCTTCAAGTCTAAAGGCTCTCGCCCAACTGTTCTACTTCTTGACCGTGGAGGTATAAATAAATATATTACTCACGATTATTCTCTTGCCTCTTGAGTTTTCATAGATTGATGTTAATCTTGTGTAAATTTCGTTTCTTTGTTGAGAATTTGATTCATGGATTTCCTTTGACTTTGACTTCAGTCTGTCTGTAATCCATCTTTTTATTGATTTGCTTATTGATTCGTTAACAATTTGATTAACTCTTTCGTGGAGGAGCTAGTAAACCTGGTATGAAATGGGTTTTTGATTGATTTTGCTCTCACACTCTGCTTTCTCTCTTTCTCTTCAACTTTCTTATTAGCCCAGTGAGATTAATTTGATACGGATTTGATTGATGGATCACTAATTATGGAGTCAGCATTAATGGCTAGCTGTTTTCTGTTTTTATGAATAGCTTACAAAGGCATATTCAGTTTTTAGTAATGGATTGGAGTCTAGTTGTTAGCTTATTGCACTTGATTTTATTTGAATTTGGTGAAAGTTATTGGGAAGACAATAGGTTACTGTTTTGCTTTTCTCTCCATGTGTTTTGAAGCAACTAATAGTTCCACATTTGTTGTCAAAATCCTCTGTTTTATACCCTTCTATTTTGCTCTCTGGCTTCAACATAGGCCCACATTCTGTTCACTTCGAGGTTCGATAGGTTGACTGTTTGATCTGGATCAACTGTGAGATAAAAAGGAGGAGTATTCTCATTCATTTCTTAGTTTTTGATAAATATTTTAGTCACCATATAGAACCGCCATTAATTATGTTTAATTAAATATTTACTTTCATTTTTCCATTTATTCTCTTTGTTCTTGCCTTCTGTAGGCTTCAATTCTTATAGAAATTGATGATTTAAAATACTATATGACCTTATGTAAATGTTACGATTGATGATTAATCCCCCAAAGATTTGAATTCATACAGTTCAATGATGATAAGCTCAATCAAGCCCGCTGGATTTCACAAATCCTGGAGGTTTTGAGCTTTCTGTAATAGTTTTTGCTGATGAAATCAAATATTGATCTTTCTGTTTTTCTTATTGCAAATGTAGAGTGCTACTTTGCCTTGAAAGCATGGAATGCTCAACAAGCTGGAGCTGCAGCAGTGCTAGTGGCCGATAACATAGACGAGACTCTAATAACCATGGATTCTCCAGAGGTGAGCAATGACGCTGACGGGTATGTAGAGAAGATTGGAATCCCATCAGCTTTCATAGAGAAGTCATTTGGAGAGAGCTTAAAGGAAGCCTTGAAGAATAAAGAAGACGTGGTCATAAAATTGGACTGGAGAGAGTCAGTGCCCCATCCTGATCAGAGAGTTGAGTATGAGCTTTGGACGAACAGCAATGACGAATGTGGTGCTCGATGTGAAGAGCAGATGGATTTTGTGAAGAATTTCAAAGGTCATGCTCAGATCCTCGAAAGAGGGGGATACACTCTATTCACTCCACACTATATTACTTGGTATTGTCCTCAGGCTTTCATTCTTAGCAGTCAATGCAAATCTCAATGCATAAACCATGGAAGATACTGTGCTCCTGATCCAGAACAGGATTTTGGGGTGGGATATCAGGGGAAGGACGTGGTATTTGAGAACTTGAGGCAGCTTTGTGTCCATAGAGTTGCTAATGAGAGTGGAAGGTCTTGGGTTTGGTGGGATTATGTGACAGATTTCCATTTCAGGTGTTCTATGAAGAACAAGAGATATAGCAAAGAATGTGCTGAAGACGTTTTGAAATCACTTGGTGAGTTCTTTTCTACAGTATAGTATTTACAGAATCCTGCTTGCATTAGTTTTGTGATGATTACAATCTATGGATGCAGATTTGCCTGTTGAGAAGATCGAAAAATGCATGGGTGATCCTGAGGCTGATGTGGAGAATGAAGTGCTCAGTATTGAGCAGGAACTGCAGGTCATACTTGTCATTTGGTTTGCAATTTTCCGTTCCTGCAGTCCAAATCGGCCTTCAAATAGCACCACTGCAGATTTCTTTTCCAAACTGAAATACATTGCCCTTAATTGCATGCTTGTGTATTTCTGTATGTGTCTGTGTCTGGACATATAAAACACTCGTCGGCTCTTACTTTATATTCTGGTTTATGGAATTCAGGTAGGACGAGGATCTCGTGGTGACGTTTCCATCTTGCCAACATTGGTGATTAATAATGTTCAATACCGAGGTTCGTCTTCCCATTGTAGAGTGTAAATGAAATGCATTAAAGTAGTGGGAGATTGTGTTTAAGCATGTTAAAGAGTTGGGTTTACTATGTAGCTCTGCTTTCTTCCAAGTCGCTATCAAGCAAGTCGGTTTCAACACTGAATTTGATGCACTGTTTCAATTTTGGATTTTAGATCTTATAGATCACTTCCCGTAACCCAAACCCCAGTTGATGATTTGTATG
Source organism: Populus trichocarpa (assembly GCF_000002775.5). Taxonomy (NCBI): domain Eukaryota; kingdom Viridiplantae; phylum Streptophyta; class Magnoliopsida; order Malpighiales; family Salicaceae; genus Populus; species Populus trichocarpa. The sequence continues at coordinate 16,657,949 of NC_037287.2, read as the reverse complement.
CTTTTAAATTGCATTAATTTCTTTATAACCTCTCCATTTTATGTTTCTGGCCATTCTACCAGGTTAATCATGATCTGCCCTGCCAACTCTTCGTTAGAAGTGTTTCCATATGCATAGGGTTATATAGTTTTTTTCCTATGGGCTTTTCTCATGAATCTTGATGTTTTGGATTTCTGTTTCCTTTTCCGATGTTTGTTGGTTATTTAAATTTTCTTCCCATCTATTGAAACTTTAATTTTAGTTAAAGGAAAAGACACTATATTCCCTGATTTTCACTCGCCTATTGCCAAAATGTTCTATGAACTGGGATACCTTTTACAGTTACCTTGTTATCCTTTTCGTGGAAGTTGTATATATATCATGGCATTATGAGTCTTTTATTTATCTCAACTTTCTTCCTGTAGGAAAATTGGAGAGGACCGCGGTGCTGAAGGCCATATGTTCTGGATTTAAGGAGACCACTGATCCTCCAGTTTGTTTAAGTTCTGGTTGATGGCACATTTACTCTCAGTCTTTCACTCAAGATTGATACTTCACACTAGGGGAAATTGCTGATAAATTCTCTCTTTTTCCTTGATGTTTATTGACAGAACTTGAGACTAATGAGTGTCTCGAAAGGAATGGAGGCTGTTGGCAGGACAGAGAATCTAACACGACCGCTTGCAAGGTAAGAAGAAGTATTCCAATATGAGATTTTTTATCGATCCCCGCATAAGAATTGCCTAGTTAAACCATTCTATATAACTTGTTGCAGTCCTTTGTGTTTTTTGTTTCACTAATAGTAGGATCTTGAGTTTGTTCAGGACACATTTAGGGGAAGGGTGTGTGAATGTCCAGTTGTGAATGGTGTTCAGTTTGCAGGAGATGGTTATGTGTCTTGTACAGGTAGGCTCTTTTCCTTGGCTATACGTTCACTAAGATTGGAAGTGCCAGTCCCTGTCTAACAATCTCAGTGAAGGAATGATATTCTGTTTCTTCTGTTGTGTTTTCAACCTTCTTACCTATGTGAAATAGACAATTGTACTCATATATAGGCTACTCACACAATTCTTTTGGCAGCTATTGGACCTGGAAGGTGTGCAATAAACAACGGAGGATGCTGGTCAGAAACAAGACATGGATTAAGTTTCTCAGCTTGCTCAGTTCAGTGATATTATCTTTCGTCTTCTGATTACACTAATCCTCTTCCCTGTCGATATAGTTCTTTTTTCTAAATTTAATAACTACCCTTGAACTTTGTTCGTTCCATCTTGACACCATTCCTTTCCATGCTGAGCAGAACTCCCTGCTATCTGGTTGCCAATGCCCACAAGGGTTTCGGGGGGATGGTCACACATGCGAAGGTGTTTGTCTTCTATCAAATTGACTATTGGAACTGTTTCATTGTATCACTCTCCATCTGCAACTTTTTTGATCTTGTGAAATATTTCTCTACTAATAGTTTTCTACTTTGCACCAGATATTGATGAATGTACCGCGCACACTGCTTGTCAATGTGATGGTTGCTCCTGTAAGAATAAGTGGGGTGAATATGAGTGCAAATGTAAGGGGAACCTCATTTATATAAAGGAGCAAGATGCTTGTATTGGTAAGAGAAACAATCTCAGATTAAAATTTTTAGATGGCCTCTTTTTCTGCAGGAGATGTTAATGGCATCTGTGATTTGATATAGATGCCGGTCAACGACGAGGTTCTATTTATAGTTTCCGAAGTAAAACTGGCTCTTTCATTTGAATGTTAAATTTTCGCATTACCTAGTTTAAGTTCAGTTGTCCCCAGCAATATTCCATTGAATCCACTGTTTAGGTATTAATCTTATCAGGTTCATTTTCTTAAACTTCGATATACTGATTAATTTTATATTAGAAGGTTTTTCTGCTACTTAGCAATCCTTTCTGAGTGGTGTCTTGATGCTTCATCAAAACTTCCATGATTGGAAACAAAATGCTATGAGTATGAGATAGTCAATCAGCAATACCATCCAAGTTTAATCAAGTAAAACCGAAGGCAAACTTGTCATCAATTATTTCCTGTGAGATGTTTTGACCTTTGTTTGTCAATTCTGCAGAAAGAAGCGGATCCAAATTTGGATGGTTCCTCACCCTTGTGATCCTTGCTGTTGTGACTGGAGCTGGCATTGCTGGTTATATATTCTACAAATACAGGCTTCGGGTATGTCTACATGCATTCAATATATGGACCAGCTTTTTCTTGTCTATCTTGGGTTATTGATTTGTATCTTTACTTGCAAGAAATGATGTAATCATCCAACATTTTCTCTTTCCAATTGCAGTCTTACATGGACTCAGAGATCATGGCTATCATGTCGCAATACATGCCACTTGACAACAACCAGAACAATGAAGCTTCAACCGAAGCCCAGCCACTACGGCATGGCGCAATGGTGTAAGGTAACAAGTCCTTTTCTCGGTGGTTACAAATTCTGTCATTTGTCTAACTTTGGTGCTCAAAATTTTCTGCGATCTGACTCCTCACTTTGCTTTCTATTCACAGATACAAGAACTAAAGCAATCAGTCTTGCAAAGAATGATACCATTAGAAGGGCGGATAATGTTTCTACTGGATGTAAATTTTCATAACAAATGGCAGCTCTTATACACAGCAGAGAGAAGTCCAGTTCTCCTGCTACCATACGGTTTTAGAACAATACTCTTTTTCATTTTTATAGAAAATCTGGTGATTTTTTCCTTCTGTACAGAAAAATAGCTGAGATCATGAAGATGTTGCTCCAAAGATGAATAAGAACATGTAAAGGTGACAACTACATATACGATGAAAAGAATAAATAGATGAAGGATGTGTAAAAATGAGATGCTGCTCTGTATTAAGAACATTAAGACCCTTCAACAGTTGCTATGTGCAGAGCATAGTTGACGCTGTGTAAAGGAAAGTTCTGTAGTCTATAAATTAATAGCGACTATATTTTGCAATTTGCCATACTGAGATATTGCTTAAATGTCCTGTTGGCAGTACTGTGAAGCTCAAGTAATTTTATGACCAAGCATCAGCAGATAGCGCCTCCTTTCATGGCCAGATCACGACTACCTGCCTGAATTTTCACGACAGAACTCCTCATCTAATCCCTAATCTGTGGGATATTTGTACCTGAAGATAGAAAGAGTAAAATACATGCCCCATAGAAAAAGGCTAACTAAATTTTATAATGCTCTCGTTGAGAGTCGGACTCAAACGGGTGCTCTAACCAACTGGGCTACGAGAGCTGCTTGAATCTTTGTTTGTTTACAATAAGAATCAACAGAGAACAGCATCTCTGTAAAGTATAGCAGACCAGAGGGCAGTAGGGTAGTAGAAGCACCATTGATGAAAATGAAAACACACCCCTTCCCACTCATCTTCTTTACTAATTTCACATGAACTTCGAGAAAGGCAAGCTTAGTAAAATTAGGTTTCTTTTAGTATGATTTTTGCAAATTGATTTAGGCCTTTTTTGTTTCAAGAAAACTAATTTCTCGAAGAGTAGTTTTCAAGCCTTTTGATGTTCGATGAGGTATTGAAAAATTTCCAATAAAAGCAAAAATAATTTTTTTTTCCCACAAGGAAAGTGTTTTCCTCTTTTTAATTTCGGAAAACACTCTCCTTTCTTTGCACACATAACACCTAATACTAATTTTACTTTCCTTGTCTTCTTACAGAAAAAACTCAAATATCTAACTCTCCAGTACTATCATTAACTAATTTGGTTTTTTCATTAATTTTAAAAAATTATTTTGATTTTTTAAAAATAAAATTTACTTAAAAAATATTTAATAAGATTATATATCTATAATATTATATTTAAAACATTTATATTATATATATATATTTATATTTTATAAAATAAACTATTTATAAATATATGATATAATATATTCTTTTTTCCCTTTAATTATACTTTTTATATCTTATTTTTTTTATTGTAAGTGGTTAAATAATCACATTTAATGTTATATATATATATATATATATATGTTAGATAAATTTAAAAAATATAAAATATTTATAAGTTATTTTCTAACTTATGTTTTTATAGTATAGCCAAACACTAGAAATTATTTTTCAATTTATTTTTCATAACACTATCAAACATAAAAAAATAATTCACTTTTTAAGAATTCATTTTTAATAAAAATTACTTTTCAAAATAAATTACTGCAAACAAACGAGCTTAAGTTATTTTAAAATTTTAACCCATAGAAAAGTTAAAAGTCATTGTCATAACCTAATTTTTTATCTTTTTATTTTAATTATTATTATTATTATTATTATTATTATTACTATTATTATTTACTGAAAAATAAAAAAAATGAAATGAAAAAATGATGATAAAAAACAAATAAAAACAAATAAATAAAGAATAAATTAAAATTCAGGTTAAAGGCATCATTGGAAGTTTTGGGATTTAATTAAACTTTGGATTAGTTTTATTAATAAAATCAAGAGCTTAATTGAAGAATTGACAAGTTTTGAGACTTAATTGGACTTGGATTTGGTTTAATTAATGAAATCAGGGGCTTAATTGAAACAATATCAAAAATTTAGGGCTGATTTGGGTTAAAATTGAAAGGAATTAAAATCTAATGACCAAATGAAAAGACAGTGGTACTGTAGGGAGTTTAATTGATTTTTCTAGGAGTAATTTTGAAAAAATTAAAATTTTGAAGAGTCAATTAAGGGCTGAAATGAGATATTCGGAAACCAGGGACTGTTTTGTAAAATGCGCTGAAATTCAGGGGGTCCAATTAAAGTTTATCCAGAGGCTTGATTACAAAACCTTCAAAACGGAAAGGACCAAAACGCAAATGGCCATCAACACTGTTCATCTTCTTCACCCGACCGAAAAAACGGATGCATCTTCATTACTCCTGCAATAACAGTCTATTTATTACCTGGTAACGGTGGCATTCTCTGGCTATAAAGACAGAGAAAGAAAGCAGGAGGGAAGGGGGGAGAAAAAGGAGAAAACACAGGGGAGAGGAGGAGACTATACAGAGACGAAGGAAAAAAAAGAAACAGAGACGAAGGAAAAAAAAAGAAAAGAGGGGGAAAAACTGAAAAAAACTAGGGACGAACGAACAGAAGAGAGAAACAAAAGGTGAGACCGTTGTATTCCTGCAGCACGCCCTCGACTTCGTCTTCAGTAGCAGCTCCAGGTCTCCATCTTCAGCAGCAACTGCACCAGAAACAGAGCATTCCAGGAGAAGAGATCACAGTAGAAACAAAGACGAAAGACAAAGAAGAAGAAGCATAGGACAGAACCCAGGAGACCGAGAACGAAAGACCAAAAGAACAGAAAAGAACAGAAACAGGGACATACCAAAAAACCATACAAGACACTGAAGAGAAAGGAAGAAAACCAGAGAACAAGGACGCAAGAACACAGATAGACAGAAACGAAAAGAACGAAAACAGAAATAGCACGAGCAGGCAGAAAGAAGAACAAAGAAAGCAAGAACCAGAGGAGTAGACGAAAAGCAGAAACAGAGAGGAGCAACACTGGCCAGTCATCATCTTCGCCTCCGGCAGCACCTGAACCAGGTAAGTCTTTTCTTCTCTCCTTTGCATTATAATTCACAGCTGCATTATAATTCACAGCTGCAGCAGCTGTGAATTATAATTCGCTTGCTACTGTAGCAAGTGAATTATAATTCAACTTATTCTTGTTTCTGTAGCAGGCGTGCCTGGGTCAGTGGTTTAGCCAGTGACCAGGCTGAACCGGCTGGGTCTAACCCAGTCCACATGAGCTAAGCTGGACCCTGCCGCAAAAATAAAAAATAAAAATATGTACATGTATTAAAAATAAATTTATTTTATTTATTTATTTACTGATGCTAAAGTCGGAATAAAAATACTAATTTAAATTTATTTTGTTTTTTTATGACTACGTAATATTTACCAACGTAAGAGTTGGAAGTATCTGTAGTTGAATATTCACTAGCGCCAGAGTCAGAAATATTACAAATAAACCATCAAAACATAAACCAACAAACTTTTAGCTTAAGACAAAATCAACAATGCAGCTTACTTCATGTAGGGTGCGTTAGGTGTGCTGATACCTTCTCTAGTCACAACTAGTCCCGTAACATAGAATTTCTACTGAACAGTCACGGTTTCTAGTGATAATAATACTAGGTGACGACTTCTTAAACAAGACTCTTTCCCATCAAATAACAAGATACCATAAATTTGTTTTTTTTCTCTGAATATTTTTAAAATCACCACGATATTTGGGTATGATAATCATTACAGATTATAAATAACTTCTTATTTGAATCAAAATCTTAATTTAATCAAAAGTTATAATTTTTAATTTTTAACTTATAGATTTTACTTATAAAACATTTATTGTTAAAAAATCTATCTTAAGTCATTAGTTACATTTTAAATTGAAACTTTTTTTTATCAAAACAGTAGTCATGGTTTCTTTTATGTTAACAAAAATTAATAAATTATTGTTCTCATTTATACTATTTATTACAGGTTCTTTTTGATATGATTTTTTAAATTAATTTAAGTTTTTTTTAATTTTAAAGTCATTTAAAAATTATTAATTTTTTTGGTCAGAGATGATTTTTAAATTAAATTAAAAATTCATTAGAAAATTTAGTTAATATTTTAATTTAATAAAAAAATATAAATTTTAAAATATAAATTAGAATTCCAACTTAATATATCTATCTTCAAAAAAAAAAAAGGTTGCTTCTTAAAAATCCTTTGAAACTATTTTTTGTCAAAGGTTATTTATAAAAATAAATTTTAAATTATATTTTTCGTAAGTCATAATTAAAAGAAAATAAAGACAACGGGCTGTAAAAAAACAGAAGAAAAGAAAAGTGGATAACGTTTTTACATAAGTTGAAAGAATCAACACAGGAGCACGACATGCCATATCTATTCTAGTGCGAGTGAGAGCAGCATTTTGAGAGCAAATGGCCTCTACTGCTCCTTTACATCACCACCTCACTCACTGCTTCTCCATCTCCCAGGTCCCCTTTCTCTGTCTCTCTCTCTCTGTCTTTGCTGCTCATGTATTATTTATTTCTATGAATTGACTTGTAGCCATGTTTATGTGAAAGAAACAGTGTAAAGATAAGGAGGTTTTATTACAGCATGGATGGACAGCAAGACCACCACCCAGATATTCATTCTTCAGAAACAGGGAAAACAGCATTAATCTTACCACTAGTGTCAGCAGACCCATTAAAGCTTTTTCAGTTGATATACCTTCGTATCCTCTCCTTCAACCTCCTAAAGTCGAAGAAGAGTCTGACTCTGAGGTACCCCAATTTCACTTTCTTCTTCATTTCTTATTCTCCCTTTGGTTTCTGAAATGTTAAATGATTTGTTCTTGAATTTCTTTTCTTTGTGCCTATTTTATTATTTTTGTTAGAAAGCATACAAATTTAGATTCTATGATAAGGTATTTTTTGTTTTCTTTTATTTCCCTCCACTTCTCTTCTAATTGGCAAATATTTCAAAGCAGCCCTTTTAATTGAAATGTTCTTGGTGTTCCCCTCTCGTGATAGTTGGAACCAGCAGACCCTGATTTTTATAGGATAGGGTATGCTCGAAGTATGCGTGCTTATGGAATTGAATTTAAGGAAGGGCCAGATGGATTTGGAGTTTATGCTGCCAAAGATGTTGAACCACTTCGCCGTGCAAGGGTGAGTAGCTTCATTTCATCATAATTGTTATAATCTAATTGGTAGCAGTAGTACCCTATCTGTCTTTTTTCCACGCAGCAGTGCGTGTGAATACTTCTTGCTTTGTATCTGTTATCAATCAACTTGTCACTGTGTGTATTCCAATACAATGTATTCGGATCTTGGTTTGTTCTTCCACTGAATTCTGAAATGGACTCCCCTTTGTGAGTTTTCTGATGTGTGATTCTGTAATTGAATGAACAGGTGGTTATGGAAATCCCAATAGAGTTGATGTTGAATATAAGTAAGAAGCTCCCATGGATGTTTTTTCCAGATATAATACCATTGGGTCATCCAATATTTGATATTATTAACTCAACAGATCCAGAGGTAATATTTCCATGCTATTGGGGTTTTATTTTCTAATTTTAAATGCTATTTTGATCCTTCATTGATGATTTTTATGTCATTCTATTCCATTATGTTCACTGCTTATTGTTTATTCTTTCTTTCATTCATTCAGTAGGTTGATGGGATGATTCACTTACTTTATGACAGTCATTTATCTTTCTGTTCTTTCTGTGTGTTCTTTCCTTGTACTTACATTAGGTATTTCTCTGTGCCAGACAGATTGGGACCTGCGGTTAGCATGTCTTCTTTTATTTGCATTTGATTGCGAGGATAACTTTTGGCAGCTATACAGTGACTTTTTACCTAGTGCGGATGAGTGCCCCAGCTTGCTTCTAGCAACAGAGGTGTGTGCAAGTGTTCCATTATTCATGATTGGCATCAAAGACAATGACTTCCAGCTTTCATGATCCATTTGTTCTACTATTCATTGATGCCCTTTATTTAGTTAAACCAGCAATTACTTCCAGAATTGGTCGCTTCCAGGCATCACCTACTGCCAAGGTCTTCCTTTTGTATTTTGATAGAACTTGTGCTAAGATTTGTCCACGTAGAGTTCTAATGTCTGTTTTGGGAGTACAACTAAAAAGCTGAGCCTCAGCCAGAGGCAATGAGAGTGAAATTCACTCTAATCAATGTTAGGGCCCATGCCTCAAACTTTTCCTCAAATTGATTTTTGATGCGCATGCTTAATGTGCAAATGAAATGTCTGTTTGAATCTTTGATGCTTATCTCTGATGTTTCTTCAAGGTGATAGCACGTACAATACAATCTTTTGAGAAAGCTATGGCTTAAAACTTTTTTAAGTTCTTTTGTTTGCTATAATTTACAATTCAAATTTTAATTTGTTATTGTAGCATCTTTTAAAACTTCAAAGGGTCAATCTCTTTGTTCTTGGCCTGTGGAGTTCTTTTTATATGCTCTATTATATTGTCATTTAAGCCACACCAAAGTTGTGAGTTAGCTACCTGTACGCTTATTATTGTCAAGGGACATCTGATTCTAATAGCACTTGAAACTAAACTATCAGTACAGACTTTTTCGATGGTAAGATTTAAAATGAATAAAATTGTTATCAAATTGGAGTCACATTGTTCTGAAAGGTCAGTTGGCAGTGCTTTGTTCCTAGTCTACGTGTTTTCTGTGTAAGCTATTTGCTGAACAAAAGCATCAGTAACCAAGTTTCTCATTTCTATTTCCAAATGTGTGCTACAGGAGGACCTTTTGGAGCTCCAGGATGAGAATCTTGCATCAACTATGAGAAAACAGCAACTCCGAGCCTTGGAGTTTTGGGAAAAGAATTGGGTATAAAAAACATCTTTCTGACAAGATCTAATGCTGTTGCTTATCATATTTTCATCATATAAACTGCCAAAATGTTATCCCGTCAATAACAACTTGTTTGTGCATGCAAACCACTCAGCACTCTGGTGCTCCACTCAAAATAAAGCGCCTTGCTCGTGATCCTGAGAAATTTATTTGGGCAGTTAGTATGGCACAATCACGGTGCATTAACATGCAAATAAGGGTCGGTGCTTTAACTCAAGATACGAATATGCTGATTCCTTATGCTGGTAAGCTTCTATCTCTTAACACTGCTCTGAGTATATTACCTAGTATAACACACTGGAATACCATTACAAAATTATAACCATAGAGGCTTGTTTGCATTAAACATATCCCTGTGATTCCCACGGACACCTATTAACAGATTGGTTGCACCTCTAATATTGATAAATGACTTATCAAGCTATGTTTCCTGTACACTAAATACCAAACCATTTTACTTTCAATTACCTTTGTATCATCAGATTTACACAGTACAGTTTTAATTTAAGCTAGTTGCTTCATTGGAGAGAGGGGAGAAATCAGCCCGTGCAACATGTGAAGCCACCGTTTCGTATGTTGTTGACCTTTATTGTAAAATATGAGGTGCATTATCGCTTTTGGTGCTTGAAATCCGTTTCCAGTATTATATGCACACAATGTAAAATATTTTATTTTATGACGAAGAAATTACTTAAACCTGTCATTTAATCTCCGCAAAATGAGGATGCACTTAATTTTTGCTTAGCAATATTTTCACAGCATCTTCTTCATAGGAAAAATAAATTAATACAGCTAGATTGACAAAATCTGAAAATATGGTTTTATTTTCCAATTTTCTTTCTTTCAGTCATATAGCATCCAAGAGAACATATTTCATAGAAAAGTTTAAGAGAATGGCACGTCTTCTTGAACAATATGTCAAGTAAAATGTATGTCGGTTTTTCCCCTAATGTTAAAGGTCAATTGTATAAGCCATCTTTCAGATATTTTTCAATTTGAAATTTCCCATTGTAATACTTCTAAGTATTTTGCAAAAGTTTAATGCGGTATCTAGTACAAGTGACACATTGTAATTTGCTTCCATAGGGATGTCAGCAAAACTTAACAAAATTTAGACTAAAGGTATCACATTAAAATTTTCACAGTTGAAGATTCAAAATTAGAATGTTTGGCGGTTTAAGCACTGTTCATACAATCAACCATATTGTTAACGCCAATTCTTAATGAGATATAGAACATACAATCTTTGTGCAATGAGATGGTTATAGAAAGTTACATGGAGAAGTTTATGGAGAATATGTGCTGCAAAGTAATGATATTATAACTATTTTTGGTCATAAGTTCCATGACTTGTTCTTGGGATCAGTTGATGTTTCTCTTTTCCTGAATTCCAGCCTTAAATTTTAGTATTTACATCCTCCACATTCAGATTTCCCTTTATATCTCCATCACCTTTTGTAGAATACTAGTGTTTTGGCTCTTTTGTCAATTTCTCCAATATCTACGCCAGGTAAATCTAGTGATCTTTTGCAGACATGCTAAACCATTCCTTTGAGCCAAACTGTTTTTTCCATTGGCGATTCAAGGATCGCATGCTTGAGGTTATGATAAATGCCGGGCAACAGATAAGGAAAGGAGAAGAGGTACGATTTCGTGTATTTGTCCTAAATTTTGATTTTTATTCTTAAATTGGTCTGGTATCTCCATCATGGAAATGCATACACAACACTTATTGTTGGAAATTGAAAAACTATGCTAGAAACTGTGTTTGGAATTACATGGGTATGAGAAATTCATTGCTCAGAAACTTTAAGATTCTGCTATCGTTATAATTCCTTATTCAGTATTACTGCTTTTTTTAATGGATAAAATCTTAGTACAACCACTCATGAACATTACTAAATGTTGAGATTTTCTTTTATAGGATGAAGTTGTAAAAAGGGCGTAGCAGCTTTTGTAAATAGAAGCATGGTGTGATGTTATGGTCACAGCTCATACTCATTTAATTGTCTAATTCGAATTGGTTACTCAGTTTACTTCTTATGAACATTTCTCCTTGATACTTTTTTTGCAAGTTAGAGAATAGAATTATGTGCATTCTTAACTTGCTCCAGTATGGATATGATCCTGTTGGTTTCATAAATTTTGTACAGATGACTGTCAATTACATGAGCGGACAGAAGAATGACATGTTCATGCAACGATATGGTTTTTCATCACCAGTGGTAATTTGCCCTTAGCTCCATCTAAAATGATGACAGTTATACTGTAGTTTACAGCATGATGGGCATGGGAATTTTTTGTTTCAAACCACCAGAATCCTGGTTTAGATTTAGCATTATGCTTATTATGATATTTTTGTAGCATATGCATAGGACCATTTGTTTGAGAAAGTTCTTTTTTGTTTCTTTTATGTGAAGTCATGTGGGAATTGTTTACAGAAGTATTCAATTGAATCAGGATCTTTGTATTTCAAATTATAGGGAACATTTTAAAGTAATGGGTGGTTACTTTTATTCTTTTCTTAAAGTTATTCTTGTATGTTTGCTAGTCGTTCAAATTATAATCCTGTACTGTCATTCTTTGGCCTCAATGGCCCAAAGAATTAACACAAAATCCTGTCATAATGTTTCAGAATCCTTGGGATGTAATCCGATTTTCTGGCAATGCACGCATACATTTGGATTCTTTCCTGTCAGTCTTCAATATATCTGGCCTGCCTGAAGAATATTGTCATAACAGTACGGGCTGTGTATTTTTCACGAATTCCTTGCACCAACTTGCTATACTTATCATTTATATGGATGAACTCTAGCCCTTTATCAAAAATATTGAGATGAAAATTTTCTAGCAGGTCTGCTATCCAAAGAGGGAGATGCTTTTGTTGATGGAGCTGTTATAGCAGCAGCAAGAACGCTGCCCACTTGGTCAGATGGAGATCTGCCTCCTGTCCCAAGCATAGAAAGGAAAGCTGTGAAGGAGTTGCAAGAAGAATGCCAGAAGATGCTAGCAAAATTTCCTACAACTTCTAAGAAAGACCTGAAAATACTAGGTAAATTATTGAAGCTAATTATGGATGCTTCGCACCAATTGGATTCTTCTGCCACCTTTCTGCTTTGCAAAATATCTTAAATTTAGGTGCTTATCATCCTGAAAATAATTTCTCAAAGGACTGGAGCAGTTGGTCTTCTCTTTAAGTGCTAGATTTCCCTATCCGACAGTATCCTCAAGTCGTGACAGTAGAATGATTGGACTGATACTTAATGTGTTAGGATTGACCGAATGCACAATGTTCAGGGATATTCTGTTCATTTCGGTCTGTTCGGTTCATAAAACTTATTAAATTTCAGATGTTCAGATTGTGGATTCCTTGTTTTGAAATCTTGAACCAGCTTCAGTACTACTGGAAGATTTTAGTACCAAGCATGGCTTTTCTCGGTAAAACTAATTCTGAAGATAATTTTTCTCAATCATAACAGATTCTATGCCAGAAGCGACGAGGACCCTCGAAGCTGCAATCAAGTACGTTTTTATGTGATACTGTTCTCTGTACATTTGATTTCGAAATTCTTTTCATTTCAAAGAAATAATCTGAATTTACACAGGTATAGACTGCACCGGAAGTTGCTTATTGAGAAGGTCGTCCAGGCATTGGAAATGTATCAAGAGCGCATATTGTTTTAAGCATGGAGTTTTCCTTTCCAAATGAGTCATGACAATTTTGTTATACATCTCTGATGCACCAAATGGCGAAAGCATAGTTCATCAACTGTTTTTCATGCGCTGCAGTCGTCCATGTTCCTGTATTCGGACATGATCAACAATGTGTGCAACTATGTCTCGATCTGGATTCAGGCCATGAATGTAAATGGGATTGGTAATTAGCATTTGCAGCTATTAACCAACCTCAATATTGGATTTTATCAGAGTATAACCACCGTGCTTTGATCCCTTTGGATGCAATTGACATACTTTTGCTTGCAGAAAATCCATCAGAAACCAACTCAAAATGCCTGCAAGAGTGGGGGAAGTCGGTTTATCATGACCTAATTTTGGATGTAATAATATTTGACACTTTTTTACGATTGTTTTCTGGGAATATTACCTTAATAATCTCTTGTGTGGGCCAATATCTGTTTTCAATTTGAAAATATAAATTAGTAGAGTTGTTGCTGCGGGGGTAGCACGGAAGCTTTGAGAGCAAATTTTAACATAAAATGCTAGTAAAATGTTTGTGTATTTACGTGTCATTTTTCAGAATTTATTTTTATTTAATTATATAATAATTAAAATAAATATTCATTAGAAACACAATATTTAAGATTATGTAAAAAAAATTATATTTTCTAAGTGAAAATTATCTTTTCTCGTTCATATAATTTTTTTTTTGTTTTCATAATAATTGTATTTTTAGTAGTGGAATGGTTTATTAAATAAAAGTTAAAAAAAAATGATTCATAAAAATTATAATAACTTAAATTAAAGAGGAAAAATATTTCTTTTTAATAAAAAAATTCTATTTTTTATTTATGTATTTTTTTTTGTTTTGACAGAAAATTATTTTCTTTTATTAGAGACATTGTTTTTTAAATAAAAATTTATTATGAGGTCAATAAAAAAAATAAAAAATTTGAAATCGATCATTTTTACGCATCTATATTATTAAATAGAATAATAAATTTATGAAAATTATAATAAAAAATAGATATTATATTATATAGTATAATTACATCAAGCCTCCTATAGTTAATCATTTTTATTTTTATTTTTGCTTTGCCTCTATATTTTAAAAAATTACACTCTACATATTTAACTTTAATAAATTTATGACACTTTATATCTTCCACTTTTGGTTCAAAAAAAAATCAACAAAACAGTCCTAATTTTTACAAGTTTATTATTATTTTAGATTTAATGAATAAAAAGTTCATATTACTTAAAAATAACAAAATTGCCACTGCATGATCATTGTATATGATGCTAGATCGTTGTCAATTATATGGAGTTTGGATAAAGAATCACAACAAAAAAGCTAGTTTTGCAAGTGCAAAGTTGTTATCGGTAACCAATTAGTATGTGTAATGTCAATGTTGTTAATTACAATATTGATCATCATGATAAAATGAAATGAATAAAAATAGCAAATTATATTTGAATTGCATTAAACATAAATTAAAATCTTATATTTCATGACATCAATAAAAGATCCACGAAATATTATTCATGATATCTAACAAAATACAAAACAAAATCCATCATGATCATACATTATTTTTGTACATTCTTCAATCAATCAATGCAGCTAATTTGAGTTGAATGTTGAGATGATAAAGTTCAGAGTAGAATAATTAATAACATTAAATAAGAAAACTTTAAATTCTAAGATAAAATTAATAAATAATAAAAATTAAATTCCTTTTAAACTCAAAACTTATCAGTTTTTTTACAATAATTTTATTTTTCACGTGTTATATATATTAATTTAACAAATCTTTAGATCTTGTAGTTGCAATGTGGGCATTTAACGGATTGTGTTCAATATTTAGAAGGGAGGGTGACAGAAGGATACAATTGAAAACATTAGATATCTTTGAGGGTAAAATTGATATAAAATTTGTTTTTGGAAAAGAAAGAAAGAAAAGAAATGGGCTGATGTATGGATTATGGATCCTGAAAGCCAAATCCAGGCCTGAAGCTTACCGGACCTCAGTTGCAACCGTTTTGATAATGTGTGGCGGTTCCTGATAATTGAATCCCTCGCTGTAATTTCTAATTGATACCCGGTTCAGGTTTACAATTCCCTCGCTCTCATAGTCGTAGTTTGCACTCCAGGTGTTTGTTGAAATACCCGAAAGTAATTTCTGTATTTATTCATTTAACATCGATTTCTCTAAGGGGAAGTGACTAAAAAGTGTGTATTTTTTTGTTTTTATTAAATTAATTAGATAAGATGAGTGGCGGTGGAGGGGGTAGGCTAAAGCAATTATTGGCAGTAGCTGTGACCAAAGGAGTGGAGGAGGCGAGGGCGAGAATATTTGGTCACGTACTTAACCCAACTGGCCTAAGATCTCCTCACAAGATTTTGCGAAAGAAACTCTTTGGTGAAAAAGTGGCACAATGGTACCCTCATGATATCACGAAAGATGACCCTCTTAACATTGATCGCCGCGAAGAAAAGTAATCACTTCTTCCCCCTTCTCTCTCTCGCTCCTCGTTTTTTCTTTATTTTCCCACTTGATGTTTGATTGCTTTGATGTGTTGATTGTTGGGTTTCTGTTTTTTTTTTTTTTTGTGATTTTCAAGTGGGTTTTGTTGATTTAGTTAAGAAATTATGTTATTGGAAAGGTTTGTCATTTGTGTTTAGGGAGAAGGGGATTGTATTTTTAGGGAATGCGGTACTGGATTTACTCATTTAGATTGCTAAGTGGATCTTTGAAAAGAAAATAATAATAAAGGGCCATAATCTCTTGAGTGAAACAGTGTGTTATAGGATCAGACAGGCAACTGTATTTAGAAGGATGTCTTATTAGTGCTGCTTTGTGTTTTACCATGCTAACTTTGTTGAGGACGATCATGCATTGCAAACCATGAACGTTTTGGGTTTGATTAATCTTGCTTGTTTCCAAGTCTCAAACGTTGGATATATCCTGAGCCATCTTGCCTGTCTCCCACGCTGCTTGAGTCAGCCAAAAGGCAAACATAATATGTTGATCAAAAGCATTTAGTTACTTTGGACTGTCATTTCTCCTTCCATGGAGATGAATTGCTGATCTTTATGTTCAGGCAGTAGCAGTCCAAGATGTGTAAATTCTATGCTATAGCTAACCTTAAATAAATTGAACACTGAGCACATAATGCAAGAAAAAAATGAGATTTAAGATCTTTCTTGTGAATGCAAAATGTTTATCTAGCTAGAAGAATATTAAAGATTTGTGAAGATAACCATAAGAAGAGGGCAAAAGAAAGAGCAAAGAGGTTGCTTAAGTTGAAACTCTGTAGTAGTTACCTTCTATAAGATGTTTTTGCATTGAAATTTCTTGTTGTTGTCCCATACCGGGGACTTCACACATGGGGATAATTTTCATGGGCAAAATATTTGCTTGAATGGATATTGAAAAGACATTAACATCCTGTCATGATTAATCTTTGGCAGATCATAGCCATTGGACTACTAAAACTTGTGTACCATGGAACCGATTCATCTCTGATAATAAAAATGCTGAATTGTCCCTCTATCTCAAGCATTTTCAGAGAAGTTGTCTTAGAAAGTTTTATGCCATGTTAAGAATATTAAATTTTAAAGTCTTATCTGAAGTGATTTTCTTGACCACCAAAAATCAATCCTGAGCCTCTGAAAATCATCTTCTTGATGTCACATGTATTTATGATTAATCCAAGGCTTCTGTATATCACTTTATTGTGACTGTTTTGAATAACTGCATAAAAATGGCAGTAAAATTTCAGATCAGGTATATCGATATTTGTAATAGATTGATTTTAGAGAAGCTACTTCTTAATTAGACTACTTGCGGATAAAACGTTATGCTTATTTTTTAGGTGATCAATTGTGAACATTAACAACAACAAACCTTAATCCCAAACTAGTTGAGGTGATCAGTCTGAACATGAATTTTTAATTATCATTCAAAGAATGTCATTTGCAGTCCTATAATGTGTAGACTTTTGTTTTTCTTGTGAGTTTATAAAGACATCGGTTAGCTTTGGCATTTCATTTCTCTTTGCCCGGCATTTAACCAAACTCATTTTTCCTTAGGAGATGATTGATCACAGCACTTGTGAGAATATCAGCTTTTAAGTAGCTATTTGAATTAAATCTTGCATCTTTTTCTGACATCATTTTCTATCATGCTTTGCTAGGCGGTTATCAAAACTTGAAATTTTGAAGCGTCGTGGAAAGGGGCCGCCCAAGAAGGGACAAGGGAAGGGTGCTGTGAAGCGTAATAAGGGGAAATGATGATTTTCTCTTGTTTTTCGAATCAAATTGAGTGGTTTTTTTCTGATCAAGAGTATTTTCTGGTTTTGTCACAACTTTAGGATTTGTATGCCTGTGCCATCTTTTCTCGCACGGCGCCCACTATTTGGGGAAGAGTACTTTCTATGAAAATGGGCGTACATTGATGCGGAAAAACATTACTACCCATCTAATGTTGTCTATGGAATCGCACACTTCTTGCTTGTCTTAAGTGACTGTGCAGTGCAGGTGCTAAAAAGAGGATAGAGAATTTGAGTTCGAACTCTATTTTTAGCAGTTAAGCTAGTACGTCTTCTTTGAGCTTACTTCAGTGCTAAATTTACAGCGCGGAGAAACTAAATAATACTCCATCCTTCTGTGTTTTCCCCTCATTTGATGGAAGACTTATTCTGACTTCTGAGTCGCGTAAGGTTTTTTGCACTTTTAGATAGCTAGTGCTCAATAAAATGTTGGTACTGATTTGAATATATAGGTGAAATACAAAAGGCAATGGAGATAAAACAAAAGCTGAAGATTTTTCATGGTTTAAGATTTCAAGGATGTCAACATGACAAGCCAGTCCCTAAAGCAAGGGAAGGAATTTGCTAGTCTCTATGCTGTGTGGCACAAAGAATAGAGATGCGGTTGACGAGGCTTCAAGCAGAAATTTCCAGAATTACAAATGATTTGAATGAGCCTGCACCAAAATTAACTTAAATGATTAGTTTCTCCTCTCCATATTCTTCATTTTAGCTGAAACATATGATTATTAAGTTCTCTCTGTGAGAAACACCACCGGAAGATTCTCCTCTCCATGCAACCATTGAATGCACATTCCGGATTCCTGGTGCTTGTTCAGAAGGACTTGAGATCTGCTCATAGATGAAAATTTGGGGCGTGAGATTCTGACCTCCGATTTAGTGTTGTCAAAGTTCTAGATGAGTTTTCTTTCAAAATGCAGAAAGGAAATAGAAGTAAACCCCAAAGATTCTGTAACTCAACTAGAATATCTGACAAGTCTTGAGGAAGAGCTAAAAAACTACAGGTTTTGTGCTTGATTTTTCTTCTATATTTCACGTTGTCGAGGGTACAATAGATTTTAGTTAAAATATCAGAGGGTGGAAAGCTATGGGATTATCTCGATATACATGTACAGGAATATGGGAATACCTTGGCCCCGGTAAGTAAAGCTGCTTGAGGTCAATTTTTCACCAATAATCGCCACAAGAACAAGTTCCATCCCTTGATATGATGGAACCGCCTCGCATCACTTAGAATGATTTCTCTGTCTTCTATCTTTGAGATAAACTTTGGAGCGGTATGGCAGTCATTGTAAACTCCAAGGTTCCTGGTAATAAAAAAAATTTCCGGACATAAATAATAGTTTTATAGCAGAAAAAAATATCTTGTAATGCTGTATTTATTAGAAATATTATTTAAAAATAAATATTTTTTATTTTTAAAAATAAGATTTATCCATATAAAACATAATAAAAAATTATAAATGAATCAAAATAATATCTTATAAATTAAACACATACAAAATAATTTTTTAAAAAGTCTTTATTCAAAACAAGCTAAATAAACAAAATAAAAAAGAATTGAGTAGAGATATCAATTAAAATTAGAATAAAAACATAAAAAAAAGTAGCAATAATCTAGGTGCCTCAAACGCTTTTAAAAGAAATAAAACAAACAAACAATTGGGGCTACAAGCCTGATTAAATTTAATAAGTTGGATGTATTTTAATTAAAAGATAAAAAATTAGACAACAATAATAAATAGATATTTGTTTTTACAAAAAATAAGATTATGATACCTTAAAAAAAAACCTTGAAAGTACAAAATTAAATAAAAAATAGAAAAAAATATAGCTCAAGTCAACCTAAATTAATATAAAAAACATGTAACTTGAATAACGCGAGCCACCCTAAACTTAACTATTTTTATTTTTAAAATAATTGTTATTATATCAATTTTAAATTCAATGATGGATTGGTTTGGCTACTTTTATATTTAAAGTAAAATAAATGAAAGAAATTAAAAAACATGCCAAATTTCCTTACAATAAAAGCTAAGCATGATGCTACTATTTAAAAATACTTATTAGATTTAATTTATTATTGAACTGTGTTGAAGAAATAAAAAACATGTTATAAAAAAACCATTTCGATAAAAAGAGTTTTAATCTCAAAATATCTAATCATTAAATGTTAAATAATTATCTCAATTTAAAACACTTTACTCGTTAAGGAAATCCAAAAAACAATTTCATCCTTAATTATTTAACACGTTTTTAAATAAAAAAACAATATATTAATTGAAAACATCAAATAAGTACACATTGTAATATTCTTAAGCATTGATAATAAAGAAAAAAGGACATAAAATAAATAAATAAAATGGAAAACGTGTTAATTGAGCTTGGCAGCTTGCCTGCATCTTATCAGTTATTACATTTGTCTGTGTTGTCTTGTCCGTCGAGGTCATGGTCATACACTTATCACTTAATTCAGAATAAAAAAAATAATAACCCTGAATTTGAAATGAAATCACTTTAACTTGGAATCCAAATTGATTGGTTAACAAAAGTAACAAGCATTTTCTGATGATTTTAATAAATTTAATCTATTTTCAAATTTGTTGTCTTTCAAATCTATTGAAATCACGCGATCGATCAATATTTATATAAACAATAATAAAACCACCATCTCAGCAAAAAGTCTGCTATATGTTATATAATGTAACGGAGGAATTCAAAGAAAAGACGTCGAGGCCACCATTTCTCACCAGTACAACCCTGAGTCAGAGAAAAACAGAGAGAAGATGGAGGCAACTGCCAAAGTATCATCAATATTTATATACCCAGTTAAATCATGCCGTGGAATTTCCCTCTCTCAGGCACCTCTAACTCCTACTGGTAATATAATAAACCACTACTTGTTCTCTGCTTCTTCTATGAATTTCCTTTTACCCCACTTGATTTTCTTCTCATCTCTTTATTTTTTTTACTGTCCCTTTATCTGTTTTTTGTATTTAATTTTCTGCCTGGTCACTATATTACTCACTATCTTGGTTTTTGATATGTTCCGTGTTATGTTTGTGAACATAATTTTGATGATTTTTTGGTTATGGTTATTTGTGCTGTGCTTGGATACACAGGATTTCGATGGGATCGGAACTGGTTAGTTGTGAACTACAGAGGAAGGGCATATACCCAAAGAGTTGAACCAAAGCTCGCTTTAGTTGAGATAGAGCTGCCGGATGAGGCATTTTCGGAGGGCTGGGAACCTACTAAGAACTCATTTATGAGTAAAATATCTGTTAAATTTAATGTTTCATCACATAAATCTTTCGTATCTGCTATTCAGTTGGACCCCCAAAAAAAAAATCTTTACTTGTTTTGTTCTTTGAGATCTTATTAGAATTCTAACCTCTGTTAGCATTTCTCACTAAATCCAGGGTTTCCTACTGCTATAGGTCCATTATTAGATAATACTATTTTCCCCACGACTTATTTCAGTAAGATGATTTTCTATTTTTTCATGGAGTTGTATTGATAAAGATTTTAACAATAAAGAATTGTTCATATAGAATGAAAATGAGATGGGGAAAGACGTTAACCGAAGTTAAATTTGAATGAACTTCAATGGTCATCCTAAGGATTGTGTTTTTGTTAGGAAAGCTTTGTTTACTAATAGGTTTATAAAAGAGTGAGCTACAAGATTTCTAAAGTTTTACGTCAGCAAATATCGATGCTCTTATGTTGCCATGGTTCTCAGGGTTGCATCTTTTTAAGGGTTACGAATTTTCTCTTTGATTATGTTGGACATGATGGTATTTGTCACCAGGCAAGTTGAAGAAATTTGGGTTGTTGATGGCAGTGCCTTTAATTTTTCACAAATAACAAACAGAAGATACCTCCCGACTTCTCTCCAACTTTGTTGTTGTAGTAATAATACGAGTGCTTTTTTTTACCATTCTCAGTGGTTCATGAATCATGTTGTTGCTTCTTCTTTTTTTCAGGCGATTTTCAGTGCAAGTATGATCCAATGTTCACTTTCTTTTACAGAAATAAAGGCTCCTGGGATGAGTGTGCTTAAGATATCTCTGATGAAGCCAAGTGAAGTAGCGGAGGGTGTCTCGGTATGGGAGTGGTCTGGCTCTGCATTGGATGAGGGAGCTGAAGCAGCAAAATGGTTCTCAGATTATTTGGGGAAACCCAGTCAACTAGTACGTTTTAATGCAGGTCAGGATTGATTTTGGTGCATTTAGGATAGTAGGACATCAAATGAACTGGTTAGCTGAATTGCTCAAATTCAAAGAGTACTTTACATAGGACCTTATTGCAACAAAAGCATTAAATAGTATTGAAGAGCGGACATAGGCGCAAACTATATCTTGGCATGCCAAGTTTTGTAAAGTGTTTTTATTTGTGAACTTAAGCTAAATAGTGAATCTCTTGGCTGCAGTTATTTTATTATTTTCTTACCATTCTGTTTCCTGCTGCAGCTTCAGAAACAAGGCTCATAGATCCTAATTATGCACCTGGACACAAAACTATGTTTTCTGACCTCTTTCCGTTCATGCTGATCTCTCAGGCTAGTTGACTCGAGAAATAAAGCTTGATGTATTTTGTTTTCTCAGAAATCTCAGATTGGGATCCTCTAAATGTATCTTTTGCAGGGATCTTTGGATGCACTGAATCAGCTTCTCAGGGAACCTGTTCCTATTAATCGTTTTAGACCAAAGTATGTACATAGGCCCATGCCTATATAATTTAGTTAAAGCTTCTGTTTGTCTCTTCCTACAATAACACCTTGCTGGCAGTGCATTACCTGCACAGGAATCAGAAATTATAAATTTGTCAATTGCTTTACATTCATTGCTACCTTTTGTCACTGGTGAATTTTGATCACAATAACCTGTTCGTTTTCAAATCTCTTAGTTTGTTTTCTTGCTTGTCACAGCATCCTTGTTGAAGGCTGCGAACCATTTTCTGAGGACTTGTGGACTGAAATTAGGATAAGCAGGTTCACATTTGAAGGTGTCAAGCTATGTTCCCGCTGCAAGGTACAAACCTATCTTTTAAGCAATCTGCTCATATTTATTAAAGCTACATATAACTTTCAATAGATGTAATCAATTTTTGTAGATAATGATCATATAATTTATAATTCAGCATGTTTTTTGAATCTTAATCTATCACCCTTGTTTAACCATGGATAAGAACTGTGATAAGTGCTTTTCCAGACAAGTATTTTGCCCCCTGCCCCTGCAAGTCAACAATATTATAGGTTATTGTATAAAATGAGGAACACTATAGCTCAAAGTTTGGCTGGAGATTGTTAAACCAGATAGCTCATATTTAGTGGTGAAGAATCACTTGAAGGTCCTGTTGATGCACGCTCGTGGTCTTCAAGTCATATTTACTGTTCCACGTTCATATTCCTCTCTGTGTGTCCTCTTGTATTATATTGCCATGACTTGTGAAATGCTAACTAGATAAAGTACTTGAAAATTCCCAATGGATTTCCCTGGATTTTCACTCAAGACAGCTTTTGACATTTCTTCTAGTCCTTACTTTTGCTTCGGTTTTAATTTGAAAATTACAACATTTAATTCAATGTTTCATATGTTTGGCTATAATATATGTTCCTATATTTACGAAGACGCCTTTTTTTTTCTCTTGCAGGTACCTACAATCAATCAAGATACTGGGATTGGAGGGACTGAGCCAAATGAAACTCTAATGAAAATCCGATCAGATAAAGTTTTGCGCCCGGATAAGAAACAGCAGGGAAAGGTTAGGATGGGATTATGAGATAGAAAGTCTTAATCATGTTCTTTGTGTATTTTTTTTGGCAGATGTAACTTCTAAAATACCTTTTATGTGCAATGCTACTGCAGATCTATTTTGGACAGAACTTAGTTTGGAAGGAAAACCCTAGTGAAGGGCATGGAAAGATTGTTAATGTGGGAGATCCTGTTTTCGTCCTTAAGAAGGTCTCCTCTGTAGCTGAAGCAGCAGCCTAAACTTTGTAGAATATAGCAACTAGTATAGCTAGGGAGTTGCCAATAAGATGTCTTATGTATGGTAATAAAATGATTGGACAATCCTAGAAGGATAAACTAAAGCTAAGGCTTTGGTTTATCCTGATGTGTGTATGCTCATTTTATTCATAACAAGGAGTCAAAGGAAAATATTCATAAAAGAGATTAAATGCTCAACTCTAAACTCCAAACTACATTGAAGTCTTAATCATAAACTAGCTAAAGAGGGATAGAAATGATGTGAACGTAAAAGCTTTATTTGATGTTTTCTCTCCTTGATGGAATGAAATGCAGAGGATGACTGAATGGAAATGGAGTTCGTGGAGCGAATTCGCTCATCTCTCTCCTGTAATCGCAAATCCAATTGATGCTCTGACCTCACCATAAATGTTCATGATTCACAAACTGACAAGGCATCAAGGGGCTTGGTAAGAGGCTTGTTTGCAGGTCCGTGCATTAAACAAAGAGTTGGTGGTTTCAAAAAAAAAGTTGTGAAAAGTTCAATTTAATCCTTTAATTTTTTAATTGATCACTTTTTTCAGTCTTTTAGTTGTTTAAAATTAAATTTTGACATAAGATTTTATTTTTGAGTCCTTTTCTTAGTTTGAGAGAGGAGAGAGTCTTGATTGATACCGATTTCAGCTATCAAAATAGATGATCTTGATGCCAATGAGTTCAATTTGATAAAGAAAGTTCCAGTAAGGTATATTATGGTATCATTGTCGCCTGAGATGATAGATCTAAGTTTAAGAAGTTTTTGGATTCAAGTTTATTTTAGGTTTTTGAACTGGTTTTTTGATTGTTTAAGATAATAAATGAGTTTATTAAGGTTTTTAAGGTGTTTTTGGTAAAAACAAATCAGCTGAAAATCAAAGTTTTAGCCAAAAAATATAATTACCTTGATTTTCAAGTAACCATCTAGTCACCGGATTCTTAAGCTGCAGACAACGTGTTTTTTTATGACTTTTTTTATTTTTTAAAAAATTAAAAAGTAGATGATATGTTGTTTTTCCTTTAAAATTAAAAAGTAATAATTAAGAGACTTGTCACGGGCTAGGCCTTTTTAGATGTGCTAGGTGCATGCATGTCTTTTTTAAAATAATTATTTTATATAATTATCATGATCTCATAACCTGAACCGCATGTTTCACTGATTAATTCAGGTTGATTAAAATTGTTATCTTAATATTAAAAAAAATATCATTTAATATGTTACCATCTCAAAATTTAAAAAGAATTTTGTCTAATATGCAACATGTTTTAAATTCATAGTGTTTTTTTTTTTAATTATGTTTGAAAAAACCTTTGATCCATCTCACGATGTAGCGCAGACCAATAGTCTAGTAATGAATTATTTGACATTGTTATTAAACTTGATCCAATAAGTTAACCTTAAAATCTCTTGATTTAATTTCTTATCTAGCCTTGATAAAAAAATTAAAATGCATGAGAGTTGCTTTGATATGACCGAATCGAATTGACATATATAAAGACAATCTGAATAATTGTAAAAAGTATGATTTGACTTTAAAAAATTAAAATGGTTTTTTTTTTAATATTGAGAAATTAATATATTTGATAGATCTGAGTTTTCTGGCTTAACTCACTAGATTCACGATCTGGATAATGGGCTTTCTTGTGTTTTAAAAAAATGTTTTTTTTTTAATTTTTTTTTACTTAATTATACAACAATAAAAATAAATGTTTATAAAATTAAGCGTAAACCAAATGTTAGAATATTTATTTGAGAATTTGATAACTTCATAGAATGTAAATTAAAATAATAATTGATGATAACAAATTAAAAATCAAGTAAATATTTAAAATTAAATTGAAAAAAAAACACATCTCCTTTACTGTTGATATTAGTAGTTTACACGCAAATTCTTTTAGATGTACTGCATAGTAAGGTTAAGCTACATATCCCTTTTTTACATGATGCGATAAAAACACGAAAATTTCCTCAAATTCATAACAGAAGCCAAAAAGAATAAAAAATAACAAATAACAAATACAGTTTTTCGCGAAATATATTTGTTGAGAATTAAAGTAATCAACGTAAATTTGTGCAAAAGAAAAGTGAAGGGATAGTGCTATGCTATCTATACAAATAAATAGAATTTACAACAATTTCATACAAATTAATAGAAGATCAAACCACATATCAATAAATAGAAATTAGTATGGATAATCTGCTGGATCTATCTTAATCAATAATGTGAGAATGTAATTAATTATACAAAAAAGAATGTTTGAGACTATAATAATAGTTATTTTTTAAAATATTTTTTATTTAGAAATATATTAAAATAATATTTTTTACAATATTTTTATTTATTTTTGATAAAAATATGTTAATATTTATATTTAAAATGGTAATAATTAGTATTTCTTTTTAATATCAAACAACTGTTAACACATTCTAATATCACGAGGTTTTAGCTAAATTCTTGTCACCAACGTTATGTCGTTTATATGTTACCAAACGACTTGTCATTATGGCGTGGACAGACAGACATACAGACAATAAGAAGAAACATCAGTAGAACAAGAAGTGGACTCTCCTCCTCGTCACTCTCCCCTAAAACCCGCAAAAACCCATCTTGCAAATTTTCAAAATCTTTCATTCTCTAACCAAATTCAAGCTCCGAAAAATTTACAAACCTCAAGGTCAAAATACCCACAAACCAAACCCTCCTTTTCAACTCCATGCCCAAATGCCCACCTCTCATCACCAACTCCATCTTCAAGGCCCTCAACAACTGCTTGTATCCAATCCCAAGTAAGTTCCCTTCTCTTTCCATGAGCTCTAACTTTTCAGCCCTTGCAATTCCATCAACCAAAACTATTGAAACTGAACCCCAAAGCCACCCTCTACACCGTAACGCCTCTGACCGAGAACATGGCATTGAACATGACCCCCCGATATCTGATAAGATATTCAAGTCTGGCCCCAAAATGGGTTCGTACAAGTTGGGTGATTCGACTTTTTATTCACTCATTGACAACTACGCAAATTTGGGTGATTTTAAGTCATTGGAGAAGGTTTTGGATCGAATGAGGTGCGAAAAGAGAGTGGTTGTAGAGAAATGTTTTGTTGTTATCTTTAAGGCTTATGGGAAAGCTCATTTACCTGAAAAAGCTGTCGGCTTGTTTGATAGAATGGCTTATGAATTTGAGTGTAAAAGAACTGTAAAGTCATTTAATTCGGTTCTTAATGTGATTATACAAGAGGGTTTGTTTTATCGTGCTTTAGAGTTTTATAATCATGTTATTGGTGCCAAAGGTGTGAATATATCCCCTAATGTGCTTACTTTTAATTTGGTTATTAAGACTATGTGTAAGGTGGGATTGGTTGATGATGCGGTCCAAATGTTTAGAGACATGCCGGTTAGTAAATGTCAGCCTGATGTGTACACTTATTGTACATTGATGGATGGACTTTGCAAGGCGGATAGGATTGATGAGGCAGTTTCGCTGTTGGATGAGATGCAAATTGATGGTTGTTTTCCAAGCCCTGTTACCTTCAATGTGTTAATCAATGGCTTGTGTAAGAAGGGGGATTTAGCACGGGTTGCGAAGCTTGTAGACAATATGTTTCTTAAAGGATGTGCTCCTAATGAAGTAACTTATAACACACTTATTCATGGTTTGTGTCTGAAAGGGAAGCTGGAGAAGGCAATTAGTCTTTTGGATCGGATGGTATCAAGTAAATGTGTGCCTAATGTGGTCACATATGGGACAATCATTAATGGACTTGTTAAGCAAGGAAGAGCTCTTGATGGGGCTCGTGTATTAGCTTTGATGGAGGAAAGGGGGTATCATGTAAATGAGTATGTTTACTCAGCGCTGATTAGTGGGTTGTTTAAGGAGGGGAAATCTCAAGAGGCGATGCAATTGTTCAAAGAGATGACAGTCAAAGAATGTGAGCTCAACACTATTGTATATAGCGCTGTTATTGATGGTTTATGCCGAGATGGAAAGCCAGATGAAGCACTGGAAGTTCTTTCTGAGATGACTAATAACAGATGCAAACCTAATGCTTACACTTATAGCTCGCTGATGAAGGGATTCTTTGAGGCAGGTAATGGCCATAAAGCCATTGAAATGTGGAAAGACATGGCAAAGCATAATTTTACTCAGAACGAGGTTTGTTACAGTGTACTCATTCATGGGTTATGCAAGGATGGGAAAGTCAAGGAGGCTATGATGGTGTGGGCACAGATGCTGGGCAAAGGATGTAAGCCTGATGTTGTGGCTTACGGTTCAATGATTAATGGCCTTTCCAATGCTGGCTTAGTAGAAGATGCTTTGCAACTTTATAACGAGATGCTTTGTCAGGAACCTGATTCTCAACCAGATGTGGTCACATATAACATACTTTTGAATGCTTTGTGCAAGCAGAGTAGCATCTCCCGTGCTATTGATCTTTTAAATAGCATGTTGGATCGGGGATGTGATCCTGACTTGGTTACATGCATCATATTCTTGAGAACGTTGAGAGAGAAGCTGGACCCGCCTCAAGATGGGAGGGAGTTTCTAGATGGGCTTGTGGTTCGTCTTCTAAAGCGGCAGAGAGTTTTAGGTGCTTCAAAAATTGTAGAAGTGATGCTGCAAAAGCTTCTGCCACCTAAACCCTCTACTTGGACAAGAGTTGTTGAAGATCTGTGTAACCCTAAGAAGGTTCAGGCAGCCATTCAGAAGTGTTGGAGCATCCTATATTGCTGATGTATTGGGTATGCCTATTTTTAGCATATTACTGCTATTACTTCAACATGAATAATATGATTTTTTTGAAGATCAAACCTTAGTTCTTCTAGTTTCTGATTGTAGTTTTACAATATATGCTTCTGCATGTGTGTGTGAGCATGCGGAACACATGATCATTCATGTGCATTTGTATGCCCCAGCTAACCTATGTTCTTGTAAACAGGGTTCTTGGTGACATTGTTGTGAAGCTCATATGATCATAATGTCACGTAAGCCTCTAGCTTATAGAGCATAGACTTCTGTCACAATTAATATGGAGTGTGTGACCAGGGAAGATGTTGGTGAACGACGAATCTTGAAACAAACTGTTGGAGAAGTCGAGTACATTGTGTTTTTGAGGTACTAACTATCCATCCCTTCAATATGCTTTTATTTACGTCTTTTTATCCAAGTGCTGGTGGAGAAGTCGAGTACATTGTGATTGATGAGGCAGTTTCGCTCCCCCCCCCCCCCCCGCTTCTAGCATGTGCTTTCGGTTCTTGTCTCTACTCAAAATGTACAAGTTGGTCCATTGAGACGGAAAATGCATCCTTCAGAGAAAATTGAAGATAATAGAGCTTGCCAATTCTTTTGAATTTCAGCTAGGAAACACCGCTGGAAGTCCCAAAAAACAGTACCCTGAATAGAGGCCAGAACACATCTTATCCCATTTTTGTTTCCCTCGAAAGAGAAAAAATCCATAAAAATTCCAGAGCACCACTCCAACCACATCTGCTAAAGAACTTCATACAGAACATATCTCTGCAAGGGTTTATGGTCGTTCTTCTTTTCAAAACCTGGAAAAGACATTACCGATAGATCTTATACTTGATTAGAGATCACCAACAACCCCGAATAACTGAGGAAAGATGTGCTGCGTATCCCAAGCATCTGGATAGTGCAAAAAGAATTGCTCTGCGTCTGTCCATTATTATTGCACATCACACATGTATTAGGAGAAATCTTGTTATATAGCCTCCTTCATGCAGATGTTGTTGGTATTAGTTCCATGGTCTGCATCACCCAAATGAAGGCCAAGCTTCAGATAAAAGTTTGTTTTTTTCAGACACAAGTGGCCAAAGAAAAAGAGGAATATTAGTTGGGGAGTGGAAGCAACAAAATGAAATCCTATAACATGAGTTGAGGATTAGAAGCAACGAATCAAATCCTATATTTTCCTACCATTTGGGTTTTCAGAAACATGGCAGCCCCCATATTACCTTTGCTATGCTGTAGAGAAAAAGTGGCAACGATGAAATTAGAGCGATCATAAAGATGGGGAAACACAATGGTGAAAGAATACACCTTATTAATAGTTCGCTCTATAGATAATTGCTGTAAGGGTGCCTGTGAATGAACTTAAAAGGATTCCTGTATGGCTATTTAACCCAAAAGGGTTAAATGTTAACCTTTCAAGAGGAGTGAAGGATCAAGGGGAATATTTTTTTTTGTGCTTTTCCTCCAATTTTTAAAATCTAATATTAATTTATTAATTTTTCTTTTATGAACCACAAGTTTAGTATTATTTAATTATTTAATTTGATTTAAAATTTGATTTGATTTATATTGGGCCTCCTTTTAATCCTTATTTTTTTCAACTACTACCAAACATTCTTAACATTTTTTACAGCTTCTTCGCCTTTTAAATCCCACTCCATTAATATTTCTCCAAATTTCTAACACCATACTAAACACAACCTTAGAGGCAAGAAATCTTTTTTCTGAGAAATATAGTAAACCTTCCAAATGACAAAAGGGTCTCTATTATTTTTGTTTTCTCTGAAACATTAAATGTTCAGCATAATCTTTCATCTGACTGGCTACTATCGCCAGAATCTTACAACGGCATTGATGATGAAGAATGAGGGTGGCCCACCCTAAAAGAGAAAAATGCACTTTTCTGCCAATTGTTTCTGTAGCTAATAGAATATAAATATGACAGATTTCATTGCAAAGTTTTGTGGTTTTTTTTTTTTTTAAAAAAAAAAGCCACCACTCGGTTTTAATACCATTTGCTGTCTTGACGAGGGAAAAATGGCCCAGGAAGCATGGTTTTAAATCAAAAGCTCTTTGGAAGTGTATGAGACTATTTTAATTTGGAGATGGGTAACACTGGAGATAGGTTGTTGGTGTGAAGTACGGAGGGAACTGGATGAATGTTGGCAGGAATGGTTTCTCCAGTAAGCATCTAGAAAGGCATTTTAGACTATATGGTTTTGAAATTAGAGTTAGGGAGACCCTTCTCCTGCATAAAGAGATCACAGTTCATGGCGGGTTGTTGGGTGGTGCTTTATGCAAGTGCAATGAAGATAGTGTTTTGACCAACCTTTTCTGTTTGCATTTTTTCCATAGGAGGTGCAAGTCTTTTGGTGTTCTCGAACTTTTGAGACTGTTTGGGCAATGCCTAGCATGGTGCTAGGGTTGCTGATAAATAGCTGGAATAGAAGATTTGAGGGGGCAAATTAATCTTAAGATTTTGGAAATCCAAACTTGTAGTAGAGTGGAACTATGACTTTTGAGGGTCTGAGCTTCCTTTTCATAGGATTGAACCTCATTCTTGGGATTTTTTTCTCCAACATTGGAAGCTTTTCCCTGAATATCCATTTCCAGAAGTTTTGGAGCTTTCAGAAGCTATTTTGATTTCTTTCCTTGTTTTGTTCTCATCATTTTGTGGTTTTACTTACTTTCTTTGGCTCTGTTGTCTATACTTCGAAAAGCTAGTTACTTTCTCTCACTTCTGTTTCTTTTATGCTCATTATAAGAAATATGGTTTCAATTTTTTTTTGTGCCTTTCAATAAGTGTCTGTGGACAAGCTCAAGGGTAATTTGTGTTCCTTTTCTTCTTTTTTTCCTCTCATTGCTATCTCTCTCCTACATACTTCCCTTGAGCTGGGTAGTTTTCTTTGCTTTTTTATTTCTTTCACACCCGTCATGAAAGACAATGAGACTTCTCTAGTGTTATCTTTTTACCCCAGTACCCGTATAATGATTGTATGTGGAATATGCTTCAGTGTATCTTTGCTTTCGGTTAGCATTCTCGTGTACAGTTTGGTCACTTGGAACACTGGATAGAAAAGCTTGGAAACAAAATTTTCAATATTTTGTAAGTAGCTAGAAATAATGAAATATAAGACATTACAAGACAAAAAGCACAGGGAAACTTTTAGGAGAATATGTGATTTGCAAATTGCAAGCTATGGTGCTGCTTCCTATCTGAAAGTTGACACTTTAAAATATTGTTTGTTCTCTTCAATGAGCCCGAGATGTCCTAGTTTTAAACCGCAATTGCAGGGGTGAGACTCCGCAGGTGTTAAATAATGGACGTGGCTATCGTTGTTGCGAGTCATTTGTAATTCCTAATTAATTTTAGCACTGCATACTTTTTCAGTAAATAATGGTTGCTGTTATCTTTGTCATGAATCATTTGGAATTCTCTATGACATTTAGTAATGCATTTTTTTAATAGTTTCACCAAATATAAACAATAACAACACTTCTAGTAACTAAATGTGGTATAAACAATACATTACAACTATCAAAAGAGTGAAAAGTTGTTGTTGTGAAACCATGAACTGATTATATTATTATTTAGTAATTAGACTGTTATCGGGCTGTTATTTTCCCATTATTTTCACAATAATGGCCATTACCGTTATTTAAGGACATTATGGCCTTTTTTTTTCTCCCATCATGACTTGCTGTTAACTACACTATAACACCGAATAATGGCAATGGGGCTCTCTGTTTCCTTATGACTGTTATGTTTCCTCATGGCTGTACTTTAAAACTATGAAAGATATGGTAAGGATGCCTGTATTGTTCCAGGTTAGGTCTGAAATAATTCTGCATAGATGATATTCTGCTCTGTTTTTCTTATCTTATTCAAAATAAACATGATCAATGTACGAGTTTCGACCAACACTGATTTTTCCTCTTACTAAACTGTGACAGTTGAAGCATATTCTGAATTTGTGCATTGGAAGCAATCTGATATATTCTTTGGATTATTGGTTCAGAAAGTAGCATCTTATTCACAGCAAACATGATTCATGCATTAATTTCACTCTATAATGATTTTTCCTTTCATTAAATTGCAAAGTAGTACATCTTTTGTTTATGCTTGGAAACAATCAGATAGTGGTTCAGATACTAATATCAGGACATACAATAATTTGGCAATTGGTAACTTAAGGATGAAGAAAATAATCTTAAGGTCCTTTTCTTCCAATCATATCTTCATTATTAACTTCCGTTGATTGTGCCTTGCGATGCAGATGAGCCATGTCATAGGTTGCATGGAGACCAAAGAAGACATAGTAAATGAGCATCACCACTGTGCAAATACCAAATCTTTCAAAAGCCTCAGCACCCAAAGATCCCATTAGAAAGATGTTTATTGCAATTGACAAGGATGGAAGCCATGGAACCAGTGGAACGCCCCAAACCTTTGGCTCTCTCTGTTGAGGTAACATCGATAATCCAATAGTCCCCAAGAACCAAAAAGGAATGGTTATAGCATATCCAACCCAACCATTGGGATTCAGTCCCCAGTAAGCTGAAGTCCCCATGGACGAAGAAATAATGATTAGCAGGAAGAGGGCTAGCTTCAAGAGGTTTGTTTGTGGTGTGATATCTCTGACATGGTATCTCCTCACAAGTAATGCAACAGCCATCATCATGAAGATAAATAGGGTGCTTACTGACAACAAACTTGCCAAGACATCCAGGCTTGAGAAAAAAGCAATGAGAGCGCTTGAAATGGTGATAAGAAGTGTTGCATTTATTGGTGTTCCAGTCTTTGGATGGACAAGAGCAAACCATGGAGGGATCATGTGGGCTCGTGCAATATGAGTAGTATATCGTGCTTGTCCAAGCGCCCCTACCAAAAGAACGGTGGTCATCCCCTTGAGAGCACCAAGTGCTACCAGGTACCTTGCCCAATTCATTCCCACACTCTGAAATGCAACAGAGTAAGCCGCACCTTTGTCAATCTCTGTGTATTTTTGCATCATAGATAGGGTAAGTGCCATTAAGCAGTATATCACGGTAATGATTGACATTGATCCAAGCAATCCTATCGGTATGTCTCTGGATGGGTTTTTTGTTTCTTCCGCCATGGTGGCTATATTGTCAAAGCCTCCGTAAGCAAAGTAGACAATTGCAGCTGCTTGGAAGATCCCTTTTGCCCCAAAAGGCAAAAATGGTTTCAGATTGGATGTATTGGCATGAGCAAACCCTGCAATTATCACAAACAAAATTACAGCAGTATTCAGTGCTGTGGCTATCCAATTGATCAGTGAAGTTTTCCTTGTGCTGATAATTGCAATTGTTGCTGCAATCACCAAAACTCCAACAGCTATTGGATCCAGGAGATTGAAACCTTCAGCTAGATTTGTATGGATCCGTAAAGAGTTTGAAGGACGATTAAGAAGATTTGTGAAGTAAGAAGTCCATGCCCTGGCAACTGCTGCACTGCCCGCGATGCTTTCAAGCAGTATGTTCCCTGCAGTTATGAAGGCCACAAAGTCTCCTAATTCAATTCTCAAGTAAGCAAATGACCCACCCGCTACAGGGACTTCGACTGCGAATTCCGTGTAACAGAATACAGAGAGCATTGCTGACACTCCAGAAGCAACATAGGACAACACAATGGCAGGTCCAGCATGTTCATGGGCTTCTTGACCAGTGAGCACAAAGATGCCTGCTCCAACGACCGAACCAAATCCAAACCAGGTAAGGTCCCACCAAGTGAGGCAACGTTTCATCTCGTTCTCACTTTGTTTCCGAAGCTCCCCAATCTCATTGACATCATCTGACCGGCTGATGAGACGGTCCTTGAACCGGAAACATGTCTCCGACAATGCGGAACGGTAGTTTCCCCAGCTTTGGAAGGACTCTTCTGGTAAGAAATCTTGTTTGCTAAACCTCCAATAACTTTTGTGTTGAATCTCATCACTCATATCTCCAATGGAACTCATTACTGTATTCTCTTGTGTTCAGTGGCTCTGTGGAGTAAACAGCAGTTGATATGAAGCTTTAGCCTTTAGGTAGACTGTCATCCAATAGTTATTCAAGTGAACTTGTTGTTTATAAACTGGACCCTCAATTATTGGTCATGGAATCTAAGATCGCGAGATCCCTGTAAAGGAGCTGACTTGGTGACGATGCAAACAAAAGATAAGACTAGTTTTGTCTATTCTAGACGGCTCCTTGTTTTGGGCGTTCAGTGCTAAGAATTGCCAGGCATGTTCTCGTAAAACCCAGATTTGGACCGTATTGGACCAACTTTCAAGGACTTCGGGGCCACCAAGTAAACTCTTTGTTTGATCGATATTCCATGCTTCCGGGGCATGGCATGGAATATGAAATATGATATTTTTTCGAGACGGAGATGAGCATGCCCATCTCCATGATGTGTGTGCTTGACTTCAAGTCAACTGGAGTGGGTAACAATTATGATTATATTGGCATAAAACATGACGCATGAAAAGAAAAGAAAAGAAACAATAAAAAAACATCTAATAATGGCTAAAAATCAACCTCTGAACTGCTCTTCACTGAAATCAAGGTCATAATTGCATTTTGTTATCCTTGGAAGGTAATGGCGAAGGTTTGATTGCAAATCTTGCATTTTGTTATCCTTGGAAGGTAATGGCGAAGGTTTGATTGCAAATCTTATTGACACAATGAATTCAGAAGCGTTCGGTTTGAGCATTCATAGATTTCATGTGACGTCTGGCAACAAACCTGAAACGCAAGACCAAGCTCCGGCTGCTCTCGGACATGTTTGATATTATGATTGTTGTTATAATTGTGGTTTTAAAAGAATTGTTTTATAAAAAATATTTTTAGTTGATATTAGTTTAGAAAAATATATATTTGGTTAAAACTGTAGTTGAAATTAAGGTTGAATAAAAAGTAGTTTAATGTGTTTGATTAAAAAAATGATTTTCAAATTGAGGTTATAAAATAATTAAAAAATATTTTTAATTTAAATATTGTAGATTTAACTACTATTATTACATCATGAAATAAATAATATTGATATCAAATATTTTTTATTATTCCATTAAACTATATGCAATGTCATCACATACGAAATCTATCCAATAATGACTATATTTTTCATGGTTTTTTAAGCACGCAGCAACAAAAACTGAATTTTTTGTTACGTCATCAAGTGATCTCCTTCTAATTTTTTGAATAAAACATAATTAAAATAAAATAAAAACTGAATTTTTTTTAACTGGGTCGGACCCGGCAAGAACATAATTGGAATTGCTATCAAATTCCACAAATGTTACGTCATCATGTGATATTCTTTTAATTTATGTGGTGTTATTAAATAATATTAAATACTAGTTTTTTTTAGTAAAACTCAATTTTTTGAAAAAAAAAATTTACTACAAAATTCATTCGGCAAGAACTATAGTTTTCATGATTTTTTGAGTGTACAATAAAATTAGGTAAAATATTATCAGGAATAAAATTGAGATTACTGTACGAGTAAATTTAATTCACTTTAAACTAATTTTTTTAAAAAAAATTATTCATGTTCACTTGAATAGTACGAATAAAATTACTTAATTGCATTGGTTTTTTTTTGAAAAAAATTAAGTTTATTGAACAGTGCGAAATTCACTCGGACTGTACAGTGTACAACTTCCTGCCCCACGAGAAGCAGTCAAATGCTGCTTTTTCAAAACATGCGGTCTTATCTTGGATTTTAGTGGGTCCTATCAGTGGAAAGAATTTTTGTTTTTTTAGCAAACAATATTATATGTGGCTGTGGTGAACCGCAGCTATGTTAGCAAACGGCCACTAAGGTCAGATGATGAGAATTCAGCGGTGCTTGTATTGGAAAATGAAGGGTGTCAGAGAGACAAAACATTTCAAGGGCCCACTCAGTGAAGTTGATTGATGCTGCAACGAGGATGAATCATCACCTAGTTAAATCTTCTTCATGAGAACGGCGTCCGAAAGCTAATCAAGATGCGCCATCATTTCAATGCTTTGTTTAGACGAAGACTAAGAGAAGCGACTGGTGGAAAAGTTGCCCTGGACTGGTTGGTTTTCAAACCTGCCGTCACGGCCGACTGATATAGAGACTCCAATTTCAAAGTTCAGACGAGCAAGAGAACAAACACGGAATTTTTAAAAATCAACTTTTTTAAAAAAAAACTTTTAAAATACAAAATCAATCAAAATCTAAAATTAACACGGAAGACAGTATACAAGTCAATACAAAACTTATCTCCCCAGAGAAAACAAAAACAAAAAAAAAAAAGGGAAATTCAGTAACAAATGTAGTAAGGAAATAGTAAAATGCTCCACCACAAAATAAAGAAATGGATCAGCGAATATAAAACTTGCTAGCCTGCAGCGTATTTTTATAATGTGAGAAAAAGATGTCAAAGGAATATAAATGCTTTTGAAAAAACATAAAAAAATCTGAGAATTTAATCATATGATTATAAAAACAAAAACATCAGCAACAAACAAAAAAAAAAATCATCAATAATTCAATGCAAAAAATAAATGTTTGTTAACATTATAAAAAATATCTTTATAATATTCTTAAAAGGTCTTCATAATCTTATTCATTGAGTAAAAATTAAATGAGAATGAGATAATCACATAAAAAGCAAAATTAAAAAAAGTCGAATATCATTTCTCAGCAAATAAAATATCGAAAGATGAAATTGAAAAAAAAATTTAAAAAAAATAACCCGAGTCTATCTAAGCCTGCACGCCAAATCTGTAACCTAGTTGTAAGACCAGGATAACCCTCTGAAAAGAAAATTGAATAGAATTATGAAGCTCAATTCTCAAATCAGCCTAATATTAAAGGGCAAAAATAATTTTTTTAAAAAAAAGCAAGGCAAAAAAAACCCCGAGTCAACTTTGGTATACCAGCTGAATTCATGACTAGAAACATAAGATCAAGATAACCCCATAGAAAGTAAAGTTAAAAAAATAATGAATGGCAATCTCCAACCAATCCAATGTTAAAAGATGAAATTAAAAAAAAATCAATTTTAAAAAAAACTGAAGTCAGCTTGGTAAAAATCTTTCAAACCCGTGACACGGGTCATGATAATAGATTACACCAAAGCAAACCCAAAAAAATAACGAAGTCAAATTCTCAACCAACCAAAATAACGGGGGATAAAAAAAAACTAATTCAACAAAAAAAAAAAGAATTGAATAGAATGACGATCAAATTTGACATAAAAAAATAAAATCAAATGGTGATAAATGAAATTGAAAAACAATTTCAATCAAGAGAAGGATAAGAAAAAAACAAATAACAATAAAAAGAATGAGGATGGAATTTGATATAAAAATTAAATACTAAGAGATGAAATTGAAAATAAAAATCAATAAAAGATTCAAAACCAAATATATTGCAATTTAAAAAAAATAAGGACTAATTCTGATTCAATCAACAAATGACTAGACTTATTTAGATTTTTGCAATTCCAATGAGTTTTCAAGGAGAAGAGGGAGAAAAAAAAAAGAAAGAAAAAAAACATGTCATCAGAGCTCAATTGTTGATCTCCAAAGACAGGTGCTGCACCACCATAAAAGGGGCGACAAAATGCTTCTAATACCGCCTTGTAAAGTGGTTTTTTGCAGTTGTATGACACCACAAGTTATGCCAAAAGGGTGAGGATGACGCACAATGACGTCTAATAACTTTTTTTTATCAATATTTTATATTTATTAAAAAATTAAATTGTCTCTCGTTTTAAATTAATTATAACTAAAAATATCATGATGATAATACAAATTTGCCTCTATAATCATTTTATTGCGCTAGAGAAAAGAAAAGGACAGAAAAAGTTCCTTTTTACAAAAATTATCTTTAATTGTATGTAAATAATTTTACTGTTTTGGATGACTACAAAACGAATAGCCACTGAAAACAAGATCATCATCCATTTTAAGATTTTTTTAAAAAGGTGAAGCATAAACAAACCAATCATAGAATTAAAAAAATGAGAAAAAAATGAAAACCAAAACCATGTCATTATTATTTGGAAGGAGAGATGAGCCATAGATGCAACAAAAATCAACTGGGGGGAAGAACCTTGAGAAAACTCTTCATGAGCTCGGCAATTTTGTCTAGTACAATAAATGCCAAATTGTAGGGGCAAGCTCCAACATTTCATGAAAGCAACCGTGCTCACAACACTGAATCAACACAATTCACATACACGGATGATAGAAATAAATGAATAACTACTAATCTAGCAATGTCAAAACACAGAATCATTCTGAAAGTGGGACTATCCTTGTTAAAAAATAAGCATTCTTCAAATGGGCCATAAACCCATCAAGTCTGTCTATCAAACCAAGAAAAGGGTCATTTGATTTCAGATGTAAAAATCATCTTAAACACCTCGTAAGGCCTCATGTATCTATCAATGGCAATGAAACAACAACAGGAGTAAGCAACAGATACATCGAATTTGCGACTTGCACCCAACTTCGCAATTAGCAAGTGTAAAGGGCATTCACATGCATAACTCATGCAACTTTCCAAATAGTGATTTTTGTCAGGCATTTTATTAAACAGTTGATGTGCATGACAAAAAACTTGATTTCCTTTGTGAGGTCTGCTCATGAATGCATAGGCGTGGATTTGTAAATGGCTTTTCATTACCAATACAAAAAAAAAAAACAAAAAGAGAAAATGTGAGATTGAGCACGGAGTATGAAAGAGACATGAGCTCTCAGCTCTCATGAGCCATTTTTGTTTTTATTGTTCAAAAATATATTAAAATAATATTTTTTTTATTTTTTTAAAATTATTTTTAACATCAACACATTAAAATAATTTTAAAATATAAAAACATTAATTTAAAAATAAAAAATAAAAAATAAAATTCAACCAAACCCCCGTTCAGAAAGCAATGCTGAAAAGAAGGGGACAGGGTTGGCTGGGAATCTGAAGGAAAGATGAATGGATCGCATGAAGGCCATCTAAGAGTAATGAGTTTGATAAAGGAACTCAACCCATCCATAGTATATTTATTATCTAGCCTGGCTATACTGTTGCGAGTAACAGTAGCTTACAGCTCCTCTCGCTAAATGTTTAAACCTGTACCTAAATGATCATGCCCTCAATTCGTCTCCTATAAAACACATAGTAGGTAAAGAGAAGCTTGTCCGTAGCTACTGGAAAGAAAACATAAAGACACAGGTATGCAAACAACCATAGGACTCATCATAAATTTGCCTATAATTCGTCTTTTATAATAGTTTCAAAAGCTTTTTCATGGATGATGGGAGGAAATTAGACATATAACAGCTGCCTGGGGAGAGAAATCTGTTCTTAACAGGTTAACTTATTCCCTGAAGTAAGAAATTCCTGTACCGCGGCCAAGTCAGGAAGCACAGTTGCACCAGATTTTTTCCACTCCACCGCATCAGGTGTCTTAAACCTATCCAGCAGCAATGCTTGCATCCCCACACTCTTTGCTGGCAAGTAGTCCTTGCGCATGCTATCCCCGATGTGCAGAGTTACTTCTGGTGCAATTGGTGCAATTTTTCCAGCCCTCTCAAGGGCAATCTTATAAATCCTCGGGTCTGGTTTCTCCACCCCTTCTAGACCGGAGAATACACCAAAGTCCCACTCGGATCCCTGATTTTCCAAAATTATATTCACATTAGATTTCTTGAGCTCAGCATGGACAATGCGTAAAAGCATGAGTAGGTTTTGGTAATACAAAGGATGAACACACACATGCATGCATGCTATAGCTTTCACAGTGATCTTTGGTGCAATTAAGAAAACACCATGAAACCGGATGAAGTCTAAAGTTAACTATAGTTGGACTGTAATAACAAATTAATACCATAGCTATCCTTTTCTTTTTCTTTTGTTGCGAAGATAGCATTCTGTTTACCTGCTCCAAACCCAAGGCTGGAAGAATCACATCCTGATAACGGTATTCAGCATTACTAACAAGCCCAACAAGAAGACCCTCTCCACGAGCCCATCGAAGGAAAGGTTGGGAGTCTGGAAAAACACTATAAGGTGCAGATGAACCAAAGGATGCATATATACGCCTAAAGATCTTCTCAAATGTCTCTTCATCATAATCATATCCAGCCTGCCAGAAAAAAAGAAAAGAAAAGAAAAGATACGCATCTGTCCATGCATGCACATATATAAATAGCTAGACTATAAGATTAGGAAAAAACTGCACGTATCATGACTCTATCACCTGCATTTATAGTTAACAATACTTTCCAAAATGGCCCACTAATAAGGTTCCATGTGGAATGCCAGATTTTTTTGTACATTAGGTTCCGTGTGGTACTTTTAATCCCTCGTTGTACTATTATATGAACAAGGTTAACCCACTTGCATAGTGATTTGGCCCTCTATTTTTCAATATTGCAATGTCATTGAATACCAGATGCAATGAAGAGGCCACTTTCATCATGCGAGCACATCCAGCATGTTAACATTAAATAACAGTACTGCCTTTACAGCATCTGAGGTTCTACAATTCAGAAGAGCTCGTTAAGAGAGATACAGCTTACAAACAAAGAATCCCTAAATGCATACCTTGATGAAAGAATTTCTCACACATGTTTTCCACCAGACAATAGTAGGCAATTTTGCAGCATGCCCAAAACATGGGTACTTTTTGGCCATTTCTGTGTATGCAAGTTTGAAGCCCTCATGCATACGTTTGTAGTCAGGGCATGGCAGGCCAACGGATTTTGCTGCCATACAATAGTAGTCACCAAGCTCACCTTTGTAAGCTATGAGTGTACCAGTGACATCCACAGTGATGCAGCGTAATTTTGACAGCAGAGACATTGCAAAGGGGGCTTCAGAAAAATGAAAAATATCAAAGTTCCTAATGGGGGAAATTCAATTTTCTCATTAATATAAATAGTATCCTAAAGGCAATGGATGGCGTCCCAGATCAAGCAGTTCCTTCAATAGATCACACGACTCCTGGATCTGCATAATTGACAAGAATAGGTTATGTGATGCTAACTTCAACAAATAATCATAATTGAATAAATGCCATCAGCATAGTAGTAAATACATAAAGAACACAGCAAGTTGATTCTCCATTGATAATAAAACATTTAGTGAACATCATTTTATCAAAATAAATATTTTCGAAAACTAGTTGTTTGAACATTAGGCATGTTAAAAAGGCAAATTCCAATCAAGCACTTCAGCTATTTCTAATGGACAGTTCACAGCTAACAGAGTATAGAGCCATACATGTCCGCTATGATTTAAATTGCATTTGAAGTCCGCAATCTCAAGAAGTTGACATAGATCAATTGAAATTTAAGAAAACACGAGCAGAGCATGTAATATGGATGTAGGCTGTTTGCTTCATTATGACATTTATCCAAGAGTTACTTGACAAAACGAATACTAGCATGGAGGAAGCCAATAACTAATTTGATAAGGTTTGATCAAGCAAAGAAAAGAGGCATGCCTATTAATACAAGTAGAATCCAGAAGAGGTGAGGTCTGGAAGCTAAATAGCTTAGATTTAGTAATTCCACCTATAAAGTGAATAATATGTGAGCAAACACTAACCTATTGGGTACCATTACAATGAGGTTTGAAAGGAAAGCTTGAAATTTGAGCCATTATTTTAAAGAGGCCCCTAGCAAAATTTATGGGTTAGTGGGAAGTATGGGGGTGTTGCCAAATAGGTTGGGTGACCTAATTTTTGCAATTGGAAGAAACGCTAATTTGACATGAAAAGAGTGAGGAGAGATGGTTCGTTCTAGGGAAACAAAGACCCCAACAATACACTAACCTAATACCAATATTCAGCTGCCTTTATTTGATGATAAAGGCTACATTTTGTAGTGGTAACGCTAAATATTTCCTACTGAATTAAGCCACTAGAGTACAGGACTCCCTACTTAAACTGGCCTGTAAGAAAAAGACTTACTGAAACTACTTTCTGAGCCTACAAACTAGGAGCATATCAAGAGCAACAGATAATTCTAAAACTAAAACAGCTTGCAGCAACTTCCCACATAATAGTGGTTGTAGGTGACATTCTGTCCTTCATACTGCAGGCATAGTAAAATTGAGGAAAAGGGTCCATACCATGGCTGAATGGTTCATTGATAGATAAGCACCAACTACTGCCAATCAATTGATCCAAGACAGACACAAAATGGTCCCATGCATAAGCATCAAGAAGACTCCTAGGCAGCCTACAAGGAGGCGGGTACAGATTATAAAGGCTTTTCATTCTTACTGATTGAGCAGGAGGAGAATCTCCTTGGTGCAACTTCTTCAATTAGATCTTCTTAATTTCTTGTTTTCTAGATTAAGTTGACAAACTATTTTTCACTAATATCAATCGATGAAACCTCAAGCACACGATCAATTGTATGATTATTGAATTTGACCAAGGAACATCCATTCTATATTCCTCTCTCAAGGAGCTCTAAAATTGCAATTGTTATAAGAAACTTCTTGACATTTTTTTTTTGTCCTGCATTCAAATCAACATGCATATTCAATTTTTCCCCAACTATTTATATTGATTTTTCTCCAGAAACCATGGAAAACAAATTCTTCTTCACTTTGTATTGTTGCAAGACCACAAAGCTATATTCAATTATAAACCAACATATTCTATCCAAGCCCAGAAACTCTAGAAGAACAACATAAACTTTCCATACCAAAACACCTTAATGAAACTGCATTTCTAATGCACATTTCATAGACCCTCAGTTTCCGGATGAATGTCCAAAATTAAGACAAAAACCCCAGAAACCAGAATCTTTCCACCGTTTCTTTATGAAAAAACTCCTCGTGTTATGCATGTCCAGCCAAAATTTGAGGAGCTTGTCCAAAAGTCAGAAAAATGTTGCTCTATGAACTGACTAAATAAACTCTCACTCACCATGACAACTGAGCAAATCTAAGATCAACGCTTTAATCATTATTTTCTTCTTCCTTTTTTGTGAAGTCTAAAACTTCTATCACCAGGTTGAATTAGATAGGCATAAAATGGGTTCCTTAATAGTCTCTAAGATTGTGAAACACATTAACACATGCTCATAGCGGGAATAAAAAAAACTACATCCGGCCCAAAGAACTCATCAACTAAGCAAGCCATTGCATCACACAAAAGCAAGAGACATAGAGAGAGGAATCACTAGCCAAATCCAATTCAATATCACCCAAGATGTATCGTGCTTAGCAAATGTACATGACCCACTGTCAAATCTAACCCGTTTCCTTAATTTTCTTTAATTTAAACATTGTATTAGCAAGATCATGCATTTGACAGATAAAAAGAAGTAATATATCAAGGAAATGGATTCCTCTTTTCTTTATATATATAAAAGAAGAGGAAGTCAAGTTGTATAGACATGTGAGGCAGTAGCCAAAAAAATATTGAAAAAAGAAAACCCATTAAGCAAGAAGGGAAAGTAGACATACCCAGAAGCCGAAATGAAAAGGAATCTGAGTTTTGCTTCTTGCAAATCAAATCACCAATGGTTTTTTTTTTAAAAAAACTTTCAAGTTGTACTATAATCTTGAGCTCCAAACTGGACTCCCTGCTCTTACAAGAAACAAACAGGTCTTGGAACACACCCACTTGAACCCTCTCTCTTTTCCATGTCTGTACATATATACATGTGCAAGTGCTTATATTTATCAATGGCAAGACAGTTGAGTTCTCTGAGAGAGAGAAAGGGGGGGAGGACAGAGTCGTCTTTGTAGTTCACATTAACGTATTTAAGAAAATATGATTCTGCTGTGAAAGGTTTTTCTTTTATTTTTTCTTCTTGTGTCACGTCCCTTGATGTTAGGTATTATTTTGTTTTGGTCCCCTTTCCCTTTTTCCCATTTCGCCGCATCTCTTTTGCTCTAATTATATCACTCGTACCCTTTAATACAGGAGGGTGGGACTGAAAAGAAAAGGAAAAAAGAAAACTAGAGTAGCAGCTATAATTGAGTAGGGGTATCAAGCGTAAATGAACCAAAAACTGAGGAGCTGCATGACAAGATTTCCAAGGATCGAAAAGTGGGTCGCAGAAAACCATGGACAGTTAGCCTGTGGTATTGCTAACTGAAGGCGAACAGCTCACGTGCGTTAATTGTCTCTAGTCTAGGTCCTAGGAGCCAAAAATACAATGAGCTGATTTTCTAGTTGCTTAATTTCCCCCTGTTTTGAGAAAGTTGCGTAGCGTAAAACTTAACCTAAAATTAATATTATATTAGCGGTATTGGTTATTTAAATTTTAAAATATCTTTTTATTTAAAAATATATTAAAATAATATTTTTTATATTTTTTTAAAATTTATTTTTGACATCATTAAGAAAATAATTTGAAAAAAATAAAAAACTTAAAAAGCACTTATTTAATGCAAAAGGAAGTACACATCTCACCCACTCATAGAACATAACGAGAGGGGATGAACAAGTACGTTGTCCGGGGGAGGATAACAAAGAAAAATAAAATACTCAACTTTATTGTTAAATGGGATTCATGGTTTTAACATTCAACTTTATATATTACTTATTCTAATATTTATCTATTTGATGTGAATTAATGGATCTAATAACATGCGTGCGTGCGTGTATAGAGTGGTAAGAATATAATTTTGATGTGTTTTAAAAATAAGGGTAGCAATATCCTTGTAAAAACTATTATTAATTATAATTAATAATGAAATTTGAATATGTAATACTTTGGTGGTATTAGGATAGTGTATTGTTGGAGGTTTTGTTTGCCTAGAACCAACCATATCTCTTTGCCTGGTATTAAGTACTTAGCTTCTTAAA
Source organism: Populus trichocarpa (assembly GCF_000002775.5). NCBI lineage: Eukaryota > Viridiplantae > Streptophyta > Magnoliopsida > Malpighiales > Salicaceae > Populus > Populus trichocarpa. The sequence goes on along the minus strand of NC_037287.2, from coordinate 16,612,961 downwards.
AAAAATCAAAATAATTAAGAGTACACAAATATAAAGAAAATAAGCAAAGGTATATTACAAAAATCATGGTAAAAAACATGTTCTTGAAAATAAAAGTTTTGAACCTTACAATTTCCAGCATTCACAGCCATCATTAATATAACCTTAGCACGCTTCTTTCAGTTCATGCTCGCTGTCCTTATTTATCTTCGTACACAAAGCATCAATTATCATCTGGAGTGACCTTTTTTCTTGTTCCAATTTTGTATTTTTTGCCTCGAGTTGTATTATGTTCAAGCTGTCCCGATTGTTGATGCTCTTAGTCAGCAGATCATTTTCACATTTCAGTCGTTCAATTTCACGTTGTCGATCTATATCCTTGCACATAGCCTGTAAAACAAAAAACAATAAAGGTATGCATATTTTAAATAACCAAACAAATAATATAATCATAAATTTATTACCAAGCTCTTATCCTTGAATTTAAGAATACATGTACGGACAATCATTGCTATAATGATTAATGATAGAGAAACTATATTTTTATTAATTGTGATGTCATATATTTGTGGTTAAATAAATGCTATATAATTTATATGGTTTTGGTGTTTGTTTTTGCGTTACAAATTGTTTTTTAAAGTGTTTTTCAAAATATTTTTTACCTGAAAAGATATCAAATTGATGTATTTTTTGGTGTTTTTAGATGATTTTGATGTACTAATGTATTTTATTTTGAAAATATTATTTTGATGTATTTTAAATTGAAAAACACTTTTGGAAAGTATCATGTATCACAGTACCAAACACACATGCCTCTATGCCTATTTACACACAGAAAACATTAACATAACTCTAAAACGCGTGGGTTTTTTATTGTACATGAATGCACCGTGGACTGAGAGACAATTCACTATGGACTTATTGTGCATGTATGCACTATGGACCAAGAAACAATTAATCGTGGACTTGCATAGTTAATTTACTACATATTAAAACGTATGGAAAAAACACTATAGAAACATTGTGGACACATACACACTACCATGTAGACGACACTATGGCCATAGAGTATTTGCATTGTGGACGACATTGTAGCATCCCGGGGGGCATTCCTTTACTGTGTGTTGAGTCAAGAATTGCAACTGGGGCGTGGCCTTCTCTGCCCCAGGGCGCTAGGTCTAACTTCGGTAGCCGAACCCAATGTTGCTGGGTCTGGTTGACAAACCAGGCCCAAAACACTTCCAAAAGTGCAAATAGCGTTGGGCTCTGCTTCACTAGAACCCAACAACGTTTGGGCCTCCTTCCCATCGAGACCCAATAGTGTTGGGGCCTCCCTCCTACCATGACCCAACAACGTTGGGCCCTCCCTCTACCAGGACCCTTGGCCAATCTTAGTATTCTGTAAGCAAGCAAGCAAGCGATACCACTTGATGACTGTAAGCAAGCTTCTAAACAAAAGAAGAGGATGAGAATCACAGCGGAGAGCTACTACCACTGGAAAAAGAAAGCCTTTAGTACCTAACAGGGGAAAAAGCTTTTTTAAATAGTCATCCAATATAGAAAAAATAAACTATCCCAGGTTAATTAATGTTTCTTCACATTAATTATGATGATAATTATGACAGAAAAAATACCAATTCAATTTGAATGGATTCAAAACGTTGTTAATGTACGAATCGTTATTAAGAATTCTACCGTTCTCATCCATTAAATAATGTTTTAGTACTTCCTCTTAAAATGTTTTTTTCTTTTCTTTTATTAATTTTTTTTATACCGTAAAGATGAGATAAATTAATGTGACCTTTTTTTATTGTACAAAAATTACGTGATGATAATTTTTTTTTATTGAGATTGGGTTGAATTTTCTAATTAAAACATGTTTGATGATTTTTAAGTTTTTGCTTTATTTCAAATTAATACTTTTTATGTTTTTGTATTATTTTTTGATTTTTTTAAAAAAATCTATTGAGATTGTGTCTGGATGAGAAGCGAGACCCAGGAAATTTTAAAATTTTAATATATTGATATTGTGCCCCTAGCTGCGAAGCGAGACCCATGAAATGTGAAAATTTTAATTTTTTTTCTTTACTTCGAATTAATATTTTGATGTGATTATATAAAAATAGATTTTAAAAAATAAAAATATTATCTTAATATATTAATGTGACTTTTTTTTAATTATATAAAAGTTAGATGATGATAATTTTTTTTTCTCATTTCAGTTTGGGTTGAATTTTCTTATTAAAACATGTTTGTTTTTGCGTTTTAAAAATGCTTTGAAAAAAATTGAATTTTTTTTATTGTTTTCTTTATTTTAAATTAATATTTTTGATGTTTTTGTATTTTTCTAAAAAACATATTGAGATTGGGTCCGATTAGGCTACTAGACCCAATGAAAATATTTTAAGTTGGGTTCTACCTACCGACCAGACCCAACATAATATTTGGTTGTGGAGCATTGACATGATCCAATGCTATTTTGGGTCTTGCACCCGTTAGAATCCATCAACAGGACCAGATTGCTTTAGATCCTGTCTGGTGCAGAACCCATGTGGGTGTTGGATTCAATTTAGTTGCTCTTCTTAGATTCTAAGCAATCAATAGAACCCATTATTGATTTAAGATATTGGTAAAGAGAATATTCACTCTATTCAGTGCCAGACATAATGAGTATAAAGACCTTAACAAGTCTCATAGTTTTATACACTGACATAGACCTAGCATGTTCTGTTTTACTAAAAAAATAAAAAATAAATGTATAAGAAAACAAAAAAAATCATCAGAGTTGCCAGACTGAATATTTGATTGTGTAAAATTACTATATTATATGATTGTTTATATATATTTGCTATGATATTTTTTACAACTGTGTATTTGATTCGAAATACTTTCTATTGAATAAATCCAGGTTAATTTGGTTCTAAAAACATAAGCAGTGTAGAAAAATATCCGATTTATTAGATTGATGAAGAAAATCACTGAATTGAAATATAGCAAAAGGTAAAGAGAGAGACGTACTAGCTGCTTTGAAAGCACCTCCACAACGATGTTTTGCTTGTCAAGCTGGGACTTCAATTGGCAAAAGTGACCTTGAAGTTGTTTCATGTTTTCGTTTTGAGTTTGCACAACCTCTTTCAGCCGAACTTCTTCATTTTTTAAGTGCTTGTTCTCTCTGTCTAATCTATTATTTTCTTCGGTAAGCGCACACAATTTTTCCTCATTCTTGATTTTCTTAAACTGCATAATTAATTACAGCACACGAGAATCAAAGAGAAGTTCCTATAATAAAAATATATAACAACAACACGAACCTCCTTCTACCAAATACCAACAGGCAAGTGATCATGGAGAGGAGCATGTTGCTTACCTTGCACCGTTGCCGATAGGCTCTGTCTGCCTCTTTCTTCCTCTCTTGATCCCTATTTACATCATCAGGAGCTTTTCTTTTCTGCTTAGAATCGGGTATGGTAGGAGAATCAAGACATCCTGATAGAAATGACATGTACTGCTCTATTGGTGGCTGAATCATCGACGGTACTGTGTTTATTTCATAGCTACCGCCAATTTCATTAGCGGTAGACGTCTGCAGATGAGATTTAAAAGGGCAAAACCTTCAAAAGACGCACTTAGGTTTGCTCACTGAAACATGTCAGAAGGCTTTCATTCAACCAAAACATCTGTGATAAGCACATCAATCTATCTAATTTTCTATACACATGCAAGCAGAAGAATATTTATAGACACATAAATTAATTTTGTTGGCTAAGGAAAATATGAAAAATCTAAACAAATTAAAAGAAATAGCACGTAATAAATGAAAAATGAGCTGTAAACTCAAGCTCAAAATGGATCCTTTCTTCTAGATCTTCTCCACAAAATATTACCTATAATATTAGGAGTTAAAAATATAGAAAGTTCACAATCATAAAGGCAGCATTTTAGAAAGAAAAAACTTCTCGAACACCAGATCCTTCTTGATCCAAAGCCTAAAGAACAAGATTGATTTGAATGGGTTAATTTTAATTGTGATTTAAACTTAATTTTGCAGCATAAACGCAAACTTCAGATCGGTTGGCTGGTACACTACAGTGAAAAAACGACAAACGATATTTACAGGCTCTTTTTTTTCTGGATAAAAATTAGAAGAGTACAAGTAAAACTTACAGTTGCTAGTTCCGGTGGCCACATTGAATCAATCAAGGGGAAGATCGGTAGATAAGCTGGCTTTATACCTGCATAAAATTGAAAGCAGAGAACTGGTGGAGGCAATCGGAAACAGCACAACACAATCAAAGAAGGAGAAAAGAAATAAACTTTAAAGTGCTTCCGGAAATAATGTTCTAAAAATCGAGTTATAATTAAAAGAGAGGCATATATATAGCATACAGATACCAGCAGAGGCAGATGCAACTTGAAATTGCATTTGATACGGTGTTTGATGGGTTTATATTAAAAATTATTTTTTTAAAAATAAAATAAAATATTATTTTAATATATTTTTAAATAAAAAATAATAAATAAATAAATAAAGCAGGAGCACAATCCCGAACACACGAGACATTCCAGCGAAGTCGAACGGGAGCAGCGCGAGAACGTGCGATATCGGAAAGATCGGACGAACTACTTGTAAGGTCGCGCGAGGGCGAAACAATTTCATGGCCATGGACACACCAATTCATATGATATAATAATATGGTCGGCTTAGACTTTGGACTAGAGATAAGGATTGATGTAGCATACGTGTCAAACCCATTTCAGGCTTGATTTAACAAAAAAAAAGCAATATCTTGATGAATGCGTACGATAATCAGACACTATCTTTATTTGGACAAATTTGACCTTTGACCCACTGCGAGTTTCGATAGGTTTGATTTGGAGGTGATTTTGATTTTTTTTTTTTATGAAATTTACATAAAAAAATATATATTTTTAACTTTGAAAAATATATTTTATAATTTTAAAAAAAATTATACATTTAAAAAAAACCATCACGCATCCCAGCCAAACACACACTAAAAATCAGGCGCCACGGGAAAAAACAGGACAGTTCGGTAAGGGTAAATGATTAACAAATATATAATATCAACGACAAAGAAAACCTACGCGGTAATTTTCGACTGGATAAGCTCGAGCTTATTCAATCCCAAAATGTGGAAATTAATGGTATAAATACGAATCATGGGCAGAATTTGGAGCTGAAGGTAGAACTTGCAGTGCCATGGTTCAAGTCCAATCTTCCACGCATGTAAGGACTCATTTTCTCTTTTATTGTGCTTCGATCAAACTTATGAGTTAATTTGATTAAATTAACACTCCTTTAAATTTATAACTAGTTATATATTTATTCTAAATTCATCTATTGTTATGGATGAATGAAAAAGATTTTTTTTTTAATTTTATTCATGTATCTTTTAAGATTGATCATTCGATATAATTTTTATACGATTTAATTTTAAATTTAAATTAAATTATGGATTAAATCAAGAGATTTTTTCTATCAATTTTATATTTTTTTCTCAATCTTTCAAGAATTCACCTCTATATTACTGGAAAGAATATATTGGAGCATGATCCCAAATTCACCTTCATGAGCACCCTTCAATCTGTTCTTCATCCCAAATTCTATCTTGATTTATATATCCGCTCTTTAATGGACCTTGTAAGTAAGAGTGCTTTAAAACTGAGGGAGATTTTTACAATCAATAATCAGCAATATTTTATTACTTTCTTAAACGCGAACTTTTCCGTGAAGCTTACTTGTAATTGAAATCCCAAAAGCAGATCAGAAAATTGGCTCTACCATTATTCCTCCCCATTGATGATTTCCACACACTAATTCAAGAAATATATATGACAAGTATGCTACTCAAGTGCAGTGCAAAATTATTGAGGTTGCATCATATATCAACTTTAAACACACACAAGTTCGATATATATAGAAAATGTTACACACAACTTTAAAAATACACAAGCTCGATATAGTCGACATAGAAAATGTTACACACAAGTTCGATAGAGTCGATACACACGACTTTAAGCACACACAAGGTCGATAGAGTCGACATATAAAATGTTACACACAACTTTAAAGAAAATGGTACACAAATAAGCAAAGCAAACCAACCACACCCTCGTCCTTGGATACCTAAACATGACTGGACGGATCACCTGCAAGACCGCTGTTATGAAATGAAAATGTTGTATTAGAGCAATTTTCCTTGAAGCAAAATACATCATTTTTCTCTTGAGACATGCACTGTAAACTTTATAAAGACCAAATCTAAACTAAATCCATGTTCACCTGAAGTGGATTACTCACTGCCATTATTTATCTGCAAAATAAATAAGCACGTAGTGTAAATTAATCTGGGTTAACACAATTAGTCTTCCTATGGACAAATGTCTTTGGGTACGTTTTCAAACGGACTCAAATAATAAGCCCTTTTATCTTTATGAATAAATCAATTTTAATAATTGAAAACATATAGAGGCTTCCATGTTTGATCATCAAAACAAGCTGCTCTGTTTTGGAGCAAACCACATAACCAAACATGACAAGGAAAAAACCCAGAAACCAATCATGACAGAAAACAGCTCGAGAAGATATCTAAATATTCCATTGGTAGAATATATGGTTTGCAATAATTACAAAGTCTCAATCCAAAGAAAACCGTTTACCAAAACACTAATCTATACATCTTGGATTCATTCTCAGTTCCCAAGTCATTGCCGTTTAAATAAAATGCCGATTCAAGTGCTTTGCCAAAGGAGCAGAGACCATATATAAATTAGCCCAGTAAACTTATACTTTACAAAAGATTAACGAATACATTTAAATTAAATCCATGCATTAACCACATAAGTATTAATTATTCTAGTGTTTGCATTAATATATACGATATGCATGTTATTTGGTTTAGTGTTTGTATTAATATGGTACACATATTAGGAGTTATCATTATATGATCAGTTGTGCATGTACCAATTAGAGTCCTATAAATACCTACGTATATGTTTGAGTTTGTGTGTGAAAGTAAGTTAGTTAAAGTGTTAAGTTTAAAGATACTTCTTTCCTTGTTAGTTTCTTATCTCACCACCATATATATATATATTTTTTATCAAAATGATACGAGAGCTAGGTTGATCTAGTATTATAAATATGAGTCTGTGTATAAAAGTAATTAAGTTAATCGGAGTTCAGTTTCAAAATACGTATCCTTTTAACCTGATACTTCACCACCACATGTTATTTTCGAACAAAGACAAGATCATTTCTAGCAAGCCATATTGACCGGAATAAAATAAGAAAAATAAGTTGATGCCATGAACAAAATCCTAGCAGTTTGTCGTAAATAAATTATCAAGTTGATGACAATTAATTAAGAGGTGCATATTAGTGGATTGATGAAACAAAAGCGCACGAAGGAAGAGAGAAGAAGCTACTAATTACCAGAATCATGGAAAGCTCTGCAATCACAGCAGTCTCTTCATTCAATTTGTCCTTCACGTACTCCAAAGTTTGCCTTTTACGATTGAGATCATTTATCGCCCGAGCACATTTGCTCATCAGTAATTCATTCTCAGCCTCCATGGAAGTGTTTTCATTCTTGATGCGCTTGCATCCAAACTCGTCAAATCTATTTTTTTTGTCTATCTTCACTTTCTGCACCATAAATAGTGAAATGTGGTCAAATAAACATCAATACTGAGAACTATACGTACAGATGGTTAATATCAACACCTGCTGTTTTCCACCATTGCTCGTGCCAAATTTTCTTTTCCTCAATTTTTTGGAAGCAACATTCAAGATGTTCGAGGGTGCACCATCGATAGATATCCCCGGGGGGGACTTGTTTGCTCCATCTGATTCATCTGTATTCCAGTACTCTAGAAGCTCAAACATTGAAAGAGATATCTAGAAGTTTCTTAAAGAAACATTAATTGTGCCGATTAACATAAAATTAGCTACTCAAAGCTTAATTAAATTAGTCAGCCTATTTTGATGAGCCTGCACACACACACACACACACACACACACACACACACACACAGAGGTTCTGATGTTAATAGTGATGAAAGGCCATACCTGCTTGGCGCAGGCCGGGAATTTGATCATTCAACAATATTCCACGGTTCTCTGCATCACTACGATCTCCAAACTCGTTGGTGTAGTTTCCTGAAATTGAAACCAATCAAACCCTCAAGGAGAATATTCAAACAAGTTAAATTTGCTTCATAAACAAAAACAACAGCACAGCAACAAAACTAATTAAGATTCGATCCCAAACTAGTTAAGGTTTGCGGCATTTAATTCTCTCATAAACCAAATCCCTTTCAACATTGAGAGTTTTAAATCCTTGGATATATATCATTCGCCCACGTTATCAGATGCTTAAATAATTAATAATTAAAAACGGCATTTGTGATCGAATCAAATCTTTTTCATGAAAAATAGTTAGAACTTTTGGTTAGCTTGTGATAGTCTTTTTCACATTTGAAAATGTGATCAAAACCAACAAGTATAGCCTTCGATGAGAAGGTTTATATTTTTCATGGATAAGTGATAAGCTAATATCATGACAGTGTTGTAGACAATCAAAAACCCTAAATTGACCTGAGAAGGCTTTGTCAGTTGATGTAAAGGTTAAGTAAATCAATGAGATATACTGTGCCACCTCTATGGTAGATTTGCATAGCTAGCTGTTCATTCTAGGCTTGAAACAACGTAAACCCTAAATAAAACCCTAGATTTTAAGAATTAATAATATTATACTGAGTGCTAGAAAACAAGAATTGACCTAGCTAGAGCTAGACTTTTCCCATCAATCTAACAAAAGAGCTTTTAATGAAGAGATCGCATACAACAAATTAACTTCCTTCTGTGAGCAGAGAGAGAGAGAGAGAGAAATCGTGTTATGAGAAATATGCATAAAAATGCAAATAATTTGGCTTAAAATGGAAGTTGCATGAGGTTATTATAGACCATGTCACACCCAAGTAGAAATAGAAGGAAATGCATGGCTATCTTTGGTGTGATGATTTTGTCCAAAACCAATTAAGGAGTCTTTTCCTATTTAATCGGGACATTGCAACCGATCTTGCAGTTCAATATATATACATGTGCTGCATGAAATTTTAAGGAAACGCGCGATAATTTTGTTTTGGGATCTGGAGCTGTCCTGTTCGATCCAGGAGGCTGTGGGAAAAAGAATCGGTGGTTTTTTTTAGAGTTTTCTTTCATATATATTTGATTAACGGCTGCAATTTTCAGTATTTATCAATGAATTTTGTATGAAGTAGATTTTGTAAAATCATATTAAATCTTTATATGCCTTATTACTTGTTTTGCATAGATTTAGCACAGCATAAACAAAGAAAGAGTGGCAGCAAGTGTTGATCTAATATGTTATATATAATTGAGAAGATTATAAAAGAAAAGGAAAAACCCTTACCCACGGCATCAGAATCATCAGATAGCTCTAAGTTAGACATCAGATGTTCTTCTTTGATATGATCTGCCGAAAATTGAGAGAGAGAGAAAAGAAGTAAGGATCAACCTTGAAAAGTGTAAAATGATACAATATTTTGAGAAAGAGGAAAATCAGTTGATGAGGTTGATGATCAAGCAGCTGTTGCTTTTCTTTTCATATACACACCCTACCAGATCTGATGGTTATGGGCTGGTTGGTCCTAGAAATCGATGGCGCGTGAGGAGATGAGGACCGCCGGTGTGCTGGAAATCTGGGAGTGAAGTCTCTTAGAGTAGTGATCAGAAAAACAAAAATTATGATATGATCATATAAGCACCGGTGGGATCATAAAAAAGAAGAAGAAAAAAGATGCGTGGGACCCAATCGCAATATACCTTCGGAAATTGCACGTCATCGCACTGCCAGCTCGCCGTGAAGAAATGAAAACTTTTTTTTTTAATTGTCGATATCCGTACGAGTTTATTGGTAATTTAACTAATAATATAGTTATTAAATCTGGATCAGTTGACTGGTTGTTCTAGAAGCTGGACTGGTCTGGATTTGTTAAAAGACCGGCTGGTGTAACGACCCGGCAGGTCAACTCGTGATCCGGGTAACTCGGGAGAGACCCGGTGTGTTTTTTTTTTTTTTTTAAATGTGAGATTTGAAATTTATTAATATATATACTCCATGTTCTCAATAAAAAAAATTATGTTTTTTTAATATAGAAAAGAAATTAAACATAAAATAATATAAATATATATAAATTTTAAATAAAATTTTTTTACAGGAGGAGAATGTGTTACAGAAATATATATCTTCAGAAGTATCTCTTAACTGTTTCACAATTATTCAAATGATTGATTGCATGTGAATGCTAGATTCGCACATTTAATTTGGACCAATATTGAACTCGTAAGCAATAAAAAAACAACTCTTATTTATTTCTTGCTGGACGGTATATAATTAATAAGAAGAAGAGGAAGAAACCGGAAACGTTTGTACAATGTGGAGAATATTCACATTGACATGATTAGGAATAACTATACTAGATAATCGGGAAAAAAAACCAGGAGTGAAAAAGAGATAGATACTCTCTCTCTCTCTCTCTCTATATATATATATATATATATATATATATATATATATGCGCAGTCACACGCAATCATTTGAATAATTGTGAAACAGTTAAGAGATACTTCTATTATTGATGGAGATTTTTTTGTAAGAATATAAGTTAAAAGGCCTTTTATTTGCTTTATTCCATTAGTATATATATTGACTAGGGACTAATGATTAGACCCACAAAAAGAGTAGATGATTGGCCATTTCAAGTCTTGTTTATGATAGCGATAGGTATTATTTTTTTAATATTTTTTTATTTAAAAATAAATTAAAATCATATTTTTTTAATTTTTTATATTAGTATATTAAAAAATAAAAAATATTAATTTAATTTTGTAAAAAAAAATTTAAAAATAATTGGACCGTAATGCTACATGTTGTAGGATTTATTTGAAAGGAAATGGTATGTTAAAACTTGCGGCACGGCTAGGGATGCCATTGAAGTTCAGAGAAACTGGAGTGTGCCCTTGGAGGAGGCAGAGGTGTAAATGATTTTGTTTTTATGACTGAATTCTATTAAATAAAATACATAAACTATAAAAAATTAAATTATCTTATGTTCATCAAACAAAGTTTGACAAGGTAATTTTAGAGAAAAAAAACTATATAAACTATTTTAGATATCTATTCAAAAATTGCACGAACACATATAATATGATGCAAGTTGCTTTTATAAAAATACTTTTTAATTAAAAATATATTAAAATATTTTTTTAATATATATTAACATATCAAAATTATTTAAAAAATATTTTTTTAATATTTTTTAAATAAAAAAACATATTAAACCGCAAAAACAAATGATTTTGACGGAAGTCCCGTTTTGCCATATTCCTGGACCTAACTTTCCTAGGTTTACCTTCTAAAGCTTTGGTGGGCTTTCTTTTAAAGGTATAGGCCCAAGAAAATCGAACATATCAAAGTGGTTTAGTTAAAGAAATTTCTTACCATCATTAGCATATAATGGAAGACAGATTTTTCATGTTAAGCACCGAACCATGCCAAATTTTAAGGAATTAATTAAAAATGACTCGAAACCTCAACGGTTAATTAAAATTAAAAATTAATAGTATGTTAATCTCACTCAGTATACTACTTTTATTACTTAAATATAATAAAATATATACCCATAATTATATTTTCCTCAATTGATGATAATTAAATTTTTCACAAATAATTTTTTAAAAAAGTTTCCATTATATCTAGAACATATAGCTAAAAATTAAAAGGTCTTTCTTTTTTAATTATGATAATTAAATTTGATCTTTTTTCTAGCATTATCTATCATCAAATTTAATTTTTGTTTGGAAAGAAAAATGGTTCGTACTGCATTTTTTTTGTTAAAGAATTTTGTTGATGTTTCTAAATATATATGCCATCAATAAAATATTTATTTCAAAAAAATATAATAGAGTTATTAAAATTTTCACAAATTCAATTTTTATGAACTTCATTTTGTTTTTAAATAACTTTAAATGTCAATGTTTCCATTGATTACGCCGAAATAAGATATTTCCGACAAATAAAACTTATAATAAATACAAGTGAGATTAATAATTTATGGATTATGAGTAAAACGACCTAAATTAATAACCTTAAACTTGAGGAGGTGAAATTGTTATCAACCTTAGAAAAATAGCTGATAGAGAACTGTTTAGTAGGAAAAACACAGACAATTGAGTTTAAAACGACTTCAGTAAAAAGTTTGCTTATGAAAACAACCTCCAAACTTCAGGGAGGACAATTTGCAGATTACCCACAGTACCGTCACTCTTGGATCTAAAATCAAAGTAAGCTAACAGAGGGAATTTTGCAATGGTAGTCCAATTAGAGTTGAGAAAATTAACATAAGAGAGAAAGCTACATCTAATTACTCCTAAGATCAGTCAGATCAAAGAATATTGTCCTGGAAATGACATGGTTAATTAGCACTTATAGAGGATATATAAGGCTACCTCTATAATTTGTCAGATTAGAGTTGTACCTCTCAAATGGAGTCTCAAACTTCCTTTCATTGTGCATATCACCAGACAGGAAAGGGCTGCTTTTCGCAATTTGGGCATCTGGTACTGTCCGTTTTCTCAAACCACATACTGGACCTGCAGGTTTTGTTTCTTCCTTTGCATCTTGGTGTCCCAGCTGAGGTTTCTCTCACCCCCAGCAGCTCCATCTCCGAGGACGTTCTAGAGCTCACACATCTTCTTCTAGCTGTGGCAAAGAGGATCTTGCAGTACCGGAGAAATACATCCTTGCCTTCCTGCACATTGGAGAAGCAAGAGTAGCAGAGAGAGTTAGAAGTCAAGAGGAAGATCTGTAAGTGAACTATGGACAGGAAATATACTACTTGCAGATAAATATATATGTTCGAAGGCTTCCTGGATATATGAACTACCATCTGGTCTCTTGGTTAATCACCGGTAGACTGTCTGTGCAGACCCAACATAAATAAATAGTACAGTACTGGGGCTGTGATCGATAATGCTTTCCTTGGAAGAAAGGACGCTAGAAATATAGAAAGACGAGATGCTCTATTAAGGTATCTCATAGGACAGCTTAAACATTAAGAATTGGATTTTCATTTATAATCCAATGAAAAGAGATATATGTGTGGAATCATCCAAGAATACAGTAGTGCTTGTACAGTAGAGGCTTTTGGGGGGGGGGGGAGGAACAAGGTTATTGTTTAAAAGATGCAAGAAACTTAAAAAGCACATGTATTATTTATATCTTAATATCTTGAAAGACTTTTAAAGGGTTACTTTTATAAGGTCACACGAATCATTAATAATCAATTTATTTTCTCTTTTATAAGAGCATCAAGAACATGATTCTTCTTTTTTGACAGAATCAATGGTGTAATTCAGAATTTTGAATGAATGCATGTGAGTGAGGACGTGAAAAGGCATTGCAAATCCGTTAAGAAAATGTGACTTTTATATTTGAAATTCTAATTTTAGTGGGTGTTTGGTAATAATTAAAAATCCAAAAGCACATGTGAAAGTTATTCCTGCATGGTGCGATGCCTTGATTGGGTGTAAAAAAGAAAGACTAAAACTTTGACAGAGACTTGATGGGAGGAGACAAATTTAGTTTTGTGTGGACACAAGGACTTGCCGACCGAGACTTTTGATAAGAAAATTAAAATATCACATTGCTTGGTGTTGGAAAAATCGTACATTTCTTTTGTTTGAGAAAGAGTTCCAAAAAACTTTAAATATTTTTAAATTAATTTTTCTACTATTTTCAAATCATTTTAACATATAGATATTAAATATATTTTTAAAAAAAAAACACTCGAGAACTCCACAAAACTTAATTAGTTAGCAGTACTCAAAATATGAGCCAATCACATAAACCACCTGTCCTTCGAGTTCCAAAATTTTAAATTTAACGGCATTTAAAAGTGATTTTGTAGCCATGAGGTTTCTTTCTTAAAAAATCTAATAATTTTAATTCTTAGGAAAAAAAATGTGTTTATCTGTTGTAAAAATCCCATATTGTTATTTATGATTTTTTTATTTTGATATAAAAATGAATTTTTTTATTAACAACTCCGTTATTTGAACAAAAACATAAAGTAATTAAAATAAATATGTCAAAACTGAAATTATTTAAATTATTGTAGTAATGATTATTGTTTATAATATTTTTTTATTAAAAAAATATATTAAAATAATATTATTTAATATGATCTGAAAATATAAAAAATTAAATGTAGATTGCTCAAAAGTAAATATTTTAATTAAATTTATGGAGATAGCTTTGTGAATAATATAGAAATTACTGTACCATTTGAAAAAAATAATCTAGAGAAAATTTAGCTGCTAAGTACATCATCTATTTAAGTGATCTATCCCAGAAATGGTTTTAGTAAGACGGGCATTAGTTAAAGGTGATAAATAGGAATGCTATTGCAAATCTTAGACTTGTCTGTTTAAAATATATATATATATATAGACACACTCACACGCACGTGTTCTTTGTCATGCTCCTTTGTTGAAGCAAGCATTCAGTTTAGTTTGATTCACCTAGATAATCTGCAACGAGTAGCAGATTGAATTAGAGAAAAGAGAATACTTATGTAATAACTGAAAAATGTGTTCATATAATATTATATTATTTTCTATTTGGAGAAAACTAAAAATGGAAATCATGTGTAAATTAAACTTGTTTTCCATGATATTCTTTACATTTTGACATATAAATATTTGTTTTCTTATCTTAAAGGTATTGGTGTAAACAATTAAAAAAATATAACATTATTTTAGAGAATTGGTGTAATATCTACATTTTCTACACAAAAAAGATGCCTATGCTAATCTGGATCTTCAGATCTGCAAACGTTTGACCCTAAAATTTTATTGGTGTACCGTGTGAGATTTTGGAAAACCAAGTTGACTATTCAAAGAGAAGTCGAACTAATTGTAGGAATTGATAGCCTCACACCATAATTTATTGATTGTAAAAGCTAAAAACATGAGACAACCAGCTCATCCGAGCATGACACAACAACAACTAACATTTCTGCAACTGGAATCGAAATAGATTAATATAAGTTGACAACAAAGCATATGCAAATCAATAATGATAATGGTTCCATTGACTAGCTAGCTCTTCAGGCAATCCTTTTCTTTTCTTTTGTTCAGTCTCTTAAATTGCAACTGTCTGAAATCACAAATCCCAGTTCAATAAATCTTGTAGAGCTGCCAATGGCGGGAGACCCCCACCGTCTTCAAACTTTTGGATGCTGCAGTTTCTCTTCATTTGTACATGTTCTTCTGTCATCAAATCAGAAGTAGCAGCAAATAAAAGGTGACTAAAGAGCAAATATAAAAATAAACTTAATTGCGAGGCAATGAATCCCGCAATTTTGCACGAACCTAACATATCCAGCTACAACATTAAAACAGTACCTTGTGATGCTAGTTCCTGAGGTCCAAGCCGGTCCTTGTCCTTGTTTATCTTCTCACATAAAGCATCGATTATCACTTGCAATGAATGCTTTTCATTTTCTAATTGTTCAATTTTTGCTCGAAGGTGAATTACATTCATGTTTTCTGGATTGTTGATTCTTTTTGTTAACAGATTAATATCATGTTTAAGCTGTGTATTTTCACGCTGGAGATCTTTATAGTTGGAGCCGGTCTGCCAAACAAAATAATGAATAGTTACTCTATAAGAAACCAATAAAGCAATCAAAGGCCAGAGGCCATGTTTGTTTTCTGAAATTCACTTTTCAGGAAACCAGTTTCCAAACTTTCCTGTGTTTGTTTGCCATTAGAAAAGTTGGTCAACGGAAAACACTTTCCAGTCAACGAAAAACACTTTCCGGTCAAAGAAAAATTTGGTTTAGTTTCCAGAAAAATGTTTTCCCTTTTGGCTGTGTTTGTTTTCCGGAAAGTGGTTTCCGGGAAACCACTTTCCAAATTTTCATGTGTTTGTTTGCCATTAGAAAAGTTGGTCAACGGAAAACACTTTCCAGTCAAAGGAAAAGTTGGCTTGGTTTTCAGGAAAGTGTTTTCCTGGAAAATTTGGGCGGAAAACACTTTCCGGAAGTTGTGAAAAATTTAGAAATGTCATTATTTGCTGATTATATCAAATTTGATCCTCAAACTTTTGATTGCTATATATAATTTGTTTTGTATATTTATTTTTCAATTCCATCTCTTAAAATTTAATTTTTATATTAATTTTGGTCCTTATTTTTATAATTGCTATTTACTTTTTCCTTATCATTTTTTTATTGAAATTTTTTATCTATCAAATTTGATCCTCATTCTTTTGATTGTTACTTATTTTATTTGAAATAATTTATGAAATGTTAATTATTATTATTTTAATTTATTCACCTTTCATTTTTTTTTAATTTTTTAGATTTGATCTCTATTATTTTGATTATTATTTATTTTATTTGAGATAATTTATGAAATTATATTTTTTTTTCAATTTCATTCTCATTCAACTTTTTAATTTGTAAGATTTGTTCCTCATTATTTTAATAAACTTGAGAAAAATAAAACATTAATAAGTTATTTTCCAGCTAATTTTCCATGACATAACCAAACACTGGAAAGTGTTTTCCAACTTATTTTTCATTACACTACCAAACATCGGAAAATTCTTTCCCGGAATTCACTTTCCCCGGAATTCACTTTCCAAAAAAAAACTACTTTCCAGCAAACAAACGAGGCCAAAGAGACACTCTTGATCACAATGTCATCAGGCTAAATTTCTCTATTCATTAATTTATGACACAACTATAATTGCCCATACTGCTCTGACATAGGATTTCACTACCATGAAAAAAATTGACTAGAGAACATTTTAGTATATGAATTTGTTGTTCGGAAGAGATTTTATCATGGCTAATCTTGTAAAAATGAATCACCATATAGGCCATATATTAATTAGCAGAATCGGGACATCTAGGGATGACAATAAGTATCATTAGGTGGGTATCCATCGGGTTTGAGTTTAATTACCATCCCTATGAATATCCTACAACTTGCTTGTAAATATATCTTAAAAAGATAATTACATCAATAATCAAACAGCACCTGGTCTTCGACTTTTGAAAAACATACAACAAAAGCTTAAACTACATAGTCACTGTCCAGGAGGAAAGCAGGAGCCCCCTATTATCCAAAGAGAGTGTTGAAACCGAATCTCGTGGGTGCTCACCTCATTGTTGAACTAACATGCCAAAGTCAAATAAGAATTGAAAAATGAAACGCTTTGACCTCTACAGGGTAGCTCTCAAAGTTAAAAATATGATTCAAAACATATGCCTACTAGTATCCAATCATCCTTATCAAAAAACTATCTCAACCCAAAAACTAATAGCAAGTTCTAGTAATGATTTTATATTACTCTCTTATTCTCCCCTCAAGTATATAGAATTTAATAATTGAATTTAGGTTCCATCCAAAAGACTTAAAACCTCATGGTGGATAACCCATTCTCAATCTTTTATATTACTTTATATTCTTATATTTATTCAAGGTGGGTATGCTCTTATATTTTTTTAGTGTGAGACAAGTTCACTAACACCCCCATCTTTTGGGGTTTGCAAGTGAAATCCTTTTTATCTTGAAATTTACACATGATCCTTAGTTATTTACACCTTGATAACTATGTGAAAAACCATCTCGACTTGAAAACTTAAGCTATTAGATAAAGTCTAATGAATGATTTTATGTTACTCTCTTACGTTATTCTTTGTTTCACTGCTAGTTTGATGTCTCATTAATTCATATTGCCCCCTTCTTTTCTAGGAGGGAAAATGTTGTTGACAAAACACTTCGAGGACATGAATGTACTTCTTCATCAAGTTATCAAGTAGCTATTTCGGTCTTTTCATGCAAATGGCAACTTCAACAAGTTTCCCTTCAATGGAAAGGGAGGATTTTTGCCTTGCCAGAATTGCTAATCAAAGGGATTGATGGAATCTAGGAGAGCCTTTGACGACTGACATGTCTTAGAATACAGGGCTGTCCTAGACTGAGAAGCATGTTGTTACCAACAATGCGTCCTTCCCCACCAGTCTTAAAGAGGGCCAAAATTTGGATTTTCTCTTTGAAATGTTCTGATCAGTGTCAGTCAGTGGAGATAGCTTTGAAATGCTATTTCAATTGAAGTCTAAGTGATCAGATGCAGTTATATAGCGCAGGGAAATTACACGAGCAACCATAGAAGTAGAGAACCGTTGCCTCATAAAAGTGAATTGGTTTCCACAAGCCAACCTTTCCCTTTATGCAGGTGGCTGCATGTGCTATTACATGCTTGATTAAGTTGTGTTATGTAGTGTAAAAGAGGATAGACTACTATAAGAAGCAAGTAATATCTTGGTGAAAGAGAATTATAAGGCTAAATAAAACTTCTCAATTAGTGTAATCAAGGCCTGGCTTTGATAATAAACTACTACTCGCACTTGGCCCTCGTTAATCTTTAGAGGAAGTACACTTCCTATCATTTCCTCTACAATGAACTAAATAGAAGAGGGTGAAACCAACAAATATTGGTTAGCATACTCTTTCCAAATTAATTTGTTGATTAGACTCCCAACCAAACTTCTACTTCCTTTTATATTGAGTAGGAAGACATAGATCCTAAACTGTTTTCGAACAATTCTCATGAGATGACATTTATTTGATGGATTCTTGTCTGAGGGATGAAATTTTGGTTTCCCACAAAACGCACTAGATTGGACTTTGAGTGTTTACAGGACCAATAAGACAATAATATCAGATAAAAGCCTCACTACCAGTCCATGAGGACAATACTCTCGAACAAGAATATTCCTCTTGAATCTATAAGACAATACCCCGAACAAGGCTCATACCCCCTGAATCCATGAAGACTGAACCCCAAACATGGCTTATACACTCGAATCTAGCTATTAGACCTAGATGCACCTGAATCCAACTGCTACCCTCAAATGCGCTCAAATCCACTCGCTACCCCAAATGTTCTACTCCCTTGTCAAACCTGGTCTACTCTCCATCAACCACGGAGGCAAAAAGTACACGATTTAAATGAAAGCACACCTCTTGATAATGTGTCCTTTAGGGGTTGGTCCTGTTATTGTCATCAACAATCCATAACTCACAAAACCCAGAATTAAAACAACTTTTGTAGTGACTTGTTGTCACTTAAAGTCTGTCTCCAAGATGTACAAAACTGTAGCGGACAAACACATTGATCATCTTAACTTGGACACATCCACGTTGGTTCAAGCTTCTCCTAGAGATTGGAGACTCATTTTCCTCCTTTTTAAGCTTTATTTTGGAAACAAACATAACACAACCTCCTAATGTTTTATTTTTCTTCTCCACCGTTAGTACTAATTTAAGCATCATATGATCCATTAGAACCCTGAGAGGACTGGTTATTCAAGTGTTTTAGTTACTCAAATCCAATCTTCTACGCCTTTCATTCCATCACAACCTTAGAAGGCAACTTTACAAAGACCATGATCTTTGTAAAGTTTTATGTGAACCTCATCAATTGATGGTGATCACACCCTCTACGCAAACCTTGAATTTTAATATCTTTATATTTATTTGTTACTTGATTTTTTCTATTTAATTTTTTTTCAAGGAAATATCTTCCATTTCCAATCAAATAACAAACAAAATTAAAAAATACATTTTAAAATGCAATTTGAACATTTTAAAAAAATAATTGTTAAGTTTTGTTAAAAGACTAGCTTATAATTTTCAAAACTAGAAAAACTTGCATACAAAATCAGAAAAATCTGAAAAACTAAATCATAATTTACTATAGATAAAATCTACAAAAGGACATGATAAGACGGTCAGGTATGGAATGTTTCTGAGTTTGATTATTCAAAGCTATATGTAGGAAAACTTTTCTGGGGTTTTCATGATGGTCTAAGATGTTGCGGAAATATGAATAACAACAATAGTGGTTCGCCTAGAATTACATATCCCACTAAAATGAACAACCATGCCATTTGACTAATTACTTCTTAACCAACTCCATCTCTAAGAGATTGCAACTTGCTACTTTTAGCCACTCAAAAAGGGTAGCAAATACAGCAGTAGATATTTTAACTAAGCAAGGTGTTTAATGTTCTTTTGATTACGTAACTTGGCTTTGGTAGTTTAAAGCAAGGGTGTCGTCTAGTAAGCTGGTTTGGGTTTTTTATGCGCCATCTTCTTGATGGTACTACTCCTTTTCTTCTCTCTTCAATCAATCTGATCGATGTATCATAAAGAAAAAACTACTTGACCATAGTCAAAACGAACTGTTAAAAGCTTAGTTGATAAGGATGTTAACTTCAGAAATCAACTATACAATGAGCCTTTACATATATACTTGAGTTATCAAAAGGCAGAAGAATGACCAGTATTCCATCATATTTGTAAGCTTATACTTTCTAGCCAGGTGGAATAATGTAAATGAATTTGACTCTTGTATTGCTTTCACTACATCCTATCATTACTTGGGTTGAAACCTTTGCTATTTCTGGTGACATTTTACTTTCTCTGATCTATTTTTCTATCAGAACCCCCTAAAAAAAATTGTTGATTTATGGTTGTTTATAAAATGTAAGTAGTTTTGTACAACAAACAGCAAAGGAAGAGAATGGAGAAACACTTACTAGCCGTTTTAAAAGCACTTCCACAACCGTATTTTGACTATTAAGCTGGCCTTTTAATTGGCCAAATTCCTTCTCAAGTTGCTTCATCTCATCTTTTTGACGTTGCAAAGTCTGTACTAGTTGGACTTCTTCCTTCTTTAAGGAATCATTCTCTCTCCTTAAACGATCATTTTCAATGGTAAGTTCATCCAATTTGTTCATGGTGTTCATTTTCAATTCCTACAAATAAATAGTAGAATACAAGAAAGAAAAAAATTATAATTAAAGAGAAAAAAATGATAGGAGAGAATCATTAAATAGATTCAAAATGTGTTTGATAGGGTTTATGAAAAATTAGTATAAGGTTTTGTTTGATACATGGGTAAAACAAGTAATAATGTTGTTTTTCCTTTTTTAATTAATCTTAAGACAAATTATTCCCATAAGAAAAAATAATTACAAACAAATTAAATCAGTTACTCCCTAGATCGTAAGTTCTGTTTACACAGTATAGAGCGAGCGAAACAATTTAATTCAATTTAAGTGAAATCCAAAGAGAGAAGAAAAAAAGGGGTTTTACCTTACATCGTTCCCGATATGCCTTGTCAGCCAATCTTTTTTTCTGAGCTGCTGTATATGTGGTAGCTCCTTTGAGATTAGCATCAGTTGTTTTTGGAAATTGATATCTTACTAGTTCAGCCGACGAGCTAGGACTTGGTTCCATGAACAATAATGTATTCGATCCCCCAGCTTTTTAAGATTTAAATGAACAATACAGAGAAAAAAAAGATATTCACGAAAGAGCAGAAGCAAGCGACATAAATTTGATTCAAAATCCAATTCAATCATAGCTGTTACAAGACAAAAGGAATTACAATATATCTGGGGTTATTTGAACTGCTATTTTTACTTACCATCACCTGGAGATAATATATCTGGGAGAATTTCCCACATGTTGGTAGTGGCACCCTCCATAATATCGGTCTTCTGTAGAGAGATGGAGAGACTTTTGTTCTTGCGAAGAAAAGCATCGAAATTATCAGCAACGTGAGCTACATAGCTCGGTCAATAAAAAATCATGCGAAAGCCGTTCGATATCGCTCGTCCAGAGTGGGAACTTGGACGACTAGACAGCTTCATCGGCCACGATAGCTGTAATGAATTGTAGAAACTTCGGCCCAACAAGGACGCTTTCAGCTGTTCATTCAAGATAGGCTAAATTATCCAAAAATACCTCTAACTTTGGATTAAATCAAATTTAGTCCTTGAATTTTGTTTTTTATTTAGGCACCACGAACTATTTTTTCATTAGAAAAGCCTGTCGATCCAGGCTCCCATCTATCCATTAATCTCTTTTTATTCTCAAATCACGTGTTATCAAGATATGTATTATGTTTCTAAACTATTACCTATAATCAAAATTAACGAAAAAGTCTATTTCTTTTTTAAAAAATAATTTAAAGTACTCAAATAAAAATAAATAAATTTAAGAGCTAAGTTCATTTTAACTCAAAGTTTAGGATAATTTTTTATGAGATAAATAAATATCCAACCCTTTTTACTTGTTCTCAAATAAATGTTGTATTTTGTTTTTCAAAATATATAATTTTACCATGTTTTTTTCAAACTATCATATTTTTATTTTTTTATGATTGACAATTAAGGCAACGAGAATTAACTCTAGTAATTATGTATCAATTTTGATTTAAAAAATTAGTATAAAAAAATATTGAATGGAAGATGTTATGCACACCAAGACATAATTATTTTTGCCTCATTCTTCTTTGTTTTTTCAACATTTTTACCTTTATTTTTCTTCAATCATTTTAGAGTTTAGGTTTAAGATTTTTATAGAGAGATTTTTTAGTTTGTTTTTCTGATTTCGTTAACCTTGATTAATAGAGCAGTTAATGAAGGTGATGCTGGTATTATTAGAGGTTGAATGTATTCAATTTTTTCATTAAGTGATATACAACAAAATTTTAAGAATAAATAATATAATCATTAACAACAACGCATTTTACATGTGTTTTTATATTCTAAGTGCTTTAACAATAACAATAAATATATTAAAGATTTTATTTAAGATATGATATGCACACGTACTATGTTTAAGATCTTAATGAATTAAGAGAAGATACTTCTTTGATGTTCATACAAAACCATCTAGTTAAACTAAACTTTATTTCTTGCATTTAACTTTTATAGGGCCTTCCCTCTCCTCGATCATCTACCAAAGTCTAAACATAAAGGAATCAACTTCAAGATGCAAACATCGATCTAATCCCCAAATTCCATAACAAATCTCTACTACAAAACCTGTTACAAAACACCCCACGGAATTTGTTGGGTTGTTGCCATATATTCATGTCAAATGGCAGCCCACATGCACCAGCCAAGCTTGAATGGCAGCACCGTCCATTGACACAGTAAGTAGCTGCAAGAGATATGCATCGTCCATTGTTAACAAGGGCTGCAAGTCTGGCAGAAAGTTTAGCACAAGTTAGGTGTCCAGGATTGTTGACATGATGGCTATTAAAGCCTATAAATAGAGCCAAGCAGGGGGGGGAGGGGGGAGTTTGATGATGGATTATAAAGCATTTGAAGATGATAAATAATTGATTGAGATCAGAAAAGATGATTGTTATTAAGGATGTGAGACTGGTTTATCTATGAAGTTAATTTTGTGGAGTTTTTTTATGATTAAATTGATTGATTAATATGATAGATTCTATGATATTTTAAAATGGATTAAAAGTGTTTCATGGTTGTTTAATGGTATGAAATATTAGGTTAATAATTAGGTATAAAAGGAAGAAGTTGTTAGTTTAAGTGTTTGATGAAGAATTCTTTATTGATCCCAAAACTTTATTGAATTAATATATGCATTTTGTTTTACCAAAATCTAGATTTAGAAAAAAGCTTATTGTATCTACTTTCTAATACCATGAAAAAAAAACATATTAATTGAACAATAATTGTTTTACAAAAAAATTATGACAAGGCATGACATCATTATTTTTAGATTAAAAAATAAATTATTTTTTCATAAATAAAAAATCAAATGAAATATGAGTATCACTAATTACATTTAAAGGAGAAAAAATAAAATTATGGTTGATCGATCTTTTCAAAACCATCATAATAGTTTTCAAGATGATTTAATTTTTAAACATTCAAATCTATTTAAAATTTAAAAATATATAAATAATACAATCATTTTTTATATACTTTTATACATTTTATATTTTACATTTCGCTATAATAATCTTTTTAGTGCTAATTTTCCTATACTTTTGAAATAATTTTTTTATAATATATAAAAAATTAACTCATCCCTTACATATCATATCCTTTTTTTTTTTAATTATCAAGTCAAAGTATCTGTATTATTTCATATAAAGAGAATGTAAAAAATAAATTGTATTTGATAATTTAAGGATACTATAAATTAAGAGAATGTAAAAAATAAAAAAAGGTTTAATTATATGTATAAGGTAGAAATGTTACCTTAGAATGCTTGTTTTGGTACGTATGATCAGGTCATTATCCTTGTTTAATCTTTGCACATAAGGCATCGATAATCACTTGGAGAGCATTCTTGTCTTGTTCTAATTTTGTATAGTTTTCTTGAAGTTGAATGACGTCGTTTAAATAGTCATTGTCGTTAATCTTCTTGATCAATAGACATTTTTGAAATCCTAGCTGTTTATTTTCGCACTGAAGATCCATATTATTTTTCCTACTAGCCTGTAATCACAAGAAAGTAATGATAAGGTTAATTATATATATGCACAAATCTTAAGTTAGGCAACTAATAAATAGATTATTTTTAAAAGAATTAATGATAAGAACAATAAAATTTTAATAAAGAATAACACTAATTAAGAAACCCCTAAGCTGATTACAAATTTACTTTCTAGCTAGGGTATGCATGCTTGAGATATAACTACGTACTAAATGAAAACGCTAAGTTTTATCGAACAATATTTTTAATTCTACATCATTTTATTTATTTATTTATTTTTCTTTTGCTAATAACACCCATTGAAATCCACTGGACGTAGATAACCCTTAATTTTTAATTAATTTTGAGTCATATAAAAAATCCAATTATCAAATGACACTCCAAATATAATTTAAATCACATTAATTTACTAATAACCAAATTATGTGCATAATTGCATTATACTATATATCTTTAATTAATGTGAGTTTCTCGATTTACACGTCAAAATTAAATCTCCCTATTTATCACTCATGATTTCCATCCACATTGATCTTTTATTTATAATTACTTCTCTTATGATTTAATCTTTTTCAATCTGAAAGCGGCTTCACCAAACCTGAGGCACACAACTGACACACACACACACACACACACACACACACATATTTGCTAATTTTGCTGTGGTGAGAAGAGAAGAGCGGCTATAATTATAATGATTCCATGCAATGGATAAAAAAGAAAAGGGTTAATTGATTTCAATATAATTTCTTTTTATAAAGTTTCAATTGTGTAAATGTTTCTTTTAAAGTTTTAATCACTTATCAATTCTTCCATTCATGTCATCCAAAGTAGGGAAAAGGTGTTTTTTTTTCTCAGTTCAAGTGAAATATTGGAACCATTAATCCCTCAGAAGAGAAACTGGATCCCTTTCAAAACTCTTGGAGTAGATTGAAAGAAGATTGGATGACTGAGCGAGCAGACAGAGGCCCAACCGTACGTTACTACCACGTATACATGTCAGATAATATGACCTATATATATATATATATATATATATATATATATATATATATATATATATATATATATATATATATATGATGCAGGCAGAAGGACGTAAGAAGAAACACGTACCACTTGGCTTGAGAGCACTTCCACGACAGCATTTTGTATCTGAAGCTGGTCCTTCAAATGGCAAAGTTCATTCTTTACTACTTTCATTTCTTCTTTCCGGGTTTGCACCATCTCCGGCTGCTTAACTCCTTCCCTTTTCAACTGTTCATTCTCTTTCTTTAAATTATTATTTTCTTCGGTGAGCAAAACCAAGTCCTGCTCAGTTTTCATTTTCTTTTCCTGCATGATTTCTCAAAGCATAAGAGTTAAGGATGTGATTTAAATAAAAATATAATAAGACACAAAGGATAAATATATGGCAAGTAAGCAATTAGTTAATTACCCTGCATTGCAGCCGATATGCCTTGCCAATCTCTCTTTTCTTGTCACGATCCAAAGCAGTTTCAGGAGCTTTTCTTTTCATCTTAGCATGAGCTGTGTTAGGAGACTCTCCAGGTAAAGGTGATAGGTGCTGCTCGATTGGCACATGGTTCGCTCCATAGCTGTTGGCGATTTCATTGATGAGTGCAGATGTCTCGGCTCCTCCTGCATTTAAAATTTAGAAGATCAAAACCCTTCACAAAGACCTTCTTTTTCTTTAATAAGCTAACAAATTAAGGGAAAAATAAACCTGGGCAATTAGAAAACCTGCTCTGTTATGGCCACATCGTATTCCGAAAGACATATTTAGGGTTTGTTGGTGAAACAAAATGGTGCCATTAATACAAAACATATGCTCGTGCATACACCACCCACATATATTCCACAATCTTTCTTGCTAACAAAGAAGTTGCCGTATTTCATCCACAACAGCAACTAAGGAGATTGAAGTTAAAACGTGAACATCACATTCATCTGACAAAAAATAAAATAAAAAATGAACCTATAGGAATTCGGAATCTTGATGGCTAGTTTTTCTCCTCAATCATAACATGCACCAATAATTCAAGGGGAAAAAACCCTCTAATACGGCCAGATCTGACTAGATCCAATTACTAAAGCTGATTTATAAATTCTGTCCAGAAACAATATGACTATGTAGTCTGACGCGAACTAGGTTGGCTAACTGGTTACTGTAAAATAATTAAAGAACAGGGGAGGAGGGAGTATTATTACAGCTCACGCTTTCTTTTTCTTTAATTACTCGATAGATGTAGTGCTTGGATCAACTTACTTCTATTAGGTTGATGCATCGTATCTAACAGCTCTGTTAAATACACATCGAGCGGATCCATTAGCTGCTACTTGTACAAAACGCAAGCAAACAGAACTAGAGAAGACCAACTCCAAAATAGGATAACAATGGAAACAAAGACAAGAGAACTCATAAAGCTCGATCTTAACGAAGTTTGTTCATAATTGTCAATTGAGTTCGAGAGATGATGTTTAGATATACAAGCTGATAAGTGAAAGCATGGCATTTTAGTGAAATTGTGCGAAAACGCGCGATATCTACGTGCACCGTGAAGGTATCCTGTCATGGCTATAAACTTTCGTGCGATACGTCACTCAGGGACTCATTGGTCTTCACTTTTTGATTAACCTTTGGCTTTCGTGTGTTCATTTTTGTCCTCGTCTTCAAATGGCGCCGTGGTCCTTTTAGGATTTTATTGAAGTGATCAGGAATGATCAAGTATCTCCTTTTTTTTTTTCTTTTTTTTTTTGAAGTATTTTTGAAAAAATTAAAAAACAATTATGTTTTTATTTGTTTTAAATTAATTTTTTAGTATTTTTAAATTATTTTAATGGACGGATGGTAAAAATAATTTTTAAAAAATAAAAAAATATTATTTTAATATATTTTTAAATAAAAAATATTTTAAAACATAACCAAATTCACACTAAACAAACCGTGAAAGTAAGGCTAACAAGGTCAACGTAGCATACCATCTATACCTGGTACACAACTACACAAGTAAAGTTGGAAAACAAAAAAAAAAAACAGTAGCAGACCTAATTAAACGCTTGGGTTGAATTGGATTGATGAATGGGTGTAATGATCTAATTAAATGCGTATCTTTTTGCCAAAAAGGGCCTGGACTCCTTTTACCCAGGATTTTATATATTGGTCGGTTAGATAAAATAAAAATTCAATTCATGACCTTTTAAACTACTCTTGCTGCATGCTATCTCGCGCATCACTCTTGAGATGCACTTTTTTTTCTTTTTTATTAGCAGAACAATAATACCAAATTCTGAAAGAAACAAAAAGAAGTATTTGGAAGTAATTGTTTTTCATTGACAATAAAAAAACCTTTCAAAAATAGACCAGTTTGTGTCTGTTGTTGTGTCCGAATGTTTTTTGCAACTGTTTTACCAAAGCTTATTCTGAATTTCACAGAAACAAAAGTTCCAAAGGATATTGAATGGTGATGCCTGCATGCCGTAAACGTACTGTAATCATAAGTTTTTTTGCTTTATATATATATAAACCCTTATAACCCTCCTTCGGACATACTTAAAAGAATGAGTATGTCCTGAGCAGAGGCTTGGGGGTGTGTCAAGCCCAATCACATTGCCAAGCTCAAGAATAATGGGTCTAGTACCAGCCAAATTCAAACTCTTTTAGGCTTGATAGCGTGCTAAATCCCAAACATGCTAGACTTGGCAGTATGCATGCCCAAATAAACATAGTTTTGAAACCCGGCCCGGCCCGGCGGGTCGACCCGGGACCCGGCCGACCCGGGGCCGGAACCGGGCCGGGTTGATGAAAAAACGGGGGAAGGAAAAACCCGGTGTGACCCGGCTGACCCGGTGGGTCGACCCGGTGACCCGGCTGACCCGGCAAGACCCGGTCAAGACCCGGTGACAAACCCGTTGACTTTTGTTTTTTTTTGTTTTTTTTACTAAAACGACGTCGTTTTGATTTTTTTTTAAAAAAGAATTGACCCGGCCGACCCGGTCAAACCCGGTGACCCGGCCAAAACCCGGAACCCGGGCCTTGGACCGGGCCGGCCACCGGGCCGGGTCTTAAAACTTTGCAAATAAATGAGCATGTTCTAAGTAGGGGCTTGATAGTGTGTCAAGCCTAGCCACATGAGGGCTTGGTAGTGTGCGAAGCTCCAAGAATGCTGGGTTTGGTGCCAGACTCGGGCATGCAAGGCATAGTTAGGGGTGAGCAAAAAAACTGAAAAACCGATTAAACCGAGAAAACTGGAAAAAAAAACCGATTAAAATTTTGAAAAAACCGACCGGTTCGGTTTCAGTTTTATAAGCCTGAAATTGAAAAAACCAAAACCGAAAAAAACCGGAAAAAAAACCAAGCCAAAACGAGTCAAAACCGATACAAACCGGTTTTTGTCCTAAAAAAATAGAACCGAACCGAAACCGGTTGGTTTGAACTGGTTTCGGTTTTTTTTATAAAAAAAATTCGGTTTGGTTACTTTTTTTTTATAAAAACCAAACCGAACAAAAAATGATCACCCCTAGACATAGTAGTATGCCAAGCCCTTGGCACGTCCAAGTGAATGAGGTAATGTGAATCTAACAAATATGTCAAACCCAAGGCACTTAGACTCAACAATTAGCCAAATCCAAGGTTAACTACCATCTTCTTTAGGCATACCCAAGGGAATGATCATCTTTCTTTGGCACACCCAAATAAATGACCATCCTCTTTTGGCACATTTAGGAGAATGAACAACCTCTCTTAGATCTAATTTCGAGGAAAAACTCAGCCTTCATGGACTTAACTACATTTGATGTCTTGAACCCTAATCTCCCTACATCTTTTAGGTGTATAAAAATCCTTAAAAAACCCATCATATTCTCATCAAATATTAATACAAATATAATAGATATTTATTATTCATTAAATGCTATCAGGATAAGAACACACTCTAGACTCTTCTCTTCATAAAAGGACAAGACTTATGAGTTATAAATACACTATGCGACCTTCAGAACAAAGATTCATAATTTTCATTCTCTGGTGCATATATATTTTCAGATCATCTCTTTTTAGAATATTCTTGTATTTTTTTCTCTCTCAAAAGATACTTATTTAAGTATTGAAGAGTCTTCATATCTATCAAAAGAGATTTTTTACAAGTACTAGCTACTTTGGCCTACCACATACAAGTATAAGCTATTAACTACCTTGGTTATAAAAAATAAATGAGATTACTAAGATTAATTGATCAACAGATTATGTAACTCGGGAGGCCTATTCTTAAGGTAGTGGGATTTGTGGTAAGTGTGGTGGGAATAAAGCAATTAGCTGTTGGTAAGCAGGAATTAATTTAAAAACACAACTTAGAAAGAGGAAGATAAAACTACTTATATCTGTGGCTTAAATCCAGTGTCAAAAAAAGGGGGGGGAAAACAAGAAGAAGAAGAAAATTAAGGGATAACATCTTTGAAAAATAATAATTGTTAGTGCCATTTTTTGGTTCTCAGTTTCAAATTAAAGTAATTGTTCAATAAAAGAGTGGTACCTTATCAGAGTTGCTGTCCTTCGAGAGTGGCATTCATATTTGCATATAATCTGACACAGAAGCATGTTTTAGCAGTTCGAGCATCCTGTTTTCATCTTCTAAAATCACCGGCCACTCGTCCAAACCAAAACGTTGTCTCTGTTTTGCTGCGCATGCACTTGTCATGCTGTTGATATTGATGACGAAGCTAACTATGCAGCTTCAGTACTTCTCATATTTTAACTTGATGCGCCCCCCCATGAAGCTGCTAGATCGACGCAGCTAGTGACTCATGGAATCCTTTTATCCCTTGTTAAGGGTCCCTTTTTCGAGCCTGGATCATTCGCATTTTCTACAGCAAACATCTTCCACATTTTCTACTCATCTTTTCTTGCCCTTCCTGCAAATTATGAGTTATAAACAGAGAGAGGGATGGACCAAGGGTAAAAATCTAAACAGCAACAGAGACAGATACATGATAATGTACAAAATCAAAACATATTCACGTACGTACCCCGTAGTTTCAAGACTAGATCCTTTTCGGCAAACCAAAACCAGAACATTCATTAGTTCCAGCAGAAACAATACCCAAGTTTCAGATGAAAATGTCCGAAGAGCAGGACAACAAGATGCTTATTGAGGGTCGGAGAGATGCAGTTGTGAGGAATCATGGGCAAGCAGGGTTTTTTTTCTTCTTCTTCTTTAAATGGAAAAGGAACCGATCGTTGACGAAGACTTTACAGAACGTTACAATAGCTGAGGACTTGGCTTTTATTGGCCGAGAAATCTTTGTTTCAGATCTAGCCGATTGGAATAAACCAATTATATCGTTTGATTTATTTTACGAACCAATCAGCAGTCTTGTGATCCGTTCTGCCAATCAATTTAAACCGTATGAGGTCCATATTGTAAAAATTTATTGCAAATGACAACAAGGAATCGTTGGCAAAATCCAAAAAGGAAAAATAAACATTGACCAAGTCTTTGCATTAATTTAAAAAAAAAAAAACCACATATATGGGCAAGTGCACCGTGTGACAAGTCATAGTATGTTACCATGGGACTAAATTACTAAGCGATGGAACGACGAATTTATAATATTTTCAGAAGTTATGATGAAAAATTGGACTGAGAGTTTGAGACCCCTCAAATATGATTTTATTACCAGCGGCAGGACCTACCGGGGAACAAATAATAGTTCTAAGTAATTGATATGAAAATAGACTTTGAGTTTAGGGACCAAAGTGATTTTATGACAATATAGGGGGCGTGGCCGCTCAAAGTAGGCTCACGCGCCGCCCTGTTAATCGCTGCTCTTGATAACCGCCCCTCTATTTTCACGTCACGTATATTCTGAATGTTTGATTAAAGATTATAATGACAATACATCTCTCTTGCTAAAAGATATATATTTCTAGTATTCTTTGTCTTAATATCATTTATATTTGTTATATTTTTGCTATTTATAGGTATTTTTGTTAGTTAATGCAACTACGTGTCACTTACTTACATCATAAAATATTTTATGGTGACAATTTTTTTTTAAAATCATTTCCAAAATCTCAACTTTTATAAACTGATACAAAATATAAGAAAATAATTTTTAAAAAATAAAAAAAAATAATATTATCATCATTATTATTATTATTATTGAAAAAAACTAAAAGAAATAGTAAAATTTCTATAGCAAAAAAAAATTGTTAGTGTAAACCCAAAACAGTATGAATTACAATAATGATTCCACAATATATTTTTATAACTTAAATTTTTTTTTTATTTTTTTTATATTAGATTGATTATGCGAAGGTTTGCTTCTAATGGCTTCACATTCAATTCTCACAATGACAAGAAAAAATCAAGTGCATAGTTTATATTTGGTTTGACTAAACCAAATTCGATTTTAATTGGTTCAAAACAATTTGATGCTTTAAAGGAGAATTCAAAACTTGTCAAATTAGTGATTGATTTGAATGAAAAGGGCACATATACAAAATGCGTCTACATATGAGGGAGGTTGTCACACTTAGATGGTGGGTGCAGCCGCCAATCTTTTCTTTATGTTGTTGGAATCATCTTGATAAATGTTTTCTTTAATGGCAGCACATGTTGACAAAGGATATTTGGTTTGACTTTGACGAACCATTCTTTTTTCTTTTTTTTTTCTTTATCATCTTCTCGATTTTTGTATTCGATTCTCTAAAATTTAGCAAAGTATACTACATAAATTTTTTAATATTGAATTTGATTCCTATTCTTTTGATTCATGATTTTAGTAACATTTTTTTAATTTTATTATTTGATATTAAATTGGTTGAGATTAAGCTTCAAAACTTTTTTTTATTTGCTTTTCATGGAGCTATTTTGATCTCATGACTTGATATGAGATTTGACAAGTTTGCTCATGTTTGCTTTGCCCCCCTCCCCTTTTTTTTTTTATCTTTTTTATAGTTCGATTTTTAATTTTTATTATATCATTTTACATTGAGTTGGTTGAGAATTGAGTTTTATAATTTTTTTTGTTTGTTTTTTGTTATCATATTTTAATCTTATGACCTAAATTATATGTTTGAGAAGTTAATTCGAGTTGACTTAAAATTTTTTTTTATTCTTTCAATTCATTATTCAATGAGTTAACTTGGGTTTCCTTGTTTTCGTCACATGAGATTGATGATAGAGAGTATTCTGAAAGGTCTCAATAAAGATTGCTATGAAACATCGAAAGATAATATTCTTTCTTGGGCGAGAATAAACCACCATTTAGATAAAATGTTTTCCTTCCCTTTACATGAGATTGATGATAGAGAGTATTCTCTTTTTTTATATATATATATATATTGAGTTATTATAATCGAGAGTTTTGATAATTTTATCCAGGATTTTTAAAAAAAATTTCTTGTTCATTAATTTTTTTTTCATTTTTTTTAATGATATCAAGCTGTAGATTTTTTCTACATTAACAATACTTAATCATTACTTTCTTATAGATCATCATGATGCTTAAATCTAAATTATCATTCAAATTTTCTCAGTTAAAGATTCCATCCTTACAATGGTTGGAGTAGTTATTTCACTTCATCAAAATATTCAAACCCTTGATGTATTTCACGAGCATGAAACATGGAAGAAGCCAGTTTTCCTTATTGAACACGAGGCAAGAAAGAAAGGTGATTCCCAGGGTCAAGGAGGAGCAACATTACATATTCTCCATCAATCGAAAAATACCAAGGAACACACAAACCAAGACAATTAAGTGCTCTTCGATACCTTCAAACACCATAGATGAGCACTCATAAGACAGACCTCTTCTTAGCAATGACCTTCCTACGAAAGTTCACGTGCACTCTTCATTTTTTATAAATTTTATAGATCAGACATGCTAAGACTTCATTGTTTATGAGGTTAATCTAATTTACAAGAATTCTTTGTATATCGAATAATGGCAAGAATCGAATCAAGATACAACAAGAACATTCAATCAATATTTCTGCATAACATGTCTACACTGCTTCTGTTCACTAAAACCGTACACCTAGAAAATAATTAATTAACAAGTGGTTCTAACCCCTACCCATCATATCAGAAGCTTTACGCCCTTTGAGAAAATATTGCCTCACGATATCCTGCATGAGCACACCAAGCACAGTCATCAGTATGAGACCTTAATAGGCCAACAGTTCTCCGTTGTGAATGAATTTAGGTTACTATACTCCCAATTACAAAGAGCTTTTAAGAGTTTCAAGAATCTCTAATACTTCATCCAACATTGTAACCGGAACCTTACCTACTTTCCTTTCATTGTGTAATACATAAGACTGAGCATTATAAGTTATCTTTTGTGAATCTTGTTGAAAAGAGCCCATGCACTTTTTCTTCTAATTAAAGAGCCCATACTATTACAATCTACTTTGTCCACCTATAACAGAAGAATTCAAAAAATATTGTAGACTATCGTGGATGCTAGGGTAGCTGTTTGGTGCAAGGTTTTAAAACATTATTTCCCATATCGAGCCTTGGATCCATCGATTTCAGGAGATGGGATCAAACAACGGTCTTACAAATGGAAGGTTAAGCCATGACTGACCTGGTTAACTCCTGATCATAGGTGGACAAAGTAGATTGTTGACGGCTCAGCTTTGCAGAAACCATGACAGATTGCAGGGGTAGGTGGCGTGCTTCATGTTGAAATGATAGGTGTTATGGTCTCATGCATGGGAGTGATGATGGCCACTAACAGGGTAACAGAGATTTCTGTCACAGGCAGACACTTAGGGTTGTTGCAGAATCTTCTACCAGCGATGCTATTGCATGGCTACAAGGAGGGGAGAGGTGCCATGACAGATGAAAAGGTGCTAAACAAGGTATGGTTAATATGCAATTCTTTTTCAAAGGCAACTTTAAGACATACTTTACTTAGTGCAAATACCGTGGCTAATAGTTAGGCCAAACAGTGGACTGGAATGGTTATTCACTTCACAGAGTCATTCTGAGATCTGTTTGTTGTTTAGGTGGGCTGTTGCTTATCAGGAGCCTGTGCTGGTTGTGGTGTGTGGAGTTCGCTTGTTCTACAGATAAGCTAATAGTGTAGCTGGTTTTGTGGCTGGCCTTTGGCTTTTGATTTTTTCATGTTTTATTCTATCAAAAGCAAAATGAGATCAAATTCAATTAATCAAAGAAAACAAGTTTAAGAAATCACTTCAAAAAAAAAGAGACTCCAAGACAGCAATGATTCCCACCATTGTCAGCAAAGCCAGCAATATGTGGTGAAAAATCTCCTCCTGCTCAATTTCTTTTTGAACATAATGCATGAGAAATATAAATGTGTTTGTGGTCCCTGATTTGAGTACTCAAACATAGGAGACAGAATAAAAGTAGCGGAAATGATACAACCAGGAACTAGGCATGCTTGCAGAGAAACTTGGCGCAAGGAAACTACATAAATACATTTAGAAAACACTGTACGGGAATAAAGCTTGCAAGCAATTTTTGTGTGAGACTATGAAATACTTTTTGCAAAACATCTAATGGTACCTTCTCATACTTGCTTCCGTGTCTTTTTGGCTCAGTATTTTGTCGCCTAAAACTTGATTTTGCATTTTGAGCATCACATTCCGATGTTTCAGCTTCTCAATCTCATCCAAAAGTTGTTTTCTTTCAGATTCCCAACCATCCCAATTGGCATTTTGATACAATATATTGCGTTCATTTTCTAGCAGCGCCACCTCAAGTTGGTTACATCCGCGCTACAAGAGTAAGGAATGCAATGTCATTCAAGAAGTTCTCAAACTTATTACAGCTAGAAAGATGTGCGACCACAAGTTTACTGAGAAGAGAAATGAGATAGAAAGTTTTTTACATGGCTACCACAGTACCAGTATTTAGCAATAGAAAAGATGGTTGAAATTAAATCCGTATTATATTAAAAAAAATCAGCAAAAAAGTATCATGCAATAATACAGATGAAATGCCACAGGATATTTATCTAATTAGTTACCTCTCATTAGGAAAAGTAGTTTTGTCACCAGAAAATTACACTAGCCAGATTCCATACAATTAGCACGTAATGGAAACACTAGAACCCAAGCTATATTTTCACTTCATCTGATTACAGATGCATCGAATGTGAGTTTGAGCAAATTGCCATAATAATCTTGGATAGATAGGCATGGATGCACTAACAACCCAAAGCAATAGAAAGTAAGCTTAAAACTCTGAAGCCAAGCTCAACAACTAGTATCTCTCAAAATTCATCTGATTTGCAAACAAGAAAAAGGCAACTAGAATTAACATAACACAGTGGCTGAGAAAACATTTTCATCCAACTTACCTTTTAGAAATGAATCCTTCATATCGACTTGCTTGATTAGGCAGTCATAGTAAAAACAGAAAGACAAGGGTGTATACTTGAAGCATCAGCTACAAACCCTGAAGTTTTAAGCAAAGTGATCAACAGCCCCCCTATGATGTGTAATTGGCTACAAATATTATTGATATTTTATTTTATATTTTTTTTGCAGAAGTTCTATTCAAAGAAAATAAAAAGGTTGTATAAAGACCCAATCAGAATTTAAGACAAGAACTAAACATAAACCAAAAAAATTGACCCAGATTTAAGGAAGTGAAGGGAAAAAAAGGAACCCAACTGGAGGCACTTCAAGTCAGCCACTAAGGAGTTTAAATGAAACTTCTTGGATAAACATTTCAAGATCCAGCTAGAGCAGAAGGGATGGACATGATCACATTGCACAGGGTAGCAGCAAAGACAAAACCAAGGCAGAAAGAACATAAAAGTCATGCAGAGTACACAATTAGACTGAACCAAGGTGAGAGTGTGCAAAAAACCAGATAACTGGACAGAACCATGGAAAAGGTAAGGCATCAATAGCATCTTTTAATTAATAAAATTTCATCATTCTCCTTAAGTTATAATGGATGAACATCCATCAACATTCACGAATATATCATCATGATCATTAATATTTTCAGAGATGCTAAGGGTAATACTCTATCCACCACCACCAGCAGCAGAGACAGTTAGACTGAACCAAGCCGAGAGAAGTGCATATCAGATAACAAGACTGAACCAAGGAGGCTATACGGCACTAATTGTATCTCAAATTTAATGAAATCCTCTGCATTCTCCTTAAATTTATAATGGATCAGCATTCATCAACATTCATGGGTGGTTCATCACAGATTTACAGAGATAATGTAAGTAATAGTTACAGATTTAGCATCAGGTTTTGAGACTAATGGACACTTTTTCTTCATGTGTAGCTGCTATCAACTAACCATTGAAGTTTTGTCTTACATCACATGATCTGATAGATTCAACAAACCAAGGTGAAGCATGTTAATAATTTTTAATTCATATGCCCAACAGCATCAATGTAATGCCAACAAACAAATCAGCTTAGACTAGGTGAATAATTTAATGGGGTGGGGTACTAGAATAAAAGAACACACACACACACACACACAGAGAGAGAGATGCACCATTATTTGTTGCAAAAACGGCTGTTGTGATAGTGTGTCCAATAGAATTTCTTGATTAGAAATAACTTTCTTTGAATTGCAGATTTCGCTTTTAAGGTTCCCTATCTCAACTTCTTTTGACCGCAATTTATGAGCCATCGAATCATTTTCTTCCCGACAGGATTCATTCTCCCTCTTCAACTGGGCATTTTCTTCCCGAAGATGTTGCAATTCAATCTCTCTATCTTCTTTCTTTACCTGCCAAAAAGAAATCATGAGACATCATGAAAGGTAAAAAAATGGATATTTGCCTCAAGTGGTGAAGACAATTAAGTAGAATGCTATACCTTACATCGTTGTCGATACTCAGCATCAATTTTTCTTTTCTTTTCCCTTCTATCTTGTGGAGTAACAGCAAAATTTATTCCATATTGTGCCATAGCTGGTTGGGCCAACATATGTTGAGGCACTGTCAGCTCTTCTAAACCCATACAACAAATGCATCACATTAATGGTCTAGCACTCCTCTATGAATAACTCTATAATTAAAGGTGAACTAACATAAAAGCATGCAATTATGGGTTGAATTTGTTAAAATTGGAAGTAAACTTCCACTGAGCATGAACATAAAACGACCCATCCATCTAGTTGCTTTGCTGACGAGAAAAGGAAAGGATGCAGCAAGCAAGCCTATCCACCCAAATTGGAAGTGAAGAAAGAATAGGGAAGGATCCTTCCCTTCCTTCCTCGTCCATCGTCCCTAACAAACTCACCGCAGAAATACAATTATACAAATTACTGGAATTAATCTTACAACTAACCCGATTTGATTTTTTTTTAATAAGACTTATAATCAAGCCCTCACGAGCAATTTTATACGAAAAAAACAACAACGAAGCTTGCATAAGAAAATTCGAAACAAGGTAAAAAAAAATTTAAAAAAAATCAAAATCAGTAAAGAAACGGTTGAGCTGATTGCTTGATAATCGCTTTCGTAGTCAAGATATAAATCCAAATAATAATAATAGCAAGTGTTGAGTAGTTACCTGCTGCTGTTGGGTATTGCGGCTGGTAGTAGGGAATCATTTCATCCAATAAACCGTGACTGATCTATCTTCATGGAGAGCTTTAAGTAATAAATATGAAAGAGTGGAGTCGCGCGAGACACCTTCCATGCCGCGCGATTCTTTCTTATCGCGCCACCGAACGCCCGATTCTTCGCTTCCAAGTTTCCCTTTTTTTTTTATTCAAAATTAGTACAAGTGGATTAGGGTTAATGAAGTCCGTCCGTTCATTTAGGTTTAATTGTTTTAATTGTATCCCTGAACTTTAGTTCTACATCAAATTATACATTAAACTAAAGGAACCCCTAAATTCTCATCCCCGAACTCTAATCTTGTTGCAATGTGATCCCTCTCTTAACTCTAGGGTTCTGTTGGTTTTTTTACCTTAGGCCAAACAAAACAAAAGGTCTGCTATTTAACGACATCTCCCCTTTGTTATATTTCAGAATCAAATTAAATTAGCTCAAGACGTATTTTCAAGAGCCCGATGCTAATGTTTTAATCAATTTCTGTAAGCACCGGCTCTAGGAAATTAAGATTAACTAGAAATAAAATGGTGTAAATTAATGAGAACAAAGAATTTATTTTTATTTTATAGATGTTTGGTTGAAAAGAATGAGATGGGAATAGAATTAAAAATTAAACATTTGTAAGGATAAAAATTTTATTTTTAAATAAGAATGATAAAAAATTAAACATTTTTTTTCCCAAAAACATCCTTGTTTTTATTGTAGTTTAATGTGAGCCCAATGTTAATTTATATGTTAATCTTAAAAAAAAAAAATAGTTTATTGAATAATCATATGATTTTTGCATTGGACATTGACTATTGTTATTAAGTGATTTTATTAATTTAACCATATAATAGGTGGTCCAATGGTAAGAGTTTAAAACCAAGAGGTTTGTTTCTCCTGTGGTCTCAGGTTCAAACCCTGTGGTTGCTAATATAATGGCTACTAGAGACTTACATGGTCGTTGACTTTAGAGCCCGTGGAATTAGTCGAGATGAACACAAGCTGGCTCGGACACCCATGTTAATAAAAAAAAAAATTATTAATTTATTGTAACAAACACATTTAACATTGATTTTTCGAGGCATATAACGTTGGCAATAATCTCAAAACTTGCACTCTAATAGTTGAATGGATTATACTAGGAACCTTGAGCTTTAACAATCTCTATAGTGTAGTAAACTCCATATAGTCGCAAAGTTGTCCATAATTAAACTAAATTCAAGAGTCTTATTACAACATATATTGTAAATTCACAAACTAGTACAATATCTGATATTGTAAATTCTATGATATAGAAGACTAATTGTTTTGTCCATAAGGACCCATTATAAATAGCCTTCTACTTTTTATTATTATTATTATTATTATTATTATATATAAGAGTAACAATTTTATAAACAAAATATCAACGAGAGCTATCAAATTTGTCGTTAACCAATAAGTTCATTGTTTAGATCTCTTTTCCGAAAAAGCTCAAGCACTTTTATACTTCCTAAAACAAGCTTTTAAATTATCAATTATCACTAATTATTTTCCTTCCATAAGTGAACATATTAGAATATTTGGCTTGATTTCTTCATCTTCTTTTTTAATATATTTTTCAAAAATTTATTTGTACTATTTTTATTGTTGTTAAAAAAACACAGAAAAAAAAACAAACACAATTGATCATAACTGCTTTTCCCCTATCTATTCCCAATCTCGTGTGTTTGAAGTGTGGTTGCAGTTGCTTTTCAAAGTATTTTTCATTCAGAAATATATCAAAATAATATTTTTTTTTATTTTTAAAAAATTATTTTTGACATCAGCACATCAAAATAATCTAAAAACACCAAAAAAATATTAATTTGAAACAAAAAAAAATAAAAAAAAATAAATTTTTTCAAATACGCTTTTAAAACGCAAAAACAAACAAAAAATCCACCACCAAAGAAAAATACAGCACCTTATAGGCCATCATTAAAAAATAAAAAATAAAAATTGAAGTGCCCTATTTTTTTTATGATGAAAGCCAAAGAAGGATGAAATGAGCTAAAAAATATATTAAAAGAAAATATAAAAAAAATGTTCGACTCCATATTTTGGTGGTCTTTTTTTATTTATTTATAGTTTTTTTTTTAAAAAAACAAGAGCATTAAAAATAATGGTGAAGATTTCGAACAAATGGGGACATCAAATAAGGGTATGTATATATATAGAAGTTTCCTAAAAAATTAAAACAATTAATTAAAAAAATATATGATTTCATATTTAATAAAATGTATTTTAGAAAATATAAAAGAAACTTGAACTTTTTTGAAAAAGAGAATTAAAGAATTTACTTGTTGATTAATGAGAATTTTGATAGAACTCGTTGATCTTTTGCTTCTTAAACCTAAACTTACTGAAATTCTTGCTGTTTAAAGAAATCCCAACTATCTAGAGAATGGGTGGCGTCGACGGTCTAAAATCATTATTAACCATTCTTTTTATTACTCTATCACTTGCATCTGCAAATTAATGTCAAATATTGCTTCCCATATTTTGCTTCATCAGTTCCCTAGCAACAAGATCAAAGTAAAAAAAAGAAGAGTTAGGCAACAAAAATAAGAGATAAAAGAAGAAAAAGAGAGAGACAGAGAGAGCTGACCTGAGAAGTCGAGTGTGCTCAGTGGCCATGGAAAAGTCGTTGTCTTCTCGTGCTTTTATGATCTTGAATATAAGACAGAGGCGTTGTTGATTGTACAGAGTTTGTCGCAATATCAGAGACGTTTCCTTGTTGAGTTGATCACATTGAGATTCAATCTCTTCGAAGCTCCTCCTGATTTCCGTTTGCCCATCTTTGATGCGTTGTTGTTCTTCACCTATCTCCGCCATGTCTTCTCTTAAGCTTTCCATGTTTGCTTTTAGTTTTCGGTTTTGTTTTGATCTCTGCATGCCAAAAATATGGTTTTAGTAAAAATAAACAAATTTTTCCAACATGATTTAACTTTTTATGAAGTGAGCTTTCCTTCTTTCTTTCTTTCTTTCTTTCTTTACAACCGCTGAGGGAAAAACAATGCATAAAACACTCCTCTTATGGTCCTGAAATTAGAATTTTCTAAAAACATAATTTTCTTTTGTTTTTTTTTTAATAAAATGATAAAAAATTCCTTTGAGAGAGTTATGTTGATTTTATTTTTAAATGAATAAAAATAATTACATTGTTCTAAATAATAAAAAAGATCAAAATACTCATGAGCATTACTAGGATTATATTGTTTTATTTTAGGATTAAATTAGTAATTTTACTATGAAATAGAAAATAAAACGATAAATTTAAGTAATTTTTTCTGATGTCTAATTCAAAATTTTTTTAAGTGAAGAACAATTTTATCATTTTACTATT
This sequence comes from Populus trichocarpa, assembly GCF_000002775.5. Classification (NCBI taxonomy): domain Eukaryota; kingdom Viridiplantae; phylum Streptophyta; class Magnoliopsida; order Malpighiales; family Salicaceae; genus Populus; species Populus trichocarpa. Next base: position 16,571,607 of record NC_037287.2, on the reverse strand, counting down.
CTAATAAATAATAAAATGTTTATTGGAGTATAATGATTTTTCCTTTACCTTTAGCTGTTTTTTTTTTTTTTTTAATAAGTCAATTTAAAGCCACTTAATGCCATCTAAACACCCAAGAACGTACTAAGTAATTTTTTTTAAAACAATTACAGTGTTAGATTTAGAAGAAAAACAAGTTTTTTTCACGAAAAAAACAATCCTTCAAAGGAAAGGTACCGATGAAACATGTTTTTAGCCTCTAATTTTCTTATTTCTTACAACATTTAAATAGAAGTGCATTAAATGAGATAAAAGTAATTCTATCATTAATAATTATTTTATCACTTATTTACGATCCGAATACTTTTTGTAACAATAGCGATCATTCATTGCTTTTCTTTCTCTTTGCTTGATTCTTTCGGTCCTTTTCTTCCTTTTTCTTTTTTTCTAGTTTATTCAGGTACACAAGTTGTTTAATTATATAGTACACAGACCATTAATAATCCATGTCATTTCACAATTAACTCAAACATTAAAAGAATTACTGGGATTTTTTATTTTGTTTCATGCATTATTCATGTAAATAGTGAAACATCTTCTCCTTCTTCTTCTTTTTTCTTCTCATCCCTTTATTTTTTATTTTAAGACTTTTATTTTTATTTTTTTAATTTGATCATTTTGTTGCCTAATTCTATGAAATAAGGTTTAAAATTTGAGTAAAGATATAAAATTAAAAGAAAGAGGGCTATGATGTCAAACACGGATAAAATATATGGTTAATATATTAAAGTTTTTAGAATTTTTATTTTAAAAGGTTTTATTTATTGTAAAATTGATTATTGATATTATTGATATTCAGAACTTTGGTTCAAAGTTTTCTATACATTTTAGTACGCTATAATTTTAAATCTTGAGAGGTTTTATTTTCTTTTTCTATAATGTATAATCTTGAGAGGTTATACGCCGGTGTCATGATTAAAAGCAGAATTAGGCATGCAAGCTATAACTTGTTTCATAACAGTGTAGTTAATAAATTAAGAATATACAAAGCAGAGGACATCTCTTTCGTCTTAGTATAAGAAAACTCATTCTTAATAGGAAAAAAAAAAATCTTAACGTACTTACCGGAAATCTCTTCATGGCAATAGCCCGGCGATTTCTGACTAACTTGCTGCATCCCTCGTTCATTGACTCAGTGTTCCTGAGTTTCAGAAGTCTCTTCTCCATCACAACTCTAATTAAGCCTATTCAAGTATTTATTCACCTCGAGAGATCCTGTAATCTCCTAGTAGAGAACAGACTGCTAGTTCCCCGAGGGCAGTATTGATTTAGGCACCAGAATGTTTCAAAAGTTTCGAGTGCATTGCCTTCAAGGCAGGCATCGATCCTATTTATAAGCAAGATGTGTAGCTTCAGATCAAAGTCTTCCTTTGTTTTTCTTGGTCTATCAAACCTTCGAACGGCTCCATTCCTCGTTCATTGACAAAAGCATGGTCGCGTGATATCGCGCGATGAGAAAGTTTCAAAGACTCCATGCGGTCGCATTAACATGAATTTGAAATTTTGTTTTGCCCCTAAATTAACTCCACTGGCCTGATAATTTCTTAATTCTTAACTCTTGCATACAACGCTATCCCATATATATATGTTCTGGAATTAGAGTTTTTTTTTATAGCTGACGTGGCACATTTACCAAGTCAACATGAAAGTTTCGAAATCGGAATTGATCACAGCTTTCAAATTTTGAATTTAAATTTCTATAGCAGGCGTATGCGGTTTGCTTGTGTTATTAGAAAATGTTTTTGTAAAAATTTAATTTTTTTTAGATTGTTTTGATGTTAAAAATAGACTTTAAAAAATAAAAAAATATTATTTTCATGTATTTTTAAGTGAAAAGCATATTAAAAAGCAACCGTTATAACCATGACAAACAGGCTCTTAGATCATATTTGAGAGTGCGATAACTTTTGTTTTTTTAGTGTTTTTGTTTTTAAAAAATATTAAATTGATGCTTTTTAAATATTTTTTTATGATTTTAATTTAGATTTGCTGATGTTAAAAATTAAAAAAAAATATTTTAATAAATTTCTCCAACGTGAACAAACATGCAATTGATTCTAACACCTTAAGCAAGATTAGATTTTTTACAGGAGACTTTAATTTAACAAAGCGAAACTAGCCTATTTTAATCTTTCAATTGCAAAGTCAAAAATAAGCGGTAGTTTAAACTGTTCAACCGAATTATGCGATTATACTAGAAGAACTGAGAACGAAGAATATTATATCTTCTATTCATAGAAAAGTTTGAAAATTGATTAGAAAATGAAATAATTTTGAAGAGAGAATACAAATTTTGATAGTTCCACCATAGCTATCAATTAATGACTCACCATAGCCAATAATTCGCAATTCTGAGTAGACCCATGCAGTTTATGACTGGGTCACCCGAGCACCCGATTGTGGGGTGGTCAGTTGGGCCAACACCCATCAATAGCAGGGCAATGCATTCAAATTGGTGGGGAAAAGGCCTCTCAATTCTTCCCGTTAGCCTGCCTGGGTTCCTTGAGAACAAAATGATCACAAGGGACTTTTTATTTTTTATTTTTCGGATTAAATTTGAGTGAGGAGGTCTCTTGAGGGATAGTTTTCCACTTCGAACTAGAACAAATGCAATTTGATTAATTAATTCATTGAATTAAATAAATCATTTAAGTCTAAAAGGTAACCTTTAGTGGTATTGAATTTGTTGGTAACAACAACCAATAGTGATGGCACCAATTATTTTTGGCCACTTGCTTTGCATTTTCTGCTTGTACAAGAATAATCACCACTACTTGCCCAATCTACACGACATGGATGATGTGAAGAAAAAACAATTAACTAGAGAAGTTGGACGGATCGCTCGACTCCTAGCAATCGGATCGACTAGTAATTAATCCAAACAAGCATGAGCTCAAAATCTTCAAAATAAAAATAAAGAGGTTAGAGTTCGAAGTGAACGGTTATCGTTGGAAAGAGGAGTTGGAGAATTATTCATTATTGAAACGAATTGATTAAGATTTTTAGAGTGAGAAATCATTTAATTAATACACCTTTTATTTTATTAGAGTTGAACATCATTTATCTAACAACAAATCTCGTATTGTTTTTTTGTTAAAAAAAAATTTATCATACTCTTTCTCATGTATAACCTCTCAAGATTCCAAAACTTACTTCTCATCTCTCTCGCTTTACTTTAGAGTTATGCTGTGTTTGAAATTGTGATAACGGTTGCGATTCAAAATATTTTTTTTACATAGAAATGCATCTAAATAAAATTTTTTAATTTTTTTAAAAAATTATTTTTTATATCAGCACACAAAAACGATCTAAAAACATAAAAAAAATATTTTTTAGCAAAAAAATATTCAAAAATTTGAGGGAACGCCATTTGAATCGTGTTCCCAAACAGACCATTAGATTTTTCGTGTATCGTGCTATATTGTGGAACCATTTTTTATATAAAAAATAATGTTTAAGTGTTTTGAATGCATTTTTAAAAAATAAATTTACAACTCGAGTCATCCTAAAAAAATAGGCAACAACAACAGATAGACTATAATTTTTTTAAAAAACATTATCATGATAACTTGGGGAAAAAAACAATTTTTCAAAAAAAGAAAATGATGTAGCTCAAGCCTATTAAACACAAAAATTCCAAATTGGATAAAAAAAACCTAAAAAAATCAGCTCAAGTCAATTCAAGTTAACATGACAAACCTGTAACCTCGATAATCAGGGGCAAGTCAACCCAAATTATCCTACCAAATTTGCGGTCCAAGTAATAAGATTAGGATGACTCGGTAGAAAAGAAAAAAAAAAACAAAGAAAATCACAAAACCTATCTTAAAAAGAATATATCAACCTAAGTTAACTTTCCCAACCCATGAATCTAGTTATTAGATTGAAAGTACCCTATTTGAAAAAATCATGAAACTCAATTATCAATCAATCAAATGTTGAAGGATGAAATTAGGATAACTCGGTAGAAAAAAAAAAACAAAGAAAATCACAAAGCTCATCTTAAAAAGAATATATCAACTTGAGTTAACCTTTTTAACCCATGAAGCAGGTTATTAGATCAAAAGTACAATATCTAAAAAAATCAAGAAACCCAATTTTCAATTAATCAAATATTAAAGAATAAAATTGAAAAAAAATCAATTATACAAGAGGATTCAAGAAAAAATAGCAATTAAAAAATAAGGATCAAAATTAAAACACAAAATAAATTCCTTATAGCAATTAAAAGAATGAAGACTATAATTAAAATAAAAATAAAATGGGAGGAAAAATTTTAATTTTGTCAAGGGATGAAATTGAAAAGAAAAATAAAAAAAATTTAAAACAAATAAAAAACCATTAAAACAATGAGAACTATAATTGACATGTAAAAACAATAGGACACTGGTCAGGGCAATGCAAATCTTAAGGTTAGGAGAGAGAGAGAAAAGGGAGAAAGGAAAATCTTTTGTCGCCCAACCGCCATGTACACACCAACCCATTAGAAGAGACACCACTCGACAATGATAGAGACACAATGATCAGCATTTTTTAGCCATTGGAAGAGGCTACACTCCCGCTTGAACGCGGCGGCCTTTCCCCACCCGTTGACACTTGTTTTTGAAGCGCCGATCATTTTTTAAAATTATTAAAAAAAATTTAACAAAATACGAGTCATCCTCAAATTGAAAAACTTAAAACTATATCCCATCTTGATCTATTCACATATTCTTTTAGATATCACACATACATTCACTCCTATTTAAATTGAAAAACAAAATCACAATTTAACCATTTAAAATATATTTTTTTTTAATTCTTTTTTTTTCTCTCTCTCTATCTAGCGCTTCTCTATAAGATTAAAATTTTAAAAAAAATTTAAAAAATTAAAAATTCTAATCTATAAATTACAGTACAAGGTATATCTTCGTTGCAAACCTTGGCAATTTAGTTCCACATATTCGATAATATTTTATTTATTTAATTTAATATAGATATATTTTACTTTAACTTGTTTTTCACCTTAGGTGTCATGCGCATGGTAATCATATGAGTTTTAATGTTATCTTTTATTTTATAATAATATGTTTAATTACAATTAATTAGTTTAAAGTTTAGTAATTTAATGTCCTACATCATATATACGTATCTGTTTTGCAAGGTGATAATGACACGCTACTGAAATTTTTTTTTAGCTTACACCATTATTAACACCAAACACCTCCACCATACATGAAATAAAAACACTTAAATTAAAGTTATTACCATCACTATCACCACAACCACCAATTAATTAATACAATTTTTTAACCATAATAAACTAACATCTATCATAAATAAATAAATAAAAATATTAATTATTATTTAGAAAACAAAGCTAATTCTTTTTTTAGAAATAAAATAGAGAGAATAAATCAATATTAAAATTGAAACAATTAATGAAAATAGGTGAAAAATAAAACAAAATAAGACTAGTCGCTAATGGATCAAGCCCACGTGCTTTGCCTTGATAGAAAATCCTGGCATGATTGGGCATGGATGTCCAAGGGTTTTTTATTTTTTTTATTAGGTGACACGTTATTCGCTTTTTTTTTTTTCTAAACTAGGAGACAAGTCTCTTATAGTGGTAGACAACTTGTCACTAATTGATCTAATTTCCAAACATCTTTATAGACCGAAAAATTAAGGTCCAAGTTCTTGAATTCTAAAAACACAAATTTCAGGTTTTTTTTTAATTGAAAACACCTTCAAAACATGATATAAGCTAGCTTCAAAAAACCATTTACTAATTTCCAAACACTTCAAAACATTCAAAAATCACTCCTGAAAATAAAAATTAATTGAATACAAAAAACAACTAGACATTAATTTGCTTTTCCTATAATGTTTATAGAAAAAAAAAATATCTTCATCGAATTTCTCTTGTGAAGAGTAATTCATTGACACAAATATCATTTTTTTTATGGTTAGAATATGATTAATCAATAACTTTTTTCTTCTTCACTATTTTTTTTTGATAGTTTCTCTCTTCTTTTTAAAATTCAAAAGCTAAAAAATTAAATAAAATAAACTTTTAGATAAAAATAACTTTTCATGTGAATTTTAGATTGGCTATGTGGGTTTCTAATATTTTATGTTTCAATTCTTTTTTTTTTTTGCAAATTTAAATTGTAACTCATTAAATTAGTAAAAAAAAATACAATTGAAAAACAATTTAAGCATGAAAATGAAAAACAAATTAGGGCAACGTTCATTTAAATAGTACCCGCACCCCAAATCCTTAGTAATTGAAAATCCAACCAAATTACATGAAGCACATTAAAAATCATTAAATTAACAAATTTCAGATGATTAGAGACAAAGATTTACATGTATTTGTTGAGAGAAACGATGAGAAAAGTCAAAGGTCGTTCTGGTTGGCATCGAGAACCACCATTAAAGAGGTCGATGTGGATCTAGGTCTAGTCGATTAAGGTGGCGATCATCAGAGGGGGGCTTAGCCCGTGGGATGGATTTAGTGAAGAAGGGGCTACTTTTAGTTGTGTATATGGTTGAGGGCGAGACAAAGAACTGATTTGGGAACAAAAAACACTATAGGGATTTTAAATCTCAATTATTTACGGATGAAATTCCATTCTATCGATCGGTATTATTAATTTTTTTTAACCAATGAAGATTTATGTTGATATACAATTAAAAAGAAGAAGCAATTTCATTAGTATTTTAAGTTTATACCGAGGAAATGAATCTTTCTTTTTTGCTAGAAAATTATTCCATATATAAATTCTATCAATAAATAAACATTTTCTGATAGTGCGTGTGACTTCAATAAATACCTTTTGAATTTTTTAGCTAAAGATGTAGTAGGATGTGGTAGATGCATATAAATCCAATCCAATTCAATAACGACGACACCACTCAATTAATTGTGAGATATAATTTATCATGATTTAAATAATGTCACATTACTTTGTAAAAAAATCTATAAAAAGTTACAGGTATCTTTAGCCTTAATGATGATAAAAAAAATATAATAATCTCTAAAAAAATGACGGTTAAAAAAGTATGCTCCGATACTTTATTTTTTCTCTAATTAAAATCTCAGGATAAACACAATCCGATGCAAACATACCAATATCATCAAATAAAAAAAATAAAAGAAATATGGCACTAAAGCTTAGGTGGGACTAGACATCATCATGGAGACCCGGTGTAGTCCTTGTTTTTACCCACCGAACATCACTCTCCAAAAGAATAAAGATTCTCGCGTTCTCGTGGTTAATCGAGCGATCTGTTCGATTCTTCGGAGCACTCGACCGATGTGTGGACGAGCTCAAAATCGTTTCTCGAAAAGAAGAAGAAAGAAAGTGATTTTAAAATGATCTCGCTCGACAGCGCAGCGGTATGATTTCTGCTCCAACGAGTGGTTGGAACAATTGAAAATGCTCGACGACCGCTACATCGAATACATCGACAAATTGTCCCGAGTGAAGTGAACCGACAATTACGTTGAGTTGTCCGAGTCTTTTTGGCTGTTGAGATAATTCTATCACGACGAAGAAAATTAGTGCATTGGAAGTCAAGGAACGATAGATTCGAGATTTTTGTCATCAGTTTTCATTTAATTGGTGATCCAATGGCGTGGCGTATATGGTTGTTCTTTTTTCTCCCTTTCATAATTCTTTCACGGTAATTTCTCCGTCGTTTGATACAGATATCATTAGACTTTTCCCATTAAATTAGTTGTTAACAAAAGCAGACGCAGTCGTCGTATTAATTTATGCTTAACGATGTGGTCTCTTTTAAAAAATAGTATTATGTTTTAATCAAGAGTTACTAAAGAAATAAATAAATAGATTTCACAATATCTCACAATATATAAAAATACTTCTAGATCCCGTTTAATTAGTATTTTATAATACAAAATATAAATACAAAAAAGACATAAATGTTTTTGGTTCGAGAAACAAAAATACAAACATGAAATAAATATATTTTTCAGATAATTTTAGAATGAATTTATATCATTTTAAAATAAAAAAGGCATGAAAATAAATCTATATATCTCAATTATCTCCTTCTTATTTATTTTAAGACAATAACTAAACATTTAATATAGAGAATCATTTTAATAAAAAAATGCCAAATTAATAAATAAAAATAAAAAGTTTTGAAATTGAATTACAATATAACACTAACTTTAGTATGTATGTAATTTGTTGAAATGATTACTAGAGAGGTTTATCATTTTAAATGAAAAAAGGTTTCCCTAGCAAGTAGCTGTATTTTTTTTTAATAAAAATAAAGGTTATCGCACTTTGTTTTAAAATAAAATAGTTTTCTTTTTAAAGTGGCAACTTTTTTTTGCATCTTAATCAAATATTATTTTTGGGCCACAATAGTTAAAAGCAATAGTGTTTTAAAAACACAACGATAGCAAACATACATTAAGGCTTAAAAAACACGATTTTGGATGTTAATTATCGAATTGATGATACTCTAGAATCAATTTAAATGACAATTAAGGTTGTTAAAAATATTTTTTTGATACAACATAAAAAATAAAATATAAATTCAAATTGTAAAATCATAAAATTGTAAGTAATTTTTTTAACTAATTATATATTGACAATTCCAATTAAGAAATTAAATTACATTAAAATCTAATAAAGTAAGTCAACAATATTATAATCAATGAGTGATCTAAATAAAATAAGAGAGATAAATAGTATGAATCAATAAATTAATAACATAGAGAAATAAAAAGTCTCATAACAAAACTTCTCAACACAAGAAAATTGCTGAATGGTAGGAAATATACATGAACCTGGTGACAACTTGGTTCCCATCACAATAAATCCTAATGGACCCCTTTTGGGTTGAAAGCTAATGAGCTTAAACTAGTAATTAATTAACATAAATTTAATAATAAAATAAACCCCTAAATAATGTCTAACGTGCTAGAAAAATTCAAATTAAAAATAATTATTAAAAAAAATAGAATAGAATAATAATAATAAAAATTTCATGTTAAAATTCCTCCATGTAGCCCGAATCTTTAATTTTCGCATATTCTTGGCAGATTTAAGTCTTGATTTTAAACATGTCGTTCTCTCTCATTTGGATGAATTATTGAGCCTGCGATATATGGTTGGAAAGCTTCCGATGTCTAGTTTCTAGCCCAACTTTAATCGCAGTAAAATTCCACCGATAGCTCCAAATATGTCCCAAATAATACACGAAGGTCTAGTTTGACATATTTGACAAGATTTGTCTATTAACTTTGACCCTCTGAAATATTATGTTCCCAAACTTCATTTGATCTAAAAATTTACCACAATATATTTTCATGTGTCTAATATATCCTTTCAAAATTCCAGCTTTATCCAATGTACGGTTTGAAAGATATGTGTCCAATATCGCAAAACTAGCCAGTAGATATTTTAAAGTCAAATTTGAACCTAACTTGGTTCATATCACAAATTTAGTAAACTCATAAAATCGGACCAAGTTTACTGATGTTACCAATTTTATCGATTTTGCATGAGTTAAGTTTGATTTTACTGGTTTTCAAGTTTTTAGTCCGATTTTGCACTTTAGATACATGTTGACTCATAAAATCGTATGATTTTACAAGTTAACTCGTAATTTTAACAACAATGATGACAATAGTATACTTCTATATCTCCTTGAGGTATAATTACAGTCTTAGTCCTGAGAGGAGAGATAATAGAGTTTTTTCGGTAATTGTCTTTTGGGTAGTCGTTGAATAGACTTCTCAAATTGTATGGTTTGAACCAACACTCCATTTTTATTTATTTATTAAAAGCTTTCTAAAATCTTGAGGCTCCAATCGTATTTGTGGAGTTAACATATGCATAGCCCGAGTTTTTTGCCTTACTAAGCCCACAGACAAGTAAAAGAAAATCCTTCTCTGACTTAGAGCGATCAAATTACTGCATAAACTTTCTTATATAAAGAAGGATTGTTGACGCACTGATAAAGCAAGTGTGCCAACAACCATAAGAAAGTCTACAATACATCTTGTTCTAATAGTGCATTGATTATCTACCTTTGATGGTGATTATGGATGTCAATAATCCAACTCTTGAAAGAATAAATAATGGTTTTTTTATTAGTTTCCCACAGACGACGCCACTGTTGAGATTCATATGAATCCAATGGGCTTGAGGGCCAAGCTGATATCTTGGATAATAGGTTGATCTTTTGGTTTTGATGATTTGAATCGTTCTTCCTAGCCAAATTGGCTGATGGATAATACTTGATACCTATAAAAGGTCCCTTCTTGTGAATTTAGAAACTCTCCGATGCTTAAATGAGTATCATTTAAGAGAAAATACAATCATCTTTTAGAGAAGAATTCTAAGAATTGATATGCAATTAGGAGTGGAGAAAAAAAAAGAACCTCCCTTAAAGAGATATCATTGTCCCTTTTATAGCCCAAAAGGCTTATCTCTTTTCCAAGAGAAAGGATTGAAGTGTAAGTAAGATATACCTGGCTTATCAAGATAAAATATTTTTGACTCGTCAGGAAGTAAAATATCTTTGATTTATCATGGTGAAATATCTCTGACTCATCAAAGTAAAAAAGAGCATGAGCAACCATCTAGGTGGTGGCCCAGTGGTAAGAGCTTGGGACCAAGAGATTTGCTCCCTCTGTGGTCTCAGGTTCGAGCCCTGTGGTTGCTCATATGATGACAACTGGAGGCTTACATGGTCGTTAACTTCAGGGCCCGTGAGATTAGTCGAGGTACGCGTAAGCTGGCCCGGACACCCACGTTAAACTAAAAAAAAAGAAGAAAAGAGCATGAGCCTATAGATGGTGGGTTGTAGCTCGCCAAATCCATATATATCTAGGCTCATGGCTTAATTGGAACATGAGGTTGTTGGGTTATTACCTAACATTTGGTTACTTTTTTAGAAGAGATAATATTGGTTAATGCATCCTAGCATCCAACATATTTTTTTAAGTCAATGCAAGTCAATTTCGGGGGTCTTTCAATTGTGTATAAATGGGTGCTAGTGCTTCAAATATAGGAGGCCAGGAGGTGGATGTTTTTGAAACATGTAAACTGGAAACCTCAGCCAACTCAAAGAAACAGTCTGGTACATATCTTAGACTTGCTGTTCTTGATTAATTGGCTTATGTATTATTGGTTTTTTCTTTTCTTTTTATGTTAAACGTTAAAAGATATATATTTAGCTGTGGTTGTTATTTGAATTAACTGCCAATCAACGTACATCATCTCTCACCTTTGCAAACAGAGATTAAAAGTGACGATGAAAAGGAGACGTAGGATTAATAGCACGAGAAGGATTTCAGCTGAAATGGTTGAGATCAGCAAAGGACAGAACCAGATAAGGGAGAGACAGAAAGAAGTAGGAAAAAAATTTAAAGAAATAAGAAAGGAGACAGAGAAACTAAAAAGGGAAACTGATCTAATCTCCAAGCAGAGTGCTGCAAATCAACTCAGGCTTGATCTCATGTTTCAAATCGTGAAAGCAAGAGCGGACAATGACTCTGCAAAAGATGCTCTACTTACCGAAACCTTGCGGTTTGTTGCTCCAAACTCTTGACTTCTGTTTTTCCAGTTTATGTAATCATAAGACATTATGGCTTCAGCACACTAAAGCCAGAGCGCCAGTTATTTGCTATTGTTGTTCACAACTTATTATTAGACTTGTGCGCGCGCGCGCGCTTAGTTAATTAGCATGCAATTTTTTTATGAGTTGGATATGCATAAATGAGTTTTTAAAAAATAATTATTTATATGCTAGAGAATTATTTTATAATAAATTTAAATTTAAATTTAAAATAGATTAACGAAAAAACAACTCAAACCCAAGACTCAGGCATCAAACCGAACCTAGTTGAGCTCATAATATTTTGCGAAAACTCATTTATGTCTCTTCTACCTCTGGTAATCTTATTTATTTTCTATGTATTGTGTGATTACTAACTACATTTTCTATGTCTTTAATCTCTTACATTTGCAGTGAACTGATGGCCAAAACGAGAATTGGAGAGAAAGCAAGCTTTTGATCTATGGGAAGGGATCAAGCACGAACAAAGTATAATTAAAGTCTTTGTTGTGGAGTTAGAAAGTAAATAATATTTGTTCTGCAACTTGGAATCGCAATATTGCTTTCGGAAAAATTCGAAGGAATCGTCTTTTGCACTAGATATCTCATCAAAAGCATCGAGCGTCTTGTTTGTTAACTTTTTTTTTTTTTAATGAAGTATCTCGATTCCTAATTATTTGCGATTAATCATTCAAGCCTTAATTGATGTTTGTTAAAGATAACATGGCACGAACTTTAACATGAAACTTCCAAAATCACGGCTAATGTAAGCAGTGATGAACTTATTAGAGTTGTATATTAAAAATTAAGAAAAATAAAACCTAAAAGACGTCTTTACTATGTCGTAAGACACAGATTCAAATTGCTATAATATCATCCCGTCATCAAACATCATTTTTCACGATAGAATTTGAAAGGTTTTGGTGTCCACTTCATAATAAGGCAGTGCAAGCACCAAACTTATCTCTAATTTGATATTGATAACTTTTTTTTTTCTTGAATTACATGCTAGATCCTTCATAATTTCAGACCAACTTCTTCAATTTATTTATTTTTATATTTGTTCTCTGTTTTTTAAATACTATTTTTTTTATTTTGGATAATATATAAAATTACAAAAACATAATTCAATTTCAACCCCTTCTATTTTTTTTTATTCTTTCAGATTTGATCCTCATACTTTTGATTACTATTTGTTTTGTTTGGGATTTTTTTTGAGATTTTTTTTTACAATTTCATCCTCCTTGATTTTGTTTTCTTCCATCAAATTTGATTCCCAGTTTTTTTATTCATACCTTTCTTACTTTGACATGTTTTTAAAATTGATGTTTTTTTCATGATTTCATGCTTCAAAATTAAATTGATTGAGAATTAAGTTTCTTAATTGAATTTAGATCAAAGATTTTACAGTTTGCAACTTTTAGAGATTAGACTAAGTTTAGAATGTTCGCTCATGCTTGCTTGTTTTTTTTAAATTGATGTTTTTTATCCTTTTTTTAGAGTTTTGTTTTGTTATTTTTTTTACGGTTTTCCTTCAATGGGGTTAATCTTGGATTCATGACTAGAGTCATCAATTTCAAAGGTTAACAGGGTTGACTTTTTGTTTTTCAAATTGATTTATTTTAATTTTATCATTTAACATTTGATATATTAGAAATTGCTCTTCGTTCTTTTTTTTTTCCCTTTCCTTTCCTTTTTATTGGGCTATCTCAATCATGTGCTCGTGATTATGGGGTTAACCTGATTTGACTCAGATTTTTTTTCGTTGCTTTTTTTAATTAAATTTCTTTTTTTTTTGTTTCTTTCCTTCAACAATGAGTTTTTCAATAATTGAATTTCATGATTTTGTTTAGTTTACTTTCAATTATAACTACCATAGTGTAACAACTAGGTTTGAGATTTTGCATCTTGGACTCGGATCGAGTTCTTTCGACTATTTTTAATTATATTTTTTTTCTTAATTTTCATCATTTAACATTTTATTTTATATAAATTGAGCTTCAACTTTTATCGAGTTCTTTCGACTTTTTTTTTAATTATATATTTTTTTTTAATTTTCATTCTTCAACATTTTATTTGATATAAATTGAGCTTCAACTTTTTTTTTTCTTTCAATGGAGTTATTACGTTTTCATTTGATTTATCTGGAATTGGTCTTCAGATTTTTTTTTCTTGTTATTTTTTCTATGAGATTATCTCAATCTTATATCTATGGTCGTAAATTTTGCGAGTTAAACTGGTTTAACTCAGTTTTTTTTGTTTCTTTTTTAATTTTTTTTTAGTTTTGCCTTTCAATATTAGGTTATTTAATAATCCGAAAGGGCTTAAGTCAGGTTCTTGTTACCTTTTTTCTCATTAATTTTTTTTGTCAATGTATTTATTGTCGTTACTTTTTTTTTCATATTATTTAAATTACTTTTTTAACCAATTATAACTCAAGTCTTAATTATTTTTTTCTTAGTATTATTTTTTTACATAAGAAAAAAACTTATACACACTGAATCATAGGAGAAATTGAATTCTCCTTAGTTAAATTTTATTGAATGCAAACATGTACAGAGACTAGTTTTATACTTTATAGAGAAAATTACTAAAAACATCTTGTAGTTTGAGCTTGAGCGGGCGAACGCTTTGCATATCAACTTTTTTAAAATTACACTTGGTATCTTTACTCAACACTGCCTTATCAAAAAGTTAAAAACAACCTTATATATTAATAAAGAAAATTACTAAAAACATTATGCAGTTTAAGCACATGAACACTTTACATACAAATTAACTTTCAAAAATATCATTGTATATTAATAATTAATCCACCATTATGCCATTGTAATTGCACATCTCTCTCTGCCCCTCTCCTGATCGCCATTTACCCTTGAACCCTAGCCACCATTGTTCTCCTTCAACTCCGAGCCACCAACATTCACGCTTAACCCACACCCACCACTGTTTTCTCTCAATCTTAAGCCACCATTTTTTTTCCTTCACAACATGTTGCTCATCGAAATTATTTCTAATTTGATAGATGAATTAAAATGTAATTTATATATATATATATATAAAAGAAGTTGATATTCAAAGTGTTTGCATGCTCAAACTATATATGGGATGTTTTTAATAACCCTCCCTTTCATTTATAAGGACAAATTAAGCACAAAAAGTCATAACATGTACTAAATAGCAAACATATAATATTTTTAACGTATTTGGACAATCACTAATGATCATAAATTGAAATTAAATTAATTAATCATACAAGCAATATGATGTGAAGTTAGTATGCAAAGTATTTACATGTTCAAACTACAAAATGTTTCTACTTGTTATTGTCACATCAGGTATGGATAAACTAGATTAATTTTTTTACATATAAATGTTTATGATATCAAATGTAGTAAAACTGCACAACAAAAAACTCATTTACCATAAATAACTTCTATCGAAAAGAAAAATTACGATAAATAAAAAAAACTTAATTTATAATCTAAAAACTTTAAATGAAATTTGATATTATAAACTATTCTAAAACTTTTTTTGATTTTTTTCAAAATTAACCACTTGTTTTATTATCATTGTTAGAATTGTAAAACAATATTATATATTTGCAATGCATATGGTAAAAAAAAAAAAAAACTATTGCTGTAAAAGATTTGCGTTAAACAATTTGTATGATTATATCTAAACAAATTCTAGATGTATAAATTATAAAAATGATGGATTTGTTTTTCCAAAAATAGCGGGCCATGGAATATTGTGGTTAAAAAATAAGTACGTTAATTTGGAAGTCAGTAGATCAAATATTATGAAGATCAATTATACACATTATTAGCATTTTTATTTCAAATTTTATTACTACAAGGACACGTGCACGAAATGTTTTTATTTATCTCCCGCGTTGACTATTTCTCTCCCACCTCTGCCGTCTCTTGTTTCGCCTCCTTCCATTGATCTCCCTCTAGAAGCTCAATTATTGGAGTGAGAAGGGACATCGCCAGTTATCGAGGGATCGGATCAGATTAGGTTAAAATAGTCGTGCGGCACGGTGAGGTTTTCGCGTGATCACTCCTCGTGCCATCCTCTTTATAAATCAAACCTTGTTTAATTTGATCTGCAGATAGCATAACACTCAATGGATCCTCGTGGTTTGGCACCATACTCCTGCCCTGAGGCCAGTACCGTAAATAGTAAGTATACATCATCGCTTATTGCTTATCCTCTAGTGTAAATTTTATCATTGGTGTATGCGCATGTTCTTCCTTTCTTTTCTTTTGTGTTTTGGTATGTGTGTTTTGTTTGTCCTAGATCGATGTAATAAGCTAGGTTCCTCTAATTGCAACATCCATGAGAGGAAATCATCTCAAATTTTGACGGTTGGTTCTCAAAAAAGTGGCCGGTTTTCTGTCAGTACCGATGAATTTTGATAAAAGAGGTTCGGGACATATCCATGAGTAATGAATCTATTAACTCATGAATTGTCCACCTCTCTTTAAGCCCATGTTATTTCAATCTCTCTTTGATTATACTTGTTAGCACAAGGTGAAAGTCATATTCCTGGAAGATCACAAGAACAGAAAGGAAAGAAGAGAAAAAATGATTTTGGGAAGCATGGCAAGGGTTTTAAGGTAAAGAACACACTACTCTTTCTCTCTTACCTGAAGCTGAAATAAAACCCCGGAGAAAATTAAAAAGCAACTGTGGTTTTTTTTTGTTCTTGTTCTTGTTCTTGTCTTGCAGAAAAGGAAAGAAGGGGTGAAGCAAGTCTTGAACAGTCTTGCTAAACAACTTCCACAGTTGAGCAACAAAATAGAAAACCAAGAAAAACTCGTGGATAAAATATTATTGCATCAAATGACGGTGCATCTCTTTCTCCTAGTTAGATTGTTAACATATTTTTTATCTACTGATGATTTTAAAATAAGAATTTATCATTTACGCGTCTAAAACCTAATAATCAATGACTAATTGGCGTTTGGTTTTCTGTGTGATATTCTATATTATTTATGATCTTGCAGCTTGGATCTGAAGTATTTGAGCTGCTTAAGGAGGAATCTGCAATCTTATGTCCAGATTCCAATAATTGGGAAACTAAAAAACTTTCTGACATCATCTTGCCATTGAAACATCGCAGCAAGATGCTTGACAAACGAATTCAACTTTTGTGTGAGATGATGGTGCTGAAATGATAATCTTCATGTTATCTTTGGACATTTATATATGCTTCTATAGACATTTGTGCAGTTCGATTCTAAAACTGCAGAGCTTATGTACGTCATATTTATGGTTTAATGAAGAGATGTTCTGTGAGTTTCACTGTGCTCTATATATTTATCCATCTCCCAACAAGTCAGGAATTAAGTATGCATATTTTTTCATGCTTCATGAAGAGTTTGATAAAGGTGAAATCTTGTGGCAGGTTCTCTGAGGGTTATCTTGTAATCGTATTTGGATTCTGGTTTTTATAGTAAGGTAAGCTCCTTCTTGTATATAGAAACTAAAAAACAGAAAGAAAGACAAAAACAATAGGTTAGGGTAATTAAGAGTGATGGACGCACTGTTAATCTCAATTGTTCTTGTGGTCAAGTATAAAAATAAAAGCATGAAACAAACAAAATTGAGATCAGTGAAGAAATGCTCGAAATAATCTTAAGGAAAAGATTTTTGAAGAAGACAAGTAATGTCTTTGGTTTGTAGTTGGTGGCATGTGACAACCAGGCGTCTGAGATAATGGCGGTGATTTGAGATAATGGCGGCGGTTTGAAGAAAAGATTTTTGAAGAAGACAAATGTTTACGGTGTGCCTTACAAATAAAAAAAAAACAAACAAGCTTTTCTACCTAATTCATGGACAGTAAACATAAAAGTTCAGCATTTTTTGGTGTTAAATAATTAATACCCAATGAAATTTAAAGGTTTCTTTCATGCACCATCATCTCAAAAGACAAAACACATTTCTAAATCTTGATTAATTCTTCATTTATATATATTTTTTCATCAAAGAAATATATCAAATCTAGATCACAACTAAATCATAAAAAAAACAAGTTTTAGTTTTTTTTCATTAATTATTTTCTAATAAAAAAACCCACATTTATACCTCTAGTTTTTTTTTTTCCATATTTTAAAATGAAAGGCATGCAAAACTTGGATTAAACACAACTAAACCCTAAGAAAACCCGAACTTTGAGTTTCCATCCATGTTTCTTTTTTTTCTAAAACAAATACACACACATTTGGCCATTATTTCTTTTTTCATATCTTGTGGTTAAAATATACAACATCCAGATTAAACCCAACTAAAATCTAAAACAACATTTTTATTTTCCATTCATGCATTTGTCTTCCAAGAAACACAAAACACATAGTTAGTCCTATTTTTTTTTTGGTAATCAATGACATAGAATATCTAGATTAACCCAACTATAACCTAAAAACATATTTTTTAGTTTCCATTCATGCATTTATCCTTTCAAGATAGAATAAAAAAACACATTTAAAGAACCATTTAATTTGCATAAAAATCCTAAAGAAAGAAAAAGAAGAAAAAGGGGTTGTGACTTATCTCAAAGATGATTCTAACTAAGTGGGAGGTGTTGTAGTGGCCTTAGTGGCAATAATGATGGAAAGGTATTTCACGCGGTTTTCTCTCTCTAGATTAGGGTTTATTTTTTCTCTTTGGTTTTTGCTTTATTTTTAAAATGAAAATGCGTCATTTTGGTGCAAAAAAAAATCAGTTTTGAAAGTCAAGTCCCTCACATTTTCCCCGCATTCAATTTTAGTCTTTGATTTTCCAATTGTTTCAATTTTGATTGATTTTTCCTTTAATCTTAATTTTATCTTCAATTTTTTCTCTAATTGAATTAATAGGATCCCTTAATTTCAACATCTTTTTCATTTTGGCCATTTTGCCCTTAATATGATTTTTTCTATTCCTTTGCACCTGTGATTGAATTAAAAGGATCCTATAATTTCAACACCTTTTCTATTTTAGTATTTGATCTTTTAATTCTTTTATTTTTGATCAAATTGACTCTAAATTTAAAATTTTCTCTTCCATTAAGCGCTTGATTGAATTAATAGGCCCTTCAAAATTTTCCACAACTTTCATTATGGTCCTTGGCCATCCAATCCGTGCAATTATGACCAATTTCAGCCCATTTTCCCTAATTTTTCTTCAATTATACCTTTAATTGTGTGCACACATTACTTTTTGACCAAGTGTAATTTAAATTTTTACTTGATTATGATCCAAACTATATTTTATTTTCTAAACCTTTTTCTTCAAAGATTTTTCTTTGGAAATTTTTTTTTTCTGACTATTTTTTTCTTTGAAAATGAATTTTTTTAAAAATATTTTGAAGACAATTTTTCATAAAGTTTTGAAGGGGGTAAAAATTGATTATGAGAAAACTTTATGGTTTCGAGTTAGAATTATTATCGTTAAATCAATTTTTTTTGTTAGAAAGTTTTGTTTTAATAAAACTAGGGAACTTTTAAAAACTTTTTTCCTAAAACCACCAAGGGATTTATTGCCATAAAAAAAAAACTAAGAGGCATCAATAAAACATTGTGTGAGGGGTTTCATTAAAGATTCATACAATGAAACCAATTTTTTTGTCCGCTGGATTTATTTTTCATTTTTGTTCCCTGATTGTTTTTAAAAAATTTATTCCTTTATCATTGTCTTTATTTGAAATTGGTCTTGGTGATTTGTTTTTTTATACTTGCATATAGAGATCTCGCGGTGTTGAGAAAATATTTTATCGTTCGTTTAATTCCTGGTTTGGAAAAATAATATTCAGTTTCATTGATTTAAAAGAATTAGAGTTTAGGGATTGGATTTGAAGCTTAAACAAATATTTAGTCGTTTTTTTTCGAAAATCAAGGACTGATTTGCACAAGTAAGGGAAGAGTTCATGTTTTTTTTTTCAATAACTTTACTATTTTTTTATTTAATCCTTTCACATTGTTTTTATTTGGAATTTGAATTTATAATTTATTTTGGTTGCCTAAATATAAAGATCCTGTAATACTGAAAAAAATTTACAATTCTCAGTTAATGCTCAGTTTGGCAAAAAAAATTGTTGACATGAAATAATTAAGGTTTAAAGGATCAAAATTGAAACTAAAACAAATATGGTGGCCTCAAGTCAACAATCAAGTCAACTTGATTGGCGTGTACATTACATGGGCCAATATGTGGAGGACCAGTGCTTGCGGTTCCGTCTAGTAGTAAAACATTAGCTTATTACTTGGTGGTGTTGGAAGTAGCTCGGAGAGAGCTTTCAAGAGAGGTTGTGTGTGTCGGTGGAGGAGCAATGATGGGGCTTTAGTGATATATTTTCTTCTCTTTCCTCTTTTCTCTCTTCTTTCCTCAAGATTCGTGCTAGCCTGATCAAAATTAAAAGGTGTCTTGTCATTTTTTTATGTCAAAGTTAATTATTATTATTTTTTGCTTTGGGTGCTTTTTAAAAATTGATTTTTTTTTTTAATTTCAACCTTTGATATTGGGTTGCTAAGGAATTGAGCTTTTTGATTTTTTTTACCGGGTGATTTCAGTCTCATGACCCGAGTCCTGAGTTTAAAAGATTAGCCCAGATTGATATTAATATTTTTTAGATCCTATTTTACATTGATTTTTTTTTAATTTCATCATTTAACATTGAGTTTGTTGAAAATTGGACTTTGTCTTCTCTTCACTTTTCTTTGTATATAATTATCATGATCTCATGACCTAGATTGCAGGTTTGGTGAGTTAACACAGGTTGACTTGAGTCTATTTTTTAGATCACTTTTGTAAGAATGAATATTTTTTCGATTTCAACTTTTAATATTGTTTGGTTTGAAAATTAGGCTTAATAATTTTACCTGTTTTTTCTTCTATTAGGTTATCATGTCTGCATGATCTGGGTCACAAAGTTCGGTAGACTTATCTAGGTGTGTTGGGTTTTAGGTCCTTTTTGTTAATTTTTATTTTTTAGCTTCGCCCTTCTATATTTGGATTTGGCTATCTTATTTTTTTTTATTTGCTTTCTATAAGATTATCTCAGTTTCATAACTTTATTTATGAATTTAACATGTTAACCCGGGTATATTTTTTTATCATTTTTTTTCTATTTAGTCCTTTAACATCGAGTTGTTCAAGAATTGAGCCTCACAATTTTTTTTCTTCTGGCAAGTTATTTTTAATTTTACGCGTGATTTGATTTTTATTAGAAAATAACTCAAGTTAATTCATAATTACTGAATTAATTAAAATTAATTATTTTTATTAAAATAATAATATTTTTTAAATTTCTTGAAATTGATTTAATGAAACTTGAATAGAGTAATCAAATTACAAGCCCACCCAACCAAGTTAATTGAAATTGAATTTGTTTGAGCCAATGTCAGGTTTAAAAACTGAGGCCACCCCTCGCGAGTAGCGATATCGTCACAGACGGTGTACGGCAGAGGGTCTCACGTAGTAACAGAGACAGGTACCAAAATCCAAATACATTATAAATCCCCTTTTATTTTAAGTTGCGCCAAAAAGGAAAAATAAAAAAAAAAACTTTTCCTCTAGAGGGAAACCAAGAGAAAGAGGCAGCGAGAAAATGCCAGTGGCTAGACCAGAGTCATCCGATTCAAGGACAAGGATCATCGCTCACGTTGACTTGGATTGCTTCTACGTTCAAGGTTTTCTATTCGTTTATTTATTAAAATAGACTCTCTCTCTCTCTCTCACTCACTTTCTGCATTTGTGTTCATTGAATTATGTGATGTTTGTGCCTACCTGTGATTTGCCATTGTTATTATTTTTTTAATGTTTTGGAAACTGGGTCATGCTTAGAATTTCCGAAATGAACCCTTGCAATGCGCAATTGGATTTTGTTTTTACTTTGTATAGGGTATCATGTTGCTAAATGGAGATGGTTTTTTTTTTTTTTGGAAATGCATCCCCTTTTTGTTTAATTTTTTCTCTTTTTTTTAAAAAATGTAGTGGAGCAGCGTAAGCAGCCCGAGTTGAGGGGCTTACCTACAGCTGTGGTGCAGTACAATGAGTGGAAAGGTGGGGCTTTGATTGCAGTTAGTTACGAGGCTCGTAAACTTGGAGTCAATCGGTAATTATAATCTCCCAGTTTACTGTTTTCGTTGATGACTAGTCATTTCGAGGATGGCTGCATAAGAATCTGATATAATAGATTGATTTTAGTCACATGAGAGGTGACGATGCAAAAGAAGTTTGCCCACAAATTCACCTGGTTCAAGTGCCTGTAGCTAGAGGTAAAGCTGACCTGAACACTTACCGCAATGCAGGTTCTGAGGTAATGTGGGATTTTGCTTTCTTATTTGTGCGAAGATTGAAGTTAATAACATGCATTCATGATGTGCTATTGTTGGATTTTTATTGAATCCTGCAGGTGGTGTCTATTCTGGCAAGAAAGGGTCGATGTGAGAGGGCTTCAATTGATGAAGTTTATCTTGACCTTACTGATTCAGCGGAGGCTATGCTGAGAGAAACTCCTCCAGAGAGCTTGGAATCAATAAATGAGGAATCTCGCAAATCACACATTTTGGGGCTTAAAAGTGAGGTATGAGTCAATCCTTTTGTATCTTTTGCCATTATGTTATGGTAGGTAATTTACATGTAAGTTTGAAAGTTGATTTATGAGGCAAGTACCAATTCTTACTGTTTGGGATAAAAATAAATTTTGGAAATTTGAAGATGGCATACTGGGTCTTCTGTTAGCTTTATCTTCTTCAAAAAGCTTAAAATTGCCGTTCTCCAATGCCCTTTTAACATCAATTCTGCACTCTAGCTTACAATGTTTTGTACTTCTGAATGACTGAATCTCTGTGTTTGCTTGAATGGGTTACCACCCTCTATTTGATATATAAAAACCTCAATCTTTTAAGTCTGGAAAAGAATATTTAACTTAGAACTCTGTTTTGGCTTAGTGTTCTTGTATTTTTAAGTCTCTCTCTCTCTGTCATCTTCTCATTTTCAATGATTAACTGTTATGTTGGATTTGAGATTGAGATCAGGATGCAAATGATGCCCAAGAAAATGTGAGCAAGTGGTTACGTAGGAGTGATGCCAATCACCAAGACAAGTTACTAGCTTGTGGGGCCCTCATCGTGTCAGAACTTAGGATGGAAGTCTTAAAGGAAACCCAATTTACATGTTCTGCTGGCATTGCTCATAACAAGGTTGAAAAATGCTGATTTTATATTGTTATTTTTGTTTTCTTGTATATTGAATATGATCTTGCATTCATTCATTATATTTATGAATGAGTGGAATGTGATGTCTATGGTTTATATATAAATTTTTGTAGATGCTAGCCAAACTTGTAAGTGGCATGAATAAACCTGCGCAACAAACTGTTGTTCCCTCCTCATCTGTAAAAGGTTTGCTCGAATCATTGCCAATAAAGAAAATGTAAGGCTTTTTTGTTCCATTTATTTTCAAATTATGACAGGCTTCCTATTTGTGTTCTATTATTCTTCTTGAACTTCTTAAATTAAATATAATATTTTTGTTTGCTATAGGAAACAGCTTGGAGGGAAGCTGGGGACTTCATTGCAGACTGACCTGGGTGTGAGCACTGTTGGAGACCTCCTGCAGTTTTCAGAGGAAAAGCTACAGGAACGTTTTGGCATAAATACAGGGTAAATATAGATTAAAATACAAGGAATACGGAAGCTTTAATTTCTTAGATTGAAGAACTATTCTGTTGAAAAGCTTTCTATGGTATTTGCACACAAATTTGAAAATGGTTAAAATCCTGCAATGATTGTTGCTTCCAGAAGGCTTAAAATGTGTTTCTATTCCCAAATTTATACTGTATCATTTTTTAGCTTCAAACATGTACTTTTCAAATATTGTTGTACTCCCAGTGTTCTAAACCTGTTTGGTTTTTTTGGCCATCCATGTCTTAAATGGTTTGTTATTCTTGATGTTGGATCAATCTTGTGGAAATATCCTTAAGCTTTACATATAACAGCTTGTTCCCATTACCATTTTTTTCAAACAATTGCAAGACACTGCTGCTAATTCTTTTTTTTTTTTCACATGAACACCAGTACATGGTTGTGGAGCATTGCGAGAGGAATCAATGGGGAAGAAGTTCAGGGCCGCCTTCTCCCTAAGAGCCATGGTGCTGGGAAGTCATTTCCTGGTCCTCGTGCTTTGAAGACAATTGCTTCCGTATGAGTTTATTCTTAACCAATTGAAACAATTTTGTGCATGATGCTGCATGTTGTTGATCATCTCTGTGAGCTCATTGGCCCAGTGTCTCACATATATTTCATGAAGATTTCTCTGTTCTACGAAGAGAAGACAGGATAACAGGAAAAGTTGTTTCCCACTTATGTTTCTCTAATGAGACATACTTTTTCAACAAAGTGCACAAAATTTCTGGTGCTATGAAATCATAATTGTGTCAAACAATAACACTTATTTAGAAAGGAAGCTTATTCTCTTCATTTGATTTTTTAAATACTGATTCTTTGGGATCTGCATAATCTAATTCTAATTGATAGTTGTTTGTTTTTATTCCAGTCAAGTATTTTTCAACGCACTAAGCTTAACAAAGAAGGTAATCCAATTAAATATCTATCATTTCCTTGCTTGAATATCTCAGGTTCAACACTGGCTGAATCAACTTTGTGATGAGCTTAATGAACGTATTTGCTGTGATTTGGACCAAAACAAGCGAATTGCACACACTTTTACTGTTTATGCTAGCGCATACAAGGTGCTTATTTCCTTTCTGATCTGTTTTCCAACTATCTTGTCTATTATGTGCAAAAGTTACCATGTTTTTGTCCTTAATGTTATTACCTGCAGTCTTGCGACTCGGAATCATATAAAAAATTCCCTTCAAAATCTTGTCCATTGAGATATGGGACTGCCAAGATTCAAGAGGATGCATTTAATCTATTTCAAGCTGGATTACGTGAATATATAGGTTCACACGGAGTCAAAACACTAGGTCATCATCACAACGGATGGGGAATAACTTCTCTTTCTGTTTCAGCAAGTAAAATTGTTGCTATACCATCTGTAAGTTTGATGTTTATTTGTCTCTAAGCTTGATCTCATGTGTTTTCTGTGCATCTAAAAGTGATTTTAGGTTTTTCTTTTTAAAAATCCATTCAAGGAATTTATCCTCTTCAAATCAAATCATGCAAAGAGGCTTCCTATGCTAGGAAAAGAATCTTTTCTGGAGTTTTCATACAATGGTTCCATGTTCTGTTTCTCCCTTCATTTTTATCTGTGCAATGTAACATGTATCCTTTGTGCATCTACTATAATTTGCTGCTAGATGATTATTAATCAGAGAGTGAGTTAGAGACTTTGTTTAAGAGAAAAAGAGAATATTTGAAGCATCTGTTTAGATAAGAAAATTGAGATCTTTGAAATTCTGTAGGATCCAGTCAGTTTTCTTTATTTGGATGACTTTGCAAACAGTTTAATTTAATCAAGCAACATTATGGTTGAGATTCATAGAAGTATCTAGTGGAAAAGGCATGATAAAAATAAAGTCTGTGCTGTAGTGGACATGGTGGTGGTGGAAGGAATGGCTGTAGCAGGGGTGATTCAGTATCAGTTAATGGGGTTGGCTGGTTGCGCAATGGGTAGTAAAACCGATGTGTAAAGTTATCGTTGGTGCCCCATTGATAGTGGTAACTGTCGTTGTTGTTGGTGGTGTAATGTTGCAATATGGTGGTAGAAAATACTGAAGACGTTAATGACTGTATAAATATAATAAATTCAGCATTACTGGAGGAAAGTGCTTCATAATTATATGCTTGGCAACTTTTAAATGAACTTTTAAGTCTCATCCTTACAAGGAATTTAAGGGAGAGAGTTGGTTACACTTCTCTTAAATTCATTAGTTAATCTAATAGAGAAATTTTTGTTGGGAATTCCCAACCTCATCCTTGCTTCTCTGTTGTTCCTTCAACTATGTCATCCAAAAGCAACCTTAAGTAAATGGATTTTAACTCATTAATACTCTTCATCTTTTAGGGAACAGGTTCGATCACAAAATACTTTCATGGACAGTATACATCACCCTCTTCAAAGGAAACAAAGGATAGCTTTGTCAAAGAAGCCATGCCATTATCACCGTCAGGTGATTTCAGCTTGACACATTTCAGTTGTGCCTCTTTTATATTCTTTCATTTTCTAATATTTCCCAACCAACTCAGGCAGTGAAAGCTATTCGGAGCTGGAACCAACTGATCAGCTGCAACCTGAGAATAATGTACCGTGTTTGGGTCTACAAGAACAGAAAAGAATTCCATGGAAAGATCAGGTTTTAGTGAAATTTATTTCTTTATGTAAAGAAAATAACTTTTAGAATTGCAATTGTAGATTTCTTATACACAAGAATACTAATTTGATTTAGATATTTTTTTTAGCAAATACTCTATTGTAAACTTTTGGTCTTTCTTGATTGTGATGAAGTTTAAAGTGGAAATGATTAACCCAGGAACCAATTTTGTACCGTTCATTTCCATGAAAGCTTTTTAATCCAATTTTGGTGTCTTCTATTTAATATTGATGTGAACTTTTTATTTTAATGCTTTAGACTTGGAATAAAAAGCATGTATTTACACATTTAATTTTGTAAATCTCTTTTCTTTGGCCTTAAATTTAACTATAGCTAGTGCAAAGTGAAGCCTTTCTGTTTTTATGGTATATTTTCCAATGTTACTTTTCAAAATACAACCCTTGGTTGTCTGGAATTGAACATCATGAAATACGGTTCCAACACCAATTCTATCCTTGAGAGAAGCTCCATAGCCATCTACTATTTGACCAATTTAATTGAGATTGAAATGAGATATCAAAGAAATAGATTAGTTTTTGTATTGCGTATGTTGTTATTCTCTATGTTTATTTTTTGGCAGTATGATATTCTTCACATAGAATGCACTTACTATATGTGCTTGAGAGCTTATAATTGGGCTAGGATGTTAATTCCTTGCATGCTCATTTTGTAATTTGTTTCCCATGTATTATCCGAGTGTCTTCAATTACCATGATTCATACTGTGCTTCAATTATACATGATTCATCTCTTTGCAGGATTCATCTTGTTCTTCAACAGTGCAGACAAAGGATGGTAGTGGCAAGGGAGCCTCACCATCATCACCCTCAGGTGTTGTATTCAAGTATTGCTCTTCCTAGTATACTAATGCTTTTGAATTTCCTTTTCCCGTTGTGATCAATCTGGTGTTTGTCTAGGAAGTGGATGTTGCTCACTTGTAAACCAAACCGGCTCTCAGGGAGCCTCCAGGGTTGATTCTACCATGCCTACTTTGGAACGACATAAAAGGAAAATAAAACCTTCTGATAAGGTACATGTTTTCACTTTTCCTATCTCCTCACTGATTATTACCTATGAAAACATACAAAAAATTCACTGTAGTGATTATTGCTTTTTCATTGTTCCTCGAAACCACCGCTAGCTTTTGCTGGTTGAAACTTTTTGTTTGTGGACAAAATGATCATTATCAATTTATTACAACAACAAAGCCTCAATCCCCAACTAGTTGGCATTGATTATATGATCATTTGCACCATTCAGCTCAATCATAAACCAAATCTGCCTCAATATTGAAAGGTTTCAGATTCTTTGATGCCACTTCCATCCATGTTATCTTAGGTGTTTCACTTCCCTGTTTCCCATTACTATCAATTTATTCCCACAAAAAATTGATTGGATGTTATGGAAGCATGCAGATGTCAAATTTGTTTGTCTTTAATAAACTATTTTTTTTTATATGAACAAGCCTTTAATTTCAGCCCTTTGCTTGGTGCAGTGTTAAAAGTTATCAGCTTACAACTAGAAAGTTGTGTTCTACTTTTCACCTTATGCCTAGATGCTGAAGGGTAGGGTAGATAATCCCCTTTTAGTTAGCCAGGATGTAAAGTCCAAATTGTAAATTAAGTTTCTGGAAGTGATGGACAGTTTCTTTTAGTGTTATCCTTTACTTCCATGATTGGTTTTGTTTAAAAATTCTTTGTTTCTGAATTTAAAACAGAGTAAATAATTATAGTCAAAGTGGAATTAAGTCACAAGAAAGAAAGAAAGAAAAGATTAATTTTAATCTTATTAATAGGGTGCTAAATAACAATCTTGTGGAGAAAAGGAAGTTTGGTGCTGCTAATAATAATCTCATCTGACGCCATCACATTCTGCTGTGAATTTTGTTACATTTGATTTGTTTTTTAGAGTTGCTTGGATGACTTGGTGGGATAAGAATATGTTATTATAGCCTTGCTGCTCAAGTGTATACTGTAAGAATTGGCAGTTGGATCTGGGCCATATGATTCACTCTATAGTTAAACTTGCACAAGACTAGCCTGTGCTTGCAAAATAGGTGCATATGCATTTTCTCCGGGTTTTTTTTTGCCTGTCATATTTCCCAGTCAGGGTTTCCCCCCTTTAGCTTGCCTTTTTATTGTTTTGGAGCAGGGAACAATTTTGAAATTCTTGAAGAGCTACAATCTCTCGGGCTCCACACCGATGCAGGAGAATGTTGAAATGGTTAAAGGTACTAAAACGTGATCTTGGTGTCCTACTTTTACTTTCTATATTAAGGCACTCTTATCGATAGTTCCATTTTCTAGGCTCTCAATCTCCAAGTTGCAGCAGCTTGGAAGTGAATCAAGCTGAGCTGCCAAGACGGAGTCTTGCAGAATGTAGTACGAATGATGGCAGCAATAATTTGGATCAAAATGCACAAAGGGCATGGAATTACAAGATCGACGAGATTGATCACTCTATTGTTAATGAGTTGCCATCAGAAATCCAAGATGAAATTCGGGTCTGGCTCCAGGCTCGTCAGCAACCTAGTATGGTTAAACGTCCTAGTATAATTAAACGAGGTTCTATTGCCCATTATTTCTCCCCAGACAGAAATACATAGCACAATCTCAGGCGACATCGTCCTGTATATAGGTGTTATGTATATGATTTACGCATTATATTATAATTAAAAAAAAAGCATCATTAACCCTGATTCAAAGCATGTGTAGTCGCAATCACATTGATTTGAGATTAATTGCAAGATAGCCTTGAGTTAGAGCTGACGCTTAGGTTTCTGGACGTAAATTATCCCGATTTAGATTAAGTGGTTTTTTGTATTTGCCCACTTGCCTGGAAGACTTGTGGATTATGTAGCTTGTATGTATTAATCTAGAAAAGAAATAAAATCTCTTAGTTGTTAATTTTAGGTGGCGTTTGGTATGAGATTAGAAGGTGAGAGAGAATTATTGCATGAGTAATTATTGTAATAATAATCTTTGAGAGTAAACATTGGTTTTTAAAGATATTTGTTGTGTTGATAAATTGGAAGGTAAATTGTTAGTGAAAATAGGAGAAAAATAGTTAAAATATTAGTAATGATTGTAGAAAACAATAAAAAGTTATTTTAGTGTATATTCGAGCTAAAAGTAATAGAGAGAATAAAAATAAATTAAAATAATTTAAGGGTTAAATTTTTGCCATTTTAAGGGTAAAGTTCAGACTCCTTTTAACCATTTTAGTCGCAAAACATTCTTAAATTTTACAAGAGCAAAATTTAAGATTTTTACATTCATACCGAACATAATCTTTTTTTTTTCCAGGTTTTAATGTGCATATAAAATTGAATTTCATGTTTCAAAATAATCACTAATCAATTTAAAAGAAAATATTTGGACATCAGTACACTTCAATACAAAATTGGGATTCGTTTTGTGATTGTGACTACCCCCCTTCCGAAAAAAAGGGTCTTTTATGCGTTTTTTCTATAGAGAACAAATTACACTTACTATAATTTACTGAAGCTTCGCCTTTACTTTCTGTCAAAATAATAATAATAATAATAATTATTGCCCATTTTTAATTGCACTTTTCTAATTGGCCTTTAAAAAACTATTTTTTAATTTTAGAAAAACACTAACATACCTACTAATGAGTCAACATTTTTTATGCCTTTTTTTAAAAGACATAATCAGACTCAAGTGAACTTGTTTTTAGCAAGTTGTTAAATCCAATATATTTAGGCTTGTTTACGTGCTGAATCCAAGTTAATATGGGTCTAGTAAGTTTCCAGATGAAATATACTTGGATTCAGTTATAAGCTGAGCCCAATATAGTAAGGTCTCACAAGTTGTTAGACTAAGTATATTTGGGCTCAACTATATGCCGAGCTCAAGGTAACATGAGTCTGGTAATTGTACTTAAGATAAGTCAAGTGATGAGCCCAACACAATGTTGGTATGACAAGTTGCTAGTCCCAGCATACTTGGATTCAACCATGTGACGAGCCCAAGGTGACATGAATTTGACAATTTACCAAACCCAACATATTTGTTTTCAGTCATGTGTTGAACCCAAGATAACACGGTTCTAGTAAATTACTAGACTCGTCTCCTCTGAACTTGGCTACACATCAAACCTAATTGGTCTAAAGGTAGTTAAAGATCCATATTATGACCTTAAGATTATGTATTAAGACTATTAAGATACTATTCATGTTAGAAATAATTATATCCCTATATCTATAGATATGTAAAAGTTTTTTAAGGGTCTACTACATTTTCATCTCATTAATGATTTTGTAATTGATATTTGTTCCTCGTTAATAATATATAAAAGTTCTTTATCTCTCATTAATTCTATCTAGACCATCTAACTCACTAGTCCCTCCACTCTATCAAAATAACAAGTTCCAGGGATTATAAATATTCCCTGAATCATCCAAGTAAAGGATTCAAAATTTCTATTCTCCAAACATTCATAATTTAACTCTTAGAGCATTTATCATACCAATACAAGAACAAACATCCTTGCTCTTGAAATTTAAAGCTCTTTTCTTCATTTATTATATTTTTCTTTTTATAAGTTATTGACTTTATCATCGAATCCATAAACCCAACCGAAATAAACTATTTTGCAGGTATCAGAACTTCTACCACCAATCATATACTTCCTGAGCTATGGAGAAGGTTAACTATGAAATGAATATGAACACATGATTAATCACTGAATAACCCTATTCTTAAGCATATCAGATTTTAAAACATCATCATCTACAATTGTAAAACTAGTATTACTGCAAATCTGTTGAGCTATAGCCAAGTTTGTGAAATTGTTAACACAGTATTGTATGCACTTCTATATAACGACCACTTCATGGATGATATGTGATGATGAGCTTTTGCTCTACTGGTTAAGACAATTAAATTACAAAATATAACAAATTAATTACAACTCAGAAGGCAGAGCATATGGTAAAGCAAAAATACCCCTCATCCTCTGGTGTGACTGGCAAGTGGTATATGATCCTTATGTCGTGTATCATCCAAGTTTCAAAAACATTCTGATGAATGCCTCAGAAGTCGAATGCCATATTTAATAACAGTGGACCCAACAATATCCAAGAACAGAAACAGAAACACTGCATGAAGAAGAAATTGGGGACAAGGCAGAAAAGCCATATCCTGCTTAAAAGCTTCCCATTTAATACTATGATCAAACTAAGTAGACTATACCAAGAGCTGGAAGGAAATGAAACCAATTGCATTGAACTTAGAGATTGATTAATTATAACAACTACTATTAATCCATGAATAGTTTATGCAGCGATTGGCTCTGGAGCAACAGCCACCTTCGTCCGTTTCGAAATCTCTTCGAACAGACGAAAGGAGCATATAAAAGCAACTAGGAAAAAATATATTGTTGCTAAGCCAATTATGACCATCAGCACCACATTAATGACCTCTGTTGCTCTCAAATGCTTAATCATGCAAATCAGGAAGGTTAAGCAGAAACCCCCGAAGGGCCCTGTTATACAAGCTCCAATTGTATGTTCAAGCATTAACGAATCACTCTCCAATTCATTGCGGTTCATTTTGTGGTCCAAATCCTGTTCAAATAACACATCAGAAGATATAAAGGTATACATTATTAAAGTTGAGAAAAATGGCACTTTGAAATTATTATTTTTCATGTATTTGCAAATTTCTGATTTTGGTATTGTTGGTATTTGTTTCAATGGCCCGAGATGAATTGACAGGTTGCATCTTTGACAGGGATAATATTGATTCATTCGACATGTTTTGTAATAACTCTCCTGATTTTTGGCGTTTGGCATACATAATCTAGAGAACAACGCAGACTCATGCAAGTTAAATAAATCCTTTTCCTGATAAATTTTCTTCATTTCTTGCAGTATTCATTCCAAGAAGCTAACAATACGTCTCCATAGAAACTAAAAAAGAAGAACAAGGGATTACAAGTACTAACCTGAGGTGCTTGTGCTGGGAAAGTTCCTCACAATGAATTCTCTCTTGAACTTTTATCTTCAGATTCTACATGGATATTTACTTATTTTCAGACTGTAAGTAACAGATTTCTTTTTTAACATTTATATTTGCCTCAATCAGGAGCAAGAGCGCATAGTAGTTAGCGGAAAAGGAATTAAAAGCTCAAGTGATCAGTCCTCTCTACTATCTGTTTTAGCTGTCAAAAGTTAATATATGAGAACTAAGAAGCGGTCAAGTTAGTTAGATCATATATCAGATCGAAACACCATTTTAGCTTAAATTGTTAGTGTTTATCACCTTGTTTGGATTGGGTATAAAAGCACCGGCACCACCTTATGATCACAATTTTCTTTCACCACAAGTTTCATTCAAATATGTGGGGTTCACTGCAAATTCATGTCAATGGGTATTTGGCTCCTTGGAAGTGGCAATCAAGGGTTCAATTTTCGATTTTTGTTTGAAATTGAGTTTGTTCATGTAAGAGACCGTCCTAATTAGATCCTCATATTTATTGTAGTGCTCCTATCAATTACATGCGATGACAGATATTAAGCCAGATTTTTATTTATTTTTTTAATACTATCAACTAACCACTAATAATTATCTACTTGTAAAAAAAAAAAAAACTACAAATTCATAAAAGAAAAATGTATGGCTAGCACACAAGTCGCAGCGACATTGGCACCTTTATTTTCAAATAAACATTCTGTTGTCTGTAAAAAATAAAGCAAGGCGCATGCGCAGGCCTGGCTTTTTTTTTTTTTATCATTTCAAAATAATTTAATAATATTTTTTTTTATCTTGACACAGTTCTTCAGTATTATAAGTTTTCATTTGAATTTTTTTAATTTTTTTAATTATTATATATCTGATATGAAAATAATAATGCTAATAATAAATTGTTCAAATTATTTTTTATTCTTAAAACTTTTAATTTTAATATATTTACAA
Source organism: Populus trichocarpa (assembly GCF_000002775.5). Taxonomy (NCBI): domain Eukaryota; kingdom Viridiplantae; phylum Streptophyta; class Magnoliopsida; order Malpighiales; family Salicaceae; genus Populus; species Populus trichocarpa. Next base: position 16,538,719 of record NC_037287.2, on the reverse strand, counting down.
AGCTTTCAATCACATATAAATTATGGATATATTATATTGATTGTTTTATTAACTTGCTTTGACAATCATAAAGTATTTTTGTTTTAAGTGTGTGTATATATATATACTGATAAAAAAAATTAAAATGATTGTATTTTTGTTTTTAATAACAATGTCAAAAAATTCTCTGAGACCATAATAATTTTTTTATGTTTAAAAAAAATTTGATTTCCCATAAGGTTTCCCATAACATATTACATACATACAAACTAATATAAACTTAAATAATTGGTACCGAGTTAAGCATCTCCGAGGAATTTTAAAGTTTTTGAGATGGAAATCATGTTTTACAAAATTTTAAAATTTTTATTTTATTTAAAATTAATTATTTTTAATATTTTTAGATCATTTTAATATATTAATATAAAAAAAATAAAATATATATATTTATACATCTCAAAAAAATTAAAATAATTTTAACCATAATATTAAATACTGCAGTTATATTTTATATTGCAAAAGGAGCCGCAACAAACTCTGAGATTTGCTTGTGGGCCGGTTCTAAAATTAGGGAAGAAGATTTCAATGTATTCTTGAACAGTATACAATTCTACAAATAAAATAAACACTAAAATAGGGGTGAGCACTGTTAAAATTTTCGAATTAGTCTAATTATCTGAACTAATTTGGATAAAAAATTTGAAACTTTTCAGAAAAAGGAAAAAGGTAGACAATTCATTGAAATAATTTCAAAGAATTTCGGGAAAAAAATTGGAAAGATTGATTAGATATATACAAGTCGATACAAAAATTTAATATGTTTTTTAAAATAAAAAAATAATTTATAGAAAGATTGATTAGATGCTAGACAAAACGCATTATGTTTTTCACAGTAGTTTCATTATACCTAGGTGAAAATTATGATCCGACCAGAAGGATATTCTTAACTAGAATCGGATGTTACAAGTGCTAAATTAATTCGAAACGATCAAATCGCGTAATCTTGTCATGCAAATATTGAAATGAATCGAGGGATACCCGGCGATGCCCAAAAGCTTAATATTGACAAATCGTGCGAAATTGATTATATCTTGCACTCACCATCAAACTTGTGCCCGAAGTTGTGAGGTATACTCTACTTAATCAGCACTTCAAGTCTTTTGTCCAATTGGAATAACTCGTCAACAGCAAAAGATTTTCACTTGCTTGGCGGCATCGTGCATGTTCTCGGTATATAAAATGCTAGTCCTAACAAGAGATGGTTATCATGGCATCAAGCAAGTACTGGCAGCGAAAATCAATTATGAGGCATTCTGGAAGTTGTGAGGTATCAGTACTTTTATAATTATGTATTCGTTGTTGCAATCTTTGTTCTTGAGATTCCAATTAATATTGATTTTTTCCCCTCTTATGATTAATATGTCTATTTCTAATTCCCAGCAAAGAAGGGTAGATAGAAAAATAAACAGACTGAAAGCAGAGATGGCAGGGATTAGGAAGCAGCAACAATGCATCAGACAAGGGCAAAGGGAAATAAGAGAAAGATTTGAAGAGATAGAATCAGAATGTGATGAGCTCAAAAAGGAGACTGAACTTGTATCTCAGGCAAGCGACAACATTCAACTTCGCCTTGATATCATGCTCAAAATCTTGAAAGCAAGACAAGAGAATGACTTCGCTAAAGCTGCTGATCTTACTTGCTCTCTCAGGTTGGTTTTTCGAATCTTCTTCTCTTATTTAACTTTTTTTATGTGCAATTAGTTTTTGCGTCGATCGGCTGAATGTTCTATGATTTATATGTTTCAAGTCCTTCGCCCGTCTATCTTAGAATGACATTGCTTGTGCGTTTTTAATTTGTTGTTGATATACAGGAGTGATGGGTATATGTTCGGACATTTCATGGTTATATTGGAACCTTTGTTAGATTGAGCTAGAAACAGTGTGTGTTTTTCGCAGCTTTTGAGAATTGTGTGGTTGATCCGAACAAGAGATAATACTATACTCTTATTGTTATGGAAAATTTGTAAGCTCTTAAATGTTGTTTGCAGGAAAAGTCTGCTTCCTTGAGGATGGTAACTAGAGAGACAAGCTGCTATTGTGGTCTTCGAAGATTGCCATATTATACTTTCCGAATAGATGTTTGTTTTCGGATATGAATTATCCACCATGTTTATGGACATAAGTTGCTTGTTCGAGCAATAGTATTTCTTAGAACCGTATAGTAATGTTAGCTGTGCGAGGACTTTGTCGTTTATACAATCAACTTATGGTTCGATTTATTTAATTGATATGAGTTGATACTGTTAGATGAAGCTATAACATTTCTAATTGATATTGATTACATCATAAAAAGAATTATGTAATTCATAAGACGATTATTTTTACCTATTATATCTAAAACATTTGAAAACATTATAGTATTTCATTGTTCATATAAAAAATTGAAGCACTAAGCATCTCAACTCTTCTTCTTTTTTTTTTTTTTTTCTAAACTTTTTTTTCATCCAATTAGACCATTATATAACCTAATTTGACTTTTTCTTTTTTTAATTCACCCCCTCCCTTTTTTTTTTTTTTTTCCATTCCAGCTCCCTTTTTTATTTGAGTTTCATTCTTTTCTTCTCCATTTTATCCTCATGTTATTTTTAACAATTGCTTAATTATTTTTGGATCAATATTCAAGTCAACTATATCATGTTGGGGTAACTCCCTCACGGTTTAATTTTAAACTCAAGTTAAATAGGGAGTCGGATTGAGACTTTTTTCTTTGAGTTTCATTCTTTTCTTCTCCATTTTATCCTGAGATTGTTTTTAACAATTGCTTAATTGTTTTTGGACCAATCAAGTCGATTATATAATGTTGGGGTAACTTCCTCACGGTTTAATTTTAAACTCATGTTAGATAGGGAGTCGGATTGAGACTTTTTTCTTTTAATTTCTTCATTTTTTTTTAATTTTTTTTTCCTCAAACTTTTTTTTTTCTAATCTATCGGGCTGTTTTTAAATCTGCCAAGTCGACTGGGTTATGTCAAGAAAACTTCTATAGGGTTTAATTTTAAACCCGAGTTAGATAAAAAGTTATTATTTTTCTCTCAATTTCTTTTTCAATATTTTTTATCACCTGTTGGTCTAGTTGCTTTTGAATCGATCAAATCGACCGAGTAAAGGCAGGGCAACTTCTAAATGGTTTAATTTTAAACCTTGACTAGATAAGGAGTTAAATCATGAGATTTCAAGGTTGATATGTTGAGCTGAGTTTAATAACAATATTAAATATTTTCTATAATCTTGATATTTTTTTATTACGTTAAAAAAATCTTTTAATCTGATATGTAATATTGTGGAGGCATGTAAACTCTTATCTAAGGATTTTGACAATAGTTCAAATTAAAAAAAAAAAAAAACTTAACAAATTAAAATTAAGCTGTGATAGCAAAAGCATTGAGATAACCAAATTTGAAAGTATCACTGACCAAAAGCTATAAAGTTAGTGCGTGTTTGGTAGTATAATATATAATGTTTTTCAAAAATATTTTTTAATTAAAAATATATTAAATTAAAGTTTTTTTATTATTTTTTACATTAACACATCAAAATCATAAAAAATAAAATATAAAAAAACATTAATTTTAATTTTTTTTACAATTTAAAAAACAGAAATTACCATAATTCTAAAAAAAAAAAAATCAACCTTCAACATCGTGTAATGTCTTAAATGAAAAGGTATAGTACAATGAAAAACTACCGGTAGCAAGCTAGGTTGGTAGTTATAATGTTGTCACCACCTCCTTATCATAAAATGATTTCTCACAAAACATTGCAACAACTTTGACATAAAGCAATGAAATTTGTGTTGACAATAATCCCTAAACTTGCAAAATTTAATAAAAGTCATATTGTGTGAGATATATATATATATATATATATATTAATGTCCAATATCGCTAACTAGGGACATCTAATTGGTTGGCGCATGGACTCGATTGATAGACGGAATTTCAAGAAATCATTTTAAAAAGATAAATGGGCATAAATGCTTGTACGTTCCATAACTTTGATTCAAGTGTTTGATTGGACCAAGGCCCAATCCAAACGTTGATCTAGAGCTAACAACATGGTATTGACCACTAAGGCATTGGAGACTGTCTTCTAGGTTAAAATGTACGGTAACGTTTTGTTATTATTTGGGATAGAAAAATAAAAACAATTAAAAAAAAAAAGACAAAACAGAAAAGGATATGGAGATGTAATTATATGTAATACTGGTGTATAAGATAAAATAATTATTTTTATATTATATTTAATTATAATGAATAAGATATAAAAAAATATATAAAAAATTTTATTTTATTTTTAATGTGTATTAGTATCTAATTTATATATTTTAAAAATAATAATTAGATTTTTTTCACACTAATTTATATTAAATATTAAAATTAATAATATTATAATAATTTTGGTTATAAAACTCGGATTGACCTGCCAAGTCGACCTGAATGGATTGTTAATGGGTACTCTAAAATTGCATCCTGACCAGTAAATAATTAATTAATAACTGAATCTGGACGAAGGAGCACGACACAACCAGCCATCCCCAGGAGGACTGCACCTCAAAGAAGAAGAAGAAGAAATTTCCAAAAATATGGTTCGGAAAAACACTCCAGAATTTACAAACAAGACTTAAACCCGGCAATAAGCAGAGGAAGAGTAGATATACTCGTGTATATATTTTTTATCTTTTTTGATGAAAAGGATTACTTTATTGTAATTTTTTAACAAAAAAATAGTTGCTATCAAATAAAATAGCTAGCTGATAATTCTCTAACCTACTCAAATCTTGCTTTACAAACTGATCTGCAACACTACTACACAAGAGTATAATATTTAACACTCTTTAACCTTTTATCCAGCACTGCAATTTTATTGAGATTTCCCTGCGTTCTCCAAGATCTATCCTTGTTGGAGTGTGTCGGCCAAATAGGAGCACTTGTGGAGTCTGTTTCTACTTTCTATGACCCCGGCCATCCACCTGATTAGAGCGTACTCATGAGTAGAAGAGCTAATATCGAACGCCCGCCTTCATAACTCCATGTTGAGGCATATTCCAGCATTTATTTATGCGAATTGGTCCATCTCTGCACGCCCCATCAAAACTGCGCGTAAGATCCTTGCCAATATACATAAATTTAACATCATGTGTTTTTATCTATGTAGCCACCCGATAGAAAAGTAATGAAAATAGGGGAATGTCAGCGGCTGCTAGAGAGACACTCGTGTTTTCCTGTTTGTTTCTAGATTTTAAAAATATTTTTGAAAAAAATTAAAAGAAAATTAAATTTTCTTTACTTTAAATTAATATTTTTTATATATATTTTCAGATCATTTTATATGTTAATATCAAAAATAATTTTTAAAAATAAAAAAAATATCATTTTAATATATTTTCTAGTTAAAAATATTTTTAAAAAAAACCACAATCAATTAAATTACATTTCAATTAATCTCTCTAGGCTTCTGGATAACCGGATAAAGGTTATTAATTAAGAAGTAAGAACTTCAAAAGAGAGAGAAAACACTGATCTTATCTCTCACTCTCCTCTCCGACACACTTCCAAGTACGTAAATATGTAAAGCAGCCTTCACATGGATACCATCTTCTACTTCCAGTTTGCCATACGTCGCCTATGGATCCAAACCACCTGCCCGCTGTTTAGTTTCATATTCAAATCTTTCTTTCCTTTGATTCATCCCTTTATAATCATCATTGATCAGAAGTAAAAATTAGTCACATTTTTCACTTAAACTGGACGTCTTTTATGGACTTGATCATGGGTACCCATAAAAAGAAATTGCTCTTCAGATGATTCATGATAGAGACAAAATTGTTTCAGTTTCAACTGAGGGTACTAGGCAAAATTGGCATTTATGGTGGTTTAGCAATCAATGGAGTGGTAGGGGCTGAAGCGGCATGCATGGCTAATGGGTTTTGAGAGGGGCAAAGAGAGATTTTGCTTTGGGGATTTGAAAAATCTCTACTAAGGTTTTGAGACTTTGTTGTTGTTAATTATAATTTCTTTTTTCTTATTATTATTTTCTCTTTCAACTCTTTTACAATTTTGACCTGTAATTCCAATCTTCATTTTCGTAAACTGACTTCGTGGATGATATACTGAAATGCTATTATATTTAATTGAAAAATAAAATTAAAAAGAAAATCAATTTAGTAAAAGGAGGATTTAAAAAAACAAAAGCCTTAAAAGTGACATAAAAAATAATAATAATGTTGTAATTAAATGGTGAAATTGAAAACAATAATAACTTTTACATAAAAATCAAGAAAAAAAATTAAAAACCAAAATAATGAGAATCATATTAGAAAATATAATATCATTAATTTTATAAAAAGGTCAACATGTAATTTTTAAAATAATTTTTAAAGAAGAAAAAAGAGAAGAATAGAAAAAACTAAATTGATGTTTTTAGGTGTTTTTTTATGATTTTGATGTGTTGATGTTAAAAATAAAATATTAAATCTTTTATTTAACTTTAAATTATTTTTTTGTATTTTTATGTACTAATATAAAAAAAATTAAATAAAAAAAATATTATTTTAATATATTTTTAAATAAAAAATATATTAAAAATAATTATTACCATAATAATTATACATGGACAGATTTTTAAATTTGAAGGTATCATGTACATGCCAACTTTTTTGCGTTATAATATTTTAAAAAAAATTAAAAATTAAAAATTAAAAATTAATATTTTTAAATTGTTTTTATATATTAATATTAAAAATAAATTTTTTTAAAATATATTATTTTAATATATTTTCAAATAATATTTTTAAAAAAGTAATCACTTCTGTTTTTCAAAAAAGCGGAGAGCTAAAACGGTTTTTCAAGATAGTTCATATACAACGTGCATAAAAACTGATTTTACAATAATTTGAACTTTATAAAAGAAAAATGTTTGGGTAGGTTGGAAGCAAAGGTAGCAGTGCTGATCGCGCGACACGGACGGTGGGTGCAGCCTTTTTTGAAGGGAAAAAGCAAATTCGGGAGATTCGCAGGGCGATCGCGCGATGTCTGGAGGTTACCGGTCGTTTTTTCGCGATACAGACCACATGAGCCTTGTGGGAGACGTCACAGTCGAATAAATTAAGTACAAGATCGGCAATGCAATAAATTAAGAACCGGTGATTGTATCCGAAGCAAATCACTCAAGTTGAAGAAAATGGAACCGTAACTGAAAATTTGACATTGACGGCGACGCATAAATCTGTAAAATAAGAGGACGGTGGAGAGTAGTTCGTCAGAAGTGGATAAATTAGTTAATAAACACACAAAATTAAAAAAAAATTAATAAATTTATATTGGAGTTTTTAGATAAAATAGTATAAACATTTAGTAAATTTCACTATTACTTAAAACCGGTAAGAAAATTATTGCACTTTATAATAGTAATATTTAGTAAATATTGCATTTCTGAAACGCAACGTAGTCAAATTGTACTATTTCTAACTCAATTAATTAACTGATTTTTAATAATCAGTGAAACCGATCGACTGATTTTAAAAATAACAAGAAAAATCTAAAAAATATCAAAACTAGGGGGCTTCGGTGAAATATTTTATATTTAAATATCCAACGGTCCGCATAGCGACGCAATGGCTATTATAGGAAAAACAGCCTCAAAAAACTCTTGTAAATATTTGAGCGCGATCTAACTGTTGGATCAAAAATTATAATTATTTTGAGTTATTATTTTGATCTAGCGCTACCAGACTTCATCTTGAGTCTAGACTTATTTGTCGAAAGCGTAGTGAAAGCACATATCTTATGTTTAGGCGTGTTGGTTTAAGTGAAAAGAGAGTTTTGCGTGTTATAGTAAGGAAAAAGCTTGAAAAGCGTACTTGTTGTTGGTCCATAAATGCATATATTAAGCCTTTCACGTAATCTATTTGAGGCAAATTCTCTTTTAGTTATGGCAGACTCACACTTGACTTATTAGAATCATTCACTACCGTGTGAACAATAATCAATTGAGATTTTAATTAAAATTTGTTTTTTAGTTTACAAGTTGAATGAAAACAATTTTGTCTCATAAAACTCAAAACTTCATAAAATCATGGTTTCTAACCGGTTAATAGAACTAGATCTAATCGGTTGATCGGTTGAGGTAAAAGATTAGAATTAGATCATGTCGTGCTTTAGAAGCGCGACATGGTCAAACTGTGCTATTTTATTTTTTCATATGATTTTATTTGGTAATTTTTCATATTTATTTTGTTAATGTTTTTTAAAAACTAAATTCCACAAAGAAGTTGCCAAGGATAATTTTTTTTTGGCATTGACGGCGCTGTTGCATTCATATTAATTAAACTTTTATTTCATTTTTTTCAAAGCAAACTTAATGATTTTGAGTAAATTGATTTTTTTTCATTTTGAATAAAAAAAACTAAAATATCCTCGTATATAATATATTATAAACGCATCGTATCAGAAACACTCTCTCTTTATATGTAATTTCTCTCTTTTTAACTAAAGAAAATCCAGATCTTCATTTTTTTTCCCTCTAAAAAAATCAAACAAGAAAAGAAAATCTTAACTTCACAATCTCAAAAAATGCAAATCTAAACTTTCATTAAGCCCGATAACAGTACTGTTCAAATTCAATTAAGCCCCATTTTCCCTTCAAATTCCAAATAAAAAGAAATCCCAAAACTCAAAACACTGATTCCATTCAAAATTCACACATTTTTCCCAGTAACCAAACACATTAAAAACTACCTAATTGAACAAACAATTAAAATCCAGGAAAACACATATCTTTATCTTATTGGAGTTGGTAGGTCTCGATTCAATACGAGTCTCTTTGCTAAAATATTTTTAAAAAATAATTTTCTTAATCTTTTTTAAATATTAGATTTAGAAGTATAAAAATATGATATACGGCGAATGCTTTAGGGATTGAAATGAATGTAATAAAATGATAAGTACTTTGAGGTGTGTATTCCCAAAAATTTTAAATTTTTTTTATTTAAAATAATTTTTTTTTATATTTTCAAATCATTTTAATATTATTAAAATAAAAAATAAATTTTCTTTTATTATAACATATTTTTAAATTAAAAACATTTTAAACTGCCATCATCAACACGATCTCTCGATTCTTTTAAATGTTAAAAAGCAAGATGACAAAACTAGCATAACTCGAATGAAGCGTTGCGTTTCAGTGTTCCCACCGCCTTTACTCGTGTTCATAAAGCGTAAAAATTAAAATGCCTTGACTTATAATCTACCGTACAAAGGTGGGAGCATTCACTCAACAAACATGGCGATTTTTTATTTTTATATATATATATTTTTATTTTTTGCTTGAGATGTTTGAAACCCGAGGCCCATTTGGGAGGAAGTTCTCTTCGAGATTTCTCTGTCCTTTCTCAAATTGAAGCTCAGCTATCTCAGGTATGATCTATGGTTAAGATAGATTACCTTCTGCTATTAGCAAATTTAATCAGCTCGCACCGCTCATCTTGATTCTTCATGTTTTTCTTAGTTGGCTTTTAGAGGATCACGGGGAAGAAATAGAAGATTTAAGCTAAGCTGAGAGAGCGCCAAGAGCGGTCGATCTCACGGTCGCCGGCCTTGTTCTTGTCTCAGTAATAGATCGAGTTTTTCTTTTGTTTTTTCCGCCTAACCAGTCAAAACAATGAGTTTCATGCCTAGCCCACGTGTATGGTGGATTGATTAGCTTTGCCATATTCATCCACGTCTGACCCAAATAGCCTTCTACAACCTTCAAGTCTTCATTTATTTTGCAGAGTTTAAAGAAGATGAATGTAGAGAGAAATATATCCGGTACAACGATAAAATAAAAATAAAAATAGAGCCAATTTGCCCTGGGTTCATATATAGTCTTGAACCCATGTGAATATGTCCACACGAGAGATAAGTGATCAATGTTAAATGGAGACATAAATTTAGATTTAAAACGTGTTTTCTGCAAAAGCTGTCAAATTGTAGGTTTCATGGCTTGCGCGTTGTTGAAGATGGTAAAAAAATATATATATATCAATTTGAAAGAGACAATTAGCTAATACCGTGCCTTCATTAAATACGTGTACTTTCTATCTTTATGATCGGTGATGAATAGATTAGATTTGACTCTCAAGTGGAATGCACACGGTGTCGACATGTGTTTGTCGGTTCTCTATCATAACTTGCCTTTTATTTGAGTTTATTTATTTATTTATTAATGTAGATATGCGGTTAGTTTATATATATTTTAATTAATTTTGAGGTCTTGCTTGTGGGGGGTTACGTGGACACCTTGGATCCGATCTAGAGATGAGTGTTGCGTGAATCGGTGTTTTTACAGAGTTGAACCATCATCATTCCCGAGTCTGTAAAGAAGAAATTTGACCACATGATTTGTCCTGGCTTGAGAAAAATGATAACAAAAAAATTTATTAGTGGTTGTTTGATGTAGTGATATTTTCTACTTTTTAAATTGTTTTTTTATATTAAACGATGATTTTAAGTGTTTTTGTTTTATAATTTTGGTATATTAATGTTAAAAATATAAAAAAAAATATTTTGATATATTTTTAAATAAAAAATAATTTTAAAAAATATCTACATGTAAAATCATAATTATGAGAGATAACTTAACTGGTCAAGTATTGAATTTACTCCCTAATATTTACGAGCTTGAGTCCTCTTAGATATGCAAGTTAGTTCAGACATTCATATGCATGGCTCTTAATCTGACTTTTTAAAAAAAATTATTTTGAAAAAACAACTAAAATATCAAAAATAACTTACAATTTATTACTTCTTAGAGAAGGTTTTTATTTTCTTAATAAGCGTAACAAAACTAAAGACCTCCTCGCAGTGTCTAGAAGACACTCCAATACTGTATGTTATTCGGGGTATCAAGGAATAATTTCATAAATTTTTAATATTTTTTATTTAAAATATTTTTAAATAAAAAATACAATTAACAGATTTTAACAGGAAGTTCCTCGTCGAATCATGTAAAGCAATCGCGCGAAGTTCCGAGTATCGTACCGCTTTCTCCACGATGTCGTGCGATTGCAATAAGACGTCTTTGACTTCATATTGAACTTAGGAAAATTTCCTTCTTATAAATTAAGAAGAACTAAAATGAGGAACAGCATGGAGGAACAGCATGGATGCAAAACAAGTAGCGGAAAGGCCCTATCTCGGAACAACAAGGAAGAGTCTGGTATGCATATACATATAAACCATGCTGCCACCTCATATATATACTTTGGTCATGATTCCTCTGATCGTTGTTAATTGTTTTCTTGGCTCCCTTCTCATCAGTTCCTTGTTCATATATAGATTATCAGTCGTCCATGCTTTTTCTTTTTTCTTTATTGAAATTCTAACGTATATAATTTGTTGACAATCCTAGCAGAAAAGGAAAAAAAGTGGCGAACAAATAAGTAGACGCATCAAAAGGATAAGGGCTGATATGGTTGAGATTAGCGAGGGGCAAAAGCGCATAAGGGAAGGGCAAAAGGAAGTGAGGGAACAATTTCAGGAGATAAATAAAGAGGCCGCCAAACTAAAAGAGGAAACTAATCTAATCACCAAGCAGAGTGCTGCAAATCAACTCAGGATTGATCTTATGTTTCAAATCCTCAGAGCGAGAGCAGAGAATGATTCTGCCAAGGATGCCTTTCTCACTCAAGCCTTGCGGTTTGTGATCCTCTCCACATCTTTGTACCTTCAGTTTAATTTGATTACCGGTCGTCACGACCAACTTGAATAATGTATATAGCAGTAGAAGACTTGGAACTGCAGATATATGCATGTTAATGGAATCTTAAGAGATCAATATGATTTACTAACGTTATCTTTTGTTTAAATGTTATGTTTCAGGGAGCTAATGACAAAGCAGGACATGGGCAAAACCAGGGTTTGTGAACAGAAGCAAGGCCAGGATTAATGACCAACCGTGTTTCTCATTACTTGTACTTTTCTTTTTTCTTGTCGAGAAGCGAGAACAATCTAATTTACGTTGTTTCTTCCTTGTATGCTGTTTTTTTTTTTAATGTAATACACCCATGTTATAAAAGAGTATTCGCCATCAATAATCGCTACAAGCTATAGGCTTTCTATGGCCCTACCGATGATATCCTATATTGAAGCTGTAATTTGATTTTAAAGCCAGATTTTAAAGGTATCATATATGTTTGCATGTTTAGTAATTGCCGGATTACCATGCATTGTCTTCTATGTTATAACTTATAATTCTTAAGAATCACAATAAGAATTCTTGAGAGAGAAAAGAAAAGACATTATCACAAGAAGAAGCATCATATTCTGCTAAGAATCTAAAAATTGCTTTTACATGTCAAACAAATCCTAAAATATGGATGGTAGGATTGGAATAAAGAAAAATCTTCGAAGCTATTGGAAAAAAGATAGATGCTTAAAGCTTATCGAGAAAGATCGAGAGAGAGTGAGGGAGAGATTTAAGATCACATTAAATTTTTATTGTTTTGGGTATTAATATCGTCGAGAATGACTTGTTTTTAGATCCAAGAACACAGGGATTAATTTACTCTCCTTTTGACGTGATCTGACCCAGCATGCATTAGAGCTATGCTATATATTTGATCTTCCATTACTTTTACTAACAGAGTATTTATTTAAAGAGTACTGTCGTGAGAACTGGTTATACTTGAGATTAAGCTAGATCAGTTCTCCAAGTGAAACTTTATTTTATTTTCTTTTCCCGTAAACATGGGGATAGCTGTGTGGTGTTCTTTTCCATTATGCTGTGATCATTCTTTTTATTAGGTTATATGATCTTAGCAAACTAGTAATAAAACGCAAGTTTATTATTTACGGTTGATATAAAATCACCTTGTTTTCAAATACATTAATTCCATATCAAAAAGTTTCGTCGGCTCAATAGTTCTAACATATAAGAGGTTAAATTAAGAGCAGTTTTTTTTTTCTTTCTAAATGTGGTTAAATAAAGTTTTCGAAAGTAAAGAACAAAAAAAGGCTAAATCCATTCTAATGCATGATCAAGTCAATAAATAAGCTCTGCATGGAAGATGAAAAAGACTCAAATACCGTTTCGGAGCGCGGTGCAAACCGCGTTCCCAAAAAATTTAATTTTTTTTTTACTAAAATTTAATATGATTTGTATGTTTTGGATCGTTTTAATGTGCTGATATTAAAAATAAAAAAATATTATTGGCATATATTTTAACACAAATTATTTAAAAAATAACCACTGTCAGACTGCCAAATATAGTCTCAATAGTTTTAACACACAAGAGGTTATGAAAATAGCAGGGTTTTTTTATTTCTTTCAAATATGTGGTCAGCGAAATTTTTCAAATGCAGAGAAAAAAAAAATCGTCTTAGATGGGAAGACGTGTTTGGTAGAGCATGAAGACGATTCAAGTTGATTTGTTCAATAGAGTTTTGGGAGGGGTGATGGCTAAAAGGGACGTGGAGTTCTCGTGCATGATCGAACGAGCACTTTATATATAGGAGAGAAGATATAATTGACGAGTGTAATTTTATTATTATCAAATTAATGGTAAGGATTAGGCCTTCTATTGTCTCTTGTATATTATAACCTTAGAAAAAACTTTTATATTTAGTAGAAATTATCCTTTTAGAAAAGTTAAGATTTTCTTGTTCTTCGTAGATATTATGAAAAACCGCTTGAGAGGCAACTCTGATGGGGATTAAGGAAGATACGCTTGTAGCAAGTGATAGATACGGAGAGCAATGTTCGGTTAAAATATCAGTGGTCGTCGTCATGGAAAATTGCAGCGATAACAATGAGAAAAATATTAAAGCTAATGTTGTTGAAGATAATGTACGTTAACGGTATAGAATATTTTCTCACTAATACCAATGATTTCACAATGAGGTAATGGATATTGGTTCTGTGTTTTACAGCACTCGATCCATGTAGAAGCTGGTTCTCATTTAGCAGTCGGGTTGTTTAATAGATGATATTTCCCCATCAATCTTCTTGGAATCAGGATAATTTGTACAAATTCCATCACCGATATAACAATTTTGTCGGTATTTATATTTATAATTCATTGGTAAATATTTTATTTATGGATTTATAAACAGAAACCGTCCATTGAATTCTCATTATAGAAGGTGGAACTGTGTTGAGATTAGAAGGAAGGAATAACTGTTTGTTACAGAAAAAATATAGAAAAAAAGAAGAAAAAATAAGGAAGAGAAGAGAAGGATGGATTGTGATATTATAAATTAAATATTAATAATATCTAAATATTTTTTATTTACAGTAAAATATTAATCAAAACTACATATGAATGATATTAAAGGATCGTTTGAGAACGTGTTCCTACCTGTATTTTTAAAAAAATTAAATTATTTTTGTTTAAAATTAATATTTTTTATATTTTTGGATTGTTTTGATACACTGATATCAAAAATAATTTTTTTAAAATAAAAAATATATTATTTTAATGTATTTTTAACTAAAAAACACTTTAAAAAACAACAACAACCACATTTTCAAACACAATATAAATAATAAATAACTAATTTCTTGTTTTGTGTTTTTTTTTTAATTATGAATATAACTAATCTTACATTTCTTGAAATTAATAACATTATAAGCTGTGAATCACCGTAGATTTATAAAACAAAATTATCTCTATAAAGCAAAAATGGAAGACAACATCGTCGTGGTGCGAACCTCAAGAAATGCGTGGAAGAAATCGAAGAAGTGGTCCTTAATTGTTTGTCGTGCACGGAATATAGCAATCAGCCATGACTTGTTGGCAATCTTTAAAATTATTAATTAGTTCTAGTAATTTCATAAACTATATCTGGTAATCTTTATATATTTAAATCTGTTTTGAAGACAATCCTTCGATCTTTCTCGATTTATTTTATTTTTGGATAGCATGAGAAAATTACTATATATTTTAAATGAAAATTTAAGAAATTGAAGATGGTCAGCATTTTAATTAGGTGGATTATTTAAAGATTTTGATGATAAGACGATCAATTAATTAATTAGTTTTAATAAATCACAGGAGGAATTAAGTTATAATTATCGAAATGTCTGAGTCGAGCGAGAACGTGAAAAATCACGCGACCTAATCTTGAGTCGTGCGAGGAATCAGGCCTAGTCGAACGATTTCTGGCAGTATGATGTTGTGCGTGGGCGCAGTGTTTTTTTTCTTGAAGTGATCTCACGATTTATTTATTTGACTTGCTGCCATAGAGCGACATCGTGCGATGTCAGGTAGTTTGGAAAACATCAAGTTCCCATTAAAAGAACGAAGTTTCAGGAACCGCTCAAAATCCGATTGTAAAAAAATTGACATCAATGTGTCTTTTATTATTATTAATAGTATATAATGAGAGGAGGTGTGGGACGGCAGTTTCGAGGAAAGGTGCAAGTCAAAAAAAGTCTAGTTGCTTCGAATGGCTGCCACCTCTCTCTCTCTCTTTTTTTTTGTTGAAAATTTTACCTTTTGAATATCAACTTCTCTCTCTCGTCTCTCTCAGGTGTGATCGAAGTTTAAGAGGATGCATGGGTTACCTCCTAATATTTGCAAATCTAACTGGCGGAGATATCACAATTAATGCTTCCGAGAAGAACGAATACAGATGACTTGCATTTTCCAAATCCTTAAATATATGGATTCCCAACTAAGTCAGACTTAACTGCATCACAAGTACAGATGTCAAAACAAAGTTCGGTTTCGCTCTTCACAAGGCCATCATCGTGCGAAAGCAGCATCCTTCGCGTGGTATCGCACGATCAAAGATAAGACACAATACTATTGTCTTCTTTTTTCTTTTTTTTTAATGCCAACCATTATAGCGAGGGGCCCAGAGGAAAAGAGTGGGCAACTTGCTTTCGATTATCCACGGACCGACCTCCGTTTCCTTCACAGGTTTATTTATATATTTTGCGATCTAAATAAACACTTAGATCGCGAAGTTATCACCATCACCGTAGCAAAACTCTCATGCATGTGCAGGTTGATCATGAAGAGCTGCATTTATACAAAATTAGTTGGCGAGAGGACTTCTCTCGGAGCAACTCGAAGAAAACTTCCGCAGGTATAATTTAGAATTGCATGCCATTCTTCGTTTTATTGTTTTTGGACTTGTGTGTTTTAGAATTAGATTGTACGTCTCAAATTGTGACTGTCATTTTCATTATTGTTTGTTTACTTTCTAACAATCTAAAGATTACTTGAAACAGAAACGAGAAAATAATGACAGGAAATTAAGCAGGAGCGTCAAAAGGATAAGAGCTGACATGGTTGAGATCAGCGAGGGACAAAAACGCATAAGAGAGGGACAGAAGGAAATCAGGAAAAGATTTCAAGAAATAAGCGAAGAGGCTGCCAAACTGAGAGAGGAAACTAACGTAATCTCCAAGCAGAGCTCTGAAAATCAACTCAGGCTTGATCTAATGTTTCAAATAGTCAAAGCAAGAGCAGAGAATGATTATGCCAAAGACGCCTTGCTCACTCAAACCTTACGGTTAGTCATCCTCCAAATCTTTGTGCCTTGTGTTTAATTGTTTTCCTGGTCTGCAAGATAAAGTTCTATTATGTAGGAGATGAGGAATATATCGTATTAGAAACAGAGAAATTAGAAGAGTTCCAGGCGCTGCAGTTATCTGCACGTTAATTTTCTTTTCTTAGTGGTTTTATGCATGTGATAGGGTTTACTGACGGTCTATTAATTTGTTTCAATATTTTTTTTTAGGGATTTGATGGGAAAACGGAACTTGAGCAAAAGCAATCCTTCCGAGGAGAAACAAGAAGAACAATGAGTTGTATACAAACCATGTTTAATAAAAGTGCTATCCCCGTGTTTCTTTTGAGTTGTAGTTGTGATATATTCAAACCATGAGAACGATATTAATGCTACAGTTTAATGATATTTACGTTATCGTTTGTTTACTTTGTACTGAAATATTTTTTTCTAGTTTTATTATCGCAATAATCACAATGACTCTAGTCCTTATATTAATATATATTATCATGATTATAAAAAAAAATATTATTTTAGGATGCAAATCGTGTCCTTCAAAAATTTTAATTTTTTTTTGTAAAAAATTAAAAAAAAAATTATATGTTTTGAATGATTTTAATATGGTAATCTAAAAAAAAAATTAAAAAAATTATATATATTATTTTAATATATTTTAATTTAAAAAATTATTTAAAAAGCAACATAATCACATTTCCAAACTAACTAACTATCTCCAAGTTCAAAAGAATTTGCAATAAAAAGGTACAAGGGCTTATTGGGACCTTTCTCCAGCTTCATGTACGTACCCAAATGGAAGGCGTTAAAGAAATTAAATCATAATTAAAAAGTTAATATTTAATAAAGTGTTAATATATAATATTGAATTATGCCAGAAGAAAAAAGATTAGCTAGCTCACATGCATTCCTACAATCAAGTTTTTTATGGAGGAAAATGTGAAAAAAAAAAATGAAGAGGTTAAAAATTAACATTTAGAAAAACAATACATGAGGTTTCGGTAATTGGAATTATTACAAGAAACAAATTGATATATTTTTTGTTTATGATGAGAAGAAATTAAGAATTTCTTTTTTTATTTGATAATGAACAAATTACGAATTTGAACTTTACCAAAAAAAAAAAAACAATTAACAACGTCATAGCGAGTTTATCCTTTTCTTCTCTTCGGTTCTTTATTTATTTACTAACGTAGGTCATGACGCTCACGCTTACGCTTGGTCATTTTTTAAGAGAAAAGTAGAACAAAGAATCGTGGGCTGCATGGCTGTAAGTGATGGGAATATTGACCGAAGCCTTGGGCTGCCGAAGCCGGTTTCAACGCGAAAAAAAAAGCCTTCAAGAAAACCATCAGCTAAAAACTATGTGAATGTTTTACTGTTTTAAAGTAGTTCAATTCATATTAAAATATTAAAATGTATTTTAAGTTATAAATTATCATTTTACTCTTATTTTTTTATTTATAAGCTTTGTTTGAGGTGTAAAATAATCTTTACACGTATATAATTTTCATTCTTTACTTGTTTGGGGGCAAGAATGTTTTTTTTATTTTTTATAACAAAACAATTATTATATTGCTTTTAAAAAGTTAACAATAATATCCTTTGATCCAGAAATTGTAGTTTCATAATAGTTTTTTTATTGTTATTCTTGTTGTTTAGTCCTAGGGATTTTTTTGTTTTTTTACAAATTAGTAAACAGTATGATTACTCCATTACCCTTGACATTTAGATTTTTTAGCCTTAGCTTCAAGGGTTTGGTTGTAATTTCATAATGGTCTTTTGTTATTATTGTTTAGTATTATGGGCATTTTTGTTTTTGTACAAATGAGAGAGAGAGAGAGAGAGAGAGAGTTGTCGACGCATGCCTCACACGAGTCAACCACTCCGCCGCCTTCGTTTTGATCATAATTATGACACATCATTTGATCCGTCTCATCATCCTTTTCCTTCCTGGGTAGCACATGTATGGTAGTTGGGTATGGTTTGATGCCAATTCACTTTTATTTTTTCTTTCTTTCTTTTCCTTCTTTTCTTCTTCGGATTACGTGTTGGCCATGTAAAACATTATACTTGCCATTCAACTTCTTTTTCTTTTAATTCATTCCTTCTTCTCTTAATTAATTTTTTTTTATTAACAATGATTATTTTTAATTGGATTTTATTTTTGATTTCATTTCTGGTGGTTTGATTTTTCTATTTTTTTTAATCAAATTTGGTCCTTATTTTTTAATTGTTAATTTTTTTTGTTTTTAATCATTTTCTTGATTGATTTCTTTTGAATTCCATCCTTAAGGATTTATTTTTATTTAATTTTTATGTCAAATTTGGTTCCAATTCTTTTAATTGCTATTTTGTTTAATCATTTTCTTAATTGATTTTTTTTCAATTTCATCCCTAAATATTAAATTTCATTTATTTTTTATGTCAAATTTAGTCATGTATAATTATTTTAATTAATATTTGTTTTGTTTTGCATTGTTTTTTATTGATTTTTTTTCCTTCTCAATTCCATCCTTTAATATTTGTTTGATTAAGAATCTTGCTTCTTAGTTTTTTCGGGTTTACTTCTAATGGGGTCACCTGAGTCTCATGACCCGGGTTAGAGATCTAAAATATTAGCCTAAGCCGATTTTGATATTTTATAATCATTTTTTTCAAATATTCTTTTGTCATAATTTTTTTCGGTTTCCTATTTATAGGGTCATCCCAATTAAATGTCCTAGATCATATGTTTGATTTATTGACTTAGGTTGGCTATCAGGTTCACTCGAGACTCTTTTTTTATCTTTTTGTTTTTATATATTTTCATCATATCTTTTGATGTTTCTTTTATCGGTCTACGGTTCTTTAAAAAGAAAAACCCTACAAATGAATGGCTATTTCCCTCGACATGGCTAAAAGTATTCCACCTTTTCTTCGCATATGATTTGATTTCTTTCTCCGGAAAGGATCTAATAGAGGTGCAAGTGACGGTAGATGTCTTGATTCCTTCTCCTTTTCCTTTGTGATGGCTTAGTTCAAAGAATTAGCAAGCGAAAGCACTTCATTAATTTGTTGATCTATTGAATGAACTTAAGGGTTTTGATTGATTTATGTTACTCGCATTGAATAATATTGTATATGATATGTCTCAAGTTTTTGCCTCTAGCTTTTTGAAAAACTAATATATAAAAATCCAATTATCCTATTTGAGCATATATTTTTAGGTTTGGTATCAGCATAAATGCGACAGAGGTTCTTCTAGAAGAGTGAGTATAAAAAAATGATGCTTTAACTATATAAAAATAAATAAAACTAAGAATGCATTGTGGAGCAAGATTCATTGTAGCGTGTAAAGATGTTTTTTTGACATTCAAAATGCAAGTAAACGAATAACAAATTAAGGGGCAATTTTTATTTTCATGGAGTTTAATTTGTATTATCAAATTAAATAAGGATAAATTGGTTTTTTTATATATATATTTTTTTACGGTTATTAATTTACCCTTTAAATAAAAAAATGTATTGGAGGCAAGAAGTGTTTTTGACTTTTTATCTTTTTTTTTCACAATATAATTACTTAATTACTCTTTACATTTTATTTCCTTGAACTTGCTTCCAAGGGTGTTTTCATCATTTTATTATGATTTTTTTTTGTAATTATCAAATACACTCAAGGGTAATTAAGTATTTTAACATATATAAAAGATATTTAAAAATAAAAATTAGTTGGTGAATGTAACGAATGCACTGGAAAATGGGAAGAGCCTGTGCCTTTCACGCGGGTTCCTCCGCTGACCAGACACCACCTTTCATGGTGGAGTTTCAACTTCTCTCTCTCTCGGCTGTCTCAGGTGTGATCAATGTTTAAGAGGATGCATGGGTTACGTCCTAATATTTGCAAATCTAACTGGCGGAGATATCACAATTAATGCTTCCGAGAAGAACGAATACAGATGACTTGCATTTTCCAAATCCTTAAATTATATGGATTCCCAACTAAGTCAGACTTAACTGCATCACAAGTACAGATGTCAAAACAAAGTTCGGTTTCGCTCTTCACAAGGCCATCATCGTGCGAAAGCTTGAGATCGGGCAGCATCCTTCGCGTGGTATCGCACGATCAAAGATAAGACACAATAATATTGTCTTATTCTTTTTTTAATGCCAACTTATAGCGAGGGGCCCAGAGGAAAAGAGTGGGCAACTTGCTTTCGATTATCCACGGACCGACCTCCGTTTCCTTCACAGATTTATTTATATATTTTGCGATCATTAAATACTTAGCTCACGAAGTTATCACCATCACCGTAGCAAAACTCTCATGCATATGCAGGTTGATGATGAAGAGCTGCATTTATACAAAATTAGTTGGCGAGAGGACTTCTCTCGGAGCAACTCGAAGAAAACTTCCGCAGGTATAATTTAGAAGTGCATGCCCTTCTTCATTTTATTGTTTTTGGACTTGTGTGTTTTAGAATTAGATTGTACGTCTCAAATTGTGACTGTCATTTTCTTTTTCTTTTTTGTTTTAATTTCTAACAATCTAAAGATTACTTGAAACAGAAACGAGAAAATAATGACAGGAAATTAAGCAGGAGCGTCAGAAGGATAAGAGCTGACATGGTTGAGATCAGCGAGGGACAAAAACGCATAAGAGAGGGACAGAAGGAAATCAGGAAAAGATTTCAAGAAATAAGCGAAGAGGCTGCCAAACTGAGAGAGGAAACTAACGTAATCTCCAAGCAGAGCTCTGAAAATCAACTCAGGCTTGATCTAATGTTTCAAATAGTCAAAGCAAGAGCAGAGAATGATCATGCCAAAGACGCCTTGCTCACTCAAACCTTACGGTCAGTCATCCTCCAAATCTTTGTGCCTTGTGTTTAATTGTATTCCTTGTGAAATTAAAGAATTATCTCAATTCAATAACTTAAACTATTAGGTAAGGTCCCATGATATGATTTATATTATTTTCTAACACACCCCCTCAAGTGAAAGCCTTTCAGACTTGAAACTTACACAGGTCCACATTACCTTGTGCTTAATTTTTATCAAATAAATAGGGATTGTGAGATTCGAACTCGTGACCGCTTGGTCATCAAGGCTTTAATATCATGTCAAAGAACCATCTCAACTCAATAGCTTAAGCTATTGGGTGAGGTCCCATGATATGATTTATATTATTCTCTAACATTCCTGGTCTGCAAGATAAAGTTCTACTATGTAGGAGATGAGGAATATATCGTATTAGAAACAGAGAAATTAGAAGAGTTCCGGGCGCTGCATTATTTTAGAAAAATCTTTAAATTAATTCTGTTTAACCTGATTTGAAGTTAACTCGGTTTAACTCGGTTTATTAAGTTAAAATTCAGTTTTATTTTTTTAAAAAATCTTTAAATTAATTTTTTTTTTACTTTTTAAAAAACAACATTATTTTAGATTGAACTTTAATCTATACCTTGGGGCAAACCCAATTTAATAAATTTACTATGAAATTGCCCCAAAATCATTTGAGGGATATAAGTACGTCCACGCTAAATGCTTTGATAACTAACTAGTAAACTTCTACGTGCATTACCATTTAGAGTTTATTTGACTTTTGTTGTGTTGTGTTGTGTTGTAAAATTAAACTTATCGGATTATTTTTAATGAATTGTTATGATATACTATTAGTAAAATAATTAAACACTCATCTATAAGCATCACTTTCTGGCTTTTGAAATGAAAAACTAATATACTTTTAAATTGTTTTTTAAAATACTCTTTTATCATAAAAATCACATTTATTCTATTTTTTAAAATTTTAATCAAATATATCTTTAATGTTATTCTTTAAAGCAAAGCAAAGCAAAGTAGTAAACAAACTCAAGGAGTCAAACAAACTCTAATTATTCTACACACGCAATGAAAAGTGGGGGCCAAATTGTTTACAATATTCCAGAAAGAAATCCAGGCCCGTGTCTTTTGATATTTAGATATTGTAGTAGTAATTATATTTTAAAGTGTTTTTTATTTAAAAATATATTAAAATATTTTTATTTTTTAAAAAAATATTTTTAATATTAGTATATCAAAATAATTTGTAAAAATATATATAAAAAAGCTTCTAGATTTTTTCATAAAAAAACACGAAAATAAATATTCTCAATAGAAGAAGAAAAAGAAGAAGTCGTCTGGGAGAGATTTTTTTGTCAACCAAAATCTATGGTGGGTCGTGGCTTTATCAAGTAAATGCCCTAAAAGGGCATAAGAGTGTTACTTTGCAGCCATGTTATCATGTCCATTCAAGTGTGCTATAATAATAATCTTTAACGAAGTGACGCTATCATTTTATCAGCGCCTGGTCTGATTAATTGACTAGAGTTGCAACGTGGACCAATAAAAGCAGATAGAGTCCAGCAATAGCTAAAAGCTAAGAGAAAGAGATTGGAAAAAATATACCAGACTCGGATATGGATGGCTTCACGATATTAAAATTCACCTAAATTCTATTTTAAAATAAAAAAACTCAATTATTTATTCAATTCAAATCAAATCTCGACCTATAAATAGAAAAAATAAAAACATCATAATTTTTTTTTAAAAAAAACACATTTTCTCCTGAAAGTCCTGTATCATCACATATTTTTGAAAAGTGCAATTTCGACTTATAAAGCGTATTTGACAGTGTGGTTGTGGGTATTTTTCAAATAGCTTTTCGTGCCGAAATACATGTCAATGATGTTTTTTCATTTTTTAAAAATCATTTTTGACATCAGCACATTAAAACGATCCAAAAAGTATAAACCGCACTCAATTTTAACAAAAAAAAAATTTCAAAATTTGATGAAACGCAGTTACAAACTCAATGGCAACCGGTGACATCTTTCTCCGTACAAATTATTAACTTAACGATGAGTAGGGACTTACTTCGATCCTCAACAGTCAAAAGCCGAAACAAGACGTATAGTGGTCGTGTTCAACGGTAAAGCCAAAAAGGGAAACTTGACTACAGAAGTATCTATCTGGCTCCTTTCGCTCCCTAGCAATCGCGCAGGATAACGAAGGTTTCGCGCGATTTGCAGACATCAGTACCTTTATAAAAATTTTCAGATTCTCGAAAATGATATTTCTTTCACAAGACTTGTTCTTTACTGCTACAAATCTCCCTGTTTCTTAATCAACTGATCGTCGATGGACCGTACAACTTTGTCTGCGAACTTGAAGGATGCTAATAGTAAGTATATTGAAGATTAATATTGTTGCTAATTTTCTTCATTTTTTTTTCCGGTTGGTATATGTTGTTTCTTGTTCAGTCCAGATCTGAGATATTTCAAGCTCAACTTCAGCCTGCAATTTCAAACTACGTCTGGTTTATTGAGATTATTCCCAACTTTATGCCCTAGTTCTTACCTGTCTCTTCGTAGCAAAGTGATATTTTTATTGCAAAGAGGATCGAAGGGTTTGTCATAATTAGATTCTTCTTTTTCTTTCTCTCTCTTTTTTTTTCCGGGAAAAGGTCCTAAATTTTTATCACAATTGAAGAGTTTGATGTGAAGATAAAACTTGGCGATTGGTCAAATATGGAAATACGATTAACGTAGTAAAACATCATTCAATTCTTCTTTCTCTTTCCATAGAAATACAAGTTAATTAGTAGTTGGCTGACAAAAAAAGGATGTTGGGTCTGTACAATTACAACATGGATTAAGCTGATCACTATTGTAAGATTGAAGAATTAACTTGGCCTCCTTCTTTATGGGCAAATAGAGGTTGAATCCCTTGAAGGGATTTGAACCCCCAGGCTTCTCCTTGATGGGAGGTTGGTATAATTAGTCCACCTGAAAGCCTATTGGTTGAGAGGTGGATAATTGCATTATTATGCTTAATGTCTTACGCTATTTATTTGTTTATTTATTTTTATTAATATTCTAGTTAATTTTCAAGGGATTCAATCCCGTCACTCTTTTATGCGTTGAGATTAGTTTTGTTTCCCTTTGGCTTTTTTATGGTAGCTATTGAAGTCCATGGCATTCAAGTTCCTCATATATTGTCTTGATGCTCTGTTCGTTCAAGTTCCTCTCATGCATCTATCTATTATTATTGTTACTGTTATTATTATTTGTGTGTCTTTGTTCTTCTTTTCTGTTTCTTACTCAAATCGTTTTCCAGATCAGAAAGTGAAAAAGAGAAAAAACAGAGAGTGTACGAAATATGCAAAGGTAAACAACAAATGTTCATATTAATCAAAGCTCTTGATTGAGGAGCAAAAGCACCTCATTTTTTCTCCTTTTTTTTCCCTCTCCTTGTTTTCATGATACTGTCTTTGATTTGACAGAAAACGAAGATGATTCAGCATTCCTTACGTGCTATTGGTGAGGAAATTGAGGAGAACGAGGAGGAAAATGGTTCCATTCTTCAGATGCTGCAACGAAAGCAGCTTGAGATCAAACAGCAGGAAGCTGACTTCTGTGATTCGCAGAACAAAATAATCACTGCACATGAAAACTGTGTAGGTGCGTTGTTGCAAGAGCTATTAGTCCAATACCTCATGGTGAGTTTCTCTCCGTCTTCCTTTTAATTTCTCTACTTGTTTTGTTAAATAGAGAACAATGTGCTTTAGAATATGTCGAGTAAATGGAATTTTAGAAAGATGAAGTTTAATTGTGGTGAAAATGTGCTTTAGCACTTGCTTTATCTTCCTCGTAATCTAGTTATAATTAAGATGCTTACTGGTTTTGAAGATATAATGGACTATTTTTGTACAGTGGAAGGATTTTCGTTGGTGCATAGTGTTAGAAAATAACATAAATCATATTTTGGGACTTTATGTAATAGCTTAATCCTTTAGATTGAAATGATTCTTTAACATGGTATTAGAACCTTGTTTACCAAGTAGTCATGAGTTCGAATCTCACCACCCCTATTCTATTTGATAAAAATTAAACACAAGGTAATGTGAGTTTGTGTAAGTTTTAAGCCCAAAAGGCTTTCATTTGAGGAGGTGTATTAGAAAACAATATAAATCATATCTTGAAACCTCACCTAATAATTTAAGTCTTTAGATTGAGATGGTTTTTTGATACATAATAGAAAGTCGGTTGTTTTCCAAACATATTGAGATTGACAAGTTAAATATTTTTAGGATTATAAATCATTTATTTGAATTCAATAACCATGATTTATCATGTGAAAACACTCTCCCATTCCGTGCTTCTCTTAAGAAGCTAGAAAAAAAGCTTGTGTTGATAATGTAGAAGAGCCTTTTCACATTGGTGTTGTACTGTCATTGATTTGGAATATTAATTCTTTACAAATTCGATGAAAGTGGGATGATTACCTTGTAAAAAAGGTCATTTGACTAATATCATGACCAAGTATTTAATCCTTTATATTAATCATAATAAATCACTTCCGATAATTCCTTGTATGATCATGTTGTAAGATTTGTAATTGATTTGCGATATTTAGTTAATTGAGGATTTATGAACGATTTTTATTGGGTTTTTTTTTACTTTCATTGTTATAATTGTAACATTACAGCATTTTAAATTTATTTTTTAGGGCGTTATGCTAAATTGAAGCACATAGAGTTCTTGAGCTACGATAAAAATATATATAAAACAAATTGTCAAAGCATGCATGATGAATATGTTAGATATTAGTTGAAATTTTAGTCTAAGTAAGAATTTTTGATAAAAAATGATCAAAAAGAATTTGTGTCTATAATCCTTGTTGAACTAGTCTATTATAATTTTTATTAGATTATGATAGCTAAATGCTGTAATCGGTCTATGTATTCAGAATTTAAAAAGTGTTAAACCAATTAATAAAAGATTGGGAGATTAAATATTTGTGTGCATAATGTTTTTAATAATTGGTATTAGAGTTTTCAGCAATTGATATCAAAGCTGGGAAGAAAATAAGAAAAGCCTGAAAGGTTAAATACTTAGTGTTTAGTGTTTTAAACCATTGGTATAAGAGCTATTCAACAGGAAATTCCCATCAATTTTTTAGTTATATGTTAATTTTCTCAAGTTAATTTGTTTTTAACAGTGAGGAAAAATGTACAAAAAGAGTCAAAGAATCTGCTTAAAAAAAGGCAGGAGATGGAGAACTGAGCCAAATCTAATGAGTTTTCTTAAAAAAAAAGAGTTGACCAATTATAAAGGGATAATTTCTTATTTAAAGGGTATTTTAATAACTATAAAGGAAAACGAAATAAAACAAAATCTCAAAAGATGAACTTACTGGTCAGTGAGAATTTAGACAAAACTCATTGTTTATTACCATCTATGTTAGGATATATGTATATTATTGAATTTAGTTCCAACTTCTTTTAATTTCTTGTACTTATGGATAATGCTATGATCTCTCTTACAGGCGGGATCTAACCAGCTAGAAATTGCACAATGTGTTATGTTTTCTCCAAATGCCAATTCGGATGATAGGATTCCATCCGAGGATGGCATCGTTGAATTGAAACATCGTTCTAAGATGTCGGTTAAGCAGATTGAAGTTTTATGCAAAATCTTGACAGGATGACAAGCTTGAAAGGTACCATCCATTGTTTTTTTCGCTTAAAACTAATATCATGCGTGCATTGTATTCCAAAAGTTGAACTTGCATGATGTCATTCATGCATGCAAGTATATTTAAATGTTTTTAGTGGTGATTTAAGTTCAAAATTGTTTAGCAGTAAATTGCAGAGTGAGAGAAACTGTAGTCTTCAATCTGTGAAGATCATAAAAAAAACGAATTTAATGCCCAGAACCAATCTCCCAACTATATACTGTAGACCTTCCGAATCCGTAGAACCTCCTCTCATATTTTGCATCTTGGTGACTTTGGATCAACATTCCAGGTCCCATTCCCTGTCTCTCATTCTTGATCTTGACACCCAACTATATATTGTAGACCTTCCGAATCCGTAGAACCTCCTCTCATATTTTGTATCTTGGTGACTTTGGATCAACATTCCAGGTCCCATTCCGTGTCTCTCATTCTTGATCTTGACAAGCTAATTCATTTTTGTCCAACGAATCTTAGTCCACTCTTGGTTTATCAAGTTGGATTCAAATCCTCCCAGGTCATGTTCTTTGAATATAAACGTTGATTTTCGGTTAGAATTTCTATTCATGCTAGGTAATTGGTTTTTAACATGTTTAGTTTTGTATCGTTGTATAAAATCCTAACTATTGAATTGTTGATTTTGAATTCTAAAATCTAGATTAATAAACATGTTATATCTTCTTTGTTCTCATATATTTTTTTATTCTAGATCCTTAATTTTTGATATCGTATTAGAGCAAAATGGTTGTTTTTAACAATTGATCGTGTTGAAAGTAAACCAGATTTTGATTCTAAAAAACAGAGGAATCGGTCTACCGGTTGAGAACCGGTCGACTGGCTAGAATAAGTTGAATCGGTTGACCGGTTCAGCTGGCATAATACTTTTTCTCTTTAGATTAAGATTTTCTTATATTAGTTTAATTCCTTAATTGTCCAGGACTTTATACCTATAAAAGGCTTGCAATTCAACATTATAGATAAGTACAAAAAGAGAGAGAATAACTAAAAGGAGCTTAAAAAGATATACTTAATAAAAGTATATCTTCCTCTTAATCTTCTCTTGTTCTTGAGTTTTTGACTTTGCAATATTGTTACCGATGTATGAATTATGCTCCTCCGTATTAGAGTTGTCCTCCATTGGTCATTCCTTCAAGATGTATATTTTTTTTCTAGAAAACAATAGGCTTTCCTGCTGTTACTTGAAGCTATACGGTTTTGTCCATATTATAAATTTCTTCACTTATCATTCATTGCAATTAACCATACCAAAACAACTTAATCCTAAATTTTCAAAAATTTTCAGGGAACATAATGATGGGTTTTATATGTTGAGTAACACAACTCGGAGTGATAGTTATCTGACGTTAAATACCATGCATCAAGTCCAACTTTGTTAGAAATTTAATATAAAATATTCTTGAAATCTTGTCTCATAACTTAAATTTTTTAATTAAAATAATTTTTTGATATATTAAAACTTTAAAAACTAAACTGTTACGATTCAATCCCAACTGCTGTCTTTTTTTCTACCTGTACTAAAAATCCCTACCTTGTATTAAAATCAATTAGTAAATTAATTTTGTTATATCCTTTACTATTTGAAAAAGCCCTTAAACTTAAATAACCCAAATTAATAGATCATGAAGATCAAAACTAAACTTCTTTTATTGTAACAAATTTTAGTGAATGATATGCTACATTACTTAACGTGAGTCAAAGCGTCAATCTTTTTTCATGCTTCCATCTTTCCTTCGTTTTGCTTGTGAAATTAAAATCTGTTTAAGGGTTTCCTAATTACTAACGGTGCTTATGATCATGCAGGAGATTCGCAGAGGATCTGGAATCAAGATGTCGGTTGCGTGCTGCCCGGATCGATGCTATTTTTCATGTCTTTCCCCTGATTCCATCTGGATTCATACCATTTGATGAAACATAACATCCCAAATAATGAATTTTCCATTCTGGTTCTGAATCTTGTCGCTCTGTGGAAGACAGAATGCTTTTAAACTTCGAGTGCATTTACATCTGCGTAACTTATTATTATGTTTGTGTTGGTTTTTATCTTTTTTTACTTGCAGGTCAATTGTTTTAGGAAAAATTATGCGTATGATGTGCATGAAAATGAAGAAGGAAACATGATAATCAACTCATATAAACATCAACACACTATAGAATGTTACTTTCAGTTATTGAAATGGAATAAATATTTGCAGGCTTGAGTTAATAATATTATTTGCGTATGACTGTATTAAGGTTGTCGGTGTTTGACAATTGCACTTCGCGGCGGCCTTAAAAATTTGTTTTTTTAGAAAGAACGGATTTCTGGCATCCTGTTCTTTGATGGGGAACGGTCTTGTTTAAGGAGTTGCCACCTAGTATTATGGTCACTAGGAACCCTAACTGATCAACAGAGATTCTATGGTTCGGGACTGATTACGTAAAAGGAAAGATATTATCACCCCTTAAACGTCCTGTCTGAAGCAGGCTGCATTGCTAGTTTCATTTTAAATTGCTAAATGTTTATTAATTTATACTATGAAAATTTGCTTATAATATTCCTGACTCTGACGCCAGTGAATATTCAACTACGGATATTTCCAACTCTGACGTTGGTAAATATTACGTAGCTATAAAATAAATTTTATTTCCTACTCTAGCGCCAGTGAATAAATAAATAAAAATAAATTTATTTTTACGCATGCACATATTTTTTTATTTTTCTAGCTAAATAAAATAAAATACCACGAATAAAAATAATATAAATTTAAACCGGTGTTTTTATTCTTGACTCTGGCGTCAGTGAATAAACCAATAAATTTACATTATTTATTTTTATTCATGCATACATATTTTTTTATTTTTTTTATTTTTGTGCTTTTTATTTTTTTTATTTTTTGGGCTGGGCTGGTCCCGGCCCGGCCCAGCATAATTTTTTTGGGCAGGGCCCAGCTCAGCCCATAGGGGCTGGGCTAAACCCAGCCAGCCCGGCCAGGTCACTGGCCCAAGCCAGTGACCCGGCTGGGCCCAAATTAACAAGAGGCACGCGTGGAGTATCTCCACGCGTGCATGCACAGTGCGAAGGTAATTAATTTACCTTCGCACAGTGCAATGTTCTCAAAATAAGGCGAAGAAAAACGAAAGGAAAAAAAACTGGCTTACCTGGTTTGCCAGAGACGATGAAGACGACAGTGATGCTCCTCCTGAGTGATTGGGCGACACTTAGCAAAGGATCCGTTTCAAACTTCCCTTCTGTTCTTCTGGCTTTGCTTCTTTGGCTGCTACTGACTTGGTGTGGTGAAGCTGGAGACGAGCGGCTGACCAACGCTTGCAGTTTCTCTGCACTTCACTTGCGTTTTGAGAGCAAAGGCAAAGCTGGGAATGCTGTCCTTTTGCTCTCTCCCTGTTTCTCTGTTTTTAGTCCCCTCTCTGTTTCGTTCGTGCTCTCTGTTTTTCCTCTGGTTTTTTTTCGTTTTAGTCTTTGTGTTTGGCTCCTGTTTTTCTCTCGGTCTTCTCTTTAATCCCTGTCCTCCCCTGATTTTCGGCCCCTCCTCCTCTGTTGCTGAGGCCTTTTTCTGGGTTTTGCTTGAGTCTTTGTTCCCGGTTTTTTGTTCTGGTTCTTCCCCCCCCCCCCCTTCTGCTCTGCTCTGCTCTGCCTTTTATAGAGCCAGAGAGCCTCAAAACCAGTCCTGTCTTTGCAGGACTGTTATTCAAATCACGAACGGGATCGTGGGCAGGAGACGTGGTCCACGATTTCCTGCAGATTTCCTGTTGAATCGGCTTTCTCCGTGCGAAACGAAAGGGATGATGAACAGTGCTTCCAAACGGCGCCGTTTGTGTCCTTGGGAATGGCTATTTTTCACTTTGGCCCCTAAACGTTTTAAACTCAACAATTGGGATCTTAATCAGTAATAATTAATTTCTAATTGTGCCCTTGGATTAAATTCAATTTGAATCCCTGAGTTATAGCGCTATTTACACAACAGTCATGGGTTTCTGGACTATTCAATTTGGTCCTTGAACTTTAATTTTCTAGCAATTTTCCTTGAATCAGCTCCAAACTTTGGTATTTTTTCAATTAAATCCCTGATTCCTTTAATTAATTGAATCAAAGTTTAATTAAGTCCTCAAACTCATTAATTTTTCAATTAAGCTCTTGATTTCATTAATTAAAATAATCTAAATTTTAATTAAATTCCCAAACTTATTAATTCTTCAATTTCTGACCAATTGACTCTCAAATTTAATAATTTCATCCTCAAACTTTAAATTTTGTGTTGTCTTAACCCCACTCTCAAATATATTTTTATTCATTTAATTTTTTATTATTTATTCAAAAATTAGATTATAACACACTTTATACACTACAGTGGTTACAACTTACAAGACTCCTGTCCTCGAAAAATACACAAACAAATTCAAGATGTAGCATTTCAACCGTCCCTTCAAGATGTAGCATTTCTGTGTATAAGAGTCTGAACCTCTTAAGAACTCAAAATGATCTCTACTTGAAGATTTGGTTAGAGCATCTGCCACTTGATCGTCTGATTATAAGGATTGCACTTTCAATTGCTGTTTAGCAACGCATGGATTACCCCTCGTTTTATAGCACGGCAAAACAATTGTTGGAGTTCATGAAATCCGGCCTGCCATTCTCTTAATAATTATTTTTTAAAATGTTTTTATTTTAAAATATATTAAAATAATATTTTTTTATTTTTAAAATTTATTTTGGATATCATCACATTAAAATAATTTAAAATTATTAAAAAATTAATTTAAAACATAAAAATAAACATGTTTTTTCTCTTCTGACAGTGACTTTAACCAAATAATCGATGTTGTCACATTTGTTACAGTATTCCTTTCTTTGAAGTTTGTTTCCGGAGGAAGTTTTGTTATTTCTCAAAAAAATTTCATTTATCCACAGAATTTTCCAGAAAATATGTTACCATTTTTCTATATTATAGCATTTTTGTGTTAACTCAGCATGATTGAGTTGGGAAGCCAATCAACCATGCTGCAATATTAAAAAAATAGTTGTATAAAAATTAATAAGAAAGGTAAAACTCATGGTGATATTATTGTTCTTCAAGACACAAGTTTACTGTTAATTAAAATAGTGTATTTACTATATTGCTCTTTTGTTAATTTCTTTTTTGTCTTTGCTTTGGAGATAGGATGGTCTTTTTCACATGATATAAATGTTTTTTTAGAATTAAGTAGGGTTATTTTGGTAATTGTGTTGCAAAACAACATTTCTATATTTTCATGTTTGTTAGAATATTAGAATTACAACATTACCCATATCTCTCTAATTTTTTAACCTTGGATTCAAGGGTTTGATAATAATTTCCTCATGGTTTGTTTATTATTATTGATTGGTCTTGGTGTCATTTTTGGTTTTATACAAATAAAAACAGACGTGTGCAAATCACGTGTTAGCCGCTTCGTCGACTTCGAGTGGCACGTGCGGTTGACACCGATGATTGTAACGGCGCTTCCAATGCATCATTTTATTTGTCTCGGTGTCCTCTTCCTTTCTAGATGACGCATGTATGGTGGTTCAACGAGGTTTGACCGAAAATAGCTTCTTTTTTTTCCTTCTCTTTCTTTTTGGGATTGTGTGTTGGCCATACAAAAATCATATCGGCCCTTCAATTTTTTTTTTGATTCAATCTCTTTTATTTGTAATTTTTTTATTTACATTGATTATTTCTAATTAGATTTTATTTTTTATTTCATCTCTAGTCATTTGATTTTTAAAATTTGTTTTCAAATTTGGTTCTCATTCTTTTAATTGCTATTTGTTTTGTTTTGAATCATTTTCTTGATTGATTTGTTTTTTTACAATTCCACCCCTAGGAATTTATTTTCATTTAATTTTTGTGTCAAATTTGGTTATGCTTCTTTTAATTGCTATTTTTTAATCATTTTCTTAATGGATTGGTTTTTTACAATTCCATTCTGAATATTTAATTTCATTTGATTTTTATGTTGAATTTAGTTCTAATTCTTTTAATTGCTATTTTTTTGTTTTACATTGTTTTTTTATTGATTTGTTTTCTCAATTTCATCCCTCGATGTTTGTTTTGTTAAGAATCTGGCTATTTTGTTTTTCCGGGTTTGCTTTTGATGAGGTCATACCAATCTCATGACCTAGGTCATAAATCTAAAAGATTAGCCCAAGTCAACTTTTGTTTGTTTTTTTTAATATTTTTTTACTAGTATTTTTTAAGCTTTCCTATTTATAGCATCATCTTAGTCTCATGTCCTAAGTCATGTGTTTGATTTGTTGGCCTGGGTTGGTTGCTGGGCTCACTTGAGGCTTTTTTTTATATCTTCTTTTGGCTTTGACAAGTTTTTCAAATTTACATTTTAAGAAATGAGATTTTTTTAGTATTTGGATAATGGGTTATCACAAGTTCATTTTAATATTCTTTTTTCTATAATTCACGAAGTTGATGGTTAATGAAAGAAAATCTGACACCTGCAAGGGTGATGGATTTGACACATTTCCAGACCCACATGCATTTGGGTTCAGAGTGTAGCTGAAACCTGAGGATGTTGGGTCTGGCACATTGTTAAACCCACATGTAATTAGGCTTAGCGCGTAACTGAACCCAATGATGTTTGGGTCTGGCACCTTAGTAAAATCACATGTACTTGAACTCAACGTATAACTGAACTTAAGAATGTTAGGTATGACGTCTTGTCAAATTCACATGTACTTAGGCTTAGTACATAGCTGAACCCAGAGGTGTTGGGTCTAGTACCTTGCAGACCTATATGCACCTAGACTCATCGCCTAGCTGAACTCAAATGTGTTATGCTTGATATTTTGTCAGACATACATGTATTTGAGCTCAACATGTAATTAAACTAAAAAATATTGGGTATGACATTTTACTAGACCTATATGCATTTAGACTTAGCACATAGTTGAACCCAAAAAGATTAGATCTGACACCTCGTCAGGATTTCATGTACTTAGACTTAGCGTATAGCTAAACCAAAGATATCATAAGCTTTTAAGCAAAGACATCAAAAAAATAAATTGACCCATCAATAATATTATATACATCAACTTTTTTCGAATAATTATGTATGAAACTAATCTTAGTTTGTTGGTTTTTTTCCTTTCCTTTTGTTGATAGTGAATTAATGAATAAAGTCGCACCTGTTAAAGGAATACAAGCAAACAGAGACTATCCAACGGTGACGATAATTATTTTATAATTAATGCTAATTATTAAAAGAAAATGATCACTAAGAGTAAATATCATTAGTACTATTTTACTTGTAATCTTGTATATTTTGCTTACTTTCTTAATTAGTTTAATATCAAAATCCTCAAAAGAGGATTTAATATATGAAATTATCTATTTCTAAAATGGTAATACGGAACATTAAATGATCCCATTAAGAGACATTTTTGGATCCACCATTTTAATTGGTATTTAATTAATTAGAAAAAAAATATTTTATATGAGTAAAAAAATCAACAAATTATAGGTGGAAGTTTATAATTTCATGTTTTGATTGATATAAGTTAGGTACTTGGAGAAGGCAAATCTACATGTTTTTGGATCTACATGTTTTAATTTATAAAAAATAAAAAGTCACGGAACCAGCGTGTCTTTGGCCAACGTTTATTGAAGTACCAAGGCGGGCGGGGTCAGCCTTCTTTACAAGCCAATTGGATAAGGCAAATCGAGCGACTTCGTGCTATGGTCGGACGATGTCTTTCGTTTCCGTGTGTTGTCTTTGAGCGATATCGATCAGCAAGCGTCAAGATCTGACAAACACATCCATGAAAATGCACGCAGCATGAGCCCACCAATACTTTCAAATAATTAAAGGAAGCAGATTTCAAGAATCGGAAACCCTGCCCGGTTAGCACTTAGCAGTGGAATAAACCATCGCTTCTCCGTCTTGGTGACCACAAAAGGAAATCGAATCTATACCTTAAAGAAAGGACCCAAACTCGACGAGTGCTCCTGCCTCGTAAATGTTCAGAAATGAACCCCTTGGGTGAGGAATCTAGTCTTATTCAGAAATTACGAGGGAAAATGGAGGGAAAGAAAGAAAGAAGAAGACGAAGAAAGTGCACAGGAAAGACCATAGTAGATTGGGTCAATTTTAATTTTAACTTGCCTCGGAAGTTTACAGGTAGTTCAACGGCTTTCTTTCTATTTCTTAATTCAATCAATTCCTCCGCGTCTAGTTTGTGTTTGGTTACGTGACTATAATATTTTAAAATATATTAAAATAATTTTAGATATATATTTTTTTGATATGTTATTTTAAAATCATTAAAAAACACTAAAAAAAAAATACAAGTTTGATATTTTTTTTAAAAAGAACATACTTTTAAAAGCCCTTAAACATAGTTGAAAACACAATAGCAAACAACCATCATGGATTTGAATAAAGTTTTTTCAATTCTTAAACTTTTAAAATTTCGTTTAATAAACTCCTCTCCAAATATTCTGATAAAAATAATTTTTTCGCTTTCTATTAAAATGCATAAATAATGTCACGTTAAATTTAAAAATAAAAGTGGCAAATTTAAACCATGGGTAAATAAAAATTTACCCCGTTGGTTATGGTTTAGATTAAAAACAAATAAAAATATTATGATCTTAAAAATAAATAAGACTAAACTGCTAATTATATAGTAAAATTAGATTTTTCTATTAGAACATTAACCAATTTTATGATAGATTACTTTAACTAATTTCAAATACAGAATTTGCATTTTTATCTCGTAGAAATATGGAAATAAGAATATGGACATAATAATAAGAGTTTTAAAACCCGGCCAGGCCCGGCGGGTTGACCCGGGGTTGGAACCGGGCTGGGTTGAAGACAAAATAGGAGAAGGAAAAACCCGGTGTGACCCGGTCAAAAAAAATTAAAAAAAAAAAGAATTG
The DNA here is from genome assembly GCF_000002775.5 of Populus trichocarpa. NCBI lineage: Eukaryota > Viridiplantae > Streptophyta > Magnoliopsida > Malpighiales > Salicaceae > Populus > Populus trichocarpa. The sequence continues at coordinate 16,502,703 of NC_037287.2, read as the reverse complement.
ATCCGAGCGACCTGGTCAAAACCTTAAACCCGAATCTTGAACCGAGTCGAGTCTAAGAACTATAATAATAATAATAATAAGAGTTTGTATCCATGGATCTCACTAATTAAACATGCTTACTAGTTTTCTTTCAATTTACTTTGTAGCTTTGAGGTTCTAATATGCTGTGGTTTTTCTCATTTCTCGTTTCTCATTTCTCATTTTTAATTTTCTTTTTCACTACATAAAAAAACATTTATGTTTCATATGTGATTGAATTGAGTTATTATATATTGGAAAATTCAATAACAATTATTATATTATTATTATTATTCCAGTTTTGTTTTATTTAATTATAACGATTTAGTTCTATTACTTGTCTAATTATTAAATATTTTTTCTTTATTTTAATCCAAATCATAAATTTAACCTGATTTAGACAACATGATAAAGATAATTTTTATATGTTTTAATCTTAAATCTGGTTAAAACAAAAAGTTTAATTTAAAATTTTTTAAAATAATCTGTTATGTTAAATTTAATAACAATACAAAATAATATCTCATAACATGAATATTTTTTTATATTAAAAAAAATTATGTGTACAACTAGTTTATGTGTCTATTGTCTTAATGTTTCCTTATTTAGAGGCCGTTTGTTTACGCGGCTGTGGCTGCGTTTTAATTAAAACGTAGTTTGCAGTCGTTTGATAATGAAAAAAAATGATTTACTGTTCATGGGACTCACATAATTTTTACGTTCGAAACACTGTTAATGAAAAGCAAGGAAATCCTGTTTTTCACGCACTGTGCATGCTAATTGCACTGTTCACTGAACAATGCAATTAGCATGAACAGTGTATATTCAAGTGAACAGTGCAAGAGAATTGCACTGTTAACTTAAAAACAATGAACAGTGCAATTCACTTGCACTGTTCACGTGAACAATTTTTGTTTTTTTTTCAGTGTGTTAATTTTATTAATAGTTTTTTTTTTTTTTAAAAAAAACTAGTTTAGAGTTAATTAAATTTAGTCGCACTGTGATGTGAATAATATTTTTTCCCCCGAAAAACTAGTATAGAGTGAATTAAATTCACTCGCACTGTAATATCAATTTTATACCTGATAATATTTTATCTAATTTTATTACACATGCTCAAAAAATTATGAAAACTGTAGTTCTTATCGGATGAATTTTGTATGTAATGGAATTATAAATAGTTTAATGAAATATTAAAAAATATTTTATATAAAGTATTATTTATTTCATGATGTAATAGGAGTAATTAATTCTACAATATTTAAATTTAAAACTATCAATATTAATATATATATTTTTAAATTATTTTATAACCTCAATTTCAAAAGCATTTTTAACCAAACACATTAAACTATTTTTTCTTCAACCTCAATTTCAACCACAGTTTTAACCAAACACCTATTTTTTCAAACGAACCTCAACTAAAAGTACTTTTTATAAAATAATTTTTTTCAACCCACAACCACAACAGCTACCGCAATACCAAACACACTTTAATACATTGAATACCAAAATTGTCCTTGTATTTTTAAAACTAAAGCATTGTCTTTGACATAAATAAAAGTACATTACAAAAAAAAAGGAGGAAAAACATAAATAAAACGACAAGCCGGTGGTGCAGATAACTTTCTCTATTTCTTTTCTTCCTTCTCCTTGTCAGCCATCACTTATCAACTGCTACGTATTATCTTCAGAGATTTATTTGTTGATCTGATTTGAACTTCCAGCCATCCGACAAGGCTCTTCACCCTTTTTTACCAACCCTTCTTTATTTCCGTCATGTCTTAAACTTTCCAGCACACCAACTATAAACTCTTTTATTTCCTCCATTTCTTTATTTCCTTCATATCTTAAATCGAAAGACCCAGTTATATAAAATAATGTGATAACATTTCATGAAAAACATATTTAATTTACGGTACTGAAGAGCACTTGCTAATATATAAAAAAATGTTGGCTAGAGTTATTTTATTGACTGATTTAATAAATTGTTATAATATAATAAATAATTTTTTATAGTTCATGATTTTAAAGTAGTAGAATTATAATGCTTCTTGAATTAACTTTTCTCAGATGCCGTTTGGTAACCAAAATAAAAGTGTTTTCAGTGGGTAGGACCACATGACACCGCAGGTTTTGAAGAAGCAGCTGCTCGTCTGGGAAAAACATCAATGCTCCACTGTAGAACTGTTCACTAAAATGAACAGTTTTTTTTTTCAAATTTTGAAAAACTAGTGCGAGTGTTGTTCACATGAAAAGTTTCACTAGTTTTTTTTTTCTGAAAAACCAGTGCAGTTAAGTGATTTCACTCGCACTATTCACGTGAACGTGAATAATATTTTTGATTTTTAAAAAAAAAATTAGTTTAAGGTGAATTAAATTTACTCGTACTGTAATCTCAATTTTATTCCTGATAATATTTTACCTAATTTTATTGCACGCTCAAAAAATCATGAAAACTGTAGTTCTTGTAGAATGAATTTTGTATGTAATGAAATTGTAATTTTTTTTAAAAAAAATTGAGTTTTACTCGAAAAACTAGTATTTAATATTATTTAACAACACTACATAAATTAGAAGGATATCGCATGATGACGTAACATTTGTGGAATCTGATCGCAATTCCAATTATGTTCTTGCCGGGTCCAACCCAGTTAAAAAAAATCAGTTTTTATTTTTATTTTAATTGTGTTTTATTCAAAACATTAGAAGGAGATTGTTTGATGACGTAACAAAAACTTCAGTTTTTGTTGTTGCGCGCTTAAGAAACCATGGAAAATATAGTCTTTGTTGGATAGATTTCGTATGTGATGACATTGCACATAGTTTAATGGAATAATAAAAAATATTTGATATCAATATTATTTATTTCATGATGTAATAACAGTAGTTAAATCTACAATATTTAAATTAAAAATCATTAATATATATATATATATATATATATATATATATATATATATATATTTTATAATTATTTTATAATCTCAAAAAGCATTTTTTTAACCAAACACATTAAATCACTATTTGTTTAACCTCAATTTCAACCACAGTTTTAACCAAACATATATTTTTTCAAACCAACCTTAACTAAAATTATATTTTATAAAATAATTTTTTTAAAATCATAACTATAACAGCAACCTCAATACCATTCATCCTTTTAATGTAAGGACATTTTAGGTTTCCGATATAGATAAACGAGAAGGCTGTCACAGTAGATTTATACATTAGTTTCTCGGGAAATTACATCTCTTCTGTCCCAATAGATTCGTGAAACCTTCTCCAGACTCCAGTGAGAACTCGAGTATTCATCAGAGAGAGAGAGAGAGGTGTTCCTCGCGCGTGATGGAAGGAAATCGCGCGAAAGTGAGCGATTTTAACATCGGAACGCTCGTTGATGATATATATAAACCGACGTCTTTTAATTTGAATTTTCGAAGTCTTAAATGATTGTTAGAAACGTTAAAACCAAGTTAGGGGTCTGGAGAATAGAAAAGGGACAGAGGAGTATTGGCAGCGATTAAGTGATTTCATTTCATTAATTGAACTGTTGTTAGTTTTCCTTTTCAGTTTAAAACTATTTATTTGCATCGCATTTTGCTATGTATTAGATAATTGTTTTTTTGACAAAAAAAAATAAATATGCAGGCTTTACAAATACGTGTTTTGTTTTAAAAAAAATTCTAAAAGTATATGTATACATTTAAATAACTGCATTAAGAATTATTTATGCCAATAAATATGAAGAACAAAATATTAACGTATTTATTCAACTCGTTTTGTTGCAGGTTGAATAATTTTTTTCTAATGCAAAAAAATTAATATACAAGTGTTATTAGCGTGTTTTTTGACATCAGATAAAAAATATAACCATAAATAAAAAAATCAATGCTTATATATAATAAAATATAGTAAAGAGCGTATACATGCGTTAATAAACACATGTAAGATCTCAAACTAATTTTTAACATAGCAAAAAAATGAAATAGTGTTGCAATTATTACTGTGAAATATCATTCCTTTAGTTTTTGTATAATAATTTTTCAAAAAAAAGTGTAAAGAAAAAAAATTTAAAAACAAACTATAAAAGAATAAAGATAAGAACAAAAAAATGGTATAAATAGACCAAACGTAGGTGATAAATATTCAAAGTGTAAAAAATAAAAAAATATTTTTTTTTTCAAAAAAAATGTGTAAAGAAAAAAAAAACTAAAAAAAACATTGAAAAAATAAAGATAAGAAATAAATTGCGGTAAATAAACCAAATGTAAAATAATAAAAATAACAAGTATAAAAAAATATATATATAAGAAAAACTAGTTTTCTAAAATAAAACAAAAAATTACAATGAAACCAACATTTCCTTTTAGTATTTATATAATACAAATAAAAAAAACTAAAAATTATAATTTTACCACCACTACAATATAATAATATCATTTTCAATTTGAAATCCTCACGAACAAAAGAAAACAATTGTCGGTGTTCTAAAGTCGGCGTCTTTTTGATACATGTATATATATGCTGAATTGGTCGTTAAGCAAGCTACACAGCTGCGAGAAGCAAAAGCTGCACGGAAACAAAAATAGTTACGATGAGGAATGGCCCAGGAGCATCTCAAAGAAAGGTCTGGAATAAATTACAATGTCATTCCTCACTTCTAAGTTTTCTGTGCTTGTTTGATAAATGGATACTGTATAGTAATTGGCTTATATTAATTAGCTGTTAGTACTGTTATAATCAATGCATGTCTAACATATATATGTATTGTTCCTCAACTTTATTGTCGGCAGGAAAGAAAATCAAGGGACAGAAAACTATCCAGGAGCATCAAAAGGATAAGAGCTGACATGGTGGAGATTAGCAAGGGGCATAAACGTATTAAAGAGGGGCAAGACGAAGTGAGGGGAAGATTTGAAGAAATAAGCAAAGAGGCTGCCAAGCTGAAGGAGGAAACTAATCTAATCTCCAAGCAGAGCGCTGCGAATCAAGTCAGGCTTGATCTTATGTTTCAGATTGTCAAAGCAAGATCAGAGAACGATACTGCCAGGGACGCCGTACTGACGCAAACTTTGCGGTTTGTGATTCTCCAAATCTTTGTGCCCTCCTCCGTTTAGTTTTTAGAATCTGTTATCACGATATGATCACTTCTAAAACATGAGCTGTAGTATTATGCTTCTTCTTCTTTTTCCAGAATGATTTGATTTACTAACGTTTTCGTTTGTTAAATATTATGTTTCAGGGAACTAATGGCGAGCAAAAGCAAGCTCCCCGACGAGAAAAAAGAACAAGATTTAGCACGTTAACCCTGTTTCCTGGCTCCAGCCGCTTGCTTTTATGTATTGCTTTTCTAGTACGGACGAAGTACCATCCGAGCGTTATTTTCAAGCACTCTTTCCGTATTGTGATACTATATATAACGAAGTTAAATTTTCCCCCCCATGACGAGGGGTTACCGACCATGCAAGGATTATTCTTCCTCCGTTGAACCATATAATTGATGAAAAACGATTCAGGATTTGTTTTATTATTATTTGTTTCTTTACTTATTTTTATTTAGGTTTTTTTTTTAAATCTCCTTTATAGATTTTTTCCCTATTTAATCTTGATAATTTTATTTCTTCTATTTAGTTTAGAATTTTTATTTTTTCTTATTTAGTTTAGGCTTATTAATATAAATAGGATTGTTTAACTTCTATTTGAAAATAAATATATCCCGTAATAAAATCTTAAATTAGTGATTTTGTGTGATGATCTTATTTGGTAGAATTTTATGTTGTTTATATTTATTATTTTTCTTATATATTTTTTTCTATTTACGTCAATTTGTATCATATATAGTTTAATGATTCTTGATGGTTATTGTTGTGCAATGAAATAATCATGGTTAGAAGAGGATGCAACATGTGATGTGCTTGTGTATTGGGAGATAAGGAAATTCAACTTTGGAAAATAGACATCCATAGACAGATTGTAAATTTAACTCGTCAATTGGTGGAGATAGGCAACTTGAAGGATCATGATGAGAGTGATCACAAATTTATAGCCAGCTTTAAGAATTCGTTTCAAGGGTGTGAGCAGATGAGGTACCTTTTAATTGAGATGAATATGTTATTAAAATTGATATTTTTGATAATTTTAGTTTTTTTATTATTGGAATCAACCATGCATTATGTTTATTTTGAGGATAATCATGTATGATATTTATTTTAAGGATGATTATGATGTTAATCATGACATAATCAATGACAGTAATGGAAGCAATGATGTCATCAATGGTTTCTCCATGGACAACGTAGAGGTTGAGTGCAAAGAAAACATGAAATGTGCTCAACAAAAAAAAATATTATTTATTTAGATGATATCGGTCTTTTTTTATTACAAGTTTACTGTTATTAAAAACATAGATTTATTCAAGAATTATATTGATACAACTTATGTTGACGAAGCAAGTTTGAGATTTTCAATTCAATACTTTATAAGCTAATGAAAAATAAATAACTTGTCAATTGATATTTCTTATATAAAATTTAACATAAAAAGACTGAAGCTGAAATTTAAAACTGCAACACCTAAAGTTAATTAAAAAAAAAGTGATTGGAGAGGTTTGTTTTAGGGCCAATTTGTTTGTTGGAAAGTAGTTTTTTTTTGGAAAGTGGATTCCTGAAAAGTGAATTATTTTCCGATGTTTGGTAGTGTCAAGAAAAATAAGTTGGAAAACATTTTTCAGTGTTTGGTTATGTCATAGAAATTGAACTGGAAAATAACTTATTAATATTTTTTTTCAAGTTTATTAAAATAATAAGGAACAAATCTTACAAATTTAAAAGTTGAATGAGAATGAAATTGGAAAAAAAAATCTAATTTCATAAATTATCTCAAATAAAATAAATAACAATCAAAATAATAGAGATCAAATCTAACAGATAAAAAACATTAATAGATGATGAAATTAAAATAATTATAATTATAATTTCATAAATTATTTCAAATAAAATAAGTAACAATCAAAAGAATGAAAAGCAAATTTGATAGATAAAAAATTTTAATTAAAAAAATAATAAGAGAAAAGAAAATAACAATCATAAAAATGAGGATCAAAGTTAAGATAACAATCAAATTAAATCAAATTCTAAGGAGTGAAATTGAAAAAAAAAATTCAAAATAAAATATATAGCAATTAAAAGTTTGAGGGCCAAATTTGTTATAATCAGCAAATAATATGATATTTTTAAATTTTTCACAACTTCTGGAAAGTGTTTTCCGCCCAAAATAAAAAAAATAAAACTTTTCTGGAAACCAAGCCAAATTTTTCTTTGACTAAAAAGTATTTTTTATTAACTAATTTTTTTAATAACAAATAAACACATAAAAATTTAAAAAGTAATTTTTAAAAAATCATTTTCCGTCAAAAAAAAAAAAAAAAACCCTAAGTCTCAGTCCCAGGTCATGAGAGAGGATTGAAACTGTGATCTTTCATATAAATATCTATTGAAACAAGAAAAAAACTGTATAAAAATAGATTTAAAAAAACTTTTACGCGATACCCTGCATTGATGCCGAATGCGATTTGAGGGTTACTTGGCCAAATCGATATTCTTAACAGATTGTGCTCTGATCTATCACTCCGTAGGAGAATAAAATAAATATCAAAGATGTACATTACTAAAAAAAAAAAAAAACTAAAATATATAAGAAAAAAAAATATCAATTTTATGTCCATTTCCAAAGTTAAAATATTTTAATTATTTAACGCAAAAGTCTTATACTTTAATTTTTTTTTTAAAAAATCAGTTTAAATGTCACAAATAGTTTAGATTTTAAATTTAAATATTGTTGCACATATGACATCACTAATATTTTTAAAAAAGTATGAACAACAAAAGGATGGTTTTATTCCCCATAAATTGTTGATTTCACTGTGTTTTTTATGAAACAAATAAATTACAAATCTGTTGCTCGAGTATACTGAATCATTTACATCAGTGGTAAGCTGCAACCATTTCAAAAGCATTTACATAAGTTCTGAATTCTCTGTTTCTTCAAGGTTATCTCATTCTCAGCATCTCATAACATTTCCCCTGCACTCGAGATCAACTGGTGCATTTATATAATTTAGAAGTGCATGCCCTTCTTCATTTTATTGTTTTTGGACTTGTCTGTTTTATAATTAGATTGTACGTCTCAAATTGTGACTGTCATTTTCTTTTTCTTTTTTGTTTTAATTTCTAACAATCTAAAGATTACTTGAAACAGAAACGAGAAAATAATGACAGGAAATTAAGCAGGAGCGTCAAAAGGATAAGAGCTGACATGGTTGAGATCAGCGAGGGACAAAAACGCATAAGAGAGGGACAGAAGGAAATCAGGAAAAGATTTCAAGAAATAAGCGAAGAGGCTACCAAACTGAGAGAGGAAACTAACGTAATCTCCAAGCAGAGCTCTGAAAATCAACTCAGGCTTGATCTAATGTTTCAAATAGTCAAAGCAAGAGCAGAGAATGATCATGCCAAAGACGCCTTGCTCACTCAAACCTTACGGTCAGTCATCCTCCAAATCTTTGTGCCTTGTGTTTAATTGTATTCCTGGTCTGCAAGATAAAGTTCTATTAGAAACCGAGAAATTAGAAGAGTTCTAATTTCAGAGCTGGGAAGCCAATCAACCATGCTGCAATATTAAAAAAATAGTTGTATAAAAATTAATAAGAAAGGTAAAACTCATGGTGATATTATTGTTCTTCAAGACACAAGTTTACTGTTAATTAAAATAGTGTAATTACTATATTGTTCTTTTATCATTTTCTCTTTTGCCTTTGCTTTGGAGGTAGGATGGTCTTTTCCACATAATATAAATGTTTTTTTAGAATTAAGTAGAGTTATTTTGGTAATTGTGTTGCAAAACCGCATTTTTATATTTTCATGTTTGTTAGAATATTAGAATTACAACATTACCCATATCTCTCTAATTTTTTAACCTTGGATTCAAGGGTTTGATAATAATTTCCTCATGTTTGTTTATTATTATTGATTGGTCTTGGTGTCATTTTTGGTTTTATACAAATAAAAGCAGACGTGTGCAAATCACGCGTTAGTCGCTTCGTCGACTTCGAGTGGCACGTGCGGTTGACACCGATGATTGTAACGGCGCTTCCAATGCATCATTTTATTTGTCTTGGTGTCCTCTTCCTTTCTAGATGATGCATGTATGATGGTTCAACGAGGTTTGACCGAAAATAACTTTTTTTTTCCTTCTCTTTCTTTTTGGGATTGTGTGTTGACCATACAAAAATCATACCGGCCCTTCAATTTATTTTTTCTTTGGATTCAGTCTCTTTTCTGTTATTTGCAATTTTTTTATTTACATTGATTATTTCTAATTAGATTTTATTTTTTATTTCATCTCTAGTCATTTGATTTTTAAAATTTGTTTTCAAATTTGGTTCTCATTCTTTTAATTGCTATTTGTTTTGTTTTGAATTATTTTCTTGATTGATTTGTTTTTTTACAATTCCACCCCTAGGAATTTATTTTCATTTAATTTTTGTGTCAAATTTGGTTATGCTTCTTTTAATTGCTATTTTTTAATCATTTTTTTAATGGATTGGTTTTTTACAATTCCATCCCTGAATATTTAATTTCATTTGATTTTTATGTCGAATTTAGTTCTAATTCTTTTAATTGCTATTTTTTTGTTTTACATTGTTTTTTTATTGATTTGTTTTCTCAATTTTATCCCTCGATGTTTGTTTGGTTAAGAATCTAGCTATTTTGTTTTTTCGGGTTTGCTTTTGATGAGGTCATACCAGTCTCATGACCTAGGTCATAAATCTAAAAGATTAGCCCAAGTCAACTTTTTTTTTTTAATATTTTTTACCAGTATTTTTTAAGCTTTCCTATTTATAGCATCATCTCAATCTCATGTCCTAGGTCATGTGTTTGATTTGTTAAGCTGGGTTGGTTGTTAGGCTCACTTGAGGCTTTTTTTATATCTTTTTTTGGCTTTGACAAGTTTTTCAAATTTACATTTTAAGAAATGAGATTTTTTTTTAGTATTTGGATAATGGGTTATCACAAGTTCATTTTAATATTCTTTTTTCTATAATTCACAAAGCTGATGGTTGGTGAAAGAAAATCTGACACCTGCAAGGGTGATGGATTTGACACATTTCCAGACCCACATACATTTGGGTTCAGAGTGTAGCTGAAACCTGAGGATGTTGGGTCTGACACATTGTTAAACCCACATGTAATTAGGCTTAGCGCGTAACTGAACCCAATGATGTTTGGGTCTGGCACCTTAGTAAAATCACATGTACTTGAACTCAACGTATAACTGAACTTAAGGATGTTAGGTATGACGTCTTGTCAAATTCACATGTACTTAGGCTTAGTACATAGCTGAACCCAGAGGTGTTGGGTCTAGTACCTTGCAGACCTATATGCACCTAGACTCATCGCCTAGCTGAACTCAAATGTGTTATGCTTGATATTTTGTCAGACATACATGTATTTGAGCTCAACATGTAATTAAACTAAAAAATATTGGGTATGACATTTTACTAGACCTATATGCATTTAGACTTAGCACATAGTTGAACCCAAAAAGATTAGATCTGACACCTCGTCAGGATTTCATGTACTTAGACTTAGCGTATAGCTAAACCAAAGATATCATAAGCTTTTAAGCAAAGACATCAAAAAATAAATTGACCCATCAATAATATTATATACATCAACTTTTTTCGAATAATTATGTATGAAACTAATCTTAGTTTGTTGGTTTTTTTCCTTTCCTTTTGTTGATAGTGAATTAATGAATAAAGTCGCACCTGTTAAAGGAATACAAGCAAACAGAGACTATCCAACGGTGACGATAATTATTTTATAATTAATGCTAATTATTAAAAGAAAATGATCACTAAGAGTAAATATCATTAGTACTATTTTACTTGTAATCTTGTATATTTTGCTTACTTTCTTAATTAGTTTAATATCAAAATCCTCAAAAGAGGATTTAATATATGAAATTATCTATTTCTAAAATGGTAATACGGAACATTAAATGATCCCATTAAGAGACATTTTTGGATCCACCATTTTAATTGGTATTTAATTAATTAGAAAAAAAATATTTTATATGAGTAAAAAAATCAACAAATTATAGGTGGAAGTTTATAATTTCATGTTTTGATTGATATAAGTTAGGTACTTGGAGAAGGCAAATCTACATGTTTTTGGATCTACATGTTTTAATTTATAAAAAATAAAAAGTCACGGAACCAGCGTGTCTTTGGCCAACGTTTATTGAAGTACCAAGGCGGGCGGGGTCAGCCTTCTTTACAAGCCAATTGGATAAGGCAAATCGAGCGACTTCGTGCTATGGTCGGACGATGTCTTTCGTTTCCGTGTGTTGTCTTTGAGCGATATCGATCAGCAAGCGTCAAGATCTGACAAACACATCCATGAAAATGCACGCAGCATGAGCCCACCAATACTTTCAAATAATTAAAGGAAGCAGATTTCAAGAATCGGAAACCCTGCCCGGTTAGCACTTAGCAGTGGAATAAACCATCGCTTCTCCGTCTTGGTGACCACAAAAGGAAATCGAATCTATACCTTAAAGAAAGGACCCAAACTCGACGAGTGCTCCTGCCTCGTAAATGTTCAGAAATGAACCCCTTGGGTGAGGAATCTAGTCTTATTCAGAAATTACGAGGGAAAATGGAGGGAAAGAAAGAAAGAAGAAGACGAAGAAAGTGCACAGGAAAGACCATAGTAGATTGGGTCAATTTTAATTTTAACTTGCCTCGGAAGTTTACAGGTAGTTCAACGGCTTTCTTTCTATTTCTTAATTCAATCAATTCCTCCGCGTCTAGTTTGTGTTTGGTTACGTGACTATAATATTTTAAAATATATTAAAATAATTTTAGATATATATTTTTTTGATATGTTATTTTAAAATCATTAAAAAACACTAAAAAAAAAATACAAGTTTGATATTTTTTTTAAAAAGAACATACTTTTAAAAGCCCTTAAACATAGTTGAAAACACAATAGCAAACAACCATCATGGATTTGAATAAAGTTTTTTCAATTCTTAAACTTTTAAAATTTCGTTTAATAAACTCCTCTCCAAATATTCTGATAAAAATAATTTTTTCGCTTTCTATTAAAATGCATAAATAATGTCACGTTAAATTTAAAAATAAAAGTGGCAAATTTAAACCATGGGTAAATAAAAATTTACCCCGTTGGTTATGGTTTAGATTAAAAACAAATAAAAATATTATGATCTTAAAAATAAATAAGACTAAACTGCTAATTATATAGTAAAATTAGATTTTTCTATTAGAACATTAACCAATTTTATGATAGATTACTTTAACTAATTTCAAATACAGAATTTGCATTTTTATCTCGTAGAAATATGGAAATAAGAATATGGACATAATAATAAGAGTTTTAAAACCCGGCCAGGCCCGGCGGGTTGACCCGGGGTTGGAACCGGGCTGGGTTGAAGACAAAATAGGAGAAGGAAAAACCCGGTGTGACCCGGTCAAAAAAAATTAAAAAAAAAAAGAATTGATCCGAGCGACCTGGTCAAAACCTTAAACCCGAATCTTGAACCGAGTCGAGTCTAAGAACTATAATAATAATAATAATAAGAGTTTGTATCCATGGATCTCACTAATTAAACATGCTCACCAGTTTTCTTTCAATTTATGTTGCTAAACTAGTATACAAGTGGAGTAATCACTTGTAACCCATTTTTTTTTATTTTTTTGCATATGATATTTTAATTTGATCAAATGCTCTACGCACATTCTTGTGGTCAGAGTTGGTTTATCAAATATATTATTGGTCTCTTACTTGATGATATATCCTTGTTGCAGGATGCAGATTTTATATATAATAAATTCTCAATAGATTGCTAATCTTTGTAGCTTTGAGGTTCTAATATGTTGTGGTTTTTCTCATTTCTCATTTTTAATTTTCTTTTTTACTACATAAAAAACATTTATGTTTTATATGTGATTGAATTGAGTTATTATATATTGGAAAATTCAATAACAATTATTAGATTATTATTCTAGTTTTGTTTTATTTATAACTATTTAGTTCTATTACGTGTCTAATTATTTTATATTTTCTCTTTAGTTTAATCCAAATCATACGTTTAACCTAGTTTAGACAATTGTATCCTATCAGAATAATTTTCATACATTTTAATTTTAAATTTAGATTAAACAAAAAGTTTAATTGAAAAATTTTAAAATTAACATGTTAAGTTGAATTTAATAACAATATCAAATAATATCTAAATATTTTTTTTATATTAAAAAAAAAACAATCTGTATCGTAGCGCAACTAGTTTATTGTCTTTAATACATTGAATTCCAAAATTGTCCTTGTATTTTAAAAACTAAAGCATTGTCTTTAACCTAAATAAAAGTACATTAATTACAAAAAAAAAAAGGAGGAAAAACATAAATAAAACGACAAGCCGGTGGTGCACATGACTTTCTCTATTTCTTTTCTTCCCTCTCCTCGTCAGCTATCATCACTTATCAACTGCTTCGTATTATTTTCAGAGATTTATTTCTTGATCTGATTTGAACTTCCAGCCATCCGACATAAGTTTCTCCACTTTTTTTTCCCAACACGTCTTTATTTCCTTCATGTCTTAAACTTTCCAACACAGCAACTTATCAAACTCTTTATTTCCTTCATATCTTAAATCGAAAGACCCAATGCATGTCAAGTACTAAAGCGCAGCGTCAGCGTGTCTAAAGCGTCCATCCTCACCAATCACCATGCAAGCTTTTAAAATCAGCAGTACGCTAACAAAACCAAAGCCAAAATAATTGAATAACAAAAGTATGAGTTATCTATAGCTATCTGACTGGTCGGGTAGGGTTTTTTTTCAAAAAAATATGCTGGTTTTTTAATGTGTACCTTAAGAAAAAAAAATTATATTCATAAATAAAAAAACTTGTGTATGAATTTAATTAAATAAAATGAGATTTATTTGTGCCAATAAATACAAAATTAACAATAACTAAAAAAATCAAGAGATAGATACACTACAAGATTTAACAGTTTTACCGACGGAATTTTTCCATCGGCGTAAGACACAAATTCCGTCGGTAAATTAATTACCGACGGAATCACCGATGGAAATGCTCCGTCGGTGAATCTTTCGTCGGTAATTTTTTTTCCGTCGGTAAATCCGTTGGTAATAAAAAAATAAATTTATCCGCTTTATTTCATCGGTATATCCCTCGATAATAATTTTTTTTATTACCAACGGATTTACCGATGGAATTTCTGTCGGTAATTATTGAAAAACATTTAAAAAAAATTCATTTTATAAAATTATAAAATAATTAAATTAACATAAATTAACACTGTATAATATATACTCAAAATTCTTGGAAAAAAGAATAAGAAAATCAACTCCAACAAATTTGCAACAAATAAATAAAATAAAAAAATAAATTCAACTAAAAAAATTCATATGAAAAAAATGAAGTTGCAATTGCTAAAAATTTAAAAATCCTATAAATAAATCTACTAAAAATTGATCTTATATGAAAAAAAAAATCTCACAACAACATTTATACAATTATTAAGAACAAAAACAATTAAAAATAAAATAAAAAAAATATAGTGAAAAAAATCATGAAAAAAGAAGAAAAAATAAAAATCTTACCTTAATGTAGTTGCAAGTGAAGCTAAGGAGAGAAAAAAATTTCATTAAGCATATTAATTAAAAAAAAAACTAAGAGGATAAAAGAAGAAAGAAGAAGAAGACATACCCAAGCATGGAGGAAAAGAGAAGGAGATGAGGAGAGAAAAGAAGAGAAAGAAATAGATAAGAAATGATGTTTTTTACATATAGTGAAGAAGAAGAAGAAGACATACCTTAATGATGTTTTTTACATATAGTGAAGAAGAAGAAAAAGAAGAAGAAGAAGTAGAAGAACAAGAAGAAGAAGAATAATAATAAGAAACGGGTCTGTCTCTTGTGAAATAAGGGCATTCAGGTTTTTTATTGGGACGTTTTACCGACGGATTTACCGACGAATAATTAAATATTAATATTTTTTAATTATTCCATCGGTAATATTTAATTTAAATTTTCAATTTCATAATTTTTTTTCAGAAACCACCAAAAAATTACCGACGATTTTTCAATCCGTCGGTGATTCTGTCTGTAATATTTAAATGAAAATTTTAAATTAATTGAATTTTTTCAAAAAACCGCCAAATAACACCGACGACTTTTCAATCCGTCGGTGATTTTGTCCGTAAAGAACAACAATTAACAGTGCAAGTGGAAAGTGAACAGTTCTGGAGTTCTCTGGAAAATACCGACGGAAAATTCCGTCGGTGATTCCCTTTGTAATTAACATGATGAACAGTGTTCACAGTACCGACGGAATTACCGACGGACTTTATTCCGTCGGTAATTCCGTTGGTAAAAATGACACGTCATCATTTTTTTTTTGCTTTGTTTTAATTTTTTTTCCCACGGTAATTCCCTCGGTATATACCGAGGGAATATTTCCATCGGTAAAATCCCTCGGAAATTTACCGACGGAAATATTCCCTCGGTATTTCCGTTTGTATTTATCAATTTTCTGGTAGTGATATAGATTAAAATATTTGTTAAAAATATATAGCTATTAGCAACATATTTTTTGCAGTAACAAGATTGTTTTTGCAAGTTATTTTTTTTATAGATGACGCGTTGTCTACTAACTTAGTTTTTGGTAGCTAGAGGGTCGCTAGAAAGTTAGGCCTTAGGTTTTTTTGTCTAAAAACTAGATCTGTAGCCTTTTTTTTAATCCAAAACACATATAAAACACCCTATACACCTTCCTAGACCTATATATGGTCGCAACTAACAAAACAAAAGGCCTAAAAACTTGAAAGCAACATGAAATAAAAAAAAAACTTTTCAAGTTTAGATTTACCATCTCAAGTAATGGAAAAGGAAAAAAAAAACACCTAGATGAAATTTTCCTTATCGAATAGATAAACCTATTAACATCAAAATCAATCTTTTTTCATGGTTGGAATCGTTGTTAATTGAGACATTCTGTCTTTTCCACCCGATTCCAATATCCATTTTTCCTTTCTCAAACCAAGAATTGAAAAATAAAAAAAATAAAATTTTTGGATCAAAATTAATTTTTTAAAAACCTTGAGGGATTGAAAGTTTATCATTTGAAAAGTGGATGTATCAAAGTGAATGTTTTGCTCTAATTCCAAAATTACCATCATTGTTTTTCTCACTTTGGTCATCTTCCTTTAAATCTTGTCATTTTTTAACAAATTTAAAATTATTAACCTTTAATCTGGACACAAATTCTGATGATATCGTCCAAATTATAAAAAGTTTGATAATAAAAACAAAATCATTATTGAAATCTATAGTAAAATGTGAGAGGAGTAATAATAGCATTAGATTATAGTATTTTCCCACGTCTTTTAATATTTTTTATAAAACAGTGGCAGTAGGTGAAATGTTACCAATCAATTCTTCAGTTGGTAAAGATTTGCAAGCTCAAATTTGCAAATCTTTTTCTTGTGTTATAAACCGATCGTTTTGTTCACGGTGACAATATTTTTTGTAGTGGTAGCTATTTAAATTATGGAACGATTAGTTATTTTATTGACTGATTTAATATATAAATTGTTATAATATAATAAATATTTTTTTATAGTTCATGATTTGAAAGTAGTAGAATTATATATAATGACTCTTGAATTAACTTTTCTTGATGTAAGGACATTTTAGGTTTCTGATATAGAAAAACGAGAACGCTATGCCAACATCATTTCCCCACGACAACAACATTTTTAGACATTAGTGGGAAATTACATCTCTTCTGTAACATTCTCAAGACTCCGGTTAAGAGAACTCTCGAGTATTCATCGAAGAGAGAGAGAGAGAGAGAGAGGTCTTCCTCGCGCGTGATGGAAGGAAATCGCGCGAAAGTGAGCGATTTTAAGTTTTTAACATCGGAACGCTCGTTGATGATATATATAAACCGACAACTTTTAATTTGAATTTTCAAAGTCTTAAATGATTGTTGGAAACGTTAAAACCAAGCTACAGGTCTGCAGAATAGAAAAAGAACAGAGGCGACATCGTCTGGGAATGCTGTGGAAACCATATTTTCTTAGTTTTTTTTTATATATTTTTAGATATTTTAATATGTTAATATTAAAAATAATTTTAAAAAATAAAAAAATATATTATTTTAATATATTTTTAAATAAAAAAACAATCATAATCACATTCTCAAACATCCTTTTAAACTGATATTAAATTATTTTTTTAGTTTAAAAAGGAACATAGGAATATTGAAGTGATTTCATTTCATTAATCATTGCAGTTCATCTCAAACTTTTTTTAGTTTTCTTTTTCAGCTTAAAACTATTTATTTGCATGGTATTTTGCTATGTATTAGATTATTTTTTTACAAAAAATAAATAAATACGCAAGCTGAAGGAGTCTTCTCGTGAACCATATTCTGGTTGTTAAAGTATGTTAGAATAAATAACAAACTAGAAGGGAGAGTCCTAGTTTTACAGGGCATTGCAAATTACAGTTAGCAACCTCTCTGTTAGAGTTTGTAATTTTTCTGTTATTATGGTATCATGTATTAGAGGCTATATAAAGCCAAGAGTTCTTGCTGAATAATACAATTTTCCATTCATCCCAGTTCACGTATACTTCTTCAATCATCCATAATCCTAACAAATTGGTATCAGAGCCTCCACTAGGCCTGAAATTCAAAGCAGCAGACTTTGAAATCCTTTGCAGCAGCATAGCAAGATGACTACAGAGGGAAGTTTTGTCCAGCCAGCTATTCCAAGATTCAATGGTCATTATGACCATTGGAGCATGTTAATGGAAAATTTTCTTCGATCCAAGGAAATGTGGGAACCGGTGGAGATTGGATATACTGAGGCAAGTGGATCAATGCAAACTGATGGACAACAAAAGAAGAACGATGAGATGAAGCTGAAAGATTTGAAAGTAAAAAAT
The DNA here is from genome assembly GCF_000002775.5 of Populus trichocarpa. Classification (NCBI taxonomy): domain Eukaryota; kingdom Viridiplantae; phylum Streptophyta; class Magnoliopsida; order Malpighiales; family Salicaceae; genus Populus; species Populus trichocarpa. The sequence goes on along the minus strand of NC_037287.2, from coordinate 16,484,619 downwards.
TATCTCTTTCAGGCAATTGATCGAACAATTCTTGATACTATTCTCAAGAAAGATACTGCCAAAAATATATGGGATGCAATGAAGAAGAAATTCGAAGGAAATGCAAGGGTTAAGAGATCTCATCTTCAAGCTCTCCGCAGAGAGTTTGAAACACTTGAAATGAGGTCTGGTGAAGGAGTGACAAAGTATTTCTCTAGAGTCATGACAGTGGCCAATAAAATGAGAATTTATGGAGAAGACATGCAGGATGTTAAAGTAGTGGAGAAGATTTTATGTTCGTTGACTGAGAAATTCAACTATGTTGTATGTTCTATTGAAGAGTCAAAGGACATTGATGCTCTCACTATTGATGAATTACAGAGTTCATTAATCGTCCATGAGCAGAAATTTGTGAGACATAAGAGTGAGGAACAAGCTCTGAAGGTGACATATGAAGGAGGCAGAGGTCGTGGTTGAATTTCCTATCGAGGAAGAGGCAGAGGACGAACAGACTTCAATAAAGCAACAATTCAATGTTACAGATGTCATCGACTTGGACATTTCCAATATGAATGTCCCACTGTGAACAAAGAATCACTTTATGCAGAGCTTGATGAGGAGGAGGAAATGCTTTTGATGGCTTATGTGGAGAAACATCAAGCCAGAAGAGAAGATGCATGGTTTCTTGATTCAGGATGTTCTAACCACATGTGTGGTTATAAAGCCATGTTCAGTGATCTCAACTTAGAATTTCGACATTCTGTGAAGTTGGGGAATAACACAAGGATGAATGTAATGGGTAAAGGAAGTGTGAAGATACTGCTGACTGGAATCAATCATGTTATTGTTGAAGTATATTATGTCCCCGATTTGAGAAATAACCTTCTGAGCATAGGCCAGTTGCAAGAAAGAGGGTTAGATATCTTATTTAAAGGTGGAACCTGCAAGATATTCCATCCAAAAAGGGGATTAATAATTCAAACCACCATGAGCATAAATCAGATGTTCATTTTGTTGCCTGATTCCCAATCTTCTTCTCAAGAACAAGCTGATCAATGCTTCCACACAGGAACACAAAATTTATGCCATCTTTGGCATCGAAGGTATGGACATTTGAGTTACAAGGGCTTAAGAACTCTATCATACAGGAACATGGTGCGTGGTCTTCCTCAACTCTCAACCTCAAATGTCACCTGCACTGATTGCTTAAAAGGGAAGCAACACCGTGATCCCATTCCAAAGAAAAGCACCTGGAGAGCATCTCAGAAACTGGAACTCATTCATGCTGACATTTGTGGGCCGATCACCCCTACATCCAACAGCAACAAGAGGTATATTCTGCTATTTACAGATGACTATAGTAGGAAAACCTGGGTATATTTTCTGGTAGAGAAGTCAGAGGCCTTCAGTTCATTTAAAAGCTTTAAGTCCATGGCTGAAAAACAAACAGGTTTGTTTGTTAAATGTCTTCGCATTGACAGAGGAGGAGAATTCATTTCCAATGAATTCAACGAATTTTGCAAACACAATGGGATTAAGAGGCAGATGACAACTGCCTATACCCCGCAATGAAACGGTATAGCGGAGAGGAAGAACAGAACCATAATGAACATGGTTCGATCCATGTTATCTGACAAAAACATTCCCAAAACCTTTTGGGCAGAGGCTGTAAACTGGGCTGTTTATGTTCTTAACAGGTGCCCCACGTTGGCAGTAAGGGATGTTACACCAGAGGAAGCTTGGAGTGAGATGAAACCCTCGGTAGATCATTTTAGGGTTTTTTGTTGCATAGCACACGTTCATGTTCCAGAAGAGAGAAGAACAAAGCTTGACAACAGAAGCATTACTTGCGTATTATTGGGGGTTAGTGAGGAGTCAAAAGGTTACAGACTCTTTGATCCTGTTGCAAAGAAAATTATCGTGAGTAGAGACGTAATTTTTGAAGAAGAAAAGTTGTGGAAATGGGGTGAGAGCTGTGACCAACAATCAGTGGAAAATTTAGACTGGGGTGATGAGGATGAAGAAAGGGCGAGGGAAAATAGAAACAGAGGAGATGGTATCGATGATGCAGAACAACCTGGTGGAAATAATTGCAGAGAAGGTTGCAGAGAGGGTGATGAAGAAGCCTGTGATACGGGAGTTGAAACAATTAATTGCAGAGAGGGTGACGAGAGAGTAAGAGATAGTGAAATTGAAGAGGGTGACATAATAAATTCCAGAGAAGGTGACGAGAGAGTGAGGGACAGTGAAATCATGCAACTTGAAGAAAGAAGCTCAAGACAATTACGTGGTAGGCAGGCTCCCACGTGGATGAGAGATTATGTTAGTGGTAAATGGCTGTATGAGGATGAAACAAATATGGCACTTGAGGTGTCAACAGATCCCTCGGTTTATGAAGAAGCTGTGAAGAGTACAGATTGGAGGATGGCTATGAACAGTGAAATTGAATCTATTGAGAAGAATAAAACATGGACACTCACTGAATTACCAGCGGGAACAAAAAAAATAGGGGTGAAGTGGGTTTATAAAACCAAATACGATGAGAATGGGAAAATCGATAAATACAAGGCTCGGTTGGTGGCAAAAGGGTATTCTAAAAAATATGGTGTAGATTATACATAAGTGTTTGCCCCAGTAGCAAGAATGGATACAGTACGAATGATTATCGTTTTGGCTGCGCATAAAAATTGGATGATTTCTCAACTGGATGTCAAATCGGCTTTCCTTCATGGCGAGTTAAGTGAAGATGTTTATGTAGAGCAACCAAGAGGATATGAAAAGAAAGGGAGCGAGCATCTGGTTTACAAACTGCACAAAGCACTGTATGGTTTGAAACAAGCTCCACGAGCTTGGTTTAGTCGAATTGAAGCACATTTCATTGGCGAAGGATTTCAGAGATGCGAAAGTGAGCAGACCTTATTTACAAGAAGAACCCAAGAAGGAAGAATCATCATTATGAGTATCTATGTCGATGACTTAATCTTTACTGGAAATGATGAGGTAATGCTATCTGATTTTAAAAACTCTATGTTAAGGGAGTTTGATATGACTGACTTGGGAAAAATGAGGTTTTTCCTTGGAATTGAGGTGTTACAAAAGTCTGATGGCATTTATATATGTCAAAGGAAGTATGCTTTGGAGGTTTTGAGAAGATTTGGTATGATGGAAAGTAATTCGGTAGGAAGTCCAATAGTTCCAGGATTCAAGATAAGCAGAAATGAAGATGGAAATACTGTTGATGAAACCTACTACAAACAGTTAGTGGGTAGCTTAATGTATCTTACTGCTACAAGACCCGACATGATGTTCGTTATTTGCCTCATAAGTAGATACATGACGAGACCTATGGAGATTCATCTACAAGTAGCTAAGAGAGCTCTTCGATATCTAAAAGGAACTGTGAACTATGGGATTCATTATAAAAGGGGGGGAGAAGGAGAGTTGTTAGCATTCACGGATAGTGATTATGTTGGCGATATGGAAGACAGGAAAAGCACATTTGGTTATGTTTTTCTGATGGGTTCAAGTGTTGTCTCATGGTGTTCGAAGAAACAGCCTATTATGACTTTGTCAACAACGGAAGCTGAATTCGTGGCAGCAGCAGTATGTGCCTGTCAAGGAGTATGGATGAAGAGAATTTTAAAGGAACTGGGACACTCAGATGAAGGTTGTACAACTATAATGTGCGACAATAGTTCAACTATTAAGTTGTCTAAAAATCCCGTAATGCATGGTCGCAGTAAGCATATTGATGTGAGGTTTCATTTCTTAAGAAACCTTACTAAGGAGGGTACAATTGAGTTAATTCATTGTGGGAGTCAGGATCAAATCGCAGATATAATGACCAAGCCATTAAAGCTCGAAGTGTTTCAAAAGCTTCGGAAGTTACTGGGAGTATATGAAATACTACCATAAAATAAACTAACTGCTTCATAAGCGTTTAGTTTAAGGGATGGAATGAAGGAGTCTTCTCGTGAACCATATTCTGGTTGTTAGAGTCTGTTAGAATAAATAACAAACTAGAAGGGAGAGTCCTAGTTTTACAGGGCATTGCAAATTATAGTTAGCAACCTCTCTGTTAGAGTTTGTTACTTTTTTGTTATTCTGGTATCATGTATTAGAGGCTATATAAAGCCAAGAGTTCTTGCTGAATAATACAATTTTCCATTCATCCCAGTTCACGTATACTTCTTCAATCATCCATAATCCTAACACAAGCTTTATAAATGTATGTTTTGTTTTTTTTTTAAATCTAAAAGCACATGTATATATTTAATTAAACACATCGAGAATTATCTATGTTAATAAATACGAAGAACAAAGTGTTAACGTATTTATTCAACTCGTCTTGTTGCAAGTCGAATAATTTTTTTCTAACACAAAAGAATTAATATATAGATGTTATTAGCGTGTTTTTTTACATCGAGTAAAAAATATAACCATGAATAAAAAAAATCGATGTTTATATATAATAAAATATAATAAAGAGTGACATGTGCATGCGTTAATAAAAACATGTAAGATTTCAAACTAATTTTTAACATAGTAAAATAATGAAATAATGTTGCAATTATTACAGTGTAATACTATTTTTTTAGTTTTTGTATAATAATTTTTTTAAAAAAAAATGTAAAGAAAAAAATAAAAAATAATTACAAAAAAATAAAGATAAGAACTAAAAAATGATATAAATAGACCAAATATAGAATAATAAATATTCAAAATGTAAAAAATAAAATAAAATTTTTTTTTTCAAAAAAAAAATGGGTAAAGAAAAAAAAAACTAAAAAAACATTAAAAAAATGAAGATAAGAGATAAATTAATGGCGGTAAATAGGACAAGTATAAAATAATAAAAATGACAAGTATAAAAAAAATTTAAGAAAAACTTGCTGAAGTCGGCGTCTTTTTGATACATGTCTATATATATATATATATATATATATATATATATATACAGAATTGGTCGTTAAGCAAGCTACACAGCTGCGACAAGCCAGAAGCTGCACGTATGGATACAAAGATAGTTGCGATGATCAGGAATGGCCGAGGAGCAACTCAAAGAAAGGTCTGGAATAAATTTCAACGTCATTCCTCAGTTCTAAGTTTTCTGTGCTTGTTTGATAAATGGATACTGTATAGTAATTGGCTTATATTAATTAGCTGTCAGTACTGTTATAATCAATGCATGTCTAACATATGTATTGTTCCTCAACTTTATTGTCGGCAGGAAAGAAAATCAAGGGACAGAAAACTATCCAGGAGCATCAAAAGGATAAGAGCTGACATGGTGGAGATTAGCAAGGGGCATAAACGTATTAAAGAGGGGCAAGAAGAAGTGAGGGGAAGATTTGAAGAAATAAGCAAAGAGGCTGCCAAGCTGAAGGAGGAAACTAATCTAATCTCCAAGCAGAGCGCTGCGAATCAAGTCAGGCTTAATCTTATGTTTCAGATTGTCAAAGCAAGATCAGAGAACGATACTGCCAGGGACGCCGTACTGACGCAAACTTTGCGGTTTGTGATTCTCCAAATCTTTGGACCCTCCTCCGTTTAGTTTTTAGAATCTGTTATCACGATATGATCCCTTCTAAAACTTGAGCTGTAGTATTATGCTTCTTCTTCTTTTTCCAGAATGATTTGATTTACTAACGTTTTCGTTTGTTAAATATTATGTTTCAGGGAACTAATGGCGAGCAAAAGCAAGCTCCCCGACGAGAAAAAAGAACAAGATTTAGCACGTTAACCCTGTTTCCTGGCTCCTATATATGCCGCTTGCTTTTATGTATTGCTTTTCTAGTACGTACGCAGTACCATCCCAGCGTTATTTTCAAGCGCTCTTTCTGTATTGTGATACTATATATAACAAAGTTAAATATTTTCCCCGTGACGAGGGGTTACCGACCATGCAAGGATTTTTCAGATAAAATCTCTTTATTCCTCCGTTGATCCATATAATTGATGAAAAACGATTCAGGATTTGTTTTATTATTATTTGTTTCTTTACTTATTTTTATCTAGGTTTTTTTTTTAAATCTCCTTTATAGATTTTTTTCCCTATTTAATCTTGATAATTTTATTTCTTCTATTTAGTTTAGAACTTTTATTTTTTCTTATTTAGTTTAGGCTTATTAATATAAATAGAGTTGTTTATCTTCTATTTGAAGATAAATATATTCCGTAATAAAATCTTAAATTAGTGGTTTTGTGTGGTGATCTTATTTGGTAGAATTTTATGTTGTTTATGCTTACTATTTTTCTTATATATTTATTTTATTTACGTCAATTGGCATCATATATAGTTTAATGATTCTTGATGGTTATTCTTATGCAATGAGATAATCATGGTTAGAAGAGGATGCAACATGTGATGTGCTTGTGTATTGGGAGCTAAGGAGGTTATAGATTGTAAAATTAACTCGTCAATTAGTAGAGATAGACAACTTGAAGGATCATGATGAGAGTAATTACAAATTTATAGCCAGTTTTAAGAATTCGTTTCAAGGGTGTGAGCAGATGAGGTAACCTTTTAATTGAGATGAATATATTATTAAAATTGATATTTTTGATAATTTTAGTTTTTTTATTATTGGAATCAACCATGTATTATGTTTTATTTTGAGGATAATCATGTATGATATTTATTTTAAGGATGATTATAATGTTAACCATGACATAAACAATGACAGTAATGGAAGCAATGATGTCATCGATGGTTTCTTCATGGACAAGGTAGAGGTTGAGTGCAAAGAAAACATGAAATGTGCTCAACAAAAATTTTTTTATTAATTTAGATGATATCGATCTTTTTTTATTACAAGTTTACTGTTATTGAAAACATAGATTTTTTCAAGAATTATATTGATACAACTTATGTTGACAAAGCAAGTTTGAGATTTTCAATTCAATACTTTATAAGCTAATGAAAAATAAATAACTTGTCAATTGATATTTCTTATATAAAATTTAACATAAAGAGACTGAAGCTGAAATTTAAAACTGCAATACACCTAAAATTAATAATAAAAAAAAAAGCGATTGGAGAAGTTTGTTTTAGGCTCAATTTGTTTGTTGGAAAGTAGTTTTTTTTGGAAAGTGGATTCCTGAAAAATGAATTATTTTCCGATGTTTGGTAGTGTCATGAAAAATAAGTTGGAAAACATTTTCCAGTGTTTGATTATGTCATAGAAAATGAACTGGAAAATAACTTTATTAATATTTTTTTTCAAGTTTATTAAAATAATGAGGAACAAATCTTAAAATTAAAAAGTTGAATGAGAATGAAATTGAAAAAAATAATCTAATTTCATAAATTATCTCAAATAAAATAAATAACAATCAAAATAATGGAGATCAAATCTAACAGATAAAAAAAATTAAAAGATGATGAAATTAAAATAATAACAATAATTATAATTTCATAAATTATTTCAAATAATATAAGTAACAATCAAAAGAATGAAAACCAAATTTGATAGATAAAAAATTTTAATTAAAAAAATAATAAGAGAAAAGAAAATAATAATCATAAAAATAAGGATCAAAGTTAATATAACAATCAAATTCTAAGGAGTGAAATTGAAAAAAAAAATATTCAAAATAAAATATATAGCAATCAAAAGTTTGAGGACAAAATTTGTTATAATCAGCAAATAATATGATATTTCTAAATTTTTCACAACTTCTGGAAAGTATTTTCGCCCAAAATAAAAGAAAAATACTTTTCTGGAAACCAAACCAAATTTTTCTTTGACCGAAAAGTATTTTTCATTAATCAATTTTTTTTAATGACAAACAAACACATAAAAATTTAAAAAATAATTTTTAAAAATCACTTTTTACCTAACAAAAAAACACTTAAGTCTCAGTCCCAGGTCATTAGAGAGGATTTAAACTGTGATCTTTCATATAAATATCTATTGAAACAAGAAAAAAACTGTATAAAAATAGATTTAAAAAAACTTTTACGCGATACCCTGCATTGATGCCGAATGCCATTTGAGTGTTTACTTGGCCAAATCGATATTCTTAACAGATTGTGCTCTGATCTATCATTCCGTAGGAGAATAAAATAAACATATCAAAGATGTACATCACTAAAAAAAAAAAACTAAAATATATAAGGAAAAAAAATCAATTTTATGTCCATTTCCAAAGTTAAAATATTTTAATTATTTAACGCAAAAGTCTTATACTTTAATTTTTTTAAAAAAAAATCAGTTTAAATGTCACAAATAGTTTAGATTTTAAATTTAAATATTGTTGCACATATGACATCGCTAATATTTTTTAAAAAGTACGAACAACAAAAGGATGGTTTTATTCCCCAGAAATTGTTGATTTCACCGTGTTTTTTTATGAAACAAATAAATTACAAATCTGTTGCTCGAGTGTACTGAATCATTTACATCAGTGGTAAGCTGCAACCATTTCAAAAGCATTTACTTAAGTTCTGAATTCTCTGTTTGTTCAAGGTTATCTCATTCTCAGCATCTCATAACATTTCCCCTGCACTCGAGATCAACTGGTAAATGTTGTAGAACGGGTATGGTCCCTGATTTGGTTTTTAGCAAGAATCTTGTGGCGTACATTATGAATGCACAAGCCTAAGGATTCTTTGGGTGAGCAAACGGTTTGTTCAGATTGGTTTTGTTTTATTCGGCTCTGTTTTTGAAAAAACAAAGCAACAATTTATGAAATACCGAATTGTGCGAACCACCATATCTCAGTTCGGTTTCTGCTTTTCAACTTTCTCTTCATATAAAATTTTATTATTTTTGAAAATTAAAAATGGAAGTGAAAAGAAAGAATTTCCCTTTTCCTTTTTGTGGTTTTCAAACTGTACCAAAATGAAAATCGAATTATTGAACCAAACAGCAAACCGAATCATGGAGGTTCAGTTTGGTTTTCCAGTTCGAACCAGTCAGTGCACAGCCTTAATATTAGGAACTGTAACTGTTATTAAAATGTCCCAAACCTTACTCTGCAGGCGCTCATAGGAAAAATTGGAAACTATAAGGTGTGGCTAGTAAGAGAGCCCCCCCCTATTCCTGTATTTAATCCATGTCGGATATGTAAGATATTGTAGGGTTTGTGTGAAGCACTACGTAGTCAATTAACTACAAGCAGTGTATATATATATATATATATATATATATATGTTGCAGAGAATCTGCAATCAGTTACAGCAAGTAGAGTTTAACTCTACTACAATCTTATCAACCTACAACCTTATCCTAATCCTTATCTCTTAGGAATTTAAATTCAAATAGTATATACAGGGATACTTGCTTACATGCCCCCTCAAGATGGACGGGGATTGATGAGTCCAATCTTGTCTTTGAGCAGCTAGAACAGTGAGCGAGGTAAGGATTTTGTCAGCGCATCAGCTAATTGATCTTGTGAAGACACATGAGACACTCTTAGGGTACCCGATTGTACTCTCTGACGAATGAAGTGAAAATCAATAGCAACATGTTTCATCCTTGAGTGGAACACAGGATTTGAGCTCAGCTGGGTAGCACCAATGTTGTCACAATAGATTACTGGAGCATTATTTACTGGAAAATGTAGCTCTGACAGGAGAGAGCAGATCCAGCTGATTTCTGCTGCTGTGTCAGCTACCGCGCGATATTCTGCTTCAGTGGAAGAACGGGCGGTTGTGTGTTGCTTTTTGGACGACCAGGAGATAGGATTCCGACCAAGATAAATTATGTAGGCACTGGTGGAAGATAAGTCGTCCTTGTTCCCCCCCCAGTCTGCATCAGAGAAGGCATGGACTGAAGGTGGTGAATGACGATGTAGTAGCAGACATTCTTGTACAGTGCCCTGCAGATAGCGTAAGACACGTTTCACCATTTGCCAATGAATGTCTGTTGGCTTATGCATGAATTGTGAAAGTTTGTTGACAGCGAAACAGATGTCTGGCCGAGTGAGAGATAGATACTGAAGACTTCCAAGTGTGGCACGATAGGTGGTCGGATCATCCATCGGAACACCCATGTGCAATGTCAAGGTGCAGCCAGGAGGCAGAGGTGTAGAAGTAGGTTTTGCAAGAGCCATATTGTTGCGTTGTAGGAGGTCCATAATATATCTTTTTTGAGAAAGGAGCAAACCACCTGTAGAATGAGTCTGAACCTCAATGCCTAAGAAATGAGTGAGGGAACCCAAGTCTTTTAACGAGAAGCGAGCTGCCAGACTATTGATGAACTGGTTAACATTATGAGCATGATTTCCTGTAACTATGATGTCGTCAACATACACCAACATATAAATAAGACATTAGCCGTGTTTGTAGATGAAGAGTGAAGTATCTGCGAGGGAGTTGGAAAAACCAGAGGCAGTCAGAAACCCCTTTAACTCTTCATACCATGCACGAGGCGCCTGCTTTAGCCCATAGATAGCCTTTCGAAGTTTGCAGACAAAGTCAGCTTTGTCCGGATCAGAAAAACCTGGAGGTTGGGCCATGTAAACATCTTCAGTAAGGGTGCCTTGAAGGAAGGCGTTGTTGATGTCTAGTTGGCGAAGCTACCAACCATTGCTGACAGCAATGCTCAGAACAAGGCGAATTGTTGTTGGTTTTACCACAGGGCTAAAAGTCTCGTGGTAGTCAAGGCCAGGACGTTGATTAAATCCTTTCGCCACGAGTCTGGCTTTGTAGCGAGCCACGGTTCCATCAGTGTGTCTTTTGAGCCTGAAAATCCATTTACAGCCAACCACATTAGAAGCACAAGCAGGAGGGACTAAAGTCCAAGTTCCATTACTTATCAAAGCACTATATTCCTCAACCATGGCAGAGCACCACCTGGGGTCACGAGTGGCTTGGGCAAGGGTGGTTGGTTCTGTGATGTCACGGGTGAGTTGGGTGGTGAATGTGAGTTTTTGGATTGGTTTACGAATGTTGTTTTTGGATCGGGTAGTCATAGAATGACTGGATAGAGTATTAGTTTGTGAGGAGATAGGCAGTGTTTGGGTGGAAGTTTGGGGTTGAGGAATGGCAGTGGACACGGTAGGCAGGGAAGATGTTGTTGATTGGGTTGCAGGTATTGGTGTTGGTGGAATGATAATTGGCGGAGGAAATGTGGCATTGATAGTGCAGATATCAGGCGCAGCCGATGAAGAGTGTGTAGAAGGCGCAGGAGGTGTCGTTTGAACTGAGATTGTCGGTGGAATCCATATGTCTATGGCAGTGGATTTCAATGTAGTGTCTGTAGTATTGAAAGAATTATAAGGAAAAATATGCTCATGAAATGTTACATGCCTAGACACCATAATTTTTGAGGAGGTGGGTTCATAGCACAAATATGCACTTTGCGACAAGGAATAACCGAGGAAAATGCATGGTTTGGACCGGGGTTCTAACTTATGTGCATTGTAAGGACGAAGCCAAGGATAACATAAGCAACCAAAAACTCTAAGTTTTTCATAATGTGGTGAGCGTTGAAAAATAACATCATAAGGTGAATGAGTATTCAACGTTGGAGTGGGCATGCGATTAATTAGATAAACTGCGGTGGCAAAGGCATATGACCAAAAAGAAAGTGGTAATGATGCATGAGTTAAAAGTGTGAGACCGGTTTCCACAATATGTCTATGACGACGCTCAGCAAAACCATTATGTTCAGGAGTGTGTGGGGGTGTTGTTAAATGAGAGATGCCATGTGTAGCAAAGAATTCTTTCAACGCAATGTATTCACCCCCATTGTCAGAGTATATAGTCATAATTTTTGTCTTGAAATAATTTTCCACAAGAGCTTTGAAACGGATGAATGTCGTTTTGACCTCAGATTTTTTTCGTAGTGGATAAAACCATATGTATTTAGTGAAGTGATCCACAAAAATAACATAATATTTAAATGCATCGAGAGAATAGAGAGGAGAGGTCCATACATCAGAAAATATTAATTCAAGAGGATTATGAGACACTAAGCTGGAGATAGAAAACGGTAATTTGTGACTTTTATTACATTGACATGCATTGCAAACAAAATCTTTAGAAATTGAATGTGAATTTAAATGATGCTTTGACAAAATGGTATTTAAAACAGAAAATGCAGGATGGCCTAATCTAAAATGCCAATTGATTGGAGCGAGTTTGACACTTGGAAAAGCATGAGGAGCGACAACACACGGCCATTCGTACACACCTTCATTGGTTTTGCCCTTTGCGCGAATTTCCCCCGTCAATAGATCCTTCACAAGAAAACACCATGGTAAGAACTCAATTGAGACATTATTATCAACACAGAATTGATATATGGAAATTAAATTGCGTTTAATGTCAGGAACACAAAGGATATTATTTAAATGAAATGAGTGAGTGGAGGAGGAAAGTTGATTGGACCCCAGGTGCGTAATTTTTAAACCTTTACCATCCCCTATCAAAACATCATCAGTGCCCGTATATGGTAGATGGTGAGCAAGGTTTTGAAGATCAGATGTGATGTGGTGGGATGCCCCACTGTCCATCATCCACGGAGAGGAAACTGGAGGGGTGCAGGTTGCCATGTTGGCTTGTGGTGGCCACGAAGTGGTGGTTGGATTTGGATTGTTGAGAGGAACAAGTCGGAAGGAAGGACACTTTTTTGCTGTATGACCTTGAATGCCACAGATTTGGCAATAACCAAGGTATGGCCTTGGTGTCGGCCGACTGCTATTATGTGTGGGTGGAGCAAAATGAAACTGATTTGGACCTGTGTGGCGTGAGTGCTGGTTGTTATGTGAACGCCAGTTTCGACCATAACTTGAGTGATTAGGCAGACTACGATTGACATTGGGAAAGGGAGAGCGCTGGTTGCGACTGGCTTGTAAGGCTGTTGGTGGGAAAAAGTTAATAGCTTTGCGAGCTGCATGCAGAGAGGCTTCAAACATCAAGAGCTTTTCATGAAGCTCATCAAAGCTTATGGCATTCTCCCTGGCTTGCACAGCCCTTACCAGTTCTCGGTATTCATCACCAAGTTCATCAAGAATTTTATCTGTCAAGTCTTCATTGTCAATTGGCACACCTAATACTGCAAGTTCATTAGCTTTGGCTTTGACAGATTGTAGAAAATCTGTTATACTGAGACTGCCTTTGGTTAGCAATCTAAATTGCGATTTCACTTGTTTGATTCGTCCTCTGGATGGAGTAGCATATGTGGCAGCAAGAATGCTCCATGCTTCACGAGAAGATTTTGCTCTAGCAATAAATGGGATGATTGTAGGTGTAATGGATCCAATGATAGCATTGAGGATAAGCTGGTCTTGACGTATCCATGTGATATATGCTGGATTCAATTGTTCGGTTGTGATGTTGCTGTTGCTGGTGGTAAGATGTTCTGATGGACATGGCTTGGTACCATCTATGTACCCGTGTAAATCATAGCCAACAAAAAGTGTTTGAAACTGTAGTTTCCATGACAGGTAACTGGAACTGTTTAGTTTGAGAGGAGCTTGTGCTGTGACATTGATAGTCACCAGATTTGTGGTTAAGGAATCACTCATTGTGATTGAAAGCAATGACAGAAAAAGAAGAAAAAAAAATTAATGAGATTGCTCTGATACCATGTAAGATATTGTAGGGTTTGTGTGAAGCACTACGTAGTCAATTAACTACAAGCAGTGTATATATATATATATATATATATATATATATATATATATATATATATATATATATGTTGCAGAGAATCTGCAGTCAGTTACAGCAAGTAGAGTTTAACTCTACTACAATCTTATCAACCTACAACCTTATCCTAATCCTTATCTCTTAGGAATTTAAATTCAAATAGTATATACAGGGATACTTGCTTACAGGATATGCCAGGATACATCAACATTTCTGAAGGCAATGGTAGACCATTATCATTTATAACTGACCCGGAAACACCATTGATGTGTTTTGTTTCTCGTGGTCCTATCTGTGACCTGCCTTAATGGTGGGCATGACCTCAAATTGTCTGCATGGGAGGGAGTTGGATGATACAACTTCCGCAAGATGTTTGAAGGCATCACTATTGTTTGGCTGCCATTTTTTTCTTTTCTTTCTAGACTGGGCAACATGGTCGTTGTTAAAACTGTCTACCAATGATATCTGCTGGCTGGCTGTTCACTTGAGATGCTAATTTTATCAGCATTGTGCAGGGACCATCCGACTTGGAAAAAGCCATTTGCAGCATGGTTTCCATACGCAACGGTAGAGCGCCTATGGTACCAGCTTGAGGAATTGGGTAGAGCGCCTATGGTACCAGCTTGAGGAATTGATTAATTTGGGTCACATGGTTGATCAAAATAGCATGGTTTCCATATTGCGTGGAGCTTTGCAGAACCACCTCAAGCAGGTAATCAATATTTCTTTCTTTCTCTTAAATAAATGATTTACTTATTAGTAGAAAGTCAAGGTAGCAGGAAGCTTTGCAGAACCACCTCAAGCAGGTAATCAATATTTCTTTCTTTCTCTTAAATAAATGATTTACTTATTAGTAGAAAGTCAAGGTAGCAGGAAGGTGTGAAATGGCTGCACCCAAACAAGGACTAAGATGGCAAATAAAACCCTATACGGATAGAGAAGTGCAGGTATATATCAGAGCACTGCCTCGTAAAAAAGAAACTTGTGAATCTTTTGATCATCAACCAACTGAAGAAAGAGAACCAAATTTAGCAGAAACTCCTTACTGTTTAGGAGAAGATTTTGTAACCACTGTTTTGTGTGAACTGAATTGGTTTTCAATCATTTATGTTGTGTCCAGGTGAAGATTGACTCTGAAGATTCATTATCCGCTGCTACCTGTTAAGAAGCTTTTGGAACGGTTGAAGTAATGGTCAATAGAGCATAGGAAACGTAAGGATCTTTGAACAGATTATGAGCTGCATAATCAGTAGTAAAATCATGGCATGTACCGGTAAACCCGAAATTCTGAGCACAATATATTTATCGATTTGCTTGCCCACTGGCTGGATTGTGTTTGGGGAAGAGATGGATGCTTTTATCTGCACATGCATATACATACCACTTGGCTGGCCAGTTCTGTACGTAAGCCGTTGAGAAAATAGAGTTAGATGAGATTTAGTTTGTCAGAGCCTTGACACTTTGTGGGGTATTTTGGGATTTGTCTTTTCCATTATGTTGTGATTTGCAACTCCGATTTTGCTTCTATGTTAAATTGAATTCAATCAGTTATTGGTACATCTAAACTGGAACAGGTTCGTGGATTTTGTTTTTCCTGCCATTTTTCTTTTCTTCATGGTTGAATATATTTTTCTGCTTTTATTCGCGGGGACTGTAAAAATCATGAGGTTCCAAGAAAAAAAAATTGTAAGAATAATTGTAAGTTTACCTTATTGATCTCGATAACTTTTTTTTTGAAAAAATCTGTTATACAAGTTTAATATATTTTCTACTTTTAATGGTAATATATAATCTTTATCAGGGGTGTAATCATAGATTTAGTATCGGGAAGGTATATAATTTTTGGGAGTTTGGGAGAATGTAGCATGTGTGTCCTTTTGTTAGCAAAATAGGAAATCAATTTACTTTCTTCTCGTAAGTGTATATATTACTAAGATTTGTTAGTTGTGGGCGATCATGGAAATTGCAAGCTCCAGTCCGTTTGTCCAATTGGAAAGGAAGATATCCTGAAACGTTAGAACGAGGGGATAAAAAGAAGATTAGGTGCGTGCTTTTTTGGCGTGAGTGGGAAGCATATTCTGTACGCACAAATAATTCTCGCAAAATTAGTGTGTTTTAACACAGACGTGGTGGTGGCAGGGCAGCGGAGGGTCGAGGTGGTGGTCAATTTAATAAAGGGTGACGTTGGTCCCTGTGGTGGTGTGGTGCGTCATCCATTTATGACTGTTTTCCATTGCTCAGGAGGAATTGATGCTCTCTTTCTCTCTACGCACGAAAACGAAAACGAAAACGAAAACAAAAAGGAAAAGGGAAGGGAAAAGGTTAAGTTTGTTCGGTTCGGTTTAGTTTGATAGAAAGAGAAAGGAAGAAGCTTATGTTTCTGAAACAAGCAAGCAGATATTTTTTAATATTTTGTTTTAAGCATACTTTTTGTTTTTGTTTGGTAGTGTGGTGCTTTTCAAATAACTTTTCGTGTTAAAATATATATCAATGATGTTTTTTCATTTTTTAAAAATTATTTTTGATATTAGCACATCAAAACGATCCAAAACATACAAATCATATTAAATTTTAATAAAAAAAATTCAATTATTTTAAAAATACAGGTTAAACCACATTTCCAAACGTTTTCAAAACGCCATCTCAAAAGACAGAGTTTATAAGTGAAACAACACCATATGTGTCTCTCGAAGGGCACAGGTATCACAGCAGTTTTTTTAATAATATTTATATTAAGCAAAAGATCTCTTCCTCTGTTATAAAAAAAAAAAATTCAATATGAAAAGATAAAAAAATCTCAAATACAAGTTTAATATTTTTTTTCTTTTAAAAAGGTAATATATAATCTTTATAAGGGGTGTAATAATAAATTTAGTATCGGGGTTGGCAATTGGAAGGTATATGATTTTTGGGAGTTTGGGAGAATCTAGCATTTGTGTCCTTTTGAACTTCCACATGCAGGTTTGGACATCAAGACTGTATATTCTGTACGCAATGAATTCTCCATTCGCTTGAAGGTTTTCTTTTTTTGGTAATATATACACGCGCACACACTTAGTTGCCCAAAGAATCCGCTTAACTTTGTTGTTTAGGACAAACGGAAGGCCAGTGGCTCTAACTAAGATTTGTTAGTTGTGGGCAATCATGGAAATTGCAAGCTCCAGTCCGTCTGTCCAATTGGAAAGGAAGATATCCTGAAACGTTAGAATGAGGGGATAAAAAGAAGATTAGGTGCGTGCTTTTTTGGCGTGAGTGGGAAGCATATTCTGTACGCACAAATAATTCTTGCAAAATTAGTGTGTTTTAACACAGACGTGGTGGTGGGCAGGGCAGGGGAGGGTCGAGCCGTCGAGGTGGTGGTCAATTTAAGAAAGGGTGGCGTTGGTCCCTGTGGTGGTGGTGCGTGATCCATTTATGACTGTTTTCCATTGCTCGGGAGGAATTGATGCTCTCTTTCTCTCTCTCTCTCTACGCACGAAAACGAAAACAAAAAGAAAAGGAAAGGGAAAGAATTAAAAGGTTAGGTTTGGTTCTGATCGGTTTGGTGGATCAAGGAAGGAAGAGGAAGAAGCTTCTGTTTCTAAAACACGCAAGCAGGCATTTTTTAATATTTTGTTTTAAGCATGGCCCAGGCACTCCTCTATTGTTACTCGCAACTAGTGGCTTCGCTAAACAATCGTTTAACCATTAAGCCTTTGAATTTTCACTATACAACTCTTTCTTCTCTTCTCCTCCCCCCCTAAAAAAAATAAAAATAAACAAGTAACAAGAACAAAAACCAACAACATAGAAAGATCAAGCTGAGATTTTTTTTTACAAAAAAAAATTCCTCAGTTTTGTTCTTGTTCTTGTTTTGTCAGTTTTCTTTCTCTCTTCCAACGATAAAAACAAACAAAGTAGACGAGGTTGTCCGCCACATCTCGGACCGGCGTCCAAAATTGCTCAGATTACCTTTCAACCCAAGGTAAAGTAGCTTATCATTTCCGTGTTTCATCTCTCTTTGAAAAAAAAAGAATTTTTTTTATTTTGTTTTTACTCTCTCTCTCTCTCTCTCTCTGTATCGTTGTTAGCAAAAGAGGAAATCAATTTACTTTCTTCTTTTGATCAAAATAAGAAGAGAAGAAGATTCTTCCGATTCCATTTTCAGCGCAGCTTATTATCATCCCCTGAACAATTCCATGGATGAATTCTTAAATCTAGAAACAATCTAACTCGGCTTAATCCTTTCACCTCTCCTTACATTTGATGGGTTTTTGTTTTGTTTTTTCAAAATTATGAATGAAGATGGCAGAGACAGCGGTGGAGTCGCGAAAAGACAGTGGAAAGTTGGAGCACAATGTTAGGGAAGATAGCGAATATGTTAGGCTTGTTATATCTGACGAACCAAGAGTTGGTGACTTCGACATTTCACAAGTTCAATCCAGAGCGAGGATTAAAGCTTTCATACGGTGGATCAAAGCTTTAATTTGGTGCCTTGTTATTGCCACACTAGTTCTTGTTTTCTTGAAATGGGGCGTTTCATTTCTTTTTGACAAGGTACTTCCTCATTTCTCTCCTCTCCTCTTGTTTTTACCCCTTTGCCTTCCCTGCATTGGTGCTTTCTCTGCACCTTTAATCAACAACTATTGCATAAACCGCATCCTGTTACTTTTTGTTTTTGGGCTGATTTGTTCGAGATGGTTCTTCTTTGGTATCAAATTAGATTCATGAATACAGCATTGTGGTTGATAAGCTTGATCGAGTTTGGCTAACTTAAGGATCAACTTGGTATTTTAGTTTGGTTATGCCAAAGGTTAATCAATTTTGTTGTAGGTTCTCTTGCCAATGATGGAATGGGAAGCAACTGCCTTTGGCCGTCCGGTCCTCTCCCTTGTGCTTACTGCTTCTCTTGCCTTGTTCCCAGTGTTCCTAATTCCTTCCGGTCCTTCTATGTGGTTGGCTGGGATGATCTTTGGATATGGTATTGGTTTCGTGATAATCATGGTTGGAACCACTATTGGGATGGTCCTGCCCTATTTGATCGGGCTAGTTTTCCGTGATCGCATCCATGTAAGGCAAATGATTTTTCACTGATATAACTTGGTGTTTATATTGGATCTTACTTCTGCATCTCCATCTGTGCGAATTATCTCCTGTTGAATGTGTAGCAATGGTTGAAGAGATGGCCCCAGAAAGCTTCTATGATTAGACTTGCTGGGGAGGGAAGCTGGTTCCATCAATTTAAAGTGGTTGCCATCTTTAGGGTTTCACCATTTCCCTACACAATTTTCAACTATGCAATAGTGGTAACAAGTATGAGATTTTGGCCCTACTTATGGGGTTCAGTTTCCGGAATGGTACCAGAAGCTTTTATCTACATATACAGGTCTGTTCCTTGGTTATACTATTTTTGGTCACTATTGGTTCTTATTCCAAATTTCCAATGAAATATACAAGGAAAATAGATATCTGGGAACATTTTTGGCCCATCTCAACCTCATGTTTGTGCTTCGGTGCAGTGGTAGGTTAATAAGGACATTTGCTGATGTGAAGTATGGGAACTATCACTTGACTACTGTGGAAATAATATACAACATCATCTCCTTCATCATTGCAATTGTTACTACTGTTGCCTTTACTATTTATGCGAAACGAGCTCTGAAGGAGCTTGAAAGGGCAGAGGCTACTGAAGAAGTTCCGCCCTCCCACCAAGAAAGTCATGAGATGGGAAAGCTTCCACTTGAAAGACCTAAGCGTGCAGGTTTGTCATCTTTTTCATTATAGCCTGAATACGTAGGAGGAAAATATATGTATCTGTTGAAATTGATATGTTAGATGGCAGTTGTAGGCTAGGTGATCGTTGTAACTTCCTTGTTCATTTTTTTTTTTTTTTTTTTGAGGGGGGTTTATGTTTGTAACTACAAAAATAGAATTCAGAAGGAAAATTACTGGACGTAAAAGGTGAAACTTCTTAGCATATTTTTCCGTGCTTGTTTTCTTTCTTACCATTCAAGAAACAACTTTTTTGTTTATTATCTTCTGAATGATATTGATCTTATATTTTTAGTAAATACAGGGAAATAAACATCTCCTGGGTATGGAATAAGGCAATCATTAGCTTCTCTTCCTCAAATTGTTGAGAATATGAGCTTTAACCTTCTAGAGTCATTCTTCAATGATGCTTGAGCTTTTCACCATGCATTGATGCATACTTGCAAAACTATTAAGAAAGCTTGCCATTCGGTAGCGTGAGAGATTAGATTCAGTTTTCAACTGGCAAATTTATGTGATAATAAAAAGAATAGCAACAATGATCATGAAAGCAACATAGACATTATGTACCGTATGTGATCCAGAGTATAACAAAAAATAGGGTCTCTCAAGCTTTAAGATTGCAATCCTATACTATCGAGAAAATTTTGTTTGATATATTTTGAAATTCAATAATTGTTAAATTGTTTTGTTTAAAGAAGTGCCAAATCGACCTAGCTATTAAAGCTAAATTAAATTAAAATTCTAAAACTTAACTAGGAAAGGAATATGAAAATAACTAAGAAAATAAAGTAAAATCTAAAACATTAATGTGGACTTGTTCCTAACCTGGGGCTAGTGGATCAATCCTATACGGAATGAGGTTTATAGAAAGCTCTAGATTAGTCTGATCCAATAATCAGAACAAAAGTTATACTTGTTTTTTTTTTGTCATAAAGCATGTTTGAAGTGTCTAGATTTTTTTTTTAGCTTGACTTTGGCCATCCGAGATGTATCCACTAAATGTCTCACATATGTTACAAGAAAGAAGAAATAAGGCTGCAAAATCACCTGCATCTGATTGAGGCATTGGTTTTCTTTTATTTACCATAAATGCATTCGGTTCGGTAGGTTGTGGGGGATTTTAGGTGGTATGAAAAGAGCAGCAATGAATGGCAAATTACCTGAAACAAAGTGAAAATAATATTCACAGAAAAGGTGAAGTTATGAACAATGGTTTGGTTGAATGATGAATCTGCTCATATTTAAGGCTTTAGGAGATGTAAGTGGGCGTCCTTTTTTTTCTTTTTACCGAACAACCAAATTTCAAGATGCAGGCGCTTGGGTTGCAGAAGAAAGCTTGCCCCGCACTGTGAGCCGATTCTGTGGCTATATGCTCCGTGATGGTCGTTTGGGCCCCTCGCGGTCCATCCTGAGCTTCCCGACCAAATGCTAACTGCACTTCCTCAACAAACATGCCTGTCCATCTTGAACCTGGTGCCCATCTCCACTCACTCAGATACCATCAGCAAAAGGGAAGAAGATGAGTTTCTGAAACATTTCAATCATTAAAGAGCTCAACGTGAAACTTGGTGTGTACGTTCACCAACCTGGGATACTACAGCATACAAAGGCAAGGTGGGGTAACTGCATAGAACTTGAAAAATCAAACTGCATCCACCAAATAAAGCAATGAGAATGTTCGTTTTCTTGGATAATTAGGGAAGAAACAGAAAAAATAAAATCATAGAAAATTCTCAAATATGTAGTAATCTCCCTTTTGGAATTACTACATAATAAGCCTGGCACAGTGTAGCCCGCTCTTTCCATGATGTAATGATCTAGACGCAACTTTACGACTCCTATTGCGACCTCAGACTTCATGAGAAATTTGTTTTCAGAAAATAACATCTAAAAAACATTATTCTTTGGGACACATTTTAGATAATCTAAAAATAGTAACATGCTTGATTTACAAAAGAGCATATTTTAGTGTTGTACTGCAACACCCTCAATTATGTCTCACAAGCAGTGATACAGTTGTTTCAAAGTAATCCACTGCAATCCTGCGCACTGTATCTATATTTTCTGGAAATATTTATAAGTGCAAACTTGTTGTACAGGAGAGATTGGGGAGAAAAGGATTGACTAACTTTCTTTTAATTTTTGTGAGGCTTCAAACAATTCACCTTGTCTCTTCAAGAACTGAATTTTCAAACAAAAGTCAACCACCCAAACCCTTAGGAACTTCGAGATTTTCATATGCACCAGAAAACCTCTTACATGGTGAAAAACACCACCTCAGACTAGGACTGTTTGACGTTGTGATTGAGGTGCTTTTAAAAGTTTTTTGTCTTAAAATAAAAAACACTCAAGAAAACATCAATTTGATGTGTTTTCATTACCAAGCACACGTCTAGAAGCTCTTTCTATTTGCTTAAAAATTCAGTTGATGCAGAAACAACATTTAAATAACATAAATATAAATATAAAAAGCTGAGAATGTTTATTGGAGAGGAAGAAAAGATACAGGTTCAGAAGCAATAACATTTTTTATGCGCAGTGTACGACACCTGCATCATTTCGCACATTCATTTCTGCAATCAGTGGCGGTGCATAGCTTTAAATTTATCTTCACTTCAGTTTCGGTTTTGGTCCAGTCCAAATATGAAGTTTTTAAAAGATAGCTTAAATATAGATAGCTGAGGATGTTCAATCTGGGAACCAAAAAAATTAAATATTGAAGGAAGAAAAATTGAACCAAAATATTTACCTAGCTCAAGTGTAAAAGAAACATACGAATGTAACAAACCTTTACCAGTTTAATTATGAAGAACACGCTCAGCAAAAATGGTGGCGAGAGCAATAACAAAGCAGACAGCAGCAACCACCCATGTCGGTGTGTACTGCGGAGATTTGGGTTCATCCTCCATACTCCGTGTTTCCTGATAGTCTGGAAGAAGAATTTGAAAGTTGCCAGGAACATAAAAAGATTGTGAGAATGGGAAAGTAGAAGTACATTCTGAGATTGGCTAAGGACTAATCAGAACCACAGAAGTTCTGAAAGGTTTCTCTTGGAGCATACATCTCACGTTCGTCACGTGAATAAGGTTCCAATTTTGCTGTTAGCACACTTCAAAGTGGTGGCTATGGCCTCATCAGATTCCTTAACTCAATAGCAGATCAATGTCAATGAACTACTGATTACCTCGTTTTTAGTAGAAGCTACATACGGCAGATGCCGCACATCTACTGCAATAGTCTTCTTCGAGGCATAAATTTGGTTGCAAACAGGGGGGAAAAGAGACATTCTCAGGGCATTGGTCTTGGAAATCACCAAAATGACCTGTGCAACACTTGGCGGTGTATGTTCCAACCAAAATACGCACAGATTGTACAAACTGAATCCACATATGCACGGATAACAATTAGATATGGGAATTGCAAATCCAGTAATGAGATGAGATCTGTTACAACATTAAATCGAATTTATTGTTAATCAGTCTTTGAACTGTTGAATTCACAATTTGTTTTCCCAAAGAATACAACGTTACATATCATACACATATACTAAGTATATCACAAAATCAGACAGACATCTTCGGTACAAAATATCAATTTCTTAAAGTTCCCAAGCACGTATACCGCAGTCATCTTCACAAACTTATGCATTGTAGTCTTTCCTATGACCATCCTCCTTCCTTAAGTAGCATCATCTTTACCTCCCAAGATGTTCCAAGTCCAAACTCTATTGCAGCAAAATCATCTTACCAAAAGCCACACAGATAAACTCTTAAAAACTGTCAACTGTGGCATCTCATGGTTTCCAAGGTGCTGGTGGTGGTGGAGGAGTTGGAAACATTGGGGGAACTGCAGAGAATATTGTGTTCTTGTCAATCCCAGTAGTTTTGTCACCAGACAAGGCCACAAGTGCTGCAACTAATCCTGCATTTCCAGCAATCGTTGGCTCTGTATAATTATAGTTGGTGCGAACATCATGGAAACCATCATGCCGGTCAGGGCCAGCAACCATGGCTCCAACAAGTGTATTTGGGTTCGGCTTCGAGGTGTCCCTCCATTTCCATCCTCCTTTACAGTTATACCTGATCTTGTTCTTAGGGATAGATGCACCTCTATGGTGGAGATGTTTTGGGTAATGATTACCAAAACCCACAATATAGCTCATTTTACGAGGATTCTTGCCCAGGATGTAATCAATCTATCACAATAACAAAGCAAAAATGAAGTTATAAACCACCAAAATTATGAAAATATCTACTATAGAACATCTAATTAAATAGGGCTTGACATACTTGAGTCTTGGCGAAATCACGCAACACATCAGTAGAGTAGAAATTTGGTCCACAATACCATCCAGGTGTATCAGCAGCTTCAAGATAATCACTAAATAGGGTTGCTAGGAAGGCAGCGTTGACGACATACTGAAGGGGCTGAGGCCTTCCATGGTTTAACTCGATCAAGCCTCCTGTAGGACATCATCAACACAGTTAAACTGGGATCCCAAAATTAATCCATCCACCTTGAACACTCTCAGGCTAGTCATACAAGAGATGGTTTACCTTTTGTTCTATTAAACTTCGTGAAAATTGGCAGATATGAGCACATGATAATACTGGTCTGGTTGTGAAATGTACTCAGTATTTCTTCATATGGATAACCAGGGCTCAAGAACAATCTAAGGCGGCTCAAAAGTAGCTATCACACAACAAAATTTAATCATCGGGAAAGATACCATAAATTTCAAAGTTAACTAATAGCGAGCTAGCCACAATATGATTTGACAGTAAAAGTAGAAGCACAAAAATGTCAACAGGACCCTAATGGGAGATCATTGTTGACAATTCAACATTTGGGCAAAATGTCAATGGCAATTCATTAGGTTTCAAACAAATGAATCATGAAATAATCAAGAAAAGTAGAAAAGAGTACAAAGAAGAAAAGGCAAGAGATAAATTTACAAGTATAGATGCAATTTTAGAATTTTGAAAAAACAAAAAAAGAAACAAAATAATAAAAGCCATAATTCTTAGAATAAACATACCCTGGGACAAATTTTGTTGAATATGGATAACTTAGAATAAAATATCACTTTGTTAGTAGCAAAACAAGTAATTAGAGGAGCCCATAATTCTTACTCGAGTTTCATATCTCGGGGACACACTTAATAGTCTAAGCTTTTGAATTGAGATAGTTCAGCCTAACTAACCAAAAGATCCTGAGTTAGAATCCTAGGACCCCATTCTTTCCTCTATTAATAGCACATGGGAGTGTGAACCTTTGCAAGTTTCAAGTCCAAAGAGCTCTCACTTGAGAGGGTGTTTGAAAATAATATAAATTATATATTGAGAACAAGCTTTTGAGTGAGGCCCCAATAAAAGTTTTAAATTACTCTCTAACAAGTATCAAATAAAATCCATGCATATGCATAGCTACCTTAAATTTCAGTAGCTTTCAAAATCTAGAATATATCAACTCCTAAAGATGCTCGACATGTGTGTATATTATACTGAAACAATATAAGATATTTTAATAAATTCAAAGCAAGAATAGAGGCATGGCAAAATTAATAACATTCTGAAGGTAATTGCATGGCTAGGTAAAGCATGATAGAATATAGATAAGAAGCTTCACTAACCTGAGCACCAGCAAGCTTGTTGTCCCAGCTAAGCACACCATAGTCTGGCCCTCCCCAAAATGCACCGGCATGCTTGGCTAAGCCAGGCATTGTAGCAAGCTGAAGATAGGAATTATTTCCAGTTGCATAATATAGCCAAGCTCCACCCCAAATAAATTCATCCCAGTAACTAGTTGAATTATAGAAAATGGCGGCTTCTGAACCACTTGCACTGTATCTACCTCGCTGGTCCCTTGCAAATTTAAAGAGAGTTTTGGCACCATGAACAAGCTTCTGAGAGTAGGCCTTGTTATCTTTGAAAACAATAGATGCAGAAGCTAAGGCAGCAGCCATTTCTGCAGCAAGATCAGAGCAGGAGCTGCATTCAGTTACAGGTCTGACGTAATCAATGTCCTCAGGACGCATCCAGCAATAATGATCGTTTTGAGTGGTACTCCCACCAGAAGTATCCCCCGAGCCAACCTGTCAGGGAGTGGAAATCAAAATGTCAGACCAAATACCCTACAGAAGATCCACAAACAAAGATAACAACAATAATTTGATGACTGGCACGCATTGTTTTATGCATCTTAAACTAATTAACTAACAAGATTATAATGCGATGATGGCCAATGCAGTAGCTATAAACAATCTCCACTTTAGTATTCAAGGATAAGCGGGAAATTTTCTATGCATAAGCAGAAGTTGATTTTTCAAGGAGAAACCATCAGACAAAAGAACTTGCTCGGTAAGTTAGAAAGATTGAGAAAAGCCCTACCCTCCATGAAGTGCACCAAGCAAGATAATGTTTTCTTTGCAAAATCAAGCATCATCGACATTAAAGTGAATGGGAGTTATGAAATAAATTCAGTCCAGATACATTATATCTATGTTTAGATAAAATGAGTGAAGTTAATTCACCTGTGCAACTATCCTGTCGATGGTATCAGCAGAACTATTAAATGTCTTCAGAAAGTAGTCAGCTCCCCACTTTATAATTTCTTTGACATGGTTAAGCTCACCAGCAGCTTCATATTTCGCACTATATTCAATAACACTCCAGCTCAACATTGTCATGGAAAAAGAAGCAGGGAAGTGGAACTTTATTGCATCCCCAGCATCATAATATCCACCCACCAGATCTTTGTAAAAACTACCTTGTTTACCTTTCCCATCGCCCAAACACGAGCTTCCCCTCCATGACACGTTGTTATGCTTCGGAAGCTTTCCCGCTGCAATTTTCCATCAAAATACACAAACATAAACAAAATCAAGATTCTTTATTTCTTTGAATTTATGATCATTATCAATAACATCAGCAACAGTAACCGAAATTAATGATCTGAATCCGTGCAAGCTAACGATCTTCTTGAATAATTCATGATCTACGGGATCACATTCAAACTAACTAAAAAGAAAGAAAGATTGTCTAATTTCCTGACTATGGATGATCTGAATATAGTAAAATTAAGTAAATTCATGATCTGGGTTTCTTAAGATTGATGATGCATGTTCCTTAAGCAGGTATAATCCTAGACTCATTGAAAAAGCCTCTCCTCCTAGCTACAAAATGATGTTATCTTCCAGATTTAACAAATAAATGAATTCAAGAGGCATGCAGACATCAACTGACCGAAAACAGATCAGATCAGGATAAAAATAAAAAAGGAAAAGGAAAAGAAAAGGAAACATACATCTTTGAGCATTGAAGAACATGAGTGCCTTATGTAGAGCAAGAGTGTAGTTATCAGCTGGAGCATGAGAGTGATGATGGCGAGGCACAGTTTTAACAATAAGAGTAATAAGACCAACCAATAGACCAGCAGCAACGATACTCCCAACAGTCCACACAAAGATCTTGCGACTAACAATGATACAGCCCAGATCCACATATTTCTTCTTCTTCTTTTGCTCAGCTGGACCCAGCAACCAGCTCTGCTGAGTCTCATCCAATGGCCTTGACAGAGCTGCCCTGTCTAAGTCATTCAAGTTCCTGCTCCTGTCATCATCTGTTGCTGAATCTGCTGCATTTATCTCCAGGGGTCCTCCCCATGGATCTCTTCCGTACATATTCTTAAGATTTCACCCTTTCTTCTTGTATTAATTTAGTAAATTACCTTACTTTTGATCCTCCCTCAATTCAAGAAAACGAAAACAAAAACAAAAAGGCAGAGAACTCGAAGCTCCACCGACACTGTATTGACAAAAAGAAAATGCGAGCTGTGTTACTCTCTCTCTTTCTCAAGTGTGGGGAGGAGTGATGGAGCGTGGGGATGCGGGAGGATATTATGAATGGTGGACAGAGGAGACTGATGACGGTGGAGAGTCAAGCAACAAGCAGTATCATATCATGTGAGAAACTTGGGTTGGGTTGGGGTTTTTATTTTTATTTTTATTCCACGTTTTTGCTAACATTTTTAAGTACGGAATTATATTTATTGAATTTATTAAATGTGGTTGTGAGGGTGACCGGTCCGCTACTAGACAAGGACAGCCTGTCTGTCCACCGCTGTGTTTCTAACAGCTAAATCTGCGGTGTATTTCTTTCTTTCTCACTCTAGACAGTGGGCCCAAAAAAAAAAAGGAAGAAGAAGAAAAGTAGAATTTGGTAATGGAATTTGCTTTCCAAGAACTTCAACCCGTTCACATGGTGTTTATTAATCCCATTATTTTTTAAAATATTTTTTTAATATATTAAAATAATTTTTTGTTCATTTTAATAAATAAAATTTAAATTCTGTTAAAAATATTTTTTAAATATAAAAACAAACTGACATATTAATTAAGACTAGGGCTTCACCTACTTTTGAAGTTGGATTTTTAAAAATTTTGAATTTTAATTTTTTAAATTAATATTTTAATATAACTAATATTAAAAATAAAAAATATTATTTTAATATAATTTCAAAACCAAAAACATTTTAAAAATAATTTACTACAATTAATTTTCCATGGTCTTTAGCACCTCCAGTTTTGGGGAAGAGAGGAGACA
Source organism: Populus trichocarpa (assembly GCF_000002775.5). Taxonomy (NCBI): domain Eukaryota; kingdom Viridiplantae; phylum Streptophyta; class Magnoliopsida; order Malpighiales; family Salicaceae; genus Populus; species Populus trichocarpa. Next base: position 16,456,680 of record NC_037287.2, on the reverse strand, counting down.
TCATAATTGCTTGTAAAGTGGGGTTGGTTTTGATCGTAATTTTTTAGTGTTGGTGAATGAAAAGATGCCATCCAACTAACGATGGTAAGGAACCTCATCCCTTTCACTTTCCAAAGCGGACAAATCATTTTTTTTTATTTTTAATTGTAATTATTGGATTAATTTACATGTATTTTAACTAAATTTTTTAAAATTATAAACTTAATAATTATGTAAACTTCCAATAATCCGAGATTTATAATACTTGAAGTAGTAATTTCTAAAAATTAAATCTCAGCTATATTCGAAAATAGATAAACAAGAACGTGTACATACAATATTGTACATGGATCAACCTTCTAGGTGGTGGCCTAATGATAAAAGCTTGGGATCAAGAGGTTTGCTCTCTCTGTAGTCTTAGGTTCGAGCCCTGTGGTTGCTCATATGATGGCCACTGGAGGCTTACATGGTCGTTAACTTCAGGGCCCGTGGGATTAGTCGAGGTGCGCGCAAACTGGCCCGAACACCCATATTAAACTAAAAAAAGAAATTGTACATGGATCACTGTAACCCGTTTGATTTACATGGATTAGAAGGAATTATCGATTATGCACATCAACAAGTTAATTTTGTCCCCTCAAGCTGTGTAAATTGTTGATAAACTACAGGAAGATGCATAATTAACTACACATATACAAAACTGATGGTGATTTTGAGCATGTTTTCATTCTTGGAGGAGCAATCTGCAAGAGAGAGAGTATAGTTTTTGATGGGGGCATCCTCCTCCTCTATCTAACCACCAGTTACCCTCTCTCTCCTTTTCTCTTCGAGAAGTTTCAACCAGAACGTTTGCCGACACTTTAAGCTATGCTTCCCTCCCTTTCCACGCTACTGCCCTCTCCTCCTTTCCTCTCTCTAGTTTGGTTGCTTTGCTTGCGTACAAAGTGTATGCATTACTGATTTGGACTAGCGTCTATAAAATTAATGACATCGTATAGCATTGAATAGTATAAATTTTATTTTAAAATTTTATTTAATAATTTAAGTTATTAAAATAAAATGTTTTTTATATGAGAATTTAAATAATCAATCGATTACTAGTTCGAATCTTATCATTTCTATTTATTTGATAAAAATTAAGCATAATATAGTATTAATCTGTGTAAGTTTCTAAGTTTAAAATTTTTTTCTTTAAGAGAATATGTTATAAAATAATATAAATTATATTTTAATATTTTATTTAATAGTTTAAATTATTAAGTTGAAATGATTATTTGATACGGTAATTAAACTTCTAAAATCCTTATATTTTCACCGTCTCACTTTCACAGCAAAATTATTTTTGTATTTCAAAAAAAAATTAATGAATTTTATTTTAAAATTTTATTTTAATATTTTTTAATTATTTTAATATGTTTTAAAATAAAAAATAACTGTTACTCACATGATATCCTAAATCATTGTTATCCTGTCAAGAGAAGAGGCCCATTAATCATCGTGTTTCACAACCAATCCGGGGCCCACCGAGAGAATATAACGTTAATTATTTTGGCGAATTATTAATATACTACGATATTGTTTTTGGAACAAAGACGTGTCTTTTAAAAAAGGAACAATTTTTGGCAAGCAGAGGAGGATGCTTGGGCTGCTGATTGTTCACTCATACTCGTTAATGATTGTGTGTTTTTCTTTTATAAAATACGGGATTTTTAAAATAGACTAAAATCTTGTCAGCTACTACTGGTGTACTGTCCACATCAAGGTTTTTAAAAATATATTTTTAAAATAACATAAATAATATAAAATAAACTTGAATTATAAAAATAAATTGTAAAATCATAAAATTATAAAGAATTTTATATATATATATATATATATATATATATATATATATATAGTTCAAACATCTTAAAATACATGATTCAAATAAAATTTCATACATACTTCAAGCACCTTAAAAATATATGTTGCGATTTCATTTAATTTTATCGATTTCACTCGATTTCAACCCGATTTTATTAATTTTCGAGTTTTTAATGCGATTCTGCATGTTAAGCATATATTAACTCATAAAATCATATAATTTTTATGAGTTAAATCATGATTTTAACAACCTTAATTCACACCACCACTAAATAATCATATTCAATTTATTTGCATCGTTTAACATATTAACTCCATCGATGACATTAAATTTTTAGGGAAAAAAAGAATAGAATAAAATAAAATAAATCCTAGCCAATATACACTATCCAAGGAGAGAAAAACAAAACGTAACACGTAGAGTTGTAAAAGATATTTATTCAATTTCTATTCTAAAATAGAAAAATCTCTTCTTAATCCCTAAATATTTTTAAATTTCTTTTTGTTTAAAAACAATAATGTATTTAATGTCTTTAAACCTTTTTCATTTGTACTCATATTACAGCTTAATACAATTTAGTTTTCTTTAATTAAAATGAAAACAACACACTATTCACCCTTTATTTAAAAAAAAAAATTAATGTCTATGATGTGCCATCTACTAGTATATTTTTTTTTTGACAACTCTTGGTTATGAGGAAATTAAGCCTTAGTTTTTTTTTCTTAAAAATTTAGTTTTTGACTCGAAATACTAAGAAAATACTATAGAAATCTTAATTAACTTATTTGTGACTTCACTCAACCCAAAAATCCATTCAAAAATCTAAAATCAACCTAAAACCAAAATATTTTTCAAGTTTAGATCTATCATTTCATGCAAGGTTAAAGGCAAATAACACTTACGTTAAACTCCTCTCGTCAAATGGAATTTATTAACATCTAAATTAATATTTTTTTGTGATCAGAATCGATGTCAATTAAGATTTTCTTTCTCTAACATTAAAATCTGACCATTTTCCCTTTTATTTTTCAAACTGCGAACTAAAAAATAAAAAAATAAATTATTGAACCAAAATTAAATTTAAAAAATATTATGAAACTGAAAGTTTATAATTTAAGAAGTAGAAGGACCGAGTTAAATTTTTTATCTAATTTTAAAATCACCATATATTTTCTCTACTTTTTTCTCACCTTGATCATCTTTCTTTCATGATCAACTTTCTTTCCTCAATAAATTTGAAAAAATTAGCCTTTAATTTGGCCAGGATAAAATTTTCTATGACCCCTCTTAAACAGACACATCTTTAATAGAGAGTAACAAAACACACAGTGAGGCTATGCCAAGAGACCCCATAAATATTCAACTGAAAAAGCAAAATTCAAGTTCCTCTTTCAATTTGCAATCCACCGTAAATTAAAAAAAAAAAATAGAATGAAACTCAGTGGCAATTTCAATAATTTTAAAAAAATTGGAGCGTCCGCCACCAACAGCGCAATCTATTGAGCTGCACTGTTTCCAAAAGTTTTTCCAGCACTTTTTTTTTGGTACCTGCTATTTTCAGAAAACTCTCCAAAGATTTCCTTTCCTATCTTGCGTGAAAAAGATAAATAAAAGGAAAGAAATTCTTCTTTTCTTTTGCTATCTACGTTACACATCATTAGTAACCTCACACTTCTAGTTCTTTTTATTTCAAAGAAATCGAAATACAGAGACTTCACCATGAATATTTAGCTAACTGGTGGCTTCTACGCAGGATTAAGATCCCATCTTATATATGAAATCCATTCGTTCTAAAATTTTTCACAAGTAACAAAAATTAGTGATAAATGTGATGAAATAATCAACTTCAACATGGCTTCATAGCTTCTGCCATGTAATGCTTGAGATGCGCGAAAAACATCCTTTGTTTCTTTCCACAAAAACTTCTTGTAACACCAGAATCTCCAACAGGACTTCCCTGACCTCTTCCATTTTATCTTCTTGCATGAGATGACAGGTTCTCCAAGGAGGTGAACATGAAATTCCCAGAAAACATTGCTTCTTTGTCTGCTCAATCAATTTAACAACTTAGTCAATAGGCATAGAAAGAAAAATATGTTACAAATACAAACACCCATTCCAGTAGTTTACCACGAATCTTAATAGGATCGCATTCAAAAACTGGGAAGTACAAGCCCCCAACAAAAGATGTGACAAGAAATTGCATTTGCATTTATATTTATATTAGAATCAAAATAAATCAATATTCACAAACTACGATGCTGAAACAACATGTAAGTTGTTTACCTGGTTCAATGGTCAAAGCTAGTTTACCTGGTGTATGGCAATAAAGATAAACACAGCTTTTGAACAAAGCGCCAATCCAATATATCCAAATGGATTGATGAGAGCTGTGTGTGTGTGTGTGTGTGTGTGGAGCATGCTTATGATACCAAAATTATTTGGAGGTTCTCAAGAGTTCAAACCATGCCAAGCTGATGCTCAACTTAGCGAACCACTGAGTATATCAGCAGTTTCAAGATTCTTGCAAACAAAAGTAAACTTTTTTGGCAATCTAGAGTTAGCATGGAAATCCATCCCTCTTTCCTGAAAAATTTCCCATCTTCCCAGGCGTGTTTCTCACCAAATATTTAATTTGGCCAACACATGTTCTTCCATAGAGCAAAGCACATAAATTAACTTTATGATCAATAATATGCCCCAACAAAATGACTTAAGTAATCAAATCATATCAGCGAAAGTACCAGTTAAGGAAAGACAACTAGCTTCATGGCGCACATACCTGGCCATTGCCTGCAGTTATCAACAAATTAATTAGTTTCTCTTTGCATTCATTGAAAAAAAAAACCTTCAGATAAAGATTTTAAAAGAAAATGTTGTACAAATAGAGCTTCTCATACAAATGAACTCTTTCATAACCATCATTTTATACTGATGGACGTGTGCCAAAATGCTGGGCAAAGTATGGTCCAGGATAGATGACAACAACTCATTCAATAAACTGAAAAAACTGGATTTTAACCCAGGCATTGCATAAAATTGTTGTTCAAATCAATATATGAATAATTTGAAGAGGGGAAAATATCTCAATAATTTTATTTGATGGAATAGGAAAAAAAATAGAATTTATTACACCTTAATGCATGGAGAATAAGAGTATAAAGACACTGATATTGTTAGTAAATTACTAAATATAATTTTTGTACTTTAAATTTCGTATTGATTTTACCAATGTTCAGTTCTTTCTGAATTTATCTGGTAAGTTCTAGCAATTCAAATCTGAAAGTATACTTTCTTTTCAATAAAATTTTTATAAAAATAAGACATAAATATATATATTTTTAAAAAGAATGACAGTACTCGATCCATTGCTTAGCATGCCATTATTTAGCTCTCACATTACATGATCATAACTAGTAAGCTAATTTTTATTAAAACATTTGTTAATAATAAAGAGTAAATTACACATTTGAAGAAGAATTATTTATTAGAAATAATTGATGATTCAATGCTTTGATTATTTTTTTAAACAAATCAATAGGATTTAATATTAGTACAGTAACAATCTGTTTAATACTAAACTTTTAAAAGGAGATAAATGTTAAATTACCTGTAAATTGTATTGCGTAGAAAAAAATAAAAAATAAATATAAATATAAGCCTTCAATAGATTAACTATTTTACGATGAGAAAAACTCATAATTATACTATTGATTGATGCCTTTAGATGGTTTTAGAATAATATTTATGATAAAGCTACCAAGATATTATGGCTTTGTTTATGCTACCCCAAGGTGTTTTGATGAAAAGAGAAAGAATAAGTTATCTCTTCTCATGCTCCCATGCTTTTGATGGTAGCCTTCTATTTCTTATTATTACTTTGAATTATATTTCACCATACTTCATTCCCATAGTGATAAACAACTTTGACACTCACAAATATGGAAAATCACTACTTATGGTGGTTTGGTGGCTTCTATTCTCAAGGAATACCTAAAAACCCAGGGCAAGAAAATCACACAATCCATCTTGTCTTATCACAATGAAAGAGCAGAGATGAGAATATGCCTGAATAGCCTGTGATGCAGTATCATCTGGCTCAGTTGTACCATCATCTGAAAAGACATTCCTGCGAGACACAGCTCAAATGCATTAATTATCATCACCTTTCTTCAGTCTTTTTTATGCTTTCATTTTTCATAGTTTACATTCATATAAAAATTGGTCTCTTAGGAGGAAAATATTCAAACATAAAGCCAAATAGTTTTCTGAACTTGAAAAGCAGGAATGGATGCTTTCTGCTCACATAAAGGATGAAAGAGGTCATCTTGTGTGTGGCATTACTAGATGTTTCTCTTCTTTATAAAAGAATGAAACCTTATCCATCTTGGAAAGTTGATAACAATTAGTCAAAGCACTACAAAAAATTAAAGACCCAAATATGAAAATATAATAATAAAGAGCTCCTTGTCCTTGGGTAATATCTTTTCCAAGCGACCAGTTCATTTTTGAATCACTACAAGTCATTATTTGTTGACAGGAAGAAGAAAACAAAACTTCCAAAATATAGGGATACTTTTCCACAAATTACCATCAAAATTAGTCCCAGTCTGACCTCAAACATAAGCAGTATCCTAACCAGATAGTAGTACTTTCAAAATAAAGAATACTTTTCCCCAAATTATCATCAATCACCACCAGTATCAAACTCGTGAGAAAAAACTAAGACCATGAAGCTGATTAACATAAGGTGCAAGTACCAAACACAAGGGACAAGGAGGTAGTCGGGACATTGTTTAGAACAGCTTGAGCTCAGCACAAGTTACAGCACCCTGGCCAAAGATCAACCCAGTCTGGACTCAAACATAAGCAGTATCATAAACAAATGGAATGCATAATATTGAGGTGATTTGAGGATCTCTCGAATGGCTATTTACAAGATTTTCATTGGAAGACAAAAACATAAGGATTCTAGCACAGAACATACCCAAGGAGCATCAAGTCTCATTCTACAATGCTATTGATAATTTTCAATGAAAAGCCTTCACCAAGTTCTGATGACAGTCTTACCTCCATATCACCTTTGGAAGCTCATCTGGTTTAGCCTCGGGAAGCATGGCAGCGTCATAAGCAACAATATTTCCATATAATATTTTCTCCAATTCTTTCATCCATTTGGTCAGAAGCAAGTTAACCTGCCATTACAAATGGGCATAAACAACGAGCAGAAAGGTTTTGATTACTCCATGAGTCATTCGCATTAACAGTCACCCATAACCCAAAAACCACAACCATAGGCAGAGCTTCCCATCCTATACGTTGAAGGAATATAGGCAATGAATGAAAAGCAGTAAATAACTTTGGGTTTTACTTAGGAACTGGAGTGGCATTCTAACAATGGGACAAGTAGTGACATGGTCTCCACTTTCAAGAGCATGCACAATTCAGAACAATTTTGTGTGGTTTTCACTGCTTAGGAGAAGATGACATCAAGGATCTAGTAGCATATGATGACTGGTGGTTACTTTAACCATCAGATGACAGAAAGCAAAATGCTTATTTACTCATGTTTTCGGCATGAAATTTCTGAAATTTTCATAAGATAGCCAGGTAAAAAGATAATCTTTCCAGGCAACAGGATAACATTAACAATGCAACGATATGAAATGCCAATTAAATAGACACCGTACCCCTGCTTTAGATACTCTCAACTCCACATCATGATTGTAAATCTCGTATATGTATTGCCCGAATTCAACACCTTCTTTTCCCTCTTGTTTCAATCGACGTAAGCAAAGCCACATGTGGAGTACAAGCAATGAGAATGTCATTTTAAATGTCTTCTCCAAGTTGAATACTGCATGAAAAAAGAGGATAGTAAATTCTATATGCCACACAATTGAAATGTATAGCCCGAATTCTAAATGTCTTACAGTAAAAAAGAGCATGATAATTTTCTCACCTTCATAAATGGCAGGTCTATCTACTTGTGACACAATTCTTCGGTACACCACATTAGCTCCTCGAATAGACTTACTTTGTTTACTATAAAACAGCAACAACTTGAGCACAAAACGCCTAATTCCCTCATACTCTGGCTCTTCGATTCTGAGTGGAGAGTCCGGAGCCAAAGCCAAAGAACAAGGCTTAGACCGAAACATTTTATCCAAATTCACCTGTTAAAGAAAAACAAACAAATCAATCCCCATCAATACGCTAACTTGATATCATTCACAATAACTTCAATCCCGCAGCCCCATTTTCATTCTTGTATCATTTGAACTGGATAGAAATCAATCGTGAACAAAATCAAAAATTTTCTTGACATTAGCAAAGATGCAAACTTTACCAAGTGAAACGCACACCCAGATCAAATACAATACACAAAAACCCATGATCACAAAATCATAAAAAGCTTAAGACGGTCAACAAATTAAAGGAAACCCAAAAATGGGTTAGCATTAGAATCTCATACATACCACTGAATTGCTGGGGAAAACCTTCTGTGACGAGAGAATTGGAGAAGCTGCCATTGCTGCCGCTGTGGCAGCCTTGGCATAGCTTTGGTGTGAAATAAATTTAAAGGCAGCATCTTTACTGTTGTTGTTGTTTCTGAGTTGATGAAAGAAATGAGAAGCAGCTGCTCTGCTGCATCTTGCTAACATTTTTTAGCTCCTTTCCTCTGTATGAACCAATTAACTTTCTTTTGTTTTTTCTTTTGATACTTTCCTAGTATCTGTTTTTTATTTTTTCAGACTTCAGCGCTTAAACAGCCTAATTCATTCATAAACCCTTCAAGATAAGAGATCAAAGGTGGACCCAACGCTACCATGGTTGTAAACGGCAGCATTTTGTATTTGGGCTGTAAATGGGTATTTTCCCCGTCACAAGCAAAGTTCACTAAACTAATGCGGTCCATGACGTAGTGAAAAACGCTGGCTAAACGGTATCATTTTAAGTTTTTTTTTTTATTATTAAAATGATATTGCATGATTTTTTTTTTTTTGTGTCAAACCGGTTTTTAACTCATTTGAGTTAAACTATGATTTTGACTAGGTCAATGGAATCCTAGTATCTATTCTTAAATAGCTTTGGAACTATACTATTGTTCGCTTTAAAATGAAGCATGCTATATGTCAAGTTAATTTATTTATTTTCAATGTAAAAAAATATTAAAGTTTGGCTAACATGTTTTTTCGTTAGAATATTTTTTTTTACCATGAATTCAAAATTTAAATACTGAGATGCTGATATGTTGAATAATTTATTTTTTAAATACAGATACAATAACATATTAGATTAACACATGTTATTTATTTATTTGAGTCGAAACATTTTTAAAAAAATCTACATTAAAAAAAAAGTTTAGAACTGTGACATAGCACAATACCACAGTCTACTGCAATACTAATTAACTTCAGTGGAAAATAACTTTCACTCTGGGTAAAAAAAAAAAAAAACTAGAGAAGATGGAGATGGTTGCAGGCACTTAACTTTGTCAAAGAAAGTCAAAATGGTTTCAACATTGATGATTACTAGCAATAGATAAGTATTGTTTGCAGTCAGAGTTCTTTGTTATCAGTAGTGGAGCACTGTTGATTACTCGCATGAATGAAGTGAGTAATTCTGGGCTTAGCCTTGAAGTTAGCATGGTATCCACCATTAACAAAAATCTTGTTGCGCCACCTAGGCTCCACGAACTCGCATTCAGCACCCTGCTAAAAACGAAGCCGGAAAAAAAAAAAAAAAACCAAGATGAGGTGTGACTAAAAAGTATGGAGTGCAATCTTGGATATCTATCGCTTACCTGTATATCACGTTATAGAGATGGCGACATTCAAATAGAAGCAGAACAAAATTTTCAATACAATGGCAGTGAAGTATTTCTCACTACTGGTAAAACCTGAATACTGCAGGAAACCATCACTGGGCAACTCATGGCCAAACTTTCCTCAGCCAATGTATTTCCATATTTTAAAAGACATGAAAAGAATTGCTTCCATATATAATAGCACTGTTGCTTGTACAGTGATACAGACAAGTATCCATGGCTTGATAACAAATTTCTTGCACCCAAGTACTCAACACCATGGCGCTGTAGACTTCCTAACCTCACAGAAACCAAGCAAAAGATTAAGCTGGGTAGTTGACCTAAATCTTCTATAAATTCAAAATTGTGATGTGCCCTTTCCGTCAAAACATAACATTACATACATTAGCTCAGCATAACTATATCGTATTGGGCACTGAATAAGCAAAATCAGAGATATTGCTGAAGGCTTTCACCACTCATGGACTCCATTTCCTTTAGAACATCCTGGGCCAGAGATTTAACAGGTAACTCCAAGTCCTCGAGCAATTCACCAAGGAATGGGATGGTTTCAGGCAGGAAGACCAAATATTCATCTTTCAGGTTATCCATAAGATATTTAACAATTCTCAGTCCTAGAATTCGAGATCGTATCTTGTCACTCCGAGTTTGCAACAATACCTGCAAAGTGACAACAAATTTGGTTCTCATTGCTTGCTTAAAGAATTTAAATAGGCAACTCTGAATTGAATGGAAGACATAAGAAAGGAGTAAATATATATCTGATGAGGGAGGGAAGGAGGGGAGGTTGGCTCAGATTCCAGGTGGGTATCAGAACATGTGAGCAGGTCAGAAAACGAGGTTCAGGCAAGGTTGGAAGCAAGTAAAAGACATGAAAATAAAACCATAGCCCGTTAATAGCTTTACCTCTTTGAGCAAACACTAAAATAAAACTATAACAATTGATCAGTTTTACTCAATTTATTCAGCAATCCAGAACAGGAAAAACTTGCAAAAAACTAATTGGAAACAAGATTAGATAACTGTAAAAAAAAAACTACCGGCAACTGCATTTTTCTTTCATTGGTAATGAATAAACTCCTCCTAGATCCCTCACATTGAAGAATTTTGCTTGTATGCATATAGAGGCATATTTCCATTGGATCAGGTGATTAAGGCCAAAACTCATCTTGCATTTAGCATTTCAACAGATAATCATCCAAATTGAGGCCCACCCCAGAGGATTGACACAAATGCATGCAAAGAAAGAAAAAAAAACAGTTCTAGAGATCACCTCATGGTTCAGGGGCTTCCAAAGAAGATCAGTTCCTGCAGTAACTGCCATTTGACCTATACAAACTACCAACAATTCATCAACTTCGTTAACTGATGGGATACTTGGATGCTCTTCCAGTAATGCTGGTGGTTCGGCTATAAGCTGTGATACAATGGGCTTCAACAGAACCTACAGATTCATGCAGGTATAAATCAGTTAAAAAATGACAGTAAGGGAATGGATGCAAAAATAATTCAGACAGTCCTTAAAAGAAATTTTTGTTGGTGCATAAATGAAGGGGGATAGTACCACATTACAGTCTCACATTCAAATTACTTTGGGTACTTGATTCAACAAGAGAAAGTCCGAGTTGACAAGATCATATAATTAAAATTGAAACATAAATAATAAATTTGCTTGAACCATAATATGTTATAAAATAGGTAAATCTATTTACGTACTTGAGAATAACAAAGTACAAGTGAAAAAGTTGTACAAACAAAGGATAGAGATTTAATGATTTGCTAACCTGAAATTTTGACGAATCAAGAAACTTCCGGCTCCCAGTGTCGTACAAAAAGCATTTATGTAAAGCTGAAATGACCAAAGCCCTGAGATGCCAGCTTTTAAGTGTTAGGACACTGTTCTCTTTTATATCACTTCCAGCTTCCTGAATCTTAGCTTTCTTTTTCTTTTGAATCAAACCAGCACCTTTAGGCTTTACAATATTGGTAAGATGCCGAACACAACCCTCTAGCAAGTACTCAAAGTAACTGACGAACAGAGACCTGCACTTTAGATGACATTATTTAGGTGCTCGCTTCAAACAATTCACTTCACATCTCAGTATTCTGATACAACAAATCCTCAATCCCAAACTAATTAATTGGGTGCTGAGAAATCAAAACAAGTAGAAAATTTGCATCTCATAATAGCATTTTTAATTAAAATGCACTTATAGAACACATTCAGAGCTTGATTCACGCAAGTTATATTTCCTTAGCATGCAATAACCAAACAAAAGTATCCTAAAAGTTCCCTAATGTTTAGATGGCCAAACATTTAAGACCAGGACCAATTCACTATAACACTAGCTGATAAAACAACAAACTTGCAGAGTCGTACAAATCCATCTAGGCAGGTGCATGTTTACGATTACAGCAAACATTAGGGAATTATTTTAGCATGAAGTTGGATTAAAAAACACATGAAAACATGTCAAGATGTCATATGAGTTGTTGACCTGGAATGATTATAATTTAGAGCACAAATATTGATTGACAAAGTAGAGATCCATGGCTCAAAGTTCAGCTACCAACAGACGAAAATAATACAAAACCAAGAGTAAGAATAAGAAATCCATGTCAAGACTGAAAGTGAAAAAAGCCTGAATAAAACATGTATATATTGACTCACCGATGATTCTCAGCAAGTTTGTTTACCAGACCATAGAAAGATATGGCCCTATCTATAACATTGTCCTTACTGTCATTTTCTTCTACATATGACTCAGCCCATTCAATACTTCTAATAAAGAGCGGCTTAAACATGGTCTCCGTAAGTTTCATTGTCAGAGCAATCATTGCATTGATAATGCTTTTCTCAACTAGATCAATATTTTGAATTGAAACAGGATGTTGACGACGAAGATCAAGAGCACGCAAGCAGAGGTCAAAAATGGTTTCATTATAACCACCAACAGATGATCTGTCCATTGTACCGACTAAGCTTCCAAGCATTTCAAAGAAAACTGCCAAACTTGAATCCCCAGCCTCCACAGTATCAGGATACATCTTCAACAACGGTGGAAGAGCTAGTCGAACCTGCATGGAAAAAATCAGTATTGACGTTACTTGAGCAACAACAGATCATAATTCACATTAATATCTGAGTTTGTCAAATCTTACAGGGATCTTCTCAGTAAGCAGCTTCCGTACTGCATCAGCTTTCTGTCTCAGTTTCATTTTTGATCCTGATGTGTACTCAGGACCATGCACCACGAGTCGTATAATATCTTCAAGATATGGATTGAGGAAACCACCCAGCTTGTCTACAACAGCTTCTAAAGCAAGAAGAATAGAGAGCATGAGAGATTCTTCAGGAAGAGACAGTGCAGCAGAGAATTTGCTAGAAGTTTTTATCACATTCTCCATTATTTGAGGAAGCTGAACAAATGCTCTTGGCCCAAGAGCATCGACTAGAGCACCAGTTGTTCGAAGGCAGCTAGAAGAAATAGCCAAGTTGTTCGAACAAATGCCTTTTGTGATAGATGGAAGGCACATGCTGAAGACAGAATAATTAGAAGAAAATCTATGGGCCAAAACTTCCAGTGTAGAAACTGCTGACAGTTTCAAGGAGGTATCTGAGTCATCCATTGTATCATCAATTAGCCGAGCAATTTCCAAACACATCTGCTGAAAAGAGTCGAGGGTACTCCCATCCACATGGAACCAATCAGTAATTGAACTTGCAATGGAATCTCTTCTTCCCTTGTGTTTCGTTTTAATTGACTCACGCTTCTTCAACGTCTCAGAAAGAAGCCCAAGAGCCTGATTGCAAGCAAAGCACAGTGAAATATGTTACTAAAGAGTCCACCATTTAGCACACAGGTAACAAGTGAGGACTTGAACGGAACATTTATATAATGCACATGCATGCCTACCCATCCACACTCATAAAACAGGTTTGACATATTCAGCACAATTTTTAGGCAAATACCTACAATAATCATTTTTTTCCTTGCATTTTCCCGTGACACTAAAAAAAAGGAACAAGGAGAGGCAGTGGAATTAACAGAAGATGCTTTCATTTCTATTTAAGCGTTGGATATGTCCTTTCAGGGCCCTAGATGTCAGGTTATTGATCCAAGTCCAAAAAGAAACATAGAGATACAGTCCAAGGGGTGCGTGCGGGTGCACTAGAAACTCCTAAATACTGTTTGTGTGAAGATCACATTGCTATGCACATCAATAGTACCTTCTTTTTCACATTTCCATCTGAATTGCAAAGCAAACTAATGATGCCTCTGAAGTATGCGGAGGGGATCATAACAGCTGTAGTAGACCTCAAAACACCATGCATACACTCTTTCATTTCCTTTCTGACTCTAACAGGCACATTTATTTGTTTTCTTCTCAAATCGCTTAGTTGTGAAAGGCAAACAACGTGCTCCAAAAGTTCTTGAAGGGTTTCCTGCAGGTTAGCACCAAAAGAAATCAAATCATTTTTACTAGGTCAACATGTGTAGAATTGCTCCAGTGTCTTTCTCCTCATTCAAATACATACCAGATGATATAAAAACACAGCACAATGATAGTTACACCAGAAGAAGAAATCTAGATGACTATGCTTATCATATGAGACTGAAAAGTTGGGATGTAACGACTATGTTCAACCTTCATGCACATTACCAAGAATATCTCAGGTCAATAAACAGAAGGTGAAAGCTTCTGAGGCCCCTACATATGATATTACAGCAACTACTGAGACATGTTGTGTTTAGAATGTCCTGCAGTTCCAGAGTCAAAGGCAGGCAAAATTACCAGATGATGGCAAAATGAGAGACACAGACCATTCAAAAATTTCCTTCCAAGCATTACTAAATTTATGCATTAAATTTGTTTCAAGTGAAGAATCAGCAACCTGAATTTTATCTGAATCCTCGCTTGAATCAAGTTTGAAAGAGAATTCTGGATCTTCTAACTTGTGTAAAATAAATTCTGTTGCAAATAGCAATTCCATAAAAATTTCTTGGCATGAATTGCCAGCTCCTATTAGTTGAAGCAGAGGAACAAGGGAGGGAAGCCAAATCCTGCATGAATATTGCTCACATATCCGAATTGCAAATGCATACTCCCACTCTCTCTCTGCAGAAGATGTAAGATCATTTGTTTCATCAAGGAGGGAGAGTCCTTTCCTAGAAACTAAGGACCGGAAAAGAAGGGCAAGCAACGAAGCCAAGCTATTATGTTCACCCAAAGTCCTGCAGAGAAGAATTTGAATTTAACAAAAAAAAAATGAAAAGAGCTGTTAGGGATCATAAAATTTGAATGGTAAATAGGTAATACCTCAACAAGTACACGACGATTGACAGCCTCCTATGCTCAGCAATTTTGGGCAATACATTCACAAAAACCTGAAGACACAATGCAGCCCAACTCAGATAATCGGTTTCACAGCAACTACATCCAATGCACAAGAGGAGGAGAGCGCAGAGGAAAGCTAGTCTTATAGATTACCTGGAGCAATTTGTCTGTGTTGCGTGTCTCAGCCAGCCAGCAGGGGACAACTGCAGATATAAGATCCTCAAACACATGTTGTGAATGGCTGTCAATCTGTACATGTTCATGGAAAAAAACAACGATTAGCATGCAGATCCGTGCAAAACAATCTCAATAATATTTGGTTACTATTTTATTCTAAAATTTCTTTATCCACAATAAGGCAATCGAACAATAAAATTAGGTTGAAGCCACAACTTTCTCAAAAAAACGTGTTAGTTTGAAATTGTTCTACATCTACATAAATTTCGAAAGCCTTTCCTTCAAACAAATTGCCAAGTTGTACAAGACCTGTGCATATATGAACAAACCTGTGAAACAGTTGATTCTCCAGCAACGGTAAATATATCCAATATATACCCCATTATATTCTCTGGAACAACCTTTACAATGGATGATAACAGTGAAAATACATGGTTGCGGACGACTCCATGCTTAGCAGACCGGGCACACATGATCAACAATTTGATATTGATTTTATTTGTTATGTCATCCTGGAAAAAAGAAGGGTTACACCAATTTCAAAGGAACAAGCATGAAATCAAACAGGCAGAAACAGACACATCATATCTTTCCAACTGCAAGGAATTCAACATACCTTTAATGGGATTACATTTTTAAGTGAACCGATAATATCTTCAAGAACAAGTAGAAGTGTTTGCTGAGTGTAACAAATTGTGCTAGACCCAGTCTGGGAAACTCCATATGAAGCTTTGATCCAGTTTTCATCTCGGGCAGGCATCCAATCATCCGAAAAGATTTTCTCAAGAAGTTTGAATAAGGGCCCTATCAGATGCTCCCTACATTCCATTGTATAAAATTTCCGAGAAAATACACACTTCATTATATTGAATGGTAGAGCCATCAATTATTGACCATAAACTAATTATGAAGAATTAAGGTACAATTATTTAAACAGACCTGCTAGCAATATCTTTCTTGAGAATCAATATGTCAAGGAGGGAGCTTAGCAAGCATAATGCAGTTTCTACTTTACAAACCACATCACCATCTAAGGTGGATGTTTGATGTACTATAGATTTCCTTTTCTTCTTCCCGGATGCAGAACCACCTATACGACTTTCTTGTTCGAATATGAATTTGATTGTATGGACTACCGTAGAGCAGGTAATCTGCATTATCCACAAATGTGGCAGTCAAATATCACAAAAACAGTTTGTTTTTCATACAATCACATGTTCCAAACATCTCCGGGGAAAAAATCCCCAAAATAGCATTAAATAAGCTAAAGAAAGCCAAGCAAACATGCTAGTTGGCAAAATATGAGCAATCGAGTTCAAGTGGCCCCAATGTAATTACTCCCAGCTCCCTTGAGAATTTATGTCAACCATCAAGGTTTGTATGAAATTTAGATTTTACAAAAGATATACCAAATTCAATCCAACAAATGTGAAACACAGACTCTTATCTTGTTCCAACTTAGCATGTATTAATAAATATGTAATCCATAAAGCTCATGTAATATATCACATATCTATCATATGTTAAAGAACAACCCACAAGGTCATGGTTTTGTAAAACATACAAGGTCTATCACCACCAACTTCATACAACATCATACATTTCAGTTGTTATTGGCTTCATAATCAAACTCTCTAGCTACTACAAGGCTGATCAGCATACAGATGTATGTGTGCTCACAGAAGTAGCAAGAACCAACATTAAATGCAAGGCCTTGTTAGTTTAAGCACAATCCACTAAAAGAGAGGAGAAAAACTTAAGTATGCAAATAAGAAGAGAACAAACATTTAAGCGCATCAAGGCCTCTCTTGTTGCATTTTGTATATCACCATTAGCATTGCGAAACAAAATCACAAGCTCACGAAATAGAAGCTCCTGCTCAACACACAAAAAAAAATAGTAAATAAAAGAAAGCATAAGGTTCTACTCTACTTCATAAAAATCACTAGGCAAACCAACTGATTACCACATTGGCCTTTCATAGATACACAAGAGAAACAAAGAACCTTCTCTACATTGAAAAATTAGAAATATTTTATGTGCACTTCATTGTGAAAGTTTCGTGGTTGCATAGAACATTTTAGAAAGATATATGCAACTGCTACAGGATATGTTTAACAATACAAATTTTTTTATTAGTTTGGACAGGTGCCTTTTCCAATTCTCTAGAGTGTCCTCAACTTCAAAAGACCTGGTCCGTCCTCCACACTCTACTTATTGCAATATTTTTGTTTAAATAATGGAAGAGTTTTCAACAGATAAACATATTTTCTCCATTTTTTCCACTGAGCAGTGAATTCCAAAAAAGAGATGGTCAATATCAATTTAATCTGGATTCTCAAGATAAATGCACATTCCCCTTGAAATGTTCAATTTGACCAACATTACCTTGAATCAACACCAGTTTTAAAATAGATAACCCAGTGACAGCATGTACACATATATTCTTCTGTTGTTCCACAACCCTACTTAAAATAATTATCACAACAATGTAGCATGACAACCAGTAATTAGTTGTTCTAGCTTCAATTTGGTGCTCTGCCAGAGCAGCCATTAAAAGTGTCTCCCTAGCAGACATCGAAGAGATAGAGCTGGGTTTTGGAGTTTTAGCTTTGTGCCCGTCGGTAGTTTCTCTTTCTGTTTTTAAGCAGGAAATCTCACCTTCCTACTTTTTAGTATTTATTCCATCACTTCTAATAGA
The DNA here is from genome assembly GCF_000002775.5 of Populus trichocarpa. Lineage (NCBI taxonomy): Eukaryota > Viridiplantae > Streptophyta > Magnoliopsida > Malpighiales > Salicaceae > Populus > Populus trichocarpa. Next base: position 16,438,788 of record NC_037287.2, on the reverse strand, counting down.
ATTTCTTTTTCTTATAAAGAAAGAATAGAAAAAGGAACCTGTTTTTCAGTTGTCAATCCACTGTATAATGGGGCACTTAGCTTCTGCAAAACAGTAATGCAAGGTTCTATAATGGCAAATTCTTCAGAAGAGAGCCCATCCAGCTGGAAGAACAAACAATAACAAGCATTAACAACAAAGAGAAGACAGAACCATTAATATCAAATTACATCTGTCCAAACAAGCTATAAACAGCTTCTTACTTGCAGGGCCTTTAATAGATAATCTTCACAAGCATGCCCCTCCAGTGATGGAGGCATGGCACAAACCTAATACAGGAAGACAATGGGATTGGCATTGGGCAAAAGAGATGATTATACCACAGGAAAAAATAATTCAAGAAACATGTCTATGCATTTACCTCCAGTAGAAGGCACAAGATCTTGACTTCGGTTTTGGACAATTTCTGGGATGACCGGTCCACCTCGAAATAATATTGACGGCGTCTTTTCAGAAGTTGAGACAGCAATGACTCAGCTTCTTTAACATGCAGTAACGCACTGCCCATTCCTTTAAGCAAAGATATAATCATCATCTGCCAAATGCACACCCAGTCAATTTTTTTTCCAACTAAGAAATCCTACTATTCAAAAGAGGACAATTATGACACCTGTACTGAGGAGTTTTAATAGAAAAACTGGAAATGATAGAACAATCAAAGACCAGTTCAAGAACGAAAAAAAAGAAGACAATAACAGGGCAAACCTTTGCAAACGAGGAAAGTTGAAGTCCAGACCCCAAGACAAAGGCAAGAATCTTTTCTTTTGTAGATTGATCAAATCTGAAATGGTATGTTAAGTAAAAAGTTGAGAGTAACGAACTCCTATTAAATAAAAATCAGCATGATGATCATGATGAGAACTATCACATCCTAAAGAATCTTATAAATTGAGCACAAACCAAAAGAGAATGATAAGAAAAATTTCTTGAGCTTCATAGCCGAGATGAAGCATTGTACTGGTTAAGAGATTAAGATATGTAAACTCTATGTCAGTCTTAAGCCTGTTTAATATGCAAAAAACAGCGGCCATCTATGCAATAGCATTTGGCGCACAATATTTAAATATCAAAGATACAGCATAAAAAACAGACTGACAAATGATTCCAGGTGCTCAGGCTATTGTTCAAAATAATTTTATAGCATAAAAAGGTTCAAAACCACAACTTCTGACTTCATTTACAAATCACTTAAAGAGATGGCAGAAGTGGAATGTTTTATTAGTCAATGGTAAACACATCTGGTCATTAAGAGAAAGGGGGAAGACTACTAGGGGGAAATGATAAGTTTTGAAGATTCAGAAGAGGCCAGGTCAACTCATGCCAAAACAGCCAGACAGGGCTGCTTCTATGTCAGCCAAGCATCCACAGGCTCACCTTAGCCTGCCCTTACAATTTACCAGCTTCTCGACATAAATCTATTGCAGTTATTCTGTGCAAAGGATCAAATTTATACAGAAAATTCAGGCATACCACCATGAGGGGAAGAAATAATACACTGGATGAATTACCTTTGTTCAACATTTTGTGGTACCAGAAGGCTATTCCTGGATGAGCCAAGCAAACAGCACAAAAACGAGGGTAGAAAATTACTGTCTGATAATATAAGCCTTTTTTGTTGCACAATCAGGCCCAATAACTCATCAAGAAAATGACTCCAATTTGCATTGTTCCCTGTTATTTATTCTGTTCAGAATATATCTGTACAACTGAGAAAGACAAGGACAGCCTATATGAAATTTAATATCACCAGAAATACCATTTTTCTTGCTTAAATAGTCAGCGCGATGTGACAGAGCAGATAACCCTTCAATGCAGCCCATGGAAGCAATCCTGAGATCCTGAAATAAAGGCATTGGTCTTATGGAATCAGACTATGAATGTATATACCGCTAACCCAGCAAAAGATTCAAATGGTAATCAGCATGTTCAGAACAATAATTAGAATGCATGAGAAGCATCAAAGAACCAAAAGGTTCGAGAAAAAACCTGGCTATCAGAGGCAAGAGGAACAAGAAGTGAGGGGAAACTGAATAGAAGCTGAAGCAGCAATCTATCGTCGGGTTCTGAGCAAAGGAATGCAAGACAATGAAGGCTCTCAACTTGGACAGTAATGGAAATGTCTGCAAGATGAAATATCCAGGATAAGAACATGTCATTGCTGCTAGAGATTCAGCTCATTCAACAATTAGACTGTCATAGAACCTCAAGAATTTACACCAACCAGAAAAATCAATCCATCAGGGAACTATTTGACAAACAGAACAGAGAAGCAAGACATAAAACAGTGCCAAAATGGTTCATGGGATGGTAACAGTCTTGATGGTGGGACCATAACAGAGTAATGGCACCACATCCTTGATCAGTGAACCGTACATGTATAACATCATTATCACACAAATGAGTTACCAAATAGAAGAAGAATGTACCACCAGATTCAATAACCAGGAATCGAGAAATATACATAACATATGGACAACTTTCTCAATGGAAAACGATACAATTGGCATCCTGAAACTAAAATCACATTATCACCTTTCTTTTTTATTACAGTTCCAGATCGAATTGCAAAAGGAACCTGACTAATCATCAATGAGTTAACAGCATGTGCAAAAACAAATTAAGTTCACTTCAACACCACCTAACTTTTCTGTTTTCTTCTGACAAATTATATTACATTCAAGGATTTCCTACTACCTATTTCTCTAATTAAACAGTTACAATGACATAATTTGAATTGTTATACAGCAATTGAAGTGAACATATTCGAACCTCCATCTCAGCCTCTGCAAACTATATCTAGTAGGATTTCTGTAGCTTCTTCTCTATACCCTACCTTCCATCTCTCCTTTTCCTGCATCTCTCCCTTCCATTAAAATTATAAATCTTACACAATCCATACAGGAGTTCATCTTTCAGTTCATGTTTTCACCCCATTATTCTTTCTATTAACAAAGGATTCAGCACAGAGTTATGCACAATATACTTCCATACTTCAAAGAAACTTGGCGGGACTAATTAAACCTCACTGAAGTCTCATCATCAATGGTCAGCGTACAACAAAATCAAGAACAGCAAATCTCCAAAAAGACCCCAATCCCACAGACAACTATTGAATTTGTGAACATCATTGGAAAGAAAACAAAAGTGAACAAGTGAATAAAATGAAAGAGAGAATGATAGCTGGGAAGAAAGACTTGATAATCAGCCTTTAAATTTAATATGTGAGAAGAGAAACATCAGAAGAAAATCCATAAATGAGCTATGAATGACTTCTAGATTAAGTAAGAATGATATATCGAGTAATGCAGTAAGCCAGCCAAAAAATTACCTTCATTAGTGTAAAAACCAGACAGAAAATCAATAGGAGAGATCTTGCATTTTGTAACAAGGTAATGAAGATGCTCCTTGAAAAAATGCTTGGACTGAGAGTTCGAGAAAAAGACAAATAAATCTGTATGTCTGCTGCTAATCAACTGCTGATTGTCCTCCTGAGAATGTAAAAATTAACATTTTCAATGATTGTCTTGTATCCAGGTAAAAGTTTTAAGGATTCAAGAACTAGCCACAAAAAAATGCCGGAAGGGGGAAGGCACCACCAACCAAAAAATATATGGGCCTACCATTGAAGTAAAAGCCTCCAGTAACCTCCAAAAGGTGCAGATTAGGATATTAATATTTAATGCCTTAAGATCGGTGTCAAACAGCTGATCTAGGAACCTTCCACAATCCCATTGAAGCATTTCATTATTGAACTGTCAGCAGGCACATACCAAAAAATGAGGGAATAGCACAACCAGAATCAAAATCAAAATCAAACTTAGGATACACAGTAAGAAACCATGTCAACCAACCTCATTCCCAGAAACAACTGCAGACTGCAGCTCCCACTCGGTCTTCAGAAAAGAAAAGAAAGCTTCAAAAAGTGCTGAGAATTGCTCACTTTCTATCATGCAAGAAAAAAAAAACAATTCTTGTCACAGCATTTCTGGAAAGCAAAAGCACAAATGATACAGACACAAAAAATTGAAAGTGATAACAGTCTCATTAAACAAGATATAAAAATGATAGTCGATAACAAACAATATGACGCAAACCAAGGATTCAGCAATAGAACTACTGTAGGTTGTAGCATTGAACTAGTAACTGAAGACTTTCAGGGCAGACAATGTCCAACTTGGTGCCTGGCATAAAAGGGTTCAAAAAGAGACCTTCCTGTCAGACCTGAAGCAGATCCAAGGCCATGATATGGTGATATTGAATCTAAGACCTGCGCAATCCAGCGCAGTGTTCAAAAAACATGCCAATATTAGTTGATAAATAGCAGTAGCTGGCATCTTCCACATTTCTGAGGCATTTGTCTAGGAATTTACCTCAATTTGGGAACACTTGGCCCACTAGACATGAAGACTGCTTCCTAAGAAAACATGTTTAAGAACCTTTACATGCTTCTTGTGAAGAGTTTAGATTGTGAATTGTTCCGGGTTCAAAACATATAATATCATAACTATGTGAAACAAGCACCTACACAAAGTGAACACTAAGGAGAAACCTCAACATGCTGATACAACTTTCCTAAGAACATTTGTACAGAGCTTTGGCAAGCACTTCTATAAGACAGTCACTTACATCATTATAATCTGCCTTCAATCCTCCTAACTGTTTCATTCCACATCAACAAATACGTCATACAGAAATCTTACTACCAAAACAGCAAGCCACTCAATAGAACATTCTTAGGGATTAGCTGTACAATCTACTTAATTCTGATGCCATCATTACTGCTGTTCAAATTCCAGGTTTGATATTTTTTATTTTTTTTTGCAAATTTCTATGCAAGACAAGTGATAGGTCAAAAGTGAAAACAACAACTAAGCCTCAAACCCAAACTAGCTGAGGTCAGCTATATGGATCCTTTTCTCCATTTAGCCCGATCATAAACCAAATGTGAATCAATATAGCTCAAACTCAAAATTAGGTCCAGTTTGGGGAGGTGTGGAAGTTGATAGAAATGCACTTCAACAACTAGCAGTTCATACAATTCAAGGAATGTTATGAGCCAAGGGAGAGACAATGTTCTTACAAAAAAGTACAAGAACAGAAAATGTTCTTATAACAGAGCAGAAACTTACTATTCTTTGGCCTAATAAATGATTGCATCAGAACCAAGAGCAGAAGCGTCTTCGAGACAGTACAGTCACTGGAGCTGTCGACAAGCCAGGTCATATACTTACCTGGGTGCATTGAAAATGTTTCTGCCAAGCCATTAACAATCTTCATGTTGATCGAAGATATAACTTCCTGTTGTAATTTCTGCATTTTTTTTCTCCAAATTGTAACATGCAAGTATTAGATGATACAGTCATAAATCAAACTTCAAATAATGAAGTTACAGAAATGACAGCAGGAACTGAAAAGAAAAAAGAACTTCCACCTCATTTACCACAATTTTCTCAACCACAGAAACCTACTAGACACCATGAAGGGACCTAAAGGTCAACATCCGACTAACACAGTGAGATACCAATTGATTGACCCAATAGTATTAATTTGTTTCAACAAATAACATCAAGAGTTCGTGTTAAAGAGATTTAAAACTTGGCAACTGGATAATTCTTGGATACCATTCTTTTCCTTGGCAACATTAAATTATATATCCACTACAATGACGAAAAAATTGGCAGGTATGCAAAATTAAACACCACCGATAATGAATAAAATAAATTGGCTATATTATCAAGTTGAATCATGTCAGGAGAAAGCGATAAAAAAAGAGCTCGAAAAAACTTACCACCACTTCAGAGGAAACAGCGGTGAGATCATTATAAAATGGCCACTTCACTTCTTTCACTAATTCCAAGACCTCCAAATTTAGGCTCTGTGTCTGCTTGTATAACTTGGAGAAGTCAACAAATAACAAGGAAGACAAGAAGGAACCATATTGCTCGATTTAACATAAGAATAAGAGAAAAGAAAAACCTTTTGAAAAATTAGGAGAAGAGGAAACATCATGGCAGCAAGTTTCTTTGAATAATCAATCTGATCATGAAATGTTGAGACAGCAGTCTTCAAAAATGCAATTGCAACGTCATTAGCTAAAGCAGCTTTATCTGATGCACCTGCCAATGTCAGAAATGAAATAAGATTAGAAATTGTGCTAGAGCAGCTATTTGTAAGAGTAAAACTAAGTTGTTCACAACCATTAAGGTTCAAACTAGTAGTCGAGTTTCAATTAGTGGAGCAAAATACTAATATTATACATGATGCAGAATGAGGAGGCCAAATAGTTAATCAAATGTACAAGAAAAGGCATTATGAACTAGTCACACATACCTGACCTTAGGGTGCTAACACATTTTTTAAGCACGCCATCTAATGCTTTGAGAAGATCAGAAGGACTGATGATTTCAGACAATCCTTTAAGAGATAAAGCTGCTTGAACAACTGTTAGGTCATCATCACGAAGTTGGCACAATACAGCATCTTGAATGGTTACAAGCCTCTGAATCAAATGCAAGTCAAAAGAAAAATCAAATACTTTTTTTATAAATCAACCTGGAGGATGTAACATTTTGACGGACAGCATGGTTCTAGAAGGATATCACATGCTATCACATTCACCAAATCCAACCAATACAGCACATAAGAATTATTCCACTTAATCAGCATGTCCAAAAATGCCACTCAGAAGTTTTAAATTGATTTATTCAACGAACAGCTCTCCAAATATTGAAAAAATTGGGAAGTTGATAATGGGAAACTGCTAGCTAGCAATGGAATAAACCTTCTGTGTTCAAGAGGTGCCTCCCAGAAGTACATGTAAAGAGTTTTAAGGAATGCGGAATTAGGTTTTAGAGGGAGAAAAGACTAGCCTAAATGTATAAACACCATATTGCACAAAACATTATAGAAAAAGAAACAAAATGTTGAACATCACAGCTTAGCTTAAAAGGATGATCAAAACAGGCTGGCAGAAAGAACTTTGTATCAACTTAAAAAAGAAAATTGCATTTCTAGCATAAAAGTATCAACTATTCACATGAGCAGAGTATATAATTCCAGCAAAGAGTAGAATAATGCACCAAAGTAACCAATTAAGGAAAGAAGCAGATCCAATGAGGTATTGGTCCAGTACCTAAGAATTCAAGGATTAAAACTCTAGGAGTTGGAATGTCCAGGTTCAAGTATCTTTATCCCCAAAAAATAAAATAAAAATAGCTACTTATGTCAGGGATACTATAGAGAGTGCATGTATCCACCACCTTTAACAGTGGAAACAACAAGGAAGAAATAAAATGAAATGCACCAAATATTACCTTTGAATCAACAGCCATGTTTTTCAGATCAACATGTCTGTTTAAACCAGACAATGTAGCACGCCGGACCTCAGCCTGTAGGAAATTACAAAAACATAAGAAGGGTTAGCAATATGCAAAATGGAAACAACTGCCAAACATATCCTATTCTACAAATGCAATCCTAGTAGAGAATACCTTTGGATGGTGCAAAGCAAGCCAAATTTTAGAATCAGAGATGGAAGCTGACATATCCAAGTTCCCATCCAACATTTTGCAAATCTCAAAAACTGCATCATCATTTTTGGATTGCACTTTGGTGTCCTATCAGGAAAAAATGGACCAACAAAACATTGAGAGAGAGAGAGAAACACAGATAGAGCAAGAGAGAGTGGGGGAGAAAGGAAGCCAGTCACAGACCTCCAAAAACTTCTGAACAGCTTGATGAAGTTCAAATGGATAAATTTTATTAATAACCATCAGAATGTCCTTTGCCCAGCTTCCTGGGAAAAATAGAACAAAAGAGTCATGATAAGTGGCACTGTCAAAAAAATAATCATGACCCTAAATGGGATGGGTTCAAACAAGCAGCTCCAAACACAATAGAATGGTAAGAAATTGAATAGTTGCTGAACAGCCGAAAAAAGAATTAAAGTTCAAAAACTTCTTCACTGATGTGTCTGCATAAATAGGTACCCAAAAAATATTCCAGCACATGCGCAAGTAACATACCAGATTGAGATGATGGGTTGCTATTTTTCTGAGACATTTTCATGCAAGACAAGAGGACCTTTGAAACAACACGATCAACAAAATTCTTTATGGGAACTGTCTCCAATATGGATACCAAAACATGATGATATGTATCATCAGAAGAACTGTGAAAGAACAACAACAGGTTCAAAAGCAATAAGTAAATGAAGAAATACATCTGCAAAACTTTTAAAAAATCAGCACAGTTCACACCTGTTGTCAACCAGAGCTTCCAAAAGCACAGCAAGAAATCTATCGATATTGAACTCCTTAGAAAGTCCCATAAGAACCCCAGCTATTTCCCTTCAAAAAAGTACCCAAACAAAAAAAAAAATAGAAAAGACGAGACGAGACAAGTTAATGAAAAAATTGACAGCCAGAATATCTAAAGTTACCAAAATACTGATACAAGAACATAGACTTAATGCAGTTTTGCAATGCTCACACATTCAAGGCAACAAAAATGTACCTGGTTTCCTTCAAAATCTCCAGTACCTTCTTTGGGAACACATCGATTGATTGCAACTGACAATTTTATTTTTTTTTTGCAAAATGATATCAGTAGATAAGAATGAAGGCAAATTATGCAACAATACAACACAAGAAAAATGTTTGACATTGGAGAGCCCATTTACATAAAGGAGCCTCCACCTGACTAAGAAAGCAATTAGAATGATTCACAATATCCATCAAAATCATAATTTAAACAATGTCAACTAGTTATATTAACCAAAGTCATTAGGCTGTACCTCTCTAGCACAGTTTCAGAAACAAAGATCCACAAGCAAAGTAACTTGTTGGTAACACACACCAATGAATGAAAACACATGGAGAAATGGCAAAGAGAACTAAACCAAATCCATCTTTTTAAAAGCACTAACAGCAGCAAAAACAAAGGGCAAAATATGAAACGAACACTACACAAATTGATAAAACATCAACAGATGCAGAAATCAGCCATTGCATTGACATAAGCACGTTACTGACACAACAACATTAGATCACGAAATAGTACCTGAACGAGATTTATTAGAGCCATAATTGACAAACGAAACCATTGCAGATCAGTTGACTTGCTTGCATCTTTCTGAGCTATCTCAGCAATTGATCGCATCAAACTTTTGACAAGTTTTGGAGACAAGGAAACCTTATTTGCTAATAGACAAACAATCATCAAAGCAGCAGCCTACAAAGAGGTACAAAAATTATACACCATAAAATTAAGAGCAAGAGAGCAAGTCAAAAGAAAGAGATAACACAGTGTCTTCCCTGACTCAAAAACAGCACTTTCAAACCTCACCTTATGATCTGAACCTCCTTTGCTGCCAGGCTGAAGTCCAGAAATAACAAATGGAAGGATTCTCTGCACAACATCTGTATTGACTGTAGTTATAGAACCCAATACCTCTATGACCACTGCTGTGCAAAAGCTGACAACAGACCTTGATGGCTGGAACTTCTTTGCAGGAGATGCCTGCAGCAAACCATTCTATAATTAAAACATGCACAATAAGATAGTAACCAAAAACCTGAGAGATGCAAAATAATCAAAACCCTCACATAGTTGCACAACGCCTCCAAAACTCCCATATCTCGAACACACTGCTGCACCATGACATTTCTAGGTGGCGGTGCACCTGATGCTTTTACACCATCTAGAAACTTCCATTTACCATTCCTACACCATATCCGGGATAAAAAAAAAAGAAGTGGAAGAAGAAGTCAAAATTAAAAAAAAACATCACCAAGCTATTAGTATCCTTTCAATGACTGACAAAGAATCCATCTCCCCACCTTGTATCAATCAACTGAACTATTCGAACAAATGCATGAGTATCATGGTAAGGCAATGAGCATAAAATCAAATCCTCGAAATTGTATACATGTATCCTGCAAATTCCAACCATTTTCCACATTACAAAACACAAACAGCTAAATTCAACAATAACCTTAAATTAAAACCTCAAACGATACTTACTTGTATCTTCGTATCAAGTACTCAAGTGTCCTAAGTGATGCAGCCAATTGAAGATGTCCAGATAGTAACCTCAAATATGAACTGATGGTCGAGTTAATATGCTTATTTTCCTCGCCAGTCATCAATTCTCTATCCAACTCTTTACTTTTATGACTAAACAGATCATTTTTATAGTTCTTAAACCTTTCATCCGCGCTTACAAGAACTTCCAAACCTGTGAAATTTAGCAAACAAAACAAAAAAAAAAAACACATTTGATCAAACAAATCAAAACATAAACTAAAATAACAATCTTCTCTCAAATGCACCATCCAAAAGCCAAAAAAAAAAAGGCCACACTTCATGCCAAATTAATTTTGCAAAAAAAACAAAAAAACAAAAAAAAAACAATTCATGACTAAGCTCTAAACAAAATGCAGCCAAAAAACTCTTTCTCGTATTTAGCAACCAGAAGACAAAAAGAAATCACACTATATACCAAATTTTCTCAAGAATAAACTAAAAAACTTTGCAACCAACAACCACAAATTCATTTTGCAATTGAAAAGAAAGCCATCTCAATAGCCAAACCCTGATCAAAATGTGGCCTAAATAAACCATCTTTTCTCTCAAACTCGACAATCAAAAACAAAACAAAAATCACACCTTATACCCGATTATCTAGACAAGCCAACAGAAAATCACGAGGCAAAAACAACCACAGCTTCTTTTAATAAAATCAATCTATTGAACAAAACTTACCTACAAACCTGTGAAATTTAAGGGGCAAAACTTAAAATATTTTACATGAAAATGTTTTCTTAATTTTCCCATGTATGTTTCATGTATTTTACAGGGAAAAAAAGTAGCCAAAAACAACCGCAGCTTCTTGTAATAAAATCAATCTATTTAACAAAACTTGCAAGTACCTACAAACCTCTGAAATTTTTACAGGCATTTGTCTGGAAAATATTTTAAATGAAAGCATTTTCCTGATTTTCCTATGTTTGTTTTTGTCCACGTAAGATTTTACCGTGAATCTTTAAACTTAATTCATTTGTTGTAAAATAATTTCATCTCATGAAGTTCCTTAAAATATTTTATATACATTAATCCACTCACAATATTATCCGATTACAACCACCACCTCATCACAACCACCTCCACTGCCACCAGCCCACCACAAGAAAAACACACACTTCATAACACAATTTCGCGCAAAACAAACATAAAACTATTTGGTAATGAAAAAAAAGTTGAATATCTAAATCCTAATTAAAAATCAACCAAAGAAACTCTCTTTTCTCTCATATTCCGTAACCTAAAGCTAAAAAGAAACACACTTTATACGAATTTGCTCGAGAAACAAACAGAAAACATATCAACAAAACAACCACAGCTTGTTTTAAAAACTAAACCCTAATCAAAATGTAGCCAGAAAACATAAAATTGAGCAAAAACAAAGCAGAAATTGGCACTTGGAGTGTCAAATTGAAGTAATTAAAGTAAGGTAGTAACAAACCTGAAAGTGCAATGTCAAGTATAGTATCGATATCAAGATCAGCAGCTTCTTTAGGATCGAATAAAATGGAGGGTCGGGTGATGGGACGTTTTTTGGACTCCAAACCAGTTTGAATCACTGACCGGATTGCTTGTAATTGAGAAGCTACACTTGTCGTCATGCCTGCTTACAAGGAGAGAGTCTTGTTAAGGAGGCGTTCGGCTAAAACCCTAGAAGAAGGTTATTGGTCTTAGGGTTTTAAGCAGTAGCGGACTGGCGGGTTTTGTTAACAGACTGAGTGAGGGATTTAGGGTTTTAGTGTTTGAAGATGGTGGGCAGGCTGTTGGAAATAGTTCTTTCTTGTTACGAACTTTTGATGGTCACACGGCGTCGTTTGTTATTAAAGGCGGCAAACTGGGACCATGGTCCGTCTGACCTGAAGCATGGGTAATAAGAAAGCCCAGCCCAACATATTTCTGGACTTCTCCTCCATTAGCGATGGTAATTCGGCCTAACCCAGGGGATTCCCATTTTGAAATTTTTTAAAATACATTAAATTCATCATAGGCCATAAAATAGTTACTACTTTTTGAGAAAAGCTGGGCCTATCAGATGCATGAAAAGCCCGAAACCATATGCCCGTCTTTTTAAAAAACTCAAAAAAGAAGAAAGCACTTTACTTTACTGCCGGGTCTCCAACAGTCAAAACAAAAAAGACGTCGTCTTTCTCCCATCCCATCTACTCGAAAATTTAAACTCCAAGGATCCATACAGGCGCTAGCATTGCTCGATCGCCCAAAAAAATGATAAGAAGTTGGCTGATTTCAGAACTTAGATCGATAGTTAGAGCTTAAAAAAGAGTGAAAATGGAGTTTACTGAAGCTTATAAGCAGACGGGTCCTTGTTGTTTCTCTCCTAATTCCCGTTACATCGCTGTAGCTGTTGATTACCGTCTCGTGATTCGCGACACACTTTCTTTTAAGGTATTTGCATGACCCTTTTGATTTTTCTGTTTGGTTTTAAGAAATTCGTGGTGAATTCTCGGTGGTGGGTTGTGTTTGGATGCTGAGAAAATTGCAACAAGAAAAGGTTTTGTTGGGTCATCTTCTTTTCTTGTTAGTGTCAGTCCAGCTACCTTTTTTTTCATTTTTCTTTTTCGGTTTAAGAAATTCGTGATGTACATTGTGCAATGAGATGTGTTTTGATGCTGAGAAAATGCTAGAAAATTAGTGCGTGATCTTTTCCTTTTTCTTGTTAATGTGTTTCAGTGGTGTAAGATTGAGCGAGAGCGGGGATGTGGTTTGGTAATATAATGTGGAGTCCTGGTTAGTGAGACTTCATTGTTTGGTTACTGTGAGAAAATGGAAGTTTGTTTCCGAGTTTTTTTTTTTTTTTTGTGAGTTTTGTGTAATGGGCTGTGCTTGGATCCTTAGAGATGTGTTTCAAGAACAATAGCTTTGATTTTTTTTTTTCTTTTTTGTTTTCTTGTTAAGATTTTTCTTTTAAAAAAAAAAATGTATCCATTAGAAAGCAACTAAGAAGGAGGTTCATCCTTGCTACAAAGCCCAGAAATACAAGGAAATGATAGCCCTTTTTCATTTTTTTTCTTTTTTTATGCTAACAAGTGAGACTCGCACAAGAATACATTAGAGGGACGAGAGCTAACGGTATTAAAAATTCTGGCATTCCTCTCTTTCCATATAAAGGAGATAACCCCACACCAAGCTAGTCTGAGCAAGACCGAAGGACAGCATTTCTTTTGCAATATCTTTTTAGCATAATCAAGCTCCTCAGCCCAATCACCTCCCTATCTTTGGATTGTGCACAATTGCAGAATGGAACACCACACCTCTTTAGTGTATGAGCATGCAAAAAACAAATGGTTTGTCTTCATTCACCTGACTGCAGAGAACACGTAAAGGATAGTCTTTCCCATCTTAACTTGCCTGGCTTTGGTAGATAGTCTATCCAAAATGGCTAACCAAGCAATAAAACTCTGCCTTGGAATATGCAGAGCACTCCACAAAAGATAATACCTGTCAGTTCTACTGTTTTTCAACCTGGATGAGTCCCATAAGCTTCTGTAAGTAAATTTTTCCCTAGGAGTTAGCTTCCGATATACCTCTTTATCATTGGCAGCAGAAGGAGCAATAGTGCCACAAATAGCACTCTGAATCTTTACCATATAGTCAGACCTTGGGTTAGGTGTACAGCAGCAACTTTAACATTAGGGAATACCTGTTTCATAAATGATTCTTGAGCCACCAAAGAAATGCCCCTTCCCCATTGCCAATCACATGCCCAGAATGATTCCAAACAAAAGGCCTGGTTTTCAGAATTCTTATCCAATTCCAAGAGCTGTCAGCAGGAACACCAATGCTCCAAATACTTTTTCCTTTCAGGAAATGAAACATAACACCAAACAACCCATAGAGAACCAGATTTTAGTAACAAACACCAAATATTTCTAGCAATACATGCGGTTTTCCGCTCCTTAAACTTTAGGGCAGGAGATTTGATGTTATAATGCGTATGGCTTGTTTAGTTACTTAGAAAATTTGTCAGAGAACTCTTTTGCAACCATGTTAATTATTTTGGTCTTTGTCTGCTCAAGTATTAACTACAGAAGTTTATTAATTGAAGCTATTAAAGATGGGATTTTTTGTGAGATCTTGAATTGTGTTTTATGATTTGCAGGTTGTGCAGTTGTTTTCATGCTTGGATAAAATAAGCCATGTAGAATGGGCAAATGATTCTGAGTACATCCTTTGTGGTCTGTATAAAAGACCGATGATACAAGCATGGTCATTGACTCAACCTGAATGGACATGCAAAATAGATGAAGGTCCTGCTGGTATTGCTTATGCTAGATGGAGTCCCGACAGCCGTCACATACTTACCACTTCAGATTTTCAGTTGAGGCTAACAGTTTGGTCGCTTTTGAACACAGCATGTGTTCATGTCCAGGGACCAAAGCATGTCTCTAAAGGGGTTTCTTTTACTAAAGATGGGAAATTTGCTGCGATTTGTACGAGGCGTGATTGCAAGGATTATGTAAATCTACTGTCGTGTCATACATGGGAGATAATGGGTGCATTTGCTGTTGATACGTTGGACTTAGCTGATATAGAGTGGTCACCGGATGATAGTGCTATTGTAATATGGGATTCACCACTTGAATACAAGGTAATAGAGTTCGTTTTTTGCTTCATTTACCATGTATCAAGGGTGCTTGACTTTATAAGCATGAAAGGAAGTAAATGTGGGGTGAATTGCACAATTCCAATTTCTTGGTGACGGTTAGCATTTCATGATTGTACACTGCTAAGCATTGAAAATGTCTGTTGTTATCCATTTTAGGTCTCATGGTTTATGCCTATTCGAAATTACACACGAGCTCCACTTTGTAATATATCTCATGGTTTGCCAGTGCCCAAGACTCCATGTTAACTTTGGCATTTTCTAACATCGTATGCTTATCTATAAGACCTAGAGCTTATGGCTGTTGCAATTCAATACAGGTTCTAATTTATTCCCCAGATGGGAGGTGCCTATCCAAGTACCAAGCATATGAAAGTGGGCTAGGTGTAAAAAGTGTTTCGTGGTCTCCTTGTGGCCAATATCTAGCCGTGGGTAGTTATGATCAGATGTTGCGGGTTCTGAATCACCTAACTTGGAAAACATTTGCTGAATTCATGCATCTATCAACCGTTCGTGGTCCTTGTTGTGCTGCTGTTTTCAAGGTGACAGGATTTCTTTGTTTATTCATATCATTAGGCGCACAGATGATTTAATTGGCTACAACTTACAAGTCTTCTTTCTTAAATTTACAGGAGGTGGATGAGCCATTGCACCTCAATATGTCTGAGTTATGTTTGAGCGATGAATTTCTCCAAGGAAATTCTGGTAAGCGCAAGTATGGAGTATCTCACAGTGAGATGGATATTGTACGACAAATAGAATGCTTGATCTGTAAAATGAATTTGAAAATGTCTTCATGCAACTACGTTATTTCTTTTGAACTACTTTTCGTAGTCAAATTAATAATCCCCCCCTCCTAAAAGATGTTTCAGAAGGACACTTCAGAGTCATGTACGAGGTTACTGAAGTACCTATTAGTTTGCCTTTCCAGAAGCCTCCTGCAGACAAACCGAATCCTAAACAAGGCATTGGTAAAGCTCATCTTTCTCATATAGCATATCGATGCAATTAATAGTGCTTGTTTTAAGAGTTCCTTGCAGATTTGTTTTCCTTTTTGTTAGTATCAAACCAAAATGCACTAACAACACAAGACCTTAAATACAGGTCTTATGTCATGGAGTAAAGACAGCCGATATATTTATACACGTAATGATAGCATGCCCACTGCTCTGTGGATATGGGATATACACCATCTAGAGCTTGCTGCCATCTTGGTGCAGAAGGATCCCATACGTGCAGCAGCATGGGACCCAACATGCCCACGTCTTGTTCTCTGCACTGGTAGCTCTCACTTGTATATGTGGACCCCTTCAGGTGCTTACTGCGTGAGCAATCCACTACCACAGTTTAACATAAATGATTTGAAATGGAATTCAGATGGAAGCTGTCTTCTCCTCAAAGACAAGGACTCGTTCTGCTGTGCGGCTGTGTCCTTAATGCCAGAATCTAGTGAATATAGTTCAGATGATTGAGACATGTCTCCATCTTTTAGTCTAGATGGCTTGCGAACTTAACAAAAAAAAAATGTACTATAAAAACAGGGCATCAATGTTTAACTATGTATTCTGATTCCCTTTGTGTCTGTAACATGGTATGTTCGTAGGGCTCCCATTTGTGTTTGAGAAATTTTAACAAAAATTGGTTCGCTATTTTAATTTTTTTCAGTGAACTTAGTTTTTTTTTAATAATCTGCTAATTGGAATGTGCCAGCTTCTATTATTTTTTCTGTCTGTAAAAGGCAAATTATCAGGTTGTGCCAGGGTTCTTATCTTGCCTCTGTTTTTATCTTGTTAGGAAACTTGAAATTTTAGTGTTTGGGGTTTTGATTATCCTTCTTGAAGGATATTTTTAGTGCATTTCCCGGTCGGAATTGGTTAGGGAATGTTTTTAATTTCACCCTTGCCTAGCTAGAACTGGTGGAGCAAATTATAACTTAGTAGCTGTAATTTGAAAAAACTAATTAATTAATCTTTGTGGTTTCAGAAATTATTTGTTTAATCCCTATATTTTTCTTAAATATATTTATAGTTTAGTCCTCTTTCGTAGTTCTTTTAAATTTATTTTATTTTTTGAAAAATGGAGTAGAGAAAAGAGAAGTAAATTAGTGGAGGAAAATTGATTATGAAATGAGGAATTTTTAAAATAAAAAATATTAAGTTAAGAGATGGTTTAAATGACTATTTATGCACTAAACTATAATTAGCTTAAAGTTATTCATCGTTACTTGTTACTTGTTTTGGGTGTGCGAGGGGGTCAAAAATTGATGGGGGCGAACTTCAAGAACCGAAGCCAATTCAATTCAGCTACCCTCTAACACAAAACTCATTGGAGTAACAGTTATTTTTTTAAGTATTTTTTATTTTAAAATATATTAAAATAATTTTTTTTATTTTTTAAAATTTATTTTTGACATTAATATATTAAAATAATTTAAAAACATCAAAAACATATTAATTTAAAATAAAATAAAAAATAAAAAAAATTTAAATTTTTTTTAAAACACTTTTCAACTACAGTACCAAACATTAAGGTATTTAAAAGAATAGTAAGATTGTTTTTAAAATGATTTTTGTTTAAAAATGTATTAACATAATATTTTTTTAAAAAAATCAATTTTAATATCAGCACATCAAAACAATCAAAAAAACATTAAAAAATAAATTTCAAGCAAAGGGAAGAAAACTTTTTAAAATTTGCTCAACCTTTTTCAAAGTGATTTTTATTCAAAAATATATTAAAATAATATTTTTTTTATTTTTTAAAAATTATTTTTAATATCAACCCATCAAAACAATAAAAAATATTTAAAATTTAATTTTAAATAAAAAAAATCAAAATTTGCTCAACTTCTATTTAGAAGTTAATGTCTAAAGAGGGCTTAGGCTAAAAGCTTATTCGGGCCATCAATTGATTGGGATAGGTTTTTCTATAATGACAAATAAATCAAGTAAAAAAAAATTAATACTTTTAATAATTAGTTTAAGATTTTTTGGATGACGAGGCAAAATAATTATTATAACGTTCTAACAAACAATGTTTTTTAATACATAGCTAGGCAAATTAGTTTTTTTAATAAATCCATACACATAAATGTCGGGTTCCATAATTTTTTTTTATTTACGTGGGTGTCCGGGCTAGCTTGCGCGCACCACGACTAATCCCACGGTCCATTGAACACCCTGCAAACCCAATAGACATGTAAAGCACCGTGAAAATGACAAACATGCATATAAAAACTCAAATCCAGGAACAATGAAAGGAGTAAAGTCCCTCCCACCGCCACGCCAATACCCTCAGTGCTTCATAATTATTTCATGGTGAGTTGGATTTGTGATGATTTGAGATCATGTAATAAGATCTCAAAATAATAGTCCTATTTTGATTGTTCCACATGGATCCTAGGCATAGGCCACGTGTTTGTAGAACTTAAAAGTATATAGAGATCCCATGAAGATCTCATCACCTTGGCCCGTATTCTCGCCGCCATCTAAACTCGTGAGATTTTATCCGACGAGAATTAGTATCGTAGAAGTTCTAGTCAATTACTTGTTGCTTGAAAACCGAATTGGGAACCTTTAACTTTGAAAGTCAAGTTAATCATGCTGTAATGCCCAATCACTGGTAACTGTAATAATTCTACTAAACATTCATATAGTAGTAGGTAGTAGAATCATAAGAACTTAAATCAAAAAATTTATTTTCCTATGATTTTAAGTTTAAGCCCCGTTAATACTAATATAATATCAATTAAAAATTTATATGGTTATTAATTTTAGAGTTTGTGAAATTAATTAAAATATACGAAAGCTGGTCCGAACATCTATATTAATAAAAAATAATAATAATAATTCTACCTTACACCGCATTAAAAAAATAAAATAAAAGGCATGCCATATTCATTATCCACGCATTCTTAAAATATCATGGACCACTTATTTCACTATTTTTTATTTTTTGTATTGAACGTTGTTTCACATTTAAATTTCAAAAATTATTTTGATTGGCTTGTTGTGTGTTACTACTAACAATAACATACTCCAACATTTGATTTATGCCCGCTTTCACAAGAAAAAAAAAATTTTATTGCTTGAAAAAAAACAAAAAGGATGCAGGAGCCTAGTTTGATATTATGTGGAAGACGGCGATTTTTTTTGGATTACTGTTTCCCTCTCCCCTTCAGTGTTTTTTCCCTTTAAAATTGCTCTGAGTTCAATTTTGGTCCGTTTAGTTTTTGTAGTTCTCACTAACATTTGAAATTTTATTTTGTTTATTTTTTTAGTTGTCGGTTTGAAAAAAAAAAGAAAAAGAAAAATTCATTGAAAAACTGTAAAAGAAAAGAAAGTTAATGGTTGGTCAAAATCTAGCAATGAAATGCGAGTTTTTTTTTGTGTGTGTTAAAAAGATTTCATTTGACGAAAGAAATTTAATCTAGATATTTTTTTTTCCTTTGTCTTGCTGAAAAAAATAAATTAGATTTATATAGATTTTTTTAGAAATCGATTCTATGCTTTTTAAACCAATTTTAAGGTGTTTTGAGTCGGAAGACTAATTTTTTAGGTTATCAAGGTGTTTTAAATTTTTCTAGCTAAAATCACTAACCTGATTTTTTTTATCACCTATCTGGTGTTCAGATTATGGGTTTTCAAATGACGCGTTATTTGGCCATGTTTGTTTCCCGGAATTCACTTTCCGGGAAACCAATTTCCAAACTTTCCTGTGTTTGTTTGCTATTAGAAAAGTTGGTCAACGGAAAACACTTTCCAGTCAACGGAAAACACTTTCCAGTCAAAGAAAAATTTGGTTTGGTTTTCAGGAAAATGTTTTCCCTTTTGACTGTGTTTGTTTTCCGGAAAGTGGTTTCCAAGAAACCATTTTCCAAACTTTCTTGTGTTTGTTTGCCATTAGAAAAGTTGGTCAGCGGAAAACACTTTCCAGTCAAAGGAAAATTTGGCTTGGTTTTCAGGAAAGTGTTTTCCTGAAAAATTTGGGCGGAAAACACTTTCCGGAAGTTGTGAAAAATTTAGAAATGTCATTATTTGCTGATTATATCAAATTTGATCCTTTTGAATGCTATATATAATTTGTTTTGAATATTTATTTTTCAATTCCATCTCTTAAAAATTAATTTTTATATTAATTTTGGTCTTTATTTTTATAATTGCTATTTACTTTTTTCTTATCATTTTTTTATTGAAATTTTTTATCTATCAAATTTGGTCCTCATTTTTTTTATTGTTACTTATTTTATTTGAAATAATTTATGAAATGTTAATTATTATTATTTTAATTTATTCACCTTTCATTTTTTTAAATTTTTTAGATTTGATCTCTATTATTTTGATCATTATTTATTTTATTTGAGATAATTTATGAAATTATATTTTTTTTCAATTTCATTCTCATTCAACTTTTTAATTTGTAAGATTTGTTCCTCGTTATTTTAATAAACTTGAGAAAAATAAAACATTAATAAGTTATTTTCCAGCTCATTTTCCATGACATAACCAAACACTGAAAAATGTTTTCCAACTTATTTTCCATTACACTACCAAATATCGGAAAATACTTTTCCGGAATTCACTTTCCAAAAGGAAACTACTTTCCAGCAAACAAACGGGGCCTTAGCTTGTTATGATGTAAATAGTTTTTCTAAAAAAAAAAGAGTAACAGGCAACAACCAACCAACAAGAAAATGTAAAAAAGTCAGGTGTGCATGCCTGACATTGCAGACCAACACGCCTAGCCTCTTTATTTTATGGGTCGGGTGTAAACTCACTTGGGCTTAATCAACTATCTATTTTTTTAATAAAAAAAACTTTGTTCCAACATAAAGTTAATTAATTACAAATATATTATGTTTATTGTATTCTTAAATTAAATAAAAATATATTTATATATTATTTTACATGGTACCATTCAATTTTTTCCTTGTTTTTATATAAGATTATAGAAATATTTTTTAAATATTAGCAAGCTTTTTTATTTTTTTTATTATACAATTAAGTAAAAAATAGTTTTAAAAACAAAGTTACTAAAACCATTTAAATTAATCATCTAGGTCGCGAGCTTAACAGGTTTGTCGAAGTTGACACGGATTAATTTGACGTGTCCTCGTATTTAAAAAAAAGATGTCATCTTATTTTAAAAAAATCAAAACATATTTTTACTTGTTATTTTGATTGCTTTTGACCCGGCAAATTGACTTAGGTACATTAAATCAACCTCCATATAGTTTAATTTGAAACCCGAGTAAGTTAAAGAGTCGGATCAAAATGTTTCAAGGTTAATCCAATGAGCCAATTTTAATGATGTTGGCAAAGAGTTCCTCATGGAAAAGCAAAAGTGCTATGTTATTTTTATAGTTTTTAATACAATCACATCAAAAATATCAAGATGTTTTTTAATTAGAATTTTCTTTTGTAATAATGGTGGAGTGTTGTCTAAACAACAAATATTCCAAGTAACAATTAATTAAAACTTGTGATGTAGAAAAAAACATGTGACTTTTATTTTTACTGGAAAAACACAATTAATATTTTTCTTGATGTAAAAAACACATTAGTGATACTTGTGCATTCTTTTTTTGCACTATTAAGAAAACCTTTTCTTTTACCCACAATGTAGTGCAAATTAGATAGCTTAGTGTGATGATATATTAAAAAATAGTTTGTAAATCTAAAAAAAAGAAAAAAAATTTACTTCTAGCATCCTATAGTTTGGTCAAAATTATAATTGCATGTCAAGTTTTGAAAAATTATAGTTTGTATCTGTGTCAATATAAATTTTCAAATTGAATGAAAAAGACCAAACTATCCTCGTATATAATACATTAGAAACTCAAACAACAAACAAAAAAAAAATATGTCTCCTCCAAATATAATTTCCTCCTCTTGAAATATCATTTTCTCTCTCTTTTCATAGTAATCTAAACTCAAATCAAAAGTAAAATCCAGTGTTTTTAATCGATTTTTGTTTTCTCATAATACTAGAATCTCTTCTTTTTTTTTAAAGTAATTTGTTATGTTTTTATAGAAGCCCTAAAAAAACTCCAAATTGAAGATTGGAAAGAACCTTAATTTTTTTAAATCATCTCTTTGATTCTTTATAAATCCACCTCTTATCATGTACTTCCAGATAAATTTATAAAATCTTTTAATATTCGATCTATATAGATCGAAGCACAATTATCAATATAATGACAATAATGGTGATTATAATAGTAATGATGCTAGAGTTTACAAGAAGAATACCATGGTTGTGGAGAAGAAAGTGAAGCAGGAGAAGCATAAGAACCATCAATTTTCCTTCCTTAGCTATCCTAGATATTTTCACCAGTCTTCTCATTTTACAGTCTATGAGAAAAAAGTATTCTACAACATCTAAAGTATTGGAGAATGTTGTATTATTCATCAATAAAACAAGATCATATGTAAATTAGAAACATACTTCTTTTAAGGAGTAAATGCAATGTAAGCTAGTAATCTTGATTTTGGGTTTTCTATGTGATTTAATAGTCGAATTTTTTTTTTATCAGTGTGGGTGTCTGGGTTAATTTGCGTGCATCCCGACTAATTCTACGAACCCTGAAGTTAACGACCATGTAAGCCTCTAATGGTCATGAAATTTGTGAGACTTGAACTGATGATTTATAGATAACAAATCTAGAATCTGACTACTTAAGTTATATTTTTTATAGTTAATAGTTGATTTTATTGATTAAACAAGTGTTGGTGTGGTAGAGATGAAAGTGCCACCAGAGAGATATGATAAACACAGTTGAAGGAGGTGAGGTTGTGGGTTTATGGTTGGAGATGGTGGCTGGCGAGAGATAAAAAAAAGAAAAGTGGCAGCTAGGTTTAGTGTTTAAAGAAAGAAGATGAGTGGAAGAAGTTTTGCTGGGTTTGTTTTTATTTAAAGATAAATTTATAATATTTAATATAAGAGTTTTTTAATCAAAAAGTAATAATAAATTTATAAATAATCAAATAATTTTTGTTGATTTTTTATTAACATACTAAATATATATAAATTGTTACGAGTACATCAAAGTTTACGATACAAACTTTTATGATACAAATTGTGATTTTCTAAAATTTTTAATTAAATTAAAGAAAAACTTTCGGATAAGGCAATTACATAGTCCAACGAAGTCGGTCCTTTTTCAGGATTTCAACAGGGTCTTTTGGAAATTTGTAACTAATTTTAAAATGGACAGGTGTGGGTCAGAAGGAGCGAGTAGCATACAGTATGTATAAACTAATAGGAAATACTTTTGATTATTAAAAAATATAATTTTTTTTTCAAGAGTAGGATTCGGAAGCAACTATAAAAAAATGAATATTTCATTAACTTTTGCTAGCTATTTATTGAAAAAAAAATACGAAACTCTTAGGTAGCTACATGGATGATATAACAGAAGACTAATTTATAAGGGTTAAATTTGAATATTAATAAATGATGAGGGACTGGAATATAGTTTATCCAGTTTTTCTCACAGTATCTACGAAATGGTTGCTTGTAATTAAGGAGGTTTTTATCAGCCATGAATGGAGAAGATACCAAACTAGACGCGCCCAAGTCAAACGCGCTGACGTTGTTTTTCATCTGGACTGGCCGACTGGGTGACTTCGTGCTCCCTGCGGTATGGCCGAATTACCAGTTGTTATTATTTTTTTTTGTTTCATGATTCAGCGGTATGTGTTGGATTATATGATAGTGAATGGTGTTTTTTATTTATAAATATATTAAAATAATATTTTTTTAAATTCTAACTTATTATATTTATTAAGAATGTAGCTTTATTTTTATATATTTTTTAGTGAGATTATCAAGATCTCATTACTTAGATAACGAGTTTTGCGAGTTAATTAGGTTGTTTGAGTTTTTTTTTTCTTTTTAAATTTATTATTCAATATTGAGTTGATTAAAAATTTAAATTCATAATTTTTTTTTATAAAGTTATCTTAATTTCATGATTTATATATAGCAAGTTAACTCGGGTTAACTCATGATATATATTTTTTTATAATTGATTTTTAAATAAAATTTTTTAAAATAAAAAATATTATTTTAATATATTTTTAAATAAAAATTTTTTTTAAAAAGAATTATTACTACATCACCCAACAAACTATTGTGAAATATGCATACTACTATGAATGAACGAAGCTACCAAGGTCACAAAGATTTGAAGGAAATAAAGATGTGATTATCACAAACATTTAAAAATAAAAGAAATGTTTTCGGCACAATTTGTTTTTCTTTTAAAATTACGTTTCATGCATTTTAAAATTATATTTTACCTTAAAAAAATTAAATTAATATTTTTTAATATTTTTAAATAATTTTGATATACTTGCTAAAAATACAAAAAATATTTTAATATATTTTTAAATAAAAAATATTTTTAAAAAACATCATATGTCATAATACCAAACCTAGTTAATTTTAAGAAAAAAAAAATTAAAAATAATGATTATCATTTTATATTATTATTGCTAATTCTTTTTTTTTAATTTGAATTAAATATCTTTTAAATCAATTTAAGCATCAATTAAAATCTATAATTTATCATGAATTATAAATAAAATTTACAAAGATAAAGTAGAGAGTATCTATGACTATTTAGTACCGAGATAGTAATTATTTTTTAAAATGTTTTTTATTTAAAAATATATTAAAATAATATTTTTTTATTTTTTAAAATTTATTTTTAATACAAGTGCATTGAAATAATTTTAAAATAAAAAAATAATTTTAAATAATAAAAAAATAAGCAAACTGTTAATTTTTGTTAAAAGTACTTTCAAAAATCAAAAACAAATTCCTGTTAACCTCCTGCCATTAGATGACAAATCCAGTTTTTTTTTTTAATTAAAAGCCTAACGAAAACTAAAGGTCATTTTTTTTATCTTTCATCATCTCACGTGGATAAATCTTACGGATAATCGCACCTACTCTGAAAAAAACCCTTCATTTTTCTTTCCTTTTCTTTATAACTTTTTTTTCAAAGGTATTCAACACTCCCAATTTTCCCAAGAAAATCAACAAAATATCCAAACGCAACTCTCATTTTTTTTGTAATCGATATTTAAATGCATTTTTTTTTAACTGAAAAACCATAAAGAAAGAGGAGAGATTAAAGTAAGAATTGGACTAATAAATCATGGAGAACAGAGCTGTAGAGAACGGAGTTTGTTCAACAGAATCAGTGAATGTTAGCTCTGATGTTTGGAGTTGTAAAAATTCTGATTCTTCTTCTGCTGATCATCTTGTCATTATGGTCCACGGTATCCTTGGAAGGTATGATTTTTTCTTTAATTTTTTTTCAATTTTTTTATCAATAATTACTAGTTATCATGATTTCTTTGCGTTATTTATTGAATTTTTTGATCTGGAGTTGGTTTATTTTTGTTGAATACGAGATAAAAAATGTAAACTTTCTCTGAAAGTTGTCCTTTTTTATTTTGATGAATTTTCACCCTCAATTCCTGAATTTGGAATTCAATTACTTCTGTTGATTGCCCCCAGTCTAGTGATTTTTTTTTAAAATCTGGGTTTGGTTTATTTTTGTTGATTATGAGATCAAAATGTCAACTTCCTCTTGAAGTTTGTCTTTTTTTGAGCTAACTGAATTTTTAGGCTTAATTATTGAATTAGTTCTGTTGTTTGCTAATTGTGGGCGTTTTGCTTGAATGATCAGTAACACTGATTGGAAGTTTGGAGCAGAGCAGTTTGTTAGAACTTTACCTGATAAAGTATTTGTTCATTGTAAGTATCATTAGTTTTGTTTTCGATATTGATATGAAGCGAAACCCTTCCTTTTTAGTTTGGTATTTAGATGTTTGTTGAGTGGAGTTTAAATCAATTCTTTTGCTATTTGTTTTATTTCTACAAAGAATGGAATGCTTAGGTTGGTTTTACTTGCATTGTAGGTAGTGAAAAAAATATGTTTAGGCTGACACTTGATGGTGTTGATGTGATGGGTGACCGTTTGGCCGAGGAGGTACAGTAGTTCTTAGATTCGTGGGTTTACCTGTAATTATTTACTAAATTTGGTTGCATTTTCTATGCTGGATTATCGATGGAATATTTGAATTTTAGGTACTTGAAGTGATTCAAAGAAAGCCAAATTTGCAGAAGATTTCATTTGTTGCACATTCTGTGGGAGGATTAGTGGCGAGATATGCAATTGGGAGATTGTATAGACCACCCAAGAAAGAAAACGTAGAAGATTCAACTGATGGTACAAGCATAGATGACTTAAAGGCTACAATTGGTGGCTTGGAGCCTATGAACTTTATCACTGTTGCTACACCACACCTTGGTTCCAGGGGAAATAAGCAGGTATTCTATTTTGACTGTTTCTTTTCATTTAAATTTTCGAATTTCATCATCATCCACTCAAAACATTGAAAAAGCAAAAGATCAGGTTGTTAAAATGTTTTTGTAAGGAAAAATTTTGTGTGTATTGAGTAGGATTGTTTTGGATAAGGTGCTGAAATGGTATTTTATGCTTCTCTCATACTTACAAGAGTGTTTGCTTGAAGATGATGAATTTCTCTTGTTTGCTGTATGAATTGACCATAGCGCACTGGGTTAGATGTTATAAAAGCATGTTTGTATGCAAACAGATAAAAGAGAGCAACCAAGGGTTATCTCTATCCTTATACTATGAGCAGTAGGGAACATAGAATGGGTCTCTTTTATTGCAAGCAAACTAGAATCTCATACTTGTATATGATAGTTTTACTGGATAAGCAACTTTTTAGGGTGAAATCTGGCCAAGACAATGATGATGAAAGAGAAAATCATGTCATACTGTTGTTCATGGCATGGTTCAATAGGGTACTTTATCCAGGAAAAAACAAGCTGGACTCCTGACTTCTCTATTTTGATTATAGTCATTAGTTGACTGCTAGTGGAATTCATTTGAACTCATTTTTCCATTATAACTTCCTTGTTACTAAATCTGAGCATACAAACAGTATTACTTGTTTCCTGCTACTATGCCAATTGCACATGTTAATGATTCCTTAATCTTAGCTCTCATTGAATTCACATTAAGCATCCTTAGTATTTTGTTCAAAACATGTTTTCATTGCAGGTTCCATTTCTTTTTGGTGTAACTGCCTTTGAGCAAGCAGCCAACCTCTTGATTCATTGGATATTTAAGAGAACAGGCCGGCACCTTTTTTTGAATGATGATGATGAGGGCAAACCTCCATTGCTTAAACGCATGATAGAAGATTATGGTGATTGTTTTTTCATGTATGCCACATACACAGCAGTTCTTTGTGCAGATTCCTTTCTTTTATAGTTTCTTGAGATGCCATCTTTATGATATCCAAATATGTAATTAATAAGAGCACCTAACTAATTTTGTAGGTCAGCATTGCGTATATTCAAACGTCGGGTAGCATATTCAAATGTTTGCTATGATCGTATCCTTTTTATTTCTTCAAAGCAGCTAACCATCAATATATAATCTGAAAACTTGACAGTCTCTATTTCTCTGTTCCCTTGATGAAAACTGTTTAGATATTGTGGGCTGGAGAACATCGTCCATTAGACGTAATATTGAATTGCCGAAGGTACCTCTGCTCCCACTGTGTAATTTTCCTCTATATTATTGCCTGTTGGTTAGAATGTACTTACTAAAATGTCATTTTCCTTTTAGTGGGAGGATTATATTAACAAGGAATATCCACATATTGTATACGAAGAATGCTGCAAGGCCTGCGACACTGAGCAGTCTGAGCTTGTTTCAACAGATGATGATAGTTTCGACAAGTTAGAAGGTATATTTTGAATGAAGCAATGCAGCAGCTATGCTAGCTCTATTCGTTTTAATTGCTTTTGCTTTTACCAATTTTGCCAATGAATGTATTTTTCGAAATTTCCATTGTCCTTAATTATGGTTAGTTCTTCAATTTTACAAGTTTGTTAACTGGACCTTATTTGTGCAGAGGAACTAGTGACAGGTCTATCCCGTGTGTCATGGGAAAAAGTAGACGCTAGCTTCCACACCTGCAGACAGAGGTTTGCTGCTCATAGTGTCATTCAGGTCTCTCCCTTCCCCCCCTATGTGTGCGTGCATGCATGCATGTATCTTACATTCATCCTCACAGATGTGCTGTGTTTTTTGGGCATGTGATTTGAAAATGCTAATTATCTCTTAGGAAGAATGGCGGTGTCATCAGTGCTCAGGTGCAAGGAAACACCTTGGAAAATGAAAATAAATGTAATATACAAGTCTCTGTTATCTAAAGGAACCATATGCCACTCTGTATATTTCACAGGTTAAAGATCAGAGCATGCATATAGAAGGCGCGGATGTCGTACAACATATGATCGATCATTTTCTTCTGTGAAGCCAGTGGCTGCTTAGACATAACACATTACAGCTGGATGCGAGGTCCAATATGGTAAGTTATTATGAGCATGCTGTTGAAATTCAATTTTTCTGGACCATTGATCTGTACATTTGTTGCAGGTTGAAGAATGTCAACTATCATGGTGATGGTGAATTCAGCAAAAACTATGAGCAATTTAATATAAATTTTGTTTATTCATTCATGTATTGTATGTATTGCACACGTACTTTATAATTATGAATAAACGAATGCTATAAATATAGGCCTATTCATTTGTTAGTGCTTAGGGTTGAGCAAATTAACTGAATTATCCAAAATATTCATAAATCCTGATTTGAAATTAACTGAATTGTTTACCAATTGTTTTTTGGATAATTTCGGTTAGAAATCTAGAAAAAATTCAGTTTGGTTTTGGTTTTAAATTCTTGAAACTGAACTACATTGAATTGAATCAAATAAAAACAGCTCATTAAAAACAAAAAGTCTACTATAAACTAAAGCTTATTAAATCAAAGTTTTTTAAAAATAGCTCGATCAAAGGTTTATTAATTGAAATTAGACTTGTTTGGCTTTAATAAATATATAAAATTAAATCAATTAGTTTTATTAAGTAGTTCAAACTGAATCGTGTAAGCATGTGTAATGATTGTGATTATGGGTCGTTTTTGTTTTTGCAGTAAAAAATTTTGTTAATTTTTTTTTATATAATTATAGATACGTTAATAATAAAAATAAAATTTTAAAAATAAGGTTTTTTCAGTCCAGTTCTTGTTTGTTTGCTCATTTGTTTTTTAAAATTGTTTCAAATAAAAGCTATTTTCGTTGTTTTTTAATAAAAAAATTTAAAAGAAAGAATTCTGTTTTTTTATTTGGTCGGTTTGTAATTAAAACCAAATATCAAAGTATACAGATCAGAGTTGTACAGGACTCCAGAATCCTCGATTGAACCGTCAGCAAATCAAAGCCACCGAGAAGTCAAAGAAATGTTTGAAGTTTTTGACTAACCAATATAAAATAATAACGTGGCACGTAATTAAAGATCCAGCTAAGTTGTCCGCACCTAATCATTCCTCCATTACCGAAACAAACGATCTCTCTCCCACACAGTTTCAGGTTCTCCGTTTCGACGATGGATCTCTCACTTGCTGCTTCTCCCTCTTCGTTTGACTTACTATTATTGAACTCCCACAAATTCTCATTATTTCAATTTAAGCCCCACTTCTCTCTCAAATCCAAAAACCCCCCTACAAAATCATTATTTTGGCGCCAAAATCGCCCATTCAGAGTCAGAGCTCTTAACGATGATGGTTTCGTCCTCGAAGATGTGCCTCACTTGACTGATTTCCTCCCTCATCTACCAGTAATCAATCATTCTGTTTTTCCTTCATTAAAACTTCCCTTTTTATTTTCCATTTTAGGATTTTTTGTTTTTTGTTTTTGCAGTCGTATCCAAATCCTTTACATCACAGCCATGCCTACGCGATTGTCAAGTACATGAATTTATTATTTTTTTCTTTTAATTAATATAAAATTTCTGCTGTTATTTTTAAAATTTGAATTGGGCAGGCAGACTTTTGTTGGACCAGACGATGCAGTCGCACAAAATGTAAGCTCACTTAACATATCATTTTTCTTCTGTAAACGACATGTCATTCAATCATTCTCACTCTATTTTTTTCTTTTGGGTAGATTGTTGTTCATAAAGATAGTCCTAGAGGTGTCCATTTCCGGCGAGCCGGCCCCAGAGAGAAGGTATGTTACTTTCATAAATTTTAATAATTATTTATTCATTTTGGATTAATTTTTTGAGGAATTATTCAGTACACGGGTGGGTAGGTGCACGTGCTTCCACAGGTGGGGCCCACTCGATAACTACATTAGGCACAGCATGAATGCGAGCTAGGGAGCACTGCATCGGGTGTGAAATGGTAGAAGCTGATTGTTTTTGATTGGTGCGATGCCATGCAGGTGTATTTTATGCCTGATGAAGTGCGTGCTTGCATAGTGACATGTGGGGGTTTATGTCCCGGGATCAATACAGTGATTCGCGAGATTGTATGCGGATTGAATTATATGTATGGAGTTGATGATGTACTTGGCATTATGGTGAGTTTTATTCAGAGATACGTAGAGGGTTGTGTTTAATTGTTGAATGGTTTGCTTTGTTTTGTTTAAGAAAGAGTTTTTGAATGAATGATTGTATTTTCAGGGAGGTTATAGGGGTTTTTATTCAAAAAACACCATAAATTTGACGCCCAAAGTTGTGAATGATATACATAAGCGTGGTGGCACATTTCTTTGCACTTCACGAGGAGGTCATGACGCAAACAAGATAGTTGATAATATTCAGGACAGGAGAATAAATCAGGTTGACATGCCTTTTTCTTTGGTAAAAATTTCTGAATATGGTATGCGACCTGAATGGAATAAGGTAGACTGGTTTTTTGGTGGATATTTAGGTATATATTATTGGAGGTGATGGCACTCAGAGAGGAGCAGCTTTAATTTACAAGGTGTTTAATTCTCCAACTAGAACTTTTTCCTTCGTTCTATTGTAGCAATCAGTCAGCTTGCATTATGGTATGATTCAAGTTTGTCACACTGGCATGCTTTTTTCTTCACGTTAATTTGTATTTTTGGTTTGTTTTTGGAAGGAAGTTGAGAAACGTGGTCTTCAAGTGGCTGTTGCTGGGATCCCCAAGACGATTGATAATGATATAGCGGTGAGTTGTGTCATCCATTCTGCAATTTTATGCCTCAAAGCAAGGTTTGACTTTCGAGGCTTCTTGCTTTTTTTAAAAAAATAATGTTTGTAGTGAGGAAGTGACGTGGTGGAGGTGAACTGTATTGAACCCTGGGAAATGAAGTAAATTGTGTTGTTGTTCTAGGTGATAGACAAATCTTTTGGATTTGATACCGCTGTTGAAGAAGCTCAGAGAGCAATTAATGCTGCACATGTGGAGGTTGAAAGTGTGGAAAATGGAGTTGGGATTGTTAAACTGATGGGCAGATACAGTGGTAAACTTTTTGAACATAGATTAATAGATGGCACATTGATGGCCATAAGATTATCACTATATTTATTCTTACCTTCCTGCTTCCTTTCCTTTTGAATCCTGCAGGTTTCATTGCAATGTTTGCAACTTTGGCAAGTCGAGATGTGGTAAGACTTTTGTTGGCTAATAGTGATTCCTGAACTTACAAATATTTGGACCCATTATTAGAGTGTGATATTTGATGCTAAGTAAATCCAAGGCAGTTGCTGAGAGAATTGGAAACTAATTAGTAACTTGGCGGGGACATAAGATTGAGCAAGTTACTTGTTGGCTAGTAACTTTAGCCATGATCATCCTGTTTTATTGAGTCATAACAATAATGTGGTTCCTTTACCTCCAAGTTTGGCAGTTTCAGGAAGTTTGGCTTATTTTGTGTGTGTATGAAGCAATGATTTGTTGTTTTAATCTCTATTCCTTAACAACAGAATTTTGTGTTAGGAAAAATTTGGTAGTGCAAAATACTGTCTTTGACACTGGATGTATCAGAAAATGGTAGATTTATGCTTGCTTTTTTCCCCACCCTTTATAGTAATGAAGTTGCAGGCTCTTTTTTTCTAGAAAACATATTGCTTCACACACGCGCGCATGTATGTGTCTGTGTGTGAGTAATTATATAAACTATATTCCCGCTTTTTTCACTTTCAGCGTACCGTTCTTTTTCCTTCTCCAAACGAAGTGTTGGAGAAGACATTGCTTCAGAATGTGCTTAGACGGCGTGGTTTATTGCTTGCAATCACTCATAATATTACAACTGAGTGATATGCTAACCATGGTTGGGATATAACAGGATTGTTGCTTGATTCCAGAATCGCCATTCTATCTAGAAGGTCCTGGTGGTCTTTTTGAATTTATTGAACAGAGGATCAAAGAAAATGGGCATATGGTTATTGTGATAGCAGAAGGAGCCGGGCAGGAATACGTAGCTCAGGCCATGCAGGCAGCTGATGAGAGAGATGCATCAGGGAACAGACTACTTCTTGATGTTGGTCTGTGGTTAACTCAAAAGGTTAAGGTGGGTACTAAAAGTCGCCACCTCTCTTAACTCATGTTTTTCATTTCAAGAACAGTGTATTTATTACCTTTTCTCTTCCATGAGCTTGTTATTTATTTCCTTTCCTTCTGATTGCCACTGCCCTGTCAAGCTAAGCAATTGCTTATCTCAAACTTGGTGACCTAATTCTCACGGGGCCTCAAAATGATCTCCATGGACCTATAATGCCACATAGCAACCTTGTTAGGTGGTAAATTGGCAATTTGACAATTGCCTAATAGCTAATTTTAATACAGTTATGTTGTTGTATCTATCATTTTGTTGAGATAGACCATTTATTTCATTTTTGTCACCGCATCTATTTACTTTTGCACTATTAGTGTTAGTGCTAATTCCATTTATACTTTTAATATCTCGTGTTGCAGGATCATTTTACAAAGGTGAAGAAGATGGAGATAAATATGAAATATATAGGTACCTTCCAAATGATTGCATTAGCATTTTATCTTTGGTTTAGAAACTGTTGCATCTGATGATTCTAACTTCTGCTAAACACTATCCTATTTCAAGGGCGACTTTTTTAAGAAAACTAATTTTGGATATTGTTTTTAGGGAAAATATAAATTAAACAATGCACTTGGCATATGCTTATTTGTAGGTAATGAGAGGTCATGCTAAATATCTTGTCCTAAAAACACGTATTGATTTGAGGCTAGACCAGAAAGGTTCATATGGTTAAATTCTGTAATATTCATCGAGTTTTGACACAGCGTATAGCGAAGATAAAACTAGGGTTCTCAAACCCTAAGGTTATAGATCTAAGCTATAGAAAAATTTAGATAAAACTCTCTGGTATTTTATAAAAATTTGAATAATAGTCTTCATCTTTATAAAATAAACTTGACTTCTCTATTTATATTAGTCATAAAATTCTTTAAAGGAAATGATTCCTAATTAAAACTAAAATCTTTTATAGAAAATGATTCCTATATAAAACTTATCTAATTAATAGAATTCATCTAACATGAGGATTCTTAAATAGTAAAATACTAATTAAATTAAAAGTTCTAAGCTAAGTAGGAAATAAATAATTAAAATACAAAATTAATTTGGAAAATAATTAAAACAAGAAAATAGTAACTTCAGGCTTCATATCATATGCTTTTGGGTTTCTTTGTGGATTTCTTTTCGGGCTTGTCCTTGTCAATATGGTTCGTAAACCTCTGAGATAATTGTTCTACGTCAGTCTCCCCCACTTGAAAAATACTCATCCTCGAGTTATTTGTCAGAAACTGAACCTGAACTCTTCCACTCCATAGAAAAAAAAATACTTTTGAGTACAATACCATAACTAATTTATTCACGAAGTAGCATGCCTTTGACTTTTGAAGTTCAAAATTTAATATGGGTATAATAAGGAAAAATCCATATCTGATATACTTTTTAATTTTTATGAAGTCTACTTGTAGTTTCTTCCAATATTTTTCTACTTCGAACTTGGAGTTTATCATCATTTATGTCCTTAAATACTTCAACCATTGTATTTAAGTGAGCACCAAAATAATCATCCATAATATATCCAAAAGACTTGCCAGAAATTACTGAGACTTCCATGTCATTGTTTGCAAGATCTACATTATCATATAAATCTTTCATCATCTCCATCAAGTTCACATAGAACATCCTCGTCATCGAGAGATTGTTGTTTATTTTGACCTTCAATCACGATGATCGATTTCTGTCTCTCAGGTTGTGGTTGTTTGTCTTAATTTGACAAGGTTCCACGACCTCTATCAAGTTCATCTTCACTAACAACCATCATATAGACAAGTGGTTGTCTAGGTGGAATTTTAGGAATAGGTCTAAGGTAAGGTCGATCTCGAGGCAAATCTCCAAACATGTTCCTCTACTCTTTGCGATTCCTATTTATGCCTTCCATCAACCGAAATAGATCTTCTTCATTAGATGAATACTCGTAGTAATAGTGACCACGAGGATTTGTACGAACTAGTTCAATGATAGGTTGGCCGCGGGCTTCATCCCCAGTGCGTGCCTCTTTTCTTTCCCGGTTCATGTTTGCGCGCAACCCTAGTGTCTCAAGCCTGGTTTTAAGGTCATCAAATTTGGTGTTGATGTCGCCAAACCCATTTTGCACTTGCTCCTTATAGCTTCTATTGCTACTAAATGACAATCTAGTTGATTAACAACCTACATCTCCTAATCACCATCACGAAGATGGTTGCCTCCAACTGCTCCACGATTCTTTTCACGATTCGCTATCAATTTGGATGTTGACCTTATTTGATACCACCTAATGCAGTGTATAGTGAAGATAAAACTAGAGTTCTCAAGCATTAAAATTACAAACCTAAGTTGTAGAGAAATTTAGAGAAAATTCTCTGGAATTTTATAAAAATCTGAACAATAGTCTTCATTTTCATAAAATAAATTAGGCATTCCTATTAACACTAGTTCTAAAATCCTTTATAGAAAATGATTTCTGATTAAAACTAAAATCCTTTATAAGAAATGATTTTTAATCAAAACTTATCTAATTAATAGAATACATCTAGCATTAGGATTTCTAAATAGTAAAATACTAATTAAATTAAAAGTTCTAAGCTAAGTAGAACACAAATAATTAAAATCTAAAATTAACTAGGAAAATAATTAAAACAAGAAAATAGTGACTTCAAGCTTCATATCATATGCTCTTTTTTTTTACTTCTTTTCAGGCTTGGCCTTGTCAAGTTTGAGAACCTTGTCAAACAAGAAAATAGTAACTCTTCAAATAATTGTTCTACATCAAGTTTGATATTTTAGGATCAAGAATTAAGAAAGTATGCTTGAGAACCTTGTGGAAAATCTCCTCCTGTGCTGATGAAAGAGGAGGTCTATGTATCTAAATTTTTATATTTTCGTATGCAGATCCTACATACATGATTAGAGCTATCCCAAGTAATGCATCAGACAACATTTATTGCAGTCTTCTAGCACAAAGTGCTGTTCATGGGGCCATGGCTGGGTACACAGGATTCACAGTTGGTCCAGTAAACAGCAGACATGCTTATATTCCCATTGCTGTAAGTACTTCCTCTTCTCAATCTTTGTTTATGACTAACATGACTTTCTATGAATACAGTTTCACTTGCTGGTTTACCTTGGTTTTACAATATGAGACTTGGCTCCTATATTTATAATTTTACAAATTTAAATGTCTCAAGTGTGAATCAATACATCAAGATTCAATATACAGCCTTTATATATTATGCATTTAACCGGGAAAAGCTAGATTCTCATAGATTTGGCTGGATTAATAAAACTAACTGACCTGGTAAGTAAGGAGAAGGGGATTGAGAATTATGATGGCTAAATTCCTGTCATCATAAGATGGCCAATACAGGTTTTACTAGGATTGATTGTTTAATTATATGTCCCAAATGCTTGAATCTCAATGAAGGAGTAGCAACTTGAAAAATCATATAAGATGGGTAAGAATAAATTCAACTACTGCCTTGCAGCATGAATGCAAAACTAATTTAGGGTGCTCCTGCTGCTTGATGACAAATGAAAACTAGTATCTTTCCTGATCCGTCGTCACTCTTACTTCAGTTTGCACAAAAGCTTAATTTAGTTCTTTGCACAAGAGTGCACAAAAGCATAATTTAGTTTCTTTGCACCATAGTGCAGACTCTGTTCTGGTTCCCATGTTGCCTCCCACTGATACAGATGATGCAGAATATGACTAACTGTTTCTGGCCTTTTTTATTACTGTTTGATGTTGAACTAACCTTACAGTGGCTCTGTAAATTTCCTGTTCCATTGTGTCTTCTGAATTCTCACTTCTATTGTCAATTATGTGACGATTCTATTTTGGCTGCAATATGCCAGAATGAATGATTTTAAGCGGTTATTGAACTCCAATGAACACAACAATTATTTTCAGTTAGTAGCAGGATAGGTCTTGGAGCCTGTGGAAACGTGTATAAATTCTTTGGTACTAGTACCTTCAATATTTCTTTACTTTTTGGTGACATTGTCTTCCCTAGTCCTTCCCTTGCACACACCCAATTTCAGTGTGGAGGGATACACAAAGTGACGTGCTGTTAAAATTGGTATAGCTAATGCTATACAATTTTGTGATGCATGATAGATTCAACTTTTGTGATATTGCAGCGTGTGACAGAGGCACAAAATACAGTGAAGGTAACAGGTAGGATGTGGGCCAGACTTCTTGCTTCAACAAATCAGCCTAGTTTCTTGAATTCCAACGAGATGCTGCCAATTTAAATTTACCAATGCCTTAGAACAAGTAGAAATATTTTTTGGTGGCTGCCATTTATGATGATTCTTAAGTTGTAGACAGCAGTTTAGATTGTATCTTTTGATAGAGTCTGCTATTTTAAGACACTATCTGTTTCTCAATGACTCAGCCATCATATTTACTAAATTCAAATGATGTCAACGTATATTTACAGTTAATGAATATTCTTTTATGCTTGCACCGTTTGTGTTGAGATTGTTTAGCAGATTGACTCTCGATGTGGGGTGAATTGATGATGATAAAACTTGCATTAGACTGGTTCGACAGTTTCGATGATTACATGCATGCCTGCCGTACTTGACAAGTGATTGATGGTGCACCTTAGATGATTTTTTTTTCGTAGTAAATTAACTTGTTCCTCTCGTGAAGAGAAACCTTCGAGAGTCGGTGGTCCTTGCTCTAATGCTCTATCAGCCAAACTCCAAATTCAAAGACAGACAGCATTAACGAATCCAAGAAGAATGATATCATCTGGCTGAGAGAGGATGACGACAACAGGAAATGTAGTATCTTTGGTTCTTTCATATATAAAGTTGCAAGTTGCTTGCTATGCCTATCTTAGACAACTGGTTTTGTATCAGTTGCTCATGTTGGCACATTGTATATGGTCACACGCGAATTTAGTGAAGAAAACTCTGGCTGGTAGACCCAACAGGCCCCCTATTTGCAACTTGCTCATGGAGTCCTTCCTGTGAACGCATTCATAAACATGACAGGAATTACCAACCACAACCTTGTTGCCATAATTAAGTTCCAAAACTTTGGCACCTAATAGGACACATGTATATGCATGAACCTGTATATAAAAAGGTGGGACCCTCGTTTTTACTGCAAATTGACTTGAGGTTCAGTTACTTTACTAGCTAATTGTCAAGACTGAGATTTTTTTTTTGTTGGTTTGTTAGTTTGGAGGGGGATTTCCACTTGCCATTTATATAAAACTCTTTTTGGAGAAGAGGTATGATTACTAATTGTATTGTGTCTGTGCAGCAGAAGATTAAAGGCGAGCGAACTCGAGCGATTCCTACAATCATCTTCCCCTGTAGTAGCTGCAGGTTTCAGTTCTTTAGTATACCCGACCTGGTTTATATTAATATCAAACGGCAACCACACAAAAACTATATTAATATCAAACATTTACTTAAATTCTGTCAGCAAGTTGCACAAAAACCTTTCAGGTGGTCTGGAGGAGTGCTTAGCGCAACTTTTTTGTCCACGTCTATGGTAATTTGGTACTTACTACGACTTGAGATGAGGGAAAATATCTGACTCTGTCACGTACAGGTATATTCCTCACTTTAAGACACCACTGTTTGGGTAGATATCTTTCTCGATAGAAAAGAAAAAGACAACATCGCTTGAGAAAATATCCAAGTCAATTTATGAGATTAACATTAGGAATTTAGGCATAGAAGTCTTTCAGGTGATGGGGCGTTACTTAAAGATGATGGAATTATTAGAATTGACAACGTTGCGATTATTTTCACGGACCGAGTCACGGAACGAAAATCAAAATGGAAAGAGATAGAACAAGGCACGAGATTCCAGGCGTGTGTGGCACACCCATGCTTTAGATTTTTTGACAAAATTCTGTTCATTCATTCATGGTACTGCCAACATTTACATTTTAACACTCCGACATCACCCTAATCAAACGATTATTTACACAAACAATACATTCAATCTGAGGGGATTCGATAGGTGGACGAGTTTTGATTCCAAGCCAACTATGGATTAGATTTTGTTTCTCTGATCATAAGCATGGCTGACGTGGTGAGCTTTTGTTCATTTTAAGAAAGCCTTGCCAACATGGTTTCTTGGGTTAACGGTGACAGTTGCTCCTCATCTGAAACACCCTCCTCTACTTCTCCACTCCACTTTAAATTCCAATTTTCCGTTGACACATCAACAGATTCCGGCAGCACCTCTTCTCCCTTCGATCTTCTTCTCTTCCTGCCTGTGGCTGGCGGCGGGATGGATAGTCCAGCCTCCGAAGGAAAATTCAGGATTGCTTTCCTGCCCCTCATTTTGAATGCAGCACAGTCATAAGCTTTTGCAGCATCAGTATCACTGTCAAAAGTACCCAACCAAACCCGACTTCCCTTCCGGGTAGGGTCACGGATCTCTGCTGCAAACTTGCCCCATGGCCTTCTTCGGACCCCCCTGTAATGCCTTACTGTTTCTCCTTTATCTGTCATCTTTACAGGCTCAGGTGGTGGGTACTGATTACTTGAACCTGAAAACACGGGCTCAGGAGGTGTGAAGTCTATGATTTCAGGTTTTATTTCAAAGCTATAGGTTTCTGGGGTACTATGGTAACTTTGGTCGGATATTGGGGAGTTGGGTTCTGACCCAGAAAGGGAGCTCTCTAGTTTGACAGAGACACTGGCTATACTGGACTCAAGATTACTGATAAACTCGTCTGTGGAGATGAAGTCTCCAAGAAGATGTTGTCTTATGAGTTCTAATGTTGAGGATTCTTCCGGGGTTGCCATTTTTTAGAGACAGAAAAAATGAGCCAAAAAAGTTGTTATATGGAATATGGGTGGCAATCAATTAGTTTTTATATATAGGGAGTGGATCCTAGTTGCTACCTTTGCATCGGAAAATCAACATCAAATGGGACTCCCTGAATTTATTAGATGCAGCAGGTTTACTGCATCGTGGAGCATTATAGCACACGGTTTTTACCCAAGTTTTGGAGCTGGATTCGGGTCATCTTATCCAAATCCTCATTAAGGGGGACAAGTTGAGGGTGGGGGGGACTGGGGCTTGTTTCAAATTGGGCCGGGAGGAAAATATCATCTAGTTTTGGTCTAGTGTGAGTTCTTGGTGTCTATTATGCACAACTTGTGCTTGGTGTCTATTATGCATGTTGTCTGTTTACGTCTTGACTTGTTTAGGAGGGGGGCAGATTTAGCAACTAGGCTAGTTATGGTGGGTTCCACTATGAACTAAGCTCATCAAAGATCCCACATCATTTCTCTCTGTCAGCCTTCCCAAATTTGAAGTAAATTGACCAGATGCAAGGCTGTGAAAAGGCTGATGGTATCCCTTTGATTCATCAGCTATCTGGGCCAACATAAGCATTCATGAACCTGCATAAATTAGGTCCGTTTACTAGTCTTCTGTTCTTGATCAGTCTAGTTGATGAGTAATGGAGATGTAAATAGCGAAGTACAGTTGAAGTAACTTCCCAAAATTTTACCTTCTTGAGGTCCAATTTACTCTGTTCATCTACCTTCGAAACCCTTACAAGAATAGGACAAAACAAGGAAAAGAGACTCTCCATCTGTGGTCATTTTAAGACCCCAAATGTTAGGAGATGATGATGCGCAAGGGGAGGCAAAATGTCCTTTGAAGCAATGTTCATGTACTACAATTGAGCTAAACAAGTTCTAGTTTAGAAACGTACAGAAAAGGAAGAGCTCTGCTTTTAGCAATTTCTCAACTATTTTGTCAAACTTTTCTCTGGTAACATATTCATAAAGGTAGCTTTTAGTCAACTTTTTTTCTTTTCTTTTTTCTTTCTAGTTTAATAGCATACAAGGCACACATGAATTAATAGAAACTTTAGTTGCTTGCATACTTGAGGGAAGTCAAGTAAATTTGTCAGTGAGCTAAATTTATGAAGCTACAAAAAAGCTGCTATGCTGCATTCATTGTGCAGAACCTGGTTTAATGAACGCAGAACTTGGTTCCTCACTTTCCCAGTCAGATAAATTTTTCTTTTTCAGTTAATACTTGCTTGTGCCAAGTATCATCAATGGCATGTTTCCCTTCTCAAAATACATAAACTCCCAAAGCAATTAGCTATTACCAAGATGTTTAGGCAACATTCACCTGAGCTTCCATATCTGCTCCAGAAATTCTCCTTGTCAGTCAAACCAATAAGAAAAATCTCCAGCATAAGAGTATACAGAAAATTGCTGATCAATGTCAATAAATTCATGGAGAGGTTAGCGGTGAAGAATTTTTTTGTGAATGTAATTTTTCAGTGTGAGACACTTTCGTAAAACCTGACTAAGATGGTTAGTTTCAATCAACTAGCTTGAGATAATTCTAGCTTGAGATATTCTGATAGATAAGCCAAAAAAGTTTTAACTTTAGGGAAATATGTTAGAATTGGTTTTATAAAATACGTAAATGGGTCTATTACAGCCAAATTAAAAAAAACAAGATCTACTCATATTTAGAGTTAAGATCATTAGATTTGTAACCATATAAGCATTTTAATATGAAACATTAACATATTTTTGAAAATCAATTAAAAATAAATGAAAAATTATCTAAAAAAACATTTAAATAGCAAAAGTTAAAGATTCACACTAAAAATACCTTCTAAGCTTGTAGGTTTATGAATTTGGATTTAAGTTTGATTAATAAAAAATATTTTACTATTAAATTATTAAATTATTGTTTGGTCAATAATTTTTTTAGATTTTAAAATATCTTATTACATGAACTAATATGTTAATTATATAATAATAATCAAATATAATTACTACTAATTCACAAATTATAAACATTCATTAGTTATGAAGATTCATTAATTATAAGTATTTAATGTTTTGATTCTCGGGTTTTATAAATAAGTGTTTTGTATAGGTGTAAAGGAGTCTAGATTTTTCTTGAATGTTTTCCTTCATTTATTGTTGATTTTTCTTAGATTTGTTTTTCTACTCATTCTTTTTTTAAAAAAAAAATCTTAGGTTCAATTTTTATAAAAAAAATATTAAATATAATTTATTTAAATTTATTGAACATTGTTTAAAAGTATATCTAAAAAAAATATGTTAGAATTGTCAAGTAAAAGAGGGATTAATCCATCACA
Organism: Populus trichocarpa; assembly: GCF_000002775.5. Classification (NCBI taxonomy): domain Eukaryota; kingdom Viridiplantae; phylum Streptophyta; class Magnoliopsida; order Malpighiales; family Salicaceae; genus Populus; species Populus trichocarpa. The sequence continues at coordinate 16,397,464 of NC_037287.2, read as the reverse complement.
ACAATAAAAAATTTAGATTGAATATTTTTTACAAGTATGCTTAACTAATTTTGATAAAGTTTAATTTTAATAATTGTCAAGTTTAGATTCAATCTAAAAATTTTATTCCATTGAATAAATAAGTGTTTTGAGGATTGCTTTTCCATCTTTTACAAGTTTAGCTTTTTGTAATTTTTTTTTTATTATAAACTAAATAAATGGACTTATCATTTTGTGACTTTTAGACAACAAAATACAAAATCCATTCCATTGAATAAATGCAATCAAAGAAGAAATGCAATCTTACAAAACTTATCATCTTCAACAAACGCAATCATAGTTGCGTATATGAACCCTACTAATTATATATAGCTATGTATAGAAACTTCCTAATCTCTACTTAATCGGCGACACTTTTGGCCATCAGATTTTTCCTAATTGAGTAAACAGCAAACCAACCATCCAAACGACATGTTGACCGTCAATCATTCAAACAACCATCAGCCTTGAATACCCAAATGAAGGATGGGGAGATAACGGTGACAATGGTGGCACATTAAATATCCCCATGACTTCACCATCCCAGAACCCCTTCCAACTTGACGGCGTTAATGGTTCCGTAGCCGCTGCTTTGACCTCAGTTTCCGGCGAAGAACTTTCCCTCTTCGCCACCTTATTAGTGATCACAGAACCAGTACTTTCCATACTACTCTCTATTTCTTCAATCTTTCTTTTCTTGCTTGAAGTTTCCAAGAATTGTTCAGGTTGCTGAGAATTAGACTTTCCAGCTTCAAGAGGGAAATTCAAGATTGCTTTACTTCCACGTAGCCTGAAAGCAGCACTGTCATAAGCTTTTGCAGCTTCAATGGCTGTATCAAATGTTCCAAGCCATACACGAGCTCCTTTTTTGTTAGGGTCACGGATCTCAGCTGCATATTTGCCCCATGGCCTACGCCTAACGCCCCTGTAATGCCTTTCTTGTTCACTTGAAACATCTGCCTTGATCACCACTGGCTGTACTACTTGTGGGGTCATGTTCAAGGTTGCTGGTGGAGGAATTGCGATGTTCTTGATCATGGATGGTTTTCTCTGGCTTAGAGTGCTTGGAGACTTTGGTGAGGATTGGGGCTTGGATTCGATGCTAGATTGACTCTGCAGCTTAGGTTGTGGGTGCTCTGATTGATTAAAGGGGTCGAATTCTGTTGATTCAGTCTTGATGTAGTCAGTAGTAATACAGGAGCTGGAAGTACTGCAAAGATCATCAAGATTGGTGATTAAGCTGTCCATGGAAGCAAAGTCAGTCAAGAGGTGCTCCCTAATGAGTTCCAAAGCTGAAGCTTCATCAAAAGATGCCATAATTGATAGAGGGGTTAATTTCTCTACTAATTTTCTTTTGTTTTCTGGGGTACTTATTGGAGGAGGGTCGAAATTTAAGATCAGAAATAAAGAGTTGAAGCTGCAAAACTGGAAATTGAATTCAAAGAATGGGAGAGAAGTGAAGGTTTGATTTCCTTGAGAGTGGAAATGATGGAGTGAGAAGCGTATATATATAAAGGGTAGAATTTTAAGAAGCAAGAAAGACACAGCGGGGAGGGAGGTTTCGTTTGAGGTTCCTGGCCAGTGAGAGGAAGCATCATATGGCAAAATCCAAAGTGGAATTTTAGAGCAGGAGGTCTAGCTAGGTTGATCGTCTTGTCTTGTAGTGGGCGTTGTAGTATTTTTTTATTACTCGTAGGGTCTGTGGTTTTGGTAAACTGTGTTTCCTGGCTCCTTCCATCCACAAGCCGTGAAGCGACAACATTTCTATGGGCTTCTTACTGTGAGGTTCACTGTAACTCTGCTTATCTGACTCTTTAACTCTGTTTTATTTAATATGTGAAAAAGAAGAAAAAAGAAAAAAGAAAAGAAGAATGTAATTTTCCATTCTAACAAATAAATCCATGCTTTTCTATAAATAAAGAATTTAATTGTTCACGAATAGGATAAGGAAAGCCGAATATGCAATTAACTAGTTGTGGGTTAAGTTAATTTTTTTTTTAAATGTTAAAAAAATTCAAATGTTGCTAAAAAATTTTTCTAGCAGAAAAATATATTAAATCATGTGAGGGTTTACTCGATATAACTTGATCGACTTTACTGGTTAAAAAATAATCTATACAACTCGTAAAAATAATATTTGACTAAACAAAATTTCAAGATGATATATTTTTTTAATATTAAAATAACAACATATTGGATTGATTTGAGATAACTGAGGTCAACGTGTCAAATTTATGACCCGGGTTATGAGACTATAATAACCTTATAGAAATCAAATCAAAATAAGTTATGAAGCTTAATTCTCAATCAATTCAATATTGAAGGATGAAATTAAAAAAAATTAAAAAAACCCAAAAAAATAACATGAGTTAACATGTTAAACTTGTAACTCGGATCATAAGACCGAGATAACCCTATGAAAGCAAATCAAAACAAATTACAAATTTCAATCCCAAACCAATTCAATATTGAACGATGAAATTTTAAAAAAATCAATTAAAAAAAAAACATAAAAAACAACATAAGTCAATCCACCAAACTCATAACCTGGATCATTAGACTGAAATAACTTTATAGAAAAAAAATAAAAAAAAATGATCTGATGTAATCGAAGTTAACCTGTCAGATCTGTGATTTTGGTTTTGAAATTACATAAAAATCACATAAAAATTAAGATTCTCTATTGTCATTGTCGAACTTAATGTAACAGTCTTAATTAAAAAAATTACATAAAAATAAGTTAAGCCAGCCCGAGTTAACCTTTAAACATTATTATCGGGTCACGAGACCAAGATAATCTAATGAAAAACAAACCGAAACAAATTATCAAGTCTAATTCTCAATCAAACACAATATTAATTAAAAAAAATAAAATAAAAAAAACAAATTACTATTTTAATGAATAGGTCTTCGCAAGGAAGGATATAGTAAAATCCCTCTTTTTTAGTTTACAATTAACAAACGATGAAATTAAAAAATATATTAATGAAAAAAATCAAGGAAAAAAACAAAATAAATACTACTTTGCCAAAAGAAACACAACTCTTTTATTTAAAATTAATGTTCTCGAAGCGTCGTTTTGAATTCTTGGATTGTATAACCTAATGACAACAGCTAATTAAGATTAAAAAAAAGAAACTTGTGTTTACCAGTTTAGTGTCTGGTCAGGATTGAATCATAAAAATATTCCATGTCGACATGGCTAATTGGATTAATTCAAATCCCACGAGGGGAATTACAATTTCAAGATAAGAACATTAAAATATTTGATGTAGGCAGTAGTAGGCAGTAGTAGGCATGGATACTTTTATCTTTCTCTCGTCCATTGATCATAGACGTCTTCGTAAGCTGTAAGAATCTCTTTTTTTTTTTTTTTATTGCCTTTTAATCTTCAACTTATTGACTCTTTCTTTGACGACAATGTTTCAAGACTGCTTTAACCTTGCGTTTGAAGAAAACAAATTAACTTTTATTTACACGTGGAATGAGAAGATATATACTTGATATTAATTTGATCAGATCACTGGAGAGCACGGGAAATCTTCTAACTTATCGGCCGAGCGAAGATGACAATGCTACAATGGAGGATCTCACACTTTCTCCTTCATTGAACAGGCAACCAGGTTTCCTCACAAAGGGTTATAATTTGCTTTGCTATATTTCTCTTTTGATAAAGGGAGCAATTAATGGGGGGATTTCTACATATTTCTTTTATTTTTTTAAATGATCGGAACTAAATTAATTAATATTATTTCGAGAAAAATAAATAATCTATAGAGTCGGTGTGCTACCAGTTGGAAAAATTATTGACAATAATTCATGAAATTATCTACAACCCAAATGCATATGTAAACCAGATTGAGGGAAACGTAAGCTGATCAAAACTGTGGCTCTTGAGACCAAATTCAAATAACCACGTGGTTTGAATATTGACTTTATGGTCACCCAAAGAGCAAGCTTTTCAATAATCTTTTTGTTGTTTATGGCCGCAAGCATAGCAAACATGCTTCCACTTGCAAATTTCTTAGCCCCACCCACATCAACTTGCTAGCAAGTTGGTGTTAAATTTGTGGCCATGGTGTGGACCCTCGATGATGAACTTGGACATGCACACACACACACACACACAAACACTCTTTGTTTATCATTAGTGTTTTTTTTTTTTTGCCATGTTTTCTTTAAGATTTTATCCACCATACTTATCATTGGTGTTTGTTTTTTTTTTTTTTTTTTGTTAATAATAGATATCCAAACCAGCTTACGTACACCTCAATTAATTTTCCAAGATTCTAAAATTAATGATTATATAAATATATAATGACTTTAAAATTTATGGCACTCGAACCGGTGATTTTTAAAAAACAAAATTAAAATTTAGTTAATTAAGATATATTTTTCAAGGTTAGGTTGATGTTTTTTTTTTTAAAAGCTTAATCGCTTTCTGGTCTGTGATTTGTGGAGACCAACTCATTGATAATGACCCTCCAATCCAAGGTTGCTTAACGTAAGAGAAAATATTTGATAATCATGGGGTTGGCATTATTGAGTTGTCGCTCATCTGTCATTCAAAGGCCCAGTTTGTCTTCTCAGCCCAGCCCGTATTCAATTCGAAGCCCATGGCATGGAATACTGAAGTCTATAGATAATTTCAGTCCCCTAAAATAATAATAATAATAATAATAATTTGAAAGAAGCCATGAGAGTGTGTGCTAATTGCTGGGCTTCTTGGGAATTTACTTAAGAGGGTTCGATTCCTAAGCTGTTGGGACGAGCCTATGTTTGGAGTCAGTTCGATTTTGTTTGTTTTTGTATTTTAAAAATATTTTAAAAAAATTAATTTTTTTTTATTTTAAATTAATTTTTTATAATGTTTTCAGATTATTTTAATATACTAATATAAAACATTTTGAAAAGCAATCGTAATACATTCTTAAACTGTTATTTAGGCAAGAGAGTAGTAGAGAGTAGTCCATCGGGCTCATTGGGCTATAGAGCAATTGGAAAGTTGAATGGCATGTTCTGCACATGACTTGTTTCCCTTTCTTTCCTTTTTTATTCCCTTTCTTCCCGTTAATTAAACTTTGGAGATTGAACTAGGGACTGAGGCAGGGGAAAGGAAAAGATTGGATGGCACGTGTAATAGACGCGCCAGCACGTGAAACGCTCTTAGCCTCCAAGTTGTCCAATCGAATTTAAACAATGCACGTGAACGACAGATATGGCTCACCTTTAGCTTTAATAATGGGCTTTTTTATTCTTTTATTTTTTGGTTTGGTCCCTGTGGTTTGGGCTATTCCTAAACGACAATTGTTTTTTCCACGCCAGCAATGGCAACTTTTTTGAGTTAGCTTTTATAAATCAAAATCGAATTTTTTTTAATCGAGTTTTAAATACAATATAAGAAAGATTTTATTTTTCATAAACTCGTCTTGAACTCAGACCAAGTAATAATATGGAAAACAAACTCGCTAATTACTGGAGCTAATATAGCAAAAGATATATATCTTACATTTACTCAAAATGATGTGATATTAATAGTTTTATAGATCAATTTTATTTTTTAAATCTTCATCTTGAATTAATTTGTAAATAAGTTGCGTTTGCAGGAGAATTCAGTTTATTAGTTAAGAAGTGTTCGTTCTTGGGTGAATCGAGAATTATTCATTTCTCTTCATAGGTTCCAGCTTTCATTGAGTAGTTGACTTTAAAACTCTGCGGCACGAAACAACTTATGGAATACCGACCGTGTAGAAGCACCAACCGCACGGTAGCTGTGGTAGCTGTTTCGTTGCGTGCTGCTTTTGCGTTTGAAGTAATTACATCAAAACAAATGTTTGATAAAGTTAAAAATGTAATTTATTTTTTATGAGGACCAGTGCATTTCATGTTTAAAATTCAGGTTTTATCAAAGCAGCTATTGGATGCTTTTTTTCTTTACTGTATATTTTTTTAAATGAATTTTTTTTTAAAACAGTACAGTGAATTATACTCGCACTGTTTTTTAAGTGAACAGTTTATTTAAAAAAAAACAGTGCAGTGAATTAATATTCACTTGCACTGTTCATATCGATGCGAACAATAATTTTTTTAAAAAAAAACTAGTTTAGAGTGAATTAAATTTACTTGCACTGTCATGTGAACAATATTTTTTTTTCTCGAAAAACTAGTGTAGAGTAAATTAAATTCACTAGCATTGTAATCTCAATTTTATTCCTAATAATATTTTATCTAATTTTATTGCACACTCAAAAAATCATGGAAACTGTAGTTCTTGTTGAATGAATTTTGTACATAATAGAATTGTAGATGGTTTAATAGAATAATAAAAAATATCTTATATAAAGTACTATTTATTTTATGATGTACTAGTAGTAATTAAATCTACAATATTTAAATTTAAAACCATTAATATTAATATATATGTATTTTTACTTATTTTATAACCTCAATTTTAAAAACATTCTTAATCAAAGATATTAAACTATTTTTTGTTCAACCTCAATTTTAACCACAGTTTTAACCAAACATATATAAATATCAAACCAACCTCAACTAAAAGTACTTTTTATAAAACAATTTTTTTTAAATCACAACCACAAAAACTACCACAATACCAAACACACTCTTGTGAGTTTTTAATTGTAGTTGATATTGTTAACACATAAAAGCCTATTTGAGAACGTGTTTGTGGTTGTTTTTTAAAATATTTTTCACTCAGAAATGTATTAAAATAATTTTTTTTATTTTTTAAAAATCATTTTCTATATCAGCACATCAAAATAATCTAAAAACATCAAAAACATATTTATATGAAGTAAAATAAAAAATAAAAAAATTTCAATTTTTTTCAAAAGTGCTTTTGAAACATAAAAACAAACAGGACCTTATATAACAGGCAGAGTGGATATACTTTGAATTTTTTAATCATTTATTTTAGTCCTCAAAGTTCAATTTTTTAATGATTTAATTCTAATTAAAGATCAATTATTTTTTATTTTTTAGACAAAAAGTGAAATTGAAAGAAAAGAGGTCAAAATAAAAAAGACGCTAACATGCATGGCGTGCCAGATATTTTATGAAAAATACAATTAGGTCCTCAAATTTTAAGAATAACACAAATTATAGTATTTAGATCCCTTTAAATTAAAAAAAAATAGTTTTGTTATGAAAGTTTATTTGTATTATTTTGTAGTCCCTCATTAGAGAGAGGAAAGAGAGAGGTTCATGTATTCCATCGATGAGAGAGAAAGTTATTGTTTAAGCCATTTTTTATCACCAAAATGACTTTTTTTTTATGTCCACGGGTTCCATGACATAATAAAGGCTTAATGGTAGTTGTTTAGAACTTTAATATTGTCTGAAAAACATATCTAAGCCAAGAAAGATGAATCTAAACCAGTTTAATTTTGAATTTTTTACCCTTTTTTGGGTATTTTAAGCTGATGAATTGGTTCGCGGGTGTTAGTGAGGTGTTTTTGGTTGAAATGACTTAGAAATTGAGTTTTTTAGGTAAAATAGGCACTGTTTTGATTTTCCAGCCGCCACAGTGGTGGCCAAAATCTTAGCTTGTCGACTGCATATATTTTTTTAAAAAAATATGTCATTTGTTCCTTTTAAAAAATAAAAAGCAAACTCATCCCAGACACACAAGCCTAGGCTTGAAGGCCGATCTATGTGGCTGAGGTTTTGCTTGCAATTTTTATTTGTGATTTTTTTATCTTGATTTACATATAGTTTTTATTTTTTTAGTTATTGTTTGTAATTTGTTTTTATTTATTAACACATATAATTTTTAATTTATTTAATTATATATATGCATAAATTTTTTAATTTTTATTAAGAAATTTTTTTACTACAAAAATACGTTGAAAAAGTTTGTATATATATTTTTTTTTATGAAAAAGAAATCTTACTCACGGCGAGAATATATATACAGAAACAGGAAGCAGAGAAACTTTTGAATCAAACATCAAGACCATGTAATATAATAAAGATTGTTCAATTTCAAATGTTTGAAAAAAATGAATATTAATTAATTGCATCTGGCTGTACGTTATTGGCTATCTCACTTGTTTTGAGTTTTGACACGCCAACCATTAGTTTGCAACTTGGAATATTGCTTCTTGTTCTGGGATGTGATGTTTCAAACTGAATTATTATTATTATTATTATTATTATTAATGATCCATGCAAGGACCAGGGAGAGTCTAAATTTTCAGCTGTGATTTCATAAAGAGAATTTTATCTTTTCGCTTTCAACAATATAAAGGTATAAATAACATTACATGGATAATCTGTCGCCCACCAAACCCATCTCTCGCAGCACCCAGGTTTCTCGACGACTAATATTTCAACGTAAAACCATCAATTTTCAATTTTAAAACATGAAATTAGAATTTCAAGCCTTTTTTTTAGTTATAAAAATAAGAACAAGATCATGTTCTTGATCTACCACATGCCAATTCTTAACAAATCTTCAATTTTCAGCATTAAACAACGGTTGAGTTCTGAAGTTACAGCTCGGAAGGTACACATTTGACTTCATATTATTTATAGTTTGTGTTTTGAAAATTATTAGATCATTTTGATTCACTACCAGCACATTCTATTATTTATATAGTTTGGGTCTTTTAATTTAAGTAAATAATTCGGATCCCACCCAAGTCCAAATCCATGTTAATATCGAAACTATCAAAACCCCACCATTCTATTGAGAAACTTTGAGGCTTTTGTCTGTTTGAAAATGTGGTTACGATTGTTTTTTAAAGTGTTTTTAACTCAGAAATGTATCAAAATAATAAATTTTTTTTTATTTTTTAAAAATTATTTTTGATATCAGCACATCAAAATGATTTGAAAACATAAAAAAAATATTAATTTGAAACAAAAAAAAAATTCAATTTTTTTGAAAGCTTTTTTAAAATGTAAAAACAAATAGGTTTCGAGTGAGCAAATTAAATTATTGAGAATATTCACAAAACTGACTTGAGATTAATTTAACCAAATAATTTTTTAAATTTCTTGAATAATCTCCATTACATATATGTTTTTAAAAATATTTGGATCCATTCCATTTGATTTTAGATTTTAAAAACTAAAAAACCCCACCTGACCCATACCAAATTGAAAAAACAAATCAAAGCAAACTGAAAAAGCATATTATAAACTAAAGACACATTAAATCAAGAGCCCAACTAAAGGCTCATAAATACAACTTGAACTTATTAGATTTTAACAAATACAATTAATATACTAACTGCATCAATTTAGTTCTTTCATTCATTTTGGTTCAGTTTAGTTAGATTTTTTTATCCAAACCAATCCGTTTAAACTGATAATCACCCTTACTATTTTCTTTATACACTAGTCATTATGCCTGCGCAATGACGCGAGGTTATTTTTATCTAATTTTGTGGCAATTAGATTTTTTTTTTAAGGAATTCAAAGATTTAAATTCTTGAAAAATGTGTTTTTAGTCAAAATTCCTTTTTTTATATTCATGTATTTATTTATTTATTTTTACAAAACCATGCCTTTTTTATTATCAACTGCATGGTTTTTTGAATAAAACATTAGGACAATTAATAAATATTCATAAAAATCTCAAACATATATATATATATATATATAAGAAAAACTCAATAACTCTAAGATAAATATTCATAAAAACTATAATGGTTTTTATATTCATGTATTTCCTTTTGTTTTGATAAATTTTTTTTTATGAAAAGCATGGTTTTCTAAATATAAAATTATTATGATTTTAAAAGCAAGTTTCTATAAAAAAAACAAAAAAAACCATGTCTCAATAATTTTTATGTAACCGTATGAAAATAATAAAAGAATAATTAATTTAAATCAATTAAATAAAAAACTTACAAAAAACAATAACAACATCAATATTTTGTTTTCAATGAATATTCATGAGCAATGTTTTTTTATTAAAAAATCTAGATATCAAGTCAATATATTAATTATTAATAAAATAATTATTAATATACCATAGAAGCTCTAATTTTGTTTAAAAATCATGGAATAATAGGATAAATTTGTAAATATTATCTTAGTAATTCAACTTAAAGTGAATCTTATTCTATTTTTTTAAAATAATATAATTAATTTAAATAAAGGTGAGGGGCCAAAAAAATCAAGCCAGACATGCCTAATAGACTTGTTTGCCTAGTTTTTTATTTAAAAATAAATAAATAAGATTTAAGTTTCTAGATTTCTACAACCTATTTAAATTTAATTTCATCTAAAAACACTCTAAAACATCATAAGAACATCAATAACCATGTTTTATTTTTCATAATACTATCTAATTAGTATAAATAACTGAAAATCAAAATGAATGAAAAAAAAAGCTCGGGTCTTAATCTACTTTCTTTCGGCACGATTAAAAGATAAAATCATTTTTATTAAACTTTCCTTTTCAAAATGAATATGTGGACATTAAAATCTACCTTTATTATGGATGAAATATGGTCACTCAAAATCTTTTTGCCTTCTCTCTTCTTCTTTTTTTGACAAATTTCTCTTTATTCATTCAATATTCAAGAAATGAAACATGATAAAGGTAGAAATTTTAGAAGTGAAACATAAACTCCTAAAACTATAAGAATCATATGAATAAAAAAATAAAAAAAACTTCAAGGACCAAATTAAACTTTTCATGTCATAATTGCACTATTCACTACAATGCAATTTACAATATTTTATATTTATTGTAAACAGTACAAAACACTGTAGAAAAATACCTTATATTTTAGTTTCTTTTATAATTATAATATATACGAGTGCACCTCTAAAAATATTTATTACTGATATTTGTTTTTTGCAAAAGAACTTTATAGCATCACAATCACATAGTGTATAACTTATGCGTGTAAGAAACTTTGACTACTCCATACATTAATTTTAAATCTCACTTTTAAACAAACATTCTCAATTTTTTCACTAATTCAAAAGCTTCGTCACTCCTAAAATCTCAAAACTCCAAAAACTCGGTCCACTACCATCGCCACCAACCTCTGTGCCAAATAATACAGGCTAAATGATTGCAGGTCGTTACTACTGATAAACTAAGTTTGATCACTCTTTTATTGTAGTAAAACACTATTCATCAACCATAATTAACCTATTCATGTTATTGTTTATAGCCACTTTTTCCCTTTTAAGTCCCTTTTTTTTTCAATTCGGTCATTGATTTTTCTTTCTTCACAATTTCATTCTTAAAAGTGGTGCAATCATGGTTTTATTTTTTGAATTTTGTTTTATATTGCATGCTTTTGTGTGTGTTATGTGTCCAAGGACATTTTAACGTTAAATTAAAGATTAATATGACCAAATCAAATTTTAGATTATAGTTTGAGAGATTCAAAAAATAAGGATCAAAATTAGCACCTTTAAAAAATAGAGCTCTTTTTAGTTTTTACTATTCAAAAGGCATGAAAATATTCAGTTCGGTACCTAAAAATTGGACTTTTTTATATATTTGGTACCTGCTATTTCAAGATTTTACCTTTTGATCCAAAACTTCAATTTCTTTTCACGATTTAGATCTTATATGTTGAAATAAGAGAGGGAAAGTCATTAAAAAAGAAAGAGGAGAGAGAAATCTGGTCAGCCATAATTTGACAAAAAAAGATATCGATCTTGTATGTTCAATTAAGATGATTTTTTCTTTCAAATATGCCAGGAAAATAAGATCAGATACGTTAAAGTTTTTGGATTTAGTTTATTTTTTTAATTTTAAAGTGATATGGGGTGTTTTTGGGATAAAGAAAATAAATTTATTAAGGTTTTTGTTTAATTTGATTTTTTATTTTTAAAGTGACATGGGGTGTTTTGGGATAAGAAAATAAATTTATTAATGTTTTTAGGATATTCTAGAGGTAATTTTAGGTGAAAATAGGTTGAGATTTAGGTTTTTAAGATCCTGAAATTCGGACCATAACTTTCTAGATATTAGAGGTGGTTTTAAACTACATTAGTGGAGGACACATCAACAGACTTGATAAACGACATGTTGTTTGTTTTTAAAAAAAACCTTGCCATCCCTTGTTTAAAAAAGAAGAATAAAGCCAAGCGCGCCTATGACTTTTTATTTTAGCCCAAACATCAGGGGCATTCTCTCAAGCTCAAGTGCATAACCTCTTTTTAAATGATCTCTTAGTTTTTTTTTAAGTTGTATTTTTGTTTGGATTAAAATTCACTATAAATAAAATAATTAAAATAAGATTTTAAAATTTATCCAATTGTTCCATAGTTTTTTAACAAGATTATACTTCTTATGGTGATATTTAAAATTACTTGGTGAATTATTATATATAAACTAACATGCAATTCTTTCTTTAAAGAATACTCCTCATAAATATTCAATGAGAACAAATATTTATTTATTTATTTATTAAAGTCTTTAAATGATCTTCTTAGATTAATATTCTTTTCTTTAATCGTGTAAAAATCATAGAATCATGTTTTTTTTTTATTGATATTTGTTGTATTTTTTTCTTAATTTAAAAACAATACCATAAGATGTTTTCTTAAGCCAAACACGTGGGACATGGTTTTCCATTTTGGATGTTAACATTGTACAGAAATCTATAGTGGTTGTTGGTTACTATTAAGATTGACTTTGTAGCTCTTATCCTCAGGAAGTCGTGAATCATGGCTAGGGCTAATGTACCTACACTACGTCCCTATCACGCTTTGTCCCTTCCCTTTTGCGATGTCCATTCTTTTAGATGAATCAAGTTGCTGCCATTTGTACGGAGCGATATTTAAAGCCAAATGGTCTGATAACGCTCCTACTTGTCCACTGCGGTCAATTCCATTCATCCTACAATATCAACGAGCAATAATTATGAGTTACTATGGAATTGCCCCCATAATCCTCGAGGAATGGCCCCAATAATTATGAGTTAATTTGGAATTATATCTTCGTTCTTCATGCTTCATTGCTTAGAAACAACCCAGTTCTTACCAAAGTGAAACTTTTATTTGGACATAACCACTCCACCTCAGCCAAATGTGTAACACAAAAATTCTTTTTCTAGATGACCTCGAGCATGGGTTATGGCGAAGGGATGACGTCAGATAATGGCATCACCCTCCCACATTATCAACAAAGGGACAACCACCCCTCTCCATTTGCCCACTTGTGCAATGAAATTTCATCGAAACACACACAAAAAAGAAAAAAAAAAGGCAATTAAGTGCACATTGGCAACTAGCAATAGAATAATTAAAATAAATACGACAAAATATCACCACCAACTTGCCATTCACCCCCCTCACCCTCCCCCTCCTTCTCCGACTACATATATATACCGCCCCCTTATCAAATCCCCCATCTTCTTCTAAATTGGAGTCTATGATTTCTTTCATCCCTTCTCCTCTCCTCTAGCAAAACAATCACAATTCTCTCTCGCTTGCAGAAACTAACACAACAAATTAATCATACACCTTCTACCTCAATTCGATTGCCACAAAAGATAAACAGAAATGAACGAGGTTACCTCATTGTGCGAGTTTAGTACTCTGTCTCATCATCGTCAGCATAGAAGTCCAAGCTTTAGTTCTCTCATTTCTTGCCTAACCGAGACATGGGGTGACTTGCCATTAAGAGTGGATGATTCTGAAGATATGGTCATTTACAATTCCCTCAGAGATGCTGTTCGTTTTGGATGGTCACCGTTAGACCTAACTTCACCCACTGCCACCACTGCAACAGCAACAATAACAAGAACTACAAGTGTCGTTAAGGCCGAGCCGGGATATGAGCCGGAGCCGGAAGCCGAGCCCATGAAACTGGTTCAAGAAGCTGGATTGAATGAAGCTGCTGTTTCTAAGAAGGTGGTGGCTAAGGGGAGACATTATAGAGGAGTGAGGCAAAGACCCTGGGGGAAGTTTGCGGCTGAGATTAGGGACCCGGCTAAGAATGGTGCAAGAGTGTGGCTTGGGACTTACGAGACCGCGGAGGAAGCGGGTTTGGCTTATGATAGGGCGGCTTATAGAATGCGTGGCTCGAAGGCTTTGCTTAATTTTCCACATAAGATTGGGTCTAATGAGCCGGACCCAGTTAGGGTCACGACTAAGCGTCGAGAGCCGGAGACGGGTTTGCCGGCTGTGGATAGTGGCTCGGCTAAGACGAGGAGAATCTTGGTGGCTAATGGAGATGAGCTGGAAAGGGAGAGGGGATCTAAGGTGTTTCAGGTTGCACACCATATAATGCCACTTGGTGAGCAGTTATTGGTCAGTTAGTTTGGGTTTGCGGTGTTGGTGGAGGTCTGTAGTGACTCTTTGTTGTGAATAGTACGAATTTTTTTTTTTAATCTCTAATGGAGTTTCAGTACTTTTGACGTGGACAAATATGCCTAAAAAAAATAATTGAAGGCAAAATTAAAATTCTTAACATGTAAATAAATGCAAATACATACACCCATAGCATCCAACACACTAAAAAATCTTTATTTTTCAAACAAAAAAACAAAAGCAGTAAACTATACACGCAGGTACGCCTACGCAAATGCGAGTCACAGGCAATTTCATCGGGAGATGTTGCGAAGGAGAAGCAACATTTATCTATGGATACCTTTTTCCGATCAACATTTTAATGATTCAATTACATAACGTGACCGATCTTTGTCAACGGTTGATTACTCTCTCTCTTCAACTTTACCTGTTTCCCGACGTACACGAAAAACAAGAAAAACTAGAAGCGTAAATAATATAGAATTTTATTAAATAAAATCATCACTTTAAAATTCTAATTTGAGATCTTATTATTAAATATTTTATCTTCAAGTATTTTATTTCTCTAGAGATTTGTATCTCCTTAATAAATCTAAAAAAACAATATAAACAACAATTTTAATCATAATATAATAAAAAAAATCCTAAATAAACAAGAAAATTCAAAATTAAAAAAACCAAATTAGCCTAAATAACACACTCCAAGTCTAATTTGGAGGACTTTCGAGCACCAGCATGTTATAGCGAGTCGTCCCCTTGTAAAGTTAGGTATATGGAACATCCTAGATAAATTTGAGTACAATTCAATAAACTTATCAAAAATTATGGGTCTTTCTATTAAGTCGATCAATTTATGCCACCCAAGTATCTTATTGGGTTTAACCATGTTTCCTTAGTTTATAAAAAACCTTGCTAGGTAATTCATGTAATTTAATTATGACAGATTCACCGATCAAAACCAAATACATCATGTTTTTACTTTTTTTTTTAAATTATGAAGAGATAATTTAATAAATAACTTTATTTTTATATCATGGATACACTCCTGAACATGATCTATAGATGAACGATAACTTTCAAAAACCAAACTACAAGGGAGAGCCGGTCAACTCAAGATTCCAAGTTAATCACATACATACACATGGGTTGGGAAATGCAAGTAATGAAATTCAAACAAAAATATTTTTTTCTCCTAATTATCTCCTTAACACTCGATTATTAATGAGCAATAAATAACTTGTGTGGCACTATGGAGTTTAACAAGAAAATCTGTGCCACTTTACGCAAATTAGTTATCCATTAGAGAAAGCTATCCAACCATCTGTTTAACTGTTCTATTTGAGGTGACAAAGAAGACAAGAAAACAAAAAGGGATGAGTTTTGGAAATTGAAGATTTAGATCGCATGAAGTTTCCTAGGTCTAAAGTCTTCGTGGGAACTTTCTTCATTTTTACCAATAAAGCATACAATTAGTCTTTATGAACACCTTGCCCATGTTATTTTCTTTCCCACTTATGAAAGTGAAGGTCAAGAAAAGCAATGCAGAGAGCCGTCTGAAAGGAATAAAAAATTTCCAAGCCAAGTTAGTCTTGCTTCCAAATCAAATAAAATGTCTTAGTTGTGAACAGATGTTGATCAATGGCTGATAGGCGACTAAAAATTTCTAAAATATCAGATTGAATCCATTCTTCACTCCGTTGAATTCCAATGTGAAAACTTGAATATACTTGTTGTTGATGATGATGATGATGAAGAACAAAATTTATCAAATGTGATGTTATACCTACAATAACACCTCACCACTGTTCTGTTTCTTTCTTTGTTTCTGTCTCTCCTGTGCTCCTTTCTTCTTCATTTAATTTGTTTAACATTAAAAGAGGAAGCAGCCATAATATTTGTCTTGCCCAGAAGAACAATTTATAAAACCAATTGCTATAAGAACAGTTCGCCAGTTTGGTGGGAAATCGAAATGGTTCGATCCCCCCTAAAGAAAATAAGAAAACAGATTCACCTACATCTAAAAATAACAAACCAGTCATAGTTTCTAGAGCAGCGAGAACCATTGATGAACACTAGATTGTTGAAATATTTTATTTATAATTTAAATTTTGCTTGCGTGCTCAAATCTTTTTTGTTGGAAAGATCGATGTTTGTGGGTAAAGGGGGATGAATTTTCAATAAGGTGAAAGGAACAAACTTCTAACACGTACGTAGTTGTTTAATCCTTGAGCAAGCAACTTTAAATTTCAGTGAAAGGTTCTTTTTTCCACTTCTTAATTAGCTAGGATTGACCTCTGTTGATGACTTGGGTTGGTTGCTTGACTTCCATCTATAGTCGTTGATAATTAACAAGCCAAAAGGGTAGGGCCAACTGGAAATTTGTAGTTCGACTAGAAATTTACAAGCTAACAATGATAGGCTGCTTTTATGAATGGATAGCCCTCATGTAAGCACATTGGTAGAACTTTCCTAATTCAGTCAACCACATGACCAACACTGAAATTTATAGTCGATACGTGCTTTCGCGGTGTTGGGATCAAGGAATTGTTATCTAGTTATTTGGTTGACAATTATTAAAAAATTTAAGTGAATTGATCTTATTTGAAATTCTAAGGTAAAAAATTGGTCGTTGCTAGAGAAAGTATTAGCATTCCTAACACACCTTACCTGAGGTAAATTAGATTGTATAACTTGAATGTAATTTAAATGTGTTGATGAGTTTCTAACATATGGTCTATATATGACTCAGAACAAAAAATTATGCTCATGAATAAATATGGTATTCTGAATTTATTATGGGTTCGTATACCCAAATAAATTCTTGTGGGAAAAATCCATGTAGGTGCCCTGACAGAGTTTATGTATCATGAAAGGTAAAAAGATTATTCACAACTCGTATATTATGGTGAAAAACACTCCCAATTAAAATTGATAAATATCCGAAATAATTCTACTAATTTTCTAGTTAATTTCTGGTATTTAAATACCAGCCTATTTGTAGATCCAATATTTATACCAGAATGTTGACTATTAATTCTCATGAATTAAATTTTTTGAAAGTTATTGAAATATTGACCAAGTTTTCATGGATTCAATAAATTAATTATTAAATCTAAAAGTGCATGCAAATATATTAGTTGAATTTGTTTTGTGTTTGTGTGTATATATATAAATACTAAATTATACCATGTATTTTTATATAATTTTTTAGCAAAACGTCGACTTGATCCTATGTAAAAAAAAAAATATTGTTTTGTATTTTTTAAGGTAAAAACTAATTAAGAATCAAGGGAAAGGCATTAGTGCATGTTTTCAAAATAACCCCTCGGCCTAAAACTGATTGGGCCCGAAACCCAAGACCAGCCCGGTTAGGTTGGGCTGGAAAACGATCCAACAACATCTTTTCTTCTTTTTCTTTATATATATATATATATGTAAAGGTGGGCTGGACTGAGGGCCCCGCCCACTTCACGCTGGCAAAAGCTAACAACAGCAGGATGTGAATTAATTCACATCCTGCGTGCAACAAAACTTATTAAGGAAAGAAGGAAGAGGAAGCGGGGTTACTTGGTCTGAGGGAGTCACTGGTGGCGGTGCTCGTCAGTGGTGGCCGCTCACGGTGGTGGGGGTATGGTTCACGACAGGGTTGCTGGTGGTCCACGGTGCAGCTGTGTTCGTTGCTGTGGTGCTCCCTGTCACTGGAGAAGGAAAAGCTGGTGGCTGTGATACTACAGGAACACGCTGCACTACTGCTGCCGTGAAATGGAGTTGCTCTCGGTGTAAATGAAAGTGGAGCTGGTTGGAGGTGAGTGGCTATGCTTCTGTGTGAAAAAAAAGGTCACGGTGCAGGTGTTGGAGTGAGGAGACTCTGCTGGAGTTGAGGTTTGCTACTGCTGCTGGGCGTTACTGACGCTACACGGGAGGAAGAACCTTTACTTCTCACGGTTGAAAAGGTGAGGAAGACTGTCTTGGGTGTTTGGAAGGAGGAGATGGGAGGTTTATAGGTCACGGTTTGTTGTTAATTTGTTGGGGCTTCCATAGCTGAGGAGTTCGTTGGTTTTGTTGGTCTAATTGGTTGGAGATATATATGGAGGCTTCGGTTGAGAAGATGAAGATGGCTGTTTAGTGAGGTGTTTTTAGCGGGAGGATGAAGTTGCTGCTGAAGGCAAAAGTGGTAGGGAAATGGTTTGGTCGTGAATAGGAGGTGACATGGACATCTCTATTAAAGCTAGAGGAAGGAAAGGTGGAATGGTGGCAGTGGTAACTGGGAAGGGGATGAATGGCTGTTGCTGGTGGGTGAGGGTTTTTGCACTGCTTTTTTGGCTAAAAGAGGAACAGTTTCTATGTTTTTAGAGAGTAACAGGGGCCATTTTCTTCTGTAATTCTCTTTCTTTTTATAGAAAAGGAGAGAATCTTCAACGGTCCCTAAACCAAAAAAATCTCAATCATTGATATTTCTCCATTTTTTCTCCACCATTGATCTTCACCAAGGACATTACTTCTCTGTCTTGTGGTGTGGCTAAGGAGAGGACAAAAACCTCCAGCTTGTTATTGCTCAGGACCTCCTTCAACATTCTCTAGCTTTGCTTCAACGTGTTTCTTGGAGCAGTAGAGTGAAGGCTGCATTTTTTTTGGCATATTTTAAAATCTTGGAGGCAGAGAAAGTCTGTTTTTAGCCTTGAGATATATATAAAAAAAGGTCACGGTTTGTGACTTCAGGTGTAAAACTGGCGAAATTTAAAGGCTATTGAGAGGTGGAAGGTAATCCACAGTAATATTCAACACGACATCACATCTTTCTTTCTTTTTTTTCCTAATCAAATCAGTCTCTAATCATTTAATATCACGCAATCAACCTCCCAAGAATTTTTTTAAAAAATTTAGTGTTCCAAAATTTGTTTACGGCAATTATCATGATTATGAGGAAGCCCAGTGGAAAATGTTTGATTTAGACCCCTTCCTATTCAATGAAGAAAAAATTAAGATAAAAGTCCAGAGCCTTGGAAAAATTGCCCAAGCATGACTCGCGATGAAGGAGATATTTGAACCACTTGTGTGGAATAGTGCATTATCTTGTTTGTCTTTCTTTTGTCAAGATTTCATTTTGGGAGGCAATGTGATTGGACAGAGACAAGATTATTATTAGAAATAATTAGCAAAGCTTGAATTTTGGATAAAAGGTGGAGGAAAGAAGAAGAAGAAGAAGAAGAAAACTACCTAAAAATAAGCATGGCTCATTAGCATCCTCGTGTTCCTTAAATTACATAAATCAACTTAATAACAGGTTATTCGTTATATATATATATATATATATTTCAACAACGGATGACTTCCACTACTAGATTTAAAAACCAAAAAACATAAAAGAAAAAATTATTCATAAAAATGAAAAAAATATTAACCGTACGTGTCTTCCACCATGAAAGGACCTGCCATGGATCATGCCCACTTGTTGAAGTTGCCTTTAAAGTTCGACTCACCAAACTTAATTTCCAACATCACTTGTTACGATAAATTAACTACAACTTGTTTTGGAAGCCATTCTCAACGTTGTCATCATATCTTTGTATCCTGTCTTTAAGAGTTAATGGGAATAAAGAGAATCAAGCAACTCATACTCTTAATGGGAATAAAGAGAATCAAGCAACTCATATGTTGTCAAAAGTTAATTGCAATTGTTTAACTTTAATTTTGTTCAATTAGGAATTATATAGACTTAAATAAGATAAATTAAACAAATAAATTCTAATTGCTTAATCATACATATAAAAATAACATTATCTTAAATAAATTTTTAATATATTTGTTGAAGCGTAAAAGAAATGCATATTACATTGCAAGGATTGTATTATTTGCCTTTCAAGATTTATTACTAATCACTAAATGCAAATGAATTTATTGCAATTAACCTCTTAAAGATTTCAACACTACCCCTTTGATTACTTGATTATTTACGCTATTATTCAAGGTTCACGAACTAGAAAACCTAACTAAAAAATCTCTTTATAAAAAACTTGAATCTAAGCTCTAGAATGATTGAACAAAAAAATATAGAAAAAAACTGGAAAAATAAAAATAAAATAGAGGTTGGTGGAAGAGTTATTCCTTGGTGTGCATAATATCTCTTCTTCAACCCTTTTTATATTGACTTTTGGAATCAAGACCGATGTAAAATTACATTAATTAATTCTCTTTATTTTGTCTTCATTACCCACAATAAAAAATAAAAACATGACAGTTTTTCACCTTAAAAAACACATGTTTTCTTTGAAAATAAATTGTTAAGGGAGAGAAAGGTTACGATTCACGTTTGTTTATTCATGAGCTGGCAAAAAATAATTCTTTATAGATCTAAAAATTATTTTACTATGAACTTAAGACCGAGCCCATGCTTAGGCCTCAAGTCCTAGGATCAGAGAATCGGACAGGAGCCTAGGTTTGATCCCGAGCTCGTGTCATGCGAAACTAAGTGATCAGTGTGTGAGCGCACGTGGCTTAAACTCAAAGCCCGCTTAACTTATGACATCTCTCCTCTAAAAACTTAGGTGCCTTTTGAGTTCAATTTTAACTCTTCAACTGTCCACCATATAAGCTAAAATAAAATATTGTAATCTTTCAATATGAAATTGAGAGTTTTTGGGTTTATAAAACATGTCAACCTAGGGTTTTTTGGAATCAATTTCTCACTCACACATAATATGTTTTAATCAAGCTAATTTCCCATGTTAAATTACTTTTGTTGGATCATAACTTCCAACAAAGTCTTAACCCTAGAATTGAGTGGACTCTACTTTTAGTTTGCCTCAAATATGGCCATTAATATTTTAATTTTTTTTTTAACAATCCTTGTATAAATGGAAATTCCATTATATAAAGACTCAAAAAATCATAAAAAGATAATGACTTAGTATATCACTACATCAAGATACATAAATTTTAGATTTTGACTCTCTTTAATGAAATATTACTAGATTTACTCGGGTGATTTGTAAGAAATTTAATTAAAAAAATGACACAAAAAATAAGCTAAGTCAATATGGGTTAACTCGTTAAGCACTA
This sequence comes from Populus trichocarpa, assembly GCF_000002775.5. NCBI lineage: Eukaryota > Viridiplantae > Streptophyta > Magnoliopsida > Malpighiales > Salicaceae > Populus > Populus trichocarpa. The sequence continues at coordinate 16,376,131 of NC_037287.2, read as the reverse complement.
TTTTCGGGTCATAAGATCGGGATAACCTCATAAAAATCAAGTCAAAATAAATTGTGAAATCTAATTCTCAATCAAACACAATATTAAATGATAAGAATGAGAAAAAAAAGTCAATAAAAAAAAATAAAAGAACTGAGTCAACTCGATTAACCTGTCAAACCCGCAACCCAGTCATGAGACGAGGATAACCTGATAAAAAAAAAGATCTAATGTTAAAGGACATGAGAACGAGATAATCTCTTAGAAATAAATTAAAAAAACAACCCGATTTAACCAAAGTTGAAACACCAAAATCCTAGCCAACCGGGTTAACTCGCTAAACTCACGATTTGTTTTATGAGAGTGAGATAACTCAATAAAAAATAAATATAATATTAAAAGATAAAATTAAAAAAAAATTAATTAAAAAAAGATTCAAAGATAAAAAACAAAAGTGTAGGGCCACACTAAAATACCTGCTCTTATGAATGGATAACCCTCATGTAAGCACATTGGTAGAACTTTCCTCATTCAGTCAAGGCAGCGGTGTTAGTATCAAGGAATCATCATTATTTGATTTAGGATTACTAAAAAGTTTAAGGAGACTGGTTTTAATTAAAATTCTAAAATAAAAAAACTAATTATAACTAAAAAAATTATTAATATCTCTAGCACAACTTATCTCAAATAAATTTTGAATGTTCAAATTGCTTAAAAGTAATTTAACTACAGCACAACACATAATTAATGTCTCAATATTTAAGATAGGTGACTGGGTATACTTAAAGCTGCAACCCTACTGACAGAAATCAGTGGCATAGAGGTCATCACACAAGCAATCAGCAAGGTTTTATGGTCCGTACAGAATTATTGAAAGAAGAGGGGCAATGTCTTACAAATTAGAGTTACCACCATCTGTCTCAATTCACCCGGTCTTTCATGTCTCACAACTGAAGCAACATGTGGGAAATAAAAAAGTGTTTGAAGAGTTACCTACGATGGCTGATGAATCTTCTTTACAACCCCAAACATTGTTGGACCGAAGGATTGTAAAGCATCGCAATCGAGCTGCTACTCAAATCCTTGTGCTCTGGAAGGGCTTGTCTCCAGCAGAAGCAACGGGAGAGTTCTTGGAAGAAGTCATGCTCAGATTTCCAGAATCCTCCCTCGAGGACAAGGGCGTGGTTTAGGGGGGGGGGGGGAATTGTTGCAAGCGTTTTTCTGGAATGAATTAGAAGGGGAAACAATTACGGTAGGTGAAATTTGAAAGGAGGAGTGACCGTTGGTGGATGTTAAGCAGTGTGTGTAAACACCACCGCGTTTCGTTTTTGTTCTTTCTGTTTTTATTTCTCTTGTTAAGCCATGTGTTGGCTTAGTGTAGCTAGTCTTGTTCCTTGGCTTATATTTTACAGACATTGGAGAGTGATGGGGTATGCAGAAACAAGAATAACAAGCTTTGGCTCCATCTCCCTCTTCTCTTCCCTTTTCTAAACACCTAAACGATAATCCGTTGTAATTACTTATCAGAATCTATAGCTTGCTTAAGTACATAAAACAGCCTGGATGAAATCCAAGTGAGAACAATCGCTATTAAACTTGTTCCGGCTGCATGGCCGCGAGAAATATCCCCACTTAAATTATTTTGTTTCAAGAAAACTTCATTCGATTAAAATTCTTGCAGCTATCTCGAGCACAGGCTGCAGAGGGGATGATCATCGTATGCTTGGATTCCTTGGATTTAGTCCTCCCAAACCTGTCTGTCTTCTAGTTTCATTTTCATTTCATTTCTCAAAACAACCTCATATAAAACAAAAACCATCGTGTCCTAAAATTAATACATTCGGGTTGCATGCAACCCTTGTATGACAATCTCCTCAACACGTGCCTCATCTCTCTTTGACACGTGCCTATGGCCTTCTCTCTTTATAACCCCACCTCTCTCACACACAAGAAAATCACAATGTGTATATCTATATATATATTTACCATCAGATTTCCATTTACTTAGAGCAGACACCGTTTGAACCAGCATCGATGGCTGATCTTCAAAAATCAAAGCACCCACGGCAACAACCAAGGTCCCACCAAGTAGTCAAGGCAACTACTGCTGTCACTACCGGTGGGTCTCTTTTAGTTGTCTCCAGTTTGACCTTTACTGCCACCGTCATTCTGTTGACCGTAGCCACTCCATTGCTGATCATATTCAGTCCAGTTATCGTTCCTGCTGTGATAACAATTTATCTCTTGCTTATGGGGTTCTTAGCCTCTGGTGGCTTCGGCGTAACAGGAATTACTGTCATGTCATGGATGTACAGGTACGTACATTAGTTTTCTTTTCGATTTTTGGCTTAGTAAGCGTAATATTTTGAAATGGACCTCTTGAAGGTATGTTACTGGGAGGCATCCTCCAGGGGCAGAACAGCTGGACCAGGCAGGCATGAAGCTGGTTGGTAAGGCAAGGGAAATGAAAGAACGGGGTGAGCAGTTTGGGCTACAAGCTGCCCAATAGACACCTTGAAAGACTTGCACGTCACGATCTCCCTTGTACCCTCTTTCGATGGAAAGAACAGAACTGATGTTTAAAGAAGTATTGGGTGGAGATCAAGGAAATTGCTGCGAGGGATATGTGTTTTTGTTGGAGGAGTTAAATACTTGGCTGTGTAATCTCTAATTTTTAATGTCATTGTCATTGGCTTCTTGTTAATGAGTCTTTTGTGAGTGTTGATCTTAAATAATTTGCTGTTTGCTGTCTTGTTAATTTTGGGTCTGTAATAAATGATGTTATTTCTTAATTTCTGGTATGTTGGTTTTAATTTGATATCCTTTAACTTTTATGTCTTCCTATCCATTAGTATCTTTCAAGGGAGTTTCTAGTGGAAAATTAAATAGGCAGTAATTATAAATAGATCATGCTTATGGCTGGCTAGCTAGTGGCAAACGCCAAACAATGCTGGCATGTATAGTTTTAAAACCGGCCAGCTTGGGACTCGAGGCTAGAATCGGGTCGAGTTGAAGAAAAAACAGGGAAAGGAAAAACCTAGTGTGACCCGGCGACTCGGTTGACTCAGAAAGACCTGGTCAAAAACCCGGTTGCAACTCGTTGACTTTTGGTTTTTACTAAAACGGTATAGTTTTGATTTATTTTAAAAAAAAATTAACCCAAGTGACCCGGTTAAAATCTAAAACCCGAGTCTTAAATCGGACCGGGTCTAAAAATTATGTTGGCATGTGAACTAACGATGGAGGTAAATGGGGTATGTAGTTTCAGCAGCTTAGTGGTTAGAAATTTCCTTCCCGATGACACAGAGTCTTTCATATTAGGGGTGGTGCGTGATGTCGGTAATGGGGTAATTTGTCACAAGTAGTGTTTTTTCCCCCCTCTTTTCTCCCCCTCCAAAATTATGCTAGTGATTCTAAATTTCAGAGTTGTGTCTTTATTTACATTCTTATTCTTTTTATTTTCTTGATTTTTTATAGAATTTTTTATTTGATTTTGTACTTCAATATTTTACTTGCTAGAACTTAAGCTTCAACTTTTTTTCTTTTTATTTTTTTTTATATGGAGTTATCACGCTATCATGTGATTTATTAAAAATTAATCTTTGGATTTATTTCTATTTTTTTCTATGAGATTATACTGATTTTATGTTTGTAGTCACGAAATTTACGAGTTAATCAAAAAAATTATTTTTATTTTTTATTTTTTCTCAGTTTCACTTCATCATTGAATTATTTAGTGATATGGATGAAATCAAGTTAGGTTTCTTTTAGCTTTTTTTCATTGTCAATTTCTTTGTATTTTTTAATTTATATTATTTAATTTAAATTGCTAATTGAAATAATAACTCAAGTCTCAGATTTTTTTTCTTTAACATTTGGAGGATGAAAGCAAACATAAGTTTCTAGTATTGAAAATATGTTGTCATACATATATACATCCACACAAATATGATTTGAGCATTTTAGGAAAAGTTTATAAGAATTTAAGGGCAAAGGATAAATTACCCAGCTACATATGATTATAAATTAGCTCCATGAACAAACCAAATCTAAATCAGATTACCCATCAAACAATACCTAACTAGTTTCCATTGTTAAAATTCAAGAATTTCTTTTTATGATTTTAAAGGCAAGAATCTTAAGGCAAATAGTAATGTCCAATAGGTGGGGACCCAGTTGAGAGTTTGTTTGTTTGGGGACCTGATAGAGAATAGGATGATGGTTGGGGGAGATATGCGGACTTTTCACAAAAATAAATCAAACATTATTTTCAATTGAGTTTTAGGTAAAAAGTCCAGAAAAAACGCTTTCAAACAATTTACAAGAATTCTTTCTCTTGCCATCTCCTATTTATAAGAGCGCAATCTTTATCTTCATGCAATCTAGAAAAGAAAAAAAATACTGCACAACATAACAACGTAGAGATTAAAAAGAAAATTGTAGAACAGCTACTCTCTAGCAATCAGCACGATCTTAAATATTTAATATAAAACAAAACTTCATCGTGTGGATATTGGTGGTTCTGTGTGTATGAATTTAGTAGATCAACAGGAACATAGTATGATGAACAGAGACGAAAGGAAAGGTTGGCAATTGAGCCCCACAATTAAATGCAAGAACAAAATAATAAATGGAAAGGCAAATTTTATTCCTCCTTGTCCATGCAATCTCTAGCTTTTCATAGGATCCAAATCCTGCTTTTGGAATTGTTCAAGAATCATATTACACATGTTCATCGTCCGTGCATCAAGCAGTCCGTGATTCCACAGTTTGATCATAAATAATCTCCAACACCTGCCAAGCCCATTAGAATAAGTGATATGCAAAATTGCTGGCTCTGAAAGTGGGCGAGCCAGAGAATTTCTTTAAGTGCTTTAATTACTGATAGAACATAATCTGCTTGTGTACGTATAAGAGGGGAAGTAGTATAGGAAGAAAAGAAACAACCAGAGTAGAATATGAAGACATTTCAAATTAAAATTGGTAGACGACTTACCAAATCAGAGCTGGGGCTAGGACAAGGTTGTGTCCATGCAATCTCGTGAATGCCTCGCATGCCCACGGGATATGTCCATCTGCAAGAACCCTGCCAGAATGAAAAGCAAGTTCAAAACAAGACAATTTGCACAATTTTATATCTATGTGAAAACAAATGCAAAACAATGTTAGTTAGATCCAAAACAGTCGAAACGAAGAGAGCGGTGTTGAATAGGCATAATGCCCAATTCACCATACTTCCAAATGCCCCCTCCCCAAACTCTCCCATCCATAACTTGCCTCCCAAACATAATCTTGTTCAATAACAACAAACGGATACAAAAGATCTACATGAGAAACAAAATACCAATTCAAGGCAGTGTGTAAAGAGAAGATTACCGCTGCTTCCTCACAAATGAGTTCCACAAGTGCATCATTTGCTTCTCATCTTTAGTCACGTCTACAAAATCATCAAGCATCTGCAGCATAATAGATTATTCATGACAGCCTTTTCTATGGTTACATGTAGGCATTATAATTAAGTGCCTTCAAGTTACAGACCATCAAGTATCTTTACTTATTTTGGAGTAAAGAATTTATTTCATCATTTCATAACTAATTACTCCATAATTGTGCTACTAGCAAATGGTGCAAAGCAATTATATTCAATAGGTCTTATTAACTTGAGAAAAGAAAAAAAATATTATTCAGTTTGTAAATTTCATTATGATTTAATATGAAATATTAAGTATATTTACCTAATGTACCATAATAATTAATCTTATCATTTCATTATTTAACTAGCTTTACCATAATTGTGATAATTACAAATGATCAATTGTTCAGATATCATTTATTCCAGCATTCTCGATTGAATGCCACATATCATTCATTCCGACTTTTCATATAAAAAGCAGGAATGAATGATATGTGGCATTCAATCAAGAATGCTGGAATAAATGATATATGAATGAGATATCGGATGCATATTGGCTTTTATATAAAAAGCCATAATGAATGTTGTGGCATTCAATCGAGAATGCTGGAATAAATGATATCTGAATAGATGTCAGATGGATATTGGCTTTCATATGAAAAACCGGAAGATGTAATGTGTGTGGCACTCAAATGGAGTGCCGGAATTACAGGCAACTAATCTAGAAATTTGTGGTAATCAAAAAGGGATTACTAGAAAGGATAACATTTGTTGATGGAATAATTGATGAATAAGTGGGAATAATTGACCATCCAGTGAGGATGGTCAAAGTGATGTGGACCATAGATGAGGAACCAACTGACTAATGAGTTTAATGATTGTATTATCACTCATTGAATAAATAGACACAATATCTTCTTGCATAAGAAAATTAATAATATTGACATGAAAGAATCTTTAGAAGAATCTTTGTTTATTCACGTCAACTGTTAATTGTATTTTTACATTGTTGGCTAATCATTGCAAGTACTTCACATACCGGTAGGACTTGCTATTCATCAGTTTTGTTTAGTATATGTTAGGTAGTTCTCTTATGTAAATATAAACTGCGGCTTTTGGTATGTAGATGGAAATGTAGGCTACTTTTGAATTGTGCTAGACAGATGTCACTTTTTGTATGGAAATATGAGTTTTATTTTGAAATTGGAAGTAGAGTTGTAGTGACGAGTAAAAATCATGTTTTCCACTATATGTCAGATTCTCTGTTTTGATTAATACATGTCTTAATTTCTTTAGTAATTAGTCTATATTTGATTATTTAGATATGATAAATTGATGAGTCAATTGATGGGAGTCCAGGATGATTGGACTCATGAGGTTGACTGTGTTTGTGATCTCAAGTAGTAATGTCGATAACTAATTGTTATTTTAGAGAAGAAAAAAGTAATACATATTTTGAAAATAATATTTTTAAATGATGATAAATTAATAAGTGCTTAAACTTAATGCATCCTAAATCTTATCACTTCATAAATTCAAGAGGGACTAACTTCAGCTCAGAAAATCAATCCAATGGAAAAGGGTAACATGTATACCATATGCACACACATGTTTCAAAATTGCATCATAAGAGTACCAAACTAGTATTAGGCAACTTAATCATTAAACATACCCTTCGGTCTTCAAAATCTGCAACATCATCGTCAACTTCATCCTCACTATCCCGATCTGACATAACTTGCTCAACTGCCATTGGCTTAAGAAAACAAAATGAACATCAATTTCAAAAATTTGTCCATAGAATCTAAGTAATTCATAGATTTTCTTTTACTTTTTATATTGTAGAGTTGGAATTAAATTACAAAAACTAGTCAAATTCCATTAGTCAATGAGAACATGGAAAAAAACTAATCTGTGAGTAGCGAAGAGAACAGTACACACACTTGAGACAGATTCAAACATGTATGACATTGATATTCAGCAAAGCATACGGCAACATGCTTGACATTTTCGGAAAACTAAATAAAAAGAGTCAGTTTTTTATGATTCCCTAAGGAATTCACCTCTATTTTTAATAATCTGCATCAAGATAAACCACTTGATTTTGATGATTTATACTAACATGACAATAAAAAAAATGTATGAGCATGTCTTAACTGTTAGAAGTAGACATTTTAAATAAACTCTCCTAAGACAGGTGCATGGCTAGAATCTTCAAAGGTGTCACATGCATTAAAACACTAACACAGGTATATCCAGTATGCACACTCTCACTAAAGTTTGGAATACATGACATTTGTCCATCAATAATAAATGCCAGTCACATACTTCAGAAGAAAGCCTAACATTCAATTCATTCAACAACAGGCATAGATTAAGAGTAAAGCAAATGACAAAATAGAATTGTTCATTGAAAGACGGTCATTACTCACCTGAGCTCTATGTGAGTGAAAAAATTGTCGTTTGTGAAGGAGCGTACGGCTGAAGAAAGATAATAGTTAGATTAAACCCATATTTAAGCTTCAAAAAATATTTATCAATTTGACAAATTATAAGCTTCAAGCAATAAACAATGAATAAAGTGACTACCTCAGATTAAATACATTAGAAAAGTAATTCACACTGTGTATTACAAAACAATAAGCTGCAACCTATAGAACAATTACAATCAACAACAATACTCCGACAAGTTAGTTGGCTACTTCAAGGATACATTCACTCAATAACATTTTAATTTGAGTCACATATTACAGCCTAAACAAGTGCAACAGATAAACTGACCATGCAGCACTTCATCCTTGTTGACCAGACCTAACAAATGGAGATTCTACTACTCGTGCAATTTTCAATTGACTTTAGAATTAAGAAAGAAGATATGCTACAAGAATAAAGATGAACTGAGACCTACTTTCTCATGTCAGACCGTTCAATTGATAATTTTCTTGTCTTTGCAAATTGTAGCATGGCAGGAGGTGCAAGATTATTCCCAGGTACCAATTGAGCACATTCAGCATCAGGATATGCATGTGCTGCAGAACCTGAAACCCCCACAACATCAGCACCAGAACGATTGTGTTCTCCATACTCTCTGCTGCACATGCTAGCGGTTTGCAAATCCTTCCCACCTGAGACATCAGCACTCAAATAAATAAGGTTGTCAACTAACAAACATACAATAAGAAAGTAAAGCATGCAAGCATAAGACACAGCTACAAATAACAGAATTGTAAAATTTGGCACTATGATTACACAGCATAGCATTTGATAAATCTATCGAAAATATCTCATAGTTTCATTACAATAGACCAACCAGTTACTAGGTTCCCATTAGCTACATCCACTCCAAACTCTGGCAAGTGTACAAAAAATGCCACTTGCTCCTTCATTTCCTTCCCACAGCAAAACCTTGCAGCAGGAACAAAGATAGATAATGAAGTCCTACAATGAATCAAATGGCTCTGTTTTATTACACCCGCCCCATGCTTTCCCAAAATATGTTTTTGGCCCAAAAGAATAATGCTTTGAAATGTGTCCTCTATCCAGTACCTATTATGGAAGAAAGAGGTGACAAATTTTGAAGTTGTGAAGAGCAGAAAAACAATTTTTTTTTCTGCCAGGCTAAGTGCAGGGAGCTGTCATTTTTATTTATTTATTGTTCATCAAGATTCCTAATCATGACAACAAAAAATAAAAAATCTAGCAGATTATGCATTAAGCCATTGTCTAAATATTTCCATAGATTTCGTTACAAGGATGCCATTCATCAGCACAATTCATGTACATAAGTAGAAAGCACATACCGCCAATCTTGTCAAGCAGCTCACCAGCTCCCTGTTGCCTGCTCAGAGTCTTGTCAAGTACATTCTTTGCCTTTTGAACAAGTTTCTTGGGTCTTTTGCGCTTTGGTTTCTTTGAGCTATGGGTAAATATGGACAGACCCATTTCAGTCCATGGTATTGTAATATATCAACAAAATTGACAGAAGATGAATCAATTTGTTACTTCAAGCAAGACAAATCTAAGACTTACCAAAAGAAGAAGGTTTGTTGTTTTGGATCAATACCATCTGCAACAATCTGAATAAAAAGAAATTGGCATATGAAATCCAAAAAAAACAAATAGGATATATACCATGCTTTGTACCTCACATGGATGCCAAGCATTTTCCCCAAATTGCATATTTAGCAGTTCACATAGACCACTTAATTTTTCCCATAGTTTTTACTTGACTTATATGTATATGGAATAAAGTCAACAATGACAGAAATTTTCCTATCAGCCTTAATAATGATAAACTCAGAAACTCGCCTATCATCCAGCAAATCATATAATTTCCAATATTTATGCTCTAAAGCAGACAAATCCCTGAAAGCTCTCAAGGTAATGTAAACAACGTAATGTGTATGTTTGTATTCTCTTTTTATTTTAGTGTTTCATTTTACATGGCATTCTATTAAGCATCACGAGAATCTCCTTCCAGCAAATCATAAAATTTCCAGTATTTATATGTTTATGAGACACTAAACTAAACGATGCTCTAAAGCTCTTGATAAGGAAGCAATATATTTATGTATATGTTCACTTTCAAGTTTTCTGTTTAAAACAAGCAATATTACCCTTTCTTTGTTTTGCTTTATTTCACATGAAAAATTCATAATAGGAGCATAAAGACCAACTAGATATGGTAAATGCTTGTTGACTTTGTAACTTGAAAAAATAACATATATAGGACAAATAAAAGTTCAAATATGAACTGTTGTTATTGCAAATTGGAAGTAACAATAAAATGCCAAGAAGAATTTATTATAGGAGGAATTATTCTAACCTCAGATCTCCAAATATCAGTTTTCACAAATATATTTACAGCTTGAAATTCTTCCGTTATCTGCAAGACATACACAGGAATAGTCATTATAGTACAAAATATGTAAAGAACCGAATTCAAACGTAAAGAACTGAATTCACCCAAGATTCCTGTAGTTTACCAACCCAAAATTCAAAGTTGAAGAGATCATGTGATGAGGGCAAGTGATATCTCAGACCCTAAGGAGCAAAAAAAAAATTATATGGAACTCAACATAAGAACTCAGCCTGAAAGAAAGACAGTAATGGTTTTGTTTTCATCACAAGGAACAAAAGGATATCAGGAAAACCTCCAACCTTGAAGCTTGCACATTTTACCAAGCAGAATGGGCAGGAAAAGTCTTCAGTTACTGCGAGTTAGACATCCAACACGTTATAGAAGAAGAGGAAAAGGAGCTTACAGATCCAGAAGCCCAAGAAAAAAATTAAAAGTGCAGAGACCCATCAATAACAATTGAACAAATATCTACTATCAAGGAATTGAAGAGTTCAAAAGGAAAAATCTGTTCTCTTCAAGATTGAAGCTGTTATAAGTTCTTCCATCTAAGCCAAAATGTGAACCCATAAGACATTAAAATGCATTAAAACAAAACAAAGAAAAGAAAATTAATTTTACCTTCAGTTTTCTGCAACTTATTATTGTAATACCTATAGTTGAAAATCACATTTCCTGCCCTCAACCTACATAATACAAGAAGTGAAAATGTTTTATCATACTCATATAGGAAAACAAAGAATTCTCAAATCAGGACCAGTGCAATAAAGAAAAACAATATCAATTGAAAAGTGTTTGATGCTAGGATGTATAAGAGAGATTACCGAATGATATGAGACAACGACGAAGAAGAAATGTCACCACAGGTGTATGAATGATAAGAAGATTTTTCCTTAGCCCCAACCTCTTCTGCAGAAACGTTGACTTGCAGCTGTGATGTATTCTTTGGTAAATACAAACAACCAAAATACATTCTTCTGTCAGAAAAGAAACATCTAGCAGTAGATATAATAAATGATTTTGAATTTATCCAACTAAAAGACTTTTGAGAACAGAACAAACCACAGTTTCAGAATTAAATGGAATTTGAATTAAAACACAGTTGTCCTCGGTCAAACAAGTCAACTGCAAGAAGAGAAACACAAAAAAAACGCTCTTAAATCTCCAAATACAAATGGAATCTGATGAGTCCTTGACAATCAGACTGCACAAAACAAATAAATCACACGCTTAAATTATTCAGGTCAAGTAATGTTCCCGGTCATGAGGCTGCCCAAGAAGATGCTAATGTCAGCTTCCAGCCATCACTATTTAATCATACAGCAGAAAATGTAAAGCATTTCTACAGCTGAGAACAGCATGGAAAGTGGAAAGTCTACAGGTCTATGTCAAACTTCGTGAAAGCATGCAAGAACAACAGCAGTTAGTAGCTTCTTTACACAGGCCATTCGGCAGAGGATAAAGGAGCAACACCACTTGGCCTGTCAGAGTGATGTGGTGGTGATAAGACCATGGCTAATTTTGTTCTTTGAATAATGAAATCAAACAAAAAAATCAGGCTTAACCCATGACATTGTGTTATAGGCAATGATTAGACCTATATTGTGATAGCGTTTGTAAACTAAGATGAATCAGGTCCAGCCTCTCTAATGGGTAATAGTGTGGAGTCAGTTAGGATGGAGTCTCCTTATTAAAAAATCATGGGTTTAAGAAAAATATGAAAAAATAATTAGCTAACCAGGATTTAAAGTGCTTTACCTTCAAGAAGCAAGCATTCATGTCAACAGGAGATGTCACCTCCACTCGTTGTCCCAAACCCAAATTTGGTGACTTCTCCCAAAAATTACACAGCGAGTCTAATGGTATCTTCCCCAATAGACAGCATCCTCCAACATTTTCTGCCATGTACAAGCAATATTTCAAATTGAAAAACTGGATTTCACGATGCAAAAAGACAACTATTAGAAAAAAGAAAAGGGCAATTAAAGCCCCATCAGCAAGGCCCAGATTGTGATAATGAGTTGTTTGACATGGCATTTTGTCATTACATTGTCTGGTTTATTACTTTTTTTTCTCCATGTAGAATAGAAAGAAAAAATTTTGAACCTTAAAAACATCTATAGTAATTTCTTGGCAACAAAAAATTACAAACAGACCAATTACAAGAAAATAGTATAGCATGCATTTGAAACACTTTCCACGTGACATCATATAAGAAGTAGTTAAGGAACCAAAGCATATCTCACATGGAAACAATTCCATACCCAAATGACCGTTGGTTAAATCAATTCCACGCATAGAACTTTGGGCCCCAGCTGCCAAAAATAACAATGACAGTGAGACCAAATATTCTTATATGGCAGATAAGTTCTCAAGTACCAACCAAACATATGAATGCATACCAAAGCTGACAAGCAAGACATACAGTGAGCCAGATTTGACCTCTGATGCTAGCTTATTCATCTCAGGGAGAACGAAATTTGTTTGCGCTTGAGTACTGCCCTCGACTCCAGCAAAGTTGGTCAAAACACACGGTCGACTAAAGTGATATACTGCAGAATACTTTATAGCAGGGTACAAAAGCAAAGGTGGAACATTAGAAATAGATAACCACCACATAATACTACCTCTAATAGCACTGATATACATCAATCTAGCTAGGATAAGGAAATAGATGCATTCTTACCTCTAAAACCCCAATTTTGGATACAAGCCTTGCCAACAAAATGTACAGGGGAAATAGACTATGTGACTGTACAGCTCCATTTAGAGTAACAGGCATCGAAATTGTCATTTGTATTCTACAAGTTTAATCAAAAGAAACCTGGTAAGCACCTCAAAATCATTTACATCCTCAAAATTTAATCAACAAAAATAAGCCAGCATCCTTACACAACTATAACATGGACCGTATCATTAAATCCCTAAACAACTTATTACAATTCATATAGCTAAACACAAACACATACAAAAGCTTCAACAAAAATATTTCACTTATGCAAATTACTCCAAACTTAAAGAACAGTGGAAAGGAACATCATTACCTTCTTTTATTCTTCACCTGTATTTTATACCGCAAGCATCTTTGCAAATACGACGGCTACCTCATAGACAAAAAGAAAGTATATTCAATCAGAAACGCAAAACAAATAACGACATAAAAGAAAAAAACTATCAAGTAAAACGTAAATATAATTACATTTCCAATGGCGCGACGCTGAAGAATATTATAAAGCTCAACAGGCTTGCAATACATCGAAAGACTTTCTTCAGCAGCAATTTCTTCTTCTTCAGTTAAATGCAAACCACCACCACCACCACGTCCATCTTCACGGCACATCTGATCTATCGTGCTTCTGCTATATCTTCCAATAACAATAAAAAATAAAAATATTCACTCGACAAAAAATTTATTCAAATCCAAAAAAATGAGAAATTAATTATTTAAAAAGCACATACGAGGAGGTTTCACGAGTGACTAAAGGAATCCCCGGCATTCTTCAGTTACGCTAATTCAATGTTTTGTAGGTTCATAGTAGCTACCACTAATATTAGTATACGAGCACAACTAGGTTTTGTAGGAGACATAAACAAAAAAAACCTGCAAATTAATTGCAAATTGAGCTGAAAATAAATTAGTGATTTAATCTAAATTTGTAAAAAAATCAAACGATTGAGAAAACAAACCCTAGCCAAACCTGAACAGAGTTGCAGTTTATTTAGTTCGATTGACGGACCGGACCCGATTTTTTTTTAGCCGATGATTGGACCGGATACTGAGAGTGGGTGGAGAACAACAGAGTGAGTGAGCACAAGAGCGAGTGACAGAATTTAGTGAGGGGGGAAGAGAGAGAAAGAGAGTTTTTATGATTCTTTCTTTCAGGTTCTTTGTGAGTGTCCGCTTTTTTTTCTACTGGGCAGTTGTGTTAGTACTGCGCCGGGAATTATTTGACAGTGCTAATCTGGTCCGAGTCATCCACCTACTCATGGTGACTCATCAACCGAGGCTATGGCTTGCGTGAATTTTCAGTGTGACCAAGTTGATCCAGTTAATACTTTAAATTTGTTTTTTTAAAAAAAAAAAAAAGATGAGTTTATTTTGTAGAAACAAAACATAAAACTTCATCGTTTTGTACGTCAAACCAATTCATGATCTAAATCATTCGGGAAACTAAGTTTGTTTAATAAGTTTATTTCTTAAAATTATGTTTTATTTAATCATAAATTATTGAGAAAAAATGTGTTATCTTTCTTAAAATTGCCTTTTCTAATTCATGTAATTTTGTTTTGTTTTGACAACAAAATAATTTTTTTAATTGCAACATAGTTCATTTAATAAAAAAATATATATCAAGAAAAATACGATAATATGAACTAAAAAAGAAAAAATATATATTTAAAAACAACTAATTTTCTTATTTACATATTTTTTCATAAAAACATGTTTTAAAATAAAAAATTATTATAATCATAAAAGCATGTATCAATTAAAAAAATCATGAATCAATTATTTATCTGCAACTAAATGAAAAGGTATGGGAATAATAAATTTAAGAAAAATACATAAAAGTTTTACAATAAAAGATTTTTAAAAATATATATTTTATTTTTATTTGATATTAATAAGCAAATTATTTTAAAAATTCTTCATATTAAATTGATACATAATTATTCATAAATCTATCAATAATATCACCATAAAAAAAACTTGATATTCTTAAAAATAATGACATAACTTTTTATTAGTAGTCTATTTTTTTAATAAAAAATGACAACAATTAAAATAAAGGTTGTTAAGAGTTTCAATTATTTAAATAAGAAAAAAGGGATTTCTCTAATTTAAAATTTATTATTTTAACAATAACATGTTTTTTAATCATAAACATTATCTTTTAAATGAAAATTCATCATGGTCTCAAAAACAAATTTCAATATAAAAAAATTAAAACAATGTTTTAATATTTTGTGATTGAAGGTAAAAATTAATGTGATAAAATCATGTTCAAATGTATCAAAAGATAAAAAATAAAACATTTTGTTAAAATTAAATATCCATGAGCAGATATTATTTGTTTGCATGTCATGTATTATTGAAAATTAAATTGCTAACATTCTCGTAAAAAAGTAAAATATTATTTAAAAATTATGGAAAAAACAACTACTAATCTAAATATAATGTCAAGTATTTTATTTATAATGCTTTTAAATCAAAATGGAAAAAAAATGTTGATAAAAAAACCACATAAAAGAGCACACCTAACTTAAAAGAAAGAAAATCTAGAATGCATTGGCTGGAAGGTTAGATCCGCACGTCTAGCTCTTTTTTTTATGTTCAATGGTAAAAGATATATCATCCATCCTTTTATTTATTTATTTTGAAAAAAAATAAAGCAAAAAATATGTTATTTTCTAGCTGAGATTGCAACAATTAAAAAGTGGTCAGAAAGTCAAGGTCCGGCTTACAGGACCCAAAAAATTATTTTTCAAACTTTTTCCACCCAAAAACATTTTAGAGACCTTAATAAACTTATTTTAATCTTAAATCAACATTTAATTAGTTAAAGAATATTAATTTAACCTAATTATAAAAACTTTATGAGTCTCAATCTTTCTATTCCAATAATATAAAATATAAAAAACACATTACTCCTCTTATTAAATGGAATCCATTGAGACATCGATCATTTTTTTTTATTGCTTGAAAATAGTCAATTTATAGCTCTCTCTTTTCTTCTTTGTTTATCAATGACATTTTCTCTCCTCTCAAACAAATATACTGAAAAGTAAATAAATAAAGTTTTGGATTAAAATTAAAAGTTCAAAAACTTATAGGACCACAATAGAAGTTGAAGGGAAATACATGGATAACACATAATTTTCTGTGCCAGTCTGAGATTGGCCATCGCTTTTTTTTTACTTTTAATTTTATCATTTTTCTTTTAATTATCTCTTTATACTACAAATTCAAACCAAACTCATTAAATTCGCCTATGATCAACATTTTAAACCTTGTAAAAACTTAAAAATCTAAAAAAACCCCAAGGATAAGAGATTATCCGCTCACAAAACATAAAAAACAGCACATGATTGGATGCAATGGGGGAATAATAATAATCAAAAGGAAAAAAAAATCAATATTGTAATCCACAATGAAGTCGAGACTGTGCAGAGTTCAACCCTTTACAGTGTAGCTCTTTTAGTTCTCTTCTTGATCTTGATTTTTTTTCTTTTAATTTTTTTTTTGATAAATTAGTCCCTAAATTTCAAAGATGCTATCGAGGACGGATACTTTATAATTATTTAGATATCTCATGTCCATATCCGTATTGGATTCGATGTTTATAAATGCATATCAAATGCTTTTTGTGAATGGTAAAGAACCTTCATGTTAGTAATCAATAAATAATTTGTCATTTCATTAATTTTACATCTACAATTACATGTCACGTTAAACTCTCCGATGACAATCTTAATAAAAACATTAACAAACAAATAAAATAAAGGGAGGTTTCACCATAACCCCTCTCATATTTTATTGTTAATTACTATAATGACTATTTTATAATTCTCAAAAAAAATTGTATGCCTTTCGACCAAGGTTGTTTTGGTATTTTCAAAATGTGCATTAATTATTACTGATTTTTTTGGAGATATTTGTGTTTATTCAATGTTTGATGAATAGTAAAATAATTAAAATACCCCCAAAAAGTCAAAAAATTAGTGGTCTCGGATATGGGTATTTAGATATTTTTTATCTTTTATATACAGTAGAATTACACATGTACTCTTAGATGCAAGACATTTAGTTCGTTATAGTAAGAGGTATTTAGGTCTTTTAGCCTAATTTCTATTATTAAATGTAAGTTTGGTTGAGGACAGTAATGTAATTTCCCTTAAAAACAATGATTTTTAATTGAAAAGTTGTTGGCGCATGCAGAGCAAGTGTCAGCGTGTTGAAACAACCGCACATATTGGGCGGCACGTGTGGCAATTTCTGACGGTCAAAAAATCTCTTTCGTTATCTTAGTCGATTCATCTTCATCTTCTCTTTTATTATAGGCAGTGCGTGTACTCCAAACGTGACATATGTATCGCTTATGATCATTTTTTTTTCTTCCTTCATTTCTCTCTCATACCTCTGAAAATACACCACAATCCTTATTGTTATTTCTTTTTTCAAATTTAGATATTTTAGTTTTGATTGTTGCTTTTTTATTTATTTTCTCTTTTGTTGAGGTTTTATTTCTTTTCAATTTAACTCTTGCCTTTTAATTTGTATATATATAAGGTATTTTGATTCAGTTCTTGTACTTTTAATTTTTTATTTTTTTTCTTTGCTTTTTTTTCAAAGTTTTTATGTCTTTCAATTTTATTTTTCAAATCAAGTTTATTAATTTAGTTTTTTCAATAATATTAATGATTTCAATTTTGTCCATTTTCTTTTAATTTCTTATTGTTTTTCTTGGTCCTTTGATCTAAGTTTTTATAGTTTTAAATTATATCCTTCAAATCAAGTTCATGGTTTTTATTTTTTTCAATAAGAACAACAACAATAATAGTAGCAGCAGTAGTAA
The DNA here is from genome assembly GCF_000002775.5 of Populus trichocarpa. Lineage (NCBI taxonomy): Eukaryota > Viridiplantae > Streptophyta > Magnoliopsida > Malpighiales > Salicaceae > Populus > Populus trichocarpa. Next base: position 16,358,307 of record NC_037287.2, on the reverse strand, counting down.
CAATAATAATTGTAATGATGGTCATTGTAGTATTAATAATAACAATGATGATGCTAATAACAATGATGATGATGGCCATGATGATAATAGTAATAGTGATGATATTGCTTATTAATAATTGTTGTGGTAGTGATTTTGATCCTTATTTTTTGAATTGCAATTTTTTAAAATTCTTTTGTATGATTAGAATTTTTTTCTCTCAATTTCATCATTTAATATTTATTTTTTTGAAAATTAAATTTCGTGATTTTTCTAAACTTGATGCTTTAAGTTTAATGACTAGGGTCATGAGTTAAAAAAATTAACATATTTTTTTAAAAGGCTTTATAATTTTTTTAATCAGATTATTTCAGTCATATAATCTAGACTGCAAATTTGATAGAATGCCTCATGATGACTTAACCTTAATTAGTGTTTTTACATATTTATCATGAGCAATCTTTTTTATTTTTTTAACTTATTTTTAGTACTTAAACATTATTTTTCATTCAAATAAATAAATCAACCTCACATAAAAAAAAACCACGGACAAAAAAAGCTAGTTCATGATGATAGGAGATATGCTTAGTTAACAATTAAAGTGGTAAATATTACATAAACAACCCCCAAATCTCTTACTATATTTTTTAATTGGAAAAGAAGGATGGTATTGTAATACATTTAACACTTTTATTAGCATCGATCTTGATCCTTCTTCCTTCACTTGTTTCTTCGCAACAAGTCTAAATTATATTTTGCAAATTTCACATAAAATAATATAAATATAATTTGAAATAATGGAATTTAAAAGAAATTAAGTGCATTTACCAAAATGTGAAAACGTTCTATGAATGTGGGTTGTATTTAATTAGATTCCAAGACACCATTTGTTTTGGGATCTGAACTGCATTTATGAGCGTTTCAAAAGTATATTTAACTTGAAAAAATATTAGATTGATATTTTTAATGTTTTTCATTGGTTTTGATGTACTAATTTTAAAAATAAAAAAATCAGTTTAATATATAAAAAAAAACACTTCACATCATAATACCCAACAAACACTAAGATAGAGAGATATTGTACATGGTAACTTCCTTTTGTTTCTCTATTTTCTTTTTTTTCAATTGGTAAGTCTCTTTTTCTCAAAGTGAAAAACACGTAGTAGATAACAGAAATAACAAACACGTACTCAAGTTTATAAAAGTAGGTTTATAATCCGAAAACACAGAATAAATATTGAAAAAAAAATTTACAAAATGTGGCATCATATGGTCGCTTTAAGCATAATTAGGGTATGCTTTGAAAAAGATCGAATGGTTGATATTTCATATGAATAGGCTGTCTGTTTGGTATTATAGTGTATGTGCTTTTAAAAAATATTTTTCATTTGAAAATACATAAAAATAATCTATTTTATTTTTTATTTTATTTTTTATACTAGCACATTAAAATCATAAAAAAAAACACTAAAAACATAAATTTAATATTTTTTAAAGTAAAATACATTTTTAAAACACACTTAAAAACAAAAACTATCACACTTCCAAACATCCACTAAATCATTTAAAATCTCAACCATTTTAAAGTAACACAAAAAAAATAATATTTTAAGTGTTTGTTTGGAAGTTTGGTAGAAATTGTTTTTCAATATGTATTTTACTTGGAAATATATCAAAATAATATTTTTTTAATTTATTTTTTATATCAATACATCACAACAATAAAAAAAAAAAAAAATTAATTTCAAGCTAAATAAAATTTTATTTTTTTAAAAAAATTACAATTGAACCATAATAACAAACACTAATTGAGATATTGTTTGTTTGGTTTTCAGGGGAAATCTAATTGTGGTGAACACCTCAAGTTTTAAATATATGCTCAAATCTAAACGAGATTTGAGCATATATTTATAGGTCTAGGTTTCCTTTACTATAGCAACACGTATCCTGGTTATATATTTGCCAATTTTATTAGGAAAATCTTGTCAGCTAGATCACGTCACGTCACCTTATATCAGGAAAAATCCAACAACCCAGATATTTAGAATATGAAATATCTTACAATTTGAAGATCAATGGTCTTTCCATCCTGCTCCACGGTGCGAATTTTCTACAGAAACAGAAAATCAACTTTATCAGTCACATTCGCAGATCAGAATAACATTTGCGAGCATCAATGCCTCTCTGGTGCTCGCAAAGTCAACTCCAATTGTGCTGATGTCAATGTCCAGATATGAATCATCCTGCATTGGAAAGATAAAAAAGAAGAAGCAAGTTTGCATAAATAACTATAAAATTCAAAAGCTAATAGCACAGCAGAAAGGCATGTAATTCTCTACAACATCTTCTCAAGCTTCCATTTCCCCTTGTTTACATATAAGAAAAGCGTGCGTTTGGGAATGAATGACGGGTTTTTTTTTAAATTTTGATTTTTTTATTTAAAATAATTTTTTTAATTTTTTTATATTGTTTTGATATGTTGATATCAAAAATAATTTTAAAAAAACAAAAAAATTTTATTTTAATATATTTCTAAATAAAAATACTTTTAACGACCACCACTCTTACAATCCTAAACACACCCTCAATTAATACCCTCAATTAATATTAATAACACCATGAACTTGAATATAAATAAGAGATGAAACGTTTAACAAGGACAAAAATCAAAGCAAAAGAAACAGAAATGTTGCCTCGATCTCAGCTAAAGACCAAGTGATCCAAAAGATGGAGGAGATGATTTCAAGATTTGTGAGATTAATCGAGTTATGTATAAATTAATTAAATATCTATATTAAATTAAAAAAGAAAAAAAATATCTTCACCCAGAAAGAGTCTTAACAAACATATTTATAGTAGGATATAATCTCATTCACAAAAATTGAGGTAAAAATATTAGCTCGAACAGAAAAAATTACACCTAGTCCAACACATCAAATCACAATTTAATGAGTTCAGGAAAAGAAATTATGACTTCCAGAAAATCTCAAAAGCAGACATGATTTGCCACCGCCAGAATCCCCAATTAGCAAAAGCTTAAACAAATAATCAGTCCAAAAAAAAAATAATTAAAACCCAAATCATAAAATTGAATAACATACAAAACCCACAAACCAAAATCAATGAATCATCCATATCATTCAAAACCAAAGTCAGGCTGTTCGAGCTTCGTCTTGACGTCGTACGTACCCTCCGTGTCCTCTCATTTTTTTTATCGACCGAATGTTCGTGTCCTGTATAGGACAGTAAGAGCAATCATCATCGTCATCATGATTATGATCTTGGAAAACAAAAGCATTGCTCGTAGGAAATTGAATTTGACGAGAGCTAGCTGCATATTCTTCGATTTTCTTTTCTTTTTTTTTAAAAAAAAATTGTTTATGCTCGATTAGCAATTATTTCTTTTTAAAATCAACCATGAAATGAATGCTCCAACAAGGGAAGTTTGATATGTTATCATATAATTCACAAATGATTTTATCAATTAGATTAACTATAAACTAATAATTTTCTTTCTGTGATTTGATACAATAAGCAATGTGTCCAAGCTCATAACATGTTTTTTCTCTTCTGTAGAATGATATTGTGCCTTGACCCCAGCTACTGATTGCTTACCTTGGTGCAATTACAAGCGTGGCCTGGCGTCGATTACAGATTTTAGAGTTGAAATTCGACTTTACCATCAATAATTGATTTCAGCTCAATTAGCCGACAAAATCATACTGATTTGTCTTTTCTAGAAAATTGCCCAAATCTGTTTCCTAAATATTTACGCTCAACTCTCGAAGTTCATACGAGGATATTCCTAAACATAAAGCCAAAACGATGATGATGCATCCATGGAAATGGGATTCCGAACTCCTTTTACCATTGCCCATAAATCAAATGGTGGAGTGAATTAGGCAATCCTAATTTTGATGTATTTAGTTTATTGTGCTATATACATCTAAATAAGGATCGGAAAAAGTCATCCATATCCATTAACTTTTACTAATTATAGAATGTAGTCTATGTGTTTTTTTTTTCAATTAAACTTTATTCTTTTTAATTTTATCTTTTCATATATTATGTTATTGATATCTTATGTGTTGATAGTTTCCTTTTCTTTTGCATATTCATGTGATTTTTAGGTGTTAAACAAAAAATATTTAAGATTTCAATATTTCACATGAAAAAATTAAGAAACAACCCCATGTAGATGTAAGTTATACATATTGTATAATGGAGTTTAAAATATTATTTTAAAAGATTTTTTATTCCATATTAGAAAGATAATATTTTTTTTTAAGTTGAAGTATTTAAACCAATTTTTTTTTCTTATCACATATTGAAAAAATACAATTTTTTTCTTGTAAACATAGAATATATATACTAATGGGCTTTCAATTTCATATTGAAAAAATAAAAGCTTATTCTAGCGTTTCTTTAGGTTATCCAGGACACAAGTTGACCTAGCAGGTCAAGCAGAATTCACTAGGCTAATTGTATGCTTGATTTTTACCTTTTCTAGACCCAATTAGGGCCTTGGATCACTCAACTAGGTCAATCTATTGGACCAGGTCTAATAACTATGATTTCATAAACAAAAAAAAAAAGTTGAACAAACAAAGAAACAAGAAACAAATTTGAAAAACATGAAAATATTGTTGTATTGCTTGTTACTGCAGAACCAAATACAAGAAAAACATGGAAAACAAGATTGGATGTCAACCTGATGGCACAAAGCCATTAAAATATGATATCAACACGTTCTTGTACAATAAACCATAAGTAACAACGTTAGAAATATAATAAAGAATTTGTTAGAAATAAAACAATCAGGCACATATGACAAGCCCCTCTCTTGAGCAGTGTTGCCACATGTAAATGAGCATGAGCTCTCCTTTTCTTGCATTTCAAAACCCCAGCCTCTCAGAAAAGGCTCAAAAGAGTACCAAAGGATATGCAGGTAAGATAAAAATTGGGGAATCTAGAAGTGGGGAGGTCTATATAGGAAAATCTTGTGTCAAAAGTTACGATTAGACTTGATTCCTAAGTTTGTATGCAGACCAGTTTGAAGAGTAGAAGCTGTAAAATGTTAATTTCCCTGTTATTTGGATGTGGACATTGTGTCAAAACCAGGAAAAATATCTATTTTTTATCCCATCCAGCTATCCATAAAACTAGAAAACAAAAGATTAACTCTTTGCCGGAAAATAATGGAAAGATGTGGATTTATACAGCTTGTAGATTGAAATGGATTTGGCATGTAATGCACCTGTAAAATCAACTAGGCCAGGGGAGTCTCTCTGTAGCCACAAGCCCACTTGTATTGTACCCTCCTCAAGACTGCTGGCATCGAGGCCTGTTATTTTCTTGACGAGGACAGAGCATCACAATTATGAACTGCTTGATCCAATCGCACACATGCAAAAGCTTGTTTGATATATCTTTGTTGCCAAAAGTCAGGCCCTTGCTTCACGGCTACATCATAAAAATACAGAAATCAAGTATAACCATAAAATCGCATTACTTGTTTTTTATTTATTAATATAGATATCGGATTAGCTTATGTGTACCTCAACTAATTCCACAGGCTTTAAAATTAATGACTATATAAGTTTCCAGTGACTCTGAGGTTAATTTATAAAGCTCAAATTGATAACCTCTAAAGAACAAACTTAGAACCTGACCATACATTACTTTTTTTTGGTAACCCGGGGTATCCGGGCCAGCTTACGCGCACCACAACTAATCCCCGGGCTCACTGAACAACCTGCAAGTCCAGTGAGCATGTAAGGCACCGTGAGAGTGACAAACATGCACAATGAAACTTGAATCCTGGTGCAGAGAAAGGGAACAAGTTTCTTCTATCGCTGGGCTACTACCTCAAGTGCAGGGGTGCCAGGCTTGAACCCTGACAATACATTACTTGTTTAGATGCCGATTTTAGCCATTATTTTGAAAGACACCATCCACCTTTGTCTGCACCTTTGTCTGCATCATATGGTCATGGACTGGAATTTACACCTAAAATACTTTATTCATGATACGATTAAGGCTCGAGTCTAAAAAATTAATGGGTTATGGAACGTCTTTAAAGGTACAAAGCTCGAGTATAAATTACACCTATTTAATCCCATTGGATCTAGGATGTGAGCTAACCTAATTGACTCATAATCAATCAGTCTCTAAAATAAGTATGTGCCTCCGCAAAATTCAACAAAACAACGCATCCAAGTAAAAAGACAAGCCTATCAAAAAGCACAAACCTGGATACAAACATACTTGAAAGCATAGGGCTGGACAGGATAAGCCTATCCTCGAATTAATTATTCCACCTACTTTTTCTATGGTTGATATTTTGTATTAAATGTTGAATATCCTTACAGGACTCGCAAAACAACATTAATTAGGAATGTCCATACCTGTAAATGACTTACATGACATTAATATAGTTTCAACTCAATACTGAATCAATAATCATTAAGGGCTCATATCTCAAATGATTATCATTAAATCACGTATCATAGTTTTTTTTCCCACTCTGTTCAGGATTTTCAAAACCAGCTGTTCATTTTCAAAATCCCAGTCCCATTTATGACTTTTGAGTTTTTTTTTAAGAAATTAAAATTTTTTATTTTAATTTTTTTTTATATTGTTTAATCATTTTAATTTGTTAATATTAAAAATAAATTTATTAATATATTTTCAAACAAAACATACTTTAAAACATAAACTCAATCATATAAAAAAACCCTTCATCCAGACAGGCTTTCTCGCTTACAACATTAATTGCGTTCAGTGTACAATTCATGTCCTATTATCCCTAGAGACTGGAAAATTCTATCAATATGTATGTCTGATGTCCAGAATTGACCAAGTGCATTGTGCTTCCACTTCACATGGCCTAATGTTGGGATATTTGGTCTGGACGCAGCAATCCACACCTGTCAAACATACAAGCTTTGTTGCACAATTTGTAGATTGTTTCTGATGCACTGACGAGGTTTTGGAAGTTTTTGAAGTTGCTGTGTTTTCTACTTGGTCAATTCAGTTTGCTATTTTTTTCAGCAATTTCATATATCATGTGTCTTTTGAGCAATGCATGTGTTATTTTCAGAAGGATTTATACATTTTTTTCATCAAGTCTTCCATATCATCATGATCTTAAAACAAGAGTTGTGTTTTGCCGTTTTGCGTATGCAAATATGTGTCTAAACCAACGGATACGTTGGAACTCCTCCTCCTCCTCCTCCTGTTTCTTATACTTTTGTATAATTTATTTTGACTATATCATGTCCTGTTCTTCAAGCAATCATTTCAATGTGTTGTGCGATTCGCCGGTAGACATGGGACACAGTAAATTGCGGGGTTGGAAGGGGTTCAACCTCCTCATAACAGTCAAACCTTTCGCTCTCACCCACCTCACCAACTAAAAAGAAAATGAATAGAAATTGTGATCCCATCATGGGTTATGGTTCGACCACCCTCATCGACTGGGGAATTACTGACCATATCTTAAGACCAATCCATCTAACAAGAGACAAAATGTTAAATTAGTGGATGTTATGGAGGGTAATTACAATGTAGTCGCTCAATTCTTAGATTTCAGCTCATCAGTCCTTATACTTTCAACTTGTCATTTTGCAGGTCCTTATCTTCACTTGTAAGTGCATCTGTGGGGACACATGGTAGCCATGTAGTGACATAATTTATACAAAGGGACTGGAACAACCATGAACAGAAAGTATAGGGGCTGGTGCGCCTAAAAGAATAGTGAAGGGATTAAAATGACCAAAATATAGAGCTTGGAGAATCACCCTGTTCTTAATAGATGGAGCACGAGCGCACGACATTTTTTAAATTAATTAAAAGCTTCATTTAATGTAGGTGGAGGAAAATGCTCCTTTCACGTTGAATTGAGTTCTAAAATAAGAAATAAGAATGTCTTTAACCAAATTCTCTTTAGTCTTGTGTCCTTCCAATTTCTTGGAGTAGATGTATAAATTGAAAGGGCAATGGGGAAATTTTATTCCTTCACTCATTTTTTCAAATAAACCATGTTGTATAAAATAAACTCAAAAAAAGAAAGAAACTAACACAAGTCACGCAAATTTGGAGTTAGGTCATCTGATCTTAATCAACCTTCACATATATATACAAGCTATAGCTAATCATCTCCCTCTCGTGTTTGCCATACTCGTTCATTTATCAATGGGTAAGCTGGTTTTGGTCTTTTCTCTTGTTGTTCTTGGCCTAGCAGTGACATGCAAGGCAGCAACTTACATGGTAGGTGATAATTCAGGCTGGGACATAAGCACTGACATTGATACGTGGGCACAGGACAAGACATTTGCTGTTGGGGACGTTCTAAGTAAGTATTTTACAACATGGTTAATGTTTTACTCACCAGAGAAAAAGTAGAAAGAATTGAATGGCTACAGGACTGAATTTTTTTTGTTTTTTTTCTGTTAATGTTTGCAGTGTTTCAATACTCTTCATCCCACAGTGTTGATGAGGTAAAGAAAGAAGATTTCGACAGCTGCAACACGACCAATGTTCTAAGAACATTCACTACTGGGAACACAACTGTGTCATTGACAAACCCTGGAACGAGGTACTTCGTTTGTGGCAACAAGTTACATTGTCTAGGAGGAATGAAGCTTCAGGTAAATGTAGCAAGCAATCAAGCAGATTCACCGACCGGCGCGCCACAAACACATCCAGGGGGTAATATTTCACAACCTTCTTCTAAGAGCAACAACCCGGCCTCTGTTATTCCAACTTCAGCAGGGTCTGTCTATGGCGGAAGGGATTCTATTGTAATGGCTTTTCTTGGTTTTATGGCTACTTTGTCATGGGCAGTGCAAGTTTGATTAGTAAATGTTTGTAATCTTGTTTATTTATTTTTAATATACGGTGAGGTTGATCTCATTTTTGAATTTTTGCTTTTGACAAATCTATGTTGCTCCAATCTTCCTGATATGATCATGGAAATAGTTTTCAAGCTAAGTAAAAGTGTTATGGCTCTTTGTGATTTGCTAATGGTAGTGATCTGCATTTATAACTTGTGTATTTTGAGGTGCAATGAAGAGAAAATGGCGAGGCAATTCTATTACAGAAGGGAAAAATCCAGTTGAGCCATCAAATGTATTTGACTTCATGCCCATTAGTATTTCTCGTTTTTGAGCCCTATTCCAATGACAAATTGAATCACCTGCTGTAAGGAAAACGACTGCCCCTCATAGAGGCCTGATCTTGAAGGGCAAAGAAATTAGTGAGAGTGCATGCATTTTTTGAGTCCTGCAACACATGAAAAAAATGGAAGATAAAAATAGCATATATGATTTTCAGGCAAAATATCATCTTTATACACAAAACGGCAAGAAGTTTCAATACAATTAAAATGTGAGAAAATGTGTACGTTATAGGTAGATCGGCAAGGACAGATGAATCGACTGAATAAATGACAAATTTTGTTGAGAAATATTTTACAGCCAACATATGATATGGCTGACATTGCAGCTGAGACATGAATATCATAAACCCAGCTATAGCCAATCACATATATCTAATCAAAGGAATATGCTGGACTTTCTGAAGATCTACGCCTTGAAGTCTACGTACAAAGAATCTTGGCATATCTTGAACAACCAATTCATGGAGACTAGTCATGAGTTTCATCTCTTCAGGGAGCATTCTTAGCTCCTTGCAATTGACAATTTGAAATATTTCAAGCCTTGGCAATGCACTTGCTTCTATTTTCAATTCTGTTAGGGATTCCAAGCTGTTGAACTCTAGGAACTCTAACTGAGGAAACCCATTGGCAGAGATTCCCAGTTCTTCTTTGCTGTAAGACTTCGCTTTTAATCTAAAAATCGATAACTTTGGAAGCTTCTCTAGAACCTCTATGGATACTTGCTCAAGATGGGTGTATTCTAATGTTAACTGGGAGAGATTCGGTGGAAACTCTTGCAGACTGGGCAACCGTGTTATCCCTCCTTTCAAATGCAACTTGACAAGAGAGTGAAGAGAGCCAAGTTGACTAAGTGTAGGAAACTCAGCACCTTCAGCTCGCAGGTAGAGGGATCGAAGTTGCAAAAGGGCTGAAATGGAATCAAAAATTGCAATTGTGTCTAAGCTCAAGTTTCCTCTCATCTTCAATTTTCGAAGACTAGTTAGATGTGCAGAGTTGTTCTGTTTCCATCTGCTGACATCAATCCCTGACAGAGTCTGCAAATGCTTAAGGTTGTCGATTCTCAGGAACCCGCCAGATTGCCCACACATGTAAAGGTGTCGCAAATTTCTCATGTTCCAAATGACATTAGGAACTATCCTAAGGTGAAGATTTCTTGCAATATCAAGAGTTTGCAGGTTACACAGAGAACCTAATGTTGATGGAAGCACTTGTATGTTAGTCTCCTTCAATCCCAAGTAACTCAAATGTATCAGATCACCAATTGTGCTTGGAATTCTGCCACATGATATACCCTCTAACTCTAGGATTCTTAACAGTCTGAAATTCCTGCTAATGTAGTCAAAATTGGCATTTGATAATTCATAAAAACCGTAGACATGTCTACCAATGAAATATCGATAACGAACTCTAGTGACAACTCTAAAGAAGAGGAGGGAACGGAGGTGTGGACTGAAAAATCCCAAGCTAGACAAATGAGAATCAGAATATATTGGATGGCGACGACATCTAGCCAAAGATGTGAAATTTTCATCACCCGGAATCTGAAGAAAATTCTGTGCCTTTGCCTTCGAGGTGGAGAGGTCTCGTAGCAGATCATGCAAACGGCATTGCTTGACCCTCCCGTTGACACTCATTCTTTCTGCTTGAACCATGTTTCGCTGTATCAGCTCGTTCAAGTAATCCTCTGCAACATCCTCCATTCTTTCTCCTTGATGTGGAATCAAACCCTCTGCAATCCATAGCCGAAATAATTTGTGGGCATGAATAGAATAATCTTCTGGGAAATGGCCTAAATAAAAGAAGCAAGATTTCAAGTAAAATGGCAAGTCATTGTAGCTCAAAGCAAGTATCGCGGAAACGCCATTTGGGTCTCGAGCAAAATGTGCATCCAAGTTGTTAAGAATTCTTTCCCATTCGCTAGGCCTCCTTTTTCTTGATAGCAAGCCTCCAATTACAATAATGGCCAGTGGTAAACCAGCACATCTCTCCACAATCTCTTTCCCAATTTCCTCTAATAAGGGCGAGCAAGTTGTGTCACTGCCATCAATAAATGCTTTCTTGCAGAACAACTCCCAACTGTTCTGTTTACTTAGGAATTCCAAATCATAGGGAGTAGTTTGAGGATCTACATGCAGAGCAGCATTCTTGTTCCTAGTTGTAAGCAACAATCTGCTACCGTTACTTCTATCCGCGGGAAAGGCCTTTTTAAGGCAATCCCAGGCCTTGGTGCTCCAGATATCATCCAAAACCACCAGATAGCGTTTCCTCCGTAAATTTTCATACACCAAGTCCTCCAACTCTTCATCTGTCAAAGCTTCAAGCCTTTCTCTAGGCGATGCAATTTGTCTTATGACTCGCTGCAGAATATCTCTTGCACTAAACTCCTGCGATACATAAATCCAAGCACGGGAAGGAAAGCGAGCCCTAATGGCACCGTGATTATATATCTTAATACCAAGAGTGGTTTTACCAATACCGCCCATTCCAACTATAGAAACAGCACTCCAACGATCCCCCATTTGAATGAGTTGCTCCACCAGTTTAGCCGTATCATTCTCCAAGCCAATAATATCCCTTTCCTCGCTGCGAGGAGATGATCTTCTCAGCTTCCTCATTGTCTCACTTGCAGTAGTAGTCCCCTCTCCAATGTTTTGGATACCGTAAGTATCACGGCTGGCAGAGATATCTTGGAGTCTGGAACGGAGGGCAGCAAGACCCTCGGCAATCTTGGATCTTTGTTTCCACTCCTTAACAAGGGAAGTGTATTTTCTGATAAAATGCTTCTTCTTCAGAGGACTAATCTTCAGGGTAAACGTGTCAATGAGATCTTCAGCATCATAAGCAACATTTCTGATATCAGACACCCAATTACACACTCTCTCGTCCACATCTTGCTTTGCATCAGCATCTCTTAAGAAGCAACGCATCCTCCTGAGTTCATCTTGTAACCGCTCTACTTCTCTACGCACATCGGTATGAAATTCAAGTTTGTCAAGCGAATCAGCGAGCCTTTGTATAACAAAGGAAACCGCTGCTTCGGCCATATATGCTCTGCTTCTTCCTCCTTCAACCTTTACCTTCTTCTTCTTCTTCTTCTTTTTTGGAATTTTGGAGGGCCACATCTATTTTGATAATAGCGACAAAAGTTATTCTAGATTATTTTTCTCAACATTAAACTGATTGCGGGTTAAAGATGTGAATTCCAACTCTCTCTCGTAATTAATTTATTTTATTTTTGAGAAACAAAACAAGAAAGATTGGCTACTTTGGGATTAGATAAAAGATGTAAAATTAGACAAACATAATTAATCTACCAATTGTATACTTAATTTCTTCCTTCAATATAACAAGATTTGAATTCTAACAAATAATTAATAAATGAGATTGCTAAAAATCTCATTATTAAAAGGTTTTTTAAGGTTAATGAGGTAACTCAATTTTAATACCAACTATATTAAAAGGAAGGAAAATATAACTGAATTAGTTATAAATCAAAGTCTTTAAAAATCAAGAGTATCGTAATTATGAAAAGACTTTCAAAATATTTAAATCTAATTTGCTAAAATTTTATTATAATTTTTTATATAGAAAAAACTAGAATACCCTATTAATACTCAATATGAAAATAAAAATAAAAAAAATATTTCTTTCAAATAAAAAAAATTAGAAAAGCTTAATAATATTGAAAAGAAAAAAAATAGGAAAAAAACTCTAAACTAAAATAGAAGAAATAAAAATAATTAAGAAAAATATTTATTTTTTAAAAATACTTTTGTATCATGAGGCTAAGAGGTTAGTAACATTCAGCCTAAGCCGCTATAAAACTCTTGTATCATGAGGAAGACGAAAACTATGGTGAAGAGGAATTAAGACCAAGACTTTGTTTTCTACTCGACCCTGAAACTACAAAGAAGCCTGGTAAGTGAAAAATATAAATTAATTTAATTTGCTATCGAATAAAAATCAAGAACATCATAATTATCATAACTAAAAACTTTTAAAATATTTATTTTTTATTTATTTAAATTTAATTTTCTAAAAAACTATTAATACTCAATATGAGTGCTCTATTAATACTCAGTATAAAAATAAAAATAGCAAAATTATTTCTTTCAAATAAAAAAAACTATAAGAATCTAATAATACTGAAAAGAAATAGAAATAATTAAAAAAATATTTATTTTTTAAAAAACTCTTGTATCATGAGGAAGACGAAGACCATGGTGAAGAGGAAGACCAAGACTTTGTTTTCTACTCGACCCCTTTATTTTTATTTTTCCGTAGCTATCATGGAAACTACAAAGAAGTCTGGTGAGTGAAAAATATAAATTAATTTAATTTGCTATCGAATAAAAATCAAGAACATCATAACTATCATAACTAGAAACTTTTAAAATATTTAATTTTTATTTATTTAAATTTAATTTTCTAAAAAACTATTAATACTTAATATGAATACTCTATTAGTACTCAGTATAAAAATAAAAATAGCAAAATTATTTCTTTCAAATAAAAAAAACACTATAAAAATCTAATAATACTGAAAAGAAATAGAAGTAATTAAAAAAATATTTATTTTTAAAAAAACTCTTGTATCATGAGGCTAAGAAGCCGCTATAAAACTCTTGTATCATGAGGAAGACAAAGACCGTGGTGAAGAGGAAGACCAAGACTTTGTTTTCTATTCGACCCCTTTATTTTTATTTTTCCGTAGCCATCATGGAAACTACAAAGAAGCCTGGTAAGTGGAAAATATAAATTAATTTAATTTGCTATCGAATAAAAATCAAGAACATCATAACTATCATAACTAGAAACTTTTAAAATATTTAATTTTTATTTATTTAAATTTAATTTTCTAAAAAACTATTAATACTTAATATGAATACTCTACTAATACTCAATATAAAAATAAAAATAGAAAAATTATTTCTTTCAAATAAAAAAAACACTATAAAAATCTAATAATACTGAAAAGAAATAGAAATAATTAAAAAAATATTTATTTTTAAAAAAACTCTTGTATCATGAGGAAGACGAAGACCGTGGTGAAGAGAAAGACCAAGACTTTGTTTTCTATTCGACCCTTTTATTTTTATTTTTCCGTAGTCATCATGGAAACTACAAAGAAGCCTGGTAAGTGGAAAATATAAATTAATTTAATTTGCTATCGAATAAAAATCAAGAACATCATAACTATCATAACTAGAAACTTTTAAAATATTTAATTTTTATTTATTTAAATTTAATTTTCTAAAAAACTATTAATACTCAATATGAGTACAGTATAAAAATAAAAATAGCAAAATTATTTCTTTCAAATAAAAAAAATATAAGAATCTAATAATACTGAAAAGAAATAGAAATAATTAAAAAAATATTTATTTTTAAAAAAACTCTTGTATCATGAGGATAAGAAGCCGCTATAAAACTCTTGTATCATGAGGAAGACGAAGACCATGGTAAAGAGGAAGACCAGGACTTTGTTTTCTACTCGACCCTTTTATTTTTATTTTTCCGTAGCCATCATGGAAACTACAAAGAAGCCTGGTAAGTGAAAAATATAAATTAATTTAATTTGCTATCGAATAAAAATCAAGAACATCATAACTATCCTAACTAAAAACTTTTAAAATATTTAATTTTTATTTTTTTAAATTTAATTTTTTAAAAAACTATTAAGACTGAATATGAGTACTCTATTAATACTTAGTATAAAAATAAAAATAGCAAAATTATTTCTTTCAAATAAAAAAAAAACTATAAGAATCTAATAATACTGAAAAGAAAAAAATCTCTAAACTAAAATAAAAGAAATTGAAATAATTAAAAAATATTTATTTTTTAAAAGTTCTCGTATCATGAGGCTAAGAGGTTAGCAATATTGAGCCTAAACCTAAAAGAAGACCATGGTGAAGAGGAAGACCAAGACTTCGTTTTCTACTCAATCTTTTTATTTTTATTTTTCCATAGCCACCATGATAACTACAAAGAAGCCTGGTGAGTGGAAAATTATATACTCTTCAACATTTGGAAAGAATACAGCGCTCCTGCATCAGCATCAATGCTTAGGTACCTCCATAGTTGGTCTACGCAGTTGTCTATGACTTTTCTCTCTTTCTTTTCCTCGATTTTTTTAACACGGCAATTGCTTGGAAATCTTTCTGCTCATGGCTTAATGAACTCCCAGGGGAACCATACCCAATTCTGTGCATTTTCTTTCTCCCCTTCCTCGCATTTCTCTCTGTCCCTACCGTCAACTTCTCTCCATTTTCCCTGTCGGACTAAAGAAGTGTAGGTGTTGTTTCTTGATTTCCTACGAAGCGAAATATACTGATGATGTCACAGAAAACATATTCAAGCCCTTGAAAATGATAGTCATTGCACCTTCTTGTCAGTTCTGCTTCCTAAATTAGTTATAGCTTATCGGTCGGTGTTCAGAAGGCCTGTGATTTTACCCTCCACAGTTAGTTTTTCCAGACTGTACTTCTATATTTATCTCAACTGACAGACTGACATCCATGAAGGGTACTTGCTTTCTTGAGTTCATCTCAGTCTTTTCGCTGCTGGCTTGCGTAGGAATGGTACTCACCAATAATTCCACCGATCAGACTTCTCTTCTAGCCTTGAAAGATAAAATTGTTAATGATTCTCATAACGTCTTGGCAAACAATTGGTCCACCACTGCCTCAGTATGCAGCTGGATTGGTGTCACTTGTGGTGCTCCGCGCGACCGAGTGAGTGGCTTGAATCTTTCTCACATGAGTCTTTCTGGCTACATCCCCTCAGAGATTGGAAACCTTTCATTCCTTGCTTTCCTATCCATTAGAAACAACACTTTCCATGGATCCCTGCCTAATGAGTTAGCTCACTTGCTTCACCTGGAGTATCTTGACTTTGGATTCAACTCATTCACCGGAGACATTCCTCCAAGCTTAGGTTCCTTGCCTAAACTCAAAAGCTTGCTGCTAGAAGCCAACTTTTTCTTAGGCAATTTACCATTATCATTATGGAATATATCCTCATTGCAAACAATCAATATCAGTTACAACCAGCTTCATGGTTTCATGCCCTCCAGCATCTTCAGCAGGTCTTCACTGTATACAATTGATCTAAGTTTCAATCACCTATCGGGTGAAATCCCAGCGGATATTTTCAATCATCTCCCCGAATTACGAGGGATCTATTTCTCCAGGAATCGACTCAGTGGTATGCTCCTGCCATTTCTTTTTTAATTTTTAAGCATGTCCTTAATTATGTTGGATATAGACATTGCCATAGATTCTGCAGTAGATGCATTATGCATCCTATGTAACTATGCTCCAGAAGGTGTTTCATGTCAAATCCTTTGCAAGAGGACTATAGGACTCGTAACCTTTTACAGAATTCAGAATTCTTCTTTCAACATCTATTATTGAGATATTTGTGCCTTTAAGTAAATGCACTAAAGTGCACTACAAAATGATATGTCAAGGTTTGATCTTATTATTCACATTGGCCATATCTGATTCTCTAGCCATATTGTATCCATAATCTGACCAACTCTGTTTATCAATTAGTTGTCCTGCAGGGTCATGGCTCACTATGTCCCTGAAGAGACAATCATTCACTAGTGCCCTCTAAATTTGTTTCTTATCAAGGGAATTGCTTACGAACCTATTGAAATTTATCTCTGAAAATATCTTCAACAGTTATTCTATCAACTCTAGGTGCAGTGCTTGTTTCCATTCTGAACTTGGCAGAGTACTTTAGCCTCTGTATCTGGAATCTGGATTATGACCGTGGACATTGTTAATGAGACTAGTCTTTCGAAACATAACATTATTATGAAACTCAAAATGTCTGCAAATTCACCGGCATCTTCAATATACAGATCTTTGATTAATAGTCTCTCATCATATATTTATCCAGACATTTTCTTCTAGTGCTTGAGAAAGATGGATTTTGGTGAATTTGCAGGAAGCATTCCAAGAACTATCGGGAACTGTACATTGATTGAGGAGATAAATTTCAGTGAAAACAACTTGACAGGTGAGATCAAGCCAAACTGGCCCTTTCTAACTTACCTTGTGTTGACTAGTTCTATTGAGTTTCAGTGAAAAAAACTTGATATTGTGCCTTGATATTCTGATCACGGCAGGTGTATTACCACCTGAACTGGGTGGCCTTACCAACCTGAAAACATTGAGAATGGACGACAATGCTTTAATTGACAATGTTCCATCCGCGCTCTTCAATATATCGGCAATTGAAGTTATTGGGATGTATGCAAATTTGCTTTCAGGGAGTCTTCCTCCAACCATGGGCCTTTTCATGCCGAACCTAAGGGAGCTTCGTCTAGGGGGAAATGAACTCGAGGGAACAATTCCTAGCTCCATCTCTAATGCATCTACTCTCGCTGTCGTGGACTTATCCAACAATTCATTTACTGGTCTTATTCCTGGGACAATTGGTAACCTGAGACAACTTCAAGTGCTCAATGTAGCCAACAATCATTTGACGAGCGAGTTTTCTACACCACAGTTAAGTATTCTCTCTGCATTGGAAAATTGCAAGAATCTGAGAAGGATATATTTGTCAGTCAATCCCCTCAATACCACCCTTCCAATTTCCTTTGGAAATCTCTCTTCCTCACTTGAACAGTTTTGGGCAGACGATTGCAACCTTAAGGGCAACATTCCTAATACAATCGGCAATTTAAGCAGCCTGATAGCTTTGAGCTTGGCAAACAACGAACTGGCCAGTGTAGTTCCAACTGCAACTGAAAGATTGACAAATCTCCAACTTTTGGATCTCCAAGGTAATCAACTAGAGGGAAATATCACAGATAACCTTTGCCACTCGGACAGCTTGTTTGACTTATCCTTGGGTGGTAATAAGCTTTCCGGATCTATCCCTGAATGCTTGGGTAATCTGACAACTTTAAGACATCTCAACTTAAGCTCCAATAACTTCACTTCCACAATACCCTTGTCCTTGGGGAACCTTGCAGGTATTTTGGTTCTCAACCTGTCGTCAAACTTTCTCAGCGGGTCTCTCCCGTTAGTATTCAGACAACTGATGGTCGCGGAAGAAATTGATTTGTCAAGGAATCAGTTATCAGGTCAAATTCCAAACAACACATGGGACCTTAAGAATCTAGCTTATCTCTCCTTGGCTACAAATAGATTGCAAGGTCCTATTCCTGGGTCACTTAGTTTTGCAGTAAGCTTGGAGTTCTTGGATCTCTCTCATAACAGTCTTTCTGGACTTATTCCCAAGTCCTTAGAGACACTCTTGCATCTCAAATATTTTAATGTGTCTTTCAATGGACTAGAGGGAGAAATTCCTAGTGAGGGACCTTTCAGAAACTTCTCAGCTCAGTCATACATGATGAACAATGGACTTTGCGGCGCACCACGCCTACAAGTTGCACCTTGCAAAATTGGTCACAGGGGATCAGCCAAAAACCTTATGTTCTTTATAAAATTGATTTTGTCAATAACACTAGTTGTGTTGGCATTATACACAATCCTATTCTTAAGATGTCCGAAAAGGAACATGCCCTCAAGCACAAACATAATTACTTATGGAAGATATACATGCCGAGAACTTCGGCTTGCAACAGATGGGTTTGATGAAGGCAACGTAATTGGCTCTGGGAACTTCGGTACAGTATACAAAGGGACGCTAAGTGATGGAAAGGTAGTTGCCATAAAGGTTTTCGATGTGGAAGATGAAAGAAGTTTGAGTAGTTTCGATGTCGAGTATGAAGTGATGTGTAATGCCAGTCATCCGAATCTTATCACCATTTTCTGCAGCTTGAATGGTATTAATTTTAAAGCCTTGGTGATGGAGTACATGGTTAATGGCAGCCTTGAAAAGTGGCTTCATACTCACAATTACCACTTGGATATCCTACAAAGACTAGACGTGATGATCGACACTGCAGCAGCAATCAAACACCTCCATTACGATTGTTTGAGGACTATTATTCACTGTGATTTAAAGCCAAGCAACATCCTACTAGACGAAGACATGATCGCACGCGTTAGTGATTATAGCATTTCCATGATTCTAGATCCAGATGAACAGGGTTCTGCTAAACAAAGCAAGTTTTTGTGCACAATTGGTTATGTGGCACCAGGTAATGCTTCTTGATAGTCTTGTAACACACACACATTATTCACAAACCTATTCCATGTAGATCAAACCAATCATATTTACCTCACCTCTCGGGCAAGCATGAGCTTATAGTGTTTTGTTAACCTTTTAAATAGATTTAATTTTTTGAACAACAGCCCTGTAACGTCATCAGATTCTACAGTTAACTCTAATTTTACATGCAGAATGTGGACTGTATGGAACTGTTTCTGAAAAATCTGATGTCTATAGTTTTGGCATCTTGCTTATGGAAACTTTCACGGGAAAGAAGCCGACGGATGAAATGTTTTATCGAGAAATGAGCTTGAAGAATTGGGTGGAGGAGTCATTGGTACAAAATCACATAGCCAGAGTAATCGATCCATGTTTGATGGAGAATGAGGAAGAATATTTTGATGCAAAAATTACATGTTTGTCGCTCATTATGAGATTGGCTCAATTGTGCTGTTCAGAGTCACCTGCTCACAGGTTAAATATGAAACAAGTTGTCGACATGCTCAAAGACATCAAACAATCCTTCGTTGCGAGCATTTCCGGAGATATTCATGGGAAATTCATCTTGGAGATCCTGAGAACAGATCGCATCAGAAATAACATGGAGAAGTTTGCTAAATGGAGGAGGGAAAGCGTGTTGGACGCGTAACCTCACGGTGAATGGTTTTAATGGCAGGAGTATATCCTCTAATCAGCTTCCATACCGTTGGCACTACCCACGGTGTTTTTTTTTTAACAAGAAACGTTCTCTATTTTTTGTTTTATTGAACTTCTTATGTGTTTATGACTCTATTGAACCATTTTTCTAGGACTCTGCTCCTTATTTCAGTCATGAGAGAACTTCTGTCTTTGTATCAATTGTCAGAGACTATGATATTATTATGTAATGATGCTGAGCTTAGTTTATGTAATGATGCCATCTTCTTTTGTTTGTTCTTTTAATTCGTTTCATTTTCTTTGAAATTTTTTGCCACCTTGGTTTAGGCTGTGTCCTTCGCAGTTTTTTTTCCCCAACCCTTTTATTCGATTTTGCTTCCTTCTAATATTCTCCATCAAAATTGACTGTGCTTCCTTTGGTCTCTGCCTTTTTTTCCCGTTTTTTGCTTATTGGATTGGTTGTGCTACACCTTTAGCTTGGATTTATATTTCTGTTTGCTTTCTTTTCCTACAGGATTTGCCAAATTTTAATGACAACAATCGACTCCCTTGATTTGTTTTTTGGTTCTCCTTTATGCTGTCCAGGTTACTCTCTTCTCTTTGTTTCAGATTTCAGTTCGTCCTTGTATTGTGCATTTTTTACTCTTATTTGTAGGTTGTTGTTTTTTTTTTTTTTTCAGGGTGTAGGAGCGTGTTCTCTACTGGAGCGGATGTTTGCTGCACTGGATTTTGGTTTCTCTTCTTTTCCCAGACTATTGGCCAATCTCTTTGGTTCTTTTCTTTCTTTGCGATTTCTTTCCTTTGCTTTTCGCTTCTCTTTCTGCTTATCTCCTATCATGCTTCTTTTTCTTTTTTTAATTTCTCTCCACTTCTCAGGAGGTTGTCCCTCTCCAAGGGTGGTTCAATGAGGTGGCTCTATTTTCCTGGTATGTTGTTTTTTCACGGGTTTATTGTCATTTTTCTATATACCAATGAATCAATTGATGCATTGATTTCAGATTTCACGTTTTTTGACCCCTTACAACTTATGTTTTTTTGGTTCAGGTTTGTTTTTATTTTTGTTTCACCCTCTGCGCTTCATTTTTTGGTTTTGGGTTTGCTCCTGCCCCGTTTTAGCCTGTTTAATGATTCTTGCTTAACAAGGTTGTGATTTGCTTGGTATGTTGCTGTTGTTTTTTGCGTGGTGGTGTAGATCAACACCAGCCTATATTTATCTCTATCTTAGCATCTGAAATGCCTTTCTAACACTTTTTTCTAGTTTTTCATAACTAGAACATTACATCTTGGATGCTGATATTGAGTTGGCTCATGTATAATGACGGGTTCAACTCTGTATCTTTTAGGCTTTCGACATGTTAATATAGACTGATGCATTGTTTCACTCTGTTACCTGGATTTACTGTTCTTGCATGGAAACATTGTTTTACTCCTGAAGCGATTTGTTTTTTTTTTTTTTTTGCCAGCAATAGAGCAAGCGTTTTCATGTTTTGATCTCAAAATCCTGAAATGTTAGTATTGCCCCTTTGTAAAACATTGCCAGACCCGCTCACATGACAACATTTTCATTTATTTTTTTTCAATTATTAAGCTGCTCTTTTGAATTGATAGCATTGCATGCCGCCATGCCATGATATTTCTGTCCATTCCTAAATTCTTCTTCAATGCACTGCTGTTATCTTTTTTTTATCTTCTGTATTCTTACGTTTGTCAATAATACTTTGATAGCTGTTTCATTGTATGATCTAGCTTTTATTTTTAGGTCCATTCATTGAAGAGTTGGGCAACAAATGGATGACAGCTTTACCTTAACTTCTGTAAAAAAATTTATTGGCAATAAGAGGCAGTGTCACCCATTTAACTTCCTTGCATCTCTGTTTACATTTGCACTCGTTTTTGCTCAAGACTTTGCGACTTGGCCTGACTTGGCATTGTCACATTTGTCTAAGTTCTTAAAACACATATTACTTAGTCTTTTGTTTCTGTACTACTTTGTTTGCCATGTCTTTTTTTCTTCTTGATGCTATTACTGAACCCACAAGATTTTTTCCATTTACGTCCATCAGTTCCTTGACGAAACTTCATTTACGAGTAAGCAACCTATCTAGTATACTACTACTTCAATAAGAAAAAACAACATGGATCACGTAACTACTATACAATCAACTAGTTTTCACTCTTATTAATTATAATTTTTTCTTCAATCTCTTTAAGCCTTCAATTTTAGTTGTTAATGATACATTTATACGAGTTTATATATAGCATAAACTTCTTTGCTGGGTCACCATGTCCTGGTTTTTAGAGATTTGACATGTCAAATACTTGAAACCTGTACCTAAGCCCAAGCAACATAAACCTGAGCCGCATTTTGTGCTTGAAAGCCAAGAGCTCCCATGTAGATTGTAAGCATGAACTTATCAGGACTGTAAATGCAATAAGCAGGACAATGCCATTTGGTACTACAATAACTAGATATGAAGTATGGCATGCCCATAACTTGATTGTCATCTTTTAATTTCTAAGCAAAGAACAAAGGGCTTTGCATGGACAAGAACTAATTACAAGCAGACTCTAACGTTCAACTGTTGGTCTCGTATTGGTAATCAGGCAAACGCCACTCCAGATTAGGCAACAGGGTTTCCCTCCTCCATTTCACGAACTTTTTCATGTTATTTCTAATGCGATTCGGATCTAACTCTTCCAAATTGGACTCACCAGGGTTGTCTCCAGAGATATTCCTGAGAAACAATCGTTTGATCTCATCAAGTGTGTCTACTACTACTTTCATATTTAACCTCTCAACGGGTGACTCTGAAGTGCACATCAGAGCCAATCTCATAATATCCGATAAACATGTGGTTTTAGCATGGAAGTATTCTTCCTCATTCTGTAATAAACAAGGATCAACCACTCTTTCTATTTCACGGGGTAATGTCTCAATGATCCAACTTCTCAAGCTCATTTCTCCTCCAAACATTTCATCCGTCGGCTTCTTCCCTGTGAAAGTTTCCATCAACAAAATACCGAAACTGTACACATCTGTTTCTTTCGAAACAATTCCATGAATACCGTATTCTGCATTTAAATAGAGTTAATCATAAGAAGGAGCCCATAAGCTAGCAGCATAAACACGGAAGATGATTCATGAAGCAGAAGCATTACCTGGTGCCACATATCCAATTGTGCCAAGAAAGAGGCTTGGTCCTGAAGAATTCTGTTGACCATCTGGTTTTAAGAACTGGGAAATGCTAAAATCACTCAAACGTGAAATCATATCTTCATCTAGCAGGATGTTGCTGGGCTTTAAATCACCATGAATAATAATCCTTGAACAACCAGAATGAAGGTATTCTAAGGCTGATGCAGTGTTTATCATTATGTCGAGTCTTTGTAGGATATCCAGACTGTAGTTGTGAGTATAAAGCCACTTGTCGAGGCTCCCATTAACCATGTACTCTATTACTAAGGCTTTAAAATTAACAGCATTAGAGCTGCAAAAAATTGTGATGATATTGGGATGACAGGCATTGCACATCACTTCACGCTCAACTTCAAAACTCCTACAACAAACTTCATTTTCAGCATCGAAAACCTTTATTGCGACAATCTTCCCATCACTAAGTGTTCCTTTGTATACTGAACCAAAACTCCCCCTCCCAAGGAGATTGCCTTCACCAAATCCATCTGTTGCTTGCTCAAGGTCTCGGTATGTAAACCTTGTACTGACCAGGTTCGGACGAACATTCTTGTTTGGGCATCTTAACCATATGAATATGAATAATGCTGCCATTGTAGCTGCAATTAATGGTAAAATCAGTTCCAGAAGGAACACGAGGGTTACTGTTGATCCTCGGAGAGCATAAGTTTTGCAAGGTGGAACTTTTAGGCGTGGTGCACCGCAAAGTTCATTGTTCATCATGTATGACTGAGCTGAGAAGTTTCTGAAAGGTCCCTCACTAGGAATTTCTCCCTGTAGTACATTGAAAGACACATTAAAATATTTGAGATGCAAGAGTGTCTCTAAGGACTTGGGAATAAGTCCAGAAAGACTGTTATGAGAGAGATCCAAGAACTCCAAGCTTACTGCAAAACTAAGAGACCCAGGAATAGGACCTTGCAATCTATTTGTAGCCAAGGAGAGATAAGCTAGATTCTTATGGAACCATGTGCTGTTTGGAATTTGACCTGATAACTGATTCCTTGACAAATCAATTTCTTCCGCGACCATCAGTTGTCTGAATACCAACGGGAGAGACCCGCTGAGAAAGTTTGACGACAGGTTGAGAACCAAAATACCCGCAAGGTTCCCCAAGGACAAGGGTATTGTGGAAGTGAAGTTATTGGAGCTTAAGTTGAGATGTCTTAAAGTTGTCAGATTACCCAAGCATTCAGGGATAGATCCGGAAAGCTTATTACCACCCAAGGATAAGTCAAACAAGCTGTCCGAGTGGCAAAGGTTATCTGTGATATTTCCCTCTAGTTGATTACCTTGGAGATCCAAAAGTTGGAGATTTGTCAATCTTTCAGTTGTAGTTGGAACTACACTGGCCAGTTCGTTGTTTGCCAAGCTCAAAGCTATCAGGCTGCTTAAATTGCCGATTGTATTAGGAATGTTGCCCTTAAGGTTGCAATCGTCTGCCCAAAACTGTTCAAGTGAGGAAGAGAGATTTCCAAAGGAAATTGGAAGGGTGGTATTGAGGGGATTAACTGAAAAATATATCCTTCTCAGATTCTTGCAATTTCCCAATGCAGAGAGAATACTTAACTGTGGTGTAGAAGACTCGCTCGTCAAATGATTGTTGGCTAGATTGAGCACTTGAAGTTGTCTCAGGTTACCAATTGTCCCAGGAATAAGACCAGTAAATGAATTGTTGGATAAGTCCACGACAGCGAGAGTAGATGCATTGGAGATGGAGCTAGGAATTGTTCCCTCGAGTTCATTTCCCCCTAGACGAAGCTCCCTTAGGTTCGGCATGAAAAGGCCCATGGTTGGAGGAAGACTCCCTGAAAGCAAATTTGTATACATCCCAATAACTTCAATTGCCGATATATTGAAGAGCGCGGATGGAACATTGCCAATTAAAGCATTGTCGTCCATTCTCAATGTTTTCAGGTTGGAAAGGCCACCCAATTCAGGTGGTAATACACCTGCCATAAACAGAATATCAAGGCACAATATCAAGTTTTTTTCACTGAAACTCAATAGAACTAATCAAAACAAGGTAAGTTAGAAAGGGCCAGTTTGGCTTGATCTCACCTGTCAAGTTGTTTTCACTGAAATTTATCTCCTCAATCAATGTACAGTTCCCAATAGTTCTTGGAATGCTTCCTGCAAATTCACCAAAATCCATCTTTCTCAGGCAGTAGAAGAAAATGTCTGGATAAATATATGATGAGAGACTATTAATCAAAGATCAGTATATTGAAGATGCCGGTGAATTTGCAGACATTTTGAGTTACACAATAATGTTCTGTTTCAAAAGACTAGTCACATTAACATTGTCCCCGGTCATAATCCAGATACAAAGGCTAAAGTACTCTACCAAGTCCAGAATGGAAACAAGCACTACACCTAGAGTTGATAGAATAACTGTTGAAGATATTTTCAGAGCTAAATTTCAATAGGTTCGTAAGCATTTCCTTGATAAGAAACAAATTTAGAAGGCACTAGTGAAAGATTGTCTCTTCAGGGACATAGTCAACCATGACCCTGCAGAACAACTAATTGATAAACAGAGTTGGTCAGATTATGGATACCATATGGCTAGAGAATCAGATATGGCCAATGTGAATAATAAGATCAAAACTTGACATATCACTTTCTAGTGCATTTACATAAAGGCAAAAATATCTCAATAATGGATGTTGAAAGAAGAATTCTGAATTCTGTAAAAGGTTACGAGTCCTATAGTCCTCTTGCAAAGGATTTGACATGAAACACCTTCTGGAGCATAGTTACATAGGATGCATAATGCATCTACTGCAGAATCTATGGCAATGTCTATATCCAACATAATTAAGGACATGCTTAAAAATTAAAAAAGAAATGGCAGGAGCATACCACTGAGTCGATTCCTGGAGAAATAGATCCCTCGTAATTCGGGGAGATGATTGAAAATATCCGCTGGGATTTCACCCGATAGGTGATTGAAACTTAGATCAATTGTATACAGTGAAGACCTGCTGAAGATGCTGGAGGGCATGAAACCATGAAGCTGGTTGTAACTGATATTGATTGTTTGCAATGAGGATATATTCCATAATGATAATGGTAAATTGCCTAAGAAAAAGTTGGCTTCTAGCAGCAAGCTTTTGAGTTTAGGCAAGGAACCTAAGCTTGGAGGAATGTCTCCGGTGAATGAGTTGAATCCAAAGTCAAGATACTCCAGGTGAAGCAAGCGAGCTAACTCATTAGGCAGGGATCCTTGGAAATTGTTGTTTCTAATGGATAGGAAAGAGAGGAATGAAAGGTTTCCAATCTCTGAAGGGATGTAGCCAGAAAGACTCATGTGAGAAAGATTCAAGCCACTCACTCGGTCGCGCTGAGCACCACAAGTGACACCAATCCAGCTGCATACAGAGGCAGTGGTGGACCAGTTGTTTGGCAAGATGTTATGAGGGTCAGTAAGATGGGCTTTAAGAGCTAGAAGAGCAGTTTGATCGGCTGTAACATTAGTTACTTCCATTGCACTGTAAGCCATGGAAACTAGGAACAAAAAAGTTGGAATGAAATTAAGAAAGCAAGTTCCCTTCATGGATTTGAGGATGGAATTAGGACAGGAAGGGAAAAAAAAGATGTTGAAAGTAACTGGCAGGTCTTGAATAGCGATATATATACCAAGAGTTCCTGAAGGCCTTTAACCTATATATATATATATGCTATTATTACATTTCTCTTGGGAAGAAGTTAAGAAGCAACAGGAAGGGTTAAGAGCAGGGGAAGAACGTTCATGGAAGGAGAGCAAGAAATTATTGTCCATCATTTAAAACGTCATGGTCCTTTTCTCATTTCAACATCAATGTTATACGGATGATATCATAAAAAAAGAAATTATTAAATTTGTGTATATATATATATATATATATATATATATATATATATAATTCAACGCGATGTAGTTTAAGGAATAAATAAAAAAGTACAAGATATTGGAGAAAAATTCAGACTTGAGAGATTTTTATTTTTTTCGATTTATCGAGAGATTCGTTAGATTTTGCATAGGATAGGCCTTTCTTTACATAATAATCAAAATAAAATAAAGTTATTAGAACAAAAACCTCCTTCCACACAGAAAATTTTCGAATACCATAACCTAAGCCTAACTTTTCTATGTGCCTGCTTACTATTGTGTTTTTAATTGTGTTTAAAAGTATTTTATGTTTGTCTTAAAAATATATTAAATTAAATTTTTTTGTATGTTTTTGATGATTTTAATATATTGATATTAAAAATTAAAAAAATATTTTAATATATTTTTAAATAAAAAATATATAATATTAAAAAATACTGTGCATTACATTAATGAAGCCGCCTTGCTTGACGCAACCAATCTACAAGAAATAAAGTTAAAATAACCGCGTTGATTTATGTAGCCAAAGTAATGGAACGGGACGACTAAAAAGCAAAGTCTTCAATAAAAATATGATAAATAAGACCAACCAGAAATGCTAACGAAAAGGACAAATCTCATTGGAGTTTTTTTTATTGTTTAATATTATGATAATAATTATTTTTTATAATATTTTTTATTTAAAAATATATTAAAATAGTTTTTTATTTTTTAAAATTTATCTTTAATATTATTATATCAAAATGATTTAAAAATTTAATTTACAACAAAAAAATAAAAAATATATTTTAAAAAAACAATTTTAAAATATACAAACAAAATGGTTATTCATATTATTGGAGGAATTCTATTAGGTTCTCAACTGTATTTTTTTTATCGTTTCAATCATTTTTTTTTTAATTTTAGCTAATAAAACTGTTAAGTAATCACCTAAAATTCAAATAATTTATCTTTTTTTCATAAAAAGAATTCCAATTTTTAAAGATATTCGTTTTTTATAACATGATAGACTAGATTTTATATATAAAGAACATATTTGAAGCGTTTCTTTTTGTATAATTTGATCTATCACGTCACGGAGGAGATTTTTATAAATTATTGAATTTTTAATAGAGGAAAAAGAAATCACATAATTACTTAGTAATTTCACTAACTAAAATTAATTGGCTATTTGTTGATGTATTAAGGACTTAATCAAAATAAAAAACAAAGATAGAGGATCTAATCAAGATTGCCCTCGTAAGTTGATTACTTTTTTATTGAGGTTTCCTTAAAAAAATTGATTTGTTTTTACTATTATTATTTTTTTTAAAAAAAAAATAGACAATAAAAATAGTTTTGGACTAATTGTTTTTGTGTTTTAAAAATATTTTGAAATAACTTAATTTTTTTTATTAATTTTAAATTAATATATTTGTAATATTTTTAAATTATTTTAATAAATTGATATTAAAAATAATTTTTTTTTAAATAACAAAATATTATTAATATATATTTTAATATAAAAAATTATTTAAAAAACAATATCAGCAACACTGCTAACGCGCTTAGCCTTATTGTAGTCAAAGCCAGAGGTGCCAGGAATAATCAGGAAAAACTGATAGGCATATCCAAAAGAGAGAGAAAAGGAAAGTAAGAGAGAGAGAGAGAGAGAGAGAGAGAGAGAGAGAGAGGTTAGAGAAGAGAGAGGAAGCATCATATGGCTGAAGCTGCCGTTTCCTTTGTTCTTGAAAGGCTTGCTGATCTGTTTGATGAACTTGAATTTCACACCGATGTCCATAAAGAAGTTGAGCGGTTACAAGATGAACTCAGGAGGATCCGTTGCTTCTTAAGAGATGCGGACGCAAAGCAAGATGAAGATGAAAGAGTGCGTAATTGGGTGTCTGATATCAGAGACGTGGCTTATGATGCTGAAGATCTCATAGACAGGTTTATCATGAACAATGATCCTCTGAAGAAGAAGAAGAAGAATCATTTTATCAAGAAATGCACTTCCTATGTCAAAGGATGGAAACAGAGGTCCAAGATTGCTGAGGATCTCATGGCCATCCGTTCAAGACTTCAAGACATCTCAGCCAGCCGTGAAACTTATGGCATCCAAAATGTTGGAGAGGGGACTACTGCAGCAGGTGAGACTCTGAGGAAGTTGAGAAGATCGTCTCCTCGCGATGAGGAAAGGGATATTGTTGGCTTGGAGGATGACACCGCTAAACTGGTGGACCACCTTCTTCAGATGGGGGATCATTGGAGTGCTGTTTCGATAGTTGGAATGGGCGGTATTGGTAAAACCACTCTTGGTATAAAGATATATAATCATAGTGCTGTCAGGGCTCGCTTTCCTTCCCGTGCTTGGATATGTGTATCACAGGAGTTTAGTGCAAGAGATATTCTGCAGCGAGTCATAAGACAAATTGCATCGCCGAGAGAAAGGCTTGAAGCTTTGACAGATGAAGAGTTGGAGGACTTGGTGTATGAAAATTTACGGAGGAAACGCTATCTGGTTGTTTTGGAATAGGACCTTGCAATCTATTTGTAGCCAAGGAGAGATAAGCTAGATTCTTATGGAACCATGTGCTGTTTGGAATTTGACCTGATAACTGATTCCTTGACAAATCAATTTCTTCCGCGACCATCAGTTGTCTGAATACCAACGGGAGAGACCCGCTGAGAAAGTTTGACGACAGGTTGAGAACCAAAATACCCGCAAGGTTCCCCAAGGACAAGGGTATTGTGGAAGTGAAGTTATTGGAGCTTAAGTTGAGATGTCTTAAAGTTGTCAGATTACCCAAGCATTCAGGGATAGATCCGGAAAGCTTATTACCACCCAAGGATAAGTCAAACAAGCTGTCCGAGTGGCAAAGGTTATCTGTGATATTTCCCTCTAGTTGATTACCTTGGAGATCCAAAAGTTGGAGATTTGTCAATCTTTCAGTTGTAGTTGGAACTACACTGGCCAGTTCGTTGTTTGCCAAGCTCAAAGCTATCAGGCTGCTTAAATTGCCGATTGTATTAGGAATGTTGCCCTTAAGGTTGCAATCGTCTGCCCAAAACTGTTCAAGTGAGGAAGAGAGATTTCCAAAGGAAATTGGAAGGGTGGTATTGAGGGGATTAACTGAAAAATATATCCTTCTCAGATTCTTGCAATTTCCCAATGCAGAGAGAATACTTAACTGTGGTGTAGAAGACTCGCTCGTCAAATGATTGTTGGCTAGATTGAGCACTTGAAGTTGTCTCAGGTTACCAATTGTCCCAGGAATAAGACCAGTAAATGAATTGTTGGATAAGTCCACGACAGCGAGAGTAGATGCATTGGAGATGGAGCTAGGAATTGTTCCCTCGAGTTCATTTCCCCCTAGACGAAGCTCCCTTAGGTTCGGCATGAAAAGGCCCATGGTTGGAGGAAGACTCCCTGAAAGCAAATTTGTATACATCCCAATAACTTCAATTGCCGATATATTGAAGAGCGCGGATGGAACATTGCCAATTAAAGCATTGTCGTCCATTCTCAATGTTTTCAGGTTGGAAAGGCCACCCAATTCAGGTGGTAATACACCTGCCATAAACAGAATATCAAGGCACAATATCAAGTTTTTTTCACTGAAACTCAATAGAACTAATCAAAACAAGGTAAGTTAGAAAGGGCCAGTTTGGCTTGATCTCACCTGTCAAGTTGTTTTCACTGAAATTTATCTCCTCAATCAATGTACAGTTCCCAATAGTTCTTGGAATGCTTCCTGCAAATTCACCAAAATCCATCTTTCTCAGGCAGTAGAAGAAAATGTCTGGATAAATATATGATGAGAGACTATTAATCAAAGATCAGTATATTGAAGATGCCGGTGAATTTGCAGACATTTTGAGTTACACAATAATGTTCTGTTTCAAAAGACTAGTCACATTAACATTGTCCCCGGTCATAATCCAGATACAAAGGCTAAAGTACTCTACCAAGTCCAGAATGGAAACAAGCACTACACCTAGAGTTGATAGAATAACTGTTGAAGATATTTTCAGAGCTAAATTTCAATAGGTTCGTAAGCATTTCCTTGATAAGAAACAAATTTAGAAGGCACTAGTGAAAGATTGTCTCTTCAGGGACATAGTCAACCATGACCCTGCAGAACAACTAATTGATAAACAGAGTTGGTCAGATTATGGATACCATATGGCTAGAGAATCAGATATGGCCAATGTGAATAATAAGATCAAAACTTGACATATCACTTTCTAGTGCATTTACATAAAGGCAAAAATATCTCAATAATGGATGTTGAAAGAAGAATTCTGAATTCTGTAAAAGGTTACGAGTCCTATAGTCCTCTTGCAAAGGATTTGACATGAAACACCTTCTGGAGCATAGTTACATAGGATGCATAATGCATCTACTGCAGAATCTATGGCAATGTCTATATCCAACATAATTAAGGACATGCTTAAAAATTAAAAAAGAAATGGCAGGAGCATACCACTGAGTCGATTCCTGGAGAAATAGATCCCTCGTAATTCGGGGAGATGATTGAAAATATCCGCTGGGATTTCACCCGATAGGTGATTGAAACTTAGATCAATTGTATACAGTGAAGACCTGCTGAAGATGCTGGAGGGCATGAAACCATGAAGCTGGTTGTAACTGATATTGATTGTTTGCAATGAGGATATATTCCATAATGATAATGGTAAATTGCCTAAGAAAAAGTTGGCTTCTAGCAGCAAGCTTTTGAGTTTAGGCAAGGAACCTAAGCTTGGAGGAATGTCTCCGGTGAATGAGTTGAATCCAAAGTCAAGATACTCCAGGTGAAGCAAGCGAGCTAACTCATTAGGCAGGGATCCTTGGAAATTGTTGTTTCTAATGGATAGGAAAGAGAGGAATGAAAGGTTTCCAATCTCTGAAGGGATGTAGCCAGAAAGACTCATGTGAGAAAGATTCAAGCCACTCACTCGGTCGCGCTGAGCACCACAAGTGACACCAATCCAGCTGCATACAGAGGCAGTGGTGGACCAGTTGTTTGGCAAGATGTTATGAGGGTCAGTAAGATGGGCTTTAAGAGCTAGAAGAGCAGTTTGATCGGCTGTAACATTAGTTACTTCCATTGCACTGTAAGCCATGGAAACTAGGAACAAAAAAGTTGGAATGAAATTAAGAAAGCAAGTTCCCTTCATGGATTTGAGGATGGAATTAGGACAGGAAGGGAAAAAAAAGATGTTGAAAGTAACTGGCAGGTCTTGAATAGCGATATATATACCAAGAGTTCCTGAAGGCCTTTAACCTATATATATATATATGCTATTATTACATTTCTCTTGGGAAGAAGTTAAGAAGCAACAGGAAGGGTTAAGAGCAGGGGAAGAACGTTCATGGAAGGAGAGCAAGAAATTATTGTCCATCATTTAAAACGTCATGGTCCTTTTCTCATTTCAACATCAATGTTATACGGATGATATCATAAAAAAAGAAATTATTAAATTTGTGTATATATATATATATATATATATATATATATATATATATATATATATATAATTCAACGCGATGTAGTTTAAGGAATAAATAAAAAAGTACAAGATATTGGAGAAAAATTCAGACTTGAGAGATTTTTATTTTTTTCGATTTATCGAGAGATTCGTTAGATTTTGCATAGGATAGGCCTTTCTTTACATAATAATCAAAATAAAATAAAGTTATTAGAACAAAAACCTCCTTCCACACAGAAAATTTTCGAATACCATAACCTAAGCCTAACTTTTCTATGTGCCTGCTTACTATTGTGTTTTTAATTGTGTTTAAAAGTATTTTATGTTTGTCTTAAAAATATATTAAATTAAATTTTTTTGTATGTTTTTGATGATTTTAATATATTGATATTAAAAATTAAAAAAATATTTTAATATATTTTTAAATAAAAAATATATAATATTAAAAAATACTGTGCATTACATTAATGAAGCCGCCTTGCTTGACGCAACCAATCTACAAGAAATAAAGTTAAAATAACCGCGTTGATTTATGTAGCCAAAGTAATGGAACGGGACGACTAAAAAGCAAAGTCTTCAATAAAAATATGATAAATAAGACCAACCAGAAATGCTAACGAAAAGGACAAATCTCATTGGAGTTTTTTTTATTGTTTAATATTATGATAATAATTATTTTTTATAATATTTTTTATTTAAAAATATATTAAAATAGTTTTTTATTTTTTAAAATTTATCTTTAATATTATTATATCAAAATGATTTAAAAATTTAATTTACAACAAAAAAATAAAAAATATATTTTAAAAAAACAATTTTAAAATATACAAACAAAATGGTTATTCATATTATTGGAGGAATTCTATTAGGTTCTCAACTGTATTTTTTTTATCGTTTCAATCATTTTTTTTTTAATTTTAGCTAATAAAACTGTTAAGTAATCACCTAAAATTCAAATAATTTATCTTTTTTTCATAAAAAGAATTCCAATTTTTAAAGATATTCGTTTTTTATAACATGATAGACTAGATTTTATATATAAAGAACATATTTGAAGCGTTTCTTTTTGTATAATTTGATCTATCACGTCACGGAGGAGATTTTTATAAATTATTGAATTTTTAATAGAGGAAAAAGAAATCACATAATTACTTAGTAATTTCACTAACTAAAATTAATTGGCTATTTGTTGATGTATTAAGGACTTAATCAAAATAAAAAACAAAGATAGAGGATCTAATCAAGATTGCCCTCGTAAGTTGATTACTTTTTTATTGAGGTTTCCTTAAAAAAATTGATTTGTTTTTACTATTATTATTTTTTTTAAAAAAAAAATAGACAATAAAAATAGTTTTGGACTAATTGTTTTTGTGTTTTAAAAATATTTTTGAAATAACTTAATTTTTTTTATTAATTTTAAATTAATATATTTGTAATATTTTTAAATTATTTTAATAAATTGATATTAAAAATAATTTTTTTTTAAATAACAAAATATTATTAATATATATTTTAATATAAAAAATTATTTAAAAAACAATATCAGCAACACTGCTAACGCGCTTAGCCTTATTGTAGTCAAAGCCAGAGGTGCCAGGAATAATCAGGAAAAACTGATAGGCATATCCAAAAGAGAGAGAAAAGGAAAGTAAGAGAGAGAGAGAGAGAGAGAGAGAGAGAGAGAGAGAGGTTAGAGAAGAGAGAGGAAGCATCATATGGCTGAAGCTGCCGTTTCCTTTGTTCTTGAAAGGCTTGCTGATCTGTTTGATGAACTTGAATTTCACACCGATGTCCATAAAGAAGTTGAGCGGTTACAAGATGAACTCAGGAGGATCCGTTGCTTCTTAAGAGATGCGGACGCAAAGCAAGATGAAGATGAAAGAGTGCGTAATTGGGTGTCTGATATCAGAGACGTGGCTTATGATGCTGAAGATCTCATAGACAGGTTTATCATGAACAATGATCCTCTGAAGAAGAAGAAGAAGAATCATTTTATCAAGAAATGCACTTCCTATGTCAAAGGATGGAAACAGAGGTCCAAGATTGCTGAGGATCTCATGGCCATCCGTTCAAGACTTCAAGACATCTCAGCCAGCCGTGAAACTTATGGCATCCAAAATGTTGGAGAGGGGACTACTGCAGCAGGTGAGACTCTGAGGAAGTTGAGAAGATCGTCTCCTCGCGATGAGGAAAGGGATATTGTTGGCTTGGAGGATGACACCGCTAAACTGGTGGACCACCTTCTTCAGATGGGGGATCATTGGAGTGCTGTTTCGATAGTTGGAATGGGCGGTATTGGTAAAACCACTCTTGGTATAAAGATATATAATCATAGTGCTGTCAGGGCTCGCTTTCCTTCCCGTGCTTGGATATGTGTATCACAGGAGTTTAGTGCAAGAGATATTCTGCAGCGAGTCATAAGACAAATTGCATCGCCGAGAGAAAGGCTTGAAGCTTTGACAGATGAAGAGTTGGAGGACTTGGTGTATGAAAATTTACGGAGGAAACGCTATCTGGTTGTTTTGGAATAGGACCTTGCAATCTATTTGTAGCCAAGGAGAGATAAGCTAGATTCTTATGGAACCATGTGCTGTTTGGAATTTGACCTGATAACTGATTCCTTGACAAATCAATTTCTTCCGCGACCATCAGTTGTCTGAATACCAACGGGAGAGACCCGCTGAGAAAGTTTGACGACAGGTTGAGAACCAAAATACCCGCAAGGTTCCCCAAGGACAAGGGTATTGTGGAAGTGAAGTTATTGGAGCTTAAGTTGAGATGTCTTAAAGTTGTCAGATTACCCAAGCATTCAGGGATAGATCCGGAAAGCTTATTACCACCCAAGGATAAGTCAAACAAGCTGTCCGAGTGGCAAAGGTTATCTGTGATATTTCCCTCTAGTTGATTACCTTGGAGATCCAAAAGTTGGAGATTTGTCAATCTTTCAGTTGTAGTTGGAACTACACTGGCCAGTTCGTTGTTTGCCAAGCTCAAAGCTATCAGGCTGCTTAAATTGCCGATTGTATTAGGAATGTTGCCCTTAAGGTTGCAATCGTCTGCCCAAAACTGTTCAAGTGAGGAAGAGAGATTTCCAAAGGAAATTGGAAGGGTGGTATTGAGGGGATTAACTGAAAAATATATCCTTCTCAGATTCTTGCAATTTCCCAATGCAGAGAGAATACTTAACTGTGGTGTAGAAGACTCGCTCGTCAAATGATTGTTGGCTAGATTGAGCACTTGAAGTTGTCTCAGGTTACCAATTGTCCCAGGAATAAGACCAGTAAATGAATTGTTGGATAAGTCCACGACAGCGAGAGTAGATGCATTGGAGATGGAGCTAGGAATTGTTCCCTCGAGTTCATTTCCCCCTAGACGAAGCTCCCTTAGGTTCGGCATGAAAAGGCCCATGGTTGGAGGAAGACTCCCTGAAAGCAAATTTGTATACATCCCAATAACTTCAATTGCCGATATATTGAAGAGCGCGGATGGAACATTGCCAATTAAAGCATTGTCGTCCATTCTCAATGTTTTCAGGTTGGAAAGGCCACCCAATTCAGGTGGTAATACACCTGCCATAAACAGAATATCAAGGCACAATATCAAGTTTTTTTCACTGAAACTCAATAGAACTAATCAAAACAAGGTAAGTTAGAAAGGGCCAGTTTGGCTTGATCTCACCTGTCAAGTTGTTTTCACTGAAATTTATCTCCTCAATCAATGTACAGTTCCCAATAGTTCTTGGAATGCTTCCTGCAAATTCACCAAAATCCATCTTTCTCAGGCAGTAGAAGAAAATGTCTGGATAAATATATGATGAGAGACTATTAATCAAAGATCAGTATATTGAAGATGCCGGTGAATTTGCAGACATTTTGAGTTACACAATAATGTTCTGTTTCAAAAGACTAGTCACATTAACATTGTCCCCGGTCATAATCCAGATACAAAGGCTAAAGTACTCTACCAAGTCCAGAATGGAAACAAGCACTACACCTAGAGTTGATAGAATAACTGTTGAAGATATTTTCAGAGCTAAATTTCAATAGGTTCGTAAGCATTTCCTTGATAAGAAACAAATTTAGAAGGCACTAGTGAAAGATTGTCTCTTCAGGGACATAGTCAACCATGACCCTGCAGAACAACTAATTGATAAACAGAGTTGGTCAGATTATGGATACCATATGGCTAGAGAATCAGATATGGCCAATGTGAATAATAAGATCAAAACTTGACATATCACTTTCTAGTGCATTTACATAAAGGCAAAAATATCTCAATAATGGATGTTGAAAGAAGAATTCTGAATTCTGTAAAAGGTTACGAGTCCTATAGTCCTCTTGCAAAGGATTTGACATGAAACACCTTCTGGAGCATAGTTACATAGGATGCATAATGCATCTACTGCAGAATCTATGGCAATGTCTATATCCAACATAATTAAGGACATGCTTAAAAATTAAAAAAGAAATGGCAGGAGCATACCACTGAGTCGATTCCTGGAGAAATAGATCCCTCGTAATTCGGGGAGATGATTGAAAATATCCGCTGGGATTTCACCCGATAGGTGATTGAAACTTAGATCAATTGTATACAGTGAAGACCTGCTGAAGATGCTGGAGGGCATGAAACCATGAAGCTGGTTGTAACTGATATTGATTGTTTGCAATGAGGATATATTCCATAATGATAATGGTAAATTGCCTAAGAAAAAGTTGGCTTCTAGCAGCAAGCTTTTGAGTTTAGGCAAGGAACCTAAGCTTGGAGGAATGTCTCCGGTGAATGAGTTGAATCCAAAGTCAAGATACTCCAGGTGAAGCAAGCGAGCTAACTCATTAGGCAGGGATCCTTGGAAATTGTTGTTTCTAATGGATAGGAAAGAGAGGAATGAAAGGTTTCCAATCTCTGAAGGGATGTAGCCAGAAAGACTCATGTGAGAAAGATTCAAGCCACTCACTCGGTCGCGCTGAGCACCACAAGTGACACCAATCCAGCTGCATACAGAGGCAGTGGTGGACCAGTTGTTTGGCAAGATGTTATGAGGGTCAGTAAGATGGGCTTTAAGAGCTAGAAGAGCAGTTTGATCGGCTGTAACATTAGTTACTTCCATTGCACTGTAAGCCATGGAAACTAGGAACAAAAAAGTTGGAATGAAATTAAGAAAGCAAGTTCCCTTCATGGATTTGAGGATGGAATTAGGACAGGAAGGGAAAAAAAAGATGTTGAAAGTAACTGGCAGGTCTTGAATAGCGATATATATACCAAGAGTTCCTGAAGGCCTTTAACCTATATATATATATATGCTATTATTACATTTCTCTTGGGAAGAAGTTAAGAAGCAACAGGAAGGGTTAAGAGCAGGGGAAGAACGTTCATGGAAGGAGAGCAAGAAATTATTGTCCATCATTTAAAACGTCATGGTCCTTTTCTCATTTCAACATCAATGTTATACGGATGATATCATAAAAAAAGAAATTATTAAATTTGTGTATATATATATATATATATATATATATATATATATATATATATATATATAATTCAACGCGATGTAGTTTAAGGAATAAATAAAAAAGTACAAGATATTGGAGAAAAATTCAGACTTGAGAGATTTTTATTTTTTTCGATTTATCGAGAGATTCGTTAGATTTTGCATAGGATAGGCCTTTCTTTACATAATAATCAAAATAAAATAAAGTTATTAGAACAAAAACCTCCTTCCACACAGAAAATTTTCGAATACCATAACCTAAGCCTAACTTTTCTATGTGCCTGCTTACTATTGTGTTTTTAATTGTGTTTAAAAGTATTTTATGTTTGTCTTAAAAATATATTAAATTAAATTTTTTTGTATGTTTTTGATGATTTTAATATATTGATATTAAAAATTAAAAAAATATTTTAATATATTTTTAAATAAAAAATATATAATATTAAAAAATACTGTGCATTACATTAATGAAGCCGCCTTGCTTGACGCAACCAATCTACAAGAAATAAAGTTAAAATAACCGCGTTGATTTATGTAGCCAAAGTAATGGAACGGGACGACTAAAAAGCAAAGTCTTCAATAAAAATATGATAAATAAGACCAACCAGAAATGCTAACGAAAAGGACAAATCTCATTGGAGTTTTTTTTATTGTTTAATATTATGATAATAATTATTTTTTATAATATTTTTTATTTAAAAATATATTAAAATAGTTTTTTATTTTTTAAAATTTATCTTTAATATTATTATATCAAAATGATTTAAAAATTTAATTTACAACAAAAAAATAAAAAATATATTTTAAAAAAACAATTTTAAAATATACAAACAAAATGGTTATTCATATTATTGGAGGAATTCTATTAGGTTCTCAACTGTATTTTTTTTATCGTTTCAATCATTTTTTTTTTAATTTTAGCTAATAAAACTGTTAAGTAATCACCTAAAATTCAAATAATTTATCTTTTTTTCATAAAAAGAATTCCAATTTTTAAAGATATTCGTTTTTTATAACATGATAGACTAGATTTTATATATAAAGAACATATTTGAAGCGTTTCTTTTTGTATAATTTGATCTATCACGTCACGGAGGAGATTTTTATAAATTATTGAATTTTTAATAGAGGAAAAAGAAATCACATAATTACTTAGTAATTTCACTAACTAAAATTAATTGGCTATTTGTTGATGTATTAAGGACTTAATCAAAATAAAAAACAAAGATAGAGGATCTAATCAAGATTGCCCTCGTAAGTTGATTACTTTTTTATTGAGGTTTCCTTAAAAAAATTGATTTGTTTTTACTATTATTATTTTTTTAAAAAAAAAAATAGACAATAAAAATAGTTTTGGACTAATTGTTTTTGTGTTTTAAAAATATTTTTGAAATAACTTAATTTTTTTTATTAATTTTAAATTAATATATTTGTAATATTTTTAAATTATTTTAATAAATTGATATTAAAAATAATTTTTTTTTAAATAACAAAATATTATTAATATATATTTTAATATAAAAAATTATTTAAAAAACAATATCAGCAACACTGCTAACGCGCTTAGCCTTATTGTAGTCAAAGCCAGAGGTGCCAGGAATAATCAGGAAAAACTGATAGGCATATCCAAAAGAGAGAGAAAAGGAAAGTAAGAGAGAGAGAGAGAGAGAGAGAGAGAGAGAGAGAGGTTAGAGAAGAGAGAGGAAGCATCATATGGCTGAAGCTGCCGTTTCCTTTGTTCTTGAAAGGCTTGCTGATCTGTTTGATGAACTTGAATTTCACACCGATGTCCATAAAGAAGTTGAGCGGTTACAAGATGAACTCAGGAGGATCCGTTGCTTCTTAAGAGATGCGGACGCAAAGCAAGATGAAGATGAAAGAGTGCGTAATTGGGTGTCTGATATCAGAGACGTGGCTTATGATGCTGAAGATCTCATAGACAGGTTTATCATGAACAATGATCCTCTGAAGAAGAAGAAGAAGAATCATTTTATCAAGAAATGCACTTCCTATGTCAAAGGATGGAAACAGAGGTCCAAGATTGCTGAGGATCTCATGGCCATCCGTTCAAGACTTCAAGACATCTCAGCCAGCCGTGAAACTTATGGCATCCAAAATGTTGGAGAGGGGACTACTGCAGCAGGTGAGACTCTGAGGAAGTTGAGAAGATCGTCTCCTCGCGATGAGGAAAGGGATATTGTTGGCTTGGAGGATGACACCGCTAAACTGGTGGACCACCTTCTTCAGATGGGGGATCATTGGAGTGCTGTTTCGATAGTTGGAATGGGCGGTATTGGTAAAACCACTCTTGGTATAAAGATATATAATCATAGTGCTGTCAGGGCTCGCTTTCCTTCCCGTGCTTGGATATGTGTATCACAGGAGTTTAGTGCAAGAGATATTCTGCAGCGAGTCATAAGACAAATTGCATCGCCGAGAGAAAGGCTTGAAGCTTTGACAGATGAAGAGTTGGAGGACTTGGTGTATGAAAATTTACGGAGGAAACGCTATCTGGTTGTTTTGGATGATATCTGGAGCACCAATGCCTGGGATTGCCTTAAAAAGGCCTTTCCTGTAGACAGAAGTAACGGTAGCAGATTGTTGCTCACGACTCGGAACAAGAATGTTGCTCTTCATGTAGATCCTCAAACTACTCCCTACGATTTGGGATTTCTAAGCAAACAGAATAGCTGGGAGTTGTTCTGCAAGAAAACATTTATTGATGGCAGAGACACAAGTTGCTCTCCAATATTGGAGGAAATCGGGAGAGAGATTGTGGAGAGATGTGCTGGTTTACCACTTGCCATCATTGTAATTGGCGGCTTACTTTCAAGAAAAAAGAGGCTGAATGAATGGGAAAGAATTCTTAACAACATGGACTCTCATTTTGCTCGACACCCAAATGGCGTTGCGGCAATACTTGCTTTGAGTTACAACGACTTGCCGTATTACTTGAAATCTTGTTTTCTTTATTTAGGCCTTTTCCCAGAAGATTGTACTATTCAGGCACACAAATTGTTTCGGCTATGGGTGGCAGAGGGTTTGATTCCACATCAAGAACTAAGAGGGGAGGATGTAGCAGAGGATTACTTGAATGAGCTAATTGAGAGAAACATGGTTCAGATGGAAGGAATGAGTGTCAATGGGAGGGTCAAGCAATGCCGTTTGCACGATCTACTGCGAGACCTCTCCATCTCCAAGGCAAAGACGGAGAATTTTCTCCAGATTCCTGGTAATGAAAATATCCCATCTTTGACTAGATGTCGTCGCCATCCTATCTATTCTGATTCTCATTTATCTTGTGTGGAACGTCTTAGTCCACATCTTCGTTCACTCCTGTTCTTTAGAGTTGTTAGTCGTGTTCGTTACAGATATTTTATCGGCAGAAACGTCTATGGTTTCTGCGAATTATCGGGTGCCAAATTCGATTATATTACCAGGAATTTCAACCTGCTAAGAATTCTTGAGTTGGAGGGTATATCATGTAGCAGCATCCCAAGTACAATTGGTGAACTGATACATTTGAGTTACTTGGGATTGAAGGAGACTAACATACGAGTGCTTCCATCAACATTAGGTTCTCTGTGCAACCTGCAGACTCTTGATATTGCTGGGAATCTCCATCTTAGGATAATTCCTGATGTCATTTGCAACATGAAAAATTT
Source organism: Populus trichocarpa (assembly GCF_000002775.5). Taxonomy (NCBI): domain Eukaryota; kingdom Viridiplantae; phylum Streptophyta; class Magnoliopsida; order Malpighiales; family Salicaceae; genus Populus; species Populus trichocarpa. The sequence continues at coordinate 16,316,661 of NC_037287.2, read as the reverse complement.
GAGACATCTTTACATGTGTGGGCATTCTGGTGGGCACCTGAGGATAGACACCCTCAAGCATTTACAGACACTGACAGAGATAGATGTCAGCAGATGGAAGCAGAACAACACTGCAGATCTAGTCAGTCTTCGAAAATTAGGAATAAGAGGAAACCTCTGCTCAGACACCATTAAGATATTTGATTCCATTTCGGCACTCTTGCAACTTCGATCTCTCTATCTTCGTGCTGAAGGTGCTGAATTTCCATCACTTGTTCAACTTGGTTCTCTTCGCTCTCTCATCAAGCTGCATTTGAGAGGGGGAATATCACAGCTGCCCAGCCAGCAAGATTTTCCACCAAATCTCTCCCAGTTAACATTAGAGCACACCCAGCTTGAACAAGAATCAATAGAGATACTAGAGAAGCTGCCAAAATTATCAATTCTGAGGTTTAAAGCAGAGTCTTATAGCAAAGAAAAACTAACAATCTCTGCCGATGGGTTTCCTCAACTGGAGTTCCTAGAGTTTAACAGCTTGGAATCCCTGCATGAATTCAACATAGAAGAAAATGCAGTGCCAAGGCTTGAAAGTTTCCTAATTGTCAACTGCAAGGGGCTAAGGATGCTCCCTGAAGAGATGAGATTTGTGGCCACTCTCCATAAGTTGGTTATTGAAGAGATGCCCAAAGTCTTTGTAGATAGGCTTCAAGGAGAAGATCTTCATAAAGTGCAGCACATTCCTTTGATCAAATTTATATGAATAGGCTGTTAGCAGGGTATCTGATGACATTATTGGTGTCTCGGCAGCAATGTCATAACTTCGCTTTGCAATATACCAAGGGGCGTTGGTTACCCTTTGACTTCCACAACTTAGTTTTTCAGTTTTCCAGATGATTCGTCTAGAACTGCCAGTATGTCTATTGCATACACATTTTCTCTCATTTTAATCTGTAGGTAGTGTATCCATGCTACCTTTTTCATCCATTTTCTGCTTCTTTGGTTGTAGGAATTAACAATGCATGCATTCTCACTAATGTCTTAGCACTTGAACATCATAATTACACGAGGGGCAGACATTTTTCTTACAGCAGGTAAATCCAATTTCTTAAGGAAAAGGGCTCACAACCCAGAAATGTCAAGAGGCATTAAGCCTAATACATTTCAGTGCTCGCTCCTTTTGGCATGGAAATAACACAATAGCCTCACGATTCTTCCTCCACTGTGTATCTTCATGTCCAAATGCAGATCACTGTCATGTAAAATTAATCACAAAAAGCTATTATGCTTTTGAAATCATCCAACTTTACTTATGTTGAGTTTTTTTCTTCCTCTACATGATATATGTTGACAACATACAATTGTTTAAAACTTAAAAGGTAGCCCGAGGATACCACCAAACCGTCAAATCACAAAAAAGAAGAACAATTTTTAACATTTTTATGTTAATCAAAATTGCACCGCCCGTAAAATGTTAGCCTTAAGACCTAGAAAAGCCATCACAATAAAACCCCTTCCACCATTGACAGACCCTCCAGAAGTTGGAATAGCAGAAGCAGGATTGTTGCTCTTTGAAGAAGATTGAGGAAGAGTCCCCCTGGCTGTGCTTTGGGAGCGCTGACATGCAAATGAATAAGGAAGATTTTGACAGCTGCAACATGACCAGTGTTGTGAGGACATTTAGGACAAGGTACTTTCTTTGCGGTAACAGGTTACGTTGTCTAGGAGGAATGAAGCTTCAGGTAAATTTAGAAGGCAAAGCTATAGCCATTCAGTTTTTTTACAAGGAAACATTAATTCAATATGCAAAAATCAAATACCAAAATGTAAAAACACTGAGAAAATCCCCGACGACAAATTTCTCGTCCTGTGCTCTTATGTCCAAGCCTGAATTATCACCTATCATGTGATGGCCCAAAATAAAATAAAGAGAGGAGAGGGAAAAAGGCCCAACTGGGCCCAGGACAAGGGGAGGACTGAGGAGAGAAGGGAAGAGGAGAAGGAGAAAAGGAATAGGATCAACCGGGTCCAAACAAAAAAAAGAGAAAAGAAGTAGAGGAAGAGAGGAAAAAAACTAAAAGTCCACCCGGACTCAACTCCCCAAGGCCAATGTAGCCCAACAACCAGGAAAGGAAAGATAAAAAAAAATGGAAGGAAAGGAGAAGCACGGGTGGATAAATACAATATCAAGAACTATATCGAAAAAAATGAATGTAAAAATAAATTAAAGAAAAAAAAAAGAGCAAGTCATTGAGCAAAACATACGAGACTCACGAGGGGATGAACAGTAAAACCAAGGAGAAATTGATTTCTTCTTAATTATTACTATTTCCCTAAAAATTAGTGATATTTGGTTTCATCACATTCTTAAAAATAATTAAAAAAAAACAATTTACAAACATTACACTCGTAACATCTAATATATTCTTTACATAAATTGATATATGAAAAATAAATTTAATTTTCTCTCTAATTAAAGGGACAAAACTCAGGCATGATTTACTTGACTCGTGGCACTTAATTTTATGAATAGAATAAATAAAAATTAAACATAAAAATACATAGATCTTGGTGGAATGCTATTATCATATAGTCTTATATGCTATTAACATTTGGCGGAATTAATGCTAACAATCCATGTATTTCATTATTTAATCTCGATCACTGTATTTAATTTTATTATGTGCAATTATACATATTAATTAAAAGATCGATATAATGATTAAATGTTTTTTTTTATCTTTTCAATTCAAATTTTAAAGTCAGTATTTAGAAAACAATTTCATTTAAATGCTCGCTGATTAATAGATATGCTCTTAATATCTTTTTTTTTTTTTAATAATCTTAGACAACAGGAAGCGGATAGAAGAATAACACCCAACAAATTGATATCATAATATCAGTTAAATAAATTACTATTTTCTTATAAAAAAGTAAGATGCGAGGTAGAATGAGATTAAATTAGAAAACAAATTTCTACTAACTCGACAACTACATTACAAAATCATAATCATAATCATAATTTTATAACAATTAGAGAATAAAAAGATGTATTTTTTATACCAAAATTAAATTATTTCTCAATAAAATTATAGAAAAATATTTATTATTCAATGCGCGCGCGCACACTAGAAGCATAGAATTCGGTGCCTAGGGGCGGACCTGCGACAAACTTCGGGGGGGAGCTTGGCAACCCCAAGCTTGCTGGAGGTCATGTACCTATGGTCATTTCGATTGTATATTCTTGACTTTGAAACATTAACTCTCATTCGTTAACTTCCAGAACATTAGAAGAAGTGGAGTTTTGTTGATTTTCTTGGAACATTCTCTAACTCTAAACATGGAAACTAGCTAGCTAGGTGCGTTATAGGTGGTCCAAGTTCACGGAGATGCATAGAATTTCCACTATATATATAAATTTTGTCTTCAAAGTTTTTAATTTTAGTCTTTAAATCTTCAATTTCTCATAAAAAACATACATTTAGCCCCTCTAAAAAAGAAATATTTGCTCTCCAGCCTTGTAGTTTTTATGACGGCACCCGGTTAAAATTTTCTAGTTCCGTCCATGGTGCAAAGTATCCGTTTATAAATACTCCAAAATCAGCAGTGTTTGAATCACCCATTCAACCATATTTAGCACAAATGCACTCACTCCCTCCCTCTATCTTTCTGCTCTGGAGAATTGTATAATGCTCCCTTTTTTAGAGGATATTTGAAAGCGTAGTTGTAATTGTTTTTTAAAGTGTTTTTCATTTAAAAATATATTAAAATAATATATTTTTTATTTTTTTAAAATTATTTTTAACATTAGCATATTAAAATAATCTAAAAATAATAAAAAATTATTTTAAAACAAATAAAAATAAAAAATAAAAAATTATTTTAAAAGAATTTTAAAATGTAGAAATAAACAGGATTGATAATATCAATGTTCCTTTCGGACTATTCATCAGACTGGGTGTGGGTCGGTCCAATGGGATACAGCACTAGGACACAGCTGTCTTGGAATGATAAGAGAGAAAGTCCATGGCTTTAGGCCTGTAGTTTGACAATCATACCACTATATAGACTTGAGGTGTGGACGTCTTTTTCATTGGAACAACACAAGCCCACCATGAGCCTTATGATCTTGCCGCCAACTGACACAAACTGGGCCTTTTCTCTTTGCGATCTACAGTCAAAATAACGTTAGACCGTAAGTGTTGACTATTTTTTTTCTGGCATGGAATTAGCGACCGCTGCAGCCCAAAATTGGGGTCTAAATAAAAATAAAAATAAAAATAAAAAGAAAGGTTATATTCCGAATATGAACTGATTAATTGGATTAAAATGTATACAGTCAAAGTGAAGAATCCAACTAAGAAATTAAAGATTAAAGGGGAATGCGAGACACAAGAAAAGAAATCCCAAGTTCCTCTAAAGCAGGAAGAGTGATGAGATTAAGAGATGCTCCATGGTCAATCTGAACTCTGGGAACCGGAACATCCTTGATGTATGCTGTGAAGTATAGAGGGCAAGATGTATATACAATAAAATAGTATCGTAAAAAAAATGATCACATGATAAAAAAAAAAAACTTTTCTTTGCCTAATCCTGTTTTGTTTGATATGCCAAATCCAATTTATCTGAGAAAAAATAAATCAACAAGTGAAAATGAATCGAAATTAGGAAAACTGAAGAAATGATTAACAAGTCAATTGGTTTTTAAGTGAGAATGCATCTTTTATTTGGTCAAGCTAGCCATTGAAATGCTTGTTGTTGTTGTACTGGCAAGAATACATTTCTCCAAAACCAGAGTGTGAGCACGGTTCAACGAAGAATCTTATAGCGACCTTATATGACATTGCCCCACACACACACACACACACACACACACATATATATATATATTTGAAAGAAAATTAGTTTATTCTGCTTTCATTTTCCTTTTTTGTTACATTCCTCTACTGATAACCATTTTTTCTGCAAAACTTCCTCCAAGACGACATCATCACATGTCCAAGTTGCTTATGGTGATGGTATAGGACGACCAGGAATTTAATGGCAAAGGATGATATAATTATGGCTCTGAAATATGTACTTGGAAAATAGTATGATCTCGTGACTTTGACTTGTTAAAACAAACAATAAAAAAATTTGAACTGTGGTTTTTCCTCGTCTTTTCTAGAGAGGTTTATAATAAATTATTTCTTAATTGAAAATCAGGTGCTACTCGTCGCCTTTTTTTAGTCTTTCCTCGCACGCAATGAGTGGAATTTCTCCAAGTTATACCTCCCCCCACTTATTAGATTTTTTATAGCCAAGATGGGATCTTACTAAGCCCATCGTTGCTACGTGATGATATGCTCGCACTATTGATCAATGCCTAACTTGTTAATCCAAGCACACCAAGCTTTTACATGATTGAAATTTGAAATATATAATAATTTACAAGTCTTCCACTTTTTAGATTGAAGTCTATTTGGGTGAATGGAAGACTCTTTATTATTTAAAATACATTAATCTGCTCTATAGCCATACAAATTCAATTTTTAAATGATGGTAATATTGTGATCACGTTACACATTGTAGTGGTTTTATCTCTTAATGAACTTTTCTCCATCCATCGGAGCATTCTAGTCAAATTTAAAAGATCATTCTTCGTGTTTTTAAGCCATATAATGATAGTTCAACTGATAATCGGCAATACATTGACTAATAAAAAAACCCTTTGCTTTTAAATTTCCTTTAGTAATTACTAAATAGGTCACAACAATAGCAATAACCCTAAGCTATAAAATTATAAAAGTTTTAAGGTTGAATTGGATTTTTCATGGATGCGTTTTGGTTAAAGTGTATGGGCTTGAAAGTAAGCTTTATCTTAAAACTTAATTGTTTATGCAAAAACAAGTTCTTCGTCGAAATATGAAACCCTCTAATGCTTAAGTTAGTAAATATAAGAGGAGACAATAATGTACAAGAAAAAAAAAACATAGGAAAAATATATTTGCTAAATGAATTAGAGGATCCTTAGATGAGTTTGAATGACTTGAATGTTTTACTTTGTAACTAGAGATATTTATAGATCTCAGTCATGTTATAAAGTACGAAGAGATTAATGCTCGTTATTGGTTTATAATGCTTGTTGTGTCTTTGATGAAGAGGTTAGTGCTTCTGCTTTGCAGATATAATTTATATATACAGGGGTAAAGCTAGCTGGTAGTCTACTCTGACTGATTGAAAATTAAAAAACACGTTAAGGTGCATGCCTCACATTGAATTGGACATCTGATCGTACAGTGAGTCGACATGGGTTAAACTATTTGGGTCAAACTTGAAAAAATAAAAAGCTAGTGATTTGAGTCTCTACCACACAACTAAATTATTATTTTTTTTAAAAAAAAGTGTGAATTATCACCTATATTTATGAAAAGATGTCTCTAAGAGAAATTTCAAAGGTCAATATTAGCCTTACAATAATACGTACCCTTCAATATTTTTCCAAGGTAGTTTTCTTAAGATAAAAGGCAATATCTATCTATCCCTACCTCTATATCTAATTTGGCCCTCAACTGTAAGAACTCATTTTCAGGATAATTGCATGGGACCTTCGTGCACAGCAGAGACTTAGCTTCCTTTTAAAAATATCTTAATTTCCACAGCTTTCCAAGTTACTTCTGATCTTAATGCCAAGATTAATTAGTTAGGCCTCTTAGCATTTATATGTTCGGTCCCTCACGAAAGACCCATCGACGTTCTTACAGATAAACTTTCCTTTCATAACCAAATAAACACAAATTAAGCAGCCTTCGCACAAATTAAACCAGAACAGAACCCTCGATGGTCATAAAAGTCAACATGAATCCTGGAAATGTCCTGCATCCTTAATTTCATGTTGTTGAATAGCCTTGTGCTGTCTTTCATGAACACGTGGTCTCTCCTCCTTCATCATTCACATTTTCCAGCAACTAGAAATAGCATGGCTTCTTCCATAGAAGAACCCCAGTCACCCGTCAAGATTCATTTTCCTCGTCCTTTCATCTCTTCCCATCCCTAATATTAGCGTGGATAAGTCTTAGTGCATGATAGATATATAGGAAATCGTTGATCAATGTTAATTATATGTATGTTTTCAATCAAATAATATTAATTTGCATTAAATTACATAAACCAAATATTTTTTACATTTCTTAATATTTTGAATTCTAATTTTTTAATGATAAACTGGTTTCATTAATAATAATTAAAAAATCAATCAATGCTTATTAAATAATAAATATTTATTTCTCCTAGCTAGCTAGCTATATATGTGGCGGCCACGCTACAAAAACCATATTTTTCTCAGGTCAGACCAAAAGGCATGGTGTGAGCCATGCATCTTTTTTCTTGATTTGTTTTGTTTTTTGTGAACTGCTTAATTGTTATTATTTTTTTTCTTATAAAAGAAAGGCGTTGTAGAAGCCATCAAGGAATAATTAATTGCTAATGCATTCTTTGCATAAATATATATAATTGATTCCGTGAGTCAAGAGAACTCCCAGCCTATATGTGCCATGCCCACACTCAATAAACTTCAGTGTCCTTTAGTGCATGCATATATTGGCACCAAGGAAATTAACGATGCAAACAAGGGAAAATATCAAGGGCGGGGGAGCAAACCAAAAGAAATATTAACAGGAATGAAGGAAGGAAGGAAAATTAGGGATATCAAGGGAAAGCTTTCTTGTCCTTTATGCTACTGGCAATTTTTCTAATGCTTATTTTGTAATAATCAGTTTTTTATTATTGAGGCCGCCGACGTCGAGCCCTATTTATGACGTTTTTGAATGGAAAATCACAAGAGTCAAGACAATACGAATACTAATTGAATATTATAGCAGTCACAGACTCACATTTTTCAGTGGGTGCATTGGAAGATTCAATGAAATGGGAAAGCTTTGAAGTTGGACAATTAGAATGTCTTTGGAAATGGGATAACGGTGCGGGCAGATTTTTTTTTTAAAAAAAGAAGTTCAGCCTGGTTTTTTAAATTTAAAATAATATATTTTTTTATTTTTTAAAAAATTATTTTTAATAACAGCATATCAAAACGATCTAATAATATAAAAAAATTTATTTATTTTTTTAAATTTTAAAAATTATTATTCCAACCGCGTTCCTAAACACACCCTTTTAGAATGTGTTTGTTTTTGCAGCAGCTTATGCTTATAGGGTAGACAAAAAAAACATGCATTCACAAAAGCACAATTGAAAAATAAAAAAAATGAAATAAAAAAAATATTAGAGGATATGGAAGAAATTAATTTAGTTTTTTATTCTTTCAACTTCTAAATTACATTAAGTTGCCTTTTGTTTTCTTTTTTTTCTTTTTGATTAATTAATAACAATATTTTATATGATATAGAAAATAAAAGAAGCTAAAAAGTTTAGGCATTTAGTTATTGAGCCTTATTGTATTGTAAATATAACATCATGTTTGTCAATGTTAATATTGTAAATAATAATAGCGACTGTCGTAATGGTGGGAAGAGAAAAGAGACACAACTATCTACACAACAAACACCTTTTAACATGTTTTTGATTGAATTATAATTTTAATTACATTTTTAACTAAACACCTATTTAAATCAAGTCACCCATAACTAAAAAATGATTTTTCCAAACTTATTCAAATCTCTACAACAAAAGCTACAACGAAAAAAAACACACACTTGGTGGCCATTTGTTTCCATGGTTGCTTATGCATTTGAAGCCAACCACGGAAAACAAATGTTTGGTAACAGATGAAAAGTGGATTCATGTACATGGCCCCCAGCAATTCCTGCGTTAAAAACGTAGGCTCACTGAAAACATCATTATGCTGCTTTCAGTGTGGGGAGCTCTACTGTTCACTTAAGTGAACAGTGGAGACATGCACCACTGTTCACGTGAATAGTGGTGCATGATTCTGGCCGGACTGGGTCTGGTCTAAAGCTAAATGCATTGAACCGGGTCCGATCCAGTAAAAAAAATTTAATTTAATTTTTTATTTTTAATTGTGTTTTATTGATGACATAACATTTGCAGAATTTGATCGCAATCTCAATTTTATTCCTGATTATATTTTACATGATATTGTTAAGAGCTTAAGAAACCAAGGAAACAAAGTATTATTTATTTCATGATGTAATAGCAATAGTTAAATCTACAATATTTAAATTTAAAACCATCAATATATATATATATATATATATATATATATATATAACCTCAATTTGAAAAGTAACTTTTTAACCAAACACATTAAATTATTTTTTGTTCAACCTTAAATTCAACCACAGTTTTAACCAAACATATATAAATATCAAAACAACCTCAACTAAAAATACTTTTATTAAACAACTTTTTTCAAATCACGACCACAAAAGCTACCACAAAACCAAACACAAGTGATACCGTACTCTTTGGAAGTGTGGTAGAAGTTGTTTTTCACTTGAAAATAAATTAAAATGATTTTTTTTAATTTATTTTTGACATCAACATATCAAAATAAAAAAAATTAAAGCTATTTTTTTTTCAAAAGTACGGTTGGACCGCAATGCCAAACATCACCTTAACATTGCAGTTTAATCGTGCTTTTGAAAATTTTTAAATTTTTAAATTTTTTTTCTTAATTTTTAAATCGTTTTAATACGTTGATGTCAAGAATAAATTTTAAAAATTAAAAAATATATAATTTTAATAATTTATTTTTAAATAAAAAATATTTTAAAAAACAATTTCTACCACACAGGTAATCGGTTAACTGTATATATGGAGAGGATCTAGCATTTTTGATTGATTGCTGCAAAGAGAGTACTCTCTAACTTCGATGTTTCTGTACAATATTACATAATAGATACATAAAAACTAACTTCACATAATAATTTATTGAGAGAAACCTTGTATTCCACAAATGATGAATCTCCTGCATCCTAAATGTAATATTTTTAGGGGAAATTAAGGCAATGATGTCAGAGGATACTCATAATTAAGAAGTACTTAGTTATTAGTTGCGATACTAATTAATGAAAATTTAATTTTAATTAAACCACTATTAACTAGTACTTTTGTATATTAACTATTGGATTAATTTGTGATGTGATTAGAGATGACATGTTTAAAGTTTAAAATTATATAATTATCATAAATTTTTATAATTACCATGAACCAACAAATAACTAATCCTTTAACAAGTTTTTTTTTTATAATAAAAATATCTACTAATCGAATCCTTATTTTTACGGGATTGGCTACTTGTTTGCTTTTCATATTAATTATATATCTTTAATTTAGAACTCGGATTTAAGAAAATATATATTATAAAAAACCAATTGATTTCTCATGAATATATCAATTAATTTTTTTAAAAAAAAGGAATGGAAAGAGACTTGATTGTGCTACAAAAGAGTTGATTCGGCAAATCTTCGACGACTAAAACCAAATATTATTTCGAGTGATTAACTTCACTTTCCACACCAGTTAGCATCCACAAACGTCCATATTTATAAATGAATTGATATGTAAAACCATTTCTCATCACTTAGCAAAAAACCAAAATGGGAAAGCCCATTTTGTCAAACAATTAGCTTCTTGTGGATGCCAATTCGTCTCCATGTTCATATTCTTGTTAGCAGATACTTTTCAAAATGAGCACATCAAGATCGTTTTTTTTCTCTAGTTATAAGATATGATCAATATTATAAATCGTCGGTCACCTTTTTATTATTTTTGGTATAATTAATATTTTTAAAATTTATTTTCTTACTTATTAAGATTAATGTTTAGATTTAATTTAAAGAGTTTTTGGACAAGTCCAATGTGCAATATGACGAAAACAAGCATAAGAGCTAGAGTCTACAAAGCCTTCAAATTAGGACCATAAAATGCTACTTTTGTTGTTTTAATTGTTTTCCAAGTTAAACTTTAATTTTAATTAATTTTTCTACTTAGCTTTGAATTCTTTGGTTTTAACCTCTATAATAAACAATATTTAGAGTGTTATTTTTTCATTAGATTGTTTAGCCCCGTTTGTTTGCTGAAAAGTAATTTTTTTTTGGAAAGTGAATTATTTTTCGATGTTTGGTAGTGTAATGAAAAATAAGTTGGAAAACAATTTCCAGTGTTTTGTTATGTCATGGAAAATGAGCTGAAAAAAAACTTATTAATGTTTTATTTTTTCAAGTTTATTAAAATAATGAGGAACAAATCTTACAAATTAAAAAGTTGAATGAGAATGAAATTGAAAAAATATATATAATTTCATAAATTATCTCAAATAAAATAAATAATAATCAAAACAATAGAGATCAAATCTAAAAAATTAAAAAAATTAAAAGATGAAGAAATTAAAATAATAATAATTAACATTTCATAAATTATTTCAAATAAAATAAGTAACAATCAAAAGAATGAGGACTAAATTTGATAGATAAAAAATTTCAATTAAAAAATGATAAGGAAAAAGCAAATAACAAGTATAAAAATGAGGACCAAAATTAATATAAAAATTAAATTCTAAGGGGTAAAATTGAAAAACAAATATTTAAAACGAAATATATATAGCAATCAAAAGTTTGAGTTTCAAATTTGATATAATCAGAATAATATGACATTTTTAAATTTTTCACAACTTCCGGAAAGTGTTTTCCGCCCAAAATAAAAGGAAAACACTTTCCTGAAAACCAAGCCAAATTTTTCTTTGACTGGAAAGTGTTTTCCGTTGACCGGAAAGTGTTTTTCGTTGACCAATTTTTTTAATAACAAACAAACACAGGAAAGTTTGGAAAATAGTTTCCTGAAAACCACTTTCCAGGAAAAAAACACGGCTAACTTTCTTAATTACAATTCTTCTAGAAAATATGGGAGTTTTCTTTTTATTTCTCTACATTTCAAGATTGTAATCCTAATTTTTATTCGTGATGTTACGTAAATATGAATACAAAATCACTAATATTCTTTCACAAGAAATCATCACTAAATAGTTGCTTTCTTCTACCATTCAAAGCTATTGACTTGGACCAAAATTCTCTTTTCACACCCTATAAGAAGGTTACGTAACAAGCACAATCGAATGATGAAGTACATACATTGAGTTAACGGAAGGGAAATGGAGTTGGATAGGTTGATTACTACTTCAAAGGATGTTGAAGCAGATGATGATGATATCATGGCCCCTGGGTTTCGGTTTCATCCTACGGACGAAGAGCTTGTAGGATTTTATCTTAAAAGGAAAGTAGAGAAGAGACTTATCAGGATTGATCTCATCAAACACATTGATGTCTACAAATACGAGCCATGGGATCTTCCAAGTATGCATTCTCTTGTACTCTTGCTCCTTCGTTCATTGATTCAACTATTTATTAATTTGTAACTAATTGTATGAAATGCAAAACTGTTATTTGAACACCATCAAATTCATTAGTAGAACTGTAATTTTGCAGCTGCAGTTGTTCTTTAATGATGAAATTGTTCTTAACTCTATTAAGCTTATCATCTCATTCTGTACAATTGTTGCAGAAGACAAGCAATTCATGTCATTAAACTGCAACAATTTCCTTGATGAATTTACTCATTGCCCTTCTTTTTGTGAACGTACAGAAGAAGCTAGCTGTAGTGCTGGAGAAAGGGAGTGGTACTTCTTCTGTAGAAGAGGAAGAAAGTACAAGAACAGCGTAAGACCTAATAGGGTCACAAATTCTGGATTTTGGAAAGCTACAGGTATCGACAAGCCAATATATTCTGTCGGGAAACTCCATTACTGCATTGGCCTGAAAAAATCTCTAGTCTATTACCGAGGAAGTGCCGGAAAAGGCACGAAAACAGACTGGATGATGCACGAATTTCGCCTTCCTGCTAGTGAAAATACTGCCAATCTCACCAATCCTGACGACTGTAATATTCATGAAGCAGTAAGATTCATTATTCATTCTTGTATATTTTACTATTGAAAAATTGGAGATGCTTAGTTCATTCGGTTTTTGATAGTTTTTATTCCTGTTTCTTGATGTTACAGGAAGTTTGGACTCTTTGTCGAATATTCCAGCGAGAAACTCCCTTTAACAAAAAATGCTTCTCTTCAAAACAGAAGTATGTTAGTGATTCAAGTTCTAGCCCTTGTGAATCAGACAATCGTAGGCATACTGATGAAACCTTCGAAGTCTCAGCAGTTGATAATAATGTAAACATTGAAAGTAGAGCTACCAGTGATCATCAATATACCTATGGAAATAATGACCAGTTGTTTGCAGCCCAGCTGAGCTTAAGAAATCAAGTTCCATTTACAACACCATATCTAAGCTTTTCCAGTCAAAACGGAGACCAACTTTTTGGAGATGAGAACTGGGATGAGCTCAGACCAATGGTTGAGTTTGCTCTTGACCCATCAATGCTATATAGTATTAATTAGATGCATAGACGTAGGGTAGACTATATTGCTGGTCCTATTTCCTTTCTCTTGCAAAGAAAAGTCAGTCATGGTTTTGGTTTTTGAAACGTGGTGTGGGGAAGGGAAGGGGTGGGGTGGGATTCGACGAACGTACATAGGGTGGCGCACCCCAATGATCCTCCGTTTGACCGAAACGATCAGGCTGCTTCTTTTTATGCTCCTATCTCTTTTTATTTGCAAGTGTAATTTCCCTTCAGTTTTCTTAATTCCCCACCACACCCTCACTACTCTCTCTCTCTCTCTCTCTCTCTAATCTGGATTCGTGTGTGTGTGTGTGTGTGTGTGTGTAATAGGAAAAGCTAAAGCTGCAGAGTTGCAGCTCCTCTTTGTAAATGAAAGACTCGTTTGTTGGAAGGGATGGAAGGAAGGATGGGAAGAGAAGAGGATGTATAAACTACTATCTATTTAATTATTTGGTTAACAAGGGAAATTTTTTTGAAAATCAAGTGTTAATCATAAAAATGAATATAGGATGAGAACAGATCCATCCAAATTGAGAGAGTTGATAAATATAAGGTAAATTAAAAGTATTAAAAATTACATGTAATTAAAGATAAAATTGAAAATATCCTTCCAATCATCACTTAAAGTTTCTATCCTTCTTTCCAATCAAAATAGACACTCGATGACTCCAAATAAACACACCGTGTATTGTTGCCAATTTTCTTCCTTTCCTTTTAGAAAACATACCAGTGAAGAAGCCGCAATTACCTCGTAATCATGTGAATTTTACAAAAAACTTGGAATCATTAAGCTATATTGATTCATAAAGGAAACCGAGAGATTTATCAAGTATCATACAAATCAATCATAATCATGGAAATAAATCATGAAAATTTAGCATGAAGAGCTATACTGGTTCACATTGAGCATGCTACTATCTTAGATTAAGATAAAATATTAGATTGCTTTGAGAATAAAAACAATAAATAAATTAGGTCATGGAACTTCGGGTAAGCACATTGCAGAGCTGCCACCAAAGGGGGGAGCAAAGTCGAAAACTTCGAAGTTGATCGCTACGGGCAAGAAGCTTGTTTACTACTCATGGAAATGGCGCGGATACGGATCTTCCATATGCCAAAATAACAAAGCGGCATGAGATAATGTATTAAATGAAAGTTAAATTACATTTTCTTTTCCGACTCAATTAGGCACCATCAAGGTGCTTTACAAAACAATAATATATATTGTTGGGATAGGAAGGAAAATCCAGTCACTCATTTGCTTAAACAAAACAGAGAGTAAACAAAAACCAGCTCCCAAAAAAGCAAAACTGGGGGCAGCATAAACAATTAAATCTATAACCTAAAACCATTGACAAACCCAATTCTTTTCTTAACCATAATACATGAGAATATTTGCTTAAAGCACTAATCTGTTACCCTCTGAAACTTCATGCTTCCTTCATCCAACATTGTGATATCCTTCCTCTTTTTGGATAACTTGGCTGGATTCTGGAGACCATTTTGCTCGTCAGTAAACTGAGCAGCTGTGCGAGCCCGTAATTCTTCCAAGCTCTCACCTTCCTTCGCTCTCTCCAAAACCTGCAAATTTGAGCAGTAGTAATATATGTTTGCTCCTTGTGTTTGGATAATAAACATAGTTTACTAAATTTTCAGACAACTCTTACCAGGTGCCGACCATACAGATGGGTGCTTGAGAGTGCTTGAAGTGCGTTCTGTGCCTCTTGCTTTGTGACGTATTCCACAAATGCAAAGCCTCTGTGGTTTCCAAACTTCATTGGCAACCGTAAGCTCTTAATCTGCATTTTACCCAACTTGAATTAAAAACCAACATCAACCTAATCTAATTGGGATAAGAAAGATGATTCATTGCCTGGTGCACAGAAAATCAGCATGAAGGAAGAAATCATAAATGCTAGTTATTTGTATGTACAATTTGATATAAGCATACTTTGTTCAATCATACAATATCCCTTCACTCTTTGTTGCACTGTGTTCATAAGGAGGCAAATGAAGGAAACTGAAACAACCAAAAACTAATGCAAAAGCCGTTGAATAAAAGCACAAGCTACCAGCAAATATCCAAACACGGTTTGACAATGATTTGTTTAAATAGTAGAGCTTCTCCCCTAATATTAGTTAACCTTGGTCCAAGACTGGTACTACATGCATTGGAGTCATGTGCACGCATTCCAATTTTCTGAAACAAAATAATCACCTGGCCAAATGGACCAAATAGCTGTCTCAGATCTTTCTCTGTTGCCTCAAAAGCTACATTTCTGACAAGTAGTTTTGTGGAACTCTTATCCTTTCCAGCCTTTTTCACTGAATGCTCATCCTTCTTGGCATGGCAGAGTTGCAAAATAAGAGCATGACCATCCAAAACAGTTCCCTGAACAAGAGATTGGATAAACAAAGGTGAGCAAAAACAGCAGTAGATTTCAACAAATATATGCTATGTCTGGGTTTGTTACTACCTGTAGATCTCTGCAGATATTTGTAGCTGTTTCCACGGAATCAAACTCTATAAAGCCAAAACCCATTGAAACATTCTTCCCTTTTTTCATGTGCTTCTTTATCTGCAAATGAAATGAATGAAATGAAATCCAGCATAAGAGCGACATAGAATTTACTGTACATGCAAGGTTACTAGGATCTAGATTGTTACCCTGACACTTTGGATTCTCCCTTCTTTCATGTGTTCACTAAAGTGCTTTTTCAAACTTTCATCAGCCGTCTTGAAATTCAGGTTCTTGACAAATAAAGATCGCGACTGAAGCAAAACAGGCAACAAAACAAAGAATGATAAATATTGAATAAAGTTGGAAGTTGAAACTGCAGAAACAATATCAATCAACGTAGAATCCATAATTTTTGTGTTATTTATATAATTCACAACCTTGCAGTAGTATAATTCCTAAATTGAATGAGAATGATTTGCAGTATCTATAATTATGGAAAAAAACAAAAAAAACAAAACAAAACAAATGCAGAGGAGAAATAATATATGCCTCACCTCGATTCTGTCAGGATCAATATCCATTTCAGATATTCCTTCCACACTTTGCTCCAGTATCACCCTCTTGGCATCATGTTCACCCACAGCTGCATCACTTTTTTCATCACTCTTGGAGGTTGAGCTTTGACTAAGGATATTGGCTGGAGCCCACTCCAAATATAATGGAACACCCCTACATCGTAACAAAGAAGTGAGAGTTACATTTCCAACTTAAACTGCAAACCTAGAGAAACAGCTTTTGAGAATTCCAACAAGTCTTCTTTTGAACAGCTTAAAAGTTAGACAAAACAAAGATATACTCACTTGTACTGCTTGTATGCTAAACCTTTGAAAGCAGCACGGGCTTCAGATGGTTCAAGGAACACAACCTGAAATATCATGACATGGAAAAATGATAAAAGGACAAACAAAAACAAGCCTAACTAAAACTTAATTAATTCCAATAGTTTTTTATTTTTTAATTTTAAGCTCGTGCACTGAAAATTAAAAAAAATTCTTCTAACAACAAAAGGGAGGGAAAGGCTTAACCAAATTAAACCAAGCCAAACAAAGTACCAACAGCACCAACAGTATCAAAAAGTGCTTCCAAACTTTTTAAGCACTATTATTAACTCTTCTACTACCACAGAATTTGTTCCTGTCAACCCTGAATGCGTCATCCACCCAAGAAAACTCAGCAGTATAAAACATGGCCAGACAAAGTAAAATGACAACTCAAAATCATCAAGTCAACTGATGAGAACTTAACAGAACGTTTGCAATTTAATCACTGTGCTTGATATCCATCCCAATACTACGCCATTATCTTAGAACAACCAACTTCCCCAACAGTGTTTCCATCCAGCAGTATCTCCAAACCACAAAGCAATAACCTAGACGTACAAAAAAACAAAAGGTTTTGCAAAACAGGAAACCAAGTCTTGCATTGCCTTACTTCTTTCCATCCAACTGCTAGTTGCTTAATATCCTCATTTTATAGCAGACTACATTAGAAACACCATGCGCGTGCACAAAATGAACGAGGCATGGCCCAGTATACACATGCACATGTAATATCTACACTTCAAGCCTATAGAAATCCTAGCATTGATCTTGTAAGAATGAAGAAGAGTAACAACAAAGATAAAATGTGGTTCATTATAACCTATAGGAAAATGTGAAATTCAGAAAAATGTACCAGGGCCAATGTTTTTGTTGGAGGGAGAATAATTTTGTCCAAACTCCCGAATTTCCCAAATTTCTCAGCTAGTTCAACCTCAGAAGAGCCATATGGCAAGTTCTTTACTAAAAGAACATGGTTACTTCTTTTCATGCCATCTTTTTTCCCTGCAGCAATTTCCTCTAAAGCTGTAATGTTGACACCAGCATTTGTGAGCGCCTTTTTCGTCTCTGCAATCACTTGAGTTTCTCCCAAAGCAACACGTACAGCAAGATCATCTGCTTCGCGGTCAAGTAAGTCACTCTTACTCACACCATGTCTCCTAGCAATGTTTTCAATGACCTGTTTACAGCAGAAGAGGAAAAAACAAGGCGAATTTACATTTATCTCACCCTTTGCTAGTGATAAACCAGGGGAAAATTATACCCTGTCAGATATAACATACTGTATCATGGTGGAAGAAAAAACTATTCCATGCTCTTGTATCTCCACTGGCTTCAGCTGCCTTCTTTTCTTCCTGTCTCCGCTGCTTCAAAGTGTTTGAACCTTGGCTCAGGAGATCACTGGTCCTACAATGTAAGAGAGTAGGCGGTGCTGACTCGAGCCTATTAATTGGAAAGCAAATTGGTGGTCACAGGAGACAAACAAACATTAATGCTTCTTACTCTTGCTTGTTTGATAGGATTTTTTGTTTTGCAGGCATGACATGCAATAATCTGCCCTGAAAAATTGAATTGTCTAATTCTTCCAATGCCCTGCATAAGAATATGGATTTATTGATCCAAAAAACTTACCCTCAGGCCACAAGTTCGAACCAGATACAGCTTTAAAACAAAGTACCTTGCTGCAGACTCTGGAAGTGTGTAGTGAATGTATGCAAGTCCCTTGGAACGTTTTGTATCTTTATCAACAACAAGATGGACCTGTGAAATGTTACCAAATTTGCTGAAATGCTCTTCCAGCTCATCCTCACTGTTATAATAAACACATGATAAAACTTAAAAAGCAGCAAGTAAGAACTAGCACACACTTTGAACAGAAACAGAACCTTAGCTACTCACAACCAGTGATTTACATGCCCTCTAAAGGAAATTAGTAGTCAAATGCACATGTAAAAAAGGCACTAGCATGCTTACATTGCTGTATATGGCAGATTGCGGACAAAAAGACGACAAGTCTCAAGAATTTCCTCTTTCTCATCTTTTAAAGTTGAAGATGGGTTCTCATGGTCTTCAGCATGGGTATCTTCAGCAACCTCTGCTTGTGCTACATTCCCCCTCTGAAGGCTTTCATTAGACAAATCACTGTCTTCATCTTTGTCATTACAGTTGTCGTTCTTGTCGTCGTCATCGTCATCATCACTTCCACCACTTTCACTTTCAGAATCTGACAATTCTTTCTTCACTCTACTCCTGAAGTAATCCATATCTGAAACAGCCTCATCACGTGCAGGATCATTTGACTCTTCATCTGTATCGCTATTGCCTTTATCTATCTCAACTTCCACTGGAACCAACTTCTCCTTGCCTTCTTTCTTTCCTTGACTTCCCTTCTTGCCAACTTCACCATTTATATCAGCCGTGTGAGAAACTATAGAGTCATTTTCCCATAATTTCGACTTGGCACGTGGCTGCATGACCTGAAGAAATTCTTGTAATCGAGGATCATCAATCTCATTGCCCTTTTCATTATCCTTGTTCTTCTTCTTCTCATCTTTAGCTCCCTTGACGTCTAAGCTTTTGGAACCAGTAACATTATTCTCATCTTCACTCAATTTCTCTTCTTTCTGTTTAGAATACCTACTCCATGGTCGAGGAATATCCGGGTCCCCAACTTTACGAGCAATCTATAACCAAAACCAAAAAAAGGGTTTATTTCTAACTCAAATCCTACTCAATTGGACTACTCCTACATCAATAATTCAGCCAAATTTGCACTCTAATTAAACTTCAAATTCTAAAGCTACAAACTTTACACTTAACAACTGAACACATATCCAAATAAAACACAGAAAAAAAAAACCCACCTCACAAACAATTCTACAAGTATCAAGATAAGATTTATTGAAGTATTTGATAGCGTCTTCAGCTTCACGCTCTGTCCGGAACCCAACAAAAGCAAATTGCCTGCTCTTACCATCTCTAAAACCCCAAAAAATAAAATAAAATAAAACCCAACATTAAAAAACAATCACCTACAAAACAGTATTATCATTAACATTATAATTCAAAAAACAAAAACTAACATAAAAAATTGAAAAAAAAAGGAGTGATAATAACAAATCATTACGCAGTTCTCATAATCTTAGCATCAGTAACTTCTCCTTTCTGTGAAAAATATTCTCTCAATCTATCCTCTGCTACATATTTTGGTAAGTTCTTCACGCATATTCTTGACCTAAATAAACAAATTCAATCAGAAAAATTTCAAATTTAAATTCAATTATCAACAAAATTATAAGATGAGAAACTGAATCAAAATCTACAAAAAAAAAAAAACACGAATTACAACAGAAAGAACAGTGCCTACATGCTTCCTTTTCTTTCTAAAGCTCAGGTTTTGAAAAATAGGCGTTCTTTTGGTTGCTAAAGAGCGGCAGCGAAAGAGTGAGAGATAGAGATGCCGGTGGTTTTTGTAATTTAAGGTACGGAAACGGGGCGGGTTATGTTTGTGCGGGTATGAGTCGACCGGGTCTCTAATATAATCACTTGTTGCAAAACTACATTTTACTCCCTATAGATTTACAAATGATCTACTTTGTCCTGTAGTTTTTTATTTTTTTAATATTAATCCTAATGTTTTTGAAAAACTTAGATTGTTAAGTAATTAAGAGAAAGTATAGAAATTAAGATGGCTTGATGCATTTTTTTTCTTTTACCTTTTCTTATTATTTTTTATTACCTTACAGTAAATTCCCTTCCTTACTATATTATTTTGGTGTAAGTATTTAAAACTTTGATCGAGAATGATGTTGTAAAATTGCAATTACGGGAGTCTAAATGGAATGTTGTGGCAAGCATGTGCCCAGACCCAAACAATTCCATTATCAATCACTTATTAAAAAACTAAGACGTCCCAAACTAAAAGTCTTTCCGTAAAATTAGGAGTACTCATTTTAATTTTCAGGTTTAATAACTAGCTAAACATTAATTTTATTCTTGATAAAAAAAAATATTAAAAAAACCACTGATTTTATTGATGAGACCAAAATTCTTTACATGGTAGAGATCTAGGATTAGGTACGAAAAACAAATAATGATATATTTTGTCCCTAATGTGACTATTCAGCACTAAAATCTAGACCATCTTTTGTTAATAACATAATCAGAAACTCTTCCAGAAGTGCAGCAGCATCAAGTTCATTCCCATGTTGTAGTGTCCTCAAGCAAGAATTCGCCCATGTTATTTCCATCTTCACAGCAGTATAAGGTAACAGCTCAATCAAGCACACTTCCAATCGATTCTACGCACTCAGGATTTACCCCGAATGCATCAGAATAGAAGTCATTACATAGATATTCTTCATTTTGTGGCTGAAACATGCTCATCACTTGTGGAAGATCTTGTTGAGACTGTGGATTTCCCAAGAATGCTTCAGAACTGAAGCCATTGCATGTATACTGATTATTTTGTGGCTGAACTATGCTCATCACTTGTGGAAGATCTTGTTGAGACTGTGGATTTCCCAAGAATGCTTCAGAACTGAAGCCATTGCATGTATACTGATTATTTTGTGGCTGAACTATGCTCATCACTTGTGGAAGATCTTGTTGAGACTGTGGATTTCCCAAGAATGCTTCAGAACTGAAGCCATTGCATGTATACTGATTATTTTGTGGCTGAAACATGCTCATCACTTGTGGAAGATCTTGTTGAGACTGTAGATTTCCCAAGAATGCGTAAGAACTGAAGCCATTGCATGTATACTGATTATTTTGTGGCTGAACCATGATCATCACTTGTGGAAGATCTTGTTGAGACTGTGGATTTCCCAAGAATGCTTCAGAACTGAAGCCATTGCATGTATACTGATTATTTTGTGGCTGATGAACCATGCTCATCACTTGTGGAAGATCTTGTTGAGACTGTGGATTTCCCAAGAATGCGTCAGAACTGAAGCCATTGTATGGATACTGATTATTTTGTTGCTGAACCATGCTTTGTGGAAGATCCTGTTGAAGCTCTATGAGATCATTATGACCCCCTGGTAGATTCCTTGTAGTTACAGATGCTGAAGAGACTAGTGCCGGAACTGTAAATGTAGATGCTGAGGAGACTAGTGCCGGAACTGTAAAAGTAGATGCCGGGGAGACTAGTGCCGGAACTGTAAAAGTAGATGCGGGGGAGACTAGTGCGGAAACGGAAGGAGGAGATGCCGAGGAGATCAATGTTGGAACTGAAGGAGACGCCGAAGAGAACAGTGCTGGTACGGAAGGAGGAGGAGATACCGAAGAGACTGGTGCCGGCGGAACTGAAGAAGTAGATTGCTTTTCATACTTTATGTGAGAAACAACATAATCTTGATCCTGTAAGAGCATAATTAAGGAACAAATTAAGAATGAGATTTTATAATTGATCAACTATCATTACTATGTGTTTCCATTATCTCTATTGAATCTAAAATCAAAGTAAGGGTGCGCATGCATGTTCACACTCACGTACGTATATTTCTCCTATTTTTTTCACGCGTGTTCTTTGGGCGCCTGTGGCCTAATAGACATACGATTTTCAATACCAACACACTGCTACGAAGTTCAACACGTGAGCAATGCAATATGCAAATCTTTTCTAATGCAGCTGATCTATATATATATATATATATATATGGTTTAGTACTCGAACTTTTTACCAGAAGTTTATGGATCTTGAAACCCTAGGAAGGATTGGAGTGGGGATTTTTACCCCGATTTAAGTATATCTTGTTGAAGGATAACAATAACCAAGGATAGAGTAATCTTTGATTGTCCTCGGTAGTTATTTTCCATGCCATACCACTAAAAACCCCAGGCTAGCGAGTTTCAAATATATACCAGTAAGCAACAAATTAATTAATTAAACGCATGTATGCATGCATGTTTAACAAGGCTAAACAAAACCGTAACAAAAACTACTTGACAAGAATAAAGAGTGCAAAATCTTACTGGTGATTCGATGCCGTGAAGAAGGTCACAAGCAAGTTGATATTCATCCATAAGCACTTTGCCATCGATCTCAAAGCCAATGCTGCTCTTTGGCATGAACCTAAAAGCTCTCTTAGAGCCCACCTGCATGTCGTGTCCTTTGCTATGAACGTAAATCTCTTTGGTCTTTTGGGTTCCTTTCCACGTACCGCTCTTTGAAACTCTATCTTTATTCGATCCTCCATGCCCTTTTTTCTTCAACTTTGTGAAGCAATAAATTTCTTCTGCTTCGCTATTTTTCAATATTTCCCACCATTCCTCTGTGCTGTTATTATAAAGATCACATTCGATGATTGAATCGCAAGGAAGGGGTTTCCTTTTCACTTTCTTCAACAGATAATGAACAAGCAACTCTATGGAATTGGGTTTAAATCTATACCCTAATGGGATTCTAGTACTTTCCATCGTGAAGTGCTTTCGCCTTGTGAAAGTGATTTCTTCTTCTGATTCTTCACTGAGTACGTAGTGGCATGTATATATATGAAGAAAGAGTCATATTCCAGTAAGGATAAGGAATCCCTTTGTAAATGGATTCCAAAAGTACTGGACTTCATAATGATGCGAACTCACAAGATTTTCCACTCCTTACTGGGCTGGGTCTTGACTAGTTTCACATGGTAAAAAAGAAAAATTATGATAGTTTAAGGAAATTAATTAATTAATTAGTCCATGTAGTATATATCAAAAATAATTCAAGTATCTTTTAACCAATAATGTTGACTATCTATAGTTTAATATATAGTTCTTTGTTTAAAAAATGTGCTCTTTCCTAATCAAATTTCCCTCCTCGGCTACTTATCTTTCATTTTTGCGAACCTTGAAAAAAAAAAATAGAATTGATGAAAGGATTAAGTTATTAAAGGACATGACAACATATTTGGTTTAACTTCAAGGACTAAATTAATTAACTATAAAATAAAATTTGATTTCTTAATTCCAACAAGATATTAATGATAAAGAAAACCAATTTTTAATAACTGTTGAATCTCTCTAGCTCAATGTGTTATCAACGTACTCTTATTTTTTTATTCATCGAATAAATTTTTTTTTTTTTTTGGTTAAATTCTAGATTCGGTTGGGAAGTTTTCACGGGCGTTAAGGTTGTTGCGAGATTCCTGATGACAAATCCAGATGTCGGCATCTTATGGTTCTTTGGTGTTTATTTTTTAAGCTAGGAACCGTCGATATCCTGCTTGATGGTATGCAGGCCTGATCGTGCGACCAGAATCTACTCTTTTTAATCAATCGAATTATTTTCACGGGCGTTAAGGTTGTTGCGAGATTCCTGATAACAAATCCAGATGTCGGCATCTTATTAATTAATTATATATATATATAAAAAACACGATGAAAGAACCAACACTGGCATAATGCTGGAAGTATATATAAGGATCCAATTGTGGATTTTGGAACTAGTTCAATGTACCAAAATGAAAAATGCCATTTGTAGTCTTATATATACACGTTAAATATATATAATATGATAATTCAAATAAAACAATTGCACGCATTCACTATGATTATTTAGTAACAATTAAAGAATAAAGTATAATAGATGGAGGTAGTCATATATTAATTAATTATGTTTCTATTTTATAAAATCAAGATTTAATTGGGGTTGAAAATAAAAATTAAAAAAACAAGGATCATGCCCCGTTTAGATTTTGGCGTGGAAAAATCCAGTTCTCAACATTCAATTTTTCTATGTTTTTGGTTACTATTATTTTATTCACATCGATCCCAAACATTATTTTCAACTTAAAATTGCTAAATACCCCCTCTCTGATTTTTTAAAGTACTTTGTTAAACTTTTTCTAAAATAGTGAATGGCCCTTTTTAAAAAAAAAATTATAATGCCTCAAAGAAAGTATTATAATTTTTTTCTTATATTTTTTATAAATGAGCTGTATTTACATGACATATTTATATAAAAAATTGTTTTTTTATTAGCAATAATAATTAACTTTTAATATAAATAAATAAAAACATTTAAGAATATAAATATTTGTATCTATCTTTTGAATTTACTAGAAAGATTGCTTCCCAATTTATTGTTAACATTTTTTTTAGTTATTATTTTATTTATTTATTTAAGCATGAATAATATATTTTTTTAATAAAAAAAATTATAATGCCTGAAAACACATCTAACACAAGCTTTCCTTTTCTTTTTTTTGTTAGAAATTAACTTTAATATAACAATACCATAACACACACATAGAGGCTAGTTATACTCTAAATTGGATATTTCTTATCTTGAGTAGAATATTCTTAATTTAGGTATTGCTTGGAATTATGATATTGGTTGTATTTTAAAGTATTTTTAATTTAGAAATATATCAAAATAATATTTTTTTTATTTTTAAAATTTTATTTTTCACATCAACATATCAAAATGATTCAAAATTATTAAAAAAATTAATTTTAAAAAAACAAATTTAAATTTTTTTAAAAATACATTTGAAACACAAAAACTAATACACTCCAACTTGCAACACTTTTTTCCAACCATATCTCCAACCTCTAACGCGTCTTTTGATTGGTCTCCAAATTATATTTTTAACTAACCCAACAGTTTGATATTTTTCTCTCAATCATATTATAAGATTATTTGAGAACACGGTTGAAATCGTATTTTTTTAAATTTTTAATTTTTTTTAATGTTTTTATATCGTTTTAATATGCTGATCTCAAAAATAATTTTTTAAAAAATATAAAAAAATATTATTTTAATATATTTCTAAATAAAAAACACTTTAAACTGTAACCGCTATCACAATCCCAAATATAACCTTTAACATGTTGGTTTGTCTTGCAATTTAAAAGAATTAAAATCATCTTAAATTTGAAAGTGAAAGGCTTGATTTTATCTAATTTAACGTAGAGGTTTAATTTGATAAAATATAAAACCTCGATCATGAATGGGTAAGCATAAATTATTATTTTTTCTGTTTAAATTTTTTAAAAAAATATTAAATATTTTATTTAAAATTATATTATTATTATTATTTTTAGATTATTTTAATATATTGATATTAAAAATAATTTAAAAAAAATATAAAAATATTATTTTAATACATAAAAAAAAACAATTTAAAAACACAATAATTATTTTAATCCCAAACACCCCTCTAAACCACTCAAACCGGGTTCGGTGAAAAAGAACATCTTCATCTCCCAAGTACACAACAACTCACGTCCAGGCAAGGACAGCAGAAAGTCAATGTCTTCCTCGTTCTTGCCATCGACATCTTTTGCAACTCAAAGAAGAACATCCCAGAAATTAGGAAACCCAAAATCTGCCGGACCCCTTGATCCGTGTATAACTCCTGCTCCAAATCCCAGACCCATCTTTCAGTTTCTAGCTTTTGGATTGATTATATTCCTCGCCTTGCTTCAGTTACTACCTGCCACTCATTTTCGAGACCCATTCGACCCTTTTAGAAACTGGGCTCCTCTCCATTCTAATCCTTCTTCTCCAGTTAAGTTCAGTTATGCTCAATTTTTTTATATAGTTGGAAACTTTTTTTGTACTTGTGTAGTGATCATGATTGATGCTTTATTGTGTGTGTACTTGTGACTAAATAGTTCTGTTTTTTACTTTTACATTTTTTATGGTTATAGTTGAGAGAGTTTAGGGATGCAAGAAATGGTGATGGAGGTGGAGATGATGGAATGGTGCATGTTGTTTCATGGATGGATTGTTTAGACCTCAGAGCTCTTGCGGTTCTGGCAAATTCAACTCTGTCAAGCTCAAGGTTTGTTTCAACTTATGGAAGATGATCCTTCCATTGTTGTCAATTTAGTAACTGATTTATGGATAATCCTTGTATTGTTAGTGTTGAAAAAGGGCTTAATTTAGCTACTGCAAATTTTCAACACGGGATGTTATATCCTTTGCATGTTTATTGTCTGTATCAATATTTTAATTTCATGTTGTGTATTAGAGTTATTGTTTTACCTTTTTCATTGGCTTATTCAATTGCTTGTTATTCTTTCTAGTGGGAGTTTAAACTTGGTGCAAAAGGCTTGTTATTATGTTTTGTTGATCTCGTTTCTCTTTTCTTGTTGATGATGATCAGCCATCCAGATTTGGTTTTCTTTCATTTCTTTATTCCTGGAGGGAATGAAGACAAAGTGTCTTTCTATAAGCTGAAGGTCTTGTTTCCACATTCAAACCTTGAAATTCATGGGTAATTACGTCTATTACTATTATATTTTCTAACTTAATAATTCACTCGGAGAGGGTGTAAATGATGTTGTGGTGAAATATTGTAGGCAAGAGCAGGTTAAAGAAATAATGAGGACTGTTTTTTCTGGGGGACAATATGCTGAACCCAGTTATGAGGAAATAGTACCTTTTATCATACCCACCGTGCACAATTTCTTGAGAAAATTCATATACGTCTCAGCGAATGTAATTATGAAGGTTAGTTCTATACGTTTAGTAGTGGCCTCTCGTTTTCTGTATTGCTAGTGTTTATAGTGTTTTCTCCCTGCTTTGTTTATCTTTTTGATGAAATGGGGTATTCTTTTGAAATGTAGACATGAGCACAAATGAAGCTGTAGAAAAAAATAATCTAAACTCCTTGTGATTTTCACTTGGGATAAGTGGCATCAAGATTTACGCTTTTTTTTTGTCAGAGGATAATTCATGATATTATAAACGGCAACAGAGTATTTATCCAGATGATATTTGTCCTGAAAGATCAGTGTCATCAAGTTCCTTTACTTCTAATGCAGGCTAGAGTTGAAGAACTAATTGGAGTTGACTTGAACAACTATGCCATAGCAACAGCTGAAGACTGCTCCCGAAGATTAAAAAATTATGTGAATTTAGATGTGTTGGATGCTATTCAGAGATCGGCTTCAAAGGCATGGGTATCTGAGACACCTTATGCTAAGGATTTTTGTTTGCCAGACTTCAGCGTACTAGTTATTAATGCGAGGAAATTAGAAAAAGATTTTGTCGAGATCGTCTTATGGTGGAGCAAAGCTCTGAATTTGAGGGAAAGGTTTCAAATTCTCCTCTATTTCAGATTTCCTTTCTACATTTATGAATCTGACATGGTAGGAATTTGAATGTTTAAGGGTTTGTGATTATTTCATCAGTTTGTCGAGTGGTGGGATAGAACAATTGCAATATAAAAGGAATTCAGGATTAACTTTAACATTCTATGGAGTGTTGATGCGCTTTTAAGTTTCATGTATGAAAACAACAGGGCCATTTTGGCAGGGTGGTACATAAAATGTCAAACGAAAACAGTGGATAAAGCTTCTAAATGCTGTTATTTTTCATACTTTATTATCACCTGGCCTCATACTGTTTCATTTGTTTCTGATTGCTAGAGAACATATATTATTTTAAGGAATCACTCATCACTTTCCCCTTTTTTTTTTCTTTTTTTTTTGGTCTTGGGTTATTTGCAGGACCAATAAAAAAAATGTAGCCGTTGCATTAGCACTCTACAATAGTTATCTCAAGCTTTCTTCATCTTGGCTGGTCAAGGATTTCTCATCATCCCAAGTTAACAACAGTATGATTATCCACTACGATGGGCCCAAGACTAGTTGTAAGGAATCCATCAATGGTACTGCCTCGGAATACAGTCATGGCAATGTCTGGACTCGGTACCTTCCTTCAACCTCAGATCGAATCTTGGGCAGCTAGGATAGGTACCCCTGTAACAATGCAGAAGCAGGGCATGGGATGAAATTCGCCTTGAGATGTATAATAAGGCACTTGATGTTGTAAGTCAGATTGAACATGAAAATGTACATCTTTGAGATAATTGAACATTTAATTTTTTTTTCTTTGCTCTGATGTAATTGATTCATATCTAATATGAATGGAAATTTTCTCCACAGTAAAATCGTTCTTTTGTTGTAGAAATTAGCCATTTTATGAAGGAATTTGATTACAAGTTTCTCTCATAGGAGCAGATTAGAAGCATAACTGTTGTATACTTTGGCTCTTATCTACTAGTATCAATTTTGACTTGAGCTGTTGAAGATTATTTGAGATTAAGAATCCTGTTAGTAGCACAGCATGATAGGTCTGAAGTTTCTGGAAAAATATATGTTCATCTGATGGGATGAGATTCTTGTGTGTAGCTAAATCATTGTGCACCTGGATAATTTAATGCTCAGTTCACTAGAGAAAACTATCTGTCATCTGATTTTCTCATAATTATCTTTCATGATGCTTGAAACAACATGTGGAGTTTCCTTGAGGTCAAACAGTAAAAATCAAGACAAGAAAACAGTCAGTCCGAGATAGTCGAGATAAATCCAGGAAAGGAAGCATAGACTGCCATGCCATGTGTTTAATGCAGTAAGAACTTCAGCCTGATTCTTCTGGATTTTTATTTGAGCTTAGGGATTGTTTAATTTTTTTAAAAAAATTAAAGTAGCCGTTGGTTCCAAGGTCCTGTCTTCAATTGTATTTATTTCCCTACAGACTTCGCAAGTTTTTTCCATTTTGTCTTCTCTTAGTCCCATTGGAATCCATTTCACAGCCGGTAAGCGTGGCCGCAATCAAATCATATTCTAATTTTCATTACAGTCCCATCTGCTCTGCTGATTTTCGTAATTCTGGGGGAGATATTCATTTTCGGTTGATGCTTACCTATTATAATTCATATACTATCGTAACCAGAGCCCATACTATAGTGGCATTAAAATAATTCTTAAACAGATTTCTAAAGAAAGTGCAATGGAATGGTAGAAAGAAATGTTTTATTCAAGGACATAAATAGCATGCTGACTTGCACACTTACTATCCTTCTACATCAGGCACCATTGACTACAATGTTAAGCTTTGTTTAATGACGCAGCAGCCATGAAATGTGAGGATTTATGATGGCTAAATTACTAAACATATCTTGTATTTTGTATTTTGAGCAAGATAATAATTTATACATATAAAAACATGAACTATTACAAGTTCGTCATCCAACATGTGTTATGATATTATCCAAAACGCTCTTGTTTTATAATAAGATGCCACTTTATTTCAACAGAATTTCTTAGCAGGGGGTGATAAGATGAACTTCCACATGTGGACGTTTATACAACGAGTTCAACATCTCAGATTCGGAGGAAAGTTTACAAGATCTGGCTCACAGATCTTGAGGGAGTTCACAGTATACTAAATTAACAAGCTTGCCGTTTTTTGATAAAGACGCTAGCTTACTTTATTTTGCAGTAACCGTGTGTCTTTCTTCTAGTATTTTCACGTTGTGTTGATCGACTTCGGAAATTTCGAAGGCATGCATAAACAAAGCTGACATTTATTGTATTCAGATGAGAGAGTTCCGCCGCATATGTGAAGCCCAGTCAAAGGCCTGCAAGCTCCAACAAAGTCCAAAATTTTGCGTTGGTGTTGTCTTTCTCAGAAAAGATTAGTGATGGTGAAAGTTTAAAAATTGATACAAGTATGGAAAATCTCAATAAGCAAAGAAATGGGTTAATTTAAAAGGCAGACATTTCCAATTTGATGTGGGATGTTATCAGCACCCGCTGTTTCATGTTAGAGTTCTGACAAAGTTTGGATGGAGACAAGTTGCACTCACTTGGCTATTAAAATCATTAGGGCTGGTCTTGAAAATTCTGGTTTTGGTGTTGGTGAAATGAAACGGCACTTTATATTTTCTTATAGTTGAAGTCCTGTTTTCTATATCATTCTGCGTTAACAGAAATTTGTGTAGCGAGAATGATGAGGGAATCATGTAGGAGACCAAAGGGGAAGGTAAGATGGAGCAAACTGTATTCATTTTCATGCTTTAGACCGCAATCATCCGATTCTGATTCTGCTCAGGAGTTCATTGGTCAGCCAGGATTTTCTCGGGTGATTTTCTGCAATGAACCTCAACTGCACAAGAGAAAACCTTACAAGCACACAAACAACTCGGTATCCACAAGAAAGTACAATGCTGTCACTTTTCTACCCAATGCACTTTTAGAGTTCCGCAGAGTTGCCAATTTGTATTTTATTTTGACAGCAGCGTTGTCTATTACTTCTTTGGCTCCTGTTAAACCTGTAAATTTTGATTGCTCCATTGGTATTTATGGTGGGAATCAGCATGCTCAAAGAGGCTGTTGAAGATTGTTATAGGTTTCCGCAGGTAACTTGAAGCAAAACATGGCATGAATTCTGATTTTCTCCTCGCATCATTTGACAGTTCTCATTTCTCATCAATTATTATCTGTCACTTTATTTTCCATCACCCTGACATTTCAGAATTATTATATTCTTACTTTAAAGTGAAATTTAGATAGATTTTCATGCTCTGATTATGCTATCATTAATTCTCCGCAGGACTTGAACGTAAACACTTGAAATGTAAAGGCTCGTGCAGGAAATGGCTTATTTGTGGATAAATTGTGGAGTGGACTTTCGGTAGGAGATGTTGTTAAGGTTAACAAGGATGAATACTTCCCGAGTGATCTTCTTTTGCTGTCTTCAAGCTATGAAGATGGTGTTTGTTATGTGGAGACTATGAACCTTGATGGAGAAACGAATCTGAAAGTCAAGAGATGTTTAGAGGTCACACTTGATCTGAATGAGGATGCCAAATTCAGTGAACTCAAAGCTACTATCCGTTGTGAGGATCACAATCCAAGCCTTTACAATTTTATGGGGAATTTAGAGTTTGATAACAAAATGTACCCCTTGAGCCCTTCTCAACTACTTCCAAGAGATTCAAAACTTCGAAACACCGATTATGTATATAGAGTCGTGATCTTCAGCGGGCATGATACAAAAGTGGTAAGGAATTCCACAACGTCGCCATCAAAGCGAAGCAGGCTTGAAAGAAAGATGGATAAAGTCATCTACCTACTTTTCTCTATACATGTTCTGATTTCGCTGGTAACTTCCGTCAGGTCTGCTGTGGTCATCATATCTGATATGGGTCAATGGTGGTACCTTCTTTTGGAAGATTCTGATCCACTCTTCAATTCGCCAAACCTGTGAAATCAGGTTTTCTACAGTTCACAAGGGCTCTCATATTTCTCTGTATGTCTCCATCGGAGCTGTCAAAGTTCTACAAGCTATGTTCATTAACAAGGATATACAAATGTATGATGAAGCAACCTGCAAGTCTGTCCAAGCTTGAACTTCAAATTTGATTGAAGAACTTCGGTCAATTAGAAATCATTGTGCCAGATAAAACTGGAACTTTGACTTGTAATCACATGAAACTTCAAATTTGATTGAAGAACTTCGATAGGCTTGCAGAAAATGGTAGGGCATAGCAAGAATCAACAACTTCACACCTTTCAAATTATGCAGAAGATGGATTTCGAACTCTAGCATTTGCTTACCGAAAACTTGAGCAGGCCGAGTACGAACATTGGAACTTGCTATTTATGCAGGCAAAGACGACAATAGGACCTGAGAGAAGAATTACTGGATCAAGCAACCGAAAAAATAGAAAAAGAACTAATTCTGTTGGGGGTTGCTTCTGTCAAAGACAAGTTGCAGATTTTTTCTCTGTGGAGATCACCCTAAAGTGTCTCATTTTTTCTCTGTTCTGCAGATTTTCTCGCAGCTTACATCTGCAGAACATGAAACAGTTTCATGTATGTTTGAGCATAGAAGCTGAGTCCAACAGCCAACCGAAGGTGAAAACTTCAAAGAGAGATGCTATTAACAGCTTTTTTCCATTTGTGCACCATCTCAAAACTGAGAAATCAGTGGAAAAGATAACGTAATGTCATGCAAACTCCAAATACACTTAATGAGGAGCTCTTTTTTTCCTTGCTGTGTTTTCCTGTGAACTTGGTTGGTAATTGCAGATTTTCTTTGGTACTAACAGATTGCCTTCTCCTAGTATTTCAGGCTATGAAAGAGGATATTGTGCATCAGATTGAAAGTTCATGCCAAGATACCATTACAGATTCACCCTTTTGCTTTGGTGGTGGATGGAAGAGCTCTCGAAATTGCTTTGAAACCCGACGAGAAGGACCAGTCCTTCATTTCTTTTTAAATTTATATTCAAAATGTTTTTGCCAAGATAAGAAACTATTTTTTCTTCCTTGTAAGAAATAAAGGAAAACCTTGGTATAATCACTAACCTATATAGTATATATCTCCATCCTTAACGGAGTCCCAAAATAAAATATTTTATCAATTTAGACTCAAATGTTTCAGACATTTCCCAGTTGGAATTTTCTATATATGTTTACTTTTAACATTTCTATGCACATTATGCTATAAAACGATGCTGTTTGTAAAACTTGTCCAAAAAAACGATAGATATTTGATAAAAGGATCCAGTTGAGAAATGTCCAAGACGTTTATCGGACCTAATTGATAAATTATTTTGTTTAGGGACTCAGATGATAATTAAGTGTCTAATTTTAGGTTTTTAAAAAAATGGTTTTAAGTAGAGGGAAAAAAAAAAAAATTCTAATTTAACGGACTGCAACTGTCTAGCTGCCATAACCTAAACGCCTCCATTTCCTCTCTTCCCAGCTCCTTAGGGTTTGCTCGCTACCTCAGAACACAACCACTGCCACCACCCCACCGCCATCTACTCCACCAGCGGAAGCATCTGGAGCTAAATAATCACAAACCCTCTCACATGGATAACAGAGGGGAAACTTTGGTTGATAACAGTCCCGAAGACATACGCTGGCTCTGTAACCTGTCAGAATCGGAGCTTGTAAGTTAAACATGGATTTTCTCATTTATTTCTTGCTCGTATAATTCATGGTGAATTAAATAGTTTTATTTTTTTAAATTTCTGTTTGCAGGATATGCTTATTACGTTAAAATCATTAATTCTTCATCGGGCAAAGGTACTCGGTCATGATGAACTTGCCAAGAAATTCGATTCGCCGACGCTTCGAGCCGTCGGTATTTTTTATGCTCTTTTTTTCTTTTGTTTTTAATTATTTTTTATCGATTGTAAATTGATATGGAGTTATGGTGAACTGTTGAAAGTTTAATTCAGAAAATAATTTATGTGACGGGAAGTTGCGCTGAGCCAGCTAAGTGTCTGTCCGGGTTTTATCTGACCTGCGCCAGAAGGTGTGCGCCAGAGTTTCTCACCATAAAAAAAAAAATTTCATGCATGCGGTGCAATTTTTGCATTTCAGTCGTGTGTGTGAAACATCTGTGCTGAGAATTTGATTCTAACTCGCCACGCATGTATTGTATGCATGGCTGGAATGCGATGCTCATGACATGTGTGACTATTGCTAGTGTTGCTCTGAGGTCTTTCTTGTTAAGTTGTCTTATTTATTTGTTTGTTTGTTTGTTTGGTGTACAGGATTCATTTTTATTAGGGTTTGTACTCTGTCTGACTTGTTCTCAATGGCGATTGACGTTAGAACTGGAGTAAAATGTTGTGAGATTAATTTGGTGGCTGCATTGTTAGAGCTTGAGATGCTTAATGTTATGTGGCCCTAACTTGCATTCTAGTGTCATTTATGACCTCTGCTACATCCTCCAAACCCAATTAGTAGTTGAGAATCCACTGAATCTTCTAGCCCTTTAAGGATCACATTGCAGTGCTCGTCTCTATAAGCTTGTGAACACGAACACTCTTGATCAAGTAACTGTGTGGCTCAAGTCCTTAAACTGCAATTGCGAATCACTCTTGATCATTTGCTTAGAATCCTTCTTTGGCAGCTCCAACACTAAAAAAATGCCCTTACATGCCGAATATAATAACAGAATGTCTGCATCATTTCCCTGGCTGAATGCACCTTCCTTGTAACTTGAATCAATTCTGTGAAGTTTTCAACTTTTATAGTGGCTAAGAAAGTCTTGTGTTTTCTCTGAGCCATATGCAGGGCTCTTTTTGATGGAATATCTGAAAGGAAAGGTTAAAGATTTATCACATGTTCAAGGCTTGACTAAGCTTGCTGCATTCTCGGATTGTTGCAATCTATTAAAAGGTAATCCTGGGGACGACTCCAGCATTGAAGAGCTGAAGGCTTCCATCGATATTGATGAAAGAAGGAGACCAATCAAAAGGTATGAAGTATCTCAAAGTGCAGTTGTTAATGACTTAAGTTATGATTTATTTTGGTTAGATGCTTGGACCTTGCTGATAGTTCTAGAATTATTTTTTTATCAATTCATTTACCTACCTTCATTGGAAAGTTGGAATTATATTGGTGGTGATGCTTTAAAGGAAACAAGTTATGATTTTTTGCAAGATTTGTACTAAGAACACCATGATTATCATTCTAGATTTAGTATCTAGTTTTTGTCGAAAATTTGATCTCTCTGTCTTTCCTTGTGCTTTTATTAATGCCGCTACTAGAACTTTCATGTAAAACTACATCCAATTGATCAGCATCTGGTTCATTTTGTTACTTTGATTTTCCTGAAGGACGATTAATACTTGTTCATTAGTTTAGAGAAAATGCTTGAGGGGTTATGTACTTGCTGAGAGATTTTGTCCTTTATTTCTGTGTGGTCAACTGATACTGGTTCCTGCAGATTTTAAGTTAAAATTAAAGGTGATGTTTGTGTTTCTTTGGCAAACTATGGATTTTTTTGCAGCCCTATTATCACTTCCTTTACAACCGAAGTCTACATCCTTGAAAACATACCCAACCACAACCATACAGGCTATGTAGTCATTGTCATTCATGTTTCCTAGATTGCAAAATCCATCTTGGACAATGAATCAGTTTCCTGCCAATTGAATATGTGAAAAGGTTTTTCTGGACACCAGTGCCTATCATTAAATTGAGTATACGTGGCATACATTTTTTTTTCTCTGCTGATTGTTTGTTTGGTGGTTCCTTGCTGAAATTTGTGGCTATTAAAACAAATGGTATTGATGAAGTTCTACTGTCTACCCATGATTTCTGATACATTTTGTTAATCTTTCTGTTAATCGAATTTTTCACAGAGCAGGTGAAGAGGCAACCAAACAGAAGAAACAGAGATTATGACATTATGTCAGCATATCAAGGCAACACTGTTGACTAACAGCAGTTAACCAATTTCTCAGAGGAAGGCAGGCTTTTTGCTGATGTTGGCTCCAAAGATGCAAAACTGTATCATATATTTTTGCCACGTACTAGTCTTTCTACCCTCCTTTGTGGATCTTGTATGTGAACATGGGAAGATCTATATATAAAGCAATCTAAAAAAAAGAAAAAATTCTCCAATAGATTGTTATTAATTGAGATATTGACCAGTTCAATTTAGAAATGCAATCTTAATTTTGGTGCAGAGCTTGCTCATTGTTTTCAAGCCAATATACGTATTTTATAAGCCATTTATTTGGGAATCCTGGTGCAATAAGCTTTGTGCAAACCATTTATCTGAGATGCAAATCAATTTGGATTATAAGCCATATGAGCAACTATGGAAGCCATTCGGGTGAATAAGCAAACACAAAACGCAAGACAAATGCCGAATTCAAGATCACCATGGAAGTCCAGTTATGGTCCGAGTTCTTCTGGGTAGGCCAACTGTTGTCCGAGTTTCTGGTGTGAAAACTGAGATTGGATTTTGAATCAAAATGTATGCCACTCTTGAGCTGCATGGCTTGATGAGCTATTTCATAATGGGGATTAAGGATTCATGGGATTCTCGGGGTGGGGAGGGGACAAGAGTGGGGATGTGATGGAAGAAGCCACTGAAATACATCGAACAGCCTTTTGAGGGAGTGGGCTTTAGTCATTTCTTCATTCTTTCTCCTGTTGCGACCAGAGCATGATTTTCTTGTTGGCCGTGCTTGTTTTTTTTTGTACCAACAAACGCATGGCAACAAGGGGCCATGAGGGCCCTCCTGCTCTTTAAAGATCTTGAAAGGAAATGTCAAATTCTCCTTTCACGTACAGCAACATTTGTTTTTTTTTCATGTCTAATTATAAAACATTATTTAATATCCCAATTCCTAATCCAATAGATTGATTCACCTAAAGAAGCAGTTCATAAGTTGAAGAAGTGTTTCCCAACCCTAATGGACACACACTCTGCTTCAACAAGTTAGCGACAATGGAGAGCCTCTCTTGTGGAATTTCTATTTGGAAGGGAGTTAGCTCCCTAAGCCAGAAGAATCAATTTCTTCTCTCCAAAGTCAAACTCTCCATCCCCTTTATCCCCATGCTTTGTAACATCCGAAGACAATATCATAAATTAGCGCCATTCATCCAAAGTTTGTTCGAGGCCAAAAGAAATGATTAAAGATACACCACACTGTCCCCCCTCGCTCTCCATATCTTTCTTTTTTCCTACTTTTCCTCCTCGTTTATTCCAAAATTTCACCTACAAGCTTCCATATATATATATATATATATATATATGGAGACAATCACCGAGCAAGTAGACGCCCGAGACAAGGGTTGATCAATGACAACGCAAGGCTCTTGAAACCATTGCAATTACTTGAATGGTGTTATGAGGTACCATCAGGGGGGGGAAAAGAAGTGGATAAAAAGCTGGATAGGTCTACAAGCCATGCGAAGGGATCTTATCGTATCATAACCTTGTACAAGATTATAGCATGGTGTCGGTTTAAAAACGAATAAACGTACACTAATCACTTTTAATTAGTGGTTAATGGACACGGGACCTAAAAAAGATTTACTTAAGCATCAAGGCACCCTCTCCCAATGATGTTATCCTCCTATAAAATTTATTCCCTCCATGAGTTCACCCAAGACAAGAAGATGGCTACTGTCTCGGATGGAAAAGCAATTCCACCAATGAAAATGGAACTCAAATTCTACTCTGAAAATTACTCCTATATAGTATTATATATTTTAATTGATCAACAAACAAACATGGCCTTATGACTTTGGGCTGATTAGCAGAGGGAGGTATATTTTAAAGGTCAATGTCATTACATCATTTCTGTGATTTTGTTCATGTTAAGCTCCAGGCAGAATCTTTCAATTGAAATCAATCAAGGGAAAATCTTGGTGACAGTGCTAATTCGACCACTCATATTTCTTTCTTTTTTAATATGAAGCAAAAGGGCAAGGGGATCCCGTCTCTTTCCTGCTATGATTCAAAAGAAAAGTGTAAAGTATCCCTGATTATATATATATATATTACCATTATTTATATATTATTTTCTCCCTGTAAATATTTATTAGTAATTAATTTCCTGCCGGCCGATGGAATAAGTTTTATGATTGTATTTTATTGTACAAGTAAAATTGATTTCCAGTAACAAAATTATTGTAGGCCTGTCATTATCCTTATCCTCAGGACAAAAGGTAAGAACATGCCAACATAACTTTTTTATTTGTCTGTTTCATTTTTCTTACCTTCCTATTTTATATTTCTTCGTGGTCAATTTTTGTTACCTCGTTATGAATGGCACGGAACCTCTTTGGAGTGTGTATACTTTTGTGTTTAAATTTTTTTTATATATTTTTTTTGTTTTAAATAAGTTTTTCTTTTAATTTTTTATTATTTTGATGTGTTGTTGTTAAAAATAAATTTTAAAAAATAAAAAAAATATTAATTTAATATATTTAAAAATAAAAAATACTTTAAAAAAAAACCGTTGTTATAATCTCAAACACTACAGTTGAAAAAACCCTTAGTGCTTCGTCTTCCTTTTGATACTATACGGCTTCAAATTTACAGAGGTAGGATGCAAATAACCACTGATTAATAGAGTGTTGCTTGTTTGTTAATCTCAATCACCATTAACTGAATGTTGCTGAATACTAATCCCAAGAATTTTTCTATTAATGTATTGACCAAAGATGTATAGTTTTGGTTTCAGGACAGAAGAAGAGACAAAGAGAAATTAAACAGTAAATTTCCTTATTCTTCTTCGAAAGCATTTAACCGCACAAAATTGTTCAGAAACAAATTTAAAACAAAAAAAAACAATTTTATTATTAAAACAAATTTTTTTTTAGTTTAACGTGGATGTCCGGGCTAGCTTGCGCGTACCTCGACTAATCTCACGAACCCTGAACTTAACGACCATGTAAGCCATCATATGAGCAACCACAGAGCTCGAACCTGAGACCACAAAGAGAACAAATCTTTTGGTCCCAAGCTCTTATCACTGGCCACCACCTAGATGATTAATAATACTATAAAAGAAAAACTCTATATTCTTAACCTTTTTTTATAGGTTTTGAAAAAAATTAGTCCGTTCGCAATGGAGTGGAGCGCAGAAAAATAACGTCTATATATAATAGACGTCGATCACATGGGTTTGAACTGAAGCAAATTCAAAACTGGAATCGATTTCTCACGACAAAAACCACTGTTATGCATGGGTTTAAATTTTCTAGGTTCCGAGCATGGTATTATTTATTTTTGTGTTTTTAAAATATTTTAAAAAAAATTAAAAATATTTTTTTGCTTTAAATTAATAGTTTTTTAGTTTTTTCATATCTATTTAATATGTTGATATTAAAAATAATTTTTTAAAAATAATTTTTTTTATTTTAATATACTTTTAAGTAAAAAACACTTTAAAAAACAACTATTACCTCACTCTCAATCACGATTTAAAGAAGATCCGTATCTAGTGACCATAAAATTAAACAAAACTTGATATATTATTAAAGAAATAATTAATACGTAAATAAAACTATGAGCTGATCACTTGCCCTTATCAAACACACATGAAACACATATACAAGAAGTGTTAGTGAAGAGTGCTTTGGGTGGATTAAATCATAAACTCGATCAAGTCTTCGTGAGAAATAAATTAATAAATTATCAGCTTTGGGAATATTTCGGTAATTAAGATGAATATTATTCCAAACATAAATAATTAAAAAGAAAAGAAGAAGAAGTAGAAAGGGAAACGACTAAGAATTAAACTCTCAGCAATTCTTAATTTTTTATACAAATCCTTGGATCCTAAAAAGTAAAGAGCTAGCTCCAGCCCTCGTGTTTCATGTCATGTAGTCACCTGGCTGGACTAGCTAGCTACACCAGACCAGTTACCTTAAAAATAAGTTTGACCAGAATTATTTGTAGAAATTTGTCATTCATGTTACACGATCTTACACTATATATATATATATATATATATATATATATATATATATATATATATATATATATATATATATAACATCCTGTCATTGTATGCCTTTTGTTTCAATGAGAGACTTTAAGCATCCTTGAGTCTTTTTCTTTTTTTTACCTTAACTATATAAGAGCATACATGCTAGTGTAGGAGTCCTCGATCTTGAAGCTTTATTGGGTGGACTAGTCAAATATTTACTTACAAATTTGCTTGAAAGCGCACTTGTACGTTCCCACCCACGAGGAAAGAACCATTTCACATTATATATATATATATATATATATATATATATATATATATATATATATATATATATATATATATATTATGGCATGGGAATTTAACCTCTTTTTTTTAGATTTGTGTTTTCTCTCGTTAATTTTCTTGAGAAACGTTTTTTAATTAAAAACAATTTGTTCCCTTTATGATTAAATTTTTTTTGAAAAAAATTATTAATTAAAAAAAATAAGGTATTCATGTTACCATTGAAAAGATTGATGAAAGAAAAGTAATGCGTTGATTGCTCTCCTAATTGGAATTGATTGATTAAAATTAAATTTTATTTTTTTTGTTTAAAATTAATTTTTTTTTATGTTTTTGGATTGTTTTGATGTGCTGATGTCAAAAATAAATTTTAAAAATAAATAAAAAATTATTTTGATATATTTATAAACAAAAAATACTTTTAAAAATAACTGTTATTGAGAATTTTATATGACCGATGAGAGTTGTTTTGGGGCTGAAATAAGAGTATCATTTCTTCTATATTGGGACCCTCTTTGCTTTGAATTTCATGCCTTTTATTGTTTCTAAAAATTTGAAATTCTTGTTGCTGCCTCTCCTTTCCTTTATACCAACCGAAAGAGATTGTCGTTTTTTTTCCCCTTCTTCCAACGCTAGAAAGGATAGATATCTCTATATGGGTTGACTAAAATGACTATATATGTACATCAAGGAACATCACTATAACATCATCACCAATATGCAATATTTCCATTGCTTTGACCAGAAAAAAACCTAATTAAATTGTCTCTAAGCGGCGGGTTCTAGATTTCTTCCTCCATGATAGAATAATTGTTTCACCTAATTTACCTGCCTAGGTGAATTTCTTTTGTTCCTCCAAGGGATGCAAAGGAGTGTAATTGTTCCACCATCCAATTGCGTTCTTGGATGGTGAGAGTTAGTTGAGTGATTGAAGACACGGCTTTGAAATTACACAAGACAATTGAACAATGGCTTATAAACCAACATTGTCGGATTGACATCAAATTAATTAAGACCACTTAATTAGTTCTTGCCTCTTGGGAATTTTGTGTCTGCTCTTTTTCTCGAAATTAACCCCCCTTTGTCATAGCCAAATTAACTCTTTGTTTGCTAAATTTTAGGCTAAATTTGTATTTCAAAATCCTTGATGATGCATGAAAACGATGTTTTGCCCAAGGAGGAAATGACACGGCGGAAAAATTCCATGTT
The DNA here is from genome assembly GCF_000002775.5 of Populus trichocarpa. Classification (NCBI taxonomy): domain Eukaryota; kingdom Viridiplantae; phylum Streptophyta; class Magnoliopsida; order Malpighiales; family Salicaceae; genus Populus; species Populus trichocarpa. Next base: position 16,275,456 of record NC_037287.2, on the reverse strand, counting down.
CTTAAAGTATAAATTTTAATTTAAGTTAAACCCGAGGTTACATCATGACAATTAGTAAAAATTTCATGAATCTTCAAATCTTTTATTTACAACGAACAGTCATCTCCCTTTCATTATCTACTTTATTTATAATAATCCCACTACTCTATATATTTTAAAAAGATATATAAAATATTAAGAATATAAATAAAAGAATATCTTCACTTGATATTTTTTTTATTTGTATTTATCTATTTTTATAAAGTAGATTTCATTGAATAATTAATATAGTATCACTAATCACAGCACGAGCACCATAAAAGACACTATATCAATAGTTATTCAAATAAAAATTCCTTGATTTATAAATCACCGCAGTGTTCTCAAGCAAGACAGTAAAAAGTACATATAATGAGCCTCAGCTATAGGTAGAAAACTAGAATCCATGATGGTAACTCGATTGATTTTGATTAAGTGTGAAAACAATCATATCAAAACCTAATGATGACGACCATTGAGATCATCAAATTGAAGACATTAATTATGAGTTAGTTAGGAAATTATGAAATCCTGGAGTAACCATCAACTTTTAGAAATGCAAGACCGTTTACTACTTTCTAGGACTTGATTAAAAATGATAAATCACCTTGGTTTAATTAATCCTTTGGTACCACCTAGCTAGCTAGCACTGGAGCCCTACATCGATCCTTTCCATGATAGGGATCCTGCAGCGCCTAGCGTTTTGCATTGCCTTTTCAAAAGCATACCATAAGGTAGCGGTTGGTTGCATCTTTAGTTAGTTTTTTTGTCATCTCCACTGATTAATTTCTAATGCCAATCAACTTTTTTTTAATTATTAATTAGCTAGGGTTCAGCATCTTTAGTAAATAGTTCAACAACCATCATCACAGTTTTTTAAAATCATTTTGTTTGATTTTAAGAATTTTTTATGACAAGTTGTCTGCTGTTCATGTTTTCGTAAACACAATGAAAAACAAGTTTTCTGTGTTTGTTTCTAAAAATAAAAACAAGATTTACCAAAATATTCCAAGGTGATTTTATGATATTCATATAATTATTAATTGATCAGTTATTTTCTAAACTCATTTTAATTTTAAAAAAATAGATAAATGCATGCAATACAAGTAAGAGAAAAAAAATATTCTTATTATTTTTAATAATTCATAAATCTTATTTTTTTTTAATGGGTCATTACATTTGTATCTATATCTTTTTTACATAAATTTCATAAAATAATTAGTATGACGTGACTAATTATTTCATATGCATCATAAATTTTTTTCCCAAATTATCATTTGAAGCTGTAACCTATGTAATAAATTTGTTACGTGGTGCATGGAATGTAATGGGATGGAGGCTTCAGAGAAGAAATTTCATATAGATAGGACAGTATTTTTTATTTTTATTTTTTTTACCATGAGATTACCAAGAGACGAATTCAATTTCTTGTTGTGTAACTATCCAACCGTCAACCTTTAAGGGGGGAAAATCCAGTTGAAGAAACCTCTATTTTTAAAAACAAAAGTTCTTCCAGGGAAGTTACTATTCATTAATTGATTATGCCAAAATAAGCAAGCAACACACTAAGCATGCAGTGCCTGGTCTTTATTAAGCAATAAAAGGAAAAGCAGCTGGTTTTGTATTCCAAATTAAGACATGTTGTAACACTGTTCTCAACTATGTTTTTAGGGTTAGTGGGAGATGTAATTAGTGTGTTCTTGAAGCATATTCATTGACCAAATGCTAGTAAACCCGGCCCACAGTTGACTAACACACAATTATTGTATCCATTAACTCAAAAGATTATGCAATTGAGCACTTCATTATGAGTTAGTTTAAACAGGGCCACCTGAGATTGATCTAACGCACATACACATCTGGTTAGTTTATAAAAAAATAAAAAAGATTTAATTGGACCATTTAATTTGTTGTTTTTACTCTCCTTTTTTTTTGTCACTGTAGAAGGACATGGAGACTTGCATGCGCGCGCTACCTAAAGCAGAAGCAAGTTCTTGATTTAATTAATCAGATTTTGATCTCCAAGTTTCGTAATCATTGCTTTGATTTAATTTAATTAATCAACAATAGCTTCTCTTTAATGATATATATAGCTGACTTTTGAAGAAGAACAACATGCCCTTGCTCATATTCATAATTATTCTTGCCACGATATTGCTACATGCCATGCTTGGTTGGAAATTAATTAAAATGCGTGCGTTGCTATATTTGATAAGCAACGCTTCATAATATTAATTCTATATTAGCTTGACTTTGATATTTGTCGACTGTACTATATATTATTTCATGGTGTTTTGTATTTATCCTTCTGAAGATAACTACTTGTATGGATTGATCAAATTGACACGCCTACTTGCGAAATGAGCTACGTACGTACCGACATCACTCGTGTCCTCTTCTTCATTCTACATATTTTATTAGTTTCCAACTACAAAGTTAGTACCCTTGTGTGTTGTTGTGGATAACTTCTCATTAATGTTATTAGACCTCCATTTCGTGAGTCAACAATGTGATTTGTAAATTGAATTGTTGGATGGGTTCAAATTTTAAAGCTGATATAGCGTGGTCTAGAGTACTAAAGTACGTAGACGTTGATCTAGTGTGATCTAAATGACTTTAAGGATACATCTACAAATCAGTCAACTCATGCAGTAAAATCTTGTTTGAATATTATATATATCCAAAAACGACATGCAAAAATCATATTTATAACACAAAAATCATATTTTAAGTTATAAGATCGAGATAAACTCATAAAAAAACTTTGAAGATAATTATGAAACCAATATTAAAAAAAACGAATGCAGAATAATATATATAATCGTACAAAGACAAATTCCAGAAAAATATTAATTACACAAAAGGATAAAAAGAAATGAGGGTGAGAGAAAACATTAATTATAGGTATAAAAATTTTAATTGAATTGAAAATAGCTTTAATAAAAGAGAAAAAATATAAAAAAATAAGGGTTAAACTAAAAAAATAGATTAAATGATGAAATTGAAAGAAAAAAAATTCAACAAAAATGCCAAGAACAAAATTAAAAATTAAAAAAAAGGACTAAAATAAAAAATCAACCTTATGAGAAATTACAATTGAATGACTAAATTGAAAAGAATAAAAACATCTATAAATGAAAAAGGAATGAAATAAAAAATTAATAAAATGAGGATTGAAATTGAAAAGTAAGAAACAAATACATTACCTGTCATCAAAGAAAAAAAAAGAAAAAAAAACCAAACAATCACATGTGACAATCCGACCACTGTCAGCTGCCACATGCCACTTCAAATGAAAAAGGATCGCTGATACATCTAGAGAGACGATGGAAGGTGAGTTACGTTCACCAAGTGACGTCACACGCATCGCCTAAAAAGCACCAATGCATGTCACCCATGTGTTGGGGCATACCGACACGTTCCAGCAGCTTTAAATATTAAAATTCTGGAAAAAAAGAGTGAAAATACCAAAATGGGGTGGAAACGGTGATGGTGTTGGATAGACTGATTCTAATGCTGGTGCAAGTTTTACGGGAGAAGATTTTGATGAGACTACATGTAAAAGTTCTTATAAAGAGACTCTGATTAATTAGTGCAGCCCTTGATATTCCTGTGGAAGAGGAGCAAGAAGTTATTTGGTTTTAGGAGGAATCCGATGATGATGAGGATGATCGTGAAGAATGTCCTCCTATTCGTTTATCGTCTAGCCATATGAAACGAAAAGGAAAACCTTAGGAACCAACCCTCGTAGTCAAAATTCTAGGGTCGGAATATAGGGTACAAATTCTAGTCTAATTTAATAAATCAATGGAATCTCAAGAAGGATTTTGTCCTTGTCGAGTTGTGTAACGGGTACTACCTTGCTAAGTATCTTTATGATGAGGATTATAATGACCCCGAATGGTGTCTGATCATATCTTAACGGTCCTGGAATGGCATCCAAATTTCGATCCTTATAAAGCTTCCATTGATAAAGATATGGCGTGGCTCAGAATTCCCAGGGTCCTGGTGTAATATTATGATAAGTTAATCCTCACACACTCTAGGAACAAGCTAAGGTGTAGAATTCTGGTCGACGAGAACAATGAACTTAGCACTAGAGCAAGATTTGCTAGGGTTAGTGTTGCAATCAATCTGAATGAACTTGTGAGATCTACGATTAGAATATTGAGGCGTTGAATTTGGAAGGCTGAATATGAAGAAATTTATTTAGTCTGTTTTGGATGCGAAATGTATGGGCATAAAAGGAGAATTGTAGTCATGGTGAGATCGATGATCATGAGCCAAATATGGAAGGACCAGTGCCTCAACCTGCTCATCCCACAGTTGAGCAAACTTTGGTGATGATTCGATCGGAGTTGATTTGTTTTATGAGAAAAAGTAATAAAGCCTAAAAAAGGCACAAACCACAGCCCATAAGGACACATGTAAACAATTATACGATGGGTACTTTATGTGAGGACATTACTGTGTCTATTATAGCTGAAACTAAAAATTGTTTTTCAAGAGTGTCACTCCTTCATTTTAGGGTTACGATGAAGACATGTAGTTATATATTGTAGATGAGGTGCAACAGAGACTTATCGGCTGGAATATTGATAAGCTTTCTGTAGCAGGTTGAATAACTATTTTTCAATCAGTGTTGACTTCCTTGCTATGTATACTATGCATTCGGCTTGTTTACCAAAGGGTACGTACTTGTGAAGCTATTGAGAAGATTCTTAAGAGGTTCACATAGGGTGATGCGAAAGATGCTCGCAAAGTCCATTTAGTTTAATGTAATGGGATTTGTAAGCATGAAGAGTTTTGTGGATTGGGAATAAAAAAGCTTGGCTTTATGAATGCTGCCTCTTGTGAAGCTTTGATGGGGTATTTTGTCTGGTCAAAATCATTCATAAACTCAAAACAAAATATGTTTGGGAGGATGGTATGCCTATTAGCATAGCTGCTGCTTCACCATTATGGATCAGGGCAATCTGCAAGATCTTGTCTTTAGTTTTGAGTAGTGGTGCTTGACTTAATTTCGAGTAATGGGATGACAACTCGATTATGGTATGACGATTTGATAGCAGGGTTTGATTCTAAGCTGGTGGATTGTGATGTTGGTATTATTTCTGAGGAACAGCGCTTAGTTGGACTGTTAGTCGGTTTATTGATGATAATGGACAGTGGAATTGGTCACTGTTTGATCACTTACTTCCGATTGAGGTGGTGTTAAGGGTGGCAGCTACTTTCCTTCCTCGTCATGATCGTTCAAATATGTTTCAGTACCCAAAGCTCCATCTTTAATCTTCATTTTTTTTATTGCATGGTCGGTTTGTTTGGAGGGAACTGGTAATCAGGTATCTTTTAATGCTGGATATTTTGATAGATGGATTTACATGAATCTCACCGGTGATTATGGTAACTAAGGTGTGGATATATAATACTGCCACTGTGTTTGGAATTTCAGTTTGAAAACTTCAGAAATCGCAAAAATTAACATAAAAAAATGGGTTGCAACAAAAAAAAATAGATATTTTTGTTTATATAATCTTAAAAAAAAATTAAATAAGAAGAAGGATACTGAAAGATTGAGTGTTGAGGTGGCCGGATTTATAATGATATGACCTTGATTTGTGACAAAATAAGAGGAATGTTGTTTTTTGCATAAAAAAAAGAAGAAGAAGATGAAATGGGGGAGGGAGAGAGAGGGTCATCTCGCAGGTTATAACTTAAATATTGCCAACGGATTTTTCAATGGAAGTTAACAATGATACTTTTTCATCAATAATTATATCGACAATATTGACATGTTAGATTTACCGACGGAAATATCAAGAAAACACCTACCTAATTTTTTTTCATACCTTGAATTTTATCGGTAATTTTCTCGGTATTTACTGATAAAATTTTCTATTAATAAATACCAACAAAAACAATGATGTCACATTTCATTGGTAAATATTACTATAATTTAATAACAATATTTTTTATATTTATATTTAACAATTTTTTGATAATGATTTTTTAAAGCGAATACATATGATTCTCGTCATGATAATCTTGGTTGTGTAGTTGCAAAATGTTTGATTCATGATGGTGTTATTCTTAAATGAGTCTTGTCGAAATACATATGTTTAATTAAAGGAAATGACACAAAAAAAAATAGATAACAAATATAATCAACACAAATTCTATTAAAATAGTATCATCATATATAATTAATTTTAATTCAAAACTTTTATTATTAAATATTTTATCTACAAATAATTTACTGAAATACAAGTTAAACAACTTTATTTGTATTAGTATTAGGTCTATCTTTAAGAGGAAAAAAATCCTAATAAATAATTATAGAGTTATTCTATTATTTCTAAACTAAATAGGAAAAATAAAATTATAAAGTATAATATTTGATTTTCTAAACTAAATAGGAAAAAAAATTAAAAACACCATAAATGAAAATATTTTTCTAAACTAAATAGTAATGAAAATAATTAAGGAAATAAATATTTTTTCCTAAGAATCCTCCAACATTAGTCTCCTTAGAGAGAATTTGTTCTTGAGTTCAATTTAATCTTGTCTTGATTTTGTGGATATTCAATCAAGACTTTTCAATCCCTTTTCTTTATTTACTTTCAGTAAATAACAATTTTAGATATAAACTTTATTCTTTTCATGTTAAAATTTACATAAGAACTAATAATTAGCAAATTATTTCTCTTCCAATAAATTCTAAAGTAATAAATTGCAAATCTTAAATTTGCTTAGTCAACATGTGTTGTATACACATAACCCTTGAACAAGCTATCTTTGTAATAATAGTAAGTTTTTAATTAAAAAAATTAACATAGCCTAAATCAATAATTTTTTTATTAAGCACTTTTTATGTTCTCATTGCACTCAATCTCTAACTTATTAACGATAACATTATTGATAATATCATCATTGCTATTAATATCATTATTTATACTAATCATTATCAATATAATTATCATCAAAATAAACATTATAAATTGATGAATAATATTAATATATATAACTCATTATAAATGATATTATTAAAATCTTTACTATATTTATCTTGATCAAAAGGCTACCATCTCTGCTCTCGTCCCTAAAACAGGTTTTTAAAGTTGGTCAAAGATTAAATTAATTAATCTTCCACCATAAAATTTCCAAATAGGCTATCCTCGTTCAAAAAGGAAAGCATATATAAAAAAACTGTATATTTTATTTTCCTATTTGGCACCAATTCTACAAATTAACAATACACTAAAACATGCGGAGTTTTAACTGTAGCAAATTTTATTATGTACTCTTTCATAAATCATTATGGATTGAAATAGTTAATTTTTTAAAAAAATTAATTTGATCCTCGAATTTGTTTTTCATAATTGAGTTTTTTTTAGTCTGGATTTGCATCCAATTGCATGTTTTTCAATTTTTTTTCAAAATTATCCCCGTGAGTTTAGCAGGACAGTCTAAGTTAACTCAGGTGGATCAAATATTTTTTCATCTCAATATTACATTAAAATATCGTTAAATTCATGGTTAAAATGAATTTGCGAAATTTGTGCTTTTAATGTGGTCATGTGTTATATTTGTTTTCTTTTACCAAGGAATTAACCCAAGAATGGTACGATACTTGAATGAATCTTGTTTTTCTATCAAGCAATCTAAGACCAAATTGTGCTGGTAAGAGAGTTTTAATAGGGTTTTGTTTTGTTTTTTTTTTTTACCATAACTGTAATAAATTAAGAAAGTAAGATGAGGTGTCTCGTACATTATAGTCCAAAGATCAACAGAGCTTTGATGGAAAACAAAGATAAAGAACAGACACATCCCATTCGCTAGCTGCATCATGGTGATTCGTGAATCTGTTCAAATACGTGAGAGGGCCCACCAGAAAAAACATCATTGCATATCTTTAACTGTCAAAAGCATGCCTTTAACCATTCCATTTTCTGCCGTATTATAATTACTAATGCTATCATTAAGCTGCTGTGTTCGCTCTCCAAGCTTAATCGGAGGTGGTGGTAAATATATAGGTTGTTTTCTTTTTTATTTCTCTTGAGAAAAGAAATCTTATGAATATATCGATCTAATAAGAGAGATTTGGAAATCATCCTCGTATATAAAAAATTGTTGTAAAATAAAAAACCAAAAAAAGAAAAAGAAAAAAGCGCCAAGGGATGTCACAATTCAAGAGATGTTTCTTGTCGACCAGAAAATCACCGCTTCCTTTCATGGGACCCATCTCAGATGGACTGGCTTTGCTTATAAAACCACCGCTCCCTCCCCTCTACTTGACCCCTCCCCCCCCCCTCCCCTCTACTCTCTTATCCTTATCAGAGCTCTCTTTTGCTACTTTTTTTTTAGCCCCTACCTCTTCTACTCTATATATAGCATATATCCTTGTCTTTTTAACCATCTAGCTTGACCTCCTTGTCCTTTCTCTGAGGCCAAAGTACCTTATGCGAGTTTGCTCACAACAGTAAAGATTGTTGGGTTTAGTGTTAACTTGGAAAGGACCTTTGGCACCATGAAGGAGGGTAGCAGGAAACAAGGTGCACCCTCACCATGTGCAGCATGCAAGCTTCTAAGGAGAAGATGTGCCCAGGATTGTGTGTTTGCCCCTTATTTTCCAGCAGATGAGCCCCAGAAGTTTGCTAATGTGCACAAGGTTTTCGGTGCTAGTAATGTCAACAAGATGTTACAGGTTGGTTCCTGTCTACCTTTACTCTTTAATCTTTATAGCGCTTTTAAAGTCTTTATCTTGCAGAAAATGAACTTAAGGGTGTGTTTGGAAGCAGCATCTTGGTCACAGAAAATGACTTCATTACACTTCGATTGAAGCACTTGAAACCAAACTCTTGAACTCTAATGAAGTCATTTTTTACATAATTTTGGGGTACCCATTTTCTGCTGAAGTTGCTTCCTTAATTTGATGCCCAGATTGGTGGTCGTTTGTTGATTTTTCAAGTCTGCACAATAAATACTCGTGAATTAGTAATTAGGCTTTTATGTCGATTCTTATAATTTAAAGAAAGAGCTTAATTCTATAGCAATTGAGAGATGCACTTCTTTGATGGAATTAGAAGAAATCTAGAAGAAAAAAAAAGAGGTTAAATGATCGCTAATTACAATGAAGTGGGTAATCCATCTACATGATAAATGTGGTTACCCTCCTAATTCTTCATTGGAAGGGTTAGAGGTAATCGTTTTCCTCCTTCCATCTCTCAAATTATTAGTTTAAACTTGGGTTGTAAGAATATGGGAGCACAGGCAGGTTCTCGTAAAACCATGTTAGAGGTGGTTTTGCTTTCTACAAGTGGTTGGTTCTATGTGGTTTTTTTTTTCAAATCAAGACTGTTTCTTTGATTTCTAATGGCACTCGATGATCTTGATAATTGAGGGATGACTAGAATCTGGGATTTCTCAAAATGACCCCCGGGATCTTAAACTCATATTATCATCTACAAGGAGAGGGGCACCAATGCCATTTCCGTAAAGAGGTTGGATTTTATTTTTTTTATTAAGGTAAAGATTTTTATATATAAAAAAAAAATCGGTGCACGAAGGAAGCTTGTAATCCCAATAAGAAATGGCACAAAAGTGACAGAGACGGGCACCCAGAAAGAATCCAAAATAGAGAAGAATGGAGCACCTTGTAATTGACTGGATGAAAAACCACAAGAGAAATATACATATATTTACTAATTTCTATGCATACGGCAGTATAAATGACTCCTGCATAATGTAATCATGATATCATGTGCACTTGTCCAATGTTTATTTTATTTTCTTGGTGCAAGAGAGAAGAAAGCTAGTGCCTTAGGAAGGCCACCCTGACAACAGTCAGCCGGCAACAATGACGAATACCTGGAGGGGAGGGGAGCCTGTCAAATCAAATTAACAAGGGCATAATTCAATTGTAAATCGCATCTACCTTTGTTTTACCAAGTCAATAAGTTCATTGAATGATAAGAGAGAATGGAGAAATAATTGCATGAGAAATGGTCATCATGACTTTATAACACAAGATAGTGGATCATGCAGTCATTTCACAGTGAGTCAGCATGATTTATGTTGATATATAATTTAACTTCATGCCTTGTAAGGCAGGTTCACTTGATATATTTGCACTGAAATGACTGAGGTTATGCCCATTCTCTTTCCAGGAGAGAAGTAAACGGTCTTCCTTTTCATTTTCCAGGAACTACCAGTGCACCAACGAGGAGATGCGGTTAGCAGCATGGTGTATGAGGCGAATGCCAGGGTGCGCGACCCAGTCTATGGGTGTGTGGGTGCTATATCGTCTTTACAGCAACAAATTGATGTCCTGCAGACCCAGTTGGCACTGGCTCAGGCAGAGGTGGTGCACCTCCGAGTGAGGCAGACAGCAACTCTATCAAACCATGGGCCACCTCCTGCTAGCCCTGGCAATAGTGGGTCGCCTTCCTCTAGGCTCATGGGGTCCCAAATGAAGCCCATTTTTGACATGGAAATGGTGGACCATACCAGCTTGGGAGAGTCAATGTGGTCATGCTAGGGTCTGCATGCTACCTTTTTATGTCATGCCTAGCCTTCCTGCTACTATATCTAGGTTGATTTTGTCTCCTGTGTTTTCAATCACCCCTTTCTCTTTTCCTTTTTTTAATCTTGATATCCTCCTCACTATATATCAATATGGATAAAGAGGTATAGACACTAGTAGTGGCGGTGGTGGTAATTACTATTGTGGCGGCGGTGATAGTAATAGCGATGTGGCAGTTGCTTTCAATTTAGGCTCTCCTTGCTTTCGGATTAACTATAATGTACATATAATTTAACTATATATATACAGTGAGTAATTAATTATATGCTGGTTGATTGTGGACTTTGTGGCTACACATTGGATGGAATTTCCGTGTAATCTCAGCGATATATTGACTTCGGTTCTGCTTTTCTTCCATGGTGCAATGTTCTTTACTCAGTTAGATTCTTAAATGATTTTGCCTTGTGATAATGTGTTGTATAGCTTGTTGATACAGAGACTTGAAAACGACTCAAGCATTGTTGATACAGACAGAGACTTGCTTTATCAAATCACGCTATTAGTAATTTGTACAATTTGTCTTCGTCCTCTGGATTGTTTGCTTCTAACTACTGGTGTAATCCATCATTGTTTACTAGTGAAGAAGGCGATTAGAAGCTACAAAGGCTATAGATGGGCCTCACATTTTATCTAGGGCTTTGGCCCACAGAGAGTATTTGTCGAACTGCAAGCTTTTGCTGTCGTGGGTTTCCATTGCTCGTAGAAGCAAGCCCTGGACTTGTATAATCCTGGTGTCCAATTTTACCCAAACTGCAAGTTGTTCTTCAATTTCTCTAAATGAAAAAAATAAAGACTTGGTTCATCTAATTTTTTATATCCTTTTCTTTTGTTGTTTTCAATGTAAGTCAAATAAGTTTGTTGGTTTCTGTTCTCATGAATTTATATTTAATGAAAGTATTTTCTTAATTTCACAAGAAAAAACCCTTTTGAAATAATAAAATCAATTAAAATAGAAATTGAAAAACTATGTTATGATCGTAAATACAACCTTATTTTTAGGTTTGAGAGATTTCAAATTTCATACTTTGGTGTAAAATTCACCCTTGTCTGGAACTCCCCCTCCTCATCAACAGACTCCCAAGAAATGCACCCCTCTTACACTCCTCTCCTTACCCTGTCCCTCAAATATATCTGTGCCAAAAAAAAAATGTTTATGGAAAAGGATTCTCCATCCATTTCTAATTTCTAAGTGAATCGAGCGTGATCTAAGTGATTATACAACTGTAGGAAAAGAGACTAACCTGGGTGGTAATTTAAACATCCTTGACAACAAGATCACCATTGACTAGCTCTCTGTAGGCAGAAACAGGCCAAGAAAAGCCTCTAAAGACCAAGCTAGTAGCCAAAGGCACATCAATAATGATCTCCTTCATTGCTGGCTTCTTCTCATCACTTATAGCAATCAAGTAACTCCTACCAACCCATCCAATCCATCCAACAATGTATAACAACTAAACCCCCGGTGTAATAAACTCTCCCCAATGCCTTTGGTCACCACTCACTATCAAATGAGGCAGCCCATCTGACCCGCATAGCAACCCTTGTTTCCCATAGTTGTCAAATCTTCTTTCTGTCTTCTCAATTGTAGCTTTGATAGCCAAAGCAGGTGCACTGTCAGGTGCATAAAGTTTGAGGGAAGATTCTAGCTTTTTAATCTGCTGTTTCTCACGTTTGGCAAATTGTTTGGACTCTTTGCATGGGGTTAGGCCGGAGATATCAGCAACAGCTGGTAGTGGAGCTGATAAGAAGAGGATGGAAGAGAGCGCGAGTGCAGCAGAGAATGCTTGGAGTGGTGATGATGATTTCCCTTCTGTTGATGGAGTTTGTGATGCTGAACATACAATCATGGATCTTGGTTTTGTTGGGGTCACCTGAGAAACCCCAAGTTTTGGCTTCAACATGGAGAGGTTGTTTTAGTATTGTCAGTGACCATTTTTATGTCTCTTCTTTTCCCGCTTTCTTTCTTAGGGATCTAGCGTTCTTTCTTTTTTTCCCGCTTTCTTTCTTAGGGATGTAGTGCGTTAGATCAGAAAGAAAGAAAGATAGTTGAAACAAGGAGCATTGAATGAAGAGAGTGGAGAGATAGCTGAGTGAGGAGGCTGAGGTGGACAGTTGTCATTGGTTAGGAGTGTTTTGCTGTGGGTATCAGCTCCTCTGGCTATCTATCCTTCAATAACTTTTGGATAAGAGACTTGCCAACATGGCTAGCGTATTCACCTACCTATCCGTGCAGCAGTTGATGAGCACATTTCTTTTTAGAAATCCCTTTGGTTAAACGGATGAAATTTTCTGGGAAGTCGTTCAGGGAAAAATCTTCCTGTCGAATTGAAGGACACCTATTTCAGGTTACCGCGGTTCATCAAGCACCATCAAGAGCTAGAACCCATGGTCAATCCCATATATAAACTATCTCAAGTTTTTTCCACGTTGATCAAGAACTACGTTGAAAAACCATGGCCTTAGGAAACTGATACTCAAGAGGGATTGTCAGGGGTTAAGAAGCTCTCATCTAACTTGGGAGAGGGGAGAAAATACTCAGAAACTTGCATATCAAAATTTACAAACCATCCATTCAAAACCAAGTATTGAAACATGACTCGAGTCCATAACTGATAGCTCTTGATTTACATGTGGATTATGATTTGGACTTGTTCAATAATCTCGTGTCAAAGCCAACCAAGCAAGTGAATAAGAGTAGATCAATCAATAAACCCAGAATGATATGAAGCAGCAAACAGCATTTCCAGACTTCCAGTCTAAATCTCAACATTAAGTGAATAAATATGACAGCTTTCATTTCTTTCTTTTTCCTTTCCTTTCCTTTCCTTTTCTTTTTCTTTTTTGGGAGGCTCTGCCATTTTCAAAATTTGAAGCGTCCCGTTCATTATCATGTATGAAGACATATGCCATACAGGCAATCCAAAATCAAACTCATACAAAGCAGTGTTCAGCCAGGATCATGCTGATCACATAACCAAAATACAAAGGGAGCCTTAACATTTACCTCACAAGTGATTATCTTGAGAATGCCTTCTGTGCTCCCTGTCCACATAACCACTTTTGCCCATCTTGTGTCCATCTTCTATGGTATCGCGGTTGTGATTCGGTATATAATCATGCCGCCTCTTTCCCTCTGACTGCCTTTCTGCTGGGCTCCCTTTTCTTTTTCGGCCATTCAGCACGGGAGAAGCATCATCTAACATTTCCCCTTCTTCTACATATTCTGCTTCCAATCCCCGTGATGACTGCCCTTTCATGATCATGTGGTTTCCATCCCCAATTTCTGCATGATCATTATTAGACCAGCTCTGTCTTCTCTCTCGTTTGATTTTCTCATCCTCAGCTGCCAACTCAACCCCATCTTCTAGTTCCCTTTCAATAAGATCATCCTCGTCCATAATATCCTTTTTTCGTGTCGTCTCCCCTCGAGATTTCTTCCTTTTCTCAAGTGCTGCCTTCACCTTGTCCTTGTCTATCATCTTAATAGCATCTTTAGGGGACTGGTTAACTGGGCCTTCTCGAAGATCTAAATTTCTACCAACTATGCTGCTGGACTTGCGCGATACAGCATCATCCCTCCACTCTCCAGCTTCTGCACCCTCGTTTCTCCCTGCAGTTCTTTTTTGGTCTTCTTCCCCTATTTGCTCTGCCTCATACCTGACCTTATTGGGGTCCTCTCTAGTGATTTCCTTGTGGGAGACATGCTCATGGTGCTGATTGTCTCTAGTTTCTACCTCAACCTTGTGATCGGTAATAACACTCTCAGTTTCTCCACTCCCATTTTCATTATTTTGAGTATGGGTGTTTCTTGGTGGTCCCACGTTGATATCTTGGCACACAGGTTCAGGGGCTGCTCGTGACGATGTCTGCTTTGAAACATGGTCCTCACTTACAGCTGGAGTTCTAGTCAGCAGTCGATGCCCTGACCCACCCCCAGCACTTCCTTCTACCTCACTCCCCTGTGATTGGGGCACTCTGTTTTGCTCATATAACTCCAACATTTGATTGCTAACCTCTGCAAACAAATCAACCTTAATGATACAACAAAATATCCAAATGCATATTGAGTAAATAAAAGACTCAAGAGGACAGCCAATCAACACCAGCAGTGACCGTGGTGAGTAAATGGGCAGGCTATAATAAGAGCAGCCCATATTCTCTTCTGGTTACCATCAAAGTAATTGCATAAAAAAAGATACCTAAAATCATCTCATCAGGGTCAAAGCTAGAATCATCCGATCAGGATCAGTTCTAGCAAAATATCATGGGTCAAAGTGCTGCTATGATTTTGTGCAGCACTAGTAGTGTCATGAGGTTTTTTGAAGACTGTCCAATTGAGTCCATACAAGTCTTACAACAAAATTAAGGGGAGGGAACCAACCCTCCAACTGGCGTGGGGTGACATCAAATTCTTGCCACCAGACCTTCTCACCATCCGATGGAAGCTTCACTTTGAGGAACTTGGCAGCAAGGAAAATGGCACCTGCCGCAATGTGATGGGGCTTAAATTGCAGGCAGAGCGAAGTCCTCAGCCTGCATGCCGCTTTCCAGAGTGTGAAGAAAAGAGGAGAAAGCATTGCATTTGATTATTAAGAGCTCAAAAAGGACATTATGCATACCCGTCATTGACAAAATTCCATGCAACTTGAGCAAGGGCATTTTGTGCAACCTTAAATTTCTTTATTGCTTCAACTAGAGGTTTGTAAGGGTGATGAACATTGAAGTCAAAACCCAACGTGGCAAGTACAACCCTCTCCCCAATTAAAATAAGCTCTTTCTGTTGCTCATATACTTCCTGCATGATAAACGTTGATCAATGGGTAAGCTTTAGAAACTCCATAGTTACTGAAACCGAGAAGGAAAAATTCAAGGAGCATACAAGGCAGCAGGGAGATTATTTGCCAATGCTCGGCAAATGAAAAAAAGAGGATTCTGAGCAAGGTTTTTAATTCAAGAGAAGCATGGTGATAAAATTCTGAAAAAGATCTGTACAACACCCACTAAGCAACTTTTGCCAAGTAATTCCATGTACTTTGGCAATATAATTCACCATGTGTCATATATGATAAACCAGTCTTTCAAATGTGAACTATAATGTCAAGGTACTGCTCACTAACAACCATGTTTGGTTATCTTATATAAGGCATGAAGTAGAATTAGTGGGGTGCAAATTTATGTTCTAGAGATGGGGGTGAGGGGGATGGACAGCAACAACTAAGATATGGGCAGGAAATGCAGTGAAGAGAGACTGGGGTTGTTCAGAAACATAGTAATACTCCAATAGAAAAAAGAAAAAACTTTTCCAGTATTTCAAATTTCTACTAAGTTTGGAAAACACATTTTAGAGGTTCTCTGCAGTTTTCCTTTACAAGTTTTCCACTGTTTTCCAAATAAAGAAAAAACATGAACAATACAATTTTTCTTTTATATACAAGCACCTTTTTAGCAATGTAAGAGATTCAAATTATTATTTTTGTAATTTTCATATTTAGGTAGTGTCATAAATTTTATTTTTATTATAAATCTAGTATGATTTTTTTTTTTTTTAGTTTACAATATAACTTTTCATGATAATTTTTAATTTGAATGGAATAAAATTAACATTCTACAATTAGATTATCATGAACACAAAATATTAAGATGACTATTATAAATTATTATTTTATTTTTTTATGAAAAATGAGAAATGAAGATGTTTTCCATTATTATATTGAAAAAAGAAAACTAGAATAGGAAAAGAAAACTGAAAATGGAAAAGGAAAATGAATACAACACCACAACTTGGCAAGAATCAGAATGATGCAGTGCACAAATAAGCTGGTCAAAACACCACTAAAATAAAGAAAACCTTTTGTTTGATCCTCTGGGCTGCAGCGGGATCTTTTTTGTGCATTATCTCATAGGAAACTACAATAACATCCTTTAGTGGACGAGGAGTCTCTTCCACCTTGCCAGCAAGGAACATGCACACAGTTGCTACAGTCTGCAAAGTAAAAACAAAAAATAAGAGATGGATGGTGCATGTGAACAAATCAGTATGAATTTAAATTCACCGAATCTATTTTTTTTTTCCAGTCATTTTCCTTGAACTGGATTGATCTTGTTTTTTCTTAAATTATTTTACAAAATACATTCGCATCCAAAGTATCATTTGCAAGTCTCCATAGGTCCACATCTATCACATAAGAAAACGACCTAAGGTATTACCAACAATTTTCTAGTGACCAGCTTCTATTTCAAAAGATATTCTCACAACATTACTTTATGAGTCTCTATGACCTAAATCTATCACCCTTACATTTCTGTAAGGACATACAATACAATTCATATAGAGGTACAAAAATATCAGATTCAACAATTGATTCAATGCAAGCATTAAAGGTTCAAATGGTTTAGAAAGCATAAGCAATGTTAGTTTGAGCATCAATTGACTCACCCTTCTATCATTATTTGCATGTGATTGGCGAATGAAGAATCTGTGACAAAATATTATTGCTGTGGCTATGGTTACCTGGGGCCTGCACAAAAACAAAATGTTAGTTTCATTTTCCAATTGTTGTCTAGATGTGAAACAGGTATGCTGGACACAAAGCGGAAACCCCCCCCCCCCCCAAAGAAAAGGAAAGAACGAATGAAAGAAACACAGTTCAGCTAGGTAATCAATCAATTTCACAAGACAATGCCCCACCCTAAGAAACAGATGAAAACATTCATTTTGTAGCATAGTTTTATTTGCGCATGCTGCTGTCAGTTTTCCTTTTTTTAGACAAAATAAGAAACATAATTATTATAATAATAATAAATAAATAAAAAGAGCATGTAGTTACAAATTTGGGGAGCAAGCCATTCTCAAAAGTAGGATGAACAAGACAATAACCAAATTCAATTATTAAAAAGAAACAGCCACAGTTACAAATTCAGGAAACAATTCATTCTCCAAAACAAATACAGTAACCAAGGTCAAAAATGGAAGTGCACTCCTTACCTAGGAATATCAGTCCCCTAAAACACCCACCGAAATGCTTTCAAGATAAACAAGAAAATGCTTCACTTTCAAAACACTAATTCTAAAATTCTAAGGATAACATCAATGCACAACTTGGTTTGCAAGCACATAAATATACAACCCTTGACAGATCAGAGATAGCATTTCAATCTATCAAGAAAGCAGTTGATGGGTCCAGTATATAAAGCAATAATTGAGATTATCAACAGCATGGATGAGTTCTCCAAATTCTATTCTCATAATTCCTTTCACCAACATCCCTCCATGCAGACAAAATGAGAGTTCACTGATGAAATCATTGCAAGCAAGCAATGGCATCAATAAATGGAAGTGACAGGCAGGAGCATGCAAAGGAAGGTGGTATAGGAGTTTGAAAGATCACATTGCATCAAAAAGGCCACGATTTCCCATTCAAAATTGTAGGGGTCATGATTATTGATTCAAACTTCTTCACTACTACCTCCAATGCAATATTGTAATGACATCATACCACATTGATCAATTAACTACTAAATGGCCCTAAATCGTGTGAGTGCACACACTTGCCCTTCATTGTTTCAGTAATCCATCACACTCTCCCCCCAACTAATTTGCAATTGAAGCTCAGTGCTTGTTGTATCACATCCTCTCTCTCTCTCAATAAAGTATGTCATAAATAAGAGTTGATATTTCAATTGTCTATCACATTCTTTAATTGCAAAAGATTTCAGTATCTTTAACAGGGAAAAAAAAGAACAAAGAAAATTTTCTCCCATGGATCTTCCTAACAGCACTCTACACCAATACATCAAATATTACCCCATGTGTCACTTTCCATAACATATTTCCATAACCTCAACAAATTGGTGTGACAGGATTTCATTCCTAAAAAAACCTTCACCAACACGTCCCACATAAAGTCCAATGATTATTGAGTGATGGATAAGACGCAGATCATTAGAATTCCACTTCCCCCTATATTTCTAAATGATAACCATTTCTCAAAGCATTCCTTCTTTCTAGAATGCTCAAGTGACATGTTACAGTCTAAACCTGAAGAGCGCTCATATGCCTTGTTATTATATACATTAATTAAAATTAAAGGATATAAATATAGTGCTTGAGATAGAAATTCTTGAACCATGATAGAGCTCTCAGATTAACCATGATGAGAATTTCCCTATGCACATCAGCATCAAAAGTATCCTACAAAGTATAAATTTACAATTTAAAAATTCGTTTTATTTTAAGAAAGCTAACCAATTAACCATTTTAAATAAAAAAAATCATTAAAAAAATTCGAAGGATTCCTCTATTCTTAATAATCATGCATCAACAATCTAGAAGCACCAGGATTTACACTTGACCTACCATATAAAATCATCAAACATGATAATACCCTGCATATGGTCAGAGGTAGTGCTAAGAAATATCAAGTGAATACTAACAAGAACTAATATCCACTTGCGTTATCGAATTCCAAGTTTTTTTTTAATTTTATGTATAGTAAGCAAAACAGAACACTTTGCATCTCCCTCGATGTAAATGATGGTGCAAAAAGCAAAATGGAATGGAAATTGACCGCAGCATCAGACTAGATTAGAACACTACCGAAAAATTTGTCAACAAGTCAGTAAAAGAATGAAAAAAACAACAATATACATATATACATGAACTCACACTTTCAATCTCATGCCAAGATCCTGCAAAAACGTGCAATATGATTTCCGTAGATATGTCTCTTTCTTCAAGTCAATATTATCTCTTCTTGATGGGGAATTCTCTTCTATTTCTTTCCTTGAAAAATACCAACGATCCCCTTCCTCTGGCCTTTCTTGAGAACTCCTGGACGGCCCGCCCTCGGAATTCCCATAATGTGAAGATTCCCCAGGTAACAATAATCCAGCCATAGTTTTCCAATTTCAGGATAAGACAAACAAGATTCGACTACTATGTCGAGAACTAGTCTTCTATCACTTCATCACCAGCAAGCATTTTATAATTAAACCCTTCACAAAAATTAAATCAGTTCCAACCCCATGAACCAGATACACAACCAATACCAAAAAAAAATTGAAACTTTTCTTGAGCTAAGCTACGTAAATAAATAGCACTTAATAAACCATATAAAAATGCCTCATATCGTATTTGTGGAAATTTTATGTCTTCTATCCTTCTACTTTCTCTTCCATTTAACCTGTTGAGAATTCCATGTGTAATAACAAAAGGAGAAATTTTGCAGGCGATTTCTATTCTAAATTCTTTTTTTATCAACTAATTCAACATACATTGTGACAGAGACAACAGATTGAAAAAGGCAATGTCGCTTATAAACAGTGTAATTATTCTTACTTCTTTTTTGATCCATTCATTCAGCGGGTTGTGACAGAGACAGCAGATTGAAAAGCACAATTTCGCTAATAAACAGTGTAATAGACACATAGCAACCCCAAAACCTAAAAATTGAATATTTTATTGAGTTTAGCAAAGTAGACAAGTGACACTTGATGAAACAAATAACAGCGACCCAATATGAGCTTTAATAGCAAGAGATTTCATAGCTGATCCAAGTTAGGGTTTGTTGATCCATTTTAGGTGAACCCTAAAAAATTCAACAGATTTGAACTCAACACTTCATTTTGCAAAACGTAATCGTAATTTCTTCACAAAAAAAAGACGAGGCAAATCAAGATCGAACTAATAATTTCTAGGGTTTGAAGGAGAGAAGAAAAGGGAAATAAATAAATAAGATACAGAAATCCGACTGACCTGCGGGAGGGAGAGGGAGGGGAAAAGAAAGCCTTGCTTGCTGGAGCGACGTCGTTGGTGGCGTTCTTCGTCTTCCTGGCTTCGCGGCTTAGGCTTTTTGAGGGTTTGCTTGTGTTGTGTGTGCGCGTCTAGTACTGTAAAACGTGGGAGAGCTTGGGGGGAGCTAAATGATGGGATTTTTTATTTTGGGATATGGCTCTAAGTGCATTTGTTCATTTTCATTTTAGTCCCTATACTTGTTTTTCTTTCCAAAAAAGGAGGTTTGTTATTTCCATTATAGTCCTTCTAGTTTTTCCTTATAAAAATACATGCTCTGTAGTCTGTTCCTTTTTAACTGGATCATCATATCCACAGTGGCTTTACTGATACAGTAGCAGTGATGCATCTTTTAGCATTCTTTTAAGCTTTTTTTTCTGGTTGAAAATACTTTTTGATGTTCAAGATAATATTAGTTTTTTTTTCTCTGAGAAAAAAACTACACCTAAGTCATCTTCGCAGTTCTGATTAAATACAAATTAGGATTCAAATCATTTTTTAGAAAATGATTTTCAACGATTGAAGATTTTAGTAACCAATAAATCACTTATAAATAACGGGCTGAGAGAATGATTACAATAACATATTGTTTAGAAATTAAAAAAAAAAAAACAAAATATTTATAGTTTTTCAAATTTCGTGAATTTAAAGGCAGGCCAAAGAATAAGAATTTGCTTTCGGATTTTATCAATGCATCAAGGACAAATGCATTTTAGTGTAATAATATCTGTTTTTAAAAGTATTTTTTATTTGAAAATATATTAAAAAAATAATTTTTTAAAAAATAATTTTAGCATTTAAACATTAAAACGATTCATAAACATAAAAAGTTACAAATGCGTTCCAAGACCTCTTCGAAGGCCTTCCAATTCCAAAGGCAGGGTAACAGTTAGCACACTTGAAAATATGAATACAGTGGACAACCGTGAGATGTAATTCAATGGAATTTCTCAAACTTCAAAGCAATCTCGGCTCTAACCAGCAGGCAGATAAGAGGAGATCAGTAAAAAAATATTGTGACATCAACAGAGTACACGAAGAGCAATTTATTACAACAAGGTTAACCAAACCACTCATTTTCTGAAAATTGGAGACCACCAACCTTTAACTACCAGGGAGTCTATATAGAGCTCTCCATTAGGCAAGCTACAAATGAGCTTCATCATTACCTACTTCCTTTACCAGGAACGAGGTTTTGTAGTTCAAAGAGCATGTTCCTCCTGTACGAGAAAGGGGAAGCTCCCCACTCCTCAACCCAAAATGAAGGGAGAAGAAAAGGAGCAGCTGCAATGACATCTGTGTCTCAAGTCAGTAAAGTATGACTGTCAAGAACAGACACCACCTTCGTAAACCATCTTTCTATTCTGATACACAAAAACCATTTCTAGATTAGCGTGTCACAAGCCAACCTGGCTTGATCAGTGGATCTCGCTTGAAGTCATGACCTGTGACAGAAGTGGACTCTCCCAGTCGACGGAAACACTGCAAATATAGCATGTAGATTATAGGTTATGTTATCTTGCTTCCAAAGCCCCCATGGAGTTTTTGTTAACGAAAAATATAGCAATGACCAACCTTGTAACAAACAACAGTGTCATCTGGGTACATTGCAAACAGTTTGGTTCCTAACCGGGCATGACAAGAATCACAAAGGCTCTCATCATTTATCTGTACATGCCGCGATCTTTCCTCCAATCTTGCAAGTTTTGCGTCAACATTTAGAGCACGGGACAGATTATGAACAATCTGAAAAGTTAAAGAGAAGTTTAGACAATATAGACAATGGAATGTAGAACAAACCACAAAACGTTGTTCTATTCTTTTCTGAGACATGTTCTAAAGGGGGGTTCAGTAGAATATAACACAGTGCGGTATGCTATAGTGCTATTTGACTCTCTGCATGACTATGAGCATTACATGTTTTCAGATGGGAGTGGTTCAACCAAGCTAATAGATCCAATAAAGCAACTAAGAGGGGGAAAAAAAAGCCTGAAGGCTCATGTTGGAAAAGGCTATTTGAATAGGTTTTTCAGTAACTTTAAGTAAAAAATCTTACTTGTCCTTGGCGATGATGGTGAAGCCGAGCCCTCAACATTCTTAGTATTGTATCTGAGGCAAGTTGGAGGGGCATATCTGGGGACAGTGTCTGCAACAAAAATTAATCTCTCAACAAGAAACAACAATGAAACAAGAACTTTGCAATCAATCCTACAATTCCAGCCAAGGAAATGGGTATCACATAATGCCATGTTGCAGCATCTCTCCATAAAAGGGAATAATATCAGTAGATCCTGAAGAGTATTGATTATGATTTTATTGTGGATCAATAGGTCTTTAGTTAACACAGGCTTGGAGACCAGAGGAGGTCAGAGAGACAACCCAACAGGAGCAACTATATTAGCATGACAACAAATTAGAATTCACTTTCGTTATTTTAAATACATCCAGACTAGATATCATTCATTCCCGCATTTAATGGTAGCTGAACATTATATATATAGCTCTGATAGAATTCTTACACGTGGAGGCGAATAACAGATATAAAATATAAGAAAATGTGAACATCTTAAGTATAATGTTGGCTTTTCTCCCTGCTAGAGTTTCAAAATATTGAGAATAGCTTGCTTAAATTTTTAAACTCGAACGCAAGCCATTAAGTAAAAGTTGTCCTAGAATGCATGTGCTACAAAGAAAAGAATGAGGATAGGTGGATTTTCTACCTCTAGAACTTGCAAAGGATCCAGTAATTCTCCATGATTATGCAGAAGTCGAACGGCAGCGTTAAACATGGGCTCTTTACCATTTTGTGGATCCAAATACATATCAAGTAACCTGAAGAGATCACATCACAGAAAGTGAAAGGCCAGTAGTAAGAATATTTATGTGTTTCTGTTGGGGAAAGAGGAGAAAATAAGGAAAAAAGAGAAGAGCAAAAAGAAACTAACTGCATATAGGCATCTGGTCTTCCAATCTCTGCACAATACTGTTCAGCAGCTTCACTGTCCTCCAGCTTCCTGAGAGGGCAATGAATGTTATTTAAAATACACACAATTTACGATCAACCAAAGCAGCAAGGAGACAGAGAGAGGTATCTGTGAAACAACAGCCTCTTTAATTCAATTTAGTAATGAGCGGCTAATAACCAACAAAAACCACGAGAACCATGATATATATTACACATTTTTCTTGCACAAGAATATTTGAATAGTAGAGAAATATATAATGAAACCACTATTAGTGAATGGAATGATGAAGTTTTCTCAAAGCCAATACATATATGTCAGCTGAAAACCCTCTGATTCTTCCCTAGCCACATAAATTAAGATTTGAAAAAGCTGGCAAACAGTTCCTGCCAGTAATATTCAGAAAGTAATGTGCAGGCTTACAAGGCCAAAATTTGCAGCACCAAAGTCTCTTGCCCTAATTTTCTGTATAGAATCGCCTGTCGAAAAAAATCAAAACTTGAATCAGCAACTGATAAGCAAAACTTGCTCTTTCTGCCATATAAAAGCATTGATGCCATTCATACTTTCCTTTTTGGCAGAAAGATATAAATGGCACAAATACTGATGGGGGGGGGGGGGGGGGGGCGCGCTTGATAATGATCAATTAAGTACAATTAAAAACCGTGTGACAAAAGAGATCCAACGACCTTTTCCAGCCAAAGCTCTGATCCCTCAATCAAGTCAAGAACATCTTCCGGATCATACAAGTCTGATGACTGTAAGAATATCTGCAACCTTTCTCGTACAGGACTTTGAAAGATTGAGTTTCCTCCAGGATCAGAAATTTTTGTTTCCTCCAGCCTTCCATCATCAGGTTCCTGGGAGGTACTTTGCACTTCAAAGGTTTCAATTGCTGACTTTGCAAGTGAGAGCGCGTATAGCGTGTGGAACTGTGTGTCACCAGAGTCTTGATCTTCAATCAACCATTGGAGATACCTGCAGAACGCAATCCAAAGGCAATTGCAGGTCATATGACCTACCAAAAACCAATCATTTGCATAGCTCTGGAGCTGCAATTTATGGAGTATGTGGTGGGCATACCTTTGGAGAATTTCAACCTTTTTTGGATCAATGGCAGCAATTATTTCATCTGCAATGAGAGAATTGAAAGGGCAGATTCACTTTAGGAAATATAAAAAAAAAAATAGTAACTATCATGAACTTTCTTGGCAGCATAAAACTTATCAGCTTCATATCAAGTTAAATGGCATAATATACACTGATCCATGCCATTGCAAATTTACAAGATGTTAAATCTATTCATTTTACAAAATGTTTCACGAAAATAAATTGAGTAACATCACAAACTAAGTGGACTGCAAGAGCTACCTAGTATATGAATAAAACCTAGAAATTTGCTAAAATTCAATTAAACTTCAAAGCTTAGAATACATTCATGATGGTAGTAGATTCACCAGTGAGATGCCATAGAGTAAAATAAGCGAAATTCTTAACTAGCAAGTAGTAAAGACCCAAAACTCACAGTGAGAGTATTCTCTGAAAACCAAGGCCTACCTGGTGAAAGCTGGTCTACTCTTTTCTCTGATGTCAAAACTTGAACTGTGAGTAATGGGTTAACATCTGCAATCTAATAAGATTTCACCGAATTGTGAATTTAACAGTCAGCTTCAAAATTCTGTAAAAACATAAAAACACCAACTTCAAATGCTACATACCCATCCAAGATGTTGCAAAACCAAATCCTGATCAGACAGCTCCTCAAGAATTTTTGATGCCTCAGTTGCAGCAACCTCTCTGCCAGAAATAACATTTGTATTGCCATCCAGAAACTCATGCTCCCGAGCAGGATCTTTCCATAGACCAGAAGAATAATTTTTTGCCAAAATGCGCCATATGGTAAGAGCCTTTGAGCTCATCCCTTTACTTGCATATAAGAAGGCGAGAGTCCGTAAATGCCCAGATTCATCTAACAGGGTTTCTAACTCCTCCTGCACTGCCCATGGAAGTTGTACGGTCATCCTTCAAGCAAGCTCCTGACAACAGCCCCTCTGTTTTGCAATGCATTGGAATACTAAGATTCCGCAGACTACCATTGACTTGAGGCTTATGAACTATTTAGTTTTGACTTCTAGCTACCAGTTATAGAATTTAAAACCCAAAGCAATTGGTTGGTTTGACTGTTGCCATCAATAGACTGCTCCTTTTACAAGTTTTATATAGTTCCAAAATATCTTCCATAAAATACACCTTCAGTGTAATCTATAAAAATCAACCAACATTGACAAAAACAAGACATGAGACTGTCTACTTTGAGAGATGAATTGCACCTGACTTCATCTAACAAGTAAACTTCAGAACAAAGAAAAGATGCAAATATTTTCTTCACTTGACATTTTGTTAAAAGGATCAACATTGAACTGCATTGAGGAGACATACATGATCCAACCAGCTAACTGGAACTGATGCTTATTTGAGTTTAAATGAATTCAGCTGAGAGATAGGCCATGCTTAAAGAGAATAGAGGGAAAATAGAGTAAAGAAGAATGGATCCCGTGCAACAACATAAAGCTTTTTTTTAAGATTCTTAATATCGATTCAAATTATGACTTCTTCTACCTTAATTATACATCATAGGAGTAACCACGAACCTTAAAGCCAAGTGGTCACTCTCTTCATTGATTTAAAATTTGGTTTATGCACATGACAGTAACTGATTCATCTGATCATCTAAACAACCCATTACCAGTATAAAAAAAAAGTAAAAACTTTGTAGGGCAAAATTATTTTATCAACTCCAGCAAAGAGAAAGTGGAGCATACCACGATACAGCTGTTTCCAGAAGATGCAAGCTTTTCCATATCATCAATGCGGTTTAGGGCTCTATAGAGGTACATTAGAAGTGTGTCAACTCCCTCTTTCACTGACAAAGTCAATTCTTTTTCACGAGAAACCTCAAGATATCTGTAGTTACAATAGGAGGGAGCAGAAATTGAAAGTTACAAGCTAATGACAGAATGCAAAAGCTATAACATGTAAACCTTTCAAAGCAAAGTCGTAAACACCTGCTCATATTTTTTATTGCCAACTCAAGTAAATCAGCTCTAGTTGGTGGATTCAAAAGAAAATCTTCATCGACTGTAGTATCTACACCTGCCTTTTTAAGGAAAATAGCTCTTTGGATAGCCATCAACCCATCATCTACAACATCTTCAAGAGGAGCAGGGGGAGGATGCAAACCCCAGTATCGGTTCCTAGGAACCTGAAAGGGTGAGTTCAATGTTATGATTTAAAAAATGCAGACAATTCAACATAAGTTTAACGTACCCTGCTCAAACAAAAACACAATAAAACAGGACATATACACAAATATACAGTCTTAGAATCTATTGCAAATCCATACACAATCTTAGAAACAATTGCTTATTCATTTAATATCACAATCAAATGATAGCATGTCACCATCCTGATCAGGTATACCCAGTCACCAGCTAACCAACAAGTGTATGGTTCCACAAATGCAAACAAATATTGCACCATTTCAAGATTCCACTTCCAATCCTTTTCACTCAGCATGCTATTTCTTTGGCTTTAGAGGTTATGGTATATATGGTTCCTAAATTCAAATTCAGTGAACTACTTAAGGCACAGTTACCCTATTACCATCAATATTCATTTTTTGCTTGTGGCTACTCATATAAAAGAGTGGAAGGGAAGAGGACGAAGTTCAAGAGTTTGGCATCTGTAGAATGCATAGTATGCTAAAGGAAATGAAGAAAGATCCCATGGCTGATAAATGATTTATCCTTGGGGCCATGGAAATTAATGAAACTAAAGGTAAGCATATGATCCATCTCTTGTCAAATAAAAAATACTGACAAGGGAATAGGTCTTGCAAAATGAAACTGTAAACACATACCAGCAGTGACCAGCGATTTGGGTCTCGCATTATAAATGGAAAAACTTCAGAAGGTTGCATTGTCTCTGACTGCAGAAAGTGGTTAACTGCTTCCTCGAAATGCAAGTCAAAAAGCAGCAGGAACCCTATTTGAGCATGAACGAAGGATAGCATTTCATTAGATATTTCACCATCGCTCTTAAGCTCCTCCACCAAGGAGACGGCTTCCTTAAAGTTTTTCTTTCTCAACAGATCTTTGATTTGTTCTTCAGTAGGTACTCTCCGGTAGAAAATAACCTGGCAATATTCAAGATGAAAGAGCAAAATCAATAAAATTTCTTTTTAAATAAACTTACTCCAGAGGCATATGGATTGTTCCTAACCAGGACACGAAATCTTAAACAAGTATTTTATGCCACCAATTTCATAAATCTCTTAACAATCAGCTTGAAATCTAAACAACTCGCATCTTAAAAATGTACTAGGTATGCAAGAACAACATCGCTTACAAGAAAAGAAAGCCTCGGGGTTACTTTTGAAGATGCTTTCTGTCCTAAGGTCCAAATGATCAGCTAAGCATTTAACTCTGAAACTCAGCTCAACACAATTAATCTATATGAGCACAATGATTAACAGTCCACAATTCAGCTTAAATAATTAACAAGTAAACCTGCCAAAGAACTAAGAAGCAACATGCATAAAACTAAGGTTTGTGTCCAGACATCAATAAAGATGCAGCGATACAATATAATCAAAGAGATAACAAGTTCACACACCTTGGTGGGCGTCGCAACAGCAACAAGTTTCCCATTTCCACTTTCCTCATCCGCAACAATACATGGCCCAAATCCTTCACTACCAAAACTAACAGTCTGTACACAACCACCCAATTTCTTATGATACAACTCCATCTTCCCATCCCTCACAACCATTACATAAGAAGCCAACTCCCCAACAGAATCTGGACCCTTACGAAACACCAAACTCCCTCCAACTGGCTGCCCATGCGCATCAACAACAATCCCAACATTATCCACCAACAACAACACCTTCTTTTCTTTCCACAACAACTTGAGCAATGGCAAACAAGACACATCAGGCAATGTAAAAATCACCCCACTTTGGCCCGTAATGCACGAAAACAAACTATACCCGATGACAGTGCCAACAATTATGGAATCATTGATCCAAACTAATGTCTTAACCCCGTCAATACACTGCATTTCTTTCAAAACCATCAAATCAACTTCCTTGTCATTCTTCCCAACTCTAAGCTCTATTAACATCAATTTTTTACCAACCACAGCAGCAAAAACATAATCACCCTCAATTTTTTGCACAAAATCTTTAACCCCATTAGCTCTAACTCCACCTCCTAATCTGCTCAAAATTCGAGAACTCGTACTCGCACCCTCCAAACTACTTAAACCGAGTAAATCACTACACTCCGATTCACTACTCTTAACTCTCTTAGTGATAAAAGAAACCCCTTTCAAAAACCCCAGTTTCCTAACGGGTTGAACCAAGCCCGAATCCGTCAAGAACAAAAATCCATCAGAGAGAACAATAACCTTTCCAGTCTCATCAAGCAAAAGAACCGTTTCTACAGCCGAGTCACCAACAGAAACGGATTTTATGAACGAGACGTTTCGAGAAGGAACATCAAAATCCAAAGTCGAGTTCGGATCTTTGGTGGAGGGGGTTTTGTCATTTGGGGTATCTGGGTTTATGGAGAGCAAGAGAAGGGAACCAGAAGAAGTGCCTAGGTAAATGAAAGATTGAGAATTCGTTGCAATGGATTTTATTGAAGTATGAGAGTGAAGGGTGGGATCGAAGGTGAGAAGTGGTTCAAGGACAGTTCGGGTGGTCGTAGGATCGGTGTTAGTAGTAGCCATGGAAATGGAGGAGGAGGAGGGACGATCTGTTTTTACATTTACAGAAAGGAGTTGATATTCTTACAAGTTTGTTTGGTGACTACCTAGCAAGCACGCCATACTATCCAGGAGGCATAGAGCACGTCTGGTTTAAAGTTTCAAGAAAAAAAATTGTAAGAAATTGATTTTTAAAAAAATTATATTTTTTTTATTTTTAAATCATTTTAATGCATTACTACTGAAAATAAATTTAAAAAAATAAAATAATATTATTTAAATATATATTTTTAAATAAAAATCATTTTAAAAAATAATCACAACTACAACACTTTAAAATATCTAAAACTATAAAAAAAATTAAAATTTTCAAAACACAGTTAGTTAGATATTAATGTTAAATGGTCACTTGTTTGAGGTGTTTAGCAAAGTTTTTATTTTGAAAAAAACATTAAATTAATATTTATATTAATATTAAAAATAAAATTAAAAAACTATTTTTAAAAGCATATTTAACCTCAAATCCATACATCTCTTATATTGTTTCCTTTTTTACTGTAGTGCAAAGAGTTTTTAAAATTAATTAAAAATATATTAATATTTATGTTTTTAAAAAGTTTTTTTTAGTTAAAAAATAATTTAAAAAAAAACCTTTACAAAAAAAATTGGAACGTGAAAATAAACACCCACTTCATCACGGTAAACTTCTAAGTTGTTTCCTTATTTTAATTTTATTTTGCCCTTTACAACAAAATATTTTTTTGAATGAATCAAACATCAGAAATAATAAAATATTTTACAAAATTATTTTTTGATAGAGGTGAGAATAAAATTTGATAGAAAAATAAATTAAAAATGATTCCGAATAAAATAAATAGCAATCAAGAGAATTAATATCAAATTTAAAATATTAAAAAATCATAGGAGTGAAATTAAAAAATATTTGTAATTTGATAAATTATTTATAAATTAAAAAATAACAAGGAGTTAAATTAAAAAATATTTGCAATGTTATAGCTTATTATAAAATAAAAAATAGTAATAAAGAGGATAACAACCAAATGTGAATAAAAAGAAAATTGATAAGGTTGGCGTAAAATTCGAGGGACTAGTGTAAAATCTAAGAAAGAAAGAGAATGAGAAGGAAAAAAATTATCATCAACATCAAATTAAAAATGATTATGATACATGCAACATATTATGGAGTAAAGAACATTGAGATCTTACAAATACTACTCTGGAAGGTATTGTCTAGTGTCCAAATAACTCCACACACGTTACCTAAACAACACAAGGTCCATCCAGAATAATTTTCTTGAATAACCTTTAAATATACTGTAAAATCAAAATAAAATGATCAAGAAACCTTTATAAGAGGGGAATATTGTTTTTGTTCATGGGAGTATGAAGGTAATTATATTATTTTGAAAAAAAATAAAAGGATTAAAATACCTTTTTAATTTTAAGGCTAAAATAATAACTTTACTAATAAAAAAAGAAAATAATAAATCTAACCCTATATAATGTGATAAAGATAATTGTTTTGTGGTAAAAAGACAATCTTCCTTTCAATGCATAGTTCAATAATTTTTTTTTCAATGGCAAATATGTATTTACACTATAATAGTGAATAGTATTCAAAGTCTTCTTGTAAAATAACTTTTTAAGGAGAATTATTGTTTTTGTTTAACATATAATTA
This sequence comes from Populus trichocarpa, assembly GCF_000002775.5. Classification (NCBI taxonomy): domain Eukaryota; kingdom Viridiplantae; phylum Streptophyta; class Magnoliopsida; order Malpighiales; family Salicaceae; genus Populus; species Populus trichocarpa. Next base: position 16,244,634 of record NC_037287.2, on the reverse strand, counting down.
GACTATTTTGAAAAAAAAAAAGAAGAAGGCTAGAAGATCCCGGCATTATATTTTTTTTATTTTAAGGCTAAAATAATAATTTTATTATTTAACCTTGTCATGTACCGAGTACTTAGTTTAATTTTTTTTCCAGGGGCAACTATGTATTTATACTATTACAATGAATTACTTCGAGTCTTGTTGCACATTATTTCTCGAGGAGAATTATTATTATTTTTTTAATGTTTTTAATTTTCATTGATAGACACGTAATCTTTTTTTTTTTAACTGGAGAAACGCAGTTGATAAAAAATGAAAGTTAAATTACTCAATTATAAAAAAAAGACGCTTAAATATTCTTTATCTCAAGTGAAGGAGAAATAGTAAGCAAGAAAGTAAGAAACACAGCCAGTCTCTAAAACCCAAACAATAAATACAAGGTACGAATCCCTCTAGCTCCCTCTCAGGAGTTCCTTTTTTCTCTCTACACTGAATTGATACTAAGATTCTAAATCCATTCCAATAATCTATTTCTTAGATTTCCAGGGTTCAGGGAAGATTAGGGTTTGAGCTTGGTGGTTAGAATGGATATAGACTGGTCTGAACTAGGCACGAGCGACGCGAGGAGAGGGATGATGTGGAGGACGAGGATATGGCGGTGAATGGAGTTGAAAAATCGAGTAAGCATTCTAGGAAGAAGAGCAGCAGAGGAGATGAGAGGGAGAGGGATCATAGTTGTAAGACAGATGAACGGTCGAAGAAAACCAGCGGTAATGATGGGAGTAGGGACAGTAAGGCGAAGGATAAAGAACGTGATCGAGAGAAGGCTAGAGATAGGAAATTGCGGGGGAAGGAGAAGGAACGGCAGAGGGAGAAGGAAACGGAAAGAGAAAGAGCGAAGGAGAAGGACAAGTATAAGGATAAAGAGAAGGGCAGGGAAAATGATAAAGACAAGGAAAGGGGAAGAGAGAAGACTTAGGAGAGGGAGAGAGATAGGGAAGTGGATCAGGATAAAGAGAGGTCCAGAGAGAAGGTCAGGGCAAACAGAAAGCCATGACGAAGATTATGATAGGAGCAGGGATGACAACGATTATGAACAAGTCTAATTGAGATTAGAGGTAAAGTGTGGAGTGTGGAATGACCCCAATGTTACTTGTCGCTAATTGAGATTTTCCTGGTTTTGCTTTTTTGTTGGTGTCCTCCATTGCTGTATTGGGGTTAAATTGTGTTACATCTTAGCGTGTTCTTGATTTTGATGATGTTCGTCTTATTTTTCTGATATTATTCCATTTATAAGTTCATCCAGCTTCGTGTTATTTTTGTGTCCTAGTTATCTTTATATATATATATATTTTTTTTTGGCTCAGGATGAAGGAAGGAAGAAGAAAGAACAAGGAAGAAGACTGAAGTTGGTTCTGATGTTTTAGCATGGGTCAGTAAGAGTCGTCAGATTGAAGAGAACAAAAATGCCGCAAAGGAGAGGGCCAGTCACCTCTCAAAGATTTTTGAGGAGCAGGTTCCATTCTTTACTGTGTTTCCTGTATTCTCACTAGCTATCATGATATTTTGCATGCAATTTTGATTGTTAATACTATTATGGTTTAAATTTCCCCGGGACAATATTGGTCAAGGTGATGGTGAAGATGAGGAAGCAGACCAGCATAATGCTTGTTTGATCCTTTCTGCATATTTTTGCCCTCTATTGGATTAATATAATTGTTAATACTATTATGGTTTAAAACAAGTCTAGATTGGATGATACATTTGTTTCAATTTGGTAGTTTTCATAATCATCAGAGCGAATGAGTTGGTTATGGTCTTATTTGTTCATCAAAAATTTCATTAAGAAATGAGATATTCAAACTCCATCCGAGCTCATTTAACAGCTAGGTTTGTTATTATAACTCACCAGTTTAATTTCTTGGGAATTGTAATTGGCAAGTGTAAGGTCATTTTCGTGGAAGCCAAACCATAATGATTTGTATTTGAAATTTTGGGGGCTATATATTTCTGTTTCTGGCTGATTGAATCAGTTATATTTTAGCAAGGAGTTATGGTTTACACTGTAAGATTATTTTATTTTTTATGGTGGCGCCTTTTGATAGATGTTCTAGCTGGAATTAAGGTTCTCCATGGCCTTGACAAGGTAATGGGAGGTGGAGCAGTTGTTTTGACACTCAAAGATCAGAATATACTCTCAGATGGTGACCTTAATGAAGGTATAAATAGTTTGGTGTTTTCTTCATATACTTTATGTCCAACTTTCCTAAAATGACGAAGCATTTTTGTGTGACAGAGATTTTTGATATGTTATGGAGGAGGTAAGGCTGGCTCTCTTTATAGAATAGATTCAGAAGATATAAGCGGTGTATGTTAGCATAACTCTGATGAAGTGAACATTCATTTATTTCTCCTTTTCTCTTTTGTAATATGTCCAGCTCCGCAGAAGGCTATGAGGTGATTCCACAAGTAATCGCTTAGAAGATCTAACTCATCTGGAAAGAATTCATCAGATTCATGAAGAGATGCTTCAGTTTAAAAAGCCAAAGAAAAAGAAATCATTGTGAAAGAAGGATAAGCAAGATATAGATGCCCTTGAAGCAGAAGCTGTGTCAGCAGGGTTGGGTATTGGAGATCTTGGTTCTAGGAAAGATGGGAGAAGGCAGGCCTTAGAGAGGAACAAGAGAGATCTGAGGCTGAAATGAGAAACAGTGCTTACCGATCAGCTTATGCTAAAGCAGATGAGGCATCAAAATCACTTCGACTAGAGCAAACTCCTCAAACTAAAGAGGAGGAAGAGGAAAGTCTAGTGTTTGCGGATGATGATGATGATCTTTATAAGGCATTGGAAAGAACAAGGAAACTAGCTCTTAAAAAGCAAGAGGCAGAAGCATCTAGTCCTAAAGCAATTGCTCTCCTTGCCACCTCCACTTTGTGCAGTCAAATTGCAGATGATCAGAACCCTGAAATTGGAGAGTCACTAGAAAAAAACTTGTCTTCACTGAGATGGAAGAGTTTGTCTCAGCTATCCATCTTGCTGAAGGTACTTTTTTTATTATATGTTCTTTTGTTTTATAAAATATTACACAAAAAAGAAAGAGTTCTGATGGGACGGAAACTTGTGTTGCATTTAGCATAATTGTACAACCAGAAAATCTTGCATATACTATATACTATGTTGAGCTGCATGACCATTTCTGACTGTTCAAGGTTTATGCTAGCTCTCGACCTTGTATTATTTGGTAAATCAATTTTTCTAGTTATCATAGTCATGCTATCATGCTGCTGCTTTAGTCACCTATAATCTCCCATCCATTTTACTGTATTACTGTTAAATGTGAATGTGACCTATTTGATGCTCGAGATCAGCTGGAAATCACACATTTGACCTGCTATGATGCCTGAGATCGGCTGGAAATCCTAGATCTTCTGCTTTAGTATGCACACACACACACTCTATTTGTTACTGATTTTTCAGTCGTCCTTAATTTTCCATACCTAAAAAAATTACCATTGCTTGTGTTGAAAAATTCAAAGCAGTGCTTGTGCTATTTCAGAAGTTCATAAGACTGATAATGAAGATGTTTTCATGGACAAAGATGAACCGCCAAGAGCTTCTGATGAAGAACAAAAGGACGAGGCTGGTGGATGGATGGAAGTTCAAGACAGTGGTAAAGATGAAAACCCTGTCAACGAGGATGAGTAGACAGTTCCTGATGAAACCATACATGAGGTTGCTGTTGGGAAAGGATTATCTGGTGCTTTGAAGTTACTCAAACAGCGAGGTACACTTAAAGAAAGTATTGAATGGGGTGGCAGAAATATGGACAAGAAAAAGAGTAAGCTTGTTGGCGACATAGGCAATGATGCTGGTAATAATAATGACAATAAGTTCAAGGATATCCGAGAGGACAGATAAATTTGGGTGAATTGTAAGCACTTCACCTGATCATCCGATTAGTTTGTTTTACTGTTGAGTTAGAATTCCTTAGTTTTTATTGTTTTTTTTTTTTTACCATTATGCACATGGTGTGAAGATGGGACCTCCAATGGAGCAGGTTCGATAAAGGAGAGTTTGTAGGCCAAATTTCTATGCATATTATATCTCTTGATTCATTGCATGCTTGACCATTTTATTAGCCTACCCTGTAGTAATTGGAAGATGTTGGGCCTATGCTGTGGAATTTGTGCTCCACAGTCTGACTTGCCTCTGGATGCTAATCAGTGAGCAGTGGCACTGTTTTGAGGGGTGTTTCATAGCTGCTACTGTGCAGTTGGTGGGTGGGTGTTTATTGTTTTTGTTTGGGGGGGTTCTTTCTGGACTGCTTGTTTCATAAACTAGGGTCTAGGGTCTGACCTCATGGCAGAATCAAGATTGATTTTTATGTTCTCATCTGTTTAGTGTCCAAAATGAGAAGTGAAAGATTTAGTTATGCATCTGGTTATAAATTAGTGGAAGAGACTGAACTCTGTATGGCCTTGTACAATTGTGGAGTTTCTCTGAGGTAGCATGCCTCAGACCTACCATGATCTACTTTCTATTTGCGGACATGAGTGGCTGATGTAGCTTGCAGCAAAAGTTTTTATTCGCTGACTGATTATCTAGCAATTTTTTATATTTTGGGTTGTTTCCTATATTTAACAGATGACTCCGAAGGAAGCCTTATGTATGATTTCTCATAAATTCCATGGGAAGGGACCTGGCAAAATGAAGTAATACCAGGAAGAACTGAAGTTGAAGCAAATGAAAAATTCAGATACACAATCCCTGTCTGTGGAGCGGATGAGGGAGGCTCAAGCTCAGTTAAAGACACCCTACCTTGTTCTCAGCAGTCATGTTAAACCAGGGTAAGATTTTTGTGTCTAATTTATATCTCAAATATAAGGTGTTACTAATTAAAGCCTAGGAAAATAGTTTGAAGTAGAAAAATGTTAATTATCAAGAACGAGTTATTCTCCAAAAAACATCTGTTAAGAGTATTAAAATGTTTTTGTTGATTTATGATGCAGTAGCCATTCATTTGAGTCTTTATGATTATTTTCTAGTGATAAATTCCTAGAGTTGAAAATATCTCTCTCTCTGCAGTTTAAATGAACTCAACACTGTAATTTTGTTGAAATCTTGGTTCGCATCATGCCTTGATACATTTCAAACTAAGACCTTACTAGTTTTAGAAAGTGAAGGATTATAGAATATCATTTGTTGTGCATTTATCTCTCTACAATTGGTTTGATCACCCTTTTTCATGAATTTCATTTGCAGGCAAACCAGTGATCCTAGAAGTGGCTTTGCTACTGTTGATAAGGATCTCCCTGGAGGCTTAACACCCATGCTTGGCGATAAAAAGGTCAGTTAGATTCTTACAACAGTTTACACTGGCATGGTGATAATGATGCAGAAAGGATGCTTTGTGCACGTTTCATTAGGTTGTGGATGCATCATGCAAGTTGTGAAAACTGACATGATTTCTCGTACAATTCATGGTGGCTTTTTGATATGAACTCTAAATATTAGTATCTGGTGTATTAGTTTGGAAATTTTCATCAAGTAGATTGTTTCACTTTATAGGAACATTCCCTGTCCTTTCTGGAGCATCATTAGCCTTCTCCCTGATCCTATTGCTATAGTGGTTGCAAAGCAGCAGCCTTTTAGTGCTACTCATTTACCTTTTAGTGCTACTCATTTCTTGCATTATTGTCTCTCTCTCTCTCACCCGCATGCACACACACCGTCACTGAAGAAAATGAAACTGCGTTATGGGACAATAATGAGTATCATGATTTGCTTTAGAAGCATGCATACCTGGAAGGACGCCTTTTCTTCTTCACAACCCCCCTCCCCCTCCCCCTGCCCCACAAAACATCCATCTGATTCCCCGGTACCATTTCTGCCACTGCTGTGATTACAATCATTTTTAATCCCAAATGTTTTCCTAGCAACCACCAACCCCTAGTATCTTAAAATCATCTATAAATTCCTACATTTTTTTGCTTCCCAGAATCTCCTGACACCAAAATCTTTGACTCCAGCAGTCAAACAGCCGTTGTGACCTTAGCTCATTTACCATGTCGCCAGTGATACTTTGTCCAGACTCCAGGAAGGTTGGATTATTCTTGTGTCAAGGAAAGATTTAACTTTGATAAGAAAGTTGTCAGATCAGGTTCATCACTTTATGTTGAGCGTCTTGTTCAGAATGGTTGTGGATGGCTAGTTGCACTGTTAGGGCCCCTTACAATTCACAGGCCTCACCTATTGGTTCTTTTAGCCTCCTCTTAGAGGGAAGGGTTTGCTGACTTTTAACACCCTTTCATTTTTATTCCATAATGTATGCCTGCTGATATATTGCTTTGCTTTTTTCCTCCCAGGTTGAGCACTTCTTGGGGATAAAAGAGAAGCTTGAGACTGAGAACTCGAGTGCGCACCAAAGAAGCCTAAAATTTGGAAGTGTCGTTGAAATTTTCTGCTGGAGGACGCATGGCTCAAAGAGAGATTCTGAAAATTTGCGAGCACATTATTCAGTTTCTTTGACGCTAAAAGGGACGCATTCAGATGGGTATGGAAATTTTTCCATTTGTTTTGGTACGGTATAAATGAAGATTCTCTCACATTCTCAGGTGTATGTTTAGTTAGAGCACTAGAACGTTGTCTCACTCTACCATGCAGGTGGGATCAAATTTTTTAAAATGTAAAAAAAAAAGTCCAGGTGTAATGTTTTATCAAGCATGCGAGGGTTAATTTAATTTGACCGGATAGATCTAGCTGGATAAAAATCTATAAAAATATAGTTTGATTAAATAAAAAAATTAAAATAATTTATTTAAAGTATTAAAATGTTAAAATATTAGATTAATTAATTTGTTAAATTAATGATTATAAAACTGTGATAACTTGATAAAAAAATTAAATTAAAATAAATTATAAAATTTAATTTTTAATTAATTAATGAAATTTAAAAAAATTAATAAAAAAAATTAAGTTTACCTTTATTAATTTGACAAATCTACGAAAATAAATTATATAGTAAGATGAAATTAAAAAATAGAAAAAAAAAAAACTCAGTTAATTTTGATTAACCTGTCTGGTTTCATTAAACCAGGATGCCCTGTTTTAACAGTGGTTTTGTACTATTTACCTTTTCCGGTTTTCAATACATGCTGTTTCGTCTCTCATCTATGCATCACATGGAGTTTTCCTGCGCCGATTGTATCATCATTGGTCAGTTAGATATACAAGTATAATTCACTGATTTGAGACCCAAGCGTGTTGACCTGATGGAGAATCAAACCCCGTTGCCCCATATGGTTAGAACTTTGGTAACATTTTGCAAGAGATGTCTCGAGACTTCAACTGGATCAAACTCTCTTGCAAGGAAGGCAAGTTATACTGTTCAAATGAACTGTCGTTGTCGTTGGATTACAAAATCTCGTGCATTCGCAAAAAATAATGTCAAAACAACGTGGTTTTGTTCAACCAAACATAACTTATCCTGTACTCCATTATCCGATTCAAACAAAAACTAACGAAGCAATAAATCATGTACAAATTCCAATCCAATCCATACAATGATAAACCAAACAACAACAATAATAATGATAAAAAGAAAATTAGAGTTCAAATCCCTAAATTGATTTCATTAACCTGCCAGAGAGTTTCTTCCTCGTGTTAGTAGTAGATGCAAATCAATGCTGATCATTCAAGCTGGAAGGCTTTGTTAAGTTGTGGGTGCCAAAGCTACTCTCTGGGTGCTAAGTTGAGAATCTGTGACTTCAATACCATGCTAGTCATAGATGGTGTTTCATAGCTAGTGGTAAAACTTGTATCTGAGTTCCCACCTTGTGATAGAATTGTTGTGGAGTGACCCCTAGTTGCAGCCCTTTGCCATGAATGAGAACTCATTCCCGAGAGAACATATGCGCGCCCCGACCGTTCATATAACTCCCTAGTTTCCATTCTCTCCCTAGTTTCTTTCAGCTCAGCTTCGAGCTGATTACATAGATCATCTCCTGCTTGGGAAGAAGCTGTAGTTAGAAGAGTGGATAGTTGCTTTGCCAGCAGGGCCTGTGCACCCTTTAAATCTCCCATTTCAGCCATCCTTTGTGTCTTGGCAATAGTTTCTGTCACTAGCAAACGATTTCTTTGCCTATCAACCTCCAAACACAGCACCCGATCAATTGGAGATAAAGTTGGAGGTCGTCGAATCTCAACTCTCTCACCTTCTACCTGGACTGTATCCACTGACACCGAACCTTTGTGGAAGCACGAAACTTCCACCAATGATGTGTTTTCCAATCTTTCCTCACCATCAACAGCTGAGGATACAGGAATTGAGAGGAACACCAAAAATTCCTTCTCCTCTTCTGCATACAAGTCTCCAATATCAATCACAGCTTGGTGTCCTTGGTCAAAAATCTTATTCTTGTGTCTCCCAGAAGGTGTTGACAGAATTTGCACTCCTGGTGATGCTGACCTAACTTTGAGTTGAACGTCCCGAGCCACAATACTTATAAGACCACCAATGCATCTTGCAAAAGCATCTTGTAAAATGTTAATTGACTCAATGAAGGAAAATGTGCCGCGGGATGCATCAGATATAGCATGCATTGCAGCAGAATCATGATCCGATCCAAACCCAAATGTGTAAACTGGGAAAGTTGGCTGCTTAGACTCCTCTCTAGATGTATTATTGTTAGGAAAGATTGAAGTAGGTAGGAACTTTAGATAATCCAATCTATTCTGCGCATTGTGACTTTGTGTATCACAGCCATCAGATAAGAGGATAATGGTTGCAACTGAATTATGTTGACGCCGTTCTTCAAGAACCTGAACCCCTTTCTTGAGCCCTGCAACGATATTAGTTCCACCAATTGCAGAAATAGAGTCGACAACGCTTGTGGCATCTTCACGGCCACTTCCAGACATTCTCCTAAGTGGTAACATTCTTCGAGCTGATGAAGAGAAAGTCACGATCGAAAGTCGATCAGAAGGGCCTAAGTTTTGTATGATAAAGTTGACCGCACGCTTGAGAAGTATCAGCTTGCTTGCCATGCTACCGCTAACATCCAACACGGTTACAACATCAATTGGTGCACGCGCACGGTGATGAGGGAGAGTATTATCAAGTGGTGGTGCGAGAATACGGACAAGAACACCAAAGTTGGAGAAGGATTCTGACGCAGAAACAGCAGGATATTCTGTAAAAGTCTTCACAGTTATAGCATGGGGTCGAGACGAAAGGGATTGATCTGGAGAGACATCTGAGAGTACTTCATCATCTGAGAAGTGTTCCGCCTCAATTTGAACTGGTGGAACATTGTAAGGAGATACATGAGCATGCAATGAACCGGCACGTTGAAAATTGGGGGCATTTCTTGGCGCTTGAAAAGGCACATCTTTCCATTTTGAACGGCAAATAGGACATTTGAGATTTCCATGCTTGGTATTGTCAGCAATGCAATTGAAGTGGAAAGGGTGAGAACACTCAGCATAGAAGATGGCTTGGCCTTGCCCTTTTCTCAGACTCCTCAAGCAAATGGCACATTTTTTCTGTGATAAAATAATAAAAATATTATAGCGAAAAAAAGGTACATTTCAACAACTTTCAATATGTAGACCATCAAATCAAATGCATGCCAATTTTGTTCTTCTTCTTCTGCACAAGTTCCTCAACTTCGATTAAGTAATATCCAACAAACCAAAGACAATAAACAGATAGGATTTTTCACAATATCTTTCTACGTACTCTCACCAAGTCAAGAATAATGATGGCTATTCAAAGGTGTTCAAAATACAAAGCCAAGCAGGCAACCAAGTTTATGGCATTTCAACACCACAATCAAAACTCGAAAGGCTCTTGAAAACATCCATCTATGAGCGAATGGAGACCGTCTATGCCTAAACTTTGAGATTCAAGTTTCTCACCAATTAATTCATGAACTAAAAGCAACCTAAGCATCTCATCAATTTACTATCACATCAAGAAAAGCAGAAACTTAATCAAGCTACTTTCAATTTTTTTACGGAATAAAAAATCACAATCAGGAATGACATTATTGTGACTTTTCAACTAAAAACTTGCAAAGCTAACACCACATTCCACTAATTCTTTAGTGCATGTTCCCGTTTCCCACAAGAAAAAGACGGTTCCTTTCGAGCTTCAGCAACACAAGAATAGTATTGCCCACAAAAATATGCTTCTTCGAAAGTCAAGCCTAACTTCCACACGCGCGCGCACAAGAAAAGGAGAGGATTTGAATCCCGATACAAACTACAAGCCCTAAGGAAACAACCGCATATTTTAACCTTCAAATCCCCACTTAGTCCCCTACATTCTACAATAAACAGCAAGACGTCATGTTGTTGGCTACAGCGATGACCCAGCATATCATGTGCTTGCTATCCTAATTTTCATGCGAGACCCTCGCAATTGAGAAAACAACAGATTACTTTTTATTACTTATTGGTTAGATTTATGATCTTAGTAAAAAACGAACAACAACCCGTTAATCAAATCGTTGGACTTCTTGAAGCCTCGTATAGCATAATCAAAATAAATGCAAATTTCAACTACCGCCAACAGCTCTACTTCAATGCTATTCCATTGCTCCATTAAATGCATCGCCTGATCTTTCAAGCAACCTTCACCCACTTTTACCAAAACACCCCTAGTCAAACCAAGAACAAGTAGAACACACAACGGCATTTTCGTGATTACAGTCGAGCGATGCCGAACTCACAGAGATACCAAGTCAGGTTTTTACGCGGCTAGTAAAAAAATAAATAAAAACTCTGCTCGCCGGGCGGTTACAAAAATAAATCACAGATATAAACAAAACAATGTAATTAAGATTTAAGAAAACATAAAAAAAGAGAGAGGGGGAGTGATTACAGAAGAAGAGTGGAGACTGAAGCTACGAGAGAGACGAGCACTGAACGAAGAAGATGATGATGTTGGGACTGGTGGTGGAGTGGCGGTGGTGAAGCGGGCATTTTCGGTGGTGAAGGTTGTGGGATTGGTGGGGGTGGGGATCGGGGTACGGGTGGAGTTGGAGAGAAAAGAGAGCTTTGACTTGAGGGCTTTTTTGAGCTTGCGCCATGCACTAGAAGCCATTGCTTTGGATTCAGAAATGAAACGGACAAAAGGGCATAAAAGTTTAGTGGGGAGAGAGAAAATGTTAGGTTTATTAGCATGAAGTCCTTTTTTGTAGGAGGGAGAAAAGATGGGATGCCTGCGAGCGAGATTTTACATATCAAAACGCAATTATTTTTTACGTGTGAGAGTTTAGTCAAAACCATGTTATTTGATACTATTCTCTCTTTTTCTATTTTGGCGCCTTTAGGTAATTGAATCTGAGATTGTCTTTGATACTCTGTTTGTGGTTTTTTTAGAAGTATTTTTTTTTTTAGAAATGTATTAAATAGTATTTTATTAATTTTTAAAATTATCATATCAAAACGATTTAAAAACATAAAAATAAAAATTTAAATAAAAAATAAATTCATTTTTTTTAAAAGCGTGGTGCCAATACCCCTAGATCATTGATCATTGACTTGCGTTTTGGATTGGATCAAGATTTTTTTAACATAAAAAACTATTTAGATATTGCTAAATAAATCACGAAGTCTAATTCCTAATCAAACCATAAATGAAATTGAAAAAATAAAAGGTTAATTAAAAAAAAGAAAATAATTAAGGTCAACCAAGTTAATTCGTCAAATCCATGGTCTGGATCATGAAACTGAGATAATCTCGTAAAAAGTAAATTGAAAAGAAATCATGAAGCGCAATCTCTAGTAAATTTAATGTTGAAGTATGAAATTAAAACTAAACAATCGATTAAAAAAAGAATGCAAAAAAAAAAAACTCGAGTCCACCTGAGTTAATATGCTAAACTCGTGACTTGATTCATAATATGAGGATAACCTCATTAAAACAAATCGGAACAAATTATGAAATCTAATTTCTAATCAATCCAATGTTGAGAGATGAAATTAAAAAAAATCAATTAGAAAAAGAAGAACAAATAAAACTCAAGTAAACTGAGTTAACCTATTAAGCTTGCAGTTTGAGTCATGAGATCGAGATCACCTTAAAAAAATTTGACTTTTTTTAAGTTCAATTCACAATAAATCTAATATTTAAAATGTTATAAAAAAATATATTATCTTAGTAAATAGTATTTTGTGTGAGAGTTACAACAAAACTCTCTCTTTAATTTTTTTTTTTGTTAATTAATTAATGTTAATTAAGAGTGTTGCTTTCCATCCCATTGCACCAATCACTTGGAACGTCCATGAACCACAATTGAATGATAGTGTCATTCGTCAATACACGTGGATCATTCATGATCCAAAATACAATTATTCATATCTATTTTTTATTTATTTAAAGGGAAGATGATTTCATTTCCTAACATGGCTTAGGAAAGCACTATCAATTAATCTGATATGCAAGTAGAAAGACGACTTAGTGATTAAGATTTTTTATTCGGTATAAAAATTTATATTAAATTTTAAAATGGATGGAAAAGTCAGAATAACTCTTCAATCAATAGGGTATTTGTTTTTTTTTTCTAAATTCGAGTTTTAATATTGATATTTAAAGAATTTATTTTTAAAATATATTATACATGGAAAAAATATATTTTGAAGATTGTATAGAAAAATAGTTTTGATTGATACAAAGCTGATCTTGGAATATCCTACCAATAGAGAAGAAAATCTCAAAGATTTTGAAAATAAATAATTATTGCTAGATACCAATACAAGAAAGAAAGAATTTTGTGGCATGGTTGTAAAACTTTATCTGGAATAAAGTTTGGGTTGATTCAAGTTAACTCTTCAAATATTATTTTAAAAGATTTAAAATGATGATATTTTGATATTTTTTTTAAAAAAATCAATTAAGTTAAGAATTAGTTTTTAACTGGGGCATGATGGATTAATAAGTCAACTAATTTTTTAACCATGTCTTTTTTTATTTTTTTTCTTTAACTTGGACGTCTAAATTGTCTAAATTAAGTAGGCCAGCATTACAACACACTCTAGTAGGTTTGAATCATAAATAATTGCAAAATGCTTAAGATCTATACGTGTCAATATCTTGTTCGTTCAATTAAACCCCTTTTTCCGGGTCAATTTTAGGAAATTTATTGAATTTGGTGCAATCTTATTCCAATTAAAAAAAGAAATGAAGAAACTTGCGACTGATGTATTATTATAAAACTGCCAGAAAGGGAAAAGACAGGGTGCAGTTTTATTTGAACATCTTTCAATGTTGCTTTTACATGTTTATTAACTCGGTTGACTGAGCCTGCCGTCTTTGACTTTGTTTTGTTTTTCTATTTAATTTTGATGGCCGGATCCATTCTTTCAAAATACAATCCCCACCGAATCCCATGAGAAATCAAATTTTATTTTGAACTCTATTTTGTCAAATCTTATTTGATATTATTTCCGATTCCGATTTCCTAGATAATTAACCAATTAGATTTAGAATCTGTTGTTTATTTTATTATTTTTATTAAAAATTAATTTTTTTATGTGTTTTGAATTGTTTTAATACATTAATTTTAAAAATAACTTTTAAAATATAAAAAATATCATTTTAATATATTTTTTCCACAACCACTCTTTTAAAATATTCTTATTAGATTCTAACATCAAGCCGAATGCCGTATTCATAATAGGCCTCTGCCTGATGGACTGTAATCCACTATTATTATTATTATTATTATTATTATATTGTTGTTGTGCTTGAGTGTGGCCGATTGCAATTAAATTTTATTTTTTATTTTTTCTAAAAGAAACGAGTGATAGTTGAAAAACATCACAAAAATTAACAATAGGTCGACACATGGACCGGCACCGTATGGTACAGTTAACGGGACATGGGCCTGGATTTATGCTGGGCAAGCATATGACTGGCCATGAATCGATACAACATTATAACTGGTCTATTTTACAATTTGTTGATTGATCTGGCATACATGATGAACCTGTTTTTTTTAATTAATTATTTTTAGTTTTTAAAAAGAAAACTCGAATATCCTTAATCTATAATTAATCTTCAGGATTTAATGTAACCTAATAATTTAAGAAATACGAGGTCTTATTGTTAAGAGCAATAAATATACATTATATTTTTTATTTATTCTTAATAAATCCAATGAATCTTAAATTAATAAATATACATACACGGATAAATACAATTAAATTTAGCCCATCAATCCTAAACGTGTATCTTAATTAATCAGGTTTTATGTTTGTTTTTCTAGAGGTCACCAGTTCAAGTTTTATAAATCTTAGGGCCACTAGAAATTTACATGGTCATTAATTTCAGGACCCGTAAAATAAGTCGAGTTGCAAATAAACTCACCCATACAACCCATTAATAATAAAAAAAAGGTTGCCCATGAGAACTTAGCTAAGTGGTCCAGAGGCATGTATTTTTTTTTAAAAAAAAAAGCAAATCCTATTCAAACAGTATTTATATATCTAGAGAGCCGAGACGTCTAATTATCATGAATGATCAAATAATTAATTAGTTAAGCAAGCAGCAGTTATGGCACATGCGCATCAGTTTTCTTGAAATATCATGGGCTGTGCAAAAAGGAAAGCACACGTTCTCTTTCCCTAATAGTCTTAAAAATCTCCAGTTAACTTTTGTTTGCTATAATTAAATTAATCCATCACCGATCATATCTCTGGCTTGTTTGAAGATTTATTAGGGTTGGTCGCACCCCAATTCACAGGTATCATCAATCTTCATGTCTGGTTAATTGATCTCCTTCGCATGTCTTTTATTTTGTTTTCCGGCGGCTATAGAATTTCTTAATTGTTAGGGTTTCTTTTGAGGTAACTGCTATGCTTTTGTCTTTTTACTGTAAGATTTATCCTCCGATTTATGATTTTTAAGTTTAAGAAACTATGCCATGATTTGCTTCGTATGACCATGAAGAACAGATATATATGTGTGTGGGGAGAGGGAGAGGGAGAGGGAGAGCTTGTGAGTTGATGGAAACAGTAGAAATTAGTTTCTCCAGTTCCTTTACTCAAAACTTGTCTTTATTTTATATGCTGCTTAAGAATGAATTTGAGACTTCAGTGCTTGCAGTTGTTTTTGGATAAAGGCTTGCGATTCAATCACTTTAAGAAGCAACAACACCAATTCATATGCTTCTCATTAGTCTTGCCTCGCTCTAGATTTAATTGCATATTAAGTAGGGAACCAATCGAATGAAAAAGAAAAACCTCTATTTTTTCCTGGCAATCAGACAAAAGCCATCATCACAAGGAATGCAATATTTAGTTTACTGACATTGCTTTATAAATCATCCCAAGATTATGAAACGAGATATTGAACTTGTTATGAAATTTCTAGTTTTTTCCTATTTGGCTTGATTATTTAAGATGTAGATTCTACGCTGTGGGATTGAGATATAGATTGGACTCTAGTCATTGAGTTTTATTAGATTCAGAATGTTCTCTTTTTCTCAGTATGCCCTTCTTGTTTGTAAGACCAGGAATTTTAGGTCCCTTTGCTCCACACCATGGATTTACTGGAGAATTTTGACAGCAACATGGTTTTTATGGAGAAAGCAGAAAACACTATGGATTTACTGGGGAGTGTGGATCTTCTGGTTGAAAATTTGTGGGAAGCCGAGAGAAGTTACTATCAGCACTTTGATCTCAACTTTCCAGTTCCTGTTGAGAACAATATACCTCCCTGTGGCCCGTGGTTTCCTGCCCAACCACAGATTTTTCAAGCTGAAGCATATGGATTGACACGACAACGTGGAACTGCTCGAGATGTTGAGGTCATTGATGATGATATTGCTATAATCTCCCCCAACACATTTGATCAAGTATGTCACGTGACACAATGTTTATGGTTGTTTGGCTTGTCTTCTTCAAGTATCTGATTCTCTATAATTAAAATGATCCTCCTTTTACCAGGCCAGGAAGAAAGCTAGGAGAAATCCTGATGCAGAAGTAAGGGAAAATATAAATATGGCCAATCAGGTTCATGCTGTAATTCACTGCTATATCTTCTGTTTCATGTTCCTTTAGTTTAGCTAATCCTTCACCTCTGTGTCTAGTCCTTTATGCTATCAAACTTCTAGTAATCATAAGAAAACTTAAAGTCTTACCAACGTCATTTGCTTTGGCAGGCTGGGAGTGTGCCCCAACTCCCTGGATCATCCCAGGCTGTGCCACCATCCCAGTTCCCTGGATCGTCCCAGACTGTGCCACCGCCCCAACTTTCTGGATTGTCCCTGACGGTGCCACCGCCTCATTTTTCAGGATTGTCCCAAACTGCACCGCCGCCACCAGCACCAATGTTTTGTTGCCCGATTTGTATGGACGAGATGAAAGAAGCAACATCGACAAAATGTGGTCATGTTTTCTGCAAGAGTTGCATTGAAAAAGCACTGGCTGTCCAGAAGAAGTGCCCTACTTGCAGGATGAAATGTATAGCGAAATCCATCTTCAGGATCTTTCTTCCTGCATTTCTTTAAAAATTCCTTTATTTGTAAGTGTAGACTTTGATTTAACTTAATTTAAAAGACTGCTAAATATCTTAATTTTTTTTTTATCGTAATGTCATAGTTCTAAGCAGTTTTAACAGAGGCTTTCACTTAATTTATCTCAGGAAGGCCCGAAATCATTCTGTTAACTGCATCATGAACTCTGTTATTGACATCAAATTTATTTGATTCTGGAATATTGACTTTGTAAAGTCTCTGCAATTTGCAAAATTCGAATGCTCAATTTAAAGACCCGGTATGATTTTTCTCAATTCTAGGAGGTGCCTATATTTTTATCTGTCAAGGAGTATTAAAGAATTGATTTTTTCTCAATTCTGGATTGATTCTTGCAAATACCTCATTTGACAAATAAAAATACTCTTTGGTCTTTGCATTACTTCCATACCAAGAAAATATCTCATTTTTCAAGAATCTCATAGCAAACTCATACATTATAGAATTTTTTAAATTCAACAAACATATTCTCATCATTTATCATAAAATTCAAGTCATTAACATAAAAGGAAAACAATTAGAATTTTACCTTCCTTCTCTATTTGATGCACAAAGTACGCTCGCACCTCTTGAAACCTTAGTAAAATATGACTTTATCCGACTATATCAAGCTTGTGAAGCTTGTTCTAATCCATATAAAACCTTCTTTAATCTGTACCTTTTTTTGTTCATGACCTTTCTTTTCACAAGCAGGAGGTTGCTCAACGAAAATCTTTTCACTAAGTTCTCCATGAAGAAATGCCAACTTTATATTTAGCCAAAATAACTTTCTTATTGTTTTTGTCCCAATTCCAGCTGATGTCTTATTCAAACACTACATTTTACTTATTAAATCTTCTAAAAAATAGAATCGTACAACTTATATGCCTTTAACTCCTCACCGACTCTAAGTAAAATGCTTCTTATACTCTTTTCATTGACTTGTATCCATTTATAATTAGGAATACAAACATGAGAAACACCATGAAGTGATCCTCTGATGGTTTGAATCCACTCCAGGCTTTTTTTGAAGTTTTGTTCTTCATTAGAAGAGTTGGGATTTTATTGAGAACATGAAATGTCCAAATCAAAACTTTAGGCTAAAATACTTTGGGAATCTTCTTCCTTGATAGCATACTTTGAAACATATTCATAATAGTTCGATTCTTCATATCAGCAATGCCAAAGTTAAGCTGGATCTTTTTTTTAGACATTCATACTAGAAATGTCTAAGCTTATAGTAGTTATAACATTCAACAATGGATTTGTTAAAGCTATATTTGTCTCCTCCTCCTCCTCTAATTCCACGATGACCTCGTCCTCTTTCTCACAAAGACTCTTCAAAAGTAACCTTCAATGCATGCTCTTCCACAACATGAGTTTTCATACATTGCTCATGTACTAGAAGATTATTTTGTAACTCATCAATGGTAAGAACATCCAATTCATCTGATTCGATCCTCAATAAAACACACCGTGTGATTGTACTTGGTTGTCATAGATCTCATATCTTCTTAATCACCTTTTCTCATGCTTCAGTGAGTTGAACTCCTTCTATTGTTGCAGGAATCCCACCTTCCACCCTGCTCTAATATTCTTTGACGAGAATGAAGAGAACAATGTTGTACTGGTTATGGTTTTTGAGTTTCAGGTTTATGGATTTTGTATAATTTTCTTAACCCTAACTAGCATCAATAAACTGAATTGATCAGTTGTTTAAATTGCTTGTGTATATATGTCTTCCATGCATTATGTTTTGAAATGAAAGCATAAAAATTCATTCCGAAATTATAATTTTTTTTATTTTTTTATTTTTTTAACTAATCATGTTTCTTTCTACACTATCTCTATCTAATAATACCTTATATACAAAGATAGATTCATTTTTTTTGTTTAAATTTAAATTATGCGTAGACCAGTAAACACAATATAATATATGAAATTATATTAAAAAAATTTTAAAATGTTAGTGAATGCAAATATTGGAAGACTCGGAGTAGTTTATGTATGTAGCGTTAACCCAATTTTGTATTTAGGAAAGCAGTATAGAAGTTGTTTGTTGGAATCCCGTTTTTTAAAATTTTAAAATCTTTTTAATTTAAAATAAATTTTTATTTATATTTTCAAATCATTTTAATATCTATTATACACTTATAATAGAAATAGAAAAATCTTTTTTCTCTGTTTCGACGGTAGAGGTTAATTATAAGAAACACAAAAGGGCCGAGGAGAAGGAGCAAGGACAAATTAAAACTGCTTTCTCTGCGGATACCAACGACATCTGGGCACCGTTCACGTTGTCTCTCTCTTTTTTTTGTTTACTCATGATCAATATTCTCCTTGAGCCCAACTTTTTGCAGAAGATTATATCCATTTGATTTGTTAAAACTAAGTTATTCACGTCAAAACTTTGTTTTTTTCACAATCTGGTGATTAAGGGGAGAATATATAAGATATTTTAATTCACAAACCAACTCCCTTGTGTTACAATCCACACGGCATCGGATATGATCCAGATGTTCATCAAGAAGCTGAAGAGCAGCAATCTGTATCCAGGCAGTGAATCTAAGCACTTGCTGTTAGAGATGCACTGTGGGCCATCATAATTGTTGCCCCCGTCCTAAATTAATTTTAATTTTAAATTAATATTATTTTAGTATTTTTAGATCATTTTAATATATTATATAAAATAACAATTTAAAACATAAAAAAAATATTATTTTTATATATTTTTAAAAAATATATTTAAAAATTAATTACTATCGTATTTTCAAACGTTGTACTTGTAGATTACATGGAGAAATATCTTCGATGGCTTTCTACGTCACGAGAAGCGTGCACATGAAAAACTCGAACCAGCATTTTCAAAGAAAACTGAAGAATCTGACCTTCATAATTAAAAAAAGAAAAGAAAAGAAAAGAATGTCTGTGCTGCCAATGAAGAAGGGCCAGAGAGCAGCTCTAGAAGGCGATGGGGTGTATTTGGCATCTCAAGTTGCGGAACTTACATCTCATGTCAATTTCTTAATGATGTCCTGCTCTTTTCTTTTCGTGTTTGGTCCTTAAAATTTTACTCTGATTCTTGTATTTTATTTTCTTGTAAATAATTTTTTAATTAATTTTATTTTTATCCTCGTATTTTATAATGAAATTCAGTCAAATCTTAAACTTGGTCAAGATTAGTCAAATGATTTAAGAAGATTTAAGAAGGTATGTATGTTTAAAAAATTAAAATTTTTATTTCCTATAACATCATATATCTATTGTCATGGTTTTTTTTAAAAAAAATATTATTTTCAAAGATATTAGATTAAAAAAGCAAGACAAGATATACGAGAATGATTTAAAAATAAAAAAAATAAAAATACTCTCATAATATTTATATGACATTACAGGGAATAAAAATCTTTATTGAAATTTAAATTATAAGTACTAAATGTACATCGATGAATATTCATGTTGTGGGGAGCCGACATGTGGCATTATTTAACAACGTTAATGATAATAATCAATAGAAAAATCTAAAGATAATAAAAATAAAAATATTTAGGGATGATATTAAGATTTTGATGTTTCGGAGTATGATAATATTTGTTTTTTAAAGTGTTTTTTTGTATATAAATATATTAAAATAATATTTTTTTATTTTTTAAAATTATATTAACAAGCATAAAAAATAATTAAACTTTTTTTTTCAAAATTTACAAGGGGGAAAAGATTGGTAGAAGTACTCTTTAAATATAAAAGGAAGAATGCAAGGACATGAGACAGCATCAATCCAAAATCTTAAGGTTCTGACTCATGTGATCAGAACTATCTTCCTGTGCCATGAGTAAGACTTAAGAAGGTTGAATTTATATGATTAGATGCAAGTTTAAGTTTTATTTTATTTTAGTTGGAATGCAATAATCTTAGATCAACCTACATCTTAAAAGCAAGGTTTTAAAGACTTATACGATCATGGTATATCAAAGAAATTAAATTATGTTAATTACAAAAATATCCAATTCTTATTGTTTGCACGCGCCTAAGAAAGTTTTTGAAACTTTTCTTTTATAAATATTCCACATTATATATATGATTTACGTTGTTGGGTTAAACTTTTTCTAACATAAAAAAAAAAAAAGTTCAGACGATAATAATTTGGGTCAACTTATGTTAACTTGATTAACATGTAATCAATATATGAGATCGAGATAACACGCATAAAGAAAATTGAAAAAAGTATTGTAAAGTTCAAGGCCCAATAACCTAATGTCAAATGATGAAATTAAAAAAAAATTTAAAAGTAATGTCGAAGAAAAAAACTCAAGTAAACTCGAGTTAACTTGACTACCATGTTACTTGCGATATGAGATTGAGATAAAAAAAAACTAGAAAAAAGACTGAAGTTAAATAAAAGAACACTGGAAAAAAAATCTGAGTTAACTTGATTAATCCACTACCCGATATATAAAATTAAGATAACCTTACAAAAGAAAAACAGAACAAATAATGAAGCTCAAGGCCCAACCATCAAATATGAAAAGATGAACTTTAAAACAAAAATTAATTTTTAACAAAGGACCTAAAGAAAAGACCGAATTTAAACTGAGTTCGGATTATGAGACCGTGATTATCATATAGAAAGACAAACATGTAAAAAACCACAAAGTAAAAATTCCAATCATAAAAAAAATTAAAAACAAAAAAAATCAAAATCAAAATAACGAGGACCGAATCTAGTATAAAAAACTAAATTGAGAAATAAAATAAATTAATAAAATGATAAAACAATAGCAATAAAAAAATAGAACCAAAGTTGGAAAAAAGGTTAAATGAAATAAAATGTAGAGGAACAAAATTGAAAAAAAAAATCAATAAAATAATAATAAAATATTAATTAAAAGAATGATGACCAAAATTGGATAAAAAAAATAAAATGATGAGAGATGAAATTAAAAAAAATCAAGAAAATAATAAAACATAAAAAAAATTAAAAGAATGAAATTCAAATCGAATAAAATAAAATAAAATATTTAGAGATGAATTTGAAAAAAGATTAAACTTCAAAAAGCATTAAAAAAAATAACAATAAAAAAATAAAGATCAAAACTAATAAAAATACAAACCGGAAAACATATTTGATTTCTAAAAGGATTGGCATTGATTTCTAGCTTCAGAGAGAGAAAATAAAGAGGGAAAGAAAAAAAATGAAATATTAAAAATATTAATTAAAAAAATGATGACCAAAATTGGATAAAAAAATAAAATGATGAGGGATAAAATAAAAAAAAAATAAAATGATGAAGAATGAAATTAAAAAAAATCAAGAAAATAATAAAATACAAAAAAAGCAATTAAAAGAATGAGGTTCAAATCGAATAAAATAAAATAAAATACTCAGAGATGAATTTGAAAAAAAATTAAATTTTAAAAAGCATTAAAAGAAAAATAAATAATAAAAAAAATAAGAATCAAAACTAATAAAAATACAAACCGGAAAACATATTTGATTTCTAGAAGGATTGACATTGATTTCTAGCTTAGGAGAGAGAAAAAAAAGAGGAAAAGAAAAAAAAAGTCATCAAGCCTAATCGCTCCTTCATCCGTGTGCACGTGACCCACCAACACGAAAGAGATGACATGCCGCTCTAAATGCCGTCTTGGATGGTAAATTTTGGTAATTGGAGAGCTCTATACCCGTTGTCCCAAAGGTCATGAAAGCCAAGGTTGTTAAAATCATGATTTTGACACGGCACGGAAAATACAAAATAAACTCGGATCGTAAAAACGGATCGTAAAATCGTAAGGAATTTTAAAATACATTAAAAAATAATTCATGCTTCAAATAAAAATTCATACACAATTCAAGCACCTTAAAATACATGCTTCAAATAAAAATTCATACATAATTTAAGTAACTTTTCATTAGCACCAAGCAAATCAATGTTTGAATGTTTTTCTCCATCGGTCATCCAATCATCATAAGATGGAAGATCATCTTTTACACCAAAATCATCAGCTTGTTTTTTGACTTGGTTATTATTCAATTTCAGATTGCACATTATAAATACTAAATCATTCATTTTTCTCTAGTACAAATAATTTCTTTGTTTTGTATGAACCTAAATAAACAATTCAAATTTATAATATTTTTATCAAATATTTTAATATTTAAAATAATAAAAAATAAAATATTTTTTTGAAAATAAAATACTATAAATTACTATGACTCTAATTTTGGTCAAAATTCAAATAAAAAATATTTTCTAAATACTTATCACCTTGGCTTACATTGCATTATCAAATTATATTAATCATCGAGGAATATTGTTAACTCTTCAAGGGAGAAAGAGTCACCTATTAAAAAAATATCTCATCACAAAAGCAAATGCTATATTATCAAAATAAAAGAAGACATGTGGCAAGCAAAAAAGTGATGCTGTAAGAAAAACGCCCTTTGCTGCAAAACCAAGTACAGAGATAGTCTAAAACACACGTACTTAACCGTGATTAGTTTGTCCTTATTCCTACTCATGTTCTCTAATTGAAGAGAAAAGATTTTGCAGAAATAGTAAAATCGGTGGTGAAATCGTGATCTTATGCGATTTCATTTGATTTTACTTAATTTTAACATGATTTTATCTATTTTCAAGTTTTTTGAATGATTTCACACGTTAAGTCTATATTAACTACGTTAAGTCTATATTAACTCGTAAAATCGTACGATTTTACGAGTTGAATCGCGATTTTAACAACCTTTATGAAAGCTATCATGCCCTAATGCTTGTGTTGTTAATCATTAATTTTTTAAATAATATTTAATTTTTTTAAATTACCAAACAACTCCTAAATAAACCTAAAAATAATAAAAAACCACAATAAAGCTAAAATTTCCTAGAAACCAACCCTACAGTTTTTTTTTTAATCTATTTGAAGAGCGATTCTGTCACTTCACTGTTAAAAAAAAATTAAAAGACAAAAATGCCTGTTCGTGCGAGTGTAATGTTTTTTTTTCTTTAATTTCTGAAACCTGGGAGTCGTTATTTGAATTGTTTCACTTCCAATAAGAAACAACCTAAAATGAAAACCAACTAACAAAAAATGAAAGGAGAAGACAATTTTCTCAACAAAAAATAGACATTTTGGCGCCATTTAAGAAAATTCCACCGGCCTTCCTTGCCAAGTTCTTTGCCTTTTTGTTTTTCACTGTTCAGTGTTGCAGTGTTAGTGCTTTTTTGAAAATCTTTGATTTTGTTTTTAAATTTTAATTTTTTTAATATAATAATATTAAAAATAAAAACATTATTTTAATATATTTTCAAATAAAAAATATATTTTAAAAAACTTCCACTGTACTTCCAAGTAAACGGGAGATATATCCTTGAAGGATCCATTTTTGACTCCCTTCTCTCTCTAGAAAGTATTAATTTTTGACTGTCTTTTCTCTCTAGAAACTAGAAACTACACACACTTCTCTGCTCCTAGCACTATTTAATAGCAACTTTATTGTAACCCGAAAAGGGGAAAACAATAAAACCATCTTTAAATTATCTTCCTCTTTCTCTTTATGGACTCTAAAGAAAACCCATTTCAGCTTAGGATTCCTGAAGGTTTTTTGGGGTTTCAGTTATTTTATTACTGAAACACAGAAAAAAAATGGAACTTGAATCCGGTTCCACGAACCGGCAATCTAGATTGGTAAATTCATGTTTTTTTCACTGCAGCGTATGCTTTTTTTGGGTGTTTTCTCGTTTCTTTTTGGTATTGCAATGTTGGGTTTTAAGTTTGTTGTGTATTTGCTGTTTAGTTGCCAAGAAAATGTAGCAGAATGAAGGAAAATTTCATGGTCAGTGTAAATTTGGAAACTTTTCTTTGGTTTTTTGACACCCATTTGACTGATTGGTCCTTTGTATGTGGCATCTGTTTGGTTCCCAAGAAAATGCTGCAGAACGAAGGAAAATTTTCCTGGTCAATGCAAATTTAAGAGCTCTTCTTGAATTTTTTTGACACCCTTTTGTCCGATTAGTCTATCTTGTTAAAATCCGCCCCTTCTCTTTTAGTTGGTTATTTTTATACTGTTTCATTCACGTTTAGTCGAGTGAGTAAATTTAGAAACTTGCTGCGATTTTCTTGACACCCTTTTAGTTGCTTGAGCTAATTCTGTTCAAATTTTCCGTTTCTATCATTGGTGAATACTTTCTTTAAACAAATTAAGGTTTATTAATCTTGCACATGTTAATTATTGTTTCATTCACGAATTATTTGAAAAATAGTAGTGATGGTATTGGATCGAGGAAAAAGGTGTGATTTTTTGATGTTTGTTAATCTATTTGCAGAAACTTTATAAAAGTACTTTGATTCTAGCGTACCAGAGTTTTGGTGTGGTATATGGTGACCTTAGCACATCACCAATTTATGTCTACACAAGTACCTTTTCGGGGAGATTGAGACTTCACGAGGACGACGATGAAATTCTCGGGGTACTTTCTTTGGTTTTCTGGACTTTGACTTTAATCCCTCTCTGCAAGTACATTGTATTTGTATTAGGGGCTGATGATAATGGAGAAGGTGCTTTCAAAGACCTGCCTTTGTGTTTGTTTGCCTTTCTAATTTAGAGATGTTTCCGTACTTTTTATGTGGATTGTTGAAGGAGCCTCAATGTTACAGGAGGGACATTTGCCTTGTATTCATTACTTTGTCGCCGTGCAAAGTTAGGACTTTTGCATCCTTCCCATTCGACAGACGATGACATATCTTCTCAAGACTCTTGTCAATTGATCAAAGAGACTAGGGCTAGTTCTCTTCTGAAGGAGTTCTTTGATAAGCATCATAGTTCTCGTGTTGTACTGCTGCTTATTGTGATTTTAGGGACTAGCATGGTTATAGCTGATGGTATCTTGACCCCATCAATGTCAGGTATGTTTCTTTCCTAGTTTCCTAGTAACATAGATTGACTTCAGTTTGTAAAGATGTAGAAGTATGGCCATTGTTGGTACACAGTTTTGGGTTGTCGCTAATCAAACAAGACCACTGGAATGGTGGCCATTCAAAAGGTAGATTAAGGATTCATACTCTTTTGACCTAAATTGCATTCAAGCAATGGCCAATTGTTATGGCCATCCAAAAGGTCTACCTCTGGTAGATCAAGGATTGGTAATCTTTGCATCTAAATTACTCATTCAAGCCATCGCTGATTGTGTTGTAAAAGACACCTCATACATAGACCAGTTGTCCCAACTAGAATATAGTGCTCAACGTTTTGGTCTTTGTCAATTAATTCAAGAAGGGCTTGTCACTTTTATATTCTCTTAGTGATTAATGAAAGATGATTTTATGGTTCTGCTACTATCTTGCCATACAAATATTTTTTAAAAATGCCAAATATTTTTTAAAAATGCCGTCTACTTCTTGAATTATCAATGAGCTGTAACCATTGAGTAATTTTTTTTTCCCCAGTCCTTTCGGCTGTATATGGCATCAAAACCAAGGCTGGAGGTCTGCATGACAGTAAGTAAATGTATCATTTCTTGTTTGTCCTTTCTGACAAAACAGAAGTAGAACTTGTTTCTCATTATAATGGTGTAACAGACTTGCTTTGCGTAATATATGCCTACATACTTTGTTCCCAGGATTTAAATTCTCATATGATTGTTATAACATTAACTAGAAGGCTCAGAAGAAAAGTTGAAAATAATTGCCTTTGGAATGAGTGAGCAAGATATGGAGCATTTGTAGTATCTTTTAGTGATATATGCTTCTACAATTTTCTGTGCAGGTTATGCTGTTTTGATAACCTGCCTGATTTTGGTAGGCCTCTTTGCCCTTCAGCATATTGGGACACATAGGGTTGGCTTCCTTTTTGCTCCTATCATCTTATTGTGGCTATTATCCATTAGTGGGGTTGGTATTTACAACATAATTCAGTGGAATCCTCGTGTTGTGAGTGCTCTGTCACCATATTACGTGTACAAGCTGTTCAAATTGACAGGAAAGGATGGGTGGACTTCTCTTGGAGGCATTGTCCTTTGCATTACAGGTTTGTTGGTTCCCCTTCATTTTCCCCTTTTCTGCCGAAGATTATTCTTGTGAGAATGGCTGAAAAAATGAACTTCTTAATAGGTGCGGAGGCTATGTTTGCTGACCTTGGTCATTTCTCTCAGCTTTCAATCAGGGTAAGTTTTCACTCTAGTTTTATGAGTATGGCCAAATTTCATGATTATGTTTGTGCCTGTATGCTAGGCAGTTGTTTTGTGGTCATTTTGTTTGTTTAATGATCTAAATTAAACTTTTCCAGGTCATGTACATACATCATCAATTTATTTCCCTCTTGACTTTTTATTTTTATTTTACTTACAAGAGCAGATTGCATTCACCGCAATTATTTATCCTAGCTTGATTCTGGCTTATATGGGTGAAGCTGCTTATCTCTCTAAGCACAAAGAGGACCTTCAGAGAAGCTTCTACAGAGCAATCCCTGGTAAGATCTTTTTTTAATTTCTTCTCCCAAATCCTATTTATTTGTTTGTAATTATATCTGCAATTCTACATATACTAGATCCTAGAATATTAATCTTGGAACATAGATACTGGAAATAACTAAATTTGAATTATTTTGAGTCTAGAGGGTGTCAGATGTGATTTCATATAATTGTGAGGTTGTTCCGTGTCTTTCTTGATGTCAAATGAGATTGTATGGTCATGTCATGAAAGACTTGTGTTTTCTTTTGTCTGCTGCTAATATGAAATGTCAAGTTTTGAACTTCCAATTTTTTGCTCCTGAATGGCAGAGACCTTCTGTTTCTTCTTAATATGATATTCAACATGCATTTTATTTTCTGATTTTGCTAGAATTTTTTGGATTCTGTGTACAAAATTTTGCTCCAAGTGTAATTTATTTCTCACGAGGATCAGCTCTATCTTACACAAAATATTAAACTTTATCTGTATGTTAATGGTTCTTTGAAGCACAATTTTCAGGTTGGGACCTTTGATAGGGCTGGCCAATGTTTACGTTCTCATTAACAATCTTTTCTATTGTGCACGATTTACCATTATTTTGGGAAGAGGAAGCATGGTGCTGTTTAATTTTTCAGTTTGGCTCACCTTGCTAGCTATCTGCGAAGTGTTTTTCCTGCTTAGCTATATCTAATTTTTTATTGCAGCATTGTCTTGGAGCATACTCTTATGGGATTTTTTAATTCCTTTTCCATTCAGAGGTTGTATTTTGGCCAGTATTTATCATTGCAACTCTTGCAACAGTGGTGGCAAGTCAGGCAGTCATATCTGCCACTTTCTCGATTATCAGCCAGTGTTGGGCACTGAAGTGCTTCCCTCGTGTTAAGATAATACACACATCAAATCAAATGCATGGGCAGATATACATACCGGAGGTGAACTGGATGTTGATGGTTTTTTGCCTTCTTGTTGTGATCGGCTTTAGGGACACAGATATGATAGCCAATGCATATGGTACTTGCCTCTCCCTCCTGTCCTCCCTTCCTCTCCATCTCCGTCTCTCTCTCAATTAAGTTAGCAATTTGATCAGTTTATCTCTTTGTACCAGGTCTCACAGTTGTCATTGTAATGTTTGTTACCACCTGCTTGATGTTTCTTGTCATTGTTATGGTCTGGAAGCGGAATATTCTGGCAGCATTTATTTTTGTAACTGTTTTTGGATTTGTAGAGTTGCTCTACTTGTCTTCTTGCCTGGCCAAAGTGGCCAAAGGTGGCTGGATCCCTCTCATTTTCTCCCTAATAGCTTTGTCTGTGATGTACATCTGGCACTATGGGACGTTACAGAAACAATCATTCGAGTCACATAACAGAACATCTTTGGATATGCTTCTTAGTCTGGGCCCAAATGTTGGTATAAATCGTGTTCGTGGCATTGGCCTAATCTATACAAATGTGCTCTCAGGGATCCCGCCAATGTTTTCACATTTTGTCACCAGCTTTCCCGCCTTCCACCAAGTCCTCATATTTGTAACATTTCAATTCCTGACAACTCCAAGAGTTTCTGCCAATCAGCGTTTTATTGTAAGCCGCATTGGTCCCGCAGAGTTCCGTCTCTATCGGTGCATTGTCAGGTTTGGTTATAAGGATGCAAGGAAGGATAGTTATGCTTTCGAGACCGACCTGATTGAAACTGTGAGAGTGTTCTTGCAGCACGAGAGTGATGATGGTGATGCTAGAGACTCAGTAAGTGAAATGCCTGTAAATCAGCACGAATCAGACTGTCTACGGGATGATGTTAGCATGAGAGCTGAGAATGGTTCTGGGGCTGGGTTGACTAGATGCAAGAGAGTAAGATTTTGTGGTGTCGACAATAGTAAGGAATTGGAGGACCTGGAGGATGCCCGGGAAGCTGGTCTGGCATATATGATGGGCAATACTTGTGTCTTGGCAAGGGAAACATCATCAGTTGTGAAGAAATTTGCCATTAACATTGTATATGGTTTCTTGAGACGGAACTGTCGGAGCCCATCAACAGCACTAGGGGTTCCTCATACATCTTTGATTGAAGTAGGAATGGCTTATCGAGTTTAACATCAGTGATTGATTGATATTCTGAGAAGGGTAATCTTGACATGGTTTCTGGAAAGGATTGCGGAAGGGTTTACCACTGTAAACTAAATGTAACAAATATGAAGTGACTGATTCAAATACACTGTTATAGGAGCTTACATAAAGATTCCTCAGATTTAGAGATAAGTTTCAGAGGACACAGGACTGACTCTTGTAGTCAATTCTTTTGTATAATAGCATAATTTTCTTTTCTTAGTTATTTTAAGATGTCTTGTTTCCCCAGGGGGGCCTTCTTCTCAATCTCCCCCGCTAGCATGAAACGAGACCTGTCTTTTTTCTCTTCTTCTCTTGATGGAGGCATCATTTGGAAAGATGCCAAGCACTTTGTGGAACAAAATGAGCCGAGACTAACAAATTGCATTCCAGAAGAAATAAATCAACCAAAAAGTAAAAATACAAATCTTTATCAATTTCTGAGAAGGGTAATCTTGACATGGTTTCTGGAAAGGATTGCGGAAGGGTTTACCACTGTAAACTAAATGTAACAAATATGAAGTGACTGATTCAAATACACTGTTATAGGAGCTTACATAAAGATTCCTCAGATTTAGAGATAAGTTTCAGAGGACACAGGACTGACTCTTGTAGTCAATTCTTTTGTATAATAGCATAATTTTCTTTTCTTAGTTATTTTAAGATGTCTTGTTTCCCCAGGGGGGCCTTCTTCTCAATCTCCCCCGCTAGCATGAAACGAGACCTGTCTTTTTTCTCTTCTTCTCTTGATGGAGGCATCATTTGGAAAGATGCCAAGCACTTTGTGGAACAAAATGAGCCGAGACTAACAAATTGCATTCCAGAAGAAATAAATCAACCAAAAAGTAAAAATACAAATCTTTATCAATTTCATTCATATGACAACCAATATACAATCGCCAACCCATATATTACAGCTCAATTCAATACCTCAAAATTCATAGACAAATAATGCTCAACAACCACACCACACATCTCAACAGCATAAAAAATCACTCTCTACACCCCATATAAGAAAGTGCAAAGTAAAGCAATAAAGGGAAAGAAAAAAAATCTAAACATTCTCCAAGTTTCCTGGCTTGGAATGAGGTGGAGGAGGTGGTTTACTAGCAGTACCAGGTGGTGGAATAGGTACCCCAAAAACTTGAGCATTTGTACGGACATCTTGTCTTCCTTTGTATCTCCCCAAGTAGTAGCATCCAAAACCAAGAAGTAAGCAGAAGATTATCAAAGGCAAAGAGATCACCACTACCATACCCATTTCCAATATTCCCTTCAAGGCTGTTTAGAGAGAGAGAGGAGAGTCGAAGCAGGTTAATGCACTAGATGAGAGGGAAGAGAGACACTGCAGGAAGGTTTTCCTACTTTTCTTTGTTGGTCTCGTGAATGAACTGGAGGATTCGGATAGGGGATTTTAAAGAACTTGGTTTCTAACGGTAGGCTTAACATTCAAGCTTCTAACGGTTACTTTTTTTGGGTGGGCCAACATCATGCTCCATGTTTACAGTCTCATGGATGGATTATTAAAAGCTCAGAATTAATTGTTATAAATTATGTAGGATGTGGAGCTGTCTTGTCTTGGAATTTTAGCTTTTGTGTTAAAAAAATTAAAATGGACAAATTTCCATGGGCAGGACAAAGTCGTTGCCATTGAATCAAAGTTTTATATTGTTTTTGATCGACTGAAATTAAAAATAAATTTTAAAATATTTTTAAAAATAATTTAAAAAATAACCTTTATTACTGTTATAAACATCGTGAAGTAAATAAGCTTTTCTACATTTCACTATAGGTCGGATTAAATATTTTTTTAAATAAAAAATAAATATATAGATGTTAATGTATTTTATATTTAAAAAATAATAATTGTGAAATGAAAACATTATGCATACATTTAATAAATATAAATTGAGAATCATTTACATTAATAAATATAAACAATTATTGTTAACGCTATACTGCCGATGGGATCCCAAATTAATTTTTAACATAGCAAAGAAATATGCTAGTATTTCATATGTGTTTTATTGTATAATGATTTTTTTTAATCGGAAAACATAAAGATGTTGTTCACATTTAATGAAATAAACTTAAAAATATATGAATTAATAAACTGAAAAAGAGTTATTAATGCTAATTAAATACTAAAATAAAAGCTAATATTTTTCATCAAAGAAAAAACATATAAGTATTAAAAATATTTAACCTCAACTTTTCCATTTAATTTATATGCTTTTTTTTTGTTTTTTTTATTTTTTATCTTAGAGGTATCTTTTCTTACCAAGAAAAACTATTTTTTTATTTGTATGAAAAAGTAAAAAAATAATTTAAAAAAATAAAAGAGAGGATATTAATTTAAATGAAAATAAAAAAGATTAATGCAAAGTAAAACATATATAAAAAGAAGATTATTAATTAATTTTTTTAATAATCAAAATTAGAACAAAAAAAATAAAAATAAAAGAGATCAGTCCCAAGCATCTAGCCTGCTACCAAGAAAGCCAAGCATGCCTGAGCCTGAGCCTGAGCCTGAGCCTGACCCATATACCTTAGTTTTTTTTTATCAACTCATCCTACTCTTGCTTTTATATATATATATATATTGGATGACAAAGGCGGGTGGCATGTCATCGTCAACAATATTTTTCATAATCTTCTATGATTGAAATATTAGGCTCTAAGTTTTGGAATCTTAAAAATTTATTTTTAATCTAAATAAAAACACCTAAATAAACATCTTTAAAACTTTAACAAATTAATTTCTTAACCCAAAACACCTATAAATTGTTTTAAAAACATAAAATTAATTTTTTTTTCTCAACTTAGAATTTTTTTGAATAACCAAATGGAAAGTAAAAAACATTTTAATAGAATTCATCTCGTCGAATAAAATTCATTGACATATATAATATATATTTTTTATTTTTAAAATGTGAATATCTAATAACTTTCTCTCTACTTTTCTATTTTTTAGTGATTTTTTTTCTTAAACTAGAGACTTAAACGTTAACAAAATAAAAATTTAGACATAATTTCCAAACTAAAAAGTTAAAAATAGAAATTGAGAAAAACCTCAATGCGTTTCCCCAAAAAGCTTTAAATGAACAATGCCAAGTTAAAAAAGGTTTTTATTTTTCCTTTATTTTCAATTTTTATCTTTTTATTTTTTATAAAAACTAATTTTTTCAAAAATCGAGTATCAATCCAATATTAAGATTTTTTTTACAGCATGTTAACCTAATAAAAAAAAATTAAAAACAAATTATCAAGTCCAACTACCAATCAATGCAACTAGAAAAGATAAAATAAAAAGGTTCAGATCTTACTAATTTAGTTTCCATACTTCCTCTTAACCTTATGAGATGATCTATAGTCATCTCAATATTTTATATTCCTAATAATTTAATTATAGAATATTAATTTTATTTTATTTAAATTAAAAATTATCATGAAAAAAAGTATATTATTAACTTAAAAATATTTACATTTAATTTATAATAAAAATTAAATTTATGACACCAACTAAATATGAAAATGTAAAAAATAATTTTAATCTTTTACATTACTAAAAAGTGGTTATATATATAATTATTATTCATGTCCTCTTTCATATAAAAAACAATGAAAACTTGTAAAAGAAAACTATGAAAAATATTTAAAATATGTTTTTCGAACTTAATATAAATTTAAAAATTGGAGTATTACTCAGTACAAATTCTAGATAAAAAAAATATTGTATTTAAATATAAAATATAAAATTTTATTTTTCTGAATCTATTTTTTTAAAAAACTAGAATATTACCTGCTTTATGAATACTTTTAATGTTTTTTTTTCCTCGGAGGCAATAAAGTAATAGAATATAAAGATAATTTAGGAAATACTTGTGTCGTGGCACGTATGAAAATACAAATCATCTGGACCATTGAAAGTTTTTTCTTACTACGTGTCATCTATAGAGAGCCAAAGGTATTCTAAGGCGAGCCTTCATAACAAAGGCACTCTTGAAGCCACCGTCTAATGTTGTATATTCTATGAATGCAGGAGGAAGACGTATTGTTAATCATGGCGGAGCAGTATTAAGCGTTCGTCGCAAGCACATTTTTCTTGGACGGCGGGCAAGAAGAACAATTCAGGTATTGTTTGCTTGAAACTTTGTTTATGGTATGTAAATATAATATATAATGTTCTTTCACAAGTGCGAGTACTTGGCAAGAGCTATGACAGGATGATATCATTTTTATTTTTTTTCATTTTCTGGTGACAATATCATTTCACATATATAGTGCCACAGATTCCTTGTACATTTTTTGTACAAATGTTAGTGTTTAAGGCTTTTCATGTCTACAACTAATCATACAACTGGCTAGAAAAAGAAGGCATAAAGTGCTATGTATACTCTATTTGGCTGCAAACTATGCAGCTCTGTAGGAATAATTAACCCCTTACCTTCCATCCCCAATGAGGTCACTCAGCCTTGGTTCAGTGATATTTAGTGGAGAGTGTATTTGATCACCTCCTGGACTAAGATCAATTGAATTATGATGCTGGCTTTTATTCTTGCTCTTGCTATCATCAGTTGAAGCGGATGCTGGGGTGTTTTCAGTCGAAAAGCTGCCATTTATATCCTTAAAATCCATATCAGTCAAGTAGCTTGGCTTTGATGTAACAGTGCTCACTTCGATATCCCCAGTAAACATTGCCACAACTCTTGACATTGTCGGCCTCATTGCTGGTGAAGCTTGAGTGCACAAGAGAGCTACTCCTATAACTCGAAGAGCTTCATTTTCATCAAATTCTGTTACACTTGGATCCATCAGTAGCAAACTTTGTCTACTTTCGTACAGAGTCCATGCCTAGAAACATTATACGATCAATTCACAATGAGAAGGAATAAATTTGTTAAGAAAGATTCGCCTGCCAAAAAAAAGGGGTGTTGTTTTCTTTACCCATTCAAGAAGATAGACCCTTTCATCATCCAAGCTATAGTCAGAATTTGCTCTCCCACTTATGATCTCCAAAGCAACCACACCAAAACCAAAAACATCAGCCTTCTCAGTCAGATGTCCACGCATTGCATGCTCCGGTGCCAAATAGCCACTATAAGAAAATTAATGTGCTTGGTGAAAAGGTTTATTGGGAATACATTCAAATAATCTCCATTGGTTTTTACATATGGCTTCTATACGCCGCACTGTGGTATAGACTATAGCACAGTTCATAGTCAGCAAATTACAAATGCTCCGAGGAAAAGGTAGAAGGAGATCTTACATGGTTCCTGCAACTCGAGTGCTGATGTGAGTTTTCTTGTCGTAGTATAGTTTTGCCAATCCAAAATCTGATATTTTGGGGCAGAGTTCTGCATCAAGCAAAATGTTACTTGCCTTGACATCTCTATGTATAATCCTTGGACTTGACTCCTCGTGGAGGTAAGCTAACCCTCTAGCAGTTCCCAGGCATATATTGAAGCGGGTAGGCCAATCAAGATGCATTCCATCTTTTCCTGCATAATAAGTAGATGCATGCTTAGTACATAATCTATTCCATAACCAAAATGGAGTCTGAAATCTGAACATAAATCTTATTGAAGTACAGTTATTTGGCCATCCACGATGCCCTTTTTTTTCATGTATTTCAGCCACCAAAAGTAACTGTGTCTATATATTTTGATCATCTGGATGGGTATAAAGAATCAAGTTTCCATGGTTACTTAAGGGAAGTAAGCAAACTATTTTGGGCATCTTCATACCAAAGAGATTCTTATCAAGGCTTTTGTTTTCAAGGTATTCATAAACCAGGAGGCGTCTATTCCCTTCGATGCAGCATCCATAAAGTTTCACAAGATTACAATGTTGAACTGCCGATATGGTGGCGATCTCAGTTATAAATTGACTCATGCCCTGGTTAGATGCAACTGAAAGCTGCTTTACAGCCACTGCCCTCCCATCAGAAAGCAAACCCTGAAAGGTACCAGAATTTAGTAACATAAAGCATACCTGTTGCTAGGTAAACTAAAAAATCTTGAATCACAAGCTTGTCATTTTTTTAAAAAAAATTTAGAGCAGTCATCTTGCGTTTCTTACCTTGTATACAGCTCCAAATCCCCCTTCCCCAAGCATATTTGAAGGACTGAAGTCATCTGTGGCCCCTCTCAACTGGGCATAACTAAAAGTGTTTGGTCCAGGGCCCATCCCAGGAAACACTGCATATGCAAGTAGAAAAATTGAAGTGATTACTTAGGATACCTTTCTTTATCTAACATATAAATTTCTATGCAGGAAATGGTGAATCATTCAAGTACAGTTAACCTACTCTAAGGAAATTACATCCCAGATTCGAGGCATAAAATCATTTTAGGTTGCTACAAGAAAATCAAGGAAATTTTGAAGGCCCTTGGCAGCATATCAAGATCAAGACCATCTTCACTCATATCAGAGAGATGAGGGCTTGAGGAGAGCTGCAGTCAATATTGGAATCAACAAGGCTTGGATCGGATAAACTATAACGAGTACAAGTTGTATCATTATTGTGTGATGATCTTACCTTCCTCATCTTCGCTGTCTTTTTTCCTCATGATGTAAACAACTGCAAATATCAGGGTCAGGCACACAACTCCAGCAGAAACTGAAATACCAACAACCATCCCGGTCCTGCTCTTCTCTTTCCGAGTACTGGGTGGTATCCCACTAACAGTTGGTGTAAAACCTGTGCAGTAAATACGGTTACAAACAGCAGCGAGAACCAGAGAAGGAAAACCTGGACATACTAAGTTCGATTGGTGAGTTATCACATGTTACCTGGAACAACATTAAGGGCTGAGATGATTGGTCCATAGTAGCCTTGTACAGGGGTACAGCAGGTCCCCTTACCAGCCCAAAACAAATGAATTTCCAGATGATTTTCTGACACAGTAACATTAAAAATCCTTGTAATTGATCTCTCAACCCCACCTGCCTCCTTCGATATGTCAAAGTCTTTCAATTGACGACTTCCCTATAAAACACATGAACGCATAGAGAATGGAATTACAATTATAGAAGTTCTGTACTGTACGTATTTGGTTTCAAACATTTTCTACCTGAATATAGATATCAAAAACGCGCCGTCCTAAACTCTCCCAAGTTTGTGAGCTTCGATCCGCAAATGCAGTTTCGGCAAATAACAAATGCACAGTATAAGGCCCATTCTCTAGACCCAGGCCAAAGTACCTAAGTGAACCAGGAGATATCCTTGAAGTCTGATAGAGCTCTGGGATATTAGTGCTAAGAACTTGTGTCAAGGTATTTTCAACATAATCAGGACTTCGTCTATCAGCAAACAAGCCCACATTGCTCACCGCCCATTTCTCGGTACTAGTTACACTGAATGATGCTGCACTGAGAGATGAGTTTTCAGCTTCATAAACTGTGCCATCAGCGGTTCTCATCTCTGGACCACCACACTTGATTGAGAAATTTGCATCTACAACAGATAAAAAGAAAGGAACTGAAATCAATTACTCTCTACCACATTGATGAACGCATGAAGCCATTTTCACCTATACATGTAACTAAGTTCTCAAAGCCTAGACATATGCTGTACAGTACTAGGATGATTACCGGAAGGGTCTAGGAAGGCGCATTTCATATTGAATCAGACAGTGAAAAGTTATATTTGGAACTAAATTACTGGATGAAGAAGCGTACAGCGTGGAGTATCCCGATTGCATGGGAAATTTCTCTGTAAACAGTTCAATCCTGGCAGAACACTACATAAGAAAACAACTCTTATTGCCTATCAAAATTGGAAAATAAGAAAGAAAAAGAGGAGGAAAGAACTGGTTCCAAATACAGGTAATAGATTGCACCAGTTTTGCTTACTGTGCACACTATTAATTACAACGGCTTTGAAAGGAAATGTCACTTCACCTTATATTTGAGTTGTCAAAAGTGAAGTTGTTGGCCACTAAATTCCTGCATAGTTCCACAAAGATTACCGGTGAAACTTAGTAAAGATTCATGATGACAGAATACGGCAACATTGCATCTTATGAGGTAGTAATTTATTTGGTGTTTAAGAATATTAATTTAGTGATAAACTCAGAATAATGATGGATGAAGAAAGTGCCCTGATCGGGAACACATACAATTGTACATTTGAGGCTACCCATGAAGGAAAAGTTCCTGTCAGATAATTGTAAGATAAATCTCTGCATACAAAAATATATCAAAGGGGGTTAGTAAGCACATGATAAAAAAGGAGTTGGAATAAGATGAGATTCTGACTAAATTCAGATATGAAAAGAAGGAAATAATGATGGCTTCAGAGTGTAGTCCAACGAAGAAAATGGAAGCATGATACGATCTAACACCTACTTCAGAAGCTGTTATGTAATCGCTGCTTGGGCAGTGCCAACAGATTCAATTTACAATATTCTTGGTACGAGGACTTACATTGTCTGAAGTGTATCGCTCTTCTGCTCAGGGAGGGTTCCAGATAGACTATTGTTTCCAAGAAACCTGGCCATTACAATAGTATGGAAGAGTAAATAACAAGGTGAAGATTTCACCAAGAGTCTTCGAACTAAAAAAAAAGATAAAGAAATTGATCAAAACACTACTATGGAAAGGTTAAGTGATATTTACAAGTATTCAAGAGAACTCATCCTGAACAAAGCACTTGGAACTTGGCCTGTTAAGTTGTTAAAACTTAAATCCCTGAAAAAATTGATGAAAAAATCACAAAAGAAACATACAGGCATAATTAGATTTCATGGATGGCTTTGGCATTTCAAGCTGAATGTACTGAGATCTTACAGTCTATTTAAAGTTTGGAGTTCTCCAATATCAGATGGAATACTACCATTGATCAATGCATTCCTCAGATTCCTTCAAAGAGAAAAATCAAGTAGCTAGTGCAAATTCTTATGCATATAAAAAGAATGGATAGACTAATCAACTACTTACAAGTCGGTCAAGTTCTTCAAGTTCTTGATAAAATCAAGGGTAGAGCTCATGTTGCTTAAATCGCTGATTCGCCTGTATAGTTATGTGCATTTATTACTGAAACTAGTTTTCTTTTGTATGCGGATAAACATATGAATGAAAGAGAGATAATCATATATATAAATAAACAAACTCACAGAGAGTTCAATGAGGTCAAGTTGGAAAAACTGAGTGGTATAGGACCTTCAAAAGAATTCCCTTGAAATCTCCTGGAGAAGCATTCCATAAACCAATCAAACAAATCATTCTTCTCTGTAGCTGTAAACATACTACTGTCGCATCTAACAAATGAAAATATCAGAAGATTCTATGATTTACAATGATGTAAGCCCTGTCCAGTTGCCTATGAAGTCAGGTATGTTGCCTGTGAAAGAATCATCCGATGCCCACCTGAACATATACAAGCCAAGGTAAGCCATGCTGGGGTATAGTACCTTGGATTTTAAGAGGAACAAACTGCAGTAAACTTATAGAATGTGATTTCCTCACAAGACTCTCAATCTTTGAAGGTTGGCAAATGTTGAGGGAATTTCACCACCCAATCCACAACTATTAATATAACTGCAAAACACACATATATGTCAAAATCTTGTTAACAACATGTGGCAGTGGTACGAATCCTTACAGAGCGGAGATTGTTTACATTAGAGGGAACACGTTGCTACAACTTACAGTTCCTCAAGATTGACAAGATTACCCAGTTCTGGGGGAAGTGTGCCTGAGAAATTATTTACACCAAAAGACCTGTTGAAAATGCAAACATATAGGGCATTTTCAGAAGATATCATCCGAACAAGCTTTCCCTATTTGCATAAAAGTTGTATAATACTTCTATCTTATAATCTGTCCATAACTTAAAGAGTACCAGAATGAGGATGTTTGTGGAAGATATCTTTAACAAAGTAAAATTTAATTCAAAAGAAGGCCAATCTTACAGCAAAGTTAGCTCCTTAAGATTGCCAAGCTCCTTAGGAATGGTCCCAGAAAATGCATTGTGGGCAATTGACCTAGTCACATAAACAAAGAAAGGTCACTGAGACGCCAAACTTAAATTTTCTGGTAACAGACCAGAAATTTTCAAACGTAACAAAATGTTCTGATAGGAAGTACTTCTTTACTTACAAACCCTTCAATGCTGACAAATTTCCAATAAACGCAGGCAATGGACCAGTGAAGTAATTTTGATCAATTTTTCTACAAAATTCCATCAACAATGTGAGCTAGAAAGAAGCCTTGAATCTTTCAACAAAAAGTTTATAACTTGGGCGTGTTTCCTTACAGAAAGGTAAGATACTTCAAAGCTGTAAGTACTTCTGGAATCACCCCCCTTTTGTTCAAAGCATAAACTCTCCTGAAAACAGTTTGAGAGTTAAATGCAGATTAAAATATAGGAAAACAGCCCGTGGATTTTTTGTAGTGTCATGCTAAAAGTCGAAATTATAAGAAAAAAGAAACGAGAAAGAGAGACATACAGTTGGGTAATGTGACATGTAGTCTGAGTACATTCACATTTGATGGCAGGGTTGTTGTCAGGGTCTTCAAAATCAGTTTGGTCAATGGCAGATCCGCTGCATGGCTCTCCACTCAAGTTCCATAACCCCACAGCTTGTGTGTCCCATTGTTCAAATAGCGAGTTCAATGCACTCACTGTCTCACCATCACAAAAACAACTTTTATAAGCAGTGCTAATTCTTATCCTCATTAAGATGCTTACACATGCTCATTTGATGGAGAAATCATTTTCACTCTATGGTGATTATAGGTAGACTTCCAAATCAAATTGCCTTAAAATAGTATATTTTTGTTGAAATTATTTTTTAAAGTTTTTTTTTTAGAATTTTTTTTTTAAAAAATTTGTTTTTAACATTATTAATTTTTAAAATGCTTTTAGAAAGTAAAAATAAATAGACTGTAAACCTGAATCTTAGCCAAATACTGGACTGGACATAATACCATAGCACTGCTCTTATGGCCTGCAAAAAATTGAGCCAGGAATACTATAGCTTTTCAACCCACAGTAAGAAGTTGCCCATGTTCTTCTTTTTTCCTAAAATATTTTTTTTTATGTATATAATTAGGATATCAATCAGCTAAAATCCATCGTCTGATTAACTAAAACTTTATAATTAACAACATATTAGTGAATAGTGATGTTCATGCTCATATTCTTGGCTAGTAAAAAATCCACACTATGATGCCCTTTTCTTCAGTAATTTTTGAAATGAAAAGCTTATGTAATCAACTACGAAGATATGGGCAGGGACACCATATTAAATCTACACTTCACTTCTTCTTATGTTATCTAAAAGAGAATCTTCGAAAAAATCATACTACTCATTTACTTATGTTTTTAAGAAAGTGATATATATATATATATAATATGATGATGTAACAGTCCAGGAAATGTAATTGAAGAACTTGTGCCGACCAAAAATATAGTGGGCATTGATTGTGAGCTGTGACCCTCTACAGACCACACGCATCCACTATCTCTTTCAGATTGCTATCATTCCAAGAAAATATCAGGAAGCTTAGCCATCGGTACGAGCATTGGTGAAAAAGATCACATTATACTTTGGCTACCAACTTGTGATATTAAGGTCTTAGCTACTTAACGAAAACATCATTAAATACACAGGTAGCTTCTTTAGTTTTCTTCTTCTGCTGAAAAAGCAATTCCGATCAGCATAAATATGAACGAAAAACAAACCCAGAAAGAAAAGCAAGACTTTCAGTCTGGTTTTTCATGTCGTACAGTCTATATATATATATCTATATTCGACAAACAAGGTAAAAAAAAACATTTTAATTGGTAAAATTATTTGAAGCTAAGAGCTTTTTTTGATACATCTCCAATCTGTAGTTATCAAAATGGCTAATATATATATATATATATATATATATATATATATATATATATATTTTAATCTGACTTTGCATCCCTTTGTGTGAGCCTAAATTCCTAGTGATAAAATAAAAACTCTCATAGCTAAAGCTAACGATGCCATGTACACGCAAAGGTTTCAAAGTAAGAGAAAAACAAATTAAGATGCAAGAAAAATCGATGTACATGGTTTATTTTGGTACCGTTTGGACCTCAAGAGGATTCATACTTGTACTGTAGAATTCAAGAGATCAGGGAGAGGTACCTTCAGATGGATCAGTAGTGGCGTTTTGAGCACTGGAAAGGTGAAAGGTTGAAAGAAGAACGATGAAGGGAAGAAGGCAAAAGTAGTAAGCAAGTGCTGAAGAATAGAGCAACTTCACACTCAATTCCATCTTCTCTCTCACACTGAGAAACAGAATGCTTCCCTTTAGACCTATGCAAAGTAAAATAAAAGCTTGTTTATAAATACAGAGAGAGAGTGAAGAGGACTTTTAGCTGGTGAGGTTTCTTTCTTTCTTTCTATTTGGCATAATATTTGAAGTTCAATCTTGAAAAGTCAGGGAACTGTAAAATTCTGTCCATTTCATTATCTATTTATTTACTGTGTGTTTCTGTATCCTTGTAACTTCTGTCGCATACTTGAAAAAAAACTCAGCTTTTTAATTTGATTGAAATCAAATATTCAAAGCCAGCCAAAGACAAGAAAATTCATGAGAATTTATCTCACCTCCTCTCCCGGGGCTTAAATTCAACTTTTTTAGGCTCTTTGGTTGCAAACCTTTATAGCATCTACACTGATGGAGTTTCTTCCTACGTCAAAAAAAAAATAAAATGTTAAAGAGATACAAGTATTTTTTTTAAAATAAAATAAAAATAGAAAATTATAAATTTTAATTTTAATATTAAAAAATAAAATTAAAAAAAAATAACTTTACTAACCCCAAAACTTGCAATCCGAGTTATAAAATTATAATAACGTGATAGAAATTAAATAAAAAAATTATAAAATTTAATTTTTAATTAATCTAATATTAAAATATAAAATTATAAAAATAATTATTAAATTATAAACATTTAATATGGAGATAATTTGTCTATTAATTAACTAGAAACGGCAAAAGGAGAGAATATCAAAGATGTAGACATTTAGTATGTTAGTCAAATATACTCAATGTGAAATACTATCTTTATGTGAAAGCTTTCAAAGTAATTCGTTGATTTTTGGGCTTTCATTATCGATCGAGAAATAAAAACTTAATAAATAAAGCTCGAAAAAGACTTGGGAAAAATACTGTATTTATTATTTCATGTTTGGGCAGAAATTAGTCTACAAACACGGAAGGGAACTTTGACTGTAGGATTTTAACACATGAATAAATTGATTTAAGTTATTTTTTATTTTTTTAATATTGAATTAATTAAGAATTGACCATTATAATTTTTTAATTTATTTTTATAGGATAATTATAGTTTTATGTTTGGATCGCAGATTAGGTAAGTTAATTCTTTTTTTTTTTTTAGTTGAGTGTTTTTCAATCTCATTCCTTAATATTGAGTTAATTATGAATTAATTTTCATAATTTTTTTTAATTTATTTCTTCAATGTTGGGTTGATTGAGAATTAAAATTTATAATTTTTTTATTTGCTTTCTATAGAGTTATTCTTGTCTTCCAACTTGAGTTTGACAAGTTAACCCAAGTAAACTATAAACATTTTTTTTGTTCTTTTTTTGTTATTTCTTTTTCAATTTAATCTTTCAATATTGGATTGATTGAGAATTGAATTTTATAATTTATAATTTATTTATTTTATATGAGATTATCACAGTCTTATGACCTGAGTCGTAGGTGTGATCGGTTAACTTGGGTTTTTTTTGTCCTTTTTTAGTTGGATTTTTTTTTTCAAATTCATCTTTTAATATTGAGTTGGTTGAGAATTAGACTTCATAATTAGTTTTATTTCTGTTTTATGAGGTTATCATGATCTTATAACCCAAGTCATGAGTTTGATCGGTTGACTTTAATTGACTCAAGTAGTTTTTTGTGTTCTTTTTTTATTTGTATTTTTTTAAAATTTCATCCTTAAATATTGAGTTGATTGAGAATTAAGTTTCATATTTTTTTTTTGATTTGTTTTCTCTAGGTTATCCTGATCTTATGACTCAGGTTTGATGGTTTAATCCAGATTGACTTGATTTATTTATTTTAGTTAAATTTTATTTTTAATTTCATCATTTAATATTGAGTTGATTGAAAATTAAATTTAATAATTTTTTATAGAATTATCATGATTTAATGACCTGAGTAGCGGATTTGATAAATTAAACCGAGTTGATAAAAATTACTATAATATGTTGTTTTAATATGTTTTTTTTTTAAAATATCATTTTGATTTTTTTTTACTAAT
Organism: Populus trichocarpa; assembly: GCF_000002775.5. Taxonomy (NCBI): domain Eukaryota; kingdom Viridiplantae; phylum Streptophyta; class Magnoliopsida; order Malpighiales; family Salicaceae; genus Populus; species Populus trichocarpa. The sequence continues at coordinate 16,201,315 of NC_037287.2, read as the reverse complement.
CTATATTTTTATCAATCATTCAAATTATTATTTAAACTTTCCATGTAAATCATATCACATCAAATTTCCATATAGTTTCTTTCAAATGCTAGCACCGAAAGATATTTGCCACCTTATATGTTCATGAAATAAAGCATTTGGAAATACTCTAATTTGGCTGCTTAGACTTTCTAAACTCAAACCGTACAATATGAAGACTGCACTAATTTTCCACGAGTAATAATTTGCTGGGGCCTTGCCAATTGGCGCCTGTTACCTCCTCTAACTCCATATCCACCATGTTCTTTGCAAGCACGACACATGCTATTTCTTCTTAAATATATATTCCTCGATCTCTTCCTGATTTATTTCAAATTTCATAGAATCATCCATCATCTCTAGTCTAGATCTAAGAAGCTTTATTAAGCGTCTTTATGGCAGACTTTTCCTTATGCTAACCTATGATTCGAGCCTATTGAATCTGTAATCTGACCTTTTCCATTTATATTGAAGAATATATATTAATTATATATCTGCTTTAATTATTTTCAAAGTTCTTGTTCTCTGACAAAATATTTAGTTTTAATGCTATGTATTTTGGGTATTCAATGATTCTCAATCATGGAAAAGAGTTAGGTCAATTATGTTTCGCGATGCTAACATCGGATTCTGAATTTCTGAGGTTGAGTGTGGATTTAGGGTCCAATCTATTTGGTCTAATCACTAATATATGATCACTAACTGGCTTGAACGATGAAATAAGAATTTGTGTGATCATGGTCAAATCTCACCTCTCATATATAATACACAAAAATCCCTCTTCCTCAATCCTTGTGACCATCAATCATACTCATAAATCTTGTTTCAGTTCACGAACTGAGTATACACATATTCTAAGTGTATTTTACCTATACACAAAGGGCATGGGAGTTTCTCATGCATCTTCACACACACACAAAGAAGAAGAAGAAGAAGAAGAAGAAGAAGAAGAAGGAGATGATGCGTGAAGGCAATATTGCTTAAGATGACGAGAGCTCCACGAAAACTAAGTCCACTGTTGTTCGGTGCATCGAGCTATATAAAATAGCAGTGACATTCCCACTAGCCTTATCACCATATGTGACCTCAGTCAAGTGCTTGGGACCTAACTTCACTTCATAACTCTGTCCATTCACAATCATTTTTTAGCATTGCTTCATCTCCAAGAAATAGAAATAAAGGGGCAATATTAATATCCAAAATGATATAAAGATGGCGTAGAAATGATCATAATGGAGGTTAAAGGAGTCAAAAGGACTAATGGTGGCCAGTGTAAACTGACCATTAAATATTAATGAATATGTCAAAATCTTACAATACAGGGAAAAAACAAAAATCTGCGTTGGCATGCCTCGGTCATAATCCTCAGCGTAGCGAAAATCATCCTCTTCATTTTCGAAATACATATCATTATAATAGTCGCTATTACCCGCATCAGTTTCTCCAAAATCATGTTCATACACGATGTTTTCTTCACTAGCACCAGAACTGTGTTCTTCAGGGATGCAGTTCTAGTCCACAAGCTGTGTGCATCAGCATAATAGGCATTAGAGAGTGTTCAGTACTGTCTTCTACCTTTCCAGGAACCTCTTCCTGTGATCATACAGCATAAATTAGTCTATGCTATCAGGGATGGAATCTAAAGAAGATAAAAGCACTGGAAGTATGCAGAAGTGTGAAAAAAATTAACGAGAATCATTGATGGTAACACAAAAAAAAAAACCCCACCACCAATAACACAATCATGCAATACAGATGAAGGCTATGTTGCTCAGACCACTTGGGTGTGAGTGTCAGGCACGGGTATGGATGCAGATGTCGAACTCGCTAAATTATAAAGACACCGGAACACGGCTAAAAAGTGTCTGAATTTCGGACTCGGGTATGGAAGTCCTTCAATTTAATATATATATGTATGTATGCGCAAATTTAATACATTTACACACATCTGGGTTGAATAATTTACACGGCCCAGTCCAAAACGATGTTTTAAGACTAAATATAATTTCAATTTAACAGGATCAAAATAGCTTGAATATTAAGGGCCAAATTATAGCTTTTAAAACCGAGCCTATGTAAAAAGAGGCTGGATATTTATATATTTTATCCTTTCAGGTAATATATGTCCCCATTGGAAAATATTTTTGTAAAATTTTAATTTTTTTTTATATTTCTAAATTATTTTAATGTATTTATATTAAAAATAAATTTTAAAAAATAAAAAATATTATTTAAAAATAAAAACATTTTAAAAAACAACTATTCTCATTGTATATAAAAAAAACAATCATTTTCGCATTATCAAATGAGATGTAGGTAATAAACAGCGTCGTCTTCTTCTTCCCATTTGTTCTTGGCGCAATCAACCGTTTCTTTTCTTTTTTCTCTCCTGATTTCTGTCACAGCCGTGTCCATAGTTTTGGCGTGCTGTCAGACACGTATTCCATACCCATACCAATACCCATGTCATGTCGACATGGGTACGAAGCGCTGATGAAAGTCCGAGCAACAGAGAAGAAGGTAATAACATGTGTTATAGCTTGAATGATAGGCTTAAGTTCAATTTGGTGCTAAATTTTCGTATATTTTTTCATTGTGGATTTCAAATCCCTCCCGGGTTGGTTTGTTTTCTAATACTTGACAAATGTCAAATCTAGCTGAAAGCATCCCCCCTTCCCATTATCTTCCAAAGGATCTCACTCCTTTTTATTCATGTCAATATCCACTGTTTGCATTAAAAGTCAAGCATGTGCAACAGTGCACATTGATAAGATGCCTTCATAAAATAAAAGATAAGCCAGCCCCTTTAGAAAGGCTTGGACAGATCCAAAGCAACCCTTTTCTAATTTCATGGCCTTCAATATTTCAAGTAAAACTCATATACACATCATCAATACTCACTCTCTCGACACTAACAAGCCCAGAAAACACCACTCATTTGACAAAACAAAAATCAAGAAGATAATTGACAGTGATTGCAGATTGAGAGAGCACAAAAAACTAATCAAACACAAAGGGAAGTGAAAAATAACTAGTTACGAAACAATAAGATTATTGGATCTGATGGGGCTTTTTTGTTTCAATAGAATCCTTAGCTGTGCCTTTTGACACTCCAACTTTGTGCCCCGATGCTTGTTTTTGGACCCTATTGCTCGAACCACTCTAGGGAATTCGACAAACCCCTTCATCCCTCTCTTGATGTGAGGATTCTCAGGTTCTGGTGATGCTCTGCTTCTCTGAATTACCATTGATGAAATGCTACTAGTGTTGTCATTAAATGATGGCTTTTCACTCAAGATCGCCCCTGTCGATTCACTGTTGTCATAACAGGATTTCTCACCCAAAACTAACCTGTTTAACTGGCCCGACAAAATAGCTGTAGTCTTTAAAGGAGTTGCGATTTCAGGTTCTTTATCTTCTTGACTCTTCTGTTCCATTCTGGAAGTTGAATTCTGGTGAGGCTCTGCCTGTGTAGTTGTTCCTACCAATTCTAACAACTTCTCTTCAAAGAGCATTTTCGCCTCTGCAAGCTTCATTTGAACTCTTTCTTCTCTTAAGACCTCAGCCATTCTTATCATCTCTCTTTCCTCTCCCATTTCTCTTTTCATGTGATCAATCTCCTCTTTATCAGAAGAGATTTCTCTAGCAAGCTCTTCGCAAACTCTCTCAAGTGCTTCCCTTCCTCTTCTTTCTTCAGCCAATTCTTTAGCCAGTCTTTTACTCATAGTCTCCAACTTCTTTCGTGCCTTACGTTCATATTCAAGTTCAGCTTTCAATTCCAGGATCCGGGCTCGAGCGAAATCTAGCTCAGTGTCCATGATAGGTGTAAAAAAGGTGAGATCCCAGAAAGAGGCTGCGATCTTACGAGCTGAAAGAGGGAGGTGTAGGTGACGAAGATGTTTTTTTGCTTTCAAAATGTTGTTGATGATGGATATTATGTTGTGAATTATAAAATGGATTCTCGTACAATTTCCAGCTTGTGGTGGTGGTGGTGGTGGTGGGGTCTCGAGGATTGGATTCACTCATGGAATTGTCTAGGCTGCTGATTGATCATCATCACCTTCACTTCTCGAGATATATTAAAATTAAAATGTTACGACACGTTCTGTTATTATTAATTATTTGACAATGATATATTCTATGATCTAACTGGCTACATGTTGGATATGTTTACACTTGTAAAAGGTCTTCTTCGAGTTCTAGTCTTGCTTTTACTGTCCTAGACTCCTAGGAACTAAAAAGAGTGGGGAGAGGAAATGAATCTGGCTCTTTCATTGAAGAAAAAACAAAGTGAAAGATGAAAATGGCTTTTTCTTAATTTTTGAAAAAAATAAAAAAGGTTGCCGCCTTTACTTTATTCTATTCGGACTCCGAATGCAACAGAGTTTGAGCTAACGAGGTACACCACAAAAGAAAAGAAAAATAATAAAGCAAGGTGGCTTCTGTTGATTGCTGAGCAGTGAAGAATTGATACCAAAAAAGAGTGCTATGAATAGCGAGGGAGGGGTGATTAAAAAAACTTAAAAATTAATTAAATTGAGAAAATTAGAAAAAAAATAACTGAAAAAACTGAACTGTAAAAAAAAATCGATTAAAATTTTGAAAAAACCGGCCAGTTTGGTTCGGTTTCAGTTTTATAAACCTGAAATCGAAAAAACCAAATTGAATCCAAACCGAAAAAACCTGGATAAAACCGAGCCAAACCGGTTTGAACCGGTTTTTTTCCTAAAAAAACCAAACTGAAACCGATCGGTTTGAACCGATTTCGATTTTTTTTAAAAAAAATTCGATTTGATTATTTTTTTTAATAAAACAAACTAACCCAAAATGATCACCCATAAACGGATGTATCTCCTTGAAAATGCATTTGAATTAATATTTACATCATGTATTTAAAAAAAACGTAATAAATAAAGAAAACACATTACAAAAAGCCTACTAATTAATATTCCTAAAACTTCCAACTTAATGGAACAAAAGTAAGATTAAACTATATTTTAGTAACTTCCATTCATTTATATACAAGTATCTTCCTAATAAAATCAAATACAATAATAAATTATATTACAAAAAGTTCTCTAAATACATTATCCTACTAAACAAAAAGAACACTGTATATCTATTGCTCTAGTATGATATGTGAAGGACCTGTAAAATTAAATCATATTAGAAAATTTAAACAATATTTAGAATAAATTCAAATATTAATCCATCATTATATATTTATTCTCAAAACTTGAAAGCACATAAAAATTTAATAACTCGGTCATCTTGTATTCTGATACTACAAATTCTATTTAGTTAATAGTCTAAACAACTATCCCGGTTATATGTCATATAAATGCCACTAGCTTCAATTAATTTAAACAATTGTACTGGTCTCAGCTAGACTAAACAATTTTTCTTCCATAAAATACATTACAAAGAATAATACACATTTAGTGAAATTGCAGATAAGTAAACAATTAATTCCTATAAATAATATTTAGGTGTAGAACATATATAGCATAAATCACCACTTAATGAAAACATATATAGCATTAAAGAATAATAATAATCATCGTAGTTGTGGTCAAGTCGGGTACAATTCTCTCTGTCGGAGGGTTTAGAGACCTTAAAAACTAATGATCTTAGGGTTTGTTTGGCAGTGTGGTTGCGGTTACTTTTCAAATAGCTTTTCATGCCTAAATGCATGCCAATGATGTTTTTTTATTTTTTAAAAATTATTTTTGATATCAGCACATCAAAATAATTTGAAAACACTAAAAACATATTAATTTGAAATTAATAAAAAAATAAAAAATTTTCAAATTTTATCAAAATATTTTTGAAACACAAAAACAAACAGGACTTAGTCATTGACAAATATCATATGACAATTGCATCCCACTGTGATAATAATGCCCATTCAATCAGACTAAATGAGTGTTTTTTTAAATAAATACCTTACCTAATAATTAATTAATAAATAATACATAAATATTGCAAATCTATACGTGTACTAGTATTTTATTCTGCTTTGAATAATAAATAATATTTAAATAATAAATATTTATATGATTTGTTATCTGATGAGTGGAGTATATAAATATAAAAAAAACTTCTGGCAGAGAGTAGAAAAAAATTATGGAAAATTCTACAGTTTAGCTTTTCCAATTGCGTAAGTTCGGAAAAACATGAAAAAATTGGAGAAACCACAAGAGATCCAAATCTCTTCAAAGTAATCTGAAGCTCTTTGCAGAAGCTCTAGAAATCATGTAACCCACACCCAAACACATGACCCAAACCCCAACATCAATAGCCCATCTGACAACCTCCACTTCCATCTCAACCTCTGCACAATCTCGCCCGCACCCCTCTTCCAAATCTCCACCGTACGAGAATCCCCTCCCGTCACAACCACAATAACATCCACCATCCGATTCATCCGAAACGACCTCTCTATCCTCTGGAATCACCTCCAGCCTATCACAGCCTCTTTTGCTCTTCCTTTTCCTCGTCACCACCTTCTCAACCAAGACTACCAGTCCCTCCGCCGCCACACGAACCTCCACCACCCTAGCGTCATCACCGCCTCCACCGCCACAACACTCCAACTTCCACCTTTCCAAGTCAGCATCTCTTCTAAAAATCCCCTCCAGCACCCTCTCTTCTCTTAAATAAACCTCAAACTGAACCCCTTCGTTGACCCGAACCCGTTCTCTTGACCCGAACATAACCTCTCCATCTCCTTCCTTTTTATCCACATCAACAATCCTATGAAGACCTAAGAACGCTTTAGTCACGGGTCGAAACTTGGACCCATCACTGACAAGATCATGAGCACGAGGGAGATAAACAAGAGTGAGTGACTCGGGTACCGGTTTGTTATCGGGTCTAGGACCAGTGAACCGGACGTAAAAAGATTTAATCTTCAAGTGCTTTTCTCGGGTTCTTGATTGCAGCCCATGAAAGTCCGTGGTTCTACACATTGTAGACTCGCAGCAAACTACAAGAATGAAATGAAGTTGCGGGGTTGTTCAAAGAAAGATTTTTATGGCTTCAATAGATAAGGAGAGAAAGAGAGAGAGAGAGAGAGAGAGGTATTAACGGCAGCTATGAGAGCACGCGGTTTTTATGTTGTTGAAAGACAAAAAATCTTTTTCTTTCCTGCAAGCGATGGACTTGCTACGTGAGAGGAAGCTGCTTCTTTTGGTGTGCTGTATTGGAGGAGGAGGGGAGTTGGTGGACAGCCGGGTTTTAATCACCGTTGATATAGTAGAAGATGTGTGACGTGTGGTGACTTTTTCATATTTTTTTTTATTAATATAAATATCTTGAAAATATCTTGATTAAAATTTTACAAATTATAAAATTAATTTCAATTAATTTTATAGATTTTAAAATTAACAACTATGTAAGTTTTTAATGACACTAAAATTTATAAAACTTGAATTAATAATTTTTAAAAAATAATTCTAAAATATGACCAATTAAACTAGATTTAAATAAACTTTTTCACATTTAATTGGTTGGATTTTGTGACTCTATATTTATATATAGAGTCGTAGACATCAATACCAATATAGAATCTGAATCTTTGGATTTTTTTTTAATTTTTTTTATTCATTGTCAAATTAGATTATAAGTTTTTATCAAATAAATCTTGGCTTTATTAATTAAAATCAATTTGACATATATAATTCTTTATTATTAGATTTCAATCGTAACAGATATAATTACTTAATTGTGTATTATGAAAATATTTTGATAAAAACATTTTACAAAGAAAGAAAACCTAATCTAGTCACGAGGCCCGGCAAGAATCTTGATTGCTCGACAGTACCCGAGTTGATCTAAGCTATGTACAGAAATGAGAAAGAAGAGAACGCTACCCCAACCTAATAACTCTTGGACAATATTTGGAATACAGCTCCAACATGCATATAATTCTGAATGAAAGAAAAATACTCTTAACATAGGATGATCATCACGACCATTCTCCGGCCCATTGACAATGGAAGAACCAGTACGCAGAATAATCAACAACTAACACCAGCATGCATCTTGATAGCAAGAAGGTTACCGACGATTCTAAAATGACATTACATGGCAGGCATATTCTAAATAAGAATTCCAAGTAAATATATATCACCATCAAGATTCCCGTGTTATAAACTAGCCTATACGTAACACTCAAAACAAGAGGTGACTCCCTCTCTTCGAATTGTCTATATAGTAAGAGCATGACAAAAATCCCAAATAGTTAAAGCATAAAATGCATTATAAGCAACAAACCATTGCAACCATTTCCCTATGGATCAATCTAACAGAAATGCACTGAGATTGTCCAAGAAACTACTAAGTCCAACAAACCATTACCACCGATCTAAGGAAACAAGAATTCATGGATCAATTCAAGATTGAAGGATTGTACAAATGTTTTTGTCAACAGGAAACAGAAAGTAAATCAAATAGCTACTTGGCATGAACACAGGCTCTTATGATAACTTTATTATGAAACAAGTTTTCTATTACACTAACCAAGCTATCATTCTCTGCCTGGCAAGTACGAAAAAAAGCTTGTTAGATTATATGAAGCATGACATTCTTTCACTTGGAGGTGTAATGCATAAAGCTCAAGAGATATATTGGAAGCTCTACCAGATTGATATAGAAAGCAAGATTACCCTTTCTTCATTGGCTCTAAGCATTTTTCGTTTGAAATACTACGATGTTTCTAATTTTCCAATTCACATTCCAAACAAGAATGAAGATACTTTTATAAGGCGTGCCTATTATGGTGGTCATACAGATACATACAAGCCATACTCAGAATTCAAAGATAAGCATGCATCTAGCTGAACACCCACCAAAATACTATGTGCAAGACAAATCAGTCTCAGAAACTGGTGATGTGTATTTCCCTTAAATCCACCAAGATTCTATCATGTAAGAAAAATCAATCTCCAATTTTCAATTCCAAAGTGCACAGATTCACCTAAACTCAACACTTGTATGCTACTTCACGCAAAAACACACACAAAGGAATCAAACAGTGGCCAATTTACTTCAAGAGCTTGTACATATTGTTGAATATCCACTTTCACGGAGATACATGAAATTTATAAAACTATTCTACTAACCCAAAAACCAAAATAAAGCACATCAACAAGAAATTAAGAAAACCACACAGTAAACCATCCAATGTAAGCAAAGTTACTGTGGCAATGTTCAAGTATCTACCTCGAATTCTTGACATGTCCATCTTCTTCGAACTCCAAAGTCACAGCTCGAACTCATCTTCTAGCTTCAAAGCCTCAGCTGCAGCCTCTTCCTCTTCATCATCCACAACAAAATAAGGATTATGTGCTTCTGGCTTAAACTTATACCCAGTAAAGACATAAAATGCCAAAGTAGCCAATTCTCCAGCCACCACGCTCGTCCATAAATACTTATATGAAGTAATTGTCTCCAACGCATAAACCACAACCCTTGTAAAGTAAATATAACAAATCACCACAATATAATACTGCCTAAACAGAGTCAGCTTCATCAAATTCACCGCCGCCTTTCCATCCGTCCTTGCAGCCTCCCTCAAATTCTTAATGGACCAAACAATCGGAAACAAAACAGCGCAACAACAAACAACATCAACCAGCAAGAACACTTGTTTCCATGTAATCCAATCCTGCCCATACGGTCCAGTCTCATCAATAACAACTTGGGCAATATTGGCAACAACTTGTAATGGAATCACAATCATCAAAACCTTCTTTTCTTTATCTTGTAAATACGGTTTCAAAAACGACCACCCAGTACCAATCAAAACAATCAAAGTAAACAACGTAATCCCCTTCAAAAAACTGAAAATGTAAAACAAAACATCCCATCCATGGGCATAACCCGTTCTCTTAATGTAACTCTTATCCTCAGCTTCGCATAACAAATTCACTGTCTTTAAGATTACCACAGCAAGCATGAAGAAATGAATTCGATAAACAGTAAGCCGTTTCCTATATAAAACATAAATCCAAACACCAACTAAACCGAAATAAATCAGCGACAATAAGTAATAAACCCGCGGCAAAATAGTTTTTCCCGCCGACAAATAGTCACGAACTTTACCGCCTCTATCGAGATTATACATGACCGACTTGACGTCCATGGAGACTTTCAACGACGTCAAGCAATTGGCGAACACAAGCGTGTACTGATCGGCGTCGTTTTGAGTTACAATTTTGGAGAGGCTGTCATGGTCTTTCTTGAGGTCGTTGAAAGTGAAAACGGGCTTGATAAGATCCGATTGGAGAGCGCACGCGATTTCACCATCTTCGAGTTGGTTAATAACGTGAAGCCAGGAATCACGAGTGCAGAGAAAGAATCCGATTTTGGATCGGTCGAGATCCGGGTTAGGGTTAGAGAGGCGGATGTTTGTGACGTTGAGTTCGAGTCGGCCGAAGTGGGTGAACCCGAATTCGTCGAAAGGGATAATTTGACGGTCATCGGATCGGATATCGGAGAAACGGATCTCGGCGAGGGAGAGGGAGAGTAGAAGAGAAGTGAAAAGGGAGAAGAGGGTGAAGCGAGTAGCCATGGATCTGAGAAAGAGGGAATTCGATTCTCAGATCTGGTGGAACCTGAATTAATTTTGATCTGTATTTTATTTATCGTTTGCGTCGTGTTGGTCAATGCTTGAAGCTGAAGGAAAGAATACATACATATAAATACATACATACATACATACATTTATATTTATATTTATAATTTAGGTGTGAGTTGCTCTATTAATCTTTGTTTGGTACTCGTTACGGCCTGCCACCTCCTTTCTTTTCTACCTTCTAGACCTGTGAGGCTGTTACGCCATATCTTTTTATCATATTTTTTTTCTAATATTACGTTCTTAAAGTTCGAATTCAAAAACCCAAACAATTACACAAATTTTATTTTCTTAAGCACCAAACATCTCGAAGGGTTTCGATTTTTTTTATTCTTCGGCCTTGATTGATATCCAATTAGATAAATATAAGTCCAGATATGAATAAATTGAAATAAGATATAACTTCGTCGCGAAGAACAAAAAGAGAGAGAGAGAGAGAGAGAGCATGAGGGAGGAATCTGGGATCTAAAGAAAGAAGATGACGGAATCACAAACAATTAATTATTAAGATGGGAAAGTCTTGAGTGAGATTAGGAGATTGGGTTGGGGTTTTCTTGTAATTACCAATTTGACATCCAAGAAGGTTGCGTGAAGGAGGGAGGAGGGGAAAAGCCTGGGGAGGTGATAATTCAATGGAGTTTCTTAAGAGATAATTTCTCGATTTGATTTACGTAACAAATCAACTATATGCAAAATTTGTTTTTTATTTTTTTAAAGTTTTGAAAGTTCCAAAAAGAGATGTACAGAGAAGATAAGAAAATTCAAGTCTTGTCGGTGGCTATATTTGGGCCTTGGTTTAGATGTGGATTCCTAGGTTGAGACTAAAGGTATTGGTTTTTATTTTAATGTAGTTTTGTACTCTTGTTTATCGTTCCCCGCTCCTTATCTCTCCGCGTTGTCCGATTGGCTAATGATTTTTTTTTATATATATAATTACAAAAATATCTCATCTAAATTTTATTTTTTATTTGTATTTTTATAAATTGCATTTTATATTCTAGATTAATAACAGATCCAAATAAAATGCATGGTTGAAATGTAAATTGTTATTAAATATATAAACTACAAGATAGAAAATATAATTTATAAAAATATAAAGAAAAAGTAAAATTCAAATCAAAGAAGATTTTTGTGATTATTATTTTTTCTCTGCCATTTTAGATTAGTGAATGATTTATTTTTTAATCATCATTAGCAAGGTTTTTTTTTTTTTTATGTTCGTCTTTTATCATCATTGTTGGATTTTAAGTAATTTCATCTCAGTCCAAATAAAATTTCTTTTCATTTGTGAAACATGATTTCCTTATTTAGAAATATGATTGTATCCGTGTTTTTAAAAAATTAATTTTTTATATATTTTGGATCGTTTTGTTGTACTGATTTCAAAAATAATTTTTTTAAAAATAAAAAAAATATTATTTTGATATATTTCAACACAAAAAAAACTTTAAAAAATAACTACAATCAAACTCTCACAAGCTTGAGGTGACCATGTTCCAGAGAAAAGTAACAGAAGAAACAGTTAGAAAAAAGACTTTGAGTGTGTTTGGTATTGCAGTAGCTGTTGTGGTTGTGGTTTGAAAAAAGTTGTTTTATAAAAAATACTTTTAGTTGAGGTTGGTTTGAAAAAATAGGTGTTTGGTTAAAACTGTGGTTGAAATTGAGGTTGAAGAAAAAATAGTTTTAATGTGTTTGGTTAAGAATGCTTTTAAAATTGAGGTTATAAAATAATTTTAAAAAATATATATTAATATTGATGGTTTTTAATTTAAATATTGTGGATTTAACTATTGCTATTATATCATGAAATAAATCATACTTTATATAAAATATTTTTTATTATTCCATGAAACCATCTATAATTCCATTACGTACGAAATACATCCGACAAAAACTACAGTTTCCATAATTTTTTAGCATGTAATAAAATTAGATAAAATATTATCATGTATAAAATTCACTCTAAACTAGTTTTTTTTTTTAAAAAAAATATTAAAAAAATTAACACACTCAACAAAAAAAAGTGTCCACGCAGTGCAAGAGAATTGCACTGTTCACTATTTTTTAAGTGAACAGCGCATCACTATGCACTGTTCATGTTAATTGCACTGTTTATTGAACAGTGCAATTAATGTGAACAGTGCAAAAAAAACAAGGAATTCTTGCTTTTCAAATACTGCATTTCCAACGCAGAAAAGAGGTGGGACCAGTGAACAGTATGCCTTCTTTTTCTTTAACCAAATGGCTGCAACTGCGTTTTAAATAAAACACAGCCGCAACCACATAGCTAAACAGGCTCTTTGTTTTTCTTTGAGAAAAAATATATCTAAAACCAGTTCCTAAACTACTATCAATCTCTAGAAAGACAATTTTTTCAATGTTCAATTTTCTTTCTTCATCTAAGTAGAAATCGCTAATTCCTTTCTTTATTCTAATTAGAAATTTTTATTTTCTTTCTCGATTTTCATCATAAAATTACAATCTCCTGTTTGATTATTTATCTGATTGTCTCCAAGTTTTTTATAGCTTTTGCAATTGATTTTATAATTTGGTTTTGATTGATTTTGTGAAATCTTTCATGTCTCTCTTTCTGTTTATTTGATTTTTGGGTGGTTTATCATGATATTTACGTCTGAATCTCTGATCTTTGTGGGTCCTTTTTCCTTTATAAATAGTTTATCAATAATATTTTTTTCAAGGACTAAATTGATAATTGTTTCATAGTTAAGAGACCAATTTGAGGTTTCTCTCATTAATTAATGGCAATTTCTAAAGTTTATTTTGTTAATCATCCCGTAAATCTCGTTTCAACAAACAATTTTCGATATTGGCAATGATTTGTTGCTCCTCCTGTTTTAGTGCCAAATGATCCTAGCAATAGTTCAGTCTTCAGTGCCAACTTTGATGGGGAAAATAGGATTAGGAAGAAGTATACAAGGCCACTGAATTATGAAGATCGGAGGAAATAGATTAATGGAAAGTAAAATGAACGGAGGTTTCTCATTGCTCTTGCCTCCTGGTGTGGTCTCGTCACAAACTGGGAGGACCCTCAACTCAGAAAGTTGCTTACTAGTTTCCAATCCTGCGTACCCTATCTTGTTAAATATTCTCATGAAGTTCTAGGTAAAATATGCAGCAATTTCTGATGGATTTAGCAGGTAAGTAGTTGCCCCAGCTTCTTAAAAGATCACAAGGAAATTAAATGGCCAAATCTAGGATTCAATTCGGTATGTTCCGGAACTGAACTGACAAGCATGATACCACATCTCAAATACACTAAATTTCTCTCTAACAGCTTTCTTGTGAGAATGTCTTTTCCGACATTACATCTATAGATACTACTAATATGTGGATAATAGAACTGCTATTAGTTTTTGGCTGAGAAGAAAGCAAGAGCGCCAACAAATGGTGCATTGATATATGTAGCTGGCTCGGATTGCTGATAGCTGTTTCGATCATCAGCGAAATGGTCTCTGTTATCAGGACCGCCTACTATGGCTCCAACAAGGACATTCGGGTTGGGAGAGCTGGAGTAGAGGTACTGAAACCCATCGTTACAGGAAATGCGGTTCGGGTGTGCATGTATAGATGGCACCGAGGAACCCCTGTGATGCACATGTTGTGGATACTTGTTACCGAATCCAACCATGTAAGACATCTTTGCTGGATTATCACCTAAGATATAGTCCACTTGCTTCTTCGCCTGAGCGATGAGTGACTCTGCTGTCACGGTTGAACCACCGCATTTGGCAACTCCTCCATTTGAGCCAAGATACTTAGCATACGTCAATAGAAGGAAAGTTGTGGAGGTTACATATTGCAAATTGCTTTCGGTTGCTTTATAATAAAGCCCCCCTGCAAAGCACATGGAAATGCTGTCATATTCACTAGCATTAAGTTTTCTTGTTAGTATCACTGAAATAATGAAAAAGTTGCCCACCAGGAGTGTATTGGGCCTGGAAACTAGAAGTGCCTGGAATTAGAGAGCATATGTAGTTGTCTGAATGCGATTTATATAACTGAAATTCTTCAGTAGTTTTCTCCAAGAATTCCTGTTGAGCCACAAAGTTCAAGCTTTATATGGTTTCTAATATTTATGCAGGTGAAGCAGGAGATCTGTATACAATAGAACCTTTGAAAGGAGAATCTTAGTCCCGGGTCGCTTGTCATCCCAACTAAAGGAGTAGTCATCATCATCGGAACCCATTGTGTGACCATTTGACTGGATGTAAGCCAAGTATGTTCCATTCAGCGAGGCTTTATGAAGCCACGATGCACCCCAGAGAAGCTCATCCTGAATCGACAAACTTAGGTTAAGATCTATGATTGACTTCAGAAAGCCAAGAACTGAAGACAATCTTACTTGGTATCCAGAGTACGAGCAGTAAAATGGGCAGACTGCGGAATTGAGAGAGTCGCTGTAAGATCCTCTATACCTGTCTGCAAAATTGAATACCTGCATAATCACAATTAGATATTTCTTGCAAGTGCAGAAGCTGACAACTAGTGAACAGTCGATTTAGTTACAATGGATGCCTACTTTCATTGCTGCATGAAGCAATTCGGTGGAGTAAGAAGGGTCAGACTTTTTGAACACAATTGAAGCTGCAGCCAAGGCAGCAGCTGTCTCAGCAGCCACGTCGGATCCTGGGTTCTGCGTGGTTACTTTGTACACATTGCGTGGTGTGTCCATGTCTTCTGGCCTCTCCCAGCACCGGTGATCCATGTTCGGATCTCCAACCTGCACCATCCAGCGTACACCTAAGTCCCATTTCAAATTATCAAGAACGCAGAAACCTATTGTGCCTACTGGCCCCTGCTGTTATCCAAGAGTGCAATTTTCCAGCTGCTGTAACGCCATTTCGCAAAATTCTTAATTTATTATTAGAGGGTAGTGCGCATTTCTCTTGATGAATATGGTTTTATGTGCAAAATTTACAGACTTTCATTATGCATGCTCACTTGAACATATAGTGTGCAGGGGTGGCAGTGGCCGCTTTTAAAAGGTAGTCAGTGCTCCATCGAATGGCTGCTTCGGCATTCGTAATCTGATTCTGCATCGAGCTACCGAATTCAATGACACTCCATGCCAACAAGGTAGTGGTGAAGGCCATCGGAAGGCCAAACTTGACATTATCACCTGCATCGTAGTATCCACCAACTAGGTTCACCTGAAATCCACAAAATAGTAAAACCAGGATAGTCAGTCCTGCTATCTTCATTTTATTATATTCATGAACAGGAAGTTAATTTATAGCAGAATTTGAAATAGTACGTGATAAGCAGAGCCATCAGACAACCCAGAGTCCCCCCTCCATGTTAGCCGTTGGTTCAATGGCAGTTTTCCTGACCTCTGACCCTCAAAGAAGAGGATGGATATTTCAAGAGCATCAGCATAATCTTGAGAAGTAAAGGCAGTGCTGAAATAGCTACGACAACAAAAAATAATGAACAAAATCTGCAACTTCAGTGAAAATGCAGTAGCAATAGCCATTTTCCCACAAGGCTCCACACTATTGAGTCTGTGCTATACTTACTGCAATGTATAGGATTCTAGAGCTTGTGGGTCTGAGCTATATTGAAGAGGAGCTACCATTTTATAGACAGGAGTTGCAGGAAGTTTGAGAGTTCGTTGGTCGTTAAGAGAGAGATTCATGCTAGTCACGGGATCAACTGCGCAAAATTTGGACATTTTGCTCTAGAGACAACAGCATACGCAAAACTTATCCAAAATGCTTAATACAGTAAACCTGAAAGTCGTTGACATGATATTCAAAAGAACACAACAAAAGGCAAAAATTCATATTTCATACCTTAAATGATAGTTCTCGTGCATTAAAATAGTGGGGTTATCTAGAAGAAGAGAGTAGATAAATATAAATCATGCCAAGGTCTTACAGACTGCTCGGATTTTTGTGACCTTGGATACCGTAATTAATGGCTGGAGGGTGGAGTGCGGTACTGGATTTTGGTGGACATGTATCTTGTCTTTAGCAATGAAGTCACGGATACGTATAGAGTCAAAATCACATGAGACTCAACAGAGCCAAGGTGAGGCTTATCAGTTATCACACACGGGTTGGTTACCAGCCATCTGTAAGAACAATTTTATTAGTTAAAGGTCAATCTAGTCCAACAATAATTCCATAACTGATCTGATTCGCCTTACTGTCTGGTTAGAGTGGGGGTGAATATTGATTTTCCAAGTGTTTTGTGCTTAGAAATACTTTATAGTAGTTTTTTTTTTTATTTTTTAAAATTTATTTTTAACATCAATATATCAAAAAAAATCCAAAAACATGAAACAAAAAAAATTCATTTATGATCAAAATTTAACATAGTTGGTCAAAGATTTTACAATATTGTGGGTAGGAATTACCATGTTGTTTGCAATATTAGCGGCTTGATTTGTGAAGTCCTGATAGGACAGGAGCCTAAAGATTGGACTCGTTTAGAGGAAAACTTTTTGAGTTAGTAATTTGTGTGCTCGAGGGTCATCTTTAGATAAAGAAACAACATTCTTTGAGTAACTGCTGTTGCTCGAAACTAAATGTTGGTTCCAGAAAATGTTTGAGGCACCGATTGAAGATTCACATGGAAACCATGTAAAGTATAAAAAAGAAAGGGAAAGGTGCAAAAACACTAGATCGTACCATAATTAGCTTTGTCAAAGTGGATAAAAGCGAGAGGTTTTGTTAAAATATTTGTTAAGAGTATTCAAATGAACCTGTACTTTTATTCTTTGTTATGTAATTATTGTGAACACTTAGCTTGTTAGCGTTTGCCTTCATTCATTCAAGATCTTCTGTTAGAAACTACGTGATCAACAGAATATCTGCAAGGCTAGGCTGTTTTCTACTGGATCCTCTTCAAATGGGGGTGGAACTTGTCCATAAACCATTTCGAAACCCATGTCTACAAGATCTGGTAGTAAAACAAATCCATAGATACATGATACAGAGTTTAGTGTTTCCTTCAAATTCACCACTGTTTCAATTGATAATGTGCATAAATCTCAGTTTGAAGGGGCTAAACAAAGACTTACCAGGAATCATAGTTAATGGAAGCCCAAATTCATTAGCGAAGAAGTCTTGAGCAGGAATCTTGCACATGTTCAAGCACATTCCTACACGTCCACTATTCTCAAAGCTCTGTGGTGAGTTTAATTCTGGGATTTTCACTAATGTTCTTATGAGTTTTATTTCTTTTTCGTCTATATTAATGTTGGGAATTTCAGAAGGAAGGATGTGTGAAGGTTAGAGGAGGGTGTGGTTGGCTGTTGTGTCCTATTTGATCATGAGCTAAATATGAAATAGCTATAACACAAAATCTAGAATAAATACGGAATTAAGGGAAAGTAGCTAAAATCTCGAGCAATCTGGAGGGTTCTATAAAAATAAATTATAAGAGATTAAGAAATAGATCTTTTAAATGGATTTTGATCTTGAAAATAATATCTAATAGCTTTGCGACAAGCGCTTGTAAATCAACTTTTAAAAACTCTAAAAAATATAACTCAACTGATCAGTTTTTAAATTTACTTCCTAGAAATTATCAGTTTGAATCTTACAAACCTCAAGCCCACGGTTCTGGAAGCTTACAAAGTTATTAATTTCAGGACTCCTGTAATTAATTAAAATACATGCAAACTAGCTCACACAATTACATTAAAAAATAAATTTCACTTTTTAAATTATTAATATTTATGTTAATCGACACTTACGGTCCATCAAAACAACAATGCTCATTTATGCTTAGAAGGCATTTCTCGTGGACTTCCTTTATCATAACATGATGTAAGAAAATAAAATTTCTTAGATCGATCACTAATTTAAGCTTGAATCACCAGCAGCAGAATTCAATAAAATATACAAAATAATTGAAAAATAAAAATATATAGATAGGTAGCGTATGTCCTCAATGAAGAGGATGCTCGTCGTGTTGATACAAGTGGCCATTGGATTCCAGACAAAAAGGACAGCAATTGCATTACGGATAAAAAGAACTTATCAAAGAAAAGATAGCAAAAAAACCAAAACAAAAAACAAAAAATCTGCTTTTCTATGGATAAAAAAATTAAAGAGCCCTAAATAAACATAAATAAATAAAACGTATAATAAATAAATAACTAAATAAAAAGAAAGAAGAGAAAAGAAAGTCGAAATGTTAACTGACTTTGTTAAAAATGCTAAATCTTATAAAAAAGATATCATGTACCGAAGAACATCGTTCATTGAATGAGAGGTCTACTGATAAACTTCAAGTTGAGATTTGTCGAAGAAGTAATCTCGAGAAATTATTATTATTATTATTATTATTTTGTAAGATTAGCAATATTAAGGAAGAGTTTCAACACGAGATTATCTTCTTCGGCAGGGATAGTATTGAATATGTTTGTGGGCCAGTGAGCCCAATATCCAATTACCTAACAACCAAGTAGCCCAGCACAAAATCTCATCTTGACAAGAATTTGGCCCACAAACATTAGCACAAAGACCCACAGGCAAGATCCATTCAAAATTGCACTTTGATCTCGTTGCCACTTTTCAATAGATCATCAATTGTCATAGTGACACGACAAGATTAATCATTCTCAATATTAATTAAAAAAAATAATCATGATAACATTAATTAATCTCTGTCTGGGTTTGCAATCGATGAAATTCGGCTAAATACCAACTTCTTAGTGGAACTGTTTGTTGATATTAGCATTAAACAAATAAAAGGAAAGGAAAAATGACATGTTTATGATCCAGGTAGATAGAATTAGATTTGAAATGAAATTTGTGAAGAAATCTGGATGTGTTAGATATGAAACTTGAAGCTTGAAGAAAATCCGATAATAAAAGATTTTGATTATTGGTTCAGGTTTAAATAAACTAATTGTTTTTTAAATAAATTCTACGATCAGTTTTCCCATAAAAAACTTGTTGGGTCTTCTAAAATTTTAATTAGACTCTAGTTTTGTTTGTTTTAATTATTATTTTAGTTATTTTAAAATTTTATTTAGTTTTTTTTCTAGTGTTTTTAGTTATTATTCATACTTTTATAAAATATCAGATATTATTAGAGCTTTAACTTTGAGGCTTAGTTTTTTATTTTGCTCTGTCTGCCCACATGCCGATCTCTTGGCTGCATATTCCTGGCTACCTGCTAACCACGACATGGAAAAAAAATGCACAGGTGTGACAGCTCACATCACAAGAGGCAAAGCATTACAGATCGCATGCAAAGATTAACAAAGTAGATGCATCTCACATGGTAATGGCTCAAAATTCAACACTGACTTGGGTCTTAATTTTACAGAAATCCATATCCTGTTGTAGGGAGGGGCATGCAGACTGAACCCCATATATACATGGTTTCTTTTAACACTCAACATCTCATCTTTGCTTTCAGTTTTTTCAATGGAAGGAAGTCAACGTTGGAACTCGAGGGATTCCAAAGAAAAGAGGGACAAATCAATAAATAAGAAGCTTTGGGAATGCAGAATTATGACAGCATAGATAGTTATGGGTCATCAGAACAAACTTGAGTCGGGCTTTTGACTTTTGGTCTCTCTTGCACTCAACTCTACTCAGGACTGATCAATTCAGATCTAGTCAGCATATATATATATATATATATATATATATATATGTCCTTCTTTTGTAGTGATAGCTTCATGTGATGGTGGTAGTTTATAAAGAGAATATTGAAGTCAATTGCAGAGAGTAGTGCTAGTCATCTTTGTTTTCTTATAGGGAAATATAGTTGGCATAGAAGGATGAATTCATTGATTCTGTGATCTTTATTATAGCAAGACAACCAGCCATTGCAGGGATGACCTGCAGGTTGAGCTAGCATGGTGATAATAAATGCTAGGAAAACTCTAAGATGATTCTCTTGAATTCATATCTACTGCTGTGAACAATGTGAGTAACTTATTATATAGTTCTTAGCTATTGCTCTTACAAAGAGCATGTAGTAATTAATCTCTTAGCATTTTAGAGTTTAAAATATTAAAAAAGATGGATCAACAGTATTGAAGCGAATTATGAAGCTGTCAGTTCATACACAAGGCCATACAAATTACTTGGCACAAATAATTTAATCCAAACCATTAATTTTAAAACTAATGATGAAATTAAAACATGACTAATCATGTTCCTTTAAAAATATTAAATATCTTCTACTAATAATATTTATATTTTTAAGGACAGAAGCAAATTGGTCTTATCTTTGGTTTGTAAAAATTACAAACATTTTTTCTTTGTTGATTATTTTATTTTCCAAGATTACATCTTTTTATTGTACTTTGCCTATAAGCAATGTAACTTTCTTCGCTTCGTATTCGGGTTTCAAAGGCCTTTAAATTAATGTTTATATATTTATAACCATACTCATAAGCCATAAGGAAATCGCTACGTACAGAGAGATCGAGCCAGTATTTGATTGAAGTTGGGAGGTTGAACAAACATCCCCCGATCTCTAAGTACAGGTTGGAAGTTTTTTTTGGCTTTCTGGTTTTATGAGATGGATCCTGGGGTGGATTGGTGGAGAGAAAACTTGCTTGACATGCACAAGGAGTTTTTCACCTGGATGGTACGGACCCTTTTTTATTGGCGGAGATGGTTGATGGGGTTCCCTATGTTTAGCAGATGTGAAGACTTGCTCATGAATGCAGGGCTAATGAGCTTACTAGGGGATCACTCATGGAGATTGATCACGTACGGGGATTATTGATAGAGACAATATCGTGATCTCCAAGGAAACTCGGATACAAACAAAGAAATTTATTAGACTTGAAGATAACTGGAGAAAATCTTATATAGGGCCGGAGATATGTACACTCGCACTCACACATGAGGGATATTAATAGAGATTCTTATGGTGACATATATAGAAATAGCAATTGAGATTTTTATGGATACAACATTGGATATAGAGATACCGTGAAAGAATTTAATGAAGACAGCGAGATACCCATGGATAATTTCATGAAAACTTGGAGATGACCATGAATACATGCATGAAGATAACCTGGAGACATGGAGATATCGAGATAACCATGAAGAAATGGACAAGTAGAGATATCCATGGAGAATTTTATATAGATCTGGAGATGTAAATGGATATATGGAGATACCCATGAAGAATTTCAAATATACTTGGAGATATCCGTGGATCAGATGTGAAGGAGTTCATGGAGAATTTCAAGGAGTACGTACTAGAGGTATATATGAAGACATTGGAGTCTATTATATTTTTATAAATACATGGAAATAAATAAAGGAGACATGAAAATAGGAAAACAAAATAGAGGGATTTATTTACAAAAGAATATATATTTTTTTCATTTATAACACATTATTAGAGGTACATTTTTAGATGGAGTTAGTGCCATATATAAGGGAGGTTCTTACCATTTGGTCTTAATTACTAATTTTTTTTTTAAGATTTATTATATTTTAGTGCCAGCTTACCTTTCTTTTTTAATTAGGTTTGTATATATTGCTTATAACTCCTCAAAACATGATCATTGACCTTGAACTACCTATTTTTGACCTTAATATTATGGTTGAGTAGTTTTATGCATGTATGCTTTATGCCTCAAATGAGTTGACAATCATTGTCCTCTAATAAGTTTAGGTTAGTTTAGAGTCCTTCATCATTCTTTTCAGGGGAGTATTAGAGTACTATGTAGCAAGGGCATTTTATTCTTGCAAATGTAATATTCCATGTTCCATAAGTGAGAAGGAATGAGGTCTCATTGGTGAAGGATTTTGGTGTAGCTTTGTATGTTCATAAAATTTCATCAAGGGGTTTTGCCCATTTTTTTTTAGCTTTTAACTAGTTGGATACCCGCGCTACGCGGCGGGTTCACTTTTTATTTTAATAAAAATTACTGTAAAAAATTATAATATAATTTTTTTTAATATTAATAATAATTGTTTTTTCAAATTTATTAATTATTTTATTAATAATTTTAATTATAATAAAAATAATAATATTTATAACACAAATGATAATATTTTTAATATTCATACTATTAATTATAATAAAAATAATAATATTTATAACACAAATAATATTATTTTTTATATGAATATTTATAATTATAATAAAAATAATAATATTTATAACATAAATAATTATATTAAGAATTTCAAAGATGCTTCTTACAACACAAATAATAATATTTTTTATATCAATACTTTGAGTTATAATAAAAATAATAATATTTATAACACAAATAATAATATTTTTAATATGAATATTTTGAATTATAAGAGAAAAAATAATATTTATAACACACATGAGGTTGTGATTATGCTCTTAATTTTGTTTAAAACTCTAGTTTTATTATTCTATATATTTAAAATTTTTATCGGCCTGTTTTTATCAAGTTATCAGTCTTCTTGTATTGTTTTAAAAATAAATTTTGATAGAAAAAACCCAAAAAAAATAAGTTAAAAAGGATTCCTTTTGCTATGGAGAATATATTTGTGGATGAGGAGAATCTTGATTGATTTTTTGTACCTTATAATTTTGTCCATTTTTTTTTGCAAGAAAATAGACTTGTTTGCTCGCGTTGGATACGTGCAGTGAGGTTAAGCCTTAAGACGTTCTTGTGCGGCCAAGGGGACTTCATCAAGAATTCTTATCTATTGTGTTAGCTACTGAAGATCTAGAGTTGCAAGTGGTGTCCAATCTAAAACCCTCTCATGCAAGGGTTTTTAAACAATATACCATGAGATATTTTCAGAGATTAATGTCCAAGTGGAAGGGGTGTCAACTAGCTTTTAGTTTGTGATCCCATAAAGAAGGTGCCAACTAACGAGACTTGATCTCGTCTAGAGGGCTTTGGAGAGGCTGCAAGCTTTTAATAGGTGGGATGGACTTGTTGAGCCTGCATAATTCTACAAACAAATATGTTGAATGCACAAAGTACTTTCTGATATTTAAGTTAGTAAATCAGAAGGATAGGTGCTTTTTTTTTTTTAATTATGGTAGTGGAGTTAATATATAAAATTGATTGAGAGAAATCATAAGAAGCTTTGAACGTAACAGCTTAGAATGTTTGTATTTCAAGGTCGGTTTTCTTTCATGTTGATCTGTTCTTACCTCGCATCACAGTTAAACATTTATTCTTGAAAGAATACGTACGTCCACTTGAATAAAGGCGGAGGGCACAAAATACATTACTACCTCGTCTTATCATGGGGGCACTACTCATAGAGGTCTTTAGCTTCTGGTGGGTAGCAACGCCCTGTTTAGAGTGACGTTGTCACCTCCACCGTCAATTTATGGGGGAGTTGGGTATGACTAGCTAGAGTTGCCATGTGTCCCCTAGTTCTAACATGGTAATGGGTTGGTGTAGGAACATGTTGCCCTCCTTTGAAGTAGAGTAGATCCTTGTGTAAACAAAACCTTCGGGCAAAGCGGCACATAAAGGCTACCCTCGGTAAGCCGCCATACTTGAGCTTGGGTTACATCGATGAAGACTTTTTTATTCACAATGCGGTCACCGATTGTGCCTTGCCTATTTTTAGGTCTGTCAAAGGAGCTATGGGCCCTCGCCCCTTCAATATTGCACAATTTTTATTTTTTAGCACCCAACTAATATTTGTGATGCATTTCGTAATTTCACGATACAATTGTTATACTTGTATCGAAATTAATTAATTAATTAATTAATATTAAAGGATACTCTTACGAGATTTTCAAAGTAAAAATTAATTTTACATAATACTTGATCCGCAGGTCAACCAATCTATCCAAGACTCTTGGGTTATTAATTTTGCGTTCAGTAATTTTGAATTTCGAGTTGAAAGTACTAGACTAATTACTCTATGTTTGGATCAATTTCACAGGTTGGGTTTTTATTTATCACATGTAATCACTTTCATCAGTTCGAATAGTGATCATTTAGGTTGGGAGATTAACATTTAAGAAGAAAAATGTTATGATGATCCCACCCATTAATGACTTTGAGTGAAAGAAACGGGCTCGTCCTAATGACGACATTGAGTGAGTAGAACTTGAACCTGATTAGTCTTACCAATTCTTAGAATAGTTTACAAGGTAGTTAATTAATGTTGACACCTTAAGATTACTAACAAATTGAATGCTATATGTTTCTAACCATAGTCAACTTGTCATGTTTCATCGTAATACATATGGTGTGGTTGGGTTTGAACTGATAAGAGATCAATGCTATGCATCGTTTCTCTGGAGAAAAAGAAGAAGAAATTAAGGTCATGTAAGGTAAGTGTGAAGAGATCAATGACTCTCACTAGATTTAGCTGTATGATTATCAATTGCTTCGGGTATTTTTTTTGTCGGTATATACATTATCGGACATGGATATGTGAACCTACACCGTGTGTGTATGTGCGTGTAAATCAACTGAGTAAAAATATTTTTAAAGCTTCTTTTTTTCTTCTTTTTTTTCAAGTGTGAGGGTATATTTGAGTCAACTTTTATAAAACAAGACTCAATCCATGTTTCAATTCTAATTAAAGATAGTCGCTATCCTTATCAAGAGTTGAAAATAAAAAAATAAAATAAAATTCTTGCAATCTAATTTGAGGTTTGAATTTAGTAGTAAAGAAGAGAGTATATCCCTTAACCATCAAACTAGTTTGTTGAACTATTAACACTATAAATTGATATGTTTGGTACTTATATATAGCATAAACCATATAGATATATGTTTGCACTTGATTAAGATATTAATCATATAAACAATATGAGCGATCAAGGACAGGACACACCAGCTAATGACATTTAAAAAGTTTGTTTGGAGGTTGATGATTAGATTATGAAATGTGGTTGATAATTGATCATTACACTTGGGCAAATTTATTAGTTCATCCCCCCCACCTCCCAAAAAAAAAAAAAAACTCGGTTGCCATTAATTCATTCCCTTCTCATTTTGAATGAAGATATAGTGATCAATTTATGATTCACTTAATTTCACATTTATCCAAATCCCACGTCGAAGTGAAAATCCTGCCCCATCTAACTACTTGAATTAGGAAGCTGTCGTCTTCTCATTTTTCTCCTACAAGCCTTAAAACAAGATCACCTCAGGAATGAGGACGGTGGTGGTGATCAGGAGCATATTAATAATCGGTAACTAAGAGGATGGAAGTCCTGTGGGCAGGCAAGACAGCCAGCAATAAATACGAGAGGTTCAGAGAGAGCTGTTCAATTTTGAAAAAGAATGCTTTCATTAATGTGTTAGGCATATATTTCTGATCAGGGTTAACAAAGGATGAGTTGTAACATGGTGGATGAGAAAAAAAGTGACCTAGCTATAGTAGTATTTCGCATGTGCAAGAAAGAGATCTTTTCTTCTCTACGAAAAATTATTTACCTTGGTTTTCTTAGGGGAAAAAAATAAAGAAAAGACTTGTGTTTTTAAGTTAATCGTCTAGTTAAATATATTAATACATTATTTCATCTGAATTGGGACAGCAAAGAAACTTAAAAGCAGTCTTAATATTTCCTCAGAAGAATTGTTTCTTCTCCTACAGAGGAGAGGTTCAACTACCACCTAACTTTTTTTCCATGGCCAACAAACAATGTTTCATGAAACTATCAATTCATTTATCTGCTATCTGTAATTGTGTGTTTCACTCTCTTTATCCCCCACATGTGTTTCTCTCCCTCCCATGTCTCTCTCTCTCTCTCTCTCTAGCTCTCTCTCTCTCCCCCCCACTCTCTCCAAGAAGTTTTAAGAAGGTAGAGAAGTAAAGCCCTCACGATTTCATCAAGTGAGGCACTTTTTGGGAGTGGTCAACAAGTTAGGGCAACATTGTTTCCACAACCATTTTCAAGAACTCTAAATCAAGAAATCAAGACCAAGAAGAGGAATGTGTGCTTGGAATATTGACATTCTTGAATAGGAGCAAATAATTTCCTTCAAATTTTCCTGGCATAGCTAGCCACTCATTATTCTTTCTTCTATACGTCCTTGTATTCTTCTCTTTGGGGTCTAATCAACTATTTTAAGTGAGGAGCACTGATGCCTTCTAGTGAAATGGCTGTAATGGGAAAAACCATAATGATTTTAAGGCTAACAGGCAGGGTTTTACATGATGCAGTGAGCTTCATTGTCTTCTCTCTTCTAGACATCTTTGATCTTATTCTATGTTTTGCATTCAAAGCTGTGGACTTCATCATTGAAGCTGAATGGAAACCTTGTTATTGTACCTCAGCTAAAGAAGCCATCACTAGTAGCGGCAAGATCTTAGTCTCTGAACAAGGTGAGTCCAAGATTGTTTGCCTTACTTCTACCAAGTTAGGGTTAGAAGAGATCTCAGACACTCTTTACACTCGTCCTTCATTAGTGTCTGAGATTTCAAAATCAACCGTAAATGAGCTCAAGAGATTCAAGGTGGAGGATAAGTCCAGTACTGTCACTGTACAATCATCCGAGAAGAATATCAAGAAAGGAACTACGAGATCCACATTCACTGTTAACTCTACCATTGTTGGAATGCTTCGAGGGAAGATTGGAGGCCAGCAATTATATCCCACTTCAAGATGGTCTGATTGTGATTGCAAGTTTTGCACCTCGTGGACAACTTCTAGCAAAGAAACCCTCTTCGTTAGAGCTGAAGGACCTAAAGGTAATTAACTAAAAAACACAATTGTCCTAGCAGCATATGCATGTACACTAATTACTCATTTATTCATTATAATTCTAACGTGTCATGATTAAATTATGGTTTGTAATGTTCGATCAGATAAGGCAAAAGAAGATGTCCTCTTCGTTCATGGATTCATTTCATCTTCAGCATTTTGGACGGAAACATTATTTCCGAACTTCTCAAATGCAGCTAAATCAACCTACCGACTGTTTGCCATTGATCTACTAGGGTTTGGGAGGAGCCCTAAGCCAGCTGACTCCCTTTACACATTAAGAGAGCATCTGGACATGATTGAACAATCCGTTCTTGAACCATACAAAGTCAAGTCCTTCCACATTGTTGCTCATTCTTTAGGCTGTATTTTGGCCCTGGCACTTGCCGTAAAACACCCTGGCTCGGTCAAGTCCCTAACCCTCCTTGCACCGGTAAGTTAGTTTTTATTTCTGATGTTGTTTTGTAACTGTTTCGATTTTCCATGTGAAATGATTCACAAAATCGTTCAAAATTCCTAATGCATTAATTACTGTATAACTGGTTTATATATGTGACCATGGCAGCCATATTACAAAGTACCAAAAGGTGTACCGGCAGCACAACATGTGATGAAACAAGTGGCTCCAAGGCGTGTGTGGCCACTAATTACGTTTGGTGCATCAATTGCGTGCTGGTATGAGCACATCACCAGAGCAGTTTGCCTTGTCATCTGCAAAAATCACCGGCTGTGGGAGTTTCTTACAAAACTAGTCACACGAAACAGGTGAATTCTCATCAAACCCCACCACCTTAAGAACTGTCCTAACAATTCAAGTGCTGGCACTAGTAAAACTCAACAATCGAAACTTCTCGTTTGGTTCATAATAAAATTTTCTTCATGTTTTTTGTGCTCAATTTCATAACTACCCACCAAACCTAATATCATATGGTGTGGTCTTAATTAATTTCCTTTATTTTTCTGCCATAAATATAATATTTAATTAAGAGAAGGATTTCGCTGTATTCTTTTAATCTAGTTTCTCTGAGAAAAAAGTAGGGATCTTCGCACTTAAGCTACACGACTCATCTTAATTAGTAATTTTGGACCTACTGCTAATTAATTAATTAATACTTTTAGAATAACAAGAAATGAAGGAGACCTGGCATTGCACAAGCCAGTCAATTCCCTTACACAAAGACGATGCATGACCCCTAAACCCCATTCAAATTAAATACCTGTCCTTTTCTTCATTAATAGCAGGACAGATCCCTAAAATCTCTCCAATCCATTTACAGGGTCCATTTTGGGATAATTGGCCAGAAATATTTGTTCCTTAGATTTTGAGTATTCCAATAATTAGAAAAATAACATTTATGGTAAGTACTAACAAGAGATTTTATGATGTTTGTAACTATTAATATTCTATTAATTGTTTTTAGATTTATTTTAAAAAAAAATAGATACGAGCAGGTGAAAATATTTTTATTATTTTTAATAGGTTATGTATTCTATTTTCTTTTCTCTTTATGTTTGTTTATTTTTTAAAATAAAACTTATAAAATAACTAATAAGATATCATTAACTATTTTCTAACCGATATAAATTTTTTTGATTTTAAGATATTATTAGTTAGCTGGTACTATAAAGAGAAATTTTATGTTATTTTTAAAATAAATATCATTAGTTATTCGATGAAAGAAAAATTACTTTCAATTTCATAAGAAATAATAAACATATTTAGATCGAACATAAAATTTTAAATTTTTTTTCTTCTCTTCTCTTATATCTATATCTTTTTATCTAAGTAACCGTTACACTAACTTGTAGAATAACATATGGCCTAAACCCAAGTTCCCGAGCCCCCATTATAACGGGGGCCATGGTGGACCACAGCACAAATGACAATTGTCAGATCCTAATTGAACAGTTGCTTTCTCATGGTTATTGTTGAGATTAATGACAGACCAGCGTAAAAGTGTCCCACCAAGATTTAGGGGCTTAGCCCATAATGTTTTGGCCCTTAACTGGCTAGCTAGATAATCTTCGGCTGCTTTATGGCACTGGTAGGCTTCTTTGTAAAGATTGGCTAACCTGTGGTGCTGCTGGATGATTTGGTAGACCTCCTCCACTTGTTCGAACGGTGAAATTGTAAATTTTGGTTTGACAAATGATGATTCCTCGTTTTAAAACTTGCAGATAGGAGATTTTAAAATCACATAGGTTAAAAATGTGGTAATTTGTTCACACTAATGCAGTATGGTCGTAAAATTTGTAACTTTGGGAATTCGTGAATTTTGATTAGGTTTAAAATCACATAGGTTAAAAGTGTCGGTTTAATTAGGTTTCTAAATTTATGAATTTTGATGGCAACTTTGGGAATTCGTGAATCTTATTTTAATATCATGTCGGTTTTGAGCAAGCAAGCCAAGAAAGAGTTGGCAAAAATCCTTCAGAAGGACAAAAATAGTAGTAATTAACCATTAAATGTAATACATAAGCGGTAGGTGAATCGTTCAGTTTGGAAGTTACTCTGGAAGGTGAAAACATGTGCCGAGTGATGGGGACAGGTGTTTTGTGCAGAGATAATCCTGTTTTTCTCATATATTTTTCTTCATATGCTCTGCTTTAATTTACTCCATGCAAAATGATCTCCGATCCCCTACTGACATAAATGCAAAACTTTGACAAAAAATGTATAGGATGAAGACGTTCTTGATTGAGGGGTTCTTTTGCCACACCCACAACGCTGCATGGCATACCCTACACAACATTATATGTGGCACCGGCAGCAAGCTTGATGGGTACTTGGATTCAGTCCGTGACCACCTCAAATGTGATGTCAATATCTTCCATGGCAAAAATGATGAGCTTATCCCAGTTGAATGTAGCTACAATGTTCAGCAAAAAGTCCCTCGGGCTCAAGTTAAGGTGATCGACAACGAAGATCACATCACAATTGTTGTTAATAGACAGAAGGTCTTTGCTAGGGAACTTGAAGAAATCTGGAGGGGAGGAGACCGAGTGGTTAATTAAGACCCTCGTCTTGCTCAAGCTCGATCAAATTAAGTCGCCACATAAATATTTCCTGTCAAAATTGGGTATAATTAAATTCTCTAAGATTGGCAGGTTTTACATTTACTGCTACTTCAGGCACTTTGAAGTCTCTCAGCTGGCGTGATGCATGATCGTTATAGCGAATTTGATGAGATAAAGGCAAGTGAATTAAATATCTCTTGACAACAAATCTTGTTGTTGTATGTTGCTTGGCAAAGTTCACATTCTTACAAGATTTCATTGATTTCTTTTTTCTTGGTTGTTCCTTTCATAAATAGTGTTCCATAAATTGTATGGTCAATCCATAAATTATTCTCTGTCAGTTTATCAAAACTAGTCAGTATATATAAAAAACAAAAATAATTAAATAGTATCTTAATTGATGTTAATCATCCTCAATTTAGGAGTTTTTTTAATTTCAAAATACTTTTTTTCATAGTCAAATCTTCTCATCTCATATAATTCTCTTTCTTATTTTATTTATCAAGAAAAAAAATTGAAAACGAGCATGCATGGAATAAAAGAATTAAATTATACACAAATATAAAATTATATGGGCTAAGTACATAGTTTCTAACACTACAAGGAT
The DNA here is from genome assembly GCF_000002775.5 of Populus trichocarpa. Lineage (NCBI taxonomy): Eukaryota > Viridiplantae > Streptophyta > Magnoliopsida > Malpighiales > Salicaceae > Populus > Populus trichocarpa. The sequence goes on along the minus strand of NC_037287.2, from coordinate 16,170,398 downwards.
TAATTATATTTAACTTTACTAAACTACAAGGACTAATTACTCTTTTGTTTTTTTTTTTTAATTTGGAAAACCATTTTCAGAAGAATTAATTGATTGGTAGAAATAGATCCATGACATTCTTAAATGAGATATCAAACACATTCACCCACTCACTTCTAACCAATATTTAAATAATTAATACATGCACTTATCCATCAACTAATTACTATACAAGTAGACATTTCTTACCAATCCCCTGCAAAACATCATTAATAACTTGTTCTGATGTATGATATTTACGTATCTTTCTACGACTTGGTCTTGACCTTGCCATACGATGTTATGAAATTGGAAATACTAAGCAGCGGGTAGGATTGTTGTTCTTTTGGCAAGTCATTTCTGATCGATGCTCTGTCCATCAACACAGCTTATCATGCATCTTGCCGTAAGTGTCAATGAAAATTAATACACCGCAATGCAGGTGAATTAGCCTTCGTTTTTTGAAGGTTTATACGTATCCTAGCAAATGCTACAAGTCTCGAGCGATCCACAATGCATGCCTCTACCCCAATTTTTTTTCCGGAAAGTCTACCAAATATTAGAATTCAACAATAACGTTGAATATGATGGCCACTTCGCGAGAAATTTCTCCTCTCAAAACTACCTGCAGTGGGAGACAGGATGTGGTTAGAGATCTTCATGACCTCTGTCTAGTTCCAGGAGACTTGTGTCCATCTTGCCATTTAATTTCTACACATCCTGATCATTTGCATTTAAAATTACAGTCTGTTATAGTTTCAAAGAGATTTAACAAATAGCAAATGAAATTAAACCTGCCCCCCTCGCAGATCCTCACATGCCATTTTCTAGAGTTGATATAATTTTAATTATTCGATTATAACTTTGATTATCAAGTCTACTGGATCACATCGAGACAACTCCCACACGATTTAATTTTAAATCTGAGCTAAGAGAAAGTTAAGTCGAGAGGTTTTTTCTATCAATTTTATCTTTTTTTACTTGTTATTCAAGTTGCCTTTGGATTGATCAAGTCGACTAGGTTTCATCAGATCAACTTCTACACGGTTTAATTTTAGACCTAAGCTAGACAAAAAGTTTGGTTATGAGTTTTTTTGTGTTAATTTCATTATTTTTCTCAATTTAATCTTCAATTTTTTTTAACAGGCAATGGGTATGTCTTTCAACCGACCAAGTTAATCGGATCACATGTGAACAACTTTCACAAGGTTTAATTTTAAAATTAGATTAGGTAAGGAGTCAGATCTGAAGGTTTCAAAAATTACTTGTTAGGCAGAGTTTAATAAAAATATCAAATAGTTATCTACAACTTGGATATTCCTTGTTGCATTGAAAAATCTGTATGCTAACCCGCAACGGAACACAAGCCTTTATATTAGTATTATTCTACACATTAAAAAAACTTGGGGTGGAAACACTACCACCTTAAGTTTTTTTTTTTTCATTTGCATCCTTTCTTTCTTTTTTTTTTATTAGGTCCTTCAAACTTTTTTTATCATCTTATATATTTTTTTTTCATTTACATCCATTTTTTATTGGATCTTTAAAAAAATATTTCATTTGCATCTTTTTTTTTTTTTTTATCAGGTCCTTTTTTCTTAAGAGCAATAAAAACATGATAAGAGGCCTACTTTCATGTACAATGGACCGACAACAAGGCCTAATTAGTTGGAGTACATGAGGAGGGCTTCAACTTCTGGTAACGAATCTGGCCTCAACTTATCCTCGGTTAAAGCCTTAATTAATCAGGAAGTGAATGGGCCTTGACTCGGCACCTTCTAAAACGATAGAAAAATAGAATTCCATCCGTATCGATTAAGATATGGATTTATGGACAATTAGATAATGATGCAGTGATGATTCGAATCACCATTTCAATAGGTTTGAGCTTTGCTTTTACAGCTTTCCTCGTTTGTCCTTACTGCCAAATCTCTTAAATTGCCGAGGAAAACCACGTCACCCCATGTGATTTCTTAGGGAGAAATCACTCAGATGCACAAATCATGCTCCTAGCTGCCAGTATAGCACACAATTTTCTGGTCCACGAGAATCACTGTCCAAGACTTCGATCCAAGATAAGTTTCTCCATCTTGCGGGGGATATTAGGCAAGAATCACTCCCCTGCACAACTCATGCTCCTAGCTGCTTGCTAGAGGTTCACAACCTTCCACTCCTCAATCTTAGCAGCCTGTACAACAGATATTAGCCGATACAACAGATCGAAACCAAAACAACCTCATTTCTATAAATATAGTCGACTAGATACCACTAAAGCTAGCTCCCATAAATTATTGCTCATGGAAAACGCAATTTGATGTGCTTCTCTATGGGTGAGATTTTCATGGCTACATGTACAAGCCAAAACCTTGTCCACCCTCAAAAGTAATAATTGATGACAACAAAGTCTTAAACTCAGGCTTGGATGGATGAGACAAGACAACCTTATTCTACTTGGCATTATTAATTAGCTCTCTTAGTCCTAAAGTCATTTATATTATTCGCTTTGATGGATCATTGTACTATATATCTATACTCGTATATATGTGTGAAATGTTTGCTTAGAAGTGCATGATTAAAGAACTAAAGTCAGGTAATACCCCAACATATTTAGACTTCGTAGAATATCAACTCCAAATAATATGATTCAAGCCTACTTCTAAGTCTAACATCTTCAGGTTCAGCTACGCGTTAGACCCAAGTACATGTAAGTCTGACGAACTGTCAGGCCCAACCTTCTTGGATTCAACTATGTACTGAGCTCAAATGCATGTAGGTCTGACGAGGTAACATACCCAATATCCTTAGGTTTAGCTACGCTCTGAGCTCAAGTGCATGTGAATCTAGTAAGGTGTCGATCCAACACTGCTGAATTAAAATGAATGTGGGTCTGGCATCAACATCTTTAGGTTTAGTTACGTGTTGAACCTAAATACATGTAGGTCTAACAAGATGTCAAAATCAATACCTTTAGGTTCATCTATGTGCTAAATCTAAATGCATGTAAGTCTAGTAAGATATTAGACTCAAACACTCTTATGTTCATTTACGTGCTGAATCCAAAAGCATGTGGGTCTAAAGAGATGTTAGACCCAACATTCTTAGGTTCAGTTAAGTGTCAATCTCAAATGTATATCTCAAATGTATGTGAACCTAGAGAGATGTCAAATCCAATATTTTAGGGTAGGATTCTACTGTGGTAGGATTTACTAGCCCACGATCTTAAAGCTACGTTGCCAACTTGTTTCTTAAACGATCTAGAGCTCTTGCTTCTTAAGTAACTAGGGTAGGATTTTACTTGCCCACAGTCTTAAAACGACGTTGCCAACTTGGTGAAAAAATACGATCATTTAGAGATCTTGTTCCTCGGATCACCAGGGGTACATGCTGGCACACAGCCTCCGATAAAATACCTTGCAACAATATGTGACATTGTTAAAGAGCCGACTTTAATTGGAGTGCCAATTCCAAACCATTATCTCATCACTCACATTCTGATCAGTGGTCTGGGTGCTGAATTCAAAAAACTTGTTGTTGTACTATGAGCGCGAGATACTGTGATCAGCTTTGATGAGCTTCACGACAAACTCGTTGAACATGAGGCATTTCGCAAATGAGAAGAGCTTCGATCCAGCGGAAGTCTTGACATGATTAATTAATATCAATGCTGCTCGTTTTCCCTTGTTCAAATTCATCAAGTAAAAGACATTTTTGACATAAAGGAAATCAAGATCAGCGTTTCCCCGATTTTGGCAACCACAGTTATAGCAACCAATCCTTTGAAAAACGATCTAGTGTTATTTGTCAATTTTGTGACAGAAAAGGTCACATTGCCCGTGGATGCTTTACTGTTAGAAGGCTATTTTCTTCCTCGGCAACACCAATTGCTAATCCCATAACCTAACTTCTAAGCAACCTTATGAAGGACCAATTGATATTGTTACTAGTGATGGTACATGTTTAAATATTACACATATTGTTAACTCTACCTTTTCTACCTCATCCCACTCCTTCTCTCTATTTAATGTCCTTTGTGTTCCATCCATGAAACAAAGCCTTTATGTTTTGTAATTTTGTAAAACCAATAACACCTCTAGTGAATTCTTCCCATCCATTTTTGTGTGAAGGATCTTACCACGGGAGCAGTACCTCTCGCTCAGAGACATAGCAAGAATAATATTTACGAGTGGTCCGACATGGGAGAGACTGTGATACTGAAACAAGCTTGCATGAGGGTCAAAGTTTCTCTTCATCGATGGCACGATAGACTTTGGGCACCCTTCATCCAAAATTCTGTCATATTGTTTTTTCCCCATCTGATCTCCCTGTGTCATCTCCTTCACTTTTGTCATCTTTTTATTATTCCTATCAATGCAATAAAAGCCATAAACTCCCATTTGGCACTTCCACTCTACAAAGTCGTCATCCATTAGAGCTTATCTACACTGATTTTTGAATGTTTATGTTCTCCATGGCTTTGTCTAATAATCTAATCAATTAGAACTCAAAGTTCTCCTTTCTACATTTAAAAAAACCGTATTTCTTTATATATATATATATGAACCACCAATCAAACCCACTTATATCATTCGAATCGACTCGTTGTATATCTTTCTTTCTTTTTGTCCTATCTTACGCGATAAAAAAAATAAAAACACGAGATTGTTCTCATAAAAAAACAAAAATGGGTTCTTCATAGTGAAAACATCCCCTTTCATTCTTAAATGTGATTCAATTAACGTGTTAGAGATTTGTCCTTTCCCAAATTAGACGAAACTTTCTCCAAAATTTTCAATTCTTAATTTAGTCAGTTTCCATCAATAAGACGCTCTGCTAAAGTGGTGGACCAACAACCTTTGACAATGAAAATAATTATAAATGCCTATATATCTTCCATGATCATTTTCCTAACATTGTACCTGGTTCTTTTTCTTAATTAATTGATTTTGTCGTCCCTGAAAACTGTATTGGGGCCCAAAAGTACCATCGAAAGAGAGGAGCTAGCTAATTATATTATATATCAGTGCAGCCTAGCTTTTTCTGAATCTAGCAATTGATTATTAGTTCGGAGATACATATTCATGCAAGAATCCCTTTCAGGTCACCCAATCCTCAGTTATCACTAATTGAAACAATAATCACGTGATGAACTCAGCATTTAGTGATCTTGAAATGGGAACAAAGACCTGACCGTCCCAGCACACTCTTGGGACCATATCCAATACTGTCGTGAAGCTTGCTAGCTAGGTATCCAAAGGTTTCAATGAATCTTGCCAATACTAAATCTTTTCCATTTTCATGTATGATCACTTAGAATTACGTGATAATCTATGTCTTGGTTTTCAATTTTTAGTCACGTGCTATATCTTCCCAGCAAGGTTCTTGGAATGTCCTGCATCTTTTGCCTTTTGGTAATATTCGAAATGGAATGTCCTGCATCTGTCTCTCTCTCGGTACGACTAGGATAACACCACATGCATAACACAAGGCAAAAAAAAGGGGAATTTCTAAGAAGCATCTTTGACTTAAGAATCTAAAGTCTGACGATGCGTAACCGTGATTGATGTTTTTCTTTATATGGCTTCGAGAGTGAATTTTGAGCGAAGTCGTTTTTGTTTTTTTTTTGTTTTGTTTTTATGCATTAAATAAAAACAGAAATGATTTATTTAATAAATACTATAAAAAAATCATATATATGTAGGAAAACTGAACTTATATTCATGTATATTGTTCGTGCCTTTAAATAGGCATTTCATACATTACAGGTCATTACTTCTTACTATATATATACATGATTTGATACAGAAATTATGGAGATCATGACATAAATGAAATGAAGGATTATAGCAGGGGATCTCTCAATAGAGTAATGTGTGCAGAAGATCAATGCAGGATTTCTGCCCTCAATGCAGGATTTCTGCCCTTGAATCCTGTATGGAATCGCTGCATATATTTCCATATTTCTTCAATATAATGTTTCATTTAATTACATTACTACTACTACCATGTTTTTTTTTAAGGTAGATCTTTTCTAAAATAGAGAGGAAACTCATATATCTCATATTCAAGTTGATCTAAATTAAATAGATATTTTTTAAAAGGACTTAGATACCATAATACAAACTTTAAAAGCATAAAAAATATATTTTATGCTATATAAAATCTGATTGAAATTAGATAGAAAACTATACTATAGATACTCTTATTTTCTAACAATTTATCCAACAACTCTACTATTTTAGAAAATCTTTCTCTTACGTACTTGTACTTTGGCTCAAACAGTCTAGACTCCAAACTTTTAAAATTTTAAACAAATCTCCATTATAACATCATAAACCTATGAAAAATATGCAAAAACAATAAAGATAAACAACAACAAAATCCTAAAAAATAATAAGAATAACAGATAAAATAAATGTAAAAAGACCATCAACTATGTTAGAGATTTGTTTTAATTAAACAAATTACGAGTTAATAAAAAAATTATCTCAAATAACTCTTGATTTTTTCTCAAAGAACTTTTTGTTTTTTTAGATTTAATTTTTGATTTATAGTGGCTAATTAATGGTTGATAATGAGGGAAACTAATTTTTCAACCTTTTAACTTTCAAAATTCATTATAAAAGGGAGATAAAGAAAGAGTTTCTAACTTGAAATTTTTAAATTTTACACTCTTTTTCATCTTATTTTTAGTGTTTTTCTTCTCCCTTTTAATTATGCTTTGATTTTTTTTCTCAAATTTAGAGTTTGAGTTCATCTTATTGAGAGATATTTAAATTACATAATCTTTATTTCAAAGACCTTGTTTAGAAATGTATCTAAACCAAAGTGGTGGTGTTAGAATCTTAGAAGACATATTACAAACTTTTTAGTTGCACAAGTGATGAGCAATAAAGCATTGAGAAAAAATGATTCATCTTTGACAATGACAAAAATTTGATTTATTTAAAGTGTTTCAATAAGTACCATTATTTGTTTTAATTTAAGCATTATTATTTTTATTATTAGTATGCATGCTAGGACTTTGATCTTATATCTATTACAAGTTTAAATATATGCTTAATATGCATGCTAGAATATTATCTACAATTATAGTTTTTAGGCAAGATTTGTAAACTGATCTAAAAAAGAGCTCAAGTTACAAGATTATGGAGTCAATTTGCAGGTCATCAATCAACTCATTTGATTAACAACATACTACATTAAAAATGATTTAGCATGATGAATATAAATATTATGCAACTTCTAACCTCAATTTCAACATAAATTTTACTCAATCTAAAAAAATAAATAATAATTTAAAGATTTAAAAGTTAAAATTACAAACATAGTTCAAATATCCAAAATACAAGCCAAACTTAAAGTATAAAATATTAAAATGATAACAACCACAATCTATTATTAAAAAAAAACCAAGCTTCTTTATTATTGGATAGTATTACTATTTTTTATTTTTTTTACTTATAATTAATCTAGTCAAATTTAAATTGAGTTTGATTGAATTATTGGGATCTTTAAAAACCTACTTGAATTGAATGAGTTTTAGCTTGTGACATGTGTGTTTGGTTTGGAGGTGTGATGGTTTTTTTTAAAAGGTACAATCATCTTAAAGCATAAACCACACCTTATAAAAATAAAAAATACATATTTTTTATGTGAAAAAATAAAAAAACCACATTTTCAATCCAAACAACCCAAAGACAGTCAACTAACAACTTGGCGATATTGAATTTTTAGCATCAACTCATCAAATCAAACAAGATATTACAACTATGCCCTAGATGGTCTTGGGAGAAAATATCTATGCCAAAAGTCCAAACAGCTGCCCCCCTGATAAGTGCACCGTCCACGGCCCGCGGCCCGGGACAAAAGTTTTCTAGCTAGAAGGAAAGAGACGGCAGGAATATTAGTTCCTGGTCAGAACAGCTCCACCTTCTTGACCAATATCTTACCCATTGATTGCTCCATGTGAAACGAAACAATCAAGACATGAAATGCATGGAGAAAAACAAATTAAGCGAAAGGAAATGATGTGTATATATAGCAAGAATATCGAGTTCATGGAAATGAGGACCATTGCCGATCGACTTTACGGAGGAAACTTCATTTTCCACACAACTTTATGACCACCCTAGTTTTTGGTTTCTCCAAAGCGAGTTTTCCCAAGGAAAGAAAAAACAAATCATGGGGCTCTGAAAGCATTTTGAAAATATAGGTCAAACTAAATGAATGCCAAACCAACGGGCACACGCATGATTGTAAGGTTTACTTGGTCAATATTCAAATGCTCGTTACTGTTTAGAGTGTGCAAATGATCATCATGCAAATATAATTCTTGAGTGTACAAACATCTCAAGAATGAAAACAATTCTTAAGTTGTAGTCCTGCAATTATTGTTCTATTACTTAATTTTATTTTCTCACAAAGGAGGAGTGTTTTTTTTTTTTTTTTTATCTTTCAGGGTGTTTGGAATAATGATTGAGATTATTTCTTAAAATATTTTCACTTAAAAATATATTAAAAAATATATTTTTTATTTTTTTAAAAAAATTATTTTTAATATCAACACATCAAAATTGTTCAAAAATATATATAAAAAACCGGTAGTGAGGACACCACTACCCCCAAACACACATTTATTCTCTAACATTTTGTGAGTTCTATATTTCTTAATTGCATGGATTTTTTCAAAAATGCATCGGGAAGGCATACCTTACACAAACTTACCTGCTCCCTTCTTGTATTTGCATTTCTATTTTTTCCATTTCTCATTCGCATTTTCTTTTCAAGTCCTTTTTCGTTTTTGAGCATTGAAGAATCCATTTTAGACTTTTCTCTCATTCCATTTGTTTTAAAAATTAGCACGTGCTTAAAGTCGAAGGCTGACCAAGTTTAAAACTCCAAATGCTTAGTATTAATATTTAATTGAAAATAAAGATATACATTCATCTTTTTATTCTATAATTATAGAAAATGATGAAAAAGCAAGTTTTATTCATTTGGTTTTATTTGAAAATATAAAATCACATTAAATTTTAAATAACCAAATCGAATTAGTCAGTCACTACTATACTTCGGCTTCGATCGGCTGCAAGGCTTCTTGTATTTTATTTTTTATTTTTTTCATTAATCTTGGATTTAATATGCTTTTTACGAGATCTAATATTTCTTCTCGCATTTGTCCAATTTATCTAACATTTTACTTGGGTTAAGGCTTAATGATCTTGTTTGTTTTTTATTTTTTTCTTGTATCTTATGTGTCTTTGGACTGCATTGAAAATTTCATGTAGATTGTTAATATTTCAATCCTCAAATATTTTGGTAAGAACATGTATCAAGTAAAATAAAAATAAAATAGATTTTAGTGAGTTTCTACAAAAAAAAAATGCTAGTTGTCGGTCTATTTGTGAAATAATATCAATTTCTTAAATCTGGATCTTAGATCATTAGTTTTCTCTATAAAATTTTCATTTTATGTTTTATTTTGACTTACTTACAGCTAAATGTAGTCCATTTCACTTTCTATGAAGAGAATTCTATTATATTTAGGCTGATTTTAATTAAATCTAGCTGTAGAAATCTTTCACAATGTTAGTATAATAAAATCCTATCTCTGTAAAAAAAAAAATCATCCAAAAACAGATAGTATTAGTTTTGTAATTCACTCTCTACCAAATAATGCATGGTCCTAAATTGAGTGACGCAAAATTAATTTATCCCCAAATTCCTAAGTCATTCAATTAATAGAACTTCCTTTTTATTCCTCTTTTGAGAGCAATTTCTCTTCTTTCTTGTTACAGTTTATTATTATTATTATTAATGAGAAAGAATGTAGGTGAAAAATAAAACATTGATTACCGTTTGTGATATATTGATTAGGTGAAAATGAAAACTTCGCTAAAAAGTTCAGTAGCTGTTAGATTTTATTTTTTTGGTTGATTATTTTTAGCAATTAACGGATCCTAGATTCTTTAACTAACCGATGTGATATTTTTGGTTTTCTCTTTGGATAACTAATATCTTATATTTTTATAAATGAAAGCATGTTTTCTTTTGCTTCTGATTTGTATATATATATACTTGCTAGTTTTCTGGCATATTCAATTTTGATATATTATATTTTTATATTTGATATAAAAAAAAAAAAAAAAAAAGAAGAGAGATACAATATAGGAAAATCACTAGCTAGATAGCAGTTACCTATGATGAATCAAAACATTAATTAACGCCCGAAAGAGAAGAACTGATCAGGTTAATCGACCTAACCCTTTGAAGTTCTTATAAGATGATGCACAATCATTGAAACATTTAATCACTACACTACTGATCATAGCTCTAGTTCTTTACGGACCATAATTTCAACCTGGGAGAAAATTCTCTAGCATACGAACATAACACTTAATGAAGTATCCATGTGCTCTAAATATTAAGATTCAACGATTGAAAATATGTAATATTCATAAGATGAGTTCTTCCAAAGCATATCAAGGGAGGAAACTAACAAGGACTAGAAAGATTGAGCAAGCAAGCAATTGACGTGCCTGCTTCTTCAATAAATTAAACTGACAACATAATCTAACTGATCACACGATCGAGTGGGATAAAGCAAAGGAACAAGCAACTTAATTCAAGTACATATGCTAATATAATTTTATGTTCCTTGCGATAGGAACTTCACCTTGGAGCTTGCGTGATTTCTACGACGAAATTCAACCGTTTCTCTTACATCTTAGTGCACCAATCATCATTGTTAATTAGTTGGCCTAGTTCTGCATTCTTTGAAAAATAGCAGCCCTCATCGCCTCTTCAGTTACCAATCCATCATCAAACCTGATTACAACATCTTGCAGCACCAGCTCCTTGACCCTAGTCACGCTCAAATGATGAACTGGAAATTCTAGCTCTCTAAGTGCATCCATCAATCTTGCAGCAGGATAATTAATATCTGGGGACTGTACTCGGATCAGACCTTCCGATCCCAAAATCTTCACATCCACTTCCACTGCATTATTGGACATATAATTTGGAGGAGGCCTTATGTGATTCACCATGGTGCTGGTGCTGGTGCTTTGATTGTCATAAATGTTTGCACAGCTTGAGATTTTTGATTTCTTGGATACTACTTGTAGATTTGCTTCCAATTCATTAACTTTTCTCTTGAGCTCTTTGATATAATTGACTGCATCTGCAAGCAAAGAAGCTCTGTCCATTTTTGACACATTTGGAACCACAGATCGAAGTGCGTAGAATCGATGATTAAGCCTCTCTCTTCGCTGCCTTTCTGCTTCCACATGGTTTAGAGGTGATTCCTTTCCACCTGGCTTTCTTCCTCTCTTCTTGAACCCGATATGATTCTCTCTGAATCCAGCATCTGAATCAGAACGCCCCGAGTCGGAAGATGATCTGCCTTGGCCGAAGACCTCTTTTTTATTCTCTAGAGAAGAAGTTCTCTCCGTTTGAGGACTTGAAAACAACCCAATATCAAGGAGATTAGAAACATTACAGTTTGAAATTTGAGGTTGAGATTCATGGTTGGACTGCTTTGGAACCGGATTTGCATTAATTTCTGCACCGAATATTGATTTGGCTAGTTGCAATAGGCTCCAATCTTCGCTGATAAAAACTGGGGAACCCAATTCAAGAACCCCAGATGGAGTTGAAACACAGACGAAAGTCTGAATTCCATGCATCCGAGCTTCTGTAACTCTTTCGCATTCGAAAATTTGTAGTTCACGATCACCTGTCAACCAAATAGAAGAACCAGAGGTAAATGCTCTGCCAAGAATTCCATCTCCAACGGCAAATACTCGTGTTACCGATGCTGTGTAGTACCATTCAGCAACATCACCATCAACCAATCTCTCCAGGTCCATATCCTCATTGAAAAGAGACTTTCTTTCGATATTGAACCCGAATTTGGGATGGTTTTGCTTGTTGCTAACCTTGCTTGAGTACTTTTTATTGCCGCGGAAATGACCATCACCCCATGATAAAACAGGGCGGCCACTAGCATCCTTTGATGCCTGCCAGAAGATTGAGTAAACCCACCATTCTGGCCGGCTATGAAGGAAGAATTGGAGGCGTTGTTGAAGCGTTGAAGAGGTTTCTTGAGCAAATGAGATGAGTGAAGAGGAGGAAGAGGGGGACAGTATCTCTTCCATTGATCAATTTTGTTTTCTTTCTTTCTTTCTTTGGGTTTTTTTTTATTGGCTTCTCTGCTCTACCACTGTGTTTGATAGAGTGTGAGAGTGGTGGAAATTGTAGAAAGCCAAAAATTAATTAATCGTAAATGAAAGAGAAGTGCGAGGTTATGGACAAGAGATTTCTGCTTATAAATAGACTTCCATTCAAGCAGTGTCTTTCGTCATGTACATTTTTCACTGTTTGTCAACATTATCACGGGAGTTTCTTAGAAATATGATGATCCACTCCATTTGGTATAAATTATGTTCTGGTTTCATTGAATGTTGTCACATCTATTGTATAATGATTTTGATTGAGATTTCTGGTGACGTTTAAGGGGCCATTAATTCTGTTTATGATTTAACCCTTTTTAAGTACTTTGCTTTGATTCGAGGGAAGATCCATGACCTGATTTTTTTATTTTTTATCAGAAGTGTTTGTATATATATTAACTATAACTTAAAAAAAATCGATTTTTTACTGCAGTCAATGTCTTTTAATTATATTTTTTTTAATTAATTTATTTTTATTTTATTTAATTCGTTAATATTAAATTTTTTTCTATTTAGTTCTCACACTCTCATGACATGGATTTCAGATTTAGCGAGTTAGCTCAGTTGATTCAGATTTTTTTTCCTTAATTAGTTTTTTTCTTTCAATTTCATCTTTCAATATTAATTTGATTAAGAATTAAACTTCATGATTTATTTTGTTTACTTTTCATTAGATTATCATGATCTCATGAGAGGATTTTACCGTACCCCTCCTCGCAAAGCCCTATTCATTGGAATAGCGCTTTGCTTTGTTTTTTCCTCTTTATTTTTTTCTTTTCAATTAATATTTTTTAATATTAAATATTTTTTTTTTAGTTATCACACTTTCATGACATGACTTTGCAACCAAATCCACATGCAAGACTCTTAGATCTGGTATTGCGACTAGACCCAAAGCTCTTGGGTTTAGTTTCGTAGATAGACTTAACGTTCTTAGGTCTTAATATTTTTTTATATATTTTTTATGCCAAAAAAAATTACCAGTATATATCAAATCTTGTCAGCCAATAAGTTGCGGTATGACTGGTATTATTAAATTAAATTATAAAAAAAAAAAACTAAAAGATAAAGGGTTAAATTCTTCACACTAAAATAATATTCAAGAGGTGTAGAATTCATTTAAAAAAAAGAAAAATATAATATTCTCGTACTAATGGGGCTGTAGATTTAGCAATTGCAACAATTCTAATGAGGAGACGTACCGAGTTCAGAAATATAAATGCAAGTCAATCTTGGTTCCTAAGTACGGAAATTTTAATTTGGTCAGAATGGTCGGTTTACTGAATTATTCCTGGTTCCAAAGTCAATTCTTCACACTCTTGTAATTGAACTATAAACATTTTGATAATTAACATCAAATATTAAACCTTTAATTTAGAGTGATTAGCTTGAAACAAAATTTAATAGAAAAGGCAAATTAATTATTGCCTGTAGCCAATCATAATTAATAATATGGGACAAGGTTGAGAGCTTGTGATGAGTTCGTTAGTATAGTTCGCCCACTGACAAATTAATTTGAATGCAAATACCATAAAAATCTATTTGAATTTGGGTCCAATTAATTAGCATGCATAAGCTTAATTAGCTTTGATCAATTAAGATATAATGTTTACTAATGACAAGTTCTCTAACATTACTTTTTTTTTTATGGATTCAAGGAAATCTCATCCCCGAAAAGCGTATTTTGTAGACTCAGATAAGCGAATAAAACTCCAATATTACTTCATAACATGTAAAATTTTTATTTCGCTAAAATTCAATGTGATGATTCTCAAATTCGGACATCTATATTGCTGGCGTAACTTGAACAAACTTAGCAGGTGTAACTTGTAGAAGTTGGCAATTGACTTGTACTTAATTATAAAAAGGGTAGATAGTTTAAGATTAATCTCCACCCCAAAGACAAGTCTCGAGCATAATTACTATCCAATGCATATAGTTTTAACGAGGATATTTATGAATGAATGCATCCTCTTTTTCCCATGTTGACTAACTAAACCAAAGTGAACGAGCACCAAGGAAAATCAAAATCATCCCACGTGTGCTAAAATTAACTTGACCCTCCTTAGAAAGTATTAATTAATTTGAGGCTTTTCAACTTGACAAATAATTTTAAGTAAGTTAATTAGCGCATAAAGACACACACACACACACACACACATATATATATATATATATAAAATAATTACAATGTCTTAATTATTAATGAAAACTTATTAGTTCAAAGCAGTTTGATTAACATGGTGTGGATATATAGTAAAGCTGCTTCAGCGTCACCGAATACATCACCATTTTTCTTAATTTCAATCTGGCGACTGATTAGTTTAAAGCGGTTCGATTATCATGGCGTACGTGGATAGTAAAGCTCCTTGGCGTCACCGAATACATCACCATTTTTCTTAATTTCAATTCGCATGCCACTGTCTTTAATAGAAGACCTTAAAAATGGGAAAAATATATTGGTTCCATTTTCGCTGTATATTGGTTATTTTTCTTGTGCACACTATGGCACCTGAAACACGCCCTCGAGTTGGATTTTTTTATTTTATTTTTTTTATTGAGGACAGGACAATCTTATGCGTGCATTTGCTTTCTCTCTCTCTCTCACACACACAGCTTGTTAGTGGATCCCGCACATCATAGTGTCCCTAGCGAGGTGATGTAAGAGCCTGCCAATGTAAGAGCCTGCCAAGGTCTCACTACATATTTTAAATGTTTGGAGGTATTGATATGGTTATTTTTTAAAATATTTTTTATTTAAAAATATATTAAAATAATATTTTTTTTATTTTTAAAAAATTATTTTTGATATCTGCGCATCAAAATAATTTAAAAAATAAAAAAATATTAATTTAAAGTAAAAAAATAAAAAAAAATCTTTTTAAAAATATTTTTAAAATACAAAAATAATTCTATGTGAGAAACCAATTCTTAGATAGAGCAGATAAAGTGATCGTACAATGGAGACTTAGCCCACCAAGAACCAGGAAAAATAAATGGAAAAGGGGAGAAAGAGAAAGAAAATAGCTTCCGGTCGTGAATATCATGGTTCTGTAGTCCTCGTGCCTATTGGTACACGGTTGCCTCAATAACCTTAATCACGTCAAATGATGTGCTCAAGACTATTGGTACACGGTTTGCCTCTTGTCACATGTCCTTTCCTGTTCTTTTCGTTTTTGGTAGCAAATACATTCAGCAAGGCATGCCTAGTGTAATTGCTATTGAAACATCCGCACAGCTTGCATGTACATCATTGTTGTTGTTTTTAAAATATTTTTTATTTTAAAATATTTTAAAATATTTTTTTTTTTTTAAATTATTTTTGACATTAACACATCAAAATGATCTAAAAGCACTAAAAAATATTAATTTGAAATAAAAAAAATTCAATTTTTTTCAAAAGCGTTTTTGAAACGCAAAAACAAACAAGGTGTAATCCGAGAGGTTTAAACACAGAAAATATATTAATTATATTTTGATGTTTTATTTAACCATTTAAGTTATTAGATTATAATGAGTTTTTAATATAATTTTAGAGTTTTATTAACTAAACAATTATAAGTTTGAATTTCACAATCTATTCTCTTTTCTAATTAAAAATTAATTAATAATACAAAATAATATGAAACTTAAGTTTCAAGTTTAAAAATTTTCTATTTAAAAAAATATAAAAAATATATAAGTTATATCTTGAAATCTTCATTTATTACTCTCATGATTTAGTGTATTCCTTTCAATGGGATAATCAGACAATAAAAAATAAAATTCACATTCCAGACATAATTTTATTATTTTAACAGGAATGAACAATTGAACTTAATAACCTCCGATGACAATATGAGAGGTCAAATAATTTGCTCCGTAATATTATTGTATTTTTTCTTTCTCCTTTTGGTTTTTTCCTTTTGATAATGATATATCTACATATTTTACATGTGTGAATTCATTTGCTTAGAGAGTTCCGTGAATAAAATGGTCAAAAATAGGATGACGATCTATCATGTATATGCTTGATAAAATACCAAACCTAGATAATATGGATTTAGTTTTATTTTCAAGCTTAACATCTTGGTTCAATTACATGCTAGAACCAAGTGTATGTAAGTTTAATAAGACGCCAAACACGACATCTTTGGGCTTAGCCCAAATATTTATAGGTATGGTACAACTTCTTTGGATATTAAAAGCACTAACTCTTTTAATATTTTATTAATTCTAAATACTTCTTTCAATTAAATTAAATAAGTTTAAGGATTATTTTTTTTAATTAAAAGTACTTTTCAGTTTTTTTTAGTAAGTACAAGTATTTTTTTCTTCTTAATTATATTCTCCCATCTATATCTTAACTTCGAATACTTTTATCTGTTAATTACCATAAAGCTAAGGCAATGAATTCTCGAAGTTCCTTGTCTATTGGTTTCATATGTTAATTATATATTTGAATACATAGGTGTTTGCTAGCTAATTTATTTGTTCTTGTGAGAAGAATAAATTTTACAGGCTTTTTTTCTGAATATTTATAATACATGAGATATAAAAGGATATTTGACCCGGGACACTCTCTTCATTATTTTTACCATAGTAATGTTTATTATATTACTTTTTAATTGTTAAAATTTTCTAGGTTACTTATGAGTTCGAGAAAAGTCAAAGACACATCCTACTAAAATGATACGAGGTTTGCTTATATGATGGCCACTGGAGGCTTACATGATCGTTAACTTCAGGGCCCGTGGGATTAGTCGAGGTGCGCGCAAGCTGGCCCGGACACCCAAGTTAAACTAAAAAAAAAAAATGAGCATAATTGATCCGACTGTTACAAGGAGAGAATTGTAGACCATATGACAATATATGTTTGATATGATATATCTCAATAACCTTTTAACAGCTTTTTTAGTGAACATTAGAAGGGGATTCGAGAAGTTGACATAGTTTGTGTTCACAGTAATAAAACAATGGCAGGGCGAGTGAGAGTTGCATATTGCCAAACCGGCCCCTGCAGCCCTCCTATAATCATAAGGATCCTACAAATATAAGGCCTGGTCTTTGACAAAGGGGATAGGGAATATGCACGAGACACGATCAACCATTTTAACTCTTCCCAGAAGACTTTTGCAAGTAACATTTCTGAGAGAGAAGAACTCCTTTAGAAGAATTATGTACTTAGGTCCTTGAGAAATAATAAAGCTGAGAAATAATGATGGGATGATGAAGGGCAACATGTGGCATGTACATTTATGAACTGGATAGATAAAAAAAAGAAAGCTTGGGAG
The DNA here is from genome assembly GCF_000002775.5 of Populus trichocarpa. Lineage (NCBI taxonomy): Eukaryota > Viridiplantae > Streptophyta > Magnoliopsida > Malpighiales > Salicaceae > Populus > Populus trichocarpa. The sequence continues at coordinate 16,152,874 of NC_037287.2, read as the reverse complement.
AAATCTAAACGCTTTAAATAAACAATCTGACAAAAATAATTATAAATTTAAATTAGATATGAGAGATGGATTAAACTCAAATTAATCATAAAATTTTACAAACTCAGTTCTACAGGGATTTAGTTTGTTGTAACTAGGCCTAATTCAAATGAGGCTGGAAGATGTTGTTTTTCTATTTTAATTATTTTCCTAGCTAGTTTTGAATTTTAATTAATTTTCCTATTTGTTTTTTAATTATTTTGGTAAGGTCGGTTTTTATCTTTGTATAAACAATCAATATGTTATTTTATTAATTACCGACTTTTCAAAAAATATCATAGTTTTTTTCTTGCTATTTTTCCACAATTAAGTATTATAAACTTAGGGTTTGAGAACCAAAAATCCTAACTTTTTTCCACGATATATGTTAGGAATCCCCCTATAGAAAACTCCTTGCTGATTGCTTGAATTATAGTAGCAACCAAAAATCCTTGCAATTAATCTAGCTTTGTACCTCTCCCTCTGTATTGTCATCTGCAAGTAATTTAATATGGTATACACACTTGTTGCCAACCACATTTGCTGCTATAGGTTTGGGAATCAAATTTTATTTTGAAAGTATGGTTTTGGTTGTTTTTTAAAGTGTTTTTTATTTAGAAATGTATCAAAATAATATTTTTTTTATTTTAAAAAAATTATTTTTGACATCAGCACATCAAAATGATTTGAAAACACCAAAAAAATATTAATTTGAAGTAAAGAAAAAAACAAAAAAAAATTATCTTTTTCAAAAATAATTTTAAAACGCAAAAACAAAAACCACACCGGCCAAGTTCACGGAACGCTTTGAGTGATATTGTATGTATACTTAATCTTAATTATACCAGGTGTTTCTCTTCAGTTTGATATACCAAATAAAGTTTGTACAAGCAAAAACATATTCTACGATCACTTATATATCTTTGAAAGTAAAGCATTTGTGTATCTTTGAAAGTAAAGCATTTGTGTATCTTTGAAAGTAGAGCATTTGTGCATATCCCTAAATGAAAGGTTTAAGCTTGATATGATTACCTAACGTACAATGCATTTTTCTTAGTTATGGTCTAGATGAGTTTGGCTATAGATTACATGTTTAGTTAATAAGAAACTAGCAAGAGTCCAAGACATTGTGTACAATGAATATCAAGTTATGCAAGATATTGAAAAGATAGAGAAAGCATTGTTTCGGTGCACTTTAAGTCTAATTAACTTGGGTCCAGTTTCTTAATTTAACAGATTTTCCAACATGGATTAAACATGATGTTTAAGATAACCAATGGGGTCTGAATGATGCGGATGCTCCCTTATAAGATAAGATAAATGATGAGACTACTAGCAGTAGAGTTTCCACTAGCTAGATGTTCCACTCAAGAGGTCGACCAGATATTCTATGTACGAGGATGTGTTAATGACTGATTAACGGGGGAGAGCCCGAGTGTTATGCTATGCTGAAGTCAAGAAATTAAGATGAACATAAAACATAATAGCTGATGCCATGTAAAACGAGATGCCGTCATTACATGATAATCACTTTTTTAAGCTGGCGAAGTTGACTAAAGGTAAAATAACTTTGAAGAACAAGGGGGTTTATTGGGTGAAGCAAGATGAAAACACTTCACGACCATGGTATATAAAGCTGGACTTATTTTTAAAGGATTCAATAAAAAAAAAAAAAAAAAAGAGTTGATTTTTATGAGATTTTCTCTCCAATTATAAAAATGTCTTCTATTATTATGGTTCTTGGCTAACAGCTAGCTAGCCTAGACTTAGAGATTGAATAGATGAAAATAAAACTACCTTTCTACACGGTGACTTGAAGGAAGAGATTTACATAAAGAAATTATATGGGTTTAAGGTGAATAGAAGATAGGATTACACTTCTTAGCTAAAAAAAAAATTCATATGATCTAAAGTAGGCACCCAAATAACTATACAAGAAATTTGAGTTAATTATAAGACAACAAGTATAAGAACCAGACTGTGGTCTAGAGGCCTAAAAGGCCTCAAGACCATTAGTGATCCCAAAACAACTCATAACTCAAGTATTGTATTTCAAAGAAATTTTTTTATGAAATAGTAAAAGAATATTAACAGTTATATGGTACAGTAAAGGAGAAACAATGTTTAAACAAACAGTGTGACTTTAAAAGTTTTCTTTAAACAATTCCTCAAGCTTGGAAGTGAAGGCTTTTTGGTTTGGGGTTGTTTGTGGGACTAGTAACAATGTAAAATTATCCCTAACTCTTTAATTTTTGGATTATAAACAATAATTTTGGCATGCTAGAGCTCGATTAATGAATTTAGGGTTAGAATGATTTTGATGTTTTTCTATGGAATCAATTGTTAGAATGTTTTATAATATGTATATAAACTGTTTGGGGTTGGGATAAAACTACTTTGATGTTGTTGAATGTATTGTTGAGATTAGGTATAATCAAAACAAACTACAAGTAAGGATTTTCTAGAATTTCTGAACAAGAGGTTGATCGGTTGTTGGATATAAGATGTGGTCGACCGTTTAAGTTATAGTCGATCCACCAGTTGGAGAAATAGTAGTGAGACAGTTCTATTCTGTTTCAGACAGTCAACCGAAAAAAGAGGCAATCGATTGGTTGGATTGGCTTGTGATGGTTGACTTGTTGAGGAAGTGGTCGACCAGTTAGTTCGGTTTGGTCAACCAGTTCAAGGGGTTGTAGTGTTTTCGTTTCTATTTTAGTATGTTTAATGTTTAGACTTCTTCTTAGATCTGTTTGTTTTTTAGTATCTTGTATTTATTCATTTAGGTTTTATCGATAGTAATCTGATCAAACCCTAGTGATTTCATTTGCCTATGTTTTGAGTCTTTTGTTTGATTTGCTTCTGTTTTCCAGATAAATGGGATAATTTATATTATGCATTATATATATATATATCAAAATAATAAAATATCAAACCATGCTAGATATTGATAAGAAAGAGAATGGGTTACTTATGTATATTGAATTCACATAAATTTCTGTACATGCTCTGTATCTTTATATAACTCGAGAGGCCTAATTTTAGGCATTCAAAAATATGTAACTGAAATGAAATTTACAATTATAATTAATTGCAATATTTACAGAAATAGAAAACTAATCCTAGAATTATTAGAGGCATAAATTCTGGTAATGTTAATGGTGACAGCTAGGCTTGATCAGTTGACACTTTATTTGATTTCTTCAGTTTCCTTGATAGGGTAGACATCAATGACTCCGATGCCATGTTTCAGCATAATAAGAATTGAGTTTTTAGCTTAAACTCGTATTGTTTTATTGCTGAATATTTATAATATATATATATTAGGATAGAAGTCTAGATAACAGAGGTTTTCTATTTGTTACAACAGCTTAATTATATACGATATTGACTACAATTCCAAATAAAAGACTGGAATTAATAATTGTCTCTAACAGTTGTGTAATATAATTATAGTTTGAGTTTGGTGATTGAAAAGATATGTTTTTTTTCTTGACTCTGTAAATACAAATTTTAGGGTTAGCATTCATAGAATTTGTTAAATTCTTCTAAATGTACCAGGGCGTTGATGTTTCCTTACAATCATCCAAGAAAAAAACTTACTTTGGTTGATACACAAACTAGTCTGAAGATACCCAAACCATTGGATAAAAAAAAAATAGTTCGAGTTTGATGCATAAAGGTTATTTTCTTGCTTCATCATTACTACCGAGGAGGAATATATTAGTGTTTCACCATGACATAAGAGGTCATGCACTATTTTATTAGTTTTATAAAGTTTGATGGCTAGAGTTTAATCTCACTGAAATCTCAGCGGACTATATATATTCAATTAACACTTTCATTGGGACATCTCGAATCGTTTCTTGTTCTTCCTCCTTCATCATCATCATCATCATCATTAGTGTTGGTATTATTTTCCCATGAATCTCCTGACTTTGAAGTTCAAACTTTCATGCACCTTCGAGCCTTGGCTTTTTTTGCATAAATTACTATCAAAGGTTGTTTCACTAATTCTTTTGGAGAGGACCCTTGTATTAATGTCAAACATTGATCATAAGGATAATCAAATGATAGCGCTCGAGAGACAAGTACAGATTCACACATGATGAACGTGGGCTGCTAAGCGTGCTAAAATACAGCGAATATTGAATCTCCTTACACCCATGTTAGTTATCCAGCTTGCCAACTTGTTTGACATTCCATGCCACACTATAGACCATGGCTATGGCTACCAGTACTGTGCTGACAATGACTTTGTAACTCATTCGTGTTTTCAAAGCCTTTTGGAGAAAAAACAATACCATACAAACGAATAGTGAACTACATAAATCTCAGTGCATGTCAACATTTTGTCGACAGTTTATTATTTGTCACTTTGTACGAGATTTAGTAAAATTTATTTGTTTGTAATTAAGTTGCTCTCAGTTCCAAGTTGATATCCAGATACATTCAAGCATTTCAGGGGCATCAAGACACGGTAGTGAAGTTCATGCATCCTAATAGGTATCCGAATCAACAAAGTGCAGTAACCATGCATGTGCTTTCGCTGTGTCCTGTAAAGGGAGCCAGTGCTGTCTTTCTTTCTTTGTGTGAGGAATCGTAAGGGTACATAAATGAGAAAAGGAACCCTGTTAGTTCAAAATGGGTTGGTCTGTCTTGTAGTATGATATTGGTAATTGTAATTATCTATTTAATCCCGAAGAATTTTCACTTAAAATAATGATATATTAAAAAAATAATATAAAATATATTTTAATAAATTATTTAATAGTATAAATTGTTGGGTTGAATTGATTTTTTAACAATAACTTCATACGACGATGATATTTTAATAATAAAATACAAAAGAGATTTGAGAGTTTTTTTTTTTTTTTTTTTTGAAAGAGAAAATAAAGTTATTAGTATTAGTTGAGTTACATTTTTTATGTCAAATGTTAAGGTTGTTTCATCAATATTAATGTTATGTTTATTTATATCTATGTTTTCAAGAGGAAATGATTCTCCACCATTTCAGCAAAACAACAAAGTTCAAGCACTATAAATATTCTATAGATCATCCAGGTAAAAGGCTCATATTTTTTTAATTCTTTATAGTATTTTTATTTTTAGAGCATTTATGATACATAAATAAGAATAAATATTTTTGTTCTTAATTAAAAAGCTCATTCTCTTATTTATTGTGATTCTTTATAAAAATTCATTAACTTCATCATTGAAAGGTCTCTAAATCCCATAAAAAAAATTGTTTTGCAAGTATCAGGTTTTTTGTTATCAACCAATAATTTTATAAACTCTAGAGAAGAAAATATGAAAATGAATGTATAATCATCTTTTATCCTATCACTCAATATTCTCATTCTTAAGTATAATGAAATTTTATAACATCATCAATGCGAGACACCATCAAGGTGGTGGTTATAATTGAATAATATCGTGATTACAATTAAACTAAAGCATATATATATATATATATATATATATTCAATTCGAGGATAAGTAATAATAATAAAAATTCAGTATTTCTTTTCTTTATTTAATTATATTCTTTTTTTAGTTTTTTATATTAAGAAATGATCACAAAAAATTATTTATTCGAAAAAAACCTTTATGTCACGAATGCAATACTATTTTCAAAACTTTAATGTATAAGATCTCAAATATTAGAAATTAAAACGTATGAACTCAAATGAAAATTCTTATAAAGTACATTTTTGAAAAATATGTTTATCTCTAACCAACATTATTATTATTATTATTAAAACGAAAGGAATATAGGAATGGTTTTCATTTAAAAAAAAAAAAATGGGACCGTGAAGGTCCCAAGTCAAGCATAGGACTGCAGCTTGAAGGGGCCCGAATATAAGAATATTACTATTACTAATTCAGAAATGAAGAGAGTAGACGAATTAGTAATTTCTGAATTAGTAATTGAGGTATAAAGCCCAAATAGTGAATGGGCTATTCCCGGTAGGATACAAGCCCAAATACAATGAAAATTACTAATGGGAACTAAAGCCGAAGCGTAGGTTACAAGCCCAACAAGATTATTACTAATGGATCGTGAAAGAGAAAGATTGTGCTTAATATCATTTCCAGTAATATATTTGAGAGAATTATTTGTTTTTTCTTATTTTTTTTTTTTAAAAAAAAAAGAACGATCAATTTCTCTTCTTGTGGCATGCTGACATGATCAACAAGACTATATAATAAATTTCCCATTATTTTCCTTAAGACAACCATACCATAATAAATTCTCAATTCAAGAAGCACCACAACCACGACATGGACCCTTGTCCCTTTAAGGGTTGGTAGCTTGGCAGGTGAATTGATACTCATCAAGAGTTGCATGACCATCTGGCTTTATTAATTACTAGCACATTTGCGGAATGAGTATTTTTTAAAATTTATTTTATATTTAATTATATTAAAAAAACATTGAATAAAATTATGAAAGAAAAATATATTATTTATCAAAAAATTGTTTTTCTGATTCATGATTTGTTTTTTTTTTTTTTTTTCTAACAACAGAACAGTTTCTTTATTAGCAGTATAGTTTATTAGATAAAAAGCAACAACAGTCATAAAAAGAAATTTGGAAAAACTATTATGATTTGAACTAAAAAGGAAAAACACATATTTTTTATTAAACAAAAACTATATTTCTTATTAATGCATTTCTTTTTTATTTTGATGAAAATATGTTTGTTTACAAGAAGTATTGTTTTTTAAGTAAAAACTTGTTATAATGTGAAAGCAAGGTTCAAATAAAAAATAAAAAATACAAGAAGCTGGATCTCTTCCCTCTCCTCATTTTCAACGACTCTCTTTCTTGTTAAATTTTAGGAACTAAAACATAATAAAATGAAGTTTTGGATTGAAAAACAAATCCCTCGAAACACAAGGACCAAAAACAGAAAAAAAGTAAAATTTTATGGACTAAATTGTAGTTTTTCACACTCATAAACAGCAAAAAAAGGCAAAGGGACTTTTTTTTCAAGAGTTAAATCTGGTCCTTGTTGTTTAATTTTTTGAATCGTTAAAATTAAACTCAATTTTTAAATATTAAGCATTAACTCAATATCAAGATATTTTTTCACATCATGAAAATGCCATAGCACATGAAACATAACAAATTATTAGGCTTAAAACCATATTAACATAACTTGGAAGGGTGAAATTAAATAAAAAAATTCATTAACTGAAATAGATAAATTTGCAAAGGCTAAAAGAAATAAGGATAAAACTCAATGGCATTGTAGTAATCTTTAAGTGAAGCTAAATCATAAACAACAATAAAAGAAATAGTAAGACATTGTCTTCTTTTAGTTTATTTATAATACTAACTTTATGAGTTGTGTTTCACTACAGTTCGTATATTTTTTTTTAAAAAAAAAACAATATTTATACAGAATTTTACATGTTTTTGTATATAAAAAAATCTCAAGGACAATTCAAAAAGTTTAAGCACATGTCTAATTAAATAAATCAAAAACTATTTATGCAACAAAAAATTTAAAAGTGATTGGAAAAAAATCAAATTGAAACAAATTATATTAACTAATTAATAGTCAATTAAATATTAAATAATAAAATTATAAAAAAAAGGAGAAAAAAATGCAACTATGATGGATATATATATATATATATATATATATATATATATATATATATATTTTCCATGGGGTACGCAAATGATAACTGTACTTTCAAGGAACCATTTCTTTTTAATTGTCTCTGCGACAAGCACTACCAAAGCATCAATGTCTTCGCTTTGCTGATGGGCTACAGTGGACGTAACTGGATCAGATCATTTTAATTTCTTGCAACTAATGGGCCACAAGGGACGTTATCCTGGAAGCTACACATATCTGTTCAATAGCTAGGCAGTTTTTTATTATTATTAATTTAACTTCTTTTTTTTAGATTTTTTTTAAAAAATTAGTTTTTATATCTTGATTTCATATGTAAGTGGAGGGTTAGCCGAGTGAACTTGGATTTTTTACTTTGCTGTTTTTTTAATTTATTTTTAATTTTATTATTTAACATTAGATTATCAATCCTTGAATTTTATGATTTTTTTCCACGTATTTGTATCTTTATTTGAAGAATGAAAAAAATCTATTTGGTAATGTATCATAATAGCTAGATTAAACACTAGTACCCCATAGAAAGTAAAATAAAAAGTGTAACTAATTTAACTTTAACATTCGGCATTTTACTAAAAACTTGTGTGTTTTGTTTTATTTTAGCATGAATTTTTCTTTATCCCAACTACAACTATCAAAACATCACAGGATATGTCAAAAGGTAAGCTGGTTGATCAAAGAGATTTGCTGACTCGTTTAATTCAAATCTTTGAAAATCTATTCTCTCAAAATTAAGCACCAAGTGCACCTTAAAATTGTTGAAGAGAGAACTTAATTTCAAATGACAATTAAGCTAATCCAAGAACAAACTCCGACCATTGAAAAATAATAATAAAAAAAAAAAGATACGGGCAAAAGGTAAGCCGAGTGATAGGAGGTTTGTTTACTCCTTTAGTTCAAACTTCGAAACCAACACTTCAAAAATTTATTCTCTTGAATGAAAAACAAAGGCCCATGAATTTCCTAGTATGATGCCATGATACTTGGGGACTCGAGCAGGACGAGTTGAGAGTGACAGATTGTTTTGAGGTGTGAACAACGAATCTTGAAGAACCAGATTACATGTCCTTGGCATTAAGGGTTCAAACGCTATATTTCAAAACGAAGCCAACATGTTTCATATTAAGCATTCACGTGTCCAAAATTCCAAATAATTGATTAATGACGATAACAACCACAACTAATCAGTGGCCACGTTAATACGAGGAAAGAAACACCTACAACTTTTCAAATGAAAAGGATCATGTTGAAGGGGACCCGTTCTTTTGACCCCTACAACTGTGTTGTTAACCATTGGGTCTTGAAGGACCGCGGGACAGCTTTAGACTAGTCTTTATCTTACGGCCAAAGCTGCCATTTTCATAAGGAAATGGCTTCTGTATCAATGTTGCAGCCTAAGACTGTAATCCCATTATGTTTTTCCACCAAAAAAGGACCTTCCTCGGTCCTGTAATTTAAGAGATTATGATAAATCATCAAAAGGATGATCTTAGGACTCTTGATCATAAAGCAGTTGAGAAGGGTATTCAAAATCACATATACGATAGATCATTTAGGACATATCGCCATGTGGGCTTGATTGACAGGGGTTGCAAAAAAAATTCACAAACAATAGTACAAATTGATCAACAAGATGCTCTTCTTCAAAGAGTACAAGTAATCTCTCCCTATCAATTCAGGCCCTCCATATGGATGCGTATATAGACACGAGTTGCCTGGCTATTTATTAAATCACATTCCCTTGGCAAACAAAAACTCATCAAAGCAATGTTAACAAAGAGATAAAACACCCCCAGCAACGGCAATAGTAAAATTATCAGGCAACAGATCGAGGCATGCATTCTTTATCAAGTGTTCAAAAGAACGTAAACAAGAGAAGGTTCAGCAATGAACAAATAAAGTTCCTGGAAACTATTTTTCGAGTCAGAATCAAGACCAGAGTTGGAGATAAAACAACAGCTGGCTAATGAAATTGGACTAGAGCCTCGCCAGGTTGCAATATGGTTCCAGAACAGAAGAGCTAGACTGAAGACTAAGCAGATTGAGAAAGAGTATAGTTTACTGAAAGCAAATTATGAAGCTCTAGCTTCTAGATTTGAGTCCTTGAAAAGAGAAAACCAGTCATTGCTCATCCATGTACCTTTTTTTTGGTTGTTGGACTACAAGCAGTTTTTTAAGTGTAAAGGAAAACCAGTCATTGCTCATCCAGGTACCTTTTTTTTTTGTTGTTGGACTATAAGCAGTTTTTTAAGTGTAAAGGTACCCTTCTGACTGAACTAAACTGTCTGGGATGCATGCTGAATCTAACAAGAGCTTCAATTTTCAACAGTTGCAGAAACTGAAAAACCAACGTGTAAAGCAACATGGGAATAGACACCAATCTGAAAGCAGCCATGATGGCAGATTTGAGGATAAGGGTACTGTCTCAGAATCAAAAAGGAAACCCAGCTTTCAACTGGAAGGTAATGACCGTAAAGAAGACAAGACTTCAAGTGACAATAACAGTAGAAATATTGAGTGCACGAGGGAAAAAATAGACATTTTGAACCAGACCGAAGATGCAGTCGACTCAATGACATCATCCGACTGGCAAAGTTTTCAGTCTAATTGCTTTCTTGACGAGTCGAGATGCAGTTCACAGTGGTGGGAACTCTTGTCATGATCGTTGGGACACTACTTCAAATGAAAAAAGTATGAAAAAACACAAACATGTTTAGCATCTACATCATGGAGAAAAAGTCCACTTGCATCCAATACTTCTAACTGTCTCTTCAAGCAATCTTGATAAATTATTTAGTTCCAAGTAGAAGTTTAATCAAGCATCAAATATATCCACTTTCAATGTGTAATAAAATTGAGGATATTTATCCTTCCTAGGTACTAATGGGAAAAGTGTCAATAGCACTATATCACAACAATCTCCAAATCAAAGCATGCATACAGAGAGTGAATAACATTTAACATTATACCATTAGAATACATCATAAGTTGTCACATTCACAGATTTAAGCAAAAGGTGATGCTACATGGAACAAGTATACAACGTAATCCGGCATAGACTGACTCCTAATGCTACATGGTGAAGTCAAGTTGGTGTAAAACAAAGAATCTGATTCACAGTGGTGTGGCAATAGATCATAAGTTGTCACGTTCACAGATTCTACATGGAACAAGTATACAACGTAATCTGGCATTGACTGACTCCTAATGCTACATGGTAAAGTCAAGTTGGTATAAAACAGAGAACCTGATTCACAGTGGTGTGGCCCCTTAATGCTCTGGTTTTACCTTCACATCTCCGTTGGGTAATGAGCTTTGTGATTGAGCAAGCCGTTTTGCTTCCTGAAAGATGTAAAGAGTCTTAAAATTATAAATTTTTCTTGGGGAAAAAACAAAGAAAGAAAAAGAATAGCTTCCATGTTATTGTTATCTTTTGAAGCACAACTTGCTTCTCCAACAAAGCAACTGGGTTGTCAATCAAAGATCCCAACTTGCAGATGTTTAAATTTACAGGCTAAAAATGTGTTATTTTAAGATTTTTATGCCAATCTAAGCTACAAAGAATAAGTATGTTTGTTCTTGATTCTTGTTGTTGAACAATGCTGCTCGCCTGCTCCATTCATAGGTCAATTAGCACATACACTCATCCACACGTTTTAAGGGTATCTTATGACAAATGATATCTGCTACAGAAAACCTAAAATGCTATTAGATAAGCCTAGGCTAGTTGACACCATTTTACATGAAACTGCTTCCATGCAATAAATTCGGGCTCCTATACAATTTTGACAGGTGTTATGTAAATAATTCTCATTTCTAAAACTGGAAGTCAACAAAACTGCCAAAGCTACACCAGGATGTAGCAACCATATTGAATATGATAAGGTTAATGTGTTTGAGACCACCGAGGAGGCATAAATTTCAGTTGCTAGTAGGTTAATAAACACTAGCTGCTTCAATAATTTCACTGTTCATCATAACAAAAAACATTAAGGATTGTTGTTCCCCACCATAATAAATCTCATGCTTAAGGATTTGCATTGCTGAGAAATCCATCCAACATGTCATAAATATAACTTACAGCAGCAGACATTGCACGTATCTCCCTGTATGATTCAACTTCATCTGGAAAAGTCTGTTCAAGTTCCTCCAGTAGATGCTTGCGTAAACTCTATAAAATCAATGGTTATATAATGAATTTTATCAAATGCACACAAAGCAAACTGCACGCATGAATATCTAATGGAATACATATTGCACAAATACATCCAAAGAAAACAGCATATCATAGTGGGAATCAAAGAAGTACCTTGAAGCCATCAGTTTTGCCTTTGGTGACTTGATTTTTTGTGATGCAGCTGTTTATAACACCCCTTGTGAATTCATCTGGATTCTTCCCATCATCAATCAAACTACGCACAAAGCAATAAACTTGCTATCAGTTTGCCAATGCCGACAAGCTAGAATTGGTTCATCTCAAATAACAAATCACAAAGATACACTCACTTCAAGACCTCCATAGGAACCTGAATGTTGCACCTTTCAGACAATTTAACCATATTGTCCAGCTCGGTAACAAGACCATTACTGCAAATTCACACCGTTATATCATAACACAATGCATCGAGTAACGAACCAAAACAAAGGATTGATAGAAAAGTACAGTCTCTGTAGAAGAGGAAGCTGTGAAGCAGTGTTGAATGAAGAGACTGTTAGGTAAAGCTGATGGAGTTGACCAAGAGTCTTCTGTATGGAATCAATAACTTGGTTCAAATTCTGCTTCGGATCATCCACTGCTGCTGCTGTATCATTCAATGGAGTGGCCAACATTCCATTACCTCCACTCCCCAACACTGTATTCTGCGACGAATCCATTTTGAACAATGCGCCTGTCCAAAGAAAAACAATAAATAGGCCATTGAACATACAGTAAAGAAATTGACAAAATTAAGCAAACAAATGATCAACCACGGCATATACAGAATATAGGGTCCCCTCAAATTTTGTCAAAGCTTCGGAATTCATCCAACAACCTTAAATTAAAGTTCCGAGCTTTACAAATGAAACAAATCAATGAAAACATGCATATATGTTCAGAACATTAAACAAACACTAACGTTTTCCAAATGCATCCAAAATCCTAAAACTGAAAACCCACAAAAAAAAACTGATAATCTAGCTCCATAATTCCATTACTATATTACAGTTAGCAAGAACCAGATCATAAAATTTAAAAAATAAAAATAAAAAACGTGAAAATTAATGAGTTCTACGCGAACCCTGATTGTAAAAGCAAACAAATGACCAAACACTTAACTTTAAAAAAAATGAAACTGGGTTTGCTTTACCTGTTGAAATTGGTAAGGGATCTCTGTTGCTTTTGGGTTTTCAGCAGGGAGAGCGATCTCTGTCGAGAAGGAAACAAAAGTTAGTTCTTCTACTCACATGCCGTTTACATTATATCTACATTGAACCACACGTTGCTCATATGACTAAGGTTTTGGGCAAACCTCTTATAAGTCCCTACGCTTTGGGGTAAATCTTGATTAGCTCTCCATCCTAATTTTCATCTCAATTAGGTCCCTAATGTATGCATGAATTTTTAATCAAATACTTCTTTCGCTTTTAGTCAACAAATGAGTGATCGCGTGAAGTTTACATAAACTTTTCCATAAAAGAACTAGTGGACTTCATTATAAACATTAAAAGAGTTACAAAATCTCGATGATATAATTTTATTTTTAAAAAATGACCACATGCTTCCATTGGGAAAAATTATGACAATTACCAAGCGGATAATAAAAATTTGGATGCTTAATTTTTATGAATTATTGGTTAGAAATAGCATAAAATCATTTATGGGGCTTCACCAAACTTAATTTCTGGTTTAAAATAATTCTTTAATATCGCATTGGATTTTTAATAACTAAATAATCAATAATTCAAATTTCATCATATATATTTTATCTCTAACCAGGTAAATAAAGTTTCAGAACATAATAGTGGTACATCTATGTAAGTTACAGGCTCACGACACTTAAGAGCATAGTTTTGAAACCCGGACCGGCCCGGCAGGTCGACCCGGGACCCGGCCGACCCGGGCATGGAACAGGTCCAGGTCTAAACAAAAACCCGCCTGGAAATTGGCCCGGTGAAACCCAGTCGACCCGACGGGTCAACCCGTGACCCAGCCGACCTGGGTAAACCCGGCTGAGACCCGGCCTCCTTTTTTTTTAATATGTATAAAGGTCACACGATGTCGTTTTGGCTAAAAGGCCAAAACAACGAGATGAACGATGCACTGAATCAGTTAAGTATCATAATTTAGCTAATTCACTTATTTTTAAAGCAAGATGTCCATTCAGTTCCGGATTCTGCTATGTTAGAGACTACATCTTCGTTTGGTTCGACTTCTTCTTCGCCTTCGCTTGCGTATTTGCCTCCGATAAGGGTTCACGTGGAGGATGGTGGTGGAGTTAGAGATCAGAAAGTGGTGGGGATCGAGGATCAACTTGCTCAAATGACTGTTGGTGGTGGCCGTGTCAGGTGAGGCAGGATAAGGGATTTGCGGCTCTGTCATCACCGTCGTCGATGCCTGTTTGAATTGCGGTGTTGAGTGTGTTTGTTGGCGGTCAAATGGTTGTTGGTGAGTATCAAAATCGGGTTTTCTCTGATGATGAAAGATCCGACCACGGGGTTCCTGTTTGTTATAGAAAGCCACCGCAGCCACAGCCTCAGACTCAAATGCAGACTTTGACTCCCCAGAATCAACAGAGGTCAGGCAGTGGCGGCGGTGCTGCTATTGATTTTACCTTCTCCTGATTCAATTTCAAGGTACTTAATTTTCTACTCTTTTTTATATTATTTTGAGCTTTATTTAATAAATAAATCTAAATGATCGAGAATGTTTTGTTGGTATTTGTTATATTGTTAGTTTTCAGACTTAGATTGTTAGTTTAAATGGGAAGAAAATATTTGATTTTGAATTGGGTTTTGCTGGTATTTGTTGATCGAGAATGTTTTCATTCTTCAAATGATACGCTTGTATTTTTTTTTTGTTGACCCGGGTCAACCCATCTGACCCGTGACCCGGTCACTAGACCGAGTCGATGACCGGGTCGGGTTTCATAACTATGCTTAAGAGGTGTTAGGGAACTTCATTACTATTTGTTATAGCCATTAAGAAAATGGCTAAATAAGATGAGAAAGAAGAACAATAAATATAGTATCAGATACTTAACAAATAAAACATGAATCAAACAAAATTTAAAAAACTTCTATATTAACCCACGGGCATAATCAAAAGTAAAAAATTAAGATACCTATATTTATATTTCATTGAACTCTCCGCTTAATCAAATGATCCACGGTCTCATTCATCTTCTTATAAAAATATGTGTAAAGTTCATTAAAAAAAAATATTACAATCAATGACATTAAATATTTCACAATTCAACCTTTATAAGATGTATAGAAATAATTAATATTTAATTGAAGAGCTTTTCAAATTGTCAAAACATCAATCACATTAGATTTCTTTATACATATAAAACCAAACAAGACACATAAGACTATCAATGAGGATTCACCTAATAACCAATAACAAAATTTAAAAAACTCCTACATTAATCCACGGGCATAATCAAATGTAAAAAACTTAAGATACCTATATTTATTTTTCATTGAACTCTCTGCTTAATCAAATAATATGCGGTCTCATTCATCTTCTTATAAAAATATGTGTAAAGTTCATAGAAAAAATAATATTACAAGCAATAACATTAAATATTCACAATTCAACCTTTATAAGATGTATAGAAATAATTAATATTTAATTGAAGAGCTTTTCAAATTGTCAAAACATCAATCACATTAGATTTCTTTATATATATAAAACAAAACAAGACACATAAGACTATCAATGAGGATTCACGTAATAACTAATAACAAAATTTAAAAAACTCCTACATTAACCCACTGGCATAATCAAAAGTAAAAAAATTAAGATACCTATATTTATTTTTCATTGAACTCTCTGCTTAATCAAATGATCCGCGGTCTCATTCATCTTCTTATAAAGATATGTTTAAAGTTCATAGAAAAAGTAATATTACAAGCAATGACATTAAATACTCCACAATTCAACCTTTATAAGATATATAGAAATAATTAATATTTAATTGAAGAGTTTTTCAAATTGTCATAACATCAATCACATTAGATTTCTTTATACATATAAAACAAAACAAGACACATAAGACTATCAACGAGGATTCACCTAATAACCAATAACAAAATTTAAAAAACTTCTACATTAACCCACGGGCATAATCAAAAGTAAAAAATTAAGATACATATATTTATATTTCATTGAACTCTCTGCTTAATCAAATGATCCACGGCCTCATTCATCTTCTTATATAGATGTGTAAAGTTCATAGAAAAAATAATATTACAAGCAATGACATTAAATATTCCACAATTCAACCTAGATGTATAGAAATAATTAATATTTAATTGAAGAGCTTTTCAAATTGTCAAAACATCAATCACATTAGATTTCTTTATACGTATAAAACAAAACAAGACATATAGGACTATCAATGAGGATTCACCTAATAACCAATAACAAAATTTCAAAAAACTTCTGTATTAACCCACGGGCATAATCAAAAGTAAAAAATAAAGATACCTATATTTATTTTTCATTGAACTCTCTGCTTAATCAAATGATCTGCGACCTTATTCATCTTCTTATATAGATACGTGTAAAGTTCATAGAAAAAATAATATTACAAGCAATGACATTAAATATTCCACAATTCAACCTTTATAAGATGTATAGAAATAGTTAATATTTAATTGAAAAGCTTTTCAAATTGTCAAAACATCAATCACATTAGATTTCTTTATACATATAAAACAAGACAAGACACATAAGACTATCAATGAGGATTCACCTAATAACCAATAACAAAATTTAAAAAACTTCTACATGAACCCACGGGCATAATCAAAAGTAAAAAATTAAGATACCTATATTTATTTTTCATTGAACTCTCTGCTTAATCAAATGATCCGCGGCCTCATTCATCTTCTTATATAGATATGTGTAAAGTTCATAGAAAAAATAATATTACAAGCAATGACATTAAATATTCCACAATTCAACCTAGATGTATAGAAATAATTAATATTTAATTGAAGAGCTTTTCAAATTGTCAAAACATCAATTACATTAGATTTCTTTATACATATAAAACAAAACAAGACACATAAGACTATCAACGAGGATTCACCTAATAACCAATAATAAAATTTAAAAAACTTCTACATTAACCCACGGGCATAATCAGAAGTAAAAAATTAAGATACCTATATTTATATTTCATTGAACTCTCTGCTTAATCAAATGATCCGCGGCCTCATTCATCTTCTTATATAGATGTGTAAAGTTCATAGAAAAAATAATATTACAAGCAATGACATTAAATATTCCACAATTCAACCTAGATGTATAGAAATAATTAATATTTAATTGAAGAGCTTTTCAAATTGTCAAAACATCAATCACATTAGATTTCTTTATACATATAAAACAAAACAAGGCACATAAGACTATCAATGAGGATTCACCTAATAACCAATAACAAAATTTCAAAAAACTTCTGTATTAACCCACGGGCATAATCAAAAGTAAAAAATTAAGATACCTATATTTATTTTTCATTGAACTCTCTGCTTAATCAAATGATCCATGGCCTCATTCATCTTCTTATATAGATATGTGTAAAGTTCATAGAAAAAATAATATTACAAGCAATGACATTAAATATTCCACAATTCAACCTAGATGTATAGAAATAATTAATATTTAATTGAAGAGCTTTTCAAATTGTCAAAACATCAATCACATTACATTTCTTTATACATATAAAACAAAACAAGACACATAAGACTATCAATGATGATTCACCTAATAACCAATAATAAAATTTCAAAAAACTTCTTTATTAATCCACATGCATAATCAAAAGTAAAAAATTAAAATACCTATATTTATTTTTCATTGAACTCTCTGCTTAATCAAATGATCTGCGGCCTCATTCATCTTCTTATATAGATATGTGTGAATTTCATAGAAAAAATAATATTACAAGCAATGACATTAAATATTCCACAATTCAACCTAGATGTATAGAAATAATTAATATTTAATTGAAGAGCTTTTTAAATTGTCAAAACATCAATCACATTAGATTTCTTTATACGTATAAAACAAAACAAGACATATAGAACTATCAATGAGGATTCACCTAATAACCAATAACAAAATTTCAAAAAACTTCTGTATTAACCCACGGGCATAATCAAAAGTAAAAAATTAAGATATCTATATTTATTTTTCATTGAACTCTCTGCTTAATCAAATGATCTGCGGCCTCATTCATCTTCTTATATAGATACGTGTAAAGTTCATAGAAAAAATAATATTACAAGCAATAACATTAAATATTCCACAATTCAACCTAGATGTATAGAAATAATTAATATTTAATTGAAGAGCTTTTCAAATTGTCAAAACATCAATCACATTAGATTTCTTTATACGTATAAAACAAAACAAGACACATAAGACTATCAACGAGGATTCACCTAATAACCAATAACAAAATTTAAAAAACTTCTACATTAACCCACGGGTATAATCAGAAGTAAAAAATTAAGATACATATATTTATATTTCATTGAACTCTCTGCTTAATCAAATGATCCGCGGCCTCATTCATCTTCTTATATAGATATGTGTAAAGTTCATTGAAAAAATAATATTACAAGCAATGACATTAAATATTCCACAATTCAACCTAGATGTATAAAAATAATTAATATTTAATTGAAGAGCTTTTCAAATTGTCAAAACATCAATCACATTAGATTTTTTTATACGTATAAAATAAAACAAGACAATCAATGAGGATTCACCTAATAACCAATAACAAAATTTAAAAAACTTCTTTATTAACCCATGGGCATAATCAAATGATCCGCAACCTCATTTATCTTCTTATAAAAATATATGTAAAGTTCATAGAAAAAATAATATTAGAAGCAATGACATTAAATATTCCACAATTCAACCTTTATAAGATGTATAGAAATAATTAATATTTAATTGAAAAGTTTTTCAAATTGTCAAAACATCAATCACATTAAATTTCTTTATATATATAAAACAAAACAAGACACATAAAACTATCAATGAGAAGTCATCTAATAACCAATAAACTTTTTAGTTAAGATAAAAAAATTTATAACCCACTAGTTGGCATGAAAATAAAATAAAATATATTTTGCAATGCATAAACATAAAAAATAAATAAATTGTGAAGCTGTAAGCTGGAGATACCAATTTTAAGCCCCATAAGCTACAACTTTTTATTGAACAAGGTTGATGCTTGTCTCGTGAATCCAATCGATCAAGTTTTACTTTCTTATTTTTCATGGGTTTGATCTAATCCTGTTTTTAACATTAATCTAAATCAGTCAAGTGATAGAAGTATTAAAAAAAATATTCTATCAAACTGATTGATTGGATTGGAGTAATTTTACTTTTAAAAATATTTTTTTATTTGAAAATATATCAAAATAATTTTTTTTTATTTTTTAAAATTTATATATAATACCAGCACATCAAAATAATTTTAAAAATTAAAAAATTATTTTATAAAAATTAAAAAATATTTATTTTTTTAAAAAAAATATTTTTAAAATATAAAAAACAAACCAGCACTAATAACCCTAAGCCCGACACCAAGAAAAGGAATTTAAGAAAATGTGTGCATTGGGCCCTCTTACATTTTCTTTATGTTTCATTGTAATACTTATGTTGAAAAAAATAGTAATTATTGATATGTTAATATGTAAATTGAAAGGAAAAAAAAGAGAGAGAGTTAAAATACCCAATGCTTTTTGTTTTTATAGTTTTCAAAGCTTTATCCAAACTTGCCATTTAGCTTCACACTAGTTTTTAGCTTCCCGTTCCTGAAAATTATAGAAATCTTAAAAATAGTCGTATTAAAATTAAAAGGAATACTAAATGATAGAGTGTATGGAGGATTTGTTAATGTGGTTTGTTGAAATGATTTTTTTATGGTTTGATAAAAGAATGTAAAATCATAAAAGTGCTTTTTTTGGATTAAATAAAATAAAACTGAGAAGCACTTACAACTGCATTATTTGATGTGTTGTGAGACCACATACTTCAAAGCTGCTGGCAGAGAAAGCCCGAGGAGCTTCCCTTCATCGGCTTCGCGGGAGCCACACAGCACTTAGCTGGAAGTTAGAGGGCCTAAGCCTATACCACCTGCCTAACCTTTCGCTCCGAGTGACTGTAAATATTTTGGTAATAAACTGATGTGTTGCCGTTGACTAAAATTACTCTACTGTTTGATAATCTATTATTGTGATCTTTGAATTAAAATTGCCATTAAGGACATAAATTAAATCTTTTTCTTAAGAAACTAAATAAATTGCTTAAGAAATAAATTCTTTCTCTGAAAAACAAACAATTATTAAGAAAAAACTAAAGTAGAAAAGAAACATAAATATAAACATTATATCATTTCTTTTAGTAAATAGAACTTCTAAAGAATGTAATAAGATATATTAGAGTAAACTGCCTATTTTTATAATTTTAATATTATTTCTGTTTTTTAAATAAAACAAGTAGTTTATTATTTATAAAAAAAAACATTATTTCTTGTTGTTTGAGAATAATATAAATTATATCTTGAGACTTCATCTAAAAATTTAAGTTATTAGGTTGAGATTGTTCTTTGATATGATATCAGAGCCTTGATGATCAAATGATCACGAGTTTGAATCTCACAATCCTTATTTATTTGATAAAAATTAATTAACCACAAGGTAATATGGATTTATACAAGTTTCAAACCCAAAGGATTTTTACTTGAAGGGTGTGTTAGAGAATAATATAAATCATATTTTGAGACATCACCTAAAAGTTTAAGTTATTGGGTTGAAATACTTTTAACACTTGTATTTTTGAAATGGAAGTTAACATACATTTAACCTATTTTTTTTAAAAAAATTACATTTCACTTTTAAATTTTAGACAATTGGTTTTTTAAAACTCCTTACCAATACTTTTATAATAAATAAAGGTGATTTTTTTTTTATTATGATTCAAAATTTATCGAATGCTTAATTCAATTAAAAATAAGCAATTCACGTGTCATAAAGTTCCATTGTGAAGAAGGGGGCAAACTGATGATGCTTTTGTAATGGAGAATAATAATAATAAAAATAATAATTCACGTGCTAATTAATATATAATATGTGCAGAAAAATACTCGAAGATACTCTCTTGGTTACTTAGGTTTCAAGGCTTTATCCAGTCTTAATCAGATTTATTTGCACTCTGTTACAAAATCAAAAAGCAAAGTGAGTGTGGCGGCCTTTAGTGCATTTCTGGACATTCATCAAGAAAAACAATTTTTTTTTTTTTCATCGAAAAGAGCAGTTGTGTTTTCTCTACTATATATAATCTGGATGCCAACACGCATATATGCTATGGAATATATAGCAGATTTTCAAGTTTTTTTTTCCTTGGAGCTTTCTAGATTTATGTTGATTTTATTCTTATCAAATCGTATAATATTAGCTAAACGTAAAAAATGAAAGTGTTAGTATTGAAGTCGTTTTCTAGCTTGAAGAAAACTTTTCATTATTTTTATCATAGCGGTTAATTATTGTTATTAAAATCAAATGTTTTTTATTTTTATACAAAATCCATATAAATACAGCTCATTCATATAAAATACAAGAGGAAAAATAATTCAAGACAAATCAAATTAATTTCTTCAAAATATCATACAACTAAAAAACAATATAAAAAGATAAAATACTATCTTAAAAAAAAGTTGATTCAATTTATTAAAAGAGAGAGATATGGAATAAATTAATATTTAAATAAAAACAATTAATAAAAAACAAAAGACCAAACGCTAATGAGCTCGGCGTGCATGGGTCGGGAAAATTAGGATATATATTTTTTAATTTAAAAACCTAATTTGCAACCTATTTTTTACTTGAAAACATTTTTAAAATGCAATATAAACCTTGAAAAATCACTTAACAACTCCATAACATTCCAAAATCACTCTAAAAATAAATCAACTACATAAGAAAAATACCAAACATAACCCGATTTGTTTAACTTATCATGTTTAGAGAGGAAAATCATTTTTTTATGGATGAAATGTGGTCTAATAATAACTTTTTTTTTCTCATTATTTTCTAATGAGTTTCTTTTTCTTGTCTCAAAATTAAAAAAAAAATTAAATAGCAGGGGAGTAGTTTTACTTTTCATGTGAATAGTGAAACTGACACTGGGATATTTAGTAATTTTTTTTAAGATAATTGACTAATTATATTCTGCATATGCATAAAGGTTTCAGAAAAATCTAATTAAGAACAGGTTTTGTAATAAAAAGATTTTCATCCTTTTTTACTTTCAGTTCAAACATTGAAATTAATGCTTAGAAAATTTACTAACTCGAACACATCAAACCAGTATTAAGATCACATCTTTGAAATCGACTGTGAAAAATATTTCTTAACAACAAATTGACGTAAGAAAAGTAATGACCATCCACTTGAAAAAAATAAAAGAAACCATCCCATCAAACAAATGATCCTACTGCAACATGATTGCCTTTGTCAGGGGTCCCCTTAATTGCCCGTGGTTTTATACATGTACAGTTCACTTTCTGTCCTCGAATGGAGCTTGAAGACGTCAATATTATATATCACCACCTGATAACCTTAATCCTGGATCGAAATCTATGGACGTTTGCAGTTATACATAGATTTGTTTCAAGTACAATCGAAGTCTCTGTAAGATATTACAATGTTTTATTCAAGTTTGACTGCAACTTATGATTACAATCCAGTATATGAAGTTGGATAATTCTCTATGCAGTAAGAAAAAGAAACAAAAAAGATGAATTCTGGAGCACAGTTGTATTATGAAACACGGTATTGACAATACTGCTAAATGATCATGGCTAGGGTTCCTGCTTGAAGTGAAATACTCGTAATCTGATTCCAACAAGAATCTTTGATTTAGAAAGCTAGTGCCCATTGATTGACCGGTGTGGATAAGCTAAGATTTGATAATTATTTTCTTTTTAGCAAGCTATCAGATATCTAAATGAAGTCTCAAACGCTAAACTTCGATGCTACGCTAGCTCTACAAGATCATAGCATGGGCCCAGATTAGAGAAAGCATCAATGTGCGATGCTTTAGCCAGCTAGTGAGGTTCATATTAGTGCTTGTGATCTGGACTCTAAGAAAAGAATTGGCTTAGCTGATCAAATCCCAATGCAATTAAAATACAAGATCAAGTTGTCTCAATAAATCAATATGATAATAATCATTCTCATGAATTTGGTTAGTGGCATTTTCACTGGTCCAGCGCAATATAATTGTGATTTGCTATCTTTCTTGATCACAACTAATTAGTATGATGTAGACATGGCCAGCTTAGCCAGTCGTTTGTCAACAGCCATTCATAAACAAGATTATTAATTAGATGAAGGTGGATATGGTGCCCAGGAGGGACTTACTTTGAGCTTTCAAGTTGAACATAATTTAAATGCTGAAGCCACCTTATCTTCCATTGGCCCCGTTTTCTTCCTTGTCATTTCATTATTATTACATACCTTTCATAGTACTTTTCCACCAATGAACTTCTCCAGCAATGCATCAATGTCTCTCATCGAGCTGGACACCATACGCGTGGCAGGAACCACATTTTTAATTGTAGAAGACAGCAGCACAAGTCAGAATCACTATTCTTCAGCCAGAATACTAACGGGGTACGTAATAATCCTGCTGCTGTGAAGAAGATAGGTTGCAGGTTCTGTCCCTCAAAACTAAAGTTTGGCTAACCGTTAGTGTTCGTGTTTCTTCCAAAACGTACGAAATAACTTTTTGTACATATTGTTAAACAATCAAAATACATGTCCCACCGTTCACAGCGAATTACACTGTTTCAATAAACAGTGCAATTCACTTACACTGTTTATACGGACATGTTTTTTTTAAGTGTGTTAATTTTTTTAATAGTTTTTTTAAAAAACTAGTTTAGAGTGAATTAAATTCACTTGCATTGTGATGTGAACAATATTTTTTTCCCGAAAAACTAGTATATATAGAGTGAATTAAATTCACTCACACTGTAATATCAATTTTATACCTGATAATATTTTATCTAATTTTATTACACGCTCACAAAATTATGAAAATTGTAGTTCTTATCGGTTGAATTTTGTACGTAATGGAATTATAAATAGTTTAATGGAATAATAAAAAATATTTTATATAAAATATTATTTATTTCATGATGTAATAGGAGTAGTTAATTCTACAATATTTAAATTTAAAACCATCAATATATATATTTAAATTATTTTATAACCTCAATTTCAAAAGCATTCTTAACCAAACACATTAAATTATTTTTTCTTCAACCTCAATTTCAACCACAGTTTTAACCAAACACCTATTTTTTCAAACCAACCTTAACTAAAAGTACTTTTTATAAAACAATGTTTTTCAAACCACAACCACAACAGCTATCGCAATACCAAACACATTTAATCACTAAAAAAAATATATAATTAATTCAGCCAAAATTAAGATGAGACTACATGAGATCGAGCGTATATTTTTAAAGAATTATCTAATTAATTTCAATTTAATTATACATGTATACGTATGTATGTATGTATGTATAAAGTGTTGAAATAGAGTTCTTGAATCATGGGTCAAATTGAATGATAATGTTATTGAAGAGGTAATTTGTTTTTATATTTTATATAAAAATAATTTTAAAATAATTATTTTTTTATTTTTTATTTTAAATAATTATTTTTTAATTATTTTGATATGTTGATATCAAAAATAAATTTTAAAAATTTTAAAAATATATTATTTTTAATTCGTGAATGGCGATAACGAAATCTGAGTGTAAAGAGCAAGAAAAAGCATCTCTCAGCATTCAAAGATTCACATTTTGAACAAGTTGAGTTAATATAGACCTTCCAAAACCACCTTTAATCACCATATATATTATACTTAGATTTAAAAAGGAATCCGATCATCTCGTGTGCTTTAATTAATTAATTTGCTAAAGTGGAAAAGACCAATCAAATCCACTAAACGTTAATTAAATCATCAAGCTAGGAACTCATAAAATGCGACCAAAACGCTATCTGAGTTATCCTTGACGAACCACTCTCATTCCTTTAGCATCAAATTTTCCATTATAGATCATATAATATGCATATGTTAGAAGTTGTTTTGTAAAAACAATGATTAATTTGCTGAATAATAAAAATATAACCAAGAAAATAGCATACAAATTATAAGATCATAAATATAAGATAAAAAACAATACATGTAAAACACTTGCGGAATTCAAATTAAAACAAGAAACTAAAACAGTTGTTGTCAAAGATGATGATGATATCCTCTTTTTAAGAATAAATTACCAGTTAATTAGTACAAAACAGTCTCAATACAGGTAACTTGTCATAATTCCAACAATAATACCTCAAAAGAATGAATTTTTTCTTAACACAAGGCCTGAAAACTTAAAAAATACAAGTCTGAGCACGCGCAAGTGTTTTTAATACAAAACTCACATCTCCTGGCCCTCTCCTCTACGGGTCCAAATTTCACTTTTCAAGACACCGCTGCAGAAACCACTAGAAAACCTTGTAATCTTCTAATATATATGGGATTTGGCTTTTAGGTTTAAAATCTTGGACAACTAGTAGATTAATTTGATATTCACCTACAATAAGTTTTGACATGTTAATATTCTAAATTATAATTTATATTAGAGAATATTTTTCAATAAAATCCTAATCTTAATCTTAAATATGAGCAAACTCTATATATTTTCAATTTAGTTTCAAATATCTTAATATATATATATATCATGTCATAACCAATTTCCCAATAATACACACACACACACACACACACACACACACACACGATGACAATATGCAAGGTTCTTGATCCCTGGTGTAATCCATATATCATCAAAGCAAGAACCTCTCTCTTTGTGTATGTTCATGGAGAAGGAATCTAGCTAGAACTATGTTGCTCGATGCACAAACCAATTAAATTAAGAAAGAATTAAAGCAATATTGATCAGCTCTTATGTCACCGCTTTATATATATAAATATATGTGTGAAAGTGTATTGTATCGATCGAATAAGATTTGCTTTTCATGTTCATAACTGCACCTTCACTTAATCAATTTCTTTTTATTGCAGCTTAGAAACCACTAGCTAGTGTGGCGATTGATATTATTTAATTTCTTACTCTGGCACTTGCAATTAGTGACGACTTTGAGCGATGACCACGCTGACTTATTAAATTATAGCGTTAAAATTAAATAATATAAAATTATTTATTAAATTATATCTAACAATTTAATTTTTTAAATTGAAATATGATTTTTTAATATATTATTAATTAATGGCGAAACGATTAGCTAATCCAATCTCGTCACTTCATTTCATCCAATCAAATTAATAAAATTAAGTTCAAAACGGTCATGCATGGTCTATATAAATCTTAAGTTTAATAGCATTTCACTTGAGCAAATAATGTAAATTAGATAAAAGTTTTGAATTGAAATTGTTATTTCAACAGAGAAACACATCTAAAAAATGCCTCTTAACTATATATTGGATTCATGGGAATTTTGTCTTCAAAACAATTTTAAATACAAATACAAAGGGTCGACTGAGAATATCCATATATAGGGGTTTCAGTTTTTCATGTTTTCCAAACAAATATTATACACGAAAAGCCTGTTCTTGGGGCCGGGGGAGTGCAGAATGTTGTGAAAAACTGTTCAGTATATATATATATATATATATATATATATATATATATAGTGGTCTTGGTTATAGATACCAACACGTATTTCCTTAGTAACAATTTGAGCGTATGCACAGCCTGAAAACCATTAGCTGTGCTCTAGGAATCTTCTTCCTAGGAATCAAAAGGAAGTTGACAATTAACTAAAAATATCTTTGGTGTAACTAGATATGGGAGATCCATATTTGGGGAAAAAAAGAGAAAAGAAATGAGAGGTATTAGCACTAATCTTTGATTGGAGATGGCACTTGTTGCAGCTTTACGCAAGGAATATATGAACATTAAGAAATATAATTTGGAATAAAAGTATAAAACAAAGTGAGAGCTAGATTTGGTTTGTGTGTATGGATTTATTCTGATGATGTCATTTTAGATTCGAATTTAAAATAAAATTAAAAGGAAAGAATTATTGTAAATTAATTAGCTCAAACGTGAGCACCAATTCATCTAAAATGCAATTGAAAAATTCTTGATAGGTGAAAGTTAAAAGATTAAAAAACAAAAACCCTTCATTAATTGTTTATCTTTTACTTCATTTTATAATATTATGACAAAAGCTAAAAGATAATGGCCTTTTTCACAGCATGATACTGTGGATTGGCAGTCCTGTAATCTTTATCAACTTTTTTTTCTTCTTATCTTCATGTATATGTGGCATCTTGCTCCTCTACCAAAATATCAGCCTCATAATTTCTTTTTAGAAAGAGCGCATCAACCATATTATTCTTTTAACCTTTTCAGTTTCTGTTCTTAAGTCATAAGATGCTACCTGACTGCCTTTTTTCTCCACACAACAGTGTTGGGAAATTAAGTCTAATCGAACCTCCCATCTGAGGAGGATTCAGAAGAAGGGCATATTTCACCATTGAGACTAGAAGGGACAACACGGCCAGCAGTGAAGTGCCAATGGACATTGCCACCATCCAGCACACAAATGGATTGTATTTTGCTGTTGTTTTCTGGCACCTTTTCATGCTTAAGTAGGGCTTAGTTCGTGAAAAAATATGTGATATATAGTCCTACTCAGAACAATTTTGTATTTTCATTCAAATCTTGCCATTTGCACCTGACAGACCTTATCACTTTTTTATACAATGTGATTGCACGTTTAGTGATAACATCCTTCTTCTTGATGTTGCGACAAATTTTACAAGGCCACTATCATATTTTCTTTCGAGAAATTAAATCATTTTCTGTTAAATTGTTTTTTAATAAGATCACTTTAGTCGTGACCATTGTTTTACCCTGCGTTTGAGTTTGCTTTACATTGCGAGAAATAAGCATGGTTGTCCTACATTACTTTGTTTGCTCTTTTAAAACATAAATTGGTGATAAAATATGTTGTGTAAGAACATGTTTAGTCGGTTGCCTACACTCTCGCACTATGTTGGATTTTTTCTTACATATTATATGTTAATTATTGTTTCATTCATTTCGACTTCAAGTCTACATGCTATCATCACTCCTACCAGTTTCTTTTCGTTGTTGCAGCAACCATAGTTGAGTTGGGACTTCTTTTTGTGCATGTTGTCAACATTATCTACATGCAGATGTCAGTCTATGCTGTGCAAACCCAACCACATTCAGTGCTCTTGCTTTTCTTTCATTATTTTTTAATCCAACAAATCACACACTCATCGCATCAATGTGTTTGGTGTTGATTTTATAAATATATTGTTGCTTTTATTTAGCTTAAAGATACAGTAATCATTGGCCTCTCGACCATCTTTCTATGTTGATTTTCCTCTGATCTATTCTCCTATCATGCTTGGATCTTCTTTTTATCTTTATCATGCATGGTTCACTGCCAAACAGTTGCTTTTTAACCCTTCATATCCATGTGTTTTTGTTTGCTTTGTTTTTCCAGGTTATTATGATGTTGTTTGCTTTGTTTCCTCCTCCATTTATTTTCTTTATGAATCCTTAATTTGGAATTTGGTTGCAGGAACAGTCAGCAAGTGGCCACAACTCTGCAAATTGATATATATATATAGATCTTCGTGGAGGTTTTATTAGACCTTTTTTGCTCTTCTCCAGAATCTTTTATCAAGGCCTCTTCTGCAGATTCAGATGAAGGATGCGCATAACAATAGCTTCATTGTTTGTTTCCTTTTTTTAATTTTCCAAACAAGACTTGCGAGGCACGCTAAGAAAATCTATGCTTCTTGAACTATGATCGTCCTAAAAAAATGTATGGTGTATGCATTTACTGCTGGTTTTGGCCTTTTTCTTGCTATGTCTGTTAAAATTCTTCCTCCCATAAAAATTCATTTTTAACTGACCTCATTGCTTTCATTCCAAACCATTGTCGATGAACTTTATTTCAATTGCCTTTCGATTTCAACCAACCGAAGTTAATGAACAATTCAGTGCCTAGCTACATAGCGCAAGCGCAAATCTAGTTATAAACTAAAAGACATAGGCATTTTATTATACTATGTGCACGGTTTACCAAGACATAAAACACCATACAATGCATAGTTCCCTTACAAAGCAATTTTTAAAAGTTCAATTTTCTTCCTGAAATTTTTCAAAAATTTAATTTGGTACCTAAAGTTTTTTATTTTTGCATTCTTGGTCCCTGTAGTTCAAGTGCATATGTTTCAATTTTTTTATTTTCTTCCTGACTTTCCGATCATCTTTTAATAAATAACATTACATTTGTCCAGACAGACAACATATAATTCACTGATTAAAAAAAAAACAATGCCCGACTAAGTTGTCATTTTAGGCAAGGCATATGGGTCTGGCCTTGCAAGCCTAATGTGCCTTGATTGTCTTTTAAAACCTAGGCATGCATGAGTTTCATTCTCTTGACCCTTAAATTTTTATTTTTTTAAAATAAAATTCTTTTTAGATAAATAATTATAATAATATTTAAAAAAATGATTCAATTATATCATGCTTTTTAAATAAGATTAGAGTTTTCTTATGGTAATATTTTTAATTACTTTATGAATAATTATATATGAATCTAATTAATGTGTAAAGTTAAAAGACAAATTAACATATTCAGTAGTTCATTGCACCTATGTTATTTTTAATTAGTAGGACCCTATATAGCTTATATTTATAAAATATTTGTATGTATATTTATTTTTTTGCTTCTTATTAGAAAAATCAACTTCTCGTTTTATTTTTTTATTTAACATTCACAATTCTTTTTATAATTTATTAGTTGACATATTTTTAATTCATTATGTATATATTATCTTTTTATTCTTCAATTAAAATATTTCATGACACCAAAAACTATCTCACTAGCAAACTATTTCATTAAAAATTAACTTAAAATATCAGTAATAGTATCACGTGGATATCATAACTACTTAAAGTCTGTTTGGTATCGTGATAATAGTTATTTTTTAAAATATTTTTTATTTAGAAATATATTAAAATGATATTTTATTTATTTTTAATACTAACATGTCAAAACAATTAGAAAATATAAGAAATTTAAAGTAAAAGAAATATTATTTTTAAATACTTTTAAAACATAAAAATAAAAATAAACATGCTACTATAACCGAAACGAATCTCCGAAAAATCAACCACGGTTTTGACCTCCTGGGACCAACAATAGGACCCAATTGCAATGACTATGACCAGACTTGGACTATCCTGTGGCCTCTCTTATTTTGTCCAATATGTCAACATGACAAAAACAATTATATCCCTCCACTTAACGGCAAATGATTAAGACAAATCGAACATAATTTATTTTAAACAAAAGAAATATAAGGATACTTTCACCATTCAGGCCGCTATCATGGCTAGACGCGTGGTGTATTTCACAGAAGCCTGGGGGAGGCGGGACGCCGAATTGTCGTCGGCAAAGTACTGCATACACTGCATGCTATCATGGCGGGTGGTAATGCATTCTCGACACTAGCTACCTGCTACCGTTGAATAGGATAATTAATTTTCATCTTTCTCCAAATAAAAAAAGAGTAATGCAATCGGATTCACAACAATTATTAATTATTTTCACGGAATATATATATAATAAAAGAACAATTTAAGTATTTTTAATAAAATACCAGGAGGACACCCTAAGCAATAACATTTATTCTTCTAACAAAATATATGATATGAATGATGAGGTAAATGCCTCTACCTCTCATACGTGTGGTTTCACGCATCTTAGATGAGAGTGGGGCTGAATCCATATATATACTAAGTTACTAACTATACTATGTTTTGATTTTAATTTTTCAGCAGCAGTTTATATGACTGGCGGCGGTCTTTGAATGCTTTCGTTACCTTCCATTGAATTCTCGGTTATAATAATATCATAATAATTCACTATTTTTAACCGTTATCAGAGGTACTAGTTGGTATTTAAAAATAAAAAAATAAAAAAATAGTTTATTATATTCCCTTCCCCCTACCCCCATCCTTCGATCTTTCTCTATATAAGCAGCCCCTCCACTTCATGGTTTAACCCAAAAGAGGAAACCCGCAATAAACTCACACTCTTAAAAAACTCAAGTTTTCAGCCTTTTTCTCGTCTCCATGGAAACACAAATAGACAGCTTTTGGGTATTGGCTCTAGTTTCCAAATGCAAAGCCTTTTCCTCTCAAGACCCCATCTTCCTTCTTCTTTCTCTTTTCTTGGCTTGGCTAGCCATTGCTTTGTGCTACTGGGTTTACCCTGGAGGCCCCGCCTGGGGCAAATATTGGCTCAAAAGAGCAACCTGCTCGAAAGCCAAGATGATTCCGGGACCTAGAGGGTTTCCAGTGATAGGAAGCATGAACCTCATGGTAAACTTGGCTCACCACAAGCTTGCTGCTGCAGCCAAGACTCTTAAAGCAAAAAGACTCATGGCTTTTAGCATGGGAGAGACTAGGGTTATTATCACATGCAATCCTGATGTAGCCAAAGACATCTTGAACAGTTCAGTATTTGCTGATCGTCCAGTTAAAGAGTCTGCCTATCAGCTCATGTTTAATAGAGCTATTGGTTTTGCTCCCTATGGGGTTTATTGGAGAACTCTAAGGAGAATTGCAGCAACCCATCTTCTTTGTCCTAAACAAATCAGCTCTACAGAGCCACAGAGACTCGATATTGCTTCTCAAATGGTATCAGTAATGGCATGTCAAGGTGGAGATTACTTTCGTGTTCGAGACATACTGAGGAAAGCTTCACTGAACAACATGATGTGCTCAGTTTTTGGTCGTAAATATGATCTAGGCACATCAAATAATGAAATTGAGGAACTTGGAGGACTTGTTGATGAAGGTTATGATCTTCTAGGGAAGCTTAACTGGTCTGATCATCTACCTTGGCTTGCAAATTTCGACCTTCAAAAAATCAGGTTCAGGTGCTCCAATTTGGTTCCTAAAGTGAACCGGTTTGTGAACCGGGTTATTCAAGAACATAGAGAGGACCAAAGTGGCCAAAGAAGAAATGACTTTGTTGATGTTCTGCTCTCTCTTCATGGACCGGACAAGTTATCAGACCATGACATGGTTGCTGTTCTTTGGGTAAGCAAAAAACTTGCCTCAACAATTTTCTTTCTTGATGCATGTATATAAATATATGCTCAAATTTAAGAGATTCTGATTTACATAGAGAAATGCTATTATCATTCATACATGAGTGGCATATCTGCGAACAAGAGATTATATACTGTGTGATGATGCAGTATCAGTGCGGCATATATGTAGATGCAAGACATTAATATTGTTTTCATATATATGGATCAAAACTTAACTAGTTTTTACATGAATATATATTCTGTGATGTTACCGTAGCACCACAAGATTCGAGTCATTAAGTGGTACTCTTTATATATATTTATCAGAATTGTTGTGTCAGCCAATAAAATCTACATCACTTTTCATTTATATATATTTATTATTTCTTATATGTTTTCTCTCGCGTGATGCTTTTTTTTTATCTGCCCTCGATGATGTTGGTTGTTTTTTTTCTTATATAAATAGGGCAAAGAAAAGAATCGAAGGTGGAATCTTAGCTGAATTTGCAATCTGCTTCTATTCCTTCCTTTCTTTTCTTGGATTTAATTGTCGATCCTACCATATCGCTATGTGTGCTTATCTTTCATTAATTAATTTCTTTAATTATATCGTCTGATAATGCAGGAGATGATTTTTAGAGGAACAGATACAGTGGCAGTTCTGATAGAGTGGATACTAGCCAGGATGATACTTCACCCTGATATCCAATCAAAGGTGCATGATGAGCTTGATCAAGTTGCGGGAAGATCAAGGCCGTTGATGGAAGCAGACATACGATCAATGGTTTACCTGCCGGCGGTTGTGAAAGAGGTTCTAAGGTTACACCCACCGGGGCCACTCTTGTCATGGGCGCGTTTAGCAATCACGGACACTGATGTTGATGGATATGATGTGCCAGCGGGGACCACAGCTATGGTTAATATGTGGGCCATAACAAGGGACCCGCAAGTTTGGGTGGACCCACTAAAGTTCTCGCCAGAGAGATTTTTGAGCAAGGAAGTCACTGCTGACGTGGAGTTCTCTGTGTCAGGGTCTGACCTCAGGCTGGCTCCATTCGGGTCGGGTCGTAGGACTTGCCCGGGAAGGACACTGGGTTTGGCCACCGTTAGCTTCTGGGTTGGGAGTTTGTTGCATGAGTTTGAGTGGGCGCGGTGTGGCCATGAGCCGGTGGACCTCTCTGAAGTGTTGAGGTTGTCTTGTGAAATGGCCAAACCACTCACAGTCAAGGTGAATCCAAGGAGAAGATAATCATCGAGCATCGTCGTCCGATTCGCTTGGAAATGGATGCAGAAAGGCTTACGACAACGAAGAAATGTTATGATGTGATGCGCGTTCACTAAGTTATAGATAAACCCTTCATAGCCTATATATGGAGGTAATTATGGTTCGGGTATTTGCTTGTTAGGATTGATGTGTGCTTTCGGTGGATGATGAAGAAATAATATCCAGCCTTTTCCTTTGCTAGGCAAACAGAGGAAGAAGATAAATGGCATTGATGCATAAATTAATCAAGAGCATTCAAGATTCATTTCAATGGCGCACTAACGACTAATATATAAATGGGCACTCTTCACAATTCGATCTTCTTTTTCATTTTCAATACTCAGCGTATTAGCTTCCGACAAATCATTCACCGTATTCATGATTTTATATGAATTATTCACATCTTAATTAACAATTAAAAAAAGAAGATGTACTTTCCATGAATGTTTTATTCTACTCCTTCTTAATTATAATAGTATTAAAATATTATTAGGGATTGAACTTTTTTAATTTACTTTTTACATAATTATTACAGTCTCATTAGCAGGACCATAAATTTGACGAGTTAACTAAGTTGACTTGAGTTTTTTTTTTTTCTTGTTTGATTTTTTTTTCTTAATTTTATCCTTCAAAATTTAATTGATCAGGAATTAGTCTTCGCGGTGTATTTCGGTTTACTTTCTATAAGGTTATCCTTGATAACTCAGGTCATTTGATCATTAATGTTTTGATACGCTAGGCTGATCCATATCAAAGAATAATATCAATCCAAAAAAATATGCTAATAAATGAATCTTAATAAATAGTTTTTATGCTAGATAGGTGGCTCATGCAATGCCTCGGGTTAACCCAAATTTTTTCCATCGTAACAAAAGAATGTTAAGGCGACATGAGTGTTTCCAAAGAAGCAAAAACAATTAAATCGAGACTCAGGTCATTGACTTGATTAGATTCGATAAGCCCGAATAATTTCAATAACATGAATAAAAAATGCAGCAATAATAAAGAAACTAGAAAAAAAAACTAGCAAAGAAAAAAGCTATAAAAAACTCGAGCCCATCTAGGTTAGTATGCCAAATTTGTGAATTGGTCGTGATACTAAGGTAACCTCGCTAAAAGCAAATTGAATAAACCAACGAAACTCAATTATCAACCAACCCAATGTCGAATGGAGAAACAAAAAAAATATTTAAAAAAAAACAACAAAAAAAAATTTGAGTTAACCCGGGTTAATTCGTTGACCTTGCGATTATAGGCATATGATAGGGATAACCCCATAGAAAAAAAACATAAAGACCAATTTTCAATACATCAAACATTGAAGGATGAGATACAAAAAATAAAAATTAGTAAAGAACCAAAACAAAAACCAAAGTCAACCTGTGACCCTAATCATGAGCCCGAGACTAACCCTATAGAAAATAAACCATAAAAATAAAGAAGTAAAATTCTCAATCACAAAATAATAACGGATGAAATTGGGGGGAAAGACAATAAAAAAGGATGTAAAACAAAATAAATAACAATAAAAAAGGGACCACATCTGACATAAAAATAAATCTAAATTAAATGTTGATGGAAGAAATTAAAAAACAATCAATTAGGAAAATGATAAAAAAAAACAAATAGAAATTAAAAGAATGAGGACCAAATGATGAGGGATGAAATTGTAGGAAAAAAATTAATCTACATAAGATAAAAAAAAAACACGCAAAATACTTAGCAATAAAAAAAATAATGATCAAATTTGATATAAAAACAAATAAAATCAAATGATGAGGGATAAAATTGAAGAAAAAAAATAATCTACAAAATATTTTTAAAAAAATATATAGCAATCAAAAGAATAAGGATTAAATTATATACAAAAAACAAATGAAATGAATTTTTTGTATTTTACCAATAAGCAGAGAAGAAAAGGAGAAGGAAGAGAAAAAAATTCACCAAAACCACACTATTGATCGGTGGTCGACACGCGCCTCACCACCTGCAAGATCTCGGTGCACTGCTTCTAAAATCACCTTGAAAGGTGGTGTTTGACCATTGGAAGAGTCTGCGCATGCCGCTACAATAACGCTGACTCCTCCCATTCACTGATACGTACAAGCTATGTTTTTTAAAAAATATATTTTATATATGTTAAAAGATGTAATTATCCCTGATTTTATTTTTTATTTACAAAAAAACCATAGTGAAAATGATGAAAATACTCCTAATGCAAGTTCAATAAAATAAAAATCCAAGGATATTTAAGTAACTTCATTATGCAACAAAAGATGAAAAAAAATGCCATTTGGCCTCTAGTTAAATTTTCTTTGATTCTAAGGGTAAATAAATAATTTTATTGTGTAAAAAACAAAATGTAAAGAGATCGATTTACCTTTAATTGTTAAAAGATTATTTTGCCTCCAATTTGTTCTCTTTTATATTGTATTGTGAAGGGCAAAAACATATACTGGAATTTACTGAGCCTCCTTGGCTTTTATATATATATATATATATACTAATGAGAAATATTTTTTATTTCTCACTTGTCACCTTAAATGGACTAAGATAATAATAGAAATAAAGAATTTATCTGTAATTATTCTATTAACTAGTTGTGCACCTGTATTAGCGAGAGAGTAATTTAATTATATGTAAAAAAATTGATGCGAGTTAGTAATAGTAAATAGTCTCCTGGAATTCTTTTCAATAAAAGTTTGAATATTTTTGCAATCAAATAAACATAGAGTCTTTCAAAAGAATTTTCCATATATGATAAATAATGTATGGTATCTTGAGTTTTTTCTTACTTTTTTTCTTGGACTAATCGGGTAATCTGCTCATAAATTTTAAAAAATAGATGAAATAAAACCATAATTAAAACATTTTGATGAAATAATATATTTTTACTTATCGTTATTTAAAACCACAATATATATTAAATATTGTATTTTTAAACCACAACAATTAATTAATATTACGGTTTAAAATCATAACATGAATTAAAATTAGGTTGAGCACTTGAGGGGCCTCAAGGCTGCCTTCTTCTTCTCCTGGTATGAACTCGCCACAACCATCTATTGCTTTCCCACAAATAGCTGCTGCATGGTTTTTAAGGCATTCCTTGTACCTCTCCACTTTCTTGTAGGGTCTTTTGATCCTCCTGCTGGGTTGAAGGGGAATGTCCATGGCGGGGACTTGAGTCGCTGTTGCTGTTGCTGTTGAAGTAACAGTGTGCTCGTGGCTAAATTTTTCTCTCTATTTTATTTCCCAAGAAAATGGAAAGAAACTAAAACAAGTGACTTGTGCATAATTTAATTACATGTGGCTTGTGAAGCGGGAGATGTTAAGTTGTTGTTTTTTTAAAGTATGACAAACTAAAAATATGTTATTTTATTATTTTTTTAAATGGTGTTATTTTGCCAATTTATTTTAATTACTGTGCTAATTCTTTTTTTAAAATCCCTCTTTCTTTATCTTTTATGGGAATTTGTTTGTTTTTTTCTTGTTATAGGTTCCTATATTATACCAGCAGTAATGATAATGATAAATATGACATATTCTTTTAAGCATTTTATAGACTAATTTCCCTCATTTAATATTAAATATATATACTTAAGTAATCTATTTACAGAAAGCAAGGGTGTTAGATTCATTCATGTCTTCATGATTAATCATTAATTAGTGTATTTACAATATCAACAACATACTAGATTAAGTGTAATCCTTTGAATGCAAGATATCTTTTTATGATAATGATCATGTCTCCAATAATCATTAAAACAAAAGCAAATCATAAATAATAATTAAATAAGATCACTTACTAGCCTACATGCATCCCCTCACAATCAAAATCATGAACCATAATTAAGTGAGTGTATGTGTCAGCCTCTAAAAGGTCAAAACACACATGGTAGAGCCCATTTTTCCCCAGTCCAAATAATTGAACAAATCATAGTTTCTAGGTATCATAACTACATGCTTTCGCATTTGTTTTACTATATTATTATGTTTTATGACATTGCTGGGTATCATTTTCAGTGGCATTTGATTGTTTTTGTGGGCCTTGGGCCCCTCGTTTACCTTAAAAAAAAAAAAACTATCTCAGGACTATGTTTAGCAAGTAATACACTAAATGCGTGGAGAAAGTACTATTACTTCCCCATATTTTTTTTTTTTATCCTCCATTAGAACTAGAAGGCGTCTATTAATCTGAGCTGTAATATCATAGGCCCCAATCTCTCTGATCTGCCAAACTCCAATTTGTTTTTGGCGTTGTGGGTCAGTTGTTGAGATGAGTTGTCCTAGAAGACAACACCTGGACGAACCAGATCAGATGCTTAAGAGTATTTTATTAGCATCCCATGACAGTGATATTGTTCAAATCCAGCACAGTTTTGTTTTTCTTTTTTTTTTCGTTTCGTTTTGTTTTTCTTTTTTGTTCCTTTTATTTTCGTTTTACATGTTTTTTTTTTTTTATCCCCACATTTTTTTTTGTTTTTCCCCCCTTTTTTTTTTTTTGGTTTTACATGTTTTTTTTTTCAAGATTGTCTTTTTTTTTCTTTTTTCTTTTTGTATTTTTTAAAAAAATATCTTTATCGATTTTTTTATTAATATTAAACTAGTTGAGAATTTATATATATATATATACACACGCAAACTAAATTGTATGGTGGTTTTATTCTGGACATGACATTACGGACACGAACAATCTTATAATTCATTGTGCATTTCAATAATGAATTTCTTCATTTTAATCACCAAACTTTTTTTTCAATTGCATCTTGCAAGTGTTGTTTGTGGTGTTTCATGAGTCTTGCAAGTGCTGGTTGAGTGTTTCTTCTTTTTCCATATTATTGAGAATTTAAGGTTTTTACCATATTTCAAAGCTTGATTAAGGGCAAATTTAATTAGAAATAGTTTGAACTTGTATTATAAAAACATGATTGAAAGAAAAAAGATGAAATTAACAACTAGAAAAAACTGCTTAGTCAATCTCAAATTCTCATGAAAAAATATATATTTGTCCAAGACTTTATGTTATTTACATTTCAATCTTTTAAGTTTGAGAAAGAATAGAAAAAGTTATCGATTAACTACATTTCAGTAACAAAAAATCCGATCCTAGTGTCAATATATTTCATTTAATAAGAGAAGTGTCATTGAAGTGTTTTTGATCATTCATGTTGCAGAAAAAAAAGTAAATTGAGGTTTAATTTTTTTTTATCTGGGTCAGTTTTTTTTTTTATCGATTAAAGGCTAATTTAAGATTAGAAATGAATATATTGTGGTCTCTATTGTTTTTTTTAAGTGTTTTTTAATGAAAAAAATTTAAAATAAATTTTTCTGGCATATATATGTATTCACTCTTTTACATCACACAAATTAAATGTTCCGTTTCAAATCCTTAAAATGACATTCTAATTATCTATCCAACAAAATAGTATTAATAAAATTAATTTCCTTATCCTACTCGAAAGAAAAGACTGATTTATTTTTTTTGGCTTTACAAGGTCCAACAATATGATGTTGATATCTATAAACAAACACTAGCT
Source organism: Populus trichocarpa (assembly GCF_000002775.5). NCBI lineage: Eukaryota > Viridiplantae > Streptophyta > Magnoliopsida > Malpighiales > Salicaceae > Populus > Populus trichocarpa. The sequence goes on along the minus strand of NC_037287.2, from coordinate 16,113,934 downwards.
AGCTTTTGTCTTGAGATCCTTTTCTGGACCCTCCTGATGACCTTAAACAAGAGAATCACATCTCATAAACACGTAGCTGATAGCACGTGAAAACAGGTGGGCTGAAGGACATTGATACTGCTCGGTGAAAGTTCCATTACATGGGAGGAACTCCGACCATAGTTGGCCCAAAACAAAGGTGTGATCTAGTTATGTTCCACTGTATCTGTAGTTATATTGTCAAGCCTCTATCAGTATTTATCAGTCCTAATATAAACAAGTCCTATGCCTATGAACTACATGAAGAATCCAAACGTCTAGCTTGACCACCCCATGTCTTATTGGTTTGCTTCAATGTTCAATCACGTACAGATATGTCTCTGTACGTTTCTGCTTTCAAGATTGAGCTAAGATTTTCTTACGAAACTTATTTTTTTGGGGAGATGCTTGTACAATGTGTAGATGTAGATGTTTATATGACACCTGCTTGTGCATGTCTCCATCTGGTACCAACAACTAAATCTTAGTGGATTCCTTTTGTTCTTCGGAGATAATGCAAGCTTTTTTGCTCCAAATTAAAACCTATAATCTATAGAAAATCGACAGCCTCTAGTTATTTAGTACCTCCTCCTAGTTCACCATCCTCTGTTCAATGCCTGTGCTTGGTCCAATACTCTTATATCCAGGACAGATTATTACTATATTGATATATTAGCCTTACAACTAACAAATGAATGTCATCAAACACTGAATTTTAATTTGTATAACCCTGAATCTTGCAGTTCTGAAAAAGCCTTCTCAAATTGGCTCCATTTCTGGGCCAAAGTTCCATTGAATCCCACAGACATTCTCACCAATCCTGGTGAAATGCCAGCAAGTGCCTGTTCCTTTCACTACTAGTGCTACTACCAGAGCAAGGCATGAGGAATCCTCTCTGACAATTCAAAGGCAACCTTGGCATTCATTAGGCTCCTTGCTGAAGATCCATCATTGAATTAACCAGTTTGGCTGGACCACAGACAGCACCTGAGGATATTCCATTGATGCATTAGCAATAATTCTTGTTTTAAGTTTTGGAATACACCAGAATATGGCTATTGTTGGAATCAGTCGTGTCTACCGTGTGCTAAACCTACTAGCATATGTGGACCATCGGTAGCCTGCCCCTCATAGCCCTCCAAAACCTCTTTTGTTTTCGAAGCAGAAGAGAGGAGAAAAATCCGATCCGCAAAGAAACAAGATAAGGGACACATCACACAAACAATCACATGAGAAACAGAAGGAAATATCAAACTCAAATATAAGAACATCTTTTTGAAATGTCAAAAACAAAACCATAAAAAATATTAAGAAAAATGTATGGTATGAATAATTGGTAAAGTTGGCATGCTCATCTTTCACGAGAGGAAAGATTCCATTACTTCAGTAAATTATATCTTTTTTATTTAAAAGAAATATTTGTAAGCCTAAAAAATCCCCTCAAATTTTGATTCGCATTCCCTGTTTCTTTTCAAAATGAAAAGAAGAATTACCACTCAACGGTACTCTTTCTAAATTCCATTGCCACCAGTTAAAGACTTTTTTTCCCCTTTTATGGCAAGTAAATTAGCCAAATTCCACAACATCTTCACCTAAAAAATAAGCATGGCATTGCTCATCAAACGCCTTTCGCGTTGGACTGCGACAAATCATCTTTGTTGGGCTGCCAAATATGGAAATACATTAATTATGAAAGATGGACTCTTAATTCTGGAATTGGGAAGCGTCAGTTTTTCAAAGTACCTGCAATGAGATCAGCTCCGCCGCTAATAAACTTGGAGATGCTACGCACAACCACATCACCTCCAAGTCTAGCTGGGGACAGAACCATTGGAGCAAAAGTGTTGTCCACAACAGCCGTGACTCCTTTATCACGGGCTATTCTACTCACTTCAGGGATGTTAGCAACCATCAAAGTTGGGTTAGACATGGACTCAAAATACAAAACTTTGGTCTATCCTTCAACTATTGCATTGTTCACCATCCCGTAATCATTGATGTCCGCAAATGTTGTCGCTATGTTACGCGCCCTTGGTAAGAATGGGTGAGTAATGCATGGATCCCTCCATAGAGAGTCCTTGATGCCACCATGCGTCCTCCACTACAGCAAAGTTGTAGCAACACTGATGATATGGCAGACGTACCTGTCCAAAATTAAACCATTACAAGTTCATGAATTTATATACCAGTATATTACACATTAATTTATATGCCTTCTCAAGTGACGTAATTCAGACAATTTGTGCAATTAGGACATACAAATCTTGAAAGGTATAACCATTTATAGCATATTATCAATAGGAATCATAAACAGACAAGATATCTTATTAGAAATATACGTCAGATCATGCATAAGCTGGCCGACTGTGAACCAAAAAGAAAAGCGCTATTCTTAAATCGTAAAATTTAACTTACCTCTGGCTGTACAATAGGCAGCCTCAGTGCCTTCAAGAGCATCCATCTGACGGCCAAGATTTAAAACGGTGGGATTAAAGTGTCAGCTGTATGTGAAGAAGTCGTTCAGGACCAAGCTCGCTGGAAAACATACGGCGCATGGTTTCAGGCTCCATGACAGTGAAGGTGGCAGAGGCCTCAGTGGACATGTTAACACCACCATGTTCACCAAATTCATGCCTTGAGGTAGCCAATGCTGCAGCTGGATCCTCCCACGTGGAAGGCATGCCTGTAGATAACATTGCTTTCTTATTAGCAACAATACAATCATCATCACCATCTTGCCCTGTTGATGATCTTTTCTTGCCAGCAAAAACAAAGCCTTGTTGGTTCTTGGTTTCAGCCATGCCAACACCACTAAAGAAATCAAGAAGAAAGAGATATGCAGAGATGGGTTGGCGAGGAAGAGGTTTTATGCTGCTATATATAAGTGAGAGTGGGGTTAAATGTGTGTGGAATGTTATTGAATATATTGTTAAATTATACCACAAAAAAAAGAAAAGGAAAGAAAATATTGGTAAATTGTGATGAGGTTATAAGTTAATGTGGCTATAAGATATTGAATTTAGACTTGTTTTAGTATAGTGAATGTAGACAATGTAGGCACTTGCTGGCATTTCACCAGCATTGGTGAGAATGTCTGTGGCAGTTAGCTGTATTACTATATCTATACATCAAGTGAATTTTTAGAAAACCTCCATTCGATCCCGTTGGCATATGGCAAGACAATATTTTTTGTTTTTGTTTATTTATTTATCTATCTACTCACTCCATATTTATTTATTTATTTATTTAGAACAATCTCAGCATTCCTTAAAACACTCATAATCCTCGTTTGTAATTTTAACTTTTGTTTATTTATTTGTGTACTCACTGCTTATTTATTTATGCAAACGTTATCGGTGATGAGAACTTACTTACTATATGGTAATCATTTCAAGTTTAGCAACAAACTTAGAGTTGGAAGGATTAAAATGTGGTTTTCAAAAGAAGAAGAAGAAAACTAGAGACCAAAATTTAAATTCTTAAACAAGAAGCTATTGCTCCCAAGCAAGGTCATCAACAAGAGCGATGACAGTAGCACAGAGTAGTTCCTGCATTATGAAAGGCAAAGGATAAGATGCAAAACAACTTTTGTGGGCTTGTAGCTTAGAGTGCCACAGAAAGCTGAGACTTGAATTGAACATCTAATAGTGAGTGGAGACAACAAAAACCTGAAGCCGATTTCCAATTTTTTGTTAGGTCTCTTTGATGAAGGTGAATAGCAGCTCAGTGAGTTTGTTCTGTGCAAGTGATGATTTACTCTAATGACAGGAAATTTCCTCATTAACCGAAGAAAAAGAAATGTGGAGATGACATTTAAGAAACACAAGAGATGTGATAAAATTTAATTGTCATTTTTAGGAGGTATATAAATATCACAGGTTCATGATCTGAGAATGCAACATTCTGAGATATCAGAAAGTTCAAATAATCGAATTTTTATATTTCCAATTGTATACTGAAAACGGTTCCATAGCCAACAAATACCAACTGTTGGATAGCATGGATGTGTCCTGTTTGCTGGGCTATAATTTTAGGTGATGCATGGCCTCGGTAGAGTGTTGCACGCCTTCTGTGCCGCTATGCGATGCCGGGGCTTCACATGCACCACTTTGTAGATATTCTAGGAAATCCATCACTATTGTATCAGTCCAAGGAGCCCCAAGTGGAGCTTCACTACCAGCAATCCACCCTAGATGGCCACCTTTGGGTGTCACGATGAGCAGACAATTTGGATTTTCCTGTGACAGCAAGCCATGTACTTGTTTAAAAGGGGACGGACAAAATGATTGGATGCACAACGAATCAAAGAACATTTAGGTTTGCCCTGGTGGTGATCAATTGGGCGGTTTATGGTTCAATGACATTGTTGTAGAAAGTGAATGCAGACTATGGTAGAAAGTATTCAGTTAACTAGAAAATCCTGAGCTGCCCTGTACCACTAAAATTAGCACCATGAATCTTTTTAAAGAATTTTTTTAAAAAAAAATTAACACTTTTTAAAAATGTTTTAGCAAAATAACACAGTTTGAAAAAGTTTTGACGAAATAGCATTGGTACATGTATACGACATGTAACAAAGTGTGTTATTTCACCAAAACTTTTTATACTTGCGTTTACTTGGCTAATATTTTTTTCAAATGGTGTTAACAAGCGAAAATACCCAAAATCAGCAAAGTTGGGGCATGCCACAGGCTGGCTATTTTAGTAAACTTCGAAACTTGATGACCAACGAGAGATTTCCTAAAGCATTTCAAGTCAGACAATTCGGACAAGATATTTGATAACTTGCTTAAAAATACTACTAAAATTTATTCTGGACCAAATTTAAATTTTTATAGATGTAGGAAGGATCAACATTATTCCCAACCTAAAAAAAAATTCCCATCTAAAATTGGCTTTTGTATACTTACTAAGAAAAGGATAAACCATTTGGGAAGGAACGTCAAGATGAAGAAAATCAAACCGTGGTTATTTTAGGTATCATGACTTCTAATTTTAAAATGGCATATAAAACAATTAACAAAGATGAAAATGGTGGATGAAGACAAGGGGTGACCATTGAAGAATATCACTGGATCAGGTAAAGAACACATGCAGAAATAATGAATTTATTATAGTGTGCTAACAATTGTGACTCTTGATGAAGCTAAAAGTATTTAGTAGAACCAGAGTACCTTACCTGGTTATGCAGAAGTGAAAAATGGCACAAATAGCTATCCAGAAAGGCAAGGATATAGAAGGATACAAGTTAGGGGGATAAGAGCACTACATGACTTCTAGGGACAGAGCCCTGCATACCTTGATATCTTCATAAGGAATTCCCCGGGCTGGAGCAATTGGATCATTGGCGGCCTGCAAATCAATTACAAGTAAATCCAAATCTGAGCCAAATCTGAATACAATTTCACAACTTTCTGAAATCCAAGTATCAAAGAAGGATCGCAATCATTGGCAGCCTGCAAATTAATTACAAGTAAATCCAAAGCTGAGCCAAATCTGAATACAATTTCACAACTTTCTGAAATCCAAGTATCAAAGAAGGAACGCAATTCAACACATGCAACTCTATTTTCCTAAATAATCTTTGATGTATCATGGGAATTACAATGCTTTTAGCTCCTTATAGTGAGTAAAAACAACCAAAAGTCAAGTCCTCAATTGCTTCAGGTAAGTAAGATTGTGAGTATATGTTAGAGAAACATCCACGCTCCTAGTAAATCCTTCACCCAGAACTAAATAAGCAGTCATACGAGCCTAGTTGGTATAGACAAGACAAGACAGAAGTTCCAAAAATATCACATATCAATGTAGCTCGACCACGGCTTCAGCAACAAAATATGACCAAAAGTTCAATGCCCAATTAATTCTCTACAGCACAGTATCAGACAAGATGTTCATGTAATCTGCAAAATTGGCACAGATGCATACCTGGATGCAAAGCAAAGGTGTGCGAACGTGTTTTATGGAATCTGAACTGCATGAATTAGAGTAGTAGTCATCCACCGACTTGAAACCAAATGAAACTGCCCAGTGAAGTTAAAAGTTGTGTGAGCTGATGGCATACCATAATAACCTCCAACACAACCATCATAAAAGAAAAGGAGGAATTGCTTCTACGAGGAGCATCTACCTCGGGTTAGTCCTTCATCAAACTCCCTGACAGACTTGGCATTGGCAGCCAAAGGTATATTATATTCACCACCCATATCTTCAAAGAGAATAGCATGACTGCACAAAAAGGAGATTATGATATCATCTCTAAGAAGAAATATTGGCTGTGAGATGGAAGAACTTTATTGCAGAATTACTTCTTAAGAATTTTACGCAGAGCATTTGTGAGAGCTTTGTCATAAACAACATTAAAGCCCTTACGGAAGTCCTCATCTGCAATGACCAAATTGAAAGGATTACACAATGATACAGCCCCGGTTATTGTTTGAGGTTCCTGCAAGCAATAAACAATGAAAAATAAAATAAATAAATAAATGCAGTAGTGCAAGAATATGGAAGAGGAAAAGGAAGCTAAAATAAAATAGCTGGTCCTTATGAATACATCATCAACATACAGTAAATTTATATTTCATAATTCAATGTAACAGAAAAAATATTCAGCACACAGAAAAATGAAGTACTTTAAAGTTTAAACTGAACTCGACCTCGACGCCCCGATAATGCCTAAAGTAACCCATCACAACTCAACTAAACTCCAATCTCAAACTAGTTGGAATCAGCTCCAATAGTTCTGTTTCCTTCATTGAATGTGTCCATGGATCTATGTTGGATATGGCCAAACCATCTCAAGCATCACTTGTACTCAATAAATGCCCTCTCCAACTTCCAATGGATGCACCCATTTCACATTGGTTCCTATGTTTCCACATCTACATCAAAAGTAATAATCTCAACATTCCAGTTCTTGATGGCTATCTCAAGTCAAATACTTTTCGTACCTTATACTAAAACCTTCAACTTTAACAGTTTTTTTTCTGAGTTAGAAGAGGATTACAGCATCTTTTCCATAAAAGTTCCACGGACTTGAAAGGTGTCGATTGGTTGGAATGAGCAGAAAATATGTAAATACTATAACAATATGCATCACCATATTCTCTAGCAAGAACTAAAAACTATCGCGCGCACAGATATTTTAAAACTAAATTAACATTTCCAGTGAAGTCGTTAAACTAAATAAAGCAACAAGCAATGATACTTACCTGAGCCAAATAATTGACAAGAATGTTGGCACCAAGAGACCACCCAACAGCATACAAATTAGCATTTGGATATCTAGTCCCAACATGTGCCACCACTTCATGCATATCTCCTATAAACGAAGCCGAATAGAACTGCATCATCAGTCCTTTACTTGGTAAAAATGATCACATACTGAAACCAACTCCTTCTTTATTCCGACACCAAAATCAACTAGAGATTAATACAATAATCACATAAAATGTACCTGAGGAGTAGTGACAGGGCTGTTTCCACATCCTCTGCTATTAAAAACAACAACACGCCACCCTTTATTTCTTGCTTTAATTAACATATGCCTTACATATGAATCCCCACTCCCTCCTGTTAATCCTGGCTGCATTATAACCAAATCCAAACAACTCTCTTAATATATATATATATATAAAAAAAAAAAACCTTTATTTCCTTTTGCTACCAATCAATAATGTGCATAACGCCCTTACTACGTAGACTTAGGTTGCGTCTGGTTAATATCCCATAACAGAAAAGAAAGATGCAAAAGAGATGTGTGTTGGGTGGAGAGACGGAGACAAAGACATAAAAACAAATCTATGCTTGAGACAATTTTGGAGTGAATTTATAGACATGCAGACATGTCCCTTCTTTCTCTTCTATATCTATCTTTTTTGTTCCGAGATAGTGACCAAATGACAGAGTCATGCCAACAAAAATAAATAAATTTGATTGTTCTAGTCGGTGCCTTTATCAATATTTTTAGTAAGACTGTTGAAAAGGTACCGGTTGACAATGTTTGAAACATCCGTTCGGAAATTATCAATGCTTTAATTTCTCGGTGTCTTTGAATACACTAGGATTGCGTTTGATAATGTTTTTGAACTGCATTTCAAAGTGATTTTTGATGTGACTTTTCAGCTTTTTGTTCGAATGTTTTCAGATGGTTTTGATGATTATATCAAAAGGTCAAAAAAGAAATCACGAACTTCTCACCTCGTTATCAATTATAAGCTAAACAAGACAACTGCTAGTATACATAAACAGAATCTATCCAGAAAATTTATCCACAGAAAAATTAAAAACAAAGTTTAAGAAGCTTTATAATAAATTCATACAGACCAGTAAAATGAGAACAGGAGAATTTGGTGGCAAGATTTGGTGGTCACCGGAGACCCAATCAAGAGCGACAGCACCATCATCTTTTGTACGGAGGCACTCACGTTTAAGCCTGGCATCAGGGGTGGCACGAAAGAATGAAGCAAAAATGGTTTCGACGTGACAGTTATTGCCGAGAAGAGGGAAAGGAGTGTAAGGACGGTGCAAGGAATTGAAGGCTGGGAGAAAGAGGTCACGTGCGCCACCGATTATCTCGAGGGAAGGGTGGGGAGTGTGTTGGTCAGGCATGGTGTTGGTGGTGGTGGTGGTGGTGGTGGTGGCGGCGGCGGAGGCGGCGGCGGTGGTTTGGAGGGAGGAGTGCGGTGGACGGTGGCGGCGGACTGGGGAGATGAGTGTGGATATGGGGGTTAAAGAGAGTTTGGCCATTTTGGTGGTTAAATGGGAGCTTGTTGAAGGGTGGACGGTATGGTGTGCGATACAAAGGAGTAGGTGTCATTGGATGGAACAGAATATTCAAATTGATTGGTTGAGATTATAGGTGGGGAAAATATATATAATCAATTTTCAAAGTTTACCCCTTTTTAATGTTATAATGCAAGAGTTTTTTTTTTTTTTTTTTTTAGAAATAAGTATTTTTATCTGTTCAGTTTTGGTTTAGAGAGTATTATAATTTGTTTTGTTTTGTATGAGGTTAATTATTATAGTTTTAAAAAAAAAATAGTATTTAATTGGTGTTTAATTTTATTATTGTTTCTTTTTCTTATCAAATAATTAATTATAATTACATCATAAAGATAAAGATGATTATAAAAAACATTAAAAGGTATGAGAATTATAAGAATTATACTGTATATAAAATATTATCACCATCTCATATTTTACTATGGATTAGTTATTCATAATTTTTCTTTTTCTTTTTTTTTCTTTTTATTTTGATTCTCAAAATTTTTTTTCACGATTACATCTTTTTGAGGCGAGGATGAAGTACAATTAATTCAACTTTGTTGAACAAAGACAAAATTGAAAGAAGATGGACCAATATGGAAAAGGATCGAAAATAGATGGGGGTTTAAAGTTCTTATAAAATGTTCAATTTAGTTCTTAAACTTCCCAAATCATACTCATTTGGTCTCTTAATGTTTTTTGCAATTTAATTTTAGTATAAAAATTTATTTTTTAGTTTCAGAAAGAGATAAGAGAAAGAGGCCGTCGAATCTTAGTGGTAAAAAGAGAAGATCAGTTTTGACACTTATTTTAGCAACTAAAATGGTCGATCTTGATGTCAACGAATTTTATTTGGTAAAGGAAGTTTCGCTTAGGTTTTTTCACCTAAAAAATATCTTAAAAACTTATTTAAGATCAGGAAGATTTGTTATTTCGGGTTGATTTTGTGTTTTTGTGCGGTTTTTTAGTTGTTTAAGACCATTTACTAGATATCAAGGTGTTTAGGGTCTTTTGGGTTAAAAATGGGTTTCTAGGTCAAAAAATCATAGACCCCGATTTAAGATTTTGATGGCCAGAATTTGAGGAAAGCCAGATAATGCGTTGTATGGAATTTTTTTTCAAAAAATATTAAGATGGATGATATGTCGTCTACTCTAATTGCATTTTAAAAAAAAATAGGTTCCTCGCACAAGCTCTTTCTAAGTGGGCAATGTACAAGACCTGGAGGCGTCTAACCTCTTTCTATTTTTTTGTTTGCTTTTCTATAATTTTGCCTTAAAAAAATTGATATTTTTTTATACATGTTCTGTTAAAAAAAAAATTAATTTATATTCAAATTAATACTCTTTTTCTCTGATTTTTTTTATTTTTTTGTATTTAGCTTTTGTTAAATAATGGTAGTTTTTTTAATTATTGTGTATATATTTGATTTTTGAAGAGATTATTCTAACTCATCTATATTTTTTTATGTTTTATATAAATAAACTTTATTTTTAAAAATAAAAAATATTTATTTTCGGATAGTATTTCTAATAAGTGTAATCTTGCGTGATATTCTTTTCCTTTGATTTTATTTAATCAATTTCATGTATGTGTCTATTTCTAATATCATTTGATTAAATAAAAAATAATAATTTTGATAAATAGGGTCATTGAATACATCCAAGTAAATGATTCGTGTTGTGAGATCAAATATCTTGATTTATATCCGCCTTTTGACTTTTTCAGTTATTTATTTAGTTGTCATTAATAATTTTTTTCATTTATTAATACAAATAGTTCTTGATTTTTTTAATTAGATGGGTGCATAAGATTTTTTATTTACATTTAATATTTTTATGTAAAAAAACATATCAAAAAGTCTGCATGTTTAAATTTTTTATTAGAAAAAAAAAATACTTGGCATGTGCCAATGGCGAAGCACGGGTTAAAATTTAAATAACTAGTAAAAACTAAAGGGTTTGGGAATAATACTATTCACGCACACTCATAAACAATGTGAATTACAATAGTAATCTATATTGTTTTGTAAAATTGTATTTTTGTGTTTTAGTCTTTTTTTTGCTTTGATTATTATTTTTTATTTTTTATGTAATCATTATATTATGTGTTTATTTAGTCAAATAAAAAATATTTTAGAAAAAACCAAAAATTTATGGAGTCAACAATCTAATTTATGAATTTAACTTAACCAAATTTTTTCAACTTGTGAGTTTTAGTAGAGAGCTCCCCCTCCTCGTGTACCCATGTTGTCTCCTGTTGTGCTAGTTTTTTTAAGGGAAAAAAGGCTGAAATTTCTGGGATTTGAATGCTGGAAATCCGAGGCTTTCATTGTGATTGCTGGAAATAATTTTGAACAAGGAAAGCTACTAATGGAATGAAAAAAAAAAAAAAACCCATTTGCATGCACACAGTTATTAGAAATATGCAAAGTGCATTAAAAAACTTGGGGCGTTACACTTAGAACCTACTTTCATAATCACAAAATATTTCTCATTTTCTAAGTAATAATATTCTCCACTTTAAGAGAAACAAACAAATTAATTGAACTCTTATCTCCCTTCATGCTTGTTAACAAAAGCCATTATAATTTTTTCTCCAACATAATTAAATGTTTAAAAAATTAGGAATAAATAATGATGCATTAAATTTTTTTTAAAAAAAATTTTTTTGGGCTAGGTTGACATTGCCTGACACCTTTCCACCGAACAACTTTTCTAAACCATTTGGTTTATGAGAGCAAGCCCAAACTGGTTGTCCGCCATGCTTTCTGGCCTTGACCCAGTATTCCCAGCTACCAGCATACATCACAATACTAACTAACAAGCTCACTCTTCTCGACTTGCTCCTTGGTATGATACCAATCTTTTCTTGCCATAAAATAGCACTTATTAGCCACAAACCTCTCCATTAATAGCATAACGAGCCACCATGATCAAAAACAAACATTAACTTCTCTACCAATGAAACAATGACCAGCAACTCATTTTTCTCTACTTATTATTATAAGGCAACTTTCCATCATTATACTAATCTCAACGAGATAGGGTTTACAAATATTAATATTTTGGGTCTAAACAGTTTAGATTAAAACCATTCAAGAACAATCTCCAGGTTCATTCGCCACTCCTCGCTCTCCTAGACACCACCACCTCATGGTTATTACCACCTTCTGGTCACTTTCATTTCATGATAACTACCACCTCTTGTCAGTGCTACCTCCCGATCACCACCTCCTACTGTTCAGCACGTTATGATCACTACCACTTCGTGATCATTACTGCCTCTTATCACCATCACTTTCTAGCTAGTTAACACCGCTTGGCCACAGCTTCTTAACACCGTAAGCACCTCCTCATACCGTGATCACTTGACCACTTATTCACAATCATGACCATCCTCCTCACACCTCGTGCTCTTTCTCTCACACCTTTCGCTCTCGTGTAGTATTGTCTTCCTATGTTTATGAACTTAGATATCAAAGGTCCTATATTCTAAGACTTGTTTTTGTAAGAAAGCTCGTGGTGTCATCCCGTTACCTCACCAACTAGTAGTTTAACCTAATCAATCCAATAACCCAAGGCGCAGCCGTGAAAAACCCAGCCTGGTTTGAAGTTCATCAATCCCTGAATTAAATTAAAGGATTGATTAAAACGACATGAAAAAAATAACTGAGATCGCACAATACAATTTTTTTCTTGAGGTAAGAAACGACATGAAAAAAAATCATGGAAACTTGAACAGCAGCGTGTTTATTGATGAACATAATGAAAGACTACAGCAGTTAAAAGAATTGATGGACTAGATTTCATTCATGGACTTCCTCCAGCTTTTCCTGCTGCTCCTGCTTCTCCTCGTCAGTCATGAAAGCAGAGACAGGGAAAGACTTGCCAATCCCCATTGGAGTCTTGAAGAGAATTTTCTTGCGCGAAGGATTTTCGATGCTCATTTCAGATAATGGTACCCATAAGAACATCTGCTTGCTCTTAATCCCAGTCATTTTCTTCATCTTGAACTTCTCTACATAAGCAGTCACCTCTGTGGCATAACTTACTTTTGTGTTGGATCCGACAAAGAAGTGCTCATAAGGAGCCTTTTGTTTCATCCACACAAACCCGGTTTCTTTAACCCTCCCACACTCTTCAAGATCTTTCAGAGGGAGGACACCTTTAGGGAATCCTAGCTCTTCAAGAAGCTCTATGGAGTGGCGATGACACTCTTCATGACCATACACAATTTCTGCCCCTGCACGTTCATCTTCTTTCGACCTGATCAAGCCTGCCATTTTTATCAAGAATTGGCTGTGCGTTTTAGAGTTTTGAATGATGAAGGATATAAGAGGCGTTGGGGTATAGATAAATGAAGAGGAAAGGACAGGGTAGTTGGCTGGAGGTTGATGATATTCGGCAGATAGTTCACCTAATTGTTAATAATCACATCACATTAATTATTATTGTTGTTGACAAAACTCAATTACGTGGAAAAATACTGTAGTTTTTTTTTTAGAAGAAAGTAGATTATTGTAATTTTCCTCACATTGACTTTTTTTTTTTATGTATTTTTGAATACATTTTTTGTTTAATTTTTTTATTATGATTTTTTAAAACTGTTTTTATTGATTTTTTTTTAATATTGAGATGATTGAAATTTTTTTTGTAATTTGTTTTTATTTTATTTTTTTAGATTAGTGTGGTTTGCAGATTTGTCTAAATAACCTTTTTTGCCCTAGTTTATGGGTTTTTTAGAATGTTTTTTTTTAATTGAATTTGATTTTTTTATAGTTTATTTTTTTCTTGTATGGTTTAAAAAATTAGTTTTAGAGAAAAATCATGTTATTAAATTTTATAAATTAACAAAAATTAAAAAATATAGGGAAATCATTATTCACCTATATCCATTGCACTGTGGAATATTTTGCTTTTTTAAAAAAAAATTGTTATGATTCTTTTTTTAAAATTTTGTTTTTTTGATTTTATCTTTTGAAATTATAATAGTTGAAAATTTAGCTTTGTAATTTGTTTTTTAATTTAGCTTTGTAATTTGTTTCTTTTTATTTTGTTTTTATATGAGGTTAACATAGTTTGCAGATTTGTCTAGGTAACTCAGGTTGTCCTCATTTACAGATTTGGTGGGTTTTGTTTTTTTAATTGGAATTGACTTTTTTATAGTCTTTTTTTTCCTCGTATAATTAAAAAAAATAGTTTTAGAGAAAAATTATGTTATTAAACTTTATAAAATAACAAAAAATAAAAGGTGTGGGAAAATTATTGTTCACCAACACTAATTGCATTGTAGATTACAATAATAATCCAAGGTGTTCTGCTTTCTTTTTGGATTTTTGTTATAATTTTTTTTCAAATTTGTTTTTATGTATTTCATCTTTTTAATACCAGGATGATTGAGATTTTAGTTTCATAATTTATTTTGTTTTATTTTATTTTTCTATAAGGTTAGTGTGGTTTACGAGTTTGTTAGGGTAATTCAGATTGTTTTGATTTACGAGTTTGGTGAGGATTTTTTTTTAATTAAACTTGACTTTTTTATTATTTATTTTTTTCTTGTATAGTTAATAAAAATTAGTAATAGAGAAAATTATTTTTATTAAACTTTATAAAGTTCATGGACCTATATACTAGTTTGGTCAATTGACCTAGTTCGCAGGTCTGATAAGTTTAACTTTTTTTAACTAGTTTTTTTTTTATTTTATCCTTAAAAACATCTCGGTACTGAATTGGTATTTGATTTTGCAATCATTTATTTTTGTTATCGTATAGTTAAATAAAAAATACTTTCTAAAAAAAAATTATAATCCTAGTAGAGTCTATAACTCAGTTCACATATTTGATGTGCTAGCCCGGGTTACCCGATTCACAAGTTTGACAAGTTTACCCACCAACCGGGTATGTTTTTTTTGTCTTTTAATTAATTAACTTCATCCTTCAATATTAGATTGATTGAGAAATAGATTACATGATTGATTTTTGTTTGCTTTCTATGATGATAATTGTCTCAAATAAGTGTATTTTTAGGTTGGTGCTCAATTTTGTAAACATCTATTTTTATTATATAATTAAATAAAAATAGTTTATAAAAAAAAGATATTAAACCTAATAGAGTCCATGACTTAGGTTGCGGGGGGCTGAAGTAGATTCAATCTGCCATTGTCTTATTATTTTTTTTTTAAATAGTTGATCTTTAAATTTTTTTAAAAAACTATGTCATGTTTTTATAAATCATCACGATTGTATTTTGACTCATGAAATCGATCGATTTAAGTCGAGTTAGCTCCCATACGGTTTTATTATAAATTCAAATTAGATAAAGAGTTAAGTCGAAAGGTTTTAAAATTGACTAATTTAGTTAGGTTTAATAATACTGTTAAGAAATTCTATGCACTGTTAATATTTTTTTATATCTAAAAAAATTGATCTAATCCGCAGCAAAACACGGGCAATAAACTATTGGGTTCTTATAGTTGTTAAGGAAGAAAAAATATATTTTAATTATATAAATGTTCATGTTGCTTTTTGTGTCTACTTTGATTTTTTTATTAAAGTAAATAAAGATGCTAGCGTCATGTTATGCTTGTTTATTTTTTATTTTAATATATTAAAAAGATTTAAAAAATATAAAAATAATTTAAAATATAAAAAATCAATAATTTTTTGAAATACGAATAAACCACACTCCCCAAAATATTCTTACTTGGATAAAGAACTTGTTGCTTTCATGGGTGGATGGTTGAGTGTAACTAAAATAAAGAACTCAATTTTTCCAAGCAAGCAAAAGAAGGTTTCAATTAATTCATCGGAATTTATTCCATGCTTTTCAGCTATCATTTGCTTTTTCACCTTTTCTCCCCTTGCAAATTGATGATCCCAAAATCTGGCAAGGAAGATAAGTGATGAAAAAAACCAAATTCCCAGGTGATGTTAGCACGGCAAGTCTGGGAAAAGGATGGCATCGTCTCTTACCCCGCAACAATGAAGTTGATTATGCTTGGGAGGGTAGAACGATTTTTATAATATAGTTTTAAAAATAATTAAATAGTCCCTATGTTTTTAAATGCATTTGTAATTTGATCCTTTTTACCCAATTCATGGTCCTTTCAGTTTGTTTTGTTTCAAGAAATAGAATTTTTTTTTAAAAAAAAGTAAATAGATAATATGAAAATATTGGTGAGAAAAGAAAATATTCTCTTACAAAATAAATATTAAATTAAGCATGGTCAGTATAGGTTAAGGGTTTAATTAATAAACTAGAGGAACTATTTAATTTATTTTTCAAAACTAGAGGGACTAATATATAATTTACTCTTTATTGGTTTGATTTAAAGTATAGAACCAAAAAAAATGTTTGGTTAGGATTCTAAAAATCAATTGCTTAACTTTTAAGAGTGAAAACAGATTTTTGTAAAAGCAATTTAAAAATCTTCACCTCAAAAAGCATGGAAAGTGATTTTAAAAATTAAACATTATTTATTTATTGAAAAAATAAAAATGACTTTAAATATTTTAAAATTAACCAACATCGGTCATTTTTATTTTATATACAGTAATTAACTAACATTTAATTACAGAGTTTATAATCTTAAATATTTTAGAATTAACTAACCTTAATTGCTGTATTTAAATGTATTAAAATTCAGCTTTTGTGCATCTAAATTAAATTATTTAGTAGTTATATTTTCTAAAACATAACTATGTAATATGATTATTATTTATTTTGTATTTACATTTT
Source organism: Populus trichocarpa (assembly GCF_000002775.5). Taxonomy (NCBI): domain Eukaryota; kingdom Viridiplantae; phylum Streptophyta; class Magnoliopsida; order Malpighiales; family Salicaceae; genus Populus; species Populus trichocarpa. Next base: position 16,097,410 of record NC_037287.2, on the reverse strand, counting down.
TTATGATATTTATATGTTTTTTTTAAAAAATCATTTCTTGAACAATTAAATTATTTTCTTAAAAAATATTTAATTTAATTAATGATAATTATAATTTATATAATCTTACTATATGATGACACAACAATACATTATTAAACCGTTACTATTTATAATTTTATAGCAAAACACAACACAGAACAACTACTGCAAGGGTCAAAATCAAATAGGCCCATAATCCAAGGTTAAATTGTGAAATAATTAACTTTCCTTTTCAGCTGCCTGGTACTTCAATTAGCACAACGCTGCAAACTTTTTCTTCTAATCCCCCAATTCACGAACCGCTAAGCGGGTCCTGTACTGTTAAGCGAGCGTTTTTAGCCCAAAACGAATTGTCAGGGAAACATGATAGGCCCATTGGACTACAATTGTGCTTATTGGTGTTAAAAAATATTAACTAATCAATAATATTATTTTTATTATCTGATTCAAATAAAAAATAAAATAAATATAACAGATTGGGACATGAATTTTAAATAGAAAACTTTACATTTTAGAAAATACTTGTATAAATAATCTTTTTCTTTCTTTTTGTTCAATTTCTTATCTCTCACCACCTAGGCTTGTATTCTCCTAACCACCATTTTAACAGACTAAAATCAATAATCTTTAACCTTAAAAAAAAATCAAAACCCTTGTAATATAAACTAGTCTAGTGTGTGTGTCTATATATATAAAACTAGTGAGCAAAGATAATTAGTTATCATCACAAACGGATGCTAAATAAAAAATGTTCAATAAAAACGTAGAGTTTATACTTGTTTTAAAACTCTAAGTACATAAAAGCATAACTAATAATAAACATGCTTTCAATAAAAAATAAAAATAAAAATAAAATATTAGCATGCATACTAAAAATATATTCAAATTTGCAATTGATATAAGATAACAAATCTTAGCATGCATACTAATAATAAAATCAATTATGTTTAAATTAAAATTAGAATGATACTCGTTGAAATATTTTAAAGTAATGAGTCTTTTAAAATAAGAATGTAACTAGGATGTTTTTAATATGTCTTTCAAAATTCCAACAATATCATCTTGGTTCAAATGCACTTTTAAATAAGATTTGTGAATCAAAGATTATGTAACTCAAATATCTCTCAATAAGATGAATTTAAACTTTAGATTTGAGAGGAAAATCAAAGCATAAAAAGAAAGAGAAAAACATTAAAAATAAGGTGAGGAAAAGTAAGTGTGTAAAATCTGAAAAACTCAAGTTAGAAACTCTTCTTTCATCTTTTTTTTTTTATAATAAATTTTAGAAGTTGGATGGTTGAAGAATTAATTATTATTATTACAGTACAACATTCGATTAGCCATAATAAATCAAGAATTAAATATAGAAAAATCAAAGGTTATTTGAGATTAATTTCTCATCCATAATTTATTTAATTAAAATAAATTTTCAACACCAGCTATATCCATGAACGCTCGTAATTGTACTCCAAACATAATCATTCGAATCAAAGCTACCATAACAACCACTGATCTGGAGTCTGTACTCCTAATTCGTGACGAGATTTCACCTGCAAAATGTAATTAGGTCTGTTATTACTCTTCACATGTTGGTAAGGTCATGGGTTGAAGGCTGGTGAGTATTGGCCATGGGGAAGGGCCTGAAAGCAAGACCGTGGAGTTCACGAGTCCATTAGAAGCTACGTTTCATCTTTCTTGTTATTCAGGCAACATATACGGAATTTGAGTTTCTTTCTCATTTTCCGGCCAGGCTAGTGATCAAGGGACTCTGTTGACCGTTGGCTTCATCACACGAAGCTGTTATTTTTAAACATGGCAGTGAACGTAACTTGTTTCGAATTCTCAGGCGTGTGTCCTTCGTTGTTAGACAAATTTTTTTTGTTGATTTCTCTGGCAGATAGAAATTCAGTTGATTCTTGATATTTAGGAACTGGGATCAGGTCATTGCCTTTTGCAAACATCATGATTACATGTAGGCCCAACCCATAACTACCGGTGGACCCATTGGGTGATGGTGGCTTACCTCTTTATTCTTTATGGACCTTCGAAGACATTGACAATGAACACAAAACCATATAATTTTAAAAATGTTTTTGATTTTTTTTGTTTAAAATATTTTTTTTATACATTTTTTAATTTTTTGATTAGTTGATATAATAATAATAATAATAATAATATTTTAATCCATTTTCAAATAAAAAACACTTTAAAAAATAACTGCTATTACAATACTAAAATACTAAACAAACTTGTAATAATAATGTGTTTCTGATAATTAAATCTATGATCACTGCTGAGATGCGCTTAATGTTTATTCAATATCTAATAATTAAGAATAACATGCTATAAGATGGCATAAGTTAGTAAATCTTATATATATATATATAAAGAGCAATGTATCTTTAGAGTTTAGATACTATGTATATTGAAAAGAACAAAAATAAAGCTCCATCCATGTGACACTGGAGTGCAGGGCAAAGCAAAGGCATGTGGTCCGGCATAAATGGGTGTCTTTGTCCCCCCCACGGCCTCTCTCCTTCCTTTCCTCCACCTATTTTGTGGTGCCATGGGTGCTAGAATCCACCTTTCATTTTGCCCTACCATAAACATGATTACTTGCCTTTGACTCCTGTTTTTATGCTGGGTTTTCCATCTTTCCTTCCCTTTTCTTTTTGCGAACATGTTTAGGATGGAGAGGATGTCCCCCGTTAAATGCTCCGGCGAGAGAATCAAACCCATGCATTAATAAAAATGGAAGCACTAAATCAACAGTGTTGTTGTCTCGTCCGAAATAGATGCCACGTACAGTCCACGCAGCAAGAGGATAAAAATGATTCTCAGGCAGTCATCGCTAGTGATGGTGATGAACTGAATCCTCAAATGAGATCCTTCCACAGGTGACAATCACCAGACCAACACATGCCTCTGTGTCTTATACCCGCCAGCAGCGTTGTAAATCTTATGTGATAATGACCAGCAGAGATCATGGTTTGGCGTGCTCCCATAAGTACACCTGGAAATTGGAAAAAAGAAGAAGAAGAAGAAGAATTACTTAACTATCAATCCTCCCTTTTCCGTTCAGAGTGGTAAATTATGTTCCGCAACAAAATGAAAGTATTCTTTTCTCCACTTTTGCCATCTTCGGTTATTCTCTTAATAGTGTCGAAAAATATTTTAATCTCGTGAAAATAAATATATTTTCACAATACTAAACTATAATATTCAATAATATTATTATAATTACTGTCATCATCACACCTCCATACCATAACTACCACTCTAAACATCATTTTATTATTAATATAATTACTATTTTATCAACATCCCGTAATAACTTTTCATTAATGGATATTCCTTCTTTCTACTATTTGTATATTAAGTCAAAACGCCAACATCATTTTTACACCAATAAAGAGAGTTTGTTGAAATAGAGAAAGATGTAGAGAGAGAGAGAGAGAGAGAGAGAGAGAGAGAGAGAGAGAGAGAGTATATTTTTTTATTTTTTATTTTAAATTGTTTTTTTATTTTTTAAAATTATTTTAATATATTAATGTTAAAAATAAATTATTTTAAAAATATTATTTTAATAAATTATTTAAATAAAAAACATTTTTAAAAAATCAACGATTGAAAAAACACTGCCTATAATTATTTACTTCCTTTCATGAAAAAGAGAGCTGAGCACTGAAAAAGCAATTAAAATATCGAGAGAATAAAATAAGAAAAAAAAAAAAAACACTCTGAGAGAGAGAGGAGAGAGGGGGGCCTTTAGGCCTTAAGAGTCTCTTCACTTTGGTGATGGTGTTATCGAATCAAAAGCCGGGACTCCTATTACCACCATCCCTTAAGGTCATCTCCGCCATTTCACTGTTGATGCTCTTCTCCTCCTCCGCCGGCGGCGGTGCTTTTTGGAAATGGATCGTGTTCGCCGAAGCTAGCACCGGAAACACTGGGACAGGGAGGAACGGCTGGGTCGTTGGTGGCGTTGGCGGTGGTTTATGGGGCGCCGCTACGTCTTCTTCCAATGTTGGTATAGCCATCGCTGTCACGGCCATGGCCGGTATCGCCTTGGCCGCCACCGTCGTCTATTCTCGTAGGTAAAATAACAAAGTCAACAATAAAAACCCCCCCCAAGTGTTCGAATAATTGACACTCTAATTCAAAACTTAGATTAACCGTCGCCAAAGAAACCCTAGATAGATATATTTAGATGTTGATGCAACAAAAACCGTTAATGAGAGCCTTAAGGCGAAGCCATACTCCTTTTTCCACAACTTCTTCGACGTCAAACTCCTCCTCCTCACCGTCATCGTCATCATCATCGTCGTGGATATATTTGAGATCAGTTTTATTAGTAGTTGCCTCCTCTTCGTTGTCCTCATCATCTTCCTCCTCACCAGCTTCTACTAATCGGTGAGTTCTTCAATTCCTTTCTGTAAACTTTTCGTTTTTTTTTCCCAAATCCAATCTCTTAGTCGTCTAAAAATGACCCCCTTTGCGCTCTATGTTATTCTATCAAGCTAGTTTCTTATTCTTCCTGCTCCTTTTACTTGCCTTTTGCTGTCTTGTTATTAGAATTTCGGAACAGTTCTCGAATCTTCGATGTGCAATTAAAGAATAAATTCGAAAGTGTTTAGGCCTCGTGGAAGAATACTGTCCCTCATAGAATTAGTTGTTCAATGTAGACTCCCATCTAAGAAGTAGTGGAAGCAAATCGTTAATAGTATCTTTGGATGCCATATGGGAAAAAAAGAATTTTGAGTTGTAATCGGTGGTTTGGGAATTTTGTTTTTGTAGATGATTATCATTGAATAACTGATCTTTTGTTTCTTCGTCTTTTTTTTTGGTTCAGGGGTAGTCTTAAATCGCCTTGGTCGCGTAGGAGAAGAAAACATGCGCTTTTACCAAAGCAATGGAAAAGTTTATTTATGCCTGATGGGAAATTGTGTGATGGTGGTGTCAAGTTTCTGAAGAAAGCCCGAAGTGGGGTATGTTGCAGTCTCTACTGTGACTGATATTTTGACTGTTTTGTTTAGTTATTCATTAAGTCTTATGTTGTTATTTATATTTCTGATTCTGTATTTCTAACTGCTTAAGGAGTGTTAATTTTTCTTAAACTCTAATGCAGGGTGTTGATCCAAGTATTAGACCAGAGGTTTGGCCATTTCTCCTTGGAATGTAAGTTCTGTTTTAAGTGGCAGTTTGTATTTGATTTTCTTAGTATTTATATACCAGCTATTTTTTTTATTTAGGTCTCTTATTTACTTGAGTTTGCTTTCTGAGGCTATATTTATAACCAAGCAAAGTAGCAACTTTCCATCAGTGCATTTTGTCATTGAGTTTTTTGGGCAAAATCATGAAAGGTAGGCCAGGAACAATGTGATTGTTGGCGACACATTTGCTAAATGCAAACATACTCATAGCAATGTCCTTGACATTTATAATTTTCCTATTTGGAATGTGTGCCTGCATTATACGCTATCATTTTTCTGATTGTCCATCCTAGGAAGCTTTTCCTTTTTGTTTTGTGTTCATTTATTGTGATGATGTATGAGCACTGCTCTTTGTATTGATGTTGAGTTCTTTTCAACAGCTATGATGTGAACAGTTCCAAGGAAGAAAGAGATTGCATTCAAGATGAGAAAAGGTATCATAATTCTCTTCCTGTACAGTTTTTAGTTATGGATGAATGCTCTCCTTTCCAAATTCCTTGTAATCATGTATTTTCATTTCTTTCCCTAGTCAAGGTTCTTATATATATTTGCACTGCAGAAAAGAATATGAGAATCTACGGAAACAGTGCCGAAGACATCTCAGATGCAATGATAGGAGTTTTAAGGCCAAGCAAGCTGTTGGAATCAGCAGCGCTGAGGTTAGCGGGGACTCGAGTCAAGTCATGGATTTCCCTGGATTAGAAGATGTTAATAGTACCAGGATGACACCTTCTGCTGAGCAAGGCAACTTATCTGCTGAGGATTCAGATTTCCCTGATGAAGCTCCTCAGGGCTCTGAATCAATATTGGAAGGAGGTGATGATAGGAGTGTGGTCACCTATGAAGATGGCTTGGCTGGAGACACGGAGTCAACTGATTCCGATTCCTCTGAAGAACCAGAAATTGCAGAATCTTTTCTTGCAACTGAATTTACAGGTGAAAATGATTTTGATTTGCCTTCTCAGGAGAATTCCTCTCCCTTTGAGACAAAGAGCAGGTTGAACTTGCAGAAAGATGAGGATTTTGCCACATGGCAGAGAATCATTCGTGTTGATGCAGTGCGGGCAAATGGTGAATGGATAATGTACTCTCCATCTCAGGCAGCAGTATCAGAGATGAAGGCACGACGATTGGCTGAGAGTGTAGGGTTGCAGGACTATGATCACTTGGAGCCAAGCAGGATCTTTCATGCTGCTCGCCTCATCACTATCCTTGAGGCATATGCACTTTATGATCCTGAGATTGGTTACTGTCAAGGAATGAGTGATTTACTCTCACCCATTATTGCAGTGATGGAGGAGGATTTTTTAGCCTTCTGGTGTTTTGTGGGCTTCATGAAGAAAGCTCGGCACAATTTCCGTCTCGATGAAGTGGGAATCCGGAGGCAACTGGGTCTTGTTTCCAAGATAATCAAGTGCAAGGATAGCCATCTCTACAAGCACCTGGAGAAGCTTCAAGCAGAGGACTGCTTCTTTGTGTACAGAATGGTGGTGGTTCTTTTCAGAAGGGAGTTAAACCTTGATCAAACACTCTGCCTCTGGGAGGTGATGTGGGCTGACCAGGCAGCAATACGGGCAGGGATTGCCCAGTCTGCCTGGGGGAGGATGAGGCTAAGGGCCCCTCCTAGTGATGATTTGCTGCTTTATGCAATAGCAGCTTGTGTGCTGCAGAGGAGGAAACTGATCGTTGAGAAGTACAGCAGTATGGATGAGATCATGAGAGAATGCAATAGCATGGCCGGTCAGTTGGATGTATGGAAGCTTCTCGATGATGCACATGACTTGGTGGTCAACCTGCACGACAAGATTTAAGAAATAATTCTTCCTTTTTCTCTTGCTCTTCGTAGATTTCCATTTCGTCCTTGTTGCTGTGCGCAGATCCCTTATTCTTCGGATCACTTCAACTCCTAGCTTGAAACAAAAGCAACTGATAGGCAATTTGTTTAACGGGGTAAATTATGGAATTCTGAATGCTGTGCCCGCACTCTCCGTGAGTGATAGTGGCATCAATGCAAATTTAGCATTTTGATCTTCCTTTTAACTTGGCTCCTTTTCTTTGCAGTTTTTTGTATCTTTCGTTTCCAAAGATACGGGCAGACAATTAAGCTCAATGCTTAACCTCTTTATGAATGCCTTAGGATCACTTCTTGCTCAAGATTGTTGGTAATGTGGATCTTGGGTGACGCAGACAGAAGCATGATAAGGATAGTAACAACACAAAAAAGACAATAGTTTTGGCAGAAAATAGGATTATCACAACAGAACCCCTTAGTCAGTTTTATTTCTGAATTAAACTCAAATAAGTTCTGCCTCACTAAGCCAAAAGTAAAAAACACAATTTGCATAAAATCTAGAAAAATCAAGAAGGAATAATAAAATTCGCTCAAATAATATCTTTGAGGTCTAATTTAGGGGTTTTTGGAGCTTGGTTGGTTACAATTGACTAAGCCTTCTATAAAACTAGACCTTGGAAATCTCTTAAAAAAATTGAGCTTCATTTAATAGTCAGAGTTTAATTTAATAGTCAGATCAAAAGTTATGATATTTTATTACTAATATGGTGGTTTGGCGTAACCAAACCTCTTTTTAGGCTTAATCGTATCTCACTGATCCATAAAAACATCTTCTAAACTATCTGCATTGTCACACCATAACAAATACGAATCTCATTAAAATTAAAGGGAAAAATAAAAATATGGAGTCGCCATATAATAATTAAAGAAAACTAGGAGTTCTAAAATGAACATTAGTTTCATAGTTTCATGTGGTGGGTTAGTTGTGTTTAAGAAAAGATTGACGTCGCCCTTATCGTATCCTTTCAAACGAAAGGTTATATTTGCCATGTGTTTTATCCTAAATTTATTCTACGCATACTATTAATTGTCTAAATTCATTTCTAAGCTTATTCGTGATTTATTTAAAAAAATAACGTCAATCCCTACGAATAAGAGACTCGTCGATAAAGGAGAATTTTAACATTAATTCCTAAAAATAGATGATTTTTTTTATTTTAAGAAAATTTGGACATTGATCCATAAAAATAAGTGATTATGTCGATTTATAAAAAATTGATGTTAATAGTTAAAAATATATGATTTTGTATATTTTTTGATTTCTTTCTTTTAAAAACAAGATTTAATTTCGATAAAGTCTAAGATAAATCCAAAACGTAAAATTTTGATTAAGCTAATTCTTTCCTAATAAACAAACCTAGATAAACAAACCAAACCCTAAAAGAAAAGGTTTCAAGCATCTTCTTATTCATTCATGATTCATTTAAGCTAACAAAACATGAATATAGTCCATGATTCTTTGTGTTTATTATAATCAAGGATATTTAGCATAAACTCTAATGAATAAAGCAAATAGAGCATGTACTATTTAAATTAAAGCGATAAAAAACTCTAAAAAAGTGAGTTTTAAGTCTCCAAAATATATATTTTCAAGTTAAGCATAGCATCTAAAGAATAAAACCCCTAAATTATAAGAACCCTAAATTGTCATATTTTCCCAATCAAAGGACACGAATGTTTTCTAACCACAATAATGGACTAGAAATCTAGAAAATTGACATTTTTAGGATTTAAGAGCATCGGTAAACATAACATTTCATATCCAAACTTTGTTCAAAGAAAGAAGAGAAAGCTTCCATGCCACATTTTCTAATGGATCAAACATCAACACTTCTTGCTTAAAAGGTGTCAACTTCTATAAGCATGATTTACTTCTAAAAGGATTATTTGGCTTAACATAAACATAAAAAGATCTTCATTATTGACTTGTAACAACCAAGTTTAGTTCAAACCAAATAAACAAAACTATAATCATCTTTTTTTTTAATGGTTTTCATAACATAAATAGCTAAGGAGCTTTCATGTTTTATGGTTGTTAGTCCCCCACCACCTGATTTTCAGACTTCCATCACCCATATTAACTTAAAAACATGAATAAAAAATCTCAAATTCATAACCATAAGTCAACCTTCAAGCAAGGTCCCTTTGGTAGGTTTTTACCCAAGATATTCTCATGACTTGTGTTTTGAATACCTTAGTGTTTATTACTCAAGTTTCATTGACATTCAACGACTAAAACTAAGACTAAATGAGATCCATTTAACTATAAAAGGAGGTTAGGAGCTCATGTGATTGTTGTTGTTTTTACACGATTGACTTCATATATTAAGCTGCCACCACAAATTAAAAATGTTATTAGAACCACTCATGGTTTTTATCAATTTCTGAAGATGCTACTGTTATCCCAGAATTACCCAAACCATAAATAATCCTAGAAGATCGATCGACATAAATGTTTATTGCTTTAAATTTTGCCCTTGTTGTTTCATGTGTCTTTTTTTTATTATCATTTAATTAAATAAGATATTGGTTCCCATAAACAACATTACTAAATACAATTGAGTCTATGACTTGTGTTTTGAGATTAAATATCTTTATCCAAATCTATCTCTCAACTTTTGTTTTTTTTATTATCATTTAATTAAATAAGATATTGGTTCCCTTAAACAACATTACTAAGTACAATTGAGTCTATGACTTGTGTTTTGAGATTAAATATCTTCATCCAAATCTATCTCTCAACTTTTCAGTTTAGTTTTTGACTAAATATTGTTTAGCTTTTACTTGATTTTCACATAAATAAAAATAATTTTTTTTTCTAATATGTGCAACCTTGCATAATATTTTTTCTTTGATTTTGTTTAATCGCTTTCATGCATGTGTTTATTTCTATTATTGTTTGATTAAATAAAAAATATTATAATAAACAAATTTATTAAACATGATTGGGTATATAACTCATATTGCGAGATCAAATATCTTGATCTACATCTATCTCTTGACTTTTCCGGTTTAGTTTATAGTTATCATTAATGATTTTTTTATATTTATTGGCACAAATAATTCTCGATTTGTTTAATTAAATGCATGAATAAGCTTTTTCGATCTATGATTATGATTTTTTTATGTAAAAAAAAAAAAAACACTTTGGAAAAGCTTGCATATTCATTTTCTTAGTTGAAATAAAAGATTATCTGACTCGTGGAGATGGACCCGTTAAATAGCTATTACTTGATGTTTGCATATAAAATTCTTGGAATGGTTTTTTTTGCTTAATTTCAATCTCCCACATGTAGAGCGTGCTACTGTTTCTGTCATTAGATTTTATTTTGTTGGTGATAATAGTGTGCAAAGTTTTTATTGTTAGTTTTATGAGTGGTTGGAGTGGATGTAGTGGTTGTTTGTGGAGAAGGAGGTTGCAATGGCCTTTGGAATGATGGTTATTTGAGGAGAAAATAGAGGAGAGTATGCGGGTATTTTGGGTACTGGACTATGAAAGGTTGGGTTGTGAGATGAAAATTATAGCCTCAGTTTGAAGGATGATGAAGATGAGATTGGTTATAGTGTGGCGTGGAGAAGTGAAAGCTTGAAAAAATTAGGGAAGATTGATTTGTGTGTGTGTGAATATTTTTTTTCTCTGGACAATGATCACAAATTATGTTGTGAGATGAGAGGATTGAGGCTAAGTACAATGATGAGGAAAATTGAAAAAAGCGCTAGAGGTGTTTGATGAATATAATATCTATGGATTTAAGAAACAAGTTTGGTCTTGAGTGGAAGAGGGGTTGCGTTTACTTGATTAGTGTAGGAGATTACAATGTGGGTGGTTATTGTTTATGAGTAGACAATGTTGTTCTTGATTTCCAGTATTATTGATTAATAAGCGTTGAAAAACATTTCTAGTGTTAGTGGTGGACCAAAAAGGAAACAATTGGTGAAGGGAGGCTCCATTTCTTTTTTTTTAATGGATTTTTAGGGTTTATATCTTAGATTTTTTTTAATATCTTTTATTTTTGTAATTTTAACGCTGTAATGATTTTTTAATTAATAATTGAAATATAATAACAATTTTATATAAAAGTCAATATATTTTTTTGTGTAAATGTAAAATGTTTTGAAATTATAAATATAAAATTGAAATTATATTTCTTAAAAATTAAAAATAAAAATAAAATAAAAAATAACTAAAATAGAAGAGTGTCATAGTAATTTTACTCTCATGTTCGAAGTTTAGACCGGCCTCGCTCGGCGAGCCACACATGCCATAGAAGTGAGGAATGTATTCGACTAGTTTATCACTATTGGGCTTCGTTTCAATTTTTTAAAATCCCATACCCTAAACAAACAAAATCCAAAAATTCTGGAGGCCCATAAAAAAATAGTCTAATTTTCCTTTTCCTTTCTTCTCTTGTCTACTGTCCCCCCCCCCCCCCCCCCCCCCCACCCTCTCTCTCTCTCCCCCCCGTCCGAACCCACATTCCACTTTACTTAAACAAAACAGAAAATCCTTTGAACCACCTCCAATGACTCCCGAAGAACCCGAATTGAAAAATGGACTCGAACCTAAACCCGCAACTGAACAAAAACAAGATCCGGAGCTAGAGACAATGGCAGCACCGGAATCAAAGCCAGCACCGGAACCAGAACCAGAACCAGCAACAATTCACGTCAGGAGCGCAGATCCTGAGGCAGAGGAGCCAAATGAAACCGAGATCCAATCAAACGAATCAGAGAAACCTGAATCGAACGAGCAAAATGCGAGTCGTCCTGCTGAGCTACAACAGAACAGAACATTCACGATGAGAGAATTGCTCACTGAATTAAAAACCGAAGAAGGCGACGATGCGGCAAGCACTCCTCTCAGGTTCGGTTCGGTTTCTACGATTAATACATTTCATTGTCAAACGTTTCAATTCTTTCGCTTTCACGCAATACACGTGATTATTGAGATCAGATTAGATTAGATTAGATTAGATTGCGTGTTATTTTAAGTGTCTTTCTAGATCTTACCGTAAGATTCTGTAACTGTATCATGCCTGATAGATGAGAAATTTTGTTAGACTTCTTAGCGTGTGATTTTTGAAAATTTGTTAACAGTCAACAGAGCACACAGCAGCAGCAGCAAAATAATGCGGCAATGGAATTGATTGATAGTGTTACCAGTACTGATGAGGAAGGTCGGTCGCGTCAGCGTGTTCTCACATTTGCTGCCAGGAGGTAATATATTCATTAATCAGCCTTGTTTTTTGAGATTTAGATGCCTTATTATTGATTGTTGTAGAATTTTGCTATAGGTATGCGAGTGCTTTAGAGAGAAATCCAGACGATTATGATGCGTTATATAATTGGGCATTGGTTCTTCAGGTATGTGAAAAGAAAATGCTTCTATGAAATAGTAGTTATCTTAAGCATATTGAGATTTTTTTTAAAAAAAATTAGAATCTAGATTGATTAATTGTGTTGATGTGATTGGCATCTTGGTTTGCAGGAAAGTGCAGATAATGTTAGTCTGGATTCTACTTCACCTTCTAAAGATGATTTGCTTGAGGAAGCTTGTAAAAAATATGATGAGGCTACACGTCTTTGCCCAACACTTAATGATGTATGTTTTAAACCCATATGCTAAATGATCCTTTTGAATGTCTATAGATCAGGTTATGATGAGGATTCTGACTTCCTGAAATGCAAAAGTGAGATAATAAACTGAAAAAAACTTGCTGGCTGCTTTGAATTCTTGCAAGTGATTATATTTAATATTTATCCATTTGAGCTGGTTTCCTTTTCCTGGCAAAGAAAAGGAATCTTATTAGATAATGAGTAAAATATAATTGCTAAAATTGAGCATTTGCATGAGGGCCATGTGGTAATGATTACTCGTTACGGATACTTCTCAGATCACTTATGAGCCTACACACCATAGTGGGTTTGGAAGATATGCGTTAAGATAGCATTTATTCAATTAAATTATTGATCTATTTTATGAATATATGGATTGTGTTAAAGATTCATTTTTTTATTTCAAACTCTGTATCCATGTTTCCTGCAAAAAAAAAAAAAACTAGATTTAATTGCATCTATGTATCATTTGAACACGATAATATTTGTGGAAAAAGAGATGATTTCAAGATTTTACTCACCCAAAAGTTTTGTGTTATGTTTATTGACAGGCTTTTTACAATTGGGCTATAGCAATTTCTGATCGGGCCAAAATGCGTGGTCGTACAAAGGAGGCTGAGGAACTGTGGAAGCAGGTTGGTATATAATATTGTTTCACCAATTCAATTTTGTTGGTTCTGCTTTTGTGTGCGCACCAAGTGAACATGCATCTTTGTATCCATTTTCCCTTCTATGAAATCATGCTATCATGTGATATGATAGGCAGTCATTCAGGGTATGCGACCTTTATAACTTGTCAGGAGCCATTTATACTCAAAGCAAATTCCATTTTGCCTTTCCACCTAACCTTTTCAAGCACGCTTGATTTTCTTATTGCTATGTCCTTCATTTACATGCAGCTCTGCTCATATTTTCCTTAAGAAAGTTCTTTTTAGAGAAGTGAAATTTACAATAATCTGCTTTTTGCAGGCAACGAAAAACTATGAAAAAGCTGTCCAACTTAACTGGAACAGCCCCCAGGTATTTTTTTTTAATTAAATTCTTAAAAGTTCTTTGTTGTTTCATCTGAAACCAAGGTCCACAACTTTCCCATCTGTTTGTAACAACCATCTACTGCTGATTCCAATTGTTTATGAAATCCATTTCAGGCACTCAATAATTGGGGACTTGCTCTACAGGTATTTTATGTCTCCTGATTCAACACTGTTTATACTTCTTTTCTTCCTGCAAGAACTTTTGTTGAGCTTTTGTTTCTTTTAAATTTTGATACTTTGAGATGTTCTGGTACGTGTGGTTGTTCTGGTTAGTTTAATTTGATGCTATATTGAATTTTGCAATTTTAGGAACTCAGTGCAATTGTTCCTGCAAGAGAAAAACAAACCATTGTGAGAACTGCAATTAGCAAGGTACAGAAAGTCATTTGGAGATGTTAGAGTGCTTGGATGAATATATAGGACAAGCAGCAAAGTGATTTTGATTTTGGTATGTCCTAGGAATAGGTCTACTTGTATCTTCTGTCCTTATGATCCCTTTTGCTTGTTTCTAATGCAGTTCCGTGCAGCAATTCAGTTGCAATTTGATTTTCATCGAGCAATCTACAACCTCGGAACTGTTTTGGTTTGTTTAATCCTTTCCATCCTCATCTGTAATATCATGTTTCAACTGTGATTATATCTGTTTTCTTGCTTTATTTAATTTGTAGGTTAAGACAAGATAATTGACTGTCTTTTCACCTCCTCCCACAAATCAGTGACTTTAAATCCTAAATATAAATGCTTTTTTTTGGCAGTATGGGCTAGCCGAGGACACATTAAGAACCGGGGGAACACCCAATGCTAAAGATGTTTCCCCTAATGAGTTGTATAGCCAGTCTGCTATCTACATTGCAGCTGCTCATGCATTGAAACCAAATTACTCGGCAAGTATTGCACAGTTTCATTTTTATTAAACGTGCTTGTTTAAATTCTGTGATACAAAAAGCATGTACCCTCAGAATTATAATTTCAATTAGCCAAAGGATTATAATTCAAAGCTAAAATTTATTTGATTCTTTACAGGTATATAGCAGTGCATTGAGGCTTGTGCGTTCCATGGTCAGTATTGCATTTTCTGAATTTATGGTTGTTATTTTATCCTAAAATGCCGCCTTCATGATAGCTAACTTCTTTCTCAGTAGTTATGGCTTATGAGGTCTGTGTTGTCTTTTCTTGGACTTTTGATATTAGGGTGGGACATGTTCTGTGACTTATGTGAACTCTGTTGTTGTCTTGAATGGTTGACCATTTCCTAAACCTTGGATTATCTACTAGTTCTTATGCTTTTGGTTTTTGCATTGTTGCCCAAATCTGTGGCTTGACCCCTAAGCTGCTGTTTCAGGTTAATATGGGCACATAAAAAACTGAACTTCATATCCACCCTTTTCATTCCATAATTTTGGATTCAATCAATTCCTCCACACTTGTGTGTTGTGTTTGCCAGATACTTTTTTTGATTTTATCAAAATACATATTTCCATATTGCCCAATATCTTTTCTGCCTTATTACTACTTATGACTGGAACTCCTATAGCTCCCCTGATAAAATGCAAGGCATTTTGACTTGAAAATGAATTTGTTTTCATAGGTCTTTCTCTATATATCTGAATTTTAAACTGGCTGGAGAAATTATTCTTTACAAATTAAATCTGATCAGCCCCAATTTTTTGACAGTTACCTTTACCATATCTTAAAGTTGGATATCTAACTGCTCCGCAAGCAGGGAAACCAATTGCACCTCACAATGATTGGAAGAGATCAGAATTTGTTTTGAATCATGAAGGGCTTCAACAGGTAAAATCTAATTTGTTTTGTAATTGTGAATGTCAAAACAAATTAAATGGATCTAAGTTATCTTACCTCTCAGAACATCACAAATAAAAATCATGGCTTTATTTCATTAAGAAGAATTTCCATGTCGGTTATCCATAATGTTGCCAACTTTAGTTCCTTGGAATACATCTTTCATTTCCTGAGCAGATTAGCAAATCAGAGCAAAAACAAGTTCGCCGGAGCCTCTCTGGCAGACCATCAGATGTATCGAATAGTGACAAAAAGGCTATCAAAGTCGAGGTTCCAGATATCGTTTCTGTATCAGCATGTGCTGATCTGACTTTGCCACCTGGTGCGGGCCTCTGTATAGATACTATTCATGGGCCACTTTTCTTGGTAAGCACCATTTCTTTTTCATTTTTCTTTGAAATATGCCTTTACAATCAGATGATTTTGACTTGCTTTCAGTGTTCAAAATAGTTAATCTTAGCCCTGGAGTGATCATGTAGTGAGATTTGCTCATTTGAAGAGCATCTGTAGCTCTATCTAGTATCTCCTTTAATATAGCATCGATTCATTTGGCATCTATGGTTTAGGGAATGGATAATTTAATAATTTAAACAAGCTCAGTTGTCAGCATGATAGATTATTAAAACAGGACAGGACAGGATATAGGTGACTGGGATATAAATTGGTCCTCTTCTCAAAATTCTTTTCCTTTTCAGGTTATATTCACGATTATTAGAAAGAATTTTTTTTTTTCAACTTTACTATTCTTCAGTGAACTGTAATCATTTTGAGGGTCTTTTTATCCAAAAACTGGGGATAGAAGTTATACTGTTTCACATCAAGAACCCATGTTTAAATTCTGCCCATTGATCAGGTTGCTGATTCATGGGAATCCCTGGATGGATGGCTTGATGCAATTCGTCTGGTGTACACAATCTATGCACGAGGCAAGAGTGAGGTCCTAGCAGGTATCGTAACAAGCTGATTGCAGTTATGAATTGTCTGCTTGAACGATGCAACCTTCTTCTGAAGATGTATGTATGATTCATGTATTGAAATTGGGATTTGGTCATTTTGAAATAAGCTGTATATGATAGAATTTGTCATAGAGATGCACTTCTGTAAAATTTTCTCTGCATGATCAAGTGTTGCACATCAATTTTAGTTTTGGGTGGCTGATGAGTAATTTTGATGCGTAACATTACATACTGAATGAGTTGGATTCGTTGATTTATGTTAGGCACGTGTTTTGTTTTAATCATAACATTGGCACTACAAATGTTTTGAGATATAATCCCAGTATATTGCATTCTTCTGGCAATTCCAATAATGATGTAGAAATGAAAGCATACCATGATTCATCGAGTCTCTTAATTTACAGTGCAATATTCTGCCTGAAGTCTTGGATCCTATAGCAAGGGAGAGAGAAATTTGGAAAATTATGGAGATCTGATTGATTTCCGTGTTTGATTTAGAACTTCACCATTGTGTAGGATTAGTTCTCAAAGATTAATCTTTGGTTTGATGCATAGAAAGCTGTTACCTTCATCATACGCGTGCGCTCACGCACACATCTATCTTTTCATGTGGTGGCGCGTAAACATAAAATGAGTGCTGCCATTTGCTTGTTTGGCATCTCCTGTGTTTGAGTGCATGTGGTTTGAAATATTATTAAATTAATATTTTTTTTAGTGTTTGATGTATTGGTGTTAAAAAATTTTAAAAAAAATCTGAAAAAAATTATTTGAATGTATTAAGTAGAAAACACCTGCATTTCTCTGTTTGTTTTTGCGGTGGTAAAGTGTTTTTGTGAAAAAAATAATTTTTATTTGTTTTAATTTATTTATTTTTGATGTTTTTAGATTATTTTGGTATGTTCATGTTAAAAATGAATTAAAGAAATTAAAAAATATATTATTTTAATATATTTTTAAATAAAAATTATTTTAAAAAATAATAATTATCACAATACTAATAATATTCTCCATAATTTTTAACTAAACTTGCAATATTCTTTCGTAATTTAACGATCTCAAATTTCATTTATAGAGCAAGTGTTTTTCTAGGAAACTACAAATATATTGCGAATGGGTGGCTTTAGTTGGGCCAAAGCAAGAACAGCTTCAGGAAGAGTCCACAGCTCTTCTCCACAAGATTAAGGCCGAGGCGACAGCAGGAACCTTCAACTCAGCTTTCTTGGCGTTTCGTTTATGCCATACGAAAACAATCAAACTTCCAATACCCATATCTACTGCAGCTAACGATGGGAGGGGTGATATTGCTTAATATTGATTATTTTTGTATAGATAATGAAACGGGCTAGTATGCCTCTAAGTACGTCTTAATAAAACTTGAAATGAGAATTAAATTAAAATAAAATCTAAAATTATGGTTTAAAAAGTAATATTATTTTATAAGTGGACAAACAACTAATGCTTCTTTTTTAGTAATTTTATTACCTTAAATCTTTCATTTGATACTCATTTTTTTCGCCAAGTCCAAATTCTATCCAATCTAACTATCCTTTGCATTTTATGTGAAAATTAAAATCTTACTTGTAAGCATATACTAGCAAATGTACCAACATGTTGCCCCGAAGTCATTGAGTGAAATAGCTTTTTATTGGAACCGTGGTGTCATGTTTTTGCTCCTCCACGTAAAAATAAAACCTTAATACTAGCTTCCAAGAATATTTTAGTATTTTTGTAGTTTACTACAATCTGCAGAACCACAGAAACCACTTAAAGATCATATCTTTTAACATCTGGTTCACTCTCCTTGTTCTTTCTTAAAGCTTGTCATGTTTTCTTAATCTACCCTGAAGCATATCATCGTCATGCTGGTTACGTGCTTTGATTCAGTCTTTCCTTGCCCTTTCTTAACAATTCTAAAACCGAATTCTTACCTCCCCTGTGACTAAAGCAGATTGACCGGTGTGCTGGAAGAGCCGTGCTAGTCCTATACTGCAATCTAGTGTCTCCAGAGGCTTCGTTGCACCAGCCTTGCGTATTCAAATTATTAGCAGGCATCACACGTTTGAGGCGTAATAAGATGCGCTCACTTTTGAGTACTCATGATACCTAAAGGGGTTATTGTAATTTACCCAAGAAAAAAAAAAGAATTGTTCATGTACTGCAGAGATAGCAGGACTGAAAACAATGCGGTTTCTATCTTCAAATCCAAGCAGCAATAATCACAGGGTTCTTACCAGTCAAGCTGTTTTTTGGTAGAACGTAGCCTGGGTCATTCGTGCTCCCGTCGAGGTCCAAATTTTAGCAGGATAAATCGTAAGAGAGAGGCCTCTATTCAGCTTAGCAATTACCCAAACATTGAACTTTTGCCATTGTCACTTGTGAACAATTCACAGAGGGTTTAGGGAACTAAATCTTCCGTCCGTTTGCCATTTATTTACGCTGTAAGACGCTCTTTTAACCAGTCCGGCTGCCATCATTTTAGCTGGTAATTTTTGGGTGTCAAAAAAATGATACTTGCGCCCCCAGATGCAGAAAGAGTTGTTCTACTTGAGCACAAATAGTAACGACAGATTTAAAGAGCCAGCAACCTTCCCAGATGCGGAAAGAGTTGTTCTACTTGAGCACAGATGATAACGACAAATTTAAAGCGCCGGCAACAAGGTTTCTCCTCCACTTTTTATGAATGCAAACATAAAAAATGCATAGTGTCTACCGCTTCGACCACAAAGGCATGTCAGTTGGGGACAATGTCATCCAGCCCGTGTTATGTTTCATTATTGGAACGATTTGTCATTTTTAAGTCGCAAAACAAATTTTGTCCCTCTGCTTTCCTAATTCAAAACATCAACATGGGAGTATCTCTATCTTGTGATCTCATATCTAAGGCCGAAATATGTTTCCAAAGTAGTGTGCTGTGAAGGAACAGGAACCATGGCATTGCTATCAAAAGAGCATCTATTTAACCAAGTCACATTAACCATGAAGCTGTTGTTCTATTGTTTCCTCTGCTCATCATCGTCATCCCAACCTCCATTTGAGTGCGCTCGATTTTCTGGGTGGTTTCTTGGGACTCCTCTCTGCCGAAGCTCGTTTCTTGATTGCTTGTCTGCGGTTGGCAGATTCATGTGTTCTCCTTCTCTCTCCTAACATGGAAAGTGAGAAACTCAACTATAATCTCACAGATCATTAGAAGAATGAAACGAAAATTAAAAAAGGACTTCCATTGATTGATACCTCCTCCAATGGTTCCTGATGCTCCCTCAAAATGATATCTTTCTTTTTTCCCGGCAATGGAAGAAACTTGGCTGCTTTGCTAAATAATTGAAATCCCTGAACATCTCCATTTTTTATGCTTGCTTCTAGCTGCAAAAAATTAGTGGCACAAATATGAACACTTTATATCTTGGATGACGGTAACCAAAATCATTAAGTTGGAGTTCTTGCTCTTATTTAGTTCTGCTAATACTTCAAACATTATGTTTCTGTCAGAGTCTATCTTCCATAGTTTCTTCTACTGGTCTATCATAACGATGTGAATAAGTAGAGAAACCCCAAACCAGAAGGTAACCAAAATGGTTTTATAGATGTTATACCTGAACATGAACAATTCCAAAAATAATGCTAGCAATAGGCAGCCAGCTATCCTCGGGAGACAGAGACATATTTGATCTATTGAGCCAGATAAGAAAAATTACATAATCAAATCCATGCATCCAATCCATAATCAACTAACATGTTCAAATTAACTGTAATTAAGCAGGCACTGTAGATTATCCTTGATAGCATCAGACAGTGTAATATATTAAGCCCGGAAATTGTTTGACCACACACTTAACTCTTTAATAAAGAACAAACTGATTCACATTATAAGTCCATCATCAATATATCAATCGAACTAAAATATATAGCTTCTAATCAACATTAACAAATTTGTGAAAATCTTGAATGAATACCCTGTAAACTCCAACTCAAAGTTCACATTTTGCATTAACAGTCATAACCAAATTAGCAAGACACAACATATGTGGACAACAAGTCCCAAATGTTCACACTCCATAATCACTTCCTAACCAAGAAAGACAACCTACACTACAAATCAACATCTCTTATAAAACTTAGCAAAGCATAAAAAAAAAATGGATGCCATATTAAAAAATCAGAATAAAGAGAGATAATGTAAGCATGGTACTATAAAACAAAAGGGGAAAAAAACCTCAAATAAGGGGCCAAGTAAACAAGAGAATAAATAGCATATCTCCTTTTCCCAGTATCAAGCCAAGCAAAAACCCAACTCTGCCAACAAAACAACAAAAGATCAGAACTTTATCGAGACCCAGATTCCAAAAACACAACAAATACAAAAATTTTAAAAATCAAACACAGACCAACACACTTACCAACCAATTAAAGTAAGGAATGAAACTGATGATACCCATAACAGCAATTCTCGTATCAGTAGTAGTAATCCCCGAATCACTCTCCTCCTCCTCATCCTTAGTAGCTGTGTTTGGTAAAAGCAAAGAGCTCAGCATACACACACTGATAGCAACAGCAAACGGGGTGTCGTCTGACAACGCTGCCCTGCATATTCCCCTGTTAAACTTCTTCCTCTGTATTAACAACAACAAAAAAAAGTTCAAAGGGGAGTAAAAAAAGAAGAGAATTTGCAGTGTTTTGTTTTGTTTTACCTTGATGAGGGTTTTACAGTGGTGGTGGAAAAAAGAGGGTTCTAGTTTGATGAGTGGCGAAGTTAAGTTAGGAGGTTTTAGGGAAGGAGAAAGTGAAGCGGTGGTGGCCAGTGTGATCATTGAAGGGAGGAGATGGAGATTGGGTTTTAAGGAGAGAGTGTGATCAAAGGTAGGAAGGAAGGAATTAAGGCAGAATCTTGAGTTTCGTACTTCTTGAGAAGAGTGTGTGTGGGTACATCATGGTCATACATGCTGACAGCTTCTCTCTCTCTCTCTCTCTCTCTCTCTCTCTCTATATATATATATATATATATATAAAATCGCTATAAAAAAATATATTTCGTACCATTATTATAATAATCATTTTTACTCAAATCTTTATTGTTTTTATTACTATCATCCTTAATAAAATTACTTTTTAATTATTATTTTTATATTTTAAAAGCAAAGTATTAAAAATTTTAAATTTAATTTCAACTCTTCATTGTTATTTCAAATATAATATTTAAATTAAAATGTCTTTCTAATTCCTTAATTTTCATGCCAATTAGCATACCATTGACCTCAAGGGATTTGTTTATATTGTAAAAACCAAAAAAGCCTCCAACTTAAAGAGAAAACCTCAATTAAATCCCTAATATATTTTTCATCACGAATTGAGTCTCCAATCTAATATAATGTTCAAGTAGAAGTTAACATCAAGGCTTTTGAAAGTCATGGAAGGCTTAGATCAAGATGCTGGCAAAAGGGACTCTTTTGCTCTGTTGTATTACGCATGCACTGAAATTAACTTCCATCTTTCCATGCCGGTTACAAAGCTGCTGCTAAATTGGACTCTTAATTCATGATGCCCTGACTTCACATGAAATAGAGATGTACGTGCACCCTTGACAATGAGGCCGATAGCAGGTACAACAAGCATCAAACAAAAAATCCATAAAGAGGGAAGGGGAAATTTATGGCTCTCCATTCTCTAATAGTTGTGAAATCCCCAAGTGCGTAGTAGTAGTAGCAGCAGTACAGGTGAAAGTTCTACCAACATGTACAAGATCGAATATGTATGAACAAAATAATACATTTGAATAACCTGATTAAGTATTAAGACGTATATATAAACAAACACTCGAATCTTTCTACTCTCTCATGGCAACTGATTTAAACAAACGGTTAAAAAGGAAATTTCTGTCAACTTGCAGATACACCTCGCCTGGCACAAGAAAAGATTGTTTCCGCTTGAACTTGATATGGTACGATCTTCAAAGAACTGTTTGTAACGGATTTGCAGAAGATACATGCAAACCGTACTTGTCCTTTGCAACCTTCCTCCGTAGCCATACTCGAAGATGGTTCCAATCCGGCCCATAAAAAGAATCGCAAGCACTTATCTGCATGATGTACAGCTCTTGGCTGAATTTACAAGGTTTCACTTTACGGTGATAAGAATTAAGCTTTCAGGAGTCAACATCACTCCTTTCACCGTTCTCTTCCCCACCAGTTATGGCTTTCAGCTGCTGTTGCAACTGTAAAAATGACAACATTCTCAACTTAATTCACCTCAGAACTGGGTATAAATGTTCTACATATTCAACTCTTGTGTTTGGCTCATCATGAAAGAAGGGGTGAGGCTCCTATTAGAAATCATCCTACTTCCCTAAGCGCATGATAATAAAGCAGGGCAAAGACAGCAAAATCAATCCTCACAAGCAACTTACTTGCTCATATTTTAGCTTTTCAGAATTTAGTTCATTGGTTAAATTCATCATCCTGCAACAGGTGAGTGAAAATTAAACTTACATATGTATAAAGACCAGAAAGGAAAGGTATAAACACAAGTAAGGAAAGGACAAATGATCAACCTATTTTGAAGCTCGGTGATCTTTATCAATAATGACCTCTCCCTCTCAGAGGATGCTGATTCAACCTGTGAGAATGAGTAGATCAGAGTTTGGGAATATTCCACAATGATACAGCAATCCCAATGGTCACTATGAAGTAGACTCGGTAATTTGAGGAAATGCAAAAGAAATAATCAAAAAGCAATTTTCACAAATAAGTGTCCTCTTGCAAAATGTGGAATCAACACAAGTTCAGTTATATGACCCTGCGTGCCAAGTCCCAATAAAACATCATCACCAGAGAAATACTTAGATCTTAACAATGGATATGCTTGTATACAAGAATTGAAACCCAAGAGCTGCATTATAGATAGAAAATCTGCTCACACTTCCATTATTCTCTGAACCACGAGGCAGTGGTGGCAACTTTCCATTTTGAGCAGCTGAAATAAAACACCCACAACTTGTTCAATTGCTTCACCCCTAAAATCATACCAAATAGCATGCGGTAACAGATTTGTTACTCACCTTCTACAGCCTCGGCTGGCTGCAAGCTATTCAATAAATTCATAATAATATCCTGGAATTAAAAAAAAATAATCTGATTACAAGAACGACTGGCTTTAGATTTTACAGAATTCAAGGCAAACAAACCTTGAAAGGAAAAACAACTCAACTGTAAGTCTTTACCTGTTGAATTGAGGTCTGCTGAAAAAGATTCTGAAGATGAGGCAAGAGTAATGCAGGTACACTATTGTTGTTAACCTCTTTTGGAGGCTGATTATTCACAGGCTGAGAAAAAAAAACACGAGAATATTCAGAGTCTGAGAGAAAAAGTATGAGTTATATATATATATATATATATATATATATATATAAACTAAAATGCATCAGCTTTTTACTGTGGATCAATGCAATCCACAGTAAAAGGCTGATGCCTTTTAGTTATAGGTTTTTTTTTTTTAATTTTTTTTGTTTAATTTAGTTCATTAATATTAAATTTTTTTCTATTCAGTTATTACACTCTCATGACACGGATCTCAAGTTTGACAGGTTAACCTGGTTTGGCGGGTTAACCCAGTTGACTCAGATTTTTTTTCCTTTTCTTAATTAGTTTTTTTCTTCCAATTTCATCTTTTAATATCGATTTGATTGAGAATTAAACTTCATGATTTGTTTTGTTTACTTTTCATTAGATTATCGTGATCTCATGTGGGGATTTTACTATACCTCTCATCGCAAAGCACTATTCATTGGAATAGTTCTTTGCTTTGTTGTTTTTTTCTTTGTTTTTTCCTTTTCAATTAATCTTTTTTTTTTGTTTAATTTCATTCTGTAATATTAATTTTTTTTCTATTTAGTTATCACACTTTCATGACATGACCTTGCAGCCAGACACACATCTAAGGCTCTTGGGCTTGATGTTGTAGGCAGACTCACTTAAACTTGGGTCATGCAAGTTTAATATTATTATTAATATTAAAAATATTATTATTTGTATTATAAATATTACTCTTGAGTCAGGCATTGCAGCCAGACCCAAGGCTCTTGAATCTAGCTTTGTAGATAGACCTAACACTCTTGGATCTTAGCTTTTTTTGATATTTTTTATGCCAAAAAAAATTAATCCGCGGCGCAGCGCAGGCCACCTAACTAGTGTATATATAAAAGTAAGACTTGATAACAAATCAAGTCATGCTTTATCTTGAAATTAAGAGCAAAACTACGCCCAACTTGGTTTCTAAAGCTATTGACTCAGTGGACACTTTAATTCCACCATCTTTCAAAAAGAATCTCATAAACTTGGGGATAAATTTGTTTGATCAATATCAAGAGCTACATACATCAACAAAAGGTCAAAGCACATACCATTTGCTTGGGTTCAAACATCCATTCACCAACACTAGCAGACTTTTTCAGTGGAGACTGAAAATCACAAGAACAAAACATCAAATGAGAAGGAGACAACAATAGTAGTTACTAAAAACTACTGGGTAAAGATGAGCCACTTACTTGGGAAGACCGGCGTGGAACTGTACTTAATGGAATATCCTAGGGCACATTCTTTAGTTAGTGAGAGTCAGATAATAAGATAGCATGCCATAAGAATTGAGTGTTACCTTTACAAGATCTAAATTTTCTGATGTAACTGAGAACCTCCCCTTTATTTGGACTAGATTTGTCTTCGGCTTTTCATCCAAAGAATCTCTAAATCCTATTATTGGAAACAAGTAATGATAACAAATTCATAAGCTATGTTATAGGAATGGCGGCACCATTTGATAGCTTTAAGTTCTCACTCTTTTTGGTGATTATGATGGTAATAACAAAAAAGGGGAAACTAAGTAACAATAGTGATAGCTGTGGTAATCTTTAATACAAAATGTATTTTTGTACCTCCTGAAGATTTTATGGGAGCTGAAAAACTGTTTGCTGAAGCTCGATTTGGAAGAATTAGAGGACCGCTAAAGCTTGGAGCTTTTCGAATTTCACGGGTGGCTCTTTCAGCTGTTGGCTGTCTTTCATTCTCAAACCTATTAACCAACAGACAAGAGCCTGATAATTTCAATTTGGAGCATACAGAAATATAGAGACAGCAAAGCATACACTAGTTTCATAAATTTGGGCAATAACATTCAAGTTCAAGTAAATCAGTGTTTACACAAACTAGTTTTCCTCAACAAAGACATACAGAAGGGATTGGACATTCTATCCTCGTTTCTATACTAAACATCAAAATTCAACTCCCAAAAAGCCACTATACCACATCTTTCTCTGCTAACTTTTAACTAAGGTTCTTTGGCTGCAAAATGTGAAAGAGAATGTAACACACGAGCATTATTTCTGCTAGCTTTTTAACGAAGGTTCTCTGGCTACAAAATGTGAAAGTGTGTATCGAAGAAGCATTAAGTAATTGAAGGCTAATCAAATGTAGAATTCATGTAAAACATTGTTTTCTTTAATTGATATCTTCTTTCAATATCCTATTGTAAGAAGAATGTTGTGTCAAAAGTATAAAATGACAAATTGAACTTTCATAAAATAGTAATGAAGCTCTTACTCAGGACCTGGCATTCTTCAGTTCAAGAAGGATTGTTACAATTTATTACAATCAACTCATGCTCAACAAAGCACCAGCCAATTTATAGTATCATATCTTGAAGTAATTCCAAATGCTCAATAAACTACCCATTCAACCTAATGAACTACCTTCCTTTTGCAAGTTTGGGAAGCAGGCTAGAGTTATGTCAAGTACAGGGAGCAAGGCCTTTAAGTACCATCATTAACACAAGTTACACAAACAAAACCACCACCCATGAAACATTATATTTCAAACAGCTCTAATTGGCGCATAGTTAATGCTGAAAGACAAACTAAAAAAGAAAAAAACAGACCTTTCAGAAGTGCGCCCCCTTTCTGACAATGAATGAGAAAGTACCGTACCAGGCATGAGTGGCCCGCTAAGGGTTTGGCGACTTTTCACTGTTTTGGCCTTGGCTTGCATCACATCATTTTCTGAGGTTGACGCCTTTGCTTCGGTGCTTGATCCATTTCTCTTCCACCCAACTTTTTCCTGGCTACTGGTTTCCAGCAAGTCACTTTCTGGTAACCTGCCCTTTCTGTTTAAGTTATCCACCCGAGGCAATTTACCACCACTTAATTGTCTGCTGTACTCAGCCTGCTGCATTTCACTCTTCGAATTTACATTCAATGAACTAGATTGGGAACCAGTAGTGACCTGCAAACAACAAACAAGCTCATTTGCTTGAGAACCAAAAAATTCCTAAAGCAACAGAGGTATCTCAAGAAGCAAAAGTAAATATATAAGGCCTGGTGACAACTTCAGATTAATAAAAGAAGTCTTCAGTGACAAATAACTCATCTATACCTTATCACCACCAAATTTCACACTTTCATCTTCTTCCCTCGTCTCTAGTATATCATCATCATCATCTTGCACCTAGAAGAAAAGGCACAATTATCTCCTAATTGTATAACCAACGAGAAAAATACTACCAAAATGAAGAAAAAATGCAGCCTCATTAAACAAAGCATTTAGATGGTTAGCTTACTAGAGATGCTTGGGCTTTCAAATCATCAAGGTCAAAATTCCAGGCACTAACTCCTCGATGGTACTCGCTCTGATGAGGGTAAGACAAGTCATTACATAAGAGGTCAGAAAGAAAGAAATAATAAAGTAGGTCGTGGGTACAAATACATTTGACCTATAAATGTTGCTTGTCCTCAATTATACTTTCAGTTCTTAATACACCATACTAAATACCCTGGCACAGTAGATACCGTCACCCAAGAATTTAAATGATAGCATTTTCTAAATCAGAAGAGATTATAACTGTTATTATTGGCACAAAATTAAGATAAACAGGTTTTATTGGAAAAAGAATATGTGCTTATATTTGTCTGTACTGTTGGCTTGGTTCTACAGTGGGATTGAGTAGCGAGAGCAAGTCAAGGAGCACATTTTGGTGAAGAAAGTAAAAGAAGTAAAAGAGCTATAACCTTGTTACATAATACTAATCTTATGGCATGGATTGCCAGAAAGAAAGTGCAAGCCAACATCTCTTTCCATTTAGCTGGTCAAGGAAATACCCAGTGTTTTTTGTTTCAATTGAACCATTTCTTTTATTTAAACAGGGTCTATAGTTAAAAGCTAAATGATCATATTTTATTTTATGAACAAATAGCTTCTTATGGATTATGATCTCTGGTTTAAAAAATTCTAAGGGAAAGCATAAGAAACATTTTATTGGTCAACTCATTCAACAGTAAGAAAGAAAAGGGATATTCAATTATGGGACCAAATGACACTGGTTACTGTTTGTCACCTGTTAGTGTCTTGATAAGCAATAGACATCTGTAGAACCCCAAAGCGGGGATATACTTAAATGACTAAAAAATATAACCAAAAATCAGTGTCTAAGAACAGCTGAGGGTGCTAAAACGAACATTAAACTTATGTAATCCAACCAAGCAAGAAAAGGAATAGGAAGAAATTAATGAAGAAGTATTTGCTAGGAAAGCAATGTACGATGAGCTTCTGCAAGTGCATCAATTAAACAGGTGAAAAGCATCATCTTATGACGTTGAGAAGTGTGCTAACCTGTGACAATGCCTCTTGTTCAGCTGAAGGCATTTTCTTTAGAGCCAGCTGTGCAGCATCTTTAAGCTGCAATATCTCAGCAAGTTCATAAAACAGCACAACCAGAAAAACATGAGGCACAAATCAAGCATTGTACCAATATGATCGCTAACCTGAATAGCTTTCACACGATTCCAAAGTGGGGGCAAGTCCGCAAACAACTTCTTCACAGAAAGTTCTGGAGGCTTCACATGCTTGAAAAAGGAATGTTTCAATAACTTCTCAGCAGTTGGCCTCTTTGTTTGATCTTTCACAAGGCACATTGCAACCATTTCTTTAAAAGACTGATCACAACTGGAAATCCTCAAATTAGAACCTTAATATACATTGGAAAAAGAAATCAGTGATGACAGCTATACTAGAAGCCTTCCGACATTCTTACCAGCCCAGCAAAGAAAATGGTGCAATTTTTCTTATATGTGAATGCATTTTCAGAGTAAATCAATTGTTGTGAAAATCTAGCGAGAAAGAGTTTCAATACCTTAGAGAACTTTTTATCACGATCATAATCAAGACCAGGAGGAGCATTCTGTATGGTCATGAGAAGAACCTAACAGAATGAAAGATAACAGGAAAAATAAAAGGTATCTCAGTAAGCCACTTAAATTAAAGCTTCCCTGAGCTCAAGCTGTATCTCAGTGAACATTCTTGTTGAATACTAATAAATGGAAATACCTTCATTGGAGGATATTTTGAGAAAGGTGCGTGGCCATGCGCCAACTCAAGTGCCGTTATACCAAATGACCAAATATCAGCCCTGAACAGGAAGAAAGAAGCAATCAAGCAACAAGCTTATAGGAGTTTTCTTTTCTTTCTCAATTTTAATTCACAGTCAGTTTCTTCAATAGATAAAGGTACAAGTTCTGCCTAACCATCAATTAAAAAAAAATGATATCAGAAGAAAAAAAAGAGCAGAGAGTGTGAGAGAGTTCCTCCAAGGAAAGAAGTGAAAGTATCATGAGAACTTCTGTCATCCAAAAACAAGACTAAAAAGTGTAGCCAAACTTATTTACAAGGCTTGCACACACAAGAATGCATATATACACTCAAACCCAAATTTGGAACATGACAAGTACTGCCAAGGGTTTTAGGGAACACAGGAAGTGGATGTAAACATAGCTTAATAAGTTGCAATCAGGGAAATCTAACTTGACAAATTACATTAAAAAAAAACTCACTTGGAATTATATCCACTTCCTGGCTGCAAAACCTCAGGTGCCATCCTGCAATTTGAAAGTTAAAGAGCGCGGAGGAAAACACTTTCTAGTATAAATACATCTCAAAACTCAAATTACATATAAATCATTACTGATAATATTTACCAGCATGGAGTCCCCACAAAAGTATTTCTGGAGCGTTGTCGATCACCTGCATCAAACATGCAAGCTGAAACACCAAAATCAGCAAGCTTTACATCTCCATTTGTATCCAGTAGTATGTTTCCAGCCTGCAAAAACAATTGAAAATAAAAGTTAACATGAGACATGGTGTTGAAAAATAAAAAAGAGAAACTTGGACCATCTGGTGAAATAACTGTGCCATCTTAATGCTTTGCTGACCTTAACATCCCGATGAATATGCCCTTGTTGATGCAGGTACTCCAAAGCCTTGAGGGTTTCTTTTAGAATAGAACCGATAGCAGGCTCCTCAAATCCATCAGAATATGCTATCTTCATGAGGTGCAAACAAGAACCCTCAGCCATGAATGGCATGACCACCCATAGATTATGGTCAACAACAAACGAACAATATGCTCTAATAAGATTTGGATGATCTATCAAACTCATGGTTTGAGCTTCCCTCCTTATGTCATCCTATATTAAAAAAATGCATCAAATAGCCACTTAAATAAACAATGGACATTAATGAACAGCTTACACAGACAAAATCAGTAAGAAGAGCAGAGTTTAACTAATAGAACAACTGAAAATATCTACTATCAGGACAAATGCACAAACCCAGAGCAATAGTCTTTCAAATATTCAATAAAAGCTTCCAAGCACATTCCTTTTCTGGGTTTTATATCACTACGATCAGAAAGCTAGCAGTATCTGAAATCCATTCACCAACATATGACTGAATTTTGCAAAATCTTATATCCAGCTCCAAAAGGTTAGTCCAAGAGATACCAGCCCTTTTTGTAACTTCATTTCACTAACTAGTGCTGTGACTTGTAATCGGTGCTTTATTAATTATTCCATTCCATAATTATAAGTATGCAAAAAATATGATAAAAGCCAAATCACCATAATCCGAAATGTTTTCTTTAACAGCAAGCGCTGCACCAATCAGTATGAGTTAGTGAGCATTAAACTTCAAAATGCTGAAATTGATTTTTATCAAAAATGTTATTTTCACCTACTGAATTAAGAAGGCAAACGTGTAAGCATACATAATTATATATGAAAAGCATACTGCAATTACCAATTTCAAGTCTGCCAAATTTTTCCACTTTGATCCGATTTAACTAAAATTCACATATGAGTCTCGAATTCATTAAAAATAATTTTACAAATGCATTAAAACTTAAAAACTCTGAAATAAAAACTTATCGAATTTGACCTGTATCTATAATTCAAAGTGAAAAGTTCATTGTAGATGAGCAATCCTATACTATATCGAATCAAGACCGCTAAATTAACAAAAAAATCATAAATCAAATTCAAAAACAATCACAGTCACAAGAATGAACCCAATTATCACTTAAAATCTCAATCAATCCGCTTCTCTGCTGACTATAACGACTCAATAAAAGTTCATTCAAAGCTAAAAAAACCAAACAATTCACAATTCGATCAAATCAAACACGATCTGACCTAAAATCACAGTAAAAATCACTTCAAATTACAAGAAAAATCAAGTAAAAAATGAGTCAAGACAGTAAGAAAAAAAGTACACGAACCAGATTAATGTTGCAACGATCGAGATCCAAACACTTGATAGCGACGACTTCATTGAACGGAATATAGATCGCTCTATAAACAACGGCACTCGCTCCATATCCTACTTCTTCTAGTAACTTGTAATCAATTGGATTCACTGTGTATGTCTTTCCCATCCTGCCCATCCACCGTCGAGATAGCGAATCTTCCACCACCACCACTTCCGGTAGTAATCGACGGTTCTGTAACTCTCTCTTTTCTTGGTGAGATTAAAATGTTGCCGTTTTAAGGGATATAGGGGCGTTTTATTTTGATTGATTCGTTGACCGCCGATAATACAAAGAATCTGGAGAGAGTGGAGACTAGAGAGAGGGAGGCGATGACGTGGAGAGAGTGATGTGTTAGGATTTTGACACGTGGAAAGAGTTTATATTGGATGGCTGGGACCTACTTCGTGCTTTGCTTTTTTTTATATATATAGTTAAAGGGTGTGTTTAGTTTTTTTGTTGCTGAAATTGTGGCTTGTGCATGGCTCATGAGTTTTGTATATAACTGAGTTATATTTAATTTCAATATTAATCTTAATTATAAAAATAAACACATTTAAATTTAGATTCACGCCTCGAGCTGGATTAAAAAAAAAAATTCGAGTAAAAAGAAGTTAACGGTAGTATTTTAAAAAAAAATAAGAGAAATAGAAATGGGTTAAAACTTAATTAATTTGATGACATAGATAAAAAAAAAAAAAATAGGTAACAACAACAATAAATAAAAAAAACAATATTGATCTAAGTCAAACTGAGTTAACGCGTGAAACTTGTGACCTAGCATATATGATCGGGATAACTCTATAGAATGATGAAATTAAAAAAAATTAATTAAAAAAAAAACCTAGAAAATCTAAGTCAACTTGGTCCAATCTTTTAAACTCGTGACCAACAAGGTTAGCAAAATTTCAATCAATAAAATATTAAAGGACAAAATCAAAAAAGAAAGTTCAAATAAAAAAAAGATTAAAAAACAAAACAAATAGCAATCAAAAAAATAAAGATCAAACCTGACATAAAATAAATAAACTAAAATATTGAGGGGTGCAATTGAAAAAATAATTCAATTAAGAGAATGATATAAAACATTGGGGATGTAATTATAAATATAATTTAATTAAAAAAATCATAATTAAAAGAATGTTGACCAAGTCTAAAAGGTAAATAAATAAAAAGATGATTAAATTGAAAGAAAATTCCAATGATATGGATTATTTAAAATAAAAAAATATTGGGATCAAATCCGAAAAAAATTAAAGGGCTGCTTTGAAAATGTGCAGGGGAAGGCTCTAAAACCGAGGAAGAGAGAGAAAAAAGAAAAAAATAGTCATCGGTGCAAAACCTGATATTTTTTTACCACACATGACAACCTAGGAATGAAGGCAACGTTGTGAGCATTAAAACATCATCATGAAAGCTGGAGTTTGACAGTCAAACGACACTATACACGTAGTCTGAATATCACAGGAGGACTCATGTGTGATTGTCACGTGAAACCAAGTTTTTAAAATAAAATAATATTTTATATATGTCAAAATACTAAATTACCCCTGGTTAGATTCAATAATTACAAAAACAACAAAGCTAAAAAGAAAAAGAAAAAGCCTTAACCCAGGGAAAAGATAATTTTAATTCAATGGCATTGTAGTTATTTAACTGTGTATCTAAAATGAAAAAAAAAAAAAAAAACCTTCCCACCATCATATTAATTTTTGTCTCAAATGTCATATAAGTCATTTCACCACGTAAAAATAAATAAAAGACTGATCACAAGGCCAATTATGTTATGTTTATAAATGTAAAATCATCATTTTACCATTCAAATACATAATGTCAATGACTTTGTGGCTATAATGAACAATGCTACAGGATAAGAGCATCTCCAAGGGGAGATGCTATTTTAAAGAGGCAAATTAATAAAATAGTATTTTAAATAGTATATATATAGCTATTTTTACCATGCATGTTCCAATGGAAAAAAGCCATTTGAAAAGCCAATTCTATTAGAGTGGAATAAATAAGTGTTTTATTTTTTTTAATGATTTTAATGTTATTTTTTTTTCCACATGGCTAGATTTAATTGGTTTATTTTTTTGTTGGCCCCACTTTGTTAGTTTTGGCTCTTTTGAGAGATATGTAGGAATAGCTTTTGTGGGAAAGAAAAGGCATTTTAGCTTCTTGTTTGGCTCCTCCCTTGGAGTATGAAAAACAAGCAAAGAAAAGCTAAAATATTAGTTTTTTATTTTTGGCTATCCATTTAGCTTCTCCATTGGAGATGCTCTAAGTAGGAGCCCTTTTGGTTTCTTTTAATTTGTGAATTTGATGATTTTCAGCCAATATTTGCAAGTATGGCAACATAAAAATAAAATTCTTTTTAATGCATTAGTTAGATTGTATAGATGATACTAGACATGGGCTCGTGTTACATTCAGGTACAACAAATATATATATATTTTTTTAAAAAAAAGTCTAATAACTCATGTTATAGTCTTGACCAACCAAATAAACTGATTTTTTATTAAATAGAAAAAAAAGGTGATGATAGCAAAAAAAAAAAAAAAAAAAACAAAACAATCACGATAACTCAAGTAAAAAACCATTATCTAAGAGAAAAATAATGATATTATTTAATTTTCAATCAATTAAATATGAAAGAACAAAATATGGTAAGAAAACAACAAAAAAACCCAGTGTAAGTCAATCCAAGCTAGCATAATAGACTTGTAATACGAGGATTAAGGGGTGAGTCAATCCGGGTTAACCCACCAAACCTGTATCCCAGGTCATGAGGTTGGGATAATTCGATAGCCAAAAAGAAAAGATGTCAACCGGTGACCCAAGTTATCAGACCAAAAATACCATGCATGAAAAAATTACGAAACAAAATCCCCAAAAAATGAAATGCTTAAGGACAAAATCAGAAAAAAAAAATCATAGAAAAAGATTCAAAATAAATAATAACAATTAAAATAATAAGATTTAAAATTAAATTAAAAAATAAATTAGAGAGAAACAAAATTTTTTTGATTTAGGGATTAAATTGAAAAGAATAATAACTTTAATAAAAAGATAAAAAAAATCAGGATCAAATTGTAAAAAATAACATACCATAAATTTAGATTAAATAATGAAATTAAAAACTAATAAAACTTTTATAAAAGGATCTAGAAAAAAAAATCATAAATCAAAATCATAAATTTTAAATTGAAAAAAAATAAAAAATGTCTAATTTTAGTGTGAGTGTATGAAAGTTAATGTAATTATACTATTATCAGTAAAACAAAAAAGAAGAGTAGATTAAATTACTTTTCAGGTGGATTACCTACCACCTGTATAGTTACTCTAATACATCCATACAAAAAATAATTATAATCCTCTCCTTGTAAAAATAAAAGTAAAGCTTATTGTTCAATTAAATTTTAACAATATCTGAAACAAATTCCTATGTGATCCCGACACAAATTTTTAACCATAACTTGTTGATTTAAGACGTGAGGTATTGGCAAATTTGAGTTTTGTTTGGTAGTTTTTATTTGAGAGAATCACAAAGATATTTGAAGTTATGATTTTTTTTATATATATTTAGTCATGAAAGAGTCTATTTAGAATCAAAATAAATGTAAAATTAAATTAAATTATACATATGATTTGAATTCAATTGATAATTTATTATAATTTTTATACTTAAAATAAAGTATTAAATCTTATAAATGAACTCAATTATACTTTTAGAATATTTAATTATAAAATTATTTTATCTTTGATTTAGAATTACATTTGACATATTTTCAGTAAATAATTTGATATTAAGACCGGTGGTATTATGTGCAATGACCTCCTCAAGTTTTCTGGTGTCTGAACTTACTATTCAGAGTAAAAACATGGTCTGTAGATTGAATGAAGAATCTGTTTCTCTTTTCTTGATCAGATTCAATGGAGAATCCCCTGAACAAGAGAAGGGAAGGGAAGAAGTCTCAAACTTTCAAGATATAACGAGGCAAAAAGAGAAAACGAGTTGCCATTTTAGAACTGATGTGAAAGAAGAGTCTGTTGGAACTTCCAATGAAGAACAGGAACTGTAAGTGCCAAAAAAATAATGGTTCTCGGGGACACCGTTTAATATATGCTGACAATGTCCGGCGTTTCCAGGTTACAAGGAAGCTGCCCATATTTTAGGTAAATGTGGCTGTGGATTAAAAAAATTAAGTGGTTAAAAAGTATGATTAGTTGGATTTAGATATGTGTTTGGTAAAAATTATAGTTAAGGTTTATATGTAGAAAAAAAACATGTATAAAATATTTGATAATTATGTTTGAAAATGTGGTTATGACTGATTTTTAAAGTGTTTTTTACTTAGAAATGCATCAAAATATTTTTTTTATTTTAAAAAAATTATTTTTGATATCAGCGCATCAAAATAATCTGAAAAAATAAAAAAATTATTAATTTAAAGTAAAGAAAAAAATAAAAAAAAATTAAATTTTTTCAAAAGCGTTTTGTAAAGCAAAAACAAACAAAATCTTACGAAACTCAATTAAAAAAAAAGTAAAAACTGCATTTCAAACTCAATTTTTTATAAAATCTCTCGATACAAAACACAATTTAATTTGTTATTAAATATTTATTTCGTTTTTGCACCGCAAACTAAAAACTAGTTACAAAACAAACGCATCAAACCACAGAACTTTTCAATTCCACATGGGAAATTTAAATTCGGCAAATGGCAATGTTACACTAGCAACACCGTATTCCTTTTCCATTGTTTAAATATTTATTATGAATTTTAAGAATTGCGCTGAATTGTTAGCAACCTAAGAGTAAATGGCTAGTTAATCATTCTCTTCAAAAAACTATAAAAAGTTAGTCAGATCACGAGTCTGATAGGGTGGTTGGTATCTATATAATATATCTTATTTTTAATATTATTTTTTTAAAAAATATTATCTTGAAGCTTTTGTAGGTATAGGTAAAGCCACCTCACAACAAACTATAAATCTTCAGAGTTTGCCAAAATTATAGAATAGTTTCATATGTTCATGCCCAGAAACCTCCAAGAACAAGTAAATGTTAAGAAACATTAACATATAAAACTGATGTCTATTATAGAATACTGTTTTCCTTTTCAAATATAACCTCTCAAGTGCCTCTTTTGTTCTTTTACTAAGCTCCACTAGTTGTTGCAGGTCCAGCAGCCTGCATAGAAGCAAGAAAAAACCGATCAATCCACAAGAGGGCCTTTCCCATTACATGGTCTCGAGAGCATGCTTGGATGTATATTAATTTCACCAATTGTAACAATCTTTTTGCAGAATATAGTGTCTTTAACCAAAATCTAGTGAATGAAGCGAATATCACAAAACAGACTAGTAGAGCATAAATAATCAACACTCTCGGCACAAAACAGGGAGAGGGAACTAGTAAAAAGTTTGAAATGCTTACCGATCGATTGACAGGAGAGATCATGAATGCATTGCAGATTAAAACAAAGTTAAACTAAAAAAAGGCCACGTTCATGAATGGTAACCGGTCACATGCACAAGGATGAATACAAGATGAACACGCGAGTAATTCAAGAACGAAGAAAATTTAAAGAGAAAACATCCCAATTCATATCAATCCCAAAGAGCAGTTAAGGAGATTAAGACATGACCTGTACCTTTTGCTACCGAGTCTAGTTTGATCTATCAAGTAAAGCGAGACTCTCAACAAAATAATCAGCGTAGTCATCAAGTAACACCTCCAGCCCCGTATCATGAATTTCCTGTGTCTGAGGATCACATGAAACTAACTGAGAATTTGCATATCCTGCCATTAATATCTCTCCATTACTCCTAAAAACCACCGGCCTTGCTATATCGAGCATTTCAATCCGGTATTGTTTGTCCCATGATTCCCTCGTACCATATTGGCTCATCACCCATACCTCACAAACATAATTTCCGCCATAATCCTTAAGGACATTGAAAGAAAGAGAGTTCTTGAACACTGAAATGGACATCGCTGCTATCCGTTCCGTCGGATCGAAACATTCAGGCAGCATTAACTCTCCGAATGAATTATTGCTTAAATCAAAGGATAGTGCCAGCATACCGTTATTTTCTCTAGGATGTAGAAGCCAGTGAATGACCCCATTTACAATGGCCGGATTGCCAAAGCCATGGAGGGTGATGCTGCGCAAAGTATCTTCATTCGCAAGACTACTGCTGACATCAGCGTTTTCATTCCAAGATCCTGAATTGAGCGAGTAAAATTGAAAAGCAAATGGACGCTCGTCCTCATATTCTGGGCTTTTTAGCCTCACAACCCTGGCAACCTTATAGTCGTCACTTTGTGGATCATAGCCAAGGCCCAATAAAGTCTTGTCAATAGCAGCCCATGAACTCGGAGCTGGAAGATCCAAAGTTTTTCTAATTGATGGGTTCCACAAGACAAGTCTTCTGCTGCTATCGATTTGGAGATATTGACTCGAAAGACATGCAACGCCATTACAACAACCAATAAAATCAAAAAGACCAGCTTCGCAATGAGGGTCTTGGCCTGGCGGTAGGAGGGGCTTGTCTCCTCCTGCTACTCCTGGGTTCGAGTCTTCATGTGCACGCCTGTCATCCCCGCGGTGTCTTACATGCCCACTGAGTTTGCAGGGTGTTCAGTGGGCCGTGGGATTAGTCGTGGTGCGCGCAAGCTGGCCCGGACACTCACGTAAATCAAAAAAAGACCAGCTTCATTCGGAATAGGAAACTCCAAACGTGAGCGCATATCTACACGATCATTATCAAGATGCAAAGAGTAAGATACTACAGGATTTTCGGTTCGAAGGAGAAGCAGTTGTTTGGCTTTGTCCAGATGGTTCTTCATGAAGCCAGGGCTAGTAACGAGGGAGTTCCATGATTTTGATGCACACCTGAATCTCAACATAGATTTGACGGGTAATTTTAAGAGAATCTGCATCACCATATCTTTCGTAATAGAATCCTTCGCCACTCCTGTCATCTTGATGTCTATCTTGGAAGGCAGTTGCTGCTCAGAGAAAAGGGTTACAAAATTGTGAGATAGAAAGAGAGAGAAGGTTTTAAGGATGAAAATTTAGGGTAAGCTTGTTTAAATATAAGAAAAATATTCTAATTAGTAAAATCTTAATTAAATTAAAAATTCTAATCTAAATAGAAAAAGAAATCCAAATATAATAAGGAATTTAAGTTCCGTTCAGTTTCGATAACCATGTAAATTAATCCAATACATTGATTTTGTAAGGAGATATACAGCGAGATTCCAGTCTTTTATTTGTATTTTATTTCGACTATATCAATACAGCGAGATTCTAGCGTTTTATTTCGACTATATGATCAAAACTCTAATAAAATTATACTTGTAAACCAACAATTGGAAATTTGGAATTTGGAACTAAAAAACTCCCTTTTAGGATGAGCTTGACGCTATCCTTTGAAAAGAAGAAGAAGAAAGAAACAGAGAGCAAGGCTTTTTTTTTTTCTTCAATACACTCTCTGTCACTTCCTCCTTCAAAAGTTAACAACAGCGGATCGGAGAATTGCTTGTGAACGAAGACTTGTTCGCGGCTAAAGAGACAGAGGACAGGAACGATGCCATGCTTCTTGCTTATCGGGTAAAGTGGCGGCAAGTACTGGGAAAAAATGGTTTTTCCTTTCCCTGGGAGAACGATAGTGTAATTAAGCTCTACAAAATCCTTTCAATATCTTCGCTGGGAAGCAAAGTGACGTTAATGTCGGTCTTTGTCATTCCCTCCTGCTCTTGCTTGTTATGTGCAGGTAGCATGCATGCACTTGAAGGTTCAAAAAAGCAAGACCGAAACATCCGGGTTGTGTTAGTGATAAGAGTTTAAGATCAAGAGATTTGTTTTTTTATGGTCTCAGGTTCGAGCCCTGTGGTTGTTTATATGATGGCCACTAGAGGATTACATGGTCATTAACTTCAGGACCCGTGGGATTAATCGAGGTACACAATGACCCGAACACCCACATTAAACTAAATAATAATAAATAAAAAAAAGGCAGGCCCGAGTGGAACTGAAGGCGCTCTATTCTTACTAGCCTAGGAAGACTGGTCCTTCCACCATGTGATTATGTTACCCAAGCCCTTCCATCTATCCCTTCATGCCCTAAACATGGCGCCGCCCTTCTCATACAAATCTTCCATGCATGTCAGTTTAATCAATATTGTAGGTTTATCACTGTAAGCAACAATATATAGTTGTAGAAAAGCCCGAGTTTGTAGTAATGGTGACTGGCTTGGAGAAACAGTATGACTGGCTTGGAGTAAAAAGTGAGAATGCTCACAATGGAAGGGTCAATGTGACAAAAAAAATGAAAGTAGAGGTGCATTTCGTGATTTTACCTCTTATAACAAAAGGGTATTGACTATTGAGCACTTGACCTTAGAAAATCTTGAGAGGGACATGTTGGCACTTACAAGAGGGTTTAATCTCAACTGGAAGCTATTCTCCAACTCCAACCACTCTAGAACCCTAATTCCTTCTCTCATTAAACTCCCTCTCATGGTAGCCACGCGTCCTTCAGTTTCTTCTCCTACTTACTCCACTGGATCTCCTGTTAACGTGCCCCTAAAGCACGTGGGCACACACAATGGCAGCTTTCACTGTGACGAGGCTCTTGGCTGCTTCATGATTCGCCTCACTAGCAAGTATTCCAATGCTGAAATTGTACGAAGCCGCGATCCGCAGGTAATAATAAAGCAAACCCATATATTTTTTCCGATGGTTTGATGCTCTACTCCCTGTAAAGACTCAAAATTTGGGGGTTTAGAGTAGGGAAGGTTTAAAAATTTGACGGCTTGGATTTGTCAGTACTGCAAACCCAATTTCTGTTTTGTTGCCTAGAAATAATAGATACTGAAGTAATTGAAACGTTGGGCGGTGTAAAGTTGGTAAATATGAGAATTTAAAGGCGTGGTTTTGTTAGTGTTTTGGAGGATTTTGGAATTTACTTATATTTTTTTCTCATTTCAATTTGCTAGTCGTGCTAAAAAAATGCAGAATGATGTGCTGGAAGGTGAGCATTGTTTTATGAGAATGGGAGTTTGCATATGGGGGTTGTGGGATTTAAAGTTTTCTAGTTACTCTTTGCATGTAGATTTATTGTCAGCTAATAACAGAGCTTGAGCTTGTAGTTTGGTTGTGTATTTATGTAGGCCGCGTGTGAATTGATTTGGGGTTGTTTCAGGTGTTGGAGGGTCTTGATGCCGTGCTTGATGTTGGAGGCGTGTATGATCCAAGTCGTGATCGGTATGATCACCATCAAAAGGGTTTTGGGGAGGTTTTTGGACATGGGTTCTCTACCAAGCTTAGCAGTGCTGGACTTGTGTATAAGGTATTCATTTGTTTAATTGCAAATGAATGCATGTAGTGTGGAATTTAATAGAAGTTCTGTGTACAATTAAACTATGGCAGTTTAACTATTTTCTTGATTATCAATCTGATTTTTACTTTCTTTCTTTAGCACTTTGGAAAGGAGATTATAGCCAAGGAGCTTCAAGTGGATGAAGGTCATCCAGATGTGCACCGCTTGTTCTTGGCTGTTTACAAGAGCTTTATGGAGGTGCTAACTTCTTCATATGTTTGAGAAATTTAGGTTACAATCCTTATTAATATAATGGATGGTGTTCAGAACTGTTCTTGAGATCTTGCTTTGTGCACCAAAGATTCTACTCATGCTCTTTGCCAAAAAACCATGGGTTATATCAGTGTCCTATACTATACTTCTTATTTTGATCACGTCAAAGTTTTCAAAAGATGATGCTGCATTTTTCAATGGTATTTTAGATAACTTTGGGCATGAACATCTATGTGTGGATGTTTAGGTTTGCAAACAATTATAAGATGAACCACTCATGAACTTAGGAAGTATAATCATGTCTTCTGGATAAAAGAATTCTGCATGAAGCTTCAGTATCAATTGAAACACTCCATGCAATGTATGGGTGGTGCTATGTGGAAAGTTGGGTTGGGCTGGTCCCATTCTAACATTGATATTGTGTGAACTCAACAGTCCTCATTTCCTTTGTCCACAGTTTTATGATTGTTATTTGTTATGACTGTAATCTTTTAAATAGTGTGATTACCAGAGCTTTATTGGTTTTCGACACCATTCCTGGTTTCATTCAATTGCATTGAATTACCACGGGACCAACCTGTCATGTTTCCTGATGTCTTCATAACCTGAAAGTTTCGATTCAATCTGGATGCTTGTTTCTGTTGCTCATCTTGTTTGGCAGTGGTTAACTTTTTTTCTTTTTTTTTGTATCATTCAAGAAATCCTTGTTTTATTTGCTGCAGGCAATCGATGCCATTGACAATGGAATCAATCAATATGATACAGACCAGCCTCCAAAATATGTGAATAACACACATTTGTCTTCAAGAGTTG
This sequence comes from Populus trichocarpa, assembly GCF_000002775.5. Classification (NCBI taxonomy): domain Eukaryota; kingdom Viridiplantae; phylum Streptophyta; class Magnoliopsida; order Malpighiales; family Salicaceae; genus Populus; species Populus trichocarpa. The sequence goes on along the minus strand of NC_037287.2, from coordinate 16,055,886 downwards.
GGAAATTCAACTTGGATTGGACAGATCCTGATCAATCATCTAAGAAGGAGAATGAGGCATTTGAACGAGCAATGGCTCTCGCTGGCAGTGAGTTTTTAGATGTGAGTTTTTACTTTGTTTCAAGAGTTAGGTTTTTCAACAAACTCTTCAATAGCCTTTTTTTTTTTTTTTTTTGCTATCATTCATTTCCTTTTTCCTCCATTAGCTGTCCATGTTGTGAGAATAAAGGGTTCTGACATGCATTTCCTGGTATTCATAACCTTATAGTCACTGACCATATCTTATTTACAGAATGTTCGCTTTCATGCAAAATCTTGGTTACCAGCTCGATCAATTGTAATGGAATGTCTCGCAACTAGATTTGATGTTGATCCTAGTGGTGAAATTATGGTCTTGAAAACATTTTGCCCTGTAAGTTAATATGTGCACATGCTCTTGCACTTATGTTGACTTCTGTTATTCTAGTGATACCTTTTGTCTTTATGTGCTTCACTGCTGTGTATATGTTACAAATGATACTGGTTTCACTATTGCCTTCGTGTATCATGATGGGATTGGTAGTGCTTTGATAATTGCTTGAAACCTGCATATTCAACCCTCAAACCTCGAAAAATGAAAGAAGAAGAAGAGAAAAGCAGTTTGCATTTATGCAATAGAAATAATTGGCTGCTATATGTAGTCCTTAAGTTGGCACAATTCTCTCATGTGATGGTACTATCATCTTGCATTAGGAACTTATTTTTGTCTGGCCATATCTTCTACACCATGGATGAAAAAAAGATGCAGCTATAAACTCTAATTTCCAGAGAATTCTGATTGCATTTTGTATCTTACAGTGGAAACTTCACTTGTTTGAGCTCGAGGGTGAACTGAAGATTGATCCTTTGGTTAAATATGTTCTCTATCAGGTACGTTATGCTTATGCATAGCTTTGTTGGTTTCATTTTCAGATTATTATCTTCTGTTTAAAATGAAGAAACATTCTTTGCAGTCCCTATCATTAGAATATATGACACGCGAAGGAAATTTCAAGGGTGGTTTTCTCTTGATGGTGTTTTAGCATGTGTAGATTGAGGTTAATGAAACTCTCAGATGTGTTTGGTTCCTTGACCTTAGGGTGAGAAGCTACTATAGAAATCGCCAATCCCCAACCCTGACACACATAACAAAGTCAAAATAAAGGAAAAAATAGAGGTCGTCCAGGTCTAGCTGTTAAGTTTATGCCTGTGAAATTTAAGAATACTTGCGATAATTTAATATTTTGCAGGATGACAGGAGCAAACAGTGGCGAGTGCAGGCAGTTGCGAAATCACCTGACAGTTTTGAGAGCCGGAAGGCTCTCCCAGCTCAGTGGCGAGGTCTGAGGGATGATGACCTCTCGAGGGAGTCTCAAATCCCTGGTGGTGTTTTTGTCCACATGAGTGGGTTCATTGGTGGGAATCAAAGCTTTGAGGGGGCTCTGGCCATGGCAGGAGCTGCATTGAAACTTTAAAACACAGAAGAGTGGTTTTATAAAAAAAATTAGAGACATCACATAATTCTAGCAAAGATATAAACTCATTAATTGTCTTCATATTTGAAATCTTGTCTCTGATTTTTGTTGGCTTTCACCAATATCGGAACCCATGTTATTTTATTAGCACTATTTATTTCACAAGTTTTGCTACTCTATTCTCAACTCTTCTCTATTTGTTTCCAATAGCACACAATTTGCTGCTGTCTGTGTGTGAATGTTCCACCGTCCAAAATATTGCAACAAGGAAGCCACATGGTCAACGGGGGTTTCTTTTTCCTGAATCATAATACAATTCCTCCAGGTGCGAATTTGAACATGAAGGTTTGAGGATTTCTTCTGTTGAATTGTTTTAGCTGAAGTATTTTAATTAAATGCCACAGCTACTCCAAACATAACATAAAGCAATCTTTAGTTAAACAAGGCTACCTAAGAAAATCTTTTCCATGTTAAGTAATCTTCCACCACAAAATAGATGTCGCTTGGTACTTGGATATTTCAACTTCAAACGAGCCGAGCACGTAAGTAAATAAACAACTTTTCTGCACCATCTCGAGAAATAAACTCTTGCATTAGAAGATTGGAGAAATTACTTTCGAAGGAGTAGATCATGTAATGAAACAACTTTTCTGCACCATTACGTGAAATAAACTCTTGCATTGGATGATTGTTTAAAAATTTAACTAGTTTACAAGATTCACTCGAGCATACTTGTTTTTCTTTAAAGTTCTTCTTTTTCTTTTTCTTTTTTTCATTCTTTAGCATTGGCTTTTTATATGAAATTTATCAATCTTTCAAAATTACAAGGTCTTGGACAAGTTCCACGGATACTCGACATGAACAACCAAAGTTATACAAAAACTACCTCTAACGTGAGAACAGACTTTAACATGAAGAGGAAAAACAATCGCCTGTTAAAAGGCTACTCTTCCACCACAAAATTTGTTGCTTAATTGGTATCAATCAATGCCAAAGAGGCACAAAGGACAAGATGAGCTGTCGTTGAACCACCTGCGAGCGCAACTTGGATGATAGATGTGCGAACATGGCTGCTCAAGTGCCGGTTCTTCACCTCCCAAGCTTTCCAAACAAATGCTGCACTGTTCCATTGAACTGCTTTCCAGCTTGATTCCCTTCATTAGCTGCCCAGATGAAAAATCAACTCTAGCTCCTCTCTCCATGAGTCTACCCACGTAGCCTGCTATAAAATGCTTGACTATTCCTGGATTGTATTGTAGCCACAGATCAACTTTAATTTCAACAACAACAGGCACTATGCTCCGACGATTAAAACTAGCATCAAAAGCCATCAACACTATCTCGGAGGAGAATCTGTTAGTAATATCCTCAATCCCTTGATCCACAGGCACGCAAAAGACTTCGAGAGCTTGATTAAAGAAGCGTTCTGCCTTGTCATGGGAGAGAAACTGGTGCTGTGGGCAGTACAACGTGGTAGATATTTGCCCTATTTTAACTGGTTCAAGGAGTTTGCATATCCGTGTTTCTACACCTGCAAAACGCTGGAGTTTTCTTGTCGGATACAACACATTGATCGAATGATTAACACAGAATTTGATCAAGAAAGCTGAAGGCCATGGGGGTGTTTGGTTAACTGGCAAGATGCTCTCATTTTCTTGAATTTCTAATTCAATACGAGGAACAAAAGACATTATTTAATTCACCTCTCTCTCAATGAAACTTCTTGATAATAATCACAATTCACACCAAATACTCTCTCCCTCTCTCTACTTGCACTAGGGATTCAATAATCTTGGAGAAGACACTAGAAGCCTTGTTTATACTTTTTCTTTGCAGTGTCCAAGTTTCATTTGGATTTGCAGGTGCCCTAGTTTGATAATGATTTGCTGTTTTCATAAATTGAAATTCTCCTGTAACCATATTAATGAGATCTTCTTTAAAAAAATCAAGAAATATAATTACAAGATAGAAATTCTAAATAAAGATATCTTTATTATTTTTAATGTGTCATAAACTCATTCTTTTTTTTATATCAATCATTCTTTTATATATATATATATATATTTGTTTGTTTTTATTTTAAAAAAATAACTCAATTGAGTACGGTAAATTAATCTATTAGTCAATAAAAAAAGCAAATAACATGAAAATTAGTCTAATCTTCTCTCTCCCCTCCCGTAATTCCACCAACAAACAAAACCCCATAAATATCACACTCACCACAGTCACAATCCAGACTTCAAAGTACAATCCTATCTAATTTCGCTATCCTCAAAATCACCACCGCCACCGCCATGCCAACCCTCACCCACCTCGCCGCCTCCGCCGCCTCTTCCCTCGCATTTTTAAATAACCAAAAACCCACAACAAAATCCCTAATTCCCCCCTCTAATTTAATCAAATACTCCCTCAATTTCAAAACCCTAAAACCCCCTAAACTCTCAATCAAAGCTAAATCCTCCACCTCTTCCAATCCCTCCATCGTCAATGGCGCCTCTGCCCCCTCCGCGCCCGATTCCCTAAAATCACGCCTCCAAAACGGCGAAACTCTCTATGGAATATTCCTCCTCAGCTTCTCCCCAACCATTGCCGAGATCGCTGGCCTCGCCGGTTATGACTTCGCCGTCGTGGACATGGAACACGGTCCTGGTGGCATCACCGACGCTCTCCACTGCCTCCGTGCTCTCGCAGCGACTCGAACCCCGGCGATCCTACGGTTGCCGGAGAGTTCTCCAACTTGGGCCAAAAAAGCCCTCGATCTAGGCCCGCAAGGGATTATGTTTCCGATGATTGAAAGCCCTAAAATGGCTAAGAAAGCGGTGTCGTATTGCAGATTTCCACCCGAGGGTATTCGCGGATCGGCTCATACGGTAGTGAGGGCATCTGATTACGGAATCGATGAAGGGTATTTGAGTAATTACGCGGAGGAGTTATTGATCATGTGTCAGGTAGAGAGCGAGGAAGGTGTGAAAAAGGCAGAGGAAATCTCAGCCGTGGATGGGGTTGATTGTGTGCAAATGGGACCGTTGGATTTGAGTGCTAGCATGGGGTATTTGTGGGACCCTGGGCACAAGAAGGTTAGAGAGATGATGAGGGTATCCGAGAAGGGAGTTTTGAAAGGCGGGGCCTATTTGGGTGGTTTTGCTATGCCACATGATGGACCCATTGATCTTAAGGCACGTGGATATCGTATGGTGTCTGGAACAGTTGATGTGGGGCTATTTAGAAGTGCTGCTGTTGATGATGTGAGGAAGTTCAAAATGAGTTTGATTCAAGGGTCTGATGACGAGGCGGATGATGGCAAAGATGGTGATGACAAGTACTGGAGTGAGTGAGAAAAACAATTTTTTTTTTTTAATTGGAAAATAATAATTGATGCTTTTAGTTGTTTTCTTCTTTCCGTAAAATGTGTAGTGAGTTGGGTTTTTTCCCCTTAATTTTGTTTAGAATTTTGATAGGAGATGGGATTATCAATTAGTCATTGTGTTTACCAAATCCCAACTTTAATTGATGTTTGAATGTGATGGACAAGTGGATTTTTAAAAATTAATTTTGAGCCAAAGTTTTTTTGAGAAGGCATTGTGATAACCCAATAACAGATGGATGGATTTCACGTTCATACTCCACATCCTTGTATTTAAAGATCTTGCTTGTTTCAAGCCAAACATGCTCAAGAGCATAGCCCAAAGTGGATGTAAATTCAGAGAGATGTTAGAACTAATGTTTTTCCGACATGTAATGCTTAATATTTTTAGGTTAAGCTAATGCAATGAGCAGCGGGTTGCAAGGTTAAATATTTTTAGGTTTAGTTATGCACTGAGCCTAAGCGATCATGGGTTTGGAGAGCTACCAAACTCAATGCTTTTGGATTTAGCTATTCGTTGAGCCTAAACAGATGAGTCTGACAAGATGTTAGATCCAACGCTTTTGGATTCAGCTGCGTGCTGAGTCCAATCGAATATGAGTCTGACAAACTGTTAGATTTAATGTCCTTGTGTTCAGTTATGCATTGAGTTCAGGCTGATTTGGATTTAACAAGCTACCACGCCCAATGACTTTAGAATCAACTACACATTGAGCACAAGCGGACATGAGCCTAGGGAGTTGCTAGATGCGATATTCTTGAATTCAGCTAGCAACGTGCTTAGCTCAAGCAAACATGAAGTTTGACAAACTGCTAAACTCAATGTCCTTGAGTTCAGCTATGTTCTGAACCCAAGTAAATATGAATCTAACGATCATTATAGACCTAAGGTTGGGGCATAAGATTTCATTTATTTATTTTTACGACTTTTAACATAAAATGTTAATGTTGAGGGGTATTCATCTCCCTAAACCTCTAGGTGTATAAAAATCTTCTAAGGACCTACTATATTTTCGTTGTTATTAATATTTTATAAGAGATATTTATTTCTCATTTATTGTTGTATAAAAGATATTTATCATTTATTAATACTATAAGAAGAAAATGATTCTTCAATACCTCAACTCTAGTAAAATGATAAAATTCATGAGTTATAAATACAATCTAAACCACCTCAGTAAAGAGTTCATAAACTATATTCTTTAAATATTTATACTTTTAAATGTAATAGCATTTATCATACTAAGACGAACAAAACATCATTGTTCTTGAAATTTTAAGTTTATTATTTTATTTATAGCAATCTCTTCCTTAAAAGATACTGATTTTACTATCTTAGAGTCTCTAAACCCCATTACAAGGAATTATTTTGCAGATGTTAGATATTTTATAATCAACCATTTATTTCCCGAGATTTAAAAAATTTAATATTGATATATACACATGATTATCCACTATTCAAACACTAAACAATTTTATTTATTAGCATATTAAATTTTAAAACATGTTTTATATTATTGCCTATACCTATGGAACATTCCTCCTAGTCAAAAAGGTATCAAAACCAAATTTTATGTATGAATGAGATGGAGACCCATCCTCATTGCATATAAATTTTAAGTCATTTCTCATTGCAACAAAAATGCTGCAAGAGATAGGCAAGAACCCAAGAAAATGCCACGCCAGCGGAACAAAAACAACTACCACATGAAGAAAACTAAAGATAACTATGGAATTAGCTTCCTAATTATGCAATTTCCAAACGGGAGATTTAGATTTTTATGGGCACACTTGTTAAAACTTATATCAGCCAAACACGATCCCTAATTTTAACCATTTAAGTTTGTTGATGTATCGAGAGTTAGTGGATAGTGTCATTTTATTTACAACTTAGTAATTGTTGTTTTTTTAAATTTTTTTTTTTAAAAAATATATTAAAATAATATTTTATATTTTATATTTTTTTTATATTAGCACATCAAAACAATATGAAAACAAAAAAAAATAATTTAAAGCAAATATAAAAATAATTTTTTTAAAAAATTATTTTTAAAATACAAAAACAATTGTTATATTTACCACTAGTAATTATTATATATTTTGTGCATTGAATTGTTTACATCGAGTTTGTTATCGAATTAACATTATGATAATTCACTTAAAAACTTGTCAAATAAAAAATACTTTTAATTTTTTTTTCAAATTCTCTAATCTATTTTTTTTTATTCTCCAGATTATATTTTGAAAAATCCAAAAACAATTCCTAATTTTTCGAAATATTTTGAATCTCTTTTTATTGGCAGATGCATTTTATTTCTTTTTCAACCTACCTAAAAATTTACTTTTATATATATATATATATATATATATATATATATATATATATATATATATATATATATATATATATGTGAGTTATTTTTTTATCTTAGGCGATTCAAGTTTCCCTAAAATTCTTGAACCCTTAACTAATTTTTTTGAAATTAAAAAATTATTTCATTACTCGAATTTTCCTTTCTCCAAAATTATTCAAATTTTTTTATAAAGACAATAGATAATTTATTTTGGCCCAAAAAACTCATAAAAAAAATATGTTTGAAAATGTGGTAGCAATTACGATTTAAAATGTTTTTTTACTTAGAAATATATCAAAATAATATTTTTTTATTTTTAAAAAATCACTTTTGATGCTAGAGAACAAAACAATTTAAAAATATAAAAAATAAAATTTGAAATTTCCAAACACGCCTGTATAGATCATCACACCCACGATCCATCCAATTGGAGAGCGAATGAATAATTTTTTTTTTTGTAGAACGATTCATCATTCATGAACACAATATGCTGTGAGGCTTATGTAGTTGGGGGCATACATGAACATCGAGAGATAAAAAGGTATATGTGATTCAAAATAATGTTTTACTCAATTCTCAATTCTATGATTATATACAAATCTTAATTCAATGCTAAAATAAAAAAATTACCAATCAATCCCATATTTCAAAAACTTCTCAGTTGGGTCCTATTATACATACTAATTATCAACTTTTTTTATCAAATTTTATTCAAGAACCATTTTATTATTGAAGTATGTAAATTAGACGGAAAATATTAATAGACATTGACAAAATAGCCAATCGAGAAATATGTGAAAGATTGGGATCTTAATTGATAAAATATATTTAAGATGAAACTAAAAATTGGGTACAGAATTAATTTCCTAAAAACTTTGTTGACAAAGTGAAGTATCTTTTATCATTTAAACTCTCAACCGGGTTCAGACCCCACTTCCAACCCGACCCGTTTGCAAAATTCCCGGGAAATCACGAGCCCATGAAAATTCCCATGAAAATCATGTATGTATTTTCTTAACTTCTCTAATCAAAGCTTAAAATGCTCGATTTAATAGCTTAACAGCAACTTCGCGCTCTCCCTGTTAGATCCACAAAATAGCAGCAAGAATGGAGATTTTTTACTGGATGGTTTTTGGTGGCCTAGCTGCAGTGGTAGCAACATTGGAGTTGAGCAAAACAAGCAGAGATCGAATCAACACATCCTCTGCTTTCAGTTCTTTTAAGAATAATTACCTTATTGTTTATTCACTCATGATGGGTACATTTTAGATCCGTCCGTTTCTTGTTGTTTTTGTTTAAATTCCTATTGCAATGTGGTTTTATGATTCTTTTCTGGTTTAGAATGGAGTTTAATGTAGTTTTTTTATGTGGATTAATATTATTTTGTGCTAACATGTCTTGTCTAGATCGCATGCGTTTTATCTTCTTTTTGTGGTTCAAGTTTGATGGCATTTTGGTTTTGTGTTTGTGTATTGGGACGAGTTTGATTAAGAATGGAGGTTATTGCAGTATTTTTATGCGGATTAATGTATTTTGTAGTAATATGTTGCCTAGATCTGTTACTTGTAACTAATTTAACGGTAGAGATCTGATCTTGAAAGAGAATGTGGGGATTTTTTGTTTGTCTTCTGCATTTGATAATAATTATGTTACGTTTTGTGGAACTGATTAAATTGATTTCTGGAAACAGCTGGGGATTGGCTGCAGGGTCCGTATGTGTATTACCTATACAGTCAGTATGGTTTTGGAAAGGGAGATATTGGGCATCTTTTTATTGCTGGTTTTGGATCTTCTATGTTGTTCGGGACAATTGTTGGATCGTTAGCAGATAAACAGTGAGATTGCATTTTGATTGATTTCAATGTTTGGTTGTTAATTACTGATCACATTTAGGATTTCTGATTGTTTTTCTGTGATGAGTTCAGGGGTCGAAAGAGAGCATCAATTACTTATTGCATAACTTACATACTGAGTTGTGCTACCAAGCATTCTCCCGAGTACAAAATCTTAATGGTGGGGCGTGTATTGGGAGGCATTGCTACTTCTTTACTTTTTTCAGCCTTTGAGTCTTGGCTTGTTGCTGAACACTTTAAGGTGGGTGATGAGTTGCAGCACTGCACACTCATATTCTTTCTCTGGATTTGACATTCAGTTTAAATTAACTGATGTCCTTTATAGCATTTATAAGTTTCAGAGTATATACTCCAATGAGAGCATTTATGAGCTTCTGAGTAGATACTCCAATGGATTTTATTAGCTGCTTTCAACTTTGAACCACTCCACATTCTGCATTTAACTGAACATTCTCATCATAGGAATTAGGACATTTTGAAGTTTAACTTCGACATGTTAGGGGGATTTCTATCTTTTCTACCACTCTCATTAATCTTATTGTCTATGTTCCCTTTTTTCAGAGGGGTTTTGATCAACAGTGGCTATCAGTGACATTTTCTCAGGCAATATTCCTTGGCAATGGTTTAGTTGCCATTGTCTCTGGTTTGTTCGGGAATGTACTAGTAGACACCTTGGCATTGGGTCCTGTTGCTCCATTTGATGCTGCGGCATGCTTTCTTGCTATTGGCATGGCTATTATAATGTCATCATGGACTGAAAATTATGGAGACCCCTCTGAAAACAAGGACTTGCTCACCCAGTTCAAGGGTGCTGCAGTTGTCATTGCTTCTGGTGAATTTCTAACCTTGTAGTTCACCTTTTAGCTCAGTAGATGCTATGGCTTTATCAAATTCATGTCAACTGAAATTTGCACTTTCACCTTGCCATTTCTGTTTCAACCTCCCAGATTTAACACAGTTGGTTTTGATGGAACATTTTACAATGTAAGATAAAAATGGAGTATAAGATTAGAGATATGCTTGTCCCTTCTCATTGTTGACACTTTGGCCCTTATTATAGTGTGTGAAGGACTGGTGTCACGTGAGTGATCCATGGATCTTCTTCCTTGCTCCCTTTGTTTTTTCCTTTTTTCATGCCTTGTGCATTTTTGTTGATATTATATTTCTTGTGGAATATAGATGAGAAAATCACATTGCTTGGTGCCATACAGTCACTATTTGAGGGTTCAATGTACACTTTTGTGTTCCTGTGGACTCCTGCTCTGAGCCCCAATGGTGAGGACATTCCTCATGGTTTCATCTTTGCAACTTTCATGTTGGCATCTATGTTGGGAAGTTCCATTGCCTCTCGACTGATGGCTCGCTCATCTCTTAAAGTTGAAAGCTATATGCAGATTGTTTTTTTGATATCTGCTGCTGCTCTTCTCCTTCCTGTTATAACAAGTGTATGTAGCCAACTCTCATCTTTATCAATATCTATCTATCAATTATTAATGTGCAAAAAAGGCTGATAGTGGACAAAATTTAACCGTGGTTTTGGAACAGTTCTTGGTAGTGCCTTCCGGAGAGAAAGGTGGAGGCATCTCCTTTTCTGGTTGCATCCAGCTTATTGGCTTTTGCACATTTGAGGCCTGTGTAGGTATTTTCTGGCCATCTATCATGAAGATGAGGTCTCAATATATTCCTGAGGAGGCTAGAAGCACCATCATGAATTTCTTCCGCATTCCTCTCAACATATTTGTATGCATTGTGCTGTACAATGTGAGTGTCATGTCTTGCTTATATACCATGATTGCCTTTTTCTGATGATCACTCTTCCCTCTGATCTGGTTTATTCCTTTCCTTTTGAAGGTCAACGCATACCCCATTGTCTTCATGTTTGGCATGTGCTCTGTTTTCCTCTTTGTGGCATCTCTTTTGCAGAAGCGGCTCAGGTTCATTACAGAGAGCCAAAGATCAAGTAAGTTTTTTAATTGTCTCACTCACAAGCATTGCATGTGGACAGTAAAGCAGTACATTGTAAGCATTTGTATTTTAATTTCAAATTCCTGATTATGGTGATCTTTTCCTGGTCCCTATCAGTTTTTTTCTTAGTTTACATGTCTGATCAATCTTGAATTATGAATATTTTGTTTCAATGTAGGATCACAAGAGTGGACAGCAATGAAAGAGACAGGTTCCGAGGCAGAGCCTTTAAATATCTGATTGAATTTAGACTAATAAACCTCTGGAACTTCTTAAATGTTGTGAGCAAGCCACCTTTTCTCCCTTACTTTCGACAGTGGAGCAGCAACTGGGTTGGCTGTTTGCAATCCAATCAATAAAGGAGGATCGTGGATTATGTCCTGCTTGCAGTTTACAGTAAATGTTTTCTGGGGTTAAGGATGCAGTTGACAGTATATTAAAAGAAACGTTTTTAGGTACATTGGGTCAGAAGCTTGCTGTCTTTAGATCTTTATCATCTACGATTATGTGAACTAGTGTTGAACTACTGCTCCTATATCTTCTTTTTAGATATAAATGCTGGAAAAATTTTGGTGTTTTAATATAAAGGTTTTTGGGTATCTCTTATTTAGCAATCTAAATTTACAGTCTTCTTGTGCAATCAGTTCATAAATAATTACTTTAGCAATTTCGTTATGTATTTTAGTAGCCTCCAGCTTTTAATTATCGCAAATGCGAGTTTGTTTTTCTGCCCATTCCACTCTATTGTACCATCGGATGGAAGAATTTTAGCTCAACCCGTATCTTTTACAGCCAGAAGGAAATAAATCTCGCAAGGACTGGCCTCTATTTGAAGACATACTGGATGTTTTACTGAGATATTGTGGCCTTGTGGGTTTTTTCAGTTGGTAAGCTCATATCAATGGAGGTGACCTATTATGTATGGCATATGCAAAGTTCAAAAGTTCTAATATCCCACTTCAAAAAGGAAAAAAGCAGAGCATCCCACTTTTATTAGTGGAGTAGACGTGTTACAAGCAAAGGCTCCATCGTGGAGAATATATTGAGCTCATCATTGATCATGGCAGACCCCCATTAGAAATGTCATACAATCTGAGAAAGGTTCAGCTTCATGATCTAAGATGTAATCAGACAAATCATTTTCAATGCACCAAATATGTTCATTTACTCTGTACAAAAGTTGAAATACCCGCTCCTATCTGTCTAGTTCAAGCCTCATAAACATGATTGTGTGTCTAACAGTCTTCTGATATATCTCTAGGTAAAAACCGGGCAGCCTTCAACAGAGACTCCTTTAGCTGTTGGGCAGGAAGCCAAGGGACATCCATCAAGGTCGTTTCCCCACCAATTAATGCTAATATTCTCCAACCCCAAGCAAAAATATAATAGCACCCCCATGAAGGCAAGACCAGCATCTAATGACCCAGAAAGGACATAGTTGTATCTTTGCCACAAGTCCGGCTTATACCTATACACAACAAAGCCTGATAGGAAACCGACAAGGACCCAAGTTGTGTAGTTGACTGCAGTTGCCGGGGGCATCATTCCTGTGGCGCCTATTAACACTGGCATGTTAATGAGACGAATCCACTCTTGTTGTGGGAATGCCTTAGCAGCTAGCCATACAAGGATAGGCGCAATTGCTCCAACTAGGAAGAACCAATTCACGGCTTCATATGTACCCAAGTTTCCAAAAATTCGTCGCGGTCCGATCAAACCCCAAATCACAGATGCATCGTAGAAGACATGGTCACTTGGACATGTCCATACGCTATCAGACGCTGTTGAGTCACAAATATCAGTAATTGTTTCCAGTAACCACCATGCCGTGCCCAAGTAGGTAATGCAGGCTATAATGGTTCCCACGACCTAAGTAAATTAGTTAAGAAACTGTAATATTAGTGACAGTGTTGAAAGAAAATCGAGAAATTACAAGGACAAAAGGCTTGATATAGGAATGCAAACTTACTTGTGCCATGAACATTGTTCTAGGAGGGATTTTCATGTAGTGACCAAGTTTGAAGTCTTGCAGGAAAGTTATAGCCTGTGTCATGCTTATGTACCCATAAACCTTAAAGCACATGTTAGCTACTGGATATCCAGGATAGATGTACCCAATTATATACTCTGTGATAATGTTCAATCCTGGTGACTGCAATCAAATATGTAATAAATGGGGGTATTTAAACTGAGTTAGCTCCAACCTGGTATTGAAAATCATCTTTGATTTTGCTAGAAGAGAATACCTGATTAGTAATGGCAGTGATGATCCCGATTGGAAGAGTGAAAGTTATGGCAATTCCACAAGCTAGTAAGACGCCCCACCAAGGCAACTGAAGCTGATCTTTGTAATACTCACAAGCAAATATGGTGAGTGCAATATTAACCAAAAGGATGCACACAAACCACCACTCGGGAACTTGATTGTACTTCCTCATGTGTCTTGTGTGTATGTCCATTGTTTTCTCTTGAAAACTTGCCATGCTTTGCTCCCATATTTCCCTACATTTCAGAACTACACCAAGTTCACAAAAATAGTACAACGATTCTATGGACTACATCAAATCTTAACATGATGCAGATGTTGTTATCTAACTTCAAATTCAGTACCTTCCATGAAAGAGTGCAACATGCACAATCGTAGCAGTGAGTGCAGCAAAACCAACACCATAAGTCACAGCAAAAAATGTGCTAAGGTAAAGAGGTCCTTCACGGTCGTAGGCCGCTAGGTCAAGGTGGAAATTGGAATCAATAATAGCTGAGATATTATACTCTTGACCTGTTGCTGTGAAGAGATCATCGGAGAAGATAGGGAAGGTTTTGGCCTTGTAGACATTAAACCAATAGCACAGGGGAGTCAAAACGTACATGACAAAAACAAAACCTGCCGCAACATTAGCTGTGGCAAACCATGGGCTTGCGAGTGGGCTTCCAAGGTAGGAAGAGATAGTGGACCAATCAAGCCCAAAAGCACCAATTCCAAGCCCATAAAGACCTGAACCTAGTTGTTGGGCTAGGATTGATTTTGGGAATATCCAGCATATCCAAGAGAGTGAAGTTAGCATTTCAAAGAGGTAGCCTGGGAAGACATAGTAAGCGAAGCTGCATGTGAAAGCTATGAGGAAGAATTGGGTGCGTGTCACGCCACCTTTGGACCGTTCTTCTTTCTCATGCAGAGCCCTGCACAACAGCATGTTTTAGTCTGGATTAGTTTAAACATAGTTTTCGCATAGAGTGGAGTAATCAATCAAAACGACTCAAGAATTAAGCTCCTTGGTCAAGAAAGTAAACATATCAAACATCATCTCTGTACAAGAAATGTTCTCCCATGTCAAAATTAAGTTCCTTGCACGTTTCTTTCATCATCTAACAGACGTGTCTAATTTTAGTAAGGAAGATGTAATGTCCCGAACCTCCTTACAGAACGGAACTTTCTAAACTCTTCGATGATTATGGGTTGGTCCCTGACTGGATCCTGAAGAGGTCTGTTTGCTGAAGTTAACCTTCATCAAACCCCTCTGCTCACAGCCATTAGAGAGCTTTGGAGCTTAAAGGGCCTGAAAAATGACACCCCCTCTTCCCAGGATCCAAAAATAATCAAAGAAAAGAAATTCTGATTGTTGAAAAAATGAATTTAAGAAGGAGAAAAAAGGAGGCCGTCTCAAAACGCACCAACCAGTCAAAGCCAATCACCAGCGAAATTCATCACAAATTTGGCAAAACATAATGGATTTCCCAAAAAAAGTAAACAAGAATCAAAGAAAAAAGCTTTACCAAATTCAATTACCTGAACAATGAAACTTGAACAAGATTTGCTGGCCACCACATAGCAGCGGGTTCCACCAGATACCTTCTAAATATCCCAGCCCATCCAAACCCCAACACCTACCATTCAAACAAACCCCATCAACATTAACAAACAACACAACAACCTCGAAAAAATAAAATAAAATAATTAATGATCGAAACAAGAACTGATTACCAACCTGGGTTGTAATAATAACAATGAATGACACAAAGAATGTAATATTTTTCTTATAAAATGCCTTAACAACAGTAACAATATGAATGGCATAAACACTGCCTGCTCCAGAATTGGCAAAGATAGTGATAAGAACATGTTCTTTAACATTGAAAGGTCCTGGATTCAAGGTGAATTCACATCGAGTTCCTTTAAAGAAGACCCGGTCGGTGATTTTTGCAGCCATTAATTGACCAAGAGGCACCACAGCAATCTGAGCAGATATAGCTGTTATAGATAAAGGCTCTGTCCTGTACCAAAAGAACTGGTTGAGAAATGATAGTAGGACACATGATAAAGTGCCTAACACCCACATTCTGAAAGTGAGGACCGGTAGAGAAGGGTCATCTGTTGTAGGTACTGTTAAAGCAACTTGCTTGACAGGTGAGTTTTCTTCATCATGAGCTTGGTTAATCTCTGAAGTTTGAGATTTTGATGATGATGGGAGGTTGTTATCAGTATTATCTTCATCTTTCTCATCCCTGCTCACTGTAATCCCAAATAACGACACAAAAGATCAAGAAACAAGCCAAGCGAACGAGTCTTTTGTTCGGAATTGGAGATTGAGAGAAGGGAGATACTTACTCAGAGGAGTTCTGATGCCATGATGTGTGGTTTCTTCCATGGTTTGAGGTTTCTGCTCTCTTTTTTCCCCTGGGGTTTCAAACAATTGTGACAACTTTGTTAGGCAACATTTAATTTGTAAGGGTTGTGGTCAAATGAACTAACAAGTGTTATAAGAGAGGAGAGAATCTAGGACCATGCGGTGGTTAATAGTAATGTAACTGTAAAATTTGTCTAGTTGAACTAAAAAAAGAGATGCTATTTGCCAAAGATCATTAGGTGAGCTGTTTACGGCTGATACTTAATTTTCTTCCATGACAGGTAATCAATTAATGAACCAATAATTATTCCTAATCCCCATTTACTCAATAAGTATCCTCATTTCTTAGCCTCTTTCATCCTCAGAAATTGCTAGAGGAAATTCAAGCTGTTTTTGCACAGATTGTTCATTGCAAACGGGATGGTTTAACAACACATTGGATTACCACACAAATTAGACCATAAGCTTATGATTTTCTTGCCCACGATTTGAGCTTAGTCAAATCAACTAACTTGACAGTTGTACCGGTAAGTCTAGACTTGTATCCTTAGACCTGTTACCTTGTTGGTTGGGATCTGAAGAGGAGCATTAGAAGTTACGGATTCCCAACCTCGTTTCTTTTTCATGGGGTATTACTTGGAACCACGTTGCACACAGATCTACCATTCAAAACTTAATTCCTTGGTCAAGATTATTGCAGAACCTTCCCATAATTGAATGGACTGCTGGTCATAACTTTTGGTTGGTAGCTCAAACTTGGATCTTGACATCTTTCTCATTATGCCTCCATGCATGCTTGTCTCTTTGGCAAAGTGGCCTTCAATTAGTAGAATCGTGACAGCATTGCAAACAGTGACTGATCAAATTGGTTTTCATGTGCAAAAACTATGCAAGCTTTTTCGATCACGTCAAATACAAATAATTTTCTGAGCTTGCTACTTGGAGAAACTAATAATTTTTAGAAATAAATTTATCTCGCTAGAAAGAACGTGGATTTGACTTGTGAGTTCAATTATAAAGAACGTCATCCTATTACTTGCGAATTAATTATGTGCTAAAGGGGTTAATTTATTGTGGAAATGCGATATTTAAATAGATAGCGTGATTCACAGAACAATAATTATTGAGAGCTCCAGTCAAATGGTAGAAGCAATTGGAGAGGCGTAGCGATTAAAAAAGAAAATTGAATCTATTGCTGGTCCCCGGATAATAATAATAATAATAATAATAATAATAATAATAATAATATGCACGGGGACAGTCTGTAGAGGAGCCCACTTGCTCTATCTGACAAGAAATGATACAATTAGCCATGAATAACGACTGTTAGGCCAATATGTAGGCAAAAGAAGAATAATAGTAATAGTACGATAAATCGCAGTTCATCGAGATTGATCACAAATTAACTCGAACATTTTTATTATTAAAAAAATAATAATAATAAAAGAAGAAGAAGGATATATGTAGCAATGAATGGATTGGACATTTATGGAGATCTTGAAAATTACTTCCTCTGCTATGTAAAGATTCCTGATTGAATCTTCTTGCGTAAAAAAATATTTTATCTCAATTGACTTTCACATTTCATATCTGTTAATTATTATATATTATACTTTAAAACATGTGCGATTTTCCACTACGATTTTATCACTGTGTAATTTTTTTTAATGTGTTCCTCAAATTTTATTTTTGGATGATTTAATCCTATTTAAAAAGTAATTAATTTAAATTCTTATGAAATGGTGAAATTAGAAGAAGAATGAGACTAAAATGAAAAACACGACAAACATGGATGACGTACTATAAGTTTTGAAAAAAATATACTTTGGTTCTCCAACTTTAACATTCATGCAAATTATATAATTTCAGTTCCTCAAAATTATTCCAATTTCATTATGGTACAAAGATTTTTTTTTTGGTCCCTAGTCGAGAGAGGAGAAAGATAGGGGTCGTCGGATTTCAGTGGTAGAGAGAGAAATATATTGTTGGCATTGATTTAAGCCACCAAAATGAGAGATATTTGTGTGAAATTGTTCCATTTGAGGAGGAAAGTTAATATTAGGTGTTTTTTGTACCTTAAAAGTTCGTGAAAAAACAGATCTGAGCTCGGGTTGAGTTTGGTTTTGGGGATGGTTTTTTGAGGCCATGGATAGGTTTGTCATGGTTTTTAAGGTGTTTTGGGTTAAAAATAGATTGAAAAACAGGTTTTTTTTCCTCGATTCTTTGGCCACCACAATGGCCCAAATTTAGGCAAAACAGGCGACCTATCGTCTATTTTTTTTTTAAGAGACAGATGACATGTCGTCCACTCCAAACGCAAATTAAAAAAAAAAGGGGGGGCTTACCTGGCCAACAACCCCTAGCCTTCTTTTCCCCTTATGTTTTTTTTATTACAATTGATGTTTTTTTAAAAAAAACTTAATTATATTTACATTAATACCTATATTCTCTTTTTTATTTTATTTAGAGTCTCTTTTAAATAATTGTGATTTTTTTGTTATACATTTAATTTTTGAAGAGGTTTTTCTTATCCATCTATAGTTTTGTTTTTATCTTTTGTATAGATAAACTATGTTTTTTAAAATAACAAATATTTATTTTCAGATGATATTTCTAATATGTGTAGTCTTACATGTTATTCTTTTTTTTATTCAATCAATTTAATATGCTTGTCTATTTCTATTATCATTTGATTAATTAGCAAACATGATTAGGTAAATGTTCTATCTTTCGAGATTAAATATCTTAATCTACATTTGTTTCTTGGTTTTTCAAGTTTTGTTTTTAAATGTCATTAATAATTTTTATTTATTTATTAGTGCACATAATTCTCAGCTTATTTGATTACATGTGTGCTTAAACTTTTTGATTTGTTAATTTTTTTGAACTACAAAAATATATTGAAAAAACCTACATATATAATTTTTTATAGAAAATAAAAATATTTGACCTACGGTAGGGCGCAGGTCATGTAACTAGTGAATTCTTTATTTGTTGTAATTTTTATTTTTTTTTTGTAAAAATGATTTCTTATTTTAGAGAATTTTACTAGAAAATAAAAATAATTTTCTTGTATTTCATAAAAAAAAAACAATCATTCAGGACTCTATATATAGTTATCAAGCTTAAATTATAACAAAACTAATTAAACATATTTGATTTAAAAAATATTAACACATTTTTTTTAAAAAAAAGAAACTATCACACATTAAAAAAAATATTTTAAAAGATAGCATGGTTTGATAAAAACTGCAATTCCCAAGTGCGGTACTTTAAAATATCATACTTGGAAAGTGTGGTATTTTAATTTCAGAAGAGAGAGATAAAAAAAAGGCATCGGGGTCACATTGAAACTCTGGTTGACCGGTCTTTAGGCAATGTGTGTAGCTCACGCCAACCACTGGTGATGACTTTCCTTGATGTTCATGAATTTTTCTCATCAAGTTCTTTTCAATGATAGTGAGGGTGTTAAAATCCATTAAAAACTGCTATCTCATTTTGATCAAAGAGTTAAGCTTTGATCACTCTATGTTGAAATTCATAAAAAACCTTAGAAAAAACTCTATAAATACACACGGTGTGAAAGTTTAAAGACCTAACATAGAAGGTCTAACAAGTTTTAAAAAGAATAGAAAAGAAAGAGGAAAGAAGAAAGGAAAAAAGAAGGGAAGCAACACCCTCTAACTAGCAAGCTTGAAGAATGTATAACTATGTGAAACCTCAAGAGTGGAGTGTAAGTGGTATGTTTACTCATGCTATTTTTAATGTTTAAATTTTAATTTTTTTAATATTATTTATATTTTAGTATTTACATGGATTGATAAATAAAAAAGTTGTTATGATGGCTTAATCCTATTTTGAAGTTATTGATTCTTGATTCTCGATGCAATCTGAAGTACAAATAATTGTGAACTGGTTCCCTCTTAACTAAAGATTTGATCTTTGCACTCGCTTTCATTTCTATTGTGTTTGGTGCAGATTTCTTGTCAAATAAAAGATGGTAGCTTCTCTTCATATCGATCGTTTTATGCGTTCTTGCTTTTGATTTTGTTACAGTGAATTAATATTTTGTTTTTGGGTTTTTATGGATTCCCAGAAAGGATCTTGATCTCGGTGGTACTGGTTAGCTGGTAGGTTTTGTTTAGTGATTTTCAATGGCAGAGGTGGTTGGGCCAAGGTTGTACAGCTGCTGCCATTGCAGAAATCATGTCGCTCTTCATGATGATGTCATTTCTAAGGCTTTTCAGGTCAGTGAGAGTTTGGATGAATCGGTAAAGAAAAGTTAAAATTTATTTCGTCTTGTATTAATCAGTTTATGTATGTTTGTCCTTGTTGTGCTTTGATGGTGATTCTATTTGCTCAAAGCATCTGATTGATATTGTTCCGCCATTATTGTATAATTTGAGCTTCGTGAATACTTTTTTCTGTTCTTGCACAGTTGCACCTGATAGAATATTAAGCTCTTAGTTGCAGGGAAGACATGGTCGAGCATTTCTGTTCTCTCATGCACTGAATATCATGGTGGGACCAAAGGAGGATAGGCAGCTAATGACTGGCCTTCACACGGTTGCTGATGTCGATTGCTCTGACTGCCGTGGAGTGCTTGGTTGGAAATATGAACGAGCTTACGAGGAAACACAAAAATACAAGGAAGGGAAGTTCATTCTTGAGAACTTAAATATTGTCAAGGAAAACTGGTAGCAATTGTGCAGCCTTTTTTTTATTTTATTTTTTTATCATATTAATGAGATAACTTAATAAAAAATAAATCAAAATAAACTACAAAGCATAATATAACAAAGAATCTAATTTTAAAAATAAAACTAAAAATAATACTCAAATTAACTAACCAAATATATTATCAAGGTCATAAGATTGAGATAACCTAATTAAAATAAAATCGAAGAGAATTATGATGCTCATTTTTCAAAATAAACAACATTGAAAGATGAGATATAAAAAAAATAAGTAAATAAAAAAAGCCTTTGAAAGGAGGTGTTGCCTTTGTGTGGAAGGATGCATCATCTATTTTTTATTTTTAAAAAAATATTTTTATTTATTAAAATACTAAATTGTTTCTTATTCAAATTTATTATTAAAAAAAACCCAGGATGAAGAAATGAAAGTGTTCTTGGATGTTAGTTAAAGTTCCTTTGCTTTTAAAGGTAATTTGATCATTTGACATTGCCTTAGAAACTGAAATAAACCAAGCAAATGTGAGCGAGTCTCCTGAACCAAAGTTAATCTTTAATCCCGCAACCCATGAAATTCTAGATCCAAGCACAACCAAGAAGCTTAATTTCCAACAATTTTAATGTTGAAGTATGAAATCAGAAAAATATCAATCTAAAAAATCTACCCAAGTAAAATAAAATAGCAATAAAAAAAATAAAAATTAAATCTGACAAGAGAAAAAAACTGAAGGAGGATGAAATTGTAAAAAAACTCAATTTTAAAAATTATCCTAAATTAAAAAATAACAATTAAAAGAATAAAAATCAAATTTGATAGATAAAAAAATTCAAGGAAAATGAAATCGAAAATTTTAAATAATTTTATAAATTATTTAAAATAAAATAAATACTAACCAATAGAACATGCACCAAATTTGAAGAAAAAACTAAGGGTCATCATGATCTTCAAGGAAGAGAGAGAAAAACAATGGTTGCCAACATCAAAACAGAGATTATGAAGTCACAAACGTTGTCCAGGGGGTCGCTAAAAGGATTTTGAGTGTATTTGGTATTGCGGTAGCTGTTGTGGTTGTGGTTTAAAAAAAGTTGTTTTATAAAAAGTACTTTTAATTGAGGTTGGTTTGAAAAAATAGGTGTTTGGTTAAAACTATGGTTGAAATTGAGGTTGAAAAAAAGTAGTTTAATGTGTTTAATTAAGAATGCTTTTGAAATTGAGGTTATAAAATAATTTAAAAATATATATTAATATTGATGGTTTTAAATTTAAATATTGTAGAATTAATTATTCCTATTACATCATGAAATAAATAATACTTTATATAAAATATTTTTTATTATTCTATTAAACAATTTATAATTCCATTACGTACAAAATTCATTCGATAAGAACTATAGTTTTCATACGTGTAATAAAATTAGATAAAATATTATTAGGTATAAAATTGATATTACAGTGCGAGTAAATTTAATTCACTTTACACTAATTTTTTGGAAAAAAAATATTG
Source organism: Populus trichocarpa (assembly GCF_000002775.5). Lineage (NCBI taxonomy): Eukaryota > Viridiplantae > Streptophyta > Magnoliopsida > Malpighiales > Salicaceae > Populus > Populus trichocarpa. The sequence continues at coordinate 16,034,034 of NC_037287.2, read as the reverse complement.
TTAACATCATAGTGCAAGTGAATTTAATTTAATCTAAACTAGTTTTTTAAAAAAATATTAAAAAAATTAACACACTTGAAAAAAAAACAAAAAAAAACAAAATTGTTCAGTACAGTGCAATGTTCACATGAACAATATATTTATATATACTGTTCATGCTAATTGCACTGTTCAGTACAGTGCAATTAGCATGCACAGTAAACACAAAGCAACAAAATGCTGCTTCTTCTTTTCTGCTTCACAGACGCAAAAAACATGTGGGGTCCGGTCCATACACAGTAAACTGTGTATTTTTTGTTACCAAACGGCTGCTGCGTTTTAATTAAAACACAGCCGCAGCCGCGTAAACAAACGGATTCTTTATCACCTCTTTTAAAACCACTATTTGATCACCCAACACCACCACACATGCCATAGTATCTCCAGCGAGCCTCTCTTTTTTTATTTAAATAATATTATGTATTTATTAAAAGATCTAATTGTTTCTATGCTAAATTGATTGTAACCGAAAAAACATAAAGAAAATAAAAAAAATGTCAATGCATGCCAGTTTATATATATAATTATTTTTGCTTTTAAATGTAGTTTCATCAATTTACTGTTTATAAAAATTGAAAAGTTAAAAAAAAACCCTATAAAAGCTTTTTTTTTTTTTAAAAGTAAAAAAGCCATCTCACTAAAAAAATACGTGCAGACCAATTTTCCCTTGTCAATTTGTTAATCTCCAATGAAAGATAGTAATTCCCAACAAAAATATAATTACATTGTTACAATATACAGAGTGTTTTGTGTCCTAGTCTACCGTAAATACTACCCCTTTTCATTTTTTGTTAATGGTACGCAAAAAGAATTAAGCAAAATAATCATCATTGTGATCTTACTCGGACTTAGTTAGACCATTTTGTTTGTTCAATTCTAACATAATTTGATCACTTAAACAGGTTTTGCTACAAATTCCATGGATCATGCACCGATCTGCAGGCTATTCAAACACCTAAGCTGCTATAAATGACAACGAAAGACAATAAATCAAAGAAGTGAATGAGCTCATGCCATTAATCAATGAATTCAACCTAGTACCCCAATTCTCTATATACACAAAAAAAACAAACAAATGATCAAAGTTAAATTGAATGATCAACAATCAGCCAAGACGAACAAACCGGATCTGCCGAAAAAAGAACCAAACCCCAGTCACAATATGAAAGGCAACCACCATAGCAAAAGTAAAAAGAAAAATAAAATCTAAATGTGTGTCTAATCATCACATAACGGATATCTTCTTTGTGATCCCCCTTTTCTTGGCATTTTCTATGGCTTCCTCCCTCATCTTCATGAGTTCTTGGAGACACTGATTATAATGTGAATCAATGGAATCAAGCTCCTGCTTTAGTTCAGAACCATCTTTGTCTGCTAGGGACAGAGAACAAATGCTAGACATACTTGCGTTTCTTGACATACCAGAGAATGAACCGATATAGGAGTCATTGGAATTTCTGGTAGATTTGTTATGTTTTGATATACCATCTTCAAGCATCCCAAACTCCAAATCATACATATTTGATTGAAGACAACAATCAGAGGATCCCAAAGACTTGTTAGTACCGGAATCAGAGGCAATAGCCATATTATATTCAGCAGATATGTCTGAATTGACGGATTGTTTAGTCTCAAGATCTGTCATGTTAGTCAATGGTAAGAAATCAGGTTTTTTCACCGCCTCAGAAGTTGAATGGTTTTCCAGTTCAGAAGAGCCATTTCGTACACTTGGTGAAGTATTCCAGCTAGGAACGAGCTTCGCTATCAAGTTATCAATCAACTCAGCAATGACAGCCACATCTTCAGTTAACAAATCAAGTTGTTCAACCATCTCCTCAGCAATCAAAACCGCAGTATCCGAATCAAGATAAAAGGTAAAATGGATATTCCTTGCTCGACCTGTTACAGCAACGACATTATTTAGACCACAATTGAAAAGAAGAAATAAAAATGATAAATGTTAGTTTGTACAACGTCAATTCTCACCGCATGGATCAGCAATGCGCAGAGTCAATGAAACTGTATTATCATTGTTTTTCGCCCCCCTCAATCTGAATTCATTATTCTCAGTGAACCTACTGAGTTCTAGAGTTGAAAACTGTGGAGATTCATTGATGCTTTTTGTACAAGAGCCCACTGAAAGTTTCTTGCAGTCAATGTCCATGAGATGGGATTCTGATTGCAGCAAGTGGACTTGTCTGGAAATAAGATTTGGTAACTGTAACGAACTAGAAACAAGTTCCTTTGAATTTTCAGTTGCTAGGAATGGATCTTTCAAGAGCTCTATTGCAGGCAATCTTGTAGATGCTGGAACTAAACACTTCTCTATGAACACCTTAACCTGGTGGTCACTCACCTTACCGAGGGAAGCAGGCTTTATGCCCTGCAATAGAAGTTAAGAATGATGACTACATGAGCACTTGTATGTAAATTCAAAGTAAATCAAATGCGGCAAATGGACTTAAACTCACCGAGGAGACCTTCTTGTATATCTGCGCAGGATTTTTGCATTCACTATATGGGTATTCACAAGTAACCATCTCCAACATGCACATGCCAAAAGAATAAATGTCAACAAGCTCATTGTATTCCTCTTCATAGAGCTCAGGAGCCATGAATTCAGGTGTACCTGCAGAATAAAGAATGAATTACAGAGTTCCAATGCATAGAGATATGACCAAAGTCATAATGGTTCAGAAACTGAAGCTGTTACCTATGACGCTTCGTGCAATGGGCTGTTGCATGACAATTGCTAATCCAAGATCTCCAATCTTAACTTCTCCAGTGTTTCCATTAACAAATATATTGTCACATTTCAAATCACGATGAATGATAGGAGGACTGTGAGTATGTAAATAGTGTAAGCCTCGAAGGATTTGCCTTGCCCAGTTTTTGATGGCTTTCATGTCAACAGTCTTGTGCTTCTTTCGATACCTAGATCCCAAAATAACAACAAATTACACAAACAAACTTGGAAGACAAATGAAACATAAAACATAAAAATCAGATATAGCAAATGAAACTCACTGCCTCATACTCCCAGAGGTGAATAACTCTGTGATGATGTTTATAGTCTTATTCTTATCATCTACCCAAGAGCTATAAAACTTGATGATATTTTCGTGTTTCAAAGACTTCAGCAGATGAACCTCTGAATACAATCTCTCAAGCTGCTGTGATGATTGCAAGACATCTTCAATATTCACTTGGTTCCAAGCCACTTCAATCCCATCAACTTCATCAAATGCCTTATATCTGCCCATAATAACAAAAAAATCCAAACCAGAGAACGAAAATGTCAAAAATTACCACAGGTTCTTCATAAGAACTTCATAAAGTACGTGATCGACAAGGAAACTAAAAGATATAGATTTAAGAGCCATACACAGTCTTGAATGCTCCTTTCCCCAGAAATTCATCATTCTGAAGCAGCAAAAACAAAATAGAAATTAATATCAGATATAGCAGGCAAATAACTCAATTTTCAACAACTTCCAATTTCGTTTGATGCTGATACATAAGAAAGTACAGCAAAACCTATCAATTTAGCATCAAAATCTGTAACTAAAATGCCATATTCATAACTTAAATATCAATTTAGCGGCAACACTGCTAAAACACCTAAATTCAGCTAATTTGAGAATCAAATAAAAATGCCTTGCCAAAAAGCCCTAGTTATTGAAAATGAAAATTTCAAGCACAAGAATTCACACCCGAATGTACCGACCGGTCGGATCTTTCTCTGCGAAAACACCACCACCATCTTCACTTAAAGAACCGAAATCCATATCAACAGAAAACACACGTGATCCACCAAAATGACGCAAAAAAGAAAAGAAAAGAAATTGACTTTGTGAACAAAAGAAAAATGATCAAATCAGCTTAATTGGATGGAAAGAGGAGAATTGAAGAGAAGAAACTTTTTTCAGAGAAAGCTTCACAAGCAATCGAATAGGAATCGAATGGAGAGCGGAATTGGAATCGGAATCCGAATATGAAAAACATATCAGATTGCTCTCGTGATTCCAATTCCTTGCGATTTCGAATCGATTTCCTCATCATACATGACCTAGATCCACCATATTTCTATTGCATGCATATTTTGTTTTTCAATTATCTCTCCTGGTTAGAGCTTGAAGAAACCCTAATTCTTTTAGAGAAGAGAAACCCTAATTAGTCCAATTTGGGGAAAGAATTTATCGAGAGAGGGGCGCGTGTATTCACTATGATGAGGGTGCGTGGGATTAAGGTGTTTGAATTCACGGGGGATTTGGATTTGGATTTGGGCAAACCTAAATCAATCCTTATATATATATAGAGAGAGAGAGTCTGTAACTGCGAAGTTTATCAATTAAGTCCTCTATCTATCCACCTTCTTCAATCAGATCCTTACGTTAGAATAATTGAGAGAGAAAAATTCACGTGTTATTCATTTGTTATGAAACTATCCCAATGACCAAAAAGCCTTAAACACAAAAAACCTCATTCACAATGTAATGCTCAGGAGAACTAGATCTAGTTAGAAAACTCTTCGAATAATAGGTGTAATATTTAACACCGTCTTGAACTGTTGTCACTGAAGAATCCGATTGAAGAAAGGTAGACAGATAGAGGACTTAATAGATACAATAAGTAGTTGGGGGACTAATCTGAGGATTTCCCTTGTGATTTTCCTTTTCCTTTTCCTTTTATTTATTTACTTTGAAAGGAAAAGGGAATTCTGGATTATTTCTTTTTTTCCTCACAAGATAAAGAAGGATGAAGATGAGGAAATAGAGGCCAAGTGGGCCTGTGTTCCAGTATTAGAACTTAGAAGTCTTTGTTAAAGTGAAGACATGAGGAGTCATAAAATAACAATTTGATAATAATAATAATAATAATAATAATAATAATAAGCATTTTTCGTATAAAAAAAGAAAAAAAATTACCTCATCATAACCTTAATCCAAGAAGGTTATGATATTTGAATAATATAAAACGTTATATTTAATCAATCCTTTTATGTTATACATCTTAAATTACATTAATATTTCAATAATTCTTAATAATACAAAATATTTTTAAACAAACGCTAAAAATTAAATTGAAAATAATATTTTTTAATCAATTTTTTTATAATGAAAATATCAACTCATTATACTCACCAACATTACCACAATCACTATTATTTTATTATTATTTCACTATAACTTTCCACCACAACGACAATGACATCATCATCAATATCGCTCATCATCATTAATCTTGATTACAGTCGTCATTTTATTAATAATATAATTATTATTTTATTATCATTTCATCATAATTCAATATTACCACCGCCACAACACCAATTTGTTATTAAAGCAATCATCCTTTTTTTGTTATAATTAATATTATCATTATCATCGTAATTATCATTTGTGTTTTTACCATAACTATTATTATTATTATTATTATTATTAAAATATTGCAGTTTTTCTTAAAAAACAATTTAATACATATGAAAAAAAAAATCATTTTTCAATAAAAATATATTTTATGTTACCCTAAGAAGAAAAAAAACTGGCTGTTTCTTGACTGATCCACAGCCCCATTCTCAATTCATTACTATCATTCAAAAGAAAAGATCTCACTTGGCAAATAGAAGAAGATTAGTATATTTGTCAAATTAGGTGCCACGTCAACAAAAGACATAAAAATAGTTAAGCACGAAGCTGCCTGGGAAAAAAAAAAAAAAAAAAAAAACAGAAATTTCCAAGAGTCTCACCAAAGGACATTCGTTAGTCTTGGAGTGAAATTATGAGTCGACAAAATGAAATGGATGGATTTCCTTCTCTTTAGCTCCAAATAAGCTTAGCTAATCTTGTTCAGTTTTCTGAATCACTGCTCGTCAAGAAAGCAAAAGAGAAAGCATGGCGCGTCCCATCTTCCTTGGAAAGGGAATGACGAACCCATTACTTTCCACCATTACAGAATACTAATTCTTATGCAAGGAAGGTAAGACAATTGCCTGATCTTAGAGCTGTTCTTAAGAAGAATGTCACCATTACCGAGAGAAGGAAAATTGTTATCAGGAGGACTGGTCGTGTTAATCACAATGACTACATCAGTTGCCAGCTTCCTGATGATATTCTTCTCACAATTCTCTTCTCCCAATCTAAAAGAAGCTGCTAGAACTGGCGCCCTTCCCAGAAGATGGGAGATACCTGTGGTAGGTTTCTGGAAAATTTAATGACGCGTCGTCTAGTTTTTGGGGGTGGGGGGTTAACATGTCGTCTGCCCCTTAGTTCAACCAGAAAAATATAAGGGACCACGCGCGTAGCATATTTTGACAAGCCGCATGCACGGCTTGTTGTATGTGTATGGGTTAGGCCACCAGGCCCAATCGCTTGCCCTTTTTACATAAGTTATAATTATTAAATTTATGTGCTTCATACATGACCACGTGGGAATTCGATTTAAACTGAGCTTAGTTAACTTAAATAAATTTAAATTTTTATATATTTGTTAATAAAGTATTTTTTTTTTCCTAATATTAGTAGGCATCCTTCGGGCCCTGCCTTTTTTTTTTATTATTCAATCACTTTTCTAATATGCTGATTTTTTATTATTAATTTGGTTATATACAAATCTATTTATAAAAAATAACATTATTAGATGTAACGGAGCCTATAATTTGTTTTACAATATTAAATATCTTAACATTCATGAATCTTTTAATTTTTCAATTTAGTCTTTGATTAGAGTTAAGAATTCTTTTTATTTATTTATCAACACATATAATCATTAATTTACTTAATTAGATGTACGCATCAGCTTTTAGATATAAGATTTTTTTTTCTTTATAGAAAAAATCATGTTCAAAATGTCTTAAATTTTTTTTTCCATTGAGAAATTTTTTTTTCCAGGTCCATGACATGGGAACTTTCTTCAATATTCTTGGCATAATAATATTTATTACATTATTTCATCAATAATTAAGATTTTTAAGTTTTGAAGAGTTTAAAAGGAGTCAATGATGCAATGTGATAAATTAAGTATAAATTTTAATATAATCTTTATATTGAGCTGAAATTTTGATAAAAGATTTGGAAGATCATGTTTTCTATTGGGTTAAAACTTTATAATGATCAGAGATCTGAAAGACCTTTAAATAATACTTGGAAACTACTATGCAAGATTTTCTTTATTTACCTTATTACATTTGGATGCTTTTTTCTATTTAACTTAGAACTTTTAATTTAAATAGTATTTTATTATTTAGGAATCCTAATGCTAGACTAGATGAATTCTATTAGATAAGTTTTAATTAGAGATCATTTCATATAAAGAATTTCAGGTCAAATTAATATAAATAAGGATGTCTAATTTATTTTAAGAATATTCATATTATAACTATTATTTAGATTTTATAAAATACTAAAATTTTTCCCTCTAAATTTCTTTACAATTTAGGTTTGTAATTTTAGGGTTTGAGAATTTTAACTTCTATTCACATCGTACACTCCGATGATGGACGAAGACGGTAGCACCCCATCATGAAGTAAAGGCCCTCTAAGACATTGTACGAGCTCAGGAGCAAACTAGATCGTTTGGTGCTATCTCATGAACAAATTACCTATCCTCCTCTCATTGAAACAAATAGTGTTTCTAGTTTTGTTGGTGCTTGAAACATTTTTTTTTTTTTCGGAGCAATCTCATGAACAAATAATAGATTGATTGGAGCAAGATATAACAGGTTTAAATCGGTTAATGGTCATACAAATAAGTATCACAAAGAAGATAGGAATGTACTTGGAGACTTAACTCTAAGCCAACCTTACCTTAGACCTATTCATGAGATTTCACCTAGATAATCACTTCTTTATGTGGAGGAATCTGGTGAAAGAAGAATTTAAAAGTCATCTAATCACGTTAAAGATAAAGTGGCAAAAAAAATTGTTGACAAACAATTTTAGTTTTTTATTTTAAGTTGAAGAAGACAAAGTAAAACGATGAACTTTAAGTCATGGATAAAGATTTTGCAAACAAGAACATAGTGGAGGACATAGTGATTTCTGACAATTTTTCTAAAAATATTATAAAAGATATGTTTTTAAGTTTTTTTATATTCAAAGTTTGAAGTATTAGAAATTATAGATGAGAAAGGGAACTATAAATGAACTTGTTTCATATTAATTTTGACAAATTCTGAAGGACTTGTTTCATATTAATTTAAAATTTCATGATGATAAAAATCATGAAAGTCTTCAAATCAGAAATGGAAGTTACTATGTGAAATCGTCTTTATTTTGAAATTTTTTTCATATTTAGATTATAACTTTTAATTTAATTAGTATTTTATTATTTAAAAATACTAATGTTGGATTGATTATATTAGTTAGGTAAATTTTAATTAGGAAACTTTTTAACTATTTCCCATGCTTTTATTGGCATATAAATATTTCCAGCCAATGACTGTGATCGTTAGTTTGTTATAATATCATAAATGTATAAAATATGTTGGTCAAAAACCTATTTGCTTGTGTCACCAGAGGCTTCCAGCGAAACAAGGTCATCTTACAATTTGCAGGTTTATCTGCATTGTCTCTGTAAGGATGGAGAAGGCCATATCAGGACATTTGAGCTTGCAATTACTAGGTTATGTGGAATGTTATTCTCTAGATTGCATTGAAGACTTGTAGCTAAAACATTGATGACAAAAGATATCAGCTAGACTATCGAACATTTATTCTTTGCTATAGTATCAGCTAGTCAGTTGACCCGCAATCCGTCATGGGTCACGGGTTGGAATGACACAGTGAATAACATGGATAGAACTAGGGTTTTCATGCTTGAAGGTTACAATCTTGACAATGGAGAGGAATTAAAGATAATCTCTAAATATTTAAATCTTTATAAAATAAACTAGTGCTACTGTTAAAGAGAGAGTTGCAAAAAATTAAAACAGGTTGATGTCCGTTTCCGAAACTATCAAACATACAAGCTTAAGAATCTTATAGAAAGGGGAGACAAAGGCAATGTAGGTGCCATTAGCAGCAAGTCAAAAACTACAGTTCACGGAAACCAGCAACAGCAGTTAACAGAAGCCAACCCGCAAGGTCAGAAACACAACCGTAAAAACTGCTACGGAGGCAGCCACATGACTGGCTTAGTAATTTCTCAGATAATCTAAACATTAAACAGAGAATTATAGTGCCAAGGTCTAGGACTCTAGGACATTTAGTAGTCTCAAGCATGAACATGGTGCTCTCAGTTTACAATTCAAGTCAATTCCTGAAACAGGTTTCCCAAGTAAAACAGCATGCATTTCACAAGTCTTGCATTCTATCAACAGCACATGATAAAGCACTCAAGTGAAATTTCAATCCACTCTTGCAATCAATGTCGATAAGCAACTAGAAATTCCAGATCGAGATATGTGCAAGATCAATATCATTATTTCAACCCTACTTTCCACCTTGACTCCATTTGTTTGATTGACATTTGCAATTGAAAGAAAATGGAACATCACAAAGAGACCAAAGTAGCTATCTTCTCCGACTATCATTGCCAATCAAGTTGAATTTGGAAAGAGAAATACAACAAAGTATCCTACTTGATGGTCCTGCTTCTGACTGCTCTTGATAGCTCGACTTGGCATTACATTGCTCTAGTTCAGCTCCACAAAAAGGCTGGCTTGAGGGTGCAAACCTGCTTCTTTTAAAGATAGAGAGACCTTATCTGTACCATAGACAACTCGGGGAAAGTTTGAGACAAGACTGTAATTCTCAACATCTAAGCAACCCAAAGAATCAACATAATCATACAGGGACTGGATAGTGGCTGTACTGTGGAATCTCCTCTCTTTGCGTTCTCCCGTTGGAAATCGAACCAAAACCTGATTAACAAAGTTACATTTGAAGTCATAGATTAGTTCCAAAAGATTCACATGACAACTCTTCATAAAGACACTATGAGGGTTAGGAAGTCCAGTAGATCAAAAGCTAAACGACATAAAAAAAAAAAAAAAGAAGAAAAAAACACACTTATGAAACCAAGTCAAGGCTACATAGAGTACCAATGCTTGTAGTACAGAAAATTGAGTAATCATCCTGAAGTCCTAAACAATAAAAGATTACAGATAACAGCATCATTAAAAAAGCAATAAATAAAATAAGACACGTTACTTGTGTAACATTAGGTCCCTTTTCAGGTTCAGCACCAAGCGACAAGGCTTTCTCCTGCCGCATTCTTGCCAGAGCCGCCTCTTTTTCTGCAGCCTCACGTGTTGCTCTCTCCTGAGCCTCTTCTTCCTCCTTGCGCTTTCTCTCTGCCTCAGCAGCCTCCCTTTCCAGACGTTCTTGTTCTTCTCTCAGTTGTCGTTCCCTAGCCTGAAGCATAAAAGAAAAAAGAATACAAAGGCAAATAGAAAATCATCACCACCATGCAAAAAGAAAAGGACCATCACATCTGACCAACAGTACCAACATGATATAAACTAAATGCTCAAGTAAAAAAAGAAAAAAGAAACAAAGGCATACTTGATCGGCTTCAAGTGCTGCTCTGTATGCAGCATCTTGCTCCTCCCTCAAACGCATGTTTGTTGTTCTCTCCTCCGCTTCAAGTCTTGCTGCAACAAGAACCGGGGCACTTTCTTCAAGAACTCTCTGTAGTGTCATGAGCATTTCTTCAGGAGATTTTGGACCCTCAACCTAGATCAAGAGAAAGATGCACATAATTGTCAGCAAAAAGCTACTAAGCAACAACACAATTAAACAAGTTGAGTCTATTTAAGACCCAGAAACCTCCAAACTAAATTCCAGCGAACTCATGAATTGGGTAACACCTAAATATTCAATTAAATGCTTCAGCAGTTGACACAGATGACAAACAAGTCATTAAAGGCTCATCGCCCAAACCAGAGTGTTTTTGAAGGAAAATTGAGCTATATTTGAAAATGAAAAAGATATGGAAACTTTGGTGCATATGTAAAAGGGTGGGATAAACCCATGCTATTGCAAAAAATGTTGAAAAAGCTCGATATGTGAGGTGGAGAGTGCGTTAATTGCATTCCATGGAAAAAAGAATTTTCATGAAAAAATGCACACAAACCTACCATCACAAGGAAAATACAAAATGAAATCTACAAGTAGGATAGAAAACAAGAGAGTAAGACACCGTAAATCCAACAACATCAAGTACCCAAGAAACTATACAGAAAAAAATAAATCAACCCTATAGAATAATACCGAGGTTTCAATGCAGTAACTATATTTAAAGAAACAATCACAATGTACCAAAGCTTAATATCTCTGATGGCCCAATGCCAAATTCAATCACCTTTAACACTTTCCCGTGCAGAGTTGAAACAAGGTACTATCCCTTCCCCCAACAAACACAACCATCTACTTCATAATTTGCCTAGCCAAATCTATCCCTGCAAATCCTAATTTCCCTCATTCAATAATCAATTCAACAACAACAACCATAATCAAAATAGGAGTACATATAGCTCATCAAAATCATTCAACATCTCAAATTAAATCACCACACACCGAAAAGAATTACCTGTTGAAGCAACGCAATCCTCTGATTTGTAGCAGGCATAACAACAGCACAAAACGGAAACCTTGAAGCCTTCAAACTATTACTCATCTTAAACCCCTCACTCCCTCTAAGACTCCCACCCCACGCAACAAAATTCTCATTAACAAACGCGCTAAAAACCTCCGAACACAACGTCCCCTCACAAAACGCCGGCGTATCAGGATGATCCGGGGAATGCAAATACACAAACAACAACTTAAAACTATTCCTCGACCTCGTCAACGCATCCATAAATCCTTCACCAACAAAATTCGGCCTACTAGAAGAACCAGAACCACCATAATCCCTCTCAAATTGAGCAATAAACTCCAAGGCTTCTCTCGACGCGGCGGAAACAGTTACCAATTGGGCCGAAGAATCCCCACCCCGGCCCGAATTCGAGCTAAACCCAATAAAACCTAATGAATAAGAGAAGATACTACCAGCAGCCCAAAATCCAAACCCAACAGCACCAGAAATTAACCGTAAACTACCAGAAACGATTGAGATTGGTAAAGTAATTATTTTCCAGCCCAAACCAGGAGGAGGAGGAGCCACGGGAGCGATGGCGGTGGAATCGGAACGATGAATGGATGAAATGGGTGGTTCGACGACGGTGGATGTGGTGGCGGTGGCGGTGGATGAGGAGTAAGAAAGGGGGTCATTATTGTGATTAGAGGTGAAAGAGGAGATGGCGAGTTCGAGGTCCCAATTATGGGCTTGGAGGATCTGGGTGCATAAATCGGGATCTTCAAGGCCTGTAATTGCTTGAAAATACGCTAATTTATCTGCTACATCAACCATTATTGAATTACAGTAGCTTTCTTTCACTCTGATTTTTTATTTCAGAGTTTTCTGGAGGAAGTTTCGATCTTTTTTGGGGAGAAATGGGAATGGAAGGAAAGAGGAACACTTGTTTTTAACTCGGAGGTTTATGGTGATGACCGACAGGGAATATAGGCGTGCGTGCGTTCGTTATGTATTCATATAGTTTTCCGTATTATGAATTTGGAATAATTTTATAAAATTATAAAATTTAATATTGAAAATTAAAAATAAAATTAATAAATAAATAAAATATATAAAAACAGTATTCTAATAAATAATATCATAAAAAAAAATACATTAAGAAGCCCTTCTCCTTTAATTTTCTTTTTAATTTTTGTTTTTACGGTATATTATGGACATGGTTGCCTTTTAAATTACAATAATGCCACAAGCCCCCCCCCCCCCCCCCCCCCCCCCCGGGAAAAAAATTAGATCCACTTTTTAGGGCTGTTTAAAAATGCGATAAAAATTACATTTTAAAATTTTTTTAATTTAAAAATATATTAAAAAATATTTTAATATTTTTTAAAATTCATTTTTTATATACAATTTTTAGAGAGATAATATTTTGAATGCACCGACAAACACGCCCTTATTTACTGGACAGTTTTAATGATTGGGCAACCGTATTGAATTCTTTCATGACCAGGCGACGAAAGGTGAGAGCTGAGAAAGCGATGACGTTTTATTCATGAGCCAACAGTTTGGGAAATCTTACATGTAACTCACATGTTTGTAGGTCCCACAGAGTGAACGAGGTCCCAACTCACTCACAGGGATTCATTGTGGCTGAAGACGGATATCATTGCGAAATCCATAATGAAGAGAGAGCATAAAGTAGCAGCGAAATTATGCCAATGAGCTCCAAAGCCCGAGCTGCAACTGAGAGGCGAGGGGATGTACTCTCGAGGACTTGGTTGCCAGCCAGCCAGAAAAGCAATTGATGTTTACTGCCAGGTCTGCTCGGAGATCAATTCCAGAAAGACAACTACGTATCCAACTATCAGCGAAATCATTTCACTTCCTTCGATCAAAAACCTCTTCCATAGTTTGAAATATACAAGGGTTTTTACATGTCCAGATCATACAATAATCACCAACTCCTTACAATTCCTCTATCAAAACCTTTCCCTTGGATTCTGTTTTTAGTTCTGCTATCTGGGGATTTTTACCTGCTCTACAATCCAAAGCTGAACTTTTTTCTGCCCTTACGATGGCAGCTAGCGAGGACCAGGCTTCCCCTGGCTGCTCATGCACCCAACACATTATGAAATAGACCTTCTTCTCCGCAAGCTTCAGCTTACTCTTGATTTCTGTCTTCGACTTTCTCTTTTTCTCAGCTTTCAGCTCCTCCTCTCCAGCCTGAACCATCCTCTGTAGATCACAGAGCAAGCAGATTAAAGCAGGGCCACCAAGTGACAGAATGTGTAATACATCTTCAACAAGACCCAATCCAAATTGCAATCCACCCATGTTTCTATACTCTGGAGAGCAAGTTCTCTCCAAGCAATATGACAGAGCTTCCAGGACGGTTTCGGGCTGGCTGGCTTGACCTAAGACAGAGGAGACATTCAATACCACTGTTGCTGACCCAATGGCATCTGACTGCCAATCTCCATTGTAGAGGCGTAGTGTGAAGCAGTAGCTATATATAATGTCAACCAAGTGAACGGCTAAGAAGGGTGATGGCTCTCTAGAAATAAGCTTCCTTACAGGAGGTAATGGAGCATCAGGGCCAGGAGGAATCTCACTGGGTTGGTCCCCTGCACCATCATCTTGACGCGATGACAATGCTTCCTCTTTGGCAAGTGGGTGGATAAGTCTGGTTCCTTCCTTGCTAAGAGAGATGGTTCTAGCAGAAGACTTCAACCACCATGGATCCCATGCTTCGATCAACTTGCTGAGTTCTCCAGATGCCACAGCTCTTTGGAAACGTTTCTTCTCTTCTGCTGATAAATCATCATAATTGATTGGACCACCTGCAATGAGAAACAATACATGAATTCCATTAGCTTCTAAAGTAAAAGCATCAGAACACACCATTAAATAACACTCTAACTACAAGCTAATGAGTGAGAAAATTCAGTTTAAATGGAAATGAAAATATCTGAAGTACTGAATGGCAGGCAAAGAAGAACCAATGAGAAGACATAAAAAAATTTACAAGAAAAAAATAGAAAATACATAAAAACACACCAGACAACACCTTCTGAACAGTCTCCTCAGAAAGAACAGAATCTGTCAACAAATAAAATATGAGCAAAATCAGGTCAAAGCCCTTCCATAACTAATTATAACATTTCAAAACATCGCACTAGTTATGCACAAACCTGTCCTCAAGAGTTTACAATCTTATTTCACTGAAAAACAATTGCATGAGAGAAAAAAAAAACTAATAAATTCGCCCTTTTAACAGTAGAATGCCACAAGGATCTCAGTAGCAAGAACCCAAAATAAACAGATTTCCTTACAATCCAATTCACTTACTTAGAGTATGCATTGCAAAATTAGACAAAAATATGAATAAAGGTAGAGTTATAACCATACCATCCTTCCAGGACTTGAACAAATTATATATAAATGCCACTTTACGCACCCCCTTCCTTCACGACCAAAAATTAACCTCATTCACCAATCAATTTCTAAATTCCAAAACTAAAGCTAGCATTAGAACAAACTGAAATTGTCACATTTTTCAAAGTTCTCCACCAACACAATTCTCAATAATAATAACAATAAAAAAAAATTCCAGATATCATCATAATTAATTGAAAATTACCATCCTCAGGATCGTCGTCGTCGTCATCCATGCTATCATCCATTCCTTCTTGCTCCTCAGAATGAAACCGTTTCAGAATATCAAGCATTTTCCGCTTCGTTTGCTCATCCGATTGCATCAGCTTCATCTCTTCCATCACATTTTCTCTCATAAACGACTCTGTGCACCTCTCACTATGCGACTGCACAGACCGCGACAAAACCAAAATTAAAAAAAAAAAAAAAAACCCAATCATTACTCACATTGTTATTTTACCTTATAGCAGTGAAGAGAACAATAGCGAGAATTGCATCGAGGACACGTGTACTGTGAAAACTGTTTCTGGCACCTACACGATCAGAAATTAAGTTAGAATAATAAACAACTTAATCACAGTGACTGGAGGAGAGATTTAAGAGATTAAGAACGTACACGTGGCAGATGAAGCGAGAAGGAGGATCGAGAGGGGAAGGATTTGAGGGTTTCTCTGAGGTAAGGATTGTGTCTTCCATTTTTAAGTATAATTACTAGCACAAAATCAAAATAAAACCGAGAGCGGGGGGGAGGGGGAGGGGGAGGGGGAGGTTGTCCATTTTAATAGAAACCCCTAGAAAACTCTGGGATTTTTTATTTTTTATTTTTTTCTAAGAGAGAGAGAGTTTTGGATCTCTGGGGTTTCACGGTTAATTTGAAATTGTTCAGAAATGGATCTGAGCCCATTTGTAAGTGGGCTAGTGTGAGGCTGAAGTTGGCCCTCCTTTGTTTTTGTGGTAAAGAGAAGACCCATAGATTTTCCCAACGAAAAGAGGAGGGCTGAGATGGACAGTGTCTGTTATTTGATTGGGCCTACAAACACAAGGTAAGATATCCATCAAATTGAAATTAAAAAAAAAAAATACACTAAACCTCATTAGTGTTTTACTATAAGGCTAGACTCATTGCATAGGACATTGCAATGATGTCTTTCCCCTTTATATCAAAAATCAAATGGCCTGTTTTTAAAAGTAAAATGATATTTTATATAGGATTCATTTTCATTATAAAATTTATAGGTATAAAATTGATTGGTGTTATAATGATTTTTTTTTACACAGTTAAATAATATAAATACCTTTAAAAGCAAAAGGTTAAGAGGGTTTTTTTTTCTTTTTTCAAACAATAAATGACTTCATTGCCCTTAAAGTAAAAAAAAAATTAAAAAAAGCCGTTCACGGTTATTTGAATCTTTTCATTATGGTTATTTTGTTATAATCTATTTGAATTATGAGCAAATCAATTTTTTGAAAGATAAAAAAATATTAATAAAAGGAAAAAGTTCAATATGCCAGCAAGTAGATGCCGTTCGCGCCATTCCAGCAGCGCGTGCAACATTTGGTAGCTAAAAACACCCGACACCTGTCTCCTAACACTTATAGTGGCGGTGCAACTAATGGGGTAGCATATGTAGTGATTTGAATTGCGGTATAGTTGCAGTGAGATTTTTTTTCTCCTCCCTCTCTTTTCTCTCTTCTCTCCTCGAAATTCATGTCAGGTTCGCCAAAATACAGAGTTGTCCTTTTATTTATTTTTTATTTTAATTATGGTTTTTATTCTTGTGATTGGTCTTTATTTGTTTTTTATTACTTTTTTAATAATAATGTTTATTCCAGTAGAAATTTTTTTAAAACCACGTGAAGATTGATCCGATATGACTCAATTAAATTGACAGGTCCAAATGTAACTTAGATAATCAATAAAAAAAAATAGTTTAGCTCAAAATAAATATTTAAAATGAATTTTTTATATAAATATTGAGACGACAACATATTAGATTCATTCGGGTTAACTTTTCAATTCACGTGCCGAATTATGAGATCATGATAACCCATAAAAATTCAATCAAAATAAATTACGAAGCCCGACTTCTAATAAACTCAATGTTAAAAAATAAAATTGAAAAAAAATACAATTAAAAAACTATCTAGAAAAAATGATATAAATCAACTTAGATTAACATATCAAACCTACGACCCAGGTTATGAGATTGAGACAACCCAATAGAAAACAAATGAAAACAAATTATGAAATACAATTCTCAATCAATCCAATTTTGAAAGATGAAATTAAAAAAAAATGACTCGAGTCAACTCAGGTTAATCTGTTAAACTCATGACCCAAGTTATAAGATAGAAATAACCTCATAAAAAGTAAATCAAAACATGTCAAGAAACCTAATTTCTAATCAATTCAATTTTAAAGTATGAATTTGAAAGAAAATGTCAATTAGAAAGGAGGGAAAAAAACTCGAGTTAACTCGTCAAATTTATAGTTTAGATCATAAGATTGGAATAACAAGTATAAAAAGTAAATTGAAAAAAAATCATAAAGTCTAATTCCTAATAAACTTGATGTTGAAGGATAAAATTGAAATTGATAATAAATCAATTAAAAAAAAACACAAAAAATAACCCGAGTCAACTCGGGTTAGCTCGCAAAACCCATGACCCAAGTCATTAGACAAAGATAATCTCACGAAGCCTAATTCTCGATCAACTCAATATTGAATGATGAAATTAAAAAAATATATCAATTAGAAAAATAAAAAAAAACATAAGTTAACCGAGTTAACTTATCAAACTTGCAGTTCGAGTTATAAAACTGAAATAACCTCATAAAAAGTAAATTGAAAAAGATTATAAAGTTCAATTCTCAATAAACATAATATTAAAGAATAAAATTAAAATTAAAAAAATATAGATAAAAAAACCTTAAAAAATATATATAAAAAATATTATTTCAATTAATTGTGTTATTCGAGGAGGTAAACAGTAAAATCTCATCTTTTTTAGTTTTTTGTTAATTAATTTTGGAAAGTTGAGTCAAGTAGGCTCTTTGGTAGCGGTGCAGCTCATCCTAAGAATTAGACGATGCGATATTCTTGAGCTTAAAATATGCAATCACTTTGGATCCGCTAGTACCTTCCTTGACCCATTAGCTGTTGGACTTGGATCTTGCCTCATGCTTTGAGTCACAAGCATCGTGTTTAAGGTTTAAATCTCGAATCCATTAGGCATTAATAAGCATCATCAACCTCATAACTATAATTAAGAAATATTAAAAGTAGTCCTGTGATCTCACTAGCTTTTATTTATTTATGTCAATTGCTACATTGATTTTTACAGTGCATCCAGCCTGTCTAAATTGTTTCTTCTCACTGAAAATATTTGAAAAAACTAATATGGAAACTCAGACCCTTTCAAGAGCCTTCATGGTTTGCTGATCATCATTTTGTTGACTTGGTACAATTCTATTAATATTGGCTTGATTTTGTTTGGCCTTGTCATCAGCTTCAGCCTTGAATTCTGCTACGTTAGCTAGTTCTTCAACCGTTTTGACAATATCTTGGATCCTTGACGAAATATCTATCAGCAAAGAAGCTAAACTTACTACTGGAAGAACTTCCAGGAGATGTATTGTGGAGGTTGTTTTCTCAGTTTCCTTGCTCCCAGGAAGTAAAAGTTCTGCCGGGCTAAGCAGATTTGAAAGAGATTTTATTTCGTTTTGGAGATCTTGCACTGCACTGCTCATTTCTTCAACTAAGAAATCTATGGAGGATGATTTTTTCAATGTCTTGATAGTTTTTGCTAGCTCTTTTATAACACAGGAAGAGTTGGAGCTCACTTTCAGGCAAACGTTGCTCATGTGCTTCTTTATGAACTCAGGGGCCTGTTTTCAGACATAGTAGTGTAGGGAAACAAAGACTTTGTCAGGACAAAAATCACAGGTTAAAAAGTATTAAGCGAGAGTATAAAGAAAATTTGTCACCTGATTTTCTGAATCGATGCAGCTATTAAGAGCCTCAATGGAGTAGGCACAGCTGCGCATTGATGCACCGATTTTAAGGTATTGTTGCCATGGATGCTTGAAGTTGAAGCGACCATGTGCAGGCTCCAATCTAGCAAAATTGGCCTGTGTCAAAAACAGTGTCATCCACAACTTCAGTCAAACAGTCTGAGAAATTATTATATATTTCGATTGATTTTATTCGCAAGTCCTGTCACGTACCATGGATTCCTCTGTGGTCTTGGAATTGAGCACACATTTGTAACCAAGCAATTTCTTGTCAGGATGTTTATCGCTGTCTTTAAGTTCGCCATTATGATCGAAATACTCTTCTACACAACCTGAAATGCGATGGATTTGATAAATTTTTTGCGAAACTGAAAATCTTCATTCATAAGTGTCTGCATGGTATGCCACTTACCATCTAAAGAGCCGGCAAGTTTGTCCATGTTGCGACAGATAAGAGCATGCAGCTCCTGACCAGCCCAGATGGGGCAAATAAACATGGTTACAAGGATGCATAAACAAGTTCCGATGATAATCGTAGATATTCTTTGATGAGCCAGGGCAAACAGTTTATCCACTCGATAACCAGAAACAGCAACCAAGCTGAAAGTGAGGATAAAGATCAAGGCTCCATAATCAAACCGAGCTTTCACCGAGGGAATAAATCTGGAGAAGGTTGCAGCAGTGGCTGAGGAGAAACGTGATTAATTAACACTTGATTAGATAATTGTCCCTTTTTTTTTTTCTCGTAAAACAACTTCTAGTAAAATGTTAGTTCAAATTATATTAGATGCAAACCTAATAAGAAAACTGAAGCTCCAATGATTAGGGGCTCAAATTTCTGTCCTGACTGACTAGCCACCCAATGGACACCAAAGGCAAGAAATCCAGCAAGAGTTGTTCCAATCACTCTATTCAAACTTTTGGATATTGTTGCACCTGCAAGATAATCAGGTTAAGTCTAAAGGTTAATGTAAAATGCTTTAGCCTTTTGGGCCACTGGCTTAAAGAACATTGCAGAATTCATTAAAAAAAAAAACTTGTTTCCTTGTTTTCCTGTGATGTTTGATCCTCAAATAGTGGGGAGGACCAGTGACCATGGATGATGACATTTTACAGAGCTTTGGACATTGATTATTTAATGTTTCAACAAATTTGGAGTACTTACCTACAGTATTTTCAAAGACTACCACAACTGTCATAACAGCCCACATAGCATTGCCACCCACACCTTCATACAAAGGTCTCGTGAAGTAAACGAGGGAGACAATAGTGAGTGCCATTCCTGCTTTTAGACAATGGATCACTTTTCTGGGGTCATCCACCCCTATATCCCATGCTTTGTTTAAAAACTTCCACACTTTCAAAACCAGTCCTGCCATCAAACCCTTTAGCCCCATCCAAATTCTGCTGATAGGCCCTGTCTCCGGGACCAAACTCTTTGATGACCCATCTCCCAAAGTTATTCTCCACTCCAATCCACTTGTTTCCTTCTCCTGATGAGCCATATTTTGCACTTTACAGTGGTCACAACTATGTAGTATGTGATGGGATACCTTGGAATGAGATAGACAAGATTGGAGATATCAGAGAATTCTGCTATAAAGACTTGCAAATGAGTTAGTTACCAAGCACCCTATGGCCATGCAATGGGAAGGTGATGCTTGGATTGGAAGACCAATGCGGAATGACTATTGAAGTGAATATATATATATATATATATAAAGGAGGTATATGTTACTTTGCACTGAGATTTTGTTTATAATAAAAGGTGTTATCAGGATAGAAAAAATAAATATAAAATCCAATGACATGGAAATTCTAGAGGATCATTTTAAAAAAATTTCTGGTAGGTAAAGCTGTGATTATTGGACAATCTCTCTCCCCCTCCTGGGTTAACTATAATTTAAGGGATTTTATTTAATCTATTATAGACAAAATCAGACCCGAAACTCATCCTTGTTATCTTCATAAAGCCATTTCTGCTATGCAGACAGACAGGATTCTTTTGTGACCTAAAAAAATTAGGATACCAGTTGACATTTGTGTCCCCAAAAATGAAAAGCTGAACGTCATTCCATGACGATTTGGATCATAGGAACCTCAAGTTTTATGTGTTCTACTGCTCAATACTTCTTCTAAGTGGATCATCGACCAGACTCCTCTCTGATTTGTCTCCTATAGATAAGAAAATTAGGACTCAGCACCACCCTAAGGTAAATCATTTCTATATATACAGATATTTCTGATGTGGGTATCCTGATTTAACAATTGCCATTGTGGTCCTATGCTACTGACCTACCAATGCTTTTTTGTGGCCCTGCAGTAGTTTCCTTTCATATTATGTAAAGGGCAATGCGTGTGCTCTGTTCCAGCATTTGTACGGATTCTTGTAAGATTGACATGAAAATTATGGTTGTTTGTTTTAATTGAAAAATAGAGCATAGCAGAGGAGTCAAGATTCATTGCCAAGATAAGCGTAGCAAAGTATTGATCTTACAAGGAATTGCAAGGCAATAATCTGCATGTTATTTCAAGTCCAGAAAACTAGTGTGACCAACTTGTTTCTGTGCAGTGAGTGCGCTAGAGTGTCATGTTTCACTTATTTTATCCACTTGTATACTAAATTAGCGATGGGAAATGACTTGTTAATGCTTCTGCTTTTCAGAAAGAAACAAAGAATGTAACTCTGTCCCACTCTACATGACCAAATTGGTTACAGTTCACAGAAAATGTAGGTAAAATCATCAGACTATTTTTTATAGGTCTTCTCTTATGCATGCCATAAGCAGTTTTTCTATGCACAACGTACAGCCAAGGCCTCGAATCTTTTCCATTTTCATCCACAGGAGAACATTACAGCTTCTCTAAATGACTTGTTAATGCTTCTGCTTTTCAGAAAGAAACAAAGAATGTAACTCTGTCCCACTCTACATGACCAAATTGGTTACAGTTCACAGAAAATGTAGGTAAAATCATCAGACTATTTTTTATAGGTCTTCTCTTATGCATGCCATAAGCAGTTTTTCTATGCACAACGTACAGCCAAGGCCTCGAATCTTTTCCATTTTGATCCACAGGAGAACATTACAGCTTCTCTAAATGACTTGTTAATGCTTCTGCTTTTCAGAAAGAAACAAAGAATGTAACTCTGTCCTACTCTACATGACCAAATTGGTTACAGTTCACAGAAAATGTAGGTAAAATCATCAGACTATTTTTTATAGGTCTTCTCTTATGCATGCCATAAGCAGTTTTTCTATGCACAACGTACAGCCAAGGCCTCGAATCTTTTCCATTTTGATCCACAGGAGAACATTACAGCTTCTCTATCTCCTACCACTTGAATAGCATGGTGAAACCATGAGTACGTACAAAAGGACAGGCGTGCCTGCATAGGTAAGAGAGAGTCCTAAATCCTTTGTGCTTGCTGTGTTAACTCCTTTTTAATTATTGGCTTTCAGCTAAAGTGGAAAGTCCAACATGAATGTACAGACTCTAGTATATCATATCATCTGTCAAGTGGAAGAGGACAAATGCAGTGAGTGGTCTTGACATGCGTTTTGAAACTGCAAATTGGTTGCTGCTGTTACCACTCGTTACAGCACCCAGCAAATCTCAGTTTATGATAGTCTTCCAAATTAGGTCACGACTAGGACTTCTCAGTTTTTCCCTGTTTATAAAACTTGTATCTAAGGTAGAAGGCTTTGAGCAAGGTTTCTGATTGGCCTGTGCTGATTTCAGTTGAATGGAAGACGGAGCACTTATCTTCTAATGCTGGGAGCTTTCCCTGTCCACAAGTGCTCTGATTTGAAAAGCACACTCAGCTATCAAAAGTTGCTTCTTATTCCAAAGTGTTAACTTTTTTCTTATGCTCAATTCATTAATGATAACAACAGTATTAGACTTTTTTTCATCAAGGACAAGAATACCTAATGTAGTACCTATATTAGCATGGAATCTTTCAGTGCGTGGTGATTAGTTCACTTACAACGGTCTATGTTAAACTATTACGACTGCCACCGAAGGTATGCAGACGTCTTAAAAAAAATAGTGATCATGAGGATGATGAGAAGGTATTGATGTTGAGAGAAATGTGCTAATGTATTAGGCACTTGGGATTCATAAGAAGGGAGGGAAAAGGGTTACATTATGATGCTCGACTATAAATTAAAGAAAAATAAAAGCTGAGAAAAAAAGAAAGAAAAATTAAGAAGATGAGAGGATTCAAAAGAGGAATATTGTGTTATTTTTATCAAATCATAAAACATTGCTCATAATATCAAGAAAGTTACATAAATAATAAAATCCTAATCATAAATTAAAGTGCAATAATAAAGATAAATAAAATATAATAACTTGAGCTTAGATGAGTCCAATCTCCCAACCAAAAAACAACAGTGATGTTCAACTATAATTCAAGGCAGCTCTGATAATGCTCTCAAAGATCATGATCAAGTCATTACGATGTCTTTATAATAATTCAAGTACAATTTGAATCTGATCGCCTAGCTCATTTACTAAGATTCACTGAACTTCATCATTCCTAGTAAAAACAACTTGTGCATTTAAAGTAGCATATTATGTTCTTTATGTGCCAATGATAGGGATAATGGAGTGGAGATATCAGAATGAGCATCAGAGATAGGTTGTGTTTTATATATATCAGGGTCTTTCATGTTAAAAGTGGAACTAATATCAAAGTTTAATGGTAGTTTAATGATATAACTGTTCGATTCAATTATTTGCAACACTTTGAGCAATCTAACAATACTCACTTGCAATTTATGACTAGTTTCCATATGACACCGTCCAGGTCTAATCTATATCATGAAATGATCTCTAATATTAAGTGTATTATGATACTTATGTAACTCAGCTCAAAATTTATATTATTCATTACTTGTTTTAATTTTTTTTTATTTATGATCTCAACATGCAAATTATAAACTTTACATGCAGGAAAAAAAAACCTCAGCTAAATCAGACATTTTAGAGTAAAAAGACATGCAAAAAAGATCAACAGGCTATCTAGATTCATAACTATGAACACTATATGACCGAGGGTGTGGAATGGAACAAATACTATTTCAAGTCTTAGTATATATAGTTTGGAAATAACCTAGTAAATTAGGATTATCTTCGTCTTCCTCATCACGTGTTAGGGGTAAGAGATTAAGAAGTTCAACATGTTGTTTTAAGCCTATGACGTGCTAGATGTCAAGAATGAGCAAGTGAGGAGCATGTTGCTATAAACCTTTAATGTGCCGGACGTCAAGCATGATGGGTGGAGAATTAAGTAGTTTAAAAGGACTAATATCATGAGACTCTTTTAATATCATATTTATCTCTTCAAGCGATTCCACTAAAAAGTTATCTAAAATTTCTTCCTCTACCATTAAAGTAGAATTATTATATTCTTTATTAACCTCATTTTCAAACTCATTTGGACTTATAGTATTAAGTCTCCCTTCTTGCACAATATTCTTTTTCATCTAGGTCATTAAAGTCCTCGAGATTAGGTCCATACACTTGCACACAATAGTAATTTTTTCCACTTATGTCCTCATGTTCTTGGTTGACTAAAGATTTAGAGGTGTAGTTAAAGAAGATATGACCGAAACCTTGATATTTAGCACACTAAACCTCTGAACTTAACATAAACATTTCATTAACAACTCTTTTTCCCTTACCTTCGTTATAAATTTAGGCATTATTAGAATTAGGTCTATTTAATAAAGCACCTAACAAAGAACTAGCATTCCTAAATTGAGATCTAAATGGGGTACTATGGGGTCTTGGTGTTTTATCTATTGACTTTTTATAAGCAACTCATAATTTTGCATTATGGTTTAGGCTTAGTCAAGAGTGAAAACATATACGAGTCTAATCTATTTTCTAAAATTATTATTCAAACCTTTACAAAATCTACACAAAGTTATAACTTTTATTTTTTCTTATGGCACATCTCATCATATAATTATTAAAATGTATTATATACTCATTGATAGACTTGTTCCCTTGCATTAGATTATTCTATTGGTCTGAGAGTTTATTCCTATAAGATTAGGTTAGGTACTTCTCCTATATTTTTTTGTTTTATTTTAGTCCAATCAGTTATGAGAGGTTTACCTCTCATTTTTAATCAATTCTCAACATCTCTCCAACAAAAAAGTTGGGTTTCATCAATGAGCATCATCTTAGCAAATCTAACTCTTTTATTTTTAAACAAGTTGTGTCATTTAAAGAATTAATCTATATTACGAACCTATATATCAAAGATCCAAGGGTTATGATGACCGTAAAAAATAAGGGTTTCTACTTTTATTATGGCTCATGATTTTCTCATTAAGATCATCATATTTAAAGTAACCTAAATAATAGTTATATTGATAGCGCTCGGGGTGAAGAAAATTATCAAGAAAATTACATATAAAAAATAAAACCCTAATTAGAATTAAATTTGGGCTTAAACTCACTCACTAATAAAAATCTAATAAAATAATATAAACTAAAATTAAATAATAAAGATAAATAACATTTAATAATTTGAGCTTGAAGGCTCAATTTCTCAATGAAAAAACAACGGGTTAAGCTATTCATCATCCATCAATGATCATATTCATGCATAAATCATATATTGAACCCGGCGTCCCCATCAAATTCTGTGAGGGATAGAGACCATTTACACAGATATCCTCAGCCGATAAAGCGATCATATAGGTACAGGTTAACTGGGTTTTACAGCAACTTTCTCTGCCTGCAACAGGTTAAAGTCATCCAGGGCGGTTGTTGGGGCTCAAATCCAGTTTGCTTGCTAGGTCAGCTAGTTACAGGTAAAAATTTCTAATCGTGAATGTGGCCTGTGGGTATCACACTAATAGCTGTTACACAGTAGTTCAGAATTTGATTGAGCAAATGAAAGCATAGGAGAAACCCATTTTCCTCGAGATGTTTATGAGAATCCCAGTTAGGATGGAGATTCCCTCATACTTCAGCTTATTATTGTGCCATGTCCTACATTACATGGGATTGCTGTATTGAATCCTACCGTACATGTTAGTTAATCTAAAGAATCTGAAAGCTATTCCCCATGAGCAAATAATATTTCCATGCATAGTCACATTCCATGGCGCGGGAGAGAGAGAGAGCAAATTCTTTCATTATACTAATGAGACAGCAACAGATACAAAGAACAAATAAGTGGTTAGCCTAAGACTAAACTGATTTGTCAACTTAAGACTATGAACAAGTAATGGTAAAAGAGTCTATGACAACAAAAACACGACGCAGTTCCCTGCACAGCTACACTCTCAGTCATATGCAACGTGGCATTAATCGACGACTAAAAGCAAGCTAACATCCAACGGCGCATCCCTCTCCAATTGTACCATAAAGGAGTAACTAGATAGCTCGCCCTACCTTTCGAAGTATTTCCTATCTATCAACCATATTCACATTTTGCTTCCATTTCCAAGGGAGTCAAAATGGAATGGAGAATCTCCTTTTCCCACTTCGGTCTTGGTTCTTGAACTCAGAACACCAATCACTGCGGTATCTCAATATATAGATGTATGCTCAAAGTGTTCTAAAATCCCTATGAAAGAGATTTATCATTGAATTGTCTCAGTCAGGCTGACAGGACATGGCAATGCGGGAAGCTGGTAACTGTTTAACTCGGGAATCCTTCCATGCATTACATTACTAGGTTGATTCGTTGAATCCATCACGCTAGCACCTGTTCGTTCTAGAAGCTGGAGAAGTGACCAAAATACTTCCACCCTTGTTATCTGCATGTTTGCCTGTAACAATTTCAACATCAGTTTCCTTAATTTTCTCATGTTAAACTAATTCCACACCTTAAAATCTAAATTTTGATGTGCTACCTCAACAATGAAACGTGCCCAGATCTTATCCTCTCGACTTTCCATCAACCCCTTCAATATATTCAAACCGAAGCCCTTAATTACATCTGCTATCTCAAGAAAGAATCCCCGATCCTCACAAAGCATCTGTAATAGAAAAACAAGAAAATAAATTCAGTGGATTCATATACAGATGACAAATTCTCGGAGAAATATTCTCTTCCACTCACACACCTCTATAAGCATTAGGCCAGGTTGACTGAGGTCCTCGACAATGATAGGGCAAACCATTGATTGATCTGCAACTTCCAATGCCCATGTAGCACCACCACTGCTTGTGCTGTTGTCTTTAGGAAGCAGTCTATTATGTTGGCCAATCAACTATACAAATGCAATTTTATTTGTATCAGTAAACAAATGGAAGGGTTGTTCACTTGTCAGCACACAATAATATTAAACAAACAAACTACCTTTGGCTCATCAGCTTGTTTAAGCTTTTCCGCATATTTGGTCACACTTTGCAAGAATAACATGTGTTTGATGGTGCGATCCAACAGAGCATCAATGCTACACTGTTACATCATCAAGAAAGCATACGTCAATGATCTATATTTTAAGTGTGACGATATAACCAAGAGCATTTATGGTGATATGGAAGGAAGTCATGTGAGATATCTAATAATTTAACAAATATATAGGATTATTTCATTCAAAGCAAAACATAAGATCGCATACCTTTGCACCATCAGGGATGATCTGTTTCAACTCTTTAATACGGTCTTGTATCTGCTGACGGTCTTTCGGCCTAGGTCGAGTACTTTCTCCAGGTCTGGCTCTTTTCTTGTTGGCCTTTGCAGGCTCCTCAGGTTTCTTAGATTTTGTTAAACCAGAACTTCCAGTATTGACGCTGTAACTATCATCAATCCACAAAACTGTTTGTGCTTTTGGGAACATCTCTTGTTTTGATAGAAGATTTTTTGTCTTGTCAAAATTATAAGCAGGCTGCATCACCCTGCTGCTAGTAGGGCAAGAAGCATTCACTAACTGAAGTTGATTACCATTGACTGATGAATTTTCCACTCTTCTTCTCTTAGCATTGGATAATTGATCATCACTGCTAGATTTTGTAACATAATTAGAATTACTAACACTATCTAAAAGCTCTGAGAACAATCCTTTTCGAGGGCCAACCTTGGAATCAACATCCAACTCTGAGATGCATTCTGAAATACCAGTGCTAGCAGTTGTGTGCCCACTACTCGCTACTGGCACCATGATATCTTCCCAGCAATGCCTAGCTTGTCCACCCCCAAATACTAATCCCAAACCTTCAAGAAGATCATTTTCGGTGCCAGTGATGCTCGCACATTTCTCCTTTCCGTTAGATAAATATGATTCAGTGACAGAACTTTGAGCCAAAGTGGCCGGTTGCTTCAATGGAATATCAACTAAGATATCTCCAATCAGACCTGGTGATGCTGGAGTGACTCCTCCAGGTTGTGAAAGATTTCCGTTCATCATGGGTGCCATTCCACTTATGCTATGCTCTGGTGAAGGGGCAAACCACTCGAGAATATTATCTACTACACAGGAGTTGGAGAGATCAGTTGGAAAATCATCTGGTTTGAACTCTAAAGGGAATCTGTTCTGGCTCATTTCTCTTTCTGAAAGTTCACCTTCAGTAACATGAATTGATGGAGCAGAATGCAGATTGCTCATTGATCTTTCGGTAGAAAACACAGTTGGAGAATCCTGGACCACCATTTCATATCCTAACTTCGACTCCAATGAAGTCAAATTAGAGCCTGCATTGCTCCACGTACTAGTGCAAGGAGTTAGGGCTGTTGTTTTGTTCATAGATGGAGATTGTGAAGACAAGTGTTGGGACTGAGTCTTAGGATTACAGGACAATATCATTTGAGCTTCACTGGTCTTCAATTGGTTTGTAGGATGAGATGAATCCAGGCATAAAGGAATCATCCTATCTTGTTCAACAACAGATGTGATGGCGGAGGGCTGTGTAAAATTCATTGAAGAATAAGCTATTTCCATCAGCTCATTGCAGTTGTCGCCAAGCATGGGCGTGATATTTCCATTGCAGAAGGAATCAAACCATTCATTTAGATCATAACTTTCACAGTTCAAAGATGAAGGCGAGTCGGAATTTGAAGTAAGCCCATTAATATTTTCCATCTTACCAAACAATCGTTTTGTTTGACCCAAAAATTCCTCTGACTCCAAAATCTGCAATATTAAAAGCATTGAAATCAACAAACAACCATCCACGCTTGATATGTGGTAGGTCATGGATATTTGCTTTCTCATCAGTCAAAGGATGCAGAAATAGTATATTTTTAATAAATGGTATAACCCCCCAACCCGGCCCCAAGTATATTTTTTGTAGGATAGTTAAATTCACTTGGTCTGCTTTCAATGTGCTCACCTTCTGGGTGGATCCAAATTGTACCAGTCCTTGTGATTCCACAGAGATTACTGCAATTGTCTGCAAATGGGAATTAATAGTCAATACAAATGATCAGGGTGTTGGATGACGAAAAGGGATACACAAAGCTCGGATGAATTTCAAGTGGAATATCATAAAAAGAAAATGAATTATAAAAGTAAAGTTTTGCATTCCAACATGCAGTACCTTTATTCCAGAAGAAAATTGGCGATGAATTTCAGAATCATCCTGCAAAAAAAGGAAATTTTCAGGCAAGCAGAAACTAGTCAGCTAACATTCAAGAATTGTGGGCAATTTAAAAAGAAAAGAAAAGAAAAGAAAAACAAAGAAAAATATTTTCAATGACAACTAGCACAGGAGTGAATGGTAAAGAAGAAGCAAAGGAAGAAGTACCTGGAATATATCTTGACCTCCAATAGAGGCAGCAGAATTCCAGCCTCCATCACTAGCATCTGAGAAAATCCACTGGTGCTTTCCAGTGGAAGCAGCTTGGCCAACAATTCTGAATTAGACCATGACAACAGCATTAACCCTATTAAAGTTTCTTTTAAAGCTTGGAATAGAAATAATTGAAAAAATGGTCGAAAGGTTGTCTTCTGGAAATTTACAAAGAACAATTGAGGAAAAATCACTGTATATCTGAAACAGAATATCACATAAAGCTTACCCTTCACCTAGCATGCGGGCCTCTGAAAGCATATTGTTAACTACAACTCCCATTTCCTCTTCATAGTACGCATCTTCCATGGTCAACAACCTGGTCACATCTCAAAACAACAGATTTCTTACAGTAAGCAAAATATCATTACCATAAAAAGCTAAAATCTATGCCAAGATTCAAACCATCAACTACTTCCAAAAACAGGCAAGATAGTAAAGGTGAAAACTTTACTAAATCTAGTCCATCTCGAGAGGATTTCCTTATTATAAAACAGCATATTATGCAAAAACGCTGCACCGATAAAGTGAGTTTTTCCCCCCTCTGCTGCTTCAAGTATACAAATTTAACCAGAAAAAAGAAGAGAGAAGAAAAAAAAGATTCATATCTCTTGAAAAATAATTATGTTAAATTCAGGTATGGAGAATCAACAATTCCTGCGCATGAAACTTAAAACCTAAAAAAACAACTTAAAGAAAAAATCAAAACTTTGTAGAAAAACACCACAAAGAAAAATCATGCAAACATTTTTCTTTAAGGAAAAAAAAAAGGTGCAAACCAAGGAAAAAGAAAGAAACTTACATGGAATTTCTCTGATCAAAGCACCAAAAAACCCCATAAGACCACCCGTTACTGCAACAAAGACTTTTGAGTTTCTCTTTTAACACCAAACCCATGTTTCCTTTCAGCACCAAAGATTTCACTAACCAATTCAAACTTCACAAATACCCCATTAAACTATTTAACCCTGAGTCAACCAGCTCTCAACTCAGTCACGCAAAAGCACCAAATGCTAAAACCCCCACCAACAGAAAAGGCTTGCAACTTGAAAATGTCTGTCTAAGACGGGCAAAAAACAAAGATTTTTATGTTGTAGGGGAGAAATAAATATATGAAAACACAAAGTGTTAAGTGTGTAGTGGTCGGTGAAAGAGAGTGTTTTTATGTTTATATATATAGGAGATAACAAACTAACAAGGTTGGCTTTCAGTTTTGTCTCTCTTTTTTCTCTCCTTGTGTGTGTATATATGTTTATATAT
Organism: Populus trichocarpa; assembly: GCF_000002775.5. Classification (NCBI taxonomy): domain Eukaryota; kingdom Viridiplantae; phylum Streptophyta; class Magnoliopsida; order Malpighiales; family Salicaceae; genus Populus; species Populus trichocarpa. Next base: position 16,003,004 of record NC_037287.2, on the reverse strand, counting down.
ACTATATATTTTGGACAGCAACAATGGAGTCTTGATAATATTCCAAGATTGAAGGGAAACACTGAGATCTCTAAGCATTTAAGACTGTTTTAGCATCTTTGTCTTCTTGTTTCCCGGTCACCGGTCCCATTTGGATCTTGCTTTCATGGTTCATCATCATGGAACTCTTTACCTACCCATTAATTGGTCCATTAATTCTTAATTTTTTATTTATTCTAGGCTATGTACTTTTATTTTTACCGCGTGGCTCTCATATGCTATGTTCTACCATGTTATCCAAGTGGTCCTTTAGTCCAAATGTGTAATTAAAATGGCCGACATGTGATTTTTTAATAACCGATAAATGTTTAGAAGTATAATAATTTCTGTTTCTTAAATGTTTCACTTGAAAAAATATTAAATTAATATTTTTTATATTTTTTTGATGATTTATAATGTGCTTATTTAAAAATTCTGAAGAAAAAAAATTATTTTACATATAACACGCAAGCTTGCTAATATAAATAATTTTTTTGTTTGTCCCTATTCAGATAAAATAACTTATTTAACAAAATGAAATGAATTAGATAAAAAATTTAATTGAACTAAAATTGATAAAACAAAGTCATATCCTATGGAAGGTGGAGAAAAAATAAGTTTGTGATAAAGTATGTTTTGTCATGTTCTCTTACCTAAGTAAAACACAACATGCAGCTGTACAAGAGACTGGAATGATAAAAATAAAATTAAGGGTCTGAATTAAGAATTTGAATAAGTATAAGCTCCAACTTAGTGGCTTAAACCTTTCTTTAATTGTTTTTACCGGTTATAGCCGGTCGCGGTTGTTGATCTTCTCGTAGAGTCCATTTAATATCTCGCGACGTGGACAATATTTCGTGTTGTTCTCTTAATGGAGATTAATTGGAGTATAAAAATGATGGTTAAATAATGTATTTAATTGTGATGATTGGTATTTATTGGTTTTGGATTTTGTTTTGGCATAATATTTTTCATTTGCAAAATGCAAATTAATTTTTATTTTTATTTTTTATCAAGAAAAATTTAGTTTATATAAAATTATTATGATATGTGTAGATGCAAAAGCTTTATTTCCCTTTACTATTTTATAAGTATTTTTTATATATATATAGCATCACCATTCTTTTTAGCAATGTCCATTAATTTAAAATTTCATTTGAAAACCATATTCCGACCAAAATATTTTTTAAACAATCGTTGTTAATAATTACATTAAAAAATTAAATGCCAATAATTCTAGTCATAATATTTTTGGATTTCATTATACTTAACATAATGTTATAATACACGTAGATTTTATTAAAATGTATGTCTACCGATATTTGTAATTACTTGATTTATTTATTTATTATTTATTATTACAGGCAATTGGGCTACAAACTAATTGATGTAATTAAACCAGTAAATATCATGGGAGGATGACATATAGATCGGTATCGACAATATTCCTCTATATAATCCATAATTACACAGTCATTATCATCTCCTCAATGGCTCGCGAGAAGGTCACCATCCAAATCTCATGTCCCTATCGTGACTCACAAACAGCACTGTCAGCCTAGACTTTAGTGGCGATTTATTTATTGTGAATCTCTACGGCTAATTATGACTACTACAAAAACAACATTATAACACTTAAATCGGATATATTCAAGACCATCATGGGCTAACAAAAAAACATTTGAAAAACAATAAATTAAAAAAATCAATGCTAACCTACGCCACCCCTACTGATTAGACCACAACTAATCCCCTCTCATGGCCCAATTAGTGAGAGATATGCTAAGAAAAAATTATGAACCCATTAAATATTAAGGAGAAAATTATAGGATTGTGTTTTTCACTGTAACATAGACATAATTTACTGTAGAGTACTACAGAGAAATTATCTACTTGTTCTTTGGTAGAGAAGAAAAAAAGCCCTGGGGTGGGTTTTTTTTTGTTTTTTTCCCTTGCTTATTTGTTATTGAAAGATTATTTGAGAATGTCTAGAATTTATTTATTTTTTGCATATTTTTTTTTATTGTTAGAATCAACAAAACCTAGAGTTTTTTGTTTTTTTTTTAATTTTTTATGAACTTTTAAATTGTAAAATTTTTATTTTTATTTGTAGGATTAAAAGATTATTGGGGTGTTGGACGAGGGTATTTTTTATTTTTTCTCTGTTCATGTATAATTGAAGTACAATTTTAGCCTTGGAAAGATAAAAAAAATAAGGTTTGTTCATGTATTTTAGGGTAATTATCAAGGTCATAGGAGGGATATCAGTATTTTCACGTTATTTTTTTAGTTTTAAATAAAAAAAGTTGTAGCGAGTGAGTGACGTCCGTGTCATTCAGACGGCACGTGTGACGCCACCCGGTGGCCAGACCAAACCTTGATTTTTTTAAAAAAATAAAAAGATATTTCTTTTTAAATAATATTTCTTATGTGTTCGGCGTTGCATACTCTTTTTTTGTGTAGGTTTATTTAGTCAATTTTATTTGTGTTTATCTTTTAACTCACAGTTTTTTTTACGGTGTGAATTTATTTAAATAAACAAGATAAGTGAACATAGTCAGATGAATGTTTTATTTTATTTTATTGAATATATTCCTCTCTTAACTTTTTTATTAAACTTTTTTGTTATTATTAATATTTTTTTAATTATATACTTGCATATATTTTTTATTTATATTTTAAACTTTTTATAATAAAAAACATTAAAATAGTCTCCATGCCTGATACTTTTTTTTAAAAAAATTATAACCATCAAGAAAAGAGCGGATTAGATAGCTAGCTATACAATGATGGAATGTATCTCATTTCTCACGCTGTTCACGATAACAAACTCTCGAGCAGCGCCAAGTTAGCAGCGTCTTCGAACATGAAAAAGGGCATGGGCGGTGCACTTTATGGACTCTACATATATCTTCTACCAGATTTGTTTTTTTAAACATCGATCCACAATATTCTTTGATTGAGATCTCTAGATTTAGACAAATGATTTATATTCGGATTTATTTCAAAAAGTAAATTGTATAGTATATGATTATTTAAAAATTAAATGCACACACTAAAAACTGATTACTACAAAACCAATTGTGTAATTTTTTATTTTAGTTTCGTCTTTTAGGCTCTGCTTCTTCCACTACATCATTAAATACTTTTATTGACAGAATACTTTTGTTGGTGTAAGACACAATTTATCAATAACATTGTTGCCGATAGTCTTACTAACAGAATACATCTGTCGGAATATTGATCGTCGGTAATTCTTCTTCTTCTTTTTTGTTGGGTAGGGTGATATAACTAATTAGTAATATTTGAATATTTCTCATGATATACATTAAACATTATATTGAAATATTTCAGATGGGATTTTCCGCCATGATCAATGCTACAGATAAAAAAAATATAACATGCAGAGTGCAAGAGGTGCGAGAGGATATTTTATTATGGGCAGAAGGGAAAAAAAAAAACAAGAAGAGGAAGAGGAAGAGATGATTAAAATTATAGTGTTTGGCGAGTTATCATTGATGTAGGAGGAGTACATGGCCACTTGAAATGCACAAACGTCAAAGAAATCCATCATCTTCTTGCATTAAAGAAAGAAAGGGCGATGAAATCTCATCTCTTTTTTTTGTTTTGGTAGATGTGGTCCATTCATCAATTGCTTGTAGTAAAATTATTTCTTTCTTTTCGTAGTTTGAGTGTATTTTAAGTTAGCCTCCCCAGTTGTGACAGCGGTACAGGGCACTAATGGGACATTGTTGAAAATTGTGGCGGCTGCCGCCGGTGGTCGGCCACGGAATATTCCGTTTCTTGTTCGGTAGCTAATTGGTTGCCTTGAGGGGGTCCCGCCTGGGGAACTGAAATATCACAGAAAAGGAAAGGAATTGAATGGTCCTACATAAGGGTCTGTGGGGTTTGTAGGGATCATTTTCTGATTCCACATTCTGACATATGCCTCCCCTGTAGCGCCTCGTTCCTAACGGGAAATTTTTTAGCTGAATTGAAAATATTTTGTTGTGAAAAGCATATTTTTTAAAATAATATTTTTATTGTTGTTTGTTAGATTTTACACGTGTTTCATAAAAAATATTATTAAAATAAATGGTAAATTAAAAACAGATAAGGATCTTTGGTTAAGACTATTATTGATACTAGAATGACTAAAAAAGACAAGTGATATAGCTTGAAAATAAATAAAAAGTATGTGATTATTAATACATAAAAAAATATAGCAAAGGAGTCTTAAGATCTTAGTTTTATTGTACAATTAAATTAGATGCAATCTCATTATGAAAATAATTCATTTTATAATAACTTATGTATTCATAGCTTTGTGAATATGACTTGGTATAAGTTAAAATATCATAAAAAAATAAATTCTATAAGTATATAATCTTTCTAATATTTCTTTCTAATATAGTTATACAGTGTCGTTGATGCCACTATAATTTTAACTAGTGTTTTATAAGGAAAGGTGAAAATATTTTGTAAAATTTCTTTCACACTCAAAAAATACACTTTATTGTGCGTTTTGATGAGTGTGTGCGATTAGATATCTCTTCCTAGCTTCTAGGTTGTCCTCGACGTTAAAAATCTAGCAAGTAATATATTTTATATTTACACGGATCTAAAAATCTATACTTATTTGGATATTTATTATCTACCAAATAATATTTTTCTATGATAATAAGTAATGAATTTGTAAGTTATTCCACAAAAAATAATTATCTAGAAAAATAGTTAAAATAACATGAATTTTTTCTCATGTAATTAGCTTGAGGTAGTTTAGGAAATTTTATATTTAGATTTTCAATTGTCAATAAAGTAACATGTGTCAAATACCCTGCCAAAACAAAATGAATTGCATGTCAAAGATTCTGGTGATCTGTTGCTTGCACAATTTTTTTGAGCCAAACACCTGGGCCACCCAGGTCTTAACGCCTACTCTTTGTTTATTGGACCCACTAGTTTTTTTTTAGTTCATTCATAAAATTAATTATATGAAATTATTCCGTTTTCATAATTAAAATTATGATTTTTATGAGTTAACTTGAATTGGATTTAAATTTTTTAAGTTATTTTTTAAGATTGATTTTTTTATTATTTTTTTATATAATTTATTTGTTTATTTTATTTTTTATAATTTGTTTGTTTATTGAGAATTAAGTTTTATAATTTATTTTGATTTATTTTTTACGTGGTTATCCCAATCTCAAGACCCGGGTCGCGAGTTTAGAAAATTAACCCGAATTGAATATGATTGATTTCTTTGTATTTTTTTCAACCTTATCTTTTAATACTTGGTTGTTTGAGAGTTAAATTTTATAATTTATTTTTTATAAAATTATTACAATTTTCTAACTCATAATTTGATAAATTAATCTGTCAATTAAATATATTACTATATTAATATTATTTAAAAATTTATTATTATTTTAATTATATTATATTTTAATCAATCATTCAACTTATTTTTAAACTCTCTTAAAACTTCATTTCCAAATATTTCAACCGAAAGAGAACAGAAAACGAGATTGATCGATTTATTGATCAAAAACCAATTTCATTAAATGTTTCTGAAAAGATTTTATTAGATTTATTATTACAGGACAGATTCAGGCGTCGTATTGAGAATTAATTAATTGGAGTCAGATAACGAAAAGAAAATTAGCCTAAATTATAAATGCTCTTTTCAATGTTATATATGATCTACTTGAGATTAATTGCAATTTATATTAGACTAACACCCTCAATTATTATTTTTTCTCTTAATTTTTTTTTAATTTTCTTAGAATTTAACCGTCTCTCCAAAATGCAAAACCCATTTATTGGGCATTCTACTTTAAATAATAAAATATGAAAAGTACTTAGTAATGTAAAATATTAACATAATATTAAAATGGATAAATTGCACAGTTTAATTATTTTCTCATGTTTCTATTATTTAAAAAAATATAATTTACTCCCTGTTGTTTATAAATTGTATAACATTTTACATTTTTATTGCCCACATAAAAAAAAGTTAATAAAAATTTATCGTTATTATATTTCAATTAATAATTAATTTTTTTTTATATAATTAAACATTTAAACTTTATCATCAAATAAAAAAAAAACTACCCATTCTCACCCTTTTCTTCTCCTTTACTCCTCGCCGGAATCCGGCCATCCCAACCCAAAATGAAGGGTGAATGTGATTGAAGGAGTTGCTTCTAATTTGCAATGCCTTGACATGCACAACTGTTTCAGGCCTTGGATTCCAAGGGTCACCATTGTTTACGAAGAATACATACTTTAAAGTATGAGAAAACATAATAAATAAACACAAACAATCCAATTAAAATCCTAAACTAGGACAGAGAATGAGCATCTACGTGTTTTAGTGTAGAAATCAAAGAATTATGGAGAATCTGAGCCTAACCCCGACTCTTTCTCTTGAAAATCTGGGAAGAAATAGTACTAGAAGCACCAAGCGATGGTGGTTTCTTTACTCTTCCATTTCTTTCCTTCTTTTGAGTTAAAGTTTCACTTTATTTTTGTCCACCAGAAAACAACACCTCTCTTTTCATCTTTTTAAAAACACAAGAGCCCTTTGAAGGTTTCCTCACCCCTCATCTGCTTTGAAATTTGTTCTGTTTTGAATAACAGGGAAGACAAATGCCTCGGGTTTCAAACCTCATCAATGGATTCACAACCTCCTTGTTTCAAACCACCAACTTTCTCAGTAACCCATTTCCTTGCTCGACGAAACCTTCATCTTCACCAATAAATTGACACCTTCTCTCATCCTCTATAAAAAAATATCCCTAAAAACTTTACCTTTCTTGTTTTAATACAACTCTTAGGTAAATAACCTCCACTGATCTTACTCAGCAACTAAATTAATTTGATGCCCAGAAAATAACCCAGTGAAAGAAGAAGCACAAACTGCAAATCACATTTGATAAAAGCCACCATTGCAGGAAATTTTAATATAGCCATTGATTGCATAATTTCCTGTAAAAAACTGCAGCTCTTAATGTCTTATCTACAGAGGTAGATGGAAAGACCCTAATGGCGTCCAGTCAATAAAAGAAGACGTGGACTTTTAAGAGATTCCAATAAGATCGTGACTTGAAGGTAAATTAAAGAAGATTGTTTGGTCTAATTTTAGATATAATATATGTTAGGGTAATTTAGTCAATTTATTTTATTTGAAAACTTAGGTAATTTAGGATGTAAATTATAATTTTAAAAAATAAAATAAAAATAAACTATAGGACATAAAATATAATTTACCCTATTAAAATTGATCTAATTCACTACCAAAAAATTATTATTTAGCAACAAAATTACTTATGTTCATCAATAACTACGACAAATTCCTGGCAAAAATAATATGTGATGAGAATTTTGTGCAAAAATTACCAATATTGAATTAAAACACCTCGCCTCAATTAAAATAACAATCATTTTTAGAGAGCTGTAAATTGTTTTTTTTAATATATTAATTAATATTTTTTTTTAAAAAATTATTTTTAATATTAGTATATCAGATCAATTTAAAAATATAAAAAATTTAATTATTTTTTTTTTAAAATTTTTACAAATCTATGTTTGAACTGCTCCCATGTGCCTTAAACTATCTTTTTGTTTGCTCTCAAACTGTCCCCATCTCAGCATATTTAACCCTTCCATCTTTCCCTCCCTTTTTGCTAGCGTCAGGCAACAAGGAGAAATTAAGGCTCATCAATGGCACTAGAAACAGCATTTTCCTCCCTCCCCTTTTGTTGGTTAATTTATATTTGAAACAATCACAAAAACAAACACATTCTTAAAATAAGAAATAAAAAGAGAAAGAGGGAAAGATAATGAAAATGGGATTTATTTTTGTCAAAAAATTATTTTTCAATGGAAGTCTGATGAAAATGGGATTGTGGCAGATTTTGCAACATAAGTTTTAGTTGATAATTACATCGATGATTCTATTTTTAATATAATTCAGCAATAATTAATACTGGAAAAAATATTTCATCAATAATTAACATTTTTTTCACATCAAATGGTCAGGAAAGTACTCAAAATAGGCAGAAAGACCCGCATTATCCTGTTCGGATGGGTTATGAAAAGAAGAATCGAATAAGTTTTATCCACGGTACCTGAATTCTTATAATTTGGTGGTAATTAAATAGTTGCGTAATGTTTAATATAGACGATAGTATTAATATCTGTACTTGCTGACAGTCTACCGTGGGAGGAAGGGCATGTCTCCACAGTTTTGGAATATTGCTGCTCTCCATGCATAAGAAAAAAGCTTGGACCTGTGAACCCATCGCACCTTTTTGCATGCGTCCTCATAATCATTTGAATGTGGTCTCGAGTGTGTTTCATTTCTTGCTCCACACTACACTCTCTTTTAAGCAACTGCTAGGAGGCTTATATAAAACAAAGACTACATATTAAATAGGACGACAGTACACCAATCAGTCTTCAAGTTTTGTCAGATTAGAGAGCGTTGTGTGAGGAGTTCGAAGGTCGCCCGAGAATAAGAGAAACAGTCACTGTTTGTATTTTGTGCACAGCGGGCAGATATTTTATATTCGGAGGTGTTCTTGTCGAGTTTCCGTGTGTGTTCTTAACTATTGGTACTGCAGAGTCAACTTTCATAGATCAAGATTTCTTTTAATCCTAGGTAGGAAATCAGATATCTTAATTGCCGATCAAGATCTTACGTAGAGAGATTTAGTTTCAGTACTGTGCAAAAATTGTTCTCAGAATACAATATTTAACGTTAAAATTAATGTGTTTCATGCACATATATATATATATATATATATATATATAGCTAGCTATGTCGTGTTAATTACCAGCTATAGAGCTTGTTTTAGGCTGTCGACTGAATTAAACAAAATCAAGTCATCTCTTTAATCTTGTTGGATCACACATATGCAAGCTATCCTCCCTTATCTCCCTTACATGGTAGGGTATCTAAGGTCCAGACACTAAAAAGCTTAGGAAACATGCATTATTCTTCATAATATATAGAAATGAAAGGAACTTGGAGCACTGTTGCGGAAGATACATGCCCCCTACGCCTACATACATTTCGGATTTCACATATTTCCTACTAGTCTGAGAATCTTGACTTTGCCAGTGATAAACCAAGCCCTAAAACTGATATCTTTGCAATTTTCTACTCCTGCCTCTTTTGGATTTTCCATCTTGGTTGTCCCAGTCAAGATAAGGCATGCACATTCCACTATCTTATCACCTAATCGCAACCCTCCATCTGAAAACCCTAGTCCAATTGGATCACCTAGTTATGGACCGCTACTATTTTTACCTTTTTTTTAAAATTAATTGCTAAAAGACAAGCCTCACTTATTTCAAAACATGATTGGTAATAATCGAAAACATGGTTTTTCTAAACACGATCATTTTGTTGTTCATTAGTTAGTTAACATTGCAATCATAAGGTCTGGTTTAAAAGCCATCTTCTGCTAGTGGGCAGCTAGCTGTGCCACCCACGTATATTAGCTAGATAATTTTTCCTTTTATCATTCTTTTTTTTTAATAATAATCGTGATTTTATTCACTTTTGGTTAATAATAAGATAGCCGAAGAAGTAGAAAAAAAGAGGCAACAACAGAAAGAAGAAGATGAAGAAGCCACGAAAGAATTAAAGAGAACATAGACCAGGCAAAGGAAAAAATTGTAAAACTCACCTGTGAGTTATTCTGTTATTCAAGAATTTGATCCCATCAGAGCTGATCCCAGGATCCATTCCGGTGTAAGCAAAAGTGTTTCCATCGATTAGAATAGTTTTATGTATCAGGACTAAGTTATCTTGTCATCGTTGAATCATATGATCATAATTAAACAGATCATTTGCGTCCAGTGTACTGGTGTATCTATGATTTCTTAATTTGTTCTTCGCAATCTCAATTCCCATCGCCTTAGATTGGATTTCTAGACGATAATGTGGAGATACTGAACACTCGAGCTAAGTCTCCAAGAGCTAACACATGTTAGCTAGAGAGTGGAAAAAGAACGCAGAGAAAAAAGAGCACCCGCAACTGATTGCAGGCGCAAAGTGTTACCATCAATTTTCTCTGTACAAACCCTTCAACTTTAGCAAGCAAATCTTATGATTCTGTCTCCTGAGGAGAGCACACGCTTAATCATGGCCGTTGAGAATGAAGTCAAGTGCATTATAAAGTTTGGCTTATGCATTTCTCGGTTCTTTTTTAAAGAAGGGGAAATTAAATCCAGGAGCAAGGTTTATTAGTTCATTGTCTTCCTCTTTAATTTGGTATATAAAAGAACAAAGCCTGCCTCAAATATGAATTAATTAACTGTTGATTTGGTGATAATATAAATCAAGTAGTAATTGGTCCTACATATGATGATTGAGCAAACAATTGTGTCTAAGCTTTTTATTCTCCGAAAAAATACACTTTACGCCATAGAAGAAACATGCAGGTAGCTAGCACATGTAATTGCATATCCCCAATTTGTATAAGTTTTTACTTGTAATGATAACGAAGGCAACCCGATTAAGTATCCCAACCCTGATTAAGGAATAATAATACCAGTAATTCCAGCCAACAAGGGTTGCTTCAACTTCAACTGTTCAATGCTCGATCTTTCACACCGTCTAGGGTTGCTTCAAGCCACGATCCGTTGCTGGTATAACTGCTGTGCGATATGGTCTCATATTTGTGGTATGGTAAGCTTACGTCTACATGTGTGTGTGTGTGTGTGTGTGTAAATTACACAGGTTGTAATTTTAAAAATAGCTCCACCGATATATAGCTAGGTAGCTGTTTTGATTGCATGCTTGTCAAGCCAGAAATCGTACCAGTGAACTTATGGTTGGTGATGGCCCATGTATCTAATTCTTGAACTATTCTAAGATTACAGGTTTGGGACTTTTGTAAAAAACAAAAGGGTTTTAAGCGAATATTCTACTGTGAAATAAATTCTCAATTTGTGTCCATCAAGTGGTATATCTAACAAATGTAGTGATCATGCATCCGGCCAGTTGCAGCGTCTATATATGCCTCCGACGCCATGAAAAGGTAAGTGTAATCAATTTGTAATGCCAGAAAAAGCACATTACGCAAATGACAGTGACTTTATAAGAAAAAAGTAGCAGCGTTAAGTCAAAGGGTCTTTAACATGAAGTGTTATGATAGTAGTACTCTTCGTTAGATGCCCTTCTACAAGAATGCTTAAACTTTACAAGAAGATTTAGGGGATACTCATGATGTGGCCATTAATCTTTTTTTTTTGACAGCTTCCATTGACTTCTACAAACGCCCCTAAGTACATACTATATGGTGGTGATCTTCAACGACTCCTCGATGATAATTGCACAGTTGCTCAGCTCAACGAGAAAGCGGCATCCAATTTTTTTGAATTTTTACCAACAGTTGGATCGATATATATATATATATATATCCATCGTTTCCGAGTCAAGAGACGTGAAAGAAACACATGGCCTACAGTGAATTTATACTCTACTTACATTTATGTGTGAGGAGAAATGCAAAAACTAACCTCAAGACAGGTTTTTTGTTTTAATGAAAACATAAATACTGGCATTCTGTGTAGCATTTGTCCGAAAGGAAAAGGAAAAGGGATTTGTCGCTATAGAATTCTAGTCTTGGATTAATTCCCTCGAAAAAAGCTTGTAGGGAATCTCACTCCTTTATTGAATGCGAAAGCTGACAATATTGCAATTGATCAGTTGCTGCCATATGAGCTTTTTACTGTCCAGCAAAAGTGTAACACAGATGCTAATCTCACGGACTCCTCCTTCCATATCACCATCACACATTTGATACCCATTTGCATTATTGCATAAATATGATCTCTCCTAGTAACTATTTTTACAAAACGAAACCCCAGATCTTCAGACGCTATTAGATTGTGCACTATTGTATTGCCCTCACATTATTGAAGGCTGGCAGTAATGCGGCCAGAGAAATGCTGCATGTTTTTCTCCATGACAACCGCAGACCAGAACACCAAGTATTGGAAATGTTAACAGAGTTAATCCCTTTCTGTCACTGAAATTATTCTGGGCACTAAATGAAAAACACCCTAACAAGGTAGAAATCATAGTGCCAGTCAAATGTAATAATAAGCTCCACATCGTAAATCATGGGCTAGATTACCAAGATTTCATGAGATTGATGGAGGATATTGTGTTGTGAAGATGAGCGCTTTAAATGTATTTTCTACTTGTTTAAATTGGCTAAAAAGAAGGAGAGGAAAAATTATGAGAAGTTGACAACTGGAAGCTGTAAGAACCCCAGTTGTCCCAGAAGCATTTATTAATAAAAGTAAAGGAGTTTTTAAGGAGCCCTCTACCACTAATGAACTAATCATGAAGTGGTGGTGGTCTCCTCTGCGAACAGGCCCACGAAAACCAAAGTGGACCCACCATAACGAAAAGACAAAAGCATCCCTCTACCCTAAAAACTGTGATCAGAGAATGTCTACCCTCTTCGATACAGCTCACTGTTATGTCCGGACTTCTGAGCAGTGATCATCCCTGTGCTCTACAGGCTCAGTTCCTATCCCACTTGAGGTTGGAGCCCCTTTTTTTATGTGAAAAATGCTGGTGAGTTGCAGCTTTCAAGTATGGCGACACTCGCATCTTGCATGAGAACTATGCAATCTCACACTGACTGGAACCTAGCCATCCTCTTGATTTTCCGATTTTGCAGGTTCTTTGTGCCCGATTTCTATATTTGGCACTCGGAAGATATTAATTATTTTCTTCAATTATCTTATACTTTCTCATGGGAATATCTAAAAAGAAATGGTTACTTATATTGGAGCCCGTTTGATATTGTTGCAGTTGTTGTTTTTTAATATATCTTCTATTTTAAAAATATGTAAAAAAAATTTATTTTTGATATCAACACATCAAAAATATTTAAAATTACAAAAAAAAAAAAATTAAATTTTTAATTTTTCTTAAAACCACTTTTAAAATAAAAAACATGCAAACTTTTAATCTTTGAATAATAGTTAAAGAGGTTATAGACCAAATGCCCTTCCTTAAAATTGAGGCAGGGTAAAGGAAATTGAACAATTTACCGGTATAACTTTCATTTGATTGTCCTTCATCTTGCCTCGGATTAATTTTTTAATCATTTTTCTTTTAATTTAACTTGTTTTTTATAATATTTATTTTTATAGTTTAGAATGCGAGGTACTATATTTTGGTCTTATTCAGTAGATCATTAGTGAATTTATAAGTAGAATTGGAGATATTTATGATTTACAGTCTTTTTTCTTTTGGAAATATTTAATGAATTTTGAACTATGATAACCATTAGAGGAACCTCTTTTTTTATGTCATTACACTATGAGAAGGATACATTTACCGAATTAATTATGTTCAAAGAAATTATTGATTAAATTTACTTAATTATGTTTTCTTTTAAAAATAGCTGGTGAATTAATTTTTATAAATCATGCATTTAGATTATAAGTAAGAGAGTTACTAGCTTAATTGACAATAATTAAATAGTAAAAATCAACGACATGATATTTTTAATTCAAATTCCATGTAATATATGTTTTGAAAGTGATTATTCATCCGTAAATCGTGTTTAGAAGCATATTCATTATATATATAAAAAAATTAGATTAGGAAGAATTTTTTTAAATAAATGTATCATCTGTAGATAACTTATCCAAAGAGAACTTACCCATGAAAATTAGAAAGAAAGAAAAAACGGGGTAGAAAACCGGAAGCTCAAGCTCAAGCTCAAGTTCAAATTTGTTTAGAGCTGCTGTGGAATAATCATGGAGGGCAGTAGGGCACAGCAAAACCTTCGAGTAGACACAAGTACCTGTTGTGGACCATTGGTTCATTCACTACAAGTAAAGCACGATATTCAAGAAAATGATCTCACCTTACAAATCTCAGACACGTGGCCTATCCGATTGACATTGATTGAGGCGTCAAAAATGGGGAATCAAACGGTGGTCATCTTGAGGGCCAAGCTAGGTGCCGGTGAGGGAGGGGACAAGTAGCCGGACAGTGCAGATTGCTTTTTGAGGGGCTCGCTATTGTAGGGGTCCACTTAGATGATGATGTAGTCCCCCATTGGTTTGTCCTCCGCCACGTAAGCAATCATGTTGGGGGTGGAATGATACCGTGTCAGATTTGATGATGGGATCAGACGTAAGCAATGATCCTTTTTGGTTTTGGGGCTGCTCTTCTTGATTTTATTTCTCCTTTTACTTTGTCCTCTTGTTGGGTATGTTTTGCTTTATACAAGTCAGGTGTGACCTCTTGCTTTTGTTATTCTCATGTGCAATCAAAGTTAATTAGGCAACAACAATGGCCACCGTGAAAAAAGCAAAGGGTTCAGCCACCTTGGGGGTCGGCGTAGCAATGGCATTTTGAAGCCATTGCTTGCAAGGTTTGCATGCCCAAGTTCCCCAATTCAAAGGGGTTTTGCTTTTGGACTCGAGGTTGGATCGTCGCACAACACAACCCTATTCTTGCTCAACTAGGTTTTCCCGACAAACAAGTAGTTTGAAAAAGAGGCCTCGTGTGTTAAGAGTTTTTTTTTTTTGCAATAAAAAAATTAAACTAGAATCGTAGCGTGTGTGATGTATACATATAATTAGTTTAACAAAAATAGCTTCACATATCATAAATGAATGACCAGAGTGTGTGGTATCCGCAACCATGTGGTAATTTATGAAGAAGGGAAGGGATTAAAAGAGAGTTGGATTCTATTTTTGGCCCCATTTGAAAATGAAAGCCACGAGAGAAGATTTCCCCGTGCTGTCTCTCTTTATGAAGAAGAGAGGAAACCATTAAAAGTGGGCTGGCGAGGTTCCTTTCAGTGCAAGGCCTAGATATTTCTGTTTGGGTCTCGGTCCCTGAGATTTAAGAATGGCCCAATTAAATTAAAACCACTGGAACCCTTATATCATGCTTTTATCTTTAAGAACAGTTATCGCTCTTTTTTTTTTTTTCCCTTTCAATTCTGCATATATTTTTTTTTTATTTCAACTTTCTTTTGTATTTTTTTTTTAAAAGTCATTTGGGTATCTTCAAGCCAATCAAATAAACTGAGTCATATCACAACTTTCACATGGTTTCATTTTAAATTTTAGTCAAGCAATAAGTTGGGTCGAAATCTTTTTTTATTAATTTCATTTTTTTTCCAATTCTATCCTTCTACTTTCATTACCAATCAATTCAGTTATCTTTAGACAATCTAAGTCAGTTGGTTTATGTCCTACACTATTTAATTTAAAATCAAGACTAGGTAAGGAGTTGAGTCAGATTTTTTTTCTATTAATTTCATCATTATACTTTTTTAATGATTGACAAGATTGCCCTTGGATAAGCCAAGTTAACTTGAGTCACGTCACAATAACTTCCACATAATTTAATTTTAAATTTAGACCAAATAAGAAATCGGGTAGAGAGATTTTAAGGTTGACCCGCTAAACCAGATTTAATAATAATATCAAATAATTCTTTATGCCTTAAACATTTTTTGTTGCATTCAATAAATTTTTGAATCTCACCCGTAACATAATAAAAGCATGTAAATTAATGTCAAAAAATCATTTCAAGCTAAAACCTTAAGCTGCTAGGTGATGTTTCAATAATAGTTTTATATCGGTATTTTCCACAAAGAAAGAAGCGGAAGACTCTCCAACACATCCTCTCGAGTAAAAGCTTTCGGGGCTTAAAATTTATACAGACTCACACTATTTTATGTTTATTTTTTATTAATTATAATAAGGGTGGTGAGATGTGATCACTTGGTCAACAAGACTCTGATAACATGTTAAAGAATCTTCTCAACCTAAAAGTTTAAGATGTTAGGTAAGGTCTCAATAATAATTTTATATTACTCTCTAATAACTAATACCTTCTATGATTCATGAATGAGTTTTAGACTCTCACATAACAACTAATATTAGTTCAGGTTTAAAATTAAACCGTATAGGAATTGTCATGTTATAATATAGTTGACTTGATCAGTTAAAAAACAACTTAGTCGATTGGTAAAAAAACAAGGATAAAATTTAAAAAACAATGAGGAAACTGAAAGAAAAGAAACTCTTAACCTGATTTCTTGTCTAGTCTAAGTTTAAAATTAAATTGTTTGATAATGGTTTTTATCTTCCTTTATTTTTATCTTTTCTAATATAAAATAGTAACCAAATGATACGACTAGGTTTTTTAAAAAATCATTAAGTACTCTGTGACTTCTTTATTTGTCTAATTATATAGAAAAATTCACTTGATTAACCAATTAATTTCTATTTTTAAGTAACATTATATATATTATCGTGTTTCATTTTTGATTTTTTAAAATCTAAAATAATATATTTTTCATTCAAAAAGATTTATTTTTAATTTATTTTACATACAAAAATTTATTATAAAATATTTTTATCCAAAAAAAAATATTTTTTTAACTTATTTTTTTTAAACCATAATTATAAATATTTTTGAATTCTTTTTTAATCACAACAACAAATGCCAAACACACCCTTCACTTTGGAATTCTCATCTCCCGCAACAACTGGAAGCTTGAACTGGAGAATCTCCAAAACCTAAAAAGTAAAAAGGAACTTCATGTAATAATTAATGTTCTCTGCAGTTCAAACTCCTCCACCATATCAGCTGTGATAGTGGATTTTGGTTCTCTACGGTTATAGCTTAAACTATCGATACAGTTTGTGCCGTCAGGGTCTTTGCAAGGTAAATCTTCTTATCAAGAAAAGTTTTTCTTTTTATTCACACTGTTTTATTTTGATTTTGATTTCTTGATTGGTTTCTTTATGTAATTTTGATTATGCACATATTAAAAGATTTTTGTTACAGTTTATTGATATGTAGGAGGCGCCTTTTTCTTAGACATTCTGGGAAAAACTCTTGCTTTGAAACTGGTTATTATTGCATAGTTTAAAGAATTACCTTTTAGTCTCTGTATGGTTGCGAATAAAACTGGAGGAAGGGAAAGGAAAGTGGATTTAGCATTAAAAATGTATTATTGTATGTTTTGGGATTTCGAAAAGAGTTGATAATAAGATAAGATTGAGCTGTGATTGTTTCAAGTTCTGTTCTTTTTGTATTACCAAATGAAGAAAAAGTTTGAATCGATGCTTTAAGCATGGCACAACAATACATCAATTCAATAATTTAGCAAACATACTTGGATTCCACTCTTAGTGCTTTGAAACTGTATAGAATTCCCCCTGTTAAAGAAATACGGAGCAGAAAGTCGACTTCTTTATTTTGGCGAAATGACTTGTTTGAATGAATTTTCTGATAGGTGGAAGCAATCCTGTCAATGAACCCAAGGCCTTGTTTAGCTGCAGCAATAATCTTTATTACTATGGACTTTGCTTTAGTAATATAAGGAAGTATTGGTGCTTTGACATCTCACCTTTTCTTGTATTTACTCTCTCTATCATGCATACCTATGCATGTGCACACTGAATTGTGGTAATTAGCACGATATATTATGCTGGTGTTGACTTTGTGATGTTTACATGCACACTTCGTATTTCATAAATGATCTGTTGATATCATCTTTTCAATTTCATTTTCAATCCTTTTTACTCATTTCAGACGAAGTTCTTGTTAGAAAGATTCAAACTTCGTCTGTTTTTTCTGGGATGTATGCCATGCATTTCAAACTCCAAATTCGTTCTCATCAGTCCCTGCAATTTGGGTTTTTATTCTTTCAATTGCACAAAGCATGAATTTTTTATTCCTTCTCTTCATACATGGACAAAATTGGAATAGTCAAGCCTTGTGGATTTGGAGATGAGAGCACCAGTGATGTTGTTCTATGCTTGAGAAATTGTGAAGGAAGACCCGAATTTTTTTACTCCCACTCTACTTTAGTAAGCAAGAGCAAATTCTTTGCAGATTGGTTCTCGTGTCCAGACTTTGGTAAATGCGTTGAGATTCATTGCACAGTATGATCATCATGTTAACTTCTTGAGATTGCTGTATCTCCCAGTGGACTTGCAATTGGACTCCTTGGACTCTGTTAAATCCACTATTGGGGTTCTCAAAGTATCTGTTGCTTTCAGCTGCCAGGAGAGATAACGAAGAGCTGCATCCAGTACTTAGAGGCTGTTCCTTGGGAGCACAGGGAAGGGGAACAAATAATAAAAGCAGTCTCCAAACTAGGTCCAGTTGCCATGCCCATAATTTCCAGGATCAAACCAGTAGATTTAACTGCTACCAAAAATGTTTTTGTTTCGGCAGTTCGCTTTGCGACTTCTACTGGGGAGTCATGCCCTCCTTTTGGTGATGAACTTAAAATCTCTGCTCAAGAACAAATAGAATACATGTTAGGGGAAGATGAGGATATGCCATTGGTTATGGCCGATGATGAAGTAAAATCAGTTGTGAGAATGGGTCTTTCCAGAATCTTTTCTACATTTGAAAAGCAATTGTCCTCCCTAGTTTTGGAGTCTGACATCGCATCGGATACAGCAGAGGCCAATATATTGCAGTGTGTATCTGATCTTGAATGGATGTGCAGTATGCTTCCTAAGATGGAATTGATGAAAGACTTTGTATCAAGCTGGGCTGGGATCTCTGGAGGCATTCTGGGGATACTTGCAGACAAGAAACTTGAATCTGCCATGTGGGGTTTGAAAGTAAAATTGATTGAAGTGAGTGGAAAGGCTTTAGAAGCAGTTGGTTATGGCAATGTGATTCTTTCAGCTCCAATTCGGGTGCAGCTGCTAAAGTCATGGCTTCCTTATATTAGGGAAATGAAACCTCTTTTAGATTCAAAAGGCACTGAAGACACGAGTTTTCCTCACAAGATGGATGAAGACTTGTGCCAGAGTATCGAAGGGGCAATCATCTCATTGGTACTGGCATTGCCATCAAATGACCAAGCTGATATCCTGGCAGATTGGATGGAAGCGGACCAGGTCAGTTATCCAGACTTGAGTGAAGCTTTTGAGGTTTGGTGTTACCGAACCAAGTCAGCAAAGAGAAGATTGGCTGAGGGCTTACGCAGGGTCGACAACACAACTGTCAGCCTTGAATAATCCGATGTTGTTGTAACATCAATTATTATTATTATTATTTTTCTGAATAGATGGTAATGATTCTGTTTATGTATTCCTGCACCTCCTCAAGTAATGCTTGCAGCATACTTTATTTAACTACTGGCCTGATTGTTCATCACCATTATGTCTATAGATTAGGGTTTTAATTGATCCCAGTTCCAACCAAATCAACGAGAAAAACCCATCTCAGCTTCCAGGCCGATCATGCTATGTACAACAGTTCTCAAACATGATCTTTGAAAATGGAAGTTTAAAATAGAAGACGCCATTTATGAATACCAGCCAGCCGGCCATTAAATGTCACACATGCACAGCTACCATTCTCTAATTGCTTGAAATCATAAAGTACTAACAATAATAGATTAGGTTTTACTTTTTTCTCTGCCCCAGGCCTCACTACTGACATTGAGTTCTTGTTAAATCTTTTGACTGTTCAGGACTTTTATTAATGTATGTTTAAGGTATATTTATATTAACTTATGTTATGACCGAGACTAAGTTCTTTATATTTCATGTCACTATATTATATTTAAAAGATAAATTTCTATGACTCTAATATTTAAATTCAAAAAATGAATAAACTTTACTGGCCCAAACCTACTTTTGAAGTTTTATATATATATATATATATATATATATATATATATATATTATTTTCTTAGAATTTAAGGAAAAAAAAGGTTCTTGGTGGATATAGAAACGGAGACTAGAATATCATTTTAAATAACTTAATCCAAAGTTTAATCTAATACTAATAGGGACCCAAACCTTAACAACCACAAACCAATTTATGTTTCATTAATAAATACAAACTCAACTCATC
Organism: Populus trichocarpa; assembly: GCF_000002775.5. NCBI lineage: Eukaryota > Viridiplantae > Streptophyta > Magnoliopsida > Malpighiales > Salicaceae > Populus > Populus trichocarpa. The sequence goes on along the minus strand of NC_037287.2, from coordinate 15,983,083 downwards.
GTCCTTTATCGTGTCTCTCCTTTAAGTATATTCATCGCTATCAACCAAGTCATTGGGACAAGTTTTTAACTGTATCTCAAACAGTGTTTTTTTTTTAAAAAATTATTTTAATATGTTAATATTAAAAATATTTTTTAAATAAAAATAATATTATTTTAATATATTTTTAACCCAAAAAAATATATATATTTTAAAAAGAACCAATACCGTACTTTTAAATATCATGTTAATCCCTGTGTTGGTGGCGACTCCTATTGGTTCGAACCCTGCCCATTCACACCTCTCTCTCTCTCGCTCTCTCAATCTTTCAAAGTCACCATCTTGAAACCAAAAAAAGAGGAAAAGCCATCATCAAAATCTCCTCTTTTTTTTGACTGAGTCACCGATACTTTATATTTTCTAATCTGGGTCTCGTTTTTCCCTTTGTTAAACTCATTCTCTAACCTTCTCCAACAACAAAGAAAACCAAAGAAATGTACGTTAAAGCTGAGCCAACGACAGATGTGAATAGGAACACGGAGTGGTTCACATATCCTGGAGTTTGGACCACTTATATGCTCATCGTTTTCATGTCATGGCTCCTTGTTCTTTCCATCTTTGGTTGTTCTCCTGGGATGGCTTGGACTATTGTCCATTTCTGTCATTTCGCTGTAAGTTCTCTCGTTTGTTTTCTCGCTTACATACACAGTGCCTTCTCTATTGGGTTTGATTTGTTTGATTGAAACTTTCATTCCTTGCTGATTCGATGAGATAGTTTTGCTGCTGTGTTCTTTTTGGTTTTTGATCTGTTTTATGTTGGATTTGGATTTGTGGTTTTGTTCTTTCATTTCTTTTCTTCTTGTTTTTTTCTTAATGAGATTTGAATGTGTATTTATGGTGTCGAGACTCTGATAATTTATTTGGTTAAAGGGCTAGGTGAAGCTGATCATGGAGTTTGGGATTAGGGACAATTTGTGTCTTGTTAGGGCTCGTTGTGAAATAGCTTAAGATTGACTCATAGAAGAAGAGCCTCAAAATTATTTAAAGTTTGATTTTCAATTTGCTTTGGTAAGTTCAATAGACTTAACCTGAATGTTAACATAAAGGAAATTAAATGTGACTTTGTATTGCCTAAAACTTGGTAGAGCATGTGAATGGGTGATATTATACAAGAATTAAGCCAGATGCACATCACGCGAACAATTTTCATTTTAGCTAACTCGAATGAAGGTATTTCTGACAGTTATAGTGCAAAAGGATAGATTTCAAATTTATATGTTTTTGATTGAGGAAGCTGGGGTTGACACGCTAAGGGACTCGTTTTCCAATATCATTTAGCATCAGAACAAATTCCTTTTTCTAAATGTTGAGATTTCTAGAGAATCAAATAGGTTCCCTTAATGTTAAGGTCATGGACTATATATTTTAGGATCTTATCTTTGCACGGGTTTTGGATTTAACTTTCTAGAATTGTTCTGAAGTACATCGATTTTCTTACACCTTAGACATGATAATTGAGGCTAAACAATGAAATATATTGCCCTGAACGTGCGCAGGCACATGTGTTCTTGTGTGTTGTTTTTTTTCTTTTTTTGGGTGGGGTTGTAAATTGTGTTTGTATCTCTTTTGATGAACCGGAATTAGATAAAGGTTTTAGAAGATGCTACAGTTCTTGTTATAGCTTTGGTGCATGGATCACATGACCTGATCATTTTGTGGGAGGATTTGTTTGTGCTTCTTCTTATAGCCGATGAGTGTTAATCTGCTAGGTTCCTAGTATCTAAATAACCAACTTAGTGATTAGCAGTTGTCTACCATTGTTTTTTTCTCTGACCTCTCCAAATGGATCTCTTTTTTGTCCTACGCAGATAGGTAAAATAATATGTTTCTACAGTCTTTTACATAAAGTATATTTGCATATTTTACGTTGTTCTTTCAACAATAATATCAGCCAAGCTATGAGTAAAATTTGCTTTCATTTGTTTCATGCTACTTGAGATATTTGCTTTGCCTTTTGGAAAGAAAATTTGATCTCCTGCAAGAGACTGATAGAAATATTAAACAGTTTGTCCTGTCCAAACCAATTAGATGGAAAAGAAACGGATTTGCCATTAATTTCCCTCTGCATTCTCTAATCTCTTGCTCTTATTTTGTTCTCCCATTGATATATCTTGCAAATGACTTTTCTTTCTACTTCAGGTTACATATCACTTTTTTCACTGGAAGAAGGGAACTCCCTTTGCTGATGACCAGGGTATCTACAATGGATTGACTTGGTGGGAGCAAATAGAAAATGGCAAGCAACTCACACGCAACAGGAAGTTTCTGACCGTTGTGCCTGTAGTGCTGTGAGTATATTGTTCTTCATTATATAAGCATTTTGATTGGACTTGAAATGGAAAAATGTGGAACATACTTGTTTACATTTAATATCTCTGCACAGATGCCTATTTGATTGGTTCAATATGGTAAGGGATTTGTACCGTGTTCTATTGATTGGTTGAAATTATTTGGCAGTTAGTTTGTAATTGTTCAGTAGTTTATGTGTCTTAGAGTGTGGATAATTGGGATGAGGTTTCGTTCAGCACCACAATTCTTTGTTGTGTTCTCTGTGTGTGTGATAGAGAGAGAGACAGAGAGTTGTGGGATGGGAGGGCCTCTGTAAAGGTGGTATGTTGTTGGGAAAAAGTTCCTAAGATGGTGTTTTTTCCTTACCAAGTACGGGGTAGGTTCAACTGCTTGAGTCTCTACTTGAGTTGAACTGAAGTCTTTTGAATTGATTTGGATTCTTTCCTTCTGAATCTCTGACATTTTGACTTGATTTACTTGCTAAGCGTCTCCTAGAAGGATCTTAGTAATGATTGCCATGGTTTGCTACAAAGATGGATTTATCTGTCACTGGATAGTTCTTTGCTTTTTTCATGAGTAACTGGTCCCTTTTCAGGCTTTTGAAAAGGGATTGTTTCTTCTAAGAAAAGTCTTAACTCTTTTGAATTTTTGTCTTTTCCATAGTTCCTAAGGTGAAATTGTTAAGATTTTGTTTATTTGTTTACTATCAAGATGTGTGGCAGCACTCTTGCAATTATCATTGTGAACATAAGCTGACTGAAGGAGTTTCTCTTTCCAAAATAACTGTCCTTTGCTTAGCGCCTATGGCCTTATATATTTCATTTGGCAGGTATTTGATAGCCTCGCACACAACAGACTATCAAAATCCAATGCTCTTCTTCAACACATTGGCTGTATTTGTGCTGGTTGTTGCTAAGTTCCCAAACATGCACAAGGTTCGCATATTCGGAATCAATGCTGATCATTGAAATGCAAAGGAATTCATGCTTGGTTTACTCCGGTCATTAGGATTGATTTTTTCACGTTCCAATGTAATGGTAATGTCCCTGTACAGATACTGAAACTGGAAGGGTTATTATTATATCTTTCTTTCTTCTTTTTTTTCTTAAAAAATTATGGAGTGAATATATATATACGTCACTAGGTTACATGCTTGAAGAAAAGTGTATCAACACATTTCTTCTTCGTACCAGCAGATATATATCATCTTATTTTTTACTGTTTCCCCTGTATGGTTAGTGGTTACTCAAGCCATTTAATAAAATACTTCCCAAGAGGGATCAAAGTGAAACTGAGCATTGATCATGGAGCTGAGTCTCTGGGTTTGAAAGCTTAACTGGTCACGTTTTTATTTATTTTTGAGCAGGTTAATTCAACTGATCACATTCAATCAAAAAACTTGATTCTGGGTTGAATTTTTCCAGCTCATAATTAGAGGAGGTAATAAATATATTCCGTGCAGACTTAGGGAGAGTGATGAGCACAACTGCCCATGTTCTGGGTGAATCCTAGAAAATTAATGGTTTAAATTAACCAAGCTTGGCTGCTGCAAAATTTTGCCACAATTGAAGATGCGAAGATAAGGCACCCATATCACCTGTCCTGGTAAAGACGTGCAAGTTGCTGATTATTCATCATCAAGGGAATATTTGCAGGGCCCAAGTAGGTTTTGGAATATCGTTGATGGCTGTACTCGATGCCATCTCTGTTACAGCCAGTGAAAAACACCGTGTCAATTTGTGCAAAGTTTCGGCTAAATAACTTTAAAATAAAATGAAATGAAATGATAAGAGGAGAAATCAATTAGAAAATTATGGAGATAAAATGAGAATTAAATGAAAATGTGGGGTTAATGTGTAATTAGTCAAAACATTGACCATACAACCCCCCCTAATTGCCGGCTAGAAGTAAGAAGAAAGGAAGAGAAACAAACAAAATTGAAGAGGGATTGAGAATTACCACCCTTAAATGCTTTAGTAAGAGAGGGAAATTTGGGGAAAATATAAATTGACTTAATTGAGTGAGGATGACTTGTAATGAGAGTTAAATAAGTGAGAATTAATGAAGAAAGCGCGATAATCTTAAAGGCATTCATGACCGGACAAGGGTGCTAATTGATGTATAATGAAAATATATTAATTCAAGTGAATTATAATTTATCAATCTATAATGATTTTTCATAAGTTTAGTTACATAATATAACATAAATTAAATTGATTATGTCATTGTGAATCAAAATCTTAAGAATGATTGTAGAATTTAGAAATGAGAATCATTGTGATTGATTGCTTTTGCATATAAGGAGGAAATTAATGGAAAATATATATTTTTATCTTATTACACTATTGTTAGTGTGAATTATGATAAATATTTGTGATGAATTGAAAGTATATACGACTATGCTAATATTTTGGAATGTAATTTGGTATGAATTCCTACAATGAGCATGTTTTTTCCTGAAATTGTTTTGATTATTTTAAATTAATGTGAGCTGGGTTAATAAGTTTTATAAAGTTGTATTTAATGATGTTATAATGTAAATGACATGGTAATGATTGTTTTGAAAAGTCAGAAATTAAATAAGAATGTTTGGTTTATCGTAAAGTCATAGAAAGGAAAACTGGACAACCTCATCTCCTAAAATACGGAGAAAATAAGGGCATGAAAGTGATAAAATTTGGGATATGTTTTTTCATAGAAGTTATAGCATGAGGTGTTACTTTTCCAACGAGACTGACCTTACTTAATTTGAAACCCTAAAACTTCATATACGAATCAAAATCTAAGGGGAGGTTAAGCTAAAAATTGTAATGGATAGTTTTGACAAATTACGATAACAGGTGGTTTGAGCGCGTTAATGAGACTAGTTTTGACAAATTCCTGAAAATAAAACTAGTACTCAATAATGAGCAAAGGAACTAGCTTCCTTATAATGAGATTAGTGCCCAGCATTATCTTTCCGGTAAGGGGACTAATGCCCGGTAATGGGTGGAGAAACTAATTAACTAGTGAGAAAAGTAGCGCTCGGAAAATAGACATAAAGACTTAATTGTCTAGTGATCGGTTATCTCTCAGAAATGATAAAAATAAATACCTGAATGAGTGAGTGAATACCCAGAAATGAATCGGTAACTCAGGGTAAAGCGTGACAATAATTCGTATTGAATTGATTGAGACTAATTGGTTTGTAAAAGAAATTATTGATAGGGATATAATATAGTTGCAATGAAAGTAAAATTTAAGGTTGTTTCTTTTATTTATTAAGTAACTTTGCCATATTTATGTTGAATTAAATTATAGGAACTTCGTATCATTATTGTTAAAATTAATGATCATATAATTTGTAATTTTTTTTTGTAATATCTACTTGGCAGGTAAGAAATGAGAAAATCATTTTTTTTTGCCACCTAAACTAATTAAATTGAAATATGCTAATCAACTTTTATGATTTATAACTCTTTGTTATGGTAAAATTATGAATGTATATAATTAACTCATGATGCTTTATAATAATTTACATATTTATTTTATATATTTATATGATAAATAAATTACAATGATGAAATGTTGGAATATAAGATTAAAGGTTATTTTAATTCCATTGATATAAGAATATCCTGGATGATACTATGTTTAAATTGGTTTAATGATCACTGAATTGAGAATGGACTCTATTCAATAACTTTGGATTTTACTGAAATTTAACTAGATTTTAAAAAATAGAAATCACCCAACAGATGGATTAATCGAAATTATGTATAGATAATGTGTGAAAATTGGGGTTCTTAGAATTTGAGCCTTAAATTTTGCGTTAACAATGCAGATCCACTAGATCTCTTGAAAACTCCCACGCCAACACATCATAAAATTGGTGAGATGAAGTAATTCGGGCTTGAGGACACGTGGTTAGCTTAACTGCCCCTTCCGACAGAGTCCTATAAGCGATGCCATGTTTGGCAGTTCTCATTAATTTAGCTTGGAATTTAGAGCCACCTTACGCGCGAGAACCTCGTTTATTAATGTTGTTTTTAGCACCCAGAACTTGATCCAAAGCAGTAGATGCATATATATATATAGCTAGCATGGCTCATGACTCACCCCTCACTTTCTTTTTTGCCCAAATTGTGCATTAATATCTGCAACATTCACCCCTTCAACATGAGTGCGTGGAAAAGAGGGGAGGGGGTGCATGCCATATATATTGCATACGAATTCTTTTAAAATTGATATTGACTTGAATATTCACTGTTCACAGTCGCACAGCTATGGAGTACCTGTGGATAAAGCAATCAAATCCATTCAATCGGGAAGAAACCAAAATATCCATGAAATGCTTTAGCTGTTTGGGGGATAAATCTTATGCGCCGATGAGATATATATTTTGGTTCGATAACAATATCTGTCGTAAGATAAGATAACATGGATCCTAATTAATTAGAAAATTAAAAAAAAGGGTAATTAAGACTGGCCAGGTACTGACTCAAAGTTGAGAGTCCTTTTCCAAGAACAGCTCTGCCTTGCTGAGGAAACAGTTGAACATTTACATATTGGTTTTGTCAGGTTGAACCAAATATTGGCCGGAGATATATACTGGTTGCCAAACAGCCCATAGAAGAAGGCAAAGGGTAGGATTAATCAAAGGTCATGCATGTTGCATAAACTAGGCCTCTAAATTTGGCTGGAAAAACATCCCCTATATTAGAGGGTGGTGCCTCTAACATTTGCCCTAGTTATTATGCACACCAAGTGCCTTACAGCAAAGAAACGAAAATAAACTAATTTTATAAATAAAAGGGTCTAGATCTAGATGGATCATCAGACTTTTTTGTAGTGGGATGTATTATTCTCTTGCACACTTGCCTAGGAGAATGTTTGTGGGTCCCAACAAGAAGACCACAGAAATGAGGGCTTGTCAGATCTTTCTCAATCTTTCAATTAGAAAAAAAAAAAGAGGAAAAGAAGAGGTAGCATGGAAGCAATGATCATTCATGTGGAAGCAAGGCAGCTGTGAAGAGTGTAAGAGTCTTTAAAGAACTGTTTAATTTGGATATAATAGAATTCTCAGTAGTGAGCTTTTCAGTTGAAGCCTCTAATCTACACAACTGCGATTTACTTCGTGGAAGAGTTTTTTTTTTTTCCTTTTCTGGAATTACACTTGGAAGGATTAGAATTCCTACCTGGTTCCATCTTCTCTTACCCCCAACTTTTCTTTCTGGACTTATGCTTACTGTCTGCTAGAATCTCAGTCTTGATGAGACTAATACTCAAAACCTGCTTACAAAAACTGAGAGAAAGAGAGAGATTGGAAGTAGAAAATCCAAAGCCACCATTGCAATCCAACCGAGGTTTCAATAAGAATAATGCTAACAGCAACAATATTCCTGCTAAAATGAAAGAAACTAATGAACATATATAGCCTTTAATCTATAAAACTCCTTGTAAATTCTCACGCTATACATTATTTTTTATTATACCATGCCAACCAATGACACATAATATATAGTGGGTACTGGCCTTTCTGCTAGCTCTTCCTTTAAATGATAGAAGATATAATTAACACGAAGTTAAAGGGCACGGAGCATGCCCTCTTCTACTTGTTACCCTAAGAAAATTCTCGACTTAGCTTGGGTTGATCTTTTCTTCTATCATTTCACGGTATCCCATCAGTACTTTAGCCTTAATGAAGCCAAGCTAAAATGAGCTTCAAATTCCCACAAGTTTGAAGAATAAAGAAGACAATTGAAAGTAAAACAACAAAGCCGAGAGAGAGAGTAAGACGCCCATGTATCCTATCTGTTAGTAATGAAGAAATGCAAACCAAGTCACCCACCTTAAGAACTTACTATAATAAAGTTAAAAAAAAATCCAAAAAGAAAAAAAAAACCCTCAAATTATTTTCTTCATCTAATTTACCATGATCCTCCACCTAACATTCCAGTCCAATATCCTGTAGAATCACCATGCTCTTTATTATGCTCAATATCAGCCGTGCTTGAAACTTGCTTTAAATCTTCAAATGGAAACAAAAGTCTTCCATTAGTTTCCTGAACCCCTTGGAGACTCCCATAACAACTTCCAAGCCCATCCAAAGAGAAATTCAAGGTTGGTTTGAAATCGTGAAGAGGAAAACTTGATGTGTAAAGTGTGCTTGGATCTTGAACTGGCATAGGAAAAGAATTCAAACCCCTTGAGGAGATTCCAGTTAACAGCTCCAAAGCTGAAAGTTGGGATGTGGTAGTAGATGCAGAAGTAGAGGAAGATATTGGGTTCTTGTTGTTGTTTTCATTAATGCTCGGTACTTGAATCAATTCAGAGAAACTTCTAATACTTTGAGTGGATGGGAAAGCTAGGTTTAGATCTTGGCCTTCATGGATCTTAGGGTTTTGTGTAGAAGTTTGTGACAAACTTGTTGGTGTAATCAGATCAGGAAGTTTCTTTGAAGAAGATGAAGAAGAAGCTGATGATCTCTTGTTCTTTCTTGAACCTCCTCCGACCGGAATATTTCTCAGAGAACCCCCTTCTGTCCAATACCTTCTACAAGTCTTACAAAAGTACCTAGGCTGTGTAAGGCTGTAGTTGTTATAGTAACAGAACTTGGTGTTAGTTGAATTGCACCTTGGACAGTTGAGGGCTTGTTCTTTCTGAGGCCTTGCCTTCCTCTCTAAAGCAGGAGGCTTTGGACATGTATTCGTAACTATCTCTTCTATTGGTTTCACCACTATCTCCTATAAAGCACAAAAACAAGAAAAGAAACACCATTACTTGAAGATCAAAGAGCTTGAAGACAAACAAACAAACAAACCCCAACAAAAAAAAAAACAATTTAGCAACTTTACACTTTTCAACATTATATCAGCCCATGATCAAAAAGAAAAAGGCAAAAATACATAGCGCTCTTTCTTTTTTATCACATAAGCAAAAGAGAAAGCTAGATAAAGTGGTATATATTGATATATGGTGAAAGAAACAACCGATACAAACTAAATCCAAAAGAGTGGGGACTTGCACTTGCTAGCCAGCCATGAACACACACTCCATCACTCTTTTGCAAAAGGAGAACCCAACAAACAACAAAAAACATACAATTCATGTCCAAGAGTCTCAAAGAGATCAAGAGCTAGCCAAAGGGATATTATCATAGATCTGTCTATATACCTGTGGCCACTGAGCAGTATCCATGGATGAAATTTGAAGACGAGGATGTTGAGAAACAGCTAGCTAGCTAGCTAGAGCTTCAAACAATGAAGAAAAAGGATACCCTTTTCTTGAAACTGGTTTTAAAAGAAGGAAGAGGAATGTTTAGGATGGTTTTGTGAGAAAATCCTTTGTACCTCGGTGCTTTATGGATTATGTGCGTACGTACAAGAAAGAGGGGAGTGTTTGTGTGTGAACTGTGATTGATGGAGTCTAGTAACATATACTGTTATAATATCTCTTTTCTTATTCTAAGTATGAAATATTTGTCAACAATTTATATAAACATTTGTGGAATATATAAAACTATATATGAACGCATATAAATACATGTATCCTTTAATTTATAAAAAACGCAGTGGCTCTCTTTTTTTCACTAATTGAACAGGCCGAGAAACTCGGATTGCTCTCACGTTTTTGGGCCAGCTGATTTCTATCGACATCGTTGTGTGTGTTTAACGCTTTGGGTGTGGAAAAACATCCTTTTTTTATGAATTATACAAGAACATCTTGGATATTATTAAAGTTAGTTTTGTATTATTTTCGTTATTTTAATAAATAATATATAACTGTAAGAAAAGAGCATACAATTAATATTTAGAGTTCTATGAACCTGTAGTCTCAGCATGCTTTGTCAGAATATATGGTCACGTACAGTATAGAAATTGCACATCAAGTTAAAGAATATATAATAATAATTTTACCATTCTCACATTTTTTTAAAATCATTTCCAAAATTTAATAATTCTATAGTTAAGAACTCACTTCATAAAAGAAGTTATTTAGTACACAAATTCTAGATTAAGCATCCATGTGAAATAGTTTAGATTTTATTTTTTAGTATTTTTGAGAAAAGATGTATTACTCATAAATGAAAATTAAGAAAATCAAGCTGTTTGGAGTCATAATATTTGATAAGTTATAAATGCTCATAAACATTGAAATCACTTTAATTGATGCTACCAAACTCTAATAACTCCATGATCACTGTAAAGAATTGTACATGGAGTGTATAACTGAGTGAATCAAGATCCACCATTATGTGAGCTTGAATTCCTTTTTGGTTAGTAAATTTATTTGTAGTCTAGTAGGTAATGACTCCTGGAGCACCTAGCTAGTGAATTTTGGTAACAATTGTAAACTTAGTGACGATTCACGGCTATTTGATATTGGTGTTGAAATTGTGTTTGTCTTGAAAAAATATTATATTAATATTTTTAAGTTTTTTATCGTTTTGATATGTTAATATCAAAAATTAAAAAATCAAAAAAATTATTTTGATACAAAAAATACTTTTAAAAAATATAAAAAAACAAATCAATCAAGTTGTTTGGAGCCATAATATTTGATAAGTTATAAATGCTCACAAAAATTGAAATCACTTTAATTGATGCTACCAAACTCTAATAACTCCATGATTAGTGTAAAGAATTGTACATGGAGTATATAATTGAGTGAATCAAGATCCACCATTATGTGAGCTTGAATTCCTTTTTGGTTAGTAAATTTATTTGTAGTCTAGTAGGCAATGACTTTTGGAGCACCTAGCTAGTGAATTTTGGTAACAATTGTAAACTTAGTGACGAAAATATGATATTGTGGTTGAAATGATATTGTGGTTAAAATTGTATTTGTTTTAAAAAACATTAAATCAATAGTTTTTAGTATTTTCAAATCGTTTTGATATACTAATATATATTAAAAAAATTATTTTAATATATTTTCAAGTAAAAAAAATCAAAATAAATAAACAATCATATGACTTAAACATCCTAAATAACAGAACCATAGTTAACTAGAAGTACGAATGCATCAATCGAAAACAAACCTACTTACTATTCCGTTTATGTTTTGAAAATGTATGCTAGTAATAACTAACTAGACTAAAGAAAAACTCTATCTAACTTTGACTAAAAATCAATAACAAATATTATATTCAAATTATTTGAATTAAAACGAACCTGAAAGCCAACTGAAAATCCTCCTCGACCCATCGAATTGGGTTAAAAGTGACTAGACTGCACCAAACAACCTTTGTTTGCATCCCCTTCAAAAGCACCTTGACGAGGATTGCTGCCATTTTAGATGTGTGGCCCAGTTTTTCCCCCCCGTAAAGCCAAGAGAGATGCTTCTTTGTAACTAATCATAAGACTGGGGATCACACGGCAGTTAATTATTCAATATTGTATTGAGTAATTTTTTTCATTTCAAAATAACTAATATCAAAATGGACATTTCAGATGAATTGCAATTTTTTTTTTATTAGTCGCAAGCTAGCAGATGCCTGTGCTTATCACACAACCTTATGCTTTTATTATAAAATAATATCGTTATTTGATACTTTCCCATATATATCATTATAAAGTTTGATTATTCTAGCTAGTCCAGTACATGCTTAATTAATTAAATTCAATATGATCCCTAGACAGTCAAGGAAAAGCTTGATTACAAAGTACAATAATCGGTACAAGAGGTATATATATCGACGACAGACCCTTTTCATTTTCTTTTTCACAGAAGTCAGTGCTATTCAATATTCATTATCCTTGGAAGTTGGAAGCTCTATTTTGCTCTCTTGGTGCTTTATCAATGTATTCCCATGGCGTGTATATATTAAGGGGGAAAAAGAGGGTATTGCTGTACTAGCTAGCACCAACAATCTTAAATGGAGGTTCAATGGAGCATTCCAAGAAAGAAACCCATTGAAATTAAGTTATGTCGGAGATCTTAACAAGACCTTTGGTTTTAAGGGTGCAAACTTTAAGATGTAGAAAGCAAAGGTGTTGTTTCTACCTTAATTTTTTCAAAGTTGCCTATGTACTAATTAATAAAAGAACTTGAAAAGGATTCATGACACTAGTAACATGATCCATGAAAAAAATATGAGGCCTACCAAGCTAAGGTGGAAAAATATAAACAAGATGAGTACAATTGTTAGTATTATCTCCTCAACCGCCAAGCATGTAATTTTTATGATAATATTTATTCATCTTTTTAAAAAATAAATTTGGAAAGCTTCGTAGAATAAATATGATATTGAGGAAGCCGATACGACGAAATATATTGCAAGTTGCCCTTTCTATTTCTAAATGATGGATGAAAAATCCGTTGTAGGCCAAGCTTAGGTACCTCTCTTTGGTAATGTTGTCTAAATAGAAGTTTGCAAAAAAATAATTTTGTTCAAATTAATTAATTTAACATTTTTAAATTGTTTTAAGACATTGATATAAAAAAATAGATTTTAAAATATAAAAAATATTATTTTAATATATTTTAAAACAAATACTTTAAAAATAATTTCCCCTGAAACTTCATAATGATTGTTGAAGAGCTTATGTATAAAAGAATTAAAATCAAAGATAAGCTAATTATTGTCAAGCTACCACCTAATTAAAAGGAGTTTCAAAACACCATATGCAACAAGTAAAAAAAGACATCCTTGATGGGACTCATAACTCGCATTTATTTGGAGAAAGAGCTAGATGACAAGATGCAATCATGGCACAAAAGAGCTATGGACAATCTACCACGAGTAAATTAAATTAAATTTTTGAAAATAATAACTTGTCTAAAAAACAATACCCTAAAAATACCCAATAGAAACCTCTTCAAGAGAAACATAATTTTTTTTTGGTAGATTTCCAAAATATAATAATAAAAATAGGAACCAAATGAAAATAGGATTTTAATGCATGTATTATATATATATATATATATATATATATATATATATATATATATATATATATATATATATATATAATCCGAAGTATTAAAGGGTTGTGCGATAATTTAATTCTAGTGCTAATTAACATGTTTGCTAGGACTAAAATCTGTGGACATCTTCCGCTCTTAATTAACATGTATTTTATTTTATGCTCGGTGATCATTCACAAACCACCAAAACACTTAGTAGTGGAGAAGTCGAGTTAAAATTCACCTCTGTAAAAGTATGGACTCTAAAGGATATTGTGGTGTCTACAACCTTCTATGAGAAAGAATTTGATGTCAAGTTTTCTTCTTAACAAGGCTGGCTTTAAATATTTTATAAAGTCTTATCAACATGCATGTGATCATAAGAAAAAAAGTATTTCTGTTCATAAAGATTATGCTTATGATGGCATGTTCAAATCAAATATTGAAAATATATAGTAATATATTTCCTAATTTAGTTAGCATGCTAGCTATATTCTATATTTTTTAGCAAACACGTTCATGTCACATAGACAATTAAAACACCTAGACCAGCGTAGACTAGACACTCAAGTTGATTAATTTGGTTTGTAGAATTATATATTAATTTGCACAATATTACCATTTAAAAGAATTAAAAGGAGGTCTAATTAGCAGTTAATTTGCAATACAATTATGACTACACAATTAACTGAATCCCACTTGAAGTATGTATGCATCACATTACCTAAAACTTTAGAAAAATCCTGCATTCTTAACTTACAATCTTTCTCTAATTATATCTATATATGCTGCTATATATATATATATATAACTTTTTAACCTAACTAAATTGCCTTTAACCATAGAAAGCAAGAAGAGTAATTAATTAGCTTCGTGTATCCTCCTGGAGTTGAGACTTCAACGATGGAGAGCTCCATTGTAACCAAGGAGTATGAACAAGAATATGACAATCACCAAAAAGGAAAGAATGGCATTGAAAGATCTCTACCAAACGGTCCCTTGGGCCATGACCATTTACATGCAAATGCTATTTTATCACTTGTCACTTGAGACAGAAAATGCCTGCCTTTGTGCTCCCAATCACATCCTTAAGTTTGAAATGTGATTAAACGGTCGTGATTGGCCCCATTTTCTTCTAGCAGTAATCATGACGACAACCTCCATTTATCAACCGTGGGGGCCATACGTGGGGATCTCTTTGAACAAACCGCTATGATATCATCGACACCAATACCTCCTCAAATTCTCAAAAATATTTCACTGCCTAAGCCATACTATTATTTTCACATGCACACATGGTGACCATCTGATGGTGCTTTGACCGCTTCAATCATGATGCGTCACCAAGCTTAAAAAAGCTCAAGAAACATCATCCGTGGCTGGATTGCTGTCCTGGTCAGGTCTATTTGCGATTTTATTAAATCTTTAAAGTTCGAATATGGGAAAATTACAGAGAAATTTATTCTAGAGCACTGATGTGAGAAAAAGGATGTAATTCTTATATTCGCTTGAAAAAAAAGATTCAATTATTACACAAATCAATATAAGAACACTCTTCACTACTTAAAGGAAAAAACACATCATCATGCATGTAGCCAGGAATTTTCAAAATAGACCCAATTAAATTTAGATTAAGTTTTAATTTTTCAATTTAAACGAGCCAGTTGAATTTTATCAAGACAATATCTTTTATAATTCAACTTAAAATCTAGATAATATCTGGGTTATGAATTTATCACATCAACCTATCAGCCTATAAAGTTGGACTAACATCTCTATGATTCCTATATCATGAACCAAGACCATTCATGCACCAACTCCTATTTGAATTACTAGTGGACAAGATTAAAGAGGCAAATGAAATGTGGTTTAGAAGCAACCTGACGAGACATTGATTTTGTCGAAATGGAAAGATTTCAACAAGCAAAAAGTCTTACTCAAAATATTCTTCTACCTTCACAAATATGCATTTAATTGGTAGAGAATAAAGAATCTCGACCAAACCAATGTCATTCAGGCGTTCATATTTACGGTTGTCGTTTTTTCTTGATTTTTTATAGAGAGTGAAGCAGCCTGCTTGCTTGCTGATTCTTTTAGTGATGAATAATTATTTCATTCATCAAGAAATAAAACATGCATATTAATTGTTAATTTCTAGCCAGACACACCCCTGCAATATATATATATATATATATATATATATATATATATATATATATATATATTAGGGTAATTAGGTTATTAAATAATAAGGAAGTGTTATATTTTTTTTATTTTAAAGAGGTGGGCCTCTTAAATTCAGTGTGATTTTATTTTTGATTTTCTTTTAATTTACTCTTGATCTACATGGAAAAAAAAATATAAATGCATTACTTTGTAAAATAGAAAACAGAGCCATCAATTTACCCTAATATAAATTCTGTCGCCGATAAAAAACATAAATCGCGAGCAAAATTTTTCTACAAAAAGATTGAAGCAGAGCTACTAATTAATTTATTTTTCATCAAACAAAACAAGGTAATTTAAATTTAAAATATATTTTTGTTTTGTTTTGAGATATTTGTTTATAATTTGATAAGGTTTTTTTATATAATTCTACCATTTTTGCTTCTTCTTTTTCTCAGGTCTGCTAGTTCTACCAAATTGTTTTTTGAATTCTTGTTATAGTGATTTTTTTCTAATTAATTAGATATATTTTATTGGTTTGTTTTGATTATGCTTGGATGTTTTATGTTTTGTTTTTAGCAAAGCCACCAAAATTATCAATTTTTTCTTATGATATATGTTTTAATTTTAGGTTGAACCATGAACAAAATAAGAAGAATTAATTCTTTTTTTTGAAAAAAAAATATATTGATAACTTAGTACAACCTACTAAACGAGCTTTTTCAGCGATGAAGATTGTTAAAATAAGACTTCGCAATCGGATGAAGGATGATTTTCTTGCAAATTATTTGATTGTCTATATAGAAAAAGAA
The DNA here is from genome assembly GCF_000002775.5 of Populus trichocarpa. Taxonomy (NCBI): domain Eukaryota; kingdom Viridiplantae; phylum Streptophyta; class Magnoliopsida; order Malpighiales; family Salicaceae; genus Populus; species Populus trichocarpa. Next base: position 15,966,887 of record NC_037287.2, on the reverse strand, counting down.
ATTGCTGAAAGATTCACAATTGATATGATAATCGATGATTTCTATTCTATGAAAGAACGACGAGCACAATTAAAATAAATATATAAGAATTATTCTTTATTATTTTTTGCTTTATTTCAAAGTTTATCAAACATAAATAATGTTTCGTTTTAGCTAATGTTTCTTATATACTTTGTATGTTTATATTTGATAGGTATAAAAACCAATAACATTAAAGTGATGGATACAGTATGAAGATAAAATTAACTTCATTACTTTGACTCAATTTAGTATTGCTCTAAATTTTTTACCTTATACGAAGATCATTGTATGTTTGTAGTAAGTTATTTGAATAAAACTAAATTATGTAGGTTTTATTTCACAACTCATGTATAATAAATTAAAACAAATATTATATTTTATTATATTAATTTTGATCCCCTAATAAATAATCCTAGCTCCGCCCCTGTACGTATGTGCTCCAAGCTGGGATGTTCTTGATTATAGTTTTATTAAAATGATAATTTTATTTATGAACTCCATATTTATAAAAATCTTGATGGGTTATTTGAATGCTGGCTTCAAAATAAGTCGAGAAACTTGAAAAAAAAACTATGATGATTGTTGTTGCAGCGCAAAGAAAACTTTGCGTGGGAAATGTGAGAATCAAAGATGCAGTACTACATTGTATTCTCACTCAACTGGCGTCCTCGCTACACTAGCCGTATTCCAGAGGGAGTGGCGGCGAATTGAAGCCGTCAGATGTGGGGCACCTTTGATGTTAAGGACCCACCAGGAGCAAACCCCATTGCCTAGCGACACGTGTCCCATGATGCTGACCCCACAGAAGGAGTGGGCGGTGGTGGTGGCATTGGTTGGCTTGGGTGGGCCCCCACACATGCGCGTGCCGATCTTTCCATTACCATATCAAGATCTTGCCCAACCAAGTAAGGAATCTGATCACAGCCGTCAGATCTAGAAATTCCCAATCTTGATTGCCTCCTATTCTCTGGTGATGTCACGTGGTGGGCTCCCCTCTTGACGTGGACCGCATTGCATAGTGCATTCCACGCCAAAAAAAGAGAATAATAATATAACCGTGAATCAGTTCTGAGTGGCATGCTGTTTTCTCAACTATCAACACTCAGATCTCATAACATACCATGAGTTAAATATAATTATCAGGAATTCATAATTCGGACGTGAATAATTTATTTTTAATTGAGATGGTGAAGTGAATAAATATAGAAAATCTGTGGGGAAATTATACTCAAGTTGACATAATTTTAATTAAGAACAAAGGGATTTGATTAGAAAATTAATCACAGCCGTCGATTGGGCCTTAGCAATACTTGTTGGAGAGGGAATTTCCAAGTAGGGCCCCTAAATCTCCGAAGAGTTATTGTCTACCAATATTTATTTAATGGGGGACTTTGTTTGCTTCCTGCTCCACCCCTCCATTGACTTGGCCATTCTTTTGCCTTGGCCCTCCTTTCAATAAGGAAATTATAATCGAGTGTGCTTAATTGTTATATCCTATAGTTGATAAATTTGCTCAAACAATCTCTTTGGATGATTTAGGTTGACTTAACCAAGACATTAGTCAAGCGGCTAATTAAGAACTAGAAGTTGAATCCTTGTGAGTTGTAATGCCCGAGTTAAAGTTTTCCAGCCCCAACACACACACACAAAATACTAGAATCTTTTCTACACCATACGTAAGATTGAAGAAAGTGAAAAGAAAATGGCTCTAATATTGCATACCAAGCCTTTTGAACGAATTAAAAAAAAAAGATAATATAAAATATAGTTATTCAAGTTCTTACTTACAGTAACCTTTTGGTTACGTTATCGAAATAACCTTTTGGATATAGATTTATTTTATACTTATATTTTCATCTCTCAAACAAAACATATTAATATTTTTATATATTTTATTTATTTCAATAACATTTTGGAAGAACAACGTTTAAAGGATTCATGATAAAAGTCAACGAAATTAAGAAATTCATGAAAAAAAGTAATTCCTTGAATTTCTAATTTTGGTGGATAAAGAGAGAAGAAACAATTTGTTTTTTTTTCAAAAATAAAAGACGCGTTGTGTCCATAACACGCACACGTGTATATATATACACAAAGAGATCTAAAACTTGGAATATTTATGTAGAACGAGATTATATGATGATAAAATAATTGTCACCGACTAGAGATGAATTCAAACTCTCTTTTGATGATGAGGTGACCAACCCAATTGATGTTGGATTGAAATTAATCAACGTTCCCAATAAAAAGGCTAAGAAATAAATGCTCTCAAGGATATTGTAATTCGATTACGTGATGAATAATTTAATTAGATACATGTGGTTGAATATATACGCAGAACTCAATAATTTTGATAGTGATCCAAACTAGACTCCAAAAGCTGGCAGCATGAAGCACTATCATTGCCTTAGCAATGGCCGGCGCCACTGGAGAAAGGGACCACACCGCACTTTCATTGATGGGCTATGAGTTCCTTGAAGCAGTTTAGTTCGTAAGGCCTTTGTTATTTTTATAATATACCCCTCGTTTTTATACAGTTTTTTCTTTCCCTTTCTATTCAATTACTCTTATTAAAAATAAAATAACTCTTCCTTATCAGATAATGCATCCACGTTATCATCATCCCTGTCTTCCACTTCCCCCAAACTGTGCGAATAAATTGGGTATGGAGGTTCTCATCAAGCCCCACAACATGCCTTCGTGTCCAAAAACAATTGGATGGTTCAACCAAAACTCCATGACACAATTACACAATATTCCCTCCCAGCCGAAAATATTAGTCTGGCATGGAAAATTATAATTTTAGGGTGTACAAATAAAACTGTATCTATTAATTAAGCTAATTATAATAAGTGATTTCCACCCCATCTCAAGAAAGTGATGAATAGGCCCAGAATTTTCATTGCAAACTCACTGCTTAATTAGTAACTGAATAAAACCTGAAACAAGTGTTGGAGTTGATCCACTGAACAACATGTCATCTACATGAAGTATAATTAATGAGCCATAATCAGATCAGTGAAAAAAAAACAATGCGGAGTTAGCTGGACTACAAAAGAAGCCATATTTTTTAAAAAAGGAACTAAATCGATTAAACCAGAACGTGGTGCTTGTTCTAGGCCATAAAAAGCTCTTTGTGGTTTGCATACGTGTGTTGGATGTTGAGGATATGTCATTCCTAGTGGTTGTTGGATGCAAAGATCTTCAAAAATTAGACCATGCAAGAAAACATTCTTTATATCGAGTTGATGATTGAATCGTTTCTGAAGAAGAGCTATGGTGATTATCATGCCTATTATTCCTGGTTTGATAATTGGAAAAAAGATTTCAGTGTAGTACACTCCATCAATTTGATGATACACTTTTACAATTAGATATGCTTTGAGACGATATAAAGAGAATTAAGTTTAATATTTTATTTTAACACCCATTTAAAACCAATGACATGCATGTTTGTCGTGTGAACAAGTGTCCAAGTCTCATTTTTATGCAGTGCAGCTAGCTCCCCATCCATGGCTGCTTTCCAAACAGGGTGTGCTAAGGTATTTTTGACGTTGTGAGGCTCACGAGGGATATGAGAGGAGGTGATGGTGTTTAGAGCATACTTAGGATTCGGTTTTACCACACCTAGTTTAGACCGAGTGACCAATCGCGCCTTTGATCAAAATTTTGGAGTGAGGATAGAACCAGTTGCGCGCACCTGAAAACCTCACGGTAGTTGTTGTGTGATCTTCTTTTCAAAGATAGGTCAGTTGTTGTCGCAATGTAAACTCACGTTCTTTTGATTCTTGGGCATATGCATTTTTTAGGGCCTCCCAGACCACAGGAGTTGTGTCGAGATCAAACTTTGGCCATGCTATGAAAGCATCTGTTAATTGTGGAGTGGAATGTTCTGTATTTTCTAAGCTGTTTTGATTTGAGGCTGTGAATTTGCTGGGAGCAGGATCTTCATTTGTGAGATGCCCGACCAATTCTTGACTTTCTGCGAGAGCCCATGCTTGCTCACGCCACAAGGGATAATTGTTTGGGTGAGTCGAAGAATGATAAATTTGTTCTAATATTGCTGGAAGAATTTTACACTGTTATACCAACGTGAACACATAGGCTCTACCAGTGATGTATTTAAAGTACAATTACATTGACAAAAAATCAAATCAGGATCCCATGAAATCTGGTCATTACATATATGACAGCTAAAGATAATCTTTATTTGTTACGTTGGATAGCTTGCATGATGACAAAGAATCCTTGATAGCAGAGAATTCCTCATTTGCTCGATAACAGAGAATCCTTCGATAACAAAGAATCCCTCATTTGCTCCAAAATCACTCAACTTCTCTCCACTGATTGAGGCTAGATTGTGAGAGTCTTCACCCCTTTTTCTTCAAGAATTTCGAGCATCCGTATCTCTCCATGGATTCTCACAGTTGCTAATAAAACCTTCATTAAAAATGGATTCATTGCTTCAAAACCTAATCTCTTCGATATAACTTTTCTTAGGGATTCTAAAGAAAAGTTCTTTTTGGATGTTGAGGGGGACTCACTTGTGACTTCTTTTTCCCTGTCATAATATATTTAACAGTGCTTTTGACGACAGAGAGTCTTGTTTTGTTACATCAGTCATCCTCACTCTCTTTTTTTTCTTCCATAGGCAAACACACTATGAAGTAGCTCTCTTTATCCCAAAACAATATATGAAAGTATTGCCAATATTTCCTATTGAGCTGCCTGTAGAGCTGTAAGGCAACAGTTCTTTCAAGTCAACTATTATCGCACGATTAATTAGCAGTAGGCTTAATTTGCGTGTGATTGATTGAATGCGAAGAGTAATCCAAGTTTTTTTTTTGTCCGAAAACGAGAAATTATATACCAATACGTATAATTTATAATAAATAAATAACATATGGGTTTTGAAATTTGAGAATTGAAGTACACCATTCTATGATTGCCTGTAGGTCGACCCTGACTCACATGGTGGAGTGAAGGTGTGATGGAGACGCATCAACTGCAAGGAAGGTTTTAGGTTACAGATAATTGTATGAGACCAGAACAGACTGTAAGCGAATTAATTATTTCCAATTAGGGCATCACCTCTTAGAGGGCCTTGCCCTCAAGAAATGAAACCCAGAATCTCCTAAAATAAGGTATGGATTGACTACTCTTGGACCACCTGGCCTACTAATGTTTGTACGGCCATAAAAGCATGACGTAGAATTCCTGGCAAATATTGATGATCCTTTTTCCAAGATCTGGCTTTGCAGCCTGGGATTTCTTATCGCTAGCCAATTAACGAAGATGGAGCATTGCTTCCTTCTCTTGGGTTGTGCCTAGCTGGTCAATGGATCAACGTACGCATGATCTTTTTTAATGTCTATTTAGCATCAAATATTTTTTAATGCCATCTTATGGCAATATGTTGGAGAGCGATGTCAAAAGAGAAAAAAATTGCAAATTATATATATATATGTGCCTTTAATAATGTGTAATGTGACAAATGTGCTCTCATATAAATGTGTTTCTAAACTGGAAAAAAATGATTTGATGATTTTTAGATTTTTTTAATGATTTTTTAATGTATTTAGATCAAAATCATCTAAAAATATATATTTCTAATAAAATAAATTGTCAAGAACCTCGTCTTACTTCGAATTACTCATTAAAAATTTTATATCTGTTTTTTATAAGATTATTTTTTATATTATTAATTTAACCAACAATCATTTTAATTATGCTAAATCTTTTTAAATATATGTGCAATATAGTTAATGGGTAAATGAAATGAGATTATTTGAGTAATTAATCGAGGTAGCCAAAAAAATCTATTAGATGTTCATTAAACAGTATTGGTGTTTATTAATGACATTAATTTTACCGTTGGATCAAATAAAAAAAATGACAATTTTTAAAATAAAAAATAAAATTTGTTAAAAAATAAGAAAATATGGCGCGTAATTTTGTGGTCTTAAACATGTGCTCGCTGGAGATATGCTATGTCTCAAGTTTCCCATTGTTTCTTTCTTTCCTCTTTTTTTTTTTTTCTTTCCTATCTTTAAAACCATATCATTTTCTTCTCTTTCCACCATTTTTGTTTTCCTGTTTTTTCCTCCTCGTGAATGAACATCTCTTCCTTTTTTTGTTTGGTCCAATCCGTTTGGTCTGTCTTAATTGGACCTTTTTTATTTTTTCAGATTTTGTTGCATTATCAACATTTATTGTGCTTCTTATGTGGAGATCATCCTTCCAGTTTGGAAAAGAGATGAAGTTCTCGCCTAGTATTTTGATCACTAGAAACTCTAACAAATCTTAAAATCTAGATAAGGGGACTGATTATTTATAGGGAAGACGTATCACCTCTAATAAAAGGGGAACTCAAAATTAATTATAAAATAATTTTCTAAAACTCTGAATATTTATTAAAATTAGACTAAGACCGTGTTTGGCAAAACATTATAAAAAATAGAAATACAAGGCTTGAAGTTTTTCCTGGGATGCGTTTGCCAAACAAGCCTTTACGAACCCAAAAACTGCATTTTTCTACGACAAAATTTATGCCGGGCCAAACATGGTTTTAAGGCCACTCATAGGCTTAGCCCAACCACACGGGCTGGGCTTTATAGCTGAAACCAAAACCAGCACATGCCCAAAAACTTATGCTAATATCTAAGTCGAAACAAAACATTCATAAGCCCAGATCACACATATTTAAGCCCATGGAAAGGAGTGGGCTTTAGCAAAATCATCACCGATGAAACTTATTAAGCTAAGGCCCAAGATTAAACCTATCTTCATCAACCCATTACTATAGCAAGAATGAAACATTTGCTGGGCATAATAACTCTTTAACGAGAAGGCTGGAAGAGAAACTTACCTGCGTCTGAGTTGGCGAAATGGTTGGGGATGGATTGAAGGCTGCTGCTCAAGGTCTTATGAAGGGAAAGTTGCTGGTGTGGGGTGGCTGTTGGTGGTGAACGACGGCTGAGGTTGCTGGTCTGCTGAAGCTTAGAACTCCTTGCTCACGGCATGCTGCTTTCGATTGATTCTTCTGCTGCTGTTCACAGAGCTGCTGGCGACTGGAATCTCTCGGTTGGAACAGGAAAAATGAAACTGTTCTGAAAAGATAAGGAGAGGGAGTGGAAAGTAGTTTAAAAAAAACATATTTATTAAACTCAATAGAATTTCATAACTCGATGAATTCGATCTAGTTTTTAGCCGGATAAGCTATGAAACCAAGATGATCTAAAATATTACAATCTTGATAATTTTTTTAAAAATATTATTTGATTTTTTTTTCAAAATAATCCATGTTTTATTGATTATTTGAGTTATTTATAAACTCAGGTCCATAATATAATGATGGAGTAACTTCTATAACATTTATTTTAAAACTTAAATTATATAAAAGGTTAAATATGAAGATTTAAAAGTTGACTGCTGAACCATTTAGTAGTAATATAAAAAAAGAAAAATTATGCTCTGAATATTCTTTTACAATTTTAATTTTTAATTTTCTTTTGGCCAACGAAACAACACCCTTTCTGATCTATGTTTTTAGTCTGCAGCATCCATTTAAACTTTAAAGACAAATACCAGTCACATTATCTTATATTTGAGCATGTTGTATGGTTTTTTTGGCTTACAAATGTCTATCTATTTTAATAAGCGACACATCTATCATATTAAAACTAATTTCTGATTTTGAGAGTGTCTTCGCTCGTTCAGTTGTTAGATTCTTTTAATAGTTAAAATATTTTTGATTCAATACTTTAGAGAAAGAAATGTTGAAGAACATGCATTTACAAATTCTTTCTTATTATTCGATTCAAAAGTAGGATGCAAAACCTATTATATATATATATATATATATATATATATATATATATATATATATATATATATATATTTGGTGTTTCCGAATGCTTGACTATGAACAGTGCTATTAGGTACTGGCAAACATTGCCTGCTCGCTCGATGCACGGAAAATCCAACTCAAGGAAAGAATGGGTCAATGGTGATGAAGGAGGAAAATTCAAAGCCCTAGTTGGAATGCGGCCGAAATTCACAAGTTGGATGGAAATTCCTCGTTAGTACCCTCAAGGCTCAAATGGCCTCTTGTCATTGACCTGAATAAAATATGCAAGCTCCTCTTTGCTGCTATTGTATTGACGCAGAGGTTTAGTCAAGGTAATTGATAAGTTCACTTGTAGGTGACGGAGGCGGTATCTCTACAGTTAATTAGTCTGGCTAGTTGATCTATGGAGGAGTTATTGTTGATTTTGGTTTCTGCATGAGTTAGATGAGAATTCCTTCAAATAACTATAAATCTGTATAATTTAATTGTAAAATAAGTGTTGGTTTATATATGCATTTATGTTTAATGATAATAAATAAAGATAATCTATCAATATACTCTCTTGTACGTTTAAGGATAAGGAAAATATAATAACAAAATCTGGTATTATATATATATATATATATAATAGTTAAGAATATATCTTAGGCCAGTTTGCATCTTATATTTACCTATGCATTAAAATAATAATTATTATAATTAAAAACTTTCTTTTCATATTTTCTCTTTAATTTCAGTTCAAGATAATAATAATAATAATAATAATAATAATAATAATAATAATAAAAAGAGTAAAAAGAGTAATGTTATTTTTTAAATTTAATTTTTGATATTAATTTAAAATATAAAAAATTAAAATATATAAAATTTCAACTTCTTTTAATAATATGGTCGCAATGTAAAACAAACAATAAATCCATTAACATTTACATAAAGGACATTGTAACCTCACGACGACTATAATAACAGTCAAACAAAAGTAAACTGTCCTACACTTCTAGAAGCTAAAAAACAGAGAGATAGATAGAGAGAGAGAGAGAGAGAGGGAGGGAGGGAGCCAACCAGAAATTTCAGATTTCAGACAAACAAACAAAAGCAACGTTTAACCTTTTGCACCTTCTCTCTTCCTTCACTTCCTTTTCCCTTCGTCGTACCGACACTGAAATCTAACGATTTCACCACTATTATATACTTTTCTTTGTTCCTCAGTGGAAACTTATCTTTGATTTCTGCCTTTTGACGTAATTACTCTTGTGACCCCCAGGTGTGTAAATGAATCTCTCTAATGCCTACTGTCTCCTCTGTTTTTATTGCAACCAATCTGTTGTTTTGATTGCCCCCCGCCTATCCTATTTGATTCAGGCAGTCGTCTGAAAGTGCTCACTGGGCTTCAGAAGCTATATGCTTCTAATGTTATGTCTTTTGATGTTAAATACAAAAAAGCTTTCTTTCTTTTCTTTCTTTTATTTTTTAAAAATGGAAGTTGATTGAATTGTCTGTTACAATATCTGGGGTAGCTGTTTTCTTTTTGTTTTTAAAACGTTATTATGGATATTGATTGATGTTTGATTTTGTGTTGTGGGTTTTGAATATTTGGTTTAGTGATTCAGGATTTAATGGATTTATAGTGAAGTAATGATAAGGATGAGGAATTTTAGTGAAGAGGAAGAACAAGATTCAAATTTTTTTGATACCCGTGAGGAGATATCTTCCGTTTCTGATTGGAGTTCAGATTGCGAGGATGGTAGTCCTAGTGTTTTCAATAGTCTTACATATGATGATTGGACTAAGAGTCCAGAAAGTGTCCAAGATCGGCGGCAGAGGTTCTTAAAGTGTTGGATGGGTTTGAGTTTGGATGGAAATGAACGTGTTGAGGAGGAGTTTGGTAATGATTCCTTGAACAAAATCCAACTGGGTGTTGTTGATAGGATGGTGGATAATAGTGGGGCCGTGTTAAGGACATCGAGTTTTGAAGATGGCTTTTTGTCGGCTCAGTCTTCGATGTCTTCCGGGTCAAGTGAAGCTTGGCGGCAGTCATTTGAAAATGGTGTGCTGGATGGGAATTTTGTGTGTAAAATTAAGAATTTGGATGACGGAATGGAGTTTCTAGTGGATGAATTGGATGAGGATGGAATGCTTAGTAGACTGCATGAAGTGGGATCCAATCAATCTCTTAGTTTTGAAGAGTTTCGGAGAACATTTGCCACATCTCCTTTGGTTGAACGATTTTTGAAGAAGAATGTTAATGATGAAAGGGATATAGCAGAAGCAAAAAGGAAAGATAAACGGAGTTGGTTGAAGAAATTAGGTTTGGTGAGAAGGATTGTTGATAGGCAAGGGACAGCTGCCTCAAAGACCCGTGATCTTGAATCAACCGCAGAAGCAAGGATGCAAAGAGTGAAAGTTCATCCATCCAAAAAGAACATCAAAGATATGTCTTCTCTCTTTACTGGACAGGAATTTCTGGCTCATAAGGGGTCAATTTTGACGATAAAATTCAGTCTTGATGGGCAATACCTGGCAAGTGGTGGTGAAGATGGTGTTGTGCGTGTGTGGAAGGTGATTGAGGATGATAGGTCTAACCACTTTGACATCCCAGCAACTGATCCCTCACGTCTATATTTCACAATGAATCATCATTCTGATTTAGCTTCTCTTGATGTGGATATGAAGAAAATTTATAAAATGAAGAGACATGGATCATCAGACTCCACATGTGTTGTTGTTCCACCAAAGGTGTTCAGGGTATTGGAGAAGCCCCTGCATGAGTTTCAAGGACATAGTGGCGAGGTTTTGGATCTGTCATGGTCTAAGAAAAGGGTTAGTATCAATAATTTTCTAGAATTTAGAGAAATTGTACACATCCTTGTAATAGCTATACCTTAAACTTGCAAAAATTGAACTTAGTGAAGTCTAAATTGCTTTCATCCTCTTTATACTTTTTCGCAGTTTCTAGTGTCCTCTTCTGTTGATCAGACGGTTCGCCTTTGGCAAGTGGGATGCGACAGATGCCTGAGAGTTTTTTCTCATAATAATTATGGTGCGCTTCTCGCTTCTTGTTTTAGTTTCTTTTAACATGTGTAGCATGATCGATAATTTGGTCACTGTTAGTTGATTTATTTCAGTATGATCTCCATTGTTTCTTCATTTTTATTTCAGTATGTAGCATGATCGATGATTTGGTCACTGTTAGTTGATTTATTTAAGTATGATCTCCATTGCTTCTTTTAATACGTGTAGCATGATGAATGATTTGTTCACTGATACTTGGCACTGTCATTATCGTTGCAGTGACTTCTGTTGATTTCAATCCCGTGGATGACAATTATTTTATCAGCGGTTCAATAGATGGTAAAGTTCGCATCTGGGAAGTGCTTGGCTGTCAGGTTGTTGATTATACTGATATACGAGAGATAGTTACTGCTGTATGTTATCATCCTGGTGGAAAGGTTGGTGAATTTCTTGCTATTAGCTCCTGCAAAATAACTATTCAATATTCAAAATGAATTAATGTTTGGACAATCTCTTTACTTAATGTTGCAGGGAGGACTGGTAGGCACAATGACTGGAAACTGCCTCTTTTATGACATTATAGGTATGCATTTCTCCAAGCTAACGCCAAAACATGTTAACCATGTAGCAGAAAGCTAGTACACTGTGAATCTCTATAGAAGGTCTGCATGATGCTAATGAATAATTATGCTTCTTGTTTTCGATAACTCTTCTATTATGCAAGTGAAGATGATTTTGTCGACAAGAGTATTGGGTTGCTCAAGAGTCATTGATTTTTCTATCCAAGTTTAATATTAACGTTTTTATTAGTCTTGTTCAAAACCACACACCGCCAATTTTCTCAGTTCTCTAATTTTTTAAGGTGATTTGTGAGATTCCTTAGGTGATGGGTGAATTTATATTTGAATTATCTCTGAACCATAAGTACACTGATTAATTTCCCACTTTCATACATATTTATGTTGTATGCACAAAAGAGCTGCCTGGCTGACTGCCAAATGATCTTGGTTTGATGATGCAGATAATCAACTGCAACTGGATGCTCAAATATGCTTACAGGGCAAAAAGAAGTTACCAGGCAAGAGGATAACTGGCTTTGAGGTGGTTTAATTTCTCCCTCTTTTGTTTTTCGACAAGTTGCTTCATTCTTCATATTATGCTGGGCAGAGACTCAATTATCCATAATTTTACTCTCCAGTTCTCCCCAAGCGACCCAAGCAAAGTAGTTGTCACTTCTGCTGATTCACTAGTAAGAGTGTTATGTGGCTTGGATGTCATTTGCAAATTTAGGGGTTGGTTTCTATTCCTCCATCTTAATTCTTATTTGTTCTTCCTCGTTATATGGTCTCCTATGGTGCTCAGAACACTTCACCAGTTTGGATGATCTCGCAAGTGGGATTGTGATTTTTGCACCAGCATTGTGTCACAACCTTTCAATATTAATATCCTTTATTCTTTAATCTATAGCTTTGGATTTTTCATTAGTTTGGCAGTTAACTTTGTTTTTTCCTTTCAGCATCGGGCCTAAGATCTGTAGCGAACCAGACTTCCGCGTCATTTACCTCGGATGGAAAACATATTATCTCAACAAGTGAGGATTTTAATGTCCATGTCTGGAACTATGCCAGCCAGGAAAGGACTTCTCGAGCAAAGAACATTCAGTCCTGTGAGAGCTTCCTATCTCAAAATGCATCTGTTGCTATACCTTGGCGTGGTATTGTAACCATTCCAGGAACGCCTTCATCTCTTGAATCTACATGTGGTAATAGTTTCAAGAGTGACCATACACGTCCGAAGTTTTGTGGAGAGCTAGACCAGAAAAAGCTTTCCTCTTCATCAGATTGTTTCTCTCTTGCCCGTGGATTTCTGTTGGAGTCTTTGACAAGGGGATCTGCCACTTGGCCTGAGGAGAAACTTCCCAACTCAAGTCCGAAGACAGCCTCACCTACAAAATCTAGACCTGAGTTCAAGTATTTAAAGAATGCTTGCCATAACATGTTGAGTTCTCACTTGTGGGGTCTTGTTATTGTAACTGCAGGCTGGGACGGACGGATTAGAACATACCTCAATTATGGTTTACCTCTCCGATTATGAAACCACCCGTGTTCGGCAAATTAATAGGGGGTTTAATTTTCATCCTTCAAAGATACAGGCAAGGTTATTTTCATGGTGCTTGCTAGACCATGGGCGGGGATGGTGTATATACCACAGATGAGAAAAAAAAGAAAAAGAAAAAAAGAAAAAGAAAAGGAGTTTACAAACTGTGGACTCTTCATAGATTATACTCAAGTGTACTATAAATTTGACTGTGATTCAAGTTGGCTTGGTTCAGCCTTGTTGTCAACGAATTGCCGGGGGTTACTTTTGCATTCGGAGCATTGTACACATGCTAATTATATGATTCTTTGATTTGTTGCAGTCAAAACTGAATAGATGTTCATGTGCCAATTGGCCCATTTTGTCGATTTGATCCATGCAAAAGTATCTGAGCAGTGAGCAATTGTTTAAGCTAACAATCAAGGGGAAGAAGCCATTGAAAGAAACGTTCTTGTGGCTCTGGTTCACTGGTAAGTGGTTAGCAGCTGTAACCTGATGTGAAATCCAACTTTATTAAAGTCCTGATCCCAATCTGAGTCCTTTTATGGCCATGACTTTAATTTGCACGCCCCCTGCTCTTCATGGCCTCTCGTTCCAGAGTTTCACTTCATGCTGTCAGCAAAGGAGATTAGAATGTGAATGATAATAAAATAAAATTAGGTTAAATGACCATTTCTACTACAGACATCATAGCCGAGATCTATGCATGTAGAAGAGAGTAAAAGTCTTTTGAATTGATTAGTGATAATTATAGTGACCGAACATCTAATCACAGATCAAAAACAAATTAACAGTGGAAAAACTGTTACTAGTCAAAAAGCTTTTCGTAGCCCTTAACAGTTCAGTAACCCTATACGCTGTCAAGACTTGTGAAAACCCACTAAGAAATTATGAATATATTTTTCTTCTCTGTTTTTTTTCTTCTTACGGCGATAAAGACAGGTAATTGCTCGCACCATTTTCGTACCTAATTAGTTTGACCTCGGACTTGACATCCTTTCCCCCCTCCCCCGTTGTCGGATAAGCTACTATCGAATAACTTTGAAGGACATTGGAGGCAGGTTGAATCTAACGGTTGTTTATAAAAATGTTTTTTTATTTTGAAATATATTTAAATATGTTTTTATATATTTAAAAGTTTGTTTTTAATATCAATATACTAAAATAATTTAAGAATATAAAAAAATAATTTTATATAAAAAAATCAAAAGCAATCACGTGTCTGAACAAGCTAAAAAAAACAAGAATTTGACCTCACGTGTTCCCCACCATTCACAGTTAAATAGACAGATACAAAAACAAAGGTTAAAAACAAGAATCTTTTTTATTTTTATTTTTATTTTTTGAAAAAAAGAAGAGAAAGATGTAGAAAACAAATGACACTTAGTTTAATTTATTTGTTTTACAACACCACCAGTGTCGTAAAATAATATCCCTCCGGAGTGTCGTGATAATAATATGATATTCACACAATAATATTTTATTTAACCTTACAATGGAAACAGAATAATAATTAGTTTAATTCACAAACAGACAAATATTATCATAATTTAATTAAAAAGCATCTTAAAACGATGACTTGTTTATTTTTATATTTCAAGAATATTTTTAAAAAATTTTAAAAAATAATTACAACCACACTAAAAAAAAAATCACAACTAACATAGGTGGAAAACAACACCCAGTAAAAAAAGGCCAAGCAATCTACATTATTTTAATTTTTTTCTTTAATAAATTTTAACGTGTCTTCAAATAAACTCTCATGTATCGAAATTATTATTTTTTATTATTATTTGATGGAAAAACATATTTTAAAGTTAGTTTGTGAGTTAATGGAATCCAAGTTTAATTTCTTAAAAAAAACTTAAAGATACTCTTTCACTGAGAAGTGGTGTATTAAAAGAATTACGATATGAAGATGGAATCTATAATATCAAATAATAAAGCAAATTTTCAATTTAAATTTAAAAATAAAATAATAAGATAAAATGCAATTTTACCCCGTATTCAAATCTCAACCGATAATTAATTTATACAATGAAATTGTTATGATATTTAGAAAAAGTTTTCAAGATAGAAAAATAAAAATATAATAATAAAGATCCCTTTATTCCCTTTCATTTTAAAATAATCAAAATTTATTTTCTCAAGAACATATTTAATTTATGTTTTTTTATTTTTATTTATTATCCGGGTTTAGATTGATCCATGACTGGTCTAGAGTATGTTTTTTCCAAACTAAAGGTCTATAGACCTGGAATAATGATTATTTTTTAAGTATTGTTTTTAAATTTATTTTTAATATTAATACATCAAAATTATTTAAAAATGCTAAAATATAATTTAAAATAAAAAAATTAAATTTTTATAAAAATACTTTTCAACAGCGCGAGACCCAAAGAGTTCCTTATGATTATTTAAATTCAAACATTTCAAAAACAGAGAAAAAAAATGGGAAAATGAATTCAAGACGGCATGCAGTTTTGTGTTTTAAATGGTCAAACAAGAAATTTGATTCCACCAAATTTTCAGAAGATGGTCCACTTAATACGTGATTATTGATTTAAATATAGATAAATGGTGCAAGAGGTCCCATAATTGTCATCATCTTATATATTACACTCAGAGCACATATTTAAAAAATAATAAAAAAGATTTCGTCACATCTTATTCCGCAATTATTAATAACAGAGATCGAGATTACAAATCAGAATACTTCTTGTCATTATTAGCTACATTAAATAGTCTATTAATTAATTAATTAATTAATTAATTGGACAGAAGAAATCACTCATAAAATGGCAAGAATTAAAGCGTTGCAATTCATGCTGCTGTCGGTGGCTACTGTCAATAATAGATTATTACTTTCATTTGTTAACCGACAAGCATTAATTAATTTATTTATTTTTGATAATATAATTAACCAAGGGTACCATAAAATATAATCATGCACTTCAGTAGGCAAAGCCTTGAAGCTTCAACAACTAACGAAGAATTAGAAAGCGTTTGGAAATGCGGTTTAACCGCGTTTTTAAAAAATTTAAATTTTTTTTTGTTAAAATTTAATATGGTTTGTACGTTTTGTATCGTTTTGATGTGCTGATGTCAAAAATAATTTTTAAAAAATAAAAAAACATCATTGACATGTATTTTAGCACGAAAAATTATTTGAAAAGCACCTGCAACCACACTGCCAAACACGCAATTACTGGGTTCCATCAGGCAGGCCATTCATCGTAGACACAGTAGCTAGGGTGTAAAAATGTTTTCTTAAAAATTATTTTTTTATTTTTAAAAAATTATTCTTCAACATAAATACATCAAAACAATTCAAAAACATCAAATAATTTAATTTATTTAAAACATACTCTTGAAACGTAAAAGACAAACAAGGTTTCTGTACGAGATTTAATTTTCTATGATTTCCTCTATGTACAAATATTGTTTCTTGATTGGTTACTACTTCAGCAAACTTCGTCGTTTTCTTTATTTGGGGGAATATTCCTTTTGATTGCTTTTTGGGCAATGAAAAAGATATGATCATTCGAAGAAATTAAGAAGAAGAAAAAACTGTGTTCTCTTACTCTTGTAGTCTATTTCTTTACTCAGTTTGCTTTGTTATCTTAATTTGCGTTCTCATAGATCGATCAATCAATTTTATTTTAGCATTAATTTTACTATATATGATATGGTAAACTAAAATATTTAGTATGATCGATCGGATGAATTGTGACAAAGCAATCATATATGTTTATATTATGAAAATGAGTTTTTATTAATTTTAAAATATTTCTCTAATGTTTTCGTGTATATATATATATGAAGATAAACCAATTAAAATTGAGAAGTATTTACTAGGTAAGATCGAGAGCATGGAGGAACGTCATATTCATTACAAAAGGAGACCTGACTTCCACAGAATCTCTCACTAAGCACACCGGGGAAAAAGAAAAGGAAAAAAGAGGATGGCTATAATATATAATTTATTTCAAGAAGATGTAATCATGCACCTGAAATCCTAAATTAGCCAGACAAAATGTCGCAATACGTACAGCAATTTATTACAACATTTATTCAAGCCAACAGCGAGTCCACAAAGGAGTCCAATAATTGAGCATGATTCTCTGAATTCAAGAGCTGCTGATATTCCCCAAACATTTCTTCTAGGATGTTATCAATATTGGACGGTGAGTGATTTTGGCCTGAGAGATCATCATGGACAAGATCGTCAATACAGCGATTGGAAGCCCAAGCCAGATCCCCATTGATATTCTTATCAACTTCAAGATCAGAGATGAACCAATTGTCATCGTGATCACCAACTCCTCCTGCATGACTAGATGACCCAGCCATGCTATTATTAGTCCTGATATTCACTGAGGATGGAGAAACCCTTATTGCCTTCGGGGCATGAATCTTGGTCCTTGTAGCAGGGTCCTCATCGTCCTTCCTCTGCTTCTTTTTGTTGTTGAGCTTGGAGACATTTCTCTTTCGGTCAGCTGATTCCTTCATGCATTTTGACCCGTTCTTATTGCTTCTAACCTGGAGTCTCTTGCTGAGATGGGAGTTCCAGTAGTTCTTGATTTCATTGTCAGTTCGGCCTGGCAACCTTCCAGCAATGAGAGACCAACGATTGCCTAGAAGGGAATGTAGTCGGATGA
The DNA here is from genome assembly GCF_000002775.5 of Populus trichocarpa. Taxonomy (NCBI): domain Eukaryota; kingdom Viridiplantae; phylum Streptophyta; class Magnoliopsida; order Malpighiales; family Salicaceae; genus Populus; species Populus trichocarpa. The sequence continues at coordinate 15,949,247 of NC_037287.2, read as the reverse complement.
TCAGGTCATCCTCTTCAGGGGTAATGTTCCCTCTCTTAATATCTGGCCGAAGATAGTTAAGCCATCTCAGCCTACAACTCTTGCCACATCTAAGCAGCCCTTCATGAACACAAAAACCAACAAATTAACTCGATCAGTTTAGTTATCTCAATTTCTTTCAAGCAGAATTTCTCTAATTGATCATTGGATGTCCATAATTATTAAGAGTTTAACCTAGTTGGGGAATTAAGATCCAGAGAATTACTTCAGTACTTACCAGCTTTGTTTGGCAAGGATCTCCAGTGGCCTTCACCGTGTTTCTGAATATAGTTAACGAGGAGTGCGTCTTCTCTAGTAGTCCATGGACCTCTATGCAAACCAACCTTAGAGCAACATGGTGCTCTTCCCATTTCCCCCCCAAGTATTTTAATAGTACGACTGCACACTCAGCTAAGGGAGAGTCATGGTAATAAGGGAGCGCAATCAAGATCCTTCAAATTAATTTGTGTTTCCTTCAATTCTATTTGTGCTCTTACGCATTTATATATATGTTGTGAGAATCGTTAAGCCACTTGCTCTATTTTTATCTCCTAGCTAGGAAGACAGATAGCAAGTGGAGTATATTAATTATTCTGCCAAAGTAATCACAGGCGGCTTATTGAATAGGCTAATGACCTGAACAACCATTCTAATGCATTATCATCTGCCCTTCAAGCTCTGGTTCATCATCTTAAAAGTGTGGCTGGTCATATAGTTAGTTATTGAGAGGGACAATGGTCCCCCCAAAGTTGGAAGCACAGGTGAATCTTATATTTCTGTTTTGTTTTTTTTTTTTCTTGACAGTGTTGTAAAATAAGGTGTAAATACATGTGAAGAGGGAGGTCTTCCTTTAGAGTGGTCCTTCTAGAAAATTTAACAAGTACCCCGAACTAGCATGAAATTCACTTGAATGAAAATTTAGCAAATAAAACATTCAATGATTTCATGATATGCAGGTCAAATTAGCAATGAAAATTTTATAAAAGTTCCTCTTCTTGTCATGTATTTAAAAAGGCTTTTTGTTTATCAAATTTTCAAAACTCCTCCATCTAAGAACGATTTCCTTTGAATATACATGCCGATCATATTTCAAAATCCAGAATGTTTTAAGAATGAGGTTTTATGGTGTTTGACCAATGAGTAATCATATATTCATATCAATATTCCATTATTCAAAGCTTAAGAAGTGGATGATTGGTGATAGAAGGCCTAATACCTGCAAAACAATTTTTTTTAGTGGGGTTTATAAACCCTCAGAGGATAAAATAAGTAACTTTTAAGAAAGAGATTGCAAGAAATGATAGAATGAGCATTAAATTTCAAGAACAAGAGTGCTTGCTTTTATTTTAGTGTGACAAATGCTCTGGGATATAAAAGTATTAGTGTCTAGAGAACAAAAATTATAAATTATTTACTTGAGTGGTTCAAATGGTATTTTATGCCTAATTAGGCTTGGAACATAGCAGCTTGCCAGTTCCATGCCTAATTAGGCTTGGAACATAGACAAGCTTAAAGTCGATGGGTTGAGAAGGTCGTCAAACACATGCATAATTAAGCCATTTCCCAAAGGCTTTGGATTTGACTGGCAAGCTCAACACGGTGCCATTGCCCAAAGGTGTTGGGTTTGGTAGCTTGCTAGACTCGCATCATATTAGGCTCGGCGCACAACCAGAACCAGAGGCTTAAGGTCTAGCAGCTAGCAGAATCCATGTCTGTTTGAGATCGGCACGTATTTGAGTCTAAGGGCATTGTCTCTAGCAGCGTGCCAGACCCATATCCAATTGGGCTTGGTATGGAGCCAAATTCAAGGTTGATGGGTTAAGAAGGTCACCAGACCCATGTCTAATTAGGCTCGATGCGTAGCCAAGCCCTTGGTAACTGGGTCATGAAGTTCATCATACCCATACCTATTTGGGCTCAGCTTAGTGCCAATGCCCGAGGTCGTTGGGTATGAAAACTCGCCAGACCCATGCCTTATTAGGTTTAGTGTGTACCCGGGCATAGAGGCTAGCAACTCGCCAGACCTATGCCCACTTGGGCTTGGCTCGTAGGTGGTTCATGGAGTATATATAACCCTTGAACCATGTCGTTTTGCTGGAGTGGAGCTGGAGAGTCATTTCTTCCTAATAGCATTAATGAGGAATAAATATTTCTTATACAATATTAATAAGGTATAAATATCACTTAAAAAATATTAATGAGATGAAAATATAGTAGGTCATTGGGAGATATTTTATACATATATAGGTGTAAAAAGATGAATATCTCTAAACCTTTAACTCTTTGTGTTTGACACTTAGTCGAGCTCAAGGGCATAAGGTCTGACCACCAAACCCATGCCCAATTAGACTTGGCACGTAGTCAAGCCCAAGAGTGTAGGGTCTAGCAGCTGGCCAGACCAATACCCACTTGGGCTTGGTATAGTGTTTGTCAAAGAACAATCTTAATCCAATAGCTAAAGCTATTAGGTGAGGTCCCAAAATATGATTTATATTATTTTCTAACATATCCTTCAAGTGACAGCCCTTTGGAGTTGAAACTTGCACAAACCTATATTACATTGTGTTTAATTTTTATCAAATAAATAGAGATAATGAGATTCGAACTCATGACCGCTTGGTCATCAATGCTCTAATACCATGTCAAAGAATCATCTCTACGTACCCAATAGCTTAAGCTATTAGGTGAGGTCCTAAGATATGATTTATATTATTCTCTAACAGTGTCAAACCCAAGGGTTGTGGGTCTAGTCTTGCTAGTCTCATGTCTATTTAAGCTTAACTTATAGCTAAGTCTAAGGGCATTGTGTCTAGCAACATGCCAGACCCGTGTCAGTCTGGTATTGGCACACAGCCAAGCCTAGGATCCTGGGTCTGACAGCATGCCATATATATACCTGTATGGGCTCAACTCATTGTCATGCCCAAGGGCATTGGGCCTTAAAGCTAGCTAAATCCATATCATCTAAGCCTGGGATTATATCAAACCTAGGGATGTTGGATATGAACGTAAGCCCTACTAACCTGTCAATGAGTTATCACCTTACCTTTGGATATTCTAAACAAGAACTTAGGCTTAAAATTTATTTTTCATAATAACAAAAAATGTTGACCCATCACATGCATAAGTAGATTAATTTCTAATCAAGTTGATGTATATTAATTCTTTGAACTCTCAATAAAAAATAACTAGCTTTGTCACTGCCTTCTTGCAATCGCCCACTAAAGCATGATTATAACGCATAATTGATTAGGAAAATATATATATATATATATATATATATATATATATATATATATATATATATTGTACTGAATACTAGGCATATATGTCCTACAAGCTAAAGAAAACTAAAAAAAGACTAAAAATAGTTTGCAACAAATAAAAATGTTAAATAATGTTAAATAGCATAAATTGATTTTTCTAGGAAGAAACTAGATTCTAGTTATTTTTTGTTATTAGCAACTTTTTAAAAACAAATTGGCGGAATAGCACATCTAAAAAAAAATTGACGAAATAACATTGTTTGTATGTGTCATGCTTAGAAAAGTTGACATTTATAACTTCATGAATATTTTTTAGTCAAACTATGTTTTTATCGGTTGTTCAAGTTTTTTTATATATATGTAAAGTTAGCTGGATCAGATTAGATCAACATTCATACTATTTAAAAAAATTTTATACTAAAAAACATGTTAGTAATACTTGAATATTTTTTTATATTAAAAAATAATAATTTAACCAACAAAATAGTGCGGGTAAATAATCAAGTGTCAAACTAAAAGCATATCATCCAACCTATATTAAGATTTTTTAAAAAATAAAATTATCTCTCATGGTCTGGTTAGTTTGAGATTTGAACGTTGGAGATCAAGTAATATAACCTCTACAGCCACACCTTCGACATGTGCTAAATATTGAATATTAAGGCAGCGTGATAAGAAAAAATATTGTAGTCTATAATATATATAGAAAAATTAACTAACCTCCTAATTATTCTCAAAGGTCATGATATATAATAAAATCTCGTTTATTCACATATTTAGAGTCCATTCAATGCACTTGCTATATTGCAGCGAATTTAGTTGAGCACGTGCTCTTAAGAATTTTCTGGACGTCTTTTCTATCCTTTTCAAGCTTGTAGGGCATCCCTTGCCTAGTTGGCAATATTAGGTAATAGGTAATTTTGTCCCAGTCTTACATTGTGGAAATTTCTGACATTACTCTATTAATTTACTTGCTCTGAACTTCAGCCTATACTATACGAAGTTTTATTTTTTCTAGCTGTACAGACCCAAAATGGTTGACCCCAGCTAACATTGTGATAAATGCATGAACAAGAAATAATGGACTGCGAAGGGCAGATAAATATATGAGAGAGTTTTTTCAGCTTATTGTCACTTACCACCTCACACTCAGTGTCAGTGAAACACACACACACACACACACATGCACACACCTCTTGATCAGGAGACCTAAATGCAGCAACTAGTGGTTAAATATATTTATATTTATACTAAAAATACAACACCCTCTAGATTTCTTCTCGTAATTAATTTGGTTCCTGAAGTCAAGAAAAAAAATCTAAGAAAGTTCCTAGTCTTGTGGATTTAAAAGGGAAGCATAATTCGTGGAATCTTTTATTTTCTTGCTTGTTAGCATGTCTCTCTCCTTTTGTTGGGTGTAATCAAGTGAGTTGAAATGGGAAGAGCTCCATGTTGCTCTAAAGTTGGTTTGCAAAGAGGTCCATGGACTACTAGAGAAGACACGCTGCTCATTAACTATATCCAGGCGCATGGTGAAGGTCATTGGAGATCTTTGCCTAAGAAAGCTGGTAAGTTAATTACTTCTGTCTTTCTTATACAGTTACGTTCTGATTTAGTGCGTGATGGGCAAATCTCACCCGCACACGTGTGGACGACTAGACTGTTTGAAAGTCGAGTTTCTGATTTTGTTGTTTGCATTTTCGTATGAATTAATGAAGGGCTACTTAGATGTGGCAAGAGTTGCAGGCTAAGATGGATGAACTACCTTCGGCCCGATATCAAGAGAGGGAACATCACTCCTGATGAGGATGACCTGATCATTCGGCTGCATTCTCTTCTTGGCAACCGTTGGTCTCTCATTGCAGGAAGGTTGCCAGGCCGGACTGACAATGAAATCAAGAACTATTGGAACTCTCACCTCAGCAAAAGAGTCAAGAACAACACAGCAGGAAACAAGTCCAAATGCATGGGGCAACCAGCTGGAAAGAGAAGTGGCGCCAACTCCAACAAAAAAAGGAAAAGGAATCAAAGGGAGCTGGACAGTGAAGCCATCTGTAGTGAAAATGGAGAGACTGCTATCAAGATAAAGATTCACCTCCCAAAGGCAACAAGGGTTTCTCCATCCTCTGTTGCAAAGAATATCAACGTTAATATTCAAAGCATGATTGGGTCATCATCTAGACATGCAAAGATTGGTGATAATGCTAATTGGGGCATCTCTGGTCTTGAAGTTGTTAGCAATGATGGAGAGGCATGGGCTTTCAATAGTGAAGAATTTGATGGTCTTGTTTATGACCATGATTCCTCGTGTCCAAATTCTTTACCCAATGATATTATGCTAGATGATATCTTTGAGGAATACCAGGAACTCCTCAAGCCAGATGATCATGGTCAATTGGATTCCTTGGTGGATTCTCTTATTGCTTGATTATTGATGTAATAAAAGGATGTGCACTACTGCACACGCCTACCAGCTCCATTCATGATCTGCTACCCCTTTTCAATCTCTATCTTTTTAAAACGAGTTGTCTTGCACACGGCAAAGCATGGCGCACTAAAGGTTATCTATCAACGATATTGACAATTTTAATTTGTGATGTCTTTACTATAAAGATTTTCATTTTTTCTCTTACGAAAGACAGGAGGCCACTTGTTTTTGTCAGAACTTTTGGGGAAACAAAAAGATATATATAAAAACAAACTTTAATCAAATGTAAACAAAATATGACACGAGAATATAAATATTGCACTCTAACTAGCGTGGCCTCGCTATATAATAAGACTTCTTAGGTTTAACTTTGGTCTCTTGTTTCTATTCACAAATTTACATCACATGGTTAATATTCTTCTTGGTCTTGTTCTAGATCTTCACAAACTAATTTCTAATGCCATCACATGCATGCTTTCTTTTTGAAGTAAAAAATTGTAATAAAATAACTAAATATTGTCACAAAAGTCAATTAACTAAGGCGTTCAGCAAATGAAAAGGGGTTTGTTATTGATTCTCGCTAACTAGAAATTTAAATTTGTTGTCTCTTATGATAAGTACAGGTTGAATTTAGATTGGACTTTGGCTAAAGATCGTCGATAAGTGGGACCAATTGTTTCTCTATCTCATGCAAGCAAGGCAAGTCAAGCCCTAATTAATTTTGCTATTTGAATTTTAGTTTAGCTTGTGCTCTAATTTGGACCTAAAATTCAAAGTAGGTTTCTGCATGATTGACATTTCAAACCTAACTTGGATTACAAACAAATCAAGCCGGGCCAAGGTTAGGCACGTTCCAGTGTTGTTTGGCATTTCCCATTTGAATGAGCTCAACTTCAACTGGCTGGAGTTGATTAAAAAATAAAAAATTGCAAGCTGTTGCCAGAGTTTTCTTCCAGGCCAGAACAAGATCTTGAAGAGCACAAGCTTAATACAATTAAGGATTACAGTCCAAGTTGCTAAACCACAAAAACCGTGGTATATCTATCTATTGTTCTACAGAGTTTGGAAAGGGAGAGGAGAGGTTTCTCTTATTGCAATTTTCAACCTCATGAAATTAATTTCTTCTCATTTCAAGTCAAAACGGCTACAACACAGGCTTCTTGTCAGGAGCACTACCATTTATCCCAGCCTTCGAGAGGATGAGGTAAATAAAATCTCAGCATCTAATGGTGGCATGTATTCAACGTTCAAGAACGAATACAAAGAAAATGCACAGGTCATTTCGCTTTAAGATGGCGACAAGTCACCCCAGTGGGATCTTCGTGCCTGATGATGCAGTGCAGGTCCATGTCCCAGGAGGGAGAGGAGGTAGCTGCTTTGTGGCTTGTGAAATGGAATTGGGGGGGTTTTAGGATATTTAGGCGTTTTGTGATAAAGGGATCGACTTGGCCCAAACTATACTGGGGCTCTATTGGGCCGAATTGAAGGGAAATATTGAGCCTCGATATATTTTGGACTTTTAAAGGTTAATATCTCAATTCTTGCTTTGTGAATAGAGCAATTGTTCATAATTCTTAAAATATTTACCACTCAATTATAAGCGTAAATAATTTATTCTTGCAATATATTATTAATTTTCTAAAGAAGATCTTTGAAAATCACCCATCATTTATTAGGTGCAACCCATTTGAAGGACATTAATTGGACGATGAGTGAGTGATAATAGAATTTTATTTATTTTCTATGAATAGGAGGTTGTATTATTATTATTATAAAAAAAAAATTATGACTAAATCATTATAATCACATTCATAAAATATTATTGTATTTTTTTAGGTTATTTTTAGTTTAACCCTTCAAACCACCCAATTTTTAATTTTGTAATTTAGTTTTTTTTTATGTTCATCGTTATTTTAGAAATTGTACTTTGTATTTTTTTTTTATTTCTATTGAGTTATAAATTGGTCTTATGAATTTAGTTTTGTTTTTCAATTTTAATTTTTAATATTAGATCTGTAGGAAGTAGAGCTTCATAAACCTTTTTTATTTGTTTTCTATAAATTTATCTCAATCTCGGGTTTACTCAAGTTATTTTTTGGGTTGCTTTTTTTAATTGAATTTTTTTTCGATTTCATCTTTCAACATTAGATTAACTGAAAATTGAGCTTCTTATTCTTTTAGAGATTTAGAGGGCTTAGTTGTATCTTAAAGGTGTTGTCTATGTATGAGACAAATAAATGCCTTAAAAATAATGTTTTCACAATTCTAAGCCAATTTATTTTACTCTTTATTTGTTTCCATTTCCAAGTAGCTTACCAACACAATATATATCATATTTTTTAATGTGAAAAAAATTGATCTGACACATGCCAATAATCTAATGGTAACTAAAATGTATCATATTTTGAAATTATGATTAAAATATTTTATTAGAAAAGATGTTATCAATACTTGGAAAATATTTTTTACTTTAAAAAAATTGATCCGACCCGCAACGTAAACTAATGATCTAGTGGTTACTAAAACGTGATTAGATTTTGAAACAAGGATATCTAAGGATAAAAGGTGATGATTTGATTTAGAGGTAATAAGATAGATGGCTTATGCTATGCAGTAGGCCAAGTTAAATTTTTCCTAACATAAAAAAGAACGCTTAAATAATGATAGTGTTTTTAAAAGAGCAAGAAAAATCTAGGATTTGGATCATTAATTTGAATGGGTTCAATAAACTCGATTAATTTAATAATATGATTATAAAAAAAGCCAATGATAATAATAAAAAAATTGACAATGACATAAAAAAATGAGTGTTTATCATTAATATTATAAAAAGATATTCTCTAAATATTCTTAAAAGATCTTAATAATCCTATTTAATAACATGTTTTTTTTTAATAAGAACATGATAACCTTATAAGAAGAAAATGAAAAAAAATTAAGCTCAATTACCAAAAAATCAAATGTTGAAGAGCAAATTAATTTTTTTTTTTAAATCTGACTCGAATCAACATAGCAAATTTATGTCTTAGTCATGAGACTAAGATAACTTCATGCAAAAGAAAATGAATAAAACATTGGAGGTCAACTTTTAGGCAAACTAAATGATGCTGGAAAAAAATGAACTAAAAAAAAGCTTGAAACTCCCAAATTAACTCGGGTTAACTATACTAATCCATAAAAGAAAAAAAATCACGAAACTCAAGTCCAATAACCTAATATCGAATGATAAAATTAAAAAAAAAATCAATTTTAAAAAAGAACCTAAGAAAATACCGAAGTCAAATCGGGTTAATCTTTGAAACCTATGATCTGGGTCATGAGACTAAGATTACCCCAAAGAAGACAAATATAAAAAGTCACGAAGCAAAACTTAAGTAAAACACTTTTAGTTCTTAAATAATATTTTATATCTATTAAAACATTAAATTATCTTTTAGTCAATTTAATTATAATTAAAAATCCATGATGAAAATTTAAAAAAGCCTTTGGACAATAGTTAATTAATATTTTTTTATTTTAAGGGTAGTTTAATAATTTTATTGTGTTTTAAAAAGTGACAATTCAAAACAGCAACTAGCTGCTAATTAAATAAACTTTTTTTATAGATAGTTTAGTCATTTTATTATTCATTAAAAATATGACAAGAATGTTATGAATCTAACCGATCGAATAATAACTAATAAATCCTGGAAAAAAAATCATATTACTCTCCATAATAATTTCATTGATTTTTCATTTTAGAAAGCAAAAGCTTCATTAAACCATTTCAATCTAAATTGTTTAGTGTTTGCGTTCACAATGAAACAACTAGATTTTTAGGTTTTTGTTAATAATTCTTCTTATGTAAAACATGAAGCCACAATATATATAGAAATGTAAATGGATGAAGAAGTAAGGAAGTTTCATGGACATTTCACGTCACCACTTGTACTTAGTCAAACTCCATGTTGGAGGGAGGCATTTTCCTTCATATGCATGAAAGCAACTAAAATTCACTGTATGCCCACATTCTCACCCTCTTCTTCGTTTTCTCAATATCGAAGAGACGCAAATATGTATCGGACAGCCAGGAATTGTCATTTTCAACGCTTACAGTGCATGTGCTAGAGAGGGACATGCAACCCAACGGTGGGCCATGAACAAGTGCACGTCCAAATTCCCAAGAAAATTTTAAAGGTGTTACATTGCAAAGTCATTTTCATGAGATAGAAATATGGCATGTACCATTAGGAAAGGGAATCCCAAGGGGCTGGCACCATGATAAAAGAAACCACCACCCCCCTTCTTCTTTTTTTATTTCTTTTCAGCTCCGATTCTGAGATTGGGACTTAGAGAATTCACTGTCAAATCCCTAGAAGATACTCCTTACCTTCTAATTCAAAAAACAAATCATCTGAAAAGGGAAAGAAACCTTGGCCCCGCATACATGAAATCTTTCAACTTTGAAATGGGTGACTCCATAAAATTCTAGAAGCAAAGGTTTCTTTGATAACTGGTTTCAATGTTTACTGTGACGTGCCATGCATCTTATAAGGCTAGCTAGCTCTCCTCTTATCATGAGCAGACGGTCTTAACTACGTGGCCTGTTTGGTTATCAAAGCCTGGCTTTTCAAGCTGCAAACATTTTGCATGGTTCTATGCCTCTAGATAACATCTTTGTGATCTTCTGTCACACAAGGGAGGATGCTATTTAATGATTTAACAGCAACAAAACGTAAATTTGTTAGCCAGGTTGAGGCAATTAAGTTGAGAGCTGGACGGGAATTAGTAGAGGGATCGAGTCAAAATCCACCTCTGCCCCATTTCCCGTCTAATTACGTAAGAACAAGATTTTAAAGGGCAAGAAGAAGCAAGAATTTATTGGGTTGGACGAAATTACCACCCCTATTTGAATTACAACCCTTACGTGCATTTGTGCTTCTATATTATGTGTTCATCTCTGTGTGAATTGCGATATATATGGTGTCATGAATCAAGTGAAAGCTATATATTCTTTGTGCTCTCAAGTCTCATTTCCTTAAAAAACATTGTTTCCCTCCGACCTCCAATCCCCTGGCGCCTGGTAGTGGGGTCCCATGCATCCACCATCACCTTGAAGATATTCTTCAAAAATGAACCACCACATGGAACAAACCGACCCCATGTTCTTATTGCCCACTTGTTCTTTCTCGTTTTTTCTCTTCTTTAATATCTAGCTTTAATTGAAAAAATATCTGCTCGACCCATATATAATTAATCATTGTATAAGTATACCGGAGCCAATCTAAATATTTAGCATTAATGTTTATGTATATCAAAATTAATTCATTAAAAAACTAGCAAAAAAACGATTCACTACAAAAGTGCTGCCTCTAAGAATCTCATATGCTCTAACTACATAGAATGCATTAAGCAGTATAACGTCCAAGCAATATTATCTATGACATAAATGAAACTAATTAATTAACATACTCTAATTAAGCAGTGTACATTAAGTATTATATTTCTCTAGCTAGCTTTTCTCATCATTTACTCTCTCTTCTCATCATTTACTCTCTCTCTCTCTCTCTCTCTCTCTCTCTCTCTATATATATATATATATATATATATATATATATATATATATATATATATATATATATTTCTTGGTTCTTCTTCTTCTTCTTCTTCTTCTCTGATCTCCTTCTGTCCCTAATGATCTTGCATTTATTCTTTTCTATTCTTTTATTTGAATTGCTTTTTTGATGTATCATAATCTAATGCACTAGTGAGTGGGTCAAAAACTGCGTTTGACCCTCTAGAAACCATGATTTCTGAGGCAGTCCATAACCGAGCAGCTTCTGTTGAGTTGGATCCCAATTTGGATGTCGAGGCTTCGTTGCAATCCGAAAAGTACTTTCCAGTCACATTTACAAGTGTTGGATGTGTTGCTACATAGCATGTTGTAGCAGCAGCCTACAAATAGCAACCCATTAACAATTTAATTCTTTTCACTCAAAATCTATATATGATGTTCAAACTTGATATGTTCTTTAAGCTCAAACGATATAAATTATATATGTTAGTTACCTGAGGAATAGTTTTCAAGAGCTTGGAAGTCAAGAAAAATGCTATATCTGCGTGTGGAAAAAGGATAACATGTTAAATTCTTTAGAAGGGTAATTTTCTAAAAAGAAACGGAAGTAAGAATTCATGTTATAGTACCTGTGGCCATGCCTTCTCGTTCTCTTGTGAGTCTAGTTCTTACGACTCCTGGATGAACACAATTCACAGTCACGTTGGCCTCCATTTGCTGCATTAATTAATTGGAAAAATGCATAAAAGAATCAATTAATCCAAATGCAATACATATATATAAAAAGGAAAGCAACAAATATCACTTTTTTTCTCTGATCAACTTGGAAATTAAAACAGACTATTTAATTAGAATAATAAATGACAACCTTAAGTCTCTGTGCAACCTCCTTGGTGTGCAAGACAATAGCGAGCTTCGAGAGAGCATATGCACGTGTAGGATCGAAATCACTGTATATACATCGCGACACCAAAAAAAAAATCAATAAACTAAAGGTCAACCATGTGTATAGTTTATGAATATTGGATTTCTTATATATATGGAAAATAATAAGTTCATTAATTTTCCGTTCCGGTCATGAATAGTTAATAATTTTATTCAGTACTGCGCTATACCAATTTCATAATTATTTATAGTTAATTTTAGTGGGGGAAATTAGTTTTGTTCTCTTACCATAATTTGTTTCGGGATATTTCACAAAGATATCGGATCATGTCGCCGGAAAACCAGTTGTAAATACTCGATGAAACATTCACTATTCTGCCTTGTAATGAAGTTGTTTTTGCTGTTTCAATCATCTTCTTCAATAACAATTTTGTCAATAAAAAGTGACCTGAAAAGGATTCCATCCAAATTAAAGCCAAAATTTTAGTTCTTGTCATCATTAATATTAATATTAGTTTAGTATATAATTAATAATTACCTAGATAATTAGTAGCAAAGGTCATCTCTATCCCATCTTCAGAGATCGCAGGCTCGAGTGCAAACCTTCCAGCATTATTTCTGATACCAGAATAAAGAAAGAAGATTAACCTAAGAAATTAAAAATTAAATATTCGTTCTCTGTCTCATCAACCAAACAAATAAGAAATGTTTATCTTCTTACATGAGGAGGTTGAGAGGCAGGTTCAAGGACTCAAACTCTGAAACAAAGTTCCGAACAGAATTGAGAGAGCTAAGATCAAGTCCCATAACTATGATGTCGGCATCAGGATTCTCCGATAAAATCCTTGCCTTGGCATCTTCTGCCCCTTTCAGGTTCCTAGCTGGCAACACCAGCCTCGCACCTCTCTTCGCCAGCACTCTTGCCGTCTCCGCTCCTATCCCTGATGTGGCACCTAAAAAAAATAAGAACAAAAGTCTATTTCAGTATTCTGTACGCAAAATGTTAAGGTTTCAAGCCTCTCTTCTGTAATAAAAAAATAATAATAAACTCACCGGTGATAATGGCAGTTATGGAATGCAGATCGCAGCAGTTTTCAGTTACTTGCTCGGCGGTGGACTTAGAGCCATAGCCACTGGCTCCGGCTGAGCCAACGAGGTACTTCAAGGTTTCAAACATTGCTAAAGTTTCTTTCTTTCTTTCTGTTTTTTTCCCCCTTTTCTTTTATCCCTATAAGGTATGGATATAGTGGTTTTTGTTGTGTAGTTCTGTTTCACTCGCCTCTATAACTAACTGATCAAAACGTTAGGTAAGGATGGAATCAAGAAGAAGAAGAAGCAAAGGACGTACTCGCTTTCCTGTGGTTTTGTAGTTGAGAGAGATTGTACTTCCAAAGAAGGGGTTTTTGTTTCTTTGTCAGATTTTGCAGCCTACGCCGCTTTGCATTTACTGAAGAAAGAGATATTGGTGTTATAGGTTGGTGATGTTGTGATAAAGGGAGATAATGAGAGAAGGTTTTTGATTTGTGTTGTGGTCATGGCCTAACCGGATCAAAGCAGATGATTGGAGGGGATTTTATAATGCTTGAGAGAGACGAGGGGAGGACGATTATGTGTTTGCCATTTGATTGATTGAGTGATTGATGGTCTCCATAAATTTTAAATTTGCATGATTCGGAGAGTGATTGTTAATTATGGGCCTAATCCAAAACTAATTACAGTTTAATTAACTAGTTAAGGGGTGCAATATCTTCTATTTTTAGATGTTTTTTTAATGTATTGATTTAAAAATATATATTAGATTTATTTTTTTAAATAATTTTAATTTTTTAATATTAAAAATAAAATAAAATAAATATAAATTTATTTAGATACATTTTCAAATAAAAATAATACTTTTAAAAACATCATTTATAATAATACCAACACTTAGTAGGAAACATAACAATATTAACAAGAGAATTGCGTGAGCCGTGAGCTATGAAATGTATGTTCCTCTGGGACATGAGGTAAAATTGTTGCCGCGTAATTTAAGGGTGATGAATTGAAAATGAAAATTACATTAAAGTTTATTTTATATTTAATGAAGGCATAAGTTTTTTCAATATAATACTTTTTATAAAAGCTAAAAATTCATATAAATCGGAGGCATTAATTATTCCTACGTACGTATACCAATATATATATTTCGAACACATACATGTTCCTTCTTATTAAATCCATTTTTTTTTTTACATTAATGCAAAGATTTTGCATAATCTATCACACCCACAAATTAAGCATGTCATTTGAGGTAATTAAGAAAGTGGTCATTGTAAACAAAATGAAATAAAAAATAAAAAATCCAAAAGGTTATGAGCATACCCAAGTTAAAACACACAATCATTAATTCATGATATGGGTTATTTTTTCTAAGAGAAAACTCTATAATTTTATAATCATTAATTTTGAGTCAACACAATTTGACTTACATTCTAAAAAAAATAGAACATAAATATTAAATTTTAATAATTTTTTTTATTAATATAAATTTTCAGTTCAATTTATATATATCTTGACTAATTTTACCTGCTCTAAAATTAGCGTTAATCTAAACCTCAATTAATAATAAGAGTTATGGGCTGTGACCTTTCACAATTCTCGATGTAGATGTACTAAACTCATCTCAAGCAGATATTCAATGTGAAAAATTGAATATGTGGGAAGGTGATGAATTTAGGATCCAATGTGTCAATCTATCAAATAATTAATCCACGGATAAGGGGTTTTAAACTATAATTTAACTCGGATTTAAGAATTTCTCCATGACAAGTTCAAAGAGTTTAGGTGGATCTTGCTTCATAGAAATTCAAGTTTAAGTTTCACTGACTGCTTATTCTCCATTTGAATAATAAGTAATCACATGCACCACCACATGCCTTGAACACGTTAAATGATCAGCCAACTAATTAAATCTTCTCTTTCTCTTGGACGGACGACGGTGTTACATTTTGATTATACTATTATGTTTTGAGTAATTAATCCTAACAACGACAACTGAGTTTATATTTTTTTTTATTTGAGGTATTTGAGAGTGCGGTAATACTTGTTTTTTAAAGTGGTTTTTTATTCAGAAATGCATCAAAATAATTTTTTTAGTTTTTAAAAATTATTTTTGATATTAACACATCAAAATGATTTAAAAAGACCAAACAAAAATTAATTTGAAATAAAAAAAATATATTTTTTTGAAAGTGCTTTTAAAATGTAAAAACAAATGGTTCATTATCATCAAAATTTACATGGAAATTTAAAGAATTTTTTTTCTTTAATGCATCAATCCAAAAGTTGATCGCTGTATAAAATATTATCAAAAAATAATTTAATACATAATATAACAAAAAATACTCGAAGATGCTATCTTATTAAGACTCAAAAACAATAAAATAAATTATGGATTAAATTAATTAGTTTTAGATGTCTTATTGTGATTGATAGGATAATATTGTTTTGTTGAAGGAAGTTTTAAAAAAAAATCAATCGTCAAACACAATGGCTAGAGGCACATTCCAATGCTTATTGAGATAGTAAAATGATATTTTTGTCATTCACCGAAACTATAAATATGCTTGTAATTAGGGGTAGAATTGTCTTTTCTATAAAATCTATTGCTCATTGTAAAATTAATTGGGGACAATTTGGTTATGACACTTTTTTGTACACGGTAAAGTGATTATTTTAACCTTAAAAGTAAAAAAATATCTAGCTTTCAGTCAGGGGCTCTTTTGTCTTTCAAAAAAAATACATGGTAAAGTTCCGGTCATACCATTTGAAGAACAAAATTTAACATGCTCAATGGGGCTTCTTCGTCTTTTCCTTGTTGTTTAAATAGTTAAATGATAAAATTATTCTTCAAATCTAAAAAAACTAAAGTAGGTTTCAAAGGCATTTTAGTCTTTTCATTATTATTCTCTTTTGTTATTTTTTGGTTTTGTGAGGGGTTGTTTGGTGATTTAAAAAAAAAATTATTAAAAAAAATTATTAACACATGCAACATTCGATTACCAAAATCCTCCATCTGCGATGGTGTTGGAAGTGACAAGTCATTCTTTTTCAGCGGTGTGGCGCGTACTTACAACGGAGATCTGGTTGGGTTGGAGTGGAGTTTTTTTTTCTTTCCTCTCTCTTTTCTCTCCAACACCTTGGAGTTCACACCAACCCTTCTAAAAAAAAACATTTGTGTCCTCCAGTTTGTGTTCATATGGATTTTTGTTATCATTCTTTTTGTTACTATTTATTTTGCTTTAATGCTTTTTGAAATTTAGATTTTCTTCAGTTTGGTCTCTGGACATTTTATTCCATTTGATTTTTATGTCCAATTTAATCCATATTTATTTGATTGCTCTTTTACTGTGTGTTATGCTTTTCTTGATTTATTTATTTTTCAATTTTATCTTTCAATATTTTATTGCATTTATTTTTTAATCCAATTTGATCATTATTCTTTTGATTGTTATACTCTTCTTTTTTCTTGATTTAAATTTTTTTATATTGTACCTTGACATTTAATTTAATTTAGTTTTTTTAATCCAATTGTGGTCTTCATTCTTTCTATTACTTTTTTTATTATATTTTTCTTAATTTATTTTGTTTTTTAATTTAACCCTTAATTATTTTTTTTCATTTTGTTTTTATATCATATTTGGTCTGCATTGTTTGGGTATTAAATTGTTATACGATTGAGGATTTTACTTTTTTATTTTCTCATAATTGCCTTTTAACAGGGTAATCCCGGACTCATGCCTGGGCCCGATTTAAATTTGGCTATTTTAGGGACTTTATTAAAAATTAATTATTTTTTTTTCAAATTCATCACTTGAGATTTGATTATTAGGCCCTAAGCTTCATTGTTTGTTCCATTTTTTTTGTTGAGTTATCTCAATCTCATATCTCGGACAACAGGTTAGTCGAGTTAACCATGATTGACTCAGATTTTTTTTCCTTTATGTTTTTCTCATAAAATTGATTTTTTTATAATTTAATCCTTTTGGTATTAAATTATCGGCCCTTGAGCCATGTGATTTTTTCATGTTTTTTCTAATTGGTTATTTTGAGTGCGGATTGGTCAAGTTAACCCATATTAACTTATGTTTTCTTTCTCAATGTCTTTCCTATTCAATTAAATCTTCTTTTTTCCATATCTTTTTTTTTTAAGTCTAACTTTTTTTTCCTGACACATGTCACAGGTGCCGAGTTAATCAAGTTAACACGTGTTAACTCGAGTTTTATAACTTAAAAGAAGTACAATATATGTGTATTGAACAATATGTATGGTGAAAAAGGAAAAAGAGGAAAAGGATGTGTGAGAAAGAGAAGGAGAGAATGTGCGAGAAAGAAATGTAGGAGCGTCAAAGAGAAAATTTAGCATTTTGGGCCTTGGCCCAAATGGTTTGGCATTGTTGGTGGCCACAAATGGTATGGGGTTATGACCACACACCACATGAAAGTGATTATTTTAAAAATAAAAATATATACACCACTACCCCTTCTCAATTTTTTTAAAATAAATGTGTTTGAAAGACTTAACTAGCAAGGGTGGGGGAAGAAAATATTTTACACTTGATCCTTTTGGAGATAAGTGGTCATGGAGTGAAGAAGAATCATTGATCCTTTTGAAGATAGGGGGTCACAAGACCTGAAAAATAGTGGTCATAAGGACCTAGAGAGAGATCCCTAATCCTTTTAGAGATATTGAAGACATATATGGAGATTCAATGAAGAAACATTTGGAAAAATGAAGACCTCGCCATAGAAATTCTTATGGAGACATGTTTGAAGACATGAAAACCTCTTTTAGAGCATGTAGTGTGAGAACGATAGGTGTAGCTCTTTTTTAGTATAAAAGTGTGAGCATTACTCATTCACATGTCATTTTACCTTGTCTCTTAAGGAACTAGAGTCGTCATTTTACACTTAAAGGTGCATGTATGAAAGCTTGTTGTTGTATAAGAGGAAGAGTGTGAAAATACAATTGCATCACTGCGACAATATCATTAAACATATGCACTTGATGAGAGAGTTATTAAAGATCCGAGGGTTGAAGTCCTTGTGGTAAGGAGATTAGTTACTATTTTTAAACTTGAAGTTTCTTTAGCTTTGGAAAATTTTTTGGTAAATAGTAAAAGAAAATCAACTAATTTTTTTTATTCAGTTTTTTACAAACACACCACCGGTATTTATAAAATCATAAAAAAACTTAATATAGAAATGGGTTTTCACATGCTGTGACCCCTGGGCCAAGATTTTTAGGCTTAATAACTAAAACAATAGAAATCAATACCTCGAGCTTTGATTTCCAATAAAAAAATTACAGACACCATGATCTATATTAGTCAAAGATCGAACAATAGAAATCATTTGAATGGTTGATATAATAATGCCCTCCTATTGCTCCCGACCTACACTATAAACAACAGATACGATATTAAGAATATGATTAATAATGAGCAAAAGAGAAAATGATTTGTCAAGGGCACGTTTACCTATTGTATCAATCTGTATATAATTTGATTAATTTCAAGAAAAGTGGGCAGGATCTTTCCGAGCCACAAGATTTTGATACGAAGGGAAAAAAGAAGAAAATTTCAGCTTTTTAGAGCACTTGTACAGTGCCCGTGCCCTCTTGCAGGGGCCCTATGACATCATATTCCTTCCTTCCTCCACAACTCTTTATTTTGTTAATGGAGGAGGCCGGTCTTATGGGATCACCATGCTTGGTTTTGCCATGTCTCTCCTCTTTAAAGTTTATCAAGCCACGTGTTGACGCATTTTTGCTATAGAAAACTTCAAGGCAGTAGTATTTAGTGCAAAAGGAAATATTACTCTTTGATTTTATGTTTTTGGCTCGGAAATCAACAAGAAATGCTAAGCAATGTTTGGCTATTCAAGTCTAGACATCATTACGATATGTGTGTTCATGTAGGCCTTCCTTGTCAAGTTTTCCAGCTGGTATGGGGCTATACGGTCGAAATAAAAGGAGTTTGACAACAGCGCATGACATATACAGTACATAAGTGACAGAAAATAATAAAAATGCAAAGAGGGTTAACAGCAATATTCCATCACCAAAAATTACAGAGACATATGCAATAGTTATACAGTAAACTTGGCTCCTGAATGAATGTTTTATATAAGAAAGCTTTCAATTTTGTATACAAAAATCTTTCTATATTGATGATGATGGGGCTGCTTTCCAGAGCAAAGCACAATTCCAAGGATATATATATATATATATATATATATATATATATATATATATATATATAAAGATGTTGGATCAAGACTCATTATATTGTAATCAGGGTTTTGCTCTTTACAGTGCAGGTCAAGGAAATGCAAATTAAAGAGCGAATTGGTTCTTTCACTAGGTTTATTTAACACTATCATATTTATTGGAGTTAAATTAATTTTTTTTTAATGACTCTTGATATATATTATTTTGATTACTGTTTTTTTTATATGAAATAATTTTTAAAATTAAAATGTTTTTTTTAAATTTCATTATTTTTCAATTTTTTTCATCTATCAAACTTAATCCTTACTCTTTTGATTGCTATTTTTTTTTATTTTTTAAATTTATTTTATTTTTCATTTCATCCATCATTCTTTTATTTCATTTAATATCAATATCCAATTTGATCCTCATTCTTTTGATTGCTATTTGTTTTGTTTTGTTTTTTAATTTTGGATAATTAAGAATTTAGCTTCGTGATTTTTTCAAATTTGCTTTCTATGGGGTGGTTTGGTCTCATGACTCAGGTCATGAGTTTTGAAGATTAACCCAGTTTAACTTCAACAATTTTTTAGGTTTTTTTTTAAAATTGATTTTTTTTTCAATTTCATCATTTGATATTATATTATTGGGTCTTTAACTTCATAAGTTTTTCCGCTTTACTTTTTATGGGGTTATCTCGATCTCGTATCTCGAGTCGTGGGTTAATTGAGTTATCCTGAGTTGACTCGAGTTGTTTTTGCGATGACTTTTTTACTGATTCTTTTTCAGTTTCACCTTTCATTACTTTGTTTGCTTTAGAGTTGACCTTCATTTTTTTTATTTAATTTTTTTAGGGTTATCTTGCCTTCATAAGCGGGACGCGGGTTTGGCATGCTGACTAAAGTCAGTTTTTTTTAATAAAAAAAATTAATTTTTTTTCAATTCATTCTTCAACGTTTGATTTGCTAGTAATTGAGCTTTAATTATTTTTTTTTATTTTTCTCTTTACAAGGTTATCTCATTCTCATTCAATTTTTATTTTGTTACCAAATAAGATTATTGAGACTTTTTAAAAATATTTATAGGATATTTTTTCTTAATATTAGTAAGCATTTATTTTTTATTAATTTTTTTGTTGTGATTTTTTTTTATAATCATATAATTAAATCAATCAAGCTTGTTAAACATATTCAATCAATTATATGAATTCTAACCTTTTCTTGTTTTTTATTAAATACTATCATTACATGAATATTATTTTTTATATTAAAAAAATTTAACCCGACCATCAGTCCCACCAATCTAGTTTTTCTTCCAAGGAGCACATGACTTGGCAAAGATAACCTTGGATTCAGAAAGTGATTGCATGCCGTAAGTTAGTACATCAAGATAAACTCTGCAAATTTCAGTGCATGATCGAATCAGCTAACCCCACACGTTTTTTAACTTCGAAAAGCTTCTCATTCAGCTTTTACCAGTCCTTTGTTTTTTCAATTTTTGTGTATCTGATATATCAGTCCTTCTATTTTCCTTTTAGCCAAAAATTGCTCATGGAGGGAAAGTTCTTCTCTTTATCTTGATCACTAGTAATTATTCTTTTTAATGGCTATGGTATTCTCCATCAATTTTTACATAACGATGTTTAAATTCCTCTTAATTGTTGTCAATTTGCTAGACCAAGTTTATTATATGTATTTTTTAAATAGTCATTACAGTAAAAAAACTGACAATACTTGGAAATGCGGTTGAAACCGTGTTTTTTAAAAATTTAATTTTATTTAGAATTATTTTTTTATGTTTTTATATTATTTTGATGTGTTGATATAAAAATAATTTTTAAAAAATAAAAAAATATTATTTTAATGTATTTCCGAGTAAAAAATATTTTAAATCGCAACCGCTACAACACTCTCAGTCATCCATGTCATCGAAATGAGTTTTATGTTACTTTTTAACGTGAGCCTCTCCTCTCAATCTCAGCATTCTGTTTGTTGAATTGCTCCTTTCCATTTTCGTTTGCTCTCTATGATCTGTATTTTCTCGCCTTGTGGGTTTCCCCTTGGTGGTACTTATGTTTTGCTACTGAAAAAATATTCTTTTACATTTTGTTCACCTGCAGGAGGATTCGATATATCAAGTTCTAGTTCACTGATTGAAAATTGAACAAATGAAGTCAAATTTCGTTAGCGTTTGTTATCTTGTAATATATATTTTGCGAGGATTTGCTACTCCCTCTGATCATTATAAATTATTGTTCACGAAACTCTCTTCTTCTTCAACACCTTCGGTTGAAAGTCAACATGAAGGTACGTGGGATCATAAGAGGATTGAGTAATCATACACAGAGGATCTGAAATGTGCATGCACTGCGCAGAAACACAGAATTTGATTGAATGTATGTGGCAATTACATGACGAAAGGTTTTAACTTTGTGCTTGCTCGGCGGCCATACAATATGGATGTGGCCCAAGAATGGTCTCCCTAGAATATTCTAGTCTAGTGGTGTGAAACATGTTGCAGCAATCACACGAAAGTTTCTCCAGTTACATCCATGATTAGACAGCAATATTCAAATCTTGACTATACATAGTAATGGATGAAGGCCTTTTTTCTTCTCAATTTCCAGCCGCAGATAACTTTCTCTTGGCGTTGATCACTGTCTATATATATATATATATATATAGACAAACATATGCATAGCTTTCAAATAGACTTGGGACCCATACTGTTGCTTGGCTGTGTTTTTTTGAAAAATCTAGGTGTTGTTTAGCCAACCCTAGTCCTCTTTTTCTCTCGTTTAGGTGTTGTTTAGCCAACTCTCTTTGACAATTAAGAGATGCACTGAGAAAGGACAGAATCCCAAATGAGGACTTAAATTATAAAGCCCCTCTTTTCAAATTGTGGTACAAATGAAAATGGTCATATTTTTACATCGTTTTAAATATTAAAAATAAATTTTAAAAAATAAAAAAAATATTATTTTAATATATTTTTAAATAATTTTTTTTAAAAAAAATCACCACTACCACATTATCATATATTTTTTAAATAGAATTGCACATCTTGTCAATTACTTCCCATTCACTCGTTTCCTAATCTAAAATAGAGCCCATTTTTAATTAACCGATGAAGAAATATGGATAGTGTCATTATATATAATACTACCATCCTTCAATCATTGCCAATTAGCACTCTTCTATGTGGGGTGGCCCTAATCTTAAAGGGTCTCTTTACTTTTAAAATTAGGGCTGGATTAATTTCCAATCTCACAATCTAAATTAATCTTGGATTGATGAGACTAATCATCTCTCCACCTTCATCATCAGAATATAACACTTTAATTTGTTAATAGTTTTCTTGTAAGACAAGGTTGTCACTTGTCAATGTACACTATCCACCATTTTTTTATGAAGTTTTAAGATGTATTAATTATTCCATCCTGCCTCAACAACACCCACAGATTGAAGGGTGAAATTAAGTTAAATGAAACAAAATGTTAGTATTCAAATAAAGATGATGAGAGAGAGGGAGGAAAAAAGAAATACATGAAACCTGCTGGATCTTTTCAGCTGCACGCTGCCTGGCTTGCCAATTTCATTCAAAAGAAGAACAAATTAAGGCTCTGGGCTAAGTTTCAGTGAATTGGACATTATCTCACGTAATTTGGACTAAAACCTTTTTAGTGAAATAAGAATCATGCTCTGATAAAAAAGAAAGAGAGAAAAAACATATTCTAGTTGATTAAATACATGATTAGTTTTTGGTGGAGTTAATTATTTATGGAGTGAATTTACGTACCTAACTCAATTGGGATCACAAATTGGAATCCAAATCGATACCTGGTGGATTCCTTGTCTTTCATGCACGAGTATGTATGTGGGGTTTAAATTAAATACTGCATTGAATTATAGGCTCTCTTTTGTCCTAATTATCCCATAAAAACAAACAGAGCATCTTAATCTCACTGGAAAAATAGGCTTTAAATTATATTATTGTTCCTCTTATCATTTAGAAGATCTATCAATGGCTAAGAAAAAGAAATGGGATCTGTGAAATCACCCCCACCACCACCCACTACATAGGCCCTGTATCTTTTGTGATGAGATGAGTCCATAAAGATGCATTGCCACATATGAGTTGGAGAGTGACCAGCTTATTTGCAGTGCAATCATGTGTGTGAATTAATATAATTAATTACACGTGGTTAATCTATTTGAAAGAAAATGCACTGATATTTTCAAAAGAAACTCTAAAAATAAAATGTGACATGGAGAATGGAGATTGAGAATCTCCTTTTATAAGAATTTAATGATTCTTTATAACCGATTCTTATATTTTTCTTGATCACATTTCAATCTTTTCTGTGTTAGAGAGAAATATTTCTAACTTAATAAGAGGAAAATATCTTTATATATGTGTGGGCTTAACGCTTGACTAAGTTTAGAGATGTTGGGTCTGGTAAGTCGTTAAACTTATAAATGCTTGGACTCAGCACTTGACTGAACTTAGAGATGTTGGTCCAACAAATTTTTCAATCCATATATGCTTGAGCTCAGTATGTATTTGATTGAGTCTATTGTGTCTGATATATTATTAAACTCATATATACTTAGACTCGGTAATTTCCAGAGCAACAGTATTAGATTATCACTTGATTCTTCTAAATAAGAATTCAAATAAATAAAAACAAAAACATAACATAACACTGGATCCATCACTTTCAATCATGCTTTTTTTAAAGCATATCCAAGCTTTGTGTCGTGATTGGGGAACCAAACCTTTTCTTGATAATTTTAATCAGCTTGGAACATTTAATGGACATTCAATATGATTAAAAAATGACAGCCTATTCTCTTCTTCCTGTTTTTTCTTTTCTTTTTAAAATAAGAACACAATATAAGATTAAAAAAAATCACCCCAATTACATGTTCATGCATCATTAAGTTATCGTATCATATATATTATATTGTCCATCACACAATTGAAATCCAACTTAATCTTTGTCATTATAAAAATGTAACCTTGGATATGAATATTTACCCAACGCGAAGTTGTAAAAAAATTTAGACTAGATTCAACTTTTTATAACCGGGCTAATAAAGTAATTGAACATGAATTAGTTAAAGAGTTTATGAAATGATGGATCCGGTCACTGTTTAGAGTGACTAGACTTGACCACTAGTGCAGTGGATTAATGAATAATTCTTATAATTACCCATAAAAAAACAAGTTTTTATTGAAATAAAAGATCCTCTTATGCTCAAGTTTGTTAATATATAAGGAAATAATTATGTAAAATAGAAGAATAATGTGAGGAGTAAGAAAAAATGTGGAGAGGGTAGCATAGTAGGGTAAGTGACTTGTGTGATTTTCTCTACTGCTCTTAATGAATTTATGTATTGCATGAACTTGTTTTTTTATTGTGTCATTTTTCATCTAACTTATTTCGTAACATTAGATATTTTTATATTTTTGTCACGT
Source organism: Populus trichocarpa (assembly GCF_000002775.5). Lineage (NCBI taxonomy): Eukaryota > Viridiplantae > Streptophyta > Magnoliopsida > Malpighiales > Salicaceae > Populus > Populus trichocarpa. The sequence continues at coordinate 15,924,366 of NC_037287.2, read as the reverse complement.
GAGCTTGTCTAATAGAAACTGAAAAAATAACGAAGAGCTACCTTGTGGCGAGTAAGAAAATGAATTGTTGGTTGTTGTTTTTTGTCGAGCTATTAGTGAGAAAATTGATGCTCGTGAGTGAATGACAAGGGAGGTAGCCGGTAGGTGTTCTAAGATGAGATATTCTGGCAGGAAATAGCCATGAATGAGAAAAGATAGTGCTCCGTGCCACTGCCCTGCACAAAGAATATGGTGGGCACCTCACCAGTGGGTAGTTGTGAGGCGTTGAAGTGACAAGTCGTGCAACCATAACTTGTGCAAGATGTTCGAGAGGAGCGTGAGGAAGTTTGTCAGCATGGGAGGAGCATAGGTTTATCTTTTGGTTTGAGACCCATGTGTATTATTTTATTGGGCCGATAGGCCCAACATTAGCTCTAATCTGATCGGATAGCTTCTTGGACAATTATTTATTTATCCATTTGGGCCTGGCCTCAAGAGACAGATTTGCTACTGGTTTGTCCTGTTCTTGAGTATATGAAATATGTTATGCTTGAAGCTGAAGGGGAGAAAATAGATGGCTGGAAACCAGGGGTGGAGCAAGAAAAAAAATTACTCACTGTAAAGGTGTAGCATGTATTCTGAACTAAGAGTAAAATAAAATAAAAAAATATTAATTCAATTCAACTCCATAAATATTCTAAACAAGATAATTAAATTTAATTTTGTAGTTTAATATTTAATTTAAAAAATAATAATTATAATAGGTTATCAATTGAATTCAAATTACGTATAGAATTTAATTCCATGTATTATTTAATTCCGAACAAGCTGAAAAAGTTACAGGATTTAAAGATGCCACGAAATAATCTTTTTTTGGACGCCAAGTATTATAGGCTTTATAAATGGATGCAACCACACACAAGGTCGAGACTCTTAATTGGGCCCAGGACTTGCGTTCACAGGTAAACGGTAGTTGAGAATTTACTTTTGATTGGGCCCAGGACTTGCGTTCCTCATCACCAAGCCCATGACACAAGAATAATCTCAGTGCTCAAATCCCCTCCAAGCATCACAACTCAACTTGTAAATTTCTCAAGCGTTGACTATATAAAATAGAAATAAAACTCTGTTTATTTTTTAAAGAACTTGTAATTCAATAACATGATAAAAATAACACCAATTATTTATATAGAGGTTTAAAATCGTCTAACAAAAATATCTAAAATTAAGTAGAAAAAACAATTAAAATTCAAAACCAACTATAAAAATAATCAAAATAACAAAAACAACAATTTTTGAGCTTGATTTGCGTGTCTTTTGGAACCTTATAGAAATTAATCTATAAAATTATTTAGTAAAATTAGAGTTTGATCCAATAATTGAATATAAAATTATAATTATTTTTATTAAGTTGCATGTTTGATATATTCAAGTTTCTTCACAAATTTAGCCTTGTTTATCTTCATAAATATATTTACAATACATTCCATGTTAACTTACCTTTTTCTGGGCTCGGAGAGTTAACCTTTTTTTGAGCTCGGACAAGCATCTGACTTCTTATGGGCTATAAAACTTCGAAGAAACTCAATTGAAGCTAATAAATTTATGAATAGATGAAACTGAGCAATTCCAGTATATGGCATGTGGAAGGGAAAAATTCATTTTAAAATTAAGGACTACAAAATGATCATATCATCCAAGTCTTGCCATGGTGATCATGGCAATGATAATTATGCAAGATCTGCCCATAATGAATTCAGAGTTGAAGCTCTGCATCGAGTAGCCTACAGGGCTAATAAACTCAGGACATGGTCTACGAAGGTAGCTGATCATAAAAAAAAAAAACGATGTACAGCAGTACTGTGAGCATTTCGGTGCCCATCCGAATTACTATTTCCTGGAATTGAATAATCCAACAAAGCTACTGCTCATGAATACCAAGATTTGCTAGTTGCAGATATTTTGAAGTCCCTACTTGGTGCCCCCAAAACAAAGCAAAGGCTTTGGATGCTTCTCCTCCACCCAGAAATGAAAATACAATTCCCATACGGGATCGAGCGGAATTGGAGTTTATAAGCCTTGATTCCCTTTACAGGCTAATAATAGAAAGGGTAGCGTTCTATACCTTTATACAGGAAGTTGGATATGGAATTAAGAAGCCCTTAGAAGTGTGCAGCACTATCTAACATAAATAGGCTTAAACAGGAAATGAGACTGATGAATTCATTCCTTCATTAAAAATAAAGAAAAAAAAGTATCAGCGTATGATCAAATCAAAACAATAGCACAAGGAATTGAAGAGGAAAAAAATGCCCTATGTTCGCTAAGATCGCAAAAAGAACCTGTTGCTTCTTCAGTTTCCTAACCAATCAGCAACCTATGCTCCGGTCTTCAGGCCATCCAAACTCCTCCAAAAATGTCAACACAACTCCATTTGACCAACCAAAACCAGTCTGCATTACCACAAGAGCTTAAAATCAGTACAAATGTATGTAAAACAAGTATGCAATCTTTCCATACTTGTTTTCGAGTTTCATAAAGTACCTGGGGTATGTATTCTCCACCACCTCCGAATGCTCCACACTTTCGCACATCATATTTTTCATGCATTGCGCCCGTTTTCTTGTATCCAACGTAGTTGGTTTTGATCCACCTCACAGCTATGTCTTCTGCCAATGACCTTGCTTCTTTCAATCCAGATCTCAGCAAACCTTCAACTATCATGTGTTGAAGTGGAGCCCAGCCATTTGGAAAGTCCCTGTTTTTACAACTTCTATCAGGTCGTACAATATTTGCATAAAGACGGTTCTCCATATATTTGTAAGAGGTTGGTAGACACAAAATTATGCCACAAAGGCTTCTAGGAGTCGGGCTTTGTAACAACAATTTTTTTACGTTAATAAGTTCCAGATAAAGGAAAAGGTAAAAACAGATTGCTAACCATTGCTGTCCCGAATTTATTAAAGAAGTGGCAATTCCAGCAGCATGAACCAGGCCTGAACTTTGAAAACTTCTCATGACATTCTCCACCAAAGCAGTATCTTCACATTTGTGATCAAAATCAAGAGCATTTTCAGTATTCGCCTTATAAAAGGGGAGACAATATAGCTTGCATTTTCAGGGTTCTAGGTAGTATAGCATCTGATAAATTGGGGAACGGGAGCATCACTAGTTTTACATCATTTACCCGTCGTCTGTCCTTTAGAATCAATTCTGATGACCTGCTAAAGGTTTTAAACTATCAGAACTATCTGCATGACAGCTTGCTTATTCCAACTGTTATGAATAACTTGTCCCACTTTTAGACTTATACGTGTTTCTGTTTTCCATTTAAATCAGGAGCTTTAAGAGCATCAATAGGGTATCGATTGTGGTATATGAAAAGTAAACTGAACTTATTAAGCAATACACTTTCAGCTTTATACACTTGGAATGAAAAAGGTGAATTCTATATCTCCAAGTAAGAGTGATCAAGTTAACTTTAATGGTAATTCTCTTTATCATGCTCATCATTTGTGCAGATACTTGAAACTGGACATGGAGAGTCATAAACCTGAATGGAACAAATCTATCCACAAAGGAATAAAGTTCGAAGCATATGCGTTCTGATTTTGGTTACAAGCCTGCCATGTTTCAGATTCCTGAAAGTATGAAATCAACAGAAATCAGAGAAATATATAATTATCAGATATTGGCTCTTAAAGCACATGCACGAGGACAAAACCTTGCATATAGTGCCATTAGTGAGTCTGTAATCGAGCCACTGTCCCTTCTCGGCATCCCAGAAAACAGAATTGATTGCATTTTTTCTTGCTTCAGCAACTTCCATGAAACTCTCCATTGTGCTTTTGTTTCCGAGGATTTTCGCCAAAAAGGCAATATCTAGTTCCATCTAGAAAGGTAGATACATTGATTAGGTGAAAACAACTACTACCTTCAGATTTTCTTAGTAAGGTAATTGAAAAATACCTTGAGTATGTAAACATTTAAATCCACAGGTAAAATTGATGTTGTAGACAACGTAGTGAATTCTGAAGTATTCCTGTCACAAGCCAAATAAAGAATAGCAAATTCATTTTCCATTTCTTCTAAACTTCAACAATTACAACATTCTAATCACTGGCATTATAACTAAGCTGGTAAATAACTAAAGAAGACCGGTGACATTAAATAATTTCTTTGTTATTTCTCAACATTGACATTATACTAAATAATTTAATGCATGCAAATTATGTTAATGTGCAACATTACCTCATCCATCTTGTACTAAAATCCCATCCGGATTCAGCAGCTGAAGCCACATCACGGTAAAATTGTTGTTTCTCAGAATTTCCAAAGAACTTGGAGGCAGATTCCTTATCCTGTTAGAGCAAATAAGTAAACGCATCGCAAATCTTAAGTTTGTCCAATATAATTTAAATGGAACAAAGTCAAATAATTCTAAGGTACTTAGCCAGAGGCAAGAACGCACTATTGTAGAAGATTCGGGCCTGGGTTTGTTCCAAATCGCATAATACCGACTTAAGTTGTGATTGAAACCTTGAGCATCCTGGATGGTGACCTTATGTATCTCTACAACAAGAACAGTAATGTTTACAAAAGCTCAAATAACAAAAGAAAGAAATAAAAAAAAAAGAGTAGGAAATCAAGAGGGTACCAGAGTTCCAAAAGGCATGTTCTTTTAGCAATGCAGGAAGAGCCTTTCTAACCAATTCCACATCACAAGTCCTATTATATATCTCATAAACCATTGCACTCAGGAGGGGAGGTTGGCTGAAAAGGTATGGAAACTATAGTTTAATTTCAATCATTAAGCACACGAGCACAACTCATTTCAAGCAACTCACAACTAGATTCAAAAAAGAAGGCAAGGTTCTTTGAGCTTGAAAGTCTTTAATTTATCATAAGAACAAAAAAAAATAATGGAAATGAAACAGGACAAGCAGCAAAGGGAAAGACATTAGTTCAATGATGGAAACCACCCAATTCTTATGCAATTTATCAACGAAGAAGAAGAAGAATAAGAACAAAAAGGAAAACAAAGAAAAGATGTAGATTTCAATGTGGAAAATTTGGCAGGTAAAATATAGACAAGCACTCAAACAATTCTTACACAAAGAAAGAGGTAACAAGAACAGAGAACAATAGGTAAAGGCAACAACTTAAAAAATGCAGCAAACATACCTCCTGTTGGTGTAATAGGCCCTTGCACCATTAAGAACATAACCATATGTATCCACAAGGAAAATGAGATTGGTCACAATTGCTTTTGCAGTCTCATACATTTTACTTGCCATCAAGCCACTGCATGATAAGTTCCCCGATTATTATTCTCACCATAATTTGGATGCACCTAACCAAAATTTTGTTGTCCAAGAGTAATGTTATCTATCCCGAGTAAGTTCCCCGATAACTCAAACTAAGAGGATGACATTATTCGTGTGAAACTCATTCAGGATGGATATTTGGATAAAAGAAAACATAACTAACAAGTGACACTATTCTCAGTTTTGCATAAAATTATTGACTAACTTATGAAAATAGTTCAATGAAGAGAAGTAAATGCTTCTAACTAAACAACCATCCAAAGCTATATAGCAGACAGCAATAATGACAAAGGAAAACAAGACAAGACAAGCACAAAAAAAAAAAAAAAAACGAAGTGCAAAAACAATAACTTACCGAATTACCCAATAAGAATCCCAATAATAAACCTCTCTAAAACGTGAACCAGGCACAACCACTGCCTCAGGCAAGGGAAGTAAAGTGTGTAATTCAGAGTGTTCAAGGACCCCATCAGAGACTTTTCTACTCAAATTCTTCCATAAAGCATGGACCTCAAGAGCCCATGACCTCACTTCTGGGTTCTTCACCTTAGGCAAGAACCCTTCTGGTTCAGGAACAAAATCCACTGGATCATAGTAAACAAGATCATCCGCTGCATCATCAAAGTAGGTTGCGATAAACACCTTCAAATCTTCAACTGAAACAGTCCCGTTTTCACCGCTTCTTGGTAGCTCATCAAAAGCTTTCTGTGTCTTTGAAAGATTGAATTTTAATGACAAATCAACGTAAAGTTTTGGGTCAAAGTCTTCCTCTCCAAAAGTCCCGAGCGCAGTTTCTTGGACTCGTTCAAGAAAGGTAACTAAAGGTGTCGTTGCTACCACGGGACCTCCTACACTGCATTTCGGAGACAAACTTGTTGCAAGTGTCATTGTTGCTAGAGACAACAAGGAGAGAGAGAAAAGATTAAGGTTTTGTTGAGCCATGTCTGAAGGGTCGGACACAAGAAAGGTGTTCATGGCGGTGGTGGTTGCTCTTATATATATATATGTATGAAGAGGGAAAGAGGGAAGCAGGGATTTTCAAAGCTGCCGGCTATTGGAATATCTTATTGTTTTTGGGGCTTGATATGCTGTTGATGAAAACACTTGGGCTAAGAAAATGTAGACTCGTACATTGGTTTGGTGCTCTGATTTTGATTCCATTTTTTGTGGTCTGTTATAAATACAGGTTTTTTTTAACTCTCGTTAAGGTCTGTACATTGGTTTGGGCTAAGAAAATTATTCGACTCTCGTTTCATCCGCATCGGAGGTTGAATAATTTTTTTTTTTTGTAAAAAAGTAAATATATAAATTTTTTTAACATGTTTTTTAATAAAAAAAAAAATCTAGTTATATATTAAAAAACACATGCATGGATTTAATTAAATAAATCAAGAATTATGTGTTATTAATGTATTTTTTTGACATTAAATAAAAAATATAACTATAAATCAAAAAATTGATGCTTACATATAATAAAATAAAATAAAATAAAGATCATATGTATTTATAAAGATCTGTAAGATCTCAAGGTAATTTTTAACATATTAAAAAAATAAAAAAATATTGAAATTACTACAGTAAAACACTATTTACTTTTAATTTTGCATAATAGTTTTTTTAAAAAAATATAAACAAAAAAAATTACAAAAGAATGGAGATAAGAAAAAAATGGTATAAATAGACTAAAAGTAGAGTGATAAATATCACAAGTATAAAGAATAAAAATAATATTTTTTTCAAAAAAAATATCAAGAAAAAAAGAGAAAAAACTAAAAAATTATTACAAAGAAAAAAAAAGTGATAATAAACCAAGTATAACATGATAAATATGTCAAGTATAAAGAAAAAAAATCCAAGATGTTGACCATAGAAGATGCTGCTCTTTGTCCATCGAAGGAAAACAAAAACTAACTGGAAAATAAAATATTTTTTTCGGAAACAGAACAGCATGCCTTGTTCACGTTCCTATCCTTTGCACATATATATACTTAGTACCTTAATTTAATTATAATCCAATGAGATTTATTTACTTTTATTTTTTTGCTTGTTTATATTATCACTTTATACAGCAGCCGTGTGAATATGGGAATGCTGCTTTTCAAATGCACTTGACCAATCATGTGATGCCACAAATTTATATTTGACCAATCTGTTTAGGTTGACTCGGCTAGCTAGAGAAGATAAGAACGTGGAAATGATGTTGATTTTCCAATCGGGACATGCACCAAAAACTGTGGTTGCCTTTAATAATTCCAGGCAGACAAGAGGGCAAAGGGTATTTACAGAGACAAGCAACAAGTAGGTAGACTATAGTTGCCGATTTTAAATTCCAGTTTTTAATATTCCGGTAGCCTCATATTATCCATGGTACATCCTTTCAGGTGGAATCTTAGGCATCATCTGTATCATATCTCACTTTATCAGTTTTCAGGTTAAGTCTATAATGCACGAGGGGTTCACCATTTTTCTGCAACTCTCTCGGGAAGTAAAGCTTGATGTTAAAATGCTTCGTTTTTCCATGAAATATTGGATTGTGAGATATTGCGATTGCTACCTAGTTATCAACTAAAATTTTTGTGTTATCCTTATGCTTCATATGTAGATCACAAAGAATTGTTTTCAATTATAAAACTTGATTTATTGTTGATGTTGCTATAATGAATTTTGCTTCTGTTGTAGATTATGCTACAATCCCCTGCTTCTTTAAACATCATGAGAAAACTCATGAACCTAGGCTAAAACAATAAGTACTTCTTATGTCATCAATAGATCGAGCTCAATCACTATCTGAAAATCTATATAGCTTAAAGCTTAGACACTTCTCAAACTTAACACCATAGTTAACACTCCCTTTGATATACCTTAATATTCTTTTTGCTTCTTTTAAATGCATTTCACTAACACAATACATAAATCAAAATAAAAGACTTAAAACAAATAGAATATCAAACTTTATTGTAGTAAGATACATTATGCAACTAATTAAGTTTTTAAAGTGTCATTCATCAACCTTTTCGGTACAATTTTCCTTGCTCAACTTCTCCTTATAATTCATTGGTGTGTTTGTTGCTTTACATTCTTTTTTATTTTTAGCATTCGTTGAAGATGACAATGTCCAAGTCTCTTATGCCAAATTTTAACGATGCTGATGTTAGTGGAATATGTTGTGTATTCCTTCTTGGTTGGGAAAAATGAGAAGTTTTTACATTTTATTTTAGCTTGTAAAATTTCTATCTAACAACATCGTGGCGGCATTGATCTTTAAAGGTCACTTTGAATTCATTTTCAATTAGTTGACTCACACTCAATAAATTTTGATCAATATCAAGTATATAAAAGACATCTGAAAATTTTTTTGTACCTGAGTTTGTTGATATTGCAATAGTTTGCTCTTTGCTGGAATATAGTCATTTTTCCCTATTTGAACCTTTGTAATTCCAGTGGGCTGTAAGGTTTTGAAAAGAGTTCTGTTAAAAGTCATGTGGTTTGTATAATCATTTTCAATCAGCCAACATTTTAAGGAGCTCTTTGTTGAAAAACAAGTTGTTACAAACATCTAATCTTCATCATTTTTGTTCCACCCAACATGGCGGCAACCTTTAAAAATTAAATGTTATTTGCAAAAGGAACAGATTTCTAGTATCTTGTTTTTAGAAAATGTTTTGTTTAAGAGTCGTCACCTAGTATTATGATTACTAAGAATCCTAGCTGGTCAACAAAGATTTTATTGTGCGGGACGTAAAATGAAAGATATTATTATTCATTAAGCGTCCTACCTGAGGTACATTACATTGTTGGTTTTGTCTTAAATTCTAAGAGTTTGTTTTGTTTTGTTTTTGATGATCTGCTTATAATATTCATGACTCTGGCGCCAATGAATATTCGACTAAGGATACTTTCAACTCTGCCGTTGGTAAATATTACGTAGTGAAAAAAACATATAGTATTCTTGACTCTGGCGCCAACCTAGTAAAATGAATTGAAAGCAAAGCATACATATATATATATATAATCTAAGATTTTCATTGCCCAAAACTGATAGTTTTCTCCATCGAAAACAGAAGAAGCAATTTGAGAAAAACTAGATTCAACTTCTATCACATGTCCCTTAAGAAGAAAGCTCTGATACAAAATGATTGTTTTTTTTTTTTTAAGAAAAGAAAGAGGCAGAAGAAATTAAAAGACTGCAGAGATAAAAATACTGATATGTTGCAGACAAGGGATGATTGATTGCATTTATTTGATAAACATGCTTATAATTAAATAGTAGTAAAAGAAAATTGAAATGCTAACTAATAGCCATAAATCATGCTGTCATCTGCTAACAACAGACTAACAACTCCTAGAGACTAGGACAATTTTATTTGCTGGAAACATAAAAATCTAAAGGTAACAGAAAATAAAGGTAACATGGACTTGTAGTAGTCCTGAAGCAATCTTCAACAAACATAAAGAAAAAAATACTGATTGTGTTTTATGGGGTCTATCAGCATATGATCAAATCAAAATAATAGCACAAGGAACTGAAGAGGAAAAAATGCCCTATAGTCTCTAAGATCACAACAAGAAACTGTTGAATCAAAAATTCAAATCTTCAGTTTCCTAACCAATCAGCAACCTATGCTCAGGTCTTCAGGCCATCCAAACTCCTCCAAAAATGTCAATACAACTCCATTTGACCAACCAAAACCAGTCTGCATTACCGCAAAATCTTAAAATCAGTACAAATGTATGTAAAACATGCATGAAATCTTTCCATACTTGTTTTTGAGTTTTATACAGTACCTGGGGTTTGTAAAATCCACCTCCTCCAAATTCTCCACACTTTTGCACATTGTATTTTTCATGCATTGCACCCGTTTTCTTGTATCCAACGTAGTTGGTTTTGATCCACCTCACAGCTATGTCTTCTGCCAATGACCTTGCTTCTTTCAATCCAGATCTCAGCAAACCTTCAACTATCATGTGTTGAAGTGGAGCCCAGCCATTTGGAAAGTCCCTGGTTTTAAAATTTCTATCAGGTCATACAATATTTGCATAAAGACAGTCGTTCTCCGTATATTTGTAAAAGGTTGGTAGACACAAAATTATGCCACAAAGGTTTCAAGTAATAAGGCTTAGTAACAACAATGTTTACGTTAATAAGCTCCTGATAAAGGGAAAGGTAAAAATAGATTTCTAACCATTGGTGTCCTGAATTTATTAAAGAAGTGGCAATTCCAGCAGCATGAACCAGGCCTGAACTTTGAAAACTTCTCATGACATTCTCCACCAGAGCAGCATCTTCACATTTGTGATCAAAATCAAGAGCATTTTCAGTGTTCTACTTGTGAAAGAAGAGACAATATAGCTTAATATATTTCCATATGGAAAAAGTTATCTCATGAATCATAGGCCATGATGATCTAAACTTAGCTTTTCTAATACTCAAATGGTTATCTGCAGACCTTACAAAAATTTCAATAATAAGGTGAATCATATCATACTAACTTCTTGACAAATAAAGCGAGCATATGGTGTTCACTTGTTTTACATCATTTACCCATGTGGTCTGTCCTTGAGAATCAATTCTGATGACCTGCAGAAGGTCTAAAATATCAGAACTATCCGCATGACAGCTTGCTTATTCTAACTGTTCTTGCCCCACTTTTAGTCTTGTACAAGTTTCTGTTTTCCATTTAAATCATGAACTTTAAGAACATCAATAGGCTATCAAATGTGCTATTTCTTTAACAATACACTTTCAGCTTTATACACTTTGAATTCAAAAGGTGAATTCTCTATCTCCAAGTAAGAGTGATTAAGTTAAGTTTAATGGTAATTCTCTTTATCATGCTCATCATTTGTGCAGATACTTGAAACTGGACATAGAGAATCATAAACCTGCATGGAACAAATCTATCCACAAAGGAATAAAATTCGAAGCATATGCATTCTGATTTTGGTTACAAGCTTGCCATGTTTCAGATTCCTGAAAGTGTGAAATCAACAAAAATCAGGAGGAGAACAGAGAAATCTATAATTATCAGATAATGGCTATTAAAGCACAAGCATGAGGACAAAACCTTGCATATAGTGCCATTAGTGAGTCTGTAATCGAGCCACTGTCCCATCTCGTCATTCCAGAAAACAGAATTGATTGCGTTTTTTCTTGCTTCGGCAGCTTCCAAGAAACTCTCCACTGTGCTTTTGTTCCCAAGGACATTCGCAAAAAAAGCAATATCTAGTTCCATCTGGAAAGATAGATACAGTGATTTGGTGAAAACAACTACTAACTTTAGATTTTCTTAATAAGGTAATTGAATCATACCTTGAGTATGTAAACATTTAAATCAACTGGTAAAATTGATGTCGTGGACATCGTACTGAATTCTGAAGTATTCCTGTCACGAGTCATATAAAGGATAGCAACTTCATTTTTTCCAGTTCTACTAGACTTCAACAATTATAACATTCTAATCATTGGCATTGTACTAAATAATTTTGTTAATGTGCAACATTACCTCATCCATCTTGTACTAAAATCCCATCCGGATTCAGCAGCTGAAGCCACATCACGGTAAAACTGTTGTTTCTCAGAATTACCCAAGAACTTGGAAGCAGCTTCCTTATCCTGTTAGAGCAAATAAGTTCATGTATCGCAAATCATAAGTTTCTCTAATATAACTTAAATGGAACAGAATCAAATAACGCTCAGGTAACTTAGCCAGAGGCAAGAACGCACTTTTCTAGAACGTTCGGGCCTGGGTTTGTTCCACATTGCATAATACCGACTTAAGTTGTGATTGCAACCTTGAGCATCCTGGATGGTGACCTTATGTATCTCTACAACAAGAACAGTAATGTTTACAAAAGCTCAAATAACAAAATAAAGAATTAAAAATAAAAGTAGGAAATCAAGAGGGTACCAGAGTTCCAAAAGGCATGTTCTTTTAGCAATGCAGGAAGAGCCTTTCTAACCAATTCCACATCACAAGTCCTATTATATATCTCATAAACCATTGCACTCAGGAGGGGAGGTTGGCTGAAAAAGTATGGAAACCCTATAGTTTAATTCCAATCATTAAGCACACGAGCACAACTCATTTCAAGCAACTCACAATTAGATTCAAAAAAGAAGGCAAGGGTCTATGAGCTTAAAAGTTTTTAATTCATTATAAAAACAAAAACAAAATAATGGAAATGAAACAGGACAAGCAGCAAAGGAAAAGAGATTAGTTCAATGATGGAAACCACCCAATTCTTATGCAATTTATCAAAGAAGAAATGGAAGAGAAAGAAAAGATGTAGATTTTCAATGAGGGAAATTTGGCAGGTAAAATATAGACAAGCACTCAAACAATTATTACACAAAGAAAGAGGTAAAAAAACACAGAAAACAATAGGAAAAAGACATCTTAAAAAATGCAACAGACATACCTCCTGTTGGTATAATAGGCCCTTCCACCATTAAGAACATAGCCGTATGTATCCACATGGAAAATGAGATTGGTCACGATTGCTTTTGCAGTCTCATACATTTTACTTGCCAACAAGCCCCTGCATGATAAGCACTCTATCTATATTATTCTCACCAAAATTGGATGCACCTAACCAAAATTTATTGTCCAAGAGTAATGTTATCTATCCCGAGTAAGTTCCCCAATAACTCAAAGGCAAACACTAAGAGGATTACATTATTCGTGTGTAGCTCATTCAGTATGGATATTTGGATAAAAATACATAACTAACAAGTGACACCATTATCAGCTTTGCATAAAATTATTGACTAACTTATGAAATGTAGTTCAATGAAGAGAAGTAAATGCTTCTAACCAAACAACCATCCAAAGCTGTATAGCAGACAGCAATAATGACAAAGGAAAACAACACAAGACAAGCACAAAAAAAGGAATTGCAAAAACAGTAACTTACCGAATTACCCAATAAGAATCCCAATAATAAACCTCTCTAAAACGTGAACCAGGCACAACCACTGCCTCGGGCAAGGGAAGTAAAGTGTGTAATTCAGAGTGTTCAAGGACCCCATCAGAGACTTTTCTACTCAAATTCTTCCATAAAGCATGGACCTCAAGAGCCCATGACCTCACTTCTGGGTTCTTCACCTTAGGCAAGAACCCTTCTGGTTCAGGAACAAAATCCACTGGATCATAGTAAACAAGATCATCCGCTGCATCATCAAAGTAGGTTGCGATAAACACCTTCAAATCTTCAACTGAAACAGTCCCGTTTTCACCGCTTCTTGGTAGCTCATCAAAAGCTTTCTGTGTCTTTGAAAGATTGAATTTTAATGACAAATCAACGTAAAGTTTTGGGTCAAAGTCTTCCTCTCCAAAAGTCCCGAGGGCAGTTTCTTGGACACGTACAAGAAAGGTAACTAAGGGTGTCGTTGCTACCACAGTATCTGTTCCACTGCAGTTTGGAGACAAACTTGTTGTAAGAGACATTGTTGCTAGAGACACTAATGAGAGAGAGAAAAGATTAAGGATTTGCTGAGCCAGTTCTGAAGGGTCGGAGTTGATTGCTCCTACATGATTGATACATATATTAAAAAAAAACAAGATTTTTTAAAAAAAATTTCCACATAATACATGTAATTGTAACGTAAGATTCAATGACTGTTAAAAGTAGAAAAATGAAAGACCAATCTCATAATTTGCATATTTCCAGGTAAGCATAACCTTAACATGACTCCCCCATAGTAAATCGAAAAAACAAAGAAAAGTTTGTTTGATGCGGTGCAATGTCCAAGACTCACACGTATCTAATAACAAAAAAAACCAAAAAAATGTTTATAATGTTTAAAACTCAGCTCGGAAAAAACTGGATTTTTATTTTTGAAAAATTCTTGACCATAAAAAATGCTGCTCTTTGTCTCAGTTTTTTTTTTTTTTTTTAAAGGAGGAAAGTTTCAAAATTGTCTTGGAGAAATAATATAATAGAAAATTTATTTTAAAAATTAGCACATTTTTTGCAGTTAAGGCAACAATGTTGTTGCGATAATTAAATTTAATCTTCGTAGCCTTTGATTTTCAAGCATTTAAAAAAAAAATAGGACAAAAGTGAGCCTTAAATATTTTGGAGTTGAAAATCACACCCACCTATGCAAGATTCTTTAGACACACAAAATAGGCTATGATCTCTTTTCATATTCAATCATTCACATGCATCATGTGAGGTGACTTTTACTGCCTAAACATCTTTGTCAATGAATATTTGGCACCAAAATATTCTAGGGGGCATCAATTTTGTGCCGCTACTTGGATAAAATATTTCAGCAATTTTGTGAGTGCGTGGTTGTATAATAGTTTTTTGTTTTTAAATGTATTTTATTTGAAAATATATTAAATTATTTTTTTTTGTTTTGAGGGTTTTGAAATGATAATATTAAAAAAAAATTAAGTAGTGTAAAAAGATAAGCAGGTAAAATTAAAAGATAAGAGTTAAGAGGAGTAGGATGGATAAAAAGATATCAAATGAAAAGTCTATAAATAAATCTGTTTAAAGATTTTGTTAAAGAAGAGACATTGAAAAAAAACCCAAAAAAATAAATAAGAAAATACTAGAGTAAAAATACATGGAACCAAAAATAAACCTAACCCTTATTTTTTTTCATCTTCTTCCTTGCTCTCCCACACACACACACAGTCATCCCTTCATCTTCCCCTCCCTCTCATCATAGCTTCCACAACACTACCTTCATCAGCCATCCAACTCCCCTCTCACCATTCAAGTTGTTCCTGTCTCACCATCAAAATCTCATCCACCACACATAGCCCTTCACGACTATTGGCTTAAAACCTAGTCACTATTAACTTTTACCTCGTCAGTTATTAATAGATCGTCGGCCTCATCTCAACTTCGCACAGGTAGATACCTCCTCCTTTCATAGCTAAAACACAGCAACAACCTTTATTGTCTAGCCACCACATAACCCACAACCATCATCTTAACAACAGCCTAATCTTAAAAAACTTAATCCAAGCCACCACAAATCCAAAATAATAACCCTTTCTCTTGATTTGTCTTTTTTATTATCGTTCAAAACATCAACACCAAAACCCAGCCAAACAAAAAAACCTAAAAAAAACTTACCAAAAAATCCCACAAAATTTTCATCCAAAACCATAGCAAATCAGCCTTAAATCATCCCTTAAAGAGGGTAGAACACCTAAACCATCAACTTGACCCAAAACCCAGCATTTTTTGAGTCGTTATTAAGTTCCAGCAGCAACACATGAGGAGCACGCGTCGCCACCAATTTCAAGTTCAAATTTGACAGTACATGTCCAATGAAAAAACCATATTCATTCATGTTTTGACCTGACCCCAAAAAGATATTAGGCCTTAACCCAGTGCCATGAAAATTTCCACATATTACCATGCACCACAATATAAAGTGGCGAGCTCTAAGAAAGTTAATTTGGTGTCACACTCTCCCTGACTTACTCGTAAACTATCAATATGATGCCTAATTTTCTCATTAATGATTATTTCCTACTAATATGTCTTCTCAAATAGCACCTACCTCTCTCGCCAATCACTTGTGAGCATAATCTTTTCAATAATGGCACATTAAAGCATAAAAATTGACACACGGGCTAGGAAAAGTAATTGTTCTCCATCATTACTTCATTTTCTACGAGGCAAGGATATATGACCAAGGTCTATAAATACCTCGAGTCACTAGATAAAGAGGTTATTCAGGACACAAGGAATAAAACTCCATTCAAAGCAAAAAAAAAAAAAAGCATATAAGGCTATAAAGCCACATTGCTCTTCATTTTCTCTTGCTCGCATCTCTAAATGTTTTTTCTTCTACTTCTCATATTATTCTCCTACTCACATGCTTCTCTCTTCTTACATTTACTAACTTAAGTATCAGAGGGCCCCTATTTTGATAGGAGACTTGTTTTTATATGAGAAAATGGAAACCACCCCGTCACTTCACCAATTATTGGTCAGCCAAATCACTCCATCGATCCATAATGCAATTAATGGTGCAAAGTTTTTCTAAAAAGAAATTCAAGCCCAAACAGCTAGAATCCCAACCTAAAATTCCAGTCTAGAATATGGAGTTTTTAGCCCAACTCTTGATAATAACCTAGTCTATCAAATCTTGCCCTAACACACCTTTCTATATATTTTTTAGGTTTCCAAGAGTCGTACACACAAATATTTCATGCACATAATTTTTTCTACACACA
This sequence comes from Populus trichocarpa, assembly GCF_000002775.5. Taxonomy (NCBI): domain Eukaryota; kingdom Viridiplantae; phylum Streptophyta; class Magnoliopsida; order Malpighiales; family Salicaceae; genus Populus; species Populus trichocarpa. The sequence continues at coordinate 15,907,853 of NC_037287.2, read as the reverse complement.
TGTGAGTTTTGCTATGTAGTGCAGATGCCAATGACACTACCCATCACTAACATTTCCACTAATAATATGCATAACACAATAACCATGACATGACACAATAATCAAAGACCATCATGACTAGCCAATGGTAACACACTAATTTCTCCATCAATGATTTGTTCTCTTACTCCATTAAGAAATTCCAAAACATAGGTTTATAAATACACTCAATTATAGGGCAAAAATAGGGATCTCATCCTTGGCCACATATAGATAGTTATAAAAAGCCAGCCATGCATGCCACACAAGTTCTAGTCATACAAAAGCCAAACAAAACCATGACATTATATAATTTCTAGCCATTATACTCAAATATACACTCCCTGTAACTTCATTTTTTTTATTTTGTATACATTATTCTATGCTTTTACATTTATTCATTTAAGCATTGGAGTATTTCTTGTTCTAACGAATATTAGCTTCTCAGAAACAACTCAAACCAAACCAAATCAAACTAGACAAAGATCTATTTTCATCGGCCAGAATGTTACCATAAAAAGCTCATATTTTGTTTGAAGTTTTTTCACTTTTTTATCAACAACTATGAAAACTCATTCCAATCCGAAGTTTTTATACATCATGCCTTGTTCATGTTCCTATTTATTGTACAAATATATAATTAGTCCATGATAATTTAATGTAATTATAATCAAAAGAAATTTATTTACTTTAATTTGTTTGTTTGTTTGTGTATCATCCAATGTGTACTTAAGCAGTCGTGAGAGGTTGTTTAGGAACGTATTTGAAACCGTATTTTCTAAATTTTGATTTTTTTTGTTTAACATTATTTTTTTTTTGTTTTTTTTTTACCATTTTAATTTAGTGATGTTAAAAATAATTTCTAAAAAATAAAAAAAAAATATTTTAATATATATTTTTTTAAAAAAAAAAAAACTTTAAATAGCAATCAATCCCACATCCTAAACATCAACCGAATACAGTGAATCACCATGAATGTTGCTTTTCAAAAGTAATTAACCAATCATGTGATGCCACAAATTTATACGTGACCAACATGAATGTTGCTTTTCAAAAGTAATTAACCAATCATGTGATGCCACAAATTTATATATGATGTTGATTTTCTAACCAGAGCATGTACCGAAAACCGTGGCTACCTTTTATAATTTCAAGCAAACAATAAAGGACAAAGGTCAGAGACAATTCACAGAGACAAGCCACAAGTAGGTAGCCTCTAGTTGCCGATTTTAACTATATTCAGGCTAACTTCATATTATCCATGGTACATCTTTTCCGGTGGAACATAGGCATCATTTGTATCATCTCACTTGATCGCTTTAACGATTGTATCTGAAATTATGAATTTCCGCATCTACCGTGATGACTTGAGTAGCAGGAAAATGAATAGGCAGTACAAAATCAAACGGAAAGGGCTTAGAAATCTGGCCCTGCCACTAGAAAATTGTATATTCTAATAGCAGATTAATCCCTAACCTGAAATGCTAGAGATTCAAGCAATCCAGTCTTGCCTCGCACCTGTCTGCTTCGCTGAAAACGAAAAATGAAAATTGGTTCATTTTTCCTTTAAATTAGCAATTGAGCATACTAACCCAAAAAAACGTATTCAATGTCTCGAGAAGCAGGTGGAATTTGATTATTTTGTTCCAGAAATTGCTGCATTGGGTTAAAAACACTTGATCAATCTCCCTAGCGTCTTGACTTAGTATAGTTAATAAGGAAACTCTCATTCACAGAGATTTTTACAATCAGCCCAAGAAAACGTACAGACTACAAAGCTAGCTCCTCAGAGTTTCGTATTCAATTCCACACATTCAAAGCTGTAAAGCTTCAGAAATTGGAACGACATCAAGGTATATTATATCTTCTCTTTTGCTCATCATCGGAGCTCTGTTTTTAAAAAAGAAACTCAAACCCTCAAAAGAAAAGAAGAAGAAAGAAAAGAACCCAGTATCGGCTTGGATATAACTAAACTGCGATCACAATTGGAAAAAAAAAAAGAGAAGGAACAACCCTAAACCTAAACACCAATGGCATCGCATTGTGAATGACAAAGGACGCCGTGTTGTTTTTATATATAGTAGGGATATGGGCCGAAGGCCCAAGTCTGCAAAGTGGCTTTCTTATTTTTTGAGGCCTAAAAGGAGATAATTTAAGATCCATGTGGAAGTTCCATGCAGAGGAAGGAAAAGTGAACAATTTACACAAAACATATGGTGTGCGGAGAACACACTATAGCGCCTCTCTCGTTTTGCCACCGATGCCCACTACATGGACCTTATGATGATGCAATCCTTTTCATTCTTGCAAGTGTAATCTTATGAGCATGTTGTGATATCTGTGTCGGAGATTCATCTCAACTAGTTTAAGATTGTTTTTGTTGTACTTTCTCTTTAAAATTTAGATTTGTATCCAAAATGCCAACACGAAGTAAATTCACTCATTATTTAAGCCAACTACTCAATAATAACTAATAAAACGGTGAAACAAGAGGGTTCTTTTTTTTGGAACCGGCCTTAAATGTATAATTAAATGCATTTGGAGTCTCATTTTTACCTTTCAATCAAGTTAAATAAATAAAAACAAGAGGCCTTTACCGTCAAGATATGTTTGCCTTTTGTGCCTGGCTCACCTACATAATAAGCAGAATAGTTCCCCTCCCAGCAACATAGCTTTTTTGGCACCTCCAGCACTAATGTCTCAAATTTCTAAATCCAACTACGACATGATTTGCAGGGTCTTCCTAAACCCTAAACCCCCTCCTCGACTCCAGGTATTGAAATCTGTTACTTCTAAAGCCAACAGCTTACATGGCTGGGAGCCTGGGAGTATTATTTTCAAGTTCCTAAGAGGTTGGTGGAAAGAGAATATGATGTTTCAATCTGGGAGGACATAATTGTAACCCCAATTACTCACAGCTATCTGGTAATTGAAAAAAAATTATAAAAAGAGTACGTGAAAGGTTCTGTTCTGTACATGAATTGTGAAGCACACATCAGAGTCCAAGTGAGAAAGCTGCAAAAGGCAAACAAGTATACTCTGCACCTCGCATAGGCATTTTTCACCATGAAAAATAACTTCACCAAAATAGCCAAGATGGATCTTACGTTGGTGCATTGGAAATTGAATGACCATAGAAATTCTCTAGACAAATAAATAACAAGGTACGTTACAGAGTAACTAACCAAAGGCACTTTCAAGAGGGAAAAACTTTGTACCAGGTCAAAATGGAAAACAAAGGTCCTGAAATAGTCATGAGAAGGGGGGGGGAAGGGTAAACTCAACACCCCACCTCACTCGAGCTAATTGTGATTCAGCTGTCCAAAAGCTTATATAACTGAAGCATTCAAAGAAACTGCATGCAGACAATCTTAATATGTCTAGAGGTTATGTAATCAATTTGTCTTTTAGGGAACACATCCTGGAACAGAACACTGATTTGAGTAATACAGGAAACAAATACCCTGAAAATCTGGATGTTAAACCAGGGAAGTAGGCAGATAAACAGCTACCAGGTTGACTGCAAAAGCTGAGCGGAGCCAGTAACTCAGGTTAGTGCACCCATTACATACTGACTTGCAAAAGAAAACTGAAATGAACTTCAGTAACTCCTTGAAGAGACTCCTATACGAAAGAAACTCTTCATAAAAAGAGACAGATAAGGGCACAAGTGGTTGTTGTGGTGCACAAAAACCAAAGGACTCGTGTTCATGGAACTGTCAGCTTCCCAGGGAAAGAAAGCTACTTCCTCCCCACAAAAGCAAACCATAATGCAGCCAAAGAACAAGACTTTGAAGGGGGCAAGAGCAAGGTTGTATATAATTTGCCATTGCATGGTCATGCTGCTTTGTTGGAAGGAGTACAAAGATGAGTAATGCTGGTAAGTTAAACATTCATAAACTGGCATCCTGCTCAGATTAGCAAATGTGTTCACTGAGTATTACTTTTCATCAGGCCAGACTAGCAACGTGGTGGACATACAAGGTTGAGAGAGAGAAAGAGAGAGATGTAAAAAGTTTGTAGTAGTGATGGAATGAAATGCTGAATCAAGGAAATGCAATGCAATACGTATTCTAGTTGAAAATCATATTTAGCCTCAATCATCAAATTTTATGTTTCTTTCCTTCTACAAAAATGTGTCTTGTTTCATTGGAGTAATGCCAAGAAAACATGACACAGACACACCTGTTTACAGTGTAGATAAACCTTTCACATGACACCATCCAAAGGAGTGAGTTAAAGTGAATATGAAAAATAAAACATAGAGGCAAGAGGTTATATAAGAAAGATAAAATAGTAGACTGAACCCAGTATTTTTCCAATGTTATCAAATGTCTCCAAACAGACCAAGGAGACAATAGCCTGTGGGTTATACGTTAGAACTTCAACAATATTAACCTTCCTATTTATAATGCAATCAAAACCAACTCTCTCAATAACAACTGCTCCATGAGTAGGGTAGTTCAGGCCAAGGTAAAATGGTCAAGTTATGCATAGAAAAATCCTTTCCTCTAGAACTCACAAACATACAAGGAGTTCATTGAAAAAAAACCAACAGTAATGACTCCTACAGCCAGCAGAGTTCACTAGGTAACCTATTGCATAACACTTCAGCAAGTAATCAGAACTTAGTGCATTGCTACTGTAGAATTACTGTTACATTGGCACTGTCCTCGTTTTCAGAGTGGTCTGAGTTAAACTCAAGGTCAAAAGTAACAGCTTCAGAAGACTTGTTCTACTTCACTGGTAGTCAAGAAAAAAAAATGAGGAAAGTAAGTTATCATAAAATTTCCAAGGCGCCCAACCCATTCTCACTGCAGCAGAGACTGAAGCCTAAAAACCCTAGTGTAACCAATAACGCATCACGTCAAGCCAAACCAATAATGATAGAAAAATAACACATTGCATAAGGTCATTACAATGCATAAGGGGAGGAAGCTATATATGTTTCATCAAAATAGAGATTATTCATCATGTTCTACTACAACCCATCATGTTATTATTCAAGAACCTAACATGCTGCAGCTCCACCCTTGTTCAAGAGCCTAACATGCTATTGTCCCCCCCTTGTTCTCTGTTGCTTCTGCCAGCTTAAATCCATGAAATTCACACACATTCTGCTCTCACGAGACTTCAAATCACTAGTGACATGACAAGATCTTCTATTATGATGATTCCTTTGTAGAACACAAGTTTTGCATCAGAATCCAATTAAATTCTGTCTATGAATACAAGTTTACGAACACCCAGACTGTAATAAACGCACTAACTTCTACTAAACCAGGCAAAAACACCAAACCAACGTCTATCCATTTCTTCTACTAATCCTAATTGAAAAAATAAAAGTAAACGTACAATTATTTTTTTTCACGCCCATTCTTGGGTCGACGAGGACAATAATCATTGCCACATAGTTTAATATTATCAACATTTGGCTATAATAAAACAAAGGTCTACAAAGTATTTTCAATTAACAAAGAAAAAGAGATCACTCAATCAACGAACACAGTAGTAATTAATTAATTGATCACAATATCACAATTTTACGTTTTCATGAAACCCTAACAAAAGAAAGGCCCAGCAATAAAAATCAAGTCTTGATTTATTTATTTTCTTAACGCGGTACTGAAGAAAATACCGATCCGATGATCAAACAGGGAGATTAGCTACGTCGTCATGTTGGAGGTGAGGATTAGTAGGGAGAGCGAGAGGGCGATCATCATCATCATCATCAGGATCTGTGGTGGAAACATTGACGCAAGAGAAGCGTTCAAGGGAAGAAAAGAAGGCGGAGATCACGGTGGCGCTGACCCAATTAGCTACATTATTCAAATTCTCCACCGATACAATGCTGTTGGTGGTGTTGGTGGTGGAGGTGCAGGCGGTGTTGATGTTATCGTTGCTGTTTTCCATTATCAATCAAAGGAAAAGGAGCTTGGGAGAGATTTTTGAACCCTTGTTGAGAAATTGAGGAGTCAAAATTGGCAGGGTAAGGTGGGCGAGCAAGGGTTACAATTTTGGATTTTGTGGGCTATTTAATAACGATATGAATCATCAGTCTTATCCGTGATTAGTATTTAGTGGGATAGAGTGAGATTTCGGCAATAATATCAAAAATTTATTAATAAAAATTAAATCTAAAAAAACAAAAACTATGTCAGCAGAAAGGGAACTTGTGACCTTCGAAATTAAAGAGAAAATTGAAAACATTGTGTCGTCAACTGGTTTTAAACAAAAACTTAGAATTCTATAATATGTAGTAATTTCAGATATTTAAAAAAGAAGGTAGTTATGTTTTAAGAAAGATAGATATCATTATTATTATAACTTTTTAAGTGAAAAATTATCTTAATTATGTATTTTTATTTAAATTTATTCTACACGTGTTATTAATTGTTTAAATTATTTTCAAATTTATTCACAAATTATTTATTATCGATGGATATTTATCGAACCAAAATTCGATCTTGAATCAGAGTCTCATAACTTATGATTTTTTTTAATTTTTGTTTTAAAAGCATCAGGTTGCTTACATTGGTATCTAAAACTAAAAGACTAATTAACTTAACTGTTAAAATTCAAGTTCAAGCATAAAGTGTTGTTAACTTGATGAAAATTCTTTGATGTATTTTTCATTGTTTCCTAAATACTAGGATACATGTTTTCCTAGTTGTTTAAAAACCAAGTTTTGATCAAAAGATAGTTCAAACTTGATGAAACTTGTGGATAAAATTTTTATTCTTATTTGAAAAATAAATATTTGCATAAAAATATACACATAAAAAGGTGATAACATAGTTTTAAAAAACGATAATAATATTATTTGAAACCATAAAAAAAAATGCATGGGTGAAAAGTTGTTATTTTTCAAAAATATTTTTTTTCATACATGCGTATGCAATAACATGACAACAAAACTTTACAAAGTGATAAGAATGGTATTTAAATGCTATTAAAAATAAAATAAAATAATCTCATGAGTAATAAGTTGTTGCTTTTTTAAAATGAATTTTTTTCACAAATATGCATACGTAAAAAGGCAACAAAACATATTTATAAAATGAAAAAAATTAACTATAAGGGTGGTTCTAATTTAAAAAATAAAAAATATATAAATAATAACTGTCATACAAAAATCTTGGATAAAAAAAAATGAAGAAACAAGTTAGGATTTCACATTGGGGGGTGATTTTAGACAAGGGAGGAGCTACTTGGGTGGCTAATGGTAGCTATTAGTGGTAGAGATAGTCTTTGCATCGCCGGTTGATTTAGTTTTTGTTGATTTTCTCTCTTTTTTAAGATTCTCTCCTTTTTTTTTCTTCTTTTTTCTCTTCATCTCTCTCTCATGTGATCATTTTAATCTCAAGCCATCTTCATTTATAGCTCAAAAACAATCTTTTTCTTGTTTCTCTCTCTAAGTCATTATTCTCTCTCTAACTCGAGGCCCGTTGTTTCTTGTTTTGCCTTTCTAATTATAGGCAACGGTGAAGATTCTAGAACCCTTATTGGTGGTATGATCATGACTATTGATCCCTTTAAGTCAATCTGAACCCTTTACAATGGTTGACACTATGACCGAGATGATTGCGTTGCCCTTTCACACTATATTTTGTATTGTTTTGTAGGGTTATTGTGTGTAAAGGTTGAGTATGAGGTAGACATTCACATGAAGATAATAATGTTTTTCTTTGTATTTACGAGTGTTATGAATAAGAGAAACAATGGACTAAAATGTACCTGAGACATTGAAGAAATGAGAAAGGAAAAGGGAAATAAAGTGTATGTAGGCTAAAAAAAAAAAAAAAACATTGTTTGGGTATGCACCATAATGGTGTGCTTGTGATTTGTTTTTGGTGGTTGGGATGTGAAACAATGTTACTTCATGTAAAATCGATCATTTCACTTAGACTTTTTTTTTTGTCAAATTCAAAACGATGTCGTTTTGAAAGTTTTATGTTTTTAAATTGGTCCTCCATTTTTCTTGAATTGTTTATTTTAGTCATTGGTTTTATATTCTGGTTCTTGGCTTTACCATTTTTAATTTCCAACTAATTTTAGTCTTATTTTCCTCAATTTCTTTTCATTTTCACCTCTAATTGTGTCAAAATGGGTTTGCAGTCTTTTCAATTTGGTTATTGGCTTTCTGATTTTCGATATTGGGCCAATTTCAACCTTATTTTCTTTTTTTTCTTTCTATTTTCACCGATGATTGCATAAAAAGAGTCCTTGAATTTTGACATCCTTTTCAATTTGGTTCTTGGTTTTCAAATATTCATTTTTTTATCCAATTTCACCATCCTTTCCTCAATTTCTTCTCAATTTTGTCCCTGATTGTATCAAAATGGATCCCTGAATTTTGACACATTTTTCAATTTGGTTCTTGGCTTCCTAATTTTCAATTATTATCCAATTTTACCGTTATTTTCTTAACTTCATCCCTAATTGTATTACAAATGACCCCTCATCTTCTTCATCTTTTCTAATTTTATCATTGGCTTTCTAATTAGTCAATCTCAACCCTTTTGTCAATATTTATTTCCAATTTCAACACTAATTCGTGATTTTTTCAATTATGTTTTTTGAATTTTTTCTTGAAATATTCTTTTTGGTTGAAATATTTTTTATTTTTGGGATATTTGAGAAGAGTAAAAAAAAATTTCAGCATGCTTTAAGAAAATGGAATAAAAAGAAAACCAATAGGTTGACAAAACTTTAATCCACTGAACCCATCTGATTCTCTAAAAGATACGGGAAGTTTGCATTTGCAAATATTAATGGATGTGCTTAGCTTAGCCTTACAAGCTGAATAAATTTATTTGAAGGCAATTCTACTATAAAATGTAAAAAGAAAAGAAGAAGAAGAAGAAGCAATTGGGCCATTTTAAGAGGAAAAAAATCAGGCGTGATTGGGCTGTAGCCTGTGTGCCTGGCCCAAACCATAAATCCCAGGCGCTCTCTTGCCTAGAAAGCTAAGTCTCCACGCCTAGTTTCTTATTTATTTATTTATTTTAAAGGAGGTTGTCTGCTCTCTTTTTTTTCAAACTATTATTGTGGACACGTCATCTAGAATATTTTCTGACCACGTGAGCTAGATTTAGATTTGGTAGGTGAAAAATAGGAGTTAAGTTTATTTTACTTTTAAAAGCTAAATTTTAATTTTTTTTTATCTACAAATATAAATAAAAAACTATTATACATAACTTTAAAATTCAATTACTAATCACAAAATACATTTTAATTATATAAATATTTTTTGAAAAAATCTTCAAGCCTCGATTTATCTTGTCGGATATAATTAAAGACAACAAACACCTTCATTGAATTCTTAACAAATTGAATTCATAACAAATCATATCAATTATTTTTTTAAATATGAACTAAAAAATATTAAAATTATAGTGGTGGTTGAAATTGTTCAATTCAATAACTTTTTTTTGTGTGTTTTTTTTATGATTTTCTCTTTTGTTTTTGACTTTTAAGAATCGAAATGCAAGAAAAATAAACTTATAAAGAGTTAAATTTATTTAAAATATTTTTACTTGCCACTATATCTATAATATTTATTTTTTAGATTTTATGATTTATTATTATTTATAATATTATATTATTTTAATTTTTTAATAAATAGAGTTAAGTCAAATAATGAAAATATTATAAATTAATTGATTTTCTTAAGCCTCGAAGTTTAAAGAAGTTTTTAGTCCTGTTTGTTTTTGCGGATGCAAAGTGTTATGGAAAAAAAAATAAATTTTTTTATATTTTTAAATTTTTTTAATATTTTCATATTAAAAATAAAAAAATATTATTTCAATATATTTATAAATAAAAAAATATATAACTTAAAAAACAGTTTAAAACCATATTCTCTCGGTTTCTCATGTAATATCACATGTCAATCAGTATAAACAGTAAAAAAAATCAAAATGAATGGTCGGATTTGAATGGGGAAAATAAAAGGGTGTAGATCAAAGTCAATTTAGTTAAGGTTGACACGTACATTGATTGACGTGTCAAAACAAAAGTCAGTCACCCAAACCCGTCCAAGGATCCTGGAATGCCAGAAGGCCAAGAACCCAATAGCCTAAAAGAAAAGAAAAATTGAATTCAAAAAAACCCACCCTCTTTCTTTCATTCAATTCCTATATAAACCACAAAAGTCCCTCTGAATCCTAAATTAACAGAATAGAATCCAATTCCAATTCCCAATATTCCAAACACCAAACACAAGGCTGCCAAAAATCCCTCTCTTCTCCATCCAACCCAATACCTCATTGTCATCAATCATCACACCTAGAAATTACTGAAATTCTTTCATCCTTTCTTTTTAAGATTTTTGAGCTCCTCGGTGTTGTTTTTATCGAGTGGATTTTGACACTTGAGGGGTTTTCTTGGATTTTAGGATTTGAAAACACCATGAGGCTGTTGAAGGTAGCTACTTGTAACTTGAACCAGTGGGCAATGGATTTTGACTGTAATTTAAACAACATAAAAGAGTCAATAACCCAAGCTAAACAAGCTGGTGCAGTCATTAGACTCGGCCCTGAGCTTGAAATCACTGGTTATGGCTGTGAAGATCATTTCTTGGAACTTGACACTATCAATCATGGGTCAGTTTCACTGTTTGTTATTTTTTTAGATTTTCATGATCTGGTTTTTGTTTGTATGGTGTTTTTACGTTGCTGAATTGGAAATTAATAGTAAGAGTTTGAATCTTGATTGCAGATGGGAGTGCTTGAAAGAGATATTGGTTGGTGATTGGACAGATGGGATATTGTGTAGTATAGGAATGCCTGTAATTAAGGGATCAGAGCGTTATAATTGTCAAGTTTTATGCTTTAATAGAAAGATTATTATGATTCGTCCAAAAATGTGGCTTGCAAATGATGGGAATTATAGGGAACTTAGGTGGTTTACAGCATGGAAACACAAAGATCAGCTTGTGGACTTTCAACTCCCTAGTGAAATTGCTGAGGCTGTTTTACAGCAATCAGTGCCTTTTGGTTACGGATACGTGCGCTTTTTAGATACGTAAGTGATAGTGGCTTTCTGGTGGTTCTTTTTGTTCTTAATTTGATTTAGTTATGGTTAGATTGATAATTTAAGGGTGGATGTAGGCACTGCAGCGTGAGTGTATTCATAATGATTATTGATTTTTTTTTTGGTTATTGATAGGTTGTTTCAACTAAATGGTAATATTTGCATTTATTCATATGCAGAGCTGTTGCTGCTGAAGTTTGTGAAGAGCTTTTCACCCCTATCCCTCCTCATGCTGAGCTTGCGCTCAATGGGGTTGAAGTGTTTATGAATGCAAGTGGAAGTCACCACCAATTGAGAAAGCTTGATGTTCGTCTTCGTGCTTTTATAGGTGCTACTCATACTCGTGGAGGAGTATACATGTACAGTAATCAACAAGGATGTGATGGTGGCCGCCTTTATTACGGTATACAGATACTCTTAGCATCTTGGTGATTGCATTTAATTTTAACACTGCTTTTATTCTGTTTAGATCAAATATCTCCTGAATTTCATATAGAAGTTTATATGTTGCACTTATTTTGGTTTTTATGATTTGATGCTTACAACTTTTAATAAATCTGCTTATTCTTTAGGTAGTGCTTTAGTGTGTTTTTAAAAAAGAAATTGTTTGAAATTTGTGGTTAAAATTTCTTTTGTCACAGATGGGTGCTCGTGCGTTGTTGTGAACGGAGAAGTGGTTGTCCAAGGCTCACAGTTTTCTTTAAGGGATATTGAGGTTGTCACTGCGCAAGTGGATCTGGATGCGGTATGCTATACTTTTGCACCCCTTTGGAATATGGGTGTTCATGGATTGCAGAAATATTTTATTAGAGAGCATTGTGTAACATATGTTTGTCAGCTGATTTTGCTTTGTTGATAGAATTTTGCAGCATTTTCAGAAGATGCCATATTGTTATATTTTCATGTTTTATGTTTGAGCATTTTGCTCTGACGCTTTTAGTCTCTTTCTTGATGGCAGGTTGCTAGTCTAAGAGGATCTATCAGTAGTTTTCAAGAACAAGCAAGTTGCAAAAACACAGTATCATCAGTCCTGGTGCCATACAAGCTCTGTCAGCCTTTTAACATGCAAATGTCCCTTTCTAGCCCCCTTCAGGTTTCCTCTTGGTCCTTCACTATTGGTAAATCAGGAATGCTTGATGTTAGCGCCTGAGTTTTGAAGACTATCAACGAGTTTTCTAGATTATGAAACCTGTGAGTCAACTACCTAAGTTTATTGAACTAGGCATGATTTATGATTTGTAGATCAATTATCACTCTCCTGAGGAGGAAATAGCCTTTGGTCCTGGTTGCTGGCTATGGGACTATTTAAGAAGAAGTGGAGCTTCTGGATTCTTGCTTCCTCTTTCTGGGGGAGCAGATAGCTCCTCTGTGGCTGCTATTGTTGGCTGCATGTGCCAACTTGTTGTAAAAGGTCAGATTTTTCAATGTAACTGTTTCACTGTTTTAAGTTTACCTTTTTGTTCTAATTCCAACTACTGAAGGAGATCATAAGTAGCCCAGTTAACTAGCCACAACTATCAATACAAACATCCAATTGCCAATTGCCTAGAGCTGAATTCAGTACCCAACTCGCTATCCAGGATTGCATAGATAGAGCTAAGTGAAACGGTATTCTTTTAGGTAATCCCAACGATGCACATTAATGAATTAGATTGAGAATGTTTAGTTCATAATTATATTGGGAGAGGTTTTTAGCTGGTATTAATCATGAAACGTAGCTCTAGTTTATGAGGTTGTTAGGAGTGGACTAAGAAGAGTTTTGAGGTAGTATCTACTCTGCCCACCAAGCATAAATTTATGTGCAAAATGCTTTCAGTCGTGTGAACTCGAAACAGCCATCCCTAAATCCTATGATTACTTTTCATTGGTTGGTTATGCATTTTGATTGCAGAAATTGAAGAAGGGGATGAACAGGTCAAAGCTGATGCAATAAGAATTGGGAATTATACTGATGGGCAGTTTCCTACTGACAGCAAAGAATTTGCAAAGCGAATATTTTATACTGTATTTATGGGGTCTGAGAACAGGTTGGTACAGTGCATAGAATTGCTGCTCATCTTCTTTTTGTTGTTGTTACAGTTGTTTTACAGACAGGCTCACAGGCTCAGTATTGTCAATGCTATTGTAGGAATTTGCATTTTTTATAGCAACCGTTAAATTTTCTTTGATGCTGTCTGGATTATCAGTTGGCAGTGAATGTAAATCACTAAATCTTGGGAACTAATTTTTTGGACTGGTCTGAAGATTTTGTTATTTTGAAACATGAAAGTAAAGCTCATCGTTATTTTTTTTTTCCCAACTTTATTTCCTGGCATTTAAATTTCTGTTTAGGACCAAACAGTTACTCTTGACTTGTTGCAAAACTATAACATTGTTAACTCATAACAAGAGATTCCTTAACAAGTTCAGCCATATTAATGGGCTTTTATGTTAATGCATGTCGTTGATTGCTTTAGGATTTGGTATAAACACCAGATTTTTTGTGCTTGTCTGCTGTCTAAAAGTGGTTGTCAAGTAGAAAGATGCAGTGAATCTCCAAAGAGGATTGCTGGGATTGATTTGGGAGGAATTTCAGATATTGACGAGTCCCATTGCCAGAAGCCAACTTTCTGATACTTTATCTTGTTACTTAATAAAATTGTTTCATTCTTAGATTGGTTGCAATAACTTGAGCTAGTGTAGTAACTGGATTTATCTTTTGTTTCCCCTTCAGTTCTGAATACACAAAAAAGCGAGCAAAGGATCTAGCTGATGAGATTGGTTCATGGCATCTGGATGTTAGCATAGATGGTGTTGTCTCTGCTCTATTATCTTTGTTTCAAACACTTACAGGAAAGCGACCATGTTATAAGGTAAAATGATGTTTAGATAAACTGCCCCCAGTGGATGGCTTAGGAAAAAGAACTGCCTCCATATTTTCTTTCATGAGTGCTGTATAGTAATTACTCAGATTATGCATTGATGATTCAGGATCAATGAAATCTTAGCATTGGCTTTAATTTTCTTCCTGGAGCTATAATTTTAAGAATACCAGAATTTTTTTTTTTTTTGAAATTAAAAAGTTGCCTGGCTGGGGACTGAGTGAGCTTTATGATATCTTTTTATTTTTTCCATTTTGCAGGTGGATGGGGGTTCTAACATTGAGAACTTGGGACTGCAGAATATTCAAGCTCGAATCAGGATGGTGCTGGCATTTATGTTAGCCTCGCTCTTGCCATGGGTTCACAGCAAACCAGGGTTCTACCTCGTTTTGGGTAGTTCTAATGTGGATGAAGGGTTGCGTGGTTACCTAACTAAGGTACTGAATAACTTAGAATCCAGATATTCCATGTTTTTAGTTCTAAAGCGAACTGTTTTTCTTGGTAAAATTGATTACTCCATCACCCCAGATCTGTATGGAGTATAGTTTAACAATTTGAGTAGAATTTTCACTTTTTCTAGTTTTGTAAATCAGATATATTCAGTTTTTCCTATTCAGTGAATTGGTTCTGGGAGCTTGATGTTGATATGACCAATAGTTAAAATATTCAATCGAAATGGTCCATCTACTTTTGGGAATTCACTTTTCATGTCTTTTGCAGTATGATTGCAGCTCTGCAGATATAAATCCAATTGGAAGTATTAGTAAGCAGGACCTTCGAGCATTCTTGCGATGGGCTGCTGTCCATCTTGGTTACTCTTCCTTGGCAGAAATTGAAGCAGCTCCACCAACAGCTGAATTGGAGCCTATACGTTCCAACTACAGTCAGGTGAACTTTCATTAACCATATTCATTTGTCACGTTATAGACAGCAGTAATCTTATAGATCTTTAATCGCATGCCTGTGTTTGTCTCAAACTGATGCTTCTGCCTCTAATATGTATGCTTCTATCCAAGTGATAAACTAATTCCAATGCCCATTCTGCATGAGACAGCTTGATGAAGTGGACATGGGAATGACATATGAGGAACTCTCAGTTTATGGAAGGCTGCGAAAGATCTTCCGCTGTGGGCCAGTGTCAATGTTTAAGGTTTGGTTTGGGACTTCTTATTATGTATTATAATTGACTCATTGCATTTGAAGTCTCACATCTACTGGTGCTTTTATCCATGATTTCAGAACCTCTGCTACAGATGGGGGTCGAGATTATCTCCATCTGAGGTGGCTGATAAAGTAAAACACTTCTTCAAGTACTACTCCATTAATCGGCACAAAATGACCGTCTTGACACCTTCTTACCATGCTGAGGTATTGCATTGTAAATCTGGAACTTCAAACCATTATTGTAATTAAAAAAACTGATATTCCTCTGTCTTTGTGCAGAGCTATTCACCTGAGGATAACAGGTTCGATCTGCGTCAGTTTCTCTACAATGCAAGATGGCCCTATCAGTTTAGCAAGATCGATGAACTTGTTAAGGAGTTAGATGGTGATAAAGTTGCTTTTGGAGAAACTAGCGACCAGGATAAATCAAGAGCAAATGGATTAGGGATGGGAGTTGTAGCAGCAGGCTCAGGCGATCCAAAATCTGGTCTTTAATTTGAAGAAAAGGCTTGCTTATCCGCTCATTGTGTGCAAATAAATATTTTTCACCATAATTGATATTCAATTTATGTCAGGAAAATAAGTGAAAAATATTTTCTTTTTCATCTGTTTCGTTGGGGTAAAATGTCTCTCACTAACAAGAATGGGTCCATTCACCCCACTTACGATGTATATTCCTTCGTTAATCCTGAGAGAACATCCTGTTCTCTTCTCTACTTGATAAAGCAGATATGTATGCTTTGTGTGCAGTCTCTATTTGCTTTTACTCAAGTCTCAGTTGCGTTTACCTAGTTTTTTTCCAAACTAGCAGTGGAAAAAATATTTTCTAAACTGGCTGTCAGATTATTATTTTTTCTGGGGCATGTTACATGCACATAAACAAAATTTTTTGACATGTTGATGCTTGTTCCATGCGCCAGCAGGTGAGCATTTCACTAATTTTAGGCAGAAGCTCTTGGGGTGGTGTTTCTTTGTTTTTATGAATTTATCTTATCATTATGGACTATGAATTTGTCCAGTCGTTATAGTACTGGATGTGTTATTATCAGGAGGGGTATGTTACTGGCATCTCTCTTCTTCTTTTTTAATTATCTCTCCTTTGAATATTATACCAACCTATTCTTAGTTGAGAAAAAATAACTATTTTTATTAGCATTAAATAAGAAACTTGGTGGAGTAAATGAAGAAAGGGATTTAAAAAATGAAAGGAAATTCTTTTTGCTCTACCTTTGCAATTGGTTATATTGGTAATTATTTTTTTTAATTATATTAGTTTGAGAAATATTTTTTCTACTTTGCTAAAAAAAAACCAGGACCTGGAGATTGTAAAAAGAAACCACTTGACAGCGCTAGTCTGGGCATATTCACACCTAAACCAAGATTTCACTCAGGTTTTTGGGTTTAAATGCCCGCAAATTGGATCAGATCGCCGTAACTTCTTCTGTCTTCATCTGAAATAAAAGAGGAGCAATAAAGGACAAGCCCTTTCGTAGGTTAGGCTGGACATTGCTTCCAAAGAAAGAACAGATCCACGACACAAGCAAACAAATAATGAGGGAGAAGACAACTGCTTGTCTTGCTTGCTGCTGATTTTGCAAGTAATTCTCTGTCCTGATTATTCAAGACCTCGCAAGTTCTAGGGCCCTGTTTCTTTCATCGTGCACAACACTACTCAATCTTGTATCAAGAATATCATCATCATCACGGACCTACCTTCTATAACTCGTAGAAGGTGTTTTAAACATGTAGAGAAAACAAACTATTCCATGTATTTTTAACCTCAAAAAACCAAAAAAAGGGGGATATGTTATTTTAACCCTTTAGCTTCTAGGATCAGCAAAACTTCATCTAGCCTACATCCTCATCCCTTGCCCTTGCTTTCCAGCAGGGGTAGAAGGAAGCAGAAAGATTCTCAGAGTTCATCTTGAGAGTCGTCCTCGGAATCTTCTGCTGATCCACCACCTGGGGCTCCAGCAGATCTCTGGTACACGGCAGTGATGATTGGGTTGCAAACAGCTTCCACCTCCTTGAGCTTCTCTTCATAGTCCTCTTTCTCGGCATTCTGGTTGTCGTCCAGCCATTCAAGGGCGTCCTTGGTAGCAGTTTCTATTTTCTCCTTCTCATCAGACTCGAGCTTGTCAGCAAGCTTATCTTTGTCGTTAATCTGGTTTTTCATGTTATATACATAGGTCTCCAAACTGTTACGAGCATCAATCCTCTCCTTCACCTTCTTGTCCTCCTCGGCAAATTCCTCTGCCTCACGAACCATGCGCTCGATTTCCTCCTGGCTCAAACGACCCCTGTCATTAGTGATGGTGATCTTCTCCGATTTACCAGTGCCCTTGTCTTCGGCCTTGACATTCAGGATACCATTGGCATCAACCTCAAATGTGACCTCAATTTGAGGGGTTCCCCTGTTACAGTCAAAGGATCAGTAAATATCAACTCCTAGAAAAATAATGGATCATATGCTGGAAACAGGTACACGAGGCAGACCTTGGAGCTGGAGGAATGCTAGTCAAATCAAATTTACCAAGCAGCCTGCAATCCTTTGTGAGACTCCTTTCACCTTCAAAGACCTGTAATCAAACCAGAATCCACCCAATTAATATACAGCTAATTTTAGTGTCAAATAATAGAAAAGTACATGTAACAATAATTTTACCTGAATGGAGACAGTAGTCTGCTGATCCTGGTAAGTGGTGAAAACTTGAGATTTCTTGGTTGGAATAACAGTGTTCCTTGGAATCAACTTGGTCATCACTCCACCAACAGTTTCAATACCCAGGGTGAGGGGAGCCACGTCCAAAAGAAGAATATCTGCATCCAGAATGCCGCGGCGGCCATTGTCAATCACCGCTCAACTAAAATGGTTATTTAATATCATAGGGAACCACATTCAAAAGAAATGGCAATACCTTTGGTTTCATCACCGCCCTCTCCACTCAATATACCTCCTTGAACAGCAGCACCAAAAGCAACAGCCTCGTCAGGGTTCACACCCTTGTTAGGCTCCTTTCCATCAAAGTAATCCTTAAGAAGTTGTTGAACCTTTGGAATTCTGGTACTTCCACCAACAAGAACAATCTCATCAATCTGATTCTTCTCCAAACCAGCATCGTCCATAGCCTTCTTCACAGGTCCCATGGTCTTTCTGAACAAATCGTTGTTCAACTCTTCAAAACGGGCTCTGGTCAGTGGCTCAGAGAAATCCATACCATCATGGAGTGATTCAATCTCTACACGGACCTGGTGCTGGCTGCTAAGAGCTCTCTTGGCACGCTCACATTCCCTCCTGAGTTTTCCAAGAGCCCTGTTGTCCTTGCTGATATCCTTTCCATGCTTTTTCTTGATCAACTTAATGAAGTACTCCATAATCCTCTGGTCAAAATCCTCACCTGCAATAAAATAGACCGCATGAGCTTAGCATCAACAATCACAATATATCATTAGGAAAAAAACACAGAATAATAACAGAAGCAAAAGGAAAACTAAAGCAGAGCTAACTATCATTCCCACCTCCCAAATGTGTGTCACCATTGGTAGAAAGAACCTCAAAGACACCGTTGTCAATTGTCAAGACACTGACATCAAATGTACCACCACCAAGATCAAAGACAAGAATGTTCTTTTCACCACCCTTCTTATCCAAACCATAGGCAATAGCAGCGGCAGTTGGCTCATTAATAATTCTAGCCACATTGAGTCCAGCTATGACACCAGCATCCTTGGTAGCTTGCCTTTGGGCATCATTGAAGTATGCTGTACAATGAATAAGATCACCAAATCAATAACAGTTAACAACTGATGATACCTTTGAAAATAACTTACGTGACCAAAAAAAAATAACTAACCAGGAACAGTGACAACAGCATCCTTAATTTTCTTTCCAAGGAATGCCTCAGCTGTTTCCTTCATCTTGGTCAAAATCATAGCACTTATCTCTTCAGGACTGAAGACCTTAGTCTCCCCATCCTTAATCTTAACTTGAATATAAGGCTTTCCATCCTTATTCACAATCTTGTAAGGCACAAGTTTCATGTCCTTCTGCACCTCTTTATCCTCAAACCTGCCAAACAATAAACCTTAGTGACCAAATCATTCCCAAAAACTTACAACAACAAAAACATAGGAAAATCATTTATTACTTTCTTCCAATAAGTCTCTTGACATCAAAGATGGTCCTCTCGGGATTGACAGCCGCCAGATTCTTGGCTGCTTCACCGATCAACCTCTCACTGTCAGTAAAAGCCACCCACGATGGGGTAATACGGTTTCCTTGGTCATTTGCTATGATTTCCACATGACCGTTCTTGTAAACACCAACACATGAATATGTCGTTCCAAGATCTATTCCAATTACTGTTCCTAGCTTCGTTGCCTCCTCTTTCGCAATCGAAATCGCAAACAAACACCCTATAACAATAAATAAATAAATATTTAAAAATATATCCAATTAGTGTCCCGATTCTAATTTACTATTATTTAATAAATAAATAAAATCTGGCACTACTAATAGCTACTTTTGATTATCGCACTATAAACGACACCGTTCAGCAGCTAAAACAGTAAATCGTTTCCTAATTAACGACAACAGCACTATAAACAAACAGAAATGTTAACAGATCTAAACGGAAGCGTATAAGAGCTTAAAAAAATCAATCCAGATCTGCAGCATTATCTCTATCAGAATCAAACCAGATAAAAAGAAGAATAGAAAAGCGAATCAGATCTATCAAGTTGAAGAGATCGAAAACACACCGAATAAGAGAATCGCGGATACCACAGCTCCACGTGCTCTCCACGTGCCCGCCATCGCCTACTCTCTGTCTGTCTGCCTCCCTCTCTCTCTGAATCTACAATGGAGGAGTTTCTGGTTGTTTCGAGAGTGAATAATATTCCCGAGAGCGTGTGATGTTGAGTTCTGCTTGTTTCAGTGTTTCTCTTCTGTAACGCGCGTTAATGAGCTTTATAGTAGTAACGACTAACGAGGCTCCATTGCGTAGCTTGTGGAACTGAAACAAGAACATGTCATTGCAACTTACGTGGACCAATAATAGTTTGAGTATGATGCGATCGGCCAATTAAATTCGAGCTCTTGCTGGGGTGATCGTGGCCGTTTGTTATTGGCAATTATTACGTGTCTTGGTCCAGCCTTCCAGGTTTGCTTGCATTGTTTTTCTAAGGTCCAATATATTTGTAAAATCTTAAGTTGACCCCAGTCGAAAATTTTATTACTTATATAATAGTTTTTTGATTCGGCCCGGTTCAAGGTTCGGGTTCCTGATTTTGATCGGGTCACCGGGTCGTTTGAGTCAATTTTTTTAAAATTAAAACGATGTTATTTTTGTAAAAAAAATAAAAGTAAACGGGTTGCAACCGGGTTTTTGACCAGGTCTTGCCAGGTCAACTAGGTCGCCAGGTCACGTCGAGTTTTTTTTTTCCCTGTTTTTTCTTCAACCCGGCCGGTTCCAGTCCCGGGTCGGTCGGGTCACGGGTCGACCCGCCGGGTCGAGCCGAGTTTTAAAACTATGCTTATGATAGTGACATGCATGTTAGCCCAGTACCGCATGGAACTAATTCTTTTTAGTTTTGGTCCTTTAATGAAAACGAATTAAAACCTTGTTTGTTCGGTAGAAAAGTTTTTTAAAATTATTATTTTTAAAATATTTTTAGATATTTTAATATATTTTCAAGTGAAAAATATTTTGAAAATGAACTGTCACCATAATATCAAACACGCTCCATATAGCTAGTATTCCGAGTTTTAATTTCTTTTAATTAATTAAGTATACAGATTTTTTTATATATATAAATGAAAGCTTTTATTTTCATCCATACCCTAATTAGTGTATGGATTATAATAATAATTCACAATGTATTTCTTTTTTTTTTTACCCTTTTTTTTCTTTGGTTATTGATTTTTTTTTATTTAGTTTTTATATGATGTGTTTATAGTGATTTAGAGTTGATAATTTATTTTAATTTACCTTTTATATGGTTATCGTGGTATCAAAAAAATATTTCAGTATCGTGTTAGTATCAGAAAAAATATTCTAGCATCGGGTTGGTATCAAAAAAATATCACAGCATCAGGTTGGTATCGAAAAAATATCACATCAACGCGGTATGATTTATTTTTAAAAAAATTTAATTAAATAACAAATAATTAAAAAAACTAGGTTATTAAATTTTGTGAAGTCAGTGACTCGGTTAGTGAGTTTGACAAGGTTACCTTAGTTTCCCTAGTTCGTGAGTTTAGCAGTGATTTTTCTTTTTACTCATTGAACTTGATTATGTGATTGTTTGTTTTTTTATCATATAGTTTAAACAAAATACTTTTGAAAAAAAAAACATGTTATTAAATTTTAGAAAGTTCACGGGTCTGTTGACAAGTTTAGCAAGTTTAACTTTTGTTTTTTTAATTTTTTTTCAATTTCATCATTTGATATTAAGCTGATTGAAAATTGAGTTTCATAATATGTTTTATTTTTCTTTTTATAAGGTTATTATAATCTTAAAAAAAAACTTAGTATTGGTTTGACGCTTGATTTTGCAAGGGTCTATTTTTGTTATTATATGGTTAAAAAATAGTTTAGAAAAAAAACTTATTAATCCCAATGGAGCCCATTACCCAGTTTGTGGGTTTGATGTGTTGATCTGAGTTACCCGATTCACTGGTTTACCCATCAAACTTGATATGTTTGTTTTTTAGTTTTTTATCCTTTAATTTTTTTAATTATTTTTTATATTTAATTCTTCTTTAATATTGGATTGGTTAAGAAATGAAATTCATGATTTATTTTTTTCTACTTTCTATAGGGTTATCACGATCTCAAATAAACATCTTTTTTAGGGTCGGTGCTCAATTTTACAAGCATCCTTTTTTATATATAAAATTAAATAAAAATAATTTATAAAACAACAAAGTTATTAAATTCATTGAAGTTCATGGCCTAAGTTGCAGGGTGACCGAGTTCGATCCAATTTGATATCATCTCAATATTAAAAATTATCATTTTACCCTTCACCTTTTATTTATAAAGCTTTGCTTAAGGGGTAAAATGATCTTTGCACACGGTTAATTTGTCACCCTTTATGTGTATTGGGACAACAATCTCTTTTCAATTTTTATAACATTACAATTACTATATTACCGTTAAAAAGTTAGCAATAAGAACCTCTGATCCAGGGGCCTTATAGAAATTTTGACTTTTTAATGAATAGTTAAATTACTTTATTATTTCTACTATTAAAATTTTTTTAGTCTTGGTTTCAGGATTTTGATTGTAATTTTATAATAATTTTTTTTATTATTGTTTAGTTGTAGGGGCATTTTTATTTTTTATTTTTACAAGTTCATGATCAATATGATTACTCCATTACTTTTGCCATTCAAGATTTTTAGCCTAGAACCTTTAATTAGAGAGGCGAGATCTGCAGGAGGAGCACGTAGATACCTAGCATTTTTTAAATTTAGTTAACCTTTTGTTAATATTCTTTATATATGTGCGTGTGTGTGTAAACTCTGTAGTTGTATCTATTTGTTAATTTCATTTTGTTATTTATTAATGTCTTTAGTTTTATTTTTAGTTTCTTTAATATTAACTGCTTTTGTAAATGTAAATATATGTGCATATTATGTACAAATTTGTATGAGAATGATGTATGGAAGTATTATGTACTAGTTATGAATATGGATGATAATGGGTATCCATGAGTCAGGTTTTGCGAAGCCTTTTATTTTCATTCACTTATATATAATAATAATAATAATATTATTATTATTATTATTATTATTATATTATATTATATTATATTATAATTATAAACTGCTCATTGTTTTTTGTTTTTATTTTTTTTCGTTATTTTTTCTTTTTTTATGCCTTTATGGCTTTTTTTTTGCATTTTTCTTTGTGTTTTTTTCTTTTAATGAATTTTTTTTGTTTAATTTAGTTTGTTAATGTTAAATTTTATTTTATTTAGTTATCAGACTTTCATGACACGGATCCTGAGTTTGACGAGTTAACCTGAAATTTTTTTTCTCTTTTTAATTAATTTTTTTGTTTAGTTTAGTTTGTTAATGTTAAATTTTTTTTATTTAATTATCAGACTTTCATGACACGTCTCCCGGGCTTGATAGATTAACCCAGTTAATTCTGGGTTAACTCGTAATTTTTTTTTCTATTTAGTTATCAAACTTTCATGACGCGAATCTCAGGTTTGACGAGTTAACCTGGTTTGAAAGGTTAACCCAGTTAATTCAGATTTTTTTTTCTTTTTCTTCATTAGTTTTTTCTTCATGTTGGTTTTTTCTTCTTTGTTTTTTTTTAATTATCACACTTTTATGACACGATCTTACAGCTAGACCCACATTCAAGGCTCTTGGGTCCGCTGTTGCAACTAGACTCAATTAAACTTGAGTCATGTAAGTTTAATATTATTATTAATATTATAAATATTACTCTTGGATCAAGCGTTGCAGCTAGACCAAAGACTCTTGGGTATATCTTTGCTGAAAGACCTAACACTCTTAGATCTTAGCATTTTTTGATGTTTTTTATGCAAGGAAAAAAAAATAACTCGTGGCGTATGCCTTTGTTTTTTTTTCTTTTCCTTTTTAAGCCTTTTACTGTGGACTGCACAGTGCAGTCCACAGTGAAAAAGCTGATGCCTTTAGTTTTTTTTTTTGTCTTTTTGTCTTTTTTAATTATTTTTTTAATTTAGTTTTTTAATATTAAATTTTTTCTGTTGAATTATCAGACTTTTATGACATGAATCCCAGGTTTGACGGGTTAACCCAGTTGATTCAGATTTTTTTTTCTTCCTGTAAGTTTTTTTTCTCTTTGCGTTGTCCTTTTTAATTAATCTTTTTTTACTTAAATATAATAATAATAATAATAATAATAATAATAATAATAATAATTATTATTATTATTATTATTATTATTATTATAATTATAACTATAACATATACTAAAAGTGCTCAGTGTTTCACTGTGCACTGCACAATGAAACGCTGAGCTGTCTTTTTTTTTTTTGTTTTTTTCCTGATTTTATCTAAATCTTTTTCTATTTAGCTATCACACTTTCATGACATGAATCCCAGGTGTGACGGGTTAACATGATTTGGTGGGTTAACCCAGTTGATTCAGATTGTTTTTCCTTTTCCTCATTATTTTTGTTCTTCTGATTTCATCTTTTTATATTGTATGCAGTTCACGGTGAAAAGGCTAATGCCTTTATTTTTATTTATTTTTGCTTTTTTTTTTCCTTTTATGCCTTTCAAGGTGGGCTGCACAGTGCAGTCCACGGTGAAAAGGCTGATGCTTTTTTTTTTAATTAATTTTTTTATTTAGTTTGTTGATATTAAATTTTTTTCTATTTAGTTATCAGACTTTCATGACACGGATCTCAGGTTTGACGAGTTAACCCAGTTAATTCAGATTTTTTTTTATTCATTAGTTTTTTTCTTCCTGATGGTTTTTTTTCTTTATTTTTTCTTTTTAATTAATCTATTTAATTATCACACTTTTATAACACGACCTTGCAGCCAGACCCACATTCAAGACTATTGAGTCTGGTATTACAGCTAGACCCATTTAAACTTGGGTCATGCAAGTTTAATATTATTATTAATATTATAAATATCACTTTTAGGTCAGGCGTTACAGCCAAACCCGAGACTCTTGGGTATAGTTTTGCAAAAAAACCTAACACATTTAGATCTTTGCGTTTTTTAATATTTTTTATGCAAAAAAAATGACCCGCGGCTTCACACGGGTCATATAACTAGTATATACTCAAACTCGAGCCTATTTTTTTTACCCAATCTTGATTAGATATAAACCAAACACGACTCAATTAGATTTCGAGTATCTATAAGTTATCAACAACTTGCCTTACCCACTCCCTTATTTTGTTATTGATTAGATACCCATCTAAAGTCATCATTCAAGCTCAGCAATATAACATTTGAGAAATTTCCAGCTATCTTCACACCTGGAAATGTTAGGTGCGAGTGCGATGAATATATGCACTGTAACTTTTAAAACAATAAGCCAAAAAACCATATCTTCTCCCTCAACTTTAAGAACCTCTAATGTTGCAATAATCTGAAGCTTTGGTAATACAATCACACTGGTATTTGTATGTATCATAATCAATTCTAACTTCCATCTCTTCTCAACAGATCTGGATGAGAACCTAGCCAAGACTAGCCTGAATGTTAATCCAAAAATGACCCAAACCGGTTCCAGCCCTTTCCTCTTCCCCTCATGAGAAACACTAGATCCTAGCATAATAATAGAAAATAAGAAAACTCAAGATCCAGCCTATTCATAAAAAAATACAACCTGTATTTAATTGTTTGATTTCTGCCATAATTATACTGTCGATAACTTGTAATGGTATCATTTGGTTTTGGAGCAAGCAACTAAATCTCTTAATCAACTTGGATTTGATCTTGTTGTTTCATAATAGAAATATTAGTACAAAAAAAAAGAGAGAAAAGAAGGCTAAAAGAAAGGAGTAAGAAGAAGCGACTGGAGAATGGAGAGGTTAAAAAGGAGAGAGTTTATGTATAAAAAAACCCTAGATTTTCTATTTATACATGCTTGGCACAAATGTAAAATTTTCAAACTTTAAGGTTATTTATGTAATTCAGGCTAGGTTCGGTAATATCCATACCTTACCCGAACCTGACTTTTTAACTTCCAATATTACCTAAATCCTACTCGAACAGGAAAAAAATATCCTTATCCATTCGGATAAATATTCATTGAGTTCTAATAAAATTATCATTCCTAATTATAGAATGTGGGATAAAAGAATATAAATAATAAATAAAGGAATATGAGATATACATGAAATTACCATGTAAAATTTATTTGTGATACAGTTTTATACGGGAAATAACGATATAAAATTTTGGATAGGATCCAATTTAAAAAAGACTATCAAAATTTTGTCAAATTTGATAAATTATATAAATAATTTGTTTAAAAATAATATAAAATATTAAATGAAAGTTGTCCAAGAAAATAAATCCATGGAGTAAAATTAAGTAATATTATGGATGCAAATCGAGTATTGTATTGCATCGTAATATCCCGAAAATAATGCATGTATTAATTTGTTTTCTATCCAGTACATAATACATTTAGAAAGTTAAAAGATAAGTTAATTGAGATACGAGAATAAATAACTTGTAATACGTAGAAATTATGAATATAGGAGTTATTATTTAAAATAGAAGATTCAATTGCATGGAACATATTGATACAAGCGGGATATAGGGGTGAGAAAAAAACTGAAAAACTATTGAAAAAACAATAATTGAAAAAATCAAACCGTGAAAAAAACCTGATTAAACTGATTAAAATTTTGAAAAAATTGACCGGTTCGATTTTGGTTTTATAAGCCAGAAACTGAAAAAACCGAACAGAACCCAAACCGGAAAAAAACAAGCCAAACCGGTTTGAACCGGGTTTTCTTCAAAAAAAAGCGAACCGAAATCAGAAAAAAACAAACCAAACCGGTTCGAACCGGGTTTTCTTCTAAAAAAGCGAACCGAACCGGAACCGGTCGATTTAAACCGGTTTTGGTTTTTTTTTAAATTTCAGTTTAGTTATTTATTTTTAATAAAAACCAAACCGAACTGAAAATAATCATCCCTGAGCAGAAGTTAATGAAATTGCCAATAAATAATGACGTCATGTTATGTAAAACATTGGTTAAATTTTATATGAAATCACGGGTTGTTATAGAAATTGTAGTTTACTCTAGTCATTATCGGTTTAATTGTGTTTGTTTTATAGAGATTTTTTTTTACAATACTAATTGTGTTATAATTAGAATTTCATTGTGTCCGTGATGTTTTTTTTTTTTTTCTTTCTCCCCTCTTCTTATAATTTATGCCAACTCATTTAATATATATATTTTAAATATTGCATTTATTATAGGCGATAATTTTAAATGTTGTGTTTTTCGACTGCAACATGAACTTATTTCGTCATTTTTTTTTCCTATCTGTTCTATTTTGCCATTTTCTTTTAAATGGGGTTAATATGCAAAAATACCAGGCAATCTCAGCCATCGAAATCACTGGACCCTTTTCATTTCTACAACGCGAGAGAGGCTATCACTCCTAACCAAGCTCAACGAACTCTCTCTCGCTCACAAAAAAAAAAACTTCCAACAAATCTTTTTTTATTTTTTATTTTTTATCTTTTCTGTTTTCACTTATTTCTTTTCAAATGAAACCCGACCAGTAATCACTGAAAATTCGATCAATGGCGATCGCATCTCCATCGACAACAATCTTTTCTGCTTCCTTCTGTTGCAAACGAGCTGAGTCTCCTCACCCAACTCTCTTCCCTTCTATCTTGTCCACTCAACGGGCTCACCGCCTTCCAACTCGCCGATTCGCGATCAACTCCCGACTCAACTCCTCAAAATTCTGCGGCTTCCTCTCTCCTGACAATGGAGGAAGCGAAGATTTGGAGCAGTACGAGCTTCAACACGGATTCACTGGCCCGATGGAGCGGCGGAAGAAGGGATCGCCAGTGTACGTGATGCTGCCGGCGGATTCGGTGGCGAAGGATGGAAAAGTGAGGAGGATTAAGGTCTTGACGGCGTCTTTGAGGGCGTTGGTGACTGCTGGAGTGGAAGGTGTGGTTATGGAGGTTTGGTGGGGGGTAGTGGAGAGGGAGAAGCCTATGGTTTATAATTGGGGAGGATATTCGGATCTTGTGGCGTTAGCCAGACGGTGTGGGTTGAAGGTTAGAGCTGTCTTGGCTTTCCATCAACATGGCATTGGACCTGGAGACCCTTTATGGTGAGAACTTATGATTTTAGATCAATTGTTTTAATTTCTTGTTTTGTTAGTTAATCGTGTGGTGTTTCTTTTAGTTTTAATACTGGGGGTTATGCAAATTGGTAGTGATTTTGGGAATTCGAGTTTGTTGTGGGGGGCTTTGATTTAATGTGTGGAGATTGGAGGGGTTTCTTATTGTTAATTGAAAGTTGTAATCGTTTTATGATTATTACGTCAAATCTTCTGTTCTATTGGCCTTCTCTTTGTTATTGTATACATCCTATCTTCAGTGAATACTTTTGTCGTTGTTAATGTCTTCATTGCAATTCTATCAATTCACTTTATGAAATAAATGTAGGTGGCTGTGGGAATACTGAATATGTGGGAGTTTTTTAGTGCATGTCTCAAGAATGTGATAATGCTTGATTGTACTGTGTTACTGCTTGCCCAAGGTCAGTGGAATTCGTTTATAATAAGGGCTGTTGAATCTCGCAAAGCTGTAGAAAAATGTAGAGCCTAAGGTGTGATGAATCAGATGAATGAGTGAATTTTTCTCTCAAGAACTCGGTTGAAGATTTCTTCGGTTGTCACATACTTTGGGGGAAGGCTTTGGGTGCATTTTCATCCCTTCTCTCTCTTGACATGACTAGGTGATTGGAACTCCTTAGGCTGATATTTAGAAACATATTTGAAATCATGTTTTTTAAAAAAGTTTAAAAATTTTATGGTTAATTTTTTTTTATGTTTTTGAATTGTTTTGATTTGTTGATGTTAAAAATAATTTTTTTTTTTAAATATTATTTTGATGCATTTTCGAGCAAAATATACTTTAAAAAACAACCGCTACCACACTTCCAAACACACACGTATTAGATTCCAGCAAAGGTGTAAAAGAATAATTGAGTTCAAAATGTAGAGCTTAACCATGTGAATTTGAGCAATTTTTCCCTTAGAGAACTCAATTGAAGATTTCTTCAATTTGTCATACATTTCAAGGAGTAGGTTTTGGCTGCAATTTTTGCCCCTTTCCCTTCTAGCATGTTTAGGATAGCGTTTGATTACTGTCTGAGATAAAAAAGACGAAGACAGTAGGGACATAGTTGACAATATAGAATAAATAGTGATAAAATTATACAAGACAAAGCGAATATCTTTGTATGGTTGATGGTGAACAAGATATAATAAATATAAAGAAGTTTATTTTACCCTCAACATGTATTACCGTCAAACTTATATATTTTAAAAAATAATTAGATTTTTTTCTTAGTTTATATTGAGTGTTGAAATTAATAACAACACAATAACTTTAGTTATAAAACCCAAACCGGCCTGGTTGGTCGACCCAAGACCTGGAGCATGGACTAGTCTAGGTTTTAAAAAATAGAGGATGAATAGACCCGATTTAACCCGATAAAAACCCAGGTCAAACTGTGATCTGATCGACCTAGGATAAAACCTAGTCAAAACCAGTAACTTTTATTTTGATTTTTTTGGGTCAAAACGACGTTGTTTTGATCTTTTTTAAAAGAAATTTTTTTGGGTCAACCCAAGTTTACCCTTTCGACCTGTGACCCGGACCTTGCCCCAGGTTGGGTTTTAAAACTATAATCATAATCATTTTTATCATTATATGTCCTAATTAAATAATTTTGGAATTAAATTTTTTTTATAATGATGTTTTAGGGAAAAAATATAATAAATATCATATGCGAAGACATGTTCCCTATGCATCTCTTATTTTGAAAATACAGAAATTCACCCCAAAATTGTCCTGAAGAAAGATTTATTTTCATGTCTGTCATTTTAATCAAACATGATTTTATCTCACTGTCTTCATTTTTTTTTAATCTCGGGATAGTAACCAAACGTTATCTAGATGACTGCATCTCCTAAGTTGATGGTTTCTGTGTGCAAGACCTAAGAAAGTATATTCACTTCCAGTAGTTTTATCCATTGAGTTTTATGTTCTGTGTATATAATGAATGGATGGAACAGTGTGTTATTTGTCTAGGATCTTCATTCTGATGGAGTACCAATCCAAATAAAATTAAAACAGCCTCTAGAAAGTTTTGGAAGACATTATCAGGAAAAGTAAAAGTATGCATGTAGTGTGGTCAAGGTTCCGCGAATCAAGCACAATGCAGTAGCTTTTACACATTCGATGAATGCTGATGATACAAATGGTTTTATTCTTTGGATAGTACGATAAGTTTTACAACATTGATGGTCTGAACCATCTAACCATGTTGATCTTTGGCTTATACAATCCCCTCCTAATTTTTTTTTATGTCTTGAGTAACCTCTTAGTCATAGATCATTGACCAGATTGCGTGTTGCTTTCTTGGCAAATTTGAAGTATTTGTTGCTACCAACCTACCTTGAACCTAAAGTGTTTAGTTCATGGTCTGGTGTGGTGAGGGCAACCTTTTGGCTCCTCTATTCTTCTTTCTTTTTTGGGCTTCTGGTAGTATTTGAATTTAGTGAGTCATATTATGCATATGTTGGATGCATTTAATTTTGGCACCATAAGTTGTCTTACAGACATTTTTCAAAATTATTGGCTCTTACACTGTGTTTCAGGGTGATAGTCTGGTCTGAAAGAAAAATTCTTTTGACAAATTTGATTTGATAATTTTCCCTCAAGCTTGTTGTTTAGCTTTCCTTCTTGTTTGTCTATATGCTAGTGGCTCTCAACAATTTGTTTTATGTGTTGAAGGATTTCTCTTCCTCAATGGGTGCTTGAAGAGATGGATAAAGATCCAGATATAGCGTATTCTGATCGATTCGGTAGAAGAAACATGGAATATATTTCTCTTGGATGTGACATGTTTCCTGTGCTGAAGGGACGATCACCACTCCAAGCTTATTCAGATTTTATGATGAACTTCAGAGATACTTTTAGACCTTTACTTGGTTCTGTCATTACGGTGAGATGATACTGTTTACAGTGCAGTAAATCACTGCTTCAATCATTGACAACAGATTCTTTGATGTTGTAAGTTAGTTTTCCTGATAGGTCATTTTGTAGGGGGTCCAAGTCGGCATGGGTCCTGCAGGTGAATTAAGGTACCCTTCATGCCCATCACAGGAGCTCGCATGGGCTTGGCGTTCACGTGAACTTGGAGAGTTCCAATGCTACGATAAGGTACAGCAACAAGTGCAATTTACTTAAAAGCATCTAAATCTTTCATGCTTCATAATGGGTTGCTCCAACCCATTTGCAATCCTTGACCGTCTTGATTTGACTGTTTGCAGTATATGTTAGCATGTCTGAATGCCTGTGCTCATGATGTTGGAATGCGTGAATGGGGATATGGAGGCCCGATTGTTGCTGGTAATTTGATGCATGGCCCTGACAATACTGATTTTTTCAAAAGTAACGGCGGATCTTGGAATACCCCATATGGGGAGTTTTTTCTTCAATGGTATTCTGGGATGCTGCTGCTTCACGGGGAAAGGATATGTAGGGAAGCCAAGACCATCTTTCAAGGCACTGAAGTTGATACTTCAGCCAAACTTGCCGGGATCCACTGGCATTATGGCACACAATCTCATCCATCTGAGTTGACGGCTGGCTACTACAATACTTCAAGAAGAGATGGGTACTTGCCGATTGCTCGCATGTTCGGCAGATACGGTTTCGGTTTATGCTGCTCCGTCTTTGGGATGAGAGACGTGGAAGAAAAACAGACAAACCCAGTTAGCAGTCCAGAGGATTTTCTTAAACAGCTTTTATTGGCAGCCAGGGTCTGTCAAATACCAGTGGAAGGTGAAAATTCTGCCACCTTTTTGGAAGAAGAATCGTATGAACAGGTGCTAAAGATGTCAAAATTCTTTTCATATGGTCCTGGAAACCCCTCATTTTCTTTCAACTTTATGAGGATGGACAGATACCTCTTTGAACAACATAACTGGGCTCGTTTCACTCGTTTCGTAAGGCAAATGTCAGGGGCCAATATTTTTCGAGCCAGATTAGATTTTGGAGGCGATGGACACCCAACTTCAATGTCAGATGCTGTAAAAGCTAAGAGTTGCATATACATATTGTTGAGGAAGAAAGATCAAACCCATATCCAAACCAGCAAGGCAAATCTTACACTTCGACCGCCATCACTCGGTCTATGTTCCTATAGCAGTACATAACGTGGTGGTCTCTGATAGATTGTCGCCAAATGTGCAGTGATGCCTCACTTTCAATCATTTTTTCCCCTTAACCATGCAGGGTTCTTATGGACCAGATTAATTGTCTGTGTACATCTTGCCTCCCTAATATTTTTGAAGTGGCTGGCGTCTCATCAATTTGTACTTGAAAACATTTCTTATGCTTGTAATGATACATAGTACAGATCTGTTCTCTCTGCATGGTGAACCAACCCCTGTCGGCATGTCTAAAATTAAATGGTTGTTGTGAGAGCATGTCGATGGTGCTTTATTATTATTACTATTATAATTATTTATTTTATTTTGAGGCCAATTACTTGGGTTACAGTAACACTAACACAGCTGTGGCCTTGTGGTTGTTGCGTAGCTATTCTCTAATTCCCAATTCCCCTCGAGTCTAAAATTCTCATCTCCAATTCCAAATCTAATCTGCTCTATGACATTACAATTGTAATTAAAGACAAAACCTAAAATATGTGAGAGAATCACACACACACACTGGATTGTAATATTGTTGTTTTTTAGGAGTAAAAAAATATTTTTTCTTGTTCACTTGTTATCTGAGAATTGTTTAGAAATGTCTTTATCTTTTCATTATGCTCTTACACAGAAAAATGATTTTACTACTCTTAAAAAATTATTTAAATCTAGTGAAGGGTCTTTTTGGACATTTTACTTTTTTTAATATACAATAAAATTATAAATTTGATCATAAGGTTTAAAAAATATACCATTAACATAGCGGTATTGGTGTCTTTTCATATTATTTTTTTTTGTAATTGTTGGTTCGATCAAATGTGATAATATAATTTACTATTTATTATTATTTTTTGAATTAAAAAAGTTGTTGCATGCGTCAATGCTTGGGAAGCGTTGTGTATTTTGAATGGCGCGTGCGGTACCTTTTGATGTTTGAAAATATGCTTTCGATGTCTCATTTTGTTCTTCGTCGTGTCCTCTTCCTTGATGGATAACATGAGTAATCTAAAAGTTTCCGGTTTATTGTCAAAGGTCCTTTCTCCTTCCCCCCCGATCATTTCCTCTCCTGCCCCCTAAAAAAATAAATCTATTCCTCATTGTTGTTGGTGTTTCAAAATCCATCTTTTTAGTTTTATTTTTGATTTTAGTCTTTTTCTCTTTTGTTAAAGTTTTATTTGTTTTCAATTTAATCCTTCAATTTTAATTTGTACATATAATGTTTTTCAATTCGGTCCTTTTGCTTTTGATTTTTTTTTCCCTTGGCTCTTTTGTCAAAGTTTTTATAGTTTTTAATTTTATCATTCAAATCAAGTTTATGGTTTTTTCCCCAATAACAATAATATTAATTTTAGTTTGGTCCTTCTTCTTTTGATTTCTTATTTATTTCCTTTGCCTTTTATCAAAGTTTTTATTTTTTTAATTTTATCCTTCAAATCAAGTTTTTTGTTATAATAATAATAATAATAATAATAATAATAATGGTAATAATGGTAATAATATATAGCAGTTATAATAATAATAGTAATAGTAATAATGATAATGATACTAACAATATTACTAATAATACTACTAATAGTGATAATAATGTTAATAGTAGTAGTAATAATAATAGTTTATTATGATAGAAATAGTGGTACTAATGGTGATAATTGTGGTAATAATATTAATAATAGTAATAATTGCTATAATAATAATAATAGTTTATTATGATGGTGATTATGATATCAATAATTATGGTGATGATAATAATAATAATATTAACAACAACAACAACAATAATCAAGATGATAATGATATTACTTATTAATAATAGTGATAGTTGTAATGACAATAATAATAGTAGCGATGATAATAATAAAGATGCTAATAGTAATGGTAATAATAATAATACTGATAATTCATCATTCAACGTTAGATTTGCTAGGATTGAGTTTCAATGTTCTTCCATGTATGATATTTCTAGTCTAATAAACCAAGTTACGAGTTTGAAAAGTTGATGTGGCCCGACATCCTCTTTTACTTTTTACCTTATTGTTTTTTTTTTTAATTTCATCATTTAATATTAGTTTTTTTTTTAAAAAAACTGGTCATTCGGGTTTCCTTTGAACCTATTAAATAAACTAATTCATATCGAGTTAGCTCTTATATAGTTTGATTAGAAACTCGCGCTAGGCAAAGATCTAAGTCAAGGGATTTCAATACCTGGTTTCCTTTGAACCTATTAAATAAACTAATTCATATCAAGTTAACTCTTATATAGTTTGATTAGAAACTCGCGCTAGGCAAAGATCTAAGTCAAGGGATTTCAATATTTATCTTATTGCCTGGGTTTAATAGCATTAAAAAAAATCCCCAAGCTTTTAGTGTTTTTTTTACGTTTAAAGAAATTTGGTCCAGCTCGTGGCAGAGTGTGTGCCAATGGACTAGTAAAAGCTAAAGTTTGTGGTGTTTTTACTATAGCAACAAACACAGTATGCGATTTCATATTTTACCATGGATTGAAGCAATGATTTTTTTTTTTCCTTTTCAATTTAATCTTTAAACTTTTTTTCTCCTCAATATTAAGTTCTTTTGAGCCTGAATTGATGGCAAATTACTTCTAATTTGTTAACTAAGAACTAAATTAAAAGTTAAAAGATCAAAATGAAAAAGACATTAAAAATAGGTGGTGATTTTAAAATTAGCATGAACACTTTATTTTAGTCTTTGTACTTTTGATAATATAGCTTTTCGGCCGCTTTAGTTTAAACAAATTCAATTTTGGCCTATAGCTTTATTTTTTCTTAATTCTTGATTTGAGAGAGAAAAAAGAAAGCTGTTGGATTTCAGCGTAGAGAGAGAACATGTTGGTTAACACTGATCTAGTCCATGAAAAAAAAGCTAATCTTAGTTTCAATGAGTTACATTCAATGAGAGGAGTTCATCTAGGATGTTCTTTTACATTCTTGTGGCTTGTTATGGTAGACCTGACCTCATAAACGTTTTTGAATTCTAGCTGATTTTGGGTTTTCGGACCGTTTATTGGGTTATTTAAGATCATAAATGAATTTATCAAGGTTTATAAGGTGTTTTTTAAGTGTTTTAGATGAAAAATAGATTGAAAAATAAATTATGGCGCATAACAACCAAAATCTTAGGAGTCATTTATTTATTTTTACTTAATGCATTTTCAGCCCTTTAAGTTAAAAAAAGAAATCATCCTTTGTTATGCAAATTTATCCTTTTTTTTATTTGACTTATAAAAAAACTTTTTATTATTTAACTTAAAAAGGTTATTTTTTTCCGGTTCCACACAGTGCCTAATTGTTTGTTTTTTTTTACTTTTTAAATTTGATAGAAAAAGAGTCTTGCCTGCCTGTTTAATTAAATGAGAAATAATTTAAGAAATAAAAATATATTAAATTTAGTGGGATGGATAACTCAGATCACGGGTTTAACAGGTTGACTCAAGCTTACCCAAGTTCTTTTTTAATCTTTTTCTGTTAAATATTTTTATTTTCAATTTCATCTTTTAATATTAAGTTGTTTTGGGATTAAATATTATTATTTGTTTTAATTTTTTTTTTATAGATCGTTGAAATTTTATAATCTCATGTCAATATTTTTTAAAAATAAATATTCTAAAATATCACTGTTGAGAAAAAGAAGTCGTCCAGTCGAATAGTGAATTGATGATTTTTTTTACTCTTAAAAAAACATGATACCAATGCTTATATAGGTTTTTTTCGCCTTTGAAAGAAAATAATCCGGCTTGCGGAAAAACATGGGACAACGGACTAGTTACAAGTAAATGACGTGGCACATAAGAATATTATCAGGTTATAATGCTATATATCAACTCCTAATTTTTATTTTTTTCTTAATTTGATCCCTATAGATATGTTTTCTTTCTTTAAATGCCATCCTCCTAATCAGTAGGCTCACCAGATAAAAATTAAATTATTTTAAAAGATCATGAGGTTGAATAACCATATAAGTTGTTTTGTTTCTTTTCCTTCTCACATCATGCATGGTTTCAATCTAGATCAAAATTTATTATTTCTACTTAAAATATCAAAACTGAAACCACAGACATCCCATCGTCTCAAAATGAACACATATTGGCTGTCATGTTGAGCTTGTTTTGCTTGTTCTGGTAAATGGCATCGCTCTGTTCTCTCAGCAAAGTCAGTGAATGTCAAGAACAGCCCTGCGTTTGGTTGCTTAAAATTTAGAACAACTCATATCAATGCCATATATATATTGAATGCTATAATTATGTGAAATGTCATGATTTTGCATCATTAACTGTTGCTTCCCTTTACTTGTAAGGGCCAAGGACCACACTACCTCTTTTTCCAGCTATGTAATCTGCAACTTGCATATCAATATAGGGTTAATCTTATCGACAACGTTTCGCCATATCACACCGTGAAGGATCGTAACCATTGATTGTTTTTACAGGATACATTAATGGGATCCACTAATAAATTCTTCATAAGTGCTTTCAGGAAAAATCTTTTCGTTAAATTAAGAAATATTTTAATATTGCAGGCACCTGCTAATTAAGCAAGGTCATCATGTCCTTCCTCCTCTTTTTATAGCATCATTAATCAGGTAAGGTACCTCTTCTTCTTCTTCTTCTTCTTCTTCCCCTGAGAGATATTTTTGGTTCTCAAAAATGTAATCAGTTTTTAAGCTCAGACTAAGTCTTCACAATCATCATCAGTAATAAAGAAACAGAAGGATGGACAACTAGTGGAACTTTATTTTAAACAGTTGATAGTGTGAAGAAATCCTGCAAAAGTTTGACATCCCGAATGCTAAATAATAATATAAGATGTAAATGTTCATCATGTTTTTCCTTTCACTGAGGAAACTAAATGGCCTATCTCATACTAAGAATTAAACATGATTTTCTCTCGTAACAAAGCCACTATAATATTGTGGCCCCAACTAAGTCATTTTGCTTTGACCTTAGGAGACAAGATGCCCTTTTTAATTACATGAAAGTATGAGAAGATGCAGGAAAGTTGAGGATTTTCTCTCTTCTAGCCATACCAAAAAATGTTTTCTATCATTTTTATATACCATACAACCCACAGATTCAATATTTAAAGGTTGCAGTATCAATTATTAAAACCTCCATGGCTTGCAATCATAAATTCCAGCTAAGTAATATGCAGCCAGCAGATTACCCATCTCTAATGATGTTGCCAGTCTTAGTTGTCATGCCAATGTGGCTAACCTCACTCCTCTTCCCTCAGCACCATCAATCTTAGGTACAATACAACTAAGAAGGAAGAAAACCTCAGTACAATAGCTTGCAGACAAAGAAAATTTATTGGTAAAAAAAGGAAGAATAAAGAGAAAAAAAAAAGATTGCTTATAAATTCTAACTATGAACCCCAAGATGAACTAGGGCATTTTTCCAATGAGGGTTATTATTAGGTCTTGGTGGCTTGGAAAACCGTAGCTTAATTTAGCAAGGAATTATCAAAATAGTGTTGGCTATAAAGGTAAAAAGGGAGACAAATGGTGTAATAAGCTATCATTGAATCTTTCTAAAAGAAGAGGACTAATTATTAAAGTTTATAGAGAAAGATGCAGGAAGGCTGAGTGGTCAACTTAAAGAATTGTTATGATATGACTCGCACCATCACTTTTATCATGATTTGAATGCCAGAAAAATAAGAGGGCTAGACGTGTTTTTATATTCATTATGGAGGAATTAGGGGTCCCCTCCATGAGAAGCGACAGAGCTCTGTCCATTACCATACTACGATACAGTAAGCAAGCACCATGAACAGCACACGTCGAGCAATTCTTGTGGACTTCGGTATTTGACATTCTGTATAGGATATTATTGCAGTTACAACCTTTGTCTATTTTCATCCTATTGGTTTCTTTTAAATTCAACCTTCTGATTGTTTTTAAGATGATTTCATTTGTAGAATTCACTGATACTTCCCTAATAATTTTACTTATCCTAGTACAAAAAATCTGTGTCTGAAGACGAACGCACCGTAAGCTGGAGCGTTAAACATTGCATATACAATGAATAGGGCATCGCCACTTCTACTCTAATAATGGTTTATTTATACATTTAATTAATTAACTTTATACATTAATATGGTACAGATTAACATTTAATCTTGCAATACCATTTCTAGCTCCAAGTGATCAGATTAACATAGGAAGTGTTTTGCTACATTTACAAGAAAGTAATATTAGTTTTATCACCTTCTAACACTTTAATCTAGCTAGCTGGGAATCAATTCAACCAACTTGCTATAAAATAAATGTAATGTTTACCTGCTCTGGATTTGTTCTTTAAGTTCTTAATTAAGACATGGACTAAAACCTAACCAGTCATATCCTGTCTTCATCCTATCGTGTGGAATTTATAGGCTAGAAGGTAAAGTGACAGTGATCATCGGTGGAGCTAGCATAGGCAGAAGAAAAGGAATGCTAATCTAGTTAACAGTGTACTATGCACATGAGATAGGAGCTATCTGAGGACTGGAATCTCAACTTATTTCAGTCACATACTTGAAAATAAAACATTAGTAGTCCTTTATTTCAAGAAATCTCATAGTTAAAGTTATGTCTTGACGTGAATGATTAGCACTTATGCTTGTTAGAGCATATCTAGAAAAAAATTAGATTTGAGGTTGGAATCTTATATTTTCTTACATTCTTTATTTATTACTATATATCTTCATTCTAGTTAAAGTAATATGTTATTAAATTATATTTTTAATTTCTTAACATTACTACTCTTGCTCATCTTTTTTTTTCTTTTCTAATCTCATGTCTGTATAGATTTTGAGGTATAACTTGATTTATAGAAAAATTTCATGTTCATTGAATCTAATTCGTGATTTGTGATTGCTTGATGGTGGAAAATGGGCAAGAACAGAAATGACAAATTTTGTTCAAATTGAATTTTCAGAACATTTTTTCAAAGGTTATTTTATATCTTGAGACTTTATTTCTTTTTCTTCCATTTATAATTTTAATTTAAGTTTCCTTTTATAACTTATGAGCTAGTTATAACTAACAAAGTTATTTTGATAATTTATTATATAAATTCTTAAATATAGATTAAAATTTTTGTTGGGTTTAATTATGTTAATTAGATTAATATGGACAATCGATTGTAGATGGATCATCATTGTAGGGATGATCATATTTATTCTGAATTTATTAAGGGTGTAAGAAGATTTATCCAATATGGACCAAGTTATGTCGATATCTATTGCTTTATCGATGTTGTCATATTTGGCTCCACATATGACGACATTTATGTATCCCTTACCTATACTAGTATATCAATTTAGGCCTCAACCACCTTATATTGGTCTACTTTATAATGATCAACATTATCTTATTTTGTTTCCACCACTTCCTCTTTGATTAGAATATATTTATTAAATTGTGACATATCTATATTAATGTAAGTTTAACAAGATTTTGAAATTTATTTTTATTTGGTTTGTTATTGTTGATAAAATATTTTCTAGTATTAATTTATGTTCTTTATATTTTGTTCTACTATTTTTGAAATATCCACAAATAATAATAAAAAAATTCAATAAATAGAAAAAAAATAATGAAAAAAATTCTCGTTTAAAAAAATATATTTATTGAAAAAATCAGAAACGGATAAGCAATTGATTTTTCATTACTGATCAGCAATGGATCAACAACGAAATATCCGTTGTTGATTTGTCCAATCAACAATGAATAATTAGTTACTGAGAAATTAACATTTATTATTTACATATGATATTGTTGGTTGCTGATTTCATTATTGATTTTTATTAGCAATAAATTTTTAATTTTATTGCAAACGGATTTGGTAATTGCTAATAATCTTTTTTTTAGTAGTGTCTAGCAATCTCAAGCAATAAAAGGGCATGAAAAGAGTAGTGGTTCTAGAAAAGGAGGAATGAGAAGTAATGTTAGATGTTATAGTCGTCATAAGTATATATGGCCATTATGCTTGTGAATATGAATGTCTTGTTAATAATAAAGAAAAAACAAACTATGTAGATGGAAAATAAGATAAAGAGGTTACTTTATTGATTGCATGCCAAGCTTAGAGAGATTGAGAGCAGGATTTGTAGAATCTGGATACTGCAACAAGACTGGTAATACAAATATATTTGTGAAAGCTTGACGAATCTGTTAATGACAATATTACTTTTAATGATAATACGAAGGTGCAAATTAAAAGCAAAGGTGGCATTTTTATTCGGCTAAAGAATGAAGCAAATGAGTTTTATTCGCCATGTTTAGCATACCTTGAAGAATAATATTATGAGTTTGGACTACCCTCTTAAGAAAGGATATGGGATTGATATGAAGAATCATTGCCTCACTATAAGATATATATAGAAAATGGAAGTTGATTGCTAGAGTTGTTCTGGCAAAGAATAGGATAATTTCTACAATTCAGATTGATAGTGCTAAATGTTTAAAATCTTGTGCAAGT
The DNA here is from genome assembly GCF_000002775.5 of Populus trichocarpa. NCBI lineage: Eukaryota > Viridiplantae > Streptophyta > Magnoliopsida > Malpighiales > Salicaceae > Populus > Populus trichocarpa. Next base: position 15,867,337 of record NC_037287.2, on the reverse strand, counting down.
GATTCTTCTTGGCTTTGGCATTCGAGAGTAGGCCATCTTAACTATTCTGGGCTGAAACTATCAGCAAAGGAGAAAATGGTGAATAAACTACCTCTTATTGATCTTCCATATTAGATTTGTGCAGGTTGTATTACAGCAAGTAATCCAAAATTCTTTCTCCGAAAAAAGTCACTTGAAGAGCCACTGAACCACTCCAATTAGTGTACACGGATATGCCTGTGAACCTATCAAGTCAACTTCATTTGGTAAAAGCAACTACTCTATTCTTTTCATTGATGGTTTTAGTCACAGAATCTGAGTTTACTTTTTGAATAAAAAGTTAGAAGTCTCTGGAGCATTTAAAAACTCAAGGCGCAAGTGGAGAAGAAAGTGGCTATGCTATTAAAGCTTTGAGGTCTGATAGAGAAGGAGAGTCCACTTCATAAGAATTTCATGAGTTGTATGATTATCATGGTCTTTGATGTCCTCTAACTGTTCTGAGGTCACCTGAAAGAAATAATAGAACCATTCTCAATATGATTTGCAATATGTTGAAGTCAAAGAAATTAAAATGCCTAATTTGTTTTTTGAATTGAGGTAGTAGCTGATGTTGTATGCTTATCAACATATTCCTTCAACAAATACAAAGAATATCACACCATAAGAAGCATGACGTGGAAGGAAGCCTAGAATTTCTCATTTACGAGATTTTACATCATTATTTATTCTCACATTTCAGATGAAAAAAACATCGAAGTTGGATGAAAAAGTGAGAAGCTTGTTTTTGTCGGCCATGACTCGAATTCTTAAAGCTATAAGCTGTGTAATCCCAGTAATGAGAGGATTTTGATTAATAGAGATGTGCACTTTGATGAAGATGCTTCATGGTATTGGAATGTCTAGGATGAGACGCATAACTTTTTATCTATGTTTGAAAAAGAATTTAGTCAAATAATTGTATCAGTTTTTGTTACTCCACCGAACTCTTCAACATCTATTCACAGTGGTGTATCTCCTCAAACAAGCTCTTTTATCCATCCTCTTCGTATAAGAAGCCTTCAAGAAACTTATGCAGAAATAACAGAAATTAATAATTCAATACTTTTTTATTTGTTTGCAAATTTAGAGCTTTTAAATTTCAAAGAGGATATTACAGAAGAAAAGTGGAGAACTGTAATGAATGTGGAAATAAGACAATAGATAAGAATGATGCATGATAGTTAACAAAACTTTCAAGTGGAAAGAAGACTACTGGAGTAAAATGGGGCTAAAAAGTTAAGAAGGATGCTAAAGGTGAAGTGGATAGATACAAGACTCGACTTCTCCCGTATAGAAACCATTTGATTTCTTATAGCTTTGGCAGCCCAACACAGATGACAGATTTGTCAAATGGATGTGAAGTCCATATTTTTAAATGGATATCTTGAGGAAGAAGTGTGTCTAGAACAACCTCTGGATTATGTTGTAAGAGGGCATGAAGGTGAAAAAAGCATTACACGGTTTGAAGCAATCACCAATGGCTTGATATAGCCGTGTTATAAATTACTTTAAAGAGAACAAGCTTGTGAGATGTCCTAATAAGTACACTCTTTATGTCAAAGAGAAGAAGAATGCTGGAATTTTAATTGCTTGATTATATGTTGTTTGATCTGATCTTTATAATTAAGTGACAATCTAGCCATGTTTGATGATTTTAGAAAGGCCATAATACAAGAGTTTGAAATGTTGGATATTAGACTCATGTTTTATTATCTTAACATTGAGATAAAACAAGTTCAATGAAACATTTTTATTTCTCAAGAGAGCTATGCAAAGAAGATTTTTAATGAGTTCAACATGAAGAGCTGTAAACCTATGAATATTCCTGTTGAATGTGGTGCAAAGTCGTCAAAGCATGAAGATGGTGAGAAGATAAATTAATCCGATACTATTTAGAAGGCTTATTGGCATTTTGAGTTTTTTAACTTGCACTCCTCGACAAGACATTTTTTTCTTGGAGTTACAGCTGTCGGTCATTTTATAGAAGCTCATACTACAACACATCTAAAAGTAACAAGACGGATACTTCAAGTCTACTAAAGGAACCGTTTCTTATGGTTTACACTATTGTTCTACAAAGAGTTCAAGTTAGTTCGTTACAATCACAGTGATTGAGGGAGAGAGATACAGTTTTCATATGAAGTTCAAAAAAACAAGCAATTGTGACTCTGAGGCTGAATATATATATGGGAGCAACTTCTTTTGTATTTTTTATGTTGTATGGTTAAGTATAATTTCGGAGACAATGCACACGCCTCAAAAGGATAATATAGAGATTTTTACTGAGAATAAGTCTGCAATTTCTTTGGGGAAAAAATCCATTTTTTTATGAGAGAAGCAATCATATCGACACCAAATATCACTTTATTAGAAGGTGCATAAGCAAGAAGAAGGTGAAAATGAGTTATTTGAAGTTCAAGGATCAAGCTGTAAATATTCTTACAAAGGCTTTGAAGTATGAAGATTTATGCAGATTAAGAGCTGATCTGCTAGGAGTTATCTAGAAACAAGTTTCAGGAGGTACGTTGGAAGATGTGCTCTAGCAATGGTTTATGTATACATTTAGGAAAGTTTATGCATTAATCACATAATTACTTTGTATTTGGTTTATGGTTTGTACGTATATATTAATATGGCTACATATAATAGAGATTATTATTATAAGAGTTGTCCATGTACGTACCAAGAGTTGTATAAATATTTATGTAAATGCTTGAGTTGAGAATGTAGAAATAAGTTAGCTGTGATCAGTTTCAAAATATTTTTCTCTTACTATCTTCTTACATCACCACCACATTTTAACATGGCCCCTCCTGCCAATGGCTGATGTTATTGATAAAGACAACACTGTCCTAAACAGTACTGAAATAAAGCCAAAATGGCTCAACAGATGTGGAGAACGAATGGACTGGAAAGAATGGTTGAGACTAGTGAAACGAAGGAATTGCTAAAGAAATAATGTATCCAACTAAGCTGAATTGATGTGTAGAGCGTGAGCCCTGCAAATGCAAAGTCAGTTGTTTTCGACCTAATCAATTTAGCTTTTGGAGAACAGGAGGACCTGACTCTTGAGGTCACAAATTAGTGCCTTTGACTTGGTTGTGTTCTTGCTAATGGCTGTTGCATTTTTAATCATAACATTCTACAAAGCTTTTGAGTGCAGTTTGCACCATGAAGTGTTTACATGGTTCTTTCCCTATAAATTTAACACATCCTTTGTCCTCTCAGAACCTATAACAACAATATCACCAGATCATTTACAATGGGTTCTCAGACCAAAACTATTCTTCTCATCCTCCTCCTCCTCTTCATTGATTTATCTGCAGGTGAGCATGCAGTTAGTTCTCCATGTAAAATCACCTTATTATTTCGTAATGATTAAAGTAACATGTTTTCCATTCTTTCCCTCTTGCAGCCAGATTTTCAGGCATCCAGGAGGGCCATATTCTGCCAAATCCACCAAGTGAGGTAACAAGACTTTATTAATTAGCAGTACTTGCCTACGCAACTATATGCGTACATGCCATGCCTTAATTATTTGTTATTTTCAACAATAAACCATACTTTATAACATGACTTGATACTGCTTAAATTTCATCTGAGATGACCAATCCATCGATGCTTGTTCCAGTTCAAGTTCAGACAATCCGAAAGCCTAGATGGATTTCGGGTCCTGTCCTAATTACAAGGGATATAACATTTATATCACGGCTGCATAATTAGCATCATCATTGATATTTAGTCATTGTTGATTGATCAAACTCTTCTGTTATAATATGTTTTTATGATGTAGCTCATTTATGAAGTGGAGATGAGAAAGCTCACAGAGATGGAGGCTATGGTGGACTACCAAAAAGATCCGGTGCCTAATCCTAAACACGAACCACACCCCTGAGTACTGTTTAACCACCACTACGTGCAAAACTTCAATGCCTAAATAAAAGGCATATTGAAATAAAATATATGTATTTATGTGGAGTGTTAAGTAAGGAGAGCCTCAATGAGAGAGTGCATAAATTATGGGATGTATTATAGAAAATGAATAATGAGAAATTACTCTTTGTAGCTCTATTGGGTTTTATAGGGAATCTTCAACTTATTCCACCATCTCTTCTGATCTAAAGATGCTTCCAATCTTAGATGCCATGCAAATGTAGCACCTTCTGATCATAAGCATGTCAGTATGTCCCTTCTCTTTTCTTAATAGCATCAGCAGGGTGACCAATTGAGTAATATAACTAAATTCCTCATAATGATTTGCAAAGTAAATTAAAATTCCAGTACTGTATACAAGAGCTTCAGATCAAAGTTTCTTTTCACAATAAAAAAAAAAAACAGCAGAAGGGACAAGTTTTGGTTTTTTTTCCCCTTAAAGGAATAATATCTGTGAAAGATTAAACTAATATAAGATGTAAATGTGCATATCATATGTACCAAGTACCATAACTGTTGAGTATTTTATAATCTGATAATGCATTATCAGCTATGAGGTCAGCATAAGATTGTGGCCCTAAGTCAATTTTTCTATGTTGGGAAACAAGATGCCCCTTTGAATTCCAGGACAGTATATATATATTCCTTTGCAGCGAAGTTGAGGATCCAATAATTTCTGGCCATGCCAGAGAATGTGTTAGGAAATAGAGAAATGATGTAGTACTGTATCATTTTCAGATACCATACAGATAACATATTCAATAATGACAAGAAAATTTGTACAGCCACCAGTGATGGAAGCTTTTTAATGAAGACATGTTGTGCTGCTATAAATGGAGGGAATCTTTACTTTCAAACAGATGTTTGGTTGAAGAATTTGTCTTAAAAAATCCAAGGCTTTTTTTGGCTAGCTACTCAAAATAAATTCAACACGAAGAATTTCTTGTTTTATTGTGTTTAGTGCTAGAGGCTCAAGCAACTTGCAACCTTGGTGGTATAAGTATTGAGAACATTGACTACCTTTTCATAATTTTGCTTGGAATATTTGGATGAGAATTCTATCTTAGGTGGAGAATTAGTTGATGTTTTCTAGGCGTTTGGATGAAAATTTTAGAAAAAGAGCTTGGAAGCTTTTATCTTTCTACACGACCTGGAATATATAGCTAATTCGAAATAATATTGTCTTTTAAGAGGGTATTGCAGATCTTGATTCTTGCTTTAGCTTGATCCTTCATTGTCTTTTTTATTAGCTGAAGTCCTATAATCACTACTTCGTATATTCAGAATCTGATTTTCTAAAAAGTGCAAATGACATTAAGTTTTGGACTAATCAACATAGGATTTATTGATGTTTTGATTTATTTTATCTGTTTTTTTTTTTCATATCTCAATGGAAGTTTTCTCATCATTTTTTTTATGACTACGGTCTAAATAGCAATGTTTTTAATAAAATTTAGGATTATAAAAAACAAAAAAAAATCAATAATGAAACGCTGTAATGTCAGCACTCCCATGGTTTGGTAATAATAAGAGGTAAACTCCAGCCAACAGATTGCTATCTCTAATAATGATTCAATTCTTGGTTCTCAAGCCAATTTGGCTAATGTGATTTCTATTTCTTCAACAGCATCATCGGGTAGAATAAAACTATTTTGCCACACAAATTAATGGCTTACAATAAAGTCAATCAACATCAAGGGCCTGAAAAAGTTTGCTAAAATTTTAAATAACATATCCAGGTCTGAATAGAGTTTTTTTTCTCCTTGCATGGTTACAAGGTCTCGGATTGGAAAACCATAGCCTAATTTCTAATGTACAAGGACTTTAGACAAGGAATTAAGTACTATTTAAAAATCTTTGATGCAACTTAGAGAAAAGGAGACAGTTGGAGTGTTAAGCTATCGTCGAATCTTTCTAGGAGAAGAGGATTAAAGTTTATGAAGGAAGATATGGAAAGGTTGAGTGGTCAACTTAAAGAAGGTGCCGTGAATTATATTATTGGTATGACTTCCACCATCCAATTACCATGATATTGAGTGCCAACAAGAAGAGGGTAGATGTGTTTTCATATTCCTTGACTTGGCCCTCCATGAGAATTGATAAGCTTCGTCCATTACCATACAATATGACACTAAAAGGAGTTAGAGAAGCAGTAACACTATTGAACAGTAAGCAAGCAACACGAATAGCTAGCACACATCACGAGCAATTCTTTGTTATTTGAATTTCGGCATCCTGCATAGGACATTGCAGTCCCTAGACTGTTGTCTGTTTTCATAAGAAAATCAGCTCATCTAACCTAACCTAACCTTATCCTAAATTGGTTTTATTATGATGTAATTTGTACAAATACTGTGTTTTAAGATGAAATGCATCATTCACTATAGAGAGTTGAATCATGTATGTGGAATCAATAGGTCATGGCCAGCAGCCAATGGTTCATGCTGTTGATCATGACACTACTTTAGTAATTAAAGAGTGAAATTAACAACGCCAAAAATGGTTCAATGTATGTGGAGTATTAATAGAGATTGAAAGCAGAAATTGTGTAAGCTTGAGCCATGCAATGCAAGGCAGTTGATGGCTACCTTAGTGCATGCGGTTGACTTTAGCTAGATACTGGGAGCTGCATTTTCATCGTAACATTATGCTGGAAAAATGGTTCTTAAACAAGGTCAACGAGCGTATTATAAGACCAAATTAAATTTGCGGTCCAGGTTAAAGCTTTGTTAGAAAATATTTTACAACAAAAGTACTTTAACATGCCAGAATGACACTTATCATTCTCCTTCTATACCCCCATTGATTTATCTGCAGGTAAGCAAGTTCTCCATGTTTATATATATCAGTCTTGTTCTCTATTTGCTAAATACTCATTAAAGAAGCATTATTTCCATCCTTTTTCCTCTTGCAGCCAGAGTTTTAGGTGTGCAGCAGGATGGCAAGACTCGTGCAAATTCACCAAGTGAGGTAACAGAACTATATATATATATATATATGGTTGTTGATGTATAGAAAGCCTGCTGCTATAATAAACACTATGATTGCTCAATATTTTAGGCCATATATAGCTGAGATGGAGATGAAGAAGCTAACAGAGACCGCAGAGGAACAGGGCTATTATTGCCGTGGCGAGCCTGAACACGAACAACGAAGATTTCGTGGTGTTGGTGACATCTCTCGCTGCTGAACCAGCTACTTGCTCAAAAGTTCATTGTCCTAAAGGGCTTACATCATGTTGAATTAACTCAATGAGAGAGCGCATAAATTATGAGCTTGTATTTTAGAACGGAAATGAATAATGGTGAAACTAGAAAGGAAGGCTTAGCCAAAGCTGCTTCGGATGGTGCTACGTACATCTAGCCGTGAAACCAAGGGGATAAAAAATAAAATAAAAACTCTTTGTTGAAGATGAGAATGTCATGTTAAACTATGTACTTGTCTGTAAATTTGGTGGCAAAAAGTCTTTATTAATTCGCCGAAAATATTCTTCTCTTAGGATAATAGCTCATGCTTTCTGATCGTGGGGTATGATAGCTAGCATGTTCTATGACTGCTTCACTACCCAAAGAGACAAGTAAATACACATAAAGAGACTGCAAATTCATCTTCTTCATCGATCATCATTATTTTTGACATTGATATGTAAATCTAGATCACAACGTACGTAAAATATCCATGATCACATTAGAGACGGATAAGAAATAACAAGAAAAAGATGCTCCTTCTACGTACTGCCAGCCGAATTTCATTTTGTCAAAATAATGTACATTTATCAATCAAATTCATATCTTTAATTAGTTGACATATAAATTTTTAAAAAATAGTTATTCTATTTCTGGCGTTTAATTAATTGTACAGAAAATTGAAGGCATCCAGAGGATCATCCAAAACTCCCAGCATATATAGTATATCATGCCCTCAACATGTAATTAAAGATACATATTTCATTGCAGAATTTATATTGAGGTAAGCTCGGAATTGCTTCAATTATCATACTATAAAGCATGAAGTTGCCAACATCAACCCCGTCCATAATAGGACACGAACCTATATACTGAGTGAGAAGAACAAAAATAAAAATAAAATCATCCATAGTAGAAGGACTCGAATCTAAATATTGAATCAGTGGCTCGATCAAATTCATATATTGATTTGGGACGAACCAAAATAGTCTTAACCTTCTACGGCAGGATTCGAATCCAGATAATCATGGAGACGTACACCAGAGTAAAGTAAGGAACAGTACTCTCATTATGGGCTTTCTCTCTAAGCTCCTTGTATGATTTTATGGAGGTCACTGAATTCATGAGCGTAATATATCCGTTAGAAGAAGGAGGATTTATTCAGCCTGTCAGTTGGCAGTTAGAAAAGTAAAAACTATATAAGGAAAAAAATCCAGACATTTTATTTATCCCCGCATCCGTACCATACAAACACAGAACACTACAGTACTTGGAATCATGAAAATGTCCGACTGTCTACAATCTGACATGTCCTAAAAATTAGGCACCACCTTCCTGTCAGTTCCATCTTGGTACCTTGTCTTTAATCATCTCTCTTAATTGATCCTCTAATCACCTAATTGCCCCCTCCTCAACCTCTCTCCCTCTCTCTCGTTTTCAATTTCTTCTCCATAACCCTCACTCTTCTTCACACTCACACACACATTCTCTCCGTGCAAATCTCTCACTAGACAACCATGCCAGGTCTTGTCTCTGTTAAAACCCCGCCAGATGCACCACCACTTCACATTTCTGTCCCTGAGATCCTACCCGGATCCTCAACCCGACCCGAACAACAGCCACCACCCAGAACCCCGACTCCCAAAAAACCCCCATCTCCTTCTCCTTCCCGATCCAAACCTTCCCCTGCCCGCTCCACTAAAAAGCCTCCACCGGATTCTCCAAACCCGAACTCTCTCCTCTCGGACCCTTCGTTGGATAACCCGGATCTTGGCCCGTTTCTCTTAAAGCTCGCCCGTGACACTATTGCATCTGGTGAAGGACCCATTAAGGCATTGGACTATGCAATTAGAGCATCAAATTCGTTTGAAAGAGTGGCAATTGAGAAAGGAGAGGAGCCAAGTTTGGATTTGGTTATGAGTCTTCATGTTTTGGGTGCTATTTATTGTAGTTTAGGGAGGTTTGAAGAGGCAGTGCCTGTGCTTGAAAGGGCTATCAAAGTGCCTGATTTCAGTAAAGGAATGGATCATGCACTTTCTGGGTTTAGTGGTTATATGCAGTTGGGGGATACTTATTCAATGCTGGGTCAAGTTGATAAGTCTATTGAGTGCTATGAGAAGGGGTTGCAGATTCAGATCGAGAGCTTGGGGGAGATTGATCCACGAGTTGGCGAGACTTGCAGGTTTGTGGGTTTTGGATTTTCAACTGTTTTTCTTAATGGGTTGTTTTTGTTTTCTGAGATTTCTTTGTTTTTAAAGTGTTTATTTTGTGTGAAAGTAAATTTTATATATTCGGGTAATTAAGATTGGGACTTTTGTCTTAATGAGAGATTAAGATTTTCACGTATGATTTATATGTGTTTTTCTTCTTTTTTTCACTGATTATGCTAATGCTAATGTATTTGGAGGGGAAGTGTTGCTTTTTGGGCGTTCTTTTTTTTTTTTAGTATGGTTGTTAATAGGGCAATTAAGATTGATTATTCCTTAAACAAATAGATTTTGGATTTCTTACCATGAGATAAATTGTGATATCTTTTGTTGGAGGGAATTATACTGTAGGCTATTTTTAGGAAGAGATGTGAGCTTAAGTTTTGCTGCTGGAGGCTAAACTATCCATTTATGTAAATCTTCCTATTTGTTTGGCGTGTTATATATTTGTATATACTATGCAGTGATATGATCGTGTTTTTTTAGCAAATCCGTGGTTTTATTATTACTTCTTTGCTTGATATGATTTTGTTTATGTTTATGTTTATGTTTGCCAAATTCTCTAGGTATTGTTTTTTCAAAGTCTGATTAAATGAGCCTGACATGTTTAATACTGAGTTTTTGGTGTTGTCTGCTTAAGATGTATAGTACAAGTAAGTTTGAATCAGCATGCTTCTTCTTCGTTTAACTCGATTTTAGTCTATTAATTTGGAGATGCCAGGTACTTAGCTGAGGCACATGTTCAAGCTATGAACTTCGATAAAGCAGAAGAATTGTGCAAGAAAACACTTGAAATTCATCGTGCACATAGTGAACCGGCATCTATTGAAGAAGCAGCTGACCGAAGGCTGATGGCTCTTATATGCGAGGCAAAGGGAGACTATGAACCAGCACTTGAGCACCTTGTCCTTGCCAGCATGGCAATGATTGCAAATGAACAGGACAATGAGGTTGCTGCTATTGATGTCAGCGTTGGAAACATTTACATGTCTCTTTGTCGCTTTGATGAGGCTATTTTCTCTTATCAGAAGGCACTCACTGTCTTCAAGTCATCAAAGGGTGACAACCACCCTTCGGTCGCATCTGTCTTTGTACGTCTTGCTGACTTATACCATAGGACTGGAAAACTCCGAGAGTCCAAGTCTTACTGTGAAAATGCTCTGAGGATATATGCAAAGCCTGTACCAGGAACCACGACAGAAGAGATTGCTGGGGGATTGACTGAGATTTCAGCCATTTTTGAATCTGTAGGTGAGCCCGAGGAGGCATTGAAGCTCTTGCTAAAGGCAATGAAGTTGTTGGAGGATAAACCAGGACAGCAAAGTACTATTGCTGGAATCGAAGCTCGAATGGGAGTGATGTTTTACGTGGTTGGGAGATATGAAGAAGCAAGGAACTCATTTGAGGGTGCTGTGACAAAACTTAGAACCAGTGGTGAGAGGAAGTCAGCCTTCTTCGGGGTTGTGCTGAACCAGATGGGATTGGCTTGTGTACAGCTGTTTAAAATAGACGAGGCTTGTGAGTTGTTTGAAGAGGCGAGGGCGATACTAGAACAGGAGTGTGGCCCATGCCATCAAGATACCATTGGAGTATATAGCAATCTTGCAGCAACTTATGATGCTATGGGAAGGTAATTTGTCATTCATTTCAAACTTTTGCCACTCAATATTACTACTTCAGACATCCATCTTATTATTATGACTAGAGTGGTTGAATTATCCATTTTGACGTTGGTTTTGTATTTTGTCCCTGGGGAGGATTTCTGGACAGTATAACTGATCGAGTCTATGTTAAGTTTATCTCATTTGTTTCTGTGAAGTTGTTGCATGTGCTTCTCTTATCATGAAAAATATTTATTTGATGTCTCTGTCTCCACTATATATGCATTGATGAGATGAGAAGATTTATGGTGGAGTTTAAGCGCTGAATTATGGTTTACATCTTGAAGTGTATATTCAAGTCTTATAATTTTGTTTGTTAAAGCTTATAATAGAGACAGCATTCTGGAAAGATAAGCATATGGCTAGTTTTGAGGTTTCAATCTTACTACTTCAAACATTACTTAAAGCTGGAGATTCGTTTATTTATTTTCATCCGATGTTGAACTTTATGGCTTCCATTGCAGGGTTGAAGATGCAATAGAGATCTTGGAGTATGTTCTAAAACTTAGAGAAGAAAAGCTTGGAATTGCAAATCCTGATTTTGAAGACGAGAAAAGTAGGCTAGCTGAGCTCCTAAAAGAAGCAGGCAAGGCTCGTAACAAAAAGGCAAAATCACTGGAAAACCTCATCGATCCTAATTCAAGGAGGAATAAGAAAGAATCAACGAAGAAGTGGGGTTTTAGAATTTGAAAATGTATGGCAAGTATTTATCCACTTTACCACACCTGCACATTCTGTAGCTTAGAAGATCCTGTATAGTGTCAAAGTTATAATCTGGTGAGTTTTCTGTTTCTTGCGCTTTGAAATCCCAATTTGTTTGTCTATTTGAATTGTTTTATTGATTGTCTGTATTGTGACCTCAAAGGTGTTCACCGAATGGAAGAATGTTCATCTGAGCAAATAAATTTTGAGAATGCCTGCTGTTTTCTTCTGCATTTCTCTATCACGATTCTGCATCCCCCACTTATTGTTGTAATATGAACTCAAGAATTCATGTGGTATACACAACTCCTCAAATGGTTTTGCATGGATTTTCTCCTTTCCTGTTGGTGATAAAATTTTGCCTAATCTTCTAGTACTCTGCCAGAGTATGAGCCAGCGGAGTGGCATCAGTAATAGCTGGTAAAAATTTATGTTGCCTTCATTCTAAATGATTGCACTGCTCAACCAATGATAGCATGTGGATTTGCAATCCCTGTGAGCCACTAGACACGGAGGACTGACGGGAGGTTCTTTCATAAAAGCAGCAACGTAAGTTCTCGTCCATTCAAAGGCTACCATGATTATGCGTAGCCAATCCCAGCCATATTTCTGTGGATTGTTTCAACTCATGTCTGAATAATATATCCTATCATGACTTCAGTGCCCACGATACTCAATATTGGAGCATCTTCTCGTAATCAATATCAGGTGATAAGATATCTATCAAGAACTAGATAGATTGGAAGGAAGCGTCATTTTTGTTGGGGCATACCATTCATTTGGGCACTGCAGATTTCTTGATATGGTACTGAACTGTACTGCCATGGCCCATGGTTCCATGAGTCCATGTCCAGGTTAATTGTAATGCAATCCCTCGTTTACATGGACAAGCCCCTGAGGAATTAGCTGCTGTAACTTTGCTTTAAATGAGGTGACAACATGCTCTAACCATACTGAGGAATATATTCCTTGTCTTTAATGGATAAATAAAGAAAATTAAAGTACCTCAATTGAATCCATCTTTAGTGGTTGGCTCACCGGCTACCTCCACCCAATCTAATTCTTTTCTTCCGTGTATATGAGTTTTTTAAATAAAAATATATTAAAATAATATTTTTAAAATTTTTTATTATTACCATATTAAAATCATTTAAAAACACCTACAAAACATCAATTTAATATTTTTTTTAAGCGAAAAACTTAGCAACTTAAATGCAATGAAATCTTGGGGTGGTTTTGTATTTAATGAATTGTGCTGCTACTCTAATGAGCGTTGAAATAATGAATTTGATTTGGAGTTATTTAGTAATAGAATTCCATCACCATCCATTTTTACACTAAAACTAGCCACTACGAAGCCAGCACATGGCTATACTTTTGAGCTCTTTTTTAACATATAGATAAGCTTCTTCTCTTCTTCTTTTTCTTGAAATGCATAGATAAGCTAACCATATCAAATAACAATGGCGTCTTATAATTACTTCGCAGCAAATATTTTCTTCGAGGAATTAATGACACCAAAATCTCCATAAAAGAAGAAGAAGAAGATCAAATAGCAATAACTTGACAAGGAAAGCAAATCCTAGATAGATGCATGTGCGCTTCAAGACCTCGCCATGACCCACCTTCCACGGAGCAATTATTCATAGCTCATGAGTATCAGGTACGTTAGAGGCGACGGGGGTCAATGAATAGTTGATATAGGAGTTGAAGGAGTGCGTTCTTGGAAGTTGGAATACCCAATAATTATTTTATCTCCACAAACCATGATATTACTATACCACATTTGTTTCATCTACCCATTAATTCATATTTTTATTTTTATTTTTACTTATCTATCTTATCACACAAAATAAAATAAAATAAATGATTGAACTTCATTGAAAACATATTTTTTTTGAAAATTTTTATTTTTAAAAATACATGGAACAAAACTAAACTAGAAAAATAATAAAACTTTATATTATTTCCTTATTTGCATCTTAAACTGGGATCTCTTTAGGATTTTTCTAATCGATTCTCCTATTTAGTTTTTTTTTTTTTTTTTGCATGATCTCCCATTATATAGTTTTTTGATTCCTTGGACCCTTTTTCTTTCTTTCCTCTTTTTTCATCCCTTATATTCTTTCTTTTTATTATCTTAAATTTTATTTATCTATCTCATCACACAAAATAAAATTAAAAAATGATTAAACTTCATTGAAAACATAGTTTTTTTTAAAAAAATACATGACAATTATTTTTATAATAATTCTTTTCTATTTTCAAACTTATCCCATCCTAAAGTTACAAATGGACGAAAAGTAAAAAGGGATTAAATACAGGAAGCGAGTTAAGATACACGTGTTAGTGCAAATTTCACGAGCCAATTCCTGCAATGCATGTAACCATTTCTTCTGGATTCACCTGCCAAATTTTAGCTTTCAAGACACGCACTTTATCTCCTTAATTCCTCTCCCTTGTTTATGAGACTCTTTATCTATATTTTCTTTACATCAAAACATCTTCAATATAAGAAATTAGATTTCTTCACTTTAGTTTAATTAGAGCCTCACATCTCAGAATCATGGTTTCTGCAGACCTTGTTAGAACTGTGGTTGGCATCATAGGTAAGAAGGTTAATTATTTAGTTTCTTAATTATATAAAAAAGATGTTCTAAGTAGTTTCTTTAAGCTCCATTAACATTCTGAGGGATTTTGTAGGTTTCTTGTATGTGTTTTAGAGAAGAGGAGAATGCTTTTGGGTTTCTTATAATTAATTTTTCTCTAATGATGTGGGATTTGTTTGCTTATCTTGTAGGAAATGTCATCTCACTTCTCCTGTTCTTTTCACCAGTGTAAGTACTACTGCGAATGGTTCTTGAGCACACAGTCTCTTGAACTGCGTGGATATTTTATAAACCTTGTCAATTTGAGATACCAACGCTGTGTGGTTTTTGTATGCATGTTCAATCTGATTATTACTTTATCCTTATATCAATTTTCTTTCTCAGTTTAATATATTCTATAGCATGCTTTGTCTATTTGATATTATTTAAACCAAATTATGTGAATTATAAAGTCGCCCCATTTTTTTAATATATATATAGGTTTTTGTATGCATGTTTAATTTGATTATTACTTTATCGATCCTTATATCAATTTTCTTCCCCATTTTTTTTAATTTTATATATATATATATATATGCTACATCACAAGAAACATTGGCCAACCACTTCATCTGGGACCAAATTACATATGCATTTTCTTTTATTATTGTTTTTGTCTTCAAAAATAAATTACAAAGACTTGATTTGCAGAACCTTCTTTAGAAAGTAAAATGTAAAACTTGCATGTTTTGAATATTAATTTAATAACTTACCTTTTCTTTTATTGACTTTCTCAGGCCAACTTTTGTACAGATATGGAGAAAGAAATCAGTGGAGCAATTCTCACCAGCCCCGTACCTTGCAACCATGATCAACTGCATGGTTTGGGTCTTATACGGACTACCCATTGTGCACCCCAACAGCACCTTGGTTTGGACCATAAATGGAACAGGGGTTGCTATTGAGATGGTCTACCTTCTCCTTTTTCTTATTTACTCAGACAAGAAAGGGAGGTTTAAGGTGCTCCAAATTCTGCTTGTTGAGGTTGTATCCATCGCTCTCCTCGCCACTCTGGTCCTAACTCTAGTCCATACCACCAAGAAGAGAACTGCCATTGTTGGAATTGTTGCCATAGTTTTTAACACCATGATGTATGCTTCACCTTTATCTGTCATGGTTAGTCTCCTAAATCATGCAAATTTCAGTCAATTCCTTAAATCTTGATTGCTCTATGTATCTTTTTAATTTCATTGTGGTTTAATATATATGGACTGTGACATAATGCCATGTGTGTGCTGATTTTCATAATGGAGGTTACTAGCTAGATTAGGAGAAATTGTGAGCTTAATTCTGGGCTAAATATAATTTGTTCAGTTGACTGATAGGATTGTTTTAATCATGCAGAAAATCGTGATTACTACAAAAAGTGTGGAGTACATGCCATTTTACGTCTCCCTTGCTTCCTTTGCCAATAGTGTTGCCTGGTCTGCTTATGCTTTTATCAAATTTGACCCCTTCATTCTGGTAATTATCTCTCCCGCCGCCGCCCCTCCTCTCTTTGTGTGTGTTCTAAATTAACATAGTCCTATGGTTTGTTTTTCAGGCTCCCAATGGAACGGGCGCATTATTTGCAGTGGCCCAATTGATCCTGTATGCTGTGTACTACAGATCCACACAAAGACAGATAGCAGCAAGGCAGGCCAAGGGTGACGTGGGCTTATCAGAGCTGGTTGTCAATGGAAGCTCGAGGAAGACAAATTCCTCTCGGAATGGCCACGGTTCAGAGGGCTGAAAGAGAAGAAACCAGCTAGCTATCCGCGCTCTGATTGTGCAAGGAAAAATAAATGCGTCTATTTACTAAAATAAACCAAGAAGCATATGCTTTTAAAAAATATGGTTTTTTAAGGGATGCTATTTATCTAATTAAGGCTGAAGCTGATCCGAGTTCACGGTGATATCTTGTTTTTTTTATATCAAGAAAGTGATATATTAATCCAATCCTCGGTAAACCCAAATTAATTACTAAATTCATGACTCCGTTTATGAGCATTACCACAATGCGTTAACTAGATTGATCAATCATTTTTTTTTTCTTTTTGTTCTTCTCTTCTCCTTCAATAACATCAGGCTGGATGAAATTTAATACTAAATCGAAGAATTATTAGAAAAATAAAAAAAGAATCAATTAAAAAATGCTAGAATCAATCAGCATGATGAATTAGAAGTGATTTTAAAAATATATTGTTTTATAAAGTGATGAACTCGTGTAATTTTGAAAAAATAGCAATTTTATAAAGTGAAAAACTCGAAATGATTTTTAAATTTTTTTTCATTTTTAAATATGATTTTAAAATATATAGTTATTTTATAAAGTGACAATCTCGAAGTGATTTTAAAAAATATAGTAATTTTATATAGTGACTACCCCAAAGTAATTTTAAAAACATTTTATTTTATAGAGTGATAAATTCGAAGTGATTTTCAAAATCTAATTATTTTATAAAGTAACAAACTCAAAGTGATCTTAATAATTTAGTTATTTTATAAAGTGATAAACTCAAAATACTACCCTGAATGTCATGGGTCAAGCTATCAGGTCAGGTTAAATTTTAAATAAATGATATATCAAGTTATCCTGATATCATTACTTGGACCATAGATTTTGAGGATTAAGTTGAGTTGGCTTACCTTTCATTATCTAGGTTACATGTTTATCATACAATCTTGGGTTTACTCGAGCCAAGTTTTTTAGTCTTTTTTTTTTATCTAATTAGATATTTCCTATTTTTTTTCTAGGTTATCGTGGTTATTTTTTCAATAAAAAAAGATTTGTTCTTTTTTTTAATCACCTCATTAAAATAAAGTCTACTTATTCAACTCAATCGATGCTATAATTTATTCCTCATTTTTTTAATTTTTTATCTTTTTGTTAACTTATTTTTCAATTTAATCCTTTTGTGTAATGAATTTTTTTTTTTGGATTCCATCCTTCGGCATTTGATTTGTTGACTTGAGGATTGAACTTTTATTTTTTTCATGTGTGGTGCTTTCGTTCTAATGACTCGTGTCATTGGTTTTAAAAGTTATATATTGCATGTTTTTCAAACCAAACTCGGGGATCAACCTGGAGTAAGTCTTGGGTCGTGAGTTAGGTGGGTTGATTTAGATTAACTTGGGTCAGGTGAGTTGACCCGAGTCAATCTTTTTTTATTTTATAAAAAATATAAAATAACATTGTTTTTTTTATATATAAAATTAAAGATAAAGACCAACCGGTTTTAACTAGGTTTGTCAAGTGATAATTGGTTAATCAAGACTATAACTCTGGTTATTAGATTTATTTTTTTCATTGAAATATATTTTGTGGCTTCTAAACATTTTATGAAAAAATTAGTGTGGTTCCCCATCTAGTATAATACTATTAATGATATTTTATTTTCATATTTGCTTAGGTAATGTAAAAGTATTTTATGATTACATTTGGTCATTGTCCATGATAAAAGAAACAGATGCATAAAAAATATAAATATGTTTAGTTCAAGAGATATAAATAAAAATATAAAATAAATATATCTGAAACAGTTTTAAAATGAATTATATATTTTAAAAATAGAAAATACAGAAAGATATGTCTTTTATATCTCAATTTTATACTTTATATTCTTCCATTATAAAAATAGCATTCCATGCATTATATTAAAAAGTTAAAATATTAAAATATATATATAAAACAAAAAAAATAGTAAATAAATGGAGTGTTTGGGAACGCGGTGCAAACCGCGTTCCTCAAAATTTGAATATTTTTTT
Source organism: Populus trichocarpa (assembly GCF_000002775.5). NCBI lineage: Eukaryota > Viridiplantae > Streptophyta > Magnoliopsida > Malpighiales > Salicaceae > Populus > Populus trichocarpa. Next base: position 15,849,236 of record NC_037287.2, on the reverse strand, counting down.
TGTTTAAAATGAAAGTGTTTTTATGTTTTTGGATTATTTTAATGTGCTGATGTCAAAAATAATTTTTAAAAAATAAAAAAATTATTTAATGTATTTTTAAACAAAAAAACATTTTAAACCATCACTGTTATTACAATCTCTAACATACTCTAAATAAGTTGGATTTTATACGATTCAGTTTAATCTTTATCGAAGCAGACTTAATTGGATAGGCTGACACCAAATATCCACTAGATCAGGTGTAATTATCATACTTAATGTGTCTCTTTAGATAAATTTCTTAGTAACACATATCATCTCTAAAAATCGACATGGTTCGTGCCTTGGCCTAGTTATTTTTAACTTTTTATATTGTAATGATATTGAAGATAATTATTACTATATCATAAAATTACGATAACATAATTTTAACCTTTAATTTCTTGATGATAAAGGTAAAATAAAATATAAAAACAATTTATTTATCACTTAATTTATTTAATAATGATGTGACTTGTCTAGTTATGATCCATAGATATCAGCAGACTATGAATGGTTCCAGCAGTCTTTCACTAAGCAACCTATTGGCTTGGAAATGTTTGGGTCTTTCACCGAACTCTTTGAAAGAAACAAACTAGGCTTTTAATATATGAGAACCCTCGGCATGGAAGGGATATATGTAATCAAATATAGTCATTCCAGTCACCCTGGCAGTATATAAATCTAAAGAAGTGGATCTCTATAGCTCGAAGGAAAATTTCTTACATTCCAGTCAACTTCTCTGAACCAAAATTCTACAGCTTCGTTTGCCTAGTAATCTAATAATTGTGCTCAAAACTTTCCATATTTACAATGACGGCCTAATCATAACTCCCCAGTGCTCTCACAGGAGCTCCCAAGATTGGCATTTGCATCATGAACTGAGAGCCTGATTATATTACTGCTTGATGATCTTGAAACATCCATGCACTCCAGCAAGTCAGCATCACATGCTATCAGAACCCACTCTTGATCATCATCCAGATACTTGATGTCAAAAGTACCCACCTCCAGCTTCAGCCTCTTGGCCACTTCCTCTTTCAACTCCACAATCCCAGAACTCAGAGAAATTCGAAACCTTATTACGTCTTCCCTGTATGTTGCCTTTATGGTTACACTCTTCATTTCTTGCCTAGGTGTTGCCTGCGGAATTGCATGCAAAGGAGCAGCAAACATTTGTGTGGGAAGCATATTGAAACATGGAGGATCTGTCCAACTAGATTCTGGAACTCGTTCATCCACAATAGCTTCAGCCACAGCAGGACAAAGGTTTCTCAAATCTTTCGAGCTCCCCGCATCCTCTATTAGCATTCCACCAAACGGTTCATGGGCTTCTGTTGCAACAAGAGCATCAGGTATTGAGTATGCAGATGACAGATTTTGTTCCTTGGTTTGTTGAAGAGCCAGTCCAGGTGATCCCCCAGCTTTAATACACCGCTCATGGACAGGAGAAACAGATGGGTCCTTTACAGGTGCACTTTCATTTTCTGGGCTACCTTGGCATGAGTCATGAGAAGTAGGAGTCCCTGCACTCCCATCCCTTGAGCCACTCCTTTTTTTGGATCTGTTTGAGCCTCGACCTAACTCTGGTGAAAACCTGTTTTGCACAGTGAGTTTCTCTTGACTCAATATTCTATATCCTAGCAATTGATCTTCAAAACCAGCCTGCCCATCACTTCCTGGTTTTCTACAGGTAGGTGATCCATTCCTGTTGCCATGATATTCAGGGGGTTTAGAGTTTGGTGAGGTCTGTTGATTGCTCCCATTCAAATTGGAAGGCCAAGAGATGGTGCCATCAGCAACATGAAGTGGACTTGTAGTAAGAGGAGTTAAATCAAATGTTCCTTCAGTGCCTTGGACTGATTCAATTACCCACTTTAGCTTAGACAGGGAACGATTAACCTTGTTGATCTTGCGAGATGGCCAGCGGGAGATCCCATGCTGCCTGCAAATGCGCTTCATTGTAGTAGGGCAAACTGTAAAGTGTGACACAAGAAATTGTCTAAGAAAAATCCATTTATAACATCCTATATCACAACATTAACCAGCATTTATAAAGAAATAAATCAGCATCTTTGCAATGACAAGAGAAAATTGCAAGTAACAATTTTTAAGTGTGTAATCATACCACCAAGTCTCTTTGCAGCATCTTTCAGACTTCCAGCAAAATATTGTTGGAGAACCTCTAGACTAATTGTTTTCTCTGCCTTTCCGCGTTTCCTCTCTGTTGGCTTTTTTGTCCCTTTCTTCTCTGGATGAGATGGAGGAGTTTGTCTTCTGTCAGCTTGAACAGCACTGCCTCCATTTTTTATGACATCCAAGTCAAACATTAACTTGTTCTTTTCTGAATCAATTTGCTCAATGTGTCCTTCATTTGGCAACATATTATCACCAGGGGGAGATTTTGTAGGTTGGGGTATCTGAATGCATTCAAGTCTCCCATTAGTAGTGGCTTCAATCATCTCTACAAATCCTTCCTCTTCAAGGTCCATCCCTGAAGCAACCTTGAGACTCTGGAAATCCTGCTTCATTGTTGCCAATATGGAGCCTAAAAATGTCTTCTGTTCGTGACTGTCTGTGATGCTAGGGGGCAGAAAAAATTCAAGAATATAATCATCATCTCCAGTATAACTGCTCCGCAAGAAGATTGCAAAACAGCTGGTTAATCCAAACATGCGTGCATAATGTACTAGAGGATACTCAGTCTTGCAGAACTGGGTGATATCTGGGCAGAAGCATGAGTTCTGGGACAAAAACGCCCTCCCAGCAACACCCTGACCCTTTTGTAAGTGATGCTCAAGACAGGCCTCCCGAAAACCCCACATGCGAGCATCCACTACATAGAATGCCACATCAGTAGTGGACATACAGACTTGGCCATTGCAATTGCCATCAAAGCTGGTACAACTCTTCTTCAGACCACCACCATACGTTAAGACACTACGATGTATGCATGGAACCCATGTCTGAGCCAAGGGCAATTTATGAGTTTCACACACCATTGTCAATATCTCCAAGATTTCAGACAGCGCATTTTGGCGACCTTCATTACAAATCTGGTTTAAAAGCAGTGCCAAGTATACGTCTGTGAGAATAGAGGGGCAAGAAATGAAAGAAGAGCACAAGTTTTATCTGGTTGTTCTCCCAACAATACCAGATTTTACATAAAATATATCGTTACAGCTCACCTGTATGCTTGGAGGATCCAATATCTCTGAACTTTTTAAATTTACTGCCTGCAGAATAACTGAAATTATGTGACTGGGGAATCTCAATATGTATTATTTGCCAATCATATATCCAAGTTTTCCAAAGGAAATCCAGTTAAAAATTAAAGGAGAGCACCGAGCTCAATTAGGAAAGGAAATAACATTGTGATTAATGTGCATATCTAGAGGAAATGAAACCCAACCTCAAGTGCCTTGCACACTTTATCAACCTCAGGTGCATAGTTGATCTTCTGTGAATTCATAATGAGCTCAAGAACACCAACACAAGACTGTCCAGAAGGTTCAAAGACCGGCAAAGCCAATGTTCCTCGGACATTGTAGCGTAGAGCATGATCAAGCCGTGAATACTCCTTGCTGGAGTAATACTGAACATTTGGAGTCCATTCTGGAGATTTTTGTCTGAAAACACGGCCAGGAAGCCCAAGCTCTCTGTCACTCTCGCCGTCCACAGAGAACATGTACATGAGAGAGACCATCCTATACTGATGAAGTCCATTACTATGAGGGTCCAGAACAAAGGGTTGCCCTGAAGTTGTCAATACATGTTGACCCCCATTCTTCACAGGTGCCCAAACCTGAGCTAGAACATGTTGTTCAGTTGATTCTTTGAAATATCTTAGGGCCTGTGTCATTCTCTCTTTTATCATACAATACCCATCTGGGTTGTCAATAGGCATCAATCCCAAAAATGGAGAAGGAAGTTTACTGTTATCATCATTTTCCCCTTGGCTTTCGGTTATCAAATTTGGATTACCTGCATTAAGCAAATTTCCAAGTTAGAAAAGAAAAAACAAACAAATGATCACCATCCTGATGGTGCTTAATGAGTTGTAGTACTATATAGAGAAGATAAACTGCAAAAAACTAAATGATGCAGTTAACTGGTGAAAGAGCAGGAGCAGCCTACTTGCCGTTTAGGAACCCAGCCCAAATAGCGTTTCACAAAAATTTGAATTTTTTTTTGTTTAAAATTAATTTTTTTATGTTATTAAATTGTTTTAATTTCAAAAATAAATTTTAAAAAATTAAAAAATAAATATTATTTTAATACATTTCCAAACAAAATATACTTTAAAAAACAACCTTATACATTACCAATAGCTACTGTAGACTTGCAAAATCCTCAGTATGATCACAAACTTCTTCGAAGGATAGAAATTTAGTGAAAAGAACACTAAACTTGAATGAAGCCTCCAAATTGAAGACAGTACTGAGTTTGGGTATTAACTAATATTTATCCATTTGAGGGAAGACAAAATTAAGGCCATCAAAACAGAAACAAATTAATGGCATCACTTTTTTGTTCTTCTTAGTTTTTGGCTTTCTCATCTTCCAAAACACTGGAGATCATGTTTATGTTTCATTTCTATTGCTGTAAGTGTTGGCTTTTGTAGAATCATGTTCCCAGAGTTCCAATTTCTGTGATAGAGATTGCCTTGAGAAAATTCTAATCAAATTCAAACACCAATGAGTTTTCAATCCCTCAATACAGTCAGCAAAACAAAATAAATACTACATGATCACATCAAAAAAACTCAAATTAACCAATCAAAAGCACCAAACATGACCAAAAGAAAGGCAATAAAACCTCAACACAGAAAAGAAAACCCAACATCAACTCTCTCTCTCTCTCTCTCTCTCTCTCTCTCTCTCCACATTCACTACCACACACAGAGTCACAAACTTTTCAATCTGAGAAAGTAAGAGGAAAAAGTCGAATCATTTCTAACACAAAACCCACCAAAAGAAAGCTAAAATTACAACTTTTTCACCTCTTCTCAGCCAAAGAAAGCAACTTTAGCATTTAATACCCCTCATTCATTCACGTACAAAACACCAAAGTTCAAGAAAAAAAAAAGGAAAGAAAAGAAAATTAATCAAAACACGTGACTAACATGTGAGTAAGATAGGATAATCAGACAAGCGGGGGGCAGCAGCAGCAGCGAAAGCAGGGGAAGCCTGACCAGAAGCAGTAGCAGCAAGTCTATCATCAACGGCATCAGAGAAAGCCCAAAGAGGAGAACAAGGTTGTTCAGTAGAAGTAGAAATAAGAAAAGGAGACATGGGGTTTGAGGACATGAAAGAGATCTGATCTAAAGGCCAAGAGTTATCGAGATCAAGATCCAACTCCATTGACTTCATTCCTTCTGGCTCACCTCCACCTCCTCCTACTCCTCGACCTTCTATTGGTTTTTGCATTTTTGTTTTGTTTCGTTTCTTAAGATTGTGAGTAGATTATATTCAAAGAAACAATGCTTTTACTATGTCTTTGTTGTTGTGTCATGGGAAGATATGTTATGGATGATGATGTATTTTCCATTTTTTTCGTCGGGGGGAGAGAGAGAGAAAGGAAGTGGGGTCAAGAGACAATTTTTTTTTTGCAGGATAATGGTTGTGTGTGTGATTCCATGGAATCCATCAATTGTGCTTCTTGCTAGTTACTTAGGAAATGGAACATAATATATGGAACGACGATTCTCCAATTCACCCTACTAACCACACCAAAACCATCCAAGTCGCCGCATTCGTATCCATTTGACCCTATCAGCCATGGTTAATCTAATTAATTGAAATGATGTCGGCATCAGATTCTAATTTTGTTGTATTTTGAACGTGGTAGGCATAATTTCATCTTTCATTATTTTTTTATATAAATTAATTTTATTTTCACGATAAGTAAAAGATAAACTTTACAATAAAAAAAAATATTTGTATTAGATGAAAATATTGGCTTTTGATAACAAGCTTATCTGTATTTTATTTTTACCGGACAATTATCTTATTATTTTATATAATTTCATCAATATAAGTGTTTGTCAATAATAAAGTAGGTTAAATTAGTACTCCAATATATTTTTTTTGCAGGTGGTTTTTGGTTGATTTAATTAGATACATACAAATTATGATTATGATTTTTTAACAAATAAAATGTTAAAAAAACATGCATTCTCATTTTTCTAATAAAAAAATTACAACCCATAACAAGGTGTAAATTAACAATTTATTTAATTAGATATGTGTATAGTACTTATAATTTTTTTTTCTTAAAAAATTAAGAACACAACCATTTTCCCTTTTTCTACTAAAAAATTAATATTGTTCCCCACTGCATAGCGGGGGTTATGTGAGTAGTTCATATCTATTTTTTTGTACTTTATCTCCCTTCATTTACGTAAAACTTAAAACATTTTTTTTATTAGTATTTAAGGTTGTGTTTACTTGTGTAAAGTTTTTCCTTTTTTCAAATGTTTTTAACAAAACATAAAATTAAAGATAATGTGTTACTAATTTACGACAAAATTAGTATTTTTTTTGTTTTGTATTTTCTAATTTCTTGTTTTTCTAAAAAATTTAAAAGCATCAAAATGACTGTTTTTCAAATGCTTCACCAAAAAAATAAGAGTTTTGTTTGGTTTAGCTTCTAGCATTTTATGATTATTTCTTTTAATATTTTTAATTTAAGTTAAATAAGGGTCTTGTTTTATATTTTAAATATTTTCTATTTAATAAAATTATTTTCTCAAATCTTCATAGAAAAATCTCTTTAGAATAAATAAGGAAGCACAAAAAAAAAATGAAAGTAAATACAACCCAAATATTTTGTTTAGCTATATATCATGTAATGGAGGAGGGCTACCCTTATATATTGTGTATTCCGAAGTCTAAGAAACATGCCAAAAAATAAAAAAAAGGTTAAGAATATAATATTTAATCCTGATTAGTTTTACAATTAATATGAAGGGAGTTAATTATTAGGTATTTTGCAAGAAAAATAAATACCTTTCAATAGCAAAAACAAGAAAAATATTACAAAAATATGTTGGGTGTTCCGAAGTTTTTGAGTAGAGCAATAAGAAGTCCAGAACTAAAATTATAGCAAGCTGTTTATTTGGATAGAGTCGATGGAAACGAGTTGCATGGACATGATGGGGCCGCCATTAACGATCTTATCAAGTTCCAGCCTTGGAAGCCTCGGAGCTTCAAATGTTGGATAGGAGCTAAGCAGACAGGCTAGATGCGTATCTAATTAATATCTCTCGAGTTTTTTTTTTTTCCTCTTCTTCCCCTATCATCCATTCATGGATTGATTTCTTTCTTTCTTTTTTCTCTTAATTTCTGGCTCTCCCATGGAGAATGGGATGCATTTTGGTGCTTGAGAATGAGATAATAGTGGTTGTTAGTGTTTTTTTTTTTAATTATATTAAAATAATGTATTTTTTATTTTTAAAAAATTATTTTTATATTAATACATTAAAAATAATCTAAAAATATATAAAAATAATATTTTTTTAAATTCACGTCGTAGCCGGCCGAGTCCCGACACTCATGTAGCTTGAAAAACATCTCAATCACTGAACGTAAACGTATCCCTTTTGAAATTTGATTCTGCAGGGCTGTACGGCTGCTGTATGGCTGTTGCCCTTCGATAATGTGTACAGAAATATTATGGGGGTGCGTGTGGTTCTTGCAGAGAAGGTTCTTCAAGTTTCCACGTGGGGGTTTCCACACCAATCAATTCTGCATGTAGCATTTCGAGATTGCCACCTATGTTTTTTCCACATGAGATGACACGGGCAAGGTGTTTGCTGGCCCGGCCCGGTGAGGCCCACCTCCGTCCCTCCACCGGTAATCTCAGCCAAGAGAGGTAAACCTTAATTAATTATAAAGAAGATCATTAAGGCATTATCATTCATAAGTAGCAATCATGAAGGTCCATAAAGCCAGCACATTTACGGCATCTAATTGGTCAAAAAGAGGCGAGTTAATATTAGCCTGTACTTAATCATCAAGAATGATTAACGTATCCTTGGCGTTGCAGAAAGCAGAGAAAAAGAAGACAAAAAACATTGTGTGGTTTTGATGCGTTTCTGTGTGTGTAAATGACAACAAATTTACCAATCCTCAGTGGGCACATATATGGAGCCCACCACTCCCACTTGCGTCTGTTTGTTTTTTATATTTTTCTGGGCCGGATACCATCATAATATGAATTTGAAATATTTGAGAGTGTGGTTGCGGTTATTTTTTAAAGTATTTTTTATGTTGAAATGTATTTAAATGATATTTTTTTATTTTTTAAAAATTATTTTTAAAATCAGAGCATCAAAACGATTCAAAATATATAAAAAAATTAATTTTTAACAAAAACAATTTAAATTTTTATGAAACACAATTTGTACAACGTTTTCAAACGGTGTCTAAGCCTTTAATTTGGAGTGTATGAGGAAAATAAATAAGAAAAAAAAGTACATGAAAGTGGAACACCTTCTCCCCACCAATGCATAAAAAAAGAGAGAGTATAAAACAGGAGAAAATCCCTTTTCCCTCTTGAAAAGTCTTTTGTTTGTGGTCTCATGTTGGATTAAAGGAAGGGAAACTCTCCCATAAATTTAAGATAAAATGATAATTCTTTTCTTATGTAATTAATATTTTGTTGTGCAATACATATCAAATACACGACCACCAAACTTTGCAGTTTCCCCACTCATGAGTTTTTTTATTTCTCTTCTAACAAAGCACCATTATTGATTGTCGTCAACAAGATGCTTTAATTTTCGAAAAAATGATGACTACCGCCCAAGGAATCTATCCACGAGATGGGATCTAGATTCCTTGGCGAGCGAATGGTGGTGGATTTTGTGTTCCATATCTCCTTGAAAGGTTTTTTTTTTAATCCTTTTAGATATTGTTTGGAAACGTGGTGCAAACTGTGTTTCTAAAAAAATTTAATTTTTTTTTTCTAAAATTTAATATGTTTTGGATCGTTTTGATGTGCTGATATCAAGAATGATTTTTAAAAAATATAAAAAAAAATTGACATGCATTTTAGCATGAAAAATTATTTAAAAAACAATCGAAACTATACTGTCAAACATTCTCTTAAACGGGTTAATTTTATTATTCGAAATCTAAATTTCTGTACTTCATAACTGGCCGAAAGTTGAACTCCGAGCTCTTGCGTTACATGCATTCTACAAGTGGTAGCGTAGACAATTTATTCAAATGACCCGGAGATTGAGAAGAAGAGAGAATAAAAAAAAATAAAAAAAGGAAAAAAAAAAGATTGTCGTAACTGAATTTGTCTTTGACACTCATCGCACTAGGAGATTGCTAAATCCAATGATACTAAAAATTATCACCATACAAGGTAGAAGGTTGGACGCGTCGCCACAAGTTAGCAAATTCATTCGTAACAATTTTAAAATCAATCCCTATTAAATTTAACTGTTTTAAGAATTGAGAATTTCAAATAAAAAATAAAAAAACTCATGACTGTTTTTTACTGTTTAAAGATTATTTTTAATATCAAAATATTATTATTGGAAGGTTGAATTGATTATTTTACTATTTTTTTTAGTTGATTTTAGTACTTAAACAGATATAATTTTAATATCAAGCGATGAAAAACAGGATAATAAAAGGTTTTTACAATTCATTATAGTAACGAACATGGAAATATTATGGGTTTTTTTTTCACTTTGATCCTCAAAATCTTTTAGGGTTTTTTTAAATTTCAAACTTAGTTTTTTTTTCAATTTATCTTCTAACATTAGATTTACTGAGTATTGAACTTCATAATTTATTTTGATTTGCTTTATATTTTATATCGAACTAACAACATATCACACGCAATAAGATATGTTGGAAAACCTATTGATAATTATACAGAAGTATTTGATGTCATCTGTATTCCAATACTCGAGGGTCAACAAGCAACATGGTATATACACCATTATAAAAATAATTTAGCTAAAAGCTGGCTTAATGGTCTAGGCTAGTCATGCTCCCCAACTAAACTAATTAATAGAATATGAAGAATCCTTTAGAAAGCTGTTCAACAATTAAAGAAAGTGACAGTATTATATAACATCTAAACTATATTCCAATAACCTCGTTCCAGTACTCTCAGAGGGTCAACATATTTTGATGGCAAATTCACGGGGTTATATTGTGCTTTCATTGCAATTGGATAGAGCTTCAAATTAGTAACATTGCCTGAAAGCCTAATGGTTCTCAGGATGGCCGAAGATTAGTCATGGCATTGACAGATATCATTTACTCGCATTTAAAGTAAGTGAGATGAGCTGCTTATGGGCTGGAATGGACATAATCAAAGTCTTTAATGGCCTAAACTATCTGCAGAGGAGTAAATTTGTGCTCGAAAAATCCTTCCCAGGCTTTCTCTGTTTCTCTTCATACTCGTGAAGAGACAGACTTCGTTTATTTTTGGTCAAGTGGGGAGCAGAATAAGCAGATCAACATAACAGGGGAAACGTGGAAAAAGATAATAGAAGTCAATCATAAGGTAGATGACCAAAACAAATCAAACCCATAACGGGTTACATGGACATATCTAGAACATGCATTCGAGAAAAGAAATGCCTTTGCTCCGTCGGTCAAGTATTTGAGAGACAGAAACAACGGTTATCCTGATATGGCTTTCTCTGTGCGCGTCTACACACACGCATGTAACTTCATGCGTATCAACAAGAAGTTTTCTTGTACGAATAGCTAATATAATAAAAGCTTTCAGAAATTGACTTTTAGTAAGATCTTGATATCAACTAGGGGAATCACCTCTCTTGTACCGCGTGTGGAAATACATTCACATTTAAGACAGATGCTAGTAGTCTTGAACTGAACAATGCTACACTTGTGTGTTCTGCTTTAAAAGCAAACACAATACAATCGCTACAATACAACTACTGCTTTCTCCTTTAGAACATGCCCCTCTCAAGATTATCTTGCAACTTGGACGTGTAAACTCAGAATCTCCCGAAGAGAAATGCAATGAAGCTATTACTTGCCTCAAGCAAAGACGACGGGAAAAAGCCTACAATAATTGTCCCATACATGACAAGTGGAAAACCTTCTTGAATTCGATGTGGTCTTGGATGCACTCAACAGGATCATTCATCCACGGCGACAAGGTAGGGCTCCATAGATGTAAAAAAGAAGAAGATTAATTGTTAGTCTGTCTAGATGCCATTTGCTAATTAGCGTCTTGATTTTTGTTGGGGAGGGTATCCAGTCCCCGTTCCTGGAGGGTCTTTCCTTCTCAGTTGATGCTGCTGATGGGGCTGGGCAACACCGCGTGGCATAGGGATGTTACCAGGATTCATTCCACCACCCATCCCTGCCTGAGATGCGAGATTATAAGCCGTCATGCCCTGAGTTTGCATTCTCTGCAGGCCAATAGGCATTGGTCGTGGTGCAGATCTGTTGTTAACTCCATGAGCACCTGGTATGCCTCCAGAAACTGCATTTCCAGATGATACTGGCTGTGGAGGTTGAAGGCTAGTCGTTCCTTCAAAATCTGTATTTGTATCTACTGGACGTGTAGGATAATTGATGACTTTCTCTCCAGGTTGAGAGGGTACCAGGGCATTCCGTCCAGGGAGAGGTTCGCTTCGAAAATAATCGTGCTCTAGAGCTTGTGCAGCAGTTATACGCTTTTGAGGATCATATTCTAGCATCTTAGAAAGAAGGTCAAATGGAGCACCTTTTGGAGAGAGAGGTACAACACTATGTAGCCCAGTATTCTCATACTTGTGCTCTTGGATACGGTGCACATCATTCTGCCAATGTGGAAGGCTTGCAAGTGTTGGCCATTTTTCCAGTGTAGGATGGCCTAGGACCTTAAATATCTTGTCAAGTTGATCAAGCTGGAAAGGATTTGATGCTGATTTGGCTTCTGCCCCTTGAAAAAGTGGCTTCAAAGTCAGAAGTTCAGCAAAAATGCATCCAACAGCCCACATGTCAATAGCACTTGTGTAGTGCTTAGCCCCAAGAAGCAACTCAGGTGCACGATACCAAATGGTTACCACAACACCATTATCAGACAATGCCTTCAAGGGAGCTTGATATATCCTTGCAAGTCCAAAATCAGCAATTTTGACAACCCCATGTTCCTCTCCCTCACCCATAACTAAGATATTTGATGGCTTTAGATCTCTATGTATGATCCAGTTACTGTGCAGATAGTTCAGTCCATTGAGTAGCTGCCAGAGCAATGATTTAACAGTGTATTGGTGGATCAAATTGTTAACCTTGTCTCTGTGATGCCTGATGATTTCATAAAGGTCATGTTCAGCATAATCAAAAGCCAGATACAGTGACATATCAGTATGATTAATATGCACATTCACAAGCTTCACAACATTCTCATGAGTAATTTCCCTAAGCAGCATGATTTCACGGATGGCAGTGGGAGAGACACCATCACCATCCTTGGACTGCTTGAATTTCTTGATGGCAATGGACTTTCCACGATTTGCAGGAGACTTGGTTTTTGCAAGGAACACAAGACCATAAGTTCCTTCACCAATCTTGCCAATAAGATTGTACTGTTGCAGCCACTCTGGCTTCTCATTGTTGTTGCTGCTTCTATTATTGCCATCTCCCATGGTTGCTAAACAGCTTTGGTTGTCTGTCCTTACAAATTAGGTTGCCACATTGGCACTGAGATTGAAAAGCAAAGGACACCAGTCTCCCGCAACAGCTTATAGTTTCAGGTCCCCTGAAGTTAAAGGCAAGGGCTTACTGTCATGGAATTATTGAGAAGGTCATCTATTGAAAATGGTTCACAGTTTCTCTACAGCTCCATGTTCAAAAGCATAATGATTGCTTCAATAAGAGATTTCTGGAAATAACAGTTCAAAACGATATGGCATCTGCAAGGTGTTCGAATCTCAGTAAAACCTCTCCCTATCCAACAACTACTTGGAACACTATGTCCACAAACCCCAGCATCTCATTTCAATCTTATGAATTAAAGTAAGATACAACAAGATGACAGAAGAAATAACGTTATCCTTTTAACAAAACAGCACAAACAAAAATCTTGAAGACAACATAATAACACATGCTCTCACCAGGTAATGTAAATATATACAAATCTTCCATTTCTACTATAAACACCAATATCCAAAACAAAAAAACAACCAAACAATAATCAACAAGGGCATTGAAACACCTAAGATCATCAAAAACAGAGATTTCAGGGTTTCAGTTACAGCATCAAAGCGCTGCCAGAAGCATGCAAACTTCTTTTCCATAGAAATGGCTTAAATTTCAAAGTAACTTTGCACTTTTTTTCCAGTGACTGAATGAGCATGTCAATTGTATCGGATTAAACCACATGCTTCACTGCTTGTGCGCCCCGTCAATTCCTTTGAGTTTCATTCTAAACATATAATACATGCATTATTTGCCATTCAAAATTCCCACTAATTTGAATCTTCGTAACCGGCAAGACCAGTCTGCTTTAAAGTCTTCAATTTTACAATAACAGACCCTTCCAGGAAAAAAAATATAATCTTTAAAACCGAAACCATTAAAGAAACTAACTTTTCAGTTCCTAACTAGTTATAATACTCAGAAGAACATAAAAAAGCACTCTCTCAATAGCTAAAAACACAAAAATTGAATCCCACAAACCAAGCCCAGAACTCAGCCAATATTGAATGGTCAACAAAAAGCTAAAAAATCAACATAAATGAGAAAAAAAAAACTAGTAGAGCAAATCAACAAAAAATATCCAAAAAACTCACCTATCGAGCTGAGAATGGATCAAGTCAAGAACTTTACTACCGCTCAATAAAACCCAGATCTTTATTGCGGCCTCAAAGCGTCAAAAAAGGCAGCACGTTTTTGCTATTGAAACACAAACTGAGCGCATAAATCAATATGCCATGTCCTCTGTTTTGAGTCGGGATTTTTTTTTTATACAGGGAGCTCTGGTGTAGTTCGGGCTAGCTGATTTGGAACGCAAGGTACTGTTTGAAAAGGAAAATAAATAACCAATTGTTTTTTTAGGGGAAAAAATAAGTATTGCACATGTTTCATCACTGTATTCATCTTTCATTTTTTTCATTTTATTCTCCTTTCGATAAAGACATTATATATAATATAGGAGTATTATTTCATTTCTAACACATTAGAAGAAGGTGTTAGGTATTTTTTAATATCATGAAATTTATTCACTGATGAATGAAAATATTATATTTATGCTTAATAAAATATATTAAAAAATATATAAACTAATAAATCATAAAAATTATTATGAAGGCTACTTAAATATTTAAATTAAATATTTAAAGCAGAAAGTTAATCATTCCAGTAAGAATCAAAAGATAAATGCATGCGTGTTGAAATATTTTACCTTGATCATTATTTTTAGTTTATACATTTTTATTTATTTATCTTTGAGGTTTATTGTGGTTATTAAGTATATATGAATTTCGTTCTTATAAATATATCATGTAAATACAATGGATTCATCTAAAATTAAAGAAAAAGAATTGAAGATAAATTATAATAATCCCTTTGAAGTTTGAAGTATTATGAAATTATAAAAATCATTAAAAGACTAATCACAATTTTAAAAAATAGTTAAACCAAATTATAAACCCTCAAAAATTTTAAAAACTAATTTGAATTAGAATAATGAATAAAAGTAGTATGGGGTTGATAAAATATAGACAAAAAAAGAAAGAATACATTTGATATATAAGATTATGCCTGAACTAGTTGATCGGTTGGCTTAATTATGCTAAACCGGTCGACTGATTCAACTGGTAATGAGATGGAATTGAGGGTAAAATAGGAATTTCATGTGAACCCCAGAGAAAGGAAATGAGGGTTTTGAAGTTTTTTAATAAATCTTTAGAGAAATCACTAAAGAGAGCTAGATTTGATAAATTATTAAGGGATCAAAGACAAGAATTCAAGTTTTCTTGACAGTTTTGATTCTTGTAAAGAAGAGGAGAAATTAGGGAGAGTAAGATGAGAGAAGAGTTAAGCTTCCTTTAGCAAATCTTTCTTAATCTCTTTTGGAAAAAAGGTAAAAAAAAGAAGAAGAAAGTAAAGTATCCTTCCTATTATTTGATTTCATTTTTTATTCAAAATGAAGAAATTTAAGTGTTTTATGTTATGGAAGGATAGGGTTTTATGAGTTAAGATTGATGTTAGGATGGTTTACCTTATAGGCAATTATTGTATGAAATTAATCAGTGGGTGAAATGGAGATTTAAAAAATAGATGAAAGAAGAATGAAACTTTCTCTTTAAAAAAGTGAGTTTCAGCTTAGGTATTGGTAGGAGAGGAATAAGTGTTTGAGGTGAATTAATAAAGGAACAATACTTAATTGGAATGCATGAGATGTTTGATAATATAAGAATTTAGGGTGTGCATTGGTTTGAGGCCATTGCTATATAAATCAAGCATAATTGTGTTATTGGACATTGAATATAGATGAGTGAAATTAATAATTAAGATGAACTATCTTGTATTGACAGGGGATACGAGTGCAACTAGGCCTCAATATGGAGCTAGAGTCGAGACCTTATGAAGAGCTAGAGCCTCAATATCTCTCTACAAAGACAAAACCTAAACTCTAAATTATGAGAAAAATAAAAAATGAAAATGGAGCTTAAAGTTAAAGAGAATAAGCTGAAAATTGGGTAGAACAAGAGTTTAAGTTTCTGCTTGAATTATATCCAAAACAATGTAGAAAAACCAATAACACCATCTTGTTTAGATGCATTTCTAAATAAGATCCAATGAATTGAAAAGAATTTGTGCACAATATCTCTCTACAAGGACAGAATTTAAGCTTTAAATTATGAGGAAAATAAAAAGGAAAAATAAAGCTTAAAGTTGAAGAGAATAAGCTAAAAAATTAGGTAAAAGAAGAGTCTAAATTTCTGCAAAAATTATGTCCAAACAATATAGAAAAACCAATAACACCATCTTGTTTAAGTGTATTTCTAAATAAGATTTTACGAATTGAAAGGAATTCATGCTCAGTATCTCTCTACAAAGACCTAACCTAATATCTAAATCATGAAGAAAATAAAAATAAAAAACATAGCTTAAAATTGAAAAGAATAAACTAAGAAATTGGGTAAAAGAAAAGTCTCAATTTCTTCAGGAATTACATCCAAAACAATGTAGAAAAACCAACTCCAAAACACTCTTCTTAATTCAACCCCATTTTATTGAGAATTTTAGGAACAAAAAATGATGAAATTCCCTCCACTATCAACTTTGATTACCCTCTATAAAACATGAATTAAACCTGAGTGTTTTGGCTTTATATCATATATATTTTAAGCTGAAAAAACTATTCAAGTTTAGAGAAAACTCATCAAATTCTATTATCCATGGACTAGACAAAACAATGAGTTACCAGCGACAAACTATCTGTCATTCGCCATCACACGTCACACCAGGAGAAGAGGTTATAATGGAAGAGTAGTTTTGGCCACTAAGAGGCACCACTCACTTGCTGGTATATAATGAGCACTCGTCAGCAACGTTTTTGAATAAAAAATTAATTTTCAACGTAAAAATACTAAAATGCCTCCCATAAGTCTGAAGATTAAACAAAAAACTTGTGTGAAAAAACAAAAATGTTCCTAAACACATGTCTTATTTTCTGTTTTTTCTCTAAGGCCCCAAATGTTTTTTTACTATACTCTAAGAAAAGAAAACACAAAAAATTTATTAGTCAACAATTCTAAATTTTTTTAACTTTGGGAGTAAATAATTTATTTTACTGTTTAATTTTTTTTGAAAAGACAAATATATTCTTTAACAATTTTTTAATGACTAATATGTTATTGAAAAAGATGAAATTACCCCAACACAAAGGCTTCTAATTTTTCAACTGAAAGGAAAAATGATAATTTTACCTTAGCATTCCATATTAATATATTCCATATTAATATATTCTAGTACTACAATGAAAAAATCATTATTAATAATTATTTATTTCTCCCTTTTCACGTTAGGAAATTTGCTCAAGCTAGTGACATTTTTTAAAGTTATCTATTTAATAACTAGATGTTGCAGTTTTTTTTAATTGTCTCTACCCATAAAAAAACTTATCGTCTTTAAATATACTTCACCACTGCAAATGAATATATCTTTATATAATAAAAAAAATTATGAAATAAATTAAGAAGTGAATTTATAATTATTTCAATATCCTTTATACGTTATTGAATGGAAAAAGCTAACGAGCATCCTTAAAATACTTATTAAGACATTGTTCGTTATGTAGTTAGGATGTTTTATAAACTTTGTTAGATGATTTTAATATAAGGATGTTTAAAGAAAATATTTAAAAAATATTAATTTAATATTTTTTTAAAGTGTTTTTTATCTGAAGAAAAAACACACACTAAGTATTATTTATATGTATTTATTAAACATTATTTATTGTTGAATGGTGTTAAGAAGAACTAAAAACCAAATATTCAAATAATAAAACCAATGATATTAATTAAATACATTATATACTTGTTATTTACATGGTAATGTTTTTAAGAGTTTACAATAAAAAAAAAAAGAGGAAAACATATGAATTGAATATAACATTAAATGAGTCTTAATAAGTGTTCTCAAGACACCCATTAACGAAACCCTAAATAAATTTATAATTATTTTTATAAATTAGGATCCATGAAAAACTGTGTGATAAGAGGTATATTTTAGACTATCCAAGTCATTACCGAGACAAGATCATTAAAGTAAACATGATGGAAGATAATGGTGTTGTATTTAGCTAAAGACACCTTTCAATGAAACTCGTTTAATCAACCATTCTCAGAAAAGATTTCCTCGAATTAATTTGTAGCTAACAAGCTTTTCAAGAAATTTTCTTTTATAAAATATTGATTGTTAGATATAACTACAGTATTGTCTGCGATGTGTTATGGGTGATCAAATTCTTTAAATGTTAAAAAAATATTCAAGCATTGCTATTTTTTTTAAAAAAAATTAAATTATATAGGGATTAAATTGATTTGACTTAATTAACTTGGTAAATCTAAAAATAACATGGACAGCCGGAAAAAAAAAACATAGTTTGATTAAAAAAATTCAAGATGATATTTTTTAAAAAAATATTAAAATAACAATATATTGAATCGACTTGAGTTAACCTAGGTTAACACGTAAAATCTACAACCCAGATCATGATACTATGATAACCTTATAGTAAGCAAATAAAAAAACATTTTGAAATTTAATTCTCAATCAACCTAATATTGAAAGATTAAATTGAAAAAAAATCAATTAAAAAAAGATAAAAAAAATGACTCAAGTCAACCCGAGTTAACTGCCAAACCTGGATCATGAGACTAAGATAACCTAATAGAAAGCATATCAAAATAAATTATGAAGTCCAATTACTAATCAATTTTAATGTTGAAGGATGAAATTGAAAAAAAAAATCTATTAAGAAAGGACACAAAAAAGACCTGAGTTAACTCAGGTTAACTCACCAAACTCATGGCTCGTGCTATAAGTCTAGGATAACCTCATAGAAAGCAAACCGAAACAAACATTGAAATTTAATTTCCAATTAACTCAATGTTAACTGGTGAAATTTAAAAAAATAAGTACAATAAGAACCTCAAAAAACTTAAGTTAACCAGGGTAACCCATAAAAACCGTCTTTTTGGATCATGAGACTAGAATAATCCTATAAAAAATAAATCAAAATAAATTAAGAAGTTCAATAATTAATAAATCCAATGTTAGAGGTTAAAAAATAAATTTTAAATATAAATTATGAAGTTTAATCTTTAATAAATCTAATATTAAAGGTTAAAAGAAAAAACTCAATTTGAAATTTGAAAAAAAAAAACTATAGATTGGAAAGGAAAACTTATTTGTTAGAATTTACTTTTTTATTATTGGATCAATTACTTCAGTGTCACTTTAATTACTAGAACCAAAGTGATATTCCACAGTACGAATGTTTTTGTAAATCTTATCAAGTTAATGCAGAGAGTTAAGATGAGAAAAGAAAAGAAAAAAACTATGTTCTTTCAATAATGAAAACTTAGATCTTCATATAAGTTATGTTCCTATCTATATAAGTAGAGGAAGTGATTACTTTTTTTAGTAACTCCTCTAATTAATACTTGTACCAGGCTTATTCTTTATGGATGGATCAGGCCTAACTCAATAACCAACATAAACAAAAAAAATTTGCTGATTATAACACTACCTTACGAGGAGGGTAAGTATAATTTTCTCTCCCCCAATTAGTTCTTGTTAATGTAAAGAAACATCATAGTTTATTATGATTTTGTTTTCTTTATGGGCAAGAAAAAAGAAAGAAATAAATAAACATGATAGTTTTTATTATTATTATTATTAAAAATAGCTAGTCAATGAGAGGAAATCATCGTTCTCTTGATCACAAAATACTACTCAATGGAACAATATTTTTTTGAATTTTAAATTATTATTTTTTAGTTTTATCTTTTAATATTAGATTATTGGGGATTGAATTACATAATTTATTTTGGTTTGCTTTCTATAAGGTTTTCTCAATCTCATGACCTTGATCACGAGTTTTGAGGATTAATCTGGTCAACTTGGGATTTTTTTGGGTTCTTTTTGTAATTGATTTTTTTTAGTTTCATCAATTTTTTAGGTTGATTGAGAATCAATCTTTATAATTTATTTTGGTTTACTTTCCATGAGGTTATCTTAGTCATATAACTTGAGTCAAGGGTTTGACGAGTTAACTTAAGTTGACTTGGGTCTTTTTTTCTTTAATTTCATCTTTTAACATTGGATTGATTGAGAATTGAGTTTCATAATTTCTTATGATCTACTTTCTATTGGGTTATCGTAGTCTCGTAATCTGAATTTGATATTTTAATTTGTATTGATTAAGGTTTTTTTTTAATTTTAATTTTCAATATTGGGTTAATTAAGAATTAAGTTTCAATATGTTTTTTTGATTTACTTTCTATGAGGTTATCAAAATTTCATGACCTGAGTTATAAAATTTATATGTCATCCCGGATTGATTCATTATGTTGTTTTGTTAATATAAAAAAATATCATCTTGAATTTTTTTGTTAAACTATGCTTTTTATTTTTAAATATTTATATTATCTTTAAACTTATCAAGTTAATTATATTATATCGAATAAGTAGTCAATTATATTATATCGAATGAGTCCCTACACGGATTAAATTCTTTTTCTCGTTGAAAATACATTAACAATGCATTTATATATATTTTTTTAAAAATGATTCTACCCACCGCGGGTAAATGATCTAATTCGGCTCCCATAGGTTATTTATCCCAACCAGAAAAGAAAAAAAAGACAAGTTATACTCATTCTGTTGGTGATGATTATTAATCAGATAATAGCATCTAAATTATGAATAAGGGGGCATATATTGAAATCTCCTACATTAAGAAACTGAATCTTAAAACAGAGAGAGTACAAATTATCAACCAGAAAGTACAGATAGTCTGTCTGTTGTTTCCTATCATGCATGATCTCCATTTGTTTTGCTGTTTCAAATCTCATCCAAATATTTATACAGGGAGCCTTCCTTTCTAGACTTGCGCATGCGGAGCAAGGCCTTAAACAGGCGTTTGCTCTTGCCAGAATATTGCTGATCGCTATCTTTTGTCTTGTCTCTTTCCGAATACATGGACAACGAAACTGATCTCCGAGGCTCAGATGGATACTGAAATAAATGAAATTAATTAGTGAAAGAACTATGTTTATTTCAGTTCCAGAATTCAGGTTTAAGCAGCAACATTTTAACAAGTTAATTTCAAGTCATGACTATTCGTTGTGTATGATTTTTTTTTTTTTGACAGCCCAATCTCATTAGTCATTCCATATTCTTTGTAATGGTGGCGCTTACCCTTCGTCGTGCATTAGTATAATTTGAAGATACTGGTCCCTTGAGAAGAGATCCAGAACGTATGAGCGGAAAGTGTTGCGGAGAGGATGATCTTCTTTCTGATTAAGACGGAGAGAAGAAATTATAAGAAAAGGGTCATACTCTCCTGACCTGTCTCTGCTGTGTGTACTGCAACTTAATTTGTCTAGATAAAAATAATAAGAAAAAGAATTCATGCGCACAAACCAGGTTTGTTGTTGGTTGAAGTCCTTGTGATCGTAAATGCTCCTTGTCTTGAGTAGAATTGTGGAGACTGTGATTTAGAATGCCTTTCTCTGCATTAAAATTATACCTTGAAATCCTATGTCGTGGCGAAACTGGGATGGCAAGATGATCATAGTAATAACAAATATATCATCAAGATTACCTCAAGGAAGAAGGAGCTCCTTTGATTGTTGCTTGAACAGCTTGGCATAACAATCACATAAAGAAATAATGAGTTTGAAAGAGGTTTTCTGGATCATAAAAATCTGGTGTTTGACTGATTTATTTCAAGCACATCAGGAGAGGAAGTAGCATACCATTTTTTAAATCAAGCAAGTTGTGTTCAGTACTAAAGCTTCTACTGTGATACTTTGATTTAGTATGGCTATGTGCATCCATGTTCTCCTCATCAACTGAACAGCAAATTTCAGTGTCACAAACATCTTGAAATATTGGAAATGTAGAGAAAAAATGCAAAAGGAAAATAGGAGAAGTAAAATATTTGCCTGGAAAAATGTACCGCTTTTGGTGCTTTGGAGTTTTTATTGCCAATGACTGTTGTGAAAGGCCACCTTGGTTGATATATTCTTGGCATGCTTCCAGTCTCTGGGCCATGCCACAGAAAAAGGTCAGGTATTGAAGTCTTAGACAGTCTGACATGATTAAAATTCCTGTGTAGACAAGTGAATTGTCCCAGAAAGGCAAAATAATTTCATAATAAATGATTTCACGAGCATGTTGGGATAATGTTTCAGCACCGTCCTAAAAAAACCTGAAAATGAATCTTGTATTCAAGAATGTATGGTGAAGGGCTAAGGGAAAGGCGGAAGGGAGGATACCTGTTCGGTGCAAAAGAAACGAAGCTCCATTTCTGAAACTTCACCAATCTCTTGATCTAAAAATTTGTTAACTTTGTATGCTACAGAACCCAAGTGGTCAACAGTACTGACCAAAGCTTTGATGGCATAATCTTTCAAGGTCTCAACCACTCTGCGTTGAGACAAAGCCGGTGGCCGGGGGAGGGGGGTAATTAGCATACCATGTCACAATCATGGCATTTACAAAAGGGATTGTAAAACTGACTCACATTTGTTTTTGGTCCTCTTTGTAGTAAGCTAATTCAAAATAATCGGCTGCTGAGTATAACTGCTTCCTAAGGTTCTTCAAGTCCTAATAAAAGAAAACAACTTCATTATCAAAATTAAGGTAATTTACTTCTACAATCATCTCTGAATTTCTAGTAACCGTTGGACTTTTCTGTAGCTAAAGAAACATAATCATGATCTGCAACATGGCTCCACTAATGAGAGGATTTTATAAGATCGAGTGTACCTTGAGAGTATCAGAAAAGAGCAAGCTCTGCTTCATGAAAAGTTCATCATGATTAGAAGGTTCTTGAGGACCATTTACTGAAGAGGATGAGGTCTTGCTATTATCCATGACAATGAAACCTGGCTCTTTTTAGCTGCCAAATTAATCAAAAACCACATCAATATTTAAGACATACCTGCCTCTAATTATTTCACGAAAATACCACCACCATAGTACTACCTGCCCTCGACTCTTAAACAAGAGTGTAGTACACATATAGTTACAAAGATAGAAATTAAGTCGCAAAAAACATATTTCCAGCTAATGATTATCTGGCACTCAAATGGAGAAACCAACAATTCAGAATCTGAGATTAAATGATGTCCTGGAATCTGTGCAAACAAAATTCTTCATCAACTGATGAACATAGCTTAGTTGAGTTGAGGATTATGATTCTGAAACTAAAGCAATCCGACTGAAAGCTTCAAAACTTTGTTTTCTACCACCTCTTTCCTGTTTGAGCTTGCAAACTAATTATCAGAGAACAGAAAGTGGACTAAAGAGATTCTAAAATCAGAAAACTTGAGATAAAACACATGACAAAGAACTGAAGCCGTGTCAGAGAATCCAAAACTCTCCATATTGATATTGCCAGTTAGATATCGATCCCTGTCATCTTTAAAAAAGGAGACATTCACTGAATCCTACTGTTCCTAACAACACTAGTACTTAGCAGGTATAATCTCAGAGGTAAGTTCAAGTTCTTTATGTTCTCTATCAGAAAGGAAAAAAAAACAGCTTCAAACATCGGGTTTTTTTCAAAAACATTATTGGAAAATAACAGAAAAGAGGACAGGAGGGATTACAGAAAACATAAGAGAATGAGACAGCGAGGTAACCTGGTCTTCCTTGTTGTTAATTAATCTGGAACTGGAAATTCAATCCCGAATCCACTCACTATTTCTGATGTATAGCCAGGCACTGAAAAACAATAAAAACGAAGTAAAGGGCATCGCACTATATGAAGTCTCTTGACTTACTTTCAACTAAAAACAAAAGATGATAGTGAGATTATTGTTTTAGAGAAAATGATATATTTTATCTGCTGTTAGCTTAGGTTTTTTTTGCAGGAACTAGCCTCATATCAACCATTTGGTTGTTTCAGTGTTTTCAAATTTAGGACGAACATCAATATGAAGTGAAAAACAAGTAGTGGCTGCTGCATCACTATAACTACCCCGTCCTTCCACTGCTCACAAGCCAGTACGTCAATGGCACCTTATCAAGGAAATTATAAACATAAATGGTGTTGGTGTATAACGTACAAATGGTCATGTCATTGAAATTGAAATTGAGGCTGAATTTATTTTTTTTAATTAAAATTTAAGGTGTTTTTATTTCAAATTAAATTTTTTATATTTTTTATTGTTTTGATATACTAATGTTAAAAATAAATTTTAAAAAATAAAAATAAAAATATTTTAATTTATTTTCAAATAAAAAATATTTAAAATACAATATTTATTATACTATCAAACATTTAGAGTTATGACTCAAAAACAACCCTTTTGAGACTGATCAATGAATATTAACAAGTAACAAACTCACCAATAACGTTTAATCAGGAATTAACATAGCACTTCTCTGTACATGTTTTGCATAGGTTTTGAGGGAGTATTTCTTCTCTCCTTGGCCGTCCTTTTCTATCCTCTTTTTTTTTTTTTATTGGCAATCAATTAACTAGAGAAATAACACCAATATTTTATTCTAAATGTGCCCCTAGGTGAGCATTGTGCCTCGACTTCGACAGTTATCGGCAAACATGTGCACCGACAGCCAGGAGATTTAGCAAGAAAACATGGAATTCCCACTTGGACAAACACAGCAACAGTTTATAAATATCAGTGATTTCTTTTTCCCTGAAGCAGCTGCAGTATTTCTTGAGTAGCTATCAGTTTCGTTAATGGATCATAATATTTCAACTCTTTGTTGCAGGATTTTGTTTAAATTGTGGAATTAGCTCAACTAACAGATTCGTTAATAGTAATCATAGGTAAGATGTTGCATTCTTTGGTGAGTGGAGGAGTAATCTTTCAATCAGTTTAACTAAATTTCTTTTTCCTTCTATGAATACATGTTCTCAGGTCAAATTTCAAGAAATTCCTCTCTTGTTGAGTCATAGAAACATCATTCGTAGATACCTACATGAATACATTTTTTTAAAAAAAAAACCAACCTTTTTTGCAACCTCAGATTTGACCCGAAATGATAATATATGGAGTCAACCCATTTAACAAAGGCCGGCAAGGGTTATTAAGACATTGGCTAGTCACCCTTAGAGCGTAGTAGTTGAGGACTCGTTATCTCAAGTTTGGACTGATATGACTGCCCTTTTTTTTGTGACTGATCGTCACATTTCAACAGCTATTATTCGATCACTGTTGAGTTTTTTGGCCTGTTGCCTGGTTTAACGGCCAGCATACACTTGCTGGAAGACAAAACTCCTGGTTTAGACCTTAGAGTTCCATCACAACGTTTAATTAGCCAAAATTAAGTTCAACCACTAACGCCTACACAAACACGTTCGAGTGTGATTTTATTACATACGACCAAGAGAAATGAGATCTCAAATTCGGGCCCTGCCTCATCCAAGTTATGACTTGTCTAAAAAGAAAAACAGACCAATAGCACATCAGAGCTCACACACCGTAATAAGCTATATAACATGATGTTTTTTCCTTGAATACCAGGCGCCTGATTGCCGTGGGCACAAGTTCACGTGCGAATTACCCTGGTCTGGGCATATGGATTGGTCAATTATGGCATCGAAATCGCGACATCCCTGCCCCTTTTCCTAGCTCTTCCGTAGCCCAGAAGTAAGGGAGGGGGGTGTAAAGGTAAATTTCGATAGCAGCATGAAACAAATGGATGTCGAATTGTGAAATTAAACGTAAAATATACTGGAGCATTACAAATCAAGCGAGCAAGAAATGCTGATATGTAGACCGCTGGAGTGACCCAATTGAACTACAAAAGACGGCAAATGAAAGTTATATCCTCAAATGAAATGGTTCCAAGTAGAAGAACTGAAGTTTTGTCTCCGAAGACAGCTATAATCTGTTACACAATCCGCTCCAACTCTCTAGCATAACTCAATGTCTGGTTGATGAGTTGTAGAGATGGTATTTCCTTGCAGGGGGCAGATTCTTTTGCCTTCTGGAAAACTACAGAGCCATTCTTTATCTCCCACTCGGGATGCTCCTGCATTAAGCAACAGAACATGTCATATTTATGTTAATCATGAAAGTAAATCTGAAAAAGGAGAAATACAATTCCCAGAAGAAGGACGTTCTTGGTCTAAACTCCACCAAAGGAGTTGGAAAACAATATGAACACCTTAATCCGGTTTGTCAAATATACCGAAGCAGCCACCTCCCCGACAAACTGTTTCTTAACGGAGGAATCTTGTAACATCACTTGGTGAGCTAAAACAGAGGGCCAGTTACAAGCTCTGAAGTAGTGCTAAAGGAATTTCTTATCTAAGTTCGTACATTTTTTAATCAATCTAAAAAATTAAATCATTCAAATCCAAAAGCTTGAACGTAAAAAAAAAAATCAGTGCAGAAGAAACCAGTACCTCCTTGATGTACTCCAAAAGTTCATTTTCGGAAGGAAAGAGCAACATTTGACGGGCATCACTTATTGAAAGATAGTCATATGCCTTCTCACTGCATCCAGCAATTTCATCCCTGGAGGTGATACAGTGGAAATCAACTAATAAGAACATAGAAGGATAATGCAGCGTGCTAAATCCATTCATAAAGGATGATAGGGTGAGCTGCAGCTTCTAACCAGGAATTCTAAAGACAGATTTTCAAAGTATAGTTGCAAGATGAGTTTTTAGTCTGCACAATGTGGTTAAAATGAACAAAAATTCCCTGTTCTCAAACTTGAACTATGTGCGACCTAAAAAAAACAATGAGCCACAGTGCAAAACTACAGCATGGAAACTTGCAAAAGATGGTTTACATACTCCAATCAAACCACAAAACTATTAGATAAATCAAACTGAAAAAAAAAAAACAAGGACCATGGCCAAAACTTAATGGGAATGGAGCTCATTGGCAGGAAAAAAAAACTATATTGATCGATTAAGATGTCACTTTTTAAGAGGCATAACAAATAGTAATAATAATTAAAATTTTAGGCAAACGAACAAGTTTTCACAAGAAACTATGGCTGTCATTTTGAACAAAGATGGAACACATATGCACCTTGAAAACAATGAACTTGACAACACCTAAAAGGACATTTTCACCTAAACACGGATGTCTGTACGCCCTCTGAAAGAACAATTCTATCTATCTTACCCTTTTATTTAGTGTGAGGTGGTGTACCCATAAACAAATATAGTCTCCACAGATGAGTTCTCGTTGACTAATCAATGGCCACTGGCTATTACTACAGAGTATGGAGAAGTTACCTCACAGTCTTCGCCAAGAGATCCATAAAATAATCATAAGTCTTGTATGGCACATTCTGTTTTGCAGATAACACGCGATTGTAAGCCCCTTCCATAAAGGACTGCTCCAACTCCACAGCATGCTTGATGCAAGGATTCTCCAAAGCAGTAGGGGAGAGCAATTCCAATTCAGTATGGAATTCAGCAATTCTATTCTGGACTAAGAGTCTCAAGAGGTTGAGACCCAAGATCATATACTCCTGAGGAGATTGGGGAAGACAGCTACTGCTCCATCAAAAAATAAATCATAAAAATCAAGCTCTAACATTATAGCACTCAACATTGGCAAATAAAGAAGAGATAACAGCAAATTCTTCCTTGTCTAGGCTACACATGTTCTTCTCTTCTATGATTTCTTTAGTTAAGACCTTAGTATTGTCTAATACATAAAAACCAGACAGATCAGTTAATAAAGAGCCAAAAGCTTAAAGAGCCAAATGCACAACTAAAAAACAAACCATATAATATTTTCTACTCTGAAATGAGAAAGTCGTACAAAAGGGAAGTAAATCGAGTTCACAGATAAAATGAAGCATTTGAAACAAAACTCGAAACATCAAACAAGCTGTGTAGGAGAGCTTATTTGTTATGAGCCTTGTGCAACATAGTTCCATTCCTTGGTTTGCACTAGGTTGTACAAACTGACATATTAAGAATAGAGTTAATTATCCTATCACAGTAAGGATATCTATTTCTGACACCCTACATGTAACAATACTCCACATTGCCTACAGTCAAACAAACTAATAAAGTTATTGAAACTATGAGGTGCTGAATGTCTCATCAGACTCAGTAAGGAATTCAAGTCACCATTCTACCAAACTATGGAAACATAATTAACGAAGCATGCAGTTTATGTCAGGTAATTTATAATAAAAACACTACCCCAAATACAAAACTAAGCATGCACGCATGATTCCTTGAAAACTGAAACCAATCAAAAAATTACCTGGCATCGGTGTAATAAGGCTTCAACTGAAAGAAATCCCTTTCAAAGGCCTCCTGATCCCCAATCTTCACACTCAAAAGAACAGCATGCTCAAATACATCCCCTGAAAAAGCATCCCCCACACTTAATAAATATAAATAAATAAATAAAAACCACGCGTCTAAAACTCAATCTTATAACCTAAAATCAAAGATTATTAAACCCTATATCCTGCATTACAACCCTGAGATCCTCAACAAATAAAGAAAAGAAAAACCACAATCTTACTTGCTATTGTTAATTCTTGAACAGCATTAGGTGTGTTTTCAAACAACGGCGGCAAGCTTCGAAATCCTGTCAACAAGACCTGCAGCAAAAAAAAAAATCAAAATTAATTGCAATTAACGCTAATTACTAGTCAATTCAACTGAAATAAAATCACTAAGAAAGAAAAACAAAAAAGAAATGAATTAAGCAGAAAATGAGTAAAAATTGGGGTTTCGAGGTGTGAAGATTAATTGTTACCTTGAGCTGAGAGAGCAGATTCGTCGAAGTATTGAAATCTTCTCTTGTGCACGCCGCTTTGAATCGCTCGAATAGCTGGGATACTTCTGTTAGCTTTGGATCCATCTCTCTCTCTCTCTCTCTCTATCTCCCTCTATCTGGATTTATTTTTAAAGCTCGAGTTTTCTAGCTTCTACAGAAAGAAAAGATTTTTTTGTTTTGTTTTATAAGGGTTTAAAAGGAGTTTTTGTTCGGGTGATATCTTGACCAGATTGATTCTAGCCCAGAGCAGTATGGTCTGGGCTGGGCTGGGCTGGGCTACAATGAATTACCATAAGTCAGCAAAGACGCATCTGTCAAAATCATTACAATTACAATTTCAATGCATTACAATTACAATTATAAAAAAGAATTAATTGTTGATGTGAAACGGTGTTTATAAAGTGATGGGATTATACATGGGACTGTTTTGAACAGTGATAAATATTGTTTTTTTATTTAAAAATGTATTAAAATAATATTTTTTTTAATTATTAAAATGATATAAAACTATAAAAATTAATTTTAAAAAATTAATTTTAAAAACAATTAATTTTTTTTAAAATTCCTGTTCAATCACATAGCCAAACACCTCATAGAGAGAAAAATAATGTGGTTAGCATAATATAGTCTATTATTATTACTTTTTATTTTTATTATTTTTATTATAATTTAAAAAAAATTAATTTTTTTTAAAATTCCTGTTCAATCACATAGCCAAACACCTCATAGAGAGAAAAATAATGTGGTTAGCATAATATAGTCTATTATTATTATTTTTTATTTTTATTATTTTTATTATTGATATTTATAAGCATCATTTAAATGAAATTTTATTATCAAATAATATACCATTACAATTATCAGAGCATGTATTCTACCAAGTTTCATGCGAAATAAAAATAAGAAAGTAGAGGAAATTTATTCTTAAATTGTGATAGTGTAATAGGATAAGAATCTTGAAATAAGGATAATTTAAATATATGGCAATTTCGTTTTAAATTTTTCACACACACTTGATCCCTAGTTGAAGGGAGGAAAAGATTTATTTATAATAAGAATAAAACCGATGAATGTGAGTTGGGTTAGACTTATTTTTATATTATATCATATCCAGTTAAATCTTTTTTTTCATTTATATATTTTTATCTCACCCTTAAATTTTTATATTCTTTTTTATTTAATCCTTTTTATAATGGATTAATTTGTCTTTGAGATTGTTGATTTGTTTTGTTTAATTTCATATAAGGCTTTTGATACGATTGAAAAAAAAAATTTAGGTTAATACTTAATTATTTTTTTTTTAATTTTATCCTTTAGTCTTTTTATTTATTTTTATTTAATTATTTTACAGTGAGTTGATTTGCCTTTGGGCTTACTGGTTCATTTTATTTTACTTGATATGGAGCTCTCAAGATGATGAGAAATAAATTTGGCTTTCGATTAATGCTCGATCAGGTATAACAAAATTTAATATTATGAATTTAAAATAATTAAAGCTTTATGAACCAAATTTGAAATTGAAGCAAATGCCCAATCCTTTTTTTGCCAAACTGAGACTAAATTGAAGGAATAACAAAAAAATAATTGTCGTGGGTAATACAAGCGCCAATAACTTAGAAACGAAGTAGGACTGTGACGGCACTTGCGATGACCACAAAGCTCTAGACGAGGCTTTCCATGGTACTGATGGAATTGTCATGATAAGGGCTTTCTTACTTGTGGGGCATGAAGATGAAAGCCCATCGGTATGACTTCAATAACCCTTTTGTTTTTTTTCCCTTTTTTTTCTTTCTTTTATCTTCTCGGTTTCTACACCTAACTCTATGCTGTCTTTTTTATGTCAAATTTTATATTTATTTTTTTATTGTTATTTTTAGCAACTTGGTTTCGCAAAATTGATTCTAGATGAATCATGAAATAGAGTTTAAAATCATACACACGCTAGATAATACGAGATGGATGAAATACCAAAAAGAAAAAAGGAAAGACAACATAGAAGGAAGATCTATTCAACCAAGGGTTGCAATAGCTATCCACAATAAATTGTCTTCCTTTTATGTCCATGCAAGACGGTTCAAAAAACTCTTGATTTGATTATAGAAAGAAATTTCCTATGACTGTTATGGATTGCAGTCTCCATATATTCCCGTCTGGAAATGGAAATTATACGACCAGAAATACTTTTATAAGTAGAGAATCTGACTAGTAGGGCAGTTTGAGATCTTATCTGACACCCACTTTGTGTGTGAGATGGATGATCCACTAACAACGGTGAGATCTTCTCAAATAAAGTAAAGAGAGAGCATGCACGCCCACATTGAACTGCATCGATCCTGGAAAGGATCATAAAATAGATGTTAAATACAACATACGTATGCGTGTGTGTGTTGTAAGGAAGGTTAATTTCGAGTTTCAAATCATCTAAACCAAGATATTTATTTATATTTAACCATTTAGAATTAACCTATAGCAACAGATTTTTTACTTCTTGAAAATGGATCATATGATGAACTTTGATCAACTAGGGCCATTAGATAGCAATGTTTGGTAGAAGTTTAAGCTAGATATTAAAACAATATTGATTGATAAGATCATATCTAATTGGGGCCATACAGGATATTTAAACCCAATATTGGACCTAATTATTCAAAGTATTTGGCAAATGATCTAGCTAGGACATTACCATTCTTCAATTGGTTTTTGTTCAAATTGAAAATGCTATGGTGGAAGTAGTGGATAGCCTATGTTTCCCCCACAAGTTGTATATATTTTTATCTAAAAAACATAGATATGCAGGGTTTTTTATTTATTTTTCAATATAATGTTTTTAAGTGTAAATTGAAAAACTTATAAAATGATCAAATTAAATAAACTGGAAATTATCTGTGTAAATAAAAAAATCATTAACGATAACTAAAAGCGTAACTGGAAAATCAAGAGACAAATTTATATCAAGATTTTGATCTTGCAACATGGAATATTTACCCGGTTGTATTTACTAAATTTTTTTATTAAAATATTTTTTTATTATATCAAATGATAATAGAAATAGACACAAACATAAAAATAATTGAATAAAATAAAAGGAAAAAAATATTATGCAAGGCTACACATATTATAAATATTATTTAAGAATAAATATTTTTTATTTTAAAAAATAAAGTTCATCTATATAAAATATTAAAAAAATTATAGATCAAGCATAATAATATGTTAAAAAATTAAATACATACAAAATATTTTTAAAAAAAAACATTATTTAAAAATAGCTAAATAAGCAAAATAAAAAATCATAAGGGAGAGATATTAATTGAAACACAAATAAAAAATTATTAAAAAAAAGACATATTATACAAGATACCAAAAAGAAAATTTCTAACGATGAAATCAGAAAAGACAATAAGCCATAAAAAAGATGTCAACCCGTGTTAATTTTTAAAACTTGTGACACAGGTCATTAGATCGAAAGCAACTTAAATAGAAAAATCATGAAATTCAATCCCCAACAAATCAAACGCTGAAAGATAAAATTAGAAAAAAATTAAAAATTAAACAAAATGATCTAAAATACAAAAAATGTGATTAAAATAATAAGGGTGAAAATCCAAACAAAAAATAAAATGAGAGGGCAACTAATTTTTTTGAATGGAGGGTAAATTGAAAAGAAAAATAACTTCAACAAAAAGAAAAAAAATCAAAAGAATGAGGACTAATTGAAAAAATAATACATCATAAACTTTGATTGAATAATGAAATTGAAAATCAATAACACTTTAACAAAAGGGCCAAGAAAAAAAATTAGAAATCAAAAGAATAAGGACCAAATTAAAAAAAAAAATTATGACAAATTGTAATGAAGGACCAAATTGAAAACAAACATAAATTTTATAAAAGGGTCAAGAGAAAAAAATAAAAATCAAAAGATTAAATATTAAAATTGAAACATAAAAAATAAAGAAGACCAACGTGTATTTTTTAGGCGAGGAGAGAGAAAAAAAGAAAAAAAAAAGAAATGACTGCCGGCAACAAACTTTCCATCTACTGCTAACACGCGTTGCACTGGGAGGAAGTGGACATGACAAAACTTCCAACAACATGGTGGAAGGGCAGTTTTGGCAACCGGTAGCCACTGCACGCGCTACCCATACGCTTTCTTGTGGACAACACACACACTGACAACTTTTTTGATTTAAAAATTAATGAATAAGCATGAAAAGATCAATATGCCCCCTCAAAGAATATAGAATTAACAAAGACACCCTTGTGAAAAGATGAAGTTCTTGGGCCAACGACTTTTTTTTTCCAATTTAAAAGGCAAAAAGGTCTTTTAACTGTTTTTTAAAAATAAAAAGACATAAATACTCTTGATTAACATATCTAGATTTTCTTGACTTGAAAGGTAAATTAGTCATTTTACTGTTCCAAAAAAGTAAAAAGATGCATATACCCCTCAACAATCATTTAGATAGTGTTTAGTTACTGTCATGAGACAAAAGAGATGGGGACAATGGAAACAAAAATATATTTGGATTAAAGTAGTTATTATCATAATTTTAAAACTCGACTTGAGAGTTGACTCGATGCAAAGGTTAGGTCAACGATGTGGGGGGCAACCTTGCTGACCTAATTTTTTTAAAAATAATAATAATTAAAGCAACCTTATTTTGACCAAAATTATGTTTCAAAAAGTCAACAAGTTTTTGACTCGTGTTTTATCTCTGGTTGACCTAAGTTTTTAACTAGATTAGGTTGGATCAATCCTTTCTCTATTTTTTTTAACTCAGACTTGCTAAGTCCTGGATCAACACGTCAAGTCAGTCATGATTTTATAACTAAGTTTATTATAATATTATTAATCTCAACACTCAATATAAATTAAAGTAAAATAAAATATCTAATAATTTTTTTAAATATATAAGTTTGACAACAATACATATTAAGAATAAAATAGATTTTTTCATATTTTATTATATCTTGTCCACCACAACCAAATAGAATATAAAAACAATTACTTTATCTTGTACATAATTATCAAACACAATTTTGTTTCCGTTTTCTTTTATTTATTTATTTATTTATTTTAAGACCGTAACTAACACTGTATTAACTAATTTGCTATTGAAAATGATCACAAGGCATCTATTTTTTTTTACAAGAGCAAAAATCGTAATTTTTACCGTTGAAGTGAATAATAATACATGTGTGCTGTGATTTCTACTAGCAGTTTAGAGTTTTTGTTAATGCTGTCATGATTATTTATTGCTCAACTCTGGTGTTTATGTAATTATAAAAAGTTGGGGCACAAACATCACCTTTTTTTTTTTTGTTACCAAGAAAATGGTTCTTCCATGTTTTTGTAGCATAGCCCAAAAGCTTCGGCCCTAAGAACCACTCTGGGGTGGGTCTCCTTCCAATTCCTTGCCTGAACTTTGATTGCATAAAACAACAAAATTCCAACTTCCCAAAAATTGAACTCCAAATTGAAGAACAAAACTACAAGTTAAAACAAATTTATTTTTTCAGAGAGTTTTGATGATGTCTTGACAATTAAAAAAACAATTGCAAGATTAGGTTAACATCGAACAATAACAGATGTTCAAGTCAAGTGGGAGGCATACAGCCCTAATCATACTAGCGGGCTAGTGGTGTCTTGTATTAATCTGTATGGTAGGAATGTGTCAATTATTTGAAGTTGAGTTAAACCCACCCTGCAAACCCCATTATGTTTTTCCATCTGAAGGTTGTTGGACCAGTGACCTGCCACCCATGAATCAGGCTCTGCCTTAACATCGTAGGAAACACCCTCCTAGAAATCTTGTTCAAGCAAGATTTGCCAGAAACCACCACCTGCTCAAGTCATCTTTTGCAAGTGGGGTCTTCTCAATCTCTCTATGCAAGGAAAAACAAAACAAAAAACACGCACCAGTACAATGGGATGTGGGGTGGTTAGAAGTTGCATTAGCTAACCAAACGCCCTATTTTTCCAAATTACCAAACCAATCATTTTCACCTTCTCTTTGTCAGTCCAGCATTCTTATAGTCTAGGCATCTTAGAGCTCATGATAGTGTTCTAGGTCCATGCTTGAAGAATGAAGACAAACCGGTCTTCAGTAGTGCTTCGTGAGAGGACCCATGTCTTAGTGGACAGACATGGGCTTGTCCCATCATTGAAAAAGTGAGAATATATACTGTCATCATGCAAATTTGATCTCAAAAGCTCTAATTTGCTGGCTTCTATTTTATTAACAAAGGTTGCCTTATTAATGTATCCTTTTCCCCTTTCGATTAACTACCTCCACCTCTCTTCCTCCCTCAAGTACCCCCCCTCCATAAATACATTCAACTAGGCATTTAACTCTTCCATGAAACTTCAACTGAACTGGTCATTACTTTCTACATCCAGTCATTTTTGAATCTCGGAGACTGATGGGCCTCCCTCAATCCCCAACCCCTTCTCATCTTTATCCTCAAGAGCTTCAACTTAAACTCTACCAGGCTTTCATATTCTCAATTCCTATCCTCTTCTCCATTATTCTTTTTCTGTTGTTTTACTTGTTCTACCTCAAAAGAAGGACTCCCTCGCTTTCATCTCCTCCACGTGTAATTCAAAGGAGTTCCAGTCAAGCTACTCGATATCATGTCTCCTCTGTAAGCCCCCTCTCCATTTTTCTCTCTCATGTACCGCATGCATGCAGCAAGGAAAAAAGGAAAGGCAGAAAAACTGGAGCATTTCTTTGTTTTTATGTTGTGCTTTTGAAATTTAGCTGTGTACTATAGTGATGGTTTGCTACTCAGCACTACAGCTATCATCTTAAGATTTTTCTAATATTTTTTCTTGTTTCAATGATTATATTTATAGATTTATCAGAAGGAAGAGATTACAAACAAGCTTCCAACAGTCTTGTTTGATGAAGAATTAAGGACAAAGGACTCTCAGTAAGTTGTCACTTTACTCAATTTCCATTTAAGGTAATTACTTAATTCATATGATGTGAGCTAGTATTTATCCTGCCCTACAACATGTACTCAATTTAGGGTTATATTGCAGTAATGATCATATGCTGACGAGGGCAATTCACTGAAAAACTGGAAGATTTATATTCACCTTCAACAAAGTTTCTCTAATTTGTAAACATGGGAAAAGGGCCTTAGATAAGTTCTCACTATTCACATCCCCCTTAAACTCATTCTCAGTTATCTAGTAAAGAAGCAATCCCTATGAAGTACCATCCTTTACAGGCTAGCGAGGCAGAAGAGCTTTCACTTTTATATCAGATGCCAATCAGAATCTCTAATAACATCCACCATTTTCTCTGAAGGCGCTTCTTGATAAGAATATGGTGAAGAACTAAAATCTCTATAACAATTGACACGTATGGAGGTGGCAAAGCATGTATGAAATAAAGTTGGAAACAGTATTCCTTCTGGCTTGTGAGATTCTTTAGAAAAGTCCAGTCACTTAACCTATTGAAAAAGACATGAAATGTTAAGCATGTACAAGATTTTTCAGTTCTTAGAAGCCTTAGGACCTTTATTTGGGTTCTTTTTTGCTCATAGGTCCAACAGTAGCCCTATCTTTCTATTCCTTTTTGGGTCCCCAGCTTTCATTATTTCCAATTGCACAAATGTATCTACTTTTACCTGAGTCTGAAAGACCCATTAGTTATTCTTGTTAGCTAAAGAATGGTTAGCAAAGATTTAGACCCTCCAAGAGGTCTTAACCAAGCAAAATGCCAAGGGCATCATTCTAAAGTCTAACAAAATTATCAGAATTTCTATCGATGCTTCATGTCTATACTTTGTAAGATGAGACAACTGAAACTGTAAAGTTTTTCTCCCATTTCAAACGCGACGAAGAATCTCTAATTACATCCACTACTTTCTGAAAGCAAATTGGCTGTAAGCTTGTACAAAGAGTTTTTGATGCTAACAGAAAAAAATCAGGGAAATTGATATAAGGAAATCTATCTAGAATATTTAAAAAGAAAAGGTGAAGGCTTCAATTCAACTGAACCTAATTGAAATTTTTTGGTTGCAGATGCTGTGTTTGCTTGGGCGAATTCGAGATCAAAGAGGAATTGCTTCAAATCCCATCATGCAAGCATGTGTTTCACATTGACTGCATACATCATTGGCTGCACTCAAACTCAACCTGTCCGCTTTGCAGATGTTATGTCATATTCCCCGCCAACATATTTTGTACTAATCCGCCACAATCTAGTGGACCTGTGCTACTGCTGCAATCTAGTGTTGGTGCAAACTCTCACCAGCCCCAGAATATAACATCAGAACTGCAGCAACAACAAGATGTTGGTGCTGGATCGACAGAACAGCTTGTGATACCTATGGAAGAACCATCAAGTGTGACATCACAATTGAGGGACTCTTCCAGGTTACCTGAGCTATCCATTTCCATGGAGAATGGAAGGGGATCTCCAAATGGAGAATCTGTTATTCTTCATATCCAAAGACACAGTACATGAAGAAAATTCTTGCCTCTATACGAAGTTGAAATAAATAGATAGGCAAATGTTCTCAAGGCAGAACACCAAATGGCATGCGCATGCTTTCAGTTAGCTGCGTAATTCTGTTTTGAGAATTTCTTGAAAGGGGTTAGATATCAAAAGGCCGGTCACTAGTAATAGTGTTGGTGAAATCACAGATGAGGCCAGCCTTGTACCGAGATCCGGATTGAGCTCATTCCATGTCATTAAATGCAGAAATTACACGAGAAGCATGCGAAAAGATGAACTTTTTTGCCCGTAAATATAGTGAAATTTTGTGGCAGCATCATCTTGATCTTCTTTTATTAAAATCATCTATTTATAGCCAACTTAAGGTGAACAAGTGCCTTTATCAAAACTATAAATGAAAGTTTTTAGAATATTTAAAATATATATATATATATATATATATATGTTTGACAAGTTTATCCTTGAATAATCTTTATTTACTTGAAGTTTTTTATTAAATAAGAATAATCTTCATTTTATAAAATATAATTGATAATATATTGTATTTATTCTTTGAGTTTTATTGTTAAATAGAATCTTGAGAGCCAATACCCAAGCGAACCTTTAGTTTAAGCTAACTATGCTAGAGGACCACATCAAACTTGCAATTTTCTTCCTAGAAAATGAAAGAAGCTGCTACGTACACAAAAGGAACGCCAGAATTGTTGAAATAATAGTTGTTTTGGCAGGAAACTTTCCTTTATCATTCCTCAAAATCATGGCTTCATAGGCTGGCGAGCAATCCAGCAATCAAAATTTGGACTAATATATAGTACCTCCAAATTGCTGCCCTTGAAAATCTAAACCAGACCTCTGATAAATGAGACTAAAAGTTGATTAAGGCAGCCATTGTTAGGGGTACAAACATGGGTGAATGCGTTCAAAACTCAAAGTTCCCTTGGTCATATCTTTTGCTTTGTTCATCATCAACTACTTTGTTCGTCACAGTAAAACCACCATTGGAAATTCCCAAGGGCCTGAGAAGGAAATCAATGAATCCATGAGAGGCAGTGGGGGAAGAGAGACATAGACTGTGATTGAAAATTAGTTTATATTTTTTTTTTATTTGTTTATATACCTTTCACTTTATTTTATTAAACAAAGTTATTATTTTTATAGTTTTCTATTAATTTTTATAATATTTGTGAGTTTTTTTTATATTAAAACTTAACTTAAAATCCTATCTTCAACATTTAGAGGCCGTTTGTTTGCGTGGTTGCTTCTGAGTTTGAAGCAACCACAGCAAACATAATGTTTGGTTCCACTAAAAACGCAATTTAATTCTAGTGGGTCCCATGCAATTTCACGTTTTGGACACGAATTTTGCAAAGCAGCTTATAGCTGCTTTGCAAAATTCTGTGTTTACGTGCACAGTGCAATTCACTTGCACTGTGCACGCAAACAGTGCAAGTGAACTTCTTTTTTTTTTTTTTTTTTCCTTCCAGTGTGTTTAGTTTTTGTATTTTTTTTTTTAAAAAAACTAGTTTAGAATGAATTAAATTTACTCGCATTGTCATGTAAATAATATTTTTTTTCCCGAAAAATTAGTATAGAGTGAATTAAATTCACTCGCACTGTAATATCAAATCAATTTTATTCCTGATAATATTTTATCTAATTTTATTACACGCTCAAAAAATAATAGAAACTGTAATTCTTGTCGAATTAATTTTGTACGTAATGGAATTGTAGATGGTTTAATGGCATAATAAAAAATATTTTATATAAAGTATTATTTATTTCATGAAGTAATAACAATAGTTAAATCTACAACATTTAAATTAAAAACCATCAATTTTAATATATATATATTTTAAAATTATTTTATAACTTTAATTTTAAAAGCATTATTAACCAAACACATTAAACTACTTTTTATTCAACCTCAATTTCAACCACAGTTTTAACCAAACACCTATTTTTTCAAACCAACCTCAATTAAAAGTACTTTTTATAAAACAATTTTTTTCAAACCACAACCACAACAGCTACCGCAATATCAAACACACTTTTAATTAGTATGTGCTAAAGCTAAACCAAAGGAACATGTGGTCCGCAACAGTTTTGGTCATGCATGGGGTAGCACAGATATATACAAGGACATTAATTTAGGGCACAGGCTCTCAAGTGGTGGTTTGAAGTGCTCTTGCTTTCGGCTCTAGAGTTGTAAATCAGGCTCGGCATGAAATGTCCGGTGGCATCTTGTCCCAGCCTTTACAGCTATAACAAGAGAAATATATTGAGAGGCCTGGTAGGTCTTGTACACAAAAAAGAATCCTATAGAACGCAGGATAGACATGTAAGTTTTCCGAATTCGGCTCCTCTCCAATATTATCATGGTGTTTGGCAGTGTAGTAATGGTTGCTTTTCAAATAGCTTTTCGTGCTGAAATACATGCCAATGATGTTTTTTTATTTTTTAAAAATCATTTTTGACATCAGCACATCAAAACGATCCAAAAAGTACAAACCGCATTCAATTTTAGCAAAAAAAAAAATTTTAAATTTGGTGAAAAGCAGGTTGAACCGCAGAGCTAAATCCAAGCCCTGCAAGTCAAACAGAGGGTAGAGGTTTTATTGGATTATTAATTTATTATTATTATCTTTTCTTTTCTATCAAAATTATTTCTTTTTCAATGTAAGAAATAAGACCCACCTCATAAATATGAAATCTGGATTCTTATTTTCTCTCTATTATATATTTATCTTAACAACATAAAATTAGTTTATCACGTGGTTTTTAGCAAATAATATAGGGTCACCTCTTCTTCGCACTGATTTCCTCACCTCTCCTGTGGTTCATATGATTTTTCCGTTCGATGAATGCAAAGCTTGAAGATGTGCAAATTGGTATTAGAGTCAGAATCAGAAAAACATAAAAGCAAAAACTAGCAGCAAGGTAATTGGATTTTACTTTTTCTGCAAAAATCACCTGATAATTTGAATATTTTCATTTAGGATTATTTATTTATTTTAAATAGATTTAGAAAGTAATTAATAGAATATCATCAATTATTCTATTATCACCTTATAGTTTTTCGTAGTCAATGAAGGAAAGCACGCAGAAAAAAAGAAAAAAGAAAATAATAAACTGAAAGGCGAAGATTCAACTAACATGTCATATAATTTTAGAAAACAAGTAGGGCCGCTGAATTCACTTGACATGAATCCGGTGATAGGAACGGAAAGGAAAGGAGAATCTGCATCGACTCGCATTTAATTGAGGACAACCCAGAAAAACCTCGTATGAATTCTTACTTGAAAATGAAAGAAGCTGCCATATATAATGCGCCTGCCAGAAGGGTTGCCATAATGGTGGTTTTGATAGGCATTTTCCCGGTGTCATTTCTCAAAGCTATGGCCTCGTAAATTGGCCAAGAATTCACCACAGCAAAACCTGATATGAACATCTGCACAAATAGTCCCTCCAAATTGTTTCCTCCGAAGACTTCAACAAGCCCTTGGGAAAATGAGATTAAATTAATTATGGCCGCCAATGTTAGGGAGACAAACATGGGTGAATGTACCCCAAACTCAAAGATCCCTTGTTCGTATCTTTTACTCTGTTCAGCATCAACTGCTTTGCTTGTGACGGTAAAGCCAGATGCTGAAATTCCCAAGAACTTGAGGAAGAACTCTATAGAACCAAATAAATAACACGTCACTCCCCTTATGTGCCAAAATCGCTGATCATTCCACCATCTCTGGACTGATCCACCGGCTAAGACAAAGTCAAGACAGTCTTGTCCATAGGCCCCAAGGAAGAGAAACGCATACAAGAAAAACCATGGCTCTGAAACCTGCAACAAATGTTACGATAAATTCAACAAAGAAACTTCTATAGAACCAATTTAAGTAGCTAATTGATAGATCACTCGAATATCTCATTGGCCTACAAGCGACTCCATCTCTAATTGCTACGGCTTTCTAAATTCATGTCAGAGATGGAGGATTCTTTTTTCTTCTTCTTTTTTCCCTGAAAGAAACTTTGTTTTATTCTTAGAAGAAAAGAATAGCACACCTTTGGGAATATAGAAACTCGGTTGAGAAGAGCTAGCTGGGGAAGGAAAGCATATGTGGTGATTGGAATAGACCATATGGCCCAAAATGCTAACTGTGCATAGCCAAGGCCCATTAAGATACCCTTGGATCTAACGCCGAAGGTTGCAGGGCTATGTTTTGAGAAGCCCACTTCAAGAAGTCCAATTGACCATCTCTTTTGTTGATTCAGAGCATCAGCCAAGTTGATGGGAACATCACCAAAAAATGCAGGCCTTTCAGGATTACAGAAAATGCCTTTCCACCCCTCGCATTGCAACCTAAAACCTGTGTAATAATCCTCCACCAATGATCCATATCTGAATCCAATCTGCATATTTTACAGCCAGTTATACTATTGCAAGCATAACAACACAATAAATAACGTTAATCTTGAGCATTAATCATGGACTTACCTTAGAGCCCCAGTCGGTTTGGTTCTCATAATTGCAATCTGCTACTTGATGTGCCAGTGCCAAAACTGACTGGGA
This sequence comes from Populus trichocarpa, assembly GCF_000002775.5. Classification (NCBI taxonomy): domain Eukaryota; kingdom Viridiplantae; phylum Streptophyta; class Magnoliopsida; order Malpighiales; family Salicaceae; genus Populus; species Populus trichocarpa. The sequence goes on along the minus strand of NC_037287.2, from coordinate 15,807,700 downwards.
TTGGATGGGCTTGTCCACAACATGGTCTGGGGATAGTTCAGGAATCTCTGGTGATATTAGGCTTGATGGACTTCCAAAGAAAGCTCTCCGACGAAAGAAACATCCAGTTCCAACATAATTAGGACCCTCTACTCCATCCATCCCCATTGTATTAATTACAAACAAACGTTTATATTCACCACAATAGATGTCGTTTTTATTGATTCCACGATATATCTGAGGAAACTGAACGTACGCTAATGTGGACCTAATTGCTGGATCGCATAGATAACACATTGCCCGTAGAAGTGTTTGTGGATCATTCGAGCAGAAGTCGCAATCTAGAGTCAAGATTGTTGGTGCATTGGTCATGTTGCTTGATACTCGTAGCTACAATAGCAGTAAGAGAAACGTGCATTAATCTATTAATAACTAGCTAGCAACATGAATTCAAATCTTTATGCTATAACTTACATAGCAGTAAGACAGGACATGGATTCAAATCTTTGTTGTATAATTTCATTTTGAATAATGTATACTTTATAGACCTAATATTGTTTTGTTTGGAAAAAAAGAATTATTGTAGCATTAAAATTATGACTAATCATTTAACTTAATTATACATATTCTGTACAAATTAATATATGCTTGGGTCTAGGTTTTTTTCTTTTAATGATTTTATATGCTATTGTGTGCTAAAAACAAAATGAGCTAGTAAGAGAAATCAGTATGCACTACAAGCAATATAGTAAAATTTCTTCTCTTTGTGGATGCAGGCATAACCTAAAAATGAAAAATCATTGTGTTAATTTTTTTTAATTTTTTTATTGTGATATTTTCTATAATTATGTGTGCGATCTTTAACATATATACACTTAAAAAGGTGTGTAAATGGTTTGTTTAAGACTGAAAAAAAAAAAGATTTAATCTTGACATGCAAAAACCGATGATACCTTTTTTTAATAATGATAAAAAAAAAAAACTTAAAAGTTTGTGATTGTGGAGAGGCATATATTTATTTACCAAGGCATTGAGGGCACCGGCTTTGAAATGATGAGGTAAAGCCTTGCATTTTCCTCTTGAAACGTAGATGAGATTTGGCATCAAGTTACCAGCGATGTCTTTGTCCTTGCTTGCATCTAGTAGAACCTGCTCATAGTTCAAACAAATACGTAGGATGTGGGTATATATTGCAACTCGTGTGATTAATGTGTCTTTGTATATATTTGTCTCTAAAAAAAAAGGTTCTAGAAGCTGTGATGGAAATGCAAACCTGAATGACAGGGGGATGGTCTTGTCGTGTGAAGTTATCAGTCCATTTGTTGAAAATCTCATGTTGTTGATCCAGGCCAGTGATAAACCGATCATCAACTTCTCCCTTCTCAAGAGCATGCTCTACCTTGGCTTTCATGCTTCTATACATCACCTTATTACATATTTAAAACTAATCATTTCAGGTTTCACTAATCCATACATGTTGACAAAAAAACACCTTATCAGGAATTTTCATCAACTAATTAAATTTATTTTAATTTATCTTTTTTGATATGTCGGGAAAATTCATTAAACACCATGCACGGACCGAAATTGTATTCGGGCGAAAGAGAGAACAAAAGAGAGGAATATTAAAAGCCTCTCTCGGCCTGGCATGATGGCTCCAAACAAACCAACAACTACGTAATTTATTGATTTGAATCTAATTTCGGAACAATTATTGTTTTGGGTTTCTCCCAATTGAAACCTTACACGTAGTATTTCCTTTTTCAAGAAAAATCACATATAGTGTATAAGGTACATTTCACCTTTCACATTCACACACAGTTCAGGAGACTTCGATGCACCTACACTGAGATTAAATTTTAGAATATCTCCTTCGGTGAGATTAACCAGATGCATTGCACCTTTCACACCCACACGCATCTAGGGAGACCTCGTGGCAACTATATTAGGCTTAGTTAATCAGGAATATTCTATCAAATCCGCAATTCAAATTATAAAATTTAAATAACTCGTTAAAAAAATAAATAAAATTATAAAATTTATTTATTCCTAGTCAATTTAAAAAACAACAAATAAATAATGTGAAAAGAATTATATGCTAAGCCAGTGCTAAATTATTTGGGTGGAGATGCAGAAAAATCATTTAACTTTTTCAATAAATATATAATATAAATGTCTCTATATTAGGTACAATATCTTTTAAATACCAAATAGCTCTTTTTAATATATAATGCTCAATTAGAAATTTGACTTCTCTGTAAACCAATTGTATTTGTTTTGGCCTTTTGGGTGATTTCGAGGAGTGTAGAATAGAAAAGAGAGGTTAAAACTAGGACTTATGATTTGAAAGAAACTGAATTGTTTTCACTTAAAAATGAAAAAAAATATATAGATAATCCAACTACTTATAGACTGACCCAATATACAACTCTAGCACTTGAATGGATTGTATTTCAGTGTCGAATTTAATAGCAATAACATTGTTATAGAGCAGGAACGTGATTTGATCCATTTTCTTTTTATTAGTATTATTTCAATTTATGTATAATAATATTTAGAAATGTTTCTGCCAAGAAACCTAACTTGCAACTCTATTTGTCGGTGACGAAACAATGAATTTCATATCTCGAGGAAAATATAAAAGATTTGCTCGAGATGGTCCCTCTTTTACTCACAAATGTCCACCGAGATGACAGCACAAATAGCTGTCCAATGAATCCGCTACTGATTTTTTACGAGGGTGTTTAGAAGTATAGTTATGATTGTTTTTTAAAATACTTTTTACTCAGAAAAGTACGCTAATAATATTTTTTTATTTTTTAAAAATTATTTTTGAGATCAGCACATCAAAATAATTTGAAAACATTAAAAACATATTACTTCAAAGCAAAAAAAAAAAATTCAAATTTTTTAAAAAATACTTTCCAACATCAATGCAAAACGCCCTCTATATCACACCTGTCTTTATTATGCTCATCATCGATGGCATCAATTCTATGCCACATGATAGAATACGCCGATCGGCCGGTCCATTATCTCTTATTATTTACCCTTTCTTTTTATATATATATAAATAATATTATTTGTTTATCCTTGCTTAAAGCTCCTTAATTATGTTCAAAAGAACTAATTAACTGTCCACTTCAGTAATCAATTTATTTCCAATTAAATAGCCCCCTTTATGTGGGCATGTCTTAATTTAAGACTCTCTCATTGAAAATGGAATTTTCTAGCAATTAATTACTAGAAAAAACGTCTTCGTTTCTTAACTATCAAAGTTCAAAACCTTAATTCAAGTTATAAGAAGTAAAGTTTCAAAAATCATGTTGTTTTAATATAGATAGCATGCCTTCATCTTTTAAAAGTACTCAATTTTAATTTCCATATCTTAGCCTACACATAAAAAATGATGATTTAATTTATAAATATAAAAAATAGCAAGTATAAGAAAATAAAAAGAAGAGAGCATTAAAAAAAAATGCCTGAGCATTTTTAGACGGGGGGGGGGGGGGGGGGGGGGGGAATGGTTAAGTCTTCAGATTTTGATGGTGCATCTCAAGATTCATTAGATCTCGTTATGAAAAGAGAAACAAATCAGTCTTTGGGAATTTATGCTTATTCTCATTTTTCTACATGTACACGACTAAAACACTACGTTAAAGTCTCGTGTATATGTAGAAAATATTCTTTTATGAATGAAAACATATATAATCTTAAAGTATCTTACCTCAATCTTCTCAGTCTCAGAGGTGCAAGGATGACTGGATTCAAAATATGCCTCAGGGCTCCTCACTAGTATATTATTCTTCTTGCAAAATGGTAGCCAGTGGGTAGAAAACTTAGCAGCCTCCATGAAAGAAAAAAGAGTCAAGGCTGAGCCTCCATCATCAGATACATAGACTGAAATCTTCTCTGTTGGATAGTCATAAGCCATCACTGATAAAGCCGTATTCACTACACCTATTGGTGGCTCCTTGTATGGATCAGCAGTGCATATGAACACGTCTAAAGCTGGAAAATCACTTCTTTTCACGACTTTTTCAACATTTTCAGGGAATTGCTTACGATAGACTGGACACATGCGAAAAGTCTGCGTGCTGATCCACATGAAAGTAAGGACAAAGTCGGAGAGTGACAAGGCGAGGTTTATAGAGAAGGAGACTAAGGTTGGGGAGCACAGCAGTTTTTTTGTATGGTGATAGAATAGAGCTAAAATGGCAAGAGCATAAACTGTGGCAAACAGGCGGTTGAAAATTGTTATTCCCATGGGCTTAACCGTGTGAAGAGGAGGAGGACCTCCACCGGTAGAGGCTTTTTTAGTGCCGGATTCTTTTGGTCGACCCTCCATGCTTTCTGGTGGTGTAGTATCTCAGGAGCAAGGACTGGTAACATATGGTTTCTATTTATAAAGACCAGATGATGATGTTACTGTTGTTATAAAGTAATTTTTATTTAAAAATATATTAAAAAAATATTTTTTATTAAAAAAATTATTTTTAATATTAAAATATTTAAACAATTTAAAAACATAAAAAACACTAATTTTAAATAAAATAAAATTTAAATTTTTAGAATTTCCAAACAATCATCAAGTAAACATTTCAACCATGGCTAGATGAAAATTGCAATTTAATGAATATTTTTTTTATTTTTTTTCCTTATTTAATTGAAAACAACACCCTATAAACTGATTTAACTAATTTATGCATTATATTTTTATATATAAAAAAATAAAGATGATTATTAGATTTGAATTTCTTATCGTTAAAAATTTGATATTATATCAAATAATTTTTTTAAAATAAAAAATTTAAATTATCAGATGAAATTTAATAAATAATTTTATATATCAAGCCAAATAATCATTTTAAATTAAAAATAATTAAATTATTAAATAAAACACAGCACATTAAATTATTTCATATTACATTCTAACAAATACATTAATAAGTCGAACCTCTGGTAAGCCGCTCGACTTTCCAGAAGCTTAGCTCGAACTCGTTTGTTAAGACATAATGCGAACTTATACAAAACTATTTTTAAAGCTGGCTATATAAATAAACCGAGTTCTAACTTAAGCTAAGTTTAACTTAATTACCAGGATTCACGATTCGTCTCAATTATATGAATTACATTCACAAGTTCGTTTAAATTTGTAGACAATCTCATTTATAAACTTGTGAAAAATTAAAAGAATAAACAATTTGCTTAAGATTTTACGAAATAAATTACGTTAATATGTAATCCAAAATATTGTTTTTATAAAATAGAGTTTAATAAGAAATTCGGCAATCATATGTGTGTGTAATTGTAAGGAGTTTCAAAATATAGATATATTTTGTTCAAATATTCATGTAATATGTTTTGTTTATAATATTTTTTATATGATGTTACAATTATATGAATTTTTTTATATAAGTACATCAATATTTAAATGATATTTAGTATTGTAGTAACAATTATTTTTTAAAATAATTTTTATTTAAAAATATATGAAAATAATTTTTAATTTTTTAAAATAATTTTTAACTTTAACACAATAAAAATCCAAAAAATAATTCAAACTCGAACAAGGATTGTTTGGAAATACTGTTCAACCTGTATTTTTAAAAAATTTGAATTTTTTTTATTTAAAATTAATATTATTTTAGAATTTTTTTAATCATTTTAATGCACTAATATAAAAAATAATATTTAAAACATAAAAAATATTATTTTAATATATTTTTAAATAAAAAATAATTAACTTATATGATATTCTCCCACACCATTTAACTATGAAAGCGAGTATCAATCGATGGGTTACCTTTGAGTCTTGCTTTGGCTTTCATAATTGCAACTTGCTACTTGATGTACTAGTGCCAGAACTGACTGTGATTGGACAGGCTTGTCCACGATATGGTCTGGGGCTAGTTCAGGAATCTCTGGTGATGCGAGGCTTGATGGATTTCCGTGTTAAGCTCGTCGTTGAAAGAACATCCAGATTAGGCCACTCAGATGCTATTGGGTAATGTGGTTTACCCGTAACCACATATTTTTAATGTTTGGTAAAGAAAACAAAACTAATTTTATTTAGTAGGGTTCATTAATTTTTGTTACTCAGTCGCAGGATTGGAGAAGCAGCATTTTACTGCTTCTCGTTGTTATTTTTAGGAACAGTGGAGCTATGCTTCACTATCGCAATGTTCAGTTTTTTTTTGAAAAATCAATGAGAAAAGTTTAGTTTTTTTCCCCCGAAAAACCAGTGCAATTAATCGTAAACAATATTTTTTTTTTGTTTTTTTTTAAAATTTAGTTTAAGGTGAATTAAATTTACTCATACTGTAATCAAATTATAAATTTTTTTAAAAAAATTGTGTTTTACTCGAAAAACTAGTATTTAATATTATTTAATAACACTACATAAATTAGAAAGATATCGCATGATGACGTAGCATTTGTGGAATTTGATCGCAATTCCAATAATAAAGATATCACAATCTTTATTATTTAATAACACTACATAAATTAAAAAATTCAGTTTTTGTTGTTGTGCGCTTAAGAAACCATGGAAAATATAGTTCTTGTTGGATAGATTTCGTATGTAATGACATTGCACATAGTTTAATAGAATAATAAAAAATATTTGATATCAATATTATTTATTTCATGATGTAATAACAGTAGTTAAATCTACAATATTTAAATTAAAAATCATTAATATTAATATATATATATATATATATATATATATTTAATTATTTTATAACCTCAATTTGAAAAGCATTTTTTTTAACCAAACACGTTAAACTACTTTTTGTTCAACCTCAATTTCAACCACAGTTTTAACCAAACATATATTTTTTCAAACCAACTTCAACTAAAAATACTTTTTATAAAACAATTTTTTTCAAACCACAACCACAACAGCAACCGCAATACCAAACACGCTCAATCCATCAAATCCCGTGACAATAACTTAATACAAACGTCTGAATTCGAAAAAAAAAGTGGAAGAAGAGATTCAATTTAGTTTTTAACTTGGCTAGTCTATTGATGTCCCAATCCTAAACTTTCTCTTACCCCAGAAAAAAACAAAAACAAAAACTTCAAGCTCACCTATTCTTCTTCCCCGTCATGTTGAAAAATTGCAAGTATAAGGAAATATACGAAGAAAATAAAGATTAAAGCTTGGGATTGGAGTTATTAGAAATAGTAGATGATTTTGTTAAAATTTTGTTCTACATAAAATGTTTGATGTCGGAATCAGAAAGAACTGGAAATATTGAAGGTGTTTTTTTTTTCCCTTGGAATCATTTTTTTGTCTACTTAGAGTGTATGGCGGAATTTTAGTGGATAGCTTGAAGTTTGGGTAAATGAAAGTGTTTTCTTTGTGTGTGTTTGTCATATTAATTGAATTCAATTATGATATAGTTTCTAGTAAAAGCATTGGGATAATTTTAATCTACATCACAATGCAGTACGCATCCACTTCCTCAAGCCATGCACCCCGATTGCAAATCTTTTGACAATCTTTAGGTGGAGATTTTCCGGCGAGAACACCATAGTTAATTCATGGGCTTTGTCAAAGTCCAATGTTCTCATGAAATTGTTTATACTTGGCAAGAGTCAAACTTGAGATCTTGGACAGGAATATACAGTCAAGTCCCAGTTCTTCTCCGCTGAGTCAATTCCATGGAGGTTATTTTGCATTCAACCTAGCTATATATCAGGAAAAGTACTTTCATGAAATAATCCTTGAAGAATAAATGATGGGATATTAGATGAGATAGTGAATGAATAGGCGTCTCTCGTGGAAGAATCGTTAAAGGAAAGTATTTGAATTGAAACTCGACAGAAGCTATTAGTTCTGGAAATATAAACAATTGCTTGATAATTTGTGTTGGACAACAAAAGTTTAATTAATAGTGATGAGGTAGTGAAACAAGCAAAAATGGCTCGAATGATTTAGTGAAAAAGAACTAAAGTAAAAAACAAATAGAAGTGCCGATGAAGATTGTGATCGTGTTCGCGATCCATTTATGTTCATGGCTTTTAACGTGATCAATACACGAAGCATTCTTCTGTTTTTTTTACCTCTTCTGTGTTTTTTAATCATTTGTTTTAATTTATGTATGGTTGAACTCATTGAGGAAAGCATTCTTCTGTGTATGGTTGAACTCATTTGTTTTAATTTCTGTATGGTTGAACTCTTTGAGGAAAACGGGGGGGGGGGGGGGGGGGGGGGGGGGGGGGGGTGGGGGGGTTTGGATAAGCCCCGTCATCCACCAATTGAACTTTGCTGGAAAATGTAATAAGAGATGCATTATCTGTTTCAAGTTATGGGTTGAAGTATGGATGAAAATTACAAAACCATACATTATAAATGTATACAAAACGTGGGGGCACCGATTCAAACTCGAGCAAGCCCTCACCTCGAGGTGTGACCGCTAGTTGTCAGATACGCTAATATACAAGGGAAAAGGTAAATGGATGGCAAAATTAAGTGAACCTTCTTTTAATATAAAAAAGAAGAGGACATTCGAAGGAGGAATGCCACAATAAATTATCATATAATTCATCGACAAGTCCTCATTAATGTTCTTACAAGAAAACGAAACAAGATACAGTATACAATGTACCTGCCAGAAGTGTTGCAATAATACTGGTTTTAATAGGCATTTTCCCCTTATCCTTTCTCCATGCAATGGCTTCATAAATTGGCCAAGAATTCACCACGGCAAAACCAGATATGAACATCTGCACGAATAGTCCCTCCAAATTGTTTCCTCTGAAAACTTCAACAAGCCCTTGGGAAAATGAGATTAAATTAATTATGGCTGCCGCTGTTAGGGTCACAAACATGGGTGAATGTACCCCAAACTCGAAGATCCCTTGTCCATATCTTTTACTTTGTTCATGATCAACTACTTTGCTTGTCACATTGAAGCCAAATGCTGAAATTCCCAAGAACTTGAGGAAGAACTCTACGGAACCAAATACGTAACTTGATATTCCCCTTATGATCCAAAATCGCTGATCACTCCACCATCTCTGGATTGATCCGCCAGCTAAGATGAAGTCAAGAAAATCTTGACCGTATGCCCCCAAGAAAAGAAATGCGTACAGGAAAAACCATGGCTCTGACACCTGCATCACGTGTTTTCCCGGTTCTTTTAATAATTAATGTTCAATTTATAGAATAGTTTTATTCCCACTCCAACTTTGTAACAAGTTTTATTCATAAATGCTGTAAATGTTCTAGTTAGTTGTGCTGTTGTTTTTTGAAATATTTTTTTTAAATGTATTAAATATTTTTTTTAATTTTTAACATACAACATTAAAATTATCAAAAAACATTAAAAAAATTAATTTAATTTTTTTCAAACTAAAAACACTTAAGAATATTCAAAATCACGTGTTATATCAAACACCCTCTACATTACCTCTTATTTTCAATATAGTTATAAAATAGGTTTTTTTTAAGTAATCAAAATTTATTGGAATATTATGTTTAATTATTAAAGTTCAAAATTATTTCAAATAAAAAACAAGTGTATAAAATGATTATTTTTTTAAGTAATCAAAATTTATTGGAATATTATGTTTAATTATTAAAGTTCAAAATTATTTCAAATAAAAAACAAGTGTATAAAATGAAGCTTTCAGAATTTTAGTTACTATATTTTATTTTTTAAAATAAATAAGTTATTGGTAGATATATTTGGAAGCACAAAAGGATAAAAGCATTAACAAGAAAAGAAAAGAAATGCAGCATGACAAACAAAAACCTTTTTTTGAAGAAATTAAATTAGGTGATAGGTAATGATTTTAAAAGATAAAATTTAATATTCTAATTATAAAACAAGACTTTCAATTAGCTATATTTCTAGATATAAATATAATACTAGTATTTAACATCATTATTAAAAAAAACGAATTATCAACATTTGTGAAAAATATAATTAATTAGTGGTATTTTGATCTATCAAAATAGTAAAAGTATATTAGAAAGTGATCTTAACAAAATATAGAATAGAAATAACCCAATCATTTTCATTTTCATAATAGAAATATCGTATGATTGAAAGAATTAGGAGATAGTGAATTTATTGTAATGAAATAGAATAATTAACAATATGAAATTAATCGATAAATCATCTAAATTAATGTCTAATTGGCCAAACAATAAGAAATGTTTTCGGAAATAAACTTCACCTCATAATTTATCTCGGATGAACTATATTTTATCCCTTGGGCATTCGATAATTTTCAGTTTTGGCCCGTATAGATTAAAATTCTACGATGATAATTTTATAGTTTAAAAAAAACTCAATGTCACCCCTTGTTAAAAATCTCAATGTGACCCCTTGGAAATTCCAATTTTTATTTTATTTTTTATCTTTCAATCGCATTTTCCTCCCAACCTCATGAATTAGATAGTGTTCCAAAAAAAAACCCTTTGAAAAGAAAAATATTGGACTGACAAAAATTCAAACAATGGATTTGCTTTTAATTTTTTTTCGCTATTTAACAGCAAGGAATCACATTGGAATTTCTGGAAACTTTGAGGGTCATGCTGTAAGATTTTAAACTATCGAGGCTGAATTATAATATTGTGGAATCTTCAGGATTTGGGATATAATTCACCCTATTTAGTTTTGTCAGAAAAAATAGCGTACCTTCGGGAATATATAAACTTTGTTGAGAAGAGCTAGCTGGGGAAGGAAAGCGTATGTGGTGATCGGAATCGACCAGATGGCCCAGAATGCTGACTGTGCATAAGCAAGTCCCATCAAAAGACCTATTGCTTTAACACCAAAGGTTGCTGGGCTGTATTTAGAGAACCCCACCTCGAGAAGTCCAATTGACCATCTCTTTTGTTGATTCAGCGCATCATTCAAGGTGATGGGAACGTCACCCAAGAATGCAGGTCTATCAGGATCGCAAAATATGGACTTCCAACCCTCGCATTGCATCCTGAAACCTGTGTGGTAATCCTCAGACAATGATCCATATCTGAATCCGATCTGCACATTTTAAAACCAGTTATATACCATCGGCATTGAAGATAACATATACAAAGATACCGAATGAAAAGAAGACTTGCTATGCAAATGAAGTTTTTAAACAAGAGCTATATAGATAACTATTTATTCTGTCAGATGAGTCTCGTCCATCCAATTGTCGAGTAATTTCAATAATCGATTTAGTGAGTGTCAGCAAAGCGTGTCCTTTTAAAAATCTTGCTTCGAGGTTAAAATATGGGGGCAAAAAAAGACCAACTCTAAAAGTCTTGAGCATCAACCGATGAAGTTACCTTTGAGCCCCAGTTGCTTCGGCTTTCATAATTGCAAGTTGCTACTTGATGTGCTTTTGCCAGAACTGACTGCGACTGGATAGGCTTGTCCACGATATAGTCCGGGGCTAGTTCAGGAATCTCTGGTGAGGCGAGGCTTGATGGACTTCCGTAGAAAGCTCGTCGTTGAAAGAAACATCCGGTTCCAAGATAATTAGGGCCACTTAATCCATCAAATCCCATGACATTAATTTGATACAAACGTTTGAATTCGGCATTGTAGATGTCACTTTTGTTGATTCCTCGAAATATTTGAGGAAATTGAACGTAAGCTAATTGTGGCCGAGTCTCTGGATCACTCAGATAACACATTGCCCTCAGCGGTGTTTCGGGGTCATTAGAGCATGAGTCACAGTCTAGAGTTAGGATTATCGGCGCATTGGTCATGCAACCTGATACTCTTAGCTACAGCACAAATAAGAAAAACGAGTGTTATTCTATTAAAAGTTCGTAAAGATTAGGTTGGCATTACGCAGCCGATTTAAAGCAGTGTCTCCCAACTTAATTAATAATGTCATGAGTGTACTGGACATGCATACTAACCAAGGCATTAAGGGCACCAGCTTTGAAGTGGTGAGGTGAAGCCTTGTTTTTCTCTCTAGAGACGTAGATGAGATTTGGCATCGAATAACCAGCGATGTCTTTATCCTTGCTAGCATCTAACAAAACCTGTTCATGGCTCAAGAAAATGTGAAGGATACAGGTGAGTAGGTTTGTGAATCGTGACCATCATACGTGGGATCTTCTTTCTTTTTTAAAAAAAAAATAGTATTTTAACTTGAGTATAGTTGCTCAACCATGCTGTCCTGATTGATTCGAGAATCCGATGACCCAAGACTTAATCTTGATGGAATTTGAAATTAAATTAGTTAAGAAGAAGATCTAATCATATCTAATTAAGAAGTTGTTTTAAAAAAAATTTGATTTGGTAGAATTGTTAAGTATTAAAAAAATCAAATTAATATTATTTTTATTTAAAAAAATAAAAAAAAAGATTAACTGAAATCAACTATCGACTGAAGGGCCAATGTGAACTTCAGATGAGATCAGAAGCCATCAAAATCAATAAAGAAAACAAGAACAGGTTCGATAATGATACGTGCGTGTACTAGTTTGTATTAATCGAACCAGCTCTTATGAGCATAATTGATTCTGTTAAAGGGAACCTGAATCACAGCTGGATGGTCTTGTCGTGTGAAGCTATCAGCCCATTTGTTGAAAGCTTCTCGTTCTTGGCCACTAGTGATGTTCTCATCCTCAACTTTTCCCCTCTCAAGAACACGCTCTACCTTCACTTTCATGCTTTCATAGATTATCTGTGACATTATCAAGAAACCAGACGATAAGTTATTTACAGTAATTACATACTTCCTCTACAGCATTTGATTCTGTTTTTGTTATATTCTTATCTTATTTATTACATAAGAATTCTAAATATTTATATCTATCTATTAAATATTTAATAATCATTACATTATTATTTATTATTTGATGTAAAATAAAAAAATAATATGTAAATATATAAAAATATATTAAACAACAAAATTGTAAATATATTGCTAGGGAGAGAATAACAGTTTTTTTTTAAATAATTTATTATTAGTATATTAAAACGATTTAAAATAACTAATTATTTTTGTGTATAAAAAATATTTTTTAAAAAACTATTTTTTATATATTTTAAATTAATTTTTTTTATGATTTTAAATTGACGTGATAAAGTTGAAAATAAATTTTAAAAAATAATAAAAAATATTATTTTAATATATTTAAAAAAAAATATTTTAAAATTTGATCAAAATAATTGAAGAATGACAGTGTTTTTGATTGACCGTCACTCTTTTCAAGGGATGTGATAAGATTGCATAATAATCTCAATTATCGAGGATTAGGATATGATTCATCCAAATAAAGGAAAGAGCAAATATAGAATGTATAGCTAAATTGTCAGTTCATCTCACCGACGACTACGTACCCCCACTTGCACACAGAAAAGTCCAAGATGACACCGCAATTAGCTGTGCCATCGTATTAAGATATAGAAAGATTTTAGCCCCGGGCCACGCATACAGATGGATTATAACTGTGCAAATCAGTATGAATCTTTTACTTTATTCTTTTCTAAAAGTTTCCTTAGACCTAGTTTATATAATGTCCTTAAACTAATTAACGTGCTGAGGAAACCAGTCGGACCGGCGAGCACGCAAACCACAAAATGTGCTTGTCTTCGGCATATGTAAATTAAAAAATGCAACTAGGGGGAGAATAAGAGCCAAGGATTCGAATTAAAATAAAATATAATATATGTATATAAAAAAAGAACAAGCACTATATGGGGACGTGATGGTTGGGAGCTGAGTCTTGTTTCTTCCCATTGGCTGTTTGAATGGTATAGATTTGTCGTTGCCTATTTTCTGTACTTTTTCTCCAAGAGGCTACCTATTGGTGTGTTATTTTAATGATGGTTATGGCGTTTCCCAAAATAAATTATAAATAAATCCGAACCACTATGGATTAATCCACACAAAGAACCTTGACAAAATGATGTAAAATATACTGCAGTTGAAATAGTATTTTTTAAAAATTTAAAAAATAATGTTAAAAATTATTTTTTTTATATCCCCAGATCTCAAAAATAATTTTTTTAAAAATAAAAATATATTATTTTAAAATATTTATAAACAGATTATAACCTGTCACAATCCAGACAAAAATATCAAGTAAATGCAGAAAACATTCATGTTCTTGTCTTCTTTTCATGAATGAAGACTTTTAGTTTTCATTAAAGTATCTTACCTTGATGTTTACAGCCTCAGATGTGCAGGTGTGATTTAATTCAAAATATGCTTCAGGGCTCCTCTCTAGTATATTGTTCTTCTTACAAAATGGTAACCAGTGAGTAGCAAACTTGGAAGCCTCCATGAAAGCAAAAAGAGTCAAGGCTGAGCCTCCATCATCAGATACATAGACTGAAATCTTCTCTGTTGGATAGTCATACGCCATTACAGATAAAGCCGTATTCACTACACTTATCGGTGGCTCCTTGTATGGATCGGCAGTGCATATAAACACGTCCAAGGCAGGAAAATCACTCCTTTCCATTATTTTTTTAAGGTTTTCAGGGAATTGTTTTCGATAGACTGGAAACATTCGAAAAGTCTGTGTGCTGACCCAAAAAAATGCTAGAACAAGATCGGAGATTAACAAAGCGAGGGTTACGGAGAAAGAGACCAGGGTTGTGGAGTAGAAGAGTGTTTTTGCATGGTAAAAGAGTAGAGCTAAAATGGAAAGAGCATAAATGGTTGCAAACACACGGTTGAAAAGTGTTCTGCCCAAGGGCTTAACCGTGTGAAGAGAAGGATGCCCGCCTGTGCTGGTGGCTTGGATGGCGCTGCCTCCTTGCTGACGAGCCCCCATAGTTTTTGTCGGTGCTATATCCTCAGTATGATTGCGAGTCTTTATTTAAAGACTTGTGTGGAGACGGACAGATCAGTAAGGACAGTAAAAAACAATTTCTTTGATTAATGTGTGAAATGACATAAAAAGAATAAACTAAAACGAAAGGAGGTAGGGAACACTTGTTCTAGCACAAGGAACATTACACCGTGAATTTTAGCAGTAAAATTATTATTTTGACCCTCGTTCAAATAGCAATTGGTTTTGCGGTGATAGAATCCTTTGTTTTACATCAATAGTAAAAATACTAAAAAGGATAGCAGTTCCTCTTCTGTTTTTGAATTTAAAAATACATTGAATTAAATTTTTTATTTTTATTTCTTACTTTTCAGAAATACATCCTAGGGAGGGAATGTTGCTGTAGATCGGCAAATAAAGTAAAACCGTCACTTCCTTTACAACATGAATCAAATGCCCTCATATTCTTACCTGCAGATGAAAGAAGATGCTGCATAGAATGCACCTGCCAGAAGTGTTGCCATAATGGTGGTTTTGACAGGCATTTTCCCATTGTCATTTCTCAAAGCTATGGCTTCGTAAATTGGCCAAGAATTCACCACAGCAAAACCAGATATGAACATCTGCACGAATAGTCCCTCCAAATTGTTTCCTCTGAAAACTTCAACAAGCCCTTGGGAAAATGAGATTAAATTAATTATGGCCGCCAATGTTAGGGAGACAAACATGGGTGAATGTACCCCAAACTCAAAGATCCCTTGTTCGTATCTTTTACTTTGTTCAGCATCAACTGCTTTGCTTGTGACGGTAAAGCCAAATGCTGAAATTCCCAAGAACTTGAGGAAGAACTCTATGGAACCAAAGAAGTAACTTGTTATTCCCCTTATGATCCAAAACCGCTGATCACTCCACCATCTCTGGATTGTTCCTCCCGCTAAGATAAAGTCAAGACAATCTTGACCATAGGCCCCCAAGAAAAGAAACGCATACAAGAAAAACCATGGCTCTGAGACCTACAACACATTTTTTCCAGTTTTTATTTTAATAATCTTAAAAATAAATATTTTTAATTCTAAATAAAACAGATTTCGATATCAGATATTCAACTCTTGTGATTTCTTCCGTGATGGAAATATTGTATAATTGACATAATTAGAAGATTATATGTTTATGATAATTAACAAGTACAATTAACAGTTCGTCTATAAATTCACAAACAAGCGTTCAGAACATCTCCATTCAGTATTGAATTTTATAGCCCTTGAATATCTCATTGGATTGGGCTGAAGCATCTCTAGCAGACCAGCTCTACATGATTTCCAGGAAATTTCCTTCATAATTTATTTTGGACAAACTATATTTTAGCCCCTTAATTATATTCAGTAATTTTCCATTCCGGCCCTATCAATTAAGAATTCATAAACTTATAGTTTTCCAGAATTGCAATGTGATCCCTAGCCCTCAAATAGCTAAGCAACTGTTGGAATACTCACTTCTCCAACTTTCTCGTTCTTGCTTTCTTATTTTTCTCTCGCTTTTTCCTCCAAGAAAACTCAATACACATAAAT
Source organism: Populus trichocarpa (assembly GCF_000002775.5). Classification (NCBI taxonomy): domain Eukaryota; kingdom Viridiplantae; phylum Streptophyta; class Magnoliopsida; order Malpighiales; family Salicaceae; genus Populus; species Populus trichocarpa. The sequence continues at coordinate 15,791,401 of NC_037287.2, read as the reverse complement.
ATAGTGTTCCGTAAAACTCTTACAACTTTTATCAGTATTTAACGGCAACGAATCAAATTGGAAGTTTTTGAAGGTTAACGATGAAATATATTAAACTATTGATGTTGAAGCAGAATATTATGGAATATGCAGGGATTGGAACATAATTTACTCTATTATATTATTGTCATGTAAAATAAATCAAAATAAATAATAAAACTTAATTCTTAATTATTCAAATGTTGATTAAATCCTGGGGAGGTTGTCTCAATATGATCATATTGACTTGACGGATCTAAAAACAACCCGTGCAACTCGTAAGAATGTAATTTGACTAAAAAAATCAAGAAGATATCATTTTTAAATATTGAAATAATAATATATTGGATCGATGTGGATCAACTTAAATTAATCTATCAAATTCACGACCTAGATCACAAGACCATGATAACCTATATAAAACAAATCTAAATAAATTATGAAACTCAATTATCAATCAACTAAATATTGAATGATGAAATTGAAGAAAAAAATCAATTAAAAAAAAGATAAGAAACATCATGAGTTAACCCAAGTTAACTTGTCAAATCCATGACATGAGTTAACTTGCTAGACTAGCGACTCGGTTATTGAGACTATGATAACCCCATATAAAACAAATAAAAAAATCATGAAGCACAATTCTCAATCAATTAATTGTTGAAGAATGAAATTGAAAAAAAAAATCAATTTAAAAAAGAACACAATAAGATGACTCCGGTCAACTCAGGTTAACCTGTAAAACCCTTGATCTGGATCATGAGACTAGGATAACTTGATAGAAAATAAACTAAAACAAATCATGAATTCTAATTCCTAATCAACCGGATAAAAAATTAAAAAAAAAACATCAATTTTTTAAAAAAATACATGAATCAACCACATAAAAAAATCACAACAAATCATAAAATTCAATTTTTAATAAAAAAAAATTTAAAAAAATAAAATAAAAAATAAAAATCTTATAAAAAATGAATAGTATTATAGGAAGTCACAAGCAGTAAAATCGTCACCTCTTTTATATTTGTTTTGATTATCAATTAACGTTAATTTTTAATTTATGCTCTTGTTAGGAAAGCATAGCATACCTTTGGGAAAATATAAACTTTGTTGAGAAGTGCTAGCTGGGGAAGGAAAGCGTATGCGGTGATCGGAATTGACCACAGTGGCCAAAATGCTACCTGTGCATAAGCAAGTCCCATCGAAGGACCCATCGTCCTAACACCGTAAGTTGCTGGGCTATATTTAGAGAACCCCACCTCAAGAAGTCCGACTGACCATCTCTTTTGTTGATCAAGCGCACCAATCAAGCTGTTAGGAACATCACCGAAGAATGCAGGCCTATCAGGATTACAAAATGCGGACTTCCACCCCTCGCAATGCATCCTGAAACCTGTGTAGTAATCCTCAACCAATGATCCATATCTGAATCCGATCTGCATATTTTACAACCAGTTATAGGCGAAGTTACCATATGGAAAACTCGGAAATTACTATATTTTTTGCTATCCAATTGTCTGATGCGACGAATTCTAGTACTATCACCTGTTGCGGGCAATTGATCAAATTAGCAAATGTATCTTATAATTTTTTGAAAATTAGTTATATGCAGGACTGTTCCAATTGCCAAATGACTCTGCTAAAATCAGTACTCGCGTATCAAATGAGTCTCCTTCATCCAATAATTTAAGGATTACACTTCAAATTTTTATTAGCAACCCATATTTTGAACAGTAAGTAATCGATTACTTACCTTAGAGCCCCAGTCGGTTTGATTTTCATAATTGCAATTTGCTACTCGATGTGCCAATGACAAAATAGATTGGGATTGGATAGGCTTGTCTACAACATAATCCGGGGCTAGTTCAGGAATCTCTGGTAATATTAGGCTTGATGGACTTCCGAAAAAAGATCGTCGTCGAAAGAAACCTCCGGTTCCGACATGATTAGGGCCGCTTAATCCATCAAAACCCAACATATTGATTTGAAACAAACGTTTGTATTCAGCATTATAGATATCACTTTTGTTGATTCCTTGGAACAGTTGAGGAAATTGAACATACGCAAAGTCAGTCGGAATCGCTGGATCGCATAGATAACACAGTACCCGTAGAGGTGTTTGAGGATCATTCGAGCGGAAGTCACAATCTAGAGATAAAACCATGGGTGCATTGGTCATGCTACCTGATACTCGCAGCTACAACGCAAACAAGAGAAATGTGTATTAATCTACTAATTAAGAACTAGCAAGGTGAATTGACATGTACTGCTAACATGAAATTGTACAGCGATGTATTTCCAAGCAATGGTGGTGTCCCAACTTTAAAATGCTGTGGTTGTGGAGAGGTATGTGTACCAAGGCATTAAGGGCGCCGGCTTTAAAGTGGTGAGGTGAAGCTTTGCTTTTTCCTCTAGAGATATAGATGAGGTTTGGCATCAAACAACCATCGATGTCTTTGTCCTTGCTAGCATCTAACAAAACCTGCCCATTGTTCAAAGAAATGTGTTAGGATACAATAAATAGGCTGGTGAATTTCTGTACTCTTATAAACCATCGACGGTGAGGCTTGTTTCTTGAAAATGTGCAGGGTGGGCCGTTGATGGTTGACATGACCCGGCACAAACAGTATTAAACCTTCGGAAAACAAATTAAGACGGTGGTTAAAAAGAAAAAGGGTCTGATAATAATTGTATGAATCCAAACCTGAATCACTGCGGGATGATCTTGTCGGGTGAATTTATTACTCCATTTATTGAAAGCTTCTCGTTCATGGTCACTAGTGATGTACTGATCACCAACCGTACCTCTCTCAAGAACATGCCCTACTTTGACTTTCATGCTTTCATACATCATCTATCACATAATCAAGAAACAATATCTTTATTGATACCCGCTACTTGTATAATTAATGAGATAATCTCTTCTCTAATTACAGCATTCGAATTAATAAAGGATTTTATAAATATGCAGAAGTGGAGCACATGGTCTCGGAAGAAAATGTCTATTTCATACTCCCTCTTTCAGAATCAATACAATAAGTGGTCAATCCAGCAACTCTTCTTTATCCCTTATTATTTTTTTTTTTGTTACAGTTGATTATTCTTCTGTTGTTTTTTTTTTTTTAATCTTTTTACATGTATTTCAGGATGGCTGGCTAGCTAGCTATCCACAAATAAATACTTAGAGAATATTTGATATTATAATAATAATTATTTTTAAAATAATTTTTATTTAAAAATATATTAAAATAATATTTTTTAAATTTTTTTTTAATATCAACATATTGAAACGTTTTAAAAACACCAAAAGAAAAATTAATTTGAAACAAAAAAAATCAATTTTTTTAAAAGTGTTTTTTACTTAAAAATACATTAAAATAATTATTTTTATTTTTAAAAATTTATTTTTGATATTAGTATATCAAAATATTTTAAAATTAAAAAAATTAATTTAAAACAAAAAAATTAATTTTTTAAAAAATATTTTTAAAACATGAAAAAAAAACTTGCAAGCAATCGTTTTGTAAGCATGCCTCCATAATCAGAAAGGTGCCTCAACCCGAATTTACGAAGCCAAGGTCTAGAATTAGTGGTTGGAGGTCTAAATGCTAGTTAAGTTACTGGCTTGGCTATTTTATTCATCTTTTCTAAAAGTTCCTTAATTTTGATATAAAAAAAATCTCAAGTATATATATCAAGAGAACATCATCAATGTTACAGTATCTTACCTTAATCTTCTCAGACTCAGAGGTGCAAGGATGATTAGATTCAAAAAGTGCTTCAGGGTTCCTCTCTAGTATGTTGTTCTTCTTACAAAATGGTAACCAGTGGGTAGCAAACTTAGCAGCCTCCATGAAAGCAAAGAGAGTCAAGGCTGAGCCTCCATCATCAGATATGTAAACTGATATCTTCTCTGTTGGATAGTCATATGCCATTACTGATAAAGCCGTATTCACTACACCTATTGGTGGCTCTTTGTATGGATCCGCAGTGCATACAAACACATCGAAAGCTGGAAAATCACTTCTTTTCAGGACTTTTTCAACGTTTTCAGGGAATTGCTTACGATAGACTGGACACATGCGAAAGGTCTGCGTGTTCACCCACATGAATGCAAGAACAAGGTCGGAGAATAAAAGGGCAAGGGTTGTAGAGAATGAGACTAGGTTAGTTGAGTAGATGAGCGTTTTAGCATGATAATAGAGCAGAGTTAAAATGGCAAGAGCATAAATTGCGGCGAACACACGGTTGAAGATTGTTCTCCGCAAGGGCTTAACAGTGTGAAGAGGAGGAGCAACATTGGTGGTGGCTTGTCCTTTTAGACGACCCTCCATGTTTTTTGGTGGTGCTAGCTATATCCCAAGATGATGGTGGTTATAAAGGTCTTTATATATAGGCCTCAGTGAAGAACTGATCAAGATGGGCAGGTGATGACAGACACGTTAATCTATTTTTCTTGTACCTTAGGAGGAAATTACTTCTGTAGTGATATACTGGCGCTGGAGTGTATAAGCTAAAAAAAATAAAAATACCGCAGAACTCCTATTGTATATTAACTGGGTGATTAAATTATAGAACGACAAATACAAGCAGTAGAGAAATGAGTGGTCATGAGAGATATGAACAGCTGATATGATAATTGTGTGCACGGAAACATGGTTTCAATAAAATTCACTGCGTCGTCGATGTGTATATGTGATTTAAGAAATTAAATAGTAATAATATAGAGAGAGCGTGCAGCACTGTACATATATTGTAACTTGAAGAGTTTTTTTTTTTTTTTTTTGAATTTAGCAAGTAAAAAAAATAAAAAAACAAATATATTCCAGAAAATATTTAGAAAAATAGTTGCAACTCGCAAGCCTCTTAAATTATTCAGTGGTCTAAAGCTGGAAAATCACTTCTTTTCATGACTTTTCAACATTTTCAGGGAATTGCTTACGATAGACTGGACACATGCGAAAAGTCTGTGTGTGGATCCACATGAAAGTAAGGACAAAGTCGGAGAGTGACAAGGCGAGGTTTATGGAGCAGGAGACTAAGGTTGTGGAGCACAGCAGTGTTTTTACATGGTGATATTTAGTATAGGTTTTAAAATATAATTTATATTATTTTTAAATATATTTTATAAATAAAAGTTTTTTAAGTTTAAAATTTATATAGGTCTATAATATTTTATATTTAATTTTATTAAATAAATAGAGATGATAAGATTCGAACTCGTGATCTATTGATCATTAAAGCTATAATACAATATCAAAAAACCATCTAAATTTAAAAACTTAAGATATAATTTATATTATTTTTAAAAATTATTATCATACATATATATTACTTATCAAATAAGACAATCATCTAAAAAACTCCACTCATTCTAGTAGATTTGGATTTGTATCAATTGGATATTCCGGTCAAATTATCATCCATGACTCCTACCTTTATAGTTACAATTTTTCAATAGTATCCTTCTGTCAAAGAACCATCTCAACCTAAAAGCTTAAGCTCTTAGATGAGGTCCCAGGATATGATTTATATTATTCTCTAACACACCCCCTCAAGTGAAAGCTTTTTGGGCTTGAAACTTGCACAAGCTTACTTTACCTTATGCTTAATTTTTATCAAATAAATAGGGATGGTGAGATTCGAACTAGTGACCGCTTGGTCATCAAAACTCTGATATCATATTAAAGAACTATCTCAATCTAAAAGCTTAAACTCTTAAATGAAGTCTCATGATATAATTTATATTATTTTCTAACACCTTCTAATTTCTAATAGTTTCAGTGTTATCCTTAACCAAAGCTGGTTTTTATTTGTTCTTTTGTAAGATATTAAGTATGTAAGCAGTTTGAGAGGGAAAATGAATACCACAACTGGTTGTTTCACATGAAATAGGTTCATGTAATAATTTTTTAAACAAGAGCTATATAGATAGCTATTTATTCTGTCAAATGAGTCTCGTCCGTCCGTCCGTCCATTTGTTTAGTAATTTCAATAATTGATTTCAATGCGTGTCCTTTTAAAAATCTTTTTGAGGTCAAAATAGGGGGGCATAAAAAGACTAAGTCTAAAAGTCTTGAGCATCAATCGATGAGTTACCTTTGAGCCCCAGTTGCTTCGGCTTTCATAATTGCAACTTGCTACTTGATGTGCTAGTGCCAGAACTGACTGCGATTGGGCAGGCTTGTCCACGATATGATAGTCTGGGGCTAGTTCAGGAATCTCTGGTGATGCGAGGCTTGATGGACTTGCGTATAAAGCTCGTCGTCGAAAGAAACTTCCAGTTCCAAGATAATTAGGCCACTCAATCCATCAAATCCCATAACAATAACTTGATACAAACGTTTGAATTCGGCATTGTAGATGTCACTTTTGTTGATTCCTCGAAATATTTGAGGAAATTGAACATACGCTAATTGTGGCCGAGTTGTTGGATCACTTAGATAACACATTGCCCTCAGCGGTGTTTCGCGGTCATTAGAACATGAGTCACTAGAGTAAATTTGAAAATTATAATTATTTTATTTAAATATGCAAGTTGGACATAATACATATTAAAGTTTACATATTTAAATATACATAGTCAAGGCGTGTATTTCTTATAAGAATCTGGGATAGTCGGGGTTTTACTCGCTCACCTGAGCCCATAAAATACGTTTTCTAGGGGTGGAGTTTTCTCGATCGAATTAAAAAAAAAATTATCATGTCTCTTTTGAATTCGTATTATTTTTATCTCTTATGTCTTAGTACAATAATTAAATATTACCTAAGTGGTTCATTGAGTTTTTTTTCATAATTGTTTGAGAATTGCCTTGTAGAGAAATAAAAACAAGGTTCGTTGACCATAATACGTAATACTCCATTTTATTTGTTCAATAAGAGTTTGTTGATTGTGTATAAAATATATTTTATTTTACATGTAAAATATTTTACATCAAACAAATTTTACAATATTTATTAAATAATGATGTGAAAATACATGATTATAAAATGTTGATGATTTTTTATAGTGATCGGATAACAATGATTATGATAGTGGAGGAGATAATAATGACAATAGTAATAATAAATATGGTAATAAAAATGCAGATAAAGAAGAGGTTGTTATGGTTATAGTATGATGGTGAATGTTGACAACGGCAACAATTGTGATGGGAAGGTGGTGATTGTAGTTAGTGGAGTGGTGGTGGTAAAAATAGTTAATTTTTATTATGGGTTGGTTATTATTCGTAAAGTTTTTAAACTTTAAAAGTTAAAAATACTTTTTAATAAATAAACTAAGTTTATAAAGCGTTCGGAAAATATTTTACATTGATTAATTTTTTTTATATAAAACATTTTATACAAAACGTATGTTGTGGAATATGTGTGCTCTCTTCTTCTAAGATCCTTGACATGGAGGCTATGTTAATAACAATATCTCATATTAGCTACGAGCCAAGGGATTAGGAAGCTTATATTAGCTACGAGCCAAGGGATTAGGAGCCAAAATAAAACTCATCACGAGACTATGAGTAAGAACATTAGATAATTTCTATTGAGAGACGAACTAATACAATTAAAAGTTTGGATAATTTAATAATGTGGTGTAGCTTAATTAGTTAAATTTTAGATTTGTTTTCTAGAGATCAGCAGTTCGAGTTCTACAAATCTCAGGGTCACTAGAGACTTATATGGTCGTTAACTTCAGGGTATATAAAATTAATCAAAATACACGCAAGTTAATCCAGATATTCATATTATTATTAATAATAATAATAAAAAAAAAAAAAACCTCCATAATTTACTATAGTATACAATCAGATATTTTTGAATGTCAGGAAATGATATTTTAGCTGAAAAGAAATCTCTACGAGAGTCACTAGAGAATTAAGGGGAAGGACAAAACCACAAGTCCAATCATTCTTTTTGTTTTTTTTTTTTTTTTTTTGAAGGAGCCACAATCACAACTAACAATTAGCCCACTCTAAATTTTAATGCAGTCTTCTCCATTACTGGGACCACTTGAATTATTGGGATTTGGCAGTGATATTTTTCCAACAAATTAATCATGACAACTATTGCCCTTGCAGTCGAGGCACGTGATTGATGCATGTTATCTTCTAATTATTTAGTAATGATAGACCACCCCTATTATTAATAAAATATATAGCACGTCGGAAAAAATATTCTACCATTAGAGACGTTACGTAGATTATAATAGTATATTGAAGATTTTTCTAAACATCAAATCAATGAAGGCTAGGCTTAGGGGTAATATGGTTTTCTTATGTGATTTATTTCTTCTTCTTTTTTCTTTTTTTTTAATGGAGTTACAAAGACTTCTTCTTTTTTAAAAAAAAAACAATGAAATATTCTCACTACACTTAAAATTACTAATTTGCTCTTACAATCAAATTTAATTCAAGCTTGCTTTGGTGATTTTTTGGATTTTTATGTTGGCTTTTCTATTATAAATAGATTTTTATGTTGGAATCCCGCTTGATATAAAGAATCTTACATAAAAAGTTCTTGATAGCCTCGGAGATGATTACAATGAACTGGTTTCGGCAATTCAAGTCTAAGATTCACCAATTATCTTTGAAGAACTTCATAAAAAAATCCTCACCTTTAAAGCATTTTTAAAAACATCAATGCCTGAATCATTTCCCTTCCTAACGACTGCGAATCCACTCAGTCGCAACACACAAAGCTGGCGCTCTCACTCAGGCTCTAGCAACAACAACTCATGGCGTCCATTTAGCCACAATGTCAATCATTATTCGACACCACCAGTTGGTAGACCACCTTTTCCTTCTAGTAATCATTCTTCTCGTCAATACCTGAGATACTGCTAAATCTGCATAATTCAAGGTCACAATACCAAAAGGTGTCCCTCCTTCCAACTATGTTTTATTTCCTTGCCTAACACCAACTCCACTCCTCCACCAAATCATCCTATTTCACCCTGGCAACCTCTTTTTTTTTTTTTTCCTCACACCTCCCTTTCATTCTTTCTAACACCAACCTCTCTTTTTCCCATCATCTTTCTCCTTTTATTTCTTATTCTTCACATCTCCCAATCAATCAACATTGTTTTACAATTTCTTTCTCTTCAAAATTTTTCACTATTAATTTTTGTCTTTTGAATTTTTTTTATTTACTCATTCTTTCTAACAGTAATCTCTTTTTTATATATTTTTTATTTCTCTTATTTCATGCATTCTCTCTTTATAGTTTTTTAAATTATTTTTATGTTAATATATAAATATCATGGTTGATTATTTTATTAATGTTGTTGTCAACTTTGTTTTTAATGTTGTTGTCAACTTTGTTTTTTCTATGAAAAATTGTCAAGTTAATTTCCGATAGAATTCTTTAATATTTTCGACGAGATATTATATTACAAATCATAGATTTTCTAGTAGTGTCACGTGAAATGCTTATATCATCAGGTGGAGGTTATTGTATTTTATGTTTATTAACCTAATTTATAAATGATATGATAAATAATTTTTGTGACGTGGTCCAAGTACCGGTGCTAAAAGAATTTGATCTTGCTTATACGTTGCCGTGATACTAGGAATTTTGATGATATTATAAATGGTTTGTTTATTTTATTTTATTTTTAAGATATTCTCAAGTACAGATTTAATTAGCTAGTGGAGAGAGGTTAATTAGACATGTATCTCAAAGGAGTAGAGCATGTGACTACAAACTACAGTGTCTGCTAACATTATTTTAATTAATATATAAATTAATATGAAAATATCTCATATTTTGAATTTGAAAACGAAAGTGTGTTTTCTACTGTAATAGTGACATTGCATTTTTTTCTCTTTTTTTATAAACTTTGAATTAAAATGGACTCTTAGGTAGAGTTAGACAATACATATATATATATGAAAATAAAGATCTTTAAATAAATATATCTTTTAAAGTAGATGATAAAATTGTGTAAATTAGGTATCTTTGAGCTCTTTATGATGAGAGCTTTTATTTGATGGTAATCTTATTTGGTAATTTAGTTGGTTATAGATAATGAAAGAGAAAATTATATTAAGACTCACAAAAAATAATAAAAATATTTTCATTTAGGCTTAAAAATATTTTTTATTTTCTCTCGTATTTCTTTATTTTGTCTATATATATATATATATATATATATATAAGTATTTGTAGTTATTTTTTAAACGCTCTAAAATTTCTCCTTTCCGATTTTATTACAAGGGTTTCCATCTCGGTTATGATGTGACGGTGACCATACCTTAACATGCATTTGGGAGCATTGTGCACAATGAATGGTTTTAGTTTTCAGCCCTCAGCCATAATTGGCCCCTCGAAGATTGAACATGCATCTGCTGGCCACTAGTTTGTCGACACTTCCTGCAGTCGAACGGTGATGGTGACACGAGGTGATCACATCTTTCCCACGGGCCATGTCTCTCGATCTCATAAATGTTACCATTACGTTTTTTGTGGAACAATGGTGGTGAGTGGTGACACGATGATCATGTCTTTCTCATGGGCCATGGCTCTCGATCTCATAAATGTCCTGATTTGCCATTACGTTTTTTAGGGATAATATTCAAACAAAAAAGATTAAATAGACAGGTAAGGAGAATGTTCAAGAGGGATATTCATCTCTGTTCTAAACTCAACACATATCTTTCAAGATACTCGACCTTAACCTATTTTTTCCCCATGTATGTTGATCCTGTTTAGCTGATATTGACTCCAAAGTGCTGTAGAAAAACATTATAGGACTTGCTCCAATTCAAAGCCCTGTTCAGGAGAAATGGGGGTAATCAATCTGCAACCAATCCAAGTTTAGAAAGAGAGAGTCTAGGGGTTGAAAAGCTTCCTGTATTGTCATCTTCGTTAACAAAACAACCAAAAAATTTGGTGTTTTCCCTCTAGCTATCCTCGTATAGCATTATTCACTAAATTAGAATAATGTTTTTTTTTCTTTTTCATCGATTTAATCATTTAATATTATGTTTATTTAGAATCAATCTTCTTAATTCATTACTTTTAGATCTTTGTGGGACTATTATAGTCTTAAAAAAAAATCTTGCAATTGAGATCGAGGGAATATTTTTGTTGGTAAATTGCCGACGGATTTTACCAACGAAAATATTCCGTCGGTATTTACCAACGGAAATATTCTCTCAATATTTACTGAGGGAATTACAGTGAAAAAAAATAATTAAAACAAAGTAAAAAAAATGATGACGACCATTTTTACCAACCAAATTACCGACGGAATAAAATCCGTTGATAAATTCGTTCATAAACTGTGAACATTGTTCATCATGTCAATTACAAAGGGAATCACCAACAGAAAATTTTGTCGGTATTTTCTAAAGAGCTCTGAAACTATTCACTTCCTAACTGCACTATTAATTACTGTTTTTTACAGACAAAATCACCGACAGATTAAAAAGTCGTCGGTGTTGTTTTGCGGTTTTCTGAAAAAAATTTATTAAATTAAAATTTTAAATTAAATATTACAGACGGAATCACCGACGAAATGATTAAAAATATTAATATTTAATTATCAGTCTGTAAAATCGTCGGTAAAACGCCCCATTAAAAAGCCTAGAATCCCTAATTTGATAACAGACGGGGCTCCTTTGTTCTTCTTCTTCTCCATATGTAAAAAACATCAATATCCATTTATTTCTCTTCTCTTCTCAACTCTTTATCTTCTCCTCCATGCTCAGGTATGTATTCTTCTCTTTTCTTCTTTTTTCTTCTCGGTTTTTTTTAATTAATATACTTTACAAAAAAAAAAATTCTCTTCTTAGCTTCACTTGCAACCACATTAAGGTAAAGATTTTTCTTTTCTTCTTCTTTGTTTGTGTTTTTTTTCACTATATTTGTTATTTTATTTTATTTTTAATTGTTTTTGTTCTTAATAATTGTATGAATATTGTTGTAGGATTTATTTTTCATATGAGATCAATTTTTAGTTGATTTATTTATAGAATTTTTAAATTTTTAGCAATAACAACTTCATTTTTTTCATATGAATTTTTTTAGTTGAATTTATTTTTTCGTGTTATTTATTTGTTGTAAATTTGTTTGAGTTGATTTTCTTCTTCTTTTTTTCAAGCGTTTTGAGTATTATAGAGTGTTGATTTTATATTAATTTAATTATTTTATATTTTTATAAAATTGATTTTTTTAAAAAATATTTTTAAATAATTACTGGCGAAATTACATACGGTATTTCTCCGAGGGAAATACTGATGGAATGAAGCGGGTAATTTGTTTTTCACACGTTTTTCATCAGTAAATTCATCGGTAATAATATTTTTTTATTACCGACGGAAAAAAAAATTATCGACAAAAGATTCACCAACGGAGCATTTCTGTTGGTGATTTCGTTGGTAAATTAATTACCAACGGAATGATAGTACAAATACCGACGGAAAATTCCATCGGTAAATATAAAGATTATGGTAGTGAGATGGTTCTTGATTTTGCAAAACTCAATTTGATTTTATTTTTTCAAAAGATTGAAGTTAAGGGGTCAAGATTGAATAAGAAAAAAAGTAGCCTTGCTATTAAATTAGAAAAAAAAACGATCACTCCATTTTTTTGCTATATTTATCCTAGGGTTTTGTCAAAGTTCATTTTTGGTTTCTTTAGTTTGAAGATCAAACGTTTTGGTCCAAGACTTTATTTTGTTTCTATTTTGGTTCCTCGTTTGAGAGAGAAGAGAGAGGCTATGTTTGAAAAACAGTAAAGGAAAGAGAAAGTTCTTAGTTGGCCAAAAATCCTACTACAAAAAAGATTGTTCTATGTATCAATAGGTCTGTTTCGATGAGAGAAGTTCCACTGAGGTATTTTTTTACCTTCATCTTGCTTGAAAAAAATAGATCAAATCTAGAAAAGTTTTTTTAGATCACGTTGGTTTTGCATTTTCAAACTGATTTTTTCTAAGTTTAATGCCATAAATGAGTTTTTTAAAACCTCTTGAGTGTCTTTAATAGTTTTCGGGTGAAAATTGTTTGGAAAATTAGTTTTGAGAGTTCTAAAAGTTGGACCCCAATTTTTTTATTACCATTATGGCGGTCAGAATTTGGGTGTCATCTGCTTCAATAGATGATATGTTGTTTATCTAAAAAAAATAAAAGGATGAACGACATGTCATCTACCTCTATACAAAAAAAATAATTGACCTAGACATGAAGGACTGGGTTTTCAGGCACATGCATGTGTAGGCTAGGGTTTCTCGCTAACCACGCGGACCTAGCCTTTTTTTTTCAATTTTTATTCAAACCTTCCTTATTTATTTATTTTTTAGTTTTTTGTTAATTTTCTTTATTCAAACTTTGAACCCTTCCTTTTATTTTTTTAGATTGTTAAAAGTTTAATTTAACAAAAAAAATAATTCTAAAAGATAAGGTTATTAAATGTGGAAAGGGTATATAACCTAGGTCATGAGTTGAGTAAATTAACCTGATTTGACCTATGTCTATTCAAAAATCATCATCTCAATATGAGTTTTATAATAAAGTGTTGGATCAATGTCGTTTTAAATTTTTTTAAAGAAAAGGTGAATTGGGTCTTGACTTCCTTGACCGAGTCAGTTGTGCCATGGCTTAAGATTCAAATCCACCCAAAACACTGTCATTTTAGTTTTTATAAAAAAAAAAAAAAAACAACAGCGTGTATAGTTTTTTTTGCCAAACCTAGTTTTGATGGGGTTGTGGTTGAAACCATCAAATCAACCAAGTCATATTAGTTTAACTCTCACACTATTTAATTTGAAACTCATATCAAGCAAGAAGCTGGGTTGAGAGGCCTTCAGGATGACCCACATGATTTAATGAGATGAAAAAAGTTTTAATTAGATAAATACATTTCTCATCCTTATTTTAATACGTCCAAGATGTTTTTGATGTTAGTGGTGATTGCTTTTGATTCTATTAAATGCATGACATAGAACAACAAAAATATATTTTTTTTAATAGAGGTAATAGATATCGATAAGAGAAAGAGAGGTTATACTAGCAAATTATTTTGTTTCAATGAAATTTAAATTATTTATCTTCTTATATATATAAAAAATATCGCTATGTAAAAAAATTGATTTCCCTTTAGAACAAGATCAAGTGCTTTATCTGCATCTATCTCTTAGATTCTCAACTTAGTATTTGATTAAAAAAAAGTGTTTGGATAATATTGATATTTATTGATGCATAAAAACCTTGGTTAATTTTATTAAACATACTCTCCAAGTTTTTAATTCACAATTATAATTTTTCTTTCTGCTAGAAAATGTGTTAATAACGTGATAAATCATTGTTTAGGAAATTAACTAGTAATTTACTAAACAGAGAAAGAAACATGGAATATTAGAGTTTACACTTGATCGGAGGTATGTATATGTAGTCACTTCGATGTTAGTTTTGTTTTTTACTTCCACTAGTTTAACTATTGATTATGGAAACAAAGTTTAGCGTTAACCTTTAATTTTTACTTCTATCCTAAAAAATACAAAAATTAGCTTCTGGGCCTAATTTGGGCCTAAAAGTGCTATATAATTAGACTTTTAGAAAAATCTAAAAGGAATTTAATTAGTTTTATTTAATGGTAGGATCAAGAGTTTTATGATCTCTGCTAATGAACGCTCTGTTTGATCTAGTATTTGCGATTAGGTTCTTTACAATGTCTCTAAAGCCCTTATAGTATCTTAGGTTGCCTTTACTCCTGCATCGTTGGGTGAGTTGTTGCTATTGTCCCCGTCCATCAAAAAGGTTAGTTGGTTATAATACCAATTGACGCAATGTATAACAAATTAGGGTTCCTCAATCCCTAAAGTTTTACAATAGTAAATTGTAGATATAGAAACTAAAGTTCTCTCCTTAAAAATTACCTACAAGGTTGTTTAAATACCAAAAAAAAAAAAATCATAGATAGCAAAAGAGAAAATTACCCTTATCATTCTATAGTTTAGTTATTTTTACACGTATCTTCCGTGTTTTGAAAAATTACGATTTGCATCCTTGATGAGTGCAAAATAAACTAAATTATATGATGATTTAGAATGTAAATTATTACTTGCGCAATAAAATTTAAGATGTAAAATATAAATTTTAAAAACATGATGAGTAAGTGTAAAAAACACTAAATTAAATGATGATCAAGGTAATTTTCCCTTAATAAAATTCTAATTAAATTAAAAGTCCTAATCTAAATAGAAAAAAATCCAAAAACAACAATGAAAATAAAAAAAATGTTTTGAAACAATAGCTTACAAGCCTAATTTAGGTTTAAAAACGAAAAGTTATGGTTGGATGTTTTCATCAAAATATTGGATAGACTTGTCTGAAATTTTTTTAGAACTTAAAAAATCTTAATAATTAAAAAAACAATACAATAAAAATAATTACACCAATAATAATAAAAATCCCCAAGTCATACTAAAACCTATTTATAACATACAATCAAACACAAACCAAGTATTTGTTCAGACATAACTCACATCAAATAGGGCAGTCCAACTACCTAAAACAAAGGGTTTTTTTTTCCCTCTTCTATTTTTGATAGGACCCAGGAGATAGTTTTAACTTTTAACCAACCATGGGCCCACTAGAGGCAGGGCCTTCTGCATTTGAATTTATTTGCAACCACTCACTCAGCCCAGCCTAGCAATGTTCTCCACAAGTGGTGCAATTCAGGGGAGGCCATACTGGAGCCTGGAACTGCATCAACAACCCTGACTACTTGCCACCACAGATTTACAAAAATGTTCTCCTGAAGAGTCATCATCTCTAATAAGTCCACTATCTAGACCAGTGCAAAGGAAAGGTTGCTAGAAAAGCCTTGCCTTTAAAGCATTATAAACACCATGCCTTCAAGACAAAAATGTCCTGCGAGTCTGACATTTTGTCCCATTGCATCATAGTTCAAGGATTCAAGCCATGATATGGCAATGTAGCTTCACTAAAAGCTGATGTTAAGCAAACGGCCATCCAGCGAAACTCGAGCATCAGAATTTCCACGCTGTAAAGACGAATATTACATTTCCATGCGCAAAATATTTACAAGACATATACCCCAATCCCCAGCCCTACCTGCAAATACCAAAAAATGTACAAACTCTAGCCCTATGGTTTTAACTCCCATCACTAATTGGAACCCAGTCAACGTCTATTTTTGTCTCCTTAGGTAGTTAGCTCTAAAAAACCGAGCTATTAATTAGCCAGTGCCTCCTTTGTCTCCAACTTAAAGCATCCTCCAGAGCCCAAAAACTAAAACAGAGTACTATAACCGCAAACAAACAAACAACAATAGCAACAAAGGTAAAAGGAAAAAAAAAATGAGAGAAGGGAAGTTGAATGGTTCAGTTTTCTGCTGAGTCCGAGCTTAATACAGTTCCTTCACCTTCTAGGGCTAACATGGGAAGCTTGCTTCCTGGACTCATTTTTTTCACATCCTGACTTGAGCATATAAAGATTCTTCTCACCATGTTACAGAACTCACTGCATCAAATACAGCCAACCAATGAGTATATATCATATTCTGCAACAGGTAAAAGAATTATCTGTGAAGTTATGATGAAAATTTTCCAAGGTCATTAAAATCACAATACTTACGGCCATGGATCATCACCGACAAGCATCATATCTCCTTCATCATCAGTATAAACAATTTCCCACTTATCCCGGGGGTGCAGCTGTCCCTTAATGTCAAATAACTGCTCCAGCTCATCTATAAGTTGACCATACCCCTTAATCAAGGTCAAGTCCACGGCCCGACCAACAGCAATCCCCTGCAGTTGAACCTATTGGCAAATTCAACACCACACAAAAAACTTCTTTCAGAAACCTGCTGAAGAGTGCAAAACATGTTTTAATTAAACATGATGTTCTTATTTTCAGTACCTTTGTGCGACTTCTAGTGGAAGTAGAACTTTGCTTGCTCTGAATTTCTTTTGATGATCCATGTAACTGTTCTGGTTTCTTTTCCTTGGATACTTCATGTTTTTGGTCTGAATCAACTGCAGGCAGGGCAGCTAGGACACGTCCATCAGTGGCGCCCCTAGATACACTGATTGGTTGTGCAGACACTTTTTCAATAGGAGATGAGCTGCTTGTAGACTGATTTACAAGATCAAAGCCAAATAATCGATAACTAGTAGGCACCTCATATTTCCTCCCCTTATTAGACGGGTCAGGGATAGGGTCATTCTTTGACTTAGATGAGAGGGGAGTGGAATAGCCTACGAATACAGGCCAAGGGGAGACACTTTTGCTATCCTCCATGGCTTCCTGAAACAGATGCTGAGAAACATTCACATGAGGAGAAGAAAGCCAGCCCCCTTCACCCTGAGTCCTTGTCATAGAGTTGCTATGGCCATTAATATCAGTCTGCTTTTGATGCCACATCACATGATTTTCATTTCTTTTGCCTTCACCAGTAACACTCAGTTGAGTTAAATCACAGGATTGCGCCAATCCAGAATTCCAAGGGGTTGATGCAGTTGAAGATAAATCTATAATAGTGGGGGAACCAATAACAACAAAAAGAGATTGCAATGACCAAATCATTCAGTACTCAAAAGATAAAAAGAGGAACCAAAACTCTTATTTACCAAAAGCAGGAATTTCAATTGGAGGCCGGGGCCTTTTATTTTTTGGTTGAACTGGTTGAGACAGGTTGGCTGGTACTGAAGCCACACAGGGTTCTATCTCCCATGGTGAAACCCTATCAGGTCTTGAAATAGAAGCAGGTTCATCCCATTGAACCTGGTAAAGACAGTAACAGATTAATTAATTTCACACTTATAGTTTCAAATAAAGGAAAAAGTGTCCAGCTAAAAAGACATTACTTTCAATGACCGCCATTTAGAATCATTCCAATGAGGAGAAAAATCTTCAACCCCAACAATTGTGCCCGAAAACCTGATCAATCAATAAACTCAGAATTGTAAGTCACCACAAACTTCTATTTTGCACTTACAGTAGAGCTCCAACTTTAAAAAGAAATGATTGAAGCAACCATGTACGGTAATTCTCCCACCTTCTCTCAGGAGAATCCTCGCCTTCAAACCTCATCTTGAATCTCATGCCAACTGCAAACTTATTGTTAACAGCCTCTAAATATTTGTTCAAGCTTATGATGAATTGGCTTGTCCTGGTAAGTTAAATTGAAGAAAGAAAGACATAAATAATCTAAGGAAAAGTTAAAGCAATCTGACATATTCAGCAGGAATGTCTCGATAAAAGAAGCATGAGAAGGCATGCGTCTCTGGTGAAAGATGTACCATACCTTGGCTTATAATAAACCACAAAGAGAGTTAGGGTTGAAATGGCATGGGATGCGGTTGCAAGAACTCCAAGGTGCATGCTCTGACTGGAAATCACAGATGACGGCATGCTGCTCTGTTGGCGAGCAACACGCCTCACTCCAACACGCAATTCACCATTCTCCCCTCTAGACAACCAATTCTTATATGAATAAGCTTTCCATCTATTTTATTTTATGGAGGACAAGAAACCAACATCTTAGAAGAAAATGAATACCTGAGGAAGACAAATGAATCCCCAGCAACTAATCTCTTGGAAGTGACAAATGTACTCCAACCTGTGGTGAGTAAGTGCCTCCTTGGTTGACCTGTTTATTTGACCGAATGAGAGTGATGATCTGCTATATCAATTCTAACTAATTACTTTAAGTCTAACTACTCCTAGGCATAGCCGATGAGAAATGAAAAATTCTCTCTGAACTCAAGAATAAAACATCGACATCGCAATGATAGATGGAAAGCACATAGAAATCCTTTACCTCTGAAAATATGCTTAAATCGCCATTCATAACCATGTAGATCCTTGGCAACCAGTTCCTGAGTTGGGATTGGCTGGATCATATCCTTTAAAACATATACGTGATGGTAAAGTTAATATATGATCAGAAGGAAGAAACCAAGACTAGTACTGCACACACAAATTACCAGTGGAGGAAGGCATTCAGAGGCATGTTTACGAAGAACAGAAAATCCACCGTGGGTGCTCGTATCAGAGGCAGTTAAAACCTTGCAGAAAGAGTGGACCGTAGGTCTTGGAGGCTCAGATGGACATGGATCAGGACTTGTAGTTTCAATTTGCTACAGTATTTCAACAATATTTAAAGCCATTTAAGTTAAATCAAATAAATGATTGTCAACATATCTGCTAAATAAACACTAAAACTGTAGAAGTCAGAAAGAAAACTAATTAGTTCTTACATCTGATTCAGGCAGTAAAGTAATCTGCGCATAAACCTCATCTGTTTCTTGTTCCGCCTGTACAGATAATAAGAAATCAACAAAAAGTTCTCAAATAAACCCTTTCGACCATTAAAATTTAGCAGTTTATTCAGTCACCAAGAAAATACACAAATAAGTATGACTAAGACCTAACTCGAACAAGCCTTACATATAAAGTAATGAGTTTAGCAAAATAATATGATCAATTTCATGAAAACTCAATTAAATCGATCAATACTCATCTGAAGCAACCAAGCAAAAAAATGAAGAAAATAGAAACTGCAGAAAGGAAATTAAGATCAGAGAGCGAAAAATACCAGCAGCTGAGTATTAATAACACGACAGAGAATCTTCGAAGGCAGATTAAACAAAGGAACCCTCTGATTCAATTCTTGATTTGTTGATGCCTCTAACTACACAAACCCAAAAATAGCAAAATTTCAAATCTTTAACCAGAAATAGCACAAACCCACAAGCGAAAACCAATCCAAGACTCAAACTTCCCAATTAAACCACACCCATTCACTCCATCACTCACTTACTAGACAGAAAAAAGTTCAAAATCCAATCTTCACCTGTTCCATATGACCCTGAGGAAAATAGAACACTCTTTCTCCACGCTTGGGAACATCCACAAGTGGACCTGCACATGCCTTCCATAACTCCGTATACAGATCATCCTCTCCACAACCTGAAACCAAAAAAGAAAAGTCAGTTTTCGCAGGAAACGAACAAAAAAAATAAAGCCATTTCACACTTCACCTTCACTATTCGCCTGTGAAAACGACCCTCCTCCTCCTCCTCTATTCATAGCCATCATTTTTCAAAACCCACCAAGCAGCAGCCAAAGTCAACAAAAAAAAACCCTCCAAAAAATAAATTCAAACCCTCAAAATAACTTCCTTTACAAACCTTAATTAACTCTCATTATCTACACTTAATCACAACAATTAAATCCCTCAATAATTGCAACAATTACTTCCCTTAAAAGATCCGTTAAAAAACCAACAAAAAGTCCCCAGCTTCCACTTATTTCACACTTGAGAGATCCAAGAACCTGTAAAGCAATAAAAACAACTTTCAAACCGTCACAAAACCACCTTCTTCTTCTTCTTCTTAATAACTTCAAAAAACACCCCTCAAACTCTAGCTCTGTCCTCACTCTATGTCTGTTTTCTCTCACTAAAAGCAGCTGTTTTTTGGTTTTGTTCTCTCTTTCTATTTGTCTCTCCTCGGACAATAAAAACGCCGTTACTAACACAAAATCTGCTTTGCGCGCTTCTTATATTACGCGACTTTGGGTTGCTTTAACTGTTCTCTCTTTCCTATTTGTTGCTGTTTGTTTTGTAACGCTCACCAACCTAACCCTAGTTAAGAGGTTTAACTTGAGAGAGTTATTAGATGGATGCCGTTAACGAGCATGATGATTTTGCCGTTACTTAACGGATGGCGGGTAGTGTTTTTTTTCAAGAAAAATAATTTTTCTGGGTTACTAATTTGTGGACCCACGTGGGATGAGGACTTGCAAATTTAAAGACGTATTGTTGTTTTTAAAGGTATCTAACGTGTGATTCGCACTGCTCCTATTTTTATTTTTAGTTGCTTTTTAAAAGGTTTTTTTATTTTGAAAAATTATTAAATTGATTCTTTTAATATATTCTTAAAAATTTTAATATGTTAATGTAAAATATAAAAAAAAATCTGACAAAAATATTTTAATATGTTTTAAAGCAAAAAATTATTTTAAAAAACATTATATATCACAATACTAGATACCCCTAATTATTCAAGTTTTTCATGACAATTAAAATAAACTAACTCGAATAATCTTGTGCGTGTCATAAAAAAAAACAAGTGAAACTTAGGTATTAAATTTTGCACCACTTTGTTAGTTCATTTAAAAATATTATATTGATTGAGAGAATCTTATGATAATTAAATTGTAACTACTAAATATTTATAGCACAGGAGAAAGATAAACACAAAAAAAGAGATTATATATACTTTCACAGAAAAAAAATGATAAGAATTTTCTTATGTTAAAAACTTATTCATTTTTAATTTTTTTATGCTTTTCTTTTCTTCATGCGGTTTAAACACTATAAAAATTCTCAATTAATTAATTTAAGAATAATTACAAACTATACACACACACACACACAGATGCATGCATGCATGCATGCTTGTATTTGCTATAATATCTATCCGTTTGCTCTTCTTGGAAGATAAATGGTAAAAATAAATTGCTTTTCTTAAAAAGAAAGATTTCAAAAAATCTAGTTTGAGTCCCACATCATTACAAGGAAGTATGTGAATTTCTCAAATTCTTTTTTTTCTTTTCTGTTTGTTTCTGGTAAATTAAATAATGTTTTTTTTTCTTTTCCATCATTTTATCAAAACTAGAGCCAATCAATGCCTCTTATTTTCCTTCTTTACTCTCTCTGATTAGCATTAAATCTTCATCATTGTTAACTGTAATGTTGTTGAATAGATAAAGACCGGTAATAATTAGAATTTGTTTGTTTCAAGATTTCTTTTATATTTCATCAGAATGGAGGTCAATTGAAGATGAGAGGATATTTGGGATTTTTATTTTTTTTTGTAATTGAAGATGTTACTGGTGGTTTGATATTTTTTTAAGATATATATTGATGATTGAATCATAATTCATGATATACATGGTCAAAGAGATTTATTTTGAAAGACCAATTTAAATTTATTGAAAAAGATAAGTTTGGAAAAACTATTTAATAGTGAAATTAATTTAACAAAATCAATAATTTATAGGTAACTTGGAATAAATTTTCTCCTATTCTTTCGTGCTCGATAAGAACAATTTTTATGCCCGTCTCAGGCCCTCGCTTCATTGACACCGAAAATCATGCGAGTCATGGTTTTGCCAAGAAATGAACTTCTTGAGCCCTATAATATCGATCTTTTAAAATGTTCTTGTTGAGACTCCAAGTTAGCCGGAACTACCCGCTAAGTTTAAGCATGTTAATAAGAAAAGGAAAAAAAAATTACAAGGATTTTCATAATAACAACAAGTGAACCATGAAATGCTCTACTTGAGAATTAAGTGATTCATTTTTTTCGTGAAATCAATTTGAGCGGTCCATCACCATGGAGATTTGATGTTGTAAGAGTTCAGATATCTCCATAATAAGAAATTCAACATAAAATCCAAGATTATTATTTTTTAAATAATTTTAATAATAGGTTATTTGCACCTAGAATCTAAAATAAAAAAAAAGTCTCCTCATGAGTGGTTGAATGGTTAAAAAAACAAAAGGTTTCGAGGGGAGTTTTTGATAGAGTGATAAAAATTGTTTTTTAAAATATTTTTTTGTTTAAAAATATATTAAAATAATATATATTTTTATATTAATATATTAAAAATTCAAAAATATATAAAAATAATAATTTTTTTTTTTTTTTTTTTTGTAAAACTGAGGTTGCCAAAGACCTCCTAGAATCACGTGCTGAACATATATGCACGATATGTTATTAACTACAGCTGCACTAAATTATATATATGTATATATGTTTTTTAATGGCGGTTATTTTAAAATGATTTGTTTGATTGTACGGACACTCTATTGGGATGCGTGTGTTTGGGGTAACGGAGATCTGGAACTGACGTTACCGTTGTTTTGCCGTTTCTTTCGTTGTCTGCTACGAAGCAGGCAACGACATGGTTGTCTTGAGTTAACCCGGCAGAATTTTGGGGTTTTTTAGTTTTTATCCTTATTATATTTTGACCTTAAATATATAATGTTTTTACGTGGTTTGCCATTCTGAAGCGAGTGACTGTCGTCTGTGTTAAAATAAGAACGAGAGACAGCCAAGCGACATGTTACCTCGGAGGTTGAGTGAAGAAATTTACTGACGTGTCATGACAAGGAACATAAAACCGTCCGCTGATTGCCTGCAAGGCCTCGGGAAAAAGTCCACGAACCCCTCACATTCCACGTGGCTCGGTAAATTGTTTTTTTATAATGTTTTTTTAATATATTAAAATAATTTTATTTAATAATTTAAATTTATTTTTGATATTAACATATTAAAATATTTTTTTAATATTAAATTATAAATTCTTTATAAATATTATCAGGCGAGGGTGGAATTAAAAATCCTGAATGAACATGCGATCATCAAAACTAAGTCAATGTCTTAATCATTAATTCACATTTTCTTATGTCCTAAACGACAGCACAAACAACAAATCTACTTATTACTTAAACCAGCACACCGGAATCTTAATACTAAATAATTATAATTACCAGACTAGCTAGCAATCTTCTCGAAGTTGAATTTCATCAATAATAACTCGAGTTTTATATTTATTTGTTTTTAAAAATTTATTTTTCAAATTTTTTCGTGTTTGTTTGTATTAAAAAAATTGATTAATGAAAATATTTTCCGGTCAACAGAAAACACTTTCCAGTCAAAAGAAAATTTAGCTTGATTTCCAGAAAAGTATTTTCCTTTTATTTTGAGCGGAAAATATTTTTTGAAAGTTGTGAAAAATTTATAAATATCATATTATTTGCTAATTATATCAAATTTGATCCTCAAACTTTTGATTGCTATATATATTTCGTTTTGAATATTTGTTTTTCAATTTCATCATTTAGAATTTAATTTTTATATTAACTTTGGTCCTCATTTTTATAATTGTTATTTGCATTTTTCTTATTATTTTTTAATTGAAATTTTTTATCTATCAAATTTGGTTATTGTTCTTTTGATTGTTACTTATTTTATTTTTTAGATTTGATTTCTATTATTTTGATTATTATTGATTTTATTTGAGATAATTTATGAAATTATATATATTTTTTAATTTCATTCTTATTCAACTTTTTAATTTATAAGATTTGTTCCTTATTATTTTAATAAACTTGAAAAAAAATAAAACATTAATGAGTTATTTTCCAGCTTATTTTTCATGATATAACCAAATATTGTAAAGTATTTTCCAACTTATTTTCCATTATACTATCAAACATCGAAAAATAATTCACTTTTCTGAAATTTACTTTTCTAAATGAAACTACTTTCTAGCAAAGAAACGGGCCAATAAAAATAGGTTTCCACGCATTCAAGAAATTACACTATTTGTTCACCATTATCTAATTTACTGTAAAGAGTAATGGATGCGATCATCACATCTCCATTATTGATGAATGATTGTGCACACAAAATGTCTCTCTTCTCAAATATTTATCATGAATTCACATGCATTTATGTTTTTTTTGTTTTTAGAAATAGTGTTCGTCAAAGTGTCTGATGTGCTTTTCTCAGGTGATAAAGAGCACTCCCACAAGGAGATGAATTGACCAATTTACGAAATTAAATAATTAAATTTCCTTTCTCAAGCTGCTTCCACCTCTTTCTTGGAAGGAGGTTGAAAAGGGAGGGAGGGGGGGATTGCTTAAACCTTACTTTTAGTTTAATTAATTAATGAGTTATAATTTGTTTATTTTCCAGCTTTTGAAGCTTTAATTGCACAAAGAGCGACCATTGTTCTCCTAAGCATAATCTATCCAAAGATGCCTTCCACGTACGTCCACCTATCTGCGACCTTGTCCCTTCTTAGATTCTGGTTGAATGAGAAATTATGTTTGGAGTAGGTTATGATTGCTTAAAACAAAGAGTTATGCATGTCTATGTAAAGTAAAACAAATTATTTTCAAATTTAAAAGGTGAAGAAAAGGAACGGTAATAATAAACCTGCTAGAATCACACACACAAAATTACTAAGGTATTAAGGAAATAGATGCAACATACCAAAATCTTTTCACAACCATGTTATAGACATATTTGTTTGTTTATTGAGAATAACGTATGACTTCACTTGACCACAAAGTGCAATAAGAAATCGAAGGAACACCTTTGGGCGATAAACTAGACAGGTGGCCTGTACTATGTCTCGGGCTTGTTTAAATTTTCTCAAGATTAAAAATAATATTCAAAAGATGCTAACTCGAGACAAATCGGGTTAAAATTATCAAAACATGACTCATGATATAAAACCAAAACAACCCACAAAAAGAAAACCGAAAAGAAATCGTAAAGTTCAAAACCTAATAATTACCTAAAAATTTAAAATAACTAAAATTAAAACAATGAGGACTAAACAATGCACACAAATATTTGAAAGAAACTAATTAGGGACTAAATTGAAAAACAAATTAAATGAAGAAAAGTATAAAATGAGGACCAAAATTGGAAACCAAACAAAATTAAATCAAACTCCCAAGGACATAATAAAAAATAATGAAAAGGATAAAAAAAATAGCAATCAAAAGAATGAGGATCAAATTAGATAAATAAATCTAATTAGATTAAATGATTAGAGATGAAATTAAAAACAAAAAAAAATTAAAGAAGCATCAAATCTAACAAAAATAGAAACAAAAAAAATAAGGACAAAATCTAAAACAAATATAAACCGGAGGACATAATTGAATTTGTCAAAGCTTTGCACGTATACTAAGGCATGAGAGAGAGAAAAGAAGGGAAAGAGATAAAAGACTAATCGTCGCTGAATCACCATTTAGATGACAACGCGCGCCACCCTAAGAAATGCGCTGCCACCTTCCATATCGGGTGAGTAGGTGATCGGTTTTTTTTACCACCGTACGTGCCCTTATGTGCCACCCGAACAGAGCGGGGGGCAACAACGCGCCTACTCGTGCGTGGCACCTGTAAGCCAACTTTTATCGATTTATTAATATTATAATAATGCAAATTACTAAAATGGTCTTAAGAACATATGAATATTACGAAAAAAATCATGATGCAAATACAAAAATACCCTCCCAAACAACCTTTAATTTATCAAAGTCAAAGGGCAAAAGCGAAATATTAGTATACATAAAATGTGCAAATACATAGAAACCCCTTACTCCAAGGTCAATATTTCTTAGATGTGAAGGGCACAAATATTATTGTTCACTATATAAATAAACCTATCAAGACGCAAATGTTCTTGGATCAAAGGTCAATTTTTTTGAGCCCCCGGGGACAATATAATATTTTTACTATACATAAAATACACATAACAACATTAATCTTGCCTCCAATCAATTCTCAAATGCCATTTAGATCCTATAAAAATATGGTTTTACTTTTAGTGCCAATGCAATTGTTAAGAAAAATGAAGGGTAAAATAGTAATTATATTATTTGATTCCACAATAAATCTCCTTACATGTTATAGTAAAACACCGAGTGTTTTTAGTTTTTTTTGTTAATTAGTAGTTTTTTTTGGTTAATTAATGGGTATAAACCTAATGGAATGACATAGATTCCATGGAAGGATCATAGACTCCATGGAAAGGATCGTAGAGTTGTTTGCTGTTTGACCGTAGTTTGTATAATGAAGTCCAAGAACTCTATATATGCTTTCCAAGGGACAAATCTTCATGCTTCTTTTTGCCTTCCTTCATGCGGTGGGGTAGAGAGGTGGCTGTCTAAATATAGCACGAACGCTAGACGAAAAAAAGGATGGATGAAAAGAATGTACCCTATATTATTTTATTTACTTCAATTATATGCATTGCTATGCAAAAAAAGGTTAGTAATGTGAGTGATAATTGTGGCCACCAACATGTTAAAAAAAAACAAAAAAGAGGAAAAAATGTGTCATTTCTTTTATTAACCTCTTACAGGATTTGTCTTGGTGTGCATCCAAGAAATTAATTTCACACCAGCAACATGATTTGCCGGGTCCACGTCATCCTCATTTATTTTAGTGATTAGCTTTATTGATTCATTTGGAAAAGCTTTCTTAGCTTAGGTCTCAAACCTTTTCTAGCCCTTTTCACTAGAGAACATGAACATGAACAAGGATAAACCAATCACGGTTCCTTTATGTGTGTGTTTGCCTGTCGTCTACGTGCTTGACTGTGCAACAAAGGTAGTTTTCTTGTGAGTTTATTGCTTGACACCTGTCTTTTTATTTTGATAAATCAAACTTTTGCTTTTATGGCAATGGGAAATGTGTTTTTAATTAGCGACTCTTGCTACCTTGGAGAGTTTTCTGTTTTTTTACAAACGAGTGGCTCAGACACAAGATTTTTTTAAGGGGAGAGGGATTTTATTGCCAGTTAAGCTACATGTTCGTTGGCCTCTCTCGGAGAGTTAATGGTATTACTTGCTATTCTATATAACTTGATTACGGTTGCTGAGTATGAGCTAACCGAGAGATCAATTTCTATCGTCGACTATTAAGAATATTGGTTCATTGATTAGAGAAGCTAATTACATAGCCATTTTATTTGAAACATTGGCTTAAAAACTGATCATAAATTAGACCAACACATATGGATAATTATTACCATTTAATCTTGAATGAATAAAAACGTTAAAACATATTTATTTATTCATAATAACCGACTCCTTGAGCATTTTTTGCCGTGTAAAGTTCCACTTCCTCGCATATTGTCAAGGGAGTGGATAGATCTTCTGAAGTAAAAAACGTTGAATTTGGTTCATTGAATTTAGGTTTCGGAGGATATTAATCTAGCCATTCAAGCATCAATAAATTTTGAAAAAAAATCTAGTTTTAATCATATTTTTAGAAAGATTTAGTCTTTTTGGTATATGATTCTTTGAAAAATAGTTTTGGAGCTTTCTCATTGTTTAAAACTATATTTATGAATAAATTAAAATAAGAATAGCTTAAATTAAAAAGTATATTTTACAGTTAAAGTAATATTCTGAAAAAAACAAAATACACATTATAAGTTATCATGAAGAAGTTAAAAATTCAAGACTTTGATTCATGATTGAGTCTGTATTTTTACTCGATTTTGCAACAAGTTTTTTTGTTCAAATAAAAAAATTACTTCGAATAAAATGTTCTTATCATTTTATAGTTTTTTTTAACTAAGAGTTAAGGAACAATTTAAGTAAGTCTACAAAATATACATCATACCGAGACTTTAATGATTTATTTACTAGAAAGAATATCGATGCAAGCAATACTAATAATCGAACAAGGCTGATAATTCAGTCGAGCTAGTTTTTCACCAAAGAAAAAACGAATATTAGGCAACTTGAGGGTCTACACTCTACAGGGAAGCTTTGCGGCCATCCTACCTGTAGTCAGTCATGTTGCCATTGATTCAATCTACAGTGTCCAAAAGCGACAAGCAGTGGAATTCCCCACCAGCCCCTGAAACAAGGGATGCTTTTATTGGGAGGCTACTAAGACAGCCATTATCGTTTTTTTTTTTTTTGGACATCACTCCTATGAATTAAAGATGTTTTTGTACTATGATTGGTGATCTCTTTATATTTGTATGCCCCATGTGGCGACCAATTTGGTTGGTGTTCCTTTGGCTGCCCTTAGCCTGCACAAATGAAAGAGAACCACGAGATGAAAGTTCTAACCAATCCTAGGGCTCAGGACTGCTTTTGTAGGGCTACCCCACATATTAGTAATTAATTAATAAAAGAGGTGCGATTAAGATGGGGTTTATTTGGGTGGATGCCTTCTTAAGAGCATTAAATAATGTAACATCCATGTGAAGACAATCATGGGTTATTTGGAAAATGTTCAATTAGTGGAGGCTTAGCTCTTTCAAGAATTGCTTTTTTATTTAGTCGAAAGAGGTGTGGGGGTGGGGTTTTGGTCCCCCCAGAGTAGGACTGCAAGATTGACTCCCTTTTGACCTAATTTGAAGCATTTCCAACCGTGGGATCTTACAGCCAGAGGCTTCGACTGCCTTTCGATGTGGAGGACTTGCCTACTCCATCAGTCCAAAAACCTTGAGAGCTACACTGCCTTTTCCATTACCTTTGCGCAAGAATGAAAGGACACAGATCCCCTTTTATAAATTACCATTAGCCATAATATGACGCCCTGACTTCCTTAGACTTTTGTCAATATATAGATGTCATGTCATCGTCCCAGGCCACGAACCAGCTTTTGGGTTTAGCACGATATCAACTTTGAGTTAATTTAATTTCTCTTATTTTGATGCGGTGCTGAAGTTTAATCCATTTATTAGTTGTGTTAAGCTGGTTGTCACGATTTTTTCTCAGATAAAATTAGATTAAATCTGATGTCATCTAATCCCATTAATTATGCAAGTCTTTCGCAAGAGAAAAGAGAAAATCACATGCCACATGCAGGGCAAGCACAGGCAAGCGAGCAGTTACGAAGATATTGGCCTTGAATTAAGCAATTGAGTACATAGCAATTCGTACAAGCATGATAAGATTGGGCAAGCCAATTAACCTAGCACTAACCAGGTCAGCACCCATGTTAGCACTCTCCAATTGGTTAAGTGAAGGCTGAAGCGCAATTAGCAAAGAATTTAGTGCCAAAGTTTGTAGATAGAGTTATACGCGTCAAACAACAAAACCCTACATTGCCAATTGATAATTGGAGAAGACATGGATGGTCTGGATATATATTGAATTTGCTGTAGCTGCCACTCAAGAATCATAAGTGAACACGATCATGTTTGATAGCTTTATGTAGATACGTCTGTTAGACTGCTAATTAGTTGGCATGCTGCTATGAATTTTGAAGGGGAGTGTCACCACTTAGAGTTGTCCTGCGCATTTCTATCCGTTCAAAATGCTAATCAATCGACACAGGCTTCCTCTCTTGTGGACTTGAAATGAGCTATCAATTACCATTGAAGACTTGATTGAGAAAGGTTTTAAGAGTGGATGAAGCAAGAATGGAAGACAATTGATCCAAATATTCCTATCCTTTTAGAAAAAGAAAAGGAAAAATTCTAACCACCTATTCTCTTGCATTGGATATCAATGTCAAGCACATTTGCGTCTCTAAGTTAAGTCCATTAAGATAACGATTATTTAGGTGATCTTCTCTTTGGACGAGATGTGGAGTGTACGAATGTGGCCATTGTGTGATATCACTTTCTCTAGGGAAAATGAAGGTTTGCTACTTTCTTCATTCAGCCCTCGATATTGAACACCTTAATGTTAGATTATCGATGTGTGATATCACTTTCTCTAGGGAAAAAGCTAAAAACCCTATTTAGCTTGAGCTCGCTCTAAATGTCACTACAACACCCAAATGTGTACTGATGAAGCCCTCGCACCTGTAACTATGATGTCATCGCCTAAACTAGCATTATAGGTTTCCTTTTTTGTGAGCTAGCTAGGTGTTGCCCAGACCTTTTGACTTGGTATTTTAAGAAGAAATCACTGTGGAAGATTGATTGAAAGAAGGCTGTCTGCTTAACTTTTTATTCGCTCGAAGTGGAAGGGAAGCAAAGTAAGAACTGAGAAGTGTGTAAATGCAGATGAACGCTTGTTGTGGGCTGTGGCTGCATTCTACAAGGATTAATAAAAGGTGAGGGCGGGAGTGCTCGAAGATTCTTTGAGAGGAATATTACCACAACTAAACTAACAGGAGAATGATTCTCTTGGTGGTTTAAAAAGCTCATGATGGCCTAATCTATCAGCATAGCATTAACTTAATGGAGGAATCAAGAATGCCCAAGTTCTCATCGTCAACATCAAGCCACCCATGTGCTTCCTCCTCTAAGTTCACTGGCTCAACAGTAACTTGGCTAACTTTAATGTCGGCTCTAAAGATTAGGATATTTTAATTTAGAGAGGTTCTATTTGTCCCCAGCCAGTAGCTTTTCTTTACATTGATTCTTTGACAAATCTCCGTGAAAGGAAAGTTGCAAAGATTGTCATGCCGTTCTTTGCTCTGCTATATTGCCAGGTATCTATCTCTTTCTCTTCAGTTAATTCTCTTATTGCTTCCTCGAACTTTTTTTTATTGGTCTTTTCAGAATACTGTGGGTATTGTTTTTTAAAGTGATATTTATTTAAAAATATATCAAAATAATATATATATTTTTATTTTTTAAAATTTATTTTTAATATCACCACATCAAATCATAAAAAAAAACATAAAAAAATATAATTTAAACTTATTTTGTTAAAAAAATATGATTGAATCATTACATCAAATAAGTTTCAAGTGAATGTACAGAATTAAAAGCTGAGAATGACATAATAATGGCTACACCACAGCCATACATGGTATATAGTCAAATTGACTATGACTTAGCTGAAACTTTGAAAATATTAAGTTTATGTTTTATAGCGTAGTAAAAGTTATTTTTTAAAATATTTTTTTATTTAAAAATATATTAAAATAATTTTTTTATTTTTTAAGATATATTTTTAACATCAAAACAATAAAAAAAAAACACAAAACAAAATAATTTAAAACTACAAAAAATTTATAAATATAATTAAACCACAATGTCTGCATCCTCCTCCGGAAAAATTTTAACCAGTTAGTTCGTGGATCCTTTA
This sequence comes from Populus trichocarpa, assembly GCF_000002775.5. Taxonomy (NCBI): domain Eukaryota; kingdom Viridiplantae; phylum Streptophyta; class Magnoliopsida; order Malpighiales; family Salicaceae; genus Populus; species Populus trichocarpa. Next base: position 15,759,811 of record NC_037287.2, on the reverse strand, counting down.
GTAGGAAGACCATAGTAAATAACACCAAGAGAAGACAGCAGAAATGCATGAGATCATATTTTCAATGGTCATAAGAAAGCTAGGAGAGGAACTCAACGTTTCCCTAGTCGAGGGGAAAATAATCAATATTTATGGAGTCACAACTCCAATGGTGTATGTCTACTAATAGAAACGATATTAGTAGACAAGAGCACCGAAGGGATCGAAGACAACAAGAATGTTTTATTATTGACTTGCAAAACGCAGAATCTGATCTCAAGATACATAGTTATGAGAGCAAATGAAATGATAAAAAAGGCTACATTATCTTCAGTCCTCATCATTGAAAAAATCAGAGACTTTCCGATATCTGTGCGATATCAGCCATGCTTGAGACAATTTTGACACCCAAAATTAATAAATTTCACAAGGATGGAGGAGCAAGACTGCTTGGCTTGAGTTTTATTCAATTAGGGTGTGAAGGGAGCGAAAACAACCACAGAATTGTGCCCTCCAAAGCCAAATGAATTTGAGATAGCTGCAATGAAATGAAGGGGGGGGAAACATATCATCATACAATCTATGCACTTATATTAACATATATCACCAAGATATTGCATTTGTATATGTGCACTCGTGCACTATTTGATCATTTGAACGTCCAGTAAGACATTTTTTCTTTACATGTTGGACCGACGTCTATCATATGTACATGTAGAGAGAAGAACAGAATACATACCAACGTTAACTTCATGTTGCTTCTTCACATTTGGAACAGTGTCAATTGTAACATCAAGCTCAATATTCTGCAGAGTCAAGTAATATATAACATGAAAAACACCAGGCAGTATATTGAGTAAACTAACATGGAGCATGAAATCAGTATGAAAAATAAGGTTGGTGGTTCATACATCTTGATTGATTGTTGGGTGAAGCCATCCAGTGTTGATTGCTTTTATGGTTGCGATGGCTTCTAATCCACCAGCAGCACCAAGCCCATGTCCAATCATTGACTAAGACAAGACAAGACCAAATTAGCTAGCATTGATGTTATTCTCCAGCATGATTACTGTAAAATCCAATTTATATTTATTGGGATATCGCAAAAAGATGTAAAATGTACTCTTTTTTTTTGTAAATTTCAACTGCACCGTATCTTACCTTAGTCCCATTCATCTTGATCTCGGAAGTGTCCTTGAAGACTTTCTTGATTGCATTAACCTCAGCCAAATCCCCTGCTAGTGTTGATGTCGCATGAGCATTAACATAGTTCACCTGTAAATCAGACATTAGACCAGTTACACAATTGGATCCACGGGGAAAATATATAATTTATTTCAAGGAAAGTGTAATTCAGGTTTCCATTCTGTGAAGAAATTGAGTACTCCTACCTCCTCAGGGGAAACTCCGGCATCTTCCAAACTTTTAGCTATGCAAGTTGAAACTCCGAGACCATCTGAACGGGGATTGGTCATGTGATGAGCATCACAAGTTGCAGCACCTCCTAAATACTCTGCTATTATATTAGCTCCTCTTTTCATTGCATGCTCCAAGCTCTCCATTATCTATTCCCATCGAAGAAAATTAGTTCCGATAAAATTCTTAGGGTTGAAACGCTACTGATATGCACACGAGTCTAGTGATACGATGCAAATAGGTACTCAAACATAATGAAGGAGGAAGTTGTACAGATTACCAGCACACCAGAGCCTTCTCCCATGACAAAACCATCACGATCCTTGTCCCAAGGTCTTGAAGCTTTCTTAGGGTCTTCATTTCTTTGAGATAGTGCTCTGCAAGCTATAAAACCACCAACACCAGTAGGCATGACTGCAGCCTCAGTTCCCCCAGCTACCATGATATCTGCCTCGCCTCTTCTAATATGATTAGCAGCCGCGTAGAAACAATAATTCGCGGTAGCACAAGCAGTTGAGATGGAGTAATTAGGGCCCATCAACCCTGTGTCTATAGCTAACAATGCTGAACCCATGTTGGTGATGGAATAAGGAATGAAGAATGGAGATATCTTCTTATATCCCTTTTGGACAAGAGACTCAACTCCATTGCTAAAAGCAGTTAAGCCTCCCATGCCGGTTCCCACCAGAACTCCAATTCTTGTTCTGTCCATCTGTAATGCATACATGTCAAGAGATTTCATCGTTACCGCTTGGTCTCAGGTGATTCACATTAAGCAAACTGAGGTATGACTTACATTTTCAAGCAGTTCAGAGCCAAGGTTGGCATCTACGAGGGCCCTCTTGCCAGCAACAAGACAGTACCGCCAGCAATCATCAAGACGACGATCATTTTTCCCGTCAATGTATCCTTTGGAAGAAAAATCACGAATCTGACCAGCGAATCGAACAGAGAAACTTGAAGCATCAAACCTGTCAATCAGGCTGATCCCACTCTCTCCCTCAAGGAGTTTGTTATAGAACGTATCAATGTCACTACCAAAAACTGAGACTAGTCCCATTCCTGTAATTACAACTCGTTTTTTGGGATCTTTTTCACGCTTTGGGGCTGAAACAGTTTGAGATACCATGGCTCTAACCGTTCTTAATTTTGAAGCTGAACATGGTAAATTCAACCAAAGTTAAATCCTATAAGAGGTCAAAGTGTAAAAATTGAACACAGTCATACTGAATACTCCTATGCTTAATAGTTCGTCTCCCAAGTTAATGTAGGAAAATTACTAGAAAGATGAACCAATGACGAAGAAAATTCAGAATCACAAACATAGTTTCCCATTCTAAGCGTGTGTTAGAACATTGTTATAATCGGGGTTCTCTTTTCCAACCCTTGGCAGAAACATGTTGAACATGAGTTCTGACATTTTCTTTTGGCTCCTATATATGTTGCTAACTGCATTTTATAGACAACCAAAACATTTCTAAGTAGCATCATTACTTGTCATTTTAGGTGCATTGCAAGGTAGAAAAAAAACGAAGCACAATTTAATAGACTCATACCTGGAGTAGAAACGGACCCACTCGGCTTACTCCCTGTTGGAGCCATTTGCATGTTTACAACTGGTCTAAGCCCATTATATGGAGCCATGGAAGCTCCATGGTTCCCCACTTCTCTGCTTCTAAACAGTACATTAGAAGAGCAAGCAGCACCAGCAACGCCTGCCATGTTTCTTTCTTTCTCTGCCACTTTCCTTCTCCTCTCTGGGTAAAGCTTGGATGATTTAAAAACTTGTTCAACTTTGGGTTATCAGTGCAAGAGAAGGACTTGACAAAGAATGGGTTTCGTTAGATGGTTTAATTTTTAAGATTGGAGAATCCGCCAACAAGAATACTTGGGCGATAATAGCATAATAGTTGTATTTTTCGCCCCCCTCATTTTGTTGAAGCCGGTTAACTACCCTGAACAACTACCTTTCGCAACTTCGGCTGGCACTTATAAATGCTTACCGGTTCTTGCGGTTTGTTCATTGCTTTGTGATAATCATGTCGCCCGGTTGGCCGAGTTAAACACACATATTTTCAGGAACAACAATATTTTTTATTTTTAAATATTTTTAAATATTTTTTTTACTTTTTCTTTAAATTTTATATTAATACATTAAAAAAATCTAAAAATACTAAAAAAATAATTTTTAAAAAATAAAATATTTAATTTTTTTCAAAAATATTTTTAAAATATAAAATAAGCATGTAATTGTGAGTGCTTTTTAATTAAAAATATATTAAAATAATATTTTTTTTTATTTTTTTAAATTTAATTTTGATATTAATATATTAAAACAATTTAAAAATACTAAAAAAATAATTTTAAAAAAAATTAAAAAATAAATTCAAACACTAAATAAACACCTAAACTTCACTTAAATGCTGAGGCCCGCGATGCTTTTGTGACCAAAAGGTCCAAAACTCAACCATCATTTCGGTGGGAATTATAAAGTCTTGAACCCAAGTAGTTTCGATGTTGAGGCGCATATGAATAATGTCAGCAGTGATATAATGATAATAATAAGTTTCGAGAAAAAAATAATTGTTTTTAAATCTTGATTTTAATGTGAGATTCAATTAATTCAATGACTCCTATGTATTTTTAATATTTATTATTACAAGATTTTCTTAAAAAATAGCACCGCTAGTTTCTTTCTCATTGAATTTTCAAATTCGGTATTTTAATATTCAATGTTATTTAAAATTAAATTATGTTTATTATAAACCAGTCATGGAAGAAGAATAACAACCCTTAATTCTTGAGTAGCTAAAATTAATTGTATTAAGCACTCAATAAATTGTACTATAAAGTGAAAGTTTATGTAGAATGTTAATTAGAAAAAAAAATTAATTAATATAAGAATAATTTTTTTAATGTTTGTATAATGACTTTTAGATTTCTCAAAATACTTCAACACGTGGAAAAATAATTCCAATTGAATATTAAGATATCATATTTTTCAATACAATTAAAAAAAACATCTAACGTGTAAGATTGATAAAAGAGAGTCTTTTAAGACTGGATGAACGGATTAAATGAGATTATACTGATAAAATTTATGATTATGATTGTTAGGGATTCAAATCCATTATTATATTAAAAATAATAGCTTACAACTATTCATTTTGAAGTGAAAGTTTGATTTATTTTAATATTTTTAATTTATTTATTTATATTAATTATAAAATATAAATTCTTAGGTTATATCTTAGAAAAAGAAGAGACATCCACTATAATTGTTGTTATCAATTTTTTACCCGTAAAAAAATTAAGAAAAAAAATAGAAAAAGAAAATCCAAAAATACAAGAGGATACACATAAAGAAAGCCTAGAAGATTGTCCAAGTTGGTGGTTAAGAACCAAAATGACAAGTGAAAAAGTTAGAGAACAATAATGTACAAGATTGATAAATTTGATGACTAAATTCTGATTGACAAAAGACTTATTCGGTGAAAATATTTTTATTTGGGATAAAGAGATATAGATTTGAATGATTACAGACTCAGTGAGGATTTTAAAAGGCTTAATTAATTTTTTGAGGGACTTAATTGCAAGAAAAATTACTATTTTGGAGTCAATTTGGGTGTTAATTGGAAGAAATTCAAGTTTGAACTGAAATTGGACTTTGAAAAGTTTAATTAGTCAAATAAGGGGTTTAATTGTGAAAAATTAAAGTTTGATAACCAATTAAGAGTTTTATTGAAAAAATTAAAAACCAAAGACCAAATTATAAAAGTCGCGAGACTTCAAAGACTGAAATTAACAAAATCAATGATCAAATTGAAGAAAATTAAAAGTTTGATGATCAATTAAGGGACCAAATGCACAAATAAAAAACTAAGGACTAAGATGAAAATGACGTTAAACTTTGGGACTGATGATTGAGTTTGGCAAATGTGAAATTGCATGAAATTAAGAGTTTGTGAGACAATTATGGATGCAATTAAAAGTAATTGAAAGAATAGAGACTAAAATGAAATCTGTCAGATCCCAAATTAAAAATCTTAATTTTCAGGGGTTTAACCTAAACTACACGTCGTTCATCCATTATTCATCTCTTTCCTTAGTAGTTTTGGACGATCACGTTGACACCTTGCAATAGCTCGTTATGGAGTTCTAAACCTCCAAATAGCACAAGGTTTTTTGCAAATGGAAGATGAACATTCTCTCTACAACCTCATTTTTATGAAATTGAACTTTTACATCCCAATTCTTCCATATAAATCTCCAACATCTTGTCTATGATCAATTACCATTGCATTTTCAAACTCTAGATTGATTGAGTTATCGCTTTCAAGCAAATGAATGTGGAGTTACAAATTTCTAAATGAAGCAAGAATATATCCAAACAAAAGATGTGAATCTCCTCTATCAAGTTCAGGTGATCTTCAATGAAGTTTACATCGGAGTTTCTCTGGCGAAACCTTGAAAGTGATCAATTCAATTAGCCTTGATTAAGATACCTATTTGTGCAAAACCACCTAAACTTTTTGTGTGTTCACATTTAAAAACTCTTGAAGAATTTTTATCAAGTGCCATTAATCTTTCATTTGATATCAAAATGTGAGAAATGTGTGTCATTGCCTCTAAGAAAGAGAAAACTACCAAGGCAAAACCATCATTCTAAAAACATATAAATCGTGATTTTTTTATTGTAGCAATAAACATATATTATTGTGGATTACTATAGTAAAATGACCACTTCGTCCCTCCACTAAAAAAACATTAGCCTTGGTTATTGAGGTAGAATCATCTTTTCACAATGACATATTGGTCATGGTTGATCTGGGTAGGTTATATAAATCTTTTTCGCAAACCAAATGAATAGTGAAAATACTGTGATGCCATGAAAAAAGTAAGGGTTTTTTTGTTATTTTTTTATTGTATAGTGTAATTACTATGGTATTTTTATTATCAAAAAAATTAAGCTACCATGGAAGAACTAAAAAAATTAAACTATCATGAAAGAACGTGGTTTATTGCTATGATGAAGGTAATATTTGAGATTGTAATAACAATTATTTTTTATTTTTAAAATCAACACGTCAAAATAATTTAAAATTATAAAATAAAAAAAATAATTTAGAATAAAAAAAATAATTTTTTTTTAAAAAAATTTTAACGGTGAAAGGGTGTAATGCATAACGCGAATGAATGGTTCTCTGCGGTTTGCGGAGAAGATTGGTCCACCATTCTAGAAAAAACGATGTATATGTTAAAAACATACACTAATTCCAAGTCAACACTATTTATCTTAACCACACGATACCACGTGATGATACGACTTCTGTACCCTCACAGATGTCAAGTTTGAAATTGGAGACCAGAAAGAGTGCCAAGACTTTTTTAAACCGGCCAATTAAAAGTTAGAAGGGAGCCTCACCTTCCACACACCTATCATCCTTACTTGTCTCAAATACAATTCCAAATTAGTTAAAGTTTTGATAATTTTTCTTATATAAATAGCACATTTTAATGGATTGGATAATTCAACTCTTTTTTTAAAAAAAATATACAAGTTTTTTTAATAAAAAAAATGACTAATATCATTTTATTATCAATAGTAATCTATTTAAAATTCAATAGAATTCCTTATTTGATTAGGTTAATTGATGATTATAATAATTATCAATGAAAATAATTAGTTGTGGTTAATTTAAATCTCAATAGGATTCCTTAATAAAATACTTGTATTCAATTTAAATTTAAATAAGATTCTTTAATTAATCAATAATTAGGATAATTATCAGTGAAAATGATTAGTTATATTCAATTTAAAATTCAATAGGATGTTAGCTGTATTAAACTTAAATTTCATTAGGTTAATTAATAATTATCAATAAAATTAAAACTGACTACAACTATTCAATTAAAGAATCTTATTGAATTTTAAATTTGACAACAACTAATGTATATGAATGGTTGGATTATAATACTAAAAAAAAAACACTCAAAGCTATCCGTAAGTTTTGTAAGAAGCGACAGAAGTGTTTTTAGGTTATATTTATACATATTGAAAAGTAATTTTATTTTAAAAAATGATTTTTTTAAAAAGTAAATTTTTTAAAAATAAATTAATTTTTGATGTTTGATAGTGTCATGAAAAACAAGTTAAAAAATACTTTTCAGTGTTTGATTTCTTTAAAAATTAAATTTTTAAAAAGTAAATTATTATTTTTTAATTATAATATATTTTACATTCATTTAAATAACAAAACATGAAAAATAAAAAATATATATATAAAAAGTCCCCAGCTGGGGGTAATCTCAAATAGAACCTCAATCTATTTTTGGTCTGATTAGGGTCACAATGTATCAAGGAATTCTTAATTAGATTTTTCTATTAGTTTAAGTTAACACAATGGTTAGATCATATGATTTATCTTTGTTTCATTAAAAACCCATAAATTTACTAAAATCTCCCCTATCAGAAACCACAAAGAAAACGACTTTGTCATGACTTTAAAGTGATTTGCATAACATATGTCAAAACTTTAGAGGCTACCATATTGAACACATGGCGCATTTATACTGGTCTGCAAGGTAAATAAAACATATCCCTTTTTATCACAATGTTAAATGACCAATTAAAAGATTTTTTTTAATATAGAATAAATAGAAGAAAGAAAAACACACAGAATAACATCATGAACGACTGGAAAAAAAACCATGAAAAATGGGAAAAAAAAAGCATCAAATATAAAAGCCCTCAGCAATGACACTTTTGCGTTGTTTTTCCTTCGGCTTGTGAAAAAAATAAAGAAAATTATTGTATATAACAATAAAAAATATTTTAAATAATATATCAATTAATAATATTTTTAATGTAGTGGGAAATATATATTGTTCTTTAGAAGGACCAACTTCATTTAGTTTGATGGCTAATAGGAACGTGTCACGTGTCCAATGGTTGTCCTCTAGAGTCTTGACACATGTTGAACAAATGATTACAATTCAAATTTGACCTCCCAGCCATAAATATAAGGACTCAATTTTGTTTTTTTAAAAGCACTGGACTGGAGTGCTAAGATTGCAATTTTGTTTTTATGCTCTCTCTCTCTCTCTCTCTCTCTCTCTCTCCCTCCCTCAAGCCTTAACACATAAGCGAAGACAAGTTCCCAAGTGTGAACTAAATCTTGTACATGGGATCCAAGAAGTAGAAACTGACCTTCTAGATAGTCCACCTCCATTCTCTCTCTCTTGCCCCTTCTCCTTCCTACCCCACTTCCAAACCGCGTATCGTTGTCATTTTTGCTCAACTGCAAAATCCACACCAATAATTATTAATTGCAAATACTTATTTCTTCAAACTTCAAAAACTTTCGCAAAAAGAAAAGTAAAAAACATAGAACCGTAATAACAAGCAAGTCCCTTGTCACAAACCAGCAATCGTGGTGTTTACCCCCCATCTGTAAATACTAATATCAAAACCCCTTTTGCAGTAATTGATTTGTTACACGCAGTATACTGTTTTGACCAATTAAACTCACAAATCTTTTGTAGCTTTCCTCCTTGACAAATCCACACGCAATCTTGAAAGTCATATAAAATCCTAGCCATTTCCAGGAAATTTCCACACTTTTAACCTAATCTTCACCTATTAATACTCCCTTTTCTCCTCTTCATACATCAAAATCCAAAACTCTCACCTCTGTTTTCTTCCCTGCTCCTTACATTTTCTTTACTTTAAAACTTTTATATTTCTATCCATCCTCGAAAACCCATTTGCCTTTTTGTTTGTCTTTGAAGGGAATTGAAGTAAGAAATGGAGAACAACCGGCAATCATTTTATCAATTCAGTGATCAACTGAGGGTGCAGACACCAAATTTAGGTAATCTGTCACTCAATGACTCAATTTGGAGCAATTCATTTGGATCTAAGAGGCCAGATCAAAGGAGGAATTTTGATATCAGAGTTGGTGCTGAAGTTAACAATCTGAAGCAAAAAGGTTCTGATTTGAATAGTTTCAATGATGGATGGAACCCGATTAGTGATTTGAAGCCAAAGGGTTCTGATATGAATCTTTTCAATGATGGATGGAACCCTGTTAATGATCTGAAGGCAAGAGGGTCTAACTTGAATCTGTTCAATGAAGGGTGGAATTCTGTCAATGATTTGAAGCCAAAAGGATCTAACCTGAATGTGTTCAATGATGTATATAATCTGAAGCCAAAAGGATCTGATTTGAATGTGTTCAATGATGGATGGAAGATGGGGTCTAGTGCCAACAATTATGGTGTCAGTCCAATTGGACCTATGGGTCAAGTTGTTGGTGGATCTCACAAAAACCTTGGGGTCAATGGAGGATTCAGTAATGGGATCTATTCAAAGAACAATAACATCCATAACAACAACCTTAATATTAGTGTGAAGGGTAGCAAGAACAAAGGAGATGATGATTTTGGAAGCAAGAGTGGCAAAAAGAATAGCAACAAGAAGAGCAACAGTAACGATAATAATGATAATAAGAGTGCTGCTGATAAGAGGTTTAAGACACTACCACCATCTGAGTCTCTGCCTAGATATGAAACAATTGGTGGATATATCTTTGTCTGCAACAATGATACCATGGCAGAGAATCTCAAGAGAGAGCTTTTTGGTAAGTTTGTCAAATTTCATTTCTGTTATTCTTTTTTTTTAGTGTATTTCTGTGTTATATGGCATGTTTTGTTCTTTTAATTTTCTTTTATTTTTTTTACAAAGTTCTGGTCTTTTGAAGATTCGATCTAGTTATTTTCTTTTTGTAACAGCTAGATTTTTGTATGCAAAAACAGTTTTTTTTTTAATTGGAGATGTTAAGCCATAATAAAGTTTAGGTGCGAAATTTTAGGGTTTCCCCCCCAGTAATCTGGTTCTTTTAGCTGAGAGGCATAGTTTGATTTGTTCTACAAATAAAAAGATAGAAATTCATTGCTCGGTTGTTATTTGAACCCTGTTGAATTTATTGATATTCTCTTCACTAATTCTTTGTTATCACCATTGAAGTGGTTTTTGTTGTTCTTGAATTCTAAACAACCGCGTGAATTTGTGTAGGTTTGCCTCCCCGATACCGCGATTCAGTGAGGCAGATCACTCCGGGCTTGCCCCTTTTCCTTTACAACTACTCCACTCACCAGCTCCATGGAGTTTTTGAGGTTTGTTTCTCAGTTCTTTACCTCTTCTTTGCATGAGATTTAAGCAGTTTTCACCTGTTCTTCGCTTTATGGCTGTGATTACAAATGATAGAGCATTCCTTCTAAATAAACTAATGACGTCGTTGATGGTATAGGCTGCAAGTTTTGGAGGAACAAACATTGATCCCTCAGCCTGGGAAGACAAGAAATGTCTTGGGGAGTCACGCTTCCCTGCTCAGGTATATATATCCGAAGTCTCCTTGTTATTAGCCAGATAATTATCTGCCTGTGATTTAAAGTGGCTCGTATATTGGATCATTGTCGATTTAACACCTGTGTTTTGTACAGGTGAGAGTTATGACAAGGAAAGTTTGCGAGCCACTGGAAGAGGACTCTTTCCGGCCAGTTCTCCACCATTATGATGGCCCTAAGTTCCGCCTCGAGCTCAACATACCAGAGGTAATTTGGGTCTCACTGTGACCAAAATGAGTCTTGCACGGTGTATTTGTGAATATTCATTGCATTTTCTTCAACAAGATCTGAGTTCCTAACTATGTTTTTTGTTGGATTTTCAGGCGTTGTCTCTCCTGGACATCTTTGAAGAACAAAACCCTTGAAAACATGACTCCATGCGGGCATACATACACACATAAAGTGAAAAAGGAAGAGTTGAAAACAGAGTAGAAGATAAAGAATAGTTGTTTGGCTTCAATTTACTAAAGTTTTAAGGAGGGTTTCGGAGATGAATTATGGGAATAGGAAAGAGGCTGAAAATTAAATGAATCCAGGGCGATGTATAATCTTTTCGAATGGAGGCTGTTTGCCCTCTTTCTCTGTTCTCTAGCTTGTCGTATAAATAAGTACTACAAACAAACATAAATGGGACTTCTATTTAAGTTGTTGTTGTTGTTGTAATAAAGGATGTATTGTTGTTTGGATTTCTTTCCATTTGCATAAGAAGCAATGGAAATAAATGGTACTACTAAAGAAAGAGATGACTTTAAGCTCATAGCCATGGTTCTTCCATGCCTCTCCCCGTATTATCCTTCAATGCCTGCGTAGCTCAACGTTGAGTGTGTTGTAATATGTTGTCTGATGCACTAAATCCTACGTTTGCCACATCCTTTGTTGTGTTTCGGGAGTGTAATTTGATTGTATTTAAAAAAAACAAAATTGAATTTTTTTTTGAAAAAAATTCAAATTAATATTTTTAGTTATTAGTTTTTTATTTTTATAACATGTTAAAATTAAAAATTAAAAATATTATTTTAATGTATTTAAAAAAAACAATTACTCACCTTGTTAATTTATCAAATAACTGGATTTATTTCTCATTATAATTTAGATCGAGATTTGGAGAGATGTTTATATGCAATTTTTATTCATTCTGAAAACCAAAACTCAATCCAATCATCTCCCCCGACAAATAAAACAAGCTCTTTAGGATCTTTTCTTGAATTTGTCCGGCTATGACAAGAGGCAAGCATACAAAAATGGGATGGAAATTGACAAGGGTGATGTTGCCTGCTTAAAGCTTTATTTCGTCACTCAAAGAAAGGTGAAGGGGCAGTTAGTCTGGGTGTTTAGAATTTAAAAGTAATACCGGTTATTTTTTAAAATGATTTTTATTTAAAAATATATTAAAATAATATTTTTTATTTTTAAAAAATTATTTTTAATATTAATATATTAAAATGATCTGAAAATACTAAAATATATTAATTTAAAATAAATAAAAAATTTTAATTATTTTAAAAATATTTTTAAAACATAAAAATAAATAAAAACATAATTATCACGAAACTTTGACTCAACTCAAAGATTGGGCGCTGCACCATCTTTTTCGACGATCTACAAGTCTTCACCTACTACCAATTCAAAATGTGCCGAACATCACTTTGACAGATTCTTCACTGATGTTGTATGAATAAACAAACAAGTGAAGAAGAAGAGGAAGAAGAAGAAGAAGACAAGACATTAACTGCCTCGAAGGCTGGTGGGGTTATTCTATCCAGATAATTGGACCAATTCAATTCAAGATTCGACTATAGTTCTTTTATTTCAATTTATTTATTTATTTATTTATTTCATGTTTGGTGGATGCTCTTCGTATACATGAATATCGATATTATACAAAATCATGCTTTTTCACAAGCCATTTACATTTGAAATAATGCAACCTAAATTCACTTGTCAATCAAGCAAAACAATTTAAATATAAATGAATTGACAGCTCAAACGAATAAAACAACTATATTTTTTTCCTCGGAAGAGAGTTGAAGTCTCATTTTTACTACAGAACATAAAACAAATGAAGGGTCTGATTTGTTTGTCGTGCTAAAAGCAGGCAACCCTCCTTCAATTTTATTTAAACAAACATATCTTTAAATCTCGTGCCACCATTAGAATGAATTAGCCAATGGATTTTAATTGTCGGAAAGGTGCAACGTGACGGTGACTATGACCTGTTAACCTATAATTATTATTAAATTCTAATCCGAGCAGCGTGAGTCAGGTCTCCACGTGAAGCCAGGCAATAATTACACGAGTCTCTTACAATAATGGTGTTTGGATTTGAGGGTAAACAGCTAGCCCAATAATAAATAGCAAATAAAAGATGGCTTTTGGGTCTAAAGCTCAGTGCATGCAGACTATCCTTTCCATTGCAGGCCTACTTGCGTCCTGGTTTGATCAGGTCCATTTAATCAAACTATTCAGATTAAGCCCATCTCTACACCCAAAGATTATCCTCTCATTTTCAAGACCTGGGTTGTGCTTTCGTCATGGTAAGAAATCCCGGGGAAGATCAATGTATTTTAATGTGGAATAATGTCGAATCAGGATCAAGAGAGGCTTTCACAGATATATCGAGGAAGGAGAATCAACATTAAAGGATCTAATTTAACTGAAATTAGATTTTAATTTTGCTTTTTAAAAGTTATCAGTTCGAGTTTCACAAATTTCAGGAGACCATTAGAGATTTATATGGTCGTTGTCAATTCGAGTCTCACAAATTTCAGGAGACCACTGAAGATTTATATGGTCGTTAATTTCAGGGCTCGTGGAATTAGTCGAGGTGCGTCCAAGCTGACTCAAATATTCATGTTAATAAAAAAAAAATAAAAGAGATTATAGCAGCTGAGTACTATAAGTCGGATAAATCCTCCAGTAACTTAAGTATTAAGATATTAGATGTTAAATGATGGAGTATCAAAAATGTAAAAAAATAGTTGTAAGATGAAGAACTAAGGATGTCTAGTTAGTATATAAAAACTGTGTGCGGTATTAAGCTCCAATAAATCTTAGAAATTTGTTTTTAAAGTAAATATAATTAAAAAATAATTAATGGCGGGTACAATGCTTTGAGAATTTGAAAAAAAATTAATTAAATAAAAGAGCATAACCCCAACAAATTTCTCTCCTCAACACTTTCTTGCCAAAAACAGACTATACTTGAACCCTCTTTGAAGATAGGATTCTAAACCTTTAACTTTTTTCTTATCTTCTTAAAAAATAAACACCGAAAAACTTGAAAAATACAAATATTAAAGGGTTAGTATTTAAAGAAACATACTCAATGCATTCCCTGGTCAAGAAAAAATGGTGCCATCGAACTTCGTGAATGATCAACCCTCGAAAAGTAAGGGATCCTAATTCCTACCATTTTGGAATCCTTATAGGTAATTGGCCACCGAGGCCTCGGTTAATGTGTAAAACTTTATCATTCCTTTTACACTGAAGTTAATATAAAATGACAATAAAATGCAATAACATCATTCATTCCAGTTAAACTCAGTGGGTGTTTTTGGTAATGTATTTTAATTTAAAATATAATAAGATAGTAATTTTTAGATTTTTATTTTATTTTTAACACTAACATGTTAAAACTATTAAAAAAACTATTAATATAATATTTTTTTAAATAAAAAATATTTTAAAAAACCAGTTTAACCACTAAAATAATCATACCGTTAAACCATCACCATAAACCCACATAATTATTTAATATACAATTCCTTTTATCTCTGTTCCTGGCAATCAAATTTCAGAAGTCAACAAACATGGAACACATCAATTACAAACTTGAAGAATAAAAAGCACGGCCATCACCGCCCGCCCACTCGGCGCCCCCCACCATCCCTTTGCCCACAATCACATCAAATCCAAATTAGCAAACTATAGAGACACCAAGCTCGAAGGATTTTCTTATGTATCCTCTCCTTCAGAAGACGAAAACACCCCTAAAGACAAGTCGGACACCGAACCAGCCCATTCTCGTTACACTTTCCACACCTCTCCTTGGCCCCATCAATCAAAACCTTGCAACTCCCACTACATTCCAAACATGGCACAAACCTAGCATCCCCACATCCTTCACACGCTTGCCTTCCCTCGACTCGTCCCACACGTGCCCACACCAGCATCCTCCCGAGTTGACCCGACTCGTTCAGCTCAACCACCTCATCAACTCCTCCTATGTACCTTCCCTTGATAAAAACCCTGGGCACACTCGTTCCTTCCCCCACCAAATCCCTCAACTCGTTCAAAAACTCACCGTGCAACGACACGTCTCTCTCATCAAACACTACATGGTGCAGCTCAAATAAGGTCTTGACACGTGTACAATCATCAAATGTCCTTCGTATCCCTCTTAACGACGTCGTGTACAGCACAACCGAGTCAGCTCCACCTGGTGGACACTTCTCTTCGAATCCACTCAGCGGGTCAAACTTCTTCAGAGGCTTCCCTTCCTTTCCCCTCTCTAACCTGTCTCTTACAATGAATATATTCTCCTTCACAGACCGGATCACACCACCACCGGATGGCTCGGTCACTGGCTCAGTACCAACTCGTGATTCAGTCTTGTTGACAACCTCAACTTTCCTCGACAGTGTCCTGACGGATTCTGTTTTCTTCAACTCTTTTTCTGGTTTTGGAGCTATTTTTGCTTCCAACTCTTCAAGGGTATGAAAAGAAACACTCTTTCTAATTGGTTCTTGCTTCTTTTCTTGGTTGGTTTTAGCAACTTGAGCTGGTGTAGTATCAGGCTTTTGTGGTGGTGAAGGTGTGGCAATAGGCGTTTTGTTATTGAGTGTAGGCTTAAGGTCTTGAAGTGCTTTGCTAACCTCATCCCAAGAACGAGGAGCATCGGTTTCAAACTTGTTGAGCTTCTCTAATATCGGCGCTGGCACACTTGATGTCTTTTCTGGAGCTGAATTGTCCACCACAAGCCATGGTTCTTGAATTGAGTTGATGTCAAATACTGCAAAGCTTGAAGGCGGCGGACGATAGACATCTACATTTGCTTCAATTCTTTTTGAAGAATTGCACCCCATTTTTGCGTTGCTTTTTTTTTTGTGTGTGTGTGTGATTTGAGTTGGCGGCTTTGGGGTGTTCAAGGACAGGATGTGGTGATTTGTAATGCGTGAAGGGAATTTAGGGTATTTTTATGGTTGCAATGCAACGTGGAATAATATTTGTGTGGTTTTAGTAGAAGCTTTGGTCTAATTATGTTTTGGATTAGAGAAGGGTATCTGCAAGAAAATTTTGTGGGATTTTGGTTCTCGGCCTCAGGATTGATGTATGGTGTCGATGAGTGCCACGTAGGAAATGACATGGGATGTTATCTTGGAATGACAGGTGGTTGGACAACGGGGGTTTTGAGAGTGAGATACAAAATAGGATATTTTTGCTTATTTGGCTCTGCTTGGATTTCTAGCTTTTAGTTTTTCGTATTCACTTAAACAAACAGGGATTCAAAAGATAAATTTGTTTGTTTGTGTTTTCATATTTCCAATATTCCCTACTTTGTAAGTTCGATTTTTTGTTTTTTACAAAGCTTATTTGACATCTTTTTAGCCCATAGAAAATGGGCCAGGTGTGATGTCAAGCCCACTGATTCATGGGCTGATAATATACTGGACCCAGCATGTCTACGTTGGAGTTTGTTTGGGCTGATGCGTGTTGGGCCCGAGAATTTGAGAAATTTATTCTTGTGTTTTTTTTTTATCTGATATTTTTGAAAAAAAATTAATAAAATCTTTTTCTTGTGTTTTTTTTATATATAATTACTGGTATGATTGAAGATTGTAACATAATTTAATATGTATAAATACATCTGGTTGAAGACATTTTAAATGTAATGTAGACTTCAAAAACTTTACATGGGATACGATAGTATGCTGGTCTATGGCTTTGATTATAGTTAAAGTGAAAAATGACCAGACAGTACATATAGTAACTACAATCATACTTGGCCAGCTCATCCAATTATACGCATAAAATCCAGGACAGCTTGTTTAGGTAAAATTTCCAGAAGTGATTAGCAGGATGCCCGATTGCTCAGGTAAAACTGTGCTCAGATTTACCTGGTCTCGCCCTCGTCACTGATCACTACCGGAGTTTTTTCCCCTCCCCTTCCGAAGGCAACCTCGTCCATGCTTTGCCCTTGTCGCCTATACCTTCCACCGGATGCTAAAAATCCAGGACAGGGCCTGTAAGCTTTTATTGGCCACCAACCAAACCCTGGAACTGTTGCGATCCCACCTTGAATTCTTCCCTCTCCATTGCATCCCTTCTCTATTTCCTCTCTCCCACAGCCCTTACAACCACTGTGGAGAAAGAATGTTCATCAACCATCATCTAAGGAAAGCAAAAGGAGAAAATTCTTGACTGAAAATGTGTCAAAGGACTCAAAACCAGTCATATATACCATCAGTTAGAGTTTCTTCCATGAGCAAAGCTACGAGAACATCTTTCAGCTGCCCAGAGAAATGATTTCTTCTACTTAAGATGGGCAATTTGTTTCAAACTTTCTTGTGCAATATAATCCCACCCCTCTCCTAAAACCCAGTAAACCCTCGGTAATTTAGTGGGCAATATTATCTGTTGTCTCAATGAGCCAGCATAAAATTCATGAACTGAGATGCATGCTCTACAGCACCTACCCCCTCTTGTACAGCTAACAAACTTCCCCTAGTGACAATTCTATGTTGCCTCTCACAATAATGGTTATGATTAAAAAATCGAACTTTTCACCAGGAAAACTGGAATTTTTATTTTTTTTTGAAAATTATCCCATTAAATATTTTTTTAGAAAACTAGCGTAGGTGAAAAAGATTTTAGAAAATAATTCAGTTTTAAAAAACAATTGCGGTATTTTAGTTTTCACAAACAACATAGAGGAAAGAGATATTACAAATTCCTCATCCACAACTATAACGTATTACAAATTGGTTACTCAACTGAGCTAGCAATCTGGCCGGCCCCAACATAAAATTAACATCAAAGACCAGTTCTTTCATTGAATTATTGGCAACCAAACAGATGGAAGTGCATAACAAGAAAATTAATGGCTCAACTACAAAAAAGATGAGATAGGAAGTACCTGAGAGGAAGCTTGTCGACATCATCGGTTGCAGGAAGAGCATCTGATGGAGGAGGGGGACCATCCTCTACAACAGAAGTAATTGAAGAAGAAGAGGAAGAAGAAGAAAGAAGGATGATGTTAGACTTAGATGGGTACTGAATGAGAGTTGTTGTAGAGCTATGAAACCTTGAGTTGCAGCTAGTAAATGAGCGTCGAGTGCAAAGGGATTGGTGAGGTGTTGGAACTGAAAAAAGAGTTATTGCCATTCTCTCCCCCTCTCCTGTGAGAGTGTGTTTGTGCGCAACTGCGAAGGCAGAGGAATGGGTGGTAGCCACTAGCTTGCAGTATGGCTTCAATTCAAATCCAATAGCATTCGTTAGGCCCCACAGAAAGATTTTATGAGCTCGTGTTGTGCTTCCCAAAAAGAAATGTAAGAAAACGAAAGGTTCCACCGAGACTTGAACTCGGGTTACTGGATTCAGAGTCCAATGTCCTGACCACTAGACCATGGAACCTCGAACACTCACGCCATCAGTTTATTATTATACATCATTTGACAAGCCTCTCATTTTCTATCCGACATTGTTAAGTGCCGCTTAGGCTTTCAACGGATATCTGTAGTAATTGAATGTTAGGGCAAGAAAAGACTCCTTTATTTTTTTCTTTTATTGCTATACCAGGTAAGATATAGCAATAAAAGAAAAAAGAAGAGTCTGTTTTACAATCTTAATAATGAAAGTTAATAAAGATTCTCATTTTTCAAACTTCAGCTTGTCCTAGAGTAAGTTGTTTTTAAATCCATGTAATTATATTTGATTTCTGTTGAATTAGGTTGGAATTTGTTTTTAAATCAGTTCATGTCATGATATTAACTCTAAAAATTCATTAGGCTTCGGCAGTTGTTCCGAAAACAAAGAAAAGAAGTATCACTAACTCCTCTTTTTTATTGTGAATAAAAAAGGGTATGTCGTAGACCAAGTCTAATTTTTTCTAATAATAAAATATATGTTAAAGCAATGCCAATATTTTTAAATAATTAAAAATAAATTTGGGTTATTAATTTAACTAAGTTCAATAAGATCATTTAATTTAATAATATAATTTTAAAAAGAGAATTGATAGTAAATAAAGCAAACAAAAAAATGATAATAATTAACTATAAATAAATGAGCTACCAATATCATACTCGAGAGGAGAAGAAATAAAATTTTGTTGAAAACTCATCATCACTTTGTCATGGATACCACCACATCACCAGAAAGAGCTCACCGAGATGGTTTCTAATGTCATTGCGAAAGGCTCCATGTTGAAAACGAAAGCAGCCGCACATGCCGTCAGAGTAAAGACTCGGAAAGCAAACCAAATAAAATATCATGAAGTGAGTATCTCATATTTATATTTAATCAATTAGTCTAATTTAGTTTAAAAATAAAAATTATTTTAAAAAGATAAATTTAACAAAGAATAACAAATAAAAGACTCAAGATAACTCATGTTATTTTCAAAATTAGTGAAAAATCATATAGAAAGCAAATAAAAAAATATAGAGCCTAACCTCCAATTAAATAAATATTAAAAGATGAAATTGAAAAAACATGAGTTTTTTAGTACAAAAATAAGCAAACCTGAGCAAATCTTCTAAACCTGGATTATTCCCCCAAACTTGTAACTTGTGAAGTCCTACACCCGAGCTCAATCAAAAAGCTCAATTCCCAACCAATTTAATGTTGAAGGATCAAATCAAAAAAATATATTAATTCAAAAAATTTATCAAAGTAAAAAAAATAGTAATTAAAAGAATGGAGATCAAATCTAATAGGAAAAAAAACTTGAAGAATGATGAAATTGTGAAAAAAAATCAATTTTTAAAAAATATCTCAAATAAAACAAACAACAATTAAAAGAATGCGGATCAAATCTGGCAAAAGAAAAAAAATTGAAGGATGATGAAATTGAAAAAAAAAATCTAATTTTACAAATTATTTCAAATACAAGAAATAGTAATAAAAAAAACATGGATCAAATCTGAAGAAAAAATAAATTGAAGGATTGCTTTGAGAATTTAAAGTGTTAGACGTGGAAATCGATGATAGATAAAGGAAGGGAAAAAAAGAAAATGGTTGTTGGCATCAAATTGAAGGTCAGTAAGCCACATGTGCTACCTATAGATGGAGAGGCCATTGAGATGATTCAAATGCTGCCTCTAAAGCCATTGTTTGTTTGTTGAATGCCCCCTAACACGTCCCATGAATAACAAGGACACATTCTACACGTTGACGTGTGCAATGCACACACCAACTAGTTTTTTTTAATAATACTTTATATTTATTAAAATATTAAATTGTTCCTCAATTAACTTAATAATAACAAAAAAACAACCAGGATGAAAACGCAAAAAAACCATTGAATGCTAGTTAAAGAAATTTTCCTTATAAAGGTAATTTTGTCATTTGCCATGCTTTAAAAAGTGAAAATTAAGAAAAGCCTTTAGACATTAGTTAAATAAGTTTTTATTTTAAGAGTAATTTAATCATTTTATTGTGCTATAAAAAATATGAAAAAAATCAAGGTATCCCTAATTAATATGATAATAACCAATAAAACTTGAGCAAAAAATTATATTACCCTCAATACCAAGTTTTAATGTTACACTATTCCAATTCATAATATATAATAAATTTGGGTGTACAGCTGAGCACTTTTACTTTTTTTTTTAATTCTAATATTCATGGTGAAGTTGGTTTGTCTGAATTTTTTTGAGAAAAAAATATCTAAACTCAGATCATGTAGAAAAAAAAAGTCAGCAAAATTATTTAAAATAAACCTCTATTTTAACCAAACACTTTCTTTAGTGTAGATACAATTGCAGGCCAACCTCCAGGACAAACCAACCAAAGTATTCTCCAAATAAATTATTACAAAAAGGTCCCTCATTATCCAGGTCCTCACCCTCCTCCTGAACTCTTGCGGGACAGAGATGGAACTGCTCCCACCAATTCTGGAAAAGGATCGACCAATGGGATAAATCCTTACATGGTGATTAGTTCAACATACAAGAACCGAAAGTACATGAACAATTCAGAAATGTCATTCCTAGTCAATTAGCACGGTTAAGGCAAGGCTATATTGAACATTTAAGCTGCTCCAAATCCATCGTCTTCGGGATCTGCTCGAACATGAAATGCAAATCATTTTGATTTTTAACATCTAAGCGGAAAACAAAAGGTATAGCACAACAGGACACTAAGGTAGAAAGCAGAGATTGAACGCAAGCACAAGTAAATTGCTTCCCATCTACTCATCTCGCAAGTTGACTTCCATGTTTTCTGGCAATCCCAGCACAGAAAGATGAGCATGGGTTCATTTCTCATTTTTATCCTTCAATTACTTCCTCAAATGATGATACAATAACAACTTTGCTATGGATGTGTGTATATGTTATCTGTGTCTAAGGAATGAATTGGGCGAAATAATTACAGAACTAAAAGCCGAGAGAAGAACAGAAATGAAGAAAATTGAAATGATCTTCCATGAATTCATAAAGAAAATTCGAGAAACTGGCTCTTGCTAATAAATACCGCTATTTTGCAATTAGTATTTGAGTTATCACTTGAGTATCATTTTACTTCTCTCTTAATTCATGCATGCACAATCTGCTGGTCCACCTCCGCATCAATGATCATCACTGAACTGTGATGATGCACCATGTACCACCGTCCATCATGGAACTCAAAGACATTAGTTACGTTAAATGGCCCGTTGTCCATCTCAACAACGTACGTTTTCATGGTAACCCAAGCCATGTCAGTCAGCACACGAGCCCTTACATCACGAACCTGCAAGTCCAATCCTTGCTCCCAATTAAATGCAAACTGCCAACTCTGTATTACAGCATTATACCTGTATAGGTCAAGCACGTCTCAGCTCTAAGCTCTGTTCAATCAAACATTAAAAGCAAACAAGTTTTGAATACTGCATAAAATAAGTCACCAATACAATAAATAACCTCACTATTTTAATTCTCATTTTTACTTTATTTGATCCAATTGCCATTTCATCAACTTGGAATCAATGCTAGGTGATTAAAGAATAAAAAATCCTATGATTATCTCTCCTACCATTTCATTAATTGACAAGTGTAAAACTGCATCCAAATATACTTGTGCTTGAGGTGACTCGCTCATACTATCTAAGAAATCATCTCCTGCGTGTTGATCACTTCTTTCCAATTACCATGACTTCAAAAGTTACAAAGGCAAATTAATTTTGGGATATAATAGAGTTCTCATTCCTAACATCTAGTTCCTATTTTAAAATCCGGTTTCCTATATTCCTTATCAAATAGGATGAGAGAACCTCACCCCTCATCTGCTTTTCCAATGGATGCGAGTACATCTCTAACATTACTAGTTTGTTCATATTTACTCTACCAAGCCACATATTCCCACATCTACCAAATTCCTGTAGCCCAAGCTAAGCAGATTGATTACTCTGTCAAATAATGAAAACATATATCAAAATTCATAACCAAGTCAAATCAATATATGCATCTTCAAAATGCAAGAAAAAAAATTTATATCATAATAGAACAAATCACCACAGTATTTCTATTCAGCAATAATTCATCACTACCATATAAATTGGTTACAGGACAACTATCATCCTATATAAATCCTCCTAGGCTCCCCAAATGCATTAACCAGGATAAATGTCTTTAAAGAACAGTTCCTATAAGTGAAAAGTGTGAATCCTCTGTAAATCAAAAACAACTATTAGGAAGTCCCCCATGCCTAGGGATTTCCAGTTAACAGCAGGACATGGGAAAAAAGATCACAGGAGGATGCCACTAGAGAAACATTCAATAACTCATAAATACATTAAGTACTGCAAACTGCAGGAACGTTATAAACCTTTTCTGTGGTCATCACTCGAAAACATAAAAATAGTCTTATTAGCTGAAGTTAAGATAAATGATCATACCCTGAAAAATTTTCCCCAGATGCATGGGTGCACTTCACATAATCTGAATTAAGCCATAATTGACTCATTGCTTGAAGAGACCTTTCTCTAATGATGTTAAAGAATTCTGTATTGACATTCACAATGGCTCTTGTAACCGCATAGTAAGCCTTCCACCCAATAACAGGAGTCACACTACCTTGTTCCAATGTAAAATCCTAACACAGCAAACACAAAAGAAAAAAAATAAAATCAATACACACAGTAAAAGGAAAATCCCCAAGCAATAAAATCTAAAAAGCAACTACTACTAAAACAAAAAGAAAAAGATCTACACTTTGAATCCACATTTGCAACCTGGTAAATCCACATTGATAGGGAAAAATTTAAATCGAGGATACCAAAAAAAAAAAAAAGAAGAGAAAATAGGAATGGCAGAGAAGAACTTCCAGAATTTTAGGGGAAAAAAATCAAGAAATCCTTAAGAGGAAATCAAAATGCAAAGCAAAAATGAAGACAATATTCCTAAATAATGGTAGGGGGATGATCTCATAACAAATAAAATTTAAACCTTATAGCAATAATTTGAGATTTGAATTATTTCATGGAATAACACTCAATATGTGACTGAGCTAGTAACGGTACCACGTTTTCCCTCCCTAAAAAGAATGTTCCAAATGCCCTTCCTGGGCCTCCCAATTCAAAAGTTTCTCTACGGCTGTAGCTGCTATGCCGCCTTATCATCCAGGTTAGGGGATTTTAATCTATAGTTCTTCAACATCTACAAGTTCTAAGAAAGAGAACTAAACTATAACACTCTTTATTCCCCAAAACGCATGATATGCAACAAAATGATCTTCTCACTTACATAAAATCCAACAAAAAATATAGTGTCATACAGCACTTCAATCAAGAAAAACACCTATTTTACAACGCATATAAGAAAATTCTGAAACTAAAACCCTACATTACTACTTGTTAATGCCAATCACATTTACACTGATTCCCTATTTCTCCAAATTTCACACTATCCCCACAATTAGCCAAATCAGCAACAATTTCACCATAACCAAAACACCAAATTTTACTCTAAAATAAACCCACAATCACAATCACAATCACAATCACAGCCGCTCCCAAAAATTTAAGAACAAAAAAATTTCACGCCAAAATGCAGCGTATTCCACAGCACAAGAATAAATGCACTTACAATCTATAATCAATAATAAAATTAACCGAACAATCTAAAAATTAACAAAAATGAAAACCTTATGATACAGCGCCTTCCACGCATTATCATCATTAGCAGCTTTACGCATCAATGAATTAGTCATCGACAACCTACACAAACTTGGATAATCCAAATAACTAAGCGCGTGCGTTGTAATCTCCGGCACTAACTGCTCCATCATCGAAGCTCCGGTCTGCTTATCCACCACCATATCCTCCGCCGCACCAACACCGTTCACGTACTTCCCCGCCGTAACAGAATCCTTACTATTATCACTTCCAATCTCACCGATACAAGAACAGCAACACCTGCAGGTTCTCGTCTTGGATGTTGATGCTGCTGGCGTGGATGAATGGACGGTGAGTTTCGACTTGGGAGATTTTGATCGGAGAGTGAGGAGAGCAAGTGAGAGAGAGAGGAGGGTAAGAGATGAGGCTATGAGGAAAGATTCAGAGAGAGTGAAATTAAAGGCAGTAATCTCCATTTACAAGACATGAAAGCGAGTGAGATTTCACAAATGAAGAACATGAAACCGTATTTTTGAAAAAATCAGTGCCGTTTTATTTGAGAGGGTGGTGTCGTCTTGGTTTTTCATGGAAACCCTAGAAGAAACGGAGTCGTCGAACTCTTTTGTTGCAGAGTAGAGAGTGAGGGAGGGATGGGAGGGGGGGGGGGGGGGGGGGGGGGTCGTTGTGAGTCGCGACTCGTGTGAGTCAACTGACTGGGAGAAACTCGATCGCGTGGGAGTGGGTGCGTTACTAATGGTATACGGGTAATTAATAATAGATTCAAATGATATTACAGTTGATTTCTTGTGCTAAATAACTAATATATTTTCTATTTTGTAGAATTTTGAGGAAAAAACTCGGTGGCCTGCGAACTCGGTCTTTAGTCTGCGTTAAGTTTTAAATTAAAAAAAATTACCTGATTTTCTAATAGTTTAATTATTATTTTATTTTATCTTTATAGTTTTGAAAATTACAATTACGAAACTTTTTTTTAACAAAATAGTTCAAAATACTTACAAAATTACCTTTCTTATATAAAATAATAACTAAATAGCCACTACAATTTTAATATTACAATGTTTTCATCAAACTTATAATTACTACTTTATTGTTAAATTAATATTATAACTTTATAAAAAATTAGAAAAGAGTTAAAAAAAATAAAATTAAATCGATTCAGCTGCAACCACACAATAAAATGTAAAAACAAACTAATCAAGTCAATCTTCGACATAAAGTTAACAAAATAATTCAAAATATTTATAAGATTATTATTATATTTCAAATACAAGATTGTCATTATATTTCAAATAATAAATTCTTATAATATTAATATTACAGCTTTTTCATCAAACTTATAATTATTATTTTATTGATAAACCAATAATATAAATTTACTAAAAATTAGAAAATACCAAAAGTTTTTCTTCCTGCCAATTCAACTACAACCACACAATAAACAGTAAGAACAAACACACTAAGAGAGTGTTTAATACAATTTTTATTTTTATTTTTAGATATTTTTTAAAACTATTTTTAGCTTGAAAAAATATTAAATTAAGTTTTTTCAGTGCATTTTAATAATTTTAATGTACTAATATCAAAAATAAAAAATATATAAATAAATTTATTTTAATATATTTTTAAATAAAAAATCAATTTTAATTTTAAAAATTACTCTACACCGTAATCTCAAAAACCTCCTAAGTTAATCTTAGATGTAAAAGCAAAGTCACTTACAATCCTTATCTTCAACGCAAATACAAGGTCATTTACAATCCTTAAACTATTTTCATATATTATTTAAGAATATGTTGTAATTCTTAAGTTTTACATTAACAAAATAATTTTTGAAATTCAAAAACTTAAATCCTTTAAATAATTAATTTTTGTATTAGCTTTAAATAATCTTTTAAATTGCATTACCAAACACATGACGATCAAGGCTCTTCATTGTAGCAAAATAAAATTTTAAAGATTCAATTTCAAATTAAAACAAATATTTTATTTCCCCCCTAAAAAATAACATTTTATTTCAGCTTCCCAACTTAATCTTTGATTAAAACTAACATATTTGTTATAATTTATTTACATATATAATTATCAAATTATTTTATTAAATATATATATCAACTTTATAGTTAAAGATAATGCCCACATTTTTTTTTTCTAGCATTGAAAAAAGAACATTACTATATATCCCACAGCATAGGGCGTAGAATCAAACTAGCGTTATTTAATAAAAAGAGAGATATACCACGATGTCATGAAGTTACTACACCTCCCGTGACCGAGTCCATTCGTGTTTTTCGTGCTAAAAATACCGTGAAGCCCACCATCACTGTTTTAAGGGAAAATACGAGTTTTTTTGGCTCTAGACTACGTCCTTTGTCTCAATTCTTGTTCTTACGCATGACATTTTGAAGAAATCAAAGAAAAATGTCACATTATTCACTACCATAACTTCATTCAAGATTAAAGAAACAAGAAAAGATAATAACAGCATGCTTTACATTGATGTAAAAGCTATAGTTACGAAGAGGCAAAAGCCAAATATCAACGAAGTATCTGATTTTCTAGAGCTACAAAAGTGAAGACTACGCGCACAGCAAGAAAATGAATATTGTTATGGTTCCGTTGATATCACAACCCCGAAGCATTGCATTAGCGGACTCTGATGCTACAGGAAAAAAAATCGAAGCTCTACCTACCGGTTCTCAAGCTACGAAGAAGGGACTAGCTGGAGAGTAGTGTAACGAATATTATCATAGTGCTGCTAACTAGTATCATTATCCAACCTCTTCTAGTCCGGCATGCCTTCCCCAAACATGATGCTGCTCTTAAGAATTTTGAAACTTTTGCAGAAACCAGCATGGCAATTGAAAAGCACACAAAAACAAGACTCCTGGCTAGCACTGCGAGTTCTTTACTTTCCAGATTTGCTTGATCGTTTGCAACCTTTTCAACGTCCAATCTGTGAAAGGAAAGAGAGGGGGTGAAACAAATGGGAAAGCTAGTCAGCCAGCAAAGCGAAAGCAGCACACAGTAAATAAATGGTAAAAATTTATAAAACATGAGCTAAAAGCGACATAATACTAAAAGTAGAGGATTGGCAAACTATTGTAGATTATCATCTAGATGGTCAAAGTACAAAGGATTATATAAACAGGGAACAGCATAGCATGTAAAAGAAAATGCTTGATGTCTTTTTCCCTTTGGAAAATGGATTAGGTAAGACAACTTGAATCAATCAGAGATAGCAGACATTCAGGAGATATAATAACCAAAATATTTGAAAAGATGTTCATGAATTTTGACTATAAGATAGATGTTTCCCACCTTAGCCTTGTATTTTCTCTAACCATTGCATCCATACTAGATGAAACACCAGCTTTCCATGATTCGAACTCCATGAGCACTTTATCCTGAAAATGAGAAACAAAACGAGGGTTAGGCAATCGCAGAAATTTCTTCTCTTTGAAAATTTTGGAAGTTTAGCAGTACCGTGTTCTCCTTCCATTCCATGAGATCTCTAATTTCTGTTCTGCTCTTCTCCACAAGCAATGAAATCCTGAATAGCTCTTGATCAAGCTTTGGCAGAATATCTCCTTTTCTCTGATTCATTTCTTTGATATACTCCTCGAGCATGGTTAAACTTAGTTCAAGCGACTTCACCTTCTGCATCAAGATCTTTAGAACAGTGTCGCCTGGTTTTCTGCTAATTAAAAGCTGTCTAACTCCAGTTACAGGATTAGCAATCATGTTTATACTCTCAGGATTCTTCTTCACACTGGGATTGGATTGTTGAATACCATGTATGTTCTCTGTCTCCATACCAGCATTATCACTCCCGTTGTGAACTTTCCCACTATCTTCCTTGTCAGCCAGACTTAATTCTGGCTTTGAAGGTGGGGCTGCAGTTGAATTAGGCTCTGGCAATTCATTGGGAAGAGGTTCTTCGGATGGAACAAAGAAATCTTCAAGCATCTGCTCAATTGCATCTACTCCATATACCTCAACAACACTCAACGTGCAGTAAAATTCTGACCCGTAATGACTTAGTAAATTCAACTTCAAATACCTCACCCATTTGGGTTCAGGCAGCTTAAAATCTTGAATGTGCTTCACATTTGCAGCCACAAAATTTCCCAATTGTGTCCAAGTTCTAGTTGGATAGGTCAAACTTCCTGACAGTTCAAAATCCTTGAAATTGGAGGAATAGTGTTCGAAATTTGCTATTTTAACGACATCAACCAGTGTCTCCTCTGAAAGCTCAATCACAACAAACTTCTCTCTCGTGAGACAAGGGTTTCTCAGGTACTTATCATGATCCTTCCCCAGTATGTTACATGCTCCTTTAGCCTCCTTATTGTACACAAGCACCTTTGCACCCTTAGTCACAGAGGCATAGTTGTACTCTTTTCCATCAGGCT
Source organism: Populus trichocarpa (assembly GCF_000002775.5). Classification (NCBI taxonomy): domain Eukaryota; kingdom Viridiplantae; phylum Streptophyta; class Magnoliopsida; order Malpighiales; family Salicaceae; genus Populus; species Populus trichocarpa. The sequence goes on along the minus strand of NC_037287.2, from coordinate 15,731,260 downwards.
CAAGCCGGTGGGTGATGTTAGCAAGCTGCTTGGGCATCACTTTGCCTTTTTCTTGTTTTGTTAAGTTCCGGTACTCGTCAAAGTTGAGATAAGTCAAATGCTGAAGTCTCCCACTAGGTAGTTCTTTTGGTTTAACTGCCTTCACTTCTTCTGGATTCTTCATTATTAACCCTGAAGAACCATACCCTAAAGCACTCAAAATTACTTCTTCAAATCTATTTGTCTCTGGGAGTGGGCACCTCTGATTTCTTGAGGCAGTATGAACTGTAGCATTGTTATTGCTGGTAGATAAATTGACCCCTAGCAGAATTCCATTTGTACAATTATTGCTTCTATTGGCATCACGTGAATATGTATCACCGCAAAGAGTATCTTTGAGATCACTGGAACAAGGTATGCTACTGTCATCAAGAGTCAAATTCCCTGAAAACGCATAATCAATATGTCAATTGAATATCATGCATAAAATAAATGGCCAATTTAGCACCCCTATTGAGAAAAACAAATCTTCGAAGGAACAGACCCTAAACATAAAAGTGCTAGAACTTAAGTTGACGTTCCTGCACAATTATGTGGTCAATTAAGCAAGTCGTGATGAGCAGGTTCATTATCATAGAAACTAAACAGCAGAAACTCAAAGGCCTCATCTTTTCCATCAATTTTCTAGGCAATTAATATGTGTATAAAAAGACAAATAAAATGGATTTGCTAGAAATATAAAACAAAATAATGGGTTGTAACAAAAAGAAAGAAAGAAAAATGGAGCATGAAAAACTTCCAAAAACAAAAAAGATCAGCCCTGAAAATAAATATCACCTTGATTTCCAAGACCAATGCTAAGTCTAGCACAGAACAAGAAGAGAAGATAACAAAGTAGGAAAAGCAAAGAGAAGCGCAGCTCATACAAACTTCTCCTTCTTGAATGACCGTTTTTGATTTTGTTGTTTTGACAAACAGTGGCGTTTGAGACTGAGAACCCTTGTCGAGTTTTTTTCATGGCTCTTCGATGTCCTCTGTCTCCTCTCCTTCGAGGTGGGGGATGGTAGTGGTTTCCGACTCTGCTTCAGACTGTCACATGAATGAATCTTTGGAGTTATTACAAGATGTCTCTCAATCTTACGGGAACCAACCACTTGCCACTATGCTGCCATTTAAAAGGCCGCGTAATTCGGGGTCTTTTTTGTTTACCAGACTTGTCCTTTAACCAAGATTTTGTTAATTGTTAACGGCCACTTCCAAGGGCAAACTTGGAAGATCATTTCATGAGTTTTTTTTTGGGTGATAATTATCCCAGAGAGAGAGAGAGTCTCTTGTGGATGCCCGCCTTGCATGAGCTAATCGGCGTACCAGTAGGGAAGACAACGGGTTTGACTGGTTTTTTTAGTGTATTTGCACACCTACATCCATCATTAGACACGTGGATATCCAACCCGACTCAATTTTATTTTTACTTTTTTTTTTTATGAAATCACATCATATTAAATCTTTGAAAATTAAAACATAAAAATTAATATATCTCAAATAAAATCATTAAACAAAGTCCACAAATACCACACAATATATATATATTAGTCATGAAAGTATATTTACTAAAAACCTTGTAGCCACTACTTTGTAATTAGAGAAAATAACACTCTTCAAATATTGATCTTGGTGTTATAAAAATAACTTCAATATAAATTATTTCAACATCATTGATATAAGATATGCTTCTTTTTCTTCTTTTTTTTGATATATAAGGTTTTTTATGCTAGTTTACACACACGAACTAAATTTTTATATCCCGAATAAAATTTATACCCTATAGTCTGTAGTCTGCAATGTTACCAAGTAGAGAAAGATGAACTGAAGATTACATAGAAAACATACTTCTTAACCCCATCTATTTTAGCAACTCAGCCAGCAGTGTCCGACAGGAAATCGAGGCCAATAATACTATTTTGAACCTGAGTATCATGGATACTCATTTTGACAGTGTTAAAGTACACATGTTTTTCTTTTTATTGAAGTTGATGATGTTCTAAACCCACGCAAATACGCAAGCTTCCATGTTAGAGGAGGGATGGGAGATTATCAGTTGAAAGCTAGCGATCCTAGGGGTTAAAAACCTGCCCCTAAAATCGAGTACATCAGGAGGAACAATCTATTGCATGGCAAGAATTTCCATATTTTAAATTCCTTTTGTTTTAACTTTTAAATTGTATATTTCCAGATAGGGGCCTAGAAGTATATAACATCATTATTTACTTTTCGAAGATTGGTTTCCATTTTTCAGGCAATTAACTCTAGTATTTCCCAGCTTAATTTGTGCTCGAAAATGAAGTGCCAGACTATAAATAACATGATGTACATGTAGTATGAAAATTCTGCTCGCACCAGATGCCAAAAACAATACTGACAGAATAGAACTGTGTGCATAAAGTAGCATGGAGATGCTGGAAGAACCTACGCTCCTTTAAGGACACCTTTTCTGCTATTTTTAACAACAAATTTTGAGCTTTCAATCTGCGAGTTCCAGTGGTTGGTAATGGAACGTGTGTGAGTTCGTAACCAAAAACAGCCATGTTAAAACATGGGCTTGTGACAATTTTCCGGAGATCAATTCTGTTGATTGTTTTACACTAAGTGCAGAACATGAAGAAAAAAAAATAGCAAAACGAAAGAAAATAAGGAGTATGATTTTATTGATTGCAGAACACTCTTGAATAAAGATAGAGTTTTAGTTTAAAATAAAGACTATCAAATTTTAAAATTACATAACAAACAAATCAAATATAATCAGATTTTATTCCTAAAAACTTGGTCTTCAAGCAGAGATCTTTATCAGCAAAGTCTCTTGATCTTCTGCAGCTTTCTAAGACATTCTTTCAACAAATTTTTGTTCTAGACTGTTAGAACTATACTGTTTTTTGCCTTTTTACCTGTACACTGGTTCCAAAATCAAATGAAAAGGAGAGAATTCTCAAAAGCTTTAGTTGTTGAAAGGATTGATTAAAAACCAACTTCTATCCTCTGCTGGACTGGTAAACTGAACAATTCCATTCTTGAAAGTACAGAAAGAGGAACCAGATTCTTGACTCAAATTGAAGAAAGAAATTATGATCAGTTATGAAGGAAGTCTAGTCAATTTCAACCAGGATTTGCAAGCTACTATAAATTCATCTGCTTAGCACAAATTCCAAATTCCAAATTCCAAACTGGTGGACGGTGGTACTGTACCAGAGAATTGAAGTCCAGAAGGGTGTGTTTCACTCTGATCTGTCTATACTGAATAATTTGGGGTGATATGACGGGACAAGAAGTCTCAGTAAGCAGACTATGTATCAATGATCTAGCATCAGAACCCAGCATTTTGGCATTTGATAGTGTGCAGCATTGACTAGTCCATTCAGCCTACGCTGGCCATGAATAGCGTTAGGGAGTCGTGTCATCAACTTCCACTTATAATCACGACCTTTTTCCAGGGTCTACCAAGAACATCAGGAATAAAGAGTCATGAAATCAGATGCAAGCCTGATGCTGTGTTCGTATAACTTTCTCTCGTCGAAGGAAGTTTATTTGTTAACATTAAAGTCCAGCTTTATGGGATGTATTTGCACAAAGCAGCAACTTAAATATGATGACCCAGCAGTTCTTGCAGCAGAGACTTGCTGTAAGTTTCGTTTATACTTGTTTTTAGATTGGAATTACTTCTCTGGGTTCCGCTCCACTAGCCAGATTCTTGGTGATAGGCATTGTTCGGTCATTTGTTTCCTCTGTGCTCATATTCTTGCAGTCAATGAAGCTGAAATTGAAGCCTTGCATGAGCTATTCAGGAAACTAAGCAGTGCTTTAAAAGATGATGGGCTTATTAGCAAAGTAAGTTCTTAATTTTATATGCATACAATTTCATACGCTGAATGCATGCAATCTGTGAGGGAAACACAATCTAACATAAAAAAGGTGGGCTTATTCTCAATTTCAATTTCAATTTCAATGAAACAATCAAAGCTTATACTAAAAGGTTCTTACTTGATATTCTTTTAATCCCTGAACCTGGCTTCTTATTAATATCTAGGAAGAGTTTCAGTTGGGGTTATTCAGAAATAGCAAGAATCAAAGTCTCTTTTCCGACCGGGTAAGCTTGCTATTTCCTTACAATCATTCCTATACTGGCCTATTTCTTTTTTTAATGGATAACAGTATCTTAATTAATTATACATTCTCCAGATTTTCCAATTGCTTGACTCCAAGCATGATGGAGTCATAGAATTCGCGGAGTTTGTACGATCCCTGAGTGTCTTCCACCCAGAAGCACCCCAATCAGACAAAGCTGCTTGTATGAAATCCCTCTCATATTATGTGCTATCATTCTTATTTGAAAGTTATGCTAAAAGTTTGATGTGCTGGTCTGGCAGTTGCATTTAAACTATATGATATATGGGAGACAGGTTTCATCGAACGCGATGAGGTAAACATTAAAGACTGAATCTGAGATCATTGTTTTTCATTTCCTAACGAGTTTGCAGAATAGTGACATGATAGTAAGACTGAAGTAAATTAGTACAGGCTGCTCGTCATATTAATTTGATAAGATTAAATATACCTTTAACTGGAAGAACTTCTTTTGGCTAAAATATATTTACTTGAAGATCTTCATATCCAGGCAATGGTTTTCAAACAAAATAAGTTGCATCATACATGTTCTCATTCTGCATAGAACCACGCTAATTCAAGTAGAAGCGCTTCCTTTTGGATTTCTAAAATACACATTGATATGCTTTGGAACATTTAACTGGTGAAAGGTCAAGGTGCTGATATTGGCATTTTTAGATGAATCAGAATTGATGCTTTCAGATGACATTGTTGAAGCCATTATTGACAAGGTAAGGTTTGCATGATATTAAAGAATTAAATTGATCTCTTCATCATGTTGTAAAGTACAAAAAATTATTGAAACCTTTTCCTTGAGTCTGCCTAGACATTTGAGGACGTGGATTCAAATGGGGATGGAAAGATTGATCAAGAGGAGTGGAAGGAATTCGCAACTCGAAATCCATCCTTGCTAAAGAACATGACAATTCCATATTTGAAGTAATTCCCTTTCACCCATGTTAATCTTAGTTTGCTCCTATCTATCAGATTCCGTGGAATTTGGATGTACTTTTAAAAGAGAACGTAGAATATGGAAAATCCACTGCAGATCAAGAATGGTTTTTAACCAGTCCATACATGAGAATTAGGATTTTGATATTCTAGCTTTGTTTCGTTAAAAAAAATCCTTGTATTCCTATCTTTCAACCTTATCTTCGTAATATGTCCACATGATGAAGTCAAAGTAGGTGTGATTTTGATACTGACTTCCTTTGCTGTAACCGACCACTTTACCTATCTGTGTTTCCTCTAGGTTGGCGACTGTTTTATCACCGTAAAGAGGAAACGGGGCCGTCATTTCCTCTTTATTTTGGCTGAAAGATCATCTCAAGATAATTTAGCTATATCTATCTAAAGGCAAAGTTTCTAAGTAATATCACATCTGTACTACCTACATTCCACAATCTCAGCTCCTCATGTACATGTATGTTACACATTATTCTAGTCTGTACTTCATCTACATGAATATTACACAACGTTCTTGTCAGTTATAGGTTCACAGGGCATAAGCATCACAGAAAATACCAGGACTAAACGCTCGATCAGTAGACCACAAAATTCAACAACTGTTAACTTCTGCCTCTGATTATTTGGTTCTAGGAGCAACCATGTCCTCCAAGTTCATGGGGTAGCACATTTTTGTGTGCAAACCATTCCATACATTGTCTGCCAAGATGGCATTCACTGCATCAGTTGGATGGTATTGGTCCCACCAGATATGGTTGGTTGCATTGCTGCAAGCAATTTCCGATGCCAAGCACATGATCCAACCCTTATACTTTCCTAACCCACAGCAAGCGTCAGTAGTGACATTAAAACCTGAGTGAAAACATCACACAAGACTAGTGAATTCTATAGACATTGCAGCAGCGTAAGGGAGGAAAATGTTACATGCCTTACCGTAAAGTTCGTGGTTCTTAATTATATCCATTGAACCTTCATACATATCACAGAAGGTGATTTTGGCATCGGGAAGTTTCAGACCTAGCTCCTCGATCATATATCTCATTACAAAGTTGTACTCTAGAATGATGTCATTTATCTCCTCAATGCACTCCCCATTCTTGCTGTTGTACCTCCACAAATAGTAAGGAGCACAGCCAATAGGTGGCAGCCCCATGAGAATTACTCTCCTGACATTCATATTGTACAAGTTCTGCTCCATAAACATACAAGAATTAGGAATTTCTGATATAAATAACATCTTGAATTCTAAGGACTTGTTAAAAGAGAATATGATATATATATATATATATATATATATATATAAAACCACAATTTATTGAGTAGAGATATCTTTCTTGCATGAACACAACAAAATATGAAAAGTAAAAAACTAGAAAGGTCACCTTTATTTCCTGCCTTATTGAAGCTGCTACGAACTGGTTGAAGCTCCATGGTAGGTACAGGTTTTGTATATTGGATGCGTTACGCAAATAGTAATGTATGTAATCATTGACTCCAATGGAAATATAAAAGACTGAGTTCGAGATGAGCTCATTTGCAGCAGCCTCTCCCATGTTCAAAATAAATGACTGTAAAGTATCCGAGAACTGCTGAATTTGCTGCGTGAAGGAGATTCGCTGACCCTGCGGCAAAATCACATGATTGCTGATTAGGTGTAAGCGTAACTGAATGAATTTGTGATCTTTTCGGCATAGTACCGAGGAGCTTACCAATTCTGATCCGCTCGAGAATATAACTCCAGCACCAGCAGATGCATAATTCACCCCTTTAATCATATCTTCGACAGTTCCCATCTGCCCAAGATAACTTGGTACAAAGGGAAGCCCAAGGCGCAATGCTGATCAAATAAATGACAATAGTTAAGAACTGATGAGGAAAAAAAATTCTAAACCAGCCTTGTTTCACTAAGAGAAATCTAAAGCAAGATACATAAACTACTGATTCCCAGTATCTATTATTGGCCCAGACAAAGAATTTCTTTACAAGTAAACATAATCAATATTGGAAAAGTCAGTTTTAGCAACAAAGGCGAAAAATCTGTTTGGCTGGCAAGAAATGATAGGAAAATTCAGGAGTTAAGGCTCTTTTGACTTGTTCACTAACAGTGCCTAGAGTAATTGATCAAAGAAAAACAAATAAATGACCAAATATCTCAGAATCTGTATTCAGTTGATATCTCCATCTCTTCAAAATCAGTAAATAAAAAGACAAAGGACACTCCAATGTCCTCATTTTCTTGATAATTTCCCTCACTTTCTTGGATATCAAACAGAAGAGCAATACACGCAAAATCACCACAAAAAAAAAAACCCAGATAGCAGACGCTTAAAAGTTAAAACCATCAAGAAATGCAAAACAAACATCTGAATTGGAGTCTTCTTTTCACTAAAAAGGACATTCAAAGCAAAATAATTAAACAAGGCCCAAGATTTCGCTTTTTTTCTTGTGAAGGTTAAAAACTAAGTGTTTACCAAGATAATCAACAGGGATTCTTCCATTACAGAACCTTCCAGTTGGCTTATGAGTATCAAAATCTCTACCATAAGGACTATGGTCAGCACGAGCAAAAGTACCGAGATAATTGTTGGTGCCACAATCAACAGAAGAGTCACCGAAAATAAAGAAAGCAGGCACTAAAGGAGGATTGACTGGTAAGGTTGTTGGTGTTGGAGATGGAGAGATTGAAAAGGAAACAACTAAAGAAGAAGAAGAAGGTGATATAGCGGGGGTGTTATAGGTAATGAGGTTTTGAGATAAGTTCTTGAGTTCTTGAGGGACTGCAAGATTTCTTGAACGAGGAAAAAAGGTGGATAAAAGAAGTAAGAGGAGAGGCAGAAGAAGGCTGATCGACATTGTTAAGTTTCTATCAATTCTTGATAGAGATCAAGAAAGAGTGCTCAATGGCGCGTAAAGAGAAAGTAGAAGGAGATTTGAGCCAATGGAAAGTCCAAAAACAACCTCACTTCAACTGGGCTCTTGAATTTATAATCTTTGAGCTTCTGTGTTCTTATATAGGGCTGGCTGGATCTGCTAACCCAAAATATGATTGATTGCAGATGTGGCCTTATTATTAAAAAATAATAATAAAAACACACACACACACACATTAAGGGTGCTCGGTGCAACACTTGGTGCAATTATATTTTATCTCTCCATGGTAAAAGCTAACGAAATGCGGGAAAATTATTTTGTCACTTTATTCAATTGTCATTACCAAATAATTGAATGGAGTTAATATATCTCATCATTTTTTTCACAATAAAATTATTATTTTACCCTTAAATCAAAAGAAAATTAACCATGGAGAAGATGCTTTTTTACTTTTCGTTTTCCTTCGGGGTATAGTTATTTGACTGCCCTTAAGATTTTATGTTCTTAAACTTGCATTTACGGTTTTTTCATCATTTCATTATAATTTTTTTATAATTATTAAATATACTTGAAAGTAATTCAATCTTTTAACATATATAATATGTGAGAAGAACTTGTCTCTTTCGAACGATCTAAAAACCACGAACTCCTTCGACAGTCAAACATCTTATTTAGGATGGTGTTAAAAGTGGCACATTAGGATCTTTCTAGTTGGGGGTGCATGTTGGCAACAAATATTTTTTTAAACATTCTTTTTTTTTTTCTAGTCATATTTATGTAATTCAATTATGAAAAAAAATATAAATTACTAAATTATTCTACATCAATTTACAAACCATCTTTATATCTCCTAGAAAATACCTTTCTAATTAGCTAGCAAGTAAAAAAAATATATAAAAAATAATAAAATAGTAATTATATTGTGTGTTGAAATACCTTACATGGTATATATTAAAACAATGATCCCTCGTAGAGTTATTTATTTATTTATATATAATAACAACACTTATCATCGTCATGATGATGATGGCATATGATAGCAACAACATCAATTGCCAATTAATTCCAGAAAGTTACATGTGAATTATTCACTGCACTGTACAGTGATGGAGACTGATTCGTTCCTGCTTGATTTTCCCGCCACAAGAAGATAACATCTACCACTACCAGTATTTGAGAGCATTCCCAGATAAATGCAAAGCGGAAAGTAACCTTGGTATGGCAGTTCAAGTGTTTTTATTTTTATTTTATTTTTTTATTATTTTGACAAAAGAGGTACCACCACCGAACCAAGGCAAGATTTACCTTTACCGTCTCTTTGAATCTTTAGCCACGATCAAACCTTCTCCTTCAAGTGAAAAATCTAAAGAAAACCAAAACCAAAAGTCTTGCTTTCACACTACTTATTTTTTCGCTACTTCCACTCCAGTCCTTGTCCTGTCACTTTCACTTTCCCAGTAGCACATACATCATCACCCCATCCCAAACACCTCTCAAGTTTCCCATCTTCTCTCACTCCACTCCCAAGATTCCATCTTTCCCTTCTTTGCACCCACCTGATCCCCTCTTTTTAACTCATCAAATCCGTCGAGAAAATGAGCAAACCACACAGACCACCTTCCGGGCGCACAAATCTTGCTTCGTGCATAGTGGCTACAATCTTCTTAATCTTCCTTGTTATCATAATCCTTATTGTCTTCTTCACTGTTTTCAAGCCTAAAGATCCTAAAATCTCTGTTAACTCTGTTCAACTTCCATCATTTTCTGTCTCTAACAACACTGTTAACTTCACTTTCTCTCAATATGTCTCCGTCAAGAACCCAAATAGAGCTGTTTTTTCTCACTTTGATAGTACCCTTCAGCTTCTTTACTCGGGTTCTCAAATCGGGTTCATGTTCATACCTGCTGGTAAAATTGATGCGGGTCGAACCCAGTACATGGCCGCTACCTTTTCTGTTGAGTCTTTCCCTTTATCTGCTTCGCCGGATGCAGCGGTCAATGTGGGACCCGCGTTCAATGACGGTGGGTTTGGCGGTGGTGGACAAACCGGTTTTAACAATGGGTATCGGGTCGGACCTACGATGGAGATAGAGTCAAGAATTCAAATGGCGGGTCGGGTTCGCGTCTTGCATTTTTTTACCCATCATTTGGAGACTAAAGTTGGATGCAGGGTTGTCATTGCTGTGAGTGATGGATCTGTTTTAGGGTTTCATTGCTAGTATTAATGATAATTCTTTTTTGGTATTTTTATATTTAGATTTTTAAGTGTAGCTTTTTTTTTTAATTGTAGTATTTTGGGTGTTTAAATTTGTATTATGAGGACTAATATGTTGAAGGGAAGTGTAAAAATCTGATTTTTTTCACCTGTGATTTATTTCTGTTCACTCTTTGATCTGCATTTTGAAAATTTTGAGCTTTTGGAGCTTTCCCTTTTCTTAATTTACAGTTTAGTAAAAGATCTTGAAGCAAGAGGAAAGCTGTTAATTATGATGAGTTTGGTCTTAGAAGAGAAGTTTTTTTTTAAAAAAAGAAAATTCCTTTGCTTTCTCTGTACTTTTTTTTTTTAGGGATTAATTGTGCTCTAGGTAAAGGATGATACCATGATTAATGTAAGAACACGGGGCAGTTGAGGCTTAGAATGAAACTTGAGTTTGGTCCAATCATGGACTAAAGTTTAACTGTTTAAGGTCAGTGGGTTAGTGAGAAATGAGCTGGAAAGACCCGCAAAATGCTCCGTATTTTCTGTTTATCAAAGAACAAGGAGGAAGTAATTCTTTTCCTTCTAAAATTTGGGTTAGTAAATCCGGGACAAATTGGACACTTTGCTTATAAATTTTTAAAAAATGACAATTAACGCAGCAACAAAAACAAAATAAAAAAACTTTAGTGAAAAAGCATGTTTTTGAATGTTGCATTGAGCTGACAGTAGTTTTTTTAAGCAAAAATCGAGGCACTGTAACTTTTTTAAATTTGTTATCTTGGATGAATACAATTTTTTATGATATTTTCCTTGCAAATACTATTTATATATTGAATAAATATCGAGTTTGGGTGTTTGACTTAGTAGATAATCGAATATGCAATGCATTATTATTTAATTTGTATTAACTAATTTATTTTTATTGTTGAATATTTGTCCAACCTTCAAATTCGAATCTCCTAACAAACATCTATGACTAGATGTCTAATTATAAGAAATAACAAAAGTAAATCTATAAATTTATAAACTTATTATTTTATAATCAATATCATCATCAATATCTAGTTACATTCGGGTCTAATATTTCATCATTTTCATTATCACTAAACTCAAAATAGTCAAATCTATATTGATTAACAAGTAAATTGTCAAACATAGTATCATTAATTCTCATTAGTAAATCATCCAACACTAAATTGTTTTTTCATCTGCTAACTGACTTTGAAGGACTAGCAAAAGTTGTGATACACAAAGATTTTGATCGACTACTCATATACAATATCATTATGTTCAGTCTACTTTGGATAAAAAAATCAATTAGTGTCTTAAAATTATTATCACATACAATCGGTACAAGATAATACTGATGTTTACCAATTTGATACCTCCAAGTTATTTCAACATCAATATTATTATAATTTTACCTAAGTCCATGACAAATAGATTATTTGATTTCCACATATGATATGCCTAAATTATCATCAAAACAACAAACTACTTCTGTCAATGTATGTTATATTACTGTTCATACTAGGAATAATAGTGTCATCTAATGACATAACATAAATATATTATAAGATATTTTGTAAAAAAAATAAACAAACTGGGTTCTTATTTATTAGACGCAATTTTAACTGAATTGCATTACCCAAGCCATGATTGTTAAAATTTATAGGAAATTCAATTAAATTCATAAAATGTAATGCAAAAAGCATAATTGACAAAAATTAAACACAATTTATGATATCAAATCTAATTGATATTTTTCATGCTAATTGCAATAAATCAAACCCAAATTCATAGTAAATTAAAGCAATTTAAAGAAAATATCAAATTTGGCAACTTATCCACAATTCAATGCAACGTGTAATTCATCATAATTCTATTATATTCATGCTCTATTTCATGAAAATCATTAAGCGTAGTTGATAATATTATCGGCAGATTCGAACAATCCACACAAAATTTATAATTCGACAACTTATGCAAAATTTGACGCAACATATAATTAATTAAAATAATTTATTTAATTTATTTTCATGTTCAATCATATCAAGTCAACCCTAATTAATGGTAGTCATAATTAATTTATCATTAATTCAACAAACCCTAAACTTAACCTAAATCCTAAACAATGATTTCAATTTAACAAAGTCAAGCACAAATTCATAACAATATAATATGTTCACCTTACTTATAGAACTACAAAAAAGGCTAGGGCGATGATGATAGAGGCGACAACGATGGATTTTGAAGAGAAAAACGACCTATGATACTTGTAGATTAAGAAGAGTTCAATTTTTGGATGTTTCAAGAGAAAAAAAAGTGATTGATGAGTTTTTTAGAGAGAAAGATTATGAATGTTGGTTTTTGGAGAAAGAAAGTTATGTTTGTTTGTGATTTTTGATTTGAGAAGGGTTTAGATTTTCCATATCGTGCTTTTAAAGCACAACATATTAAGTTATTGTATTTTTAAAATGTCACATGTTTAATTATTGTTTTTTTAAAGGGTGTTAACTATCTCATTATATCTGAAATAACAATATTTAGTAAATATTATATTTTAAAAGAGTTACAAAATAAAAATATATTATTTTATGAAGAAAATTTTTAAATGATATAATTCTGTCAAAAGTTGTAAAGTACCGTGCTAAATAAAAAATAATCGTAAATCGGTAAATGGGAATGGAGGAGTAACATGAAAAGGTCGACACTTGACAATGTCATTTTGTCACGTTGGAGTCTTGGAGAGTGGGCTGATTTAACCAGGTGGGGTCTGATTTGGTGGTGGCCTGTGATTTTTGGTTTAAAAGAATCTTAGTACAGGAACTGGTTATTACATGCAGCAGAGGCGGTAAATGGTAATATTTGCTAAAGATTTAGAGTTAACAAAGTGAGTGCAGTAAGGGGATTGTGGGGTTGGCGACTGCAGATCTTGTCCATAATGCATGCTCCACTTTCTTGGGATTGGATCCCTTGCTTTTTTGACTTGTACTGTTGTGGAGGCAGCAGGCTCCATATTCCATATATCATCACCTTATTTTAATATATTTTTAAATAAAAAAATATTAAAAAAAAATATTAAAAAAAAAAAATTACCTTCTTCCAAACAATCACCAAAACTTCTAAGTCATTTATCGTAACATTTGGTGAAGAACTAAAGATCACTCGGTGTGGTGATCTAAAATGTGAACAGATCTGCTGGGTTATGTTTTTAAAACCGGAAATGTTTACATGATATTATGCATGCTTAAAATGGTCTTCCAGCTATAAATTTTCAAGCAGCCTTGCTTGCTAACCTCTAGACGAATTCATGACTGCTGGAAGTTCCAACCCTAGTTGTTGAGCATTAGGAAGTGACTGTCAAACGGCTGGTTTCTGAAACCCAAGCCTTAAGACCAGGTTAGTGGTTACCACTACAGTAAGATGCAATATTAAACAAGATCTAGGGATACAGTTTGACAAAATAATTCAGCAATAAAAATCAGCTTGAAATAGTTAAGGTGATGAACCGATTTTTAATAATCCTTCCTCCAACAACACGAACAATTACAAGATAAGAGACACCATCCATACACAGATTCAACCAAACTATTTGTAGTTGTAGAGCTTGGATTTTATGTGCAAATCAGGTCTCCACCACTGGTGAATTCCATGGGCTTCTCTAAAATCCTGACAAGGAGTTAAATTTACGATTACATTTGCTGAAGGGATGAGATGGAGTGGTTCTGACTCCCTACCCGTTGCACTCATGAGAAGACCGCCGAGTGAATTCTGGGTTGCTAATCTCTCAATAGCTCCAATTCCAATATCATCCATCTTCTTCCTGTGCTCAAAATACCCAATATATTCTGAGCAAAAGTGATCACCTGGATTGACAAATAGAAAAGGGACCCAAGCAGAAAGAGTAGCAAATGGGTCAACAGATCGACTATTCTGATAGCTCTTCTTTGTAGCAAGAGCAAGTCCTGCTGTTATCACACTACTTGCAATCCGGAGTCCATGTTTCACTCGCTTATTTTTTATCCTTTCAAGTGGGGCAGAGATAAATGGTGAATTAAAGAGAAATGCTTGAAGAAAGATGCCTGTCTTGGCCATGGTCTTTCCAGCAAGCAATGCCATTGCTGCTCCCAGGGAATGGCCTGCTAACCAGACATTTGATTTGCCTACTGTAGCAACCACATTTCGGACTGCCTGGATAGCAGTCTCAAACCGAGATGTCTCATGGAGTCCGTTTCTGATAATGCAGACGTCCAACTCAAGGTCCCGTGACACAGACCCTGGCTTGGTTATGGTGCCACGGAAGGCAATTACATAACGAGGGCTTTCATCTACTGAATTGTGATAATGAGATTCTGGAGGCTTGAATTCATAAATGGCACCAAAAATGGAGGAATCCACATCATCCACAAGTTGACGAATCAACTGGAAGTGAAAAAATTCCCACCATGGAGGAGCAAGAGCTTGGGAACCTTGACGTTTTACCTGGCGGTCCCGCTCTAGAATGCGGACACCCTGAACCAAACTGGCAGCAACAGATCTTCGATGATGTGCATTTTTCCTGCACAAGATCACAAATAACATTGTTTCCCACATGATCTTGGTACTAAAAATATGCTATTTTACCTAATCACTATGTCGCTTAGCATTACAGCTATTTCATCAGCAAAGATTAATCAAAATAGCAGACCATCACAAAGTACAAGTAGAATATGGCCGCTGCATCACATTCCCAAAATTGTACTGGCCCCAAAATTATGTGATGTTGTTTATGCACATGAGTTGGTAAATACAACAGGAGAATTATACCAGAGCATCAAAGAGCTTACCAGTCAACAACAGTTAGATGTAAGGGTCCTGAGAGGCTAAACTCTTCCCTCTCAGAGGCCATAATACCAAATGTAGATGTTGCTGCTGCTGCTGCTTCTTGATATCCACCAAGACGCCACTGCATTGCTCAGATAAAAAACAGTGAGTGGTTACCGGATACATAGATCACATGCCGTCGGGTTCTTTCACAAGAAAAATAACAACGAAGTTAACCTGACGGCAAGTTTTTACTGGAACAAACTAAGTGTTGAACATGCAATATTTCAAAGTTGATGAAGCTGTTCAAAAAAGCCATCCAAGAAGAACATTCTCCAATAAGTTAAACTTATACAAAGTAATAAATCCATTTGAAAGATACATAAACCCTCCCATACGAAAGTTTCCCCATTCATAATACTTTTGCAGTTCCCACAAAACACAAATACCTCCCATCAAAACAGAATTCATAATTTACAAGTTCACAAATTTTCTTCCATTAAAAATCTTTTAAAAAACATAAGTTAGGCTCACAATCTTCATCTCCACCAGCAAACAAGCACAACTTTGACAATGACCCTTGAGCCAGATTCATAAAAAAAGAACAACTGGAATTAAACTTAGAATCCCCCTCTGAACCAAAGTACAGAACAAAATGCTTTTCATTAAAAAAAAAAGAAGCAAACTTAAAAAAAAAAATACAGAAACCAAATTAAAATAAAAAACTATATAATATCCCCTGTACCCACGACAGTCCCTGCCAAAGTAATTTCTTTCAGAGAAAACTTCAACAATGCATTTTACAATATAAATAGCATTTCTAACAACCCATCATCACATGATTTCTAACATAGCAAAATAAGAACGAAGAAGATGCTAACGTTCTAAGGAATTATGATGGGCACCCAAAGATTTCCATCTTCAATCTTCGTAAAAAATCAAAATGCGAATTAAGAGATGCTATAAGAGAGAGATACAATACCTGGATTAATTCAAAGGAAGAGCAGATCTGATGATACGTTTACTTTTCTTTCTTTTAAAGTTTTTAAGGTGGGAGATGGTGTGTCTTAATAGCGGTTGTTGGCAGTGGCACAACAGAGCACAGACTCTGTTTAATGAATAATGATGACGTGTTGTGTGAGTTTTTAAGGGTTAAGAAAGGGATTCTAAACGACGTTGTTTCAATTAAAGGTAGCATGGCACCACAGAGAGTTTTTTGGTCTCCCATTATTTCTTTTCTCCCTGCAGTCACACCCTCCTCCACTCCCTTTGCCTGCAACAACTCTTTCTTTCTTCTCACTACGAAACACACTCAAATCCACCGCAAGATCACTCCCTCTCTTTCCACCACTACTTCAATTTCTCCCTCTCTCTCCATCTGCGGGTCATTCATCAAAGTTTCAGCCGGCACCGCCCGCATTCAACAATTAGAGGTGTATTCAACCTTTTCTCTATTAATTTGATATAATTTATATTAATTGCTGATTTTAAAGATGTTAGGATTTAGAATTAGAGATTTTTAGAGAAAAAAAGTTTAGATTAGGTTAATTAGATAAAAAAAAAACATTGATTTGAGTTGTTAATTATTTTATTCTTTTAAGATAATAAATAATTTAGGTTGTTGTTGATTGTGATTTAGGGTTAGAGTTAGGTTTTTAGGTTAAATTAAGGATTTTTTTTTCAAATTAGATATCAAATATGTAAATTAGCTATGAAATAATGAATCTGGTTGAAAATTTATGAATTTTGATTTTCATCAATTATGTTACCGTTATAGTTTTGTTGATAAACTATGTACCTTGATTAACTCATGATATTGATAAATTAGACTTGTGTTTTGTTGTGTTGTTTGACACAATATCTAGCAATATTGAAATGCTATGCTTATGTGGTGGTATCATTATCAATAATGATAATGATATCATTTATAATAGAAAAAGTAATGAGTTCCCAAATGCGATATTAGATGTCTCTTAACGAGCTATCTAGGATTTTATGTGATCGACTTAGCTGAAATATGCTTTAAATAGAAGTTGAAATTACTTTAAGAATGTTGCAAACTAGAGTTAGTAAGCTCGTTATGTCGGTGTATCCACTTGTAATAACAAAATTGTGAATTTAATGCTTGGGTTTGTGTGCATTAATAAGATTAATATACTAGAGTTCTACTTCAATAATAGACTTAGATAAAAAAAACTTTTTTAGTGTGGAGTTGACCCGAGTTCCAAATAATATTTGGAGGACCACATAGACATCACAAATAGTTGATTCATCTAGGTTAGGTGGTAATGAAAACAGACAAACATCAATATAAAAAATTATTAATATGAAACTTCAATTAGGTATGACATCTGTTTCATATTGCCATGAAGAATCTGAATCAAATGATGAAGAAGATGATTGTCACATTGATAGAGTTAAGAAAGAGGAGGAAAATGGGTAATACAGGGAAGATGAGAATGTTGAGTTAGTTGAGCTTATAAATTAATATACAACACCTCCTGCTCCTGAATTTGACATTATGAGTGGGCATGACCGATGCAATAACTGGATTAATAGTCGTAGTGATTTAAGTTTATCAGTTGATGAATTGGAGGTTGGATAAAAATTCAAAAACAAGTTTTAATATATTACTATGATTAAATGTTGATACATCAAGAATTTATCGCAATATAAGTTTCATAATTCAACTAAAATTTATGTTTACTTTAAAACATTCAGGAAATAAGATGCAGATAGTATTTGCATGGAGGATATCACATGGAAGATCTCAAAATTAAAAAAGCCAGGCATATATCAAAATCCACTTGTTTTGCGTTGTCGTCGTCAGACCCACTCAAATGTCATTGACAAGGAGATGTTGATAATTGTGAAAAGAGATTGCAAGACGCTAGTTGTAAATAACAACTGTAACAAGTGAAACTATGTTACATTCTTAAATATTTCCTGACCAGGTTACAAAAATCTCCAACATAAGATACGAAGAAGAATCAATTTCAAATGAATAATGACCACCTGCCATGTCATCTACATCCCTTTCTCTCTCTCCTACATGGCAAAAAAGCGCAGGTTTTAAAGAAAAGAAAGCGGAGGGATTGAAATTGAATCCTGAATGAACTTTTCTTCAGGTTTCTTTGATTCGAGGAAGGAGATGAATACCGATTACTAATCAATAAAAATAACATAACCACCCCTTCAAACCCCTATGCTAGAAACCGGGATCCCAAGTCCCTTCCACAAGGAGAACGATCCCATTAGATCACGAGCCTATTGGAGTAGTTCATGGAAGTTTAAACGTATCAAAACCTTTTGGTAGCTCAAAGGCTAAATATCATCTGCATCTGGCCTGCAATACTTCAAATTTTTAGGTGTAAACTCTTACCTCCTTTATTTTTCATGTAAACGGTGAAGAGGGTAACGCTTTTTTTATGCCTTTTCCTTCCTTTTATTTTATTTTATTTACTTAATTTTATATATTGTTTTGATTTACTATATCTAACTCACGAAACCCAAGTCAATACAATATATTATCTACTTATTTTTTTAAAATCAAACTATATTTTTTATAATTATTCAAGTTATCTTTAAATCAACTAAATCAATTAAATTACATTAAGATAACTCATATAATTTAATTTTAAACAGGGTTAAACAAAAAGTCAATTACATCAAGATATTTCAGGGTTAGTCCATTAGACTTAGACTTATTAACAATGTCTAATAATTCTTAATGGATTGAACATTTTTAGGTTAGCTTAGCACAGCAATGTAAACCAGCACATACTATATTCATATAAACGGTGAAGGCAGAAGCAACAAATTGTCACCTATGATATACGACTACAGTGGTCTTTTTGTTATATACTTTTATAGCGTGTGGAATCGAACAAAAATATTGCTCCCCTTTTTTCTGCTACCCATGCCATAAATGAAAGAATGACACAGCTACAATTAAAGCCAAATTCACGCACAGGAGATGGATGATTCAAATGCTGCATATCTACTTAGACCAAGCAACTGCATCAATTTCTGCTTGTGCACTCCTATATAGCTCAAGTCTCTTTGCAAGGGCAGTACGGCGCTCCATGACTGCTGGATCCTCGTTCAATAATGATGACAATTGCTTTTGCTGCAAGGATTAATTCCATAGTCAATTCCATTCATCATGGAATCATCTAAAATCGACATTGGCATCAAATTTGACCAGGAATGCATATAGATAACAGTTAAATAATGATTTTCATTCTGACCTCCAGTTTACCCAACTCCGTGAAGAAATGGTCGAGCAGGCTTCGTTTCGCCTCACGCACTTGGCAATAAACAATGGACTTTGGAATAGAGTTACGTAGACTAGCACAGACCATATTGACATAAGACAAAACAGTAGATCCTGTTCACATATTGCCAGGAGAAATCCTAAGATCAGTAGTGAATCATGCAGAATTGATACCATAACCCACATTTAAAAAAATATATATATAACATGAAAATAGCTAAATAGCTGAGGATGTACATATCATCAATATAAGAAAGTAGTTGAATTCATTAAACTTACCAATTCGCCTAAGATATGAATCATTATATCTATCAAATATGGAATGTGTAGGGTTTCCACCCTTGTCAACATCCTGAGGAAGTTTCCGAAAAAAGTCCACTGTCAGGTAGCTACACTCCATATCGACTAGCTGAAGTGTTGCTTTCTTGCTTGCTTGCTTCATTCTCTCAAGTGACTCAATAGCAGCATCACTGACCTCTACTCTAAGAGCAGGATACTGCTTCAATTCCTGAGAAACATCAAAAGTGGTATCATCCAACAGGCTGAAAAATTAACTGCAGAGGACAAATGAAGTATGATGAAAAAACAGGTCCAATGTAATCAAAATACTCCAGAAAATGGATAAAACACAAGGAAGATAACTGAGTTTGACTCAATCTTCTTCATGCAACATAATATTTAAAATTTTTGAATGGCTTGAATCAAATGCCTACAACAAATGAGACTGATTCTCAAAAAATGCCTTCAGATGACATTATCAGAACACATCCATGATAAATAGTAGATGTTTTAAAATAATGGAAAAGGTTGACTTTTGCTCGACCTCTATTAGGTGTTGCAAGCTGAGAGTAGCAGGAACTTTCATCCATGCATTCCAAGGTATTGGTCAATATTTTGTTCATTGCTTGTAAAACACCATGTCAGGTCCTCAAGTCTTCTCTCCTTTCCTTCCCTTTCTCTCACCTTTTAAAATACTAGTAGGTGCAGCATTCTCACACATGACCAGACTGAGTTCAAAGCTGCATTCTTTTCCATTTTCCTAAAATGTAATGCCTCATTTTGACTGACTATATAATGCTTAATACTGATACCAAAAGGCAATTCAACTTCTAGTATGCCACCATGTATTTGGCTGCTTACATAACAAAAGCATTTAAAAGAAAAGGGGAAACTGTCATTGTACTTAACCATGCGCAGAACCATACCAAAGTCGATTCAGGGAATATAAGCCCCCTTTTCACATAAATATAACAAATTAAGAACCTCTTTAAGCCTTGCTAACAAAGTGCACCAAAAACAAGGGCATAATAGAAGCAATTAGACTTGGAAATGAAAGAAACTTACTATAGTCTCACTGATAGCCTTGTGAACCAGCTCCTTTAGAAGGGCATGAACCTGGATTATAAACAAACATGTATCAGCTATCTGAGAACCATGCAGTGCACCGAGATTCTGAAACTGCACATAGAAGAGAAAAAATGAAAAAGAAAAAGCAATGACTCCTGCAGAGAGAACTAACTTTCTCCATCTATATTTTTTCCCTCCAAAATCATGTGGGACCCTCTTCCCATCCTCTCTCTGAGAAGAGAGGACCTGCCCTAGGTGGAAGCCACATGCAGCTTCGCTCCCTCTCAACTATGCTCCCCCTCCTCCTCCTTACCTTTTGCATCCCAGCCTGGTAAGAAGAGGGAATCCAGGAGGCTGATATAGTAAACATATGGACTGGGCAACCAGTTTATTATGGAGAGAAGTGTTTTCTGAATATTGGAATCCCAATTTCACATGTGAACCAATTCCTAGGGCCAAAAAAAATCCACTTACAGAACCACATTCTGAAGCGGATATTTAGATCATTTGAGCTGGTAATATCCATGATTACAATTGAGTATGTTTAAACTGTTTCTTCCACTACAGTCTCATGCGAAATCATGAACTGTTGAGTTTTGGGGAATCATATGGCAGCTAAGTTGACTGTGCAACGTCAATTCAACCAAAGCACAGATGAAATAGAATGCAGCAGAAGTAAGAAATGTAACTTCAATCATGCCAAGGGAATGATCAATAATTTTTGGAATATCATGCATACCGCATCAACAGCTGCCTCAGCAGGACCTCGGATAGAAACTACAGAAGATTCAATGAGACGACGATATCCTTGTTCAGGAGCTATCAAGTGAGGTTGATACCCATCAGCTTCAGTGATCAATTTCCGAATGTTTTCCATTGAAAGTTGCTTGTCAAACTGTAGCCTTTTTAGAGCAGCAGGAAGCTGGTTATCGAAAACATTGTAAATTTTATCACCACCAGATCGGCTGCAAACAACAATTTAACCTTTCAAATTAAATTTCTTGAAGAGATAAGTACAGAATATTAAATGTAGCACAAAATCAAGCTGGTCAGAGGCAAGAAAAAAATGAAGGATGATACATACACGCCATCAAGATGCTCTTTGTATATTTGATCAAAAAGGCGGCAAATCTCCATGATTGAGTACATCTTTCCCTGCACATCAAGCAACGATAATTAGTAATCCACATACATGCACAGAAGGGAAAGAGGGAGGGAGGGATATTCACTCTTCTTGAGCTTAAAATACCTATAGGTGGTTAAAATATGTAAAGTTAAATAACACACTCACTCCAGCATCT
The DNA here is from genome assembly GCF_000002775.5 of Populus trichocarpa. Classification (NCBI taxonomy): domain Eukaryota; kingdom Viridiplantae; phylum Streptophyta; class Magnoliopsida; order Malpighiales; family Salicaceae; genus Populus; species Populus trichocarpa. Next base: position 15,709,359 of record NC_037287.2, on the reverse strand, counting down.
GCAGCAATAGGTTTTCCAAGACGACTCAATTCAGATTCAAGTTCTGCAATTGTTTTGTTGACAAGGGACTGAATGCCTGGGATTTTGGACTTGATTACAACTTCCAAATGCTGCAGTATTAATCATTAATATTTAGGTTATTCCAATAACACTACAAAGCTTTTTGAAATGTATGAGACTTGGACATATCTAAAGTAAAAGAGAAAAGACATAAAGCTTATCACCCACATTTGACAGCATCTTTGCTAGATGCTCTGAACCCATTCTGTGGGCAAGGTGCTTGTATTCTGGGGTGCTGGCAAAATACTCGCGCTCTCTATGCCGAGCAGCAATCATGTCGACATTCTTGTTAATATCTGCTTGTGAGCGATTCACCACACCGACCCATGGAAATTTTAGGCGATAAGATTTTCCTTCCAATATCTAACAAGGCAAAAAAGTAGCTCATGATTGTGATAGTGCTGAAGGCATGTGACATCTCTAATAGAAAAACAAGGATGCAACTAAATTGCAAAAACATGTAAAAGCAACATCAAGCAGGAAATTAGTGGATACCACAGCCACATATAAGAGATTTTGACAATTTTGAACTTTAGAGCTTCTATTATGCAGGACTCGTGTAATCCACAGTAACCACAATGCTTACCAAATTTTATAGCCGGTAGTTTAGGATAAGATTGGTTTTTTACTTTTTAGGATTTCTAAAAGTGCCGAGATTATTTTTAAAAGACAGGGCTATTATATATCCTTTTAATATTTAGTCTAGTTTCATAAATTTTCAATGACAGATTAGAGTATTTGGTTAGGGTTTGAAGACAAGCATATCTAGTATCTTCCTTCATTCTCCAAGCACTGCAGCTACAGAACCCAGGTTAACCTCACAGCATGCTGGCAGTTGCCATCAGTTGCAGCATTCAAAACCTTATACTTACTTCCCTTAAATGAAACATGAAAATTCAACTTCAAATCTGATAGTTAAATGTTGACTTGATGCCCTAGAAAACCTGAATCATACATCTTAATTTCTTTCCAACTAAACAGTTCCGAAAAAGAACCTCAACTGTAATTCCCCTTATAAATCCCCAAGTATAAAGCGACCATGAATTTCCAAAATTTACCGATCCACGACCCAGCAAAAAGCATACAAAATCAGAGTACCCAAATATATAGAAGTATGTCATCCACTGAGAGAAGTGCTTCTCTCTTCATATAAAGCACTTCACAACTAAAACCGAGAAGGAATTATAATTCCCATGAGATAAGGACAAAGAGGTGAAGAGAGGAAAGTGCTCATCATATGATTTAAGGCTCTTGAACATGAGATCTATTGTTACTCGTGTAAAATTGTGCTTGCAAACATTTTCTAGCCAGATACTAATGAATTCTCAGCATCTACAGGGCTTAAAAACATACCAAGATGCATATAAGGAGCATCATTGTGTCTATACAATCAAAACAAGAAACTAATCCAACTTACATCAGCTGCATCAGTGCCCTTATCCATAAGATCGATCTTTGTCAAGACTCCCAAGGTCCTCTCTCCTGAAAAACAGAACAATGTAAGAACCAGAACATCTAAGGAGTTATATGAATGAATGTTTGTGCAATCAATGATATAAACATAGATTTTGATATTTTGATTTTTAAGTAAAAATATTGCACAAGAGTACCTGTTGGGTCCACTTCACGAGAGATTTTAATAGCATCAGAGGTGGCAAGATCTTGATTGGCGGGTGAAATGGCTAAAATTATACAGTTGGGCTGCATTAAATTTTAGCAAACAAAATAGCTTAACTTTGTGAAGTTTCATCAGATCAAAATATGAAAGAATACTATGGCATAAGAAAAATGGTAGAATATAAAAAAACATGATTATACAAATTTTCTAAGAATCATTTGCTTGCTAAGCTTCCAAGTGTTTTCATGAAAAACTTGCATCTACGAGAGTGAAGAAATCCAATTTACAAAGGTATTCCCACAGGATAGAAGAAGTAAAGAGGAATGAAATGTGCATTACCTTCTCGATATAAGAGCGAACCATGTTTTCAATATCTTGCACAATACTGTCTGGTTGACCCTCTGCATTTGAAAATACATATTGGATAAACTGTTTATAATATAACCTGATAATGATGAGGTAGAGAGGGTGGAAAATAGCAGATATTTTTTTTTCTTAACTTTATGCTAGTTGATTCTCAGAATTTCTTAAAGTAACCAGAATGTTGTGTAAACGAAAGTTGAGTAGATATGAGCAAAAATATTTAGGGTCAAAGGTTTAAAATCCATATTCCGTTCATTTTCCTTCAGCTTGTAAGTAACCTGAAGAATAGTGAAGAAGAAGAAAGCATGCAGATAACTGGGAAGCCAAGAGTAGAAGCACAAATGCAACTCACCGACTGCTACTTTAGTAAGCCCAGGAAGATCGATCAATGTCAAGTTCACAACTGCCAAAATCCAAAAGAGTCATGCAAATTCAAAAGTCATGAAAAAGAAGAGGGGGGGGGGGGGGGGATTAAATGTATGTAAATGTGGTTAAATACAAATAGGAAAAAAAAATCATAAACACGAATTTGTTTCCATAAGTGAGATACAAACCAGAAGCATGAGCTACTTTAGATAAGGCTGTTTCAGACTCAAACTAGACTTACCATTAGGAGAGTAAATACTAAGATGAATTGGAACACTAGAAATTTGCTTTGTTCGGCCAGTCTCTCTATCAGTCTCGTCTTGAATCTCCCTCCTCACCGCAGCTACACGCACAAATCACCATCAACAACCACAATTCAAACAACCACCATCCAACCAACGCAATGACAACAACCACGGACACAATATAATCACCAAAGATTTCCTATATCTATACATAAACAACACAGGATAGATAAAAGAAATGTACCGAAATCAGTAAATCTTTTCCTCGGGAGATGAAGGAACTCAGCGTATTCTCTACTTCCTTCATCAATCTTATGAAGCTGCAACACAAGTGGCCGCCGTGTAACGATACCTACAGGCACAAACAATCACATCACTTTCTCATTCCAATTGCAGAAAAAACCCTAAATAATTCGGCAATGAAAACAAGAGACACAATTATAAGTCAATTACCGGAACCACGAGGCAAAAAATCTTTCCCTACTACACTCTCCAGCACCGATGACTTCCCTGAACTCTATAAAAAGAAACAAAAACTGTAAGGCAAAAAACATCTAGGTCACAAGTTTGCTAAAGTGAGAGAGAGAGAGAGAGAGATAAGGAGGCGGACCTGGCCACCGACGACGGCGATGGAGGGTAAGGAGTCCCAAAGAGTAGGTAAGGCAGTAGCTTCACCGTGGTCACCAAGAGCAGTACAAGCTCTTTGAATTTTATTAACTAAGGAAATCAAGTTCTCCATGACTGAATCGGAGAGGGTGATCAGGTGAGGTGAGGGTCTGATTCAGATCGATCAGTGTGAGCAGACAAGAGAAGGAGAAGCGCGTTTTTACTTGGTGGCTTTTGAAATGGAAGGACATGAATTGGACTACCGCTAGATTACCGTACGAACAATTTTGCGAGATTCTCGATGCACCAATATTCACTGCTTTTTTTTTTACACTCGTTTGAAAGGTGCGTTTTATACTTTTTTCTTTGGGGCATCAATCATAGGGGGTAAAAAAATAATTGGATTTATGAATAGCATTCCGGGCTAGCTCTTCATTTTCAAGCCACGCATAGGAGACTCGATTCTTCCATTTTGTTTAGACTTGAGCATGTACATTCAATATTGTATGAGTATTGATCTGAGATTAAATTAAAGGTCAACATACTGTTACTTGTAAACTCGTTAGAAAATGACGACTTCCATTTGATATATCTAAGAGCTCTTCTCGTCATCTTTGATTTGAACCTCCTTCGTTAAATGACGAGAATCATTTTCTTTTTTGGACACTAATAATAAAGCTTTTGGAACCTCAACGATGACGTTTATGAGATTCGAGATGCTGAGATTTCTTATAGTATAATCTAAATTATTTATTTTAATAATTTTATTTTTTAAAAAAGGAAATGAAGCCAGATGATTGCCAAGTGTTGCATCTCAAGAATATCTAATGATATTTTGGACGTAATACTTCTCCTCCTCTCACATAAAAATAAAATTAAAAACTAGAGGTAGATATCCAAAATTAAAACACGGAGGAGAGCATTTAATAATTTCTCTGTATAATTAAATCAGGAACCTGTGGTCAGAAAATTTTAAGTGCAGAACAGGACAGGCAGATTCAATCACCCTTCCCCTTGCAGCTTCCACTCATGATAACCGCATAAATCCAAGACTCACAAACCCGCAAACAAAAGTCACCTCTCTTGGGTCAGCAGGAAATCTGTTGTTTTCATGAACAAAAGTTCCAGACTTGGTGGTTTTCTGTGATTTACCATCCTGAAGCAAACTTAATGTTATCGATGGTATGACTACAAATTGTTGCCTCCACAAACACGAAAATGAAACAGAGAACAAGGGGCACCAGATTAGAAAAGGGTTCTTCGTTAGAGAGTGAATATCGATATGTTATCTTACAAAAATTGTCCCTATTCCACAATAGGGACAACAAATTGAACCTTTTAAACAGAAGCAACCCAGCATGGCACGGCAGCTTATTCTAGGATAATATCAGTCTGTGATAGATACGGGTATGAACTTTAGTTAGTGCTGTCAGAAGATCCATAGCCATAAGGGTTCTTGCCGGCCCAGTTCCATTGATCCCTACACATCTCATCAATGCCATATTTTGCCCTGCAAGATTACACATGCTGTGAGGAAAATATAGGAAACTTGACAAGATCTACTATAGATAACAATGCCAAAGCAGCTTTTATTATCCAGATATATGGCTCATTCTTAATTTTTCAGAATTTCATCCCCTCAATTACTTTTTGCCACATGGTATGCATCTTCACACTTACTTCCAATTCAATTCACGTTCTGCCTTCTCTGTTGCTGCATACACAATTTCAGCATCACCAGGTCGCCGAGCGGCCATTACAAGGGGAATTTTCTGGCACAAGAAGAAAGAACTATCAGGAGAAATAAGTACAGGCAAATTTTTTTGAAGAACATGGTTCGAGATATTTCCAGTTTCATCCATCCAGAGTGAAATTCAATATCTACTGAAGATTAATTTGACACAAGGAGGGGCAAATTGAAAGGGATATCGTCTTAGGCTCCTGTCTGATTCATGTTTTCCTGTTTTCCTTCTACTATCATCGATGAAGTCTAACCTGGAAGCATCATACTCTTCCCTGCTATTTACAAAGCTCTAAACATGGGCACCCCCGCAAACTAGATGTGAGTGGTTATGTCATGGGCAAAAGACCAAACACCATATTACTTCTTACTTTACAAGAAGCATATTATTCAATAAATTTCTCAATGCAACGACACAAGCAACAACTCCATGGCAGGATCACAGTTTCTCAATAGTGAAAAGCAATACAGAAACTTTAAGAAGATATGCAAGCAACACCAAAAAATTTCAGTACCTTTCTAGATGCCTTTTCAAATGCCGCAACCATCTCCAGAACGGATGTACCTTTTCCTGTTCCCAAGTTGTACACTTCACAACCTGTTGTGAGATGCACCAATCAGGTCCAATTTCATCAGATTTTAATGAGATGAACTCCAAGCAATGAAAACAATCAGTTTGAATGCACAACAATTCAAGAGGTACCAAATTGTGAGCTTGCAAGTTAATGCATATGAGAAAAAAATTGGGTTGCCATAAAGGAAATCGCATAAGTTCATACCTATATTAGCATCAGAGAGCTTACGCAATGCAGCAATGTGCCCATCCGCTAAATCAACAACATGAATGTAATCACGTACCTGGAAAGACATAAAAGCCATCAAGAGGACTGAACATAAGGAAAGAGTTAGCAGCAGAAGCACACCTAAGCCTAGTACCAAAAAGAGGATCAAGTTCATAACCACCCTTTGATAGTCTTGAACCAAAGAAGACAGGTTCCACAAACCAATAACTCTGGGTCCATCATGCAAAGTGGAAAACACAGTTTACAAAACCCACATGATTGTGAGGAAGCCAGAGAGAAAAACAGCTACATTACCAGGTTCCTAGTTACACAAAACATTCAGATGAACACAGCCCAGTATGCAGATTTACTAATGAAAAGACTGTCCTATTTTCAAATATTTTTTTAATGCTCCTTAACCTGATTATTGCACAGAGTTTGAAGGTTTCTTGACAATCAACCGTGCCTGACAAGTTGAAATATTTAGAATTTTGAATGTGTAAATTAATCACAGAAATTGTGTTTGTGCTTCAAACACCAAAACAGTCGCACATATATGTGAAAAATGTAATAAAGGCAGAATGCTGACAATGAAAACATACCCCAGTGCCATCTTTAGTTGAATAATCAGTTCCATAAACGGTTAGATGAGGCCGCCTGCCAACAGCAACTTGCTGCACATAGGGCATGAGATTGTTTGGAATTCCAAGTGGATCCTCACCAATATGACCACTTGGATGTGCACCAACTGGATTGAAGTATCTAAGCAAAATGATCTTCCATTCAGAGTCTGAACGGTGGATATCACAGCAGATCCCTTCAATGAAGAGCTGAAAGATGAAGCTTGTCAGATGACAGCTACGTTCAAAGATAAAGAATCCATGCTGAATTTTTGTTAAACACCATAAGGCAGCAAACTCAGTAAGAGCCGAAGAGATCAAAAGATATACAATTCCCTCTCCAAATATCTATTCTAGATGCATTTAATGAACATTATAAGCAAACCTTGGTTCTTCCGTATGGGCTGGCAGCAGACAAAGGAAACTCTTCTGTACATGGAACCTCCTTTGGGCAACCATAAACAGTAGCCGAAGATGAAAACACCAACTGAAAAAATAGAAAAAAAAATCAAAGATTATTCAAGCATGCCTTGACCTTATATAACATGTCAAATATAACTACAAATCAACCTAAAGAAAATTACCTGCTTGCATCCATGGGAAGTCATAACTTCTAGCAGGGTAATTGTTCCAATGAGATTGTTGTTAAAGTAAAGCAATGGTTTCTGCACACTCTCACCAACCGCTTTCAGCCCAGCAAAGTGAATGACAGCATCAAATCTGCAGCATAAACAGTCAACCAAATTTGAGAGAACGAAAATTAGAAATGCAACTACGATAACAGTGTTAAACATTATAATCTAACAGCACACATTAATCAAAATATCAAATGACACTTATTTCCACTATCCGTGATCACAATAAAATAATACACAGCTGCAAAATCTCATATAAACAATTAAATAAAAAGGCTAATCATACTTTGTCCTGGCAAAAATTTTTTCCAGTGCTGGCTTATCCCGGAGATCAACCTGCAAATTTAATATACAAATTCAAATATCACACCATCCGTCGACAATCATATATATATATATATATATATATATATATATATATATATATATACAGTGCCCAGTTGTAAGTATAAGTGGGCCCACCCAGCCACAGTCTACATTTCCGTTATGTCCCACAAAAATTATTATCAAATCTTACAAAACCTAATTGACTCAAAATCACCAAAGATAATCATAATTAAACGCGTAATTAGCTAATTAATACTCAATCTAAACCACCAATTCTTTAGCAACAACAATAATAAAAAAAAAAGAGCAGTGGGTGACAGAAGGAACGAACCTGGTGAAAGACGAGGTTTTTACCGAAATCACCGGCGAGTTCTTTAACTCTTTTAAGAGCAATATCAGAGGAGTTGTCGAGATTATCAACAACCACGATGCTGTAACCGCCAAGTAAAAGCTGCAGCACCGTATGGCTCCCTATGTAACCGGCACCGCCGGTAACCAAGATACTCTTCGCCATGAAAACAGTAATATCCCGAAAAAGAAGAAAAAACGAGAGAGGGAGAGGATTTGTATGCTTATTATATATATAAAGGGAGGAAGTTAGCAAGGGAGAATGAAGTGCAGTATTTATGGAGGGTTACGTTACCGTGTTTAGAAAAATAATTTTGAAGGAGAAAGAAGAGGAGGTGATCAGCCACGTGGTGGTGGTCGGAGTTTTGTCTGTTACAGGGATCTTTTTGTTGCAGAATGTAGTGAACTTCTTTCCTCAGTTCTAGATTGTATCATGTATTGTAAAAAAAAGTCTTTTTTTATATGAAACGAGAAATACAGTATTTGTATAGTAAAATCATAAAATCATAATAATTTTTTTAATTAATTATATACTAATAACTTTAGCCAAATAACAAATAATTAAATAATATAATTAAAGCAAAAAGTAAAATAAACAATATAAAAATTCAAACATCTTAAAATATATAATTTAAATAAAAATTTATATACAATTTAAATAACTTAAAAATATACTATAATTACATCCATAAAATTTTATTAATTAAAAATTAACAAATCTAATATGCAATAAGCCATGTGTGTAGGATAATAGTGATAACCATGTGTGATGTGCTGCGTAACCAGTCATTTTTATTTTATTTTTGTTTCATTAATTTGTGGTTGTTTTTTTAATTATAAATGTTTGATTAGCTTATATATATTTTGATTAATTCTTTAAGATTCTAAAATTAATGATTATGTAATTTTCAATTACCTGAAATTTTTAAAATTCAAACTAATAATTTTTAAAAAATAAATTTAAAATCCAACAAATTAAGACATTCGTTTGCTGTTGCAGGATAAGAAAGTGAGCTAACATGAGCCGAGGAGAAACTCAACATGCAATGTGAGTTAACAAAGGTCAAGTGGGAGAACTGAGAGCAGGCATACTTCGCAGTTTCGTGTTGTATACTTCCACTCACTCAAGGACAAAAAGAAAAGCAATATCCAAAAGAAAAATAAAAAGGAGAGGGAGATTAGAATAACTTTTTTCTTTTTCGGCCCATATACACGCATGGCATAGAAAGCTCTTATATCTTTTATTAAAATAATAAACTTATTATTATTATTTATTAATACATATAATTTTTAATTTATTTTATTAAATACAAGTATAAACTCTGATATTTGATTTTTGATTATAAGAAAATGCTAACAACTTTCACACTTTTTTTCTTATTAAAAAAAAAAAAAAAACTCTATCTGCATAAATCAAACTAGAAATAAAACAAAAGAGCTGAGAGATGGCATGCTCTGCAGTCTGCAGTTTCGTATATATTCTTCCACTCAGAGGACACAGAGATAGACAATATCCAAAAGAAAAATAAAAAGGAGAGGGAGAGAAGAATAACTTTCCTTTCCTTTTCTTTTCTTTTGGCCCGTACACGTGTATGGCTTGCTGACTGCCAGGAAGTTGAGAGATAATTACAAATCAATATATTTTAATAAGGAGATTATGAGTTTAGATATTCTATCAAAATAAAATAATTTACTAGTATAAATAATCCTTCTTCTTCTTATCAATCTATTTTTTCAATAAACAAAAATATTTTTGATTAAAATCTCTTTATTTTATTAATTTGATTTTTTGGGAGTTTTTTATCATTATTTTTATTTTTTAAAGAAATAAAATTATAAGAATCATAAAAGCAAGATTTAATAAAAAATAATTAATGGTTTTATTATTATGCTGAAAATCTATTGATAAATATAAAAATAATACACTGGAACTTTTTTGAGAACGTTAAAAAAATCATGCAAAAGATTCAAAAATAAAAATTTAAGAAAAAAATAAATAAAAATCATGAAGGACCGTAAAAAAAAACAGTTGATCATTTTATAAGAAAAACTATAATCTTATTCTTAAAAATGATATTTTAAAGTTATTTATTTTCAGGATATTTTTATGTAACACATTTGATAATGTTACCAAGAAATGCTGTGAAGTCATAAAATATAAATGTAAATTGAATTATATTTAATAAATTGATATTTTTAATATATATGAAAGAGCATAATGAGTTAAATAAATAGAGGTTAGGCAACTAGGCCCATGTGGCCTTTAAGGTAAAGCTTACATGCCTGCCTTTTATCTTTTATCTTTTGTTTTTATGATATTATGTTTTTTTCACGTTTTATATTATGATAATCTCTTTTAATTTTGATTTTTTACTATAATTTAAAATTTTATCTCATGAAATTAAATCACAAAATAATTAAATAAATAAAAAAACCTGATATCGTGAAAGGAAGAAAGAAAGGGGAGGTTGTTAATTGTTAACGATTCATTATGAACAGTAAAGCACTGAAAACACCCCTCTCCCGTCCCTGTTCTTTTAGTTGTTTAGTCAATGAGATTAACATTGCCTGATGATTCAACAAAACCTCTAGGAATCGAATATATGCACCTTTAAGGAGTTTTGAGGCGACAAATATTAAAAGGTAGCTAAAGAGATTGTCATATTTTTATTGATTTGATTTTAGATTATACTAGTTATTTCCTGCGCCACACTGCAATTTGGACCGAAAATTTCTTAAACATTAAAAGAAAAAGATATTCAAGATGTAATAATTTTTTTTTAGGTATGGTCATTATACCTGGTATAACGAGACAAACCTTAAAACTTCTAACCCAACTCTTTACTTAGCTCGAGTTTCAAATTAAATCATGTGAAAATTATCTCAACGTAACCTTGTTGCCTTGACAAATTCAAAGGAAAAACCTTAAAGGAAAAAAAATCACATTAACCCTGATCAACACACCAAACCCCTGACCCCGATGATAGACTCCACTGGATTCAATTAATTTATTTTATTAAATAAATAAAAACCAATTCACAATTAACAAAAATATTTAAGGATTTAAAAAAAATCAATAAAAACCCAACGTTAAAGAATGAAAATAAAAAATATATCAAAGGATAAAAAAGACACAAAGGTAAAAAAAAAAGGGCAAAACAAACCCAGATGTGGGGGGTTAAGTGCCCTATCATGTTCAAGCCTTAAAAAAAATAGCCCTTGAGCATGGGCATGAGATAGACCTACGTGTCTAGGCTATTTTTTAAAAAAAATTTAAGGGGTAGATGATAGATTGCCTTTATTTTTTAAAAAGAAGTAATAAACGACGCGTCGTCTATTGCGATAGATGTCACATCATTTGCTAGGTAACAATCTAGATTTTAGCCACTACCATAATGGTCAGAACAATAAAAAAGAGTTAGGTTAGGTTGAAAACCCATTTTCATCTAAAAAGACATCTAAAACACAATAAAACCCTTTACAAACCATCTAATAACCCTAAAATCATCTAAAAAACAATAAAATAAAAAAATAAAAAAATCTTTAAATTTAGCCCAATCTTTTTATTAAGGATGTTTTAAAAAAAATCACCACCATCAAATTTTTATCATTGTTGACACCTATAATGGTGAGTTTTTTTTGCCTAAAAGAGATCTCACTGACCACCTTTTCTTTTCTCATTGTTTTAAGATGAGTTTCTCTCTTGTTCAAAGACTAAAAAATAAAAAAATATAAACTTTGGAACAAAAAGAAAATTGTCGCTAATATGTCTTGTTTGGCATGTTAGTCCTTTATCTTTAAATAATATGTCTAATTATATATTTTCTTGTTTTACATGTTAGTCCTTTTATCTTTAAATATTTTATTTTTATCACAATCTCAGGCTTAATTTCTTTCTAATTAGGCAATAGAATGATATAATTGAAAAGAAAAAAAACATTTAAAAATGAGAAGAAAAGAGTTAATTGGTTCACTATTCATATGAAGAATAAAACCGAACCCATGTCTTTTAATTATTTTGTTAATCAGCATCATTATGCCTAAAATGATACTTAGGTCTAATTTAGCTTTTCTAACATGATGTGTAAAAGCAGTAATGCCATTTACAAGCCACACACCTACTTTTTAGACACAAGTATCAATTTCATGAACTGAGTTGCATGTTGTTTCATTGTCCTGGCTTCCCACAATAGCAAAAAGGAGTTCAGATCATCTCTTTAACAAGGTTTCCTCGTGTCATCTTGCCTTTTGTCTTGTTAAAATTCTCGTACTTTATATGCAAAAGGAGCTCGAATTCTCTACTTTAGATTAGCAGGTTTTGCAACCCGCAAGAGTAAAAGCCAAAACCCTTTACTAATATCGGTTTGTATCCAAACTGCATAATACCATAAGAGACATGGTAGGGAAAGAAGAGGGCAAATCCCTGTCATCCTCAGCCACCCTCTCCTCTCATCTTCTTTCCCCTTTTCTTAAAAATAAAATAAAATAAAATTAGAAACAAACTGATATGAGTCTTTTTTTTTCAAATGACTGCCACAACTAAACCTAGAAAAACAAGAAAACAAATAGCAAAAACAAAAACAAAAAGACAAAAATAAAAGAAATCCTTAGATCTAACTGATTGACTTTGCATATGCTTTGTTGCTTGGACCAACAGCAATGCTGAATTAGGTAACGAATTGCAGTGGCAATGTTGATTCAACCATGAAATATACTTGCCACCTATTTTAGCTTCAACCGACTTTTGACCAAAAACATATGCAACATGTCGGAAAAATAAGAAATCCACTCACAGGACTACTACAGGACATCATCAGGACTACTACAGGACATCATCAGATGGAGATGGAGACACCTTAACATCCTATTCATTGTTGACGTAATCCGGGATTCACAAAGGAAAACACGAATGGTTCTAACTTCTTTCTGCAGAATAATCAGAAATTAACTACAATAATAAGGAAGAAAATTATAAGCAAGTCCCCATATCTGTACAGACATAAGTGTTACAACACTCATCGTGAGGTGATCAATTTTACGATTTCCATTAACATACTTAAAACACATAAGAATTACCTTTGTAGCTTGAATGAGTTAATTACTCAATGAGTTCCAGAAAAGTTTTCGGCTGTGACACCACCAAGCAGCTAGCTTCTGATCCTCCATATCTACGCATAGATGTGCAATTTATGGTAGTTCTGATCATGGGCTAGCATTCACGCTAGTGTATTTGCGCCTGCTTTTTAGATGATTCAACCGAGCACATCTTCTTGAGCAGGGGCCTAAGGTATATCAATGTAACACTTCGCAAACTGGAAGGCAGTGGCTGAATTCTAACCAGAACCATGGCTAAACCTGCTCGGTAGGTACAGGTTGGGAACTAAGTAGTCTTTCAGCCTCATCATTTGCTTCAGCTTGTAGTCTCCATCTCTGCATCAAACAAGAATTTTCTTTTAATAAATAAAAAGAGAGAAGGAGAGAAAGAATAAATGGAAACCCAAAGCAAACTGCACAACGAATGGATATCCAGATCATTTACACAGCTGGCCTCTTCTCTTTCTATTGATCTGTTTGTTTTCAAGAATCCAATACAGTTAAGCTCAAGAGTTCATGACCAAGTCACGTTTGTATACTCATTTCATAAAAATCCAAGTTTTAGCTCTTCTTTTGCTGTAATTATATTAAAGTTTGGCTTTGACATTCTCAATCCGACTATTTTGCTTTCAGAGATGGTAAAGACTAAAAAAAACCTGCCTCTTCAAGATTTTCCAGTTCCATAATTTTCTGTATCTGTTCAGCAATGCTTTCCTGCAAACAAAAATTACTGAGTTCAGTAGCTTTATATCAGCATTGTGAGATCAAGGATACAAAGCAACTGAAATGCCACACACCACATTGCTCATTGCTTCAGCAGCAAGAACATCAGAGTCCATTTCAACTTCAATTTCAATCATGGAAGAAATCTGCAAGTGAACAGTAACCATCTTAACTGATCCCAATCTGGAAGCAGAAACTGAAACACAAATGTGTGCATTTGTTGGTGTTGAAATTGGGTGATGGGAATGAATATAGGGGGAAAAGGTTGAGTTTTCTTTTCTTGTTTTTTTTTTCCTCCTCTAGTGTCAAACACATACTCTTGCATAGCTATCAATGAGTCCAATCAGTCCTTTGAGTGACTTTTCCAATCCTTCTCGGACCCTTTTCAACCTATCTATACGAGCACTGCGAGAATGAAGGGAGTGAGCTACAATAGGTTTGGAATGAACTCGGTAAATATTATGAACAGGATTACTGGAGTGTCAAGGGGGTTTCACCGATAAGAAAGTTCTCCAACAGCAAAAATTTTGTTCTCCAGTTGACACATCCGAGCCAACATCCATACCTATACACGCAACATATAGACATATTACAGCCATTTCTTTCAAATCTTTTGAGCACATCTGTTGCACTTGACGTTCCAACAATGTGAAACCTCAGTTAAGAAATTACAACCATATCAAGAAACTAATCACTGAAGTTGTAATAGTACCAGTCATGGTATGCACGGGAATACCTCTTTTTCAGCTGCTTCTTTTAGTTCCTTGATGCGAGACTGAAGCACATCATATTGAGATAACAGCTTCTGCTTGATTGCAGTTACATCCACTGACTTTTGAGGAAGCTGACAACATCAAAAAAATGAGTATATTCATTTTGTGTTCTCAACAGAATCTTTAGGGTTGCAGACCATTTATGTCACTTAAACAAATTTAACTTCATTGAATTACAAGTAGCAGCTTTACAACAGTGACAGTCTAAAAAAAGCATGGAGGCATAGGAATCAGAGAATCAATATTCTGTTTAAGATGCAAACCGAGCTTGGACATAAAGGACATGCAAAAAACAAGGAAAAAGAAAAGCAGAGTGTAGTAGCTAAATGCTGGAACTTTAATGACATGAATAGATTAGGAGCTAGAAGAAAGTCTTGAGCCCATGTCTGGTATCTCAATGGCAGAGAATTGTTAACAGGAAAAAACCCAAGAAAACAGGAGAATGAGGCTCACCTGGTTCAATCTCGGGAGAACTAGTTTATTTAGAGTAGCTCCAACACCCAGAGAAGAAATAGCAGCAACTAAAAGGAACTGGGGCAAGCTGGGATCAATAATACCAGATGCAGCGTCTCCAGTAGCCAAGACAGCAAGAAGTGGAACAAGGACAGAAGGGTTAAGCAAGGATAACTTTCCATCTTTTACAGGGGCTCTTAACAGAAGTGACTCCCGATCATTTTCATGGTTCATCAGGCACAAAGGTTCTCCAGGGTAGACATTGGGCGCCTTTGGACTAAATTTAAAGGGGCCAACATCTCTATAAATATTTGATGGAGCTGCTGAAGAAATGGTCACCCTTTCACCTTCTTGTGCTGGAAGGTCAATTGTTTCAGTAGCAAATCTCTGTGTACGTGCCATACCAGAAGGGGTCTGTACCTGAAAAGTAGAGATGCATTGAAATTACTAGAAGATGTTTAACGGGAATGAGCACAGCAAAAGATTGGAAACTTAAGGTACCATTTGAAGGTCTAATTAGGAGGTATTCTTAGTTAATATGAATTTAGTCCAGTGAATGGACAGTGAGAAAAGAAGCATAAAGATCAAAATCCAGGTCTTCATAATCTACTAGGACAACGGACAAGGATATACCACTAAGTACATGGGATGGCAAAACTTGCCACATGGGATTGCATAAAGGTTGCTATTGAAGATGAGTTTTTAAGCATACAAAAAGCAAAATTTGGCATTAATGGTGTATGGAACCTAAGTATCCTATCTAGCATGAGGACATTAGATCAACTTGCGAAAATAACTTCCTGGTACTGACAAAAAAATATTCGACCATTTTGAACTATCATGACAATCTCATCCTGCAACTGCAGAGCTTTTTAGACCTAAGAAACATAAGCACTGATGGCCATAAAAGTTACAAATACCACAACAACCTGTATGTTTCATAAAACTCATAAAAGCACAAGAACCAGCTGACATTCAAATTCAAGAAAAACATACCACAATGGAGTGAACAGCTGCAGGAATACTTTGCTTCATTATTTGCAAAAATCTCAGCCCCCTTTCCCAAGCTGGAAGATCCATGCTGCGTTCGGCAGGAGTAGTTCCTTAGAAAAAGTGAATATCCCAAGATCAACACCATACTACTTTTATTGTAAAAAGGAATCTATCGGTTCAAACTGTTCCTTATCCAATAAGAAACACTGGACTACATATTTTAAACTTTACAAACACAACGAACAGCAGGTAGCTTGATTGCAACAATACAGATGGAAGTAAACCAACCTGATTGCTTCTGAGTCAATACTAGTGATATCCCCAGAAACAAGCTCATACTGGTATCGGCACTTGGCACAAGATGCAATCTACAGCAAAAGCATTATATACTATCACCACAACATTTCAAACAACAACATTGCAAGCAATAAACTTATACTTTTTATGATCAGAAGCATCAGACCCTTCCCAAAATGGTAGCTTTTTTCAGTTTGAGTCGACATTAATCATATCCCAATACATATAATAAAGCTCACTATGAAAACCCCTTCCTTGTATTGAAATACCTGAATGCCATGCTGAGGTTGTGCAACAGCAACAGCTATCATACAAGTTGGACATCTCACTACCTTCCCGAACGGAACCTACCAAAACCACAAACATCCAAAGTTAATTTACTTAAGTTTTTTGTTTGTTTGTTTTTATTAATTCCTATATATATATATATATATATATATATATCAGCATTTACCTCTTCGCTAGGCGACACTCCAATGCGGCAAATATAATCAATCATCTTAAGAGCGTCAGAAACCTTCAAAGCCGCAGCAAGACCTTGAACTAATGACGTGTAAACACTGACATCCGGCCGTGACCATTTCCATCTCTCAATCTCAGTATCACCTGAAAATCAAATCAAATAATAAAATAAAAAATTGAATGCTACTTATTGACAACAAACAAACTACCTTGGTCGAAGCTGGAACGCATAGCGTAAAAAACAGAGAGAGCCAAATCGGCATTGCAGCGATCAATGGCGGCCGTTATAATACCACGACAATCGGTTACACTAACTAAACCGTTGCTTCTGTTAGTAATTTCGGCGATAATTTGTAATGCTTCATTGGCGTCTTTAGCAGCGGAGACTCGAGAAAGTGACTCTTCGTTTAGTGATAAAACAGAGTTGGTGTTGTCTACGATGCCGTTATCGGATTGGCTTAGGGAAAAAGGGAGTGGTTTTAAAGACGGTGTTCTTGAAGTGGAAAGGAATGGAGTGGTTTTATTGAAAGAAAATACGAGGGAGATGAGAGTGGCTGTAGTAATGTAGTTTGGTTTTGGAAAGAGTTTGGAGACTGGAGGAGGAGGAGAGTGTGAGAACAAGAGAGAGAGGCAGGAGGAGGAGCCTAAGTTTACTGTCATTTTTCTTTTTGCCTTTTAAGAAAAGGAAATTTGATGAAAGAAAGGAGGGAGTGAGGGAGGGAGGTTTTTGTTTTCTGGCGTAGTTTGTTTGTGGTTAATGTTTGGATGAAGAGATCAGAAACCAGAGGTGTGCGAGGAAGGGCAGCCACTGCGAGAGACAAGCAGCCAAGCGGGGGCTTTATTCACTGTCACGTGGCTGATTACTTAAATTCGATTAAAAAGAATAATAATTTTGTAAGACAAAATATACGGCTGGAGCTGCGGGGAATCGAACCCCGTGCCTCTCGCATGCGAAGCGAGCGCTCTACCATATGAGCTACAACCCCGACTTGTTGTGGTTCGTCAATACAGTTATTATCTATATTAATAACTTGAGCTTATAGATGGCTTTCCTAGTTTCCTTCCCCAATGTCGCCGTTAGTTGACAGTTCCCCGGCCATTTTGCTTAAAAGTTCCTCTTGTGCACTCTTAACATCTACCGTTCAGAGAATCTAACCTATAAAGGCTATAATTACGCCAAGTGACACTTAACTCATTAGAAGATTGGAGTATAGATGCAATCTCATTCATTCGTACAATGCGTCCAATATCTATATTAAAATAGCGTTTAATTTAATATTATAATAGTAATGTTTTTTAATTTTTTTAATATATTTTTTATTAAAAAATATATTAAAAACATATATTATAACATATTCTAAATGGTGTGGGGAGTCACTGTTCCCCACACACAAAACACCGTGGATTATATTTTTTTTCTAACTTTTCCATTTTTTCTTTTTCTTTTTCTTTTTTTTCAAAATTATTTTTTGAAAAAAATAATTATTTTTTTTCATTTATTTTTTCTAAAATTATTATTTTTTTTTTTTATTTTTTCAATATTGACCTGGTTAAAATTTTTTCTTTGTAATTTTTTTCTTTAAAATACTGTGGATTGCTGTGATGTTTTTCCACATAATTTTTCTATTTTATTTCTTTATTTTTTAAAATTATATTTGTCGATTTTTTTTTAATATGGAGCTGATTAATAATTTAGTTTTGTAAATTTTTTTCTTTTAAACATTGTTGATTGCTACAGTGTTTCTCCGCATGGTTTTTTTTTATAATTTTCTCTGAAATTATCTTTTTTTATTTTATTTTTTAATATTGAGCTGGTAAAAAATTACAGTTACAATATGTGAGGAAAGCACTGAACTTTCCTAAAAAATTACTGTTGATTGCTACAGTGTTTTTTCCTACATGATTTTTTTTTCTGTTTTTGTTATATTTTTCCCTAAAATTATCTTTGTCAATTTTATTTTTTTAATATTAAGCTAGTTAAGAATTGCAATTACAAGTAAATACAAGTTTTTCCTCACAAAACACTATGGATTGATACAGTTTTTCCTCACATGGTTTTTTTCCAATTTCTTTTGTGTTTTCTTTTTTTGTAATATTTTTTTCCAAAATTATCTTCGTCGATTTTATTTTTTTTAATATTGAGTTGGTTAAAATTTAAATTTGTAATAAAGCTTAATCATGTGGGGAAAGCATTGTAGCTTTGCTCATAGAACATTGTGGATTGTTACAGTGTCTCTCCGCATAATTTTTTTTTGCTATAATTTTTTTCAAATTATTTTTTTTCAAATTATTTTTTTAATATTGAGTTGTTTGTGAATTATAATTACAAGTCATTACAAATAAGGCTAAATCATGTGGGGAAGCACTGTAGCTTTCATCACAAAACACTGTGAATTGCTACAGTGTTTCCAACATGATTTTGTTTCCTTTTTTTTGTGTTTGTTTTGTTATTTTTTTTTCTAAAATTGTCTCTGTTGTTGTTTTTTTTTTTTTTTAATATTGAGCTGATTAAGAATTTAGCTTTGTAATTTTTTTCTTTAAAACACTGTGAATTGTTGCAGTGTTTTCCCATGTGATTTTTTTATGATTTTTTCAAAAATTATATTTGTCGATTTTTTTTTAATACTGAGTTGGTTAAGAATTATAATTACAATAAAGCTAAATCATATGAGGAAAGCGTTGTAATTTTTCTCACAAAACACTGTGGATTGCTACAATATTTCTCTAAATGGTTTTTTATTTTATTTTATTGGGAAAAGTGCTATAGTTTTCCTCACAAACATTGTCAATTGCTGCAACGTTTTTTCTCATGGGTTTTTTTCTTTCCAAAATTATCTTTGTTAGTTTTTTTTAATATTAAGTTGCTAGAGAATTTAGTTTTGTAATTTTTTTTTGCTTTTTATTAACTGAAAAGCTAAATCATGTGGTGAAAGCACTGTATTTTTTCTCACAAAACATTGTAGATTGCTACATATCATTTTGTTCAGTCTCTAAGTTTTTAATTACCAACACAACTTTTTTTTCCGTCATGAAATATTTGCTCAATTATACCTTGAATTTCTATTACTTATCTAACGTTGGGTCACAATTATAACACTATCAAGTACATTTATTTTATAAACCCGCGGCAGCACGCAGGTATGTCATCTCGTTTTTATTCTATATCACAATCACCACATCAAAATAATTTAAAAACATAAATTTTTTTTTTAAACAATTAGTTTTTTTAGAATTTTTACCAAAGCCTAACACTACCTAACTGCTACTGGGCCTAAACGCTGTGGGACGCTAGGGTGGCAGTAACTAAACTGGTTGGCATTCCAAGCGATCGTCAAATCAAGAGCATTGAATATCAACGGGAGACGGGAAAGTAAACATTAGATTCGATAGGGAATAGCAACAGACATTGCTTTCGCTTTCGCTTCCTATCATAAACTCTCAATCTTTGTCAACAAGCATCTCTCCGCAAAAATCACTAAAACATGGCGCACCAATTAGAGATTACCACAGGTCAAACAGTGTTTTTTTTTTTTTTTTGTCATTGTAATTGCAATTTGCTGCAGGAGGGAGAGGTAAAAGCGACAACAGAACAACTCAATTATCTCTAAAAAAAAGTTCCAAAATCCATCCATCTTCAGACTTGATATCTGCATTCACCAGGCAGTGAAGGACAAAAACCATGCATTCGACAGCAACGAGTTAAGCAGTGCTTGCAAAGGTGGAAAAACGATCAACTACGAATTTCTGAGAAGGCATGAATTGCATTAATATCCTGCAACTGATATACAATGCCACTAGAAAATACCATGCTGAAAATAGTTCAAGATGACGAGCAAAAAGAAAATTTATGGAACCCTAGGTTCTGCAAGTGAAGCACACCCCAACTTGAACAAACAGGGTCCACAGAGAAACTGAGAAGGACATCATCACAGAAGACTCTGCTTTAGCGCCACAAACACCTACTCTGACTAGCATGTTACAAGAGTTTGTATCAGAATCGACCTCTCGCCCATGGCACCCTTGGCTGCCTGCCGCCGCCATTGTGTTGTACAACTTTGTTTCGTCGTGACAAGACTTTCATCCTCTGCTCCTTCATGTTAGCAAACAGTGAGTCCAATGTTTGAGGCCTCTGCTTAGCACCTCCATCCCCCTGCTGCTGTTGTTGATTCAGGCGTGGTGGTGACTGCACAGTGATGGCAAACATCAGCATCATATCAATGCATTAACAACAAAGTATCAGTGTTATTGTCGCTGCTGCACACCCTAGCAAATCACCAATGGTGGACAGCAACCCTAAAAAGGTCTGGTGCGTTGTTTAATCATGTCTTGCCCAAAAACTTGTTGCACCTATATAGGCTGCAGATGTATCTAACAAAATCACAACTTGGGATGCAAGAACTTCAAAAATAATAGTGGTAGTGGTGAAGGTGATGGTGCTAGTAGTGGTGCTAGTAGTGACAATGCATCTGCCTAAGAAAAAGATAGAATCTTTAACAGAAGAAAACCCTGAAAGAAAGCCAATGAAGCTAAGAGATGAAAAGAAAGTACCTTCATAGCAAAGCCTCCATTTGCAACTCTCCTCTGGACTGTAAAACCTCCAGCCCTGCATCCAGAAACAATAAAAAATGACTCTGCAACCAGGATGAGTATCAAGCACCTGAATCCAACGTAATACTCTCCACTCTGAACTGCTAGCACCACCATCAATCAGATCTTATGAAAACCACATGAGATAAATTCCACTTGGTTGAGACCTGATATTCTTGACATAAATGTTCAAATTACATTGAATTAAGAATTAAGACAAACCATTTTTGCAGACAACAGTCACATGAATAAAAAAAGTGAACATTCTTCACAGCAGTTTTTCCTTTTATACTCAAGAAAACTTCAAAGTAATGGAAGCTTGTTGGGACTCTTTTAAGTCTATGCTATTTGCAAAAACTGAGGGTAGGACCTCAACGCAGGCAGCAGATCTGAAGAATTATGAGGACCAATTCTCGTGTCGTCCATAAAAAAAAATACTCCAGGCCCAGGTCAAGAATACTATCCATCACCCACAAAAGCCACAGAAAAGCTTGTGCTGGTAAAGAAATGATTCTCCTGCCAAATCTTAAGAGTACATAAGCTTCAAAGAAGGCATATTCTAGAAATCCAGTCCATTGCATCCCTCTTTATCACTCAGAGCATAGAAATTCCAAAACACAACTTTTATTCTTCCAAGCAATAACTTGTCCCATGTTTTGAAACCAAGAAGCCTGTTAACTCCATCTCAGAAACCAAAAATTGGATCAAAACCCAGTCATGCATGTAGCAGATGAGAGATCAAAGAGACGAGAACAAGGAAGTCAATCAAATTGACTAAAATGAAAGAAAATTCCAGACTTCAAATCTCCTTGACACTACCTTCTAACAGCAAAGGATATGCACCTTCATTGGTTATCCACCCATTCCCAGGAAAGAGTAAAAAATTAATGAGAATGAAGACTGAGAATGTGAGGTAAGCTACAGCTAATCACATCAGTTGAAATTCAACCTAAATGCACAAGGAAAGGGGCAGAGACCAGTGGTAAGAAGAAGCTGATGACCACATATGATAACACGAGTCAAACCCTCCAAATGATGGAAATACACCCACAAGGTAATAACTATCCACATAACACTGCTGGCAGACAGGAAGAGAACTGTTCAGTGAAGAAATAATTCACAGAACACTAGTAGTCATATGCAAAGAATGAATTTCTTCGCAAAATTGCTGGTCAAGAATCACCTCAACTGATTGGACATCTTTTCTCTTTTCATACCCGTTAAGCCTGTCTACTGTTTTAAAATACATCCATTTTTTTAGCGTGTTTCATAGCCCATCTCCAAATAAAATCTCTATGATGACATGCAAACCACTTTTTACAGCCGACCCAAATGACACATCCATATCGAAACAGGCAAACCAGATCCAAAATGTGGCGATTCTATTTGGGTGATGTGAATTGAAGCCATCGATAATTAGTATAACTCCAAATGGGCCACTTGTAACACAACCAGTCACATACAAGAAATCCACAACACTATGTGAGGAAACTATTAAGCAGAAGACCACATGGCGGACAGAGTTCATCAGATTAACCAGCAACAAGTCCACAATTCAATACAAAAAGATAAGATGATTTCCTGTCACCGCTGACATCATTCCAACTAGTCAGAACCAGTGTTCTTATATAAAGGAGCAGTGTGAAATTGCATCGCATTATACCTTGCATTGTTTGCATTAGCCATGAAATTATGACCAAAACTTCTATTGCGAAAGCGAGCAACTGCAGCCTTCCTTGCAGCCTCAGATGTTAAAGGAAATTGATTCCTCTGGAAATTTGACCTTCTTTGAGCCAAGGCAGCCTGATTACCAAATTAAAAGCAAATTGAGAGTAACAATAACTGGGTCAGTAAAAATAGGTAAAATAAATGAAAAGCTAACAAGTGCTAGAAGCAGCTATTTAACCTGCCGAACCAAAGGCCTTGAGTCCATATAACGCCGCATCTTTAAAGCTTTTTCATGGGCAGGGTTGTTGAACATTTTCTGATTTTTAATCTGTCCGAATTTAAAAGACATGTCATCAATCACATCTAGAAAATCTAAGAAAGGAGACAAAAGATGTTCCAAGAAAAGAAAAGTTTCCTACTGGAGCCCTTTGCTGCTTCTTGGGTTTAGCTGTATTTTTAGACATTTTGATGATGTCATCTAAAAAATAAAACAAAGCAGAACTATATCCATGAGAAGTCCATTCACAAGGAGAGAGAAAACACAATCAGGTTAAATCATTAAACGGCAGATTGGCATACCTAATGGCATGTCCAATTTCTTTTCTGTATTTGCAATTTCGTCATGAGTAAGTGGTTTAATGGCCATCTGCAACACGGATACAAAAAAAGTCATTTATAGAATACAACTATTTAGAGATTTTGAAAGGCTGACAAATAAATGTATAACACCACAAAGCATGGACAAGTCTGTAAATTCAAAAACATAAGTTAGAAAAGGTAGAAAAAACAGCCCAAATGTCCCCAACAAGGGAAAGAACCAGGCAGCAAACTCAATCTTTTAAGCTTAAAAAAGGCTCTGTTTCTAGTTATTCTAAAACCCTAAATCAAGGAAACCGAGAGCTCTTCGCACATAATCATCACAAAATCAACAACCGCGTAGCATTTCAACATTCGTTGACCAAAACACAGCCAGGCATAACAAATCGACCAAACAAGAGAAACGCATGGCATAGCTAAAGTGTACAGAAAGGTCAAAGGATCAATGCTGTATAAAATCAAGGCGTAAAGGTTGCTGTGGTTACCGATTTGCGGCAAGAAATTAAAAGGGATCGTCGACAGAAGCGAAAACCGAAAGAGAAACTCGGGTTAGGGTTTCTAGAAGAAGAGGAAACAAATCGGGGATTCTTGCGAGAGGAGGGGAAAGATAGGAGATAAAGAAGACGCGTGGGATATTTATATACAGAGAGCGGATTTTAATTGGCAAATTAAAGCAATGATTAAAAACAGGTAATGAAATAATTTATGTTTCAAGTCCGCGTGGAAATTAAAGCAATTATTGCGTCACCTCTGGGGGTTCCGTGGGTTAACCATCCGGTGCGGCGCCGTAGGGACGGAAAGCAGGGGCTTTATGCGGCTGTATTTGGTTGGTTATCATGTAGGACAACAGGGGCCAATTGAGATAAAAGTAGAAAAATAAAAACGAGGGAATTGAATGCTTATCAAATTGCAGATGCAAGGAGATTTGGTTGCTGTGTTGATGACTTTTCCTCGAGACTGATGTTGGATTATATTTTATGGGGATCCTTGCTTTGCATGAACCTCAACAGGAGAAAGGAAATGCAACTCAGGCAGACGGATCCTAATCTCTCTTCTTTTTTTGAAGTATCATTGACATTTATCAGCCAACCCATACTATGTAAACGCCTTGTTAGCATGAAACAATTGCATATGCCGGGCCAACAGAATTATTTATGTTTTGCTTGGGATTTTGAGTTCTCAGAATCATTATTTGCACAAGAACCACGGTTACCAATACACTCATAAACCAGAATATCCAGTAGCAAAAGTTTTTGAGATTAAAAAATTTATTTTTTGATATCAAGTTCGAGTCTTGTAGTTGTTAATATAATAGCTACTAGAGGTTTATATGGTCATTAACTTTAGAATTCATTAGATTAATCGAGATGTATTCAAGTTAATCCGAACATCCAAGTTAATAAAAAAAAATACACTCATAAACCAGCCTTTTCTAACTCAAAACTTCATTGTTGCACACTCAACCACAAAACTTGATCGTTACCAATAATATTTAAGAATACAGCAAAGGCTGTTTTTTGAATTAATTTTTATTTAAAATATATTAAAATAATATTTTTGAAATCAACAGTTTTCTGCTGAAAAATGTTCCCCAGCAGATGGTTTCCGGGTTGCAAGTCAGGTAAAAAAAGAACCATCAGGAGGATCATCTTGGCAACCCCAAGCATTATTACAGGGTGTGCCTTGATAAATTTAACTAGAAGTAAATAAGCAACATGGAGGCAGATAGAAGTTCCATGATTGGCAATGAGGTGGAATGCATTAATGATCAAATTTCACATTGCCAGTAATTCGTAGCGAAGGAATTTTGTCACTCACCTCTCAGCAAGAAATGATTTTATTCTAACAATTATGTCCATCCCACTCTTTATGAGGGACCTAGATCTCTGATGAGAGATGCTAAAACAAAAAATACTTATCAGTTCACTCCATAGATCCACTTCTCAGCATTGCTAGTGTAGCTAACCAATTCCTCTGGTTTGAACCATAAGTTAATCTCATCCTTGGCGGTCTCGGGTCCATCACTTCCGTGAATGACATTTCTACATGAAACAAACCAGGGGAAGATTAGCCTATGCAAATCAATTACAGACTAAAAAACATGAAACACAACTATCATGCAGGCTTCCAGGTCCCGTAATACTTCACAGTCAGTTACCCGATAAATAAATACACAACAGCACTAATATTACACAAGGTCAATCAAGTGAAAGAGTCGCAAGGTAATACTATACAATCACGAGCTCCATGTAACATATCATAAGATCCAGAAAACTAGATATTTGGACTAAATTCAGTTACCCTCCAATAGCAACGGCTAGATCACCCCTGATAGTTCCTGGTTCTGATTTCTGAGGATCCGTTGCTCCAATAAGTTTCCTACCATATTTGATCACCCCTTCTCCTTCCCATACCTGCATGAGTTGGATGAGTTCAATTATGTCAAGAGTAGACATCAAGCATTGAGGTAAAAATTCTGCTCTTCCATTTTCATACCATGGCAACAACAGGTCCTGAGCTAAGGAAGTCACAAAGACCATTAAAGAACGGTCTTTCCTTCAGATCATGATAATGTTTCTGAGCATGTTCCTTAGAAGGAACCACCACTTTAATTGCTACAAGTTTAAAACCTTTTCGCTCAAAACGAGAAATGATTTCTGAAATCTGGAAGAAAAATACATGTCAGAAAACCTACACATCAAAAAGCAGTTCCTGCCCCAATCAGAACACTGGGAGAAGCAAATGCTACCACCTAGACAGGTAAGACAACAAAATTCTGTTTAAGTTGATTGCATCAGTGCACTCTAAAGAAGGATGCCAAGGAATAGGGTTTTAAGATGCCAAAATTCAGATGCTTATCTTACCAGCCCTCTCTGCACTCCATCAGGCTTGATGGCAATGAAAGTTTGCTCCATCTGAATATAGAATGAAGATTGAACATTAACAGAATGACAAGGAAGGAAGAAAAGATGCACAGTGAGTAGGTGTCAGTTAAAGACACGGATCAAATGCTCATTAGATTACCTGAGCAGCATGTGCCTCCTGTTCTTGGAGCATATAAACTGCAAAAATTTGAAGAAAGGAAAGTCAAAATCAATATTTAAAAAGAGGGAAAACTAATCAATAATATCATGCAAGCAAAAAATAATTCATAGAGCATACTGTTATATGGTGACTCTCATCCTTAATTATCAATATCTTCAAGAGATATAGACATGATCAGCCTTAAGCACACACTAAGAAAGACATTTTTTACATTGTTTAGGTGAATTTTAGGTGTGAGATAGGCAAGGATACGAAAAAATAAGGTGTCTCCAACTCTATGTTACTTCTTCCACATTTCCATATTGCTTGACAAGCAATTTTCACAAGAGACAACTTCCCAAATGAAAATGAAGATTAAATGGATGTCATAAAGAAGGGTGGATGGCTGGGTGGTCGTGAGACCACAAGCTCAAACTGGTGAAAGGACAAGCAGAGAATGTATGATAGCACTAACATATTCATGCATTTTGGAAGTCAGCTGGAATGTCGGGGGAAATTTAGGGAAGCAATCAAGTCCCATGCCTAAGATTTCAACTGTTACCATGCTTAAGCCTAAGCACGGAGTGATTATTCTAGAAGAGGTCCTGAAAGTCACTGTGCTAAAAAAACTTGAGCAAGGAACAAGTCTCCTCTTCCTTCATGCATTTCTATGCTGAAGACTCCTTTTCTTTTTTCAGGTGAAATATGGAAGAGCTAACACAATGTTTTTGTACGAAGAAAATAAGTAAAATTTCAAATAAATAAAAAAAAACATTTTTTCTTTTCTTTTTGTATCAGGAACTCCAGGAGAAAATGTTTATGATGATGTGCCAAAATACATGCCAAAATTCCAATTGGATCGAAAAGACATGCAAAATCCATATTAAACCACAAACTAAAGAGGCCAAATTAATGTACAGTATTTTTGGTCCAAACCTGCGGCAGGAAATGCAAGAGCCCCTGAAATCCATTGCCTAGCCACATTTGAAGAACCAGTCCTTCCATGAACCGAAGCTAGGAAAGGCAACTTTCCACTGAATGAAACTGCTGCTGCGACAGCTCTCCCTTCTACAAATAAGACAACTCATAAGGGGTAAAAAAAAACTTTTCCAATCCTGCTCACATTAAATTTTTCTACTACACATATAGCATACATTCGTGTTTGTGGGATGAGAAAAGTTCAGCAAAAAAGCAAGAAAAGAATCGCCTTTAACGCCATAAACACATGCGTTATGTCCTTTTTGACAACTTAGCGAGGAGCAAAATAGAAATTCTTGTTGCTGATGTTTACAGTGACCAAGCAGAAGCAGATTAGAGATTAAAAGATTTCCACCACGAAATTAAATTAGAGCCAAAGTGATTATAGAATATCAAAATATTTTTCTTTTTTTCTTTTCCTTATGCTCACCAAAATCACAGTATTAATACATTAAACCCTGATTCATAAGCCTAATTAAATACGAAAAAAAAGAAAAAGAAAAATTAACCTCAATCAAAAGAATTACACCATCTCTAATACGCTTGCGTACACATGTTAATTAACAACTCAAAAAAGATAGACAGGCACATAAACAGAAGCATTTCAGTAAATAAAAATCGTAACATTCAGATTTAAACATTTCAGTAATTCAAAAAACTAATCAAGTATATTTAAGAACAACAGCAATAATAACAAAATGTAAACAACAGGTAAATAAAAACAGAAGCAGAATAATAGAATGGTAAAAGAACTAAAAGATAATGGATTATATTACCAGAGTAAAAGCGAGAGCTTTTAGAGGCTGAAGAGAGGAGAGACTGTGCAGCTCTGGAAGCAGATCTCCATATCTTAGGGCTCATTTTTATTTATATCCTTTTCGTGAGCTTAGCAAAATGGAGGTGCAGAGAGAGAGAGAGAGAGAGAGAGATGATATAACAGTGAGAATAGAGGGAGTGAAAGAGCTATGGTGTTATAGAAGACAGCTCAAAGCCTCAAACCCTACCTGAACTGTGGGAAGAGAGGATCCATCAAATGCAGTAACTGACTAACGGTTAGGATATTTAGATTTTTTTTTTTCTAAGGTGATTTGATATGCTGTTAATTCAAACATTTTTCTTTTTGATCTTCAAACCTTAGCATGTGTAGCAATCTGATAAATGATTAGAATATTATCGAATTGGTTTTGTTAAGTTAAAATTAATTTATTATTTTTTGGGAATCTATGACGGATTTGCAATGCATAGTTATATATATTACTATAATGGGTTTATAATTATTTTTTTGTTATAGCATTTAGATAATGATTGGATTTGTGGCTTGTGCTATTTGCAACTTAGATTTTTTTAATGTAAAAAAAAAAAAAAAAAAACCTTAGGCAAGGCTAGTATATTTGAAAAAATAAAAATAAAATGAAATTTTGGCCACTAACTCGACTAGAATCAATAAATTAATTTAATAATATAATTAGAAAAAGATAATGATGGTAGATTTTGAACAAAACAAAAAAATTAACAATGATTAACTATATAAAAAAATAAACACTTGAAAATATAATGAAAATATATATTCTCAATGTTCTTAGAAAGTCTTCATTGTCTTATTCAATAACGAAGCAAAAATTAAATGAGAAGGAGATAACTTCATGAAAAGAAAAATAAAAAACAAAATCTAAAGCTTAATTCCCAGTAAATCAAATGATGAAGTTGAAATAAAAAATTTACAAAAAGACAAAAAAACAACCCACCCGAGTCAACCAAGTAGATCCACAACCTGGTCATAAAACTGTAATAACTCCATATAAAGCAAATAAAATAAATATATAGATTTTGATTCTAAAACCAACCAAATGTTAAAGGACAAAACTGAAAAAAAAAATTAAAAAAAAAACTTGAGTCAACCTGACTTAACCTGCCAAAGAAACTAAAAAAAGACCAAAGTTAACTCGAGCTACTCTTCCATATCTTTAATCGAATCATGAGGTTAGGATTACCTCATAAAAGACAAATCCAAAAAACAAATTACGATAAAAAATTTCCAATCAATAAAATGACGAGGGAAGAAATTGAAAAAAAATCAATCAAAAAAGAATCCAAAATAAAACAAATAACAATTTAAAGAATGAGAACCAAATTTGACATACAAAATGAAAATCAAATGTTGAGGGCTAAAATTAAAAAAAAAATCAATTAAGAAAAGGATCCAAAACAAAACAAAAAAAGCAACCAAGAGAATGATGATCAAGTCTAATATAAAAATTAAATAAAACTAAATGTTGTTAGAGCCTTGTTGTTGATCTGTCATCGACACACACTAGACTATCAAAAGAGAACTCATGTGCACCACTTTGAATTCAATCGCGGGCAACAGTGTTACGCTATCAGATGAAGTCGCATGTGCCACTAAACTGTGATGACTTCAATGTACGCATCAATACAATTGTCTTGCCCGTCCTTTCTAGTCTCTGGAATTATTTTTATATCAATAATATTTATTTTATTTTACAAAATTAATTATCAAACACATGCAAAAAATTCCCATCATATCATGGGTTTCCCATATATAGCCAACAAAAAAAAAACTATCTAGTATAATAATAAAAGAAAAAAACTCAATGTGAAAGGACGAAATTGAAAAATAAAAAATAAAAAAACAAAAAAAAGGGTTGAATCCCCCTTTACTCATATATACAATTCAATACTTGATGTTTGCAAGAAAAAAGAGCTCAATACTTGTTCAATGTTCAAATTCAGTCCCCATTGCTTTAATTATTTTAATTCAATTCAATTTTTTTTTATAAATGGAGCATCAATTGAGAGTCGATTTTCTTTCTTGAAACCGCGAGTAGCCAATACAAAGCTAAATGAAACAAATAACCAAGTTTAATCCTAAACTAATCTAATAAAAAAGCATTAAACTAAAAAATAATAATTAAGTAACAAAAAAAAAAGAACTAAAATGAAAGAGAAAATATTGTCTGAACACAACACAACACAATGACATACTAAGCAAGTTTAGTTTTTTTCTTAATACATACAACTAAAAAAGGTATTTAAAAAAACAAGCATATATGATTTGAGATTTTTTTTTTTGACATTGCGAAGATATTTGTAGAAAAAGAGAGGAAGCTCTTTTTCTTTTTTGGTTGACCTCTAGGCTTGAGTTAATAAGGAATGAACTTCTTTTTGGCCAATGCTTGGCGTGCAAGCTTGTCGATGGAGACAAATGGTACCTATTCCCTCCCTTTAACCAGAAACCTTTTTTAAAAAAAGAAAAAAGAAAAAAAACAGAACAATATTTTGCTTTATGTTCTTGGCCATTAAGTTTGTACCTTAAAAAGCAGTTTGATGCTTTTAAACGAACCACACAAAACGTAATAGTTACATGAAACTCTAGTCCCTAAATATTGTCCTCATCGTTTTATGTTTTTCTAGCTTAGAATACCAAAACTTTATTTCTTTTTCCTTTATAATTTCCTGCACATGATATAGTTGATCCTCTTCGCCAGCTTGTTAGAGATGTCTGGCTACCGGCAAGAGAATTTGGAAATTCCCTGCACTAGATATAGACAATAACATTTTTATTTTGATTTAATTTAATTTAACTCTTTTAAGTTTTGACAGGTTCTACGAGCAATGAGGACTTTTTATATGCTCTAGACTGTTTGGCATTGCGTTTGTAACTGCGTTTCATCAAATTCTGAATTTTTTTTTTTTGCTAAAATTGAGTACGGTTTGTACCTTTTGGATCGTTTTGATGTGCTGATGTCAAAAATAATTTTTAAAAAATAAAAAAACATCATTGGCATGTATTTCGGCACGAAAAGCTATTTGAAAAGCAACTGCTACCACACTGCCAAACACACTCTACAGTTCAACTTCTGTTTTCGAACTTTCTGGTTAAACAACGACGACTCCAGTATTCCTGTATAGAGGGCCACCTTGTAAGCAACGACTCCGTTAGCAATGGCAGTGGTGCTTTCATAACATTATTAGATTTGTTGCAAGCGCGTGCGACGTCAAGAAATCCCTTGATTTAGGGTTATTAGGAGATTTAGATAGACTAATTTTATTTAAAATTTGAGGATAAATAAATGGTAGTGGACTAGGAAAGATATTAGCATTTTTAGAGTATTTTATTTGAGGTAAGTTGCATTGTATGGTTTAGATGTGGTTTAAAAATATTGATAAATTTTTAATTGATGATTTGTCTATGGTTCCAAAAAACAAACTAAAACTAAAACCAAAATCAAAATCCTAAACAAGATCAAACTTAAAAAAAAATACAAAAACTCAATTTTTTTAAATCAAAACCTAGAAAAACAAAGAACATGAAGAACACCAAAAAACATTCAACATGCATGAACCCAACAACATAGATTTCAAATCAGACTAGATATGAACGAACCAAGGATATAGACATGGAAGAAATAATGCGATGATCAATAATCTAGCATTCATTTCATACGCTTTGATTATCACTCATAAACCACGATTTTATTATAATAGGTTTCGGTTCGAAACCAAAATTCTAGGATGAAAACCTACCGAAAACAAGTTATTGATGCAAATAAACCCTAGATTATTGACTAATAAAGTCACACGAAGGATTATGTGCAAAGAATTAAACTAAAATTGATTCAAATTATAAGGTTAAGACAATGTTGTTTCTAGGAACACGAAAAACACACTTTAGAACCCAAAAAATACATCGATATAGAACTAGCCATTATCAAATCTAGAACTAATATTTTTCGCTTTTAAAATATATTTTATTAATTTCAACAAATCATATTACAATAACCAAGCATGTTTATTTCAAAATTCCTAATTGGCACTGCCAACTCCTAATTTCTCACCATGAATACATGGCACCATACACCACATCCAATTTATTTCAAAATTCCTTCTATGTTTTCAAAGTACAAGTTTCCACTTTAGTGCATACACTTTCAACATCTCAACCCAACTATACAATTTCATTTTCATTTTCATTTTCTTTTCTCTAAGCACACAAGGTAAATAATTCACATAAATAAATCCTAAAATCTTTTTTAAGCACATTATTTACATTTATTTAGTAGGTAAACACACATTTCAAAAAATTTAACCTAAAATTATCACCCCCTCCTTTTTGCTCGTTATTGGCCGAAACCAAGGAGACTAGTTTTCTCCCTGGTTTGTTTTAATTTTTTTGTCATGTTTTTACACTAGTCATCACTTAGACCATATCTCCTACATAAATCCTTAAAATGCATCCATTTTCCTCAATTTGAGTGTGAACCCTAGAATAAGAAATTTGGGGTTCTTTGTAATTGTTCATAATAAACTTTCAAAACAAAGAAAAGAGTGAAAGAAACACTTTACTAGCCAAGTTTTGAATTCAATTCAAAATGTTCTTACGGGATTCAGAAATTATATTTTCCTTTTACTGATGATTTTTTTTTTGTGATTCGTTTGTAAGTTCAAGTAGTTTTGCCTTGTGGTCTTGGCTGGGGCTCCAACGCCTAAAAGAACTGAGTTCAAAGTTTTCATTTATGATACTTCAGAATAGAAAGAAAAACTTCATTCTACTAATTCACTAGGAAGCCTTTTTTTTTTCTCATCAAAGAGTGAAGATCTCTCTCAAATTTCATCTTAATGACAGATTGATTCCTTAAACAAGGAGCACAGTACCTTTTAAAGACAGAGCGCAAGTGACCAGCAGGCATTCACTACTAGTGTTTAGCTCAAGGTTGAAACCTTAAATTGTTTCAAATTAAAAAAAAAATTAAAATTTCCTCGGGTGGTCCGTTGGCATATTACAGCACTTTGAGACTGCAGTTCAATTCTACTTTTCAAAATTTTTATTTTTTCATGTTTAAATTAATATTTTTTTAGTAATTTTTATTATTTGGTGTGATAATATAATAAAAAAAATTATTTTAATATATTTTCAATATAAAAAAAACTTTAAAAAACAACATTTTACTAGCACACTTTACATCGTCTCTGTAGCTGGATATTCATGTTTGGTCGGTGCCAGAGAATTCGAGAGTTTTCCAAGCTTGGAATCTTTGCGCTTCAAAATGTTGACATTTATGAAACAAGGACCATTTACCATTCTCAAAATGCAAGAATAGCAACTTCATGTTAGTAGAGGTTAAATATAACTCTGACAGGAACAGTTGGTACAAACATTAGCTAGTATTCGATTAAATTGTCAATTGTTCTGTACACGAACACAACGAATGAGTTAGTGATTTCATAATCCAGTCTAAAGTTCATGAATCTAAAGCGTAACAGTATATTTTTCCAATGTACAGAGCTTACTGTTAAAAACAAGCATATTTTACACATCCCTGGAGCCATTCGGAACTTTTGTCTCAGAACCCGACTTGATGTCA
This sequence comes from Populus trichocarpa, assembly GCF_000002775.5. Lineage (NCBI taxonomy): Eukaryota > Viridiplantae > Streptophyta > Magnoliopsida > Malpighiales > Salicaceae > Populus > Populus trichocarpa. The sequence continues at coordinate 15,675,616 of NC_037287.2, read as the reverse complement.
GTCTCTAACACCTTCAGCCATGAATCCACCTGAGGAAGGAGGGGAGGACATGAAACATCAACTTAAAATATATTGATACTTGTGGAAATAACAAGAGAGCTCTCTTAATATGGAAAACTCTGGCGTCAAAATGGAAAAGAATGGTTTTCTAATAGATGGTTTTCAAAAACATTAACCGGTGCTGTGTTTATCATCTGAATCTATTTGGTGTCATCTCTAAATAAATTGTTTGCAAGCGAAATTTCAAAGTACTTTCAAGTGAGCAATATTTTCAATGATAACTATGAGCACATGAAGGCACACAACAGGATGCAACAAAACACAAGCAGGAAGCTCAGTTGTAGGCCATTCTTATTTTATCATGCCTCCCTAAAATTGTTTATCACTTAATTATCAAACAAATTAGAAATTACATGGCATCAAATGAAACACTAACGTGCTTGTATTGATAGAAGGTTCTTATGCAGACAAAGATTCAAGTTCACCTTAATCACCCCCTATCAATCAAGGGAAAAAACATAGGGCCATACCAAGAAATTGTACAAAAGGAAAGTCACCGTATCCTTGGAAAGGATGCAGTAGATCAAGCAACGATAACATATTTATGTGGGTGTGGATGCGTGTGCATATTTATGCCCTCATTTGCATATGTTTACAGAAGTTTTCGTTTAATTTGATTAGAAAATAGAATACATTGGCACCTATCAACTGCATTGAATACTGTGAAGCGTATGAACAATAATGGAATTACCTGTACTTCAGAAATGCTTGAGCATTCATATCGCAGCCCTTGACGAGTTAAGATATAAAAGGAATGCCATGTCTGATCAGATTCTCGTGTAAGGCTTGGGAGAGAACCTACTTCAACAATATCTGATAATAGAGTGGAATCTTGAGGACTCAAATCTGCATAAATTTCTTTTCAATCAGCAAGAAATTTGAATGCAGATTCAAATAACAAAATCAGATTGCAACTTAAGTGATATTTGAAACCCAAAGAAAAAAAAAAGTAGCAGTAGCATCACCAACACAAGTGGAGCAGGTAAAAGCTGAGAACTTCAAATTTTCTGTTGAACATATTTTTCCTGGATATAGGAGGTCTCCCATGCTAATGCATCACCATGTATTGGCAGAAAAAGAAAACACAACAAGATGGAAAAAGTACAACATACTATAAGCTATAGGGAAGGGAAGAGAAAGGTGGATATGGAGGATGAGTACTATTGTGATGGTTGTCCCTCCTGATCATACTCGCTGATTTTGAGACATAAATCATCACAGGTGCTCTAAAAACCCACAGATGGCTAAAAGCATGGGTGACATTAGGGAGGGAAAAAGGAAACCAGTTACCTGTGGACAACAAATAGAAAAAGATGCACGGTCCATTAAGGACAACAAAGCGAGGAAGCCAATCATCTACATCAGTATCATCAAGTGGTGGAGGCTCCCCAGGTAGAGCTGTCCATCTCTGTAAAGGAGGGAGAAAAGAGGTGGAAAAAAGAACTGTTAACTGCTAGGTCCATAAAAAATTGCAGTAAAATCTGAAAAGAGAGTGGCGTAAGCAAGTAGGAGAAATTCATTACAGTTCGGATGTACAAATAACCAGAGAACCGAGCAGAGCGCAGAATTTCATCAACATGTTGCAACCTGTACAGAAAAGAATTTGCTGTTGATTTGCATTAACCAAGAGCATTATTCCAACTTATCAGAAACCAAGCATGCTGAATTTCATGTTTTGTCACGTTGAGATATTCAAGAGTTGAATATGAATTATTGTAAATAAACATTATAAATACGCAACCAATTTTGAAAGGAAGGTCTAAGTTCATTTTATTACTAATTCTTGAAACTAAAACTTTCATACAAAATGGAAGATTGAGAACAATCTCTTGACAATATTCAGGTCCAAAATTAAATTTTAATCATAGTTTTCCCTAACTGCATCATTTGTTTGTGTTCACTTCTGCTGATCATTGCCAATTATCTAATCAATAGATTTATTATCTGCTGTGCTAAATCGACCACTACAGTTTTCCAGCCTAGGATAAAGTAGTCCTTACTGAGCTTTCAAGTGAGCTTCCCTCTCTTCTAAGTAAGCAAGTTCTGATCGAAGTGATTCTAACTCTACCACACTTAACTCAACCTGCAAATCAAAATACAATTTCCTGATTATACACCATAACTTTAAAATAATCCATAAGCATGTCTTAAAGGGTTGTTTGACAAACCTTTTCCTGACCATTGGTGCTAGAACCCCATGACAGCCTTCGCAGGCTAAACAAATTCAGCATGAATGCAGCACTTAGTAGTTTTCTCCCAGACCAGAAATGGCTACTTGACCTATTCTAAATCAGAGGAGGAAACAAAATCGATACAAAGCTCGCGGATCACTCTCTCCTTCGTTTCCTTTTCTTCAAGGAAAAAATAAGTACCTGGATGAATTATCAATTTTTGGCTGTTGAGTAGATGAAGTTATGGTTTGAGGAGTGTCATCACCAGAGGTTGAGACTTGAAAGTGATCGGGGATAATATTTAACCTCCCAGGACTATCATCCATGAAGCTACGTGTTTACTTGAAGAAGTTGATACAAAACCTATGGCAAGAAAAGAAAAACAGATCAGAATGAGAGATATGCACTAGATAATTCAACTTGAACAAACGATTAACTTTATAAAGTTCAGCACATAAAAATCAATCCCTCCAATCAATGCATGCTTGAATATGCTTTAAAGGCTTGGAATATATTGCCTAGGGGCAGTACATATATATAATCACACGGGAAACAAAAAACCACCAAAAAACTCAAGAGGACTCGATCAAACTAAATTTCCAGCAAATCATAAAAATTAATCGGAGCATTCTTGCAATGGATGCATTCCGATGGAAATCTAAAATAAAAGCTACCAAAATAAACAAACACGTAAATCGCCAACCCCATAAGTTCTTCTCCATTAAGCCCTTAGAAAGAAGCCTCATCAACCTCAAATCACCAATAAAAGAAGTGCTTGAGATTTCCCAGATAGCACAAAGCTCCACCAAAATCACACCAATTTCTACACTAAAATCAACAACTACACGACACCAGAGGATAAAAAAGAAAAGGCAACCGACCCATCAAGTCATACTCAAAGAATCTAATCAAATCTCATAACAACAAAAATCTTTTGAAACAAAAAGCGAACTTAATTACATAGCCTTGCTGCAGCTCACATAAAAAGAAAAAAGAATTTCCTTGATCATCAAACAGATAAGATAATAATTTAAGAATAGATGATTAAAGACAAAGTGGACTGCTTTACTTACCGTATGTATGCCTTTTGTCTATCGTAGAAAGAGACTTTTTTTGGTTTTCTTTATTACACAGAAAGAAAGATTAATGGATATCGTTATGTTGTGTTTTGCTTCTTCTTGTTGAGCACACGGAAAGTGGTTTGACCCACCATCGAAGTATATATACAACATCGTGACTGTTAGGTATAGTAGTTTTTTTGGTTGTTTGAACTTCATTTTTGCTCTTATATATTCATCAATCCTCTACTTCTGTCCATATATTTCAAAACTCATCAATATTATCTTTCTACTTTTCAAAAAAGTATAATGTAAGGCAAAAATCATTAAATAGCCCTTTTCAATTACTTTTTTTAAAAAATTTTATGAGATATTATAACATGCGAGAGAGAAAAAATGATAGAAAAATAAAATAAGAATATGAACAAAAGTGCGCTTTTTATTGGTTATTTAGTAGTAAAGGGTAAAATTTCATAATTATCCTTTTGGGCCTTTCGTTTCGTTGGCTCTTCTTGCTATGGCCACTGGCATTATTGGCCATGGTTCCTATGGCATAGGAATTTGGCAGGTTCCCGTGTCCTCCCTTTTTTTTAAAAAAAAACGCCCTCCTATTTTCTGTCCTTGTTATACAAGAATTTCAAATCAGATAGCCCCATGGATAATACATGATTCAAACAGCTACAATAATATAAATATAAAGGTTTCCTATTTAGTTTAATAGTCTTTGTTTTTTTTACAGCAGAGGAAGTGATCGAGAGAACGAACAGGTACTAATTGATTAGAAACTGTTCAGTTTGCTTTCAGAGTCTTGTGCACTAGCTTAGATCTAAAACCTAAAATATTGTTATCAATGTTGTTGTCTACTCCATTCAAGAAGTATCCAACTGGGATTTTTTTTTTTTTTTTTTGAGTTCTTTTAGGTCTTTTGATTTTATATCCACTTGGAGAGGTGTAAGTTGATTAAAGAACTCGGGAGGACGACTTTGGCAGTGTTAAACAGTGAATTAATAGAGTCTGGTGAAGCTGTTGCCAAAGCTGATGAAGAAAAAGTATGACTCTGGGAAGAATGTCTGAATTTAAGAGAAGTGAAATCCTTACAGAAGAAGTTAAATCATTCAAACATCGTGATGCTTACAGAACTTATTCGCGAAAACAGCATTTTGTATTTCGTTTTCGAGTACATGGAACAGAACCTTTATCAAGTCCCTGGACACAGGAAAACCATGTTCTCAGAAGCTGAAGTTAGGAACTTGAGCTGTCAGGTGTTTCAGGGTCTTGCTTATATGCATCAAAAAGTATATTTTCATCGCGACATGAAGCCAGAGAATTTGTTAGTTACTAATGACATCGTAAGATTGCTGATTTGGGTCTTGCAAGAGAAATCAATTCGTTGCCACCATATACACAATATGTCTCCACACGCTGGTATCGGGCGCCTGAGGTGATGCTACAATCAGATTTTTATAGTTCTAAGGTTCATGTGGGCTATGGGTGCTATCATGGTCGAGTTATTCACTCTCCGTCCGCTTTTTCCTGGTACTACTGAAGCAAACCAGGTGTATAAAATATGAAGTGTACTAGGCAGTCCGACAACGGGTTCCTGGGTTGATGGAATTCATCTTGCAAGGACTAATAGCTACCAATTTCCAAAGTTTGATGGTGTCCAGCTTTCTGCGTTTATACCATCTGCTAGTGAGGATGCAATCAACTTGATCAGGAAGCTTTGTTCTTGGAATCCTTCAATAGGTCCTCTGCTGAGGAGGCCTTGGAACATCCTTTCTTCAGAAGTTGCTTTTATACTCCGTCTTCTCTTCCTTCAATGCCGCTGGTACGGGAGCAATTCTATCTGCTGGAAGAAGGGAAGAATTAGAGCATAAACGTGATAAGAGACATCATGGAGCTTTGTCTAATTCAACGCCCAATTACTATTTTCCTCCCACCAATTATAAGTGGCATGATGTTGAGTACAGTGGTGCATCGTAACTTTGATGGACCAGCCAGGATGTTCCGAGTTGTGCTAAACAATTGGGATTTGAACCGCAGTATATTAACTCGGGCAGAACTAAATATTGATTTTTTTTTAAACGCAGTTATGTTGACTAAATATTAATTTTTTTCTCTCATTCGACCCGTAGAGCATGAGTTATATAGCTATTATCAATTGGGTCCATAATGTCAATGCATGATGGGTCAGTCAGATAACACAATAGTGACAGAAATATATTAGTGGCAAACATTAAGTGATAGGACTATCCATCAAAATAGCATCTGTGGCCAAGATTAGAAGTGAAGGCTCTCTCCTTTCTTTCTGCAGGGCTGGCGGCTTATGGAACACCAAACTATGGCTTCTTCTATCACCCTTCAAAGTACTCTACTTAGGTCCAACTTTCTTGGTCAAAACAACTGCTTCAATCATCCTCATAAACCATACTCTTTGATCCCCAAAGATCATAGGCTGAAACTTAAAACATGTGCCAAACTTGACCTTTTCGAGATCCTGGGAGGCAGAGGACTCTGTAATGGAGAAAAAGGTGTGCAACAAGAACTAAAGAGAAACATTGAAGAACAAGCATCATCAACTGCTGGTAGAGAAGAAAATTCAGGTAGCTTGGAAAAATCAAGTGTGCCGGATGATGCTTTTGAAAAAGAGCTGATGGGATTAACAGGGGGTTTTCCAGGTGGAGAGAAGGGATTGAAAAGATTCATTGAGGAAAACCCATCTCCAAAGAAACAATCAGTTCCGAAGCTTACAATCACAAGCAGGCCAAAACCACCAGAACTGCCACTGCTGTTGCCTGGTATGATTGCCATTGTGAAGAACCCGAATAACCCATTTTACATGTACACTGGCATTGTTCAACGAATCACTGACGGAAAGGCTGGAGTTATCTTTGAAGGAGGAAACTGGGATAAGCTAGTTACTTTCCGCCTGGAAGAGCTGGAACGTAGGGAGAAGGGCCCTCCAGGAAAAAATCCCAGGTCCGCAATAATTGAAGCATTCTATGAAGCTGAATCACAATCATCTTCCTAATTACATTTTCCTGTTGCAAATAGTGTTTGCTCAAATCCTTTGAATATGTATCAATTCCAGTTTAGACAGAGCAATAAACTCCATTTTGTAACAATCTCACACCATCAAAGTATCAATAATCAACAAACCAGGAAAACCTCAATTATTTGTAAAAATCTCACACCATCAAAGTATCAATAATCAACAAACCATGTGTGAGCCAAGAAAACCTCAATTACATTGAAAATTCAATTAGTGATTGTGTTTCAGTGAACTCCATACAAAGCAATGGTATTGGTTGAAATGAACTCTTGTATTTGAAAACTAAAAGAAGAGTAAAAACGAATGTTGCAGCTCCCTTTTCAGAGCTTCGAGAGAAGCTCAGATACATCCACCCAACTGCCAAAGGATTGCATAAAGAGGTAAATTAGTAGCCAGCAACTGAAAGAATGAGAAGCAAGAAAAATATATCATGCTTGTGAAGTGAATTGTGCGTGTCTTGTTCAATGCATGCTATGCATGACTTACTAGCTGTTGGATTACCTAACAATTCATTTGTTTAACAACCCAGAAGAGACACACAAAACAATCTGTTTTATTGCGTCAAATGCAAGGAGAAAACATGAAATCAGAATACAAACAAACTCTAACGTTACCCTTGCAATATATTAGGCTTCATAACCAAGCTTAGAAGATTAAAAAAAAAATCAAAATCAAAATGCTCGAGATATCAGAAGCAAAATCTATGACAATTTGTTTACAACTTGACGCATAACAACAAATTTCAATTTCAATGCCTCTTCTTGCACTTGCACTAAACTAGCAACCTATTTACCACCAAGGCTAAATAATTAGCACCCAGCAGTAGCATAATTCAGTGTTTCATTAGTAATCAGATGACCATATTGAGAATGCAGGTGAGCTTATTACGTAAACAACACGTAAAAAAATATTTTAACATACCAAGATCGCCTCAATCTCCTCATTCGAAACCGGAGTTCGCTTGGGCTGAAGAGAAGCTTTTCCTCCAACAGCAGTTGAAGCCTTCAAGCTAGAAAAAAAAGCTTGATAAGCACTCCCAGATGTCAATGCTTCTTCCGGCTGCGACCCATTACCTAACAATCAATTTCCTCAACACTCAGTATGTAGCAGCCTTCGGAGACAGTTCAGTTCATATTTCCTAAAGCATATATTATAAGTTAACGAAAATTGCATATTTTATACTTCATGATCGCAAATAAACATGCAGCAATGGATCTCGACTAATACTAATTATAGCGAAAACAATCACAATCATTTGATTTATGGGACCTACAGTTCAATGGATGGTGTAATGGTATGTGTTGCTACTTCCAAAACAATTTTTAACAACAGATCACATCAAGCAATAAAAAAAGAAGCAATAAGGTGAAATCAAAGATTAATAAAAGACGTGTGAACCAGAGGATTTGGTGGAGTGTCTTTGAGGGAATTTGATGCGAGGGATTCTCTTCAAAGCTTGTGCTCCTCCCATCTCTCTCTTCTTTTTTCTCTGTGTGAATTGAAACGAAGTGAAGGAGAGTCTTCTTCTGGTGCAATTGACGGCGATGTTAGCGATTTTTGTCAAAGAATAGCTTCGCTTACGTGTTTCTTCTTGTACATTTGAATGTTTTCATGTGCAATCTGTGCCGTTGATCTTTCTAATGTTGGTCCCACTTGCTTAGGGATCGGTTAGCTCTTTGGGACCGGGTTTGTGTTCGGGTCTCCCCAACTGGGCTGGTGCGGTCCACTTTTCTGTTTTTTTTTCCCTTAATATTTATAATAATATACTGTAAATATATCTTTTTGGATCTAATATTTATATGCTATTATATAGTGTATATTTAATTGTATAAAAAAATATTATGCATATTTAAAATTTCTATGTTCACAATTGAAAAAAAAAAACTAAGATATTATTTGTTGCATTGTTCAAAGGTGTTTTTTTGCACTTTAATTCTTGTAATTTAAATTTTATTTTTCAATCATAAAACTTTATTTTTATTACATTTTAGTCTTCCGTCAAGAGAAAGAAAAGAGTGAAAGCTTTTGACTAGCCACAATTTAGCTATAAAAAACACTAATAATATTATCATTGGTTCGTCTTAAAGTGATGAGGTGGTTTGAACCTTCAATCAAGTTGATAAAAGTATATCAGAAACCAAAAAATATGTTTTGATTTGACATTAAAAACATTAATTTTAATATCAATGGGTTTGTTTTGAAGAGATGAATTCAATAAAGATGGTTTGAACCTTTAATCATGCTGAAAAAAAAAGTAAATTAGAATTCAAAAGGCGTGTTTTTGATTTGATTTAATATATATATATATATATATATATATATATATATATATATATATTCTAAAATGACAATTTATGGCTCATTTACTTATGTAGTGCATTGCGTTAATAAATGAACTCTTAGTCTCTGACTTAATCACGTTTTAATACATAATTTTAGTATACTTTGTTGTCAAAAATGTTGTGTTATATCATACTATTGAGCAAGAATATTTAGTTTATCATAATAAAAGCATACAAAACATAAAAGATTGTTCAAGGTAAGCTTAGAGTGCATATAATTTTAAATCTATAAACATGCAAGAAAAACAAATTCAAGACAATCAAGTTTTCAACATAAATGTAATTAAAAAAAATTAGCATGCATACTAAATATATATTAAAACTTACAATATATATAAGTTCAAATTCCTAGCATGTATACTAATTGATGGGGACACCGAACCGGAAACATTGGTTACGCACGCGTATGATCATAGACGATGGATGATAGCCCAAACCATTGAGAAATTGGGCTTTAACTTATGTTTTTGGGTTTAATTTATATGAACTTTTAGTTAAGATTTATTAATTTGGTTTTATTTGTTGGGTTTGATTTAATTATTGTTAGGTATTTTATTTAGTGGGCCATAAGCCCAAACGCTTATTCTAGTTAGGGTTTTAGTATTTATATCCTATTTTTCTAAATGTTAGACAGTTTTGATGATTAATGAAAATTTGCAGATTTTGCATATCTCCAATCCCCTTTCTTCTCTTTCTTTATTTTCTCTTCTTCAGCTGCTTCTCTAAAAAGCTTTTTTCTGTTCTTGCTTTAATTTTATTATTTATTGTTCCGCATCACTAATAATATAAATAACAATGCTTAAATTAAAACAAAGAATGACCCTTACTTATTAAAGCACTTTAAATGAATAAAACTCTTGTTATAGTAAATAATGAATCATTTGTCCTTAAGGCTTTATTGTTCATCACTTATGCATTTAAGATGTTTGCAATATGCTTCACAAGATTCTAACAACATCATCTTAGTTTAGATATACTTTTAAACAAGGTCTTTGAACCAAAATAAAAGAACTCAAATATCTCTCAACAAAGTATGAACCTAAACTCTAGGTTTGGGAGGAAAAAAAATTCAAAGCTTAAAAGATAATGAAAACACTGGAAATGAGGTGGGAAAGAGTATGAAGAAATCTGAAAAACTCAAGTTATAAACTCTTCTTTCTCCCTCGTTTTTATAGTGGATTTTGGAACCTAAAAGTTTGAACAATTAATAAGAATTAATTCCAATCATTATCAACATTTAATTAGCCACCATAAATTAAGAATTAAGTCTAGAAAAACCAAGGGTTATTTGAGTGTGAAAACCAAGGGTTCTTTGAAATTAATTTCTCATTCACCTATAATTTAACTAAATCATGTTAATTAATCAAATTTCCAACAATCTCCCACATGAATGAAAATTGTCTCACCGATTTGAAAACGACTCAAAGATTTGTTCAGAGATACTGACTTAGCAAATTACTATATCAAGATATGTAACTTTTAACTTTGAATATTTTTTAGTGAAATATTATTAGACTTACTCGGCTAAATAGTGAACGTGATGTCTTGAATTATTAAGTCTTTTGTGTAAACTAGGATAATAGTACTCACATAGTTCTTTTGGTTCTTACTATTATGTTCATTTTGGCCTTGAACAACACTTAGATTCATGGATTTTTTAGAAAATTCAACCTTTATCAAAATTCTCAAAGAACGACCACATTTCTCACTTATATAAGTGGTCTTTCATTAAGAGTATTATGTTATACTCCACTTTGTGTACCAAGATATTAAAATCATTAAGGATTCACCTCACCTTTATTATGTTATACTCCACTTTGTTTACCAAGATATGAAAATCATTAAGGATTCACCTCACCTTTTATCACGCTACAGCTAACATTTATTTTATCATAGGAATAAATAAAAAACTGTAATTTCCTGGTGCTACCAAAAATGTTACATGACTTAGTTTTCCATTTGAACCTAGATTTTGAGATCTCCAATCAATTAGGTATGATTACCATCATTACACTATTTCATCTTTTAAAGGCTTTAAGTCCATTACCCTAGATGAATTATACACAAGTTTCTTTAACAAACCTTTGGTTAACGGATCCATAATGTTTTTATTTGACTTTACATAGTTAAAATAAATAATTATATTCGAGAGTAAGTTCTTAATGGTATTATATCTATGATGTATATGTCTAGACCTACCATTATACATACTACTTTGTACCCTTTCAATTGCTGACTGATTGTCGCAATGAACACAAATAGCTGGCATTGGTTTTGGCCAATATAAAATATCCTTTGAGAAATTTCAAAGTCATTTAGCTTCTTCTTTAGCTTTATTAAGAGCAATAAACTCTGATTCAATCATGAATCTTACGATAAATGTTTGTTTAGATAATTTTCATGACACAGCTGCTCCATCAAGTGTGAAGACATATCCACCAGTGGATTTTAAATCCTTAATGTTAGATATTTAATTGACATCATTACACCCTTCAAGTACAACCGAGTAACCAGTATAGTGTAACTCATGGTCTAAGGTGTACCTTTAATATCTGAGTACCCTTCGCATTGTTTTTCATTGATCTATACGTGAATTACCTGTAAATCTACTCAGTTTGTTAACTAAGTAAGCAATATCAAGTCTTGTATAATTTATAACATATATCAAGCTCCTAATTTTCCAAGAATAGTCTAATATGTCTATTCCTTTGCTTTTATTTTTGAACAAATAGACACTTATGTCCTTTGGTGTTTTCACAATGCTATTTTCTTCTTTAGAAAATTTATTAAGAACTTTCTCAACATAATAAGATTGGGATAATACCAATCCGTTAGATGTCCTAAAAGTTTTTATTCATAGTATAACATCTATAACATCCAAGTTTTTCTTGTTAAACTTGTTTAGTTAACATTTTCATAATAGACTTGATCATGTGATCATTATTGTCCAAAATAAGCATACCATCCACATAAAGACATACAATGACATAAATTTTATCTATATTTTTTTCACATAAATACATTTATCAATTTTGTTGATTTTGAACTCATTTAACAACGTAATCTTGTCAAAATTTTCATATCATTATTTAGGTACTTGTTTTAAATCATAAAGTGATTTGATAAGCTTGCAATTCTTTTCTTATCCATGGATAATAAACCCCTTTGGATGTTCCATGTAAACCTCATAGGTCACCATTTAAAAAAGTTATTTTATATTTATTTGATGTATTTCAAGCTTGATAATAAATGCAATGACTATTTCAAGCATTTTTAGTTTATGTAGCATAAAGATTCTTTTACGTTGTTACTACCAAAACTTGAACACCGAAGAGAAAAGTAAAATCTTTTTAAAAAAGAAATGAGCAAAAAATACATGAAGTTGGCTAGTACACTTTTAAAAGCATAGAAGTTAAGAAAGATCCATTTTCATAAGACTCATAGTTTTCATATTGATATGTCCAAACATATCATGAGGACCAAAAAAAAGCCCTAAAGTTGGATGGTATGCCAAAACATACCTTGTTGGGCCTATCGATGGTGCGAAAACCATAAATTCTGTGGAAATGGTTTTTTTCGTGGCTTTTGTGCTTTGAAAAGCCTGCCGTCTAACTTAAGGCGTATTTTGGGCGCGTATTTTGGGGTTTTATGATATGTTTTCTTTGTGAAAATGGGTATTTCACGACTTTTGTGGTTTGAAATTTTGGGATGGGTTTCACTTTCAGTAGCATCAAGTATACCAGAAACTCTGTTCTTTCCTGATGCAATTCACGTAAAAGTCTGGAAAATCGTAACGTATAACATGGCAACCTGTAAAACGATTCAAAGAAAGGGACCGTTCAATTAGGATGCTGATTGATTTCACCTAGTTGCCCTCAAGTATTAGTCCTTAATTAGCCAAAACGCGTTTTATGACTTCATCGAACAACGTCAATTTCAAGAACAAGTCCGAGTCTTATTTTCATCTTTGCGAGGAACATGACTTCAACTGATTGTTCTTTTGTTTTGCTGTGGTTGGATGTTTTGAACAGTATAACTGGTGACATGTAATGTTTCCCGTCAAAAGAATAGCTAAGAAGGTCAGAAGGAAGATTTTTTTTTTAATAAAGTAAGAAATTAACTTGTAGTTTGGGGCACGATATTTGATTTGATTTTACCCTTTGTTATAAAAAAACTAATGGTGTGAAAAGGCTAGCTATTTACAACTGGCTTGCTCCTAAACAGTATATAACGTAGCTAGAGTCTCTCGTCATTACGTTGGATCGTATTAATTAAGGGTTTAATTAACACTAACCCTCATCTATTGTAAGATTCATCAGATCGAAATATTGAATGGGAAAAAGGAAAGTCTCGAACACAACACCAAACGGTTGTTGGCATGATTAATTTTATTAATTAGTTAATATTTGAAGAAGAAAAAATCCCATCACTACAGTTATTTCCAATCTCTATCCTGGCCACTTGATCGAATGCTTATTGATGAATCCCCATACCTATTTAGTATGAGGTTACTAGTTTCCACAGCCAAGACAAATAATTTACCCCGTAGAAAAGCAGCGTGCATCTGCCATTTCTGCAACAAAGTAAGTAAGAACCCTGGCTATGCCATTGCACGAGAAAACGCCTGCTCGAAATTAACAAACTCGAACTCGAACTCGAAAGAGACATTCTTAAGTTTTCTCGTATCGACTGTCTTGTAAAGCTGTAATTTAATTACCTCATCACAAAGTTAACTGTCATGACCTTATGATCTCCAATCAAATAAAAGGTATTGACCTTTTCAAAGATGCTTAAAAGTTTTCTTCTCTTACGGGCTCCACTGTGTACTGATTAATTTGATAGATCATCACTTCAATGCTTTGACTGAGGGACGTTGCAAATACTTTTCCATATCGTATGCTTGACGGTCCAGTCATCCACTTGTGTTTCCTACGTTCCAGCCTTCATGTGTACATTACTTCTTTTGCATCAAATTAATCACACTTGTGCCCCATAAAACACTCCATCCTCTATTTGACTAGCCCATCACCCTTCAGTATAAATACACTCCACCCTTAGTTTCAACTGCCACAAACATCTCTCTTTTCCTCTTGTGCTAGCTACTTTTTTCTGTCTCAAAATGTTTACCTCTTCAATCTCTTATTTAAATAGCATGCTGTATGACACTAAAAAAGGCACTAGGGGAAGCAAGGGAACAAATTTGATATATAGAGATGAGTTGAGCAAGAAGATATCACCAAAGAAGTTAAAGAAAGATGGTAATTGCTTGGCAATTAAAGAAGAAGATGCGAGGAAGAATTTTGAGAAGAGAGGGTATGCCAGCAGTGTGCAAGAAAAAGATGTGATCAGAGTGAAAGTTAGGATGACAAAACAAGAAGCAGCTCGATTAATGGCCAAGTGCAAAGAAGGGGGGCTTCTTGAATTCAAAGATGTCGCACATGAACTTGTCCAACTTCCTGTTAATCGTGTTAGTGTTGTGTCCTCTAATGGTGGATATGATGGTGTGCTTCATAGCATCCCTGAAGAAGAGTAGTTTGAACTTTGAACTACAATTACCAGTTTCCTTAATGGAATCAAAAGCCACAAAAGGAAGAATCTAGTGATTGCTGCTATCATACATGTATAAACTCCTTAACGGTGGATCCACAATAGGGTAGCACAGAAATTGTCGTCCACGATGGTGGATCATACATCATAGGATTAGTTAGTTTGCAGCATGAAGCTTTAAGAGCTAAGAATACTTTTGAATTTTGTAATTATTCCCGTGAAAAATTAAAAATCATTGATTTTACAACTGTATGCGGTGCATATAAAGCGAACAAATATGTTTGTTGTCTAAATGTATGATCATAGAGTTTCTTGGAACAAGGACTTTGAAGTTTGAACTGCGTGTCCTGCTTGAAAGATGATATTTGACCGATTCATTCCGGGAGTTCTTATTGTTGATGATTTTGTGGATGACAAAAACCACCACTCTATTAGTCCTTTATTCTAGGAAATTATAATAAATCAAGTAAAAGGTATATGGAAATGCCTACAGAACCCCGATGTGATGTCCAAAACTCGTAGGTCAGGCAAAGGATAGACTTGGGCTGTATACAGACCGTTTTCATCTATAGTTCTGCTCAAAATTATCTTCTTGGTTGTCAATCGAAGAACAGTTAAAAAGAGGGAAAAAAAAGTGCAATGCAATGAAAAAATGGCAAGAGGTAAGCTGGTATGAAATAGACAGGAAAGAAAAACAATAAACAACCCACAAAAGAAAGGATAAGATAAATTTAGGAGGGTGTTCATACTGTAATAGTTGTTGTTTTTTAAAGTAATTTTTACTTAAAAAAGCATTAAAATAAGAATTTTTTGTGGAGTGTCGGATCAAGTGCTTTATGTCTTTGGAGTAGATTAGTTTTCATGAAATCTGGGTTGATGTTATCTTATTTGACAGTGTAGATTTCTACAGATTAAAGACTTAATTAGTAGAAGCCAGATAATAACGTGGGACTTTTCAATTTCATGTCGAAGTAAAAAGCAACCGTTTGGATTTCAAGGTCGTATTTCTAATCATCTTTTGCTCGGAAATTCACTCTGGCCACTTGTGCTCATTAACTGAACTTGGATTCTAGTAGTTTCATCTTGACCTCTGTGTTCTGCCAATAAGATTTCCCAAAAAAATAAATTATGCAGTTTTCCAAGTGGTTAGTTCTTGGTGATTCGGTCAATATACAATAGTAAAAACGAATTTCATCTGGTCTTTTCCTCTTCTTTTCTTCCTTTTGCATTTAATCCAACGTAATTTAATGCTAATGAAGAAAGCAGAATAACGGTACGAAGCAGCACAAAAACCAGTGCGCAAGATGTGGTTTACTTATTCGAGGATTTTGTTTCTTACATTGTGAACCCATTTGCTTGCTGTAATTGACTATATATTAGTTGCAAACAAAATAAATTTATTAAAGGATTTGCAGTCATCACTCAGTAGTTAGTACTAAGGTTACCACAATCCATCCTATTTGCCCTTTCAAATTTCTGGAGCCTAAAATTAACTTTCTCGTGTATCGACACTTTTTATTGCTGCGCTCTTGGCTATGCAATATGAGAAAGGAATGGTATGTTTCTCCTCAACTTTCACTCCCTTCTTACTTCAGCGATGTGGAGCATGAAACTAGGGTATTTTACACCACCGTACACTTCTTTTGCATTTAATTGTCCTTGTTATTAAGATGGTGTTTTTGGTTAGGCAAAAGGTTAATTAATTAATCATCACACGATAGGGATTAATAGAATTCCATTCAAATCTGGTCCCCATTGGCTTTATTTATATGTATAGGTCCAAGAGGCAAACTGGCAGCAGTACAAAAAGCAAAGAGCAGCTGATGCAGCCCTCTATGACAAAATGAAGGAAGCTGAGGCACAACAAGCTACTGGAGATGCAGCCTTGTATTCTCTTCAACAAGCTGCTGAAGGAGACCTCTACAAAATAAGAAACAAGTTAAAGCAATCCAAAGAATGGCAGAAGCACAAGGGTTTTACTTGATCACACTACTCGAATTACTTGGTGGCAGCTATGCTGCATACAAAAACATGTTCCAAGAAATTGCTGCTATAAATGCACAGGCAGTCCATGGTTTGCAGCCAGAGATTAACATTTGGAACAGTGGCGGTGCTGATGGGGTAAAGTAGGTGGTGCTATGAAGGATATTGCTGGTGTCTATACTACGGGGTCTCTGCGCTCAAGACTCTGCAAGAGCAAACTGGGATGCTGCCACCAGCTTGGCTCGACACATTGACTGGTGGTACTAGCACTTCTAATAATTTGAGTCTGGCTCTCTGTGCACTCTTTTAGGGGGTCCAGCACTAAAACAATATACTACTCCTATTAAAGGCTCACCAAGCTTGCATTCGGTGCTATTTATAGCATTGAATATTAGTTTGGTTAAAATAAATTACGAGCGACTCAGAAATTAATCTTAAAAATAAATTAATTGGCATGTTGTAAAAATTCAAAACCCTCTATAAACTTTTATCCCAAATAGAAACTTTTTTTTATTGTTTATATAGTAAAAATAAAAAAAAATTAAAATTTATCTAAAAAAACACTCAAGTTTTTAGACAGGAGAAGTTCTAAACAAAATTGAACTTTAAACTTAAACTTAAACTTATCCACATAGCTTGTTATCAGGTTTTAAAACTAGGATTTGAGTTTATTGTAAAATAATTTTTTGAGCTATAACATATTATTTTTTACAAATTTAATTTAGACTTAGGTCTAGTCCATAAAAAAAAATTCAGCTCATTGTCTTCTTCATCTCATGAATAAATTCCGAATTGTTTCATCATTTTTTTTTCCTAGAATTGATTCTTCATAACATGGATAATCTTTTGGGCTACAACATATTATTTTTAGCAAATTTAATTTGGACTTAGGTCTAGTCCATAAAAAAAACTTTACAGCTCATTTACTTGTTCATCCCATGAATAAAGTCTGAATTGTTTCATCATTTTTTTTCTAGAATTAAAGCTGATAATAAGAGAAATTAATTCTAGTAATTCTTTATTACTTTGGGTTCTAAAATCCATCTAAAAATAGGATTGAAAGAAGAGTTTTTTGCATTGTTTTTACATATTTTACAACTTTTTTTCACCCCTGTTTTAGCTCTATATTTCAACCTATTCTCTTATGTTTTAAACTCAATTTTCTTCTTCGTTTTCCTTTCAATCTAGTATTGGTATATATGTCATGTAGTCAATCAGTTAGTTACAGTGATATTGACTTTGTATATATAAATATATTTAATTTATTAATAAAGGTTTGTTTATCTTTAATATTCATTAAATATTTGATTAACGAATCTAGAGTAAAGATAAAGTTATTGGGATAAAAATTCTTTGCAAAGAAAAATATAAAGTTGTTATAATTATATGATTCATATTGCATCAAAACATTATTTCTAAAGTGTTCCTGGTTAATGCTCTATTAAGATTAGATATTAATTAGAGTTGTTCAGACTGCTATATATTATATTCTTTTCTTTATGAAATGAAGTAGTTTTTTTTATAAACTGAGGTACGAGAAATACCTAGAACTAATATGTAATTGCTTGTCAGATGACATGTATATTGAATTTACATGCATGGAAATTCTATATGGAGATATCATTTTTTTTTTCTATGGAAAGACTTATGTGACAGTTGTGTAAATGATCCCTAGACTTGAGATCACTAAGATATCTTATATAGGGAGTGTTATGTTTTGATCCTGCTACACGTTGTCCTAATCAAGAGTAACAAACGAGCAAATATTGTGTATAACATGAATTATATGAAGGTATTTAAATAATTAAGAGAGTATTCTCAAATGGTATTGATTGTAAATTCATGTGCAAGTGATTTTCGCATTGGTATACAAAAACACACCTTGAGTCCCAAAAATATGCATAAAGTTAGCTAATGGGATTTTTAAAGTACAAAAATTACAAAAGATATATTTTGACCAAACTTATGATTTTCGCATTGATATGCAAAAAACCATATCTTAAAGTCTCATAAGGTATCTAAAGTTAGCTAGTAAACTCTTAAAAGCATAAAGGTTACAAAAGATTTATTTTCACAAAACTTAAAATTTTCACACCAGTATACAAAAATATACCATGAAGCCTCAAAAGATGGGTGAAGTTGGCTGGTAGGCTTTTAAAAGCATAAAAGTTAAGAAAAAATTATTTTGATAAAACTTATGGTTTTCATTTTAATATACCAAAAAATATCAAGAGGCCTCACATATATATATATATATATATATATATATATATATATATATATATATATATATATATATTAACAATACTTTAAAAGGGGTGGGAAAGTACTGTAGCTTTCCCGTGCTTTTTTTTTTTCGTTGTACTTATTATTATTATTATTATCAGTGTTTTACTGTGGACTGCACTGCTTTAGTTTTTTTTTTTTTTGCTGAGCTGTCTTTTTTTTTGTTTTTTTTAGCTGTTTTTTTCGTTTTTTATGCCTTTTGGGTTTTTTTTTCGCTTCTTTCTTTCTTTGTTTTTTTTTCTTTTAATAATTTTTTTTGTTTAATTTAGTTTGTTGATGTTAATTGTTTTTATTTAGTTATCCGACTTTCATGACACGGATCCCGGGTTTAACAGGTTAACCTGATTTGACGAGTTAACCCGAAATTTTTTTTTTGTTTTTTTTGTTTTTAATTAATTTTGTTCGTTTACTTTAGTTTGTTAATGTTAAATTTCTTTCTATTTAATTATCATACTTTCATGACACATATCCCAGGTTTGATGGATTAACCTGATTTCACGGGTTAACCCAGTTAATTCTGGGTTGACCCCTCAATTTCTTTTTGTTTTTTTTCTTTTAATAATTTTTTTTTTAATTTAGTTTGTTGATATTAAATTTCTTTCTATTTAGTTATCAGACTTTCATGACATGGATCTCAGGTTTGACGAGTTAACCTGGTTAATTTAGATTTTTTTTCTTTTTCTTCATTAGTTTTTTTCTTCTTATAGGTTTTTTTTCTGTGTTTTTTTCTTTTTAATTATTTTTTTGTTTAATTTAGTTCATTAATATTAAAAAATTTTCTATTTAGTTATCGCACTCTCATGACACGAATCTCAAGTTTGATGGGTTAACCTGATTTGGCGGGTCAACCCACTTGATTCAGATTTTTTTTTCTTCAGTAGTGTTTTTTCTTCCAATTTCATCTTTTAATATTGTAAGTATAACCAAAAGAGATCAACCTTTCACTGTGGATTGCACTATGCAAATCCACAGTGAAAGGTAGATACCTTTTAGTTATAGGTTTTTTTTTTGTTGCCTTTGATTTTTTTTAATTAATATTTTTTTTGTTTAATTGAGTTTGCTAATATTAATTTTTTTTTCTATTTAGTTATCACACTCTCATGACATAGATCCCAAGTTTAATGGATTAACCTGGTTTGGCGGGTTAAACCAGTTGATTCAATTTTGCAGTCCACATTGAAAAAGTTGATGCCTTTAGTTTCTTTTTTTGGTTTTTTTTCTTTGTTTCTTTGTTTTTTAATTATTTTTTTAATTTACTTTCTTAATATTAAATTTTTTTATTTAATTATTAGACTTTTATGACATGGATCTCAGGTTTGACGAGTTAACCTGGTTTGACGAGTTAACCCAGTTGATTCAGATTTTTTTTTCTTCATTAGTTTTTTTCTTCCTGTAGGTTTTTTTCTCTTTTCTTTTTCCTTTTTAATTAATCTTTTTTTAATTTAGTTCATTAATATTAAATCTTTTTTCTATTTAGTTATCACACATTCATGACACGAATCTCAGGTTTGACGGGTTAACCCAGTTGATTCTTATATTTTTCTTTTTCCTCATTAGTTTTTTTCTTTCATTTTCATCTTTTAATATTATATGCAGTTCACAGTGAAAAGGTTAATGCCTTTATTTTATTTTATCTTTTGCTTTTTTTTTCTTTTTATGCCTTTCACTGTGGACTGCACAGTGCAGTACACGATGAAAAGGCTGATGCCTTCTTTTTTTTCTTTTTAATTAATTTTTTTATTTAATGTGTTGATATTAAATTTTTTTTCTATTTAGTTATCAGACTTCCATGACACGGATATTAGGTTTGATGGGTTAACCCAGTTAATTTAGATTTTTTTTCTTTTTCTTCATTAGTTTTTTTCTTCCTATAGGTTTTTTTTCTGTGTTTTTATCTTTTTGATTATTTTTTTGTTTAATTTAGTTCATTAATATTAAATTTTTTTCTATTTAGTTATCGGCTGATGCCTTTAGATTTTCTTTTTTTTGTTCTTTTTGCTTTTTTGTCGTTTTTATGCCTTTGACTGTGGACTGCACAGTGCAGTCCACAGTGAAAAGACTGATGTTTTTTGTTTGTTTTTGTTTTTTTTCCTTTTTAATTAATTTTTTTAGTTTAATTTAGTTTGTTAATGTTAAATTTTTTTCTATTTAGTTATCAAACTTTCATGACACGGATCCCAGGTTTGACGGTTTAACCTGGTTTGACGGGGTAGCCTAGTTAATTCTGGCTTGACCCGTCAATTTTTTTCCTATTTAGTTATCAAACTTTCACGACACGAATCCAAGGTTCGACGGGTTAACCTGGTTTGAAGGGTTAACTCAATTAATTCAGATTTTTTTTAATTAATCTATTTAATTATCACACTTTTATGACACGACCTTGCAGCCAGACCCACATCCAAGGCTATTGGGTCTGGTATTGCAGTCAGGCCCACTTAAACTTTAGTCATGCAAGTTTAATGTTATTTTTAATATTATAAATATTACTCTTGGGTCAGGTGTTACAGCCAAACCAAGACTCTCGAGTATAACTTTGCAGAAAGACCTAACACTTTTAGATCTTAGTTTTTTTTGATATTTTTTATGTAAAAAAAATTGACCCACCGCATCGCGGTCATGTAACTAGTGTGTGTGTGTGTGTGTGTGTGTGTGTGTGTGTGAAGTTGGCAGGTATGCCAAAACAAACCTTGTTGGTCCTATTGATGGTGCGAAAACCATAAATTCTGTGGAAATGGTTTTTTTCGTGGCTTTTGTGCTTTGAAAAGCCTGCCGTCTAACTTAAGGCGTATTTTGGGGTTTTATGATATGTTTTCTTTGTGAAAATGGGTATTTCACGACTTTTGTGGTTTGAAATTTTGGGATGGGTTTCACTTTCAGTAGCATCAAGTATACCAGAAACTCTGTTCTTTCCTGATGCAATTCACGTAAAAGTCTGGAAAATCGTAACGTATAACATGGCAACCTGTAAAACGATTCAAAGAAAGGGACCGTTCAATTAGGATGCTGATTGATTTCACCTAGTTGCCCTCAAGTATTAGTCCTTAATTAGCCAAAACGCGTTTTATGACTTCATCGAACAACGTCAATTTCAAGAACAAGTCCGAGTCTTATTTTCATCTTTGCGAGGAACATGACTTCAACTGATTGTTCTTTTGTTTTGCTGTGGTTGGATGTTTTGAACAGTATAACTGGTGACATGTAATGTTTCCCGTCAAAAGAATAGCTAAGAAGGTCAGAAGGAAGATTTTTTTTTTAATAAAGTAAGAAATTAACTTGTAGTTTGGGGCACGATATTTGATTTGATTTTACCCTTTGTTATAAAAAAACTAATGGTGTGAAAAGGCTAGCTATTTACAACTGGCTTGCTCCTAAACAGTATATAACGTAGCTAGAGTCTCTCGTCATTACGTTGGATCGTATTAATTAAGGGTTTAATTAACACTAACCCTCATCTATTGTAAGATTCATCAGATCGAAATATTGAATGGGAAAAAGGAAAGTCTCGAACACAACACCAAACGGTTGTTGGCATGATTAATTTTATTAATTAGTTAATATTTGAAGAAGAAAAAATCCCATCACTACAGTTATTTCCAATCTCTATCCTGGCCACTTGATCGAATGCTTATTGATGAATCCCCATACCTATTTAGTATGAGGTTACTAGTTTCCACAGCCAAGACAAATAATTTACCCCGTAGAAAAGCAGCGTGCATCTGCCATTTCTGCAACAAAGTAAGTAAGAACCCTGGCTATGCCATTGCACGAGAAAACGCCTGCTCGAAATTAACAAACTCGAACTCGAACTCGAAAGAGACATTCTTAAGTTTTCTCGTATCGACTGTCTTGTAAAGCTGTAATTTAATTACCTCATCACAAAGTTAACTGTCATGACCTTATGATCTCCAATCAAATAAAAGGTATTGACCTTTTCAAAGATGCTTAAAAGTTTTCTTCTCTTACGGGCTCCACTGTGTACTGATTAATTTGATAGATCATCACTTCAATGCTTTGACTGAGGGACGTTGCAAATACTTTTCCATATCGTATGCTTGACGGTCCAGTCATCCACTTGTGTTTCCTACGTTCCAGCCTTCATGTGTACATTACTTCTTTTGCATCAAATTAATCACACTTGTGCCCCATAAAACACTCCATCCTCTATTTGACTAGCCCATCACCCTTCAGTATAAATACACTCCACCCTTAGTTTCAACTGCCACAAACATCTCTCTTTTCCTCTTGTGCTAGCTACTTTTTTCTGTCTCAAAATGTTTACCTCTTCAATCTCTTATTTAAATAGCATGCTGTATGACACTAAAAAAGGCACTAGGGGAAGCAAGGGAACAAATTTGATATATAGAGATGAGTTGAGCAAGAAGATATCACCAAAGAAGTTAAAGAAAGATGGTAATTGCTTGGCAATTAAAGAAGAAGATGCGAGGAAGAATTTTGAGAAGAGAGGGTATGCCAGCAGTGTGCAAGAAAAAGATGTGATCAGAGTGAAAGTTAGGATGACAAAACAAGAAGCAGCTCGATTAATGGCCAAGTGCAAAGAAGGGGGGCTTCTTGAATTCAAAGATGTCGCACATGAACTTGTCCAACTTCCTGTTAATCGTGTTAGTGTTGTGTCCTCTAATGGTGGATATGATGGTGTGCTTCATAGCATCCCTGAAGAAGAGTAGTTTGAACTTTGAACTACAATTACCAGTTTCCTTAATGGAATCAAAAGCCACAAAAGGAAGAATCTAGTGATTGCTGCTATCATACATGTATAAACTCCTTAACGGTGGATCCACAATAGGGTAGCACAGAAATTGTCGTCCACGATGGTGGATCATACATCATAGGATTAGTTAGTTTGCAGCATGAAGCTTTAAGAGCTAAGAATACTTTTGAATTTTGTAATTATTCCCGTGAAAAATTAAAAATCATTGATTTTACAACTGTATGCGGTGCATATAAAGCGAACAAATATGTTTGTTGTCTAAATGTATGATCATAGAGTTTCTTGGAACAAGGACTTTGAAGTTTGAACTGCGTGTCCTGCTTGAAAGATGATATTTGACCGATTCATTCCGGGAGTTCTTATTGTTGATGATTTTGTGGATGACAAAAACCACCACTCTATTAGTCCTTTATTCTAGGAAATTATAATAAATCAAGTAAAAGGTATATGGAAATGCCTACAGAACCCCGATGTGATGTCCAAAACTCGTAGGTCAGGCAAAGGATAGACTTGGGCTGTATACAGACCGTTTTCATCTATAGTTCTGCTCAAAATTATCTTCTTGGTTGTCAATCGAAGAACAGTTAAAAAGAGGGAAAAAAAAGTGCAATGCAATGAAAAAATGGCAAGAGGTAAGCTGGTATGAAATAGACAGGAAAGAAAAACAATAAACAACCCACAAAAGAAAGGATAAGATAAATTTAGGAGGGTGTTCATACTGTAATAGTTGTTGTTTTTTAAAGTAATTTTTACTTAAAAAAGCATTAAAATAAGAATTTTTTGTGGAGTGTCGGATCAAGTGCTTTATGTCTTTGGAGTAGATTAGTTTTCATGAAATCTGGGTTGATGTTATCTTATTTGACAGTGTAGATTTCTACAGATTAAAGACTTAATTAGTAGAAGCCAGATAATAACGTGGGACTTTTCAATTTCATGTCGAAGTAAAAAGCAACCGTTTGGATTTCAAGGTCGTATTTCTAATCATCTTTTGCTCGGAAATTCACTCTGGCCACTTGTGCTCATTAACTGAACTTGGATTCTAGTAGTTTCATCTTGACCTCTGTGTTCTGCCAATAAGATTTCCCAAAAAAATAAATTATGCAGTTTTCCAAGTGGTTAGTTCTTGGTGATTCGGTCAATATACAATAGTAAAAACGAATTTCATCTGGTCTTTTCCTCTTCTTTTCTTCCTTTTGCATTTAATCCAACGTAATTTAATGCTAATGAAGAAAGCAGAATAACGGTACGAAGCAGCACAAAAACCAGTGCGCAAGATGTGGTTTACTTATTCGAGGATTTTGTTTCTTACATTGTGAACCCATTTGCTTGCTGTAATTGACTATATATTAGTTGCAAACAAAATAAATTTATTAAAGGATTTGCAGTCATCACTCAGTAGTTAGTACTAAGGTTACCACAATCCATCCTATTTGCCCTTTCAAATTTCTGGAGCCTAAAATTAACTTTCTCGTGTATCGACACTTTTTATTGCTGCGCTCTTGGCTATGCAATATGAGAAAGGAATGGTATGTTTCTCCTCAACTTTCACTCCCTTCTTACTTCAGCGATGTGGAGCATGAAACTAGGGTATTTTACACCACCGTACACTTCTTTTGCATTTAATTGTCCTTGTTATTAAGATGGTGTTTTTGGTTAGGCAAAAGGTTAATTAATTAATCATCACACGATAGGGATTAATAGAATTCCATTCAAATCTGGTCCCCATTGGCTTTATTTATATGTATAGGTCCAAGAGGCAAACTGGCAGCAGTACAAAAAGCAAAGAGCAGCTGATGCAGCCCTCTATGACAAAATGAAGGAAGCTGAGGCACAACAAGCTACTGGAGATGCAGCCTTGTATTCTCTTCAACAAGCTGCTGAAGGAGACCTCTACAAAATAAGAAACAAGTTAAAGCAATCCAAAGAATGGCAGAAGCACAAGGGTTTTACTTGATCACACTACTCGAATTACTTGGTGGCAGCTATGCTGCATACAAAAACATGTTCCAAGAAATTGCTGCTATAAATGCACAGGCAGTCCATGGTTTGCAGCCAGAGATTAACATTTGGAACAGTGGCGGTGCTGATGGGGTAAAGTAGGTGGTGCTATGAAGGATATTGCTGGTGTCTATACTACGGGGTCTCTGCGCTCAAGACTCTGCAAGAGCAAACTGGGATGCTGCCACCAGCTTGGCTCGACACATTGACTGGTGGTACTAGCACTTCTAATAATTTGAGTCTGGCTCTCTGTGCACTCTTTTAGGGGGTCCAGCACTAAAACAATATACTACTCCTATTAAAGGCTCACCAAGCTTGCATTCGGTGCTATTTATAGCATTGAATATTAGTTTGGTTAAAATAAATTACGAGCGACTCAGAAATTAATCTTAAAAATAAATTAATTGGCATGTTGTAAAAATTCAAAACCCTCTATAAACTTTTATCCCAAATAGAAACTTTTTTTTATTGTTTATATAGTAAAAATAAAAAAAAATTAAAATTTATCTAAAAAAACACTCAAGTTTTTAGACAGGAGAAGTTCTAAACAAAATTGAACTTTAAACTTAAACTTAAACTTATCCACATAGCTTGTTATCAGGTTTTAAAACTAGGATTTGAGTTTATTGTAAAATAATTTTTTGAGCTATAACATATTATTTTTTACAAATTTAATTTAGACTTAGGTCTAGTCCATAAAAAAAAATTCAGCTCATTGTCTTCTTCATCTCATGAATAAATTCCGAATTGTTTCATCATTTTTTTTTCCTAGAATTGATTCTTCATAACATGGATAATCTTTTGGGCTACAACATATTATTTTTAGCAAATTTAATTTGGACTTAGGTCTAGTCCATAAAAAAAACTTTACAGCTCATTTACTTGTTCATCCCATGAATAAAGTCTGAATTGTTTCATCATTTTTTTTCTAGAATTAAAGCTGATAATAAGAGAAATTAATTCTAGTAATTCTTTATTACTTTGGGTTCTAAAATCCATCTAAAAATAGGATTGAAAGAAGAGTTTTTTGCATTGTTTTTACATATTTTACAACTTTTTTTCACCCCTGTTTTAGCTCTATATTTCAACCTATTCTCTTATGTTTTAAACTCAATTTTCTTCTTCGTTTTCCTTTCAATCTAGTATTGGTATATATGTCATGTAGTCAATCAGTTAGTTACAGTGATATTGACTTTGTATATATAAATATATTTAATTTATTAATAAAGGTTTGTTTATCTTTAATATTCATTAAATATTTGATTAACGAATCTAGAGTAAAGATAAAGTTATTGGGATAAAAATTCTTTGCAAAGAAAAATATAAAGTTGTTATAATTATATGATTCATATTGCATCAAAACATTATTTCTAAAGTGTTCCTGGTTAATGCTCTATTAAGATTAGATATTAATTAGAGTTGTTCAGACTGCTATATATTATATTCTTTTCTTTATGAAATGAAGTAGTTTTTTTTATAAACTGAGGTACGAGAAATACCTAGAACTAATATGTAATTGCTTGTCAGATGACATGTATATTGAATTTACATGCATGGAAATTCTATATGGAGATATCATTTTTTTTTTCTATGGAAAGACTTATGTGACAGTTGTGTAAATGATCCCTAGACTTGAGATCACTAAGATATCTTATATAGGGAGTGTTATGTTTTGATCCTGCTACACGTTGTCCTAATCAAGAGTAACAAACGAGCAAATATTGTGTATAACATGAATTATATGAAGGTATTTAAATAATTAAGAGAGTATTCTCAAATGGTATTGATTGTAAATTCATGTGCAAGTGATTTTCGCATTGGTATACAAAAACACACCTTGAGTCCCAAAAATATGCATAAAGTTAGCTAATGGGATTTTTAAAGTACAAAAATTACAAAAGATATATTTTGACCAAACTTATGATTTTCGCATTGATATGCAAAAAACCATATCTTAAAGTCTCATAAGGTATCTAAAGTTAGCTAGTAAACTCTTAAAAGCATAAAGGTTACAAAAGATTTATTTTCACAAAACTTAAAATTTTCACACCAGTATACAAAAATATACCATGAAGCCTCAAAAGATGGGTGAAGTTGGCTGGTAGGCTTTTAAAAGCATAAAAGTTAAGAAAAAATTATTTTGATAAAACTTATGGTTTTCATTTTAATATACCAAAAAATATCAAGAGGCCTCACATATATATATATATATATATATATATATATATATATATATATATATATATATATATATATATATATATATTAACAATACTTTAAAAGGGGTGGGAAAGTACTGTAGCTTTCCCGTGCTTTTTTTTTTTCGTTGTACTTATTATTATTATTATTATCAGTGTTTTACTGTGGACTGCACTGCTTTAGTTTTTTTTTTTTTGCTGAGCTGTCTTTTTTTTTGTTTTTTTTAGCTGTTTTTTTCGTTTTTTATGCCTTTTGGGTTTTTTTTTCGCTTCTTTCTTTCTTTGTTTTTTTTTCTTTTAATAATTTTTTTTGTTTAATTTAGTTTGTTGATGTTAATTGTTTTTATTTAGTTATCCGACTTTCATGACACGGATCCCGGGTTTAACAGGTTAACCTGATTTGACGAGTTAACCCGAAATTTTTTTTTTGTTTTTTTTGTTTTTAATTAATTTTGTTCGTTTACTTTAGTTTGTTAATGTTAAATTTCTTTCTATTTAATTATCATACTTTCATGACACATATCCCAGGTTTGATGGATTAACCTGATTTCACGGGTTAACCCAGTTAATTCTGGGTTGACCCCTCAATTTCTTTTTGTTTTTTTTCTTTTAATAATTTTTTTTTTAATTTAGTTTGTTGATATTAAATTTCTTTCTATTTAGTTATCAGACTTTCATGACATGGATCTCAGGTTTGACGAGTTAACCTGGTTAATTTAGATTTTTTTTCTTTTTCTTCATTAGTTTTTTTCTTCTTATAGGTTTTTTTTCTGTGTTTTTTTCTTTTTAATTATTTTTTTGTTTAATTTAGTTCATTAATATTAAAAAATTTTCTATTTAGTTATCGCACTCTCATGACACGAATCTCAAGTTTGATGGGTTAACCTGATTTGGCGGGTCAACCCACTTGATTCAGATTTTTTTTTCTTCAGTAGTGTTTTTTCTTCCAATTTCATCTTTTAATATTGTAAGTATAACCAAAAGAGATCAACCTTTCACTGTGGATTGCACTATGCAAATCCACAGTGAAAGGTAGATACCTTTTAGTTATAGGTTTTTTTTTTGTTGCCTTTGATTTTTTTTAATTAATATTTTTTTTGTTTAATTGAGTTTGCTAATATTAATTTTTTTTTCTATTTAGTTATCACACTCTCATGACATAGATCCCAAGTTTAATGGATTAACCTGGTTTGGCGGGTTAAACCAGTTGATTCAATTTTGCAGTCCACATTGAAAAAGTTGATGCCTTTAGTTTCTTTTTTTGGTTTTTTTTCTTTGTTTCTTTGTTTTTTAATTATTTTTTTAATTTACTTTCTTAATATTAAATTTTTTTATTTAATTATTAGACTTTTATGACATGGATCTCAGGTTTGACGAGTTAACCTGGTTTGACGAGTTAACCCAGTTGATTCAGATTTTTTTTTCTTCATTAGTTTTTTTCTTCCTGTAGGTTTTTTTCTCTTTTCTTTTTCCTTTTTAATTAATCTTTTTTTAATTTAGTTCATTAATATTAAATCTTTTTTCTATTTAGTTATCACACATTCATGACACGAATCTCAGGTTTGACGGGTTAACCCAGTTGATTCTTATATTTTTCTTTTTCCTCATTAGTTTTTTTCTTTCATTTTCATCTTTTAATATTATATGCAGTTCACAGTGAAAAGGTTAATGCCTTTATTTTATTTTATCTTTTGCTTTTTTTTTCTTTTTATGCCTTTCACTGTGGACTGCACAGTGCAGTACACGATGAAAAGGCTGATGCCTTCTTTTTTTTCTTTTTAATTAATTTTTTTATTTAATGTGTTGATATTAAATTTTTTTTCTATTTAGTTATCAGACTTCCATGACACGGATATTAGGTTTGATGGGTTAACCCAGTTAATTTAGATTTTTTTTCTTTTTCTTCATTAGTTTTTTTCTTCCTATAGGTTTTTTTTCTGTGTTTTTATCTTTTTGATTATTTTTTTGTTTAATTTAGTTCATTAATATTAAATTTTTTTCTATTTAGTTATCGGCTGATGCCTTTAGATTTTCTTTTTTTTGTTCTTTTTGCTTTTTTGTCGTTTTTATGCCTTTGACTGTGGACTGCACAGTGCAGTCCACAGTGAAAAGACTGATGTTTTTTGTTTGTTTTTGTTTTTTTTTCCTTTTTAATTAATTTTTTTAGTTTAATTTAGTTTGTTAATGTTAAATTTTTTTCTATTTAGTTATCAAACTTTCATGACACGGATCCCAGGTTTGACGGTTTAACCTGGTTTGACGGGGTAGCCTAGTTAATTCTGGCTTGACCCGTCAATTTTTTTCCTATTTAGTTATCAAACTTTCACGACACGAATCCAAGGTTCGACGGGTTAACCTGGTTTGAAGGGTTAACTCAATTAATTCAGATTTTTTTTAATTAATCTATTTAATTATCACACTTTTATGACACGACCTTGCAGCCAGACCCACATCCAAGGCTATTGGGTCTGGTATTGCAGTCAGGCCCACTTAAACTTTAGTCATGCAAGTTTAATGTTATTTTTAATATTATAAATATTACTCTTGGGTCAGGTGTTACAGCCAAACCAAGACTCTCGAGTATAACTTTGCAGAAAGACCTAACACTTTTAGATCTTAGTTTTTTTTGATATTTTTTATGTAAAAAAAATTGACCCACCGCATCGCGGTCATGTAACTAGTGTGTGTGTGTGTGTGTGTGTGTGTGTGTGTGAAGTTGGCAGGTATGCCAAAACAAACCTTGTTGGTCCTATTGATGGTGCGAAAACCATAAATTCTGTGGAAATGGTTTTTTTCGTGGCTTTTGTGCTTTGAAAAGCCTGCCGTCTAACTTAAGGCGTATTTTGGGGTTTTATGATATGTTTTCTTTGTGAAAATGGGTATTTCACGACTTTTGTGGTTTGAAATTTTGGGATGGGTTTCACTTTCAGTAGCATCAAGTATACCAGAAACTCTGTTCTTTCCTGATGCAATTCACGTAAAAGTCTGGAAAATCGTAACGTATAACATGGCAACCTGTAAAACGATTCAAAGAAAGGGACCGTTCAATTAGGATGCTGATTGATTTCACCTAGTTGCCCTCAAGTATTAGTCCTTAATTAGCCAAAACGCGTTTTATGACTTCATCGAACAACGTCAATTTCAAGAACAAGTCCGAGTCTTATTTTCATCTTTGCGAGGAACATGACTTCAACTGATTGTTCTTTTGTTTTGCTGTGGTTGGATGTTTTGAACAGTATAACTGGTGACATGTAATGTTTCCCGTCAAAAGAATAGCTAAGAAGGTCAGAAGGAAGATTTTTTTTTTAATAAAGTAAGAAATTAACTTGTAGTTTGGGGCACGATATTTGATTTGATTTTACCCTTTGTTATAAAAAAACTAATGGTGTGAAAAGGCTAGCTATTTACAACTGGCTTGCTCCTAAACAGTATATAACGTAGCTAGAGTCTCTCGTCATTACGTTGGATCGTATTAATTAAGGGTTTAATTAACACTAACCCTCATCTATTGTAAGATTCATCAGATCGAAATATTGAATGGGAAAAAGGAAAGTCTCGAACACAACACCAAACGGTTGTTGGCATGATTAATTTTATTAATTAGTTAATATTTGAAGAAGAAAAAATCCCATCACTACAGTTATTTCCAATCTCTATCCTGGCCACTTGATCGAATGCTTATTGATGAATCCCCATACCTATTTAGTATGAGGTTACTAGTTTCCACAGCCAAGACAAATAATTTACCCCGTAGAAAAGCAGCGTGCATCTGCCATTTCTGCAACAAAGTAAGTAAGAACCCTGGCTATGCCATTGCACGAGAAAACGCCTGCTCGAAATTAACAAACTCGAACTCGAACTCGAAAGAGACATTCTTAAGTTTTCTCGTATCGACTGTCTTGTAAAGCTGTAATTTAATTACCTCATCACAAAGTTAACTGTCATGACCTTATGATCTCCAATCAAATAAAAGGTATTGACCTTTTCAAAGATGCTTAAAAGTTTTCTTCTCTTACGGGCTCCACTGTGTACTGATTAATTTGATAGATCATCACTTCAATGCTTTGACTGAGGGACGTTGCAAATACTTTTCCATATCGTATGCTTGACGGTCCAGTCATCCACTTGTGTTTCCTACGTTCCAGCCTTCATGTGTACATTACTTCTTTTGCATCAAATTAATCACACTTGTGCCCCATAAAACACTCCATCCTCTATTTGACTAGCCCATCACCCTTCAGTATAAATACACTCCACCCTTAGTTTCAACTGCCACAAACATCTCTCTTTTCCTCTTGTGCTAGCTACTTTTTTCTGTCTCAAAATGTTTACCTCTTCAATCTCTTATTTAAATAGCATGCTGTATGACACTAAAAAAGGCACTAGGGGAAGCAAGGGAACAAATTTGATATATAGAGATGAGTTGAGCAAGAAGATATCACCAAAGAAGTTAAAGAAAGATGGTAATTGCTTGGCAATTAAAGAAGAAGATGCGAGGAAGAATTTTGAGAAGAGAGGGTATGCCAGCAGTGTGCAAGAAAAAGATGTGATCAGAGTGAAAGTTAGGATGACAAAACAAGAAGCAGCTCGATTAATGGCCAAGTGCAAAGAAGGGGGGCTTCTTGAATTCAAAGATGTCGCACATGAACTTGTCCAACTTCCTGTTAATCGTGTTAGTGTTGTGTCCTCTAATGGTGGATATGATGGTGTGCTTCATAGCATCCCTGAAGAAGAGTAGTTTGAACTTTGAACTACAATTACCAGTTTCCTTAATGGAATCAAAAGCCACAAAAGGAAGAATCTAGTGATTGCTGCTATCATACATGTATAAACTCCTTAACGGTGGATCCACAATAGGGTAGCACAGAAATTGTCGTCCACGATGGTGGATCATACATCATAGGATTAGTTAGTTTGCAGCATGAAGCTTTAAGAGCTAAGAATACTTTTGAATTTTGTAATTATTCCCGTGAAAAATTAAAAATCATTGATTTTACAAATGTATGCGGTGCATATAAAGCGAACAAATATGTTTGTTATTGTCTAAATGTATGATCATAGAGTTTCTTGGAACAAGGACTTTGAAGTTTGAACTGCGTGTCCTGCTTGAAAGATGATATTTGACCGATTCATTCCGGGAGTTCTTTTTGTTGATGATTTTGTGGATGACAAAAACCACCTCACTATTAGTCCTTTATTCTAGGAAAGTATAATAAATCAAGTAAAAGGTATATGGAAATGCCTACAGAACCCCGATGTGCTGTCCAAATTATTAATTCTAAAAAACTGCAGTGAATGGTAAGACCGTGAATGAAAAGAAATTGATTTTTACTTTTTTATATTGTTTTCGATGTCTTGAAATAAAAAAAAATAAAAAATAAAAATATATTATTATAATAAAAATACTTCCAAAACATCCTATTCATCACTTGTATCTAAAGGCTGGAAAGAAACTGTATACTTGTGACACCAAGCAGCAAGAGATGGTCAGAATTAGGTGCTTATTTTTGTCGGAACCCTGATGACTAGAAGTATGATTTGATTTAGTCTTCCACTTTCAGAAACCAGTTATATTTAATTTGTGATGGCTCCATGATTGGTATGCAGAGGCCTATTTTTAATCAGAAAACTTCAAATTTCGATTCTTCTCCGGAGACCATAAGCCCAGACAACTTAACCAGTGAAGCATGTGTGTGTGTGTGTAAGAATACTTTTTGTTTGAAATGCTCATTGGAGCCGAAAACAAAAGTAAGTAATTTTGCTAATTAATCTTTCAATTAGGTGTTAATATATTAATATTGTGAGCACTAGTAATGCCAAAGACGCACGCCTACACCAGACATGTGTTCTTGCGATACAGAGAAAAAGGTTTGAAAGAAGAAGAGTGCAGATCACAGTATGTGTTCTTAAGAATTTGGAATTGGGGAGTGTTTTATACCATGATTGAACGGTCAAGCTCTTAAAACTTGTTATCAAACACACCCATATGGCATGTTTATCATTTTTTTTTCTTAAGTCGGCTCAGATTAATTTTGCAAAAAATGATACAATGGAATCTAAAAAGTACAAGAATATCATTAACATCTAATAACTCTTAATTGGTAAGCAAACGCATAATGACATGTATATTTGGGAATTGGGTCATGACCCCAAAGAAAAACCTCACATGAGAGGACTGAAAAAGGAAAGAGAATGGTAATTTCCTCTTCAAAGGGCTCGTCTCTCTGTTTCAAGCCCTTCAGGAGTTTCCATGATACTCTCCAAAGAGGGTTTCCATGTTTTAACTTTCATTCTCCCTCTCTCTATCTCTCCCAATACATCTTCTAGCTTCCTTCCTCCGTTGACCTTTAGCTGAAACGTTAACCACTCTAGCTCCTCCTTCGTAAGCACTATCTTAACCTTAAGGCTTGCACCTTTCTCGAAACTGCCACTTTCCTTCACAATCCTTGTTTCTTTCTTTTCTTGATGCAGCTCCTCCATGTTATCATCCTCTTCATGTTGCCTTATTTTGCTTGACCTTATGCAATTTCCCATAGTTTGAAGTGCAAAAACAACACGATTTCAATGGATAAACAGTATTTAAAATGTTATTGGGAACTGAAAAAGAGATTGAGAAATAGGAGGGAAAAGTACATCAATGGAAAAGTGGTTCCAAAAGGCTTCAGCTCTTGAAAATTAGGTGGAGGGGAGGACCTGATACTTATAGGAATTCGGTGCCCAGAATTTACGTAGAATTTCTTACGCGGGAATAATAATTTTTCTATATTTGCTAATACACAAACTAAATTTCCATGAAAATGACGCAGCTGCTGGTGCGCCGCTGTATTAAATAAGTTAAGTACATTTCTTTTTAATTTCTTTGTGACTAGTTAAGTGCCAGCACCACAAAACAAAAACAAAAAAGCTGCATACCTAATATCTTATCAGCTCCTATATACATTTATTTTTTTTTTGCTCGAACAACTAAAGGTTTAAATGCATGAAATCAGAAAATGGAGATTTCGTTTCGTAGGCGATATTGTGCTAGATTATGGCAATTTTCTTTCTCTAGCTTAATTTAGTCAAATACACGAGATTAGAGATTAAATCAATAATAAATAACATCAACTATGGAGATCAGTAGACTACACCGAACGCTCATGGAAAAAGGAGGCTTAGGGTTGTGTGGTGTCAATCGTAAGAAAACCTAATTGATTCCCCGACAATGTCACGAGCACGGTGGAGCTCCTACCTGAATTTAATAAATGCCGTAGAAAATAACAACCAGATTATAAAAGAGTTTATTTTTTTTCTGTCACCAGCTATCTATGTTTAATTACAAGATAAAAGAGTTTTTATACCCACAAAAAAATTAATAATAATAATAATAACAACAACACCAACACTGACCAGAATTGAATACACCGACAAGTTTAATGACTGTAATATTTATATGTCAAGAATTTCAATTTAGAAACTATATAAATTTTCCACCACCTCTAAAGAATTCATGATTCCACTGGTAGGATTTAATTACTTCTTAATCGACAATGAAAGAATGATTCTTCAGGCACGGCTATACATATATCCAAACACGTCATTTTGATTCGAAAATGTTTATATTATAATCCGGATTCATGATATCTCCTTATAGAAAAACCAGACAAGAAGACGAAAGATGTGATAGAAAAATTGTTTAGAGACCTTGAATTATTGAAGATATAATATAGATGACAGTGACATTTACTATTAAATCTATACGAACATCATTGACACGCCATGTTTAATAGAGTAGCTAACAGGGTTTCTTACGAGAGAAAGAGGCATAATTTACATATAAAATATAAAATCTTTTCCATTATCGAGATTATACCAACTCTAGGTTATTAAACTTGAGCGTATACGGTGCTAAACGATGAACAACAACAGTAATACTGTCCGTGAACCTGAGAAAGTGGCCCTTCATTTATTGGACGAAAACACTTTCAGCGACGTTCATCACCACAATGCATGGAGGAGATTTTTCGTAGTTTATTGTGGTTGTCATTTTGCTGGAGAGTTATTGCAGGGTACCTAGACAAGTTCATCACTCGAAGCTCTCTATAGTTCACAAACTTTTTTTTTCTTTTTAATCTTAACTGGATATTCTAAAATAAAGTAACTATTATCAGCACTCCAAATATTTGAAAAGTTGAAAATATTTTCTTATAATTGTTCATCCTAAATAATAATATAGAAAACAGATCTATTTCTCAAGCCTCACGGTATCAGATTTCTTTTCTCGTACATCATGGAAAGATTCAAAATCTTGGACTTCTTCTTTTTTCCCTGATGTGACCTGGGTTTGAATTGCAAAACCAATTTTCTGCCATTACTTTAGATCTTGCCTTCATAGTGGTCAACATAACCTGTTCACATGGTGTAACATGACCAATTAAGTACTTGGAAGGCTTGATATGGTAATCAAAGTAGACTGCCTTGGCCAAGTTTCTGTACTTTTGTTCATCGTAATGACCTTAGGGACTCTATTTCTCAATTTTCTTTAATGGAGAATAAAACTCACTAGTTATTCCTGTTGAATTTCCGATTGTCAAGTGTGATTAGTGGGTCTTTCATGCTGTCTTCGGTCATCTGCTGAGGTCAAAAGCATTTTGTTTGAAGGTTGAAACATTTGATGTAAAACATCCCTTTTTTTTCAAAGTCTCTTGTTTGGCTCATGCTTCCTTGAATCGAAAGTAAAGCTGAGCTGAAGTACAACGTTCCCTTTGTCGAAGAACATTGTTCGGGGAACAAATAAGCTTGTTGCTTAGAGCTAGATTATACTTGTCAAGTTAAATCTCAAGTACACCTTTTGCAAGTTGCCACTATGCTTGCACTCGAAAAGGAAAAACAGCATAATAATAAACTCCACTCGTGACTCTTAGATTCCTTCACCCCTTCACGGCACTGCTGAGAAAAATGCACCCTTTTTGTTATTACAAACCTTGTTTATTAGTCTCTTAACACGCAGTTGTAAATCCGGGTCCCAAAATGATTAAGACGGGATTTAAGGGAGCCAGAGCATTTTATTTGAAGCAATCGTGACGTTCAATGACGTTTCAGACTCCAGAAGAACAGAAATAAATGGAAAGTATAGTCAATGCTTCCGAGTCATCTGGCTTAGAAATTACCACAGCAGTAGCCTGTCCAAGGCATCATCTTTCCCAAAAAAAAGAAAAAACTACGCTGCTTTATCGATGTTTTAATATACGTGAAATTGTCTTTTTTTTATTAAAGATCAAGAGAACTTCGCTTTCAAGAAATCGGTGAAAGCAATAATGCTCACTCGATAGTCTCAGGTTTAGGTGAGGAAGCCAGTAGTTTAATGTTTTTTGCAAGACTGGTAACTGTGAGCATTTGAGGACTCAATCTTGAATCTTCGCAAGGGGGACGACAACTACCTGCTTTGGGCCAGCTTGTCTTGACAAAACACCACACTCCCCGTCAAGGGGAGAGTTTGTCAACGAGCAAATCGGATTCTTTCAATCTTTCACGCCAACTATGCATGGGAAAAGACAAAGCCAAAATCCCTCAAGCTCAGCATATAGTTAAGCTCACTAGATGGATTCACTTGCACTCTCGGCCTGATTGATGAACCCCATGCGGTGCCCACTCGATACTGCTTGCTAACAACAGAAGAAGACCTCGGATCCGTGTGAACACTATCCAAATCCCTTCTACTACATCAGAACATCAGCTACATAATGTGCAGACATCACTTCTCAAGTCGAAGCGTGGCTGTATTAAGATTTCACAGTGCTCTGTTCCATCACAAATTCAAATGCCCATTACACAACCACGAATTGAGTGAAAGCCATTGCCAGCAACCAACAGAACACAACTGGTGCAAAGAGGAACCGTTGTGAAAAAACCACTAGAGACTTGGAGTCTCTTTGCCATTTACATTGGAAATTGGAATAATAATTATTTTTTAAAGTGTTTTTTATTTAAAAATACTTCAAAATAATATTTTTTTTATTTTTTAAAATTTATTTTTAACCAGATCAAAATAATACAAAAGCAAAAAAAAAAATTAATTAATTAATTTTTTTGAAAACAGCATTTCTCCAAAAAAATATTACAACCAAAACCACCAGACAAGAGAATTCACTAACCGTTAAGGATATTGCAATCCCACACTAAAAAAACCCAAGTTAAACCTAATGTTAGTGACCACATTAGCCTACACAACAGAAGGTTTATACCAGTAGAGCATGCTGACTTAAAAACATCAAGTTCTTCACAGGCTTTCCGTATCTTTTAGAATAGGTTCAGCTCCAAAACCAACTAAAGCAGGTTAAATTAACATACATAACCAAAATAGAGATCCAAGTACGATTCACTGCATTCGCCGGCGCTTCTTTGCAAGATTTTCAAAAATTTGGTGGACATCAGAGGATGTGATTGTCTTTGATTTATCGAATGACTCCTGCAGAAAAACATGGGTACATACATCAGTGCAGCATATTTGCTTTGCATAAATAAACTCAAACTAAAATAGAGAAAAAGGTAACTTTTTACAGCTAAGTTTGCAAGATTGCATATCACAAGAGTAAGCTCTAAGGCGTGTTATCAAGGGCATACCAAAAAGGAACGAAATTCATCCTTGAAGTCTGCAATACCATTCAGAATCTCCACCTTCTCTATATGACCAAGCTTGTTGAAAAAGCTCAACTCAGCGCCCTCCTGTTGCTGCAACTTTTCTTCCCTCTTCTGCTTTGCCATTTTCTCATACTCAACAATGGTGTCCTCCCTGTCAATAAGATAACTTATATGCTTCTGGTTGTACATATCCAAGCATTTTTCACATCTACACAGGATGTCCCTCCAGTTTTTGGAAAGAAACAATGGTTTTCCTTCTGAAACAGGTGAAGTGACTTCCACATCAACTCCAAGAACACAAGTAGTATCAAGATTGGTGTCTTTTGTGCATTGGTTTGAGTTGTTTGACCCACTATTCCTCCAAGAACTTTCTCCAACAGCAGAAGCTTTTCCAGCTGTTGCATTATCCTTTTCAGAAGAATTGTTAGCACATATATCATTCTCAAGCTTCCCAGAACCACAAGCTGTGGGAACATCTTCCAGCACATCCTTATCCTTAGCATTACTATAAGTAGCATCACCTTTCCCCCCTGCTGCCCGAATTGTCTTGGGATATAGTGTTAGAAAAGAACAAACTGTCGAGCATGTCTTGCATATAAAATCTTCATAGAGAGGCTCTCCTTCCTCATCTCTTGGAATCTGTAAAACAAGGAGATAATTTTGGTAGCTAATAATCATGCTACCTAATCAGAACCATTATGGCTCAAAGAAAGCCAGAACTATAGAAGACTTATGTCCTGGGGAGGGAAGTCCAAACTAAGAAGACATTTATTGAATTGTGTTTGCAAGAAGTGAGACCTGAAGCCTAAAGTATGCAAACCTCTTGGTTGTGGACTCTACACTACAACCATGCACTTGAAATCAGAGCATAGGAGGAGAAAATTCTTAAAACATGATCCATGTAAAATAGTTGGATGTCACTTATGATTAACATCATGCATTGGGATCTGAATTAACTTGATCATGTCTCCAAAATAATGCCAAGTATGATATCATCAAACCTATTAACCATGATGACCATTTATCACAATATCACATGAAAGTTGATATATCAACCAATTTTTCTACCAACAGTAGGCTGTAGCAAGGGTAGGGACTAAGGGGTGTTTGTGATCCCAACTAACAAAGGCAAGGTTTAGGAAAGAGCCAAACTGAAAGCATGGTTGTTCGACAAAACAACCCTGCCATAGATAACTCATACAAAATTTACTGTCTACGGAAGTAAATGTCAACTTGTCAACCCTCTTTATTGTACATCTAAGGATTACAAATTTCCCAACTCAAACAACACTTTTTTTAGGCTGAAGACACAAACAGGTAACTGTGGGAAAGAAAGAGGCAAAGATGATGAGAACAGAGATGGAACAACCAGGCTACCAACCTCATTGGAAGACTCTAGGCCAAGATGCTCGTCATGAAACCAGTCTTCACACATAATGCACTGTATCATCTCTTCTTGTGCCTCAACATCTGGATCAGGATAGGGCCGATCACAAGAGCAGTATAAACCTTTGAAGTTGTGATTATATGAATTTTCAGCATTTTCCACATCTTTCTTTGGGAAAAGCTTGCAGACGAACTCCCCAAATTTTGAATTGCCACAATCACACCGAAAATTTCTCTTGGTCCATAACTCCACAATCTTTTGTATGTGGCAACAGCAAAAGGCACGTTAAATGTAAGATAAATTTTAACCAAACGAATTTTATTTAAGAGAAGGCATGGAAGAATAGAACACTGATTAACTGCCACAGGTGTGGATAAATATTTATTTCTGAACTTGCACCTTCAGATTATTAGTTTGGTTTTGAACTAAAGTTTTCAACCTCCTTTAAAAAGTGCTACCATGAAATGAAGATTTATATATTCTAGTGTAAGGTGTTGCATAAATAAAATTATGTTGCAATGTTTTTGTACATTGGTTATTGTAAACACCAGCTACACCCGTGGTTTTCAATTTCTATTGTAATTTCTATAGAACACCTTTAAGGGCATGAAAGTAGGCTTGACAGTGCATTGTGTTTTGCAAAGAAACGTTTTACTTCTCATCATGCCTCCATATTACAATTTTAGTTCTAGGCTTCTAGCCCTGTAAATTTGTTAAACTTTTCATTAAAAAACAGCATATGCCATTTTAACATTCACAAGGTTAAAAAAGGCTTCAGTAGCTAAATTTATAGTATTTTTGTCATCTCAAAATGTGCTTGAACATTGCCTCATTTTCACCAATGTTCTTGCTGATGTACATAGCATCTTTTTGGTCACCAGCGTACATTAATTTACAAAATGGTTTTCAATCAAATTGAAAGTTGGGACATTAAACCACAAAAACAAACCCACTGGGAACTAACTCAATCAACAATCAAACCACTAAACTAAAAAGGGAAAAAAATACCTCATGGCCATCATGGCAAGACAAACTACAAGCAGTGCAAACTCCAGCATTTCCATCTGGAGTGCATGACAGACATGAGAAAATAGCCTGTCTCTTCATATATCCCATGTTATAAGTGCACTCGTTTCCCTCATCTCCTCCCAAAACCAAATCCGCGTTCTTTGCAACCAACAACCAAGACAAAAATCAGAGGAGAAAATTTAAGAGTAAACTCAATAAATCTAATAAGCAGAGAGTTACATTATACATATGTAATCTATCCACACCATCAAAGATTAAATCATCTTCCAGATCAATACCAAAGCAACCCATTTAAAACATAATGCATTTTCTTTGACATTACGGCTTGAGGTCACAAGTTTCATGATACAGAATTTCACAAATAAATATTGCAGCAGTTGTCATAATCCAAAACAATTTTTGCCCTTTTATTCACAAGTCTGGTCGTGGACTTGGACTTGAGGTGTTATGGAATCTATCAATTTCCCTAAATGCTGGAAAAAAGATTAAAATATTTTCGTGTTGTGTAATTAAGAATCAATCACGAAACCAATTTGTGTCCAACAGTTTCCGATATCCAATCCCACTTCACCAAATACAAGCATTCATCTAGACAAAATGACCCTCTTTTCATAACAAAACCCTAAACAACATAAAGCCAGTGACTCGAGACCCTAAGCTGAAATCTTTTCTACCTAGAAACCAAACAAATGTACACAATCACACCAACAACCAAGAGGGTAAGAAAAAAGCAATACTTTCACTCAGTTAAACAAAC
Organism: Populus trichocarpa; assembly: GCF_000002775.5. Lineage (NCBI taxonomy): Eukaryota > Viridiplantae > Streptophyta > Magnoliopsida > Malpighiales > Salicaceae > Populus > Populus trichocarpa. The sequence continues at coordinate 15,634,399 of NC_037287.2, read as the reverse complement.
CCTGAATTGAAAATTTACCAGTTCCTCAGCTTCAACGTTTTTGAGATATTCATCAATGGTAACAGTTTGCTCGACCTCATCATCAAAAACACCATCCATTTTCTCAATATAGTGTAAAGGATTGAAACTTTATGCTTTCTACCTGAAATTGAAGCAAACAAGAGAGATATTGGTTATATGTCTGCTTTGAAACGGATTGATTTTGATACGGGAAAATCTATGGGCTTGACCTAAAAAATAAGTAAAGCAGGTATTGGAGTAAGGGGCACCGACCTGATTGGATTTCGTTGATTTCAAATAATTCTAGGGTTTGTTAATGTGATTGCGAGAGCGAGGGAGAGATGTATGTCGTCTAAGTATGTATGGAGAGAGAGCGCGTTAAAGATATATGGGAGTGTTGAGGACTGAACGGACATTTTCCCGCCATGATGAATGTTATGTGGTGGTGGGGGTGCATCATTTTAACAAGTTAAAAAATTTCATGCAACTTTCCCTCCAATTCAAGGATGGGCTTTGGTGCGTGTGTTTCGCAGCTTATACTCCATGTTTGAAATTTTGAAATTTCTCTTTCTTTGTTTGCTTTTTTAAAGTTGATTAAAAAGATAGTAATTGTTATTTTTTAAAGTATTTTTTTTAATATATTAAAATAATATTTTTTTATTTTAAAGTCAATTATTCATTTTAAATAAAAAAAACTCAGACTAATCTAATCCTAAATCAAGTCAGTTCTTGTTTTATAATTAAGGTTATTATAATATTATTAATTTCAACACTCGATATAAATTAAAATAAAAATAATATATAATTATTATTTTTTAAATATATAAGTTTAACAACAATACATATTAAAAGTAAAATATATTTTTTTACATGTTATTCTGTTTTGTCAATCACAATCAAACAAGATATAAAAACAGTCATTTTGTTTTGTATATCGCCACTAAATATAATTTTATTTTATTTTTTTATTATTGTTCTGGAATAGTAATCAAACTCTATCCAAAGAACAAGGTTACTAATTAAGGAAAAAATGCTCTTTATTTTTTAATTTTTCAAGTTATAGTCTTAAAGTTTGATAGACATTTAAATAGTGTGAAGCTAAAATTAAGAGATTTGTGTTCGTCTTGCATGAAGCCATGAAAGACGAACATAAGAAAAGGTTGATGCCATGCAAGGCAACATGTAGCTAGTTGCATGACAATCACACTTTTGAGTTTATAAAAATGCATAAAGGCAAAAAAGCTTTGAATAATAAGTGTATTAATTAACAGGGTGAGGAAGATGCAAACACTTCACGACCATAGTACAGATCCAGAAATATTGTTGTTAAGGGATTTAGTTTTTTTTTAAAAAAAAAATAGTATTGATTTCGATGAGATTTTCTCTCTGGTTGTGAAAATAAAAGGACATGGAAACTACATTATTGCATGGTGGCTTAACAACTAATTTGGACTTAAAGACTGAATAACTAGATTAATTGTCCGATCAACAAAGAATTATGGTGGCAAAAAACCCAATTGTTATATGTTTTATCATCGTCAATTCGAGACTCCATAATATGCTTTTTCTATTTTAAAACAGCAGGTATTACAAGCTAGGGATTCAGTCTATGATGAGGAGTTTTCATACAAGAGCTTCAAGCTGGAGCGAACTGGACCAGGTAAGTTGCTAATTTTTTTATTTTTTTTGCTGTATATCATCTGTTCTACCCATGAAGTTTGTCAAATATATTAGTTCTAGCCATTAGATTGATGAAATAGGTTGTGGGGATGAGTTTTGAGACTGATATAAGAGCTGGATTCAAGAGTTGCGTTTTATATTTCTAACAATTCTTCTTATTCGTTGCAAACTCGAATGTTCTACGTACACTGCAGATCATTTTTCCATGAAGTTAGAATGGTCAAAAAGCTATGCTTGGCTTAGTAAATGCCAGGAGAGTGACTTAAGAGATGGGATCTCATACCAATCCAGTAAGAGAGATGGGACAAGCTAGTTGATCCAATGGAATAGGTTGCCAGCTCTCGCTCCCAATCAGTAGACTGGACATGGAGCCATCATACTTGCTATCCTCCTTTAATGTATTTATAAAACTCGTAAATAAATCCAAGATTTAATCAGTTCACCTGCTTTCTCAGTTACTGTACTCTCTTCTTCTTCTTTTTTAATAAGAGCTTGGTCTATCTATCCATGGCCTAGTATGTCCTGGATGCTGAGATCCTTGCACCAAAAAGCTCCCATATGCTAAGAATCACTGCAAATAGCCATAAAGAAAACTTATCACGCAAATTTGCAAATAATCTCTTTTTTTCTCCATATTTTTTTACTCTGGTCTTTTTTTTTCTCAATTTTGTCTCTTTTTAACAAATCAGAAACAATTGACCAATAATTATGCTACAAAAGGATCCAATTGAAGAGAAAAGGTGTTTGAGAATCAAAATAAAAAAAATAGCACTCCTCCATAGTAAATCTCCCCGCACCTTTTAATTTCTTTTAATAATTACCCAAATATCTAAAAGCCCACGAGTAATTCCAATTTGGAAAAATATAATATTATTATATTCTATGCAAATAAATCAATCATATTACAAGAATTTATTATGTTCTTGTGGATTGAATCGATCACACTGTAGAGACTATAAGTGTTGTATATCAATGTCACGTGCCTAATTGCAAACGGGGTAACGAGTTCTTCATAACAAGCTCTTGTCTCGTCTCTCTATTTCCGTATTTCTTGAATATTTAGTTACGAACAGCTGCAAATTAAGGCATGCGTGCTTGAGAAATTAATTTTCTTTTTCCCCCCTCTTTAAACTGAGTTTAGCCACAATTACAAATATAGAACCGTCTATATCATCACAGCTGTTTAGCTTTCATGACTTGATGCTACTGTGAAGTTGCTTCCATCAGCCATTGCCTCATCCTTTTTGTTCCCAGCTTGGCTATTTCCTTTTATTATATATATTAAAAAAAAAAAAAAACTTGACTTCTGAGAGAATTGAAAATGTCAATTGTTTAACAGCAACAGTGCTTTGACATTGGTAAGTACCAAATTAACCAAGTACAAAAGGGATTTAACAACGTTTGAACTAGTCTTATCAGTGTTTTACAAGCAAAGCAAAGCTAACCCTTTCGTGAGAGAGAAAGTAAAAATTAAAGAAAAAATTAAGCACCAAGCTGTGCTCAAACAACATCCCCCCCAATGATATGCTTGAATACGATTCTGGTATCATTTTAAACCGATTGCTCTCAGATTTATCGGATTTTTAAACCCTTTCTCCAGTAAAAATATGTGGATCAATCTGTTCATATAATCAAGAAGCAAAGACAATTAATTACAGCACGATAAACACGAATCATTTTATATACTAGCAGTTCAGATACAAATTCACTGAGAATACTGTGTTTATATCTTGAAAAAAAAAGAACTAGGCATGTAAATCGCGTTATAGTAGAATTTTTTGGCACACAAGAATAATTAAGGACGGATAACAAGTGTGCTGTTAGAATTTTTCTGTTTCAGATTTTATAATTAATCTCTTAACATCAACCGTGTTCTGTAAATTATGTCTTAAACCCACTGGCCGCCATGCGCGTAAAACCAGTTGATCTCTTCGAGCACTCTTTAACACATAATTAAACAAATGATTGCATTAATTTCTCTCAACAAAAATTCAAAGGGTGACTGGACCATTGAGACTCCGACTCCCTCGTTTTTATGTTATCAAGTGATACGTATGAATCCTGCAGGGTATTTCAGCTGCAGAAAAGTAATCAAGGAATTTCTATGTCAAGATTCAAGAATTAAATACAAGAACAACAGTCCTCCATCTAGAAATTGTCAGCAACATTTCCTCGTTGGAAATAGAGTAAATTATTCTCTAGCACCTGGTTTTGAATGCATTTATAAATGAGTCCTTTATATTTGAAAACCTATAATTTAGTCCCTTAACTCTTATGGCCCACTGTCTTATAAAAACACTTTATTTTTTCTAAGAATTTAAACTAGAAAATGGTACATTTGGGGTTATAGAGAATAAACTAAAAAATGTTCTAATCAGACATATAAATCGTCAGCAGTCAAGGGAGTAAGATGTATAATTTCAAAGAGGAAGGATCAGATTATGATTGAATTCAAAATATAGAGACCAGAGAGAAATATAATCTTGGAAATAGCATGCTGATTTCAGTAGTTCTAACAATCTCCTTGACTGTACGGAAGCCCCGCCAGTGCAGCCCGTCAACCAGAAATAAATCAATAATAAAACCCTGCCCATAAAAGCTTTGTATTTTTAGTTCCCAAAAAATGGCTCCTTCAACTCTCTTCCTCTTAGTACTCTCTGTACTGATCTTCCTTCAAAAAGCAAACAGCAATAAAATTCCTTGCCATAATCCATGCCTTAGAAACAAACTAGAGGTTCGATTCCCTTTCGGATTTGATAATAATAGATGCCGCTATCCAGGTTTCAATCTCTCATGCAACGATCTCCAGAACCAGATTATCCTCAACCTCCCAAACACAGGCAACTTCACTGTCCAAAACATCAACTACCGAAACCAAACAGTAACTATAACGGACCCACAAAACTGCCTTCCGAAGAAATTCATGGACTCTTCATTTGACCTTTCAGGATCTCCTTTCATTCCTGAACACTATAATCATTCCTTCACCTTCCTAAACTGCTCATCAAATTCTTCCACCACTGTATCTGGGCTAAGGCGTATTGATTGCCTTAGCAACGAGAACTTTACTGTTGTGGCCATGCTAATTAATTATGAGTCGTTACCTTACATGCCAGCACCTGCATCTTGTACAGAACTGAAGAAAAGAGTGTTCGTTCCGGTTCTTTGGTCTCGTTGGTCAGATAGTGAAGCGAAATTAAAATGGAATGAATCCTATTGTCGACGGTGTGAAAAGGACGGCGGGACTTGTGGATTCAAGGGGGATACTGGTCTGACCATTGAATCCAAAGGTCGACGTAGCAACGGTATGTTTTTCGAGCAATTTTAACAGTTGATCCAATAGTCGATTGCAGCTATCCCATCTAAGTTGTTCATGATCCACACGTTACCCTGAAATGTGTGGATAAGAAAATCTTAAAGAGGGAGTTGCGACAGTCAGTATTTGTCTGTAGGAGTTTCTTCTAATTAAAAATTTTATTTAAATCTTATAAATTATATATAATACCATGAGTATATTACGTTTACGATTAATTAATTAAGTATAGGGCAAGTATAGGGCAAAATGATGATGATTTTAGGGTGATTTATTTTTTCTATGAATTTTTTGTTATTTTATATCATCAAGAGATTACAAGTAGAAATTGCAAGATATAAAATAAAACAGTACTTTATCGTAACTGGAATTTTAAAATGAATTAAAAATTCACATGCTGAATATTTTAAACAATTAAACAAGTCTACTTTTTTAGACGACTCTTGATCGAGTCTAAAGTTAATAAATTTTAAATGAGTCAACTTTAAACCTCATGTTTTAGGCTTGTTAAGAACATGAACCAAGCTTAAATCTTGTCAACATTAGATGAGTCGAGCTCGATCACATCAAATCTTGGCTTGGCTCTACTCAATTTACAGCCGTATATGCAATTGCATACGTGTCAATTTGATCAAATGCTAGTGGTATAGTTTTTGTATGACCAAATCCTACGCTACGTACGGCAACATTCCCCATGAAAACTAGTCAAGAAACACAAAAGTTGACTCTTTAATTACTCAGAAAATCTTGCATTTTGATTTCTTGTTTGTTGTGTTAGAATCTTCCTGTTCTTTGGTCATGAGATCAATGAATGTCAAATTCTTGTATGTTATGTGGAAATGGTGAATTTCCCAAAAGCCAAATTGTTTGACGCTGGTGCTAAAACTGCATCAATGTCAATGGAAGGAGATTTAGAGAAATGAGGAAACAACATAGGAACTGTGATTCCCCTTTGTCTTGGAGTTGCTTTGATTTTATTTTTTTTTCTTGTTGAGAAAGAATATCACTTGAACATCCGTTGCCCCTGTTTTTCTTTTGGCATTAAATGGCCTTCATTCACGATTTGGCTTTGCTAGGTCCTCTCCCAAGAAGTGCAAAATATGGCATCGTACTGGGTGCTGGAATACCAGGGCTGCTATGCATCTTTGGGATTGGTTCTTACCTGTTTGGTCGACTCAAGGAATATAGCGGTGGCAATCAACCCACCACCGAATTCTCCACCGCAATTGCTCCACAACCAAGCGTAGTAATTACTGGTCTTGATGCACCAACAATAGAATCTTACCCCAAAACCCAACTTGGCGACAGTGGAAGATTGCCTAAGCCTAACGACAACACTTGTCCTATATGCTTATCTGAATATCAGCCCAAGGATACACTGAGGACTATCCCTGACTGCAGCCATTACTTCCATGCTAATTGCATAGATGAATGGCTTAAAATGAATGCAACATGTCCATTGTGTCGGAATTCGCCAGATGGGTCATCTGTAATGACCCCTTCCTCTCCCTTGTCCTCTTCGTCATCCTCATTATCAACACCATTGCCATAGATGATGACTGGTTATATTATACAGGGTATTTTTTGCTAGGTTTTGATTGTCAATCGTACATGTGTATTGCTTGATGTGTGTGTATATGTATTCACTAGTGGTGGCCAACCATGTATGTACTTCATTTGATTTTGGGAAGTTCTATATGAAATACCAAAGAGAGAAGGTAGAGGATATATCATCACACTTATTAATTAGTTCTTTTGTATGTGATGATCTCTAAGAAGATCCTAGACATCTAGCTTTAATTGATTATGGATTTAATTATAATGCTAAATCATGCATATTATTTAGTTCAACTTTCAATTTTGGCCATAAGAATTATGTGTCGGCAATGTTCAGCAAAATACATGGAAAACCAAGCTTCTGGCCCCGGTGCCTTAACTATCATCCTTTCACAACATAAATTAACAATTAAAGCACATTGCTTTCAATGTTACAAATTTTGGGGATTAGGACATCGTGAGTTACGTAACCATGGTTTTAGCCACTCTCTTGATGGTTTTTGTGCCAGCCTCGGAGACAAGTAGCGCACCATGTTCTTGCGGCGAGGTGAACTACCAATTGAACCCATGTATTTCTTACCTAGTGAAAACCATGGCTGAGCCACCCAAGGTATGTTGTGATGGCATTAAGCGTCTATCCAAGTATTCAAACAAAAAGAAAAATAGAGAGATTGTGCCTTGAGGCCGCAGCAATTATGAATCAGAGGAGCAAAACCAGAAATGGACGAGCTTCGTACTAGAGTTTGGCCCAGTTTTAACACTCAGAGCCCATCTAGGTCCAGTCACAGACCATATAGCCCAACGAGAATAACTACAAAATTATGGAACTATCACTATGAAGTGAAATTCTTTCTCGCAAGCATTGAAAACGGTAATCTCTCTTCATAAATCCAATATTTCTAGTTAAATTTTCCATCTTTGATTGTTTTAGCTTTTAATTGTCCTTTACTCTCTGTTAATTTAGATGGCATATACCCTTTCAAATTCCCTATCTTTGATTTGGTATCTAATTTAGGACCTTACTTGGCTGAAACTTCTGATCTTGTAAGCTTTTAAGAGCTCCAAGACCCCATTTCTCTTAATTGGAATTGAAATGTTGTGGAGTCATGATTTAATTGCTAAGACAACACTATTTTTTATGATAATTGTGTTATTTAATTTTCTTTTTGATTGCTCCAAAAAAAATCAAAAAAATTATAATGAGTGTATAATATGTTGGTGATTATAATTTGTATTCTAATTTTGTTGTTTACTGATTTCTGATAGAGGAATTCTGTTATTTGTATCAATGGCTTGTCTGTTTAGTCTGTCGACAAGAGCAAACATTGTTAGACGAAGATATAATGCATCGTTTAGTTACGTTCTCAATGATGATCGCAAACATAATTCCATTGACGAGGGTCCTCCTTTGGAAGGAATGGGTAATTTGTTTCAGCAGAAGCCATTCGGAAGCAGCAGCGACAGGTTTAATAATAATAACGATTCAGCTGTGTTTGGTCTCTTTCACAATAGAAGATGCTCAGATTTCTCTCCTTCGCCAAGCATCGGGGTGCCTTTTTGTCGACATATGTCAACAAAGATTGGTGGAGGGTCAGAAAAAATTGAGTTCATAAATGATGTTGCTGATGTTATCACAGACACGACTGTTGAGGCTGTTGCTGCTCAGGCACCTGCAATGGATGAAGTTGCTGTTGCTGCTGCTGATTCTTACTTTCCTGTTGCTGCTCTCCAGCATGTTCTGTTGTTCTACGAAGTTGTAGATTTAGTTGTTTTTCATTTAAGAATATATTAAAATAATATATTTTTTAATTTTTAAAAATATTTTTAAAACTCAAATTTTTGCAATGCATTCTTTCACCGGTTTCAACTGGTACTGGGCTATTTGGTTCTGCTTGCTAATGTATATAGTTCATTAAAAATGTTAAAACAGTGATTTAGTAACATGGACAGTTAAAAAAGTGAACGGAAGCTTTGGCCCAATACTTAATCAAAATACTTTAGCTGGATGAAATATTTATTTCCCTCCAAAATCATGCTCCATAGCAGAGCAAACTAATTACAATTTAGTGATTTCCTAGGAGTACATGGTTGATGCAATGAGCAACAGGAGCACCTCGATTAGTGGTGAGTAAAAAATTAAAAAACTGATTAAATCAAGAAAATTAGAAAAAAATTACTGAAAAAACTGAATTGTAAAAAAAAAAAACTATTAAAATATTTAAAAAACCAACTAGTTCGGTTTGGTTTCGGTTTTATAAGTCTGAAATCAAAAAACCAAACCAAACCGGAAAAAAAACTGAGCCAAATAGAAAAAAACTGATCCAAACAGAAAAAAACCAAGCTAATCGGTTGGGTTTTGATTTTTGCTCTAAAATAACCTTCGTTTCGGTTTTTTTTTTTTAAATCAGTTTGTTTATTTTTTTGGATAAAAAACAAACTAAACCAAAAATTATTATTTCTAGCCTTGATTTCTAACATGTCGCTAAACGTTTAGAACTTGGGTTCGTGTATGATTCTAGCATGTCGAACAAAATATTGTTTTTGTTGCTTACCACGTCTCATGTATGTATCAAATTTTTTTTTTTTAGTTTAACGTGGGTGTTCGGGCCAGCTTGCGCACACCTCAACTAATTCCACGGGCCCTGAAGTTAACGACCATGTAAGCCTCCAGTGGCCATAATATGAGCAATCACAGGGCTCGAACCTGAAACCACAGAGGGAACAAACCTCTTGGTCCCAAGCTCTTGCCACTGGACCACCACCTAGATGGTTTGTATCAATATTAATATTCTTGATGTTGTCGTTTTACATCTGATTTCATGTTCTAAATGTTGATTTAATGCAACCAACAAGTTCGGCGCAATAACTATATTTTAATCCTGATAACTATATTTTATTTAATTGTCACGCAATGGAAAATGACAGCTCTCTATTGCGAAATGCAAGTTGCAACCATTAATAAATGTCTTGATGTACTTGCTGCACGCGATGGCAGACCAAGCTAATAAATTTCTTTAAAATGACGAATGTTCAAAAATCAAAATAATGGGCTAAGACACTTTTGGTCCATAGCTTTTTTTACAAAAAAAAAACTACTATAAATTTGTTAGGAGTTTTAAAATATTTTTTAACTACAAATATATTTAAATAATTATTTTTTATTTTTAAATAATTATTTTTAATTTAAATAGTTTTAAATTTTTGTAAAACACTATTTAAAACGCAGCATGGATCACCGCCTTGCTTGATCAGCGGTCATCCAAAAAAGAGAGAGTTTAGAGACTTCTAGAATGGTCCAAGTGGCGAGGTATCCCCTCTTCCACTTTTTATCTGCCACTAGCTTCTTAAATTGGCAGATGGAAGGTTATCTAATTCACGTGGTTCAAAGACTACCATAGTTGCTTGCGTTATGAAGAATATTCTTTGTAGAAAAATAATTAGGAAGAAAAAATGTTTTTTTTTGTTAAAACGTTCTTTTGATTCATGTCATTTTTTTAATAAAATATAATAGTTTGAAATTATGAATCAATATTCTTACACACCAAGAATAATAAATTTGAGAGAATTATATGAAATTGTGTAATAAATAAATAAATATTTTATTCATATTCAATATTAACAAGCAAATTATTTTAAAAATTCTACATATTAAGCTAATACATAATTAAACAATATTAACGAGCAAATTATTCTTTGAAAAATTAACAATATTATCATAAAATTTTTTAATCTTCTTTAAAAAATAACATAATTGAACAATCACTTAAATATTATTTTAATAAATTAATTTAAAGAGATTCTTTGTCAAAAAATTAAAAAAAAAGTAAAAAAAAATAAGGATATTCAAGAAAAAAAGCCAGGTGTTTATGGCTCAATAAAAAAACTTTAATATGTATAGGTTTGGAAGGTCAGGTCCACACGTCTCTTTTTATTTGTTTTTTGTATGTAGTGGATAACTCATCGATTTTTGGTTGATTTTCTAGCCACCAAGTTAGGGTCTAAATTTTTGAACCTTAAAATCTCAATCTTCAACTTGTTTTTACTTAAAAATATCTTAAAAACATCTTAAAAATCTCAATAAACCCATTTAAAACCCTTCAAATGCCTATAACCACTCTAAAAAAAAAAAATTAGACCGAATAAAAAACAAACTTCATGAGTCATGATCTACTTATTATGACATTATTACAAAAAAAACACAACATCTATTAAACCTCTTTCTCCAAGACGAACCCATTGACACCAGCATCAATTATTTTAATGATAAAAAAGTGATTGACCGACCACTTTTTTTGTTCTCTCCCTGTTTCCGGTGATTCTCTCTCTTCTCAAATTCTAGGTGTTAAAGTGTAAAATAAATTAAATTCTAGGTGTTAAAGTGTAAAATAAATTAACTCTCAAAACACATGGCCCATAATAAAAAAATTAAAAAACTTTAGGGACCAGATTGTAGTTCTCTATGCCCCGTGAATAGTAAAATAATAAAAAGTTTTTTTTGTGATAAACCTGCTCGTATTTGTTTTGATTTTTTGAATTGATAAAACTAAATCATATTTTGCAAAACTGGATATCAATTAATACTAGAACATTCTTTAACATCGCAAATACATCACTACACGGTAATTCAAAAAAATTATTAGGTTTAAAATCGGGTCAAAATAATTTCTAAGAATGAAATTGATAAGAAGAAAGAGTTAAGGGATTACAACTGTACATTGGTCGAGGACCTTTTAGTTTGTTTGCAATGGTTTGATAACCTTGCAGGTCAAAGGTTGCAACTTGCAAGGATAATCTAATCAGAATAAAGATCTGGGTCTTCTTCAAGAAAAATGACGTGTTAATAGGACACAACAATTTCAAGTCAAACTCTTGACGAGAAGATAGAGTTAGAATTCTTGTGATTTGGTTTTGTTCTAGGTTTTTTTTGCTTGCCTTCTGATTTTATTAAACTAGGAATAAGAGTGTGTTAGGTATTGCGGTAGCAGTTGTGGTTGTGGTTTGAAAAAAGTTGTTTTATAAAAAGTACTTTTAGTTGAGGTTGGTTTGAAAAAATAGGTGTTTGGTTAAAACTGTGGTTGAAATTGAGGTTGAAGAAAAAGTGGTTTAATGTGTTTGGTTAAGAATGCTTTTGAAATTGAGGTTATAAAATAATTTTAAAAAATATATATTAATATTGATGGTTTTTAATTTAAATATAGTAGATTTAACTACAATATTGTAGATTTAACTACCATTATTACATTATTAAATAAATAATATTTTATATCAAATACTTTTTATTATTCCATTAAATTATCTACAATTTCATCACGTATGAAATTCATCTGATAAGGACTATAGTTTCCATGGTTTTTTGAGCGTGCAACAAAATCAGGTAAAATATCATCAGAAACAGAATTGGAATTGCGATCAAATTCCACAAATGTTACGTCATCATGCGATATTCTTCTAATTTATGTAGTGTTATTAAATAATATTAAACATTATTTTTTTTGAGTAAAACACAATTTTAAAAAAATTAACTTTTTTTTTTCAGATCGGACGCGGTCCAATAATTTTACTCGCATGAAAAAAAATTCACCTGGCACTGTTCACGTGAACAGTGCCAGGTGAATGCTTCTCGCGGGTGAATTATAATTCACCTTGGCACTGTTCACTTCTTGAGTGAACAGTGCCCAGGTGAATTATAATGAATTAAGAGAAGCAGCTGGAGAGAAGCAGCTCCCAGCTGCTTGTGCAAAACACCGGTTTGATGCAAAAAATTATGGGACCCATCAAATAATAAACTGCTGTTTAAATGTTATTAAACGCCTGATTTACACGGTTTGCTTTAAAAGCTAAAGCTATCGCGTAAACAAACGCCCTCTATAAGCTGTATTGTTTAATTGGAAAGACTTTACCATAATAAAAAATATATATATAGAAAAAGGACTGGTAAGATCTCTTGGGCCGGTTTTCACCTGAAAAAAATCAGTTGGTAGTCGACCGTGCGGCTGGTAATAATTACATCCATCCGTGCGCAATTACTTGCAAATTGTTTTAGCAAATTTATTTTAATTTTATGTGGTTCGAATTTTTCTCAGTTGAAAGTAGCTTTGGTACTTCGAAGCCAATTAATTAGTTGTATCAATACGAAAAGTAAACAATACGATAATATTTACTATTTTGGTTTTTCCCTAAATTTTGTCGCCGAGGGTAACTAAAATCGGCTAAACAAGTATTAAAATCTATAACAACAATGATAATTAAACACAAACAACATATAAAATTAAAAACACTAAGCTGTGAAAGGGTTTTGCTGAGCTAAATGCATTGTAGCCCCTCTTATATCTCAGCTTGGATTCACACTATTATTTTTAAAATTTTGGCTATAAAACTTTTATTTTTGATGATTTTACTTTTTTATGGCCAAATTAAAGGTTACTAGCTTCCAATTTGTTGATGAAGGGCAAGTTGAAAGTTAAGAGATCAAATTGAAAAAAAAAACGATATTGAAAGAGAAGAAAGTGAGTCTTTGAATTCAAGTGGTAGAGAAAGAAGATCTTAGTTGACATCGATTTCGACCACCAAAATAATCGATATTATTATTAACAAGTTTTATTAGATAAGATGACTTTCATTAAGGTGTTCTTTCACCTTAAAATTGTTTTAGAAAGTAGATCTAACATCAAGAACTTTATGTTGATATTTTGTTTTTGAACCATTTTTAGTTGTTTAAAGGCATAAAAGGGTTCACGTAGGTATTTGGTTTTTCCTAATGAGTTTTAGGGTAAAAAATGATCGAGAAATAAGTTTTTGGGTGTGAAACACTCTTGCCTTGATTTTTCAATGATCCTCCGGTCGTCGAAATCCAGGTTGCATATAGGAGTTATTTGTAGTTTTTTATTAAAAAAAATACTAGACGATTCGTCTAATTTACTAAAAAAAAACCAAGCGTGTGAGCCTAAGCTAAATGACTCACTTGCATAGGCTTTTTTATTAGGCTCAAGCGTGTTGGGATTTCACTGGTAGGCTTATTGGTTATCATTTTTATTCAATGTCTTTTTTTTAGATTTCTTTTAAAAAAACATTTTTTTCTTTTTTATTTAAAGGCCCTTTTTTTTAGAACTTGTTTTTTTTAAAAAAAATCTTTTTATTATTTAACTTACAAAAAATAAGCTTGTTTTTTTGTTATTTTGGTCTTGCATGCTTAACTTTTTTTATGCATTTTTAGTCATTTAATTTTTTTTTTTAAATCTGTGTTATTTAAATGATTCGTTTTGTTATTTGAATAAGTCTTATGGTATGTTTGAAAACGCTATAAACCCTGATCTAAAAAATTTTAATTTTGATTTTTAGTTAAAATGAAAAAAATTTATATATTTTTAGATATTTTAATATAATATTTTAACTGTGATTGACACCATAATCCCAAACCATCACTTAATATCTGGTGGTTACACTGTTAATTGAGAAAAGAAGGTGACAAGTGGTCCCCGTTGCTGGTTGAGAAAAGAAGATGACACGTGGGCCATGTTGTAGTAAAAGCATGCTTTAATGTTGTTTTACAGGCCCAACTATGATGGATGAGCCATGTTAGTGTCATTCATCATTTAATATTTGAGTACCAGTTATTTCCAAAAGTAGACAAAATGGATGGCCCCGGACGCGACGTTTCCCTGGGTGATGGATGTCTGTATTTAATAATATGTTTTTAAAATGTTTTTTTATTTAGAAATATATTAAAATAATTTTTTTTTTTATTTTTAAAATTTATTTTTAATATAAACCCATCAAAACAATATAAAAATAATAATAATTTTTTTAAAAAATAAAAAATATTAGCCGACTTATGTTTAGGCAGCAATCCCAAATAGAATAAAAAAAAAAAAAAAGGGGTATTAAAACCTGGACATTTCAGATGGCATGCTGGAGGGTGGATGGCAAGAAGTCAGAAATCATCCATCACTAATAGTTGAACAGGGAAAGGAACTCCTTGATCGATAATCCCCTGATTGAAATTTAATTAATTGCTTGTCTCTATCATTTCTATTGATGAACGAAAGATCAGCTGTTGAAAAGTATTTTCTTTGAATTCAAATAGCCATTCAGAGAGATATAGACTCAGTCAGGGATCCTTACGTACAAACACCGATTCTCAATCCGAAAATGGCGGTCAAAACATCAATGGAGCTCCCAGGAGCTTGACTTTTCTTTTCTTTTTTTACTTTCAATTCTATTTGATTGAGTTTAAGATCTTGAACGTTGCCTCCAGAAAATTCACAAGCCTTGAGATATGGGTTCATCCTGTAACTCGTAATCAAGCTTGGGTTTTAATTTTCCATGCATGAATAGGCTGCTCAAAACCTATAATAAATGGATCGAAACTTACATGCGATCGAAGGCTTAAGAATATCATCAAAATTAACAAAACAAAAACAAAAATGGAGAAGTCGCAGTACAGCTAACACGATCATACAGCAGGATCTTTTCTGATTGGAAAACTCCATGGTAGTGGATTAAACATCTAATTAAGAGTTCATGGATCAACTCCATCGATCCTTTCCTGTCCTTCTCCAAGACGTTCAACTTGTGTTAACACAAAAGAAGTTTTTTTTTTTATTCAAATATTCCCTTCAAGTCTTCTATCCATGTGCATCATATTCGCTTAGAGTTTGCTCCAAGAAATATAAGTCATCCCTACCCCTTTCGTCAATCCCACAAGCAATTGACTTGGTCAGGGATCGTTACAGGCATGGATTCTCGAATGTGCATGATGTTAAGGAAATGAGCTGGTGTGGACTAGATCTAAAAAATAAAAATAAAAACTTGCTGACCTAACAGACAGATACTGTTTCCTACGCATAACTCTTTAGTTTTCCAGGGAGTGGATAATAATCTTAATGGAAAGCTAAGATCCGATCTTGTTAATTTTATATCTGATATTACAAGATTATTGATTTGGTTTCATTACTGTATAGCAGTCGTGGTATGGCACGTGTGTTCCTTTCCATGCACGTGACTTGATCTTGGAATTATTCCTTATTATTACTTGAAAAGAAAATCACTATTATTAATGAAATGATAATTACTTGTGTTTTTAGTATCATTCAATAATAATATATATATTAATTAGATTATACAACATCTTTATTCATTTAAAATTAATTAATATTCATCTTTATTATATATTTATCATCACTATATCGATCTGACTTCAAAAAATAACATGCATGCATAATAAAGAAAAATAGTTTTATCAGCCCGTGATTATTTGCCTTTAAGAATTAATGTCTTGTCTAATCAGCTACCTACTAAATAATTAATGCACAATTTTGTTTTTCAAAATTAAATTTTATCTTTAATTTTTTTGAAACTAGAGAATTTAATAGTTAGGAATTATATAAATTTGATTAACTCAAATTAATCATGCAACTGTTTGTATCCCTAATCTCATTATATAATTATATAGGGGCCGGTGGGGTCTTGTGCTTTTAAGCAAAAATCACTTCGCTCGCACTGCTTTCCTTGTTTTCTCTTAGCTATGAAGTTTTGTCCTTGTAATAATTAAGAAAGCTTGAGAAAGTTTTCTAGTTCTTATGCGTCTTTTCTAAGTGTTGGAGTCGATTTAGCTCTACGATAGGGTACAGTCTTGAGTCTCTTGACAATAACTCTTTTTTTTTCTCTACTTTGTTTTGGTTTGAAATTCCGCAAATAAATACTTTATACATACTTATTTATAGATTTGTATATTACTCTCTTATGTTTATAGTTCATAGTAAATAATCTGAATATATATTGGTAAAACTAAAGATTAAAAGAAAAATAATTCTCTTAAACTAGCAAGAACATCATAACCTGAGCTCCACATGTGCTGGAAAAGGCTCCCTAGTATCTGTCATTCTGAATTGCTGATATATAGTGTAATCTCTGCCAAAAACTGCATCAGCAATTCAGCATTGCCCTTACTGTCCTGCACAGGAGTGCCCCTATTCTAGGTAACTTGCAATCATCGGTTTGGCATGAAACAATGACTCTGGACACAAGCCAGACAACCAGAGAATGTGAACTGCATGAATCCATCGATGGCCAGCTAGCAAAACAGAAGTTTTCGAAGCTTGTTTGTTTTTGTGTTTTAAATTGTGCTTGAAAAGATATTAAATTGATATTTTTTTTAGTATTTTCTGATAATTTTGATATTAAATTAATATTTTTTTTTAGTATTTTCTGATAATATTAAATTTTCTGAGTATTTTTTTGAGTTCATATAATTCTGTTAGTAGATAAAAATAGTAATTAAAGGATCATTTTTCAACCTCCGCAGTGCTTCAACCAGCATAACATGTTAACGAATCTTTGGGGGTTTCGCATGGTGTATAAGTTGATTTGCATAGTAAAAGGTCATATTTTTTTAAATTATATTAGTTTACGAATAAATTATTATAACAAAAGCTAAAATAACTTAGAATTTTATTGTACATTTTATATAATGAAATTACTTTGTAAAATAACAAAGAATTATAATTATTTGTTTATTGAGTAAAATTAAATTTTTATTTTTTTGTTGCAATATATTTGATCTTGAATTATTATTAAGTTAATTTTGTATTTCAGTTTCATTCTTTAATATTTGATTTTTATATTAAATTCAGTTATCATTCTTTTTAATTACAATGTATTTGGTCTCGAATCCTTTATTGACTTAGGTTTTTTTTTTAATTTAATTTTTTTAATTTAATTTTTATATCAAATTTGGTACTCATTCTTTTAATTATTATTTTTAGTTTTTCTTATTCTTTTTTGTAATTGAAATTTTTTTTTAATTTCATCCTTATTATTTGATTTTTTTCTGGTGTCAAATGTGTTTCGTATTATTTTCAAATCTATATTTTTTTTCTTTATTATCCATTTTCTTTTAAGTTTATCCTTAATTATTTTAGTTGGTTGAGAATTTTATGTTGTTATTTTTTTGGATTTGCCTTTTATACTATAATTCAACCTCGTAATTTATGTCACAAGTCCTGAAGGTTGGATTAAGTTGGTTTCAATTAAATTTTTTTATTTCTTCCATTATTATTAGATTTGTTAAAAATTAATATTTTTTTTATTATTTTTTTCTATAAAATTATCCTGGTATCATATTTCAGTCATGAATTCATGTTAATAAACCATGTTCTTTTACCAAAATAAATGATTTTGTATATGTTTAAAAGCAATTAATCATTTTGAAAAGTCAAACTTACAAATTTGTTTAAAAATAAAATTTAAGAAAAAAAAATTTGTGATTGAGCCTTTTTTTTTTGTAAAATAAAAAAGGAGATAATAATATCAATTAAATTACCGAATAAAAGTCTCCCAAAAAACTTAGTTAAGTTGAGAATGGACTCTGAACTCTCTCCCCTCTCCCCTGTGTATAACAATAATTCAGCAACTACAGACCCAGTCCTTGTCGCTTCTCTCTGTCGTTTTTTTTCCTTCTAAATCCTAAAAAAAGAAAGAAAAATTCTAATTCTAATTCGAAAAAGCAACAAAATTATTTAATCGCTTAATTATTTCCTTTAAATTCTTCTTCCTCTTGC
The DNA here is from genome assembly GCF_000002775.5 of Populus trichocarpa. Taxonomy (NCBI): domain Eukaryota; kingdom Viridiplantae; phylum Streptophyta; class Magnoliopsida; order Malpighiales; family Salicaceae; genus Populus; species Populus trichocarpa. The sequence continues at coordinate 15,616,291 of NC_037287.2, read as the reverse complement.
TTCATTGGTCACCAATAGCCACCCACCCGCCCACCCAACGAAAATCAGTTTAAAATCTTTCTCAAAATCCACATCAACATTCCTTCTTTCCACTCGTACTTTTACGAACACGTAGAAAATACATACGTATAGATAGAAGAGACGGTGATCGACCGAATGGCGCCGAGGAAGTACTTGATTGAAGTAGAGAAAGCAAAGGAAGCTAAGGATGGAAAGCCATCGATTGGTCCTGTGTATCGTAGTCTTTTCGCTAAAGATGGGTTTCCTCCTCCGGTTCCTGGACTTGAAAGTTGCTGGGATGTTTTTCGGTGAGAAAATCTTTCTGTTTGCTTCCTGAGAAAATTCTGTAGAAAAAGGGTTGAAAATTGCCAACTTTAGCTGTTTTACTTTTTGGTATTTAGTAAAAAGGGATTATTTCTTAAAGCTTGTTTGTGATTTGTCCAGAGTATATTCAGTGATTCGTTGAAGAAAGTGGATTCTTTTTTCTTTTCCTTCTTTTGGTTGATATTTAACCCTTTGTTATTTGTTAATTATGTGATTAATATTTTGTGGTGGTTTTTGCAGGATGAGCGTAGAGAAATATCCAAATAATCCAATGCTTGGTCGTCGTGAGATTGTCAATGGCAAGGTAGTTATAGTCTTGTTGTTTCTTGCCATGTCTTTTTGTGGATTTGTTTTTTCGTTTTATTAACTCTCAATTTGTTGTCTTTGCAGGCTGGAAAATATGTGTGGCAAACTTATAAACAAGTTTATGACGTGGTGATCAAAGTTGGAAATTCAATTAGAAGCTGCGGTGTTGAACCGGTGAAGCATTAGAACTGGATTTTTTTTTTAAAAAAAAAATTGTAATCTCTGTAATCAAAATTGGGTTACTACTGATGTTTAGATTTGTGTTGGTTATTTGTAGGGTGCGAAATGTGGTATTTATGGTGCTAATTGTGCAGAGTGGATTATGAGCATGGAGGTAGTTTCTTCTTTTCTGTTTGATTCCCTGAAAAAAAAAAACACATCACAACCTGTTTAATTCATAAAGGACAAAGCTTGGAGAAGGAATAATGAGTTTTGCCATTGTGTTTAGAGTATACATATTCTTTGCTTATGGTAGTTTTCGTGGTCAAATAGTGGTTTTTATAGGATATAGGATATCCTCTTCTCCAGTTTCCACCCTCTACCAATCATATGCCATTTTGATTTTTGTTCGATGTTTCTGCACCATTTAATTTATAGGCGGTTTTTTTTTTTTCCTGTCTATGGGATTTGGATTAGTTATAATGTTGGATTACTTCTCAAAAATATTCATTATGAAAAAAGTGGTTCGAGAGACTCCTTTTTAATTGCCGAGTTAGGGAACTAGTCATTAGTTTTCAATACTTGATGCAAAAATAGACTAAAAGCCTTCTAATCGTGATCTAGTTATTTTTAAGTTCTTTTGATTATCAATCTATTTGTTTGTTTATTTAATGGTTTTTGGATAAAAAGTTTTGTTTGATAAGCCCGGTGGGCTTCCTCATCCCTTGCTGGTTTTTTTCTGATTTATTGTTTCTGTATTATCATGGTTTGCCTTCTTCCTGTAGTTCCTGATTAGTGCCTGCTAAAACTGATGCAGGCCTGCAATGCTCATGGCCTCTACTGTGTTCCTTTGTATGACACATTAGGTATGGTCTTCTTCTGCATAGATGTATTTGGCATGCAGCAATCATTGGCTAACCTGCAATTTCATGCACCCCTTCAACATCAAGGCCAATTAGTGCTTACCTCTCTCAAACCATGTTCTAGGTGCTAGTGCAGTGGAATTTATTATATGCCATTCAGAGGTCTCAATTGCCTTTGTAGAAGAGAACAAAATTTGTGAGGTATGTGTTTTGCAGCCTTGCATCCAAACTCCATCAATTGATGACGCTGCTTCTCATAATGTCTTCTTGAAATTGTTATGCTTTTTGTCGGTGTACTATTTCTTTAAGAATCTTAATCTTACATGGTGATATTGTTCTTATGGATCTATGGTTTCCCCTGTCCTCTCAGCTGTTGAAAACATTTCCTAATTCTACACAGTACTTGAAAAGTAAGTTAATCTTCTTCACAATTTTTTTTTGTTTACCCATGTTATTAAGAAATGATTATATGATATATTTCCTCATGCAGCAATTGTGAGCTTTGGCAAGGTTGCTCTCAAAGAGCAAGAAGAGATTGAAAAATCTGGCTTGGCAGTATATTCTTGGGATGAGTTTTTAAAACTGGTAACCTAGTCTTTCATAATAACCTTGTTCCATCTATTTATTGTATCAGTAGTAGTAAAATTTGAGCTAGAAAATGCATTTTAAGATAAGTTATTCTGTGAATGGTATTGTATCCCAAATGTTTATTTGGAATTTTGTGGTAGTAAGCATGCTTCATGACCAGTACTGTATCGTATCTCAACTGTTACCTAGCAGACTTGAGCTTTAAATATGTTCGTATTTTTCATGGATGGGTGTCATCTCCTTGATTTGCAATTTGCAAGAAATAATTCTAGTATCTCGCTGATTGTTTCATAGAACACCAGTAATAAAGCATGGATGGAGTTTTAGATCAATCTGATACCATGACTATTTATTTATCTAATGTGCATTGACATTCATTAACCACTATACGATGCCTTTTCTTCTTAGCTTTTATTCTTAGCTTTTAATATTTGTTCATAGTTATTGATTCTGATTTATACTTAAATGAGACCAATGAGTAATGGTCTTTGTATATGTTCCTTGCAGGGGGAGAATAAACAATATGAACTCCCAGTGAAGAAGAAAGAGGATATCTGTACAATAATGTATACTAGTGGAACAACTGGTGATCCCAAGGGAGTGCTGATTTCAAATGACAGCATTGTCACTCTTATAGCTGGAGTGAAAAGGCTATTAGAAAGTGTGAAAGAATCGGTAATTTTCTTTTTCTCTTATATTCTCGGGATGTCATAGATGAAGATATGACATTAGTTGCATGCTGTGTAAAGCTTAATTTGTTTTGTCCTTTTTCTACCCAATAGATACACTTGACTCTTTTACAATTTGCAGTTGACTTCAGAGGATGTATATCTTTCATACCTTCCCCTTGCTCATATATTTGATCGGGTGATTGAGGAGTTATTTATTCAACATGGTGCCTCTATAGGGTTCTGGCGAGGGGTAAACCCTTTTGCTATTTATTTATTTTTTCCTTTTTCCCTTTAAAATTAGAATGATGCCATTGCCAAGTATGCAATGGGTGTCCCCAATTTTGGTGGTGATTGGGATGGTAAGACTATCAGCTTCACTAAATAAGCATTCAATATGATGAAATGTTTATTGTCACAAATTTACAGGATGTAAAATTATTGATTGAAGACATTGGGGAGCTGAAACCAACTATTTTCTGTGCTGTGCCCCGTGTTTTAGAGCGAGTTTATTCCGGTAGATTTTCTCTTCTAACCAACCATTCTTGAAATTTCTGCCATTTCATATAGTAGCAAAATTTAATTGTCGTAGCATCTGAGCGTGGATTAAATTAACATTGGCTCTGTGCTTGGATGGTGCTCCAGGCACCATAAGAACTGAGATTGGGTTTATTTGGAATGCTATCACTACAATGTTTCATTTGCATGCTCAAATGAATAGATAAAATACAGCCCCAGAATTGTTACTTATCTTCAACTTGTTCAATTGAGGAATGGACCGAGTTAATTCTTTGAATGTTTTCTTCTTTGGTGTCATTATATCACAAATTAAAAGCATATTTTTTATGTCTCCCACAATAGCACTATCATAACTGCTGTGCACATTTTCAGGCTTGCAGCAGAAAGTTTCAACTGGTGGTTTTTTGAAAAAGACATTGTTCAATGTAGCATACTCACAGTAAGTTCTATTCCACACTCCAGTACTTCTTTTGGACAACAATCCATGATAGGGTTTTCTTTTTGAATTTCATAGTCATCTTCTAATCTCAGAGAAAGAGATAGAGATTTGTCCCTTTATGCTCGTTGTTGGTACATTTGGCAAACTGTCTTGGTGGGATCACAGGACTACCGAAGTTTTTATTTTTTGTTTTTACAATTTACTGCAGCAAATTCAGTTCTATGAAGAAGGGGCTTGCACACCACCAAGCATCTCCAATCTGTGACAAAATTGTCTTTAATAAGGTGATGATTCTTCTATCCTGATTAACTCAAGATCCAAACCTCATAATAGTATTTGTAATAAAATTATGCTTACTCAACTCTCATTGGCTCTGTATCTTAGGTGAGGCAAGGGTTGGGAGGAAAAGTGCGGCTTATTTTATCTGGAGCAGCACCTCTTTCTAATCATGTAGAAGCTTTCCTGCGAGTGGTGTCATGTGCTCACGTTCTGCAAGGATATGGTACGTTGTCCATATTGTTTGATGCAAGCTATACTAGTCTTCCAATTCTTCATTTTTCTTTTGCTGTTAGATTATTTGTGGTTATAATTTACTGATGCCAGGACTTGAAATATTTGCAATTGAATGGATGCAGGTCTGACTGAAACCTGTGCTGGGACTTTTGTGTCACTGCCAAATGAATTGCCAATGCTTGGCACAGTGGGCCCTCCTGTACCAAATGTGGATGTCTGCCTAGAATCTGTTCCTGAGATGGGATATGATGCTCTTTCAAGCACCCCACGTGGAGAAATTTGTATTAGGGGGAAGACCCTGTTTGCAGGTTACTATAAACGTGAAGACCTCACTGAAGAGGTCCTGAATGATGGGTGGTTCCATACAGGTTTTCCGATATCCTTCCTTTGTTGATTTTGGATGCTTATAATTTTTTTTCTTAGTCTTACCATTTTCATGATGATCTTTTCATCAGGGGATATTGGTGAATGGCAACCTGATGGAAGTATGAAAATTATTGATCGCAAGAAGAATATATTCAAACTCTCGCAAGGAGAATATGTTGCTGTTGAAAACTTGGAGAACATTTATAGTCTTGTATCTGATATTGATTCGGTACGCCTTTCTGATGCTTGGGATTTTTTTATTTTCTGAGCATGTCCACGAATATGATATTTTCTTTCCCAATCTTACCATTACAGTCTTAGCTTTCTATTTGATTGACACTGTTATACTGAAAATGATATTTTTTTTTCTGTTGACTAGGAAATATCTTAATCTCTTGATGACTAGTCCCTTTCATAAATATGGCACTAATTAATTCTAATATCATGTGAAAGGTTTAGTCTATTACTGGCGAGAGAGATATCTATTTGCTTCAGTTGTGAATTTACAGGTTTCCATTCCGTGTTTTAATTTCAGATATGGGTTTATGGGAACAGCTTTGAATCATTCCTTGTTGCTGTTGCCAACCCCAATCAGCAAGCACTTGAACATTGGGCTCAAGAGCATGGTATAAGTGGGGACTTTAAAGCCCTTTGTGAAAATCCAAGGGCAAAAGAGTACATGCTCGGAGAGCTCACCAAGATTGGGAAAGAAAAGAAGGTTCCTGCTGAGTTTGCTTTTAGTATATCTTTCTTTTTAACCTATTGAACGAGATAGTTTTCATCTTCTAGAGCTAATTGAACATTTTTTGTGTTCCTAAATACTACTTTTGGCAGTTGAAGGGCTTTGAATTTATAAAAGCTATTCACCTCGATCCTGAGCCATTTGACATGGAGCGTGATCTCATCACTCCAACATACAAGAAAAAGAGGCCTCAGCTTCTCAAATACTACCAGGTATCCCTTTTTTATATTTTGGGGGAATCAATTAGACCTGTTTGTATTCCTTCTAATATGGACTTTCTTCATTTTAGTTTATCGACTGAAATTTGGACTGGCAATGTCATAAATCACCATGTTTTTTCCCTTCTTGTGCAATAAAAGCACCATGGTTAACTATCTTGATGGTCATAGTGTATAGTCATGGATGTTGGTTCTCACCATCCTGTTTAGTTTAGGCCATGCATCGATTCTTTAAAGAACACTCGTAATCTTTTATTTGTCAATGGCAAATTTATCTGGTGGAAAGTTCCTAACTCAAAATTCTTTGCACAGAATGTTATCGACAACATGTACAAGAGTGCAAGCAAGCCCAGTGCCTAAGAAATATAACTTTATGGATCCTGATAACTTCGCTGTTCAGCAGGATCGATGATGCTATTTATATTTTTGTTTTCATATTTTTGTTTTGTTTTAGTGACTGTACATAAAGTTATTTCTATTTATAGACGTTGCAATTTGTATCGAAAGTGGCATCTTTGCTTTGGATGACAATGGAAAATGACAGATATTTTTCTTAAGTCCTCGGTGAATGAATGTTATATAAACTTCATGATCGTCTTTCTTTGACCTAACTTGGAATGATTGGGTAACGTCCATCCCAATCACATCCAGAAATTCCTTCCTGTTTCCAACCCGCAACTAGTACGATGTATCACTAGTAAATAAATCTAAAACTATATATATATATATATATATATATATATATATATATATATATATATATTCACCTTCCTAATTTTTATACTCTTTCCAAATAAAACACTCCCGCCAAAAACACAACAGCTAGTTTTATAGTTTATTTATTTTCACGTTTTAAAAATATTTTAAAAAATATAAAAAAAATTTATAATTTTTTTTAAATAAATATTTTTTAGTGTTTTTAAATTGTTATGATGTGCTGATACTAAAAAATAATTTTTAAAATATAAAAAATAGTATTTTAATATATTTCTAGTAAAAAATATTTTAAAAAATAATAGTTTATAAACAGGATTAATGGATCGATGTGTATTTACATATGTCCTCTGTATCTCAATTGTCTACGTCCTTTTCTGGAAAACCCAACTCACCTGTTAAAGTCATACCTTTCCTAGACAGTACAGATTTCTCCCCTGTGCTGCATAAGCCACAGAAACAGGTGCACTAACATTTTTTCTATGTTTCATAGTCGCCTGAGTTATGATACGCTGCTCCTCACGAAGAAGTTCACTCAAACAGGCATCTAAAGATGGTACAGGATGCCGATTCATCAAATTAGAGCGTGCAGTTTCAAAATCAGAACGGAGCTTCATCAAGAATTGATCTCTCTTGCTTGTGTCGTGCACTGCTTGAACAACAGAGAGAGCTGCAGTAGGAACATTAGCATAAACAATATCTGAATAATTAGCCCAAAGATTTTGAAAACCGGAAAAGTATTCCTCAATAGAGAGACTTCCTTGTGTGAAGTTAGCCATCTCATACTCTAATTGAAAACGCCGAGCTGTGTTATCCTGATTATAAACCTTATTTAGATAATTCCACATAGCAGCAGTAGTTTTATAAGACCTCAAATTGAGAACAAGATGAGGTTCTATTGAGCTAAGGATCCAGGTCATAACCCGAGCATCCATGATTTCCCATCTAGACAAAGCATCGACATCTGTAGGTGCAGGATTACTCCCATTAATATGCCCCCACAGTTCTTTCCCTTTGACGAATAATTGAAATTGAAACTCCCAAGCAGAATAATTTTTCCCATTAAGACGGATATGGAACAAGCCTAGCTTATCCGAAGACATGATAAAGCTGAAAAGAAATAGATTTTGAAACTGAAACTGACAGGGAATTAGTGCAATGGAAGAGGGATACACACCAGATTCTGAAGCCAAGAGTTGCTGAGAATAGCAGCAAAAAAAAAACTGATCTGAAACTATTGAGAATAGCAGCAGAAAACCAAGATCTGAAACAGCCAAGAGTTGCACTAGAAACCCAATATCTGAAACGAAGAAGAATGATTCTGAAAATACCAAGAACACCACCAAAGAAGGAAGATCTGAAACAGCCAAGAGTTGCACCAGAAAAGCACGACAGATTTGCAGATTTTGAAACCAAGAACTGTGAAGAATAGCAGCAGAGAAAACAAGAATAACACAAAGTTGGAAATTAAGGATCCAACAACCACTCCTTCTCTCTCGCCTGCACACTTTCCACCAGGAGTAATATGAAAAAGATGGGTCCAAGATGAGTAAGGCATCTACAGCAAAAGCCAAAGGAAAATTCAAGACAGAGGCAAGCAAGGATTTGGAAGAAGCTCTGATACCATGTTAATCTATTCAAGCCAAAAGCAGAGTACCAAGAGAGTTAATCAATTTATTAACTTTGCAGAATGTTCTCCTCTTTCTGCACTCGGCATAAAGCAGCCTCTTATACATTGCAGATTATTTTGCCATACAAGGAGTCTACATAGAAGGTTATTTTGCTATACAAGGAGTCTATGATAAGATAATCTTTAATAGTTAATATTAAGAGTCGTAATTGTATACATATACGGTAACAAAGGATTCCAGAAGAATATAATGGAAGTTGTTCTGCAGAGGCAGCGGCAATGCCAGCTGAATTGGCAATGGCTCGGGGGAGCAGAGACAATATCAGTGTCATAGTAGTTCAGCTGGAAAAGAGCTGATAGCAGCATCGATTGATCGTTTTTAGTTGTGCCATCTTCTTTATGTTTTTTCAGAGTTTTACTGTTTTAAGAGTTTTTGGAGGGATGAAATGTCTTGTAGAACAAAATTTCAAGCGACCGGATCTGATCGTGTAGGAGCGATGAAAATGGAAATTCAAGTCGGCATAAGATATAGCAAAATCCGACACAAAATCCTCATCTCATCCGATCCATTGCCATATCTGATATCAAGTCCAAAATCAAATATGCAAGCCCAGAGGTAATAAAGTGAAAAGGTTTGCTCTTAGTGTGTGGTCTTCAAGTAGAAGGCAAGAGTGTCCATAATGTCAAACCAGAAATTATATTCATATGAAATTTAAACAAATGTTGCAGATACATCACAATCCAAAAGAAAAAAGAAAAAAGATTCAAAGCTGCTTGAAGTGCAAGGAAAGAAAGCACTCGTAGGCTCGTAGCAATAAATTGAGAAGTCACCTTTTTGACTTCCCAACTCTCACTCTGTAATTGTCTCTCAGACCTATCTATATAACTAATGAAGTGGAGGAGAAAGAGGATGAGCACCCTTTATATTTTGTCTCTTCACTCCTTTCATCCTCCAACCTTCGACCTTATTTAACCTTTATATGACTAAAACCCTAATCTGATACCGAATCAACATGTTGAAAATCCCCAAAAGGTAAAAAAAAAAAAAAAAAAACCCGACCTTTCTGGACTGCATATTTTGTATAGCTGCACAATTCTTGCATTACAAACCCAGAAACCATGGAAACCTTTCTCTTCCGTAATTGAATTCCTTCCCTTTTCAGGTCAGACTGTAGCTTGAAACAGAGATGTCGGCAGCAGATGCAGAATGAATGTAGACAAACTCTAGACTTTTTCCGGCAGGTAAAGAGCTCATCCATGATGGAAACGCATAAGAATTTCCAGATTTTGTCAGACCCCAGAGAGGACCATAAAGCTTAGATATTGAAAGCTTGATATCCTTTAGTTCCTTGGCAGATTTGTTGGTCACGGTAATAGAATACCTATAGTAAGTTTTTCCCTTGGCTATCCATGTTGTTGTCATCTTTTGCGCAATGGAAATAGGAGCAGAAGTTGAAGCTGCAAGACAAACTCTATAGTTAGAGCTTTGTAACGCTATAAAATGGACACACTCAGTTATCCCTTGACCAATCAGAGGAAATCACGTTCCACGCAGATACATTAATAGTTTAGACCTAAGAGGGATAATTCTTCTCCATAATTAGCATGAACAGAGAATTATACCTGGTGCTGGTGTTACTTTAGATTGTGGTGCTGGTTTCTTTTCAATAGGACCTGGAACCACCACTGCAAGATAAGCCATAAAAAATCATTACATTGAGCTCCTCTACATTGACAAGAAAATGAAACCAATGGCCATATAGCGCGGCAAATATATATATATATACCTGGAAGGAGCTGGTTATACCCTCCATGACCACCACTTAGCCGAGCCAATAAACCAAGAAGAGGAGCGTTGTTGTAGGTAGCAGGTTCTGTTTGCTCATAATTGTCTCTTTCATCAGCAAAATTGTCATAGGCATCAGGGCCACCAACAATGGCACCGGTGAGGAGATTTGGATCACTTCCTTTCCTGCTAAACCAAGTGGCATAACCTCCACGGCAGCTAACAAATGTAGGGTCGACCTTATAGGAAACAATTGAAGAACCCCTGTGATGAACCTGTCGTGGATAGTTGTTTCCGTAACCAACCATGTAACTAGTAGCTCTCGGGTTGTCTCCAAGAATGTAATCCACCTGCGAGTTTTGAATAAACGTCTCATAAGCAGTGCTTCAAATGCATACTTATGTAAGTAATTCTTTAACAAAAAAGAAATTCAATAAATTACTTGATTTCGAACGATTAGATTACCTGAGATTTCGCGAAAGTGAGAAGCTGGGATGGTGCCACATTGCCAGCAGCGCAATTCAAGTTTCTACCAGCAGAAGCAAGATAGTCAGAGTAGACAGCACCCAAGAATGAAGCGCCGGTCACAAACTGCATATTGTTCCATCTCTGGCGGTAAATTAGACCACCAGGAGTTTTCTGAACATTGCGGGTACCCTTTCCCAGGCATGAACACATGAAGTACTCAGCCTTCTGCTGGTACTTCTCAAACACTGGTGCATGGTGGCCAGCTTTCCCTTGCATCAAGAACTGCAGCACGAAAAATATTCCGATTAGTCAGATAACAAAAAATTTCGATGAAGGGTCATCAAAATTGAAGTCGGCTCTAGAAACAAAAACCTTGGCAACAAGAGTTTGGACTCCAGCATACTTGACGTCCCAACCAAATTCAGTCATGCCCCAACCAGTTCCACCCATTGAGTCACCATTGTTTCCGAGGTAGTCTAAGTAATACTGATTGTTAGTTGCTTGATACAACCAAGCAGCTGCCCAAAGTAACTCATCCTGTAAACCAAAAAATCAAAATAAAACATGAGAACATGCACCAGCAATTAAGAAAAAAAAAAAAAACTCGTCACGAATGATTTCATCATGGATTAATATTTTAGCAGTCTTCTTTTAACACGTGATAAACTGGCTACTCTCGATCAACTTCAAATTTATTTTACTTACGTTGTAGCCACTAACAGAGCGGTAATATTTCTGGGCCACAGAAATGCTGCTGTCATATTTACCCCTGTACTTGTCTGCAAAATCAAATAGCTGAAAACCAAAAAAGCAAAAGAAAAAAAAAATCAGTGGTAGTTAATATAATTTAATATACAATGAAGGGTACTTAGGGAATTGTCGAAAATGCTAGAAGAGAATGGGATGATAATACTGTGTGGTTGTGAGTCAAGGGAGAGGAAACCACCGACAAAGTTATCTCGTGACACAAGGACACAGCTATCTACACTTTAAATGGATCGTAACACGTGGACGGTTTAGATCTTCGAGTACGGTTAATATGTACGGTCAGACGACAGTGCCCGTGATAGGCGGGCAAGCATGACCCCAAGATCCTGATTGGGGGAAAAGTGATCTTATATTTAATTAATTTCCTACGTTCTTCAAGTTTTGCTAAATGCTAATAATAACGGCCGCATTTTTTTCTACGCAAACAGTGTTCCGTGGGAATTTTGATTTTTTAAAAAAACAATTATTTTTTTATATGTTTTTAGATAATTTTAATGTATTAATATTAAAAATAATTTTTAAAAAATAATTATTTTAATATATTTTTTAAAAAAATTCTTACCCTGGCTGGTAACACATTCCCTAACACTGTTTTTTAACAGTTAAAAGGTAATGATTATTATGAGACTACACAAGAGATAAAATAACGGCAAGCAATTTCTTTTCGCTCCCCTACCTCTTCCATTGATGGAGGAGAGTGACAGAAAGGCACCCTTTTCTTTTATAAAGTTCTTTACCACAAAACTCTTTGGTCCCGAACACCATTGTTAGTAACAATGACCTCTTTCATTTTTTTCTCTTAGTTTATGAAAGCCCATTTCTATTCTTTCTAAACAGAAGTGGTGAAAACTGTGATATTTCCCTAGCTATGCTGTTTTTTAAAATCATATGCTAGCTCTTCAAAAAAAAAATGCAAATTTCAAAAAATAAAATCAAAATTCACCCAAGCAAACATCTTGACTTTCCTAGTGAAGATTTTCCGCCGAAAGAAAAAAAACAATTATTGTACTAGTAATTGTTAATTTTGTTAAAATGGCTAAGCTAATACACACACACACACACACACTACGCTAACAAAAGCACGGCTACCATACGCAGGAAAAACAGTTTTGCTAAAATACGCCAAGAGAAAAACTTTACCTGATGTGCATGCGTGAGTAGCTCATTGGCATAGGTAGGGTTAGAGTGGCGGAAAACGATGGAAGCGGCGGCCATTGCGGCGGCTGTTTCACCAGCAAGATCCGACCCAGGATTGCTTGGGTCAATCTTGTAAGCCCTACGGTCAGTGGTCATATCCTCTGGTCTTTGCCAGCAGTAGTGGTCAGTGTTGCCATCCCCAACCTTATCAAGAAAACAACAAAAATCGTTACAAGACATGACATTAAATTATTAGTGGTGTCAATTATTTAATTTGTGTGTTTGTTTATGGTCTGATGGGGTATCAATTTCAGTTAAAGCAAGATATAATCTCTTTGAAAAGGACAAAATGAAAAGGGCAACCCAAAAGGAATTTGAGAAATTAATAAAGAAAGAAACTGTTTCCCGGAAATAGGTGGTGGTCATTATGAAATGGTTTAACTTGATAATCAGCACACTCTCCATTCTGGGTTACACTTATATAGCTCGAGCTGCAAACGAGGTCAGATTTGGGATCCAAGTTTTCTTGGTTTTAGTCAAGAACAAGGAGATGACTAAAACCAAGAAAAATCCTTGATATGTAGCAGAACAAGTTCTTTAGCATGTTTTTACACTTGCAACTTTGCAAGTTGGGCTAGAAAAAGAGATGCCAAGATAATAGTAATCAAATAAATTTTGGGAAAGGGGAAAAGGAAAGAAAGCTACCTCTCCATAAAGAACATAGGGTTGAGGGTGAGCTTTGATAAGGTAGTCAGTTCCCCACTTAACAGCATCCATGGTATTGCCCAGTTCACCACTTGAACCCAATTGCTTCCCATATTCAATTATGCTCCATGACATCATGGTAATTGTGAATGCCATTGGCAAGCCGAATTTCACATTGTCCCCTGCATCGTAGTACCCTCCTACCAGATCCACCTGCAATTAGAAAAATACAATTTAAACCATCAAACGCATTATATTTTTTGCGGTGACAAAGAAACCCCAACTGGCCAATGTAAGCAGAAAAAACCCATTAGGATGTCAAGCTTACCCCGCTAGCCTTGCCGTCATTCAAACCGGAATTAGCTCTCCATGTCACTCTCTGGTTATGGGGGAGGTAACCAGATCTTTGAGCTTCAAAGAAGAGAAGACTCTTACTTAAAGCTTGACCATAGTCATGACCGGCAAAAGCAAGAGGGAAACAGAGAAGCAATAGCAAAGGAGCCATTGAAATGAGCCTCGCAAACTTCACCATATTAACAGTCTGGTGAATGTATAAACAAAAACACAGAGAGAAACAGATCTCTTTTGCAATAATTACAAAATGGAGATCTTTTTCTTGCCACTAATCCCACCAAGGAATGTATTAGTTATGGGGGAATTAAAGAAAGGCAATGGCAATGTTGGTGTAATTTATCAGCTAAAACTTCTGATCAACCAACAAGACCATGAAAAGAGAAAGTGCAGAGAGAGGAGGGGATAGGTGGATATGGAGGTGCTAAAGCATGTATATATTGAGGAGGGGGGAGGAAGGTGCCAAGAGCCTAAAAACTGGCAGGGCTCAATTAATGAAATTTATTTTATTATTCTTTTAATTTAACTTGTTTTTATTTTAAGAATTATTTATCTTTTGGAAAGACACAGAAACAGTTGAGAAAACAACGAAGGCATGTGGGTGCCCTTCGGGTCTTCCATGGAAGGGTCGGTGTGGATTTAATGGAGTTTTTGGAATTAAGATTTACGCTGAAAAGGTAAGAAAAAAAAAAAGACAGACAGTGATTAATTATTTAATTTCGAGCTTGGTGATTAAAAAAAAAAACACACAGGTTAAAAATTACTAAAAGAAGAAATAGGGAAAGTGATCTGCAGGGCAGAGGAGTCAAAAAAGGCTCGGGACGAGATTGTCCCTGCGGTGTCCCCTGATTTGAATTTTCTACAATGCCCTGATTGTCCATATTATTTGCCTTTTGCATGCTTGACTGGGGTTTCGTTGAATATTTATTAGCTATAATTAATTTTACTTTATTCGTAGACTAACATATAAATATTATTAAGAAATACATTTATCTTGTATTGTTTATTAAGAATAAAATATTATTTTTAATTTTGCTTATATATGATTATTAATTTTATAGATGAAGTGACTATCCTTAAAAGCTTTTATTGCATGTTATTTCGTTTTATTTTTCCTTTCTAACTCTTTTATTTTCTTAAAATAACACTAATAATAACAATCAAAATTAAGATTCAAGTAAAAATAAGCTGAAAGACACTCATCTAATAAAAAGTATAAATTATTATTAATATTTATATATTTTTAAAATACTCATCTCTTCTTTTATCACTTTTTTTTCTTGATAAAAAAATAAAATTTCAATCGTATCATCATCAAAGGACTTTTCTTTTTTATCCTATTTTTTTTTTAATTATTAATATGGATATCCGAGTCAGTTTGTGCATGCCTTAACTAATCTCATGTATTCTGAAGTTAACGACCATGTAAGTCTTCAGTAACCCTAAATCTTCTCTTTCCATCCTTAATTTCATGGCTTCTGAAATATGCATAATCTATATACAGGAAAATTAACCTAAAACACCAAATTATTTCTAGCCAGCAAGTAATTATTGGCCCATATATAACTATAAAACATTGATGAAACTCTTACGGGGCGTGCATCGTGAGTTGTAGAGAAGATGATGCGTTTGTCAATAAATGGATCATCGACAATTATTATATTATGCAGGAAACTAGATGACACCGGTGCTGCGTTGTGCTATTTATCATTCATCCACACTTATACAATAAACTATACGTCACGCTGGGCCTAATTTTTCTCAATATAAAAAAAATAACACGTGATGATAATTCAACATAATTCAAGTTAAATTTATTAAAATTTGACCCGTAATATAAAATTAAAACAATCCATGGAAAAGAAAGCAAAAAAATCATTAAGTTCAAAATTTAATAGCCTATTTGATGAAAACAAAAGGAAATTCAAAAAATATAATGCCAGGACAAAAAAAACAAACAAAAAAAAAATGAAAAAATAACAAAGTTCAAGGGCAAATTATTTTAGTGGAAAAACTTGTAAAAACTCGAGAGAACAAAAAATTAAACTTCTAAAAGAAGCGCCTAGCAAAAAATATCAAATTTAAATAAAAAAACTTAGTGGAAAAATGCAAACTACCCCAGGTTAACTTAACCAACTCGTATTTGGAATAATTCATCATGCGCTGACGCGTACGTTGCACGCATCAATGCTTTTTTTAAAATAATATTTCATAAAACATGTTTAAGGGTCAATAATTCAATGACAAATGATAAAATAAAAATAAAAAATAAATTTTAAAAACTCATGTCAACCCAAGTTGACTCAACTAACTTGTAACCCGAGATATGAGACATGAGTAACCCAACAAAAAAAAATAGAGAAAGTCACGAAACTCAAAGCTCAATAAGTTAATGTCGAACGATAAAAAAAAATTATAAAGAATTTAACAAACACCCAAACTTAAACCGGGGTTATCATCAAAACTGGTGGATCGAGCCATGAGACTGAGATTACCCTGTAAAAAACAAACACGAAAAAAATTACAAACCAAAATTATAAATTATAAAAAACATTAAAATTCTAATTCAAACAACGAGGACTAAACCATGCACAAAAAATAATTGAAAGAAACTAATTATTGATTAAATTGAAAAAAAAATAAATGAAAAAAAAGGATAAAAAAGAGCAATAAATAGGACCCAAATTAGGACCAAATAAATTTATATTAGATTCAAAAGGACAAAATTGAAAAATAAACTAATGAAAATGACAAAAAAAATAGCAATAAAAGAATGAGGACCAGATTGGATAAAAAAAATCTAATGATATTAAATGACGATGGACGAAATCAAAAACAAAATAAACTTTAAGAAGCATTAGATTGAAAAAAAATAAAAAAAATGAGAACCAAATTCAAAACAAATACAGACTAGATGACGGTTGAATATTTAAAAGCTTTGCATAAATAACAATTTCAAAAAAAGAGAAAAGAAGGTGAGGAGAAAAAACCTCCTTGATCATGGAACTGCTGGCAGTCATAATGAAAATATACGTCATCCTAGGAGTCGCGCCACCACCTAACTTATTGGATAAGATGGCGGTTGAAAGTTTTTGGATATTTGAATATATCTCACGCGCCTCTAGAATAACGCGTGAACAATACGTGTTAATCTCTTTAATTAATTTATTAGTATTTAAAAATGAAAATTACTAAAGAGGACTCAATAGCATATGAATATTACAGAAAATTCAATTTGCAATGACTAAAACGCCCTCCTAAGCAACCTTATTTTTTTAGTCAAATGTTATACATGTAATTTAATATGGGTATAGTGGGTAGTACGAGAAAAAAATCACTATTTTGATTAAAATGGGGAATCACACTAAGTTCTCTCGTGTATCATAACAACAATAGTTCATTACAGTTAGATACTTGTGCATGGAATAGCATTCATGGGATATTTTCCCTTTCCAGACGGTTGTTAAAAAGTTTTGTGAAAATAGTATTAGTGAATTTTTTATTTAAAAAAATAGCATAGTTAATGAAAAACATAGTTGGAAATTACAGTATTTAAACAAACCGCAAATAAGAACTGCGGTGTTTAAAATAAAACATTTTTACACTGAAAAATGGTCATGCTATTTAAAAAATCACAGTTCTCACCTACGTTTTTTTAAAAACTCAAGGGTGGGAACCGTGATTTTCTTCTGCTTTTCTATTTTTCTATATATATTTTTTTTGCATGTGCTAGTTTATCAATTTTTAATTTTTTTGTTGCTAATTTCCAGAAGAAAAAATCGCATTCATGTTTCTCAGCTTCAACATCTAACCGCTATGAAATTTCAGAGTTTCGGGTCAGGTCACATGTTGACAACCAAATTATTATGATCATGAACAGCGGAAAAGATCTGACAATATAAAATTTATGTGGAAATATTGCTGTGGTTGCTTTTAAAATGTTTTTTATATTAAAATATATTAAAATCATTTTTCTTGCTCAATGAAAACCCTCAAAACATCTAGTAAAATAAATGATGTTCAAATTACTCGCTAATCACCCCCTAATTAATTAATTAGGGCACCAGCAAGTAAAGTGGAAATTATAAAATCTCCCGAGCCATGTTTAACGTGTTCCACGCACGTTTCCGGACACAAACTAACGGTCCACGTTTTTACACGCGCATTGTGATGTTAAGATATTTTCATGTTATAAAATATTTAAATGTTCAGATTTTTTATTTGGTAACTTATTACTCTTCACTATTAAATGTTTTTATATCAGTTTTTGACTTTTGTTACAAAAACTCCACCATAAACTAAAAACACCTCGTGCGAACGTGCTCTTGGCTTCGGTCCACCACAAGCTGGCTCGAGTCCATGCCTCTTACAACTCACAACAAAAGAAGAAGAACGGGTTCCTGATTTTATAGCCTCGAAAAATAACAATAATAATAAAAAAAAAACTCTGTCAAAAAATTCTCAGTTAGAACAACTACCCCAGTAACTAAAACATGACCACCAACCAAAATCTGAGCAACCCAACAACCGGAAACGTGGTTTATTGCCCCAATATTAACCTCAGAGTAAATTTGGTGAGGCATAATGAAAACGTGGCAATGCTCTTGCACGCACTCACAACACAGTTCTGAAGAGGATTGACATGGAACCAACCTAACCAGGATTTGAAACACCGACAACTCGACATGCAACGCTAACCCCTTATTTAATATTTTCCCCCCTTCCCTGGAATTAATACCATGAGTCGCCGACAGTTTCCAGTTAAAAATACTTGTTAGTGGTCCTTTAACTCCTTCTGGCCTTATGCAGAGCAGATGTCAATTACATGACATTTATGTGAATTTCAAAATTTAGGAATACCGCACACCTTTGTCCTATTTATAGTGACTTTTCTACTCACAGATAAAAAGATTAAAAAAAAAACAGAGAGATTAGCAACTGTTTGGAAGTATAATAAAGATTTTTTTAAAATGTTTTTTACTTTAAAATATCATATGAATTTCTCGCTAATACATTTTATTTATGATAAAAATTATTTTAAAACATGCTTTAATATTATTGCTGATTATTTTAAAATTTAATTTTTTTTTAAACATAGTAGAATATAAAAGGTTTTAAATTTCAATTTGCTTCTTAGGTGTTTGGAAATGTTACAGTGATTATTTTTTAAAATGTTTTTTATTCTAAAATATATTAAAATAATATTTTTTTTTAAATATTTTTAATATCAGCAAATTAAAATAATCTAAAAATATAAAAAACATATTAATTTTAAGTGAAGTAAAATATAAAAAAAATTTAAATTTTTTTTAAAACATTTATGAAATGCAACAACAAAATGAACAGGAAAGTAAGAGAAACGAAAGAAAATGACAAAAGGAGATGCGGTCAAAAAGGAGCATCCCGATGTGCTTTATTCCAACCGCAATCAACGGTTCCGCCGAAAAAGAGATCAAATCTCAATTTATTATTGCTTTTTCACCTTTTTTTTTATTTTATTGTTATGAAAGTGAAATTTTTAATTGCAAGATAAAAAATAGTGGTAACAGAACAGGCCTCCGCAATGACCCGGAGCCCTACGGCAGCACTGTCCAGTTCCCAGACGCTCGTACTAACCTGCTGTCGGTGGTCCTCAAATAGTACCCCTTCTCTGTTAAAAACTGCCATACCGGTAAGAGCATCTCAAATGCCAAAAAAAAAAAAAAAAAAACATTTAGAAAAATTGAATCGCTGATATAACTCTTTAAATTGGGTAGATATTGGTTATCTGACCCGCAGCGGATAACGTGGTTCAAATAATTTTTTTTAAAAAATATATATAAATTTTTTAAATGTGTGTTTTTTTAATTTCAATTGCAAATAAAAAAGTCTACATATGTATTTAAATTAAATATATCAACAAATATATATGCTAATAAATACAAAAAATAAAATATTAACGTGTTTATTCAATTTATCTCTCTACAAGTCGAATAATTTATTTTATAACATAAAAAAATTAATGTGTAGGTGTTATTAATGCGTTTTTCGACATTAAGTAAAAAATATAATCGTGAATTATAAAATTAATACTTATATATAATAAACTATAATAAATATCATATTTAATAATAAAAACATGTAAATTTTTATCTTAGTAGAAGAATGAAACAATGTTACAATTGCTATAATAAAACACTATTTCTTTAGTATTTGTACAATAATTTTTCAAAAATAAGTGTAAAGAAAATAAATAAAAAACAGTTATAAAAGAATAAAGATAAGAACAAAAAAATTGTATAAATAAACCAAGTGCAGAGTGATAAATATTCAAAGTGTAAAAAATAGAAAATAATATTTTTTGAAAAAAAGTTTAGAGAAAAAAAAAACAAAAAAAATATTACAAAAAATAAAGATAAGAAAAAAATGACAATAAAAATTCAAAGTGTAAAGAAAAAAAATACAAAATAAAGTTATTTTTTTTATAAAATAAAATTATAATTTTACAACCGCTATAATATCAATACAATAAAAACATTCGACAAAATTTATAATTATATCATTTCTACGTTAAAACACCTTTTTTTTTTTAGTATATATATAATGATTTTTTATGTGCTTTTCAATACAAAATTTTTTTTTAACAACTTATTTGTACTTTAATATGAACACGTTCAGATTTTTTTTGAGAAAAACGTATGGATGAAAGAAGGGATATTTAAAAATTATATTTTAATGTTTTTTTTATTCTTTTGATAGATATGTAGGGATATTTTATATATACATAAAAGTTATTTTGGCTTTTTTATTTGACTATTTCCTTAAAGCTACAGAATTAGGGAAATAAAAAACGAAAAAAATTAGTAATTTAATTTTCAGCTTTTCATATGGCCATCCCGAGATGACCTAGCACTTGAAAAACCCAGTAGCCTAAAAGTACTAATTACTGAAAAATGGGTCCCATTTAGATGAAGGTTAGGATACGGATATGAATGGAGAAGATATTGCAGATGAGAGTTGAAGCTGGTAGGTAGTTCAAGGCATAATAAAAAGGCATACAAGTGAGATATGAATGCTCCCACGGCCACAGGTAATGTGTTTGTTAAAGATGGTGATTAAATAAATACTAGAGAAAAAATAGTTGGGAATTGCGAGTCTTCCTTGCTTACTGTTTGTCGGGACCCCAAATTCTGCCCAGAATAATGAACCACGCCTTGGCTTTCCATGGGCTGGAGTGGAGTCTCTTTTGAAATGCCGATACGTTCCCACTAGCATCAAATTCAAAGTTTGAAACTTGGTTAGGAATACACGCTACTATTTTATCCAGTCAATGAATCAAAATTCAAATGCACAAAGCCACGTTGTTTTTGTTCTTGTCTTGTAAAATAAGTGTTTTTATACCAAAATTAAATTTATGCACCAGTCTTTAGTGCAAACTAACCAGTATTGCTGCTGCTGTGTGTCTTTAGTGCAAACTAACCAGTATCGACTTTAGAGGAGAAACTTATCTGGTCAACTGTTGTGAATTACTACGAAGTTGGCATTGGACATATATATATATATATATATATATATTATCAAGTTGGATCTAGTGGAAATTTGCATTTTAGAAACTGTGTGAGATTGATAAGCTCTGACTGCCATGGAAATGACAGGATGCTGCACCGACAATAGAAAGGCAATAACACTACAACTCATTGGTTTTTAAATTTTTCAGCACAATTAAAAACAAAATTATAATAACATAGTCCACCAAATATTTTAAAAAATAACTAGTTTAACAAGCTATTATAAATTATGATCACATATCTAATTTCTTTCTCTTTTCTCACTTTCTTTCCCTTTTTTTCCGCTCTCCATGGTCACTACCTGATGATGTGTCCATATCCGCATCATGGTAGGCTCATCACAAGGTATTATCTCACATGATTTCCAGTGAGTTTTGTCACTTAAAAGATGCCTCGCAATGAGAGAGGTGTCTTTGATGCTATATAAGTAAACAAAGCCCTCATCTCCTAACCGATGTGGGATAATGACCTCATCACTACCCCTCTTAACTCGTCCACATTCAACACTTAAAGGCATATTTGATATTTTTCATGTATCAATTTAATATCATTTTTGCTAATTTATGTTAATTGTTGATTTTGAAAATGTTAGGATTTAGAATTAGAGATTTCTAGAAAAGATAGAGTTTTAATTAATTTGGTTTAAATCATGTTATTTAACTATAAAATACATTGGTTTGAGTTGTTAATTTTATTATTTTAAAGAAAATCAATGATTTTAGGTTGTTGTTTATTATGAATTAGGGTTATGCACTTTTAGGTTAAATTAAAAATTTTACTGAATTAGGTATAAAATATATTAATTAGTTATGAAATACCAATATATGAGAGAATGGTGATTTGTTTTTGGCACAAGTCCTATTGCATTGCTTTGATGTAGTTGATATGCATTGCCTTAATCGAGTAATTCAACAATTTGACTTATCTCAGTACATCATGTATTATGTTGATACTGGTGACGAGTTGCATAATATCAGTTGTTAGGCTAAGCGAGAATGAAATTGGCTGGTAATTCATGCAGCTTACCTAGATATTTCGGATGCCATTAAAGATTGAATATTTGTAGAGCAACATCCAACAATTAATCTAGACACCTATTTGATATGGAATTTTCCCATAACACGCTAATTTATTGCACCTATATGGTCATGTTTCCTGATATGGCTATGCAATTTGATAAATTCTAAGCCTTGATATCCAATACAAAATTTATTGGTATGCAATGTTTTTAATATATAACATTTATTAAATGATGACTACTTTTTTTTTTTTTTTATCAAAGATGATGAGTGCTAATTATTTTTTATTGTATTTATTAGATTCATTTCTTATTATGAAAGGCTCGTAAAGCAGCATCTATTATCCATGAAGACGTTGATGAGATCACATGTGGCAGTGCCTTGGCCAACAATACCCTCAATATGTGTCGTGCTGGGCTTCAAGAGGTCGTGGAGGCTGGGCATTTAGAAGTGGTCTTAGCGGAACATGAGGTCACTTGTTATGAACGGGGATACATAGTTAGGGGTGTGGGTCCATCTACAAGCGATCAAAGCTCGTTCATGAGCATTCCAAGCTCATTTACGAGCTAGGGCAATTTTGGTGCAGACCCTACATGAGCGTTATAGGATCATCCCCGAGTTGGGGTGGTGTCGGTCCATCCATGAGTGCTCCAGACCTATCCACGAACTGAGGTTATTTTGAGATATAGTTATATCATATGCTTTAATATTTTAATAATTATGAATTCATTTTAAACTTAATAAAATCTTATATGAATTTTCATTGTGCTTGATGATGAATTGTGAATTGTTAAATTTAATGAATTATGATGTGAAGGGTGTTGATTTTTTAATTGTGATGGAGAGATGAATTGTAAATTATGTTTCTGAATTGTGATTATTATTATTAGATTAATTTTTTGTGGCAGGGAGTTGAGAGGCTGGAAAAAACTGTAATGATTTTTTTTACGAGTTGCAAATGAGGCTTGGCAACATGTGACTTGGGGATATTTGTGTTTCGTGTGCTTCGGCTGCGGTCTCTTTCTTGTAGCTTTAGAAGGGCCAACAAGACGCATGACTTGTAAAATCTTGAAAGATGCTAGAGATAAGGCCATAAAATGTGAAACGAATACAGTAAAGATTTGTGATTGTGCTCTTCTCGAAAGAATTTAATGCAATCGTAAGAGTTTACTTTAGCAAAAGAAAACACCGACAAGACATGTTAGTGAATTAGCTGCTGCCAATTATAGTGCTCTAATCGCATCAATATATGTTGATTTCACAACGCAATTTGTAGAACGTCCCCGTCATGATGTCGAAATCCAGCTCAAGTTTATATGAAGCATTGCAGTTTATTAATGCTTTTAGCCTTTAGTGTTTCATTTTGCATGGTTGCAAGGGAGAGATTCAAAAGACAAGAATGACTGAAAGAAGGAAATCATGAATTCGGACTGAATTTTAGATTAATTGGTTATGGATTGAATTAATTATCAATGTAATATGGACACCAAAAACATAGAAAGGATAATAATTGTGATTTGAAAAGAAAAATTATAGGTTTCCTTGCTACGAGGGAGGGGTGGATGTGGTGTTTGGAAGTATTGTAACGATCATTTTTCAGAGTATTTTTTACTTGAAAATATATTAAAATAATATATATTTTTTATTTTAAAAAATTATTTTTAACATTAACCCATCAAAATAATTTAAAAATAAAAAAATAATAATTTTTTTTTACAAAAGCAAAAAGTGA
The DNA here is from genome assembly GCF_000002775.5 of Populus trichocarpa. Classification (NCBI taxonomy): domain Eukaryota; kingdom Viridiplantae; phylum Streptophyta; class Magnoliopsida; order Malpighiales; family Salicaceae; genus Populus; species Populus trichocarpa. The sequence goes on along the minus strand of NC_037287.2, from coordinate 15,592,729 downwards.
AAAAACTTCACCTTTGACGCGTGATAGTGTGGCTACTGCATAAAAAGAGGGAAAAGGCATGAGAGGCGTTAGATCGGTAGAACTTTGGTGTCCACTAGACACTTGCAAATGGAACCCGTGGTAGAGACGCATGGCCCTATGTTGATCTCAAATGATACGTGCATGTCTTCTTTTGAGAATGATAGAAGGTGAAAGCTTTTATGGCAAGGGCCACAGGAAGGAAGGACCCTCGTCCCTTCTATCACGATCCCTCCAAGCGGGTTCCTTTCCAAGGACACCATGGGGAATCCAGATTTAAAACTGTAAATACATTATTTAAATTGTTTTTTTTTTCCATCTCCATTGGGTATTTTATAGGTGAAATCATTAATTCCCCCCCACCTTCTTTAAAGAACAAAAAGATAAAAAAAAAAAACGTTTTTAATTTTTTTTATAAATATGCATTTTCTCGGCTTTTAGCCCAGAGTAAATGTACGTGCATCAACGCATTCACATTACACATCCAGTTGGATCAAAAAGTTTGGTTATCCACAAATTTATTGAATCCATGGTAGACTACTTAGGATGGAGATGGGCACATAAAACCAGCATAGTAGTTATGGGCGAAAATCAAGGCAATAATACTCAAATTAGAAACACGCCGGACCACCTGAGTAGAGTCAATCACGGAGAAATATGGCAGTGGATTAGGTCCATTGATGGAGGACGACTTTAAGTTTCTTATTTCATGCAAGGATCAGTCTGTAACCATTATCTGGGGCAGGGGAACCTTTTATCCCCCTTTTGTGCCTCCACTGTAACCTCCTTTTTGGTTCCGTCAGTGCATGCATTTGCCCGAGTGCCTGCTTGATTCTTGTTTGTTCTGCAATTAGATATTTCTAATTAGTTGGAGGGTGCTTTTGCTTTTGATCATTCTGATTTGATTGTAGAGCCATCTTTGACAAAGTATAGTGGCGAATTAATTTCAACTCAATGGGAGCCGGTTTGGCAGTGTGCAGTGTGTCTGACATGTTTTTAAAGTGTTATTTGTTTAAAAATATATTGAATTAATATTTTTTATTTTTTACTTTAAAAATTAATTTAAAATAAAAAAATAAAATTTTTATTTTTTTAAAATATTTTTATAATACAAAAATAAACACGCTATTGACTCTTCCAATCACCAGGCTATGGTCATTCAAAAACATGCAAATGAAAAAAAAATCTAAATTTTAAATGATCTCGAATCATTTTTTTTCCCGTCTGTTTTTTTTTCTTCTAAATTCTAGAACTCGAGAGTGTATGATGACTACTTCCTACACTCCACGTATTAGGAGAAACACGCGTTAGAAAACGTTGACTGGAGACCTAGAAATATTTTTTTTTATCAATAACTACCAGTAAAAATCCACATTTTTCTCAAAACAATAATAGAAAAAAGCAGCTTTTACAGAACTACCAGCACTAATTATGATAGTTAACAAAATCACCATTTCCCAATAAACTAATTAGAGTAAATTACTGAAAGTAGAGCACTTGATGAAATTTGACAGCATGCTTTCTTCTCTGGGTCTTCCGTACGTGCCTTGTTTAACGTTTGAAGTCTTTTTATCTCCGATGATCATTCACATGGTCGCAGTCACAATCATAACCATTATTGCAGATTTGCAGATGCCATTTTATTTATAATATATGAAAATGTTCTTGAGGTAATTATAGAACATAAACTGCCCCCTCTCTGGCTTGACCACCTCTCATGAGTACCTAGTATTTATCCGGCCAACTTTAAGATTAAACAATATAAATCTCTGTCTGTAACCCAACAAGTGAATCATGAAATCTCAGGCAAGACATTTTTTTTCGAAAGGAAAACACAGAGTGTTAATCAGAATGACTTTGCACATCATTTTGTGTCATTTTCATGGTGTCAAAAGCTAATGAAGCAATTAAAATTCCCCGTCTTATGATTAGCTGTTTTCAATGATTAAGGTTTTGCTAATAATTACGACAAAATGCCAACTGACAGCTAACTTTTTTCTAGCAAGAACGCACATTTTAAAATTCTAGCTTCAATTTTATGAAAGTCAAGAAGCGATTCTTGTTGTTCTTTGTGTCGTTTTCATGGTCCATTGTGGTCTCCTTATTGCGTGAAAAATCAATATTATATGTAAAACACCATTAATGGACCACCTGATCATCACATGTATGAAAAATCCCCATTACCTCATGGGTTTGATTTGTACTTCACTTTTACACGCATGCAGTCTTTAATTAGGTTAAAAGATCCCCACTTCTTATAGTTTGCAAGGAAAAATATGGAAGTGATATGGGAAAAGAGAACCATTGAAAGAGACAAGGCGCCTCTCTCTACGGCTCCCCAGCCATTTTCAATATTATCAACTCCGTCTTTGTGCTGGTCAAGAACTTTTCTACAAAATTTATGCAACAACTGATAGTATGTAAATTTGTTGATCAATTTCTACCTTTTCATTTCATTTTTTGTTTAACAGCTAGATTTGTTTTTAATGTCACTGCACACTCTCGATGATTCAAGTTGTATAACAGCTAGACTTATTCTAAATTAAGTTTTATAATTTGTTTTAATTTATTTTCTATGTATTTATTATAATTTCATGATTTTTATCGTGAATTTGATAAATTAATTTGAATAAATAAAGGCATTGCTGCTCTATAAATTAATTAAAAAAATTCAAGTGAGAAACTTCACTCAAAAGTCAAAAGAGTTCGTTAAGGAAGGTCTTGGAGCCCCACGAACACACACAGTGTCCCAGATTTCTTTATTTCGGACTCTTCCATGCGGGATTCAAGCGCGCATGTTGGAGACTGGGAACTAAAGGTAGATTGCAGAAATATATATATATATATATATATATATATATATATATATATATATATATATATATATATCACTAGCTATCTTCAAGCTTTGAGATTTTAAAATATAAATGAAAAGTGAGTTGTAGTCTGAAAATGAAATTTAACAGCCGACACTAAAATCCGAGCGTCTGTAAGTCCCCACTAACTGCAATCGATTTTTGGGTCCGAATATTTTTGTGATCTTGTGCATGGTGGCCGTATTACATGCAATTTTGGTCTCTTCCACAAGTGAATATCTGCAATTCAAAATTCAATTTGAGGATTCACTTCAAAATCAAAGAATACTTTTCTATCGATTACTGATTCGGATCGAGTAGAAAGTTGGCCCCTTAGCCACCAACAGACAACAAGTGCCATTGGAACACGTTTACAACTATAAATAAATTAATAGAAACTTATTAGTGACATTGCCATGTGCTACCATGAAGTTATTAATTTCTAGAATTTATTTGTTGTTTAATTATAAAATAATAAAAAAAATATTTATAAAAAAGATAACGAATAAAATTATTAAAAATATATGTTTTTCCGTTAAAATTATCTTTTTGTATTCATGTAATTTTATTTTGTATCTTGACAATAAAATATCTTTTTATTAGCAACATGATTTATTGAATAAAAAACAATATATCAATCACATAAAAATATTGATGATTTAAATAAAAAAATATTTTTAATAAAAAAATTTATGTAATGAGTATTATTCATGAAGCTAGAATGGAGAGCCCTTCAAAAACAAATATTGGGTAGCTAGCGACTCTATTTAGACATAAGGGTGTGGGTATAAAATGTAAATTCCAAAGAATTTAAAATGTGTATATAAAATAGTAGTTTATTAATATTTGACTGTACAGAAAGGATTAAAATTTTAAAAAAAATGTCAAATAAATCGGGCGGTAAATAGACAAAAACAAGAGAAGACGATAAGAATGTCCATCAAGTAGAAGCGGATCTCAGCCGCCAATTTGCTCCCGTAACTTCCGTTGATTCGCGGGGCCCAAATCCACGCTCTTTAATCGCAATCAACGGTAATTTCCTGGCCCTATAAATCCGGGAAACAGAACACGTATGAGGGAGTATTAACTCTAGCTCATGTGACTGCACGTTCCAATATGACAACCTGCCATGTTAGGACCCACCACCCGCTGCTTCTCCTCAGACCTCACATGAAATGCGACTGCACGTGCTTCGTCTCGGTGGTCCAATAAAACATCGCCACGTGGTTTCTTGAGTAACTTCATCGTAGCCACCGTCGTATTGGCTGCGTACAAAAGAAAGAAAAGAAAAGATAAAAAGCAGTCGAGTTATTTCTCTCTTGGAGAAAAGATAACTTCCTGTGTGGAGTGTTCTTTTTCTTTTTTTAATATTTTTTATTTTTAAACAAGTTCAACGGTTACATATTTCCACCTAAATAAATTGCCCACTCTGTTTTTTCGAGATCCATTTACTTAATATAGAAAATTTTTGACTTCAGAGGGAAAAAAAAAAGAAAAAGAGAAAGGGTGTAACAGTCACCCGTATCTCTAAACTCCAAAGGCTGTCAATTACTCTATGATAACATCACTTTAAAATGAAACGTTATTAAAGTTTTTACTTACCGGGAAAGAAAAATTTTACGTTAAATGGTATTTTCTTTATTTTTTTTTAATTTTTAGTCTAAATAGAACCCTTTTGACCTTCCTCTTTGTGAATGTAAACAAATAAAGTGTTATTTTATACACATAAAAATACTGTTTTTAAGGTATTTATTTTCTCTGAATATGATTTATTTATTTTACATAGAGATAACATCTCTAGATTACAAATAAACCATATAAACCTATGAAAGAATGATTACAAATAAACCATATAAACCTATGAAAAAATAAAAAGAAAGACATAAGAAGATGTTTGTTTTGTATGTCTTTTTCTAACATGTTTATATAGACTTGAAACATTATTTGTTTACATTCACATAGCTTTTTTTATGATCATTGATAAAACTATATGATTGTTAATGAAATAATTATATTTTAAATTAAACTGAATAGCTGCTATTCAGTTTCTCCCAATGGTCACAAATGTCAAAATTAATTATGAAAATTAAAATAAAAAAAATAAAAAAAAGTAATTTCACTAATATATTAAATGTCAAGTGCCATCTTTTTTATATTATAAATATCCATATAATAGAATTAGAAAACCCACTATGAGAGCCCATCCATCATAGCTTTTACACAACTTACTACACAATAAAAATTCACACTTATAAACACGTGTTTCTTTTCAATGTGAGATAAAAAACTTTTCCTTTTTTATTGTCTTACAAACTACACCAACATATACAGGTTGTATGGTGTGATTTGTGGGCACAATCTCATACATATTTTCCTTAAAACAATTATATATTTCATGCATAATTTTTTATTATTACTTTATTTAAATATCTAATAAAATATCCATCTTTCTCTTTCTTATGTTACTGACAATATAATAGATAGAGAAGAATAGCAGAGACTACAATCAAGGTTAGGTTATGAGAGTTGATTGAAACAAACTTAACTTCTGATGAGTCCCAAAATCCAAGATGTTTAGGAATAAGACTGACGTGTTAGATAATTGGTTGATCTCTTAGTTTAAACAATCTGATCCATTCTCCATAGTCAAGGTATCTAGTGACTTGATATGGAAAGCCTAGAATATTGGTGATTGGTAGCAGATAATGTCTGGTAAACCAGGTGACCGGTAGTTGTGGTAATAACATGTGGTGCTTGGTAAGTCAAGTGACTGATAGCTGGTACCTGTAAAAGGTCCAAGTATGTGGGGACTCTCCGATGGTAAAGTCAGTAACTTTGTAAAGAGAGAAAGTGCAATGATATTTTAAAGAAAAAGACTATGAATATATGTATGCTAAAAATATTGAGAATGAAAAGATTGTGAACCTTTACTTGAAGGATTCATGATATATTTATAGCTCATGAATCTTGTCTTTTTATGGAGATAAGGGGTTGAAGTGCAATTTTATTCTTGTGATATTTTGAGTTGTATTCACTCAAAATAATACGCAGGTCACTCCAAATCTGAAAGGATTTTATTCTTTACTAATCTTTCCAATATTTCTTTAAAAATATGACCTAAATGTTTATGCAAGTAAGAAGAATGTTTATTTACTAACCACGTTTAGTACCAATATTATGATGCAAGGTACAAAGAGTTTTAACAAAAAGGTTATCAAGGTTCAACTTGTATAAGTTATAAGAAATAATACCAGAACCAATGAGGCGATCATGTTTAAACAAACTAAAACATCCATTCCCAGAACAAAAAAATATCTAGCTTTATCAAGTTTGGATAAAGAAACTAATTTTCGAGAAGCTAAGGGTACATAAAGAGTTTGAAAATAAGTCTAAATGATATTTTGTGTCTAAAATCAAATGATCTTTTATGATGGCTTCGAATGGAACTCTAACTCTTTTTCCCATGAAGACAAAATTTTCATTTGGGTTTGTGGTTTGGATTGAAAAAAACCCACGCGTCGTATTAGAAATATGAGCAGTACATCCTAAATCAATTCACCAAATATTATAACTTAAGTTAAATTTGATTCAAAACATACAAAAGCACTAAATTTACCTTTCTTTTCGAACCATGCCTTATATTTCATGCAGTTATTCTGAAAGTGTCCAAGTTTTCCACAAAAGTGACATTTATCTCTTTTATGTTCGTTCTCACAAACTTAGAACAAAGAATATTTATCTTAAGTGGTCTATGTTTACCCTTTTCCATGTTGTTTACTGGTATTCTTTCCAGCTCCTTGATTACTTATAAAATGAATTAAATGATTTCTTTAATTCTTAAGCCTTATTTCTTCCTTAACAAACATATTGTCCAGCTTATACACATTTCATTTATCCTTTATAATATTATAGTTTATTTACAAAGGATTATACTCAGGAGGTAATGAATTGATAATAAATTGCACAATAAAATTCCCATCCATGTTCATTCCCAATAACTTAAGTCTTTCTGCAATATTTATAATTTCAATGACATGCTCATGTATGGTACGAGAACCATAAAATTTCATGATGGTTAACGTACTTATTAATGTAACAGCAAGTGACTTATCAGTAGTTTGAGAATGCTTTTCCATAAATGTCATAAATTCCTTAGCCCTTTCAATTTTAGAAAGAACAGACTTGATGTTATTAGCTATACTCATTCACATAAATATTAGGTTTAGTCTTTTTGATCTTTCCAAAGCTTTATGGAAAGATCTTTCTTTGGCAATGCTTGTGTCAATAATATCAGTGGGTTTCTCTACTTGAAGAGCTAAATCAAGATCTAAAACACCTAGGTGAAATTGGATCTATTCATACCAATTAAAGAATTTTAGCCTATTGAATATTGGAATAGACAAAGCTCGTGAATAAAAAGGAAATATGAATAGATACTACAAAGATTCATAAAATACTCAAACATTAATGTTTTGAACCAAAACTTAAATATATTATATAGATTCAGAAAAAATTATTCACATAAACAATAAATATATATCGTTGATCTTCTTTAGGCAGTATAACAATACATACAGAAAAAAATAACAATAACAATGCTAATAAATTTAACATGATTTGATAATTATATAAATGTACTAATTAGATGTATTTACTATATTTGAATATACGAATATACGAATATAACGAACAATATATATTGATTACCAATAATTATAACATCTAATCAACATTTGAGCGATCCTGAAATATTTTATAATAATGAACTTTAATTTACTCATAAATATACAATTATCATGACATTTATAAACATCAAGATTCATGGATAATTGAAAAGAAAAACATCATACAATCCATAACATATTTGTCTTGAAGGTGTGGCCACTTTGGTAATTAATAAACCATTCATTATGTAAATCCCATATTATAAATATAATACCCAAACATAAATACTCTAACACATAGTTAATCATGAGAGGCAAGGAATCTTGGGTGTTTCCTCTAGTAATGTATCTTAATAGAGGTAGAATAAAGGTAGCATAAATAGTTACAACACTCCGAATTCACAAAGATTGTAATCAACACATGTTACTTAATATTAAAGGATCCATGATTTAAAATAAACTTCGTAATTAAACCTTAAAAGAGCTTACTAAAACAAGGATTTGACAAGGATACACCTCTCTCTCTCTTTTTTAAGCACACGTTCGCGGGCAGTGAAGAAGCTAGCAATGGCTGACTGACTAGCCTTACATGGAGGATGAGACCACAAACAACTAAACCTTGCCAAACCATCTTCAATGCTTTGCGTTCAAATGAAGTGATCGCTTGGTTGTGAATGGCAAAATCAATAAAGCCACATGTATTGCAGCCACATAAACATGCAATTATTAAAAGGTTCACAGTCTGCATGCATATGTATATTTCTTCAATTCTTTTGAATCGGAAAAAAACTCTCCTTTATGATGTTTTTAATCCATCATTAAAATCTAATAAGTAGTGGAAAAATAGAACAGATCCCTCATTAAAATCTAGGGTTTATAAGAAATTAGGAGAAATAATATTTTTTTAATGGAAAAACATGGGTTTCTAAATCTAAGGCTCTACCACATGTTAGCAATCCTCTTATTGTAAACATGAACAATCAAATAAAATTATAATACCCATGATCTTAATTAGAACTTTATAATTTTCACATTCAAATAAATATCTAAAGAAATCTTTTAAAAAAGTGTACCTGAATCCATAAGAAACCCTTTTAAAGATTGAAATTCGGGATTTGAATTGATGAAGAAAATCATGTTTCTCTTCTAACTCTCTTTAAACTCTTTATGTAATTTTTCAATAGAGTTTCAATAATAATATTCTATTAAAGCATTTAAAAACCCATTATTTTATCTATGGGAGCCACATGAATTCTACACGAAGAGACACATGAACTAAATTCATAGTGTATAACATTATCCAAATGCTTATCACCTTGTACACCTTCCAAGGAAAAACAAAAGGCAACATTTTCTTTTCAGATTTAAACTTTTCATTTAGAGACGTGGTTGCAGATGAATGGAATTTATTTTCTTTTAAAAAAGAGAGCAATATTATGACGTCCATGCTCCTGTCCTGTCTACGAACCGGTATTACTTCTGGTTCCTTTGCTCAATCTTGGACGTTTCTGTTCTGGGTTCAGGGGATTAGGCCCCAACACTTCTATCTATTTAGAAGCAGAAAATAACTTGGGATTTCTCGAGGTAGAGGAAGAGCAGCGTGGTAACATTCTATGGGCTAATCATTTTTCCTTGACCGATTAGTTGGAGGCTTCAATCCACAATGCTCACTGGAGTTTCATGAGGCCCAAGGTAAGGCGCTGGGAAATCAGATTATTGTAAGAAATCACGACACAGACTAGATTCAAGTGAACAAAAATTGAATAGATAATCTTACGGACCGGATTTGTATAAATGAAAACCTTAATATCATATGACTAAATGTTACAATGAAACTGTAATTGATTTAAACCCACGTAGACAGGATCCATGGCATAATTTATTAGAAGCCAACAAGTGAACCAGTTAACAAAATCGGACTATGAAACAAAAAGGAAAAAAAAAAAGAAGGAATTCTCACATGCCACTATTCACAAAATTAAATTCAAGATGCAATGAAACATGCAGACTCTAACAGTGGCCGGACATATTTCTTTTCAGGAATCTCTTTAACACCAAAGGGCAACATCATTGTGAGGTGACAGCTGACGGAAAGCAGACGGTGGTCGGCTTGACTGTTTGAAGGCGGTGCTCACCCACATGGAATGTTGGTTTGCTGATTTGACGTCTGCGCAGTGACTTCAATTCTTCAACGACTCAGAAGGAGAAAATCTTATTTGAAGTACATTCCCAGATTGTAAACAAGCAGTCCTCAGAAATGCACTCACATCTTAGTTTGCATACCAGGGAAGCCAAGAAATTTCCAATGCCGCTAGGATTTGATTTTGCCAACAAATAATGTCACACGCGCCACCCAAAACCGGCAAGCTCAATCTATGCGCTAACTTGGCATTACATGTGCCAATCATTTTTTTTAAAATATTTATATTTAATAAATTATCAAATAATCTTCAATCCATATGATAATAATAAAAAATCTATGATGAAAAGATGAAAAAGCATTGACAGAAAGTTTAATATTTTTTGCTTTTAAAAATAATTTAATTAATTAATTGATTTAAAAAAAAAAAGTGAAAGTGAAAGAGCAAGAAGCTCCTCCTAGATAATAAAATAATTTTTGTTTTGTTTTTCAAAGATAATTAAGTGTTTTTACCATGTTGAAAAAGGTAAAAAGACTATTTTAGATAATGTTAAATGAATAAGACTATTTTATCCATCTCAATTCTCCCAATTTGCACTTCCTTTGCTAGCAATATGGAGAGCAATAGTGTCATTATACTATAACAATCTACATTGGAATAAGTCTTGATCAGCATATTTTTATTGATGCCTATTATTATTATTTTTTTTAATATTCCGGTCAATAAAAGAAAGACAAAAATCCATGTGCCCTAACGGGAACAGAAACAAAGCATAAAATTGGAGCTCGAAGAAAAGACCAAACGAACGCAAGACATTTTTTGAGTTTGTACATCAGCGGCGAGAGAAAATTGCTGCCTGCGAACAAATGAGGGGAAATTTCTTTTGATGAAAACAAACTATAGGAATCTGTCTTCTTTTCCCTGTTTGAAAGTTTACATCAACCTAGACAACTAATCTTTCCACGCTTCCTTGCTCAAACGTCGCGAAGCAAGGCCTTTGGATGAAAGGCTGGGAGTAACAGGTAAGGAGGGTGCCTTAGGTGCCTCTTCGTCGTCCCAATCATCTCCCCAACTATTATCCCATCCATCATTGGTTTCAGACTCTGTCTTTCCCTCTCCTGACACCGGCAACTCCATCTCTAGCCTTTGATATTTAGAGGTATTGTTGGATGGGTGCTTCCTTCGGAAGCTGATGCACATCCAACCTGATGCCAGGATCAGTAGTGCAGCGAAGGATAAAACAACAATGGTGGACGTTCGTGACATGAAGTTTATTATATCGGTAGACTTGTGAGACTTGTCGAACTCCTTTCCAAAATAGTGGGCAATTGTATCCTTTATATCAAGTTTGCACTGACCATTACCCGCTCTCAAAACAATCAAATTTTCACTTCCTCTACTAGTGATAGAAACCTTCACCTGAACATTTGCAACAAACCAGAAGACAATAGATAAATTCAAAATATTTCAGTGGGGAATTCATAAGAATTTTTTTTTTCCGTATGAAGGAGGAACAAGGCAGAAATGTCAATCATTTTAAGAGCATACACAAATTGTTAGACACCTATTTGACTGAAAAGCATCAAATATTACATGAAAAGTCTCCATGCCGGAAAAACAGGCCATTGCCAAATTATTAGGCATGCTTCAAGCACAGAAATCCTTGATGTCTGAATTTGTAAGAATCTATTTGGGTGATAGGCCAATGCATATCATGAAAATTAGAGGCCCTTAATTTTTGCTGGTCAGTCATAGAAGCATTCATGCACCTCTAGAAGGCAGGTATTCCATTCTGGATAAATTACACTATCAAAGCAACATGTTCGCAAAATTTCTTCTCGAGTCAACTCAAGTTCTTTAAACCTCACTTGACATGGCAACAGGACAAGGTACGTAATGCATTGCTAAATTCTTTCTCTTGGCTTAAACCCCAAATTGCGGTTCTATGGTTTGAAAAGGTTAAATATACTTGTAAACCGACAATCATAGTTTCCCCCTGGCATTGCACTACCTGTTCTATCAACAATCAATGAAGTTGACACATCAATTCCAGTCTACCAGCATGAATAGAAGTCCCCTACTATCAGTTATAATTGAGCTGCTGGTTTTTTAGAAAAAATTTTAAAGTTCTACTTCATAATTTTTCATTGTTTTAGATTCTTATCATCGATTCCCTTCTTTACATTCTTATATAAGAGATCAGTTCCTCCCACCTCAATATCTAGAAAAGCTAGTCTTAATCCACGATAGTACTGCAGAAAATGAACTAAAAGAACCAGCAAATAACAAAGGATCATAATACATAAGGGAAAAATAATCCATATTATTAGTGCAGCTTATAAAAGTGGAGCAGAAATCGATACTCCTCCATAACCTTTTCAATTACTATTTCACATCAGTCATAAATACCTTTTTGTCTTCTTTTTCTTTGAGTTGGATTTTTGTTTTCTCTAGATGAACAAAATCTGGAGCAGAAATTGTAACACTAAGCGAGCCTTTCCCCTTGTTCTGAATTAACAGTGAAAGATCTGGAGATTCTAGAAATAGAACTGAAGTCAATCCAGATATTTCAAACAAACAATAAACAAAAGCTTTTTCAGTTTCATGACAAAAAACTGTTCATAATAATGATAATTCCCATACTGTATACTGAAATTTTCTAAAAGCATAACAACAAGTGTTACCAGGACTTGTATCGACTCAACATTCCAAAGGTAATTTAAGTTAGCTGATTCAAATTGTAATCAAAACCTCAATTTGATGAAAAACTTCAAAAAAGATTGCCATTGATACCAATTTACTTCAGGGTTCGAGATTTTAAGAATCAAGAACATGCGAATTTCACTACCTTTATCCTCAAATTAAACTTTTGAAGTCTTTCAAATGGATTTTCTCAACCGTTCTCATGATTTTAGTTGCAAGAAACTTGAACAGCCTCTTGATAGACAAAGAGATTACAAGCAAGAATCACAAAATTCGTTAACAGGAAAAAGGCCAGTTTATGAAGTCTGCTTCATACACGTATAAAAGCAGACATCAGAATAGTTATCCAAGTAAACACCGGAACAGGTAACATTATCAAAACAAAGATTAAACACGTACCAATTAAACCAAATACTTACCATTTCCTGGGACTCTTAAACAAGCAACCAACTTGTTCTCCTCATCCGTGCACTTATTAGATTGATCACATTCTTCAACACGAGGACCCTCCTTCCTCGACTGAGTATCCCCTTTATCGTTCTTCTCTTTAGACAAATCCTCGGATTCTACCCCGCTACTCGAATCCTCCTTTTTACTATGATCACCCTTCTTTGCTTGAGATTCCTCACTTGAATTATGCTTACCCTCCTTCGCATTATCATTATCTTTGGACCCAGATTGGCTATTCATCTTATTCTTATTCACATCATCAGCAATGCTCTCCTTAGATTTATCATCTTGACCTCCCTTTTCCTTTCCTTTATCATCCTCAGTAGAATTGGTTTCTAGGTTTGACCCTCCTGCTCCTTTTGAACTATTAGTAGTAACATCCACTTTCGGATTTAAACCAGTGCTTGCACTTTCCTAGTTCAATCAAATCCATAATCAATTAATCTAAATAAAAAGAAAGTACACTTAAGAGATAACAGGACTACCAAGCAAAGTCTAATTCATTATAAGTTACCTTTGAATCAGCAAGAGAGCAGATAACAACTGCAAGTAGTACAAGAATCAGACCCAGAAAGCGAACTTGATTTGTTTTCATGTTTGAGATAAACCCAGTTTGTTATACTAAAAATTGATACTGTTCACATAAAATCCAAGCAAAACAGGAAAAAAGAGAGTTCAGATTTTTACATCAGAGTCTTGAAGAAACAGAAGAAGAAAAGCAAAGAGCTTAATCGAGGATGAAGTATATGCTAACCTATGATGTGACAGTACCGGTTGTTTGCATCTATTTTGGATGATTTTGCTGCTTGAATCTTTCAGGACACAAGCTATGATTCTCATGGAGCTGAGCTACTAAGCAAAGAAGAGATTTCTTTTTATGTAGGGTTTGACAGTTGAAATAGATACGAGGTACATATACTTGACCTTAATTTCTTCGGTTTTGCACCTCCATCTTAAGTTTTTTAATTAATATATTTTTTTAACATAACATGAATGTCCAAACAATTACAGGTTGAGATCTCAACACCCTTTTTTTTTTTTAATTAAAATTAATTAATATGAAATAAATCTATGTAAATTCCAAGCATAAAATTTTTTTATTTAAAAAGTTAAATTAAATAATAATATAAATTATATTTTAAAACTTAATTGAGATGATTTTTTTTACATTCCCATTCCCTTCCTTATATAGTTAGTTTTTGTATGTAGTTTTAAACATGCATGTCAACGAGTACCTTTTTTTTCTAGGTTTTTATTTGATCACAAGAGTTTATAAGTAAATTAAAATTAAATTTTTTCTTCAAATTATTTAAAAACACCCACATAATTGGCTATTGTATTGTAGAGATTTATAACCTAAAGCAGCTCTGAGATCACAAAGTGAAAGCTAAACGGCAACTTCAAAACCCAAGCACAGAATATACTTACCCTTGCTGAGCGATATCGAATAAAGCAGATAAGGTCTTCGCAGAAAGCTATATCCCTTCCCAGAAATGGGCCGGTGTTAAATTTTCCATCGAGGTTAAGATCTTATTATCAAGGATCTTGAGATCCGTTTGGATAGTTAGGAATTCAGAATTAGAGGCTTCATGCAAGTCATGATCCTCTGTCTTTCTGCAACGAGCCCATAACTCACGGCAACAAGGAGGGCCGATTAAATATGAAATCAGGATATATAATGGCCTTGTTGATGGGCTTGGAGTGACGAGGTCTGAAGACTTGTCCACTTTCGAGGCCACCTATAGTATTTAGGTCGATTATTGCTGCTTCTTCTTCTTCTTCTTCGTATTCCTGTTTTTTTTTGTTTTTTCCTTTCTTTCAGCGGTGAGAATATGACTCGACCAGGTTTTCTTTTGTAATATTAAATGTACCTGTAAATGTTAAGGAAATCATGTCGGTTGCAAGTAAAAAAAGAGATTTGTTTATCAATACATCCATATATAACTCATATACACGTCTAGGTTTTTTTTTAATTATAATTAAACCCTTAGTTCATTCGTTTTCTATTTTTATTTTTAAAACTAATCAAGTATCCTAGTTTTTTTTGGGTAAAGTTCTTTGAGTTATTTCTCTAAGCTTTATTTCTTTTTTTATTGCACCTTAATGTTTTTTTTTCAATTATTTGTTGGGTGATTACAAGGAACTTTGCATTCAATAGACCTGTTGTTTATTTGTTGATTTGGATTTGTTAGCTGGTTTAGGTTTAACCCTTTTCTTCGCCTCTGGCTTCTTTGCTTTCTGCCTTTTTTCCTGTTGTTATTATTATTAATTATCTATTAGTGTATGTCTTAGCTGGGTCTTTAAAAGCTTTTTAGGGTCTACTGTGTTCTTTGTTGCTTTTTGGTTACCCTTTTTTCTCTTATTTGTGTTCGTTTTTGTTTTTCTTCAAGCCCTTCAGATCTTTTTTTCAGATTAAACTCAGGGCGATCTCTTGATTATTTGGAGCCATGTTACTTGTCAATGCAGAGCTCATGCAAGTTTACAATGCTCGGAAATGTTTTTGGCTTTTTTTATACTAATATCATCCATGTATTGCTTGAAAATGATTTTTGGATTTTTTTTACTAATATCATCCATGTACGTACAAAATGTTTTTATATTAATATTGTATTGTTGCTTTTCATACTAATGCCATCCATGTACAATGTGTTTTTGAAGATCATCCATGTGTTTTTGGCTTTTTTCTACTAGTTTGTTTCTTGAAAATTGGTATTTTGGTTTGATACTAAGAAGCTTTCCTTTGATTTTTTTTTTTCTAAGATTTTTCCCCCTATACTGCACTGGAAGCAAAATTGATGTTATGGATTTTGGCTCAGAATATCTTTTGCCTTTTGATTGTGATAATGTGTTGGTTTTATTTAGGTGGTAGGTTTTGAGAGGGTTTTTGGATAAAGATGAGCGGGGAGAGAGAGAGGAAATCTACTGTTTGTGCGATTTCTACGGTTTTATGATCCGTGGGAGAATAGCTTCAGTTGGTGCGACAACTTCCATGAATGGGTACCTTGCAGCAATTGATGATACTGTTTTTGCATGAAGCTTACGTATGTGAAGAAAACAAATTCCTTGACCTTATGATAAATTGGAACACCATGTTTATTTCTTGATTAAAGTGAATTTTGTATTAGATAAAAAGTTGTTTGTTGCAGTAATTTCTGAAATCTTTGGCTATGATTTATAGATGGATGAGGCTCTTGGAAGGATTGCATCTAAAACTCAAGAGTTGTCTCGTTGTCATTCCGTGATGGTGGTGTTTTCAAAAAACACCACCGGTGTTTGGTGCTCCCGCTGGTGTCAAATTCCATGAGGAAATGCAAACCTCTTCTCTAAGAAAACTTCTGCTTCTTTTCTGCAGAAAATATCTCTAAGATATCGATGATTCAACCGATTTCAGTGTTTTGTCCAACATTTTCCAGGTTTTCCCTAAACTTTACAATTATACCTTAACGTGTTTTCTTTTTTTCCTTAAAAGGATTGCTGGTCTGCGCTAGAAATGATGGAGGCCACCCTGAGCTTGCCCGGCCACCAGAGCATGCTATGAAGTATATCTATCTATCATCTTCTATACTGTGTTCACATTATCAAGCCACATGAGGGTTGACTAGAGCTAGCTAGCAGTGGAAATAACGTCAATACATTCACCTAAAAAATGGCAGCATCATTAACTATTTATATGAGCTAATTATAACCCTAACACCTTATCTCAATCTATGAGCTACATGGCAATATCCATGCGTCGGCATACACGTCGGTCGCATTGCACTCAAGTCAACTTAACCTAATTTGAGGATTTAATGCGAGCACAGCAAGCATCAATCCAAGTCTTAGCTTTGAATAAACAAGGAAGAAATTAATTTCAGGGATCAAGCCTACCAAGGAAAGGTTGTTATCATGGATAAACAGGAGCATATAAATAGTTGGGTGGCGCAGACTGAAATTTTTTAAAGGTAAGACCTGGTATAAAGTTGTACTGTATAAAACTGTGTTTGATATTATGGTATAAAATATTTTTTAAAATATATATTTACTTCAATATATATTGAAATATTTTATTTTAATTTTTTTTTATTTTTAATATCAATACATTAAAATTATTAAAAAAATATTAATTTAACTTTTTTTCCATACCAATTACACTTTTAAAACATACTCAAATACAAGTAGAAAGAAAAATACCAAACGGATTGAAGGAAATCTTAATGGTTTGTGTATGAGAAAGAGTTTAATTTCATAACCATACCAGCTTAGGCAACTGTTATCATTACTAAATGAAAAGAGCTAATCAGTTAGATGTTAAGAAGATTTTATAGTTTAAGCCTTAAAGGGTTTGTTTTTCTTGTGATCTCAAGTTCGAGTCATGTGGTTGTTAATATGATGATTACTGGAAGCTTACATGATCGTTAACTTTAGAGCCGGTGAGATTAGTCGAGGTGTGCGTAAGCTAACCAGAGCACCCACGTTAATAAAAATAAAAATTTTTTTATAGTTTTCAACTTAAGGTTTTTTTGGATCGTCTAATGCCAGCTGGTTGTTCCAAAATCCTATCATTTATTTAAGATTCAAGAATTTAAAATATTTGAAAGAAATTGTATTTAGTGATTATGTTTTTAATATGTATTAAAAATATATCCAACAATATTCAATTTGAATTTGAATGCTTGGATTCAACAAGTATGATAGAATAATATCAGAGGAATATTCCAATCACTTTAATCCTAGAAAATGATTTCTTTTTTTATTTAAAATGTTTTTTAGCACTATAATTGCTTGATAAACAATGCCAACATCGATTATCTTCCAGAAAATTGTATTCATGCAGCTATTTTACAAAATAAACTTGACCTTTGATCTGAATCATCTTCAACTACCTTGACATTACATTTTGAAATCTATTTGTTGAAATAGCTTGATCTCCTCTTAATAAACTCTCACAGACCAACATCAACGGTGCAAAATACCTCAATAAGACAACAAAAGATCTAAAAATATTTCCTGATGACCAAGACACCTCATCGGAATGAATGGTGACACTGCTCTTGTTTCCTTCTACCGCTATGTTTGACCTTTAAGGGTGCATTAATTAGCCCATGGATGTCGATATTTTTGCAAGACAGAAGCAAAATATACGTACGCTTGAGCTTTGTACAATTCGACGTACAGTCGTTTTTTTTTTTTCCTTTCACACGCTCATTTGCGTTTCATACCAGAGAATCAATCAAAGAAGATCGATGGAAATCATTGGCATGCTTGGTTCATACACGGCAGCAGATTAATTAATCAGAATACGGATTTATCCAAATAGATATAATTATAATTATATATTTGAATAACTATCCATTAATTATTGCATATGAATTCAAGTCTTAACAAATGATTTTGATTTTGATTTTAATTCAACTACTCAAATCTATAAAAATTAATACAATCCATCATATGAAATCTTCCAGGTAGCTAAATGTTTGATGAATTGAATTTTTCAGGTCATGACTTGGTGTTCGTGATCCAGACAGAGCTTACAATCATGAACATATTATCGAGTTATGGAGAAGACAGTATTGGCAAACCTAGAATGGACATTAATTAACAGTACTGCTTAATTACAAATTATTATGTTTTCCTTACTCGTTTCATTAAAGCATGATCAGTTCCTAAGAAGGGATCGAGTGAGTCAGGAAACCCTCTTTTGATTTAATCTTTTATGCTATTTACTCTATATATATACAAGGTTTCATCTATATATCTGCAATCGATGCATGCATATGATTTTTCTAGATGGAAGACATGGTCTTTTTGCTTTATTTTCTGATTTGTTCTTGGGTTTTGTTTGGATTTTAGGACAGATTGAAAGATTGTTGTTGCTGCTATATATTGAAATTAATAACATCTTCTAAAATATGCTGTTAATTTTGGATCGTTATTTGTTTGTAATAAATCAATAACAGGAAGCAGAAACAATTACGATTTTAATTAAGAAAAAAAAAAGATTCCTTTTCGCTCATCAGTTTCTAGAAATAGTTCTTAATTCAAGGGAAAATTGAGCGAAGAAAAAAATCATAATACACTTTTAACGTTTTTTCATGGTCATTAATGTTAATGAACAAGATTGAAATATATGATATAAATTGAAATTAATTATATAAACGATGTAAAATATAATTTAGGAAATAGCTAATATATAAAATATTCACAAGTTCAAGCTACATGATATTTTTTTATAATTTTGCGAGGAGAAATTAATAAACAGAATAATTAATTGCCTCCCATGACTTCGGGGTCATCAAGTAAAAGAAAAGGTGACTTGTGTTTTTTTTAAAAGGTTTAGAGTATATTTGTTTTTTTTTTGTGTTTTAAAATATTTTTTGAAAAAAATGATTTTTTTTTATTTTTTTACTTTAAATTATTATTTTTATTTTTATATAATGTACTGATATTAAAATTAATTTTTAAAAATTAAAAAATATATATATTATTTAAATATATTTTTAAATAAAAAATACTTTTAAAAATAATTACTGCTATATTTCTAAACATTTATATTTATAGATAAGTAAAAGAAAGATGAAAGGGAGGAAAATCAGATGATTCAAATGATTGTGTTCGAGAATGATACTGTGTGCAAAATTAATAACCACATATATATATATATACACACACACACACCTTCTTATATATATATATATATATATACACATATATATATATATATATATATACACACACACCTTCTTCCCATCGTACGTATGGACTCCCTTGTGGGATCCCAATCACATGCCAATACTCCATGAACATCATGGTGATACTGCCACGAAACGTGGGGCCCGTTACTGCACAACTTTGGCCCACTTCTTGATATCACTGAGGTCAGCGTGAAATCACGCTTCGAAAAGCTAAACGAGTCAAACGACGCAGTATAGAGCTTGAAAAAACAAAACCAGAAATTGAGAGATAATGGCCTCTCCGGGGACGACGAATAAAGATAAACCGACAAGTGGCTCTAGTACAGCGACGTGTCTGGATCATGAGAGTACACCACTTGGATAGTCGGCGGGGGCAGCTGGCTGTGTTCCTGTGACCAAGTCTAAAAATCTAGATACTGACAAAACACAACTTTTTGGATAGTCAATGCAATAAAGTTGTGGAGGTAAATTACCTTTTGGCCCATTCTAAAATCCAGCCTCAAGTCGAAAGAGTACAATTACTTATATGCCCCTTCGGATCTATATTGTGTCCGCGTGAGAAAAAAACATCTAACCCTTAGAATCTGGATTGAACGGAAGGACACGATATAAGCCTAGAGAAGAAAAGAGGAGCAGTGGTAGCTCACCCGACAAAAGAGATAGGGAGAAGTGATTCTCCTAACGATGAGACGGTGGTGATTATTTGTTTGTTTTCCTTGCCACTAAAAATATCTAATTGCGCGGTGAATATTCTTTCATCGAGATGTGAACTCATGAGGATATATATATATATATATATATATATATATATATATATATGAAAAACAAATTTATAAACGACAATTACTTCTAAAACAAGCAGTAAGGTGATGACACCGTAACTTCAAATGTGTGGCACATCCTTATTAATTTCTTGTGTAAATGTGTCAGGTCATCCAGTCCAGAACTGACTTGGAGGTATTTATCTCCACTCAAAATTTGATTGCTAGGTGTCCGGTCTGGCCCGAACAGTTATGATTTTGTATTATTTAAATTTGACCCTACTTTTTTGTTTCTCAGACTGTATTATATTATACATATTTTTTTTCTTTGATCTATATAGTATCTATATCCAGTTAAATTTATGCCTTGTATAACAATGGCCTTTTTTTTGTTTCATGTTGATGGGAGATGATGCATGGAGGACGACGATCTCATCCCTCTCAATCTCTTAAATTTGAAAGGAAAACCTTGGTGGGTTGTTCCAGTAGTTAGATTTATGCATTGTTGCGCAAGTGAGGGCAAACTTGGACATGTAGCGAAGGAGAGAAGTGAAAACCTAGAACGTAAGGGCAGAAAGATACCATGAAGATTAGGAGAATACTATAGAGGATTGACTGACTAGGTGCAAATGGTTAGGTCTGTTCACATGCAAACACATTGTTTTTTGGCCTTCGAAGAAACGTGTCTTTCTCGAACTTTGTCTTTCATAGCTCTGTATCATTGCCAACCTTTACGTATTTAATGCACCACACGGAGTTGGGTCCCATTTGGATGTGGATTCGGTAGCTTTCTGAGCTGATGACCCTTCTGAATAAAAGTTCTTGCCAGCTTCGTTCAATCAATCAGTGGTGGTGTACTGTGCAGTTACTTGGCTTGGTTTCTTTGGGTCTCTAACGTCTCCCTTGCTAGCCACCAAGACTAAAATGGCTGATATCTTGATTTTGGCTTGTTTACGAGAAATCTCGATTCATTGTTTTCTGTTTTCGGCTGTGCATTCAAATTTAAACCCTAGATTTTTCGTTAAAAGCCTCAAAATGTTGCTTCCTGTGGTTTCTTCGGATGTATTGTAATAAAATAACAAAAAGCACATACGAGAAAAAACGCTATCTTAATTAATTTGGGCTTGTTTATTAGAAATTTGATTCACTATGTTTTCAGATGTGCGTTCAAATTTCAATTCCTGGGTTTCATTGAAGGCTTCGAAATTTTGTCTTTTGCGGTCTCCTCGGATGTACTGTAATTAAATAATAAATAGCACGTAAAAAAAAACATTTAAAAAAATATCCAACGATAAAGATTTTAGATTTTCATTGAAAGATTTGGTTCAAACTTTAAGAGAGATTAAATAGAGATTTAGAGTAAGTTTGGCATTATTTATAAAAATGACTTTTGACTTCGTGTCATAAGTTAAAAAATATTTTTTAGAAATAACTTATAATTAAAATAAGATAAAATAACTATACGTTAAGAGTATGATAAAAATGACTTAAAATATTTTTTTCAAGAATAGATGTAGTATAAACAAAATTCATAGGTTAAAAGTTAAAAAAAAATACTAAATAAAATACTTGACTTAATTTTATAATAAACTTTTGATTCGAGTACTCAAAAGTTATTTTTACCAAACATATATATGAATTTTCTATGAGTTAAAAATTAAATAAAAAACTTAGATCAATTTACAAAAGTAAAAGAAAGTTAGTTCTTAACTTCTTACGATTCATTTCAGAGACCTTTTCCTCAAGTAATTATTGATAAGTAAAACAATTTCTATCCCCACCATATTTTAACCGTTAATAATTTCCAATAGTTATTGAACTACACAATGATTATTTAAACATTTTCTTATTCGTTGTGAATATTTTCTTCGACAAGGACTTTATTTACGATGAATCTTAAACAAACTAACTAACCATTACTTTCATATTTCACATGTAAGAATATTATATAGTTAAGGTTAAGAATATTATATAGTTAAGGTTGAATTAAACAGTTGGTGCGATTAATTCCCTCTTGCATATTTGTCCGAGGAGTCACTCCCATTGGATATTTAGATCGGATCACCTCATCAAAGGTGTCCAAAAAAAAGTCTTGTCATCAACATAAACATTACACATGCATCATTTATTTTCTAATTTCTACAACAAAACAGTCAAATCGTCATTGAAAACTTTCATGTGTTCAAGACAGGTGATAACGTGGGAAAATGCATCATATAGATGTGAAACCACCGAGGTAAGGACGTGGCTCAAAAGGTTTTCATGGTCAAATTTCGGCAAATTTCCGGTTAGATAAAAAACTAAAATGTCTTGTGGTGTTCATTGTTGAGTCGTTCACACATTTACAAAATACTATGGATAGTATTGTGTATTTTTTTAATAATTCATTTTGATTCTTGTATTTTTATTTTATGCGATTTGATTCTAATTGAAAGTCAACTTTACCCGAATTCTTAGTCAATAATAAAATTAAAAGAAAATAGACTAAAATGAAAAAGAATCTAACTATGGATGGTGTGCCAGTGATGGTATGAAAAATACACTTGGGTTATCAATATTTAAAAATAATATAATATGTACAATTTAGGCCCTTTTAAACTTAAAAAAATAAATTTTGATACACAAGTTCATTTGTGTTATTTGTCAGTCTTTGGCTAGAGAGATAAGAGAGAGAAAGGTTGCTGGATTATGATGATGTGAGAGAAAGTTGTCGTTCACTTCATTTTTTACCACTAAAATGGGTTTCCTTGGTGTTTATGAGTTCCATGAAATGAGAGAGGTTCCATGATGGTTGTTTAGAGCCTCAATATTAAATGAAAAAAGAATCTTAACTGAGACCAAAACTATATCAGTTTTATTTTAGGTTTTTGGACCATTTTTTGGGTGTTTGAAGTGGATATAATAGTTTGTAGGTGTCATAAGAGTGTTGGTGAGGTGTTTTCGGGTTGAAATAGTTTGAAATTTATGTTTTTTTTTTTTGCCAAATAACTAGCCGTTTGATTTTTCAGACATCACTGAGATGCTGGAATCTAGGCTTGCACATGACATGTTGTCTGCCTTGGTGGGCGACATGTCACCTGCTAATTTTTTTTTGTTCATAGGCTTGCGAGTCTGGGCTTTTTTTGTCCTATTTTTTTTATATTGGTTGAGTATAAATTTAAGGAGAGAAAATATTGAACCCAATTGAGTTTATGGTCTGGGTCACGAGTTTGACGAGTTAAGCCACAACAGCTAGACTATTATTTTTTTATATTACTTTTTTTTTACTAATATCTTACTTTGATATAATTTTTAAATTTATGTTTTAATTAATATCTCTCATTTGTGATTTTTTTTTCTTATTTAACCTTTTTTTGATAGAGATTGTTTTCTGATGGTGTTGTGCGTATTTAATTTTTGAAAAGATTATTCTAATTCATCTATAATTTTTTTATATCTTTTGTATACAATAATTTTATTTTAAAATAAAAAATGTTTATGTTCAGATAATATTTTTGATATGTGCAGCCTTATATAATATTTTTTTCACTTTTATTTTATTTAATCAATTTAATATATGTGTCTATTTTTAATATCATTTGATTGAATTAAAAATTAATTTTAATAAATAAATTTAACAAACACAACCGAAAAAATATTCCGTCTTATAGGATTATTTTTCAGACACATATATTAGTTTGTTTTTTTCTTAAATATTAGCAAAATAATACAATTTGAAAAAGAATATGTGAAATAGCAAAGCCTATACATATCAGGATTGAAAAACATGGCATTCATAACTTGTCGCTATTCAAAATAGTGACATCTACAAAAAAAATTTATAAAATAAGCTACACATTAGAAAAGAGGGGAGAGATAGTGAAAAAAAAAGAAAAGGATATTGGAGTCATGACGAAGCTTTAATTACAATATTACTAGTATCATCAGAAAGATCTCAACAAGACGAATCTAATGATACCAAGAAAGGCAATAACAATGACCCGAGTGGGTCACACTTACCATCAAAGAAAGTGGATCATCTGTCACTTTTAGACGGCAAATATGACACACTCATATTGTCATTTGTGAGCTTTCTTAGTTTCATTAGATTTGTATTATTGAGATTTTTCTAATGGTATTAATGATGTCATATTTAGAGCTTTGATTTGTCTCCACTATCTTTTTTTTTCTCTTCTCTCTTCTCTCTTCTATCATAGCATGCAACACATTTCATAAATTTATTTTTGTAAATGTCACAATTTTAAATAGTGACAAGTTATAAATATTATTTTTTTCAATTTTGATAAATATAAACTATTTTGTTTTGTTTTTTTTTAAAAAAATATGTTATTTCACCGATATTTAAAAGAAAACATGCTATTTTTAAAAAAAAATTCAATATCCCCGACCCCTCTCGTTTGAGAGCATATATTTTAATTGCTTTTAATAATGCTGAGTACAGCAACTACTTATTTCTGCGTTTGTTTAAAAAGCGCTTTTAACATCACCGGAGGCTGAGATCTGCCCAATTGAATTGTTTTATGGCCAGTCACTTCTCTAACACTGTACTCGATGAGGAATCCTCAATCGTGTGCTCCCACAGCTTCCGGGGATGGAGAAACCTATCTTCACACATCAACACCCCAGAATTTCAATCAAATATCACGTCTTGCCTACAAGCATGGTTTTCAACTGTCAATTTCTGCTTGAAAGTGCTTCCATATTAGCACGAGGACTCAGAAGGATAACGAGAATATCAAGCAACTTATGCCAGTCCTTTGTAATTAGCAGAGTCGAGCAGTTTTAAATAACTTTTCGATCCTTCATGTTTAAACTGAGAATGATGTATAGAACTAGAAGACTGTCGGCAATTTCTTTCATTTTGTGTGTGTTTGGCAGTGTTATAGCGATTGCTTTTCAAATAGTTTTTCGTGCCGAAATACATGCCAATGATGTTTTTTTATTTTTTTAAAATCATTTTTAATATCAACACATCAAAACGATCCAAAAGATACAAACCGCACTCAATTTTAGCAAAAAAAAAAATTCAAAATTTAACAAAACGCAGGTTTAAACGCACAGCCAAACAGTCTGTTATGGCTGGTTTTTAACTTTATTCTACGACCAGATCATAAAAAATGATATCTTGACTAATTATGTGTCGATTAATTAAATTTACGAGTAAATATGTTAAACCAGTGTTCACGACTATGCTTCTTGAAACGACGTGGTATTCATCATATTTATTTACTTCTAGAGGTTTTTTGTATAAAAAAATAAATAAAAAAAATGCATTATGAGATTAGCCGGCTAGATAGCGGGATTGAGCCAGAGCCTGAATTGCAGCTGCTTTAGATAGGGATGGTGATGGAAAAGAAAGGGAAAATTTATCCAGCACGAACAGAAAAGCAAAACGCCCTTGCCCGCAACAAGCCAGGACGCGTGGCGAAGGAGGCTTTAAATGAATGCGACAGATGTTATTATTGAGGTTTGACTTGTTTCCCGGTTGTTATTGTTTTTATAAAAAAATTAATTTGTTTTTTTTAAAAAAAGTTTACATTATTTTAATATGTCGACGGAAATAATAAATCTTAAAAAATAAAAAATATTATTTTAATATAATTTTAAATAAAAATATATTTTATATAATATAGTTTGTGTTTTGTTTAAATCATAAATTTAAAAATATTAGATTAATAAATTCACCCTATTTTTTTTATGAATCCCAATTAGGATTTTATTTTTAAATATTAGTTAAGAAAAAATTATAATTTATAATTTATTAATAACCGTAACTATAAAAAACTACCGTAATACAAAATCAAATGCAAAATTCTCAATCTAAATTCATGTACTGTTCTGACACATAATTAACTCCCCATTCAGTTACTGTTTTTGTTTTTATCACTTGAGTTAATTCCTCTTTTTTTTTCTAGAAGAAATTTTAATTTCATTGTTTATATAAATGGTAAAAAAACAAAAATGAAAATCGTGAACCATCAAACATGTGCATGCTAAATGCTGCATTTGCTACCTATAATTGTATTTTCTTATAATATTGTTTTGAAATATTGAAAAAACACTATTTCTTTTAATCTGTGTTTTTAGAGCTCTATTGATTGTTTTTTTTTTTTTTACACTGTGATGATAAAAACCAATAACCACGCCTCATTCTATTATTATTATTATCATTATCACAAGAAATTATAAAAAATTTATTGGATTAAGGAATGTTTAGAATTGCGTTTTAAATTGTATTTTTAAAATTTTTGATTTTTTATTTAAAATTAATTTTTTAGATTATTTTTATATATTGATATCTAAACTAATTTTAAAAAATTAAAAAATATATTATTTTAATATATTTTTAAATAAAAAATAATTTAAAAAACAACTTCTATTATACAGGATAAAATACCCATTACCGATTTAACATTTTGAGAAGAAAAATCTACATCCAAGGTTCTTATTCCTTGAGGACATTATGGTCATTACATATCCAGGACAAACCTTTGCTTGGACTAAAATTCAAACCAAATGGAATTTCATAGCTGTCAAATACAGTGAAGCTGGGGATCCATGGAAAGTCCCCTGCTTTACTCTGCAGCTATAAATACACCAACTAGGACACAACCATAAACCACAGTAACCCAAAAACTTCCCCAAGAAAATCTGACCCTCTCTTCTTCTCTCTAAACTACGGCCCTAACTGCTTTTGTTTCACCTTCGTCACTCTGATCTCCCTCGAACACTTAATGAATCTTTTTGCCCATTAAAGCTCAAGCTTTAAGCTTTCTTTTGAACTCTCAAAATCCCTCCATCGTTTTCTAGTAAGATCATTTCCTTTTGACTCTCTTCTCAGTTTCAAAATCATCGGAAAAGGGACAATTTTTAGTGCCCGTTTTCCTTCACTCTAATTTCTTTTTAGATTTCTCATTATCATCTGTTTCCTCTTCTCCAAGAAGTTCAAGAAATCATGGAAAGAATGCAAGAAAACAACTCTTCTTTTGCATTCAACACAGCTGATATTGGTTCCTCACTGTCACAACTTATTTTGGCAGGAGGGACCAACACTTTGGATTCTATTTTCTCTCATTGCCAACCAGCGCGTTCTCTTACCAGTCCTGCTTTTGAGCCTTTAGGCTCTTCAGTCTATCTCCGCCAGAGAGATCTCTTGCAAAAATTCAGTGAAGAAAACAGAATAAACACCTCCTTATCTCACAATTTGCAAACAAACCCTCTTCAAAACCCTGTGCACTCCAGCAACTATTTGGCTCCAACCAAGAAGAAACTATACAGGGGAGTCAGGCAGAGGCATTGGGGCAAATGGGTTGCTGAAATTAGACTTCCTCAAAACAGAATGAGAGTCTGGTTAGGTACTTATGACACAGCAGAAGCTGCAGCTTATGCTTATGATCGTGCTGCTTATAAACTAAGAAGCCAATATGCTAGGTTGAATTTTCCAAATCTAAAGGATCCTGCTAAGTTGGGATTCACAGATTGTAGTAAACTGAATGCTTTGAAGAATACTGTGGATGCCAAGATTCAAGCAATTTTTCAGAAGGTTAAAAAGGAGAGGGCCAAAAAGAATGCAGCAAAGAAGAGTAATGTTGATGGTAAAAGCACAGGAAGTAAAAAGCCAGTGAAAGTGGATTCGAATGCATCAACACCATCTCCAGCATCATCATCATCATTTTCAACTTTGTTTTCTGGTGATAATTGGGGTGGTAGTGAATTGGTGTCACCAGCTGTTTCTGAAGATGGGTTTTGGAAGTGTGAGAGTTCTTCTTCTCCTTCTGTGTCTACAGATTGTCCAGTAATGGTGCCACAAGCTATGGAATTTGAAGACTGTTCCCTTGCAAGAATGCCATCTTATGATCCTGAGTTAATCTGGGAGGTTCTTGCTAATTAAGTAACCATTTCTCTTACCAATCTGAATTGGGGGACCGGTGATTATTAATTTGGAGAAACATCTGTTCTTGTTTCTCTACATGTATCTTTCAGTGCAAGATGTAAATAGTAACTGCTTTCCAAGTATGCCATCTTCATTTACTGTATGCCTTGGAAGGATTTTTAGAGCTTGTTGTAGCTTAGGTAAAAGGAGTTCTTATCACGCTTGTAGTGATTTGGCCTTTGTTTTCCGTATGAAGGCACTTTTAAGGCTATCTTATAATTATATTTTGATTTTTGAATGGATTTTGCAGCTACATCTTGTTACTGAATTATAGCGATCGGTAACCTATCCATAAACAGAGCAAACCACAGTAGAAGAGGCTTCTTGTGGTTATTGTCTGGCCTTTGTTTTTAATGGGCAATCAAAGATTTCTTGTGGCAGATTCCCATTCTCCACAAGTGGCCATGCGGCATTGGAGAGTTTGGTTACCATTAGTTCCTAGCAACAACCTTCAAGCTGTACAGGTTATATTTTTAGGTTTTTTACAGCTTTGCCTTGAGACTTGTATGGGTGCTAGGTATGATTTTCAAATAATAATTAATTATGGTCCAGCCGCCGGTTGCTACAGTTAATTTGCATGCTTTCTAATTACAAGAAGTCAAGAACCTTTGAGTAATGAAATACTCGAATATATATATTATCTTACTTAAAGTATGTCATTTTATTACTAAAATTCACATTCTAGTAGCTTTAGAGGTTAAACCTGTTTTAATTTGATAGATTGATCCATAAATCCATAATGTAAATCAAACTATATTTTAACTTGAATTGAAAAAAATCTAGTCGGCTTAACCAGTTTAACCCGATTGATGATTGAATAAGTCAAACCCGGTTTAAACCTGACCAAATCAATTCTAATAATTTTTTAAAAAGAATAAAATAATTTATTTAAATACTGATCTACATATCATATGTATGACTATTGTACTAATCCACGTATTATTATTTTTTTAATATTGTGCATAATCACTTATTTTATAAACTTTTATTTAATAACATATTTTTAAATTAATTTACACTGTTAATGTTTTTATTTAGATCAATTTAAGAACATATTTTCATATAGACCTACTATATTCAAACGAATTTTATAAGATTTTTCAAGTGTTAAACTCAAGATATAAACAAATAAATAAATAAACCTCCTTAAAGTTTAAACATAGGCCAACCCCTTAAAATTACACTTCAATTGTGCTATCTTAATGCACCTATAAGAAACTGCCCGGTGGCAATTACTTTACGGTGCATCGTTCTTGTTTCCCATGATACAGTCTGGGCCAAGAAGACACTTCAGGCTTCAATAATGCAGTGAACTGGTTGTGGGACAACAACATTAAGAAATCAATAAATAAATAAATCAGGCACCCAGGTTTGATTCAGATGGGCACACCTGGCTGCATCTTACAGGCACAAAAAGTTTAATAGCTAAAAATTCAAATGATCATAAGTAGGATGCATTAATTCTTTAACATATTTTTTTTTCTTAAAAACATATGATAAATGCTATGTAAAAATAAGATTACAAATAAATAATAATAAAAATCTTTCAACTTTATCATATTACTTGAATGAAATAGTTAGAGCATGATTTTCTCCTAATAAATATTTTTTACACAACATTCACGAAAGATAAATATCCTTTACATAACATTAATATTAATGAAAACATGATAGTTCATCCAGAGATTTTTATGTGCCTGGAAATATAAAAAGATAATCATTCTTGACTTTTAACATTTCTTATTAAAAGACATGAGAATAAATAAACAAATCAATGTGATCTAATATAGGTCCAATATGCACCTAGGTTTGAACAAATTCTAAACCCAAGGGTGATGGGTCTAGTACCTTGCTAGACCCCCCATACACTTGGGTTCAGCTCGTAGTTACCAGCAAAGAAAGTGTGATAGACTCATACACATAAGAATAAGCTGAACAAGATAAAGACTTTTAATTGCTCTCTACACGCGAGGTAATGTCTATACTTTCTGAATTTTTTATTTTCAGTAATAATTTGTTTTTGATCCTTAACATAAAACCATAATTTTTAACCTCTAAAAATTAATTTTCTAACGTTCACCGTAACAACTATATTTCTCTAACGGTTCTTTTTTATTATTATCAACTGTTGTAACAGCTACTTGCTACAGAACAACTCTTTAGTTCCCTCATTCATTTTTTTACTAGCTGTTATATACTATTCGTCCATATATACTAACCACTCTTGAAAACATACAGCACCGAACCCAAAATAAAAAAATCCTCTTAGACCTTGGTGGGTTTTGTTTTGTTTTATTCTTTTGCTTGTTGTTTCTACATTCCTTGTTTTGAGTAAGAACATGTTGAATTCTGGAAATATCCTGAAGAAAAATGTCTATACATGCCTTTGAATTCATTGTAAACAATTTATCTAGTTCATTTTCCAGCCAGCTCAATCCAATTTAATTAATACTCTGCAGCATATCGAACACCGCCGATGATGATCCATGAACAACGACCGGACTAACATAAACATAATTCTTGTCTCTCCATACCTATCAAATAGGCAGAGGAGATAAAGACGCTATTTCACAAACGACTCTTGGAAGATGAACGACAAGATGTGGCCATGCCCATTGTCGACATAACAACACAGGCCGATGACTGGTGGTATTTAAGTGATGCGGCCGAGTGTTCCCATGTGGAATCAAACTTGGCTCTTCTTCGAGTTTCATCTCTCTTTCTTTCCGATATATATCGAGGCTATCAGTTCACAGCATTACTTATTCTTTTATTTACTACAATATCTTATTAAAAATCACTAAATTTATCATCATACTTTTAATTCTTAATTATATAATTCTCATTATGATTTACAATACATGTATTCAACAGGGCGAAGAATGCTTGTGCCGCAAAGCATGCATTTATGTGCTCTTTCTCTTTATGCTTACTACTTCATTGTTTTCTTCTCTTGATTCATGAAAAGCTCTTGCATGCCACCAGGCCCACAACTAACCCCGCCTTCAACTTTAAGTCGTTGTTTTATAAGCCCATTTGAAAAACTCAATAGTCTTGACCGAAAAGGAAAGCTCTCGGTAGATAAGCTTGAGCTTTGACGCTGTATAGGGAAATCTAACTCCACTATTATCTTGTTTCTCTTTGGGTACTCCTATTAACTATTAGAAATATACTAAAACTCCTCTACCTTTCGTTGTAGCAATTCATAATAAAAGGTTGAGCTGTTTTTTGTTTTTTTTTTAAAGTTGTTTTTTTAAACTAATTTTCTTTATTTTTTTTTTTTGATGCCTTTTGCTTTTTTTTTCTTTCTTTGTTTTTTTTCTTTTAATAAATTTTGTTTTGTTTAATTTAGTTTGTTAATGTTAATATTTTTTTAATTTAGTTATCAGATTTTTATGACATTGATCCCGGGCTTAACAGGTTAACTTGGTTTCACGAGTTAACCCCGATTTTTTTTAATTATTTTTTTTCGTTTACTTTAGTTTGTTAATGTTAAATTTCTTTCTATTTAGTTATCAGACTTTCATGATACATATCTCAAGTTTCACAGGTTAACTTGGTTTCACGGGTTAACCCGGTTAATTCTGGATTAACCCGTCCATTTTTTTTTGCTTTTTTATTTTGTTAATATTAAATTTTTTTATTTAGTTATCAGACTTTCATGACAAGGATCTCAGGTTTAACATGTTAATCTAGTTTGACGAGTTAACTCGGAGTTTTTTTTTAATTAATTTTTTTCGTTTACTTTAGTTTGTTAATGTTAAATTTCTTTCTATTTAGTTATCAGACTTTCATGATACATATCCCAGGTCTGACGGGTTAACCCAGTTAATTCTGGGTTAACCCGTCCATATATAAAACCTTTTTATTATCAAGCTTTAAAAAAGTAGGGTTTTTTTTTTTCATTTCATTCCCACATGCCACCCTTATTTTTTCTTTGAAAAAAATATTGTTTGATATAAAAAAAAAGGTCACACGCACTTAGTTTGACATATAACTAAATGGAAAGTAGTTTTGAAAATAAAAAATTATTAAATCTACTGAGGTGCATAACTTAGATCGAGGGTTTTATATGTTAACTTGGTTCACTCAATTTTTTTTTTGTTTTTTTAGTTGAGATTATTATTTTCAATTTCATCCTTTAACATTGAGTTGATTGAAAATTCGACATTTATTTTGATTTGTTTTTTATAAGATTATCACGATTTCATGACTTGGGTCACAGATTTAAATGATTAACTCGGGTTTACCTAAATCGATCCAATATATTGTCGTCTCAATTAGTAAACACATTCAGGTCTATTGCACATGTTGCAAGATCATATATCTTAATACATATTTATCTTTTAATTTTTCAATTAAGTATTTAGCTATCGTAAATGACTTTCTTTTATATTTATTATTATAAATAATTATTAATTTATTTAATTAAATACACATTTTTTTTAATTGAAGAAAGCACATATCATGTAACTTGTATGATACTAGTAGCAGAGATCATATTCCTTGCATGTCTTTTAATGGAAAGAATAAAGTCAAATAAAACAGTGTTTTCTAGCCAAAGAAGACGACGACGACGTTGATCTCTACTCTACCAAGCTGTAAACTGTGCATGAACTGATTGGCACGGATTTATGCTTCTTTTCCCCTCAATTTTCATTTGTTACCGCATGTGAGAAGGCTCCTTCTTTCCCTGACAACTATTTGAGCGCTTAAGAGCATGTCGAGAAAGAAAAGAAAATTATTTGCTCTTTAGCAAAGCCACCGAAGGAATATTCTTCGAGGATAAAAGGCTGCAAGTTGCAACATCTGAGATCTGAAACTCTTGATTTTATCCAGTCCTCGATTCTTGACTCTCCAGACTCTTAGATCCTCTTAGAATAAACATATTTGTTTTAATCCTTTCTCGGTCTCGAAAATATGAATAAAAAGGATCCATGTTTAAATAAATATATGGAGTGGATGAGATATCGAAGAAAGGAATAAAATCTTGTAACCGTGAATAAATAATATTTTATCAATTTTTTAATTCTTAAGCTCTCGACATGAATGGCCTAATAACACAGTAATTCTGAATGTATGAAATTGATTGGGAAAATCACTTGATTGCAGAGCAGTAGGCTTTATAAGGACTACATTGTTACATTTTCAAAACGAAGAGAGTAAAACGTATTCACCCGTTATTTGTCTCCATCACGACCAATACCATGGAAAGTATGAATAAAGAACAAAACAACACAAAAAAAATAGGCAACTTGCCTATTTATTATTTATTTAATTTCTTGAAAAATAATTAATAATAATAATAATCAAGTAGTAGCAAACGATGAGATGAGAAGAAGCTCGGAACCTTTCGCTATTGGAGGAGCTGCCAATGGCGGTGCGTTTAGTCCTGCCTTTCGTCTACTGAAACCCCCACCCCCACCACCGGTTGCGGCTGTAGCGATCTCTTGACTTTTAAAGATGGTGACAAATGATTATGTGACGATTGCGAGTGGAAAGATGGAAGATGAGTTCATAAAACGACATCATAAACATGATGTTAAAGAACATCAGTGTAGTTCTTCTCTTGTCAAGCACATCAAGGCTCCTGTTCCTCTTGTAAACACCAATTCCTCTCTCTCTCTCTCTCTCTGTTTTTTCTCTTAGATTAAAGTTAATGTTTAGTTACAAGAGAGATGCATATTTTTTTTATAGATCCGAGAGCATTTAAGGTTGATTTTATTGTTCGTCGGGTTTATCTGTGGTTTTAGTTTTTGGGCATATTTCGAAGAATTTTTGGTTGAAGATAAATGGTTTTGTTTTTTCTTAAAAACAAAAAACAAAAAAATTGTAGCAAGTATTTTGAAGTGATATATTTTCAAAATTTGCAGCTACGATTGAAATTGGTTGAGTTTGTGGATCCATAAGAATGGGGTCATTACTTGTCTGCATTTTTATTTACTTTAAAGGCTCAAGATTTGTGCTAAAATATGCAAAATTGGTCGTTTAATGTATTTCTTCCGAAGCTAGAAAGAATATTTACTCTTTTTGCGGTGATTGTTTAAAAAGTTAAATCGTGTGTAATGGTGGGTAGAGACGGCATTACTGCCTTTTATATATAGTTTCAAATATTTGATTGTTGTGACGAATATGGAAATGATTTGATTTTGATGCTCTTTTATGCTTGTGTCAATGATTAGTGGTGTTTGCATGATCAGGTGTGGTCTCTGGTGAGGAGATTTGATCAACCACAGAAGTATAAGCCATTTGTAAGCAGGTGTGTTGTGCAGGGAGACCTTCAGATTGGAAGTGTTAGAGAGGTGAATGTTAAGTCCGGACTTCCAGCTACGACTAGTACTGAACGATTGGAGCTATTAGACGATGAGGAGCACATTTTTAGTATGAAGATTGTTGGTGGAGATCATAGACTTAAGGTACATTTTTCTATGTTCATTTAACTGTTTTGCATAGTCATGAGTTGGATTGTTTTAAGAAATTTTTAGTCATGAAAGGTTTGGTTATTGAGGTAATCACATGTGTTTTGGTGGGTGTCTAAATCCCAGATGAATCTGATGAGATTAGACTGGTTGTTAGGATGTGAACTTTGGGCATCTAAGCTTATCTGCAATGTTAGAATTTGGGTAGCATGACAGAAACATTTTTTATGCTGATGTGATTGGTCTACCTTGATGTTAATGCAATTTTGCCTAAAATGTCCTAATACGGTCTTTGTAGATGCTGATGCAGTTTTTGCTCTGAAATGTAGAGCTATTTTCTATAGCGTAGTTTGCCAAATGGCAAATTAAAATTTAAAACTTGCATCACAATCTGGCTGGATATATTTCTTCAAGTAATTTGGGTTAATTGACTTTATGTTAGAATCTGATTTTAATGTGCCATTGGAGCTCTCTGCTCGAATTTTTCAGGTTAAGATGTTACTATATGAGAATTCAAAAGCTTCTAAAATCTGATGTCATCGTAAACAAGATTTATATACAATTCGATTGATTGACAGTCATTGATTTTTGTTAGATACTAGTTTGTTCAATTTGTATGATACATGGTAGTTTGTATGCTGGCTTATCGTCACAGAAGATTTTATTCTTAGGAGGCAACAATGGAGCACAACTGCTATGTTGAATTTTGCTTAATAACTAACTATATAATATGCTATTTTACAGAACTATTTGTCCACTGTTACTGTTCATCCAGAGGTCATTGATGGGAGACCTGGTACATTGGTGATCGAGTCATTTATTGTGGATGTGCCTGATGGAAATACCAAGGATGAAACATGTTACTTTGTTGAGGCCCTGATCAAGTGCAACCTGAAGTCACTGGCTGATGTGTCAGAGCGTTTGGCGGTCCAAGACCGGACAGAACCCATTGACAGAATGTAAGTATGCAGGGCAGGTTCCTAGTGTAGAGGTTCTGATAACGTGGGTGGAAATGAAGGTTTTCATTGTCTGAAGAATGGAGAGCTTGGCATCCAAGAGGCAAAGTCACTGTTCTTTTCTTTACGCTTATGTTCAATCCCATTGCTCATCTACTGCCTTTATAGGATTCGTAAACGAACCAACATGTTAGATTGTCCTCCTTTGTTCTTGTTCAATGCTTTAATAATGTGGTACGTATTCATATCTGATTGTAAATATGCATGCATTATGACAATTGAACATTAGAATATTTGTTTTGCTTTTGATCAAACTTCCTTTAGCCCCGTTTCTGGCTTGATTGCTTAATGCTTCTTTGTCTCACACTCAAATGTGGATCTCCACTCAACCTGTTGCAGTTACTGACCATGGACAGCCCACAAATCCCAGAGTGATAAAGTTCATATCCTGTTCTAGTCCTTAGTGCAAGTGCATGATTTAAGACTAGGTGCGCAGGAGTTGCAGGTTCTGGTCTGCGAATTTGGCATGGTTGATCCATACAGTGCTGTTTTTTACACAAGTTGCTTCTAGTGTCCAAAGCATGATGACATTCTTTCCAAATGAGATAAGTTGATAAGGTTTAAGCTTTAGGATATGCGCTTGTAGGACCAGAGTCCAGAGCCATATGGCATGAGTGTTGCTGAGCAAGGCTCGACAAGGATAGAAATCTGTGTGACTGGTGAGCCTCCGGGCCTCTGGTCTTTTGTCAAAGCATAAACCTTGGCTCCCCACTCACCCGAGCTTTATATAAAGCTATAAAGGTGCAAAACTGGATAAAGAAATTTAGGGAACGGAAAAAAGTCAGTAAAAGAAAAGTCAGGTGACCGCAAAACTACAAAAGCACAGGAAGTGAAGCTTGACGACTGTAACTATCAAGCCAAGGTGATGTGAAGCCCCCTTTTATGTTTATATACAAGTATTATTTAGCAATATAAAAGGGTTTTTTTGGGTGTTATAAATTAAAATTTTATCATAAACTTAATGTAAAGATTTTTTTTTTATCCTTCAAGTTAACAATATAACATTTTTCTGGTAGTTTTTAATTCAAATAAAATAAAATTAATGCTCTAAAATAAAATTAGATTATCACGAATATAAAATATTAAGAAGTTTCTTTTATCTGTATTATTTTGTCATTATACAGCACACTAGATATTTGTTTTCTCATTTCATTATTATGTGTATTTTACTTATTTAATAATTTTTTAGTAGTGATATTCATTCTTCATTAAGAAGAAATTACTATTTTCCTAATTATTTTAATTTTATTATTTGAATTTTGAAAAACATTATTCATTCAGTAGGTTGTTTATTTATTAGTTATTTTTATTTTTAATGTAACTTTATATAAAATACTATTTATTCTACCTTGATTAACTCATTTTTTATTGCATATATTAGGAAAAGTTTATAATTTATTTTAGAGTTGGTTTGTTTTTGCGTTTCAAAAGTGTTTTTGGAAAAAAAAATTAATTTTTTATTTACTTTAAATTATTATTTTTTGTAATTTTAGATTATTTTGATGTGCTGATGTAAAACAAATAATATTTTTTTTAAAAGAATTATTTCGATGTATTTTTAAATAAAAAATATTTTGAAAAACAATCGCTACTATAATAATAAACTTGCTCTTAATTTTTTAATTTTTATTTAATTCTAATCTGATTGAACGATGAATAACATTTTATAATAAAAATATATAAGAAAGGAAAACTATATTTATATTGGAAAAGGTAGAAAAATAAAGAAGGAAAAGAACTAGGCCCAGGCCTCGAACCACTGGAACCAAGTGAGGCATGCCTGGGTTGGGACGCGGCCAAGTAAGATGAACTATCCAATATCTTCTTCTTGTTTTTTTTTGCTAGTCTAGCTGATTTCCAGAGAGACTCGCTGGAAGGGCAAATTAAATTCAGAAAATAAGAGTGTATAACAATAGACAAGAACACAAAATAATGTCCAAAGTCTTAGATATTCCATAAATAACGGTAAATAGATTAATAAATGTTACGAATCCTGTCTCTTCCTAAACGGCTCGCCAAGTCCAGCGATGCGTCTCCTTTATTAACCCACCTGCTGCCTCTCCTCCACCCTGACTCTCACTCCATTTTCCTGTTGAAGAAGAAGACAATCACTCTTAGACAAACTCCTCCTTTCATGCCACTTTTTCCTCACTAAATAACACCCTCTCTCTCGTGCTCTACTAAGTACTTTACTTTACAGTGCCCCCCCTCTATTTCTTTAATCTCCATTAACATTCCTTCTCTGTTCCTTTCTCTTTGTTTCATTTCCAGATCTGTCAACCAAACCCAGTAAACAAAAATCCCATAAAACCCATCTTTGTATCTTTCCCTTTGTACTCTCTCTTTGCGTTCTCACTAAACTTCACGAAAATGCCAAGCTTCTTGGTTTCTTTTCTTCTTGTTTTTACCATTTCGGTATCTTTTTTAAGTTGTATTACAGTTGGGGAAGTGGTAACCTGCTCGGGAATAGTACCGATGAGGCTCCGGAATGACAAGATATCCATAGCTGATTTTGGTGGTGTCGGTGATGGCAAGACACTCAATACAAAGGCATTTAGAGAGGCAGTTTATAGGATTCAGCATTTGAGAAGAAGAGGCGGCACCTTGCTTTATATTCCTCCCGGGGTGTATTTAACAGAAAGCTTTAATCTTACTAGCCATATGACTCTTTACTTGGCTAGAGGTGCTGTTATTAAAGCAACCCAGGTAATTAATCTTTGATTAGATCGCGTTTAAGTCTTGTTTAATTGGTCTTTACCTGTTTCTCATAACTGATGCTAATTAGGCATAGTTACTCTAGGAGTCTTTTCTTTCATGCAATTGATATTTGATGGTAGATATCATGTTTTTGCCAAATAAAAAAAAAATTACTATCATTTTCAATTTGACTCTGGTTTAATGTCATTAGTTTAATTCACATGGATCAGGTTCATGTGTGTCTTACTTTGTGTGACCACTCACAATATATGAATGTCGTTAACATAAATTGAGTGATTATTGAAGGGATGCGATTATTAATTAGTATCGGTCAATTAGATATGGGAGTAAGAATCGTGCATGCCATGATTGTGACACGAATTCATGGCCACCATTGATCTAGCGGGACCATCCAGATCAAAGGGTAGTCATGAATTCGTTGCACGAAATTCGTGCCACAATTATTTCTCATGAACTAATTACTACATGATTAAGCTGTCGATTAATGGTGGCTTTATTACTATTATTATCATCATGATCGTCGTTATTACTTGAGTGCGGGAGCGGGGGCGGGGGCGGGGTTGATTCTGAATGAGCAATTAGATTTTGAAGAGCAAAGTGAAGGGATTAGCATAAGCTGTTGCGCGTCCAGCTGTGGATAGAGAAAAGAAAATGGTGGGTCTAGTTTTGTGTATGGGTTGCATGTGCTTACATTTATATGTGTTAAACAACTACGATGGATGGAATCGTTGGGGGCAGCCAAATAGCTGGCAAGTCATGTCATGTCATGGCTTTTTCTATGCTTAGATGTTGTTAGCTCCATAACCAAAGAATAGTTGTGGATGGAGTTAATTGTTAAATATGATAGTGACGCTGTTTGTAGCAAACAATAAAGTCACCCTCGAGGTTTCATCTTGGTAAATAATGTCACAACTAATCCAAAGTGATGTCCATTAATTTATAGTTAACAACAAGGTGACGTTTTTTTCCCTTCTTTTTTTTTTTTTTTAAAGATAAAGGATTGCAAAGAATTGATAAGTGTCGAAGGTCATTAACCGCCATAAGCTATGACTGCATCACATTTTTTCCTGCCGACAGCAATGGTGGCTTTATGCTGTCCGATCCCAAATATTTAGTAATGGCTTTTTAGTAGTGTATTTGTTTGATGCACGAGAACTAATCATATAAATGGAACTCAATTCTTATACTAGAAATTTATAATGAACTGTAGAACTTGAATGCATTCCTTATGAAATTATGGGAGAAAACTTTACTGCTGCTAGTCTTTTCCTTTTGGTTTGTAACCATAGTGGTTTTGATTAAAAATAAAATAAAAATGATTATAATATTCGATAGCTTGTGCTTATGGGATTTGGGATGAGAATCTGGTCTTTTTTCTTTTTTCTTGCCTGTTGCTTCAGGATACTGGGAACTGGCCCTTAATTGCTCCTCTGCCATCTTATGGAAGAGGGAGAGAGCGCCTTGGCGGAAGGTATATGAGCTTTATTCATGGAGATGGACTTCAAGATGTCATCATCACAGGTTGGTTTCAACCGTAGGGTCTAGCAGATGCCTCCTTTGTAATTTAAGCATCGTAGATTGCATTTTGATTCATGGATTTTCGGTGAGATATTTAGGTTCAGTTTTAGTTTAAATTGCTCCAGTGAGGTTTAAATAATCTAGGTATTCTATTGTTGTTTCAAATTCATGGATATATTGCAATCTTGTTTAAGTTTGAAGTTGAAAAGCTTGAGAAGAAGATGTATTACACTTTGAGGGATTTGGTTGGCATATCAGCTTCAATTGTTTTTGGTGCTGCTCTCTTCTTTACAATTCTAAACTTATATGTATGTAATCGGCATAATGACCTTAAATCGCTTGGTTTTGAGATGAGAATAATACACGGGGCTTACTTAGATTTTCCTGTCTTAATACCTGATGACATTGTGTTTTGTATTATACGTGTGATGCTCAAAAAGCTGCTGTTTTTTAGGTGAGAATGGGACAATTGATGGCCAAGGAGATGTCTGGTGGAACATGTGGAGGCAGAGAACTCTTCTTTTTACAAGACCTAATCTCGTTGAATTTGTAAATTCAAGAGGCATAATCATTTCCAACGTGATTTTCCGCAATTCTCCCTTTTGGAACATTCACCCTGTTTATTCACGGTAATAATCGAAGATAGGTTTTTACATTTATAGTTCTTTCTCTTTAATGTTGAAGGAGTTGACTGTGCTGGCAATGCCCTCATTGTAGATTGACATCAGCTTTAACTCTTTAATCAGTTCCAAAGTATATCTTAAAATTTTAAAGACAAGATACAATCATGTACAACTGATGCGCATGACATTCTGAATCTTTGATCATCCTGGACAGTTAATAATTACTTTTACAAGTCTTGTGGATATCCAGATGGTCCTACTAATCATCTTCAGTAGCTGAAGCTCTATCCATGTATTTGATGTAAAACTTTTGGTTTTTGGCTTTTAAGTCCATATTCAATTTGATTATTACCGAAGCAGATTTTCTTCTTTTCTGTGGTATCCAAGTTTCTCTAGAGCTCGCGACGAGCAACTGTTTAGGTGGTTGGGAATCAGTATGTGGCTGTAGAGAAGAAATTGGTGGGAGCACTCTCATACATGTCATTTTGTCAAAAATAAACTTGAATGATGAATTGAATAGATAATTTTAGTACTGACTGCTGTTAACCTGATGCAGCTGATTTTTTGGGGCTCACAAGTTAATTTATATGATATTTCTTTGTTCTTTGCAGTAACGTTGTTATTCGATATGTTACCATCTTGGCTCCCCTGGATTCTCCCAATACCGATGGAATTGATCCAGGTACATTCTACGATCTATTAATTATTATTATTGCTATGTAATTTGTCATGCTGCTGGTTGATGTTTTACGCACGTAGCATCTAAGTTTACCGTCACTTTTGCTTCGGGGAGATATGTACATGTACCTGTTTTAATATTGAGCTACAAGTTACACAAACTGGTTAGTGTAAGGAATGGAATGATGAACGTATCTCTTGAACCTTAATTCTTACAATTCATCAATAATTCAACGCAGATTCAAGCTCTAACGTCTGCATAGAAGATTCATACATTTCCACTGGAGATGATCTTGTAGCTGTAAAAAGCGGATGGGATGAATACGGAATCGCTTATGGTCGCCCAAGCTCCGACATCACTATCCGGAGGATAACAGGATCATCCCCATTCTCTGGAATAGCAGTGGGAAGTGAAACCTCAGGCGGAGTGAAGAATGTCCTGGTTGAAAACGTAAACCTCTACAATATGGGAGTTGGCATACATATCAAAACAAACATTGGAAGGGGAGGATTCATTAAAAACATCACAGTCACTGATGTGTACATGGAAAATGTTCGAAAGGGTATAAAGATAGCAGGAGATGTTGGTGACCACCCAGATGATAGTTTCAACCCTAATGCTCTACCAGTTGTTTATGGCATCACCCTTAAAAGCATATGGGGTGAGAAGGTTCAGCAGCCAGGTTCAATACAAGGCTTGAAGAACTCCCCTTTCACGGGGATTTGTCTCTCTAACATCAACCTTCATGGTGTACCAGGGCCCCGATCCTCTCCTTGGAAATGCTCCGATGTAAGCGGATCTGCCCTCCTGGTGAGCCCATGGCCTTGTTCTGAACTGACCAGCCCTCATCAAACTGGTTCTTGTTCCGATCACTTTTGAGATCCTCGTGTATTTCTTTCGTTTTTCTTAATGTGATGCAATAAAACTCACAAGAAGTTATTCAAAATGCCTTTATTTCTACGTTGATATTGCTTACAGGGTATTTCTAAAACACCACTCTCTTTATCTTAATGGGTCCTTAGGCTTCATCTATGGCTAAGATATTCTCCTCATGCTATACATACATCATCTTCTATCAAGTTTCGGTATTTATCAGTTCCAGCACACGAAACCCATAAAATGCTGAAAGCTATCAAAAGGTTTACCGGCACACATAATTTCTGCACAAGAACATCTCTCTCAACGTTTGCGCTATGATCAATTAGAAGGGTAGAGTCTAATTGGCTAAAAAAATATGCGGTGGATAGAGCACAAAATATAGTAAAATTCATATATCAATTGCTGCAACATCGCCGCCGCAGCAGCAGCAGCAGCAGCAGCATTATTTAAAAGTTTCTACTAAAACTAAAACATGTATTCTACGATACATCTCATAGGATGCCGATGTAATTTACATTACTTAACCACAACACAAAACAATACAATACACATACTTAAACACCCCCATAATATATTTATAATAACATTAATACCTTCCAAATCTCCTCAAAAATTATGCTTCAAAAACTTGCGAATCCCCTTGAACAATCCCCATTCATGCCCATGCCCCTCATGCTCATGTCCATGCCCATGCCCCTCATGCTCATGTCCATGCCCATGCCCATGCTCATGCTCATGCTCCTCGTGCTCATGCTCGTGCCCGTGCTCCTCATGCCCGTGCCCGTGCTCCTCGTGATCGTGCCCATGCTCATGCTCGTGATCGTGCCCGTGCCCGTGCCCGTGCCCATGCTCCTCGTGATCATGCTCATGATCATGCTCCTCATGCTCATGCTCATGCTCCTCGTGATCATGCTCATGATCATGCTCCTCATGCTCATGCTCATGCTCATGCTCATGCTCCTCTTCTCCTTCAACATGGTGGTGCTTGTGATGCTTCTTGTGGCCCCACTCCCTCTCCTCTCCATTTGCCACGTCATCATAGAAAGAAAACCTCTGACCCCCATGGTGAAACCTGGTCCACCTAGCAGGAATCTGCCTAACAACGCCACGTGTCGCCTGATGAT
The DNA here is from genome assembly GCF_000002775.5 of Populus trichocarpa. Taxonomy (NCBI): domain Eukaryota; kingdom Viridiplantae; phylum Streptophyta; class Magnoliopsida; order Malpighiales; family Salicaceae; genus Populus; species Populus trichocarpa. The sequence goes on along the minus strand of NC_037287.2, from coordinate 15,549,554 downwards.
CACCAAGTTCAAAACCATCATCCTTCTCACCGGATACAACCATATCATTACCGTAGAAACGCGGCTTCATCATATTGTGCCCGTGACGGCATCCGTGACGATGGCGTACCGGGAGTAACGGGCGTCGAGGCAAGAAGTGAAGGTTTGTTGGACGGAAAGTCACGACTGTTAGCGGCACCGCTGTCTCAATCGATTCCGTCTTCACCTCCGTTGATGACGATCCTGGTTCCTTTTGCTCCTCGATTTCTACATCAGCTGGATACTTTATTTCAGTTGCGGGCTCACTAGTTTCGGGTTTCTGGCTTGGGAGGAAGAGAACAGGCGTGGCTTTCGGATCGGATCTTGGTAATTCGGGTAGAGTGAAGTCCCCATCTGGTAGATCTGACGGAGTACGAGAATAAGCGACGGCGCATAGAAAGAAAAGAACGGTGACGGTGAGTTTGACGAACATTTTGAGATTAAAAGGTTATGGTCAATGTGTGGAGGTTTATATAGAACGAGGGGGCTAGTGGGAAAGGAGGGAAAAAGGCGGGCAGCGGGCAAGACGGTATGCCGACCAGTGGGAATGGAGAAAGAAAGGATTCGCTTGTCGATCGGATTTGTGTGTTGAATTGATCAAGGGGCTGGTGCTAAGGGAAGAAGAGTATTACTTCTTTATTTTGTTGAGAATGGTAAGATTGGGATACAGTTTGCGTGTATGAGAAATTTGTTGTGCGTTGACCAGAGGGTGTGCTCTCATCCAGGGTGGGTTTGGCCAGTTAATTACATTCATGCCATTAATTGTAGGTGCTGTCCCGTATATCTACCGTTACCATACAACCAATGGGCCACGTATTTTTACCATTCTACGTAGTTCTAAAAAAGTATTAGCAAAATATCATAGTATTGGTTGTTTTAAAATTCATGTTTTATTCAAATTAATTAAAATGAAAAAAATCAAACCAGAATTTTATAAAAAATTAATTGTTAAGAAATGAGATTCAAAATTTGATGACTAGAAAAGAAAGATGAGATAAACTAATTCGACATAAGAGATAAGAATTTAGAAAAATGAGAAAGAAAAAATGCGTCACCAGGAAGAAATCAATACTCTATTTATGACACACTTATTACTATTACAAATATCTTAACGAGAGGATTCTAACCAAACTTTGAAAGACCTGGTGAGGTTAATTTATGGTTATTTATGATTTTGTTTGGTGATATTTCATGTGTAGTTAGAATCGTCATGTCGAGAATTTTTTAACGGTATTATGTGTGTACAAACAGAGTCTTGATGTGTTCATGATGACTCATTCTTTCTTTTTCTTTTTAATTTTTCTTTCCTATCACATCATCTCATCTCCTCTCTCTTTCTTAATCATTGGATTTTCAATCTTAAGACGTTTCAAAATATAACTAAATAACCCTTATTGAGAATAACGATCTTGTATAAAAATAATACTAAAAAACACGATCGTATTCAAGCTATGCTATTTCCTAAATATTTTTAAACCTATATTTTTTTTCTAAATGTTTTACTAAGCTATTTTTTTTTTAAATCATGCTTATAATCGGCAACTCCAACTTTCAATAACTCTCGAATGTGTAAGATCGCGAGCTAGTTTGGTATTATAGTATCGAATGTTTTTTAAAGTATTATTTTGAAATAAATCAAAATAATATATTTTTTATTTTTAAAAAATTATTTTTGATATTAACACATTAAAATAATTAAAAAAAATAAAAAATAAAATTAATTTTTTTTAAAAAAAAACACTTTTAAAATGTGTAAAATCAAACTAGCACTGTACCTGAAAAGGAGAAATAGGATCATCATCCAACAAGGTCCAAGCAGAACGTGGGGCTTATAATAAAGGCGTGCAAACTGACGTCATTCCGGAATTAAAAACTCCACCTGGCATAATGGGTTATTTAAAAAAGGAACGCGTTAAGGTGGTCTCTTTTCAATAAAGTCCACCTGGCATAATGGGTTGCGTGTAAAGTTGGAAACTATCTGTCATATAATTATATTGTTCATACTTCATGGTCAAGATCCTAGTTTCGTTTAATTAGATAACATGTCTCCATTATTTTCAGATCAATTTATATATTAATTAAAATTAATTAGATAATTATCTAGGTGATGGCTCAGTGGTAAAAGTTTGGGACCAAGATGTTTGCTTCCTCTGTGGACTCAAGTTCGAGCCCTGTGGTTGCTCATATGATGGCCACTGGAGGCTTACATGGTCGTTAACTTTAGGGCCAGTGGAATTAGTCGAGGTGCGCACAAGCTGGCCCGGACACCCACGTTAAACTAAAAAAATCAATTTCCTTTCTCAAACTATCTTAAGAGTATGCTTCCTTGTTAACCTACGCGTTTAAAAATAATTTTAAAAAAATCCATTTACTTATTGACTCTAGAATTTAAATTTTAAAATTTTAAAAAGTGGAGTATGTATGGGTAATTATTTTCAGTTCGGTTCGATTTTTATATAAAAAAAGTAACCAAACCGATTTAAAAAAAAAAACCAAAACCGAACCAAAACTAGTTCAAACAGGCCAGTTTCGGTTTGGTTCGGTTTTTATGACAAAACCGGTTTAAACCGATTTGGCTCGGTTTTGGCTCCGTTTGGCTCAGTTTTTTTTCGGTTTGGGTTCGATTTGGTTTTTTCAGTTTTAAATTTATAAAACCAAAACCGAACCTGTTAGTTTTTTCAAAATTTTAATCTTTTTTTTTTTACAATTCAGTTTTTTTAATTTTTTTCTCACCTCTATAAACACACGCATCTCTAATTACTCCATCAGATCCTCAAGTCTAGATGCATGCTATCAAAAAAAATTATTTTTTTAAAAGGGAGAATCATTCTAATCATCATCATCATTTTTTTTTAATCCTAAAATTTAGCTGGGCCGTAAATTCTAATGGATTAACTGGGCCGAACTAGGAAAAAAAGAAGAAGGAAAGTTGGTTCATTTTCCAATTAAAAAAAGTGTATGACCAGGCTTGGGCCTTCAAAAAAAGTTTTGGAAAGCCCAATTACTGGGATCTGAGCATGTCCTGTTTTGCCCGTGGTTCATTTACATGCCATGCTTTTCAGAAACACCCAGTTGATCCGATCCTCCTCGAATCCTAGCTGCTCCTTGGCCCTTCCACTCTCAGATCGGACGGTCGTGCAAATACTTTTTTAATTTCCAGCCGTGATGAATTCAGTGATAGGAAAAGACTCCATGGATCTAGCTGCACTCGATACAAGTCCACACCAAACAAATTATAAAGACGTCCCCAAAGCCATCATAGCCAATAAAAATTTTAGTGACAAGATTATATAATGTTCTCCCCAAAGCCGGTTTAACGAATCAAAACTTATTGAAGAATTTTCCTCAAGATTCAATTTTTGGACCATAAAAAGAAAACAAAGTGCCAGCACCCTAGACTCGATATTTTCTATAAAAATAACCAATATTGTCAAACTAGTCGGAAGAGAAACCAGCTTAAACCAAAGAAAACCACACATTTTCTTCACAAACCTCTCGAAGTCTCAAAAGAATGTTATCGAGAGCCTTTACCAAGCCCAAAAAGAGCCCTAAACACGGAGATAATGAAAGCAAATCAGGGACGTCGATGCTAGATTCTGAAGATTGCCTAGTAGGGTTCATGGATGATCGGCCTTTGTTTTTTTGTGGAGAAAGTGTGTCCCGCCTGAGCTTAAGGGAGACCTTAAGGGCTTCTGTTGGTGTCATGGGAGAGAGCCCTTTAGGGATGACTGAAAAGGTGGTTTTGTTACGAGGCAAAGTTTATGCACTGAAGAGGTTTAGGGCATTGCGTGTTAGGAGGCGTGAGTTTGGTAAGAGAATCGAGAGGTTAGCTCAGGTGAGCAAGAGGTGTGAATATCTTGTCCCTGTCATTGCTTACCTATACACAAAGAGGATCAAGTTTGTTGTCTCTGATTATTTCCCCATGGGAAGCCTTGCTGACTTGCTCGCTGGTGAGTTTACAAACACCTTTACAATATATAGCTCAATACTTTATACATATATTTATTCCTTTTTCTTTTGAAATTGTTTTTTCAATGAGTAATGATTGCTTGATGCCTAAAGTGATCATGCCAGGGTGATTATAAGAGAAAATTAAGCCACATCATGATAGTGATGAATTTCATGGGAATTAATTTTCCTTTCCTTTTCTTTTTTTTCTTTAGAATAATCTTCATTTATCTTAATTGATAGAAATTGGATTTTTTTTTAAACAACATCAACAGAACATTATGAAATACGATAATTAAGACTATACAAAAGAAAAAAAAAATCATGAAGAAAAATTTTACAGCTACAAGAGAGCATTTAATTTGATGCAAATTAATGATATTGTCCCACTCATACGAAGAGTTACGATCATGTATACAACACTTGCCACATTAGTTCATGTATAATTCTGAGATTTTATATAAAAATTTTTTTATTCGAAAGAGATAATTACTTCGGTTCAAACTTCAAAAGACTCAGGCTATTTTTGAATTGCCTAGGATAAAAATTCCTTCTGGAAAAATTGGACTTGATGCTTTGAAGAGAGAAATATCTGTGAACTGAATCTGTTTTTATGCCCTATTTGTTGACTAATTGAGGTGGAAGGGAATGCGGTCACACTGCCTTGGATTGGAATCAAAGGCTAAGAATAGCTCTAGACATTGCACAAGCAATTACATTTATTCACACACAATACCCTCCGTATGAAAAGAACATGCTGATGAACGTGCACGGGAACATAAAATCCTCCAATGTCATGATAACTGTTAACTTCACCGCCCGCTTGTCCGATTACGGCCTCACTCAACTGGCTGGAGAACTGGAGGAAGTTTCCGATACTTGGCAAAGAAAGCCGCCCCCCTCGCCTGAAAGTCCTTACACCAACAAATTGAGTCAGAAAAGTGATATTCTCAACTTTGGTATTTTATTGCTGGACATGCTAGGAGGGCCAAGAGTTAGAGATTTCAGGAATGGCGTAATGGAAAGAATGGAAGAGATAAAGAAAGGTGATATCGAGTTTTTTGAATTTATTGTGGAGGGCAAAGAAAGGAAGCAAGCTTTGCTTGTTTTGGATATTGCATTGAAATGTGCAGACAAGGTGCCGGAAGCTAGGCCTCCAATAGAACAGACCTTGAGGCGTCTTGGAGATGTACTTTTGATTAAATAGATCGAATAATTGCTTGCAGCTTTACGTGTAATGTTTTAAAGGAAACAAATGTTTTTTTTTCTTTTTATTATTATTATTATTATTATAAAAATAGAACGAATAAATTTGCATGCGTGTCTACGAGGCTGCATAAATGCAAGCAGACTTGTTGATTATTATGACTTACGGTGGCAGAGAGATGTTTTTATTGATTTAGAGAAAAATTTAAATTATATTTGAGATTTTATTTAATAATTTAAATTATTAAGTTGTGATGATTTTTTAATATGTTATCAGAATTTTGATGATCAAACGATTACGAGTTTGAATCTCATCATATCTATTTGATAAAAAATAAACACAAGGTAATATAAACTTTTATAAGTTTAAAATTTAAAGGTTTTCACTTAAGAAGATATATTAGAAAATAATATAAATTATATCTTGAGATTTCATTTAAATTATTTAAATAAAATAAAGGTTTCAATTGTGAGAAGCCGAAACAAAAACCCTAACTTCATGTTGTTTTCATGCATCACTGTCTGTTATTGCTAAGACTTTGCCGGATATTATGATTAAAGATACTCTCTATTGTTCCTAAAATCGATATTATATATATATAAGAAAAAGATTGACTAAATATTATTTGTAGATTTTAATCAGTACTCACATATTTGTTTCCTTATTTTAGGCATTGTTCTTACTAGCTACAACAAGTGACAAGGTTATGTTATTAATGTAGTTTACTTGTAATTCTAATTTCTGAAGTATATTTTTAATCTTTATATATGTCTACTTTACTTCTACATATGAATATGTAAGAAAATAAAATAAAATTGTGTTTTACATGTATACATGCTCATAATAAAATAAATAAAATAAAATAAAAAAATCACTGTCTAAGCTAAAATAACAAACATTTTCTGTTGGAGAGAAGATGAGACATAATATAATAAAAAAGGAATTTGCAAGTTAATTAGCCCTGAAAGCCTGAAACAAAACCAAAGACAGAGGAATACGTCAAATACAAGAGTACAATACAACACACAATACAATACAATACAATACATATATATATATATTGAAAAGCTAATTATTAGCTCGAGAAGACAAAATCCTTAATAAAAATTAATCAACTTGCTCTCTGGTCGGTACATTCAATAGTTCTCTACTCTAAATCAGATCGATCATCAACTGTTAAAGATGACAAAATCTGCATAGTTTGCTTAGACATAATTTTGTCTCTCTACTAGTTGGAATTCTCATTTGTCTAAACTTAGTCTAAAATGTTCAAATATTGAAAAAAGTTGCCATGTCATCCGTACGTAGTCATTAAATATATATATAGATACTGAATTAATTAAAGGAATGCCCTTTCCTTATTTATTTTTCTTTCATTTTTTCTTGTTTTTCTCCTATTTATTAATTTTTCCAAATTTCCATGTACGAGATGGTATCTGATCACAAATCTCTTTAAAAGATGAAAAATAATTCAACTATGAGTGATCTTGACCATTAAGATTTACATAATCTATCATTGAATCCCATGTTAAGATTATGTGATCCAATTAATGACTCAATCTTTTCAATTTGTTCTTGCTATTTATCATTTTCCTTCAACGACTAAGACTCATATTGAAATTTCTTAAAAACTATATATATAATTAATATCGGGTGTATAAAGTTTGGAGTGGAACATTGCTATTTTAATTTTTTTAAGGACATGCTTGGTAGGAGAGTGAAGGGGTGAAAACTCACCCTTGTAATTTTTCACGCCTTTACTTAAGTTCGGGAGAATTTTTAATGGAGGTTAAATTTTAATTTTTGAGTTAAGTTTCAACTTTGGGGAGGGAGGGGGGGATTTTCTTTTAGTTTTGTTCCCTTACCTCCTTTTTTTACAATTTAACACTATTATATTCTTTTTTTTTTCATCCCCTTCAATTTTGTTTTAGACCATAAATATAAATTATTTAATTTCTTATAATCATATTTAATTTAATTTAAGACTTGATTTGATTTTTATTGTGACCCTTCAAACATCCTTAATATTTCATCTTTTAATATTATTTAACATTCTTAACACTTCGTTTGTAAATCTTAACCTTTTATAACACACACACACACACACACAGAGCTTACAAAAACAATATTTAGTGATGAAATCAGGTCCGGGGGGCAATGACATTGACAGCATTGTGGGCCCTGAGAGGTGGCAAGTTGACAGTAGAATAGCAGGAGTAGCAGGCAGAGAATCACACTCCCATTGGTTCAGTGTTGCTAGGTCTCTGCGCTGCAGCTTTTCTCGTGTGGATTCTTCTACTGACCAGAGCCTCATTAAAGTCAGCGGACCCCATGTGACTGACAGCTGTCAAATACCAAACACACGAGCGTACAGAACTGTCTCCTCTCCCCTCAGTGCCTTTATTTTATTTACCAACCAAAACTGCACACGTACTCCCACACTCTTTCATGCCCAGCATCCTCTGTGTCTCCAGCGGTCGTCCCCTACCTTCCAACCATATCTCTTTGACACATGGAGGTTCAGATGGTGGTGGCCCACCACATATTGTTGCAGACTGTACATGGAATCTGTACCTACTCGTAGGGATCACTGTAGCTTTCCTTGAGGGGGAAAAAAAACTTACATATTTATTTTTTTGCAAAAACGAATTATCCAACCCACCACAAAGCGCGAGTCAACTGCAAAATTTAAAACTGTAAAAATAGTTTCGGTAATTCTAAAATATCGTATCCGTACTTCTTAGCCAGCTTATTACTTGGTCTAGGTTGGGTGTTTTTTTTTTTTTTTTTGACTTCTTGAAAATGGAGGTGTTTAAGCTGACGCAATTCATATATAGTCAGGGCATTAAGGATGGATTTTCTTTTAATCCCAAGACTATGTAGTATACAATTACAAACTGAAGTTGATGTACGTACCACAATATCCTTGTAAATATTTGCTCCAAAGGGAACACGACCCTTTCGAAATCAATGGAATGGAAAGTTAATGAGCTGTGCAATTCTTTTGATTTGGTATTTGTTTTTTCTTTTCCTGTTGTTTTTTTTTCCGGTAAGGAAATAAGATGGGTTTGAAGAGGGCTGAGGATCCTATAAATTAGTTTAATCCCTCTAAATGTAGAAATGTTTCCCTTCAACTCTAACCCTAAATTTCTCAGAAGTCCAGATGCATCATCCATGATCATCAAATAGTATCTGAAACTAAAAGAAACCTCATCTTCTCTACCCTTCTTTCTTTCTTATTTTTTCCTCATCTTTTCTTTTAAACTCTTATACAGTACTATACGTGTGTGATAATTCCCCACACAAACTATTCACAGACCAAAAAAATTCAATATTCAAAGAGGGGGCCATCATTGTAGCTTCGAAAATAGCAGGGCATCCTAGTGTCATTTATAACAAACAGTAGGATTGATTAGAAAAACATGATCTATCTAGGCTTGAGGCTGGAGCAGTGGCATGATGTACTTGGATATAATGAGCACCCATGTGGTGGAAAATATTTATTTGACTGGATGATCGGGTCTTGACTGCTGGATCGATCTCCGCTCCCATGTAAAAAATGATTGGTAAATGAAGGAGAAGATTAAATGGCCGTATGCTTCTCTTTATAGGTATCAGTCTCATATCACCTTTTCTTTTGAATTTTTGGTGTATGCATGTATCCTTAGTGCCTCTTGTCAAACAGTAGCTCTTGTCTGTCAACCAAATAATTAAAAGGTCACACTTGTCGTGAGTATCAGCCAAATTGCTACTATTTCCATGAAACAACAGCTCGGATGGAACACAATCTTTTCCTGCGTTCACCATATATTATCTCTCCCATGTATACCAAGAGATATCAGTTCACAGACGCGACTGTGTTTATCAAGATTAAATCCAACCTTCTTATTTTGATGAAGACAAGCCCTTTGTAAAGTAAAACAAGTTAAAACTCATGAGAAAAGACGTCCTCATGACCTGGCTTCTGGAGTTAAATCCCATTTGACGAGGCGGAGAGCATATAATTTATGATTGAGCCCCTCTAGAGTTGTTCATTAGAGTATATATAATTGATTAAATTATTAAAGTAGTTAATTAAAGTAGCATGAACTGATCACTTGTCTTCCACAAGTTTTTTTTTTTTTTTTTTAACTGGTGCCACTAACCCTAGACGGGAACTTCGATCCAAATGCGAATCAAATGACGGTGCTTCCTTAGTCAAGATGTTAATTAAGCATTATCTAGCACTAGAGCAGGTAGGGTCACGTTATAAATTCAGATCTTCAAATCCTATTGAATCATTCGAGTCTAAAAGAAAAAAGATGAAAGTTACTGCTAGATAAAAAATATTTAAGACTAGAAGGACTAAGAAATCACTACTGTTATTTTATCCTCTGGTGAATATTTTTTCGTCACAATAAGAAAAAAAGGTGAACCTCTCTTTTGACTCCAAAGTAAGCCGGAAACTCTATATAAATAGCTACCAGGTATGGATCGCTGAAAGGCATCATATGATCAAAGAAAGCAGAGGAAATGGGGAGTAAAGAAAGGGAGAGATATTTTGTTTTCATGGACTATGATCCTGAATATGAGCGCATTCGAAATGATCGGTCAGTCATCATGACATTATTAGTTAGAAAATGTTAATTATAAGATGCATTGTATCATTCTTTGGATCTCTAGCTAGCTATCTAACATTAAACTTTTTCTTGTTGGTGTATCACAGGACAAAGAGAGGAGCATATGAGCTCGACATGTATCTGAGCAGGAAGCATGATGAGTTATTGGCAAACACCCTTGCGCATGGCAGCTACAAGAAGACAATATCTTTGATCATTGTTGATGGTTTTGCAGTAGAAATCACTGAAGACCAGGTGACTTTTATGCAACATGTAGTTTGTTTAATGAGTATTTGTCCAAAACACTCGCTTCTCATTTTCTCTCTTGTTTGTTTTTCTCTACTCAAAACAGGCAAATGCGCTTAGATCTACTAATGGGGTGAGAGTTGTGGAGAAGAATCAAGAATTTCCGAATTAATTATTAAGAAGCTAGAAGCTAGGGTATCCACTACCCAGGAAAGAGCTGTGGTAGATTTGGTGTCACATGAGTTTATAAACTCATTCGTGTACATGGAGGTTGAGATATTTTCTCTGGGGTTACTTATGATCTCAAAAAACCAAAAAAAATGATAATAATCATATATAATAATAATAATAATAATAATAATAATAATACTGGTGAATACCAGAGAGATATGTGTTAAGTGATAGCAGGATGTTATCTCAGGAATCCTGTTTTCTCGTTAGCTAGATGGGACATCTTCATTAATGATGACCAGGCAGTAGTACTGCAAGTATTGGGATCTATATATAATGTATTAAGTTTTGGAAGATCAGTGATATAAAAATGAATGCAGGAAAAACTTATTTTTATGTGCTTCAAAACTACTTCAATTTAATCTTGATTTTACTGCTACTGGGGATTCATGTATTTGCATTGAAGACTTGAAGTTGTCCTACCGCAAGCCCCTCAAAATTATCTTTGCCTCCCTGCAACATACAAACAAATGTGAGTGACAAAAAGGTAGACAGGCTCCTATAATGCACGTTGGATGGGATAGGACAGGTTATACTATTCAATATATTCATATGTAGAGTAGCTAGGGGATTGGGTCTCCCTCTCCGTCTCCCTTTTTCTGTAAAGGAAAAGGCAAACATACTTGAAAATGGCTCCAACTTTCAACAAAGTTAAATGAAAAGCCAGCTGACACAACAGTCATATATATGGTACTGCTATCACATGTTTGGTAATTGGCTTCAGCACGAGTGGGGACTCTATTTTCTACTCCAGTACTTGTTTATGGTCAATGCCCTTCAGTCATTTAGGCTTAAAATTCTATCTTGTTCTTGAATCACCCTGCCGGTAGCAAATGTGTGTTTTTCATTGACCTATTTTAGCTCTCCAAGGGTGGAATCTTTCCTCCCCAGCACCTACCCAACTAGCCTTTAAAAATTGATTCGTTTAACGTAGAATTACAAGGATAACAGTAGAAACGTGGAGTTTAATTGATGTGTTTTTTTAGAACTCCTACTATAAATTCACCGTATCATATATTACCACCAGAAAATTGAAAAAAGATGATGGAATATTCCATGAAAAACTTTTGTCGACAATTACGATACCGATAGAATTGCTGATAGAAACATGTTGTCGTCAAGATGCTTGTTGGGAATTTTTTTTCGTCGTTGATTCCTTCGGAACTTCCTTTTTTTGATGGTATTGCCAACAATATATTTACACATAAAAATTTAGATTTTACTGTCCATTTGCCATCAAAAATTCCGTCGGCAACCTTAATTGCCGACAGAATATTCCATCACCTATTTTATCAGAAATGCACCTTAATTGTCGGTGGATTATTTTGTTGTTTATTTCATGAAACCAAGTTAATCTCATGAAAAATAAATCAAAATAAATTATGAAACTGATCAATTCCCAACCAACTCAATGTTGAATGCTGAATTGGAAAAAATCAATTAAAAAAAGGACATAAAAAATAACATGAGTCAACTTGGTTTAACTCGTTAAACACTATCCCTGGGACATAAGGCTAAGATAATCTAATAGAAAGTAAATCAAAACTAATCATGAAACTTAATTCTCAATCAACCCAATATTAAATGATGAGATTAGGAAAAAATAAATTAAAAAAAAGAAAAAAAAACTCAGTCAATCGAGTTAACCCGCCAAACCTGTAATTTGTTTTCCTGAGATTGGGATAACCCAATAAAAATCAAATCCAATATTGAAGGATGAATTTGAAAAAAAAAAGGAATTGATTGAAAAAAAACAAAGCACTATTCCAATGAATAGTATTTTGTGAGGAGAAGTACAATAAAATCCCATAAAAAGTAAATCTAATATTGAAGAATGAAATTAAAAAAAAATAACTCGAAAAAAAAATCAAAGAAAAAAAAAACAAAGCATTATTCTAATAGTGCTTTATGAGGAGAGGTACAATAAAATCCCGTAAAAAGCAAATTCAATATTGAAGGCTGAAACTGAAATGATGATTTATGAGGAGAGGTAAAATAAAATCCCTAAAAGTAAATCAATATTAAAGAATGAAATTAAAATAAAACATTGATTGAAAAAAATATATCAAAAGAAAAAAAAAAGCACTATTCTAATAGTGTTTTGTGAGAAGAATACAGTAAAATCTCTTAAAAAACAAATCTAATATTGAAGAATGAAAATGAAAAAAAAGAAGCATTGATTGGAAAAAAAGCAAAAATAACAAAAACAAAGCATTATTCCAATGAATAGTGCTTTGTAAAAAAATGGTACAATGAAATCCCTCATCTTTTAGTGTTTTTTATTAATATTATATAGAAAAAGGATTCCTTAATAAGCCAAAGTTTTTTCTTTTTTTAAAAAATTATTTAGGCCCTACCAGTCGCTAAGACCAGCCTAAGCAACCAAACTTGCTAGTTGCTCTAAAGGACTAACTAACGAGGTCGCCCAAGTAAGGGCAACCAACGTAGTCGCCTTATTTTTGGGCTACCCAACCTCGCGGGTCACCTGACTAGCGAGTAACCCATTTTCCCCTCTTTCTCTCTCTCTCTCTCTTAACAAATAAAGCTACATGTCACACACCTCTATATACTATTTTATAGGGGCGATTATGTTCGGTTCGGTTTGGTTCGGTTTTTATATAAAAAAATTAACCAAACTGGTTTTTTTTCAAAAAAAACCAAAATTGAACTAAAACCAGTTCAAACCAACTGATTTCAGTTATTTTAGAACAAAAACTAGTTTTTTTGGTTTTTTTAGTTTGGCTTGGTTTTTTTTCGGTTTAGGTTCAAGTTAATTTTTTTGATTTCAGGCTTATAAAACCGAACCAGTCGGTTTTTTAAAAATTCTAATCAGTTTAATTAGATTTTTTTCATGGTTCGGTTTTTTCGATTATTTGTTTTTCTATTTTTAAAATTTTTTTACTCACCCCTACTATTTTATGAATAATTATTTGACAATTTCACATATAGCACACATTTTTTATGTCTTGCACACACAATATTTGCAAGACATACATTGTGTTCCATCACCAATAGTTACCCTTCTAGTACACCTACTTCTAGCCTTCGTGAAGGCCAATAAAAATAAATAAACTCAATCACTCTAATACATTAACTTCTCCTCCAATCATGTACCAAGCACAAAACTCATAACTGCGCGCTCGTATCAATGGATGAACCATCTTGGGTGGCAAATGCAATGATTTTCTTATCCATGTAGAAATTCTAAGCTAGGTGTATAAATATACTCGGTCTCACCAAGTAGAGACCAACTTTGGATAGAGCCAGACAAAGACTAAACCTAGATACACACATAACATGCTTTTACTTTTCTTTTTCTATACATCATCTTTTTCTTCTCCACAAGTACTAATTTTAGTATTGAATAGTTTTTTGTTCTATGAGGGACTTAATTTTTTAGAAACTTCCAGCTCATAGATCCAATTTCATAGTAGACCATGGAAGGCCCGATATTTTTTATGTGAAGTTTATCGTTATCAATTGGTAATTATATATATTTAATAGTTCTTCCTAGTAAAAAAGAAAGAAATAAGAAAGGGGGGAAAACGAAGACATTAGAGGCACACATGCGTCGGACACAGATTATAATATTGTTGAGAGTTTTGTCATCAAGGTATGTATATTTCCTTAGCCTTCTTGGTTGTTTCTGGCACTCATATATTTATATGTCATTGCAGAAACGTATAAATAAATAGGCATGGGGCAAGTGGGATTCCAAGTGATTATTTATCACCCTTTGAATATGCTTTTTGCACGATGAATCGACAATTAACATCTCCATTACAGAGAGAGAATACAGTTTCCGCCTTTTATTGGACCTGAGAAGGGAATAGATGCTCCCATATCCAAGTTGCACAGAAAATGTTGATGGGAACCAAATTGTGTGCCGTTTAAACTAATATTTCTGTGTCCTTTAGAGAATCCGAACATATACTAAATGATATAAAGATAGTTTAAATTCGATGCAGTTGTTTGGTTTTGTCTTGTATGGTTAGTTGTCTAAATTCACTTCTAACCTAGGGCGTCTTCCTTAACAGAAGCTGTTGATGCCTTGTTTGGTTTTGTCTTGTATGGTTAGTTGTCTAAATTCACTTCTAACCTAGGGCGCCTTCCTTAACAGAAGCTGTTGATGCCTTGTTTGGTTAAATATAGTATTAACTATATAAGGTCTCAAATAATGAAGCTGAGAACAGATTGTGACTTGAGCTGCATCATGTCTACAGAGTCTAGATCTGGCCCAGTATTCTGTGACGGGCTGATAGGATGAAGAAAAGCTCCTGAATTCTCTCCCACCGGCAATGGTGGTGTCTTCATATATCCTCGTTGCTTTAGGGTTTATACCTTGGGCATTTAATTGTTGGATCGGAAATGGTAAGATCCAGTTTGTATCATGAATGAGTTTCCATCAGATCTTATAATTTCTTGGCAAAGGGCCGTAGCAATCGAACATAAATACCAAGACAAATTCGAAAATAGCAATGCTATATTTACAAATAAATCATACAAGCATGCAGCAATTATTATTTTTATGTTCAACCAGTCATTTATCGCATCTATCATGTAAAAAGCATTTTTCATTCAAAATTTGACCTAAATGTAAATCCCAGATATAACTAATTTAAGAAACAAAATAATTGCTGCCAAATTATAGATTTGTAATCTGTTTTATAACTCTCGCCCACTTCAACATTCATTTGGACCTATTTCTAACTTGAAACTAAGTAATCATTAAAGACTCAACAAGACCGCTTGAAATTCATCTGGGATGAAAAGAAGTGATTGTTTTATTTATTTTTATTAGTATAATCAATCTCTCTCTCAATTGCTGCTGCCATAGCTAGGAACACTAATATACTCGACCTTCTAGAGCAATATTTATTCCTCTCTAGCTCCCAATCAAAGAACAAAAATGGTTAGATGCCTTTCTACCGATTTAGACCATTCCATGGGCTTGGTCGTGGCGTCGGCCATTTCTCATACAGACTTGGGCTTAGGATTGGTGGAAACAGGGCTGGTCTAGATTTTAATTATCCCAAGATATCTGTAGTTATTTGTATGCTAGAGGATAAATTTTATTAACATTAATGAAGGCCAAAATTGTGCCAATGCTTGTTTCTCTGCCGTTGGATGAGAAAACATGGGCTTGCTCAGAGGGGTCAGTGAATATGCATAAATTGTTGTAAGAACCACGTTGTTTGGCCATTAGAACTTCTAGCTAGCTAAGTGTTGTGGTGCATTTGTTGCAAAATCTCTTGTTTGCGACCATTTTTAAAAAACTCAACGCTTCATTTTTTTTTTTTTAATCCGGGGTGTCCGGGTCAGCTTACGCGCACCACAACTAATTCCCAGATTCACTGAACACCCTGCAAGCCCAATAAACAGGTAAGACACCACAGGAATAACATGCATGCATGCTGAGACTCAAACCCAGTGTCTCTTCCGTCTAGCCTCGAGGCCTCAACGGTTCATTTTATTCTCTGCTTATGCTATCTTGGTACGGGCGGATTATTCTTCTGGTCATAGATCAAGCAATACTGTGCTCAGATTGATTATTAGAAGCAAGCCCGCATATTTAATCATGACTTGTCCTTTTATTCATATAATAATAATAATAGTATAAGATTACATCATGATTATCGTACGTGAAGCCACTTTATTCCTTTCTAAAGTAATCACCATATCCCATATGGCATCTCTTTATTTCCTTGTAGATATGGGGAAACCATCAATATCTGATTTTGCCCATCAATTCTGCAGAGTATCAAAGAAACTTATACATGTTAGTATGTATGCCCGTGCGGTCTCATGCGTGAGTGCCAATATATATTTGTTAACAAAATAATAGGAACAGTACTTGCCTTTCGTTTACCACATTTCTCATCATCGCTCTCGCTCTCGCTGCTGCTGCTGCTGCCGCCTCCATCACTATGGCCTGAGATGCCATCCTTGATCCTTTGGAACAGACCCTTCTTGCGCTCACCTCTCTTGTTTGCATTGCATGCCGGAGCAGGGGTCATGCCATTAGTGCTTCCAGGGGAATGGCTTTGGCTTGAGCTGCGAGTCCCGGTCTTGACGACTCCACCTTCAGCCTGTTTCTCTACCTTTTGGCCCGATGAGTGGCTTTTCTGGTCTTGGTTGCATGGATGCTCAACGGGTTTGGAGCACTGACACGAGGCCATTGCAAGTTGGGCAAAGAGGGCTTGTTGGTTTTAGTGTAAGACTTCTCTTGAGGCTCTCTTTCTGTTCGCTTGGTGCTAGAAGGCAATTCTGAAGCACGTATATATAGGCATGGAGTGAGTGGGATTCTTTCACTTTATGCTGCTTTGAATCTGCTTTTGCATTATGGGGTATAGACAGCACATATTCTCTCTGTGGGGAAAAAATGCAGAGCATTGCCATTTTTTATGCCCATTTCTTGATGAATAAATTCCATATCTATGTTTTGGTTAATGTCACGTCCATATGGCAGTATTGTTCCCCATCAGACAAATTTATTGAATCGAGGACGGAAATTTGGAATCTAAGCTCAACGCTAGCTAGAAAACTCTGCCCTTGAATGTCCACTAACTGTATAGTCACACCAGAAGCAAAGGAAATAATCTTTTCAGAGAAATGAAAAACTTAGCATGAAGCCCTGTTGGGATCCCATTTGAGAAACTCTAGACTAGTCTAGGCTTTTTGATTACTCGATTCGCTTAGTGGAGCTATCACCATACCAATTAATTGTAAAATTAAAATCTACTGGAGCCCTGATCTAATATAAATATACCAATTATTTAAGTTGAATTTTTTTTTTTTCGATTTAGATATTACCTATCACGATTTGATTCGACTTTTGAATCATTGGAGTTAAAAAAAAAAAATTAATTAAGCCGTGAAAAACATCGTCTCCAAAACGCACAAGTCATTGTGTTTCGTTCTGATCCTAAGTTCAAGCAGAGGTTTTTCATAACCAGCCTATGATTATTAACAAAAACTAAAAAAAAACTGGAGAGCTGTCACTGTTTATATGAAGAAAAGTGAACTTCTTGCATAGTTTTTTTTTTAAATTTCCCTTTAATTGCATCTTTTTATAGTCTAATTATATGAAATTAGGTTATAAATTATAGTAAAAATATAAAATTAATTATAGAAGATTGAGATGCATATAGCGGAAAAAATACATTGCTCACCCCTAATTTACAACAAGTTTTATTTTGATCCAAAAATTTATTTTTATTTATTTTTCTGGTTTATTTTTCCGATCCATAAGTTAGAAAAAAAAAGACAAAAAGTTGTTGGAAAACAACAAAAGAGATAAAAAAAAAAAAATAGTTGGTTATCGTGATACTAGCAACAAAAATGATCTAGTTTGGTGTATATAAACTTCATTCGATGAGAAAAGTTTGATGATGATGAGCTTTTCCTATCAACATGCATGGAAAATGAGATCAAGTTCCCTTTTAATTTTATGGGTTCAATTGAATTTTGATTTCTTGAGTGATTTTGGGGTTTTTTTTTTTTATTTAGGAAGGTTTTTACTATGTTTATTATATATATTTGATGAAAATATATTGAAAAATAACTCATAAACATTGTTTAGTAATTTTTCAACCACTATAGCAGTGGTTAAATTCTAAGTAAGGTAATAGCACGCGACAAGTCAACTATTTATTTTTTTAAAAAAAATAAATAGAATGCTGTCTATTTTATATATATATATAAATAAATATAAATAGCTATGGAGCACAAGTCTAACCTAGGTCCACGTGTCTGAGTTTTTTCTTTAAATCCTTGATACGCCGAGCCACTCAAACTCACTCATCTAGCTCTTATTTTAAAAAAAATTAACATTGGGTTTTTGATCAATTTTTATTATTTATTTTTTAATATTAGATTGATTTTGAGTTAGTATTATTTTTTATTATATAATTAAAATTAAAAGTAAAAAATCCATTAAAATTAGCGCAAAATTTGAAACCGTAAAAAGTTCAAGAAATATCCAGTTGACATGGAACAACCGCTGCAATGTCATCACACAGCTAGTTTCGATGCCATGAACAACCAAATCATCTGATGAGTTATTAGAATTTAGAGGTAAAAGAATTGTTCTATCTTGGGAAAACAAAATCTTTTTTTTTTCCCTGTACTCTCTCCCTCCTAGTTAACTCTGCACGCACATCCTAAAAGATTTTGTTTCTAATTTTGATTTTTTTTATTTTTTTATTCATTTCTTGATTTTTTTTGTTTTTCAATTTAATTTTTAATTATTTTATTTCAATTATTTTTTAACAAGATTTAGTCCTTATTGTTTTTATTTTTATTTATTTTGATTTTTAATTTTTTATGATTGAGAATTTTACTTTATAATTTTTTCATATTTGTCTTCTACAAAGTAATTTCGGTCTCATAACTTGGTCCACTGATTTCGAAGATTAACTCAGTTCAATATTTTTTAAGATCTTTTTAAAAATTATTATTTTTATTATTCAACATTGAGTTATTGTGGCCTATGAGCTTCATGATTTGTTTTACTTTTTTTTTTAATTGAGTTATCCCTATCTCATATCTTTGATCGCGGGTTAATTGAGTTAGTTTGGGTTTACTCGGGTTTTTTTTTTCAATTTTATCATTTGATATTAAATTATTAATTTTTAAGCTTTGTGATTTTTTTCACTTTTTTTTTATGCGGGGTTATTTTGGGTTCAGGTTAGTCAAGTTAATACGTGTTGGCTCGAGGTATTTTCATTGTTTTTATTGATTTAACTTCGGTTTTTTTTTCTAGATCTTTTTTAAAATTTATTTTTTTAATTCCAATCTCATATCCTGTTTGGTGAGTTCGTAAGGTTAACCCGGATTGACTTGGGTTTTTTTCTTCAATATATTTTTTTTAAAATTGATTATTTTTACTTTTATCTTTTGACATTTAATTATTAGACCTTAAATTTTATAATTATTTTTACATAATTATTTCAATCCTATATTCTGAATTAAGTAACAATCAAGCTCATCATCTAAACATTTTTATTCAATTTGTTTTTAAAAAAACTCAGCCCACAACATAACATTAGTCACCACTCCAGTAAATATATATAAAGACTGGTGCTTCAAAAAAAAAAAAAAAAAAAAAAAAGAGGAGAGCCACTCATATCTATAGTTCGGCCATTACCCATTCGAAAAAAAGCCTGTCTGGGACAAGCCTACCGTGATTCGAATGCACACAGCTTCTCAATTTATTAACAAAGAATTGACAAGGGACTGTATTGTTGACGAAACAACATAAAAATTATTTAATTATTTTTCATAATAAAGGGACTAAATAATTCATTTTAAAAAAAATATAGGTACTAATTTATTATTAACTTTTATTTTATTTTTTTCATTAGGTTGACTTACCATTCTATTGGTTTGTTGTTCAAAAACACATGTGAGTGTTTGGAAGTTAAATGGTTTTTGTTTTTAAATGTATTTTTTGTGTTTTTTTTTTTATGATTTTAATATGTTAATATTAATATATATAAATTATTTTAATATATTTTTAAATAAAAAATACTTTAAACAAAATACCAAACACAAAATTTTTTTTATCATTTTCTCTCTTTATCTTTTCCTTTGCCTTTCTCTCCTTTCTTTTCTCCTCTCCTTTCCCTCTGCTTCTTCTTCCTTCCTCTTCTCTTTGCTCCATCATCACAGCAACAACTCAACAAAGAAAAAACAAAGAGAAAGAAAAGAGAGATACAATTAGTTCTTAATCATCTATTCACCACCAAAGGAAAAACCACAATCAAATTAAGCTCTTCATCTTCAAGAGTTCATTAATATCAAATTTGTACCTAAAAACTAGTTAATTTACATGTTTTAAAACTTGAAAATCTTAAATTTTTATGTTTAATTTGAGCTTTTAAATCTTTTTTCACTATTGCAGCATTGTTCGGAAGACGAAAATAATTGATCTGATGATGATTTGGCGTGGTTTTGAGGCTGGAGGGGTGGTGATTTGATCCTGAACAGCAGCAGCCCAAGGAAGAAGAAGGCTGCTGGAACTTGTAGTAAGAGTTATCATGCAGTCCTTAATTCTTACAAATTGTGCAACAAACTCCTTGTAATTTTACAATATTACAGTTAATCCCTTATATTTTAATCACTGTACATTAACAACTGGTTTCAGTCGATAGTTATCCAAGAATTAAGAGGTAGTTTTGGGTATTGATAATAAAACTAACAAATCTGTTTAACAGCCAATGAACTATTAAATGATTTCTTAAAGTAGAGGGAGTTATTAATTTATTTTGATAAATCAGAAGGATTGATTTATAATTTAACGATGCTGATCTCTTCTTGGCAATCAGAAAACATCTTGGGGCCATGGAGTCTTTGGATAATGCATTTTATTATTTTCCACCAAAAACGCGTTCACAGGAAATACACATATGGACAAGAGAAAAAACAATACACTGTTTAAGCTTATCCCACCTTTTCTAATCCACCAATGCTTCGCTGGATTAGACCTAATATATTAGAGAGAAGTAGGGTTAGAGTTTTTACTCTGATATATTTTTCTGCAGATCATGATTTAATGACAATTACAAGTATATATTTATAGATACATGAAGAAACATCACATATCACAATATCAAACAGAAAGAATAGCTAAACCAGCAGCTAAAAAACCAACTTAAATGTTAGTTTTGGAGAGAATATATATATAGATACAGCACTCGGGATCTCCAGTACTTTGGACCTACTAAATATTAAACAGATGACGCGGAATGGGGTTGAAAATTCTTTGTCCACTCTTCCCTCGTAGCTTGGACTTTGACTTTTGGTAGTTTCTAACTGAGTCTACACTTCAATCATCCATTCATTCCCTAAAGCACAAAGCCACAAACCAATGGAAAGTAAAGAGACCCTTTTCTTCGAAGTGTTTGAAGGGTAGAATTGGTCAGCACTTGGACCTCCACATACTATTTTACGCACACACACTCTCTTTTCTGTCTTCTCTTATGACCAGAGACTAGTCTAAGCTGAAAAACTCGTTTTCTCAGTCAAACTTCAAACTTTCTACCTTCCAATCTATATATACCTCTCTCTCCCTTCAGTTTTTCTCATCCTCATTCCAAACCTCCGCTTTTCTCTTTAAATACAAAGCTTCCTCAGCTAAAGCTTCACTCATTTACAGATATATACATCCTTACCTCTTTTCACCAGTACACAGAAAAAATTAATTCTAGTTCTGGCTACTTCTATGTTTTTAGCTTCTAGCTCTATACCATCTTGGTCATTCCAGAATCTTCTGCTCTTCTTACTTTTCCTGCTAGGAGGAAAGTTTTTGCTTCTAAGCAACCAAATGTTACAGGTGTAGAAAATGTGCTAATACTGCTTTGCTGGACAACAAGTTTTAGCATTTTAGAGCTAGCAAGAAGCATAATTGTGTTGCTTGTGGTAACTTTTAAGGGAGGTATACAAAATGGAGAGTGGTTTGTGCTGGGAGCAACAGACTTTGATTGCTGAGCTAGTCCAAGGTATGGAACTAGCAAAACAGTTAAGAGCTCATTTGAATGCAACATCGTCAGTTGAAAGTAGGGACGAGTTATTACAGAGGATACTAGCTTCTTATGAGAGGGCTCTCTTGATTCTCAACTGGGGTGGGTCAATGGGACAGCCACAAAGTGTTGGAGTCTCCGCTGGTGTTCCAGAGTCCCCCATATCCATTAATGGAAGCTCACGAAGTGACGAGTTCGATGGGGGTGTTAAGGATAATCAGGGTTATAATGAGGCCTCAAAGAAGAGGTGAACTTGTGGTTTACTGTTACAACTCTTGCATGTTGCTAGAAGATTATGTCCATTTCAGTTGTGCTAATGCTTCTTGTAAAATGTTTTCCGATTTGGATTGCAGAAAGACCACTCCCAGATGGACAGATCATGTTAGAGTCAGTCCTGAGAATGGACTTGAGGGTCCTCATGATGATGGCTATAGCTGGAGAAAATACGGGCAGAAAGATATTTTAGGAGCAAAATATCCCAGGTGACTAGTCCTTTCTCTCTTCTTTCTTGGAAAGTTACAAATGCCACCACTTGTGACTGTATACTTTACGGCTTAACAGTAACTAAGAGCACGAGTAAAAGAACTTGAAACTGACTCGTGTCACTAGTTTCTCACAGCAAGGGCTTGATGACATTGAAAGTATGTGTCACCAACCAAGCACTCAAAACTTAAATTATACAAAAAATTATATGTTTCAACAGTCATCTCATCTTGCTATATATAGTTTAGACATCTAATGAGAGATTGTTACATGTGCAGAAGCTATTACAGGTGCACCTACAGAAATACTCAGAACTGCTGGGCTACAAAGCAAGTGCAGAGATCAGATGAAGATCCCACCATATTTGAGATCACATACCGAGGAACGCACACCTGCGCTCATGGAAACCAATCGATTCCATCACCATCATCACCAGAAAAACAAGAAAAGAAACAAAAGAATACCAATAACAACTATCAACAACAGCAGTCACAGCAAGCCCTCTATAACTTCCAAAATAGCCTAAAGGTTATTACTGAGGACTTGGACAATAAAGAGATGGTATCTCCCTTCTCTTTTCCCTCTGCATACGGATGCTCAAAGAATGTGAGCAGTTATTCTCCGTCGTTTATATCTCCAGCTACACCTGAACCAACTCACTACTCAGTTTCACCATTCCAGATGAACAATTTTGTAGGAGCATATAATTTGCAGCATCTGGAATCGGATTTCACTGAGATAATCTCAACCAACACGTCAGCGACCAATTCTCCAATTGTGGACTTGGATTTCTCACTTGATCAAGTGGAGTTAGACCCCAACTTTCCGTTCGACACACCTGGATTTTTCTCATAATTTCATGCAGACACTCCACAATAAGAAATGAGAAAGTGCTGCATTTGTGTGCAATCCAACACTCTGGCTGGTTTCGCCTGTAGAACCTAGCTTGTATTATAAATGAGGAAAGGATGCATGTAAAATAGGATTAGCTATGGCAGCATTGAAAAATTTTGAAGTTCCTATAAATAACATCAGTAATTGTATTGCTACTAACTAAAACTTCCATTAACATAACATATGCTTATATAACCTCGAAAGACAATTCAGCAGTAGATTAGAGGCCACTGCATGTTGACTTCTAGGACCAAAAAAGAAAACAAGGAAAAACACTTAGAAGCATCGCAAACAAGAATAAATTTAACGATCACGCAGAGACAGCACAGAAAAATGTACAAACCACTCTTGTTTGCATACGAACCTATTATATGTCGATTTTACACGATAGCTCACAAATACATTCTGTCATTCATAGGAAATCACCCAACTGATGAAGATTCCAAAAGAAAATGGACCACAGATCAAGACGGTTCCTTACAAGAAAAATACACGATGTACAAAACGCTAAGCTGAATACTTATGATTCCTTGTAACAGTTTTGCAATGAATCAGTATCTCCAGCACTCGGCTGGAATGAAGCCTTAATGCACAGGTACTTGTGGCTGACCAGAAGCAGAGCATAAGTAACAAGGACTGCATAAGTATGGACCATTCGAACATCCATCTGGAGTAAGAGCATGGAAGTAGAGAGAGATCACTAATCGATGTTTGCAAAGTGAAGGAGATATCGTGATTGAATAAATTACCTAGACAGAAGGTTTCTTTTCCTCTTCGATTTCTGAAACAGGATCTGATGAACTTTTTTCGGGGGCATTTTCATTCCTAATAGCTTGTCTTAGCCCCAAGACAATGAATAAGTTGGTTAGGGTGAGAAGTGACTCAGCTCCTCCATGCAACCAATCCACATTAGACAAGGAAGTACCATAATGCACCTTTGCTGCCTCAACCATGCAAACATAAGTCCCACTAGAAAGTTAGGGAAGGCATGAATAATAAAGCTGATTGATGTTCAAATTAAATCCTATACAGTGGGAGAAGTTACCATAAATTCCTGCTGGGACTGCTCAACAGATGTGGAGCAACCAAAGAACCATTAGGAAGAAAGTCAGTATAGATAAAACAAGCTGTCTGACAACAGAAGACATTCGAAAAATGGCAGAACAAGAATTATAAACCTAGTCAGGGAAAATTTCATGCAAAAGGAACAATGTTTAAAAATCCACCAATATTATTCATCAACATATTAGGTTAATCCCCAAGTTCTGATCCTACAATACGATATTATATATCATTAATGGCACAAATACAATGTGCGTTGCATGAAAAGATCTCTTCTTTTTAATGGAACCTGTTTGGCTGTTGCCCTTAATCCCCCATTCACAAACACTTCTAGTCCTCGGCCATATGAGAACACGAAAGGACGTGTTTTAGTAAAGAGAGGAAAAGGGTATCTCCAGACAGTTCAATTTTTTACTAATTTCTACATTAATCCAACAAATTAACTAAAAATTCCTAAAACTTCAAAATCCACCTCATTCCTCAATTCAATAATTTCAAGCATCAAAATAACAAACAAGAAAACTGCAAGCACAAATATGGCCAAAGAAACTCACTGGTAGCCCCAACAAAGGCAAGCAAGAAGTAGAAACCAAAGAGAGTGAGCTTAGGAGCAGTCTTGGATTTGGTAATGAAGTACAAGAAACCAATGTAAGGAAACAAAGAGAATGCAAACAGCTGTGAGGCAATGCTCTGTGAGTCAATGTTAGGTGCCCATGGATCAACTGGAAACATCAAACCAGCACCACAAACTACCCTCCTTTTCCTCTTGCAACCACCAAGTCTTGTTTTTTCTGTGAAGTAGAAATCTTTGCCTACTCTACATGGGTCTTTTGGAAGATTTTGCAAGAAATAAGAAGAACCCACATAGGAAACAGGGATTAGTGAACTCGGTACTCTGCAAACAGGTTGCGAAAAACTGATCATCATGTCAAGAAAGAATCTTAGCTTTTGCTGTTGTGGATTGGGAGTCAGAGACGGAGGTGAACTGAATCCTAACTTCTGCTTAAGAGTTTATATTCTGTTGAAAAACATCATAGACTTCTGGGCCTCCTAAAGTGTTATGAACCTTAATCAGATTATCTGGCCCCTTCTTGTAGGCATCATTGCAAGGGGCTTGGACCTGAAATTACGCCTATTTTGCAACTTACTTCTTTTATTATTATTATTATTATTATTATTATTATTTTAAGTTCTAAGTTATTTATACTTGGATCGGTAAATTCATAAAAATAAGAAATTCTCAGTAATTTATATTCTATTTTTAGATTAAATTATACAATAAACTAAAACACACTTTTAAGTTTTAATAACTATTCTCTCACATTTCGTTATTAATAGCAAAATTTTTTATCTTTTTGATCCTTGAATTTTTTTGCACTATAGTTAAATTTTATTTTTTTTCAATGTCACCTTAACATGGTTTTACATGTTGGAATCAACTTCGATTTGCATGCTCGAGTGTATCCAAAATGACTAAAAATATTTCAATGTTAAATTAAAGATGAAATTTACAAATAAAGATTTAGGTTATTGTTAAAAAAATGAAAGAAAAATAACCAAAATTAACATAAAAACAAGCCCTTTTCATTTACATTGTTCAAAAGGCATGGAAAAAATCAATATAGTCCCTAAAGTTTTAATTTTTGCATATTTAGTCCTTATTATTTTAAGTTTTTACAGTTTGATTATAAACTTTATTTTTATCATGTTTTAGTCACTCAATATTAAGAGAAGAGATAAAAAGTCAATAAAAAATAAATAAAGAAAAAGTGTGATCGGCCATATTTTAATCATAAAAATAACGATGCTGATGTCAATGACTTTTGTTTCAGAGATGAGAGTTCAATGAAAGTTGTTTTAACATTTAAACATATATATATATATATATATAAATAGATTGTGACTTGTTAATTTTATTTTGATTTGTAATTTTTACATTAATTAAATGTATTTTTAGATTAAAAATAATTTTATTAAAATATCTAAGATATTTTAGTTCAAGACAAGTTGAGATTTGAATTATAATGGTGGTCCAAGAATTTAGAGGTCAGAATTTGAATGAAATTCTATTTTAGAAAAATAGAGGTGGCGACAAAAAGTGTCACTCACCCATTTAAAAAACAGAAGAAAACTAGGCCTGCAAGGCTAGCTTTCTAGGCTTGTGCGTCTCAAGGCTTTTCATTTAGGCCAGGGGTGTAGGCTCATCCTTTCAGGAAAAAGTGAGTGCACCATCGTGGCACATGGAAATTTTCAGAAGACACTTTAATAGTGTATTTCTGGCGCAAAACGTGATAAACACCATCAATATTCCGTGCATGGCTGAATCGGACTTCAAATTCGTTTAGATAATTATTAACGAAAACAATTATAAATAGCAATCTTAATTCAGAAAAATCTGGAATATTATGACTTTTCATATCCAATGAATAATGTATTCTCGAAATCTCATGCCTTCATTCTCATTAAAAGTGAAGAAAAAAAAATTCTTTCCTTTAGCAGGAATAAAGTAATTGTTTGAAATTGTTGTTGGTTTTTCACTTCTGGCTGCTAGCTTTTCATGTCGTTCAGATAGATCAAGCTGTTGCAGAAAAATTAATCTGTACGAAAATTAACTCGACGTGAACTGATTGATTTAATAGGTTTAAAAATTAAACTGCTTGCCAACCAATCAATCAACAAAAACAAGAAAAAGGTATATGAATCTCTAAGCTGAACCACCAAAAAGGAAGGAATCGTATATATATAATTCAACATTCCCAGCAAAATATAACATAAGAATCCCACATACGAAAGAAAAAAAATTATAACGAAAATTGTTCATGATGTATTTGAGTCCATTTTATCAATTAACTGGAGGGCTGCCAGCCTCTTTCCACATTCCAAGCTTTCATCTATGATCTTCCTCATGTCATATTGATACTTAAAGCCCATCTTCATCAACTTTGATGAATCGCATTTGATTCCTCTGATCTCTGGTTCTTCCCTGAACCTAAAATTAAAAGTTAATCATTACTATTAGCAAAATCACAGCAGAAAACATGGAATGCCCCTTCTTTACTCTGGTCTAATGGCTCGATTAGGGATATAATTACTTATTTTTCTAATATTTCATTATATTTTGTACGTAATTGAGTTAGTTTTATTTTTAAATATATATTAAGTTTCTAATATATCATTCTAGTGAGATTTTGAAGTTAGTTCATCAGTTATAGTCTATATGTGAGAATCATTTGAATTAAGAACTTAGAGTATATTCAATTAAAAGCTTATTATTGCCTTCAAATCATGTGACTAATTCCGATGGATTGTCTTGAAAATCTCATTCAAAGAATAAATTAAAAACTTAACGTATGTTTAAGATCAAACTGGTTCAGGAAATTACAATAAGTTTTTAAAAAATACCTTATTAATAAGGACAAATTCAGCTATTAATCCGTTTCCTCTTATACAGATGAAAATTTTAAGAGGAAAGAAGAATTCTTACTTTTCATCTATCTTGAATTCTGGATGATTTTCTTCAAGGTAAGCTTTAATTTCTCTAACAGTTGGATCAGCAGCTGAACAGAGGAATCTACCTTTCATTGATGGGTTTTCCATGCAAAATATGTGTGCCTCACAAACATCATCAATGCCAACAAGAGGAACTGATCCCAAAACTTCTTCTATAAACTTCAAACCTTGATAGTAACCAAATATGTTGCCAGTAAATGGTGAAATAATCACTTGTACACTCGAAGGCACATGGGAAAGAATAGTCTCTCCTCCCACTAGACCACAGAGAAGAGTCACCACTTCAAGCTTCGCATCCTCAATTTCATTATAACTCAAAACCTCTTTCTCAGCTAATGTTTTTGAATTCGTATATTCCTACGGAAATAGAAAGAATCACCAACCATGCCATGTCCCTTCAGGGAATATAAAAAGAAAGAAAGGACCCACTACACAAGATTTAACAATTTTATCGACGGAATTTTTCCATCGGCATAAGATACATGTTTTGTCGGTAATTAATTTACCTACGAAATCACTGACGGAAATGCTCCGTCGGTGAATCTTTCATCGGTAATTTTTTATATAAAGCGGGTAATTTAATTTTTTTTATTACCAATGGATTTATCGACGGATATACCAACGAAATTCCATCGGTAATTATTTAAAAACATTTTAAAAAAATCATTTTATAAAATTATAAAATAATTAAATTAACATTAATCAACACTGTATAATATATACTCAAAATTCTTGGAAAAAAATAAGAAAATCAACTCAAACAAATTTGCAACAAATAAATAAAATGAAAAAAAAATTCAACTAAAAAGTTTCGTATGAAAAAAATGAAGTTGCAATTGCTAAAAATTTAAAAATCCTATAAATAAATCAACTAAAAATTAATCTCATATGAAAAAAAAATCTCACAACAACATCTATACAATTATTAAGAACAAAAACAATAAAAAACAAATATAGTGAAAAAAATCATGAAAAAAAAAGAAAAAAAAATCTTACCTTAATGTAGTTGCAAGTGAAGCTAAGGATAGAAAAAAAATTTCGTAAAGCATATTAATTAAAAAAAAAACTAAAAGGATAAAAGAAAAAAGAAAAAGAAGACATACCCGAGCATGAAAGAAAAGAGAAGGAGATGAGGAGAGAAAAGAAGAGAAAGAAATAGATATTGATGTTTTTTATATATAGTGAAGAAGAAGAAGTAGAAGAAGAAGAATTATAAAAAATGAGTCTGTCTCTTGTGAAATAAGAGCATTCAGGCTTTTTATTGGAGCGTGTTAGCGACGGATTTACCTACGGATAATTGAATATTAATATTTTTTAATTATTAATATGCTAAATTTTTAGCAATAAAAATTTTACATACGCATTCGTCGGTAATTCTGTTAGTAAAAATGACACGTCATCATTTTTTTTGTTTTGTTTTAAATTTTTTTCCCACGGTAATTCCCTCGGTATATACCGAGAGAATATTTCCATCGGTAAAATCCCTCAAAAATTTACCGACGAAAATATTCCTTTAGTATTTCCGTTTGTATTTATCGATTTTCTGGTAGTGACCAACATCATCCTTAGTGGTAATTCAGGGTAAGATAGGAGAAATACCATTACATAATCATTGGCATAAGTGAGTGAGAGATCAGAAGGAGTCCAGCAGGATTCATCCATGCAAGATTTATAGCCACTTCCATGTTCATTCAATGGTGATGATGCCAACACAGTTGCAGTGTAGATGAGACGCTTAACAGTTTGTGATTTGACGCAACAGTCAGCTATGCTCCTCGCTCCAGCAATTGTTGCTTCCACTCTATCCTTGTACTGTTTTTCAACTTTCAAAATTATATGTTAATTGTAACCAAGAAAAACAGTATTTGCTAATTGCTCATAATATTTAAATCCCAACTACAAATTACTGACCCGAGAACTTTCGGGGTCATGTTGCATTGGAGTGGCAACATGGAAAACAAATTCACACCCTTGAATTGCATCGTCAAACTCATGGGGATTGTATATATCAGCTTGGAACAGGACTAATTTGGTATCTGCGTTTGGAAGGGAATTGAGTAGGCCTACTTTGGATTTGTCCTCTGCTATTCCAAGAAAACATGTAAGACATCCATGTTAACACAAACAAAACAAAAAAATAAAAGAGAGGGGGAGAGAGACCCAAGTTTCTTAGTGTTGCATGGACAGTGTAGCCTTTCACCAATAGCTTCCTGACGAGCCAGGAACCAATATACCCAGAGCCTCCTGTAACACAGACTTTTGTGGCCATGGCGTGTGAGAAATAGCTCTTCTGTTGCTTCTGTTTTTGGGAGGGCAGCTGACATGCATTATATGGGTGGACACCTGGAAAAGAACTTATCCTTGTATATATGTCCTATTATCACCACCAAGTTTGTGTGGTTAACGATCAATGTTGAAAATCTTCTTGTGCGAACTTTTCCGAGTTACTTGTATCCAATGTTGAAGATAACAAATGCTGTACACTACAGCCCGTGATTCCATGAACATGCATGGGACACGTGCTAATGATGTTGTCATGAAGATATAGGTGAATATTCAAGCAAGTAACAAGTTTACGTATTGAATAATTAATTAATTTCTTGCTATTATTTTTAGTTGAAATAGTTGGTGGCCAGTGTTTGGTTCCTGGTAAACTAAGATGATTATTTATAAAAAAATTTATCTGATAAATTTAAGGACTCAAATATTTAAATATTTTTTAAAAGAGAAAAATTATAATAATATTTTAAAGACATGAATTCTGAAAATATATATGCTAAAAATATTAAGAATGAAAAGTGTGAACTTAGAGTTTTAAGGATTCATGATATATTTATAACTTATGTATTCTTTTGTGGAAATAATAAGTATTGAATCTTAGAAAAATTTCTAAATGAGTGTTGGGTTCAAAAAAGGTGTTTGAGCATGTTAGAGATCAAAAATAAATCCAGAAACATTATTTGGGCTCAAGCATGTTGGGCTCAGACATGATAGCCCGAGCCCATGTGGGTGCCGGGGTGCACGCCTAGCGCCAAGAGCAATGGGCAGCACGCCCAGCATTGGATGTGTGCTTAGCATGGGCTCGACTACCATGCCCGAGCTCATGTACCTTGGTAAAAGTTGAGCTGAGTATGATAGTCCAAGCCAATGACAATATTTTTTAGTCTGGGAGGTTTTTAGGCTTTTTTAAATTTAGATTTGTCAATATTGCAAACGAAAGTACTAAACAATTATATTATAATTATAAAAATAACTTATTGGCATAAATGAAATGTTATAGCGTGTGTGGAGATATACAATAAATTATAATTTAAATTTGATCGGTCGCCCAGTTCTAATCACCTGTATGTCAGAAGAACTATTTTATTTTCACAAATAAATTTTCAGTGCTATTTTAACTAATTTTTTAAGCCACCAAGCTATTCAAAAAAAAAAAAAAAAAAACAGCTCCGATAAAACTTTTTACTATTCAGATGTGATGAATTGAGTTGGAAATAATAATTTGGAAAGCAGAAGGAAATAATTAGTTGAACCTCTCGTCCGATTGGTCTGCATGAATCGCTTGGAATTGCTTCTTTTCCGTTTCCAGTACGTGACACAACCATTCTTTGAATATAGTGATACAATAGTAGCTACAAATTTAAGCCAGAAATATAAAATCGATAGTGCTAAAATCTTTTTGAAACACTGACTTCAAAAATGATGGATGGAGTTGGAGCATTGAGGTAACCGGCGACGATCTTTACGAGTTCTCTAATCAGAACACGTGTTTAATACAAACAGAACGAGGAAACCACCACAATAGAAACAGTGGTTCCTTGCAGCCGAAACAAGTACAAACTACAAAGAAATGATGGTAGGGGCTAAGATGCGGGTTCAAATGCAGCCTGTTCAAGCCAAACACCATTGAAGTTGGATTGCCACAATCTTACCATCCCATCAGTTCCTGAGGTTGCTAAGGTCATTCCACTCATGTCCCATTCCATCTGCCACACCTAATTGCAAAGGAACATAATATTCAGGAGTCTACTACTTCCCTTTTCAACAAAACTAAACTAAACTAAAGCATAGAAAACATAGTTGACAAATCATATCCTGGCAGCTCCTTGCTACATGTAAGTTTAGCCAGCTGCCTTGGCAAACATTCCATATTCATCTCACTCCAATTGTCCAGTTTGGTCTCTCCAACATTCCATTTGATAATTAGATTATTAATCAGAACAATATAAAAGCACGACAAAATCTCTATCTATATGATGCATGTACCATCTTTCTTGGATTAGAAAAATAAAGATCAATAAAGATTCAAATGCTGGCATTTATACCTCGCCCTCATATCCAGAAAGCAATGCAACTTTTTCTACTGAAAGCCTTCCATCCAGGCCAGGGTTCAACCTAACATGCCATATTGTAATACCTTTGCGAGTTGCAACAGCTATTAACTCATATGCCCTGTGCAGAAACAATAAGACCAGTTTAGTATTTTCCAAAACAGACAGGACCGGTATACTAGTATTACTAACAAAGCAGGAGTCCAGGGCCGTGACAGCCCTAAGCAAATTGGTTCAAAGCCCTAGGATAGAAATTTTCCACAGTTTGCACCTGCCACATTTCTTTGCTGAATTGCATTCTAGATAGTGTCCGCTAGAATACCTACTGTACTAATGGCAAAACATAATGATTAGGGTTTGATTTCCTTAGTATCAGTATTTTAAACCCAGTCCTGCTCGGATCTAAATCCTACATTTTTCTCTTTGATGCCATCCTATTTTTTCCAAGTCTTGAATGGAAAATATAATAGAAATCCTACAATATCTTTTTTTTTTTTTTTTGTCTAGGACAGATTGCTGTAATCTCATCCGAGTTTAAATCCTAAAGAGGTCCACTAGATTTAGAAATTGTTCAGATTCTATCTTGAAGAAAAGTGCATAAAACAATTTGGATTCCTATCATTTGTCCACAAAATGGAAATTCATTTTCACTAATCAAGTACCAAACCCTTACCGGCCAACATTTGGTGCCCATGCAACTGCAAAAACCTGATCACTTTTGTCCAAGGACAATGCTAACTCGGCAACTGGAAGCCATCGATGATGGGCCTGATCAAACACCCACACCTGTGGAAATATAACATCCAATTAGCTTGACCAATACAGCAGTTCATCAGCTGATTTCTTAATCATTTTGGAAATTAATCAGCAACATACATAAAGGAAATTTTTTCTAGCATATGATAAAAGTAATCTTGCCTGCACTAATATTACCTTTAGTAACAAGCATTCAATTGAGTTGTGATTCACAAAGATTTTTGTTTTTAATGTATGGAAAGTGACATTCTTAAATTTTATTAACATGTTTCAATCAACACCGGCATGAAATGAACAGAATATAGCTTCCATCAGATGCATGATACACCTACCTTAGAACTGTTCAGTTGAGGTGTATCTGAGTTGAAACCCAGAACAAAGCTTGGTTCCTGGCTTTCATTCCGTTGTGGATTCCAAGAAATAGACGCAGAAAAGCATGAAGCCTTCCCAAATGTTGAAACTGAATCAATCACATTCTGAATTTCAGCCTGCTCAAAAGAAAAGGATGAAAGAAAGAAAGAAAGAAAGAAGAAAGAAAGAAGTTACAACTTTTTAAGCAGTTTGTGTGTCATTGAGAATTCATATATAAAATAGAATACCTGAAGCTGCCAATTCTTCAACTCAAAAGGATTCAAAAGCTCATAGACTTTCACATGGCCATCTGAATATGCCACAACCTGTAAACTATATACACATAATTATAAATTGAAATTGAACAGGTAAATTAAATTTTGGGCAGGAAACTTGATACAACAATGCCACACATTTCCCAAATGCTATTGTAGCAGAAGCCGAAGGGGTGTGTGTGTGTGTGGGTGTATGCATGTATCCACCCCTACCATCTAAGATGACTATTTCCTTTCAACAGAACTGAAAACCATACCTTCTTTACTTAATCAAAGCAATATATTTCTGTTACATGATGACCATAATTAGATCAGTGGATATTTCAATATGCTTTCTAGAAAAAGGAGCTCGATGTGCCACAATTGTTTGTTAAAAAAGACTTGGCCTGTTTTGAAAAACACCTTTAACACGCACAAGAAATGCAGGCTTACTATAAAATCTACTACTTCAATGCTATATGGTGATTCAGTTGCATCCATAGCACCAAGAGTTTCAAGAGCTCACCATTTTCAAACTTGTCCGGATTACTCCGAATTGAGCATCTAACACTTTACTTCCCTTGCAATGAAAAATCTTACAAAGCTTCCATTGAAGAGGTAGTCCATCTACACAATTATATGTAAATAAAAAACAACAATAATAAAGTACACCATCTTAATGAAACAGAAAACAATTCCAACAAACACAATCAAGCTCAAAAACAAAATCAATCTCAATCTGCACTGTAAAGTAAAAATCCTTTAATGTTAAGAAACCATAAAGCCCTTTATTTTTAACAAACAAATAGTACCTTCAGCAATCTCCTCCCACAAAGACAGACTCCCATCTCCACAAATACAGGCTACTGCATCCCCATACTCTGGTGGGATCCAGACAATTTTGACAATCCCACCTTCATGTATCTAAACAAGAATAAAAACACAAATTTAAGTTAAAAATAGAAACCCATTAGCGAATTTTGACACAAAAAGGACTGAACTTACTAACCCTAATGTTGGAGGTGGCGGTGAAGGAAGAGGAAGCAGGGTCAGGTGAGTCGAAGATTGAGAGAAACCCATTAAAAGAACCAGTTGCTAGTCTTTGGCCACAGTAGTTCCATGAAGTGCATGTAGTGCCTTTATCTAGTGTTGCCACTGATTTCTCCATGTCTCAACACACAAGATGCGCGAATTCCTTGAAGTCGGAGGTTACTGAGGCATGGCTGCTCTTGGTTTTGGAGAGGTTTCTGCAGGCCCAGTAGATTGCAGGCTTGGGTAGTAAAGTGTGTCAGATTTTATAAACATGGGTAATAAATACAAGGCCCAATATATTCCCAAAGAAAATAGAAGACTGGTAAGCGGTTACCCCCTTTTTTGCCTCTTATTCATGCACCATATCTAATCATGTTTTTTAAATTTTTATTTTTTTTAGTTTAAAATTTTTTAGTTTAGTTTTTTTAATAATTTTAATGTGCTAATGTTAAAAATAAAATAAAATATTATTTTAATATATTTTTAAATAAAAAAAATTTAAAAAACAATTTGTGCCCATTTCAAATTAGAAAGAAACATTTGATTTAAAAGAAAGGAGAGGAATGAGAGAGGATTTTTGTTAAAGAAATCCAACTACAACACAAGAAAATAAAACCATTAAATAAATACTCATGGATATATATATATATATAAGTTGAACCATTTCATGATTCGAATAGAGAGATATACCAATTTAAAATCTAAAATGATTAAATTTGATTTTTGTATTAATTTATTGTTTATAAATTATTTTTATACTTAGATTTGTGTTTAAAAGGCTTTGATGATTGTTTAAATATATTTTTTTAAAGAAAAAAGAAAAGGAGAATCACAAGTTTTCACTTTATTATAGTTGGCTCGCCGAAATCTAATAAACTTACCAGATTAATGTGAGCCTAGGAGAAGATTATGCATGTAATCCGTCTATAAGTTTTCTTTTTATAAAAAAAATAAGTGTTTCAACCCAAGCAAGCCTAGGTGCACTTGGACAAAAGCTCAAGCGCGTGTAAGATCAGCTCTAGATATAGGTTTTTTTTTTTTAATTATTGTTATTTTGAGTTTTTTATTTTTTTATTGATATTATACATACATTAAAAGATAGTGGAGCTTTTTATGTATTTTTATGAATTTATTCATGTTATTTTATTCATATACTATCATATTATTAAATCAGTAAATAATTTTTATGCTATTTTATTCATATTTTATCATACTATTAAATCAATACTGAAAAATGTTTAATAAAAATAAATTATAAATTATTTTATGTGTTTTTTATAATAAAATAATTTTTTATGTATTTTTTTACAATTAATTTCAATGAAAAACAATTAGAACAAGTAATAATATACTAGGACATGTAGAAAACACATACAATATACACAGTGTATAGAATTGTTTTTTGAAAAAAACCTCCTAATCCATATAGTAAGTCTAGGATGCACAAAACTATGTATAAGGGGATATGCTAGAGATTATCTGCATATTTTGTTATGTCTGATCCTCTGCAACTAAACATAGACAAAGACAAATATATGCATTGTCCATCAAACTAAACACAAATTAATCTTATTCTTATAGTTTTGTCTCATACTAATTATGGTGTATTCAATTAACTCCATTTTAAAACCACGCGGTTTTTTCTTTGGCAAATCTTTATCCAGGGGAGTATAAACTCTTTTAAAATAAATACCTGCATAAAGTTTCTTGGGGGTGTTGATAGAGGATCCTCCAAAGATCAAGTCAGTACCAGAAATATTTGTTTGAAGAACGATATTAATTAAAATATTAAAGAACTTTTATGAAAGTATAGAAAGGATTGGAGAAGAAGATCTAAATATGAAGTCCAGCGAACTCTCTCTTCCCTCCTTTTTTTTCTTTTCTTTTACATAACCTGATTATCACTATCTCATGGAATGTGGGAGGAGTAAAAAAATAATTGCAAATCTAAGCATGGAGAAAAGAAAAGATATCAAGGTTTGATTACTGGTTTAGCAACTTCGATATCTATAGTTATCACATAATGCCTCGAAAACTAGATTCGAATAGATTTAATTGTAAAACGACTCTGAATTGTCTTGCTAATTGCTTCCGATCGAGGTGTAAATGGAGAGCCATGAACGTAGCACCTAGCTATTCCCAACGAGAAGAAGCATCCATGCATGCGATGCTCACCCATTTACGAAACAAAAAACCTAATGGTGGAGCTTATTTGAATTTTTTATTTAAAATAAATTAGCAAACTTCCGCGTTGTACAAGGATTCGATTCTCGAACTTCATTCCACAGCAGAACAAGATTTTTGTTTCGGGTTTTAAATCGGCACGACATCCAATTTGGTTGAGCTTACGATGTTTTGAGAATAAAATTAGCTTACCAACCAAAGTTTTGTATTATCTCACATGTCAGTTCGGATCGTACATCTTATTTATTTTCATGTTTTTAATTTTTTTATAGAAAATTTGAATTTATTTTATTTGAATTTTTTTTTTGTAGTTTTAGATATTTTGAATGTAATGATATCAAAAATAAATTTAAAAAAAATAAAAAATATTATTTTAATATATTTTAAAATAAAAAATATTTCAAAAAATAATTACTGTTAAATACTTACTGTACAAATAAGCAAAGCAAGGGTGTTCCTGCTAGAGTCTTCAGTTCTTTCATTTTTTTTTATAATATTCAGGGCCGTCGTCTCTCTTTGAACTTTGAAGAGATGCTGCTGGTGATTCATTTCTTTCCACGTTTCTAATCTTTTGTGTTTTATTTGACAGCTGGCAAGTATTCTCTTACCAGTCTATTGCTTTTCCTTGTCGTGTCTGGAGAGTCAGAACCGGATCACCTCGGCTGGTTCAAGCTTTTTCAAGCAACGAATTGAATCTTCCAAGCTTTTTTTTTTTTATGTATATAAAATTTAAAATCTACATATCTCCTAAATTTTAGCAATAAAATTGTGTAATTTAGTTGTTTATCCATTCCTCGTGTCGGTGTCCTCCATTCAATGACATTTTTAACTGGCGTATTCGTCGGATTCTTGAGTGGACAACTCTATTAAGTGGTTCTTATAAAACTAATATTTAAAATTATAATTATATTAAAACTGTGTTATTTTTCAAATATTTTTCTAACATTTATCATTTTTAAAATATTTTAGGATACGTGTTAAAAAAGGTAAAATACACTCTTGTCACGGGGTAAAGTTGACATCATCAGCAGCTCATGCTTGAAAAAGTACTGATCTAGACAGCTTGTACGTGTTCTTCTTGACCATACAGAAAACACCAAAGATACTTTTAAATTTTTAATCAATCAGCCGCTAATTCTCAAAAAACAGAAAATAAAATAATTCACTCCCATTATTTTACGATCTTTTTAATTCTCTGGCTTTCGAGTCTTTTTGTGTAAGGGAAGTTAGTGTCCAAAAGGAAGTAGAGCAAACTATAGCTTAATCACTATTGTTTAAGAAAATCAACCAATTAATTAATTAAATCTCATGATTTCAAAAATTATATATTAATTCCTATATATTTAAATCCGTTTAATAACGAGAAGTTTAGTTAGGATAGAATACATTTTTACGAAAGAAAAAGAAAGAAAGAAAGAAGGAAAAGAGAAGAGAAGAAAAGAAAATGAATTGAGGATAATCAACACCAATCAAATGACTATTTAATTATTTTTTATACTACTAGAATTTATTAATTAATTTTAATAGATTACATGGATTCAATTACGATTAACTCAAAGAATAATGGTTCGAGACATCTGTAATGGGGAATAATAAGGGGAAAAACTACAAAAAAAAAAAACACCATCCCTAGGATTTTTGGGCTATGTCAATTTTTTGCCCAAATTGTGAATTCTATTAATCACACCCTTGAAGTTTCAAATCATCTTCACTTTTAATCCTCCAACTTTCTTTCATTACTTCCAATTTATTCTTGTGATATACTGAGAGTTTAGAATGTTTGCAACATCCTCTTGAGATTCATTAAGTTTTTTCAATTACACCCTTAAATTATTAAAGACCTCAATCAAGATAGATGAAAGGTAAAGAGACTAAAGTTGAAAACAAAACCAGAAGTTCAGAGGAATATTTAGACAAAAAACATATAATTTAGGATGAAAATCGTAGAATCCCCAAGGCCCAAACCAACATAATGCCTGTCATAATTATGAACTGCCCCAAATCTCCTCGAGGGACATGGCAAATGCAAAGCACGTTGACAGGATTTTAATACTCGAACACTTGACTACGCCTCTAGCTTTTGCAACTGGAAATCTCAGGGCAAATGACTGGTTGCATAGCTGAAAAGTAATGTATTTTGAATGAATAGTTAACTAAATCATAATATTACTAATTAACAATTCAACATAGGTAGATTAATCATAAAACGGATTGCATCATCCAGTGAAACACCTGATGGCTTGAAGACTAATGCAAAACATTACCTCTTACTTTTTATGGTCCTTCCAGATTCTGGCCACCTCTGCTAGAGACTTTGTAGATGACCCATCTTCGCTCAAAGCCCTTGTGGCAGCACTTTTTAGTTCATTCATCTTGCTCTTTATCGATTTCCCTTCTTCTCCTTCAAAAATGCTCCTTGCATAATTTGCAATATCTTCTTTCATCACCAGCCCATTCTCATTCACTTTCACCCTCAATGCAACCTTCAAACCATCTGCTAGCAATACTGAATTCATTCTTTGTTCTGCATAGAGCGGCCATGCAATTAAGGGCACACCGTTAACTATACTTTCCAAGATTGAGTTCCACCCGCAATGAGTCAAGAACCCTCCAGTTGAACTATGGCTTAAGACTTGAATCTGAGGAGCCCAAGAAGGCACCACTAGACCAACCCCTTTGGTCCTGTCCAGGAACCCTTCTGGCAAAAAGGCTAAAGGGTCATCAGAACTTCGGATGCCGAAGTAAGTGGCATTGGTAGCCTCATCGTGTGGACTCCTAACAACCCAAAGAAATCTTTGGCGACTCATTTCCAAACCCAAGGACAATTCATTTAACTGAGCATGAGACAAAGTCCCACCGCTACCAAAAGAGACAAACAGCACTGACCCCTTTGGCTGCTTATCTAACCAATTCAAACACTCAGATTCTCCCACATCCCCACTGGTTGAACCGATCTGTGTTAGCGGCCCAACTGGGTAAACTGGAGGCTTACCAATATTATTCTCCTCCATCAAAGCCTTAAAAGCACCCGGTTCCAGATCAATGAAGCTATTAATCATAATTCCAGCAGCCGAATTGTATAGTTTACATAAATGAAGGATCCATTTGTAGGCATCATCTTTCTTATCCTGAACCGGATCAACAAGATCTCTTCCTTGAACCGGAACACAACCAGGGAGTCTGACCGGTTCGGTCATATCTTTATACTCACCGGAGTATGTTTCATCAAGCCTAGGCAAGTGAAAGGACAAAGACAACAGCATAGCACTTGTC
This sequence comes from Populus trichocarpa, assembly GCF_000002775.5. Lineage (NCBI taxonomy): Eukaryota > Viridiplantae > Streptophyta > Magnoliopsida > Malpighiales > Salicaceae > Populus > Populus trichocarpa. The sequence continues at coordinate 15,509,654 of NC_037287.2, read as the reverse complement.
GGAAAGAAGACAAATGGCAAAACATCAAACTCTTTAGCAATTTCAAAGGCAAAAGGACCAAAAAAATCAACAACCAAAGCCACAACCTTAGTTGAGTCCGTCAGAGTCTTCAAAGAGTCACGTAAAGCATCAAGAGACCGAGTCAAGCTGAGTGTGATGCGAGTCTCCATCAAAACGTCCGGTGGGAGGTCATCGAAGTTGACTGGAGGGAGAAAGACGGAGGATACTCCTTTGGGTAGGGCTTGAAGGAGTTGCCTATGGGGTTTCATGGGTGACCCATCGTTTGGTATGATGAAGGTGACAGAGAAGTTGTGTTGGTGAACGAGTTTTTTGGCCAACTCAACAAATGGGATTAGATGACCCATCCCTGGAGATGGTACAATGACTACCTGGGGTGATGCCTCCTGGCCTTGGATCTTGTCCATGGTGGTTTTTTCGGTGAACTGGGACTCGAGGGGAGATGACTGTTTGGTTAAGCTTTTAGAGTGATAACAAGAAGACATAAGATAGGATAGGGTATGTGTGGGGTTTTTCTAGCTATGTTTTGTTTTTTAACTTGACAAGGTGAAATGAGAGTCCTTTTTGTTTTGTTGTTTATTTAAATCCTTGTTGTTAACAAAGAGAATCTTTATTTGTTAATTATGTTGTTAAAGGATAGTGACAAGTCCTTTAAACACAACACACCAAGTATATTTTTAACAGGAGTTGTTTTCATAGATTTTTTATTTTTCTTAATGACGCTCCTGTGGATTTTTATTATAATTTGATTGGATTAACTCTACCATGTTTAATTTAATTAAATATTTAACCTCGATTTCAAAAAAAAAAAAAGAAAAACCACACCAAGTACAAGTATATGTTTGAAGAACACAGATGTTATAAATTGTTTTTTTTTTTTTTTTTTCTGGATAGCAATTGTGTAAAAGTTAGTACATGTACATAGGTCAGTTTAATGATTCACATTTGCATCTATACATGTGTTTTATTTGTGTTGTTAAAAAAAAGTATATATATTCAAAAACAAACACACATCGAATAAAAGCTTTAAACTTTATTTTTTTATCACAACAGTATTAATCGTTTTATCCTATAATGCTGTTAATTTGCAAAATTAAACAAGAATTTAGATTATAGTAGTCGAGACTAGTATAGCTCAGTGGGTTTATTTGGAAAATTCATAATCTCAAGTTTGATATAGGAATAAAATATTAACTGGATAAAACTTTATTGTTTTAAATTTTTTAATGATTTTATTTATATAACTAAATCTAATTTTAAATTTAATTGAATCAATATTTAAAAATTAAAAAACATTATTTTAATTAAAAAATTGATGAGGTTGACTTTTGGCCTACCAACAACTTAGAATTTATTTGTAGAAGTAGTCTCCGAATCATTCTGACAGCTATAATTTAGATAACATAACACGCCAATCCAAATAATAATAGTGAAATTTTAACTACTGAGTTATATAAATTAATGATAGGGTTTCAAGAGTTAAAACTAATATAAAATCAAACAAGAAAATAACTTTAAAATAACTAATATTACACCAACAAATCAAATTTTAAAGGATGAAACCAGAAAAAAAATTAATTACACAAATAAATTTAAAATTCAAAAAATAAAATTAAAATAATAACAATGAAAATAAAAATAAATAAATAAATGAGAGGGTAACCATGAATTTCTGATTGGAGGACAGAATAAAAAAAACTTTAACAAAAAATTAAAAAAATAAAAGTCAAATTAAAAAAATAACACAATAAACTTTGATTGAAGAAGGGAGTTGAAAACCAATAAAATTTTAACAAAACAATTAAGAAAAAAAATAAAAATAAAAAGAATAAGTATTGAATTGAAAAAAATTAATATATGACAACTTTATAACTGAAAAGCTAAATTAAAAATAAACAAAATTTTTATTAAAAAAAATCAAGAGAAAAAATTAAAAATTAAAAGAATAAAAACTTAAATTGAAACAGGAAAAAATAAAACCACCAACATATATTTTTTAAAGAAAAAAAAAAAGTTACAGACAACAAACCGTCTATCTACAATTAACATGCACCACACCAAAAAAAAATTAATGCAACAACACTTTTAATAACATAAAAAAAATGACAAGTTAATCATTAAGAGACGCTAATGGATGCCTATAGCAGCATGTGCTAGCATTAGAACATTAATTAATCAAGTTAAAAGAATTAAAATGCACTCAATGGAATTAACAAAAACACCCCCTGGGCATATAGCTTATTTTTGTTTTATTTTTAAATAAAATAACATAAATATCCTTGATTAACATCTATATTTATCTATTATTTATACTCTATTTATTATTTATTGGATCCAAAAATACTCGTGAATTCAAGTCAAGTCAGGTCGGCTGATAATGATCGGGAATTAAATTGTCCTCCCTACTGATTACTATGTTTGCTGCTATAAGCTAAAATGCCTTTGCCTCAACTTTCTTGCATTGCCGTGTATATTAAATTTCACATCTTATTGCTATGTAGCTGTATACTTTCTGGATGTTGAGGCAACTAATAAAACCTGCGGCATTGGAGAGCGAGATCACCATGCGTTTTACTTGCAAGTTTTAATCAACCACATTGCTGCTAAATAGCTTGAACTTGTTGGCATCAAGAATCAATTTCCTCATAGAGGAGAAAGCACCCATGAGCCCTGCACCTGTAAAGACAACCATAATGGAGAGATTGACCCAATAGATGAGGGATGACTTTGGCGGCTTGTAGGTCATGTTGTAGAGAAGCATTGGAAGGACGAAATCTAAAGGGATGAAACCAATAGCTCCTACGACACCATTAATGTCTCCAAAGAAAGGAAGCATAGCTGCCATAAATCCACAGAATATCATGTAAAGAGTCCGAAGGATTAGCCTCGGAATTAGATTCCTTCTGGAGAACATCCCTTGCTTCACATCAGCAGATTTCTTTTCCATGATCTCATAAGCTACTTGAGAATAAACCTGTTTACAGTGGTGGAATGTTAACTCAACAGATATGATAGTCTTAAAACTAAAGGAAAAGGATATGGGAAATGGCTATTTAGATCATCTGAAGAGTGAATTTGTGAGCTTACGAGGCCAATAGCAAAGAGTTGAAGCAGAACAAAGATAACACCAAGGCCAAGAACCCATGTTGGAGCCAAGGAAGGTCCCTCATCAGGCATTAGGCTTTTGATAATGTTAGAGTTAGACTTGTTTCCAAACGCCCAATATCCAGACACTGAAGCTGAGTAGAAAGTAAGAAGAATTACAGTATAACACATCAAAAGGCCTTTTACCATCTTCCCAGTAGCAGGTGGAGCCAAAGTAGCCTGTATTCAAGGCATAGAAGAATCGCATCAATAAAAGCATGTATCAAGAATACTAAGTATTACACATGTTTCTTATGCAATGATCCCTCCATCAAATAATTATTCACACAGGATTAAATATAACTGATAAATCACACCTCATTCAGCAAGATTGATCATGCAATTACTTAAATCAATCAAATCTTATTGTTTAGTTGATTCAGATCATCAAGAAAGATGTTTTCTCCACTTTTAAAAAATAGAAAGAAAGTTAAAGGAGTCTTTATACAAATGCAAGGCTCAAAAGCCAACAGAAGGATTTATCAAGTATCAGTTGCAATTTACTTGTATTTCAGGCAGTATTCCATTCCCAAAGATGGCAGCTATTATGGAGATAGAAGTGAATGCACTGAAGACCCTTGCTGACCCTGACGATTCCAAGGAATAGTCCCTCGAAGGAGCATTTTTTGACAGACCTGCATAACAAATGCGGGCTGTGAAAAACAATTTCTTATTTTCAAATAAGATCGAGTAATTCCTTGCGGGTCATTTTAGTTTGTCACCAAGATAACAAACACACTTTAATGAACTGAAGAAACACATTGAAAGTTAAACCACTTCCTTTGCGTGGAAGCAACTTGGAAATTAATATATAGGAGCAACAGTTATGGATCACTAGCCAGTTCACTGGTCAGGTTCCATATCAAAATTGGCCCATGTCAGGCCCATCACCAATTCAACCACACGTTGCACTTCCCAAGATGCACATCTCCTACCCACCAAAGGACAGTTGCATGGTGGTGACTGGTGAGATGTTGAAAGGAGGGATGGCCTAGAATTTATTTCCTACCCTGTTACCAATGTGTAATCTTATTCATCTTTGATTTCAGAAATGTGGCAGAGGGGTTCTGATTAGTTTTAAAGACAGGACACTGGTTGCAACAGCTCCACAACCGAAAACTTGTCATGGATTACAGCTAGAATGAACAACAAGTCTCTATTCCTTCATGGAATTTGAGTTGAAAGAATGCAACCAGCAATTCTGCTTTGATTGAAAGTAACAATCTTGAGATTCAGGAAATGAGAGGAACCTTCCTCTATTTTACTGAAACTGATTTTATTCTTTCAAGTACAGCACTGAATTGCATTTCAAACAAAGTCTTAATTGTTTTTATATCATATAAATTCTATTGATCAGGCAACTGAAATAAATGAAAATTGCAAGAAAGGTTAGGGGATGCAATATACCTGCCTGGACACAAGCACCGACAACAATGAAAGTGTACCCCAAACTGAGAAACAGTGAAGCCAGGTTGATATGCCTGAGGGAGTGGAATGTTGGCAACTGAGAGAGAACTATCATCACTACTGTCACCATTGCTATGAACTCGTACAGCTTCAGGGGTCCGTCGGGAGAAAGACTTGAGTACATGATCTTCATAACTCAAATTGGAAATCGGAAAAGGAATGATTAAGTAACACAACCATGAAAAATCCAGGATTCTATTTAGCTATATGAACAACAAACAGGCGCCATATGCTATTTACTTCAACACGTCTGCCAAGAACCTATCATTTAAGTCTGCAAAAAACTAGTGATAAAATTAAATGAACTCGTGTCAGCTTTTATATTCTCATATGTCCCAAATTAAGCACATTATTAATAAAGTTTCTTTCGACTTTCAAGTGATATTTCCCTAAATAAGCAGTGATATTTTGATTTTGCTCAGAACACAATATGTGATCACTTGGTGGAAGTGTCAATGACCTTTTTTGTTTTTGCTGGGTGATCAAAACAATTCCAAATGTCTTCAAACGTTTATTCTGTGATAAATATAGACTGATCTAGTGTAAAAAATAGCATGAAACTGAAAACACTGGTGCCTTATAATTCATACTTCGTCCACCATCTCGATTGCAAATCTGATCTGCCTTCCTATTGTCATCGTGTGAAATGAAGACAGCCAGATTCAGACAAAACCCACCACAGCCAATGTTGACCCCCAATTTTTATATCAGATTATGAAAAAAAAAGAGAAGCAGACCAAGCATTGACTGTAATAATACAGTTAAGATAATACAGCAACACGTGGTATGAATGCACTGAACCGCAAGTCCCCTCGCCAGAAAAAAGAAGCATGAATTGGATGGCAGAAAAGATAAGCCTATCTCTATTGTAACAAAAAGATAGGCCTGGTCAAAGTTAATAACCAAAATGGGGCTATATTGGAAGGGTGCATCTTCTATCAGTTTTCTGCAATATAATTAGAAGCATTATGAAACAAAACACCTGAAGGCATTCTCCAGCAAGCAATATTGCTCCTATGCCAACTCCAGTATTGATGGCAGTTTGAATGAATATAACAAAATAAAACATCCATCCAGACCCTGCAAGAAAATAGAAGGCAAAACCTCAGATTTGTTAATTTCGTTAGTTCTTAGTCTAAACTTTATGCTTTAAAGTTTAAACGATTGACAAGGAGTTAAATTATGCTGATTTTCCCTACTTGAAATGCTGACACCAAATCCAATCTGAAAAATAATGAAAGGGAAGCAATGACAAAAGTAAAACCAAATCAATTACTAATAAGAAAATTCTAGCTTCGTGTAATTACTGTGTGGACATATCAATGACAAAAATGAAAGTAAAAGAAAAGAGAGAACGTATTGGCAATGAAGAGGACGTTTCATTGTGTCTCCAACGGGCCTAATCATGCTACATATTGCCTCCACTTAGAGGTTGTCGATGTATTTAGGCATCTTAGAGCAACTTTATAGTTACCCTTTGGCCTCATAAACCAATGGAGGTAACATCTAGCTTCCTCAAGTCATCTCTTTCCTAGTTCTTAGTGGCATTAGTAGAAAGTGCAATTTCCTTTTCCTTTGCAAAACTTCATTCATGGAAAACTTTTATACTTTCCACCATTTGAAGTTTTCTTCCTATAATTAATCACACTATCAAACACAAACGCACAAAAAAGAAAATGTCATCCATTGGATTGCAGGGCTTGTAGTGAGGGTCCAAATCAAATGGTTAAGATTCTTAGGTGACATGGTCAATGTAAACATGACACATTTAAAGCAAAACCAGAAATTTTTTAACAGCAAATTAAATCAAAGGCACACTTAAATTCCTCCGTTCATATGGAAGCACATCTTTAATGATTTTCCGTCATTCCTGACTGCCTCTTTTAGTTTTTACCAAAACAAAACGAAACCAGCAGCTCTTTTACCGTTTCGATAGTTACCTAAAACGTCGGCAGCTAATTCCCGGAATCTGATATGGCGACGACCATCCTTTTCGCAGTAGTCTAGCACCTTCGACATGAGATAATAAGCGTAAAAAGTCACCATGCCCATCACCGTTAAGCAGAAGAATCCTAAAGCCCATCCTAGACCTTTAAACACATACGGTAACGTCAGTATTGTAGGCCCCACTATCGCCGTCGTCAAATGAAATCCGGCATGCCACCACTCCCCTGCGTGTAAATAAAAAAATATGAAAACTTCGCCGTTTCTTCAAAGTAGTGGCTCCAAGTGTATATAGATTTTTTGAGACCACTTACCCTTGGATTGGAGGACGAAGACTGCACCGGCATCAACTTCACGTTGAGAGTCTGCAGGGAAAGGGTCAGGTTTTGGAGGTGGAGCCATTAATTAATGTTATATAGACTGTGGTGTACGTGCAGGTTAAGGTGCAGCAGGGAGATAAGCAAGAGGCGACGTTAATGTCGGAGGCGTCGAGACAAGGCTAAAAGGAAGCGGGCAGGCATGTCGTCGCCCGGAGAGGGAGATAGACGTGAATGCAAGGAGGAGAGAGGAGGATGTCACATTCTTTGATGGGTGACAGAAAGAAGTATAAGAGGGGTAGGAGTTTCCATTTTAATTGGGCTTGGAGAAGACTTGTCTGCCTGTTGTGTAGGGTTATTTTGGTAGTTTCCTTTTAGGTGACCGAGGAGTGAAAGAATAAGCTACAGGTATATTGGATCGGTGCCATAACTGAGACGCCAAAGCAACCCAAAATGTTTGTTATGGCAAAACAAAAGAGGCGATCGAATTTTTAATAAACCTAAATCAGATTTGTTTATCAAATTTTAGAAAGAAACATAAGAATCTTGTATTTTTTATATAGTTTGATCTATCTTATGGGTTTCATATTATTTAAAACGAGGATTTAGAGAATTTATTGGTACATTGAGGACCTAATCAAGATGAAAAAAAGGCCGGGGACCTAATCAAAACTATTGTTTAAGTCTATGGACTTTTACAAGGTTTGCCTCTTCTTCTTCTTTTTTAATTATAAAAGAGAGGTAAGACGTCAGAGAAGTGAAAAGGTCGTCGTCTACAAGTTTTAAAATAACATTTCGATTCAATCATAACTTGCGACCAATTGCGGATGAAAACAACCCCCGCCCTGAAAGATTACGCCAAGCCTGATATAGGCAGCCCCACCAAACCTAAAAATGATAGTCTAGTTCAACAACAACTAGAGAAAATGATGTTCAACCACCAGACACTTGAACATCATCGACAAAAAGAGTTAGCATCTATTAGATGGAACAAGCCTTCCACTACTGCTGTTGTTTGTCATTTGAAGTTGCAGCTGCTAAAGATTTGCTGTACTCCTCCAGTTCCTTCTTATATGCTTCCATGGCTTCAGCTGCTTTGGAGTTCCAGATTTGCCTCTCTTCTTCATTAAGTTCCTGCAAACCCAGTAAAACACATATTACAAAATCAGACACTTCAGATTTGTAAGCTAATAAACCAACTACTTCAGCAAAAACGATGGGTTTTGCAAAATGGATTACCTTCCACTTCACAGAAATCATTGCAGTCAGGGTGGAATTATTGATTCCAGGGCGCTCGTCCATTAAACTTTTCCTGGTTTCTTTGCTGCGTAGAAAACAATAACTTCGTAAATTTAATTGCAAAAACTGCACTGAAAAGTGTGACTACTCGTGAGAGACGCTAATACCTGAAAAGAAGGAATGAAGATGCAGGCTTCTTAGGCTTGTTAGGGTCAACATTCTGCTGCTGCTTCTTCTGGCGTTGCTCTTTGGTTTTCTGTACATTATAAAGTACACATTTAGCCACCAGAAAGGCTCCAAAATTAGCATAGCAATCAACAAACACAGTTGAAAGCAACAGGTTGATACCTTGATAATGTTTTCAGTTTTCTCTTTCTTCTTAAGCAACTGCCATGCTTCCTGTTTCTGGACTTTCACCAGTTCTTCCTCTTCTTTCTTGAGATTCATAGCTTCTTCATCCTTTGTCTGCTTGTAAGCCTCCATTTCTTGCATATACTTTTCCCTGTTCTTCTTTGCAACCTGCAATATTCAAAAGCAGCTAAGAAACCAAACCGAGTAAAATAATTGAACTCCCAGCTAAAAAGGGTAAGTTGTGTCAAGTGTAAACCTCTTCATAAGGCCCCCTTCGTTTTTCTGTCATGTTCTTCCATTCTTCACCAGCAATCTTGGCCACCTCCAGAACACTCTTGTTCTCTGCAAGGAGAGCGGCTCTTCTCTCATTACAGAACAGGAAAAATGCAGACAATGGCTGCTTTGGTTTCAATGGATCCTTTTCTTTCCTGTGAATGAACAAAACAAACAAATTAATAATTCTGTAGTCAACAAAGTAAAGGAACAGACAGTAAAGAGTGTTTGCTTCTGATTTTACTTGGTCTTCTTGCTGTTCTCTTCCTGATCTGCTTCCTGCTTGAACTGGAGGTATTGCTCAAGCAATTCCATAGCAGTCTTCTGCTTCTGTTCCTCTTCCAAAAGCTTCATTGCTTCACTCTCGCGCTTCTCCTTTGTCATTACTTTCAGATAGGCTTCCTTTTCAGCCTGATACTTCTCCTCATAAGGCTTCTTCTCCTCTGCAGTAATGGTCTTCCACTTTGCCCCCAAAATGTTAGAGATATCCTTAAACTCTGCATCTGGGTTTTCTTTTTTTACCTGCACCGCAAAAACCCCAAATTAATCGTCAATAAGAGCCAAAGCATGTTTAATTAAAAGCTTAAAAGGAAATCCAGAACCCTATCTCTTTGTTTACCTCATTCCATTGAGCTTTGCACCAAAGTGAGTAAGGTGGGCATGGCCTTTTGATTTCATTGCCACCCTTCTTTTTCTTCTTGTCTTGCTGCTTGTCATTCATTGCTTGAACAAATGAGAGAGTCTGTACAAAGATTCATAACGAAAGACCTATCAATTCAAACCCTAAAGACATAAAAAATCATAACTTTCTTAATTGAAGATAGCATTTCTTTGTTTAAACCAACAATTTACCTAAAAATTAACAAGAAAGTTAACAAATCAAACCTAACGTTCAACGTTAATTCAGTCCACCGATCCCTTAAGACAAGAAATCAAGAAACGAAAAATCAAGAAATCTAACCATGGTGGGCTTGAATTCCTTCAACTTCTGCAACTTCTTCAACTCCATCTTCATCTTCTGCTGTTCTTTACCTTTCATTTCAATCTCCTCATCTTTAGCCTTCAACATGTCATCTTTCTCCTTCAACAAAACCTCGGTCTTTTCTTTCTCAAGCTTTAACTGCTGCAACATTTCTTGCATTTCTTGAAAATCTTTCTCAAACAAAGAAGCCGAAGCCTCTTTATTCTGCTTCGCTTTCGCGGCCTTGGATTTCCCTTTCTTGGGTGAAGACCGAGGTTGAGAATGACTCGCATGGTTTTCTTTTGAAGGATCAGCATCCGATGGAGATAAAACGGTGGCAGTAGATGTCTCAGAGAGCTTTTGAGCCATTATATTGGATTCATTTGTTGATGGGTTCTTCTGTTTCAAAGCTTTCCTGTTGTTTCTTGATTTTTTTGGAACTGTCGAGGCTACAGCGGTATCTGCCATTCTAGAATCTCGATTTTGAGAGAGAGAGAGAGAGATTTAGGGTATTTGAGAGAGGATAGGTTTTACATAGGAAGGAAGGAGAGGAGCGCAACGGCTAGTATATTTTTGAATTTCAAATCAGTTGTCGAAGTTTTTAAGAGGGGGTTGAGGTCCGGAATCGGAAATCTGATTTACGGGTAATTGGACCGGTAACAGGGGATTGTGTGATTTTTTTTATAAAAAAATAATTACCATAAAAAGTGTAAGTAAATGTTTTAAATTGGCCATTAGAGGATTGTGAAATTGGGGGGGGGGGGTTTGACGTCATCAGCATGAAAGAAATTGGTCATCAGCATGAAAGAAATTGGTCTCCATGTTTTTAGTGGAACAGAGCACAATAATATTGAATGTTTAAAAAAGGGTCATCAATGGAAGCCATGCGAACCCACTTTCTTTCATGCTGATGACGTCCTTTGTGTAGTGCCAGGTGGGGTGGCAACAGGGGATTGGAGGCACATACAATATCTGGGTATCTTGAAACTGGTACAAATTACATATACAGACCCGTTTGAATTGGATGGGAAGGCCATGCTTATAATTGGAGGTTCGATTGTTTTCATTAAAATTATTGCCATAACAATTTTTCAATACATGGAACATCATCTATTCATATTGTAGAAAAATGAATTGTGAAATTTGGATCAACCAGCTCCTGCTCTCAAGCCGATTCAAACCAGCTGCAACACCTGCAGAATCTACCTCCAATCCCACCCTTCAATAACCCTTACTCCTAGCAAAAGCAAGCCCATAATTCCACATGCAGACCTCAACAGACCCCTAAGTTTTAATAGCGTTGTCTATCATTGTGTGTGTGTGTGTATACAAAAGGTGCAAATCTTAATGGATTCTGATTAAAGATTCACCATTCATGGCATCGATGTGAATAGTCTAGTCGATAACCGGGGCATCTGGGATCGAGAAATTACTATAACATGGACAATAATTACGCTTGATTATCTCCTTAGCTCCGGTCATAATGTTGATGAAATCAAGGTAAAGCCAAATATGTGGCTACTGTGACTGAAATTAAGGCCGATGAACTTGTTGTATTCACAAGCAGTTAAGCCATCATTGTCAACTGACTTCCATGGTAGACTACTTAAGATGGAGATGGGCACATAAAACCAGCATATTAGTTATGGGCGAAAATCAAGGCAAGAATATTCAAATTAGAAACACGCAGGGCCACCTGAGTTAAGTCAATCACGGAGAAATATGGCAGTGAAAGAATCATCTTCAGAATAAACACCAACAATGCATGAACAGACTTGGAGATAAAAAGTACAGAGAAGTACACGAGAGAGTAACAACTTAGACAGATTCCCAGGGTCAGCAACAGCAATCATGGTAAATACAAGGCGGACTGCGCTAAGCAGTAACCCAACAACAAATACCAGTCTACTTACACCGAGATTTACCCCGTTTTCAGCAGCTTTTGTTGATGCCTTCTCAAAACTCAGTTAATTCAATAATACAAAGAAACTTGTTCAAGTCGTTTAATGCAGCATCATGTGAAAGCGGAAGCCAAATAATGAATTCTTCTTTTTGAATGAAAAAACTGTATGAGAACCGAGTCTTGTTACATTGGAATTAAAATTCAGCAACTTGATCCTGTTTCAGGAACACCATATCATTGTTTTAGATAATATCAATATATCAGTTTAAACTACTTAAGGAACCATAACCAGCATGGATAAGGCCCGACTATAAAGTGGTGTAATCCCCAATACTGATAGCAGTCATTTTCCTTATCGATGGCTATGCCAGTGCTATTAGTCTGCCTATATTTCTTAACTGGCACAAACAATTCTAGAAGCATAAAACAAATGGCAACATTTGGTTAGAAAATAGAGATGTATACCCTCTAATGCAGTTGGGGCTAGAAGCTTGCGAAATGAGACATTCAAATATAAGTACAAACAGTATTTAACATCTTACAAATCAATTGTAGCCCTTCCCAAGGCAGTTTAGACAGCGCTGTACTCTGCAATAGATAAGAAAGCCATCAATCAAAGCAATGCACAAGCATAATAAGCAGCAATATGAAAACTAGAATTACTTGCAACATAAAAGTTTCACATTAGCACTTCACAGGTTCACATTGCCAGACAAGTCAATCACCCAAGTAAATTCTAAAGCAGTGATGCCAAATCCAATAGCAAACCAAGAATCTATGCATAACAAACAACGAACAACAACTAACAACAACTAACCTGTTACCATCACAAGTAGGGCAAAGGCAAGGATTGATAGCAACAGGGTCGTACAAAGGTGACCAGTGTATGCTAGCATTCCCTTTGCACAGCTTGCATATGTAAAACCCCTTTCCTCTACAAGCCCCACAAGGCAACGCAACTCTTCTCTATTAAAAAAAAAAGACAGGAAAAGGAATTCAGAAAGACAACTCTCAAACAAATAATGATAGTAATGGTAAAATTAAGGTTCTTATTCCTGAATTAACCAGTTTGAGATCAGTGGCAAAACGAAGTGCATTAACAGCAATAGAGGAGGTGATGTTGAGAGCAAGTACGCCGCCCAAGATGATGGCAGTGCCAGTTACAAGTGTGCGCAGTGGCTTTGGAATCATCTTTTACAGTGTGGAGGTTTTTACAGCAGGTTGTTCACACCTATGAGCTCAGCATCCCTTGATCTTCTGATGACCAAAACAAAGTAGAATAATCGTTGGACAGGCCACAAATATGCACAGGTGAAAACACAGGTCACATTGAAAAGGCAATCATTGAATTTAGCAAAATAATTACCTGAAATGACTATTTAAATGTAAAAGCAACAGCAATGAGCCTGCTCATATCATTTTCTTTAAGATTATACCTCATGAAATAAAAGTATAGCTACCGCTCTCATATCCTAAGTAAAGGGAATTAAACCTTTAGGAGGCACTTGCACTACATGCAAGCCCAAATGAAGCCATAAACTCACATTTGCTAAAAAGTCGGCACCATGCACACATCAAAGAACAGACAACTCGAAGTAACCTCCCAGTTTCCAGTAAGCCTCTAACTGGGCCACATAAACATCACCAAGGCCACTCCTACAAACTCCACAAAACCGAATTAAAAATAGCAGAAAAAATTGAGCTCAACCTCTTCCTTCTTGAAACAACATTAGCATGCTAATCTCAACAGCCCACAGCTCTGCCTTCATAAAAGTGCTTACGACTATGTTCATACCAAAACCAACAATTCCCTGGCCATTCTCAATCTTTCATCCCAAAAAACACCACCAAGACTTCCAAATCATAATCCCAATTATATTAGGTCACTCCAAAACTAAAAAACATTACAAGCAAAACCCTTAGTTAAGTTATGCACGGTCTGACTAATTAAGGTTTGTTAACACCAAGGAGGTAATGGGAAAAGGAATAAAAGAAAAACCCAGGTACAGACAAGCATATATAAATCAAGAAATTGTGTAAAACAAAGAAGGGAGATAAGAAAATACTTACTTGGATTGTTTTTCAGACTTCAATGGGGGTAACTGAGCAAGGATTCGGTGACGTAAAAGGAAGGTGGAGGGGGATGGATGAGACAAGAAGCGAAATTGAGAAGGCAACACTCAACAGACAAACAGAGGAAGAGAGATGGCGAAATTGTTTACATGTGATGATAATTTACAATAAAACATACTTAAGAGGATAACATGGCGAGATTTTAACCATAAGAGCAAAAGTAAAACATTTATTGTCGTGTAAGAATATAGTTTTCTCAGAATCATACACGACATTGAAGGGTACAGTAGAGGTATTTATTATTTACAAACATTTAATTACCAACTTATCCATTAACTAGATAAGAAAAAAAATAATCCATTTGGTTACTTACATCATCACACAAAACCGATTATAGCCATATCATATCTTTATTGACTTTACTATATGTTGATAATTTGATATAAAGGTTTTATTTAGTATAACTTATGAAAATTGACTTCCGATTTTGAATCATAATTTAAAATATTACTTTTCTTAACTTAAGAATAAATAATTAAAAATAAATAACTTAATATCACAATCATTGAAATTAAAAATTTATTTAGCAAAAAACATGAAAATTAATTTCTTCAATAAAGAAAAATCCATGAATTAGAATCAATAAATTAGACGTTAAGGTTTTTAACTTTTTATTAAATTAAATTTTTGACTAAAAGTTACAACTTTATTATTTAAAACAGCGGTTATTTATAAACAAAAAAGACTTTTTTAGTTAAATTTTTTTAAAAAAAATTAATTTAATTTGCAAAAAATATAATTCCAGTTTGGCATCATATTTTAGCTCAATTCTTCAACTTCAAATAGTTAATGACTAGGTAAATGGTGGTGCTATGGTTAATTTTTTTGTCAATAAAAAAATATATCATATGATATCAATATTTTAAAATAAATAAGAAAAATGTAAGATTTTGATAATTGAAAAAGATTATATATGACACCACAGTAATAACCCAGAAAACAAACAAAAATAAAAAATCATAAATAATCTAAACTCGTTGAATTTGTTTTTTTTTATTTAGAAAATTATTGTATTAGCTCTAATAACATTTAATAACTATCGAATAATTAAATATAAAAGGAAAAAAACCCTATATCAAGAACAAATATTTTTACATTTCAACGACAATGATATAATTTCATTGTTTGAAAATCAAATCTATTAACCAAAGTTTTTTTTTTGTCAATGGTAATAAAGTAATTATACTATATATATATATATATATATATATATATATAAAAACAATTTAATTCTATTCTTCTTTATAATAACCAATGAGTCTCGTGGAAAAAAAAAAAAAAACTCTCATAACCTCTAAAAACAAAGCCAACTCATTTACCGATCAAGAGTATAATCATAGTTTCAATGAAACACCAAGGATTTATTTAGAATTGTGATAGTAGTAACAGTTTAAAATGTTTTTCACTTATAAATATATTAAAATAAATTTTTTTATTTTTAAAAAATTATTTTTGATATCATTACATCAAAACAATATGAAAATATAAAAAAATTTATTTTAAACAAAAAAAAATTTAAAAAATATTATTTCCACGATGTTCCTAGACACTCTCCAAATCTTTTAACTTTTATTATAATTATAATGTTAATCCCTTGATTTTAGTTCCAAGTAATTGGATACCGTGCCCTGACCGGAAGATAACACTTGACTGCCAAATAATAAACAAAACCAATTTTTTAAAAATTAATAAATAATAATAAACCAAACCAAATTTTTTAAAATAAATAAATAAACAAAGGAACGAGACCCGGATTGAATATCAAGAAGTGGAAATCTTGTATGAAGCAATGGTGAATAACTAGGGCATTTGAGATCAAGATTATTATCGATACAAATAACATGGACTAAAATTAAGCTTTACTATCTCCTCCTCCGCAGTCTCAGTAGCTGAAATTTTTGTTGGCTGAAGTTGATGGACTCCAGGTAAAGCCAGATATACCGGCAAATGCAAATGACAATGAAGGCCACGGACCGCGGGAGTATATACAAGCAGGGAGGCGTTCCAAAGCTCACATAACCAAAAAATGTAGAAGAATATGGAACATATTAATCATCTACTGCTAGCTAATCTTCTCAACCATTTATAGCCATCTCCATTATCACATCATTCCAGTAGTCAATAGGCCCAGGTAAACACCAATGTAAACAATCATTCTGAACTTTCGCATTTTTGTCCTGCGCGAATGGATGAAACTGCCTGTATGGACCCGGATGGCCATCCGGCCTTGATAACAAAAGATTTGTGAAATCAAGGAGTTTAAGATTTACCCCATTTTCAGCAGCTTTCGCAGATGCCTTCTCAAACTCGGCTAATTCAACAGTACGCAAAATCTTGTTCAGGTCCTTAAGCTCAATCTCACCTTCTTTAGCTGGTGTTGTTTTCGTACAGTTCCCTCCATTGTGCCATTCTCCATTCTCAAAATGATCTGGTGTTGATGTCCTGAAAAAGATCAATCCCTTGTGTTTGGATGTTGCGATGAAGTTCATTGCATACCTAAGGGCTTTCTCATAAGCAAAGACAAATCCCTTCTCAGTAAAGTTCTTTCCAGGACATATATGGCAGCCCACCACTGTGTCATTCTCATGGTAGATAGCAGCTTTAAGGAACCATTTTCCAGTAGAGATTATCATGTAATCCAAGCCCTGGTAGAGATTTGTCCAGTTCGTGTCAAGTTTGTCAAGCTGCAACTGAACTTCAGATGTTGAAACACCATCATTATCTTCAAAGATGGCAGCTTTTACAAGGAAAGGAGACCAGATGTTTGATATGGTAAAGTTGTAAGAAGGAAAGTGCCATCTTTTTGATTTGTACTCCTCATCATGGTAAACTTCAACTGCTTGCTCAACCTGCAGGGTCATATAGTTAAATCTAGTAAGCTTTTTCCCTTCGCCTATTTATGATCACCATAATCACCAAAAGAAACGGTACACTTGTAGTACCCTCATTCAACAACAGTTAACATAGCTTAGCATGCACTAATTAGCAGAAGGAACATTTTAGGTCACAATAATAACTGAAAAAAATGCAGCATCATGC
The DNA here is from genome assembly GCF_000002775.5 of Populus trichocarpa. Lineage (NCBI taxonomy): Eukaryota > Viridiplantae > Streptophyta > Magnoliopsida > Malpighiales > Salicaceae > Populus > Populus trichocarpa. Next base: position 15,492,865 of record NC_037287.2, on the reverse strand, counting down.
CTCACAAGAGTGCAGGGCCAGTGGTGGAGGCACTGGGTATCACAGGATTTCATAGTAAAAATGGTTGTGGGGCATAAATGTGCTGAGATGACTGGAGAAAGCTAGAAGTGATTCAGGAAAATGAAGATTTAAGTTCCGGCATATTGTGACAGAACACTCCTAGTAGCTTTTGCAATTTTCTAACTAAGAAATCAATTCTGATTAACCTTCACCTTGGAAACATGACGAATCATATTTGTCACAGCAATTTCACTAGCCAGCCACATTATAAGTCCCTTGTATATGTGTGCATCAAATTCTTTGGATAACTTTGCAAATGGTGCATCATGCAATTTGCAAAATCAATATAACAACACTGTTGGTATAAAAAAAAACTAACAAGAAGCAGAGTAAATAAATTATGCATGTCATGAGCTAGGAAAACAACCTCGTGAACTAAAAAACAAAGCGCTCAGTTCCATATGATTTGTCCAGTGAAGTACTAAAATAATTTTGTTAAATTTACTAAACAAACCAGAATCCAGTAGTCACAGAGCATAATGACGTAATGAATATGCATCTTCAAACCAAAAAGAGCAACAAAAAAAAAGTACACCACACAAAGGACCTGCAGAGACACTTATGATGACAAAATGCTTGATTTGTTTAATGATTTTGTTAGCATTCATGAAATGATTGAAGATGAAGATGGTGCTCATTTACAGATCAAACAAAAGATAATGTCAGGCAATGAAAATGCAACCAAATATCCAAATACAAAGTTGTAACAGCAGCCCAGTGGAGAGGCCAATAGCAGACACCAAGATCAATGATTTGATGAAATTTTTAGCAAAGGCCACCTACTAATGGAATATTCATGGGAACAAATTACTAGGAAAAAAACAAGGAACTGAATGTCCATAAAAAATGTCAGAATTGAACCAGCATTAACAGATCTAGGCATCATCTCGCAAACCAGAGTATAAACCTTTCATGAGAATTGAAAGCAGAGAAACAGAAAACAGTTTATCGGTGTCAATTCTGCTTCGGTCAACTACATGTTTGTTCTACTCAATATAAATATCATGGTAGATCGGAAAGGCCCCGCAAGGAAAAATGTAAATGTAGTTCAGTGGTCCAAAGCCAAAATTCAAATTGTTTAAGCGATCCCAAAACTTACAGTTGACAGAATGCATAGCAATGACTGTACATGGTTGCGAGATATTGAATCACCAATCAATGCCCATCTTTTGTTCCTCATCACCTCAAGAAACCTTTGAGCATTAAATGGAGGTAACTGGCAGTCTCGCGGATTCCACCTCCAGAATAGATAGCCAGAATCTGTTCGTCCATTCCTCATGCAATTCTGATGACCTTCAATCAAGGAGCAACTGGAATTTGTGTACATTGGTCCCGATGGATTGGGAATCCAATCCCCGGTGAAAAGATCACACTTTCCTGCATTAAGTTCTTTAAAACCAAAGCTCAGTCTTAACAAAATCTGTAAAGAGAGGTTTCATGGAAAGTAAAAGAGCGTTAATCTCCAAAACACATACTAATAGATTCATTTATCAAACATGCAGCTAGAACAATATCAATGAGCGCTCAATAGAACAAAAAAAGAGCAATTAATCATGCAACACTAAACCAAGGCCACCATAAATATTCCAGCATTCAATATAGCAACAACCGAACTGTGACAAAACCCACCAAAAGTTTCAATCTTGCAAATCACAAGAACTATTTATAGCACTTAGATCTCTCATAGGGCACCCGGAGAAGAATACCTTTCTCAAAAGCAAGTCACTTCACTCCCAGCTCATCCAATTTTCATGTACATTGATAGCAAAAGCGGAAAAAGAAAAGATCGCTAAGAACAAAACAACTCAAATTTGCTAAAAAGATTTACCCTTTTGGGGTGTCTCGTCGTCAGGTTCTTGTAAATCAGCAGATAGAGAATCCTTTGAGGTATTCGCAGAAGAAGTTGGCTTTGGGATATCAGCAGCAAGAGGTGGCTTTGGAATATCAACAGTAACGGGTGGTGGTTTTGAGATATCAACAGAAGAAACAGGTTCCTTTGACAATTCAGTGCTGTCAGCAAAGGCTGTTTCTATATTTGGTTCAAAACTTGAGGATTGATAGAAAAGGAGTCTAAATGCAAAACCCAACAAGAGAGTTGCAATTGCTAGCTTAAATATCCAGTTGTTGTACTTGTTAAGAGACTTCAACCTCCAAATCAACTTCATTTCCTTTGCTTCTTCCTCCTTATTTCTTCAAAGCTTTAGTGATGTGAAGTGTCAGACAGTAATAAAAGTGATCAAGAAGAAGAAGACAGTGAAGTGGAACAACTAAAAGTAAGTAACCGACAAGCAATGCTAATTTATGGAAAAGACAAGGATGGTTAGAAAGAAGGAAAAACCAGAAGACGGGGATGTCAGCTGGCAGTTTTTTTTTTTTTCCTTTTCTTTTCTTTATAATTTCCCATTTTTATTTTTCTCTTAGTAAGTTTATTTAAGGAAAATTTGTCATGACCTTCCTTGTATTTAAGTGCGATGATATTCTATCTTTGTTTTTTTTTTTTTGAAAAAATACACTTTAATTTTTCCAACTTAAAATAATAATAATAATATATGTTCTAAAATAAATCAAGATTTGAATCTCAGATAGAAAGTGATTGGGTAATAATTGTAAATGATTTGTGATTAAAATAGCTAATGATTAGGAAATTGTAGTACTTAATTATTATTATTTTCGATTGCCATTATTGACGGGAAAGTGGTGTTGGATTCCAAAATGTATTGCTGGCAACTTTCATTTTCACTTTCACCTTAATTCAAGTGAGACTGTGCCCTTAGCTGCCAGGATTTATGCCACCGCAAATCATGCAGGCTGATGCTCAAATAACCTAAGCCAACAGAACAGGATTTTCAATGTAATACAAATTAACACCCATTGTTTAAAATTTGAATATTTTAATATATTGATAAAAAAAAATTATAAAAAATATTATTTTAATATATTTTTAAATAAAAATTATTTTAAAATATATTTAACTTCGGACTAATATATTCGGTTAGGGTTCGAGTCCCACGTTCCAACTTCTCTATTGGAGTTGAATGGGGGCATTTGTAGCTGAGAAGACGAACAGGAATTATCCACGTGGAATAAATTATTGTTCAATCCTTGAGTTTTGAATATTATTACAATTACATTTGAACCTTATTGCCCGTTGTCTCATTCTCATTCAAACATTTTGATTTTTCTTTACACCGCCAACCACCGTGTGTTTAGATGAAACAATAGTCAACAAAGGTCAAGGGATTAAATATAAATTCTTCAAAAATGAGGACTAAATTATAATAAGATTTAAAATCTAGGGACAAAAGAATAATTCATGTATTCTCTTTGAATGCCCCAAAAGTGGACATTTCAATTTTTTATCCTCTTTCTTTGCCCCATGTAAGATTCTAAAATTATATAATTCAGCGTAGTTTTATAGTTATGATTTATGAATTATTTATGTATCAATATATTTAAGTTTTAACCATTAGAATTTTGACATTTTCTAAAAAATTAAACGCACCCATGATTCATCTTTTCCTTATGCAGATAATAAATATTATCGATACCAAGTTCGAAAAAAAAAATACATGGAAAGTTTTTCAACTAAATCGTTTTACTCACAATTTCTTTACTTAAGTTTATTATAAATTATTTTTTCTTAAACCAGAAAACTCATATCACAAGCTTTAGTTTAAGGTGTGTATTGAGTTTTTTTCAAAAAGATGTAAAAGAAAAAAATCAAGAAATTAATTTTTTAATGGTAAATCAACTCATATCATATCAAGGTACTTCAAGTTATTCAAGAGTTTATGATATTACAGAAGTTTACTTATGTATTAATTTATTCCTTATTACTTTTCCATTATTTTTTTTTAATAAAATTACAAAATAAAATGATATAATAGTATTATATTGACTAAAATATGAGACCCGTTAATTATTAACAAATACTAAAAAAAATTCACTTTTCACTGCAGCAGCAAAGTCAAATATCAAATTATTTATTTATTTTTTAAATAAATAAATAGCAATAAAAAAAATAAGTATCTAATCTACTATAAATATTAAATGAAATAAAACAATAAAGGGAAAAATTGAGAAATAAATTAAATCAAGGAAAGGGCAAAAAAAATAACAATCAAAAGAATAAAGAACAAATTCTATATAAAAAATAAATGAAATAAAATAACAAGGGAGTAAATAAAAAAATAAAAAATAGCAATAAAAAATGAGGATCAAATTTGATATAAGAATTAAATGAAATAAAATAGCAAGGCATTAAATTAGAAAAATGAAGTAAATCAAGAAAATAATTAAAAAAACAAAAAAAAATAACAATCAAAATAATAGAGACCAAATATGATAAATGAAAAAAAAATAAAGAGTGATGAAATTGAAAAAAAAATTAATTTTATAATTTATTTCAAATAAAAAATAAAGATCAAATCTAAAGAAATAATAAATTAATGAACTGCTTTAAGAAATTGAAAGATTTAACATGGAAATCAAGAAGGATACAAAAAATAAAGGAGAAAAACAAAAGATAATTAATGTTAAACCAAATATCTATTGACTACTCTCTTTTCCCAGACATGGAAACATGGAAGGGATGCTAAGGAGATTTCAACAACATCCTAAAAGCTGATGTTTAATCGTTGGATGATACTGAATACACCATCTAAACTACTCGAGCACTACCCATACGTTGACATGTGCATTACCACTTTTAATAATATTAATACTTAAATTACCAAATTACTATTTAGTCAATTTATTTATAACCAAAAAATTATGATAAAAAAAATGAAAAAACCCTTTGCATCGGTTAAACAAATTTGAGAGTATTTTAGTAATTATATTATTCTTTGAAAAAGTAAAAATACAAAAACAACCACGTACCCGATTAATTAATAGCTGACAAGAACTTGAGACCAAGAGGTTTACTCTCTCTGTGGTCTCAGGTTCGAGCCTTGTGGTTACTCATATGATGACCACTGGAGGCTTACATGGTCGTTAACTTCAGGGCCCGTGAGATTAGTCGAGATGCGCGCAAGCTGGCCCGAACACCCACGTTAAACTAAAAAAAATTAATAGCCGACAAGTTATGTAAAAAGATTGTTCCATCCTTGCTAGTGTAATGTTTTTTTTTTTTTAGAATAGGGAAATAATAATTTCATTGTAATAATAGACAATAACATATGACATGTATAATAAAACATTAATGCCTCTTAGTTTTTTTATATTATAATAAAAAGAACCCTAAAAATCTTATTTATTTAATGCATTACAATTACAAGTATTTTATTTTAATCTCGTTTAGCATCACATAATAACCATATTTTAAAAAAATTAAAATATCTTTAGCTTCAAATTAATTTTTTGATATTTTTAAATCGTGCTGACATCACAAATAAATTTTATAAAATAAAAAAAATAATTTAAATATATTTTCAAAAAAAAACATTTTAAAAAATAATTTAGCACGCTATTAAATATACAACTAATATTATCGTGGTTGCATGGTTTTCAGTTGACAAATGATGGGCAACCTTGCTCAAAAGACAGTCTGCTCAAGTGCCTACGCCCTAATCCACCTTGTAACCAAACGTTAACTTTTGACTGGAACTCTTCATTTAATGATCATTGAAACCTGTAGGCTTTTCGGAACAACTGTGGCGCTGCTGACCATTGACAATAACTAATCGACTTGTCGACAGAGAGGCATCCAACGTTATAAACTACGAAGTACAAGAAGATTAGATGAATACCATGCAGTTCCGTGTAAACATGAAGATGGATTTGACATTGCATCCATTGCAAAGGACTAGACACCTAATTAGGAACTCAACAAAGCAAAGGCAAATAATACAGGGTTGATGACCTCAGAATCCACAACTGATCAAGGACCTTAATTACAAAGATTTCTGGGAACCTTCATGCCAAAGCCACGCTTGGCCTTCTCAACTCTGTTCAAAACAGTCAGCAATCAGTACTACATCAATATACATTCAAATCCATTCCCATGAGAGCTAGCAAATGCAAACTCTTCCATAGAAGTGGCAAGAAAACTAACACGTACTAAAAAGAGTGAGCTGCCAAACAAGAAATATTCTTCACTTTCAATATTTCAGGCCATGAAACGTTTGATGGTGATTTTATGCATATAGATCAAGGCAATTAAAAAACAAAACAAAGCAGCATCTCCTAAAAGTATATGAAAAAATTTCCTTCAATTTTCAAACATAATTTGTGTTGAAATTTTGTTCATATAGATGAACGCAAAAGATTTCCTAATTTGCTCCATCTATTCCTTCTGAGCATTTTCAGGCACATAATCCAAACATAAGCAGCGGTATTCATGATAAAATTCTCCAGATAACCACAATGGCAAGAACCTACGACAAGAAGGGGTTGACAAAGTTGATTGACGTATATATTACAGACACTTCTTGTGACCAGTTTTAAATTAGACACTTTTTATTTACAAGAAATGCAGATTTTGAACCAGATTTTAGGAGTGACATATTTTACTTCCTCATATTGTCTATATGATAAAGCATCATTTATAGTCTGAAATCCATGATTCTAGTAACAGAAAAAACTCATTCCTGGAGGATATATAAATTTCTACTATATACATAGCTTCCATATGTTCTATAGTCTGAAAACTTGTCGGAACATTGTCTAAGAATCTTTAGTAAGCAGTCAATGAGTGGAACTTACGTGGGGGCAAGTCTGCCTAGGCCATCTAGCTCTTTGCCAGTGTCCTGGTCAAAAACTCTCCCGGAAATTTCAACGATGTAGGACTTCTCTCTCTCGGTTGGTAGTCTTCTACTGGAAAGCAGGTCAAGATCTTTCTGATGCAGCTCTCTCCCATTAATAAAGACACTAGTGTTTCCAGCAGAGCAATTTTCTGGCATGGGATGATTAAATTCTTCAATGAAAGGCTGCAAAGGAAAAGAGATTCTTTGTCATGCAGAAATATTGAAGTTATCACCAAATAAAATATGTAAACTGAAGATCTCTTGATCTCACAGGAATAATGCCAAGGCAAGGTTCTCCTGTCACACCCCAGAATCCAGCTCGAACATCATACCTGATAAAGGCACATAAAGGGCAAATGTTAGTAATTTTTAGTATATGAAAAAGGCCATCTAATCTCTGATTTACATGCTTTGAGAAGAAGAAAGACATCAAACAGAAACTGCTTGGCCCTATTGCAGAGAAAAGTCTTCAACATACTATACATGATATTTATCCAGCTACCAATTTCAGATCATAGAGGTGCTGTAAATAAGCAAGCACAGAAAAGAGTGGTACCCTTTCCTTCTTCATCTTATCATGTCTTAGCCCCTCACACTTAATGAACCATTTTGTAATAGTATAAGGGTAACACAGGTATCTAAGTCCTATACGATACTAATGTTTAGTTTTCATCTATTCAGCACCATTTAAAATTTACGAACACTATGCTGCGTGCACAAGTAATGCAACAGACAAGAAGCAAGAGAGTGTGAATACTAACCAGTAATCTCCAGGCTGAATTGGCCCAGCGAGCTTTTCAGCCCTTTTGACCATACAATCCGGAATGGGTTTACCATTAATTATAACATTAAGTTTCTCATTAGGCAGGTGTTGATTAGATCTTGAGAAATCTCTGAAGCTCTTTTTAATGAAACCCAGCAAGAATGGTTCACTCCCCTTGTTGATCTTCAACTGATTTTCTTCATTTCTTACCTCCGCAGAGTCTTGAGATACACTGGTGTTTAGGTACTCATTGAAAGAAACCTCCATTTCAGTTGCCACTGAGACATTCACAGAGCTCTGCTGAGAAATGTTCTTCTCAAGTATAACATTCTCCTGCTCTGTCCATCCAACTCTGTTTCCTTGCTCACATTTGTTTTCTGCATGGCTAGATAAGACATCGCCAGAATGCTCTTGGAAAGGTGAGCTTTGAAATGTTGAAGGCACTTCATCTTTTACGGGCAGCTCAGCAGCATAGGAAAAATCTCTCTCAACAACCAAACTGTCCAGGTTCTCCTCTTCCTCTGAAGAAATAGAAGATGATGAAGCAAGGCTCTGCCTTTTTTCACATTTGCTTGTGTTTAGCTTCCGTTCTTCTGATAGTACATCTTTGAAATCTGCTGACTGGAAGTCGTACCCATGATCTTCAAAATCATCAGAGCAAGTTGTGCCACCAGCATTCAAACAGCCATCAGAATTTAATAAGACTTTAGACACCTCATGTGAGGAAATGCCAGCCTCGGCCAACATTTGCTTGTTTTCTGCTGGAACAGAAGTAATAAGCCTCTTGCTTTTTATTTCAAGCAAGATGAATGCTGAGCAGGAACCACATCGCAGTTTTCGCTGGTTCTTCTCCCTCACTTTAAGTTTTCTAGGAAGTTTTAGTAACTCAAAGCAATTACAGCAACTTATAAAGGGAGCACCACCAGCTATGGAACGGCAAAGCTGTTCATTTCCACGGGCTATCACCACCTTCTTAGGACAACTCTTGGGAAAGCCATCCATATCTGATTCAACATCACTTGGCCATCTTACATGTGACTGTGGATCCCGAGGACTCAATGCAGGGGGATTTGCTTGAGGATGGTAAAGCAGTGGCCTATGTGTCACTGCATTGATATGTTGATTGAAACAGAAATCCGTTGAGGCCTTTGGGAACTTTTTATTGCTGAAAGTAGTGGGTGAGGCTTGTGAAGGAATATGCCAGTTTTTGTTGTAGCAATGAAAACAGGGGCATGCAGGTCCGTGATGCGATCTTCCATACGAATCCGATACCAGAGGTTTGTGACTGAAATCTACATGTTGACCTGCAAAGTGGTCATGAGGTGGTTGACGCAAGTATTGTTGGGGTGATTGATGGGGACGCATCCTGGGAGTTTGTTGCTGAAATAGATCCTCGTAAGCTGGAATTCCATTTGGAGAACGCTTTGATGGACTGTAAAAGTTCTGTGTATCCATGTCATGACTGTTCATATAAGGAGCAGGTCCATGGCCATAGTACTTGAAACAAGGGGGGTTTGCTACATGCTTATCTGGAGTCAAGTGAAGCATCGAACTATTGGAAGTATCCTGATGGCGATAAGGATCAGGAGGAGCTATTTCACTGTACATAGGAATCCTTTCCCTTTGTTTCTCACCCACAGAACCAGATCGGCTGAGTTGCTCTTGCAACTCATCTAACCTCCTAAGAAGCTCAGCTCGATCCTGCTCGAAATACGCAATTTTGTCAGGGTTGTAATAATTCTTCACTGGCTGTTTGGATCCATAAGAAGAGGAACCCAAATGATAGTTTGAAGGGCCCTCCTCCGGATAAGCAAAATTTGGAAATTTGCTCTGTTTGACAGCCACTCTGTGGTTCCCTCCCCCTAAACCCTCTCTATCCGAACCCCATTGATCCATCACCCTTGTTGGCCTAAAAAACTCAGCAGAACTCTTAAATTGTGCTGAAATTTCTCGAATACCTTTCTCTCTACTTGAACTAACAGATTCAGATCTATTCATGTTCATGTCATTATCATCACGGCGAATCCAATTATCAATGGGGTGCTTCATAGGTTTCTCTTTTTCTGCACCACTGTGATAACCCACATGCTGTTCCTTCACATTTATGTTGCTATTAGCAGCCAAAATATCTTTCTTTTCTGCTTTCAACAAAGGACTTCTAACAAAATTCACATTTGTTTCTTCAAAGGTTCTTGCTTTTCTCCTATTATTTATAATCCCTTCGCTCTCCCTCTCCGTCTCAGATGCATTACCTAAACTACCACCCTCTTTCTCTGGCAAACTCTCCAATTTCTCAAAGCCTTCTTCATCCCACCCCATTCCAGACTTCTCCAATATCCCACCATTTACAGTCACTTTCTTCTTTGCTGTATAATAAAGATAAAAAATAACAAATCAAACTCCCTATTTCACCAAAATTTACCTGTTAACCCCTTAGTTCCATTAAAAGAAGGTCCCAGAAGGAAAAAAGCTTTAAAAAATTGAAACTTTGAAGCTATTGTTCACAAGTTGGAAAAAAATGGAATTTAAAAATTCGAATTTTCGTTTGATTTCTCAGTAAGCAAACAAAGAGAGAAAACAAACAAAACCAAAATCAAGATAGATAAAGGCAGAAGCCAAACTAACCTCGAAGAACAGCACCACAACCACCACACTGATACACAGAGTAGTCAGGGAGCTCTGGTAAGAGATTTCCACACTTTGGACAACGAACTAACCGAACTTTTGCTGACCCTTCAGCCATTCTTGAGCCTCAAAAGCTAAAATCCAGAAACAAAAACACAACAAACCAAACTCAACCCAGACAAAAAACAAATAATCCAAAACAAGCCTCAAAAAACCTCAAAACAACTTACTTCAAGACGAACAAAATATCAATATTATGGGATTTTAAGAAAAACCAAAAAAAAGACAAAAGACTTCTATTTTTGAGGTTTATTGTTATCTCTTTTTGTGAGAACTTTGAGGTTTGTATAAAACATGTAACATTTTTCTTCGTTTAGAAACAAACATGAAAAAAGACAACATAGAAACTGGGGGGTTGTTTAAAACCTAAGAATCCGTGGTTCCCAATAAAAGTGAAAGTTTGGAAGGGAGGGAGTAATTTGGACCGATTCCCGACAAGGTTGCTCGTAACTCTTTTTCCCGGGAAAGCAAGGGAAAATGTGAACGAGAAAAGGGGGAAATATGCGTGGTTGTTTGCTTGCAAAAATTGCTAGTACACGGTATCGTTTTTGACTTTCATGAGTTGTTTAATGTTAAAGCTGCTACAACATTGACAGTGCACGTCTGAAATAAGTAGCTGTTTATGAGTTTGTTAATGTTGTGTTGAGTTATTTTTAAAATTGTTTTTTATTTAAAAATATATTAAAATAATTTTTTTAAAAGTTTTATATTAATATATAAAAATTATTGATATATATATATATATATATATATATATATATATATATATATATATCAATCTAATATTTTTTAAATTAAATATCCTTTTAAAACACACTCAAATATAATCTCACGTAAGTTTTTTCTTTAACCCTTCTCCAATAAGAACATTCCAACAGTGTCCAAGTCCAGCAATAAAATATAGAGACAATTAAAAATTCATAAAGGGATCGGAACGTTGGACTAATGTCATGGGGGGAAAAAAGATGATACATTAATTTGTTTTTATTTTAAAGATTGATGAATTTAAAAAATAATAATTTTTTAAAAGTTTTCCTTGTATGATTTTAAATGATAACACAACGAGTGTACTTATTTAGCAATCTGGAAAAGCCTCTAATGGTATTTTTTTTTTCTAATTTCTTAAATTTTCATTAATTCATTCCATGTTTTTTCTTAGAAATCATATGTCTTGAAATTTAAATTTTTGAATTTTTTTTAATTATTTGAATATTTTAAAAAAATCTCTATTATAAGAATAAATTAAAGGTATTGTTTGCTCATCTATTATAGTTTATTCAAATAATATCCTCATAAAATTGAGTGGGTATTTTGTAACGGAAATCATTATTTAGAAAAGGTTTTATTTTTATGAAACATAGACTTTTTGCAAGCTAGGCAAAGTTGACTTCTCAGAGGAGAGACATTGTCAACCCAGCACCATCTATTTCATGACTAATTTATTTGTCCATAGGCTTTGTCATGGTTTGAATTATTATTATTTTTAAATATAAAAAAATATTTAAATATTGTTAGTAATTTTTTAAGTAAAAATTTAAATTATATTAGAATTGATTCAATATAACTCAATAGATTTAATAAATTTAAAAATAATTTAGACAACCATTAAAAAACATAATTTAACTAAAAAAATTAAGATAATATTTTTCATATATATTTAAACGACAATATATCAGATTAACCCAGATCAACTTGAGTTAATCTGCTAAATTCATAACTTGCGTCACAAGATCATGATATATAAAAAAAAATTATAAAACTTGATTCTCAATCAATTTAATATTTAATAATAAAATTAAAAAAAATAATTAAAAAACCTGAGTCAATAAGGTTACTCTGCTAAATCTACAACATAATTCATGAGAATGTGATAATTATATAGAAAACAAATTATAACAAATTATGAAATTTAATTTTTAATAAATTAAATATTAAATGATAATTTTTTTAAAAAATAAAAATATTATTATAATGAATAGTATTAGATGGGTTGATTACCATCTCTTTTTATAATTAATCGATAACATTTTGCTGTGGTTACATATTCGTTTTGACCTGGCTTACGCAGACACTGATAGCCCACGGAGAGGACAAGGTCAAATAATTAACTGGAAACATTTTTTCCTCTTTTCTTCCCTTTCATATTTTATTTTTATATGATTTCAGCAATAAGTCTCTGAACCTTGTATAAACGCGTGAGGGGTAGTGAGAACATCGGTTGCTATTCTTTTTTAACAAATAAAAAGTTTGCAAGGGCTTGCTTGCAAATTAAGAAATATTTTAAAATGTGCAAGGAAAATATTGTTTTCTATAACACTGTTTACATATAAATTAATTTGGATTGCTATATTGATTTGTTTTTTTTATTATACCCTTATATACCTAAATTAATGGCGAATCAAAGCACATTTATTAATGAAGAGCAATATTCGAAGATAGGGGAATAAGATGAAAAAAGAAAAATAAAAGATGGTTTTTCTAAATTTGGAGCTAAATATACACTTTAGTCATCTAACTCTTCAAATTATAAACTTTCAGTCCCTAATAATTATGAAATTCAGTTTTAGTACTAATTTTATTTTTCTTATTTTTTGGTTCCTGATTTGAGAGAAAAGAGATAAAGTGGCCGGATTCAGATGATAGAGGAAGAAAATCTTAGTGAAGACCGATTCTGACCATAAAAACATGTGATTCTAGTGTTAATGGTTTCTTTTGATAAAGAAAGTTTATACAAGGTGTCCCCCTCCCCTACACTTGCTTGAAATGACATATCTGAACCCGAAAACAATTTTTGTTTCGGGTTAATTATGAGTTTTAAAGCTAATTTTCGAGTTGTTAGAGTCTATTGATATATGTTTAGAAGGTGTTTAGGGTGTTTTTATTTTTTGTTTTTCATGTCAAAATATGGTTGAAAATGGGTTTCTATTGGTCCGAAACAGACCGGCTTGATTTTCCATCGACCGGAGTTCATCGGAATCTAGGCGATGCATTGCCTGATATTTTTTTTCAAAGCATTAAAGGGCAGACGACTTGTCATCTGCACCTTAAGAAATTTTTTATAAAACAAGGCCCAAACACGTGGGTTGCTCAAGAACTTTGGGCCTTCCTAGCCCGAAAGACTGGGTCTTTTTTACTTTTTCCGTTTCTTTTCCATTACAATTGCATTTCTTTTCTTGCATTATTTTTCAATATAATCACTTAATATTCATTTAATTGTTAATTGAGCAACGCAATTTATTATGGTTTGATTTTTTTTTCCAGTTACTTTGATATTTTATTGGTTCATTATTTTATAGGTGTCTATTTTAGATAAAAATAAATTATATAAAAAAATTGTTAAGCTCAATTGAGCTCGTAACTCGGGTCACGAATTTAGATGATTAGCTTTTGCTAGGTAAGGATTGGACTTGATAATTTTTTTGTTACATAAATAGTTCCCAGTTTATTTAATTAGATATATGCATAAACTTTTTTAATTTCACTTGAGATTTATTTATTTATAAAAACATGATGTAAAAATTTATGTATACATTTTTTTAAGAAAGAAAAAAATATTTGACCCGCAGCGAAGTACGGGTTAAATAGTTAATCTATTACCAAACGCAATCCAAAAAAAAAGAGGGCGGTCCATATGGTATGTATAACATAAACTTGTATGTATCTTTTGATTGGGAAAGTTGCCTTGGACTTTTTCCAACTTCCACCAAAATACATCGGCATCTCGACTCTTCATCGTGTCACAGTGAGGGGTGTTTGTTTTTGTGATTCAATTTATTTTTTAAATTATTTTTTACTTGAAAAAACATTAAATTGACGTTTTTAAGTATTTTTTAAAAATTTTTGATGTATTAATTTTAAAAATTAAAAAGAAATATATAAAAAAATATCATTTTGATGTATTTTCAATTATAAAAGTGATATGAATCCTGTGGAAATAAAAATCCAGGAACCAACTGTTAAATTAACCCTTCATGAGAAAATTAAATTCATACTTGTGACTGGGTTTGACACAACAATAACCTGTACCGAGACACCAAGACTATAAAAACTGAACCCCACCCAATGTTTATGAAGAGACGCAAACAAAAAGTATAAAAGACACCACAAAGTTTGATTAATTTTTCGATAAGTTAAAGTAGTTCAATGAATAACCAAAATATGAGAATCCTCTTACAAACACATAATAAGATTATTAAAAAAATCAAAGTCTATATATATAAGCTAGATAACTCTATTTATAATAAGTAAAAATATCATAAACCATGTTGGAAAAATAATAAAAGAGTTTTAAATAAAATTGGAAAAAGAATCTTATATCAACTAGGAAATTAATATAATTCATGCATAGTAGCTTCTGGACCTTATTGCAAGGACGTTACGATATCAGATTAACCTAAAATTTTAACCCAATATAAAACAAGAATTCTAAAAATTTCTGGTGAAATTTCAACTCGATCCAACAATCTGGTCAAATATTATGCATGTTAGCGTAAAACTATATAATAGAAAAAATAAACTCAAAACTGCAACTAGTATTTTTAAATGATAAAAAAACCTTACTAAAGAGAAAATTCACAACATTGAAACTATTGCAAAAATAATCTCAGTTGTTGTAAATTATGCTTTCATTGTATGAAAAGTAATTCTTACTAAATAAGAATCTATAAATCATAAAGAAACGAATAACAAAACCCCTACAACAATTTTTAACATGACTTCAAATATGTCGTTCTCTCTTGTACTAGTGAATTGCTAGACTTATCATATATGAATGAAAATCTTAAAATGTCTAGTTTTCATCTCAACTAGAATCGCAATAAATTTCTACTTGAAGCTTCAGATATGACCCAAATAATACACATTGGTTTAGCTTGATATATTTGCAACTTGTTAACCCAAATATTCAGAATCAACTCAATCAATTCCTTTTGAATCTTTTTAGTTTCGGACCTTGTAAGAAACCTAATTGATACCTTTAATAAATTCTTTAGTGATGCTCGCTGATTCGCATAAAAAAATACCCTCCGCCGCATTACCAAACACACTAAAATTGAAATTTCTAGCAATTTGACAGTACCAACCCATGAATAGATAGAGTGAATGCATCACGACCATGTCAAAAATATAGCAGCGTTCATAAAAAAACTGGAGTTAATCAAAATTCATTGCATGCTTGAGTTCTTCCTGATGAAATAGATGGAAAGCTATAGATCCTTATTTATCAATAAATTTAAAACCATGAACGATAAAGACCACTTAGTTGAATCGGTTTGTTCTCTTCATTAAAGGGCGGAAAAGAAGACTTTTCTTCTTCTTCTTCTAGGCGTTGAGATCTAAAGCAAGTTTTCATGTATTAAAGTTGCTCAAATCATTTATGCACAAACTGATACATAAAAAATACAGCTTTTTAATGAATTTGAATTCTAGATGGCAATGGGAAAAGGGAATTTACTTAAAAATAAGCACCTAGTTAAATTTGAAAGAGAAAAAAAAAAGCATTATAATGATAATAATAGGAGAAGCACCTGAAGAAAATAAAACGCGTTAAAGATAATATAACAATAACAATATAAGCTAGGCTGATTTTATGTTCAAATATATCTTTGAATTAATTTATACTTCACAAAATACAACAAACAATTTTGATAATTCAGTATTTTCAACTCATATTGTCGAGTTCAAGTAACCATGGATCTAGCAAATTACCAGACCTATTATACTTGGATTCAGCCGCAAGCTGAACCCAAAACATGATGAGTCTGACAAGTTTTCATATTCATTTCCTCTAAGTCCGGTAGTTGAACTTAGAAATCCATGTTGGAACCATAAGATTCTATTTTCGTATTATTTATATGAATTGTTCATGTTAGGGTCATCATCTCCAAACCAAAAAAGAAAAAGAAAATAAATACATGAATATTTGATTAACCATTATCCCAACATCAAATAATTTATTACTTAAATATATAAGATTTTTTAGACATAATTAAATTCGATATTTAATGTCCACGAATATAGAATTTTTTGTGGTAATGTTATGGAAAGAGAATTTCTATGTGATTGCCCTTCTTCCTATACCAATAAATTCTACTGGACGTAAAAATGATATATTAAAAGAATTTGTTGGGTCTTCCAGTATTAAAAGATTAATTGTCAAAACCCTCCCTTCACGAGGTTTGAAAAATGCACATTGTACCTCAATAATAAGTTTATAATCAGCTTGAAAGTTTGAATATAAAATTCAAAGTCAATGAAATAATTAGAACTTTCTTTTTTTTAACACGGAGCCAACCCGTTGATGTTAGTATCTAAAAAGTTTAGGCATGACCCAGCAACTACTAAAAAAGGCCGTCCAATTAGCAACAGCAAACAGGAGATAAAAGAAGTTTCTGAGTTTTTGCATCACAACCTCCTTTTTATTTGGAAAAAATAAAAATGATGCTTCTTATATATTTTATGGTTTAATATGTTAATATTAAAAATAAAAAAAATTTTATTTTAATATATCTTTAATTAAAAATACTCTTAAAAACCTCCATGGATACCGTGAGTGCGCACAACACAGTCAAACGTGGTTTAAATCCCAGATGGGGCCCAAATCCAGTTGTTTGCCAGTTTTAATCGCAGTTGACCTGGCAATTAATGGCTACTATCCTCTTGGGCAACTCCTCAACTAATGGCTACAACATAACCATGGTAATGTGAGGCCAATAAAATCATTTCATAGTTGGTCTTGAACCAGGTCCAGAGTCTCGACTAGGCTCAAACCTAGAGAGACTTGTTGGGCTAAAAAACACCACATCAATCGAATATAAAGATTCATGTGGTCCACATGAATCTTTATATTCGATTGGATGTCAATAGATACACGTAGTTTATATTCTATTTAGTAAAAAATCTAGATATTTATAAATTATACATTGGATTTCAAATATCCAACGTATGTTTACTATTAATTATTAATTAATAAAAAATAAAATAGTTAGACTAAGTTTATCTAGCAATTTCATTCGTCGAGATATTTAACCATCACTAAAATGGTATCGAGGAAAGGGTGATACTGTTCAAAGTCGATTACTTTGGAGCAAGATTGATAAAATTTGAAGATTTGAAACTCTATTAATAATGAGGGAATACATAGGGTTTTCCCAGATGTTCTTACATTTAGCAGCATGGTCTCTTACCTTCCGCGCTCAATTGGCATCCAATTAAATCTGAATTAAATTTGAATGAAATACTGAGGTGGGATGAAATAAAAAGATATTGCCGATCATCATCAGTATGAATTTGCTCTCTTCTCTTCTCTTTTCTGTAAGCAGAGAAAGAAAGATGAGAAGAGTAGTTACAAATTATTAATCTCCCTGCTCTTCAGGGATAGACTAATGATTTCCTAGTCAGATCGTTAAACCTGACATTATTTTCTTCACATTTACAGCTCTTTTCGTATACAATGATCCAACAGGGGTGCATGAACAGTAAAATCCATCACCAGGTTTTGTAGATGCCTTTATCACTCCTTTCCTTGATCGTTGTTCTCTTCCAGGAGAAAACCCTTATTATCTTAAATAAAGCTCCTTCCTGCTTGACCTCAAGACCCTTTTCTTGATCTCTTGGCATGCTTGAATACTGGATGACATGCCTGCCTTCCTTTCTCGATCCAAATGGAGTCGGCAAGGCCAAGCTGTGCCTGTCAATGACATGACCAAGTGAAGCTATTTCATATGAATCATACAAGGGACTCCCACAGTCCCACACGTTAACAGCTGCTCGCCCTGCCTCTCTTTTCTCCTCCATGTCTATAACAACTTACTCTTCCTGCTTTTGATCATGTTATAGATTCCTGGAGGGTCCTTAATTTGTGCTAATCTTAAAGACCTCCCATGATATTATTTTAGTTCTGATATTGTACAATTTGTCGGGGACCATTTATGTCATTAAATATGTCTTAAAAGACATCTTAGAAGATTGATAGCCAAGCACATGGAGCACTAGATGAGATTGTGATTGCTATTAGAGGAGTTAGTCAAACAGGAATTGGAAGCCCAGAACCAGATCCTTACGTTAACGCGAAGAAGTAATTCTGTTCATCATCTAAAAAGGAGGCCACCCACCAATTCATGAGTGTTTTTGTTGTAGCTTTTTACCTAAAATGAGAGACTGCCTAATTATGATTTGAGAATTTGTAAGGTGAAGATAATTTTCTAGTATTGATTGGGCTGGTTACGGGATCTAGAATTGGAGCTCAGGGTTTTGATATAATTATTCAAAATCCCTACTTCTTGATTAATGAACATATTGT
Organism: Populus trichocarpa; assembly: GCF_000002775.5. Lineage (NCBI taxonomy): Eukaryota > Viridiplantae > Streptophyta > Magnoliopsida > Malpighiales > Salicaceae > Populus > Populus trichocarpa. Next base: position 15,474,312 of record NC_037287.2, on the reverse strand, counting down.
TGTTATTTTTTTCATTTAAATATGGTTATGATTATTTCCTACTATCTAAGATTGTGGAAAAAAAACCCTCAATGACTTGACTAATATTTTAGTTAATCAAGTATACAATAAGATTGGCGAACCATCTTGCTATGCTTAGCCTCGATATGACTCCAGAATATCGTTCCCATTCAAGAACAGCCATTTATAAGAGTTAGAGCTGAACCTGTACTAAAAGAGAAGACCTAGGTTTCATATTCCTTCCTTGCAATATTTCAAAATCGATCCTTGTTCTTTCTCTGATGGTTTTATGGTAAGCCAGGGTTAGGGTCTTCGGTTACAGACTACCTTAGTGTTGGACCCGATACTATTCCATCCTTCCTTTTGGAACACAAAATAATATTGAAATTTGTAATATAAAATATTCAGAAAACATATCTTTTGAAGACCAAGTACTCTATCTTTTGAAGCTACAAATTGCCCATCTATCAAGAAATATCAGGAAAATAAGGACCAAGTACTCATCATTACAGGACCATATCTTTTGACTTTCATCATAAAAAATCAAGAGGGAAGTGCCTGTCTTCTGCTTGGATGGACAGCAAGTATTTGACATTGGCAAGCCACAAAAACTGTGGCCCTGAAACTTCAAATTACCCGTTACTTGTCTCATAATCGATATTGACGTTACGGCAACTCAAGAACAAAAAAGCTGATCTCCAGTCAGCTATATCAATAATCATAATTTTGATCAAATTCAGGATCTTGGTTAAATTAAAAGCTAAGAATCACTTAAGCCAAGTATATCAGATGGTAAAAACCGATTTTTTTTTTGTTATAATATTTTCAGGTGGTTTTCACACATTAAAACTGGAGCAAATCGAGCATACCCACATTATCATATTTATAGATTTTTTTTTTCATCTATTCGAAGTTGATTATTAATCAGGGGAGATCACTTGAGATGTTTTGACTGTGTTTTATATTTTATAGCACACAGAATATTTTAAAAATAATTAAAATTTGTATCATCTTGCTAGACCTAATTAAAGCTTGGTACACTCAAAATTTCCGAGTTGACGAGGTAGTCGTGATCAGTCATCTCCTAGGAAGATGGTAGCATATGAAATGACTTGATTTCTCCAAAAGCCTCGCAGAAACCCGCTCGACCTCCAAAATAGTACGTACAAAGTGATCCTAAAGCAACACACCAACACTACAACAAGAGCATGGGTATATTATCTTCTTTTTTTCTTAAAAACAATATATGATAAGATGATAAGAAAACCATATTATATGCATGCATCAGTGAAATATTATCTTCTTTTTTTCTTAAAAATATATATATATATATATATATATATATATATATATATATATGATAAGATGATAAGAAAACCATATTATATGCATGCATCAGTGAAATATTATCTTCTTTTTTTCTTAAAAATATATATATATATATATATATATATATATATATATATATGATAAGATGATAAGAAAACCATATTATATGCATGCATCAGTGAAATATTATCTTCTTTTTTTCTTATTATCTTCTTTTTTTCTTAAATATATATATATATATATATATATATATATATATATGATAAGATAATAATTAAGAAAACCATATTATATGCATGCATTAGTGAAATTTTGTGCAAGTCCTCTGTCTAGGAGCTGGATATAACTATACAAGTCAAACCTTGGCATTTTTTCCATTTTAGGTGAAAAGGCATCCAAAAAAATGCTATAAACTTAATTATTTTTCCTTAAAAAAGTTAGCCATATTTTCCCATCTAATTGCTTTTAGAAGAAAAAAACTCCCTCTTTTTTTTTAATGTAAATGGGATTATAGCTAGCCAATGAGTTTTTTTTTTTTTTTTTTAAAGGTCCCTAGCGAGTCTAATGGAAAGTGAACCAAGAAATAATAGGTTATTAATGCATCTTGTCACCTTACTCTCAATTTAGTCTTAATTTGGTCTCTATACTATTTATTATTCTAATCTCATCCCCTACATCCAATTTTAGTCCTCGTTTCATCATCTCATCGAATTGTCATTAGAGATCACGTCAAATCCCACTACTTGGTACACTCAATAATGTGGCATTGGCGTCCATTTGTCAAGAATACATCACAAGTTAATTACAATTTTAACATCATCTCTAGTAATAATGGAAAGGAAAATCAACAAGTACAAAAAAAAAAAAATCATCGACTTTTAACAAACTTAATATTATCATGCTGAATTTCATATATGATCATCAAGTTTTTTTTTTATCAAATTTTAAATGAACACTCCATACTTAATTTTAGTAAAATCATAAAATATTTTGATTCCAAGTTGATAGCTTAGAAAATGAATTTAGGATATATTTAAGATTGTGTTAGATATTATTTTTTTAAATATTTTTTGATTGAAAATATATTAAAATAATATATATTTTTTTTTATTTTTTACACTAGCATATCAAAACAATTTAAAAATACAAAAAAAAAATTAAAACTAAAAAAAATTTAAATTTTTTTAAAAACATAATTAAATTACAATGCCAAACATGACTTTATACTAACACATCTCAACCATTAACGTGAGAGGATATTTGAACCTATAAAAAACAAAGAGGTTACCAAGTTTATATAAGATTAAGAGTAAAAATAATGAATGTACCATTGACCCAAAAATAATAATAATTAAATATATTACTTAAAAAGATGTGGTTTTTTTACTGGGTAAGATTTTATTGTTTATCATCTCACGCATTATAATGAATGAGCAGTGTAAAATTTTGTATTTAGACTTTTTATCCCAACGATTTAGTTGTAATTGAAAATCACTTGATTTTGATTTCTTATGAAAAAATAAGATTGAAAGAAAAGGAATCGGGATGAAAAATACGCCAAACATAGATGGCATGCCATAAGTCTCACAAAAGATGCACCATGGTCATTGGACTTTAAAAATTACGCAAGTTATACAATTTCAGTACTTCAATATGGTTTCAATATAATTTTGGTATAAAAATTCATTTTTGTTATTTTTTAGTCTTTGATTGAGAGAGGAGAGAGGGAGGTTGCTGAATTTCGGCAATAGAGAGAAAAAAGTGTCGTTGACACCAATTTAAACCACCAAAACGGACGATATTTATGTCAAATAGTTTCATCGATGAGGGGGTTCATATTAAGTGTTTTTTAAACTTTAAAGTTCATGAAAAAACAAGTCTAAGCTTGGGTGATTTTGATTTTTTAAGCGGTTTTTTTTTTGTTTTTTAAGCCTTAGATAGGTTTTTTATGGTTCCAGTGTTTTATAGGTTTTTTGGGTTAAAAATAGATTTTTGGGTAAAAAAACTTAATTCGTAATTTTTCGACCACCATAGTTGCCGGAATCTGGGCAAATCAAACAACATGTCGTCTAATTTTTTATTGGCAGATGCCCCTTTTGAAAATAAATAAATTAAAGGTCCAATCACAAGGGGCTTTTACGGTAGGCCCGCGTGGGCCCCTGACAAAATGGCCAGCGAGCTGGCCTAGCTTGTCAGTGCCAACAACGCCTGACCTTTATTTATTTTTTCTAATTCTTTTTTTAGATTAATGATTATTTTTTATGGTTTTTTCTCTAAAGTTTTTTTAATTTATATTTAAATCAATATCATTTTTTTTTATTTCATTTTGTTTGAAGAGTCTCTTTTAAATGATGATTGTTTTTTAGTTACACATTTAAATTTGAAGAGTTTTTCTGATTCTTCTATATATATATATATTTTATCTTTTGTATGGATGAATTTTATTTATTTTTTTTAAAAAAATATTTTCAAATAATGCTTCTAATATTCATGATGTTTTTTTTTCTTTTTTTGATAAATTTAATTTATGTCTGTATTTTTATTATTGTTTGCTTAAATAAAAAATTATTTTAATAAATAAGTTTAGCAAATACAAGCGGGTGAATATTTTATCTTTCGAGATTAAATATTTTATTGTACATCTATCTTTTAATTTTTAAAATTTTATTTTTAGGTATCATTAATAAATTCTTATTTATTTATATGGATAGTATTTAATTTATTTAATTATATATATACATAAAAAATTTTATTTGAATTTAATTTTTTTTAAATTATAAAAAAACATTGAATAAAATTATATATATAATTGTTTTATAAAAAATAAAAATATTTCATCCGCGGCACGATTACATTAACCAGTAATATTGAAAGGTCGTACTAGCAATGTTCACTTATAAATAGAACATTAGTTTCCCTCGTCTCGTCTCGTCTCCTCTCTCACTCAAAACAGTCGCCTCCATCTCTCTCTCTCTCCTTCTCTAATAGCAAATGCAGGCTGATTAAATCTCCAAATTAATCAATATCAATAATCACACTAGTCAACGCTGTAATTTTGATCACTTTTCTAGGGTTCGGGTGATGGCATCAGAGGATGTGAAAGCAAGCGAGTCTGCTGTTTCTACGATCGTGAATCTCGCAGAAGAGGCTAAACTTGCTCGTGAAGGCGTTAAAGCACCGGGAACTGCCCTTCTTAATATCTGCAAGTCCCTTTTCGCTGGTGGTGTTGCCGGTGGAGTGTGAGTTCTTTTTATTTACTATTTTTTTAGTGTTTTATTGGTTATTTTATTTAGGATTCAAACTTTTTTCTTGGGTGGAAGTGACTGTGATTTTAATTAATTCCTGGATAAAATTGGTTTTTTTAGTTAAGAAATGATTGTTGTTTACTATAAATTTCGTGAGAGAATTGATGGGTTCTTTTGGGTTTATAACGTATTGTTGTTTTTTTTTAAAAATATATATTTTAAAAATATATTAAAATAATTTTTAAAATCAGTATTTTATCTAAAATAAAAATATTAATTTAAAGTAAAAAAATATTTTTTTTTAAAATGCTTTTAAACGTAAAAATAAACAGTATCATAGAGTAATAAGGCTGTAAAGGGACTGTTTCTTTTTTTCTTTTTTAATGACTGTTATGGTTTGCCTTTTTTTTCCTCCATGAAAAGAAAAAAATAGTGCTTTTTTGTTGTGGATTAAAATATGTATAAATTTAGACTTTAAAGATAAAAGGTTTCCTGTTTTGAAATTTAATTTTTTTTTCTCGGAAAGGTAAAGGTCTGACTTTTCATATGAAATGTCGGGTTTTTTATGTTATGACGGGCTTGTGAAAATGTTAATATTGAGCGTTCATTGGTGGTCTGTTGGATATTAGCGGGAACTGCTGAGGTGTATAACTAAGGTGTGATTTTATGTATAGCCAATGAAGTCCATGGTTTCTTGATATTTTTACTTTCTTGTTTCGGTATCACTTGTTTGTTGATCGGAATCGTTCAATTACTGAGAAATAACTTAGTTATACAAATATTAGTGCAAAAGAAACCTGGTTTTGGCATCACAGAACCATTTAGTTTGTTGTCAAATGAGAAAATTTTAGTATATCGTTAATTTTCTTAACTGTTAAACCGGGTTTAGATTGACTTTGGTCTATGGTGGTGAGTTTTGGGCCATGGATGGTGAATAAACGACAGCATATATGTAAAATAACAACTTTAGCATAGATAAGAGACTACACAGAAATGATTTAATGAAAAAATGACTGCATCCATGTGAAAATAGAGGTGGCAGCCATTGAAGATAAGTTAAGGAATGGTTGTCTAATATTTATTATCATTCAGTGTGATTGAGGATGTTCCAATTTATTAATTAGCACAACTGTCTCGATATTACATGGCTAATAGCTATCATCACTAGACATTAGCAACTGAATTTTCATCTTTTGACACATGCACACTTGGGTGAGCATTTTCCATACTGAAGACATTATATGCGCTATTGTTTCAGGTCACGTACAGCTGTTGCTCCCTTAGAAAGACTAAAAATTCTATTGCAGGTAGTTTTTGCTTTAATTATTTGGCCATTTAGTTCTGACTTTCTGTATCATGGACAATTACATTGCATGCTGAATTTTATATTAATTTTAGAATTTCTCCATAAGCATTCTGCATGTATGAATCCTGTTTAACTAGAGTGAATTTACTTTTGAAACATGCAGGTTCAAAATCCTCACAGTATAAAATACAATGGAACGATTCAGGGTTTGAAATACATATGGAGAACTGAGGGCTTAAGAGGGATGTTTAAAGGAAACGGCACTAATTGTGCTCGAATTGTCCCAAATTCAGCAGTCAAGTTCTTTAGTTACGAGGAAGCATCCAAGTATGTTTTGGTGTTTCATTCTCTTTAATTTACTATCTATCAGCCTCCAGCAACATTCATTCCTACATATTAGTCTGGCTACATAAATTTTCTGTGTTTTGCTCTTTTTTTCTGTAAACAGGGGAATATTATGGTTTTATAGGCGGCAAACTGGAAACGGTATGGCCATCCCTCTTTTTTGTTCTATATGTTACTCTATTATATTTGTGAACTTCGTTTACTGTTGAAGTCCATTTTCTATTTTCTGACCTTTCATCACTTTTACACGGAATTCTTATCCTTTATTTCTGTTTGGTGAGGGTGGTGTCAATTTATGCATGCATTATTACGTGTCATCATTTTTGCACATGCACAGAATATGATCATCAAATTGAGTTGTACTGAACTCTGGGATTATCTTTAGCAAAGCTATTTTTGGCTTTCAAATTATAGCCATTGAGCTTAATGGATTTCTAGCTTGACAAGCACCACATTTTAGTTTCCCTCTTGCAGATGATGCACAGCTTACTCCTCTTTTACGTCTTGGAGCTGGTGCATGTGCTGGAATTATTGCCATGTCAGCAACTTACCCAATGGACATGGTTCGTGGTCGGCTAACTGTCCAGGTGCTGTGATCTATACGTACTCTTTGTGAACATGTGAAACCCCCTAGTCATCGTACCATTGATGACTTAAGATTGTCCATGTGAATACTTGCAGACAGACAAGTCTCCTCGCCAGTATAGAGGAATCGCTCATGCTCTCTCAACAGTCCTTAAGGAGGAAGGTCCCCGGGCTTTATACAAAGGCTGGCTGCCTTCTGTAATAGGAGTTGTAAGTGAATGGCTTGGTTTCTATTGCTTTCATCAGTCCTTGATTGTGCATCTGCACCATGGATGTCTATGTTCTTATGCATGGATGTCTAAGTTATCATCAGCATTGGAGTTTGCATTTCCTTCATTAGGTCATACCTATTCTTCAATGAAATACCAAGCCAAAATTTCTTTTTCAATCCTCATATATGCCGTTAGTGAATTATCTGTGTGCTTACTTAATCTAATGACCTGAAGTATGACGTTTACAGATACCATATGTGGGTCTGAACTTTGCTGTTTATGAATCTTTAAAAGACTGGTTGCTCAAAACGAAACCGTTTGGACTAGTTGAGGACAATGAATTGGGTGTGGCGACAAGGCTTGCATGTGGGGCTGCTGCTGGAACTTTTGGCCAGACAGTTGCTTATCCTCTCGATGTAATCCGACGAAGAATGCAGATGGTTGGCTGGAAGGATGCTGCTTCAGTTGTCACTGGTGATGGGAGGGGCAAAACAGCCCTTGAATATACTGGTATGGTTGATGCCTTCAGGAAAACAGTTCGTCATGAGGGGTTTGGAGCATTGTACAAGGGTTTGGTCCCCAATTCAGTGAAGGTCAGTGTAGTAACTTAGTTTTGATCATCTTATTTGGAATCCCTTGTTACTTTATCATTATCGTCTAAGGAGATCTTTTTGTTTTTTCCTTTTGCAGGTGATCCCTTCGATAGCAATTGCTTTTGTGACATACGAGATGGTGAAGGACGTTCTTCGAGTTGAGACGAGGATATCTGACTGAACTAATGAGAGGAATAAATTATCCGACTTGCAAGGGAAATAAAAGGAAATACAAGGACAGGGTCAGTTTTCGGGGATTATCTTACTTCGAGGTAGCGGGGAAGTTTAGAAGTTTATTTTTAGATAGTGTGATAGATATTGTGTAAGGGTTTGGTTTTTAAAGTGTTTTTTTTGTTTATAAATATATTGAAATAATATATATATTTTAAAATTTATTTTTAATATTAGTATAAAAAATAATTTAAATAATTTTTTTAAAATTTTTGGGAATGTGTAGCTATCCTTGTTCTCAAATATGCTTTTAGAGGGTGTTTGAGTGATTGTTTTTCAAAGTGTTTATTTGAGAGTTATAGTGATTGTTTTTCAAAGTGTTTTTTATTTGGAAATGCATCAAAATAATATATATATATATTAAAAAAATTATTTTTATATCAGCATATCAAAATAATCTCAAAACACTAAAAAAAAATTTCATTTAAAATAAAAATAAAATTTTAACTTGATGAAACTTGTTTCAAGGATGACCATGTTGCCCTTATGAATATGGGCTTTTTCAAAGCTCCTGGTAAGGATGACTTCAAACCTATTTTCTTTAAAACCTATTGAGAAGTGGTGAGTGATGATGTGTGGAAGCTTGATCATAAAGCTACTGAGAATGAGAATTTTAATAGGGATATCGTAGAAACTCTCGTGGTTTTAATTCCTAAATAGGAGAGGCCAACCAATTTTAAACACTCCTGTCCAATTAGTCTATATAGTGCTATCTACAAGCTAATTACAAAAGTTCTAATGAATAGGCTACATCCTTATCTTGATGATCTCATTAGTCCTCTTTAGAGCAATTTTATTCTGGGTCATAGTACTTCTGATAATGCTTTGATTGACCAGGAGGTAATGCACTATATACAAAGGACCATAAATAAACATGGAGCTTTAGCTGCAAAAGTCTATCTAGAGAAAGCTTATGACAGAGTTAATTAGGACTTTCTTCAGACTACTTTTGAGCAGTTTGGCTTTCTTCGGACTACTTATGAACATCTCACACCTTTTCTTTACAAATGACGCTATGTTATTTACAAAAGCCAGCAAGGCTTAAATACATGCCCTCGCTAGTGTCCTCACTAGCTTTTGTAATGTGTAAAGATTAAAAGTTAATTTGGAGAAATCTCGAGTCATGTGCTTTGGAAATGTTGGCAGGTAGCTCAAACGTGAGCTTTCCCAGCTCTCTACAATGAAGTTTGCTAGTAACCTGGGTAAGTATCTTGGCTTCCCATTGATGCAGGGAAGAGTTAAAAAAAAAATCTGATTTCAACTTCCTCCTAGAGAGGATTCAATCAAAGTTGGCATCTTGGAATAGTTGATTGTTGAACAGGGTAGAGAGGGTCATTCTTGCTAGATCAATGATTAGTACTATCCCCATATAATATATGCAGACGTTATGGCTTCCTCAGGCTATTTGAAATGGTATTGACAAAATCATTAGAAACTTTATTTGGAGCAGGTCTAATATAGGGCACAGTTTTAATTTTATAAATTGGAATACTATTTCACACCCGAGGAAATTTTAAGGGGTTAGAAATCAGAGAATCAAGGCTAGCTAATATTGTTTTGCTAGGCAAGCTAGTATGACAGATTCGTAGTGATGGGGAGAAACAATGGGTTTACATTCTAAAGCACAAATACTTGAGGCATACTGACTTTTTGCAAAGACTATTCTAATGCATATATCACATGGAGAGCTATTCATAAAGCCTTCATTCTATTACGTGATGGGTTCTCATATAAGGTTGGTAGGGAGGAGCTCTCCTTTTGGTTTGACAAGTGGATGGATATTGGCCCTATTAGTGGGAAAATTGATTTGGTACACATCAGTGATTTAGACTTGAGAATCAAAGATTTGTGGCTTGCCGATACTTGGAATTTCAACAACTTGGCGATGGTGCTGCCTGACTTTGTGAAACACCTCATTATGACAGTCCATATTCCCTCCACTCCTTGTCCAACTAACATGGTGATTTGAGGAATGAATGATACATGTTTCTATACCTCTAAACCAACATTTCTTCGGTTACTAAACAGATCAAAGACGCTACTTGTTAATTCTATTTGGCCTTGGGTTTAGAAATTAAAGGCTCTTGAGAAAAAAAAATGCATGATGCTTTGGCAGATTGTCTATGATAGTTTTTCCACAAACATGCTTAGATACATAAGGAACATTGCTAACTCTTCCATTTGTGGCTGCTATAACCAGGAGGAGGAGACTACTTTGCATTGCTTGCGAGCTTTCTAGGGACATGTGGAAAAAGTTGGGTTTTGTTAATGCTCATGATTTTTGGAACTCTCATGTGGTTCTGGTGTAGAGATATTGGTTCTTCCAACGAGTCTTTCATTTTTCTTTTGGGTATATGATGGATCTGGAGGTGCAAGAACATTATTGTATATGGTGATAATTATAAAGGTGACAATTGGATTTTAAGATAGATTATCCTTCTTAAGGATAATCTTTGTAATGCTTTCACCAGGCCTATTGTCAACTGTAAACATGAAATTACTATTTCTTGGTGTAGACCTGCTGAGAGGTCTGTGAAATTGGATGTTGATGGGAGCTCGCAAGGTAATCCTGGGAAGATTGGTTTTGGAGGCATCATTAGAAATAATTTCATGGTGGCTAGTAGTTTTTATCGGTTTGGTGGCATTCGCACTAACCTGCTTCCAGAACCTCTAGGTATTAAACATGGATTATCTCTTGCTTGGAATTAAGGCTTTAGGAGGATCACCTGCAATTCTGATTCTCTGAATGCCTTGAGACTTACTCACGAGGAAAACTCCACTTTTCATAGGCTTGTGGCTATTATCATGGATATCAAAGAGCTTCTCTTAAAGGATTGGGAGATCCGTCTTGCTTATATGTTAAGGGAAGCTAACTAATGCGCAGATTTCTTGGCTAAGCAAGAAGCTCAAAATTTATCAGAGTTTTGCATCCGAGAAGACTCACCTTCAAGATTAAATGCCCTCATGCTTAGAGGTTCCATGGGTTCTTGAGTTTAGTTTGTTCTTATTTTTCCGTTGTACCAAAAAAAAATAAAAATTGACCGGACCCTAATTTCATGGTGGCTAGGGTCATTGGCGAAGACATTGACAAGAATTGTTTTTTCATCATGGCTCCATCTTTTCTTTCTTTTTCACGGGACAGATTGTCAAAATACCTTTCATGCAACATGGTATTACTTGAAGAGCTAGCCGGAAGCTGTGAGTAAGGCGATATAAAGCCAAGGTAAGTACGGATAAGATTTATTAGTTTTGGGTTTTACATGTTAATTTTCATTTTCTTGTTCGATGTCGTTTTGTATAACATAGTTTTTATTTACTGAAAAAGAATTTGCTCTTTCTCCATAAAAAAGTTCTTCCAATAATTTTGAATTTAATATTTTCAAAAAAACACGTATAATATTTTTGTGTTTACAAGCCAAAGTCTTAACATAAAAAAATATTCATATTTATGTTTTTAATTATTTTTATATATTTTCAAATCTGAGGTGGTCATTACACGTAACACTCCTCTTGACAAAAATATGATAGAAGGATAAAAAAACCCTTTAACAAAACAAAAGTAAATGTAGACTCTATAAATAAATTTGTGCACAAGAGAGTACATTTCATAGAGAGACGAACACAGAGGCAAAACTTATCATTAATCCCTCAATTCAGTGCTCTTACCTTTATATGTTGAATTCATGTTCCAGTTCACATAATACAAGGGCTAATGAGAGAGACTAGTTGCCGAAAGGAAACTTAGGTTTTACGAGAGATGACGATTTAGCTATTGTTTTCAGCAAAATCAAGGGAGCAACATAAATTCTGTATAATGTAACTGACTAACAAATATTTTAAAAACAATCATCAATAGGATATTCTTATCAACAAAACTTTCTGAATTTAAAAAAAAAAATTAAGAAATGAAAAGCAACCCATCACAATGAAAAACCCAAATGAATATACTGTAATGAGAAATGCTATTGAGGGCTCCTAAGATGCCCTCTGGCCTCTAATGGGCATTTTTGAGAGCATCTCCCTGAGATAATCATAGCGACTTTGGTGATATTCAATCCATATGCATAGCTGCCTTATTGCTTCCCTCTTCTCCTCTCCGAGGTCTAATATCCCCTCATCCTTTTCTTTCATCATCGTCTCCAATGCTACCACCTTTTTCTCCAGTTGGTTGATAGCTTTGGTCAAATTCTCCTTCTCCACTCCTTCCTTGCTCACCTTGACCTCTAATTGCTCAACCTTCTCCTTTAATGCCGATTCGTGTTCTTTTATATCTTGTAGCTGCACAACTAAATTACCTACTTCCTTTCTCAGTTTTTCGTTTTCATTATTTGTGTCCCCAAACCAATTCTTCGCAATCAGAATCTCCTTTGAAACTACCAAAATACAGTTCTCATACCTGTTACAATCTTCTTCAAACTTCATGGTCAAAGCATCCAGTCCTAACAATGAATTGTTTACTTTTTCTGAGATATCTGCAACCATACTGTGATAAGCTTCATTATTTGCGGTGATTATCCCGGACAATACAGCAACCCTTTCTTCAAGCACTCTCTGTTCTTGTTGATACTTCTCTTCCGCTTTTCTAAAGGTGTCTTCATTCTCTGTTAGTAATTGTTCCGTGACACGGAGCTTCTGGTTTGACAGCCGGAGCTTAACTTCTATATTTCGCACATTCTCGACCAAGGTGTTAAGTTCATCTCCTTTTACTTCAAGATCTCTCTTCAGGTCCTCAATCATCTCTTCCAACTGCTCTACCATCTGATCTCTAGAACCCAAATGCTTTTGGAATTCTTCTGCCATGTCTTGAACTTTCCTTTCTGCTACTGCAAGACTCAACTTGCACTCCTGAAACCAGCCTTCAACTTGCTTATGCTCCTCATTTAGCTTTTTGTGTGCCTCCTCCTGTTCATCCAGCATTCTCCGATGCTCTGCAATCTGGCTCACGAGCTCAGATTTCTGATTTTCCATTTCGGTTAGGTTTTCTGAAAATTCTTCCTTCTCCTTTTCAAGCTGCAATTGCATTTGGTTTTTCTCAGTCTGCAAAGAATCCAATTCCTGATGCAGATTGTTGACCTGTTCCGTTAATGCCATTATCTGAGCAGAAGCTTCAATCTCCCCATTTGTATGTCTCTCCTGGAGGGCAGATAACTCAAACTCTCTCTCTGTTTGTGTTTTTTCCATTTCAAGGATCTTTTCTTGTAATCTCACCATTTCCTCTCCCAATCGCTCCCTTTCCTTGGTTTCAGTACTTATTTGCTCCCCAAGATCAGTTTTCTGGTTGCACAGAGTCTCCACCTCTAGTTCCAGATCATTGATTTGTGCTGAGCAACTTTCTTTTTCTGCCAGGACTCTTTGTTGATCTTCAGTCTTGCTTACTATCTCCTCTTTCAAATTTTCTATCAGAATTCGATATTCTGAAATTTCTAGAGTTTTATTCTCGAGTTGCACTTCAAGTTCAACTTTCTGGCTGCGTAGAGACTCCAGTTGTTGTTGTAACAAGTTGACCTGATCAATAAGCCCCTCAACTCGAGTCGATGCTTCATTACCTCTACTTACCATCTGTTCCTCCAATTCTGCTTTCTGGGCATGAATAGATTTGAAGTCTGCTAGCAGAGTATCGACCTGCACTGTCAAACTCTCTGTTCTAGAGAATGATTCATTATAATTTTCCTCGAGTTTCTTCATGAGAGCAGAAAGTTCATCCCCTCTCACTTTCGACATCATTTCAAGTTCCAAAATCCGGGCTTCTAATCCCTGATTCTGTTCTCCCAGTTGCTTTGCTTCAGCCACCTTGCTTTCAATCTGCACCTCAAGATCTCTATTCCGGGCTTGCGATGATCCCAGCTCCAGCTCCAGACCTCTTACTTGTACCTCCAATCCATTTATCCGAGTTGATGATTCATTCCCATGTGTCTCGTGCATCTCTGCAAGAGATGAGTACTCCCTTTCCCTGTCACCCAATTTATCCTTTAAGTGACCTGATTCACCTACGAGTCCATCAATTGTGTTTTGTGCCTGCTCCATCTCATTTGAGATTTCAGATAATTTCAAGGTAAGAGAATCATTCTCCCTCTTGGTGACACTCAGATTATGGGTAAATTCTGCAACTTGATGTTCTGCAGATTCCAGCTGTTGCTTCATGATAGAAAGTTCTGCTTTAAGAGCTTCTAGTTCTTGCCCTGTGGTAGCTTTTTCTTCTTGCAGCTGATCAGTCAAGATTCTTAAGTCTTCTCCAATCTTCTCACTCTCTTCAATGCTTCTCATGGCAGCCTCTTTCTCCAAAATCATGCCATCTTTCTCTTTGTTCAGTTCCTCCATTCTTTGATTCAGTTCTGCTTCTATCACGCCAGCAGAATCTAGTTTTTGCTTCAGTTCTCCATTCTCAGCCAAAAGTCGTGCTTTACCAGTGTCTGAGCTTTCAACTTCGAGCTTCAAATTTCTGATGACCTCCTCTTCTTCTTGAATCTTGATCAAAGCTGTCTCATATTCCAACGTCAAAGCTTCTCTGATCTTCTCACTCTCTTCAATGCTTCTCATGGCAGCCTCTGTCTCCAAAATCAGGCTATTTTTCTCTTTGTTCAGTTCCTCCAGTCTTTGATTCAGTTCTGCTTCTATCAAGCCAGCAGCATCTAGTTTTTGCTTCAGTCCCCCACTCTCAGCCAAAAGTCGGGCTTTATCAGTGTCTGAGCTTTCAGCTTCGAGCTTCAAATTTCTGATGACCTCCTCTTCTTCTTGAATCTTGATCAAAGCTGTCTCATATTCCAACTTCAAAGCTTCTCTGATCTTCTCACTCTCTTCAATGCTTCTCATGGCAGCCTCTGTCTCCAAAATCAGGCCATCTTTCTCTTTGTTCAGTTCCTCCAGTCTTTGATTCAGTTCTGCTTCTATCACGCCAGCAGCATCTAGTTTTTGCTTCAGTCCCCCACTCTCAGCCAAAAGCCATGCTTTATCAGTGTCTGAGCTTTCAGCTTCAATCTTCAAATTTCTGATGACCTCCTCTTCTTCTTGAATCTTGATCAAAGCTGTCTCATATTCCAACTTCAAAGCTTCTCTGATCTTCTCACTCTCTTCAATGCTTCTCATGGCAGCCTCTCTCTCCAAAATCAGGCCATCTTTCTCTTTGTTCAGTTCCTCCAGTCTTTGATTCAGTTCTGCTTCTATCAAGCCAGCAGCATCTAGTTTTTGCTTCAGTCCCCCATTCTCAGCCAAAAGCCGTGCTTTATCAGTGTCTGAGCTTTCAGCTTCAATCTTCAAATTTCTGATGACCTCCTCTTCTTCTTGAATCTTGATCAAAGCTGTCTCATATTCCAACTTCAAAGCTTCTCTGATCTTCTCACTCTCTTCAATGCTTCTCATGGCAGCCTCTCTCTCCAAAATCATGCCATCTTTCTCTTTGTTCAGTTCCTCCAGTCTTTGATTCAGTTCTGCTTCTATCACGCCAGCAGCATCTAGTTTTTGCTTCAGTTCCCCATTCTCAGCCAAAAGTCGGGTTTTATCAGTATCTGAACTTTCAGCTTTAAGCTCCAAATTTCCGATGACCTCCTCTTCTTCTTGAATCTTGATCAAAGCTGTCTCATATTCCAACTTCAAAGCTTCTCTGATCTTCTCACTCTCTTCAATGCTTCTCATGGCAGCCTCTTTCTCCAAAATCATGCCATCTTTCTCTTTGTTCAGTTCCTCCAGTCTTTGATTCAGTTCTGCTTCTATCACGCCAGCAGCATCTAGTTTTTGCTTCAGTCCCCCATTCTCAGCCAAAAGCCGTGCTTTATCAGTGTCTGAACTTTCAGCTTCAATCTTCAAATTTCTGATGACCTCCTCTTCTTCTTGAATCTTGATCAAAGCTGTCTCATATTCCAACTTCAAAGCTTCTCTGATCTTCTCACTCTCTTCAATGCTTCTCATGGCAGCCTCTCTCTCCAAAATCAGGCTATCTTTCTCTTTGTTCAGTTCCTCCAGTCTTTGATTCAGTTCTGCTTCTATCACGCCAGCAGCATCTAGTTTTTGCTTCAGTTCCCCATTCTCAGCCAAAAGTCGGGTTTTATCAGTATCTGAACTTTCAGCTTTAAGCTTCAAATTTCCGATGACCTCCTCTTCTTCTTGAATCTTGATCAAAGCTGTCTCATATTCCAACTTCAAAGCTTCTCTGATCTTCTCACTCTCTTCAATGCTTCTCATGGCAGCCTCTTTCTCCCAAATCATGCCATCTTTCTCTTTGTTCAGTTCCTCCAGTCTTTGATTCAGTTCTGCTTCTATCACGCCAGCAGCATCTAGTTTTTGCTTCAGTCCCCCATTCTCAGCCAAAAGCCGTGCTTTATCAGTGTCTGAACTTTCAGCTTCAATCTTCAAATTTCTGATGACCTCCTCTTCTTCTTGAATCTTGATCAAAGCTGTCTCATATTCCAACTTCAAAGCTTCTCTGATCTTCTCACTCTCTTCAATGCTTCTCATGGCAGCCTCTCTCTCCAAATTCAGGCTATCTTTCTCTTTTTTCAGTTCCCCCAGTCTTTGATTCAGTTCTGCTTCTATCACGCCAGCAGCATCTAGTTTTTGCTTCAGTCCCCCACTCTCAGCCAAAAGTCGTGCTTTATCAGTGTTTGAACTTTCAGCTTTAAGCTTCAAATTTCTGATGACCTCCTCTTCTTCTTGAATCTTGATCAAAGCTGTCTCATATTCTAACTTTAAAGCTTCTCTGATCTTCTCACTCTCTTCAATGCTTCTCATGGCAGCCTCTTTCTCCAAAATCAGGCTATCTTTCTCTTTGTTCAGTTCCTCCAGTCTTTGATTTAGTTCTGCTTTTATCACGCCAGCAGAATCTAGTTTTTGCTTCAGTTCTCCATTCTCAATCAAAAGTTGTGCTTTGCCAGCATCTGATCGTTCAGCTTCAAGCCTCAAATTTCTGATGATTTCTTCTGCTTCTTGTATCTTGTTCAAAGCTGTTTGATGTTCCCACTTTAAAGCATCCCTTTCCTCACTTGTAGCTCTCAACTTACTCCTCAGTTCAGCAACGTCTAGATTTGCTGCTTCAAGTTCTTGCTTTATGCCATCTGTTATCTTTTCACTTTCAAAACGACCATTTTTACTGCCTTTGTGCTTAGAAGAATCATCAGATTCTGAGTCTGAGCTAGATGAAGATGAGGTATCTTTTCCATGTTTGCCATTAACTTTCTCTCTCAGCTCTCCCTTCAGATGATCATATTGTCCATAGAGCAAATGGTACTGTTTCTGGACATCCTCAATTAGCTCAAGAAGAGGCTCTTTTTTGGAGTTTTCTACTGAGAGGCCATCTCGTTCTTCAAGATCTTCCTCTTTGATAAGCTTCAAGATCCTTTTTACCTTGTCATCAATTTCTGAGCAGGAAAGGTCTTAAAGTTAAATATTGACCAAATTTACAATGGAAAAGATGAGCTTAAGGCACAAAACAATAAGCCTGCAGAGACAACTCAAAATGTGCTGTGAGAAAGGTGATAAAATTCATTTTTTCCAGTTTTCATAATGCCATTTCACCACCTCCAAAATTACTGGTACAGAAAATCACCTGTTTTAGTTTCTTTTAGCTGTTCATCTTTCTCCGGATCAATGTGAGTTCCAATGAAGGATTTTAATGATTCACGGAAATCGTGCTTTTTCTTTGTCATCCTCTTTAAATTTTCAATCTGACTTTCCTTGGCAGCTATATGTTCAGAAATGCATTCTCCATCTTCTGTTCGAAATTATAAAATCTGCATATCAGGATTTTGATAATTAAACACAATAAGATTCCAGCTGCTTATTAATGGTTTACCAAAATTGAACATGCGTATAAGCAGTTAAATGAAGTGGGTCAGCCATGAGAAGATAAATGATCAACAAGTGGCTTGCAAGATCAGTCATTTGAAGCGAACACCACACAAATGAAATCATTCAAGCAGAAAGTTAGAGATCTTATTGAACTATTCAAACAACACTTACCAGGCTCTATTTGTGAAATACATCAATCAGTAAAGAAATTGACTTTGACCTGTTCTACGCTAATAATATAACTTCGGCAGACAGCCTGCAGCTCATGGTTATACAAATGTCCCAACATCAATAAAATTCTCACCATCATCCTAGAAACAGGATAATAGCTCCGATTTGATGTTAACTTTGACGAAATTTGAAATGCAGAATCAGATGTTGATAGTGAAATGAAAATCAATCCAGTTTGAATTAATAAAATCTGAGTATTTCTTTGATACACTTAAAAGGCTATATCTGTATGAGATGGGAGTTAAAGACTGTTTTGAAAGTATAGCTGTTAAACTGGATATGTCCGGTCCCTACTAAAACTCAGCTATTAAAAGGCAAATTATAAAACAATCCCAAACACCCACTAACATCATCGTTTCATTAGGTAAAATCAAACACAGACAAAAACCCATGTCACATTTGGATTCCCAATCACAACCAAGCAAATAAAGTTGCGTATCCTCACTAATAACCATATTTCAGATCCACCCATTTCCAAAATCCCATGTTCTTTTCACTGTAACAAGTCCCACTAAAAGAGCCATTTTTTCAAAACCATGGACCCAACACACCAATAAACTTCCCCTTCTTAAAAGACCATTTTCCAACTAAAAATGGATAATTAAACAGCCAAAGATGTCATTACAGATCTGGCACCACCTCATAACCACTAATAAGGAATCAAATCAAAGCACCCCAGAATAAGTAGAAGCCAAATGAGAATTCTTTCAAGAGTAGAAAATGACAGCTTAATATTGTTAAAAGTGAGCTGTTCTTTTTGGTATTTTCTTTTTCCAGTAATATAACACGCTACTCCTCAAACATAATTAAAACTGATTTAAGATTCATATTAAAATCCACTTTCAAAGCTTGAAACTATTTTTCCACCATAGAAACCTACAAACGGCATAAAGTTAAATTAAAGAAAATCTTCTTTTTTTGCTTACCAGGAAATTTCCTTTGCTTTCACTTTCAATCTTCCCTGGTAAGCTTAGCTCACGCTTGCCAAAAAAATCCAAGATTTGAACTAAAAAACAAGAAGAAAGAAAAAATTAAACTAAACAATTAACCAGAGAGATTTCCAGCTAAAAAATACAATCAATCTTCAAAAAACAATAATAATAAATAAAAAATTAACCAGAACTAGAAAAAATCATGATCGTAACGTAATTACTTCTAATCAGACTAACAAAAACCTTAACCAACACAGTCAATAAAAGATTAAAATCAGGAAACTAAACAAATAAACGAACAAACAAGCAGGAAACGATCAGCATATGCTAATCAATCAGCAATTAACTATTTAGTCCACTAGAAACGAACTTCAAATTATCAAAAACAACAACTTGATCGACCAAAAAACTAGCTAAAAATAATTTTAAAAAAATCAAGAAAAGATGGAGTAACATAAGCAAATGAAGTTAGAAGGCTGAAATTCCTAGTTAAGCATAAATTAGGTGCAAAAATTTCTGAGATTGATCAAGATCATGATCAAGAATTAATTACCTGTAATTCCAGCTCGGAAGAAACTTAAGAAAAACGAAACGCTCTAAAATTTTAAACTGAGGAGAGAGAGACTGAGAGAGAGTTTCAAAACGACCGGTACAGCATTTTCTTGCTTTTCAATTTGAGGGGGAGGATGGAATCTTTGGAACCTTCTCTCTTGATCTAATCATCCTCGTACTTTACTTTTTATTACAATAAAGCCACTGAGATGTCACTGAATGTGAAGATAAATATCGTGAGTTTTTGCTGCGGAAAACGGGAGATTTTATTTTCTCGGAAATAAAGAAATGATTGGTAGTTTGCGGGGCCCATTTGTATGAGTTGTTTCCCGCGCCTAGGTGGATATCTTGTCTGGATTTGAGTTTTTTTCACTGTGCTCGTGCATGTATATTCTCCACCAATCATGCCTTTGTTGAATGGTTCACGTGGCTTTTAATTTCGAGTGGAGAGAAAAATAGGAAAATCATTTCTCAGTCACCAAATTTCATTAAACCAATAATACTCAATATATAGCCTTCGTGATGGCATAAGTAAATGACAATTATACCCATTATCACAAAGATGTCCTTTCTATTTATCTGAATAGAAATAGAGATAAAAAAAAAAGATATTCTTTAATTCAATGGATATGATTTATTTTTTAAATAACTTCACACCTGTTATTAACTCTCAATTTTATTTAAATATAATGAATGATACTTTTTAATATTATAAACCTTATCTTATTTAATTTTCTTTTTATTATCATCTATGATCTCTTATCTCCACATATTATCTTGTTATTTATTCTATTGGCATTGGTGTCTTAATGATTTTCTCTGGCTTTAAAAAGAATGAGAAGTAAATCCTAATATTTCTAAATGGAAATCTACACTTGAAATAGAAAAAAATATTATTATTATTATTTTCTTTCTTTATTATTGTTTTTCTTTCTGTTTTGTACTAAACAAGGCTACTATAGAAAAAATAAATATTATGATAGGAAAATTAAAGCTAACAATAAAGAGGAGATAATTATTAAAAAAATAGTAAATAGAAATAGAAATATAATGAATAGTGAGATATCAACAAAAAGAAAATCCACACTTGACAAACTCGTGACTTGTATTATTAAATACTAGGATAATCTCATAAAAAGTAAAAGTAAATTAAAACAAATTATGAAGTATAATTCTAATTAACCCAATGATTTGAGTTAATCAGGTTAACCAACCAAATTTGTAATCTCATTCATGAGATCGAAATAACCTCATAGAAAATAAACTAAAACAAATCATGAAATCTAATTTTTAATTGACCAAATGTTGAAGGATGAAACTGAAAAAAAATTGATTAAAAAATATTTTAAAAAACTAACGTGTTAACCCATCAAATTCATAACAAAGGTCATAATATTGAAATAACTTAATAGAAATTAAATTAAAATAAATTATCAAGTATAAATATTTAAATTTAATGTCAAAAAGATAAGATTGATAATTGAAAAAAAATCTAAAAAAAAAAGAAAAGAAAAGAAATCACATATCACCACGCGAGGAGGTGAACAGTGAATTCCTCTCCTCAATTAATATTTGTTATAATTCTTCTTTTTCTTATTTGATAATTTATCTGTGTTTCAGCTAAAAACCTATCTTTCATATGTTGGAGAATAGTGCGATCATGAGCAAACTTTATCATCCTAATTCTATCTAATGAAATTAAACTATTTTATCTAACAAAACTAAGTATAAGATGTCAGTAGACATGTGCAGCTCTTTTTAAAAAAAGTTTTTTAGCAGAGATTGTTGCTTGACACCATGTGCAATCTCCATGAGAAGAAAAGGTTGAACAAATTAGCAAAAAGCAAAACAGGCTACAAAGAAAGACGATGCCATATTTGATTATTGAACAAATATTGGCACGAGTTTACAAGCTGTTTGTTTAATGAAAGAATTAATGTTGTTAAAACCAGAATAACAGCATTAATAAACAAAAGAAGAAAATGTCTGCAAATCTCTTCTAAGCCACTCTCTTGATATGAACAGTCTTCTTTGATATTGCTTCTCTGAGATGATCATAGCGGCTGCGATGGTAATCGACCAAGATACAAAGCTGCCTTATGGCCTCCCTCTTCTCCTCACTAACACCCAGAAAAATATCTTCCTTGTGTTTTACCTGCTGCTCTAAATATACTACCTTTCTCTCAAGCTGACTAACAGAATTCAGCTTTTCTCCTCCTTCCTTGCTCAGCTTTGCTTCCAGTTTCCACACCTTTTCTCTTAGCAAGAGCTCCTTCTCTTCCTTGCCATTCAGTTGCAATGTCAAACTATCCACGTTATGTTTCAGCTTTTTTATCTCATCCTTTGTTTCTGTGATCCATCTCTTCGCAAACTGAAGCTCGTTTGAGATTCGGCAAATGGGGTCCGAGAGAATTTCATTGTCCTCGTAGAATTTCTTGAGCATTGTTTCCGCTCCTGAAAATACCTCTCCTGCATCCAATAACATCTCCCTTATCTTCCTCAATTCAGCTTCAAATGCTGTTGTTTTTTCATTAAGCTCTATGTTTTCTTGATCAAGTCTGTCTTTCATCTTCTTGTAGCCATCTTTGGTTTCAGCATGAATTTGTTCGGCAACTAAAATCCTCTGATACAAGATTCGAATATGATTTTCCATTTTCATGTGGAAGCTCCCTGCTAGTTCTTCTATCTTCCTTTCTAAAGATTGAGGATTTGTCCTTGGGGAATCCAGCGACCGATATTTTGGAGAATCCAATGACCGATATTTTGGAGAATCCAGCAAATGATGTCTGACTACTTTAGTCTCCTCAGTTAGCTTTTTTATAGTATCCTCCTTGTCTTTCAGGATTTTCTGCTGCTCTTCAATCTTGCTCGTTAAATTGTGAACTTCATTTTCCATCTGAAACTGGATTTGCATAACATCTCGCCTTAGTCTCTCGTTTTGTGTCTCCAATAAACTCTTCTCACTCAGCAAGGAATCCAAATCCTGTTGTAAGCTAAAAACCTGTGATTTCAAGGCCATAATCTGAGTAGAAGCTTCATTCTCTCTGCTCTCATATTCTTTCTGACAAGGAGAAAAGGAATCCCCTCTATCTAATAAGATCCCCTCCAGTTCTAGTATTCTAGCGTGCATCCTCTCCCCTTCTTCTCGCAACTGATCTGTCTCTTGGTTCTTACTTCTTATCAGCTCTTCCAGCCTGTTCTTTTGGTTTCGGATAGAGTTCGCTTCTAGTTCCAGGTCCTCTCTTTGCACAAGAAAGGTTTCTTTCTCTTTTAGCAGTTCCTGTTCAGTTATAGCCTTCTTTGCTATTTCACCTTCCAAAGTCTCTGTCCGGAGCAGGTTTTCCACAACTTCTTTGGTTTTCATGTTCAGTTGAGCTTCCAGTTGAGATTTCTCACCTCGAAAGGAGTCCAATTCCTTCTGCAAAATATTAATTCGGTTCTTTAAGCCCTTGGCTTGAGCTGATACTTCCTTCCGCTTACTTGCTTCCAGTTTAGCATTCTGAGAACGTAAAGAAACCGTCTCCAACTGCAGATTGTTGACCTGTGCCATTAGATCTTCAATTCTAGATGTGAAATTCTTCTCACCATCCTTCAGTTGCTTCTGGATTGTAGATATCTCATCCCCTTTCTCTTTTGACATCAGTTCAAGTTCCGAAACACGTGAAAGCAGCTGAGAGTTTTTCTCTTGAAGATGTTTAGCTTCAGCTGCTTTGTTTTCAATCTGTGCCTCGAAATCTTTCTTCAGGGTGCACAAGGAATCCATCTCAGTTTTCAGTGTAGCTAACTGTCCCTCCAGCTCCTTTATCTGAGCTGATGCTTGACTGTCATGAAGCTCATGTACCTTCACAAGAGCTGAAAGTTCCCTATTTTGCTTGTTGACGGTGTCTGCTTCTTGTAATTCTGCGCTGTATTTGGTGCGTAAAGCTTCGTTTTCAGCAGTAGCAGAGGTCAACCTATGCTTCAGCCCAGTTACTTCTAAGCTTGCAGCATCAAGTTCCCCAGCAGTGCCGTCTGATGCTTCAAGATGCATATCTATGATGAGGCTACTGGCTATGTCTGGAGAATAATACTCTGAATCGGAGAAGGATGAAGAGGAAGAACTTTCCTGCTCTTTCCTGCCTGGAGCCTTGTTCCCCATCTCTGCTCTGAGATAATCATATTGTGCGTGGAGAGACTGGTACTGTTTGTGAAAATCCTCGACAAGTTCAACAAGTTCTGATCTTTTCTTTGAATCTTCCGGGATCTTACCCTTCTTGGCTGGGCCATTATTCTGTATAAGCTTCAAGATCTTTCCCACTTTATGTTCAATGTCTGCAAATTAAATAAGACGAAAATATGGAATTCAATATCTAAACCTTCAACAACTGGCTGTAACTAGTATATCTGCACTCTATTCTTTAAAGCAGGAAATTAAACATCTTTGGGAATGAAACCACAAAGCTCAAGATTCTATGAAGAACAGATAACTGGTGAGAAGTATAGGGAAAGGCCTGTTAAGAAATGTACTCAAACTTCAGCAATTCTTGTGAGATTCAAATTGTAATATTTTTGCACAATTGCCTTCAGTCTAAACTCTAATTAGAGAGCCAAATGCTGACATAACTGGTAAAACGAAGATATTCAGTTTTAGCAGAAAATTTCTCTCTTGAACTTGGACGCTTATAGATACTGAAAATGCGTTCTTTTGGCCTCAGTTCTTGAGTATCATAACCTGCAGTAGTGCAGATTTTAGGAAATTTGAGTTTGTACATAAGAGATACTGCACCTCTTTTAGTCTCTTTCATTTGTTCGATGTTTTCAGGATCTTCATGGCTGCCTACGAACTCCATCACCTTCGGAACGCCGCTTGATTTATAATCGGGAATTTACAGCCAACTCGAACAAATTAATGAAATGCACTCTTCATCTGAAGCATATCAGCTGAAGATCCTATACGATAAAAGGCATAACCACCACCATCATCCATTGAAATAAAAGAAGAAGTGCTGGTTGCATTATGAAATTCAATATCCATGTGTTGAAGAATGAAACGTGCACACAACTTATTAAACCCTCATTAATTTCTGAAAAGATCATTCACAGTTCAGTATATGTGCATGGAATTGCGGTAGAATGTATTGATTTCATTGCCTTGAGTCTAAGGTTCCTTGATATTAATTTAAAAGAAAAGAGGGTGTTGAATCTAAAACCTGGAGAAGCTTAGTCAGGAATTGCAGCAGACCAATTGACATTAGCCATAGATAAATTAATGTTATCAGATAATTTTAATTTCTCTAACCCCCTACATCAAGCATAGAGGGCTTCGATCCACACTTGACTATGACAAACATGGTCCACCGAGAAAACAGTACTTCCAGTCGACATAAAAAAGAGTGAATTACATCTCTAGACGTGGAATGTTGGTCAGCAAAATATTATACTGTCAATTTCATAGGGCCACCAGTCCCCCGACATTTTGAAACTCGTTACTCAAATTACTATTTTATGCTTTCACATACAGACACACACACCTGGGATCCACCACAAAATAAACCATTTTATTACATTGTTTATATGTAATAGAATTTAGGCAATGTGAGCTTAAACAAGATGAAATCATGAAAGTGACAAACAGTTTAGATGCGAAGATTTTTTAATATTGAAAATAAGAATTTTGCAGAACGTTTCATTGGGTAAAGTAGTGTTCGTAGTAATTATTTTTTAAATTTTTTTTTAATATAAATATATTAAAACAATCTAAAAATATAAAAAAATAAATCTAAAATGAATTTCAAAATTTTTAAAAGCATGATTTGATCACGAAAACATACACTATCTAAATGGGTTTGCGTAGATCGTTAGCACCTCAGCTTGTATCTTAGGCTACATGAGTTTGAACTCTCCTTGTACCCTCGAGGGCTACGCCCTCTCTTTTATCAAAGGAGAAGGAGAAGGAGAAGGAGAAGAAAGAGGCATTGTTCCATTAAAACCAATCAAGAAGAGAAGCAAATTATTAGATAAATGGATCTAATGATCTAGCAATCAATCAAACCCAAAGATTGATGCAATAAAGACAAAAAAAAAACACACCCAGATGGGAAGATTTGAGACTTTTAGGTGTTATTATTCTTTTCATGTTCCTGTCCCTTTTTTGTGGATTAAAAAAATGGCATCCTTTCTTTTTCAATCATTCTGTATTTCCCTGGAAACCAATGGAACTGTAAGAAGAAAAAAGAAGATACCTGTGATGGGAAGGGGGTTTTTTGACTGCAGATCTGAATCCAACAAGAGTCAAAAAGTTAAATGTCATTGAGCAAGAGATTAAGCCAAAAAATAAAAGGTAAATAAAGAAGAAAATTTGTACATGACTTCTTTTTAATTCCCCTTTTTTGTCCTTGCCACTTGCCAGGAGAAGGAAATTTTGGCGCTTCTTTTGAAACTAATACCCTTCGATTCTTATTTTATTACAATTCAAACCAACGAAAGCACCGCGAATTCTCGCCGTGTCATCAAAACAAGCTATCGCGATATTTGTTTCTTCTGCGGTGCAAATTATTTGGCACCAAGAATCTACCGATAAGTGTGCCACTTCCCACCCTTGGAAAATTTACTCTTTTCATAAAATTATTAAAGAAATGTTTTCACTGTTTAAAATTAAAAATAACACTTAAACATCAATAAATGCCACGGGATCTTATATATATATATATATATATATATTCTAACTTATAACCTAGCTAATAAGATA
Organism: Populus trichocarpa; assembly: GCF_000002775.5. Taxonomy (NCBI): domain Eukaryota; kingdom Viridiplantae; phylum Streptophyta; class Magnoliopsida; order Malpighiales; family Salicaceae; genus Populus; species Populus trichocarpa. The sequence goes on along the minus strand of NC_037287.2, from coordinate 15,448,247 downwards.
CTGTTTTTTCTTGTGATTTTTTAGGTTGTAACATGGCCTGGAGCATGTTAAAGTTCAAAGAATCACAAGTGCGTAAAAATAACAATTTAAAGCAAAATTTAGTTAATTTTGTATTTAAGAATAAAGAGAGTCTTCATATATAATTTATACACAAACTAGTTCGGTTTTTATCAAAAAAATAATCAAACCAAATTTTTTTAGGACAAACACCGGTTCAAACCGGTTTGGCTTAGTTTTTTCTGGTTTAGCTCGGTTTTTTCGGTCTGGCTTGGTTTTTTTCCGGGTTTTTTCAGTTTGAGTTCAGTTCGGTTTTAGGCTTATAAAACTGAAACCGAACCGGTCGGTTTTTTCAAAATTTTAATCGATTTAATCGGATTTTTTTCACAGTTCGGTTTTTTCGGTTATTTTTTTTTCTGATTTTCTTGGTTTAATCAATTTTTCAGTTTTTTTACTCACCCCTAACACAAACATCGAAAAATGTATATCAAAACCAAAAAAAGCCATACATTGTTGTTTCTATGAGTTATTTAAAAGTCATGGAGCATGCCAAAAACAGTTGGAGTATAGCAAGTAGTAACAGAAAGTGGAGCATAACTCATATCTATGGTTTAGAAACCTTTTGGGAACGCGGTGCAAACCGCGTTTCCAAAAAATTTATTTATTTATTTATTAAAATTTAATATGGTTTGTATATTTTAGATCGTTTTAATATGCTGATGTCAAAAATGATTTTTAAAAAATGAAAAAACATCATTGATATGCATTTCGGTACGAAATGTTATTTGAAAAGCAACCACTACCACACTGCCAAATATATTTAGTAGCTCATACAAAAGAAATAAACATGCAAGATCGAGGTTCTTGAATGCGGAAGATGCTGGAAAGCAAATGAGCCTACAAGAAGGTATTGCCAGCGAAAGAAGCCTTATAAGAAGGCATATGAATAGTTGTGAAGATCGAAGGGTAAATCAGATTTTTATAAAAGGTCAAGTCATAAGCTCTTAATGTCTAGAAAAGTAAGCAAAGTGAAAGCAGACTATGGTTAGCAACAATTTGTGTGCAAATTAAAAGAGAAGATTTGCGGGAGCATCATAAAAAGCACAAATTATGAATCAATTAAAAAATGCAAATGAAAGATTACTTCTTTACATGAATAAACAATAGCAGAAATAATATAATGAAGCTGAAAAGGAGATGAACCTAGGTGCTAGATGGCGGTGAGTCTCGCTGTTTTTTTGCATGAAGAGATTGTTATTTTTTTCAATTTCATTTGTTAATATTGGATTAATTAGAAAATTAAGCTTTATAGTTTATTTTTGTTTGCTTTCTATGAGATTATCTCGGTCTTATGAGTGTACATGTTTTGCGGTTTAACTTGGATAGACTTAGATCGTTTCATCATTTTCTACTTTTAGATTGATTTTTTTTTCAATTTCAACTTTCAACAGTGAATTTATTGAAAATTAAGCTTCATGATTTATTTTGGTTTTTGTATACAAGGTTATCATAGTCATAACCCTAGTCATGTGTTTGAAAAAGTAAACCGGGTTGATTCATGTAATTTTTTTGTTTACTTTCTATGAGGTTATTCTAGTCTCATGACTCACGTCACGGGTTTAATAAGTTAACTAAGGTCAAATGTTTTTGTTATTTTTGAATTAATCTTTTTCGATTTCATTCTTCAACTTTGAGTTGATTGAGAATTGAACTTCATAATTTATTTTGATTTGCTTTATATGAGGTTATCATGATCTTGTGATACATATCATGGATTTGGCAAGCCAACCCGGATTTGCCCAAATTGATTCGTTATGTTGTTATTTCAATATTATTTTATAAAAAGAAATTCAAGATTAAAAAAATGATATGTGGTATGGCACTTATCATGGAAATTAGTGTTACAATATATCAATTAAGAATCAGTTGTTGTTGTTTCATAAATAAAATGACAAAAATAAAATGAAATTTTATTGATTTAAAACAATTAAAATTTTAGGGACTAAATTTGAATATAAGGTAAATGTTTAGCCCTTTTTTCTTGATAGATCAAGGATTGAATTGAACGAGGAGGGGAAATGTTCACCCCTTTTTTTTATCATTTGAATTTTTTTTATTGCTCCACTTTTTTTAAAAAAAAAATTGATCATTTTACATTGAGTTTTTTTTTCTTTCTATATATTAGATTTGATGATTTGTTCGGTTTGTTAGATATAAGGATCTTACAATGTCAAGAAAACATATTGGGACTTTGTTAATGATTAATCTAACAAAATAAAACTTGGTTTCATTGTTTTAAAACAATTAAGTCTTCGAAGATCAAATTTGAAACTAAAACAAATGTTCAATCTTATTTTTTACAAGGTCAAGGACTAAATTATACGAACAAAGTGAAAGTTGCTAGTGCTTGTAAAATATACGCCAACATGAGAGGTAGGTCACCGCACTCTGGCATCGCGTGCAACGGCCACTGATTTTCAAATGTTGTCTTTCTTGGTGGTGCTAGAATCATCTCGACGAGGCCTTTATGTTTAGACAGGATGTGCATGTTGAGGAGCAACGGTGTCACTCTGGCTAGATACTTTTATTTCCTTTCTTTTCCTTTCTCTTTTCTCTCTCCCCTCATTGATTTTTGCTCCTTGCTTTGTAAAAAATACCAAAATGAAGTGCCAATTGATTCTTAGTTAAGATTTAATCCTCATTTTTTTAATTTTTATTTTTTTAGTTTTTTTTTTCAATTTCTACATTAAATTGTTTTGGGATCAAGATTCATGATTTTTTTTATTTTCTTTCTATGAGGTAATCATAGTCTCATGATTCAAGTCGCGGATGTGGAAGATGAGCATTGGTTGACTCATGTCATTTTGTTTGAGACCTTTCAAAAAAAAAAATTCAATTTTATCGTTAAATATTTAGTTTCTTGGAAATTGGACTTCATAATATTTTTTTTATTTACTTTCTATTTAGTTATCATGGTCTCATAACTCAGGATACAAGTTTGAATGGTTTGCCTGAGTTAACTCTAGTTTTTATTTTGATTTTTAAAATTGATTTCTTTTTTAGTTCTCTCTTTTAATATTTAGGTTGGTTAATGATTAGGATTTGCAACTTTTTTCAATTTGCTTCCCATGGTGTAATCTCGTTCTCATGAATTAAGTCGTGGATTTGACGGGTTTACTCAGATTGACTCAAGTTGCATTTTTTTTTGTCCTTTTTTTTAAATTGAATATTTGATTTTTATTTTTGTTATTCAACATTTTGTTGGTTGGAATTTAGATTTCATAATTTATTTTGATTTGCTTTCTATAAGGTTATCATGATCTCATAACCAGGATTACGAGTTTTGCAAACTAATCAAGGTTAGCTCAAGTCGATCCAATATATCATTGTTTTAATATTAAATAAAATATTATTTAATATATTATCATATCAATATTCATGAAAGGTCTCATCTCATATGTATTATATTTTAAGTTCTTTCAGCAATTCTTTTATAGTTTTTTATGTTTTAAAAAAACGGATTTGACCAGTGCGGTCAAATAATCTAATCAAATTACTAAAACTGGAAGCTAGAAGATAACAGTGACACAAGCAGATCAAGTTGCTAAAATTGGAAGCTGCAAGATAATAGGGAAACAATCTATCTTTTGACCAATACAGTGAAACTCAAGGTGGATTAGGAGGAGCAATTGCTTGTTTTCTAAACTCAAGATAATGGGATTGCCGACTATTTTCTAAAAACTTGTCTTCCTACCATTCTTACTATTACATTTTCTTTTTTCTTTGTTTTACAAGGAAAGGCCCATCAAGCCTGACTCGCAGCAAGCTACAAAGTCCACCAATCCCATCTACTGCCTACAGAAGCAAACGGTTCTAACATAACGGAGCGGAAAATGAAGAAAAAAAGAGTGATTTCCTTATCATGGCCGGAGATGGCGGCGGAGCAACGATTTTTTTTTTATTAAAAAAAGGGTCAAGATTAAAAACAATTCTCTGGGAAGGGTTAAAATTTAAATATTATTAATTTTATCCCTAAAATCTTGAATCATTCAAGGGAAAGTCAGAAATTATTATTTTCCTTTCCAGCCTCTGCCACTGGCCGGAGGTTTAAGAAATAATCTTGGTAGCCCGAAAACAAGATTGTTATTATTTTACGTCTTACCCTTAACCTTTGGGGCATACCAACTCGATGGTTTTGATTTACTACATTTTCCCTATTATATTCAATTATTCCATGTTTTTTAAATGATATATGAATTTTTTAATTGTAATATTTGTTTTTTTTTATATAATTATATAGGAAAATAATGTGCATAAGTTTAAAGAATTGGCATAAGTATTTAATGAGAATAATATATATTTTATTATTATCATTTTTTATATTATTTTCACCAATTCTTTATTCTTTTAGTTTTTTATATAGTTGCATGAAAATAATAAAAATATTATCTTTTATTCTTCGTTTTAGAACATGACAGATTGTCTATCACAATAAATAACATTGTTTTTTTTGTAAAAAAAAACTCGAGCACGTTATCCAATCTTTTTAAAAAAGCAATAAATCAAGCATGCAAGCCTAAGCTTTTTTATTCTTGGCCTAGCACACCAGACTAGCTTGATAAGCCCAATAGAGCCTGACCTTATTTATTTCTTGCTCTTCATTAATACATTCTATTTTATTTTTAAAATCATTTAGTTTAGTTTATTTTTAAATAGTGATTAATCTTTTTAATTTCATAAAACTTCAAAGAAATTATTATAATTTATCTTTAATTTTTTCTCTTATATTTAATATAAATAAATTATAGCACAATGCATTAATAGAAACAAAAACCACTTATTTGTTCATAATTTATCAATTCACACAACCCACGCACACAATAAATATATATATACACATACACAGATTTTATTTTTATATTTCAATTAACGATGATGCATTCATAACACTGGCATTTTCTTTTCTTGTATTAGAAATCAACTTGAAATCCAACTCGGAATCCTACTAGCAAACTAGTGCGGGTAATTTTACTAGTTGATGCTTAAAAGATTGTGACATTGATCAGAAAAACAATGAACATTATCGACCATCCAATTTTTCCCCATTTTACTGTTCCAAAAATCAAAGAACAAAGGCTACAAATAGCAGTTTGCTTCAAAACTGTATTACAAGGATTTGCCAACTTCATGCCTAGATAAACTGATCTGCCAACACAAACGATGTATTTAGCAAGTCTCCGTGCCTTGAAATATACTCTTCCTGACTTAACCCTTGAGAGCATTCTCCTCTTCCCTTTCCCTCTTTCATCAAATGTGTAGCCGACGCATTGTTTTTACCAACGTGCCACAAGCAGTTTGGATATGTACAGATTAGGAAAAACAAAATGGTACAAAATCGAAAGATCCACTAATCGTCAGCACCAGAAGCAAGCCTTTGCCTCTTCCATTCCCGTGCTTTTTCCAAGATTTTGAGATTATGGGCATGAGCTTCTTCTGGAAATACATAATCTATGTATTCCTCGTACCTGCAAGAAAATGGTTAGCGGAACTGATAAGGACAGGGTGGAACATAGAAAACTGAATCTGTAAAATCAGTAGCATCGAAACAACGGAGTGTCAGTTCATTGACATGTCTAAGGACCAAGCTAAGCGGGCATGTTAACACTCAGTTCTTTAGTACAGATGTATGCATGTGGCACCCAATTTAAGAAGTGAGTTTTATCGATAGCACTTCTCCCAAAATTTAAGTGACTATTGGAAAATTTCAGAATCCAAACCAAACCCATTAAAACTTTATTAAGAGAGAAACATGGCCATTTCAGTTTAACTTGCTTGTGCAATGTGCTTTCAGGCTATAAAACACCAAGTTGATGCCTTTTGGAGATTTTTTTTTAAATGCTTTTGGCATCATCAATGGTGTCAACAGATGGAAGATAAAAGCACAAGTAGATTACATACCCAGCCAGGCCGTCTTCAGAAGCAATCTGCTTTCTCTTTTTCAGTTTCTTAGGCAGCTTAGGCTCGACAAGGCTAACATCACCAAGCTGGCCAAAACTTTTCTCCATGTCCAACCATTCATCTAAGAGCATAGCTCTTTCTTCTTTCAGTTCAGGGGCGGACATTCTGAAGTAGTTTAAAGCTTTCTCAAAAACCCCTAATGAAAAATTTAACGGTAAGAATCTAACTGAGTATGTAATAATTAAGGAATGCACTGGTTAAAAAGATCAGGATTCCTTACTTCTTGCATTTTGAATGCACAAGTTCTGTTCTTCCATGGCAGATGCCTCAAATTTTGCACAGCTGATCCAAACTTTTAGATGCTTTGTGCGATCCAGGAGCCTCTCAAAAAGTTCCCGAGTTCTATCATATTCACCCTCAGAGATTTCAAAATCAATATATGCCTGCAGGCAGAGGAAAAACTGATCACCAGCAGTACATTTCATACCCTCCGACCCTCTAACCAAAAAACAATAATACTTACTTTAAACAAGAAAAGTTATCAAATCAGGCAGCTTAGAGTTTTAGAATGACAACAATGATTCTCCTTTACCACAGTTTCCAAAAATAATGTCCTATATGCACACGTCCAGATTCCTTCCATTAAACAATATACTACAAGAGGAAACCTAACTGACACAGTGTAATGAGAAAAGAGAGCAGATGAACAGCATAACAGAGAAAAAAAACTAAATAGGATTCAAAAGAAATAAATTGATTGGAAAAAGGTATGGCATTGAACCAAAGGTAAGTTCCTTGGCAAATAACAAAGTCCATGACCTACAGAGACAACAGCTCCATGCAAGGAAAGCCAGCGATAAGAATTCAAAGAAGTTAAAGTAGTATGAGAATGAGGAGATCAAGAATGTTCAGAGAGCCAGGGACATATAGTTAATTCCTATAATTGATGAAGGGTATATGGAATTGCACCCAGGCTAAGTTTGTGGGCAAATAACAAATTCCCAGCTCTACAAACACCACAGCTTCTTATGTAAAAAACTGGTGATGAGACTTCAAAGAAATCAATGCGTACGTGCAGAAGGGGTCTGAATGATGGTTCCTATTGTCAGGAATGTCTGATTGATGGTTCCTATTGTCAGGAATGTCATTCCACAACCTTTAGCGACAAAAATCACTCAGCCCAAAAAGATACAGATGATATAATGGACAGGAGACAGGTAAAACAAAAATTAATGAAAGAGAAAACAGAGCACGGATATGACTCGAAGAATAACGTGATTTGCTACAGTTGTCATTAACCTGACAAGTAGCTTTAACCATTTTATATATGAAAAATAGAAGTTTGGGACACCATGTATCACAATGTATGATAATTGCATTCTTTGTGAAAAGGTCTTCAAGACATACATAGACTATTAGATTCAAACATGAAATCAAACAAATATGAAAATTTACCATTACAGGACACAGAGACACCTTGATTTAAAATCAAGGAAGTGCAACCATTTTTGCACTGCAGAGTTATGATTATTGGCCCCGCAATACACTTACAGAACATATAAATGCCAAGATCAGGTTTACAGTCAACAAAGGACATGAATCACAAATATGTAATTAACTAAAATGGGGACAGCATATAAATTACCTTCCACAACAACTCCGGCATGTCCAAGGCTGGCTGTGCTATAGCAAGCTCAAAAATAGATCGTGCCCGTTCGGTTTCACTCAAGGACCTCTCCAGTTCAGCATATTTGCTCCATGCGTAACAATTCTCAGGCGACCACTCTAAATATTTCTCATAGAGTTTTCGGCAACGGTCGATATTACCAAGCTGCAGCTCAATCTCAATATATTTCTTAAATATCTGTTTGTCAGCAAGCAAAGGTGTCAGAACAGATCAACATAGTGTAATAAAAACATAAAGATTGTATTATCAGCCAAGATTTTACCTTATCTTTAGGAGCTTTTCCAATAGCATTACCTAAAACTTGCCGAGCTCCATTCAGATTCAATTGTCGGATCTCAAATTGAGCTGCTAAAAGCCAGATTTTCGCAAATGAGAATTTCTCATGTGGAATCAGGTTCAAGCATTCCCTGTTAACATTTAAAAGTGAATTAGAAAACTCTTCAAAGTCAGTTGGATCGACTTATCAATGCACCAATCCCTTTGTTTTATTGTTATTGTTCTGGAACCCCTATTTTTATTTTTTTATTTTTTTCATTATTGACAATAAGTTGCAAATTTATGATCATAAGACAGTCAGAGTATGATATAAATGAGCATGCAATATGTCTGTGAGAAAGTATGGAGTATAAAAGGAAGAGATGAGGAGGACAGGTGGGGAGAAGTTAATGTGCAAATCAAAATCACACAGCATTGTATGCTAACAAAGGTACACTTGTACACCAAATTAGAGACAAAAAAAAATCACTTTGCTTGTGCTGCCACAAATTTTTTTTTTTTCCAGATAAGAATGCTGTCACATAGTCAGTGTGCGCCATTAAGATGGTTGAGCACTGGAAAGCTCTCATAGATCTATCAAAGAGCAGCAGAGCAGCATGAACACAAAATCATCACATTTTCAGAATAGATGATTAGAAAAGAACAACAATTCAATCTAACTAGGAACACTTCAATTAATATTTGATCCATATTTTCTCTTGATCCCCCCCTCCCCCCAAAAAAATCAATGATACTACAACAGATTCTTATCAATTAACAAAGCGCTTGAAAACACAGACTCCTGTAACACCTATGCTCTGCTGGCAACTCTTTTGACAGCTAAGACATTACGCACCAACCAGTTCCTTGTTTAATAAAGGGAAACTAAAGAGCATTGTACCGACCACCATCAACATCAAAAAAAGAGAAACCAATATAATCATTTCAGAAAAAGCAAGATTACCTATATACCTCCCGCGTTCGCTCTATATCTTCCGCATCGAGCTCTTCATAAAGGGCATAATTTATCCTAAACCACACAAATGCAGGAATTATAATCAGCACTCGACCACAACAAATACCACAATGCAATATGAATTTCGAATCCAAAACTTACCATAGATAGATATATCTTTGCCAGTATCTCTTCTCTTGAGCAGGCGGGACATTAGCAATTGCTCGTTCATACACCTCCCTAATCCTCACCTTATTTGTCACACTCTCCTCCAACCTAATGTAGTCAAACCACGCATCATAATTCAAAGGATTCTTCCTCACTTCATCTTCATACTGAAACCTCCTCTTCCCCACAATCGCATCCTCAATCCCTTCTTTATCACCATACTGTTTCTCAAACGCAACAAACTTCCTATATAAATCCTCCGCCCTCCCTTTTGGTATATGATCCAAAGCAAACTTATAAATGCACCTAGCCCTCTCCGTTTCCTTACACCTCTCTTCAAACTCCGCAAATGCAACAAACAACATCTCAGCCTCCTCATCATCAGCTAACTTCTGAACCGCCTTTTCATACACATTTCTCGCCCTCGCAACTTCGCCATTCTTCATCTCAAACTTTGCAAACCTAATCCACGCACTCACCTTTGGATGACACTGAACAAACCTCTCAAAAATTCCTCTGGCGCGTTCCACTTCATTATACCTCAATTCAAACTTTATATATGAAAGCCAACCTTGCTGGTCCGGCATCCACCCCATCCATCTCTCAAAAATCTGCCTAGCTCCCGCAATATTCCCCAACATCTCCTCCATGTGAATGTACTTATACCAGAGCTGATCAACCCTCGGGAGAAGGGTAACAGCCCGGTCCCACACATTCCTTGCATGATTTATGAACTTGTTTTTCATTTCCACCTCTGCGTATTTCAGCCATAAAGTATGATTCCGGTAATCCACCTCGAGCGCACGTTCCCAAACTGAACGCGCGCGATTAAAATCTTTCTGAGACTCCTCCCATTGCGCGTACTTTATCCAAACACTTATATTCCACCTCACGCGTCGAATTAAGTCCTCGAATTCCTTCCTCTTACGGAGACGGTAATCGCCGAGTTCAGTTGAGTCTGTGATTTTCTGTTTGGGCGGTCGGATATCGGCTTCTTGTCGTTCTCGTGCTTCGCGGAGGATTTGTTCCGCTGTTATTTGTATCGGGGCGGGGGTTTTGTTCTTAACTCGGGTTGGGCGGGGGAGCTTCACCTCGGTATCTTTTCGTGTTAGGTAGCCAAGAGAAGGATCGCCGTCTTTATTGGAAGCCATGATTGTAGAATTAGGGTTTGAATACAAAGAATTTGGGGGTTAGGGTTTATCTGTTTTGTGGTGTGTGAATGAACGAACGAGCGAGCGAGAGAGAGAGAGAGAGGAGGAAGGAGATTTTAAAGACTATAAACGACGTGGTAACTGGAGTATTATTTTCTACAAGGGCGGATGTTCTTTATTTATTCCGGGGAAATTACAAAAAATAAAAATAAAAAATCATCTTCTATTTTAAATGCAGTAACATTTCCCCCGTATGGAGTCAAAATCAATTTTAAATTTTGACCGAATCAAGCACTGTTCATTCAAAACTTTTTTTTTTTGGGAAAATATGACTTCAAATTATTGTTAAATGTTTTTTTAATTCCTTTAATTTGATAATTATATGTTTTAGTCCAGAACATTTTTTTTATTCTTGTTTAAGTTTTTGTGTTTTAGAAATGTGTCAGAAAGTGCTGAAAAATAAGGAATGAAGGAGAAAATTATTGGTTATTTATATTATGGTAAAAAATTTATTTTTGATGTTAATTAGTTTTATTTAATGAAAATAGTTTAATTGATATTTTTTATTAGAAAAAATAGATTGAGGTTGAGAAAAAAAAATTAGTTAAATTTTATGTTTTTTTAATCAAGTTAGGAGTGTTTTAAATTGAAAAAATTGGTTTATTAAGGCTCTAATAATGTATTTTTATGTTTTTATATAAAAATTAATTAAAAAAACCAGTGCTCCATCTTTCGACACCTTCCCGGTGGTTGGATTTTAGAAATAAAAACTATTTGTTTTATTTTTTGCTATAATTAAAAATATTTAATAAGAAACTGATGGATTAAAATAGCAAAATAGTTTATTTCAATGAAATTTAATTATAATGCTTTCTATGATAAATATTATTATCATATAATTAAATAAAAATAATGAAAGGTCCTTCAAAATGTAATACCACATGTATATTTTTTAATTTCATTATTTGGTTACCATCAACAATTTTTTTTAAAAATTTATAAGCATATCAAATGATTAATTTGAATTTTATTAATATTTATAAGCTTATTAAATTTTTATTTCGCAACACGTTAATAATGTTTGCATATTTTTTTTTATATTAAAAAAAATTAGTTTAACCAGTAGCTTAACATCTTCAGGCATTAAAAACTAGTATTAAGGCTAAGCAGTTGTGCCTGTTTTGTATAAATCAAATTCAGTTAGGAATTTCTTACATCTAGAACAAACCTCAGGATGGAAAGAATAGAAAACAAGAGCCAGAGCAAACAAGCAAGCTGTTAGGGGTCTTGGCGCCGGGGTGCGCCTATAAACACACTGCTCGAAAGACGCTTAGAGCCCGCGCGCGCAGCGGTGAAATTGTTAGGCAACGTGTAACAGAGCAATCAAATAAATATTTTTTTATATTAATATATCAAAATAATTTTAAAAAAACATTTTAGTAAATACAACAATGCACGATGCTCTTTTAAATAACTAGAATTATCAATAAAATAAAATAATTCCCTGAGAAAAATAACAGGCCACCCTCTCTCCTGACTATTTGGAACCTTTCTTTCGTAGATCTAATGACAGTATAAATAAAAACACAAGTATCAAATTAACACCTAATTAAACACACCAAAAAAAAAAAAACTTAATATAACAAAAATAGTTTATCCAAAATTTGAAGCTGCAAAGCTGGAGAGAGAGAGAGAGAGATATTTCACTTCCATTCCACGCAATAGGAGTCTCTTCTATTATCACTTGTCACTTCCTTCTAGGGTTTATTTCAAGGTCTACAAATTTCCAGTTTGGCCTTTTCAAATTCGTTACTTGAAAGAAATTAAGTGCTCCATGTCACTCCAAATTCGATGGAGGTAAGTTTTTTTTTTTATTATTGGATTTGCATTTGGCTGTCCTTTTCAGTTTAGTATGATTTTGGTTGCTAAGAAAATTAAGAGATATCAAAGACTACATTTTGAGGGTTTTTTGTGTTGTGGAGAAGTAATTATCCCTTTAAATTTATTTCTTTCATCGCCTTCTCTGATTCTTAGTTGAGGATCAAATTTTGCCAGTCATTCATTTTGTTGAAGGGGATGTTTTTTGGATTCTGGGTTGCCGTTAGAATTTAAAACTTTTTAGTGTTTAATAAAAGGTTTCTTAATCATTTGTTTTGGTGAGGAAGTGAAATTGTATAGCTAAGTTTTGAGGAGAAAGAATTCTTTGGTTAAGTTTGTTTCATTTCTTGCACTTACCGGTTCTTAGCTGCCAAAGGGTTTTTACTAGCTTGTTTGATGACTGTTGCTGGTTTCCATCTTTTGAGATTTTTGGACCTTTTGGATTCTGGTTGCTGTTAGGATTTTGTAATTTTGATTATTTTTTTTAATTTCTCGTATCTTGTATTTTATGATTCTTAGCTTGGAATTAGAGCTTTGCTAGGCTTTCATTTTGTTTAAGCTGGGAACTTTTTGGATTCTGGGTTGGTGTTGGAATTTAGTAATTTTTGATTATTTTAGAAATTCTTTGCGTTTAGATTTTTAGCCTCCAGATAGAGAGCTTTGCTAGGCTTTCATTTAGTTGAAGTTTTGAAACTTTTGGATTATGTGTTGCTTTAGAATTTGGTAAGTATTGATTATTCTAGAGAAACATTTCTTGATTATCTTTTTTTTTAGTGAAGATTATGGCTAAAAGTTTTGTGGGCTTGAAATTATTGGGTGATTTATGCTCAAAGTTGTGCACTTTTAAGTGTAGTGAATTGATGTCATTGCCTTTTATCTTGTTAACTTTTGGAGGATTGATGATGTGCATGTGGTCACAAAATGTTTGACTGAAAACAAGTCCTGTTTACATTGCTAGATGATTACATGATAGAGTTGTCTGTTTTTGGATGGTATGGATGAGGGATTGGGTGATGAAGTGGCTTTGATGGACATGGCAGAGGAGGCACACCTCCAAGGTAAAGAGAGCGAGTATTCTGTGAAACCACCTGAAAGCTCCAACTTGTTGGAATCTCGTGAAACAGTTATAGCCAGTGCTGGTGATTACCCTGAGAGTTCATTCCATGTACTTGCTGATAAGTTGGAGGGCAAGAATGGAAATAGGAGTGCAAGCCCTCCTATGGATGCATCCAAACAGCCATGTTCTAGCCCTCGCTCTATGGATGATGCTGGGAATATGGTTGAAGAATTAATGGTGAGAAATTATGATGGTTCAAACTCAGCTGTTGTTGGTACATCAAACAATAGGCAAAGGATGCAAGCCAGGCAGAGCCAGTGGCCGCATCTTTATCAAATTGGAGGGGGATCAGTAACTGGGATTTCTTGTAGTAATACCTTGTATAGGGACAGTGGTCAAGCATTGCTAGATGTGCAGCACCCATCTTCATCTGACATTTTGGTTCAAAAAACCTTGAGCAATGAAAGAAATGAAGTCTCAGAACAATTGGTGCATACTGACTTTAATGGGTTGTTAGGCAATGTGAGTTCACATGGTAGTTTCCGGACAAAGATTCTTTCAAAATCAGGATTTTCTGAGTTTTTTGTCAAAAACACCTTGAAAGGTAAGGGGATTATTTATAGAGGGCCGCCACATGATAGCTTGAAACTTGGGCCAAGAGACCAGAATAATGAAAGGTTCGCGGGTGGCACTTTGGCAGCTTCTGATACTCCTTTGAACCTGAGTGCTAAAACTGTAACGATGACTTCTTCATATGGTATCACTGGGCCGAGCCCTAGTGGTTCTGATCATGATGGAGTGAGGGGTGGCATTTTGGCAGCTTCTGATACTCCTTTGAACTTGAGTGCTAAAACTGTAACGATGACTTCTTCATATGGTATCACTGGGCCGAGCCCTAGTGGTTATGATCATGATGGAGTGAGTTTGAGGAAATGGCTGAATGCTGGACAGCTAAAAGCAAATAAAGTTGAGAGATTGCAAATATTTAGACGGATTGTTGATCTAGTGGATTATTCTCACTCTCAAGGAGTTGCCTTGCCTGACTTGCGGCCATCCAGCTTCAAGTTGTTGCAATCAAATCAGGTTAAATACCTTGGTTCAGCTGTCCCAAGAGACATGTTAGAAAGTTCCATGGATCAAGATACACCCTGCTCCGACAATCATGCGGTCAGGAGAAGGCCATTGGAACAAGGAATGTTTTCTTTTGTTACTGCATTTGCCAAGAAGCAGAAGTTTAGTGAGAGCATGAACTATATAAGTAGCTGGCCTCAGTTATCTACAAAACATAGCTTGAAACTTGAATCTACAAGTGATGGGGGTGTCGATACAATTGTCTCACAAGATTCTCAAAATGAAGCTACTGAACGTAACCATGACACAGAATATGGGATTCAGGCCAAGTCCAGCAGCCATGAGCTGTCTAAAACAGGTCAACGACAGTTGACTGCTATTGTTGACCGGTTGGAAGAGAAATGGTATACAAGTCCCGAGGAGTTCAATGATGGCATCTGCAGGATTGCATCAAATATTTATGGTCTTGGAATTCTACTATTTGAGGTGCGAAGATGTTTTTTGTTGTCTTGTCTGTTGGGCACTCTTACTCAACTTCTATGATATTGCTCATGTTTCATTATTTGATAAATGCTATTAATGAAAAATCTTCTTCATCCGTGCGATGACTCTGATTGTTACTCTGGTTTACCATGGTGCAGAATTTATTTCCATAAATAAATGTTTTCAAAGAGCATTTTATTTCTTATAAATTCATGTTTCATGAGTCTTGAAAGCTGGCACATTGTTCTGTGTAATAAAAAAAACTCATTTGTTTGCTGCTTTGTCGCTTTTCCCAAATGCTACTTGTCCATAACAAATTTGATTATTGGGCTTTCTAAAAGGTTGTGATTCACAAGCTGAGAAGATTTTGCTGTCATATGTAGTAGAAATTACAACCATAAAATTGCTGCCATTATCTAAGTTTGGCACCAGTACTATTCTTTTGTTGGCTAGATAAGCCTATCAGCGATGCATAATGCTTATTTTTGTTTGTCATTCCCTTTTATTTTGTTTAGATATATGAGTCTGGATTGAATTTTTTATATATATATATGATTAATTAAGTTGTTTCTTTCAGTTGCTTGGTCGTTTTGACTCTGACAGAGCACAAGCGATGGTAATGTCAGACCTTCGTCACAGGATTCTTCCTCCTCAATTTCTATCTGAAAATCCAAGGGAAGCTGGATTCTGCCTTTGGCTACTTCATCCTGAACCTTCATCACGCCCATCAACAAGGCAATCCTAGCTTGTTTTAAATTTTGTAAAATCTTGAATTTTATTGGATATGAAGACCTTAGAAGCATGACATTACATTAATCAATAGTCTTGACCTTTAAATTATTAGAGGACAAAACTTAAATTGAGTCATAAGAGTTGTTAATTTTTTCCAAGATGTTAATCTGGTTGTGAGAGTTTTCCTTGAACTCAATGTGATCCAAGCACTTTGGAAGTGTCAGTACCAACCTTATAATTTTTCAAGTAGTTAATTGTGCTCCCTACTGTTTTTTTTTTTATTTCATTTCTTTTTAATTTGCGTTCACCTCTTCATAAACAGAATATTTACATCGATGGAAAGCTAGCCTGTTGCCAAAAAAAATCCTCAACACCATAAGTTGTGCTTCTACAAATGAATGGGTGACTAAATCATTGGAGATCCTATCTCACACCCTCTCACCAACATTAGATCTCCCAATTATTTGTTTTAATTCACTCTCTCACCTGATCCAACTTATACATATGTAGTCTACCCTTTCATCTTGTTGGTGGTGTTAAAGGCATGAAGTTTGAGTGCACATCTAATGGAGTATGTCTCATGGACCTTAGTGAACTGTGGAAAGTTTTGTTCAACCTGGTCAGTGAAAGGGAAATGAAAGGAAGGCTGGATGATTTTGACTTTTGTCCATCATGATATTACTAATGGAAGTAGATGGAACAGGCATGTTGAACCACTTATAATAGGTTGAGATATTAAAACTGCCCCTTTTATAGAGATTGAGGACCTTATTGAGATTTTGGATGAACTATGGGATTAAATTGCACATGCATCAGTTTTTGTGTAAGTGGGTCCATAAATGCGATAGAAATTTGCACTGGAGAAATCATTATTTTTCTCATAAAAAATCCATTTCAGGTTTTTTTTTCTTCCCAAACTAGTGCATTTAGTTGATGGTGAGATGTTCAAGCTTTTTTACCGGGATGGTTGTCAGTAACTCATGCAATAGTTGAGGTGCAAGTTGTTTAAACTTTAAACTAATACTCATGTGACATTCTATTTTGTATGCATGTGGCAGGGAAATCCTACAATCTGAATTGATTAATGGATTGCAGGAGGTGTCCGCAGAAGAATTATCATCCTCTATCAACCAAGATGATGCTGAATCAGAACTATTGTTTCATTTCCTTGTTTCATTGAAGGAACAGAAGCAGAACCATGCCAGTAAGTTAGTGGAAGATATCAGGTGCTTGGATACTGATATTGAAGAGGTTGGTAGGAGAAACTGCTCAAAGAAACACTTGCTCCATTCTTGCTTAGAGAATGACTTTCTAAATGCAAGGCAACCTACCTCTGAGCATAAAGAACCTTACAGGTTGGAGGCATTTTCTCAAGTATCACCTGATTTTAAGACAAATGATATGAGGTTGATGAGCAATATCAGTCAGCTTGAAAGTGCTTATTTCTCCATGAGATCTGAAGTCCAGCTTGCTGAGACTGATGCTACCATTCGCCAAGATAATGATTTACTGAGAAATCATGAGAACTGGTATATAGAACAAGAGGGTGAAGAAACACAGAACACCACTGATTGCCTTGGATCCTTTTTTGATGGTTTGTGCAAATATGCTCGTTATAGTAAGTTTGAAGTGCGTGGGCTACTAAGAACTGGGGACTTTAGCAATTCTGCAAATGTTATTTGTTCTTTGAGTTTTGACCGTGATGCAGACTATTTTGCTGCTGGTGGAGTATCAAAGAAAATAAAGATATTTGATTTTAATTCAATCTTTAATGACCCTGTTGATATTCATTATCCAGTTATTGAAATGTCAAATGAGTCAAAGCTCAGCTGCATTTGCTGGAACAGCTACATCAAGAACTATCTGGCTTCAACTGGATATGATGGTGTTGTGAAGGTGTGTATATCTTTGCATGCTAGATTTTTTACCGAAGAAACACCTTTCTGTGATTATCAATGTTTGACCTGATATGGGACAACCTTGTCATACTTCTGGCATGGATATCGAGTTTTCTACATCAGCTTCTGAATATGTTGTGGGTTATAAAAGGATGTCAGGGTCATGTCCAAAATACCTTCGCTAATCAAATGACAGCTTAAAAAAGAAAATCACATTGTTGCTAATCTATGTCTATGTTTGTGAGGTTTCTCCACCTCTTGAAGCATACTGGTCCCTTCTCTTACATGCTGTAATTGCTATTTTTTCCTGACCACCTCAGATTTTCCTGCTTATTTGTTTCCATCATACATTTTAGATTTTTCAGTTGTATTCTTAAATTCCTTAAGTTGCTCTTTACCTTATTTGCTTTGATGCACTCCAGCTATGGGATGTGAGTACTGGTCAAGGGGTTTTTCAATACAATGAGCATGAAAAGAGAGCTTGGTCCGTGGACTTTTCTCAAGTATGCCCAACAAAATTAGCCAGTGGTAGTGATGATTGTTCTGTGAAGCTATGGAGCATTAATGAGGCATGTTCTCCTCGTCTCCTTTTTACTTTGTAATAGTTTGGGATTCCTAAAACCAGACTTAGAAGAATGTTTAATCCATCAAACCCCAACCCCCCCCCCCCCCTCCCCCCTGGTTTTCTTTCTCTCCAATACCCTGAAGAAATTATTAGTGCAGAATTGCTATTATTATTGATATATAGAAAGCCATAAAAAATATCAATTGCAGTTCTATTACCACATTGAATTATGCTTGTTTTTCTAATGCATAAACTTCATTCAAGATATGCTCTTTTGATGGAAGTTATCTGAGATATTACTTGCTCAACTAGGACGACAAGACAGCACTTTCTTCATAAATGTCTCTGTGCATGATGCGCACATGGTGGAATTAATGGTCACAATTTAGCACCATTTATGTTAAAATGTCATAGTGCTGCATGGTTTTTCTTTTAACTTTATATGTTTATTCTTCTTTGTCATAGCTCTTGCTGCTGCTCAAAATTTTGACATTCTTGCTGCAATTTGCTTAAAAGCTTATGCACTTCAAACTTTTTTGCAGAAAAATAGTATAAGCACAATCAGGAATATTGCAAATGTTTGCTGTGTGCAGTTCTCTTCTCACTCTACTCATTTGCTGGCCTTTGGATCTGCGGATTACAGAACCTATTGCTATGATCTTCGGAACTGCAGAGCCCCCTGGTGTGTGTTGGCTGGCCATGACAAAGCTGTGAGCTATGTTAAGTTCTTGGACTCTGAAACTCTTGTTACTGCATCCACTGACAATTCACTAAAGATTTGGGATCTCAATAAAACCAGCTCTAGTAGTTCATCTGTCAGTGCTTGTATCGTAACCCTTGGTGGGCACACTAATGAGAAGGTTGGTGTTGGAGGAGCTAGCCAGTTTGTTCTTGCGCTGCTTTTATTTTTATATTTTTTCAATTTCCCCTGCGTGTTGGGTTTAACTTTGCATCTCTTGCTCCTGTAGAACTTTGTGGGTCTATCTGTTGCCAATGATTACATAACATGTGGTTCAGAAACAAATGAGGTATGGCTTCAGTTCTTCGTGTCATGTTGATTTGCCTGATAACCAGTGAGGATGACAATTCATCACTGAAAAGGGGTAAAATGGAAGGGAAAAGAATAGAGTTCCCAGCTTTTATATACAACACGTCAACCATTTTTGCCAAAATACAGCTACTTTTAACTTCTTGAAGTGATGTTGTCTCCTTTCAGGTTTTTGCTTACCATAGATCTCTACCTATGCCAATCACTTCTCACAAGTTTGGCTCAATCGATCCTATTTCTGGAAAGGAGACAGATGATGACAATGGGCTGTTTGTTTCAAGTGTCTGCTGGAGAGGGAAATCAGACATGGTTGTTGCTGCCAATTCAAGTGGGTGTTTAAAAGTATTGCAGATGGTTTGACGCAAAGGTAGCCATCTGGGGTCAATCAAGAAACTGCATTCGTGTGACTTCCTTGTTGCATGGGGATCAGAGCCTTTTCTGGAAGGCATATTCATAAACTGAAACCGCAAAATTTGCTTGGCAATATCTTTGAGCACACAAGTGTGTCATCTGCTCTACAGTCTCTACTTGCTGAGTGACATAGGGTTTCAGTTGGCTGAACTGCACTTCACCTAGAGCAGCAAATTCCGATTCCGATCTCCAGATAAGAAAGATCAGATACAAGCTCTGAGATATTTGCAGGTGAAAGCACCTGAATATCGTATTGTTTAAGAGGGGATATTGGCAGTAAATATAAAACAAAATTGATTGAGATTAACGTGGTATCAAGATGAGCTGGATTGAGATAAAATTCTCAAAGCCAACATCATGAGATGCTACAAGTTACGTTGGTGACAAGGTGTCTGACCAATTTCGGCATCTGGGAATTGGTTTTCAGCCCTTGAAATTTTTGGCAAGGACCTCCGTATGCACTCTTGAGTTTTGAAGTCCTGTTTAATAACGAGGCAGATTTGAAGCAAAGTGGACATTTAGACCAATTCCATCAATTTCCTTGTATTTACGGATTAAATTTTGAAAGTGTAAAAGCTTGATCTTGTAAATTTCATAGAATACAAACTCTGTATATGATAATATTGTTTTAAAAGATTATTTTAATTGTAATGTAGCTATTTCAATTTGGAGATATTAGTTGTGCATAGTCTTGGTAACATTATGCAAGTCTTGTAAAGGAAAAAGAAAAACAATGGAAGATTTCCCCACAAGGAAAGTATTCAAACTTAACATCTCCTGAAAGTATCAGACTAAGAGATTATCAAAAATCAGCTTGAGCAGAAGTACAAAGGCTCCAATCCTGACACGCAACTTTCTTCTTGTTCATTTT
The DNA here is from genome assembly GCF_000002775.5 of Populus trichocarpa. Classification (NCBI taxonomy): domain Eukaryota; kingdom Viridiplantae; phylum Streptophyta; class Magnoliopsida; order Malpighiales; family Salicaceae; genus Populus; species Populus trichocarpa. Next base: position 15,428,062 of record NC_037287.2, on the reverse strand, counting down.
TTATTTATTTTTTTTGTTTGCTGAATTGCTAAGACACAAACTTATAACAAAGTTTAAAAAAGTTCTAAACTCAAACCAAATCTACAATAATTTCACGGAGAAAGAAATCTGATTCCGTATGCTGTCAACTAATTTTGGGAAGGTGACAGAAAGTAAGATTTCTAAGGGTTTGAAGCTTGTCCAGGTGATCTGCGTCTGATTGGGCTCATGCTGCTCTTGGATAATGGTTTCGGACTCTCGCATCTCATCTTCATGCTGTGCCCTGGTGGCGTCCATGGCAATGATTTCGATGGTGGTAGGGGTTTTGGCTTTCCTGCATCACAAGGCCAACATTCTTAAATTTCATTATTTCAGTTCAAGTGCAATGCTACTTGTAAATCTTTAAAAACAGAGTAAACCTAATTAAAAGGAAGATTAAGATAAATTTGAAACCTACATTGTGAGAAAAGGTAAACCTTACCTGGAACTTTTCTGACCTTCACGCTGGTAGTTTTCTTTATCAACAGTAGTTTCTTATCAGCGGGCTCGGAACGAACTGACCTCAAGTCAGATGGAATTTTCCTGTCTGGAACTTCAGTGAAAGTCGACTTCATATCAAAACCAACAGACTTCACGTCAGATGTAAACGACCTGGCATCAATTGAAGGTACGTGATGATCCTCCACTACAGAGTTACTCTCATCCCAGCCATTTGAGGCTGCTTCACTTGCTGCTTCAGAATTCTTAAATTTAATTTGTACACAAGTTTTTTCTTTCTCTATAAGCCTATAAGAAAACATTTGAAATGGAATTTGTGACACTGAAGGCAGATCACAAGTCACCTCCCCTTGACACTTCTTTAGAAACCCTGCCTCCAAGTCATAAAAATCTACAGGCGGCGACTGTATATAAGGCTGACCGTCGTTAGGGTTCATCACAAGGAACTTCTTGATGTATCTCAGAACCCTACAAATAGACAAGAAAGTAGGGCGATAACTTGGCTCCGTATGCCAGCATTTCTTGGTTAAGCTTACAAGGTATTTTGGTGAAAGGGATGGGAATAATGGCCGTTCTCCTGCTCTTATATTATTGATCATTTGGTCTCCTTGAAGATGCCCATCCTCAAAGGGAAGTTTCCCTGTCAAGAGCTGGAAACAAAGCATCCCAAAGCTATAAACATCTGCTTTCTCTGTGTACTTTTTACTGCTGGCATTTCTTGCCTGTTCTTGCTCTGCCAGAACTTCTGGGGCATGCCAAATGCAAGTATCGACTGGACTTGGCTCTGGCGATGAGTGTCGAGAAGAATGATTTTTGACAGATGTTAAGCCAAACCCTGAGACTTTCACATGAAAATAACCTTCTGTAGATTTCCTGGGTTTGAGAAGGACGTTACTAGGATTAAAATCTCCCACGTAGATCTTCCGTGAGTGGAGAAATTCCATTCCTCTTGCAATCTGAAGCATAATATCAACTACAGTTGGAAGAGGGAACAAAACCCGCTTCTTCGGACTGCTGTTCTCTTTTATGTAAGAATAGAAATCTTTGGTCATCAATTCCATTACAAGGAAACATTCCTTCTTGTTTTCATCATAAAAGCCACAGAGGTACTGCACTATGTTGGGATGGGAAAGGGACAAAAGCATAGAAATTTCGGAATTCAACGGTTCAAAATCGTGAAAGAAATGTCTCAAAGCAAAATTCTCCCCTAGCCATTGAATTTCCTTGTGCTGATTTCCACCTAACCTTCTCCTCACTTGGTAATCTTCTGCTTCTAACAAAATTGAACTTGGTGGGAGTTTGCCATTAGCTGGTGCTAGTACATTTAGTTTCTTCAGCAAAAGTTCTCCAAGTCGATGCTCACTCTTTCCTGGTGGCAATGCCCTTCTCTTCTCCTTGATTGTATCAATAAGAAGCCATCTATCTTCTCTCATAGCCCTCTCCATCTGCCTACAAATTTCCCGAGGGACCAAATACTGCTTCCCAAAATTCCATTGGAAAAGTTTCGGATCACTCCAACCCCTATCATACTTTTTTACCAGCATTGCCCTCTTCTTTGTCATCTCTTCCTGGTCAAGTCCAGAGATTTCTCCAGCAATCTCAACCGCCTCGATAACAGCAGGAAAGCAGCTAAGCAAGTTGTGGATGTGAAACTCAACAGAGTCCTTATTCTGATGAAGGCTAATAGCTTTTCCCCACCAATCTTTGTTATCCAAGCAACGCCTAACATAAAGTTCCCCTTCTTTGAATACCCTATACACCTCTTTCAAAGGCTCTTCAAGAGGCCTCCACTTGGTGTTCTTCTCTTCTAGTTTTAGGTTCTGCTTGATCTCCTCCGCTATCGTTTTAAAGGCCAAACAAAAGATATTAACCAGCAAACAGCACTGCTTCTGATTGATCTGAATATCATCTTGCAATACCATCAGAGCCTTCAAACTTCCCAACACTTCCCCTGTCTGCCTGAACTGTTCCATCCGAATCTCCAAATGGAAGGAAAGGTAATTAACCCCAGATGAAGCAATGAAAAAAATATGTTTGCCTGTCAAGTTTAAAAATTCAACAAACAGCACTAAAAAACCAGGGCTTGCAACAAAAAATATTAATCAGATTAAGAACCCATCAGAACATGTTGCAAATCAAAGCAGAAACATTAAAAGAAAAAATAAATTAAAGACTATATAACATCAGAGTTCGGACAACATATATTATATTCTTACAAGATGTTTTGAATACAAGAAATGAATTGAAGAAATATATAAGAAAGGACCAGATTAAATCCATACCTGAAGCCAAAACCTTCTTCTTTCTTGACCTCAACCAAATCAGCTGTCAAGAAAATGAAGACTGCAATCAAATTCTGCCAAATCAACAAAGAATCCGAAGGCCCCTTCTCCAATCTGATCAAAGATGAATAACCCATCTCTATATGCTATCCCAAAAGGCAAACCGAAAGAAAAAACACACACACAAAACAAAAGACAATCAAACAAATAGAAAAAAACACAAGCAAACTGACCGGTTAAGGAACCAAAAAGCTGCCCGAAAAGCACCTGAAGGATACAAAAACAGTTACAAAAGAAGAAGAAAAAAAAAGAAACGGAAAGTTCAAGGTGACTTGTCTAATTTCTCAACTCCCCAAATATAAGCAAAAACTGCTTTGACTTGTCTAATTTCTCAACTCCCCAAATATAAGCAAAAACTGCTTCTTCTTCTTCTTCTTCTTCTTTCAATTTTTCCCTCTTAGTTTTTCTGCCTTTCTTTACAAAACTGAAGAAGAGGGAGAGGGAGAGCAAGAACCAAGAAGGCTTGACCGTTGAACTAGTCCCGGTTTCTATGGAGACAAGTCTCCCTTGTTTTCCTTTCTCCCATATTTATAGCTTCCCGCGACTTTCGCTTTTGATTTTTCATATGTATATATACACACACACACACACACAGAGAACCTCATTCACCATGATTCAATGAAAAAAAAAGCCATTTATGTTATGATTTAAAAAATTGAGAAACATTATTTTCTTGTGGACTAATACAATACATGGTGGATTTTTCCAATTTGTTTCCGAATTACAAATAAAATAACCCATCGATTACTACCTGATGTTGAAGTTATTATTTGTTAATGCTCATATGTTTTTAATATTGATCTAATAAATTAGTCTTTCGAATAACACCAATCATGGATGTGATGAGGTGAATTCAACTATTTGGTCCCTTTTACCCTTTCCAGACAAAAAAAGCTTGGTTAGGAGGGTAATTCAGTTTTTTTTTTTTTTATGGGATACAAATCTCATTGCCAAATTTACAAGGGGCATTATGATCGGCTTATATTTTTATTACATAGTAAAATTACTACATTGTTCTTAAAAGTTATTTTCATTAAATTCGTATCAAAAAAGTATTTTTGGTTTTAAACTTTATTTTAAAAATTAGATTGACTAAATTGCTTTTAAAATCAATTTTTCTAAGCTTTGCGTCCAGGGATGTTTCTGTTATTTTCTATGTTTTTTTTGGTATTATTAGTTGAGTTGGGGGTAATCCAATCTTTGCCCATTTTTTAAAATTAGTAGAGGAAAAAAAAGATGTTGGCACTTGTTATGCACGAGTCAATGTGTGGTGAAGCTCTGCACCCTTAAAGCAACGCATGAGCCATTGTCCCGTGGAGACAGGCCAACTTCTGCTATGGCGATGGAAGCTACTCGATGCCCTCTTCTACATGGGTGCACATGTGGTTGTTAAGGTGATGATTTATCGCCAATTGCCATTTTCTTTTCTTTTTCTCTTCTCTGTCTCTTCCCCCTTGAATTTCATGTTAGCCATCAAAAGATCAGATATGTCCTCTTATTTTATGTTTTAGATTTAACTCTTATTATTTTGATTTTTAATTTTGATGCTCTGTGTTGTTATCAAATTTTAATTTGTTTTTAATGTCATCTGGATCCATGATCATGATTTTTTATTTTTTTCAAATTTAGTTCTCTTTCTCTTGATTTTTATTTTTGTTTTGGATTTTTTTTGTGAATTTTCTGTCTTTTTAATTTTGCCATTTAATTCAAAGATACTTAAGATTTGACCCTCGTTATTTTGAATTTTGATTTTTATTCTTAGCTTTTTTATCAAATTTTAATTTATTTTCAATTTTATCTTTGGATCTATAATTTTGGTTTTTTTAAAAAAAATTAACCCTCATTCTGTTGATTTTTTGGGATTTTTTTATAATTTGATTTTTCTTTTTAATTTTGCCATTTGATTCAAAATTTAGATTGTCTTCTCATTGTTATTATTTTCAAATTAGTTCTTTATTTTATTAATTTTTTTTTAATATTGACATTTAATGGGAGCTAGTCTTCGTGGTGTTTCCCATAATTTTTAGACCCGACTCGGGGCAAGTGCAGGGTCATGAATCAGGTGGATTAACCCTAGTCAATTTATTTTATAAAAAAAGTTAAAATAAAAAAAAATAGTCAACGAGTTTTCACAGAGACCCCCCCCCCCCGAAATAAATAAAAAATGTTTTGAAACTCAATCCAAATTAAGCCCTAGGTCATGGGTCAATCCATCGGGTCAAGTTGAGTTTTAAAATGGTGATTTTCTAAATAGAGTTCTTCTAATTTAGTCACTAGCTAGGATTTTAAGTTTAGAAAGTTAACACGGGTTAACATTATTTTTTTCCCGATTACATTCTTCAAAGTTCTTCATTTTAAAAAATAAACTTTATTATTTTCTTCGGTTTCCTTTCAATCATGTTATCTTCATTTCATGATCTAGACAACAAGTTTAATTGAGTGGTCCACATATTTTTTGAGGTCATTTTTTTAAAATCTTTTATGGTTTTGTCCTTCAAAATCCAGTTCTTTTTAAAATTAAAATTTATTTTTTTTTATCAGATTATCTTATTCACATGATCATGCTCGTGAGTTTTGATGGCCTCACTTAAATTTACGAGTTATTTATGCTTATTTTTTTTATTTATTGATTTTTTTTAATTTTATCTTTTTATATTTAAATTTTTAAGAATTACCGGACATAAAAGATTTTAAAATATATTTATATGGCTTTTTTCTACGTTAAAAAAAAAGAAAGAAATTGTCCGTGACCCGCGGGAAACGTAGCCACCTATCTGGTCATTATTATTGTTCGATGGGAGGAGCAGACTGTAGACTACAGGGGGTTGAAGTTCGTAACGGTCATCAGGTGCTTGACCGTCCTACCAGCGTAAAGTACGTGTTATTGCCACATGGCGCGTAATGGAATGATATTGCCTGGCACGTCCATTTAGACGTGACGGCGTGGGGCCACGATGTTAGATATTATTATTGTTAATAATAATAATAATAATAATAATGGCAGGTCGCTGTGTTTGCTTCATGCCTAACGCCTGCATTATAATTTTCTCGTTTCTGAGAATACTTTATGAACGCAAGGGCTCGTTGCTTCCCATTGGCTACAAGTTGGGAATTTTGGTATTAAAAATAATTGGTTAGATGGTTAAAAAGATTTACCTTTTGAATTTGAGTATTTCAATCAATGTTTTTGAAAAACCATTTATTTGAATTCATATGATATAAAGTATTTATTTGTAGAATTAATTGAAAAAAAAATACTTCTGGTCGTGAAAAAATATTGCTATAAAAATAATACTAATTATTATTATTGTTGTTGTTATTTTTTTTATTACTGTTATAAAAACTATTTGCCAGTGGTATAAACAAAGTTAGAAGCACATTCATACCTGTGCTATTGGTACGCATATATTCTTTCTAAGCTAACTCTGTTTTATGTAGGAGAGTTAAATAGACAGATAATTAATTGAGTGAGCGTGTTTATAGGTAAAAGCATAAAGAGATTTGCATGGAAGTGCAGGACAAACCCAACATAATAAAAACTAGGATATTTTACCATATTTTTTTATGCGTTGCTAATCAAATTAATTTTTTTAAAATATAAAAAAATATTAAAACTATAAATAATTTTTTAATTATGTTATTAAACCTGATCAAATAAGTTAATTTTAAAATGTCTCAATTCAGCTCTTTACACAAAAACATTCGTATTGTGGTAGTTTTTGTGGTTGTGGTTTGAAAAAAAATATTTTATAAAAAGTACTTTTGGTTGAGGGTGGTTTGGTATTGATATATATTTGGTTAAAACTGTGGTTGTGGTTTGAAAAAAAATATTTTATAAAAAGTACTTTTGGTTGAGGATGGTTTGGTATTGATATATGTTTGGTTAAAACTGTGGTTGAAATTGAGGTTGAACAAAAAGTAGTTTAATGTGTTTGGTTAAGATTGCTTTTCAAATTGAGTTAATAAAATAATTTTTAAAAATATATATTAATATTGATGGTTTTAAATTTAAATATGGTAGATTTAACTACTGCTATTACATCATGAAATAAATAATACTTTATATAAAATATTTTTTTATTGTTCCATTAAACTATCTACAATTCCATCACGTATGAAATACATCTGACAACTACTACAGTTTCCTTGATTTCTTAAGCGCGCAACAACATCAAGTAAAATTTAATCAGGAATAAAATTGAGATTGCGATCAAATTCTACGAATGTTACGTCATCAAGCGATCTCCGTCTAATTTATGGAGTGTAATTGAATAATGTTAAACACTAATTTTTCGAATAAAACACAATTAAAAATAAAAATTTAATTTAATTTAATTTTTTTATTTTACTGGGTCGGACCCGGTCCAACTGGAATAGTAGAGACAGTCTTCACTGTTTACGTGAACAGTAGAGTCACTCTCCACAATAGAAGAAGCAGCATTGTACTGCTTTCAATAATCCTGTGTTTTCAACGCAAATAATAGTAAGGTTCATGAACAGTGAATAAAATTCTATTCGTTACCTCATATTTCTTTCCCGTGGTTTGCTTCAAAAACAAAAACAACAAAATAAACAAACAAACTCTAAGAGAAACAGGCAACATGGCCTCTGCCAAACGGAAACACATCATTTATATTAGGCTACTAGATAACCCTCAGCTGATTTCACACAAAACTCTTCATTATCCTTCTCGAATGCAGCAAGATCCTCACGAGTCTCGGAGAACTCACTTTCCTCTGTTACGTACCCTCACCAATATACCAGTGCACGAAAAGGCACGTTTTGCATACATGAGGCCAGATTTGTGGTCAACGTGAGAGAGGCACCTCGCAATTAAGTCGCAATACTGGTGGAGTAGGGAGATCATGCACACAGCTCTCCGCACCCTGGCAAGATCATCACCAAGAACAAGAACAATAGAGGGTGGCTGGTAGATGATACCGCACTTGAATCTAGTGGGGACAAATTGAACAGTGCGCTTGGTCTTGATGGTGGCAACATCAACATTAACGTCCTTATTGGGCACAGCATCACCACGAAACATCAGGCAACAGGCCATGTACGTACTTTCCGCGGCAAGGATCACAATTAGCTATCATAGATGAAGGCTCGAAAGAGGCATACTAATGAGAATAAAGATCATGAGCAGAAACTAGTCAACTTGGACCCCACCACATCGATCCCTACTCAAACCATGACATCCCAAGCAAAAACTCGTAGAAAGAAAATGACTCCATGGAAGGACGCCTTCTATCCACCCGACTTGAATATTGGCATATACATGGGCATCAAGTAAACAAGTTCCCTCTTTTTAGTCACTAACAAGAAAACATATAAGCACACTAAGGCTACTAAAAGTAAAATGTAAAGTGAAATATCCTGAGTTTTCCGATGACGACGACCTTCCGTTTTGGTTCCCTAAGCATGGGAGATACATCTTAGACGGGGGTGCGTTTTACCGAGTGGTCGCAGACAAGAGACAGGTTTATATTAACCTAGAAAAAATTGCAATCAATGAGTGATTTGAGCCTGCTATTCCATGAAGTTAACAAACTCTATCAGTGCAATGTTTCATCTGTACAGATCTTCATAATTTCGATTTCCCGGGGAGAAGGTTCTGCACGGTGTTGAGAAATTCTCATCAAGTTTAATTCTTAAGAGAAAAACAAGCTGCCAACGAACTCCAAGACAGATGGGTTATAAGCAAGGACTTGTATTCAATGAAGAAAAACCAAACGGCATGATTCTTAACATTGCTAATATTAAAGCTCTACTCTTCATTTGCTTAAAACACACTTAAAGTAGTGTTTATTGATATATAATACGCATTTATATTGTGCAGTTAGACCTCTTTTTTTTTAAAAAAAATAACAACTTAATTAAATGTTTCGGAATCAAACATCTTAAAAACTTAATTTATATTATTGAATATTAAACAAATTAGTCAAACATATCCGATAACAACCCAACCCCGCATAAAGGCACCAGACCTATGATGTGACGAGTTTGTCAATGTTTTGGGAGTAATTGGAGGAAATTTCTCTCTCTAAAAACTTAAAAAACGGAAATTTTACAAAATATTTTTATCTGGGTACAAAAAAATATGATAGAACATAGTTTTTAAATCCAGTCCGGTTTAAAAATCCAGTCCGGTTTAAGATTCGAGTTTCAGGTTTTGATCGGGTCACCGGATCGGTCAGGTCAATTTTTATTTAAAAAAAAATTCAAAGCGGCGTCGTTTTAGTGTAAAAAAAGAAAGTCAACGAGTGTCAATCGAGTTTTTGACCGGATCACCAGGTCAACCCGCTGGGTTGGCCGGGTCACACCGGGTCATGAATTTTTCTATTTTTTCTTCAACTCGACCCGGTTCCAGCCCCGGATCGACCGGATTCCGAATCAATCTGCCGGGCCGGGCCGGGCCGGATTTCAAAACTATGGGCTAGAGGGCCATAATCAATCTATTAACAACAATAGCAGGTTTAATTGTGCTACGACAGACGATTATGATCAATGAAGGAAGATTAGTTTAGTTAAGGGAAAATTACATTGAGGTTATTATTTTTTTGTTTTATTTTTGTATTTTTAAATATAACACTTTATATCATAAACTTTAATAATTTTATATTACTTAATTTCCTATATAAAAAAGCCAACAAAAAATATCAGATTATTTATAAAATTATCATTATATTTTATTTAATGGCTAAATTATAGCCCTTGTAATATTAATACTATAATTTTGTCATTAAACTAAAATAAACCCTAACGACCACCATAGTTAACTTCTTTTTTTTTTCTTTTCAATTTTCTATCTTCAACAAGCCCACAAGAAATATTGTAGACCATTATTTTTTCTTCATGTTTTTCTCCCCTTTTTCTTTTCAATTTTCAGCAAACTCACGAGAAATAATCGAAGCCATTATTTTCCTTTTCTTTTTCTTCTTCTCTTTTCTTTTCAACTACGCAAAAAGCTTTGTACATAAAAACGTGCATCATCTGATAGTTCTTTAAGATTCAAGTGAATTATATGTTTGTGAAGAGATGACAAGAACACTTACAGTGAGAAAAAAATCATATAAAAGGAGAATCTAATTCTGTGTATATTGGATTGAAATGTAGTTTGTGCGTTTGTGTTGTATTATATAGGAGGATAAATTTATTTATTTTTTATTTTGTTTTAACTTTTAAGTTGACTAAGAATATAATATATAGTGTAATTTTCTAAAACACGGATGCAAAGTAAAATAATACATCATCTTCTTTTTTTATTATTTATTTAATATTGAGTTTATTAAGGATTGAGTTTTGTAATTTTTTTTGATTTGGTTTCTATAAGTTATCCTAATATTATGACATGAGTCACAAATTTTGAAAATTAACTTGATTAACTCATGTTTTTTGTCCTCTTTAATTGCTTTTTTTTTTCGAGTTTCATACTTTAATGTTATGTTGATTGAAAATTAAGCTTCACAATTTGTTTCAGCTTGTCTTCTGTGATGTTATCCTAATTTCATTACTCGGGTTGTGAGTTTGGTAAGTTAACTCAGTTCATTTAGATCTTCTTTCTTTTCTTTTTTTAATTATTATTTTTTTCAATTTCATCTTATAATATTTTATTAATATAAGAATTAAGTTTCATAATTTATTTCGGTTTGCTTTTTATAAGGTTAACTTAGTCTCATGACCTAGATCATGGATTTAGCGGGTTAGTCTTAGTTGATCCGTGTCATTTTTTTATCAATTTTTTAATTGATTTTTTTTATTTTATTTTTTAATATTAAATATATTAAAAATTATGGTTCATAATTTATTTTAATTTATCTTTTATAGAGTTATTATAGTCTTATGATTTGGATCGTGGATTTGACAGATTAACCTTTATTAACTAAGATCAATTTAATATGTTACCATTTTAATATTTTTTTTAAAAAAATATTATCTTAAATTTGTTTTGAATTAAAATATATTTTTATTGGTTATTTAAGTTATTTTTGAATTAATGATATAGAGAGGTAACATGAGATCATTTCTATATAGTTTTTAATTTATTTTTTTCTCCAGAAAATAAGTTATAATTTACTAAATTTTTTTTATGTTTAAAAATATTTAATCCGAAGTGTCAATTATCTAGCAGATACTTTTTGTATCAAGGAGAGGACGTAATTGTAATTATATAATGACTATATTCAAAATATTAATATATCATCCAAGAACAAAAATAATTATAAGCTGCTGGAGGGGGGAAGGAGTTGAGAAAGGAAAGAAAAGAAGGCAGAGAGAATAGTAGTAGTAATAGTAGAGTTGCGAGGAAATCGAGGAAGACAAGGATGCAGTGGTACTTCGTTGCCGTACTTCTCACAATTCTCACCAGCTCCCAGGTCACTCACTTTCAAATCCCTAACTATTTCCTTAAAATCTCGATACATCTCTTTGATTTTTTTGTTTAAGTTTTGAATCTACAATTCCTTTTAGCCACTGCTATTGATTTCTTGATTATGAAAATGTAATTAAGAGTTAATAATTATAAGAACATGAGAAAAGAGAGAGATCAGGCATTTCTGTCTTGAGAAAGAAAAGATGAATAATAGAAAAACCGGATGATTGATCGAATAAGATGAGTGAATTGATTTCGTGTGCTGTGATGGTTGGAGGACGTGGAGAGCATCCGAGGAAGTTAGATTGTATTTAGAAGAGTAATTTTTATGCTTGTTTTTCAGAAGATGTTAAATTATTAATGATTAACCTATCCTCCTCCTTTTATATTATGCTGGTAGGGCATTTTGACGACTCTATCTCAGAGCAATGGAAAGTATTTGTACGACTATGCCACTGTACCCTTTCTTGCTGAAGTTTTCAAGGTACTTTTTTTTTTTTGGATCATGATTTGTTAACCGGTTTTGTCCATGTAATTTGACATTCCTGTTTATTTAAAAAATGCAGCTGCTGCTTTCTACTTTGCTTCTTTGGAGAGAATGTCGGATATCACCGTCTACCAGGGTGACTACAGAATGGAAGAGTGTGCGCTTATATGTTATTCCTTCAATCATATATCTAATTCATAACAATGTTCAGTTTGCTACATTGACTTATGTGGATACGTCCACATATCAGATAATGGGTAATTTGAAGATTGTTACCACTGCGATATTATTCAGGTGCCTAGTTTGTACTATGATTATGAAACTATGCCCTTTGATCCTTAACTTTCCGAGTTACATGTCTTTTAGTATGAATTTAGCATCATTGCAGTTGATCCATTGACTGCCCCCCCCCCCCCCCCCCTTCTCTAAACTTCATTCTTTAGGTTATTCTTGAGGAGGAGACTCTCTAATCTGCAGTGGATGGCAATTGTTCTATTAGCTGTTGGAACAACCACGAGCCAGGTGATTATTTGAATTGTCTGTGCTGTTATTTAAGCTATTGTTTTTACTCTCCATGCTTTGTTTAGTTCTTTGGTTTTTTGTACTTGTGTACTGGAAGTTCTTATCGAGATTAAAGTTTTAACGACATGATCATTGTCTTTGTTTTAATGAGTTTTTTCATGATCCTAATTCTCTTTTGATTAACATTTATCCATAACCAGAAAAAAGAAAAAAAAACTATTTATGCCCTTTCTTTTATTGTAGGTCAAAGGTTGTGGAGAAGCATCCTGTGATTCTTTGTTTGCTGCTCCAATCCAAGGCTATATGTTGGGGGTACTATCTGCTTGTCTATCCGCATTAGCAGGTGTCTACACAGAGTTTCTTATGAAGAAGAACAATGATAGCTTGTACTGGCAAAATGTACAATTATATACGTAGGTATCTTTTCTCCACTCAATGACTTTTTCCTTTCCATATATTATTATAGTAATGTTGCATACAAGTAGTCATGCTAGAAATCTTGATCTGATATCTTCTTCCAAGCTCTTGGACCTATCTTTCACTTCTTTATATATTCCTGACCCTGCTCTATGTACATGCTATTTGCAATAGAGAATGTGGAGTCATTCCTTGGTAAAATATATTATTATATTCATCACGATGATGATGTAGGTATTTCCTTCCATTTCAGATTTGGCTCGATATTCAATATGGCTCGGCTTGTCCTGGATGATTACAGAGGTGGCTACGAGAACGGATCTTGGTGGCAACGCCTTTTCAATGGCTACAGTATTACAACTTGGATGGTTGTTCTGAATCTTGGATCCACTGGCTTGTTGGTTTCATGGTTGATGAAGTATGCTGATAATATTGTGAAGGTAAATTCTTTTTTTATGGCCCGTCATAAATCTTTCTCAGAGGATGCACACAAGCATGACAATATCCCTCGGTGCCGTGTGTCCCATAGATGCAGATGATGAGAAAATTTCAATGACAATGTTGTGAAAGGATTGGTAGAAACTAGAATGCTCCCTTGATTTTTCATTTATATACTGTAGTATCATTCTATAATATCTCCATCTTTTCAAGCTGAAGAGGGCAAGGGAGGACTAAGACCCAGGATCTCTCTGGATCCAGTCAGGGGTGGTTGCCCCAAAGCTACCCTTGCTTGTCATCATTCCATACTATCTGTTTGTTCATGAATCTGCCTGAAACCATGACGGAAGAGGGCTTTATGAGAACTTCATTCTTCTGGCATCATATGCAAAGCCATTTCCTCACAATGTATAGGATGCTCAAGCTTTATTAACTGTAATTTTCCATTTTGAACTCAAAGTCTGCTATAGTCATGCTCATAAGACTGCTGGTAAAAGACAAGGCTCCAGGTTTTTGACAAAATATCTTTACATGCCACCAGTGTTATAGGATGTACGAAAGTCTTGAGAGTCTTTTTACTTGTAATTTAGGCCCTTTAGCCTCAAGTGCCTTTATTAAAATATTATACTTTGTTTCTTCCTGTTTCAGGTGTATTCTACATCACTGGCAATGCTTCTAACAATGGTTTTGTCTGTGTACCTCTTTAACCTCAAGCCTACTTTGCAGGTACTCATGCACTCACAGGTTATCAAATATAAAATCCTTTCTGCCTATAGCATATGCTGGTTGATTTCGATACCATCAATGATGTTTTATTTTCCTTGTCATGCTGTAGCTTTTATTGGGTACAATCATCTGTATGATGTCACTGCACATGTATTTTGCCCCTCCAAACATGCTTGTGGATTTGCCTACACAAGTCAGAGCTGCTCCTGAGAGCCTGAAAGAAGTAGCAGTTGAGCGAAGAACAGATTCCTGATGTTTCTTGCACATCTCAAAAGATTAGCCTCTGCCAATTGCTTATTGAAAGTGGCATGAAAGCAATTGTTCTGCACAGCAGGCATGAAGAAGCATGATATCCTTTAATCAGAACCCATTCTACAAACAACTGAATTCTTCTCCACTGTTAACAAATGCTATATAACCCATCTATTAAGATTTTGGCTCTAGTTTCGAAAGAGAAAAAGGTCAATTTTGTCTAATTATTTGCAGTATCAGCTGATTATGCAAGTTCAAAGTAGAATTCAGAATCATTATCAATCATGAGATTCTTGTAATGTAATTCCTCTTATGTCCATTTTTTTCATTGATTACTATCATCCAGAAACATTGTTGTACTTGCAGGTGACAGATGCTATCAAGGTATGAGATATTTGCCAGCTCTTTTCTTCAAATTTTCCATTTAAGACTCATGAGACTTCCTTTGGTTGGATGAACGTTGGATTTTCTAGTGTCTGATCTTGACCCCATCGCTTCTTTTATGCCGACAGTGCCGTGCTTCTATCTATTAAAAGTATTACTTCGGCAGCCTTAGAAAATCTCGCCACATGATGCAGATTATTTAGCAAATGGTCAACCTGTATTCGAGAGATGACCTCTAGAATTCAGGCAAAAGAATAAAGAAGGCTAGCCTGAAGAGCTTGAAATCAATTCCTTCCATTCAAATCAAATTTAGATCTGCTGATCAATCGATTTAACCTGGTAAAGAAAGAGACGACTCTTGAAAACAATAGAGTTGGGACAAAGACTAGCCTAGGCAAGGCATGTTCTCCTCACCTCGCCCTAAGAAAGAGAATCCTTGCATAAAGAAGGTGTAGAGTAATCACCTAAACTTATTCTCATTCTATGTTGAAATCCAAAAGGTGTAGAATAATGACCTTTTGATGAATGAATTGTTCAAGAAAACAGAAAATTACTCTTCATTTCTGAAAGTTAGCTTGAAAGACGCACCTTGATCTCGAAAAAAAACTATATTATATGCTATTTTATGATTATGGTTCATATAGTAAGGAAATTCTAGCCATACGATTCCTTGAGCATTTGATTTGGAGTGTCACGTGTAGCTTTGTGTTCTCTAACATGCCCACATAGAACTATTAATGCCTATACTAAAAATCCATGAAAATCCACATTAAGTTTTTAAAGTTGCAGTACATGATCAAATGTTCTCCCTTAGTCTCTTGGATGCCTATAGATGTCAATTACCAGGCATGCTTATTCACAAAAGAGAGTTGAGAAGCTGGCCCAGCACTGCCTCTGCAGGGTTATGGCCTCAAGGATAAAAATAACGTCATCAAGCCATCAAAAGGAAACAACTGCTCTTCCTTCCAGATGCCATTGCAGGCAGTATCCCAGGTACAAGAAGAGGGACTTTAGCCATGCCTGAGTAGAGATTGGGCTGTTGCTGTTGGAAATGTTAACAATCCGTCATTTGGTAGGCAGTGATTATTAGTAAGTGTGCCTACATGAAAACCATATATTAGTGTCAACAATAATCTGCTTGTCCTTGCTAAATACATTATTAGCGCTAACAATTTGGTTACTAATTGAATATGAAAATCACATATAATATGCCTTCTCATCCACGACATGAACAGATATGATTGGTAGGACCTGATTGAAAACATCTGAAAGTCTTTTAGTACATCAAGTTTCTTGATGTATTTCCTAATTGAAGAACTCCTCTTGCATGGACAGGACCAATGTATCAGGACAAGTAATGGCTTTTCCAATTGATGAAGCTGTGCTGATTAATGGCATATTATACACATGTTCAAAGCATCACTATGACTCATTACAGACGTTGATAAGTTTTTTTTCTTTTTAATTGATTACTATTTCATGAATCTTCAATATATTCTGACATGAAAGATTCTACCAAAGGAAAGAACATAGCATTTTTCTTCTATTAAATAACAATTATTTTTTAAAGTGTTTTTATTCGGAAAAATATTTATATAATTTTTTAAAAAAAATTATTTTTAACATTAAAATATTATAACGATCTAAAAATATAAAAAAACAATTTAAAAAATAATAATTTTAAAACGCACTGCCAATTGCATTCCCAAACAACCTCGCTGGCCACTCATTACTCTCTGATGATTGATCCATCTTTTCTTTCATGCCTACAGCTCTGAACTGTTCAATATTTTGCATATACATCCCTGGTAGTGATCAAGGATGAGAAGGTTATTTCTATTAAGAGTAGAGAAGATATTTCACCACACATGATGTGGATGATGATAGCATATAAATATTAGAGATCAGATCATATAGGATGGTAGCTTGAAAATTGAAACCCATTCTTTCCATTTTAGAATAGGTCAGTTGGTGAATCGAGCAAGCCGCCCTAGTGAAGAAGACGAACTACCCATCGAAGCAGGCAAGGAATAGCATGAGAGGCTGCTCCTCTCGACCTCTCGACACAAGGAAGAGTCCTTGCATAAGAAATCCCACATTTTTGTGGGGGCTAATATTATTAAATAATATTGCTGAGTCAAGCAGCCTTCGATTATGCTCGATATTAAAATGATTGGATCTGAATTGGGTTCATCAGATAAAAACGAAGTGATACAGATTTGTCCCCATTCGGTGGAGCCCATTTATAGTATGCCTTTTGGATCATAAGGCCATCCCGTTCACCATGAATGGCTAGCAAAGAACCCAAGGTTAAAACCAGGTGTTGATTAGGGCTTGATCAAGCCGTTGTAACTCCTCGCAAGCGTCCTTCTGCCCTAGCACTCTCCTACACAATCATAACCAATAATAATAATAATAATAATAATAATAACAATGAGATTGAGTAGTGTAATTTAACTTATTAGATTTTGGGTTTGGTTTTTAAAAATCACCGGTTCGAATCTCACAAACCTTAGGATCACTGAACGCTTAGATGGTCGTTAACTTCAGGGTCCGTGGGATTAGTCGAAGTGCCCGTAAGCTGACCCAAATATCCACATTAATTGAAAAAAAATGACAAACAAGGATGTAAACATATCATTATTATTAATTAACAAAAAAAAATAAAAAAGGCGGTTGGTTGCTTTGACTCGTCATCACCTCGTATAATATTATTCGTTGTAATAGTTTTTTTTTATATAGATTTTTTAGTTCTTAAAATCTATATTTTTTTTGAAACCGTTACCATTACTTGCACATATTTTTTTTATACTAGAAGAAATTTGAGTTGATCCACGAGTTCGCGATACCTACTCTACGAATAAAATAAAGGGGCGGCAGGTGGACATCATCAAGTTGAGTAGCATGAGTTTTGGTGAAGTCGCCGAAACTTTAAAGAGATTAGGGCTTCGCAAAGCTAACACTAGACTAACTGAACAAAATGGAATGGCTGAAATAAATGGGTCTGGTGTCTCTCATGTGTTTTTGAAGAACCCTTAAATGCTTAAATTAGTGTAGTGGAGGAAGAGGGTGCCCTTGGATAGCACAGATCATCTAACCTTTCATATTTCCAAGCAATTCTTATTTCAGGGATCTACCATCTGAGTTAAACTCTATATGTCAAGACTTCTGGTTACATGAAGGCCAATATATATAGTTTAACGTGGGTGTCCGGGCCAGCTTGCGCGCACCTCGACTAATCCCACGGGCCCTGAAGTTAACGACCATGTAAGCCTCCAGTGACCATCATATGAGCAACCACAGGGCTCGAACCTGAGACCACAGAGGGAGCAAACCTCTTGATCCCAAATTTTTACCATTGGGCCACCACCTAAATGGTTACTATATTCTTACTTTTTGAGGTACTGGGTTGGTTGGCAAGTGCATTAAATATCGTTTCTACATTGAACGTTTGAAAATACCTAGATAGATGATATATGATTATAATTCAAATGGTAAAGGAATTGTAGCCATACGTTCTTTTTTCATGCATTTAATTTGGATTGTGATATGTAGCTGTCATTGCAAGAAGATATATATTGCATAATGGAACTCAGCCCTCATTAACATCATAGCATGCGTACAATACAAGTATAAAACCATGAAAAAAAAAAAAGCTTCACTTTCAGGTCATTAATGCATGCCATCAAAATTGTGGTTTTTAGGTTCTAGGACGTGCTCAAATGTTCAACCTTACTCTCTAGGTTGTCTATAAGAGGCCAATTGCTAGCCCTGATTATGCTCAAAAGACAGAGAGTTGATAGTTGAGATGAGTGGAGTTAGCTGCCCAAGCAGTGTCAGCTCGGCCATGCCTAAAGACTTGAGGCCTAATGGGTATAACCAGCATCAAGCAAGCAAAAGAGGCACCTGCTCTTGCTTCCAGATGCCACTGCATTACCCAAGGTACAAGAAGTCTGACTACGAGACCATGCCTGAGTGGAGATTGGACTGCTTGTTGAAAGAGTACGGGCTGCCTGCTATTGGAGATGCTAACCAGAAGAGGAAGTTTGCCATGGGAGCCTTCCTTTGGCCTTCAGAGAATGAGTGAAAGTCCTCAATTTGATGGTGATCATCAAATTTCTGCACATACTATCATGTTGTACGTAACTCAATCTATGTAATGTATTGTAGTAAGAAAATCATGTATTAAATAATTATTAGCATGTTTATGAAATCCATATCCTAGTTTTAACTGTGTTTTTTTTCCTATTAAATATATTGAAGATTGCCGGTAAGTTGATATATAGATCAACTGGTATTCATGTCTCATTCTTCCTTCTTCCTTGTATATATATATATATATATGCTAGCTCTAGAGGCTTTGTTCTGCTCATGTCTCATTCTTCCTTCTTCCTTGTATATATATATATATATGCTAGCTTTGTTCTGCTAAATTCTAGAGGCTTTGTTCTGCTAAATTCTAGAGGTTCACCAGGGTGAAAACATCTCGCTGAAAGGTTGACCCTGTTGAAGCACGGGAGAAACTCAAAGAATAGCATCAACCTCCTCGTCTCGCTATAATAAAGGGGGTCATTGTATTAAAAAATACCACATGTAATAATAATTGTATTATGTGGTTAACTAATAAAATTAATTATAGACACGACGTTATTAATTATGCAGTTCATAGGTCAATATATATATATATTAAATTCTTACTCTTGAGGTGACAAGCTCAGAAGATTGCTAGACTAATAATGTAGATTCTTTATCAAATTGGATACAGTCAACATCAAGACTAATTAATATGATAGATTATCAATATTTCTTAGTGATTTTTCCCTCAATAGTAAACTAAGAACCATTGCATTGGGATTTTAATATGATAGCTTGGCACATATCCTATATGTGAACGTTCCTTAAATTTGATATATAAACCATCAATTTTGTGTTGTTTGTCGTCTCGGGGTAAATTTGGATGTTGGGCAAGCAATTTTTCCCATTCTCAATCAGTCATAAATTTGCTATTATAAGTTTTATAATCAATAGTTTGATGAATTCAACAAGAGGCCAGGATGCAGGCACTAGAAACTTTATTTGTAAATATGATTAATAAGTACATTTAAGATCAAATTAAAAATGAGTAAAATTTCCAACAAAATTTTTTAACATGAAAAACTAACTTGATTAAAAAAAATTAATAATAATTAAAAAATTAATTATAAAACACCCTTGATTGATTTGTTTTATGAAATTCAAAACTCTCTATTTACTTCTAAAAAATACAAGATTATCTTGTAGCCTATATGATGAGACATTGATAAGTTAAAGATGATTCTATAAAACACCAAAGCTTTTTTTAGAAGAGAGAGACTATAGGTGAAGTAGGCTTTGGATGTAAGTCACACGAGCGCACTTGCTCGGTTTGGCATGACACGGGCTCCGATTTTAGATTCCAGGTTTGTTATGAAATAATTTTTAAGCCCGCAAAGATTTTTGAATTTTTCTTGACCTCATTTATTCCCGATTACTTTTCTTTAGTTTATGCTCTAGTTTTTCCTTCTACTCTAAAACTTGAGGTCTATTATTTTATAAAAAGATTTTGAGTCATATTTTTTAGAGTTTATGGAACTTGTTTTGTGATACAACTAAATAAAATGACGATATTAATTAGAATCTTGATGAGAAGCTAATTTTAATCATTTCGTTTACACTAAGAGGAAGCATTAAAACTTTAAGAATAAATGACTGATTATTGACAATAACAAATCTTCATCTAAATCAAATTCTAAGTGCTTAATTAAGCAAGTATTTTTAACAATTTAGTTTAGATTTTGTTTAAGTAATTTTTTTCAAGCATGCTTATTAATTATGTTTAAATGTTTTAGTTTGACCTTATGACTATAGAATTGTTCGGCAAACTTATATTTATGCTAGAACATATTTAGTTTATGTTTAGGTTATACTTTGTATATTCTGAATTCTAAAACTACAATATACCAATATAGTGATTATTGAAACTTTACACTGTTTAGTACTATGCTATGTATTTTCTTAATAGTAGCATATATAATCAACAATATTTAATTATAATTCACATGCAATTCTTTTATTTTTAAATCAAACAAAAAAATAATCTGAATTAGATGCTAGAATATTAATCCATTATTCATGAGATAACTAGCTAGTTTCTGATCGATGCAACAACAGGGAAGAAGAAATTCCGATGAAAGTTGTCATGATATTCAATGACACAGTACTACGTGTGCAAGTTGGTTATAGTAGGTTCCTAATTGAATGTGGCAATAACTAGTGCCCTCTGCTCCACGACAGGAACATAGCATTGGATTGGATAAATATTATGCAATTTAATAAATAGTTTTCTTGTAGAAAATGTATCCTTCCCGCTGATGCTGACTTGAATTTCATGCATCTGTCATTTTCCATGATGTTTTTGCTGTCTGAATTCTCTTGCTATATCCTATATATCCAGGCAAGCAATCAGGCACTAGCTAGATTATCTTACTTTTTTTATTTTTGTCTGATCAATGTGATTAATAGGATGAAGTAATTCAAGACAAATTAAAATCAAGTTTATGAACTGTTCCCGATTGAAGTCCACTTGCATGGTGGGGGCTCCAATGCAAGACGTAGTAAATTAACGTGAAACCTTACTATTCTATGTGAACCCATGAAATCTTTTGAGTTAAAGATAGTTTTTTATATGTTATTAAAATTTTAATAATCAAGTGATAAGAAATTTTAATCTTGCCATCTTTAATTTATTCTCTGTAATTAAACTAATAAAATTAAGAGTTTCAAGCTTAAAAAAGCATTTTATCTAATTAAATTAATTAAAATAAAAACAAAATCAATAGGTAAGGTACAAGTTTCAAGTTTAAAAATCTTTAAATTAAAATGATATATTAGAGAGTAATATGAAATCATTTCTAAAACCAGAGTAATAAAATCACTCATTGAGTTTTGTCTAATAGTTTAAGTTTTATTGGGTAGAACTAATTTTTTAACACGGTATTAGAGTATTGATATTATTACGAGTTTAATTCCTACTATATATCCTATTCTTCAAATTAATTAAATATTTCTGTGCGAAATAATAGTTAGTTTGTGAAAATTTAAAACTTAAAGTGTTTTTACTTGAAGAAATTATATTAAAGATTAATAGAAAACTATTTATTAAGTTTTGCCCAACAACCTAATCTTTTATATAAAATTGGTTAAGCAAACACATTTGTTTATTTTTTTTAAGAATTCATATTAGTTATAATACCATATTAATTGTTGATTTTGTGATTCACTAATTAAGCCTGATCATGCATTCAAGAGACGGGTAACTTTAATTTTTAACATTGGAAGTCGCCTTTCCTTGCTGGATTTGCAGGTAATATATATTTGTGGCCTATCATCTCTCCTCTTGTTGATTCAATCCCCGCTTTCAAAATTCTTGAAAAAGACTTAAGGTTAAACATTACCTAGCTAGAAAACAATATCTATCTATATATATGTATAATAATTAATTAAGGTTGCTAGGCACGAACGGCCATGATTAGCAGTACTTCATATAATTAAGAACTCTATGAATATTGACAATGGATGTGTTGTACCTTTAGCTGCCGCGCTGGGTTTTATTAATTGTTGAGATGGACCAGTACTGATCTTGAATAATTAAGGATCGATGCATTATTGTTGATTGATTCATATATAGGAGCTCCGTTCGTTCACATGGTGATCGATGCAAACTTACTTAGTCTCTTATCAGCAAGCAACCAATGATCGTTGCTAGTAAAGGGAGTGAGTCATGGCGGCCATGAGCTAGCCTTGAACAGCACTGCAATACTTCATACACCAATTAGGAGCCAATCTGGAAAACCAATTTTACAAGAGATTCACTATTATATATATATCCATAATATTACACCATCCAAACAGATAAATACCTATCATCTTGGTCGCGCAATGTTGTGACTTAGGGTTTCTTTTCTCCTAGGGTTTCATGATCCAGAGCTGGAAAGTTTTGATTTGCTTATATATATTCAACTACTTTTTGATGATATAAGGGGCTTCTGGTACAGAAATGAACCTCAATGTGCTAAGGGCTTCTAGTACAAGTTTCGTCGTGGCCCAAAGTATAGGCTTGGTTTAGCTATTAATGTCGAATGCCTCGGCTCTTTTGTCTTCCCATGGCCCGATCGTACATACTTCCACTTTCATGGTATAATTAAAGTAGCTACTGAAACTATCTAGGTGGTGGTCCAGTAATAAAAACTTGAAATCAAGAGATTTGTTTCCTCTGTGATCTCAGGTTCGAGCCATGTGGTTGCTTATATGATGGTCATTGGAGGCTTATATGGTCGTTAACTTTAGGGCCCGTGGGATTAGTCGAGGTGCACGCAAGCTGACCTGGACACCCACATTAAACTAAAAAAAAAAAAGAAGCGACCGACGGTTCGGCTTAGGTAAAAAGAAAGAAGAAAGATTAAGCATGTACGTGATCTAATATTTGAGTCTTGTTATTAGCTTAATGGAGAAGTGGCGTGTGTTTATCCAATTAATTCATTTGTTAAGGTATTTTAAATATAGGCCAAAATCTCTAAACTTCCCTTCCACATATATAGTAGCTACTCCTAAACATATCTTTACATTATATTTTTGGTTAATAATAAGTAAAAAGATTAAATATATTTATATTACACACACAATAAGGATGGCATTTTCTGGCATTTTGAAAATACAAAAGAGAAATACAATTAAAAAAATATTATTTTAATATATTTTTAAATAAAAAAATATTTTAAAAAAGAAGTATTTATAATTGCATGATCACCCTTCGTAAGCAAGGAAAATCCTTTAAAAATAGGAATGCTAGTTGGCATTGGCTGTCGTGATCAGGTATTAGTGATTTCCAAAGTTGCTCCAAAGTCAGAAGCTTCGTTGGCATTTGCTGGCTCCAGTACAAGATTCCGAAGGTATAAACTAACTTGTGCCGTTACAGGAGGAAAGTAGCACTACAGGATTCTAAATGCCACGTGTTAACCGAAATTGCAACCGCTTCCACTGTATTTTTGTCAGATATTTAATTAATATCAATCATGGCATTTCATTGCCAAAAATTTTATGCTGCGAAGCTGTATCTTGTAAACTAGCGGTGTTTTTTAAGTTAATTATTGAGTTATTAATTAATGTGTCGTGTCATCATATCATGTCAATAAATAAATAAATCATTAATTTTGTCCAGCTTTCTATGTAGAAAAATGAAGAAAATCAAACGGAAGTAGTCACTCTTTCAGAGAAGCAAAGTATTGTAATTGTTAACCATGGAGTTTGAAATTAAAAGGTTACTTTCTCTATAATTTTATATTCAATTTCTATAATTGCTAATATAATAATTATTAAAAATTTATATAATTGTTAATTTCAGGACCTGTAAGATTAGTCGAGGTACGTACAAGCTAACTCGGACATCCACGTTAAAAAAAAATTATTATAAATGTTATTTTTCTAGTAAAGTAACCATAATGATCCCCCAATTATTACATAGAAATAAAAAATATTATCTCCTGCTACTTGTATTGCTAATTTCTTTTTTTCTTTTTTTTAAATGAACCAGTTTTGATTTAAAGGCTGTATTGCAATATGCAATAAGTTGGATTAATTCCAACATGGTATAGTATAGAATGATAGTTTTAATTTATTTTTAAATAAGAACTGTGTCGGCTGGGACAAGAGTCCTATTTTAGATTCAAAACTTGAGCAGTGATAAAAGAATATCTTAATAGACAAATTAATTTAAAAGTAACCATGCATGCAGCATTAATTGTATGCATACAGCACAGACTATATCCAAAATATAGCAAAGCATAGTTTATTTTATTGTTTGAGTATTTCTTAGAAGGTTTTTTTTTTATGAAAAGAACAAGGATACGATTGAAAAGAATAGAAAAACTTGGGCATTGTAGTAAAAACTAGATTTTTTTACGAGTATTATACTGCAAGTCATATCAATTTATTTTTTAACAAAAAAAAAATATTTAGATAGTAAAATCTAAATATTATAGAGATTTACTGGTTATCCGATTTGTCTTTTAACTCATCAAGTTGATTGAATCATATCAATAAATCAAAATTCAAAAAAACACTTGAACGTGTTTAATAAGTGTTTTTTTATTTTTTTATAAAAATACATACATAATTTTTAATTCAATTGTTGCTGGATGTGGCTGGAATTCTGTCAATGCATTTTACAGGTCAGATTCTATAGTAAATTTTCCTTGTTATAGCTCAAATTAAAATAAGAATATGTTGTTTTAGATTAATTTTTATTAATTTTTCTAATTAATTTTAGATTTTTTAAAATTAAATTTCAAAATTTTGTTCGGTTTAAATTTCATTTACTAGGCTAGTTTTAGCTAATTTTTCAACATTTTGTATGTTATTTTTCTGACCATAGAATATATAAATATTCAAGATTGTTATTGCTGGCATTCAAAGCTTATCTAATAATAATAAAAAAGTTTGAAAAATAATTTTAAAAAATTAATTTTCATGAAACAAGCATGATATAGGTTTATTATCTAGATTTTAGATATTTCAAGAAAAAATTGTTGTTGAAAAGTGTTATTTTTAAAAATCTTTTTTTTGCTCGTGCTATTTTTGTTTTTAAAAATCATCTGTGTTAATTTTGAAGAAATAGACTTGTTCAAATCGTTTGGGCGGGTATCTATTTGTAGCTGGAAACTAACGTCTCTACACATGGCTATCCTCTTTCTCCTACCGAAACATGCGCCTGGACCCCACACTCCTTTGCTTACCGTCTTACCGGTTCAACCGGTTTCGTGCCAACTATATAAGCCTCGTCAGGATCGAATCAGCAACGGAAACATCATCAAATCATTCATCCATTTTATTCTTGCCCTAAAAAAGGCACTAACCTCTCTCTCTCTCTCTCTCTGCGCCTGCTCTTCATAACCGCAGACTTTTGAGAGGTTGCAGTGAGAGAAATCAAAAGAAAAAGAAAAATGGCTGGTGTTTCCAGGGTTGTTGCAGCTGTAGTTGCTCTTCTTGTTGTTTTTGCCATCGTTTTGCCCATTGCTCAGGCCCAAGCTCCTGCCCCTGCCCCTACCAGTGATGGTAAAGATTCAAAACTCTCTTTCTACGTTCTTGTTTATACGTGTTTTTTAGCCTTTTAAGATGGTAAATCTCGGATCCATGAGAACCCGGTTTTCTTTACACACACACACAATGTTTATAGATCTAGTTCTTGGTAATGTTTGGCTTATAATGCTGCAATTTAGTTTTGATGTTAATTATTCTCTTAATAAAAGTTGTTGTGGTCCCGTGTCCAGAAGAAAAAGGAAAAGGAAGCTGATAGATTGAGATAGAGATGAAATGGAGATTTAGTTTCAGAATTGTCAAAGCAAAAATTTTGTAGGTTTTGGGAAATGGGATTATCAAATTCTTTTACTACAGGAGTGCTGTGGATATTTTCGTGAAAGTGTGATTCAGTTTTGGGCTTGTAGGAATTTATTTAATGGGTGATTTAGGTGAATAAATGGTACAGGAAGTTATTGGAACCAATTGTTTTTTTTTAAAAAAAAAATTGTTGGAATTAATTGGTACTATTTGTTGGTTGCAAGCATCTGTACGTGTTAAGGAAAATGAGATTGAATTCTGATGCATTTGGCTCTTGCATTGAAGTTGTTAAGCAACAATGATTTATGGTCATGGTTGATAGGAAAAAAATTGTTCTTTTAAAAAATATTTGGTTCTCGAACAGAACTCACAACAAAATTAAAATGTCTGTACTCTGTATCAAGGTGCCAGTGCATTTCTTCTTGAATCTTGCCTTAAAAGGAAAAAAATTGTTAAAAAAAATAAAATGATATGGAGGAACATGGAGTCGATCTATGGCTTTGTCCAGGAATTAATGGGAGCTTTTGTTTTTAATCAGGGACATCAATTGACCAAGGCATTGCGTATGTGCTGATGATGGTGGCACTAGCACTCACGTACCTCATTCACGCGGCAGACTTATCCCACAGCTTCTGAATTGGTTCAAATTTGGAGGAGGTAGAATAGGGGGAGGTTGGGGCGGGTTAGATATTGGGAATGGTGTGAATATATCTTTTATTTTCTTCTGTGATCAAGGGTCTTGTTTTGTATGAACACGGTGTTTCTGACTTGTGACGACGAATTTGTTGTTATTGGGATTTGTGGTTGTTGCTAATGCCATCTTCTTGTTCGGAGGCACCCTGGCTCTTGTCTTCCTTTGTTTCCATTTACCCCGAAAGATGATTCAATTTCTTGCTTTTCCACATTTCTTATTCCAGAAAATGCTTCATTGCGATTTCGCATGTGAGGGATTCTGTAAACATGGCATGCATATCCACCAGTGTCTAAAAAAAACAAGCAAAACTACAAAATTACAGCCTGCTTCAACTACTGTGTATGCGTGACAGGACAATGATCATTCATGCATGCTAGCCGTTGCTTTTTTGTGGGAGAGAATGGTTGCTGGTAAAAGGTAGCTTAGTAAGGTAGAAAATTGATGATGGCCCTCTCTCATCTCTTAGCTTTGGGTTAAACCAGAGCAGATGGAGACTTTTTAGGCTATCTATTGTGTTTTTAAATTTTTTGATATTTTTAAATTATTTTAATATCAAAAATATTTTTTCAAAAAAAAAATTATTATTTTAATATATTTTCAAATAAAAAATACTTTTAAAAAAATCTCCTTGACATTACAGTTAAATTTTTTTTTCTTTGAAGTGTTGATGAAAAAAGGTTAGCACACCCACGTCATTAGAGACTCGTCAATTAGGAACATCGCCTCCTTCAACTTCTCCAAGTTTCTTTGCCCCGGAATTATTAGCACTGTTTGCCATCAACAAATTGTTCTATTCTTCCTTTTCTTTTTTAATTCTGATTTTTTTTTATGAAATATCATACAAGACAAATGAAAAATACAACAACGCACAAGAATTGATATAAGATAGAAGAACAAAAGGTTAGGGGGAAAAACCCTCAGATTTTTAAGGAACAAACGAAGAAAGACACTCAATCTTGAAAAGACCAAACCAAGAGAGACTCAATCCAAATGAAATTGGAAAACCTAACAAGTCTTTAATTGAATAAAGAAGTTTCTAATTTCACTGCTAAATAATAAATACTGATATTCCCAAGTAACAAAATCTAGAATAGCCATCCAGCATCAAAATTCCTAAATAAATAAATATTAATTCCCATTGTTGCCCTTCATTCTCCACCAGTCTTAATAGCAAAAAAAAAAATGCAGAAAATAGGGTTTTGCATTAATCTGCAGCATCCTGAAAATTACAAGTCGGCTTTCTAACGTCCAAATGGATTCCCAGTCCAAATCAAGTGAAGGTAACCGTTTTTGATAGGTTATAACGTTTTGTAACAGTAAAACTAGAAGATAGTCATCAGGCCTTCACAAGGGAAGGAGAGAAAACAGGTATCTCAACACTAAATATCTGAATAGACCTCAGACAAAAATCCCACCAGGCCACCAGCACAGAATCTCAATTAAGATTTCTTGAAGACTGAATTTGCTTCCTGTTGGTCCTGATCAGCTAGCGAGAACTTCTTCACTTTCTGTACAAAAGTATCACTCATGAAGAACAGTTTAAGAAGGAAGGAAAGACTTTAGTACATAAATGTACAAGAAATCTTTATAATCCCGTAAACCATTTGAACAGTCATAAAATAAGGTCACTGACTAGGAAGAGTTGGGCCAAAGACATGTGATTGTTTATGAGTAAATTGCTTCTACAAGTCCCAGTTGAGCATTTTTATGAAGGAGCTTTAACCAGCTCAGAGCTTGATTTTCAAGTACTTTTGAAGGCTTCATCAACATTTGAGCATGATATTCTTGAAGCAAGAATTCATGGTCACTAAGTTATACTTTGCTATCTATACTGTAATACCCAGTTTCATTAGTAACCCTCTATAATAATATATTAGGCCTTGAAGCTATATAGCATCTTTTCTGCACCTCGCCAGATGCCAAATCAAGAAGAGGAACGTATCATCATGACAAATTCGAATCACGCTACCATTATTCCCATGGAATTTCTGTACGAAGTGAAATCTCCAACCTTATAGTGATAAATCCAGAGAAAATCTAAAGATCAATGAATTTTTTATCTGCCCTGCCCTTTTAAGATATCCAAGTATCATACCCAGAGAGAACAGGGGAAATCACACAAATCACACAGATCTTAATATTAACTAGATTGAACCAGGAAAGCAAAGCCAATGCTCTCAAGACCAATCAGAGGCCACATTTCCACCCTTCTGCTATTAACAGACAGGATAGCAGAAGTAACGCGACGACTTGTGAAAAAAGGGTTCAAATCCATATAAGAAATTAAAGAATGAAAGAAGATATAATGCAAGACTAAGTGAAATGGAAGTATCATCAGTAGCAAACTTGACATAGAGAAAAGCTAATTGCACAGCACAGTAGCATATAGTTTTGACATCAGAGAGGCCAAATCCAAGGCAAGAAAGCTTCAAAACCAAGTGTACTGCTCACAGTTTAATCCTCAGTTCCAAAATAACATCATCAACTCAAAATCCCACAAAAATAAAGCTCCAAACAACTCCAAAGTTACAATGTTTTTTCACCTTTGAAGAATACATCTTCAAAGCTGCCTCATTTCTATCAAAATTTTATATACCAATTTCTCCACGAAATAAAATCACCAAAAATCTCGAGTCTTTTCTATGAAAGGATAATCAATTTGACAATTGACCCAATACCAACAACTATACTGACAATGATGGACACAATTCTTCACATCCAAAACCCATATGTAAAATAAAATAATAATAATAAATAACATCACAGAAATAAGAGCTAAAACACACCTTATTGAGAACACACTCTCTCAAAGTTTGCAAGAGACGGACACATTTGTCTTGATCATAAGGCGATTGGGCAACACAGTTTAACAGATTCAGTGCTTCCTCTGCACACACGGGCTTTGCACGCGCTTCCTCCATTTCTTGTTTTCTTTATAAAAAAATTGAGGGTTTTGGTGAAGTAGTATTAAACCCTGTTAAGGTTAATTTTCCTCTTTTTGGACTTTGAACCTGTAGCTTTGTTCTCGAGAAGACTTTTTTCTTTTTTTAAGAAGAAAAAAAAAACCACTTCGGGACAGGCTCCCGCCCGTGGCTTCAAGAAAACAGCTGGTTTCTCGAATGTTGCAGAAAACAGGCTTATAATGCAGAGGCCAAGTCGAGGTGTTTTTTGATGGGCCTATGGGGTCTTAAGGTTTGATTCCTATAATCGAATGGTTAAAATGGGCTTTAAATCTTTAAAATGCTCCTCTGATTAGGAGAAGGAAAAAAGCCCAAGTATTGCTGTTACAAAATGAATCTAAAAATAGGCCCATCACTGAATATTGCATCAGATGAGACTAGCTCACTAGCCCAACAACACGATTATCGTATATTGACGGGAAGGATTGGGGAGGCTAGCATGGAAACCTGTTTTTTTATTATTTATTTTTTCTTTTTTTGAGACACCCTAATAAATCTATTGGATTAGTGAGCTGGGGACAAAAATCACGGCCCAAATCCAAACAGACGGTCCAAATAATGCTTTATATTTAAAATTGTTGAAGAATATTTGATTTCTAGATGTGCACAAGGCACCTGTCATTTATCTTAAACTCATCTTATTTTTACCACTTGAACCAGCAATAAGGGGACGATTGGCGGGTTGGAACATAATATTTTAATTTTAAAAGGTTGTTGTGTAAAAAAATAATAAATCTTTTCTGAATCTCTTAATAAACTTTTTTTGAAAAGATAGAGTGACTAAGTTTGATCACTAGTTAGTTGGTGAAACGCCGAGATAATTTCCATAAACTTTCTTGCAAAAACCTCTATCAAAATATAAGACCTTCCAAAGCTTAAATTTGTAAATATAAAGGGGAGATGAGCAATGTAATAGGTGAGAGAAGCAGAAGCACAAGATTAGCAATGTGGCTATGTTGCCTTGCATGGTATGTCGTGCTTAGTTTATAAATTCTTATTATTTAGACTTGTTTTTATGTGGTGTACTTACTAATGTTAACTTATATGGTGATACGGGTATTTATAAATCTCGATCATGTTAACTTATTTTATACAGAGTAAAATAATGACTGAAAATTACATCATGATAAATTAAAAAAATAAGTTGTTCATCGTTATACTATTAATAAAAAGATTGATGTTTATCATTGATTATAATGTTTTATTATGCTATTGATAGAGAGATTAGCTATCAGCGATGCCCCTTGAAAGGACAAGACATGCTAGCAGGAAATTGTCATTGGTAGAAAAATATAGGGGTTATATTAACAATTAGCAAGTCAAGAAGAGTGAGATGCCGTTAATATTTTTGAGCTCGTTATTTTACATTATGATGTGTTCGTGGTTGGTTTTCTCATATATCGGGTAAGTCAAGCCTAGAAAAATAGCCATTAAAATGCTTTGAACACACCAATCTGTTTTGGCTTGGGTTGAGGTCATTTGAATTTGGCCCTAACTGTTTTTTAATTTTTTCATCAATTTCATTAATTTTTGAGGTAGTTCAACTAGTCAGGTCTTAAATTTACTTTCAAATGGTCACGAGTTCGAGTTCTCTCAATATCACTAGAAGCTTGTATGGTCGTTAACTTCAGGGCCCGTGAGATCAAAGGCGGAGCTAGGAATTTTTTTTATCCTGGACTATAAACTGTTACTGATCCTTGTTATAGAGCTAAGTTAGAGCTTGAAAATTCTTACTTGATCGTGATGGTTTTGCACTCTTGTGACTCTCTGTTTAAATTCCTCTTCAAAACCTAAGCTAAAACCCGATGTTGTTGAGAAGAAGAAAATTAAAATCTCATGGTGCTTCTCAATTATTGATAAAGGTAAAAGAGTGGATTTAAATAAATGATAGAAGACAAAATCTTTGTAAGGAGTGGATTTTTTTAAAAAAAAAAAACAAAATGGAAAGTTTTTATTTTTTATTTTAACAGATACGTTTGTAAGACGCAGCGCCCCTTGCTGGGGTTCGGGACGGAGCCCCGAAATTTTTTTTTTTCTTGCACAAAATCCATAAAGTTCATTACTGCATATAAAGCTCCAAATAAAATTTAGTCAAAATAACAAAAACACAACTAAAATTAACCCTACAAAAACATATAGGACTTAACGACAGTATAATTCCCAAAAAAAAGGAACAGACAAATTAAAGCTCTTAGCTTTAGCTGCACTTGCAATCCTAGGCCAAAGATCAGCACACTCCTTCCCAATTGGACCGGTAATTGCTGAGCCTTTCATTTCTCCTTTGGGGTTCACAATGACACCAGCATTATCTTCAAAATACATGAAAACACTATCCTTTCGGCGCCAAGGCTTACGCTGCCTAACAATGACAGCAGGCATAACCTTCTTTCTGAGATCAGGCTTCCCCTTCTTGACAGTGGCCATGACCATATCACCAACGCAGGCAGAAGACAAGCGGTTCAAGCGACCCTTAATTCCCTTCACAAATATGATGTAAAGGTTATGCAGGGAGAGTATTGAGTTTTTTAATAATTGTTTTTTAACCTGGGCTACAGCCCACCTTAGCCTCCTATACTCCTCCGCCCTTGCGTGAGATTAGTCTAGATGTACACAAGCTGGCTCGGACATTCACATTTATAATAAAGAAAAAATATATGGAAAAAAGAAAGATAATTATATGGATTCAACATGTGAGTTATGCGAGATCCGTGTATTTTCGACTTGATCCAAGTTTTACTAATATTGGAGTAATATTTCTGTTTTCATTTTATCTGATGATTTGAACTGTTTGATCCAAGCCATTCCTCCAGAGGGGAAATCCCTTGCACGCATATGCCCAAATGGATCGAAGCCTGAAAAAAGTTTCACTTTTTGCCCGTAAACGGGCACCCTTTCGTCCTTGACGCCATTCTTTTGTAAGAGTCGAAGTGAATGAAGTCATTCCTGGTTGAAACAAAAGAATAGCAATATTTTATTTCCTGTTGAAAGGTTGTTGGAAACATTATCTTAATTATGATCATCATTTATAGTTGTTGAGTTCATGAAATTCCAGAGGCATGGGTACTTGGTAAGTGGCACAAGAAGTGCGTGCTCGAGAAGAGTGCATGCATTTATATCATCCAACACAGTTCATGAGATACCATAAATTACTATGTATCTACCTGCGCGCATACACTGCTCCACTTGCATATCCATCTTTCATTTCCACACAAATTTGTTCTCTTCACTTGAATTTGACACCTCTTGCCCTACCTGCCTACTTTTCCACCCACGATATTGCATCTTGGCTTCTTTTATTTCAATTTGAGAAACTTGACTGCCACGCTGATATCCAACTGGGTGTCTGGACTGCTGGAGGAAAGTGAACGCTGGGATTTTTATGCAGAAAAAAACCCATGAAAATTTCACGTGACCACCTCACCCTGAGGATTGAGCACGGCTCGCTAATTGAATGCAGTTTTGCCCTCTTGTTTCCTCGTCTTTAAAGGGGATGTTGAAGGGAATGTGATGAACAATATTAGTTATGCAGCAGAGCTACTTGTGTAACCCAGGCCGATACATGATCCAAGGGAATTCTTAGACCCTTTTTATAGCAATTTAATTAGCAAGGCGTGTTCATTCATGAGAGAGTACGCGTAGCATCTGGGTTTTCATGTGTTGGATTCCTGGTTTTACTTACTAGTAAAATAAAATGGCTCCCTTTGAAAACTTATTTACAAATCCTTGATGCGATCGTGTTTCCCTCCTCAATATTTACAAATTCTTGTTTGTTCACTTTTTAGAGTTTGGTTTGGTTCGGCACATTCAACTCTTAGAGTGTGTTTGACAGTGTGGTTGCGGTTGCTTTTCAAATAACTTTTCATGTCAAAATACATGCTAATGATGTTTTTTCATTTTTTAAAAATCATTTTTGACATCAGCACATCAAAACGATAAAAAACGTACAAACCATATTAAATTTAAAAAAAAAAATTCAAATTTTTTGGGAACGCGGGTTAAACCGCGTTTCCAAATGCTTCCTTAGTTTCACATTAAACGAAACATGGCATTAATGTATTCTGTTATTCTTATATCTAATTAAAATCAATTTTAACTTTAATCTTTGATATATATATTTAAGATGGAAATCCCTTGATATGTCTATAAACTTAAGAACTATGGCATTCCTTGTTTAAGGTATAATTATTATTATTCTCCATATTCACCTATTTTACCACTAAATGTGTTTAGTTAGTCCATCTTTCGACAATATATATAGGCAGAGTGCAAGGTGGCTCAAAAATCAACCTACTTGCCTGTGAAATAAAATAACAACAATTTTTGGGACATGGAAGATTAAGAGGCCCAGTTTCGATGGACTAGTCAAAGGTAGAGAAGGGTTACTCTTATCCAAAATGGAGGGTCCAAATAAGCACAGAATGTGGTACTGTGCCAGTAGGGCCACCATATTCAAAACTGTACTATAACAGCAGTGATGGATTAGCCGGACATCTTGAATGGTTGTTCTGTTATTTAAAAAAAAAAAAATATTTTTTTATATTTTTAAATTGTTTTGAGATATAAAAAATAAATTTTAAAAAATAAAATAAAAAATTATTTTAATATATTTTTAAATAAAATATATTTTGAAATGTAATATTAACCTTAAAAAAAAAAAAAACAAGAGAGCATCTAATTGTCATCCTGCTGCACTGAACGAGGTACAAGAAACAAAACCGTTAATCAGACATGTAAGAAGATCCTCTCAGATTGTTTTCTTTTTGTATGCATTGGCAAAGTTGGGATTTATTTGTCGCCAAATCTATTCAACAATGGATCTGACGTGACCTCCTCCTACATATTCAATTATATATATTAAAAAAATCTAAGTTTATATACACACACACTTGTGGGCAAAAATATTTAATTTTTCATAAAAAAAAACATGCTAAATAAAAAATATCCAATAAAAATTTAGAGTTTATATATATTTAAAACTATAAGTATGTAAAAATACAACTAATATCAAACATGATTTCATCATAAAAATAATAATAGAATACTAGCATGCATATTATGCATATATTTAAAATTATAATTGATGTTAATTTAAAGTTTTAGCATCTAGACCAGTAATAAAAAAAATTACATGTTTAAATTAAAACAAATAAGAGGATTTATTTGGTGAAGCACTTTAAAGTAATGAAATTTTTGTTGTTGTCAATTATAAATTCTTTATCCTTAAAACTTTATTGTTCTCTACTTATGCGACTATGATGTTTGTATTATGCCTCACAAGATTCCAATAACACCATATTAGTGTATATGAACTTCTAATAAAGGTCTTTAAACCAAAGAATATATGACTCAAATATCTCTTAACAAGATGAATTTAAGGTCTAGATTTGAAAGGAAAACCAAAGTATAAAAAAAAAAGAACTAAAACACTAAAAATGAGGTGAGGAAGAGTGTAAGAATCTAAAAAATTATAGTTTAAAACTCTTCATTCACCCTTCCTTTTTTATATAGTGAATTTTGAAAGCTAAAATATTGAAAAATTAATCCATATCATTACTAATATTTGATTAGCCGTCGTAAATTAATAATTAAATCTAAAAAAAACAAGAGTTCTTTGAGCAAGAAAATCAAGGAGTTTTTTATATTAATTTCTCATTCACAAATAATTTATTCAAATCAGGTTAATTAAAACAAATTTTCAATAACCCTCCATGTGAATGAAAACTATCTAACCAGTTTGAAAACGATTCAAAGATTTGTTAAGAGATACTGATCTAGTAGATTATTACATCAAAATAAATATTTTTTAGCTTTGAACCTTTCTCAGTAAAATACTATTAGGTTTCCTCGGCTAAGTAGTGAACATAATAATAATATGTTTATTTTTATGTAAACTAAAATATACTAATCTGGTAAATTATTGTGTTTATTTTTGTTTTAAGCAACTCTTGAATTCATAAGTGGTTTAAAAAATTCTTTAAAATTCTAAGAAAATAATAATATTTATCGTATATAATTTTTTATTTTATTATAATCCATTTCATATTTTATCATAAAAATAAACATGTTGTATAGTAATACCAATGAGAAATTCCACTCTGACCCTTTTTGTTGTTAATGCAGCCATGGCAAAAATCTGAGTCACTAGAGACACGACCACTAGCCTCGCTGTGCTTGACTGATCACTACTCCGCTAGCTATCTGGTAGGCTGCAGCAGCTGCCATTCCTTACCTTGAACGGCCATTACTGTATCCCGGGCTTGCACATCCTAGATGCCGTCAATTCTTGCCAAATCCTATATCAAATATCTCGTTAAATATGCAACAGATTTCCCTTTCGTTTTTTACTCCCTTGACATCAAATCTAACACACGCTTCTCTGCTTTCTTTTGATTTGGGTTTTTTTTGTTTTATTTTTACTAATTTGAGTGTATTTATTGTTGTTATTTTCCATTTATTAATGTTTCTTCAAGATCCCCATTTGAATAACTCTTCTTTTAAAAAAAATGGACATATCCCACATGTCAAAGTTCAATTAGATTATAGTGAAAGGTAACATGAGAATAAATTATATTGGATTATTAAGAATTTTTTAACCCCAAATCATACTGTGTAGTTAGAGTAATTTCTTGTATTCAAATTAATTTTTAGATATCATTAATTTGATTTTTAAAAATATCATTAATTTTTGAATTAATAATTTCATGAAAAATTATTTTTCTTGTTGTCTACTCTAAAATTCACCGAACAATTATCCAACATATTACAATTATAATTTTTAGATAGCGATTATTTTTTAAAATATTTGTATTAAAAATATATTAAAATAATAATTTTTATTTTTTAAAATTTATTTTTAACATCAATATATTAAAATAATTTAACAATAATAATAATAAAATCAATTTAATTTTTTGTTGAAATAGGGTTTAGATGCGCGTTCCCAATCACTAAATTAACAAAAATATTTATTCATCCTAATGTCCTGACTGGACACAAGAAAGGAAATCTACAAGCCAACAAAAACTAACACAGCCGAGTGATAAAAATAAAAATAAAAATAAAAATCACACTACTCCATAACTTTA
Organism: Populus trichocarpa; assembly: GCF_000002775.5. Lineage (NCBI taxonomy): Eukaryota > Viridiplantae > Streptophyta > Magnoliopsida > Malpighiales > Salicaceae > Populus > Populus trichocarpa. The sequence goes on along the minus strand of NC_037287.2, from coordinate 15,391,495 downwards.
TTCGAAATGTACCTTACATTATTATGGTAAGATTGTCTTCCACTAGCTGATAGCATGCTTTCTCTTTTCAAAGACAATGGTGACAAATCACGTGCACTGGACATGTGCCATCTCAAAGGTCAATAAAACGCCACAAAAGGCACAAGTAGCCAAACTCTACCATCACCGTTACTGTGACGGAGTTAATTTTTATATTACTAACACTCATATTTCACATAATAAACTCTTACATAAAACAAAAGATAATAAAAACAAAAAACAAACAAAATTGGTACAGCTGCTACATGGGAAAAAACACGACCGATATATGCTTCTCGCCGAAACAAAATTGACGATGCCGGAAAAAAAGCGATGCCGTTCATATATTGTTATTGCCATCTTCAAATGGCTATAAGAGAATCCGACCAGAACAAATCACCAATATCTTGAAAATGGTCTTGAACGTTCCAGCTAGATAACCCGAACCCGAACCCGAACCCGAAATCCAAATCCATGTCCCTAAAATCATCATCTTTTAAAAACCCACCATCAGCAAAAATTGTTGTTTCCTCAAAAATACCCCTCACTGAACTCCGGAATTCATAAATGTCGGTTGTTGGAGGAAATAGACTGTCGATAGAGGAATTATGCTCCGAAAAGTCGGAAAAGTTTTCCGATACACAGGAGTCCTCCTTTACTTCCCGGACTTCATTTCCGGTCTTTCGGGTTTCTCTGCTTGAACCGACACTTTGAGACTCGGCTTCTTCACTAAACCGGAGCACTGAAATTGGAGAGCTAACATTAACATTGTCATTGTTAATATTGTGGTTGCTATTTGACTCATCACCGGATATGTACCCGGAGGTGGCTGCAGCCGGTGAACATCTCGCCGGAGGAGTGACAAAGTTAGTGAGCGCGTCAGCTCCACGCAACTGAATAGCCGCATTGTCATAAACCATAGCAGCTTCTTCAGCAGTATCGTAAGTACCTAGCCACAGCCGTACACGTCTCAAAGGATCTCTAATCTCGGCCGCCCATTTCCCCCAAGGCCTTTGCCTCACCCCTCTAAACTTCTTCCCCACCACCCCCGTCGCCGGCAACCGTCTCGCCTGAGACACATCAACGCCAACCTTCTTCCTAGCACTCCTCGACGGTCTGGCCCTCAAACCGGTGTCGCTTGTGACACAATCAGCGGTTCTTGATGGTGGTGCTGATGGCTCTATCGTAATTTCATTGACAAACTTTTTGACTCTTGTCACATGTCGTTTACGAGAAGAGACTCTTGAAACCTCGTTTTCTTCGTCACTTGAAGAGTCAGTTGCGTATGTGTCAGTTACTGATATCCGTACAATCTTTGGTGGTTTTGAGTATTGGACCGGGTTTGACAAAAATGGGGCTGAAAGTTTGGTTTGGTTTCTATGCTCAGTAAACTTGACTGGATGATCCATTTTCATGATGGGTTTCTTTTTTATCGCGTGGCAAAGCACGGAAAATGAAGCCGGGAGTGTACAGGAAGGACGGGTGTAAGAATACAAGAAAGACTCAAAAGAAGATAGAGAGATTCTTTTTGAGACTGGACACGAGGAGAATAAAGAGAAAGATAGGTAGGAGATGGATATAAAGAGACCCTGTTGTGGTTATTGAAGGACGAGAAACTTCAAGGAAAGTTACAAGAGGATTGTTTAAAGACACTAAACCGGGAAGAGCTATAAGAGTAGAGAAATGTGAAGATATGGCGAGTGAGGGAGTGATACTGGAAGGGAAAGACAGAGGAGACACCAAGAACTACGGCAGTAATAGAAAGAAGCAAAAGTGAAAGTCTCTTTGAAAGAAAGTTGGTAGCTTTACCGGAGAGAAAAAGAAAGGGAATAATAAAGGAATAAAATGTTTAGAATCACCAGCGGTACTGCCTTCTTCTGCCGCCGCCGCCGTTGTTGTACAGACAAACTGCTTTTGCACACACTCACTCGGAGAAGGAAGTGAAGAGGAGCTTTTGTTAGGGAATCAGAGGAACACAAAGTGTTTTTCTTGGTACTAGAAATTAAAGGAAATGGGAGGATTCAAGAAACGAGAGAGAGAGAGAAGGGAGATGGAGTGATAAGAGAGCCAGCACAGTCGAGGTTTGTGGGTGGATACCAAAACAGCTCTTTTATATAGGATCCCAATTAAGCCGTAAACCCGGTCCACTATCCCCATTTAATTTTTTAATCTTTAATTTCCAAATATTTTGTCTGGGCTTGCTTCATGTTAGTCCTCGCTTTATAAACTAAATTTCAATTCAGTCTATTTCTTTTTATGTCTGGTTGAGCTTGTGGATATTTTCGAATGACTTTGCTATAAATTCATTAACAATTTTTAACAAGACCTAGTAACTTATAAAATAATTTAATTTTTCATTCGTAAGCATACAATTTGGATAATATAAATTAAAAGGTATATAGAAGGGGATTCAATTGATACTGTTCTTGAACTTTTAAGACTCCAATTGAAATATAAAAATCTGTTCCTACCACAATTCATTTCTGTTGTGGGTTTATATATTTGATTATAAGTGTTTAAAAATGGTTGTAGTGCACTTGATATTTAAAATCTGATTCAAGAGTTTATCTGTTAAATCATCTTTCAAAATTCAAAACCATTTACTAAAATTTCAAAATACTTGTGGATGGCTACGAAATCAGAAGCTCATCCTTTCAGAGCTTAAGACTTATCTGGCAGTCTCTATAAAGTTCAGGGTCTAAATTAAGATTTGTGCTGTTTGTTTTTCTTCGCAGGGGTGGAGTGCGTGTCTAATGAGCAATGAGATGCTGGCTGAACGACAGGTGTATAGAGAGAAACCCGGATGAGAAGGCAAGATATTTTGAACGAGGAGCTACGTAAATGGGGACGTAGGATTCCTACACGTGGAAAGGTCGGCCCGGTGGGAGAGTGCTCAACCAATAGGAGGCTGTGTTTTTCACTGCTGACTCGGCTAAAGAGTCTTGGAATTGAGGATTCTCGGTCACGTGAGACCAGACACTTAGTTCAGTCTTTCGTTTGACTAAGAATATTAGCAATGTTTTAATAACCCCGTTTAATGGCCCTTAATTACTATTCTTAAAGTGTTAAACCTTCATGGGATGTTTTTGTCTTTTGCGATTAGAGGATCCAGTTGCCGTTACACTCAGTGCTGGCTCATTGATTCAGTGTGGTTTTTTACCATCTACTCTTATCCCTTCGAAATTTTACAGCTAGGATTAACGTGGCAGGCAACCTTGAATTTGGGGCCATTTTATAACTCTCTCTCTCTTTTTTTTTCCCTTAATTTTTATGGGTTCTTAATGTTTTTTCTTAGCTGGCTTCAGGTCATTGAGCTTGGGAGATGCCTGTAAATTTGTTTTGCTAAACTCTCATTAATGTGTGGTTATCACTGTTCTTTGTTTCCTTAACCATGGTTCTGGTTTGATGGTTTTGCTGGTTATAACCATGGAAATCCAATGTCGTATTAGCTGGCTTCAATTCATTCGGCTTGAGAAGTGCCTTGCATTCACTGGTCTATGCATTTTGATTTTTCTTAATGGAAACGTGATGATTTTATTTCCATGATTTTAATGTTTCCGTTCCATTAGCTAACTGGGTGAATAAAGCGAGTGGAGTGATGTGACGGTAAAGATCTACTTTCAATGCATGTTCTTGTTAGTGGATTGATTTGGAAGAAATTAATCTTTTTATTTTAAATTTATTTTATTTAATTTTCATATAGTTATAATTTTACATTCTAATATTAAAAATAATTTTTTAAAAATAAAAAATATATATCATTTTAATACATTTCTAAACAAAAAAACATTTAAAAAACAAGAAGTTTTTAATTTTCCAGCGCATTTTATTTTCTACTTATTACAGCTCTATAACGAGTCTAAATCTCATATAGTTGTTGATATAATTAAGTAGTAATTAACAGTAATGTTGAGGAAAAATTATTTATTTATTTTTTGATAATTTTCATTTGAAGAACCCAGAAAATTAGCATGAGAAGAGTCTTTTTTGAGCCCTTAAAAGCTCTAATAGAATTAATTGCTACACCATATACAGTACTATCTATAGTCAGATCTGGTCCATCCATCACCAACCCAAGGTAAGTCATTTATTTCTTTTGTTCCCCTCTAAGTTTTGCAAACACACAACATAATTAATCTCCTAAAAGGCTAAAACTATATATTTTATTCCTCCATCATCAATGTTAACTTAAACTTAAATCTATAATTAAATAAGAATTGTTTCGCATGTATTCTTTTCTAACCCAACCATATCTACTCTTTCCAACGCATAATAACCTTGGAAAAAACGTAATCTTTGTAAAGTTTTCAGAGCCGTCATCAAATGTTGATGATATATATTGATGCTATGTGAATTTAATACATATGTTATTATTGAAAATTTTATATGGATAATTAATTACCTAATGGATTGTTTATTTTATCAATCATTTTTTAGCATATCTTTCTTTATGTATGAAGGTTTTTTTTTTCTTTTTTGAGTTTTCTAGAAAGACCATCAGCTAGCATAACTAGTTAAACGAAAAAGTTTAGAATATAGTTGCTAGTAAAACAATAACAACTATCATATTAATAAATTTAATATAATATCTAAATCAATCCACCAAACTCAGGTAAAACCATATTATTTTCGTGCAATATGGTGAGGCAATTTTAAAAATCTATTTTGATTTAGTTATGTTGCAATTTAAATAGATTTTTATAAGAAAGACAACAATTTAAATTATGGGAATAAATATATTTTGTTAGGCAAAATTTTAGTTTCTTATTCATGTATTTTTTTATAAAAAAAACATAGTTTTTTATTAGTTGCAAGTTATTTGAATAAAAACTATAGGAATTTAAAATAAACATTCATAAAAATCTTATAGTTTGAATTAAGAATGAAAAAAATATATCTCTTCAACCAAAATTGTCTTTTCTTATTCATGTATTTATTTTTTATTTTGAAAAAGAACATGTTTTCTTATAAAAAAGTATTATCTTTTAAAATAGAAAATTATCATAATCTAAAAAGAAAATTTTAAAAAATATTCAAAATCATGACTCGATAATTTATACGGGATAGAATTTTAAAAAATAAAAGAATAGTTAAACTGAGAAAACTATGAAAATAATTATAATAAAAAAATAAAAAAATGATATTTTATTTTTATTAAACATTGATGAACATTTTTAAAATTTTATATATTTGGTTCATATATAATAATTCATAAAGTAATTCTTAATATTACCATAAAAGCTATAATTTTATTTGAAAATTATGAAAAAAATTAGTAATATTTAAATATCATTTTAATTATCTTAATTATAATGATTTTTATTAAAAATAAAAAATAAAAGTGCAATATAAAAAGAGTTTAGACGCTTGGACTTGAGAAAATGAGTCAACTAGCCTATCTAAAATAATAATAAAAAAAACTTTACGGGTGCATGAGTCTATAACTTTTCATGGTCAGAACGTGTCCGATGGACACCTCTTTTCTAGCAATTTTTTCTCCTCCCTCCACGTACTCAAGAACTACAACAAAGTTGCTAGGACAACATGGTAATTCACTCACTCCAGAAACTGGGCCTCGATTCATGGGCCAGACCGTATTGGTATGTGACTAACAATAATTTTATTGAAGGAAGTGTCAAACAAAAAAGCCGTCCAAGTTTGTTTTTTTCCCCTCTCATTGGCTTCGTCCACTTTGTTTATTATAGCAATTGTTCCTGAGCAGCCATTTTTATTTTTTTTAATATCAAGTTTAATTATTTTAATTCAAACAGTTTGTATACGCTCTCTATTGAGTACACATACCTATGCTAATTGCTACCTTGCACAAGTTTTGTAAGATATTCATACTCTATATCCTCTTCTTCTCCTTCACCTCATCCACCTTTTTCTTTTTCTTTTTCCTATCAAAAAATTATTTCAACCTAAAAATTTAAATTTTTAGTTAAGATCCCAAGATATAATTTATATTATTTTCTAACACTTTTTTTTTTGTTTTTTTATAAAAAAAACACCTCCAACTTTTGTTTTCTATTACAAAAAAATAAAAAATAAAAATGGAGTCTTCAATTTAATGTTGAAATTGGTTGTTCTATACTTTTGCTGTTAGCAAATGAGGTGGAATTTGTTTTTTAATATATAGAGTATTTCGGACTGGTTTAAACACATTAAATTAAATTTTTATATCCTAAATAAGGCTACTTGTTTTTGTTTTGACAATTTTATCTTTGTTAATACAATGAGGATTTTTTTTTTTGCCCTGTTTTTTTTTTATTGAGACAATATTGGTTGGTCTACCCTCTTAAAACTATTTAAAGATAAGATTTAATTTTGATTAATGTAAAAATAATATAAAATTATTTTTTGCCATCCAATAAAATCCTTTTTATCCAATTTAATTATACATGCCTGCTCATGAGATTAACATATCTCAAAAAATGCTTTGCAAGAATTAATTATACGTACTGACTAGCAATCCCCAACGGACCTTAATGATTTTACAATCCATATATATGTAGTCGAATCTGAGAAGATTGTTCACCAACCTCAAACACGAGTGCAATAATAATAATAATAATAATAATCAATCTTTCACAAAGTGTGATTTTGGATTAGTGGTCTAAAATTAATTTTTGGATCTATCGAAACAAAACAGGACGAGCAAAGGATATCCTCATCACAAAATGTAAGTTTTCCTAGTTTTGTCATGCTCATATGGTTTAGCTGTGCTGTGAGGTATTCTCTGTTCCAATCAAGTAAGCAATCTGTTCCAATCAAGTAAGCAACAGTCCAAGCTTTCAAAAGCTTATTATATATTCTTACACTGTTCTTTGATGTCAATAATTGATTGGATGGTCAGCACTCGCTGTCACAGCTACGATTTTTGTTAAAGAGAGTGCCTTTGACCAAGAGGAGAAAGAAAATCAAGCGATTGCCGTTTTGTTTTGTAATAAATTTTGGATTATGCACCAATGGTTAGCACTTTAGACATATATTCGTGTACTCTCTCCATAACTTTGATGGAGAGCTACGTTTTTGTAGACATTCAAAGATTATTTGATTAATTAGCTTGTACAAGAACTAGCCAGTTGCTAATTAATTATCTATGAATGGCAAGTAGTCATCGATCACATAGACCAGTCGTGATCATGGCAGCTTGAATGTTGCCATGTTTTCATATGTGGCAATATAAAAATGGCGGCTCAAGCTAACTGGTGGCAGTGCCAGTTCAAATAGAAAGGATCAACAAAAGCTAACTAGTGTCTTGTAACGGTATCAACACTTTTAGAACAGGCTTGAGCTGTGGAAACAAACAAAACTTTTAATCAACAAGGAATTTACCCACAAGGAGTTTACTTGCTTGTGTATATATTATTAATGCAGCAGTATTGCTGTTTCTGCTTTCAGAGTAAAATAGCTAGCTGCAACTACAGTTCAAGGTAAAAAGCAGTGTAATTTTCAGGTCTTGGTTTATGACCACTGTTATAACCGTTTTTGAACTCCTGTCACTTAATTAACCCTCAGACACCAAGCAAAATGAGAAGGGTTGAATAGAGTGAAAAACCAAAAGTCGACAAGTTCTTTCGGATTGAAGGGAGTCGAGAGAATCGACAAAAAGAAAAAAAATTAAGAGAAAGAAAAGGGAAATAGGTAAATGGATATGTTCGCAAACACAGCACAAAGTTGTAGATTTCTTGGACTTTGTCCATTTACAGGCCGTATGAAGGCATTGATAAACAAACAAGCAAACAGGTACATTGTATTCGACAAAATCCTCGAGAGTCCAGTTAATTCATTAATAATTTATCTTCTACTACTATAACAAATTACCTTGATGTTTGTTTTTTTTCCCTTCTCAAACTCCGAAATGATCTCTCATCATTTTCTTATTGCAACTACTATATATATATACGGTGACTCGAAAACAAGTTAGAGATCCTTTCAAGTCAATGGCGCATCATCTCCTAGATGCTAAAGCAATCTTCGAGCCACACAATAGAGAAAAATCCCATATCATTAATCCTGATGTTTTCTGGTTTCATCGAGAGTAATTAAGCACATCCCAACAAGTTCTTAAACAACTCAAGAAGCACTGTGACCTAGACACCCTTCGTTTCTAGCTAAGATTATTATTACATAATCATAACGTTTATGAAACTTGAGGGAGAGGGAGAGTATCGTGTTTCCTGTTTTATTTCGCCATGTTCCTTTTTTTAACAAATACACCCTCCAACCAATCTTTCAGTCTCTTAGACTAGGCATTAACTGATGCATATTGACACAGGTCCACAGCCTGACTTATGGTCATAGATAACTTCACCTTTTCTTTTAAAGGCGAGGAGCTTACAAAATGAAAGTTTTTCTTTTTTATGATCCAACACGCAATTGAGAGCGTTAGGAGTAGGATCATATTTACCACCTAGAATCTTAAAGGTTAAAACTCACGGGTATCTATTATAAAAAAGAATAAATTAAAGCATTGAAATTAATATCTTTAATTCCAATATCTTGTTTTGTAAAAAGAAAAGGATAGTGTTAAATAAATATATTTTAGCTGTAATGTATAGACAGAGTACTCGTTGCCCGAGAGATACCAGTCAAGTTCATAAGAGGAAAAAGGAAGCAGAATAAAGAATCTCCTGTGGCAGGCTAAATGTTGGATTGTAGTTGAAAAGTGGGTGCCAAGCCCTCAAGTCCCGGCCGGGTTCGGGTAGGCAAAAAAAAACCCTAGTTTTCTTCTGGGTTTAATTATATCCTTAATTGGTAGGCACACAGTTTTCTTCAATTGCTATATATATATATATATATAATAAGGCACATCAATAATGTTGTGAAATTGTCAAGTTGTGCTTGAAGGTATGTTTGACAGAGGTAGAAATAATTAATGGGAGCTCTTCACTCTTACCACAAATTAAGTCTTCGGCTATATATTAAAGAGCAATTAATCCTCTTTTATACTATTAAAATGCAAGGACTTTGCCAGATTCACAACAAACAATACCATTGCTCTCATTTATTTCTTCAAATTAATTAGTAGTCGCATTGATGACTCTGCATCTTGATTTTAATGCAAGATGCAAGGAATAATTTCATACTCATTTTAATCTATATTTTATACAGTAAAACTATAGCATTCTTTTTTAATTCATCAAAAGTGAACATCTCATCTCCTTTTATATATATATATATATATATATATATATATATATATATATATACACAAACACTTTTTTTTATTATTATTATTGTTCATCTAACATTCTCCAAATGGATGCAATTCAAAGTGGTGTTATGATTGTGATATGTAATTAATTACTTATGTGTTTATATATCTAAGTTTAATAAAATATATTATGTCGACGTAAACCTAAATTCTAATTCAGTTTCTTAAAAATATCATTATCTTTTAATTTTAGCTTACGATACAGATTGTATATATTCAACGTAAATTAATAAAAGAAATTTAAAAACTAATATTAAGTTGAAGAAAAATAAACTCTATAATACCTAAACATTTTTATCGGTACAAGAAATATTAATAATATTATTGTTCAAATACATATTATTATTATTATAACGACTATCATTCCCAAGAGGTGGAGCATATATATAAATAGATTAATCCTAAGACAAAGAGTTAATTACATACATTAATCTAATCAGGTCACAGTACAGAATTGAGAATAAACTAAAAAACGAGTAATTATATATCAATAATCCAGCAATCTTTAAGAAGATGACTCCTTGTTAAACCAAAATTTGCTGTTGAGATTCCATGATCCCGACTTAATCAAGTACTGCAATAAAGTGAGAGGAGTTAATGAAGTCAATTGAACATGCCTGCCCACCCAAACATAACCTCTAAAGGTCGCCACTAGCAAATGTTCAGCAAGAAAACATAGATATCTCGCTGGTCGAATGATTAGAAGGATTCATGATGAGAGAATGATGTATCTTTTAGTCCCATAATTTATTTATTAATACTTAAAATCAATAAATTCCACATATAATTTGCAAGCATGAGGCGACTCAACAATGGCCACATCATCCACTAGTGAGTTATTTGAGTGGGGGTCAGCTTGTTTTTGCCACCCTTGTCTTCACCACAGACAAACCCTAAGCACATAAAATTTTGATTACTCCAGGAGTTTGGAGACCCTGAATTTAGGAAGCTAGGCTGGCTTTCCAACTCGATCGTGAGCACGATTCCTTTGCCGGGGCTTAATTTGATTTCCTTTTCATGCATTAGGGTTTATACGTGCAATTTTCAGATCGAAAAGGATCAGATTGAAAGCTATATATGCACGTCTCCCATGTTTGAAATGTTAATAAATACCAACTAGTTTAGTTTGATTAAAAATATATATCTCCAGATACAACAACGCTACACATAAAAAGACACGGGTCACAGTGCCCCATGAAAATACAACTAAGCTTCATTTGCCTTTTTTTTTGGTTTGTACGGGCGAAGGAAACAAAAAACATCTTATTAAAAAAATAGTTATGTTAATCTGTTAAACTCGTGATTAGATTATAAGATCAAAATAATCATATAGAAAGAAAATCAAAATAAATTATGAAGTTCATTTCTCAATCAATTAAATATTGAAAGATGAGACTAAAAAAAAAATTAATTAAAAAAAAAACATAAAAACTAGCTAAAGTCAATCCGCCAAACCTATAACTTAGATCATGAGACCGAGATAACCTCATATAAAAAAATAAAAAAATAACATGATTTAACCCGAATTAACTTACTAAATCCGTAACTCTAGTCATAAAACTGAGATAATTCCTTAAAGAACATATCAAAATAAATTATACAGCTCAATTTACAATCGATCCTGTCAGATCTAATGTTGAATAATAAAATTTGTAAAAAAATTAATTAAAAAAGTGACACAAGAAATGTGCCAAGTCAATATAGGTTAAGCTGTTAGGCAGTACTATTCTCGGGTCATGAAGTCGAGATAACCTTATAAAAATCAAAACAAAATAAATTATGAAGCTTAATTCTCAATCAAATACAATATTAAATAATGAATTTGAAAAAAAAAATCAATTAAAAAAAAGAAAAAGAAACTGAGTCAACTAGATTATCCTGCCAAACTCGCAATCCAGTTCATGAGACATGAACAACCTAACATAAATTATAAAGTTTAATTCTCAATTAAACACAATATTAGATGACAGAATTGAAAAAAAAAACTCAATTAAAAAAAAGAAACCGAGTCAACTAGATTAACCTGTCAAACCAACAATCCGGTTTATGTGACAAGAACAACCTAGCATAAAGCAAATTCAATATTGAAGGACATGATACCGAGATAACCTTTTAGAAAGAAATAAATAACTTGATTTAAAAGGGGTTAAAATACAAAAACGCATGACCCTGATCATGAGACCAGGATATCCCAATAAAAAACAAATCAAAATAGATTATGAAGCTTAATTCTCAACTGATATAATATTAAATGATAAAATTAAAAAAAAAACCTCAATTAAAAAAAACACAAAGAACAACCCGAGTCAACTCGGGTTAACTCGTTAAGTATTGTTATCAGGTTATAAGACTTGAATAACCTAATTAAAAATAAATAAAACAAATCATGAAATTTAATTCCCAATTAATCCATTATTAAAGGATTAAATTGGAAAAGAAAAGTTAAATGAGAAAAGAAAATCTAGTCCACTGGGTTAATCTATCAAACCCGCAATCCATATCATAAAAACAGGATAATTCAATAAAAAAATCTAATATTAAAGAAAAAAATTAAAAATATATATTTTTTAAAATTTAATTTTTATATCAATATATATTAAAAATTATAAAAAAATTAATTTTAAATAATTTTTTTTTAAATTTTAACAAATTTCTGTTTGATTCACACTCCTAAACGGAGCTATATGCTCGCTCTAAACGAATAATTCGAATAATTCATCACAAGCTAAACAAGATGTTTGTTCTGATCAAATGGAATAAAAGATCTGGTACTGTTTAATGCATATGTCGGCTTGATATTAATCATTTTAATTTTCTTTTCCATGGAACAAAAGAAAAAAGAAAAGAAAAAGAACGTGCATGTATGAGACAACATGGTCAATATATATTAATGGGTTCGGCAGTCATGAATAGTTTTTGGTATGGCGAGGATGCCAAGTACTATAACTTAAGGGCTGGCATATAAATGCGTCACCGACCCTTCATTAAGGCTAATGGCTAAAAAGACAAATTTATCTGTACAGAGCTGGCTGTGTTTTCAACAATGGAAGCCATGGAATCTTGAATTTATTAAAATTTGGTGGCTTCCTGGGGTTCGCTAAACACATCTTTTATACGCCCCAACAATAATAGAAGCCAGCTCCAACGAGATATGTCCAAGAAGGAGGCTCCTTTTAATTAACTGTATAGGCCTATATATCTCTTAGGTTTCTAGCCCACTGCACACATATTTTCATGGAAAGGGTCCTCCTTTCTTCTTCTTCTTCTTTTGGAACATTTTCTCAACGTTCTTCATGTTTTTGGCTCGCTCAAACAAGAAATTGTCGGGTGGCTGCGACTCTGTTCGTGCAATTAGATTTAAGAAAAAAGCTATCATTCTTCAATTTTGTTATTGTCATTGTTGCTATCACTATTTCAGTAAATTGTACAGTAAGGGCAACAAACAATGGTGCTCCCATACAATATGAATTCATGAAGGTTTACAACTTCATCTCCTTGTAATTAGAAAAGAAAAATGAAGAAACAAAAAAAGTAACCCAATTATCAAAATGTGCTTTGAAGTCGTTTATTAGTCATCCTCTCTTCAATCTTTCTCTCTTCTCCCTTCTTTTCTTCGAAGCCAGGAAAAACTTTTGAAATATATTGTTTTTTTTCCTCGTTGGAGTCTCTCCTATAGACCTAGTCCAGGCAACGTTATATGAAGCTACCCCATGGAGGCCTCTATCAGTAGGAAGAGCCTATTAGCATGTTTTCCCATGATCTGAAGCTTTGGAGTTGAGGCCGAGGTCCACGGACAAAGGCCTGTCTTAATAGCAGGTTCTGCTACCCAAATCGTGAAACATATTGCCTGTTGCTTTATTGATTTTGCTGGTGCCTTTTGCTCTTGGTTCCATTGTCTCTGTTCATTTCCTCTTCTTTTTTTGCATGTTCCTTTTGATATAAAAAAAAATATATGAAAAACAATTATACTAAGCGTTGCAAAACCCTGTTTTGAGAACACAACTGAATCTGCTACTATTCCCATGCAAAGAATCATCCATGGTGCATCTTCAAGTTCAAAGGTAACCCTGTTCCTGGACATCAACATCTCTTCCGGTAATGGAAGAAAGAAAAACTCTGCAATCACTCATGGGAGTTGTGGATGTAACATGGAGGAATGCAGCTCATCATCCTATGGGGTTTCTGAACATGGTTTTTGAAAATAGGGATACATTAGGATACGTAAAACAGGTTTTTCAAAGTACTAAAGGCAATTTCTCATACAAACAATTAAATCAGCAAATGTATATCAGGAGGGCAGTAATTGATCATCTCCCTATCACACAGATAGCAGCACATCAACCCATTGCATACTTCTGGGTCCAGCTCCTTGCAGTTGTCTCGTATTTGCTCCTGTCAGTCTTGTACATGTGGGCAATCTCAGGCACCAGAGGGTCATCGGGATTTGGATCCGTCAATAAAGAACAAATCGAAAGCAACACCTGAAAATAGATGAATGAGAAACTTTCTCCTTTTGCATAACACAAGCAAATAAACCACAACTAGCAGAAATCAAAACCGAGAGCACATCAGAGTATAATTTCAACAACTTAACAAACTGACTGCTCTCATGTCCCAAGCAAACATCTAACAATATAGGATGGAATAAAAAAAAAAAACAGAGCCACCATGACATCATCTACATAACTCATGACCAAAAACTTTAGGGAAAACCTTGTTGCATTTGACAAATGCGTTACAACGCATTTCAGAAGCTTGATTTCAACGTAAAAAACGGAATACCAACCAGCAACAATCTTATTCATTTAAAATTTTGAAACTTCTACAAAGTGTTCAAAAACTCATGCAAATCAAATAACTACCACTCCTTTGTGCTCTAGATAACATTTAAAGACAAAAAACATCATTATGAATGAGACCTTCAAAATGATCAGAATCTATCAGCAAACTGTGGCAAGTGATCAATTTCTTGACTATATAAACTATTTTCTGTTGCTGCAATGCCCCACTAAGAATATAAGACATGACAATGAAAACAAAAACCTAAGCAGGTAAAATAATTTTCCATGTGCATGCTAGCACACCCCAAAAGCACATGCAAAACTCAAAAGTGTATTTTGCCTTATTTTGATTGGTAATGTCTTTCATCTAAGAAGCACAAAAGTGCTAGGGAATATTAAAATTGAAAATAATTAAAAAAATGTAAATATTCATTTTTATACAGCATATTTAGGTTGCTGCTAAATAACAACCTTAGATATAGTGAGGGCAGGGCTCCACTGCTCCTTCAAGATATCAAGGCAAATGCTACCATTGCTGTTGATATTTGGGTGAAAGACCTTTGTCCTGAAAGCAACCTGCAAGAATATCCAAAAGAATGGCAACACAGTAAGTAAAATAGAACTGCAAGAAAATAAAAAATTCACCCATTCTATGAAACTTCTCAGAACGTTAAAACAAATGGTGATAACCAACAAAGCCATTTCAAAGACATCAAAGAAGAATGGGAAACCTCTCGCTTGTTTTAAGTTGGCTGTGATGTCTAGCACAGCTCTTCAGCAACAGACATATCAGCTTACACATAGCATCTCAAGATGAAAACAAAATCCTGCCATGTTTGTTAATGGTTCAGGCTATAAATGTTCATGCTAGTATACCAAATATGAGAAAGTACCATTATTCGGAATGTCCAATCACATAATGGTAGTTCAAAGGAAGTGACAAGTCAGGGAGGAAAATATGAAACTGCTAAGCGATGATGACCTTGTTAAGTCAATTATGTACCTTAGGAGGTTTAAATGGATAGTCTGGAGGAAAATGAATTGTAACCAGAAAGACCCCCCCTGCATATGGACTATCAGCAGGACCCATAATCGTAGCTTGCCAATGGAACATGTCTTCAGCAACAGGGCCTAAAGATGCATATCAATGAAAGCAGAAAAAAATCAGGGGGGGGACTGTTCTGAAACTAACCTAAAACACCAGAGTTGGAAGTTAATACATAGTAAAAATACAAATAGAAGAAAACAAAGCAGATAGCGCTGTAATTCTTGCAACAGAAAAAAGAATTTCCATGAATTCCCAATCAGAATTTTGGAATAGAAAGACAGAAAATGACCACTACATTTGTGGGCAGAGCATTTTACTTGCCCACCATCATAGATTTCAGACAAAGAATTCTTTAATTTTTAGATTTAACAAGATTTAGTACAATAAAAACTTAAAGGAAATGGTAGAAGAAATACTACAGATTGAGGTTCGACCGAAAAATAAACACAATAGCTCATGACTTATATTGCTCCGTGTATATAGAACATCCTTAAAACCAAACTCTTCTTCACTCCAAACAATGAATATCCACAAGGCCCTAATCTAAGTCTTTTCCTTCCAACAATAGCAACCCCTTATTTTGAATAGAAGGTCGTGTATGTTCAAACCATTGTTTACCACTTTCCATCAATAACAAATGCAGCCCTGAACTTGTTGAAATTTCCATCCACAAACAAGTTTTCCCCTCTCTGATCATCACAAACATAGACCGAATCGGTCAAGCTAAAACTCCATTTAAACATACTCATCTCGCAACCACAACTCTCAAAAAAGAAATAACCTTTTTTCTTTCATAACAACTTCAGAAGGACACATCATACACGTAAAAAAAAAAACCAAAACTTATAAAACCTTATTTTGTCCAAAAAAAACACCAAAAACCAAACCATAACAAAGACAGCTCCTTTCTTACACGAAAGAAAACGAAAACGAAAACCCAGAAATAAAAAGCGATTAGATCTCGATTTCAACCTGCGCTGCAAGAAGTAGGAGGATCTTTCTGGAGATCCTTGAGTTCTTTCAAGATCCGTTTCGATGCCATCACTTAACAAACCCCCCCTGCAAAATTCACCAGCTCTTTCAATCAATTAATAAAAACTAATAATAATAAAAAAAAAAAAAAGAATTATAGCACAGTTGCGTGTGATCAAAGAAATAACGTGCAGTACCTGAGAGATCCCCCCCCTCCTGGTTACACTTGTTATTATGGATTGAAGATTCTTTGAGATGGGGAAAATGAAAAGGGAGAGAGGGAAATCTGATGAAAGGACAGAACAGTTCTGTAAGACCAGAGAGAGTAATTAGGTGGTGTTATTATTGTTAGTGTGAATTGTCTTTGTGGTGATTGGTTGATTCCTTTTTATCCTTTATGGGGGGACCCACAGATTCCTTCAAATCCATAGACATGAAGTGTTTTTGTAATAAAGATGGGGTAAATTACATGTCGGTATGTCAAGCTTTTGACTCTTACCATTTAATCCTTATCCCTTTACTAAAATCTTGGGTACACTTGCCCTTACACTTCCTTCCTCTACCGCTCTACGTGATTCTTTCAGTATCTTGCATTTGATGTGTACTAGATTGATTCTATATTAATGCCACTATAGAGCCTGTGCTGATTTCCTACAGGTATACATACAGAAATGATCTTGAAGTAATTATATGGACCCCGTGAAGCTTTAGATTGCATATTTTGTGAGATAAAATCTTGAGATCATATAATTAAAGCGGATGGTATCTCATAAAACTAGCCCAGACGTGAAGATTATTAATTAATTCTGCCAGTACAGGAAACCAAGTAAAATCACTAGTTACTCTTTCTGAAGATCAGTTTAGCACCAAAGCAAACTGATCTTCGGGGAAGACCAACTGAATCTTGATAAAGAATGCCTGTCCTTCGAGCTAATCCGACTTCACGCTTTTCAAAAGCAATCACAGTGGGGCGTCAGGGTTCTCTCTGCTTAAGTATTCGTTCATAAAATATGCAACTAGCATGATTTTGCATTCAATCAAGAATATCAGTTGAGAGAAAATGCTTTAACATTTACATGGATCAATAAGCTGCTGATGCACAGAACCACTTTCTCAGGCATCAAAAGTCCACTGATATGCTGATTTTGCTGATTTGCCCAACCTTACCTCTCTCACTAGGTTCTAGATGACAAAAGTTTCATCAGAAACAGTTCACTGGAACAGTTCGGAAAAATTGAGATGATAAAAAACCAGACAGGAAAAAATAAAGAAAAAGATTTAAAAAATAAAGAAAAGGGTAGACCGAATGGATCAGCTTGCTCTTAAGGAGATTCAGGATTCTCTTTCAACCACCAGAGGTGGCGGTGTAGAACTTTCAGATCTGCTTTCAGAAGGTTGATGATTCTCAGTATCGATCTGCCGGACATTCTCTATCATTTTCACCACCTCTGTCATTTTAGGTCTTTGGTCTGGCATTCTCACCACGCAGGACATTGCTATCTGCAACATCTCCACCATCTCTTCCTCGATGTTTGGATACCTCATCAGCTCAACATCAAACACTTCAGCTGTCCACTCCTCCCTAACAACAGAATGAACCCACCTGACTAAGTGGATAATCTCATCACTTCCCGTGGTATGAATGGGGGACTTTCCAGTGAGAAGCTCCAGTAACACCACTCCAAAGCTGTAGATATCAGAAGGCTGTGCTGCTTTTCGGGTGTCTGCTACTTCTGGGGCACGATAACCAGCAGCACGAGCAATAGGTGGGGCTAATGAGCTTGTTATAGTCACCAAACCAAGATCAGATACACAACCATAACACCGAGAATTAAGAAAGATGTTGGAGGATTTGATGTTTCCATGGACAAATTTCCCACCATTCTCTGCATGGATAAGAGCAATGCCTCTTGCTGCACCTATAGCAATTCTCATTCTGGTGTCCCAATCAAGAGGGATTCGCTCACCTCCTCTTTTTCCTGCAAAGTTTCCCAATGCATCAGATGATATATGCAACTCCTAGTCATTAACCAATTTACACACAAAGAAAACAGTATGGAGGAGATCAACAAGCATCCACCACACAGTATGTCTTACTAGAAAATTCTCAAAGTTGAGGAATAGCCATACTTGATCACAAGATTTGACTGTTCCTCGGACAGCAAACCTTACAGTTCAATTATGGCTTACATGACCAACCAACCTTCTCCTGCACTCGGATGAATCTTCATGTGACAAGTATTCAACTAAAGAGCAAATCAATCCTTTCTGGAAAATAATGGAAGCATTTGTTTTAGAAAATTCAATTGTAGTAAAGATGTCATAGTTTTTCAGTCGTGTCTCACATTGATCTCACCACTAAATTACAACTATCTGATATCATGGATTTCCTGCTAAAAATAGATACTCAAACTGTGCAGAGATCACATATGGGGAAAAGAAAAATCAAGAACAGACTCAAAGATTATCTCAATAAGTCCATCTACGAAACTCTCTTTCCATTTCAAGAATCTCAGTAATTCTCAATTCAACCACTAGCTTAACTACAATTTAGGAAAAGATTCCCCTCTTGATTGCACTTAAGGGCCACAGTTTCTGTTAAATCTTACAGCTTTGCCTAAATATTCCTAAATAGGACACAAGCATATACTCCGCCATCAATATTACTTTCATGCATTCTTTTAGGCAGTAAGAGTTACAACGCATAGATGATGAAACAAGAAGTCCACCTTTACTTTTCCAAAGTACACCACACCTAGCAAGGCCAGCAGGGCATATCATGCATGAACCGAAGCCCATTCAAAGATAGCAACAAAAGTTGGCCGCCTTGCCCTTGAGTAGGGGTCCTTAAGGAGATCTTTCAACAAGCATGTATCAGATATTAAGCAAATATGTATTAGAGTATTACACTATCAGAATCATCTAGAGGATAGGTGCGGTGAATTTCCTCCAGTTAAGTTGAAACAGAATTCACACATGTATAATGTATGCATGTATGCTATGACAAGAACTCAAACACCTGCATGTATGCTGAATGAGTAGTCTTTGAAAGCATCTAGTTCTGAAATTGAAAATTACAAATACTGGCATTTTATTTTTGCTGTTTTAGAAATGGCAAGCATAATTGAACTCCAAGAATATAAGCAAAAAAAAAGAATATTGAAAAAAGGCAACATACCATGTAGCATGGAGGCAACGCTCCCCTGACTGAAATAATCATACACCATCAGCTTCTCATCTTTGGAATAGTAATACGCCTTCAGTTCAACCACATTCTCGTGCCTAATACTTCCAACAACCTCCATCTGCTGCTCAAAGTCTCGCTTCCCAACACTCACTTCCTTCAACCTCTTCACAACCACTGTGGTTGCGTCCTCCAGAATAGCCTTATAAGCCATACCAAATGTACCTTTTCCCAGTATCTCAGCAGAAGCCCTCAACAAATCTTCCAAATCAAATGCATAGTTACACCCCTCAAAGAAAGTCAATCTATTATTAGCATCCTGACTCCTTGACACCACTTTCTCTGGTGACATTCCTCCTTTCTGCAACTTCCCTGAAAACTCATCCTCGCCCTTCTTTCTCGAACAACAAACAACTATCAAGTAAACAAATGCTACAAGCCCCAAAACACAAGCAGCAACTATAATCCCTAGCAATGCTTTTTCACCAAGTCCCCTACTATTCCTAGATCTTGGATAGGGTGTGGCAGATGGAGTAACAACCGGTGGAGCATGAGGAGGAAAAGCTTCAAATGGAATGTTGTTACCAGAAAACACTGAATTAGGGAATCTTCTAAGTGACCTTGGTACACTACCAGTAAGATTATTATTAGACATGTTTATCTGCTGCAGATTTGGTAAATTAAAATCAGGGACTTCACCAGAAAACGAATTGTTCGCGAGATTCAAAACAGCAAGGTGACTCAAATTCGAAAACGAATAAGGAATACTCCCATTAAACCGATTGTTGGACAGATTAACAATGGTAAGATTAGGCCAAACAGAAAAATCAAATGGCAATGACCCAGATAAATTATTATACTGAAGATAAAGAAAAGACAGATTCTTTAAATTAGAGAATTCAAAAGGGAACTCCCCACTGATACCATTGGATCTAAGGCTCAAAACCTGCAATGCTGAGAGACGACTGAGAGTGTTTGGTGGAATCGGGCCATGAAATCCAACACCAGGCAACCTTACAGAAATTACACGAGTCCCATCTCCACTGCAAATGACTCCACTCCAGTTATTGCAAACTGGGGAGCTCTCTTTCCAGTTTAAAGACCGAGAATGTGGCAAATAGTGAACAAAATCAAGCAATGCTTGCTTATCCTCAACTGGGTCTGCATTTACTTGAAACAAAACAAACCCCACCAGTAAAATGAAACACAAAATGTGCTTCGCTTCCATGGAAGCAAAAAAACGAGCTGTTTCTTGCTTTTTCCTTCGAGGGTTTTGTTTCACTTTCTTTCTCTCTCTTTCCCTGCAAAATGGCGTATATGGTTTCAAGCCAGGACAAAAATAAATGAATAAAATAAACAAGTACGAATTTTTTAAAAAAAGAAAACTGAACACAGAATGTGAATAAACGAGGGAAAGAGAGAGCAAAAAAGAAAAGGGCAAATTCCGAGATAATTGTCTAGAAAAGTAGAGATGAACTCTGGGTTGTTTTACACATTAAAGAACGAAACTTTTGCAGGCTTTGAATAATGGGTTTTGGTCAAAAAGTGGACTCATTTCAATTTTTAAAGCAAGAATTTCTTCACCAGATTCATGCTCTTCTCTTTTTGTTTTTCTCTTCCCTAACTTTTCTGCTCAATTTCTCAAAAAACACACACATCACAAAACCCAACACAAGGTAAGCCAGCACAAACAATCTTACTCGCTCTCTTGCAACATAGTACACACACACTTAACAGTTGACTCATACCTTAATTTTTCAGATCTGTAACACTAACAAACCAACCTCAAGCAAAACCCAGAATTACAAATTAGTAGCATACTAAGAAAATGCATTACAATGAAATGACACATTGCATGACAAAGATGATTTAGATAAAAATAAATAAAAAATAAAAAAGTGAAAGAAAGAAAGGTGAAAACATACAAGTTATGATTTCTTTGAAGGTTAAAGTAGCTTGAAAACAATAGTGCTCTCAGTTCTGCAAGAGTACTATAAATAAAATCTGTCAAGATTTTTCATGCTAGAGAGAGAGAGAGAAATAAATAAACAACGGCTATGTTTCATGGGTTTTTTCAGTAACCGATAGCAGAAATGTGTGTTTTTTTTGTTTTTGCTATAAATTATTACAGTCCTTTTTCTTCTTATATTTGATCAAATCAAGTACTTTTTAGTCAAATATGCTCTTCTATCTCAAATTGAAATCAGTTTGAGGTCCTCCATCCAATTCCACATAGTAATTGGCATTCGTATAGATATCAGGTCAGTTAAAAAAAAAGCTGAATAACATGATTGAAAATAAAAGGATTGATTTCGCATGATTTAAAATATAGGGTTTAATAAAAACAACACTGAAGGTATAGGGACCGTGCATGATTTCTGCATATGCTGTGGTGTGGTGGTATGGGGGTTTCGTTTGAGTAACTGGCGGGGGAGAAAAATAACGGTGAACGGGGAAACTGGAGGTGACGTGGAAGAATGAGGGACGCACAGGTGGGGGCCACTATTAAATTTTGGCCGAACTGTATGAAAAGTATGTCTGATCATTATGTGATGTCGTTTTGTTTCTGGATTGAAGTGTGTGGGGTCTATGAAATTTTGTGATTGATGTGGTTAGAATGATTTTGGCCGTTGATTATGGTGCTGGGAAGTTGGGTGACGTTAGTTTGGGCCGTTGGATTGGATAATATAGGAATAATGGTCTGGTGTATGCGTCTCATCTTCTGTCTTGGCAAAATGCTGGGCATGGCTAAGATAAGAAAATATTTGTCTGTTCCAAGTCCACAGTGTAGTTTTAGGGTTAGCTAATAAGTGTGAAATGGGGACAAGTCAAGGATTATAATCATACTTTCAAAACTAAAAAATATGTTATGATAAATAGGAAATAACTAGTCATTTTGCTCGCGTTTTACCACGGACTAGATAAATTTTCTCTTAGAAAACAATAATATGCATGCTTTTTTAACATGTATTTTTAATAATAAATGTAAAAAAAATCAAGGAAAAAATTGAAAATAAAAATATTCAATTTAAAAAATTACAAAACAAATCTCGAGTTAACTAGAATCAACCTATTAGACCAATGATTCGGGTCATACACCCCATTTAATTAAACATCAACCAGGTGTATGGAACTTTTTTTACATCAAACAACATATTAAAAAAAAAAACAAAACTAGGGGTTGAACATGGAATTGAAAAAAAAAATAGTCCTAGTTTATTTAAAAATTGATAACAAAAGAAGGGTTTTTTATAAGTCAAATAAAAAAAGACCTTTAAAAAAACAAACAAACAATGAAATGATGTATTTTTTATTTTATTTTAAGGGGTTAAAAATCCATTAAATAAAAAAAATAAAAATACAAACAGGTCAGGGTATGGCCTACTCATGTGTCTAGCCCATGAAAAGGCATGACCTTTATTTTTTCCAACAATAGAGCGTAAAGAACATATTGTCCGCCCATCTTTTTTTAAAGGTAAACGATGTGTTGTCTGCTCTTTAATTAAAAAAAAAACTACATATAACCATTATCTACTGGCCTAGTTTTCGACGATCAAGAGTTGTCAAAAAATCAAGTCCTAGGTATTTTTTGCCTGAAAATTAGATTTTCAACCCATTTACTTACCCAAAACACCTATAACCCCCTATATACTTGATAGATCCCATCAATGACCTTAAAAATAGTACAAAAACTCAAAATCAACCTTAAACTAATAATCTTTCCCAGTTTAGACTTGTTTTTTTAGGAAATTTGAATGTGACATTAGAATAACTCTTATCACCAAATAAAACTCATTGACATTAAGAATGGTTATTCTAGTAGTTGAAATTAGTGTCAATGATGATTTTTTCTCTACCGTTAGAATATGACGATGTTCTCTCTCCTCTCTCAAACCATGAATTAAGAAAAGAATGAGAAAATAAAGTTTTGGATTAAAATTAATTTTTTTCTTAAACTTCAAAAATTAAGGGAACCCATTTCCTCTGCCTTTTTTTGTAAGGGTAAAAAAAAAAAACCATGAACAGTGAGTCCACAATGTTTTGTTAGGGGATCCACAACATATTTTTGCATAGTAAATCCCCATGCCTTTTAAAGTATTGTTAATGTGTCAAACACATTTTGTGCAACAACAACTAATTTTATTTTTATGATCAGCTATATATTATATGTGGGCCTGTGTTATGTTGCAGCACTGTATTATCTTTTTTTTTTCCATAAAAAATATGTTTAGATGCCACTAGCGCACTTTAAAGAAATAAGAAAAATTTACAACTCGGGTTATAGTCCTAATTGATCATATAAGTTGGTTTTTATTTAATCAAATGATAAGAAAAATAAGCTACAATAGTAAAAAAATATATATATATTTTTAATCACAAGAACTTAGGAGAAAATTTTTTTTCCAAAAAGGAAAAAACAATATACTCCAACTTTCAGCCAAATAAACATGGAAGAACAAAATTAAGTAAAAAAAAAAATTAAAAATTTTAAAAAACATTATTTCAACCGTGTTTTTAGACATTATTTTAAACATACCTAATTCTTTCATTGCATAATATAATATAATAAATCAACTAATCTGTTATGAAATTATGAATTAAATAAAGTTACATGAAAAACTAAAGACATTCCTCTTCGTTTTTGTCAACACCAAGTCATTCTAACTGCAAAGGGAAAATAATAGAATCTGACTCAATTAGAAGAATTTGACTCAACTTGACCCACTGTTGAAAGAGTTGACTTTTAAAAATCCAATTAGTTTTTCAGTTTTCACTTGGTGTCCCCCTCATACTCAACAGCAACGTTCCAATTCAGAAGTGCATGTCACAATCTCTGTACTCATTTAACTTTATAGTAATTAAAAGAAGATGAAAATAAAATAAAAACTCTCGGACACCGCTTAAATAAGTCTTTGTTTTTAAAGATAATTTACTTTTAAAATGCAAAAAAAACCTACTGATCCGAATCTAATAATAACCAAGGTACCTTATGAAAAGTCTATTTTACCTCAACAGGTAATTCCCTTCGGAATTAATTGCTGTTGTCACAAAGCAATTAAATCACTGGCCCCCATTGCTGTCTGTGTAGTTAGGTCAAACCATACAACACTGTGTACAAAGTTCCCTGTAAAGGCCCAACAAGCTTAACCACTCATGCCATGACAAGTGTCTCAAAACCCCATTTGGCAACCCTATTGGAAGCATCCAAAATTCCAAACCATGGAGGAAAAACAAAAGGAAGTGGTTAAAATAAAAGTCGCAAATGGATCTTTCCATGGCTCCTTATTGGCTAGACCCATGCCCCTGTACCCGATGCATTATTATTATTATTATTATTATTTTTTGCAGGATTCGTTCAATTGGAGGAAGAATACAGGCAACATAACACAGCCTTACAATTGCAAAACCAATAATTCAATTTCGATTTGGTAAGAAATTGGCCTCATCTGGTGTAGGCAGGGAATATTGAAGTGGCAAGTGTCGGACTGTTCTGTCTCTTTGTTGACTACTTTATGCCGTTAGACGGACTGCATAAAATATATGCTATTTGTGGTTTGTTTCGGTTCTTCTTTCATTTTTGCTGGCTAGTTTAGGAGTTTTTAGGATGAGAGAATTTCACTATCTAAATAAGAAAATAAAAAGAAATAATTTCCTTGTACTTGTTGTGTGGCTGTTCTTCATAATATTCACATAACGGGATTTTGTTTTCCGATTGCAGATTGAGAAGTCCAAAATGGGAGAAGAGAAGAGACTTGAAGAGGAGCATGCAGATAAGTTGATCATAGATAGGGAAGGCTAATCGAAATAAGATACCGTTGACGTGAAAAAGATAGAAATCGACTGAGGAAAATCAAGAATTGAAAGCAAAACGAGACTTGTCTGGCAAAAAGCAACCCCAAGTCTCCAAGGTGAAGAACAGTGCAAAGGACATGGCAAGTTGGGAAGGGATTTAAATTAATATTTAATGCACAATCATTGCTAACCGATCAAGGATAAGGGCATAAAACCCCAGAAAGCGGTTGATTATCACGCCAATAGACAATCCAAAAGTGGCCACCAAGCCACACTAATCCAAGCCTTCAGACCACAGGCTCAAGACCAGAAATCGATGAAAAAAACGAGAGAGAGCTGCAGACGGACGCTGCGAGATGAGCCAATTCAACTGGGAAGATGCACGAAAAGGAAATTGATAATTTCCAGGCAACCTCGATATCAACTATTGCAATCCACAGTAAATCGCACTGAACACTTTTAGTTTTTTTGTTAATAACTAGCTATCTTGCCAACAATATGCCGTGGGCATGATGACCTGAACTTAATTTTGTGTTAATGCTATAGACATGTTTTCTACTACAAAAATTGAAAGACAATATGTTGAATTTGGAATTGCAAGATACTAATTAAAAGCTGAAACGGAAGTTGATCTTTTTAGCAAGCAACACAAGTTATTGGCCAAGTTTATTAGCAAAAACAGAGGAAAAAGTTGAAAGGTGATCAAACACATTAGCCCTAGCATTTGAATGCGAGCTTGGCGGTCTACGTTTTCTGCAATGCTCGGCCATCCTGTAATAGGGAAAAGTGTTGAGCTGTGTCAGAAGGGAAAAGATTGCCGAAAAGGTGCTAATGTATGAACAAAATTCGTTGAATAAAGGGTTAAAAGCGTTTCAATTAAATGAAGGAAACCGATTCATTTATTTTCTTCATTCATCCCATAATATTGAGTTCGTGGAAGAGAGCAGTTAACGTCAGTCAAAAGTGTTTTCAAACGTAGACGATGCAGTTAAAAGGATATGTTGTTTATACGAACAAAAAAACAGAGAAAGAAAGAAGCTCGAACCTTTTTGACATGAATTTTGTTTCCTTTAATATAAACAAAAACCTAAAAACATAAAGCTAATGATAGGAAAAGGAAAATAGTTCATAGAAGAGATTGGACGAAAAGGATTTAAATATATGAAAATCAATAAATTAAGAACGCCGATTTTTTTGCCCTTTTCCTGAAGAGTGAGCGAGAAAGCGATGGAGAGGAAGAAGTTATAAGAAGATGGTTTGAAAAAGCAGAAAGAATGATTTGTTGACTTATGAGCAGTTTTGATCCTCTCTTTCGCAACGATGCTGGAAAAGATGTCCCATGTTACTCTCTCAAATAAGGACCCACGGAAGGAAGCTTAGACCCTCAGACAAGGTCGCAGCAGCTACTGAATTTCAAGGGTGGACAAAATCCAGCTTGTCTCCGCGTTTTTCTTGTCTAGAAGTGCTAGCATAATTTCAAAGGAAATGTCCTGGGCATGATAATGGTATTGGATATGTTTCGTGTTGTCATTTTCATGTCATATAAAGAGAGATACAATGCACCTCTCTTTATTAGCCCTCGTTCCACTTTCAAGATTTGCTTCGAGGAGATCTTTTGAGTTTTTCCTTTTTTTGTAGGTTTACCTCACCACCAGACTAGTTATTAATCCTCCGACCATGAAGAACCATCCCAGAATCCCCCGTGCACCAGTTGAAAGGTAATGGGGAATCTAACTTTGGACGTGGAAGCCAATCGTGCCAGAGTTCGACTACTAGTAGTCCTTAGAGTAAAGTGTTGAGAATATCGAACAGCAGGAAAACATAAAAGTCGGGCAGATATGAATTTGAAAGGTGATGGAAATCCCTTAAACAAAGCATCACTAGATATAACACTCATCCTAGCATCAAACCGGTTTCAATTTCAACGCTGTTCCGAGTGAGTTGAAAAGTCACCAGGCTCACCAAACAATTTCTATTTCCAATGTGGAAAACCCAAAAATGTAGCAGTGATAATGGATAGTCAAAAGGAAAGCCAGTCATAAAATGTTTTAGAAACCAATCCATGAACATTCTAACTGTCAGTGATAGTTTATAAAGAACATGAAAATCAAAGAGTACACTGTTCTAAGTTAACCAAGTACAAAAAGGATCTGCTTCCCACTGAGAAAAGAAATCCGAAAGAATCCGAGTCTCTTTAATTGTGCTTAAGGATAACTCGACAACAGAAGTTCAAGAATCAACTCAGAAACCAATTACAAGATATATCAGTGAGAAACTTCTCCTGCAGTGTAAAAAATCTTCATAATTGCTAAGTGGCTCGCCCAAAGGTTTTGAACGACCCTAGACTGGTTGTTTAAAGGCGAGAGTATCACAATACATCTTCTATCAACAATTTCACACTTTCGTCGCAATCAGGATCAACTCTCACCAGATGCATTACATGATGTTCGTGCGTGTCTGTCATCAGAAACCAGAGAGAGGGTTCACGCAACGGGAAATGCAAACAGAACCCTTTCTTGTTACATGTTGACATGGCCTACCTTGCTATGTATTAGATTCAGGTGCAGTGTTAACAAGGCAGATCCAATCACACAGCTGCACATATTGACCCTGGGGTATCAAATAGAATTAGAATATTGACCCTGGAGATATGATATCTTCTCTTTGAGAATAAACAGCTATTATCAAGAAGGAAAAGGGCTAGCATTCATGCACCCAATTTCTAGTTCATCATGTCAGACAGATATGGGCAAGACATCATTTTTTAACTCAACATCTGACCTTGCTTGGTCACTATATTAGAAACCAAGTCTTGGGTGGCAGTGCTTTTTATAGATGTCATGGGACACTGCCAACAGGCAATATTATAACTGATTTGTGCATACATATAAGTATTTCTCTATCATGACTGAATCACACTGTCAAAGCTCCATCAGGGTGTTACTTGAAGACTATAGGTTGGAACCAGCAAATCAGTTATATTATTATGGCCTCTTTCTTGCTCTTCCATGACTTCTTCCTAATAAAGTTGTTGTTTGTACACACACACACACAAGAAAGAAAGAGACCTGTGGCCCATGAGGAGCAGCAAAATTTTGATTCATCAATGTGCTTTACATCAAGCCCAATGAACCATGACCCAGTACTGACATCATCATGGGCATATGTACGGAGAAGGGACCTGTAAAAACAAAATAAGTGGGTCGACTTGTTGAAGTCAAATACATTCTTTTGTCATGCATATTAGCTAGAAAGTGAAAAATCTACCTGTTAATTGAAATAAACTGAGCCAAAGCTCGTGAAATGGCATAAATTTCACCTGACGCGTGTCGGAAATATCTGCACCATAAAGAGATTTCTTAACTACAGATTTGAAGAATTGGCAGTGTATTTTATCTGCACCAGTTATATTATAGTAACTTTGATGGACTAAGAGTAATATGTGGAGTGAGTCATTATTTAGACAACATAGCAGAGATGAACAGAGGAAATCAAGCTACAATTGTGTTTAGCACCGTGCGACAGAAAATTGGTTCACTTATTCACACATTAAAGAGCTATTATGGGATTTATGAAAGCCATGACAGAATAGGTGTTTTTGTATCAAGACCAAACAAACCATCAAAAGGCAGGCTTACCTTGCCATGCATATATGCAAACTATAAAGAGCACAAATATCCTTCCATTGTAAAAAATATGACAAAACCAATTCTCTATTACTTACGATTTTGCATCGCCGAATTTCCACCAGTCTGGTTCATACCATTTGTGGGTCCTATAAAATACATATAATATCAGGGTTCCAGATAACATTCTTATGAAACATTATTATTTTCTACACCAAGACAGGAGTTATTGTTGGATAAAGAATTTTGATCAAACTCACGGCTCAGAAAAAACTTCGCCTGATTTCATACACCCAATATAAGTGCGAGGTTTATCCAAGTGAGTAGAAAGGGTTGCTCCCAGGGCATCTGCACATCAAAGTGAAGGATAAACAGCAGTACTCCATGTGGAATGCAATTACATAGTTTTGCAGCATTCAAGTTCCAAAATAACCCAGGAGGTCAAGTATTACTTTTCTCAAAATTTTGAAGCTGTATTCTTTATTTCTTGTTTCTATTCTCAACATTACAACTGTTTGTTCAATTATTCACATAAATAAACCCTTTATAATAATAACCTATAAGGTCCTTTTTCTAGTATATCACACAATGATGCCACATGCAGTTGGCTTAATTATCACAACGATGCTACTGAAGACTACATACCAATATTAACATAAACATCATCATTGACCTTAGCATAAAATTCAGCATCCCAGGTCTCCACAGCATGTATAAAGAATAATTTTGACTTTTTTGGTTGCTCCTCTGTGGCCTCCACTTGACCATCCTGTTGAGGCAAGAAAGGAATGTAAACAATACAACTAAAATCTGCTCCTTCAAATTACCATGTATTTAAACATGCTGTCTGACACCAATGGAGCTTATTACCCCCATACACCAACCACTACGACATTAATTCAGGTTGCCTGACAGAAGCACAATTCAATTTAGTTTGTTTCTTAGTAAACTAAGATTTAGGCTCCATTGCCAAAATTATAAATTAAGATTGTCTACACCTGGATATTTAATGCTTAGGCAAAGAGCAGTGATTATTATACTTCACAATTCAAATATCTTATAAAAGTTGAAAGATTAAGAAACTTAACTTCTAGTAAAGCAGAATTTAGTATAAATCTTTCCAGCATGCAAAGATTTAACAAGACCTTAAAAAGAAAATGTTCTTAAATTAATTCTAATTAACAGAATAACAGGTAAACTTACGAGAACAATGAAGTCATTAGTCTGCCTATTTTCATTGTCGATCTCCCTGTCCAAACTGTCTCCACGATTTGCACTGCAAAATGTAATGCTGACTTAAAAAACAGAATGACCCCAAGATTTTCTGAAGACAGAATTAGAAAAAGAAGAAGCTAGTGTCTCTCTAAAATGAAAATAAACCATCGAACAGAAACCTTCTTCCTATTACAAATCGCAAAACAATGCCCTTTTCATCCTCCATTTTTTTTAGGGCTGCACCTGCACATATTGCAACTGTAGGTTAACTACCATCCAAAGAAGCAACCAAACGTATATAGTAATACATTTAAAAGGCCTCAGATGTATAAAAGATGGATGCAACATAAGCTCTCTATCATAGAAGTAATCAGCCTTCAAACAATCCCCAAGGCCATTATCAGAGACCTTTCTCGGTACTCACTAAATTAGCTATACCCACCAAATCATATATCAATTCTAGTAACTGTTAGTTTTACACTAGCAAATTCCTCCATGTTGGGAGCATACTAACATTCTTATAAATAGTACAACTAAAGACCAATCTTACGGAAATGTTTAGTACTCTCTCAACATGAAAAACCCTGCCAAAATTCTGCTCAGACAAGTAAAACTATTGTTGCAAGAATTATGATGCCCAGACACCCCTCCTTTATTACCACATAAATCTATATACAATCAGTGATCTACATTGCACTCTACTGCCATGTCAAGAAATCCAACACCTATATCAATAACCACCACCAACTACACAAACAATTTTCCAAACTTGCATAGGGGCAATCAATTTTACCAGTAGGCATCCACGCCTTCCTAATAGCATCCCTATTCTTCTTTCGACCAAACGTTGTAATAATTCCAATAACAACTAAAATCCTTTTCTTAGAATGCCCATCACCCTTATCAACCAATTTGTTCGAAACAAAACCTGCCTGCCTCGCTGCAGCTAATTCCATCTCAACAGCTGATAACCTCTTCTGTTGCTCCCTAAACAGCAATAAATTAAGCAATTAACTCCAACCACATTAAATAACACTATAGCTTCTCAAATTTGACCCAACGTACAAAATTAAAAAAAAAAATAACTTTTTTAGCTAATTACCTGCAAGCTATGATTTTTAATGTATCATCAACAGAAACAGCAGATTTCCCCTAAAATGATAATAAAAAATGTTCATTAATTCATTTATCAAATAAACTTAAACCCAAAAGAAAAAAAATAAATAAATTACACTAACCTGTCCAATTCTTTCATCAAGTTCTTCAACTAAATGTAATCTAGTCTCTGCATCCTGCCATAAACTATAATTACGAAACACTAATCAAACACTTAATTACTAAAAAATAATGGGGCTGTAACTATTAATTTAAAAGGGATTGACTAACCGGCCAGCAACATAAATTGTAGCCATGGTTGCAAACATGGCTAGCAAAAGAGAAGAAACCCGTGACCCGAATCCTAAACCGGATTGCCCCCGGCTACTTGATCCACCTCGAGTATGCATTTCTGCTAGCAATTCAATGTAGTTAAAAGTGGATTAGATGAGTAGATTTGAGTGACTGGATCTGGATTAGTTGCTGCTTTAATGGAGGCTTGAGAGAGAGAGAGAGAGAGGGAGTGTCAGTCGAGGGATGTAACGTCGTAACTGATTCCTATTCCTAAAAATTGAGAGTTGTTTGTCCCTCGGTTTCGTTTATTGCAAGGATTAAAGGGAAAAAATCATTTTGCTCCTTATAGTTTATATATTTATCTAAATCGTTTCTCATAAAAATCATTGTTTCAAATCAATCCTTATTCTTTTAATTTAGGATAACTCAAAGCCTT
Organism: Populus trichocarpa; assembly: GCF_000002775.5. Lineage (NCBI taxonomy): Eukaryota > Viridiplantae > Streptophyta > Magnoliopsida > Malpighiales > Salicaceae > Populus > Populus trichocarpa. The sequence goes on along the minus strand of NC_037287.2, from coordinate 15,359,813 downwards.
CTGAACACCTTCCTTTGTTTGTGGAGGAGTTGATGTATTGGCAAGAGGTCACAGTGGCAGAGGGAGGCCACTGTGAAATTTTTTTTAAAAAAATTAAAAAAATCAGAGTATCTTTTATTTTTTCAACGTTCATTCTATTGTATTACCCGAAAAGGAAAACAAAAAACTTAGAACATTATAATTAAATTAAAATTTGTGTAACATTCAAGATATTTAACTCTTATTCATCCAAATTTTTCTTCTCGGTAAAAAAAATTATTTCAAGTCTTTATATATAAAAAAACTAAGAAATCTAGAAAAAATAAAATAGAAATGATTTTCTTCAAATAAAAAACTAAGAAAACTTAATAATATCAAATAAAAAATTCCTAAATTGAATAAAAAGAATTAAAAAAAACAAAAAAAATATTTATTTTTTCAAAAAGGTCTCGCATAAAAACTAATAAAATTTAAATTTATGAATAATTGATAACCAATGGCTAAAAGCCTACAAACAAGATAAATAATTTTAATTTGTGCTAGTTGATAAAGGGCCAAACAAAAAATAAATAAAAAAAACTCAGTATCAATAATGAAATAAAGAAAATAAATAAGCTAAAAAGACAATCCCTAAACATGAACAATCGGAGCCTTTGCGAAAATCACAAAAGACGCTTAAAAGTAGGTATTTTAAGTAGATTTTGACCTTAAAAAATTTAACTTTTGTGCTTTACCGTCGCTAATTATTATATTAATTAGGATGTGAGATCAAACGTCGAGTCCCGTTAAAGGTGTAGGGCGCACCTTTTCCTTTCGAATTATCTTTATCCCTCGATCTGGCGAGATCCATGAAATCATTAGTCGGGTGTTCCACGTTAACAAGTTCCTTAGAAGCAATAACCTTGATCAATATTGTTCATGACTCTACTCTGGGGAGGAAATGGGCTTCTAATCTTGAAGGAGCTGGTTCTAAAGAGCTTCTCCTTGTCTTTTTATATAATTATCATATTCTTTATATTTGAAGAATTAATTAGGCATGATAAAAATAATATAAAATAAACTTATTTATTATGGCAAGTAAATTCATTATCATCCTTACCCTCGTGTGTTGATTTTTGTCTCACAGAGGCAACCATCTTGGATTAACCAAGTTTTGCAGTTTTATATAGAAATCCCAGTAGATTGTTAACCATGATTTATGAACTCTTTCAAAAAAGTACTCCGTGTATATATATTATACACTGTTTTTTTTTTTTTATCATTATAATTTTTTTCTAACTTTTTTTATCATACAAATATAGGAGAGTGCGGTGTCATATTAATTGGAGGTTGAAACTCAGTGTGTGTGCTAGTTGTTAGGCTTACTGGGAATTTGCATGGGAGGACTGGTCCCGATATAGCTGGGATGAGGCCCAGTCTAAGGCGAGCGTTTAGACTGGAAAGGAGTGTGATCCCTTGTAATGGAGAGCAGTCCCTTTGACTGGAGAGTAATTGTGTAGGCTGGAGAGCAAGCCACAGTGCTGGAGAGCAGGCTGGTTGGGCTGGCCTAACTGAACTGGTCTTTTTTCCTTCTTCTTTTATTTTTGTAATTTGATATCATCAGTGGGGTAGAAGAAGAAATGACAGTGTAGAAGAAGAAATGACAGTGAATCAGTTGGTTTGAAGATGCAAAAGAAATGGAAGTTGGCTGAATGGGACAAAAAGAAGATCCAACGACCAGTTGAAGCTCCATGTGAGCCTCCTAAACTGAACAGAACTACCAAGTCCTTGCAAGATAAAACGATTGACATATTTGAAGGCAAGAACACTGTTGAGCTTGCCAAGTGTACTGGTGAGCCCGTTACAACTCCGCAGGAAATTCTTGTTAACGTTGGTGAAAATGTTGTCTCAGAATTTGACCCACCCTGTGTCGATGTAGTGGAGCTGGTTGGAATGGAATTTCCCTTCCCAAGTCTCCATAATTATATGGAGCTTTTCATGCTTAATTAACATCAAGAGTTGTAAGGAGTCTTTCACATTCAATTACGTAATGTCAAGAAGCTGAGAAAATGGGAGTCTCAATTCAACTGACAACGGAGCTTGGATGACCATATCGGCAATAGCATTTGATCTGCTCTTTCAGCTCCCTGCTTCCTTCCCCCCCTCCATTTTCGAGTTGATCATGTTTGATTGATTTTTGAGATGGCTGCTTTGAAAAATCGAGATTCAGTCATTGACTGTTTGTCGTTTCAATTTTTTAGGAAGTTGGGTCAATATCAGGAGGCAATGAAGGTTTAGAAATTCTTCCACGGCCTGCGTTTGTAACAATCATGGGTCATTTTGACCATGGCAAAACTTCTCTTATGGATGCACTACGTTGAACATCAGGGGCAGCAAAGGAAGCTGGAGGCATAACTCAGCATCTGGGTGCTTTTGTTGTGAGCATGCCTTTAGGGGCATCAATCACATTCCTTGACACTCGTGGTAATGCTGATTTTAGCGCATTGCTACCAAGAGGTGCAGCAGCAGTTACGCATAGTTGTGCTCGTTGCTGCTGCTGCTGCTGATGGGGTGATACCATTGTTAAAATTTTGTTTTTAAGACATGATTAATAAACAAATTAGAAGTGGAGTCGACTTAAAAAAGAAAAATAGATATAAATAAACATTTGATTATCATGTTTTAATTAAACTTAAAACTTTTTATTTTATATTGAAAAATTACATAATTTTTTTGTAGTTTATATATACGATGAAAACTTAAATGATGATAAATAAATATAAATAAAATGAATTTAAATTTAAGTCACTTACTTAGTTTCAGACATGGCTACATGCCAGTTTATTTTGAACTCAAATTTAAATTCGTTATAAAATAATTTTTTAACTAATAAAAAACTATTTTAAATTATCACGAGCAAATACAATTCTTCTATTAAAATGATGTTTGACAACATCTATTTTATATTTTAAATGTTTTACCAAATAAGTATTCATAAATACTATTTAGTTTAATTTTAATTATGTAATTTCATTTAAGTATGCTTGCTTTGTTTTAACATATGTTTATGATTTTTGGATGATCACATGTTTACATGTTCGCATCTTGTAATTAAACTAAACAAATCTAATTTGAATTTTCACTATATTCTATCTTGTATTCACTATAACTTTTGATAACAACCTCAAACACTTGAACCCATGTCTCATGCAAAATCAGCGAATGTACCAATTGTAGTTGCAATTTATGACGTGATAAATCGAGTGGAAACCTAGTGAGAGTCAAACTCCAGCTTGCAGATCAGAAGGCTTGTTGCTGGAGGAAATGGGTGGGAGATATTAAGGTAGTTTTGGCTATTTACAAAAAACGGGTTTGATAAGCTGTAGGAGGCTATACTTCTTCAGGCAAAGATGATGGATTTAAAAGCACGTGTTGATGGTCATGCCCAAGATTATGTAGAAGAGGCGAGACTTGACAAGGGACGGGGCCCTTTGGCTCCTGCTGTAGCCTGTAGTGAAGGTAGGGACATTAGTTTGTGGGCAGAATGTGGTTGTTGGCTCAGGGTGGGGCAGAATAATGGGCATTAGGGATACGTTGGGGAAGTTGACTGAGAAGGCAAGACTAGCGATGCCGGTTGTGATTGAAGGGCTGAAGGGGCCTCCTGTGGCCGAAGATGATGTTACTGTTGTGCAAGGAACTGTCACAGATGCGTTGAGGACTTTAAACAACCATCAGGTAAACCAAAAAATTTGAGCCATATTCCTGACTTAATGCGTAATAATGTTTATACGATTCTCTTTCTGATTTGTAATAGTGGCATTGACTAATTATTGAGCCAAAGCAACAAAGAAACATGGATTCTTTAAAGAACACATTGACTAATTATTGAGCCAGAGCAACAAAGAAACAAGGATTCTCTAAAGAACACATGACTAATATGACCGCATATTTTTGAACGATTTGATTGCGGTTTTTGTACAATACTCTGCATAATTATTGAACCTAAAGCTTTGAATAACTCTTGTTGATGATAAAAATGTTAGTGCTGTCGTGCCGCTGCCTCATATTGATGTTAATAATTCGTTCAGCAGCAAAACCGAAGGGTGTTATTTTGATAGAGAATAATATAAATTATATATGGAAAACTGTCTCGTAGGAATTGTTGCGTGGCATCCATACATGGAAAGGATGGAATCAGAGGGTGTTCGGTGGCCATACTGGTTCAAGTGGAGCTATGATACAAACAATTAAGTGATGAGGTGGAGCATGGAGCATGGAGCATCATCAAAGCATAAACAGATGTGTATGATTGGGTGGCGATATCCACCAATTTAAGGGGCGTTTTTTCTCTCTCTTCATTTTTTTTCTATTATGATTATTAAGTCAGGTTGGAGCGATTCCATCTTTTTCTAATTTTAAAAATTACTAAAAACAGGTTGCTAGTATTGTGTGATACCCACGTAGTAGCAATTTTGTTTCTTTTTTTTTTCATGATTTTGGGGGTGTTTACTGTTTAAAAGTGTGGTTTAAAGTGTTTTTCGCTTGAAAATATATTAAATTAAATTTTTTTTATTTTTTAAAAATTATTTTTGATATCAACATATCAAAATAATATGAAAATATCAAAAAATATTAATTTAAAATAAAAAAATAAAAAAATTTAATTTTTTTTAAAAAACACTTTTTAAAATAAAAAAACAATCAAGTTTATCACATTCCAGTATTTGTTGCGAAATAACACCACATCCTGGCTAAGAGTTTCTTGTATGCAGTGGATGATTTTTTTTTTTTACTTTAAAGTTATTTAAGTAATTTTATTATGCATTCAAAAGTAAATTGAAATCGCCCCAGATGCTAGATATATATAGTCTTTGTCTTTAAGGGTATTTTCATATTTTTACTATTTATAAAAAGGAAAAAAACCCTATTATCCCTGGGCCAAATATAATTTAATTGAGAGGTAAATTATAATTTTACTATTGAAACCAATGGTGAAATGACTCAAATGCTATAATAATAGGAAGTCTCAACCTCCTTTCCTTTTAGTTTCTTTTATTAGATACACACACGTGTATGTATTTGATGAAGCAAGTATTGTTAAAGAAAACTAAAAAAAAGAAAAAGAAAAAGAAATTGATGTTTTTACTATCGGTAATAAAACTAATATTTAAATTCACTATTCTAATTAGTTATATTTTGTTGAAAACTTAATTTTTATACCTGTTATCTATAACTTTTAAAAATATTTTTTTTAAATGTACGTATTTTAAAATTTAAGAAGTTGACATGTCAACTTATGCAAGTGATCTTTAAATATTTCTAATGGGACCTTTTTGCCTTTTCAAACTATTTTTTTTTTCAAAAGATAAACATGTCGTTTCCAAAATATGAGACATAAATATACTCCTAATTTTAATATTTTTTAGTAGTAGAATTCACATGAGAGAGTGTCAGCTGGCTGAAAAAAATAAAAATGAGGAGGCTGGCACTGTTCTAGAAAATCATTTCATTTTAAAGCCGTAGACTGGGAGGTGATGGAAAATATAATAATGATTATTTTTTAAAATATTTTTATTTAAAAATATTTAAAAATAATATATATTTTATTTTTTAAAAATTAATTTTTACATGGCGTATCAAAACAGTTTGAAAACATAAAAAAAAATTTAAATATTTTATTTTAAGCTTAACATGGGACAGCAAATTAAGTTTTTGATTTGTGGGGTGTTTGGAAGTTTGTTTTTTAAAGTAGTTTTTTATTTGGAAATACATTAAAATAATTTTATTTTTATTTTTTTAAAATTTATTTTTGATATCAACGTATCAAAATAATTTTAAAATATTAAAAAAATAAATTTAAAACAAAAACAAAATTTAAATTTTAATAATAAAAGATAACATTCAATGTGAAACACACCGTTACAAAGCATAACAAGGACTGTATATGCATCATAAAATGACCCTACTCCAGCAAGAAAATCCTCATGATGCTCCGATGCGGACCGCGTGACTCCTGCGAGCCTCATTATTAAAAATCTCACTTTCTTCTCATGGCCGCGGGGAGTGCACGTCGACTCTCACTGTGGCGTCGGATAAAAAAGGACAGTTGTCGTTTCCCACCCGTTTCCAGGTAAATGATGATGAAAGGGCATGGTAGAAGAGACGAAGACCATTTGCTCGGTTCATTGCATGATCTGTCCTGTCGTCTATAAGGGGAGGTAGCCCACATATTCCGTACAATAATCCCTGCCACCACCGGTGCTCCGCCATAATCCCTTCCATCCCTAGTGGCTAGTGCTTGCGGTATTCAATCCCAGACGATGGCCACCACATCAACCACCTCTGGTGCCTCTGAGATCTGTGCAGGCTTATGCCAGTATTTTGTTGCTGTGCTCACAATTAACTCATACAGTATGGCAATCCTTCTTCTTATGGGACCAATCCAACTCCAATAATTGGAGCTCTCAACTAAACATTTTTTTTGTTACCTTATTTCTGTTTAATAATTTCCTGAATCAAATTATGTGATTTGTGGTATAATGCCTATAAATAAACAAAGAGAAGAGCCGAGTTTGATGGTGTTGCATTATAAAAACATTATAGACAGAGCCACATTACATAGAATAATTGGGAATAATTTCAAGAATTTATAGTGTCAAATAATTTCAAGAAACGATCATGATTCGAATCATAAATAAGAAATAAAGAAACCTATAGTTCTATAAGCATGTATAATAAGGGACCGCTTCCTTTTATGAACTTTCAAAAGTGCCTAGTAAGGCTTTATTATATGTTTATAATTATTTTTCTTCAAATTAGTGTTTATTGTGAGACTTTTTTTAAAAATGATTATTTTACGAACTTCATAGTTTGGGCACAAATCAATTCTGATGGAGTTACATGTGGAAACACATATAAAAAAAAAGGACAAAGAAAAGAAGATGCGACAATTATTGACAATATAATTGAACCGTTTGATGTAAGTTGTTTTTGAATAATTATAGGCTTATTAGTTTTTTTGGATAGATATAGATTTTGGATTTTTTCATAGGAAACATATAATGTCGGTATGGTTGTTAAATACATTGAAGACACTTCAACCTATTCTCCTCATAATCCTCAGTTGTGGTTAATTTTGTTGCTAAAATTTTATTATTTAATTTATTGTTTATTGTTGTTGTGATTTTAGGTTTTAAAAAAATACAATTGAGGTTATAACAAATAAACATGCAAATAAAAATAAAAATAAATAAGTAATGAAATATCAATGAAATTACCGACAAAAATAAATATTTTATTGATGATTCCATCGGTTGTAGCCAAACTAATTTGGTTAGAGAATTACATAATTTTTTGATGTTTTTGGACTTGCTGATGGAATAAACAATAAAAAATTATATAGAAAATTCTGTTGGTGATGATATTTGCAATAGTCACAACTTGACTAATGGATCCACAATGGAAATGTCCACAATAATTTTTATACCAATGGATTTTTCAACGAACATTGATCAATAAAGTTTTCTTTCTTGGCATAAACATTCCATCGGCCTTTTAATTCGTTAATGAAATTCCTGCCGAACATAAAATCCTCGACGATGAGCTAATTGACAGCATGGATTCATCAGGAATTATGATGTCGACAACCATCATGTATAAATGCCGACATAATATTCTGTTGGCGTTTAACAATTTTCTAGTATTGTGTAAATGTTTCAGGTAATTTCTTTGACAACACTTCTTGCTTGTTTTTGTAAATTCTTTATGGGTAAGCCCAACATTACTTATTCATCAGAAATAATTTTTCAGATATTATCATCTAGCAATGGAATGTATCTAACTGCTAGATCCGATGAACCATCATATACTTGATAACTAAATAACATAATATTAAGAACTAATTCGATTTATATGGATACTAGTTCATATCCAACTGCTTAATTTTTTTGGTTGAGATAATTTTTTAACATGGTATCAAAATCTTATTGACCTAGTGGTCATAAGTTTAAATCTCACCACCATAATTTTATTTGATAAAATTAAACCTAAGATTGTGATGGGCTTTTATTTAATAAAATTAATCATAAGATAATAATAAATTTATGTAAATTTCAAGTTTAAAAAACTTTCATTTGAAAATATCTATTAAAAAATAATGTAAAATTAATCTTACGGACTTAATAACTTAAGCCGATTAAGTAGCTTTTTGGTTGAGATGAAAGACATTTAATTAATTTTGTTTGCCAAAGTTGGTCACCATATTGGTCCACTTGAATGATGAAGGATGTACTGTGACTTTTATTCTATATATCATGTACTGGAGATCCTCTTCAAGTTCAAGTGCAGGAAGCTATAAGCTAGTAAGAAATAAGGAAAACAAGAAGCAAGATCTACTTAGGTAATTACAACTAGAAATTCATAGAAAGTGTGTTACTATTGCTTGAAGCATATGCATACACAAGCACTAGCTTTCTTGATAGAGTACTTGTTCAACAATCTGATCAGAACATGCAAGTCATGTATATACGGTGGCTTTTTCTGCATGCTTTTCGTTTGTGTTTTTCTTATCTTTCATTCTCTCTTTCTTGTTCTCTTTTGTAATGGATACAACAGTACTGCTAGTTTCTGTTACATGGAGTCTAGCTAGCACAGTTATTTCACAGTGGCATTCACTTTTTCTTATTTTAAATTTGACTTTTACTCTCATATAATGATTAGGAAATCCTGTCAAGCTCATGTGTGTTTCACAGAAACTAGTTTCTGAACTCAATCAAATGCTTGTTTTCCTCTTCCAACATAACTTATATCTCATTCATGCTGCAATTGCCTAATTATTGAATTAAAGTTTCTTATGAGTTGCTGTTTGAAAAGTGTAACAGGTTTGGACCATGAATAGGTCAAAGAGTTTTTTGGTGGGTCAAAAGATTCAAATCTAATATTAAATGTATACAGTAGTTTTTTAATATATTGACCTCGTTCCACAAATGATCTATATACAATACATTTTTACTTGGCTCGTGTATTATGCTTGCTAAGTTTTCAGTCTGATTCAGGATGCGCATGGCAAATGCTTGTGATTGAATGGCTTAAAAAATAGGCCACGAGAAAATGCAAGGTGCAATAAGAACATTAACTTGTTAAGGTATCAACTCTGGCAATCCACGACTAGCCAGAAAGAAGAAAAAAAAAACCCTGAAATTTTCAGTTATAATGGCAATCCACGACCAGCACTTTGCAGTGATGAAGTTCTGTTCAGTTGTGGCCTTTTTAGTTTCTAGACTTCTATATATGTTGTTCCTCTCTTTGGAAAGCTGTTGTAGTGCACAAGGTTGAATCAGTTAAAATGGTTTTGGATCGATATTTTATCTTTTCCTTGAGCAATTTTATTGCTGTTTTGCGTTTTTCAGGGAAAGAGCTATATCATGGAAAATGATCCACATGTTGATACTTCAAAAATTCTCTATGAACCTTTACAAGGTGAAGAAGGAAATGACACTGGTGAAATCAGTTCAAATGAAAATGTTACTCCTTTTGCCAAAGCAGGATTTTTTAGCACAATGTCATTTTGGTGGCTGAATTCATTAATGAAGAAGGGTAAAACGAAAATTCTTGAAGATGAAGACATTCCACAGTTAAGGCAGGCAGATCAAGCACAGACCTGGTACTTAATGTATATGGAGCAGATGAGCAAATTGAATGAAAAGGGATCATCTAATCCACCTTCAATGTGGTCAATGATCTTTTCATGCCACCAGAAACAAATTTTAATTTCTGGGGTTTTTGCATTGATCAAGGTAATCACAGTTTCCACTGGCCCTTTGCTTCTTAAAGCCTTCATTGAGGTCGCTGAACGCAAAGCTGCTTTTGCATATGAAGGTTATGCGCTAACAATGGCATTGTTTTTAGCAAAATGTTTAGAATCTTTGTCGGAAAGGCAATGGAACTTTCGAACAAGATTAATTGGGGTCCAAGTAAGATCTATGCTGTCTGCAGCTATTTATCAGAAGCAACTACGGCTTTCAAATGATGCTAAAATGAATCACTCTCCTGGTGAAATAGTGAACTATGTAACAATAGATGCTTATAAATTAGGCGAGTTCCCATATTGGTTTCATCAAATATGGACAACAAGCCTTCAACTGTGTCTTGCATTATTTGTTGTCTACTATTCTGTGGGGCTGGCAACTGCATCAGCTTTAGCCGCTATCATATTGACCGTACTCGCGAGTTCCCCATTGGCCAAGTTACAGCATAAGTATCAGACAAAGCTCATGGAACAGCAAGATACAAGACTGAAGGCCATCTCAGAGGCACTAGCAAATATGAAGGTCTTGAAGTTGTATGCTTGGGAAACACATTTCAGGAAAGTCATAGAAGCATCAAGAAAGGAGGAACTAAGATCACTCTCAATAGTTCTATTTCAAAGAGGGTGTCAAATGATTTTGTTTTGGTCGTCTCCTATTGTAGTGTCAGTGGTTACTTTCTGGTCATGCTACATCCTAGGAATTCCACTTTATGCTAGCAATGTCTTCACATTTTTAGCAAGTTTGCGCATTGTTCAGGAGCCAGTGAGGCTCATTCCTGATGTTGCGACAATGTTCATCGAAGCAGAGGTTTCATTAGATCGAATTACAAAGTTTCTGGAGGCACCAGAGTTGCAAAACAAACATACAAGGCAAAAAGGCAATGACCTAGAGCTCAATTTGTCTGTTTTCATCAGGTGTGCTGAAATTTCATGGGATACTGACCCTTCCTCCAAGGCCACATTAAGAAGCATTAACCTAGAAGTTAAACCAGGAGACAAGGTAGCTATTTGTGGAGAACTTGGATCTGGAAAATCAACACTTTTAGCTGCAGTTCTTGGAGAAGTTCCACGAGTCAATGGCATAGTAAGTCCACAGATTAATGCATAGTCCACTTGATACAATTCTATGTTTGTATTCTGTTAATATTAGTGATACAATCATATGAGGTTCCGATTCAAGTATTTCTCATTTTATTTACTCTAGATATCCATTTAGGAGATCCAGTAATAAGAACATCATGCATTTTCTCATGCAATTGTCAATTACTTGTTAGTCAGTAATTAGCCATTTCGAAATTATCTAAACCAACATTCTCGAGATTTTAGTGCTGTATTTCAAACTTCTATCATAGAGGTTTCTCTCTAATTATTTTGATCCACAATTTCAAGGTTCATGTTCATGGAGAAGTAGCCTATGTTTCACAGACTGCATGGATTCAAACTGGGACTATAAGGGAAAATATTCTGTTTGGATCTACAAAGGATCAAGTCAGATATCAAGAGGTGCTTAAGAGGTGTTCCCTGCTGAAAGACATTGACCTGCTTCCATTTGGAGACCTCACTGAAATAGGAGAAAGAGGTGTTAATCTGAGTGGTGGACAGAAGCAGCGGGTTCAACTTGCACGGGCGCTTTATCGGAATGCAGATATCTACCTCTTGGATGATCCCTTTAGCGCTGTCGATGCTCATACTGCAACCAGCCTGTTCAATGTGATCATCCCTTTTCTTTCTGTCTTCTATCTGTTCTACTTATGATAAATTTCTCCGTGGAAACTAACTTACGAGGGTTGTTGGCAGGACTATGTTATGGAAGCTCTATCGGAGAAGACAGTATTACTTGTGACTCACCAAGTCGAATTCCTTCCAGCATTTAATTCTATCTTGGTTAGCTACTTGTACTTTTTTTCTTTCAGTAATCTGTCTATTTGAAGATAAACTATGGGTTTAAGCCATCGATTCGTATAATAAATTGTGTACTTTGACCAGTTAATGTCTGCAGGTGAGATCCTTCAAGCTGCTACATATGATGAGTTGATGGCTTCTTGTCAAGAATTTCGAGAACTTGTCGATGCACATAATGATACGGTTGGTTCTGAAAGGAATAGGGAATATGCTTCTGTAAAAACTACAACTGGAGTTTCCAAAGAAGAGATTCAAAAGACTTGTATCAGGGAACAACAAACAGAAGCTTCAGGAGATCAACTTATTAAGAGAGAAGAAAGAGAAACAGGAGACACAGGCCTCAAACCTTACATTCAGTATTTGAGTCACAGAAAGGGGTTTTTGTTCTGCTTCTTGACAGTTTGTCTGCATTTCTTATTTGTAGTTGGACAACTGATACAAAACTATTTCTTGGCTGCTGACATCCAGAATCCTTATGTAAGCAAAGTAGAATTGTTCACTATCTACTCAGTCATAGGGTTTATCTTGGCAGTCCTTTTGCTCTTCAGGAGTTTCTGTCTAGTTAGATTAGGTTGTGATGCAGCAGAGTCAATTTCGTCTACACTGGTCAACTCTCTTTTCCGAGCACCAATGTCCTTCTATGACTCTACTCCTCTGGGAAGGATACTGAGTCGGGTAAGAATTTCGAAATTAAGATGTTGAATGCTTTTTCGGAGCATGGTTTATGAGACTTTCTTGTGTCTTCACTTTGACAGGTATCTTCTGATTTGAATACTGTTGACCTTGATGTGGCATTTAAATTAGCTGTGTCACTTGGTTCGACTTTGAATGCTTACACGAGTCTTGGGATATTAGCTATTCTTACCTGGCCAGTCCTTTTTCTCATCATACCTATGGTTTATCTATGTATAGCTGTGCAGGTATTGCTTCCACTATCCCCAACCTTGCTGTCTGCTCTTTTGATATGAAAGTGTCTTTGGTTCTTAATTTCTTAGACTTACCTGGCCTTCCTGATATAGAATTTCGTGGTTTTTATTTGCTTAACATACAGAGATACTACTTCAGTACTGCAAAAGAGTTGATACGAATAAGTGGCACAACCAAGTCTTCGGTCGTGAACCACCTTGCTGAATCCATTGCTGGAGCCATGACTATCAGAGCTTTTGGAGAGGAAGATCGATTCTTTTCACATAGTCTGGATCTCATTGATGCAAATGCAAGTCCTTATTTCCACAGCTTTTCAGCAAACGAGTGGTTAATCCAATGTCTGGAAATTCCGTGTGCACTTGTTCTCTCGGCCTCAGCACTTGCCATGACTTTGTTTCCTCTAGGAGCTTCTTCCTCAGGTAACTCTGAGATTTACTTTCAATTGCGTCTGCAGATTATATACTTCACTATCCACATTTTGTGCGAAAAAGTATTCGGACAAAAATGATTTGGATATTGTATTCATCTAAAGCTTAATTGTCTAATGAACATTGTTATTTCCGATCTGATGGCAGGGTTTATTGGAATGGCATTATCATACGGTCTTTCATTAAATGTCTTTCTCATCATCTCAGTTCAATACCAATGCTTCAGAGCAGAATCAATTATTTCTGTAGAAAGGCTAGAGCAATACATGCACCTTCCTAGTGAAGCTCCTGAGATAATAGAAAGTAGCAGACCGCAAAGCAACTGGCCCACTGTTGGTAAAGTGGAGATACGCAATCTGAAGGTAAATTTGCAACTTCATAGCTTAAAACTTTTTTAGAGTGACTTTATATGTTAACATCAAACAGGTCAGATATCAACACAATGCGCCACTTGTTCTTCGGGGAATAAGCTGCGTCATCGAAGGCGGGCACAAAATAGGGATCGTTGGTCGTACTGGTAGTGGAAAGACAACTCTTATCAGCACTTTGTTTCGCCTGGTTGAGCCAACGGAGGGAAAGATCATCATAGATGGCCTTGACATCTCTACAATTGGTCTTCATGATCTTAGAGCACATTTTGGCATCATCCCACAAGATCCAACACTCTTTAGAGGGTCTGTCAGATACAATCTAGACCCCTTATCAGAACATACCGATCTACAAATATGGGAGGTAATGCTTCTCCAAATGTGCCCAAATCCTAATTCCATTGTCTAAAACATCATAGTCACACTATATCTTCTAAAAAATTGTTCCCATGAATGTACAAAAGGTTCTTGAGAAATGTCAGCTCCAAGAGGCGATTCGGCAGAAAGATGAAGGCCTAAACGCTAAAGGTAAGGGAAAGAAAAGGGTGTCTAAAAGATGCACATTTCTTGGTTTTAGAAAGCTAAACATGCCCATAACGGTTTGCAGTTGCGCAAGATGGATCGAACTGGAGCGTGGGACAGAGGCAACTATTCTGTCTTGGACGTGCATTGCTGAAACGCAGCAGGATATTAGTTCTTGACGAAGCTACTGCATCAATCGACAATGCAACAGATGCAATCCTGCAGAAAACTATAAGAACAGAATTTTCAGACTGCACTGTAATAACCGTGGCTCACAGAATACCAACTGTGATGGACTGCACTAAAGTGCTTGCTATAAGAGATGGTGAGCGGTAGTGTTTCCTTATTACATGCGGCAAGAACAGTTCAGTTGTTTATTTATGCTAATACTGGTACCATTAACAGGGAAATTGGCAGAGTATGATGTGCCATTGAACTTAATGAATAAGGAAGGATCATTATTTGGGCAGCTTGTGAAGGAATACTGGTCACGGTCAACGAACAATGGTACCTACTAAAAAGATTGGCAGGAAAGCTGCAACATATTGGTATTTAGTAGATGCTAAGTCTTGAAAATCCATCAAGATTCGAAGTGTTTTGCTTGGCAGAAATTGGCTTTGGTTTAATACAGTAATTAATGTGTATGAGATTTTTAAAAGCATTCTTATTTGTGTGATAGAAGAGTTGCAATTTGTTATTAAAAACCTGTATACTTCATATATTTGCAGCATCAGCTAATTCAATAGACATAGTTGTTAAACTTGACACAACCTGGCAGATTAACCCAAGAAATCTAGGATGCAGAGACTGGCTTGAGTAAGGTTGTTAATTGAACCGGTCAAACCTTTGACCTCATTAAACCTGTTTGACCCTGTCAGATTTTTAATAATCCCAGTGACTAATACATGTTAGGAAAAAAAAACCACAGCCCATCTTCATCCTCTCCAATGTAAAAGAAAAAAAATATTGAACACAACAATAGACAAGAGAGCTTCCTAGTTAGTTGATAAGGTTTCCTTAACACAGCACTGCTGAAACTTTAAGAAGAAGAAGAAGAAGAAGAAGAAAGAGATTGAGAAGAATTGTAACTGCAAACTGCAATTTCTTATTACTTGTTTATCATGTTCTTACAACCTTTGCTTATATAAAAGAATTTCCCGCCAAACTAACTACTAACAGAATAGCAACCAACTTCCTAACTGGTAACTAGTAACTACTTAGCCATGTGAAATTTCTTCTAATTGCTTCAATGTTGCTCTACCTATACTACTAACTACAATAACTGCCATTGTAGCTGCTCTTTCTGCTTTTAGCATCCTTCGTAGCTCAATCATCATGCTCGTAAGAGTGCCCATTTCATATAAGATTCATGTCCTCAAGAACCAGTGCAAAATTCAGGAAATTGGTTGTTAAAGTTCCTCAAGATCTTCCCATGTCGCATCTTCCTTAAGCTTATTAGACCATTGAATAAGTCTTATTGTCACAACTTTATTTCCTTTCTTCATCATCTTCATCTCTATAACAGCCATTGGACTAACTTTAACCAATTGATGGCCAATAAAACATTGTTTTAAGTTTTTTATATGAATTTTGAATTTTGAATGTTCCTTTATGTAAGAACCATGTGCAACACTCACCAACTTGCTCCTCAAATCCCCATCCTTTACGATTACAATTATGTTCTTATTCCTCATAATTCTTTCTACGAAAGTATATTTTGGCCAGCTACAGCGGTGACCATTTTTCCAACCATAATTTCCTGCAACTTAGAGTCACGTATGTGACAAATGATGATTTTTTCATGCCATGCTGATTTTATATATTTTCTTTTTTTATTTTAGGTATATAACAATTTTAGATATTAGTTTTTGTCCTTTCACATTCAAATTTAGATAAGAAATAATAATTGTCAAATTATTTTTTTTCTATTAACTTCTATAGTAATAAATTGCAAACTTTAAATTTGCTTCATCAATATATTGTATCTATATAATCATTGAACAAAACTACTTTTATAATAATAATAAGCTTGTAATCAAAATGGCACAAATCAATATATATATTTTATTTGTTGAACTAAAATCAAAATATTTTTTAACTAAGAAAAATTCAAGATAATAATTTTTTTTTAAAAAAAAATATTGAGACGACAATTATTATATTGATACAGGTCAAATTAGGTTAACTTTCTAAATCTGTAACTCGGGTCATAAGATTATAATAACCCTAAATAAAACAGATCAAAATAAATTATAAAGCTCAATTACCAATAAATTTATTGTTGAATGATAAAATTAAAAAAATCAATCTAAAAAAAACACAATAAAATAATCTTTCTTAAAAAAATTATGAAAATATCATTAACAGTCTTGAAGGTCTTTTTAAACTTTAATTTTCCTAAAAATTTAATCTAAGATATAATAATATGTAAAAAGACTTCATGTAAAAATTTACTTATTTAATTTGATCCAACTTTTGAATTGAAAAATATAATTGAGACAATATTTCTATAAAAAAAAAAAACAGAAAAAGCACTATCTTGCCGTAACGAAATGGCAACGGAACCGAAATATTTCAACCAGGATTTGAATAGAATTTCTAAAGTAAAACAAGATTTCAGGAGATAAAATCTATTCTGATTTGCTTTTTTTTTTTTTTTTTTAACTATAATGAAATATACCAGTGATTTCATACAAAACGGAACAAAACTAACTACCTTTAATTCATTTATCAGTTTTGTGATTTATTACACGGCACGACAAGCGAATCTTTTAAACAATGTTTGTGATAAAGACATTTCAACAACTGACATGATTATCAACGACAATAGAAGAATTATTTGATCCAGAAGACTGCCCATACAGTAATTCCTGTCCAAAGCCTGGTTCTGACGTTGTGTTTCATGTATTAGTACTACTGGTCTCTTGCTGCAAAGTCACTGTTAATTAATTAGATAAAGGTTCCATTTGACATATTATGTTTTTTGCAAATTAATTTAAGTTTTTTTTTTTAATACTAACTTATAAAAAGATAAATATATTTGTTGGAAATAATTTTTAGATGATGATGTGGGTTAAAATAATTTTTAGATAAAATTTTTCAAAATCACGATTCTATTCGAGTGCACAAGCTAGCCTTGCTGTGTTGTTAATAGTACTTATAAGAAGCTCAAAATTTTTTTGTTTTTTTTTTGGCTTTTGCTGCATGTTTACATATGTACTGTCTCGCTTGCACTCTCTTGTTTTCTTTTCTTGCATGAAATTAGTTTCTGCTGGATTAGTAATGGGCTTAATTTCTTGTTTCTGTTTTGCTTCATCTCCTAAAGCTCGTGCCAGAGGCATGCTTGATCATGTTGTTAGCTAGAGAAGACCATTAATTTTCTGATATTAATTGGATTGAAAATCAAGCTCTGAAGCAAGCTCAGGTTTGGGTTCTGAAAAACCCTTAACTTGTCAGATAAATTCTGTTCTACTGATACTATTTTGTCAGATAAATTTATATGCATCTGCCAAAAAAATGATCAAATTTAACATCTTACTATCCTCTCTCTTTTTGAAATTATTTCTTGGCCCCCATGCCTCTTGCTTTCATTTTCTTTAAATTTTTTTTTTTGTGAAATACATGGTAACTGTTATTATTCAGAAGAAATTCATTTCATTGCCAGTTCTTCCACTGATGCTGGTTAAAATCCTACACGATCTGATTTTCACTTCACTTTTCTTTTTCAGTCCATGTAAAATGTTACAGGTTTGTTAATAAAGAGATAAAGCATGAAGAACAATCTATGGACTGCATTCAGCAATGGCAGGGAACGCTCTAAAAAGGTTGCAAAGAAAATGCAGTGTTCTAGTTTTTTCCCCCACCAAAAGGGATCCGCATTCATGAATAAACACAATTTCTGTAATTCTCCTGCTACATGTTAAGTGCTAATCTTCTTAACCATCTTCACTTATAATTAATGGGTATTTTGAAAATTTTCATAGCACAATAAGACATCAACAGCGCCTCGATGCTAATTTTCTCAGTCATTTTCAGTAGTATTTTGGGGCTGGTTTAATACTAGTCATTATTCTGCTTTGCCTGTGCATGGATGGATGGTGGTGTTATTCCAAGGCTTCAAATAATTGCTGCCAGAGGGGTTACTGAATTTTTTCTGTTCATTTCTGGCCTTCTAATTGTTTCTAGGATTCTGATACTCTTCCTCTCTTTGGAAGCTGTTCTGTTGTACAGGATGGTGTCAGCTAAAATGGTTTCGAATGTTTCATCTTCTCTTGGAGTAATTTTATTATTCTTTTGTGTTTTCCAGGGAAAGAGTCCTGTTGCAGAAAGGGATGCGCACATCAATTGTGAAGTTCTCCATGCACCTCTGCTAGGTGATGAAGCCAATGACGCTAGTAACATCAGTTCAGATGACAATGTTACTCCATTTTCCAAAGCTGGTTTATTCAGCACAATCTCATTTTGGTGGCTGAATCCATTAATGAAGAAGGGCAAGAAGAAAATCCTAGAAGATGAAGACATTCCTCAGTTACTATTTTCTTATTAATCTTTTGTGAACGCGTATAAAACTCTTCTAGCTATTCTGCTAACAGTTAACTACATATGAAAAGATCATAATTCTCCAAAGCATGAAATTTTCTCACCTATCGTCTGATAAGAATCAACAATTAAATACTAAAAAACATGGTGGTGTTTGAACAAAACTGATGGGTTATTGTCTAATGGGACATTTTGGTTGTCTACTATTTGATTGCAGGGTTTGTTGGGATGGCATTATCATATGATCTTGCAATAAATGTCTTTCTCATCCTCTCTGTCCAGTACCAGTGCTTTGTAGCAGAATCAAATGTTTCTGTAGAAAGACTAGAACAGTACATGCATATTCCAAGTGAAGCTCCAGAAGCAATAGAAACCAACCGACCCTTGCACAACTGGCCAAGTGTTGGTGAAGTGGAGATTCGCAATTTGAAGGTAGATTTTACAATTTCACAAATTCACAAATTTACAGGTCCTGACCTTCCAATATATCAAATAACATCAAACAGGTGAGATATCAACCCAATGCTCCATTTGTTCTCCAAGGAATAAGCTGCTTCGTTGAAGGAGGACACAAAATCGGGCTCGTTGGTCGGACTGGTAGTGGAAAGACAACACTTATCAGTAGTTTGTTTCGAATGGTGGAACCAACAGAGGGGAAAATCATTATAGATGGCCTTAACATCTCCACAATTGGTCTTCATGATCTTAGATCGATCCCATCTTGGCATCATTCCACAAGATCCAACACTTTTTAGCGGGACTGTGAGATACAACCTGGACCCTCTATCAGAACATGCTGATATAGAAATATGGGAGATTCAGAAATACTATTTCCAATGTGCGAACTCCAAAGTTTGATAGTGTCTAGCTTCCCATATTGCTTTCCTAACAAAAAAGTGTGCTCATGATGTGCAAAAGGTTCTTGAAAAATGTCAGCTCCGAGAGGCCATTCAGCAGAAAGAAGAGAGCCTAAATGCTTTAGGTAAGGCAAATCTGGATGTCTATAGGTAAACATTTCTTGGTCTAAGAACCTGAACGTTTACATCTTATATCGCAGTGGCACAAGATGGATCAAACTGGAGCATGGGACAGCGGCAATTATTCTGTCTCGGACGTGCATTATTGAAGCGGAGCAAGATATTAGTCCTAGACGAAGCCACTGCATCAATCGATAACGCAACAGATGCCATCCTCCAGAAAACTATACGTACAGAATTCGCGGACTGCACTGTAATAACCGTGGCTCACAGGATACCGACCGTGATGGACTGCACCAAGGTGCTTGCCATTAGTGATGGTGAGTGGTATTTCCTTTTTCGCCTTTTTGATATGTTACAAGTACCGTGAAATATATAACCTCATTACAGAAAACTGGCTGGGGGTAGGTCATGCCAGAACTTGGGATCGGTGAGAGACGACATTGTTTCTCGAAGAGTAGCATTTCCTTATTAAATGTAACAATTTTTTTATTTATTTTTTTAACCAGTGCGAACATAAGGTATGCAAATGAAATGGTTTTATATTAACAGGGAAGTTATGACGAGCCAGGGAAGCTGATGAATGAAGAAGGATCACTATTTGGGCAGCTGGTGAAAGAATATTGGTCTCGTGCTCCAAGCATTGATGACTAGCAGTATTTTTGCGAAGATCCATCAGGATTTGAAAGTGGAATGGAGTAGAAATTTTTAAGAGTCAGCATGTTGCCTTGAATGCTTTATTTAATGATGTGTTCCATTTTTATTCATGTTTAATTTATTACTGCTATGCAATTAATTGAACTAGCACGGATGTCACTATTTATAGTAACCGTGAAGCTGCTCTTTAGCTCTTTTAATTTACCCAATTTCATGAGATATAGTTTGAAATTGTATAGGAAAGAAAAAAAATAAAAGTGAGAGGAATAAACTATCACGAAAACTTTATGGCCAATCTTGAATTCATGAAAAAAGTGTTTTTTTTTGTCCATCTAATTTTCTTTTTTCTCCATTTCAGCTCCTTTATTATTTAGAATTTTTCTTTTGATCTAAAAAATCATTTTATTTATTTCATAGTTCTGAGTTTAAAAAAGAAAAGAAAAACCTACTAGAAAACAACAAAGAAGAAGATAAAGTTATTGGTTCATCATATTTATCCAAAAAAAATGATCTTTAATTCTTTATGTTAAATTCGTTGTTTCTCTCTAAACATGCCGGCGAAAGTAAGTATATCGAGATTTGTTTAAATTTTTATAGTTTAATTGATTTTTATTTTTAGAGAGTGATTTTACAGTGTTTGGAGCTGGTGAGCAGTTATTCAAGATTTATATTATGTTTTAAAGATGTTTTCAGTTTAAAAAGCTTAGATTGGGATTTTAAAATCCAAAATCTTGAATCCTTATTATTATTATTATTATTATTATTTTATCATACTAGCAAGTTGATAACAAGTTGCTTGCTTATAGTAGAAAAAAAAAACGAATCACATGTCGTTCACTCCACTCCTAAGAAACAAATAAAAAATGCATGGGATTGGGCTTGGGCTTGATGTGGCTCTGGGCTTGGTGTGAATGCCTAGCCTCTTTTGTTTTGTTTTTATTTTTATTTTTTTTATTAATTGTTTCTATTTAAATATTAATTTATGCCGTCACTTATTTTTTGAAACCAACAAATTGAATTAGTTTTGTTTTTAAATAGTGGTTCATATTTTTTATTTTTTTTAGTAGCATAATATTTCAAATATATTAGTTTGATATGCTTTGATTTTTTTTATATGAATTAAATGTATTTGTATAAATTTTTTATAATAACATAAATCATTTAATTTTTTAACCACCATTCTAATGGTTGAAAATTAGGCAAGCAAACAACATGTCTTCTATTTTTATTTTTTATTTTTGAAAAAAAGAGTGGACAACATTATTTGTCTTTCCTTGGCAATTTTTTTTTTATTATCACATGATTGTATAGAAAAAAAAAACATTTCAGTGTATCATTCATATACTCTTAATACATTTGTGACATAATAATAAAAACATTAATTTTTTCAAAAAAATAAACTGCTTTTATGATTCTGATAATTTTTTGCTTCAACAAGTAAATATTTGGATAAAAAAATTGCTAAAAAAAATTGCATTAACAGGATAAATAGGTTTTAATTAAAGAGATGTGTTTTTATCTTTATTTTGGATTGTTCTGATTTTTTTTGGAATATTTATTCTAATCGTCTATGGTTTTTATTAAATGAAATATATTGCTAAAAAAAACTATATTCCTTTCCTTGGCTGAGAAAAATAGATTAATAAAAAAATGAAGGGTTATAGTAACAAATTATCCTATTTCAATATAATTTAAATTATTAGTTTTTTATAAGAAATTATTGGCATATAATTAAATAAATAAAATTAAATAATTCCTCATGACACAAGATTATATAATTTAATCTGTATTTATTTCTTAACTTTTCAATTTAGTCTTTGATTTATATCAACATTTCTTTCTAATATTTATTTACTTATATAATTTTTAATTTATTTGATTAAACACATGTATCAAAGTTTTTCAAGCTAATAAACAAGCCACAATGCTCACACTTTCTTTTTTTTTTATTAAAAATTAATCTTTAATCCAAATATAAGTTTGCTAGTTTATTACTACTTATTTGTTGCTTTATTTTTTTTTATTTTTTTTGAAGGAATAGGGTGTAGATACATGGCTATTTGAAAACATGGTTGAAATAATATTATTTAAAAATAATTTTTTTAATGTATTAATATTAAAAATAATTTTAAATAATAAAAAATATATTATTTTAATATATTTTCAAGTAAAAAAATATTTTTAAATATTTTCTATAACTTCTTCGCGAAGCTGTCTTTTATATTGAAACACTTAACAGTGAATTGTGTATACTATAACTATAACTATAAATGTCTATATAATATCTTATTGATTATAAAAGCAGGTAAAATAATATGACCATAATTATAATTAAATTGAGTGAAACTCACCCAATACCACTTATCCATCGAATAAGCATCTGATTGGATGGAAATTGTCTTTCCCAAATAAACAAGCTTATAGTTTTTCAAAGCTGACTTGGGAAGCTAGTAAGGGTAATGCATAATTTCAAAACTAAAACAGCTTATAATTTATTTTATATATATATATAATTCTTTGATATCATTTTAAAATGGAAAATATATTTCAAAATGAGTTTTTTTTTTTTTTAAGTAGCACGCTAAAAAGCCCCAAAGTCTTTATATTGTTTCAAAATATATTTCACTATTATAATTTTAAAATTGCTTCTGCCATATTTGTTTTTAATAAATCACCTACTAAAAAAACTAAAACTTATAGTACTGGAGCTCTAGATCTATTGTCATCATTCATTGGTATAATGTAATGGGATTTTTATCTCTTCACCAAAAAAAAAAAACTTAAAACACTAAGAATATTTAAGTTTTTTTATCATGATATGTTTGTTATTATTAAATAGATTGAGGAAAATAATTATTCTCATCTTAATTCCACAGCGAAATAACTTCAATATCATAAAAAGAAAAAATATTAAACTTGATATTAAAAAATATTTTTATGTTTTCACAATGGTTTTTTTTACTATTATAATTTAAGTTGAGGGGCACTTTGATATTTACGTAAATATAAAAAATAATAAATAATTAAAATACACAGTGAAACTATAAAAATACCCTTTAAATCAAAAAAATTTAAGCTTAAGGTCAAGGTGCGTTTTTTACTTTTAATAATGTTTTTTTTATAATTATAAAATTAGCTCAAAGACAATTTTGTAGTTGGCTAAATAAAAAAAGGTGAGCGCGCGTGTATGACACCCTGTGGTGCATTTGAGGCTCCAACGCCCTTTGGACAGTTCGGGCGGTCCCTTGCAATGCCCAAAAATACCCTTCCACCGTGTCATTGGAAGAGCTTTCATGTACTTTTCCTGTTGGTGCGACGCGTGTAACTGTTAGTTATTCAGTTTGTCACTAGTGGATTTTTTTTTTCCTCTCTCTCCTCCCTAAAAAGTTACAGGTTCACCCATCTTAGTTGTTGGTAATTCAACTTCATTTTCTTTTATTTTGATTTTTAATTTTTGATATTGGCTTTTTTTTGTATAAGTTTTATTTATTTTCAATTTCATCATTCAATCCTAATTTATTAAATATTATATTCTCCAATGTGGTCCTCATTCTATGGATTATAATTTTTTTTCTTGGCCCTTTTGTAAAACTTTTAATGGTTTCGATTTCATCATTCAATTCAAATTGATAATATTATATTTTCCAATTTGATCCTCATTGTTTCTATTTTTTTATTTATTTCTTGACTCTTTTGTAAAAGTTATTATTCTTTTTCAATTTCACCCTTTAATTACAACATTCTTTTTTATTTTTTATGTCAATTTTGATCCTCATTTTTTTTTTTTTTTTTTTACCAAATTGATTTTTTTTCAATCTCACCCTTGATATAAATATAAAATTTATTTTGTATTTTAATTTTGATCTTTATTCTTTTAATTTTTATATTTTTTAATCCTTTCACATAATTAAAATTTATTTTTCAATTTCATCATTCAACATTTGATTGATTGAGAATTGAACTTCATGGTTTTTCCAGATTAGGTGTTTCAAATTTAATGACTCGGATCACGAGTTTGAAAAGTTATCATAGTTATTTTTTAAAAAAAAGCTTTTATAATTCTTTTTATTTTTTTATCAGATTTTTAAATGTCATGATTTAGATAATAAATTTAACAAAATATCTCAAGTCTCAATTCTAATTATCAATATTACAAGTTTGAAATAACCAGTTTTTCATGTGATTTTTTTATCTACATGAACATCATTTTTTAAAAAAAAAAAAAAAACCGAACTCGCGGCAAATCACAGACGGCAATGCTAGTACTATCAAAATTAAGTTTTGTGCTGTATTATTTAATTATTATTTTTTACTTAGCTGCTTTTTTCTTTAAAAAAAAAACCACCTTTAAACTTAGAAGGTTCCACCCCTAAAAAAAAACATAAAAAAGCGATATATCTTTCTAACTACCCCAAAATGACACCGTTCAGAACACACCAAACCGCCCACCAACCCATCCATCCATCCATCCATCCAGGAGCAGCAGCCCCCTAGGAATCATCGACAGTCACGAAACCCTCTGCCTGTCACATTAGTCATTAACCTTTCAGTATCTCGACGAGTCCGTCGCATTTCCCCTTCTTTAAGAAAGAGAATATCTCCCTTCTCCCCCGCATTCACCAACCCCATTTCTTTCATTCGCCTCTTTACTCTCTGTCTACCATGGACGCCTCTACTCTTTCACGCATAGGCCTAGCAGGTCTAGCCGTGATGGGTCAAAACTTAGCCCTAAACATTGCCGAAAAAGGTTTTCCAATCTCAGTCTATAACCGAACAACTTCCAAAGTCGACGAAACTCTTATCCGTGCTCAATCCGAAGGCCCATTCTCCCTAACTGGTCACTACTCTCCTCGTGATTTTGTTCTCTCAATCCAAAGGCCTAGATCCATCATCATCTTGGTCAAAGCTGGAAACCCAGTTGACCAAACGATCTCTGCTCTGACCGAGTTCATGGAGCCTGGTGACACTATCATCGATGGTGGGAATGAGTGGTACCAGAATACTGAGAGGAGAATTCAACAGGTGGCAGATAAAGGGATTCTTTATTTGGGCATGGGGGTTTCCGGTGGCGAAGAAGGTGCAAGACACGGGCCTTCGTTGATGCCTGGTGGTTCTTTTGAGGCGTATAAGAATATTGAGTCTGTCTTGAAGAGTGTTGCAGCTCAAGTTGATGACGGTCCTTGTGTTACTTATATTGGCGAAGGGGGTTCTGGAAATTTTGTTAAAATGGTTCATAATGGGATTGAGTATGGAGATATGCAGTTGATATCGGAAGCTTATGAT
This sequence comes from Populus trichocarpa, assembly GCF_000002775.5. Taxonomy (NCBI): domain Eukaryota; kingdom Viridiplantae; phylum Streptophyta; class Magnoliopsida; order Malpighiales; family Salicaceae; genus Populus; species Populus trichocarpa. The sequence continues at coordinate 15,334,447 of NC_037287.2, read as the reverse complement.
GTTTTGAAGAATGTTGGTGGGCTTTCGAATAGCGAACTGGCGGAAATTTTTGGGGAGTGGAATAGAGGGGAGTTGGAGAGTTTCTTGATTGAGATTACGAGTGATATTTTTAAGGTCAAGGATAATTTGGTTGATGGGGATTTGGTTGATAAGATATTGGATAAGACTGGAATGAAAGGGACAGGGAAATGGACTGTTCAGCAAGCTGCTGAATTGTCTGTTGCTGCACCGACGATTGCTGCTTCGTTGGATTGTAGATATTTGAGTGGTTTGAAAGAGGAGAGGGAGAGTGCGGCGGAGATTTTGAAGGAAGCTGGGTTGGAGGAGGAAGTGGGGAGTGTTAAGAGTGGGGTTGATAAGAAGAGGTTGATTGATGATGTGAGGAAAGCATTGTATGCATCCAAGATTTGTAGTTATGCTCAAGGGATGAACTTGTTGAGGGCTAAGAGTGTTGAGAAAGGTTGGGATTTGGATTTTGGTGAGCTAGCTAGGATTTGGAAAGGTGGGTGCATTATTAGGGCTGTGTTTTTGGATAGGATTAAAAAGGCTTACCAGAGGAATCCTAACTTGGCAAGTTTAGTTGTCGACCCGGAGTTTGCCAGGGAGATGGTGCAGAGGCAGGCGGCTTGGAGGAGAGTTGTGGGGTTGGCGATTTCAGCTGGAATTAGCACTCCGGGAATGTGTGCCAGTCTTGCTTATTTTGATACTTATAGGCGTGCTAGGCTGCCAGCAAATCTTGTTCAGGCTCAGAGAGACTTGTTTGGGGCCCATACTTATGAGAGGACTGATCGTCCAGGGGCATTTCATACTGAGTGGACAAAACTTGCTCGCAAGAGCAGTGCTGGTGCTTTCAGTTAAGCCTGTTCATGGGTTGATCGGCTGTTTGTTTGTTTCAATTGGCTGTTGGTAATGTTTCTCTTTGAGCTGTAGTACTTGTATGTTTCCTTGAGAGGATTCGTTGCTGTTATTGGTTAGCCTCACAGAATTTGCTGTTAATAAGAAACGCATGCCTCTTGAGTACAGCAAGTTTGTTTTTTTATTTTCTGTAGATAGGATACAGTTCAGCTCTGCTTTATAGATTTTGCTTATTTGCTGCTGAATAATGTTTACAACTCCTGTGAGGCTATTCGATATGAAACTTCTTAGTTCGCATGCTCTATGAAAGTTCCTTGTTCCAGTAATAAGCCTGTTTGAATGCGTCGTACATGTTCATGAAAATCAATGCTACAAGGTTGGTTGCAGTGTGAAAGCATGCTTGTTGGCGGGGATGTTAACTTCATCTTCAGTTCAAGTTTGCTGTTGATTTGCTTATATTCAATGAACAATTGATGATTTGCTGATTTTTTGGATCTTGAATGCTCTGTTAAGAGAGAAGGGAATGCACTCTATTCCAGCCTTTAAGGTGTTTGTGGCAGTTTATCATCGGTTGCTTTTTAGTTTGTGTTTATTCCAAACCTTTTCCATGGAAATCTTTAGTTTTCATGCATCATCTGCTATGAACTTTACATGATGCTCAACTTCTGCACGATTCACCAGAAGCTTGTTTTTTGCAATAGCTGGCAGATTATTGGGCTTGGAGCTTAATGGTTAGGGATCATCTCGTCATTTTGCTAACACATTCAATTACTGTCGAAATCTTTAAATTTGAATTTAATTGATGATGTATTACAGTTGTTATATTAAATTATACGAAAATGAATTGAATTAACTTCTGATTATTTTGTCTTTAATTTATAAATTATTTTTATTATAGATCTTTTTTGTTACAATAATCCTTATATTTATTTAAAATGATATAAAATATAGGTATTTAAAAAAATATATAAATAGATTTATTTCATATTAATTATTTATTAAATACTTGTTGCGAATTCAACACATATTTATAGTTCATAAATATGTTAAGGATTACAATTTACAGATAACGAATAGAAAATTTATTTATGCTTCTTATAAAAATAATTTTGTAAAAAAGCCAAAAAAAAAATACATGAATTAAAAAAAGGCTTTGATGAAAAAAAATAATTTTTTCTCCATTATTTTATTCATTTTATTTCCTATGAATGTCTTTTTTTGTATAATTAATAAAAAATTGATTCTGAGAAGTTTTCTATAATAACGTCTGAGCATTATATTATTCTTTTTATTTCTAATACAATTGCATCATGATTGTCAAAATAGTTTTTTTTAATTAAAATTTACTTTTATGATTCTGATAAGTAGTTTTCAAAAACTAATTATTTTGGTTAACTTTTATTTAATTAGTTTTTGAATATATATTATATAAAAGTTAACCAAAATATATATAATGATTATTCAATGTGAATGAATTTTAATTAAATAAATACTTTTTTGTCCTGGTTTAAAATTATTCAATTTTTTTATATATATATTCGGATTGTTATTAGTTTTTATTGAGTGAGCAAAATAACTCGAAAAACTATATTTTTTATTAAAAATAATAATGAATTATACTATAAAATTATTTTATTTTAATAAGATTTAAATTATTACTTTTCTCTTAAAATTTTATTATTATCGTATTTAGATAAAAAAAAATTAAAAAATACCTGCAACTGAGATTAGATATCTTAATTCGCATTTATCACTCAACTTCTTGACTTTGTTCTTAATTGTCATTAACAACTTTATTGAATATCTATTTGCCTATGTAATTCTAGATTTATTTTATTAAATGCAAACATTAACTTTCTTAGTTCATAATTAAAATACAAAATCTTAATGTTAGAAAATACATTAACAATGTCTATATATTATTTTTTTGCTTTGAAAAAAAAATCATTGGTTGGCATATTTTGAATTAAAATTTTATAGAAATTTAATCTCTAATATAAGTTCTTTAACATTGAACATAAACATAATTTAAATAAATTTTAAGTGAATAAGAAATTGATCTTAAAGAATTCTTGGTTTGCATACTTCGACGAAATCCAAAAACCTTCTAAAAAAACTTTATCCTACCTAAAAAAAAATTTCTTGATATTTATAAAGTAAAAAGTAAAAAAGTTAAATTGAGCCTAAAAAGCACTTAGGCTTTTAAAGGAGAGAGATCCTAAACAAAGCAGACTTTGAGTTTAAATCCACACACACACATCGACTTGTACTCGGGCTTCAAGTTTGGGTTTATTGTAAAATAATATTTTAGGACATAATTATTTTTTGCCAACTGAAATTTGAACTTAGACCTTGTCCATGATGAATTATTTCTTCTAACCTATTGTTTTGTTCACTCTAGATCATAAATGTTAATAGTCTCTTCCATAATCTGAATAGTTTTTTTAGGTAAAAAATTTAGATTTACGACCACTATATTCAGATTTAATTCTTGAGTTATGGTGGCTAATTAAATATTGTTAATAATAAGAATTAATTTTGATTATTACAAGAATTAACTTTTTAACAATTTAGCTTCCAAAAGTCACTATATAAAAAGAGGGTGAAGCAAGAGTTTTTTATAAATTTTTATTCACTCATTCTTACCTTATTTTAGTGTATTCATTCTCTTTTTATATTTTGTGTTTTCTTTCAAATCTAAAGGTTAGTTTCACTTTGTTGAGAGATAATTGAGTTCTTTTATTTTAATTCAAAAACCTTGTTTAGAATTAATTCTGATTATTACGAGAATTAATTCTTTAACCGTTTTGCTTCCAAAAGTTACTATAAAAGGGGGATGAAGCAAGAGTTTTCTACAAGTTTTTTTTCTTCAAATTTTTATACACTCTTTCTCATCTCATTTTAGTGTATTCCTTCTCTTTTTATATATGCTTTGTGTTTCCTCTCAAATCTAAAGCTTAGGTTAACTTTGTTGAGAGATAATTGAATTATTTTACTTTGGTTCAAATTAATACCTTATTTAGAAGTGAATCTAAACTAAAATGATGTTATTGAAATCTTATGCAATATATTATAAACATCCTAATTATACAAGTAAAGAGCAAAAAAAATTTAAGAACAGGGGATTCATCATTGAATACAATAATAAAGATTTTCTAACTTTAAAGTGTTTCAATAAATAAATATTATTTTTTATTTTAATTTAAACATAGATATTTTTATTATTAGGATACATACTGGAACTTTGAATTAACATCAATTACAAATTTAAATATATGTTTAGTATGCATACTATAATTTTATTATTATATTTGAGTTGAAAAGATATTTGCCATTAGTTTTTATTTTGCATGTTTATAGTTTTAAAATTGCATAGACTTTTCTTGAATATTTTTTATGTTTTTAATGCTAATATGGTAAATTAAACATCGTTACATTAAATTTTAATTTTTAGTGTTTTGAGTTATTGTATTCGACCAATCCTGATGGAGTTGACAAGTTGCGCACCTCATAGTGATGAAAGAAGCGATACTACTCCCCACCATTGTCGTTGTCGGTGATCAATCTTCCGGAAAATCTAGTGTTCTTGAATCACTTGCTGGTATTAGCCTTCCTCGAGGCCAGGGAATATGCACTAGATTGCCCCTCATTATGAGGCTGCAACATCACCCATCTCTCATACCAGAGATGTTCTTGGAGTTTAATAGCAAAACATGTCAGACAGATGAAGTCCACATTGCAGATGCCATAAATATTGCAACTGAGGAGATTTCAGGCAGTGGTAAGGGCATTTCGAATGCTCCATTAACTTTGGTGGTAATGAAAAATGGTTTTCCTGATCTAACAATGGCTGATCTTTCTGGAATCACTGGAGTGCCTGTTCACGGCAGCCTGACAACATCTAGCGGATACGACCTGAAGAGAGTATCATCCTTAATATTTTGTACGCGAGTGTTGCTTTCACCACATTTGAATCCATTAGGGTGTCACGGCAAGTGGACAAGACCGGGCAGTGGACTATAGCTGTGGTTACAAAGGCACATAAAGCACCTGAAGGGTTGCTTGAGAAGGTTACTCCAGATGATGTGAACATAGGCCTTGGTTATGTCTCTGTGAGAAATCATATTGGTGATGAGTCTTGTGAGGATGACGCGGATGGAAGAAGAAAAAATGTTTGCAATTCATCCACTTCTTTCCATGATCGACAAGTCCATTGCTGGTATTCCTGTTTTGGCTCAAAAATTGATGCAGATTCAAGCTACTATAATGGCTAGATGCTGGCTGGAGATTGTTAGAAAATTTGCGAGAAGTTGAATGGAAATGTGCCTGGTTTGAAGAGGATATCCAAGGCTATGACGTCAAGTACTGAATCCGTGACTGCTTTCATGGAAGTTATGGATCAAAGAGTAGCTGAGGAAAACCCTGGTGATAGGTGAATATGGTGAGTATCCTGATTGAAATGTTCAACCAATACTCCAGTAAACTCCTCAACTTCCCAGGAAATAACCATGCTAGAAACATCCGGATGGACGAAATTCATGCTTCGGATGAAGCCAAAGCGATCGAACTTCTAAATTTACTTCCCCGTCCTGCCGTGGTTCTGTCTATTTTGGTACACCACACTGAACTATCACCAGCTTCTGATAACCACTAAATGGGGAAGTCAGATTCTAATGGTGAAAATGAGAGAGCAGTCCACTGACTTGGTTTTAAAGATTGTTCAAATGGAGAAGCTGACAGATTACACTTGCAATCCTGAATACCTGGACGAGTGGAACAAGCTGGCGGCCAAACAGAAGGCATTCATTTATGATGTTCCGAAAAATGAATCTTCAAAAATACAGATTGAAGGTTTTGGAGGGGTTGAGGTCAATAATCTGAGAGTATCTCAGGCATTTGATGACTGCTAACTGGAAGATTGTATTGAGGAGGCTAGTTGATTGCGCGGCTTTTCGTTTGCAGCTTAGCGTTTGAAATCTAGTCAACGAAGAATTGAAAAGGAAGATTGTTTATGAAGTGATGGGTCCTGATGGTGTGGGCTTAAAAGGCCAGACCCAATTCCACGTTAGAGGGCTCAAACCCAAACCCAACTATTGAATGATGGGTTCGGGCTAGGGCTTGCATGAGCTATTCAGGTTAGGCCCTACTTCCTTTTTGTGTTTCAGGCAATTCTCCATTTAATACATTACACAAAATGGTGTAAAACACTTTTGCCAAAGCTGCTTTCCTGAACAGTACAACCTCATAATAGAAAGCTTGTTTTGCAGGTGTTCGTGAGGCTCAAGTTTAGCAGCCACTTTCAACGACCCGATCTCCTAAGCCCATCAAACAGCTATGGAAAGGCTCATAATCCTTTGAAGTTATCTCCGACTTCGTCAGATCCTAATGGTGGAAAGATTGAAAAGGTGTTAGAGGAGGCTCCTTCTGTAGCAGCTAAACGCGGTAGGCTTAGTATAAAGTTGGTGAGGGACGCTAAGGATGTCCTGTCCAATATCATGGACAACATTTCTGCCTTCGGTGGCTAGCTGTCAGTTTGTTGTTAGTATGTTATGTACTGCTTGCAATCCGCTACGTACAATGAAGTAGTTTGTTTCGAATAAAGGATCTTCTTGTTCAACAACAGCTTTCAAATCCGAGTGCAAGTATTAATTGCAGTGTGTTCGTGATGGCACATTAACTTGAATATATAGTAACCTCTAATTCACGTGCTCAAAACACTGTCCATTTTTCTTTGCCGAATATGAATATTCATCGTTCAACAGATTCATAAATCTTAAAAAATAAAAAAACATTTTATACCTCAGGCTTTCCGAAAAAAGAAATACTAGGGAAAAGAGAAGAGTTGAACAAAGAAGAGGATTTAAGCAAGGATCAAAGGAAAAGGTCTATACTCTAGGACTCTAAAAAACCTCCATTGTCAAGGTTTGGCTGAGTTCTTGTTACTGTTGCAGAAGGCATTTTACTAGTGCCAACCCAAATAGTATCAAGAACCAAATCTTCATCAGCTTGTCTTTCCATTGCTTGAATCGTCTTCGTTTTCAAGAGTTTCAGAGACACTATCCCAAAGTATCCTAGAAAAGCCACTACACTGAATCCAAGCACAAACTCTATCACCCATAAATACCACAGACTACGCTTCCTCTTATCTCTTCCTTTCCTCTGTAGTGGAACCACAATGGAGAAGTGGCCTTGATCTTGAGAATGACATTCATTAAGCTGGTTGATTTCACTAAGGTGAAATTTCCCACTAGCACTAAATGTTACACATTTTGCTCCAAAGACTATCATGCTCTCAGGAATCGTTGAGTTGGCGAAACGAATTACTATAGCCTTTCCCCTTGTATCAAGGCTAATCTTCTCAGTGCTTTCGGTCCTTGCGTTTGATGCATTGAAAACCATGAAACCAACAACAGGAGTGATCATTGAGTAACCTGGAGCACTGTAGTAGTAAGAAGACCAGTTGCCCAAGTCTTGATAGACTATAGCCAGCCTCTTCACATGTGGCGATGTCATGGTTCTGGGTGGAATCTGAAAGTTGCTAAAATTAGCACCAATCTTCCATAGTGTCCGGCTTCTGATTCGTACTATTGAGACTTCCATACCTGATAGATTCACAGGAATCAGACCCTTGTATAAAGCACCAGTGTGAGGCCACTGGCGAACCAAGGATTTAAAAGCAGAATCCTGAAGAAATGTATCCAAAGTATCAGTAGTAAAGTTGTCTGAGCTGTGCACAAATGGTGAAAAACACAAGCTGAGAACTAACCAGATGATGTTCAAGCTCATGTTGGATCTTGGTTGTAAACAGCAATGTTTTTTAATATAATCAGAAAAAGGGTCAGATTAACACCAGAGATCAGAGGCATGAAGAAGGGTCTATACTCTATAATAATTGCCACATAAACTCTTGGAAACTTAATTAGTGTTTTCTTGAATCATGATGCCTTTTCAAAGCACGCTTATAGCGGGACCCTGTAGGAAGGTCTAAAAAGTCAATTTAGTTTGACTTCAGGCCACTGCAATCCAATATGTTGAGGTGAGTATGTTTTCTACAATTTAGCTCATGTGGTGTCACCCTTGGAGGCTTGACACGAGAGAGAAGTAGGTTTGTTCCTGTGTTTTATCAGTCAAATGTTAAAATCGAAGCAGAGATTCGAGAGGGTAAGACGGCGTTTGGCATTGATATTTTTATAAATACGTGAATTGAGGTGCGGATGAATCGTCAGAAACTCCAGCAAAAGAAGGCTTTAATCTTGATATGCAAAAGCTGCATCGATCATACCTCGTTGCTTTAAGAAATTGCTTTTTTTGTTAGACTAATCATTTTCTGGTGGATAAAAAAAATAAAAGAGAGTAACACGCGGATTTGTATTAGCTATAAAAGCATGCCCTGATTGCTCTCCCCACTGTGGAAGCAACTTCGCATGTGGAATTTGATGCAAAAGCCCGCCCTGTAATTGATTAATAAAGCAATTATAGCGACCTAGTTGTCCCAATTTAAACGTGTCATGCTCCATAAGTGAGAAAAAGCAGGACTTTTTTCTTTTTACATGAACTGGAGGGGTCAAGCTTATTATAGCCGGGTACCTTTGAATTTCTGGGTTCTGTTTAATGATGGCTGACGGCAAAGCAGCGTCTTTGTTCTTCTTTTACACGGCATTGACATAGAAATTCTAGATGGGTGCCAAATGCCAAAGTAGCTAAAGCAAGTCCTATATGTAACTACATAGACATATCATATATACACTCACAAAAGATCTTCATGATCATCACAGAAGATTAGCTTGATTGCTATGTTCGTTTCCACTCGAATGAAAAACAACAAAATATATACGACTCCTTCCTCACCCTGAATATTTGAAAATTTCCTGCTAAAATCATGAGCTCAAATGCATCTGGGTCACCAACAAAAGTATCCAAGTCAATATGATCTAAGCTCTAACATCCCCCCCCCCCCCCCCCCTGTTTTTCCTCCCCTCAGCGGAAAGGAAATGAGCATGAAAAAAATAAATAAATAATTGCTCGATCAGTAACTACAATTCATCTAGCGAGGTCAAAATACATTACTTTCACCATCACAACGTGGCATGTCTGGAATGAATATATCAAATAACAGCAGCCTGGAAAACCCAAAATCAACCTGAGCCTCCAAAAAGCCATGTCTTGGAGATAAAAACTTATTGCCTTATGGTAAGCTCAGCCCTGAGATGGAGGATGCCATTAATAAAATTATTGCTGTCATCTTCTATGAATGCTTGCCAGTGTACACCAAACAGGTTTCGATACCCAACTGCCTTCCCACCTGTGAAAGTGTAGTTTCCTTTGTACTTGCTCACATACTCCTCAGTTTGCTTTGACCTGGCTGCAAACTCATAGTCGACAGCAAAGCTCACTGAACCTTTTTCTTGCATTCCCAGAAAAAGTCCAAAGCAGTGGTACGTGCCCTGTTGGTCCATGTTGCAGTGAGCAGACAAGAAAAATCCCTGTCCACCCAGGTGAAATGCTTGTGAGTACACCCGGCCAGTTGGAAATAGTTGTGCACACTCCTCCCGCTTCAAGTCCAGGTAGACCACACACTGCTGATGAGGAAGTTCAAGCTCAACCACCTTGACTGGTCGATACTTGTATGCCCGCTCCACAAAGCGACGATTGACAGCATTTGGCTCATCTGCTGCAATAGCACGCTGCCTATGTGATGTTTCAGCCTTGAAAAACAAGGCCTCAAGCACAACCTTGGATGCAAGTTCTGGGTGAAACTCATTGCAATTTAAAACCTTCTTCAGTTTTCGACAGGTCATGTAAGGGAAACGGATTAATAGAACTAGTCGTTTGGCAAGAACTTCTTTTCGCTCCTCCAATTTTGGATAATGAGTACGAGCCCACTTAAGCACTAAGTCGTAAAGAGTATCCTCTGAAGCTGCCTGGAGATCATCACTGGATAGCACTGCCTCAATACCAGCCAAAGGCAATTTAAGCACCTCTTCCTGAAACCTAACCAGAAATGAAGCTCAACAGGATGTCTCAATAATTCAGGACATAAATGACAAAGAAGCTTAAATGTATTTTCCACATATTCCATGAGAAATTAGTGCTGCAAGCAGCTAAAAATAATAAGCTCAAATGTTTCTTGTTAAGCAAAATTTTTAGGCAATGCCAAAATCGATTTTTTATCACAGAACATCGGCATTAAATTACAAGGATAATTTCAAATAATAACAGGCATGCCATCAATTACAATGAAAAATGAGCGGCAAATAAAAGAGGCTTACTTTGATATTTCTTTGTATTTTACAGCAAGAAACTGCTTTGCTGCATCTGTCAGGGGCTGAACTGCTTCTGCCATTAAAATACTTGAAGGAAGGTCCAAGTAGAGCAAAGCAGATTCACAGGTCATTGGAATGCTGCGCAATAACCTGCTGCAATATCTCATACATGATGCAACCTTGAATTTGTCAGCAGCCAAGAGCACATCCAGCAAAGCAGTAGCTCGGGTTGCCGATAAGGTATTACTGTACATAAAATTGAGGAGGTCCAATAAGGCCTCTTCTTCTGTTCCAGCAGAGCAAATAGGGGAAGAAGAAAACAGCGTCAAGTCAACTTCATTTACTTAACATTGGAATAAAGAAATAATGACAACAATGATGGCCCATAAATGTGTAGAGGTGCAGAACTAACACTGGAAAAACTATATAAATTTTATTTTTTTTAGAAAACAAATAGCCATCAACAGGCTACTGTATTTACCAGAGGCATGTATCTGTACAGTTACGTCTCGCTGCTCTGACTCCTTTATCCCATTTAAAAATAACTACAAGAAACAACATAAGAAGTTTATAAGGCACAAAGTTCAGTCAATAAAAGTAGCAAAAACAAGGCACAGCTTCTCACCTTGTGAAAAAACAGACTCTTGGCTGCCAATATTGCAGAGCTAATATATATACACTTAACTCTTAGAATTGTTGAACAATCCATGCTCCAGGATGAGTCACTGCTTGGACCAGCAGCATCACCTACACAATTAAAACAGCCAATCATACAAACAGAATGCTGTTTTAACGGGGCAATCGCTAAAGCTTGCATGCAAGTGACCACAAAAGAAAAGATTATAGAATAAAATAAAATAAGAAAAATACCACGTTGATTAAAATCCAATTGAGCATCTGTAGGAGACCCCTCAGTCATGACTACAGCTTCTACATCTTGATTTTCATAAGCCACATTATTCTCTGTGTCTGGAATATTAAAATTCAGTACCTGCTCGTCCTTGTTTTGCCCCACAACTTCCACAGCTAAATGCCACAAAGTGTAAACCAGTTTCTAAATCAGTAAAACCAATATCAACATGGACAATAATTAAAATATTTTATTATAAAAAAGAAAATCAAAGAACCCAATATGGCTAAATATTGGAACTTTAAAGTAAACTGACAGTTCCAAATGCAACAACTTCATCACTGTTTATACATAAAAGACATTATGAGTATGTTTCGTATTGTGGTGCAGTGATGTTTTTAAAAGTAATTTTCAATTGAAAATGCATCAAAATGATTATTTTTTTTCAATTTTTTTTTTTTTTTTTTTTACATCAGCACATCAAAATCATCTAAAAACACCTAAAGAACATCAATTTGATGCTTTTTCAGAGAAAAACAGTTTGAAAAAAAAGTTGTAAAGCAAAAACAAACACTCAGGTAACATCAAAATCCCATTACTTTAAAAAAAAAAAGTGATAACTCTAAATTATCCAATGACACTTAAAAACACTAAAGACCAACAATTCCCATCAACAATTATATCCTAAATTTCCTTACTTTGGAAACATAACGTTCAAATTCACATAAAAATTCAAAAAAAAAAATCAATTTGTAATGCCAACAATTACACATTAAAGTAAAACTAATGGTTCCCGATCAGCAAAAAAAAAAAATTACTTCTAATCCAGTTAACACATTATACCAAAATTCTACAACTTTGGCAATACTAATTTCCAAAGATCATCAATCCAAATAACTCCCAATTATTCAAATTCACATAAAAAAAATCAGAAAGAAAAAAATCAAAAACAAGTACTGACCTTTATCTTTCATAATATCCTCTCTTCTTCTCTTTCTGTTACGGGCCCACTCAGTGATGCTAGAACAACCATCACCGACTGATTTTGCATCTGGCAAATCAGCAACGATCTCAATCTTTAAGACCCTATCGGAGAAATTACTGTCATTGAAAGCGAAACCGAAATCATAGTCAGACCGATACTCGACCGGAGAGAAGTCCGAGTCCATTCCAATTCGAGGACCGAAGAGGTCTGCCCCTGGTAATCTCATTGAAAGGAGAGAATTTTTAGGATTTTTTGTTTGGATTTTTAGAGATTTTGAAACCTAGAATTTGGGGATTTATTTATTAGTTTGGATTTGATGTTAGTTAAGGAAGGTGTGGGAAATGCCGAAGTTAGTTTGAGTGTGAAGACGGAGGTGTAATGTATAATTACCAAAATAGACAGTATTTTCCGGTTCTCTATTTTTTAGAGCCATTTGTTTGCTGAAAAATAATTTTTAAAAAAATAATTAATTTTGAAAAAGTAAATTATTTTCTGATGTATGATAGTGTAATAAAAAATAAATTGAAAAATAATTTTTAGTGTTTAATTATGTCATGGAAAATGAGCTGGAAAATAACTTTTTAATATTTTATTTTTCTCAAGTTTATTAAAATAATGAGGAACAAATCTTACAAATTAAAAAGTTGAATGAGAATGAAATTGAAAAAAAATAATATTTCATAAATTATCTCAAATAAAATAAATAATAATTAAAATAATAGAGATCAAATCTAAAAAATAAAAAATAATAAAAGATAAAGAAATTAAAATAATAATAATTAACATTTCATAAATTATTTCAAAAACAATAAGTAACAATCAAAAGAATGAGGACCAAACTTGATAGATAAAAAATTTCAATAAAAAATGATAAGGAAAAAGCAAATAACAATTATAAAAATGAGAACCAAAGTTAATATAAAAATTAAATTTTAAGAGATGAAATTAAAAAATAAATATTCAAAGCAAAATACGTATAGCAATCAAAAGTTTGAAGACCAAATTTGATATAATTAGCAAATAATATGACATTTCTAAATTTTTCACAATTTTCAAAAAATGTTTTCCGCCCAAATTTTACAGGAAAATACTTTCCTGAAAATCAAGCCAAATTTTCCTTTGACTGGAAAGTGTTTTCCGTTGACCAACTTTCCTAATGTCAAACAAACACAGGAAAGTTTGGAAAGTGGTTTCCCGGAAAGTGAATTTCGGGAAACAAACATAGCCTTAAGAAATAGTATAAAATAAAATTCTCAAATACTAACATTAACATTATTAAAAAATAAACCAAAAGAGGAGGGGATCGGTTTTTTTTTCTAGTTTTTTTTATTCTACAACATAGATTAATAGAGAATTAAGTTTTATAAAAAAATTAATTTATTTTTTTATAAGATTATATTAGTCTCATAATCCAAACCGCGAGTTTGATAGGTTGACTCAAGTTTTTTTTAATTTTTTCCTGATTGAATTTTTATTTTTATTTTATCCTTTAACATTGGGTTAATTGAAAACTAGATTTTAGGATTTGTTTCTGTTTGTTTTTTATAAGGTTATCTCTGTCTTATAAGTCGGGTCACGAGTTTGACAGATATATTCAAGTAGTTTTTTTGTATTCTTTTTTAAACTATTTTTTTATTTATCAATTTTATCTTTCAATACTAGGTTGATTAGGAATTGAGTTTCATAATTTGTTTCAATTTATTTTTTATTGGGTTATCTTGATCTCATGATTAGGGATGGCAATAAGTACCCGCGAGTTGAATTTCTTAATATTCATACCCTTCTCATTATCCATTGGGTAAGAAATTTAGATATTCATAAACTATCCATCGAGTTTTGAGTGTTCAATGGGTATCTATTATCTACTATTATTTATTAATCAATAAAAAATAAATATAGTTAATATATATATTTGAAGTATGTATATGATAAAATGATAAATATATATGTATGCGCGCACGCGTGTTTGTGTGTGTGTTTTATGTCAATATTAAGGTATGTATATATCATATCATATTTTAAAAAATCTATATATTCTATAAATATATATGTATAATACAAATATATATTTTGGGTTAGGTCAAGACGGATTTCAGGTCGAATTTGACAATATTCATACCCTACCCATTATTTATCAGGTCCAAAAAATTCCTACACATTCAAGTCAAGTTGGGTCGGTATCCTCAGGTTCAAATTAAATTGTCATCCCTACTCGTGAATCAAGTCATGGGTTTAACAGGTTATACCGAGTTGATTTTGGTCATTTTTTTATATATTTTTTAATTGATTTATTTTTTCAATTTCATCCTTCAAACTTAAGATTATTGAAAATTACGTTTTATAATTTGTTTTGATTTATTTTTTATAAGGTTATATCTTATGACTCGGCATACGGATTGGAAGGTTAACCCGGGTTGATCCAAATCAATCCAAAGTGTTGTCATCTCAATATTTATATAAAAAAATCATTTTAAATATTTATTTTGAGTCAAACTATATTTTTACTGGTAATTTAGGTTGTCTTTAAGTCAAGATAATCGGGTCATATTAGATCAATTTTCACATGGTTTAAATTTCTTTTCTATTGAAAAATACATTAACAATGCCTAGTTATTTGTTTCACGTTAAAAAATTGATTTGATCTACAACATAAAACAGGCCAATAATCTAGTCTTTAACTTATATAGTCTCACTAATTTGTATACTCACACTTTGTATGACGGATAAAAAAGAAATTTAAATTTTTTTTCAGATCTTAGAGAATTCTTTGTTTTTATCAAACACAAAAATACAATTGTTTTGATTTTGTTTCCATCAAGATAAAAGTTTTAATTGATGTATTTCTTATTTATCTTAAAGAATGCAATGTTTTTACATGGAATCAATGTTTCTCTTAAGACAAAAATATTTTATAATTGTCAAAGCAAGTTAAAAAAAAATATTAAAATAGTATATTCATATTTTATGTGTAATTGAAAGCTAAAAAAATCATAAATGTTATAAAATCATATTCAAAATCTATTTAATAACTTTAAAACTTTAATAAAAAAAACAATTTGTATCCAATTCTCATGGAAAAATTATTATTAATATTATTATTTTCATATGAAATATATAATAATTGATAACAAATTATTAAAATTTAAATAAAAATTTATAATAGTAATACCAAATTAGATATTGGGCCTACTTGTTTTTTTTCCTTGAGAATGGGCCTAGTTGTTTCTTCAACAAGCCATCTGTGAACCAAAAAAACCTTTTGAATGTAACTAGGCAACAAACATACCTCATCAAATAATGTAGAGACATCGTTTTGAAAATTACAAAACAACTAAAATAGAAAGTAAAAACACTGAAGTATTTCTCATATTTTTCTACTTACCATTACAGTACAGTGATTTTTTTTTTGTCCTTCCCAAAAAAATTGCTTTTTATATATATATTTTTTTCATACGATGCATTAATTATGAATTTGTTTGGGAATATTTTTGTCCATTCAATATATTTATGAATAATAAAAAAAACTAAAATAGCCCTGAAAAAAAAACTAGCATTATAGAACACAAGTGTTGTTGTCTTTTTTTTTTAGAATACAATAAAATTACGTGTATGACCTTAAGAACAAAAAAATTAACCCATTGAAATAGGGGTATTAGTGTCTTTTTCTCATATTTGGTTTTTATTATTATTGGTTCTGGGTGAAACTCATTGCAATTTAAATTTTTGAGTTTAGTGTATTCTTATTTCCCATGTTATTTTTATTGACATTGAATTAAATTCTAACAAAATCAGATAATACATGTGGTAAATTGAAAATTATTAACATAGAGATGAAATTGAGAAATTTTGATAAACATACTAGCGAAATGACAGGTTATATAAAAAAATCATAACTAAAATTTTAAAAATAATTATATTTTTTTCTAATTTTTTGAAACCCCAAACTATAATTAAGAAGAAATGTAAAACTTAAAAAACATAAATATACCATAAAGAACATATTTAAAATATTTCATGTAGACTATATTTTAAATATCTATGACACTTTATTATGATACATTTAAATTGTTAGCAAAATTACATGTATATACGTGTTTCTGATGTATTATTTCGATGTAAAATATATAATATCGAGAGTAATTTTGTGAATATTTATTTAGATAGAAGATAAATAAACATGAAGAGATATTTTTATTTTTTATTTTAATAAAAAAATGAATGATTATTTTTAAAAATAATAAAATGATCAAATAATGTTTAAAAAAATTAAAAAGCAATAAAAAGAGGGGGAGCATGCCAACCAATGCAAGGCATGGTTAGTTAGTTACTGAAGAGCTACATTTGTGACACCGAACCCTAAAAAACTCGTCTTTTTTCATCCTCTTTAAAGCAAAATGCCTTAAAACAATAACAAGGAACTTAGAAAATGATTTCAATCCACTTTTAAAGCATTAAAAGCCAAATCAAACTTCAAATTTTATTTTTTTTAAATCTATTCTTTTTTTTTTAGTTTAACGTGGGTGTCCGGGCCAGCTTGTGCGCACCTCGATTAATCCCACGGGCACTGAAGTTAACGACCATGTAAGCCTCCAATGACCATCATATGAGCAATCACATGGCTCGAACCTGAGACTACAAAGAAAGCAAATTTCTTGGTCTCAAACTCTTACCACTGAGCCATCATCTAGATAGCTTATCCTTTGTTCTATGTAAAAGCGTACACCATTTATAATAAATTAACTCCATATGACGAGAGACGTTCCATGAGAGACATCCGTCTCCTGATACAACTAAACTAGGGGCTATATTGATTTATGTGTGAATTTATACTGGGATTGATAACGACAGGGTCAAGCTATACAGATCATATCTTTTGATTTATTAATGTCATTTTCTTTTTGGAAGGGGTCACGATTCATTCTGTGAATCATATTATTTTTTAATAATTAATTTTGGCCTTCCACATGATTTTTGATCTTTCTGTCCTAGCTCATGTGACCCTTTTGATTTTTCAGAGGTCAATATGTTTTAACTAATTTTTATTTAATTTTATATTTAAGGAATTAACAAAGAGTTATGAAAAGTATAAAATCTAACTTTTTGAAAATTTGATTTTTTAAATCTTAAATCAACAAAATTAATAGAAGTATTTGTCAAATCAATATCTGTTAAGGCTAATAGAATTGGATGGAGAGGATTATTCAAAAAGTTGGGCTGGCATTCATGGTTTGGTTTAGAAAGCCCATTACAAAAAGGAATTGGGCTGGTTTGGTTTAGAAAGTCCATTACAAAAAGTTTGTTAATAAAACTTAAAAAATCTAAGCTAAATTATTAAAATTCAATTTAAAATAAACTCATTAAAGAACTAAAAAATAAACCCATTTTAAAAGCATTGGTTTCATGATTTTTAAAGTAAAAAATAACTTGAACTAATCCAAACTAAATCAGTTTGAACCAGTTTTCAGTTCAGTCCAAATCAATATTTCTAAAATTAAAAATTCTAATTTGATTAGATTTGTTTTAGCTCAAATCAAACTGGACTGAACGGTCAACATTCTAGTTGGCATTCAGCACAATGTTTTGTCCTGATATGCTACAAAATTACTGAGTTTGGTTTTTAAAATATTAAAAAAACTTTTCTTTCATATTAAACTTTCACTCCTATCATTATTGTGATTTTTTTTGTGAAAATAATTTTTTTTTCTTAATAATAAAAACTAGCCAGCGAAGGGTGGCTGGAATAAAAAGTCTAAAACAAATTTCTTACAACATTGCCAAAAACTCCGTATCCTTATCAGTGCACTGTTTTGCGAAATAATCTGCAATATTATTTCCTTCTCCATCAATATGATGAAAAGCAGCACATGTACTTGAGGTCTTGGCCCAGTAATGGTAGGGGTTTGTTTCTTTTCTCTGTATCTGGGTTCGAATCTTATTGTGCATGCATGTTACTCTCGCGGTGCCTTACATGCTCACTGGGCTTGCAGGATGTTCAGTGGGCCGTGAGATTAGTCGTGATGCGCGCAAGTTGGCCCGGACACCCACGTAAATAAAAAAAAAAAACAGCACATTCCAAGGTATTGCATATATAAGAGATCTGCCGATTCAGGAAAAAATAAAATAGCTTGTGCGTGCAATGCATGCGTTAACCGGCATTCCAACCATTTAGGCATGCTAACCTCAAGGTTTGAGATTATAATAATGATGATGATTTAAAATGTTTTTTTATTTATAAACACATTAAAATATTTTTTTTTATTTTTAAAAAATTATTTTTGACATCAACATATCAAAACGATTTAAAAATATTTTTTTTTTATTTTAAACAAAAACAATTCAAAAGTTTTAATGACGTGATTTACACCGCGTTTCCAAACATACTCTTCAACCTGATAAACAGCTAGAAATTATAGTTATTTGACCTTAAATAATTACAAACCTAGCATTTTAGGTATTTATTCTCGTGTTTAATTTTGTCCTGACACACATCTTTATATATTTTTTTAGTTCCCAATATACAATCTTTTTATGTGCGTATAATTTTTTCTAAGCATGCAATAATTTTTTATTCAATATAGACATTAATTTTTCTAGACCAATAGTTATTCCAACATTCCCACACAACAATCTTTTCTAAAAAAAAAATATTGCAACCAATATCCTCACCAATAACAAATAAACATTTTACAATATTTAATTATTTATTTTTTCATGAAAATATTTCTTTTCTTCGTGAAAGTTCAAGAACTGAATATATAAATATATCTAAGTCATAAAGTAAGAATAAAAAGTCGTGACCATGCAAAATATAAGTTCCAGACCATACGCCAATGCCATACAAATTTCAAGCCTATCCCTAGCGGTAATTAATAAATTTTAAATCCCAACTCCTGGACTCTATACACATATAGATACGCACTTCCTGTAACTTTATTTTATTTTATTTCTTATATATTATCTTTTTTTCTATACATATTTATCAACTTAAACATTTAAACATTGGAGGATTTCTTGTTTTATTAGAGAATTAGTTTTTCAGAAACAATCTAGGCCAGTACTTCATGAACATGTGACACAATAATGAAAAACTTAATTTTTATTTGAAATTTTTTCACGAATTCATCAATATAACATTAAACTCAATCTGTAATATCCATGGTCTCAAATCAACTTTATTTTTTCAATAATTGGAAAACAAAAATTTCTGAAAAACTTGCCTTGAGCAAGGCTACGAGTCTTCTCACAGAGGAAGAAAAGGAATCTAGTCCAAGAGTCCAAGAGGGTGCAAGCTTCCTTACAAGGACAGCCCATAATAGTGTATGGGAGGGTACTTACCTATTGAAGGATTGTAGTTATTTTAATTTGTGCTTGAAAAATAAAATATCACTTCCCTTTTTAGGGATATATATATATATATATATATATATATATATATATATATATATATATATATATATATTTAAAATGTATGAACACATCTTACATTAACAAAAAAAAAGGTGTTAAACCAAAAATATTCTAATTTTACAAAATCATATAAGGTTTTTATATTATTTTTTTATCATTTATTTGATGTAAACGGTTATACAGTGAATAATAATTTTAAATCGAAACTAAAATGTAAAAATATATATTTTTTTAAAATGTGCATCGAAACCCATCCGCCCAATTCTCTGACAAGAAAAATCCGATCAACCCCAACCAAATTAATATCAAGAGGACAAAATAAAACAAGGATGCATGAGGCTAAACTTGACCTAATTCGCCATTGAAACTCAAGAGCTCAACAACTTTACAAAATAAATCTTTCGCATTTGGATGCTTTCTCTACGAAACATTTTGGTGGAATATTATAAATGGGTAATACCTAAAACATATAGTGCCATTTTAAAAAGCATCTTAGATCTGATAATTACGAATAAAAGTAGGCATTCGAAGAGAATTATTCATCCAATTATTATTGTTTTTTTAATACTGATTTAACATGTCATCAAGAAAAGAACAAAGAACAATAAAAAGAAGGATCTATGTTGAAAATTAAGTTCGCGTTAAGCCCCCAAGTTCCAAATACAAAGTTTTCTATTTAACTCAATAATTAATCTTAATCGTCACCAAGTGATTAAGAATTAGTATCTCTGAAATGTCAGCAAGTTACAATTAATCGTGCGGGGATCTTTCCTTTGATGATCTAATCTCCTCCTTTCTTGTTAATCACTCTCGTTTACTCATGGCTATCGGCATGCGTACAGTTGAAAGGAAACAAAGTGGAAAATTCTGCTTGTTTCTGATTGTTCTTTAACATTTAAGAAGGACCGCCTTTTTTGTGAATCATAAACTTGTTTATATTTGGAAACTCTTTTCTATTACCGACTCCGGCAGGAAGAATTTAAATGATGCCCTAATACCGAAGTTTTTAAGTTTACACCTTTTAAATAATCATCTTAAAAGTACCATTAGTGATTTCATGGATATAATTATGTAGCCATCAGTATCAACACAAAGCCCCCACAATTGCAAGATTAGACTTGTTAAGTCATCTCAATTAAAGTTGCTTTTAATGGCATCCATTAATACTGTTTTTTTGCTTTTCTAGAACGTGAGAAATATTGAAATATTATAAAGAATGTTAGTGGTGCATTGTAAACATGCAATTTCAAGAGGAAGAGACATGCTTAAATGTCTTTTTCTGTAATGAGAACAAGTGCGGATTCAAGAATTTTTCCTGCTCTGTGCTATTAAATAAATATATAAATATTATTTACGATCAATTATTAATTTATATACATGAAGTTTTAAAGTTAACAGTAAAGTTTTAATTCAAATACACTACTTAAAATATTAAGAAATAAATTTAAAAGTACATAAAATTGAAGTAAAAGTAAAAATAAATTCACTATTAAAGTTACATCCTTCAATGTTTTGTGGAATATAATTCATCTATAATCAAATCTGAATCGATATTGTAACAACTCCTCAATCGGGATAAAATAACAATCTCATATCAACTAAAAAACAAAGTAATTAATTTTTTTTTCTCTCTCAATTCCTCCTTCCTTCACTTGATTCTTTCTTAGATTAGTGTTTTATAAGTTGGACTTTGTAAGTTTACAAAGTTATTCTTTCACTTTTCTTATTTTTTTTCCTTGGATTTTTTTTTTATGTTTTTCCCTTACTTTTCTCTATTTCTCTCTAACCTTTTCTTTTCTTTCTTTTTCTATTCTGCTTCTGCCCAGTCGGCAACATATAAAAGGAAGGAAGAACTGATTTATTTTATTTTTTAATGGCAAATAATCATTTTACTCTTAATGAGTCGTTTTGCTTTTATTTTACGGTTCTTTTTTTTAGCACTACCAAGCTCCGTTCATCCTAAAATTTTAACCAGATTTTATTCAATATATTTTAAGATTCCTCGTAAAATTTTAACTCAATCTGATGGTTGGATTGAAAATTACGCCCAACAACGTAAAATTGGTCAAATTGTGATTTTTTATCAAATTTCTGAATTTCTTAAAAAATTCTGAAATTTTAACCCAAGTTAAAGCATCATATTAGAAGGCTTCACGTAAATTTTCAGAATTTTTTGATAACTCAATCAAGAATTATAAATTTTGTTTACATAAAATTAGTCAAAAAATATTGATAAAATCTTGACCTGGGCTACAGCCTACCGTAGCCTTTAACATACCTCCGCCCTTGAATGAGAATGTTAAGAGGAAGAGACATGCTAAAACATGCAATTTCAATATGATATCGTAATTTTATTGATCAATTAGTTATGAATTTAAATTTTATTATTTCCATTTTAATTAATAAAAATTAAGTCAAAAGTAATTTAAATTTGTGTAAATTGAGATTTAAAGATTTTTACTTGATAAAATGTGTTAGAAAATAATATAAACTATTCTTGAAAACTCACATTCACCTAACAATTTAAATTTTTGGGTTGATATAATTTTTTGACATAAATTTGATTTCACATGAAAGTAAAATCTTCTTTTTATAATTTGCTAATAATTCACATTTCCCATAATTGTCTTGGAAATCAACAACAATGCTTAACAAATTCTACCAGGATCTTCTATCAAGATAACATGATATGGAAAATTTTGAAGTGATTCATGATACTTATTTTATGGATATATTTTGAAGGAAAAGAGAGGTAATGAATGGAAAAAAAAACATTTAAACTCTCTCTTTTATATATATATATATATATATATATATATCTCACTTGTAAAATAATTATTAATACGTATTCCAGTAGCACTTTAAAATTTCTCACAGAAAACATGATTTCATTAGTCTCTTGATGCTTTCTCTAATCAAGCTACATGATCGGGGGATTAAATCCATATAGTAAGCGTAAACCTTATTTAGTTTATTTTCTTTCTTGAACGGATAAATTAACTTAAGTAGTAAACCTAGATTCTTGCCTAAAAATGTGAGTAAATTAATATTTTAAAAGAAAATGCCCAAAAATTGAAAGGTTAATTTATACTCTAATTATGTGAAAAGAGCTTGAAAAGTAAACAGTAAATAAGAAAGAGAATTGAAAGAGAGGTCCAAAGATAACTCCAAAGCATATTCAGGTGCAGAAGAGAGAATATTAATGAAAACATCCAAGTACCATTGCATGTGGGCATGTATGAATGATTCTGGCAAAGAGCCCATCATGACGAAGGGAGAGATTTAAGGCATTTTTAAGTGATTTTTACAAGGTTGTCAATTCCATTTTCATATGTGTTTTGTGTTTTTAATTAGAATGGAATGTTTTAATTTTAGAGTATTTCGGTGTGCTGTTTTGGGGTTATACTGTTTATATATATATATCAAACATAATTTAAATTCAAGATAAATTAATTATAAATTATGCAATACAAACACAATGCCAAACAAATATAATTTTAAAATTTAAAATATTTCTAAATAGTCAAGATTAAATAGATTTTTAACTTAAAGTAATTCAATTTAAACAAAATATCAAAATATTATAAAAGTAAAATGTTTTAACACAAATATTTTAAATATAAAGTTAGGCCAATGTTATCAAGGCTAATGGAATCTAAAGCATTCCTTGTTTTGCTCAAATTTTTACAAAGTATAAACTTGAAAAAAACAACATGAATATAAACCATATATATTAGTGATAAATCTAATTTTAAAAAATTAATATCATTGTTAATGAAAATAGTAATAATAATTTTCAATATTATTATTAATATCATTGTTATTGAAAATAATAATGAAAAAGAGCTTTTTATAATTGAGTGATTTAATTAATTAAATTAAACAAGGTTCAATTTGATTCAATGACTTTTCAAGAGCGGAACGAAATATGTGGAACAAAACCGGAATGTTCCGGGCGGAATTTAGCCGAAAAATCCGGAACGGACCGAGATTTAAAATGAGATGAAATTTGTTCCGTTTTGTTCTGTTTTTTGAATTGGTATGAAATGTTTTGGTCATTCCGGGCGAAACGGAATGAAATTAACAACCTTGGATTTTTGTTATTTTTTTTTTGAAGTAATATTTGTTTGAAAATATATTAAAATAATATAAATTTTTAATCATTTTACTTCTTGAAAAAAAAAACAGGGAAAAATTAAAGAAAAAAAAAAACAGCTGTTTTACAAGCATAAGATGATATCATAGACAACTCAAATTGTCCCGTAAATGCCCTGTTAGACGACTTCGATGCTATGGCGTTGATACCTGTTTCTCTCAAATTGCTGACGTTGTCTGTGAGACTGTAAATTCATCTATTTCTCTCTCCCCCGTCTATGAAGAGAGGTGTCTCTGCCTTGTGTTTGTGTCAGCCCGATTCCAATACAGCTTGCACACGTCTTTTCTAAAGTTGTTTTTGCCCAAGTTAATTAGATAGCCCCAATTATTGCTTTTGTGGCTATTATAATATTGATCTAAATTCAGGCTTTAATGAAAGATGCATGAAATCAATTTGGGGCTATTACGAATTTTGGTTGAGTTTTCTGATCCATTGAAAAACAATTTTTACTAATCCAATTACAAAATAGCTAGAGGAAAAAAATCAATAAATTTGTATATCAGTTGGTACGTAACTACATATCTTTTTTTTTTAAAATGTTTCATATTTGAATCTTTTCTTTGTATGTAGAAAAAGAAAAAAAAACAAAAAAAAATCAATATTTTGATGATTAAATTATTTTTCTGATTGTCTTAATTGCTCTACTCCTTAGATTTCTTTCTCTTGTTGATAATCAGAAAATAATTAATAATATTTATCTTAATTATTTTTTAACATGTCCTACAAACTTGTAATAAAGTATTAAATAGACAAAGTGTTTTAGATGAACAGTTGAATGCAAATGAAGGATTTATATAGCAATAGAAAGAAACAATTAAGGAAACAAAATAAAACGAATTACATAGAATCCTTTTTTTTATTTATAATCATCGAGAGTATATTGAGAAAGCCATAAAGCGAATAGCCAAAAAGAAATACAAAAGATAAAAAAAAAAAACTGATCTATTACAGCAAACAACAAGAAGACTACCTAAAATTTCTTATTACACCATAATTTGATGCCATCAGAAGATCTTAAGAGGTCATTTCCTGTATAATTGAAGTTTAATTACATAGAATCCTTGATCGTTTACTTTTATTGTTTTAGATGGTTTTTATTGTTTTCATTATCTATTCCTTGATTTCTTTTAGGAAATAACTAAGCTTTTAAATAAACCTTTTAACTTCATATCAAACGCAATCTAAATTATTAATTTCAACGTGGGAAATCGACGTTCCAGCAACATGTACAGCGAGAAGCTCACAGTGAACTGTACAATTATCTTGGACTCCATGCACAAGATTAATGAAGGAATATTGTACAAGAAATCAAAGCATCTGAAGATTCTGAACAGTACAAGACAGGAAGTAAAAAGAACAAATAAGCAATAAAAATGATGAAGAGGAGAGAATTTCAAGCATTAGTGACAAAATATGATGATGAATTCAATTTTTTTTTTTTTATCAGATGATGAATTCAATTTTACTTGTTGAGATCGATGCAACATGATTCTGTTTGTATAGGGAAACTATTGCGAACTGTGTACAATTCTCTTTGACATCATGGAAGACGAGACCTTGAATGGAAAAATTTAACAAAATTCTGTCTAGTTTAGAAGACAAACTTTGACACCTATTATCTTCGTAGATAAGACAGCAATTCTGTATACGTTGCACGATGATTTCCTTTTTCCAAATAAGAATTTTCTTCACTTGATTCAGAAACTTCTGCATTCAAAATTTGATTTTCAATTAATTTAATAGTTTTTTTTAAATTAATATGGATGTCCAGATTAATTTATACACATCTTAATTAATTTTACGAATTCTAAAATTAACAATTATATAAACTTTCAATGATTATCATATTAACAATTATAGAGCTCGCGAACTTGAAACCTAAATAGTTTTTTTATTTTAAGAAGCCAAGTAAAAACCTCAAAATAGAAATAAATCTCAAAGGAAAAATTGAAAAACATGGACATTGGAAACTAATAAAAAATTACATATATATCATCATCAAATGGGCTTCAATACTGATGCACCACCTTATCCTTTATCACTCAGTTGGTGATAATAAACCTTTTTTTATTAAAAAAAAAAATTGATTGATTAAGAATTTGAAAAAAAAAGATAAATTAAAAACAGGAGTAAATAAAAAATATCATAAGATTTTTAAATCAATCTTAGTTTTTGAAATTTTATTGTTTGTTTTTCCAAAATTTTAATAAATGTTTCATTTTATGACGGATATCTAGGCACAAAAAAGTTTGCCAGTAAAACCACATTATGTTCTAGCATGAATTTTTTTCTTCCTTTTTCTATTAATTAATACTTTTTATATTTAATATAAGGTTAAAATATATGTGAATTATGAGAGATAATTATAATAGTATTTTTTTTTAAGGATGTTTGATGTACTGTTGGAAGGATACGTTGCAGTGGAAAGAGATAAAAATAATAATAATTAAATGATTAATAATGAATAAAAAATTATTTGGTGTGTATTTTGAAATATAAATGAGGAAAGAGACTAAAAATAATTAATATTGCCGGTGGGTATGGAGGGGTAAAATTTATAATTCAAAAACTCCTATTTGGAGGTAATTATTATTCTCTTAATGATTAACCTTTTCAAAATAAAATAAAAAATCAAATCAAATAAACTTTGAGAAAGAAGTGAAAGGAGGGCGATAAGCCAAAATTTAATAGAACCAAAAAAACTTCATTCAAGGCCTAAAAATAATTTACTGCAGTAAATTTTCCTTTTAAACTCAATCTGTAGATGTCATTTCAAGTATGAATTGCAATATAATAATGAAATGGCTTATTTTTTTAATAAATTTATAAAAATATTTGCAATGGATGATTTGTTTTGCAAGATATGTGTTTAATTTTTGGTTCTTTATATTATCTCGGATAAAATAATAATATGTATCGAAGTGTTTATTTTTTTTCTAATATATTGAGTTTTTTACCAATATAATATAATCACCGATAAATTATCAAAAGAATGAGTTCATTGCAACGTATATAACCATAGGGAGAGGAGAGCAAAGTTACTTTAAACTCATCTACTTTTTCCCCAAAAGAATGAGTTCATTGCAACGTATATAACCATAGGGAGAGGAGAGCAAAGTTACTTTAAACTCATCTACTTTTTCCCAGGTTTTTGCTTCAAATGATAATAAGAGAGCATTTGAAAACGTGATTAAAATTATATTTTTAAAAATTTTAATTTTTTTATTTTAATTATTATTTTTTATATTTTTAGATCGTTTTAATATGTTGATTTAAAAAATAATTTTTAAAAAATAAAAAAATATTATTTTAATGTATTTTTAAATAAAAAACACTTTAAACTATAATCACTATCATAATCCCAAACATGCTTCGGAAAAAAAAATTTATAAAAATTAAATGTTTTTACTCCTATAGGCAACAAGTTATAAAACAAGTGCTCCCTTTTTCTGAAATCATATAGTATCTAGCTAGGCACAAACCATTTGCAGTTTTTCCCTGCCATATTTGCTTAATGCAGATAAAAAGAAAAAAGGGCCCAAGACAAAATGAATTTTTCTACCTAAAGATATGAGCAAAAAATAAATAAATAACATTATACGTAAGGAGGTTTCAATCTTAAATTGTAACAAAATAAAACCATGAGCTAAAGAGAACTTTAAGGTTTCTTACTTCATTCATCTCTTTACGGTCAAATTAAACCAGTAAACAAAGAGCAAATTAATTCTTTTGCCAAAATATATTTTCTCCAAAAACTACTGGTAAGACCCCCCTGTTGAGGTTGCTCGTTATATATATATATATATATATATATAACAAAAAAAAACTTAATTAAGGATATTTCAGTAATTCTACTTCTGGGGGACATATCTAGCCTTCTAGGAACTTGTTGCCGTTTAAGAGCAAGACCCAAGAAGTTAATGTCGTGGAGCGTGAGCTTGTAAGAACTCCCCCCTCATGCGTTGTTGCCCTAAAAAAGAAATAGTTGCAGCTTGATCAAAACTCTAAAAACCCTCGTGTCCAACTTTCGATTGTTGTTTCCTTCTTAAGATAGTTCACCTGCAACTTTGAATGGTTAGCTGCCTAGCTAGTTAGGCCAAGTTTGATTCAAAATTTGATCAAATCGTAATGAAATCGAGTTTTCTAGCAACCTTTCTGGTTTTCATCCCTAATTTCCACTTCTGGACTGTTTTTATAACAAAAAATACCAAGATAAAAATAGCATGGCAACTGGTGATTGATTTGACGCTATAATTTTTAAGATATTTATAAGCAGATCTTAGATATTTATATATAAGCAGATCTTTTTACAGATTACACAACAAAGATAAACTCAGTAAAAAAGTTAAGATATTCAGGATATAGACTTACTCAAACAAAATGGATAAGTTCAAGGTTATCAGTGTTACCTCAGCATAGAATGATTTCATGCTTTCTGAAGAATATATGTACAGCATTGGCCGCCAGACATACATTAGAATCTTAGATATATATATATATATATATATATATATATATATATATATATATATTAAACACAAGAAACAATTATAAAATATAGTACTATAACAGTAAAGGGAGCTCCCTTCAGTCCAATGATAGGAAGTTTAAGATTTAATTTGTCTCCCGCATCACTCATTCATTTACTGGGTAATCTTAGCTCATAACTCAGTATTTGGATGAATGAGTCGGTAACTAATTAAATCATATTACTATCTATAAGTGGACCGAAAAAAGCTCTCTTATCTATTAATTATCATCTACACAGCAAAACATTACAAACAAAATGCAGTGCATGGTTAAAGAAAGAGAGATTCACTAGATAAGAAATTCACAAAAGATTCATCGGTGCTAAGGTGAAAATCTTAATGTAGATCTATGCAACTCTTATATAGATGCACATATCCATGGTTTATGACGACTCCATGTAACCCTTCTAATCATACTAGCTAGACACCATCCTCGAAAACATCATAACCAAGTTCGAAAAGGATATATAGAACTGGTAATCATACAAGTTGAGTGTGGAAACTGCGTGTGAGAGAGGTGGGGTGGGGGTGAAGAGAGCAGCTGCTGAGAAAAGTAATCTCAAAAAGGGAAGATAGAGAATGGAGGTGGGGAGCTCTCATAATCACAAGCTATATAACTAACAACTCATGAATATTTGAGAAGAGGAAAGGCTTTATATATAGGTAAATGGAAGGCAGGAACCGGAGAACAAATTATTATTAGTATTATTTTAAAAGAAAATACCATTAGTAAAGAGACTTATTCATATTCTCCCTTTGCTTTTTCCTGCTTCCATGTTATGAGTGTACAATCCTCCTGCCAATCCCTTGCATTATGGACAGCCCATCACTGCTTTGCATATGCCCTTTTTTTTTATATAATTGATTTTACCATGAACTGTATTCTTTCTTAATAATGTATATCATGGACTGTACTTGGTACTTATTTAAACAAAGATTGTACTTGCATTCAAGCCCTATTAATCTAGGGTAAATTTTTTAGCCCTAAGGGACAGAATCTTGTTTATGTAAACAGTTTGGTCTGGAGGTTTAAATTCATTTTTTTAAGTATCCAATGTTCCAAGGAAAACGTTCCAAGTTTTAGATTTCTAATTGAAAGTTTCAAAGCTGAATCCTAAAAAAACATGTCGAAATTTAAGAACTGGGATCCCAAATAACCATTATTAATTTTATTCTCTACAGGTATGTTTAACTAAACAACAAGGGTACGTTACTCTTCAATTCTTTTTATTTTTCTGTCCCTTCGTTTTCTTTTCTTTTCTTTTTTAGTTTTCTTCCTTATTTAACTTATTCCTTGTAATTAACCGCGTGAATAATTTGGATTGTAATACAAATTAATCACAAGTTTGTAATATTTAAAAAAAAATATTATTTTCATGTATTTTAAAAAAAAAACATTTTAAAAATTAATCATTATAACACTCTCAAACACTATTTTAATTAAAGCGTCAGAGAATATCAATCATTAAAACCCTAAAAAAAAATTAAGAGAAAACCAACATCTCTATCAATTCTCTGTTTTTCTAATTGATTTTCCATGTTAACTCCCTCTTTAAGGATGCCAAGGAAACTAACTGATTTTAAGCCCTTACACATGAGCGATATAGTAAGAACGCATTCTGAAGCCTTAGAATACTAGGTTATGTTTGGTTGGAGAATTAATTATAAAGCTTAAAATTTATCTTCGTTAAAAGAAATTCTGATATGAAGGAATGAGAAGGGAAGGGATGAAAAAGTGTTTACCCACCATCATTGGGCCGGATAAATAAGAAGAGAAATGTATGAGAAACACAGAATGTTTTTGGATAGAAAAGGAAATATTACATAATTAATATTAATGAAACAGATAGGATGAAATAACAAATGAAGTTGAAAAATGTTTATTTATTAAAAGGAAATTAAGTTGGATTTTCCCAAAAAAAAAAGAAGCATAAAACTAAAATAATAATTTAATTTTAAAAATTATAAAACTCATGTTGGAAATGAGAGCTTGGAAGACAATGAAGGTTAATAATCAACCTCTATTACCCTCCACCATGCTCTCTCCTCGTCTCCCACCCCTTCCCCCACGAAAAAACCCTCCACCAAAAAAACCTAAACATCAAATCAGAGAAGAATCTTCTCCTAATCAAGCCAAACTTAACACATACAAACTATATTTTGAATGGTTTCCTTCCTGGATTGATTTTTGGGCTCTAAAGAAAACCTTTTCAAGTATAGCATAGTTTAGGATATCTTCATTGCCAAGAAAATAATAAAGCTAGGAAGGAGATTTGGATCTTCGCACCTTTAGTTTGTACTGTCATTGAATTTCTTGTTGACTCGGTGGATTAATGAAGTTTCGTTTGGGATTTTCAAGCAAAGTGCGGATGTTGCAAAATTTGAGAGGAAGAAGGATGATGTGGAATTGAAACTGTTTAGATCGAGTACCCAGATGGATAAAAAAGTTCTCATAAACATTCAAATTGCGCGACGAGAGAACTTATTCTGAAGTTGTAAGCTCGCAGCAACCATATTGCAAGGCTAAAGAGGACGTTCCGGTGAGTTTTTAGAAGTTGTAAGCTCGCAGCAACCATATTGCAAGGCTAAAGAGGACGTTACGGTGAGTTTTTAAGGCAATAGAAGATATATAGTATCGAATGTTATATACCAACTCCTGAGGATCCTGATGATGTCGTGGACAGACAACTCTATTCCAGACTAATCTAAGGTTACATAACTATATATACCAGTACCTTTGATGTCGAGTCGGCCGAGATATTCTGCTCACTCTATTTATAGCAGACATAAAAATGCTCAGGAGTTCTCATATAGAATTCCTGATGATGGGTAGAAGCTAAATCTCTATGGAGGCAAAAGGCAAGGACAAAGTGCTATAAGATAGGGGATAGGAATTCTAGATTTTTCCATATAGTGGCTTCTTAACCTAGTAGGAAAATGGCAAGATGAAGATTAATTAAAGCCATAACTGATACCTTGACAGAACCAACTGCTATTAAGAATCAGAAATTCGGTTTTTCCTATAATATTATTGTTGATTCTTGGGATGGGATGGAGATTGGAGCTGCTGATTTCGAATTTTACAATAGCAATATATGTTGATGCTTAAGGAGCCGGTTGCTATGGATGAAGTCAAAGCAGAAGTTTGAGACCATGATGGCAGAAAAGCCCCATACTTTCTGTATCTTTGAAACTAAAGCATACATGGAATTAA
Organism: Populus trichocarpa; assembly: GCF_000002775.5. Classification (NCBI taxonomy): domain Eukaryota; kingdom Viridiplantae; phylum Streptophyta; class Magnoliopsida; order Malpighiales; family Salicaceae; genus Populus; species Populus trichocarpa. The sequence continues at coordinate 15,303,188 of NC_037287.2, read as the reverse complement.
AATTTAATTTCACTTGTGATTTGAATTCAATCATAATTTTTTATAGTTTTTATATTTTGAATAAGATATTAAATTAAATAATTGAATTCAATTATATTATTTAAAATACATGTAAAATTAAATTGAATTAGTAATCTTAACTATTTTGCTTTTAATTCAGAAATTATTTCATTTCACTACATAAAAAACATTTATTTTTATGAAAGTGAAAATAAAATTTGTAAATTATTTTATCATTATTAACCAATGATTATTGTTGACAACAAAAACATATTATTTCTTTTAGTAATAAAGATATTCTTATATCAATTTTCATATGATTTTCATACAATAAAATAATTTCATCTACTTTTAAATAAGCTATTCAGCGTTAAAAATATATATTTATAAAAAAAAATATTATATTTCAATATCATTTAGCAAATAAACACATGTTCAGCCGATAACTTTCTCTTACCTGCATTATTTTTAAGCGATTCTCTCACTTCTCTCAAACTTATAAACTGAAAAATAAATAAAATAATTTTTGGGACCTAAACTACAATTTCAAAAATCATAAGGACCCAAAGGTAGACAAATGAACATAGGGGACCAAAAAGAACTTTTTTGCATGAAATTGAAATTGGCCAAGGGGTTTCTTCTTGTTTTATACTTTGATAATTTTTTGTTGAATTGGTTTGATGTCTAAAAATTTATAACAAATTGGTCAGTATATAAAGCTGCAATTAAAAAATTAAAAAGTGTGAAGACTAAAATGAAAAAAATTTGAATTGCTGTGGATTGCTATAATATTTTAACTAGATATTTTAGTATATTTTATAATTATTTGAATTTACAGTTTAATGTTTATTATGAAGATTTAATCTTAATTACATCAATTTTTAAATATAATTATGATAAAATTATCTAACATTAAAGATACCTATAATAAATTTTACTAAGATCTTAGTGACATTCAACATAAGTATGGTTATAAATTACATCATATAAAAGCTTATTTTAACTAGCAAAACTGATATTAAACTAGATAATTGGTCTGCACTTTATTGTTGATCGAAATAAAAGTTTTTTTTTATATAAAAAAAGTGCAAACATATTTATAATGTTTTTGTTTTATTTGAAAGAAACATGTCACCAATAAATTTAAAATATGGTGCATATAAAGTATTTAAATATCAAGATAACAATTATTTCAACCGACCAGACCAACCTAAAAAGAAAAAAATTCATACAACAAATTACTACAAAATTACTACAGAGAATATTTGCGAACTTTGTTTGACTTAAAGTTGGGATGTTAATGCAGTAAGTTCTTGCATATTCAAGTTAAATATTATTTAATGATGAAATAAGAATTTGTAAAATTAAATGAAAGGGATAAAATGCCTATAAACTTCTGAACAAATTGCCAAAATTAGACTTGATTTTGAAAAACAGATTAAAACAGGGGATTGCGTTTGCTGGGCCTCGTCTAAACCATGCCTTCCAAATTGGATATTGGACGAGTCATCTTCGTAGTCTAACCAAATTATTTACAAGAAATCTTTTTTTTCCCCTCAGAAATCTCAATTTGTATTTAAATCCGAAATTATAATTTGAGAAAGAAATTCAGTAATCAACCAATCACGGGAAAACAGAACATGTTCATCCTTTCCAAATTTCAGCAGTGGTAACGGTCATTTCAATTTATTTCAAGGGAAAGTGTGACTGATTGCTACTTTGGTATAAAACAATAATATGTATGCTCACATGTGAAGATAATAGAAGGGATAAGATACCCTTTATCACGAAGTTTAGCCACATGTAAGTTGCCTACTACGGGAGAGCTCTAACATTGGAGAAAAAATGTTGGAGATGCTAGAAATTGGACCCTGTGATAATCCCTACCAGATGGGGTTCTTAACAGGGCAGAGGTTTTCAAATAAGATTAGAAGCAGGTTATCTACTGACCTCGTTCTTCAAAATCAGCTCCTTCCTTTTGCTAAAACACCAGAATCACAGGCACTGATTAAAGCACTCACCATTAACAACCAAAAGAAATTTCCAAAATACTGGGATGAGCTATTAGGGACTGCAGAAGGAAGTGGAGTGCCTGTTCTTTATGTAATGATCATCATTCAGGTTTATCAGAGCTGTATTATATTAGCACCTAATATACAATTAGTCAATAATTGCTCATGTATGTATGCAGATGATATTAATCAACTTCAGAAAGGAGATTCTTCCGTTTCTTCCAAAGAGTACTGCAGCAAATTCAAATGCAGACACCAGCCTTTACAACACGCCGGATGACTGTTCTGATGTTCTTGTTGTTAGTGATTCTATGGCCATTGCAGCACATAATGAAGATGCAAATGTTGCCCTAGTTGGCCACACGTAAGCTTTTAATTCTAGTATATCCTAGGTTTTTCTAGGACCAAATCCATTTTATTCAATTCAAGAGTTTCCTTTTCTTTTCTTCTTTTTATCGTGCGACCTTTTCATGTGGGGTTTGCAGGTATATAATCAAGGCAACTTTGCCAAATGGGTTATCCTTTGTTGGCTACACATATGCAGGAGAGCTTCCAAGCTGTGCGTTTGGGTTCAACAGTAATGGACTGGTATGTTTTTTCATCCATCAAGATCCTATCGGGGACCGGTTCCCTGATTTTGGTTGCGTAAATCGGTGTAGTCGACAGAGGAATGGAACCCTTCTTCGCACTACAGGGCACCAAGGCTAAGACCTCACACGTTGGACACTGTTCGTCAAAACTGAATGATCAGATAATAGTAACTAGAGAATGAACTGGCCTACCAAAAATCTAACACCAGAAGAGAGTTGCCCTGGAACTTCCTGCAGCAAACTCCAGCTCCCCCTGGTGTTTTAGCTATTTTTGATTTGTTAGTACACTTTATTATACTTAAACATGAAAATCTAAACTGCAACAATCGTGCCATCTTCTTAGGCATTTACGCTAAACTCCGTGCCCCCATCTGAAGCTGAGATTGTCGCTGGTGGGATTGGACGGAACTTCATCTCACGAGACCTCCTGGAAGCAACAAGCATCGATGATGCGTTGAGTGTAAGATCTAGTATTCTTAGGTTTTTCATTATGTTGAGATTAGTTACTTAAGGTATTTGACAGCCCTGCTTTCTTTCCAGAAAATACAATCTTCAGAAGTTTCTGTAGGGCACAGTTATAATCTTATTAACATAGGAACGCGGAGGATTTTGAATGTTGAGACCGCATCAAGGAATCGAGTTTCTGTTCATGAAGTTGGGGCAACACCATTCTTCCATGCAAACATGTATCTCCACCTTCAAGTTGAGCAGGTAAAATAAACGCAACAAAAACACTCTGACTATACAAGGAGTTGAATTAGAGAGCCATGCTCTTCCCTTGTAAATAAGCCAATTCTACCTCACCGTATCAGCCATAGCATAGTCTAAAACAACACTGTCAATCATATACTTTTCCCAAACACTATTTTTGGTGTGGTAAATCTCAATTGGTTTAAACTTGGTATGGAAACATGGTGACTTCTACCCTTAAAAGCAATCTTATCAGATAAAAAAACACCAATCAATTTCACCAAGTAAAATTATGGATTTGATGCAATTTTGCTAAGGTCGATGATGATAACTCGAAGAGCAGGCAAGAAAGAGCAGCTGTGCTACCGAAAAGATCAAAAGATGATTTCCTGTCACTTCTTGGGGACACGGATCATAACAGATACCCAATTTACATGACAGGTATTGAAGGGAAAAAAATATAGAACCCTTTCTCTTCTTCAGTAATTTTTACTGATCATATTGGCTGTATTTTCAGGTCCAACACTGTACACTCTATGCACAGCTATGATTGATCTGGACGACAAAACACTATCAATTATTGAAGGAAATCCAAAGAATGGAAAAGTTGCCTACATTTTCTCCATGTCCTCAAAAGAGTTAAGTCACAGAAAGATCAACCAGTATCACTGAAGTTGATGTAGAAATCACTTGTATCTGACGATCTTATGCAGTAATTTTCACTTTGAGCCCCCTCTTCTTCAGTAATTTTTACTTGCCATATTGGCCGTATTTTCAGGTCCAACACTATACACTCAATGCACAGTATGATTGATCTGGACGAAAAAACACTATCAATTATTGAAGGAAATCCAAAGAATGGAAAAGTTGCCTACATTCTCTCCTTGTCCTCAAAAGAGTTCACGTCACAGAAAGATCAACCAGTATTACTGAAATTGATATAGAAATCACTTGTATCTGATGCTTTTATGCAGATTCATAGAGGCCCAACATGTGGCCATCTATACACCGCATTGCTGCAACCTGATCAAAAGCAATTTGTACAAGATCTTAAAACCCTTTATAACAATTCCAGAAAATATTTTAAATATGCCTACTGACATTGAGGTGATTACCTTTCCATGGATTTCATACTTGATGGGGCCATCTAATTCAGCACCTAAGGCCATGAGTTTTGTCACTGTCGTGTTGATGTCAGTTACCGTGAATGACAGCAAAGAAGAATACCCTTTCTGCACAACATGATTGCTGTAAAAACAGGTTTAGAAGCTTGCACCAAATAGAGCTGATAGCAACCCAGATGAAAAAACCAAAATAGAAAAGGGGCCTAAGAACCTTTTGACAAAACATTTCCCATATGCCAAAACCTAAACCTCTAAGCATTATATATATATAAGATACAGGGGAACATGCGTAGCAGTGTCTTTAAACTTTAAATGTTAAACAGGTGCAAAGTACAATAATTCACCATCAGAGAAGCATTCCTCATCCACTTTGTCTAAAGCAGTGGCGGCAAAATTATAATTCCTTCCCAAGAAAACAAGAAGTCAACAATTGAAAAACTTCTATCTCCTTATATCTTTGAAATACATGTAAAGGTGAAAATCTTCAGTAACCATACAATCCCTCAACAAGTTTTTCTGTTGCTTCACAAAACTTCCATTCAAAGAAGCTAATATGGAAAGGTTCCCTCCCTCGTCTGAACATAATCAGAAGGCAAATTTCAGTGTCTCTCACACACTGACTGGTGGCTTGAAATTAAATTATCTATGTTTCAATAAAATCCGATTGGAAAAATCTTCAAAACTAGACTCATGTTTAACAACGATATCAAAGCGTGTGTGCTTCTTGTAGACATTTCATCAAACAGAGATAAGGCAAAATAAATAAGAAAAAAAGATAGAAAGAAAAACATTGCTAGCAGAACACATGAGAAATGGTTCTTACTTGTGGGATTGCATGAGAGCGAGCTTAAGAGATCCAGATTGAAGTTCAGCCCAACGAAGAGTGCACACATTTACGGTGAAATCCAGTCCTTCAGAGTAGAAACGAGCTGCTTTTGGCACGTCCTTATGAAGCTGTAGTATCCACCTAAAAGAGGCCGCCCCTGCCATCTCTCTGTGTGGCTAATATTGTGTAAACGGGGAGCAGAAAAGAGGAGAAGAAAGGGAATTAGAGAGGGAATCAGGGTGCTGATGCACGCGAGAGAGCAAATGGGGAAAACATGGGAACCATGTCACCATGAAACGCTTCAGAGCTAACTGGTTACCTACTCTATAGTCTATTGTCAAGAATATGAGCCAGAGACCAGGCCCACAAACAAACCTAATTGCCATTTTGTCTTAGAGTCCAATTGGGCCTTTTTAGATAATAAGCCCGAAAGATTGAGAAAGAATGATAGTATATTTACTGTCCTATACATGTATATCGGACGGGGGATAAAAAAAAAGGAAAAAGGAAAAACAAATGTCATTGTTTTTTGTGCATTTATTTACAGAAATTGCATATACGTGGCTGCTCGGTTTGGTGTTAGACTGAGTCATGTTCTTGTTATCTGTAACTATTTTATTAGATTACAAGTGTCAATACAACTACTCACCAATTAATATGCGTTTTTCTTTACCGCATTCACTGCGGGTTAGATTACTATTTTTTTTATCTAAAAAAATATAAAGGTATCATAAAGTAAAAAAAAAAAAAAAATGTATAATAGACTAAATACTTTTAAAATATTAAAATGGAGATATATTGAATGATATATTTTTTAAAAAAAATATTAAGATGGTGACACACTAAATCAACTCGGGTTAATTATGTTTAACCTATCAAACTCACAATCCAGGACATGAGCTCATGATAGCGCCATAGAATCCAAGTCGAAACCAATTAGAAAACTCAATTATAATTAACCAAATATTGAAAGTCTAAAATGAAATAAATATTTAATTAAAAAAATAACTTGAGTAAATCTAGATTGGTGGCAAGCGCTACACTGCGACTCAGACCAAATTGTTTCAAACACAAAAAAGATGCCCAAACGGCTAGTGTTTTTAAAGAAAAAAAAAAGAAAATTCAAGACTCGAGTCTTTGACCTGACTACATCCATTAAAATAACTTAATTTAATAATATGATTAAAACAATTAATAAATAAAAGATTTGAGATAACTCTGTCATTTTTAAAATTAATAAAAAAACTTACAAAAAGCACAAAAAAAATAGAGTCCAATGCCCAAACAAATCAAAATTTGAAATATGAAACTGAAAAAACATAAGTTTTTCTTTAATAAAAAAACAAATAATTTTTTATCTTGTGCTATGCTATGAGTCAAATATATTTTTCCTAACCTTTAGAAAATATAAGGAAAAAAAAGGAAATGGTGACATATTGGATGATATATTTTTAAAAAACAAATATTGAGCAATTAATTTAATTTAATTAAAAAATTCTTTAAAAAGAAGTTAAATCTAACAAACAATAACAAACAAAAAGACTTGAGATAACCCGAGTTATTTTTAAAATAAGTTAGAAAACCTATACAAATAAATAAATAAAAAGTATGGAGCCCAATATCCAATTAAATCAAATGCAAAAGAATAAAACTGAAAAGCATGAGTTTAACAAAGGTAAAAAAAAACCCAAATAAACCCAGGAGAATCTCATAAACCTGGGTTAATCTCTAAATTCATAACCCATTAAATCTTAGACTCGGGATCAATCAAGAAACTTAATCTAATGTTAAAGGATGAAATCGAAAAAATATCAATTTAAAAAACTTGTCAAGGTAAAAAAAAATAGCAATCAAAATAATGGGAATAAATGTCTAATATGTAATAAATGAGGATGAAATTGTAAAAAAAAAAAAAAGAATTTAAAAACTATCCCAAATAAAATAAATAGCAATCAAAAGGATGAAAAAAAAATTTCAATTACATGAATTAATTCAATTAAAAAAAATAGCAACTAAAAGAACATAGACCAAATCCTTAGAAAAAACAAATTGAATGGCTGTTATGAAATGTTGCAAAGCCAAGCATGAAAACCAAGAAAGCAAGTGAAAAGAAATGAAAAAAAGAACTCAACCTCCATCAAACCAGAGGAAATTCCAGTACATGCGTCATCCAAGAAGGTAGGCCCCGTTGTGAAGAACCCAAGGAAACCCATTTTTCTCTATTGTGAGCCATTACTCGCGCCACCTGAAGATGGCAGAGTGACTCACTCACTAACGTGTTCCACGAGTCACCAACTTTTTATTTTTTTATTGATTAAGTTACCAAATCGCCTCTCGAGCCATATGAAAATTGCAAAAAAATCAACGTAGAAATGACTAATATGTCCTAAAAGCCAAGCCTAAGAACTTTTTATTGCAAAGGCAATAGATTATTTATATTGTGCTTGGTAAAATGAAGTTTCAAAAAAGCCCTCAGAAAAAAGTTTTTTTTTGTTTTTAAGGGTTACCAAGTAATTTAACTATGTAAAAAATTATAAAAAAACCAAGCTACCCCTGAATAATTCTAGAATGACAAAAGAATCCCGTGAAAATACTCTTTTACCCTATAAGGCCAATTCATTCGTTTTTTATTTGTGAAGGGAAAAAAACTATTTTACTATTATAATTCACAATTAATCACAATATGTATTTTTTATTGACTAACTTTTTTAATGTTACAAACACATGAAAAAAATTGAAAAATAATTTTTAAAAAATAATTTTTCATAAAAACAAATAAGGCCTTAATGAACGAGTCTATTAGGTGATTCTCTTTAGTTGATTTAGCAATATAAAACCATATTAGATTTCTTTTGATAGATTAAGGTTTTTGGAAAAATCTTAAGCTTACTTGAAGTGAAAAATCTTACTCACTTGTTAAACACAGAATTAAAATCACGTATAACATTATCAAAACTACTAAAAGAACTAGGTTGGTTCATCTATTATTATAAACAATGAACAAGATTAACCGATTTTTTTTTTATTCTTATAATAACTCTGTATCATATCTTAGTTGGTTAGTGTGTATCTTATCATAAGAGTGCGGGTTCAAGCATGGAGGAGCCAATATTTTCTTTTAGGTGACAGACGACTTGTCATTTGTATTTTTTCTTTCTTTCTTTCAAAAGAAAAAGGAGGAAGAAGCTTGCCCATCATACAACTTGAACAAGTTTGATTAGGTAGCCTAGTTTTTTCACTTTTTTTTAAGCTGATTTTTTTTAATTTGACTTCTTTTTCCTGATATTAATTTGATTTTTTCCCCTAATTTTCCTATGGTTAGGATAATATTGAGTTATTTAATAATTTAAATAAATAAATTGTTTAATAATTTAAATAGATTCAGGCATGATTATTTTTTTTCATTGTTATTTTTTTGTCAATTTATTTACTATTAATTTTTTTATAAATATTTAAATTGTTAATTTAACCAATAATTAAGAGCTTAATTTTTTTTAACCTATTACTTTTTGTTGCATTAAATTTTATTTTATTCAACACAAAACACGATAGGACAACATATCTAGTATTTTCTAATCTATCTAGCTATAAAACAGTATATCACTCGTATTTACAGACATGAATTTCAAATTACAATAAGATGAATATAAAGGAGAACTTAATATTGTAGGATTCACTTTGAAAAAAAAATATAAACAGGTAAAATTTATAATCCATTAAAAGTGATAAAGATTATAAAAATATATCCACCTGATATTCACAATCAACAAGTTCCTGATTCTGAAGGTCGGTGCAGCCAATTCCCTTGTTTCCAACAGGACTTCGTAACCAATTGAACTGAGAGTTTTCACCATAATCTAAGAGGAACCTTTGAAGATTTTTAACCGAGAGCGTGACCCCTTCGACCGTGCTTCAAGAAGCTTCGCTTTCAATGTATTTTCCTTCAAGTTTGTTGGCTGTTTTGTAGAAGGCTCGGAAATGTCAAGATCTGAGGTAGTGAGTTTTGACATCCACCGTCGAACTGGACTAGCATTCCTCCGAGGTGGGTAGCTGCAAGAAGCCTCGCCAGCATCGTTCTCAAGGTGCAGATTAACAGCTTCTGATGATGAGATATGACTTTTTATCGAGTTATCAATCACATAATTCGAATTTGAGCCATGAATCTCTTCCGGTTTGCTCTTTCTTTCCAGACTGCCACCTTCAGTGGCCTCACAGTTTTCAGACCTCCAAGAAATACTCACTTCGGTGGGGTGAAGGGGGTTACCTTCACCCGTTTTTACCTCTTCCAGGTCCATCACCTGGGATTTCTTATTTCCGTTGTATGTCATAGCCTGAGCCATATGCTCTTCAAATTTAACTTGCAAGTTGGCTGGATTTTGGCCTCTAGTTCTTTCAAGAGATGCAAGCTTTTTCTTTGTTAGAGCGGATTTGTCCATTTCTTCAGTATGACCAGCTACAGCTTCATCTTTGTGCAAGTGAAAGTCGCCATTGCTTGGTTTGTTAAGCTCAAAACAATGTGAATCACTGCCTGTTGAATCCTCTTCATCTCCCACATCTTGTGGAGCACTTACAACCTCATTCAGAGGGACAGATTCCATTGAATTGCGCCGTTCCCTGCACTTAAAATTACCCATTCCTTTAGTTTTAAGGAATGTCTCTATTTCAAAACCCAATTTGTCCACTATTGAGTTGTTTTCAGAAAAACCATGCTGTGCTTCTTCTAGCCTCATCTGCATCCGCTCATCAAGCCATGTTTCAGATATATGGAGAATCAAATGATCACCATCATCCCTTCCAACCCAATCCCTGTCAGATTTTTTATTTAGAGCATGCACTTCATGTTCATAGTCTTTTATTCCCTTAGCAAACTCATCGCAGAGGTCTTCCAACAACTTTCTAGATTTTCTCTCTCTTTCCATATCTTTTAAAGCATTAGAAAAAGAGGATTTCACCTCAGAAAGCTCTCGAGCTAATTTCCTGCGTAGGCTCTCTGATCGTTTCCTTAACTTCCTCTCATCTTCCAGCTCATCCCTAAGAGACTGAATAGCAGCATGCAAACGATCCTGCTCCTTACTCTTCCGAGCTAGTTTATCTTCAGCAATTTGCTTCATTATATCATCCACCTCATGCCGTTCTGCTTGCTGATCCCGAAGTAGTTCTTTGATCCTGACACGGGCACGGTCTAGCTCCGTTTTCAATGCTTTTATCAACGACATATTAGAAGCATGCTGTTCTTCGAGGCTCCATATTCTATTCAGTACTTTTAGTAGTTCTGTGGATGTTTTGAGACTATAATGTGACTCACCAATCCTTCCTTTGAAATCCAACGAGCTGGAAGGAGTGACTGCAGGGTTATAAGGTGCCACCTGTATAATAAAAACATGTCGAATTATGAAGAAGGCATAATGAGGCCAGTTGTTTAACTTTAAGGAAGCGTCATGGCCATAAAAACAAAAGGCAAGATGGAAAGTCAAAGTAATAGCATATGCTAAAAGTCAACTGTATATACTGACAAACTGCTTTGGAATCAATTACATGTAGAAAAGGCAACAAACTGGTAAATTAGAGGAGGATCACAAGAATATGAATTGAAATTTTGTATCAATGGTTATGCTGCCAACTCCTCCATTCCCTGGCCCCAACCTCTTTCCACTTAATAGACAAAGAAAAAACAAAAGAAAGAGAGATTTTATGAGAATGGAACTGATATGTTATCATTCATATAATTCCCAAGATACAAATCTATCATTCAAAGAGAGGGGGACAGGATGAAACTATAAATTTGCCCATATAATCTAGTCAATCGATGCAAAGGAGATATAAAAATGAGGGGCTCAAACAAAAACTTTATGCAATTTGATTAATGTGGTTCAATGCGCTAGCAGCTTGTGCAGGAGTAATAATAGACTCAAGGTTTGATAATTAGTCTTCCTCTTGCTACTCAAAACAACTTTTACTGCACTACTGGATCCAGAAACCAAAATTTGCTTCACAACAGAATCATAGATCTCTGTGTATTCTCCCAGTGGTTAGTAAATATACATTGATGCTTACCTCCATAGAACTACCATAACTTGCTGGAGATACAGGTTGTAGAGCACGGTTACTTCTTTCAATTGATCGATGATGTTGAATCAGAGATGAAGCAATATGTCTCCTCAAACTGCCTGCACTTTCTGGCTGGTTAAGAAATGACATAAAGATTAGCAGCAAAAACAACAGTACAATGTAACATATTCTAAATTAGGATCAAGTTAATGCACATCAGGTGGGACAATGGAAAAATTAACCAACTAAGCCACTCTCACTGGTTGTCATCAACCTGTTAGTTCACAAAGACAATCATCACTCGACAAGTTTAGAGTCACACAAAATATACAGCACATTAAGGATTCATGAAATATTTAGAGATCTCAAAAGGTTTTCCAAGTTGAATTAAGAAAAAAAATGTGTTAGATGACTACTGTTGGATTAGTTAAGGTGAATCACCTAAATAACGAGTAAAATTCTTCACTAAAACATGGTCAATTCATAATTAACCATAACTGACACTCATTCTGGTAGAAAATATAACAATCGGAGAAAAACAGAGTTAGCAAACGGTCAAAATAAGATAGGAAACAAGGAGCAGCATTGCATTAAGAAAAAAAATCAAAGCAAGGAGAAGAACTTAACTTAAATAATACATTAGATATCCTTCCTGTACAAAACCAATCTGTATATAAAAAAAACTAATCTTTTTCAAATCACACTAAAAACAACGATTTTCTTCAATCAAAACAGAATCGAACAATCTAAGATCTTTGACAAGAAATTTCAACTAATAGGAGAACCTCCATAAACTAATATTTATCAACCATAACAGAGCCAGCATCAACATAGTTTTCCCGTAACATAAACCAGAATCGAATATAACACCCTAAAATTCAACAACCAATAATCATTAAAAAAAACCCTAATTAGCCAACAAGAAATGGGAAGAAAAACAACAACAACAACAACAAGCTATGAAATATTATATGCTTATGTATAAACCTGATCAGGAGAGGTAGGAGTAGGGTCAGCCAAGAAATGAGAGAGGTCAAGTCCCTTGTCCTTAAGAAAATGATGGCGCTTTTCGTGGCGGCGCAACCTAGAATCACCACCACCATTATTAATATGCACGCCCCTGTGCATTTTAGAGAGACTAGGCAAGTAATGGTTAAACTCCCAGAGTGCAGCAGCAAGCTTTCTAGCAGAAACAACAACAGTATTGCTGTTGTTAAAAAGCAGAAGAGGAGGCTCCTCCTGCTCCTCTGGATGACTATTGGTACTAGCGTTATCAATGATGCTAACATGCGCAGTAGGTAAAGGTTTCCAAAGTCTAACTGGAGTGCAAGAAAAAGGGCCCACTCTTTTCCCTACCAGGACACCTCTCTTCAACTTTTCCCTCAACCTTTCCTCCTTTTCTGCTTCCCTTTCTCCACTTTTCCCTCTCATTTTTTCTTTTTCTTTTATTTTTTATTATTATTCTCTCTTGGAGTAGTCTTGGTTTCCTAGCTCTTCTTCTCTCATTCTTTTAGGGGTTTTTTTTTGTGTGTGTTTTGTTGTTGTGGGGTGGGATTTTCTTTCTTTGTAGACTTTGCCGGTCAGTTTATAAGCTCGAGTGGAGAGAAAACTTAGTTCATTTTATGTTGTTGCTTGCTGCTGCGGAGATGCAGTGAGTTTTTGGCGATCTCCGTGAACAAAAAGAAGACAAAAGGAGGGATGATCATGGAAAGAGAGAGAAGGGGGCAAAGTGGTTGGATTCCCTGTCGATGAATTTGGTTGGGTCACCCGCCAATTTATGACTGTTGTAATTAGGGAAAAGGTTGGTATTTTTCTGCCTTTATTTCTCAACTTTATTTTTAGATTTGAATTTTTACTTTCTGTTTTTTAGTTGTAATATGGTACATTCCAGCTCATGAGCAGTTTGGAGAAGGAGTGTACTGTATTAATTTTTATGGTTACTGTTTAAAAAATTAAATTAAAATAAATAAATTTGATTAAAACTGCTATAAAATAAATTTTGCATATAAAATAAATAAAAACCAGATTATTTTAGTTTCTAGAAAACTAAGGTTTGAAATGTAATTATATATAAATGTAATGAAAAAAATAGAAACTATTTGATTAAATTAAAAACACAAACTATCATAATATTAAATAATTTTTTAATCATCAAGGTATCCTTAAACTTGATTTTGTGAAATAAACAAGGTTTTAGAGCATATATTAATATATAAATTATAGTTTTCAAACCTTAACAAAGATTTTATACAATTTTAGAGAAATTCTTTATTATTACTTTGACATATATATATATATATATATAACAAAAATAAATTTAATAAATTTACATATTAAACGATTTTATTATTCATTTAACAAATCTAAGGACAACGTTGAGTAATGATTCATTTATTCTAGATTTATTTTTTAATAATAAAATTGATTAGTATGTAATTAAGATTTGCAGCAGCAAAAAAAAAAAAAAACACTTGATTGAGTAAGTTCTTTTTTAAAAAAGAATATTTACATAAAAAATCTGGTATTTAAAAAATTTTATCATCTTTTTTATAAACTTTTAAAGATAAAGCCAACCGATAGTTTATTTATTCTAGGTTGATATATAAATAGTAAAATCCTTAATACATATCAAAATTTCATATTAAGAAAAATGAGAAATTAAAACAAAAACAACACATTAAATAAAAAATATTAACAAATCAACTCAAAAACAATATCAACACAACAAATCAAAATAACATAAATATTCAAAAATAAAACACCATCCAACACGACAAATCAAAAGCAACATCCCTACACAACATAACAATTTAAAAACCACATCGACACATTAGTTTTTACATCAAGATCAAATCATCACGTTTTAGATAAATCAGTTGCAACTTAATCATCCTGACTTTATTAGAGTAATAATTTCGACCCTATTCCATTTTAAAAATAGATTTTCTAGTAACAATATTTATGAGGTTGCCACACATTGATGTGAATCCAAACATTTCAAATATTTCATGATAATCATAATAATAAGTGTGAATAAATCAACAATACATCAAAAATTCATTAAAGGTTTGAAATCAAACTTAAAGCATATTTGAGAACGCGGTGCAAGTCACATACCAAATTTTTTTTTATGTTTTTAGATCGTTTTGATGTGTTGATGTCAAAAATAATTTTTAAAAAATAAAAAAATTATTTTAATATATTTCTAAATAAAAATATTTTAAATTACATTAACACAGTTACAAATATTCAACAGAGAGCCCTTGAAATTCACTTCGAAGCTATTGAAAAAGCCTAAGGCCATATTTGTTTTTCGAAAAGTAGTTTCCCGGAAATCACTTTCCAAACTTTTCTATCTTTGTTTACCATTAGAAAAGTTGGTCAACGGAAAACATTTTCTGATCAACGGAAAACACTTTCCGGTCAACGGAAAACACTTTTCAGTCAAAAAAAAAATTTGACTTGGTTTCCAGAAAAGTATTTTCCTTTTTGGCTGTGTTTGTTTTTCGGAAAGTGGTTTCCGGGAAATCATTTTCCAAACTTTCCTGTGTTTGTTTGCTATTAGAAAAGTTGGTCAACGGAAAACACTTTTCAGTTAAAGGAAAATTTGGCTTGGTTTTCAGGAAAGTGTTTTCCTGAAAAATTTGGGCGGAAAACACTTTCTGGAAGTTGTGAAAAATTTAGAAATGTTATTATTTGCTGATTATATCAAATTTGATCCTCAAACTTTTGATTACTATATATATTTTGTTTTGAATATTTATTTTTCAATTTCATCTCTTAAAATTTAATTTTTATATTAACTTTGATCCTTATTTTTATAATTGCTATTTGCTTTTTTCTTATTATTTTTTTATTGAAATTTTTTATCTATCAAATTTGGTCTTCATTCTTTTGATTGTTACATATTTTATTTGAAATAATTTATGAAATGTTGATTATTATTATTTTAATTTCTTCATGTTTCATTTTTTTTTAATTTTTTAGATTTGATCTCTGTTATTTTGATTATTATTTATTTTATTTGAGATAATTTATGAAATTATATTTTTTTCAATTTCATTCTCATTCAACTATTTAATTTGTAAAATTTGTTCCTCATTATTTTAATAAACTTGAGAAAAATAAAATATTAATAAGTTATTTTCTAGCTCATTTTCTATTATATAACCAAATAGTGGAAAGTGTTTTTTAATTTATTTTTCATTATACTATCAAACATTAAAAAATAATTTATTTTCTTGAAATTTATTTTTTTAAAAAAATATTTTTCAACAAAAAAAAAACATCTAAACAGTGGAGAGTAACACCCAACGAAGTAAGCCTAGCGTACAATAAATGTGTAAAACAGTGGAGAAGCATGGACTCACGTGTTGTTGTGACTGCCGACTCGTGAAATCATGCATTGCCTTTATTAAGGCACACATTTTAAAGCAAATCGACAACGCCACTCCTCCTCTGCCTGCTCGTATCAGTGGTGAAGCTCAATGCCACATGAGATGGGAGATCAAGTCACTTGAAGATTTGACTTGGTTGTTTCTCTCTTCTTCTCTCCCTCTATCACGACTGCTAGTCTGCTACTACTATTGTTACTATTGTTTGCTGCTTCCAGTATTGTTGTTGTGAGACTGGTTTATTCGGTGAAGGTTTGTTCAGTGATGATCGAGAGTGGCTCGAGTTTTACTGGCGTAGAGGAGCCTTTAGGAGGGTTGTTGTTGTGGAAGAATATGATTTTCGAGTATAGATAGAGAGAGGCCATGACATATGGAAATGGTGGTGGGTGTGGTGGTCTGATCATTTTCTGCGGTGCTGTGGATGTGCGATCGTTGGTGGGTGATGGTGTTGGCTGGATCGATGGTGAAGATAAAAGGAGAGGGGATGCTGTCGTTTTTCTTTCTTCTATGTTTTATTTTTATTTTTAATTGCACACATTTTCCTCTCTCGTGTCAATTGTTTTTTTAATTTTCCTTCTGAATGTTTTTTTTTTTCCCAACTTTTTTTCTCCTTTTCTCTCTCTCATTTTTATTCAATTTTTCCACTCCATTTTTTTCTTTTTTTCCCTCAAATATTTGTTATCACTTTCTTTATTTCCACCATTTTTTTTAAATCTCTTCCTTTTTTTTTGTTACGGAACCTTTTTATTTATGTACCCTTCTCATTTTCTCCCATCTTCTGCTCTTTTCTCTATTTTGTTTTTATTTTTTTTTTCAACCTTATCCCTTAGCTGTCCGGGAAAGAGTTTGCAATGTTCACATTAGTCCCATGTCTCATCAATTATACTATGCTCGCCAAACCTTGATTTTCTTTTTCTGATTTTTTAGAAAAAAAATTTATTTTGAAAATTCATCAATATTCATTTTTTGTAGGATTATCAACTTTTTCATCCCTCCTCTCCAAAAAAATTCTTACAATTTGCTTCTATACTGGCTGCTTCAATCTTAACACGTCATTGGTTAGGGTTTGTTCGGAAACGCGGTTGAAACCGTCCTCTTTCAAATTTTAATTTTTTTTTTTTAGATTGTTTTGATGTGTTGATTTTAAAAATAAAAAATATCATTTTGATGTATTTCTAAGCAAAAAGTACTTTAAACTACAACAGCTATTATAATTTCAAACAATTCTCATTGATTACGAAAATGGCCTCGCTCTACTGTGTACAGGCTTTTCCTACCAAAGCATACTGATTAAGACTGTTTATTTGTTTATTTCTGTCTTCAGAATAAGAATGCATTTTGTCTTTGGATTCCAAACAACCATGGGCTAGCTTGGCTAAAACTGGGATTTGAATTGTACAGTACATCTTTTTTTGTCTCTCTTCAATCTCGATAGACACGTGTGGTCGCTGGGGTCAAATTAACAGGTACCAAAGAAGACTCTATAAAAAAAAACAATTGCGGACTAGGAAACCTAAGAAAAGAAATTCATGTCAATTGAACAGTCAAGAAATATCAGCCGCAGACGAATTAGGAATTGGAATTAAGAATTGGAGTTTATAATTTTTTATTTTATTTTTAAAAGATTATTTTGACTTTATGGTCCAAATCATAAATTTGATAGGCTCAATATATTTTTTAAAAAATATTATTTTAAAATTTTTTAATCAAATCATATTTTTAATAATTATTTAAATTATGTTTAGAGCTCTCAAGTTCAGATGAATCTCCACACTATTTAAAATTTTTTATACTAAAAAACACAAAAGAAACCTAGACATTTTCTTATGTTAAAAAAACTAAAATGAATACGTGCCATTAATCTGTTCTTATGTTTGATGGGCTAATACGTGCCAATAAAAAAACTAATTATTTTAAAATACAAGATTTGACTAATTGATGCAAGGAAACCCACCCTTCGATGCACCATAATTAGCAAGTGATCATCAATCAAGCACATCATTGAGTTAAATAATCAAGCATGCATGCGAATGACGATCATTTTAACTTTAAAATATATACAAAATTAGCACAGACCACTGTCATTTGCCTATCATTTGCTTATTCGTCCACGAAAGGAATAATTGCAAGTTCCTTCCTCCGTCTTTGTTCTTCTCTGAAAAAACCTGTACGGGTCCCTGGATCAGTTCCTTGTGCAAATTATGGTATTATTTGTTTTTATATTTTAAAAATTATTTTAAATTTTTTTTAATTTCAAATTAATATTTTTTAATATTTTATACTTTAAAAAACAATCACAACCCTATTCTAAAATAATCATCCTGGCAAAATCAGTTTTTTGTTTAGCCTCCGCTCAGAGCACGGTGCTTACAGCATCTAGTCACCATTCCGTGTTGCAAACTCCTCTTTCATCTCTCCTTCCGATCCAAATACAAGATTTGACTTTTGAGTAGATTGGACAGCTTGAGTAATTTATTCTTGGCAGGAAAAACAATCGGTGACATAGTATCAGTAATTAATTATAATAAAAAATACTAATTAACTAAAGCTATTTGCTACTCGAAATACTAGATGTAATTCCACCTTCATTTTGTTATCTGAGAGATCTTCAAGGTCGTAATACTAGATGTAATTCAACATAGACTCACATTTAAAATCAATATATACACCATCATAGTTACATGATTGTTTGCATTTTAATTGCCAACTTGACAATAGATTATGTATGATAGCTTGCTAATGTTAACAAACAAGAGTATCATATTTGATTTTTAAAAAACTAATCTATCAATAATTGATAAAAAAAAAAAAGACTAGCTTTTATACTATATATATTGAGTCCATTCGGCTGATATTAGTCTCGAATGATGTTATCCATTAATTTATTAATTAACACAAATAAAAAATTTCTAATCTTTTTTTATTAATTTATTAATTAAAAAAAGTGTGTGCACGCGCGCGTGTTTATTTATTTTTTATTGTCTTTTTTTTTACTTTGTGTTAAATCAATGACAAAAAAGAGGAAAGATAAAAAAAAAACTTAATTAATTAAATTTTTTTAATTGCATGTAGTCAAATCTCTCAAAAATATAAAAAATCATATCGTTTAGTATTTCTATATGAAAATTAAAAAAATATGTATTTGCGTGTATTTTGGAATTTAATAATCAATTTATTGAATCCATAAAAATTTGGCTAATATTCTAATTATCACCAATCCTTTAATTCATGAGAATTAATAGTTAATATTCTAGTATAGAACGTTGGACCTACAAGTGAGACTGATATTTGAATATCAGGAGTTTACCCGAAAATTCTTAGAGTTATTCTAAATATTTACCAATTTTAATTGGGAGTATTTTTCACTGCAATATACAAATTACAAAAAACCTTTTTTCATAAGAATTTATTTCGATACATGAGCTCATAATGAATTCTAAACACCAAATTTATTCACATGAATAAATCTCAATCCTAACCCATAGACAGACTACCGGTTATGAACCCATCAAAACCTTTAAACCACAATCAAAACCACACAAAACCAGGTAGGGTACATTAGGGGTACTAATACATTTCTTAGCCACAACTAGTCATTTACCATTTGAATATCTGATAAAACCAGTATACTTGAGTTTCCTAGCGATCCTAAATCAAACAAATAGGTGTTGACTCCAACGACCCCTCGATATCGCGCGTCCACGTGCGATCCTTTTAGTTGCTATTTTTTATTTTGGATTTTTTGTATAATTTCATCCTTCAACGTTTTTATTTCTTAGGGATTGAGCTTCATGATTTTTTCATGTATGGTGCTTTCAGTCTTATGACACGGGTCATTGGTTTAGAAAGTTAACTGGGATTGATATTTTTTTTATCTTATTTTCTTTTCCAATATCATCATTCAACATTTTTTTTCAAGTCCTTTTTCAGGTGGTTTTTTTATGGTATCATACTTCTATAAAGTTATCCCGATCTCATGTGCCGGTCATAAATTTTGCTTGTTAATCCATCTTTGCTTAGGGCAATATTTTTTTAATTTTTTTGTTGCCTCATTTTCCTATCATATTATTAAATTAATCAAGATTTAATCCAAGTATCAAATTTCTCTTACTTATTTAAAAATATAATAATCTTTTAAACTTTTTTTTTTTCAAGTTAAAAAAATTTAGTTTGGCTCGCAGCATCACATGAGTTGCCAGTCTAGTATCTCACTAAGCAGTTAACCATAAGAGTCAGAGCATGTTTTTGCACCGACTTGAACCTTTTCTTGTCAGCTGATGTCTGCACCAAGCTAACAAGGGTAAATTATGATGACGTGAGTCACCCATAAGACAATAAGTTATATAGGATAAATTATAAAAAATATTATAATTTAATTTACTTTCAACTTTTGCTGGAAGTGGATCGTGAGCACTTGAAAAACCCTGACATTATTAATTAATTAACTATAAACTAAAAAATAAAGTTCCTCATAAAATAATATTTATTAAAATAATATTTTTTTTCTCTAATTTTTTCTATCAATGTTTTTTTTTTTAATTTCATCTTTTAATATTATATTTATTTTATATTGAGTTGTCACACTCTCATTACACAAATTACGGGCCGTCACAAATTACGGGTTTGACGGCTTAACATCTAACTGACTTATTTTTTTATTTTTTTTTAATTAATTTTTTTTTTAATTTCATCATTTAATATTGGATTGATTGAGGTTTTATTGAACCCCTCCTCATAAAGAATTATTCATTGGAATAGTGCTTTGCTTTTTTTTTTCTTCTCTGATTTTTTTTTCAATCAATATTTTTTTTTTAATTTTATCATTTAATATTATATTTATTTTTTATTGAGTTATTACACTCTCTTGATATGGGTCTCGAGTTTGATGAATAAACCCAATTGACTCACGTTTCTTTTTCTTTTTCTTAATAAACTTTTTTTCCCCAATATCATCTTTTAATATTAGACTAATTGAAAATTAGACTCCATAATTTATTTTGTTTGTTTTTTATTATGTTATTCCAGCCTCATGAACAAAGAATTAATTATAAACTAAAAGAGAAGGTGGTTTTATTATGCCTCTCCTTACATAGCATTATTCATTAGAATAATGCATTGATTTTTTTTTTCTTATTTGATTTTTTTTCAATCAATGTTTTTTTTTTTTTTAATTTCATCATTAAATATGAGATTTGTTTTTTATTGAGTTATCACACTCTTAGGACATATATTGTAAGTTTGACGGGTTAACCTGCTAACTTAGTTTTTTTCTTAATTTTTTTTTTCAATTTTATCATTTAATATTGAGTTGATTGGGGTTTCACTGAACCCCTCATCACAAAGCATTAATCATTGGAATAATGCTTTGCTTTTTTTTTTCCCTTCTCTGATTTGTTTTTCAATCAAAGGTCAACTCTTTCTAGTTGAATAGATGTCCTAAGATCTAGGCTCAAATGAAAAACTATATCATATAACATTCTTATTAGCACTTGAAAATTATTATTTCCTGCTTACTCCTATGATAAAAATGGTACTAGCTGTAGCGTGATAAATGATGAATTGCTCTTAATAATTTTCATATCCTGGTATATCAAATGGAGCATAGTAGAATACTTTTAATGAAATATTACCTATATGAGTGAGAAATATGACCATTTCTTTAAGAATTTTAAAAAGGTTGAATTCTCTAAATGAACACAACTGTGAGTGCAAAATAAAACTATAGTGAAGAGTTATATGAGCACTATTGTATTGATTTACATAAAAAACTAAATAGTTCAGGACATCACAACCATTATTTAATGAGTAAATCTGATAGTATTTCACTAAGAAATGTTCAAAGCTAAAAACTATCTATATCAATGTAATGATCTACCAAATCAGAATCTTTCTGTGAATTTTTTGAGTCTTTATACTAGTCAAGCATTTTTTATTCACGTGGAGGATTATTGGAATTGGTTTATAAAACATGTAATGGGCCTTTTAAGATCAAATTATATATGAGGTTAAAACCATTTTGGATTTTGTAATCCAACATAATTAATTCAACATGGAATATTACACATGTTTTTAAAAACAATTAAAAGTGAATGAGGAATTGTTAATAGATTTGTGGATTAGATAATGACTTGTGAATTGACGAGTTTGGGCTTGAGTTTAGTTAATGAAACATATTTGTTATTATGTTCCTGCTTGATCAATAATTTTTTTTAGTACTTGAACCAATATATTAATTATGTGATGAAAATTAATGTTATTATGAGTAATTTATAAACTATGAATATTCATCATAATTAATAAACATTCATGAATTATGAGAATTAATGTTTTGGTTTCCAGGTTCTATAAATATATGTTTTGGATGGGTGGAAAATCATATGAAATTTCTTGAGTTCTTTCATTCCTTTACTATTGTTTCTCTTAGACTTGTTCTTCTACTATTTTCTTATACTCTATAGCTTAAGTTCAATTTTTATAGTGATATATTGAGTGTAATTCCTTTAAGTTTGTTGATTTTATTTAAGAGCATACCTAAACAAGGTGTTGGAATCCCGAGAGGTTTATTGAGAAAAGTCTTTTTACAGTAAGTGAAGAACAATAAAGTCTTAAGGATAAATAATTGCTGAGAATAACAAAAAATTTAGCATGATGAAATTCCAAGAGCTTCAAGAAGCAATTGATTCACATGCTTTTACTTTAAATATTACTCCAATATATGCTTCAGGATGCATGCCGGAAGTTAGTTTTAGTCTCTTATGTATAATTTAATGCTTGTTTTTATATGCATCCTAATTTTATGTTATGATTTCAAGTTTACACGAACTTATAATCTTGCATGAATGTAAACTTAGTTTTTTAAACAACAATATTTTCTAGTAGTATTATATTAATTAAAAAAACTTATATTCATTAATGTATTAAATTAAAATATATATTTTTTAAAATTAATATAAATATTCGGTTCAGTTTACATCTACATGAAATATAATATTTTTATATATTACATGTTTGAAATTTTTTTTAAATTACCAAACTTCCTGTCAGATGAATTAAAGATCGGCACGCGGTGAGGTCAGCTCCTAGACTTCTTATGGGATCTAGGCAATTAACGTAATTATTGAGACACACGATGGCAACTATGGAATTGAGTCACGCGGTGCTATAAATAGAGACGGTGTTTTCTCTTCTACAGCATCGCGCACTCTTCATTTACCTCTCCTCCTGGAACGTTCATCCACGTACTAACACACAGATCTCCATAATTTGTGTGTTGTGGTATTTTTTTTCTTTCTGATTCTTGAATTTTCTCGAGAAACAAACAGAACCAAACTGTGTTTTATCTTTTTTCCTTTGTGAATCTCGATTTTTCTGGAGAAACAAAATAGACCCAAATGAAGAGCTGAGGACAGAACTGCACTTACTGTATACCACAAGTATTCTTGCATATAAAGCTGAATATTCAGGTGATTCTCGATCCGTCTCTTTTATCGATGATAAAAAAGTCAAAATCCTTGAGTGTCTCTTTTTATTCTTTCTTATTTTCAACAATAATTTAAAGTTTTTTGCATTTTTTTCTGTGTGCAAATTCTCTCTGAGCTTTTGAGTTAATTTGTTTCTCTCTGTGAAAAACTAAAAAAATCAGAAGAGAGAGGATTTGCCATTGTTTCTCTACGTTTGTGTTATGATACGCACGTATATACAAATGGTTTTATTTTTTATTTTTTTTCTAAGTTGCAATTTTAAATTATCCATAATCTAATATTTGTGGTTTACAATTAAACCGGTTTACCCTCCCTCTTTCACCGTCGTCCCGGTTAAAGAGTTCTAGAACATCCGATACCAGACCTTATTCTGTGCTCCACCTCCGTTTTGTTATTTCTTTTTTTTTTAAGGCAGTTTAGTTCCACAATAGGATAGTTGTACTTCATTATTACATTCTTCTAGACTTTGAACCTCGAGAGCCCGTAGGCTGTGTCCAGCGTTGGAAATGAATTGAAATATTTTTTTATTTTTAAAAATTTATTTTTAATATTAGAATATTAAAATGATTTAAAAAATTAATTTAAAATAAAAAATTTTAAATTTATTTGAAAATGTTCTTAAGAAGCAAAAACAACTTTTTATACAATCATATCAGTTTACAATATTCAAATATTATTTCGAGTCAAGTAGTTGCCTTTTACTTTGTAAGAAAAAAAGTCAATTTCGACAATACAGAAAGTTTTTTTGGTAATGTATAACTTTTCTTTCTATACCACAAAGATCTCAGTATTCATGACTATCGAACTAATTTCAGCCATACAGTAGTTTCATTGCCGTGTTCGTAGGATTTACTTTATGTTTTTAGGGAACATCCCCATCCTTTGCCATAAAAATAAAATAAAAATAAAAAACCGGGTGGCGCCCACCTGAGATTCCTTTCCTTTTTCTTTTTCTTTTTCTTTTTATTGACAGGTGTCCCTGTCGCTTTTTAACAGTAACTCGTAATAAATTCATGTATTTTCTTAGAACTTATTGTAATAACTTGAAAATATCACCATATCAAATAATAGTTATTTAATGTGATTTACTCTTATTTTTTGTTTAAGATCTTGGTTTTTATTTTTGTTAACGTAATACAACAATAAATAGAGTGTAATAATATATTCAAACAATGCTTAATGTATAATTTGAAGTCTTAATAAAAGGCGATAGCATCTCTGCTAGTTAAGGCAATCCTGAGTGGTTTCAAAAAGGATTGTGAAAATATGCACTGTATGTAATATGCTTACCATGTTTTACTTTGCTATGGACAGTCAACCGTCATTAATCATTATTAATATATACCAACACAAACCGTGTTACTAAAATCTCGTGGGGTGAGAACCCCAATTTCCTGGCGGTGAATTCAGTGTTTTATTTGGTGATATACAGATAATGGCGGCCTTGAATGCCACCGGAACGTTGTCATGTCCTAAACCAATGAAAGCTACATCTAATGGTGTGTTTCAAGGAGATAATCCTCTTGACTATGCATTGCCTCTGGCTATCCTCCAAATATGTCTTGTTGTCTTGCTCACTCGTATTCTAGCTTTTCTTCTAAGGCCTTTACGCCAGCCGCGTGTAATCGCCGAGATTGTTGTAAGTTGCTATCTCCTTTTTAATATAGACTCTTTTTCAATGTTTTCATTTTAGGTGGCTGCAAATTTGATCTTGACCAAGTCTAAGTCAATAATGTTGCATATTTTATTGGCTCAATGACTTTTTTGCATCAACAGGGATTCTAAGGGTTGTTTTTGTAGCTGAAGCTGTTTCAAAGTGTTTTTTAAAATGAATTTTAGATCTTTTTCAATGGTTTTGATATACCGATATCATAAATTAAAAAAAAATATTTGAAAAAAAGCATACGCGACTCGGATATTTTTCTTGCGAAATTAGATAAATACATACACAACTTGTATGATTCATTAACGGATAAATATAAAATTCTTTTGTCTTCGAGTCATGTTCTTATTATTTTTTTAATGGCTAGAGGTATCCTCAAACAGCTTTCACAAATCATATTCCTGTTAATTTAAGAATATAGAAAAAAAAGATTGACTGGGTGTTCTTTTTTCATGGTGTTTGATGGTATATTCTTTGGAATAATTGGCTAAATATATAAAATTCCCAAGTGGGGAATAATAATTTGTGCATAGGTTTTGAGGATTTTCGCATGGTTAATATAACATATATTGTGGTGTATCATGATTTGATTTCTGTTTACTGTAGTAGTTGGTAAAGCTTATGGATCCAGCTCCAGCTGTTTTAGTTATTTTAAAACATGTGCAAGGCGAAGAATTTTCATCCTGGTCTCTACTTGATAAGACAATTGATTTAAATTTAAGAATTTCATAACCTGAAAAGAGAGAAAAAATTGGACATTAAAGTTATTTTGAAAATAAAATTTTCCATAATTGTTGTTAAGAAAACTAGAAATCTACATGCAACCACGTAGTGATCCTTGTGACAATTGATTTCAAGCTTGAGCGTGTACAGTTAATGTTAAAGTCTGTGTGACAGGGAAGGACTAAGAGAAAATTCAATTTGTGATGAACTTCTTAAAAATGGCCGCTTTTTGTATCTATTACATAAAGGATCTGATAGACAACAACCTGTAGCAGAGTTTGACATTTGCCTCAGCAGTTAATTATGAAATGGAGTCTTTCTGAATGCATGTATAGTAATTTTTGTTGCCTCTTGTTGATTGATGCATTAGATCGGTAGATGTTAAAACTATCTAGTGCGTGGTTTCAGAAACTCTTCGCATCATCTTCTGGTTCCCTGAGCAATCTACTAGTAGCAGAAGTATTAGCTGTCTTAATGAAATGAACGTGTATTTAGCCAAGAACCATAATTTTTCTAGCCTAACCTTGTTAAATCAATTGAAAAGCTGAATCAATTGGATTAATAGATGTCTGGAGATTTCACTTCCACAGCTTAAATTGGAAAATAGTAGCTTTATATGATTCATCATCACTTTCTAGAACAGGTTCAGGCGTCCTATTTTCGTATTGTTTTGCTAAATTTTTTGGATGGTTGTTACTGCAAGGGATGCAGCAAAAGAAATTCTCAATGAGACTATTAACGGTTATTTTTCGTATTGTATCTGTACTCTCATGCATTAAAAGTCTAATCATAGTTAATGTACATAAAAAAGTAAGATTTGTAATTGAAATTTTTTTTTTGAAAGGGAGGGATACTACTCGGTCCATCAGCTCTGGGTCGAAACAAGCATTATCTGGATAAAGTTTTCCCAGCAAAAAGCCTCCCGGTGTTGGATACTTTAGCAAATCTTGGTCTGCTTTTCTTCCTGTTCTTGATAGGCCTTGAGTTGGACCTGAAGTCCCTTCGTCGGACAGGAAAAAAAGCTTTAGGCATTGCTGCTGCGGGGATTGGCTTACCCTTTTTATTAGGAATTGGAACATCATTTGCCCTCCGTGGAACTATCAGCAAAGGAGCAGATAAAGCTCCATTCCTTGTCTTCATGGGGGTGGCCCTTTCTATCACTGCTTTCCCTGTCTTGGCTCGTATTTTGGCCGAACTTAAGCTTTTAACAACTGATGTTGGTCGAATGGCAATGTCAGCAGCAGCAGTCAATGATGTGGCTGCATGGATACTTCTTGCTCTTGCTATTGCCCTGTCTGGAACTGGCCATTCTGCCCTTGTATCTTTATGGGTATTTTTGTGTGGGTCAGGATTTGTTCTTTGTTGCGTATTCATTATCCCTCCTATCTTTAAATGGATGGCAAATCGCTGCCCTGAAGGTGAGCCAGTGGATGAAATATATGTATGTGCTACTTTAACTGCTGTTTTAGCTGCTGGATTTGTCACCGATTCAATTGGAATACATGCTCTCTTTGGTGCATTTGTTGTTGGAGTTCTTATCCCAAAAGAAGGAGCATTTGCTGGTGCTCTTGTTGAAAAAGTTGAAGATATTGTATCTGGTCTCTTTCTCCCATTGTACTTTGTCTCAAGCGGATTAAAGACCAATGTAGCCACAATTCAAGGGCTTCAGTCCTGGGGTTTACTGGTTTTGGTCATAACTACAGCCTGTTTTGGGAAAATTGTTGGCACTGTAGGTGTCTCTCTTCTTTGCCGAATGCCTTTTCAGGAAGCTGTAGCTATGGGGTTCCTAATGAACACTAAAGGCCTGGTGGAGTTAATTGTCCTGAACATTGGTAAAGATAGGAAGGTAAAGTCGAATTTGTTCTTAACTAATTTTAATCCTAAAGCCTGTTTTAATATGTTTGTACTCGGTATTCTTCCGTTCAAGACTACAATCATTTGGTTGATTGGTACTGCAGGTTTTGAACGATGAAACATTTTCCATCATGGTTCTGATGGCCATTTTCACAACTTTTATCACAACACCTTTAGTTATGGCAGTATACAAGCCGGCTAAACGAGCGAGTAGGGCTGACTACAAAATCAGGAAAATTGAGAGAAATGACCCCAATACTCAGCTCAGGATTTTGGCCTGTTTCCATTCAACAAGGGACGTTCCCACAATGATTAATCTCATTGAGGCTTCGCGTGGGACTGACAGGAGGGAACGACTATGTGTCTATGCCATGCACCTCATGGAGCTCACTGAGAGGTCATCCGCAATACTTATGGTACACAAGGTGAGAAAGAATGGGCTACCGTTTTGGAATAAGTTGCAGCAGTCTGGTAATAATCAAGTAGTTGTTGCTTTTGAGGCTTTCCGGCAGCTGAGCCGTGTGTCTATAAAGCCAACAACTGCAATCTCACAAATGTATGACATGCATGAAGACATCTGTGAGAGTGCTGAACGGAAAAGGGCAGCGGCTATAATCCTCCCATTCCACAAGCACCAGAGGCTGGATGGGACGTTTGAGACAACTCGGACTGATTTTCGTTGGGTTAATATGAGGGTTCTTGAGAATGCGCGGTGCTCAGTTGGTATCTTGGTGGATCGTGGGCTTGGTGGAGGCACACATGTCCCTGCAAGCAATGTCTCCTATTCTGTAACTGTTCTATTCTTTGGGGGCCGTGATGATCGTGAAGCCCTTGCTTATGGTGCGAGAATGGCCGAGCACCCTGGTATCAGTTTATCTGTTATTCGTTTCACCGCAAGCCATGAGATTGTCGGAGAAATTGTCAGAGTTGATATAAATGACAACCACAATGTTTCGATGGAATCAACTGATGATGAATTTATAGCCGAGTTCAAGAAGAAAATTTCAAATGACAGCTCGGTCAAATATGAAGAGAGAATAGTGAACAATGCTGCGGAAACTGTGGAAGCTGCTAAGGATTTTAGTCGCTGCAATCTGTTTCTTGTTGGCCGAGTGCCTCAGGGCCCTGTAGTTGCATCTTTGAATGTAAAGGTAGAGTGTCCTGAACTGGGGCCTGTGGGACATCTTTTGATTTCTCCTGATTTCACAACTTTAGCATCAGTCTTGGTGATGCAGCAGCATGCTAGCCCAGGATCAGTAGTTGGTTCAACAAGGGTTACAGAGATGCCTGCGGAAGATTCAGAAACTCAATACAATTGAGTTGAATTGATGAAACGTGACAAAATAGAGTAAATTTGATTAAATAACTTGTACAGGGGCAAATTTGCTGGATTTGCACAAACTAAAGGACTAAGTTGGGGGAGTTTTTCCGAGAGTAGTGCATTTTTTGGAAAGCCAGGACCAAGGTTCCGTCTAGGCCTTCTTCAGTCTATCGTTAGTTCATTATATTATTCTGAAACGCCGCCAATTAATTAACAAACTACTTGGTTAAATCAGTGTATTCATACTAGCAAACTGCTATCCACGGAAATAGTTTTTTTTATATAATTTTAAGATAATTTTTTTTAATCTTTTAATATTATGTTATTTTAGAAATTGTGTTTCGTAATTTTTTTTAAATTTTGTATACTCACAATAAATGCGCTATCAAGTAGGATTTTGATTTTATTTTTATTTTTATTTTCTTGATTTCAACCTTTAATATTAGATTTGTTGGAAATAAAACTTCATAATTTTTTTTTATGAAATTATCATGTTTTCATAACTCATGTTGCGAGTTTAACAAGTTTATCTAGGTTGATTTTGTTTTTTTTTAATTGATTTTTTCTTGATTTCATCCTTTAACATTGAGAATGTTGAAAATTAAATTTTATAATCATTTTCAATTTGTTTCTATAGGGTTATCTTGATATCATGAGTTTAACAGGTTGACACGAGTAATTTTTTTTGTTCTTTTTATTATTTATTTCAATTTAGTTTTTTAACACTGGGTTGATTAAAAATTGACTTTCATAATTTTATTTTGATTTATTTTTTATAATGTTATTACGGTTTTATGATTCAGGTCATAAATTTAACAAGTTAATCAAATATATCGACATTTTAATAATAAAAAAAATCATTTAATATATCATCATATCAATATTTAAAAAATATGAATACGCATCATATTTGAGTTCATGATTATATTTTTTTATTATTAGAAACCATGTTAACTTGAACATTAAAAAGATTAATCTTACCCTAATGATATATAGTCGTCTACTACTACGAGGCAGGAATTTTAATCCACTTTTGGGTCCTTGTTTAATCCATTCATTAGTCTAATGAAGTAGTTTTAACTAATTGGGGTCAATTCTAGGCTGGTTCGGGCCTTTTTTCTTCGACCTGTCATTGTATGAGCAACCTTCCCAGTCCGCATGAAGGCCCACCCACTTTC
Organism: Populus trichocarpa; assembly: GCF_000002775.5. Taxonomy (NCBI): domain Eukaryota; kingdom Viridiplantae; phylum Streptophyta; class Magnoliopsida; order Malpighiales; family Salicaceae; genus Populus; species Populus trichocarpa. The sequence continues at coordinate 15,273,284 of NC_037287.2, read as the reverse complement.
GGCCCAATAATCATCTTTATTCACTGTTAGAAATATAGTAATTTCAGGCTTTTAGCTAATCTGGGCTTTTGCAAATGTGAAACAAACGTTCTAATTTATTTACCTGTTATTATCAAACTCGAGAATACAAAACAGTAAAATTATTTCTCGTGAATACAAAACGGTAAAATTATCTTCTTTTCTCCAGTAAAAAAGGGGAGCACAACTCAGAGCATACACCCAACGAAAGGGTGTTTTCATTATTTTAATTTTAATTTTAATTGTAATGTTTTTATACTTATGTTCCAATGCCTTGCCCATACAATAAATTCCGTATATCTACGCACACAGTATAATTAAAATAAAAAACACAGACGTGACTTCCTCTTTCTTTTTCCTCGATTACGATTTATCTTCAATAATTTCTTCCTTCAAGTCGTTTTCATTACAATACCTGAAATCTCAAGATCCATATATAATTCTTAGCTTGAATATTGCAATCGATTGTTTAGATGAGAAATTATCAATTTCGGATGATTATTTGAATTATTCGAATGTTTTCCTTGTTTTACTTGAATTTTATTTTACACCACCAATTAATTCGCATAACTCAAACTTTAAATTTCGCTAATTGTTCCTCGAAAACTTCAATTACATAATAATCATTAGGCTCAATCCAAGAAAAACGTTAACACAAGCACGTTGGTTTTGAAAAATTATAAATAAAAAAATAAATTATATAGTATTGACGCAAATATTCATTAGAAAAAGAAGAAGCATTGATATAAATTATCTGCAACCCACAAAGTGATTCCACCTTGCATGGTTTCAGATGGAAAAAAAATGCACTGACTCTCCGTACTGGTTTAATTATTGGTTTTAGAAATTACAGTTTATATTCTATAATTACCTGAAGGTGAAGTAGCTTTAGCTTTAAGCAGTAGCAGTGACTGTCCAGAACTGGGGCCTGTAGGAGGGCTGTTGGCCTCTTCTGATTTCTCAACAACAGCATCTGTTTTGGTGGTTCAACAGTACAATAGTCAAGTATCTTTGGATTTAGCTTTGCAGAATGGTAATGAGTTTCTGGGAAAAGATTCAGAATCTAACTGATGGGTTTTTAGATTGAATCTTGGTAATGTTTAGGGAGCACATAATGAATTGTAATAATCACTGTTTATCATATGACATCAAATTATGTTATACTCGAGTTTGGGATTGGTCATTAATCCATTAAACTAGTTGAAGACCTAAGGTTTGTATCCCCTATTATCTAAACAAGGGTTCGAATGGTTAGGCTAGATCTTTTTAGCCTCATGGTAATGTATTAAGAGTTGATACTTTCCAGAACTTTTCGGTGGTTCTAGTACCCTACGCTGGCTGGGAGCTGATTGAAGATTAGTCTTTTGAGGAAAGGATGAAACCCTCTGGGCTAGAAGTTGAAGTTCATCAGCACATTTTATGAAGTAGGATGGGAAGGGCAAATCCTGCAGACAAGAATCGCAAGCTACATGGGGAGAAAGTGCCCCATTTCTTCTTAGAAAGTAGAAATGATAGTTTTATGTTTGGTAATCTCTCATGTTTGCTAATTTTTATGTATAGCACACATATTTTATTGTATAAATCTTATGTTTATAAGATTAATAAAGATTGAGAGATTTTCCTGTAAATGCTATGTGCCTTTTAATTTATAGCCAATTATAGAAATCTTCCTGCATGAGCAAAACACATAATTATAAGTAAATACAGTAAAAAAAATGAGGTAAAACTTGGTCTGGTTGGGACAATACTGTCACGTTTGGCTGAATTCTAGGGTGAAAAACTTAACTCTTCGACAACTACCATCATTAAATGTCATTCATACGTTGGAAAAATACAGCAGATTAATTAAATGTTGAAATGAAAAGATTTTGAAATTTGACTTGCCAAACCTCCTTGAGACGAAGTGGGTTGGAAAATGTCATTTTCGAAGCCCCCGTGTATCATTAGTGAGTTTGACACTGATCACAATCAGCAGAATCAAACCTTTGGTGTAAAAGGAAAAGCCTTGTTTGTGCAACTACAAGAATATAGTTCCTTAAAAGTAGCCATGAAGGCTAATTTAAAAATATAATTGTTTCTTCGAAGCACGAAGCAACACTTCAGTAATTAATAATATTTAACTATTGCAAGCCCAGATAGGTAAAATGCTCATCAGCTTGTTCTTGCCTTTACGGCCACTATTGTTTAACCAAAATTCCTGTAGTTTTAGTTCCTTTTCTATACTTTTAGGACCACGAGTTCTTAGTGCTTTTATGGATGAATATTTAAGTTTCCATGGCTGCGCCGCTGACTCCAACCTCCCATTTTAAACAGGCAGAAGCAGCTAACCACATGAGTTGGAATCCAATTAGCTCAAGTGCAACCTAACCAGAACTTGGTGGGATAAGCTTCAAGACGGCAATTTCTTCACCTTTTTCTTTTCCTACATATTAAGCCGGAAACACTTGGACTAACATAAGATCGTTATCTGGCTGTCCATTTTGAAACTTCCATTAAGTAGGACCAATCATATCAAATTTTCCACGGAGGACTTCACCAGATTAAACGAATATGTCACCGTAAAATCGACAAAATCTATTAATACGACATTATAACATGACATTTCGGCTTGTGGATTTGCTTATTAACTTAACATGAACAACAAGCCATCAAATTTGATTTGACTCTCATTTTTTGACCCTGTAGGATCTAAGTTTCCCAATATAAGGACAGGAAGTATAGAGGGAACCAACAAGTTCTAGTAGTTCTGCTCTTGTATGCCCTGCTTCTTTCCTCTTGAGATCATCTCTAGAAAGAAAATGAGAACTTCGGGCTTCGTTGCTATTTTCTTCATGATATTCCTTTCTGTATCCTCAGCCTATCCAGGCTGGAAGAAGCAGTACAAACCATGCAAGCAATTAGTCCTCTACTTCCATGACATTATTTACAATGGCCAGAATGCTGCTAATGCTACAGCAGCAATTGTGGCAGCACCAGAAGGTGCTAACCTAACCATCTTAGCAGGGCAGTTCCATTTTGGCAACATTGCAGTTTTTGATGATCCCATCACTCTTGATAACAATCTTCAATCTCCACCAGTTGGTAGGGCACAAGGCATGTATATCTATGACACCAAAAACACCTTCACTGCTTGGTTAGGCTTTACATTTGTTCTTAATAGCACAAAACACCAAGGGACGATAAATTTCATTGGAGCCGACCCAATTATGGTGAAGAGTAGAGATATATCAGTAGTTGGAGGCACTGGAGATTTTTTCATGCACAGAGGAATTGCAACGATAATGACTGATTCATTTGAAGGTGATGTGTATTTCAGGCTCCGCGTCGATGTCAAATTCTATGAATGCTGGTAAAATAGAAGATAGAATATTGAGTGTTGGTGAGTTAATATTAATGTATTGATTTGTTTTGTATTCTCTGCTAGAAGTGTCCTATCAGAAGTGCAGCAAACTAAGCTTGCTGCTTGCATGACCAAATAAAAAAGTCTGAAATATAATCCTTTTACTGTTAGTAGTACTTGGTTTTTTCTTACACTTTCTAGATGAATTTCGCCATTGTTTTTCTGAGTATTCTACTAATCTACAGTGGTGCAAAAGAAAAGAAAGCTTGATTAGAAATAATTGCTTAAATGTTCCCATGGCTGTGCGGCCGCACTTCGATTGGCGCAAGGCCAAACCATTCCGCAATCTCCCATTTTAGATATAAATTGTGAATTGTGATCCGAATTTAACCTCCCATTTTAGATATAGATAGTGATTTACTCTTATTCAGAAAAGAGGCATCTATTGGTCTTCAACTCTCTATCTGTCGTCACCACAGATCACCAGTCCCTCTCTTCTTTCTCTGACTAACCACACCACCAACAAGCTTCCCTTCACTCTCTCCCCGATCTCATAACACCTATCAATACAAAAAGAAAAATAAATTGAGCCAAAGAACAAATATGGAAAATATTCCAAAATCTTTCTCCTACAAACTACAAGCACAAGGATTTTGTAGCAAAGAATAGACCCACAAATTTCTAAATCAATAAAGTAGCTTTGATAGACTCGTAAAGAACTCATTTTCCAATTTCAAAGCTAATCTCGAAAAATCCTTGATTGTATATTAAAAAGACCTATAAAAAACAGTTATCCAATTTCAAAGCTTGGCAATAATCATTCCAAGAACTCAAAATTTCCTCATAACAATCCTACTAAAGGAGTACATAAAAAAGCTTTAAGGTAAAAACTCAAGGCCAAAGGAGAGAATCATGATCATTACTACTAGTGAATAGAAAGCTTAGTTCTTTATCAGCTTTAACCTTCTCCAAGGCTTCAAACAAAGATTTATTGTGCTTTTCTGGAAACCACTAAATTCAAATATATAAATCATTTTGTTAGGAAAAATAGAAAATTAGCATGTCTCAAAGAATAAAATCATAAAACTGACAGAAAAAATGGATTTACTTTTGCAAATGAGTTTTCCTTAATATAACCCTCTGGTTGTGAAGCAAGATCACCAATCATCCATGACAAAGCAAGACAGAGAAAGAACAATTCAACCTGAGGAGAAAGTGACCTAAATTTAGGAAGAGGAAATGATATATTTTGAAGAGAGAAAAGAGATGAAGAGAGAGGGGAAAGGGAGAGGAGAAAGGAGCAGAAGGAGAATAGAAGTGAAAAAGAAAAGAATAAAGAGAAAAGGTAAAAAAAAATTAAGTTAAAAGATATTTGTTTTTTTTTGCTAAAATCTGAATTTGACATTAACCCGATACGTAAAATGCTGGGTGGATTAAGGTAATCCCCCCTCCTCTTTTAAACCAGAATTGTCCTTATTTTGACGCTGACTAATGATGATCAAATTTTTAGTATATTTATATCTATATCCATACTCAAAACTAATATATATATATATATTGATTTAAAAAATATTATATATATAAGGGTAAGTACTAAAGTACCAATGGACTTGTAAAATTGGTTTAGTTCCAATTCTCTCAACATAAAATTTAAACAAAAAAAACATTAAACCGATCCTTAAAAACCCAAGAAATTCTGTAAGATTATACAAACCGATGTTATGATGTCACTGCCGTTTTTCCGCCCAGGTGCCACTAGCAACAGTGGCCGATCTACAAGCTTATTTTACTACTAATGATTTTCAAGATAATTTTCTTTTTAGGCAAATCCCACAATAATATGGTCTTTCTAGCGAGCTATAAGCTTCTAATGTATTAATGTAATATTGTGACGAGGAACAAGTTATCAAGGGTCATGCCCGCTTCACTGGAGGATATAAGTGATCATTTGCCAAAATTCAGTGCAACTTCCCTAAAGGAAATTAATAAGAATATCCATGGGGACCCTTTACATCGGAAAGAGAGTGGGTTGTATTTTTCAACTATGTACTGCTGGTTTGGTGAGGAAATTACTTGTAAATTTAGCTTATGTTAAATAACTTTTCTTCGTTCAAGTTTGAAAATTAGCATTAAATCTTTTTATTAAAATCTTCTAATACATGAAATCGATGTGAGAAATACATTATTGATTCCATTCAAAGAAAAAAACTTGGTCTTAATTCCATTATTAATTTCATGATTCTGCCCACGTCTTAAGACACTCACGCATGCATGAACCTTGATTTCACTTGAAAACTCAAATGGCCGCTGGTGCTCCATAGCATGCCATGCTACTTCTTCAGGGATTAAACACGAATTAGGCAAACAAACTCCAAAAAATGTAAATCACATTGACTCTGAATTGGGTCTTGGTCTTCTTGTCGTTCCACGCATGATCATTCTTTCTCCATCTTAGATTTGCAACTTGAGATGCATGTAGGAAACTTTGGATGTGCATGCTTTAGCATCTTTGACCATTCCTGCCACAATCTCCATCAATCACAACGTAGCGTTTGGCTTGGAAGAAAAGGAGTTGTATTCATCACTCCGTCTAAAATCCGCCCCATGACACAATAATGTCGAAGACTTTGAAAATCAAAAAGTTAAACAAATATCATTTTAAAGTAATTGATACGGCAACTTACCCATGTGAATTAATTAAGTACTGTAGTTTTTACTTCACCAATCCGTTCATTTCATGCTGTGGTAATTTACCTACCATTCTATTATTATTATTATTATTATCATGAATTGACTTTTGAGGTGAGCCTTATTTTACAAGCTTGCTGATGTGATATATCGAAGAATTAATTCAATAACTAATAATCAATTCAATGATAAATTACGCGCAAATGATTGTCATACTTGGATGCTGCTAGCATCAAGCCAAGGTAGCGCACACGATTAATCACGCCAATTTTTCGTGCCATTGTGTTAATTATAGCTTGATAGTGTAATATTCAAAACTAACTAGCGGTCGGAAATTGAACCTGGCTAAGACAGCCTAGGATCATGTCTTCCTCCAAGTCTTTACCGACTAGAATCTTAGTTGGTACCGAAATTGCATTTCAAGGGATTCGGTGGTGGCACAATCAAAACTATGTTATTAAATTAACAGAAGCAAAGTACTATTGGAATTGCTAGTACGTCCTCTTGTTGGAAAGAGCTCACCTACCATCCATGGAATGACCAAACAAATTGCCCAACTTTTCTTGAATCTACCACTTGGATAAAACAAATCAACACCTACCCCCACCAATCTTCCACCAGAATTGATTATTAAACACATAAGGGCTTCATAAAATAGTCAAACATAGGACCACATTAAGTGCATATTTTCTGTTTAATAGCCACTGGTGGATGTTGATTTTGATTCAAGAACATGGCTTTGTTTTGAGCATTGAGTTTATTAATAAGCTATGCGGATTGAGTTGGCTGACACATTTCTCCTCAAGTTGATGCTGATTTTACCAAATATTATTCTCACCTGCAGAACATTATGCAGAGAGTGAGTGGATTTCTCGATTGATGTTTTTTTCACATAATTGGATAAACTATGTTATTTTTTAAAATAAGATTTGAACTATATTATTTCTTCTATTTTTTTCTATTAGGCTTCTTTTAAAAAGAAGAAAAAAAACCTCAAAGCATGCGTTTATGATAGCCTTTTTCTGTGTGGTACCGTGGACTGCCCTTCTGGCTATCAAACCTACACTGTCACCATGGTTTTCTTAATTATTTATCACATACCTCATTTTATCCATCAAGTAAAAAAAAAACACGGCACCAGAAAATCCATGATACTTCAGAGAATATTTTTTTAAAATGTTTTTTATTTAAAAAATATTTTTTAATTTTTAATTTTTTTATATCAACACATCAAAAAAATATTAAAAAAACTATTTTAAAAAAATTTAAATATATATAAAAAAACATTAAAACTCACTTTCAAACACTCCTTAACCATGCGATCCAACCACAGCACCCAGCCTATACATATGAATTGTTTTTAAGTAAAGCTTCCCAGCTTTTGCGAGTAAAATCTATTCATTAACATAAACATTTTTTGTACTTTTTTTAAAAAAAGACCTTTTCTAATATTTTTATTGAGCACGAATATAAGTTTTTCATAAAAAAAATATAATAAAATTACAACTTATTTTTCATAAAAAATTTAAAACCATAATTTATAATTATTATTTTAATATTTTATATTTTTTAATAGAATATTAATTTTATTTCATTCAAATTAATAATTATGATGAAAAAATAAAAACTCAAATCATGCCGTTATATAACCTTTTTCTATGAAGTACTGTGGACTGCCCTTGGCTATCAAACCTAAAACCTAAATTATCATCATTGCTATCTTAATTATTTATCACGTGCCCGATTTTATCCAACAAGTCAAAAAAACACGGCACCTGAAATTTAAATTTATTTTTTAAAATTTATTTTTAATATAGCATATAAAAATAATATGAAAATAATAAAAAAATAATAAAATAATAAAAAATAAATTAAAACTTGCTTACAAACACTCCCTCCAGCTCATGTGATCCAACCATGGCCCCCAGCCTAAACACGTGAATTGTTTTAAAGTACAGCTTCCCATCTTTTACAAGAGTAAAATCTATTCATTAACATAAACTCTTTTTTTTTTTAATTTCTAGATTTTTTTATTAAAAAAATCCTTTCTAATATTTTTATTGAGAATGAATACGATTTTTTAATAAAAAAATATATTAAGATTATAACTTATTTTTCATAAAAAAATTAAAACTATAATTTAAAAGTTATTTTAATATTTTATATTTGTGATAATCTAATTATAGAATATTAATTTTATTTCATTCAAATTAAAAATTATCATGAAAAAATTTATATTGTTAATTGAAAAAAAAGAAAATCTTTATGTTAATTGAAAAATAAGATTTATAATATTAACTAAATATGAAAATAATTTTAGTATTTTACATTGCTAAAAGGTGTTTGTATATATAAAAAAGTTCATTTCTCATATTGTTTCATCATTTTAAAAACATTAAAAAAGTTGGAAAGAAAAACTAAGTAGAATCTATAAAATATATTTTATAAACTCGGTCCAAATATAAAAACTTGAAAAGCTAGTTTTTTAGTCTTTTCATGAGAAGAAATATTTCATTTGAACAAAAATAATCTTGATTTTGATTTTTCTGACTTCATCTTCCAAAAAATTAAAGTATTACTTTGTTTATGAAAAATCCTTAAATATTTGTACAAATTGTGACCGGATTACATATGCTATTTTTGTCGATTATCAGTAGCTAAGAGCAAAAAAAAAAACTTCTAAAGAAGGAATCTGGTTTCTTTATTATAGTCGGTGAAGATTCTTTTATTGGTTTGCAAGTCATGATTTTTCCCAGGCTGCTTGCTCGATTAATTAATTAATTAATTAGCTGTAAAATGAATGATAGTCTTGATTGATGGTTATGCCCACCTTCCCACTATGCAAGTGTTGTGTCCTCTTTAACCTGTTAGAGGGACAGAGGAATAAGCTGAACATGTCTTTTAGTAATGCTCAAACATTCCAAGCCAATTACTGGGATTTACAAGAGAGGCAATCCATTTTCTACCTTAGTTCAATCGAAGCTAATTTGAGTACGAGAATCTTAAAATTAATGAACTACCGACGGTACGTAATCGAAGAATCCTGAAGTACCTTCGAGTAGAAGGTGGATAGCCACCTCCCTCCTGTGGAATCGACGAAGTTCTAAATTCAATACTATTTATTATTTAACAAGATAATTTGATCACTGTGAGCGAAATGTATGATTATTCATGCCCTTTGATTTTCTATAGCCATCTCATTCAACTTGCAATGTCAATGTTGTTGCCTTCCTGGGCCATGGTGGTAATGGAAGTGAGTGTCCAGGAGAAAAATCTTCGGAATTTCTTTTTCTTATTTTGATAAAAATGATGTGTAGTAGGTAGCAAAGTACTGTATAGACAAATCCATTTCATATAATTAAAAATAAAAATAAAAATAAAATTCAACTGACCGTATATTAACAAAATTCGATTGGCCCTCGTTTTTCAATTGACCAGCTTCCTCGAAAGATCCAAAATGTTGCCCTTATATAAGGAGATGAAGCATAGAGCTAAGTACTCACTACTAGCTCAATCATCCAAATCTTTTTCTTTGCTCTTGGTGCTTCATTTGCCTCTAGATTGTCACTAGCAAAAACAAATAAAAATGAGAGCAAGCTGTATTCTTCTTTGTTTCTTTATGTTTCTTGCTGTATCTTCAGCCTACCCAGGCAAGAAGAAGCAGTACAAACCATGCAAGGAGTTTGTCCTCTACTTCCATGACATTCTTTACAACGGCAAGAATGCTGCCAATGCAACATCGGCAATTGTGGCAGCACCGGAAGGGGCTAACTTAACCATCTTAGCAGGGCAGAACCATTTTGGCAACATTATAGTTTTCGATGATCCCATTACCCTTGACAACAATCTTCATTCACCACCAGTTGGTAGGGCGCAAGGCATGTATATCTATGATACCAAGAACACCTTCACTTCTTGGCTCAGCTTTACATTTGCTCTTAATAGCACACAACACCAAGGGACCATAAGTTTCATTGGAGCCGACCCAATTTTGGTGAAGAGTAGAGATATATCTGTAGTTGGAGGCACTGGGGATTTTTTTATGCACAGGGGAATTGCAACTATAGGCACTGATGCATTTGAAGGTGATGTGTATTTCAGACTCCACGTTGATATCAAATTCTATGAATGTTGGTAAAGAGCAACACATGTATGCTTTATTAAAGATGGAGTTAATTATTGAGTGGAAACTTGGGGTATGCGCTCGTTGTAGTCTTTATTAAAGATGGAGTTAATTATTGAGTGGAAACTTGGGGTATGCGCTCGTTGTAGTCCCTTTTCATCGAATAAAACATCATATATTTAAGTGTTATCCTTGCGTTTTTTTACTTAATTTCATCTTCACTGCTTCGTAGCGCTGAGGCACTCAATGGCTCTTCATGTTGAAAGAGGGAAACAAAAACCATTAAGCTCAAAAAAGATGAATAGTTGGAACTTAAATTTCATACCCTCGTTTTGTTTAATTAAGAGGCTTTTCATCGAGGGAAACAATTAGAGAGTAATATAAAAACCATTTATGAATTAATTTAAGCTACATTGGTGCACTTAACTTTTTCAAGTATGAGATTATAAAGTCAAGAGAAGGAACTTTCCAGCTTTAAAAGCCGTCAAGTTCTCATCCAACATTTGGTAGACAAAAATTTGAGTCGGAGTCCTCTATGGACCACCCTTAATTAAACACTTTGTTCATTTGTCAAAGCCACCGGTACGATAGCTAGAGTCAATCTCTAAACTAAATACATATTTTTACTTGTTATTTCAACTTGGTATTTGAGTTTGGATTTAAATTGTTTTGATGGGTCATGTCTTAAAAGAAAAATCAGTCACAGCAAATTATATATATCCGGACCATATAATACAATCATTTAATATAAGATCGTGGTCAAACAACTAAATAAAATCCAAAAAATAGGGTCTGATTTTAAACCATTTCATCATAGGTTATTTAGAAAATAATAAGTATATTTATTTAGTTTTGTGATTTATAAAATGAGATGTAATTATGAAAGATAGGGTCTAATAATAGACCATACCATCTTTAGTCAATTATTAACTAATAGAGCCAATTAATACAAAAATACTATTTTTATTTATTTAATCTTGTTTTTTAATCATTAAGTATTTGTCTACTCAATTCATTAATTCAAATACACATGAATAACAAAAATATTACATCAATAAAGAAATGGAGTTATGACTAAGAAATATTGTTTTACTCCTGAATTTAAATAATTTGAATTCTTTCGAATATTGATTTTAATTGGCTTAAGTTTTTGTTTTAAAAAACCATCTTGCTAATAAAAAGACATGTTTTTATCAGACAAAAAATAAATACATAAGTAAGAATAGAGAATCTTAACTATTTTTTTTTCATAATTCAAATTATTTAAATTCTTACATATATTTATTTTAAGTCCTATATATAAAATTGAATAAGAATATGTTTTGAAAATTGATTCGCAGATATTCTAGGTAGTAGAAGTTTATTTTTTGTGTCCGCAGATTTACAAGGGAATCATACTTTTAAAATGGCTTAGAAGTATGACTCGGCGCAAACTCAAGCCAGTTGAATTTTTTTTATATTTTTTTTGGAAATGGTCTCTTTTAAAATTAAAATTCCTACTCCATGTATGAATACTGACTTTTGGTGACCTGCGAAATATATTAGAACTCGGCTTATATGGATTTTAATTAAATTATTTATAGTACTTTTATTACTAAAGAAAACTATATATTATTTTGATTAATGTTTAAAAAAATTAATTTTGAAGTAATTCATTTAGTTTCTTAAATAAAATGCTTATTTTTCTAAAAACAAATCTTTAGTTTAAGTTATCTACTTTACTAGTAATTTTAATTTAAATAATTTTACTAATAGTACAGAAATAACAGTTCATTATCAAACAATTTAATATGTTATTTTTGTTTTTTTTTTTATTATCAAACATAGAGGTGGTCAAGAAAGAGGAAGGAGTATAAGCATCTATAATGAAAGATTTTCACATAAAAAATTTAGAGATGATTAGTCTTTTAATTCTTAAAAAAAAGAAAAGGAAATAGGATATGATATAATAATACTTAAACCTTTTATAAACCAAAGTCAATGGACAAATAAAAAATAGAATGCTTCAACTATCATAGATATAGGTATGGACATTACAAATCAAAATGTCAAATTAATTTGAATAGAAATGGCAGTGAAAAATCTAGTTTTAGAGAAAAGAAAGATGAAATGTCTTTATTAATGATTTGTCAAATGAACAAGAGAAATCATCAAAATTTATAGTACCTAGACACTAGTTGTAGCAATCATATAAGTGAAGATAAGTCAATCTTTCCTCATTTAGATAAATCTTATCAAGATTTATAAAGTTTGGTAATGAGTTAAGCTTTTGTTATGAAAAAAGGAATTATAGCAATTCAAACCAAGAAGAATTTTGTTTATATTATCTATCACTGCCCGACATAAATCAGGATCTCCAAAATTAAAGGGGAAATTGAAAAAACATAATAATCAAAGAAAACTAGAAATCCTAAATTATGCACTAGTTCTAAAGATTCAAGTAAATGATTAATTATACATAAGGGAAGATAGACATCACCCTTATCACATTCTTTTAAACAAAAAGTCACAATTACTATGTGTTTTCTTTTAAATTCATTTTCATGCCATCAATTATCCTAATTGTTTCTTAAGCTTTATTTACAACAAATTCATTCTTGGTTCCTAAAAATAGAAGACACGTCAACTAGGCTATTCACAAAAAAGTTAACGTCCATCTCTAAAAATAGGAGACTTATAGATTAGGATATCCACGAAAAATATGAATTTCATCCCTAAAACAAAGAGACTTGTCAATTAGGGCATTCAAGAAATTTGACGTTCATCCCTAAAATAGAAGTCTCATTGATTATATCATTTTAAAAATTCAATGTCCATATCTAAAAATAGAAGAGTTGTCAATTAAGTTTTTCGTGAAAAAATTAACATCTATGTCTAAAATAAAAGACTTTTCGATTGAAGAAAACATTTATAATTATAAGCATCTCTTTTCTCTAATTATTAAGCTCAAGTCATTTTCTATCTCAAAAGAAAGAAGAAATATAGAAAAAATGAGGGTATTTTGGTTACAAGTATACAACCAATTTATCTATTTGCTTATTTTACACTTTAGGATACCGAAATTGAATTTTATTTTACAAATCAAGTCTCTAAACTGTGCTGAAATGTTTACCAAAACCCTAGCTGTGCCACGTTACAACATCACTATATCTCTAGGATTTCGTCAATGGATCGTTAGGCAATACTTCATGCTATAAGGATCTCTACAACATCGCGCGAGCAACTTACCAGTAATCTCTCAAACTGTGAGGAACAGATTATTTTGTTTTATTAAACTACAGGGATTAAATTACAATTTACGAGGAAAGAGTTGAGTCACCAAATTTGAGGGAAGTAGATAAGATAGAGATAATGTGGTAACCTGACAAGTAAAAATTGGCCGTGAAGACTGCGAGTGTTACATCAAGCAAACTCCCTCTCTCTCTCCCTAAACTGAACTTTAAAACTCAGCTTTTCTCTGAAGGCTAAAAAAGTGAAAAATGATGGTGGTGATTTTGCTTACTGAAGGTCCACCGTCCACCTAGAAGGGGGACTCAACCCCTCAATCTTCGTGGATAAAGTTAAGCTACTTGCAAGTTGCAACGTTTATCCTTAAAGGACATGATTAACGACAACCATCCTTTAATGAAACTTCAAAATTGCTTTTTAAGTATCATAGACTGTTTGGGAATGCATTTGAAATTATATATTTTTTTAATTTGAATTTTTTTGTTTTAAGATTTTAGATTATTTTGATGTATTAATATTAAAAAAAAATTATTTTAAAATATTTATAAATAAAAAAATAATATATTTTTGATTCACTCAGATAGCTGTCGCAAAACAAACTATAAAATAATGCAAATGTACAATGTCTGCAACGACTATTCGTGTTTGCAATTAGTGTCATTATCTGCTCGTTGTATTTTAGCAATTCTAAAGTGACGGCTGAACCATGCAGATGTGTTTTGCATTGTTATATATGACGTGGTTATTTTAAAAAATAATTTTAATTATGATTTTAAAAAAATAAATTTAAAAAATATATATTAGATTAAAATTAATACGAAATTGATTTTTACAAGTAAAATAAATGAAAAGCATGTCTTTATAAATAAAAAAAATTATTTTAACTTCTATAAAATCAAGATTTCAAACTCAATTTGTGTGGGGCTCAATGCAAGATGTAGAAGTTATTTGATTAACCAAGTATTTTTTTTTATTATTGGATAAAAAATAAAAGCAATCAAAATACTAAACACTTCCTGAATATCTCTAACACTTTCAAAAATTCACCTCGTAGTTATATTTTATAGACTGGATCCTTATTTAATATATTAAGTTAGGCTCGTGAGAAATACAAATCTAAAATTGGAATTAATGGACCACAGAGATTATTCATGTATCTTCTAAGGAATAAATAAAATTCATATCCATCTGATATTTTTATTTAGATCTTGACGTATCTAAAGGAATAGGAATGCCTATGAAGCTCAACATGACATTAACACTATGCCTATGAAGCTCAACATGACATTAACAATAGTAAAAAATTGAAGATGCTCGTACCGACTCATCACAAAAATGCATGAATAATCTCAAACATACATATGTTATTTTGATGTATTTTTAAGTGAAAAAAATACAATCATGTCATTTTTCATTTAAATATTGATTAATAACATATGATATATATGATGATGTTTTCTATCCATCAACTTCCATGTCAAATAAATACCATGGTTAATGAAAAAAAAAGGTGTAGGGAAAGGATGAACAAATTTAATACTTTTTTTGTACAACTTTAAATATTTAGGAATTGTTTGAAAATTTTTAGTTAGATTAATTAGGATTTCTTTTGTATTAGATAAAAAAAAATGTTACAGACAGTTTTAAATTTGATAATAGAGTTTAGGAGTTAAGTTATATAAGATATATTCAAACTGAAATAAATATAAATAGTTATATAAGATATAGAAATTGCAGGTCCCACGTTGTTTTTCTCTTTTGTACGAGATGCATATGCCCGTGATTCATGCATGTGAGAAAAATTGGAAAAGGCCAGGAAAAATGATTAAATATACCTTTTTTATTCTATCCACAAATCCTAGCACCAATGATGATAATAACTTGGTGTCAAATGCCAAAATATGTTGGGTTCAATTATCACTTCTAAACAAGTCACCTCAATATCTTTTGTAGATTAGTCGGCATGGAGTTTTTTCACTGAAAATAATTAGATATTTTTTTTTTCTTCTTATTATTATATATATATATATATATATATATATATAAAGGATAGATATATATTTTTATTATTGTAAAAGAATTATATCAATTCAATAGTTTTTTTTTTTTTTAGGTTTTATCCTCCAACATTTATTTTTTGTTTTCTTCTCATTCAATGAGGTTTTTCAGTTTTTTTTTTTTAAATAACATGGGTGGACTCAGTTTTTTTATCTTTGTAAAATTCAGCTTTTTTAAAAGGAATTTTTTTAATTAAATTAATTTATTTCATCCTTCAACATTCAATTGGTTAAGTGTTGAGCTTCTAAGTTGAGACTAAAATTAAAATTTAATGAATTTCAAGTTTGAGAGATTAATTCAGGTTTTAACGGTTCACCCGGGTCTGCTTGATTTTTTTCTTTTTTTAAGTTTATTTTTTTCAATTTTATCCTACATTATTTTGTTGTTGTTTTTATTCACTTTCTATGGGATCTCTCAATTGTTTTGAAAATAACACAGGTTGCCTCAAGTTTTTTCTGGCCTTTGTTGAATTTAGTTTTTTAAAAGGAATTTTGTTTTTTAATTAAATTAAATTAATTAATTAAGTATGAGTATGAGTATGAGATGTTTGCTTCATGGTGTTTTGTTTTATTTGCTTTTTGGGTTGCTGCTCTAATATTACGTGCAATCTCTTTTACTTGCCTACATCTTAGATTTTTCTTGTTTGTTTTAAAATGCTAGTATCGCATTAACATTCTTTTTTAAAATTTGCAAAAAAAATGATAATAATTCAACCCGTGATGTAGCGCAGACCATCTAGCTAATACTAAAACCTAAAAGAAGTAGGGTTGATCCAATTGATTCATTATTCATATGAACAGTGAACTTGTAGATTTATTTTTTAAAAAACTTTTTTTCTTTCAATCAAACCCTTCTATAGCGTAATTATAATATTATCATATTTATTAATATATTTTTATTCCACCATATACAAAATATTATGATTTTGTTTAAATGTTTTATTTTAAAATTGATTTTAAGACTACAATGGGTTTTTGTTTAGGAAAGAATACTTGTAATTTACAAAATGTTCCGAAATTTGCAAGTATTTGTTTTTTTATATATTATTAAATAAAAATAATTTTAAAAAGCATAAAATCAAATTAATTTTTTTTAATTTAATCTGTTGAATTTTATTTAATAATATTATCAAAAGATTCTTCACAACTTAGATATTTTTTATGTTTTTTAAAAAATGTTCTAACCTCTCAGCAGGAAGCAACCAAGTTGCTTTCAATGGCCTATCCACTTGCAACTTGCAAAGATCACAATTATGCACGTACACATGGCTTATTTAGCATTGTGGTTGAATTATTATTTTATTTTTTTTGTTTTAAATTAATTTTATTCTAATATTTGTAAATTATTTTAATATACTATTATCAAAAATAAATTTTAAAAAATAAAAACTATATATTATAAGAAAAGAATTAAGACAAAACGCAGAAGAGATATTTTCTTTTCCGTTTCAATAATTGATGTATGAGATTTTTGTACATATCAACCAATAATCTATTTCTTTATATTCTTCTTTTGAAATTCTTTTGTTAAAGCCTATAAAATTGTTTGCCTCTTAATTTTTTTTTACTTCGTTTATTCGTAAGTGTTAATATTTGATTTATCTTGTGGAAGCCGTCTCTGATATTAAAGTGTTTGAGAATACAGTAATAATTATTTTTTAAAATGTTTTTTTTATAAATATATAAAAATAATATTTTTTTTATTTTTTAAAAATTATTTTTAATATTTATACATCAAAACAATTCAAAATTTTAAAAAAAATAAACATTTATTCGATCCCTGTTTAGAATATAATACCAAAAGAGGTGGCTTAGCTGCATTCTATAATATCCTACTTGAATGTTTGTTTCTTGTTTTATTTCCGCATTTTTGTACCGTCACGTTAAATCCAAATTTTTAGGGTTTTTTTTTTTTTTTTTAAATAGGAGTTTATACTTTATACATGGTAATAAATATTCAAAATATCTTTGGCGGGGGCCGCGGTCTCTCGCGCTACCACTGATTCGTCTATTTAGTGGTTTATTTATGGAGACCATCATCGTTTCCTTTCTCATCCAAATCCGATAAAACAAAAACAAAAAATGAGCTGGTGCTGGTGGTCTGGTGCAACTGACGCTGCCAAGGTAAGAATTATACACCCATACATATACATTTATTTTTATCAATGAAGTTTATATCATTCAAAATATTTTTATTCAATCTGCAGAAAGAAGATGAAGCAACACGAGGCTGCCAAAGCGTAGCCTTGATTATAGGAGTTACCGGGATTGTCGGCAACAGTTTGGCGGAGATCCTCCCACTCTCCGACACACCTGGTGGCCCATGGAAAGTCCACGGCGTGGCTCGTCGTTCCCGGCCCAACTGGAACCAGGATCACCCAGTGGAGTACATTCAGTGCGACATTGCTGATACAGCCCAGACCCAATCCAAGCTTTCTAAACTCACTGATGTGACCCACATCTTCTATGTTACCTGGGCCAGCAAAGACACGGAGGTCGAGAACTGTGAGATTAACGGCCTCATGTTCCGTAACGTTCTCCAGGCTGTGATACCTAATGCTCCCAATCTTCGTCATGTCTGCCTCCAAACCGGAGGGAAGCACTATCTTGGTCCTTTTGAGTTGTTAGGCAAGATTGAAGCTCATGATCCACCTTTCACGGAAGACTTGCCCAGACTAAATGATTTTCCCAATTTTTATTACACGTTGGAAGATGTTATGTACGAGGAAGTGGCAAAGAAAGAAGGAGTGACTTGGTCTGTTCACCGGCCTGATGTTATCTTTGGGTTTTCGCCTCATAGCTTGATGAACATGATTGTGACTATTTCTGTTTACGCTGCAATATGCAAGCACGAGGGAGCTCCGCTAATCTTTCCTGGAACGAAAGAGGCGTGGAATAGTTATGCAATTGCTTCAGACGCGAATTTGATCGCAGAGCATGAAATTTGGGCGTGTGTGGAGCCTAAAGCAAAAAATGAAGCTTTTAATATTCACAACGGAGATATATTCAAATGGAAGCATCTGTGGACGGTTTTAGCGCAAGAGTTTGGGATTGAAAAGTATGGATTTGTGGAAGGGGAGAGTAGTGTAACTTTTGCGGAGAAGATGAAAGACAAGGGACCAGTGTGGGAGGAAATTGTGAAGAAGAATCAGCTACTGGCTAACAAGCTGGAACAAGTTGGGGGATGGTGGTTTGGAGATTTGATGTTCAGTGGACCGGGTTGTGTCACGAGTATGAACAAGGCTAAGGAACATGGATTTTTGGGATTTCGGAATTCCAAGAAATCATTTGTTTCTTGGATACACAAGATGAGAGCTTATAAGGTTGTGCCTTGAGCTGGGCGGATTCGGGTTTCGTGAGTATTACTATAATAATCTTTGTTTTCAAAATAAATATCGGAGTTTACGCTTCACGTATTATAACTTGTGGAGGCTGTTCCTTGTCTTAGACTTGGTTTGCTCCTTGCTTTCCTGGCTTGCTATAGCTGTTTACTTCTCTCCCCTTAATTTCCTTCTAAACCAGCTCTTGAAGGCGTTTATCTAGTATAAATTATCGATTATATGCAATTTAAGCCTTTCATAAGTTTCACAATAAACTCTTGAGATTGATTGAAGCATGGTGTTCCAGAGAAGGGGTTGTAACTGTATCTCAGTGATTTTACCTCAAGAAAATTGCATTTGCTGCTGGTCTGTTTCTGTTTCCTTGCAAAAACTATTAATTGCTTCATCTGATCATTTCTAATAATGCGGCGGTAGCAACCATGTAAGAGACAGAGCAGCATTTCATACTTGGCGTTGAACAAATCTAATTTGCGGGAACATCGATCTACCGTTGCTTCCTTATTGACTGCTAATTGACAGGCTTGATTGGCAAAGTATATCATCCTACATCTGCTGCCTTTCGCTGCAATCTGCTAATAGTTGTTTACAAATCAACGACATAACATGCCGTATGTAGTCACTTGAATTAAAAACAACCAAGTTAACATTTAATATTAATGTTAGATAATAATATAAATTATATTTTGAGGTTTTATATCTAAAATTTAAGTTTTTTAATTGAGATTGTTTTTTAATATAATATTAGAGTTTTGATAACTAAATAATCACAAATTTCAATTTCACGAACCTCATTTTCTCTTCTAATTAAAATTTAATTAACAGCATAAGGTAGTATAGGTATGTACAAGTTTCAAGTTTAAAAAGTTTTTATTTGGAGTATGTTAAAAAAATAATATAAATTATATCTTGAGATTTAAACTTCTGGGTTGAATTAATTTTTTAACACCAAAATAATTTTGTTGGGCCAAGCCGGTGCTTCTACTATTGCATATACACCAAATATGTATATGCAATGGTTAATATTAATGTATTTGTTTATAAAATTGAGAAAAAACTATTGAAATCAATATATGAATACTGATATGTTTATTGTGTATGTTATCTTTTTTGGATTTTTTTATAGATATCATTAATTGTTACCTCATATATGATACTGATATTATTTTTCTGGTTTAATGAATTTTAATATTAAGTGGACTTCTGTATAAGTTAAAAGATAATGTGTAAATTATTTTAGTAAAAGTGAACAAGCCCATAATACTATGTGGGATATTAATTTGATATAAAAAAATACTACATTTTACACGTGTAAATTACCGTTGAAGCAGTGAAAATTACTCAAGAAGTTCGGAGCATTACATAATGGAACAAAGAACATATAAAAGTTGTTGAAATGGTAGTGTTTTAGGCGTGTGCATAGAAGCATCTCCGCCATACTTGCCACGCATAGGTGGTGTTTCGGTGTCGAAATCAAGCTAGACAAGTGGCGGTGGATGTGGTTAGGTTGGATGATGCTTCTCGGCTGGTATGTGCTATAAGAAACATCTCGATGCCGGCGATGTTTAGTTCAGCCTTTCCCCTCCCTTTTTGTTGTTAGGATTCTGGTGCTTCAGTTGATGTTTCAATGCTAGGGTATGGTAGTGTATTTATAGCATACAACCTAGGTTGGTTTTAAGGTTTCCTCTTTTATTTTTATTTTAACAAGTGGGTCGAACAGACCCAGGCTTAGTGCTCATGTGCTACCTAGGCCCTCATTCTTTTTCCTTTTTTTTTTTTGTTCTATTTTTTTTTTTCCTTGAGGTGAAATTGGGTGATGAACTGATGATAGCTATCATATTTGGAGCAGCAGAGACAGACTGTGCACTTGCAAGGACCATTGAGTTGCTCTTGATTATCGGAATGGTAAAAAAAAATAAAAAAATTTTTGTTGCATTTGGTCAAGGTTGGAGATTCATAAACTGGTAGGTGAATCCCACATCAATCTCTTACATTGAGAGTCCAGCTTTTGTCATTCATCGGAGAGAATAGCATAGTATTCTTCATGGACATCTGATAAAAAAACTTGGAAAAAATGCAGAGATTATAGTGGCCTCTGTACGAGGATGACAGAATGTGGCAAACAGAGCTCTACTTCAATGGCTGTCTCCCCAGTTTCTTCCTTGTTCTTTTTTCTGTGGGGGATTCACATTCAGCAGGTCTGCTGCGATTTTGCTTACCCCTCCAACAAAAGGGTATTGAATTTGATAGTAATGGAATAGAAATTAGATTGCAGTTTACCAAAGGGGCGGAGCCAGGGAGCGGCTAGCAGGGGCCCGGTCCCTGCAAGGAATTTTTTTTTCAGCCCCTCCCTTAATAATATTTATAATTTTAATTTAAGTAGTAAAGCAATTAAAATCTTGCCCCTCTTAATTTTATTTTCTACTTCCGCCACAAATGGCCACCCTTTACCACCTCTCATCAACTTAATGGGTATTTTAACATTGTTGGTGCTGATTGTGGGTGGATACGAAGTTTATTTTAACTTGTGGGTGTTTGGTAGTAATGGAGTTTGGACTTGTTGATTGGATTACAAGAAAGTCGTCATAATTATATGATAAAAGCATATAGTTAGCTTGCTAAACAAAATTAAGCAAAGAGACGAGCTGAACATACAGATACAAACAACAATGGAAACAATATACTACAGAGCTAGAATTCTGTGTTGATTGACTACACTGGTTCTAGGAATCGATTGGGCAGAAGGGAGCTATTGAATAATCAATCAAAACATATGCAGTGCTACATTGAATGGGTAAATCCAGCTCTCTTATTGGAGGTACGGACTTTATACTTCATTTGTTGGAATCTTCAATTACAATAAGCACAAAAAATATGGCAACGATATTCGATCGACAACCACTTACATTCTTAACTTTCACTTGCAGTGCCACGATCATAATGTCCAACTTCGCAACAGACAACTTCACAAGTTTGTCTATTATATATGATTACAGCAACTAGATATATTTTTTAATTTTCAAGACATGTGGACTGCCACTCATTCTCCATTTTCTAATGTGAAATCTCAGTCATAAATTAGGTGAGTAGAGCACAGCAATCTCATCACCTCAAAGCAGCATTACCACATTGATACACTCTACAACAATGGCAGCTACAAAACTCATTTTAGCTCTTCTCCTCTTCCTTCTAGTTTGTAGCTCCAGTATTGCCAGCAGCAAAAACAGCAGAAGACCCAAGCCATGTAGAAGGCTAGTGCTCTACTTCCATGACATTATATACAATGGAAAGAACGCAAAGAATGCAACATCAGCAATAGTGGGTTCACCAGCTTGGGGTAACAAGACCAATTTGGCTATACCAAATCGTTTTGGAGACGTGGTTATTTTTGATGACCCCATTACTCTAGACAGCGATCTTCGCTCCACCCCCATCGGACGAGCACAAGGGCTTTACTTGTATGACAAGAAAGAAATTTTAACTGCTTGGTTTGGTTTCTCTTTTGTTTTCAACTCAACACAGCTTAAGGGTACTATAAACTTTGCTGGGGCGGATGATATAATGAAGACTACTAGAGATCTTTCTGTTGTCGGCGGTACCGGTGATTTCTTCATGACTCGAGGGATAGCGACATTGATGACCGATGCATACGAGGATGATCGGTACTTCCGGCTTCGTGTTGATGTTCAATTATACGAATGCTTTTAGCGAAGGACTCTGTCGGTGGTTTTAATTTGGTTTTGTTGTGCTTTGCTTTGTGTGATGCAATTTTAATTTGTGATGGGTGTGCTTTTTTCAGCTAAGGTAAAAGAAGTGTTAATTGAGCCATGGCACGATTGACAATTTTATGGTTGTATTTGTATGTTTCTTTTCTTAATGTAATTGCATGATTAGTGTGTTTATTATTATGAATATATTATTAAATAGATATTCATCTCCCTATACTTTATTTATTTGTCTCTTAGAAATATATTTATATATAGATTTATTATTTATACGTCTTTTTGTTAGAGAATAATATAATTCATATCCTGAAACCTCACCTAACAACTTAAACTATTTGTTTAAGATAATTTTTTGACATGATATCAGAGTCTTGATGACCAAGCGGTTACGAGTTTAAATCTCACCATCCTCATTTATTTGATAAAAATTAAGCACAAGGTAATGTGGGCATGTGTAAGTTTCAAGCTCAAAAGGCTTTCACTTGAGGGGATGTGTTAGAGATTAATATAAATCATATCATGGGACTTGATTAAGCTTTTGGGTTGAATTGGTTCTTTGACACTTTTAGCCCATAAATAAAAGTTATTTTAAGGTGATGTGTAGAGAGATTTTTTGGCTTCTCATTATATTTTGTTTTCTCTCTTTATTTGCTCTCTAGTTCTTCCTTTTAATTTTATACTATTTTCCTTTTAATTTTAAATTACTTTATAAAGATATAATTTTTTTCTTCGTCTTTCTATTCTATATCATTTATAAATTTAAAATCTATTTTTATTCACAATAAGCATATATAATTACACGGCTCTGAAAGATAATTAACCTCTTGAAAGAGATAATAGAATTAAAAAAATTCTTTAGAAGAGGTTATGATTTTTAGTCTTGTGAACAAGATAAATTCTTTTTAATCAAATGTATATATATGAATAAAAAAATTACAATAATCCATATTTTTATGTGTCATCACTACACACTTTTGTTTATGTTTTACTATGATATTATTATGATGGTACATATTGTGTTTGCAAATTAAATATTTCTTTAAAAACTAAAAAGCATGAACCAAACATATTCCCAACTAATCATGGAAAAAAGGAAAGAAAATTTTTTATCCATCTATTTTAGGATTTAAACTAAGTCTGTGCTACACAGGCCAACTCAAATTTTTTCAACTTAAAAAAATATTAAAGAAAAGAAGGTATTGACTCAATTGTGTTTAATAGGTTTGATTAATTCAAATAATATATAAAAAAATGCAGTGATAATAAATAAACAAAAAATTGACAACATAAAAAAGCCAAAAAAAAGATAAATAAAGTTTTTTTTTTTGCAAGTTTAATATTTTTTTGTGTTTAAGGACAATATAGTATTTACATATCTTTTGAAATATTTTATTTTTAAAAGTAATATAGTTATCATACTGTACATTTAAGAAATAAAAAAAATCAAATTGCCCCGAATTAATCTATACTTTTGAAAATATCATTCTTCTCCTAACATCAACATCAAGCCCATTGTTTTTCATTTTAATGCAAAATAGTAATTATAGAATAGTAAATTGTGGCGGGTGCACAATTAATTCTCCATGGGTTTTAAGTTTTGTTGTAATTTTAGGCGAAACCTCAATATAATCCGCAAACAATGAACTTATTCTTAATTTAGTCAAAATATAAATTTTATTAATTAGATCTACAGAATATCATCCATTTGTCAATTGAATCTTACGCTCAAAATCTTCTCACTGAAAACTTCAAATTCTCGATTTAGATAGTTTGGGAACCCATAAGATTGTTTTTTTTTTTTTTTTTACTAATAGAAGGTTGCAGTTGAATTTGGAACTTGTATAAATTGAAAACCCTACTGAACTATTGCCTGAAAATGCCAATGTTGTTCTTCTATATATAAAACATGGGTTAAATATGGTCTTTTGAAAACTAGAGGACTAATTCATTACATTCTAATAAATATAGAAACCAAGTTATAATTCATTGTCATAACAAAAAAGGCCAGATTGTGTTGGCGCTATACAACACACATAACTTATCCATCATCTCGTAAAAACGGAGAGAACCAAAGGTCCACGGAAAAGCAGTTGGGTGAGTGACACTGTGACACAGAGAGAGATGCCAAGCTTAACGCTCTCAGAGAGCAGTTTGATGGCACATTCATTGCCCCCATGTCCTAAACCTCTTAAACCACAAACCCTTTGCTTCCTACCTTTGAATTCTTTCTCCAAGAAACACAACTCTTCTAAGTTTTCCTATGGAAACCACCCAAGTTCTATTTTCTCCAGGTAACTCTTCTTGAATTTGCAATCTCTTCTTTTTTCTATGTTTCTTTCGCTATTTAAGCTTCAAGGTTCTGCAACCAACACTGAATTCTGAAATGATGTGCTATACAGTTAGTGGTTGAATTTGCAAATTTCGATGACCAAAATCTATTGTGCAGGTTTTCAAGACAATGCTGCGTGAACTCATTTGAAGAGACATTTGGACTTGTTTTATCGAAGCATTCTAAGAATCGGGATGGCCTTGTAATGTTTCTAAAAACAATTCCTTGTATATAAACTTAGTGCGTGTATATTATACACCTTAAATGCAATTCAATTTTATTTTATTGGTATCATAATGCAATGCCATTTAGTGGTTTAGTTGAATGTGGGACGGTTTTATTTGAATTTTTTTTTTTTTTTTTTGGAAAGATTTTACCAATTTTGATATAAAAGTTCACTTTTTTGTTGTTTCTCTTCTCCTGTTTTGTATTTTCATGGGGATGCTCTGCTATGAACAGGGGCTTAGGGACCTTGGTTGCAAGAATTACCAAAACACCACAGGAACAGTTTCAGTTAAATCACTAGTGAAGAAAAAGTCATTAAGGGAGAATCATACGGTGGCCTCTGCACCATCAAATGGCGGTTTTCTGAAGATTTTGTTGATCTTTGGATATCTAACACTTCAAGGCTCTCGGCCAGCAGTTGCTGGAACAGATATCTCAACTGCATTGCAATCAATTCCTTATTTAGGGGACCTTGGTGATATTAGCACAGGTTTTGCTTCAGTTAGGAGAATCTCCCTGTATCTTTTATAAATGACATTTTGTTATGCCTAGAAGCTAGAAATTAGGTCTTACTGAAATTTCCACATCTGCTTAAGAGTCTTTCATATTTCCTTTCATCAGAACAACTAATATCATCAATGCAACTTTTTTGGTTGCAGGCATTCTTGCTTATATTTTTCTCTGAACTCGGGGATAAGACATTTTTTATTGCTGTAAGTAACTAAGATTTTCCAAGTGACACTTCATTATGTATGCAACATAAATTTGTCACTACTCTTTTCCAGTTGCAACCTAATGAATGATTTGAATCCTTTGTTTTCCCAAATGAGTATGCATGCTTGTGTATCTATTATATATTTGTTTGAAATCTGCATCTGTGAGTCTGTGGCTTGGCATGCAAGAGAGGTTAAGCCTGAAGGCTCTTTCAGCAACTTCCCTCCCAATCCTCCAAGCAATGTTAATTTTAAATCCCAAATGCCGTGCCAATGTTCTCCATAGTGTCTTTGCCAATTTACTATTGAAATTTAAATTAAAGAAAAGACGCATGATGATTGAAATAACCTCCAGTTTTGTGCTTCTATGCCAATATTAATAACAAGCACCTTGCTGAAGATAGAACAAAGCTCAAGATGTGGGTGTTTTATGTCCTGTGCAGGCACTTTTAGCAGCTAGGAATTCTGCTCCCATTGTTTTCACAGGAACATTTGGTGCACTTGCGTATGTTTTCTACTCAAGCATGGTGATTTAGATGTCCTTTGCATTTTGAACTTTGTGATAGTGAAATTTCTTGTGAATCTATGTTCTATATGATCTGATTCAGCTATTGATCTTTGTGTTGAGATAATCGGAGCGCTTCTTGATGTTGATTTGGGAAAGAGGCTTCCATGCATTAAAAAATGACAACATTAAACTATTAATTTTACTTGGAAGCCAGAATTCTTACATAGCTCTGATGTATTTCCAGATTAAGTAATCATCTGTAAGCAAACGATTGAGCTATTTGGTTGTGCTTCAACTCCAAAATTTATGATTCAAGTGCTTACTTTTGTTCATAAGGCCTTTTCCTCGGCTCTTCGAATTGATATCTTTATGCATTAATTTCACACCTTTGTGCTTCAAGCTCAAACTTTTACGCTCAAGGCCACACATTGTTGGTTCAAATCCATAACGTTTTGCTCCAAATCCATGGCTTTAGTCCTTTAACTATGACCTTTGGAATCCATATCTTCAGACTTCAACTTCATGCGGTGAAACCTTATACCCATGTTTTCAGATCGCAATTTTTTATATTTCAAGCTCACACCTTTGTACTTCGAAATTTGTATGCGGAGTCCATTCCTTCTTGCTTCAATTCCACACCTTTGTCATTCAAGTACAAAATGTTGAGCTGAAAACCATACCTTCTGAAGTCAGTACCTCAGACATGTATAGCTTATATTTTGAAGGACATGTTATCATTCATCTATTGCATAGTGTATTTGTCTCGTTTCTGTTAAAATGAAGATGGAAGTGAACTGTTATTTCTTACAGAAAATCCCATATGTCATGGCAGGGTGATGACTATCATATCTGTTGTTCTTGGAAGAACTTTCCACTATGTTGATGAAATCCTTCCATTCAGGTATTGCTATGAAACTTCTTTTACTTTTAGAATTCATTGACTTATGGTGAATGATGGAATGGATGTATTGAATATTAGTGCTATTAGATGCAGTAAATATTGAAATAGAGTGGATACGTTAAAAAAACAAAATGATGCTTGAACTTGTAAAAACTTGTTTGGTTTCTATTAGAAACCTGAAGAAGGTTGTGCACCATTTGTGCTAGTCCTTTTTCTATTTTCCCACAGGACATGGAATGATATTGGGTTTTCCTATTTGGTATATTTAACTTAATTCCCTCCGTTAGATCTTCGAGATTAACAATGTATTGCTTAGGCTAGGACATGAACTTGAGACCTAACTCCTGTTGGTTTGCAAAGAGTGCTACTAATGAGCTACCAGCCGATGGGTTTTCTGTACCTTATCTTTACTAGAACCTATATGTGAATTGTTGCTCTGATATAGTATATCGATTTGCATGCAGGTTGGGTGAGACTGATTTGCCTGTTGATGATATTGCTGCAGTTTGCCTTCTGGTAAACATTTGATCTTCACTTTTCATCCTAAAGCAAGAACTGAACTGCAAAGCTCAGACAGTCTGTTTGTCCACAATGACCCCAAAACACACGAGTCTTACAAACTCTTATTTTCATAAGACATATAATAAGCTAATTCAAGTAAATATCAGGTCTATTTTGGGGTTTCAACACTTATTGATGCCACATCAAGTGATGGTCTAAAGGCAGAAGATGAACAAAAGGAGGTGATCTTTTAATTTTAGTAAACTGCAATTAAAATTGAAGATTGATGCTCTTTCTCTATGTTATTCATTTAATCTCATGTTATGCCTATGCTTTAAACTAGGCTGAGTTAGCAGTTTCGGAGTTATCAGGAAATGGCACTGGGATTTTAGCTGCTGCTAACACCATTATCAGCACTTTCCTCTTGGTTTTTGTTGCGGAATGGGGTGACAAATCATTTTTCTCGACGGTTGGTGAGTTACTATGCCAAGAATTTATACTCATCAGACAGATTGTAACACTTGCTGGAAACAATTACCTGTAGGATTTGTTTCTCTCCCCTGCTTTGTGTGAGGCATCAAGAACTGTACTATTTAAGCAGATTTTTGGATATGCTTATCGATTTGACATGTTTCTTTGACTAGACTGTAGAGGTGGACTTAGTCTCAGGGCATCAAAGCTGGTCTGAGAATAACACGTACCCACAAAAATGAAAGGAAAAAAAAATCATTGTTTGCATTGACATTTGAGTATGGATGGCACTATTCACTTTGTAGATGAAAATCATCTCCTGGATTGTGTGTTTTCAGCCTAAGAGGCAATTACTTGGAGTAATGATAATGGCCTAATTTTTGTCTCTCAATAAAAAGCAGGCAGGCTATGTTTGTAATGTAGAATAAATGCTAAAATACCATGAATAACAAAGTTCATCTGCCGTGATCTGTTAGAGAAACAAGATTGGACAATTTTTTTTCCTCCTAGAGATTCAATATGCGTAGTGCTTTTCTTCTTGCCCAGGAAAACTGAGTTTGGAATATTTTATATTTGTATACCATCTGAATCCTCGATTTCCAGTATACAGAGTAAATAACTTGTCCCCATGTGATCCTGCGATCAGCTTTGCTAACAGAATTTTCATCTTCTCATGCAGCACTTGCAGCAGCTTCTTCACCTCTTGGTGTCATTGGTGGAGCCCTGGCTGGTCATGGTGTTGCAACTTTGGTAGCTATTACTATCTGAAAGAAATTTAAGCTTTACTTTGATACACCAATAATAACCTATTTCAAAATCATGATTGCCAAGTTCTCTGTAGAATATGAAAATTCTGCTTTCAAAATTTGAAGTTAATATTGCAGCAGAGTATCATTATTCCCATGTTCTCTGTAGGATATGGAAAATCTGCTTTTGAAATTCGAAGTTAATATTGCAGCGAGTGTATAATCATAAATTTCTTGAATGTTGAAACAAAGTCATGCACGCCAACTATATGTAACTGTTACAAAAAAAAAAATTTCTACCCCATCCAACTAATCTTTCTCTTTTCCTTTCACAAGCAACACCAGGCCTCATCTATCTACCTTTTCGTTTTTGCAGATTGCAGTTTTGGGAGGTTCTTTACTTGGGGCATTCTTATCAGAAAAGGTAGATTTGAAATTTCAACTTTAACTTTCGTTTATAAGCAAAGCAAATCCTTCTAAATATATTTTCCTTGTCTCTGCTACATGGAATTGCAAAAGTCCCAACTTAGTGCACCTTGCTTTTGTCTCTTCAACAATGGAAGTCACACATATTGTTTGACTTGTGTTGAGGATGGGAAATGATTTGTGCCTGCCATTGATCTGGTGGGGCCCACAAGTATGCCCCACTTGATCAACAGTGGGAATGAATTCATGTCACCTAGCACGATTCGTTGAGTGGCCCAGATTGTCCTCTTTTCTGCATATATTACCATCAAGATTTGTTTGAAACCTGTTGATGCAATCAGCATTCAATTCCTGATCAATCATAACTAATATTTGAAACTCAATGAGGCCAGTTAGTCCAACACGGAATCCAATCCAGTCAGTTTATCTTAATTGATAGAAGATGTGTAGTGCCATGAATGTTAGTGGAGCCATTTCCTACTAAATGGAATCCGGCCTGGAGGTCTGCATGAATTGTCTTGTCCAAGAATGTAAGGTCAGAAATATCATGGTATTTGTACCTTGAAAAGATCCCTAGGTTGGACCAGCATGTTAAGCAACCACATAAAGTTTATCACAGAAGACTATACTCCAGCTGGAATATCTTAGTAGCTAGTGGACCTATGTGCCTCTACTCTACTGAGGACTTCTTCCTTTCCTGCCATGATTTCTTGACGAGTGAAGCATGATTTCTAATAGGAATATAGTAACATGCAATGAGGAATTTTATCATCTTCATTTCATGCGCTAAGGAAACTTAGTCCATTTCTTGTACAGGCCATTGCTTACATTGGAGGAGTTCTTTTTCTTGTCTTTGCTGCTGTAACATTGGTTGAGATTGTGAGTTAAGAGTTAAAAATTACAATCATTTTCTTGTAGATGTAAAAAATACCAATTCATAAATTTCTTGTACATGTGAGCAAGAAGAATTTATAAGCACAGCGTAATCAATGTTTATTTTTTTATATTGAGCATCCCTTCTGGCTATGCATAATCCTATTTAGGGATATCTTATTATCACCCCTAGCGTATTACCTCATTCTCGATCTCATCCCAAAAGCTAAATACATGCGATTGATGGCTCTTTGCATGGACGAACAACGTTGTCTGATTTTTGAGAATTAGGCAGTACATTGGGGGGCCATGAGATTCCCTTTCCTTCTACATTATTATATATATATATCGGCCATTGACTTATCTTCTTGTTGGCTCCAAATTGACAAGTTAAATCAGCTCAGACATGCGTGGATTGTTGTTGTATTTGTTTGGATTTTCATGCTGCTTGAGAGCTCTTGCCATGGCTATGAAAATCCAGGTGGAGAAAAAAATTGTTCTTCTTTTTCGGAAAATTCTCCTTCTTAACTCTTTTGTTGATGTGGGGGCAACAATTTGTAAACATAGAAGGGTGGAGGAAAAGAGGCTGGAAACTTTGCCAGATGTGGCGCCCACCCACCCATGAAACCTTTGCTGGAGAATCAAATCAAAAGGTCAGGACTTGAAGAGATGACAGCTCCCCCGCCGCCGGCCTCCCCTCCCCATCCCGCCTTTTTTCCATTTCCCGCTTTTGCTTCGTGCACTTTGCTTGTCTGTCCCATGTCTTCCCACTTTCTTACTCCCTCAATCCCCATGGTTAATTAACTAATAGTACACCATTATCAAAAATAGATTCATTGTGTAAGACAAAAACTAGATAATTACCTGCGATGTCGCAGGATGTTTTTCATATTTTATTTCTATTTATTTTTCTTCAGTTAAAATATACATTGGACGAAATCTTACTATTTAAGTTATTTATAAAAAATATTTTTCATTAAACAGGTTATTATTTTCTTATTCACGCATTTTTATTTATTTTTACCAGAACATGTTAATAGCATGTTTCTTTAATTAAAAAAGAAAGGCAATTGAAATAATTTTTTCTAATTTTTGTATCTCTTCAATTTAAAATACATTTTTTTTATAACAAAAACATGTTTTTTATGTCAAAAGTATTGTTTTTTAAATAAATAAACTTTTCGTGATATAAAAAGCAAGTTTCAATAAAAAAAATAAACATATTAAAAATTACGTCTCGAAATGTGACAAACAAACCATTTTTTTATCTTTAAACTCAAGAATTGAAACATAAATAAAATAAAATTTAGAACCAAAACATAAAACTCCAAACTTAAGGGACCAGAAATGAGAAAACGAAGAATTTTTTAATGAAGATGAATTGTTTTGCGTGAATCTAAGAACAGCCCTGTTTTTTTTTTAATTATTTTTTATATTGTAAATTTAAATTCCACCTCATGAAATTGACCATTAATTTAATTCTGAAATTTATCAAACATTTTGAACTCTTAAGAATATGCAAAGATAAGAAATTACAAAGAAATAAAATATCACAAACAGGACATAAAATGATATGGTTAAAAAATAATAAAGTACATTGACCAAAATTTTAAAAAAATTATATTTTTCGTTGAATGGTATCATCCACGTTGCAATTGAGAGGATGCACAGTAATCAGCAATAAAATAGGATACCTTTTAGTTGTCCTTTACAATGGTATCGAAATGATTCTCCCCCGCCCCTTCCCGCGCGTTTCTTTGACTCGTTTTTTCCAAAGTTTGTTCTCACTGGAATATATCCCACATCGCCAGATTTTTCTCCAGTCTCCTTCCTTCAGCAATTATTGAAAAGATTTTATTCTTTTTTTTTTCTGCACTCAATCTAAATTTAATTGTTAAAGTGAGCATTGAAAATACTGCACAAAGGGGTGCCCCTTTTTTTATGTTTAATCCAACACTCTCCTCCGGCAAGTTTCTTTCTCCTTCTCTATTTTTATAATTCACTTAAAAGAAA
Source organism: Populus trichocarpa (assembly GCF_000002775.5). Classification (NCBI taxonomy): domain Eukaryota; kingdom Viridiplantae; phylum Streptophyta; class Magnoliopsida; order Malpighiales; family Salicaceae; genus Populus; species Populus trichocarpa. The sequence goes on along the minus strand of NC_037287.2, from coordinate 15,241,061 downwards.
ATTCCATGCTAGCTCAAACTGAAGATTTGAACATCTTGCTTCTTGCTTCCAGAAAATCCTAAATTTATTGTAGATTGTACTAAAAGAAAATGGTTTTTTTTGTGTATAAATGATAATTTTATAATTTTTCAATTCTTGCACCGTTGTGTACTTTTCAAATTATATATTTACAATCTCTCAATTTTTTTCAAATTCAATTTTGATCCAAAAACTTTAATTTTTTATTTTTTAGTTCCTGTTTTGAGAGATAAAAAAGAAAAGGAACGGAATTGGATGATACATAGAGAAAGTCTTGATTGATGACGATTTCAATAATGAAAAACATTCATTTTAGTGTTAATGGCTTTCATTCAATGATTAGAGTCCCATCTAAATATTATTTGGTCCTCTTGTCGCTTGAAATGATAGATCTAGGCATGAGAATGTTTTTGGTTTCGGTTTGATTATGTGGTTTTTTATTAGTTTTTGAGTTATTTGACGTCATAAATAGATTTTTTCAAGATATATTGGTTATTTGGGGAAATTCTTGGGTCAAATGAATTTTTAGGTAAAAAAAGTCACCAAACTTTATTTTTCGGCTATCATAGTAGCTGCAATTTGAGGAGAGGTAAGCGATATGTTGCTTGCTTATTTTTTTTTTTCAAAAAAATTTAAGATGAATGATAGGTCATTCACCCATTAAAAACTTTTTTTTCTTAAAAAAAAAAAGATAGCCCAAGCGCGAGGGCATTTGTTGAAAGGCCAGCTCTCTTAGGCTTTTTTAAGCCTAGGTGCGTTAGGCTACCCGAGCCAAACCTATGTCTGGGCTCTCTTTTTTTTGGTTCATTGAATTTTTTTTTCCTTTTATTTTTGTCTATCAATTTCATCATTTAATGTTGGGTTTTTATTGGATTTTTTTTATTTTAACAAATTTTTATGATGTTTTTTAATGTAATAGAGTTGAATTTTACTTAGCTCACGGATAAGATTTCAAAGTTTTTTTATGATACTAGAAAGAATTCTTTTTATGTAGCCCAGTTTTTTTTTTTCTTTAATTCTATCAATCATTTTTTTAAGCAAGTCTTTTTTATTATTGTTTTATAAAATAAAATTCTAGTTCCAAGAAACAAAGTTATAAATATAAATTTTTTAATTTATTTAATTAAATAAATAGATCGACTTTTTAATTTATAATTACAATTTTTTTACTTATAAAACATATTGAAAAAACTCATATTTATTTTTCGTGTTGAGAATAAAATTTATCCAGTGAGGAAGCCCGTATCAGATAGCTAGAAGACACCACCATAACTATATATAAAAAAAAATGATAAAATCAACAAACCGACCCTCCACCTGCCAAGTGACTGCCACCTGGACGGTTAGACGGGCAGTCTTTAAGCAGATGCCCAACCCCAATGTGAGTGACCTTGAGAATCTGACACGGATAACCATGCAAATGCAATCAACAATAATAATTATAGTACCAGAGAGGCACAGAGTGTTACACGGGGCTTTTGTCTGTCACGTGAAAATGAATTTGGCACGTGCAGTGTAAGAAACCGAATATTTAAGGGCATATTCTCTGTAGAGCTATTTTGAAAAGTATAAGCACTGCAATCTCAAGTATATTTTTCATCAGAAAGCTTCGATGAAGGAGCATAATCGACCCTTCCCCACTAACCGTCCCTGCTGTGGCAACTTTAAAATGACGGGGCAAAAATGGTTTGGAAAGGGAGGGAAAATGACATTGTTATTTTAACTTTTATAATTATACATTGCTCATCAATATAGTATTTGTTTTTATGTTCGAAAAACATTTTCAAAAATTAATATTTTTTCAAAAAAATTATGTTTTTTTATCTTTTTGATGTGTTGATATTAAAAATAAATTTTAAAAAATAAAAAAAATATTATTTTGATATATTTCTAAGTAAAATACACTTAGAAAAATAATCGTTACCACAATCTCAAAAACTAATAGAATATATAATCAAGAAATTTATGGCGGATGAGAAGTAACCAATTATTAGTTATTTTCTTTGTCTAGTTTAAACAAACAAACAGATACAAATAAAAAAAGATAAATTATAAATAGAGATATTCTTATTATTTTTGATGGGTCATGAGTTTTATTTTTTTTTTCTAATTGTGCCGGTCTCTTTATTCAAGATGAAGTCAGTAAATAACTAATAGGATATTATTATTTTATTCAAGTTATCAAATTTTTCATATATAATATACCTATAAATATACTAATTTATAATTCTCGCTAAAGATTAATTGTTTATAAATCCCATATGACTGAATAAATGTATCCCATATATATTTATTTATTTACACTGCTTTGGGTATAATTAAAATGAACAAATTATTTCAAAACATATGAGTTGATTCAAGAATATTAACTTACTGTATTAGTTTGGGATAAGATTTCGCTAGGGTATCGAATTCTTTGACTTTATTTGTTTTGACAGTATAGTATAATACTTGGCATTTCAATTTACATGTTTTTTTTTTTAAAAAAAAAAAAATCTTAGCACCGCTGCTTTTTATGGACAAGCTTTTTCCTGTTTCTGGGTGATTAGCTCTCTGTTGTGCGCTTCGAGATTGCATGAATCTTATCTTTCTCGAGACAGAACTGGAGAAAAACGAAGTAGCTTTGAAGATATGATTGCCGAACCACGCTTTTTGCTCAGCAAGCACCACGTGCGCATGATCGGTTGCGTAACCTTTTTTTCTTTCTCCTCTCGCCCTACCAGAATACATGTATAGTGCATTCCAAAAACATTCAATCTAAACCCGTACACATTTATAGTAGTTAGTTATTGACTCTTTTACAGGTAACTTCATGCTACAGTTCAGGAAAAAAAAATTGAACGGGAAAAATATTTCTAGATCGCATGGAGTTATTTAATATTATTATAAAATCCAGGTTACATGTCCTGCTTGGATTTAAAAATTAAACAGTAAAAATTGTCATGATATATTTTATCAGTCTGTGTTTTGTAGAAAAACAAATAACGAATCAATATTAAATAATATTAAATTATGAAGTTGAAAAAAATAAAAGTGAGAGGAAAAAAAGGGAGTGGAAAGAAAATAAAAAAATGGTAAAAAGAGTGTAAAAAATGAACTTCTTTAACTATCCCTGTAAACATAAACAATAATGTTTTTTTTTTTTAGTTTAGAGTATAATTAGTCTTTGTTCCCGCACTTCGCCGTTGAGCTGCACTATTTTTTTAAACCAAAAACAACATGCAAGTACTTGAAATGGGTAAAAGAAAGATATGAAAAACTGTTTATGATAAATATGTAAAAACAATGCGCTAAGCCAACAAGTGACTTTCTATTAAACACGTGATCTAGATTATATGGTTGAAATAACCCGATTAAAAATAAAAAAATTATAAAGCTTTTAAGAAAATGTGTTGGCTTTTTAAACTCACGACTCCAGTCATTAAACTTGAAGTACCTAGTCTAAAAAAATCATGAAGTTCAATTATCAAAAAATATATTAAATGATGAAATAAAAAAAATATTATAATCATACAAAGGAATTTTTTTAAAAAATAGCAATTAAAAAATAAAAATAAAAATCACTATCACTAATACTATTAATAAGTAATTCAGAACTAAAAGGTCTGAATCTGAAATAACAATAACAATGAGCACCATGGTGGTGTATTCCTGGGGTAGAAGAGAGAAATGAAAAAAAAAAAAAGGATCATCGATGATACACAAGTTATATTTGGAGAACACGAATCGCCTATAATGGAAGAAGAGACGACAAGGAATAAACTGGGACGATGAAAGTCCATTTTTGATCGCTGAAAACCACCGCAAGAGCCGCCCAAAGTGTGCGGCGGCTCTAATGCGATGCAAATTTTTAAATATAAAATTATTATTTTAATGGTAAATTAAATCACTACCCTCAACAAAATTTCAATCTAACAAAAAAAAAAACCAAAGCTAAAAGACTCAAATACCCATGAAACAATGAATTCAATGTCATGCATTTGAGGGTATACGTGTAATTCCACCGCGCATGAAAAACAAAAATACTTAAATATCCCCACTTGAGACCACTTTTTTTTTTTTTACTTGTAGGGGTATTTTGATTATTTTACTTTTCATCGAAACATTAAATAGATGATTTGTAATAATTAACGTGCCTTATGAAAATACCAAAATAACCTTGGTCTAAAAACATATATATATATTTTTTATAGATATAACAAAATAATCAATATATTGTAGCGGTGAATAAAAAAGATAAGAAAAGCTATAAAGATTCCTCGTTATGTTTTAGTTGTTTTTTTAATGTTACAAGAAAGATGAAGTCATGTTTAGTATTCTATCACAGGACATTAATTTATCCGTTACATCAAATGAAGGGCTAACTTTGACTACCTCTTCAGTTGCAGATAACTTCAATTTCTAGCATTTGTTAAGAATTGAACACGTAATCTCCTGATATAAAAGTTAAAAAATCACCGGCGATGAGTTGGAAAGTCATCGGTAAAAATAAATCAACATCGAGTGACAGCGAGGATAGTTTTTCTATCCTTTAAAATGAAGTCTTCGTACACTTTTAGCGTGGTTGGACGCCATGTATTATAAAATATAGTATATGGAGAAGAAGCAAGGAAAAATCTATTTTTTTTCGCAATATTTCTTCTGTTTCTTTTGGTTTCCCGGAGGAGGCAACGGTTACGACCCACTGCCGACCTCTAACAGACAACCAAACTACAAATAAGTCCCCCAAGCGTGTAAATAACTGACACGGTGCTCGTAGCATACATAATATTATTTATTTTCAATTATCATTAACAACTGATTTAGGATTAAAAAACTAATATATGATTAGTAAAAGCAACGTGGTTGACTTCTGTGAATGTCGTCATCTCTGATAAAAAAAAGAGGAAAAGTTAATGACATGATGAACTATACCTTTTACATAATCCTTTTATCCATGATTAAAATAAATAAACCATGCATGTTTAATATTATTAATTTATACATAGATATGAGTCGTGAGAAAATATTTTATATTGATTAAAAAAAATACTTATATGTAAAATAAATTTATAACATATCGGTTCATGTTTTAAATAAAAAATAATATTTGTTTATGTATGTACATGCAAAAACATGTATGAATCCAAATAAGTCTTTAACGCATATCTTCCTAACAATTGGAAGCGAAGTTGATGGTTCATATGCATATTTTGAGACAATTTAACAAGTGTTTTCATGATTAATTATTTAGACTTGAGTAGAATAAGTACAGAGACAATGTGAATTTAAGTAAAAAAATTTAAAAAATATAATAAAACCCAAGCTGCACCGCAACCCCGAACAATTCTTTAAACGTGGATAGAATTAAAATACGAGGTTGAGATTTATTAAAGTGTATTTATATATATGTTATGAAAATAAAATATCCGATGTTAAATGAAAATAAAAAATGAAATACTTAAATTTAAGATGTAAATCAATAGCAAATTAGGGGTGATGCTAATTTACATACATAAATTCTGCGGGCATACATAATCGATCATTTTGAGTCAAATGATTCCTTGTTATATATTTTCCCAGTAAATATTATTTGTTATTTTTATATATGTGATTATTAAAGAACCTCGATTATTTAATTAAGTAAGACGGGCGAGATTGATACAGGAAACAGCACGAGTGATTCGTCAACTTATTTAATTTCTTTAGTTAGGTAACAAGTACATGCAAAGTTGTTTTGCATGTGATGGTTTTGAAAACTTAGAGGCTTAAATGAAATTATACATTTAGTTGTGAGACTTGCTTGTAGTTTTCCCGATAAAATAAAATAAAAGCCTGTCTCGTTGACGTGTCAGAGGAAGAAGTGTGGGGCCTATTTTTGAAGGTCTCGGCATCGTATCGCCATGCGCTACGTAACTTGACCGGCCTTGATTAGTTCCCCTAAAGATTTTTTTCTTTTTTCTGGTTCACCTTTCATTTCACAATGCTCGGATTGACTGTTAAACCCATAAAATGATAATTCTATAAAAATCAATTAAAATAATTTACACCCTAAATGTTATTTTTTTCCACCGATTATGGAATGTTTTAAGTCTATAAATAGGTTTCTAGAGATTTCTAAAATGTTTTTCTCCATGTTTTCTGGTAAAAAAAATAAGATTTTTTAGGTTAAAGATACGAAACACGATTTTTTAGGTTATAGAATATTAAAACTTGCTTTCGCGCTTATGATAAATTATTATTTAAAATATATATTAAAAAAATATAGAAAAAATAGAATTTTCATTAATAAGATAAATAATTTTTGAATAAAAAAATATTCTAGATCATTCACTTATTTTTAAAATTTATTGTGATCGGTATGATTTTGATTCGATAAAAAACATCACTCAAAAAAACCTATTTTTTTTTTTGTGTACGACTCTCAATATATTTATATTAAGTAAATGCATGCATTAAATCTTTACTTCATAATGTATTTTTTAAAATGTTGCAGAACATGCTGCCAATACTTGCTTATTCATTTTTGACATTGAAAGAAAATAAAATAACATGAACCGGTAGACTACTAGTTATTAACGGGACAACTTGGAATCATCTCTCATTTTCAAATTAAAGTGTATCAATACTTCCACGTCATTGCATCGTCAAGGTTAAAACTTGATTATTTTTAATAAAAGATGACATAGTTTCTCATCTTTTATCATTTTTTTAATATATAAAATTATCTGTAAACTATAAGAGAAACATTAGACAAATTATACTTAATTATTCATTAATATCAGATTAAATGTGACAAAAAAAAACGTCATAAATACCGAAAGAAGATGCGGGGAAAATACCTGCCTGCAACAATTAATATCCTTCAATACCAATCACTAAATTTATCTTTCCAAATAAATACGAGGTAGTTTCCTCTTCTTTTTATAAAAAACAAAGGGAAAATGATTAATTTTAGATGGCATTAAATGAGAGAAAAAAAAAACCTAAAATAAAATGACACGTGCGTTGTGTTCACTTTAACAGGTGCACCATCACCACCACCTCTCCTTCTTTTCCTCAAATCGTTAACTGCACTCTCTTCGTTTTTTCGCGTCTCCCTATTTCCTCTCACTCTTCGCCTCCTCTTTTTTATCCCTCTCTCCGCCGGTGCTTCCAAAATCCCTCAGAAACCCCTATCCTTCGATCCGTCCGCGCGATTTCCACCGTCGATTGTATTGAACCTATTCAAATCTCGAGGTAATCGTAATAATCTCATCTCCTTAATTGACATCTTAATTTTGGATTTTGTTTTTTTTTATCGAAATTCTTGTGATTCACGGTCTGTTTGGTTGCTGAGAAACTGAAGGAAAGCATGGAAATTCGATGTTTTTTTGCGTCTTTTTATTTAGTTGAGATAAAGAAGTTCTTGCTTCAGGTAGTCAAAGAGTTCAGCTTTATCGATTGGGCTTTGTTTTCAATTTTTTGGATTTTTAAGCATCCAAACAGAGTTATTGTTTCTTTAGTTCTTAGCGAGGATGCTTGAGAATTGTAATCAAAGTTTCGTTTTTTCATTGGTTGTCTTGATGCTTTATTAACAACGAAAACGTTTTTTGCGTGAACTGAGAAAATCCTTTTCTTGTTTTATTATTAGATCTTAATTTAAAATCCATTCATGTGATTATTTTTTTGGTTTTCCCATTGGGTTTTTGGATAGCTATATGGACTAGGGCAAGGACCAATGTACTTGGTTTCATTTAGTGAAACATATATGAATTCTTTGAACTGTTCTTCTGTTTTCATAGGAATTGATATTTCTTTCTTTTATTACGGCTTGTTCTTCAACTTTGCCGCTATTTTATACTTGTTCAGTGTTAATTTCTTACCGAATTCTGTTATTTTCCTTCCTATATCTGCTGGTGGCACCTGGTTGTTGCCTTCGGTCTCGCTTCTTGGGTTTTAAGAGAGGTTTGCTTAACTTTTTGAAGAACTTTTGTCTACTGCTATTTTGGTTGGCATTTCAGAAAATATGTTCAATTTGAGAGCAAATTCATGCCTTTCACTCTGAGTAGCCTTTGTGTTTTGACTGAATGGCTTATAATTGTTATGGCATTAGCTTCTTGTGTTATTTTCCTCACCATAAGAGTTCCTGATATTCCACTGGCTTGATGGATGTAAAGATTCTTGATGGGCATATTCGTGTGGATTTGGGAATATTTGCATTCATGAGCTCTGATGTTGATTCTTGTTACCTTATTAATGATGTATTTCAGGTTTTCTGTCAAAGGAACTTGCTTTGCTACAATGTATTTCTTTTTTATTTTTACTTTTGTTTCATTTTGCTGGGAGTAAAGTGTTGCTAGCTAGATGCAAACATTTCCCTTATCTCATGATCATTGATGATGATGAATCTGACAGCAATTACTTTTTGGTAATGCTTCAGCATATTTTGTTCTAACTTCTAACAATATGACTTCTTCTGAAACAGGATGGTTGACCAGCTCACTGTTATGAAGGAATCTAGCGTGCCCAAATTAATCCTCTTCTGTTACAACTGATCAGCCAACTTCTGGGTTAAACTACATTATAAGAAAATGGATCGTTGTGATACATCTGGGTTCGTTAGTGGAGGTGGGACGATCCCTTTCAGAGACATCAAACCCTAGTTCTGTAGCTAAATTTTTTCAACACTTAACCTAGTTTTGTAGTTTATTTTAGTGACCCCAGAAGTCTGGTGTACTGCTCATTAAGATTGGTATTAGGTTTGGAAATCACTCTAGGTTTAGCCATTACTTCATGGATAACAGGATCTGGAACCTGGGTTTCGCCGCTGATTACCCTTCAAATGCATTCAAGATTTTGGGCAGTTCGTTGTCTGTTGGAGCAGCTGGCACCAAATACAGTGCTGATACTGTCTTGCGCCTTGACTCCCCAGGATCTTCAGTCCCATCTGGCTTTTCTTCGAAGGGAATTAAGCGGAAGTGGAATTTGATTAATGGATCCATGGGCCAAAATGTTGGTTCTTCACTATCTCTTGGGCTTGGCCGCTCCTCAAGCTCTTCAGATAGCAAGGGGAGTTCAGCAACTGCTTGCACATCAATGTCTTCTGCCATAGAAACTGATGAAGAGTCCTCGATGGATCTTGACTTCTCTCTCCATCTTGGCCATGAGAAGATGTTGAGCCCAAAGAAGCCTGCTCGTTCATATCTCAAGGGAATGGAGCCCAAGGTTGACTTGGAGTTGGGTCTCTCCACTGGTCCTTCTGAATCTGATGTTACGAGCATCCATCCACCCTCAAGTTCACTTGAATTTGCCTTTGATATGCCATTGGCTATGGGTGGAGCATCAAATGTGAATGAAGGATCGACATCATGTAGTTGGAAATCAGGGATTACATTGCTTCCATTGCAGATTTCCTCCAACAAAGAAGCTAGCTTCTTCTTCAACCAGATTCCAAGAACTAGGGATCCTACTCCCAGTTTTCCAGACCACTCATCTAGTGTGATAACAACACCAAAAAGTTCAGTCACCTGTACTTCTGGGATAAGTCAGCAGCAACAGCCATATCAACGCGGCACTAGTTTAAAGTTATGTCAGGTTGAGGGTTGTGGAAAGGGTGCCAGAGGTGCTTCTGGCCGTTGTATTTCACATGGCGGAGGCCGAAGGTGTCGGAAAGCTGGTTGTCTCAAGGGAGCTGAGGGCCGAACAGTGTACTGCAAGGCCCATGGGGGTGGTCGCCGCTGTGAATTCCTTGGTTGCACAAAAAGTGCAGAAGGTCGCACAGATTTTTGTATTGCGCATGGTGGTGGCCGGAGATGCAGTCATGAGGGCTGCACTCGAGCTGCCAGGGGAAAATCTGGTCTGTGCATCCGACATGGTGGTGGTAAGAGGTGCCAGAAAGAAAATTGCACGAAGAGTGCAGAAGGCCTCTCTGGTCTTTGCATTTCGCATGGAGGTGGTCGTCGATGCCAATTCTTAGGATGCACCAAAGGAGCACAAGGGAGCACTATGTTCTGCAAGGCACACGGTGGGGGGAAACGCTGCACGGCTCCAGGATGCAGCAAGGGCGCTGAAGGGAGCACACCTTTTTGTAAAGGCCATGGAGGAGGGAAAAGATGTGCGTTCCAAGGTGGTGGGGTTTGTACTAAGAGTGTACATGGAGGGACCAACTTCTGTGTGGCACATGGAGGTGGAAAGAGGTGTGCTGCACCTGAGTGCACAAAAAGTGCAAGAGGACGGACACAATTTTGTGTCCGCCATGGTGGTGGAAAAAGGTGCAAGTTTGAAGGATGTGGCAAAAGTGCACAAGGCAGCACCGATTACTGCAAGGCGCATGGTGGAGGAAAGAGATGCTCTTGGGGTCATTCTGGATCAGAATATGGTAATCAACCTACTGGTCCTTGTAACTCATTCGCTAGGGGTAAGACAGGTCTCTGTGCACTTCACAGTGGCTTGGTGCTGGACAAGAGGGTTCATGGTGGTGTCACCTTGGGACCTATGGTCCAGGACCCCAAGATTAGCCAGTCTGAGAAGATGAAAGAAGTTGTCACTGCAGAGGACATGACCATTGATATTGTGAAGATGGGTACTAGTGCAGCGGCTTCAACAGGCAGAACTACTACTGATTTGAAACATTTTGGAGACTCAAGCACTCCTATATCTGTAAGAGAAGCAGGTCTCTCATCAATTCCGGTTTTTGTATCAGAAGGCAGGGTGCGTGGTGGCAGTTTGATGGCAATGATTGCTGGTGGTTTTGGTGTTGGCTCAAGCAGCAACCAAGTTGTAGCTGGAGATCCATCAGAGCCTAAAAAATCATATGTGATTCATCAGAACTGGATGTAAGATTACTTCTTTCCTTTGTGTTTGATTTGTTCTTAGCAATTGAAAGACTATTTAGCTGTTTGGGCCCTTCACATTTATTTGGTTTAGTCTGTTGGTGTTTAGAATTTGTTCTCGTTCATTTGTCCAAATGGAGAGAACATGTAAGATCCTCGACACCTTTGTGTGGGAAAACCAAGTAGGTTTAGTCAGCATCAAGTCAGGTCTGGGGTTCTTTCTTGTAAATATTTGCATCTTTTCAGCAGGTTGTGGTGTACACAGGTTGTAGCCTGTAAGGTCGGTTAGTTTGCCAAACATTCTGGTGATAATAAATCCTTTAAGCAGAGTCATGTCACTGCTTCTGTGCTTCGGGTTTTGAATTTTATTGCTGGTTAGAACTGCTTTACTGTTGAGCCTGTTTTTCAGTGCATAGCTTGCTATAATTCATCATCTGTTTGTGGATGCCCAACAAGTTGCATCTTACACGTTGAATTTCCTTAGTTGCTTTCCAATTTAATATTCTCTGAATTAGAAATTGAGTGAATTTTATTGGGATGGTAAGGCTTTGAACAAATCAGGAAACGGTTCCCTTCAAAGTTGATTTTTTTTTTAATTGATATTTTGGTAAAAGCTTTGGGAAAATAACACAAGTTGAAAAGGTAAATGAGAAATAGCACGCTTTGAACACAATCACTATTGAAAATATTGGTTTTGTACACCAATTGTTATCTTATAAAATTCAAAAGAGAAGATAAATTGATTAGTTAAGAGAGAGAAATGAGAGGAGAAAAAAAAGGTAAAGAAAGTATGTGATTACTATTGAAAAAGAGTTTTATTTTTGATATATTTAGATGATTTTCACCTGATGATTTTAAACATATCTTGATAGATAATCAAATAGTCAAGAGATGAAATTTAAAATTCAATGACGGAGAAAGAGAGAAGACAAGTTGACGAGTTAGGAGAGAGGAGAAAAAGAAGGTAAAGAAAGTATGTGACACACCAAAGTTTTGTTTTTGATACAGAGATAATTTTGACTAGATAATTCTAAACATATCTTATCTTGATAGACCACCAAATTAACCCTAAACAAAACTCTTAAATAATCTTAACCTCAAATTAACCCAAATAAAACCTTTAACCCCTAACTAATTATATTATAGTTTAATAATTTTTTAAGGTGTGATTAAAATTATCTTGTTGAGATTTTTTTAATGGCATTGAGTATGCTGAAAACAAAGCTGTAATCTGTTACCATGACTCATTCTTATTTTTACTTTCTATTTCTCTGTCCTGTCATCTCAGTTTATCTTTTTTGTTTAGTCATTGAATTTTAAATCTCATTTTTTGGTCATTAAATTTTTATGTTAATTTCTTTTACATGTTAATTAAATTATTTTTTCATAAAATTTTGAGTTATTTTTTTGATACATGTTAATTAATTTATATAAAATATACATTTTAGAAAACATGGCATTAGCGTTTGTTTTAAAATGTGATTTTTCAAGTATTTTTTTAATGTATATTATTTCTCTAAAACGTGTTCCTCGTATATCACAATTCTAAAAACATGATTCTTGCTGCCAGATTGATCATTCAAGGACCCCTAATTTTGTGTTTAGAATAGGAATGCACATTAGCCAAAATACATGTGAGATAATATTTTAAGGTTGTATAAAAATAGGAATTAATTCTTAAGAATACAAATAAAATTAAAGGTAGAAATGTATCAAAAACACAAAAAAAGAAACAATTGGGCCAGGCTATATTAGGCCTAGGTAGTGAGACGTTGGGGCTCAACGAGCCCAGCCCATATGTGTGCAACTGGGATAGAGAAGCATGGGGCGTCATCTAACTCCAATCAACTATTTGGTGGTAGACACTATTTCCCATTGTGCTATAATCATGCTTTTTAAAATTTTAATTTTTTTAAAAAAAATTAATTTTAAATAATTGCTTTAATATAATGTAAAAAATATAATTTTAATATATTTTCAAACAAATTAAAAATAACTTTTAATGCATTCTCAAATAGACTCAAAATAAGATAGAATGTTTTGTCTCTAAAACTCAATTCTTGCTCTATTTTTACCCCTAAATACTTTAAAATCATTCCATAAACTTCTAAATATTTATTTTCAACCTTAAAACTCATTTCAATTAATTAAAATTACTCAAAAAAACTAAATCTAAATAATAAAAAACTAATTTATATTTTTTTTAGCTTTGATCTCCTTTTATCTACTATTACAAAACTGACACCCTCTATCAATAAACTTCTTTTACTAGAAAGAATCAATTGATACTGAATATCGATAGTTTAACCGGTTAAAATAAGATTGGATGTGACTTTTCTCTTCCCCCTCTCTTCCATCACTTCTCTATCCACTCTCTATTTTTAGGAATGGAAACGAAATGAAAATGAAATATGGGTACCAAAACACCATCACTGAAAAGTATAAGGACCCTTAAAAATATAAAAAAACAATGAAAGAACAATTTAATTGAGTTTATGATGAATAGTAAAACGAGAGTTAATGTACAATGTTTGTGAACATTAAAACACTATATACCCTCTTTCTAGTTTTCCTAATGATAGAAACTTAGTCCCTTAAGTTTAATAAAATTAATTCATTGGTACCTGTAGTTACAAAAACTATATGTAAGCTTTATATTTTAAAACTCTCTTACAACCTAGTCCTTTAACAGTATCATGTTTATAATTAATTAATTTTATTTTTTTCATTAAAAGTAGAAGAAATAAATGAGAAATAAGTAAGGTAAGGAATTTTAATTAGGAAATAAAGCAATTTTGAAATAAAAATGTCAAGAAGAGAAATATAACGTTAAATGAAGAAGAATCAATGTCGAATGATGAAATAAAAAAAAATAAGTGAAAAAAATGATGTTAACCCATGCTAACCCATTAATCTCGTGACCCGAGTCATTTGATCAGAAACAACAAATTTGAAAAAACCTTGAAGCTCAACTTTCAACTGATCAAATGTTGAAGGCTAAAATTGAAAAAAAATAAATAATCAAACATAAAAAAGGATTAAAAAAAGAAGAAGCAATTATAAGCCAAAGAAAGGCTCGAGCTTGTCTGGGTCAACCGACCAAACCCACAAGTCAGATAATGAGATCAAGAAAACCTGATAGAAAGGAAAACAAAGAAAACCACGAAATCTAATTTTTTTTATTTAAGAAAACCAATGTAAAATTATGAGATGGAAAAAAAGTAAAAAAGAACCCATGCTAGCCCCTATTAGCTTATAAAATTCATGTCGCGGGCCATTTGATTGGAAGCACTAAATATAGAAAAGCCATCAAGACCAATTCTCAATAAATAAAATATTGAATGATAAAATCTAAGAAAAAAATCAATCACACAAAAGGTTCCAAATAAAAAACAATAATTAAAAGCAAGAAAAAGACGCGAGACCATCCAAGTTAACCTGTTAAACCACCAGGTTAGATCATGAGATTGGAATAACTCTATAAAAAAATAAAGAAAAACAAGAATTCTGTTTTTGTATATAAAAAAATCAAAGTCAAGTAATGAGATCAAAAAATAAAATTAGCTAAAAAAAATAATGTGAACCTGTGTTAGCTTATAAAATCTGTGACCCGAGTCATTTGATCAGAAGTACCAAATCTGAAAATACCATGAAGCTCATATATATTTCAATAAATCAAACAGAAAATGGCCAAATTGAAAAAAAAAATCAATCACAAAAAAAAATCAAAAGAAAAATATCAATTAAAAAAATAAAGATCTAATAAAAAAATAAGAGGATGAATAATTTTGGATTGAAGGACCAGATTGAAAAGAAAAAGATAATTTTACAAAAGAATTAAAAGAAAAAACCACCAAAAGAATGAGCACCAAATTTAAGAAGAATTATTTTTTTATATATGAGGATGAAATTTAAAACAATTGAAAGTTTACAAAAGAGACAAGAAAAAAAAATAGGACCAAATTTGAAAAAAAATAAAAAATTTAGATTGAATGATGAAATTGAAAAAAATAAAAAACTTACAAAAGGGCTAAGAAAAAAATTATAAATCAAAAGAATTGAGAACAAATACTCAAATATGTCCAACTAAGAGGACTGCCCTGAAATCTTAAATGTCAAGCGTGAATTTCGAGGGAGAAGAAAGAAAAGAGAAGGAAAGAAAACAATGTTAATGACAATTTGTTCAAAAACAGCCAACACTCACTTGCCATGGAGGAAGAAAATGCCACAAGGAATCAAATAACACGATTAAAGAAAAGCTTTCGTCTCCGAAGCGTCGTAGATTCCTTCCACCCGCTTTCACGTATTCGACACGCGTCTGTCATGTTTTAACTTTTAATATTTGTAATTACTATAAAAGACTAATTTACCTCTCTACAAATCTAATCATAACAAAAAAAAAAAGCCTATATAAAAATATAAAAATACCTTCAAAACAAGCTTAAATTAATTTTGACACTAAGGATAATTTAGCAAATTCATTCTGCTAAAAATATAAAATCTAAAAAAAAAGCTTCCAGCAGTTAATTATCTAATTTTTGCTTTTAAGAATAGTGATGGTTTTTTGTTGTTCTAAGAAAGTTAAAAAGATATTGGTACCTCAATCAAAATTCAAAATGAGAAAAAAAAAAATTCCCCTTAACTAATAACTAGTCTCCTGGCTGATTTACTTAGAGGTAAAAGTGTCAATTCACTATCTCAATGCATAGTAAACTCTCTGTACGATTATTTCCCCGCTTGTTTTTTTTTTTTTTTTTCCCCGCTTGTTTTGTTAATAAGCGAGGTGGTTTTCTTAATAAGCGAGGTATTATCAAGGAAGATAGTACCTGAAAACAAAAATTTCACCCTAAAAAACCCAAATACGACGGACACGAATGTTTCCCCGTAGGTCTTTGCTCTTAAAATGCATATACAGGAAGGAAGAACGAAGCTATCTGATGTGTTGGTTAAGGTTCAGATCAATGCAGTGGCATCGACCCTCTTCCTTTCTCTGTTGTAAGAAAAACCACAAGTAATGCTGCTGTTCGTGCTTTAGATTCTTATAAACTGAAAAAAGCAATGAAAAAAACTTGACTATATACGAGGCTTTTTTTTATATTATTATTGTTGTTGTTATTTATTTCAGGTGATTACAAGTTAATTACAACACCTGTTAAAGCCCATATTTTCCCTCTCTTTCCCTCTTTTAATTTTGCAATTTTCCTTTTCTTGTTGGATTGTAATGATACGTATCAAATTCTGTATATGTTCCAGCTATACACCCTCATGCTTGAACTTGGCCATCTTTGAAAGCTCATCAACCGCTTCAACCAAGTGATCAAGCCTAGCGACAAACTCAATGAGTAAGGAAGTAAAATTGGCAAGTGACAATGCTGCAGTGCCCTCTAATGCTCTCATTCTTGGCAAAAATTCCATACTAAGACCCCCTTCTTCTTCTTCAAAAGCCTCAACTTCCCTTGATGGCCACGAATGCAGTCTTCTTGACTGCTTCCTCATCATCTCATGGTAGGACTCTGTCTGTTGTGGAGGAGTACCTGAAGGCGCATTTTGGTTTGTCTGATTCGAGTTTTTTTCTGTACCGCTGCTGTCAAACTCAGTTAAGAGATTTGACGGATCGTAGAGGGTGGTTGAAAAGGCATGAGAGAGCTTAGTGAGTGGTTCGGAAGAGTTGTCAGGAGGATCAAAATTAGATGTTAGGAGATAAGAGTGCATGTCTATGGCTCGTTGCAGTCGCTCCGTTGAGCCATGAAGTTTCTTTAGCAGTGAAGTTTTGAGGCTTCGCTTCATGTCACCAATGTCTTTGCCCAAGCTCCTCACTAGTTTTGCAGCGTGTGTTGCTGCTTCGTGAATCTCTGAATGGAATGTGAGCCGGAGGTTATAAGGTGCCTACAGATAAAAATTCAACATCGAAACTAATCATGTTCGGGATATTTTGTAAAAAAAAAAAGAGTTCAATATTATTTCTATTGCTTACTAACTAACTTCTCATTCTTAATTACTCCTCTTGTCAAATTGATATTAACTTCTCTCTCTGAAAATCAACTACAGGTCCCGCGACTATGATTTCTAGTTGGTTGACCAACTTGCTAAGAATGGCTTAAACTCCAGCTGATTGAAGTTAGTTTCCATACCTCAGATACCTATGCAGTTTCCCAATGAATCAATTGCTTTGATTCTGAAAATCTGAGTTACTTTGCAACATGGCCATGCCATGGATCTGCTTCCCCAGTGGACTAACGATCCCCCCCCCCCCCTTCCCTTTTTTATGCATATAAAAATTGAATTGTAAATGAATAAATATTTCATATGGTAGACCATATTGTTATGTTAACATGATCAACTGTGAACCAAGTC
Organism: Populus trichocarpa; assembly: GCF_000002775.5. Classification (NCBI taxonomy): domain Eukaryota; kingdom Viridiplantae; phylum Streptophyta; class Magnoliopsida; order Malpighiales; family Salicaceae; genus Populus; species Populus trichocarpa. Next base: position 15,223,896 of record NC_037287.2, on the reverse strand, counting down.
ATAGGAATCTTTGTATGATTGTTATTGAGGGAACAAGGCAATTGATATGAGACAAAGAACAAAGAATAAGCGAATATAAATTTATCATTTGTGTGTTATCTCTCAGCGAGTCATATTCTTATGCCATCGGCCATTAATGGAAGCCAATCGAAAGAACAAATACTTCTTATTGTTCTTCTTCGTGACTTGGTTCATAGTCCTATTAAGTATTCTTGTGTCGTAAAGAAATCTAACGAAGGTAAGCTTTGGAAGATTCCCTTGTTGCAGGCATATTTGTACGCAGTTGCTAAAGAGGAATGTGAATATCCCATCTGAAAATATATGTGTGCACACCTTAACAAGCAACAATGAAGTTGCCCACTGGATGCACACGCATAGACATAAACAGAGAAAAGCGAGAAAGGAAAATACCTGAATCTCAGAGTGTAAAACACCATGAAGTGCCATGACCTCATAAGCACAATATCGTAGAACTGCTCCAACTTTAACGTACTCTGACCATGGATAGAAGAAGTGTTGAAACCTGCCATGCGGTGGCTCCCATTTTGCCGAGATAGCCTTTCAAATGAAGCCAGCAGAAACCATGGTTATTGTTGATATTTCCGTATCAAAATAAGCTAAAATTGACAGAAAAAATGTTAGCAAGTATGCACCAAGGATTCAAGTTTTGCTGAGGAATTCAGGGTACTTTTACATCTCCTGTAATTTGGCTCATCTGGAAATTCATCCATCAGAGTCTTGGAAAACTCTGGATGATCTAGCCCATCGTCTTCTAAATATTTCTTCACGCATTCTAAAATTTCGAAAATGAGTACTGACATTAGTTCCTATCTATTGTTTGTTCCTCCTTACATATAAATATAAAGTATAGATCCTTGATTGTGTCGGGCCCGTAGGCTGAAAGTAAACCTGCCTGATTATCTCACCTTCAAGAGAGTCAGCTACTGAGTTAAAGCTATTGACAAGTTCCTTGTGCAATTGCTCCCCAGCCCATATAGGAAAAACAAGAACATTCACTAGGACTGCTACAAACCCTCCAATGGCAATAGAGTACAGTCGATCCATCGCAGTCCTTATTGGATTCCCCATCCGATACCCAGAGACTATGATCAAGCAGTAGGTAAAGAGTATCACCCTGAACCCATACTCATATGGCACAAGTGATGGCCATAATTTCATGAATGATGCAATAGCCCCTGCAGATAATATTGCACGTAAAATTTCTGACATAGACCGACTTAATCTCATTCTATAGTTCCTAATATTTAAAAAATTTAGAAGCGATACCAATCAAAAAGATGCTAATGCCAATTATGATAGGCTCGGAGACCCGGCCAGACTGAAGAGCTAACTGAGCAACTGCGATAGCCAATATTCCTGCAAGCATGCTTCCAAGAGCTCGGTTGAATCCTCGATTAAAAGTTGCACCTTGAGAAAACAACATCCGCATCTATCAGGGAGTTCTGTGTTAAATTTTTGCAACTTCTGTTTTTACTCAGTTTCGATATAGCACAAAAACAATGGCTTTTTACATGTGAGCATGCAAAGATAAACATGAACATGCATATGGGCGGAGCCAGGAAGTTTTTGTAGGGGGCAAGATTAGGAAAAAAAATTCTAGGGGTGCCAAAACTTAAATTGTACTAGTTTTGGCCCTAAAATTTAAAATTGTTTAATGAGAGCCATGAATTTTTTTTTTCCAGGTCCCCTGGCTCTGCCACATATTCAGATAATTGTAAGCATATACTTACCAACTGTGTATTCGAACATGATAGCAACAGTGAGGATGGACCAGATGATATTGGTGCCAAGTATATGAAAAGGTGCTCGGAATAGTATAAGGAAAGACACTAGAAGAACAGCTAGGCCAACTTTGAATGCGAATTTTACTCTGTTGCTATCTTCTTTGGCAAAATCCCACACACTCCATAACCAAGCTTTACAGGAGGAGAAAGGTCTCATACTTAAAAGTTGCTGGGATCAAGCTGCTTGGATTTGGTAGCTGCTGGTGGAATGTTGGTCTCCTACCCTTTTTGCCATTCATTCTCCAATCAAGAATCACAAACTCTTCTAAATCATGAGGCCTAGTTTGCTTTGTATTTCCTGTACTGTAACTCGAGGTCCTGTTTTTCCCAAGAAAAAGACTTAAAACTGGGTGAAAATTTCGAAGCAAAGTAGGGTTCTGATGAGAATGATGACCTCATAAGAACACTAGTACTTGATGTTGCTAGATACGAGTTGTTTTATGAGAAGGAGAGAGCAATTTAAAGAGTTAAGGATGCTAAGTCGAGGTGCAACTAGGGAAGAGAGTATGTCTTAGTCATGATATGATATACAGAGAAAAAAGAATAATACGGAAATGATAGAAGAGAAGATGAAAACTCAGGGTAAAGATGCTTAACTTCGATAATGGAAGGGGAATTAGAATCTTAAAATTGCATGGTCTTGCAATTTCAGTCGCCAAACACGTCTGCTCTTTCATTATATCACACTGTGGGAGATTTTGTCGTGGCGATTGTGATGTAGTAGATCGGTGATGGTGGTGGCAACAGTGACTAATATATAAATAGGCCACTAAAAAATGTATTACGTCAACAGTGTAATACTTTGATAAATCTGGCACTCAAAAATATACGTGCATTTTGCATTATGCTAAATGATGTTTTTTTCTTTTGTTAACTGGTATTTATAAATTAATTTACTCTTTCCTGCATATGAGGAAAAAATTGAACTTTCTAGCTTCACACTTCTCTGACAGGAACAGATGCATTTCTAGGTTGTCAATCCAGTCCACCAGCCAAAACTAGTAGGATGGATAAAACCTGAACCAGTAAGATTATTTGTATGATGATAAGGATGCTTACAAAACTCAAACTCTTAACTAGAAGCACAATATTACTTGACATCACATCCTCAAAGACATCCTATATATGATACATAAGCATGGCTCTAGCAGATTTCAGATACATCGACAAAGTATCCAACTTTTATTCATCAAAAAGAACAAAATTGGTCATCTGACAAATTTCAGATGGATAAATGATCTTGATTTTGTTATGTGACAGATTCTGTTCATTTGGTTATGGTAATTCTCATAAACTTGATCGCTAAAATTACCATAAAAGCAACGGATAGAGAGGCTTAAAATATTTAGAACAAGCTGGTGGGAATCCTTATGTGGAGATGCCTTTTTATTCTCTTCATGTGGGAATATAACTAAGACAACTAGCTCCAATAATTGTTTTCTATGTACAAGTTGTTCTATTCCAGTTCCTCTTTCTTCTGTTAACATATTATGTTCTTTCTTTGCTCTAAAATAACTCCGAAGGCATCAGTTCATTACATCAGGAATTTAGTTGTTATGCTATTATTCTTCTATAACAATTCTTCCATCACTTTCTTTTTTCCAGTGTTGAAGGCAACAATTTTGGAAAAGAAAGACGAATAGATTCTTAGAATTTTCTTCGATCTGGCTTGATTGATGGCTCGCGCAACAATGTTCACTCTACACCTGATTAAGGAACAATTGAACTGCATACTGAAAACCTCAGGGTTGACATCCTTGTAGTTTTTACCTGCTAAGCCTTTATTAGTTTAACTGAAAAAAAAATTAACTATCAATAGCTTCCATGGCTATTCTTTGGGAACAAATAGCCAAGGACTTGAACTATGAGAACATAATTTTAGGATGAGGAATATATTCCAGGGATATTCTATAATAATACAACTGAACCAGAAAATATTTTTAACTCAATGATTATCTTGCCAGCAGAATCCGCCCTCGATCGGTTATTTAAGTCGTGAATAACACTAGCCAACCATGTTCCATCTAATAAGCTTTTTCCAGAAATTCTTGTGGGATGCACTAATGCATTCCACCAGCATACAGTGGATGGTGAATGAGATACAAGACATGGAAAAATGTGGGATGAATGATTCTGAATTCTGATCCTGCCGCCATAAGGATATATCGGCTTTTATAGTCTCTTAAACAAATTTAGAATGCTTATGGTGACAAGAATCCATACACGACTGACCCAACCTCAATGCAACAGGTGATGATAGCGCGGTCCGATTAGTATTTCTTTATTTTCTTTGTCCTCAAGCTTCTCGAAAATGTCAAACCCCTGCATGATTTTCAGAATGTTTGCTCTTGTATGGGGTTGATGGCTGATAGAACCTAAAGCTTTTAAATGGCATGCTAGAGGTGACTTTATTTTATTTACAGCAAAACCAACACTATCTAATTTCATAAGCTGTTTCCTACACATTAAGAATCTGAGTTCACTGATCAAGTCCCTCTCTCACTTTCTCTTTTTTTTCCTGTCTATTCTCCATCTCGGGGAAAACAGATTTTCTTCGTCGGAATCCTGTCAGAATCGGCCTATAAAAATCACTCTGTCTGCCACAAGAATTTGTTCCATTTTACAGTTCCCTGCATACATCTTAACCTCCCAATGATCACCATTTCCTATATGGAAATATTCTATAATAAATAATCTGTCCCGTTCAGTTTCCCTTTGTATCTTAACCTCTCGCTCGATTTCCAGGATACTTAAACAGCAAACACCGATCTTTGTATCTTTCAATTCACGTGCTTGTGTGTGTGAGGTTCCAGTTTTTGAACAACGAACCATAAAAAAGAAGTTCACATTTTCAGTACTCGGTTTGCCAGCAGTAATCACTAGTGCTTTGTATCTTTAGTTTGATGTTGAAAATTATGATCATTAATAGCTTAGCAGAAGTGCCGAGCTACAGTAACTCTACCAGTCACCATACATTAAATTTGCTATATACTACTGACAAGAAGTATATCATGGTAAATTAAGCAATATAGAAAGACAATTCAGCCGACATTATTCCGCAGGAATAAAATCAGGTTGCTTTCACATTGTCTGCTAATGCTGGATGACAATATCGTTCCAGACGAAGTGGTGTTCGGAAGGCAGTTATTTTTGAAAAAACATGTCACTGGAAATTCATTAAAAATATATTTATTTTTTTAAAATTTATTTTTAACATCAACACATCAAAACAATTAAAATAAATAAATAAATAAATTTTAGCGATCTCCCACCCTGCCAATCATGACTAAAATAATAACATCCCATTAAAATTCACTGCTTACCTTCAAGAACTTTTTCTATTAAAGTATGGATTTTTTTTTATCTGTCTTGGCTTCTTTACTTAAACTTTTTGACTTGTAAGCATGGAAACAGAAATATTGATAGGAATCTACAATTTTCTGGTACACACACAAAACTTATAAAATTTTCTGGTGCTATTTCCGGCGAAAAGTAGCGGTGTAATATTATCCGTCAATATTGTCGTTGTTATTTGTCAAAACATATAATGGAATTGGATGCCTAAGTGATTGAAAGATAGCTTGAAACCAACTATTCCTTGTTCCTGAAAAATTGCAATGGACCACCTCCTTGAATTCCCTCCACCAATTATAATTATATTATAAGTATATATTAAGAAATACTAAAACACATGCGAAAAACAATGTTGATAGTCTAAAGTATTTTTTTCTATTTTACCCCTCTAAAAACCATCCAAATGCCTAGCTATTGGAGGTATTTTTGTAATTTTATAGGATTCATTTGTTATTTCCATATTAATAAAGATATATTTATCCTTTTAAATATGTTATGTAAAGTGAAATGATTACCTTTCTTTGGAATCAAAATGTTTGAAGGTCGTATCAGGAAATTTTCATTCTTTTATTTTGTGCACAGTAAAATAACTAGATTACCTTTAAAAAAATTATCTTTTTCATTAATGGTTAGGGGTATTTTGATATTTTTATAGTTACTGTTTTTGTAATAATTGGTTAGTGGAGGGGCTTTATTGAAATTTTATTTTTTAATATAGTAAAATTACTTGGATACTCCTATGATCAAAAAAATTAAAGCTTCCTTACAAGGGCTTTTTCATCTTTTTATCTTGGCTTTTTTTGTTATTCTAGAAAAGGATAAGGGATACTTTGATCTTTTAGTATATATAAAATATTAATAAAAAAACATTATTGGTGCATGTCTAGTGACGTTCGACGATTAAAAACCGCCTTCAAAGGTAGCATTGGAGGCGCATTGACATCATCTACGTGGTGGTGTGGTGCGTGTATGTTGTAGAGCTTTGAAGTTCGATATATTTTTTTCTTCTCCTCCCTCTTTTCGCTCTCTTCTCCTTATCAAAGTATGGATGTGTTCTATCATTTATTTCGTATATCGAATTTAGTCATTATTTTTTTATTATTATATCTTTTTTTGTCTTATTTTAATTGATTTTTTTCTTCAATTTCATCCCTATCATTTAGTTTAATTTGATTTTCATGTCAAATTTAGTTTCCATTTCTTTTAATCTTTTTATGCTATTTTAATAATTAAATTTTGTTTTCAATTTCATTTCTAAACATTTGATTTTTATCGAATTTGGTCCCTATTTTTTTTTTTGATGATTTTCTTATTTCATTTTTTCCCAATTTAATCCCTTGGTATTTTTTTAGTTGAAATTTTTCTTCATTGTTTTTTACCCTTCTATGGGTTAGTTATGTTCTCGTGATTAAGGTTACGGGTTTCAAAGATTAACACGAGTTGAGTTTTATTCTTTTAAGTTCTTTTATAAAATTGATTTATTTTTAATTTCATCGTTCAAAATTTAATTTTTTTTTTTCACTTTTCTTTTTGTGGGTTTAACTTGATCCTATGTTGACTCGGGTTTTTTTTTCGTTGCTTTTTTAAATTATGTTTTTTGTTTCGTTGTTAAGCATTTTTTTTATTGAGAATTTTACTTCGTTGATTTTTGAATTTTTCTTCTTCGTGGTCAGTCTCGGTCTAATGACCATGATTACAGGTTTTAAAGGTAAGCATAGTTTGACTTTGATCTTTTAAAAAAAAGTATTTTTTTTATTTCATCTTTCAACATATAATTTTTTTAGAATTGATCTTTGTGTTTTTCTTTTTACTTTCCTCTCTATGGATCTATCTTAATCATGTGCCCTTGGTTGTGAGATTAGTAAATTAATCCAGGTTGATCCATATTTTTTTTTTAATTTAATAATTCAATAAGGGGTTATTTGATAGGTATGATTCATAATTTTATTCAATTTTCTTTCATTGATGACTTTTTATACCTTTTATTGATATTCATAATCATCATTTGATTGAACAAAAAAAATATCCTAAGAATCAAAGTTATTAGACACAACTAAGTGTATGATCTATGTTGCGAGCTTAAATATATTAATCTTAATTATCTATTAATCAAATATTAATTAATTTAATTAGATATATGTATAGGCATTTTAATTTATTATTGATAATTTTTTATATCCAAGAATACATTGAAAAATCTTGTATATATATTTTTTTTTGTTGATTTATTCAACTCGTGACAAAACATGAATCACATGGTTAGTAATTATAAGAACTTGTGAATTTTTTTTTATTCTAACACAATATGCAACGCTATGGTCCTCTTTTTAAGCTTGTTATAAACATGAATCAAGTAGATCATGGACCGTTGCCTTGTTCTAGTGATGGAGACAAATCTACTTGCCAAATATATTGAGATGTATATAATGAGCTTCATAGTTGCTGTAATGACCACATCAAGTAATGAATCTTTCGCTGGAGAATCAAATCATAAAAACAGTGAACATTAGAATCCAAACACACGAATTTCCCAAGGAAATACTGCATGTTCCAATATCACGATTCATTGTCGTTGGTTTCATCTCCAGAAAGTAGTTATAATGATAATGTTGACAGATCATTAAATTGCAACCAGAAGAGTTTGTAGTCCAACGGTTAGGATAATTGCCTTCCAAGCAATAGACCCGGGTTCGACTCCCGGCAGACGCAAATTTGAAGTTCTACAAGATTTTGTTTGTCTAATCTTTTCTTCCTTTATCCGTTGCCTATTTTGCCTTGCAAGTCGCAGCGAACAAGGCCCGGAAGCAAATCCATCCGATAGGGCTTTAAAATGGATAGTTCCTAGATAGATGGTCCGCCGACCAACCTAATTTTTTCCCATCATAAATAAATGATGTAAAGGCAGTCCAAATGTTTTTAAAGAAGAAAAAAAATCGAGAATTGAATGATTGACTTGGGTTTAATTAACTCGTGTAATTTTAATAATATGAATAAAAAATAATAATAAAAAAAAGTAAATAAAAAAATAACTTCAAGTTAGCATCTTAAATCAACAACTTGGTTATAATAACGATGCAATTTCAAAAGAAAATGTTTAACTATTGCAGAAGCTCGCACGTGCCGCACAAAAAAGTGCAGCTCCTCTTTACACTTGTCAAATATTTTTTCTTTTAATATATATATATATATATATATATTAAAATACTCAATTGCTCCTAGGACTATTTAATAATTATAAAAAAAAACCATAATGAAATGAATAAAACTTCCCTAAATGCAAGTTCAAGAAAATAAATTTGCAAGTAAATTTATTATACTGTACAGGAAATAAAAAGTTAAAAAACCTCTTTGCCTCCTAGTTATTTTTTTATTTAATTTTAAAATTAAATTAATAATTTTATTTATGGCCCTTAGTTTTTTTATGTGTCTTCTCCCCCTTTCTTATTTCTTTCTCTCTCCTCTTTAAGTTTGAAGGATTGAAACATGATAGAAATAAAATTATATGACTGAAGTGTATGAAATTAAGATTACAAGGACTAAAGATGATAAACAAAAACTATAGGGACTATACTGTAAATCTTTGCACCTTAGGAACAATTAAAATTACATTGTAGATTGTACAGTGCAATCCATGGTACAAATATATTTGTGTGCATAATAGGGTCAGCAACAAAAGGCTTTTTTTGTTTTTTTTTTAATTTTAATAATATTTTGTATTTAAAAAAAATGTTTAAAAACATGACTACTCAATGAGAAGTAAATAAAACATGGGCAGCAGGATCCAAACCTCTCCAATGGAAGCAACAGCTCAACTCCATGATAATTCCACAACCCAGACGATTCACATTTGATGGATGGAGTTGGTTGTGACCTGTGAACCAAATCAATCTCGTTAGATTAAATTAAAAATAATTTTATTAATATGTTTTTTTTTCATTTTTAAATAAAAAAATAGTGAAAATAAAAAAACATTATGCATACAAGTAATCAAACAAATCAAAAACTATCTATGTTAATAAATAAATAAAAAAACTCATAAACGATATACAAAAATAAAACTTGAAAAATTAAAAGACAAATATAGATTACGATATTTAATCTCACAATATGAGATATTTATCAGGTTTTATTTTTTAAATTAATTTATTAAAATATATTTTTTATTCAATCAAATGATAATAAAAACAGAGATACAAATTAAATTTATTGAATAAAAAAAATATTATTCAATGCTTCACATATTATAAATATTATTTGAAAATATTTTTTTTCAAAAATAAAGTTCATCTATACAAAAGATAAAAAAAAAATTATAGATGAATAAGAAAAAATCTTCAAATTTTAAATTCATACCAAAAAAATATCACTCATTTAAAAGAGGTTTTCTAAACAAAATAAAAGAAAGAATGAGTATTAATCTACGTATAAATAAAAAGATTGAGAAAAAAACAATATAAAAAACATTAATTTTAAAAAAGAATTAGAAAAAAAATTATTTATAAAAAAATATTTAATCTTGCAAGATGAGATATTTACCCGGTTGTGTTTGCTAAATTTATTTATTAAAATATTTTTTTATTCAATTAAATAATAATAGAAATAGAGACAAATTAAATTGATTGAATAAAATAAAAAGAGAAAAAAAATATTATTCAAGGTTGCACATATTAAAAATATTATCTGAAAAGAAAATTCTTTTATTTTCAAAAATAAATTTCATCTATACAAAAGATTAAAAAAAAAAAACAATTATAGATAAATCAAAAAAACTCTTCAAAATTTTAAAGCATAACCAAAAAAACATTTATCATTTAAAAGAGGTTCTCTAAACAAAATGACAGAGAAAAGAGGTATTAATCTGCATATAAATAAAAAATAAAAAAAATTTAAAATAAAAGAATAGACTAGGCATTGTTGGGCTTGTAAAGTCAAGTCAGCCCACCTAGCCTATTTTGTTAAGGCTCACATGACTCGCCTCTTATTTTTTTTGTTGTATTTAGGGCGAACAACATGTTGTCCTTCCAATTTTTTTTTAAAAAAAACCACCCAACGTGTCGTCTATTATATCCAGATTTCGCCCATTGTGGTGGTCGAAAAATTAAAGCTAGAGGTTTTTTTACATCCAAAGCCCTATTTTCCAATCTATTTTGACCCAAAACACCTACAAAAACACCTTAGGGATCATGATAAACATATACATGGTTTTAAAAAACCAAAAAAACACCTCAAAAACCAAAATTAACTCGAAATAAAAAATCTACCGAGTCTAGATCTGTTTTTTCAGGAAATTTTAAGGTAAATAAATACCTAATATGAATCCTCATCATTAAACCAAACTATTTGACACAAATATCAAACATTTTGGTAGCCTAAATCAATGTCAATAACGTTTCTCTCTTTACTGTTGGAATCCAACGATCTCTCTTTTGTCTCTACCAACCATAGACTAAAACATAACAAAAATAAACTTATGTACCAAAATTGAATTGGAAAAAAATTGAGGTGTTGAAATTTACATAATTTTTAAAGTTAATGAGTTAAAATGTATCTTTCCTATAACTTTTAACATGGTACCTATATTTAGTGTCTTTCTTATTTTGATCATTTTTCTTTTAATTTCACTCTTATAACAATAGGTTTTTCTATAGCTTATACTTATAAAATATCTACACTTGCATTTATATTTTAATTATTATTAGGAAAATGAATTTTCCATTATAGTTTTTAATTAGTATTTACAATATTTTTTTATAATTTATAATTTTATATATTTTTGAATTCATTGTTTTAAGTGTAGATATATATATTATTTCTCAATTAACAAATTTTATCAGTATTCATAACGCCACTGTCTTCCTTATAAATCATAATGCGGGATCGAATCGATAAGAAGTGAGTACCGTAGTAGTTGTATCAACTGGAAATACCGTTCTAATTAATTAAAAATCAAGATGTGAATTACAAAATTAATTAAGAGGATTAAATACTTATGTTTTGGGATTCGCATCACAAAATATTTTTAGTGGAAACCCTCAACTGGTTGGCCAGCGGAATCCACGCACACACAATTCAACATACGCCTCTTACACCGTAAATCAACCCAAACCAAGCTCTTTTTGGTAATTTAATCCTTCTCCCTCCATCAACAAGACAGGACTCCCCCATGTCCCTCCCCTTGTCTTAACTCTTAACTGCTCTCTCGTTCATCGTCATTGACTCTCATTTGACCAAAATAGCCTCTCACGAAATGGGAAACTGCAACAGCCTCCCCTCCTCCTCCTCCACCACCACCACCACCACCGACCACCACAACACTCCTCCCAATGGTGTTATAAAAGTCCTACCTCCAACTGCCACTCCACCGCCGCGATCTCAGCACCACCACCACTCCTCGGCCTCCGGATCCACCGCAGTCGGCAGAGTCCTTGGCCGGCCGAGGGAGGATGTACGAAACACATACATATTTGGTCGCGAGCTTGGTCGCGGCCAGTTTGGAGTCACGTACTTGGTTACTCACAAGGAGACTAAACAGCATTTCGCTTGCAAGTCAATTGCGTCTCGGAAGCTCATCAACCGTGATGATATTGAAGATGTTCGCCGTGAAGTACAGATCATGCATCACCTTACTGGTCACAGGTCAACACTGATCCAAAACGACTCATTCCGGTTTATTAATTTGATTAACTCAAAATGCAGAATCAAGCTTAATTAACTTAAATTGCAGGTTTGAACGACGTTTCTATTTGCCGTTTCGATTGATTGGAGTAGCTTAATTGATCTGTTTAGTTATTATTTGGTTAATTAAAATGAAATTTTTTTTTAGCAATTTAGTTCCTTTGGTTAATTAAAAATGCAAAATTGAGCTCTTTAGCTGTCTGTCTCTGGTTAATGGGGGAAAAAAATCTTTTTGAGCTTTTAAGGACTTAGTTTAACTTTTTTTTTTTAAAAGCAAAATTTGTGATCCTTATTGTTGGTCAAATCATAATGCGAATATGTGCTTATTATGAATTTGATTTATTAAAAATCTGCAAAATTTAAACTCTTTGAGTTTCTATGTAGTAGGAATATGGTAAAATTGAAGGGGGGCTTGCAAGGATAGACATTCTTAAGTTCTCATATTGATTGATTAGAAATTTCAGCTCTTTGGTTCTTTGATTAGTTAAAGATGCGAATTTTTTGCTTTTTAGGTTTTTGGTTGATTAGGGAAATGCAACGTTTTGTGCTTTTAGTTATTTTGGTCAATCAAAATATCCAAATTTGATCTTTAGTTCGGTTGATTCAGTAAAACAGAAAATTTGGGTTTTCTATCTCTTCGGTTAATCAAAGATACAAATCTGAGCTGTTTAAATTTTCTTGATTAGTTAAAAATACGAATCTGAAATCTTTTAGTTTCCTTGCAATAGGAATATAGTGGAATTGAAGGGAGCTTATGAGGATCAGCATTCAGTGAATTTAATAATGGAGTTGTGTGAAGGAGGGGAGTTGTTTGATCGGATAATAGCAAAAGGGCATTATTCAGAGAGAGCCGCAGCCAATTTGTGTAGGCAAATTGTGACTGTTGTGCACAATTGTCATACAATGGGAGTGATTCATAGGGACTTGAAGCCCGAGAATTTCCTCTTTTTGAGTACTCATGAGGATTCGCCTTTGAAGGCTACTGATTTTGGGCTCTCTGTATTTTTTAAGCCAGGTGATTGTTTTATGGTTAATTGAAGGCACTATAATTATAATGCCTTAAAGTTATGACTTATTATTTATATTTACATATTGCACTGTAAGAATCTATCTTATCACCTTGTCATGTAGTTAAATGTTACATTTTACGAATGATAAGAAATATTATTATTCTTGATGATTTGCTGGTGATACATCTTAACTCCAATTCTCTGTGTGTTTGCAGGAGATGTGTTTAAAGACCTTGTTGGAAGTGCTTATTATGTAGCTCCTGAAGTATTGCGACGAAACTATGGAGCCGAGGTTGACATTTGGAGTGCAGGGGTCATATTATATATTCTTCTCAGTGGTGTCCCACCATTCTGGGGAGGTGTGGCTTTCGAACTTAATTGAGATTAGAAAATTTGGAAACACAGCTGATTATCATTGTTCTGATGTATGTTATACATGTGCAACCTTTCTGAAGAATGTACTTGACATAACTTAAAACTTTGCTGGTTATACATTTAGTTCCTCTAAGTGAAGTTGATGTAGTTAAGATTTCTACTCCATTTTTGAGTGCATGGTGAACAGAATAATAGGTAATGTACAGTGCTCAGATGTGGTTGGTGGTCTTGCCTCTCACCTTTTTTCTTTGTTTCGTATGCAGATACTGAACAGGTCATCTTTGATTCTATTCTCCGGGGACATATTGATTTCTCTTCTGATCCATGGCCTTCCATATCTAGTAGTGCCAAAGATCTTGTGAAGCAGATGGTAAGAGCTGATCCAAAGGAACGGATTTCAGCAGTTGAAGTTCTAAGTAAGTTTCACTGGCGAAGCAAGTTCTTTTTCGAGATAAAAGTGGTTTGAAGGTTTTCAATTCTTGACTCCTAAAGTTCTGCATCTGATTTCTTCTTCTCCATTTTCTCTTAGTCCTGCTTCATCCCTAAAGTGTGTCATTCATGGTTTATAGATATGATTGCATGAAGTCCCATATGCTTGTTTTCATTGTTGTTGGTTGGAACTTGGCATCTTTACTGGCCATCGCTTGATCCAAGTGTCCAAGCCATCCCCCATTTAACAAGAAGATTAGATTCTTCTATTTGTGTAGTAAAGCAATTGTGTGCACGTGTTTGCTTGATTGGCATTGAGGACTGCTATGTTATTTTCATCATGCCTCCTTTCCCCAGTTCACTTTTTGAAAACATCTTGTATAAAGTTTTGCTTTAATCTCCTTTTCCTTTGAAAGTGAAGGAGGAGACTTGATTAGACTAAAAATGCCATGCAGATCATCCATGGATGCGAGAAGATGGTGCCTCTGATAAGCCTCTTGATATTGCTGTTTTAACGAGAATGAAACAATTTAGGGCAATGAACAAACTAAAAAAAGTAGCACTGAAGGTGAGAAATTCTCTTTTTGGTTGAAGATTGTAGTATCATATTTTTTAATGTACGATTATTTGAAATTAGAAAGGTCAAGGTGGGATACCATGTTCTAAATGCAAAGAAACCAAAGGCATAAGCAGGAAAGAAAATGCTTGCTGTTCTTATTGTAGTGATAAATGTCTCTTCTTTCTTAGGTAATTGCTGAAAACCTTTCTGAAGAAGAAATTATGGGCTTGAAGGAAATGTTTAAATCTATGGACACGGACAACAATGGAACAATCACTTTTGAAGAGTTGAAAGCTGGTCTTCCAAAACTGGGTACTAAGCTTTCTGAGTCTGAAGTGAGGCAGTTAATGGAAGCGGTAATGTATCTGTTCCACCTGAGCTTAATGGTGCCTTCAGATTCTTTTATTCTATTCATGCACAAAGAACAGTATTAGGGTAGCCCTACAGAAATATTTATCATTCTCAATTCTTATTCAGTTTAAGCAGTCAACTCTTCCCAAACTGAACCTCTAGTTTCAGATCAGGATTAAAGAATGAAGCCATTAGGATTCAGAACTGATGTGGAAATTCGTCACCCACACCGATAAATTGGAAAAATAGAATCTTTAGATTCATCTTATACCTTTAAAATGCAATTACAATGCTCAAGAATGAAGAGAATATAGCTCAAAGCAACAGCAGAGAGATGCTGCATTTTTCTGAGGCAGTTCTTTATGGCTACCTCTGGTATTTTAGATGCATGTTGTTTCTCATTTTGATGACCTGTTCTGTGGTTCAGCTGAAATTGATGGGCTGCTTTTTCAGGCTGATGTGGATGGAAATGGAACAATCGATTACATTGAGTTTATAACAGCTACCATGCACATGAATAGAATGGAAAGAGAGGACCATTTATACAAGGCCTTCGAATATTTCGACAAGGACAAGAGCGGGTATTTACTTCTACTTCTCTAAAACTTTGTATTTCTGTGAATTTCTTTTCCTGTACTTGGTATTTCTGTGAATTTCTTTTCCTGTACTTGTATGTGAGCATCGGCCTGTCTTGTTTATATATATAGGTACATCACAATGGAAGAGTTGGAGCAAGCCCTTGTGAAATATAATATGGGTGATACAAAAACAATAAAAGAGATCATTGCAGAAGTTGACACAGACCATGTGCGTTTCTTATTTCAAGCTTCCTTTTCTGCTGATTTTGTTTTTTTGAGGTCAAGGGACGGAAAGATATAGTTTCTTTTACCAAAACTTGGTGCACAAATGTTTCATGCCTGAGAAAATTTGGGTTCCAAAACTTTTATATAAAATTGTAAGGATCCGGGGACCTGTTTAACCAATATACTTGCACAATTAAATAAGAAGCTCCCGGGGATCATTCTTAAAAGGAAGTTTCATCGCTCCTGATAATGTTAATTAATATGTGTAAAGCTGTGGGAGAATACGAACATATGCTATGATTACTTCATCAATAGCAGGAATAATATGTTCACAACTCCTTTTGCAGGATGGAAGGATCAACTATGAAGAGTTTGTAGCCATGATGAGAAAAGGCAATCCTGAGTTGGCCCCAACCAGACGGCGCAAATGAGCTCAGTACGTTTTGCTCTCTTTTGGCTTCAATTTGTTTATCAACTATTTATTAATTTATTTATGCTGTTGTATCATGGCTGATATCTATGTTTGACCTCAGCTTCGCCACCTTCTCACAACAAAAACTGCTCTTTGGAACCTATTGTTTTCTGCCGTATTTAGCCATTGCACAGACACTTTGAGATGATTTTTCTTGTTTGTACTTGAGATATTTGATATATTTCTTTACCGATCAGGGTTTCGATCATAAGAAGTTTTTTATTTTGTCCTTGGGAACCTTCCTGTATGCCCACATTATATTTACGCTTTAATTGTGTTTTTTTCCAGTCGTCTTAGAACTAACACTGCTTGTCATTCTCATTTCATCTATCAATGGAGAAAGGATTGGAAAATGATGGTTCTTCTCTTTTACTGGCAAGTTATGCTCTCTTGGAATTCTTCTTTAACATTTTAACTTCTTAAAGTTGAGCTCTCAAATCTCCGGTTAATGGTGTGTTTTGACCTTCCACTCTTGTTTTTTTATGGCTTTTGTGCTCATCTACAAATTATTATTATTATTATAGATTTTTTTCTTAAAGAACCATCCTTGGTATTATCTCTGTGATTAATAAAAAAAACATGGGTCAATCAGGGGTGGAGGAGGAAAAAAAAATTAAGGGATCAAATTAAAAGAATTATTTTAAAAAAGTTAAAATTTCAGTTATTTTATAAAGGGAGGAGCTGGGAATAACATTTCTTTGCGGGTCGTGCCATGTGATTTACCGGTATTATTAATTACAGGGGCTTAGTAATTATTTTTTAAACTAGAGGAACTATTTAATTCATTATGCAAAACTATTGGGACTGATTTATAATCTACTCTTTCTATTTTGTAGACAACCAGGAAAATATTGCATGTTTTAAATATTTTTTCCTCAACTTCGAGTCCCTTTTTAACTATTTTTCAATCCTTGAGTTCTTTTTATTCCATTGATTAAGGTATTCGAGTCAGCTTTTACACTCATACTAGGAATTGTTTTTTTATTATCAAGTTTTAGGTAGACTTCTATACCATATTTTCATTAGCAATAATTTTTTCTTTCTCGTGACCTTTTTATATAAAATCGAGGAAACCTATGAATGTATGACCAAATTTTATATTTTACATAATTCATCAATCATACTTTTACATATATAAAAAATAATCAATCGTATCCTCTAGTTTATTTTTATTAAAATTTATGATCACACGTGCAACATACAATAATTTCAATATAAATTAACAAAAACATTTGTTTAAATCAATAAATATGAAATAAAATATATGCTATTGCTAGGGTTTGAATCTAGATAAATTTGGTGACATATAGTGTAGGTGACCATTAATTTCTTTTGATTTAAAGGAGGTACTTTCATCTATTCCTATTGAGACAATTCACATGTAATGATGCATGAGACCATTTCTTTTAATGGAAAGAACTAACGTAGGTGTATATCAGAAAGAAAATAGACACAAATTAATTGATTGTTGAATTTTAACATAAAAAACAATGTTTAGGCATTGTGTATTTAAAGAAGAAAGAAAAAATTTACGACTTGAATCATAAACCCTATTGGATCTAATAAAATAATTTTATTTACTTATATTATAAAAAACAACTATAATAATAGAACAAATCTAAAAAGAAAAGGAAATGATAAAGATGACATGCATAAAAAAAATGCTTGTCAAAAATAAAAAATAACGAGTCTAGATCCAAAGACAATCAAATATTCAAGTGAAAAATTGAAAAAAAAAAAAAAGATAGAAAAAGTAACGAGTCAACTTAAGTTAGTTTGATTAACTTTATAAAATGCAAATAATAATAATACTCAATTTCCAACAATCTAAAAGTAGAAGGATGAAATAAATCAAAATCAGTTAACAAAAAGAACTTTTAAAAAATAAAACACCAGCAAACCCGAGTAAGGTCGCCAAACCTTGCGAGTCGGGTCATGAGAACGAAATAACCAACTAGAAAAAAAACTACAAAAAAATATAAAGCTCAATTCTTAAAAAAATATTGATGGGAGAAGCTGAAAAAATATATAATATTAAAAAAATGATTCGAAAAAAGATTTGAACTAACTTTGGCAAACTCGTTGGACACGCGACCTAGGTCATGAGATTGAAATGATTTCATATGAGACCCGGGTTGTGAGACCCATATCATCGCACCAAAAAAATGATAAAACCCAACTCCCAATAAATCTAATATTGAATGATGAAATTAAAAAAAAAATCAATTCTAAAAAGGGTCTAGAGCAAAAAAAAAATAGCAATTAAAAGAATGAGGACCAACTTTAATATAAAAATAAAATAAAGCAAAATGATGAGTGATGAAATTAAAAAATAATTTCAATTGAGAAGAAAGATAAAAAAAATATAAAAATAAAAAATTGAGGATCGACTTTGATATAAAAATCAAATGCTAATTGATAAAATTGAAAAAAAATTTAAAAAATAGCAATCAAACAAGATAAATATCAAATATGATAAAATGAACAAATTAGAGGGCACCTTTCAAATTTTGAAGGTCGGTGCAATTCTCGATAAAAAGAGAGAGAAAAGATAAGAAAAAAAATGTATCAGAGCTTCATTACTGCGTCGCCATCAACACGCACCGCACTATCAAGAAGAGTGTGCTGTGACGCTTCCAACACCATATAAGACGTTGTTTGGCCACCATGGCACATCTCTCTCACGCACTGCCTGATGATCGTGAAATCCTCTCACCCGCTGGTGCATGCGTTTACCCAAGTGTACTATAGCTTCTTGTTTACCCGGTCCTTGTACCTGTTTTAATTTTAATTTTGGTTCCTTAATATTTTTATTTTTTAAAATTAGCCAAATTCTATTTTATTTTGCAAATCCAAACATTGACTGAACACCATGAATTTCCCTCAACACTGTATTATCCTCGTATCAAGACTACCAGAACAACCTAACAAGTCAAATTCCAAATAAAGCCAATACAAAGGGATCAAATTGAAAAAAAAGAGTTAGGGAAGCAAAATAAAAAAAGAATTACATGAACTTGTCCCTTGATTGTGCAAATCAGTCCCTAATTTTGGTAAAAAAAAACTGGACATTTCTTGATGTTACTAGAGCTCTAATTATTATTGTAAATCAATTAAATTAAATTTCATTCAAATAACACACCTTCTTCTTCTTTTTTAGTCCCCAGGATTTCTTACACTTTGGTCCCTCAATTTCTTTGTTTTATAATTTAGTTCTTTAAAATTAAAGTGCATCATGCCACCGTGTTTAACTGAAGCCTCTTTGTTTTGTTTATAATATAATTAAGAAAGATTAGCATATAGTTTAAACAAAGTCATGTATAGAAGTGGAACATGTTGGAGCACATCTATCAACAGCCCGTTTAATATTTTAATAATATTTATTTTTCAAAATATTTTTTATTTAAAAATATATTAAAATAATATTTATTTTTTAAAAAATAATTATTTTTAACATTAATAAAAAAATATAAAAATACAAAAAAAAATAATTTTAAAGTTTTTTTTTCAAAATGTTTTTTTCACCGCAAAAACATAAAAGCTATTGCAGAGCCCAAAACACAAGTATGGTCGGGAAAAAAGAAAAAAAAGAAACCCGCGAGAGATATGGATCAGTTTGTTAGATCAACAGAGTCAATTTACAGTTACAAACAAACTTAAATCCCAACCAAACACTCCCCATTTCTTTCCTTTCCTCTATTAAACGACCGCAAAACACTCTAAAAACGACGAGCCGGTGAAGCCGCAGAACCAGCTTCTCCTCTCCTCTCCAATAAATCATGGTACGCATTAATCACTCTCTTTTCATGAAATCCTAACAAATCAAGCTTTTCTGTAATTAATTACATTTGTTTGATCTGTCTTCAATTGCAATCATTGGCAATTAAAGAAGATGTCTTGATCGTTGCTCTTGCTTGAGTTGATTCAGTTAGGCTTATGTTAATTTTATTGAATTGTGTCGTTTTGATTTCTGTTTCGAGCAGGCGGAGTGTAAGAATCAGCGAAAACATGTTTTACTATTAGCATATCAGAGTTTTGGGATTGTGTTTAGTGACTTAAGCATTCCACCTTTATATGTTTATAAATGTACATTTTCCGGGAGATTACGTCATTATCAGAATGAAGACACCGTTTTTGGAGCCTTTTCATTGGTTTTTTGGACTCTTACGCTTTTTTCCTTGTTCAAGTATGTTGGATTCATGTTGTGTGCAAATGATAATGGCGAAGGTGAGTGTTAAATGCAAGTTTGTTGATGTGGTTTTCGTTTCGTTCTGTTTGCTTAATTGGATATTTGGTGATCATGTTGGGTTGTATTGGCAGGAGGGATTTTTGCGTTGTACTCGGTTATTTGTAGGCACGCAAAGTTTTGTTTACTTCCTAATCAACAAGCGGCGGACGAGGAGATTTCTACATATCATAGTGTGGGTTATTCAAATAGGAATGTGGTTTCATCTCGGTTCAAGAAGTTTGTTGAGGGACATAAGAAAATGAAAACAGCTCTGCTTGTTTTAGTTTTGTTTGGTGCTGCCGTGTTTATTACCATCGCCATCTTCACGCCTGCAATTTCCAGTGAGTTGATGAATGATTGTCACGCATTTTTATGTAGTTTTTATGCGCTATTGTGCTGATGAATATTTGGTCGTCTGCAGTTCTTTCATCCGTTGAAGGGCTGCAGGTTCGAGCCAAGAATTTGCATCATGGTGAGTTTAACTATCTGACTAAAGGAAACAAATAAGCTTTTTTCTGTTAATTTTCAGTTGTCATGACATTTGAGGGTTAATTCTCATCAGGTCAAGGATTAAGTGTCTGGTGAGACCTCAAAGTGAACCTTGTAAGAACTGAAACCTTCAAAAAAAGCCACTTTCATATGCTCTTTTTCAGATGCATGATATAGCTTAGCTTAGTGAAAGATAGCATCTTGGTTGATGAGATCCTCTGATTTCATGACTGATTAACCATTTTCATGATCATTAGGTGTGAAATATGATGTGGGTTAAAATGATGAATGGCCTGCTTACCTTGGATGCCCCCCTAAAATAGACTCAAGATTCAAAATGTAGTTCTGTAGTTTTTAGCTCCATTTATCTGGTCCATTTGTCTTTATTGAACAGAGAACCATTTGTCTAAGTTCAGTTGTATTGCTATTCCTTAATGATAAAGAAAAGAAGGCATAAGTAGCATTCAATTTAACTGTCTCCACTAGATCCTTTTAGCTGAAATAGTTGAGGAGAGAATAATTGGGAGTGTGGTTAGCCAGAATTTCTTCTATTATAAAACATTCTTCGACCTCCATGGCGCATTCACCATTCAAGTTTCTAACACTTTTATGTACACACAGGTATGTTGGTCATCATTGCCTTGTTTTTATTGATCGGCCTTTTTGTATTGCAACACTATGGCATGCATAGGGTGGCCTTCATATTTGCTCCCATAGTGATTCTATGGTTACTGTCCATTGCCTTTGTTGGTATCTACAATATCATTAAATGGAATCCAAGAGTATACCAGGCTCTTTCTCCATATTATATCTACAAGTTCTTTGGGGAAACAGGAAAGGATGGTTGGATTTCTCTTGGCGGAATACTTTTATGTATTACTGGTATGACATTTGAATTTAG
Organism: Populus trichocarpa; assembly: GCF_000002775.5. Classification (NCBI taxonomy): domain Eukaryota; kingdom Viridiplantae; phylum Streptophyta; class Magnoliopsida; order Malpighiales; family Salicaceae; genus Populus; species Populus trichocarpa. The sequence goes on along the minus strand of NC_037287.2, from coordinate 15,202,445 downwards.
TTTAGTTCATTAAGCTTTGTCATTGTCTCATGTATGCTTTTCACTTAACTGCAGGAACTGAAGTTATATTTGCAGGGCTTGGCCATTTCACAGCTTCATCAATAAGGGTATGTGCAACCAATGATTCTCCTATGGATTTGGAGCATGCACTTATTCTGTGGGTGATATTATCCATGGATAGAACTTTTTGAGCTCTTTGGCAATGGGTTAGAGAAAAGCCTTTTGGTGCAACACATTAGTGGTAGCATTACCAGTATATTGATGATAATCTGTGATACTGTCCTCTAAGATATTTGTAGATCAAGATATCCCTGCTTGTCATCTGTTCACTTGGAAAGGTCTTCTCGATTTTTTTTCACAGAATTGATGCTCCTGTTGTTCAGACAACCACTGCCTTTTAAAAACTTATGTAAAAAATCCGCAGCTTAGTCAATTTGCCAAAATCTGATATTTATTGGATCTACAAGGGAAATAATTTATTGCTATTAGGATAGCAGATTATGCTTAATATCTGCATTGCATCTTGTTCTTACCTCAATATCTTTATTCTCTTATAGGCACTAAATTGCAACAGCTAAAACCATTTGAACTGGTTGCTATGTGCAGGTTGCATTTTCATTTGTTGTGTACCCATGTTTGGTGCTTCAATACATGGGGCAGGCTGCATTTCTTTCACAAAACTTTTCTTCTGTATCCACGAGCTTCCATTCTTCCATTCCTGGTAAGCTGATCTTTGTTTTGAACATGTTCCAAGTCCCTCTTGTTTCACCATTTTTATACACATGCACGAGGCTTTCTCAGTGCTTGATAATCTTAAACGAAATAAAAGAGATTTCAGATGGCTAATATGTTGTTCTCAGAAAGATAAGTTTTAGATCTTTTTCAGCACTTGTGCTATGAGCTACTAGAATTTTCATTTACATATTTACAGTTTCTCACTGCTGTTATTGATGAGCAAGAACTATTTCCAGAGTCATTTTGAGATTTATTCCCTTCAGAGATTTAATAGTCAGGAATCAGGATAATTACTATTATCTTTTTCATTATTATATTGTTATTCTAGTTGGCTATCTGTTTATGGAAATGCTTTTACAAATGGTTTAGACTCGTTGTTCTGGCCTGTCACGGTGATGGCAACTTTGGCTGCGATTGTTGCCAGTCAAGCTGTAGTCTCTGCCACATTTTCAATTGCCAAACAATGCCACGCATTAGGATGTTTCCCTCGCATCAAGATTGTACACAAATCAAAATGGGTACATCGCCAGACATACGTCCCTGAGATAAATTGGGCACTTATGATTCTCTGTCTAGCAGTTACAGTTGGTTCTCAAGACACCATTCATTTAGGAAATGCTTATGGTCAGTCTCTTTTTTTTCTCAATAAATATTTCATATTCAATTTTGAAAACATCAAAACTTCATCTTTCATTTTGTGGATATGCTTAGTTTCATATGATTATAATATTAAATTCATCTATAGATGTGGTAATTAGAGTGCATTTGGTTTGACTTATGAAAAGTTACTTTTGACTTTGAATCACAAGTTATTTTTAATAACATGTTTCTGACTTTGAGTCATAATATTTTTGGTAAGAATGTAATGAAAATATTCTTAACATACTTTGTTGTCATACTGCTTCGATTCAATGAATTTTTAGCAAAATTGATTAGTAGAAGCGTAAAATTTTTATTTTTCCTTTTCTAAAGGAAACCTTTTGATTTAAGTCAGAAATAATTTCTAAACAAACATGTTTATCGATTTTCCATGAGTCAAAGTTAAAAAAAGCAACTTAAATCAGTCAATAGAAGCCATGTCAAACACAACCTGAATTTCAAATAGATATAGTTTATGATTGCAATTTACAATTTTCATTAAGATAGGAAAGCTGTTCTTACCTTTGCAAATACTCATCAACTTGATCTTTTTGAATAGATATTTATGAGGAATTCAGATACAAGTTTTATGTGATTCATTGGTTAAACAACATAAATAGTATTTCATTTGTTTAAAGCTGATGTTGCTACTACCTTTAGAAAAGCTAATACTGCAATCTCATTTTCAGGGATTGCATGCATAACTGGGATATTTGTGACTACATGTTTGACATCAATGATCATTGACTTCGTATGGCATAAGAACCTCTTGGTTGCTCTTTTGTACTTCTCATTCTTCGGAATAATAGAGATAATTTTCGTCTCATCTTCATGCATGAGAATTCCCAAAGGTGGATGGGTTCCTCTTGTGCTCTCTGCAGTCTTTATGTCTGTCATGTATGTGTGGCATTATGGTAGCAGGAAGAAGTATCTATATGATCTGCATAACAAAGCTTCCATGAAATGGATCCTCACTTTAGGTTCTGATCTCGGGATTGTAAGGATTCCTGGGATTGGTCTTGTCTACACTGAGTTAGCAAGTGGAGTCCCAGCCATGTTTTCCCAGTTCATAACTGACTTGCCTACATTTTACCAAGTGGTTGTATTTATCTGTGTTAAGACTGTTCCCATTCCTTATGTTTCCCAGAAAGAACGGTATCTTATTGGCCGGATTGGCCCCAAACCTTACAAGATGTACCGCTGCATTGTTCGATATGGATACAAAGATGTCCATGAAAATGATGACTATGATTTTGAAAATGCTATTGTGATGAGTGTAGCAGAGTTCATCCAATTGGAAGCAGAGGGTGGTGGAACTCTTGATGGTTCTGTGGATGGTCGGTTGGCAGTTGTGAGGTCATCTGAAAATTTTGGAAAAAGATTCATGATGTCAGAATCTGATGGCAATAAGGAGAGCAGCAGTTGGAGCTACCCAGCATCTGGAAGTAGCTCCAGGTCAGCTGCATTGCAGAAATTGAAGTCCATGTATGAGTTGGAGTCACCAGAGTTCTGCAATAGGCGTCGGATCCAGTTAAAGTTATTGGATACAACATACAAGGATTCCCGTGTCAAGGAAGAAATCTTAGAGCTCTTGGAAGCAAAAGATGCCGGGGTAGCATATGTAATAGGTCACTCTCATATTAAGGCGAAATGGAATGCAACATTCTGGAAGAGGCTTCTGATCAATGTCTTTCTCTCTTTTTTACGCAAAAACTGTCGGTCCCCTAGTGTTGGTTTGAATATTCCTCATATATCTTTGATTGAAGTGGGTATGAACTACTATCTGTAAGGCAACCTTCTGTGGAAGTATCTCCTCGGATGCATTTTCTGGTGAAATTTGCTATGAATTGCTTAGAGGGCCGTTGGCAATCACTTTATTTCAGTGATTCCAGATTGGCTTTAGTTGGTGACTTGTAAGCATTCCTGGAATGGGACCTTTTGCACCTGCTTCAGAGAAGAACACGGTTGCATTCGAGCAGCAAGTCATCGAGTTGATTATTCTAATGGGATTTGTCATGCTTGTCCAGTTCATTATTCAAGTGGGATTTTAGACAAGCTTCCGGTTCTGAAGCCAGATTTTTTTTGTCACGTCATGGTTCTCTTGTTTTTCTCCACGAACGCATTTCTTTATGCAACTACATGAATTTTTTTTGCTTGCTTCTCAATGACCTCTGTAGGCTGCAACATATCTGTTTGAAGAAATAATTGCAGGAGTTGAGAATGTTTATAGCCAAAAGTACAAGGATCTGTCATCTCCACTAGCAAGGATCTCATTTTCGGAGTTTAACAGTGACAAGGCTTACGTTGCACATTACCAAGCACACGGAGAAGTGAGAACGTTTTAGATGTTTTAAATTACGACAAGGGAGGCAATGCATGTCAATGTTTCAAAAGCCTCCTCTTTCTACTACGTGCCGTTATGATTTCATTTTGCTACACTGTGGATAGAAATAATTGGATTTTAAAAGGCGTAAATATCTTCTTTAAATGTGAAATGCGGGGAATGTTGGTGTTTTTTATTAGAAATATATTAAAATAATATTTTAAAAATAATTTAAAAATATAAAAAAAATTAAATTTTGCCTTTCTAGGTTTTTACATGATTATACTTTCCCTTTGAAATTTTAAAAATTGCATTTTACATAGCGGATCAAAACAAGGTTTAAATCTTAATGAAAATATGAATCTAATTTACTGAGCTTCGTCACCTCCACCGCCAACAAAAATAACTCTATTGCCATTCTCATTCATCTTTGATCAAAACCCAGCTGCCATCTCTCTTTATCTCCAATCAAAACCCAACCATCATGGCAACCAGGCTTGGCAAAGATACCACTGCTTAGTTGGATCTTAGTTCTGTGAAGTGTTTCAACCAAGCTTGGTTATTATATCAGATTTAGTAATTTTTTTCCAGTGTTTCATTTTGTTAAATGGGCTGTGATGATTTTTTGACGTCACTGCCTGTTAAATGTATTTCTACTCTTGCAAAAATGAACGAGTGGCAACTGGATCATCGATGGAGGCAATTGAGAAGCTAGTTGGGTCTCCAAAAAGCATGATTGTGCCGCTGGTCTGGAAATCAAGTTAGTTATTATTTTATTTATTTGGACTGATGATTGTCAAATGTTTGCAAACATTCATGAAGGAAATCGTCTTCCCTGCAAATAACAGCGATGATATGCACCTTGGAAACTTATTACCTCGATGCTCATCACTGCTTGTTGAAATTATTTTTAAAAGAGTGTCATTAAAATTATTTATCACAAATAGAATTTTAAAGATGTATATAAAAAAGAAGGGCATAGAAAAACAAGCCCATGCTTTTTTATTTTTTGAAAGGTAATGGACGTTGCCATAATAGTTTTTTTTATTATTAAAGATGATCAAAAAATTAAGTTCTTAATTTACTACAATTTCAATATTTTTTTCACCTAAAAATATGAAAAAACATCTTATGGACTTTTAAAACCTCACTCACTTTCAACAATAAAGACTGATTTAACAGGTATAAAAATGCAAAATCAAAACAAATCAAACAAATATTTCAAACCTTAATATGCTTTTGCTGACATAAAAAAACGACCTTCATTGGATTTATATTTTGAAGAAGAATCTATAAACATTAAAGTCAGAGTATAAGTGGTTTAAAGTCAGAGTGTAAGTGGTTAGAATTCGGTCAGTCAAGAGCTTGCTCTCTCTCTCTTTTTTTTTTTCCAATGAATTTCTCTCTTTTCTTAATTTAAATGCAAAACAAATAAAGTTTTATGGTTGAAATATAAATGTAAAAAACTAAAAGGATCAAAGTGTAGAATTCTATGCTATTTGAACAATGAAAATGAAAAGGATGGTTTTTCTTTGTCAATATCGAACCTTGTTCTTTTAATTATTTTTTAACCTAACCTCATAATTGTATATGGTAATGTGAATCTTTAATGTAATGTAGGAATAATCTTTGACACTTCACGTATGAGAGAGCATGCAATACAAAACAAAATCCAATACAAAAAATCATGACAATATAAATTGGAAGGACTGAAATAAAAAGAAAAAAAGTTTAAAGACCAAAATAAGAACAGTGAAAAACTTCAAGGATCTAAAAGGATGGACATGAATGGTGAGGTGAATAATTTAATGTAAGGGGATGGATGTTACTGCAAAAAAAAAAAAGCATATAGAAATAATAAAGTCTAATAAGCAAAGTGAAAATAATTAAAACTTTAAGTACTTTAAAGGAAAAAAAATAGGTATGAATAGTGGGGTGAATAGTTTAACGTGAACATTAAAACAAAACTGATTCTCCTCAAAAGTTACTATGCATTAAAACTCATGACAGTGATGGCACTATTTATTGTAATGTTATAATTATAAAATTACCCTTTAACAAAAAAAACCATTGAGCTTGGCATGGGAGCCAAAGTGATTTTTTTCATTATAATATAATTGTCCTTTACAAATTATATAAGGTTAGATTAGTAATTTCATATTTTTATAACAGTAAAATTACTTATTTAACTCTAAAATACAATAATATAATGCCTGCTATCCATGAATAATTTTGTCTTTTCAATTTTTTTAGAATGATATAATTACTTTTATGCTTTTAAAGATAAAATCAACATAACTCTCACCCAAGAGTTTTTTTTTCTTTTTCAATTTACATTGGCTCTATTGTAAATTTTAAGGGTACTCAAGGGCGTTATTATAAATTATATTGATTAAATACAGTTAAAAAAGTTATTGACTTTGTGTACCATACCCCAATGTGTGGATGACCCTCACGCTGTTTAGGCGACGCGTGCAGTGTCGTTTAGTCATTAAACATCGTCTTCTAAGGTGGTGTTTGAAAGGTCTTGGAATCTCTGACACAATGGGGCAGCGCGTTGGGTTTGGTGCCAATAGTCGTTTCTTTTTTCTCTTTTCTTTCTCCCACCTCGAATTATATGTCAGCTCCTTCAAGAATTTAGACCAACCCTTGCAATTTATTTCCCTTTCATATTTGATCCCTATCTTTTTTATTACTATTTTTTATTTTGAATAAGTCATGAAATTATAATTTTTTTCAATTTTACCCCCTTTAATTTTTTTAATCTTTCGGATTTAGTCTCCATTTTTTAGATTACTATTTTTTATTTTTAATAAGATATAAAATTACAATTTTTTTCAATTTCAACCCTCTTTTATTTTTTTTATCTTTCAAATTTGGTTCTTGTTCTTAAGATTTCTATTCATTTTGTTTGGGATCATTTTTTAGGTTGTTTTTTTTATTTTACAATCTCATCCTCCATGGATTTGTTTTTCAAATTTAATCCTCATTATTTTTATTGTTATCTTCTTTTCTTTAACAAGTTTTTAAAATTGATGTTTTTTCACAATTCCATCATTCAAATTTAAATTGGTTGGAAATTAAGCTTTTTGATTGAATCCGGTTTAAGAATTTCACGGGTTGTGAGTTTTAGAAAATAGACCGGGTTTAGAATGTTTGTCTTTATTTGCTTGTTTTTTCCTTTTTTAAAAAGCTTATGTTTTTTATTTTTGAAATTTTTTCTAGATTTTTGCTGTATCATTTTTTATGGTTTCCCTTCTATGAGATTGGTCTTAAATTCATGACCATAGTTACCAGTTTCAAATGTTAATGTCAGTTGACTTTTGTTTTTTGGTCGTTTTCAATTGATCTATTTTAGTTTCATCCTTTAACGTTCAATTTATTTGAAATTAATATTCCCATCTTTTTTCCATTTACTTTCTATTGAATTATATCAGTCATGCGTCCATGATCACAGAGTTTACGGGTTAACCCGAGTTAACTAAAATTTGTTTTCGATTGCTATATGGTTAATCTCAAGTTTATGATAAGAGTTATCAGTTTAAAAGGTTAAAATATGTTGATTTTTTAATCATTTTAATTTCATCATTTAATATTTGATTTATTAGAAATTGTTCTTCATATTTTTTTTTCATTTTCTTTTTATTGGGTTATCCCGATCATTTTGTTTTACAATTTCTTCTTTCATGAGTTTTTTTTCTATCAAATTCGATCCCTATTATTTTTATAGCTATTTTTTTTCCTTTGATAAGTTTTCTAAATTGATATTTTTTTTATGATTTCATCATTCAAAATTAAATTGATTATGAATTAAGCTTCTTGATCGAACCCAGTTCAAAGATTTCACGATTTCTGCGGTCATGAGGTTTACGCGTAATTCGGGTTGCTTCATATTGTTTTCCATTGCTTTTTTTAAAATTAAATTTATTTTTTCATTTTTGTCCTTAAATATTATTGTTCGATAACTAAGCTTCATGCTATTATTCAATTTGCTTTTGAACATAGTCATCCTGGTATCACGATTAGGTCATAATTTTTCATCTTGACCTAGGTGAGCTCAGATCGATTTTTTTTAAAAAAAAATTATACTTTTTTTGTATTTGTTGTCCTCCAACATTTTATTTGCTAGAGATTGAGTTTCACACTTTTTTTCTTTTTAATTTTTTTATTGAGTTATCATGTTCTCATTTGATTTATTAGAAATTGGTCTCCAAACTTTTTTTTCTTGTGTCTCTTTCTATAAATTGTCTCAATCTTATATCTATGATTGCGAGGTTTGAAAGTTAACGTAGTTTAACTATGATTTTTTTGGGTTGTCTTTTTTTTTTTTAATTTCACTCTTTGTTATTAAGTTGTTTTATAATCTGATTATTTTTTCATTGTTATTTTTTGTCTGTTTATTTATTGTTATTATATTTTTTAAATTATATTATTTAAATTACCAATTAAACCAATGACTCGTGTCTCAGAGTTTTTTTCTTTATCATTTTTTTTTAGATTAATTTTTTTTTGTGCGAAGCACGATCCACAAATCTAGTTATTACTACTATAAAACACATCTAGTTTGTTAATATTAATTAAATATAGGTCATTCACCACATTAGTTTTCATAGGATCAAAATACCAAAATCTTCTGAATTTAGAACCCATTCACTATTGTGGTAATAATTATTTTTTAAAATAATTTTTACTTATAAATATATTAAAATAATATATTTTTTTATTTTTTAACATTTATTTTTATTATCAACCTGTAAAAAAATCAGTAAACATAAAAAAAATATATTATTTTAAAATAAATAAATAAAATTAATTATTTTTTTAATATTTTTAAACATAAAAATAATGGTAACACCCAGCCGCCGTCGCCAAAGACCCCGCCGTCCAGAAACTTACTCCACAGTTACATTTTAAAACCCCCATCCATAATTACAGACTGCCTCTTCTCAACTGCCAAAAACACTCTGTTCCCTTTAAAAAAAGGAAAAAGAAAAAGAAAAAATAACCCTTGAGTTAGGGTTTCTATTTTCCAATTTCCCGAGAACTGTGTATTTGGATTCAAATCAATAATCAATAAAAATCCACATGTAAATAACTAGGGTTTTTATTCAGTCCCGATGTTGAGCTTATCTCAACAGCCCATTCTTACCCCTTCAATACCCAAACTTAGGGTTTTTAATCGACCTCGAAATTCTTCTCTTTTTGCAGCGAGGAATAATCGGATCTTTGAGTCCAATTCAAAGCTACCAAAGCATGTAAGTTACATTTTTTTCTCTAATTTTATAAATAGCTGTTTGGTTTTGGATTAGTAGTTAGGTCTTGAAATGCTAAGGGACTTGAAAATTGGAATTTTATTGATTTAGGAGCTGAAGGCACTTAAAAATGAGCTAATAAAAGACCGTTATTTGATCCAAATTGCCATGCATCAATGGAGCAGTGATTAGTTTATTGTTTTCGTTTTGTGGTTTATGATGCAGAAATGGAGAGTTTCATGTTTTAGAAATGAGGAAATTTCTCAGGTAAATTCCGGGTCTGATAGTGTCGAACGTTACGTACCTGAGGAATTGGTGAAGCCTGAGTTGGATAATTCTACGAATGTTAAAAGAGATTGGATATCGAGTCTTCGAGAGGTACATATATATTTTTTTATTTATTGATTGATTTTATGGTACTTTTAATTGCTGTGATAGATGCCATTCCAATCTTATTTATGTTCTTATATGAATGAACTGAATTTAGAGTAGTGGATTTGAGAAGTGGGGAAAAATCAAGATTGTATTAGTTTATGGTCGTGCCCTGGGTGAATTTTAGTTGTGGACTCATGTAATGCATGGCTTTCCTGCTATTTATTTGAAGACGTAGTAGATTTCCACTCAGATCTTATAGTATTTAACATGTTTTAAGGTAACTGAAGATCCTACTATGTTCCCACTTAGGCAAGTAAATACCTTTGCAGTTGATGAGTCTGTGAGTTAATTGATTTATGGAGAGATTCTTCATTTTGATAACCAGGACTTGCATAACGACCTCATCTCATAAATCAATAGTATAGATTTGACCGTTATTATTGCTGGTTCACCAGGATGGGATTGGTATTTGATCAAAGAGTGCATTTTGAAATTAATCCTATTAATACCAAAGACTGCAATCTTTTTTCTGCAAAATTGATGGAAAAGGGAGGAATAAAGAAAGAAAAGCTTCCACTTTCAGAATAATGAAATGGGGTGCTGAGTTTGTCTTATTTCTGAAAATTGAAACAATGTAATTACTGCTCTTGATAGGGATATAATTTTGGCTATCTTGATAAATATACATGCTTCCAGCAAACTATTTGTACATCTCATTATTTAGTTTGTTAATTTTTCAGGCTGCTAATGTAGTGTTGAGGGCATTTGGGAGCTCGTGGACTGTACCATGGACAGCAGAGACCATAGTTCAGGTTACCTTCTCCACTTAATTACTCTATGATGGAGCAAAGGGAAATAGAAACTGAATAATAAGCTTTTGTGGCAATCAAATAAATAACACAGAGCTATGAGTTTTAAGAAAATGAAAATGAGGTACACAAGAACTATAAATTTATGACGGTCGAAGTTTTTGCCTCTATGGCTTTTACTGGCATTGTCACGGATTTATCTTCGATTTGTATCAGCAGGTGCAACAGTTGAGCTTTTGTGCATTGCCTACTTTTTGAACATTGTTCTCTAGAATATCTTCTTTTGTTGTTGTGGCAATTGTTGTTTTGATCTCACATTGTGGAACAAATAGCTAAATTCTTATTTAGATTATGACTCCTAGGAACGGAAATGAATGAACAAAACAATACATGATGCTATCCAGCAATGCCAATATGTAATGAAATGGTCTTCTACCATGCAAAGCTTCTTTGCAAGTTGAAACTAAAACTTATAGGATGTGGTGGAGAATAAAATAAGTGAAGTAGAATTATTTGAATTTTCTTTAGTGAGAACTAAAAGCTGGACCCTGTGTTTCGAATATATATTCACTGAATTTAAATCATAGGTACTAATTAAAGATTGAAAGCGAGGACAGTAACTGAGCAAAATATTTGGTGATGCAGGTGATGCTTCTCTGGGTTGTCTCATTCTGGTTCATAGGGTCCTGGTTGATTCCTTTTGCGGCACACATTGCAGGTTTCAACAAGGAATCCCTAACATTTAGAGGTCAAGCTTTGTTCAGCCTTGTGACTGATGTGACTGAAGGCCTTGCTGGAATTGCAATCCTTCATTGTTGCCTGTCTCGATTTCATCCCCTTTCATCTGATTGGTTTAGATTCAGACTGAAAGGGAACTGGCTGTTTGACGTTGCTCTTGGCTGCCTCATGTTTCCACTAGTTAACCGGCTGTCACAGTTCAATCTTAGCCTATTGCCTATTCTGCCTTCTACACCGGTCACTCTCTCAAGTGTTGAGCAGTCAATTGCAGCACGGGATCCGGTGGCAATGGTACTGTATGCAATAGTGGTTTCAGTGTGTGCTCCTGTGTGGGAGGAGATAGTCTTCCGTGGTTTCCTCCTCCCATCCTTGACTCGGTACATGCCAGTCTGGTGTGCAATATTGGTGAGTTCGGTTGCCTTTGCACTAGTGCATTTTAATGTACAGAGAATGCTACCACTTATTTTTCTTGGGGTGGTTATGGGTGTTATATTTGCACGGTCACGAAATTTATTGCCATCTATGCTTCTTCATAGCCTCTGGAATGGCTTTGTATTCTTAGATTTAATGAAATAGCTCCTTAGGTTTGTACCTCACATGTAGATCATTTATCGGTTGGTCACTTCCCATTGCAATATAGATGCGGGCTGACGTTGTGGAGCCATATGCTCCCCAAAGGGAAATTGAGGATAGGGTTCGTGAGAAGACTGATGCTTTTGGCAATGTTGATCAACCAATGTCTTCTTCTATATAGGCCCCACACCAACATAATGCAAGTAGTATTAATTGACAGAGATTCATGGCTTCTATCTATCATGTGTCTGTTTGTAGAATTAGTCCATTACATCTTCAGTCAGGCAGGCCTGTAATTATACCAGGAACAATAAGGGAAAAAAGGATAATCCTTTTGTTCCCTGCAATATCCTTCTGGTTAAGGTTGCAAACTACTCTTTCTCACTAAACGAGATCCTCTCTTGTTTTGTTTTGTTTTGTTGGTCTTTTTAATTTCCTGTTCCTCTTTGACACGGTAGAGAGTAAAGCCAAGGAAGGAAATGAATTTGAAATGGGTTTTGTGAACTAGCAAGATTTTTAAAATATTATTTGAGGATGGATATCTTTGGACAAAAGAATAGCGATTAAAAGACCCAAACTGTCCGCCTCATAGGATTGGATACCACTTCTCAACAAGATGTTACAGTGTGTGCCACCGGAAACCAGCCCTTGTGGATGCTGTCTGACCGGTCACCAGCCTCCCAGGGTTTGGTGCTGGATATGGAGAAGCCTAGAAATAGATTTTAAAAATGGAAATAAACAAAGGGGTTTAGTGAAAACAGTAAAAGTAGAGCTTTACATTAAAGAAACGGGCAATTCAAATTAGAGAACATAACAAAGAAGTGTCTGCATTTGAAGCAGGAAACAAAAAAATAAAATAAAAAAGAATCAGAATTCTCTATTTCTAAATAATAATAAAATGTCAGAAGTGGGATTTGAACCCACGCCCTCTCACGAGGACCAGAACTTGAGTCTGGCGCCTTAGACCACTCGGCCATCCTGACGTTGGATGCTCATATTGCTTATTTACTAATCATTTAGACTAATAAATTCTGTTTAAGCTTAAATTCGCCCCCATAATTTTGATCAAAGATACTACATTTGAATTTATTCGAAAATAGTTAACCAAACTGAACGTCGATCTTGTCACATCTTAGCTTATTATACCAAAATCACTATTCAAATTTGGATGAAATATGAATTTAAATTTAAAAGCTTGAATGATATTTTGGCATCTATTATTTTTTAAAATATTTTTTTATTTAAAAATATATTGAAATAATATTTTTTTTATTTTTTAAAATTTATTTTTAATATCAACATATCAAAACAATCTAAAAATAAAACAAATAAAACAAAATTAAAAAAAAAACACTTAAAATATATAAAAATATAAACTATAAAAAAATCATACAATGTTTACACTATGAAATACAATTTAATTTAATATATGGTTTGTTTCTTGAAAAACCAATTGCAAGCTAGCGTCCCTAACACGGGCCCTTATTTTATATCAATCAGGATCTTATTATGGAGAGAGAGAGAGAGGGGTTCACTAATTATTTGAGAAATAACTTAAACAAATAGGTGTTTTATTTTGGTGTCAAACATTTCAGTGTGGATTCAAATGTTCATATAAACAATTTTTTTTGTATTTTGGTCATCAAACTTTTAATTTTAGCTAATTCATCCTCCAGATTTACCATATAATGGTTTCTTTTGTTTTTATTCCTTTCAATTTGCATTATCTCGTATGTGTTAAATTTTTGCAGATATTCGGAGATGAATTTCGGTTTTGATTTTGCGAAATCAAAATTTAATAGATATGAAAATAGAAATTAAAAGAATAAGGATCATATTTGATAAAGAACAAAAAAACACCTTCATTTAGATTTTTGAACGAAAAGCTTCAATTCTTTCCCTAAAGTTTCAACTTTTCTATTTTACAATTACTATTGTTTCGGAAATTCATGTTTTGGTAAAAAATTTCACTTTTTTTTTTATTTTTCAATTCCTGAGAGATAAACAAAAAAGGTTATCTTAAAAATTTGAGAAGAGAGAAACTGTTCAGATGACCATATTCCAAGCACTATAAAAACTGATATTTGTATTAATGAATTTGTCTTCTCAAGAGAAGTTTAATAGATGTGTTTTTCCCCTTATATACATGTTTAAAAAAATAACTTAAGGTTCGTTTAGTTTTTTTATTCATTTAAATTTTAGAGTATTTTGGGGTTAAAAATCTGTTTATTGAGATTTTTATATTATTTTTTAGATGTTTTTATATGAAAACAAATTAAAAATTAAGTTTTTAAAATTCAAGAACTTGTGCCCTAGTATTCCACTCACCATAGGTGACTAGAAAATTATCCACAAAGGGACAACTCATGTGGTTATATATATAAAAAAACTAAAGCGAACAACCCGTCATCCGCTTAAAAAGAAAGAGTATAAAAACAATGCTAATGTGGGCCCAGGCTTCTAAGCCCAGGCACACCTATGCTTTTTTATTAGAGATTAGGTTCACGAGCTTAGCTTATATAATCTATTATTGCCTAATTTCTTTTTTTTTATTATTAAATTTTTTTTATTTAAATATTAATTAATGCCCGTTATCTCTCTCTTCTTCTTCTTTAAAAAAAATTGTTTTGTTTAACTATAGCGATTGATCTTTTATCATTTTTTATTTTATTTTATAATGCTTTGAAGAGATTAGTTTAATTTGTTTTTAATTTTTTCTCTTGTAATTTATATAAATTAGTTGTATTTCTATAACTATTTATTGAGACCAAAATCCTTCATTATTAGCAACGCCAATTAGCTTTTAAAATAAAATAAATGAAAATATATAAAATAAAAAAAAACAACTAGTTTAAAACATTTATATGTGCATCTATTATTTGTTTCTACTTTGAAGATTAACTTCTTGTTTTAGTATTAAATTAATATAAAATTTATTTATTAATTTATATATTCTTTAATTTATTTTATAAAGCATAAATAATATTTTTTTGTTTCTCAGTTAAAAAAACATAATAATGAAAACCCATTCGCATTCATAGTGTAGTTGTTTGTTTCTCTTATGTTAGAAGTAGCAAAGCCTTAATTTTTTTTAAATAAATAGCATATTCTATTGGAAACATTGCAACCCGTATAATTTGTTGAGGTTGTGTTGTTTCCAAAGGTGAAACTTCAAAATCTTTTTTTAACAAAATAAACAATATTAAAAATAGGACTGACGACTCAAGAACTGATCAGACTATATTAAAAAGATTTAAAAAAATGAAAGGTAAAAAAAGAGAATTGTATAGACTTTGCCATGCTTGTATGTAAAAATAATTGACATTAGAGGATGGAAAGAATTACATTAACAATGACCTTTTTGTCTACAACTTGAGACTTGAACTCCATGGTAGTAGAAGAGAGATTAAATAGGGGAGCGTGTTTATTTTTTTATTAACATAGATATTTAGACGTGTTTATATATACCTTAATTAATTTTATAATCCTAAAATTAATTGATTTTGACAGGGGAGGGAAGAAAAAAATCACAAGTTAATGATCAATATAACAACATTGGTGCATAGATATTTTTGCACTTTTAAATTAAAACTAAGTAGAAAAAAGTAATTAATATATGAAATTAAGTAGATAATAATTCATATATATATATAATCTTTTGAACCTAATTTGAGATTTTTTCTAATTTAGTTATAGTTAGCTGACTTTTTTAAAATTATCTGGTAAAATTTAAACTAATCAAGAAAAAGAAGAGCTTACCTTGGGATAGCGATGGACATTTCGTATGAACATGAAATGACCTGAACGAGTGAAAGTTTAAGAACTTAGAGTTTAGGCCATTAATTATATTGTCCTCTCGAAGTGATCTGTAATTATAATTTTGAGGTTGTGAAATTTTTTTTTTTCATTTGATGAAGTATTGAAGTAGTATCCTTCAAATGTAAATTATATATTCTAAAAATACATATTTATAAACGACTAGTCGCGGATATCAATTAAAATGAGATTTCGAGGGTACTATTATTTGCGGGTGAAAATAATAATAAAGATAATATATAATGAAGATGACAACTTTCATAATTAAATTTACAGGTATTAATAAAGTTAAAATAAGAATTATAAATTTTAGTTAAAAACTGGTAATGAGTTTCGAAGAATAACAAAATTTTAAAATGAATATGTTTTGAAATAAAAAAAAGGTCTCAGGAATTTAATGGGATAATCGATATGATTTATGCAAAGAATTAAACAAGAAAATTTGAATTTTGGTGTAAAATTACTTTATGATCAGTTTTATACTATCAAATATAACTCTCAATGTAATTATTGGATCGAGTTGAAATTCTATAAAGAGTCTCCTAACATATTATTTTATTTTGGATTAAGATTTCAAATCAATCAAAAATAAAAAAAGCCTTATGATTTAGGTTAGCAACCGGGTATGTTTCACATAAAAATACACGGGGAAAATTATATGGGGAAAATCCAATTAAATAAAATCTTGAATATAATTGTAATAACTTGATCATAATGAATTTTGACTACACTTTAAGGATAAAAATAATAATTGCAAGTAGCTATATAAAAAAGAGTATTTGCTAATATTATAACAAGATGCTATAGACTTATTTGAAAATAAAATAAAATTGAATGATATTTAATGGAATAAAACCATAAATATAAATTAAATTATTTTAGTATAATTAATTGTAATCAAAATTTAAAAACAAAAAACAAAAAAAAGATTGTTTAAAAAGAGCCTTGTCACCTAAGCTTGGTGGGGGAAGCGTGACTAGACTAATAAAAAAAAAAGCCAGGTGTGCGCGGGCCTGCAAGTTAGGTTTGTGTGCTTGACTTGTTTTTTTTTTCTTTTTTTAACGTGAGTGTCCAGGCCAGCTTGCGCGCACCTCAACTAATCTCACGGGCCCTGAAGTTAACGACCATGTAAGCCTCCAGTGGCCATCATATGAGCAACCACAGGGCTCGAACCTGAGATCACAGAGGGAGCAAACCTCTTGGTCCCAAACTCTTACCACTGGACCACCACCTAGATGGTTGCTTGATTTATTTTCTTATATGTATATAATGTAGACAAGATGATAAGTAGTCCGTCCTATTTTTTAAAAAAAATAAAAAAATAAAGTAGGTGACACATTGCTTATAGTGGTAAACAATGCATTATCTACACATGCTGATTTCAACTATCATAAGTGACAAGAAAGTCGTGTTCTGACTAATTTGATTAAAAAAATCTATTTTTCAATCAAAAACACTTAAAAAACACCCCATTTCCAATCTTAATCAGGATTTAATTAGTAAAAAAATATATCAAATAGAAAAATTCATGACTTATCTCTTTTGAGAGGTCAAAACACCTAAACACGACTTCTCTTATCAAATGAAACCCATTAATACTAAAATTGAATTTTTTAATTGTTGAAATATGAATAATCAACAACTTTTTCCCTTCTTCATTGTTTTTTAGTGAATCTCTCCATTTTCTCAACAAAAAAAAGTGTAACGTGAAAAAATTAAAGGGATCAAAAATGAAAAAAAATCCAAAAGGCTAAATTTGTAAAAAAAAAACACCTCACACCAATGTTAGAAAGAAAAACCTGCATTCTTACTTCATCGTCTAATTTGGTTCCTCAATTTTGAGCCAGCAACAAAACCAAATTTATAAAATTAAGCATAAATCCAATACCATGATCAACACCAATAACATACTAAACATATTAAACCCAAGCTAATGTAAATACGAAATAAAAAAGGTCAGCGTTCAAAATAAAAAAAAAAAGTTTATATAAAAACTCAGCACTCCTTCACCAATTCTCTAAAGTACTTTTTATAAAAACAGTTTTTTCAAAATACAACCATAATTGCCGTCAAAATACAAAACACACTCCTTTCACCGCGGCAACCACTCATCATCACAGCCGCCGCCGTACCATTTCCGTACGCTCATAAACTTCTCTAGGCAAACTTTGCGTGTCTTAGGATCCGCTGCTTTCGTTCCTTAGTGTTAGGTGAAGAAAACTAACCAAACAGAAATATTTTTAGAAACAGAGAGAGAGGAAGAAAAACAGAGTAGCGGTTAATAAGAGTCGCTTAAATCGGTTTCTGTCTTAAAAATATATATATTAAAAAGAAAAAGAAAAGGAAAGCTTCATTCGTATAAATCCATTACCGTTTATTCATTGTGTGATTCTAAATTATCCACTACTCTTTCTAAACCTTCTCTAAAAAATCTTCCTCTTCGTTTCGGAATAGAAACTTGCAAAATCACTTTTCTTTTATTTTTCTACTTTTTATGATAATTATGGAGCAGAAGCATATAGTGTTATCGGCGTTGAGTGTAGGGGTAGGGGTTGGAATAGGATTGGCGTCAGGAAAAACAGTGAGTAAATGGAGAGGAGACGCCGCTTCGGCATCCAAAGGTATAAATTCGGAGACGATGGAACAAGAATTGCTCAAGCAAGTCATTGATGGAAGAGAAAGCGGGGTCACCTTCGATCAATTCCCCTACTACCTCAGGTCGGTCCCTCCTCTCTCCTCTCCCTCTCTCTCTCAGTCCTCTGTTCGAATTTCATGTATTCCTTTTTAAAATTTTTTTTGCCTGGTGTTCCGTTTGGTTCGTTACATCAAGGTTTGTTTTTTTGTTGGTACTGTTATATTGAGCTTGCTTAGTAAATTTCTTTTTGGTATTTTTAACATTTTATATAGTTTGTTCAAAGGAGAATATGACCTTGACCAACAATAAGTTTTTGAATTACAACCATCAAGATTTGATTAAATTGCTTTTCGAAAGCGAAATTGTGGTCGGTGATGTTGTTTACATAATTAATTAATTTATGGTGAGCTTTTTGTGTGTGTTAATTTGAGAGCTAATAATGGTCAAAAATGATATTATTCTAGACAGTTTCAAGTGTGTGCCGAGCATTACAAAGCCTTGAGAATGAAAGTGCGCGCGCGTGAAATAATTGAGAGTGCAATAACATATTTCGTTATGATTAATTTTAACTGAGTTCATATAGTTAATCCTTGTAGTTTAGAAACTATATATTTAGTTCTTATATTTTTAAATTCATTTATTATTTTATTATTTTCATCCATTCCCTGTTCCTTTATTTGTTTTTTAAGTTAATAATAACTTAGTCCCTGTAGTTTGGAAAGAATAATTACTTAGTCCCTATAATGTAAAAAATAATTACATAATAATTTGATTAGTGTAATTTAGTTATAATTCGTCTTATGATACCGGGCTTTCGTTTTAAATATAACCCTGCTAATCCTGTCTTGGAGCTGGTGGTGTTAAATGTAGAAATAAGCCCCTTCTCAGGAGCTCAAGCCCAGCCAAAGATCGAATAGAGAATTATACAACATGGCAAATCTTTTTATTTAATTTTTTCCTATTTTTGTTATCAACTGTGCTTAATGAGAAATCTCTTCATAAGTGAAACTCTCTTACAGTTGCTCAAGTACCACCTGGTGTCTAATTTTGCGCTCTCTGACATCTTTCCTGATTGCAATGACAGCGAGCAGACCAGAGTATTACTAACAAGTGCTGCCTATGTCTACTTGAAGCATGCTGAAGCTTCCAAGTATACAAGGAACCTTTCACCAGCAAGTCGGACCATTTTGCTTTCAGGACCTGCAGGTTGGTTATCTGGAGTTTATATTTTGCTTGGTCTATAATGAAAAAAAAATAAAAAATCATGTACCTGCTTTAACATATGGGACAAATTTTAATCGCAACTTCTTGTTTTAATTCTTGAAGAACCTTACCAGCAAATGCTTGCCAAAGCTTTGGCACATTTCTTTGAAGCCAAATTGCTGCTGTTAGATGCAACCGACTTTTCTCTTAAGGCGAGTTCATGCAGTTGCTTTCCGTAGCAGTCTGATGGTCCTCCTCTCTTTTTTCTTTTTTTCCCTTTTCTTTCTGTGTACTAATATCCGAAATCTTGGTTTCTTGCAGATTCAGAGCAAATACGGTGCAAACAAAGAATCTGTAAGCTTTCCCTAGTTTATCCCGAACACCCTCTAGTATGGCATATGGATTTTTGTCCTTGTTTAAGAAAAACGTCTTAACTTAGTTTTCTCTAACTGTATGATCTTTATCGCAGTTGTTCAGAAGATCCACTTCAGAGACAACACTAGAGCGATTGTCTGGTTTCTTTGGATCATTTTCAATCCTTCCACAAAAGGAAGAGCCTAAGGGTATTTTTGCAAAATGTCTTTGTTGTCACGTAAATGAAATATGACTAAGGAGTAGCAAATAGGGAAGGCGTCATTGATATTAATGAACTACAGTTAGTGAAAGTGGGGAATGGTCCTTCCTTCAGTCTATCAAACTCTTTAAGGATATCTTTGTGAAATCCATCTGATTATTTTTAGGATGTCGAAGTCTGCTAAGAGCAATTTAAAGATACCTTCATGCATGGTATCATGATTTTAGGCAATGTTAGAATGTATTGTCATAGCTAACCCAATTTCTATGTGGTTTATATCTCTCACCTTCTACCGAAGCCCTGACCAAGTCGATATCTTGTAGGCACACTGCGTAGGCAATCCAGTGGTGTGGATATTCCGTCAAGGTACTGTAGGCTAGATTTCTTGATGGATCTCGTGGAATGTGCGACCCATTTTTATATATTGGCTTTATATTTTTCCCTTATGTTATGTGTGGCACTCCATCACTTCAGGGGGCTAGACAGTTCTCATAATCCTCCCAAGATAAGAAGAAATTCCTCTGCTGCAGCTAATCTAAGCAATGAGATTACACAAAGCACTCCTGCAAATACAGGTATTTTCTTGAGATTTTGACATTCTCAACATTTTTTTCTTGTTGATATTAATTATATTGACCTCTAAAGGGTGCAATATGCAATAAAGTTGGTAATTTAAGAGTTTCCCTTCTCTTGTGTCTGGCTATCTACTAACTTTTTTGGTGTAAATATAGTAGCAAGGTTTAGGGCATTGCTGTTACCAAAACTAGGGTTTGTTTAGGGGTGTCACAGATGCTTTTTGTTTCGATATGTAGTTGACTTTGACTTTTCAGTTTATGCATATCCAACAATGGACTGTATGTTCGTTTCTTTTTCTTTTTTTTTTGATAATGATATTTATATAAAATGTAGTAGAGACCAGATGCTAATTTACCATTTCTTTCACACGCTTACATGTCATGAATGTGGAGGTGATGTGCTACCAGGAGCTGCATGATGGAAATCGTTTTATGCAGGATTAGGCATACTTGCATCTAATTTCTTCTGCTGCTTATAATTCTTCACACTTTTTTTAAAGCTCCTTCGAGGCATATGAGCAGTTGGTCTTTTGACGAGAAGCTTCTTGTACAGTCTCTTTACAAGGTACTGGCACTTTGGATTATCGATATTTAGCAGCAACATTGTGCTGCTATGCATTTTATGCATATTTGTTGCCAATATTGGGGATTAGTTTGTCTTGTGTCACCACTCAGTCCTCGTAGAACTTCTTGATCCATTTGATTTTTGTTTCACATGCAGGTTCTGGTTTATGTGTCTAAAACTAGTCCCATTGTGCTGTACCTGAGGGATGTAGAGAAGATCTCATTCAGATCGAACAGGATATACAATTTGTTCCAGAAGATGTTCGATAAACTGTCTGGATCAGTACTGATCCTTGGTTCACGAGTAGTGAATCTGAGTAATGACTCCAGAGAGGTGGATGAGAGGCTTACTGCTCTTTTCCCGTACAACATTGAGATCAAGCCTCCTGAAGATGAAACCCATCTTGTCAGCTTTAAAAACCGGCTGGAGGAGGATATGAAGATGATCCAGGTTCGCGATAATAGAAATCACGTCATGGAAGTACTTTCAGCCAATGATCTTGATTGTGATGATTTGGATTCAGTCTGTGTGGCTGACACAATGGCTCTCAGTAACTACATAGAAGAGATTGTGTTGTCTGCAATCTCTTATCATTTAATGAACAACAAGTATCCGGAGTACAGGAATGGAAAACTTTTTGTGTCATCCAAAAGGTAATTTATGTAATTAGATTGGTGTTCATGCATTTGAAGTGTTATTTTCAGATACTCACCATTTTAGCTATGAAACAGTTTATCACATGGATTGAGTATATTCCAGGAGAGCAAGTCCACTGGAAAAGATTCATTGAAATTGGAAGCCAAGGCAGAAACATCGAAGGTATTATGCACTCGTCTGTGATTCAACGTGAATTTGAGGGATTGCAAAATAACAGAACTAATAGAGCACCAATGCTTGCTTTGCTTATTGTGAATAATTATAGGAAAAAGGGAAGAATGAGACTGTTACTATGAAGCCAGGAACAAAAGCTGAAGGTGTAAATGCTGAAAATAAAAGTGAAGTAGAGAAAAAAGCTTCAGCGGTCAAGGCAGATGGTGAAGATTCCTTATCAGCATCAAAAGCTCGGGTATGTTTCCAATTGTGACTGAGTAATGTCACCTATCTGATGTCTGTGCATCTGCAATCACATTAATATAGATTTCCACAGTTTTGGATAATGTACAAAATCCCTTGGTTTCAGGACAGACTTCTTCACTCCATTTCATATCTGCAGTTCTCCTTTTTTCTGACTGTACAAATATCTATCTGAATTCAGGGAGTCCCTCCTGACAATGAATTTGAAAAACGCATAAGGCCAGAGGTTATACCATCAAATGAGATTAATGTAACGTTTACTGACATTGGTGCCTTGGAAGAGACCAAAGAATCTCTCCAGGAACTAGTGATGCTTCCTCTTCGAAGACCAGACCTCTTTAAAGGAGGATTGCTAAAGCCTTGCAGAGGAATTTTGCTGTTTGGTCCTCCTGGCACTGGGAAGACAATGCTTGCCAAAGCTATTGCTAAGGAAGCTGGAGCGAGCTTCATTAATGTATCCATGTCAACCATCACTTCCAAATGGTTTGGTGAAGATGAGAAGAATGTCCGAGCTTTGTTCACACTGGCAGCAAAGGTTTCCCCAACTATTATATTTGTAGATGAGGTTGATAGCATGCTCGGGCAGCGAAGTAGAGCTGGAGAGCATGAAGCAATGAGGAAGATAAAGAATGAGTTCATGACTCATTGGGATGGACTTTTGACACATCAGGGTCAGCGCATACTTGTGCTCGCTGCAACCAACCGGCCATTTGACCTTGATGAAGCAATGATTAGGCGTTTTGAGCGGAGGTGGTTATCTTTATTTATAGCTTACAGCCCTGTCAATCCTTGTGTCTTTAGTTGTTCACTCTTCATTTCTTTGTGGTTGCACATTGCCTTGCTTTATCTCAGAGACGGAGAGGTAGCATTTGGAGTACTGCTACTTTTCTAGCTCTCGTATCATAATATTCTGAATTATGAGATTAATAAAATACACTAAATACAATGTTAAGATTATCTGATGTAGATCTCATACCACAACTAAATAATTGTCTGCGCTGACTGTGTCGACATAAAATGCAGAATTATGGTGGGGCTTCCTTCCTCGGAGCACAGGGAAAGCATTTTGAAAACTCTCTTGGGAAAAGAAAAGGAAGAAGGAATAGATTTCAAGAAGCTTGCTACTATGACAGTAGGATATTCAGGAAGTGATCTTAAGGTGCGTATTGCTTAGAGTCTTTTTGGTATCTGATGCATCATTCAGGTCTTTATTGACATGTGATGGCTATTTAAAACAGAACTTATGCACTACTGCTGCCTATCGGCCTGTCAGGGAGTTGATACAGCAAGAAATATTAAAGGATTTAGTAAGTGTTTTTTTCTTTTATCGCTTCAACTATTCTATGTATCTAGAAATGAAAATTTTATGCACCACCATACTCTTACAAGAATGCTTGAAGATTAAATTCAAATTTCTTTTCTTTCCACACCTCTCTTTATTTGCAGGTGAAAAACCAAAGAGCTGAGGCAGCACAAAAATCAGGGGAAGCTACTGATACAAAAGGAGAAGAAAAGGAGGAGAGAGTCATTAACCTCAGACCACTAACTATGGAAGACTTTGAGCTTGCAAAGAATCAGGTAATATTGCTTTCTTTCTGTATATTGAGCACACAGACAGAAATAGCACAAGAATGATTCAAGGTTGAAAGATGAGGAAGAAACAAGAGAAGCTACGATCTTGTAGCAGCAGCTTAAATGATTCTAGGTTGCTTTATAGATCAATTAAAAGACATAGCAGCTTCTTCTTCTTTTTTCCTACTCTTTTTGTGCTAAAAGTTGTTTGTTACTTCCAACCGCCTTCGTGAGTTTCGTTTCCTCTGGAGTGTTTCGTTGTGATAAGATGGATAATAAACGCAAATGCAGAAATTGAAGTTAATTGAGTTGGTTTAGTTCTGTTTATTTTTATGTTTTAAAAGTATTTAAAAAAAAATTAAAATTTATTTAATTTATTTTTACTTGAAATAGTTTTTAGTATTTTTAAAAAATAAAAAATTATTATTTTAATATATTTTAAAATAAAAATATTTTAAAAAGCAACCACAACCACATTCTCAAACATCAACATGAGTGATGCTTTAGGGATAGTTTGGCGATGATTCTCTTCATTGTTCATTGCGTGTATAGTTCAAAATAGCTAGTATTAAGAACATCATTAACAAATATCGCTCTTGGTGATGCAGGTTGCTGCTAGCTTTGCAGCAGAAGGAGCTTCAATGAACGAATTGAAGCAGTGGAATGAATTGTATGGGGAAGGAGGTTCAAGGAAAAAGCAGCAGTTGGCCTATTTCTTATAAGATGATAGAAGTAGAACCCACAACCATGGAAGTTTGTGCCCATAAACTGAAGGATTGTGAAAGCTTTCTCCTGTCCTCAAGATTCTCTTTTCGGCCTTTGACTAAATTGAGCAGATGAGCGAAGAAAATTTGAGCAATCTCAGGAGGAAAATGATGGGAAAAAAACCCAAAATGATTACTTATTAATAATGATTTTTATTTTTATTTTTTAAAATTGTTATTTTAAAAAAAAATGTATAATTAATTTTTTTTTCAATTTTATTCTTTAATATTTATTTATTTTTTAGAATTAAACTTCATGATTTTTCTAAATTAGATACTTCAAATGTAATTACTCGGATTATAAGTTTAAAAACGTTGATATATTTTTTTAAAAAAAATTATAATTATTTTTATTTTTAATTGGATTATTCCAATAATATAATACATCATGGAATTGACAAGAAATCGCATTTTAACTTAACTCTAATTAGTATTTTTATATATTTATCATAAACAGTTTTTATATTTTTTTTTGGTTGTTTTTGTATCTGAATATTTTTTTTTTATTTTTAAAAAATTATTTAGAGCAAGAGTGGTTACAGAGACTAGTAAAATCTAGCAAGGGCATATCGTTTCTGCCAAACCAATAATTATTTTGTTATAAATTTTAAGGGGTGTAATTTAACTGATTAGGTTCTAGGTTTGTTTTCTAGATGTCACTAGTTCGAGTCTCACAAAGTTGTTTGCCACTAGAGACTTACATGGTCATTAATTTTAGAATCCGTGAAATTAATCAAGATACACGCAAGTTGGTCCGGACACCCTAAATAATAAAAATAATAATAATAATTACTTTGTTATACAACCAACGGCACGTTCCCCAAAAAAAAAAAGACGTGAAAATTAAGGTCTCGTGTTACAGAAGCAGTCAGAATGCTGCTGAGCAGACAACACATGCTGCTGTAGGTTTTTGACTCTTTCCTCTCGCTGTTTATATATAATTCACCACGAGCCCACCCATTCGAACACCCTTCCTTCACACATTTACATTAGAGAATGCAATGACTTGATTATAATATCTATATTTTATTTAAGAAATCTTGAATATTTATTCGAATATTCATCACTTAATTATAATTTTTATAATCTTATAATTTAATATATACACACACTTTTATTTTATGTATATACAATACAAATATAATTATTTGCGGATGGTAATATTATTATTTTTATTTCTAATTGAGTTTAACAATATTTGTTACGTATTCTAAAAAAACTCACTTGTTCGGGTTAATATCCCAGGTGGTTAAATTATCACCCACAAGTGGTAGCCTTTTAAAATGCAGTTGTGGATATGCAGATTCAACCCTCCTCGCACACTTCACCTAAGATGCCTAGCTATATTGTGAGACCGTGACATCAAAAGATCTATTGATTTCCCCTCTTAAGAGCATCTCCATCGCGAAATGAAATGCTAAAAATAAAAATAAAAAATTATTTTATTTTTTTAATGTTTATTTTTCATGCTAGAGAAATATTAAATAAAATGTTATTTTAGTTTTTTTTTTATTATAAAAATGATATTCTTATATATAGAGTAAAAATACTAAAATATTATTCATTATAATAATGTTTATTTTTTTCCTATTTTTTTCTTTGATTTTTTTAAATTTATTTTTTATTTAATTTTTATGAAATTATTCTGGTCTCATGATCCATATCATGAGTGTTCATCCGGATTGATTCGGTTTATTTTTATTTTTTTAATTTGATTTTTTAATATTGGATTGATTCTAAATCATCAAGGTTATTTATAGACCCATCAAATCAACCGGGTTAATTAAGCTATTAAAATAATTATGTATCAAATATATTAAAATACAATTAGCTCTTATAATTAGCTTTCACTGAAGTATACATAAAAAAAAAAATATATATATTTATACTATTAAAAAATTATATTACCAATTTGGCCATCTACAAGATCCAAAAGAAAAGGAAAAACTGTCAATTTAGCAGATCATTAGCAGCTCCAACTGGGTAGCCAAAACAATAGCAGAAACTCCTCTCTCATTGAAATGTTATTCCTACATATATATGAGGAAAGCCAAAAGCATGGAGGAGGTAGATAACTAGATATTGTTGTTGGCCAACGGCTCTTTCATCTCTTGTCTCTTGCTTCCCTTTTCAAAAACCGAACAAGAAGCCTTCAATTCTCAAATTTGTGCCATGGCTTCTCAATTAATTGGAAACTACCAAATTTTCTCTATGGTTTGGATCTTTATCTAAGAAGAACAAGAAGTCTTTCACTTTCATGTCTTTTTTTTTCCTTTAATTTCAACTAGATTATACTTGAATTGTTGTTGCCAAAGTTTTCTCTCTAACCGTCTCTTTTTCTTGTTTATGTATAAGTTTTTCCTTTCGAGTATTCTGACAATTAATCTATCTTGATAAATTAAAGATAGTAATAAATCAAAGATTTACTATCTTTTTCTCAACCATCAGAATCAGTGCAGATGAAGTTGATGAAGCGAGACTTGCAATGGCATGAACTTTTTGTTTTTTGTTCAACCATTGCGGTTGTGGTTGACTTACACAATTGTATTGTCATTTGGGTTTTTTTTTCCAAGATAACCCAACAATATTCAAATTAAAATTATTTTTCAAAGCAAAAAACATATATTTACTTAACATAATTAATATGATAAAAGATTAGAGAAATTCAATATAATAAAAAATATATTAAACAATTTAACATAAAAATAAATATTAAAATTATCCTTGATTCTTCAATCATTATAAGATTTTCAATTTGAATAATAAATTCAATAAATTTACAACTTCTCTATTTATTTCTTGATGAGATGCTTACTTAAAAATAATTGTTCAAATTTCATTTATTTTTTACAAAGTAAGCGTGCACCCAAGCCTATACAATTGTTTCGTTTGTTGTTCAACCATATAATTAGATCATTGCTTGTATTTAACAATATTGACAAAAGTAAATAATCTTTCTCCAATTAAAAAAAAATATTTTTTATGCTATATTTACCTGTTGGGCAATTAAATTAGAGTACTTAGAGTCATCAAATTATTTGATGTAATCAATTATTTAACTAAGATCTTTTGATTTATGTATAATATTTTTTGATTCGCTCATAAAAATATATTGATTATTTTACAAGGATAATTAGATTTATGTATAATATTTTTTGACTTGTTCATAGGAAATTCGGTGAGAAAGCTCGGAAAATTTTAATCCATCTATAAAAAAAAAAGGGTGTAGAATATTTCGAAGCTATTATATATAGAAAATCTATAAAACAGGTCATAGAAACGATTGCCTTAAAATAAAGCACAAAGTACACCCTCTATACTGTGAAGTTATAAACAGAATAATAGATAAGGAACCACAATTCATAAAATAAAATACTTCAACAGAATCACGGTTTTATTTCTAATATCAGTCCCAATTATTAAATCCTCCTTCTCATCAATATTTGGTTTCTCTTGCATCTTAACAACACAAGACATTCCATTACAATCTGTTTAGAACCGAGGAAACTAGATAAAATCTCAAGAACAACTACCGATTGCACTTGATAATATCAACTAAACAACTTTGGCAAAAGAATCATGGTAAAGCATCAAATCATATACAAATAACGACATTCTAGGGTTCCTTTTGGTTTGGCAGTAAGAAAAATCAATGTTTTAGATCATAATTAAAAAAAAAAACAGTAGAATTGTCAATTTTGCATATCAATGACTAAAATCAGTGTGTTAGTAGAGAAGCAAAATAACTGAAGCGAGCATAATAGAAACATAACCATAACAGAAATAGAAACAGGACCAATTCTAGGTAGAAACAAAATAACTGAAACGGTAAAGCAATAACTACCTGGATTATGAGATAGAGAAGTTAGGGCATGACTTCGAGATAATTAATTGACAAGCAAGGCCGATGACAATCAAAGTGAAGGCTTCTTGTTCTTCCTAGGTAAAGATCGCTAGGACGACTATGAGAAGTGAAGGCTTCTTGTTCTTGCTCGATTTTTGAAGAAACAAGAGATGATATTAGTCTGTTGGCCAACAGCTACATCTACCTCCTCCATTCTTTGGGTTTTTTTCGAAGATATGTAGGCATTTCTTTAGCAATTGTTTTGACTCCGCTACTAAAATAAGGGATGATATGCTAAATTGACAGTTTTTTTTTTTTTTCCTTTTTGTTTTGGCTATTGTGTTGAAGATGCCCTCAAAATGCCATATTAATAATTTAGATCTTCTAAATGGATTTTGCCATTGGAGATGCTCTAAATGCCCATCCCTAGAACCCTGCCAGGCAAACTTTCAAGGATGCACAAGTTTCATCACAAGTGGAGAGATTCTTCGGCGGCAAGACAGACCACATATAATGAGTTAAGCTGTATAGATGACCAGAGATGAATTCTTAACATAGCAATCCTCTCCAGACATTCTGACATAACCGCTGTTCCTCCACAAACATCAACAACAGGCATAGATACCTCAACGTGAACAAAACCAATTTGCGAAAGGATAACAAAACCCCAATGTACAAGCATCTAATTAAATATGTAATATAACAACATAGGCACAAGACCACTCACAGATGATAGATCCATGGAAATGCTGCCATGTGTGTAAAAACAACTATTAAGAATCCCACATCCATTAACATTTGAACCCAGAGATCTAAAGGGAGGAGGGGGGGAAGAAGGATTCTACGAACACTGGACAAGGTTCAACTTAACAAACACCAGCTAGCAAATTTGCGTCAGAACCTAGCAGCCACAGGAAAACCTTCTAATCCTTTTTCTTGCCCTTCAATGGCCCCATGGGAATCTTACTTAGAACTTTAGCATCGAAGACTGCATATTGCTTCTTAATCTCAATCATTGCCTTTTCCGCAAATGCATCCACCTGATCCTCATACTTCTCATAGAAAACAGGTACTGTGTACAGCAATACAAAAGCTGTTCGGAAAACAATAAAAATCCACATCAAGAACACATAAACATTCATAAGAAAATATAACCAGTAATAGCAAGTTCATTACCAATATAGAACAAGGTCAAGAAGTTGCACCAGCTCCCCACAATAGACAAGACCCATAGACCTGCAATAACCTGATGAAACAGAATGCCATTGCCATCCAAGTTTAACATGGTATCCTTACAACTTGAGGCCATATAAACATCAGAGGAACAAGAACTATAAGATGTGCAGTTAGAAGTGCAGTGCCATGTATTTTCAACAATCATGCCCCAATATAATAGCTCGCATGGGATTGCTATCATGTTTCAGAATATATATAACGTGTCATGAATTTCCACTCAAAACAGATTTTCTATGCCTCTGAGATGACTAAAGCAATCTCGACTCCATTGTGCGACACAATAAAAAATAAAGAGTCTTTTTGGGTAGAAGGCAACATGCAATCCAAATTGAATATGCCTACAGTTTGGCAACACTCTGGTACTGAAACACCAAGACTGTTATTGCATGTAAGAAATCAACTTACAGTAAGGAACTTCTTCAGATCCCTTCCTGATGCAATATCCCGAAGGACAGAAAAAGCCCAATTGATCTCAATCCTAAGTGCAGCAGCTATCTGTAGAACTGGTTCCTCAGGAATGCGAACTTCTGGAATGTGTGGTGGGGACCTAAGACCCAAAAAAAAGCGCTATTAGAAAATACAAATTTAAAAACTTGAACGATGTGAATAAGCCAGGACTACAAGCTTACTTGTTGATGAAGGTTGAGGCATTAGACCACAAGAACAGTAACGCAAGAGCGAGGATCAAGAAGTAGCAAACCAAAGTGAGAAGATGGCATTCAAGCAGTTCAAACAAAACCCATATAGCAGTAGCACCACCAAGCACTCCTGCTGATATCTTCTTGTTCCTCCATAGGAAAATGTCAGCAGCTATTATACAAATACCAATTTGCACACGTTAGACACACAGAAGAAAGACTTGTCAGGTTTCATCCCAAAGGAAATCTAATTCATTCGAGAGAAATCAACTGTTAGTATCATTGCAGCAGGACAACAAATCACAATTCAACTACAAAGCTTGATTCACTATGTAATAAGAAAATTTACAGGGCTAGAAGCTAATAAATTGAGCCAGTAGGAAGCGCTTATATATTTGAACTGTTACTTTAACAACAACTTATTTAAGCCCACAAAGGAAAGAAAATTAATTTGAGCTTCTAATACAATTTATTTAGCTTATTTGTGGTGGGCTTGCGCATCAAGCCATAAAGTTAACTTTCTAGAACTCAAACAACTTCGATAGAACCAATCACATCAACATTCTTTAACCACCACAATAATAGATTCTCTATCTTATCATCCTCTAGCGTGCACCAAATAGTCAAAAGACAAAGCCAGATACATTGCTACACACATAGAACTAGATCTAGATCTTCAAAACAAATAACTATCATAAAAGGAAACCACAACTTCATACCATGCAGCAGAAGAATACCCACTTTTAACTCTGTTATCAAAATCAAAATTTGTTGACCTTGCAACAAAATCACGCTTGAGAAAAACAGTGAGCCACAAAAAAAATCATCAATAAAGTTAAAAATCAGTAAATCAAACTTAAAAACTTCAGGAAAAAAATGCCACGGGGAGCACAAATTTTAGGTACGTGTTTGGTTACTGACAGACACAGACGTGGCAGAAGTTTTCTGTTTGATCACAATCAAGATTTGCTATCTTCACAACCAAACACACCATACGATAAAATCACACTAACAAGACACTGAGCATCAAGAGAGTATTCATTAGAAAAATTAAAAAATGCACTGAAAAAGTTTCCCTATCCTCGGAACCAAACATTTCGCACACAAGAACCACAATAAACTAGAAACCTATTGAAAGTTATGAATAAAGAAAACATACGTTTTCCACCACCTAAAACCTTGTGGACGGGCTTTTCACGGCCAAAAATGCGATAAATCTTCGATTTGAGGGAATCGGATTCCGATTTCGGTTTCCCGTGATCGGAATCAGAATCCGAAGACTTATCGTGGTCGTGGATCTTCTCCATCACAGACTCGATCACTGAATCCTCCTTATCATGCTCTGCCATCTCTCAAACCCTGACCTAAACCCTAATACGCTACCGTTTTGAAAGGAGGAAATGAAGCTTGTTAGCGTTTTTAATACCTTTCGTAACAATAGGAAACGAACGAGAGTGTCTTTATGGAGTGGCTTTTTTAGATTTAATCTGAGCCGCTGAAATACTTAGATTGATCTTGGCCGTTGGCAGATCTGGAAACCGAAGTTAGTTGTTTGGGAGGGGACTGGTGAAGAGAGGTAAATGAATGACAGAATGAGGACGTTTTTTATAGGTCCGAGGACTAAACGGGTGTTAAATTTGACGGTAAGGAAACGTTAAGTTTTGTACACGTGTGGACACCTGGATGTTTGGTAGTTTTGAAAATCAGAGTACGGCAAGGAGAGTCATGGGGGTTGCTGGAGTGTACCGGGTGACATAACCGGACTCCTTGTTTGTTGACACGTGGAGTCAAAAAGCACCGTGCGATTTCTATTATCAATTTAATTTCTTAATACCGTGACCAAGTAAAATTATTTGCAACTTGAACCAGAACTAGAAATGGATGGTTATATAATAAATTTACCAAGCACTTTTAATTCGTCTTTCAATATAAACTTGTCTTTTCCGAGAATGCAAAACCTTAGCTGTTAAGCAAACAAATAGAACAGTTGACGGCAGCATTTAAGGATTGATCACTCATAGGAGGATTAGTAATAACTAGATTACTAGCACGTTGTAAGATTAAAAAAATAACTTAAAAAATTTAAATCATCTAAATATTAATTTGAAATGATTCAATGATCTTCATAGATCTAGAAGCAACCTCAAAAATTTATTAAAGATCTAAAAATATTAAATTATTAAGTTTAATTCTTAATCAATTTAATATTTAAAAATTGAATTAAAAAAACACAAAATACAACTCGAGTTAATTAAGTTAATATACCAAACCGATAACTAGAATCATAAGATGAGGATAGTCTTATAAAAAACAAACAAAAACAAATTACAAATGATGAAATTGAGAGGGAAAAAAAGTCAATTAGAAGATGAAAAAAAAAACTCGAGTTAATTCAATTAGCATGTTAAACTCGCAGTTCTGATCATGAGTTTGGGATGACCTCGTAAGAAGTAAATTGAAAAACAATTATGACATTCAATCTTCAATAAATCTAATGTTGAATGATGGAATTGAAATTAAAAAAATATATAAATTAGATAAAAAAATAAAACAATATTTCAGTGAATGGTGATATGTGAGGAGGGATAGAATAAAACCATCTTCTCCTTTAGTTTTGTTTTTTTTAACTGTCATATTGTCCGCACATTATTATGTGCCTGTTGGATCCATATGGAGACTTATCAATTCCTTCTAAACTAAGTTTGGTGTCAAGTATATTGGGTAGGGGTTGGCATGGTATAGCCCAATCGACTTAATAAATACATTGTTAGCTTAGTCAATTTAGCCAAAATTTAATTTGACTTAAAAAAACTATTGGAACAATGATGTTTTGAATTGACCCATATTAAATTGGGTTAACTCATCAACCATGACTTTATTTTCTAAATTAATTTTTTATTTAATTAAATGTTTATAAAAACAAACATTTACAAGAAAGACAATGAATAAAATTATAAGAGAAAAATGTATCTCTTCAATTAAAATGCTATTTTCTTATTAATACATCTCTTTATTGTTTCAACAAAAACAATTCTTATATTGGAAGTATTGTTTTTATATAAAAACCTATCATAATCTTATAGGTAAGTTAAAAAAAAACATTAAAATAATATCTTAATATTTTATATTTGATTGGAGGAAAAAATAATGAATATGATAAAATCATGTAAAAAATACATCAAGAAATAAAAAGAACATAAATTTTATTCTTATTGAATATTAATGTGAAATTTATTATTTCTTATTTTTGTATATTAAGTATATAATAATTAGAGAAAAAATTGTTAACATTCCCATAAAACATATAATATTATTTAAAAATAATGACAAAGGCAAACAGTAATATAAATACCATGTTAAGATTTTTTTATAGTACATTTTAATCAAAATAAAAAAAGTGAGGTGACTATTTAAAGAGATTGGTCTCCGCACTTCGCCCGACCAAAAAAAAGGTTGTTGCCAACAACCTAACATTCTTATTGTTGTTTTTTTTTTCTCAAGGTGGATGTCACTTTTATTTTTTTTCTTAAAAAACAAAGTAGATGATGTATTGTTTTAACTCTTTTATTTTTTTAAAAAGACTACAACACGCAACATGATATCTATTTGTTTAGATCCTGATCACCGGAGAGGTGACTGAAAAATCAGGCTTGGGTTTTTTGGACTCAATAAATCAATTTTAAATTTATTTTCACATAATAAATATTATTATAATGCCAATAAATTAATTTATCAATTCAAAACATCTTTAAATCGATTTAAAAATACAAAATCAAATAAAAAAATATATTTCTTAACTCTGATATGCTTTTTCAAGGACAATAAGGGGTAAAAGCACATGAATAAAATTTCTTTTGTACACTAATGACAATTTTTTTTACTGCTGAAACGTGGTCAACCATCTACTTTGTCTGTTCTTCTCTGTTTTTCATATATTTTTTTTCTCTTTTCTTTTAAATTCAGGGAATATAATGTGAATAAAATGGAGTTTCGGACCAAAATATAAAAAACTCAAGAAGCAGGTATCAAAAGTAAAAACCTAAAAACTTTGAGGATGAAAATTTTAAAAGAGGCGCCTCATGAACAGTGAAAAGTTAGAAAAAAAAAGGCAGCATTATTGTTTAGGTTTCAAATTTGAACGGTGCAATACGAGCTGCTCCAAAAAAAAACAAGTGTTTTCGCCAGGGAATATAGTTTTTAATTTAATTTTAATTTTTAATGTAATTGTAAAGTAACTGCAACGAGCAGAAAAACAGGGACAAGAAACATGCAGTCCACGTTAAGACCAGTTTCGTTAAGAGGTCTAACAATATAGATTCGAAGGCAATAAAATGATGAAGAACGGACAATAGCACGAGGATGTAAGAAGAATCAAAACTGTGTGGATGGATTAGCTATTTAAAAAAATCAGGCAGCGTGGCATGACCCTCCACCCAGCTTCCAGGCAGCCGACGCATTCATCAAAAAAGCAATTGCGTTTAACGAACTATATTCCCTCATCTACCATTCAGCTGCCCTTCATTCATGCAAAAAGAAGCCATGCAGTTATTCAAGTCCAGTTTGTTAAGAAAAATATCTTTTCTGTGCGTTTTAGATATTTGATATTGAGTTTTAATCTGTTTTTTTGTCCAGATATATTTATTTTTTTGCTTTAAATTAATTTTATTTTAGTATTTTTGGATCGTTTTAATGTGCTAACATAAAATATAAATTTTTAAAAATAAAAAAATATTATTTTAACGTATTTTCAAACAAAAAAAACAGAAAAGAACTATTTCATGCCCAGGAGCCAGGAGGATAACAAATACAACAAACATCAACTATTTATGAATTCAATCTTAGACTATTACTTTGTTTTATTCAGTGCCAGCTATGTTTTGAAATGAACTAACCTTGAATTATGTTTTGAAATGAACTAACCTTGAATTAAGCTCAGACAAAACAAAATGGTTACCCAATTCAAACTGAACAAAGAGGAGCAGGAGGATTGGACCTTGAAGAATAAATTTATCAATAAAAAACAAATCAAAATTTTATAAAAAGATCAAAAATAATATTAAAAACCAAAAGAATAAGAACACAAATTAATATTATAATAAATAAAAGAGTAACTCTGAAACTATATATGGCTAGCATGAGTTTCGAAGAAACAAGAGAAAAAGAGGGAAAAAAAAGAACACGGTCGAAATCGAATCATAGCACCAAAGCTACCATGAACCACCCCAACAAGAAAAGGACAACGTGGTGCTTCCAATGATATGATAGAATGAAGTTTTTGGTTGTTAAGAGACATTGCACGCGCTGTTTGTACAGCACGTTGCACGCACTAACTTTTCTTTTATACATTAATATTTATTTAAATACCATATATTTCCTAAGCCAACGTAATAATAATAAAAAAAACAAGAAAATAATAAAATATGAAAAAACCCTTGGATTCTAGTTTTAATTTGTTTTTGCTTTGAAGGTTAAATGAATCATTCCACTGTGCTTTAGAATTATAAAAGTACCAAAAAAAACTCCTGAGCACTAGTTTTAAATTCCTTTGTGTTTTATAAATATATATAAAAATTGAATTATTCCCTTTCAATTTAATAATAACCGATAAACTCTATATAAAAACAAAATTACCTCTAGAACCATAGCTAATGAGATTTTTGTAGAAAGATAAAATCATAAATGCATTGTTCTAATCCACAATATGAGTCTTCTTGTACTAATCTTGAACACCCTGTAGGTTTGTTAACTGCACAATGAGCCACGCGGCAAGAATCAAGATGCAACTCTGTCGTTTGATTATTACATCATGAAAGCAGCAGCACAGGCTCCCAAGGCCAATCCTCATGTACTCATAGTTGCTTCTTCAGGGTTAAATTTTTGCCAGACTTTGACGTACTTCAGGAATCATTCCTTCAAATCTAATTCTTGCTGCTGCTGATAGATTCTTGAGTTGGTTTTCTACTTGGGCTGATGATAAAGACTTGGATTGGGCCTTGTGGGCTTTTCAAGGAAGTTACTGTTTTAGACAAAATCCAATCAACATGGAGGAATATTTTGGAGTCTTGAATATCAACTTAAAAATCGACAAGTCGAAAAGAGGCTGGGCCTTCTTAAGCTAGCACTTCGCTCGCAGAAACTATCTTATTTGCTGAAACCCTAGTTATTATTAACTTTATTTATTTATCTATTTTTCTGTTTACTAGAGGTGTGCCTCATGTTCTTAATTAAAAAAAAAAAAAAACCTCTGTCATGCCGACCCAAAATCAAAGGCACAAAGTGGTCCTTGTGTAGCTGAAGGGAAGGGAGAGCAGATTCGTCCAGGCATTTGCAAGGCCCTGTCTCGGTGGCTTCAGGATGGAAATGAAGGTCCACTCAAGCTGAAGGAAACTGGGCTGTGCCCCCAAGATATTGCTGGTTGTCTGCTACCACTCCTGGCCCCAGACTGCTCTCGAGCAGAAAGCACTTGGGAACCAATCCCTACCAGTAAACTTCACTGAGCTGCCAAAGATCACAAGGGAAAATATCTGTGCTTACACTTGGAGCCTTCGTTTGCTGAAAATATCGTAGCCAAGAAGTGCATCTGCGGTGGAGATGATTCTACATGCAAGAGGAGAATCCAACAAGGCAGTGGTTCCAGCTTGTTAAAACAAATATTGACCAATAGATTAGATTTTCTATTTGTTGGCACTTTTTTGTCCATTAGAAGTCTAGGCCGTGGCCATGGGTTTTCTTTAATTTTAGGTTATTGACGTGTTCTATGTTATCATTTTATGAGCTAATTTCACTAATAAAAGTTTTCTCGGTGGATGATGAACCATTCATCTCCAAAATTATAAATTATAAATTATAAAATAAATATAATTTAGGTGAAGTTTTCAGAATATAATTTATATTATTCTCTAACATTTTCTTTCAAGTGAAAGCTCTTTAGGTTTGAAACTTGTACAAACTCACATTACCCCGTGCTTAATTTTTTATTATTAAATAAATAGGGATGATGAGATTCGAACTCGTGACCGCTTGGTAATCAAAACTCTGATACCATGTCAAATAACTATTTTAACTCAATAACTTAAGCGGTTAAATGAGGTTTTGAGAATATGATTTATATTATTTAAAAAAAAATAAACTAGAAAGACACAAAAGCTTACAAAGAAGAGATGGCCTGAATAATGTGGATTTTGTGTAGAAATCACATGCACACAGTCGGCTTAGATCGGGTTTGGACTGGGGTTTTGTCTTTAATTCTTAAACGTCAAGATCAATTTGAGATAGAAAATTCCATGCTCTATCTATCTATTGTCTTCTTGCTCTCTTGCTTTCTAGTATTAGGTTGAGAGAAAACATGAGCAATCTTTTTAGCTCGGAGGTGTTGATTGAGAATGCATCATTTTGTTGGTATTGTTAAAATCTCATACGCAACTTGTATTGAGATCACTTACCATTTCCTTTTCTATGTTTTTTTAATCCCAAAATCGGCAACGTAGTGCCATAAAGGAGGGAGGAAAGCACGCACCTAGGGAGAAGTACAAGGAAACAATTATGGAGCCGAAATTGTCCTTGGGTCCCAAGACTGAAAGACGAAAGTTGAGAGGTGTCAAACAAAAACTAAAGTGAGAAAAAAAAGAGAGAAGAAGACAATAATGGCACGACCTTTATCGTCAAAAAGAAATGTAATTGCGGCACAGAAAAATGCCGACGTTGTGATTACCATCATGATTCTCATGGAAGTTTTTTTATATGTGTGTGTAATTAGAAATTTTTTTATTTTAGTGTTTTAAAAATATTATTAAAAAAAATATTTTTTTTATTTGAAAATTATTTTTTTTTGTATTTTTAGATTATTTTGATGTGTTCATGTTAAAAATAAATTTTAAAAAATAAAATAATATTATTTTAATCTATTTCTAAATAAAAAACACTTTAAAAATTAACGGTTAACACCAAACATGCTACAAGAGAAATATAACATTCACAAAACAATTTTTTATTTTATTTTATTCTTGGTATTTTTCTACAGGTCAATCGATTTGTCTTTCAACTAGTCAAGTTCATGTTTGAACAACTTTCATATTAGTTAGATAAAAACTCAGGATGAACTATTTCAAGATTAATTTATTAAATTAAATTTAATAATTACACCAAATAATTTTCTATAATCTATTTTTTTTTAATTCCACCTGCAGTATAACGTTAAGATAGTTCTTCCTAAAAGAATTGTACAATTTACATTACTCGAAACCTTGAACGTGGGGCGGATTTTATCCTACATGCCTCTAAATATCCACGACAAAGGAATTTTTTTATATTAAAGAATGTAATGTAATTTAACTTTTCTTAGATGGAAAATTTGTCTCGTGATCGTGCCAAATAGCTTGGTTTTTCTATCATTGTATTAATATGTTTAGCACCGCAAGCAACTTTATTATATTTGTAGTTATCATCACCACATTCAACCTACCTTGTAACAATCCAGCCACGTGGCTTAACTCTATAAAACTCCCATTTGTTATCAATGGATTAAGGTACGATAAACCTCAATTCAGATGATTCCCCAGCACCACCATCTACAGTACAAAGATTCTCGAACTCCCCAAGCTCTCATTGCTCCAAAAGCAGTTAAAACCCAGAACCTTAATTAAGCCGATAACAATTCTACTCCAAACTCCAAATGTAATATCTAGTAGTTCTAGTCCCAGTAATTTTCACACAATGTATTAGGTAGTGAAAAAGTCCTAGTAGTTCTAGTCCCAGTATTTTTTATTTTTATTTTATTAATATGGCTGTCGGAGTCAGCTTATACGCATCTTAACTAATTCTACGAGCCCTGAAGTTAATGTTCATGTAAACTTTCAATCATTCCGAGAGGACTCGAACTCGTGATTATTGGAGAAATACCAAGTAATATTAGTAATATACTCTGTAGTCAATCAGTTAGTTATGTGTAACATTGATTTTATTTATGTAAAATATATTTATTATTAATAACAAAAAATTTATATTTTATATTTAATTATATTTAATTAATAAATCTAATGTTTGATTAATGAATCTAGAATAAAAATAAAGTGTGTAAAATAAAAATATTTTACATGAAAAATTATAAAATTATTATAATTATAAGATTTTTATTCTATAAAAACATTATTATTTATTTAAAAAAAAAAACAAATCGACAGGGAGATGCCACCCAATTAAATTAAACAAGTGAAGCATGAGAGGAAATGAAGATGAGGTTCACTGTTTTATATAAACAGTGAAACGGATCCTAGTTGGTTTAGTTGTTACAATAATTTATGAGATATGATTATCATTTAAATTATTGTTTTGAGGTGTGACCAGGGGCAGAATCAAAGGGGGGCTGGCAGGGGCGAGAGCCCCTTCAAGGTAAAAGTTTTTTTTCCAGCCCTTCTCCTTTAATAAATTAGTTTTTTAATTTTAAAAGTAGAAAATTTTAAATTTTACCCTCCCAAACTAAAACTCCTTCCTCCACCCATGGACGTGACACCTCATAATTTAGTTTCAAGCCAAAAAATGGCCCTCAGTCAGTTCAGTGGAAAAGTAGACAATTGATCGAGCATCCGGATAGATTCAGTGTTCTTGATATTTGTATCATATATCACTTTCATCCGACTATGTATTGAGCCTAAGAATAAAAATATATTATTGTAAATTTTA
The DNA here is from genome assembly GCF_000002775.5 of Populus trichocarpa. NCBI lineage: Eukaryota > Viridiplantae > Streptophyta > Magnoliopsida > Malpighiales > Salicaceae > Populus > Populus trichocarpa. Next base: position 15,162,827 of record NC_037287.2, on the reverse strand, counting down.
AAAAATATAATTTAATTAATAAGATTTTAAATTTAATTTTTAAAAATTATTAATTCGAATCTTATAAATCTTAAGATTATTGGATATTTATATAATTATTAATTTTATAATCATAAAATTAATCAAAAAAATAAAAAAAATTATTTCATGCCCATTTAAGATTCATAAATTGAGGGAGCTGCGAAAAAGCCTTTCCCTCTAGGCCGAGGTCTATATATCCACCTCCAAAGTCCAAACCATCTTAATCTAAGATCTAATAAACATGAATAGGAATAGCTAATATAAGCACATTCTTATGTAAAAACGCGTATTTTAATCGTTGATTATGTTGAAAATGTCATCTTTTTTTATACATATAACTTTAAAATCCTAATTTAATGGTTAAAACATACTCTCTCTCTCTCTCTCTCTTAATCTAATAACGTGATTTTAGATGCCATTCCCGATATGAACCGTACGTTGGATTTATTTTAGTGCAAATATAAACTCTTTAAAACATAACTAAATAAATATTGTGGCGCACATGATACATGTAAAGGAAAAGAAAGGTAAGCTGTTTTATGAATTTTAATGTTTTTTAAAGTGGTTTTTTTAAAAACAATATATTAAAAAATATTTTTTTATTTTTTTAAAATTATTTTTAATAAATGATCTAAAATATATATAAAAATTAATTTTAAACAAGATTTTCTTGAAACAAATTGTCAAGCCGCGTTTGGAATGCAATAAAAATAAAAGGCTTAAATGGTGTCTGCACAATTCTGCTCCGAAGCTCGCACCCTGGCAACCTACCGTCATAAAGGGTCTTTGACTTACTTTGTGAAAGAGCATTTCCCCTGCAGTAAAGTTTGAAAGCTTGAGATGAAGACCCTCTCCCTCTCCCTTTTCCTTTTCCTTTTCCTTTCTATAAAAGGCATACAATGAGCGTCTATAAATTACCTGGGATTGGTGATCAAGACTTATCCAATCCAAATCAAATTTAACATGAATTATCGATTCATTCTTATAATTAACAAAACACTAAAAGGTTTGGATATATATCTTACCCACACCCACGTAACACTGCTCATTAGAATAATTTGAATACTGTTTTGTGTTTTTTTTTATAATTTTATCATTCATCAACTCAATTTTATTTTTTCTTATTTTTTTTTTCAGTTTTATCATTCAATATTAGATTGTTTTCAAAATTGTAATTTTTTCAATTTTTTTTTTGAGTTATATATTGATCTCATGGATTTAATATTTTTTCCTTTAATTTCAATCCTTAAAATTAAATCTATTGGAAATGGGACGTCATGATTTTTTTTACTTGCTTTCTATGAATTTATATCTATCTCATGACCTATATTACGTGTTTAATATGTTAACTCGAGTTAACTTATGTTATTTTTTAAGGTTGTTTTTTATATATTTTTTTTTTTCAATTTCATTTTTCAACATTAGATTGGTTTGAAATTGAGCTTCGTAGTTTTTTTTTAATTTTCTTTATATGGAGTCATCCTAATCCCATGAATTAGATTGCGAGTTAGGCAAGTTGATCCGGGATTGACTCTGCTTATTTTTTTTGTCCCTTTTAATTGAATATTTATTTAATTAGGCTTCATATATTTTTTTTCTTTCTATGAAGTTATCCTGATCTCATGACTCAGATTACAGGTTACAGATTTGGAAGGTTAACTCAGGTTGACTTGATTCACCTTTTAGATCCTTTTTTAATTGATTTTTTTTTTAATTTTACCCTCTAATAACTCAATCTTCTTTTTTTGTAGTTTTATCCTTCAATATTAGGTTGCTAGGGAATTGAATTTTGCGATTTTTTTTTCAAATTTGTTTTTGTAGAGTTATCTCTGTCTCATAGATTCAGTTTTTTTTTATATAATTTCAATATTGGGTTTGTTGGAAATGGAGCTACATAAATATTTTATTTGCTATTTAAAAAGTAACCCCAGTCTCATGACTCGAATTATGAGTTTAATAGGTCAACATAGGTTGACCGGGGTTATTTTATTTGTCCTGTTTTTTTAATTGATTATTTTATTTTATTTTTTATGGTGTTATCTCGATCTCGTGACTATGATCGTAGGTCTAACTTATTGATTCAAGTTGACTCGAGTGGTTTTTTTTTTAATTTAATGTTTTTTCATGTTCGTCATTCAACTGTGAATTGATTGAAAAAAAAAAATTACAATTTTTTTTGATTTGTTTTTTTATATTGATCATAATCCCAAAACACGAGTCACCAAATTTATAAACGAGTCTTAAAACTCGAGTCCTGACTCAACCCATTGAAGGATTTGGAAGGTTGTTTGTCAGTTTTGGGGGTCCATGAAAACAGTTCCCCGTATCGTATCTATGAACAGGTAGGGGGTTGTTAAGATATCGGACGGTTGCCATCAAACTCAGCCACTATTTGAAGAAAAAGGCCTTTTCTCATTGCCCATCAGATAGTGATTCTTTATCTGTTGATTTATAATATCAGTAACAGTCAAGAGGATGGATCATGGTCCGTATGGACCCACGCATCACTACATCAACTCACGTTGGAATTAGCGCGAAATAGTAGAGGTCAATGCTTCCTTTCCTCTCTTTTTTTTATACTATACAAATTTTCTAAACCGGCCCAGCTCCTCTATCAATGCAGGGTCTGGATAGTCATTTAAACAGGTTAGCCCGGATTAATTTAAAACAGTATTATTTGTAAGTTGACTTGTTGGATCGATCGAATCATATGCCTTAGATCAACTCTCACTTTGTGTAATTCAAAACCTAATATGGGCAAGTGACATGTCATCGGGTTAACTCACAGCCAAGTTTGATAACATTGAATTCAGTATTTTCACCTTAAGATTTGTAGAGCATTAAAAAAACACAAAATCTCCTACAAAAATTGTTATTTAACAAGACTATGAATATTATTTATTGTAATGGTGTGATAACTAAATTACTCCCTGCAAAACATTTAAACCAGGCATTAGGGGATAAAGTGATCCTTTCATTATATGACACAATTATTCTTTACAAATTATATAAAATTAAATTAGTCATATTGTTTTTTTATTACACAATATTATTACTAATTTAACCCTAAAATAAAAAATCATAATATCTTTTGCTCGGGGTTGTTTTGGTCTTTTTAATTTTTTAAAAACAGTATAAATACTTTATTTCCTTTTAAGATAAAATCAAATAAACTCTTATGCATGGCCTGTGTGGTTTTTTTACTAAGGTTTTTTCTTTGTGGTATTATGTTAGTTCAAGGGCATTGTTGTGTTTTAATAAAAGTTAAATATTTGGTGTGCACATGGCATGTTCCGGCAAGTAAATTTTCTTGAATATTGTGGCGCACATGATATTTTCTTGAATTTAAATATAAAATAAGAATATGACAAGTAAATTTCAACATGCCATGTCAATACTCCAAGAGTGTTTAAATATTTATTTCTTATCTTTGTATTGAGAACTTGGATAATATCTTGGAGTATGGTTAAACCTTTTTTTTTTTTTTAATGGGAGTGGAAATGTTGAAACTTGCTCCGAAAAGAAGCCCAGTAAGGTGGTCAAAGCTTTTCTAAGAACTAGTTCAAAATGGGCAATGCATCCCCTGCTTGCATGAGTGCCACGTGAGGTTAACGTAGCTGTAGCTGTAGCTGGCTAGTCCTTGTCGTAGCATTAAAAATTGCTGTTAGTCTGGGTTAACGTAGCCAGGCCTAGACCACGGTCCCTCGCTAAGAGGCAGAGAAGGTTGAGTGTTCTCACAAACTTGCTTTCCTTTATGTTTCTTTTCACTGGGCACTTTTCTAACCTTTCACTTTTCTCCCCAATTCCTTGGTATTTCCACTGGATCTGAATTATGTAACGGGAGTCTCCCACTGCTCTAAACTTTGAACAACAACCATTTTTGCCTGTGCTTATCTCTACTGACACCCAACTCTAGTTCAATTACAGAGAGGATCCGGGGATCAGGAAAAAAATAAATTTTTTTTGCTGAGGAGGACGTTTAAACTTTTCAAGACTTCAAGCTCAGTGCCTTGATCCAAAACTTGCAAGCAGCATCATCATATCTGTCCGGCCAGTGAATTGGTAAGTATGTCAGGTTTAACGGGAAATACGGTAAAAATTGTGTTTTTTAAAAGTTTTAATTTTTTTAAAAAAATTAATTTTTTTATAATTTTAAATCGTTTTGATATATTAATATTAAAAATAAATTTTTAAAAATTAAAAAAAAATATTCTAATTTATTTGTTGCTATAATATTCTCAAATATCACTGCTTAGTTAACTATCGGTTATTGGTAAAATAAAAATAATATATATATATAAAATTAATTATGGATGTCACGCGACACAAGCAAGTCATTAGCTTTGGTGACAAAAAGGCGCAGCTCATAACCCCTTTTTCTTTTTTATTTTTCATACTCTTCGACTGATCCTGGTTAGAGCTCTTAAATCTAATGACTTTACATCACGTTTGATAATTTATAATTAAACTCGTTTATTTGAGCTTTAAAACATATAAAATAAAGTTTAACTAAACTGAAGTAAAACATTAAGTGCATATTCAGTATTTATCTAATAGTTTTAAAATACATGCACGAAACTCTTAAAAATAATAATCATTAGAGGATTTACACTGATAGTTTACAAACAAATTAGAAATATATAAAAATTTCTATAAAGCAAATTATAAATATATAACATAGTTAGTTTGACTTGAACTGATTTATAAAATTTATGATATAGAGTCTATAAGAAATTGATAGGATGAAATTCAATTAAATTAATTGTGTTTTTAATAACTTAGTCAACTCAATCAAATATGAATCAAACTTGACTATATCAATATTAAAAAAAAAAATTCTTATAATAAAAATAATTGAACCCGTTCTTTTATAAAAATAATTGAGCCCTGTTGCCCAATAAATTGAGCCTTTTCTTGTGTTTGTTACCGAATTAAAAAAAACTGAAAAACCGATTAAATCAAGAAAATAAAATAAAAAAACCGAAAAAACCAAACCGTGAAAAAAACCGATTAAAATTTTAAAAAAACTGATCGGTTCGGTTCCGGTTTTATAAGTCTAAAACCAAAAAAACCGAACTGAACCGAAACCGAAAAAAACGAGCCAAACTAGAAAAAACCGAGCTAAAATGAAAAAACCAAGCCAAACCGGTTTGAACTGGTTTTTGTTCTAAAAATCCAAACCGAACCGGTTGGTTTGAACTGGTTTCATTTTTTTTTTTTAAATTAGTTTGGTTATTTTTTTTGATTAAAACTAAACCGAATTAAAAATAATCACCTCTAATACAGCTACGATAGAGAACACAAAATTCTAATTACTTGCATGCACCGAACAGCAATTACAGTCCCTTGTTCGAATAAGATCTGATTTACATAGCATAAATCAACAAAACACGTGTCATGAATAAAAGTTTAATTCAGGGTTTTAGTAGATATTAACTAGTAGCATTAGCGTTGCATTATTTAGAATTGTTTTATTTTAAAGAGTTTGTTTTAACTATTATGAATATAAATTAACTATGTAGGTGTGAAAAGGAGCGAGCCACGAACAATTTCTATAACATCATTGATTTTTTTGTCCAAAAGAAGAGTAAAAACTTTATCCATCATTTCATCCAAGAAAGTTAAAAACAACGTAAGACAATAGCAAACATGACTTATAAAAGAACTAACTAATAATTTAACGAGTTGTGATATAATTTAATATGTTTGTTGTTTTTTATTAGCTTGTCTTTAAATATTATTAGAGTATTGATAGTTGAATTAACATTTTGTTTTCCTTGTTATTTCAAGTGGTTATTATAGAAGAACGATTTTAATCTAAAAAATCTAGGTTCCATAAAAAACTTTTTGAACTCGTTCGGATCTGGTTATTACAGCATTAGTATCATATAAAAAATATTTAAATTTAAAACCCAAGCCATTAAATAAAATCTCAATAATAATTTTATAAAAATTCAATCTAAAAACTTAAATCATTAAATCAGTAAGCTATCAATTAAGAAGCCCGAGTTTACAAGATATCTATCATGGTTAGTTTTGGCTATTTTATGATATATAAAAAAGTAGATATAATTTTAAAAAAGATTTTATATTACTCTACATTTAAAGATTTTAGTCAATACATACAACTCGGCTATCCCACCAGGTCGAGTAATTATGTTCGAGAAATAAAATAAATTATGGAAAAATACATCGTACACCCATAATGTTTTGTAAATATGTGAACAGTTTCTATTCAACAGTAAACAGCCGATTTTTACTTGATAATCACCAAAACTGGTCAATCTCTTCATGATGAAGATAGAAATGATTTCGCCTCTGGTTGATAAAATGACCGATTCTTATCCGTTATTGTCTGAGAAGTTTGAAGCTCATTTACTAGCATCCATCACAATTATAGAACCGCTGGCTCTTCTTTATGATAGTAAAAACATTGAAAATTTCACCGTTGCACGTACCATTCCTCGCTTCGAACTATTTCCATGTTTTTTTTTTTTTCAATTATCGCTATTTTTTATTGCCATCTCTATTTGTTAATTTTTTTATTTGTTTTATTTCAAAAGTATTTTTTAAAAAATTTAAATTTAATTTTTTTTTAAATTAATATATTTTTTTGATGTTTTTAGATCATTTTACTGTATTGATATCAAAAATAATTTTTTTAAAATACAAAAAATATTATTTTGACACATTTCCGAATAAAAAATACTTTAAAAAACAATTACAACTACACTTCTAAATATAACACCAAATCACGGATTATAGTGTTGGATAATTGCATGTCACCAACAAAAATAATCAAAAATTCATTAAGATTATTGAAGGATTATATCGTCATTAACTTTAAAATCTATAAAATTAATCAAAATACACACAAAATAACCCACACTTACATTAATTAATTAATTAATTAATTAAAAAAAAACGCTGCCTTCACTGAAATTAGTTGAACAAATGGTAATGGTCACCCAAAAGTACACACAACAGCATAGAGATCTCACGTCACAGTTCATCGGAAGTAATTTACAATAAACTGATAAAGAATGATTTTGAGCCAATTAGCAGTACTGCTCGCGACGATTTAGTATGCAGTATGCGTATACTCTACACTACTGTACTGTACCTTCATCTCTACATCACTGAACAACCCTATCTTGTACTCTCTACAACTCCTGACTCGCAGACTGGTCTCACATGACTAACCTGCAGCACCCTAACAAATCAAGACAAAATAAAAGCCATCCCCTCTTCCCCTTTCCCTCTCTCTTTCTGTACCGGTAAAAAAGCTTGGCCCTCTCTGTCACTCTGCCACCCCATTTTCAGGTACTATTCTGCAACTCCCATTCACCTAAGCTACCCCCTCGTTCATTTACTAAAAAAAAAAAACCTTGTTCTCTCTCTCCCTCTATTATTTCCCCTCGTCTCCCCTTTCTCCCTCTTTTAAAACAAGACTCGCCCCCTCTTTTATTTCCCTGTAGTCCCTTTATTTTTTCATTTTACTATTCTGGCTCTCCCAACAATGGAAGCTTTCAGCTTGCTCAAGTACTGGAGAGGTGGTGGTATTGCTGTTAATGGTGGAGCGCGCGGTGGAGATGGTAATTACAACTCACGCGCCACCACAATTGTCTCTGCTGTGTCTCCAGACAGAGTGGAAACTGATGATGAGAATGATGACGATGATGGGCCTTTTTTTGACTTGGAGTTTGCAGTTCCTGACGAAGAAGAAGAGGAAGGAGCAGAAAGCAAAGATGAGATAAAAGAAAACAATGGGGCTGGTTCTGATGAGGAAAACGATGCTGCTGACACTTCTGATGATGATGATGATGATGGGATGGACGAAGAGAGGGAGTTCAATTTCACTCTCTCTTCGGCGTCTAGCAATGACAGGAGGGATCAAAATCTTGCTCTTTCTCCTTCCGATGATTTGTTTTTCAAAGGAAGGCTTGTGCCGATTGAGTCATCTTCGCTTGAGCTGAACTCCAAATCCTCTCAGTTTTCGGTGTCATTGCAAAAATCTGCTACAAAATTTCGCGTCTTCATGTCGGGATTAAAGAGAAAACCAAACACTACAACAACAAATGAAAAGACAGAAGCTAACGTGCCGACATTAGCTTCTGCTGCTCCTAAACAACAAGGCGAGAAAGATGAGGAAAATGGCAAGCAAAGTAAGTTTTTTACCGTGAAATTTAAGGTCGAGGAAGTACCTATAATGTCTTTGTTCACCAGGGAGAATAGCAAAAGCATCAAGTCATCACAGCAGAAGCAGAGTTCTGCAGAGGAATCAACTGCTTCTGCTGCCGGTGCTGCTTTTTCAGATGATAAGCAGAAGTTTTCAAAGGATGTAATGCAGAAGTATTTAAAGAAAGTTAAGCCTCTTTATATCCGTGTGTCTAAACGGTATGGCGAGAAGCTGAAATTCTCCGGGCAATTAAGTTTCGGCTCCGGACCAAAAACATCCGCTCCTCCGTCACCATCCACGGTGGCCCAGAAACCAATAACGGCTGATAATGGGGGAAAGGAGAAGGAAAGCGCGGAAGCTCCGACGGTAGCGGTGAGTAGTATGAAGGGTCCTAAACAGGGGAATTTGCCTGCTGGGTTGAGAGTTGTGTGTAAGCATTTAGGGAAAAGCAGATCAGCTTCATCGGCGGCGGTGGCGGCGGCTCCGCCGGTTCCTGTTTTGTCAAATAGGAGAGATGATTCGCTGTTGCAGCAACAGGATGGGATCCAGAGTGCTATTCTTCATTGCAAGAGATCATTTAATGCATCTCGAGGTAATACAGTCATTAATTTAATTAATTATTCTAATTACTTTTACCAAATTCGCTGCCCTGTAGTTGACTGATTTTGTTTTTGGTCTTGTTTTGCTGGGTTTTCTGCAGATTCCGATTCCTCCGTGCTATCAAGGTCAGCGAGTGATCCATCCCATGAGAAATCAATGGAAATAATGGCGAGGAAGCCATCAGACCATGATGGGAAAGGTTCTTCTGTGGACCCAAAAAGGGCGGGAAAATGAGATCGATGGATCAGAGATTGACGATGATCTTTTGAGGTTTCTGTAAAGAAAATGATGATTTCTGAAACGAGCACAGGTGTGACTAGGAAACCAGTTATCAGCCCATTTGTTTTTAATTTTATCCCGTGTAAATATGCCTTGTTTAAGAGGAACGTTTGCCTAGTGATTAAGCTTAATGACTAGTTTATTAGCAATTGCTGGTTACTACTACTCTGAATGTAGAAGGGTTACTAGTAATCTCTTGAAATCAATAGCAGAATTAGCAGCGGCCTTGCATGCTTGTCTTCTCCCCATGAATTGATTAGAAAAGAAACAGAGAAAGGGTACTGTGTCTATAGATGTCATTAAAATCATGGGTGTTTTTGGATTTATCCCTTATGGGTCCTCAAGTCAGGATATAAGAGGTGTCTTTAGTGGTCAGAGAAGTGGGGAAAGTGGAAACCTGTACAGTAAAAAGATTTTCTTTTCTTAAAGGAAGAGAGAGAGAGCGAGAGAGTAGAGGTATCCAAACTCAAAAGAGTGAAGATGCCATCCTTCTTTCTCTGCCAAGATATACAGTCTCTCCTGCCCTCGTTTTATCCTAGTTTAACACAAAAACTCTCTCTTTATGGTCTAATCTTGGAATTAGAGAAGGTTACTGATGATGTTGATGCAGCCCCGATTTATGTGTGGTGTGAACTAATATTTTGCAGATTCAATCTGTCTCCTTGTTGGGTCCAACAAAACCGCTGCTCCATTTACTACTCTGCTATACTGTCTTGTGGCAAAGCCTTTTGTCGTTTTGGCTTGTAATCAGATTCTGTGCGCTCTCCCTTTTTCTTTTGAGTCTAGGCTATCTAGCATAATCCAGGGCCGAATAATGTTGTTAACAAAGTTGTTGTTCATAGGGGCAAATCCCATTCTTCCTCCGAACATGTTTTGGGTTTTTACCTTTTTTTAGCTTTGGTTGGTGGTTACTGCCCATTAATCAGCTTCTGCATTGAATTTGAAAGTTGGGAGAGAGAGAAAGTCACGGTGTTCTGTGTTTCTCTCAAAATTTCTCACCCAACAATTTCACGAATCCATAAGAACCATAGATAGTTACAGTTTTAATTGTACCAAAACAATTAAAAACACAACCAAACGACATGGGGTTGGTTTACGGTTCATATGAATACTGAATCACCTACCTATGTTTTTGTTTTTATTTTTTTTTCATCTTTCATTTTCGTTTTTATTTTTTTTCATTTTCGAACTTTTTTTTCCTATTCAATTTAACCTTTGTATAGTCTACATAGATGGAATTTGGCTTGAAATTATGGAGGTAATACCATATTAAAAGTTAGAGGTCTGAAAAGTAAAACACAAAGGAAATATAGATCACACCAAATTTGCAATAATTTTCATTTTGATCCTAAAATTTATTTTATTTATTTTTTAATTTTTTAATTAGAGAAATGAGAGAAAAACTCGCTGGAAAATAGTTAGGAGAGAGAAATATGTTAGTTTTTTCATTTTCGACAACGAAACTGATCATTCTTAATGTCAACGGGTTTCATTTGACAATGAGAGTTTGATGGTGGTTATTTTGAGCTTTCATCTAGCATCGGGGTGGAGAGCAAAACCTTTTCCAATATGATTTTGTATTTTTGAACTGTTTTTGATGTTTTTTTTTTGTTTAAGTAGATTTTTGGGTTCCAAGGGTGTTTAATATGTATTTTATGGTCAAAATAGATGAAAAATTTTGATTTTTTCAGGAAAAAAAAAAATAGGCATAATTTTTTGGCCACTACAATGGTACAATGGTGGTTGAATTATGGGTAAAGAGAAACAATATGCCATCTACTTTTGTTTTTGTTTTTTTATAAAAAAAAATAGAGATAGATGACATGTTATTACCTTTTTAAAAGAGAACAAATAAGGTTCAAGAGTGTGGATCTGGGCTAGAAAGCCCTGCACATGTGTTGGTTCACCCAGGCCAGGCCTACACGGCTAAGTTTTTATTTTTATTTTCCCTCTAATCTAGTTTTACTATTGGAGAATAACTTAGCCAATGAAAGAGTTAATAAGACCTTAACCCAATCCTATCTTACCTTGGTTGCAGGCCTAACGACTACATGTGAGCTCAAGTCAATGGAAACCCAAGTCATCATCTACACCAATAACACTCATTATTCTGTCAAGATTTTAAAAAAAGCAGGCATTGACTGTAGGCATAGATTCATTGTACTGAGGATTGGATCAATACAATAATGTTTTTGCCCTTTAAAGAAAAAACCAAATTAACTCTCTTCGAGGGTAAAAATATATTTTTTCATGAGATTTATTTATCATTATAAATTTTATTAGGATTACAATGATGAACTCATTTTGATGATGAGACGATGTCCATGACAAAACAATGGTTAGTTTCAAACAGTTTTTTTTTTTGGATATATTCTCTTTTGAATATATTTTTTTTGTTAAATTAATCAAGCTTATTGAATCTAATTATAAGCTGCGAGGGACAAATCCCCTGTCAAAAGCCCGGATGGTTTTCCATACTTCTTTATAGAGAAATAAACTAGCTCAATGCATGCACCCCAGACAATTTTTTTTTTGCCGCAGTAAACTAAATTCATGCCCCAAGAGAGGGAGACACTTTTTTATCTCAAAAAGTCCCAACATTCCTATTGTTAATCCTTTAACCCAAGGGATTGGCTCTTGTTCAGTGGTTGATATGCCTCTTTTTTGCTCTTCAATTTCAGCTCCTTACTTCGTAACTTTGACTTCATAAATCGCGTTCATAGGCAATCTTGTATTTGCCTTTCAATACTAATAATTTGTGCCTTGATCTGTGGACTGCCATAAGTTCTACTGATTTCTACGCCGTTGCATGTCAGCGATGATAACCTTTGATAAAAGTGGTCCCTGTTTCAAACAGGGCAAATTCATTGCGGAATTATTAGGGGTAGACAAAGTCGCTTAATTAATGATCCCACCACATCTACACTAGTTATCATCCCAGCCTTTAATTAATACCGATTGCCGTTCGGTGCTAGGTTAATACATAAGTAGTCATAAGGAAATTAGAGAATTTTAATCAAAAATAAACATTGAAAGAAAATTAAAGGGATAACTAACAAAAAGTCCAGTTACACATGGGTTCAAAATTAAAGCCATCGATAATAAATAGAGCAAATAAAAAAAATAACAATAATTAACTATAAAAAATAAACTCACAATATCACGCTTAAAAAAAAAAAAAGCTTGTTGGAAACTTAATGTCCCTCCACTATGGACACCGCTTTACCACTAGAAAGAGCTCACTAAGACGGTTCTAATGCAATTATAAAAAGTTGAACAACAACACCAGAAAAAAAAAAAGCATGAACCACCTAGGTTAACCCGCAATACCCACGGACCATGTTATGAGATTAAGATAACCCTTTAAAAAGAAAAACAAAGAAAACCATGAAGTTTGATTTTTTTTAAACCAACGTCGAGTAATGAGATCGAAAAAAAGAGTCTAAAAGAAAGATGGGAACCTATGTCAGTTTATAAAACTTGTGACCTGGACTATTTGATTGGAAACACCAAATCTAAAAAACCACGAATCTTAAATTTTAAAAAATCAAATATTAAAAGATAATTTTTTTAAAAAAAATCAATCATAAAAAAGAATTCAAAAGAAAAAATAGCAACTAAAAGAATGAGGATAAAATTTGGAAGAAAAAAAAAAGAGGGTGGATAGTTTTGGATTAAAAGGCTAAATTAAAAAGAAAAATTAATTTCACCAAATAATTAAAAGAAAAAACATCCAACAATATGAGCACGAAATCTAAAAAACTCAACAAATTAATTTTTTTTTATTAAAGGATAAAATTAAAAACAATTGAAACTTTACAAAAAAAGGCAAGAAAAAAAAGAAAAAAAAAAGAGTCAGCACTGAATTTGAAAAAATCAAAAATCTAAATTGAAGGATGCAATTGAAAAAAACAAAAAAAAAACTTATAAAAAAACTTAAAAAAAAACTAAAAATAAAAAAAAATAAAAAAAATAAGGATTAATACCCAAATATACTCAGCGATACGACTGCCTTGAAATTTTAAATTACATGCGCGAATCTCGAGGGATGAAAGAAAAAAGATAAGAAAAAAAATGTAGCTCCCGCCCATCAAAACTTAACACGGGCCGCCTGGGGTGGAAGATGACATCGTGATGAATTCAATAACATGATGAAAAAAATTTCTTCACCATCTTATGAAGTAGCACTCGCTCTCGAAACACAACAGCATCTCCCATGTACCTATTAGATTATTTTTTATATATATTTTAATTACGTTAAACCCAAACCCACGTGAAAATACAAAATTGCTTTTAAATCAAGCCAAAAAAAATCAATTCGAGTGTTAAGGTTAATTTCATGAATTTACTGTGCTATGAATAATAAAAATACAAAAAAACCCTCATAGCAAGCCGAAATTAATTCCACCATAAAGGATAAGCTAGCAATTATACTATGAAAAAAATATGAAATCTTAAAAAAAACCTTAGCAACCAAATATCTGAGTGTTTTCTTTTAATGATAGCGATGATATTTCACTGTTAGAAAAAAAAATGAAAATCCGTTTGAATCCCTACTACGAGTGAGAATAACATTTGAATCACATAGAAAAGATAATTTTAACCCTGAGCTTAGTCTTCTCATCTGATTTGATGAAGAAAAAAAACAACATTTATTTTACTATTATAATCCACCGCAAATTCTCTCTGTGCTATAATGAATACCCCCACGGCCCACGCTGTATATATTTGTGGTAAATTTGCATCTCCTCTGAATACCCTCTGTGCTGGGCTCTGAAATTATCATGAGATTGAGTTGTATCATCTCCTTCGTATAAAATCATTTATGGCTTTAAAAAGCCTGGCCTTGGTAAGAACAACCAGGCCCGTTACAAAAAAGCTATAAAAATTGTAAAAATAACACAAGTACATTATCAAATTAAAAAAAAAGCCTTTTAAAGCTAGGTTCAATAAAAAAAAAGCCCAAAAAACCCTAATTAAAATAATATATAGACTGGTTTGAAATAAAAGAAAAACCGAATCAAAGTTTAAACCTGTTTCTGATTCGTTTCTAAACCTTACCATACCTGGTTTTTATATATATATATATATATATTAAATCCTGATTGAAAATTCAGATTATACTTAAATCATCATGTTGCATCCTGCCATATCATGACATCCATTCCAGTTTTTTTTTTTTTGTCAAGTGTCATATGGTGGGGGGTGCAAAGGTGATTTAAAGAAAACCCGAATTTCCGATCAAACAATAATTTCAAAAGTAGAAGGTTCCCATTAGTAAAAAAAAAATAAATAGCAGAGGGACTAGTAAAATCTTTTAACCAATTCAAATTACGTATTTCTTTACCGACAAATTTAGAGCGGGTATTCTTGATAAATCAAAGGAGTGCAATAATCTCATCATCATCATTATCTTCTCTCGAGATGGTTTGAAGTTTTATACCGATGATTTACCACAACTCTTCGGAAATGAATGTGCATATATCTTGACTTGTTCAGTAAAATAAAACAAAACTTTCTTCTTTGTACGTTGATTACACCAAAATTCCAAGCAGATACGATATTTGTTTCTTCTTGAGATAACTTTTGTATTTGTGATTTTAAAAAAATAAATTTTAAAAAAGTATTTTAAGTTTTAGTTAATTGTATTAAATACATGTTTGATAAAAACTGTAATTGAAATTTATATATAGTAAAAAACATGTATAAAATATTTGAATGAAATGAGAGAATATTTACAAAATTCAGATAAAAAAGTATATAAAAATTACTATATAAAAACTGCCTTGTAAACTTAATTTTTTAATGGATTCCACGGTATAAAATATATATTTTTTTTTTATTAAATATATTGATGTGTTTATTTCACCGCTTATGTGAAAACTAGCGGAAAACAAACGTAATCTAAGTCTCGAGTATTCTTTCAAGTCGTTTGCGAGTGAAGTATGCACAATCAAACACTGATGGAATTTGGCAACATTCCAATAGGCAAAATCATAGAAATTTCCACATACCGCACGAAAGCAACTGAGCAACTACTAATCCAAGTTTCAACTCAAAAAGAGCTTGTATTTTAATCATATATGTTGACTTGATGGCTACCAAACCAATGGCCTCATCCGATCAACTGCACTTGGAAGTTATCTTTTGGTTGTTGTCTCCAAGCACGAAGTTTCCTCTTAGGACTTTCAATATGTTGGTACTGATGGACTTCATTTTTAATTTAGAATGCATTTATATTTACATTGTTCTACAGAACATTTGTTTTGGTAATTGCAAATTCTGGGAATTGGAAATGGATTTCTTCCCATGTCTACTTTCCCGATCCAAAAACCATGGTCTCAACACCAACGGCTATTTTCATTATGTCAGGGTTAAAAATCGTCCCTTTTGTAGACTGATGAACAACTCATTCTATTAGGCTTGTGATTAACCAACGACTTGATTTAGTGCATGCAAGTAATCTATCTGGAGCAATCCTTGCTTTTCAACTACAAATTCATATATAATCTTAAGGGGAAAAAAAATCACGTGTAGAGATTTATCATACATCAATCTATAATGCTAAAATCTTGTACATATGAAGAGTATATTAGCAATCCATCAATATACGTATAGCAGAAAAGCTACGACAAGAAAAAAATGAGCAGCAAAATGTGAAAGCTACATTATAGTTTGCTTTCCACTACCGCTTAGATACTAAGATGAGGTTTGCAGTTGCCACCGTGAATTTCCCGACTTGCAAGATTATATGTCACAGTGCAATTTACTCCCACCACAATATATTTCTTGAAAGTATGGAGTATCCTCACCTTTCCACTAATTATTGTACTGCTGGTCATATTCAATTCTCCCGCTGAACGTATGTCACTGAACGAGCGTGGAACAGCCAGTAATTTGGCAGGAATTAGATCCACTGTGACATTCATATGTAGAGTCCGCCTCGCCTTGGCCATCCCTGGCGGAGTATTAGCCTCGCCAACCACCGCGCCACCATAGTAAATAGTCGTTGTGCCTTTTTCGAACTTGAACGAGGCCGCGTTAGGATTTTTCACGGAGACGTCAGCAAGAAGTGTCACGTTCACATCTGTTCGAAGAGTCCCATTAGCAAGCTCAAGGCGTTGCACGAATACCCTGTTCATCTTGATCACAGGGTCCTTAACATGAAAAACTGTAAGGACTAAAACTACAATAGTCACGGCAACAATTAATAACATCGCAGTGATGCAGCCACAGCACTTGATGCAATTTCGTCGGCGAGTTTTCAATTGCACAGGCATTGTTTCTTCTTCATCACTGCGGATCTGGAATGCTGCCGGGGCTAAGGGCTTGACCTGCTCTGTCTCAGCCATGACAAAACTCAAGAAGGGAATGGTTCGATTTTTTATTATTATTATTACAATCTTTTATATTTTGTTTTGTCCATGTTGTTTGACAAGTACTAGTCAATGAGTATACAGTCAAGCATACAATTGGTCCTCTGCGCGTTTGCGAGGGTTGCACGTCTCTTGACTTTGAAAACATAGAATTTAGTAATTATTAATATATTGACATTCGCTTTTCAGCGGTTTAATATTAATTTTTTTAAAATATAAGCATATCAATATTATTTTAAAAAAATATAAAAAATATTTTAATAGTGTTATTAATTAAGTGGATTAATTTTTAAACCTTTACTTAACTCTTTGCCAGACTCAGGTGTCTTGGGTATGACAATTATGCCAGACCTATGCGCCTTGGGTTTGGTAGTCATGCCAGACTAAAACATGGTTGGCAGACCCAATCGCGGATCTGATATTTTTTGGGCCTGGCCTGGCATGGGTCAACCTGGATAAATTAAAAAAATATTTAAGATTTTAATATTTTATATGAAAAATTAAGAAACAATCTATGTAGATATAAACTAAAATATTATTTCAAAAGGTTTTTTTTTATCTCACATTAAAAAGATATTATTTTATTATGTTAAGTTGAAGTATTTAAACAAAAATGTTTTTTTTATCTCACATTAAAAAAACATAATTTTTTTCTTGTGAACATAGATTATATATATTAATTGGCTTCAAATCCCACATTGAAAAAATAAAATATTATTCTAGTATTTTATGTAGTGAACTTTGATATGGGTTAGTAACCAACTGAAAAATATGAAAAAAAGGTCTCTGGCTTGGGGGAAAAACACATTTGAAAAAAAAGATCTCTACCGGGTTTTGTTGGGTCACTCGAGTCTCGAGTTGACCTGATGTACTGACTAGGTCTAATAACTATGCTTAAACAACAAAAAGTGAGCTTGAGAGCATTAATTATAACTTATTTCTTTTTCTTTAGTTCAATAAAACTAGTTAATTGATCTTTAAAATTTTAAAATATAGATTTATGTTCGTCTTTGTACTGTTATTTTTTAATATTTTTTAATTTTATTTTTGACCTAAGTGTCTAGGTCTGGCAACCATGCCAAAACCAAACGCCTTTTTTTGAATGCCTGACCTAAAGTGCTTGGGTCTAGCAACTTTGCCAGATCCAAACGCCTACCAAACCCAAGGTGTTTTTGCTGGTATGGTTACCAGACTCAAGGCGCCTAGGCCTGGTGTGGTTGCTAGACTCAGGTGCGGGTCTGGCATTGTTGTCACGCGCTTACTCATTTTTTCTTTATTAATCTCTAATTTTAGTGAAGAAATCATCTATAAAATTGCACAAATTAAGAAATTCAAAAGGACAATAAATCTTTTACATATACAATATTTTCTTTTCCTACAACATAGTGTATCAATTAAAAAGTTCAAATTTTTTTTTTATGATCATATATTTCAAATTTTCGTATATACTAATAGTTATAATGTAGAATAAACTTTTCTTGTAACAAACTTTGACAATTAGATCATGCAATAACATCTCAGATTTAAAAAAGTATGAACCCTTTAAAAAACTGTCAAACACTTGGATGAAAACATAAAATTAATATTTTCATTCACAATGCATATAAAAAAAAGAATTTTTTTTTTTGAAAACTTGAAATAAATCACTTGGAACTCAACTTTTTTTTTTTTTCATTCTTTCCTCTTCAAATATAACAAATTTATAAAATAAGTTGCACAAATAAAAAAGAGTTTGCAGTTAAGTTCTACCGCATATAAATGAAAAATCTTGCTTGAATGAGACAATGTTTGTTTTTGCAGTCCAATCGTGCTTTTGAAAAATATTAAATTCTTGGAATCAGGCGCGCAAGTCTGACATGATTGATAGACGCTTGGGTATGAAAAACATGTCTGATTTGACAAAAAAATAAATAAAAAAGAATAGTCGTGTACTTTAGTTGTCATGAGAGAGAAAAGAAAGAAAAAACGTAAACAATCGATCACCGACGGCAATCCAACTATTATTTATCTACACGCGTCACACCAAATGAAAGAAGTTATAGCTGCGCATCCAGTAAGACAGTGGATTACCAGATTTGATCACTAGAAAGCGTCACATGCGCCTCCTTAATGGTGCGTGCGCCGTTCATTCGCCGGGAAAAAAAAAAAAAGCCAAAGAAACATCTCATGAAAAAATGAAAAATTAAAAGTGAGATCACTATTATAATATACAGTAAAAAATCTCTTAATCTATAATCTATAATGATTCCTCACAGTATTTAGCTTTTATTATAATATTGTACATCAAAGAATTCATTGATAAAAATTTCATTCAGTAGAATAGAAAAGTGTCACAGACTTTGACCGACTTTCAAGATAGAATCAAAGCAAGAAAAAAATTGCTTTCAAATCATCATGTTACATCTTATAATATTATAACATGTATTCAATGAAAATAAGTTCAAGATATATTTCAGAATGCCCTCTCTCCTCTGATCCTTTTATGGATTAATATTTTGTGCCCCTTTGATTTATATTCCAGCTTAGTATCTGAGAATATGCCAGCAAATCAAATTTACTCAAACATTGAAATTTGAATGAATGAATTATGGCGAAAAGGAAATTGAAGATTTAGCCAAGCAATCCTAGTATATATATGGAATTACCAAAAAACAATTAATTAATTAATTTACTTCCAAAATGTATATATATTCTCCAAACCTTTTATAAACAACAAAACAATTATACAAATAGTACAATAGGGGAAAAACAACTAAGATTTATTTGTAAATTTGTACACTTTCTGCACCCTAAATCCTGAATTGAACTTGATATGATGTTACTAGGAAAGAAAAAAAAAAAAAGGAATTGAACTCGGGTGCGCTGTCAACCAGCCTACACCAGCTCTCCTAATCTGACCATTTTTTCATCAGTGGATTACTCTCCAGCATCAATCTATTAACTAATGACAAACGTGACACATTAACCAATTACTCAACTTTATGGTAAAACAAATATTTTCCATTATTTTTTTCTCTGCACCATGTAAACTTATATTACCTCTAATATTTATAAATATCATAAGTCACCACATAAAAAAGAAAGCTGTAATTCAAGCTCATACACAACATTACTCTACCTGCTCCACACACATTTCACTCGTCATGCATTTATTAACTTAAGCATCACACGGTTCTATGTATCAACAATGACTTGTTTTGCAGGCAAGCTTGTAACCTATGATAGAAGTGACAATCTAACCCATCTGATGACTTATCATTCACAACAATATTCAGCCCGTAAATTTCTCTGCTTCAATCCTCCGTTGCTTAATTTTGCTTCACCAAGACACCAACCGCCATGCCCTCATACAGAACACTAGCCCTGGTATTCTCAAATTTGAAGAGACCAAACTTTGTGTTCTTGTTATTAAACTCAGCAGCTAGTGTCATGTTGGATGGAAGGACTTTACTGTTACCATTACTTGGATTTTCGACGGCGACCAAGCATAATATAACATCAGGAGTTCTTGGCATCACAATTAGTGCAAAACTAAGTTGATTGCACTCAGGATGACAATTAAAGCAAGAAAATATGCATAACATTTGCTGCTTGTTTTTTACCGTAACGCTTTGGGTTGTACCGTGGCATACTCTTCGTCGCTTTTCCGATGAGATTTAGCTGGTGCTAAAAGGAACAATTTGGTTGCCTTGGGACATTTTTCCTGAGCTTGTAGACGGTGACGTAGTAGGGTTAATTTTTTCTTCGGGTTTTTAGGAAACTGGATCTCTTGTTTTAGGCTTATAATCTTATGCGTATGTGCTGAATCACCTTTTTATACAGTAGCAGCATGGAAAAGAGGAGCCGTCCGCTGTGTTGAATTTTTAGCAACCTTGGAGGAGCAGTCCTAGGACGTGGAGGCGCCATTATGTAAATGTAGGAAAAACTTGCTTACAAAAATTTTACCTTTTCTTTTTATCAGCAGTTTAAGCTTAAATCTGTACTCAATTTAAACAAGCCACCCATACCTAAATTTTTACAAAACTTTCTCGCATTTTTTGTATATGTATTGAAATTTGATGATAATAATGCAGGAGAAAAACCCTTTATGTCAAGCAGTCGAGTCAAAGGATTGTGGCTTAAAATTCAATTTTTTTAAAAATTATTATATATTTATTTTTAGATCGTTTGACATGATGATATTAAAAATAAATTTTAAAAAATAAAAAATATTATTTTTATATATTTATAAACAAAAAAAAACATTATGAAAAACAATACTGCTAAAACTCTAAAACACCTGTAGCCAGGGAGAATCATATATTGATCCTTTCTAAAGCCTGATAGAGCCCGGAGCTCATTATGGGCTTGAAACCCAGATTACTTGAAGAAAGGACCAAGACTTGACAATATTTTGATCGAGCGAAGTGAAAGCCCAAGATTAGAACAGCCTACAATTATATTAGAGCCTAATCCAACCCAGAGTATATGAAAATCGTGGAGACTACGCAGATGGGCCCAACTGCTACCCCAGGAGGAGAAATGAGCCTGCCTGAAACAACTAGATTTGGATGGTTTGAAAGCTGATGTGTAGACAGTGCGAGACCATTTATAATAGGGGTGTAATTACGAAGAATTCTTCGAAATATATTACAAAAAAAAATTAAGATTTTTGCAAGTCATATGTTGATGCTGTTGAAAGTATTATAAAATTAAATGTATGAGGTGATTTTAATAGTTTTGCTACAAAATTAATTAAGTACTATAACACCCCGTTCTCATTTAAAATTTAAAATTTTAAAATTATCTTCTTATTTATTATGTCAACTTCAGTATTTTTTTTTGGCTTTTTATAATTTTATTATTTAATTTCAAATATATTATTTTTTCAATTTAATACTAACTTTTTTTAATTCTTAAATTGTTTTTTCTTTTTAATTTCACCTTTTCATTCATAATTTTATTTTTTATTTTTTATTTCAATTTTGATACTCATTCTTTTAATTGTTTTTTTTGTTTTTTTAATAATTTTTTTTTAATTTTATCTTTTAATAAAAAATAAATTTATTTTTTATTTTTATTTTAATCTCCATCCATTCTTTTTGTTAGTAGATGCAATTCCAGAAAAGTAGTGAAAAGTACATCAAAGAACTAAAAGCAATTAGTAGAATACAAGAACTGATACTAAATCCAAATGCTATCAACTCACCCATCAAGTGTTACGGTTTCAACGAACAGAAAATCTATTTCTAATAGCAAGGTTAGGACCCCATTTACTTTTACAATGGCAGTCCTAAGTCCTAACACTCGATGAAACTATATATAAATATATATATAAGAAAAAAGACAAAACGAAACTATGTATATCATTTTTCAATAATCTCAACCTCTCCATTGCAGCTGTAACCCACTCTTGCTCTCAGCAATGCCGTCCACTTGCCACCTCCAAACTAGCACAGGTTTATCGTTGAAACCTCAAGCAATCTCACCAGCCAGGATTATTTTTATGGCCCTGCTTGGTGTTACTAATATGTTACCACGTATTTCAGTATATCTATTTATCTTTTTTTTTTAACTCCCCCATTTTCCTTTTTCTGCCCAACACTGTACAAAAGCTTCATTGTCTTATTGCAGAACTTCTTATTTTGCATCGGGGGTGTTAGAGGAAGTTTTGCTGAGAAAAAAAAGGTGTAAACGCTATGTATGTATACCACCCCCCTGATCACTTAGAAATGCTCCTTGTGGAACTCAAACTTTGTGGAACCTTTTTGATTGAATTCATAGCAGAGCCTGCTTAATTCCTTGGCCAAGACAGGTGCCCCGCAGTAAAACACGCCTGCTCCAGAACCACAGTGATATAATTAGAACAAAATGATGGGTTTCTTTATTGAAAAGAAATATGTTGGCTGGAAGGAACACTCACCTATCCTTGCATTACAGTGCTTGGAACATAATTTAGAAAGAACCTTTTTCCAATTAGGCCTTGCAAAATGCGTTCGCACCTAAAGAAAAAGTTTGGGATTTGTTAGTAGAACTGCATGGTGTCACTTGCCTGCTGAGAATGTAACTTATATCTCTTTGAAGGTGCCAGAAATTTTGGAAAATTCCTGCTGATATAACCTAGGACCCACAAGATGAACATACGAGGAGCCTGAAACAAAAAGATTGGTCTTACCCTGGTGCCAGAGACAATGTCCACACCGTTTTTCGCATGGTTTAGGGCTTGGACCATGGTAATGAGGGTTGATCGGGCATCTCCTTCCTCATACACACTGGTCAAGTAATTATGCATCTCAATCACACCCTGGAGTAGTCCAATGACAAGTCAACAATCAAGGAAACGAAGCAAAATGGAAAAATCTTTCTAATTTACTTAAATGGACATTAATTACCCTTTGATCAAGCTCTGCAACTTCATTCATGACTCCTTTGAACCAATCAAAAGAGCCCTGCTCCCTTGTTACCCAATAGAAATAAGCATTGGTGGTCCTTACAGCCTTTTTACGTTTCGTTGAAACTTTGTTAGAGGATGAATTATCATTACTTCCAATGCTCAGGTCTGATGTCCTACTGATATCCGAGACCAAATCCTGAGAATAAGAATCAGACTTGTGACTACGCATTTAAGAGATTACCGTGGATGAAGAGACATTTTATTGTAGATTGGAAAGTTAAAGTCAGTTTTCTTGTCACTTACTGCCTGCTCCTCCATTTTGACAATGTTATTAAGCAAATCTTTTAGAATGCTGATGAAAGGTGTTGCTCCAATTCCCAAACCAACAAGCAGCAGCACATCATACTTGCGGTAATCTTGTGCTGGTGCACCATAAGGCCCATCTATTAAGAGCTTCGGCAAACTGTCATTAGAGAAGAATGTTACATAAACAATATAATCAGAAAACGGTATCCAAAGGCGAAAATAGAATGAGAAAAGGAAAGGAAATTAGTATAGACATATTCCGTACATTTTCTTTGTTGTTTCATCAGCCCTGAGAAGTCCACTCTTACCGGCCACGGGACATTCACAGGCTTCAGAGAATACCCTTCTTAGTTCTTGAGTCCAGTCACCTAGCTGCCGAATGTGAACACTAAGGTAGTCATCACCAGGCGCGGAGGTGATTGAAAATGGATGCCTGGGTGGAAAAATAAAAGCATGCTCATATTAAGTTACAATGCAAATCAGGTATCAGAACATAGAAACTAATTCACATTGGTGGTATCAATTGATCAACAACCACGGAATTTAAGAAAGCAATCACTGATTCCTGCCAAAAAAAACTCACTAGCTTTCATCAGCTAATGAAATTAATCACTCCGAAATACGAGCATTCATAAAGACAATAAGCATAACATTAGCTTAAAGCATATGATGAGCAAGTTTCTTGTTAGCAGTTTCCCTGGATGTATTTGACGACCGAAAATCTTTTGAACTACAGCTGAAAGTGTTGTAAACTACCGAAAATGACATGTATTTTCACGTGAGTTGATAAATTAATAGTGACTTACCACTCAAATGGAGAAACAGCAGGGCACTGGACAAACATATACTGTCCACTCTTGTATCGGAATTGGGGAGGCTTAGACATTTGCAATGTGAGAACATTTCCAGGATAAATTGCAACCTGAATGTAAGGAAGAAAAAAGATACTATTATAGACAAAAATCTAGTACAGTTGGTCTTCAACTTTACAGAAGTATTCCAGTACTTTATACGGCTCTTTCAAAAAGATCAAACCGAGGTCTTCAAGATTTTATACCTTGAGGAGCCTGACAGTATTGAAGCCAGAACGAAAAAACCTGAGGGCCCTTTCTCCTGCATATAGTAAAACTGGAACAGAAAGATACATCCATGTCTGCAAGCAAGAAATCACCGTCAGTTTACTCTCGCGAACACTCGCTGCTGTTAAAACTAATAAGGAAAAGATTTCTGATGCATACCGTCTTTTTGTACCATTTATGCACGAGATACAAGAATACACCATGGATGATAAGCAAGATGTAGACAATGACGAACAAGTGGTGTGAATACCAGAATGCATTGAATCCAGTAAGCCTGTCAAAGGGTTTTGGAAACTTAATGAGGCTCCTCCTGAACCATCTTGTAGCAAGTGTAAATGCAATTGCCATGCTGATCACCATAAGAATTCCAGTCACACCTTCAGCCCCTCTAACCAATTTTGCATATGAAGGTTTCTTTCCACCAAAGTCATTTCTCAGATACTGTTCGTAGGTATCATCAGATGAATTTATAAGCTTTGGAAAATCACAAGCTAGATGGTTTCCAGCATGGAGAATCACCCCGATTACAATTGCTGCTGCTATGGTCTGCATGTATGTAAGAAATATTAAATCAAAGTAATTTACCGTAAGTAAATGAATGAATGTCTTCTAAGACAATCCATTGCAATTAGATGGTGTCAATTTGTACAGCAATAAACTCATTTAAGCTTCTTTGAATTTATTTATTGTTATATATATCTTTCATCAATGGTAAAATAGCTTTGGACTAGCTAGTTATGAGCTTCTTATAAATTTGCTCTTCAGTTTTATATGACACAGGCATTTGGGTCTTAGCTAGCGTAAGGATGGCTTTTAAATGATGATTTAGATAAAAGAAAAAACACTTAATTGTTCACTGACTTAGTTTTATTGGATTTGAAATTAAAGGATGATATTTTTACCAGAAATAAATGGATAGATGAGTACTTCACCTTCGTAAAGCTCTTGTCTTTTTTTTTAAAACCACCACTAAAACATCTAAAATAGTTTTGTTTTTTGTTTTGGTCCAGCATGCGTTTTTTTTGGACTTCACCTTTTGTTTTTGTGGTCAACAATTAACATTATCTAATGGGAAAAAAGAAGAGTATGAAAGCCTAATAGTTGTCAACTATTGCTGCCTGTTGACGTATCGCATCTGATAAATATCCCTCATGATGACCACTGTTTGGGTGCTCGCAAATTATTCTCTTTTCATGGCTAAAGATCAACCAATGTGTTGACTTTCTAGCGAAAGTCTCCCGTGAGGGACCCCAAAGGACGTAAACGTGATAAAAAAGCAATATAGAGAAGAAGAGGAGGTGGTAGGTAACCTTGTGTATACCTTGTGAAAGTTGATGTTGTCGTCAAAAGGCACCAAGTGACCCAACTTTGTGGACCTAAGCCAAGTGATAGTATTTCTACACACAGGCAAGAGAATTAGAGCCATATTGAACTTCAATGTCTCTGCCGCGCCTTTAGCTGTTAGGAGGCAATAACCCATGACGTGAAAAGCATTTTTTTGCTTGTATTGCAAGAATTTCCATGTGAATAATCCAATCATTATCATAACCCATAATGCCAAAACCCAAATTCTCCTCCAATTCTCCTGTAAAAAGTATACACATCGCTTGCTCACTCTCCTTATCGGGCTTCTCTTTCTTAGCCCCTGTAGATTTTGGCTCAAGGCTTGGCTTGTGTAGCTTAGAGCTTGACTGTAGTTCAGATACGTGTCTTTTTGTAGAAGAAGTGTCTCTAGTTGCCATATCTTTATATCATTTTCAGCAACAAAAAGAAAAACAAGATTGCAACAAAATCATCAGCAATGGAATTACTAGGGGACAAGAGAAGATGGATCGTGCCAACTGATGCGCAATGCAACACGCGTAATGCATAATGTATGAGTGAAGGCCAAGCATTATTCGAGGCAAACACCGTTAGTCCACTCGGGTATCCATCTATGTTTCTCAGGTCAACTGTGGCAGGAATGATTTTCAAATTATCAATTATGGAATTAAACCTTGTTTGGGGCTCGAGGTGAACCTATTTTCTATTAAATTTTGAAAAAAAATTAAAAAATAATTTTTTAATGTATTTTTATTATTTTAATGTGTTAATGTCAAAAATAAATTTAAAAAGATAAAAAAAATATTATTTTAATATGTTTACAAGTAAAAAATATTTTAAAAAATAATATTTACTTCATATCTTAAAATGATGTTTTATTGGGAATAAGAGTATTGGTCACCAAGACACTTTAAATTAGGGAATAATATTTTTTTAGGTATTTCTTTGAATTCAAACAAGAGGTGATAATTTGAAATGATAAAGGTTCAGGGATAGAAATTGGGCTTGCAAAAATCTACAAGGTTAATTTGCTGGATTTTTTTTTTTAATTTAACGTGGGTGTCCGGGTCAGCTTGCGCGCACCTCGACTAATCCCACGGGCCCTGAAGTTAACGACCATGTAAGCCTCCAGTGGTCGGTCATCAT
Organism: Populus trichocarpa; assembly: GCF_000002775.5. Classification (NCBI taxonomy): domain Eukaryota; kingdom Viridiplantae; phylum Streptophyta; class Magnoliopsida; order Malpighiales; family Salicaceae; genus Populus; species Populus trichocarpa. The sequence continues at coordinate 15,136,145 of NC_037287.2, read as the reverse complement.
ATGAGCAACCACAGGGCTCGAACCTGAGACCACAGAGGAAGCAAACCTCTTGATCCCAAGCTCTTACTACTGGGCCACCACCTAGATGATTTAATTTGCTGGATTTTGAAGATTAGAGGAATGACAACACATTGAAAACATAAATAATCTTACTTAACCAAATTATTAGTTACGCCATCTATAAAAAAATAATAATAATAATAATAATAAAAAATAAACTTTTTTTCTCCTCTTCCTGTCTCATTCTTTCTTCTTGCGCGTTTCAACAACAACGCTGTGAAGCATCAAGATTTGGTAAGTTGATCTGTTAGGCTTTGTTGCCTAACAATGGACTTTGGAAGAGGAAGAAGAAGAAGTCTAACGCAAATGCTGTTCCTGTCTTTAATTTTTTATTTAATTTTATTATTTTCCTATTAAGATTGTAATTATGACCCGAAACTAGACAAGTGATCAATTTGACTCTGGTTAAACAAATTTATTTAGCTAATGATGGGAACTGAAATGAAAATGAAACAATATTAAAGATGAATATTATATTAAGCCCACCTAACTCCTTCTAGAATCACTGTAAAGTATCCAGCATGCATGTTAAAAATAAAAGAAAAAATATATATATATGAAATTAAAACTCAAGAGGACCCACCTCGATGTAGCCAAGTCTTTCAGGGTCCAACTCTTCCATGATTAAAGCTGCATATTCCTCTGCCTGTTCTTTTAATCTCGATAACTTATTTGCAGAAGCACTTAGCATGATAATCTACCAATTTATGTAAAGAAAATACAAATTAATAAACAGATTTATCGCGCAAATTAAAGACTTTTGCTCCAAAAGCGCCCCCCCCCCCCCCCCCCCCGTATTAAACATTTTTCCCTTCAAGTTAAAGATGCTTGTTGACATGGGAATTGCGTCAGAGATTAAGAAAAAAAGGGGTTCGTGTTTGGAGTGGTTAGTTTTAGATCCTCCAAGAATTTATGGTCACCGAATCCTCAGCGATTATTGATATAGGGCCGAATCTTATTTTATTTTACAATTAAAGAGATAGGGCAATAGTTCTGATATAATCAAGGGGTCATTTTGGATTTAATTTCTCTAGCCCTGGAAAGGTCAGCTCTTATTTTATGTCTGCAAGGAGGACCTGACAGAGTGCTGGCTAATTCATGCACGTTAAATTAAAACTAAACACTTTAAGAGAGAAAAATAAAATGGATTTTTGAAAGAGATAAGCTAATGATTTATTAATTAATCTGGATACCTCTTTCACTTCTTCTTCGGTGATCCTACCATCTTCGTTCTTGTCCACCCTGTAAACACATATAACAACAACAAAAAGAGTTTACTTAAAACAACTTAAATACTAAATCAGTGAACCTACTTTAATTTGATTAGGTTTGCTCATCTATTTAAAATTATGCCGACTCGTTCATAGATGCCATCTCAGAGGGGGCCAAGATAATAAGTCAATGTTGTTTAATCACATTTTCAATAATTGGGGCTCAGATGAAAAGACACTCTTGTCCTCTGATCGTCTCTGTTCGGTGGAGTATATATAAACTCAATTTCCTTGCTTTGCCTGATCTCAGTTAAGCTTTTTTCTTTTTTAAAAGAAGAAGAAGAAGAAGAAAAGTGACGGGTTAACTAGGGAATTAAAGAAGTCGTTAATTTAGTTTAGTTATAGTAGAGCCCATAATAAATGTAACGACGATGCGTACATATCAAAGAAGATCTGGAGTCGAGAATCAAAGCTTTGATCGGTAATTTGTGACCAAAACTCGTGAAGCTCATCTCGACTAATCTTGTCCACCTTCAATCTCCTCCTCCTCCCCAAAGCATCAAAAAGCTCCACAGCAAATTCCTTCGAATTTTCCATTCCTTTAAAAGCACAACAGCATTTATTTCAATAATTAATTTACAAGACATTATGACTACTTAACAACTGAATCTTCAATATTCTTGCTGCGCTTACTTTTTTTCTTCTTCTTTTTATCTATAATTGTCTAAATGTAGCAGTAATAATAATAATAATAATCTAAACTCGGTAACATGAAAGGTGGTGCGGAGACAGCTACTACTAAAACCAGTAGGAAAATAGGAGTAAGAGTAGAATCAAACCAATGCATTGTGCAAAATCGGCCCTGTAAAGATAACCATCTTTAGCAAGTTTTTCGAAATTGCTTTGAACTTCACTCCATGCATCAACCCCATTTGTTTTTGCACTGTTATTACTTATAAATCTCAATCCACGCAAAGCTTTATGCGCACCAGACCGACTCCGGTCCAGCTGCGCTCGCTGCTTTCTCAAAGCACGAGCAGCTAAAGCTGACTCAAAACCGCCGCCGCTATTTCCCGAAGCTGATAACACTCGAGCAGCCTGTCCATGAGTCCAAGAAAACCTCCTTAACTCTGCTTTCAACTCTTGCGAAAACTGCTTAGCTTTGGCTACAGCTTCAGCTTTTAACTCTTGAGAAAATTGCAAAATCTTATTCGACGAACTCCGCCTGATCGTCGGCGATCTTGAGACCGGCGTTACAGCTCCGGCAGACACCGAACCACCGGGAGTAAAAGAAACATCATCGATGTTGATAACCGTAGATGTTGCTGGCTCAACTCTGCGAAGGACGATAGTGTTGTCATCTTGTAAATCAAGTGTTACCTCAACAAACTCCTCGCCGGACTCAGTTCCCGGAGATGTCCCGGCGCTCATCGTTGCATTGCCGGGAACCGTGTCTGAGGCCCATCGCCGCTCGTGTTTAGGCAATGAACCTCTCATTGATTTGGTGAAATGGAATTTCAGTGAGAATGCGGAAGGATCAGTGATGAAGTCTTAAGGAAGTGGAGGAGAAGAAGAAATGTTGGTATTTCTAGTCGTCGTCGAAGAACGCGTTGGGGATCTAATGGAAAAGACATAAACACGCGGAGTTTTACTTTGTTTTCTGCAGCTATTCTAGAGAGAGAAGATTAAGGAGGAAAAAAAAGATCTCTCTGGACAAATAAACTTTGAAGAACAAAAAAAGGCAAGAAAAAGACAAAGGTTTAATAATCCTGTGGGTGTGTGTAAAAAAAGGACTAGAGATGCAAAGGGCCAAGAGGGAAAGAGTATCTATATACAGAGATAGGATTGTGTTTTTTGAGTGCTCTGTGACCACTTAGCTAGCAATGGTTCTGTCATTCTCCTTCGAGCAGTGGCTATAGCTAGTAGCAGTAGTAGTCTTCTTTTCTGCTTTTGTGATGAGTTAGTTTTTCGCATAACGCGTTTATACTCGGAGAAATTAAAGAGGAAAAGGAAAGATGCTGTGGAGCTATAACGATTAAGAGATAGTAGTAATAATAATAATAATAAATATTCCATGTTTGTGGGTTTTTTAGGCTTTCAATCTTGGGGATCGTTTTAGAGTCAACTTCACCTAAGCCCGGGGAATTTTGTTTTCTTACAGTACTAGTTGAGAATGTTCGTCAAAGATAAAAGATAATTGAGAGAAAATATATTAAAATTTGGGAAAATATTATTTAATCCTCTTGATTTGTTGGTGGTAATAATAGTTTGATAGGGCAGTTATCTGTCTTGATTCAAGTGAAATAGGTTTAAAATTCCACTCAACTTCGTACTAAAGTGAAGGAAAGATGTTGCTTTTCTGTAAAATCCAACAAACAAACAAACAAACAAACAATGAGACCAATCTTCGATTGTTTAAGAAATTGTAGCCTGTCTTTTCCAAAGCATATATTTTTGTGATGTTGCTGATAGTAAGAACGGCAATCCCACCATAACTCTCTAATTTCTGCAGAATATTTAATTGCATAGAATTACCTCCATCCGTTCGCCTCTTCAAAACTTCAGATTTTGCCAGCTTGAATAATCTCAACATGATTGGCAAATGTTGGCAACAATTCGTGTGATGGCCTCTAAGTGGTGAAAAACCCTACTGGGCCACAATTTTTCTTTCTTCTGTACACAGTAGAACATCATCTTATATGTGATCATGACCTTTAACCAATATAATGCTTGAATTTCGAGCCTACCGACTCACAATTATCTCTTAATTAATCTTACAGAGTCGCACAGTTTCACTCACATGAAAATTAATCTTAATTAGTTCGTAAATTTGACGTGAGGCATACCTAATTAACAACTGGAAGGATAAATATGGTATTTCAAATGAATAATAATTAATATATATCTCCGTTTAGATAAAAAAAAATTAAAAATTAAAAAGAAGAAGAAGAAGGTATGCTATTAGATTCATTTATAATTTATTATCGCGAATCCGCCGTGAAGATGGAGATGGTTTACCATCCACTCTTAAGCGGGAAAAAAAAATGATTCAGCCACACCACAATAATTAATAGACTAGCTCATGCAAGTGTGTATGCAATTGATCAATTATTAAAAAAAACTAAAGTACTCGGTGTTTCATCGTGGAACAATAATCATTATACTGTGTATCGCTATGCTACAATGACGTTTATATATATATATATATATAGTGACAGTCAAAGAAAAACAAATTTACAGATAAAATAATTTTTTCACATGATTTAATTTGTATTTTTAAATTAAATGAGATAAATTAATTTTTTTTATATTTTTATTGCATAATAACATGACTAATTTATCTTTAAAATAAAAAATATTGCATGGTTTCCAGGAGCTTGGATTGGTCAAATTAACAGAGTAGATTCAGCGGGGGTTTTTCAGTTATTTATTTATTTATTTAACTTTAATCTTATTTTTATATTTTTGTTGCATAATAATAACTTAGGGGAAAAAACCCTCTTTCAAGAGCAGAAAAATAGTGTGATTCAATTTTTAGCAAATTAAATATGGAAGGATAAATTTAGGTAAAAAAAACACAAAAAATTAGTCTGAGTCAACCCCCAAGTTAGCACAATAGACATGTTACCTGGGAAATAGAGGTTGAGTTAGTTTGGGTTAGCCTACCAAACCCGCATCTAAGGTCATGAGATCGAGATAACCTGATAGAAAAGAAATCAAAGAAACCATATAGTTAATTTTTTTAAAAAAAAAATAACATCGAATGATGAAATCAAAAAGAAAATAATTCAAAAAAAAGATGTCAACTCCATTAACTTTTCAAACTCGTGATCTAAATTATTAGACTAGAAACACCATATATGACAAAACCTTGAAGCCCAATCCCTAGCAAATCAAAACACTAAGGGATAAAATAAAATAAAAATCAATTACACAAAATGATCCAAAACAAAAAATAGCAATTAAAAAAATAAAGATAAAAATCAAAATTAAAGGGCAATTATAAATTTTTTATTGGAGGGTAAAATTGAAAAGAAAAATAACTTTAACATAAGGACAAAAAAAAACCAAAAGAATGAGGAACAAATTGGAAAAAAATAATATACCATAAATTTAGATTGAATGATGAAATTAAAAACCAATAAAACCTTTAAAAAGGGACAAAGAAAAAAATAGAAATCAAAAGAATAAGGATCAAATTAAAAAAAAAATTACATGACAAATTTAAAAGATGAAATTGAAAACAAATAAAACTTTTACAAAAAAGTCAAGAACAAAAATTAAAAATCAAAAGAATAAGAACTGAAGTTGAAATATCAATAATAAAGAGAACCAAACTATAATTTTATAAGGAGAAGAGAGAAAATAAAAAAAAAATTTATAGACAACAAACGGCTCCACCACCGCCAACAAGCGCTACACCAACAGCAAGAGGAAGCTGCGGCACTTCCAATGACACAGTGAAATGATATTTTTGGTTATCGGGAGACGCCGTCCGAAGTGCACGGGCTCCTTTCACGCGCAAGTAGCTTTTTCCATTTAAATAGTATTGAATAAATGTAAGAAAATCAAATTATCTTCCATGAAACTGGTAATAAAAAAACCAAGTGAAAAGATCAAAAGGCTCGGATGTATGTTTCAACTTTTAAGGGTAAAACTATTATTTTACTGTATTTTAAAAAATAAAAAAATAAAAATACCTTTTTCCGGAAGTTTAACAAATTTTAACTTGGGGAATAATTAAATTGTTTTAATATACTTCTAATTAGAAAAAAGACATACACCTCCCTCCCATCAATTCTTTAATAAGAAACCGTATAAAAAAACTAAAATACCCCTATCACTAAATCGTTCCAAGGGCATTTGATCTTTTAGAAAGGTTTGTGCCTAGCTAGCCATAGCTAGAATCTTGAAGGATCTATAAATGTAGAATGCTAGAAGGTGATAGGTTTGTCAAGGCAACAATCAATCAAATTAGCAAGGGATATAGAGGGCTTATGAAGTCTCAACTCTGTACCTCTCCACATGTTCAGTCTACCCCTGATGATATGCTGTTAGATTCGAAAGCTACATTTAGTTTTCCAAATGGACCGCTTGAAAAATCAATGTTTTGTGATCTTGCTATGGTTAGGAGGCGTCGATTTGCTATCAGCTTCATATGGCAACCAGCAAAATAAACCTCGTGATGAGGTTGATTTTTCTATCACAAATTTGTCCATGATCTAATTGATATAATATAAAATCATAAATCAATTCATATTTAATGTATTCAAATAATCCTTTGTAGTTGTAATATTAAAAAAAAAAATAACAGTCAGAGTATAATTAACATAAAAATAATATTAAAAACAATAAATAAAAATACTTTTCAATAATAAATAAATAAAATATAGAATATTTAAAATTAAAATGCTTCAATATGAAGAACCTGCACTGATATCGAGGATTAATATTCTGAAAATGGAATAGCTAGCTATAGAGGATTAATATTCTGAAAATTGAGGGGCGTCAGTTGACATTCTAAAGTTAAACATATCGTCTGTAGTAAAAACAATTAAATTAAAACGGAAGGATATTGGAAAATTTTAATTTACTGTAGCATAAGATATATTTCACCATGAAATTACTATTTTGCACCTCAATCAAATATCATTTGTCCTACCTTAGGAGGTTAATAGGATCCTTTTGTTTTATATAAACAATAAAAATACTAAAATATCTTTAGAAACCTAAATATATATGCCTTTAATCTAGGGATATTTTCACTTTTTTATATTTGAATGTATAGTAAGATTACTTAAATTCCTTTCAAGTCAATAGGATAAAAGCTTTATGTCAAGAAATATTTATGTCTTTTCAAATTAATTTTTTTATTTTTTATTTTATTAAGGGTATTATTGTATTTTAATCATAATTAAATAATATTAAATTTCAAAAAATTATTGATATGTGCATTGTATATGCTAGTGTGTGAGATGCACATATACATTTTAAATAGCGATTGCGTTGCCTCTTATATGGTGTGGAACCTGTCATTCTACTGTCAATAGCTTTTATTAAATACTATCCAATTTATTAAATACTATCTTAAAACAATTTATATCTTAAAAATATTATTTTATTAAATACTATCCAATTTATATTTAGTTTTTCAATAAGATTTTTTTATAAAATTATCAATTGTTTCTTTATACATTCTTTTATGATTTTCCTTAAATTTTGTTTTTTGATTTTTTTGCACAATGTTTTTTTTTATGACATGATTGCATAGAAATTATACTCCAGAAGATTTTAGTGTATTATTCTTATATTTTTTAAAACTTCTACATCATAATAATGAGAACAATAATTTTTTTTATTGAAATTTACTTTTATGATTCTAATAATTTTTTATTAATAAAATAAACATCCTTGCAAACAAATTGTTTGAAAAAGAAATTGTATTAATAGGATAAAGAAGTTTTAATTAAATAAATATCTTTTTTATCATTATTTTAGATTGTCTAGAGTCTTTTAGATATTTATTCTAACTGTATTTAGTTTTTATTATATTTTAAAAAATATATTTTTAAAAAATATGTGTTTGGTTAAAATTGTTGTGAAATGAATTTTTTACATGCAAAACAAATAAGAAATAAATTTTTATAAATAAAAAATATATTATTTTAACTCTTACAAAACTAAAATTTGAAATCCTTATTAATATATAGTGTTCAATGCTAAAAAAACAAAAGCTATTTAAAAAGATAAGGGAAATGTAAACGAGCTCAAACGAATGAAGACACAGGGGGAAAAAAATGTAAACCAATTAAGAGATGAAAAGTCTATTAAAGTCCAACCGGACTGTATTTTAATATGGTCAAACACTGTTTTGGTCATTTTTAATAAATAAAGGCAAGTTAGGAAGAACCTCGAGTCATTTTCCCCTCGTTTTTCTTGAAATCAGAACCAGAAAATCCTCCCCTGGCCAAATCAAGTAACTTGTACCATAAGATATCCCCAAGCAAAATCAAAAAAAAATTGTCCGCTCGCCCAACACAGCATCCACCAACCTCTAGTTAGGAGCTCACCATATTCATAGCTGCTTGACACAAAATGAACCAAACAAACAGCTAAATTAATTAATATATTTTAAATGGAAAGTTCGTCGAGGCAGATTTTTCTTTGTGCATCAAATTAATGCTAATTGCGACACATGATTGGGAGATTGTCCACCTCATGATAAGCCACGAGGAGCTCACCCACCAGAAGAAAATAATTTGAAATCTCTCCCCAGCAGCCACCCAACGCTTCTGGTTTTGTCGTGGCATGCTTGCACTGGAGATGAATACATTGAGCAATATGATCTAGAAAGCATGAGACATGGAGGCTTGGCCTGCAAGTTGTGCCGCCATTTATGCATTTCTAAGCTCCTTTGACCAGAAGCCACAGTTAAGATGGTAACTAGAAAGAACACTCTGATCGACTCACAGCATGTACCAAGTTTACTAGATTTGTACTAAAGTTGCACTTCTCAATTAATTGTACTTGAAATACATCATCCGTAAGCTAATACATGGAGAGGAAAAAAAAAATTAGTTCGAACCATTTCCGTACCATAAATCTGCCCCTGATGTCATTAAATTAAAATTTTAATTGAGTTGTTATTAAGCTATTTTTACGCATAGTCTTGGACAAGTAAAATGTGATGCAATGAATGATGACAGTTTCTGTCGCTGCTGTGATACAGATTTCTTGCGGAAAATGACAGTTTCTGTCCACCTCTTTTGAACCATTTCCTCGTTATATCAGTAATTATTTTTTATTTAGAAATATATTAAAATAAAAAAATTTAATTTTTAAACTTTATTTTTAATATTAATACATTAAAATATTTTTTCACTGTAAAAACAAATAAATTCTATTTATCTATCTCTATATCACGTGCGTGCAGCACACGGTAAAACTTGCCAGGAAAAAAGAAAATTCTTTATTGTTCTAACGGGGCAAAAAACAGGAGCCTGGTTCTTTTGAATTATTTATGACCGTGTCTTACAATTTAGGGTAAAAAAAAATCGTTTGTCAGGAAACCGGGGGAAAATGGATTTTTTCCCCATATCAGGGAAAACGAAGAGCTTGACAAAGTCTTGGTAAACGCTCTCTTTTTATTGTTAGTATTTTTTTCTCTTCTTTTTTTTCATGTTTTTTTTTTTTAAAAAAAAAAAGCCCTCAGGAGCTTTGCTTTTGTACCCACATTTGAATGGGAAAAGGTGGTGTTGAATAGGTGGGCTTCTAGAAGATCTTTACGTATAAAGCCCACGGATATACGATGGCCACGGGAGCCACGCAAGAAAGGTCAATAGGCCAGCAACTCCTGTATAAAGATTGGTGTGATGCGGCCTCTTCTGTTCATCAATTGCTCTCTCCTAGCTACAATCCCATAATTTACAAGGAAAACAAAAGGGAGCTCTTTGAACCATGTTTTTTACTTGTTTTTTAGCATTTCATCTAATTATGTAAGAGAAAAGATGTATAACATTTTTATTGCTGTATGTTTGTTAATGAATTGATGGCCCTTTAATCATAATCAAGCCAGCCTCCTCGTGTTAGAACACTTGTGTACTTGAGTTCTTTGATTCTAGACCATGTAATCTTATTAAGATAATTCTCCAAAGAAAAAACAATCTTAGTAAAGTTTAACATGTTGAGGAGGTTGGTGACAAATGACAATGATGTTGATGATATCTATGAAACTGAACAGTGGGCACTAGGCAATTTTCTTGATACTAATTTTAATAGGGACACGGTAACGAATCCTGTCGTTTCTGCAACATGAAGTCTAAAATTATAATTTAATTTCTTGACTACAGAATAATTGTGGCCCAACTCCTCGCATTTACGAAAGAAAAGGAGTATAAATGCAACTAAATCAGCGAAAGCATCCAAAAGTAATTAATATTTGAAGGACATGTTGAAGCTATATAAAATATCCGTAATGATCGAAGCATATAAAGTAGTAATTCTAGTTTAATAAAACAAAATATAATGTACAAAAAAGTCTTCTTTTCTCATGTTTACCTTCGGTGGAGATTCATTTTTTCTAGGTTTGGTTTAATTTGAGTGGTCTCGGTGTTAAGGTTTAGTCTAGATGGCATGTTGAATTTATTTTCTCCATTTTATTGTTTTCAATTCAAATTCAAGCATATTAGGTACCGTAAGAAAATATAGCAATTCTTGTGTGAATTAATTGCTTGCGTAGAACCTCGTCAAAGTCACCTCTCATCCTGCTCCAAAATAGGATTTGAAGGTGTATTTCAAATTACATTTCAATGATTCTGAAAAAAATTAATTTTTTTAATATTCTTGAATTATTTTGATTTATTAATATCAAAAATATTTTTTAAAATAATATCTGTCACACTTTTTAAACCGTAGTTTTTCCTCTAGCACAAAAAGATTCAACAATGTCATTCGCCTGGGGTCTTGTGCCATAGCCTTCAGTCTCCCCTCAAACGCATTAATTAAAGCATATGCCTTCAGTCTCCCCTCAAACGCATTAATTAAAGCATATCTCTATCAAAGCGTGTTTTATATATGTTTTCACATATATACATGTATACACGGGCGTACCTAGGGTTATGATTAGTAGAGAGCCTGGTACCCCAAAGTTTTAAAATATTTCAATTTTAGTTTTTAATTTTTTTATTCAGCCCCTAAAAAATGAAATATATATTGTAAGGCAAGTAACAAGGAAACTAATACGAGTATATATAAGTACTCTCCTGATGAAAATGGCCTAGCCAGCCAAATTTTGCTTTAGAACAAAAAATATTGTGAGGAAGTATATCCATGTGTGGTTACTTGAATATTCTTCCAGAAGATTTGACGAAAACGCAAGATTCTAAGACGGAAGTGTCACCCTCCATCACGTGGCAGCCTCACAATGGTGGCAATTATTGACTTTTTTGCTCTAAAGAAACTGCTACACCTGCAGCTAATATTATTACATCACACCTTCAATTATATTATATTATATTGAGAAACCATATTTTAGCCCCCCGAACTTGCAGTTTTAAATTTTGTAGTGTTAATCATATGGTTTCAAAAGGTTCCAAATATGGCCTCTCACCGTTTAAGTAGTTAACTGAACCTATATGATTATTCATTTATCCTTCCATTTCTTCTCTCGTAAACCCAAATTTAGTAGTTCTAATAACTCTTAAAACTCAAAACTCAAAACTTAAAACCTTTGGTGTTGGATAACATGTTTGGGCAAAACTGTCAATAGACTCAACTTAGGCCATGTTTGTTTCCCGGAATTCATTTTCCGGGAAACCACTTTCCAAACTTTCCTGTGTTTGTTTGCTATTAGAAAAGTTGGTCAACGGAAAACACTTTCCGGTCAACGGAAAACACTTTCCGGTCAACGGAAAACACTTTCCAGTCAAAGAAAAATTTGGTTTGGTTTCCAGGAAAATATTTTCCCTTTTGGCTGTGTTTGTTTTCCGGAAAGTGATTTCCGGGAAACCAATTTCCAAACTTTCCCGTGTTTGTTTGCCATTAGAAAAGTTGATCAACGGAAAACACTTTCCAATCAAAGGAAAATTTAGCTTGGTTTTCAGGAAAGTGTTTTCCTGAAAAATTTGGGCGAAAAACACTTTCCGGAAGTTGTGAAAAATTTAGAAATGTCATTATTTGCTGATTATATCAAATTTGATCCTCAAACGTTTGATTGCTATATATAATTTGTTTTGAATATTTATTTTTTAATTCCATTTCTTAAAATTTAATTTTTATATTAATTTTGATCCTTATTTTTATAATTGCTATTTGCTTTTTTCTTATCATTTTTTTTATTGAAATTTTTTATCTATCAAATTTGGTCCTTATTTTTTTTATCGTTACTTATTTTATTTGAAATAATTTATGAAATGTTAATTATTATTATTTTAATTTATTCACCTTTCATTTTTTTTAATTTTTTAGATTTGATCTTTATTATTTTGATTATTATTTATTTTATTTGAGATAATTTATGAAATTATATTTTTTTTCAATTTCATTCTCATTCAACTTTTTAATTTGGAAGATTTGTTCCTCATTATTTTAATAAACTTGAGAAAAATAAAATATTAATAAGTTATTTTCCAGCTCATTTTCCATGACATAACCAAACACTGGAAAGTGTTTTCCAACTTATTTTTCATTACACTACCAAACATCGGAAAATACTTTTCTGGAATTCACTTTCCCCGGAATTCACTTTCCAAAAGGAAACTACTTTCCAGCAAACAAACGGGGCCTTAGATGAAGAGCTTAGCACTCATGAACTGTCAATTGACTCAACTTAGATGAAGAGCTTAGCACTCATGGACTAAGCTTGGAGAAAAAGCATAATGCCATAAGCTTAACCTGGTAGAAGAGCTCAGCTCTCACGGGCTTAGCTACATTTTGGTTCATATTTTTTCTACATCTTTAATTGTATAAAAAATCTTATAAAAATCTTTTATATTTTCACCATATTAATGTTTGTATAAAAGATATTTATTCCCCATTAATACATGTATCATATATATTTTCTCTTATTAATACTTATATAAAAAATATTTATCCCTTATTAATACTATCACAATAAAATTACATTTTAAACTGTCCTCTCAACAAAAAAACAAAACTTAATTATAGGCTTTAAATACCTCATGAATCCTTTAAGCTTAAGCTTCATAATCTTCGTTTTTTATTGAACATATATTTTTAAAGTATCTCTCTCTAAAATATCATTGTCTTCTCTCTTTAAAAAGATACTTACTTAAACATTTAAAAACACTTAAATCTACCAAAAAAAAACATTTTGCATGTACCAACCACTTTGACATACCAGCACCACGTACCAGCTACCAACCATTTTGGTCAGAAAAAATAAATCAAATTACTATAATCAAGAGATTAATTGATCATCCAATACATAAATCTTACTCCTACGACAACGGTGTTTTTTTCAAATATCTTCATTCACCTATATATATATTTCTCCTACCAAGTTTTTACATGTGTGATAACTAAGGAATTCTTGAAACCTTAAAAACCGATTAGCTATATATTTAACGATCCTTCAATCAGAAATCATATTAATTTTTTTTGGAAACTAAAAGATAAATATAGAGAATTTTTCAACTAGAGGAACTGAAGTTGGGTATTGTTGAATCTATAAAGGCAAATACATACTCTATCCTTATACTATTATTACACTGACTGGAAATTTGGGGTTGCTCCACGTTAGAAAATCAGGAGCCTCGTTGAATAATGGATACTATGAAAAGTGGAATGAAGGACCAGTACTTTTCATACATCCCTCTCAACGAGGAATCAAGTTTTATAATGGGATTCATAAGTGGCGACTGGTCGGTCCATGTCATTCCATTGTTTTTTTCTTACAGGGAGTAGGTAGAATTAGCTGTAAGCATGTAGTTGAACCCAAAAGTGGTTTTCTTGCGACGCTTACTTCGTCAACCATACCAAGTGCAGAAGACCCTTCAGGCAATCAGTCCCAGCTTGTGAAACCATCTGTGCAATAGTAGATAATATCTAGAGTAGGTATTGACTTATGGTGAAGTCTGTGTAAAACATTAATTGATCATATGAAATTAGAATGCAGGGAGGGAAGAAGTGCCAAATTTGTGTACTTTCGGTGTAATCTCTTACTAGAATATTCTCGTCTTTTACAGAAAAATAAGGGACTCGGGCAAATGAAATGAGATGCAAAACTAGGTGATTTGCTTATGGATCAAGCTATTAACGGCCACAAATTGAGAAATTCTTGGTAGATTGGATCCATATGAACGAAAAAGTCATAATTTGTCAGTAAAAAAGACTCAAAACAATTTGTGATTGGATTGATCCAATTGACAGAATCATAAATAAATAAAAATTGTTCTCCAAACCATCCTAGCAAAAAGAAAAAAAATGAAAATGAGGTATGTGCTCATGGATAAAAAGGCAACCGCAACTACAAGCATACTTTTGCTATATTGTTTTTAAAATGCAGGACGACCACTTGGTATACAAATATAATAAAATAGAGCCATCCTGTTTTATGGGCAATGTTTCCTACTTTTCCACTTCTGATACATGCATAAACAATCTGATCTATCATTTCCAGGCGGGCATTTCTCAACGCATTTATGAATGTTCTCATAGCTTGTTTGGGAAAGCACTTGTTCTCAAAAAAATTTATTTTTTTATATTTTTTTAACGTGTTGATGTAAAAATTAAATTTTAAAAAATAAAAAATAATATTATTTATATATATTTTTAAATAAAATAATATTTTAAAAAATAACTATTACCACACGATACCAAACAAATTTAATTTAATTATCAAGTATCAAAGTAGCACTGTTCCTGAACTAGCAATTGGTTAATAATTACACGGTACAAGTTATTAATAAAATACCACTATTCGGTTTCAATTATTGAAAGAAAGAGAAAAGAATTGTACACAAGTTAGGGTAAATGATGGAAAATAATCACAATCACCTGTAATTATCTGATGCAAAAAGAAGAAGCACCAACGCTTTGTCACTCTCGCATTTTTAAAAGGTTTCTTTGTGAATGGGAATGCAGTTTAAGATTTTAAGCGCCGAATTAAGGCTAATGACCCACATTACACTAATTAAGGAATCTACGAGTGTTGGTGCATTTATGCCAAAATTTACAATCCTTTTAGCCTCGGACAAGTGGCTTAAAATATGTCTTGGCAGACGGGTGATAAAATTTACAAGAAAGAAAGCACCACTGCTGACATATTTCGTATAGGCTGCGGACTGATCTTTGGTCATCCCTTTAGGATTTTTTTTTTTTTAGTTTAACGTGGGTGTTCGGGCTAGCTTGTGCGCACCTCGACTAATCCCACGAGCTCTAAAGTTAACGACCATATAAGTTTCCAGTGGCCATCATAATCCCTTTAGGATTTGTGTACCAAGGTGATGGTCGGAGGGTACTTTTGTTATCAAGGGCAGTTCAAGCATGACAGTAGAAATTTACAATGTTTTATGTAAGATTATGTTTTGTTTTTTCATGTTTTACAAATATTTAAAAAAAAATTACATTTTTTTAAATTTTTTTCTTTACTTTAAATTAATTAATTTTTAATTTTTTAAAATTATTTTGATGCACTAATATAAAAAATAATTTTTTAAAAATAAAAAATATTATTTTAATATATTTCCGAGTAAAAAACACTTTGTAAAGCAACTACACTCCCAAACACGCTCTAAAATGTTGGATTTTCGGGGATGTCGAGTTTTTTTATATTTTATTTTAGAGAGATGGAAACAGTTTATCTACGTAAAATAAATTTTTTATCAATCTTAATATATAATTTTTATATGGTTTGATTTAAATGAATGAAATATAATAGTAATGTATACTCTTTATGTATTGTATTTTATTTAACAATACATTAATTATTAGTGCGAATATTATTTTTGAAATTGATAGTGTTTATAAAAATTTATAATAAATTAATATTAATTATATAGCCTTATCCTTCAAGGACCAGAAAATTTCCTCTTTTTTTATTAAAATATGAGCATTTGATGTGTTTATTTTTTTTTAATATCTTGTTGATCCCTAAAATTACCGAAAAAATATATTCCCTTTTGTCCAGAAAACATTCCTAACATATTTAACGTTTCCAAGGATGGAGAATTTTCACCCGCCTCTAAAAAAAAGATGAAACGGTTGATTTTTATTTTTATTTTTTTTTTGTAATAAAGAAAAAAGTTTGATCCCTGGAAAGGAAACTTTGTTCTCTTTTATCCCTCCAAAATCTTCTTAAAAAGTTTTTAAGTGTTTGTCTCTGTTCTTGTTAAAGCAAAATATTCACTCATGAGCTGGTTTCATAGAAAAGCTGGGGTCTCCTCAAGTGGATTCCCTGCATCTTCCGGTCTCCTCCTGCTCCTAGTCTTCTGTGTTGGTCAGCAGCTGATGCTGCTGACACCTAATTCATCAGACCTTGGTTTCAGTTTTTTTTCTTCTACTTCTTTGTACGCAAAAAAATAATAATAATCAAAAGCCGGAATGTTGGTTAGCTAGTTCAATTACTCTAGAAGCTAGAAGTAAGTTAGGGTGCCATGGTTCTAGACTTGTAGCCTGCAGCCAGGTAGCCCGGTGGTTAAAACTCAAAATCAAGTCTTAGGGGCCGATTCCAGTAAGTCCATAAATGGGAATGCGGTTTAGAATAATTAAATTATCAACTTATCCTTGAATTGATTATTTTTGTCAGAATGAACACAGAAATGACAAGGAAATTTCTCATGAATTAGACTTGCGGAAGAGGGCAGAGTACTGAAAGAGACAGATCCCCCTCCATACACAGGCAGGCAGGAGAGACATAGAAGTATGTTGAAAATCCCTTTGGAATAAAAGCCCAGTAGATATACCTAACCTTTACTTGGAATGTGGTGGTCCATTTTCCTTATGCGAGTTCAAAGCTTTTTGTAGCCTTCGTTATGCAATGAGCTTAGCAGAGAAAAGTCCATTTGGAAGAAAGCTTAGTTGCTAGTTTGTTTTTACAAGCAGGCGGCGATCTATTATGTTTACGGGGAGCCCAGAAAGTCTCAAGCCCGAAAGATAGATCTTCCTACCTTATCTCTCTCTCTCTCTCTCTCTCTCTCTCTCTCATTTTTCTTTTCTCTTTATTCTCAAATCAGTTTACACATTGATCAAAATGAAATCCTCTCTTCAGATAATCTTGAAAAGTTATACTAACTTTACCTAAATTAATGTAAGAAGTTAACAATTATTGTGAATTTATCAATTCCCTTGCATTATTGTAAAATTTTCAAGAGTTAATTCGACTATTGAGCGATCTTGAAGCACTTGTTAAGAATCACTTAATGTTTGTAATTAATTTATGTGTTTTTTTTATTTAAAATTTATTGTAAGCACTTGAAGAATTATTATATAAATAACAATTATTTAATGTATATACTTAATGTCATTGATTTTTATTTGAATATTTGATTTTCATTATTTCTAAACACAATTCAACAATAAATAAAGTTTAATCAATGCATTCAAATAATGTTTGACTATGTTTTGCTTTTTGTTTTTTTTTTCGAGGAAACCACACCTTCCGGAAAGCGTATTTTGTGGCTCAGGTGAGCGAGTAAAATTCCGGCTGTTCCAGGCTCTTACAAGAGGTGCACGTCCTGACTCGAATTCGAGACCTGCTGTGCTGATCTCAAGTCCTTTGCTATCACACTACGTGTTTTACTTTTGCTATTTCTTAAATCTTTTCTCATTCACTCTTAGTTTAATTTGGATTAAGTGTCCTGTAAAACAATGCATAGTTTTCTTGGAAACCATTAAAATATATGAATTGCTTTGACAATACTTTATCTTTCGATCATTCCCCCCCCCCTAATTATATCTTTATATTTCCATCTCTCTTTTTTTAAGTAAAACAAATCAACAAGGTATTTGGTGGGATGATTTGCACCAAGAAAATCTCCACCGACGACGATCAAGAAATTAAGAAAGAAAGAAAAAATCTCCATCGACGCTTCAACCTGCAAATGTGCACGTGGTTTGACAACTAGTTCAAACTTCAATGTCGATGCAATATTTTTCTTAAAATGGCAGGGAATAAAATCACAATCGGACCCGCCCTACCGGATTTGGTTTGGTTGCCACGTGCACATGCATGGTGCAAGGCTACATACTAGGTATTCACTGTTTCCATTTATAAAATTCATAATCCAACAACACAAACCCTAGCTAGCTGTATCTTTGATGAAATGTATTTGTCCCTTTCTGGGTGTCTTGATCTTCCAACATGGGAAGATCTCTTCAAAATTGGTATATAGAGCAGGGAAGATATATCTAGGTGGGCTTCTTGAAATGCTGACATGAGCTGTGACGTGAGGTAAATAATAGAGACTTTTGTCCAGTTTTCCTGGTTACAACATTCCCTATTTCTGATTTTCCTGATAAATCTAGCAGTTACTCTTAACCTCCACGAATTCTGGACGAGAATCAGTTAATATGAATCAAGTTTGACCTAGTCAAATTAAATCTTGAAATTCAAACCGGATCAAGCTAGCCTTTTCTTTTTGTTAAGATAAAAGATAATTATTGAAAACAAGCTCTTTCATAATTTCATGCTGGCTGTTGTTGATGAATGGATAATTCCTTTCCTTTCCTTTCCTTTTTTTTTCTCTTTCTTGAAGCATGGAATTGATAAAACTCTTCTATTTCTAAATCTTCATTGTATTCTTTTTAATTAAGATTTGAAATTAAAGAAAAAACTCCTAGTAAGAATTATCTTAGTTGCTCGGATTCGATTAATAAAGAGGCAAAAGATGATATTAACTTGAATAAAGTCCTATATATAATCGTGTACGTAAGCATTACATTGGGTGTGCATACTCAGCTATTTTTGCTTGGTTATCAAATTCAACAGGACTAGCAAGTTGATTGAAAATAACCTTACACCAGAAAGATCGATGGAAAAGGAACAGATTAATTAATATAAGCAACATGGTAGCAGAGGAAAGGGGTTTCAGCAGTCGTCGTGGTCGGCTGGTTGTAGCAACAAAAAATCTCTTCGAGGTGACTGATCTCATAATAGCCAATGGTATTTAAACACATGCCCAATTATTTTCAATGGGCACATGTAGATTTTGACTAATGAGGTAATGAAGGAGACAACAGTACAGGAAATCCCACGCTGAGATGTTTGGAATGGGCAGACCTGCTCTAGCTTGTTACTAGTTACATGTCCGTGATGCCCTGAATCAATTAATTTTTATATTTTATAAAAAACTAAGACCTAAAAGTATTAGGTTTTTTTGCAAAGTTATATCTAAAAATCTCAGGTTTAGTTGCAACGCCTAATCCAAGAGTAATATTTAATTATAATATTAATAATAACATTAAACTTGCATGACCTAAATTTAAGTGGGTTTGACTGCAATACCAGACCCAATAGCATTGGACGTGGATCTAGCTGCAAGGTCGTGTCATAAATGTGTGATAATTAAATAGATTAGTTAAAAAGAAAAAAACAAAGAAAAAAAACCAACAGGAAAATAAAAACTAATTAAAAAAAAGAAAAAAAATATGAATTAACTGGGTTAACCCTTCAAACCAGGTTAACTCGTCATACCTTGAATTCGCATCATGAAAGTTTGATAATTAAAAAGAAAAAAAAAACAAACTAATGGGTTAACCCAGAATTAACTGGGCTAACTCGTCAAACCAGGTTAACCTGTCAAACCCGAAATCCGTGTCATGAAAGTTTGATAACTAAATAGAAAAAAAATTAACATTAACAATTTAAATTAAACAAAAAAATTAATTAAAAAGAAAAAAAATAAAAGGATGAGCTTTTTCACTGTGGACTGCACTATGCAGTCCACAGTCAAATGCATAAAAACAACAAAAAAACAAAAAGAAAAACTAAAAGTATCAGCCGAGAACTACTTAGAAAAAAATTTAATATTAATAAACTAAATTAATTAAATAAAATTAATTAAAAAGAAAAAATAAAAGAAAAAAAACCTCTAAGAAGAAGAAAAAAAACTAAATAGAAAGAAATTTAACATTAACAAACTAAACTAAACGAAAAAATAATAATTAAAAAGAAAAAAAAAGCAAAAAAAAAAATTCCAGGTTAACTCGTCAAATCAGGTTAACCTGTTAAACCCGGGATCCATGTCATGAATGTCTGGTAACTAAATAAAAAAAAGTGAACATTAACAAACTAAACTAAACGAAAAAAATTAATAAAAAAAAATCAAAAAAAAATCCGGGTTAACTCGTCAAACCATATTGACCCGTTAAACCTAGGATCTGTGTCATAAAAGTCTGATAACTAAATAAAAAAAATATAACATTAACAAACTAAATTAATAAAAAAATTATGAAAATAAAAAACAAAAAAAAATTTACGGGTCAACCCAGAATTAACTGGGTTCACCCGTGAAACCAGGTTAACCCGTGAAACTCGAGATATGTGTCATGAAAGTCTGATAACTAAATAGAAAGAAATTTAACATTAACAAACTAAACTAAATGAAAAAAATTAATTAAAAAGAAAAAAAGCAAAAAAAATATATTTCTGGGTTAACTTGTCAAATCAGGTTAACCCGTTAAATCCGGAAAACGTGTCATGAAAGTCTGATAACTAAATAAAAAAATTTAACATTAATAAACCAAATTAAACAAAAAAATTTTGTTAGAAGAAAAAAAATAAAGAAAGAAGCAAAAAAAAATCCCGAAAGGCATAAAAAACAGCTAAAAAAATAAGACAACTTAAAAAAAAAAACCAAAAACGGATCAGTGTTTTACTGTGGACTGCACTGTGCAGTCCACAGTAAAACACTGATCCGTTTTAGTATATGTTACAATTAATTAAAAAGAAAAAAAAAATTCGGGTTAACTCGTCAAATCAGATTAACCCGTCAAACCCGGGATCCGTGTTATGAAAATTTGATAACTAAATAAAAAAATTAACATTAACAAACTAAATTAAACAAAAAAAATTTATTAAAAGAAAAATACACAAAGAAAAAAGCAAAAAAAAACCCATAAAGGCAATAGAAAACCAAAAAAAAAGAAAAAAAATAAAAAGAAAAAACAGAAAAAAAGAAAAAGAAAAAAAAAGAAAAAGAAGAAGACAAAAAAAAATGGGAAAAAAATAAAAACAAAAAAAAAAGAGGAGAGGACTGCTCAGTGTTTCACTGTGAATTTGCACAGTGAAACACTAAGCAGTTTTAGTTTTTTCTTAATGCGATGGCATTTCCACTAATCAAAAAGCTCGTTTCAGGAAATCTCGTATTGCTGATCTTGAGAGATAATAATGAAGGGTTTTTTTTTCGAGAAAACAAATCACAGTAAATTAAAGATTTTGACAGGATAATATAACTTTTTTAAAAAATTAATCAAATAATATATTCTTACGTTGTCATGTTTCTAAAAAGAGACAAGTTAACATCTCGCAATTCAAAAACACGACTTATCATAAAATTTAAATATAAATTAAAAAAACAAAAAACATGAAAGTAAAAACAACATCTCACACTTCAAAAGCATGACTTATTATGAAATTTAAACATGAAAAAAAAACACGAAACATGAAAGCAAAAGCAACTCCTCTCTCAACAAACCAACACCTTAGCTCATATCTTTTTAGAAATCCATCAAACACTTGTCTTGTAATATATTTATGTTATGTCATTATGGTGATATTATAATTTTTTATGAATAGTAGTATTACATACAATGATGGAAACAATTTATTATTAAATGATAATTTAGACATGTCATATACAAAAATAAAAGCAATTATTTATCATGAACTTGAGTGGAATTACAATGATATTAATGTTGAAATAACTTGGAGGTGTCAAATTGATGAACATCAATACTATTTTGTATTGATTGTGTGATGATAGTTTTAAAACAATAATTGATTTTTTTATCCATGATGATTTGAATATGATGGTATTGTATGTTAGTAGTCAATTTAAAATTATAATTAATGATAATTATATTTTATTATTAATAAATGTTATTAACTTAGTTAATTATATTTTAATTACGGTGTATAAATTTAAATAGTTAATATTAATATAATTAATGGTCGACATTTATAATTAAATTAATTCATTATATTTAGTTATTTTAAATATATTTGAGGACTGATATATTTGTTGAATATATATATAGGGGGGGGGGGGGCAGATGTATAGGATGATCATATATAATATTTTTATTATAAAAACTCCTAAAAATACCTTTTTTATTTTAGTTTCTCGTATATATATATCTCTGCACATAATTTAAAACTTTTTTTTTCTATATTCCTCTTAAATTTTACTGTGTTTTCTTTCTCATACTGTATTAATTACTTAAGCAAGCAAAAAGGTAATTTAAAGACTTGAGAGGTTTTTGTTGAATTCAAAAACTCTAATGGATGGTTGAATCTTGGAAAAGAAACAAATTATATGAAAATTATCCTCATGCCGAGAGAGCCTTTTCTTTTTAAGAATAGCATTATTGTGTGCTACAATCTCAGGTTTCTTCTAAACCCAAATTCTTTCCATATTTACTTTTACTTGTTATTTTTATTATTGATCTTAGTTATTAATTTAATTAATATTAAAAAATAAAAACAAAAATCTTGGTTGCATTTACTTGCCTAATTCTTTCAAATATCTTAATTTTCCTAACATCTACATTCTCCTAAAAAATTAAGTTGATTTTTAATTAACATATATTGAAGCAAAATCCTTACAAAAAATCAGACATGTCCATCGTAATTGCGTGCTACACGTGTTACAAAACACAACTTTCTCTCATAGTTGAGGACCATACATTGGTAAAGACACTGCGGTAATAGTCGGTGATGTGCTGCCTTATATATTAGAGGAAAGACGTGTCTGAAGAGAACATTAACAAAAATGTGGCTGTGGCTAAGGTAGATGTCAAGGTCCTACATCTGTCGTTTAAAAGTCTACAAGAAACAGCACTTTGGTGAAAATTGAATGGAGATCATGCATCTTTTAACCACCACATATTTCACGAGAAATACCAGCTGGTGGGTCAACAGCTTTTAAGAGCAAGCACTTGAAATATTGATTCTTCCTCTATATTTAATTTCTTGGATTCAAAACGAGCTAGCTCATTGTCTACTGATCAATGGCTTCTTTTTAATAATCATGCCTCTGATCGATGACGTGCTAAGACACTATGTGCTAGATTCTCCTCCTAAGACTCGCCAAAAGAAAAGGAGAGATTCTCCTCCTAAGAACATTCAATCATGGTGATATATATGGTTAGGGATGCACTGCTCCGATTGAGAAGGGATCCGTTTTGTTATAAAAAAAAAGGGTCCAATTCTTGACATTTGGTGATGAAAATCTATTTATCATCACAAAAAAGTCTTAGTCGATGAATTTTATGAGAATTGAGACTAAAATCCCAACTTGCGTGTTCTTTAAACATACGGTTTTTCCCTGACGAAATTTCCCTGAATCATTTTCTTAATTTTATGATTTTTATCTATAATTATAGTTCAAACAATAAAACATACTTGCAAGTTACATCCTTTCACAGAAAACTTGAGCCACTAGTGTGTGAGTGTCATCTTGATCATTTGTTGGATCTTATCCAACCATTATTAACATTTTTATTAGAAAGGAAATAGTTTACACAGTCACGATGCAATGGGGATCAAATAAAAAATTGTCCTGTCCACGGAAAACTATTTAATATTATTATTAAATCCGACCCAACATATTAACCTTGAAATTTTTCAACACAATTTTTTGTCTAACTCAAATTTAAAATTAAATTATGTGAAAGTTGTCCTGACATAAACCAGTCGACTTAGAGGGTCCAAAGATAGCCCGAAAGACTAGCATAGTTTGACTTTAAAATTAAAAGGATTTTTTTTTTAATATTGAGACAATAATATATTGGAACAATTTAAGTTTTGTGGCTTTATCTCGTCAAATTCGCTATCCGGATGATGGATTCCATTGAGTTTAATAACTTTGTTTTCTCTTAAAAAAACTGTTTTTTTTAATTATGGGATCATAAAAATATATGCTTGTAAAACTGAGTATAAACTAAACACAAAGAAAATATTAGGATGTTTGTTTAAAACTATAATTATCAAACTCAAATAATTTATAAAAACAAATTTAAAATTAAATAAATATTGAAGAAAAAAAATAAGGATGAAAAAAGGGGGGAAATGCAAAGAAAAAAAAATCTCATGGACCTTCATTGTGATTATTTTTAATGGGACAAGACAATAATTATAGTATTGCAATGAATAATAATTTGTAACAATAGGATTGTGAATTTTTTTAATGGGACGGAAATCACTACGCATCGATTCTTAGTTTCGTCCTTGGCCTAGAAAGAAACACATCAACTCCCTTGGGTTTTACCCTCAACCTCCCACGTGGATACATATATAATTTCCTTCATCTGTTCAAGAAAATATAAATGCCGAACTCTTCATCGAAACCAGAAAAACTTTGGAATCTTTGAGACCAACAATGGAAACACACACGTGTCACATCTTCAAACCCCAACATAGACAATACAATCAAAACTCCTAACACTAATTAAAGATTAAAATGAAATTACTTTCTTAATCTCACAATGGAGACTCCAAGGGAAGAGGCATTTCTAGTTAGGTAAAGTCTTGTCGGATTGGGATTTAGAATTTCAAGATGGCAGACCCTGTTAAACTTTCTTACAAGGAAACCCCACAATAGCAACGCGCCCTACACGCGCATGTCTCCTCCTAACAAGCAAAATCATAAGACAGACTATCATTCTACAGCTAACTTACATAAATGTCTTCTTAGGTTTCAAAAGCAAAGACTACCACCGCTCTATTGAAGATGATATTTTTCTTAAAATCTTCGTCAAGATCAGTCCATGATCAAGAACATCATCACGAGCCAGTTGCTGAGGCTGAGGTGGAGACCAGGATTAACGATGGCACGTGCACGTCATTAACAGTGTGGAGGAAGTCACTTTTAATTAGTTGCAATGGATTTACAGTGATTAATTCCTGTGGAGATTTAGTCTATCGCGTTGATAATTACATTGATCGTCCTGACGAGCTCGTTCTTATGGATGGCTCGGGAAAATCCATCCTCACAATGCGTCGACGCAAGGTAATCCGCCCCTTTTTATTTTCTCATTCTATACGTTTTTGAGTTCTTTAGGTGAATAAGAAGCAGATTAGAACTCAAGACCCTATTAAGACGAATCGAATTAAGACTGGTCTCGTCTTAAATCTTGGTTAAATTCTTTTGCAGAAGCTTGGAGTGCTAGTACATAACTGGTTTGTCTATGAAGGTGAAGTGGGTAACTACTGTGCAACAAACAAATTATCAAAGAAGCCAATTTGGTGTGTGAGGAAGAATATTAACATCTTACAAACCAGTCACAATGTGCTCGCGTATGTTTTTCGAGGATCCACAGATAAAAGACATTCGTTTGTGATCGAAGGTTCTTATACGCGTAGATCATGCAAAGTGATAGGTGGATCAAGAAAGGTTTTGGCAGAGATCAAGAGGAAAGAAGCTATGGTCGAAGGTATTTCTTATGGGGTAGAGGTTTTTGTTTTGAATGTAGAACCAGGATTTGATCCTGGATTTGCCATGGGTTTGCTTTTGATATTGGATCAAATGTTCCCCTGATTTTTACTCTTTTTTTTTTTTTTGGATTTTGTAATGAGAAGTAAAATATACATGTCCATATGTTTTGGCCACAATATTAAGGAAATAGAAATACCAATGAGCACTGATCGGTTCAGAATAGAGAAATGCCAGTGGGTATTGAGGTGACAGATAATCTTGGCTCCAAAGATTAAGAGAAAAACACATTTAATTTCCTTATGTTTTCCGATCATAGGAATATTGGGGATTGCCCTCTCTCTCTCTGTTAAATTGATGAAATATAAAGTTGAAACTGCTAATTTAAATTCCCGGAATTTTTCTGTTCAAAGAATGGCTTTCCTTTTCTTTTACAGTCAAAAAAGAGAAAGGGAAAAAAGGAAACGGTGTAACCTTTTCAAAGCTGCAACACCAGCCAAAAAGAATGGAGATGCGGGGTATCGATCCCCGTACCTCTCGCATGCTAAGCGAGCGCTCTACCATCTGAGCTACATCCCCAGAGACAGGGATCGGTGTGGAAATTTATATAATATAAACAAAGTCTGAGAACACAAGCAGCCATCCATGCTGCAACGATTCTCAACTTTAGAACAATGTGTTGGTGCCGTGTTTCGTAACCGAATTTGAATCTAAAATACCGTTTTATATGGGTCGTTAACCAGATCTCCCCTAGTACGTCCACACATGTTTCTTTGCATCACAAGCCCCTTGGTGACGATTCGTTTTCTTTTTTTAAGAAATAGATAGTTTGCAAGTACTCAGTTTCAACTAAGAAGACGAGGGAAAAGAACTGAAATTTCTATTGCCTCGGTGAAGTGCTTTATATACAAGGCAAAGAATTACCTGCTCTTAATGGTACAACATTGCTTTTCATCCCTCAAGATGAACCCTTACAGCAAATCCCGTCCGTCTACAGTCTACATCCGTACAACAATCCCACATTATGTACACATCGGTCCAGCACAGTTTGACTGGCACCACAATGGCGGTGTTGATGGATTACAAGAATTGATTAAAACGAAGAGTTTTCTGAATCGGGAAAAACATTGATCAGCCATGCCTGTCAACACTCCCTGTTTCAGTCCATCTGCATCAATTTACGAACCTTTTGTTGACCGTTGCAAGTTCTATTCAGAACTTTTGCAGGTGGAGGAGGCATCATACATGCTTCCTTTAAGATGTAAGCAGCGGAATGTCTACTTTCTGCAATGGAGTCCCTAATTAATTTGATGGGAGATGCTCTTCTTGATTTTGGAGCAGACCAATTTATTGGCCCTTTCCTAACACTGTCGATATGATCAAGATCTTTTTTGTCCCTAATGGTTGAGGGTTTAGGCCTCTTTGTGGGCTTTATCTGGTCCATGCCACTTCTCGACTTATGGTCAGACCCCATTGATGAAGTTGATGCTGCAGATACATCATCAGGTTTCTCGATTGATTTTGTCCTGCGAGCTTTCATAGCCTTTTGTAAGAGCTCCTTAGGCCGCCTTAATATTCCATCTTGGTTTAGCCTTGCCACGTGAGTAGCAATGTCATACAAGGTTTGAGCAGCCTCCAACAGTCTTGGACAACGTTCAACTGTCAGGCAGAAAAATAACACAAAAAACAAAAACACAATTAAATGCAATGATTATCCAGTCAAACCAGGGCCTGTAATGGCAAGCACAGATACATCCAAACCATTGAACTCATAAACTAGTAACTCATCACACAGTGTACACACAAGGTTGAAAAGGGCAGCTGAGTATTTCAAATCAAATGAAAACAAATTTACGAGTAACTTCAAATTTTACCTCTTCCTTGAGACTTCAGGTCATCTTCAGATTCTGCAAATGGAAGACAAATGACCCTATTAATGGTATTTACAATACATCTACATGTATCTTTGTTAAATACATGCCTCAAAAGACCAGCGGAAAAGGTAGCCCTTCAGGAGTTATTACCTAGCAGAACATGGGATGTCATAGAAGCTTGTGAGGATGACAAACCCCACCCACACCAAGGTTTCAATGAGTCAACATTATTTCCTAGAACAGCCAACTTTGTTACTTGTGAAGGAACTAAGGTCTCATCATAAGCACATGACTCCAAATTTGTTAAAGTATCAGAGGCACACCCAGGTGAATTGAAACTGTCCCCTATTCTTACCCATCTACCTTGGCATGTACTCCTACTTGGTGAACACTTAACCGCGTCAGAATTAGTTCTGGAGTGCTGCCCACTGAAAGTGTGTGACCAGGGAAAAGCTGGCAAGCTAGCCTGGCGAGATGTTTGCTTCCCAGGTCGTGGATCAGGGGCATGCCTTGATGATGCAGCAAGCTTGGTTGCATCCAGAAGCAGAGACTCCAGATCCTTGGGTGGAGGAAGTGCCAACCGATCCAGAGTATCTTTAGGTTGGTCAAACGAAAAATCAAGCAAATTAGCAGGAGTTTCAGGCTTGTTGCAAGAATCCTGTATGTTTGAAAGAGGAGAAGATAGAGCACACATTCATTTACAATGAGCATCATTATCTTTGAAGGATAAGTAGCGCTAGCATGTTAGATGACAACCAAAACAATTCTATCATTGGAGCCTTAAGATTATTAAGTTCAATCACACAGAATTGCATACCAGTTGTCCCAAATTTCAGTCAGCTCTACAAATTGACTTCAAATTGATAGTATAGGGAGTCAGATGACTGTCAAGGCGACTTGAGTTTTTTAAAATTTAATAGTAAGATTTTAGAAAGAAATGTGAATAGTTATTTGTGTGTTAGGAAATAAAGCGAAGGAGTTCGCGGTGACTAATTAAGTGAGTTGTTAAATTCTCATCTAATTCATGCTTGTCTACATTCTCTTGCATTCAACAATTTCATTGAACTAACCTTGGTAAATGAAGAAATATCAGTTGCTGAAGAATCTCCATTTTCAACAATAGAAACAGAGTAAGATGGGCATGGAGGCATTTTCTCGTTGGAATAGACATCTGTCTCAGCAAAATTCTGGAGCTGAGCAGGCCTGGAGAAATGAAGAATAAAGCAAGCTTTTACAACTGAATGCAGAATATTTTCAGTTGCATTTATGGCTTTCTTCCCCTTGTCTTTGCCTAAGCTAGGACACTCGTAAGTGCCATCAAGAACATCATTCAATGATATATGGTCTACCAGCTTTGTGATGTCATGATCATCCGTCTTCAAACCACATAGTCCTGAGAAAAATATCCAAATATAAACACATCAGTTTTTAGCAACCCAGCCTAAAGAGAAGATAAATAGCACAATAAGTTATAAGCACCATAAAAAAGAGAAGAAAAAAAAAGGTATTGCAGCAAGATAAGACACATAATCTTAAAAGGTGCTGAAAAAAGCAATATCAGTGAAATTATACATGATATTGCTAAATCTCATATAGATTGATATTGGCAACTGAAACTCAAATGTACATTCATCATCAGAAACACAACTTCAATGGACCAGACCTCAATTGGGAAATTGGGGCAGTTCTAAACTATCAAAGAGGAGGCAATTGACTCAACTTGTGGCTTCAAAATATGCTGATGCACACACTCCCCCACCCTGAATTGATGGGTTTCTTTCAAAAACTTGCCAAATAAGTCTCAAGAACATCTCATTAATTTAAATTATATACCAAGCATCAAGAATATCAGTATTATATTAATTTCATTAATAATAGAAGGTTGATTTGGCATGCCTCTAATGTATGGAAACTAAATTTGTATGCATGGATGTAATACAGAGTAAGCTGAGGCAATGATTAACAATTCTTACACATATTGTCAAAGAAAACTGATCATAAAACAAAAAAGAAGTATTTATTTGACTGTATTGTACCAAAATAGCTGTTCCCACCACCAGCTGAACCAAAGCTCGCCAAACCTGCCTTCACAGAGAAGGAATCAAATTTAGTCTTCAATGTAACTTTAGAGTGTCTCCTATCACCTCGCTTGCGGCCAAAGTTGTTCTTTTTTTTCGCTGATTGAGTTTTTTCTAAAACGTACATTAGATAGATAAATCATGCATCAGTACGAGGATTGAGGTGGCTAATAGCTTTCATATTAATAGTACTATATATTCTTGTGCGCACATAACTAAATCACGTATAATAGAAGAATATATGATAGGTCATTGTTAGTTGCTACAATCAAATTTCAGAGATGCCAACAGTTGTAAGTGACATGGAAAAATTAAGTCTCCCAGATCATTATAAGAATTCATCCTAGCACAATTCAGATTTTGACATAACTAGTACATGAAGTAGAACAGAAACAGCAGTGAAGGAATTTTGCTTGAGAGAAGTGGAAGAGAAAAGGTATGCTGCAGTTCCAAAACTGCTTTCTCTGTGGAATGTTTAGCAAGCAATACGCGGAGGAAATAAGTGCGCACGCTTACACAAATCCTGCTAGGTATTCACAGCAGCTTGCAGAAACAGACAGCCACCACATTATGTGGAGAGCTTCCATATACATGAATATATAATTAAAAACATGTATGTGCAGGAGAACAATATTGTTGTCAATAAAACGACCACAACTAAGAAAATCATTTTAGGGAGCGGACTTCCACCACTGGCATCTGAAGTAGACAGAAAAACACCTTAGTTCAACTGGTTAATTAATACCAGAGAAAAGGGTTTACCATTACAGTCAATCTCGGTTGGATGCGAACCTAGCTTATCAGAAGAATCCTTTGGGTCAGCAACTCCAGCTGGTCCAGTAGAATCTTCAAATGGAGATAACCGTGGTCTCTTGGAGCAACCACTGCTACTTCTTGTCACTTTTCCTCCTCTTCTTTGTACTTGCACTTCTTCAGACCTAGGAATCCATGAAGGACCATTTGAGCCACTGCAATTGAGTTGTTTAGAAATGTCTCCAATAGGTGAGCTAGGTTTCTTAATAACATCCTCACGGTGTTCCAGAGGTAAAACTTTCTCCCATGAAATTGACTCCAAAGCAGTGAGTGAGCTCGTTTCATCTGCCAAACAATGTTAATAGAACATTAGCTTACATCAACGCAAAAGACCACACACCCAAACCACAAGCAGCCAAAATATAAGGTCAAAAAACAACGAATTCTTGTATAAGATCAAAAACAACGAATTCTAAAAAGTATATATATATAAAAAAAAAATTCTTGTATAAGGTCAAAAATTCAAAAAACAAGGTAAAAGACAAACCTTTTTGAGCAAACAAAGAGCTGCAATGCTGAATCGAAGCAGCTGCTGCTCTAGGGTTAACTAAAATCGACTCCTCGACCTCAACAACTTCTTTACCAACAAGCGTCGAGACCCTAATATTATCATTATTGTCATTATTATTATCTCTACCAAACACCTCATCAGATCCCATAACAAAACTCTTATTCTTCTTCGCCGCCGCCGCCGCCGCCGAAACAACAACATCCACCGGATAATTCAGCTCCACCGACGCATCCATCACGGTCGCATAATTAACATGTAATTAGAGAAAACGATGTCGTGTTGAAGTGTTAATGAAGACAATTGAGAAATTGCAGGGAAGATGAAGGGAAAGGAATTGTTTGGATAGGGAAAGCATGGTTGCGGCTGAGGGAAAGAGAGAGGGTTTGTTTGGGTGCGAGGCTCTTGTTAGGGCAAGAAATTTGGATGAGAATGAGAAGTATTTATAGTTTTCGGGATTTGGTGAGGAGAGGCGTGTGAATTTGAATTATTCCCCGTCGTTTTGGGTATATTCCGGTATTGTAATTGTAACCTTAGCCAGCTTAATCCATTACGCCTGAATTTGTTGTGGGAAGGTAATTTAGTCTTTATGCTTTTTTTCACGCGGATTCGATGAGTCTAATTATGGAATTTTCAGGCTGTTGACTAGTAGAAACTTTTTTTATCCAATTGATTTCCCAGATTATCCTCTAACTTCATTAATTTCATTAATGTAACACTAAAAAAAAGAGAATTTCAAATTAACATGCCATTGTTAATATAGCCAAGAGAAATTTATGCTAATCGACCCAAGAGAAATCAAAATCAAAATCAAAGAGGAAGAAACAATTTCCGTTTTTTTTCAGTCAAACTGCGAGCTTCAAGTCATGCTAAATGTATAAACTGAGCACCTCCTCTCTCATCTCCCGATTATGCTTTCACTTACAACCGTCCCTTATTCCATAAGAAATTCCCCACCTCGTTGCTAACAGAGGTACAGTGACATTGGGTCATGAGAGAGCCAGGATCATGAGATAGAGCAACCCATTTTTTACTTCCTTTGATATAACAAAGAAAAGATCGAGTAAAGAAGAAGATGACACAAAAGAGAGAAGAGAGAAGGTCGGTGATAAGGTTTATGGAGTCGATGGATACTTGCACTGTAATTGATTTTGAAGAGAAATAAAGGCTAATTTCTTAAAGGTCATGTAGCTATTTTCAGGAAGAGGGAAAAAAAAAGAAAAAAAAAAGTTGCTAAAATATCACTGCGTAGTATTTACAGTGTTTCATTTTAGAGAATAATATAAAACATATCTTGAAACTTTACCTAAAAATTTAAATTATTGGGTTGAGATAGTTCTTTGACATGGTATCAAAGCCTTAATGACCAAGCGGTCACGAGTTCGAATCTCACCATCCCTATTTATTTGATAAAAATTAAGCACAAGGTAATGTGAGTCTGTGCAAGTTTCAAGTCCAAAGGGCTTTCACTTGAGGGGGTGTGTTAGAGAATAATATAAATCATATCTTGGAGCCTCACCTAAAAATTTAAGCTATTGGGTTAAGATGGTTCTTTAACATTTCATTATGAAAAACAATCTTTTTAACTTTTTTATAATTATAATTTTTGTAATTATTTGGTCATTTGATGAATAAGATTTATTTTAGTTCCTCGTACAGTAATAAATGCACTTAGTAATAAGTGTATTTAGTAATATTATGTTTTTTAATTAAAAATATATTAAAATAATAATTTTTTAAAACACTTTATTTTAGACAGAGGTATCAATTTATAATAATATTATTCAACTATTTTAACCTCACGTCACTATATTTTATTGCTAGCATCTCATCGTTGTTGCCCCCACCCGTTAATCATCACTATCATTATTTCACCACCACCGTCTTATTATTGTCACCACAAATATTCAACTATTAATACTATTATCTATTCTTTAATATTTTCACCATTATTATCATCTTCGCTACTGCATCCATTACTGTTAATGCTACATCATTTCATCAACTTTTTTTTTACTTAAAATGATCACTCGGGGTCATTTGTTTTACATTAAATACTTTAAAAAAAATTATAGATTTTTCCATGTTTATTTTTGAAAAAAATATTTTCTTATTTTTTTTCTCGTAAAATATTTTACAATAAAATTGATCAATAAATAATATTTTACAGTCAACCTTCAAATTCAGTTTCTTTACTGAAAAATAATCTTAGCTCATGAATTTTTCTAAAAAATTATAAATAGTAATTTACCTGTAATATCATCCATCTATTTTAACCATCATTCTCATCTCATAATCACTACCACCACCTCCTCCTTCTTCATGACCACCTTCACTACCAACACCATCTCCCGACTACCTCCTCCACCACTATTATCATTTCATCATCACAATCACCTCTTCTTCCATAATCACTATTCAAAATATTTAACATGTAAAAAAATAAGTCATCTTAAAAATTTTAAAAGACAAATCATGCTTTTATTGGTTATTTAAGTTGTATTTGGACTTGTTAAGTCAACTGGATCACCTAAAATTAACTATCATACACTTTAATTTTAAACTCGTGTTAGAAAAGAAGCCAAGTCGAAAGTTTTTAAAGTTGATCCATTTTGTAAGGTTTAATAACAATGCCAAATAAGTTTTTAAAAAAATTCATCTTCCATTTTTTTCTTTCAATTGAATTATTTTTTTGATTTTTTATTAATTTTATTCTTCAATATTTAGTTGATTTTGAATTGATATTCATAATTTATTTTGATTTGATTTTTATAAAGTTTTCATAATTTTAAACAAGTATCTCGACATTAAGTAAAAAATAGTTTAAAAAAGTTGGTAAACCTAGTAGAGTCTATATTTCATATCATAGGTTTGACAGGTTAAGCTATAAAATCAAGTCAATGTAATATGTCATCATTTCAATATTAAAAAAAAAGGTTATCCTTAAAGAAAATTTAAATTTAAACCATGTTTTTTACTAACCTTTCAGGTTATTTTTGAACTTATTAAATTGAATGAGTCACATTAAGATAACTTTTACACAATTTAATTTAAAACTAAAGTTAAATAAGAAGCTAAGTTATGAGGTTTTAAAATGAGTTTAATAACAATGCTAAAAATTTCATAAAAGCTTATACATTTTTTTAAGTTTCATAAAATTTTGATCTAACTCTGTAGTGTGGTCAGAAAACTACTATTACACTATAAAATGTCTAAAAAAAAATACACATGATCATTTAAACTCTCAACAGGCAAATCGTAAAAGACAAACCCACATGCAAAAAGAAAAAGATGCACTTGAAAAGTTAAAAATGGATGTGGAGACAACATCCTAAAAGCCAACGATTTTTTTAGTATAAAGTTGCTAAAAATTTATCCAAAGTGTCGTATATTTTTTAAAAAAAAACTAAAATAAAAGGGTGAAGTTCAACAATGTAAAACATTATGCACACACTCACTGTGAACTGAAAAGGTGGTTTTTTAACTTTTTTTATTAATTAAATCCTTCAATTGCAAAATTAATGCCCAATTACTTTAACTATGGGCAAAATTAAAAGAAGAAAAATCAAGGTGAAAAATACTCAAAAAAATAGCTGGTATTGTTAAAATATGATGCAAAATTAAAAAATGTATTTTTTATTTTTTAAAATTTACTTTTAATATTAAAAAAAAAAAATTTTAATATTTTTTTACTTAAAAATTTATATTTTTTATTTTGATCCAAAAATTTAAAAAAATTAATTTTTTTTAAAAAATATTCAAAGTAAAACTAACTCCCAAAAACCGTAATTATTCACATAAAAAATTGCTTCTACTGCTCTATAAAAAAAATCCCTCAAAAACAGCATAACCGTCCGTACCTTCGCACGGAGAGAGATAAGGGGCGCGCGTGAAATATAATGGTCGGAATGATGGCCGGAACGATGATGCCGCCACCTCAAGTAGCGGAGGGGGTGACGATCAGAGCGGCAGGGCAGCAGATGTCGGCGTCGCTAGCGAACTCGTTCAGAGTTCATGCTGTAGCGGAGCGATTATCTTTGCATATACAACCTGGCTTTGACAGTAACCCTACGGAATTCTTTGGCCTTTGCCTCTCTCTTGCTCGGTAAATTCATCTTCTCATTATCAGCCACACGAAAATTTTATTTATCTAGGTTTTTATTCGATCCTCTGTTTTAATTTCAGTGTTAAGTTTTGCTTGTTTAGTTAGCTAGGGTTTATAATTTAACATTATAAGTGTTTCTCGGTCTGGCGAAGCAGCGAGCATTTCGGAATTAAATTTTGATTAATTCTGCTTTTTTCTTTTTGTGTGTATTTTTTTGACACTTGCTGATGTTGATTAGATTATAATTAATAATTTTTTTTCGGGGAATACAGAGGGATTGATTTTGCAGTTGCGAACAA
Organism: Populus trichocarpa; assembly: GCF_000002775.5. NCBI lineage: Eukaryota > Viridiplantae > Streptophyta > Magnoliopsida > Malpighiales > Salicaceae > Populus > Populus trichocarpa. The sequence goes on along the minus strand of NC_037287.2, from coordinate 15,101,087 downwards.
TGAGACTCTGCTGAAAGCTCAAGAATTACCTTTTTTATTGAAACAAGTGAGTTGTTTCGTACTCTTATTATTGTTCCCTTTTTATGTATTCTGTTATCAATTGCATAATTTTATATTTTGGGTAATAATGCAACACCCTGCTATTTTCAAATGGACCACCCGTATTTATGTCAAGCTTCTTGGATTTTTCATACGACAGATGTTATGTTGATTTTGTTCTCAACATCATCTATGTTGGCTTAATTGACAAGTGCAGTTAGGATGGTCAGAATGTGGGTAATGTGTTCCATAATCTGTGCTACTTTTGAGCTAAAGCAATCTTCATTCATACTTCTTTATATTTAAATCTTTATGATAATAGGAGATGCATTAACTCTTCTGCATTTTTCCATTAGCTTGGGACATGTTGGATTAGTTCTTTTTCTGTTTTGGGTGTCTTGTTAGTCCCTAACATGACAGAGTTATTGATGGTGAATTTCTCGTGTTTGGGGAGAGGTAAAAAAATGCAAAAGTTTTTGAAATTGTGTATTGTTTGTGGTTATTTGGGGCAACTGGATGGAGTGGAATGCTGTTATCGTTCCTTGTACGAAATGCCATGGCATAGAATAGCTTTTTGGCATCCTTATGGAGTTTCCATAGACAATATTCAGCTGGACTGACAAAACCTGTTATCTTATTTCTTTTTCATTGTCTGGGAGGATAACTTGTCATGTTATATCCACTCCCTCTTTATCAATAAACTATTCTATTTTCAGCTTTAAAAAAATCTGCTATGGAGAAAAGTATCATCTTATATTTATTCTCATCTGCTATGCAGGTTTGCCAACGTAAAAATGATGTTTTCTTGCAAGCAGCTATTATGGTTCTGATGGCTTCCGTTAAGGTATCTCAGCAATACTTCTGTAGCTTGTTTAAAGCATTTTTACAAACGTTCCTCATCTTCTGTTGCATGTTGTTTTGGGCTATACAGCTGGACTTTTATTGTATGTGGTTTCCTTCATTAAATCGGAAAAATGGATGGATGGGTTCAGTTAATCATTACTGAATCTATTGTTTGGGGTGTCAGAGGAGAATTCTTGTGGAACACTTGAATGTGGCATGAATGCCTTTTCTTATCTAATGTTACATAAAGGTTTCCCCATTGATTCCCTTTTTGTCTTCAGGTGCATTGCTTGCACATTTTAGTGCCATCTTCCTGCGTTCTTCAAATGAATGCTCATGCTAAGAGTATTTTATTACAGCTAATAAATTCTTATGTTTGATCATTTCTTTTCCTCTTTTCCTCTCCCTTGTATTTTGAAAGGTTTTTATTTTTCTCTCTGAGGCCCGTACATTGTGCAGTTGTAGTCATCTGATATAAAATTGTACTGAGGTTCATGTGATCATTCTCACTTTCTCTGTCTTCATGTGGTAGAATGCTTGCATGGTTGGATGGTTTCAAGAGAAAGAAACTCAAGAACTCGTTACTCTTGCCACCGAGGTGCTATAATTTTCTTCCTCTGAGTTTTTGTGCCATATGTGATGTGATTTGCTTAGATGTTGCTAATTATCATCTTTCACTGCCTGTTTCAGATAGGGAAAGTCTTTTGCACTCCTGGAGATATTAATGCTGGGACAACTGATTCTCTTTCCATTATCCCAACAATCATGTCCAGGTAAAAAGGTTTTGTAATTCCTCTTCTTTTCCTTTTCCTTTTCTGTTTTACAACCTTTTCATTCTGAGTTTTCCAATTCCAGTTTTACAAGTAATTTCTGCTTAATGATTTTCGACTTTCGTGTTTGACATTTTTTTATGAGATCAACACACCACATGAAATGACTTTCCCATGATCTTTATGAAGGCATTTAACATTTTATGAGCGCTCACTATTGATGGTTGATCCTGTATTATTTTTTTCTTGCCAACTTTGGCCTGCTTGGTAACTTCAATAAATGAGAATTTCGTGTGCAAAAATAAAATGCGAAGTAGAATGATTATAAAGGAATCATAGCTAGAAATTTTGGCATCCTTTATAGAAAATCTAGTATAAAAGTGGTAGAGATGGAATTTTGGCTTGCATTTCACAACATTTGTCAAGATGTGCCCCTGGTTTCAGCCACCAAATGGGCTCTATAGTTGCTGTGCCGATTGAATTGTTAGGTTGGTTGAGGGGGAATCATATGAAATCTATCAAGATGGCCTTTGCTTTGAATTTTTTAGCTTTGCATGTCTTGAGATAATATTTGAACCCCCCCCCCCCCTCTTTCTCTCACAGGTTCTATCCACTAATGAAGATGGGTCAGATAATTGTTTCTCTAGAAGTCAAGGTAGTTTCTTTGCCGTTTTCTTTTATATCTTCAGCAGCTGAAAAATGCTTTTGTTGATGTTTTCTTTCTTTTTGTTTTGTGTGTTGTAGCCTGGGTTTGGTGCACACGTGATTGATTTTCATATTTCAAAGACGACAAGAAATTCGACCGAGGACAAAATAGTAAGCATTCTTTACTTTGTTTAAAACTTTTTACTGGTCTAAGGTGAGTTTGCATTGTAATATTGGGGATGAGTGGGATTTAAATTGAATATGCATCTGATCTTCTTAATTTACATATATTCTATTTAGAATTTGCTCTGTCTCTGCATTAGTGCCCTATTTGCTCAAGTTGTGAATGTTTCTGCTTAATGAATGGCTTATTATGTGACTACTGGCTGGACTGCTGGAAACCTCTTTTCTGTTTGACTTAATTGCCATTTTGATTTGTGGTCTGATTGATGCCGACTCTTATTTTGTTGGCTTATCTAAATTAGTCAAAGCATCTCACCTTCTATGTGCAATTTGGCCTTTGTTCTTGGTGCTCTATAGTTTCAATCCTCTGTTCCATGGGTGGTACTTTGTCTTGTTGGAATACCCAACTCGGGGAACCTCAGGCAAGTTGAATTGAGGGAAGAAGGTTCCCAAATATCACGTGTCTTAACAATTGAGCTTTAGGCAATGTAGACATTTGTATCTCTGCTCTGTCCAGGGTCACCAGGACCATGCAAAATAGATTTCAGCCATAAATTGGTAAATGTCTACCCTCAGTATTAGCATGCTGCAAGTTAACCCCAGCTGGGGAATGTCAAAAGTCAAAACCATTTTAAGTAAATGGCAACTGATCCTGACTGAGTTAATTACATGCTGTTATTATTATTTGTTTGCACTGTTACTGTTGCTTTAGTACTTTCACTCTCAGAATGGAATGTTTGATCGTCAAATTCATTCAACTTCTCACTCCTATTTTGTTTTATCCTGTGGCTTGCAGTGGTTATTTGTAGCACAGACAGATAATACGGAGACATCTACCTGTATTGTAACTCCGCAAGAAGTGAAGTATGCATCATTTTTTTGCTTCTTTGTTAGTTTCTGTTGCTTTATTAAATTCTGATAACCTTTTCTATTAAACCCTTTTAGCTTTCTTTTAAACGGAAAGGGAGTAGAGAGGAGAACTAATGTTATAATGGTTAGTGTAATTCCTCTTAAAGATTTTGGATTTTGACATATGCAGTAGCTGGATTTGATAGCTTTATGATGATTTTTCTTTTCAAATCAGGATACTGGACCACAGATGCCAACCAACGTTACTGGAATGCTTAAATATGGAACAAATCTTCTTCAAGCTGTTGGCCAGTTTAAGGGTATGCTCGAGCACAAGTCCTCCTATTTCTTAGAGTGACCTTTGTCTGACATTGTAGCTTTCTAGGCCATTATGTTATAGCTGTCGCCTTCATGAGTGTGGAACCAAAACCTGAAACTCCTGTCCTACAAGATTACGTTCACCCTTGTGCAGCTGAACTAGATCCAGGTATGCTGATAGTGGAAAAAAGAAAACAGAAGATATTGATTTTTCTTTTTGGTCTAGAATGGTTTTACAATTGTTTTTGTGGTGTTATTTGATCTTTCATTTGTTGTCTCTTCTTATTCTGTCGTAGATTCTGACATAATTGAGGGACCATCACGTATCTCTCTTAATTGTCCCATAAGGTATGCTATGGTACTTTTGCTTGTGATAAATGCAGTGATAATTTCTTATTCTGCTTCTCTGAATAAAAGTTTGTGGCTACTTTAGATTTGAAGCGATTTGTTGTAACTTGCTTTTCTCTCACTGGGAGAATTTGAAGCGATTTGTTGTAACTTGCTTTTCTCTCACTAGAATTTGAAGCGATTTGTTGTAACTTGCTAGTATTAAGATTGATTTAAGTTATTGAGAGAAGTGATGGTTTAACTTGTGTGAATCTTAATTAAAGTAAAGCGTAAGTTACTGTTAAATAGATTTTGGGTTTGCTATTATGTCTTGTTTTTTTATGAATGAAAAATCAGGTATAAGTCATTATGGCAGCATGTTTCTGTTTGTCTTTAGGGGCCAAAAATTACCCTTGTCCTGATCGACTGATTTTTCATCTCATACAGCTACACACGAATCAGAACTCCTGTCAAAGGGCATTCATGCAGACATCTTCAGGTGAGCAAACTTCTATTATCAACTGTTGATCACTGATGCTTGTTGCAAATAGTTGTCTCATTTGCATTGTCAACATAACAGCATGATGGGTATTAGTGTTTGGAACACTTGGTATTGTTTCAAGTAAGGCTGTGATTTCTCAGCATCCCCAACTTGTATCATTATGGGACCCTGGAGCACTGTGATACAAGGTTCTGCAAATCCCTAGTTGTCTGCATTATAGCATTTGGCTAAACTGTACAAGCTAAAATGTACTGTTTTTATTTGCTTGGAAAACCTTGTTTAAGGTGTAAAAATGCTTACTTTGCTACAAAACTGTTTCTGGGAAGTTGGAGCATAATTTCGAAACTAGGCAGAATATTTTAGATTATTCTAGTAATTTTATAGAGGACCAAGTAACTACGCAATATTATGGAAAATTAATATAGATCATCTCCACAATACTCCAATTTGCATGATATATTGTCTTCAGAATTGTTATAGAATTTAAGACACGGTTGCTTTTAATGTCCACTGACTTGTCATTTTCAATTGTTACTATTTCATGTTTTCCTTGTTTTTTGAATATTTTCCTTGCTCACTGCTTTCTATGTGCCTTAGTGTTTTGATTTTAGTAACTTCGTTGATATAAATACAAGAAGACCATCTTGGCGCTGTCCACATTGTAATCAGCATGTCTGCTACACAGATATTCGAGTTGATCAAAACATGGTTAAGGCAAGTTGTGGGGTTGGAACTGCTATATGCTTATCCTTCATTAATAAACCTGACACGTTTTTCTCTTATTATTATTGTCGCACGGGTTACAACAATTATTATTATTATTTTGGTTTGTTCTGTAGGTTCTGAGAGAAGTGGGAGACCATTGCAGTGATGTGATTATCTCCGCTGATGGATCATTGAAGGCCATCTCAGAAAGTGACAATAAAGTAGATCAGACACAAGAAAGGACTTTGCATTGTGAGAAGGGCATGCCGGAGCAGGTAGAATCTATGACTTCCACGAGAGCCCTTCCCATGGTTATGGATCTCACAGTAGATGATGATGAGATAAATGGCGAGGACAATATTGATGCTGAAGACAGGAAACCTTTTCTGGCTACTCTTCAAAACCATCCTGTCGATACTAATCCAATTCCAACCATGCCATCACAATTGATTAATGCAAATGCACCTAGTCGAAACTTTTCTACTCTAGCGGATGAATTTTGGTCCAGTCCTTACTGGTCCAGTTCTGCATCAGATGCACAGATGGTGAATGGCTTCTCTGAGCCCTCTACTACCACTTTTATGACATCTCCTGTGATAACTGATTCTGTTTCTCCTGCACTTAACTGTGATGTTGGGGGTTACGGGAATACCACCACCTCCTCAGTGATGCATAATCAGCTATCTGCTTCAATTTATTTACAGTCACTGCAGCAAAACTTTGTGAATTCAGTTGCCAATGGTGAGTATGGTACATTGCCACCAATATATCATGTCGACAGGTCTCCAATAGCAGTTCAGGCCCTCCCAGCTCGACCTCAAACACCAGCTCCACAACAAAGATCAAGAACTCCAAATCCTGCAATTTCCAGTGGGGCCTCCCTTTCTTCTCATGGTACTCTACCAGAAGCTGCAAATGGTCTTAGCCCAGTCTCTGGTAATATGGACAGGCAGCAGCAATTTGCAAGATCCCTTAACACGAATTCATCTTCTTCGCAGGTCAGATATGCTTCTGTTGCCTTTTATACTTCATTACATGTTTATATATGGCAAAGCATGTGCCTGCCACAATAGAACTGAGCTGGCATTATCAGACCACAAGTTCATTTAATTTGTTGTCTGCTTGACCAAACAGGTTGACAAATTGCATTGTTTATATGTGCCATTGAGTTTCCTCTTCCGTGTCTGCTAATTGAGCCATTGGATTTTATCTTCTGTATGTTTGTGTGCTTGAGAGCATTTTGTTCTGATTTCTTTCATAACCTTTTCAGCTTTATTGTTTGTCTAATTCTCTCACAGAACTGGAATATGCAAGACCATCCATTTATGCATGGTCAATCAGCTCAACAACAGGCTGTTACCCTCCCTAGTTCGAGTCAATTGGCTGGTGCTCACAGAGCATCCTCACCCAACTTACTATATCAGCAACCTCTTCGAGTGCCCCAATCAAGGAGCCACTCTCCAAATGTAGTCCGATCATCTTTGCCTCTGGCACCAGCTCAAACCCAGCAAGGGGCTGCACAAGTTGGGGTTGGAAACTCAGCAGGTGCTACAAATAGCCAACAAAGTAGGTTGATGGTTGCTGCTCAGCTTGCTGCCCAGAGGGCTAGACAGCCACCTTCAGTGCCAGTTCAAATTCAAACATCCGGAGCAGGGGCATCATATCTTACTAGTGCTGATGGGATTAGAGCGCCAGCAACTGAGCAGAGAGGGAATGCTGGAGGAGCATTGCCAGCAGTTTCTGGCACCGAGGGTCTGGTGGATTTGGCATCAGAACAGAATTGGCGACCAACAGGTCGAATGCGTGGAAGTCTCTCAGGTCGAGCTTATTCTGCTGCTCTTAAAGAGTTCATGGTTCAGCCTACCCAACAAACTCAAACCCCAAGACCACCACCAAACTTACCCCCATCTCAATCTAGTATGCCACCTCACCTGCAGTTTCTCTTTGCAAGAAATGCCCAAGTTCCACAGGCACAGAGTAGTCCTGTGACTGGATCTGCCATTTCAAATGGAAGCTCCAGTATTCTACCATAAAATTATCCACTGATTTGCTAACTTAAGATGTATATGAAGCGTATGGCTGAGTTTTGCTTCACACAGTTGTTCTGTATTAGGGCCTCGTAGAAATCTGAACTCCACGTGCGTGGATTCAGGATTGAACTTAGTTTCTAGTGGGGTTTTATATTGTTAAGTCAAACTTAACTAATTTAGGATCCTCCTAGGATTGTAAGACCATGTTTAATGATATTACCTTAACACTCCAAAAGAATTTGGGATTTTTTATGGAATGTTTATATGAATAGGGAAAGTATATTAATGTGTTTTTTTAATCTTTTAATAATGATTCCATGTCATGGCTCAGCGCTTGGGGTGGGTGCAGGTCGTGAGGATAAGTATTGGAGGTGCATCTATTTCTAAATTGTGATAAACAAGAGATGCGAAAAAAATAATTCTAAATGATTATATATTTGGCTTTAATAATAATGCCAAAACATTTTCTTAGATATGGAAGTTTTTTATACTTTTTTAAAAATTAGGGTCTCCACTCTCCAGTGAATACAAACTAGTTTTGTTATAAGGAAAACTAAGACACGAGGTGGTTTTACTATGTATTTTTTATATATAAATTATTGGGAGTTGAAGTAGTATATTGTTTTAAAATTTTATTTTGGTCATGAAACTATTGTTTTTACTCAATTGCACCATTTTAAACCCAAATTATATTTAATTGCTCTTTTTTTTCTTTCAATAAGGGTAAAATTAAAAGATAAATGACCAAATTAAAATAAAAACAGGGAAAATAAGTGTCAATTTCGAATTTTATATGAAAAGTCTAATTTGGCCCCTTTTCTTTTTGTTTAATAGGAAATTTATCCCTTTAATTATTGACAATTTAATTCCTATACACAACTTTATTTTTTTTATTTTTTAGTGATTGATTTGTGAAAGGAAAGAGACTTATTTAATTTTAGTGTCAAAAAAAAACTCATTGTTGATACTAATTCCAACCGCCAAGATATTTAAATTTTGTATCAATGAATTTCATTCATGAAAATTTTTTTACAGTGATTGTTTAAAGTCTTAATATTACCTAAAAACAAATATAAGTTGAGGAAGAAAAAATTTTCTTTGTTTGATTTTGTGATGTGAACCATTTTATTGGTTTATTAGGTTGATACTTTTTCAAGATGTTCTAAAAGTATTTATAAAGTGTTTTTATGATAAAATGAGTTAAAAATAATTTTTTTAAATAAAAAAAAAAAACTCTGACCTTTTTTGGCCATCATAGTAATCTAGGTAGATGCGTGACATTTCTTATGCTTATTTTTTCTTTAAACCCCCCTCCCCCGGCGCCTGAATAATTAAAATCAAACTCATTGAAAGATCTAGACGCACCTAGCCACTAGGCCCGCACATGTGGAATGCAATGGAGCAGTAATTTTAAAGAAAATTGATTTTTTTTATGTTTTTGACCATTTTAACCTGCTATGTTAAAAATAAATTTTAAAAAATATAAAATTATTATTTTAATGTATCTATCTAAATTAGCAGCTCTTAAATTTTGTAATTTTTTTTATTTTTTTATATGAGATTATTCTAATTTGATATTTTATATCGTGGATGAGAGGGAAAACTATTGCAAGTTTAGGTGTCGAAGGAGTTATTATTAACTGAATATTTTATATTTTATATTAGAAAAATAATTATTCAGGCCGCGGCGTAGCTTATCACTACACTGTTACTGTATGCATCTCAACATAATGATGGGCTCGTTTTGGGATTTTAAATACTAAAAAAAAGCCCTTTAATTCAAAGCCTAAACACCTCTCCGCTTTCCAACTCCAAACGAAAGGCAAACAACTTCCCCTTCCATGTCTCTCCCACTGCCAAAGAAACTCGGTTACTGACTCACTCGTATGCACGCCTGAACTAAACAGTCCATGAAGTGCCGATCCGTGGCGTGTATATGGCCAGATACACCTCCACCTCACAAAGTCACCGCCTCCGCCGCACTTAACCACCCACCAACTCTCTACACTGGTGGATCCGATGGCTCCATTCTCTGGTGGAACCTCTCCTCTTCCGATACCAACTCGGTAACTCACATCAGCTAGCTCTCTCTCTCTCCCTCTTCAATTATCGTAATTGACTTTTCCTTCCTTCTTCCAAGCTAACTTAGCTTGATGATTGTTTTAATCATTTTTCATGATTATCACTGCAATTGTTACTAATCGAGGTTATCATTGATTTGATAGGAAATTAAACCGGTTGCGATGCTTTGTGGCCATGCTGCACCGATAGCTGGTCTTAGCATCTGTTGTCCCATGGTGGTTACGGGAGATGATACGAAAACGGAATGTTCGAGTAATGGTGATGGAAGTTATGGTGCGTTAATTAGTGCGTGTACCGATGGTGTGTTGTGTGTTTGGAGTAGAGGAAGTGGACATTGCCGGCGTAGAAGGAAACTTCCCCCTTGGGTTGGAAGCCCGTGTATTGTTCGGACATTGCCAACGAGTCCGCGATATGTGTGTATAGGGTGTTGTTTTATTGATGCGCATGCTCATTTTTCAGATCCTCGTTCAATTGATTCTTTTGAAGGGGGCGAGGCTTCGGTGGATAAAGGTCGTAAGCATGGTAAACATTCAAAGACTACCGTTGTGATTGTTGATACGCATGGTCTTACTATTGTACAGACTGTTTTTCATGGAAATTTATCAATTGGGCGATTGGATTTTATGGATATAGTCTTGTTGGGTGAGGATGGAGAGAAGCATTCTGTTTTAATGGCTGATTCGTCTGGTAGGGTGGAATTGGTTCCGATTTTGAAAGAGTCGAATGCAGGTGGTGATGATGGGAGTGGCTCGAGTAAGAGTTCTCAGTTGGAAGTGGTTAATTGGGGAAATAAGTTGAGTGAAGGAGGACAGGTTGTGTCAATTGCAACCCGCGGGGACCTTATCGCTCTAGTGTTGAAAACTCGTTGCATATTTAGGATATTGTCCAGCGACGCCTCAATTGGAGAGATTTCTTTTGCCGAGGATATCCTTTGCGTTGAGGAACATTCTAATCAATCACATGTTTTGGGGGGCATGTTTCTTGAAATTGGTGATACTGGTGAAATGCAGAATGCACAGTATGATAATTTCTTGGGACATTTTGCTGTGTGGAATAGAAGAGGTTCTGCTATTGTATATATTGTATCGTATTTGAATAATGTATTTAAATCTGAAACGCTCTGCGAGATTCCTTCTTCTTCTTGTCCTGCTGATGTGAGATTGTTATTTTCTTTCATTCAGTTGAAAAATTATCTTCTTCGAATCGAATCTGTTTGCTATGATGATGAAGAGCCTTTACGGTGGAAACCCCATGTCACAATCTGGTCTCTATGTCAAAAGAATAATATCCATGGAAAGTCATCCCGACAATGCAAAATGCTTGGTGAAAGTGATTTTTTGGCTGAATGGATCTCAAGCTCTAGCCTCCATGAAATCAATAGCCAGGGTGGCAGGAAAATGAGGATTACTTCTTTGCAAAGCTCTTTTCGAAAAGCAAGAACTGAAAATAATAAACATGCAGAGGATGAAAGTTTTAGTTTTGTGCACAATGGACTAGCTGTATCCTCTTCCATGGTTATTTCTGAAAACCATTTTGTTCCTTATGCTGTCGTGTATGGCTTCTTTAGTGGTGAAATAGAAGTTGTCCGATTTGATATGCTTCTTGGACCAGATTGTCATGGTGAAAGTCCAAGTCATGATGTAGAACCACCTGTTTCCAGGCAATGCTTTTCAGGGCACACAGGTGCTGTGCTTTGTTTGGCAGCACATCGGATGATGGGTGCTGCCAAAGGATGGAGTTTCAGTCATGTTTTAGTTTCTGGAAGCATGGACTGCACAATTCGCATCTGGGATCTCGACACTGGAAACCTCATTACAGTGATGCGACAACATGTAGCTTCAGTGCGCCAAATAATCTTTCCCTCAGCATGGACAGAACGTCCTTGGGGTGATTGCTTTCTCTCTGTTGGTGAGGACTCATGTGTTGCTCTTGCTTCTCTTGAAACTTTGCGTGTAGAGAGAATGTTTCCAGGACACCCAAGCTATCCTGAAAAGGTTGTGTGGGATGGTGCAAGAGGTTACATTGCATGTCTTTGCTGGAGCCATTCAGGATTATCTGACACCTCTGATACTTTATACATTTGGGATGTAAAAACAGGTGCCCGAGAGCGGGTCCTTTGTGGAACAGCCTCTCACTCAATGCTGGATCATTTTTGTAAAGGAATCAGTGTGAATTCTTTATCTGGTTCAATATTGAATGGAAACACTTCAGTGTCCTCGTTGCTTCTTCCAATACTTGAAGATGGAAACTTCTCTCAATCTCACTCAAAGCTTTCAGAGAAGGTCAGCTCACCAAGAATGACGTCAAGCATGAAAATCACAATGGACCCCACTACTTCCCAAGGACAGGTCAAGAAAGGAATATTTCCATCCACGCCATCTTTTCTACAAATGAACAAGCATGCCATTGGGTGCACTTGCCCGTTCCCTGGAATTGCAGCCCTGAGTTTTGACCTTGCATCCTTGATGTTTTCTTGTCAGAAACATGAGCCTGCAGCTAATGGTGGTGTTAAGCTTAAGGAACGGGGAACTAGCAACCCAAGAACCCATGATATGAACTTTGATGATGGTTCTGATAAGAATAGGACCTCAACTGATACAGTTGAAGAGCATGAGTGCATTAGGTCACAAGAAGAATATTTTCTTCGATTTAGCTTGTCATTTTTGCATCTGTGGGATCTGGATATCGAGCTTGATAAATTGCTAGTAACAGAAATGAAGCTAAATCGGCCAGAGAATTTAATTATAGCTTCTGGTTTGCAAGGTGACAAGGGGTCTTTGACACTGTCGTTTCCTGGTTTGAGTTCTATTCTTGAGGTACTTTTGGATGAACCTGTTAAATATTGGGATCTGTTTTCTTATTTGGCTTATTTCAACTTTCATTGAGACCTTGATAATAACCTTTTAGCTCTGGAAATCATCATCGGAGTTCTGTGCAATGAGGTCGCTTACGATGCTGTCCATTGCCCAACGAATGATTAGCTTCTCTCACTGCAGTTCACCAGCCAGCAGGTATTGTGATGGTTCCCCCACAGAAGCACTGTATGATACTAGTCTAATTCTGTCACCCAATTCATAGTGTATGCTACAAAACTTGTAAGCTGTCGAGGATTACAGTTATGGTTTTCTGAGTTAAAGCTAATATCCGTTATTTTATCAGGATTATGTATAGGATTGTGCAACGAATCAAAATGTGGATATGGAAATAGCTGTTAATGAGATACTTAAATTTGAATGGTTTATGACAAGGTGTGTGAACCACCTTTATCTTCATAAATTCTGAAGTTGGTCTGAGATTGTTCTTCTTGTTATAGCTATACGTTTACAATATTAGGCTGCCAATAAATGACATTGGGATAATATTTAGCTTCTTGGTTTTATTTTCCTTGACATAATATTTTAAATATAAGATTATATACTTTTCTATGTTGGTCTGGTGTGGGAGACCTTCAGAGAAAACCTATATTGCATGGTAGGTCTTCATTCTTGCATGTGGCATTCTATGACACTGCATGTTTGTTTTCCTGCAGACGCTAATATCTACTTTGCAGGAATAGTACCATGATCTGCAAATTCCTAGTTTTACAGATCAAATTAGCTTTCTTGTTTGTTAATTTTCAAAAAACCCATGCACATTTTGCTGTCAATGCTTGGTAGTTTTGATCTAATAGATATTATTTTCAGTGCCTTGGCAGCATTTTACACTCGAAGCCTTGCTGACAAGATTCCAGATATAAAGCCACCTTTACTCCAGGTCATCTTTTTCCCCTGAAGCATCTTGACAATTATATCAGTCCTGAAACTTGCACTGCTGGAATTGTGCTTGAAAAGTTCCTCTTTTATCATCTGATCGTTTTTTTTAGATGAAGTCTCTGCTTTTTGAAAACAGCTTCTGGTGAGTTTTTGGCAAGATGAAAGTGAACATGTACGCATGGCTGCACGCACTTTATTCCACTGTGCTGCTTCACGGGCTATCCCAATCCCTCTATGTGATAAAAAAGCAAATGCTAACAGAGAACTTGTGAGATCTTTGAGTGAAATTGGAGAAAATGAAGGTCAAGTTTCAAAAGTAGGTGGGACATCTACAAATGGTTTGTCATCTGATATGTCACCTGAACCTCAAGCAACCTCTCTAGCTGCAGAATCTCCTGACAAGTCACTGGAAAAACAAGGAATTACTGAAGCAGAAAGATTCAAAATACTTGATTGGCTAGAATCATATGAAATGCAAGACTGGATATCGTGTGTTGGGGGGACAAGTCAAGATGCAATGACATCTCACATCATTGTTGCAGCTGCATTGGCTATGTGGTACCCTAGCCTTGTCAAACCAAGCCTTGCCACATTGGTTGCTCATCCTTTAGTAAAGTTGGTCATGGCCATGAATGAAACATACAGTTCCACTGCAGCAGAGCTTCTATCAGAAGGTATGGAGAGTACATGGAAGGCATGCATTAATTCTGAAATATCTCGCCTCATTGGGGACACATTCTTCCAGATAGAGTATGTAAGCGGTCAATCTGCCAACACAGCTGGACATCGTCCTCCTGTACCATCTTCCATTCAAGAGACTTTGGTTGGGATTCTTCTTCCAAATTTAGCTATGGCTGATATACCGGGGTTTTTAAATGTCATTGAGAGCCAAATTTGGTCCACTGCATCTGATTCACCTGTTCATCTGGTATCCCTCACAACTCTTATAAGGGTTATGCGTGGTTCTCCACGGCAGTTGTCTCAGTATCTTGATAAGGTTAGTAGGGTCAATTACATTTCGAGAAGACAATCATGTACAATAATTCAGACTATATGCTTCGTATTTTGGATCTTCATGTAACGTTTGGACAGATCTGCAGGTGGTTAGCTTCATTTTACACACTATAGATCCTGGCAACTCAATCATGCGTAAAACTTGTCTTCAAAGTTCAATGACAGCATTAAAGGAAATGGTACGGGCATTTCCTATGGTAGCCCTGAATGACACATCTACCAGATTGGCTGTTGGGGATGCAATTGGAGAGATTAATAATGCTACCATTTCAGTTTATGACATGCAAAGGTATGGGTGGTATGAGTTTTAGATTCAAAAGAATTTCTTTATTATGAGTAAGTACCCCCACCATCCTATGTTTTGGGCAACATTACGCTTTGCATCCTGGTTTTTCAAAACCTTACACTTTCCATCCTCTATTTTTCTAGCAATTTCACTTTCTACCTTCCATTAAAAATCTCTTAGTTAGAAATTTAGTTGGCTTTTGATTAGTATGCCCATCATTGAAATAACCCCTGGGAAGATGGTAAATACCTGGAATAGACAATACTTATCCAACTACCACTATATGTGTTTCGACAAAACACAATCTTTTCTTCCAAAAAAGGGAATTTATAGACATACCCGCCTTGATTTCTTCGAGCACTTGCTCAAAAATATTTGATTAAGAGTTTTCAGTGTTTGGTATTTGAGAAAGAGAGAATTGCCAATAATTGAAACTATATGGTACATATTTTAGCTTTTTAAAAAAAAACATGACATTTTTTTTTGGATTTTTAAAAATCTCTGCCAAGAAATTAGTTGGTCTTAGGGCGGAAACAATAAATTTTCAAAATCCAAGGTGCAAACTGTAATACTATCCAAAACAAAGAGTGGTTGAGGTAATTAACTCTTAATGTATTATATTTTTGGGACTTGGGGGGTGGGGTCTGCTGAACAATTCTCATGCTTATCTATGTTTGGTTTACTGAATCATGTTCATCCTAGGAGTGAAGTTTGCTAAGTCTGGATCTAAGATTTCTCATTTTCACAGATCATATGGCCCAAGGGAGGCCATGATGGCCATCACCTGACTTAAGGTCGCAGCTCTTTTGGCCTCAGTGGTTATATGATATCCTTTTCTTAGTTGGGTTTATGTGGTCAGCTAGATGGCTCATATAATAGTCACAATACAAGGTGAATGACCATGGCGATTTTCAAATAGCTGTGTGTACCATTCAATCTGCCTCCATGATTGATTACCTTGGTCCAAAGTGCCCATTGGCATAGGAACCCTTGCTCTTCTGAACTAAAGTCCACAGCCCTAGTGTTTGCTTGTCCTTATCTGTATAACTATTCCACAAAACCAGCATACTAGCATTCTTTTTCCTATTTTCTCTTTTTGGAAAGATTGTAAACTAAGTTCTACACTGATCCTACCTATCCTTTTAGCTTTTGAGATCCCAACGAGATGCAGAGTGTTCACAACTCCATGAAATTTTGGAGCTTCCATTTAGTTTCAAAGATGTCCATCAACATAATTGGCTGACCAGATTACATAGAGAAATCACTCAGTGCTTACAGTACTAATTGCTTACATTTGAATGATTAATTATACTGTCATTCGGAGAATATGAGTATTGGAGAGAGTTGTAAACTTTTGCCACTCCTGCTTTATGTATTTTTTTTTGGAATGTGCTGCTGGAGTTGTCTTTGAACTTTTCTTTGACACCTCTAGCTTGATACTTACTTTTATTTGTGGGGATACTTAGTCTATCCTTGTTTTCTAATAGTGTGACAAAAATAAAAGTCTTGGATGCAAGTGGACCTCCTGGCCTTCCAAATTTGCTGTCAGGAACATCAGAAATGGCAGTGACCACTGTAATTTCAGCTTTGAGCTTTGCCCCTGATGGAGAGGTAATTGTATTTTGTTCATAGGCCTCAAAGAGAATTTTTAATCTTGTACTAGCCAGCTAATTCTGGCTTAGACTCCGCAATCAGCACGGATTAAAAGATTTGGCTTTGAATCATGAACATATTATATAAATAACGACTCCATGTGAGTTCAGAAAGTATATATTTTGAATGAAGAACTTAAGTATATATATTTTTCTTCCACTTTATGTAAAAAAATCATTTTATTTTCAAGTCAGGCTTAGTATGCACAGATCTAATGGACATACAGAACATCTTCAGAAAAACTTTAACACCTTCAGTTATCCATGGGGTAATGGTAAAAGTATAGGCTGCAATCTTGTTGGTTACAAAGCTTATCAATGTTACCTATTTGACAAGATCCTGAGTAGTTTGGAGGTGTGGACCCTCTTAAATTATTGGTCCGATTGGTTAATGAAAGATGAAAATAATAATTTGTTGGTTGTTTGAGTGTTTTCCTGCCATTATCTGAATTTGTCATTTTACATGCAGGGGCTGGTTGCATTTTCTGAGCATGGTTTGATGATAAGATGGTGGTCCCTGGGATCTGTGTGGTGGGAGAAACTTAGTCGTAACTTGGCTCCTGTCCAGTGCACGAAAGTCATATTTGTTCCTCCATGGGAAGGATTTTCACCCAATTCTTCTAGGTCTAGCATAATAGCAAACATATTGGGGCATGATAGCCAGGTCAATATGCAGGTGATTTTCCTTATAGCTAGTCAATACGTGCAACCTCGGGTGGTTAAAAATTATATTTTTGTTGAATCGCCTTAACTTGCTTTGGTGGACGACTTTATCTTTTGTAAGATAGATTAGTGTAAACCAAAAGGATTCCTCTGTTAGCACAACTAAGAAAGACGTTATATAACTGAGGCTTCTACACTTTTGTGATGTCCTTTTTTTGTTTCCTGCAGGAGAAAGCTCGGGATTCAACTTATGCTGATAGTTTGAAAATGTTGATTCATAATCTGGACCTCTCTTACCGACTACAATGGGTCAGTGAACGTAAGGTACTTCTTTCAAGGCATGGCCAGGAGCTGGGAACTTTCCCACTGTAAGCATTACTGTCATATCTTCGCAAACATCTGATTCACTTGAAAAGGAGAGTTATTGAATGATGCACGTTCTTATGGACAAAGCTTTGAGAAGGATTTGCTATAAAATCTGCTCTGTGCCACAGTCCCGCGTCAGTTAGTCTCAAGAGTCAAGAAGGAAAGTGCTTCTGTAGATGGACAGAACAATTTAGGACTTCTTTCTCAAGAAGGAAAATGATTTTCTAGGGCTTCTTATAATGTTT
The DNA here is from genome assembly GCF_000002775.5 of Populus trichocarpa. Classification (NCBI taxonomy): domain Eukaryota; kingdom Viridiplantae; phylum Streptophyta; class Magnoliopsida; order Malpighiales; family Salicaceae; genus Populus; species Populus trichocarpa. Next base: position 15,083,816 of record NC_037287.2, on the reverse strand, counting down.
CAAGCCTTTCATGCGCAGTTCTCGCTTCCCAGAATATCAACAGTTTAATTGTGGTGAATCTACACCCAAATAGACACTTGTTTCACTGTTTCCTAAAAGTAGGTACATATCCAGGCAAAATTTTTAACTGTTTGTTATGTAGTTATGGTGGGGTCAGAGAGTAGCAACAGGGATTAATTTTGCCGTCATTTACAAATTCAATTTTGCTTGAGGGCTTTTGTATAGGCATCTTGAAAATAGAAAACTTGGACAAAGAGAAACACTCCTGTATCACTATGACTAAAAGAATTCATTTTCAGGATTTACTTTGCCAAGAATTTTGCTGGACATAGCTTGAAGAATCCGAGTTTGACATGTTTTTGTTGGGATTAGAATTTAAGATCCATTTTTGAGATTCTAACAACTGATGAAATTTTTTTATCTAATTTGAGGTAGCTCGAGCATGAAAGTCTGTTATGATTTAATGAAAGTCTTAACCAAGTATTTTTATGATTTTTTCCGTAACTTAAAAATCTATTTTTTTAAGTAAAGAAATTTAAATGTATTTAAATTTAAAATATTATAATGTGATAATTTAAAATATAAAATTTAAATGGACTAAATCTTGCCCCTTTAATTTGACTAGGATCGCTATAATTTCACCCAAATTAAAAAAACCTTGCCCTCAAAGGCAGGGTAGGTTCTCTTTAGCTGTTCTTCTATATTTTCTCCAAGTAAGTGGTATATTTGCAGGCACGTAGACAAATTTCAGTGATATTAGCACCAATAAAAACTCGAGTATGTTGTGCACGAACTATCAAGTCAACATTCTTAGGAACACGTGGCTTCGGCCAACATGCTTTAAATATTTGAAGATGGGAAGCCTTGTCAGGAAAAGGTATATAAATCAACTGGTCTAGACACCGACCTAAGACTAGGCAACTCTGGGTTAATAATGTCTGGCATATTTGTTGTTCCAGTGATAAAAACAGTTTTCTTTGCTGCCATGCCATCCATTTCTATCAAAAGTTGATTCAAGACTCTATTCGCAGCTTCGAACATCCCTGTGGCATCCTTTTCAGGTAGGTCCTCTAAGTGTGCCCTCATGTATGACTTCACTTGAGTTTGCAAGATTGATCGATAATCAAGGACAGAAACTGACTCGAGCTTGAGTTCCAACCTCTACATTCCATTAACAAACTGCATGTTTCGGGCAATTTCTATGGAAGTTTCCACTTGATGCATTTGGTCTTCGGTTCTCCAATTACTATCTTCACCAGATTCCAAGTCACAAAACTGAGAAGTTATACCACCATAAGTATCCTCATACCTATATCGATTGACATTCGGAGTATCTGCTTCTTTTAACACATTTGATATAACATTTACCTCAAATATACTGCTAATGAACAAAGGATCATGCTCATTCTCAACAAGCTTCTCTCTCTGTTGCCTTTGAACAGAATCATAGCTTCGATGTTCAAAGAGTGAGCTAGTCTCCCTTTTCTTACCTTCTTCAAGGCAAATACCCTCAACCGCCAGCAATGCTTGGTCATAGCTTAAATGTTTGCATTTCCTCCTTCTCAAACGTCTGAAGAATTTCCATCCCCTGATGCATTCTCTATTCTTTTGCAATGATCCATGATTGTAATTGCTTCCCATTAGAAAGGCCTGCAAACATCCATGATAGCAAACTATCAACATTAGCAGGTAGAACCCCGTCTCCATTCCCAATAATGGAATCAAACTCGTCAAAGAAAAGTACACAAAGAGCTGACTGCTGTGTTTTGTCGGTTGTGATAGAACCCCTCCACATATCCAAAAAAACCAGAGCTCATATCATCAGCAGGAAATCCCATAGAAATTATATTCTCACTGGTATATGTTATATCCAATTCAAAACCTCATTCCTGATATCTTCGCTTGTTTTGAGAGACAGCATGCCGAGTTTTGACCTATAATGCCTTCACTGTATTTTTAGAAGTATTAACTAACCTCTTAGTAAGTTTTCCAAATATACCAGATTGTGAAGTTGATGAAGTTCCTTCAAGAATATCATCTGCCGCAGGCGATTTAGGAGACAAGCGCAGTCCAAACCCACTAGTAGCACGTGCAAAGTTTGATTTTCCAGCATTTGCCGTAGGCGAGTCATCTGGCGAGGAAATCAATGGTTGTGGAATTGTAATGCCATCACCATCTCCAATTCCCATGTTGTCAAGACCATTTATTGTACTACTCAGATAAATTAGTTGAGCTAACATCAGCTCATCCACATGTTAATCTTTACCTGCATCACTGAATGAAGACCAAGAATCAACCTGCTTATTGACAGGGATGTTTTTAGCTGTTGGATTAGGCTGATATTGGGTGACTTCATTGTCATTTCCTTGCTGAACTTCAGTTTGGTTACAGCTGGTGTAATCACCATCCACCACTACTTGGCCATCATTGGATAGAGGATTATCAAATGGTTTATTCTCCTGGACTCTTGAATTTTGGAACCGCCTTTCAATGGAAGCATTGGTTGTAGGTACACTGCACAGCTGCAATAGGAATTGTTCCTCTATTACTTGTGCAATTTCAGTAGCTGGGGCACCTGCTTGCTACTCACCATCACCAATCCACCAATCATTACTAGCCCTCTTTGTCCCTGTGTATGCAACAAGTCTAGACCTTCTGGATCCTCCCAGTTAAACTTGTGAAAGTCTAACTTCGCTGCCTTTTTCCCTTGAATTTTAATAAACTGATCTAACCTCTCTGACATGTTATGTAATTGTTTAGCTATTTCTTTCAAAATTTGTTGCTGTTTCATACTAGCGACCGTCTCCATTAATTGCACCTTTCGGCTTTCAAGATACATGGCTTGCCAGACTCTGATACAAATTATAACAAACATGAATTATCATGGTGATAATAATAGCAATTTTATTGAATAAAAAGGAATTGACTCACAATATCTAATTGAAAAAAATAAAAGAAAATTTCTCGGCATCGAGGCAGCTCGGGCTTTCAATGACTAAATGAAAATCGTAACTAAGTTTTTCCATGATTGTTTTTATAGCTTAGAATTTTATTTAGATAGAAAAAAAATTTAAACATGTTCAAATTTAAATTTAAAATATGTGATTTAAAATTTAAATGGAATAAAACTTGCTGAGGTGTAAATTGAAAAATTCTAATCTAACTTGGATCGCTACAGATACCAAGTGCGGTTTGCATCAATTTGTTCTTAATGCTTGCAAGAGTCAGCGGAGAATAAGAACAGAACAAGTTTATTTCTTCTTTTTTCCGGTATCCAATGGATTTAAGTGGGCAAAGCTTCTTTCCAATTTATCAAGTTTGAATGCTGAGAAATGGTTTAATCTAGATGAATGCTCAACAAAAGATTTATCGTCCCCTCGGAGGCAGCCTCGTTATTAATACAGAGAATCTCCAATTAGGGGTTTCAAGTTCAACTTCCGAGTTCAAATCCTGGGATGAATTTGGGTGCCTTTAGAGCTAGATAAGGACTGTCCTTGTTGTATAGCCCAAGAAGCAATGAGCCCAGTAAATTAAAAACAAAAAGACTTCTTTTTTTCATGAACATTTAAGCAATCATAATCGTATGATCTTTGTGATTCAACTCCTCCCTTCACAAAAACCTGTATAGCCTCTCACGCTCGTTTATGCCATTGACGAACCCACACCATTTTGACAATTACCTAACAAAATAACTTACAAGAACATTTAATAACCATCCAGATGACATATTTCTAGTAAAATGGCTCTATAAATACCATGGAGTGATCAAAATTAGACAGTCACAAAGTTATGGGGCATATTGGAGTTGTCTGGGGTCTTGTCTTGGCTAGTCAAGATTTGCGGCATATTGGAGTTGTCTGGGGTCTTGTCTTGGCTAGTCAAGATATGCTTGCCATGGAAAATGAAGAAGAATGCTTCGCGGCTACTAACTATGGAGATTCCCTTAGCAGATCAATCCTATTTTTGAAGGGCAACGTTCTGGGAAATTGCCTTCCAACCAGAGAGTAAAATGGAGGGGAAGCTCTGCTCTCTCTTATGACAAACCTGCTAATGTATGGCAAACACACTTGCCATTATTTTAAAGGGGCTAAAATGTTTTCTTTCTGAAATTAAATTTTTTGGCTGACTCGTTAAGAATGTCATACTGCTGTTTGATTTGGTAGACAAGTATGGATCTTCTTATCAATCACGATCAGTAAGGCAAAATGGTTTTTATTTTTTATCTAAAAACCCTTGAACCAGGCTTTTCAGGCACCTCTCCCATGAATGAAGTCTGAATTAGCAAATGAGGCATCGTATATTTTATTTTTAAAAAATAAAAGACAGATAATGTATGGTCTAATTTATTTTTATTTTTAAATAAAAGGGCCAATGTTGTTTCATTTACCCTAGACATAAAAAATAAATAAATAAAGAAAGCCAAAACTTCATGCTTCTTTTTCTTTTTAATAGGACAAACAACATGTTGCTTGTCTAATTCTTACAAGAATAGATCTATGGCATATTGTCTACTGTGTGACAAATGACACATTGTCTACTTGTAAAAATTAAATTTTATTAAAATAATTATTTTTTTTAATTCATGTTTTCTTATTTGAATATAACATTTTTTTTTATTCATAAATTTTTTTTTAATAGAAGGTAATTGTTAAAAATTTTAATCATTCAAAATTAAAAAAATATATATTTTCTTAATCTAAACTTTATTTTGTTATTAATAAATTTATTTATTTATTTAATGAAATCATATTTTTTTAATTGGAAGCACTGTTATCATGATCTATAAAGCAAGTTTTAATAAAAACAATATTAAAAAAATATCTTAATATTTTGTATGTGAAAGTAAAGAAAAAAACTGATAAAATTATGACAATAATATATTAAAAATAAGAAAAAATTTATTCTTATTGAATAATCATGAGCACATTATTTTTTTATTTTTACATATTAGGTATATTATAATTAGAAAGGCAATTGTTAACATTAACATAAGAACCTATAATAGTATTTAAAAATGATAGCAAGATTGAACAATAATTAAAATATCATGTTAAGTAATTAATTTATAACATGTTTCAATTAAAATTTTTAAAAAATAATTTTGAAAAAAATATATAAAATAAGGTCAAGCACATGGATCTAGGAGATCATTCAGGGTGACTTCAAAGCCACAGACATGTGTGTACCCTTTTTATTTTTATTTTTATTTTTTTGTCTTAGGGTGGATGATATGTTCTAACACTTTCATTTTTAATAATAAAAAAAAAAAACAAGTTGCTTGTTGGTTTAAATTTTGACCAGAGGTGGCCTAATAGTCATGTTTTTGGTTTTTTTTTAATCAAAAAACTTATTTTCATCTGAAAATACGTGATAAACATCCTAAAAATCTTAATAAACTAATTTTCAATCTCAAAACACCCCTAAACATGTCAAAATATACGAAATTAAATTGAATAAAAAATTCTTCCTTTACTCCAATCTACTTTTTCCAGAGAGATTAAAGTTCATAAATATCTTAATAGTGTTACTCTTGTCAAGAGCAACCTATTAATATCAAGATTGATTTTTTTGTTGTTAAAATGTGATCAATTGATCACTTTCTCTCCCCTCTCCGATATTTTCAAGGGCTTTTTTTTTTTTTTCAGAACTCAAGGACTACAATATAAAACAAATAAAGTTTCAAACCTAAGCGTGAAAGTCTAAAATTGAAGGGACCAAAAATATCTAAATGAAGACTATTAGCATGAAAACGATGTTTTTAACATAAAAAGGGAAAATGCCCCGTTATTTTTTTTTATTTTTTTTATTTTTGTCCTTCATTTCTTAATTATTGTTAATACTAAAAATTTAAATCTTATTTCATCAAATCAACCTCTAATTTGAATTTAAAATTTTATAAAACACCTAGAACATGAAAAGATAAAAGAAAATATCAAAAACATCACGTTAAATGGATGGATTAAATAAAAAAAACCAATAAAGTTAAGTGACTAAAATAAAAAAATAAAAGAGGCACTGTTAATTGAATTCTATGGTGGGAAGAAGGATTTGGACAAGTTTAAGAGTGATGTGGAGTAATTTGTAAGTGCATTGATTCCGAGGAGTGGTTTTGTACAGATTGAAACGACTCATTTGTAAGTCATTTGTAATTATTATTTTTTTAGTTTAATATGGGTGTCCGGACCAGCTTGCGTGTACCTCGACTAATTTCACGGGCCCTGAAGTTAATGAATATATAAACCTCCAGTGACCATTATATAAGCAATTATAGGGCTTGAACCATAAAGAAAGTAAATATTTTGATTCAAACTTTTATTACTGGCTATATCGATGATTAGTCATTTGTAATTATTACTTGTATTTGACATTTACTTGTATTTGGCATGGCTATAAATAGTCAAAGAAGCTAGCAAAATCTAAGGCTACGTACAAGGAGAGAGAAGCAAAAAATTGAAAACCGCGTATCAACACTCGAAAGTCTTCTCAAGTTCATTAAAAAATAATTAAAACAATTTTCTTGCTGAAGAATTCGTAAAAACTTCAGCATTGAATTGGACTTTTCTTGGCTACATCTTGATCTGAAGTGTCTGGATTTAAATGCAGATTTTATCTCAGTTGTTCCTGCAAATTTTTTTTATCATAATAAAATATTCTATAATACCAATTAAGTCATAGAGTAATGTAAAGAAAAGAAAATAAAAATGAAAAATGTAAAAAATATATGAAATGGCGTAAATTAAGCCCTTGAATGAATAAATTTTTGTTTACCTAAGGGACCCGAAGATGTTAATTAGAAGCAAATAATTACGTGTGTACTGACCGAGTGGTTCATTGAAACAGATAAATAACATATTTCTAGCTTGGATTTAAAAAATAAGGGCATTTTTCCAAGAAAAAAAAAACTGAGAATATTTAAGAACATGGAAGATATAAAGGTCTACTAGTCCTATTCCGAACAAGGTACGTTGCATCTAATTAATCTAGGACCATCTGGAGGAGAACATGTAAGAACTACCATGTGGTTCGATCTACTTCCACCTCACTGACCAAGTCCTCCAGCTTTTTAGGTTTTCAAGTTACGTACCAGCCCTTTGATCCAACTCAAAGATTGTCTACCAAGCATACAACGTCGTGTACGGTCCAAATATTAAAATCATGAGAGTTGATTTTTTAGATATTTTTGTAAGCAATCAATTAAAACTTCCTCTCCTCTTCCATTACTTACCATATTCTACCAAATATAATTTTAATATATTAATTTCAAAAATAATTTAAAAAAACAACTATTATATGCTAAATACGCCGAAATTAACATGGTGTTGGGTCCATATACAGTTAAGCTTATCCAGCAAAGTGATTAATTAATGTCATTTTCCATCACAGTTAGATAGATGATGGACGGTAAGTGATATAGTGGCACACTTGCATTAGAAAATTCTCGAAAAATCCAAGTTGCTCATAACAAAATAACTCGTTGAAGATAGGAGATGCTGTGATCTCAGTCCTTCTCTTTCCTGGTAGAGGAAAAAAACAAAAGAAGAAGAGCAAAAGATAATGACAGAATATCATGTTTGCAGCAGTTGATCAAGAACAGGTGAACGTTGAGCCCATTATTGTTTTAGATACAGAAACATTGTTCTCTAAAACCCTAACATACTCATTCCTGATATATCTTGAAATCTTCTATTTCAAGATAGATTCGAATATACAAAACTTAAATTACAACAAAAAACAAGGAGAAAAAGAAAATTTAATCCTATATATATATATATATAGCTCATTAATTTCTGGTGCAGCTTCTCCTCGAGTTAACTAGTATAGTGCGCGGCCACAATTAATTAAGAGCTAGTTGTGGGTATATTGGATGATCGACAATCTGCAAATTCATCCAGAAGAAGCCCTTCCAAATCCTCTATACTCGGAAATAATTCGTCACTGAATAATATATCTGGCAAGGCAATTTCGTCCAAAACCTGCCCTTGATCTAATAATTCTTCATTTTTAATACACACATTTTGCACCAATTCATCTTCAATGGAAGTCACTGAAGGGGTTGTTGGGGAGAGAACCCCATCAAAATTCGGCGAAAGTTCGTCTTTTATTGTTGGCATATTGGGCTCAATATTCTTAGTGGCTTCTTTAGGCATAGATGGCTTGATTCGGGTGCTACCGGCGAGGGAGCTTCTTCGAGTAGGATGGGCATGGCTATGCTCAGCTGTGTAGGTTATGATAAATGTTGATGGATCTGTACGGCTTCTTTCCATTTGCTTTCTTGCCAAACATCCCTTTAGACTGCTGCATCTGTAGTAGCTCCTGTTTGTTGTTCGTCAAAGCAAATGTTAGAGTGCCATTAAATAATTAAAAATAAATCTTCAATAAATGTGGTGCAGCACTATTTGTACCATTTCCAGGCTACCCACGCTGTAGCTTGTACGAAAGGGGTAGAATTTATTAGATTCTATAACCTCGCTTGACCACAGACAAACAGAAAACTCAGAATAAACAAACAAATAGAGTTTTCTTTTACCTTGGATATGGGGATCCCTTGATGGGTTTCTGCCCATATTTGCGCCAAGCCCACATATCAGATGAGAGACCATCTTCTTTCACGTGTTGAACCACTTTTTTGTGCTGATTCTTCCTGGAGATTAACATCAATTAATCTCAGCTGCATCAATACCAGTCGAGGAAATCTAACTTAAAAGAAACTGTATTAATTGAAATTCTGAATAAATTTACTGACCTCCTTTTTGATTTGGCCGCACTAGTAGCATCAACAGTATTTGCAAAAGTAGCAGATTCAGGAGAAACAGGCTTCTTTTTCTGCACCTTTTGTCTCTCTTTAACTTCTTTTGGAACAGATATGGATGTGGTGCTGATACTGGTACTCAGGATATTGCTTTGTGGAGAATTAAAGGTCTGGTGCAACAAAGGGTAAAGGGGCTTGTAAAGGCCATCTAGTCCATCAAAATCTGTTGGGGTTTCTTGGAAATTTAAGAGCTCATCTTGATAAAAACTCAAGGGAGCAAACAAGGAAGGTGGGTTGTTCGTGATGTTGGCAAAATCTTCATAATTAGTACTGCTTCCTGACCTTACCACAGCGTGCAGATCCCAGCTGTCCTCCATGCAAACAAATTCATCCATCATTTATCAGCTAAAACAGAAGAAGAGGGAGAGGAGCTGACTTTGTGGTTGGAGTAGATATAAAATTTGAGAGATGGAAACCTTGAAAGGATATATTCCAGGCAGGCTGTATATATATTAAAGGAGAGTGGCGCCTACTTAGAAAGTCTCGGGCTTCTCCATTTAGCTAGACTGGATTTTTTTTTTGCTGCTGTTACTGCATTTCCATTGAGTTGACTTTATTACAAAGTCAAAAACGTATACGATAAATTATGGACCAATAATTTGGATTTTATACATTCCCTTGGATAAAGCCGACTTGCTGAGACTCGTTCGTCGGCCATGTCATCTTACACCGGACTGCATTATTGGGTTTATTTTTTAAAGAAAAAAATTTTAATGGGAGTTAATTTCTGCTTTAAATTGGATGGATAAGCGAAGGTAAAACTCAAGTCTGAGTCCTGCCCCTGAATATATCTCTTAAGGTACAGAACTTACTTAATGAGTATTGCTTGTTATTTGGAGAGCTCGAATTTTTGTAGGCTTTCCAGTGAGTTTAATTTGGCCTCCACAGTATATATTCTCTTAGTTGGTGTAATTAGTAACCTTTTTTCAGCTTTTTCTTTTTATTGAGTTTAGAATTGCATAAACACATGTTACTCAGTGTTTTGATTATTAGTTTTTTTAGTAAAATAAAACTCAAGGTTTCATATTTTATACATGGTAACAGCAATATTAATCTCTTTAATTATATAAGAATCACAGAAGTAGAATCTAGAATTCAAATTCTTTATTCCTTTTAATATATAAAAAATATTTAAATATAATCGAAACAAAAAACACAACCACATGGTTGTGGGTTTTTGTATTTATTAATATATTGTATATATGCATGCTACATTGTTCTACATATTAATTATTTGCAACTGTGGCTCTTGTTATTATTACAAGAGAAGTTCAGAAATGATAAACCTAGGCGTCGCGATCGTCTGGCAGGGGTGGGAATCCTCTAGTGATTGTTATAGTTCGAGCTAGCTATAGCGATGTTGGTGAGTCATGAGTGCCATAAACGGTCCCCTTCCCTTCCTGCACGCCTTAAGGAATTAGGGGTCACCTCTATATTATTAGACCTCTCTACTTATATATATATATAGGGTATAGCCAAACTCTCCGAACTGCCACTCCGGCCACTTGTTTAATTTATTTTATTTATTAAGGATTTCATTAATTGGGACAGATCTATCTTGAAATATAGGGCTAGTGTTTAATTTACTCGTCCTATAAATTCTCAATCGTATATCCAGTACCCTAGCTAGCATGCATTAATCCGGTTGTGTAACCCAAAAAGGAGGGGGTTGTCTCTTCTGTGTAAAACTCCCGATAATTTCAATTTTCATGTATATATTTAGCTTTCCATAGTTTTCTTACTTTCGTGCGATAGAGCTTGTTCTTTATCTTTTTTCTGTATATTGGTCAGCCTTCATTTTATCTCCTAATCTTTTATTATCTGTAAGATTCAGAATTTTGACTTTGATACTTCCGGCCTAGTCTAATGCATGTGCTCCGCCCATTCAACCAGGCAGAAAACAAGTATAGAAACTCAAAGGGGGACCTGCGCGGTCTCAGTACTGAGTCGCTAGCTCGTTCCTCCAAATTAAGTACCCAGTTTTGCCAAATATTTTGTAAGAGGAAAAAAGTTCAATCGGTGGTCAAAGAGAGAAAAGGAGTCGGTGGTCGCCAGCAAGCAACTTGCAAGAAATTTGTAGCACCTACAGCAGGTAGTTTCCATCCAACGGGAAGCAATATGGCAATGGAAAAACAAGCAAGGGATGATCTTTACATGCATTGCGTAGATTCTAGGGAAACTCAAAAAATAAGATATCGGGTCCACAAAGGCCACTACAGTGATCTCATCTCAACACATAAGAATATGCTTCTTGTCTCTGTTCATCAATTAGCTTTTGTTTTTGGGAAAACTACTAATACGCCCTCCACCTATTAGGTAGGTCTCAATTAGGTCCCTCCCACACTAACTGCACTAACATTACCTCTTGGAATCTGGATTCAAGCTATCAAGATTGCATGTGCCAATCTCCTCTTTATTAATTAGACGTTGGTTTTTCCTTTTAGATCACACAACAATCTTAAGCATGTTCACTCTCTCCAATTCTATGCTCACAAACTTTTCACTTTTGAGTACTTGGTGGTATCTTGCATGCTAAAGACTATTCCCAGTGGATGTGTGTTGAAGAGAAATGAAAGTTTCAAGGAGATTGTTTCTATAATAATGTAGTTGTATTATAAAGATAACGAAGGTGGCACTAAAAGGAGCTAGCGCAACTAAAATTGGCAATTAGAAAAGAAGAAAACGACGTGTAATTTGACAAGGCAGATATCATCATCCCATCGACGGAGAGAATGGATGGGCACAGTTTTCCTAGGTTGAGTGCAGCATTGGTGCAATCAATAGGGGAGGGACATAATTGTAGTTTGCCCTTCTTGTTTTTTCTTTTCCCCTAGCGTCTTTTACCTATAAAGAATAGACTATAGAGTGTGGCTGTACGTGTGTAGGCAGGCAACTAGCAAGTAGCAGGAATTGAAAAGATTGAAAGCTCTTGCTGGTTGTGGCAATTGGGAGCTGTCCCACGCGGATAGGTTGTGACTTCCAAGCTCGGGAAGTAACTAATGAAATTGAAAATGACTAAATGCGCTAACGTCAGAATTTGATGTCTCAGTAGTTAGGTTTGCATTCAAACATCAACGCTGGAAAAAGAGCGTTTATTTTTCCTAATATAATGCATTTAGTATATGATTTGAAAATGAGCTGAGGCCCTGTTTCTTATTGGCTGGAATTTTGTAAATTCTCTTGAGTTAAGATTTTTCGTACCCAGATTTAAATGGTATATGCGCCTAAGAAACATGCCAAGGAACTTTCTAAAAATAAGTTCATTCACATGTGCATGGCTACGAACTCCTTATGTTAGTTGTAATTTGACAAATGTCATGTACCCATGAAACAAAAAAGGGAAAGAAATTGGAGCAAGAGTGGGTGAAATTGATTTTAGGAAGGCTATTTGAGAAAACATTATTACTTCAATGATAATTCCATTGTGATCATTATTTTAGCATGATGTTACATTATTTTTTATTCTCCCTTCTTTTTCTTATTTCAATTATAACTTGCTTGGAAGAATTATTTAATTTCATATTCTAAAAATACAAACCGAGAAAAGTCATTCGATACCATGAAATTTACTTCTTATTATAAAAAACCAATTTATTTTTTTACAAAAATAATTGGACATGAGTTTTTGATTTTTTACACCTTTATCATGTTAATTTTCACATATCTGAACAAATTACATCACTTTTGATACAATAAGAATGATAGTCTATTAACTTTAAAGAACAATTATAAAACTTTTTTTCTTCATAACCCAATTTAAGGTATGATTCCAATAGATGGTACAACCCGTTTATCATTAAGGCTAATCTCTTGAATTAATAGTTTGAATTATTATAGCATGTCAAGAGTAAATAGGGTTTATATATATATAAACAAAGCAATTTATAGATTGTGTGTTCCTAACAACATAATCTATGTGGTTTGTTTGTGATGTTTTGAACAGTGCAAACCTTACATTTAAAAGTGTTCTGTGTTTTTTTTCCATTTCTCTTCTACTTCATTCTCTTTTCCCTCACCCACCCAATCTTCCACTCCCCTAACATGACTACTATCTGCAGCCATTCCCCTCTTTCTTTCTTATTTCATTGTCTCCTTTCTTCATTTTGAGTTTTCATAATTACAGTGTTTACAATTAAAACCAAGTATTTTCAAGTGAATGAAAGCAACAATGTCGAGTGAAGCAATTAAAGTAAGAGAAATCATTAAACCAATTATTGTTCTACATGTTAGGTTGTGATGTTACAATAACTAAATGAACATTGCAACAATAATTTAGGGTTTACGAGGGTTTGGTATTAGGATTAAGAGTTTAAGGTTAGGATTTGGTGTTAGGGTTTATGGTTTGGATTAAGGATTAGGTTTGTGTTAGGATTTGATGTTTGGATTTAAGGTTTAGTTAGAACGGAACAAATTGAATTCAAGGACTTCATTCTAATTTTTTAGTTGATAAATTGCACTATTGAAAAAACATAGCCCATTAGATTATGTTATTGAGAACAAGGCAACTTATAAATCTTTGCTATTTTCTCAAATAATTTTTTGAATGTGCTTGTTTGTAAATAAATAAATAAATAAAATGGCATGTGTTAGTTGAAAAGAATAACTCCAGAGTAAATCATGAATTGAGATTCAAAGTTGGAACAAAAAAATTGACAGGGGAAAGTCTTTCAATCAAATGGTAGGTTAGACCAGCAGGGAACAAAATTAAAATCAATGCATGATTCACAACCGACATTTGACCAAAGACCAAATAGCTATTAGCTATTAGCTACCTATATACTCTCTTAAACAGTAGTAGCACTTAATTATCAATTATTATTCTTTTTATTTTTATTCTGAGTAATTGGAAGATAAATAATAAATAACGAATACTATACAAATATTTTGGGAGTGGCTATCCAAGCTGATCATGCAAGAATCTCTTTGTAAATTAGAAGTGCCATGATTCTCCAAATTGATTGTTCTAATTTAAAAATTGTGCAAGAATTTTCCTTCACGTAAGCATGGCACTTTTGCGGTCTGCGGGTGATTCTCGGACAACCAGTTTGCAGCCGTGATCCTTGCGCAGGACCCACGAGTAAATAGTTAGAGTTTGGGCCAGCCAGGAATTCAAAAGCAAGCCCATTGACTTCTACGCCCTGCCCATCAAGAAAGCCCATTAAATGCCCGTCAATAAGTGGACATTAAAGCAGAAACCCGGCGTCCAACTAGTTCTTAAAAAAGCACTGTTCACTGCCGACATTGAAAGGATAGTCAACTGCCAGTTACTGATCCCAAATCCAAGCATTTTTCTTTTCAAAGGATAAAACATGGTGGCGATAACCATGGCAATAGTCATATTGGCCAAAAAAACACAAGAATAACAAATGTAAGTAAATAGCAGGTTAAAATGATAGATCACTTCAAAACAACTTCCATGACTTTTTAATAACAAAATTGTTCTAAGAAATTATTCTGTGATACAACTCTCATCCAAACGTGAACACTATTTTAATGAATTTTACACTCTTAATCGAGGATAAAATTGAGCGTAGATACCAGCAAAATTCCAGCTTACTAAAATGAATCCAACAATCAAATGGTGTGTGAATCAGATTCAAAACCAGTCTCAGCCGCAATATACAGAACTACAGGCATCTCAATTCCTAACAAACAATTTCAGCTTCTCCTGGATGTTAGACTCACTCTCTTTCCCTCAACGGAGAACTTCTTGCAACCTTCCAGCTGCAACCACCACAGAAAAAATGTCAGATCAGAATTGTACGTGCAAGGTCACTAAGGAGCATGAAAGGTGCTGGCTGAAGATCAAAAAGCAGGGATAAACGGAGAGAAAAAGCTGCCATATCTTTCTGATAATTATTACTACAAAATTGTTGGCTGCAAATTGTTGAATGGTAGCTAGATGCACATACCTTTTGCTTCAAGTAAGCAACAGCATCTCTCCTGGAAGTGAAGTTTGAAAAAACAGCTGGTGAGTGTTCTTCAACCAGACTTTTCAGCTTTTTAAGCTTTAATGACTCTCCCGGCACCTGGATAGTTTAATTAATTAGGGACATAAACTATCATTTGCTTAAAATAGCTAGCAATGTTAGGTGCCGCACCTGGTGCAGGAGCCTTTTACACAGGCTTTTCAACTTCACTTTTTGTTCATTAAGTTCCTGCATTTTGGGAGTGTCCTCACGTTTACGTTTTCCTGATGAACAGAAATCAACAGAATCCTTGTCAACAATTTTCGCTTCAACATTTTCCATTTCCAGAATGCCATCACAATTTTGTTTTGCTGAGGGAAAATCAGCAGAACATTTGTCATCAGCATCAGAGTCGTCGTCATCAGATGCAGAATCCTCATCATCACTGTTGTCAAAGGTGGTCTTTTTCCCCTGAAAGCGAACACCAGCTATTTTCTTTGGCCGATCCTTAATACCCAACCCTTGCTTTCCAGATGTAGCTTTGTCCTAAAACAGTAGAAAAATGCAATCAATGACTCCCCTGTCATGTAACTACCCGACACTCCAAACACAGCCCTTGAAAAAAAAAAATTCAAAAGGCACATTCAGTTTATCAGTCATGTTCCTGTACAACTTTTATCCTGCTCCATTCAGGAATTTCCATGAGATATGTAATCGGCATAGGTTAAGAGACTAGACCGGATATTCCATATTAATAATTTCAGAACTCAAGGGATTACAAAAATTTAAAGAAAACATAGCCCAAAAAATAGTATTCAAGGAAAAAAAGTTCCAAAAAAGGACACATACTTGGACAAGTTTGTAGAGATTCTCTTGATCTTCTTCAAAGAACATGGCCCTTTCATTACGATTGTGAGTATCAGCAGTTCTGGTTGATTTCTTTTTGGCAGGCTTTGCTCCAAGTAAACCACCAGATACAAACCCGTGTTTAAAACCCCACCAATCTGGAGGAAGATCTTCAACCTTGCTTCCTGTCACAATGAGCTAAAGTTATTCTAAGCAGTCAATGTTTTCCAATCAGCAGCTGAAGGAAAACCAATGTGAAATATAGCATCTCATAAAAAGCACAAGGATCTACAGATACAGCACAAATTGCATATTTATGTAGAGAAATCTGTGCCAGAGATGATCAAATAAGGTTTATGAGGAACATGACAAAGAATGGCCGAGAAGACCCTTGGATTCAAATGATTTCACTCCCCCAAATTATCTGAAATCAATGAGCTAAAATTAAAAAAAGTTAAACACCTGCCAATGGTGTTGAATGATAAATTTGTTGCAGTAACTACTCTTTTGGATAAGTTCAACAGAATGTAATCAGCATATGTTTCCCAGCTATATGAAACATGATTCAAATTGTCATCATCATTATCTTGACAAGCACATAGAGAAGCTTATCATGCAGACCTGAATCCTTGGTATAAAATCACATTGAACTGCCTTGTCAAAAGCCCAGGGCACTAAAAGCTAAGAGTTAAGGGGAAATAACACAAAGACTATAAAATCATCAATTACTGAAAGACTGCATAAATGCACAAAACACATGAACGAATAAGTAAAAGTTCATCGGAAAAAATCCCAAGACATGCCATTTATCAGAAAAGACACCTGTTGTCTCCATATACTTGTATTTTACCTCCAAGATACCATATTTGACTCTCAAGTGCAGATTCAGACTCCAACTCATTGTCTGGATTTGGATCTGTCTGAGGTAACTCCTCTGATTTTTTTACCTGGGACAAATATTACTAGATTACTAATGATGAAAGATAAAATTCTATTTGAATACTAAACTCACAACATAGATCAAACAAAAGCACGGAGACCAATGGAATAAGAATCTATCAGAAATTGAATATTTCGAAATGAGCTTTCCTCCATTGGTATATTGTATTTTAAATACCCAATAACATGTGTAGTCTTCAGCATATCAATTATAAGTCTAGGTTCTGCAACAAATCCCACATATAGCGATGATGCACACTCAAAGTTCATGCTTTAACCATTTGACAAACATTGAGTTTCCAAGTTTTAAAACTTACAAGAATCCCTGAGAGATCCTTTGAAGAATATGCATTGACAAGCTTCCCCCTCTCTCTTTTATGATATCTGATAAACAATGCTGATGCTGATTAGTATTCCGTAAACTAATTCTTCTATACATTAACCCAAACCAATATGCAATAAAACTGAACTTCTTCAAAGATAACTATAGCAACACACACCACCACTAACCTTCCCCGTGCTCGAGTAGCCTTGACAACTTGTTCCTTAGCATCATTAGTTGCATCAGTCTCAGTTTTTTCTTCACTGCTGTTCTCCTTCACAACCTCTGTTGGACGCAGAAAAACTAAAGACAATTAAATAGTAATTCCAATACTAGTCGAATCAAATTTCATTATAGTACGATCATACCTTCATCATTACTTTGCACAGCTTGCTGTCAAACAAACACAAAAAAAGAAAAAGAGAATCAAAATCCATGATGGCAAATATTATGCAAACACGGTTGAACAATTAAGGCAAAAACAGACCACTTTCAGTCTTTTAAGGATGCTATCAAATTGGGTGGTATCAAATGCCCAGTTATTAGGCTTCTCTACTCCAACACCTGTAGTGTCCTGTTTGTTTTTTACTCTAACATAACCCTTGATCCCCTGTTTATCTTTCCCTAACCCCTCTCCTTCTTCCCATCCCTGAAAAAAAATCAACAAACACGCCATTAAGAAGTGAAACGAATAAATATATCAGGGAGATGGGGGGAATCTACCATTTGTTTCATGAGGCGGAAAGCAGGGGATTCCCTAACGATACCGACGTAACGGAGAGGGGCTTCAGGTGCGGCCATCTTTGCCGCTTTTTCTTCTGCTTCTTCTTTGTTTTCTCGTCGATTTGGAGGTGCCGTCGTTTCGAGGAGTGGAAGAAGGGTAAATTTGGAGAGGGATAGGCAGGTCAAAAACCCTAGGGAAGGGGTAGGGGAATTATCTGGTGGATTTAGAGAGTTTTGTGTTCGGTGGGGATGCGAGGGATTTTAGTGGTTAGGATTTCGATGATGAGTTAGCGGATTTAGGCTGTACTGATCTTACGTGTGTGATTTTCTCTTGTCTTGGCGGTTGTATTCAGTACACGTAAGCGTTTATTTCATTGGGCCGTCGAGGAAACGTCGACGTTTTCCTTTTTCTTTTTATTTTCCCCTCTTTTTCTTGGATAAATTGTGTCAGGGATTTTTTTTTTCTATTATTTGCAAATAATTTTCCACCACATATTTTTTGAGCTAAAAAAAAGGCGATTTGTAGTTTATTTATTCTTTAACCTTAAAAAATAAAAAAGAATGTTGAATCGGACTGATTGTAAAATTTTATTGGGGACAGGAATTTCGTTTTTTTCGGAGTCCATATTCTCAAAATGATCTTCATAATTTTACCTGACCAAAATTATGTCCTTAAAATTAAAATCATTCGACAAAAAGATTTTTAAATTTATTTATTTTTGTATTCAATCATCTACCATATTCCTGGGTGTTGGTATACATCGCTAGTATTCGAGTTAAAATCTCTTCTTCGTTTTTTCTTGTGACTTCTATTTAGATGGCTGAAAACCCTTGTAAAATTATTTTTAAGATTGTTATACTATAAAAAGGCTAAAAAGGCATAAAGACTGGACTTTCACAGTTAAGGTTCCGTTTGAAATTGTAATGATTGTGGCGGTTTAAAGTGTTTTTTACTTGAAAATATATTAAAATAATATTTTTTATTTTTTAAAAATTATTTTTGATATCAGTACATCAAAATAATAAAAAAATATTAAAAAATTTATTTTATATAAATAAAATAAATCTTTTTAAAAAAACATAATTTACACTTCCTTTCAAATAGGCTCTGAAACACCTACAAAACTAGTCCTTGCAAAGGATTGGGAACCTTCAACATCTAAATTAGTCTAGGAGATGAAAGCTTTATGAAATTGTGTATGTACGTGTTTAGTCGTAGAGAATTTTCAGATTTGAGTAAGAGAAAAAAGACAAAATTCCCCCTTTTCTTTATGAAATTATAAATTCAAATTCTTTTTTATATATAAAAAAATATCACAAATATAAATTTGTATTGAAAAAGAATACTACCCAATTAAACTTTATTCCATAAAAAGGAAAGGAAAGATTCAAGCAAAAACTAAAAAAAAAAGAATAAAGGAAAGGAAAAAATAATAACATACCTTATGCCTTATGAGGAATGAGAATATCTTGGCGAGGATTAATGTCAAGTAGAGAAATAAATGATATTGTGCTGCTAAATATTTTTTAAAAAAAAGAAAAAGGGGGAAATAACTCAATCAATACTCATAATTCGGGTCATAAGTTTATATAGTTATAAAAAGTTGATCTAGATTTTTTAGGTTCTTTTTTTACAATTAATTTTTCTCAATTTTATCATTTTATTAGATTATCTCGATCTCATGTACTAAGTCGTGGGTTTCTCGGATTAACCCAGTTGACTTGGATCAAGTTTGTTTTGTTTGATTTATTTGTTGTTATCTTGAGTCAAATTGTCTTTGTATTAGAGTTTATTCTTTTTTTATATATTAAATTTGATTTTTATTATTTTGATTGCTATTTTTTTATTTTGATAATTTTTTTAGTTGCTTTTTTTTCTTGATTTCATTATTAAATATTAAATTGGTTAAAAATTAAGTTTTTTGATTGAGTTCGGGTCTTAGATTTAACAATTATAATTTTATCCTCCGTAAGTTTTTTTTTTCTATCAAATTTGATCCATATTAATTTGATTGTTTTTTTTACGTTAGCAAATTTCTTAAAATGATTTTTTTATTTAATCATTCAACATTAAATTAATCATAATTGAGCTTTTTTATTAAGTACGGGTTTGAGATTTTACGAGTTGTGAATCTTATTGAGTTACCTAGGTTTAGGAGGTTCGAACAAGTATTTTTTTTTTTTAGCTCGTGATTTTTCAATTTCATTCGTCATTATTTATTCAATTGGAAATTAGACTCCGTTATTTTTATTTGTTTAGTTTCTATAAAAATTTTCAATAATTTTAAAAATAACCTGTGTTATCTGAGTTCTTTTTATTTATCATTCTTTGTTGAATCTAGTTTGACATATTTTTTAAATTGATATTTTTTTACTTCATCCTTCAATATTATATTATCTGAGAATTAATTTTATTTTCTAGTTCTATCCTTCAAGGTTGAAGTTTTTTGATACTAGACTTCATGATCTTTTTTAGTTTCCTTTCTATTTATTTATCACAGTCTTGTCACTTAGATTGTGAGTTTGACGAGTTAGCCTAAATCGACTCAATTTATTTTTAGGATTGTTTTTTTAATTTAATATGTTTTAAGTTTCATCCTCTTTTTTTGTTTGCTTTCTATTGAGTTATTTCATCCATATGATTTGGGTCGCAGAGTTTAGTTGATTTTCTTGACTTGCTATTTTTTTATTTGTTTTTAATTATTTGTTTTTAAATTTATTATTCTACGCTGTATTTGATTGGAGTTGAACTTTAAGGTTTTTTTTTTTTTCCTTTTTGCTGACTTATCTTAATTTTATTACCTGACTTGAATATTTAATATGCTTACTTAGGTTGATTTCTTTTATTTTTATTTTTATTTTTTAGTTTTTTATTTGACTGCCTGAAATCATTGCTTCCTCATCTTTTTTATTTTGATAACTATTTTTTTTAGGTTCCATAAATTTTTAACCAAATTGATCCATTTATTGTTTTGACACGTTTTTTTAAATTAAATTATACCATTTTTTTCCCAGTTGAATCTATACCATGAGTTATGTTTGTTTACTTTTTTGAGACAAGATTGCCTCGTCTGAATGTTTTTGTAACCATTTAATTAATATTTGCTTGCTGCAGCGCGGGCCACAAATTTAGTTTGGTTACAAAAGGTGTTTCCTACACAAGTCAAAATTTTGATTCTGTTTACCCCCAAGCATCTACAAGGCCCCCATAAATTAAGTTTTGTTCCTCCACCATCTTTCACGAGCTTGTACCATCAGCTTATAAAACATTGTACTCTGCCAAATCTCCATTACCAAACAAAACAAACCTACCGGCTTGAACACCACAAAACACTCTTCACACAGAACAACAGTCACAAAAAGAACCCGTTTTTGTTCTGCAAAACAAAATCACAATGGCCATGGCCACAAACCTGTATACTTCATATTCTATAATAGCGACCAAAGCCCACAACAACAAAAGTGTCTCTCTTTCGTTACAACCTGGTACTTACACCACTAGCCATGTCAAGTTCACTTTACCAATTCAAAAAAGAACCGGACTTTCAATTTCAGCTGCGAGTACTACTGCGACACAAGTAGAGGGATCTGCAACTTCTAGCAAAGCATCCAGGATTTTGCCTTTTAGGGTGGGTCATGGGTTTGATCTCCATAGGCTGGAACCTGGGTACCCTTTGATTATAGGTGGGATTGATGTGCCACATGATAGAGGATGTGAAGCTCACTCTGATGGTAAAATTTTGATTGATTCTCGATGTTTTTTTATTTTTTTTTCTATTGATTCCATATCAATTGAATGCTTGAGTTCGAAGTTAGAGTTTTGGGATTTAAAAAGATTCGGGCTCTGATCATCCTTTTGGGGTTATTTTTTTTATGGGAACCAATTGGGATATGATTTTGTTTAAAGTAGTTTCATTGAATTGCTTGCAGGGGATGTGTTACTTCATTGTGTTGTGGATGCAATATTGGGTGCACTGGGGCTCCCTGATATTGGGCAGATATTCCCTGATTCTGATCCTAAATGGAAAGGAGCAGCTTCATCTGTTTTTATCAAAGAAGCTGTGAGTTTTTATATACTAGTCATGACTATTAGTTAAGTATTTTATGGGTTCTTGGTTGTTTCTTAAATTCGTTTGTGTATTCTTAATGTTTACGTGTATTCATTGTCAATACTTAGTATAGATTCAACTGTGTTCGCTCATTTAGGAGTAGCAAATCACTCACAGGTTCAGATGTGCTAGTCAAGATGCTTTGAGGAATTTGTTCTGCTATGAACACAATGAATAAATCAGATTTGCTTACTTCAAGTTGAGGATAAGAAAGATTCTATTGCTATGAAAGAAACAAAGAATATCTACACTTTCATAGGCAATAGCAGACACATGTTCGAGTTGAATTGGAGTTACCCTAAATTGAGCAACGTGATTTTCTAACTGCTTTACTTCCCCTGCATGAATTGGCATTTAAAGGTATAGTATATAATCTACAAAGAAGTTATTCTAGTGGGGCTCTAAAATCTCTATGCTTCCTGATTGATGCCGATGAAATGAAACCCGTGCTTGGAACAACTTCAGTTGTTTCTGGTTTGACTTGGGAGTTCAGGGGAGGGCGGGCAAGGATTCGTCATAGGAAATTACCTTTGCATGATATGTATGTCCTGAAAAAGATAAAAGTGACGCTGTCTATATGATGTATACATCCCTAAAGAAGCGGGTGGGGCCTTTAGCACTGCAGAAAAGTGTTGATAGCACTCCACTATTATTAAGAGAGAAAGATAGATCTAGAGAGAAGTAGAGCGATATTAGAACTTGGTGTAGTGCTAATGGCACCACCCCACAGTAGCCTGTCACCGTTAAATTCTCGGTATAAAATGTTTGTCTCTGCTTTGGCTGGGCCTCCGTGCATCGATTATAGTGTATTTTTTTTAAAGTTTATTGTAACCGGTAGAAAACAGCAGACAAGCTTTCACCATATCAGTCTTGATATCACCTTTTGAAGGTTTTACTTGTATTATTCCCTGCAAAAATTATGCATTGGCATGTGTTTTTTAACTCATCTATTTGTGCGATGTATCCGTTTTCCCATGTGTTTTCTTGGCAATCCTACCTTCAAACATGTATAATGTCTTGGTGATGCATATTCCTAGGACTTGCAGAAACAAATTTGCGAATTTAGGATACAAAGAGAAATTTTTGAGAGGAAAGATGAGAATATCAATGTTGTTCCTCAATGAATTATGTTACAGTGATGGGAGTTGATCCTTGTAGAGTTGTTAAAATTGTGACCTTCTAGCTGTTTTGACTCAACTGCATAACCACCTTTCTTACCAAAACTAGTTAAAACTATAACAGTTTCACCATCCAAGTCTCTAATATGCCTCCCCTTCAATCTCTTTGGTAGGTAAGCTATTCTTTCCTTCAATCTTTGCGCCATCTATCACTTCCCCATTCGCATCGGTGACAGTTAAATGTAGCCTAAAGAGGTTTTGGAACAAGCCTTCGACGATCAAACTTCTTATAGTTACTCTCTTGTGGCATTCTTGAACATTAACTACTGTGATAAACATCTGAAATCGTTGGGCGGGATGTTCTCCACTGGAGTGGTGTACTGGCGTTTACATTTAGATGTGAGATAATGACTTGTGAGTACCGACATCAAGGAATCTTTTTATATACATATCTGGATAACAACCTGACAGGATAATCTATCCTGGAAACCACCGTCCATTACGTTTATATCTGAAAATGATTTCATCTAACTTTCTGAAACCTGGGAAATCGTAATGTGAGGTACTCTAAGCAGTTCAGTTATCTGTAATAACCAAAGCTTATCCTATGCTTCATTTCAGGTGAGACTTATGCACGAGGCAGGTTACGAGATTGGAAACTTGGACGCTACCTTGATTCTTCAAAGGCCAAAACTGAGCCCACACAAGGAGTCGATCAGGGCCAATTTGTCTGAGCTGCTAGGAGCAGACCCCTCTGTTGTAAATTTGAAAGCAAAAACTCATGAAAAAGTGGATAGCCTTGGTGAGAATAGAAGTATAGCGGCACACACAGTGGTTCTTCTCATGAAGAAGTGAAGTGAATGTCTTGAAATGTATACTGTTTTGGATAGGGCAATTGTACTTCATTGGCATTGTTATATACTGCTACACAAATAAACCACTGTGTCCTCTCAGCTGATATCATCGGTGTCTCGTATAAACATTTCCCTTTGGTGCAAGTTTATCCGAAGATTGGTTTTTTATGCTAGATATGGTAGCAATTGGTCAGCTTATTAGTGTTTTGCCTTCCCGAGTACCCATTCAGATCGCACCGGATTCGGGTTTCGTATTATATAATCACCTTGGTTCGAGTCCCTGGCGAGTGCGGGACTGAGTTAGGTTTTTATTTTTAATATGTTCATGTATAATAAACATAACAATTTAATAATGTGCATAAAAAATAAAAAATAAAAACAATATTAAAGGCGTATTTGTTCTTACTGTTCAACTTGTTTTGAAATGTTTTTTAATTGAAAAAAAAATTTAGATGTTTTTTTAATGATTTTAATATATTAATATTAAATTTAAAATTTTTATTTAAATAAATTTTTAATTAAAAAATATTTTTATAAAAATACATTACGACGGGGTTAGGAGGTGGGGTGGGTGTAGATAGAGGGCGAAGGTATGTAAACATAACAATTCTTCTTCTTCTACTATTTATCAAGAATTATGCAGATTGGTTTCTATCTTACTTTCTTTTCTCATCCTTCCAGATATATATGTGTATGTTTGTGGATGGGGTCATGCGATAGATAAGATTTAACTAAACTTCTAGGGAATAGAGAACTTGTCTGGCAAATTAACTGACTTGTGAAAACTAGTTCTTAGAATTGTGGATTTTTTTATTTTATCTAGCTTTACTTTGAACTCTATAGTTTGTTTACAAGTCTGAAACAAGGTAATTTTTGTGCAATTAGATTGCAAATCATTAAAAATATTTACTTAACTGGAATTGTGAATATATAATTAATTAAAATATTTTATTCAAGTTTATGATTTGAATTTATATTATATATTTTGTGTTATGTTAAAAAAGTATTTTTGAAAATATTTACAGGAAGCGAATTCAATGAGCAACAAGCTTCTTCTAAAGTCGTATGTAGGAGGAGCGGACAACATGTTTTTTCAGCTTTACGTGTTTTGCCTCTACTTTGAATGTCAATTGAATTTTTCACGTTCCTCATGTTTGCAATTTGGTGTCATCAATTACTTTAATTTTTTTTCAATGGAAGAAACTTAAGAGTAAGCCGACCAAACATCCAAAACTTTCAAAACACAACTTTTTTTTTTTTAGTTTAATATGGGTGTTCAAGCCAGTTTACGCGCACCTCGACTAATCTCACAGGTCCTGAAGTTAACGATCATGTAAGCCTCCAGTAACCATCATATGAGCAACTACAGGGCTCGAAGTTAAAATAATAGAAAAAACAAATTTTTTTCCTAAACTTTTACTTTTATTTGAACAAATCACTGCCAAATACTAATTATGGTGTTCAATCTCTACCTAATGACCTAAAAATAATAATGAGAGGCTGATCTGACAGAAACTTCAATAGTATATATAGCTTCTACTTTACATTGGATCAAATCAACCCTTTACTTCCTAGCAAAATAGAGTACGATTTGACAGAATAAAATGCAGGGGGATAACATGTGATTATCGGTATAAACAACCTTGTAATTCACACTCTCCCAAGTTTAAGATCTTCCTTCATTGGCGTGTGCGGATAACAAATTTGAAAGTTTCAACCCTCCACGTGCGAATTCTATTCTATGAACTTTGACAGGAACAAAAGTGAAATTCCACTGAAAGTGTAAGAGAGAAAAACAACTTCGATCCAAGTGGTCACATTCGTATATTTGGACCATGCATGAGAATCTCACTGGAAGACCTGTATTAGTAGCCACCCTTGTGCTATGCACATTGTTGACGCATCCACTGTATATCAAAGCCACCGTCCATCTTTAATTATTATATATTTGTTTTTGTATTTTAAAAATATTTTAAAAAAATTAAATTTTTTATTTTAAATTAATATTTTTTGATATTTTCAGATCATTTTGATCCGCTAATATTAAAAATAATTTTTAAAAAATAAAAAAAATATTATTTTGATGCATTTCCAAGTGAAAAACATTTTGAAAAACAACCGCAACCATACTTTCAAAAACCCCTAAATATATTCTCTTACCACCTTTATATATGCTTCCAAACAGAAACATTTTCCATTACCAAATCAAGGGCTTGTCAAGTTTTATATTGTTTGATTGCTATTTGGTGATTATATATCTAGCTTTTGTATTCAAAAGTCGTGTTTTTTGTTTTTTGTTTTGGGTTAATCTGTAATTATGTACATGAAAAGTATCTTCGATTAATGTAGTGTAGTGGCTTTGTCAAGATACCGCACTTGTTGTGCATTAACCATCCGATCGGATACTTGTCAATAACGTTTCATTCTATATATCCAAAAACTACTAGAAATTTCTTCATTACCAAGTATTTATTTATTTTCTTTATTTATAGAATATAAATGTATGTATATTTTTGTTACAGTACTCGATATCATTTCAAATTACTTTAATTGCGAGCTAAATTTGATTATATTTATTTAAAGAGCACTGGAGTACGTACGTATCCCATTATATTATTTTTTGTTGTATAATTAATTGGATATATTTATGCGCGGATAAATCACACATGTTTGTAGAAACTCCCAAGTGGAACACCGAAAAGCTTCACACCGCAATATTTCATTTCAAGCCAGCAAAAAAAATGAAACATAGAAAAGAAAGGACCATGGTCAAACTTTTTGCCTGCCAGTCTGATCTGAGACTAGAAAAAAGTCAAAAACAGACATATAAACCGCTAGCACGAGTTTCTGGCGTGCGTCTCGTTGGGGAGCATTTATAAAACGGGGGCCAGAGGTTTGAATGTGCATGTGAAGATATATGTGGACCACGTGTGGATGGATCCATATTGTCCACCGAGAGTCGTAGTGTAGGGGAGGAATAAGGGGGACACCGTCATGATTAGCGGAGTAGGTGTTGCTACTCCTCCTGCTTCAAAGAAGGCGGGTTAAGTTCTTATGTGATAACATAAGTAATAATTCATTCACATGAAAATATATTGAGTTGGAGTTTTATCGCGACTTAATGAGATGGCATAGTATTGACAACCGATATTAAGAAAATAATTAATTCATTTTTCCCATTTTACGTGACTCTTTTTTTCTTTTCTTTTCTTTTCTACGGTAAAAACCCCATTCCAATAAATAAAAAAAATGATTGTTAAGTAAATACATGATTACAAGAAACCATAAGGGCTGGGAACAGTTGGGTTTGGTCCATGCTTGAAACGCTCTCAATTCAATCATCTAGCAATGAAGTTCATAAATTGTAGAAGCAACACTCACTTCGGCAGGCTAATAGCATTGCTAAGATCACAATCTTGTAAGATTATGCGGGGTCTTTGTGGAACCGATTCATCCCACGAATCCTTACAGTTGAAGGTAAAATATGACATTGGACTTGAGAGAATAGTGAATATTAAGTTGGGCTTTCAGTCCATTTATTTTGGTTATGTTGAAAATGGATGGAAAAGCCATCATTTACATTCAATGGACCTTGACAATAGCACGTTGACCCATACCAAGCTGAAAGAATATACTTTCGGTGAAGAACATTTTAAAAACACGAACACAAATATATTTATTTTTAAAACAACATGTTTCCCGAAGATTTGCAGTTATTTTTAGACTGTTAAAGAACATAAATAGACAAATTAGTATGCCAACTTACTTTACACGAGATTGCAAAAAAATCTTACGTGGAAAGAGAGGAGAGAGAGGTCCC
Source organism: Populus trichocarpa (assembly GCF_000002775.5). Lineage (NCBI taxonomy): Eukaryota > Viridiplantae > Streptophyta > Magnoliopsida > Malpighiales > Salicaceae > Populus > Populus trichocarpa. The sequence continues at coordinate 15,056,367 of NC_037287.2, read as the reverse complement.
CACTTGAAGAGGAGTCGAAAGCGTGGCCCTTCACGTAATGTAATTATGTAAGAGGTCATAAATACACACCTCACAGAGATCATGTTGTAGAGATTGTTGATAGAAGCGAATATATTCGAAATGGAATCCTACATGAATTGCGTTCGACCTTATTACGCTATCAAAAAGTAAGCAGATGCACTATCGCCAACAAATTAGGCATGAGATTCAATTCACTTGACAGGCAAACTCAAATCCAAATCGAATATAAACTCTTCTAGTTTGATGACCCCGGCCCGTGCTTTCTCTTTCTGGTTTTTGGCCACCCTCTAGAGACACCAACTTTCAATCAAAGTTCTGGAGGTCCACAGAGCAAAAGGGCAAGCAGAAGCAGCTGGGGCAAAAATATGCACGGTTTGGAGAGCGTAAATGTAATAGGAATTCTTGTTTTTCAAAAAGTTTTTATTTTTTATTTTTTCATGTTCGGTAAAGTATCAAAATAGTTTAGCACACTTGTAAATTTTTGTAGAAAACCTATAACATGCAAAACAGTCTTGTAAGACTTATTCGGTGAGATTTTAGGACCCTCAAATTATAAAATCAATAATTTTTAAACATATTATTATAATGAATAAGAGAATAAATATTTATTCTTAAGAATAAAAATGTTAGTTGTTAGTTTCGATACAATGAATTCTATGAAATTAAAAATATATTTATATTGAGAATAAAGATTATAGACCTTTTACCAATATGATCTAGGGATATTTATACTTTTGGAACCCTGTAGAAAATATATTTCTATTGAGAATAAAGATTATAGACCTTTTACCTATCATCTAGGGATATTTATATTTCTGGAACCCTGTAGAAAATATATTTCTAAGGGTTTAAAAGGTTCTTCTACCCTTATAACACTTATTAGAGATAAATATTCCTGACATCTCATGTTAATATGGGATGATATATTTGTTAAGTAATATTTATTAGTTTTATTTATTAAGGGTATAATAATATTTTCAGTTTAACCTATATATAATTCCTTTGTATTTAGGTTAACTTATGCATTCATAATAAACAGATTATTCAGAATTGTAGCCTCCTTTTATGTTTGATCTGAATTACTTTAACATGGTATCAGAGCCTAGTTGATCGAACCCTTGGCTTGTTAATTTTATAGAACTCGCTGCCCTTGTAGAAATCATGTTCACCAATGTCAAAGCCACTGCTCGTATCAAAATCGTTATCATCATCCACTTCATTCTCTGTAGGATGTTCCAGCACGCTCAATGCATTCCTTTGAAGCTTAACTTCAGATCCATTTTTCAAAACATCAGACATGGGTTGTTTGACCTATTAAAAGATGGAGGATGAAGATCAGGTTTTGTGCTTGCGGCTGAAGAATTAATATCTGAAACTTTATTTTAGATTCTTCAGCTTCTGCAATTTGGTATTTCTATTCTGTCTCTGCAATTGTTTTGGTATTTCATCTTCTCTTCGGTTTTTGCAATTTGGTATCAGCTTCTGCAATTTGGTGTTTCTGTTCTGTCTCTGCAATTGTTTTGGTATTTCGTCTTCTCTTCGGGTTCTGCAATTTGGTATCAGCTTCTGCAATTTGGTATTTCTGTTCTGTCTCTGCAATTGTTTTGGTATTTCATCTTCTCTTCAGTTTCTGCAATTTGGTATCAGCTTCTGCAATTTGGTATTTCTGTTCTGTCTCTGCAATTGTTTTGGTATTTCTTCTTCTCTTCGGTTTCTGCAATTTGGTATCAGCTTCTGCAATTTAGTATTTCTTCTTCTCTTCAGTTTCTGCAATTTGGTATTTCTTCTTCTCTTCAGTTTCTGCAATTTGGTATTTGTGTTCAGTTTCTGCAAAAAATAAAAATAAAAATTTGGAGTGATATTTTGTCTTCCGCTTCTGCAAAATCTGGTATTTCAACTGTCCTTCAGTTTCTGTAATTTAGTATTTCTGTCTGTCTCATCTTCAGCTTCTGTCATGGCATTTACTACCAAAGAGATTGTTTGGTTACGTTGGTTACTTGTTAATATGAGAGTTTTCTTTTCTCATCCTACTCCTATGAATTGTGACAACCAGAGTTCTATTCAAATTGCTCATAACTCGGTTTTTATGAGCGAACTAAGCACATTGAGATCGATTGTCATCTTACTCGTCATCATCTCAAGCATGGCACCATTACTTTGCCTTTTGTTCATTCTTTCTTGCAGATTGCAGATTTCTTTAACAAGACGCATTCCATATCTCGTTTTCGTTTTCTAGTTGGCAAACTCTCGATGCTTGTAGATGCCGCATCGTGAGTTTGAGGGAAGATGTTAAGTAATATTTATTAGTTTTATTTATTAAGGGTATAATAATATTTTCAGTTTAACCTATATATAATTCCTTTGTATTTAGGTTAACTTATGCATTCATAATAAACAGATTATTCAGAATTGTAGCCTCCTTTTATGTTTGATCTAAATTACTTTAACAATATTATTGACATTAATATTAATGGGGAAGGAGAGATGAATATCTCTGATATTAATATTTTATGTTAATATTATACAAATAAGCAAATAGAGTCTTATGACCCATTATGAGGCCTATACTAACCTTCAAACTTTTAGCCCTTTATACTTGGCATACTGCCAAACTCACGGTTAATAGGTATGACGACGAGCTAGACACATGCCCAATTAGGCTTGGCACATCCAAGGGTGATGGGTCGAAAAGGTTGCCAAATCCATGTCTAATTGGGCTTGGTGTGCAACCAAGTCTAAGGGCGATGGACCTGACAATTCGTTAGATCCATGCTTAATTGGGTTAGGCGAGCAACCAAGTCTAAGGTTGTTGGGTCTGATAGCTCGCTAAGCACATGTCCGCTTGGACTTGACATGTAGCTAAGCTTAAGGGCATTAAGTCTGACAACTTTCCGGACCTGTGCTCTATTGGGCTCGGCACACAGCCAGACCCAAGGATGCTGGGTCTGACAGCTCGTATTACCCTTACTCACTCGAGCTAGACATATAGTCAATCCCAAAGGTGTTGGGTTTGACAATTCACTGGAATTACCGATGAAATTTTAAACGGTATCAGTTTGTTGATAATATTAAATCAATCACCAATACAATTACAAACAATTCTCTTTGTCGATGATATGACATACTCATCGATGGAGTTACTGATGGAAATATGCCGATAATTTTTTTGTGGCGCGCTTTTTCCGTATGTAAATTCATTAGTGAGTTTAATTAGCGATGAAATTACTGACATAATAGAAATCACCGAAGATAATTTTTTTAGCAAACAATATCCGTCTGTGTTTCCATCGGGAAAAGTTTTTCTGATAGAATCAATATCTTAATATCGACGGGATAATTCGTTGGTAATATGTAAAATTCTAGTAGTGATGCATGCATGCATGCATGTATAGACACACGATATATTCAATTTAATTTCATACACACATATAAGAGAATAATGGAGTGTGTCAAAAAACTATCTCAACTCAATAGCTTAAGCTGTTAGGTGATGTACAAAAATATAATTTATATTATTCTCTAACACACCCTCTCAAGTGAAAGTCCTTTGGGTTTGAAACTTGCATATGCCCAAATCACATTGTGTTTAATTTTTATCAAATAAATAGAGATTATGAGATTCGAACTCGTGACTACTTGGTCATTAAGACTCTAATACCATGTTAAAGAACTATCTCAACCTAATAGTTTAAGCTGATAGATGAGGTACAAGGATATGATTTATATTATTTTCTAATAGAATGATGTCTTGATTCTTCATGAAATATGTTTTAATGTTATTTAAACTTTTTTTTTCATCTCTTTAATCTTAGTTTTTTTTAATTGCAAATAAAAAAAGAATTTTCTTGACAAGTTTTTCAAATTAGAGCCAAACATTTAAAAATCATGCAAACAAATAAAACGGTTTATCAGTCGGTGTTGAAAATTGCTTTCCTTACAAATAAACAACAAGACAATATAATAAACATGCATGTTCTGTAACTATTCCCACAATGTGATCAATAATAATGCTTAAGGCTTGATCGACATTGTGGTTTAACTATTATTTTGTTATTTTTGAAATTTTTTTATGTGATTTAAATTTTTTTAATATGTTAATATCAAAAATAAATTTTAAAAAATTAAAAAAATATATTATTTTGATATATTTACAAGTAAAGAACATTTTAAAATATAATTTCCACCCTACTTCCAAACATAAACTAATCTTTTTCAATACCTCTAAGGCATAAATAATAATAAAAAAATACCTTAAAAAACCTCTATAATATTCTACACTTTTATCATAAATAAAAATGAGATGTTTGAGAGTACGGTAACAATTATTTTTTTAGAATGGTTTTTGTTTGAAAATATATCAAAATAATATTTTAAAAAAAATATTTTTTATACCAATATATTAAAATAATTTAAAAATATATAAAAGTTTAATGTTAAGTAAAAATTTAAAATTTAAAATTTCATGAAACTTAAGCGCCAAAAAAACCACCTACGATGAATCTTTATCATTAACTAATTTATGAAAAATTTAAAAAGCATGGCTATCTCCGACCACAGATATCCATGATATTTGAGAAAAAAGAAATTCATATTCACGCCTTAGCGACTATAAATACTCGGTGAATGAAAGCTGCAAACTATCATTCTTGCATAAAGCTTGTCTCTGTTTGTTTACCTCACCTCAACATACGTGTATTAACGCCAGCCATTACGACTGCATCAAAAGTCAAAACTCTCTATAAAAATTTGCTCTCTCAAAAACATCTCTTGTTGAAATTCTTGGTTACAAACTCCTGGTGAATTAATTTGAAGAAAAAATGGTTTTCAAGTTGAATAACCACTTGTTGTCTAGTATAGCAAGCAGCAACGGACATGGTGAAGACTCCCCATATTTTGAAGGCTGGAAAGCCTATGACAGTAATCCCCATCATCCCACGGAGAATCCAAATGGGGTTATCCAGATGGGTCTTGCAGAGAATCAGGTAACTAACTAGCTAGGTTGAATATGATGTTTTAATTTGCTGGTTCTTGAATTTCCATGAAGATTTTTCAGCAGAACATAGTCACTGATTTTTGTTTCTATATGAAATGCAGCTTTGCTTTGATTTGATTCAAGACTGGCTCAAAAACAACCCAAAAGCCTCCATTTGCACTCCTGAAGGAGTTAATGAGTTCAGAGAGGTAGCTATCTTTCAGGACTATCATGGCCTGCCAGAATTTAGAAATGTAAGGAAATATAAATTAATTAAGAAAAAAAAATGTTTTCTCATCTTTAAGTATATATGTGTAATAGCTAAATAATTATGGACATTACGATACAGGCTGTAGCAAAGTTCATGGAAAAAGTGAGAGGAAATAAAGTTACATTTGATCCTGACCGCATTGTTATGAATGGAGGAGCTACCGGAGCTCATGAAACAATTGCCTTTTGCTTGGCAGATCCCGGCGAGGCATTTTTGGTACCTACTCCTTATTATCCAGGGTAATCTACCATTTACTTTACCTTTTATTTTCTATCTTCTTTATTCTAATTTATTGTAAATATTCTTCAAATAAAGGTAGATTAGTTGAATGATTAATTATAACAGTAGTAAGCTTCACCTTGACATTTCGCCCACCTATATGTGGTGAGTGGTAAGCCTTGACCTTTGCTTTCCTCCATGGCCAAGAAGGAGAGAGTCAAGAGGAAAGTGGGAGGGAGGGTGACTGCAGAGAGATTAATTATAAATATTTGATCATAATGAAAATACTATAGATTAATTTATCTAGAATTTGGCAACCTTATCATTAAGTGCATATAATAAGTACCGATAATAAACAATTTGTAATGTTAACATCTTAAGCTATTCATGAAATGCCAGAATCAATAGTTTTCAGACCTGCTTGTATAATTACTTTTGTGGGGGCATGAACATATACAAGTTGGGGTCCCAAAAAGTCATCAAAACTACACTTAGATTCTTCTCTGTTGCAAGACTTATGGGGTGTCAAGACGAAAAATGCCAAACTAGGGGGAGGAAAGTGAGGCCAATCTTCCGCATTGGTCTGGTCTACATTTATTTTGCTTGACTTCATAGTTCAGACATATATGTCTCTGCTATATATTGACTTTTGTGGAGGATAATTCCCTCGTTACTTTTTCCTAATTTCTATAGCTGTCATCCGACAATGCTTTAGGCATATACGTAATTGAATTAAATGACAATAACTTTGCTAAACAAACTTAACATGAATGATTTGAAAGTGGTAGTAGTAGTGTTAATGACAACAACAATATTAGTAATTTGTATTACTAATTAATTTATGTGCTTCATCGCAGATTCGATCGAGATTTGAGATGGAGAACAGGAGTAAAACTCATTCCAGTTGATTCTGAAAGTTCTAACAACTTCAAGGTAACAAGAGAAGCCTTGGAAAATGCCTATGAGATGGCAAAATTAGGCAACATCAAAGTAAAGGGCTTGCTCATAACCAATCCATCAAATCCGTTGGGCACCATGCTAGATAGGGAAACTCTAAGAAGCATTGTGAGCTTCATCAATGAAAAGAACATCCATTTAGTCTGCGATGAGATTTATGCAGCCACGGTTTTCAGCCAGCCTGATTTCATTAGCATAGCAGAGATACTACAGGAAGATATTGAATGCAATCTTGATCTTGTACACATTGTTTACAGTCTGTCAAAGGACATGGGGTTCCCTGGCCTTAGGGTTGGCATTATCTATTCTTACAATGATGCAGTAGTGAGTTGCGCCCGAAAAATGTCAAGCTTCGGATTGGTATCCTCGCAAACTCAGCACATGATAGCATCAATGCTATCAGATGATGAATTTGTGGGGAAGTTCATTAGGAAAAGCAAAAGGAGGTTAGCCGCAAGGCATAGAATCTTCACTTATGGACTTGCTCAAGTAAGCATTAAGTGCTTGACGACAAGTAATGCTGGCCTGTTTTTGTGGATGGATTTGAGTGGACTCCTCGAAGAAAAGACATTTGAAGCTGAAATGGCACTATGGCGAGTTATAATCCATGAAGTCAAGCTCAATGTTTCGCCAGGTTGTTCTTTTCATTGCACAGAGCCAGGGTGGTTTCGGGTTTGCTTTGCCAACATGGATGACCAGACCATGCAAGTTGCTTTGTCAAGAATTAGAACATTTGTCAATAAGGATGTCGACACCAAGAAGCCTAAAAAGACCCTACGCTGGCAAGGCAGCCTTAAACTCAACTCTCCTCGAATATACGATGATTTCATCAATTCCCCGCACTCTCCCATACCTCAATCGCCCCTTGTTCGAGCAAGGACTTAGGCTGTGTTTATTTGTTTGAAAGAGATTTTGGAAAATTATTTTTCAAACTTTTCTATTTTTGTTTGTTATTAGAAAAGTTGGTCAATAAAAAATACTTTCCGGTCAATGGAAAACACTTTTTAGTCAAAGAAAAATTTGGCTTGGTTTCCAGGAAAGTGTTTTCTTTTTATTTTGGGACGAAAACATTTTTCAGAAGTTGTGAAAAATTTAGAAATGTCATATTATTTGCTGATTATATCAAATTTAGTCCTCAAACTTTTGATTGCTATATATATTTTGTTTTGAATATTTTTTTTTCAATTTCATTCCTTAGAATTTAATTTTTATATTAATTTTGGTCCTCATTTTTATAATTGTTATTTGCTTTTCCCTTATCATTTTTTAATTGAAATTTTTTTTTATCAAATTTGATTCTCATTCTTTTGATTGTTACTTATTTTATTTGAAATAATTTATGAAATGTTTATTATTATTATTTTAATTTCTTCATCTTTCAATTTTTTATTTTTTAGATTTGATCTCTATTAATTTGATTATTATTTATTTTATTTGAGATAATTTATGAAATTATATTTTTTTTTTCAATTTCATTCTCATTCAACTTTTTAATTTGTAAGATTTGTTCCTTATTATTTTAATAAACTTGAAAGAAATAAAACATTAATAAGTTATTTTCCAACTCATTTTCCATAACATAACTAAACACTGAAAAATATTTTTCAATTTATTTTCCATTATACTATCAAATATCAGAAAATAATTCACTTTCTTGGAATTTACTTTTCCGAAATTCACTTTAAAAAAAAAACTACTTTCCAGCAAACAAATAGAGCTTTAGATAAGAATCTCAATTTCATCCCTGCATTCCTATATACGTTGCTTAGGGAAGATACTTTGGTTAATTCTTTCCTATTGATCAAGATATGTATTCAACCACGTTTTTTTCCCAAGTATTCATGCAATTGTGTGTGTTTGTCTATTTTAGAGTGTATAAATTTATGGTTTCCCATAGAAATAACGACTATCTACGGATAATTGCAAGATCATCCCATCAACTACCAACTTATTATCCATGAATGTATGGATTTTAATTATTTCATTTCATTGTATCAATTGTTTTTATTAATTATACATGATCACGCACTATCATAAAAAAATAGTTAATTTTATTATTTTTTATGGTAATTTTATTAGAGAATAATATAAATAATATATTAAAATCTCACTTAATAATTTAAATTATTGAGTTGAGATTATTCTTTAACATGATATTTAAATTTTAATAATCAAACGGTCACAAGTTCGAATCTAAGTTTAAATGATTATTTGATAAGATTAATTTAACCAATTAACTTAAGGTAATTGAAGTTTTTTTTTTCTCGAAGCAAATTTCTTTCTAAAATAATATTGTAGATGATGAATAAAAATTAAATAAATAATTTTACTTTTTTAAAAAATCTAACTATACCATTATTAATAAACTTCTTTCCACGAAAGATAACCAGACTTATCTTTCGTAGTTAATAAACTTCGCCACTTCATGGCAAATCCTACTATTAATCACTAGCAGTCTTTTAAACAAGTTCTGAGATGCATTAACGGTACACTGGATCATAAGCTTCTCATGACAAAGTCTTCTATAACTACTCTTCAAGCGTATTGAAATGCAGATTGTGCAGGCAGCTGTGATGTTCGAAGGTCCACTGGAGGCTTTGCTATATACTTGGGTAACAATATAATCTCTTGGTCAACTAACGTTATTATTGAACTTTTTTGGCTTCAACTTTTGCTCAAAGAACTTGGCATCAAGCTATAGCAGCAGCTTCAATATTGTGGTGTGACAATATTGGAGCAACTTAGCTTGTCTTGCAATCCAGTTTTTAAAGCAAGATCAAAACGCATTGAGTGTGATTATTATTTTGTCAGGAAGCAGGCATCACAAAAGTTTATGCAGGTCTCATTTATTTCCAATGAAGATCAGCTGGCAGATATTTTTACTAAATCTTTGTTTAGACAACGGTTTATGGAGATCAGAGGCCGGATTAGGCTCCTAAACAAGCCATGATATTCTGCTGTGTTCAGTTAGTGTATTTGAACTTAAAGGCTAGAGTAGCTCAGCATTGATCATTATTAATTATAATTAATGAAGACCATCTGGCAGATATTTTTTCTAAATTTTGGTAGGATATCTTTCGATCATTGTATATATATATTTTAGCTTATTTTATTTATTATCATTACCAGTTTTTTTTAATTATATTATTAAATTAACTGTACTCATCGAACAAAATCAAGTTAATAACTCAAGTTCTGGATTTTTTTATTTTTTTAAAAACATTAATATTGTCTCAACATTAATTTTGTTGAAAAAATTTAGCCGATCTCATAGCATAACATGGAACACGAAACTAGTAAAATCTATATATTATGTCAAACTATATTTTAATCACACCAACAATTAGAATCACATGTACAACACAATCAACCTCTAAACTAAATAAATATTCGGTTCTTATACATGTGATTGTAAAAACTTTTACAAAAGAATTGACTAAAAAAGAAAGCAGTCCTTTTACCAAATGGCGTTTTTTTTAACAAATAAAAAAATATTTGTTTTAACTTGAAATATTTTCTATTTATTAATTACTATAATGTTTTGGAAGGAAATTCCCCTGAAATAGAACCCGAAATTTGAAATTACTTGATCAAAATCAATCAAGATGGTATTGAAAAAGAAAAGGAAAAGGAAAAAGGGGGAGTCTTAACGAAAATAGTTTGATAGATGCACTTGTAAGAAAATTGAAGTCAATGTACTTGATCGATGGGAAGCGGTAAGTTGGACTAACCATGCAACTTTCTCCCTTAGAGATATTGTAATTATTACACATGCATGTGTTCATTGTGATGCTGTTTTTTGGTTCATGAATCTCCCTTCTATTTCCTTTTTTGAATATATATATATATATAAAATAGAGTTCATTGTTTTCAAGAACCATCCAAAAGCACATTGCACAATTATAATGTGAAAGATGTTGTGGAGTTTTGCTAGCTGACCAAATTCATTTAATCTGTATAAAGGTTTTTCTTATTTTCAAAAGGTGTTCGGGAGGATCAAACTAGTCATGAGAGCGATTATACTTCCTCTTCAGCGTTTTTTGTTCATTTATGTGTGGAAAATCGGTCCTCGAAATGTATGAAATCAAGCCATTCATTATGATTTTTTTTTATATAAAAAAATTCATATTGAAACTTCCATGCCCCGGTATTGAAATTCGGCGCGGCTTATAATTTTTTTGTTAAAAAAAATCGGATATGTATTTTATTTTGTTGTGTTTTTTTATATAAAAAATCCAAATGTAAATTGAAAAAGTTATATGAGCAAAATTAAGATATTTTATAACATAGAATGAGATATGCATCTCATTGTGAAATTTAATTAAATATTAAAAAATAAAATCAAGAAAAAATTTAATTACATAAAAGGATCGAAACAAAGGAGGGTGAGAAAAAAAACATTAATTAGAGGGATACCAAGTTTCAATTTGAGGGTTTAACTTAATTGAAAAATAGCTTTAATAAAAGGAAAAAAAATAAAAAAAAAATGAGGGTCAAATTGAAAAAAAAATAAAACAACGAAAAATTTGATTAAATGATGAAATTGAAAGAACAAAAAACCTTCAACAAACATACAAAGGACAAAATTAGAAATTTTAAAAAATGAGGACTGAAATGAAAAACCAAACATATGAGAAATTGCAATTGAAGGACTAAATTGAAAAGAATAAAAATTCTATAAATGGAAAATGAACGAAATAAGAAATTAATAGAATAAGGACTGAAATTAAAAAGTAAGAAACAAAGAGGATAATTGTGTACATTACCTGTCGGGAGAGAAAAAAGAAGAAAAAAAATCAAATGACCACCGACGACAATCCGACCACCTTGAGCTGCCACGTGCCACTCCAAATAAAAGAAGACACGATGTTGCATATAAGGATACGACGGATGGCCAGTTATGTCCACTGGGTAGCGTCACACGCATCGCTTGAATGACACAGACGCCACCTACGTGCTGAGCATGCTCTGACATCTTTAAGCATTAAAAAATTCAAAAAATATGAAAAATACCAAAATGCTTTCACGTCCTCAGCAATTACACAAAATACCCATATAAAAGTACAAAAACACCTCAAATGCTAAGCTTATGTTTTGTCTCTTCCAAGGTTAAAGATGTAATTACATAGTATATTAAAATTTAAAAACCCCAAAAGACCCTTATCCGGCAGTGCAATAATTTTTTAACTCTAGAGGCAAATACGTATTTTTACTATTAAGAAGCTTATGCATAGTCAAGAACACCCTTGATTAACAGTTTTATATTTTGTAAACTTTAAGGGCAAAAAAGTATTTTTGCTTTGCAAACAAAAATAAAAAAGATATCAATACCCCAACCCCAAGAGGTTTAATTTTTCTGATCAAAAGACACAAAAGTAACTTTACTTAGCCCAAGATATATTTTACTATGAATTTGACTACAATAAAGCACCCACAACATTTAGTTTTTTAGGTAATTTAGTTTGTTCAAGAATGGGGTATTTAATTTTTTAAAACTTGTTTATCAAACTAAGTCATTTGTTTGCATGTAAGCGTCATTTTTATAATATAATAGATAAACAAAATTCTTACTTTCCTTCGAGAAAGTTACTAATTTCTTAATTGAAAACCTAAAGGCTAGGTACTCCTTTCTCTTCTATTCCAAAAAAAAAAACTATTAAGGTTATGTTTTTTTATTGAAAAATATTTTTTTTTTAAAAGTAGTTTTCTTGAAAAGTGGATTTCTGGAATTATTTTCTGATATTTTGTAGTGTCATGAAAAATAAATTGGAAAACATTTTCCAGTATTTGGTTATATTATGGAAAATAACTTATTAATGTTTTATTTTTCTTTCAAGTTTATTAAAATAATAAGGAACAAATCTTACAAATTAAAAAGTTGAATGAGAATAAAATTGAAAAAAAATTCTAATTTCATAAATTATCTCAAATAAAATAAATAACAATCAAAATAATGGAGATTAAATCTAACAAATAAAAAAATTGAATGATGATGAAATTAAAATAATAATAATTACAATTTCATAAATTATTTCAAATAAAATAAGTAACAATCAAAAGAATGTGGATCAAATTTGATAGAAAAAAAATTTCAATTAAAAAAATAATAAGAAAAAAACAAATAATAATCATAAAAATAAGGACCAAAGTTAATATAAAAATCAAATTTTAAGGGATAAAATAAAAAAAAAGATTCAAAACAAAATATATAACAATAAAAAATTTGAGGAACAAATTTGTTATAATCAACAAATAATATGTCATTTCTAAATTTTTGACAACTTCTAGAAAGTGTTTTCCGTCCAAAATAAAAATAAACACTTTCCTGAAAACTAAACTAAATTTTTCTTTGGCTAGAAAGTGTTTTTCATTGATCAATTTTTTTAATAATAAAAAAACATTAAAAAATTTAGAAAAGAATTTTTAAAAAACTATTTGCATAAAACAAACAATAACTAAAAAATTAGTAACTTTCTGAAAGGAAATTAAGAATTTTATTCAAGTCGGGCTTGTTTGTGCATCATACATGGGCTACCAGAAGGACAGGACTGGCATAGCCCATAAGAAAAATGTCTCAGCATAACGTGGGATTTATGAGAAGAAATGATTTTACTCATTTCTATGCACTTGAAAAGAAAGGGACGGGACATTGTTTCACACACACACACACACATGGAGCAAAGTTTTTAAACCCGGCCCGGTTCAAGGCCCGGGTTCCGGGTTTTGACCGGGTCGGACGGGTCAATTTCTATTTTAAAAAATTTCAAAAAGACGTCGTTTTAGTAAAAAAAAAAAAAACAAAAGTCAACGGGTTGCAACCGGGTTTTTGACCGGGTCAGCCGGGTCATACCGGGTCATGGCTTATGCTATTTTTTCATCAACCCGGCCCGGTTCCAGCCCCGGGTCAGCCGGGTCCCGGGTCGACCCGCCGGGCAGGGCCGGGTTTCAAAACACTGATGCGGAGCTTGCTTAAGAATCATTTACAGTGATGTGTAGACACTTCAACTACCAACAGGATGATTGAGTTCATCTCACATCATCACTGCTAATCAAGTTGGAAGCCGGTGGATTAATGTCTTTTTAAACTTGTTCGTAACGATCCTTCTCCTACAAATTAATAAAGAAGTGCTAATAATTTATGGCATAAAGGGGCTCTATGATGCGGGAATTAGGATTGAGTTTGCTCGAACAACCTCAGAGTAGCCGGGTATTGGTGGACGAATTCCATTACGGACGACACAGTCTGCAATCAGATAAGCACATCCATTCCACGAGCATGCCAACAAATTATTGGCACCAGCTAGCGAGTTGAAAACAGAGTTTGTGACATAAACCTGCACGCCACTAATTAATTTGTGGGTTATTCGGCCTTTCAGATGCATCACCTGTTTTCGTTCTCAAATATCTGGGTTTTATAGGGCCCATTGTGTAAGACTTGGAGTTTTTTTTTTTGTAGAATCTTGTAAAAATGATAATTTTCTTTAATTGGGAGGGCCAAGGATGGCCTGGCTCCCTCTAACATCTAAATCCATACTTGGGCGATTTACACCTTTATTCTACCCCTTTACATAAAGTGCGATTTCCTTGTTAGCAAGGGGCCAGTCGGCTAAGTCGAAAGGGACAATTTGCAGGTGCTTTTACAAGTAGTTTAATCTTGGAGGTTTTTTTTTTTTTTCCCCAAACCAAGGCACTTTTGAATTTTTATTCCCAAAATAGGATAACTTCTAAACTTATTTATTAAAGTAGGGTCTTTTATGATATGCTACATTATTTTCCATGCCATCTTTTTCCAGGAAATTAATGAATATTCAATAAATTCATCTTTTTTTTGTTTCATTAGTTACCAAGAAGAAAGATGAACCTGAACATGATCAAGTGATCCCTTGTTATTACTTAAATCTTCTTTGTTTAGGCTATGCCGGGCCGTATTATTATTATTATTATTATTATTTAAAAATGATATTTAAATATCACAAGCATGTTTTCAAGAAAGAAGAAAAATTAATGACTTCCCAACTATGTCAAATATATTGGTTTCATTTTAATAAGATGATAAAAAAACAAAAAAGATCTTATTACCCATCTGTAGTGCCACTAAATCTTACACTATGGATTTCACCCTTCCATTTTATTTTATTTTGTTATTTGGGCTTCGTCTCCTCTTTTATGCAAACCTCATAAATAGTGATGTTTCTTCTTCTCTCCCTTCAAGCATATTATTCTTGTATTTTTCATTAAAGGGATAAGCTTGATCTACACACAAAGAGAATCTATATACCAATCCATAGACAAAGAGAAACAACTTTATCTTCTCTTGATCTAAAAGAAATAAAATTGTGCCTCTATTTTACTTGGATTTTCTCACTAAAATCATTAATATTAAATTTTATTAGATAAAAACTATCGAGTAACCTTACAAAAATTAGATAAACACTATCTAAGTATATTTATTAAACTTGATTTTATTATTGAATTGTGTTAAGCATTATGACATAGATGTAAATGAAGGATAACGAGTTTGTTATTGAAACTAATTCTTGATTAAAATAAATCTCAAAATAGAATCAAATGACTTGATGATATAGATAATGATGAATACTATATATTTGGGTCATGATCTTGTTTTTTTTTGTTTTAAAGGTTAACCTCATGATTTTTCTGATTAATAACAATACTTGAATAAAATTAAAATTTGTCAACATAAGCATGATTGATTTGAGACGAGAAAATGTCATATTTAAAATCTTTTTCACTAACAAAATTTTATCTTTTTTTATTCAGTTTTGAGCCTTAAATGTTTCTGAGATAATAATTCAAATTAAAATCACCTCTCATATTAATTTTTGAATGATGAATGAAACCCTAGAAATAAAAAGAAATGAGAAAAATACGAAAGAGATAAAACGTATTTCAAAAGTCAACGGAAAAAAATAATCTCCTGAGTATTCTTAAAGGGATGATATGTCCCTTAATGATGTGTAATTCTTTATCTGGAAAAAAAAATACTATGTATGATGAGATATCATTCATCCAATGAAAAGGAAAGAAGATTTTGGGGGGCAAAAGGAGAACTTTTCTTATTAAATAATTAATGCAAGTAACAATCCCTTGTAGACGTATTTAAGCATAATAAATCATTGCCCCCTGCACAACTTGTTCGTATTATATTGTAGAATTTCTTAGTGGATTTGTTGATCTATACAATTTTTTCACCTTTAAATACTGAGATAAAATAATCTCTGTAGCCACATCATTGCATCATAATATGTCTCCGTGATTTCATCTACAAATCTGCTTGAACGTTGAGGAAAAGGGGCTCTTAGTTCTTACTGATGGAGCTGCTAATATTTTTCTAATCGGAGGACCCTGTGAAGTAAAGAAGGGTTTGAAATTGAATTCTTCTATTACCAACACTCACTTGCAAATATGATTTTGAAACCAAAATTCGTTTATTTTCTATTAGTCTTCTGTACACATCTCTTGACTATTAAGCCTTATACTTTAATCAAACCCATCGTCATAGACTATACAAAACAAGCACCCTGTTTTTTTGGGTTCATCTCCATTGTGCTTCCAAGTTGTTTTTTCTTTTTGTTTTTCCTGTCAAAAGTCTCACCACCATGTCCTTTTCTTTTAACAGATAGCACAAGCATTTGGATTCTCCTCGTCTCTTACGACACGGTAATGATACTGAGGTGGGTAAGGATTGTAATTGTAGTAGTTTTTGCAAAGTGCCATGAGATCAGCCATCTGTTGTTCGTTAGGGTCCTTTTTATCACCTTCCTTCTTGCCTTCGTCTTTCTTGCCTTCGTCTTTCTTACCTTCATCTTTCTTGCCTTCGTCTTTCTTGCCTTCGTCTTTCTTCTCCTCTTTAGCTGGTCCAACAGTCAAAATCTCTGCGTGCCAAATTTTTCTCAACTTGCTCACCACATCAACAGGATCAATATCTCCAACTACTGTCATTTTCTTCTCCTTCATGTCCATTGAAATGGAATCAATTCCTGCATGATAAAACAGGGCAAAGGTATTGCTTCATTGGGATTGAATGGAATGAACCAAAACAGGAACAAATTCCATGTCCAGAACAGAAAACAAAGATATTTACACTTCTAAAAAGTGGAACTTGACAGGATTTACTCAGTAACTAAAGAAGTCACAAACCTGATAAGCGCGAAACAGCTTTCATGGCCTTTTGTTTCCCCTTGTCATCATGGAGGTCCAATTTCAACACCACTTTCTGTAATAGAAATAGAAATTAGTGGGTTAGAAACAAGAAAGTAAACAAAATACATACTTCAACTACAGACAAGGACCTGTAGAAAGAAGGGGATTTTCCTATAAAGGACCAAAAGGGAACACAAGCCATGTATTAAAATCCAAACTACTCATTGTCTTTCAAAGAAATAACAATGAAGTGACCAAGCTGAGACATCAAGAAAACTCAACAAGATGTCTGATTCCCTAATCTACACATGTAGTCGCAACATTGACAAAAGCAGAAAAAAGACTAATGCTTTATCATATGTCAACGAGGGGAAAAAAGGGTAAATTTCACAAGAAATCATAGTTTTATTACCCTAAAGAAAGAACCAATAAATTAAATCAAATTGAACTAAAACAAAATTCATATTTTTGATAGGAAGGTTAGCAAGAATGGAGACTGGATAGAGGAAGATTCACCTTCATTTTCAGTTGGGATTCAAAGCTGAGACCTAGACTCAAGAAATTAAGAAAGTAAATGAAATAAAGGATAAATTAACAAGGACACGCAAAAGAAGAGGAAAAGCGTAGATATATAGGCACAAGAAGGCAATGAACGAAGCTTCTAATCCGTGTTGAACAAGTGTGTAGGCAGGTAGCAACAGGATTTCATTTAATAAAAGAGCCAAAACAAGTCGAACAAAATTAAGTCGCGCATAACCTCAAGAAACCCTTCTCAACAAGGAACCAAATGATCTTGGAACAAGTCAAGCAGAGGACTTGGAGCCTAGCTAAGTCCAAAGCCTCTGTTGGGTTTTTTTTTTTTTTTACAAACACTCGAGGTTCCTCTAGTGCCTAAGAGTCGGCTTTCATTTACGCTAGCTGTGAATTTTATTTATTTATTTTAGGAACAACTCTGGTTCGGTTTATGTAATAATGGACATAGAGGAATTAAAGACCATTTGGGTCCTGAATTGATGAATTTGGATTTCGCCCATTTTGAAGGTAATTGAAAAGCTAACAACAATTCCACCTTTTAATTAGCTAAACCTTCCAATATTTTAAAGAAGTTTTGTGTGATATCATCGCCTATGTAAGACTCTAGAGAAAAAAAAAAAAAAAAAAAAAGAAGGTTGCAAAAGAAAAGGAAAAAAAGGGCACTCAGTTTAGGTTCCCTTCAATGTTTAGTGATCATTGAACTGGAGTCGATGGTTTCTGGGGTCAAGGGGTAGTATCGGAAAACACTAAACTACAGGGGTCAAAGTGGAATATTACTGAGTATAGGGAGATTAATATATATATATATATATATATATATATATATATATATATATATATATATATATATATATTGATTCACAATTCCAAGTTTTATTAAAATTTAAAAGTACACATAAATCATTAGAATGGGAAGATCTATAAGTGAATTTCATCCTTAGATTATGATCCAAGGATTTATTTATATATACTCTTGGATTTACGTTGTCATCTTGACGTTCAGCATTACTTTTTTATTTTTTCAAAAGAGTAATGCTAACCTGCTAGTTTAAGGTGACAAATCCATCTGGAGTGATTTGCTTACATCATAAGCCGAGTTGATAAATCATTATCATGTTGGGACAATGACTCAGTTTAATTAATTAATTATATATGTGTGGCAGTGGTTTTCCAACGAGCACTGAGGACGGAGGAACGCTATAGATAATTGAGAGGTCGCAATTATTTCTTGCAATTGTCCAAAGTATAATTCAACGAGTGACATACTTAACCTAAATCATCGACGGGCCGATCTTGAATAGCAACACAGGCATGATTAGGACAGCCCCTAAAAAATAAACACCCTAACGTGGAAATCAAGAGAATAGTATAAAATATAAATTAAAAAAGGAAAAGAACAAAACATGAATTAGTTATTAGGTGAAGCTCACAGGCTACAACGGCTGAAAATCCTTTTTAAATATATATATATATATATATAGACAAATAATACCCAGTAATTTAGCCACTATAGACAAATAAACCGGCCCATTTAGGACCTGGTTTTTCCATTGCTTATATTATTATCTGCACCCGTCAAATCCCAATCTGTCTATTGATGGAAAACTTAGAAAATGTCAAGAAGCCTTCAGTCCTAACCTGATGCGCATGTACTTATCGTCATCAACTGGTTGTACACAGTACCTAGCCTTTATGCTATTTTGTTTTTTCCTTTTAAAAATATTATAGTTTATATATTTATAAAATATACATATAATATAAATATTTTAAATATAATATTATAGACATATAAGTATTTGTTGGTGTTTTGAGAACATTAAGAATAAAAAAAAAATATAGTATTTTAATTTTATAACATTATTTATATGATTATTATATAATATAACATGTTTTGTATTCGAAAATATTTTCTAACTATATTATCTAAATTAAAGTATTATATGCATTCAAACTAATATGCTTTTATATTATATATTAATATATCTGAATATATTATTTTTAGTAATTTATTATTTTTTAACAATATTATATTTTAAAGTATTTTATTAATATATTATTGTTTATATATATATAAGAATAATGAAGTATTGTATCAATTTAGTTTTTTTATTCTTGATGGAAAGTGTTTTTCAATCATTTATATAAAAAAACATTTTTCTCTATTTAAAACTTATGTTTTTTTAATTAAAAAGTGAATTTAGTTGATATTTTTTACAATATAGTTAAATATAAAAAAAATCATCAAAGTGCTTTTTAAAAAAAAAAACACTTTCCATCGAACAAAAACAATTCCTTTAAAGCCCAACAACCCCAGTCTATAGCCTAGCAATTGACAGTTAATCCTACTTAAAACAGATAGATGATGAAGTCCGTACACCTCGTGATTCTGAGAACCAGCCCATATATAATTTGCCAGGCAAATGTTGACAGTGGTCCAGCTACCGGTTACAATCATGTCAGCATATACTTGTTCAAATGCAAAAACTTAAACCTTTCAACCCAGGAAAAACATCAGAGCGAATTGAGTGGTGAATGATCATATCAAACTGTTTTCTACACACATCCTTATTCCCCAACCTTACCAGAGCACCATTGCGTTCAAATTTATAAACTCCCTACGGGCTCTAGTTTCATCCAGCATTTTAAAGAAGTTGAAGAAAAGAGAATATCCTCGAAGAAAAATTTAACGAGCTATTTTAAGTAATTTTCAGATTACTCAATCACTTTATTTCACCTAATACACAGAAGAAACCTGCAACTTGCAAAGTCTGCTCAATTGTACAATGATACTTCGTAATATTCCTATTATTCTTCAACTAAACTACAGCCTGTAGGGATGTCTGTGCAATTTCTAGGGCCTCTTTCACTGAAGATGCAGACTGAAGTTCGGATTTATCAGCAATAGGCTGGCTCTTTGCAAGTTTAGGGAGCAGTTGAAATAACTGACTGCCGATTGCTTATCCAAACCACCAAGCTAAATAAGTTACCAACATACCTCGGTACTTCCGCTTCCAAGCAGGAGCAATGATTAACTATAACATCTTTCAACCAAAAACACTGAAGAATGGTGAGAGACAATATATATATACATATGAGACAATAAGCAGGAAAAACAAACTGCATTGCCAAAATCGATCCAGGTCGCAATTTTAATTAGGATCAAAATTCCCAACTTCAATTGTCTCTCCAACTGCCAACAAGAGAAAACACGAACCAAAATGTAAGGCATTATAATTAATAATACACCATATTGTGAAAAAAAGAAAAGAAAAGGAGCTAACATGTTTGTACCATTGTCTCCAAAAACCTGCCACCGTGTTTTTCTTTAGCTCCCTTCATGCTAAAAAAACCCTGAATAAAAATATAGGAGATAATCATATCTGGATTTCATGCGTAAACACATTCATCTAAAAGGGCATTTCAACAAGGAAAAATGCACTTTCAGCACATTTTAAGCCCCGGAAATGTGAGGGTGAAAAATCCGTACTTGCGTGCTAGTATGGGCAGTAAGTTATGTTTCAACCGTGACCAAATAAATATAATAAGGTAACTATGGATAAATACTGTTTTATTTTATTTTTTATAAATAAAAAATATTTTGATAATATTTGATACAATACAGTAGTTATGAGTATGTATTATCTAGAAAAAAAAAAGAAAAAAAGAAGAAGGGAAGAATTAAAAAGAATGTGAAGAGTCTTTATAATATGTGTAAAGGTATATGGTGGAACAAGTCCCTAATAATCAATAGTATTTCTATCAAGATTAAAAGTGTTTTAAAAATTGATTCTTGATCTGTTTTATCTAATTGATTGCACCTTAGAGATTAATAAGTGTTCGATGATAGCAACAACATGATGTATAGAACTTGAGAGTAAGTTCTTTCCAACCTAAGAACAATAATATAGTCGGGTTAGTAGAAATTACGGGTTCTAATTAGTTATATAGATATTTACAATAGTTAGATAGAGATATGTTACAAATAGATTTACAGATAATCTAATAAGGCTTTTATAGACAAGTAGGATAGGGTTAGGTCCAATAGTAGGCATTGTCGCGCCAAACTAGCATAATAATAATAAAATACCTTAGTTTTTTATTTGATTGTTGGATCGTTTTCATATTTTTCCTGAAAATTCTTGAGGCCTAGTTCTATATATATAAAAAAAACAACAAAGCTTTAAAAGATATCAAATTAGGCCTTGATGTTTGATTCATTTTTTTTTCTAGATTTTTCTAGATTTTATGTTATTTTCATATTTTTAGCAATCTTTTCTTTTTTTGGTTTTAGGATTCTGATTTTTTCTACCTTGTTTAAGTTTGGTTTCAGGCCTATTTCAGTCAATTATTTATCTTTTTATGCCTGCTGCTATCCTTATTATACTTCCTCCTGCATCAGTATGAAATGAATTTAAAGATTAAAAATCAGTGAACATATAACTCGAAACTCGTCATGCCTGCGTGTATAGTATATCCATTTTCAAGTTTGATTACAGCTATATACCCATCAAAACCAGTTTCTATGTTCTTGATGGAGGCTCATTGGTCAACAATATAAGAAAGTCAACATTTATACTATAAGGTTATTTTAAGAAAATAAGCTATATAGATACCTATTAATATAAATTGAGAGGGGGGAGTACCTTTATAAGGTTAACATCATTCTCTTGATATAATTCTTCTTATTTCTAAGCAAGTAGAGGAGTGAAAATTCTTTGCAAAAAATTATTCTCTAGAAAAATGATATATCTCAAAGAATCAAATAAAAAATATAGATTAAAGTTTATCTAACCAGATTATCCAGGAAAGATATGTATCAAAAGAATAAAGTAGTATTGCCTATTTTTTTATCATTTAATTAAAATAAATTAATTTATTCTAGTTGTATTTTTTTTAAAAAAAATAAACTTACAACGTCTAAACATCGTTTCTTACAACAAAAAATAATAATATAGCCACGGGACTGGGCCCATGTCTGCCTCTTACAGATGGTCATTTAGAGGAACAGTTTGAACTTTTTTGAAGATGTGAAAGGCTTAATGACTATTTATTTCGGCCTTCTTGTCCAAGGCTATTCATGGACCTCATGAACTGGTTGGATCCACGGACCAACAAATGTGAGCCGTACACGGCAGCCCAGGTGGGATATAGGTGATAGACACAGCTGGCAGCTGCCCTGAGCAGTTCTTCACTATTCTTGGAAGACTCTTCTAGAAGCTAAATGTACCAATTAAGTAATATTTTAAAATAGGTGGGGAAATACTGTATTTTTTTTCTGTTTTTTTTTTATTTTACATGTTTTTTTTTTCAAGATTGTTTTCTTCTTCTTTTTTTATTCTTTTTTGTTTTTGTGTTTTTATTTCAAAATTATTTTTGTCAATTTGTTTTTAATATTGAACTGGTTGAGAATTTAGTTTTATAGTTTTTTTTTTAAAACATTATGGATTGTTATAATATTTCCCTTCAAGGTTTTTTTTTCTTTTTTTTTATGAATTTTATTTTCAAAATAGTCTTTGTCGATTTTAGTTTCTTTCATATTGAGCTGGTTGAAAATTTTGCTTCGTAGTTTTTTTCTTTAAAACATTGTGAAGTGCTACAATGTTTCCCCACATGGTTTTTGTTTTGCTACAGTGGTTCCCCACATGTTTTTTTAAAATTATCTTTGTCGATTTTTTTTTAATATTGAGCTGGTTGAGAATTTAACTTTAACTTTCCCTACATGTTTTTTTCCCATTGTTTTTCAATTTTTTTTTCCAAAATTGTCTTATTCTTTTTTTTTGTTTTTTTTTCAAAATTATTTTTGTCGATTTTATTTTTTTAATATTGTGCTGGTTGTGAATTTAGCTTTGTAATTTTTTTCTTTAAAACACTGTGGATTGTACAGTGTTTCCCACATGATTTTTTTTCCTTTTTTCATGATTTTTTTTGTTTGTTTTCCAGAATTGTCTTTGTCGATTTTATTTTTTTCATAATGAGCTGCTTGAGAATTTATCTTCGTAGTTTTTTTTCTTTAAAATACTGTGAATTGCTATAGTGTTTCCCCATATGATTTTTTTTATGATTTTTTTTAAAATTATCTTTATCGATTTTATTATTTTAATATTGAGCTGGTTGAGAATTACAATTGTAGATTTCCTCATAAAACATTATATATTGCTACAGTGTTTCCCTGCATGGTTTTTTTTCCTTTCATTTTTTTTGTTCTGATTTTTTTTAAAATTATCTTTGTCAATTTTATTTTTTTAATATTAAACTGGTTAAGAATTTAGCTGTGTAGTTTTTTGCTTGAAAATATTGTGAATTACAACAGTTTTTCGCTATATGATTTTTTATTTATTTTTTTTATGATTTTTTTCACAAACTCACGATAACGCACAAACATGCCACAAGCCTGCAGTATCGCACGGGCATGGCATCTAGTCTGTATCTAGATAACGTGCTTAAATATTTAATCCCTAGTCTGAATGCAACGAATATTATTTGGAGGATATTTATTAAAACCTAAAATATAAATATAAATAGGAGTAGATAAATAAAGAAGCCACATGAATCATCAACAAAATGCAATGTTCAGACAGGGACAGATTAATGCTTCTTCTTCTTCTTTTCTTCTTTCTAAACGCACCAGGGCAGAGATATTACTCTCACGATAAAAGTTGGAAATTGGATGCTTTTAATGCTTGTATGACTTTCTTCCTCTACAATAGCCTTGATGAGGAGCACAGTGTTTTAAGCGATGCAGAATCAATTCAGTAAAATCCAGGTTTTCATTTACAAAAATCAGAACGCACACACGAGACTTTTCGCAAGTGGCAGGATATGTTCCCAGTTTGCAGGTGCATGGCTACTTTGAAAATGTTTCAAACATGGCTGAAAATGATGAGAGACATGGACCACCTTGTGGGAAAATAATATTACTAATAATAACAACAATGAATGGATTACGATGAATTTTAATCATCCTATCGAACTAGACAATTGGCAAACAGGTGGTGCCATCCTGCAATGGCTAAGCTGTTTGTGACTCTATTCAGATGGTGGCTAGCTGGGCGATCCACAAAGAGGACTAAATTTTAGTTGTAGGCTTGTGGTTTGTAGCTGTCTTGTTGTCCATTTTCTCCCATCATACACAGATGGAATACTCTCAACAAGTTGGCAGGAGTTATATATATAAAAGAACGTAGATTCCAAGCGAGCAGGAGAGGGCGGAAGACATTGACACAAGTTCCATGTACATTTGTCTCTTCTGTGAATTTCCACAAAAAAGTATTCACTATTCACCTTCCCCTTTTTTCTTACAAAAATTATGGAAATAAAGGCAAGAGAAATTAAACAGAGAAATTGAGATAATCCAGAAATGATTCTTTTCTTCTCGGACTTTTGTGTTCCAAGTTGAAAAGCAAAGCACGCCATGAATTAGAGAGCATACAACAGAGGAGGTCAAATTACAAAACCTTAATTATGGAATTTACAGCAATATAGAGCCATACTAATGCCCTAATTGAGGGCATTTGCTCCACAAAAAGGAAATTGCAGCAATGTAATTCCACAAAACCAGCAAAACAAGTGTTGATCTAGTCTTTGGCTGCAAGAATCAACCACCTATACATTTGTTCTGCAACAGAATCAAGACCTTCTAGGGTAGAATAAGTAAAAATCAATTTTCCAGTCCCTAATTCGCCTGCCCTGATCATAAAACCAAAGGACTAATACATCCATTTCAAATCAGAAACTGCCATCACAACTCCAATAAATACAAAAGTAAACCTTAATTAGTACTATACATATTTTTTAAACAAAACATCTTGCACTCAACAAGAAAACAAATTAAGCCAAGAAAGAGAAGTAGAAGAGCACGTTTCACACATAGAAATGCATGCTAGAACTCTAAACTTGGCGTGTTGGAGCCATATAATCTCTAGTAACGAGGGGGAAAAAAAGAAGAAAAAAAACCTGTATGAAGATTCACATTGAGGTTCAACATATGCCCATGTTCATCTGCCCACATGAACAGATTGAACCTGCAATCGCGAAAGTACCTAAAATATTTTCAAACTTTCAAGTCCCCGTCTTGGACAAAAGTCCGGACTTGCATTATATTATAGGTTGAGAAACTTTCCCATGATCCAACAAATCAAGTACCTCTGTCCTGCTCCTTACAATCCTATGAAACACCTCTCTGATCTGCTGCTGTAAAGGCAACAATCCTTCTTCCATTCTCCGGCAAATCTCTGCCAGCTCCACCACCTGTGCAGCCGCTTCCTCCACCTTCTCATCCTCCGCAGGAAATTGGAATCCATCAGCAAATTCCATCAAACTCTGCCCCAACTTCTCCATCCTTTGCATCTCCTCTAGCAATCCAGCTGACCCTTTCTTCTCTTTCTTTTTCCATTCCTCTCCAATCTTCTCCTGCATCCCAATTATGCTATGTGCCCACCCAAATTGCTTTGGAATCTGAAAATGAGTCAACAACCCACTCCTTTCTTGACATGGTATCGCAGCCACAAGAGCCCACATCACAAAAACCATAACATTACTCATTATATAAACAGGCTGAACCAACCCTGTTGATTCTCCACCTCTCGGTACCGCCAAATTAGAACACATAGCTTGAATCTGTTTTGCAGCAGACCAGTTTTTAGCCACAACCATTGATAAAGATCGAAAGGAGCCATGATTAGCTCGGTCCTTATGATTACCCCCACTGTTATTTCCTCTCCTTCCAAAAGACCAAGTTCTCTCTGCATACCTTGGATGATTACTTTCTTTATCATCAATTGCCAAAGCAGACATCAAAGCACTCAAAGCCTTTTTAGCTCGCTTAACTTGACCATCACCAATTGGTTTCTGCTCTAAAGCAGAAACAATAATCTCAGCCAATTTTTGGCATTGACGAATAGAATCAACCCCACCAGAAACCGCATTACAAATGTCAAGAACTTTAACAGCACGCTCCATATAATCACTTAGTGAACGATCCAAAGGTGGTTTAGATATTTGAGAAGGGTCACGCCCCATAATTAAAACAGCTTTGAATTCTGCCTCACAGCACAGTAAAACATCGACTAGTTTTCTTAGCCAAGAAATTGAGAGAAATGACTCGCCAGAGAAAGGAGAATCTTGATTATCAGGAGGTGATAGTAATTCAGCAAAACGATCACCGATGTGCCTTTGAAAAAGCTCCAAGTCTTCTAGCTCTTGCTCATGGTTACCATCCATAGCAGTTACCTGGTTTCTTCTAATGCTGATTCTGCCAAGAAATGATGGCTGGTGCTCTGTAGCAGGCATCTTCAATTTTTTTTTTCCTTTTTGGATAAAGATTTCAAAAGGAAACACCACAGGTGATTGATGGTGCTTTTTTTCTTTTTCTTTTTCTTGAAGAATGGTGGATAAGGGGTAGTGTTTGTGTTTGCGTTTTTAGGAATGCGAGGGGAGAACGGAGGAAGAGAGGAAGAAGTCAGAGAAGGACAGGCTTTTTTTTGTAAGATAAAGAGACAGTTGCGCAGTTATATCCGAGGGAGTGGATGGTTTTATGCCCTTTTGTCTTGTGCAAGACCGTTTCTTCTTCTCACGGAGGCTTCTTCTTAGCAATTTTATTTCCCCAAGCTGCCCAAAATTGTTGGCTTGGCTGGCTCCTAGGAAATGAAAACCTTTTTTTGTGTGGAAATAATTATTATTATATAAGGAAAAGGAAATTAACGGATAGGTGACATAAATGCATGTAAATTGAATTTGGACTAGCTGTTTTTTAGAAATTTAATTTGAATTTAATATTTTTTTATGTTCTAATTAAAATTTAACAATTTAAGAGAGCACATCACTTATTATTGTCTTGTTAATTATTTCTTGATTTGAATTATTATCACCTTGTTAGCATTCACAAATTTGATAAAAGCAATGATGAAAAAAGAATATGATAAAAGGCAGGTTTATTTCTCACATGGCAAAAAGGTTTCAAACTTAACAGAATTAGAGGTTTCAAACTTAATAGAATCAGAGGGTTTTTTTTTTTTGGTATTGTATTATTAATTACTTTTTAAAATATTTTTTGTTTGAAAAAATATTAAAATAATATTTTTTATTTTTATATTTTAAAAGTTATTTTTAATATCAGTACATTAATACGATTCAAAAATATTAAAAAATAATTTAAAATAAAAATAAAATAAAATTTATTTTAAAAAAATACTTTTAAAATACAAAATAAATTGCGCTTACTATGTTAGCTAATTAAACTAAACTAATATATTGATCCTTCTATCAATCATTTGTATTGCTCATGTTCCTTCCTTTCTTTTTTCTTTTTTCTTTTTTCTTTTTTCATTTGCAAATCAACACTGTAATCACCTCCTTTTTTTACAAAAAAAAAAGAAAAAAAAGTGGGGTTCTTACAAGTATTCCCCTGGACCCCAAGTGATATTTCACGTGTTTTATGGAAGGAGAAAAATAAATAAATTGAAAGAAAGTTAGTGTGTCACGGACAAAATGTATGCTGTCTCCATTTAATGTCGTATTATTATTCCAAAGCCACTACAAATCAGAATTTTTAGATTGTGTTTGATATCATGATTGTTAGAAGTGATTATTTTTTAAAATAATTTTATTTTAAAATGTATTAAAATAATTTTTTAAAAAATATAATTTTTATTTTTAATAGATCAAAACAATTTAAATATATTAACAAAATTAATTTTAAACAAAAATAAATAAATTTTTAACAAATAACATTTTGACAGCAATACCACACATGCTATTAAGATATAATTAATGTTACTGCTGATGTTATTCCCTATTATAAATGGACAAGGGAAAACAACAAGAGAAAGAAGGAAATATTACTTCATCTATTAAAAAAGAGAGAGTTCTTTTAACATATGCGTTAAGGATACACATTAATTGATTTAGATATTTGTAATTATATATTATTGATAATATCGATTGAACCATTCTAATTATATCTATTCGCATTTATATTTAAGACTACATGTTAGTTGTTAGTGACGAAGGATTGAGTGAATTTAGTAAAACTAGTGGACCAACAAACGAGTTTTTTTACAAATAATTAGATTTGTTCACGTCATCAATTTTAATTAATAACATTGAAAATTAATCTTTTTTTATATACACAGAAGAACAAGTTCATCGCAGCAAAGGGAGGCGTCTCTAGTCTACTCTCTACGCCCCATGTATGTATGACAAAAGATTCTAGTTTAAACGTCAGACACAAAATGATTAATTAAGAAAGAAAGGATAAATCATTTTCTAGTCTCTAATATCGTATCTAAAAAAGGGTTAATGTTGTTATTGTTAATTTTTATATTTTGAATTGGGTCTAGATCATGTTTTTAGTCAAGTTTAGCAATTACTCATACAATATTTATTATCCAACATGTAAGAATTTTAGATATTTATATTGGTCTGAGACAATAACTATATAAAAAATCCATTATATATTTATGCTTCCTAAAAAATTAAGCCAAGTCAACAACAGCTTAAAGATGATTTAACATGATTTAATTTCTAATTAAGAACATTTTGATAGCGTGTTGGAAGGGTGAAAGGTGTAAAAATTCTCACTTGTTGTAATAAACCTTTATTTTGTATTGTATGGTGAGAAATTAGGGATAATTGATGATAGTTGTACCTCTAGAAAAGGGTGTCAATGAAAAGAATATTGTCATAATCTGTTTTTAACCTTTAATTTTTCTGTGTTTTAAAAAATAATGTATTTGATTCGATTTAATTTTTTAATTTAATTTAATTTAATTTTATCACGATAACAATAAAAAAAAAAGAACAAAAAAAATTCAAGAAGTGAAAAAAAAAGAAAAGAACAAGGTACTAAAAAACAATATTGGGGGTTTTGCAAAAGAAAAAATAAATAAATAAAGAGGAGGATCAAGAAAATTTGGAAGAGATCATACACATTAATTAAGAAAAGAAAATTAATTAGAAATTAGATGAGGCATAATTAATAAGAGAACCAACACCGATATCATTCATGATACAGAGAGGTGCAAGGGACTCCATGCTTCTTGGAATGACCCATTGAGAGCTGCCTAATAGGATAAGTAGGAAACATCATATCTTTGGTCTAATAATTTATAATTTGAATCTTAAGATATCCTTTCCTGCATCATCAATTGAGAATGACTAAAAATATTAAAGTTTTTGTTAGAGAATAATATAAATCATATCCCGGTATCTTACCTAACAGCTTAAGCTATTGGGTTGAGATAGTTCTTTAACATGATATCAGAGTCTTGATGATCAAGCGGTCACGAGTTCGAATCTCAACATCCCTATTTATTTGATAAAAATTAAGCATAAGGTAATGTGAGTCTGTACAAGTTTCAAGCCCAAAGAGTTTTTACTTGAGGGGATGTGTTAGAGAATAATATAAATCATATCCTGGAACCTCACCTAACAGCTTAAGCTATTGAGTTGAGATAATTCTTTGACAGCTTTCAGATTTGTTGTTGTCACTTAACATTAATTTACTCCTTAAGTATATTTAGTTTAAGGTAACCAATTGAATTGAGAAATTAATTGTCACGAATCTTACAACTGGTGATCTAACTCAAATTTCTCACTGTGCTGACAGCTTGGAAGATCATTTTATGGTCTAATTAATGAAATTAACAAAGAAATCCCAATCTGGATGGAATATTTGGCCACCATGCCCGGCCTCCATTAAAAAGGAAATAAAGCCCTCAGGTTGGTGGCAGCGAACATTGACCCACCTGGCAAGTACTCCTAGATTTGAAGTAGATCTAGCCGGCCTTGCTTCGATCGTTACAAATAAAAATAAAAACCTCTGGCAAGAGAATGGATGATGGGTAGATATATAGTGCAATCACTGTTACTGATCTTTACTGATGTTTTGGGCAATTTGATAACAAACCCCACTCCCTCACTCACCAACATTACATTACAGTGATTAGCGTTGATTGTGGCAAGAAATCAGACAAAGGAATAGAAAATAAAGTGATCGAGACAAGACACGAGGAAGAGGAAATCTGTGTCATAGACTCAATTCCTGTTTTTTTTTTTTTAAGTTTAACGTGGGTGTCCGGGTCAGCTTGCGCGCACCTCGACTAATCCCACGGGCCCTGAAGTTAACGACCATGTAAGCCTCCAGTGGTCATCATATGAGCAACCACAGGGCTCGAACCTGAGACCACAGAGGAAGCAAACATTTTGATCTCAAATTTTTAATATTGTGCCACCACCTAGACGGTTAATTCCTCTTCTTTTTTCTTCATTGGAGATAATGCATGTAATGACAAATCAAGCCGACCATGGGTTGAATTTCACATTTTTTAAAGGCACTTTAGTATCGGGAAACTGATGGATCTTTAGTGTCTTGTTTCTTTATTGATTTTCTATCCTTCAATGCCGTTTTTATCGTTGATTGCCGTTGAAGTGGTCTCCTGCTCAGTCAATAATTAACGACCTCCCCTCCCCTCCCCTCCCCTCCCCAACTCATCTCTTCTTCGGATATTTATTTTTTCTCACACATCACGTGTTCACATGCTTAGTATAATCACAATCGCCGTATCTTGCAATGAGTTTTGGTGCATCAGTGCTCATATATATTTTGCAAGTATTAGAAATATTTTTTTATTTTTTTTTATTTTTAAAAATAAAATTCTTCCATACAAAAGATAAAAAAAAATTATAAATGAATTAGAAAAATCTTCAAAATTTAAATACATAACAACAAAATAATCATCATTTAAAAGAGATTCTCTAAAAAAAATAAAAAAGAGTATTAATCTAAATATAATTAAAGAAAATTGAGAAAAAACCATATAAAAAAGCATTACTTTGAAAAAGAATTAGATAACCAATAATGTGAAAAAAAGAGTAAATGTCAGGTTTTGCTGTAGCCCGCTATGCCCTTCTCATGAAGGCCCACACACGGCCTACTAGGGCAGGCTCGCACAACTTGGCCCTTATTTTTTTTATTGCAACTGGGTCATTTCAAAATTTTTTGAAAAAAATCAAACGACGTGTCATCTGATTTGCCCAACCACTATAGTAGTTGAAAAATCAGGACTTAAGTTGTATAGACCTAAAAACCTATTTATCAACCAATTTTTTTTATATCTAAAACACCTTAGAAATCGTGATAGACATATCCATGATCTAAAAAAAATAAAAAAAAACTGTTTTAAAAAACAGAAATCAACGCAAAATAAAAAATTAAACCGAGCTTAGATATGTTTTTTCACAAACATAAATAGTAAAAAACATCTAATATAAACTTTGAAGGTATCTATTCTTTCAATTCTATCATTGACTAAAAAATAAGGAGTAATTAGCTTTAACCCTAAATTAAGATCAAACCTAAAATAAAATCATGTTGACCAAAGTAAATTATAAAAACTGTTTACCCTTTCGTTTTGTGTGTGGGCGAATAGTGTTGGCTACTACAGCTAAACACCCCCACGCGTTTTAGATTATAGGTAATAATTATGTTTTTAAGGCGTTGACTCGTACAGTAAGTAAGAAGTAAGCTTGTGAAGTTTGGAGGGTGGAGATTCACATTCGGTGTGGGCATATTTTCCAGAGACTTATCCTGTAATTTGTATTTTATGTAACTTATCTAAAGGTGGGGCCAGCTACTGTGTTTTTTTTTCCTTTGATTTATTCCGATATTAGGTTGGAAAATATTTGAACGAAAGGTGTGGTAGTGATGTTTCTCTTGCCATCACCGTGGCCTGCTAAATAGGACAATTATGCTGACCTGGCGGGGTGACTAAATGATTTTATTTTAGTTTACGAGCTTGCTTGTGAGCATGGGCAAGTTCTTTTCTGTCAGAATCTACTGCTCAGCAATTTACAGAGTCTAAACCCCACGGGCCACGGGCCAAACTGCCGTGCAGTAGATGTAAACCACCGTGAATCATAGTAGTGGATTTACATTTTTACTCTTAAAAATACTCGTTGAATACAAGGGTATATTTGTATTTTCACAGGTTTATTTATCTTTTTAAAATCGTTGAATTTCACTTAAGGCTGGGGGCATTCTTGATGTGTTTTTTACACAATATAATAACTCTATTGCTTTTAAAATCAATATTCTCTAAGCATCTTTGTAGGAATTAATTTGTCATTTCATAATTTGTTAGCAACAACTATCTGGTCCATGAGAGTAATGTTAATTTTTAATACATAAAAAGTTGGTTTACTTAATTCCTCGAGTCTCTAATTTCATTTACTTATTTGAAGATACTAGCGTTGCTTTAATTTTTTTTTTTAGGTTGAGAAATTTTGTCCCATCTCAAGGTATTTCATTACCATTGATATAGGTTTACTCAAGTTATTTTTTTTTATTTTTTTAAAATTTATTTCTTTTCACTTTTAGCTTTTAAAACCTAGTTCCTTATAATTAAGATTCTTGTTTTGTTTCGTTTTTGGTTCAATGATTTTATCATTATCTCATACATATAATGTGGGTTTTGCATGAAAACCATAATTAATTCAGTTTATCACCGTCTTAATATATATTTTTTAAAATATATCCTGCAATGTATTATCATTTAAGCATTTAAAAATTGTTTCAGCTGC
Organism: Populus trichocarpa; assembly: GCF_000002775.5. Taxonomy (NCBI): domain Eukaryota; kingdom Viridiplantae; phylum Streptophyta; class Magnoliopsida; order Malpighiales; family Salicaceae; genus Populus; species Populus trichocarpa. Next base: position 15,023,653 of record NC_037287.2, on the reverse strand, counting down.
TATAAATTAAAATTTAGACCTTCTAACATTTTTATATTTCTTTCGGGTTGAAAAACAAAAAACTAGTTATCCACTATTACGTATCTTTGTCCTCTCTGAAGAGAACCAGGAATCGATAAGCATAGGTATGCTCTATGTATGCAGACCTTCAACATGAAACTAAGCTATTTTTATTTGACAATACAGAAAGAAAAAGTCTCCTGAAGATCATGTGATCACCATGAGCATGCCCGAGATACCCACTACACTTTTTTAGCCCCAAATGATGACTGAGTCCATAATCCTCCTAGCAGCAAACTTGTAGTCAATGCCCAAAGAAACAGACAGACCACTATTGCACTTTCACATGGGGGCATCGGCTTTATATAATTAGAAGGGACCAGGCGAAGTGATAATTATGGTAACACGTTTTAGTTCCATGCCCAGAACATGAGCTAATTCACTCTCACTAATGCGAGAGAGAAAAATTTTATTAATATATTAATGACATTGTATCTGGCAAAGAAAAACACAGCCTAGATGGGGCAAATGCAGGGAGAGTAATTGCACAAGTAAAGGAAAATAAAGGAACTTGGCGTTGCAAAAAGAAAATAAAAGGAGTTAGATGGGCTCAAGTTCAAGGAGCTGGTACCCCTAGAGATGCCCAAGAGCCAAGAGGTATTCACTTTTCAGCCATTTATCTTTCATTGGGCTAGTTCGTGGGCCTCCAGGAAGAGTCTCACTCTCAAAAACCTATAAAAGCCTAAGCCGGTGGTTTCATTATGTAAGCCCAACTCAAATAGAGACCATGATGTAGATATATTTGTCTTGGAATTGCAAATTTCACATTCACAATCAATTCTATGTTGGAAAGAATGATTGCAATATACATGCAGCTATGTATCTATCAAGCCAATAAGTAAGCCAGGGTGGATTGTTTCCTTGTTCTATGAAAATTGCAATGCATATGGGCCTACATGGATGGTGCTAAGGTTCCTTTCCAATCACTTTCTGAACCTCCAAAACATGGATTGAAAAACGCACATGCCCCTTCGTCTTTATGCCCACAGAGATGAATAAAGCCCTAAACATATCACACAGAATCCTGCAGAATGAGATAATTTCGTTCTCTTTCCAGCATTGGTTAACTGGTTTGAAGAGACACCATTTCACTTCATGTGTGGTATGGCCCCGATCAGCTTAGCCATGATATGTCTACATTAAGATTAAATGTCTGTTGTTTCCGGTCTTATTTGCAACTGAGTTTGTTGGACTTGGAAGCAAGTTATAAAATATTCATGTCGGATAAAGGAAATCAGATCTAAGATATGATATAAAGCAATTCAATTGGCCACCTTTAGACTTGTTGATTAATTTCGGTCACCATTGTTACCATTTCTAGCAAGCAATGGTGGGGGCAGCAAGAGAGAGAGAGAGAGAGAGATGAAGCTGGAGTCCCATATGAGGATCAGCAGAAGGGAAAGGATGAGCACCATATGAAAGGAAAAGGGTCTGTGTGAAGATTCATGCATGGTGGGGCATGAGTGAAGAAAACCATCATTAAAGTGCATTATTAATTATATTAAGATAAACAAGGTTGAGAAACCATGAGGACCACATCTAAGCAAGGATCTAAAGGTAGAGTCTTTCCATCCATGATTAATAACTTAACCAACCATGCTTTTAAAGGCAATGTCCCAAAAAATTTCTCTCTAATGGGCACTTGAAATTCCACATTGGTAGGCCCTGTGCCTCTCCATTGCTCCTCCTTAAAGCTAAGTATAATCATTTCCCCTTTTCAATATCCTCCTAATGAGTCTCTTTTAAAAATGATTTGTATATTACTTTCAAAGTTTTAGCTTGCGATCCATCCAAGCAAAAGTCACATTCTTATCTTCACATCAAATATGGTGGATGATTTGCATCAATCAACAGAATAATATTGCCCTCGCTTTCATTCTCGACAAACTCTCTCTCTACATTTATTTTGATCCATCTACGTATAGTACAGACGATTAAAACACCATACTCGAAGATATATACCACTTTCTTTTTATGTTTCTAACTAATCTGTGAGCTTTATGTCATTAGACAAAGACCTTGTTTATTTAATACGCTGCACTGTAGTGGATTCGAATATTCAGTACTTCAAGTGTATCATGGCATGTGCGTGCGTACGTACGGACAATATATATACACGGTATCGTGGAATAATCGAAGAAGAAAATCACTCGCATTTCTGGAACTATATTTCACAATCAAGCAATCTCAATGATTTATTAGCCCAGCAAAAGGGTGAATTTAAGAGGAACACATATGCTTCTGGAGCCTTGATAATATTTCGGTCATGAATTTGAGTGATTTAATTACCATATCAATTCTGGAAATTATGTTTTTGAAAGAACAAATTCAGTGATATTCACTGAATTTCCAATATACACAAGTGTGTGTGACAGTGATAAAGCGCTCGAAACTCTATAATAAATAAGAATCCTCGTGCACTTGTTGTTTGAGAAAACTTTGCATGAGCTTCGCCAATTGAGCCAAAATTATTATTTAATTGGTTTGAATAGTGATGAACCCTTCTAATAATTATGATCTATGCAACTCTTTTTTTACTGCTAGCTGGTAAATCAAGATCGATTTGGCCCCATTAACAGTGCCCGTCTAATTTATTTGTTTTTCCTCCACGAACCAATTTCTTCATCCAGGACCGATGTATTTGTTTAACGAACAGGCTGCTTGTAGAATTTCATTCTTAAAAGAAAATCATGAATAACTTGCACAAAATTAACTCAATTATACGGTTAATGAGCAAATTAAGTAGATAATAATATCAATTACGATTAAATGTTAAGAAATGTAAAATCTGCTCACGAGCTGAAGTCTCATCAAGGATCGAGTTGTTGTAGATCAACAACCATTTGGATTTAGTGATGTTAACCATGTTACGTATAGACGTTATTCCCACACAATCAGCACATAATTTCTTGATAATTAAGCAAGGGGACAAAATTTAGTCAAACTGCTTTAAGTGTATTAATTAGACTCACTGCATTACGATAAAATCAAGAGTCCTTCTCAATGTCGACTTTCTTTGATCTTGTTATTTAAAATTAAGGAGAAAAGAAAGAAAAAAAGAAAACAGTTTGTAGGCGCGAGGAACTGATCAAATAATGCTATTTTCATAGGAATATGATTTCAATTCATGCGTTACGTGATGCAACCGTCACCAGTATTTATCAAGATGATTGAAGAATTAACATTAGGGATCGATGAGCTCTTTACTAAACTACGAATAAATATAAGTAAGTATTGAGGAAAATCAAAATTAAATGATTTCATTTTCATGAGGTCTCTGGATGTCCCCTAACTAATCAAGAACGGGCCTTGTACGTAGTTATAATGTTTTCTTCTGTTAAAATAATAATGGTATCGAATAATTTTGAGCATTAACGGTTATTGGGCTTTCTAAAAAAGTCTTTATTGAATTATTGATCCTTGGAAATGAAAACTTCTTATTCTTTTTTTATTTGATTTTTTAGTTTTTTTTTTAATTTAAAAATCTGAAGTCTTAAAACATCCAAATTCAACAATAATTGAGTTCAAGATAGGTATAAATGAGCTCCCATTGACAAAACATTTTATTTGGTGATGGTATCGTCATTAATATTGAGTGAAACCTAATAGAGGAGCCCTCAATCATAGATCATGCATGTATGACTATAAAAAAATAATATAAAATGTGTCAATCTGGAGGAAAAAAAAACAAATCATTATTTAAACCACCAATAATTTAAAAAGTGCCTCTACATATTCACCAAATTAATCTATTACTAATCCAATCATTGCATCAGTGAACTTGATTAGCGTGAATATAATAATATTTTAAGGACATATAAGTTTGTTTGGGATTTAAGACAATTAAGATTTAATGCTTAACAATAAGTGTAATATTTGGAAGTAATCATGGAACGAGTAAAGTTTTCCCATTCTATCTAGGTATTGGCAAAACTTTAGGCCTCGCTCTTTAACACTAGTCTTCATGTTTACAAAAAAAAAAAAATTATTGGGCACTCTTGAAATTGTATTTATTTTTTCATATAATCATAGGATTCACCTTTAAATTTATGAATGGCTCCCAACTTTATGTCAAATTAGAGGATAACACAGTTCCCAGTAGTTATCTTGGTGAAGGAAGGCCCAACTTCAAATTAATTAGAAAATTAAGACAATATTCTAGTTCATATTATGAAATATCAAGATTATAAGACCATAAGAGAAGAAAGACAAGGATTTGTGTTGCTAGTTTAACTATAAACAGTCCTTGCTGGATTATATATGGTAAGAAAATATGTATAATTGACAAGATATACGTTGATTGGTGCTACAATATTAATTAATTAATCGATTCGATTTATACTAATTGAGATATTAAAAAATATATATATTCCATAAGTCTCCAGAACAAATACTAAGTATCATTTTGTTTCTCACAACAGTAGAAGCAAGAAGTGAAATTCATGAGTTAAAACTTGTAAGAAGAAGAAAAAAACCAGTACTTGCATTATACCATAAAGTAGAACTCGAAACGACGAATAAATCAATTACTCCTACTTGTGAGTTGTAATCATTAGTTTGCGGCCGTTATTTGTGCCGCATTAATTGGGCAAGTTTTATGTGGGTTTAGCCGCAGACGATCATCAACTTGAAGAGAAAAAACCTACCCCTCTACTTGCAACTTACATATCATCATCATCATCGATCACACTCCTTGAAATTAAAAAATAAAAAATTACAGTGCTCACTTAACGTTTAAATGGTTTCTCCAAAGGTTCATGTATCTCCTGATCATTCCCCTAATGTGTCACACTATAATTGGGGATTAGATGACGGGACAATGCCAAGGGGATATTACAAAATCTTTTCTTGAGAGAGAAAGAAAGAAATAGCTAGGCCTGTGAAACAACCAGCAGTGCTTTTAGGATACGTGAATTTTGGTTACGTAATACAATCTTAAGTCTTAACTCTACGTAGAAAATAGTAAAACACAAACCCCAACCTTGAGAGAATGAGAAATAATAGCTGATGAAATGTCATTTTAGGGTTAGATGAATATCTGGGTCCCTTTGCATGGACCCCATCTTTTTTTCGATCCATGTCGGCTCCCTTTGTGCTCGTGTTACTTTTAAATGGGGAAGAGAGTGGCCAATAGTTCTTGCCTAGCCCCAGAAATAACCTACTGCTCTAACTCTCTAATCAAAGAAACCAAACTCAAAGAAACAAAAGAGGAAGAAAGGATCAATAAGATCAGATATATCATAGTATGGGTCACCATTCTTGCTGCAACCAGCAAAAGGTTAAGAGAGGACTTTGGTCACCTGAAGAAGATGAAAAGCTCATCAGATATATCACTACACATGGCTATGGATGTTGGAGTGAGGTTCCTGAGAAAGCTGGTACTTGCCTCTCTATTCCTCTTTTCAACCACTTGTTTCTTGTCCTTCTTCTTTGTTTAGTTTTCCCCGGTAATTAAGCTCTGTATAATTTCTTGTTTGATATAGGTATAATTAGTGAATAATTTCTCTCTTTTTTGGTTGAATATTTTAGGGCTTCAAAGATGTGGCAAGAGTTGTCGTTTGAGATGGATTAATTACTTGAGGCCTGATATAAGAAGAGGAAGATTTACTCCAGAGGAGGAGAAGTTGATAATTAGCCTTCATGGTGTTGTTGGAAACAGGTTTTTACTATAAACTACATAAAACTGGCATTTGCAATTACAAGTTTAATATATATACACAGAGATTAATAATTTTAAGCTGGGCCTCATAGAATGCACTTGCAATCAAGTATATAAGCTCTTACTTCTTACGGTTTTTCAAAAAAGAATAGGACAAGTGCTCTAAAATAATCTTGAGACTTCCTCTCGCTCTCTCTCTCTCTCTCTTGGGGAGCTTATGGGGGAAATTCATTCTTTATTCTGTTTTTAATGGAAACTTGAAAAGTAAGTTTTGACATGCGTTTCTATATATATATTCAAAAGATAAGCTAGCTAGAAGCCACCACATAATTAATTAATGTTTAAGTAGTTCTATAAACACCTATCAACTGCATTACGGGAGACGTTGAGAAAGCAATGTCAGAAGTTGTAACATAGGTTTTCAGTTGGAAATTAATGTCTGTCTATGCTATGCACAGCACTAACTCAACACCGTAACGTTGTCTTTTCCCCTTCTCTTTCTGTAAGATATTTTATCAAATCATGTTAGTACTTTTGCTACAAATTCCATGCTTCTCTAAATCCAGACAAGTTAGCTAATTGATTAATTGCTTTGTCTGTTGTTTTGTAATCTATGATTAGTCACTAGCTAGTTTTGTGGTAATTAAGTTTTTATATGCATGGTTGATCAATTGTAGATGGGCTCATATTGCAAGTCACTTGCCTGGAAGAACAGACAATGAGATAAAGAACTATTGGAATTCTTGGATTAAAAAGAAGATACGAAAGCCTTCAGCACCTGCAACAATAACCAATGCAACTACTAGTACTGATCATTCAAATATAAATTATACCTCAAACCAACTAGATTTAGGTCATCAAGATTTGACAAGGCCACAAGTTCAAGAAACCCTATTTTCGTCTTCAGCTCCCTTATTTATGTTTGACACCAGTACTGCCTCACTTGATGGAATTGTGGATAGTAGTGTACGTGGGGAGCTTTTTCATGATTCGGCAAGCTTAAACACTGAAACTTGGAATTCAAGCCAGCACCATCATGTTCAAGCAGTGCTGCCCCCCCAAGCAACTTTTAGTATTGGAATGGATACAAATTACTTGCCTCCATTGATTGACAACATGGAGAACATGGTGCCTATTGAGATGCAATCCTGTAGCATGAATGACGAAGGAGAGATATCACTGGAATGCTTACAAAGGCAAGAGTTGAATATTGAATGGGTGGAATCCCAACAATGCTCAAACTTTCTTTTTTGGGATAATGTTGAAGGACCACTTGGTGGAGAAGAAATTGCACCAACTTCATCAAGTATGGGAGCTGCTACACTCTCTTCTTTCCCTTCATCTCTATAAGATATTTATAATGGTGAAAACTGCCTCTCATCTCTCTTCCCTCTTCATCTTTTTATAGAGCTTTCAGAATGGTCCAGGGCTTCAGGCTTTTGAAGACAGCTTGTTGATTTCTTTTCTTTCATTTCTACCCCGCCTTTTAACTCCCACAGGTGAGATTGTGAGAATTGAGGCAATGAAAACAGATAACTGCATAAGGATGCATGTAATCTTGTTTTCTAGGCGTTTTCAGAGGAAAGAATAATGGCAACGCAACAAACCCCAGCAGAGTTTGATCATGATTATGGTGATGTCAACGAGTGATTTTTTTTTTCTTTCACTTTTTCAAGAATTTTGAATAACAGTTCTAATGGACTTCGTGTATATCTTTCTTATGACAAGCTGATACATTGAAAAAAGAAAAAAAAAAAAAGTTAAAGGAGGGCATACCAAATGCTGAAATGTAACTTAAGAAATGATTATGGGATCGATCATTGAATGTTGAGTGTTTGTTTTTTTTAATCTTGACGATACTCTCGAGGTAAGCTATCCAACCAAGATCATGGCGGTCTTTCTAATCCAAGAATTAATTAAGGAGTATAATGGCAGTGAAAAATACCTTCTTCTTTGGTGGCGCCTTAATTCAAAATTAAGATACTGAAAGATATTTAAGGGGAATGGCCTGTAAAAATAATCTGGGATATAATAACTTGTGTTTTAAGGAATTTATGATTAAGGATATCATCTCATCCTGCATCGAGCTGATGGCTTAGGATTCATGAGCTTACAAGGATATCTCTAACGGATCTGCATTAATTAAGCACTAACATCGTGAATATAATTAATTAATTAATTATGTTTTGCTTAATTCATGGTGGTAGATGATCAAGTGACATGTTTTATTCATGAAAACCATTAACTAAATCGATTATACGAATACACCGTTTGATCGGACATCTTTCTACACATACATAGTACGTAAAGGAGCGTAAGTGCTGTTGATGTTTATGAAGCTAATGATGACGTCGCCCTGTTTGTTCTCTGTCAAATGATAACTTTCATTATAACCATGGTTGTCCTGATATAAATTCCTTGTGTTAAAGGGAAAAACGTTATCATTCACCCTCCAACTGTTGCGGCCCTGTTACATATACCAGCTCTATGTCATGTTTTCTGTTGCATATATGGCTCATTAATTTACATGGTAGGAGGTCATGCTTCTCAATCTTCAATGTCTTTTCATCATCACTTTCTCCCATGTTCAGTCTGTTTAATCAGTGTGACAAAATCGCAACATCTCTTAACAGTAATGATTATGTAACAATAATGCAACAACAACATTGATAATCATATCCTAGGGCAGTTTTACTAATGATCATCGTTGGTAGTAGTAATTAAATGCTTAGAGTCATTTCTGCAACTAGCAACCTTTTCTTTTAAGAAAAAAACACTTCTTACTAAATTAAGGCACTTTAATGAAAGCATCTTACCTCTGAACCAGCATCACTAGCCCGATGAGAAATCCTGAGTCTTTTTTGTTGGGGTTTGGCTAGCACGAAGTACCAATTAATTAGACTCTTCATAATTAATTTCTAATTAAGGGTCACTTATTTCAGGAACAGGAGCTCAAGTCATGTTTGATATAACATGATAGATCATGCCAACCTAGTACTAGTACACCTTTAATTTTAAATTTAATGACTATGATTTTATTAGTTTTAATTGAAATATATTATTGTTTTAGATTTTTAATTTCTCTTATTCACTAGCTTCTTTTTCTTTATAGAGTTTGAGTTGGTATGTTGTTTTTTAAGCTCACTTTTTTCATATGAAAGCATAAAGAGTACTCTCATCTCATCCCACCCTTCCCTTAATCCCTATAAGTGTCTTTGTTATACTGGGACCTTTTCCTCTTCCTGAAGCAATTAAATTAACACTATAAACACACACGCCACGTGTAAAATAAAATAAAATAAAATAGGGTCAATTATTAAAAACATTATATAGTTTGAATGCACCAATATTTTTCACACCTACTTTTTATAAATTACACTTTGTATGCTACTTTTATATACTTAATTTAAATTTATATCTTATATTATAATTCTGTTTACTGTCATAGATCATTGTTCTAAAAAACATTAATATTACGTGGCGACTTATTTTATTTTACTGATAAACGACAAAAAGTTCTTGTCTTTTACATATATATTATTCCCGACTATCTTGATTCAGAAAAATAATCGCTGCGACGCTGTACAAGTGCGACAACTAGTACCAAGTGGTTGTCGTTGCACAATAATAGCTAACGACAGTGGTTTTGCTGGTTTTTGGTGACAAAGCTAGTAATATTTGTTGTTTTGAGTTCATTTATGGTTGAAAGATAGTGTTGGTTTTACCACCTACTTCTATGAAACTGTTTGAGGAGATTCACATAAAAATAATAGATCAAGAGAGGAAAAAAAAAAGATACGAAGTTGTGCGATGGAATACCTCATGTTTTTGTCGTGAGTGTTCTAAGTTATATTTTGTGTACTATTATTATTATTATTTTGTAGAAGTAAATAAAAAGTAGTATAATTCTTTTAGGATAATTACAAAACTTTGATGGTAGAAAAACATAGAATGAACCCATTTGCCTGATGATTCTAGCACTTGACTAGCTGTTGTTTCTAATAGATTTGAGAGGAATCATGTTTATGAGTTGTCTATGGCATCTTTTTCTTCTACGAGGAGCGGACATAGTTCATCTAGATTAGGTACACCATCCTCTAGCTCTAGAATTTCAATGAGCATTATGATCAATTAATTGTGGCTATGAGAGATCAGAGCCAAATTAATGATTGAGATGCAGGAGAAAAATGATGAATTGCTTAGCTTTTTTCCATTTAAAAACAAGTGTAAGAGATCAAAATGATGACCATGCAAGCTATGAGTTTTTCTCCAAATCCCCGCACAACTTCGACTATATTTTATGTGATTCAACTGCATTATATATGAGATTTTGTTGCAATTTTAAGAATGTTGAAAACAAAGTTTTTCAATTCTATCAAGTATCTGGTTAGCATCTATTCAATTGAATTTTATGATTTTGTTTTACGAATAAATATAATTTGGTAGTGGTATGAAGCATGAGCATACCTTGTTTCTAGAATTGCACAAACACAAGAAATTATTAACCGATTTAGACATAATTACCTAGAATACCATCTATTCAATTGAACCTTGACTTGTTTGGAAATTAAATTAATTATGAGTCCGAACTGATTTAATTTTAAATTATTGTAGATTCCATGTTCTATATACTTGTTACATTTTCACATGTATATTAAACCTTAAATACTGTCTTATATTTGTCAAAGAATTTAATTCATAACAGCTTGTTTGCTTACAGAATTCAGTCTACCTAAAAAAAGGCCACAATGATGAACAAATTAATGAATCTGTAGCTGATAATATTATTTTTTTCATATATAAAGAAATTACACACTAAAACTTCCTGACCTAATTTAAGGCAGGACATCACTAGTTCCTTCATTCTCATCATAAATGGCCCTTTCTGAATTTTAAAAGTCAGTATAAACAATTTGGCTAGATTTTTTTTAAAAAAATTTGCATCCTTCAAAAAATTAAACAAAAGCTATGAAAAATATTAACTCTAAATTTTTCTGGTCTTCAAAACTTTCTGTCAACAAACTCAATTAAATAGAATATGCTGAAATATTAAACTCTGTTGACATTTTTGAATCGATAAGGAAATTTTACCGTGAAAAGATTATGGAAGAAATCGTTCTTGCTCCAGACAGTGTTTCTGCCTAAAAATCTGGCCAAAAAATAAGAGGTCTGAAAATTGTGTAATTTTGACTTGCTGAGCTCCTCAAGATACAGTGTACTGTCTGCGGTAGATGGTTTCTTACCACTGATGATGCTAATTAACGCATGCAGAACTTGGATTGCAAAGTGTTTACATAGAAGAAAGCAAACTTGCAACTCTAAACAAGAAAAGAAAGAAAAACAGGGAAACCTGAATCCAAAACGCAACAGAACCACACTCCAAAGGGAAACAGAAACTCACTAAAAAGACACCGACATTACTACTGGATCATGCTTTTTCTCTGATGCCAGTGGCTGTTATACTTTAGTCAACTTCTTCCGTCTTGCTCTCCGCTTTTGCTTCTTCCTCCAATATTGCTGGCATTTGTGGGTCATCTCCGCCGGTCTCATCTTCATCACTGCTCAGACCCAACTTCAGCATCCTGTGAATCCTTGCCGAAAATGTGTTAGGATCGTCGAGACTGAACCCAGAAGTCAACAGGGCTGTCTCATAGAGCAAAAGCACCAGGTCCTTTACTGATTTGTCATTCTTATCCGCATCGGCTCTCTTTCTCAGTTCCTCCATGATCGGATTGTCTGGGTTGGTCTCCATAATCTTCTTGCTAGACATGTGTCAAAGCTTGAGCTTTCACGATCCTTTCCATGTTAGCACTCCATCCATATTCACCTGTAACCAAACAGCAAGGAGAGTCCACAAGCCTATCAGATATCACTACTTTCTCCACCCTGTCTCCAAGGATTTCCTTGATTGTCTTGCACAAGTTGTCAAAAGACTGCTGCTTATCTTCTTTCTTCCTTCTCTCCTCCTCGTCATCTTCAACTGTCAGCCCTTCCTTGGTCGCTGACACCAGCTTCTTGCCATCATACTCCTTCAATTGTGACACAACATACTCATCAATGGCATCCACCATGAAAAGAACTTCATACCCTTTCCTCTTGAGCTTCTCAAGGAATGGAGAGTTCTCGACTGCTTTCTTGCTCTCACCAGTGATGTAGTGTATGTATTTCTGTCCTTTCATTCTTGTAACATAGTCCTTCAAACTGGTCACCTCATCACCACTCTTGGTTGAGTAGTGCCTCAGCAAGTCGGCAAGCTTGGTTCCGTTTTGGCTATCTTCATGGATACCCAATTTAATGTTCTTAGAGAAAGCATCATAGAATTTGTTGTAGTCTTCTTTATTCTCAGCTATCTCATTGAACATCTCAATACTCTTCTTCACCAAATTCTTCCTTATCACCTTCATAATCTTGTTCTGCTGCAGCATTTCACGAGAAATGTTGAGTGGCAGATCATCAGAATCCACAACACCCTTTATAATCCTAGATATTCAGGAATGAACTCTTCACAGTTGTCCATAATGAATACCCTCCTAACATAAAGTTTGATGTTGTTCATTTTCTTCCTTGTGTCGAAGAGATCAAATGGAGCTCTTTTGGGAACAAAAAGGAAGAGGATCCTCCCAATCATTGGTGAGGCTCTTGTAGAAGGAGGCATATTCCTCCTTGCTGACTTCCTCAGGCTTGCGCAACCAAATAGGTTTCTGTTTGTTGATAAGTTCCCATTCATGGATCACTTCTTTTATCTTCTTCTTCTTCTTGGAATCGTTTTCTTTGTTCTCATCAACATCCTCCACATCACCTTCCTCTTCTTTTTTGGTCTCCTCATCTCCATCATCACTAACCTCTTTCTCAATAGTCTTCTCAGTCCACATGTAAATCGGGTAGCTAATGAATTCAGAGTGCTTTCTCACAATGTCCTTCAATCTCCTCTCTTCCAATTACTCGAACTGCACTAGGGTGAGAACAAATTGAATTGATATCGTTACAAGGAAAGAAAATGTATAGATTTAAACCACATTTCAACAAGACATGTATTCAACAAAAAAATTTGAGGCTTGAGCTCTCAAGCTATCATGGTTTTAAATACAGAATCCAAGACCAAACACCGAATATAAAGCTTCTAAGACTAAAATCTCATTCTTGTTAACCACTCTGCTATCCTGGATTGAATAAAATCTCAATCTTGTTAACCACTCTGTTATCCAGAATTCTCTTAATCGCAGGATCTAAAATAAGACTACTGCAAGTTGTTCTAATTGTAACCTGATCATCTTAGAGTGACTTTTGTTCCTCTACCCAAAGGCTCTCCAGCTTGAGACTCCCAAACATACTGATCATCATCATTGTGCTTAGTGATCACAATCATCTTGTTAGCAACAAGGAAGGCCGAGTAAAAACCAACTCCGAATTGTCCAATAATGCTCACATCAGCCCCAGCCTGCAATACCTCCATGAATTCCTTTGTTCCGGACCTTGCAATTGTACCCAGATTGTTCACCAAATCTAAGATCACAATTACCGGTTCTATTAAAGCTGACCATACAAAGACAAGTACAGAACAAGTTTCAAATTCAACATTTGTGTAATTTAACATTTACCTGCTTTAGTCATGCCAGCTCCGCTGTCAATAATAGGCAGGGTCTTGTTAACCTTGTCAGGGACAAGCTTGCTCTTATCTGTCAAGCTCTCAAATCTTATCCTGTCCGGTGTCTAGAATTAAAACAACAAATTACTCAAATAATTCATTAATCTCGGAATCCAAAAACCCCATCCTTCCTTTTTCTCCCCTCCTTCTGCTCCCAAGAAAATAGAGAAAACTTAGCATCACAAGGTCTTAATTAATAAAAAATAAAAATAAAAATCCTAACACCCACAAAAAAAGTCTGTTTTCTTGATTCCCGTTAGTCTTTTCTCCAGGAACAACAAAACATGGTTGGAAGAACAACAAAGAAAGGAGAGATTTAGAGTCATTCACTTAAGTCAGAAGCATTGCTAATGAGTTCACGAAGGAAGATTTCCTTGTTGCTATAAAAAAAGTATTGATTATAAGACCGAGAAGTTGATTTATCTCAGCCTGGAACGCAAACAGCTCAGTGTCTTCCATCTTCACTTCTGCCATTTGATGATTCTACAAAACCCAATATATATAAACAAGAAATATACGACTTTGCAGCAAGTAGGTCGCTTTAGTTGGTGATGGAGTAGAGTGGTTTATTGGATTTTGGATGATAATTCTTGAAAGTTAGAGAGGAAACATAAAGCTGTGCTTAATATTTGCATGTCTGTAAGAGAGAAAGGAGTTCTGATGGCTTCAGTTTTGGAATTCATTTTCCCGGGTTTCGATACACCTCTTTCCTTTCCATTGGAAAAACTCACTGTGTTTTGGAATCAGCTGGTTGAAAAGACAAAATTAAGGTTTCGGAGCTTCTTGGCCCAATGATTTATGTCTCAATTTCGGTAAGATGTTGGGTCCAATCAATTGCTGGTGAGCTGAGACTGTGTTTTTTTCTTTTCTGGATCTGCTTTCCAGAATGTTGAATCTCCTTAGAGTTTTAGAAAGTTGTAATGGGCTTAGCTTAAGCACCAATCCATGGTCCAAGGCCATTATAAATTCAAGATCCTCAGCCTGCCCTGAGCAGCTCATAATGCATCAAGCTCACCTTTTTCCTCTCAATCTTATTGCAGTAATTATTCTCCTTTTCCATTTCTCGTTGGGTTTTTACACTTTACAGGCTCTCAAAACTAGGTTCTGCGCAGCAGTCTTTAAATAATGATACTTTTGACTTGAAGATTAGGTAAAAGATAAGCCATTTGTACCCACTACCCAACTATATAAAATTTGTGAAAAATGTAGCTTTAATAAGTGCTAATTCTAAGAAAAAAAAGTAACAGCATATGTAGAAATGCGGTAATTATTATTTTTTAAAATATATTTTATTATAAAATATATTAAAATAATTTTTTTATTTTTTTAAATTTATTTTTAATATCATCACATTAAAACTATTTAAAAACAAAAAAATATTTTAAAACAAAAAATAAAAAAAAATAATTCCTTTTTAATTCTTTTGAAACACAAAAATATTCATGGTATTAGTTTTCCACCCCTCACCCAACATATTCTCCTCTCAATCAATTTCTCTAGCTTATCTTTTTCAAGAGAAAGTCAATAAACAATGTCTTATGGATTCTCGGTGTGTAATAAAATATAAATTTACACTTGTCCCACTCATCCTCTTGTTGATGGGCTCAATAAAACCTTTTTAATAAACTGTCTAAATTTATATTTTGTTAACTTGTAGTGATTTGGATTTGTGCTCGCTTTTTGTTCGTGGGTCGGTTTGTCAGATCAAACTGAATCCAATCAAACTTTATATAGAGAAAAGTAGAGCAATGGGAGAAGATTGGAATCATCTTCTTCGTACTTGCTATCTACTGTCATCCTTTCTCTCTGCAAGAAAACAACGTTCTTCAAACAATATACTATACTGTAGTTTTTTTTCCCAGGTAATTACACCGCCCAAGATTATCAACCAGGAAAGCCCAGTTGAGCTAAATTTATCTGTAGTTTTTTAACAGCTTATGAGATTGACAATTACAAGGGTTGATCTCATATTTCAAATTCTCTTACGCTATCTGCATTATCTGGTGAAGGCAACCCAGCAATGAATGCCCTGCATCCTCTCCAGCAAATTAAAAGGACGATTTTTTTTATTTTTTATTTTTGTGTTTTCGCCATTCCCATTAATTGCTATATCGGCATCAAAATACGGAGGAAATGCTGAGAATCTGGACAAAGATAGGCGAGGCATGTGCATGGAAAAGCAAAGCAATAGAAATTGCTATCATGCTACACCTGCCAAGTAAAAAAGAAACCAGGGCGTGAGGGATTGAGAGGCAAATGCACATAAATCCCATGACCCCGCAACCACCAAATCCATAAAGCAGCGAGTTTATTACTGGTAGATCGATCTGTGGATTTGCTTTGACACTTTCTAGAGCACGCACATGTACAGTTTTCTTAAAGTAATTACTGAAGAGGCTGGTGACCACATATATATGACCAAGACAACGGACCGCCATTGATGAACTCCAATTTGTTAATATATATATATATATATATATATATATACACAAACTTGTCTGATAATGCATTCTACCTGGTCTTCGAAGTACAATTAAGTGTTGTTTTTGCAACCTCAAAAATGTTTTTGGTCAACGAAAGAAGAGCATATAAAATTTGACCATCTTATCCATTTAAGAGAGAGACTATATATACTTCTTGGTCTTGCTTAGAAACTATAACGAAGGTGAAGATAAGGAATTAATGACTTGTCTACAATAATTATTGTACATTATTTTCTTTACGGTAGATAATTTTAAAAAACTGACCAATTAATGGGCAATCGGAATTGCATATTTTTACTCACAGATTTTCTTCACTCCATTGTTAATTCAGCTTCAAATACATGAAATAAAATTATTTATCCACTCAACATGACGCGTACGTCTAATTATTTTACAATGATAAATAAACCAGGATAATATATATTTTAAATAATTTAATTTACAGCTTCATATTGTAGTTTAGTGGTTAATATGTAGGTGTAATGCTGTCGCAAGTTTAAAATTTAGAGGGCATAATATTTTCTTCTAAATGATATATGATCATGTATTGTCTGTTTTTTTTTTTTTTTGATATAAAAAGAAATGGTCCCAAGATCTCTTAAACAGGACTAAAAAAAGAAAGGCTAAAAGCATAGTATAGCCTCTCATAAATAATAAAAAAAAGTGTTAAGATCTTGAAATGAGGTATTAAAATCCATGGACAAGTGGCATGCTATGACTGGCTGCGAGGCGGCTGGGTGTTAAAACGTAGTAAATCAAACCATTCAAAAGTTTCATTTTCTTTCTTTTTTCATAGGAAAAAAAAGTTTGAACGTTGGAAAAGAAAAGGTCAGCTTCATTTCACGGACACTCAAACCTCCCAAGAAAGCTCCCTGCTTTTTATTCAACTAGGCAACAACGAAACTTTCCATTTTTTTTCTTCTTCTACTCTGAAAAAGAAGACCGAACACAAAGGGAAAAGAAGAGATTTTGCGAGAGAGAAGCTTGGCTTTATGGCTGCTATTAATACCACTAAAGAGTCTAGCAGCTCTGGTTCAACATCAGAGGGAGGAGGAGCTGGTCATCACCATGGAAGTAAAATAAAAGGAGTCTTAACTCATGGAGGTCGTTATGTTCAGTATAATGTTTATGGTAACTTGTTTGAGGTTTCTAGCAAGTATGTCCCTCCTATTAGACCTATTGGTCGTGGTGCTTATGGCATTGTCTGGTAAGTGTTTTCTGTTTCTGGGTTTTTGGGATTTTACTCATTCTTTCATGGTGTGATTTGATATATAACCTCCTCCGTTTTGATCTTTCAATTGCGGTTTTTAACCTATATGGGAAATGGGTTATGGAGGGTTTTCAGTTATCTTTTTGTTATTGGGTTCTTTTGGTCGTCACTTCCATGGCTATCGAAGCTTTCTTTAATTGATCAATTGAACTTCTTTTTTATTTCATAAATATGCTTCTTTTATTCAATCTGTGCTTCATGTTGCTGAATTTGAAACTTGGGGTAGATTTGCTGAATTTTTGTTTGTTAATTTATCTCATGCACACAGCTGTTGCTTGTGGGTTATCGATGTTACGTTCTTTAATAGGTTATTTAAGTTTTTTCTCAGGCCGGTATAACTCTTTGTGTTTTCCAGAAGGATCAAGACTTTCCACGGAGGAAAGAGAGGCAAATAGTTCCCAAAAATAAATAGTACCTAATGTATAATTTTGTGCTTTATTAAAGATCTTGAGAGAATCCGTTGCATTTTTCTCATGATAGTTTCAATTTGTTTCTCTGGGATCATGATGAGTTGTCATTATTCACGTTCATACCATGTAGGAGTTGCCAGTTCCATTTATACTTATCGGTGACTATATTGCGTTTTTTCATATCCTTGAGGCATTGTTTCTATATATGTTATATTTTTCGTGGCTGGAACATAAGTCAAGTATACTTTCTTGTTCCTCCACTTCTCAGAAAGATTTCTTCATGTCCTCCATTCATGAGACCAGTATATTGAGTGGTGGGAAGAGTGGTTCTTAACTTCTTATTGTGCATGCTCTTTTCAGTGCTGCTGTGAATTCAGATACGCATGAGGAAGTTGCTATAAAGAAGATTGGTAATGCATTTGACAACAGAATAGATGCTAAAAGGACACTGAGGGAAATTATGCTTCTCCGACACATGGATCATGAAAATGTAAGCATGTAATTTACCTAGGGTTAAATTCATGATACTTGTTGGTCACATATGCCTCATCAATTCTTTCTCTTTTACCTATATTATTGTGTTCACTAGTGGTTCTACATTCATCACTCTTCCATATGCCTCCTTGTGTGTTTAGATTTCCACTTCTTTCTTTTCTGCAGGTTATTGCTATCAGGGACATAACACGGCCACCCAAAAAGGAGGCCTTCAATGATGTCTACATTGTTTATGAATTAATGGACACTGATCTTCATCAGATTATTCGTTCTGATCAAGCACTGAATGATGATCATTGTCAGGTATGGCACCAAGAACAATGTTTAGGCCTTATACCTTGTGACTCTTTTAGTGAAAAACTTGATAGCTTATCTATGTGCTTGCCTGTTGTCTTATTAGATTCTCTGATCACAACTTGGAATCATATAATTCAAATTTTCTTTCAATAAAGATCATAGCAGCAAGAAAGGAAATAAATGGTACCATAATGATTACTAAAACTTGGGGATTTTATCCCTCAAATTATTGCAGTTCGAAGTGCTTGACTTTGTTGCGAAGGAATTTAATGAGAACAATTCCATATTTAGAATCTCAAAGCAGCCATGATAACTTATAATCTGTATAATATAGGCTTCCACTTCCCTTTCTGGAGCTTCTATGCAAAAAGATGAATGAATGCTTGCATTAACAGTATGAAGTGCTTGGCTCTCTTGTGAAGAAAATTAATGTGAACAATTGAAAATTTAGAATCTTAAAGCAGCATAACTCATAATCTGTATAAATTTAGGCTTCCATTTCTCTTTCTAGCGCTTCTTTGCAAAAGGTAAATGAATGCTTGCATTGACTAACTGATGTACATAAACCAGTTTCTTTTGTTTCTTCCTGTTGCTTAGTGTATGCAATGATAAAATAGCTAATGAACTCAAATAACAACGTTATTGACTCTTCAGTCCAGAGTAACTAACAAGAATGCCAGCTTAAATAGATGTTGTCGGTAAAAGTACTCTAAAGTTTAGAGAAAGTAAAGCACATTCATAATGTCCACTTTTACTGTGACAATACGATATTTGAACAGTCATTTGTCAAAATGTTGAACTTGTGTACTGGGACATTACCCATGTCAAAATCTGGAATTTTTATGTTGTAAAATTTGAGTTAATATGTCATGACTTGCTTGAATAAAATTGACTCTGACAATTCATAATGTCCACTTTTACTGTGACAATACGATATTTGAACAGTCATTTGTCAAAATGTTGAACTTGTGTACTGGGACATTACCCATGTCAAAATCTGGAATTTTTATGTTTTAAAATTTGAGTTAATATGTCATGACTTGCTTGAATAAAATTGACTTTGACATTGCATATGGGATTAATAGATTCTCAATGAACCTTTTGCAGTACTTCTTGTATCAGTTATTGCGAGGATTGAAATATGTACACTCAGCCAATGTTCTGCATCGTGATCTTAAGCCCAGCAATTTGCTTCTCAATTCAAATTGTGACCTTAAAATTGGAGACTTTGGGTTGGCAAGGACAACATCTGAAACAGATTTCATGACTGAGTATGTGGTCACTCGTTGGTACAGAGCACCGGAGTTGCTCCTTAATTGCTCAGAGTACACTGCTGCAATTGACATTTGGTCTGTTGGTTGCATACTTGGTGAGATTATGACCAGAGAACCTTTATTTCCAGGGAAAGATTATGTTCATCAGCTGAGGCTTATTACAGAGGTATGCCTTTTGGGCCTCATGTGTAGTTAATTTTTGCTGCATCTTCCTTTACACCTTTTATGCACTCTATGATATAGGATCCGTGGTTCAGTCATACTATATGGAAGGCCAGTCTGGTTTAGTACCCCCCTCAGCCCCTGCCACCTCCTCACTCCTCTATATTTCCTTCCAAGAAATCCTGCTTTGAGTATAGCTTGCCATAATGGTTTTGTTAAGTGACCTTCATACCACTAGTGAACATGAGGCTAGCAATTTATATATACTAGTTGATGTTTACTCTCTTGTTAGATTGATTAGTAATGGATGTGTCGATTTAGACATGAAAATCACCATCAGTGTTCTATATGCGTGGTGGCTTGCAAATAGTCACACATCTCAAGATATTTGATTGCATCGCCTGTAAGATATTTGATTGCATTGTCTGTAAAGAAAACAGATGATTGGTTTTTGACATGGTGTTAGAGACATCATGACATGCACTGATGATGCTAGCCTGTGGTGCTGCTAAATTCTTATTCCAGAAAAGAACAGCACATATCTCTTGATTGTTTTAATTGTGACAAAACTGAGGAAGAGAACTTGTTTATTTATTTAGTGTTCACTAACAACCATCAATTCATTCCTTTTATTTTTGTTTAAAGTTGATAGGTTCACCCGATGATGCTAGCCTTGGCTTTCTGCGAAGTAATAATGCCCGAAGATATGTTAGACAGCTTCCACAATACAAAAGGCAAAATTTCTCTGCTAGGTTTCCCAATATGTCTCCAGGAGCTGTTGATCTACTGGAGAAAATGCTTGTGTTTGATCCCAATAACCGCATCACTGGTATAAAGACAGAGTTCAAATTTTACTTGAGACATTTTTAAGCAGTGGCTTGTAGTTCGAGCCCTTTTTGTTTTTTCCTTCACTCTTAGATGGTCACGCTTCTTCATGTGTTTGCAGTCGATGAGGCTCTTTGTCACTCATACTTGTCATCTCTCCATGACATCAATGATGAGCCTGTCTGCCCCAGGCCTTTTCATTTTGATTTTGAGCACCCATCATGTACTGAAGAGCACATCAAAGAGCTCATCTGGAGGGAATCAGTGAAGTTCAATCCGGATCTACCCTGTTAGGAGAAAAGGATTATGCTGCAGAAAGATGTTGGGAAATGGAATAGCTTCTTCTTCGGAATGTCCTCCATTCATCATTTTCTCGAGAATACGAACACCACATTCTTAGAACCTAAAAGCTGAACTTATTTAATGATCACGAAGTTAGCATAACTTCTGACACATTTGGGTGCTTATATAAAATGTTAATGCCTGAAGTGCGTTGTAAAAAGTAGAGTTGATTATCGTGAGTACTAGAATTTGGGAATTTGATCTAAGGAGCAAAGCAAGGATCATGTGTTGTATGATCATATGATGGATCCAGTATCTATTTTTTCCCCTTTATGATTCTCCAATAAAATTGAGATGTTAATAAAAAGTGTTTGTTTTTCATTTTTGCCGTGTTTTGTAAACCATGCTGATGTTTGCTGGTTTCTTGGTGAACTTGGGTGTTGAAAACTTGCTGCAGAGCAAGCTGGTGTTGAGTGCTTAAATTTTGTAGATGTGCTTTTCTCCTAGGACTGGTACTTTGTTCTTTTTCAGTGAATGGTTTAACAAGACATCTAAAGGAAAATAAAAATATAGCGAAGCTGCAATTATTTATGCAATCATTATATAAATTCCATGGAATTTCAAATTGAGTGCTTGGAATACCGTTTGTCTTTTACCATTAGGTTGATTTACTTGTGCAGCCTGACAGTTTCCATGGATATGTCATTTATCATCTCAATAACCAAATTTTGTTTGCTATATAAATCACACTATAATACCATTAGAACCAATGGAAAACACATTCCAATGTACAGAAACCTTTTTCATGTCACCAACATGGAAGAGCACGTCTGAACCTCCATATTCTCAATTGGCAGGTTATCTTCTGGATAATTGCATGCTCCAATCTTTCCTGGTCCCTGATCTGATAACAGATCACAAGGTTTTGGGGTCACTTCACTTGTAATCCCTGCAACATCAGAGCAGTTCCACTGAAGTTTCTTTCGATTCCGTGCAAGTCCAATGGTCACATTAGATATGCAGATTCCAGTGAAGGGATCACCAGCTATGCCCTCTAATCTAGCTGCCATTGTCACATTCTCGGCAACCACATCACGATAATTGATATTCTGAATCACAGGAATTGCATTGGGATCGTAGTTGTTGTCAGGATGAGAACCATAATTTCCTGTCATCCAAAAGACCCATTTCATTGTTTTCAATGTCATCCCTCTTACATATATGTCTTTTACATAACCTCCTCTTCCTACAGCAGTTTTGATTCTAACACCTGATTCTGAATCAATAGCTGTGATGTCTTCTGCCCGAACATCCTCAATCCCCCCAGACATCTCGCTCCCTAGTGCAATCACTGCGCTGGTCGGTGAAATGCATGTCAGCCTTCTGATAACAACTTGCTTGGTAGGCATCCCAAAAGCAATACCATACTCATCCCAACCACTCTTAACAGCCACACAATCATCTCCGGACACAATGTAACAGTCCTGAATTTTGGTGTTTGTGCAAGAATCTGAAGAAGTTACAGAACCAATAACTCAACCGTCACATGCATGTTCAGAATTTCAGAATGACATTCTGGCATTCTTTTCAGTTTTATGAAAAAGTACCAAGTATGAAAAACTGTTCTCGCTTTATACTCTATAGAAGCAAATTCAATTTCTCCATGTTTACCTGGGTTGATCCCATCAGTGTTTGGAGATCTCACAGGTGCAAGAATTGTCAAGCCTTGAACTACAACATTGCTGCATTGCATTTAATATATCAATACACATTCTTCCAACGGAATAATTAGGAAGTATCAACACCAGAGAAGTAAGAGCGAAGCATGCAACTACTAGTAACAACCATGCACAAGGAGAAATACCTGCAATAAACAGGATGAACATTCCATGATGGGGAATTGATCAATGTAAGATTGGATATTTGAATGTTAGTAGAGAACATGATTTCTATCAGGTAAGGCCTGGTGTGATTCAGCTCTCCGGCACGGAATTTTGTCCACCAGAGTTCACCCTGACCATCGATTGTGCCATTGGCGCCTGTAAAGCCGAATATGTTCATAGTCAATATGTGAAATACTTTCCTTTTTACTTTAGAAAAGGAGTTATTAATATTATACCAGTTATTACAACATCTGTGAGGTTGTTTCCAAAAATAAGACTGCTAAACCTTGCACCATCTGCATCTCTTCCTCTACCATAGGATGGCAGGGGCTCAATCAGTGGATATTCACTTTCATCCTGATGAAATGTTCAAAATGCAGGAAAAATTATCATTTGTAAAGGGTGGTGGCTCCCCATACCTTTCAACAAATAGCTAAAGGCATCTTCTAACTTGGGTAGTACTTAGGGGACTCTCTAACTAAGATGGAAATATTGATACATCATTGCTATATTAGGATAAATTTATAATATTTGCAAGCACCAGCAGTGGAATTAAAAGAGCTTTGCCAGCTTTCTGAGTAAAACTGGAAATTAATGCATAAACCAGATGTTTTTTTCATTTTTGTTTCTCTGGTATTGGATATATAAGAATCTTAACCTGATGGAACTCATATTAATTAACCTAAATTGTTCATATTTCAAAGAAGTCTCTATGACCGTGCTATATCTTTCTTACCTTCACCCCCCCCCCCCCCCCATCTACAATTCCTTTCTTTTTCTTTTTCTTTTTGGTCATTTTGCACCTCTATTTATTCTTGATGATTCTGAAGTTGTGCTTGGTATATGAGACTGAACAAGATATCATAATACAACTTCATACTTGTATTGGTGTTCGTTGCAGGCAAGGGATATGATATATAAAAGCAATCTTAATTTGTCCACTATCATAGTTCCATTTTTGTTCCACCTCTCATACCCAGTCACCTTTACTCGCCAAACATATCAAACACAACAAAATCATATGGACACAGAGTGGACCTGTCTAGCTTGTGAAGCCGATAATCTTCAATCAGGCTCCTTCAAGGTGCACTTTCCAATTTAGGCCCACAATATTTATTGCATAAGTTTCTACTGGTAGTTACTGGACCATAGCAGCCTAGGAAAGTTGGTCCATTTATCTAACTGAACTACTTTCAACCACCATTTCAAGGAGACCCCCTTTTTTCTTTCCTCTTTATGAAAAATAACATCATAATGGAGAAGAACGAATTAGTAATTAAACCAAATTTCTGGCAAGAATGAAGAACTAAGTTATTTCTCTTATGGGCCATGGGAGGAAAGAGGAAAGCATCTTCTAGGCATCCAAACAAATTTATATTCGTAGACCGATCTCGAGCAAGAACTGAAGAAAGGGCTACTAAGTAAATGGAATAAAGGAAAGAAAGAGGAAATCAGCAAGTTCAATTTACATTAAAAAATAATTAAGAAACTTGACAAATTCTAACCTGAGAACCGAGCAGAACAGCGTCTTTGTCAAGATAGAGAGTGAAATAACTAGTGAGATTGAAACTCCCAGTCAACCATCTTCCTGGAGGAACATAGAGTAAGGATCCACCTTCTGATGAGAACTGGCTCAAATGATCAATTGCAGCTTGAAAAGCCTCTGTGTTTACTGTTGTTCCATCTCCAACACCCCCAAAATCTGACACTGATGCACTATGAACCCTGCAACTTACAGCTGCATACTCAAAACAATCCCACTTCGAAGATTTTCTGCTCTCAACACCAATTGTACATAACAGTACCAAATAAACAAGTACTACTCTGACACCAATCACCTGTTCATTTAATTCAAGAATATGAAAGCCTGGTCAGGAAAATCATGCATGGAAATGAGATTTTTATTTCTCTTTCATCTATAAGCAGAGCAAAAGGATATATAACTGACGTCTCAGAACATGATCCTAAGAACAGCAAGGTGTTGAAAGTTGAGAAGATGCTTTAAAATGTGATGATGCTTTCATTGTTTTCATGATTGCAAAATTTTTTTACCTTAGATCTTCTTGCACTTGTCCACAACTCCATTGGTGCTGAAAACCAGGTCCTTCGGTTTATTATTGCAGAGACAGATGGGCTATCTGTGCAATATATATACTCAATGTGACTCATGGATATTAACCGTAAACAGTTATTTTTTGTCGTTGTGGATCGAACATAGAAAATTACAATTCCAGCCCTGGTCAGATTGCTTAAAATTCAAAACTTCATTTTCTTCTTGTGTAATAGAAAACAACAAGAGGAGTCTTCTAAGAAAGAAAATGTCACTTTGTTTAGCTTCAAAGTACATGCAACCATGGAAAGCCGGCAAGTCATCCATTAGTATGGACGTGATTTCGCCTTAATCAAAATTATAGGAGCAAGTTCATGAAAAACCCTACTGAGATCCGATTCTTTCTGAGGCTGGTGGATGGATTAGAAGGTTGGGAAACTAGTAGTTCCTTGTTGAGCTTAGAAGACTCTCTGGTGCTTTAAATTAGTACCAGTGTAAGAGGAATGAAGCCTTAGAGAATATGTTGCGTGTGCATTTATAAAATTTAAAGAAGATGATTAATTATAGAGAGAATTATACATGGTAAGAGGATGAAGATAGAGAGGTTAGAGATGACTTACCTTGAAATTCAAGGCAGTTTATATAGTTTTGAACGAATATGAGCATGTTTATATGCATGGTAGAGCAGTCAATGAACTTGCTACCTGTAGTTTTGAACTGCGTGGAGATAATGTTCTTAGTGACGACGAGCCTCTATAAAAGTAATCTGATTTCTAGGAGAAATGTGGCTGGTTTGTGTGCTTTCATTTAATACATGTACCTTCAATCCTTAGGATTGGTGACCAATAAATCAATTAAAAAAAATTAAAAGAGCTATGCGTACCGTATATTATAAGTATTTTTATGTGGATTGAAATAGTATTTCTCAGAAAAAAATTAGTTGGTTCTTGTGATAAATTCCGAGTGATTTATTTTTTTTGTTAATTTTTTTATCGCATGCATGGCGTGTTATGAATTGTCAGGTTGTTTTTTATCAATGAATATTTAGTGGGCTATCATTCTTCTAATTTATTCAATATAGAAAAACTAATAATTAGATATAAATCTTATCTATAATGTGACTGATTACGTGATTGTTCTTAAAATAGTGTTTGTCTGGTATAGTTGAATTAAATTTTAGTTAATTTTTAACGAGATGACATTAGGTTTTTTAATTTTTTTTCTAGGATGCATTTGGGGGGTGATCAAGTGGTTCTGGGTGCGTCTCATTTGAGCTTCTGGGGAATCATAGTTGGTCCTCTGCCAGGGAGTGCTATCTAGTTGGGCTATGTGAACATTTCGGGCCCAATTTGTAGACTAGTCTGTGGGCTTTTTATTGTGATTGAACCATCCCTCCAAAGTCTAATAAAGCAATGAGACACACATTATGTCCAAGCCCACAAATATGTAATCAACATTCGGGTATTGAGGGTAGATTCAGGCTCCCTTGTTCATAACCTCCCCACCTTAATATTTTTCCCTATAGCTTGGACTAGATTTGTTGCCTGCACACCGCAGGCTAGGATTTTTTTCCGCCATAAAAATGCTACAGTAAAAAAACTCAATATCCGAGTAATTAATTTAATTGGTAATTTAAATAATATAAATAAATAGATACAATAATAATAAATAAATAAACAAAAAAAAATAAAAAAAACCAGACCTGAGCCCATTTGGATATGCTCGCAAACCTTATTTTGAAAATTGAAATTGTAAAAAAAAAAACACTATTTTTCCTTTAAAAAAATCCTTATTAAACCGGATGAACTTTCAAACTCCTCGACCATGACCATAAAATTAGGATAATCTTAAAGAAAGAAAAGTAGAAAAATAAATTTGAAAGATGAAATTGAAATAAATTAATTTAAAAAAGGACAAAAAAAGGTGAACCAGCATTAATCTTTGAAACTAGTGATCCTAGTCATCCCGAGGCTAACCAAATAAAAGGAAAACCGTAAAAAATAACAAAACAAAACTAAAAAAAAGAATAAAAATAAAAAATCATTAGCTTAAAGAAAGGAAGAAAAAAAATTAAGAAACTCGTGCGAACCTCCTAAACCAAATATAATCTCTAGAACTTACAACTCCTTAAGTCCTGGACCCGGGTTCAATCAAGACGCCTAATTCACAGCCAATTTAATTTTGAATGTTGAAATCTTGAAAAAAATATTAATAAAAAAACTTGCAAAAAAAAAAGATAGCAACAAAAAGAACAAGGATAAAATTTGATTAAAAAAAACTCAAGCTAATGAAATACTAAAAAAAAAACAATTTAAAAAATGATCCCAAACAAAAAAAAAATGGAGATAAAAAAAATAGAGATCAAATTTGAAAAATTAAAAAATCATAAAGAGTGAAATTGAAAAACATTTGTAATTTGATAGATTATTTATATATTAAAAAATGGTAGGGCTGAAATTGAAAAATATTTGTAATTTTATAGATAATTCAAAATTAAAAAAAAATAGTAATCAAAAGAACATGGATCAAATATGAAGAAAAAATAAATTGCAATGGTTGGTCTGAATTTATAAAGAGGCTAGTGCAGAATTCAATGTGGAGAGATGAGAAAAAAAAGAAACAATCATTGGCGTCAAACTCAAGGAGCTTTGGGGCACGTGCTAACCTATCACGTCGAGAGCACCTAGACCTTTAAGATGCTACAACAGAAGGCAGCGTTTGGTGATCGAATGACCCTACACGTGTCACTCAGATGGCCCCACACGCGCACTCGAATGGCCTCGCACGTGCCGCCCGAACAGTCAGGGGTCATCCACATGTGCAATAAGTTTTTTAAAATAATATTTAATAAATGTAAATTACAAAAATACCCCTGGGGAAGCCTTAAAATTTACAATAAAACTAATGTAAAATGACAAAAAAAAAAAACCTTATAAGAGAGTTATATTGGTTTTGTCTTTAAAAGCATCAAAATAATTACACTATTTTAAAAAAACTAGAAAGACAAAAGTGTCCCTGAGTAGTAGGCATTATATTATTTTATTATAGTGTTAAATTAGTAATTTTACTATTAAAAAAACAAAATTATTAATCTAACCCCATACAATTTGTAAAATACAATTGCCCACTTTCAAGGCTTCGTCGAAGCATTCCTAACATTATCATCACCTGAGACCACCTGATTTTGATAGAGAAGATGCACACCTTTTATTGGAATCCAATCTTGCTTAATTTAGAGGTTTATAGCTTCACATTCAGGCATATGAAGTTATCAACTCAATCAGCTAAAACTGTCATGGCTGACTGTGTTGCTTATTTTCGAGGCTTCGTCGGAGCAATTCTAACGTCATTGTCACCTAAGAATACCTGAATTTGGTAGAGGGAATGCATACCTTTCATTTAAATCCAGCGTCGCTCAATTTGGAGGTCTGTAACTCCACATTTATGCATTTAAAGTTGTCAAGTTAATCAGCTCCAAATATGAAAATTGAGTGATGACTGATTAGGGATAAAATGTTAGGGACTTCCATGATAAAATTGGGATGTAAGCATCTAATTTCATGGAAATAGAGTTGTATAAGGGATGTTCCTCTTTTATTTGCAAAAAACCTCATGTTATTAGGAGGTCTAGAGCTCTAGAATGAGCTCTTTGAAGGAGCCAACCTGATCATCGTGAATTGCCTAAAAATTAGGGTTTTTAATTTAAGATTTAACAAAGTTTTAATTTAGTCATTGTTCTTTCAATTGTGGCATGCATCCTTAATTGACACAAAAACTTTTTAATTGCATGCAATTTAACTCCCGTCAAACTCAATTGTAAGCCTCTACGTTAGCCGACTTTTTTCTTTTGATTCTTGGTTCTGAATTTATGCATTTTGACTCTTAATTGACAAATAAACTTTAAATTTTTTTAATTTAGCCTCTAATTTGATCAATTTCAGTCTTTATGTACATTTTTTTTTCAATTTGATCATTGATTTTGGATTTCTTCAATCAAATTTCTAATTGCATTAATTGCATAATGGTGGTACAATTCAAGTCACCACTCAGCTATTAAGATGACACATTTCCGGGCCTTATTTGGTGGTCACCAGCCTAAATGATCATTCAGGTAACGACTAATGTAGCTGTTGTGGATGAAGTGTTATAGCAGAGAGTTGAAATGAGTCAGTTACTTAAATATTAGTTGTAGATGGCAAAGAACATGATGAAACAGTTAGCTAATAAGAAGAGAACCAAGAGAGGATTTCTGGTTGGTGAGCTAGTGTTTCTTAAGCTTCAGTCTTATAGGCAAACTAGTATTGCTCTCAAACAAAATATCAAATTAAATCCCAGGTATTATAGACCTTATAAGATTTTACAGAAGGTTGGAGCTGTGGCTTATAAACTTTAACTGTCAGAGGGT
This sequence comes from Populus trichocarpa, assembly GCF_000002775.5. Classification (NCBI taxonomy): domain Eukaryota; kingdom Viridiplantae; phylum Streptophyta; class Magnoliopsida; order Malpighiales; family Salicaceae; genus Populus; species Populus trichocarpa. The sequence goes on along the minus strand of NC_037287.2, from coordinate 14,994,453 downwards.
TCAAACATCCACCATGTGTTCTGTCTCACTGTTAAAGAAGTCAGTTACAGATGATGCAATTATCTCTTCCTAAAATAGATGACTATGGTTCTATGAAGGTTCATCCATTAGCCATACTTGACAGGAAAATCATGAAGAAGGGAAGCAGAGCTGTTACAATGGTACTGGTTTAATGGTCAAACCTCTTAAAATTGAAGATGCTACGTGGGAAGAATTGGAGGAATTGTCCAGTCAATTTCTAGAATTCAAAACAGATTCTTGAGGGCAAGAATCTCTAAGGGAGGAGTATTGTTAAGTCAGGAATTCAATAAGACAGTAGTAAGAAGTAATGTTGCTGAACTTGAAGGCTTAATTCTGCAGAACTGGAAAGCTGAGAACTTGAAGATGAGGATCCAATAAAAATACAATAGTCACGTGTAAATAGGCAAAAAAACATGTGATAAATGATTGGTTAGTTGGTGATTGAAGTTAGATAGTAATCAGTTAGTTCTGGTAATTGGTTTCATTGTATATGAAGTGTAATTGGGAGATGTAAGAAGCAAGTAATCAATGAATGACAGTTTTTTGTAACAAATTCTTCTTTCTCATCTTCTTTTTCTTTCAATTCTTCTAGCTCTCTTTTGTTAAGGCTAAGGCCATAACATGAAGACCAAGCATGATAACTCTTCTTAATTTTCATTCTTCAGAAGAAATATATAGATAGATTATATATATCTGTTACTTCTAGTAAATACAATTGGTCGAGGAAACGCCGAAATGGCAGCATGTATATGTCTGGTGATCAGACAGCGAGACACTAGCTAACCCTCGTTTTACATTGGATTAGATTCGGTAATAAATGAGTAACCCATGTCTTCTCTGCAGAGCAAAGAAGCTGCATCAGATCAGTAGATAAATGCTTCCAACTCAACAAAAGTAGCATGAAAAGCTGTAGAACTTTGTGGGAGATCAAACTCTTTTCCTGTAAGTCGTTTCCTTTTCTTGTCAACTCATTGCTATTAATTTGATTAAGGTTCCATAATTTCTAATCAAGATATCACATCATATATTATAATTTAAACAAGTAATCTTCATGCTAGCTATTTCAATGCCTGGTCACTGAGGAGAGTAAGAACAAGGCATAGGGATTTTTGTTCTAATATGCCATCAAAACAATATATCATAAAGCAGTAAAACTAGCAATTAAACTACGTCTGTAGAGCTTGTTGTTAACCTAATAATTTAATGACTGGTCCTCACGTGTACGCATTCTAATCTTTTATATGAGATTGATTGATAGAGGCCAAACCATGCATGCATTGGATCCATGAATTCAACTGCATAATGAAGGTATTCCATCTGATAGATACAGCTGCATAAGAATACAGGCTCGAAAACCAACTCGAGGGGATTGCTTGATGTTAAAGGGACAAGATCCCTCCCTAACCATCCTGTTAAAATCTTAGAGCAGATTGAAATTCCTAGCTCTTAGATCGATCAAGCATGAATGACTACACATGGACTATTTATCTTTGATCATAGAGATGTAGTTTTAATACATAAAAAATAGCCCGAGAGCACTAGCTAACCGTAAAGGCAGAAAAGGGAAGAAAAAGATATCAAGAAAACCAATATTGAAGAAAATATATGAAAGAGTTTCTAGGAAGTTTTTATTCTGTGTTATTTCTTCTCTCAAGTGAAAAGGTATCGATAAAGTAAAACAAGCACTTATTGTGTTCATATGATCTTACTATACTGGAACTAAGAATAGCTGGAAACTTTTCAACATTCCAAGAGTACTCACGGAGAATTTTTAATTAATTTCAGAGATAATGGCTTCATCTGTACTCATATAATGGAATGATTCTTCAATCTATCCTTATATCTCTTATTTTTATTTTTCTTCATATTCATCAAAGGCAGGCTGCTAAGCTTTAATTATCTGCTCTATTAAAGACTCAAAATCCCAGTCAAAACCCTTAAGCCGTATTGTGGTATGAATGGAAGTTTCTCAAGTTTTTGTTCAAGAAGGAGAAACATTTTCGTGTTGCATGCACGTGTAAAAGCCCAACTATACACGTGAATACTCTACTAAGTTCAAGGATATAGTACATGCTTTTCTTAATGGGTTTAAGGATGTTTACTTTTCTGAATGAATACTGATCTAATGGTATATAGGTAGTAAAAATAACTTTTCTTTGTGAAGAATAAACTGCAGCACCCCTCATGAAAAATTATGCAAGCTCTTCCGGATATCACTGCCACAAAATGCACGAAAATTTAGTGCAAAAACTGTAAATCAAAGTTAATGGTGGGGTTATGGCCGGATCAAGTTAATGCATGTTAATTATTTTAATATTTTAAAAAGAATTAAATAATGTTGTTTGAATTTTTCTAAAAAAAAATCAAATTGAGTTAATTAGATAAATTTTTACCTACTTTTTTAATTTTGATTTGATCTTGAGTTGATTGGATTTCAAATCGACTTATGGGCAAACAAATTTAAAATTTAATACTATTAATTTATATATATCTTGGTTTGTGTATTACAACAGTAGAACTGATTTTTATTGCAAAAAAGTTTTGGAGTTTCAATCATTTGGCTGCCCCTTCTATAAATTTCTGATTTTCTTTGCCGACAAAAGTATGGAGAAAAACAACGTATAAGACGACCAGGCTTCAATTAGATTAATGCACTGAACATGTTAGACTATACCATAAATTTTTCATTTCCTGGCCTTTTTTTCGCTGTCCCTCCTCCATAAATCGATGCATGCCGTCGTTCAATTTTATAGTAATATTTTGTGGAAAGTTTGTCCTAGGCAGCTGACCATAATTAAGCTACCATCTCACATTGAATTTCGAGAAGAGAAATCAGGACAAGTTGAAATCAAATATCTTCTCCATATCTAACTGCTTACTAACACTGATATTGGTGTAAAATATAACAATCTCAAAATATGCCAACATGAAGCTGAATCATCCTTTTCCGAAACATAGAAGTGTCGGAAAACAGACTCTAGATCTCTATTTTTTGCTAATTTCTGCTGTGGGGTTACGTTTGTGCCTTTGCACGACAATTTTGTTTATGTTGTATCAGCTTTTCTCTGACCGTTTTGGGTTGTTAATGTATTTGCCTATCGAAAAAAGAAAGCAAACTCAAATGCTTATTTGTTTTTCATTTTTTTGCACATACATAGAAAACAAAATGAAAAGCACAGAAGAGAGAAATACTTGCAATTAGTATTAACAAATAATTAATCTCAGGGGTTCTTTTTTTTAGAAAGAAATAAAATAAGTAATTGTACATAAGCTCTTGTATTTAACTGAAAATCTCAAGCTCAGTTCCAATAAAATGCAATAAAGTGGTAATATAAGACAGGCAAAATCATATGAGAATGGCATAGTGATAGGAATCGTACTTCACTAGCTTATTATAGATAATAAACCATACAAATTAGTAAATTACATACCTTATAATACACAAATTGACTAATTTGCAGCCACATCTTCTTGAAAATCACACACGATATGCTATAACAAAACTAGTTTCAAATTTAACAACAATAGGAACCGAATCCCTTATTTTACATGGTATTTGATTTGAAACCCACATAATATTTTCTTATATTGCCTTTATGAAAGCTGGTAGACAAAGTTTGGAGAAAGAAACATCACTTATCTCCAAATAGGTACCCAAGAGATGAATCTCCTCCTGGCACTGACTTGACTTTAGTGGATGGGCGATCCTGAAAAGGTCAGGAAGTAGGTGAATTATTATGCCTATGGATCAGGTAAAAATATATGCTTAGTGTATGTATGTCCCTACTTGAGGAGGACAACTCACAGTAATGAAGTTTCCTGTATTCTGGCCTTGAGCTCTGTGATAGTTGTTTGAGACCGGCTTCTTCTCAGAAGAACCACTATCTGGTGACTTCTCTATGGTAATGTCAACCCCATATGATGGTAGGTTAACCGGGCGCGAAGGCGGAGGTGCACTTGGTTGCTCATCAGAACCAAAAAGGTAGCCCAAAGAACTCTGCCCGCCGCCATAGCTCCCACCTCTACTCATGGCTGCCTGTATACTTAATGATCAAGATCTGCAAATGAATCAATTACAAAGAAGGGAAAGAAGAGGAGAGAACCCTAATACATATATATACACCGAGTGTTTGTGTTTCGCTGGTGAGATTATTATATTATATTATATTACAATTACAAAAAACACTAATAGGTGTGGTATTTTTACTTTACATATGTTCACATACTCGCATGTTACTGTGGGGTCATTGTTTAATTACTTTTAAATTTATTTTGATTCTCGTAATTTTATTTTAAACAATTTGATAAAATCCTTTTGATTTCTTAAGTAATGCTGAAATTAAAAGAAAAATAATTAAAATAAAAAAGAAACAAAAATAGGTGGTATTTTAGATTTAGATAAAAAAAATACACTTAGATCCTTTATCTTTATCAATAATATGCAATTTAGGTCCTTTTAAATTTAAAAAATCAATTTTGATAAAATCAAATTTATTTTTGTTGTTTTTTGAGAGAGCAGAGAGAGAAAGATTGGTAGATTCCAGTAATAAAAAGAGAAAATCAAAGTTGATATTAATTTCAGTTACTAAAATGGTTGATCTTGGTGTCAACAAGTTTTATTCGGTAAGAAAAGATTCACTTAAGTGTTTTTTCACTTTGAATTTGCCTAAAAAATAAGATCTAAGCTATGAAGATTTTTTGTTTCGGGGTTGATCTTGGATTTTTGTATGGTTTTTCTTTTCTATTTTTTTAAGGCCATTTATGGATTTGTCAAAGTGTTTAGGCCCTTTTCTAAGTGTTTTAGATAGATAAAAAAAAACATATATCTCTTTTTTTTTCAGCCACTGTTTGGAGAAAATTAGACGACAAGTTATCTAGAATTTTTTTTCAACAAATAATGTCTGCCCCAATTTCATTTAAAGAAAAAAATAGTGCCTATGCAGGGGCACTTTCTAAACTTATTGTCAGGCCCAACGACGCGTGGCCTTTTTTTATTTTTTTTGTAATGTTGCCTTTTTAAAAAAATCATGCTTTTTTCATGTGTTTTTTGAATATTTTTTTGGTTTATATTTAAATTAATACCCTTTCCCTCATATTTCTATTTTTTGTATTTAGCCTTTTTAAATAGTGATTGTTTTTTAATTATTTTTTATGTATTTAATTTTTAAAAATATTATTCTAACTCAACTATAATTTTTTTTATATTTTATATAGTTAAAAATTATTTTAAAAAAATTATTTTTGGATATTATCTCTAATAACTGCAACCTTGCAAGGTATTTTTTTTCTTTGATTTTATTTCATCAATTTTATGTGTGTCTATTTCTATTATCATTTGATTAAAAAAAAATAATTTTAATAAATAAAGTTATTAAACACAATTAGGTAAACAATTCGTGTTACGAGATCAAATTTCTTAACCTACATTCGCTTCTTAACTTTTCTAGATATATATTTAGTTATTGTTAATGATTTTTTTTTCATTTATTGACATAGATAGTTCTTAATTTATTTAATTTGATGTGTGTATAAGCTTTTCGATTTGTTTTTAATATTTTATGTCCAAAAACTTGTATGATTAATTTTGAATAACTAGTATTAAACACAGATCAAACCAGAAACATTAATATAGTATAAAAGCAACTAAATGCTAATATTTTAGGCAGGAGTGAGAAAAGGAATATAAATCCTATATAATTGAGCAAGTCTATGACATGTTAATATGTTTTTAACTATGACGTCTATCATATTTTTATATAATATTTCATTTTTCAACATATCATTTTTCACAAAATTTTACTTTTGTATTTCAAAAATTCCCTTCATCTATACAACTATATAATCTTGAGCTTGAGGTCTTGAAAAAATATATATTACTTTCTAAAATTCTAATGATTTAGTTATTTGAGTTTTTTTAATGTATTTAAATCTTTGGATGATCATAAACTATTTTCTATCATATCCTTGTATAACTACGAGGCATTTTTGTTATAAAAAATATAATTCTTTCAATTTAGATGAAAAACTTGACAGAATACCATATTAGAGAACTGAATACCATTTAAGAACATAATAAACACAATTAAAATGATAAGGATGCCTAATTATATAAGAACATATTAAATCATTTACCTTAAGAAAAAATTATAATTAACAAATAAGTTGGTCATGTATAAACCTACATATACAAGTACAGCAACGCATTCTCAATGTTCTTCATGTAATGTAGTGATCTTTTGTACTAGAAAGTAGAGCAGCAGTTCAATGACGATCTTCTAAGCAAGAGATTGATCCAAAGAAGGGAATATATATATATATATATATATATATATAGTGGCTGTAGCTATAATGGTGGCTAATAAAAAAAATATTTCTGATTAAAAAAAGTGTTGAAATAGAAGTTGCATGCAATATAGAACAAAGAAGCTTTTGTTTTTTTGGCTTTTTTAGCGTGGAGTTCGCGGGCAAAAAACTCAAACAGAGGAAAACCAAACACCTATGATCGGCATTTGGTGTATTTAAAGCTTGAAAAGCATCTCCAAATTAAACCTTAGCTACAGACAGGCACCAATTAGTGGATGGACTGTACAACAAAAGAAATTATTTCTTGAAAATTGATGAGAACGTGTAAACAAACTATTTTATTTCACATGGACTTTGTGTATGGCATTAGTTCCTTCGAAAATAAATATATATAAATGGAACTAGCTAGTGCAATATCAAATGAATTTTTTTATTTCGGTATTGTACTTCAAATTCCAAGTTCCAGAAAGAAGCTGGCGGAACATAATTTATGCATACTAATGTCAGGCAGGCATAGAAGTTGAAAGAAGCTGGCGGAACATAATTTATGCATACTAATGTCAGGCAGGCATAGAAGTTTTTCTCCTTCTTTTTTGCGTCTCGGACTCTAATTGAAAAAAGAATTGTTCATAATTCTTCAATATTCATGACTCCACTAGCTGTGAATTCCGTTAAGATTAATAAACTGCAGCATAATGCTCCACGCGTTTACCTGACTCAGTTTTGCAGCATATGTAGTGATAGAGTTGCTAGTGAAAATGTTACAAAAGTAGACGCAAAATATACAGATATATATCGAATTAATCAGCTCTAGGAATGCGAAACACACCCTCTTTTTTTTCAGATGGTATATATTTTTGAATTTTTATTTCTTAGTGACTTAATTCACCTATATGATCAGGTCAAAAACATATCATTTCACACCCAAACTATGAAATTAACGAATTTTTTATTTTTCAGTACCCAATTTGACCTCCTTGTTAAAAGATACACCTTCTTCTTAATTACCAGGATTTAAAAAAAAACCTTGCATCTCAGGCTTGCCTGCTAACTAATTAAGATATGTCAGAGCCACCAAAATGCACAGAATTGTATGTGGAAAGTTCACGTTATGTGTCATATGGTAACGCTGCTTAGCAAAGTAGACGGAATAAGTAGGTTAGTTGTCAAAATCTGGTGGGCTCGATCTGCTAGATAGAAACAATGTCAACCATAATTTGAGATTAGCGGCATAACCCGTCACTAAGTAATATCACTAATCACACGGATTATGCCTTAATTCATAGTTATCATTGGGCCCATTTTACTGGATTTTGTGGCATCTAAGCCGAAACTTATCGGTCATGCAACTGGTCACGTCTAATCAAGCAATATAATTTATCGTCTAAAAGGGTGATGATACCTCACTATGAAAAGTACAAAAATATAAATCTTTGATAGTTACCGTGAACTATGCTTCAAGTGTCACCAGTCTCGACAGGCTCAGGTGGCTTGGGCCTAAACCACACACTAATTTATGAGCTTTAAGTAGGGTTAAATCGAGATAATGGGTGACTTTTTATCAGGAAAATATAGAGAGAAATAATAGCTTTCGGTTGGCCTAGTGTTGCAAATTGGACCCATCAATGACTTGTACTCCTCAATGAAGAAAAAAAAGGTGCGAAAAGAAACAAGTAAACTAGCTTAAATTCAGATGGAAATAGTCCGGTTGGAAGGGAGCTCGTAGGGCCAGGGTAATCCATTGAACAAAATGGTTTAATTTGCACACCTGATTTTGGCTTAGAGGAGAATAATTATCGTAGCATAAGATCCTTAACAAGTGGTCTCTGATTTAATGGAGGCGAGGGTGGTGATGATTTCCATTTCTATCAAGTTGGGTTTGGTATTTATTTTTTTTCAGACGATTATATATTCTAGTGTTGTAGTATATAGTGGATTTCTCACTTTTAGAAGGAGTTTTAGTTGTTAATAGATCCTGGCTTACCCCCAAAAAAAAAAATGTTAATCAGATCCCTATATTTTGAATTTGTGACGAAGTTAATTTCTTCCTCCGATTTTGTTATTAATTTTCATTAAAGTTAACGATCAAACTTTGTTAGAAGTTTGAATTGAACAGAAAATGCCAACGGAATTAGAGAAAGGGATATTAATAGTGGTCAAAATTAAAAATGTCAGGACCGGACCTAATTATCCTTTCTAAAATCATTACATAGTTTAATTGATAGACGTAATTAAAACCACATTCACCTCCAATGTCATTAACCTCCTAGCAGTCTCTTACGGGATTTATGGCATCTTAAGCTCTCAAAGGCATTTTCACGTGTAATTCTATCTCTATATATATATATATATATCACATTCAAATCAAAATGATTGAAGGCAGTAGCTTTCAACTCAGGTCCCAGAGAACTGCAGAAGTTGAGCATACGGCCATCCTATACACATTGTCGGTGTCTAGTCAGCAACTAGGTGTCTGTGTGTGTTTCAACTTTCGCAGTAAGAAATGGAACAAATCATTATGATGTCTATAGTCGGAAAAGATAGGTGATCAGCATCAGAGGTGGGGTTAGATTGAGCTTGCAATGGCAATGAATAATTGTCCTTCTAAAAAGGCACGCTGGATAGATTCTTTCAAATGATAATATATATGAGGGACGTTTTGCTTATAATCTGTCAAAACTCAAAGCTACCTTCCGTGAAGCTATTGCCTTTCTTGAGTCTAACTCCTAATACTAGTTACCAGAAAATTTTCTTGCAAAAAACTCTATCGTTGTACTCTTTATAACCTGTAGTTTATCCATATTTTTAATATATTCATCTATCAATTTTTTCTATCAAAATCTTCTCATTTAAAACAATTTTTTATTTATTTTTACACATTCTTGAAAAGACATTTAAATCAAGTTATAACTAAATATATTGTGGTATCAAAACAAACTACATGCAAAAAAAAAAATATGAGTCATTATCTAGTTTTGTGATAACTAGAAACCCTAACTGATTTTAAAAAAAAAATTGGTTATGTAATATAAAATATTACAATTATTGTTGCACGTGTGCGGCATCGCGACGATCATCCTCCTGAATCAGGATGGACGGGAATTGTATGGAAGGAAAAGATAAGAAATTCTTGTTTTTTATCAATAAAAAGAGGGAATGGGAGTCGCCACCTAATATGTTGGTTACTAAAAACCCTAACTGGTCTCAGAGTTTGGTAAAGGGACTGATTGTGTAAAGGAAACGTATTAGCACCCCTAATACACCTTACTTGAGATAAGCTACATTATTTATTTTTCTGATATAAACTAAGAAAATATTATGTTTTCTAACTGTTGGTCTGTTTACAGTTGAAAAACAAATTCTCCTCGGTAAGAAGATCTTTATTTTATCAAGTGAAAAAACATAACCGTTCTTATGCCAATAAAAAAATAAAAATAAAAATAAATTATTTTTTTATTTAATATCAGAAATATGTCTTACGTATAAGTTCATAATCTCGTATATAAAAAAAAATGTTTTGGTATTTTTGAAATGTAGGCCAAAATCCTTTGGAATTTTACAAATTTGTTGTAAAATCTATGCAATAGTATTTTAGATTTTTTAAAAAATACTAATATATATAGGATTTTTGGCCATATGAAAGAAAAAGATTGACCGAGTTGACCAGAAATTTTGTGGTCTGACTATAAACCGACCTAAAAAAACTTAGTTTGTCCAAAAAAACTTAGTTTGTCCCGAAAACAACCTAAAAACAAAACCACAGTCCAAAAACAAATTAAACACTCAAAAAACACTTAAAAAATAAAAAATTCTTAAACAAAACGGATCAAACACTAAAAAAATAAAGAACATGAAGAACACCAACATGAACTTTAATAAAACCCAACAATATATGTTCCAAATCATACCAAATATGGTCAAAACGAAGGAACATGCATGTTGAAAATCATGCAATGATCAATAATCTAGCATCCAACCACTTTAATATTCACTTAAACATCATGATTTTGTCAACCGAAACCTTTTAATTAAAAGCCGTTGAAATTGTGTTATTGATGCAAAGAAACACTAGATTATTTGCTAAACTTGTATATGGAAGGGTTCTAGGCAAATAAATGAAATAAAACAAGTCATAATTATGTAGTTAAGACAATGTTCTTAGGAAGAACATGAAGAACACCTAAAGTCAAACCTAGCAAACGTGGAACCCAAATCAGACATGAAATGGACAAACCGAGGGCATAGATATGTTGGGAATCATGCAATGATCAATAATCTAGCATCCATTTACATTGGCTATCAATGAATCAACATGATTTGGCCAAAATAGGTTTCAATACCAAAACAAAACCTTAGAATTAAAACTCATTAAAACATGTTATTGCTGCAAATAAACTATAAATTGACTAATCAAGTCCAAAAAAGTGTCTAATGCCAAGAAATAGACCAAAATTGGTCCAGATCAAGGATCTAAGGTAATATTCTTCCCAAGAACACAAAGAACATTACTCAGAACTAGTAAAGGCAGCCACTTTCAAGCCCATAAATGGGTATTTTTAACTTTTAAAATATGTTTTCTTTATCCTAACAAGTCACACTAACATACACAAACATATTTGAATTTAAAACACTAACAAAAAAAAACATTAAAGCATTAAAATTAAGCTTGAGGTACCATATTCAAAAACTGTCAACTTAAAACAGTCTATATGCTCATGCAACATGGATTCAAAATTAGTTTTTTTAACTTATTTTATGCATGAACAGGCCTAGCAAACCCAAAGTAAACATTATTACATTAACATGCATAGCTTAAATCAAACACAAGTTAAAACAACATTATAACTTAAAAACAAACTTATAACAATAACTTTCTATATCAAAAACTTTAAAATAACATCATTAAATAATTAAAAAAACACAGCAACAAAAAGGTGAATACAACATGGCTTGTTGAGCATTCAAACCTCTTTTCTATACGTATAAACATAAATATAAAGCAAAACAAGTAACAAAAATAACAAAAGCAAGCCACAAAGAACTTACTTTTGGGTTTGCAATGTATACCTAGAACGAGCTATTTTCTCTTGGCTTTTCTTTGAAAAGTTTTGCCTCTCACAAGTTTACAAAACTTAAAAAAACTTGTTCTTTTTTACTCTTGGATCTCTAATCTTATATTTCTTAACGTTATTACTCTCTTTTTTCATATCTTTTTCTTTACTTCTTTTTATGTTCACCCTTCAACATGCTTGAAGGAGGTATTTATAGCGTTTTGAGAGGTCTTAAATCCATTTCTGACCACTTAATCTTGAGAGGAGTGTTGTGAACCCTTGATAAAGACCCATTGAGGAGCCTTTATGTGTGAACACACGAGAACCAAATCAATTTTTGCAAGATAAAAGCACTGTCATAGCTGACTGAGTTGCCTACTTTTGAGGCTTCGTCAGATAAATTATGATGTTATTGTTGCTTAAGACCAACTGATGTTGATAGAGGGGATGCACTTCTTTCATTTGAATCCAAACTTGCTCCATTTAGAGGTCTGTAGCTCCATATTCATGCGTTTAAAATTGTCAACTCGATTAGCCAATACTGTCAGAGCTTATTGAGTTGCCTACTTTCGAGAATTCTCTGAAGCAATTCTGACATTATCATTGCCTAAGACAACCTGACACTGGTAGAAGGGATGCACACCATTCATTGAAATCCAACCTTGTGTAATTTGGAGGTTTGTAGCTTCATATTCATACATTTGAAGTTGTTTACTTGATCAACCCAAAATTTAAAAACTGAATGATGGCTGATCAAGGATAAGATGTTAGGGAATTCCATAGAGAAATTGGGATGTAAATGTTTAATTTCATGAAAATAGGTTGTAGAGGGGATGCTCAACTTCCATTTGCAAAAAAAAAAAAAAAAAAACTCATGTCATTTGGAGGTCTAGAACTTCAAAACGAGCTCTTGGAAGATGTCAACCTAATCATCATGAACTATCAAGGAAGAAAATAAACAGAGGCTGAATCCTGAATGACTCGTTGTCTGGGTTAAAACCATAAAAGTTAGGGTTTTTAATTTGAAATTTGACAAAGTTTTAATTTAGTCTATGCTCTTTCAATTGTGGCGTAACACCCTTAATTTACACAAATTGTTTTTAATTGCAAGTAATTTAACCCCCGCTAATCTTGATTGTCAACCCCTAAGTTGGTTGACTTTTCCTTTTAGTTATTGGTTCTGAATTTATATATTTTGACCCCCAATTGACCACCAAACTTTTAGTTTTTTCAATTTAGCCCCTGATTTGGTCAATTTCATCTCTATATTCCCGTGCTTTTACCAGTTTGATCCTTGGTTTTGGATTTCTTCAATCAAGTCCCTAATTGTCCATCAAACTTCAATATTTATGCAATTAAGCCCCTAATTAGACCAAATTAACTCCTATAAATTACAATTCAACCCCCAGACTTTAATTTCTTCTAATTAAAGCCTAAATTAACTTTAAAAATTAATTTTTCTTGCAATTAAGCCCTCAATAAATTCAAATAAACCTTAAAAAAATTCTAACTGAGTTTTTAAACATCCAACTTTTTTTATTTTCCTCCTCAAATTAAATTTTCTTTATCAGTAGGGCATTCATCAGTCGAAAATACTTTGTCATATTTTTTGATCTTGTATATTTGATCTTCTTCAACCAATTTTCGGTGATTTCCTGGGCATTCTGATATACTCTTCTCGCTGATATATATTTTTTATTTTTTGTATTTTCTCTTTTTTTTCCTTTCTTTGATTTTTTTTTGTTTGTGTGAGACCTCAAAAGGGGTAGCAATAGATGTCCCCTCTTTTCAACACTTATTGAGCCTTTACAACACTTACTGAGCAAAGACTTGTTAAGTGCTTTATGTAGTAAGTTTGTAAAGATAAACAAATTGTTCTTCAAAACTAATCTTCTTACAGCTTTTATATCGGTTGATATGAAACTCTGTCTTTGCAGCAATCCCTTTCAACCAGAACTATAATCAAATTATTTACAGCTTGGTTAACCTGAAATCTCAATCTGACGATTTTCTTTAACCAAAACCTTGATCTCTGATACCTCCCGATTACGAGGTTTGAAAACTCGGTGCTTCCTGATTGCAAAGTTGAATTTCTTTGTGTTTCCTGATTGCAGGGTTGACTTGAAATTCCGCATCTTAGTGGTTCCCTTAGAACAAAAAAAAATTCATGGTATAGCTCGGCTAACCTGAAATCTCAATATGGTGATTCCATTTAATTAACCAAAATCAAAATCTATCTACAACTCGGTTAACCTAAAATTCCAATTTGGTGATCCTTTAACCAGAACCAAAATCTCTATGTACAACTCGGGTAACCTGAAATTCCAAGCTAGCGATTCCCTTTAACTATAATCAAAATCTCTATTTACAACTCGGCTAACCTGAAATTCCAACCTAGCTATTCCCTTTAACTATAATCAAAATCTCTATTTACAACTCGGCTAACCTGAAATTTCAACATAGCGATTCCCTTTAACTAGAATTAAAATCTATGTATATAGCTCGATTAACCTAAAATTCCAATATGAAAATTACCTTTAACCAAAATCAAAATCTTTATCTGCAACTCGGTTAACCTGAAATCCTAATCTGACGATTTCCTTTAACTAGAACCGAAATCTCTGTCTACAGCTCAGTTAACCTGAAATCCTAATTATTTTCGAGAAGTGAGGATCTGATCCCAAATTATTTTAAAAAAAACACGTGTTCAGTATAGAGAAATAATTAGAAAGGCCCTAATAGGTATATCATCATAAATTCAGAATATTAAAACAACTTATTTTAGATAGAATGTTTTAGAGTGATGAGATTTTTTCTTTAATATAACCACCTTCTTGTCTAAGAATTTTTATAGATTAGGTAATATTTCTAGTTATTATAAATTAATTAGATTGTGACTTCTTATTCAATCTTTTTAATCTCACCGTGATATCAGGTGTGAGAATCATGAGAGATTCAACAATAATAAAACTCCACAATATACATGCTTGGCCCACTTGATCTTGTCATTGTAGAAATGCATCATATTATAATTCTGGTTGACAATATTCGCCAACTAATTAAAGTGGAGTTGTAGGTGAGTCCCTTCATCTAAATACAGGATAGCCGATGGTTTAAACTTCATCTTCAAAGATAGCTTAGCGAACAGAATGGCAATCCCTCCATAAGCTTTTATGCTTCTTTTTCGATATTATGTGAACTCCTTTTGGCCTTTGCTAGTCCTGAATGATGAAGCGTATCACTGAAACTTCGTTTAGATCTGAAGTATCTAATTCAATCAAATGTGTGGTGGTTATAAGGATCCCTAGAGCTGATGCCTGCAGGACCCAACAGTGTCGTTTTGTTTCAGTAATTAACAACTCCTAATTGTAGAGGTTAAGAGGGTTTTTTATTATTATTTTCTTATAATGTTGAAAGCTTAGTCATTGATGAAAGAGAGGTATAGATGCTTCCTAAATATATATTTATACAATTATTTCTCCTTTTTCCCAGTGACTTGCTATCAGGCCCATCACATTTCTAAAATAGGAAGGACTAGTGATGCTCCTTTATTGAGAAAAGGAAATTTAGAAAAGTTTTGGAGTTATTAAGCTTATATTATTAGAGCAACTGATTTCGCCTACATTGATTTTTTTCCGAAGTGGTTTCATCACTTCTAAGCATTTCTGCAATTGTTTTGGGCAAATATTTTATTATTTCGCCTACTTATATATATATATATATATATATATATATATATATATATATATATATATATATATATATATATGAAATTTGAACTTGAGAATTCTTGAAAGAAAGGTGATGTAAAAATCAATTAAACTACACAAGCTCATGAATATACTCATATTTCCTTTTCTATATTTTCTGATTGAAAAAACCCTTTAAAGAGAGGTTAATTATGGTCAAGGCAGAGTTACATAGAGAAGAAGGAGAGAAATTAATTATTTTTAGGTTAATTCTTTTATTTTTAAATGTTTGGCCCCGGTTTTTTTTTTAAAAAAAAAACTTTATCTTTCTTATTTATCTTTCAATCCTAGCTCCGCCCTTGGTTATGGGACAACTTAGACCTCTTAATATGATTTTTTTTTTTTTAAATAGACAAAATTAACTCCATATGCGTTCAAAAAGAAAAATAAAAAGACTATATATTTGGTATAGATTGAAAGGAAATTAGCAGTTTTGTAGAGAGAAACAAAGCATATGAGTTTCTCATCTTATGCTACCGTATATATTAAGGATTTTCTGTCACTATACTGATGAAATTTATGTTCTTGAGTGGAAAACTGAGTAACAAAAAGGATCCCATATTCACTAGACTATTGACTTGTCGCCAACAGAAGAGTGACGTTGCCATTAATATCATAAAACACTGAAGTTTCGGCGACCTTTTATGCTCTTCTTGCCGTGACAGATTATTGACTAACAGCCCATTAAATACCTTTACTCTACTTTTATTAGACTTTAGACTATTCGATCAATTTGGCAATTATCACACTAAATGTAACAATTCAGATGACTAATACTGTTGGAAAAAATTCTGATAATATAATATATTTTTATTTTGATCGTGCTTTAAAAATATAATATTTACTAAATATTGTTATTTCTAAATACAATAAAAAAATTAAACTAAATATTTTTTATTGTATTATAATCTGTTAGTTTTTTTCCATTAATTTAATCTTTAGCTTTTATTTAAATAAAAAATAAATGGAGGGTTTTTTTTAATATACTCAATTGTAATATTCTATGCTCATCAACTGCTCCATTAGGCTAAATTCTCAAAATTCCTAGAGTAGAGGAAAGGTTAGGGACAAGTAATTGCATGCTCTTATGATATAAATTAGTTTATATTTGCTTCTTAAAGGTTATCAATTTGAGTTTTATAAATTTTAGGGTCATTAAAGATTTACATGATCGTTAACTTCAACACCAATGAGATTAATCAAGGAAGATGCAAATCAAATATTTATGTTAATAAATAAATAAATAATAGCATGCGCAGGTACCCCTAGCTAGTGTTCACTAGCATAGTAATCAACAGTTACTATGATGATTTAACATGGTATCATAGGATCCACAGCCATCAGCGTTATCCTAAAAGGGTAGCTAGGAGGGGTTTGATGAGGCCCAAGCTCGAAAGGTTGAAAATATAACACAATCCCAAATTCAATGTAAGGCTTGGGCTGAAAAGCCCGCCTTAAAAAAAGGAACAAAATTCGTCGCATGCCACGTGGAACCTGAATTTTCCCGAAAGTTCTCTCACTCTCCACATCAACTCCATTTTTCCCGGGTGTCTTTCTTCTGTTGCTCCATAGGAAGTAAAGCCAGCACTGCAGGAGATCTTATTATATCATCAAATAAAGGTATGGATAATTCTCTTTCTTGTGTTTTTTGCAGTTGGCTTGACGTCTTCTTTTGATGAGAATTGGAGATTTTTATGTAAATGTGGTTAATTTTTAGGATTAAGGTGATTTCTTGAAAACGGGATCTTGGAGTTCTTGAAATTGTTGGTTATTTTGTGAAGATGGTTAAAGTGAAATTTTTCATGATTTTCAACTTGTATGTGGATTTTTGTTTGCAAAGTCTCTAGCTTTTGGTTTGATTTAGTGTTTAATCCATCATTATTATTATTGTGATTCTTTAAATCTTTGTATTCTTGAAAGTTGTTGCTTTGGTGGATACATGCTCTCTATTGATGCCTATATTTTAAGCAGAAGCAAGGAATTTGATGACTTATATCCGACACGTTACAATAATTCGTCTATTTAATTACTCGAGTAGTGTAAAATTTCTCACAATTAGTAGTAACCATTTTATTTTTATTTTTTTTGTTAAAAGGATCACAATATCATAGCGTATGCGTGGAATAGCTGCATTATTGCCTGCAAAATACAAATTCAAGCAGATACGCCCTATGACAGGATCATGGGGTAACATCCCATCCCTTGAAACGATTCTTGTTTTTATTTGAACTGTAGCGAAAAAGACAATCATATAATTAACAGCTTTTATTACTGATAATCACATCCTCACAAAACTAGGTACTGTAGCCACTTCAACTCGGAAGAGACAAGAGGGCAATGCTTCTTTCGAAAAAGTGCTAGCTCCAAATGAAAAGATGGATCCTATTGTTGCCTTCAGCAAACCTCCTCCATTACCACCTGTTTTTGGACCATTAATTGCTCTCTCGTTGTTTGAAATGTGGTCGAGCCATGACGGTGATGATGACTGACTGTTGATGTAAAGCTGCAATCTCTACTGTTGGTGTTTATGTATATAAAAACTTTTGTGAGTGCATCCTATCCAAAATACTTATTTAGAAAATGGAATACTATGTTCAGTGCAAAAGCAAATAATCTTGCAATGGGTTTCCAGGCTCTGATGTAGCCTGCAAGAAGTGGGTTGACAAGAGGGGCCAAAAGCCTGCTGTAAATTTTTGAACAGAATTGCATTATGACATGAGGACTCTTTAGCAACCCTGCAGAAAACAAAGCATAGGTGTAGTTTAATGCTATTAGCTATGAGTTTGATATTAATGGAAGTTTTGTTATAGTTTAATAAAATTTCACCTACATTCTGCAGCTCTTGGGAAATCATCAAATATTGCAGTCATATTCTTTAACAGAGTCTGTATTCATACATGGAGCAAAGAGCGCATAAAGAAGAAAACAAAGTTGTTAAACCATGTAATATAATTGGTTAGAAAAAAATGTTCTTTAGCCTAAAAGATTTAGGAAATGTTGAGAAAAATTTATTTTGGGTGATTACCAGAACAATGCCTCCTGGTTTGATGGGTGATTCTATCACAACCAGAGCTTTCCTGTAGCAAAGCATAGTTTTTATTAGAGAGACTCTTGTTTTCTTATGGATTTTGGGGGCCAAATATGTTTTTAAATTTGGTTCTTACTTGATAACAAGTCTGTCGTCTTTGTGAGAACATTCATAGAAGCTGCATCCTCTGGTGAAGGGTATCTGGATCGTTTTCCATTCTGCATGGTAGAGAATTCTCATCAATTTGTTAAATTGTTATGAAACAAAATACATTTTAATGCTTGACAATGTCTGATGATTATAATTTTTACCTAAGTGCCAATTCACGCCTGCTGTCATTTCATCATCTTCACATACATGTTCAATGATGAACTTCATATTCTCGCCCATGCCTGCTGTAAGTTGTCGAAAGAAATGCATAACCTCCTTCAGTGATACATTATAGGCTGTGTTAATTGGAAGAATCAAGAAATGTATTTGTTAGATTTAAAAGGAGTCTATGAAGAATAAGAAGAGACCCTTTTCCCTTGCATTGGTTGAAGGAAGGAGCAGTTTTCGAAGTGACAATCCTCCGAGATATAGCCATCTAGTTCCTTCAGCTTCTTGTCATTGATGCATGTATAGAATTGCTTGATCATATTGGACGGAGAAGAACCCAATTTCAAGTCGAAATCAGCAGCCGCTGACACAACCAAGTTGACCCATCTTTTGTTGAACAATTTGTTATTTACCTGTTTTCTTAAACATGCTACTTCTTGTTCCATCTTCACGTTGCTCAGCATTAATTGACTCGACCCTTTAAAGGGAGAGGAGGCGAGAGTGAGTCCAGCCACTCCTTTGAGGGAGATGGTCTGCCGTGGGAGCTGGCCAGGGAAATTGACAGCAGCAGCCATTGTCTATTCACATAAGAAAATGGTGATATTGAATGTAGAAAGGAGTATAAGAATGAGCCAAATATGAGAGAATCGAGCAAAGAATAAAGTAGCATGTTTTGTGCCTTGGCAGGAAATCAAAGAATGTTCTCCTAGTGTTACCCATGATGATGCAAGCTTGAGCCGAGGAAGCTCTTAGCCCCGTAAAGTTTGTGAAGAATCTCCAAGACTAATTTCCACCTAAATTCGGGCTGCGAAAACACCCACCCACTTTACGTAGTTTAAGCCTTTTGAGGCCTCTCTTGGAATAGATTCCATTTGAAGGCAGACTATCAAACCTGAATGCTTTCATTCGGAATGTTGGAAGACAAATTTCCTACAGTGAATATATGTATGGGGATGTTAGTTGTACAAGAAGCTGAAAAAATTTGCAAAAACATAATTCTTCAAGCTTAAATATTCAGTTCCATTTAAATTCAGAATCACTTAATTTCCACTTTCGTATTTCACTATGATTACAATTTAGACCTGGTCAATAACACAATCGAGGAATAAATCAGGTGTCTCGAGACATAAATGGAATAGCCTACAGCATGAACTACCACCCTTTCCAGTTTGGGAATAGCCTACAGCACGAACTACCACCCTTTCCAATTTGAAGGTTCTAATTTTTAATCTGAGTAGAAGTGGTTAATGGGAAGGGAAATGACCACTTGTTTTGCAGTTTTTGATTCAATATGCCCCTGGGTTTACCTACAAAAATAGAGATATCTCAAAGTTCCTTGTGCAAGGCCAGCAATGGGGTGGTTCCGTCGTTTAAGCTCATGGTCACATAGCATGTCTGGTATGATCCTTGTCATGATCATAGCTTGTGTTTGGTATCACCTCCTCTATTGTTTTAAAAGTGTTTTTAAAAAAAAAAAATTCAGATCAATATTTTTGATGTTTTCAAATCATTTTAATGTGCTGATATCAAAAATAATTTTTTAAAAAAAATATTATTTTAATATATTCCTAAGTAAAAAACATTTTAAAAAGCAACTGTTACTACACTTCACTCCAAAAAAAAAAATGTTATGCTGTTTCTTTTGTTTTCTTTGGGAGGGGGCATGGTACTATTACTTGAATTTTCAAAATTTTCATAATAGTAATGTATTTGATCTTCCAAAAACAACATATTTGTCCTCTACCTTGTCTTTAATTTGCCTCAATTTCAAGTTTGCTCTTCTAGAGGTATCTCATTCAAATATTTCTAATTGCACCTGGTATGTTTTTTATTGAACTGTAAAAAATATTCTCCTCAGTTTTGGAGTAACCAATTCGCTTCCCCATTTTCGTTGCCACAAAAAAGAGTTCAACATGCATTAAACATTTACGTTAAGCAGATGAGATGAATTGGGTGTCATACCAACCATAGCGTGCGTTAGAAACAGAAAACGGGCTTTGTAGCAAGAATTGGTGGTTGGGACTTGGGAGGCATGCCAGAGGAATTGTTGTCTTGCACGAGGGTATAGGTTGAGCTACTGAAGATTAATGGTATAGTGTTTAGCACTGACAATTGAGCTTGCAATTTTCTTATCTTTTCCTGTTCACTTCTAGCACCTGTATTTTTTTATTATTATTATGCAAATAATGGGAATGGTGTCTGCATTTCCTTGTTGGAAGACAGATTTAGAGCATGGCCAATAGAAAAGGATGAATTGCTAAGGATTAGATTTAAACTAGGGTACATAATTTGAAGAAATAATAAAACCTCTGAATCTCCAAAGTTAAGGGATCACTAGAACATAATGCAAAGCAATTCTGTCAAACACTTGACCTAGGCATTAAGCACATATTTTGAATTCCCAGACAATTTACCAACAACTTCCTCACAGTAATAATCTGGCTAACATTTGCTCACTCAGCTTACCTAGAAAAAGGATCAGAATCAATGAATTTTTCAGGACACTAATTGTTCATCAACATGGACACAATGGAGAGACATTAACTCGGATTAGCAAGCAAGTAAAAAAAAGAGCAGCGAGAGAAAATAATGAAAACAAAATGGTTCGCAAAGTGTCTGACTACATATTCTTATCCTCTACATCAAATAACAGAGATCAGCATTGCCATAGTAATCTAACCTCCAGGATGGCATGATCTGAGCCAAATATCAACGTCCTGTCCCATTTTTTTATTTTTGATGAACGGCATAATGCACCCTGCTCTAATTAACACTGAGGACATTATTTACACTAACTATTATAAACAGTTATATATCTCCCTTGCTGTAAATTTTACATGCACCTCACAGCAACTGGAACCACTCGTTCATTTTTCAATATGAAGACAGTGTATTCTAGAAGAGTTGACATGAGGGATAAAGAAGATTTTCAGTTAATCATTAGACACTCATTTCAAATAAAGAATGGATTGAGCGGAAATGCCTTTGAAGTTATAATTGAGGACACCTGATGGGATAGAAGTATTTAACAGTTCACTTCTGAAATGAAAAAACCAAGGGGTATTTGTTGGGTCCATAGATCCAGAGAGAAGCACCATCTTGTTCCGGTTCCATGGACACTATCATTTGTTCATACAACCTTATTGACTCCGCATATATTTCTTTACTTTGAGGATGTGAGGTATCATTAGCCATAAAGTTATGAATTGATCTACCAACTTGAATCCTGCCAGAACCAGAATTTTTCTTGAAAGAATTTTTTTTCTTTCATCTCTTTTCTTAATCTTCCAACAGCATTCCACATACCAACTGAAGCATAGAGATTTGATAGAAGAACATAAGCAGATTCGTTTTCAGGATGCATCTCAAGAAGATTGCTTGCCACAACTCTTCCCAGCTCAACATGTCCATGGATGTTCCAGGCAGACAGAAGATTTTGCCATATATGAACATCAGATTGAATAATATGATCTATGGTTTTCTTGGCATCTTCCAGGAAATCTACTCAACCAAGTAGATCAATCATGCCAGCATAATGTTCTAAATGTGGGACAATTCCATGAAGTTCGAACATAGAGTCTTAAGTAGTAACATGCCTCTTTCAAGAGCCTTCCATGGCAGCATGACTAAAAACACCAAGATAAGTTGTCCCATTAGGTTCTCTTCCAAATTGAGGCATCTTGTTAAAGAGATAAAAAAAATTCTTGACAGAAACCATGCTGGACAAATCCCATCATCATGGCATTCCAAGCAGCCAAGTTGTGCATAGATGAACTCCTGGATGCTTTCTTTGCTTCTCCTATGCTGCCACACTTGTAATAAATTAATGTCAATAACAGAACTTTCAACATAGCTATCTTGATCAAATACAGTTTTTAGTGATAGGGTATGGACTGCTCTTCCCTGATGCATATCTGTTATACATGCTTCAAGGACAACGCAGAAGGCATTTTTAAAGAAATGACTGCGTTGTAAGTGATGGAATCTAGGAGGCATTTTTAAAATTCGTCTAATTTTCTTTCAACTTCTTATATTTCAGGTTCTTGAGGGTAACAACACAGAAGAAATCTATTTTGGCCCAAATATGAATGAACAGTTCAAAAGTCTCTTGATGTTAAAAATGCTGGCGCAGTAATTAAAGTCTAAATATGCGCCGGAGCACAATTTTGGTTTGACGGGCGGCCAACACAACAATCCAAATTGTTAAAATGCTGGTCAGCCATTTCCTTCTGGCGCCAAATTTTCTGCCAAGCGATTTTGTTTAGAATGGCAACGGGTTTATAATATTCTTCTTTCTTTCGCTATTGTTCCGTTAGGATCTGCCTCTTAACTCAGCCATTAGATTGTCATTGTTCTTGCAATTTACAATGAAAAAAATAATAATAGCTATCAACACAAAATGGATTTTATATATGTAGTTGCGAGTAGTGTTAAATATAGAATTGATTGATACATGTAAAGCATAAACACAACACAATATGGATCATATTTGACATGATATAGTTCCCTGAAAAAACAATATAGAACAGCATGCAAGTAAGTAGACACAAGAACAAATTAATTAATCTATATAATATCAAAAATAATTTAATGTCTTATGCACGGGCCAACGGTGGCCAACAGTGCTAGCCCACTGGACATGGGCTTAAAGCGAGTGCTATGTCTATAAGGCGAAATAACATGACACAGCACCTTGTATAAAACGACACCACAAATACAGTTGGCTGTCACCACTCTATAGTTTACACGTCAAAGTTCAAGCGGTGAGATTGTCCCACCCAATCTAACCATAACCTTTGACAAAATCCCAAGTGAAAGGCGGGAGAGACGGATGTATCTCCTATTAGACGTAACGTCTCAAAAAAACTCTTTTTTTTTTTATATATATATATATAAACATTTGGTTGATTTCCAGCTGCTATTAATTGATTTCCAGCTGCTGTTACTCCATACATGGTCTTCTCTAACATTTATTTTTAACACATTATCATAAATATATTAAAATAATATTTTTTTTAAAAAAATATATTTTTAACACATTTAAAATAATAAACAAACCAAAAATATTTTTTAAAGCAATATCAATAACACTCGAATCCCTCCGAAAGCTGGCCGACACACGACACAACTCAATTAAATATTATTTTTTAAATAAAAAAAAAAAGTTGAAGGTCAACGGGATTTGACAAGTTTTGGGCATTGGTGAGCGCTGTCACTGCTTCTCTCTTTCCATCACTGTCAACGTGGCGAGTTTTCTTCTCTTTTGTGGGTTCCAGCTTAACAACTTCTCCCAATCAGGAACTAGTAGTGAGTTTTTATCACGCGGACATGTTTGCACTTTGCAGTGTATAAAATAAGCAGATAAATGGTAATATAAATAACTTTAGTATAAAGTAACTTTATCTATGGATTATTATGCCCTCGAAGTTCTAATAAAAGACAGGTCAATTGTACGGGAGGAGTCAACAGTCCTCCTGGCAACCAAAAAAACACCAATTGTAATTTTTCTTGGGAGACCCGAGTGATTTTCGGACTAACCATCAACAATTTCCCACAAATTACTAAAAACCACTATTCTGCGGGCTCCATTTTTGACTCGGAACACATTAACATGCACACGGCATACAGTTGGGTGCTGTTGGGCTTTAAAATTATATTTAATTTGTTCTTGAATATATTGCAAATTGAAAATCTAATTCATTCAATTTTTTTTAACATCTATTTTAAATTCTTTTATAGATATTCCACTGCATTAGGTTTATATTGTTAATTCTCGTATACTAACATTTAAAAACAAACATACAGTCAATTGTCAAAATACAACTTATTTTTGAAGCACACGTTATCCCTCCATTTAAACAAATGTCACAGTGTAATTTCAAAAACCATGCTCCATCAATTTACGTGCTTGGTGCCAAAGTCATTCTCTAAATTATTAGTTAATCAAGAACTAAAATTAAGAACCCTAAATAAAATTTCATAGGTAATTCCATTGTAAATGCTTATTTTGACGAAATCTCTTATGAAAATGAAATCTCTAATGTGAGTTTTTACAACAGAAAATTTATGTACTCATAGTGCGAATAGGATGCAATAAATTAATAGAATAATATACTCCATATAATATTCTACTCTATATTATCAATAAATCATTTATTGCAAAGTAAATGATTATTTTTGCGTTTTAAAAATATTTTTAAAAAAATAAATTTTGTTTTTGCTTTAAATTATTTTTTATGTTTTCACATCGTTTTGATATGATAATGTCAAAAATAATTTTTTTTAAATAATAAAATATTATTTTAATGTATTTTCGGGTAAAAAATATTTTAAAAAATAATTGCTACTGTAATTTCAAAAACCCCTGAAATGAAAAGACAAACGAGAGAGATAACTGTTGAGGCACTAAAGTACAATTTATAAGTGTAGCTCTACCGTATATGTTTTATATTTTATTATTTAAAAAAACTTTAAATTTATATTTTTAATATTTTTTATTATTTTGATGTTTTAATATTAAAAATATATAAAAAAAATATTTTAAAAAGCACTTTACACCACAATCTTAAACACCACCTAAATTAATGTTAATGATGCGCTAGATATATAAAGATCACACAATTGTTGACATCTCATCGTGATAGGTCCTGTTTGTATTTGCGGTTGAAAAATTGTTTTCAAAAGAATTAAATTTTCTACTTAAAATTAATTTTTTAATAATTTTAGATCATTTTACTATACCAATATTAAAAATAAATATTAAAATATAATAATAAAAATATTATTTTAATATATTTTCAAACAAAAAAATATACTTCAAAAACATCTCCAGTATCAAATCCACTATTAGTTTTCTTCCGGTGGAGAAGCATGTGGGGTTGGTGTCAACCAGGGATATTTTACAAAAATTATTGAACTGATGTGTAAGGTGATGCATGTTCTTATCATAAAAAGTTATGGGATAGAAAACAAAACATGAAATGAAACATATTGAAATTCGATAAATATTATTACTTTAGACTAAATTATTTTCATTATAATATTTATTTATTATTAAAATCTTATAGGTTTTGAGAAATTTTGGAGCAGAGCACAAATCTCTATTTTTATCTTATTATGTTTTCCTATTCACATCAGGGTTCTTTAATTTTTTTATTTAAAAAGTTGTAATGACTCTTTAATAATAAAACCTTGATGAATAAAATTAAACATTCTAAATATTTCTTTAAAATTAAAGTATTTTTAATTTTTAAAATTTTTAACCTATAGCAAATTTTATTATCTTTCGCAACACAAGGCATCAAAATTATTTTAACCTAATTACACGCTCTAAGTTGACGAGGCTTTCTAGAGTACCAATGATGATCATTTTCCTTTCCCTTTCTTAATACGTTGGATTGATAATTACTGTTCGAACCTTTCATGCCACCTCATAAAGTAACACTTCCTATGTACTTCGGTCTCTATCTATAGAAGACAGATATACGGTAGCTTTATCGACTGCAACACTCTTTCCTTAAGGAACGGGTTTCGGGTTTGAATCTTCAAGGCGGAAAGAATACGCGGTAAGGATCCGTCTGTTTTGTGGAGTATATTTTACAATAAAATATTTTTAAATTTTTTTGTTTTGGTTTTCTAACAAATATTTTCCTGTATTTATTTTTTTTAAATATCTTGCAGGAAAATTAATTAATGTAAAATATTTTACTATTAATCTTCAAAATTAATTTATTTACTAAAAAATATTTTCAACTCATAAAATTTTATAAAATAATTTACAAATAATAATTCAGTTATAATATCATCAAACTATTTTAATTATAATCTCTATATCTCTGTCATCACAACTTTTCTTTTTATTATCACCGTTATGTTATCACTATCATCTCATCACCACCACCACTAAAAAAAATATTGCCTTATATTTTTGGTTGACACATTATTTAACTTTGAAAATACATTTGTGATTTAAACAATGATTAGTTAAAGGTAGAGAGCATAATATATTTTTTTTAAAAAAAACATGTATTTCAGGTGAAAAATATAATTAGAACGTTGACATATTTTCCATAATTTTTTGTTTAAATTAATGATCAATTTTTTTCCGACCCACTTTTGTTAAATCGAGACTAATTTTTTTTATTAGATTTCAAGATAAATTACCAGCACTTAAATCCATATATTTAAACAAAGAATGTTTTTTCTCCTCTTCAATTGTTTATGGCAATTTTTTATGAAGGTGCATATGACTAATTTCTCATAATATACTTTGTACAATTAAAGTCTGTTTCGGAGTGTAATATAGAAGTATTCAAATAATATTTTTTTATTTTTAATATTAATAAATTAAAATTATAAAAAAATATTAAAAAATATTAATTTAAAATTAAAAAATAAGTTTTTTAAAAAAAACAGACCATAATAACAAACGATGTCCATAGTTTTCACAAGTCGGTTACCTGTAGCTTCTGGAGGACCAGACATGAAGACAAAGACCCAAGCAAGATCACTTTCCACATCTTCCGTTCACACGCTTCGAACAACCAACCCAACCCCCAAAATATTAGTATTCCCTCACAAAACATGCAATTTTTTTTCTTTAATTAAAAATAATAATTTACAAGTAATTATTTGATAGTAAATTTTCATAGGGACCGAAGTGTCAATGTATAAATACTAAAATGTGGATTTTATAAGATTTAAATGATTGGTTTCCATGGAAAAATAAATTACCGTATGTATTGGTATCCTATTTAAACATGACAATTCTTCAACTTGCATTTATAACTTTATTATCACTAACTGACATGTTAATTTTGTAATCTTTCTTTATATGTTTTATATCACTGGTTCTTGAATATTTTTTTTCAAGAAAGAAATACTTTATCCCTCTAACACGAGAATGTCTTATTCTATAACCACATTTTCCATCTATAATTATTAAACAATACATAATAATTAACTAGTAGGAATTGTTAAGTTTTAATAGCAACCGATACATGCAAGAACAACACAAGAAAAACAACAAATACAAGCAACACAAAATTTATAGAATAGAGTTACCACATAAAAACCATAATTTATTTTTTTATTATTGAACATTTCTCTTTTTTTTACTTATTAAATAAATTCAGATATCAGCCTCAATGTTTATAAATAAAAGAAAAATAAAGGCAATATAACATTTTTATATAATTAGTATTTGAGATCATAGTAATAAATGTTTTTTAAAATATTTTTTATTTAAAAATATATTAAAATAATATATATATTTTTTAAAATATATTTTTAATTATCCATATCAAGTTCTAAAATTATAAAAAAAATATTAATTTAAAATAAAAAAATATTTTTTTAAAAAAACTTTTTGAGAAAGCAGCTCTTAACTGAGTGAGGGTGCACCCTGGTAGCTCTGCATGGTCTCTCAGTCTAATCTGATCTTTACCTTCTCTCCTCTACTGTAATTGAATTCCCTTATCCCCCACCTCCCAAAAATTTGACCTCACTTTCTTTCGCCTTCCCTCATTTTCTCTTTCTGGGTTTTAAGTTTTCACATGGATTTTTATATTCATTCGAGTCCCTCAATTTATTTTCTCGCTAGATTCAAGCTCCATTTTCTCTCCCATGCACCTGTATCTCCCCAATCTAGCAGAAAACCCTCCTAGATTCTCCTAAATTTAACATCTTTCAACTCACATTTCTTTTGCTTGTTAGCTGTAAAAAGTAGCCCACAACCTCAAAACCAAAAACAAGACAAGTGTTCTTACAAAGCGAGAGAGGTAAGAGAAGGAAAAAAAGACAAGAAACCATGAAATTGAATGCCCAGAAAGATCCAGAGAAGATAATCTGGGATCAAATGAGAAGTCCATCTACTAACCCAATTTCCGGGCCACAAAGAACCTTACCAAAACTCATGATATGGCTAATCCTCCTTGTTTCAGTCTCTTATGTTGTTTACACACTCAAGCTTGTTTCAACTTCACGTGCTTGCAATGATGAACCCTTCACTACAAATCGTCATCTTTCTGCAATTTCCCACAACAATTCCTTACCTTTGATTCAAAATCACACATCTCTAGCCATTCACAGAAGAGAAAATCATGAACCCCGTCAAGAAACTGGGTTACAACACATAGTTTTTGGTATTGCAGCGTCTGCTAAGTTATGGGAACAGCGACAAAATTACATCAAGATTTGGTTTAAACCTCAAGAAATGAGAGGCATTGTTTGGTTAGACGACAAAGTGAAGAATCAAGGAAGAGAAGACAACAATTTGCCACCAATTAAAATCTCGAGTGATACATCAAGATTTTCTTACACAAACAAACAGGGTCATAGGTCTGCAATCAGGATCTCCCGGATCGTGTCCGAAACATTGCGTCTCGGGCTAAAAAATGTGCGGTGGTTTGTAATGGGAGATGATGACACTGTTTTTATTGCGGAGAATCTTGTGAGAATCTTGAGAAAGTATGATCATAATCAGTATTATTATATTGGAAGCTTATCAGAATCTCATTTGCAAAACATTTACTTTTCTTATGGAATGGCTTATGGTGGAGGTGGTTTTGCTGTTAGTTATCCGTTAGCGAAAGCTCTTGATAAGATGCAGGATAGATGTATACAGAGATACCCAGGGCTTTATGGATCTGATGATAGAATGCAGGCTTGTATGGCTGAACTCGGTGTCCCCCTCACTAAAGAAGTTGGCTTTCACCAGGTAATTGAATTTCTTGCTGTTTTTCACTGTTCTAGGTGATGTCTTTTTGTGGGTTTTGTTTGGTGTTTTTTGGTTTTGATTTCTCTGCCTTGATGGTGTTAAGTGTTAACAAATTGGGAGTGTCCAGTTTACTATACAAACCCAGTGGCAGGTGGACGCCTTAAAACTCTGGATTCTTCTGTTTTTAGATTATTTGCCGATATATCGGCCGATATTGGTTGCGTGAAGTAGCTTGGCGATGGAGCTAAAAGGCGCACTTAATGCTACCTGTTTTTTTTTTATTATTATTACAAAAGAGAGGCTCGAACATAAGAACTCTTCTTGGGGGAGGGGACCCTACTGCTTGAGCTACATGCTCATTGGCAATGCTAATTGTTGTTCAGCAGGATTCTTTCCCTTTTTACATTTTCAAGACTTTTTTTTTTCAGGCAATTTCAGGGAGATGTTAATGGACATTGAATTGTGAACTGTGAATTGTGACTCGTGAGTTTGGCCACTTTATTCTAGGTGCTAACATTGGTCCGTAAACTCTCGAGTCCTGAGTTCCAACCCTAATTAACTCAATAAGATGTCCTGTCCATTGATGAGTTTGTAGGGTGTCGGATTGGGTCCCGCGTGTACTTTGGACTTGGACCTAGTTTTGCCCCTCACCATGCCTGTATAACTACCTGCATGCATTCTGAGTTCGTGTATGTCGCACTCGTTTAACCAGAAAGTGGACAGAAAATTCTGCTGATTTTGCTGGGGAGACTGGAGAAACTCGTCTTGATATAGGGTGTACATATTTGCTGATTGTAAAAGGAACCACATAATTAGCATAGTATGTTCGTGGGCTATGCCCTCTAATGGGGCATCTTTGATATTGTTGGCACAAATTTCTTATAGTGGGCAATAGGCAGTTTGTTTTGATGTCTGGCAATCTAGGAAAAGTTTATAAAAAATAGTAGGCCATATCAAGAGAAGATAACTTTTTAACCACTTTCAGGCTTTTCTTGTGTGGCAAATTATGGGACAAATTGTGCTGGCAATTGCGTGCATATGGTGTGCTCCATGCAATTTTAAAGGGTTGCTTGGACGCAAAGCACTGTCATTAGTGAGACAAAATTCATTATTTGAATCAGGAGCTCAATAATAGCTGCTTGATTTGTATGGTTCTTGACATCTTGTATCATTTGTTTTGCAAAATATGGAATGAACTCCAACTGATGAAGCTAGTTGACAGGAAAGAGGGCTTATCCACTCAGGGGCATTGATTATATTTATATTGTCCTTCTATGTTTTTATGAAATTTTTAGTTTCTGAAGTATGATCCTTGCCATTGAAATAGTGATTCTAATATTTTGTGTTGCCTGTCAGTATGATGTGTATGGGAACCTGTTTGGACTCCTTGCAGCGCATCCTGTTACACCCTTGGTCTCGTTGCATCATCTTGATGTTGTTGAGCCCATTTTCCCAAATGCAACTCGAGTTCAAGCCCTTCGATGGTTAACAGTGCCAATGAAGCTTGACTCTGCAGGGTTAATGCAGCAATCCATTTGCTATGATAAATCCAAGAGGTGGACCGTTTCTGTTTCATGGGGCTTTGCAGTTCAAATTTTCCGAGGGGTCTTTTCACCCCGCGAGATAGAAATGCCTTCAAGAACATTCTTGAATTGGTACAGAAAAGCAGATTACACAGCATATGCATTCAACACTCGACCAGTCAGCCGAAACCCTTGCCAAAAGCCCTTCGTGTTTTACTTGTCAAAGGTCAAATTTGATTCTTCACTTAACACAACAGTGAGCGAGTATTCCAGGCATTACGTCCCACATCCTGCATGCAAGTGGAAGATGGCCGATCCTGACAAAATTGAGACAATTGTGGTTCACAAGAAGCCTGATCCTCATTTATGGGATAGAGTAAGTAGCTCTAATTTTGTTTACTTCGTCACTAGCACCATTAAACCTGTATTTGATAAATCCAGAAAGAGTAACATGGGGGCTCTGTGGCTTTGTTTGTGCATGTAATTCGCAGTCTCCAAGAAGAAACTGCTGCCGTGTAATGAACTCAAAGAAGAAAGGAAGTGTCATGATTAATGTGGGTGTCTGCAGGGATGACGAGATCAGTGAAGTATAGGGTGGAGGGGGTAAGTGAAAAGTTTCAAGATAGGAGCCTTTTCCCTTCTTTCCCTTTCAAATTCTTGGTTCTTTAATTTATTTCTTTAGTTACCAATTTTGTACGTGTAACTGTATTCCAGTGTAGCCCTTTCCAAAGAATCATTAGAAAAGAAATATGTTCATATATAAGACACTGTGGCTTACACATTTTATACATGTGCTAGATGTAGTTTTCAATTACTTGATTTATTTTTAGAGACTAAGATATAGCCTTACCAAAAGGCATGTGCTGCCCTTAATTCTATCAAAATCTATCATGATTCTTGCTTGTACCTACAGTATCCTTGTTTCCCTTGGACAGAGCATATGGCATAAATAAACAGAGGGAAATAGTAATTTATGACAGAAAGTTGAGCATGGGATCAATTTGAGCACAGCAGCATCATGTCCCCATGTGCATGCAATACATGGTGCCTTGCCATGTTCCATCAGAGATCAGATGGATCTCTTTAACTTGATATAACCATTTCTACCTCTCCAAAAATAACTCCAGTATCAAGGTGCTGGTGAAGCATGAGGGTAGGAATGCAAATGGCAGCTGATTGGCTTGTGAAAGCCGCAAGGAAAGCTACGCCTTAAACATTTCCCAGTGCAATGAAATATCACCAAAAAAATAAAAATGGGAGAAATATTCTTAAAAAATTCTTGTAGAACTGGAACGTAATGGTACAGAGGTAGTTGGAAAGTCTGGTAAAGGCTACACTTCCTCTCTTTTTTTTTCTGAATAAAAATAAGTAATAAATAAATAAAATGTATGGAATAATGGTTGTCGGAAAGTTTGGCCATTAAATATAAAAGAAACCAAAAGATTCGAAGCTTTTATTGTTCATTTACTGTAACTCTTCTCTTCATTTCCCTGTTCACGTTAATGTTCATAGCTCATTTTTCCTTTCAATTCCTTGAAATTGTAGCCTTCTTACATTTCAATCACCAATTTTAATTTCTTTGCATTTAGGTCCTTCCAACTCTTGTAGAACAGGAACATAATGGTACAGAGGTCGTTGGAAAGTCTGGTAAGTGAACATTTAATGCGGATAAAGAAATTTCCTCATGAACATTTAATGCGGATAGAAATATTTATTTTTTTATTGTGAATTTTTATATGATTTTTCTCACATTATACATTTTTTAATGTTTTACATCAAAATTATTGATTTATAATTTTTTTTAACTTGCTTTTAAGATTATGATAAGTTTTAATTTAAAAAATAATACTTCTAATAAAATAATTCATGCTTTTGTTAAAAGAAAAAAAGAAATCCATGAATATGAAAAAGAAGTTTTTGATTAGAGAGATACATTTTTACAATGTATTTTAAATTAATAGATTTTTTTTCTAATTTTAATTTTAACTGCCTTAATATTTCATTCAATAAACCATAATGCTAATAAAAAATGTGTTTTTAATAAAAAAAAAATACATGAATGAAAAGAGAGAATTTTGACTGAAAAATACATTTTTTCTTCATAGTTTGAATTATTTTTTTTAATGAATATTTATTTTATGGCTTCACAATTAAATAAAAAAATTTAAAAGTCACCCACGTAATTATATAAAAAATTATTATGTATATCTATTTTTCTCTACAATGAAGATAACCTTCCTGTTTTAATTTTTAATTAGTATTAACCATTTTTTCTCTATGATTTAACAATTCATATATTTTTCAATTTCATTTCATAAAACACAAACATCGTCTTTTTAGTTCTTAATTTAAAAGTTTTAACATATCCACAGCTCTAGAACCTTTTTCTCTTGCCTTGCAAATTTACTTTTTAACTCTACTCGTAGCATGGTGTGGAGTGCGGTGACTGGTAAGAAGCTTTGGATTCCTGTTTGACCCCTCAATCATGTCATCCATGGCATTTCCTCTTTCCCTTTTAGTATTACTTTTATTAAAATAAAAATAAAATAAAATAAAAACTAAAAGAGCCATGGATATAAATGCACCGTGGATTCCAACTAAAATTAACTTTTAAGATAAAATAAATAAAAACATATATATATAAAAAAGATGATATCGAGATAAAATATTTGTATGTACATTTATCTTTTGTTTATATTAAAAAAATCAATTTCTCATATATAATATTTAATTAGTGTTAATAATAATTTTTTATTTATAAGTTTATATATTTTTTAAATTTGTTTTATTAAATATAAACACCATTTTCCGTTTCTCAAACATAATTATCGAAGACGTTTTTTAAAGGCAACGCTTCTTTTTTTTTTTTGACGTGATAAATTAACTTTAGCATCTTATCTGCAGCGTTGTGCGAAATATTCAGGAATGGACACAGAGCTCACCACAGGGTCCCTGACCTTTAGTTTGAGAAGTGACCGACATTAAAATTTGATTTGGTATCGCGGCTCTAATAAAAATTGGTTATAATTTAATTTTTTTAATTTATTGATATTAAAAATAAATTTTAAAAAATAAAAAATTATATTATTTTAATATATTTTTAAATAAAAAAACATTATAAAAAGAAAAATCTATCACAATTTAAAAAAACATTATATGGAGCATGATTGAGCCTCTCGATCAAAGAAAGAGCCTATAGCGGGGCAAGGGACCAATTGATTCCTTATTTATTTATTATTGTTTCCTGTTGCTTCCGAAGGGCGCTTTTTAAATGGGCGCGGGTTTAGGAATATTTTTCGCCGGAAGGATGGAAGCAAAGAGATAACACTAAGTGCCTGTTGGAAGATAAAATCATTCTATATATCTTAGAATATAATATTATTTTTTACATATAGTTTATATTGAATATTAAAATTAATAATAATATAATAACTCAAATTATAAAATTAGGATTAGTTTGATAGGTCGATTTAGGACCTAGTCGACTCGAGGCTAAGATTGATTTAGTTTTTTCTTTAAATAAAAAAATGATTGACTAGATCTAACTCAATAAAAAACTCAGTCGATTTACTACTCAATCTATTCAAGGTAAAATCCGAGTAAAAAGCCCGTTAATTTTTTTTGAAAAAAACAATTTGGTTAAAATAATATTGTTTTGATCCTTTTAAAAAATTTAGAATTAACCTAAATTGACTCTCTCAACTTGTGATTAGGGTCTTGTCCTAAGTTGATTATCGGGTCGAGTTTTAAAACAATAATAATAACAATTTTTATTATTTCATGTCTTAGTTGAATAATTTTAAAATTAAATTTTTTTTGCATGAATATTTTAGAAATTAAAAAATAAAAAAAATAAATTTTTTGATACATTAGAGATAAATTTATATCTCCTTCTATTCATGTTTTCTGTCTTTCTCTACACTGAAACAATAAACATACATTAACTTAATAATTTGATGTATTGATTGCTACTATGCGCTGCGTGCCACTTTGAGACCATGCATTCTTCTTCTTCTTCTTCTCTTCTTTCCAGGGGAACCATGCATCTTGTTGAGGAATATATCACAAATCTAACCAGCACTAAAATGACAGAAACTAATCACGAGTTCTTGAAATTCAATAACCTAAAAACAAAAGGAAACATAGTCATAACACGCCAAAAGTGTCGGTCCAAAATTCACATAAAATATGTAAAATGTCAAACTACTTTTCCAACATTGCTTTCTCTAAGAATTCATGTCCCATGATTGCAATAATTCCACCAGCTACCACCTCCAAGCTCCAACTGCCTTTTTAGACACCGCAATTTCTCAAGGTAGGTAAGATCTAGGAAGGAGAAGGGATCTTCAATTCACCGCCATGGTTTTCCCCGGAAAGCGCCCAGAGGAAGAGTTTTTCTCATTTACAGAGAGGTGGGCCCTAGCTATTCCTTGATCGGTGGCCCATCTCTTCCACGAGTATCATCAATTATTGTACCAGCCCATTTATGATTTCAGTATCGGATCTTTGTCCCCTCTTGCTGTGAAAATTAACAGTATATTTTCAGGCATGATCAGTTGCGGCATAAATTCACAATAATGTATGGCGTCTTGTTCAAACCTTCTTTCTCATGAGGTACTCGATAAGTAAGGTATAATTCTCTTGTAAATGGATGAGTAATCCTTTTTGCCGGGGAGTTTATTTCTCAAGCAAATCTCTCCAATGGGTCCGATTCATTTACAATAAATGAACAATGTTTTGGGAGTAGATGAATGAAGTTTTTCCCAATTTGGTCCTCAAAACTTTATTTATTTTAAATTATATCCTTACAAGTTATATTAATGACACTATATATATGTATATATATATATATAATAGGATGTAATTTAAATAAATTTATCCTATTAATATTTAAATAGTTATTCGATTATGGTATAGTCTTCAAATAATATTATATACGTTTATGATAACATGAGCGGTTACCTTTTTAATAATTATGTATGAACTTATGTTTAGTTTTTTGAAAAACTTTCCTTATAAAACATTTAATGTGGATAAAATACTTAATTAATTATTTTCTTGCTGTAAAGTTTTTATATGGTTTTTCTCAGATTCTATAATTTTAATAATAATAATAATAATAAGAGAGGTGTTTGCAGGGGACAACGGCATCAGTACTCAATTCATAAAAAGAGGATAATATTGGGACTTGCTTTGATAAATTAAGGTAGTTTGAGTAGATCTTTCTGTCTCTTGTCATTTTTCATGAGTTGTGTTTTGTTAAAAGGATTGGATGATACGATGGGAAGTAAACATTGATGAGTGATGTGTGTTAAATTTGACCCAATCATCCACTGTCGAGGAGAGTTTAGCATGGTAATTAACAGACTGCAGTAAAATAATAATAATGGGAGCACCACATTTTTGCTATTTTGTCCCTTCCTTCTCGTTATACACTGGATAGAGAGAGGTGGTTCGTTCTATATTATGAACTGTAAAAACAAATTTCAGGTAATAATAGTATTTTTAATGAAGAAAAAAAAATTTAAAACTCAGATTATTGATTTAAACAAGTTTAATAATCTTGGTTAATTTAATAATATGATTAAAAAAACAAACACAATAAAAAAAGTAAATGACTAATAAAAAAAACTCACATTATAAAGAGATATCTTCTAAATATTATTAAAATATTTCAATGATCTTATTTGATAACAAAACAAAAATTAAATAAGAATAAGATAATCTTATGTTGAGAAAAATAAATAAAAAAACTTGAAGTTTGATTATCAACAAATCAAACGTTAAGGGACATACTTAATTTTTTTAAAGAAAAAGAATAAAAAAACCTAACTCGAGTTAGTATGCCAAACTCATGGCCCCATCATGAGATCAGAATAACTTCATATAAAAAAAACTAAATAAAACAATGGAGGTCAGCTCTCAATACAACTAAATGATGAAAGACAACAGAAAAAAATCAATTACAAAAACATTGAAAAAAAAACAAGAATCAACCCAGGTTAACTTGACTTAACTCGTAACTTTGGATATGAGATCAGAGTCCAAAAGGAAAAGCAAGGAAAACCACAAAGTTTAAAGCTGAATAATCTAATGTCAAAGGATGTAAATGAAAAAAAAATCAATTGAATACAAAAACTAAATGGAAATAAAAAGGTGATGGATAACATTTTTTAAAAAATCAACTTCAAAATGCATTAAAAGTAAGATAAATAGCAATAAAAATAATAAGGACCATGATTGATACAAATTCAAATTGACATGACACATTTAAATTTTTAAAGGGTTGACTCGAAATTCTAGACGAGAAGAGAGAGAAGAAGAAGGGAAAGAAACAAAGTCCATCGAAGTAGAAACGTTGCGCCGTTATGCGCATACACTTGATCAGCGGGAAAAGGAAGTTGTGATGCTTCCAATGTAGTCGTAGAAGATGATGTTTGGATGTCGGGAGGCGCAACATGCACCTCTTAAAGAGTGTGCATGTTTGCCACTCACTGACGTGTGTGTTGCATGTGCTAACTATTATTTTTTTTTTATTTCTTAAAAAAATAAATTGCTTTTCATTCATTTTATTTATAACTAAAAAACCATGATGAAAATACTAGAAGTTAGTTTTAAAACCTTTTCTTTTAAGGACAATGTAGTTATTTCATTGTGCAATAAAAAAGTTAAAAGAAAAAAAAATCCTTTGGACCCTAGTTTTTAAAATTTTAATGGTATTTAAATTATCTTATTCTTCTTCTAAAATATTAATAGACTAATTTGTCTTCAATTAATATAATAACAGTAAATAGATTTTATGGAAAAGTTAAATAATTTTATTTAACAATAGCAAAAGTTTCATTTTACATTTTCATTCCCCTGTAATATGCACGCACGGAGACTTTGGTGCATGCACCGAAGCATTTTAATTTTAATAATTTGTAATCGTAATCGTAATCGTAATCGTAATCGTAATCGTAATCTTACAGGATGTCTACGTGAGATGCTGTAGAAGAATGAAAATACGGTGAGATACGGGCCATGCAAACGTGAATTGAGGTGCGACCAATAGAAAAGACCTGAATTGAAATTTTTCTAGGGTCACATCGACTGTACGCTCTATAATTGAATTGTGAGCATACATCGGTCCACTAGGTACGGTCAGACCCTTGAAAAGCCGATTTCAGATGTTGCATTATTGGCCTGGGAAGAGATTTCTTTCAAAGCTAGCCTCCTTTTTTTTAGACTATTGTTTTTTATTACAAGACAAAAAATAAAATAACAGACAAGCAAATCAAGATGATCAAGAGTGGGCCTGCATGTGGTCGGTGCATGATTATAGTAGGCAAGAGAAATTTGTCCAGAACCTGGTTGGCATTTTAAAAACAAGGGGTCCTGGGCCACTGTCCTTGAACACAGCCTTGGACCTGTCGAAACAGAAAAATAAAATAAAAATCCTAGACTGTATGAGTCAGCTAGAAAAATAATTTTGTAGAACTTTTTAGACTCCTGTTGATCTATGAAGCTGAGATGCCTGAAACAAGATGGTCAATTAAGTGGCCCAAACAGACTTGGACTGGGTTTAGATAGAGCTCCAACGTCCAAGCTCCAAGCCCGAGAGAAAGTCTATATCCTACTTTTGGGCTCAATTATTGCTAATGGTGGGGTTATTAGGCCCAATGTGAACCTGGTTAATTTTAGTCCTGCTTATGCTTTCAACTCGACAGAAGAATATAGCTTGAAATATCAAACTCATGACACGCACATATCGTTTATAAGTTGCAAAATATTTCATTTGGTCTCGTAAATTTTTTATTTTTACATTATTTGGTTCCTATAGTTTTGAGTTCTTACCTTTATTTTTGTAATGTTTCAATCCTTAATTGTTGAGAAAGAAGAGAGAAAGTTGCCATTAAAAAAAAAAAGAGAGAGAAAGACCAGTATCAATTAATTAGTCTAGGAGATGAGAGTTCAAATGAGGTGATTTTTTTCTTTAACCATGTTTAAAAATGTAAATCATGGCTTGTATTTTTTTTTATTCTGTTTGATTTTTGTTTTTTAGATTAATTATAGGATGTTTTGGGGTTGAAAATAGAATTATTGAGGTTTTTATAATATATTTTAGGGTATTTTAAAATGAAAATAAATTAAAAG
Source organism: Populus trichocarpa (assembly GCF_000002775.5). Taxonomy (NCBI): domain Eukaryota; kingdom Viridiplantae; phylum Streptophyta; class Magnoliopsida; order Malpighiales; family Salicaceae; genus Populus; species Populus trichocarpa. Next base: position 14,955,607 of record NC_037287.2, on the reverse strand, counting down.
TAAGATTTTGAAGGTCCGAAAAACTTGAACCTTTATGTTTTGATGATCATAAATAACCAAAATATATTCATGACATCGACTCATTTAAAAAAAAAGCACAGAGGCTTGGCCTTCCAGTCCTCCTGGATTTGGCTCTCTAGTCATGTGTTGTTGGGTGTAGGCTTTTGTTTAAGATCATGTACACTTGGGCACCCATCCCTTGTTTTGCCTAATTAAATGGGAGATGGTGATTTTACCATGCCATGTTTTCTCTTATAACGGCATACCTCAATACTGTAATAATTAATAAGCTGCTCAGCAAAGCAGAAATGCACTGTTGGAGGTGTAGCAAAATCACCACTGTTAAATGACTTGTAGAGAAACTTTCCATCCATTACATGAATGGATCGATCCCACCAGCATGATCTGCAGTTAATTAGTATAATAATTCAGCTAGATTCTTCAACAAGGAGGAGTTTCAAGATAGATATTCACAAACAGTAGAATGGACTCTATGCCTTCAATGCATGTGTGCGATATAAAAAAAAAACATAATGCTTTTTAGCGATGTCACCTTCAGGATGAGTAGCCAGTTAGGCACACATTTTTCATAAGACAAGTAAATGATTGAAGCGTTACAGCATATAAAATGATAATCATCAGCGTCAGCGTCAAAGGTAATGCATGAATCACTAAAACCTTTCCCACTTTCTGTTTGAGCAAAAAGAGCATAAATTAATTGTTGTTTGTTTGATTTAATTAATGCTCTCATATGCTTAAGTAACTATTGTTTAATTAATGCTCCCATATGATTAATTAACTATTGTCCTATGCAACCATCCAGGTGGTGGCCCAGTGGTAAGAGTTTGAGACCAAGAGGTTTGCTCTCTCTGTGGTCTCAGGTTCGAGCCCTGTGGTTGCTCATATGATAGCCACTTTACAACATCTGCATGATTAGTCGAGGTACGCGCAAGCTGGCCCGGACACCCACATTAAACTAAAAACTAAAAAAAAAAACTATTGCCCTATGCCTTTAGTAAAGTCGTTTTCAACGTTGGGTCATGCAGATTAATTACCATGCTAATGTAAGTGCTGATGTTGTTTTTTAGCTCCTCCGATCCCCCCTGAGAGTTATGATGGCCTAACCTTTTTGGAAAATGCATTAATCGGTAATGCAAATTGTTCTTAAGGGAGCATATATAATCTTCACGCATTTTTGCCTAATCTTGCTCCTACATAGTTATATTTATGTAGCTCTTTAATTAATTAGCACGCGATACAAAATTAAAACCATTGCTAATGCTAAAAAATACTTAAAACTTCTATTACGAAATCAAGAATCGAGAAGGCCACTACTTGTTTTCCCACTGAAAAAAAGCTACTCATGTTGATTACCTCAACAAGTTCATGATCTTCAATCATGGGAATAATATTAAGGGCAGGAATTAATAAAAACCTTCCCCGGAAGAGCTGCGTTTTCCACTTGAAGGAGCATATAATCCTAGAAAATCCTCTAGCTATCACACCGTGTCGAAAAGGAAGGTAAAAAAAGCACCTTTCCATCAGCAAAAGCAGTAGCCAAAGTGGACAAATCATTAAGCAAGCAATTCTTATGAGCATGAAAGATCACCTTCATGAAGATGAATTAGGGACCACCATGTATAGCAATTGTCTTAATCTCCAAAACCGAGGTCCAACCAAATTGAGTTGCTAACTTAATTTTGTCTAGCAAATAAAAAACAAATATCTAGCTATAATAAACCATTATAATTTTTTTTTGAAATCACCACTTAAACAAGAGCATTCAATCACTCAGTCTAAGCAATTATTTGATCATGTTTATTTTTATATTTTAAAAATGTTTTTTAAAAAAATTAATTTTTTTTTATTTTTTTCTTTGCTTCGTAATATTTTTTTGGTGTTTTTAAATTATTTTGACACGCTAATATCAAAAATAAAATTTAAAAATAAAAATATATTAATTTAATATATTTTTTCATAAAAAATATTTTAAAAAACAATCACAACTACTCTACTAAACAGAAAAAGAAAGAGAGACATCTACGTAACTTTAGAAAATAAAACATGATAAAATTCTTGAAAAACTGATTCTACCCAAAAGAGGGAAGAAATACCTGAATTACCTTGCATCGATCACTTGCAATTCCAAATTAGCCTCTCATAAAATAAACAAGTTCTTAATTTCCAATGCAAAAAAAAAGAAGGCAAAACTATTCTAGCTATGGAACTAATGTCCACAGTATTTTTAACTAACTAGGGTAGCTTTATGTAGATACGTATGGAGTATTTATCTACACCTAAAACTACTTAGCAACCATCACCATCCTTTAGTAATAACTCCGGCAATATCCTCACCGAATGTCCGATCAAGCAATTTTTTTTCATCCAGCCATGTCATGCAGTAACTGAGCTCCCATCAAATTCCTATAAGGCAAATTCTGTCCTTCACCATCTAGAAGTGAGTATTGGACTGGTTGGCAATCTTCAATATGGTCTCTAGGGTAAAATAGAGAACTTTGAGAGGCAGGAGAGAATGCTAAGCTCACTCCACTCCCTCCATGCTGTTGCAACCCTAATGTCAACGACACTCCACCACCACCATTGAAGTTCTGGTTACTAGCACTATCATTAGCATAAGAAACCCCACCCGCCGCGTGATGATTGTAAGATGAAAAGTCCAAATCCATACTTCCAAAGTTTCCAAAACTCTGTTGTTGGTGTTGCAAGTGGTGGCTTTGAAATGATATAGTGCTTTTGTTGGTGCCATTTTTATCTGGGTTAGAGATAATGGAAGACAGGCATTCAGAGTCAATTCGAATGAGATGGTCCGGTGTCGGTTTTTGATCTGTTGAAGAAGGATTTTGATTAGGCCGGCCATTAATATTTTCATCAAGATCAGTGACTCCATCCGAGGAGGCCATGTTTTTGTCTTGCTCCTTTGTTTCTTCTAAATACATCTCTTCCACCATAGGTTTCCATAGCCTCACTCTTGCATTGATAAACCAATTGGATACCTATTGAAAGACGTAAGAACAAGAGGCATCATATAATTAAATTAATATCATACACATAATCATATTGTAATCACATTTGTGATCATATGAGCAAAACTGTGGATCCTATGAAGCTATGCCCCATCGATAATATAGATTAATTCATGTAAGATTAAAATAATCTATAGAGAGATGTGGACGTGCCTGGCTTCTCGAGAGACCAGTTTGACGGGCTAAAATATGTTTATCAACATCACTTGGGTACCTGCAAAAGGTTTGCCATGAAAAACATGGAGGTTAAGCTTGATGTGAGGCTAGAACAACATGTGTTTATTACTTAACTCCTCTTGCGTGTGTGAGTGAGAGATATGGGTCCTATGCAATAGAATCAAATCCACACAAATATTTAAAATATGTACATAGAATGAGAACTAAAATGATTGAAATAATATGAAAAAAAGGAAAAAAAAAAAAAAAAAGAATCTGATGGAGGTGGGTAGAGACTAAGAAGGTATTTGAAAGCAAAATGATTGAGACCCTTCTTAACACTTAACATATGAAAGAAGTTACTGGGGCTATAACACAACAACATGTGTTGTATTTTGTTTTTGTTTGCAGAAAACTTTGATTCTTTCATTAAATCTACTTTGTAGTGTAGTTATATAGACACTAAATTTTGTAGAAGCTCAAAGATAGAGAGAGATATTTACGGATGGAGAAAATGCTCAAACAACCAAGCTCGAAGAAACGACACAGATCTTTCGGGAAGGCCTCTTTGAGGTCTCCATGGATGACTCTCCATCATGCTCATTTGTTGAAAAGCCCTTTGTTGCCTTAAAGCTTGATCAAGAATCTTAAGCCTTGGAGTTTCACCTTTTGTTGTACCTGGTGCAACAGGATCTTTCTCTCCCATAGCTTTCTTTGTTGCATGAATTTGAGCCACAATTCCATCTCTTAAACATCTGAAGTGCCTTGACATGGCTTTAGATGCTAAAGCTGAGTAGACTGAGGCTGCTCCAGTACCTGCCACAGCTTCAAAGGATGACACCATAGTTTTCATTTGATCACAGTAGTGCCTGTATCTTCGATCCACCTAAAAGATAAAAAAAGAAAGAGATAGAGATAGATGTGAAAATTGAGTTAGTTTTTATTAGCCATTGAAAATACGAGTTTCAGCAAGGATTAATACATACAGAAGGAGATTAATAAGATGAAAACAAAGATGCCATGAAAAGAAAATAAAGGAATAGAGGTTTCTGAAAGTACATAAAAAACTTGAATTGTCATGATGGGGGCATAAAAGACGAGGCCCCAAGTCGCTAAATTAGTTCAGGAACGAAGTTTAGAACCACAACTAATCAACAACAAGAGTAAAATTTTCAATCTTTCTTGTCAGTAATTAAGGTACAAGAAACATGTTGTTGTGTCCTTTTTATCTTTGTCGAAAGGAATAACGAAAAAGATAGGATCTTTATAGACTTTAAAACGAGTTCACGAACATATATACCTCTTCCAGCATTGAAAGCATCTTTGTCTTTCTCTTCTGCAATTCAATGAATTCAAGAGATTCAAGAGATTGCTTTCTTGAAGAACTTCCATTCTGATCATCATCCAACTGTTTAGGCTTGTGTGGCTTTTGCTTTAGCGCATCACCTTGCTTTGTCCGAATATTACAGAACTCATTCAATAGGTCCTGTGCAGGACCCAAGTACTTCGAGTTCCTCAGCTGAAACTGCGCTTGATGATGCAAATTTGCAGCTTTCAAAAAACCATCCTGCATCATCTGTTGCTGTATATTTGCTGGAGATTTGCCAAAGAACCTCATTTCTTCTTGTGAATTATCTTGATTCTGATGAGTAGGGGTGTGTCTTAGTTCAAAAGAATGTAACCCAATACTGGAAGGGTTGCTTGGGCACAGAGAGAGTGAAAGACCTTGACTTGGCCTCTCATTTCCTTCACATGGAAACACACATGTCAACGAAGAATCATCAACAAGCAACCTGTTTTCTTGCCAAGGAGCTGAGTGATCAGCCCCAACCATTAGATTCTCATTACTTGCCTCAGAAATCCCAGTTGAGAAATCAGGTTTGCTGAATTCATGTTGATAAAAATCACCACTTGTCGATTCATGAATCGTCTTTGAAGAAGAAGGACCACCAGGGTGGTGGTTGTTTGCTGGTTTGTTAAAGAAACCTTTCCACATAACAGAGTTACTGTCGCTTTGTTGGTGCTGTAGATTCTTTGAAAACCCTATCATCTCCATACCTGTAGTCAAGTTGAAGATCTCCGGATTGGATTCATATCCTTGGATCTGATTCACAAGATGGGTTTGGATTGTTGGGTTACTCGATGAAACATCTGGGTAACAAAAACTTCCTGAAGATACCATGTTCCTCGACTTATCTTCACACGGTTCTCTAGCCATGTAATCCCAAGAAATTTCTCTTCTTTATATTGCTGTTACCTCTTTTAGCTGATGCTGATTCTGCAACTACAATTTCATGATCAAGATTCACTATAATAAGAGAACTCAAAGAAATCACAGCACTAAAACACAGTTACAAGTATCATAAAGCAAGAGCAATCAACGAAATTGCCATTTTTTTAATACTTAACTAAACCAGAAAAAGAAAAGAAACAAATGGAGAACTGTAACTTTTTGTTGCTAATTTAAGAGGAGACTTTACCTACTTAAAGGAAGAAAGAGTGGCTGTTTGTCAAGAATCAATATACAAGAAGAGGGTTTGTGCTGCTCAGTGGGGGAGACATGAAGAAGAAGAGGAAGAAGAAGGTGATGATTTAATTATGATAAAATGGAGGTAGCCAAAGAGAGGTAAAAAGCCCTCCTTTTTTTTCAGTCTGCTTCTCTTAATAAGCCAACATGGCATGCCATGAAATGAAAGCAAAACCTAGGAAGAAGAAAAAAGATCAAATATATGTTCTCTGAAATAGAAGATCAGATAGAAGTGATGATGACCCTCTAGCCACGATCATCATTTGATATATGCCTCTCTCTCTCTCTCTCTCTCTCTCTATAGCTAGCTCAAGTGGGTCAATGCAGCAAGGTATAAATACATCCAAAATAGACTTCTCCTAGTAAGAAAACCATATAATTCCCTCAATTATTTCACACCAGCCAAATAAAATATGACCATAACCAAGAAAAATAATATATCCTAAAATCATTATTTTATAGTGATTAAAGTTATATATATATATATATATATATATATATATATTGAACTCCTCTGCTTCACTGATGACGCATAAACCAGGAGCAATAGAAAGAAGTAATCGCCCTTATGCCTGCTACACTAACTACAAGCCGCCACATGACTTTTTCTTTTGCTTGCTTTAATTAATTACTTTTTTTTTTTTAATAAAGCCATACCATTAACCTACGCCATATATTAGTGTTTTTTTTAATGGAGTTTTACTATCTATATTGTAAAATATATTAATTAATTTTTGTAATTATTTTATAACAAATTCATGTCACAACTCAGGCTATTAGCGCGCGTGACAAGTAAAAAATCACAAGTTCACGTACTTATTTTCAAAATTATAACAAATAATCTGTCACTTGTCACTTTTTTCTTCAAAAACAAATAATGAGAGGTAGATGACAAAAATAAAACATGTTAGGTGTTTGTGCTCGGTTCTTTGCTGGCTTTTTTTTTATACCCTGAAAAAATTTAATAGATTCATTTATTTTTTAGTTTTGAGATGATTTTTAAATTCTATTATAAATTTTTATTTAAATTTTAATAATTTCTTTTTAATCATTATGTATCTGGTCTAAAAATAATAATACTAATAATTGCTTATGAGAATTTTACTGAAATCGATTGTAACCTAATTTGAATTAATTATAGAGCTAGGATACAATCATACCCAATTGAAGCAAACATTGAATTGAACTAGTTTCTACCGGAGGTTATTAGTTATTTTTGTACTGGTTGCTTTTAATTACATAAGATATGAATATATTATTTTGATATTTTTTTGTTATCTTGTTTTAATAATTATATATATTTTTAAAACATACATAACACTTTTAATTAAAGCTATTATGTTGGTTAAAATAAACAACAAGCATGTTGAATGGGAAAATTATTTTTATAAAAAAATAATTGGAAACAACTATATTTTTTGATTTAATAATAATGTAAAAATATTTCCTCAGACCTGAATTTCTTTTTTACGGGGCACATACAAGCTAGCATGCTACTAATCCCTCCATTATTTGCTAGCCTGGCCCATACACATAGGCATATAATTCTATAATTCTTTTGGAATGCATCTAGATTTCACTTTTCCAGTTCGTTATAGAATTTCATGAAATAGTCTTATATAACTTGGAAAACATGTGCTATTTATTTATTATTAATTTTTTTTTTTTGGGGATAATAAATCTAATAGAACACCACAGGATATAGAACTTTTGATACGAGCAATTCTCATCCATGACTGGATTATATATAAGACATGATGATAATCCCAAGAAAAAGAGAGTATTTTTCTCTTCGAGAAGAACCCTAGAAATACCTATAGTCATATCATATGAAAAGATATCCTACAATGATAGGTAAATGAGTAAAAGGAACACAGCCCCATAAAAAGAAAAAAGAAAAAAGAAAAAAAAAACTTATTTAATTCATAGTATAGTATAAAGAGATCTTCGCAGTTCTGACGAATCCCAAGAAACCATTCCGAAGTAGGAGTTATGTCGAGGCTTTTTCAGATGGGTTTCAGTGAGACTTATGCGTCGGAGAGCCTCTGGTCCTGTCTCCGAGTGGGCCTGAATTTTGTGTGTGCTGCAATTGGTTCATTTATACATGGCCGAAAAAACTCCGAAAGGAGTTTTAAGAGAGAGAATGGAGTGAAAAGAATGGATGCGACTGGTGGAGTGGAGTGGTGGTGTGTAGTGCCAAAAAATTTGTTCCCATAATAAGGGACTGTGGTGAGGGAGAAAGAGATGAGGTGGTCCAATGTTTCCACATTTAATCCCCTAATTAATTGCTCTAATAAAGTATCCCCACCCATCTCCCTCCCTCTCTTTCTCCATTGCAAGGGGGGACCGTCACCTTTTCTCTCCATTGATCATCATCAAATATGCCCAACTCCCACGCGCGTCCGTGTCTTGCTTGTCTAACCACAGCCTATTTCTCAATTGCATTTCTTTTTTTTTTTTTTTTTTGAGGTAAAAATTGTGTTCAACATCATGTATAAGATCATCTGTCTAGCTTTGATCTGTGATTATAGGACATAAATCCTAAATTAATGTGTCTTTAACGAAGAATAGAGATATAATTCTTTAATATTCAAAATGAACATACTTATTGTATCAAACTGATTTTGGTATAAAAACCACAATAGTATTGAATTCAATGTTCTTACAAATTAAACTTTAGTGTTTGAAAGATTTCTAAGTTTATTTTATATGTTATGCATACATTATGTATTCTACTATTCTTGCATGAGTTCGAAATATGAGGAGGATATATAAACTAATAAGTGTCTCAATCACAATCAACACTAATTTATTTTTTAACTAGACAAACAAATTATGTTGGTAATGGGAATGGAAAACAGAAATTATTTATATCGAAATTATTTTAAAAAATAAATTCTTATTTGACAATTAAGAATTCATGATTCATGTAAAGATTATATTACTTTTAAAAGCAAATTTTATTATAAGATTGATTTATAGCAATTTAGTGTCTTTACATTTCGGAAGCTCAATGTAAAAACTATCATTCTCTTATAAACATAATTTTTCAAACTTGCAACTAGTAGTATTTTTATATTTTCAAACTATTTCTTTTTATTAATTAACAAGTTGACTTTGGTGTGATTTGGTCCTTTTATATATATTGATGTTAATTTTTTTCAGGTAATAAGGCGCATATACATGATGGCATAATGGTTGGACTCTGGTGAATTTTTTTTTTGTTTTCTTTCTTTTTCTTTTCTTTTCCCTGCTAAAATATAAATGTGTTTTTTTATTCAAATTTATTTTTATTTTTTTCATTGTTATTATTTTTTTGATTGATTTTATTTATTTTTACATTGAAAAAAAATTATTTCAATCTGCAATCGTAATGAGGACCTCCTTTCTAATGATGGGATAATTCCGTTGAATAAACACAAGTGTATACGCATTACTAATACACGCCCCTAAGGTGAGAGTTGGCGAAGAAACTCTCACAAGCTTTAATTTTTGTCCGTTAAAAGTTGGTGGTCCTCTAACCCAAGCTTTCTCCGCCGCTTGCCAATTTTCTCTCTGCCACTCTCTCTCTCTCTCTGTCTTTAACTCTGCAACACTATACTACACTAAATTACACTTCTTGCTTACATCAACAATTCGGTGCGCTCTCTGCTTGCACTTTTATTTACTTAATTTTTCTGGAGTTTATTGGGACACAAGATTTAATAAAACAAGATGAGAGACAGATAAAAAAGAAAAAATCCTTGAGACTCACCGAAATTTTAATAATGACAATATTAGTATTGTTGCAAAGATTTTGATGAGACAAATCTAATGACATTAAGGAAGGTCACCAATGGTGATCAGAGTAGGACATACGAGCAGCCCAAAGACAAGTGAGTCCTGACATCTTTAGACGTCTCATGTGACCCACTTTGTTCACCATTTGTGATCTTTTTTGGTGTCGTTGGATTCATCTTGTCGATATCTTTTCTATGATACCAATGATATTGTCATTGTAATTTTGGTGTGCCTCTATTGTCATTTTATTTTTACTTTTACTTTTCTCCATCTCCTCTCTCTTCACAAATTACAAAGAGGAGAGAAGGGAGAGAGAAAAAAAAAACAAAGAAAAAAAAGAAGAAAATGACCCCATATACACATCAAAACTTCAATGATAACACCACCAATATTATAAAAAAGATTATGAGAAGATGAATCAAATGACACAAAATAACATGCTCGTGTGACTCACTCCTGTTACCGTTGATGACTTTTCTTAGTGTTGTTGGGTTCATTTCATCGAGATCTTTTCAATAATACCTAGTAATGTCATCATCGAAGTTTCAATATGCTTCTAAGTTTTTTTTTGTTTTTTTTTTCTAATTTGAGAGAATCACATACGATATTTTGTGACTTGTGAATCATAAATATTATCTTTTAAACTGTGTTATTTTTCTATATATTTTTTATATTATATTATTTTATAAAAAAAAATAACTATGTTAAAAACAAATACTCTATTTTTCTCTTGCTTAAACTGCACCGATTGTGCATCTTATCCATCAGCAATACGCAGTAGTTCAGGGCCTGCAGTAACTTTCATTGTCTCTTATATGTGAATGGCGATTTTTTTTTAACCGAAGCCAGAAAGCGAAAACGTGTATATTTTGTTTGTGATTTGGTGGGATATTTTTTTCAGGTAAATTAGCACCCACAAAATTCGGGGGTTTAAAAGCAACTGTGAAACTCTGAGTCTTATCACTATGTCACTAGCTGCAGTACATGTTCTTGAAATGTTTTTGAAAATTGTGATTGTAGGGTCTTACAAGGGCTACGTTTTGCTGAACTAATAGAGTGGTCCATCATCATTTTTTTTGTTTTCTTGGACCTATCGAAGATATTTTTGTACTGTTGATTTTTTTTTGAATATATTTTTTAAATATATTAAAATAATTTTTTTAAAAAAAATATTTAAATATTTTTATATTTTTAAATTATTGTAATGTGTTTATATTAAAAATAATATTCAAAATACAGTTACAAACTGTACCTACAATGAGAGCTGCTGTACAGGCAGCATATACCACAGGAAGTGCAGCTTTATTTGATGGCGATCATCAACAGGTTGGACCTAGGTCTTTTTTTATATTTTTGATAAATTTGCGTCTGAAATTAAATCCTTTTAAAAAATTATTTAAAGATGTATTTTTTATATTAATCTGGTATATTATTAGAATTTAGTAATTTTCTTGGATGTTGATTCCAATATTTGAACCTAGAAAATAAAGAAAGCAAGAAAACCTACTTATTCACTGGATCAACCTCTTAAGTTTGGGTTGAACCCAGCTAGGGATACAAGCTGGGAGTATGAAAACAAAGGAGGAGTAAAACCCTAAATAATAGTTTGTAGTCGAATGTTTTTTTTTTTTTTAAATGGGGATTTGTTTGGATTGGTGATTATGGTTCTGATAGTGAGATTATATATGGCTGTGGGTCCATAGAACAAGGTGTTCTTTTTGGCAGTACGGTGTCAGCAAGGGCGGTAGGGTTAGGTCAATCTGCGTTTGATTAATAACTCATTTGTAGGTACGGTGTCTGACTGTTTGGGATTGAGGTTAATTAATCAACGGCGCTCTTTTTTGTGTTCTGCAATTGGATACAGGCTGATCACTGTTTATTAGGATTTTGGTTCACGGGCGAAGCAGGTCAATTAGGCACCCGAACTATATGCGCGCGCTACCATGCTTTTGACAAATTTAAATCTTCGTATTGCAAATTAAATATGGATAGTATAGTGTAAAAAACTATATTAGAGTGTAATATCGATCCATGCAATGTTCAATTCTAAAGCACTTCTCATTATAAATCCTCTGGCATCAAAGTGTAGCTAGACGTCTGCGTTTAAGAGGGCAAATATTGGCTCTAAAATATGACCATCAAGTTGAAGACAAAACGAAAGAAAAGAAAAATAAGTGTTCAAGAGCAAGAAGTTGCTCGTCGAACTGGTCTACGGCTTGCAAAAAGAAGATGCGGTTTATCGTTGTCCGTTTCCTGCAATGATTAAGAGCTTTCGATCGTATCTTCTTCTCAGTTTTCATGGCAAGACTTCAAGAAATAAAATAAACTAGTTTATTGTCATCTTGCTTTGAGTTTTTAGGAAATGTATGAAGCAAAGAGAGGTTGACATGTCCAATTACTTTGATAGGAAGTAACGGTATATATATTTCGGATTTAAAATAAGAAAAAAAATAAAAATAAAAATAAATAGAGGGCACTGTTTAATGCATGTCCCACTTTGATGCTTGTTTGTTGCATGTTTGATCTCCAGCCATTTGTTTCTTTCATTTACAGGACAAATATCCAGCTCATGCTGAAATATGATGCTTTCCAAAATTATATATATGTTGGGACTGTTCTCATGAAATGAGGACCATCGGAGTAATTACACTATGCCTTATCTGGTCCAACAAACCATCATATACTATAGTATAATCAAGGACAAACATGATGTCCTAGAATTAATTATAATGTCTGTGATTACAAATTCTTATTGTTTTCTTTTTTTCTCTTTTAGAACACAATCATCACAGCACAACCCTGCGGCGGGTTCATGCATGTGGGGCGACACTGTTTATCAGAAGGTTTAGACTTTAGAGCTTATCGATCATACGATAATCTTTTTTAATATATGGTTGAAGATTTGGATTAAGAATGTTGCCAATAAAAATTATGACTCCACATATATTATTTTTAATTATGTCAGACCAAATGACATAAAATTAAATTATTCTTACATGATCTGTATATAGAGAAGAGGGGAAACACTATGCGTAGTCTAATGTGTTCCAACTTTTGTGGGAGTTATTTTAATTTGGGATTTGCTAGTGTGCTTAAATGTAACTCTCTCTAGCTATATATATATATATATATATATATATATATATATATATATATATATATATATAGTACAAAATCCAAATAAACGATTGAGGATATAAACGATGCTTTCTCAGCAGGAACCAATTGTATTAACTAACAATGCCGGCCATCAAACTGAGAGTGCAGATCCTGAGGGGCAGTTAAGAGACAAAAAGAAATAGCATCCTTAAAAATGTTAAGTGAAAGTGAAAGTGAAAGAAGGATTTCATATTCCAAACCGAAAAACTGCTTTTATTGCTGTTGGTTTCAGAAGATGGAATTAAAGCGGTTTTTTCTTTTTTACTTAATTAAACAACTATATATTATACCCCCGTTGATTTGGATGTGTACCTCTAGCTAAAAAGTATATGCTAGTTACAATTCTTTTAACCTTTTAGAGGGATTTTAGATCACCGGTTATATGCTATTATTCTAATCGAGACCATGCCTGCCTTCACGATATTCTCAGTCTCACAATTTTTTTTATTAAGTTTCAACGTGAAATGATAGCATGAGAAATAAACACAATTATATTCAAATTATGAATTTCAAATCAATAAAGGTATATAAATACTTCTCCACACATATTGGTGGTTTTTTGAAAGATTAAAACAAAATGGAAAAGTTAATTATAGCTAATTTAAAATTAAAAAGATAAGGGCACTTAAAATTGGAATATTATAACCTATGTCTTGGAATATTCAAAATTAAAACAATTGGAATATTAAAAAAATTTTGTTATTAAGATTTGAACTTCAAAACAATAGTATTGAGTCTTGGGCTCTTTATGAATGTTTTAGACCCATGTCTTCTCTATTCATCAAGATAAACCACACTTGAATTCAAGGTCAATAACTCCAATTATAACCTAAAAATCAAAGGGTGTTTTAATTTGAATAGAACCAGCCCAACTAGGATTTCTTCTGTAAGCCTAGCCCTCTCTTTGTCTCTTTATATAAACATCATTTTAAATAAACTAAACATATCAATGGGTCTTTTGAATTGTGAAATATGTCTATATTTACAAACCTGTATTTAAAACTGAATATTTATAATAAATTAAAGATATATTATGATATCAAACTTGTTATTATAAAATGTATTTAAGTTAAAGAATTTAATGATACTTTAAGTGCAATATAATAATATAAAATCTTAATAAAAATACATTTTTATGTGCTTATCAATTGAGCTCTGTTATTTTTTTATCTTTTTTTATAGAATTTTTCACTGATTTTGAAAATGACCAAGATTTTCTTAGGTTTTTTTATTTGTTGTTCATTATTAAATTAAGCTTTTTTAAAATAAATTCAAATGATATTTTTTTGTTTGCTTTATTTATTATTGATGTATTTTTTAATTATTTTATTAAATTAATTAATTCTATTAAACTTAATCAAATCAATAATCACAGTGTCATATTTTTCTTGTTTCTTCGAAAACAATGGCGTCGCGTGGACCAGCTTTATAATAGACTTCATGAAGCAGGGGCGGCTTGTGATATATATGTACGGCTCATCCTCATCAAAAGGGATTAGCTCTCGTTAATGTGGAAATGGACCAGTATGGCAACAAGGTCGTCGTGGGTAAGCACGAGCAGCACCACACCCTTTGAATTTTCTGAATTGCGATGAGCTCTCATTAATTCTATAGCTCTTTTTTCTCCCAATAATTAGTGCAAGTCCTAATTTGTCAAAATCATGGAATTTAAGGTCATATCAGATTGTAATGATTTTTTATTTGTAATATTGGGTTTTAAATTATTTTGCCGTAGAATATTGTAATGATTAACACATAACGTGAATGGTTTGTTGACCTGTTCAATTCTATGCTCAGTTTTGTAGAGACAATGCATGTGGTTAGTTTAAGGTCACACCTCTAATGTTGTAAGATATATATATATAGGCAAATTCAAACAAAATGGAGTTTGTGGCTACTACATATTCTTTTAATTAGCAAAACCAGGTTTTCTTAATTAGCGAGGGACCACATTAACATTAATTAGACAACATTCATAGCTAATTTGGAGTGCTATATATTATTAATTCAAGAAAATAACTTCGCCAACCACAGTGACTTGATCATCTTTCAAGATTCTCAAATGAATAATGGTCAAATTTAAACTTAATTTAATCCTACTGGAATTTAATTAGTTGTTTGATATTGACAAAACTCGGGTAAATTACGAAGCTAAAATTAATTTGAATGTTTCTTCACAATTTAATTAATTTCAAGTACATTAAGATTTGAGTTTTGTGATGTTTTCGGTTTAAATCCTGAATATGGTACACAAAAATTAGTTGGAGCCTAGTCATTAAGACAATAAAAAAAAAAATCAATTTGTGAATAGCGAACGCTAGCATTTAATAATAAATGGGCAAGAAGTTGCATTTATTTACAGCATGTTATTATTTTTATTCACCAATGATTTGGATTACATGATTTGTAGCACAACTCAAAACAAAAATGTTAACTTTAAAAAATAAAAAACCTTTAAAAATATATATAAACTTTTGAATCATGATTTTAAAATGAAATCCAGCGCGTGCATGTATTTCTTACTAGAAAAAAGACAAAAAAACAAAAAAAAAAGTTTATTAACAATGAGGAGAAAAGTAACGTTTAATCTCCGGTATTTCATCAGTGATATTATCAACTAATAAGTTCAGTAATATATTAAAGTAATTAATTATAACCAGGAGTGTATCTGAAAATTCTAACTTGTGGGGCGAGATATATAGAAACAAGTTAAAAAATAAAATCAATTTTCATTTCAATAAGCTCAATAATTATAATTATAATAAAATAAAATAATTTATTTTCTTATATGTATTATTCTGTTACATTCCAATAAATACTAAAAATTAAAGATATTTAACCCTGAGGGGTGTAAACTCAACTGATCACGTCTTGAGTTTGCTACTTAAAGGTCATTAGTTCGAGTCTCAAAAATCTTAGGACCATTGGAGGCTTATATGATCGTTAACTTTAGTGCTCGTGGGATTAGTTGAGATGCATGTAAGCTGACTCGGACACACACGTTAATCTAAAACAAATTTAAAGATGTTAAATATAGACATAAAAAAGAAAAGAAATAAAGAAAATAACTCTAAACTAAATCATCATCCATGATCTTTTATTGAGTAGAACTTATCCATAATTATATATGTTTTGAATTAGTTCATATCAATCTTCTTTTTTATGTAGACAACTAAATTGTCAACAAAAAAAAATCATTCATTTTGCTGCGAAATCATATTTTCACAAAATTCATTGCAGACAACACTCGTTAAAATCAAGGAAAAATATCCTTGCCAACACGAGTTAACTCGACCAACCCACCATTCGTGACATGAGATCGGATAAAAAAATAAGACTTACAAAAAAGAACCTATAAAAAAAAGATTGAAGTTAAATAAAAAAACATTAAAAAAGAAAAGGCAAATTAACCCGAGTTAACTTGACCAACCCTCTCTTAAAATAACAAAACAACAAAAGATGCAAAAAAAAATGACAAACATCAATTTCAAATAACTTAATACAAAATGATGAAATTGAAAAAAAAAATCATTAAAAATTGAGAAACAAAATTGAGTCCACTTAGGTTAACTCGACCAACTGCCATACCGGGAATAAAAAAATTAGACTTCTAAAAAAAGCACCTAGCAAAAAAGATCAAAGTTCAGTAAAAAAAAAAAAAACCAAGAGAATACAAGTTAACCCGGGTTAACTTGATTAACCCACACTCAGGATAACCCAACAGAAAAAAGGTGAAAAATCGCATAATTCGACGACCAATAATTTAACGTCAAAGTATCAAATTCTAAAAACCAAATTGTTAAAAAAAAAAAAATCTGAGTCAACCATGGTTAACTTGACTAACCTATTACATGGAATATGAGATCGAGATAATGCAACAGAAAGGAAACTGGAACAAACAATGAAGCTAAGGGACTAATAATAAAATGTCAAATTATGGGTTTGAAAAAAAACCAATTTTCAATAAAGGATTGTCTTATTGGAAGGCAACTACGAAAAAATAACATAGTAAAATATTCAACCATAAAACAATTAAAAACTCAAACAATGCAGACCAAATATGATACAAAAACAAAATAAAAGAAAATAATTAGGGGCTAAATTGAAAAACTAAAAAAAAGATTAAAAAAATAATCGAAAGAATGAGGACCAAAACTGGATATAAAATCAAATGCTTTGGGACATAATTGAGAAAAAAGATAAATCAAGAAAATGATAAGAAAATAGTAATAAAAAGAATGAGAACCAAAAATGGATTAAGAAAACAAATGCAATAAAATTGAAAGGGGTGAAATTGTAAAAACATAATAATCAAGAAAAGTATAAAACACATAAATAGAGCAATTAAAAGTAGAGGGACCATATCGGATTAAAAATAAAATTAAATAAAATTTAAAAAATAATAATTCAAAAGCATCAAAAGCCAAATAAAAGAGTGATCAAGAGAATGATGGTCAAAATCGATAAAATCACAAAATAGAGGACGCAACTGTTGTTTTTAAGGTTATGCATGAATTTCTAAGAAATGAGAGAGAAGAGAGGAGAAAGGAAAAAAAACCTCACTGTAGCCTAACTAGGCATCCTCCATTAACACGCGTCATACCGTTGAAAAAAGGATGACTCGTCGCTGTCAATGCCACCGTGGAAGCAGATTTTTGGTAACTGAAAAAGATCTCAGGTAACACTTGAATGGCGCAGAGGCCAATAAACATTTTTTTAAATAATATTTAATAACATAAAATTACCAAACAACCCCTAAAAAAACTGCCAGTTAATAGAAACATGTTTTTCAAGACACGGTAAATCGCTGATGTTTTTTAGTTTATTTTTTCTTTTAATGATGATTACAGCCTTGACTTTTCTTTTACTCTACTAGGGGGAAGTGTAAACTTTCTGTAGAATTTTCAAAATCTGTCAGCTATCAAGAGGGAAAAGAACCAGATATATAGTCAATATGAAAAGGAATATGAATACTGAAATCCCACACAGCAACTCGTGTTTTTCTTTAACAAGTTCAGTGACAATATTACAGGCATAATGATGATTTGTTGTTGTATTTTTCTATTTTTCTTCGACAGCAAGCCGCATCCATCAGCAACAAAAAAAAATGTAGAGTAGTAATTAAAAAGCGAAGTGAAATTTTCTTCGAGTTTGAGGTTCCATGGCACCTAAAGCTTACGTTGCAGATCCATCCCTTCACTCTCATTGTCTACCAATTCAACAGTAAACATATTGTGCTTTCATCTACTGTCTAATATTTACAACGCGTATTGCATACGTACGTGGGGATATTAATAAATTAAGCATCATTAACAGCAACCATTCAATTTTGGTGAATATTGCTTAAATTATTACATGAAAGTAGCAATTAAGAAACCTAACAGAAAGATTTTTAGGCTACAAATCCAAACCTACACGGTATCTTGACCCTCTTCTAATATTCCCATCCATTAATCTCCATCTCCTTAGCTCGCACGTAACATAAGTCACCGACAAGACTAAAGCCAGTACAAATGACAAAAGCCAGAGGAGAAAGGAATTTCTTGGCCTTTTGTCTCGAGTTGGATCTGTCTGTTAACATGTATGTTTTTTGTTTGCTAATCGTGGTTTCTGTCTTCTTTTTTTATACTGATGTTTAGTGTACACGTTTAGGTGCTGGGTTGATGTCTGAAAATCTATATATGTTGATTAATCTTTGCACGTATTAAGGCCACGATAGATTTGTCTCAAATCTCATTTCTCAAAGGCTCTTTGGAAACTTTCCCCTCCTAATCTGCAGGAGTGTAATAAGTAGTCTTTCCAACAATTCGGGGTCACAGTACATCTAGATATGGACATTAGCCGGCATGGCTAGATTGTTTGAAATCAGTAGAAATATCATCTTTCCAGACAAACAATTCCATCGACAGGTTACAAACAGCACTTATCGGCCTGTTTTCCAATTAATTGTCACAGAAATGGTAGCCCAGCTTTCATTATCCATGGACCCAAAAAAATATTCCATTGCATTTGGAGTACTATGTTTTTTTAAAAATCAATTTTTGTTTTGCCTTGTATTAATTTTTTTAATATTTCTGAATTGTTTTGATATATTGATGTTAAAAATAAATTTTAAAAATAAAAAAATATATATTATTTTAATGCATTTCCAAGTAAAAAATATTTTAATAATTTCTTGATATTGTGATACCAAACTCTACCTTAATATCTTAATGTGTTGATAGTGTCTATAGGATATGAATTAATTACACCACAAACAAATTCGTTCTGTATCCCCACTTTGAGGTTGGAGTTTAATTAGCTGGTCCCGACGTGAAGATATTCTCCCATCAAACTTCCGCCATTTTTCTCTATTTTGTTCTCATCAATCTACTTAGAAAAAACCCATTACAGGACAAGAGGGTTTTTTTCTTCTTTTTTTCCTATCATGGACAAGTGGGTTTACCACTGAAGAAGGTTCAAAGAAAATCACAATCCCATATTTGCCAAGCTAAAAGACAATCTCGAAATATTATATGATATTGGGAGAGAACATGAGAAACCACAAGAGGGATCGTGTATATATAAATTTCTCCTCAAATTACCTATGTGCATCAATATATAATAACCCCAATTGAAATATAATAGTAAATTAAAGTCAACCGTTAAAATCAAATCACTATTTTCTTTCTTTTTTCATGCTCTTTCCTCCAAATAATCGACAACCTTTGTCAACGATAATCAAATCTAGAAATAAGGATAGTTACGGTTGAATTGAACCCTAAGAAATCTTATAAAACGGGCCGGCTTCTCTCTATGCTTTATATGAATATACACAAGGGCTTACACTCTAGGACATCATAACATTAACCATCCTTGCATAGGTTATTAATTGTCAAGCAACTATATACGTGGACAAAGAATGACAAGGCAAATCCTTATAGAGACTCCCTTTATGATGAGTAATTTGGATGAACATCTCTTAAAGAGATCAAGTTCATCAATCACCATTTTAATTACTTTGCTTTATGAAATTTGATGGAATAATATGAAATTTCAAGAACATTAATCTTTTTGGTAGTTAAATTCAAGTTCATAAATGTTTAATAACGTGTACCTAGAAAATAATCCCAAAATCTAAGAAACATAATGTAGTATGAGGGCCTTTTGGATTCATTCATAAATTTTGAATGAGCTTATTCGAAGCTTATAAATCAATATAAATATATTGGATTGGATGTGTTGGGCGTTACTCGTGCCCAACCTCAAGCAGGATTCGAAAAATATGCTTAAAGCCCAAATCGTTGTAGCTGGACTGGTATTCTAAACAACTGATCAGAACTAATGGCCCAAATATTGTTGGGCCTTATGACAGAGACATTTATCGCTTATTGGCCCAAATTCTAAGAAGAAATTGGCAAAGGACAAACAATGGGTCCCTGATGCTGTCCCGTCTATTTTCTTGTTTTCGCTGATAAACATCTTGGTTCTTAAAATTTCTTAAAGATTCTATTTTGATATATATATTATTTTTCTTACAGAAAAGTCCTCGTATTTGACGATAAATATAATTTAGTTCCTGAATGATTTCTTTTTCAGTTAAATTTCTATATTTCAAATCTTAAACTTAGTTAAGTTTGTGACAATAAATATATGATATTATTGAGAATAAAAGTTTTATTTTTTCAATTAGTATATTTATTTAGATTCACTTAGTTTTTACTTTGTACATCATTCATTTAAATTACAGAGAAAAATATTATTGAAAGATAATATATTGACGATGATATGAGAAAAAAAAATTCTATAACCTTTGCCATTTCATTGCTCTCCACACAAGTTTCAGCTGTAACATGACTTTTCTCTTAGTGAATCTCATATGCTAGATAAATTTATTTATTTTTGAAAAAGATTTTTGTGTTAATAAAAAAATATAAAGTTTAATTTCTCAACAATAAAAATAAAATAAAAAAATAATCAAAATATAAAAAGCTCATTGTAATTTTTTAAATATTTATACATGAATTGAAACAATAGTTATATAATATTAATTTATGATTTAGATGTTTTAAGCTGAAAAAAACTTTTAAAATGAATTTTAAAGTAAAACATACCTAACGTTGATGTTCGTGTTGTTTATTTTTTTTTAATAGGAGTGGATGATATTTACAAAAACAACAAATAAAAAGACATGTTGTGTGGACCTAGCTTCAAAAGCCCACGCACTTCTAATTATTTTTCTATTGGGTTAGGTGTTTGAGCTTGACTATTTTGTATTAATTTTTTTTATTAGATTTAGATTTAAATGCTATAAAAAACCACAACTTTTTAGGTTCTTACGATGATGTTAGTAATTTGTTTTTTAATTATTATACATCTAAGATAAAATGATAAGTTTATAGATATTCACTTTATATTTGTTTTTTTAATTTTTAATATATTTTTGACATTATTTTATCATGTTTATTTTTTCAATCACATAAGAATACTTAGATTTTGTTTGAATATTTTATTATTAAATAAAAAATATTTTGAAGAGCTTTTCACTCATATATCTTAATATGTATTTTTATTTTTATTTATTAATTTAATATATAATTAGTGTTGTTTTTTATATTTATTAATATATATAGTTTTTTAATTTATTTTATTAAACACGTAAAACAACTATTTTGCACACAATCAAATTTTTTATTATTTATGGTTGAAGAAAATGTTTACAAATTTATTTTTGTGATGTAAAACAAAATTTGGTGTGTCCGACGGGCAAGTGCTCTTATTATTAGTGAAGACAAAAACAAGTGGACAACGTAACTGACACGAAAGACAACACCTTGACCACACAATTAATGGAATAGCCATCACACAAGTGGAACGCATTTTACCCGCTACACACACGCACATTGAGTGTAATAAAGATTATTTTTTAAAATATATATTAAATATTTTTAATATTAGTATATTAAAATAATTAAAAAATATAAAAATTAATTTTAAGTAAAAAAATTTAAAATTTTGAGCAAACGATGTTTTGGTTGTATTATCAAATGCCCTTTAAAATAATATTTTATATCATGATAATGGTTGCTTTTTACTTAAAAATATATTAAAATAATATTTTTTATTTTTTAAAATTTATTTTTAATATTAACCCATTAAAACAATTCGAAAACATCAATTTTTTTTTAAAAATATAACAACAATAACAAACACTCCATAAAAAAAGCATTTAAATTTAGCCAGTTTGGCGAGAATTTTTTATATTGTGGTTGCGATTGTTTTTTAAAATATTTATCATTTAAAAATATATTTTTTAATTTTTTAAAATTTATTTTTGACATCATCACAATAAAACGATTAAAAAAATATAAAAAAATAATTAAAAAAAAAAAATGGCAAACAACTACAATGGCGCTTGCAGGTACTTGCAGAAAAAGCTCGTAGATTTTTCACATCCTAATCGTATGATTCAATTCACTTTATCTCCTCCCTCTTTTGTTTGTGTTTATCATGAAGTATTCACAAAATAACAAAAAGAAAAAGGGGGTCCGTCTTTATTAAAACCGAAACGCATAGCCATCGGAAAAAAACAGAAAAAACACTCAATGGCACAAGAAAATTATGGCGCGACATGAAAACAATGGTGGTGTCACAAGAGAAAATATAGCCCACAAATACAAGGTGCTTGGGCCACCACATTTCTTTGTGAACCGTTCGTTTTTGTGGTCCTATCCTATCTGCAAACTGAAATGAAATTTGACATGTTTCAGGATAGCCATGTAGCAGTAGCATGCTCGTAGAACACTATGCATGTCAAGATTTCGCAGGAAACATGATTCAATTAGACATGTTTCACCTAATTTTATTTCATTTTCTTTATCATATGTTTTGTTGCTTCTCAAGCAATGGCCATACATTCCCTCACAACCTCCCCAGCTTCATCACTGCTACTTCCGCCGCGAAAACTGATTAAATCAAGTTTCATCCAATGCTGTAAAACCCAAAATGAGAGCATTGAACTTTCTACAAATGGGAAGGCCAGTTTTCCCGAAAAGAGTCTACAAAAACAACCGTTAAATAATCTACCTCCCAGGCCTCGCCGGATAATACTGGTTCGGCATGGACAAAGCCAAGGAAATGTTGATGAGAGTGTCTATACAAGGATCGCTGATCCGAAGATCGCCCTCACTGAGAAAGGAAAGGCCCAGGCTGAAGAATGTGGTAAGAGAATCAGGGAGATGATTGAGAAAGATGAGGCGGATGATTGGAAGGTTTACTTCTATGTGTCACCATATAAAAGGACTCGTGAAACATTACAGAATTTGGCCAGAGCATTTGAGCGCTCAAGAATTGCCGGTATGAGAGAAGAGCCTCGTCTGCGCGAGCAAGATTTCGGTAAGTTCCTTCAGACACTGTATTAGGCCAATGATTGGAAGCAGAAAAGAGAGTACATGCAAAGTGGAAAAAACCATTCAAGCCTGCCAGTTTATGTGTAAAACAGATATTTATTGAATGCTAATACAATCTGCCTAAATAAATCCTGTTCATGTTTTTCTTGAAAGGCAATTTTCAGGATAGAGAGAGGATGAGAGCTGAAAAGGCTATTCGAATGCTCTATGGTCGATTCTTTTTCCGATTTCCCAATGGAGAATCGGCAGCTGATGTTTATGATAGAGTCACAGGTTTGTCTAATATCTTAGCCTTTCTCAGTCGCGAAGAGAAAAATAAAGCATTTTGATGCTATGCAGTGTTAATGAAACAGGATTCAGAGAAACACTCAGAGCAGACATTGATATAGGACGCTTTCAGCCTCCCGGTGAACAAAGTCCAAACATGAACTTAGTGATAGTTTCTCATGGTCTCACACTTCGTGTGTTTCTAATGAGGTGGTATAAATGGACTGTGGAGCAATATGAGAAACTCCATAACTTTGGGAATGGAGGAATGGTCGTCATGGAGAGAGGCTTTGGTGGAAGGTAATTCTTGTTGTCTTCTGCATTTCTGATCTGCAGAATTGAGTTTGGGGGGGGACACTTGACGAAGTATTTTGCACACAATTCGATATTTTATAGGTACAGCTTATTGATGCATCACACTGAAGAAGAGCTAAAGGAGTTTGGATTGACAGATGAAATGCTTATGGATCAAGAATGGTAATTATAAAACTAATCTCATATTTTAGTATACTTCAAAGTTCCAAACACAATGCTGATAAACGATCATATCGAGGTTTTAATTTTTCCTTGTGGTTTCTGATCAAGGCAAAAATTTGCAAGACCAGGTGAATTGAACTATGATTTTCCTATGATGAATTCATTCTTCACCCATTTTAAACATGACGACTGCCAATGATGAATCAAAGAAAGATGTACGGTTTCCTCAACTAGTTACGCAGATGTAGAAGAAGTTGAACCTTGTCAAGCAGACTGGAATCAGAAAGCAATGATTAGCGGCGTTTAGGGCTGCGCCTTGTAAGACTAGCTGCGGTGCGAGTTCTTACTATTTGGCCTTCTTTTCTGGGGCGTGATTACTAGGGTTCCTCCTTGTCAAGTCTGTCATGAAGAAAAATAGTTGAACTCGCTACCAGACTGTAACACTTGTAGAAACATACAATTATGTGAAGGAAGACAATAAACAGGGTCTGCCACAGGAAAAAGGAGGCACAACTGTCTAGATACATTTCTCTAATTAACATCTCTGAGAATGATCCAATCGATGGTTGAATTGCTGTCAAATACTGTGAAATGTAGGGCGTAGCAAAATCAGAGTAATGGCTTGTTTATGTCTCTTCCTATGGGTATAACTTCAAACACGAGCACGATAAAATAAAATACAGCTGAATCATGGCCAAGAGAAAATGGAGATGCGGGGTATCGATCCCCGTACCTCTCGCATGCTAAGCGAGCGCTCTACCATCTGAGCTACATCCCCTGTTGATTTGTTTGAGCTAAATATCTTATAGACATATAGAAAGAACAAAGCCACATGATGAAATCCCAGTTGCGAGTCTAGCTTCTTGGTCTCCAATAAATTCTTTGATGCTTTAATTTGAACAATCTGATAAGGTGGCCTTCCTGTGGGCTTGGTCAACCAAATTGTTTGTGTTGTCCAGACTCCAAGTTACTGCATGAAGTTCTTTACAATTCTAATACGGTTAAATTTCACCAGCACCGTTGCTTGCTGGGGTTGGTTGATTGTTTCATCAGTCTTTTAGCAGAATTTGAGTTTGATTCTTTTCTTTTTAGGATTAATTTGTAGGCAACGTGAGCTCTCTATTTTAACACTTATTTTCTTACTAATGAATTCTTTCATTCATTCTAAAGGAGGAAAGGTGCCATTGCCATGAGATTTTGGACCCCCAAAAAACATAAAAGAATAAAAAAACCTAAAGGTGACAGTTTGATGAGCAGTTCATTATATAGTTTGTGATTGGATATGTAGCCCACGGCAAAAAGGATTCAACACAGCCACCGTGCTAGATAGTACTTACTGTACGGACAGTACTGATGAAATATTTATCAGTACACTTTAGTGATTTGATAAGAAAAGCATTCTCTACATTGATTCAAATTCCACCAACAGCCCACCTTAAGTTACTGTTTGGCCATTCAGTTGCAAGTCCTTGAAACTAGGTTTCCAAATTCCAATGAAGCTTTCATCACCAGTCACCCTTGAACTTGCAGCTCTGATCTTGGGTACATTACATGTAAAAACTAGTCAATAGATTGCAAATGGAAGCCGAAACTTTGTTTCAAGATTCTCAACCAAAAAACAACGAATCATATATCCGAGGTTTTTTCAGGCAACGTATCTATACATGCAAACATTGCCCAAAAGAAAAGGATTGAACAATTTTTCAACATGAGAACAGAAATTGCAAAGAAATTGGTTATTGCCAATAAATACAGCAACCATGATTATAATAACCAAGGAGAAGAAAAATGTTCAGCAGGTGAGGGAGAAAATTAAAATGTTCTGTAGAAAAAGGAAATTTGAAAAGGATACCCGAGCCTTTATTTATTGCTTCCTTCCTGACATATGACACAGTTTCGAGGAAGTTCGGTTCTGCCAACAAGGCCATGAGTTTCATCATGCATGATGTTTCAAAAGAACATACCAGCATTAACCCGTACATAAATTCTCAAGTATTGACACTGAGAGCCCGTTGCATTTCTCAGATATTCATATTATACCATAGTTAGCTACATTGTGAAAGACCAACCAATCCAAAAGGATTCAGACATAAAACCAGCAGCGATCTTGGTCTAGAAATAGAAAACAGATTGTCCCCTTCAAACAGAGAAGCAATACACTCAAGTGATGATCATAATTTAAAGAACAATTTTATATATGATGATTAGAGAACACCTAACCTAACAAGATAACAAGCAATGTAAGAGTAATAAAGAGAGATAACTACTGAATTAAGTATCAAGTTGAACAAAAGAAGCAATCTCTATTATTGTTTAATCCCAATAAATTGTGGAAGTAGCATCCAAATTCTTTCAATCTTCTTCCAGACTAAACCTAGCTATTTCAGGACTCAAAACACGCCATTCACCTCTATGCAATTTCCACTCCAACATGATTTGTTGGCCCTGGTTTAGAAAGGAAGAAGAATGAGAATCGTTGATTTGCAGTCAGGACCAAACTGATCACAACTGGCCCGTAAGAAACCATCACCTCTTCACCATCATATCCTGCATCATGGAAGCTCTAACTTGTTATGAGTTCTCAATGGTTGCAGTTGTAATTCTTATTGGCCGTGTCCTTTCCTGCTCACCACGACGTCTCCAAAATGCCCTCCTCCACCAAACTTCAAATCCCCTTTGTATATTAGGACAATCTTCACCAGAATTCAGAAATCGATCAAACCAAGCAAGCAAAATATCCTGCTGCCAAGCTAGTGGCAGAGTTAAAATTGTGTTACTAAGACCATCTTCAATCAAATGTCGATCAAGGCCTTTTGTTGCCCTCCTCATCCAACCAAAATCATCATAAAATGGCACTAACCACGTCTGTAGAAGCAAAGACCTTGCTTCTTTGGAAGCCAACAGCTGCCCCTTTCCGATCCCAACAAACAACCTAGCTGTAACTCTACTAACCTCATACCTGTGAATAGCTGGAATTTTAGAATGTACAGCAGACAATTCAGATTGAGAGGCCCATGTTTTCAAAAAATCTTCAGCGATCTGTCTATCAATCAAAATATCCAAAATCCAATGCAAGTTATCTGCTTGCCGCGCAATTTGTCCAACATCATTCAAAACCCCTGAGGCTGCCCGGAGAAAATGGTCTTGAAGCAATTGCAAACACCCATTACATGCCAAGTACAATGACTCTTTCCGAAGGTCATTCTGAGAAGAATTCTCACGAAGCATCTTCGACAATAATCCTTTCATCTCACGCCTCGCTTTCTCATCCTTCCCTTCCAGAACTACATGTAAAAGCTTGAGAAGCACTTCTTCATTGTCGCCACCATCTTGAGTTCCATTGGTGACTTCAACAGAAACCCTCTTCAAAACTTCACTCACTCCAACCCCTTCAAGGCGAAGCTCCGATAGAAGTGAAGCCACCTTCTCTTCTTCATCCTCAGCCCATGGAGCAGCCTCCAAGTACTCCAAGCAAGATAAAACCCCAGCATCAAACCCAATTGCTGCAGAAACCTAAAAAAAGAAAAGGAAAAAAAACACAATAAACAGATTAAGCACCTCATGAAAAAATTCAGTCAACAATAAAGATCAAAACTTTCAGAAAACAAGAACAGCCTGCATTTCCTCAATTACCAAAAACATAAATAAAGTTTTTAACTGTACCTATCTATTTCCATAGTTTCTTCTCGAGTAAACATATCAACTTATGTTAAAAAAAAAAAAACAATTTACTTTCTATCTCTGCTGTCTCTAACAACAAAAAAAATTAAAAAACAAAGACTTTACCTTTAAAATACCAAGAACTCTAGACACATCCTCTTTCATAAGCTTCCTTCTCAGATCCTTACAATACATCAACCTCAGAGTCTCAATATAAACCTCAACATCATCACAATCAGCAATCTCCACAACATAAGGAGCAGACATCCTTTGTTGCTTATTAGCCCACTTATCCGACAACTTCACTGCAAAAAACCGACTATGACCCACCAAGATCTGCCTATGCACATTCATTGAAACACTAATACCATCTTTAGAACTCAATGTCAAGTTCACATCACTAGAACTCGAATCATTAAACTGATTACCAGGACTCCTGTTTCCCAGAATGTTAGTTATACGTTGCAAGATTAAAGCTTGTCTATCTTGAACCGACATTTGACTGCTCTGTGTGTTTCTGACATTGATATTTCCATTATTACCGATAATGGGTATCTGGGTTATGGTTCTGGGTTGCATCTCGGGTTCACTAGCCATCATTTCAAAAAGGGTCGGGCTTGACCGGGGTTTATGATCAGGTGGTGGAGGTGACATAGGGTTCAACAAACCGGCAGTGAGTGCAGAGTTAAACTTGGTAAAACTAGAAGGGAAAGATGAGTGTTCAATTGGAGAAGCAATGTGGTGGTGGCCATTTGCTAGTAGTGTTGTTGTTGTAAATTCCATCACTGGTGACTGACTTCCTGGAGACAACAGGATCTTGAATTCTGAAGGTGAGGTTGAAACCAGGTCGGGTTGTGGACTATGGTTAATGGGGAAACGGGTTTTCTGTGGAGGCGGTGATGGAGGAGGCGGAGTTGGGAGAGGTTTAGAAGCTGGACGGAACCAAAAGTTATCTGGAGAGGCTATTGTTGGTGGGTCATGTTTTCGGGTTTGGGTCAAGTAGCAGGCGGATTCAGAGTTATTTGTTGTGGTGGTGGAGGCAGAGGAGGAAATGGTGGTTTCACGGAATCTACGGCGTTTGGGCTTGATGGGCTGAGCTTGGACTTTAATAAGTTGAGCTTTGGTTGTTGAAGTAGTGGTGGTGGTGGTGGCCATGAGAGTTAAGCGTGTATGCTTGTTGTCTTTTAGTTGATGGCATCGGCAAATGGGAGAGGGAATGGGGGCTGTTTTCTCTGATCAATAAGATGTTGAATTAAAAAAATAAAAAGGGGAGAAGGATACGAGACAGAAACAGCGAGGAGTGAGAATGAATGATAAAAGCAGCATTTAATTTAATGCGAACAAGAAAGGAACTTATTCTCTTTGTAATATTATACGTGAAATGACACCCTCACGTTCACCCACAGACGACACTGTGATTTTTATTTTTATTTTTATTTTTGAAAATATGTTAGAGATTTTTTTTTAAGTGTTTTGATTTAGAAATATTTTAAAATAATATTTTTTTTATTTTTAAAAATTTATTTTTAATATTAATACATCAAAACAATTTAAAAAAATATATAAAAAAATAATTTAAAACTAAAAAAAATTAAAAATACAGTTATACTGCAACAAAAACGACAGCTAAATCCCTTCTGTTTATGTTTTGTTTGAACACTCCAAGTTGGATATAAATTTCCCTCATTTTCACCCTTTTTGTTTTGTAAATACTTTTTTAGCCCCTTTATTAAGAAATCTTTCATTTTGACACCACGGTTTTTAAAATATCCCAATCTAAATCCCACAGCATCCTTCTTCTTCTTTTTTGCAAGGAATAAAAATGTTTAAATTAACGAAGAAAGCCAGACCATAAAATGATACCATACAAATAAATGCTCATAAAAAATCAAGCGACTCTACTTTGTTTCTTGGTTGTTAAATAGCCTTAAAAAACTTGTCGATGATTTCATTTTCTTTCATTTTTCTCGTCTTTCTTTCTTCTTCTCCCTCCATGTTCTTTGTTTCTCGTCTTTCTAAAGGTGGGCTAGCCCCTGGCTCTTGCTAGCTATTCATCAGCCAAAGGTCCTCGATTGCAGCTTTTTGAGAAACCACTGAGTGTGCCCTCGGAGCTGATGAACTACACAGATCAAAGTGAAACATCTCCAAATCTACAAGGACTAATAAGATTTACCCTGCGGGGCGGGGAATGGAACGGGTCTCTTGTGATTTTTACGCGGTGAGTCCGCCAGGTGAGTGGAACTGTGGAATTGCTGATTCAGTCTATAATAAGATGAGAGAGGCCCCACGTAGTCGCTGACAGTGTCTGTTCTTGTTTCATTCTTTATTGCTGATACCCACTGCTGCTTGTGTGCTTGCAGTGATGTCTCTAGTGGGTTCATTGCTTGAAATTATGGGATTATGCCTGCTATGATTATTTTTATTTTGATTATTGGATTTGGGATTTCATTGTGGACCAGTTAATCATAGAGGATTGGTATTTATTATTTAACTATTTGTATTGTGTGACCATGACTTAATTGTGTCTTTGTAAATGTGTTTATGTAAATTTGGTTTTTAATAAAGCCTTCGTTTGTTTGTCGGGAAGTGATTTTTTGAAAATTATTTTTTAAAATTTCATGTATTTGTTTTCCATTATGAAAATTAATCAACGAAAAACACTTTTCAGTCAAGGAAAAATTTAGTTTGATTTCTAGAAAAGTGTTTTCTTTTTATTTTGAACGGAAAACACTTTCCAGAAGTTATGAAAAATTTAGAAATATCATATTATTTGATGATTATATCAAATTTGATTTTCAAACTTTTGATTGCTTTATATATATATTCGAATATTTTTTTTTCAATTTCATCATTAGAATTTGATTTTTATATTAACTTTAATCCTCATTTTTATAATTGTTATTTGCTTTTCCTTTATCATTTTTTAATTGAAATTTTTTATCTATCAAATTTGATCCTCATTCTTTTGATTGTTACTTATTTTATGTGAAATAATTTATGAAATGATAATTATTATTATTTTAATTTCTTCATCTTTCAATTTTTTATTTGTTATATTTGATCTCTATTATTTTGATTATTATTTATTTTATTTGAGATAATTTATGAAATTATATTTTTTTCAATTTCATTCTCTTCAACTTTTTAATTTGTAAGATTTGTTCATCGTTATTTTAATAAACTTGAAAAAAATAAAACATTAATAAATTATTTTCCAGCTCATTTTCCATGATATAACCAAACACTGGAAAATGTTTTCCAACTTATTTTCCATTACAATACCAAATATCGAAAAATAATTCACTTTCCAAAAGTAACAATTTTCCAGCAAACAAACAGGGCCTAAAAATATTTTTAATTTATTTTTAATATCAATGTATAAATTATCAAAAAATAAAAAATATAAATTTATTTATTTTTTAATAAGAAAAACAATTTGAAAAGCTTTTTAGAAAACTAGTAGAATGCTGAAACAAACACACCGGCCACAGGGGTCCATGTTACTCTTCTTTACTAGTTATCATCTCATGCGCCGATGGATGATTCTTTAAAGGTCCGCGAATGGAGATGAGAAGCTGGGCCCATTTTAAAGATTTACGGGTGTTTGGCCATTGTCATTTAAAGTGTGTTCCAGAATATAGTAATAATTTTATTTTATTTTTTAAAAATTATTTTGATATTAATATATTAAAATGATAAAAAATTAATTTGAAAAAAAAATTTAAATTTTAACAAAAAATAGATTGAAGTTCACACCTAGACACCTCCTAATAATTGACTAGAGGAAGAAAAAAAACATGAATCATTAAAGTAGTAGTATTTGATTACTATTTTGTGATTAAAAAACAAAAATAATGAAGATAAAGAGACATAACATAATAAAAGATGTAAATAAAATTGTAGTTGATAGTAATATACAAGATAAAATAATTGTTTTTGTAATTTACCATTAATATGTATTATTGTTAAACTTATATATTTTTAAAGATAATTAGATATTATTATATTTAGAAAAATATAAGAATAATATACTAGAGCGTTGTCGTGGGGACCTCTTTTAAATCTATTTTTATTTAATTATATGATAATAAAAATAAATATTTAGAAGAAAGATATAAAAAAAAAACATGAAGGGTTAGTACAAAAAGAATGTTTGCTAATATTATAAAATGAATGTTATAATCTTATTTGAAAAAAAAATGAGTAAAAATTAAATGGTATTTAATAAAATAATATCTTAAATATATTTTAATTACTTTATTCTAATTAATTTTAATTAAAATTAAAAAAAAAATAGTATATTTTAATTATTTCTAATTAAATTAAAAAAAATCTTAAAACCTTTATAAAAAGAGACCAAATGTCTAAGTCTAAGGAAGCGTTTGGGAACGCGGTTCAACCCGCGTTCTCAAAAAATTTGAAATTTTTTTTTCTAAAATTTAATATGGTTTGTACGTTTTGAATCGTTTTGATGTGCTGATGTCAAAAATGATTTTTAAAAAATAAAAAAAATCATTGGCATGCATTTTAGCACGAAAAGTTATTTGAAAAGCACCCGCAAACCACACTGCCAAACACACTTTAAATAGGTCAGCACTCCTAACCAATAACAAAGCCCGTATGTGTTCATCTAAAAAAAAAAACAAAAGCAAGCTATTCATCATCCATTGGTAGATTTGATTGGAAAGTAACTTCTTGGACAAAAAAAAATATTATTTTTGATAATTTTTAAGTTAAAAACACATAATAATTTATAACATTAATCAAACCTTTAATGGAAAGGCATGCTCGTGAGTCGTGACTCTAAAGTTGTTTGTCATACGACTCACAGAACGATGAGCAAGTCCACATTCTTGTGAATCTATTTGATGCAAGCCAATATATTACCGCATATCTCTATTACTCTAATAGAAAATCTGGTAAAGCTGTAAAGGTGTTGCGACAATACAGATCATGGATGGTACAAGCCAAACATTGGATTGGCTAGGTCATTACCCTTTGTTGAAAACATAAAATGACAACTTAGACCTGGCGATTGAGGTTGGAATAGATGAAGAAAAAAACAGAAACAGACAATTTAAATACAGAAACGAGGGAGGGCAAAAGGGTCTTTTGCCTCTCGTTCTCTTCGTTTTCTATACCCAGCCTGTGGATGGCAATGGCATGACTCGTGGCCTAGGTGCCCCGTGAATTTCTTCTCATGGATTCGGCCAAAATCTGAAGGACACGTGGCTTAGAAAAGTTCATCCAAAATATCTTATCGTGGAAACAGAGGACACCTTGTCTTAAGTGGGCCAATTACAGTTATGGTCCGTGGCCCACTTTCGAAATTTCGGTCGAGTCCGACAACGGAAAGTAACGTTGCATCCTTTTGAAGGAAAATGATGGACAATATTAGACCGCAATCATCAGCCATGATGATCGAATTCGTCATCAAGAATTTCATTCTCTTTTACAAACGGTTGCACAATCAAACTGGTCTACTTGTTCTTGCAGATTGTGAATATTTGTGTTTTATCAGACAAACACAGTTTTGGTAAAAATTGGTCTACAGGCACTTGTATTCTTGCTGCGAATGTTTTTGATGGAATGCCACTTTCGTTGCTTTTAAATGTGCGAGGAAGAAGAAGAAAAACTGTGTTAGACAGGAGAACACAGGAATTCATGTCACAAGCAAGGCCAAACATAAACCTGAATTAAGTAGGTCTTCAACAGACGATGGGGGCTGCATTTATTCTTGCTGTGGATGTTTCTGATGGAATACTTCTTCCATTGCTTTATCCCCGTCGCTATAATGAGCAACAGCGTGGCAAGCATGTTGCCTCTCCTTGAGTTTTCTTAATTTTTGTTTGCTTTTGGCTGGTAGGTTTCGGTTCTGCCCTCCAGCCTGTTTGGACCAATTACTAACGGAAATCTTGGGGCGTGAAGCTGCAGTCCTCATCGTCTGTAGCTAGCCTGGACAGCTCGATGTCCAGGCGTCTCTCTCTCTTTTTCTTAATTTTCAGACAGTACTTGGGCCTTTGGCCCAACTTTTTTGACAAGGCAAGAGAAACACTGCGCATACCCAAGTATGAAATTAAGAAAATCTGATGTTGAAACATCACTACGTACTATTCAGACGAATTCCTCCTGTTAATGTTTTCCACCTTCTGGATTTTTGACCATGGCTGCAGCATACCTGGATAGCAACCGTGTGTATGCGCCCTTGATATTTATCAAAGTTTCTTTTTGTTCATTTACCACTAGAATTTACACTTCAATCAAAAACTAAATTTACTTTTACTACTTTTTTAATTTTAAAAATATATTTTTATATTGTTTGATGCATTAATCTGAAATAAAAACAAAATATTTTATATGTATGTTGTATATTTGAAGGTTTTATATATAATACCGTAGCACACAATCTAGAGGGATAAGATTTATAATTATTCCGAGCTTAATTTATGTATTTAATTATATATATGGTAATAATAATATCATACAAGTAGGGTCCTAAATGATTATAAATTATGAGGAGAGTAGTCTAAATTAGTAATTTAAAAGATTAATTTCTTATATTTTTTATTATTATTTTAAACCATAAGCTGGGTTTAGGGGCAGGCAAATCATATGAAAATAAAAGGAAAAAGAAGATGAAATAGGGAAAAGAAAGGTATTCCTGGGATGCCACTTGACTTGGGAAGTGGATGCCAGTCAATGCTACTAATCGTGGAAGAATGATGAATGGTTTGAAGAGGACCAAAATAATGCTTGAATTTGCAACGAACTTTACTTCAAAATATCTCAAGAATATTCTATAAACCTAAAAAACTCAATAAACCCATTCTTAAGAGTAAAAAAACCATCTAGCCACTTTAAAAATATTATCAAACCCAATTAAATTTTTTTTAACAAACTCTATCTATATTTTTTATCATGTTGTTGAAAGGGAGAAAATACCTCCATTAAAATCTACTCTTTAATATAAATTTATTGACATCAGAAATAATATTTTTTATAATTAAAATATGACTGATTAAATATTTTCTCTCTCATCTTATTTTTATTTGACTTTCTCTCTTTTCCTCAATACTCATGATCAAAACACAAATAAAATAAAATTTAGAACCTAACTATAAAATTATAAAATAGCAAAGAGCAAATAATATAAATAGTTAAAACTTCAAGGACCAAACTAAGTTTTTCATGCCTCTTGATTAATAAAAATTGAAATCTCTATTTTTTTTTAAATCTGGTTTCTTTTCTTTTAATTTTTTCCATTAACAAATTAATTTTTTTTTTATAAAATTGATGTCTAACTTACAAACAAAATACTCATATATACTTTGCATACATAATAGCATACAAATAAAAACAAATCTTATCACATAAATTGATAATAACATTGATTGCGAGGATAAATAGCAAATAAATAAAGTTCAAGAATCAAGATTAAAAGTAAAAAAAAGAAAGTGCCATCTATAGTAAAGTTTTTTTTTTTTTTTTTGGTATTTGTAATTGTAATAAAAGAAGAACACTTCCGCCTTTCCTCATTTCTGTTTTGATCTCGAAGCTTTGATTTTCAAGATCAACTCAAATTAATTTTTATTTTTTCTAGGATTTAGGAGATTTAAAAAGAACCCTTCATTTTCTTTTCCTTCCCTGCACGAAAGAGTTGCGACGTCAAATTTGCAGGTCCATTCCCTTCCCTTTTCCTTAAAATCCTCCCAGATAGTGTGCCATCACCAAATCCAAGACAGAATATCGAAGTTTCTGTCTTTTTTGTCCCAAGAAAGTGTCTGTTTAATTTAAGGTATAGTTTACAGTAGGATGTTGGAGTACAACTGCGGGGATAGCTCAGTTGGGAGAGCGTCAGACTGAAGATCTGAAGGTCGCGTGTTCGATCCACGCTCACCGCATAAAAGTTTTTTCGCCTTTTTGAATGTCAAGATGTATACTTGATGATTGGGCCTTACTTTCCTGGACCTCTGATTTCACATAGCAATAACATCATGAACATACAGTTGCAGATGATCAGAGACATGTGGGAGAAATTTGGAAGTATAGTATTTTTTTTTAAGTGTTTTTTATTTAGAAATATATTAAAATAATTTTTTTTTTATTTTTAGCTCTAGCATATTAAAATAAAAAAATATATAAAAAATTAATTTTTTTTAAAAAAACTGAATTTTTACAAGCCTCTGTTTGGACGATACTTCCAAACAGAGGCTTAATTTGTTTCAGGCAGTGTCAAAGAAAAAAGAAAAGAAAAGAAAAGAAAAGAAGAAAGCCCCAACCAGTAACAAAGAAATAAAAGATATATATAAAAAATAAAGCCCAAATCGGTCAGGTAAAAAAAAATGCATAATTGATCAGCAGGAGGCAAGAAAAGTGGGAGGAGAAAGGCAAAACCGAAGACGAGAGTCCAATAATAAGAAGAAACGAAGCCCAAACAAAGCCCAACCGAGGAGCAGAGTCCAATAATACTGGCAAGCCCATCGAACCGTTTGCTTTTCGCCCGAAACGGCTACTTTTTTTTTTTTTGGGTTAACAAACATGACATGCTCAATGATGTTTATACATATATATTGCTTGA
Source organism: Populus trichocarpa (assembly GCF_000002775.5). Classification (NCBI taxonomy): domain Eukaryota; kingdom Viridiplantae; phylum Streptophyta; class Magnoliopsida; order Malpighiales; family Salicaceae; genus Populus; species Populus trichocarpa. Next base: position 14,919,571 of record NC_037287.2, on the reverse strand, counting down.
AGTGTTTCCGAGTTTCACCTGCGCAAGTTCATACATAAATGGCTGCATCAATGAAAAGGGTTAATTTGTAATGGGCTCGCTCTAGAAAATACGATACATGAACTCGAGTGAAGATAGCTGGCCGTTGATGAAAAAAAATGTTGGAGATGGAAGGAAAGTGGCTGTGATTGTTTTTTAAAGTGTTTTTTTGTTTAGAAATATATTAAAATAATATTTTTTATTTTTAAAAAATTATTTTTGATATCAACATATAAAAAAATCTGAAAATATAAAGAAATTAAATTTAAATAATTTTTTTTTAAAAAAAATCTGTAAAACACAATTTGCATCGCATTTTCAAATAGACATGAAATAAAGCTTCGACATACGCACACCATATGGGTTCTCATATATAACCATATTTATGAGTTTTTTGTTTAAAAGTAGCACAATAATTGTTTTTAAATAATACAATGAAAAATTTATTTGGAAAAATAATACTGATTTAAAATTTACTTGAAGAAGTTATTTAGTTGTGATAAGTATAATATTTTAATAAAATTACCTCTACCATATGTTTTTTAAAGCTGCAAAGGAGATGTGTGATTTTAGAATCACAGATGACTCATAGGTTATTTTTTAAAATAAGGTTACAACTATACTTTTTTTTTTAAAAAAAAAATCTACTGTAATAATATTTTTTAAAAAAACTTCCAGATTTACATGCACTTTTTGGGTAGAGGGGGAGGGGTTAGGTACAAAACCAACAACAGACATCCCACATGACAAGATGGCCCACAATTCTGACTTATGTCCAGGCCGATGTCGTTTTAGTCTTGAAATCTGCCATCGATCACTTCGGCCTTTTCTCTTCAGGGGTCCCAACCCAAAACATTGCTCTTGCAATATATTTAACTTGGCAGACCGTACCTGGAGCAAGAGATTAGCAGCAAGGTTACGGCAACAAAATAGCTCGATGGTCTGCAGTCTAACCAACAAAAACAAGGCATCGGTCCGATCAAGGGTAATATTCTCGAGAATTGGATGGTGGCCTTGGGACTTAACCACCAAAAAAAAGCATGAACTGGGACTTAGGGTAATATTCCTGATCATACGATAAAGCATAAACATTTCGAAATTGTGTAATTCCTTCTTTTACATCTAAATCCCAGAAGAGAAGAACAACTAGAGCAAGCAAGCTGGACAATGACAACCGAGGTAGGGAATTGTAGCCAAAATAATGGCCGAAATTAATAAGAGTACAAACGGCCACTATGGTACGGATGGTGTCTCAGCATAAGTAGAGAGAGGGAACTAAAGAAAGAACACCGGGGGGGGGGGGGGGGGGGGGGGGAAGATAGAGAGATTAACAAAATGATTGTCACTTTATTAATCATTGCTGTTTAATTTTATCGCAAAAAGAGGTCCTTTCTCCAAAATATTCCACAATTCCTGCCACAAACAAAACGTGGGTGTACAGTAAGTGCAGCCAATTATAGCTAAGTTAACTCTGCAAAGCCAAGAGCATGTCTAGAAGTCACGTTGTTTTTCGAGACACTAAGGGAGACATCACAGACAGTAGATACTTGTATCGGTTGTTTCCTGTCATCAATTAGCTGTAAAACCCTTTTTAATTAATTATTCTCCTGTGTGCAGCTATATCTGCCAAGTATTGTAATTAATGACCATATACTCAGGCAAGTTGTTTAAAAAGAGGATTACGCTAGCTCATCTCTGAGTAATTCTGCAACGCCAAGCTGTCCAATTCTGCATGCCTCGGCGCTTTATGTTTCTCTAGCCATGTTACTTTGGGAGCCCTAACCCCTATGGTGGCCAAGTAAAACTATGCAAATCAAGGACGGTGGAGAGCCAGCTTGAAGAATAACCCATGACCATTTCATTAGGAGAAATAAACTTTTTTTCTTTCTTTCTTTTAGCCATATATAGATCCAATTGTTCCGTGGACCATTCTATGTGTAGGGATTCTTCTTCGTGTATGCAAGGCACGTATGAAGACAGCATATTCTACCGAAAACTTTGTGGCTTCCCTCTTTCTTTCTTTCCCCCTTTCTTTTCTTTTTGTCTACACAGCTTTTTCATTATTTGATTTAAGGTTAAATGGTGTTTTGTCCGGGAAAAAAAATGTAATTCCTTTAAAATCCTTGTTTTTTCCCCCAAGGTAAAGAAAATATTCATGTATCTATCCCCTGCATCGTGTTGCAGATTGAAGATGTGGATGCTATATCCCATCTTCTTTTCTATCTCCATTGCTATAATGTCCACAAGCAAAAGAAGATTAACAATACTATAGACTAGATTGGTGATTCGCGCTATACCACTTGCTAGACCAAGCTTCTTTTTACTAAAAAAAAAAAATGCTCATGTGATGATAATATTTTTAAAAAAACAAGAAAAATCTAATACTCGTGCGTAGATCCAATAAGTACAATTAATTTAGTAATATAATAAAAAAAGCAACGACAATAGATAAATCAAACAAAAAAAATTATTCTAACCCGAAAGCAAATCCAAAAAAAATCATGAAGCCAAAATCCTGATAAAAAAAATACCGAGGGATAAAATTAAAAAAGAAAATCTCAATAAAAAAGGATCCTACACAAAAAAAAATTACAATAAAAAAATGAGGATGAAATTTGACATAAATATAAGATGAAATAAAATGTTGAGAGATGAAATTGAAAAGCAAATTCAATTAAGAAAAAAAGATTCAAAACATAACAAATAACAATTAAAAGAATTAAGATCAAATTTGATATACTAAATCCATTGATTATTGAGGATGTTCCTGATTTAGTGTCAAAGTTAATAAAAAATAACCATATCAGCATACTAAAGTAATTAGATAGAATACAAGTTGAAAAAAATTATTGTATAGATTGAAATTTAATAGCATGTTTTGGAAGGTTCACAAGATCTACGATGACCTTTTACCACAATTAGAGCAATTCAAATCACACATTGTTTCTAAAGAAGCATAAAGGTATAATTACAATACTCACTATATATATAGATGATGATATGGTTGTTACGGAAAAAGCAAGTCCCTGTAAGATTATATGGCCAAACAATTTGTAATGAAAGATCTAGGTCCTTTGAAGTATTTTTTTGAAACTGAAAAGTCTCAATATCATAAAAAAATATTTGTGTTTTAAAAAAATATACCTTAGATCTTCTACCAGAGAATAGCATGTCATCATGCAACCATTTGATACACTAGTAGAAGAAGGTATTATTTTTGAAAAGATCAATGCACTGCGCATACATGAGATCATATTTGGCTTATGCATTGATATATATATATATATATATAGGTTTCACCTAAAAAGTAGTAGATGATAAGCAATCTAGTTCTAGTTACTTTCCCTTCATATATAGAAAAAGCAAGAAACAAGATGTTGCTCACTCAATTTCATAAGCAGATTTTAAATGTATAACTCTTCAATTTTGTGAAGCATTATGTTTAAGATTTCTGTTGTAGGATTTGAGCTATCCATTTAGAAAATTGATTTGGTTATATTATGATAATACAATAACATGTGATATTATCTATAATCTAATTCAATATAATTGTATGGAACATGTAAAAGAAAATAAATTTTTCACTAAAAAGAAATTGGATAAAAAAATGTTATAGAGTATTCTAACATTAAAATTTAAAGATCAATTTGTTGATATTCTCATTAAAACAATTTATAGTTGAGTGTTCTCAAAGTTTTTAAACAAGTTGGACACATATAATATTTAAATTCTTCACTTATGATTTTTTGTTTAATTTTTATATAGGGATTTAGAATTAATTTTATGATTATTAGATTCTTGGTTTTCTATATAATTAGTTTTCTAAATTAGCTTGTTTGATATGAAAACACGCCTGTATCGAGAAACTAATGCAATATATATATATATATATATATATATAATGTCAATTCAAAATTAATTTAGGGCAATATTTTTTCTTACGAATGAGAAGCTAGGTTAGGAAGATATTGTAGGACAGGCATGGTTTGAATAGTGAGATACGTGCAGCGTATTTAAAGAACGGTTATTTATTCAATTTCCTAAAACGAAGGAAAAAGACAGAGAGGACAAAGACCATGTGCTCGTCAGTCAATATCAACAAATGATCAGTTTATGCTCTCGCGGGTCAATTTAAGCATGGCCCATATGACCATCCAGCATCAGCTTTACAATACAATTAAGTTGTTAATTAACATTCTGATTCTGTGTATGTTACTTAATTAGAACTCTCGACGCCATTGTTTTTTAGTTGGCAATGACAGTTTCTAACAGGCTAAGCTGCATGGAATTTGATCTTTAGCTATGCTTGAGGACTACAGCCGTGATTCTTACGCCTCAATGCAGGGCGCAATCTCTGATTAAGACTTGGAAATAATTGCGTACAAACCATGCTTTCTATTAATAAAGGTAGAGTTAAGAACATGAAATGAAATATTTCTACTGGCGCATGAACTTGCTGTTCGCTTTCTGCAAAGTGGGTGATCGATGCTTGATGGCATCTAATAGACAGCCATTTCTATAGCACCAGTCAACTTCAACCCATTTTCTCTTTAATTCCTTATATTTGAATGGTAGTTTTTCCTCTCCTATTTGAAAAAAAGAGAAAGAATACCATCATGCTGAACGACTAGCGGTCATTTTTTCTCATTAAATATGTGTAGGATTATTTTCTGATAATCATATGGTATCTGATTAATTAATGGGTACTGAGTAATTAGTAAACTGAACAGAAACGTTAATAAAAGATTTTAATTATACAGTGTGCATGATGTGGGCTAGACAGCATGTCTATGATAGCACATAAACAAACAAGAGAAAAACAATTGTGATTCAGATTGGGACTCCACGGCGTGCATATAAAACAAGAGATGAGACAAAGGTGGTGGTGACAAGTTATAGCTCCCTTTCCAAATGGTCTGGGAGGTGGGTGAGGTGGTGTAAATGGGATGGTTTTATTGGGTGGGTCCACAAGTGTCGTGGCTGTATTGGACATGTGTCAGAGCCAACTTAATTTGGCTACAGTGCATGATGGGCAGGAGCGCCTAGCTACCCACAAATGACCATCCCTTAATCAACCCATCTTGCTTGGCTAGCTGGCCGGATCTCTCTTCCACAGTCCTCCACTCTCCGCCACCTCCCTCACTCCGCTCACCTCCTCTCGAGTCTCAATCCCTTCCTCGCTTTGCAGTTGAAAATCACTCATCTGAAAATTAATGGGTATGGCACTGATCTGTTGAGTATTGGCTGTTCATTTGTCCGTTGCATTTATGTACAGATAGAGCGGTCCATTAATTCATCTGAACTAAAATTTATATATAAAAGTTTATTTATTATGTAAAAAACGGGGGCTTTGGTTTGGAAAGAGATTCAAGACTGAAATCTCAGGGCATGGAATCCGTCGCTGCCAATTATAAAAAATAAAAAAAGGGGGCAAAGCCATGAAGATTCATTATCACATGGAGTGCCTAGAGTTCTTACCATCATCTATTTTGAGACAACTCATACGGTTCTCGGGTGGTTTTATTTTCCTGATTGTGAGCCCACAACTATCTAATTATATTAATTACTGGTGCAACTTAAGGTAATCATATATACTAACTTCCTTGTAATCATAATTGATGCGATGTTTTAATTAATTAATCCATTTTTACTTTTGGTTCACCAATTGATGTAGAAGATTTTGAATTACATAATATATATATATAAAATAGAGAGAGAGTGTTTTGAAATCCATCTTTTTTTCTTCTTCTTCTTCTTTTCTGAAATTCAAACTTGAATATTTCAAATAAAAATCTCAAATCCGGCAAAGGGACAGTGCCCTTTGAAAAGTTTTCCCTATAAATGCAAGCCATTAATTACGGCGACAATGTTTTGCCCCTGAGGTTTCCATCGAAATCTCATTAAATAAGGGGTTCTGCTGAAAAAGAAGGAGCTTAGGTTATCTATATGCTTAAAAGTCGATCCACAATGCATTGAAATTATGGTTTTACTTTTAGTTATGGTAATGAAAGCTCTAGCTAGCTAGCTAGCTACCTACGATTCAACTTTTCTACCCAGGATGAAATTATTCTCCACTCATTAATATGCGGTTAACTTGGAGGTCAATAATATCTTTACTTGAACGTCAAATATACTACTTTCAAGAATTGTTTGTTTTTGTGTTAAAAGGTATTTTTATTAAAAAAAATTGTTTAAAATTAATTTTTTTTAATCTTTTAGATTTTTTTATTTTCTAATATCAAAAATACATTTTAAAAATAAAAAATATTATTTTGATGTATTTTCAAGAGAAAAACACTTTGAAAACACAATCGCTACCACAAAATCAAACAGACTCTAGCAAGTGGTTATATGGAGTAATGTCTTGAAAGAGATTTAGAGCATGTTTATAGCATGATGAAAGTTACTTTTCACAATGCTTTTCGCTCTGAAATGCATTAGAATAATATTTTTTTATTTTTAAAAATTTATTTTTAATTTCAGTATATCAAAATGATCTAAAAATATACAAAATTAATTTAAAACTAAAAAAATTTATTTATTTTTTAAAAATATAATTGGACCGCAAAATAACAGCGCAAAAGAGAGATATGTATCAAAATTTGTGTCAAATCAGTCCAAACAAGGCCATCTAGTGTTAATAGTGGTGAACCCATCCATGAAGGGGACAATGACACCATGATGCGTTTAGGGCACCAAATATGACCCCCACAAGGCGCCATGACTACTTGATATTTCCATTTGATTTGGTGTTCCTTTAATGCATATCTAGTTTGTTTTGTGGACGATTGGTGGAGCCATAGCCCACTTCATGTCTAGGACATTTCATCAATGTGTGTCTCACTCCTCCCGTTTTGGCCCATTCCTTGATTATTGAAGATTCCTGATGAATTTTCCTCCCCCCTAATCTATCCAAGAGTTGAATTAGTTAATCTTATCAAGGTGAAATGTAATTGTCAACGAAGGTTCATGTTTAGACATTGGATAGAGCCATTACTTTCCAACAATTTCAAATGTGGGTCCTAAATTTGTTGGTGAAATGCTTATTTATTCAAATTACAAGTTTCTTAGTGCGTTCTTGGATTATGATGACAATCATCGTGGGAGTATATATATATATATATATATATATATATATAAAATATCCTAATCACCACGTCATGCATATCCTTATACATAACTAGATTAATTACCGTAAATTCCATACGGTCATTAATTAATTTAATATTCCCAAATTAATCAAAACCATTCCATGTGACATCATAATATGTAGTGTACCAAACTAGAATAACTAGGTTTCATATACTTAACTGTTTTAAATAACTATATATATATATATATAGCAAATTAATACGTCAATTGATAAATTGTAAACTTATAAATGTCACATATATTGGAGTTTTCTTTCATCAAGGTTTTGTGGAGGAAATCTTCTGACCTTAATATTTGCTCTTATTTTTTTCAAAAAAAATAAAAAAAAATGTGGTGGAAGATCTTGAATGCTACAATAATACTCAAGCAATATCGTGGATTATAGTTAATATTTTTCCTCTCGTTGACGGAATAGTGTTTGTAGCTAATGCCCCTTCTAATTATGCAATGTTCATGGCTTGCACATATCGATAAATCCCAAAAGAGATGTGTGCGAGGCTAACAACGAAAGAGCATTGGCGACAAAACACGGCTAGCTATCCTGACATTTCCCTTTTACATTGCACCGAACTCTAACCTTACCTACCTTTAAAAAGACCCGAGGATAAGACACAAGTGAAATAATTTCTTATTACTTAATTATATATGTATGTACCTATAGGAAAATCTAAAGTCACACAAGAACTCCTATAAAACCCAGCAGCCTCCTCTCCCTCCACATCTCTCTTTATCTAACACAAACTCTCTCTCTCTCTCTCTCTGTGACATAAGAAGAAACACAAGTAGAGCAGCATGGGTTTTCCTGTAGGCTATTCAGAAATAGTTCTCCCAAAACTCCTCCTCCACACACTTTCTTTCCTGGGTTTCATTAGAAAACTGATAAACACTCTCTTTCACTGCATAGGTCTCCCTGACTTTCTTGAACCGGGCATTTCTTCCTCTTCTTCAACTGAGAATACCCCCCCATTTCGTGTCCCTGACTTTCACAGTCACTCTGTTTCTGCCCTTCTGATACGCGAGATCCTTCCTGTTGTCAAGTTTTCGGAGCTTGTTGATCCTTCTGCTGATAGCTGTGCTGTTTGTCTGTACGAGTTTGAAGAGTCCGACGAGATCAGACGGCTTGCAAACTGTCGCCATATATTCCACAAATGCTGTTTGGACCGTTGGATGGGGTATGATCAGATAACTTGTCCACTTTGTAGGACACACGTTATTCCCGATGATATGCAAGAGAGTTTCAATGAAAGGCTATGGGCTGCTTCTGCTATTACTGATTTTTATGGGGAGTATTCACAAATCCCTGGCTTGTAGTAGATTTTATTTTAAGAAGAAAAGATAAGGAACAGAGATTTATTTTTTTCCTTTCTGTTTTGCCTCTTTTTTCTGGGGGGGTTGAGGTGGGTATGGTTTGTAAATATACAAAAGTGGTTGGGTATAAAAAAAACAAAAAACAGAGAGAAAATCCAGGTGTTAGAATTAGGTTTTCTGTACATATAGATTTTGTTAATTTCCCTATCTATGGGTTGACGAGCTTCAATATTGGCAGTCCCGTGCTTTCCTCCATATGTTTTCATTTACTTCCTTCTTATAATATATATGGTCTCTAATTAACAACTGCTTTTAATTTGTATTCCGATTGAGATGTGTATCCTGACCACACATTTCAAGTGCAGACTTCCACCACTAGCTAGGTTAACTGGCCGCCGTAGAGGTTTGCGTTCTCTTTTAATTTTTTTTCTTGTGGTAATGTGATGTCTTCTTTCTATCAATCTTGGTTTATTGGGCAGGTAATTCATGACATTCTGTACATATCAAGGGTATTATTATGCGTGGATGTGGAAATGTTTGTTCTCATGTTTTGGTTTCTTTTTTGCGTATCTGCTAGGTCTTTCAACCATAAAAAACAAGTCTTGGATGCTGCATTATTGATTTCTGCTACAAGTAGACAAAATAGAGGGTAGAACTAGACGTTAATATTATTTTTGTTGTTCACTGCAATTTGCATTGGATTTGGAGTCTTAAGTTTCAAAGATCGAGCCACTGTAATTAGGACTAGCTAGATATGGGCATCAATTATCACTGTATCTTACTGTCTTTCGCTTTACATTTCTTGAAAGGTAAGTTTAGAGTCACCTTCACAGACCAACCAAGTAAGTGTGCGTTTAAGCACACCATATATATATATATATCTTGATCTTATCCAATCCCTAATAGAACACAAGCATGAAAATGATTATGTGTGCCTTAAGGAACCTTTTCAAACCATGTTTTAAGGATCCTTTTCAGCATTTTTCTTTTCCTAGGATATTTCTGGTGAGCAGTTGCTTTCTTCTTTTCTTTCCTTTTGTCTCTCTTTACCTTTGTTTCTTTTCTTTCTTATCCTCTTTTTAAAGAGGCCATTTGAGAAACCCTCTCAAAAGCTCCAAGGAGCCTTCCCAGCTAAAGCCTTGAAGAATTGTGTGCATTGGTTAATTTTTAACAATTGTTTTTGGGACTTTTACTGTCCAAGTGTTGAGATAAATAACTGCAGATTTATGACATAACTTGTAATGTTCAAGAGCAGCAGGAGGGAGTTCTTATTCCTTGTGCAATTCATAGTGGATCTCCTCGTGAAAGATAAGAGAAAGAATTTTTGAAGCACTTGTATATATCTTCTTGCCGATCGATACAACATCAAATACCAATACTATTATGAATTATTTAATTATAAAATAAAGTTTTAACATCAGATAGTGGCACATTATTACATATTTAGCTTACTAGTTTCTCCAGGTTCCAATAGATTTTTAAATCAACCAGACATCCAATCGAAGTTTCTAAGAATTAGTTAATGTTTGTTGAATAATTAGTTTTAAATTAATCAGTGATGGAGTATATATTGTTGATTAATTAGTTGAATCAGAAGTTACTAAGAATTAATTAAAAACTGTTGGGAAATTAGTTTTATATTAATTAACGATGGAATATTATTGATTAGTTGAATCCTAAGTTATTAAAATTTTGTGTCAAGTTACTAAAGAGACCGTATCTTTGTGTGACAACCACGTTTACAAATCATGTGAATATTTTTTTTTAATATTATTTGTTGTTATTTTTTAAAGTATTTTTTATTTAAAAATATATTAAAATAATATTTTTTAATTTATTTTTAACATCAATATATTAAAATAATCTAAAAACATAAAAAAATATTTTAAAATAAATAAAATATAAGAATTTTTTAATATTTTTTAAAATACTTTAAAAACACAAAAACAAACAAACTTGAATTATTAGCCTACAACCACCTTCGTTTATATTATTTAAAAATGATGTTTAAATGGAAATGAGATGTTAAGATTACAGAGGAGACAACTCAAAACATATTTATAAACCTAACATACCTCTTTCTTTTTTAAAAATTAATAAAAGGAAAAGTCCGTTTGATTTTCATTTTAAAAATATTTTTGAAAAATTAATTTTTTTTATATATATTCAAATTGTTTTAATAAGAGCATATTTAGTAGGAGGGTGAAGGGGGTGAACTTTTGCCCTTGAAACTATTTATCTCGTTTATTTATGCTTGGTGTGAGCTTAGAGGAAGAGAGAAATCTCAAAGAGATTTAAGAATGTGTTCGGTAGTATTACTTTATTTGAACAAGAAAAATAGAAAAAAATTATACGAATTTTGTGTTTAAATACAATATTTTTACAAATTGAGAAGAGAAGATCAAATGTCAACCAATTTCTCCACTTACTCTTAAAATGTCATATATACAAATTGATAACTCACTTTTTCTCTCAAATTAATCGAACAAGATCAAATGAAACCGCAGGCTCTCCTCAAACTCAATAAAAAGTCTTATAAATGGTGTTTTCCATTCACACAAATTAACCTTAAAGTTTGGTATAGATTAAAAGATTTTTTATTCCCAAATGAACAAAAAGTTGTGGACAATTACTTTAACATGTAATCAATCATGGTGGAAAATATATATATTGAAATTAATAAGATAAATATCTTATTAATTTTCTGCTACGAATCAAAATATTGAAATTTTCTCACACGTCTTGGAAGGCTTTGGTACGTACTAACTTAAATTTTCTCATATTCCCTTTCTCATTTCCATTTTTGGTGCAGGAACATGATAAATAAAGATTGGAATTTTCCAACTAGGATGGTGCAAACATGGTGCACGAAGAGCAATAACAAATATGAGTTTGGTTATATAGAGAATGATTATAACATGGTGCACGAATAACAATCATTCTCATATTCATTCAAAGTTATATTATATATTAATTAATATATAATAAAAGATATTTGTTTCCCAGACACAACTCAGAGGTTCGAACTTTTCATCACCTCCAAACCAATACTAGCCACAATGAAATGTTTGTCTGAGATTGCACGACAACATTTATCACAGTGAAAAGATCACTTTGGATAGCCAGATGGTGGATACGCAGGGGGTGGGTAGTTAGATGGAGGATAACCTGCTACGGGGTACCCTTGGTGGGGCTGCGGTGGATAACCATAGGGTTGTCCATAGGGCTGTCCGTATGTTTGAGGTGCATATCCAACTGAGGGAGGAATTGGCTGATCAATGCGTGACATCTGCTGAACAGGGGGCACTGCCATCACCGGTTGTGGCCCAAACATGCCGTCTCTTTTGTCCATTTCAATCTTGTGTTGTGTCTGAAAAACTTACCCAGTTAGCATAGTTGATTTGACGTCATTCAAAAAACCAGTATTTTATGAGGTGTTTTGTGGATCAACAACATACCTGCATACAAGCACAAACCCTGGCCAGAGGGAAAAAGGATGAAACAGCAGAATCAGTGAGAAAGTTGTAAGCCAATTGGGTTGAACGCATTCAATATTAAGATATGGGTGTAAATACTTACGTGCAGTACACCATATCAGCCAAACAAGATAGCAACTGGGAAGCCTCTTGAATTTCTTCACTTCCAACAATCATTGCAACTATAGAAAATATGCATGCAATTTGTTGGAGGCAGAACATAAAACCCTGAATAGGAACAGGCAACATGTTTAAACAATTGCAGATAAGCAAAGATATTATGTATGCTTATTTGAGAGAGAGATAGGGAGGAGCACGAGCATACAATAATGCAATTATCACATCTTGTAGTTTGAATGTTGAATTCATCTTGCAACATAAAGCGAGTAGAGGCCACTGAATTTCCAAAGCAAAGGAATACCTGGGAATTCAAAACAAACTGGGGTTAGTAATAAAATAACTACAGGAATGTGTTTTAATGGCAGGGATAACGTATGTTACTATTTAAAACCATAAAACCAACTAAAACTGATGGTCCACTTTCTTTGTAGATAATTTCAATACAATATCTGGCAGTTTTAAGATAAAATATGTCCCACTGTTGTGAGTATAAAAGCATGTCAGGAACCATCTAGAGTTCCTATCCATGAGGAAGCATATTCTACAGTAATTTGACCAAACTAAATGGAGGAAGATAAACATTTTTCTGTTTATCAGGAATCAACAAAAGAACTTTAGATGAAAGATACCCATATATTGGGGTATACCTATACAATTGATGTACATCTTAATCTGAAATCACCCCAAATGTCATGAGGAAATGAATCTAGCATGCCACCATATGCTAGCTAAGTTCAGGAAAAAAAAAAATAGCCTGTAACATTCAGTACTGCGTTCTGCTATAAAACTTCTAGAGATGAGTCCAAGTCTTATTTCGATATAAACAGAATATAACGATCTCTCTTAAAAACAAACTACTCCCTACCTCTGTGGCAAGACAAAGTTCAGGGCACCGACTTTCACCACACCTGCCACTACAAGGCATGTAACCAGCACAACAAACGTACCTGTGACCAACAAGATGGCAGATCATTTAAACAAGAATATAACAATCTCTCTTAAACATTGTATGAGAATCAAAAGCATCGATTACCTTGACATGTCATTGTAAAGTGCTCGTTTGCGGAGCAAGTATGATACACATGGCCCACTACAAAAGAATGGAGGAGAATTAGCTGCATTGTGATTTAAGAAAATCCAGAAATTATTTAAAGGTGAAAATGTGTGCATAATATGACAACATTACAATTCATAAATATATCATGAATGAAAAAGGTGCTATCAAGAACAGCACTTTTAAAAGAGTACAAAAACAAGTAAAAAAATTACATCAGAATTGAATGTGCAATTTGAGGGGTGGCAATGGATTGATGAGTCTGATTTTGCCCCACCCATCTCTGAATCAGAACATCTATCACCCAACTCCGACTCTAACCAGATCGGATAAGGTCGAGAGGAAAATTTTCCACCTAGCAAATACTCGACCCAAGTCAATCCATTTTTTTTTTAAAATCAATTTTTTTAAAGATAAAATCCATGAATCATAAAACCATCAAATATAGTTTAAACTTCAAATCCATAAATACAATCATTAAAATCCTCCATAAAAATAATATTCCATGCATTACATTGAAATTTAAAATAATTTTTAAAAAAACTATATGTTTTTTATAAAAAAACAGTAAACAAACTAGGTAAGGTCGGGTCTAGGCCCCGGTTGGGTGAAGCCCTCACCAGCCCCCAACTTCGAATCTGATCAAATTAGGTTGGATTTTATCTGACTTGGATCAAACCAGATAAAACCCAACCGGACTGATCAGGTGACACCGAATATCCACTGGATTAGGTGAAATTGTCATCCAAAATAATAATAAACCAATGTTTCAACAGTCCTCAATCACCTCACAGACCTATATGTTACAAGAAACATAAGCAGCAATCTGGAATAGAATACCTTTTCAAGCTTCATATCTAAAAAAAATATTTTGAAACAATCAATTTGCTTTTCTTCAATCAGGGGAGGAAGTGAATTTCATGCAACAATTTTGAGGGGACACAATAGAACAGACCAAAAAATGTTATTGTTGACATTTCAATCTTGAAAATCTATTTTGATGCTAATTATTGAATTTCAAGAAATTTTTCTATGGTAAAATAACATCTCACATAGCTACAGCCAAAGACTATAATATTTTTAGGCAAACAATCCAATGAACTGATAAAGTATAGAGCCAAAACATGTTAAGAAAGAACTCTATAAAAAGACCTGCAATTCTGCCCACCTCATGAACTTGTGCTATCTAACAACGCTACAACAAATCCCTCTCACCTAACCCACCTAACATTTTTGCTCCCCTCTTCCTTCCCATGTCCTGATGAGAATTCTCCCACTAAGAATCGTTGTAAAGCATATGGCAAGCATAGACCACAAAAGACATACATGTAATATAGATGCGTGAGAAGAAAAGGAAAAGGAGCATAAGATATCAGAGCATTCATAGCATGGATAGATCAATGCATATGTCCATGAAAAAAGAATCTCTGGGACATGAAATAAAACCAAGACGACAATAAAAGGACAACAGAATGTGGGTATGAATCAAAGTGAAAGGCATAGCAACTTTTGGATTGATTGAAATAAAGCCTCGCAGAGCTAAATTGTTTGAAACTACAATTCCTGGACATGGGTGGAAGGCACCATCTAACGAGAGCATGTATTTTGCAAGCACCATTCAATCAAAAGCAGTTAAAATGATACGATGTGGACAATCAAATTCCAAGCAATCCATGTCGATTTATTAAAATCTGAAAATATCTCGGAAATGGGAATAATAACTTGAGTTAACAAAGGAGAATGAGTATAAGAGTAAATTTAATACTTCAATACAGTGAAAAAAACTCTAAAGAGTGAAAAAGAAGATATAAATTGCAGACTTAAAGAAGATCACAACTAGGAAAAAAACAGTAGAACTAAAGCATATAAAGCTATCCTGCCAAAGGATCAAAATCACCCAGTTTTGAACAAAAGCAATGGCACTGAATCAGAATCAATGCCATATTATACCAAGTCAAGAAACCACAAAAACCCTACGAAACTTAAAGGAGTGTAAATGAAAAAACAAGCAGATCTACATTTCAAAGCAAATAAATAATTAGATCAAGGAGCACTCACCACCAAAAAGCCAAGCAGCAATCTGAGCATTAGAAAAAAAACAAAAAATCAGCATCAGACCCCCAAAAACTTAACACAAAGCTCACAACTTTTTACAAAATAAGATTGCAAAAATACTAATTTCTTACATGGGGCATCAGCTTTAATGGTGCCCATTAAATCAGTGTGCCAGAGATTTCTATAGTTCTGTCGTAACTGCATCTTGTCCAAGTGCTCCTGAGAAGCCATGGTGTTCTAAGATCTCTCTCAAAGACACCAATTTAATTCTTGTTGTAGACACAGGAATTCAACCAAGACACTAACTTTACTAATGAAAGCCTCTTCTTCTTCTTCTTTAATGGAAGAGGATGTTTCTTAAGGAAGCTTCTTTCTTGGTGCCCTTTCAATTTGAAGTTTAAAGAAGAGAGTGTCCACTTGGTGAAAATTTAAATAAGAGTAAATATAAAATATGGTATAATTTGATTGGTTTCCTGGCTAGATTTGGAAGGATATTTGATGATTATGATAGTTATAGTTTAAAGTGTTTTATATTTAAAAATATATTAAAGTAATGTAATTTTATGTTTTAAAAATTATTTTTATAATTTATATATTAAAACAATTTAAAAATATAAAAAAGATTGATGTTTAATTAAAAAAAATTAAAAAATTAGACCGTATTTCAAACATCTCCTTAACCCCACGTGTTCTATAAATGTACTTGCTTGATTATTTTTTTAAAAGAAAGAAAAACAATTAACTGCAACCCGACTCCATTAAAAACTGGATTTGTTTTATATTTAGGACATAAACAGAAAACGTACATTACAAGTTACAACAACGATTACAATATAAACCAAGACAATAGGCACTTTATTCATGGAATATTGTTCCCTTACCTCTGTCGATGTCACTGTTTTCCTTTTATTTTAACCATCAAATTTTATTTGTTTTTTTGTTATGTTGAAAGTGTTTTATTTATTGAGATTTTTTTTTCATATGCTCTTCCATATGCAAAATGTTTGAGAATATTCTAACATTCAATTATAAATTAATTAAGAAAATTAAAAGAAAAGGAATCAAACAAGAAAGGGAAAGAAAGTATATTGTTCAAAAGACAAAAAAAAAAAAAACATTGTTTCTTGCATCTCAATTTACACATATTTTATCCTTAGTTTTAAAATTTTATGTTTTGATTCTTTTTTTTCTCCATGTTTTAGTGCTGAAGTGTCGAGATACAAGAAAAAAAACAATAGAAAAATAAGAAGAGAGAGAAAAGAGTCAACCAACATATTTGAGCCATAAAAAAAATTAATTTTAGTGTTAATAAATTTATTTTGTTAAAAGAAGTTCCATTGAAATGGTTTGAATTTTTTTACTTTGCCCAGAAAAGTAGATTGACACTTGGGAAGGTTATTTTTACTCAATTTAATTTTATATTTTTAGACTGATTAGAAAGAGTTTTTGAATTAGAATGTGTTTAATGGGGTTTTTTTATTGCTTTTTAGGAATTTACAAGTGAAAATAAGTTAAAAATATAGGTTTTTAAAGTTTAAAAACTTGAACCATAGCTTTCTAACCATCTCATATGACTAAAATTTAATTCAATAAATAATATGATATCTATCTTATTTTAAAAATTATAATAAATGATATGTCGCTCATCCTTTAAAAAACAAATTTCAGGCATGCATGACCTAGCCTTGTTAGCCTTGCATGCATAGGCTTTTTGTTTTTTTACAGGCATGCTGGGCCTAAAGCCCATCCTTTTAGGCCGAGGTATTTGTCTTCTTTTTATGTTTTTCTTCTATGTTTTTAGTTTATTTTTTTTATTTTAAAATAAAATTCAATGCAAAAAAATATTTTAAATATTATCTAAATTCACCGTAGTTTTAAGATAAAGTTATAACTTATAATGATAGTTTTAAGAATTACTTTGTAAATTATTATATATAAACCTAATATAAATTTTTTTAAAAACAAATATGCTCATGAATATTCAATAATAACAAAATTTCCTTTTTGTTTTTTTATTATAATATTTTTACATAATTGATTAGATTAATTAATCTTTCAATTTTTTCCTTCTATTGCAAAGAATTGTCGAGTCTTGATTTTTTATGATGTTATTGAAATTTGTTTTTCAGATTATAATATGCTTTTTTATAAATAAATAAAAACATGTTTTTTTTCAAAAATAAAAAAGTAATGTGCAAGTAAGGAAATGGTGTTTTTATTGAAGAGATATTTTTTTTATCCTTAATTAAAATGATTGAATTTTCTACGATAATTTATTTCAAGTATCTTTAGTTTTATTCAGAAAAAAAATATTTTGTAAAAAAAAACACTCAAATAAGAAAAGGAAAGTTCACATGATAAAATATATTTTTTCTCTCTAATTTAAGTGTTTTATTTCTTACAAATATCTATTTTAATTTCCACACAACTAAATAAAAATAAATTTTTAAAACTATCATGTGACATCATGTAGAAAAAAAACTAGTTCTAGCAAAATATATTTATGTTGCATAACTTAACTGCCTTTAACAAAATATATTTTTGTAATGTGAAAAGGAAATTTCACCTAATAAAATTTATTTTTTTCTCTATAATTTAAGTTGTTCTCTTTCTTACAAATATATATTTTAATTGCAACGTAAATAAGTAAAATTAGATTTTTAAAACTATTTCGTGACATCGCACACAAAAAAACTAGTTTTAGCAAAAGCAACACGCATAAAATCACCCTCTAGAATTGCTTTCAGGCCTCGATAAGAAGAATGCCC
This sequence comes from Populus trichocarpa, assembly GCF_000002775.5. NCBI lineage: Eukaryota > Viridiplantae > Streptophyta > Magnoliopsida > Malpighiales > Salicaceae > Populus > Populus trichocarpa. Next base: position 14,901,620 of record NC_037287.2, on the reverse strand, counting down.
AAACTGATCACTTCTCCTAATTCTAAGCTCTTAAATTGGTTAAAGATGTACAAACTGTTTTTGTTCAGATGGGATTGAGAAAAAACTTAGGACAAAAATTGAGTTTTCTATGGGGTGCCGATCGAAGGGTGTGGGCTTGAATATAGACTTTATATTTGAGAGTGATTGTTCCTGAAAAAATAAGTTTACTATAAAAAGAGAAATCCTCTGATATTTAAATTAGTAAGTGTAAAAGGATAAATAATGAAAAAGAAAGATGACAGAAAATTTATGTGTTCTTGAATTGTTGAAGAACTAATTAGTGTAGAATAAGCTGATTGTTCAATCTTCATGTTTACCTAATAATTCAAAATATTTATAAACCTTGATTATATCAGCTTATTTTACAGGATATAAAGACTAATGTTACAGTTATCTCTGAAAAAGTGGAGTTGCATTGCCTCATGATGAATGGAGTTATAGCACAATTGATTAATGAAAAATTGATGCTCGCTGTTAGTTGTAGTGCTCAGCTCTGTTATTAGTGAAGAGATTAATTATTTTTTATAACATAATTAAATACTGAAAAATATTTTAACTTATTTTTTATTACACTACCAAACATCATCAGAAAATAATTTATTTTTTTAAAATTTACTTTAAAAAAAAAAAACTATTTTTCAGCCACCAACCGGCTGCTAGTATTTAGGATGTTGTAATAAAGTTTTGTATATCTTCGTCAACTTATTCTCTGTTTTTTTTTCTCTTGTCTTTCTTGGCTTGGGTTTTTGTGCCACCCTTTCTCCTTCTCTCGCGTTTCTCTTCTACCCTTTGAGTGCATTGCCTTCTATCTTACTCTGCACGAGACATGCAAAAGTCCTATACATTTTGCCCACATTCATGGTCATTTCATAGCTAGGATTTCTAGCCCGTTTGGGCTAGGCCCAAACGGCTATATATATATATCACTGTATCATTACTTTGATTTAAAATATGAGAAACTCGACACTCCCATTCTTGTTTAAGAAGCATATAATGCCCTTAGTGACAGCATAGACATTAGAAACATCCAAAACTTGCCCTAATGGCCTCCTAGAAATCGGTCTCAACCATAGCCTTTCTATAATCCGAGGAAAAAAATATTAAGTGGAAAGCTTTGAATTGTCTGATAAGGATATAATAGAATTGAATTATGTGGAAAGCTTATAGATATATTTATCGATCTATGTGAGATAAATCTAAACCTAAAAAAATATTTGATTGTGTCAAATGATTTATATGATAAAAAAACTTATAATTTTTTATTCAATCATTAAATTACATTTAAATTAAATCAATATATTCTACCAGCTTTATTCTATAGAGAAGCCAACGTGCTCCATAGATTCATTTTAGAAAGACATTTAAATTACACTTAAACGATTTTGTTTTATGATTTTCCTATTTAATATTGAATTTTTAGTTTTAATTTTTTAAAATTATTTTTCTTATAAAAATCTTGATGTTTTTTTCTTTTAAGGTCGGTTTCTGAATTTAAAGGATTTTAATTTTCTTTAAAGAGTTAGACAACCAGAGAATAATTATTAGACAATAAAATAAATGGTTAAGGTTCTATTCTTGTTCAGTTTAACAAAACACGAGGTGGAGATTGAGTTTTATGTGTGGGATCCATCAAAAATTTAAAAAAAACAAAAAAAAATCAGTTTTTATGGTTGAATTTTGTGCATAATTAAATTGTACCTAACCACAATCTTAAACACAAAAACTAAAACAAACACCCTAAACAATCCACCTTTATTATAATTTTCTTTCCTTTTACTCTGTGATTTTAAAAAATAAAAATCATGTCATAAGCCACGATGAGATCTTTGAAAGCATTGTCCAAGGGATGCTGTACTTTTGCCATCTAATACTTCGCTGTCATGCGCTCGCCAGATAATCCAGCAAGTGCGCACATGAACAGACACATATTCTTTTCACAAGGGTGATGAAGACATTACTCCCAAGCCACACACTCCTAGCCGACTGACAATCACGCAGCAAAAGCAACATATCTTCACGTCCATGTCCACATCTAGCACTGCCAAGCTATTAACCAGAGAAAAAAATGTATGCTTCTGGTGTAAATTTAGCTTCCAAAATGCATCTCCAATTCAAATTTTTATTGCATGGACAAGGAACCTTGGTCAAGTAAGTATCCCCTGACTTGATAGTATATTTACCAGATGAAGACTCCTCCCACTTCAAACAATCCTTAATGTTGGCCCATCTAGCTAGGAAGAGGAACTGCTGTAATTATGTCTTCAAAATACTCTGGGTACTGAGTTTGAAGAACTGAAAAATCTCAAGTTTGCTGAGGTGAAAAAAGGTCAGCCACCTTCATGGATTAATCTTGTGGATGAATATCATGCACCAGACGGCTAATAAGAAAACCCCCAGCCCAATGATCAGACCAAGGGAAAACACTACTGCCATCACCAATCCGCCAAGAAAAACGCTCTCAAGAAATGAAAAGCTTTCAAGATGGGCCGTCAGGTTGTGGAGATATGAATAACGTAAGTCTATCTAGCTACATTATCTCCTACAATCATGGAGAGTAATACAGATTGTAGGAGATAATGTAGCTAGATAGACTTACGTTATTCAGTTATTGTTTCCTACTGTAACTATACCTGCACAGTTCCTATAAATACAAACCTCTCCCAGCACAGTTTTCTGTGGCTTTACAATTACTTTAATGGTATCAGAGCAGTATAGGATTAACATCCACCGATCCAATGGCTTCAACTGCTCTCAATTCTTCCCTTTCTCTTCAAACAATGTTTCATATGATCACCATTAAACTTTCTTCTACCAACTATCTTCTCTGGCGAAATCAGATTCTGCCACTCCTAAACTCCCAAAATTTACTTGGCTATATAGATGGATCCCTGCATGAGCCCCCAGAATCCATCCTCTCTGAATCAATCAGTATTCCCAACCCCAAACATACCATCTGGAAATCAGAAGACCAACACCTACTTATACTCCTTCTTTCATCCCTGACCGAGGAAGCCATGGCTGAAGTTCTTGGTCTTTCCACTTCTCATGCAGTATGGACTGCACTTGAATCATCCTTTAGTCATAGATCCAAAATTCATGAAATTCGTCTTAAAGATGAACTGCAACACCTAAAACGAGGATCTCGCAGTGTTACTGAGTACTCTCGTTCCTTTAAAGCACTTTGTGATCAACTTGCTGCCATGGGCTCTCCTGCTGATGACACAGATAAAATTCACTGGTTTCTTCGTGGCCTAGGCTCTGAGTTTGCGAACTTCTCAACCATCCAACTATCCATTTCTCCTCTACCTTCCTTCCGTGATCTTGTCTCAAAGGCTGAAAGTTCTGAAATTTTTCAAAAGTCACTTGAAACACCTGTTCTCCCATCTGCTGCCTTTGCTGTCACTAAAGGCCACTTCAATCAGCAACGCAATGGAGGTTTTCGTAAATTTCGTGGCAGAGGAGGAGGATCCTTCTATCCTGGACATGGCAAGGGACGTGGAAACTCTTATTCACCACGTTGTCAGATCTGTCGCACTGTTGGTCATACAGCTGCAAATTGTCCTGATCGCTATGCAAAGTCTGCTAACTTTGCCAATGTTGCTGAAACTGCCTATTCCTGCTCTTTACCTCACATTGCAGCCGATTGGTATACTGATACTAGAGCTGCTGCACATATGACTCCAGACTCCTCTCAACTGGACAAGGTTGAACCATATAATGGTAAGGATTGTGTAATAGTAGGTAATGGAGCTTTTTTGCCAATTACTCATGTTGGTACTCTTTCCCCAACCCCAAATATTAATCTTTCGGATGTTTTAGTTGTTCCCCAGCTCACCAAAAATTTGTTATCCATTAGCAAATTAACTTCTGATTATCCCTTATCTATTACATTCATTGACACATCGTTTCTCATACAGAATCGCAATACAGGAAAGGTGGTGGCAACCGGTCGTCGTCATAAAGATGGTCTCTATGTACTAGAACATAGTCAATCTGCATTTATTTCTTCCCTTAAAAATAATTCTCTGCGTGCCTCTTACGATGTCTGGCATGCACGTTTATGTCATGTTTCACATTCTATTATTTCCTTATTAAATAAAAAAGGTTATCTTTATGTTACTTCCCTGCGACCTTCTCCCAAACTGTGTGTTGCTTGTCAAAATGCTAAAAGTCACAGACTACCTTTTAATGTCAATGATCAATGTGCCTCTCATGTTTTAAATCTCATTCATTGCGATATATGGGGCCCTGCTCCTGTTACATCTTCATCAAATTTTCGTTATTACATTATATTTGTTGATGATCACTCGCGATTCACCTGGTTTTATCCCATGACATTAAAATCTCAAGCTTTTATGATTTTTAAGCAATTTCAAACTCTTGTTGAGGTTCAGTTCTCCTGCAAAATCAAAACATTCCAAAGCGATGGGGGATCTGAATTTACAAGCAATCAATTCCAATCTCATCTCCATACTTCTGGCATTCGTCACCAAATGTCTTGTCCATACACTCCTTCCCAAAATGGTCGTGCTGAACGTAAACATCGTCACATCACTGAAACTGGTCTAGCATTGTTATTCCATTCTCAGGTTCCTTTATCACATTGGGTTGATGCATTCAGTACTGCTGTCTTTACCATCAATCGGTTGCCCTCACCTATCCTTGACAGTCTTTCTCCCTATGAGACTTTATTTGGTAAGCCACCTGTGTATGCTGAATTCCATCCTTTTGGTTGTCGTGTGTTTCCTTGCTTACGAGATTACGCACCTCATAAATTTGCTCCACGTAGCACTGCTTGTATTTTTCTTGGATATAGCATGTCTCACAGAGGATTTAGATGTCTTGATCCTTCTACACAACGCATTTACATCACCCGTCATGCACGATTTGATGAGCTTAATTTTCCATTTACTAATACATCCTCTTCATGTGATCCCACGTCCCTCATTACTTCCTCTTTTAATGAACTTGTTGTCACAGCTATTCCAACTGCAAAACGGCAAAATTCTTCATCATCTTCTATTGCACCTTCTATATCATCTTGTGTTCCTTGTACCACTGATCTTGCCGATGATTTTGTGCAGCATTTATCCTCTGAACCCACTGCCACAGGTGTCTCTCTAGACGAAACAGTTGCTTCCCCTGCTGTAACAGAAGCCACTTCCGTTGCCCCTCTAACATCACACCAGTCTGCACTTCCCTCTAGAGCTTCTACTAATCTTCATCCGATGATCACTAGAGCTAAGGCTGGTGTCTTCAAGCCCAAACATCCTTCATATGTTACAACCTTGATGCCTTCATCATTGGTCCATGCTTTGATTACTACACAGGAACCACACAGTTTTTCCTCTGCCTCTAAACACCCCGGTTGGGTTGCTGCTATGAATGAAGAACTGGATGCCCTTTCCTCTAATGACACATGGGACTTGGTTCCTCGTCCACTTCACACAAACATTGTTGGTTCAAAGTGGATTTTCCGTGTCAAATATCTAGCTGACGGCACTGTTGATCGTCTCAAAGCACGCCTTGTTGCCAAAGGTTATTCCCAACTTCCAGGTTTGGATTTTCATGACACCTTCAGCCCTGTCGTTAAGGCCTCTACTGTGCGCCATGTACTCTCCCTTGCAGTCTCTTCTCACTGGCCTCTCCACCAGCTAGATGTCAAAAACGCATTCCTAAATGGTTTGCTGAATGAAACTGTCTATATGGAGCAGCCCCAAGGCTATGCTGATCCACGATTTCCTCATCATGTCTGTAAGTTAAAACGGGCACTATATGGCTTGAAGCAAGCCCCTCGGGCTTGGTTTTATCGGTTCAACACTTTTCTGCTTCAAATTGGTTTCAAATGCAGCACTGCAGACCCCTCTCTTTTTGTCTATGCTCGCTCCAACATCATGCTTTACCTCCTGCTCTACGTTGATGACATTGTAGTTACTGGCAACAATATCCCCTTCCTCCAGCATTTCATTCAACAACTTCATCGTGAGTTTGCCACGAAGGACTTAGGCACATTGAATTATTTCCTGGGCTTGGAGGTTTCCTCCTCTGAAAACGGGCTCTTCTTGAGTCAAACAAAATATGCAAATGATATTCTAGCCCGTGCACAGCTTCTAGAATGCAAGCCAATGCCAACTCCCATGGTTGTCTCACAACAATTGTCCAGCGCTGGTGATGCCTTCCATGATCCCACGTTGTTTCGTTCCATGGTGGGTGCTCTGCAATATTTAACTATCACTCGTCCTGATCTAACGTATGCTGTCAATTCTGTAAGCCAGCATATGCAATCTCCTACAGTGCCTCACTTTCAAGCCCTCAAACGCATCCTTCGGTATGTTAAAGGCACTCTTCACTATGGTCTCTCCTTCTCTCCTTCATCATCAACTGGTCTTACTGCCTACTCTGACGCTGATTGGGCCGGTTGCCCTGACACTCGTCGCTCCACCTCCGGCTATGCAATCTTTCTAGGTGACAATCTCATATCATGGAGTGCTAAGAAACAACCCACTGTTTCTCGTTCAAGTTGTGAATCAGAATATCGTGCCTTGGCTCACACTGCTTCTGAAGTTGTCTGGCTAACTCATCTGCTCCGTGATCTCAATGTTCCCTTATCACACCAGCCATTACTACTCTGTGATAACAAAAGTGCATTGTTTCTTACTCTCAATCCAGTCTCACACAAAAGGTCGAAACACATCGCACTTGACTATCACTTCATTCGTGAGCTAGCAGCATCAGGGACCATTCAGCCTAAATTTGTGCCATCCAACATGCAAATTGCTGACATTTTTACAAAGAGTCTGTCTCAGCCACTGTTCACATTCTTTCGCTCCAAGCTTCGTGTTCGTATTAATCCCACACTCAACTTGCGGGGGGATGATAAGGGATGTAATACAGCACGTAACTCTCCATGATTGTAGGAGATAATGTAGCTAGATAGACTTACGTTATTCAGTTATTGTTTCCTACTGTAACTATACTTGCACAGTTCCTATAAATACAAACCTCTCCCAACACAGTTTTCTGTGGCTTTACAATTACTTTCAGATATTAACCTTGGGAGTATACGTTAAAAGATTAGAGACTCTTTTAGTATCTGGCCTCCATCATCTTAACCCAAGGCTTACTATCAGAAACAATATTCAACCAGAAAAGCTTGCCGCCCTCAATCCCGATCCACAACTTCTCAGTTCAACAAGTGAATTCTATAGGTTGATGAATTTTTCATGTAAAACTATTTATCATTTCTCTCTTCTTCTGTTTTTTTGCAAGTGGGGGATATCCTTTTCTTCTTAGCGCTATGTTATGCAGTACTAATATCAACTCAACATTGCTCAAGATTATTCATCAGGTTGATTTCTAAGATAGCCACATACAAACTCATCTCCGACACTTTATTTTAGAGGTTATCAACCTCAATGATATTGACTTTAACATTTCTTCGTTTCTTAAGATTGTCTTTTGTTTGCAATCTTTGACTTGATGTCTAGTATTATTATAGATGAAATACTTGTCATTGAATTTCTTAGCAATGCTTTTTTCATGCTTTTTTTTCTTTATAGCAAGCTTCTTATTTTAGTTTTTATCGTGGTTCCAGCAAGATAATTGCTCTAATTCAACTCAAATCAAGTCCAGCAAGATAATTGCTCTTATCCTTCAACCAGTCTGCAATTTATGTAATCCTGATTTAGAACTACCCTCATCAACCTGGAGAGGATATTGAATTAAAAACAATCCTACATGGAACACATTGAAACACCATCGTTCAGACATAGATTTTGATTTATGATGTTAAACCCAACTAATAGAAGGAGCTACAGTTGAAGGAGAGGCTTGTGAGAAAATCAGTGATACGCAGATTTCCCCGAGCAAGATGGTCTGAATCCTGACAAAGGCGAGATAAGGGATAAGCATAAATGATCCCAATAACTTGTTGAGGAAGGGATCTCCGAAGAGCATTAAGATTCCACTTATGAGAATACAAATCTGCCAAGCATCGCCAATTCGCCATCCTAAAGCTCATAAAAACACTAATGGATAGACTTCCAGATGAAGTAAGCTGAAGAATTAAGACCTGAATACTGGAAATCATTACCTCCCAAGTATTTAGCCTTTAAATTGGATGCCCATAGCTTAGGAGAATGTCAAATCAAGTCCCAACTAAAATTTCCAATTACCGCAATGCTCTGTTGCTGAGCCTGAAGCCCTCCTTCATGCCGAGAACAGGTAATTCAATCCCAGTTTCATAAATGAACACCTCTCTTATCCTGATTAGAGGAGCAAATAAAAGTCCTGACAACTTTATCAATACCATCACAAATTAACTGAGGTAACCATGCAGTTTGCATAGCATAGACGGGAATTGCTGACAGGGTAGTCCACGCTAAAGTAGTTTTACCCGCCAGATTAAGAAGCTTCGCTTTCTAAGAAGACAACTTAGCTGAAATTTTCTCTAACAAATAGTACTCCTACAGTCCTACTGACCTGAGAGTGAATAGGAGGGACACCTGGATACTTCCCCAGATCATTAGTGCAAGATAAATGGCTAATAAAGCGAACCTGATCCCCTTTTTGCCGGGGGGGGGGGGGGGGGGGGGGGTTCATTGCTCTTTCAGAAATAGTAACCACACCATGCTGTTTCCGTGTTTCCGATGCCAAGTGAAAGGAGAGCCCAGAAAGCCAATATCAAGAAGATCACAAGCATCGATACTTTCTGCAAAAATTTCTGCTTTCCGAAAACAAAATCTACCTCCAAGTTTCTCTACAAGACTTGAAACATCATTGAAGTCACCCATAACTAGCCGAGGAAATTGACATGAAGAGGCAATTTCCCTCAGATACTTCCACCAAAGCTCCCTAACCGTAGCGCTTGGACTATCATAAACCACTGGATACAGCCATAGGGGCTCATTCTGAAAGTAGACTATATATTAAAAAAAAAAAACAATGAGAAATAATTGAGTCTATTAACAAAAATACTTCTCTGTTGCCAAAACACCCAAATACCCCCTGAAAAACCATTAGGATCCACATAGTCTACCGAATAATAACCCAGCAACCTCTAATTGTTCCAGACAGGATCCAAAGGCACATGAATCTCCAGAAAAAATAACAAGTGAAGACGGTGACCGCAACATGGATCATGTAACTACGAATATTTATGCATCACTATTACCAGCACTGCGAATATTTCAAGAGAGGTTCTCAAATTAGGAGTATAACTAGACATGGATAATAAACTGAGAAAAGAGTAAGAGCCAGCGCCCAATCAAATTGCATCGAAACCAAACTTAGTTCGAGAACCAACTCCATCCTGCTCAACACTAGAATTTGTGACAAAACTCACTATAGGACCACAAGGACTGCATGCGACCCCTTGCGTTCACAATATCATAATCACCCCTCGAATTATCCACAACACCTGACACCAACAACACTAATGTCTTTATTGGAGGATAGGTTGGGTAGTTTAATTATGTTTGGTTAGTTTATTGGGATAGAAGGAATTTATATTGAAGAAAAAGAAAAGTGTTTCGTTGAATACATAAAATAAATAAATTTTTTATAATAATTTTTTAAAGTACATGAATATGTCCCAAATGTTTTTGTCTTTTCCATACAATAACAAAACACTACTACAATTAAAAATTTTATTATAAAAAATATATTTATTTTATGTTTTATATAAAAGTACATGAATGTCTTTTCCATAATTGTCTTTTGAGGGTGCATAAGAATAGATTTTATAATAAATTTATATACTTTTAAAATTAATAACAATATTTTTATTTTTTTAAGCACAATCGAAGGATGCATATGAATAGATTTCATAATAGTAACAATCAACTAGTGTCCACTAACACCGAGATTTAGTGACTTTTCCAATCTTGTCAAATGGAAACCGCCGACATCAAGATCAAGCTTTTTTATTGTTAAAATATAGTCATTCAACAACTTTTTTTTTTATTTGCCGTAATCTAGTGATTTTCTCTCCCCTCTCTAAAATTCAAGGACTTGAATGTGAATAAAATAAAATCTTAGACCAAACTGTATAATTTTCAAACTAAATAGACCAATAATGAATTTAGAAAAAATGCTTTGACAGCACTTTTTTTAAAAGGGTTTCCATTTTATCAAGAGTTTAATTTTGGTCCTTATATTTTTATTTTTTACAAAAAATAAAATTTAATTATTTTTTTAAATAAAAAATCAACTTAATATCAAGATATTTTTTTGAGATTGTGATAACTCAAAAGAAGTAACATGGTCAAAATTATCAAGTTGAATCACCGATTAACGCAGTGTGGAATGATAAAATTAAAAAAGAAAATCATGATGGTTGAACTGCAAAAAAAAAGGAAATAAAGAACTAAAAAGGAAAAAAATATTTTCTTTTTAAATAAAGGGTTGACATTCCACCTTACTTTTAATTTCGATCCCCTCATTTTTATTTCTTTCTTCTTTGTAAAATTAAGAACCGGATCAATGCTGAGATTTTGTTTAGACCATGAAAACTCAAGAAATAAGCATGAAATAAATCATCAGGCCCAACCAACAATCAACACAATGTAAAATGATAAAATTAAAATAAAAAATTAATGTAAAAATAAAATTTAAAGGTAAAAGAATAAGAGCACTATACAAATCCAAATCCAAAGCGATTTTATTCAGATGCCACAGAGAATTATTGAGAACTCTCTTCTTCTTCTTTCTAAAGGATTAGGTTATATAATTAACTCTTAATAATATATGAGTCGTACACATTATTTTGTAAAATATATAAAAAAATTGGATCTAAAATAATAATAAAAAAAACCTCTATTAATATTATAAAAAAGAATATCATTTACATTATTATAAAAATATCACCAACATAAATAGACAAAAACAAAATCACCAATAAAAATGATTTAAAAGATGTTAAGAAGAAGCTTGTCTTCGAGAAGATATTTGAGATTTCGCTTTAATATTAGCACATACACATTTTACATAAAAATAAACATTAATACTTCCAATCAAAAAATCTGCACCATTGAATCACGAGTCCAACTCTGTTTATAAACATTTAATATTTCCACTTTTAATCCATGTGAAATGTATCTTTCACATGTGTATCCACGCAAAAAATCTACATAAGGTGTTTGTAATTGTACGGTGAAGAATTATTACAAATTTACAATAAGTTATCTTCTATTGTTCTTATTATTTGGGGTGTTGTTTTAGTTATGATAAAGTACAGGTGTATTTTAGCAAAGTGGACTGCTTTATAAATCACATAGGTGAACTGGACTGGTCTTTGCGTTTGTTTGAACCTTGAGTTGAGAGAGAGCAGAAACTTGGTGTTATAGCAATGTCATGCCTTGATTAAACTAATCAGAGCCCAAGTGTCATCTGCGCTGCCGTGTGGCAGTTCTATTACCAAAAAGAAGCAGCTCAACACGAAAATAATAAGCAATTGCAGCGGCGGCGACAACGGCAACGGCAACGACAACGACAACACCAACCACAACAACAACAACTTATCTCAAGTATCTTGTCCTAGTTTTCTAATATTTTGAGTTCAATTCTAAAAGAATTGGACTAAAAAATATGTCTTCTGATCTTTATGCTCTTGATTCCTCTTTCTACCACCAATCAACTCCAGAAATAGTCTCTCCAGATGGTGCTGATCTTTTCTTCTCTGACCCTTTTTCTCCTTTTTGTGACTCATCCATTGATATTCTTCAAGAATCCTCAAACAGCCAAAACAATCAATGCCCACTTGAAAACTCTAACTCTGTAGACAGTTTTAGCCCAAGTATTCTCTCCTCTTCACCTCCAAGTCACCAACTAGAGAATTTGTCACTTTACCAGACAAACCATTTGCAGGCTTTAGCAAATGGTGAAAATCTGGCCAGTGGGTATACTAATTTCCCTGGCTTGGATGCTTTGGAGGTGAAAACCGAGGAATGTCAACTGAGTTTTAAGTCCACTTACAATCAACACTCTTTTATGCCTCATAGTTATAGTAGCGTAGAGAATGTGGCAAAGATGATGCAAAGAAGCTACAGTAGCAATTCTTTTGAAGGCAAGCCTGGCTTTCTCTTTCAACCTCGCTTTGATACTCTCTTGGAGTCTCCAAATTATCAAAGTCAAGCCTTAAGCTCACCTGAAAACAACTTTCTTGCTGGTCAATTGAGGAGGGTTTACAGCACTGGTGATTTACAAGTAAAACCGCTCACTAATCTATTCCAGTCCCCTGTTTTTGCTCTTTTTTGTCCTGTTTTCTCTATCATCAATTGCTAATGGAATACTGTTTTGTCTTTGTTTTAGAATATTAATAGAACAACGCATGCAACAGAGAGGTCCCTTTCAAGTCCTTTAGCTACAGAGAGCTCGTTTATAGAAGAATCAAACTTCAAAGTAGGACGTTATAGTGCTGAAGAAAGGAAGGAGAGAATCTCAAAGTATAGAGCCAAACGTACCCAAAGAAACTTCACCAAGACAATTAAGGTAAGACAGAGTTTGTTTAGTTAGTATTAAACAACCATTTAATTTAATCCAACTGCTATACGCATACTTCAGTAGCAAAGGTAAAACATTATTACTTCTCGAAATGATAATTCGGGTTCGGATTCAGTTTGAGAAAATAGACTGATTCGAGTATAGATCGCCAGTCTAAGCTCGTGCTAGAGACTAGAGAGCAGAGATGAATCAAGTCATGGTCAGAGACACAAAACATAAACTTTTGTCCAATGGAGTATTTAATAATGTATAAACTAAGAATGTTTTGCAGTTTTTTTACATGATTTTTCTGTTTTTATAGTTTGCTCTATTATCAATTAATATTGGTTAATTAATTTTATTTTATTTTCCCTTCATGCTACAAGTACGCCTGCCGCAAAACACTAGCGGACAACAGACCACGTATACGTGGCAGATTCGCACGAAACGACGAAACTGGCGAGATTCCCAAGGTTGCATGCTCTACCAGAGATGAAGACGAAGAGGAGCTATGGGTATTGTTTTTATTTTGTACTTTATGAGTGTAAAAGGCCATTAAGGAAACGCAGAAAATGTATTAAAACTGTGCAATGTTGTTTTGTTTTGAGATTTGTAGTTTGATGGGTTACACGAAGAGGAAGATGAAGGGGCAATTAGAGGATCATCTGGGGGCTTCGTTGACAGTTTTCTTCAGCCTCAGTTTCAGTACTATGGTACTTACTGATTGACAACAATGAAGCTTTTTGCTTCTGGAGAAACTCTTTTCAGTGCTAGGATGTTTAATTATTAGGACCAAACAGCTGTGAGGGGAAAGGTCGTTTTGAACAAAGGAAAGGAAATTCAAAGTGGCTTTTGAAATAAATCATTGTTCAATTAATATGTACACAGGGTGGCTTGATTTGTCAGTAAATTTGTGTTTTCTTTTGCTTTTTGTATATGATGGTCAATAATCAATGACTCTATTTTGACTTTTGCATGTTCTGATTGTTATTTAAATACATTAAATAATCTTCTTGTTCCTCTGGAGGAGGAGTTTATTAGGTTTTCTGATGCGCAATTAGTCTCCCGTGGTGATTATTTTTGTCGGCCAGAATACAGGATTAAACAAGCGAGGAAATTGACCAGTTCAAAGCACTCAGGTTGATGGGATTAGTTTGATGTTAAGTGGAAATGCTAATATACTTGCCATTAATGTTCAAATCTGAACAATTCTAATGATTTTTTGGCATAAAATTTGTCTTTTGAAATTACCAAGAAAATTAACTTCCTGCCAATACCATGCTTAGCAGTTAGTTCATGAATACCGGGAGAATGATGGCGCACTGGCTCTCTCTTGTTCTTGTATTGAGCCCTTCACCTTTGTCGTTTTCATTTGATCTCCCATTACCCTACTATTCTAAAAAACCTAGGAAACTTGATGTAGCTTTATGAACAGTGAAGCTTGCCTTTTTTTTTTCCTTTTCAATTCAGGACCTCCTTTCTTTTTCATTTCTTTAATTTCATTTGTTTTTCAATTTTTTCCTTATATTTCTTTTAATAATTCTTTTAATAACTAGATGAAATAGAAACAATTTTTAAACTGTTAAATTCTAAATCTGAACTAGATAAAAAATTAAATTAAAAATTTTATAATTAACTCACTAGATTGAATTTAATAATAATATCAAATAGAACTTTGTATGTGATATACTCTAAATTTCGTTCAGTATGTAACCAAACCATTTCAGACAACTCCCATCGTTATCGATCTCTGTATTTCACATGTTGTAATAACAATGAACTAATACATCTCGAGTAGTAACTTTTTTATATTAATTTATAGCCTAAAGCATCTTTTCTTTCTTTCTTATTATTGTGAGTTTGAGGAGTGGTTGTGCTTGACTATTTTTTTTTTTGTTAACTGTGGATGTCCGAGCTAGTTTATGCGTACCTCGACTAATCCCCCGAGACCTTGAAGTTAACGACCATGTAAACCTCTAGTGGCCCTGAAGTTTGTGGCACTCAAACTGGTAACTTCTTGAGAATAAATCTAAGATCTGATCAGTTGAACTATATCTCTCAAGATTAGTTGTGCTTGGCCGTTGATCTCATGGGTTGATGAGTAACTTTCATGAACTTTCCTACAAAATAAATTTTCTATGACCATTCTATACTTAATTCAGTAAATGTAGGAGCAATAACATGTAAGAGAGAGAAAGAAAATGAAAGAAAAAAAATAAAGGGTGCGCTTGTTGAACTAGTATGAAGCATTTGAATGATTTAAATATTTATACAGTAACTCAAGATATTTATAAATTTTGATTATTTTTGTTTATCTTATGGAATGAATAAAATGAAATTACAGGTATCTCATAATAAATGGAGGCAAGTATCTTATTATGAATTGTTGATTGTTGCATCATTGATGAAGAAATTGATGTGTTCATTAGTTTTGGTGCTTTGTTGTGCAATTAGTGGAGGGATTGTTAATTGATAATGCTATTTGAAATGGCACGTGGGTAGAAAATAATTATTAATAAAAAAAGTGTCTTTACTATGCACTAAAAATTTGGTGCATGTGCACTAAAAATTTGGTGCATGTCAATAGATAGTACGTATAGTGTTTTAACATCTTGGTGTATGAATTGTTTTTATTTTAAATTAATTTTTTTAAAATATTTTCGGATCATTTTAATATTTTAGTGTTAAATATAAATTTTTTAAAAATATTATTTTAATATATTTTTAAAAACTAAAAAAAACAAATTATATTAAAATGTAAACTCGGCGGGGGTACTAAAATCGAGACTCCAAAAAAACCATGGCGAGCAGCCCGTTTATGACCTATTAACGAGGGTGAGGGTAAGGTCGTTTGAATTTTGCTTGAACAGGCAGGATGGCTGACGGGTGTACAGACAATTATAATTGAAAAACACACGCGTCGTTCCTTCTCTTCTTCTTTCACAGTCACTGCGTACGAATTATTGGCGAAATCCGATGAACATTAAATTGAGTTGTTTTTTCTTCTCCCTCCCTCCCCCACTCCCAGTACAGACCCATGTTTATGTAGCTATAAGCAAGAAATAGAGCTGGCAATTGAATCGGATTGGGTTGTCTCATGTTCAATTTATGAGTTTGGATGTTTTTTTTTTTTTAAATAATAAAAAAATCATCTATTTTTATAAGATAATATTTTTAAAAGGCATCTAATTAAATCATAAACACCTCATAAATTTATATAATAGATAACTAAATTTAATAAAATTAAAACACATCAATTACAAGATATTAAATAATCGAAGAAAACATCCAAGTTTAACATTGTAAAATAATAATAAATTAGTTCAATGTATAGAGAACAGTAAATTTGTCTTAATAAAAAATTAAATGAAATCAATCATATGAAAGTGAAATAAAACAATAAGTGATGCCTAATCCGTGGACCTCCCAACAATAATCTTTTAGCAATATTTTGTTGAAGAAGTATACCTCTAATCTTACAGTTTTTTTTTTTTTTAGTTTTACTGTGTATTCTATCATTTGAGTTTTCACACTTGTAAGTAAACATAAATGCATCTAGCAACAATTTCTCTAAGTTTTTTTTATTGAATCTATGAAGAGAATTTCAAGAAGTTAATTACGATATATGCCTTACCTGCTCCTGGGCTTGCAGGATGTCCAGTGGGCCGTGGGGAATAGTCGTGGTGCGCGTAAGCTGGCCCGGACACCCCACGTAAATCAAAAAAAAAAAAAAAAAGACATTGGAAGCAAATAGCGGCAGTGCATATATACCTTTATAGCTGGATAGTATAATAATTCTTGATTTAGAAGAGTAGGAAAAAAGCAAGGTATATATTTATACGTTAGGGTTCTTAATTATCAACCGGTCTAGGAAGGAAAAGGTTTAAAAAACTTAAAAGATGAAAGAAAAACTTTATTAATATACTTACGGTTTACGTAAAGTTAAAATTCTATATAATGGTTGATCCAAGTGTTACTCATGGATCAACCAACCAAATAAAAAACTTTTAATTTATTTAGCGCATATTTTTATTGTGTAATCCTTTATTGATGAGATAAATAAAAATTAAGAGTTATTCTTGTATTCTCAATGTGATTTGTCTGTGTTTGTTTTTGTTTACGATGAGACAATTATGAGAACCTTTTTTATTGAGTGAAATGCATAGTTATAGAAAAACACGAGTGTAAAGGTAAGGAAAAACTTAGTCTAGTTAAGACTAGACTGCCGGGGTTGAATTTTAGTGTGAAAAATTTAACCCTAATTATTTGAACATCAAGTTATGTAGAAAGGTATAGTTCGGGTGATCTTGGTTCCCTTGAAAGTTGTCATAAACTACATTATTAATTAATGACCCTCCCCTAATAATAACTAAATAAATAAATTGCTAGCATTTTCCCAACTTTTTAGCCAGTCAAATGCTATTTGATGCGCTAATAAAAAGTATGGATACTGCACCAAATGATTCTTAAAACATTGTGCTTGGATCCAACACTAGGGAAGTAACACTTGTTCTTCTCTTTGTCTTGAAAACATTTGTTTTAATGCTGCACTCAGAATTTGTGATCTAAATGGTTAATTTGACCATGGTCTTGGGGAGTTTTTTGACCTTTTTTGATCTGAAAGATATTCATCTTGAAATCTGATTAGAAAGAATATCACAAATAAAAGGCAAATATATTGTCCTTTTATAGAAAAAGGAAAGAGGCCTCTAGGTTCCAATCAAAGAGCAGTCAAGGAATTCCCAAGCAGGAGTATGGTTTAATTATATATGATGAACATGTCAACCCTCTTTAGTGTTGTCAAATCCATGGTCTTGATGATGACTTATCGAAAATAATTTTCAATTGTCGATGCTCCATAGAGTGTTTAAGGCACAAGCCACACTCTCTCCCATGGAAGCAATGATTTTTTGTCCAAGTTATCATGTGCATGCTTGAAAGTTTTTCTTGTCCCGTAATTGCAGCAAAATTTGCATTTTGCACCTAAAACGATCGATAGCAAAAACAATCTGTAATTCTTCTTGCAAAGACCTGTAAAGTAATAAGATCTGGCCTTGGATTTAGAACTAGAAAAATCTTCTAAATGAATAATAGAAAAGAGAAGAGAAGAGAAGAGAAGAAATTAAGAAAGGTAAGCTTTACAACTGGAAAAAACATTGTCAGCACTGTCGTTGTAGACTGTCTGCCTGGGATAAATATGAAAAGTTTTAAGTTAAGTTGATGCTGGAAGGAACCTATATCTACAGGATGCTATCACCTCAAATAGAAAAATTGGAATGATTATCATTTAGCATAGCGAGCATCTCTAACATAGTAGATTTCATGTTTATTGAAACATTTTAATTTCTTTCTTGAATCGTGGCAAAGGGAGGCATCATCTAATTAATTAGTGTATTTTATATGGCAACAGATCAGAGATAGATGCTTTCATACACATCTTACTATGAAATATATATTTTAAGTCATAACTCTCATCGATCAATATATCGGCATCTTCAGTACAGCCATTATATCAATAATTGAGCACCCTTCTTCGTGGAAAGACATGAACATTTTCTTCTCAATTCGTATAAAGAAACCCAGACCCTAGCTAGCTAGTTTCCTTTTTTGTATTGGTAGCCAATAAGAGATCGATCAATAAAAGGACGTCCCGGTGGAAACCCTAAAAGGAACAATTAGCATCTAATCAGAGTTACTGATGGAAATGCAGTGACCGAATCTCTATATTTTGAGGCAATATATAGATTATAAAAGGATTGTTGAGATAGGAAAAGGACTACGAAAAAAATACAGTGGAACACAGTACATACGCTTCCTTTTATTTTCCCAACCAGTTATGATGTGATTAATTTAATGCTGAACTTGGAATATTTAATGTTGAGGTAAAAGATCTTTCAGTAACTCAAAAATCACTTCCTGTGGACTAACAAGATGGATGATCGTGACATATGTCACTAGTTTATAACAGTAAAGGTCAGCACTGCTAAAATATTCTATCACTTGACCCGCGCGCCGCCGTGCATCATAATTTGTTTTTTCCAAAAAAAAAAAAAAAACTATGAATATGTAGGTTATTAAAATATATATATATATAAACTAAAAAGTTTATACAAGTGTCTAATTAAATAAACTAATTATATAAATAAATAAATAAAAATTATTAACAATAATTAAAAAATATTTAAAAAAACTAAAAGATAAATGTAGATAAAGATATTTAATACGGGTCATTTAACCAACAGTGTTTAATGAATTTATTTATGAAAATCAATATATAACATAAATCGACATACATAAAATTTATTGAATAAAATCAAAGAAAAAAACATTTTATGCAAGGTTGTTCATATTAAAAATATTATGAAAAAAATAATTTTTTTATTAAAAAAATAAGTTTAATCTATATAAAATATAAAAAAAATTATAGATGAATCACACTAATCTCATAAAAAAATTAAACACAATCAATATAATAAAAAAAAATCATTATTTCAAAAAGGCTAAATAAACCGAGAAAATCACAGAGAAGAGGTGTTAATCAAAACATAAATGAAAAATTATTTTTAAAAATACATATAAAAAAGTAGTATTTTTTATAAGAAAACAAAATTATTAAACAAATAGAAAAAAACAAAGAACGAGGATAGGCATTGTGGGCCTGGTAAGCCAAGCCTAGCACTTGACCTACAAAGAAAGGGTCCACGCTCGAGCCTTTAATATTTTTTTTTGAAGTTAATGGGGCGGATAACGCGTTGTATGCCCTATTCTTTGCAAAAAAAAAAAGGCAATGTGTCGTCTATAAATGCCTAGAACCCGGCTGCTATGGTGGCCAGAAAAACAAGGTTTCTGTTTTTTTCAATCTAAAAACCTGTTTTCAACCCATTTTTTATCCAAAACACATAGAAAACAACACCCTTGAAATCTCATCTAACCAATTCATGGCCTCAAAAAACATAAAAAAATCACCCCAAAACCTATAATCAATCCGAAATAAAAAATATTTTAGAGCTTATATCTATTTTTAGGTGTTTTTAAGGTAAGAAAATACTCAATCTTAACTCCCCTCATCATATAGAATCATTTAATATAAAAATTGATTGTTTTAGTGGCCAGAATAATTGTCAATAAACAATTTTCTTTTTATAAGCTGCAATCTGGCGACCCTCTCTCTTTCCCCACTAAAAAAACTAAAAAAAGAGGAAAATAAAGTATGATATCAAAATATAATATTTAAAAACTATAAGAATCGATTAAAGTCGATAGCTTAAAAAGATGAAAAACTAAAATGAACTTTTTAAATAAATTGCAGAGCCACAACACATGGTACTCGTGTTTTTCACTTAAACCCTTTTTTTTTCAATTTAACTCCCACCCCTAAACAAACATGCAATGAGACTCCAATTTGAGTTCAAAAGAGCTTATTTGTATATAAAAAAATTAAGAATTAAATCAATTTTTTTTAAAAATATCACTAATAAAATATAAAAGGATAAACAGTAAGTAGTAAAGTGTTAATAGTTAAAAAGCCACAAGGTTTATAGTTTATTATAATTATAATATGTGGGTGGGTGTATGATTACTTGATCACTAGGTAGCAAACCATCTTCCAATGGGGGACACAGTTAATGGAGAGAGCAGTAAGAAAAGAATACTTAATTTATTATTTGATAATATAAGCACCCAAAATGATTCCAAACACTTACCTTTTGACCAAAATAATATAAGAAGAAATGATATTATAAATTACTTCAATATATCCTATCATTGCGTAGCTATAGATCAGGAGATGATTATAATATTTAGGCTTATTTGAAAGATACCCTCAGGAAAATGCAAGTGTAGAGATGAAAAAAGTTATTGTCGACTCCATGTGTCCCTTTTGCTTAGTCCAACAAACGGATTCTTGCTGGTACATAAAAATTCCAAGCCCTTTAAAATATTTTAATTGATTCCTCTCGTAATGATTAACTATTTTTTACCTGTGTGCACGAATGCTGAATGATTGTTAAGTGGACCGACTGCATCATTTAAAATATAGCAGACAAGAGAAAACTACCTAACTATATATATGTCATGGATGATGAAACTTTTGGTGGTTAAGGCAAAAAAGGAATCATGAAAGCAAAGAAAGAAAGAAAGAGAAAAGGGGGAAAACATTCCGAGCTATTTCCCTTTACTTAGCTAGGCATCCTGTCCAAGATCGAGTACAGTCACATAACAGCTAACATTTTACACAGATATAATGAAACAGCTTGTGGTTAGTGGGAATATATAATGCGGGCAAGAAAAGTCTGCAGAATGGAGTAGTCATACACTGAAAAAGGGTCTGGCTCTGGGGCTAGGTTGAAGGTTCTAATTCCCGAAACCGTTTGGCTCAAACTGTTCTATACTGGGAATATGACAGAGGAGGATTACTAGGAATGACTCCTTCCAGGGCATTCAGTAGTCGACCAAGTGAATCTGATTATTTATTCGAGAAAAAGCTCGATATTCCAAACAGAAAAGGGGTATGGGTATATATAGGAACGAAATTTATAGAATATATATGCTTTATCATTATTTTCTACCCTAATAATTAGCTGTGATATGTACGAGTTTGAGCTAAAATGTTCTTTGATATTTTCCTATTTATCTCCATAAACGAATTCTGTTAGTAGGCTTGATTGGAGCAGTTGATTAACCCACAGCTTCTGCTAGCATTCATGCATGTTAATGTGTGCTACCGCTAGCTATGGTTGGCCAAACCCTAAAGAAGGCTGCATGATAATATTTAGTAATGTAATCAACTTGTATATATGATCAAAACTTTCCTTTTAGTTTGTTCGAGTATTCAGTCCTTTTCTGCTAATAGTTGTTTATTCTTTTTCGTCTCCATTACCTGAGAAGGATCGATCGATAAGCTGAAAATGTTATATTTTAATCGATCTGTATCTCACTTTGGCAAGCAGTCAGGGTCTACCAGTTGTGGCTTGGTGAGGTGAATCTATGGCTTGAGGAGGAAGTGGGTTTTTCCTCTCCTTTCTCCTTTCTCCTTTGTCTATGCAATGGCCAATAGATATTGTAATGGAGTCTCTTTGCATAGAGAAAGCACATTCATAATCAAAGTGCAATTTGTACAAGGCAGGAGGAATGCACAAGGAATGTCTCAAGAGCAGTCAAATGCTAAAGTCCCTAGGTCTTCGCTAGGTAAAGCGAAATTCTCCATCGTGTGAACAATCCATAAAGGCATCTATCTATCAACTCTCTTTCTCTCAAAAGTGTGTTTTTGTGGGGGTTCCTACCAACTTCAAGATAGTGACAGCTGAACAAGTCTGCTCCTTCTTTCCTTCATGCATCAACAAGGTGCCTGTGGACAACTTGAATTCAATTCCAAACACAACTTGAGCAAACTGATTAGAGATCAATATTATTTTTTAATAACTTTTGTGGACGGCATATTAGCATGGCTGCAAATGTACCGAAAGCCGTTTATTAATCTTTTTTAAAGTAATATTTAATTTTGATATTAGCCAATCAAAATAATTTAAAAATATAAAAAAAAATAATTTGAACCAAATACAAAAATAAAAAAATTTAATTTTTTTCAAAAGAACTTTTGAAATATAAACAAATATTAGTAATAGAGGTGTATATATTAGCAGTGGTTGCAAATGTAACTACTTATTATTAGAGTTAATATAAAGTTATTTTTGAGATTTTAGCTAAAAAATTTTAAATCACACCTCGCAATTTAACCTTAGGTTAAAAAATAATATAAAATTATCATCAGAACAAAACTTTTCTTTGACACTTGTCGGGTACACCTTAGAGGACCATGATGTCTCAGTTACAATTCACATCACCACCACTTGTGAAGAATACCGCCGCTTTAGTGTCTAGATTCATCTGTATCATCAACCTTCTCTCTTTCGAGTTTCAGCATCGTTGTTCTTAGGCCTAACATAAAAACATCTCAAATGATGACTGGTCGGGGAAAAAAAGTTATGCTTGTTGGGTTAATCAGGCCGGCGAAACTCCGTTAGAGTTATCAGTTACTTTGATTGGCGGCATCTACTGAATTAAATATTATAGGGTCTCGTCCATTTTTTGCTGTTAAATTATAACATGTGCAGGCGATGAATTTTCAATAATCGTCAGGAAAAAAACCAAAATATTCATCAAGAAATCAGCCTCCGTCTATTTTGTGAATAAAACTTCATCAAGCAATTAAATCTTGGATTTTATTTTCTTATGATACTTTTCATTGGTTTTTTGGTAATTCATTAGAAAACCATGTAGCCTGAATCTGTCATTTAATGGGAAAATGGATGGAGTTCGACAGGATGGTTTTGAATTTTGATCGAAGCATCTTATAATTCAGGGAGTGAAATAATAATAATAATAATAATAATAAAAAGGGAATATAAATCGAAACAAGCTACATATGTATAGTTGAAGAGTGTTGTTGTGTACGGCGTCCTTCCCTACTGAGGTCTTGGCATCAGATGAACATGAAGTTATGACCACAAAATGCAAAGTGTCTGTGTCCATCGAGATTAAAGCAACATGATCATGAATTAAGCATCTTTCATAGAATATTTTCCACATAAAGCAGATTTGTATCAAGTACTGGATTTAAACAACCAATTAAAGTAAGTATCATACATTCTAGACAAATATTATACCAAAGAAGTCAAATACAGGTCCTAGATGCTGCTTCCATGGTTAACAAAAAATGATAAAAAGGTTGAAGAAGATAAAAAGGTAAATTCGTGATTTAACACTAGTTAATTGAGAGTACGTTTGATATTGTGGTAATAATTATTTTTTAAAATATTTTTGTTCGTAAATACATTAAAATAAATTTTTTATTTTATTTTTTAAAATTTAATTTTGATATTAACACATTAAAATGATCTAAAAATACTAAAAAAAAATTAATTTGAAATAAAAAAAATAATTTTTTTTTAAAATGTTTTTTTTTTAAAAAAACAAATAAGGTCTAAATTGTGGGGTTTCACTCGTTTTGACAAAGAATCTTTCCTGTATTACTTTAATTTTTAAGCGTAAGTTTCACTGATTATTAAGATGCATGTAGCTTTGGCACAAGCTTATAAACCTATTATACAATTACATTATAATTACAAAATAAACTAAAACATTTAGGTTTTTTACGATGCACATGTTCCTACTTACGTCATTGTTGGTGGCGTTTTTTCTTTTTTATTCTTAGTTTTTTTTTTTATTTACAATTTGGTCATTAATTGTTTTTTTTGGTCTTGACATGTTTTGTTGGATTGTTTATATATATTGAAATTGTTCCACTTTGCAAGGTCTTTGAGCATGTGCAATGGCAAAAACTATTTCTATGTTGCAAAAAGATTACTATCATAGAATACAATTATAGCATTCAATTAAAAAATCTAAACATTATTTTTTATTTCTTTGTTAAAACTTTCTTACAAATCATGGTGAGATTTTATCTCTTATTTTGTTTTTTTGGCATTTGTTTTTTCATTACCTTTCCGTGTCCCATTTTTAATGTTTGTAGGCGTCAAGGGAGATTTGTTTCTACTTTCTAGATCCTGACAATAAACTGCACCGTGCACCATTTATGTAAGGAGGAGACCACCGCCTCAATGCGGTGGAGGCCGAGTTGCTGTTTGATTATCTGCTGGCGGGTCAAGAGATGTGACCCGTGGACTTCGGAATGGTTCAAGTCATGGGCTTGGGCTACTTGTATATATAGAAAAACAGCAAAAGAAATTTCATTTGCTCTATTGTTACTGGATAAAGAATGCCCCATGCATCAATCAATAAAGATTGGGGACGATATGTCAAATCCCATATCGAGGTGGAGTTGAGCTCCCCCATTAACTGAAAGAACTCCTACTGCCAAAACTGACCGGTGAAAACCCTGTACTGATCAGAAACTATCCTGGCTGGCCGTGGGGCATCCCGTGCAACCTGTAAAGTACTACCTGATGCAAAATTAACTTTGTGAGTTGCACTGCCGTGAAAGGATGAGATAGGGCTATCTACAAACGCCGGTATCACTTCTTTCTTTTCGGATTCTGATAATCCTTCTACAAAATCCACGGGAATATCAGTTTAGGATTAAGAAGGAATGGCTACAACAACACCGGTCACCGGCAACCATATTTTCACACTTGTTCCTCGCACAAACATCACAAGAAACAACCGTATCTTCAACTTGTTGTTTGAGATCTGACCAACAGAAAAGAGGTTTGGCCCTTCTATATACGTTCTTTAGCAGAACTACCATGAACTTTTGCAACAATGTTGCTCTAACTGATTTCGACCTCCCAATTTAAATTTTGCTATCACATCGAAGAACACCATCCTTGCACCTTCTCATCTTTTCATAATATGTTAGCACTTGTTGATCAGTTTGTTCAGGCACTGCTATGCTTACAGCCAAGCATCATAAATCCTCTCTTCTTGATGAAGTATCAGCTACTGCATTCTCTTTGTCATTTCTACAAAGAATCTCATAATGTACCACAAGCACTTTAGTCTAGCTTTTTAAAAAAAAAATTATTGAATGAATTCCCCGCTCCAGTATATATTTCAGGATTCATGATTCTTTTAACGATAAATTTAACATGTTCCAAATAATTTCTCCACATATAAAAAGTTAACAAGATGGCCAAAAACTCTTTCTTGAGCACAAGTTAGCATCAATTTCTATCACAATAGGTTTTGACAAATTATGATTTACAATATAAATTTTATATGCGTAAACATTTAATATCCAAAAAAAAATTAAAAAAATACTTTATTATTTACATGATTACCATTATAATCTATTTAATAATTAAAGAGCCCTTACAATATTAATATTATAACTTCGATATCAAACAAATAATCATTACTTTGCCATCAAACTAATATTAACACCTTCTCTAAAGCTAAAACTTTTATCGTAGCATTTCATCGAATACCTTGTTGCAATACAAAATCAACCCAATTTCATAATACCCGTTAAATCAAAGCCAATAAACTTCATATCCACCCACAATTAGCACCAAATAATGTTAAAATACCTACAAAGTCGAAGAGAGGTGGTAAATGGCGACCATTTGGTAAATTGCAACCTCATTTCTAAGGGAACATGAGGGCTTCCATTACTATCAAATCCAACACCCTTCAAACTGGGGGGAAAGCCATTAAAGTAGAGCCTTGTTGCCACATTATGTCATCTTCCTATAGAGGCTACTCTAATCTCTGGATTTTCCCAAGTTTTTAATCTAATGTCCATGAAGAATAGTATGCTATTCTCTCCGCTAAATGATAAAGGCTGGACTCTCCATGTAAAAGATTGATGTGGGGTTCAATTACCACTTCATGAATCTCCAACCTTGATCAAATGCAGCAAAATCTTTTTTTTTTTACCATTCCGATAATCAAGAGCAACTCAAAGGTCCTTGCAAGTGCACAGCCTGTTTCTGCTGTTCCAATAGACACAATACCACCAAGACTTGATAAAAACACAAGCCCATGTTTACTCCATAATCTGATATATATATATGCTCGAGCTTGACCATATGGAAAATTCAAAATGACGAGGTTATTCAAGGGGAATCTAATTCCTTCTACCAGGAAAGACTACAAAGGATGAACATTGATGGGAGTTCTATCAGTAATTCAGGAAGGAAGGGCTGGATTTGGTGTGCTCATTCATAACAATATGGGAGCGTGGCTAGGTATTTCTCTTGTTATGTTGGGTTTACTTCGGGTATTTATTGTTAATATTAACAGGTTTGAATTTGGTGTCGGGACACTAGTTATTAAGATTTTGGTTTTGATTTGGCTGAAATCTCAACGATAAATTTCTGAAGAGATAGAAAATGTTTAAAAAAAGGAGAAACTGTGCTTTGAAAGAGAATTTTTTATTTTGTTTGATTTTTTATTTATTTAATATACATGAGAGAATTATGATTGATTTGTCAAATTTGATTGTTGACATTATCATTTTTTTATATTTAATTATATAATTAAATGAATCCCTCTTAGAGAACCAAGATCAGGGAATTTGAAGACAAAATAAGGAGGACCAAAGTAAAATAAATCTGATAATAAGGGGACGAACATAAGGAGGACCAGTAACTCATTTCTTCAACGGAGTATTGATTTTGATTCAGCTCACCTCGTTCTACCCCTATCTCTCTCTCTCTCAAAAATAAACAAAAAAAACGTTTCGGTCTCTGTTCTCCCTCTCGCTCGCCCGTCTGTCTTTCACCATTTGCAAATTTGCAGAGCCAAACAAGTAGGCAGGCATGAGCGGTCACGATTCAAAGTATTTCTCGACGACCAAGAAGGGTGAAATCCCTGAGCTCAAAGAAGAGCTCAATTCTCAGTACAAGGTCCGTTCGTCGTCCTTCTCCTTTCCATTTTGATCGCGTTGTTAGATCTGTCTGATTTTGACTGATTGATTTCGTTGAACTTTCTTCTGCAACTAGAATTTCATTGGAGGATTGACTTTTTTATTAATTATGTTCTTGTTGCTGAGAAATCGTATAAAATTACGCTGGGATTTCCTTAGGTTTGGTTTTTTGTTTATTATTATATAGTGAGAATTGAAATGGAGCTATTAGGGATCATGTGATGCAAAATATCCTTTCGTGAAGGAAATCTATTGTATAGTTTTCATGTTTGGCATTATGGATTTTAGGAATTCAGGTGCGGTTTGGAAGAACTGCTCTCCAGCAAGAAAGAATGCATTTAAAAACGTCATGTCATGCAATGTGAAGATCTTGCGACTGATAAAGTGCTTTTTCGAGCTAGGTTCTTACCTAAGCACAGGAATATACTGCATGATTTTGAATATCTCACTAGGATGTTTGGGTTTTTAGCTTAATGGATCTTGAACATATTCTACAGGGTTTTGTAATGATAATGAATGTTATAACAGTATTCCATGCAATACTAGCAAGGAGTTTTTCTTTTGTTGTTGTTGTTGTTGCTAGTACTCATTTCATGTAGTTCTTGGACTTGAAATTAGTTGCAATATGGGAGTATTGTGATGTTCCTTTGGTTTATTGGATATTGGGTTCATTTCATCCTCTTATTTTAATAACTATAGCCTAGCAGTTTTTCACTAGAATCGGTGTGAAGCTTCTCCTCATTGCTATCTTATCAAGCAGGATAAGAGAAAAGATGCTGTTAAGAAGGTGATTGCCGCAATGACTGTTGGAAAAGATGTATCATCATTGTTCACAGATGTAGTGAACTGCATGCAGACAGAAAATTTGGAGCTCAAGAAGCTAGTTTATTTATATCTTATAAATTATGCTAAAAGCCAACCAGATTTGGCGATACTTGCAGTAAATACATTTGTTAAGGTAAGAACTAGAAGAGGAACTTGCTGTCTTAAATGTGTTTAACATTACGACATTGCCTTCTTTGTATCTCCAAGGTACTTGTATTCATGGTCATTTATCCAGGATTCGCAAGATCCAAACCCCTTAATTCGAGCTCTGGCTGTACGGACAATGGGGTGCATTCGTGTTGACAAAATAACAGAGTATCTATGTGATCCACTTCAGAGGTGTCTTAAGGTTGGTTTTAAGGATTGCTATAATTTTCATGCATGCTGCTAGATGGAATTCAGTGGTCTGGTTTACTAGGTTGTATGCAGTCATTATATTCTTAAGAAACATGCAATTTCTTTTTTTTGGTTTCTAGTTCTCTGTCATCTTCTTAATCCATATTTTTTGTAATTATAGGATGATGATCCTTATGTTCGCAAGACAGCAGCCATTTGTGTAGCCAAACTTTATGACATAAATGCTGAGCTTGTCGAGGATAGGGGCTTTTTGGAATCTCTCAAGGATTTGATTTCTGACAACAATCCCATGGTTGTAGCTAATGCTGTGGCAGCGCTTGCAGAAATTCAAGACAATAGTGTCAGGCCCATCTTTGAGATTACTAGTCACACGCTCTCAAAGCTGCTTACTGCCCTTAATGAGTGCACAGAGTAAGCCAACAATATTTTTCTAACTCTGTATTTTTGTTCTAGCTTTCAATCTTGAAGAAAGTGTTGGACTTTGTAGACTTTCTGAGCCATTAATGTGTACCTATACTTTTAGATTTTAGCATTCATAGGTTTTAGCCATTTGATCTTGATGTGCTCTGAATGAATACTACTCATGAGTAATGTATCCGGCAAGAACCATCATTTATGTGAAACTGATTTTTTGCCCTCAACAGTTTTCATCTTGATGTAATTTGATCAGAATGTACTGTTTTTTCTTTCTAGTACTTTTGAACATCTTGTGATAGCTATTGTCTGAATATGATTGAAAGTCAAGGAAGTCCAAGGTGGATTTTAAAATATGGTCTGTATATTATACCAACTCATAGTTGTCTGAAAGTGTGACCACCACCCCCTTATTCTCTGTCATCACATACTTTTCCTAAAGTAACCCAGTACTTTTATGGCCAATGGATTCTG
Source organism: Populus trichocarpa (assembly GCF_000002775.5). Taxonomy (NCBI): domain Eukaryota; kingdom Viridiplantae; phylum Streptophyta; class Magnoliopsida; order Malpighiales; family Salicaceae; genus Populus; species Populus trichocarpa. Next base: position 14,872,663 of record NC_037287.2, on the reverse strand, counting down.
GCCTCCCTGGTCCTTGTGTTGCAAGTTTTATGTATTTCCTGGAATGTCTGCCACTTGGGTATGCTAAGAGCTACATATGAGGTGAAGTACATGATAGGATTTAACTGGAAATCGAATGCCTCCATGCTCTAGGATTACCGTGCTTTTGTTACTTTGATTGTTGCGTATTCTTTTGGAAGTTCTTTGCTTGGACTACCTCGTCTGATGCATGCCTTTCCAGGTGGGGCCAAGTTTTTATATTGGATGCACTATCTAGATACAAAGCAGCTGATGCTCGTGAGGCTGAAAATATAGTGGAACGAGTTACTCCACGGCTTCAACATGCTAATTGTGCAGTTGTACTTTCAGCTGTTAAGGTAACAAGCTGCCATTGTTGGTGTTCGCTTCATGTATTTTTATTGTGAATGCCTTTGTTAGCTATCTACTGGTCATAATTCAATCATTTCTCACATTTCTGTTTCCTCTTTCTCCTAATAGATGATTCTCCAACAAATGGAAATTATAACCAGCACCGATGTGGTTCGAAATCTTTGCAAGAAGATGGCTCCTCCTCTCGTGACATTACTCTCTGCAGAACCGGAGATACAGTATGTTGCTTTGCGTAACATCAACCTAATTGTACAAAGACGTCCTACGATCCTTGCCCATGAGATTAAGGTAAATGGAAATATCCTGCCTGCTTGATATAAATTTGCAGACTCGTGTGCTTATGGGAAATTCCTAGGCATGCTTCACATTTGTTATTTTGTGATTGAGGAGAGATGCTTATCAAACACTTGTTCTATTATGTCAGGTTTTTTTCTGCAAGTACAATGACCCAATTTATGTGAAGATGGAAAAGCTAGAAATCATGATAAAGCTTGCTTCAGACCGCAATATAGACCAGGTACTATATATATGTATGTATGTATGGGGTGGGGAAGACTAAGTGCACACGCATCTTTTTCATTTATGAGTTGATGAGAAATCATGTAGGTTGTGTTGTCCTTGTGCTGAGCAATTTCCAGGTTCTATTGGAGTTCAAAGAGTATGCCACAGAAGTAGATGTAGATTTTGTTAGAAAGGCTGTTCGTGCCATTGGCCGTTGTGCAATTAAGTTAGAGAGAGCTGCTGAGCGCTGTATCAGTGTTCTCCTAGAGCTGATCAAGATTAAAGTAAATTATGTGGTTCAAGAGGCTATCATAGTTATCAAAGACATCTTTAGAAGATACCCTAACACGTAAGATACAGCTTCTGTTTCCTTGATGCCTTATAAAGGCGAAGTTCTGTTTTTCTTTCCCCCATCCGTACTTAAATATGAATTTCCTTTGCAGTTATGAGTCAATCATTGCAACCCTCTGTGAGAGCTTGGACACTCTTGATGAACCTGAAGCTAAGGTACATGTGTTTCTACTTCAGGCTTTTCATTCATGTTTTATTGCCTGAATTCATACTTTATCTGCCTTCTATTCTACCCCTTTTTTTTCTCTCCCCTTTAAGGCTTCAATGATCTGGATTATTGGTGAATATGCTGAAAGAATTGACAATGCTGATGAGCTCCTGGAGAGCTTCTTGGAGAGTTTTCCTGAAGAGCCTGCGCAAGTCCAGTTGCAATTACTGACTGCAACTGTCAAACTCTTCCTTAAGAAGCCAACTGAAGGACCCCAACAGATGATTCAGGTTTTAGTCTTGTGTCTACTCACGTGTTCTTTATATCTGATACAAAGTGGATCTTTATTCCATATTCATTTGACTTTTCATTGTCCTCTAGAATTTTCAGTCCTCTGTTTGGCACCTTTGACATGACTCAAACATGATCTGTCCTTTGGTTGTTCCTAACTAATGTAATTCAGCTACACTTGCAGAAATGTCTTTGAGTCAATTCTCACCTCAGGAATTCTCTTACAGGTGGTTTTGAATAATGCCACCATGGAAACTGACAATCCTGATCTAAGGGATCGTGCATACATATATTGGCGTCTGCTATCAACTGATCCTGAGGTGTGATTTTGCTATTGACGAACATATTTTCTGTTTTGTAAGATCAAATGTATGATTGCATGTCTATTTTTGATGTACTGCTTGTAAGTTTTATGTCATGTGCGATGGGTGTACTTTGACCTTTCAGGCAGCTAAAGATGTTGTGTTAGCTGAGAAGCCTGTGATCAGTGACGATTCAAACCAGCTCGATCCATCTCTTCTTGATGAGCTTCTTGCCAACATTGCGACTTTGTCGTCTGTGTATCACAAGCCCCCAGAAGCATTTGTAACCCGTGTAAAGACTGCAGCACAGAAAACTGAAGATGATGAATATGCCGAAGGTAGTGAAGCAGGGTATTCTGAATCATCTGCCCATACTGCTGATGGTGCTGCATCGCCACCTACTAGTGCAAGTAATGTTCCATATGCTGGAGCAAGGCAAGCAGCACCTGCACCATCTACAAGTCCACCTGCTGCTCCTCTGCCAGATTTGATGGGTGATCTGTTGGACATGGATAATAGTGCTATGGTCCCTGTTGACCAGCCTTCTACTCCTGCTAGGTAAGCTTCTTGACTGTACAAACTGTCTTATCGACCATTTTTCAATTTGTTGACACTGGTATGGGGTCATTGGGCTGCAATGCTGATTTGCATAGCTTTGTTGAGAACTTGAAGCATATTTATCTAATAATGAGTTTCTCATGATTCGCAACATCCCAACTGTTAGGCTATAAATGTTACTTACTGAATCTTGTGACCATGTTGCAGCCCTCCTTTGCCTGTTTTACTGCCAGCAGCCACTGGTCAGGGTTTACAAATCAGTGCACAGCTTATTAGCCGAGATGGTCAGATCTTTTACAGTTTATTGTTTGAGAACAACTCACAGATTCCCCTGGATGGATTCATGATCCAGTTTAACAAGAACTCGTTCGGTCTTGCAGCTGCTGGACCTTTGCAGGTAATGCTCAACCTTGATTTGTTTCAAGATGGAATTTTTCCTCATTTAGTGTGTAATTGACAAACTGTTATTGATTAGGTTCCCCAATTGCAACCTGGGACATCAGCAGCAACTCTGCTGCCTGTGGCTTTGTTTCAGAATATGTCTGCTGGTCCTCCAAGCTCTCTTTTGCAAGTTGCCGTGAAAAATAATCAACAACCTGTATGGTATTTCAATGACAAAATCTCATTGCATGTATTCTTCACAGAAGATGGGAGGATGGAACGTGGAAGCTTTCTTGAGGTAAAAAGAGAAAAGGCTTGACCAATTTTTCTTGGACTGGCTTTTATTTTTGTGCTAAAAAGTTGATGAAATACTTAAATTTGTGACATTTGATCATTGGAGACTTAGTTTAAAATCATTCGTGTTGTAGCCTGCCTGCTAGTATAGGAAATGTTAATGAAGTATCGAGCGACTAGTCATTCCACTGAAATCTATTTTATTTTCAGTGTTGTGATATTGCGTTTTAGTTGTGGTGTGTCTTCCCTTTTTAAATTCAGAAAAGGAAAGACCGGAAAGAAATTTGTGGTAGGGAAATGCTATCTTAGGACTTGGGATTAGTTGGGTATTCACGTGTCTGATTCTAATAAAGCTCTTGTGGGATATGGGGTAGATTGGGTTGATGAGCAAATTAGTAATTTATCTATAGCCTGAAACTTTTCAGGGAAGCAATTCAGAGACTTCACAAGCAGATATCATTTGATTAGCTATTTTCGCTGTAGCTATTGGAACCTAATATCATATGTTTTTGTTCCCATTTCAGACATGGAGGTCCCTTCCTGATTCAAATGAGGTCTCAAAGGACTTCCCAGGCATTACCGTGAATGGTGTAGAAGCTACTTTAGACCGGCTTGCTGCATCAAACATGTTTTTTATTGCAAAGCGAAAGCATGCAAACCAGGATGTATTCTACTTCTCAGCTAAAATGCCTAGAGGAATTCCTTTCTTGACCGAACTCACAACAGTTGTTGGAATCCCCGGGATCAAGTGTGCCATCAAGACTCCAAACCCTGAGATGGCAAGTCTTTTCTTTGAAGCCATTGAGACCCTCCTTAAGGGTTGATTCAAGGTTCTGCGTCTTCATATTTTTTTCTTTTCTTTTCTTAAATATTTACAATTTTTGGTTTATATTTGTAAAATCCGTATTGTTTAGTGAGGTTTTAATTGATCATTCTGGCCGCCTTAGTTTTTTTCTTCACTCCACCTTGTATTATTTCGCACTCTATTCTTTGGTTGTATTGAATCTGTTATATCGCCAGGGGGACTCAAACTTGTGTATTTTTTAATCATCCCTGGAAACTTGAGTGTAATTGCCACAGCGGAAAAAGATTTTTGAGGGGTTTTCCTCTGGTCAGAGTTGCCAGGTTGGGAGAAATGCTTTTTATTACCCTTTGATATTTTAACTTTTACCTAGGCCTGTGTTTCGCAATCTACGAAGAAGGCATAAAATCACCGAGAGCATTGTATTGGATGGAAGATTGATATAATTCATACTTTTCTCATTACCATTTTGCAAAAGACTCCCACATGCTCTCATATTATGAATTCTGTGTACTAGATTACTTTTCAGGTTTTATCTGATCATTTATAGCAAGCACCCTTCAAGGATTCAAGGAGGAAGACCTGTCCTCCAACGTTTTGCCGTCGTAATTACAGGTTATAATTTTCCTGAAACGAAGGGTAATTCAGGCCTACTGGGAAGGAGAGATAATATGGAAAAGGGTAAAGAAAATCCATTATTCTCAGAAAACTTCGTTTACTGTCCCAATTTCTAAAGACAATAATTAAACTCGAGACAGATTAAGGAAAGAGTGCGAAAGGTGTTTGTTTTATTAATGATTGTTAGAAACTTTTGCGGGCACACTTCTAGTTAATTAAGAAAGAAGAAAAAAACGCAATGATCACACGGCATCTCATCGCACTTGTAATATTGAGTGCGAAACCGAGTTAATGATAAGTCATGTCATTCATAAACCACAGCGGGATTCGAGTACCAATCCGAGGTGCTTAAAAAAAAAGAGAATCAGTACCCAAATCCAAAAAAAAGGAGTCACTTCTTAAAAAGAAAGGGCTTCTTGCACGTGTAAATCACGTTCTAACTTTCGCAGTTCAGAGACTGTTTGGGAGTGTAAAATTTATATCAAAATAATATACTTTATTTTTTAATACTAATATATTATTTAAAAATATATAAAAAAATTGATTTAAAAAAAATAATTTTTTTTTAAATATTATTATAGCTTAATCACCGTAATAGTGGTTGAGTTGAGAGCGCATAGAGAAGCTGTTGCTCCTCGTGTTTTAGCACGGAGGGAGATAGAGAGAGAGGAGGACCCATAAAACCTGTGTGTAAGTTCATCCGAGTTGACTCAGCCAATAACTCAGGTAATCAAACTCGAGATCTAGGGTTTCCCTTTCGAATTTCAAGTTTATTTCTTCCTGTATGTAACGTTGATGGATCTCTGTTTCTATTCTTATGTTGAGCTTAACAAATATGGTTTTTTACTTCCTCGCACTAGCTAACTCTGTATCATATAATTAACATGCCTTTTTGTGTGTGTAAATTAATGAATGGTTTCTTATATTTGTGTTTTCCTTTTCTATTTGGTAATATTTGTAGATGGCTTACTCAAGAGAAGGAAGGTGAGTCTCTCTCTCTCTCTCTCTCTCTCTCTCTCTCTCTCTCTCTCAATAATTTACTACTACTACTACTATTATTGTTATTGTTGTGAGTATTAGTATTATGTTAGAATTGAGTTGTTTACCTTAGGTCTGTTTCACCACGCAATTCGGGTTCACCTGGTAGAGGCAGGCGGTCAAGATCCTTGTCACGGTCCCGCAGAAGTCGCTCCAGGTAATTGGTCGACTTCTTCTTTTTCTTCCTCTTCTTCTTCTTCCTTGTTGTGTGTGTGTGTGTGTGTGTGTCTGCATGTGAGTGTGTTTTTGTGAGATTTTGAGTTATGGTTGATTTTGGTACTTCAGGAGCAATGATTCTGGTGATGCATCTAACCCTGGAAACAACTTATATGTAACTGGATTATCAACCAGGGTCACGAGCAGTGATCTTGAGAAGTATTTTAGCAGTGAAGGGAAGGTATAGTTGTGGCAAAATCTTTTATCGTGTGTGTCCTGATTGAGTTATCGTGACATGCTATAATCAAGTAATCTTGTTTGCGGAATTCTGAAACATGACTGCAGTTGTACAGGCTGGCATTGATGCATGTGTTACATAGTCGAAAACTCTTTAGGGAGGAGTTACATTTCTGGATTTGGAAAGGAAATTTTAAATTCTGTGGTTATGGATTTTGAAGATGCTGATGTGATATTGTATCATGATGTGGTGGTCATGCATGCCATTCATTATCTGATATTCCACCGTTTGCTTCATCCTGTTCAATTTCTAGAGTTTATTTATTTTGGCTCCTCTTTCCATGTAGCAAGTTTCCAGTTTGAAGGAGAAACAGCTTAGGACCTACCACTAGTTCTCATTTACAATAAGAAACCATATTATGTTGAAGTGTGTTATCCAAGATTTTTTATACCAAAAAAAAAAAACATTATTTTAAGTTATGGTTTCAGGTTTTGGAGTGCCATCTGGTGACAGATCCTCGAACTAGAGAATCTCGTGGATTTGCTTTTGTTACGATGGAAACCGTTGAGGATGCTAACCGTTGCGTCAAGTATTTGAATCGTTCGGTGCTTGAAGGACGAGTGATTACTGTGGAAAAGGTACTGTTCCCATCAATGGATTTTGAAGGGAAACATGTAGGGCGACTGAATTGTTTACCTGTCAATTTTATTTTTTTAAGTTATTTCTTCCGAAAATGTTACCTGATAAGTTTTGCCAGCAGGTCTGGTATATGTAACTTCATCGACTTCACAGTCTAAGGTCTTAACAGTTGAACCTATTCCTTCACGAACCACGACATGAGTTCTGCATCAACATTTCAATCTCATCGATTCAAATCCGACTATTTTGCGGAGGGTTGTATGCCCTATATTCCTATACATCACTAATAAAAATACCTGACCTGGTTGGTTGCTTATTTTTGATTTTCCTATGTTGAAATAGCCTGTGCTGGGCAAGTATACTACTCCCTGTGTATTAGTTTCCTCTTGTCATGTATGTACTAGTGAAAGCTGCTGTCATGTTTGCTAAACAAATAATGATGAATAATGACTCCATGTCCTAAGTGCTAGTCAACATGAGCCATGATGGCGAGAGTAGCAAGGCAACACTCTAAAAAATAAAATACTTGCAGTGGTCCAGACATTGTTTTCAAGGATTATTATGGCTGTTCCAGATGAAAATTCCTAGTCACCTTTAATACAAATGAGTTTCGAAGGGCAGTACATGGGAGGCATTGTAGCTCATTTCAGTTAATCAACCTCTTCTCTTCATTCACCAGTCTTCCTTGATACAATTCTGTTTGGTTCTGCTTTTAATGCAGGCAAAAAGAAAGCGTGGTAGGACACCAACGCCTGGCAGGTATCAGGGACTGAGAGATAAGCGAGGTATGTATCAGTGTTATGCATGTGTGGCAATTCTTTTATCAACTGAACATGGAATATCATATGCGAATGTTGGGTCAATTTGATGTTTACTAGAGAATACTTGGGTCAGAATTGAATAGCTTTCTTTGAATCTTGGGTTCTTGTTGATACCTTGACTTCTGTTTTTCTTACCTGCTAATCTAGCATGACATTTGTATTAGGGTTATGCAGCTTATTTTTCTTACCATTCCAGTCCTAGATATGCATTTCACTGTATGATTGTGCCTGACCTGGAAAGCTGAGGCTATTTGGTCTCCTTTAATTTATACTCATGGGTGTTGCATTTCACTCAGCATTTTCTTTGGTAGGTTCAAAACAGATTGAACATGTGCCAAACTTGGAATTGCTTCTTATCTTTCAGTCCCTATGATCATCATTCCAGCAGATTTACAATCTTAGATTTAAGAAAGCTATGTCATTTTCTTTCAGAAATTCGCATGGTTAATCCAAGTCCCACTCCTATTTTTAGAGGCATGCAAGCTCACTAGTTCAAATATCAAGAAAATGAACTTTTTTTATTTATTTGAGTGCTTTTATTTTTTACCCTTGGCAAGATCTTGTAATTTTTCATCAAAGACCAAAGACATTGCAATTGTTTCTACTTTATTGTGATCAACTGTTTCTTCCTATTATTATTCTTGTATAACTATTGGGTTCAAAAACATGCAGGTCATGGTCATGGCCACAGACGGTCCCGCAGCTACTCACCTCGCCGATGGGATGACAGAGATAGAGACCCTTATTCAAGGGATCGAAGGGGAAGATCACGTTCTCCATATAGTAGGCGGGGAGATGGTTATTATGATTCGTATAAGAGGCGCAGGGATCGCTCTTTGTCAGCTGACCGCAGCCACCGCAGATAGGGCAAGTTGTTTGGTAGCCAGTATTAACCCCTTTTGCCCATGGTTATTGAAGCTTGATTTTGATTCTCATTGAAGCATCAACTCATTGTGTCAGTCACCCATCCCTGCTCCATCTTTCCTGGTTTGCTTGCAACTTCATGTGCTGTTTACATTTAATGGTAACTTGTTTTCCATAAGTGACGCATGAACATACTGAAATGTTGTTAAAAAAACGGTTGTAGGATATGAACCATTTATCATTTTCTTTTGATTTCTTGTAATAATGACTGTTGGACGTGGATAATCCCCATACGGTAGACCCAACAAATTCCATACAGCCAGACCCAACAAATGCCTTTCATGCTCTATAAACTTGATGGAAGTTTGGATAGGGAATGACCTCCCATAGATGATATGCATTAATGTCAATGAATCTGGTATCAATCTTGGCCCATTTCCAATTAAATGCAGCCTAGCTGTATGGAAACCTGCCCCATCAATGGACGAGACACTGATTGGTAGTATTGGAATTCTCAGTGTAATGATGAGTAGGGTAACTGTACTTCTCTATGGTCATAAACACTTCAGACCAGAAGCAAAAGCTTTTTATGCTCTCACAGAATTTCTTGTCTGCTTTACGTGCGTATGTTCGAGTTTGGTGTAACATGCCTGTGCTTTGATTTCTTGATTCTTTCATGAATTTTAGGAGAGGAGCAAAGAGAACTTTTTAGCCCGGAACACAGTTCTGCCACCATATGCCTACTTTCCTTAGCACAGAGTGCCATCCTTTTTTATCCTCCACCTTTTTTAACCAAACCTATAGCATTGCGTGACACAAACATTCTGTCCCAGGAGAGAGATTTCTGCAGCAGGTTGAAATTTTAGATACACCATCTGCAATCCAACATTGCATGTATTTCTTTTTTTTTTTCTTCCTTCGTTGATTAATAAGGTTTGTTGACTTTTCTTTATTGTAAAACACCAGGAGTCTTGGCGAGTCATTTTAATTGACCTGCTAACCACTACAGCAACTTGCTATATATATTATTGTGATAATGACTACCAATAATTACAAAAACTCTAAATCATGGGGGAAAACCGTGTCCACTGTATGTCAAGATACAACCACGAGGGTGGAGGATGACATTATCATTATGCCCTTTTGATTAAAAAAATAGAAACCTTTAATGTTGGGATATTTTAGTCTTTTATGCGCTCATTGATAATTAAAAGATTGAATTAGTCTTTTTAATTATAATTCTACAATAAAAAAATAATTATAGCCCTAAGGTTAATAAAAATCAGAGTTGTTGACTAAGGGTTTTTATTTTATATTTCACAAACTTTTGAATGGTAAAAATATTTTTTTACCCTGAAGATCAGAAAATAATTGAGTTGTTGACCAAGAGCAATAAAAAAGATAAAAGGTCAGTTATGCATTGAGGGGTGTTTTGGTACTTTCATATTGGTTTATTTGTTATTTTCAAGTTAATGAGGGGTGTTTTAGTAATTTTGCAATTATTTTTTTATTTGAAAAGGTTACGGCGCATGTGATTATGTGCCAACGTGTTGGTGGTGTCTGCACTCTTTCAACAATGTGTGTGATGTCACCGGTTGTCCAAATCTAGTCATTCACTATGTCCTTAAAAGCGCCACCACGTCCCCTATCTGCTGGTGTAGCTCGTGACTACAGTTGATGGACTGTTTATCTGTGGTCGGTGTTTATTTTTTTCTTTCTCCTTTTCCCTCTCTCCAAGAGTAAGTACATGTATGTCCTCTTTTCTTTTTCTTTTTTCAATTCCAGTCCTTATGTTTTAGATGGCTTAATTTCATCTTTGATCCTTTTGCAAAAGTTTTTATTATTTCAATTCAGTCTTTAAATTATAATTTGTCATATATTGTTTTTTCGAAGTCGATCCTTATTCTTTTGATTTCTTATTTTGACCCATAGCTTTTTTGTTAGAGTTTTATTGGTTTTCAATTTTGTCCTTCGATCAAAGTTTATGTTTTTTTTTTTCGATTGAACCCTCCAATTTAATTTTTTTAGATGCCCTCAAAGTTATTTTTAAAATTTTGATTTCCACCAGCATTCTTTTAACACTAATTCATGATATTCTACTATGTTTTTATAATAAAAATTAATAACTAAAAAATGTTATTTTCCAGTTTTTTTTTTTTTAGGATGCACCCCAACATAAAAAAAATATAGTTTTTATCTAAATGATACAACAAAATTGATGCCGACATGGGCTAAGAATATAGGGTTTGTTCCAAGTAAAAACTCTAAAAAACTAAAAATATCATAAATATAAGAAGAAAACTAAAATATTTAATTTTTATTTATTTATATCTTCACTTGCCGAAAAGCTATTGCAATATTATATAGAAAAAAATAGAAAACTCTAATAATATTGAATAGAAAAAATAAATTAAGAAAAATATTCTCTTCAAATAGAAAAAAAAAAGCATCATAAATTTTTTTTAAAAAAAGTTCATGCAGCAAAAAATATTAGAAAGTAATCCATTTTTTTATATAAAAAAAAAACTTGTCATAAAATTCACTTTAAAAGGAAACGGAGTCTAAATTCTAAATATGGAAATGCATTGTTTATTTTCAACAAAAATGTATCCGAAATTATATTTGATGAACAGACTAATAAAATTACATGGAGAATACTATATATCAAGAAATGACCTTTGATTTCTATTTCAAGAGTAGTATTCAAAATAGCCAAGGAAAATCACGTGTGTTATGGGTGTGAAAGATACTAAATAAATAAATAGGAGGAGAAAAAAATGAGTGGACGAAAAAAAGTAGGATATAAAAAATAAGAGAGCGTGTGGAGGGGAGGGGGGCCCACACTTTGAATAGGAAGGAGAGTGCGCTCCAGCTGCAAGGGCGGACTTGAAATCAAATTTCAAATTTACTCTTTTTTTTTTTTTCAATTTTCTTATATATATTAAAAAATTTATTGCAGTGTTAATTCACCTATTTTTTTAAAAAATTATATGCTAATTACTCCATTTATCTCTCTACTTGTGTTTGTCTTTGATATATTTTAAGAGCCCGAAGCCGGCCCCCTTAACTGACATGTCTGAAAAGAACATAGTGTCTATCAGAGCTGGTTCTCTGATTTTCTTACTTGCATGGACAAGATCCGTTGGTCTTTGACACCTGTAATTTCTCATTCTTATTCTTATTTTTTAAAATTTATTTTTAATATCAACACTTCAAAATAATTTAAAAAATTAGATTTAATTAATCTCACATAAAATAAACCAAAACATATAATGAAATCTGATTTAAAATATATTTTTTTCTTAAAAAATATTAAGATAACAATATATGGGATTGACTTTCATTTCATGTCTTAACCCATCAAACTCACGACCTAAATCATAGACTCCATTAAGTTAAATAATTTTTTTTAATTTATTTTTTACCTAAATATACAAAATTATAAAATTCTTTTTTTGAAAAAATAATTACAATATGAAATTGGAATTAAAAAATTGAATAAAAAAAGAGAGACAACAATATATTGGATCAACCCGGGTTCCGTAGCTTAATCTGTCAAACTTGTGGCCGAGGTCATGGACTTCATTGTATTTAATAATTTTATTTTTCAAATTTTATTTTTTGACTAAACATATAATAATAGAAATACATGAACTTTCTCTCTTTTCTCTCAAATTTAAAGACTGAAAAATAAATAAAATGATTTTTTAGATCAAAATTAAAATTTTAAAAACTAGAGGGACCGTGAAAGTTGAAAAGAGAAAATAAAAGGATAAAAATGAATTTTTTGAATCAAAATTTAGATTGGTAATGATATTTCTCTATATTTTACACTTTAATCTCCTATATTTTAATTAGCCCCAAACTTCACAAATTCCAACAGATAAAAAATTAATTTGGGCATAGAAAAACACAATAATAATAATAATAAAAGTTGAAGACAAAAAAAGAAAGTACTACAATAAATATCCCAGGTGCTGTAGTATATTTTATAATAGGCAACCCAATTTTTTTTTTTTAACACGAAGATTACTGATGCTTTTAAATTATTAGTGTATAAAAAGTCCACAAATGGCTAGATAATTTGTTAGTTATTCTTGCTTGAAATTTGTTGCTATCTAAGTTATACTATGTGAACATAATTTCTACAGATTGAATTTAAGAAAATTTCACCTAAAAAAAAGTTCCTTGCTGATAATTTATCTATGTATTTGGATGGGATGTATAGCGTCCCCCTCCCAAAATAAATAAATAAAACTTTATGTTTTAGTCCAATAATCTTGAAAAAATTTAATTATAATCTTCAAAAATATACATACAGCATAAAATAAAAATAATAAAAAAGTACAGGATATAGCAGGTAAAACAAGTAAAGCCGGTGACAATACGGCACATGACAGGTCGTTTCCATGGCAGTTGGGAAGCATTAAGTTTGCCTTCTCTTTCTTACAGATCACACTCTCTCTCTAACAACCTCTGGATTTTAAAATTCTCTTTGTCTCTCCAAATTCTTTTATTGATTCTCAAAAAAAAAAAAAAAACTGAAAACACTCAGTTTGGATAGCATTTTAATTGAGCAAGGTAATGAAGTGCTTGTATTTGCATTTAAACTTGTGCTGTCTGGTTTCTTCGCTCAACCCCATGAAGCTTCTCTCTTCCTTTCCCTAATGCTCTCTCTTTTGTGCTCTCAGTTTCTTCTATCCAAATTTAGCTATGTTTATTTCGATTAAAAATTTGCTTTTTAACGGTACTAGTATTGTGACACACACACTCACACTCTTTTTAGAGCCAAATTATGTAGAGCTACAGAGTTTTTAAGCAACGAGGAGTTCCGTCTTCTTTTTTATTTTTGCCTGTTTGAAAAGAAGGAAACATAAATGACATACAATGATTTATTTTTTTTTATCGTTAACTTAAGGTGATTTACAAGTTTGAATTTTTTTTTTTTTGCTTTCTTTTATTTTCTCACGTACAATTCAAATTCTTCAAAGAGCCACTCTGCTTCACTATTAGTTGAATCATGTTCCTTTTTTTTTGTGTCTGTATACTGCGCTTAAATCTGGTTGATTAAGATTGTTTACATTTAATTCAACTTTGATTCTTCTAAATTAGTTAAATATTGATTCGAGCTGATGTAATAGGTACTTTATAAGGCTGTTTGGAATCAATTCTTTGTAGAATTGAATTGATTTCTAAGTAATAGATTTGATTAAAGAATTCTTATGTTCGGAATGAAATCTTTTGGGTGATAGAATTCTTTTAAATTATGAAATTTAAAATTTATACCACGTTAACCTTCTGATAAAGAAAACGATAGATTGCTTTTAGGAGGGAGAGATCAGATTGGTTTACAGCTAGTTTATGCAAGATTTAGGATTTTGGGCTATTTATTGTTAGTTTAACTTGGTTAAAATTCTGGGTTTTGATCAAGAATATTTGCGAGTGAGAAGATGTTTGGGACTGAGCTGTGTTCTTCTAGGATTCTTTCACCTTTCAGAGAGGAAAGTGGTGATGAAGAGCTGTCTGTGCTTCCTAGGCACACTAAAGTCGTTGTGACTGGAAATAATAGAACAAAGTCTGTGTTGGTTGGTTTACAAGGCGTGGTCAAGAAGGCTCTTGGTCTTGGTGGTTGGCATTGGTTGGTATATTTGCTTCTTCCTTTTCCTTTTTCCCATTCACCTTTTCTATTCCTAATTAGTCTTTCATGTGTAAGTATTGTCCGCTAATTCAATGTTAATTTGATCTGGTTTTATTTTCTTTTCAATCATGGATATTTGAGCTTATTATTCACTAGTGCAGCGATCAATAAGATTTTAATTTTTGGCTGTTGAAAAGGATGTATTATTTTTGGTTTGTCTCTGTTTTATTCTTGTATGCAAATTTATCTGGTTTTGAGTTCTTAAACCAAAGGATCAAATGGAAGAAAAAGACCATGCTTGTCATTTATTTCGCTCATCTTATTTTATCATGTCCGTAAATTGTTTTACCAAATTTAATCGTGGTCTAGATTTGTGAAGTTATATCTCTTATCCAACTCTTCCATGCTTGGTTTTATTTTCCTTTTTCGAGAATCCGTGTTTGGTTTTGTGCTTTCCTTATTTGAGGCAGGGCATGCTAATGGTACATTAATAAATTTCGTTTATAGGTTTAAATATCAATTCCCCTCTTACAAAAAAGAAGAAGTCTGGATCTTAATTCTTCTGCAGAAAGTACAAAACTTGATCTTATTCCTCGGTGAAACCTCCCATGTCTGATGTTAGTAAACACTTGTTATAAACGCTCTTCAGACACTAGCATAAGTCGCTGTTATGACAACTGCTGAATTTTGAATAGTGATATGCTGTCTCTGTCTAGTATTTTAACCTCATTATTTACTTTTTGTGGTTCAAATTTATTAAAGAGTATAGGTTTTGAGTTCACATATTCTGTAGCGCACAAGGCTTGTTCGGAGATTTGATTTGATTTTTTACTTTTGAATTTCTCCAAGAAAGTTCTCTTTAGCTATAAAATTGTTTTTCTTTATAAGTGAGTAAATTTGTATGATTTGGTTTTGGAAGTTATAACTTTAAACACACTTTTTGAACTGGTTACAAAAACCACACTCAGATTTATTATATTATCTCGTGGCTGTGTTTTCTAAACTACGTTGAGTTTTCTTAATTACATGAGATTTTAAATATTGTCTAGGAAGGTAAAATGATGATTGATGGTTTTGTAATTTTTGGGATGCCCTATTCTTCTGACGTATTTCTAGTGAGGCCTTTGCAATCTTTCCTTTTAGTTACTATTGTCTGGGGATTATCCTTCTATTTCTATATTCAGCTCTGCTGTATTTTCTGTATTCTGTATCCATTGTGGTTTATGTGATGCGTACTTACAAGTCTCAAATGCTTGGATGGTCAAGGTTTTGAAAAATGGATCTGAAGTTAAGCTTCAAAGGAATGCATTGAGTGTGCTGGAACATCCGACGGGAAATGAAGTAGATGATGATAACGATTATGATACCAGCAGCGGCTCTGACATTGGTGAACATGATTTCTGTATGCCTCTGATAAACCAAGTCTAGTTTGATGTCACTTTCGTTGGTGGTTATTTGAAACTTGTATCTTCTCTGATATTGTTTTCCCTTGGGCAGATAGAGGCAGCGGGTTCCAAAAAATTAGCAAGCCAAGGGTTAGACCAACCAGGCCATGGGTTCCATCTGCACCTGCAAAGACAACAAGTGAGAGCAGTAACAGAGATGTTCAATCCATTATTCACATGCCTGTGCTGGTAAGAGATATTTGAACCACTTCATTGAATTGCTTGCCATGTTTGATTTTGTGTCCTCGTTCATCAAACATTATGCACAAAGATTTATAGCTTTGCAAAAACTTCTATTAACTTTTGTTGATGCTTTAGACGGTGAACTTGGCAAGACTGGGAACTGAATCATTGCGGAGATATTGCAAGGAATTCAAACTTGTGAGTCTTATTATCCTGCTTGATTCTTTCTATCAACTACTAGAATTCCTAGAAATTCTTTTAACTCAGGGTTCTGCAATTTTAAATTAGCCGGGTGTCAACTCTCAGTCATCAAGGGAACAGATGCTTAATGCTGCGCAAATTCATTTTCTTTCACAGGTTTGCCTCTCAACTCGCTCTGTCCTTGCATCTCCTCCTCTTGCCCATAAATTTAACATTTTTGTATTGATGCAGCGACCATTGGATGAGATGCAAGAGGTTGCAGAATTCACCCGTGTGGCAAAGAGACTGAAAGAGAAGGACAAACCGTCTGAGTGAGAAATCTGGATGTACAAGGCCGTGTATAATATAATAACCCTAACCTTTAGTTCAGATCCTAATTATATATTGGCATGGAAAACCATATTCTTCCTCCCCTGAATTCTAACCATGTAATGCCGGCAGATCCCCTAGTTAGATGTTTCGAAGTCTATTAGTTAGAATCACTTGCCTTAGTTAAATTATATATATAATGTGGATTTGTGGAGCAGAGATTGGAAACCATGATCACTGGTACTTGGAATGGATTATGATTTTGCAAATGTCTCTGATCATTGATCCTCAAAGTAGTTGTTAAATCAAGTGTCAAGTTGCAAGAAATTGTGAATTTCAGGTTTGAAATTAAATCATGAATGCTTATTGTGAGCAATTGGATTTTATTTGAACAGTAGTTTTGTAAAATCTTAGCTGTGGAAGGGTGATCATAGAAGAACAGACAAGTTTTGTATCACACATTTTACTATTAACCCCTACAATGTTATTATCGTTTTGTCATTCCCAAAAAAAAATTAAATGTCTTGGTGTTCGGGTGGGGTATTTGAGTTTTTTTTTTTACAGCCATTAGAAATTAAAAAATTGATTGATGGTATAGGTTTTTTTAAAATAATATTTATTTTTTATTTTTAAAATTTATTTTTGATATTAAAATAATATAAAAACACACAAAAAAAACTATTTTTAAACAAAAAAATAGAAAATTGTATTTATTTCGTTCAATTCTTTTTTTCTCTTGTCTCTTTTTATGTTTATTTTTTTCTTATAAAGTAATTATTGGTGATTATATATCTGTAGCACTTTAAATTTTTTGGAAGATTTTTAAAAGGGTGAGTTAATGAAATAAGTTTACATATAAATAGATCAAACCAATTTTTTTTATCTGTCCCTGTTACTATCTTGGCTTCGAATTCCCCCATAAAAGAAACTTCATATTAAAGAGATCATTGGCTGTCCTCATCTTTTTATTTTTAAGGTGAGGATATTCTCGTTTCTATATTTATATTTGATGTTTTTGAACTAGCTAGAGAAAATGCGTCATTATCCATGAAGAAAAGTTATATCTGATCATACAATAACAGTTCCACAAGGCTTGGAGCACCAACCATTTACGGTTTCATAAATGTCCAAGTTAGTAATAAAATATTTATAAATAGATCCTAAGAACAGAAAATACTTCTGCAGTCCCATCATTCATCTCTTCTACGTTTTTTTCTGATTTAGTAGAGGATATATTCTTCTGAGGGCGGTTTCCAATTCACCGGAAACCGCTCTTCATATCGAATTTTGTTTCACTCTGAGTAAATCTAACATTGTTTCTTCCTGAATGACAAACCGCTCTTCATAAAAGGTTGAATACTTTTTTATCAGCAGGAACCTTGTCATTCCTATTTTATCCAGAATCAAAAGCTGCAAAAGAGATGGCTGCAACTAACCAGTTTTCATCTCTTCAACAGCCTTGTAAATGGGTGAAGGGTAAAGTTATTGGATCTGGGTCACATGGAACTGTTCATTTAGCCATCAATAAGGTCACTGGTGGACTTTTTGTGGCAAAAAGTG
The DNA here is from genome assembly GCF_000002775.5 of Populus trichocarpa. Classification (NCBI taxonomy): domain Eukaryota; kingdom Viridiplantae; phylum Streptophyta; class Magnoliopsida; order Malpighiales; family Salicaceae; genus Populus; species Populus trichocarpa. Next base: position 14,854,956 of record NC_037287.2, on the reverse strand, counting down.
CACTTTCTGGGGTTGATAGTAAATATTTAGAGCATGAGGCTAACATTCTTGAGAGCTTGGATTCGCCTTATATGATTCGGTGTATGGGGAAGGGCTGGCAAAAAGGATCAGATGGTGATGCTAAACTTAATGTTTTCATAGAGTATATGGCTGGAGGGAGCCTGTCAGATATGGCTGAGAAATTTGGTGGGGCACTAGAAGAGGAAGTAATTCGTTTATATACCAAACAGATACTTAATGGTCTGAAGTATCTTCATGAAAATGGGATCGTTCATTGTGATCTCAAGTGCAAGAATGTGCTACTAGGCTTGTCAGGAAACATTAAGTTAGCAGATTTCGGATGTGCTAAGAGGCTGAAAGACCTGGACAGAAATGGAAAGTTCGCCTATTCCTGGCAATCTGTAGGGGGGACTCCATTGTGGATGGCCCCTGAAGTTTTAAGAAAGGAAGGCTTAGATTTTGCTTCAGATATTTGGTCCTTGGGATGCGCAGTTATTGAAATGGCAACCGGGAGGCCTCCTTGGGGTTATAAGGCATCGAATCCAATGGCGGTTGTATTGAAGATTGCATGTAGCAATGAGAGGCCTAATTTTCCAGTTCATTTCTCTGAAGAAGGGATGGATTTCCTGGCTAAATGTCTCGAGAGGAATCCCGAAAGTAGGTGGACAGCAGAAGAATTGCTGGATCACCCTTTTATTACAGGAAATTCGCAGAAGAAATACGTATGCTCTCCTGCGAGTGTTCTGGACAATATTGGAACTTACGAGGAGGATTATGATTCAGATGAATCAGGGAATCCTGATGAACACCTGCGATGGAATCCTTTTTCGATGAGGAATTGCGGAAAACCAAAAATAATAGCAATGAGGCAGCATGCTGACAATGATTTTGTATCCTCGGGAGATTGGATTACTGTTAGATCAGGTTGAAAGAAATGCGATTTAATTTCTGATCCATGTCTTGTAAGATATTCAGAACTAGGAAGATGTACATGTAGGAATAAAATACATTGGCTGTACATTACTTATTTATCTTTCTTTTACAGATCTTGTCTAAAATCAAATCATATGATACTACTACTCTTAGCACTCTATTTTATGCTGTTAGCAGATGGAAATTCATCCATCCGTGAAATAAAACATACAGGGTTACGTATTCCTGCTGATATCTAGATTCTGAAATATTCATTTTGAAGGCTCGCCCCATATTTGAGGTTGAAGATGATAAAAAAAAAAACTGTTATTTCCTGGTTTATTATACAAGGAAAAACCCTCGTTTCGACACGCACATGCAGTTGACTGCAACCAATGTACTTAGTTATAGTTATGGAAAAGGAAAACCTTGTTTTTTTCTTCTCTTTTTCAAGGACTAAAAATCTGATCTAATGCTAATTTGGCAGACATGGGAACATTAGCATTTAGATGGCTATTAGCTTGCAGGAAAAACTTGATCTTCTTTGATTTCTTATCATCTGTGTTTAGCTAATCATCAAAGTCCAACGGTTAAGATTTCAACAATCTTCGCTTGCAATTTTAGATTAAGGTTGTGGGAGACTTCCAACGTCATGTAATATAAAGTCCATTAAATAAACCTTCGATCAAACCAAATAAATAAATAAAAACTTTACGAAATTAATTATCTACAAATCCCATATGATTTAGTGTGATGCATTTTTAAATCTATAATTTAAACAAAACACACATGATTATATATTTTATTATTATTTTGTTGCCTAAGTTTAAGTTCAAGATGCGCTATTGAACTTAAGACTAATTTTAACGTATAAAGGGAGAATCCATGATTATATTACAAGTAAGTCAAAATGATTTATATATAAACAAAGGAGAGTCAGATTCTCACGAAAGAGAAAATTCAAAGAAGCTTGAAGAACGAGAGTTGCACCTAACTATTTGTTTTTCGAAGAAGATGTGAAATGTGAGAGAGAAATACAAAAGGCATTTTACTTGGTTAGGCGTCCAAAAATCAAAGCGAGTAGAGTTCCACACCGTTTACCAAGAGCGTTAGACCAAATCCCACCATCAACATCTATTTTTTCTTATTCTACGCCATTAATTATCTCATGACTTAAAAAAATAATATTCTCCCGTATAAACAGGGTTAATGATACTAGCTATTTATTTATTTATTTTTAAAAGATAATAATGTGCTTGTTTTTCAGTGAAAGTCGTTCTCGGACACGAAAGTACACCCCCTCTTCCTCCCTGCCAAAAAAGAAAAAAGAAAACCATTTCCGTAATCCCGTTGGCTTGCCTCAAGACAAGCCACCGTAATTCGAATTCATAAACTTCTCCTTTTCAATCCAGTGATTCAGGTAAACTGTTTGAGCTCAAAGAGCTACAGATTGTGTGAATCAAATACTTTCTGATTCGGTGATTTTGATTTTGTTTAGGGTTTTGGAGAATATTATTGTTTAGTTGTTTGTTACTATTATAATTGCGATGTCTGTGTTTGTTGATTGTGGAAAACAGTGTTGGTGATTGGAGGATAAAGAGAGAAGAATCATACGATGATGATGAAGCAGTGGAGGAGATAGAAAATAGTATGGGAGGTTGTTGCTGTGGTTCCGCTAATGGAGCTGCTGATCAATTTAATAACGCACCGCCTTTTTTTTATGTTAGTTCAATATCCATCCCTTGCCTTTCCTTCGTTTTTTTTGCTAATTGAAAACTGATACTGATGCCATGAGTAAAGTAGGCTACTCGTAGCGAATGACTGGTTAACTGTTGCTGTTAAGGTTCAATTTGCTTAGGATATTAGATAATTAATGAGATATCGTTAGGGATGTCATTTGCTTTTAATCTTCTGGAAATTACGTTATTAATTTATTGGAATTGACTGTTCTTGTTGTGCTTCATGTGAGATCGTTTATAGATAGATAGATATTCATGTTGCTGATGGTCAATTGGATATTACTTGCCAGATTTTGCTTGTATACTAGACTCAGTTCCAGGTTTACTATTTTCTTATATTTATCGCAACTCGTTTTCTCTGCAGTACCCCAGAACATCAGAAGAGCATGTCTCATTGTCATCACACCAAGCACCGGGGTCTGTCCTCCAATCCACCGGGCTCTTGGTTGATACAAACCTGGACACGTCAGTGCCTGATGCCTATAGACCACCTCCTGCACCTATCCCATTTGATGCAGCTGTAGGACGTCCTCAAACCCCGGGAAGGTTGAGAGAGGTTCGTGGTGACAAGAACCATGGAGCTTTGCAGACCACAACTTCCGCTTCTGGACAAGAAAACACTGCCTTGAATACTCGGGAACCTTTGGCTAAGTGTGAAGATGCGAAGGACTTAGACTGCAAAGTGCAAATCAATTCAGAACCTGGTTCGGCGAAGGAGTTAGAAATTGAGCTTTCAAAGCTAGTTGAGCCTCTTGTTTCAGCAACAGAGGAGGAGGAGGAGGAGGAGGAGGAGGATTGTCCTATCTGTCTGGAAGGTATAATGCCCTTACTAAATTCTTTCTTTAATCGTATGTTTGTGGCTTATGGCAGTGAAATTGCTTCTACTATTTGGATGTTTTAGCTGCACTCTTCTTTCTCTTGTGCAGAGTATGATATAGAGAATCCAAAACTTACCACAAAATGCGAGCATCACTATCATCTTTCGTGCATTCTTGAATGGATGGAAAGAAGTGAAAGTTGTCCTGTTTGCGACAAGGTTTGCCCAACTATATTTTGATCATTTGCTTTTATGGGATTTTCTTAATATGCATGATATCCACATGGTTCTTTTTTTTTTCACATTGCAGGAAATGATATTTGACCCTCCTATTGATTAGTAGCTTTGCAGAAAATTTGTTGAAGGTCAACTTTTCTTAGCTGTTTGATATCAAGTTTGCAAAGCAGAAGTTACAAATGCACAAGAGTTTTGAGTTTTTCTTTTCTGTGCCCACTATTTGGTGGTTGCCATAGATTTGGCTGTAGCTATTTCCTTTTCTTTTCTTTGAAGAGTCGGTCCTTGCTTGAATGCCATGTTGTTGTATCCTCTCTTTGTCAAACCTTAAAAATCTTAAAGGAAATGAGGGGAAAAAAGTTTGGGGTGGTGAGGAAGAAGATGAAAAGAGAGGACAGAGGTTGGCCCTACACCACAACTGATGTCCATCACTTGGTGGTTATAATAGAACACAGGTGGGCTCTTTCTTTCCTTCTCCTTCTCCTAGTATAGCTTTACTGCAATTCATGCTCTGAAATACTCTTAGCAGTTGCTTTCCTTTTCCTTCTACCAATTAAATTGGTCTGTAAATCGTATATAGTTGTTTTTGTCTTAAGTTCATCTGTTTGTGAGTTTGATTGATAGTGGGGGAATTGATCGGTGTAAGGAAAGTTGGGGAAGGATCAAAAGAAGGGGCTTTTTGTTTAGATGATTCATGTAAATAACACGCAGTCTAATATACACTTCAAGGTTTGATTTTGTCTATTTGCTGATCAATCATTTTTTAGTCTTAGGTTTTGTGCTGATTACTATTCTTCTGACTGTTTCAAGAGGGTGTATCTATACAAACTTTACTCGTATTCATTGGCTGATTGAGATTAGCAACAGGATCTGCTAGTTTTTATCGATACTGGAACTTGTGATGATGGTGCAGGTCAATTATGGGTACAGGTAAAGTTAAGAGCGTGGCTTCTAATAGTGAAGGCACAAGTACTTGCCCTTCAGAAAATTTATGTTAGGGTTTTTTAGTTTAATTTTGTTTAGTCATCAAATGGTTGTGAATCTACCATGATTTTAACTTAATTTTGATTTTTACTCTATTTAAATCCCAACAATTTTGCTGCTTCTATTTCTCTATCGCTTAGAATCAACTAGGCCGCCTTTCTATCGAACGCATTATGCTCTCTTTCTAATCAAGAAGAAACGGAAAGTGTACTGTATTGTTAGCTGGCGAAATGGTGTCAATATTCTTGTAGATGCGTTGGAAAGCAACCTTCATAACATTGAAATATAAATAACAAATAATAAACATGTATTAATTAGTTTTCAAACATAGAATATGTACAAAGCACATCAAGCATATCACAATAAGAATCAAATAAACAAAACTTAGCCTTAATAAACTTAGTCATTATGTCACGAGGGACATCTTGATGAAATATTATATAAAAGGAGTAAAAATAAAAAAATAATTCTTTATTTAGTTTTATTGTTAATAGAAACCCTAACTAGTCTTAAGATATTTTTGAGTAAGAGACTGATTATGCTAAAAAAAAGATGAAAATCACCTTAAAACATCTTACTTAAGTTAAACTGCATTATATACCAATATTTTATCTAAACTAAATAATTGTATTTGTTTGGAGGTAAAAATTCATAGGATAGTGATTTGAGATTTAGGCTTGACAATGAAGCCTAATCCTCACTTTTTAGATTATGGGATTCGAGATGATAGTAAACGAAACCTGATTTTTGAATTGTTTCCTTTGATTACCTAATTTACATTAACCCGCCATCTATTAACTATTTAACCAAGCATGATCACCATAAATAACCACAAATATTTTAACCAATGTAATTAATATAAATAAGCATAACCAAATAACCAAATGTGAAAAGAAAATCATACATTATTAATTTATCCAAAACAACATACACATCAATATATATTTGCAGTTAAAAAATTATCAAAATAAATTATAAAATTATTTGAATAACAAATAAATCACATACGAAGATTAAAATTGACATTTACGAGTCTTCAGAATTAACTGGAACGGGAAGAAAATTGCTAAAAACAGAAACAACCTTGATATGTGGACTATACACCGTGATTAACATGTTAGCTTATGAAGCTTCGTTGCACGCGCCCAGGGTAGGGAGATGTGTGGACCACTCTGCAAGGTGCCAAACTTGTTCTTCTTCCTATTGGTGTGGGTGGTGTCAACCACCTCCACCAAAGCTGGAAGATCGGAGATATAAGGTTAGGAATGTGGCTGTTTTTACTAGATTGTTGTTATTTTTTTTCTCTTTCTTGTGCTAGAGTTTTTGTTAGTTTATTTTGCAAGAGTTTTTTTTTTTCAATTTATCTCTTTTATAAAATTGTTTTTAAATAACCACTTTAATTTGATATCTTATTTAATATGTTGATTATTGCTAAAAGCATTAATTCATACAGAATAAAGAAATTTAAAAAACATAATAAATGAAATTAAGAATGAAGCATCCATGATAAAGATTAAGGTTTTCGAGTAAAATTTAAAATTAATCAAATTCAATAATTGTCGAACTCTAAAATCTCATGGATGGGAAGTGCTATTTGTGATGGTATTGACCTCTAGCCCATACAAATAAAAACTATGGTGTGCTTTTTTTTTTAAAAAAAAATAACCAAAGTTAACTACTTGAGCGGCAGCCACAAGAAATGTTCATGGCAAGGAAAAAAAGATCTTTTGTGGGAAATTTGTGAGAAAAAAAAATAAAAAACAGAAGAAAAGTCAAATCGCAATACTTAGGTTTGGTGGGACATTTGTTTTTTATTAAGTTCACTATCAACGCTTCACTACATTTTTTAATACATTCAAGTTGGTTTAAGGATTATACCTAACCATAAATATATATTTTTCTATGAAATCAATATTATTTTAATAGGAATCTATTTAGATTTCCGATTCAACCCAATAAAAAATGAAAATAAATCAAAATTCATTTAATTCTTCAATGGGTTCAAATAAAACTCGAAAATGAAAATCTTAATTTCTTCTATTTGTAGTTTCGAAACTACTTTAAAGAGTATTTTAATCATGATGAGCAAGGTTAATTGATAGATCATAGTATAGCGGTTGGAATTATTAAAAATTATCAATAAGACTAATTTTATCGAATGGTTGTTTTCGAAATCTCAACTGTTAGATTTATAAAATCCAACAATTGGTTCCAAGCATTTTAGGAAAAGATTTTCAAAAATTGTTTCCTTAGTAAAATTAAGATATTCTACCCTTTTTTCTCTTTTCCGACTACCCACCAGTTACCGCTTCCAACCCATCACAAACCTGCTAATGTTTTAATTATTATTAGCTATCTAACTCGCGTTTCGCAGTAGATTTTTTTTTTTTTCAAAAAATATCAACTATTCAAGCAGCTTTGATATGTTTTTTTATATTAAAAATTCAAAGTATAAGTCGAAAAGTTTATTCAAGCATCTAATTAAATAAATCAATAACTATTTATGTAAATAAACGAAAAGGATAATTAACAATAACCAAAAGAAAATTGAAAAAACATAAGAGATGAATGTAGATCAAGATATTCAATCAAATAAAATGAGACATTGATCTGATTGTGTTTATTGAACTTGTTTATTTAAATCAATAAAAGATAAATTCACACCCTAAAAAACTCATGACCTAAAAGATCATCGCAAATGAAACTGATTGAATAACTCACGCCTTAAAAAAATATCATGCAAGACCCAACACATCAACAATATTATTTAAAAATAAATATTTTTTATTTTTAGAAATAATATCTCGAAAACTCAAACACAAACAAAACAATTCTCAAAAAACTTATATTAAAAAATAGCATGCAAAACCCGTAATCTAGGATATGAGACCGTGATAAATTTATTGGAATTTTTTTTGAAGATAATCACAAAATCATTTTAAAAAAAAAACTAATGAAGAACGATAAGATTGCATAAAGCTGAATCCCCGATAAAACAATTATCGAAAGATGAAACCAAGAAAAAAGACAATTACACAAAAGGAACTAAAAAAATTAAGGGTGAAAAAACGCATTAATTAGAGGGCAAATAAAAATTTTCAGTTAGAGGGTTAAATGGAACTGAAAAATAACTTTAACAAAAAAAAAAAAAAACTTTGATTAAAAGATGAAATTGAAAGCAAAAAAAACCTAAAAAAAAAGGCCAAGGAAAAACATTAAAAAAAATAAAGACTGAAATGAAAAACAAAACATTTGAAAAATTATAATTGAATGACTAAATTAAAAAGAAAAAAAAACTTCTATAAAAGGAATAAGAACAAAATAAGAAATTAAAAACAATGAGGGCTAATATTAAAAATAAAATAAAATGATACATTGTAATTGAAGGGCTAAATTAAAAAATAAAACTTCTTTAAAAGGAATAAAAATGAAATAAAAAGTTAAAAGAATGGGGACTAAAATAAAACATATGAGAAAGTGTAATTGAATGATTGAATTGCAAAACAAAAAAACATCTATAAAAAGAATAAAAACAAAATAAGAAATTAAAAGAATGGGGACTAAAATTAAAAAATAAAAAACAAAGAGAATAAAGATGTACTTTATCTCTCGGGAGAGAGAAAAGAAGAGGAAAAAAACAAATGATTGCCGGTGAAAATCCGACCATTATACGCTGACATGCGCCCCCTAAAGTAGAAGAGAACATGACTGCACATCAAGGGATTCAACAGAAGCCCAGATTTGGCCATTAGGTGGCGTCACACGTGTCGCCTGAATGGCGTGTTATCAACACGCGCCAATAGTTTTTTGATTTAAATATTCAAAAGTAAACATGAAAAATACCAAAACACCTCTCATGACCCAATTAATTACACAAAATACCCATATGAAAGTGTAAACATATCCCCAAGTGCTATTGTTTTGTCTAATCTAAGGTTAAATTCATACTTGTACTATACATGGACAATAAAAAACCAAAAAAAACATTGTCCAGCAGCCTAATAATTTTTTGATCTCGGAGAAAAGGAAGTATTTTTACTGTTAAGAATCTTTTATAAAGTCAAGAAAACCCTTAGTCAACAATTTTAAATTTTGTTGATTTTGAAGGTAAAAGTAAGGTTGTCAATTCTGTTTCGGTAGGTGTTTTGTTTTTTCAATTGAAATGAAATGTTTCAGTTTCAGAGTGTTTCGGCGTGCCGTTTCGGGGTTTTACTGTTTATATATATATATATATATATATATATATATATATATATATATATATTCAACAAACATAATTTAAATTCAAGATAAATTAATTATAAATTATGCAATACAAACACAATGCCAAACAAATATAATTTCAAAATTTAAAATATTTCTAAATAGTCAAGATTAAATAGATCTTTAACTTAAAGTAATTCAACTTAAACAAAATATTAAAATATTATGAAAGTAAAATATTTTAACACAAATATTTTAAATATAAAGTTAGGTCAACGTTATCAAGGCTAATGAAATCTAAAACATTTCTTGTTTTGCTCAAATTCTTACAAAGTATAAACATGAAAAAAAAACAACATGAATATAAACCATATATATCAGTGATAAATCTAATTTTAAAAAATTAATATCATTGTTAATGAAAATAGTAATAATATTTTTCAATATTATTATTAATATCATTGTTATTAAAAATAGTAATGAAAAAGAGATTTTTATACTTGGGTGGTTTAATTAATGAAGTTGAACAAGGTTCAATTTGATTCAATGGTTTTTCAAGAGCGGAACGGAACATATGGAATGGAACCGGAATGTTCCGGTTGAAATTTAGCTGAAAAATCCGGAACGGACCGAGATTTAAAATGAGATGAAAATTGTTCCGTTTTTTAAACTGGTATGGAATGTTTCGGTCATTCCGGGCGAAACGGAATGAAATTGACAACCTTGAGTAAAAGAGTATTTTTACTATTTTAAAAAATAAAAAAATATATATACCTCAAAGCATTTTTTTAATGATCAATAGGCTAGTGAAAAAAACTAAAAACACCTCAATCTCAAGGCTTAATTTTTTTTCATTAAAAAATAATTAAGTAATTTTATTATTACAATTCACAGTCTCTTACTATAGTAAAAACAGCACGTGGTTTAAAAGTATATGATAATGTTAATGTTAATGTTAATTACCCTTCAAAGGATTGGTGTCATAAAGAAAGCTCATTGAACCCATGTTTTTATCTTTGCTAACTTCTATATATATATATATATATATATATATATATATATATATATGAAAAGCGCAATACTCTTTGTTAATTGTGTGATAACCATACATGTCATTTTAACATATTATTAGTATTTATCCCTTCCACAAAATATTGGCAAAGAAAAAAAAAGGGTTTATTTTTATTGGATTTTGCTTTAATTTGTTTCCAAGTTTAGATTTTTTTCCCTTAATTACCATTCCTTTCTTGATACTAATCTTAATTATCATCCACCCAAATAATAAAATCTCTGTCTGTTCAATTAGATCCCAAATGTCCAAAACTTTCCAATTGGATTCGTGTGTGCTGGCAGCCACTGGACATTTTTTTCTTCGAACTCTCCAAACCTCGATCTTCTTGTCCCTCGTGTCCCCTTTCCAACTTTGTTGTGCTGGACATATTTGGCTGCTTTGAAAGAAAAAAACCCAGAATAGGAAATCCAATTCAAGACCAAGAAATGAGGTAATATCTTGAAAACCAGAGTAGAGTTAAGGTTGCCTTACACCTGCTCTTGTCCTGTAATATTTTTTATCATGTTCAAGATTTATGTCTACTTTTAGTTCTCTTATCAGATTTGTGTCTCTTAAATTCTTGATTTGTTGTCTGCACTAACTTATGAAAACAGAGCAAATAAAAAGAGAGTTTTGTTGCTATGTTTTTTATGGATTTTTTTTTCTTTTGTTGATTTTTGATTTACGAGGTTTAAGGAGGAGATAGAAAAAAAAATAGAATCAGGTTCATGGCAGGATGGTTAATTTTAACAAATGGGTCTTCTTTAGATTGTCCTGATGATATTATTTATAGATACAAGGGTGGTGGTGGTTGTCCAGATATTAATCATCCTATGAAGGATGAGATTAAGGAGTGTATTGTTGTTGATGATTCCGATGAGGATGATTGTGATTGTGAGGATAAAGTAGTATGCTTGTTTGATGAAGTGGTTTCGATTTTTTTGAATGAGGCTGCAGATGGAGGGTGTATTAGGCCTATTCCAGCATTGCTCGGTGATGGGCAATCGTTAGATTTGTTCAAACTCTTTTGGGTTGTGAGAAAGAGAGGTGGGTTTGATTTGGTAAATGGTTTTTGGAGCTTTGTGGCTAAAGAATTAGGGCTGGATCTTCGATTTTCGCCTTCAGTTAAATTGATTTATATTAAGTATTTGTATGAGTTGGAAAAATGTATGAAGATTTGTAGCGATGAGAAGTTAAGAAAGGAGATGCATCAATGTGATGGGAATTTGAGTTTTTCGTTGTTGGAGCTAGAGATGCAGTTTAGAAGTTTGTTATTGCTTAGATGTGATAGAAAGCAGGGAGATGGTAAATTTGCTTCACTAGGATATAAGGTAAATGGCAGGTACATTGAAACAGACACTGGGAAGAGAAAAATAGGTTTGTTAGGCACCAAAGATGTACATCGAATACACAATGATGTTGGAGATAGGAATGGTGATGATGATGAAAAGTTTCATGGTGAAAAGGAGAATTACTGTGACGATAGTGATGATGATGTTGTGATCTTGGATCCAAGTATTGCTAAGAAAGAATTCAATTCCCGCAAGAGAAAACGAGAATCTCTAACAAGAATGCTTAACTGGGTAATCCAAATTGCAAAATGTCCTGATGATCCTTCTATTCGAGTAATTCACAGAGGTGATGAGTTGTGGTCCCAAGCAATAAGGGCACGAGAAGCTCTCTTGCAAAGAAGGCATGTCAATCCTAACATCGAACAATCGCTCGTGCAGGTAAATTCTATACTTAAGACATAGTTTCAATTTTTTTCACTGTTTTAAATACTAATATATATTCAGGCTCACTCAAATCTCCATGCAAGGTTTTTTATTTTTGAATAGATTATCGACCGATTGCTAATTTTAAAATGCACAAGATAATTGTTATGGATATATTCACAAAGAACATGGTACAAGAATTTCTATTCAAATGTTATATTTCTTCATCAAATTTGTACCGGGTTTGAAAAATACACTTGACTTATTTTTCATAGTTTTCATGCGTAAATTATTGACAATTTTCAAGATGGAAAACATTTGTTTCCAAACTAAAATTAAAAACATATAATTTCACCCCCTTTATACACGTGCTTTAATGGATATAAAATTACTAGATTGTTTTTCTATATATGTTTAGTTGATATTGTATATTTAACTTTTTCTATAAAAATCTAATAATTTTTGAAGAGTTAATTAGATTTTTTTTCTTTGATAAATTTTTAGTTGAGTAAAAATAAAAATTAATATGTGAAGATTTCGTATAAATTATCATAAATGCAAAACATTAAGATGAATACGATAGAATATTCTTGCATTTTTCTATGAAGAAAATAATTATAATGCGGACAGTTTTTATTTTCTTGATAGAAACTTTATTTCTTTTGTTTGTTATTTTTTTTAGCACATGAATGCATCTTGCAATTTTCTTTCGAAAAAGGAAAACTTCAAATTAAGAAGAAAACTAGAATGAAATCTCTTCTAATTAATATTAATGATGTTAGCCCAAATCTGCTACGTTGTTAGCTCCCCAAATGGTCTTGTCATTTTAGGCCTTACACTTGGCTTATAGGCTTGGTGATTTTCGTTGGTAATAAATGCCTATTAGGGGCAGAGATTGCACCAAATCCTTATAACTAATCTACACATTCGACTCCTAATCAATATGAGATATTGACATCATCACAAATCTAATGTTACAGAAAGGTCACATGGTAGCTAGATGGGCCCAAGCACTAGAGAGTACCTCCGAGGAAGGAACCTTTGTTTTGCAGGATCTAAAAGCTTAAAAGCCCATCCTCTTCAAACTACCACGTGACCTCTCAACAAAATTAGATATCATGATGTAAGTCAACATAACAATGGCTATTATCCTAGTCAAAATGCATAAAACTAAAATTCCCTATAAGATGTCATTTTTTATACTAACTTTATAGCAACCTTTCCAGATAATTTAAATCTGAAGCTTTATCTGTTCTTTGCTGTTGATACTGGGCTAAATCACTTGATAGCCTATGAGAGATCATTATATTTTAATGCACTTGGGCTTTTAACAGATAATTATGAATTTGGTATGGACAAAGTTGTGGTATATGCCTATAGTTCTAATAATTGCTTACACAAGAAATTCAGAGTCCTTTTTTTTTTTTTTTTTTTTGGGGGGGGGGGGGGGGGGCGGGGCATGCATATTTCAGAGACAAATACAAATGGCCAACTAATGGCCTTGTGAAGTTATTTGATTTTCCTGTCTCCCTGAACTGTTATTGCAGATCAATGATTCAAAATGCAATGCATTTTTTTTTTGTTCTAAACTATCTCAATGGGGCAATAATTGTGAAGATTTATGTTATGCTTGTTGTGGTTCATTGGAAAATTCCAATTGGAAGTTTGTTTGTAGCTAAATGATTTTACTTGTTTTCGTATAGGTATGCAATATGAACTTACAGAACAATCAAAAGATGCATCCATCCATGTTTGAGGATGTTAGTTTTCTAAGTGAGCAGTCTGCCGAGAGGTCAAGATGCAGCAAGCGGCATCCTGCTATAGTGAAACCTCATTTATGCTATTGTTGTAATTCATGTTCAGCCCATCAAAGTAAATCAGCAAGTCTTCTCAAGTGTGAGAACGCCTGTAAGGAGCAAGAACACGACCTTAAGCAAGAACTTGTCATTGATGATTTATCATCCAAACACACAACACTCAGTGGATCTGGGGATAAGCATGTCCGTAGGCACGTGGCTGTGGGTCCTCTCTTCCAAGCTGAAGTCCCTGAGTGGATTGGCGTGGTTTCTGAGAGTGCCTCTAAATGGCTGGGCACTCGACTATGGCCTTTGGAATGTGAAAACAATAATGCTCCAGTTGCAATGGATCCAATCGGAAAGGGAGGGATCAGTTTATGTGGCTGTCAGCTTCCAGGTTCAGTTGGATGTGTTAGATTTCATATTGCTGAAAAAAGAATGAAATTGAAGCTCGAACTGGGTCCTTTGTTCTATCATTGGCGGTTTGATCACATGGGTGAAGAAGTTTCACTTAGATGGACCACTGAAGAAGAAAAGAGATTCAAGGATATGGTCAGGTTTAACCCTCAATCTGCAGGCAAGTGCTTCTGGGACAACAAACGTAAGTATTTTCCTAGAAAGACCAGGGAAGAATTGATAAGCTATTACTTCAATGCATATCTTGTTCAGCGCAGAAGTTATCAGAACCGTGTAACTCCAAAATATATTGATAGTGATGATGATGAAACAAAGTTTGGATCTCTGAGTGATGCTTATGGTCATGAAGCACTCACGGTTCCTGGTGCCAACATGTTGATCTGTTCTGAGAATAAACAATGCACCGATTTCACATAGACACCACAGCGTAACTTAATGCTCCCAACAATTTTGATTGGACCAGGTGGTCGAGATGCAGTTGTGAACACTACTATTGCAGGCAGAGTTTTCTTGATAAACTGGGGAGAAAGAAATTGCATGATATGCTAAAAGTTCCCCCACGCTACTTCTCGAGTAACTCGAATTATGCATTTTTGCATATTGATTTTCAGGAGCCGCGTTACTACTTAAAACGGCAGCATTATCTAGACCATCATCCCATACCAGCTACTGTATCTGGGATGAAGGAAATTTTAGGAACAAAAGAGAGTTGCAGATAGTGGTGTTTCTTTGGATTCAAGTTTTATTTTTTGTGTGTTCAAAATGTTGTATATGGTTGCATGCCTGCCCGTGTGAATTCTTTAAACCATTGTTCAAGGTTGTGGTGGACGTCGCAGTGGTTGTCTCTGCAATGGTAACTTTCCTTCTCCCACTACGTACCGTTTCCTGGACCCTTACCCTTTCGATGATGTTAAATATTCCTGGAGTAGTTACGTGTATTACTGGCAGTTTGAAGATCGATGTTCATAGAAAGTTGTACCATCTCAGTTTTTCTCAATCTGATCTCAAAGATGTCTCTTTGTTTATAACTGATTGCATCAGATTTAACTTACCTTTATGTTTTTGCCAGCATCCTTTTGCAGCGGAATTTGTTAGTGACATGGTTTTGAAAGCTAACCAAGAGACACCTATTGCAAAAAAAAGAGGGGGATGATTTGGTGTAATAAGAGAAAATACCTGTTGTTATCAATACTAGAAAATTGGAAAAAATATCAAAAACATCAGAAAAAAATATTTTATTATTGTTTATCAATGGAAATTGCAAAGAAGAATTTTTGTTAATAATTACTAAGAGAAAAGACAACAAAACAAAAAGGATAAAAAAAAAATTAGTCAGCAATTTTATTAATATTGTTCACGTGTTAAAATTATCGATGAAAATTTTGTTGGTGATTTTAAAAGAATTTAAAAAATTCTATTGATGATTTTAAAATGACTTAAAACCTGACAATTTTCTTCTCTCCTTTTACTTCTTATTCTTATTAGATTTCAATCTAAACCCCAACTCTATTTTTTCCCCTCCTCTAAAGTCTGGCCACTCAACTCGCTTATGTCGACCCAATCTCACTCTCTTGGTTTTATTTTTTATCAAGCTTCACTCCATCAAGTACATAAATCTATTCATTTATATTTAAAGTTAATTTATTGAAATTTGTTTGTAGTTGTTATAATTTGCTTATATGTTTAAGTGTTTTGGTTGTTTTGTAATGATAATTTTGTTATATTAATACATGGTTTGTATTTTAGGGTTTGTTTAAGATTTGAAGGAAATTGATTTAAGTTGTCGCTTGATGAAATTAAGTGTGATTTTGTAACTTTGATGTTTTAGAATTGAAGAAATGATTAGTAATTTAATGGATACTAATTATTTTGTTATCAATTTTATAGTTAGGTTAGAAATTTGGAGAAAAATGATTTCTTGTAGGATTAATAATAATTAAATGTATTAATTTAGGTGGAATATATTTGAATTGAATAAATGATGGATAATTGATAAGTAATTAGTAACAATTAGGGAATTAATTAGTTTTATTATTTATTGATGATACTATGATATGAAGATTTATGATGGTGATGATGATGATGATATTTATAGAGGTAGTTATGGTAATAATATTATCAATGACAATAATAATTGTTATGGTAATGATAATATTGGTAATGACAGTAGTTATGATGTGACAACTAGTGGTTGTAATAGTGAGGTGGTGACAATAACTAGTGGCGGCGGCAATAAGATTGTGATTATTATTTTGACGGTGAAGGTATAGGAAAGTTATGATGAAATAGTGATAAAATAATGATTAAATTAATAAAAATATAGGGGTCATGGTGGTGAGGTGGTGACAATGATTAGTGGTAGTGGTAGTGGTAATGAGATGGTTTTTATTATTTTGGTGGTGAATGTGTAATAAAGTTCTGATAAGATGGTAACAAAATGTTAATTGTACTGATAAAGACAGTGGTAGTGGTGGTGTGGTCGACAATGGTGTGATGGTGGTTGTTGTTGAAATGATTAAATGATGATGTATTGTGAGTTAATTTATTTTTAATAAATAATTAAATTTATGTTTGATATTATGTTTCAATGTTTTAATTGTGTTTATTGTTTCCTCGTAGGTACCTAGATAACTCAACCACATAGGATAACAGATCAAATATTCTTTTTTTGATAAAGCTCATTTCATGCAAATGGATAGTAATATGGAAGGAAGATCTCTTCATGTAAATATTTTTTTTTGTCTCGTGATATTATTTGTTTTTACTAATTTATTTTAATGTATTGTATTATTTAGATGTAAAGCTCCTTATAGGTCTTAAATTTTTGTTGTGAATATGAGTTTTTTGGGAGCAATTATTAGATAAAAAATTATAGCAAAAAAAAAAAAAAAAAACTGGTGGAATTGCCAACAAAATATTCTTTTCAATGCTGACGGAATATTTTTTCAGCAATTCTATCAATATTTTACAATGTCAATTGAAGTGTCGACGAACAAAGAAAAACCCAACAAAAAAGTTTCTGATGATATTATTTCATTGCATATTCTGTCAGCATTTTTCAATGCGGACAGAATCTTCACAGACAATTTTAATTCTCTGGTGGTATTGTATGTTTTTACAGGCTCTTCTATGATTTAAACTTCGGATGGTAATATGGAGAGAGAACAAATTTATTACCTTATAAGAGTCAAGTCTCCAAGATTCTCATATGGGTTTTGAATTTTTAAGTCATGAGGTGGTTTCTTCAATACCAAAAAGAAATTATTAATTTAACCAAGATATATATATATTTTCTTGTAGAATTCGTTGAAGAAAGAACAATTAACAGGAAAAAGCTGTGCACTCCTCCTGTACTCCATAAGAAGTTGCGTGCCGGTGAGGTTTGGAGATGAATGATGAGCGGTATATTGTCTACTGTAAATCCTTCAAAGCTATTTAATAATAAAGTAAATGTTATTGTCGTATGAAAAAAAAAAAAAACCCTAATAAAGAATTCTGGGTGCGGCCTAGATGGGCATGGATGGAGTTAAAGAATGTGAGACCAGGTATTTGAAAAATGTACACGAGAGGGAAGTGTATTTACTTGACAAATGTCAAGTAAATGAATATAAGAAAGTGTTTTGATTGTTATTTAAGAATATAAAAATAAAAAATATATTTGGTTGCTGAGAATCATTGTCCCAATACTGGTCATATCAGATTTTATTAAAAGTTTTAAAAAAATATTCATACATTATTAATGAAAAAACTTAAATTATGTAGAGGTTAACCTGATTAACTTGGTAAGTTCAAAAATGACATAAATAATCGATAAAAACATAATTTGACTCAAGAAATTCAGGACATCTTTTTTTTTTATAAAAAAGAATATTACAGCGAAAATATATTGGATCGGTCTAAATCAACTCGAGTTAACCAAACAAATCTATGACCCGAGTAATGAGACCATGATAACCCAATATAATGAAAATCTAAATAAATTATAAAGTTCAATTCTCAATCAATCTAACATGGATAAAATAAAATTAAAATTAAAAAAATACAAAAAAAAATGACATGGGTTACTTGCCAAACCCACAATCTGTGGGTTATAAGATCAAGATAATCTCATAGAAAATAAATCAAAATAAATTATGAAGTTTAATTCCTAGTTAACATAAATTGAAGGATAAAATTGAAAAAAAATCAATTAAAAAAACACAAATAAAACGATCTGAGTCAACTCAGGTTATATCGTCAAACTCATGAACCTTGTCATGAGATCAAAATAATCTCATAGAAAATAAACTATAAAAATAACCTAAGTTAATCCGAGTTAATCTGTCAAACTCATGATCTAGGTTCATGAGACTGAGATAACCCTATAAAAAAAATTAAAACAAAATATGAAACTCAATTCTCAATCAACTCATTGTTAAAAGATGAAATTAAAAAAAATTCAATAAAAAAGAGACACAATAAAAGAACTCGAATCTACCCAGATTAACTCACATTATGAGGTTGAATATCCTCATAAAAAACAAATCAAAATAAATCATGAAGCTGAATCTTTAATCAATCAAATATTTGAATGATAGAAATAAATAAAAATGAAACCAAGTTAATTTTTCTATTTTTTATTAATAGAAAAAAACCTCTTCTAGTTTTTTTATTAATTATTTGTAGCTAATTTTTCTATTTTTATAGAAGAAAGGACATAGATAAAGATGAAACCAAGTTAAAATATTTTTTCACAAATATCTATTTAATAATTAATTTTAATCATTGTCATTACATTCAGATATAGATAATTGATTTTAATTAACTTAATTTCACTATTGAATCTGGAAACTAGAAAAAAAAAAACCATTAAAAAAATATATAAACAAGGAGAGAATATGTCAATAAGACAAAACCCGATCAAATTATTTAACAAGATCAACATAAAATAAAAACTCATTGTAAGAAGCTCGTAGACATCTAATTTGAACAATTTTATTATCGGATTGGGAGATGTAAGAATTTGAAGTTCTAAATCTAAAAGATTTAAAATTGAATTTGTATGTTGATTAATTTTTTGGTTTTTAATGTTAAATTTATGTTTATAATATCTAGTGAAGTGTTGTCATTTTTTTTTCATGAAAATAATGTAAAAAACTAATGTTTTCCTAGCCCAAACGCCCGAACCGAGAAATTTTATGATACTATATCTTATAAGTTATAGCTTAGTCTCATTAAATAATATATCATAACATAAACTTATCACACATCATCAACTCTCATAAAATATAACAACTCGATCTCTTCTACTCTCTTTTTTTTCCTTTTCTTCTCTTGTAGATCTGATCACTGCTTTCATAAATCTTTCTCCCTTCCTTCCCCGATCCTTAACCCTGCTAAATTGGACTCTGTGCTCCAGACCTTGAGGCCAGAAAGCTTGAGGACATAATTTGCAAGTCTTTGTATTATTATCATGTCAAAGGAGAGACTATGAATATCGTGCTTCCATCTTAACCAAACAAACCTAACAAAAATTATGATTATTTTTTCCAAGTGGTGGTGTCATGGGAACTTCGATCTGGTACTTGGTATTAACAAATCCAGGACAGTTGCTGCATCTTTCTAAGGATGTCGGCTTGTCTTTCTTAATATCCTCGCTGGAGAAAATGATCGAATTGTGTTTTTTCTAGCTAGTACCCTATGGTCATACCTACTACTGAACCACAATTGACTCTAGCGAAACTTGGTTTGGTATTTGGAGATTGAAAGGGTGAGAGATCCACGAAAGCAATGATCGAGGAGAGTGAGAGTTGTTTTTATTTGTTTTAATTTTATTACCATAATGTTTTTAGATATGCGAGAGAGAAGAAAAGAGAAAAAGATTAAGAGAATTAATTGTTTTAGTTTTATGAGAGTTGTTGTAAAAAAAGATCATTTATTGCTGAGATATTGATAATATAGTTAAATTGTAATTTAAATAAGCATTAAATCATTTCTCAAAATATATTTAACAATACAATAAATAATTAAAATAATCATATGTGAAATAAAATGCTTGCTCCAATATAAAGTTAAAATCTAATGTACGTAGTTGAAAGCACAAGATAATAATTTCATCAATCTCAAATACACATTTTTTATTATCATTCAATCTTCATCATTAAATTCAATTTATTTGAGAGCATGATCAATTTTCATTTATTTATATTATATATATATATATTATTAATTATTAAATTAATTTTTAGATAATGATATCCATTTTCTTTCATAATGTTAAAAAAACTCATTTGGTAAAAAAAATATATTCTTTTATACTTTTAATTAATATAGAACTATTTGGAATTGGCAGAGTCCAGGGCGTGTAAGAGCGTTTTATGGCGAGCTTTGCATGGTGAGTACTAAGCAGTAATGAGCAACGAGTTCATCGTGGGATGGCTATGGATTCTTCTTGTGGCCTTTATGCTGCTGCTAGTCTGGAGTCTGTTTTGCATGTTTTAAGAGATTGTCTATGCTGTGGCAGTCTGGAGTCTGTTTTGCATGTTTTAAGAGATTGTCGATCTATGCTGTGGCAGTCTGGAGTCTGTTTTACATGTTTTAAGAGATTGTCTATGCTGTGGCAGTCGAGTCTTACTACCAAGGCGGAAACGACAATTTTTTCTCTTCCAATTTGCTAGAGGAATTCAAGAATGGCTGCTGAGAGTATTTTGCAATAAAACCAGAGGCAGGGAACGTATACACAACTGGTTTTGGCTATCAGAGATTAGCTTTATTGTCCTAGTTCAGAATCATCATGTATTCCATGATCAAGCCAATAATCGTGTAGCGGATTGGTTAGGTGCTTTTGCCAATTCTTTTGAAGCTGGAATCATCTGCCAATGGGATGTCTAAGGATCATTCATGAGGAAGATTATGATGTCATGGCGCCTAGGTTGTGTAGGGTTTAACACTCTTGGAGCTTTGCTCTCCTAAAAAACAAAATGTCAGACGAGCATATATATGTCCAAACTATATGGAAACTTCGATGCTGCACGCAATATTATTTCTTACCATTAGTTGCTTTTCTTGTTTGGTTATCTTTCTTTTCTCCAACGTTCAAATATATTTTATGGTAGTTTTCGTGCATCAAAAGTGTTTCCATATTTCAAATTGGATCTTAATTAAGCTTTGTATCCATACCATCACCGATACATTCATAGCCTGCTACTTCTAATATAATTGAGCGTAAATACAACATTTATGCCATAACTAACATGGTGTAATTAACTAATATGATCGTGATAGAGTACATAAAATCACAGTTATTAAACCCGGACCGACCCGGTGGGCCGACCCGGGACCTGGACCGGTTCGGGTTTGTTAAAAGACCAGCTGGTGCAACAACCCGGCAAAACCCGGTCGACCCGGCGGGTCAACCCATGACCCGGACGACCCGGACGAGACCCAGTTTTTTCCCCTTTTCAAATGTGGTTTCTGTCCTTCGACCTCCCTTCTTATTTCATCATCTTCTCTACAATCATTGTAGTACAATGAGTTGTTGTTAGCACCAACAGAGAGGAAAGGAGAGTGAGGGACGCTGTCGTTGGAGGCTGGTCGAGCTGGTCTCCTGTGTCGGTGGGCGGTGGTTCTGGTTTGGCCAAGAGACGGAGGCGGCTGGGGAAGAAGAAGGAGGGGCTCTCTAGTTTTGGCCAAAAAACCAGGGGGGTGACTGAGAGAGGGATGAAGGAAGTCGTGGCTCTCTAGTCTCCTGCTGCTTGATAGAATACCTTCTAGAACGAGAGTGAAGAAAGAAGGAAGAGAATGTCTTTTATCTTCCAATTTTTGATAGTCAGTCGGGCATGGCGGTTGTTTTGGCCAAGCAAAAAGGGAAGCTTTGACTGGTTTTGGGAGAGGCTGGTTTTGGGAGAGAAAATCTAAAAGCAGGGGGGCGGCGGCGACTTGTTTTATTTGGTAGAGACAGGGAAAAGATTAGGTTACATGTGTCTTTCCTTCAAAATTTTTAGTTGACAGGAAATATATTAAATTGTAATGTGGGGCATTCCCCGTAGCTTTTGCCTTTTGAAGCCATTTGGCTGGGAAAGGTTAATTATAAAGCTGTGGGAATATTACTTTTGTGTTGTGTTGAAGCTGTTGTCAACAGCTTTCAAAAAGAAAGAAAAATGAGTGAATTTTCGGGTTGATCTGGTTGACTCGAGTTAATCCGGGTCAACCTATAAAACCCGAGACCCGGCCTCTCAGCCGGGTTAATTTCCGGGCCGGGTTTAATAACTTTGCATAAAATAAACATATGAAATAAATCCACTGACCCACTTATAATCTAGAAGGATTTTCTTTCTTCTCTCTCTTTATATATATATATAAAGAGAGAGAAGAAAGAAAATCCTTCTAGATTGCAAGAGGTTGATAGGCTTCCATTTGTATACGATTAGTCCGAAGCAATTATATTGGGACATTAAAACTTTTATCAATATCTAGTGAGTTAACCGAAATTATAAATTAAGATTATTAATTAGGAGGCTAATGAATTATGGCAATAAATAAGGACATGACTAAAATTCAAATTTTCTTCTATTTCCTTGCCTTGTAATGTACAAAAACATCATAAGAATAAGATAAATTGAATCTTTTGGTAGAATTATATTGTAGTTTTATTGAGAAACTAGTCATATGTTGATTACATGGAAGGGTATTTTTATACTCTAGGAAGCACATTGTCGCCTCCCAATGTCGTACACACGTCTAATTTTTATAATTTTTTATTTTATCAAATATCAAATTGCTCTTAAACTGACTTAATAACAAAAATCCTCTTAACTCTAATTTTAATTTTTTTTTCTTTTAAGAGAATTTTAGTCATTTCACTGTGAGTTTTAATTTTTTATTATTTTTTATATTTATACAAATACCAAATTATCTCTTAACTGACATTATAATGATAAAAAATTATTATGCAAATATAAAAATGATTCATAACTAGTGTTTAAGTTTTTTAGGTTATTACATCCCATTAAAGAATATTTTTTAGTGTGGAGTTACCGAATTTTTCAAAATGATTTTAGCTTATTTTTAATTTAGAGGTTTTTTTTTAATTCATCTAAAAAAATTGGGTAAATTCTTATTGACGAGCAACAAATACAAACACGTTTTTTCCCATGTTTTTAAAGGAATAATTACAAGGAAAACCGTTCAATCGTGTCTCTCGCATAAAAATCATGATCGGTTCCTATAATCAATAACCATATGTCTTTGTATCTTCTAAAGTGGATACATACATACATACATACATACATACATGTATTCTGTGTCGATATGTTGTGTATAATTCAACATAAGATCGATGACATACCAATTAAAATATGCCATGTTGGTGCTAGTGATGACTTGGATCATTATATGATGACACGTCATTAAAGTAGCATTACCAGTATGATTAAATATTAGTGAAAACAAACCATCTAGGTGGTAGCCTAGTGGTAAAAGCTTGGGATCAAGAGGTTTGCTTTCTTTGTGGTTTCAGGTTCGAGCCTTGTGGTTGCTCATATGATGGCAACTGGAGGCTTACATGGTCGTTAACTTCAGAGCTTGTGGGATTAGTCGAGGTGCACAGAAGCTGACCTGGACATCCACGTTAAACGAAAAAAAAATATATATTAGTGAAAACCATTATTATCTTAGAATTGAATGCATAGAAATACCTTTTCCTGAATATTTAAGTTAATATCGCTTACTTAAGATAGTTCCTCTCTAATATATGATAATTAGCCCCGAATATCTTTAATTATTTAATTAAAAAAATAACTGACTAAGATTTGTGATGAAAAGGGGAAAATACAAAAAAGGAAAGAAAAGGAAAGCATATTATTTAAAAAAGAAAAAACAGAAAAGAAAAGAACTTTGATATTTATACAGTACATGGAGAGGGAAATTACAGTGAAATAGTGAAGCCGACTCCACATGGCCATGAGAGTGTGTGCAAAATAATTTTATAAATACAATTCCTCCCTTCTGTCATTCATGTCTGAAACCATTTTAGCTAAAAAGACCTCCTTTCCTCTCTCTCAACAAAACAAGAGGAGGAGGAAGAAGAAGAAGAAGAATAGAAAAAGAAAGCAAATATGTCTTCACCAAGCAAACGCAGGGAGATGGATTTGATGAAACTGTAAAAATCTCTTTTTTTGACAGAGTTTCGTTCTTTATTTGATTGGGTTTTTTTGGTTTTTTCTTGATTTTTTATGGGTTTTGATTGACTAGGATGATGAGTGATTACAAAGTGGAAATGATCAATGATGGCATGCAAGAGTTTTATGTGGAATTCAATGGACCTAAAGAAAGTAAGTAATCAAAAATCTTCAGTACCCCCCCTTTTTTTTTCCTTTTTACTGTTTTCTTTCTTTGATTCTGCTCTTCTTCTTTCTTTAATGTTTTTCTTAGCGGGTTCTTTTCTGTTTTTCAGATGATTTTTTATTTATTCTTGTTGGCCCATTTAGATACTTTGGGTCATGGAATTGATCTTCAAGATTGCTGTCAATAAGAAGTTATATTTTCTTTTTTATGAATTGAACCTTTTATTTTTCTTTTGCCGGAGCTATTTTTCTTTGAAGTTGAATTTTAAGCAGATTTTTTTTACTACTGATGCATGCGAAGAAACTTGTTGTTTTGCTTTTACTGTGAAGTAGAATGAAAATTTAATGAATTGCATTGCTGTTTTTAGTTCTTATATTAGTTGCAGGTTTGTTGTTTGTTGATTTTCCTCAGTGAAGATAAAGCTTAAGTTTCTTTGGGGTTTTTTTAATTATGGATACAGTCAGATTATTATCTCTTCTTTTCTTTTTTCTTTGTGGGAACATGGTAGGTCTTTATCAAGGAGGTGTGTGGAAGATAAGAGTTGAATTACCAGATGCTTATCCTTACAAACCTCCATCAATTGGCTTTATCAACAAGATCTATCACCCAAATGTCGATGAAATGTGAGTTAGTGGATGCTAAAATTTGACTACTTAGCTTGTTTGAAGTTTGTGTTAGCTTATATGGGTTGCCAAATCACGTATTTTAATGGAAATGTGGGTTCTTTTTGAGTTTCAGGTCTGGTTCAGTGTGTTTGGATGTTATCAATCAAAATTGGAGCCCCATGTTTGGTAAACCTGCTCCATTGTTATTATTTATATATGGACAATTTATATGCTATGTGCTGATCTTGTAAATTTGTTTCATCCATCCTAGATTCTTCCTTCATTTCTTGTCATGTTAGACATTGACAATTTCCATTTTAATGAAAATTACAGATCTGGTAAATGTATTTGAAGTGTTTCTTCCTCAGCTTCTTTTGTATCCCAACGCATTAGATCCATTGAATGGAGAAGCTGCTGCTTTAATGATGCGTGATGGCACTGCTTATGATCAAAGAGTGAAAGGTAGGAAGTCTAAACATAGTTTGTGAACTTAAGTTTTACTTCTGCTTAGCTAGTCAAAACAGAGTTTAAGATACTTTATTTTCCAGTTCTCTTATTTTTATCCTCAAATCTGTAGATTTTTCCACTCTAAAATGCATTTAGAAATTCATGAATGTAAGGCTTTGGGGTTATGTTGCATGTTGAGGACAACATTAACCGTGCTCATTTATGTCTAATTGGCCACTTTTGGGAGGTTTCAGTGCTTATTCTGGAAAAAGGCTTCATAGTTTTAATCTTAAACTTGATAATCAATTTCAGTTCCAGTATATTAGCACTTAGTGTGTTAAGTTGATAGTTTTAGCTGCTTTTATCTAATTCCAGTTTAATTAAATAATCATCGGTTTTTTATTTTGGATGTACATCTTTGAAGTTGCACACTTGTCACTTGTTTGTTTCCATTTTTTATCTATAATGTCTGATCAGCAACATCTGACACATTAAGATGTACGTTTACGGCCCTCTGTTTGTCTTTTGGATCAGATGGTTTGATGCATTGAAAGGATATGTATCTACAGATGGTGACTTCCAAGAACCTTGAAATGGAATAAGACCTATAATCAATCAAGTAAAATGGGTCTGCTATTGATTTTGAATTGCTAATTCAGAAATTACTACATTGAATGGAAACATTTCCTTTGAGATGGCATGTAATTGCCTCCATTTTGATGCACGAGTGCATGAAGGCAAGGGAACAGTGAACCATTTGTGACACTGTTGGACACCGAAGGGGTTGTTGGATGTCGGGCAATTTCTGCTGCAAATACTTATTCTCTTGCCCTATAATTGTTTTTTTGGAAATTTGTGTATTGTTGTCTGGGAAGACTACAGTATAGTAAGATTTTCCTTTATGAACATGACTGTGGGAGAGCTGGTGTCAGTCAATCATTTATCATCTCTTAACTAGATCCAAAAACCCAAAAAACAATTTTGTCATTTGTTGAATGATTCAGTAACTATGAAATGATAGCAATTATGTGAGGATGGTCTCAGTTTCCTACACGAATTTCAAATTTAAACAATTGGAGCCCCATCAAGAATACATGGCTGCCCAAAGAGTAAGGATAGTTAATTGCTGGTTTGATCAGTCCTTTGGTTTCACAACGGCTACTAATTTGGTTTTGGAACTTGGAGATTATATAAGAAATTATAAGTTTGTGTGACTGGAATAAGAAATGAAGAGTTGTTACTGAATTGGGTTCACTTAAAATAGACTTTATGTTATGTGAAATATAAAAATCTGGAATAGGTCTGTGTCTTGTTTGATGATGGATTGTCAAAAGTTAAACAAACCTAAGCTGGCAATAGTCATAGAGTGTACCTGTTGTGCATACGGACATCAACCTAAGTTTTTCTATGATATGTATAATGCTAAAGATTGTCAAATCCAGCATTTTATCAGCCCTTATAGTCTTGAACTCTACTTTGCATTTAACACCTAAGCTGACATCATTACATCCTTGACTCTTCTCTCATTCTTCATCTATTCGTCTTGTTTCTATATTATTTCTTGAAGTTATGCAGATGTTTTTTATTTCCAGAATACTGTGAAAAATATGCGAAGCCAGAGGATATAGGGGCGAGACCAGAAGAAAAATCCAGTGATGAAGAGCTGAGTGAAGATGATTACAACTCTGATGATGACCAAGTCGCTGGAAAAGCTGATCCTTGATTACATTTATTCATGTATTGTAATTGTCTGTTCTTGTACATGAAATTCAACTCTTTTAAAATGGAACATTGAAACCCTCATCAAAACCGATGGCTTACGGGGAAAACTCCTGCCCTTCCCACTTTATTTGCCATGAATGTTTGTAAATTATTTTACTGCGGATCAATGTTTCAGATCTTCGTTACTATTGGGACTAAATCATGTTGCTTATCCTTCGCATGTGCATGCACCTATCGTTTTTTCGTGGGACTTGTCTGGTCTCCACTCATGGATGCCTTGTGGTAGACAACTTTTAATCTTCAGTTCACACCAATTTAGGAGAGAGCTTAGCTACTGGTGAATGGAGGGTAACTCTCTATCTGCTTCTGATAAGCTCGGAGCACTTAGAAGCTTGAAACCATAATGATATCAGATTGTAGGAGAACCATACTTTAGGTTTCAGTTGGTATTGATTAACTTGGTTGGATCAAGTTATGAATGGAATGATATTTCAACATCTAAAACAATCAAGTTGAATGGCTCAATGCCCTTAGAAGTGCATGACTGGAAATTTCAATCTTAATATGACGGTGATCATGCAAAGAAGGCACAGGTGCCTTTCTCTTTCTCAATGGGGAAGAGTTGACCAGTTATTAAACTCCATTGTTCATACATTATTCTACCATTGTACCATTTTTAACTTGGATGGCCAATGATAAAGTAATATCAAATTCATGACAAGCTCTTAATCAGCGTTCTATAGAAAGATTTGAGAAATGCTATTTCACAAGGAAATACAAGAAAATTGAAGAAGAAGAAGAAGAAGAAGGGAGAATATTGAAGAAAATATTTGCTATTGCTTTTTTCCATTTATTTCCTTTCAGTGTTTGTTTATTATCCATTGTGTTTGGGCCTAACCAATTTATAATTTTGATTTGAAACTTGATCTTCTTTATTTGTTTGCTTTTGGGCCTAAAACCAAAACTTTGATTTGATACTCTTCCCAACATCTCTCTCTCTCTCTCTCTTTATTGGACAAATGGGGCAACTAGCATATAAATTAAAAAATAGATAAATTAACATCAAAACAAAAAGATTTTGATGAAATAATATATTTTTATTTGTCATAATTCAGAATCGTGATATATATTAAATATTGTATTTTTAAATTACAATAATTTTTTAATATTGTAATTTATAATTGCGACATTAATTATAGGCTGAGCACTTGAAGGCCTCGAGGCTTCTTCTTCTCCTCCTATATGAACTCACCACACCCATCTATTGCATTTCCACCAATAGCTGATGCATGGTTTTTGAGACATCCCTTCTACCTCACCACTTTCTTGTAGGGCCTTTTGGTCCTCCTGCTGGCTTGAAGGGGAATGCCTATTGGTGGGGACTTGAGCTACTGCTGAAGTGACAGTGTGACTGTGACTAAATTTTTCTCTCTATTTTATTACCCAAGAAAATTTAAAAAAAAAAAAAAAAAAACTAAAACAAGTGACTCCTTTAGAAAAGCCAGATATAGAGTAAATGTCTATGCCATGGAAAACGGACAAGAATAGAGTTGTGTTCTTTGGCTAAAAAAAACGAATGTTAAGTTTTCGTGTTTTTTAATCATGATATTTAATAAATATTATTTTTTAAAAATGTAACAAATTAAAAATATGTTATTTTATCAAAAAAAATATATATTATTCTGCTAAATTTTTTAATTACTGTTCTAATTAAAAAAAAAAAAAAGAGCAGATGCTACAATCTGTAAACAACTTCAGCGACACACCACTGTCAAGAACTGACACAGTAACCAGATTCAGAGCTCTTTTTTCCTTGTGGTAGAAAAGAAGTACCAAATACTCATCATTATATTTATCCAATGGATCAAACAAACGGTGGTGTCCTTTTCTGATTGATTCATTAAAGCTTGCAGTCCAGTTCAGTTCAGTTCATTCCATGAGTTCTGTCAGCTCACAAACTCCCAGGTTGTACTACTGGTGCAGGAGAAAAGATTTACTCTTTTAGTTCTCCAACTGAAAAAAATTGGACAGCCCCTCCCTGCTCTTGCACTTAACCTTTTACATTTCCAATATTGTATTTTATATTAGATGCTCTTTTGTCGTCCTTTTTCAGGCTCCGATTGGAGAAGGAAAAAACCCGTAAAAAGATTTGTACGCGCAGTGGTAACATCAGCCTAGAATATCCAAGAATTTATGTATCTGCATGCAATGGCTTGATTGACTGCTAAAATGTTATCTTCCACTTTTTTTGGTGATTATTTTGAAGGAAAAAAAATTATGGGCGTTGTGAATACTGATGCAATCCCTAAATGTCATTCAACATAAACTTGCTAACTCGTCCAACCTAACGAGTAAAATATATATGTATGTATGTATGTGTATATATGGTATCTTTTTTAAGTCGTGTGCGCGTTTGTGTTGGATGGTTTGATATTATTATTAAAATCGGTCTAATGAGTCAATCTTGAAATCTTGAAATCTAATTCTTTGTTTAACTTGAGTTTAAAATTAAATTATTTCAAAATCTGATTTACTTTGATTAGTCTAAAAACAATCCGTCGATCACTAAAAAAAATTTAATTACAAAATTAAGAGAAAAAAAATAAAATCAATCCTTATAAAAAGTTCAACATGTTTTTTTAAGAACAAACGCATAAATCTACTATTATAATCAGCGGTGATTAGCAATTACAGTACGGTGATTTTCCCACCTAGATGTTTTATGATGTTTGGGTAATAGCCAAAAGGTAAGGTGGGCAGTTCTTTTTTTTATTATTAAATCATATGCTGTCGTGCAAGGCAGAAAAAAAGTGTTTCCATGCACATCAAATGATTGAAATTTCACTAAACAGATGGCAAACTTTGTTCTGTGTAATTTACACGTGGCATACAGTAATGATTGGTCACATGAAATGATTTAGAGAGTGATGGGTTACACAGCTAAAGAACTTCAGGGAAATGGAGAATTATTCACTTGGGAAGTGTGAAAGGGGAAAGGGGTTGCATAGAAAAGAAGGGAAAATTGAGAAGCGACAACCCTGTGCTCCTTCACTGTCCTTTTACTTTATACCTTCACCAATATGCAAACACATGAAGAAGGTTTAGCAAGCATGGGCGGAGAAGCATCTATCGCTTGTTCAAGCTTACGTGTGATTTGAATGTGTACTATGTATCTTCATCGAGACAAAAGTTTAACCTGGCAAGAAATCTTGCCAGGTTATAAAGTGAAACAACGAAAGATCAGAAAGAGATATAATTTAACCTGGCAAGAAATCTTGTCACAAGTTTCCAGCTTTGCACCAGCATGCTTCCATGGCAAAGGATGGTCGAACTTCAGTCACAATTGCAGCTAATATTAGCCACGTCCCAGTTGACAAACTTGGGTGGATCACTAGTTAGACAGTTTCCAAATATTTCAACACTGAAAATAGAATACTTCTAATCCAGCAATGTCCTGTTTGTTCAGCTGATCTATAACATTGTGAACCAACAGGTTGTTCATATCTTATTAAGTATTAATTAAATCTCTTTGTCCTTAAGCTCTGAATGTAATGGAGTGATACAACCACGAAGTAACCGTAAAGTTCATGTATGAAAGAAATTAGGAGAGGATGGGAAGCTACAAGCCAAGCCAACACAAGGTCAAAAAATGCACAACGAAAAGAAAGCCCGCATATTTGTTTATATATACAAGAAATTAAGACAAAAAATTGAGAAAATGAAGGGCATCTTTATCAGAGTTAAAAAAATGGCATAAAGAGTTCCTCTAAAATGTTTATAACAGTTTTATTTGAGAATTTTGTATAAGTCTAATGTAAGTTTTGCTTACAAGGAATATGCTCTATGATGAATTCTGAATTTGAACATTGGCATGAAGCCTGGTGAGTTTGCTTAGAGTTTCACGAGCAGATACAGTGTCT
Organism: Populus trichocarpa; assembly: GCF_000002775.5. NCBI lineage: Eukaryota > Viridiplantae > Streptophyta > Magnoliopsida > Malpighiales > Salicaceae > Populus > Populus trichocarpa. The sequence continues at coordinate 14,824,071 of NC_037287.2, read as the reverse complement.
GGATGGTCATCTCCACAAATTGAAGTTCGAATAAAAATAGCCTTTCTTATTAGATCATCTCCGATATCAAATTGTCCACCTCTCAGCATTAACTTGGCTCTAGTTTCCAGCACAGTGGCTCTTGATAGAGCCAGCTCCTGCCAAAGGTATGGATTCAACTGAGCATTAGTCTGGATGGGTCTCCAGCATAGTGATTTGTCCAACCATTTCTCAACTGGAGTAACAAAAGCTTGATCTGCTGCTTCTAAAGCATTAGTACATAGGCGCAGGAGTTCCAGAGCAGCACTGCATCTAGAGAATGTAATGAATGTCCGAATGGCAAGAGGCAAAACCACTTGTTTGACTAAGTACAGCAACTCTGACACCTTAAGCTCAACAGCTTTAGGGTCAGTACCAAATGCAAATAGCAAGAAGCATGCTGCCCATATGTGTTCTGAATGATGGGATACGGACCCACGACTAATGACAGCATGCACCATGGCTTGTGCAACCCCAGTGACTCCTCTCTTGCGAGCATAAAGCTTGATGAGCTCATTGACATGGACATAGCCTTGCTTGGTACTACTTCGTGCAATATTAAATCTCAACAGCATGGAAGATGCTTCTGCTTCTGATCTTTTGGTGTATGATGAAGAGAGGCCGCAACTCAAAGAAGACAACAATTTTCTCCATAAGTGTGTTCCCTTGTGCTTCTCGGGAATCTTTTTTGCAGCTAGGGCTAATAGGGAAACTGGAATTGCAGCTGGTGCAAACCAAGCACTGGCCTGAACCATCCTTGTCGCCAAGCTCCTAGGCCCATCCGCATGATCAAATATAGAAAAACATACCTCGAAGAGTTGCAGAAGGAAAGTGTTTTTCCTCATTGAATGAGCTTCTCTACCACTCCATGACATCTCTCTCAAGGGCATTCTATTTATGGTGTCCAACAGCCTACTTGGATTAATTGGAAGCTCAGATAAAATGGCTCCAACGATTGCAAGGCCCAAAGTTAACCTACCTACTTTCTCCTCAATAACCCTGAGAGCATCAATTTCTGCAATAGAATAATCCTTATCACTTCCCTGCATTAAACACATTGCCTCAACTGCAGACAAATAAGAGAGTTTCAAAGGTTCCAAATTCATCACACGTGGTAGCCTTGTGGATATTATGATGTGGGTCTCTCCACCAAAACGGGGAAGAAGATCCATCACAATTTTGTGATCCCACCAATCCTTCTCGCTTTCCAAGTTATCAATCACAACCAAAAATGGTATGTTTCTCAGAAGCTCCTTGCGAACTTTAGAAATAGCTTCCTCTTCTTGCTCTTCAAAACTTCTAATCCTGCTTTTCCCTGAGTAATTCTCAACCCCAATATCAACATCTAAAAATGACCTGAGGTTCAGATAATTTTGCCTGATATACCTGCTTTCTCCTCCAATCCACAGAACCATCTTGTACCTCTGGTGATATCTGTATGCGAACTCCAGAAGAAGTTCTGTCTTGCCGATTCCCGATTCCCCCGAGACACAAGCAATTCCTTTTCCATATAAAATCTTTGTTGATCTTTTTCTCTTTCCATATCGCCCACTGCTTTTGGGTTTTACTAGGTGCTGCCTTTGAGAGAAATCACCACTTTGCATCTCTATCTCCCTTTCTGACTCCTTCCATACAACTGGTTCTTTACCCTTCTCGCTGCTATTGTCCCCTTGCTGCTCTCGTCGTTTTTCCTCCACTGAACTGTTCTTATTCCATCCGACTGTCAAATTCTTTCTCCTGGGTCTAGCCTTCAGTTCAAAGTAATCTCTTTCAGAATTGCCACTAACATCGCCAAAAAGTATAAATTCTAGCTCAGACAATTCTTTCTTCCTGCCAACAAAGTTCTCATTTCGAGGGAAAGGGAACTCTTCCTTTTCCACCACCTCTCTCCACTTTGTCAACCTTTCCACAACACTTCTCCTTCCTAATCTCAAAGCCAGGAGCGTGACAGCTCTCAATATGCAATCTCTCCAGTTACCCTCCTGGGCTTCCAGTTTCCACTCATCAACCCGAGAGATGCCATTAACAGCTTCCTTCCACTCATTCTCCAAACCACCATACAAATGCCATAGCTCGCCCCCATGTTTTTCCCACAACTCCCCCCTCTTCTCAATGATATCCCTGACAAGGCAATCATCTGGACTCAGATCAAAGAATACCGGGACCAAATTCTTTTTGCTTTCAAAATATTGCAACTCCTCAATAGCATATGGGTTTCTGAAGGACTTCTTTGTTAATATTACAATGCCAAAAGAAGAAACATCCATCGCCCTGTCAACAATTCCATTTTTGCGAGAGTTTCTACATCGAGCTCTATCAGATACAAAACAACTCATCCCTTGAACCTCCAACTCAGCACGGAGCCAATTAGCAAACCTCATCAAAGAAGGTTTACGACCATGCAAACCTATGAAAACATCACAACTCCTGAGTTTACAAGAGGAAACTGAAACTGGAGTATATGACATCCCATGGCTTCTCCCATGCTTTCTTGGCTTTTCTCTAAACCCTGAATAACCTCTATCACGGGCATAATTGTAAATACATAGAGTGCTACTAGAGATGCCAGTTGAAGATGATATACGATTGAACTTCTGAAAATCATTTGCAATGCCAGAAACTGGATCTCTTGTCATATCTGCCAAGGCATCTCTGGTATTTGCTAGAGATTGAGGATCTGGAATTCCTGAACTAGAGCTAAGGGGATCGCCGCTAAGATGAGTGCTGTCATATTGAGCATCCGAACGTGTTGATTCCGATACTTGACATGTTGGTGATCTTGGAGAGAAGAAGGGTGACTGATTCGCTGAAAAGAATGCTGACGACGAGGATGAAATCCTTGAAGTAGTCACTGGTAACAACCCGAATCTAGAGCTATCCTCACGGAGATCCATCCTGACAAAATCTCCCGACTCCAAGGGCATTAATTCCCATGCATGCTCTCTAAATATGCCATCATGAAATGGATAGGATAGCTTTAATAAGTAAAAACTCCCAAGAAATGGAATAAAGGCATCTGAATAATAGTACGAAAGTGAATGCTCTATTACCAGTATCAGTTTTAAAAGCTAATAAAAATGCAAGATTACACCTGAGCATACATTAGTAGCAGACAATAAAAGACAATTTAATACATTAACATGCTACAACTCATAGTGCGAAATCAGGTAGCTTCTCAAAGACAACAAACTACATGACAGAACCCAAAATTTTCTTTCTTTGGGAACATCCGAACCCTAAAATTAAATAACTAAGAGGACAAGGGAAAACAGAATAATCTTTCTGATGGGGAAATATAAATGCAGCATGTCAACTGTAACAGGAAATAGTCATAAACAGAAAATCCAGTGACTTAAAAAGAAAAAACTCAGAAATACCAGTAAAGAATGACAAATTTGGAAATTCAGCAGCTAAAAGGTAGTTTAGAAAATAGAAACAGAGGTAAAAACATAGTATCAGAACTGGAATTTTCAACAGCTAAAAACGCAAAACTAGTAATGCCAAAGAAAATTTCGAAAATTTAGGACTCTAAAGATCTTTCTGTAGCAATCCAACCATACCATACACCTAAACCAAACAAACCCGGTTCCTTAAATGGAACCTTAAAAAAATCCATAGAAGTCATATGTACAGCTTCAACTTCAGGGCATTCTAGATCTCATTAGCCATTCAGAGATTTAAAAGGGACTCCATCATTCAAAGAAAACACCCGTTTTATGATTTGACTAAAATAAGATAACATTTTAAGATAATTGAGATCCAAGAACTTACTTGGCTTCAAATCTACAACTTCGTCTCAAAGATTCAATCTTTTTTCAAAACCAATCGGACCCAGTTTACCAAATCCAATGCCAAGCTCAAAAGAATTCAAAATTCGAGGAACCCAGACAGAAGGTCTCGTTGAGTTATAATCAGTACAATGAACTTAACCACCAACCTGCATAAGAGATAGTGACTTAGCATACTTCGATCACTACATGTGAAAAAAAAAAAAAAAAACTGATGGTTATTCAATCACAAAGATAGATCAAGCTTTGACAATGAAAGATGGAGGAACAAAGAGAAACCAGACAGCTTATGATGGTGCCGGTCTCTTTCTCCGTATCTCAAAGTAGACTCGAAAGTGAGGGACTTGTTTTGTTTTATAACCATTCAGGAGATAGATTTCATGCTGATAGAGACTTTCATTTTGGAAAACAATAAGGCTGGACTAGACAAAGTTAAAAAAAGATTCCTAGTTAAAAACCAAAATCAAAATTCAGTTACCTTTTCAATGAAAATATAACAACTAACAACAACACCTTCAAGAACAACAAAAGCCACACTCTTTCTTTTGCATTTGCATAACTCAAAAGACTCTCTTTTTAGTTTTTCCCTCTCAAAGATTTCTTCTCTAAAAAGGGCCTTGATATGTGTGAGTGAGGGGAAATGGGGTGCAATGAACAGAATCACTGGTGAAGAAGGAAGATGGGTCCCAAGTAAAGAGATCTGAAGAGGTCACCGTTGTGTAGGCTCCACATTAGACACCGATAGAGACAGAGAGACCCTCTCTCTTTTTTATAGCAGTGAAATTTCAGATTATCCACTGTGCTTTCACATTGGTTTTTTCAGTGTTTTTTTGTGGGTTGTTGTTTTAAGGTGTTAAACCTTAAACTGATGGTCTCTCTTAACTTGTTACAGCATTGCCTATGATGATAGAGATGGAGTTTCGCCAATGATTTGGTAGCAAATTGTTACCAACTTATGACTTAGGGCATTGTGATTAAGGTTTTAAGAAAATATATATTTTTAGTTAAAATTTTAAAAATTATATGTTTGATTAAAATTCCCATAAGATATATTTTTTCATATAAATAAATAAAAAATATATCTTTATAAATAGAAAAGAGATTATTTTAACTTCTACAATTAGATACAAAAAGTTATTTTCCTAACCAAAGTTACCAAATTGTTCCAAATCTAAATCTAGTAATTGTCATGTCACATGGTTTGCTATTCCACAAATTATCTTTACAGTGTGCCAAAGGCAAATTGAGATTTTTCAAGCAAGCTAAAAAAATCAAAATGCAAATTCTACCGTAAAAAAAACAGGTTATCGGAATCTCATCTGTGAAATGGACCTTCACTATTTTATTTTATCTTTGCGATGAATTTCACTTGACTTTGTCTTTTGCTCCTATGGCAACTGCTTCTTTCAACAAAATCAGGCTAAAAGTTAGTGACCTTCCATGGGGGGAAATTGACTGCTTTTGCCAAGAAGAGGCTTAAAGAGGATAGTTACCCTACCAACATCTTTCCACTCCATTCGTCATTCGAGACAACCTTGATCTACTTTTTTACTCAACTTTTATCAACCTAATTTAGTATCTCGCACATTTGAAGTATCATTTAGGCCTTCTTAAATGTTTTGTTCACTGTCCCACGTTATGAATAGAAAAAAAAAACTATCGATTAAGGCTATAGTTAGAAAATTCAAGGGCAGATTCTGCGCTATCCCAATTAGCATTATCAGTCTTGGTAGGTGAGAGGTGAGTTGAGATGCATAAATTGGCTTCTTGCTACCCGGACAACAATGGTGATGGGCATGAAAGGCATCGAGTTTGCTCTCCTCCAAAAATCATCGATGCAATACGATAGCATCCCCTCCTCCATCCACCGAAGGACTTCCAAGTTGACTTAAATGATATTTGGCCTTTTTCCATGTCAGTCCAAAACACTCTTTTGATGCTACTTGGGAGCACATGCATACATGTGAGGCCACTGGGAATTGAGGGCTAAGATCTTTTCACTCACGAACTTCTGCATCGAATCAATGGCCTGGATGCCAACACATGTAATCACCAAGACAGATAGGGCAGAGGGTGTTAATGGAGTTTTGAAGTTTGAACTGGAGTTGAATTATATCCACACACCTGCCCCCCTCCCCCTAAATATTGCCCCCACAACTTGTGGACAACTTAAGAGTACAAGCATGTGAAGGATAAACAGAGACAAGCTTTTTTTTTTCATTTAGTGAGCCGTAGCTGCTTCTAGGACAGAAGTTTAATAATGTGAGAGAACAATTATTTGGTTAGCTTGCTCATTTCTTCGATCCTTTAGCGACCTATGCGGGCCACGGCGGAGAAAATTGCCACCATCCTAAGTTCGAGCCATCAACTCCATAACACTGATTGATAGTTGTCTTCTTTTAAGTGGCATGTCCGAACGAACTAGACAATAGTGCAAAATGACTTGGGCAAATTTGGACTTGCAAGAATTGGGTTCGTACATGTTGGCTTGCAAGCTGACAAAAAGTCCTTGTAGCTTTCTCCTGATGTAACCTCAAAGATTGCATTTTGCTGTCTTATGTGGTGCCTCAAAATCCCAGAATGCAAGATGTGTTGTCTCGAGAAAAACCAAGCATACCCCATGAACCCAACTGGAAAGTGGTGGTGTTCGAAGGAGTGCTGCTGCTGCTGCCGCTGCTGCACAGTCTTCATTGCTCATAATTAGGCCCATAACCAGGAAGCTGCCTGAATTGTTTTGAATGTTACCTTGAACACTAAACAAGACCCGCGTGGCTAAGCTGAATAAACAAATCCATTGATGCACATGCACTAAAAGGGCTCCTTTGCCTTAGTTTAATCACAGCTTTTGACGTTTATACATAACATGAAGCTACCGCAAATGCTTTATCGATGAATTTGATCGAAGCCTCGTGGCGAAGGACCACACAAGCATGAACAAAAGTTATATGCGATACCTGACTGATCAGATTTTCTGCATTTGTCTTGGAGTTTTTTTTTCGATATCATAGGTGAAAAAAAATATTTTATAAACTAGTATAGTTAAAAACATTAAAAAAACATTTCAAATTTTTTTATTTTAATCAGATTAAAAAAATAGATAATTATAGTAAACGGATACAAATTTTTAAAGAAACAACAATCACGGTATCTTGAAAAATAACCATTTTCAAGAGTGGAAAAACAATGATACATGAAAAGGAGCCCATGAAGAGAATTAAAAAATAAGGATCAATTAGAAAAGATAACATATGAAAAATCAGAATTAAATAATGAAAATTAAAAATAGATAAAAATTTTACATAAAGATCAAAAAAATAAGAACCGGAGTTGAAATGTCAACAATAAAAAGAATCAACCTATATTTTTCAAGAAAGTATAAAGAAAAAAAAATCCACTAATGATAAATCATCTCGTTACCGCTGACACGCGTCACATTAAGGGTTTGTTTGGCAGTGTGGTTGCGGTTGCTTTTCAAATAGTTTTTTGTGCCAAAATGAATATCAATGATGTTTTTTTATTTTTTAAAAATCATTTTTGACATCAGCACATCTAAATGATTTGAAAACACTAAAAACATATTAATTTCAAGTTAATAAAAAAATAAAAAATTTTCAAAATTTGTCAAAAGCGCTTTTGAAACGCAGAAACAAACAGGGCCTAACATGAAGAGGGCATGGTGGCGTATTTAATGACATGAAAAAAAGAGAATTTTTAGCCACCAGGAAATACTACAAGTGTCGACCTAAGTGCATGGATGCCTCTCACATAGTAGTGTATGTATCGCACTTGAAAATAACAGGAAACCAAAGAGAAAAAACAAAAAGATCTTGATACTTGGCTAGAGTTTTTATATTTAAAAGGTGAACTTATAATATAATTGTAACTGTATTTAAAAATATAAAAAATATATATAAATATCCATGCGTGCTAGTTTTAAAAATATTAATTAAGAAGATAATTAGATTAATTTATTATGCTCTAAAATTATATATATAAATATATATACACACACCTAAATCAATTTTTTAATAACTAATTCACGCATGAAAGTAACAATAAAAAAGAAGGTATTTAATTTTACTTGAGATGAGCAACAACATCATTATATTATTGAGATGAATAGTAAAATATATCTACTAGCATTAAAAAAAAAAATCTTCCGTTTTAATTGTTTTGCTTTTGTCTCTTAGGGCAGCACTTAATTCTAAGGAGTACAATAATTACTGATTCATCATGAAAGAAATGGTATGTTTGGATGAGAAGAACTCAGTAAAAAACAAACATATCCTGAACAGAACTGCAACAAGGATCCCTCAAAAGGAACACCTTAAACATCACAAAAAACATATAATTTAAAGTGATTTGGTTTATTTACCACGATGAACGAGGAAAAAAGGTGTTCGAGATTCCAAGCAGTGAGCTGTCATTGCCTTTGAAAACCAGGGCGGCTTGCCTACGAATGGGTCATTAAGCAACTGGTGATAGGTGTCAAAGTGGCTTTATGTTGACTATTCTAGACCCACTAAAGAAATTGAATTGAATCTTCAGTCACCCCCCCTTTCTCCAGCTAGAAATTGACTATGACCCCGATTGGTTGCTAGGTGGTCGTTGTGATTATTAAACTGCATTTTGATCTTGATGTTCTTGAGGTTTTTTTATGTTTTTAATATGAAATGGTCAAAATCATCATAAAAAAAATAATTTAATATATTTTCAATTAAAAAACAATTATATATACATAAATACATTATATTTTCCCATGTCTTTACGAGCACATAAAGAGGTACGCGTTTATGGTTTAACATTCTGCGTGTCAATGGTATTAATACTTATTTAATAAATAAAAGTGGTTAGTGACTGAGTGAATTTTTTTTGCTGATTTGCACACACCTGTAATTAAGAGAGCAAATATTAAATTTTATGTTCTAGTTGAGCTTGAAGAATCAGGCAACATTTGAAATCTAGAGACGTTGATTCCCCCATACATTTTTTTTTATTTAAAAAAAGTTCCTAGCTATTAGTAAGAGTGAGCAAAAAAATCAAAAAACCGATTAAACTGAGAAAACCAGAAAAAAATAACTAAAAAAACCGAACCGTGAAAAAAAAACCGATTAAACCGATTAAAATTTTAAAAAACCGACTGGTTCGGTTCGGTTTGGTTTTTAAAAAAAAACAAAATTCAGTTTGATTAATTTTTTAATAAAAACCGAACCGAACCGAAACCGATCGTTTGAACCGGTTTCGATTCGGTTTCGGTTTTTTAGGACAAAAACTGAGCCAAACTGGTTTGAACATATTTTTGTCCTAAAAAACTGAAACCGAATCGAAACCAGGTCAAACGATCAGTTTCGGTTCAGTTCGGTTTAAAAAAAAAAACAATATTCAATTTAATTAATTTTTTAATAAAAACTAAATTCAACCAAAAATACTCACTACACCATATAAACCTCAGTGCAATCCGTGTCAAATTCAAGACAAGAGTTTGATACATAGAAAACAAGAATTTTAGTTGAAACCTGAGCCCATCAATAACCCAAACAAGAAATAGTCTTAGCCCATTGGCCTGCCATTTCCCTGATGGACCCATTAGCCCATCTTTATTATGGGCTAAATTATCAATTCCATTCCATCTCAACAGAGGTCAAAATTACTGGATAAATATATTCCTCCAGAGAGAGAGAGAGGGAGGGAGCATGAATGGAGGCAGCTCTTCTACTCAACCCAGATTTATGTGCTAAATCTTAAATATGAGACCCGCTTTTGAAACCGTGATGGCATTTAAAATGTTATTATGTATATGAAAAACAAACTTTGAGGAGTAAAATATTTAAAAACACGCCTCCTGTACAATAAAGAAAATGTTTCTTGTATTTCTATGTATGAGCAATTGATGACATATATGTATGTAATTGTATATCATCAAGAAATTAAATTACATTTATAAACAGAAAAGTTATACCGACTCAAAACTTAATAAATACATGTTGTTCTGACTTGTAATTCACCTTTAATTGGGCATGATTATAATGTGGTGCACTTGACACACACATATATATATTTTTTTTAGATAATTGATAATACTCGAATAAATTTTTCAAAATCATCCAAAGATAATTAAATGAGAAAAATGTCATGTCGTGTAATAACCTGCAAATTCATTAATTATTCTTGTAAAAAAATATTATTTAGTAGATATTGGATATCTAAATGAATATAAATTTTTAGATTCATATAGAGATGAAATATATTACTTGCTAGATTTTTAATAAAAGGACAACCAAGGAGACGGAAAGAAGTTTTCAATCGTGCACACTTTGAAACATGTTATATGATTGAATGTACTTTTGAAGTGTGGAAAAAAAGATGAAAAACTATGCAAAACATGCATATTTATCTTTATAAAAAACAAGTTTAAATTATAGTTCACATCAATAACACTACATAACTATATTAAAAAAAAATTAAAATGATCATGTATTTACAAAATTTGATATCCTTTCAAATTTTATTCTTCATAAGATTTTAATCAATACAGTGTCACATTTACAAAATCATATAAATTATAGATTATCTCGAATGAATGAGGTTTATAATGGGATTAAAGTAGTTTAAATGACAATGAAACTATAAATAATAATAATAATAATAACAACAATGCTTACATTATTATTTGAACCAACTTTATAATTGATATTTTTTTGCTAAAACAATACCTTAATATTGTTTTGCTATGTTTTTATGTATTAATAATCATGTTTTTATTATATAATTTAAAGTTATGAAATTATTACATATTATTTTTAATTATTTAATTATCAATATGAGTATTTTTAACCAAATAATTTAAACTGTTTTTTATCCAACTAAAATTTTAATTATATTTTTAGAATTTATTTGTTTTTATGTTTCAAAAGTATTTTTTTTAAAAATTAAATTTATTTTTATTTTTATATTTTAAATTATTTTTTTATATTTTTAGATTGTTTTAATATATTAATATTAAAAATATATTTTTAAAAATAAAAAAAATATTATTTTAATATATTTTTAAATAAAAAAATAATTTTAAAAACAATATGCATAGTAATCTCAAACGGTAAGAGTGTGTTTGGTATTGCGGTAGCTGTTGTGGTTGTGGTTTGAAAAAAGTTGTTTTATAAAAAGTACTTTTAGTTGAGGTTGGTTTGAAAAAATAGGTGTTTGGTTAAAACTGTGGTTGAAATTGAGGTTGAAGAAAAAATAGTTTTAACGTGTTTGGTTAAAAAAATGCTTTTCAAATTGAGGTTATATATATATATATATATATATTAATGATTTTTAACTTAAATATTGTAGATTTAACTACTGTTATTACATCATGAAATAAATAATATTGATATCCAATATTTTTTATTATTCCATTAAACTATATGCAATGTCATTACATACGAAATCTATCCAACAAAGACTATATTTTTCATGGTTTCTTAAGCGCGCAACAACAAAAACTGAATTTTTTAATATATGTAGTGTTATTAAATAATAAAGATTGTGATATCTTTATTATTAGAATTGCGATCAAATTCCACAAATGTTACGTCATCATGCGATATCTTTCTAATTTATGTAGTGTTATTAAATAATATTAAATACTAATTTTTCGAGTACAATACAATTTTTTAAAAAAAATTTACAGTTTCATTACAGTACGAGTAAATTTAATTTACTTTAAATTAATTTTTTTTTTAAAAAAAAAATTTGTCCACAATTAACTGTACTGGTGTTGTTCGGAAAAAAAAACTCAACCTTTTTCATTGATTTTTTTTTTTAAAAAAAAAAACTGAACATTGCAACAGTGGAGCCATGCTTCACTGTGCTGCTTCTCCATTCCTGCGGCTGGGCAGCAAAAACCAGTAAACCCTACCAAGTAAAATCAAGTTTGCTTCATTTACCAAACATCAAAATATGTGGCTGCGGGTGAACCTCACCTGCAGCCACAAAACCAAACAGCATCTTAAACTGACAGTAAAACACCGAATTTTTTCTAGCAGCAAAAACCACCACAACATTCAAAACATACACCATGTAATTGAAAATCAAAAGAATTTTACTATATTTTAAAAATATCTTGTTTTTGTGCTCTTTGTTCTATCAAAGGTTTTGTTTTCAACATAAAAACAAATCTTCTGTTTTCTCTTCATCAGATCATCGAAACGAGGTAAATGTATCCTCTCCTTTACCCAAATTGAGTTCCCATTTTAATGCCTAAAGCATGTTTATTATCTTTATTTTTTATTATATTTTCTTCTGAAATTTTTCTGTCCATGTTTTGAATTATCCGTTTATCTATAACAACCCTACAACGTTTTAGGTGCCTTTTGGCGGGTTTTGGCCATTTGGGTATCTTTTATTTTCATCAATCTTTGACTCCTTTTATGGGTTTCAAGAGTTTTTATCATTGACTGACAGATTCATTATAGTAGTTCATATAGGGACTCTCTCTCTCTTCCTCTTGCCAGTTTTAAAATGGCTAGACTGATTCTTTCATGCAAAAGTCCCTGTCTTGCAAAGACCAGCCTCTTGGGTTTGATCTCTTCTGCTCCTGTGATTACCCTTATCCCATTTTCGCATTGATTTTTATGCATAACATGCATATGTATATTATATGTGCTGGTGTTGGTAATTTAGTGTAACGCTTTGTTTGCTGAGACTGTTATGTTGTTATTGCAATGAGTTATTAGCAGCCAAAAGGAGCATAAATGTTATTTTTTTCTGTAGCCATCATTGCACCAGCTTCATTTATGCTATATCCTTAAAAGGATTTGCTTTTACCAGTAATGTGTTACAAGTGTTTTAAGTTCCTTGTTTCTATATGATTTTGAGATTTAGCTTGCTTTGAACTTTGGCTGGTGATTGTGTAATAGTTTTTTTGTAGTTTGCTCATGTATCCTTTACCGTGTTCGTTTATTTTGTGCAGCTTCAAACTATAGGCCAAGCTAGTTGCTTTCAGAATTCAGTGAGAAATATCTCGAAACACAGCGGTTTCCTCAGTTCAGAGGTTTGCATAATTTTTCCATTCCGCTTGTGACCTTGCATTTTGATAGGAAATTTATGTATGATTATTTTGGCTTCATCTCGTCCATGTATTCTAAGTTCTGCCAGTTAATGCCCTGATTCTGAAATCATAATTTTTATCCAGGCTGCCTTTTCAAGGAAGTCTTGGCTTTCATACCCAGCATTATATGTAAGTTACATCTATTGGTTTCTTCTTGTATGTCTGAACACAATTCATCCAAGCATGTACACCATATCCCTACACACTAAGGGACAAAAACAGACTTTGGTTCTTGGGAGAAGGGGGGGGGGGGCTAAAGTGCAACATTACCATTTGTGGGGTGGGGGATTGGAAGGGGCATTTTCACATGATTGTTCCAGAAACTTCTAAAAACAGGGGGGGGGGGGGGGTTGAATTTTTCTTTTGTTTTTTTTGTTAAAAAATAAATTTGCCCCCCCTCCCTTAATTCGTCCTTGCACGCACACACATCTATGTACCCTGCAAAGTGTCATGACAATTATTTAGATTTTTTTTGTGATCAATTTATTCTTCTTGGTGTTGCATGCATGCATATGAACTTATTTTGCATTCCTTGACTTTTTTTCAGAGAGATAAGCAAGGGAGAAGGAGGCTAATTTGTGCAGTCGCCACAGAACCGTTACCCAAGCAAGTTGAAGAATCCAAAATGGACACTCCAAAAGAAATATTTCTCAAGGATCACAAGTTGCCTGACTATTACTTTGATTCAGTATGGAAAAAACTTAGTCAAGTTTAAGATTTAGACTGCCAGGACTGAGAATTCTTGTATATGACTTTCATTCCTCGTGTGCTTATGTCCTTACAATGTTAGGTGGATTTGAATTTTTTGCTGGGCGAGGAGAAAACGATTGTTAGTTCAAAAATAACTGTTTTCCCCAGAGTTGATGGTAATTATTAAGACCATTCCTTTCTTCATAGAATTTGATCAGACATTACAAATGTTGTTCTTACAATAGCAGTTGTTGATACCAAAGCACCAACTAATCAAACTGTACTGTGGAACAGGTTCTTCTCCACTAGTTTTGGATGGAGCAGACTTGAAGTTGCTTTCAGTTAAAGTCAATGGCGAGGAACTGAAGGTATGTACTTTATAATACTGTTCCAAATGTTGACTTAGGCTTGTGGATTTTGCAACTGAACCATATTCCAAAGCTTTTTGCTTTTTGGATGCTGTCCTATAGGAGGTTTTGAATATGCTATACCTTTCCTTGTTATGCATTTCGCTGGTCCTAGAATGCTCACACCCAATTAGAACATTTCCTTGCCATTTTGTGATCTCTTAATCTGGCTCCTTCTTTTTTCTTTGTTTTTGGCAGAATGGAGATTATCATTTGGATTCACGCCATTTAACAATCCCATCACCACCTTCTGGTACATTTATGCTGGAAATTGTTACCGAGATATATCCCCAGAAGAACACATCATTGGAGGTACAGCATATTTTATTTCTTCCTTTCACAGATACTTCTTGTTACTGTTTTGCGATTTGAAGTTACACTGCCCTCTTTCTCTCTAGGGGCTTTACAAGTCATCTGGGAATTTTTGCACTCAATGTGAAGCAGAGGGTTTCCGCAAAATTACATTTTATCAGGTTAATTCATTGGAAAACCTTTTAATTCTGTTGAGCTTTATTACTATACAACAAGAATTTATTATTTCATTATAATTTGCTAACAGGATCGCCCTGATATAATGGCAAAATACACTGTTCGGATTGAAGCTGATAAATCTTTGTACCCAGTATTGCTGTCTAATGGAAATCTCTTGGGACAAGGAGACCTTGAGGTGACTTCATCTGTTATGCAGATTAGCCTTCTCCACCCACAAAAAAATAAAAAAAAAATCCACTATCTAATAGTTTTATTACTGCCTCTCTGGCTTGTTGCAGGGTGGTAAGCATTATGCTCTATGGGAGGATCCCTTCAAGAAACCTTGCTACTTGTTTGGGTTGGTTGCTGGACAGTTGGAGAGCAGAGACGACACATTTGTAACCTCTTCTGGTCGAAATGTGTCACTAAGAATTTGGACCCCTGCACAAGATGTACACAAGACAGCACATGCCATGTATTCGCTTAAAGCAGCCATGAAATGGGATGAGGATGTCAGTATCTTTGTCTAACCCGTTGTTTGATTATAATCTCATGGTTAATTTATTTGGGTTCTAGTGTTTAAGTATACAATGCTGTCATGTAACTCTGCGAACAGGTTTTTGGTCTTGAATATGACCTGGATCTCTTTAACATTGTTGCTGTCCCCGACTTTAACATGTAAGTTACTTTCTTTTTTTAGTAAAACGTGCTTATATAGTAACCTTTTATCTTGCTTGATCTATATAATGGTAAATAATACTTCTAGTTTTCATTCATTTAATGATTCACATGACCTTGTTTTTTATTGATTGGCAGGGGAGCCATGGAGAACAAAAGTTTGAATGTATGCCATCTGATGTTTTCTTGAGTTCATCATCATTTATATTTGTTTATTTAAACTTCTTATTAGAAGAAAAATAATTGATGATCTTATGTTTCTATCTGGATTGCCTTTTGACAGATTTTCAATTCCAAACTTGTTTTGGCATCCCCAGAAACTGCTTCAGATGCAGATTATGCTGCAATTCTTGGAGTTATTGGTCATGAGGTTGGTTATGCTATAACATAAGGAACATGTTTTTTATATCTTAAACCTTTTGTTTAATTTGGAGGAATGTATTGTTTTGACTTGAATTTATTTTTTCTTGTTTCAATCTGCAGTATTTCCACAACTGGACAGGCAACAGGTTGGATTATACTCGTCCTCTCTCTCGCTCTCTCTATTTTTTTTGAGTGTGCTCCAGTTTTTATCAAAGCTAAATTGATAACCCTCTCTTTGTGCCTGTGTTATTGCATTTCATCTTTAATATGAAGAGAAGTAAAATTTTTATTGTTGCAATATGTTTGTAGTTGATTTTGTTCTTTTGTTCATGGAGATGGATGCATTTTTTATTGTAAACTATGTACTATGCATTGGAACTTCAATGAAGTGATATCTAAATAAATGCAGAGTGACTTGTCGTGATTGGTTCCAGCTCAGCTTAAAGGAAGGTCTCACTGTATTTCGTGATCAGGTACAAGTCTCTTCTTTTCTGTATAGTAAGTGGCAATTGTATAATCACAAATAGTAACTTGTTGTTTTATTTGTGAAAATGTTTCAATATTGCTAGGAGTTTTCATCTGACATGGGGAGCCGCACTGTTAAGAGGATTGCTGATGTTTCAAGGCTTCGAATTTCTCAGTTTCCTCAGGTTATTTCTTGTCCTTTTTCATGATTTTCGAAGTGAGGTCAAGTTTGAATCTACCAGGTGTTTCAATTACTTGCACATTCTATAAGTTGATATATGCGTATGCTTTCTGCATAGTTTCACAAGGATTCTGATTTACCATGCTATGTGCAAGCACTAACAAAGCTGTTTTGTGATCATCCAGGATGCAGGTCCTATGGCTCATCCTGTGCGACCACATTCATATATCAAGGTATGAATTTACCTAATACGTTTTCTTGTCAATTCTGTATCAAGCTTAATTGTTTTATTATGCACTGTATTTATGTCACTGCCTTTTTAATCTGCAGATGGACAACTTCTACACTGGTAAGTTTTTGTTGTGTGACATATTCAGTCAAAGCTTCAGAAAACACCTTACTTTCCATTGACTTGAATTTCATAATTTTTTTAAACTTTTGTGGCTGTCTTTTGGGTTCATATGGATATGGGACTTTTTGCTGCCTACGATTTGCAGTGACGGTATGGTTTGGAAATTTGTTAATTTTGTTTAGTTTTCCTCTCACTGGGTCAGTTACCTAATTGTTCATCTTTTGTTTTTTTTTTCCTTCTTCGCAGGTGTATGAAAAGGTAAGAAAAGTTTCCATCTTGTGTGTATGCAACTATGCATGCAGTGTGTGGAAAAGAAGCGATATTTATGCATTGAGTTATTAATCTTGTGTATCAGGGAGCTGAAGTTGTCAGGATGTACAAGACCTTATTAGGGAGTCAAGGTTTCAGAAAGGTAGAAACGAGAATATGTCTGAGCCCCAAACTGCGCATCCTGGAAAATTTATTATGAATTAATTTCCTATTTCAGGGCATGGATCTTTATTTTAAGAGACATGATGGTCAAGCTGTGACATGCGAAGATTTTTTTGCTGCCATGCGAGATGCAAATGATGCAGATTTCGCTAATTTCTTACAATGGTATTTGATCTGTCTTTTATTTTGTTCGATTTGCCCTCTGCTTTCTTTCCCCTTATGCTTAGCTTGGAAGGCAATAAAATTACAGGTATTCCCAAGCTGGTACCCCTCTGGTGAAAGTTACTTCATCTTATGATGCTGCAGCTCATACTTTCACCTTAAAGTTCAGGTATACATGCTAAGAACTTTCGTGTGAGAGTCATATTCTTCATTTATTGGTCTTTTGGTATGACTAACAACTCTGAATGTGGATATTCCACAGTCAAGAAGTACCACCCACTCCAGGGCAGCCAGTTAAAGAACCCATGTTCATTCCTGTGGTATCAGGGCTGCTGGATCCAAGTGGCAAGGACATGCCACTCTCCTCTGTGTATCATGATGGGGCATTACGGTCCATTGCAAACAACAGCGAACCAGCCTATAGTACAATTCTTAGAGTAACCAAGGTGAGAGCATAGTTATGAACCCATGCTTGCTTTATCTTTGTCTGTTTTAGCTGTTTTTTCCTTCGATATCTTGTTAACTGTAGTTGCTTTTCAATGTTCTATATCCACATGTTTTGCCATATTTGGCCGAGAATCAAAATTGTCTTTTCAGTTTTTCCATGGTCGACACATGTTACAAGTAATTCATATGTAATAGTGGTGTTGCTGGATCTACCATTAAGATGTTAGTTAGTAAAGTTTGATGGACTTCAGAATGACCCTGTTTCCCCCACATGTTAATCAGCACCAATTCTACTTCTTTTGTGCACCAAACTGATCTTAATTTTCACATGGAGGAAACTAAATGAAGACATATCATGTACATATTCACTTTGTTTATCCTCTAGGATATTTCAGAATAGGAAAGCAGAAACACAAGTACCTGTTGTTCACAGAGAGTTGACACTGTCTGCAAGATGCCGCCACCTCCCCCCACCACAAAAAAGAAAAGGAAAAAGAAAGAAACTTATGATGTGAAATGACCCATTGATGCTAATTATCATGATTTTTATTTCTCAAGGAAAAGAAAAGGAATTTGTACCACATCAATTTTAATAATAAAAAGTGCATTTGCTGCTGGTGCTGAGCAGAAAGAGGAAGAATTTGTCTTCTCCGATATACATGAACGGCCAGTACCTTCTCTATTGCGGGGTTTCAGCGCTCCAGTCCGTCTTGAATCTGATCTCTCTGATAGTGATCTATTTTTCCTCCTTGCTCATGATTCAGATGACTTCAACCGGTTCGACTTTCTTTAAGCATTTGCACCATTTTTTTTTACATTCAAACGACTGGTGGAGAGGTTTTTGTATACCTTTCATTTTTCTTTTTTCTTAGTTGGGAGGCTGGACAAGTCTTAGCAAGGAAGCTGATGCTCAGCTTAGTTGTTGATTTCCAACAAGGGAAACCTTTGGTTCTGAACCCAAAGTTTGTGCAAGGGCTAAGAAGCATACTTTGTGACTCAAGTTTGGATAAGGTACAACCAGTGTATTTTCCTCATCCACCTCCTCCCTTTTGTGGGGTGCAAGGAGGTGGTAGAAAATTTGTGCACTGAAGGTACTTAGAAGATGTATCAGTGGGACTTATATTGGTCCCTTTTATTTTCCAGGAATTTATTGCAAAGGCAATAACTCTACCAGGTGAAGGAGAAATAATGGACATGATGGAAGTTGCAGATCCTGATGCTGTTCATGCTGTTCGATCTTTCATCAGGAAGCAGCTTGCTTCTGAACTGAAAGCAGATTTTCTAAGCTTGGTATGGCAGTCACCCGGGGTTTAATTTTATTCACATTTCATGTCTCCACTTCTTGATTAATCACTGGGTGAATGATTGTGTCATACTTACAGGTTGAGAACAATAGGAGCTCAGAAGAGTATGTCTTTAACTATCCTAATATGGCCAGGCGTGCTCTGAAGAATATTGCTCTTGGTCCGTGTTTCTTGGCATCATAATGTTTAAAGTTTCTATATTGTTGTATTAAAACTACTAATTTTGCTAGTTATTTGTGTCTCTTCCTCCATTTTCAGCATATCTTGCATCACTCGAAGACCAGGAGTTAACTGAGCTTGCACTACATGAGTACAAAACTGCCACAAATATGACTGAGCAATTTGCAGCTTTGGCCGCCATAGCCCAGAATCCTGGGAAAATTCATGATGAAGTACTGGCTGACTTCTACACCAAGTGGCGGGATGACTTTTTGGTAAATTTCTTATTGGGTTCTCTTTATTGCTTGAAACGCATTTCACATGTTCTGTTGCTCCCTGTTTCATCAAAGAATGAACGTGTTCAGTAAACAATGACTTCCACAAGGATTCTGCGTACTGTCTTTGGAAGCCATTGCAAGGAACAGAGCTTCAAAATAATTTTGTTTTTTCTTGTTGGATAATCTGTTCTCTCTCTGTCAGGTTGTGAATAAATGGTTTGCTCTTCAAGCCATGTCCGATGTTCCTGGTAATGTTGAAAATGTTCGCAACCTCTTAAGTCATCCAGCATATGATTTGCGCAATCCAAACAAGGTATGCAATCATCAAATATCATTTTATGCTTAGTTGCTTGTCAAAATTTTGAAGGTTTGATTGAAGCTAAACCTTTCTGTGATGTACAGGTGTACTCACTCATTGGAGGATTCTGCAGCTCTCCTGTGAATTTCCATGCAAAGGATGGGTCAGGGTACAAGTTCTTGGGAGAGATTGTGGTGCAACTGGACAAAATTAATCCTCAGGTCTGTTTTTATTACATCCATGAATTAGGAATTTAATTGCTATTATCACCATGCACGGAGGTTTAATAATTTTTTGTTGCCTTTTTATTAACCTCTGTGGATTTCAGGTGGCCTCCCGCATGGTGTCAGCCTTCTCAAGATGGAGACGTTATGATGAAACCCGACAAAACCTCGCCAAGGTAAGCAGCTGGTGCCCTATTTGCTGTGGATGACACTCTTATAACCAGCCGCAAGTTCTGTCGTTGCATGCCTTTGACATACCAGATCTGTTCTCTGTTAATTTATATCCAAATCGGCATGGTTTAATGCAGGCACAGCTGGAGATGATCGTGTCTGCCAATGGTCTGTCGGAGAATGTATTTGAGATCGCCTCAAAATGCTTAGCTGCTTAAATGCCTAAAATTTGCAGGTTGCAGGTGTTTGCCATCAGTGCTTGCTATAGTAATATAAGAAAATAAGTACGGCACATCTGCAAGATCACCATGATAACCATGTTTTGTCCTTTTTATGTCTCTTCTGTCGAGGAGAGACAGGATTCAATAAATTTTGAAACATCTTTACATGAAATAATTCACAAATTTTTCTTCTTGGGGATAAGTTATTACCTCCGAGATATAAGTATATTTTATTTGATGCACCGACCTACGAGATGCCTACCTCATCTAATACAGAGGTCCAATAATGAATCTAAATCTTGACCTAAACCCCTTGTCCGAAAAGATTTACTTGCATCATCGTCGATAAACACGAATCTAATACAAGGAGGAAGACTTGTCAAGGGGAAAGTTCTGCAGGGCCAAACTTTAGTCAACCACTACATGCTTATTATCGCCAGAAAATTATTTCAGTACTGTGAAATTACATTACGTGCATGGCACACTTTGTTAGGTTCTTAATACTTACAAGGCAGGTTAGATAGTTGACACGTCCCAAAACGCCCACGTTTCGCTTGTCGTCCACAATCTATGACAGATGATGCAAATCTTAACCCCATCGTCTGTCGTCCATCAGCAACAACAGTCAAGAATAGCGAGGTGGAACGTCATGCCATGTGATTATAACACGAAGAGCAACCTAATTTGACCAAAAATATTTCCCTAATTCACTATCCCAAAAATCACGATCAATTAATGGAATCCAATCATTTAATATAAAAGAAAATGAGACTTTTTGTATTTTCGAGTTTAGTATTTCCCTATTACCATTCGATCCAAATATGAAGTTGCTTGTAATAATCTTAATAACAATAAGATATTCATGCATGCTCATTGCAAGCAAATAGGAGATGAGTCATAGGATAAACTAGATTTTACATCGCTTGATTCTCAAAGATAATTGTTATTTAATTATAGAATAATTAAAATAAATACAACCATGATAGCCTACTTTTTTTATCTTGTTGTTTACTTTGAGGTTGTTTGGGTTTGCCGTGCAATTCACGTCCCATGATTTTTAAAAATATTTTTTATATTTTTAAATTGTTTTGATGTGCTGATGTTAAAAATAATTTTTAAAAAATAAAAAAATATATATCTTAATGTAATTTTAAATAAAAAAAATACTTTAAAAAACAACAACTAGAAAACTCCTAAACACCCTATTTTTCTAATAGAAAATGAGCTCATTAATCTTTGTTTTGGTGACCACTGTGAAGGTCAAAGGGGTAGTAGTTATCCCTTAGATCTGTGGTTACGTTGGTTGTTGAAAAGTAGCTAGATTTGGAGAAGACGAGGAAATTTTTGATAGCTCTAGCTAGACCTCCATTAATATACTCTTTATTGAATCATTAATGGAAACCTTGAAAGATATCTTACGACTAAATGATATTTCATATTACGACGAAGGAATTATGAGAATTTTCTTTAAATCCTGATGGCCTAAACGACGGCATATCTTTGACAATTACGACAAATCCTTTATCCCCCCCCATACACGCTAACCTCTCAAGATCATCCTCTCAATTTTAACCACAGAAAGTAGACGAGTCTTGGGGGATCATAACTAGGGTAAAAGTAACACTGCTACATTTTTCTCTTTGGTCAAATAGATTTTCAACCTTTTTTTACCTAAAAAGCACATCGCTCTTTGAATTATTGTTTAATTTAATTCCCCCTCGTTTCTCCTTGCATCATCCAAGGAAACGGACAAAAGGCAAGACAAGAGTGTGGGATACTACAAGATCAACTGATGATTTTACCTTCATTTGACCCAGTGGGTTGACATATGGATGCCATCATCATCATTGCCTCCAAGATGCAAGGTGATTGGTGCCGCCAGGTATCATCATGACATGACCTAGTTCGTTTGATTTAGAATAGATTCTAAGTTTAATTCTCCTTAAACCTTTTTTCTTGTTTAGTATCGAACTTTTCTAGATTGTGATTACTTGATTTAATTTAACCTTAGTTAAGCACGTACTAGGAAGTGTCACGAAAAAAGCCTAGCTACTAGAAGCTTATTAATTGTGTGAATCACCTTTTATATGTATCAATCACTATTTTCACAAGGATGATGTAGAAAGTGGCTTTCCTTACAGACAGAACCCCAAGAACCTTCAAATGATTTTAGGTTTTTCTTACATGAAGTAGAAGATTTTTGACAGCAAAACTGTAGGAGAAAACAACTAACTTACAACAACAAAGTAAATACTCATAGCCCTACAGTGCATGCTAGAAATTGTTTGATCATATTGTTTTCGTTCTGATTTTGATTTTTTTTTTGTGTTTGAGAAATTGAAGACAATATATGAAAACTTGTTCTTGTTTTTCATTTTCAATACATAAGAACAAGCAGCAACATTTGAAAATTTTAGAAAATAAAAAAGTGGTTCTTAAAGGTTATTTTCAAAACTTGCTTTTACACTATTAACCTATGATTTAAGATTTAGGTTGTGGTTTGGCTAGGATATGAATGGGTTCGCGGTGCTAAAGAGTCAAACTGTGCTCAAGGGTTGGACCGAGATTAAAAGGTTGTTTGGAAATATATGTACGTAGTTCAGTTGTTTTTTAAAGTGTTTTTTACTCGAAAATACATTAAAATAATATTTTTTTAGTTTTTAAAAATTATTTTTAACATCAACGTATCAAAATGATATAAAACATCAAAAAATATTAATTTAAAGTAAAATAAATAAAAAAATAAAAATATTTAAAAATATTTTTAAAATACAAAAATAAACAAACAGAGTATAAGTTTCAAATGTTAGGGTCGGGCTATGATAAGTTTAGATCATGTTTGAGACAAACCAGAAATAGTGAGGATTACGTTGGGTTTAGAACACCTATGTTAAGACGCGATATTTGGAGTCAAAATCAAGGCATCCTGTGTATCAAGATTTGTGTGGTTGAGGATTGAATGAAAAGTAAAATTATACCGTTGACTTTGGATAAAGTATTTATTTCAATATAAAAAAATAGAAAAGACTTGTTCCATCAATCAAGTTTCTAGTTTTTTAAAAAACTGAAACAAATTAAAATCGAAAAAAAAGAAAAAACTACAATTATATCAAACGGCTTTAGTGATCCGTAGATGATATGTAAGAGCTACCTTTGACAAGTAAGTATATATATTTATTGCAATATGTGTGTGCTGAGACGATGAGATAACCCCTAGCTAGTTATAGATCAGCGATTATGCTCACCAGGCTCTCTGCTTTTTTATCTTTTTATTTTATTATTATATATATATATGGAATTATTATATATAAAGGGAGAAATTGGTATAATAATGATATCTAGAAATTAAATACGTCATCTTCCTAATTAGATGATGTGGATGCCACCATTGTAGCCTTGCTTTATACTATAATGTATAATATATTGTGGTTGTGGTGATTGAGAAATCAGATATTTTTAGGGGTTAAGACTTCAGGGAGGGAGGGAGAGCAGCCGTGCAAGTTTTGTTGAAGGGAGGCGGTAAAGGGCAAGAACTTTCGTTGAGGGAGGCGGGCCGCGGGGTATATGCACGCGCGCACCATCTAGAATATAAGTGGGATGGCCACACGTGCATTCATTTTAACAGTATATATATATATATATATATATATATATATATATATATAAACAATTACACCCTTTCCTTCCTTCCCATTCCCATTCCCATTCCAAACCATGTGCAAAGGCCAAAAGGAAACATCAGGGGAGAAAATTGGAGTGGATCACAAGGCTAAAATGGTAAAATTAGATTTAATAAATACCATAATTATTCCGTAGCAAAATACCAGAAAAGCAGAACGTCCGGTCGTCGTCGAAGAAAATTAATTGATCCCAATTGCCGTGTTTGACCTCTAAAAACCACAAGAATACTTAAAACACAGACGCAGACTCTCTCTCTCTCTTTACATACAGAATAACAGAGAGAGAGAGAGATGATAAAATTTCATAACCAAAAACTAAAGGAAGAGATAGTTTTCTAGTTTTCTTTTCATCAGTCTCTCCCCACTCGAATTTTCTCTCCTACGATTCAGTTTTCTCGCCCGAACGCAAACATTTTCCGGGAAAACAGAGAGAGGAAAGAAAATAAGCAGAGATGAGAGACGTGAATGGAGAGTCGAGAGCTGCAAACAATACTCTAGAGACTATAAACGCTGCCGCTACTGCGATCGCCTCTGCTGAGAACCGTGTGCCTCAAGCTATGGTTCAGGTAGTTGTAATTAATTTTGTTTTTAATAATCTTACAATGCTTGAGATTAGGAGTTTTAAAATAAGATCAAGTGGTGATTCCTGTGATCTTGATTTCATTTATTTAAGTTTTTCGAAGCAAAATCAAAGCAAATTTTGGTTGGATAAGGTATGTTGCTTTACATGTTGTGTTTTCTTTGTCTAGCTTTGTTTAGCAAAAACTTTTTGTTTATCTGGTTCAACTTTGTTTTTGCTAAGAGAATATATGAAAGTGCCTTTTTTTAGTTGAAATTAATCTCTCTTCTTCTTATAAATGTATCATAGACTTGGGATTATCTATAGATTAAGAGCAGAGATTTCGTGCAACTGAAAGGATTTGCGGTTTCAAGGTCCAAATAAGAGGGGAGCTGTTTGATAAAGTTATTTCGATACTCAACCAATGTGATTTGAATCAAACTAGATGTTGCTTATTACTTTTACTTTAAGCCATTTCCTGCACTTGATGACAGTTTTTCTCATTTTTTCTCTTTCTCCTAACCTGCTGCTTCAAAGAGGAATTCTTGGTTAGTAATTTCTTTATTATCGTTCTTGGATGCTTGATGATTTTTATTATTTGTATCTATATCATTATTTATCAACTCCTTTTTTTTTTCTTGTGATGGGTAGTGATCAATAAAATTTGAAGTGTTTAGGCATAATGAGCTCTGTTTATTACAGTTGCAGCAGCAGCGGAGTAATATATAAATATAAGCTATTTTTTCTCTATAGTGATTTATTGTTCGTCAATCTGTCAAAAGTAAACATAACATGTCTTGTTTTGATTCGTAATCGATGGAGTTGCTCAGTGTGTTAAAACATGCAATTCTATTCATTGGTTTCCTTCATGGTTAGTGCATGAGAGTTTCTCTGAATCTCTTATCATGAGAAATATAAAAATAACCCTGAATTGCTGGAGAGGATATTTGGTCTGATTTCATGTTCTAAATCAGTTTTCTGATGCTAGTTTTGTGTAACAGAAGCAAAGATGGAGAAGCCACTGGAGCATATATTGGTGTTTTGGATATCAGAAGAGCAAAAGGCAAATTGGGCATGCTGTCCTTTTTCCTGAATCATCAGCTCCTGGAAGTGGTGCTCCTGCGGCTGAAAATTCAGCCCAAGCACCAGAAGTCACGTTCCCCTTTGTTGCACCTCCCTCCTCCCCTGCCTCTTTCTTTCAATCAGAACCCCCTTCTGTTACACAATCACCGGCAGGTTTAGTGTCCCGCACCTCTATATCTGCTAGCATGTACTCTCCCAGTGGGCCTGCCTCTATTTTTGCTATTGGTCCTTATGCCCATGAAACCCAGTTAGTCTCACCACCTGTGTTCTCAACTTTTACCACTGAACCATCAACTGCTCCTTTCACTCCTCCTCCCGAGTCTGTCCACTTGACTACACCTTCCTCGCCTGAGGTGCCTTTCGCTCAATTAATTGACCCTACCCTGCGAAATGGTGTTACTGGTTTGAGATTCCCATTTGATTTTCAGTCTTATCAGTTTCATCCTGGAAGCTCAGTTGGCCAACTCATTTCACCTAGCTCTGGCATTTCAGGCTCAGGCACATCATCTCCTTTCCCTGATGGTGAATTTGCTGTTGGTGGTCCTCACTCTCCTGAATTCCGAATGGGTCCAAAGCTCTTGAACCTTGATAAGCTTTCCACCCGTGAATGGGGATCCTATCAAGATTCAGGGGCTCTGACTCCAGATTCTGTGAGGCACGGATCGCCCAACTTTCTCCTGCATCGTCAGTTTTCTGATGTTGCTTCACATCCTCGTTCAGAAAATGGACACGATGATGATCAAGTTGTTAATCATAGATTCTCTTTCGAGTTAAGTGTCAAAGATGCCTCAAGATGTGTGGAAGAGAAGCCAGCATGTTCTATTAAAACTGTGCCAGAATATGTGGAAAATGGAACAAAAGCTAAAGAAGAAGAGAATTATGGTGAATTGATACAAAGCTTTGAGCGTCGATCTGGTGACACATCTAATGATACACCAGAGACACCTTCAACAGATGGGGAGGCACCACAGCATCGAAAGCAACAGCCCATCACTCTTGGCTCTGTTAATGAATTTAACTTTGACAATGCTGATGAAGGAGATTCACACAACCCTAGTAGTTCGAACTGGTGGGCTAATGGAAGTGTTATTGGGAAGGAGGGTGAAACAACCAAGAACTGGTCCTTCTTCCCTATGGTGCAGTCGGATGTTAGCTAGCTAGTGCATAAATAGACCTCTTCACTCCTACTTTGTGGAGCCATGAAAGATTTTGGTCGCCGAAACCAAGCGCCATACTTACTGAAGCCAATTATAGTGATTTTTTCATCTGCCGTGGAAGGAAGGTAGACAGACCCTTAAATGAAGGCGGTTTTTGAGTCCTTCGAGACCTGAAAACAGGGGCAGATGATAGTTTTTTGGGGGTTTTTTTTAGCATGAATAGTGTATCATATACAATATTAATAAAGATTATACCATCCTTAGTCAGAAAGGGTATGACCGGTCATCTCACCAGTCATCCCTGCAACTATTGTATCTGAAGCCCAGAAAAGGCCCATCTAAGTTAACCCTCTAACTATCGGTATCGCTGGGCTAAAAGCTCTGTCATTTGTTGGCCCTTCATCACTAAACCGTGCATGGACGAACAGCTATTGATGTAGAAATGAGACACCTTCTTCTTCTTCTTCTTTTTTATGTGAAAATACTTTAATTTAACAAAACACAATCCTAGTTAAAAGATCCCGCTTGGCCTGACATTTTTTAGTATTTTTTTTTAATGATATTATTTTGAGTTTTTTTTAAAAAAAAAACAATTCAAAATTTAGGTTGATCTAAATCAAGCTTCGATCTAGATTATAATTTAACTTTCAAGTGAAGTATATAACTGAGAAAATACAAGTATAATTAAAATAATTCATTATAGTGCCAAAAAGAATATCATTATTCATGAGGATTTATTTATATTTAATGTGATAGACAAAACAGAATTTAATTTATCTATTACTGTTTTGTAATAGAGAACGAAACATAACAAAATGTAAAAGATATTTAATTTAAACTTGAGTTTTATGAAATTATTATTTAGAGAATTTCTTGTTGTTTACCTTTACGGAAATATTTTTCCCATTCATTATGGAAAAGAATTAGAGTTTCGATAGAATGGTGGCCCTTTTGCCAAAGGGACATTGTCGGAGAACAATGTCTAGCAACTCTTCGATGCACTTAGGAAAGGTCTCCGATCGAGGCTATGTTTTCTAATCCAAAAATTCACTTTCATGGCTTGAATTTTAAGCGTGGTTTTCCACTCTGTAACTATATAACAAGGAGAGGAGGAGGAGATCCCTCGCTGGAGAAGATCCTCCTCGACTAGGATACTACGTTTTCGTAAAAAATTTCCAGGTCTGGTCTTCACTGGTATTTGCTTTTTTCTCACTTACTTGGAGATGGATCAATGTTTTTTTTTTTTTTTTTTTTCATGTGCTAGTGTATTGTCTCGCTCTTTGCAGTGAATTAATATTATTATTTTTAAATATAAAAAATATTAAAAATATTTGGCAGTCATACCAGCAATAGATGACACGTCCCCTGCCGAGACAGACGAAGTGTCTTCTTTTTTCCCCATATTCCAATTACTGTGGTGGCTGGAAATTCATGGCCTATGTTCTTTTGACCCAAAAATCTCTCTCTACCTCTGAAATCCAGCAACCCCCCTCTCTCAACCATGAACAAAAAAATAATAAAAATAAATCTATGTATCAAAATGGAATTAGAAAAATTTTGAGGGACCGCAATTATATAATTTGCATAATTGTTTAAGTTGAAGGACCAAAGTGAATGTTTTCGAAATTTATGGTACGTCACTTATGTTTGCCGTGTTTTTCACTCTGATCTCCCATCTTTCAATCCCATCATTTCATAAGAATTTGAAATCAATTACTCTATTGTTTTCAAAATTTATGGTACGTCATCTATGTTTATCGTGTTTTTCATTCTGATCTCCCATCTTTCAATCCCATCATTTCATAAGAATTTGAAATCAATTGCTTTTTAAATAGAGCTTGATCGTCAAAAAACAAAGTTTGAGGATCAAACCGAAAAAAAATAAAATCCCACACATTTTAGTATATAAGTAATGCTATTTTTATTTAAACCCATGTTTAAAAGTTTATTGCATTTTTTTGTGCAACTCATATAGTTGTTCTTTTTATATTTTATTTGGTTGCTTTACTATGATCATTTATCTTAAAAGGGTAGGTCCATACACAAAGGCCCTTATTTTTTTAATTTGGTAATGGAACATATGACACATTCATCATAAACTTTCTTTTAAAAAATAAAGTGGCACGATGTATCACCTATTTTTTCTCGTATTTTGGCGATGCTGGAAAATTAGAGTTGATGAGTTTTTTATCTAAAAACTTATTTTTTAATATTTTATTTTAGCACAATGTGATTTTACCACGTAAGTTTGCAAGCATTTATTTTTATATCCAGGATATCTGGATATTGCCCTTACAACAAAGGCCATTTACTTGTGTTCGTTGGGCTAAAAGGCCTGTTATTTTGTTGCCTATTGATATATAACTGAAGATTATCATTAAAATAAAAAATATAATTTTGTGTTTTTGTTCTTACAAATTACAAGATTTATTAGCATGAACTGCTAGAGTATTGGTCAAGACACAATTCTCCTGATCTGTTTAACAGAAACAAATTTCACCAGCAAGATTACAATAGTCAAACATGTGGATTCTCACCTGTTCAACAACCATTATACCAACACGAAATGGAATTTTTATATTTTGGATCATCTTCTTCTGTCTGATTTTGTTTTGCATTGTGCCCTTTCAGCTTGTAGTCGTCACTTCCAGGATAAATCAAGTAAATGGTCTATCATCTTTCATGGCACCACTATTATTTTAATTTCAAACAAATAAAACCCTTAAACATTGAGGAAAAAAAACCCTTCTAGACACTAGCCATCAAAATAACCTTCATTGCCACTTATTTTTTAACAAATCAAAGACCAACCTTGCTTGACCTTGTATAACACAATCACCCCGGCCCCCTCCTCCACCTCCACCACTAGCCCACCATCACCTTCTCAATTTTTGGGATTTAGAGTTTCTTCTTGAAGGCATAGAAGAAAAAAATTACAAAATACAAAAGCAATGCCCACCTTTACAACAACTACCATGGCCTCTCGAAACGACAACCTAAATCTCCAGAAACTCATACTCAATCCATCAACAGGATCAAGCATAGTAACAATTAACGTCGGTGGGCAAATCTTTCAAACAACAGATCAAACTCTAACTCTAGCAGGTCCAAGTTCCCTCTTTTCCCAGCTCTCCGAGTTGACTCATCTCGGTCCCCATTTCATAGACCGAGACCCCGAGTTATTCTCTATCCTCTTATCCCTCTTAAGAACCGGAAATCTCCCTTCAAAGGCCAAGTCTTATGATCTCCAAGACCTGATTGAAGAGTCAAAGTTTTACAAGATTGAATCTTTATTGGTTAATTCTCTCTCAAACCCATCTCAATTCGACCCTTTTAACCTCCAGGAAACCCTAATCTTGCCCTTGAATAGCCGGGACACGGCGTCAGCGGTTGCTACGACACCGTATGGTACCTTGCATGTGTCTCATGGTAGCAAGATCACATCTTTTGATTGGTCATTGCAGAGAAAGTCAACGACTTTGACCCAATTCACTGCGATTGATTCTATGTTAGCGATTTCCCCAAACTTGGTGGCTACTGGGGCTACTGACTTCTCGGGGTTGCAAATTTTGGATCTTGAGAAAAAGGGTTTTGTCTTGGAGACATTGAATTGGGAAAATGTGACTAAATCGGGGTCAACAGTACAAGCAATTGGGTCATCTAATGATATGTTGTTTACGAGTTTCGAATCAAGTAGGCGAAACTCGAATTCGATTATGGTTTATGATTTAAAGACTTTTTCTCCAGTTACTGAGATTGGTCATTATGAAATATTCGGTGCTGATTTGGATTCTGCTATACCAGCCACGAAATTGAAGTGGGTAGAGAGTTATAATGTGGTAATGGCGGCAGGGTCTCACAGTGGACCGTCAGGCGTGTTAGGGAATGTGAAGTTCTGGGATATAAGGAGTGGAAATGTGGTTTGGGAATTCAAGGAAAAAGTTGATTGTTTTTCCGATATTACTGTTTCAGATAGTTTGTCATCGATTTTTAAAGTTGGGGTGAATTCTGGAGAGGTGTTTAATGCAGATTTGAGGAAGTTAGGGAGCGAGGGGCATGATTCGTGGGTTTGTTTAGGTGACGATAGGAAGGTGGGGAATGTGAGGAAAGAAGGGGTTGGGTGTAAGATTGAGGCTCATGGGAATCAAGTGTTCTGTAGTAAGGGCGGTGATATTGAGCTTTGGTCTGAGGTGGTGATGGGTTCGTTGAGGAAGAGAGAAGAGGGATTGCCAGAAAGGGTGTTTAGGAAGAATTTGATGGGGAGAGTGAAGGACATGGAAGGCTCAAGGGTTACAAATTTAGCTTTTGGAGGGAACAAAATGTTTGTGACGAGGAAGGATCGGCAGTCCGTTGAGGTTTGGCAAAGTTCTGTCAGGGGATTTTGATTTCAAAAATGGGTTTGACACTTCTGGATTAATTGTAAGACTGCACATTACTATTTGAAAGTTGGCAGTATCTTGTTTCTTTTTTGTATATTAGGGGTTTGTTGTTGTTGCTGTAGGGCATAGTTTGTTTGATAGTTGATATTTTTGTAAATGGCCTTGTATTTTAACAAGCCTCTAATTGTTTATAAATGGTTAATTGAATGAGATTTGTATGAGGTAAACAATTCGTTGTTTTCTGTTTTATTTACTTAAATTAATATGCAGATGATCACCAATGATAAGATATTTAACTGAGTTCCTTAGGTTTGAACTGCAACACAATATTGGAATGTTGGAGTTTGAATGTCTGTTTTTACCATATCAGAATCTGAAGCCATCATTATTTCTGCACTCTTATCAAAGTTGACATTAGGATTTCATCAATGATCAATTTAAAATTGCAATACCTAGCATTGTTTCAATTTCATGGAGCAACATCGCCTTGGAGGAATTTTTTCTGGCTGTACACCTTATAATTCTATAGCTAAATATGTCCACCTTTCTATGTCTATATGGCTTTATAAATCAATAATTTGATTTTTTTCTCCCCCTCTTCGTGCATCTCTCATTTCTGTTTGGAGTTCTCAACATGTAGAAAGTATTTCCTCGGTCTTTCTTAAGGAGTTTTGATGTTGAGACTTTGTTGGTTAAAGCACCACAGATTGGCTTTGGATTCCTGGTCACTTTACTATTATGGTATTACTTCTTAATGCATGTTTCACAACTACTTATTGAAGATTCTTTGATGCGTTTCTAGGGAGAGTGAAGGGTAGCATGATTGCAGAAACTCTAGGCACACCATTTGAGAGGCTGAGCACATCAAAATTGGCACATGAGCTATAGTTGGGATGATGCTAAACTATTGAATTAATCCTTATTTTTTCAGGACTAGCTTGTTACCATTTCTCAGGAATAGGTTCTACCTGAAAAAAGAACTAGGTTGTCAGACAACACACGACTTTGCTTTGTTTCAAGTGTGGATTAAGTTAAATGTTGATTCGATGTTTTCATTCTCTGGAAAGATGAATTAATTTTTGGTCGCCTTGCTCTATTCTTGAGTTGATTAATGGATCTTAATTGTGGTTACCTTCTATACCCCATCCCACCCCTCCTTGTAGTGATTGTGGATCTTAATTGTGGTTATCCTGGAACTATGATATGGTGTTTTACATTCAATGCCTTAAATTTTAAATTTGAACGGGAGCAGATCTGTTGAGAAACAGAAAGTCTCACTGGTTTGCATGGCACTTTTGGTCAAGTCACTGGGTCATCAGCTTGTGCTTCGATGAATCATCATTTTGCTTTCAAAATCATGAATGATGTTTTTCTGGCTTTATTTATTGATGAGTTTTAGATAAGGTATGATGCATCTTTAAATACAACCAATTATGAAGCATATATGCATCATGTTCTCTTACCAACTCCATTCATTTTATATATTTACTCAAAGAATCATGTATTTTCTATATAGTATAGTCACCTGAGATCGACAGTTATCATGTCTTCTTTACCTTACGTACTGAGTTTTACTATGTAAATCTGCTCTGGGCTTACAGGCATACTATATAAATCTGCACTGGGCTTACAGGCATTGGAAGCGAAGAAAGTTCATCCCAAACCTTTCACTATCTTTCATCCAAGGATTTAATTTGCTTGCTTATATCACTTTGTTACATTTTGAGTTTCAATGGAGCAAGACAGGAGCCCAGTGCTCAATTAGGTTGACAGGCTAATTGCGAGCTTACCTATATACATTTTATTGTCAAATTGCTCCAAAGAGACAGCTCAGTGGGAACCTGCAGCAGCTTTAAGACTCCCTGTTAAGAAGTTGGAAGCTTAATAAGCCAAGCTCATCTGGAAAACGGGGAGGATGATAATCAGTGAATAAGCGTGATGTTATTATGAAATCATAAATGAATAGATAGATCTATGAATAAAAAAGTAGGCGCATGATACAAGCCTGTTATGATGACGCACTCTATTTTCCTGGAGCTGTTGCTTGAATACAGACTATCGATTTTTGTTGGTGATGTTACATGGATGAAGATTGCTCATGCAAGGATCAGGTATGTAGAGTCTTTAAGGCAGTATTTCTGAACTGGAGATTATGTCAACTTTACTGTTTAGCATACTAATTCGAGATACTTGAGTTTATAAAATGTTCAAATATCTAAAACCGGTCCCAGCCCATAGGTACACCTGCACACACAAGTCCTACACTGTTTACTTTGTCAAATAATGTCTCAGTAGTACCTCTCTCACTTCCTTTTTATGATAGGAAATATTTTTGGGACCGCATCAAGAGTCTCATAAGACTGATAAGAAACTGAATTGTCCTCACCTCTTAAAGATCAATTAGGCTCTGGTTGGGTGGCTTTTCATTTCAACGCAAGGTGATTAAACAACTAATTTTGTCTAGTGACCAAAGTTGGGAAGAGATGGGATAATGTGTCTATTTTAAAAAATATATCAGTGAAGTTTTTTCCTCTTCTAAATTGTGATAAGCTCTAAAATGAATAAAAAAAAATGTCTTTTAATTTCTGGCCAACCAAATTTGTTTGAGAATATAAACATGTGAAACTAAAAACTGTTTTCAGACAATTAGAGGAAATATTATAATGGAAACTGTTTCCAAAATCAAATGCAACCTTGTATATTTGTGTCGGTCTATATCCTATTCAAGTTCTTTCATTTTCTTTGCTGCAAATGCTGATACTCTTGATTGCTTGCGAATGATCCAAATTCCATATCAACTAGGAAAAAGACCTATGCTGTAGGACCCACACATTTACTTTTTGCGCAAAAATTATCAGATTTTCAGTCATTCATTTTCAGCATGGCATGTCATGCTAAAGGTTATTTTGAAAATTGTTTGCTTGCTTTGAAATGTCTCGCCAATAGGAATGTCTGTTCAGCTGCTTTGACTGCTTCAGAAGAGAATCTCCAGCATTGTCAATCCATTTCTTAGCCTCTCATTCTGGCGTGTCTTTGTAAACTTATCATGGAAATATTCATATAAACTCATTATATTCTTTCTACTAACTGGTTCTACCATCCTTTTTGGCAATTTTTTCAATTTTGACCACTTTCATCTCACCAGCTCTTAATAAATTTGTAGTTACACTCTTTTCTCAGATTCAAATATTGGTTGAGCTACAGAGTTATATCATCTTCTTTTAGAGCCAGTATTTTTTCTCAAGTTTTTGCAAAGGTGGAGGGCTGCTAAGTGGTAGCTCACAAACAAGCTTAATCTTGTAAGTTATAGAAATAGCTCTGGCTCCAATTGAGAAGGTAGTCTTAGGTTCAGTTGCCTTTGCAATCTTTTGGATTTTGGCAGTTTTCCCAGCAGTTCCTTTCCTGCCCGTTGGAAGGACAGCAGGTTCCATCCTTGGGGCAATGCTTATGGTTATCTTCAAAGTCATCATCCCTGAGCAAGTGTATTCTGCCATTGACCTCTCTGTACCAGGACTTCTCTTTGGAATCATGGTTGCAAGCATCTATAAAGAAAGAGCAGACATGTTCAGGTGCCTGGGAGTCTTGTTATCATGGAATAGTTGGGGTGCAAAGGGCTTGCTCTGCTGGATCTGCATTGTTTCTTCGATTTTGAGTGTTTTTTTCTCTAATGACATCCTTGTGTCATTCTCACTGAGTTCATATTAAAGATTGCTAGACAAAATAATATTTGACCTGATACTTTCTTGCTTGAGCTGGCTTCAAGTTTGGATATTGGATCCTCTGCAACTCCAATCGGCAACCCTCAAAACTTGATAATTTCTATTCAAAGTGGCATCTCTTTTGAGGAATTCGTATCTGGAATTCTTCCTGCAATGCTTGTGGGTGTCTTTGCGAATGCTTTAATTCTTATATGCATGTTTTGGAGGTTGTTATCTGATGTTCAGGAGGAGGATGCTTTGGATGAAATGATTGCTGAGGAAGATTCAGCTGTCCATCAGAATCTATAAACTCCCTGAGTTCATTGATATAAATAGGGATGGAGGTCATTCCAATACTCTTAAAAACAGATTGAGTGAATTAGATATGTGCAGAGATTCCAGTGGTGAAATCGAACTGTAGAAATTAGTCGTTGCAGAAGAGGAGGCAACTGATGATATGTTTTCTCAAATAGTAGAGGAAATGGAGTAAAGGTTTGCAAGGGATGGGGTACAAGGGACTACGGAAATGATGACTGGTATAGAGTCTGGGCCGCAACATGGAAAGGAAAGACCTGCTGGAAAGATGGAAGAGATCGTCATGGAAGTTGTGTGTTTACCTTGTTACTGTTGGAATGCTGGTTGCTTTTCTAATGGGCTTGAACATGGCTTCAATAGAATAGGAATGCCTTGCAGTCTCTGGAACTTATTGGAGCCTCGTGCATGAATCAATCATTCTCGTGGGATTGCTGTTCTGGTCTTTTTAATTCTTGTTCTCTCAAATGTTGCTTCAAATGTACCAACTGGTAAGTTGATGCCCTGATTTTTCTTTTCTTTTCTCCTTTTTTCGACAATTTGGGGTGGGGGATTTAACTACAGCACTGCAACTTCCAGAGTCTTGGGTTGGTGTGGAGAATGCTTGTTTCATTTCACTGTGCTGGTAGTTTAGAATTTATTTGTTTCTTGTCATTGACCTGTGTTTTTTTTTTCGTGGTCAATCGTCTTTCTCCCCGAATTCATCATAGAAGCGCAATAGTAATTCCCAGTTAATATCACTTCATGGTAGACATTTGAGGTCTCCATCTGGTACTTGTTTTAGAACTTGTGGTTAGATGCAAGCCATCATTTTATACAAAACATGATTGTTATTATTTTATTTTTTTTATTTTGTTGTTGGAGGAGAGGGTTTGGTGGGGGTGAAAAATCCTGTTCAATGGGTTTCAACTTTCAAGAAGGGAGCAGCCTTAAAACATGTTTCGTTCATTGAGATAATCAACTTGAACATGTTTGAAAGTAATGTGTACTTGTTTTCTTTTAACACCAAGAGTATAACATCGATCGATCAAAGCTTCAAACATGCTGGCTCAATGTTAGTTCTTTTTCTTGGAGCAAAGGTAGCAGCTTCTGCCATTGCAGTATCTCCTAACGAAGAGAAGAAAGCTTGGCTCGTCCTGGCATGGGTTAGCACAGTTGCTGGAAACCTCTAATTGTGTGCGAACAGGCTCTTCATGCCCGGCCAGTTACACTATCACATTTTGGAGCCATTTGAAGTTTGGTGTTCCCTCCACGCTTATTGTCACTGCTACTGGTTTAACACTTGTAAAGGGTTGCTTAAGAGTGCGCCGACCCATTCTCTCCGATGTGTTCAGATTCCATGCATGGAATGCACTCGTCGGAGTTGACTGATTGCTTAGACAGTTCTCTCGTTTTTTCTTTTTAATGCAGTAATTTCTGTCAAAACACTATACTAATTACTAAAGGGGTTGTGCACGGTTGTTAGAAACAACACAATCTTGCTCTATCAGCGCAGCTTATTTTTTTATTTTTTTTTAGTTTTGTCATTAAAATTAATGATATATTAGATAAATATAAATTCAAATCCCATCCTTGCCTTTTTTATAAACAAAATTATTTTTTCATTTTGGGGGAAGTAGTATTTTGAAAATAAAATTATAAGAAAAAAACCTCGTCACTGCAGTGCATTTGCAGTGAGAGAGCAGGAATAGAATGATGGGAAGTCGAAAGATCAGACAGCTAATAAGATATCAGAATGTGTGGAAATGTCAAACTCTAGAATGCAAATAAGTTGCTGTAATTGATTACACAACCCACCCACATGGCCAACTGGCCGTGAAGTCCACGCACTCTCATCTGTACAAGGTCCTGAATCTGATTATGTCAGGTCTCACTGGTCCAGTTAATGACACAGCTCGGGATGCTTTCTAACCCTTTTTTATTTCGACAATACAAACTCACTGTGGCTACGTGCCTTATATTTCCGTGGTTCATTCTGCTTTTTAAGCAAACCACAATAAACAATCGGTTTGGTAACAATTAAGAAATCATTTATTGTTGATGAGTCCCATTGCTTTTTTTTGTGTTTAAAACGCAGGAGGATGGGAAGCAATTCTTTGCTGCTTCTTGCATTGCATTGAGAAATTACTTTCACTACTGTTTACTTAAGTGAATAGTGAATACTGTCTTTACTGTTCACGTAAACAGTGGAAACATGCTTCATTGTTCCGGTCGGATTGAGTCCGGTTCAAAACTAAATGCATTGAACCGGGTTCGACTCAGTAAAATAAAAAATAAAAAATTTTATTTTTTATTTTTAGTTGTGTTTTATTAGAAAAACTAGTGTTTAACATTATTCAATGACACTACATAAATTAGACGGGGATCGCTTGATGACGTAACATTTGCAGAATTTGATCGCAATCCCAATTTTATTCCTGATTATATTTTACTTGATGTTGTTGCGCGCTTAAGAAATCAAGTAAACTGTAGTCCTTGTCGGATGTATTTCATACGTGATGGTATTGTAGATAGTTTAATGGAACAACAAAAAATATTTTATATAAAGTATTATTTATTTCATGATGTAATAGCAATAGTTAAATCTACAATATTTAAATTAAAAATCATAAATATTAATAAATATTTTTTAAAATTATTTTATAACCTCAATTTCAAAAGCATTCTTAACCAAACACATTAAACTACTTTTTATTCAACCTCAATTTCAACCATAGTTTTAATTAAACATACATAAGTACCAAACCAACCTCAACCAAAAATACATTTTATAAAATAATTTTTTTCAAACCACAACCACAAAAGCTACCACAATACCAAACACGGCCTTGTTGCAACTTTAAATACTGGAGTCGTTGTCTAACTTGAATGTAAATTCAAAAATAATTTGAATAATCAGTAAAAATATGATTTGATTTTAAATAAATTTCAAGATAATGTTTTTTAATATTAAGATTGTGACATATTAGATCAACCCGAGTTTTGTGGTTTAAGCTGACAAATTTGTTAACTCCACTGAGTTTAACAACTTTTATTTTTTAAACTATATTTTACTTAATAATATAATAACAAAAATAGATGTTCGTAAAATTAAATATCAACTAAATATCAAAATATTTTTTTGAGATTGAGATAATCTCATAGAAAGCAACTTAAAACAAATAATAAATATCAATTATTAAAGGATAAAATTAATTAAAAAAACCAAAAAAAGATTCAATTGAAGAAAAAAAAGGAAAATGGATCGAATTAACAAGAAAAAAATATATTTGACATTGTTATAAAACCTCACCGTACGAATCAACCCTGAAACTTTTTCAATTCTATTAGTAGAGTAATAGTAACTATAGCTTTTGTACCCGTTAACAATTTTGATAAAATATTAAGTGTTAACCCAAAGGCATGTATTAATTATAGTTCTGATAAATCAAACAATTAAGAAGTTATTAATCATCTTGAAATTATATTATAAACATGGAATTACAATGAAGAGATACTGTCTTCAAGATTAGTCTGAGGATGTTCCTATTGCGACTCAAGTCAATTTAGGGACTAATTTGACTCTTCAGATTAACTTCCTACACCAAATATACTATCCTAAATATTGATCCCAAAATTCCCTTAAACACATTTTGTCCACATATAAAAAGCCTAAACCTAGCTATTAGTACATCAGCATCTCAAATCAGTTGTAAGAAGTCAAAGACCATTAATAAATCAAATGTCTTGAATCAGATATAAAAAAACTACTGGGTAGACTTTAGGACCATTGTATACCTAATCTTGTAAGACAAGATTCAAATTTTTGTCTTCTCACGACCATCTCATCTAGTTAGATCATAGGGTATACCAATCTTCTATAATTCAAATATTTTGACTTATTTTCTTTGATGACATATTTTTTAAAATCATCTAGCTTAAACCATCAGGTGTATTAATTATTTTTTTAAAATTTGAATTTCTTGGCCTATTTCTCCTTTGCACCAAATGGTGAACTACTAGCCTCTCGATCTTTCCCTGTAGAAGGTTGATGCATCACTTAAAAAGAAGTAGATTACACCAACTAAAGACTTGAGATTATTTCTTTGTAATTCATTCTTGTGAGTATATATATATGTGTTCATTGTTTTGTAGTAAATCTTATTGCTGAAGTGCAAGTAGCACTATAATTACTTAGATTTTGGTCCTGAGCTTTTGTGTGGGCTCTTTTCTTTAAGGTTTCAATCCTTATCATGTGCAAAAAATCACGTGAGTCCCAACCTTGACCTCACAAAGAGTTTATCCCACGAAAAGATTGGTAGGTTTTGTTCTTGAGCATGTGAAGAAGATCAGATGAGTTTTATCTTGAGCTTGGTGTAAGAGGATTATTGTAGGGGGTTTAAGTTCTAAACCAGTAGAAGAACTTGCTGTAAGGCGTGGTCTAACATGAATAAAAGCATAAGTTTATCGCTTGGAGAGCAGAATAGGCGGTTAGTGATGAACTGTTATAAAATCCATGCTCTTCTCTCTTTTCTATCTCTTTACTCTTTCATACTATCATTTTGTTATGATATGATAGAGTCGGACATTAATTATTTGTATCTAAACTTAAATCCAAGAACTATCCATACCCGAACTCAAAACCTGACAAGTATGAATTTTTAATATCTAAATTAACTCGAAACTCGATCGATCACCCAAACCTGATCAAGTTTTGAGTATCTATTAGTTATCATTAACTTGATTATTGAATATATTAGAAAAATAACATGAGAGTAGCAAATATGACTACAACAAGAACCAAGATAGGGATTAGATTCCTGGATTCAAAGGAGAGTAATTATAAGCAAGCATGTTAATTATTAGTAAACTCTCCAAAGAAATAAAAACGAAAATTAACAAAAGTATACATAAGGATTTCTCTGACTTGAAGTGAAGGCTCTCTCCCATCCACCTATTAAAAAAAGTAAATGCATCATAGAGTATAGACAACTGGGCAGAAAAATAATTAAGAACCTTAGAATAGCCAAAACTATGGGTTGACGGTTCATTAATTTTCCACATCAAAGTATACACGACGGGCAGGGATTAAAGGGCCTGTTTAGCTGATTGCCTGCGCCATAATGCACATTCAACACACCTAGTTAGTTCATAGAAATGTGATTAGGACCACAAACAAGTACTAGCTAGAATCCATTCACTATATTAGCAATGCAATGACTGTACAGGCTCCCACCATTTCTCAGATAATTAGAACTGAACCTCGATCGTCTGTTTCTGCAAAAATTAGCAACTTCCAGGAAAAGAAAAACACAATCAATATAGCCAGCCATAGCTTCCATTTAATTTGTTCTCTTTGATCGATTGGGAGCCTATAAATGTATTCAAGGATCATCCCCCTAAAAACCAGTGCTGGCTATCATAAGTCGATGGTTGCATTATCGATCACACCAAAAACGCTAGTACTTCATCGGACCTTTGCTGGGACCGGCCTAGCCTTTATACAATATTTCTGCATGGAAACTTTGACGTGCGCGCGCTTGTGTGTTGGCCTTGCCACCCTTTTTTATTATATATATATGTATAGAATATAAATATTAACATACAATCTTG
Source organism: Populus trichocarpa (assembly GCF_000002775.5). Classification (NCBI taxonomy): domain Eukaryota; kingdom Viridiplantae; phylum Streptophyta; class Magnoliopsida; order Malpighiales; family Salicaceae; genus Populus; species Populus trichocarpa. The sequence goes on along the minus strand of NC_037287.2, from coordinate 14,783,408 downwards.
TGTCATTTATCCATACTCATAAAACCTAGAATATGAATGTAGACTTGATGGCTCTTTCTTCTTAATATCACAGGTTTTTATTGTGCGATTGTTTAACACTCATCGATCATGACAAAAAAAAAAAAAATTGGTTGGTATTTAATTTTAACATATTATCGACCACACGTATGCTCTTGCAAGTAAATAACCAACATATATTAAAAAATCTAATAGCTTAATTATGAATTTGAACCAGCTATTGGTACCAATCACACTTTGCTGTTGATACTGCTGTGTAAATTATTGCGATTCCAAATTTATCAACATATATTACAGATGGGAGAGAGACGGTTGGCATTAATTTTTAAATTCATGGCCGAAGCATGCTCTATCTTCTCCAAAAATCAACACACAACATAGGACAAAGTATTCTCTTGTTGTTACTATTAAAGAATAATATAAATTATATATTAAGATTTTATTTAATAATTTAAGATTTAATTGATTTCTTTATATGGTATCAAATTAAGTTTTATTAACTAAAAGATTATGAGTTTAAATATTATCATTCTTGGTCTCTTTTATAATCAAAATTAATTAATTGCTCATGATAATATGATTTTTATTTAATTAGTTATTTTAATTTAATCAATTAATGTAAATATTTGGTTGATGCATTTGTAATCATGCTAATTATGTGGTCTATCTTTGATTATTAAATTATTAATTTGTCATAGGATAAGAAAATTAATGAATTAGTCATTGATTAATATTATAGCAACATGAGCATCATATATAAATTTCAATACACCCACAAGGACATTCTTTCCTTCATTTTTAATTTTAATAAAATAAAATTAATACTTTACAATTAGATTGTCACAAATATAAAATATTAGGATGACTATTAAAAATTATGGTTTTGATTTTTTTTTAATAGTTGTAGTTTTCATGCAATTCTTATTTTCTCACTGAAAAAAAAAACTGTTTTTTATATTTTCAACAAATGAATACGTTTTTCAATTCTTGTTAAGAAAATAAAAACTGAAAAAGGAAAAGAAAAACTATTTTTTATTACCAAGCACACCATTACATCTTTGATTACAAAAAATTACCAGTCGTTTTCGGCAATAAAATGACACCGTTGAAACGGGTTTGCAGCAATTAAATGTTAGCCGTTGAAACCTGTCACATGAAGAGGAATCGATTTATATAATCAAAAGTCATGGGATGTCATAAAAGCAGCCGCCGTCTACCTGCCTTTCTCACGTATTATTGTCCTCCATGGAGACCTTGCTTCTTCTTTTATATATATATATATATATATATATATATATATATATATATATATTGTTTCCTCAACTATCCCATTTACTTTTGGTTCTTCATTAAACACAAGAATAAAGGTGAAGGAAATAAAATTAGGTGATCAGCATTTTTCTTTTTCTGAGAGGCTTAATTAGTCATGGTATGATTAATTAAATCATTGATGGTTTAGAGTCATTTGGAAACGCGGTTCAACCTGCGCTTTTAAAGATTTAAATTTTTTTTGTTTAAAATTAATATTTTTTTAGTATTTTTGGATTGTTTTGATGCGCTAATATAAAAAATAATTTTTTAAAAAATAAAAAGACATCATTTTGATGCATTTCTAAATGAAAAACACTTTCAAATATCACAACCGCTACCACAATTCTAAAGAGACATTAATCAACTCATTAGTGAGTATATTTGTTATATGCATTGTCATGATTTCCAACCTTAATCCAATAACAATCAGAGTTTTTTTTTTATCTATTTTTTGATAAATACATTAGTACAACTATATATAGAGATCTAGTTATTCTATTATCTTTTGGAGAAAAAAATATTAAGATTAGTAAATTATTTGGGTATGAAAATAAATATGGAATTAGTTTAGAGATGTGAGTTGACTTAAAAACAAGAAAAATATTGTCTTTAAGGTGACAAAAAGAAAATATAATTGCTTTTTATATTTGTTCTTCATGTAGTAACAAGTTTAAATAAACTTGAAACATTATGATTGTTAATGAAAGAATTATTTTTAAATTAAACTGAATAGTTATTATTTAATTTTATTTTAATAGTTATAAATATTAAAATTAATTAAATGTCCAAGTAACATCTTTTGATATTATAATAAATATCAATTTAATAGCATTAGAAAGTCCACTAGGAGAATTCATTTATCGTGCTTCTCACTTAATTTATTACGTAATAAAAACCCAAACTAGAAAGAAAATATTTCTTTCAAAATAAATATCTTCTCCTTTTTTATACTTGTCCAAGAACAACACCGGAAAAAAAAAACATAATCAAAGAAAAGGATATTGACTAGTCATGATTTGTGTTAACTTTTTTTTTTTTATTGGATTCGAGGAAACCTCACTTCTCGGAAAGCGCACTTTGTGGGTCCAGGTGAGCGAGTAAAACCCCGACTGTCCCAGGCTCTTTCAAGAGGTGCACGCCCTGACTCGAACACGAGACCTGCTGTGCAGATCTCAAGCCCTTTGCCATCATGATTTGTGTTAACGTGCATGGCATGGATGGTTTTTTTTTTTTTTTTGGGTTAAACAACTTGTAAGGTCTTAAACAGTAGCTTTTTTTTGTTTTTTTATTAATATAAATATTGGAATTAATTTATGTATATTTCAACTAATTTTATAAATTTTAAAATTAATATAATTATATAAAAATCTAGTGAGCATGACGTTTGAAAATAAATTCGGGATGGCAGATCCGGACCAGAGTTAAGTGACACCACTTAGCTCGTTTATGTGTCGAAAGTGGGGTAGGGATTTTGCCTTGTAAAACTCTTCAACGACTTCTGTTGGCAATTAATGGCCGAATTTATAATTTATATATCATCGTGGTTTTGAACCAGTGAGGTCCAGTGAGAGAGAGGATGGTCGACTATAAATGATATGAAATTCAACAACATATTCTGGCATTATTTATTGCTTCTCTGTTGATTTCTCTAACCAGTACTCTTGATCGCTATATAAAATTTCACTTTCCTTTTCATTACTCACACATCTCTCCTTCTTCCTCTCATTTCTTCTTCCCCTTCTCCATCCTCCATAAATTAACTCTATGTCTCGCCCCCCTCCTCCATGCATCACATCCCTTCATGCCCTACCTTCCATTCTCGAGAGTACTTCTTGATAAAAAGATTGATTCAAGAAACAAACCCATATCTGATCTGGGTTTTGTTTCTTTTTGCCCATTTTCAAGTCTTAGCTTCAAATTTACTAGTTCAAGCTTGAGAGTTACACCCCACCAAACTCCACATTTTCGCTTCTATTTTTTGGGTTACGTACTAGTTTGATTTTGGTCTTATTATATGTTCAAGTTGTTTGAGTCTTGGGGCATGGATATATCGACGGCTTCGATGATTCTAACAGCAGTGGTTACTTACTTGATTTGGTTGAGTTTCATCTCGCGGTCAATGAAGGGTCCACGTGTATGGCCTCTATTCGGCAGCCTTCCTGGTCTCATTTGGCACTCTAGTCGCATGCATGATTGGATCGCAGACAACCTCCGCAAGTGTGGCGGCACGTACCAGACATGCGTAGTTGCAATTCCCTTATTAGCCCGGAGGCAAAGCCTCGTGACTGTCACGTGCGACCCCAAGAACCTAGAGCATATCTTGAAAGCCAGGTTTGATAATTACCCAAAAGGACCCAATTGGCAGTCTGTGTTCCATGATTTGCTTGGTGATGGCATCTTCAACTCAGATGGTGAAACGTGGTTGTTCCAGCGCAAGACGGCAGCACTTGAATTTACCACCCGGACACTACGCCAAGCCATGGCTAGGTGGGTGAGCCGAGCCATCAAGCACCGCTTTTGCCCTATACTTGAGTCGGCTCAACAACAGGCCAAGCCGGTCGATCTTCAAGACATGCTACTTAGGCTCACTTTTGATAACATTTGTGGATTGGCTTTTGGCAAGGATCCACAAACATTGTCACTGGAATTTCCTGAGAATGGCTTTGCAGTGTCTTTCGACACAGCCACGGAAGCTACATTGCAGCGCTTCATTTTGCCAGAAATAGTGTGGAAGTTGAGGAAAAGTCTTCGGCTTGGTATGGAAATGAGCTTGAGCCAAAGCATTGACCACATAGACGCATACTTGTCTGACATCATCAATACACGAAAGCTCGAATTGGTTAATCAGCAGAAAGGTGGCAATGAGAACCCACATGACGACTTGTTGTCTAGGTTTATGAAGAAGAAGGAATCCTACTCGGACAAATTTCTTCAACACGTGGCATTAAATTTTATCCTAGCTGGACGTGACACGTCATCAACGGCGCTGAGCTGGTTCTTCTGGCTTGTGAGTCAGAATCCAAAAGTGGAAGAGAAAATCCTCATTGAAATTTGCACCGTTTTGATGGAGACACGTGGCAATGATACGCGCAAGTGGTTGGAGGAGCCATTAGTGTTTGAAGAAGTTGACCGACTGACCTACCTCAAGGCAGCATTATCTGAGACCTTAAGGCTCTACCCTTCTGTGCCACAAGACTCAAAGCATGTAGTTGCCGATGATGTTTTGCCCAGTGGAGCTTTTGTTCCGGCAGGATCATCCATAACCTACTCAATATATGCAGTTGGTCGGATGGAATTTATCTGGGGTGATGATTGCCTAGAATTCAAGCCGGAAAGATGGTTATCCTTGGATGGCAAGAAAATCGAGGTGCCGGATTCTTACAGGTTTCTCGCGTTTAATGCAGGTCCAAGGATTTGTTTAGGCAAGGATTTGGCTTATTTGCAAATGAAGTCAATCGCGGCAGCTTTGTTGTTGCGCCACCGGATCTCAGTGGTGCCGGGCCACCGTGTTGAGCAAAAAATGTCACTGACATTGTTTATGAAGTATGGTCTGATGGTTAACGTGCACCCAAGGGACCTGAGGCCTATAGTGGAAAAGGTATGCAAAAATGCTCTTACAAATAGCAATCATGCTTGTGGGATTGAATCGACCACTCCTGTTTCTTAAAGAAATATAATTATTGGTGAATACATGTAACCACTGATTTACAAAGGCCAGCAGATTTTTGCCGCGTGGATACTTCAGAGTGTTTGTCCTGGGAAATCATCGTTGGTATATCTGTCAGGTTTTCTAGTTTCTTACATGCATGTACTACTACTAGTATGGGGTCGGAGTGATCATGAGTTTGTGTTTTTTTTTTTTTTTGAGTGACTCTGTATGTAATATAAGCTGCCAATTAACTAGGCAAGTACACAAGTCTTTGTACTTGGCACGTATGATATATATTAATTTATATAAATAAAATGAAGTTGTGGTTGCATACTTGATTATTTTTATATTTTAAAAGTGTTTTTTTTAAAAAAAAATTTATTTAATTAACTATTAATTTATATTTTATGCTAATAATTAAAAATAAATTTTTAAAAAATAAAAAATATTATTTTAATTTATTTTTAAATAAAAAATATATTAAAAACAATTATTATCACAATACTAAACAAGATTATCTTTAAATTTGATAGTTCTTTTTATTAAAATCATCACAATTTGCTCAACTTTTACAAATATATATCCTTAAAAGATCATTGGGATTCAAGACCCTGATACAATAAATAAATAAATCTGGTTTTCTCAAGAGACTGGAGTACTCCTCCGCAAGAACATCCATTGAAGCATGAATATCTTTAAATTTTAATTTCAAAGTAAGATATTCATATGCATGCATGGCCCAAATTGATCAGATAAGAGATTAGACAATCTTTGAGAGATTGAGACGTTAGGCAAGCTCGATTTAATTACTCGGTGGCTTGGTGCCTATAATTGTTAATTTCGTGTGGATTGGAGGATTGACGGACGCAACTAGGCAAGCAAATATATATCCCACTAAAGACTCCCACAACATGTTCAGTCACTCTCGTAATTGCCTGTCGTGCAAGCAATCGATATCCGTGTTGAAATATATGGTAAGGTTTTCCACCAGAGGTATGCTCGCCATGAGATTAAGGCCATGTGCAATGTATATGCGAAGGATTTCATCGTTGAAAAGGCAGTTTCGTTTTTCATTTCTTGCTCTCGATCGGTGTTCCAATTTTTCAGACCAAGCATTACGTTCTGTCTCAAAACAATTCATTTCTTAAAGAACTACGTGCGTAGTGCCTTATTTAGCCTTGAAGTAATACGCACTCTTAAAAATCAATTCTCGTCATGTTTTGAATTCATTCCCTCAAACACAAGGTAAATGTATAGATTGTGCTGTAATTTTGTCCAGAAATAAATTTAGTTTTGTTCAGTACATAAATTATTTTAAGGAAGGCCAACTTATGACTAAGTATAATGTCAATCGACACCCCTCGATGAAAAAACAAATTAGGATTATACTGGGATTATTAATCCAAATTTAAGTTTTTGAATGTCATGTATTCATCAAATTAATGACTTTACTGAAGGTATTTAAAAAATAATTATTGAATGCTATTGAGCGAATATTAAATTGGCTTTTTTCCCTTCCCTTTTCAAGAATTTTACATTGCATTGAAAAGAAATTTTATGATCATCACGCAATTTTTTTTATATAATACAATTGTAATTTGTTTTTTATTTTATATATCATGTTTGTGCTAATTACATGAATCTGTTTTTTTTTTAATGACTCTAATATGATGAATTGTTACTATGAATTCGTTTAGTTGGCAATTAACCTGACGTTTTAAGTTAATTATTTATTATAGACAAGGGTCCTTAATTGACCCTACTACTGAAGAAAGTATTTTGGCTAAGCCACTGTCTGAAAAATATTGGTTGGTGTAAGGAAAAATCTAAGATGAAAGACGTAGAATTGAGAACTTTTTTTCTAATTTTATAAATATGTCAAGAATATTTTTTTAAGACAAAAAAAGATAAATTTCCTTTTAAGAATTAATCAAACTAAATTGTTTCATTAGTTTTGCTAAATTCATTTTATATCCCACCGATCTAATCCAGACACACACACACACACACATGCACACAATCTGATTAAATATTTATGTAGTTTTTTATCAATAAAATTTAAATAAAAAACTTACATCATTTGTAAATAAAAAGATATTTCAAAAAAACTTATATATAATATATTATATGTACTGATATATCTGATCTAAGTATATTATATGTACTTAATATAATATATTATATAATTTAGAATTTTAAGGCACTTGATTTTTGAAAAAAAAAGCACTAAAAATTATATCACATGATTTGATATTTTTATTTAGAGTGTAGATCATAAAATTTAATATAATCTCTATATTAAAATAAAATCTTAAATAACTCAATGGACATCGAAATATGTTGATCTGATATCATAGACATTTTAATTACTTTATGTTACATAAAAATATACGTACAGTGTACATCTTAAAAGAAAGCTTATAATACTAATTTTCATTTAGTCGAAACAAAAATAATTAACAATAAAATAAAAATACTGTACAAATTTTTCATCCAAATTCTTTTTCTCGTCACCTTTTCTATTATGTAACATATAATTAAAGAGACCACCTTTACCTTTTATTGTATAGAAACCTTGCTTTAATTATCATTGAAATTAAAGCAATCAAGTACTGACATTAAATTAAAACAATAGGCAAAATGTCAATTACGGTAATGTACGAGACTATGTTACCATTTTATTATAATGGTCATAATAAATGTTTGGGCTTCTCTGGAGACGGAAAACCGATATTTTAGTATTAATGAAATTAATTTTTTTCTTTTTTAAAAATTATATATATGTGTGCGTGTCTCTCTCTCTCTCTCTCTCTCTCAATAATTTAGGCAAATACTCTATATTTATGCTTGTGTTTGGATTAATTATTCATCTTTATTCAATGAACTTGATAACTAATATCTACCAAGTTTCAAGTTAATTATATATACTGGTTGTGTAGAAAAATTAAATATTTATTTTTTTATTAGACGACGTGTTATATTTATGTATGATTTATATTATTAAATAAATTATCTTGAAAGATACATTTAAAATGTTTTTTTTAATGAAAACTCCTTCACTTTTTATATTCATGTATGATTTATATTACTAAATAAATTATCTTGAAATATATATTAAAGTGTTTTTTAAATGAAAATTCCCTTAGGAAACCACTTTTCTTTTTTACCAATTTGGCTTTGATCTATTTCAGGATTTACTTCTACCAATTTATTTAAAAAATGATAAAAAAAAAACTTGAGTGAGAGTTTTGTTTGCTTTATCTTTAAGGGTATCAAAATAATTATATTATTCTAAAAAAATAAAAATAAAAAAACTTCATTGAGTAGTAGACATTAGATTATTTTATTCCTAAGTTAAATGAATAATTTTTACTTATAAAAAAAGATGAAATTATCAATCTAACCTCATACAATTTATAAAAGATAATTGTGTCATAGTAAAAAGATTATATTGTCCTCAATGCCTAGTTTAAAGTTTTTGGTTCAAGAAAAATTTCATAATTACAGTAATTTAATGAATAGTAATTTGTATCCTAGAGATAGAGTGATTTCTCATTCACCTTTAGTATTTTTTTAATGTACTAGCTTTCTATGTTTAATAATTTTTTTTGTCAAAAACATGTAAACTTATGAAAATTTTAAACAAATTAAAAATATGGACTTCTTAAATATAAAAAGAATATAAATTTTAATTGTTAAGCAATTTCAAAATTTTTTATTTTTAAAGAATTTCTTAAACATATTCAATAATCTTAATTTGAGTATTTTGAACTATTTTATTCCATAAAAAAAATTTAAGGTTTATGTTTTTTTATTAAAATAATTATTTTTTGTTAAACATTTTAAAAGTTTTAATGATTGAGTATTTTCAAAACTTTTTTATTTTTTAAAATTGTTGAAAAATTATTTTAGAAGCCATTAATTTTTTAATCCTGAAACATTTTCAAAAATCTTTATTTTTTAAACACAATTAATGCTTTTTATTTCTTAAGCATTTCCCAAATGTTTATTGGTATTTATTTGCAATTTTGTACAATTGAGTTGAATTGACTAAATCTTACAAATAAAGGGTAAATTATAATAAAAAGAATTCAAAAGGAATAATTTGCTAAATATACAAACATGTAAAGGAAAACGTGGAGCCGAATAATAAACCAATACAAGTCAACTAAAGAAAAATCAGGATGAGATTAAAGCATGTTTGAGATCGTGGTAGCGGTTGCGGTTCAAAATGCTTTTTATTTAAAAATATATTAAAATAATATTTTTTTATTTTTTAAAAATCAAGTTTGATATTAGCAAATCAAAACGATATAAAAATATAAAAAAAATAATTTTTAATAAAAAAATCAAAATTTTAAAAAACATGATTTACACCGCGTTTTTAAACAGGTTTTAAATCACTGTGACCTTACAAATTTCAAATTATCCTGGCTAATCTAAATGTTCGAACACTACCCGGGGGAATTTGGAGGAAAATATAGAGCTGAATAATAAACCAATAAAACAAACTAGTAGCCGTTAAGTGGATGAAAATCAAGAAGAGATTAAAGAAGATAAATGATATAATATTTCTGTTCTTATTTAAAATTTTGAAATCACAACAATTTAGCTAGTTATTATGTTGTCCTAGAACTTTATAAGAATCACTCTTGTACCATGTTTCTTTTTATCCTCTGTTTCTTTCCCTAATAACACTCTGATTTTTCCTTACAAAACATAATAATGATTTTGAGGGTTTTTTTTCATTAATCAGTGGAATGAATTGAAGATTTCTTCATGTTCTTCTTTTTTTACATGATAGATAATTAATGTAAAAGACAAAAAAAAATAAAAAATGGAACATTCCCCCACCTGATAATCATTTCAGTAAATGCAATTGAAATTTGAAAGGCGGTCCCATGAATCTTGAGGTTTTCTTCTCCCTTGTAAAACTCTTTTCTACAGAATAATTAATATTATCGTGGACCGTTTTATTTTTTTGAAAAAAATTATAAAGTAAGCTGGCAAACAAGGTATTATTGAGCAACTTGTCTGTTATGTTTCAATAAAAATAAGTTCTGGTGGATCTAGCTAGTAACACATGGTTGGTGAGATGATTATACTTCAACTGTTGGCTTGGTGGACAGCATATAAAGCCCTTGAAATTCCTCTTACCTTTTTCTTCCCTGATTCCGTGTTATTTTATCATCACTTCCTCGTTTACCAGTGGAGTAATAATTATTTTTTAAAATATATTTTATTTAGAAATATATTTAATAATATATATTTTTTTCAAACAATATTTTTAATATCATTACATCAAAATAATATAAAGATATAATTTTAAATAAAAAATTTAAATTTTTTAAAAAACATAATTTTAAACGCGTTTCTAAACAAACAATTATATATAAAAAAGCACATAATGTTTATCAAGAAAAAAAATATTGATGTTTGTATCAATTATCCTAGCTGAATAGATCCTATTTCAAATAAAGTTTTAGGAATTAAAATAAAATCAGCTGTAATTAGTAAGTTTTTGTTTTTATCGAGTAACGAGATTAGTCGAGGTACACGCAAGTTAGTCTGGACACTCATTTTAATAATAATAAAAATTCAAGTTTGTAATGAAAATAAAATTATTATAAATTCTATTTTTTTTCAAATACAAGCCACGTATCACATATTGGATCTAACCTTCACATGCGAAAATCATTAAAAAAAAAATACAATCTTGTAGTAAAATAAAAAAAAAATACTTGACCAAAAAAACAAAATCACACACACACAAAAAAAGGTTAAAAAAAGAAAAAGAATCTTCCAAAAGAAAACCCGATTGCGTAAAGCATGACAATGGGAATAAATGGAGCAAGCCGTTAAAAATAGCCTATAAAGAAATAAAAAAAAACTTATAATCACAGGCATCAAATACCACAGAAACTCCGTGCATCCCTCGCCCCATAATTGACCTAATCAAAACAGATTGCATCATGATAGTCAATAAAAGTCAAGAACGGTCGTGATTTTAAGTGCCAAGTTACTAATCATACATCACTAGTCTACAGTGGTCTTCCCTTTTCACCATAATTTCTTTCTTTCTTTCTCTCTCTCCCTGAAAAACACACTCTCTCTCTTTTAAATAAGCTTCTGTTTTTCTCTCTACATTTCTTTGATTCTGTGACTTTTTAGCTTCTCTTCTCTTCTTTCTTTTTCTTGTCTGAAGCAAACTGACACTTCTGTTTTGAGCTCTATAGATACATCTTCACTTACACTGTAAGTGAAAGACTAAAACTTTTGCCTTGCTACTTTGAGCTTCAATTTCTTTTTTGTTTCCCTCTTAGATTAAAAAGATTCAATCTTTTAGGTGAATTTTGATGTTTCAAGTGTTTGTATGTTTCTTACCAGTGAATTTGGAGATGGGTTTTTAATTTTAAGCATGGCTATTTTGTTTATTTTGCTCTTGAGATTTTTTGTCTTTAATTTTAGTTTTGTTAGTTTGTGATGTTAAAAAAAGTTAGGGCATTTAGATCTGGTGTTGATAGATTATGTTTTGGGTTGCTAAGGTTGAGGATGTTTTGTTGGTTTGTTTTGAAAATTGAGGTATTGAAGAATGGATCTAATTCAATAACAATTGTTGAGTGCATGCCAGGGTCTTTATGGTAGTGTACAGATGGTGTAGACAGTTACTTGGGTTTTTGTTTTGGGTTGTTGAATTTGTCCTGAAGTGGACTATACTAGCACTGGAATTGATTATTTTTTTGACAGTGTGGATTAGACATGAGTTAGTGGATAAAATGATGGGTCAAGCTGATTGTCTCCACTTGTAAAGGAGCACACAAATGGAATTGCAAGTAATGCAAGTGATATAACCATTGTGTCGAGAAGAGTTTATTGTTGACCTTGGAATCAACTCATCAAGGATTATTGTCAAGCTAATAGTTAAATCATCAAAATCTTTGTAACTGTTAATGTATAAGAGTGCATGAAAAAGTCATCATGCCCACATTTTTCATCATGAAGTTTGATGCCACAAACAAATGAGAAATTTTCACCATGCTATTTAGGTATAGTGATAACGGAACCCTGCGCGTTCTGTTTTTCTTTTTCAATGTGATTTTAGTTCTGATGTTATGCTTGAGTACGTACTTTGCTTAGCAGCTTATCATGAAACACTAATACAAGTTTATATTCACACTGACCAGGTTGACATTCCCGAGTTGTGCCATTTTCTGTGCTCCTATTATGGAGATTTTTTTGCAGAAAATGCAATTGTTTTAAATCGATTTGTTGCATTCATGGCAACTAAGTTGGTGTAAACGTGAGAGTGTGTTGCTGATCAAGGGGTTGATCTTACGCTAGGATTTGTGGTCATTTTCATGAAGTGTTAAAAGTAAACATGCGGTCATGGTGGGGGAAGTCTTCATCCAAAGAGGAAAAGAAGAAAGCAAACAAGGAAAGTTTCATTGATACAATAAATAGGAAATTTAAGATTACATCAAAGGAAAAGAGCAACAATAGATCAGGAGGATCTCGGAGATGTTGTAAAGATACTCTTTCAGAAAGGGTTTCTTTGTCCCGCGTTCCATCAAGATCACCATCTCCCTCCACACATGTATCACGTTGTCAAAGTTTTGCTGAAAGGCCTCAGGCTCAACCACTTCCACTTCCACTTCCAGGGGTGCCTCATACTAAAATTGGGCGCTGTGATTCTGGAATTAGTGCTTCAGTGAAACCAGGATTGGATGGAGGGGGCAAACCATTGCATCTTTTGCCCCTACCGAGACCAGGACATGTCCTTAATAGACTGGACCAAGCAGATACAGCAGGGGATTTAGCCACTGCCTCTGTGTCCAGTGATAGCTCCATAGATAGTGATGATCTGCCTGACTCGCGTGTCCTTAGCCCTTTCACGTCGGACTATGAAAATGGGAACAGAACTGCTGTGAACAGCCCTCCAAGGTGAGCTTCCATGTGTTCCATTGAAAGTTTTAAAGTGTCTTTCCAGGTTTTGTCTTGTCTCTGACAAAATTTGTCTTTATGTCTGCTGAAGCGTGATGCGACAGGATCAATCCCCTATCATAAATAGAAAGAACTCAAGAGAAACTCTGAAACATGCTAATTTACCTGCAAATAATCAGACCTTGTCTACACCACCAAAACGGGCAATTTTTAGCTCTCAAGTGCAAAATTTACAGATTCCTCATCGAGTAGCATTCTTTAGTGCTCCAGACAGCTCAATGTCAAGTCCTTCTAGAAGCCCAATGAGAGCATTTGGCACTGAGCAAGTTATCAACAATGGTTTCTGGGCAGGAAAAACTTACTCAGATATTGGTTTACTAGGATCTGGACAGTGCTCAAGTCCAGGTTCAGGCTATAATTCTGGGCAGAACTCAATAGGTGGAGATATGTCAGGACAGCTTCTTTGGCCAAACAGTAGATGCAGCCCTGAGTGTTCTCCATTACCTAGCCCCAGAGTGATTAGCCCAGGTCCCAGCTCCAGAATACACAGTGGTGCTGTCACTCCTCTGCACCCACGAGCTGCTGGGGTTACCATAGAGTCGCCTACAAGCCGGCCAGATGATGGAAAGCAACAAAGTCACCGCTTGCCCCTTCCACCGATAACAATCTCCAACACCCATCCCTTTTCTCCTACCTATTCCGCCTCAACATCTCCTTCAGTGCCTCGAAGTCCTAGTAGGATGGAGAACCCAACAAGTTCTGGTACACGCTGGCAGAAGGGTCGTATGCTTGGGAGAGGCAGTTTTGGAGATGTATATCTCGGGTTTAACAGGTCTGTGCAAAGGTTATTTGCTAAATGTTTTATTGCATAGGCATGGGTGATTTAGCATCATAAAAAACTCTAGAAAGTTTAGTCCATAAATAACTGGGTGGGGGAAGCAGATTAATTTAAGCGTACAGCTTGATTGAGGTTGAGACTAAATGGAGTTGAGTTGACATTGTTTTGGATTAGTTATGACCATTGCATTTATAATTTTTTTGTTTTACTCTGCTAATCCATTCACCTCTGTAAAGCAACACTTGATTTGTCATGTTTCTTTCATCATCTTCATCATTGTGATGCATCAAGTGACATTTTAATCCATCTTTTACTTAACATTTGAGCTAACATCTCTCCTCTTTATCTCACCGCTCACACCCTCTTTTAACTCATTCTGCGTCCTACTCGAGTGACTTGTTTGCAACAGAACCTCCTTCATTCCTTAAAGAGTCCTTATTTGCAATTGTCATCATTATTGCTATCCTTGTTATTGTTATCATGCATTCAAGTCTAATGTTAATATCATTTCACTTCATAATTAAAGAGGCGATTCCCTGATATTCTTGCACACAAATCCGACACTATACTGAACTGAGTTATCAACCATTTGCTATGCACATTATTTATGCACATTATTATGCATTTTGCATGTCTTATCTGATTTTGTTGTTTGGGCCTTAGAGAAAGAGGTGAGATGTGTGCAATGAAGGAGGTAACTCTATTTTCAGATGATGCAAAATCAAAGGAAAGCGCACAGCAGCTGGGACAGGTAATTTTTATTTTTTCTGTTTTTTTAGGCAGTTTATAGTTTGAAGAATATAAGGTTATGTATTGATATGCATAGATGTTAATTTAGAGCTAGTTCTTCTCTGGGAAATTTTGAGGAAGATTTTACAGTTATTCATGATACTTGCAGGAAATTGGGCTTCTGAGTCGCTTACGTCATCCTAATATAGTGCAGTACTATGGATCTGAAACGGTAACATTTTTCTTGCCAGTTTATGTTATCTCCTTTTAGATTTTTACTTTCTGAAATAATTTCATTTTACATGTTAGTCATAAAATATTGCATGTGTATGTTCATTCCAAACTACTGAGACTCCTATATGTTGCCGACTTGCAGTTCTTCCTAGTAGACCGCTTCTTGAATTTTGTGGGATTTAATTGCTGATGATTTATATAATTGCATTATCATTAGTTGATTCATGGTAGAGTGTTGTCATTAGATACTTTATTAGCATAAAGTTCCAACAGATTTATGAATAGAAATCCATGGCTTAGATTTTTGTTAGCTGAATTGGTATTTTATTTCTTATCAGGTGGATGACAAATTATATATATACTTGGAGTATGTGTCTGGTGGCTCCATCTATAAACTGCTTCAAGAATATGGCCAATTTGGTGAAATAGCTATTCGTAGCTATACTCAACAAATCCTGCGTGGGCTTGCTTATTTGCATGCTAAAAAAACTGTCCACAGGTGAGCATTATTATTTTGCTATCTCATGGTTTTGATAGGGAACCACAACTTGCTCTAATCACTTATAAACATTATCATGCCTATTTCATAAGTTTTAATCGTGTGCAGAGACATTAAAGGGGCTAATATTCTGGTGGATCCCACGGGTCGTGTTAAACTGGCAGATTTTGGGATGGCAAAGCATGTAAGGATATTCATCTGGAATTTTCTTCTCTCTAGTTATTCAAACCTGGGAAAATATGTTGATTGTTATTGCCACTGGTTTTGAACAAATGCTAAATTCTGTTGGTTATGCAACCAAATTAAATTAGTTCTCTATAACTGCTATCTTTTTAGTTTAGTTAGAATGCAAGATGAAAATTTACTCATGCATATTAACCTGTAGGCAATGCGTTGTAACCCATTTTAATCAATTGATCTACAGATATCTGGGCAGTCTTGTCCATTATCATTCAAAGGAAGCCCTTACTGGATGGCACCTGAGGTCAGCCTTGGTGTATTGTCACATTCTGATTTTATATTTCTTTGTGATGCTTTCAAGTAATGCATTTCTTGAATACATTAATTGTTTCAGGTGATAAAAAATTCAAATGGTTGTAATCTTGCTGTTGATATATGGAGCCTTGGGTGCACTGTTTTGGAGATGGCAACAACAAAACCACCTTGGAGCCAATATGAAGGGGTTAGGAAAATCGAAGTACAATAAATTTTTTAGTTTTGTAACTTGTTTTGCAGTTTGAATGGCACTGCTTGAAATCTTAATGTGTGTCTTGGTGAGATTGTGTTAAACTAGAAGTATGATTTGTTTGACCTTATTTCTTACCCTCATTTTGCTTTATTTTCTTCTTGAAAGGTTCCTGCTATGTTTAAGATTGGAAATAGCAAGGAACTTCCAGAGATTCCTGATAATCTGTCAGATGATGGAAAGGACTTTGTGAGGCAGTGTTTGCAACGGAACCTATCACATCGCCCTACAGCTGCTCAACTTTTGGAGCACCCTTTTGTGAAAAATGTTGCTCCGATGGAGAGGCCGTTTTTGTCCCCAGAGCTTTCAGAAGAACTGCCTGCAATTATGAATTCAGGAAGATCAATGGTATTAGGATTTTTTCTTGGTGTGTCTAATGATATTGAATATTGCAATTTTTCTTGTAGATTATATGAGATAAGAAGTTATTCACTACTGTTTATCATACTATAATATTTTTTTAGAAAACAAAAGATTTCATCTGATGAAAAGAAGAAAATATACAGAGACAGGTAGGAGAATAGGTCATCCTCCAAACTAAGAAACAGAGCAGAACAAAAGCTATGATAATAAGCATCCCAAACTCATGGTACTTCATTTTGGTAAATGACTGGATGAATGTGTTAATTGGGAGTTGTTATATGTTTAGTCTTATGCACACCACCTTAGATGGCTAGCATATGTGGTCGTCTGATTTCATATTGGTATTGCTTGCTAATGCTACCATGATGTATTTTGTTTTCTTCATGACACAACACGGAATAATTCCTTTCACTTTGCCTGACTTGTCTGTTGTGGCTTTGATGATGTTGCTTGAATTGACTAATGAGTTGAATCTTGGAACTTTTAATAGGGAATTGGACCTGCAAGAAATGTTTCAGGCTTTGACTCAGAAGGGATTTCTATGCATCAATCTAGAGCCACAAAAATTGGTTCAGGGATCAGGTCTCTTCTCCCTCCCTCACTCATCACGCCCCCACCCACACACTCACTCACACGTGTGTGCTCTCGCCCTTATTTTTTTTCTCTCGCTTCATTGCATATTCAGGAACATATATGGCGAAGTTTGTCTTATGTGTTGCTAGGATTACTGGCATGTGTACTTGTCTTGTCTGAAGATGGACTGATATTGCACAATGCATTTCAGCTAAAGGCGCATAGGTTTTTCATCAGGGCACAGAAAAATATTATGTCAGATATCATGTTTCAAAAGCAATATCTTGCTATGAGAGCAGTATTGAAGGAGATCAGTATTAAAATTCTAGTCATCTTCACCCACAACTTGCATGAAATTAGTTTGATGGTGTTATTACTTTCTTTCTTTTTTTCTTGGTTGGCTGTTATTATTACTTTGTTCAACAACAAGCAATAAACTGTATTGTGTTCTTAGCTCTTCAATAACTTTTTTTGTGAAGACTTCTTTCATTGCTTCTGCTCTGTACTTGTTAACATTTTGCTCCATTGCCCCAACTTACATTTAAAATTTGAAGTTCCATGTAGCATTTGTTGTATTGAGGGGAGAAATCCTTGTGCTTTAGCTTAAGACTGCTTAGTCTGCAGAATCAAAGTGTGAAGATCTAAATGTGCAACTAGTTGGTTTATGTTGCGACAAAATTTGTTGTGTTAAAAATAAATATCTGGTTCTTGTTTTTATACTCAAAAATATTTCTTCTTTCTTTTAATTTGATGTTTTTCCTATTCCAGTGATGCCCATATGAAGAACTCATCATGCCCAGTGTCTCCTATCGGGAGCCCTCATCTATATTCAAGATCCCCGCTGAATTTGAGTGGAAGGATGTCTCCATCTCCTATATCTAGCCCTCATACTGCATCTGGTTCATCCACGCCTCTCACTGGTGGTTGTGGTGCCATCCCATTTCATCATGCAAAGCAGCACATAATGTACTTGCAAGAAAGCAAGGGAATGGTCCCTGGGTCCCAAAGTAGTTTCTATCCCAATAACAACAACCTTTATCAGGAACCAAAGCCTGACCTATTTCGAGGTATGTCACAAGCCTCTTGTGTTTTCCGGGAAATAATTTCATCAGAAAACAGCAATCCTGGAAATCAGTTGGGATGGCCTGAACTCTATGATGGGCACCCTGTTTTAGCTGATCGTGTGTCCCAGCAGCTCTTAAGGGATCATATGAAATTGAAGCCATCCCTGGACCTGAATCCAAACTCGTCAATTCGTGGCCGTACCAATGGAATCTAAAGTCTTACTATGCATGAATCCTTCATCAGAAAAATCTTTCTCAGTTTCTAACTCCCAATGCATCATTCATTTTTTTTCATTCTAATCAAGGGGAGACAAATCAAATCTGTGTGCTAAAAATGAACTCTGGACAAGTGATTCCAGTAGGTCAGATGTTTCGGAACCTTGAAGGGCAGGATTAATTTCT
Source organism: Populus trichocarpa (assembly GCF_000002775.5). NCBI lineage: Eukaryota > Viridiplantae > Streptophyta > Magnoliopsida > Malpighiales > Salicaceae > Populus > Populus trichocarpa. The sequence continues at coordinate 14,765,042 of NC_037287.2, read as the reverse complement.
TGGAAATGGCCTTGGAGTTTGGTTTCAGAGTTCCTATGGCAAGTAAGCAGTTGGCTTAGATATGGGAGGACTCGAGTATGGAAATGTGGCAGCACGTGCAAGTTATTCCACTTGTGTCTGTGAAGCTCTTTACCTGGCAGCTATATATTTCACTGAAGTCAGTAACTAGGTTTGATTTCCTGCCAGCTTTGTTGACCCGAATTCGTGTGCAAACTATTCCATGAATGAAGATTTTGATTATTCCAAGAAGGTTACCTTCTGAGACCTATATACATCAGCTCCTCACATTCAAGTATGTAACTGCTAGATAGACTGTAGATTTATTATACTTGGAGTGCAAAGCTACTACCATTCGTGCATTTCACATCCTTTTATGTTCCTTCTACTATTTTTTGGGTGGAAGGATGTGGTGGGAGTTGAAAACAAATATTGTACAGAAAGATGGGAACCAAGTTGGAAGTCCAGATTTTGTCAAGATAACAGTTGAGAACTTGCCTGGCTTCGCCTGTGCCTTTTCTTTTATCAGTTTATGGTAGCTCAGTGTAAAACTTCTTGTGGGCTGTCCAGCTGATATTCTTGTATCTAATGTATACGGTTATACCTTGAATCAAATTAAAGAAATCTAATTCAACCTGTGTACTTGTGAAATCCTCTGGTCCAGTGCAATTGTAAATTTTGGGAACAGCAATGAGCCAGGTTTATTTTTAAGGAATCTTTATCTCCCGCATTGTGGCTTAAATTTCAGAGCTGGTTTTATTTTTCTTTGATAGCATCAGTTCCTTTTCTAATTCATTTCAGCCTATGGGGATGGGAAAAATACCTATCTTGGGTTTTGGAGGTGATTTAAGCCTGTAGTTTGGAGTCAGGTTGTGGTATTTTTAGTGCAGAGACAACCTGGCATCATTAGCATATCTATATAATTAAGGTTAAGTCCCATCATGCATCTTCATTACATTTCAAGGTTACATTTTTTTTACCTCTGTATATACCATTGTCTCGAAGGTTACCCCCCCCCCCCCCCCCCTCTCTGAAGCTAAGAATCAAGGTTCATGTCACATTAGGCATTTTTTTTTGTTTATATTATCTGTGGGGAGTGGTATTGAATCTATAAATTAGAGTGAAGTCTTTTGATTTTGAAGCTACACTTGGTTTGCCTCGAGGTAGACAGAAAATGTAGCCATATTTTTTTTTGGTTTTTTGTTAGTAGCAACAATGATAATATAAAAACCTTCAAACCACTCAAATAAATTCAACTTCATGGAAAAAAAAAAGAAACTCTTTAATGGACATTCAACAAGCTTGACTTGAGCATGTCTATAAGAGTACAGCTTTGTTTACTCGTAGAAAACCTTGAAATAATCCTGATTACTTGTTAGTGATGCTGAAGCTGAAATCCCATAGCTTTTTGGCCAGTTCTGCATTTTTAGCCTGTGAGCTAGGTTCTGCTATATTACTGTCCGTAAAATACTTTCCACTTATCCCCTTGACTTGTGGATGCAACGCTATATAGCATGTAGTTGCTGCTCCTTGTAACCATAACCAAATGAAATGAATTGTAGTAAAACAGATTCATTGTTCAGACAAAGCAATTTTATCATCATTTTGCCAATCCACACACAGGATGGAAATGTTTTTCTCAGAATTATGAAAGCCATACCTGCTGAACATTTTTTTATCATGTATTTACCAAACAAGTTCAAAATAGCTGCATTAAGACCACCGAATGGGAAAAATATTAATAAAACTAAAAAATTTCGGGCACTGTGAAAGAATAAGAACGAATATATCAAGCTGATTATATCCAAATGCTATAAACAACAGATGCAAGCTCTGAGAGCCTTTTCCAATCTTCTGTAAAATTTGCAAAAAGACCCTAGCAACTCCGTAACCCAACATCAGATTAATTTACTCCTGTAAAAGTCTCAAAACCGAAATATGTCGTCAAAGTACAGAATCTCGGAAAGATAAAAGTGATAAGGCTTAAGAAAGATTTACCATTAACAAAACCTTGGTGACGCAGAAGATTGGCATGGATTGCTCCAGGATGTAGTGAATTAATAGTTATCTCTTCCCCTTCTTGCTGTAAACTCAAGCGATAATGATCCAACAATTTTATATTACACTGCCTATCAGAATAATGTGATTGATTACCACTCACACTTCAACCTAAGGCACTTAAATTTTGTGGAGGTAATCTTCAATACCAAAACGCAAAAATGTAGAAAACTAAATTCAGCTGAAAAAGCTTTATTGTCTACGCTAGGTAAACGAAATTAAGATAATGGAAATTGATTTAGGACATGTTATCATGCTTTAATTACCTTCAGGCGCCTTGCAAGCTCATTGGCGTGCAATATGTTAGCAAGCTTAGATTGCCCATAAGAAAACCAACTGATACAGAATTTGAAATTATCAGCTATCAGAAAAAGTTAAGGCAGACAGGAACTGCCGATGCATGGTGATGACATTGGAACATTATATGTAGAAACTTAAAACCATAGACAAAAATATTTCTGCCATCAAGTTGCTACCTACCTTGCCTCGTCATAGATTTTATCGAAACAAATTCCTTCCCGACTCACAATACGGTGACCTACTTATGATACATTAACGATCCTTCCTTCTTGCTTGCTTCTTTGCGCTGTGTTTTTCATGATCTCCAATAAAAGGTTTGTCAATAGAAAATGACCTGCAAATTGTAGTATTTCAACCCGAAGTTGGAAAATCAACACAGAAGATACTGTGGCTGAGTATTTCAATGTTTGAAAGTCAAATGTAACATCCCTATATGGTTCGTTGCAAATAATATTTCAAAGTTTGAAAGTCAAATGTAACATACCTATATGGTTGGTTGCAAATAACATTTCAATGTTATCTTGAGAAAGCTTGGAAGGAGATGACAGAACCCCTGCATTATTACTTCAAACAGAAAAGGAAAGTATTACTGTTTGCAAGAAAGCTAGATGCTGCCTGTGAATATGAATTGTATTACGAACATAACAGGAACATTCAACTGATTTGTGATAGTTGGATAGGTATAAGAACTGCAATTTAATTTCCCCAATATAGTTTCCTTACATGAGGATGTTCAAAGGAAGACCCAAGGTAGTATATTCTGATGCAAACTTCCTAACTGATGCCATTGATCTCAGATCTAACTCCATAACATCAATCTGATCAGTGGGGATTTCCTTGAGTATTGCTTCTTTGACGTTCCTACCAGATTCCTCACTGCCATAACTACATGGACACCACGCATTGCAAGGACACGCGTTGTCTCCGCACCAATACCACTTGATGCTCCTGGAAATTAAGATTTGATTCAAAACCACAGATAATTCTTTCATTACTGTGAGTCTGAAGTTAAATTCATCAGGTAAAAACTGATGTCCTCTCAGCTCGAACGTTCAAATAAAACCTCACTACATGTATCCTACGGCTAAACAAAGCTCTAGCCAGGAAAACTAAGGCAGGGTATTTGGCTTAGCAAGAAATAAAAAAGTAAAACCTGTAACAATGGCAGTGAGACCAGTTCAATCAATTTCTTGTGTTACTTCCTCTGCTGTAGAAGAAGCAGAGAACCCAGATGGCCCTTTCCATCCAAAAAACCACATTCTGCTGATTCTAATAATGAACTCGTACTACAAACCTTACCAAACTGTTATATTGATAACTGCTTTGCGAAGCTACAATTTTTAGCATCAAAGGGTCCTCCTCGGATTCATGTAACTAGTTTGACCTAACGGGTTTAAATGATCCAACTACAAGCATATTTAGGGTACTGTTCTTCATTTAACTCATTGGGTCTTGATCAACAGTATTAATTATCCAGCATAACCTATTCATAACTGTCCAAAATATGGTTCCAGATTATTTACATGAAGGACAGAATACATTGACAATATCGAGGGCAAACATTACCAACTTTTCGAACCAGTTTTTCACGCATAAATTCTGTGCTAACAAATAAGGCACGAGAAAATTAGCTTCTGGTTATTTTCTCCTAACGACATAAATTTTTTTCTTTAGCAGCACAAAAATAAATTTTAGTTGTGCGATGTACATTGTATTGCAATGAATTTCTTATATGTCACCGTTTAATTGCATAATATATCCAGATTTGTTTCTAATTTTTTTCTTCTAATTTTTAATTTATCAACTGATAAAAGGCTCAAATTGATTATAAATTTTTAATTTTTTTTCTTACGATTATTAATTCAATCATTGCATCCGTATTACACATTGCTACTTATAACCTCAAATTGAAGAACAAAAGTCATGCATTTTAGAGAGGGTAAATTGAAAAACAAAACTCAAATTGCCAAATGTCTGATTTAACAACTCTGTTTGCCCATCTTATTTAGAATTTTAGTTTTTGTATAATAACTTAAAAAAAACAAAAAAAAAAAAAACAAATTACAAAAAAAAATAATAAAAATAAAAACAAAAAAAAATGGTGTAAATAGACCAAGTATAAAATGATAAATACTTCAAGTTCAAAGAATAAAAAATAATATATTTTTTTCAAAAAATATAAAAAAATTATAAAATAATAAAGATAAGAACAAAAATAAAAGGTTATAATTAGACAAATTATAAAATAATAAATTTATCAAATATAAATAAAAAACTAGAAAAAAATATAAATTTATCATTGTTACAATATCCACTACAATAAAAGAAATTATAAATCTGCCATTTCTACACGGAAACGTGTCCAAATATATAATTATTATTATTTTTATTCCCTTCCGGTACAAAGCCTAAAATTATTACAAAACACTGTTTATTTCCATTGAAAAAAAAAATATAGGAAGAAGAGAGACTCCACACCAGAATGCCAGAGGCTGATCACAAATGAAGGCCCGTTTAAACAAAAACATGACTATATATGGAAATTTTAGGCAACATATCTATTTTATGTGTACAGTACAAATTTCATAACTACTTATACAGAACAAGATTCAGCTCTACATAATCATGCAGTAAACAGGTATCGCGCTAGTTTGAAAGCAGGAGGCAATCAAACTTAACTAGGGGTTGGTCAAGGGCAAGCTGAATTCCCATAGTTTTTTTGCCAATTCTGCATCTTGGCCATAAGCGGTTGATTTGGATATGTTACAGTCTTCGAAATACTTCCCACTGACCCCATTAACCTGTGGATGCAATGCCACATAGCATGTAGTTGCAGCTCCCTACAACCATGTACAAGAAATTAACAAAGAAACTGTGTGGGCATGGTAACAAACAGAAAGGGTCGTATGATTTGAATTTGCACATATGACGCTTTCTGTCATATTCAAAATTGTAGAACATACCTGGGGAACAGTTTTGAACATGAATCTGCCGATAGTACTGGCGAAGCCTGCCGAGAATTTAACCCAGGACCAGAAAATTCAAAATTTAGTGAATGAACGAAGAAATTTATTAATGCAAGGTGTGATTAACATAGGCCAGGAATTACCACTAAGAACAGTGTGGTAGCGGAAAAGATTGGTATGAATTCCTCCAGGATGAAGTGAATTAGCAGTTATGTTTACCCCCTCTTCCTGTATGAATAAAGAAGGACAAAAATGGATATAAAGTTCCAGTATCTTTATTTATCAAACCCCTGTTCGATGAACTTGAAAATGTCTGAGTACCTTGAAACGCCTTGCAAGTTCATTAGCATGCAGTAGAGTAGCAAGCTTTGATTGCCCATAAGCCTTTATACTGCCGTATCTGCAAATCAGCGTGAACAAAAGGGTGAAACTAAGAAAAGGCGCCTTATCACAATAATACATGACAGAAGCCCCCATATGCGGGTGTTACAGCATGACTTGGCACTTAGCAGAAGGAAAATAGAAGATTGACAGAATGGTACTGCCAAATTGTTACCCTGCTTCATCATTGATAGTATCAAAACGAATTCCTCCAGGAAATGGATGACGATGAGCTGATGAAGATAGGTTAACAATCCTTCCTTCTCGATTGCTTTCACGTGCTGTGTTTTTCATGTTGTCCAACAAAAGATTTGTAAGAAGAAAATGGCCTGCAAAATGATAGAAAACACTGTTATATAAAGAACAACACTTTGATATATACAACTATCATTCCTTCAATGCAGAAGAAAAAAAGAATCTGCATAATTATGTGAACATACTTAGATAGTTGGTTGCAAACTGCAGTTCTATGTTGTCTTTGGAAAGCAAGTAAGGAGATGCCATAATCCCTGCATTGTTACTTCCAACAAAGAAAAAGAATATTAGTCCTCACTATTGAATTTTGTAAGAAATCTTAAATGGCATAGAATGTCACCAGTTGTTCACGGATAGAGAGAAATTGCCGCCATAACAATTTTGATATACGAGCAAAACAAAATCTACTACAGAGAATTGCTTCAAATTAGTTGTCTTACATGAGGATATTCAGTGGAAAACCAGAGGAATTATATTTGGATGCAAATTCCCGGACTGAGGACATTGAGCAGAGATCCAGCTCCATAACCTCAACCTTGGCACTGGGGATTTCCTTGTGTATTTCTTCCCTGACCTTGTTACCAGAATCCACATTCCTTACTGCCATAACTACATGGACACCACGCAAAGCAAGAACTCGCGCTGTCTCTGTGCCAATACCACTTGATGCTCCTGAAATTAGGCAAAGAAACAAACTTAAAACCTATCCTATCAATGACAAAATATCCACTGACATTGATATCTACTGCCATCAAAAGAACAAATATGATTTTGAGAAATTACGGTATAAAAAGCACAGTTACGATTTTAGAAGTCTCCGCAGTATTTAATAGAATTTATAAATCACAGGAGAGACAAATTTGAAACTGGTCAAACTTGGCTATAAAATCAGAAAGTTCTTGCCTTCTGAGAGGATATCCCACAACCACCAGTGCTAAAACCCTGACCGAGAATCTTCTACACAAATATTCAGATGAGAGAATTTCACTCATCTCATGCTACTCAGATCTGTAACTTAGATAAAATTATGATATTTCTAATGTGAAACAGAAACTACAGAAATTTCAAGTGGATCAGAATTGCTAGCAATCCATGCATAGAACAAACCAACAACCACAGATCACTGACTTTGCCACTTATCTTGATCAACAAAATCACAGCACAAAACAGAAACCAAAGATTTGAAATTGAAAAGGAGCATGTAGATGATGCAGAACAGACAAAGATAAGAAAAACATACCTGTAACAATAGCAGTGAGGCCACTTCCATCAATTCCTTCAGTAACTTCCTCAGCTGTGGAACTGGAAGAAAAGCCAGATGGCCCTTTCTTTCCAAAAAACCCCATGTTGGCAGGTTCTGAACTACACCAAAAGTTGCAGACTCTAATGTATATACCTCTCACAAGTAGCAGCAGATATGGACCGGCATCAAGTATTATATGGAGAATTCTTCAAGGATGAAGCCACCAAGAATTGTTAAATGCCACCTGTGATTTCTTAATATTTATTTATTGCATGCCATTATGCTATTCTTTGGTTTTGTTCAAATTCCATGATGCTGTTTCCTTGACTTATTGATGATGCCGTTGCCCAAATAGAAAGACAGACCCCTGGTGCTTGACTTTCAAAAAAGGCAGCCTAATATAAAAAGTCCATTATAACTTTAAATAATCCCTATGTTCTTAAGATTTAAACAATCAAGTCCCTCTAGTTTGAAAACTAATTAACTAATCCCTATGTGTTCACATTTGTTTACACCTTAGTCCCTCCATTAACTTTTATTGTTAGTGAATGCTGAGCAGGCCTTTTTTCACCGTTGGTTCTGTGACTGACTTGACGGTCAAAATGTGAGCAAAAGATTAATTGATAATTTATGAAACTAGAGGGATTAGAATAGTGGGACTATAATTTACTCAATAATTTGCAAAATCAAAAGTCATAGCATGACCCCATGGAGAATTATCTGGTGTAAATAAATAAAAGCTTGATAGGAACATGATAAGCATATTTGCATAGAGCTTTTCATTTTGCCGTCAGATTTGTGTGTTTGCTTTCATTTTCTTTCCTTAATCAGAGTAGCGTTCTAGATGGATCGTTAGACTAGGAAAACTTGTATGTTATCGGGAGGTGATAGCCAGTCGTGATCAAATTGCTCAACCAGATGTCTCCATATCCGGCCAGTCGGTCCGAAAAATATCATCGGTCGTAAAAGAACGTCAACATTCATTATTGAATCTTTGTGTGTTGTGCAATCACAAAATACTACAGAAGCTATACTGGAAATTAGTGCACCTCGGTTAAGTAAAAAAAGGCATTTTCCTTCGGATTTGTCCAGAGAGGGACAGACTGGAGAAAGTGCCTTAAATAAAAGACTCCATCATCAAATTATAGTACTCAAAGTTAAGTTTATCCCTGGTGGACTGGATCAATAGGCAAGAAAGTGAACGTATAACTCTCTCTACGCATAAGTTAAAAAAAAAATGGAGATCTTAGCCTCTTTCCTACGTCAAAAATGATCAACAAAGTAATTTAAATCGAATAGGGTGGAACTGGTGGTAATGTTTATAGACATGTTTTATAGACTACCATCTTAAACCAACATGGGAAAGCGGGGGACCTCCAATCTTTAACCACCCATTTAGAAATAGATGCAATGTGATTTAATACACGAAACAGGTTCGTATGTATAAACTGTGAAACAAGTTCGCAAGTTTCCTGACTTCCCCAAAACAAGAAACAACTACTTCAATTCGCAGCACAGCTCAGAGGACTACTTGGGGTTGGTTAAGCTCAAGCTGAAATCCCATAGTTTTTTGGCCAGTTCTTCATCTTTAGCCAAAGAGCTAGCTTTGGACAGGTTACTGTCCATGAAATATTCTCCGCTTACCCCCTTAACTTGTGGATGCAATGCCACATAGCATGTAGTTGCAGCTCCCTATAACCATATAAAAGAAATTAATAAGCTATGTAGCGTTTTAGAGGCAGTCCAATAATTGCATATGGATTTTATAATTCAAATTAATCCTGGGTCATGCTGCCACATATTCCATGGAACCGAAGAACATACCTGTTGAACATTTTTGAGCGCAAATCTGCCAACCATAGTTACAACACCTGCATTCAACACAACAAATTTAATCCAGAAGCAAATCCCCATAGGCCAAGAAAATCCTCGTATGGGAACCAAAAACAAGTCAGATATATCAGAGTATTACTATTAATAACACTGTGGAAACGTAGAAGATTGGTCATAATTGATCCAGGATGAAGTGAATTAGCAGTTATATTGACCCCTTCTTCCTGCATGGGCAAAAGAAAAAGGGAAATAAAAAACGAGCTCATAAGAATTTATTTTGGACAAAAATATTATAACTATGAAAGTCACAGCCCAAATAACATGCTGATCAACTGTTTTTGTCATCCATGATTTGTACTGATTTAACTAAAGAATCTTCAGCACCAAAAATCTATCTATTTCAACTTCATCAAATAAGGTGAGCAAAGGCAATGACTCATACTTCCACTGGAAACTATTCTAAATTTGAGAGCCACCTGGTCTTTAACCACAAGAAGGTAAGATTAAATCTCTGAAATGGGGAAAAGAAGAAAAAGAAAATCCCAATTTGCAGTTAGGGAGCAAATTTAATCATCTCAATGGCAGATTGCTGTTTGGTAAACTTGAGACCATGGACTACCTTAAGGCGCCTAGTGAGCTCATTAGCATGCAATACATTAGCAAGCTTTGATTGTCCATAAGCCCAAATACTGTTGTATCTGCAAAATTATCAAGCACAAAAGGGTAAAAACAAGTAGAATTAGATAAAGAAATGTCAATCCATATATAATACATGTTGACTAGTGTCTGGTGTTATAGCACAGACTGAGCAGCATTCCAAGACACGATTCACAAAATGATACTGAGAAAGTGTTACCCTGATTCATCATTGATTTTATCAAAACGAATTCCCTCACTGTATGCAAAACGGTGAGCTTCTGATGATACGATAACAATCCTTCCCTCTCGATCGCTTTCAAGTGCTGTCTTTTTCATGGTGTCCAATACAAGGTCTGTCAGAAGAAAATGGCCTGCAAAATTATAAAATCTCTTAAGAATCCAAACTTCTGCACTTGGCAATATGCAGCATTTCAAATTTCCCAACATTGAAAAACAAGATTTGGTGGAAAGGGACTTTCTTCTTCTTTTTTTCCTGTTTTTTCCACAGCTATCAGACTAATGTTTATTTATTTTCATCATCTTCATTCACAATAATTGATAAGACTGATTAAATAGATAAATGAATTTGAAGATTACAGTATTCACAGACATGTGAAAAAAGAGGTCAAGTTATGTTCTTTTTGTTGTTCAGTATTGTGGCTCTCAAGGTATCCATGTTCAAGAATCTCATATTTGATAACACGAATTTAAATTGTCTATGCTGGATCATTTTTATTGCACGTGCTCTATTTCCCTTCATTTAAAGATTTAAATTCTATTCTCTGGCCTTTCATTATCATAATAGATACTGCAATCAAATTAATGGCAGATATGCAAACAATTTATAATGTTATGTCCAACATACCCACATGGTTGGTTGCAAATTGCATTTCTATGTTGTCTTGGGAAAGCATGAAAGGAGCTGCCATAATGCCTGCATTGTTACTTAACCAAGAAAAGATAATATTAATTCTCACTATTAAATTACAAAACAGTTCCTAAATGTGTGTAGGATGTCTTCAGTGGGCACAGTTAAAGAGGTGCATTGCCTCTTAGCAAGTTCCATTTACGAGCACAAACACATTGACTACAAAAAAGAATGAACAGGAACAACCAACATCATAAGTGACACAGAAAAGTTAGCCATGGAGACCGAAAACGGATATACAATACAAATAAGATGCATTGTTTCAGTTTTAGTCTTCTTACATTAGGAGATTCAGTGGAAGACCCAAAGATATAAATTCCGATGCAAATTTCCTCACTGATTCCATTGAGTTGAGATCTAGATGCATAACATCAATCTTAGCAGTAGGGAATTCCTTGAGTATTTCTTCTTTGACTTTCCTACCAGATTCCACATTCCTTACTGCCATAACTACATGGGCACAACGCAAAGCAAGAACACGTGTGGTCTCTGTTCCAATACCACTCGAGGCTCCTGAAATGGAGTAGGCATGGAATGTATTAACAGATTAACCAACCAATTACTAAAAGTGCAAATGTATATCTATTGCCATCAGAACCCTAAATATAGCAAGCTGTCCACAACTGATCAACACACGAATAGAAAAATTCTGATATAGGAACTCCATTCTGATGTAGAAAGTCTCGCCCCAAGAATATGATAAATCATAAGTTCCAAAATGAATCCCATCTGCAGTGGACCACTCTCTATAAACAGGAAGATAAAGAGAACTCCACTCCAAATATTAACTAGTGATCCCCACCTATGGAGCATGACAAAACTGGTATAGCGGTATGTAAAACCTCTCCAAATATAGTTATGTGAAATAAAGTAATTAAATTCCAAACATACCACGATTACAAGCTACCCAGGCCAAATAAGTTTATTAACATCTGCAAGCGCCTAGAACGAACTAGAAAAAGAATTTGAAGCCCCGATATATTCACCAGACATTTTCAACTTCGTCTCTATAGATCTTGCACGAACTAAAAAATAGCTTAGCATCCATGTACAGAGGAAAAAAAAACTGGCAAAAGCACGAAAACCCAGAAATGATCACCCAAAGAAAGAAACTTTGCATATTCCGTTATACAAATGAACAAGAACAAGTCTTAATTTTTCCCGTAAGTTTCAATCAGAACAAAAGCAAAAAACAGATATCATCATCACGAACCTCGAATTTTTTATGACTGCTTGAAACGTTGAACATAACACAACTACTTGGATTAGTTGACTTCGTCAAAAAACACACACAAACAAACAGAGTATATGAGATTCATGGGTCTATTTTTCATTTGTTTTCCTTCGCTTTTCCAAGCAGCCAAACAAGACTTAAACTTTGTGAGAAGAAATGATCGAAGTATGAACATGTTAGATAAAAATTAAAATCCTAGAGTAAGTAGGTTCAAATACTTGTGCGTTTAGTTTCTAACAGAAAAAAGCATAAAACTTGAAAACAAAAGAAACCCGGATCGGCTTCAGACCTGTAACTATGGCAGTGAGACCAGTTGCATCAATCCCTTGAGTAACTTGCTCGGCTGTTGATCTAGGTGAGAACCCAGATGGTCCTTTCCACCAAAAAGGCCACATATTTTCCGATATTTTGATCAAAACAACAAACAGCTTTCGAGTTTGCAAACTCTTTATGTGCTCATAATCCTACTGTGATGACTATAAGAATTGCAGAAAATGGTATCCCGTCATGGATCTATTGCATCATCCCATGGTAATGATTACAACATGTTATTAAAAAAAAAAAAACCCGAATACGACATCATCTTGTTGACGAGGATTCCCATAGGGTGTTTTTTTTAATTGTGGTAGAGGTAATTTCTTAAATATATATATATATATACATATATATATATATATATATATAGTTTTCTTTTGCTATTTTTATATTTTAGTGTTGGGATCTATTTTCCGAGGCTTTTATTAATATTTATGCTTTAATGATGATCGTGGATGGGAAATTAAGTTTCTCAGGATTGGTTGTTTGAACGGTTTAGAAATTAAATTCATAACGCATATCACCTTCTCGTGGCCATTAATTCAATGACAAAATAGGTTTATACCAAAGGCTTGGCTCCTCCTCTTAAATTCCTAATGATTCCAATGGACCCGGGCCCTCTGTAATTATTGCTACAATGCTACGTTCTTCAAAGCCATTAAAATTCAACTCCCTCAAGGGTCTATATCCCCAGATCAGATGACATTAATAGCTCACCAACCAAAAATACTATTGAAAGTGTTTTAAAAAATTATTTAGGTTAAAATTTATTAAATTAATATTTTTTTAATGTTTTATGATTTAAAAATATAAAATATAAAAAAAATATTTTAATATATTTTTAATTAAAAAATATTTTTAAAAACATCCACACACAATAAATAAGTATTTTTTTGTTTGATTCTGTTTTGGGTTAATAAACCTAATCAAACCATTATTTTTATTTTTTTTAAATTGTGAACTGAACAAAATTGACTATCGACTAATTTGGTTAGATTCAGTTAGGTTTTTCTTCCAAACCGATTAAACCTATGTCAATTTTTTTGAGCTTTTATTAGTGGGCCTGGGCTTTTGAAATTTTGCTTTGGGTTTTTTAACTGTGGCTTTAAGGTGTTTTGGGCCCTTTCTTTTTTTTTTCTTTTTGTTATGGTCATGAGATTTTTTATTTTTTTTTGCCTTCACATCACATCATGCTATTTTTTTTTTATTAAGGGCCTAGGAGTATTTTGTTAATAATAACAAAATTAAATATTCCTCTGAACTCTGAAGGTTAAAGGCTAGTTCCCCATCATTCTATCAATTCTTAAAAATTAAAACGAAAAAACCAGCACCGACTATTACACCCTTTTTTTATAGTCAAATAATTAATAAATCGGAGCATTTGTGTTCGTGCCTCCAGCTCTTGGAGCTGGAGAAGAAACTTGTAATGTCTTGGAGTTTGAGAAAATATATGGAACAAGCTGGTGTTATGTTGTAATGGCTCGTACACCTCCTGCAAATTCAAGGACGAAGACTTTTTAAGTTGTAAATGCAACAAAATACGCTCTGGTTGTCCACTGATCAATCACTTTTGATAGCAAAATCATCAGCTAATCATTTCATTAAATCAGAAACATTTGCTGCTCGGAATGAGTTCGTGTTTGTAATTCAGTGAAAACTACAACCAGGCTGCAACGAGTTCATGTCTGTAATGCGATAGTCAATTGCTATCAGATTAACACTTTGCTTCTTTTGTTCAGACCATACAAAGTATATACAAAATTAGCAGAGGCAAAAAAAAAAAAAAAAATGTTATGAGAAGAGTAGGTCTGCGCTTATGATTAGTAGAGCAGGCATGTTCCATCAGTATATGAGAACACCAGTTAAGAGATGGCATAAATACTTGCAGAATGAAGAGTACAGGACTCAGTAGCCATAATTATCCATCCATACCAGCTGTTTCTCCCCGCACAACATCCATTCGCTTAACCTAAAATAACAATTAAACAAAGCTAGAGACTTTGGTGTTGATATCTATTTTGCAAAAGCATTGCGACTCCTTGCATCATAAGCAATTGCAAGAACAGTTGTACCCCTCTCTGGGCAGGCTTCAAGGAATTGTTAACATACAAACAAACTTCATGTTCTAAATCAGCTATGAAACTTTGTTTTTAAATGCTGAAATTTTCTCCCTTAAATTGTCTCCTCTTAGTCTCCTTGATGTGCAAGTAAATCCTGTAAAATAAGAAAAGAAACAGCAAAATAATCTCAAGCCTCCTTGCCATCACATACATTCTTTAGATAATATTAGCTACCATAAATGTTTTTTTATTTGACATGGAATCCTTATAGAATAGGTAGGTTAATACTTGCCACACATGTTTTCAAGAGCATTAAGAAATCATTGTATTGACTGAAATCCATAATATACAAGGAAAAATTCTTCAAATTTCACATATTCTTGTCACATTTCAACTTTAATTTCAAACACATCGTTCTTTTCTCGTCCGGATGAATTAGTAAGCCTACCATATACTTTCAAAAAGGTAAGGAAGTCTACTTTCCAACCCAATTTTAATCTCTGCGGAATTCTTTCTATAGCTCTAGATACAATCCAAACAGTAAATGAAGGTTCAGACAGATTTTACAAGATTCATCCAATAACTTCGACCATCTGAAATAATCTCTTTCTGAACTCCAATTGACCTGAGATTATAACCCAATGTAGAATAACATGTCTAGAAACTCCTATAAAAATCTCAGTCCAATCTAACTATTGAGTTGAAAATTATTCTTGATAGAGTAAAATTGAATAGTATAAAATTTTACGTAGAAATCTGATTATGACCTTGTTTGGGTCATATAAAAAAAAGCATATTTTGATTACTTGTAGAGGAAAATGAAAAAAAGAGAAGAAATAAAACAAAAATTAATCTGCTTTTGTTAATTAGAGAGATGGGATGAGGAAAAAGATTTGTGTGAGGAGAGGGTTAAAAGGGTGTGACTGATGGTTTGTGTCTCTATTATTTTCTTTTATACCTATTAGATATTTATTGTAGGGTTTAATGTTAGGTGAACCAATTTAATTTCATTCGGTTCAATCGGTTTTGGATTTTTAAAATCAAATTGATTCAAAGTGAATTTGTTTTTTTGTTTTCTAATTGGTTATCTTGGTTTTTTTTTTCTTTCAATTTTTTTTTTTTTTTTTATATTTTTGCTTACCCCGACCCTCGCATTGCTACTACCCTTACCATAATACAAACACACAGACCCTGCTATAATAAGAAACACTCGCTACACACACACACAGCATTCTTAAAGGTCCCTTAAAAAATAATGAAAATACATAAGCATATGTTGCGTTAGCTGCCTGCAATGTATCAATCCCATGATAGATGTGTACTAGAATGGTCCAAGTATCGAACCCTATATACACACGATGACTTTTTGCAATTTGCTAGTGAATTACGAGACCATTATCAATGATCACAGAGGTAATGATTACTAATGTGCAATAGCCATAAAAAAGAATCATTAAGGATATGATTAGGGTATGAACCAAATTCCAAAATGTCGCTTAGTGTTAGGGAACTCCTCTTTCCCTAATGTGATTTTCTAATGATTACTTCAGTTTGTGCTTGGTGTTAGGAAATGATGAGTGTTATGTGAACAAAAATTCACCGAAAGTGGCTTTGTTTTTTCAGTCTTTGGCCTCCCACAGACTAAAATCTTAAGCAAGGTTTTTTTTTGCCAAGTGGAAGGACAGACAAGCGAAACTCTTTGGTAGCCAGGGAGGGAATGAAGCAAATAAAAGTAAACAGAATTCTCCATTCAAAAAGCTAGATAATTTACACACATAAATTAACACCACAATACCAAATTCACATATGATAGATAGAGAAGCCAAAGTTCAAACAAGGATAGAAGAAGTTGTGAGATGGTGTGATTCTTGAAAGGGCGAACGAAATTAAGCTCTGCTCTTGAAAGGAATGGCTCTAATGACTATCTGGTGGTAGACAGCGGCAAGAGCAGCTCCAATGAATGGGCCAACCCAGAAGATCCACTGTAAGAAACAAGAAGATACATTGCAATGAATCAAAATCACTACTCATCATTCATTGAGCTAGTAGTAGTGAGAGCAAACTAAGTTCTTTCAATCAAACAACTTACGTGGTCATCCCATGCATGGTCTTTGTTGAAGATGATGGCGGCTCCAAGACTCCTTGCCGGGTTAATGCCAGTTCCAGTTATGGGGATGGTAGCCAAATGAACCAAGAAGACTGCAAATCCAATGGGAAGGGGAGCCAAAATCTGCAGAATAACCATGAATTACATAAATGAGAGCATGCCCCTGATTGTATTTCTCATCAGCCAAATCAATTTGCAGCAGTTACCAGAAAGAACACACACACACACACACACACACATATATATATATCATGATGTTATTGGAAACCATTAACATCATGTGCAAGCCAAACGAAGCAAAAGGCACGCATGGCTAGCATGTGTCCGTGGAGGTCCAAAAACCACTGACAAACCACACTAATATCCATCAATTGATATTAACCTATTCCTTGTGACTATCAACAGATGAAGCCACCAAATATAACTCAATGCAGTACCCATAACATAGAACATTCGAACACTGCAAAAAAAAGCATATGATAAAAATAATAGCAGTGGAGCAGCTAGTGGACATGGTAAAAAGCATAAGAGGAACGGATTGGCACCGCGTGGTTATTTTTTGATAATGGAGGGGGCTACAACTTTTTTAAAGAAGATGTACTCTGGCAGGTTGCATAGCACACAGGACTAAGCACTCCAAGAGTGCTAATTACTAGAGCGCATGCTAAAGTTGCAGACATTTCATATTCACCATCATCAATTTTCTCTTTTTTGGCAAAAGAAACCTACCAAAAGGTGAAACATCATTATCAAAGTTACCATCACACCCTCCACCTTCCAAAGCAAAGAAAGCAGACAAACTACCCAGCCACACCCACCAGTCTCTGTAAAAAGATTTCAGGAAACTTGAAACCAGAAACCACACCCTAGATGAAAACCACACATCTATACCTGTCTAATTGCGTGTTTGATTCTGTGGGTGATTTTCAAAAGTTGTTTTTTCTGGGAATTTCTTTTTTATTTTTAACATTAGCTCATCAAAATATCCAAAAGCACTATAAAAAAAATGTTATTTCAAGACAAATATATTTTAAAAACGCAATCACAGTTTGAAACGACCTACCAAACATGGCACAAACTTGGAAAACGTGATTGTAACCCATATTAAAGATCTTGGTAAAAGAAAAAACCAACAATTTCTTGCAAACCAAGAACCATGCCTGTCAACGAGACGTCCATGAAACAATCGAGCAATAAAAAGCAACAAGAAACACAGAAAAACATAGTAGAGTCTGTAAAACAATCACATAGCATCAATCGACACGGTAAGGACTGTTATAAAGTTAAAAAGGAAAACACATGGAGTAAAACAAAACCAAAGAGTACTTACAGGGACATGAGAGTCTCTAGCGTTTCTCTTGGCATCAGTAGCAGAGAAGACAGTGTAGACAAGAACAAAGGTACCGACTATCTCCGCACCAAGGCCATCACCCTTGGTGTATCCATGATTCACAACATTAGCTCCGCCACCCTGAAGCTCGTAGTTGTGGCTTCCTTGGAGACCCTTCACTACACCAGCACCACAG
Organism: Populus trichocarpa; assembly: GCF_000002775.5. Classification (NCBI taxonomy): domain Eukaryota; kingdom Viridiplantae; phylum Streptophyta; class Magnoliopsida; order Malpighiales; family Salicaceae; genus Populus; species Populus trichocarpa. The sequence continues at coordinate 14,747,200 of NC_037287.2, read as the reverse complement.
ATTGCACCAAGGCACTGCATGATGATGTAAAACACAGCCCTTGTCAAAGAGAGCTTCCTTGCCAAAAACAGCCCAAAGGTCACAGCTGGGTTGATGTGTCCACCTGAGCACATGCAGATCTAGTTAGTACTATACACCATCCTGGACTTTAACAGGTAAAAAGAAGGAAAACCAGAGAAAACCGGTATTAGCAAGAGAGACTGAACATTTAAGAGGCAGAACCCAGTAAGAAGGCTTATTTAGAAAAAACAAGAGAGAATTATCCAAGGCTAAGCAGGTATAACAAAAAGAGAGAGAGAGAGAGAAGGAGGCATCTTTATCATTTATTACCTGAGATACCAGCAGTGCAGTAAACAAGGGCAAAGATCATGCCACCAAAAGCCCAAGCAATGCCTTGAATACCAACAGTGGAACATTTGCTGGTACCAGGCTTAGTAACACCCATGACAGTCAAGACAGTGATGTAAAGGAACAAGAAAGTGGCTATGAACTCAGCAATACCAGCCCTGTAAAAGGACCATGACTTGAGTTCACCGGGCTCAAACAAAGGAGCCGGTGGCGCCTCTTTGTAATCCTTGTCTGTTTGAGCTGATGTCCCAATAGGCTGTCTTTCTGAGAACTTGTTAGCTCCGAGCTTAACATCCTCTTCTTTGCCCTCCATTTTCTTTCTTGTAAGATGGGTTGTTGGTTTGTTTTTCTCTCTGTGCTCTCTCTGAAAGTAGGAGAGTACACTCAGGCAAACAAAGCAAAAGTTTAATGAGAGGAACAGAGATAAGGTGGTTTTATATATAGATGATAAAAGTTTTTCAATTATTTGGCCACTTAGAAAAAATGTGTTGTCTTTTTATTTTATTTTTTTGCTGCTTGACTATCATAATCATTAAATTAAGCCACGTCACGGACCGGCATTTTTATTTATTTATTTACAGGTACAATAATAATAAATAAACTACAGCTTTTAGTTTTAAGTTAATTTTTTATATATTTTTAAATTTTTTTTTAATATTGTTATTAATATTAAAAATAAATTTTAAAAAATAAAAAATATATTATTTTAATATATTTTTAAGTAAAAAAAAAAAATTTAAAAATCTTTACTGTATTCTCAAGCATATGCTAAATAACTTACACCGTATCCCCCAAATTAATAATCAAAGTTGTTGCTAAGTTTTTTTTAATCTCTTCCTATTTAAAAAAGATGAAAAATATCAGAAATATTTAGGAAAACATTATATATCTCAGACTTGTTTAAAAGGATTTAATAAGATTTAAAATATTTCACTAATAAAGTTAATGCGTACTTGTATACTTGAGGAAGAAAAGAGTGTTTAGCACTTAAATACTTTTTATTTATTTTTTAATTGTGAATATTCGAGTTAATTTATACGTACATCAATTAATTTATTAAGATCTTGAAGTTAATGAATATGTAAATCTTTAATGACCCTGAAATTTATGATACTTGAATTGATGATTTTTAAAGATCAAATTCAGAACCTGATTAATTAAATTATATCCCTTAAAATTAAATACTTCATATTTTAATATAGTAAGTGGAGAGATAATCTGTTCATTGTCATGAATCTCAAGATAACGAATAAATCGAATTGTTTTTTCTAATTTTAATATAGAATAATCAGAATGATAAATACAATTATAACGATGCTGGTTGAGAATTAATCCCATCATAATAATCATACACTTCGTTGTTATTCCTCTATTTTATTATTATTATTCAGTTTTGAATGGAATAGGAGAAATATTCTAAGTGAAGTGTGATAAGTTTAGGAATATAATATTAGCTTGATAACGTGATTAGAAAGGGATAGGATATAAGGGTTAGGGCGGTATTTTTCTTATGTGACAGTATCATGTTTTTTTTTTAAGTTAATTTTTTTATTAGTATTTTTAAGTTGTTTTAATGTATTTATATTAAAAATAAGTTTTGAAAAATAAAAAAGTATATTATTTTAATATACCGAACGACAAACATTACACAAGCAAACGAGTGAGGGAGGGGTAAGGGGGTTTGTTCTGGAAAGATCAGTGAGAGATGTTGACAGGTTTTGGTTGGCGGTTCGTACCCTCTGTTCTTATCCTCTCACCATCGGGGGGGGGGGGGGGGGATCATCTTTTTCTTTATATTTCTTTTTTGGTCCCTGAATTAAAAATAATTAGCTGCGCCTTCACCTAATCAGAACAAGAGAATGTGTATGGTAAGGGCTAGCTAGAAGAAAATACCACATGTGGTCAAGCTCAGTGAGCTTCACCACCAGCACGTGTAAAGACCAAAGTAACCACCATCCTTTTATAGGATGTGCTAATTATTCGCGTCCTAATAAAGAAAAAGGTTTATTACTTATAAAATGTTGGTATTAATCCTAATAACAAATATTCAAAAATCAAAAGAAAAAAATTTTAAAAGAGAGAATTTTTATCTTTTTAGGTGGATTCAAATGTGACTTTTTTATATTTATTTCTCTTTTATATTATAAGTATTGGTATTTACAATCTGAGCACATTTTAATTTTTTATTTGGCTAAATATAAACCTACTTTATTACATAATAATAATAAAAAATCATAAAGAATCGAAATAATTTTATTAAAAGCTATTAGGAAACTATTTGGAAATGCAGTTAAAACCGTGTTTTCTCATGTTTTAATTTTTTTTATCCTAAAAATTATTTTTTTTTATATTTTCAGATCGTTTTGATGTATTGATCACAAAAATAATTTTTTTATAAAAAAAAACATTATTTTGATGTATTTCTAAATAAAAAATACTTTAAACTGCAATCAATATCACAATCTCAAAAATTAATATAAAAAGATTGTGAAAAAAAAAAAGTACATAGACACGTCTATCCGAATACGAATAACATGTTTAAAATTCAACTCCATTGAAGAAAGATTTAAAAAATAATAATAAAAAAGGTATTTCATTGTCATAAAAATTTGTATTGATCTGTCTATTTCCTTTTGTTATAAAGTTAAAAAGCTATAAATTCCATTGGTTCGTTACAAGCAGGTGGCTAGCTCGAGCAAGATGGACAATGAAGAAGTCAGATCACTTTCTTGATTTGACACCCCTTTTCCTTGCTTTGGATGGTCGTGATCTCCTTGTTTTTCCCGGAATATTCGTTATGCAGAATCAAGCATTCCCGATGCCACCCCCTCGAAGCTGAGAAGGGTAATATTGTCATTTCAGCTAAAGCAAGAAGCAACTGGATTTTCCTTCCAAGGAAAGCAAAATCACAACCAAACAAAAAGTGAAGAAAGTTGAAAACAAAAAACGAAAAATCGAGTGGCTGTGAGAAGCTGACCGTTTTGTGACCGTTAGGAGAGGGGCAGCCTTTTTGAAAGGAGAACGAGGTGGAGTTAACGGCTAGTTGGGCAAACGGCTATTGAAAGAGTGAAAGAGCAGTAAATATTGTTTTTTATAGTGTTTTTTTTAGAAATATATTAAAATAATATTTTTTTAATTTTAATTTTTTTATATTAATATATCAAAGATATTTAAAAACACTAAGAGATAAGTTGTTTTTTTTTTAAATCAAATTTTGAAAAAGAAATTCAGCCTCAGTTACAATCTTAAAATTACAGTTGCGTCCTTCTTGCATAACAACGGACTGACATGAACGGTGGTGGGGTCCAAAAATAATCAAAGAAGTAGTAGGTGGGCAAGGGACCCCACTTACTCCATAGTGAACTTTGATTGTCTGAAAAGGAAGATAGTTATTAACTTCTCTTGTCCTGCCTGGATCATCATGGATTGCATCTATTTATTAAAAAAACAAATAATAATAATAACCCATCATTCAAGCTATTCGAATTTCATCACTCCCCACCAAGTTTTATTACCAGAAACCAGCGGCGCTTATTAAAGTTTTTTTTTTTTTTCCGGTCTACGACAAACATCTCCTCGCTTAAGCAGTTTTAATTATAAATATATTAAAATAATATGTTTTTTATTTTTAATATTCCCATATCAAAACAATTTAAAAGATATAAATTTATTTTTTTTCAATAATACTATAATAAACACTATCTTTGGGAGGTTTACATGGATTTAATAATCATTTGCATGACAATCAAACAGTAGAGATTGGGACCACATGCTTTCTTCTCTCTCTCCCTCTCTCTCTCCTGTTCTATGTCTATCCCCTCCTTTCTTTTCTTTGTAATATGCTTTTTTTTTTTTTTTTTTTTTACAGAAAAGGTGCATGGATGATATCATGCTGGACAACTCATACTCATGGGATACCCTTCTGGTACCGTCCCTGCCCTCACATGCAGCCTCCGGCCCCATTTCCAACCATTTGTGACATTGAAAATGAGCACCAACTGAGAGAAAAAAAAGAAGATAAAAAGACACCTACAGAAACCCTAAAACCTGGAAGTGCACTCCAAACAAAAAACACGTCATCTCCAACCGTCCAAGCCTCTATCCCCCAGACACGTGTCATAGCCTGATGTCAGCCTGGTCTGTTCCTATAATTCTCCGCTGTGTCACCTACAGCTAGCTAGACTGACCCACCAATCCATAAGGGGTGCACCATGTGGTCCCTTCCTGAGAACCAAAAGCGCTCAACTACATGCTTCAAGATCTTGCCACAGCTCACCTTGCCTTTAGCCAGAACATGCTTTGACTGCAAGTGATTAGATTACAACAGATCATGTGTTTATTGTAATTAGGTTCGTTGGGAGGGAAGAGAACTCTAGCTCCAGTGAGAGGAAAAAAGATGGGTTGGATGCATCTTTTTCCAGGGTGAAGGACATTCTGTAGCAGACACACAGATAGATACAAGACTAGGGCATCGATCTTCACCGGGAATATTATGAACTGGCTTCTAATTTTCTTATTTGATAAAGAATTGATGATGGTTCATTCGTGATACACGGATGAGATTAAGTTTTTTTTTTTTTTCTGTATACAACAAACACTACGCAAGAATCATGGGTTTGATTAAAGATTCTTGAGGAGATTATATTCTTATCATAACAGATATATGCCAATTATTTAATCAACAATCAATAATTTCCTAGTCAACAATTCTAGATCACTGGTAAACCCTAGGTGCACTTGTGTTATAAAAATTGTTTCAACACCGGAATTCATTTCAATGGGTCCAAATTTCTATAGTTACGAGAAACGTGAGAGTTTGACGTCTTTGCATGTAAAGATAATCTATATCCTACACGTCCCAACTTTTTCTCCTTGCTTCATGAAATTTATGTTGATAATACTTTACATTAAGCTAAAAAAAATAACAAAAAAAAAATCAAATTATTTACAAGATTGTTAATGTTATATTTTAATCAATAACTAAAAAATCTTTATATTAAATATTACAAGTTTTTCATTAAAAAAATAATCGAAACCACCATATATATATATCCAATGAACCAGCCCCTCCGCGGCTCCGCCAGTTTTGCAACAGCTCCTCTCACGAATAGAGATCCTTTATGTCCATGGATCCACAGAGCTTCTGGGTTTACAAGTAACATTGTTGAAACTCTTACATTTTGTTATTTGTAATTATTAAACTATAACATTTTGTTATAGTAGATTCAAACTATAAGCTTGGTGGGAAAAAGAAAAACTGTTGTTACATTTTAATATTAAAAATGTTTTTAAATTAAGTGCAATTTAACTAAGATATTAATTAACTTAACTTACTAATTATGTTTATTTAAAACATTAATTAACTTATAAGTTTCTTCCACACTATCACTTTACTAAATATACTAAAACATTTGGACTGTTAGTTTTTATATGAACAATAATACCATTTGTTTTATGCTTAAAACCCTTTTTTTTCTGGCTGCATTCAGAAAACCAATTTAATGAGCTTGGTTTAAATTTGTAAGAAATAAATTCAAAGAAAAAGGATCTAAACATAAAACGCGAGAAACTCACATGGCTAACCTGACATTTACGTGAAGACTTATTTTAGCTCAAAAATTCATAATTTTGTTTATTTTTTTAATTACTGAATTTGAGAAAGGAAGATAAACTCGTTGAAAAACGATAAAGTTGTCAAGTGGCTATGTTTTGAGAATAAAAAAGAATAATCTTAATATCAACAAGTTTTATTTTAAAAGAGGAGTTTCATTAATATGTTATTTTTTACTTTAACTTACTAGAAGAAAAAAAAAAGATTGGGATTGAAGAAGATTTATTTATTTTATTTTGTATTTTTAGACTATTTTCATAGTGTTTTGTGTTGACAAATTGATTCATTAACACTTTAAAAATATTTATTAAGTGTTTATAAATAAAAATAAATTTTAAAATCCTAAAAATCTCAACCCTAATTTTCCACCTACCTAATGGTTGAAAACTAGGTTTGCTTATGTATGTCTCCTTTCTTTTTTAAAAAGAAAAAGAAAATGACTTGTCATCAACTCTTTTAACCGAAGAGAATTTAAATCATCCTACGGAGAGTGACATGGAACAGACTTCGACGGGAGTATTCATTGCAGCAGAACCACCTGCCAAGAAACAACGCTTCTTAGTTCCATCCTCTTGAGAGATAACAACTACATCATTTCCTTACTGTTGTTCTCAATGCTTTCTTCTTCACACAACTAGGCTAAGATCCATTGACCTCTCATTAGAAAAGGCTTATAGTCGTGCTCTCCTCGACGATTATATTACGATTTCCTTTTAATGCATGCAGTAGCTTTCATTGGTTTAATACGCACTCTTGCTTCGTCAGAGGTCAAATAGCTGTGTGCTCCTCTACGATTCTTGTTTCTGTTGGGATTCGGACGAGTATGCTTCTCCATCACCACCTCTGTTAATCACTGCATTTTGTTCCCAATATCCTGAGCCATCAATTGTTACCATTTACACTTTTCTCAACAAAAAACCATGCATCGTCAACTTTTGAAACCATACGTTTAGAAAACTTCATCGCGCGGGCACTGTATATATATATATATATATATAAGACTAAGTGTGCTAGGATTGTTAATTAATAGAGTAAGAAAAGACATTGAAGTGAATAGATATTTATATATAATGTTAATTCATATAATAATTAACCTTTTGGAATTTGACTGGTCGAAGAGGGAGTTCTAGTGGTGGAGTTTTGGGCTATGTCACCTGTTCAGAGATAAAGTAGAGTCGAATAATGAACAGTCATGGAGAAGAAAGTTCACAGAGTGTTAGTGTTTACTGTGCCGATTATATATTGGCCCTTTGCCTATCACAGAGAGCATGGATTTCCTTTATAAAAAGGCGAGATACTTGTGCTTTAGCTTGTACTACGTCGTCAGCTAATGTTTTAGTTCTCTAAATATATTATAATCTACTGTAATAACACCAATAATTTTAAATAGATCCAAGAAAAACTGTCGGGATCTCTATCTAACAGTTTTATGAAGAATTAAGAATAATAATAAAAATTATCGGTACCACCATCTAACAATGTCGGGCCGGGAAGTCCAAGGAAATTGTTGAAAAAACATCAAACAGTTTTAAAGATTCTAGAAGTTAAGTTGGCGAAGTACAACTTAATGTATTTCTAACAATATCAAGAAGATTCAAATAATTTGTACAGAGAATGTAAAGTGTTGATTCCTGGAAAAAATCAATACAAAGCATGTGATGATCCAATTAAGGACTATATATATATATATATATATGAAAGATATCACGATTATCATCTAATATTAAAAATAACATTAATTAATACCTCATATTTGTTTTGAAAAAAGTTTTTTTTTTAAATGAAGAATCAAATCTTATGTATTGTCAATAACTAGAGCACCTGAAAAGATCACTATATATGAAATAAAGTTATTGGCTAGAGAATCTTTTTAAAAGGAAAAATAAATTCATTTCTCTCAGAAAAATATGTTAGTGGACAGATATTCCTATTGTATAAAAGGTTCAATGATGTCTTAATTAACACTCCTATTGTACAATGGCATACTGATATGCTTAAAAGAATGATATCGATGTGTTGATATATTATTTCTACTTTATAGGTGTCGCTTCTGGGTGGGCTGAATTTTCTTTAATGTCAAAATGAGATGCTCAAGTATTGGCAATGTATTTTAAGAAAGGAAAAATATTTACTACTTGACATTATAAAAAAAATTTACGATTTTCAATCTTTAAAAATCTAAACATATAAAAATGAAATCAGTAAATAAAAAAGAGTCTAAATAAATAAAAAAAACTAGTAAATTCAAGTGAGGTGATTAAATTCGTGAGTAAGATTAATATATGAATAAGATAACTCAACAAAAAAAATAAAATAATGAGTTAACCTATGACCTGAGATTTAGAGCGAGTCGGGTTTCAAAATAAATCTAGAAAGAATTGACTTGATGTGAAAACGATAAAAAACACGAGTTGACCTGTAACAAACTTAGTTAAAACTCATTGATTATTTTTTTTTTTTGAAAAAAAAGATGTTACTTTTACTTTTTTTCTTTTAAAATAAAAAAAATCATTTGACTTGAAGTTAACTCGTGTCAACTCGTATGACACGTGACTTGGTACTTGTCCGACTCTTGAAAATTGAGAGGAAAGCCTAAAATTTTGAATTAAATGGCAAAGTAAAAAAAAAATCAATTTAACAAAACAATCCAAAATAAAAAAATAAAAACCAAATAAAAAAAATAAAAAATCAAGATTACAGATACAATGATGAAATTAAAAATAAAATTAAAATTTAATAAAAGGGTTAAGAATCAAAATTTAAAATTAAAACATTTAGGGCCTAACTTTAAATATTAGAATTCAAGAGTAAATTTTTTTTAAAAAAAAATCCAATTAACAAAAGAATCCAAAAAAAAATAAAGATGAAGATCAAATTTGAAAAAAATAAAAATACCAAGATTATAGTTCCAAAATAAAATTAAAGATAAATTAAAATTTGATAAAAAAAACTAAAAATCAAAATTTAAAATAAAAAAAATAAAGATTTAACCTTAAATATTATCAAAGTTGGATTTTTGTGCCTTTTTACTTGTGCAAAGATGAAGTAAAGCTAAAACATAAACAATTGAACTGTTATATTATGGAAAGGACAAGTCATAAACTGTCTTTATATTAGATTTTTGCCTTCAATAAAGACAAAATACCGATGCCTTAACTTGCAATACGAATCGCCTACTACCTTTTAACTTATAAAATTTATTGTAATAACACCATCATATATATATATATATATATATATATATATATATATATATATATATATCAAACTGTTTCTTATAAAATTGAATTTACAAGGTTCAATTGTCTTTTTTCTTCTTCTTTTTTAATCGAAGGCTTATTGTGAAGCTGCCCACACGCACAAAAATCTTCCAATATTCACCTGCAATTAAAGACTTCTTAGCACAATAACACCTTATATTAGACATTTTCTGTCTTTTTTTATTTATTTATTTAATAGGAGGTCTCACAGGCTTTTCCCTTCCCGTCTCTTAAAACTCCTGCCCATCAAAGGTCAAATCTAAAATGAAAATCTCAAGGTGTTAACCATCTAATTCTTCCTACAGAAACTATCACAAATACCCTGGAGAATTTTAAAACACTAGAAATGATTTGGATCGTTGCCATGCACAAGTGAAACGGTTTTGTCCGTGTGATTCCATGGCATCCGGCCGTCGCATAGAGGGAGCCTGGTCTCCCAGTGGCCAGACAACATCATCTCAAGGTCCTTGTTCAAACCATTCCTCTCAAAGCAGTAAATTTCAACCAATAAATAGCATCCAGGAGAAACAATGTTTAAACCAACAAGCTTTCCCATGAAGTTTCACCTAGCCCTCACCTTTTCCCATGAGCGTGCAGCGCCCTGATGTCTCTGTGGTACTTGCCAGAAAACAGAAGAGAGTTTTCTTGGAACAATAATGCACTCTCGTTATGTTAACTTATAGTCAGCCCAAGGTTGATCTGAAGGGCCTGAAGATTTGATACAATATTTCCAATTTATGTTATTCTTGTCTGGCTGCTTTCTCACCACCAGCTTCCCCGTGGATGAGCAATAAACTACAAAATACTACAAATATAATTACACAAGGAGTCTTATTTTTCCTAGTCCAATTCTTCACTATGTTGGAGACGGACATGGGAACATGGTGTTTCTGGTTCTCCTTGGGTCCATAAGACTCTGAGATCCCCTCTTTTCTTCCCCAGTGCCAGAAAAGTTCCTGCATCAATGTGTGAATTTTTTCATAAGGTGAAGTAAATGTTAAACCAACTTGCATTTTCAGGTTGTTTTCCTTTCTTCTTGTGTGAAAAAGAATTACCAAGGGTGAATGGGACAATATAGAGCAGTGCTGGTTGCCCATGGCCATCCATCAAGTTCAGTGCCACATAAGTAACGAGAAGACCTGCCACGTTTAATGATTAAAAGGGGGAATCGGTAAAAATATTATTATTGCAATTTAAAAATCCCGAAGCACAAGAACAGCACAACAGTCCTCTTTATCTTTTCATTTTGGAAACACAGTACAGTGTTCCAACAGAGAAAGGGAATGGCTTTTATTATTCCATACCTAGTCCATAAGCAAGCATTGCCCATGGGAAGTACCCAGCTCGAAGACTCTTAGTTGCTAACCAATCATACCTGCAAGAGCGATCAATTTTTTTTAGCATAGAAATCTTGTTGAAGTCCACGTGATCAGAACTTGCTGACTGAAAAACAAGCTCAAGACCAAAGGTGGAGCGGCATGCGTCATTGTTTTTCCACTCCTCTAAAAATGCCAAGAGTACAATTTTCTTTACTTTATTTCCTTACATGACAGATTCTTATAACTTAGAGAGCTAGAACTACTGTTGCAAATGTTCTTATAACAACTTAGAGAGCTAGAGCTAAAGTGAGCATCATAGCTTTGAAATAGAATGGAAGGAGAAAAATATTGCAAGAAGAAAGTACAGTCGCCAATTCTGTGATCCAAATTGGAAAAAGAATTTCATAATCACATAAATATAAAAAATTAACTTAACCTGGGGGAAAAAATGAGGAAGGAACACCAGAGAATGCTAGCAAATATTGAGTTTACAAGAATAGAAGCAGGTTAAGAATATACTTCCTGCAAATACATGCCAGAGGATCACTGAGTGAAGTGTAAACCTGAGGGAAAATGCTATCAGCAATCCAGGTAAAAGGATGTCACCAAATCCTATGATGCTGTAACCACCCCAAGGATCAAACAAGCGTGGGATCTTTAACAGCATCGGTATTCCATCCTCTCCACTTCTATCACCACGAGCCACCTAAGGAAAAACATACAATCAACCGAGTTATGCTTCAGAAAGCGAATGCATTGATATTCAAAAGTCAAAACCAAAAGTTATGCATGATAAATGGTAAAATTAGCAGGATTACTTACCACAATCATGACGCTTTCATGGAACACCTTCTTAGAAACAAACACCCAAAAGATGTCATACAAGAACGCACAACTGAGAAGAACTGTACCCACCTGATTTACAAAACATATGTAATTCATTTCAGAAGAAAAACCACTGAGTTACCAGAAATATCCATAGTCCTCAAATCTGCTCTATCTAAATTGATGCCAAGTGATACTAAACCTGGTAAAACTAGACCACGAGCACAGTTGATCAAATAAAAGGATTGCATCTTTGTATGGAATTAAAGGAAATTTGAATGATACTATCACAAATGCAACCAAAATAAATTTTGTGACTTGACAGAAGAAATCATGTGAGCATGTGCAGAGCAACACTGGAACAAAGAAAAAAAGGGTCATTGCTAGAGCTCTTTGACTTAAAAAACAGCCAATGATTGCCTATTTAGAAAGGAAATCCACTGGACACATACTAGGTCCAAGAGCAATTAAGAAAGGAAAAAACTGATGAGTCGGATTAAAGAAAGAATCTAAGGAGCAGTCTATGCAGGCCCGTTACTTGGTGCGATGGCAAAAATTTTGAACTTGCAATCACAAGGAACAATTCTTCCTCACATCCACCTTGGTGGGGCCATAACCATTGCAATAACTTCTACATATTTGCCCGTCTATTTAAGAACATTACCTTGAGATTAGGCACATGGACAATTTGCAGAACGGTGATTATCAGTGCAATTCCCTGATTTAAGAACAAATAAATGAGAAGGATTATTAGCTAAATTGCCCCATCAGTCTTGTCTAACAACTTCCCAAAAAAAGATATATATATATATATATAAGAGAGATGGCAAAAGGCTATAATGTATGCTTCGTAATATTCATTTCATTTTGGAGTCAATAATCATTAGTGTTGGAATGAAAAATATAGCAGATGGAACAACCAAAACAGAAATCAGAGAGATGATGTTCTATCATCTTGATAAATGGAAATTAAAAGTTGCAGAAACATCAACCAATAAGGAAAAAAAGAAGAGAAGGTATCCTTACGAGTATATCTTGACCTATCCAGGCAAAGGAAACAGTGCGATACACAGCCCAAACAACTGCAAATGCTATGCAGAATGGAGCAACAGCCAAAGTTAGGTATGAGAGAGGTCCAAAGAATGGCACCTTAATGTATGATTCTCCAGCATGCTTGAACCACCTGTACAATTATTGTAACTTTAGTTCTTGACCACTGAACTGGCAGAAAATACTCAAGTGATCCAACAACAAGCATCCATGGGTAACCAGCTTCATAAAAACTCCCAGGCAGAACCTTCAAATACATAATAGCTGCATTTGATACATTAACACTTGTTGCACTGAATTGGAATCACAAGATGAGTTAATGAACTTTCCTTAGGAGGAGCGTGCAATTTTCACTAACATACTACTTTCATGGCAACTTACTGACGAATGGGAACTTTAACCAAAGTTCCCCAAATCAAAGATAAAAGAATCATTATGAACAGCTCAAACATGGAATGTGGCTAGCAAGGAGTTAAAAGCAAAAATCTCAGTAAAGTTAAGTCACATATCAATAAGAGATTGATTAATATACCTTGACAACAAAGCGACCAGGCAAGTTTGCAATCCCTGCAGATGCATAAAACTACATAGTTAAAATTGATCCAAGCAAACAGAAAGGGGAAATGATGGAAAACATAACAATCAGGATGTTCATGTGTCAAATAGTTTGATCGCAGTTTGCATAACAATCACTACTTGTAACATGTGCATAAATGCTTAAGTATTTGCTTCCGGCACCACATTCCATCATGATTTCATTGTGAAACAGGAAAAGTCATACCTCCACACCACCTATGCAGAAGAGGACCACCAAAAGCTCTATGAACCAATATGACATGAGTTTGTAAAGTATGACCAAGAAGCATGAAGCAATGACAACAAACAGAACAGCTGACGTTGTATTAATGTCTACAACAGTACTAAAACCCACAGCCTTTTCATTTGGAATTTCATCCACAGCATCCTACATGAAGATGACGGTCATGAATCAGAGTGTATATAAAAGTTGTAATGATAAGAATACCACTTCCGGAAAGAAAGCACTAAGTTGATGCTATTTTGCAAATATTGTCAAAAGATCACCTTCAATAGCTTGTCTTGTTCAATAGCTGCTTCTCTGGCACTCCATGCAGACCAATAAGAGGCGCACAAGATGGTACCGACTGCCATCAACCACAAAAAGACTTCAGCAATATCAACTAATGGTCGCCTTGGAGAGTAAAGCTGCACAGACACTGCAAACAGGGAAATATTTTTAAACAACTCTCCCACAAGAAGGAAACTACCCGATAAATGTATGCAGTACATCAAAGCAGCAAGTTGTCATCGCCTAAACAAATGGACAATCATCTTCAGAAAAATGTAAAATCCAAATGCAGGCAAGGTCAAGTTATCAAATAGATTTGCATGTTATCTCACAACATGTGGAATATGGAAGAGCTTACCAGATGAATTAGTTAGCAGCATTTTTTCCAAGCTTGAACCTGCATCTTGTGGAAGCATAACAGCAGGTATGTGTATATCCAGATCAGTTTCATCTGGCTCACAGACCATCTTGTAAAGTTCTGCAGAAAAGGGAAACAAGTTCCATGCAAGATAAGACATAGTGGTAGAAATTGAGAGTAAAGTACATTATATAGGTTGTTCGCCCAAGTTAGCATTTGTGTAAGCAAGATGAAGATAAATTCAAGATCTGTTATTCATCCATGTCCACAAAGATTAAAAGAATGATGTGGTTAAAGAAAGATTTCAAGGAAGAATTTCAATGGTGAGTTCAAGGAAGGAGTTCAAGAATTTCTACATGCAATCCTAACATACCTCTTAAAAATGGCAGATTTATAGGACATTGGGCATTAACAAAATAAAATATTTGTAAAACAGGTGTGGCTAAAATGAAAAGGTGCAGATGGAGAAGGGAATGGGCAGAATAATGGAAAAAGATTCATATGCCCAGCCCAAGCCAGTTAGCATCAAGAATTAGTTAGGTTTAATTTTAATTGAGTTGACGAGTTTAATGCGAGGTAGCACAGCAAGACCATTATCGTTGCTTACTAAGATCTCACATTGAGATCTCTACTGATTACTAAACGCATCAAATGTAGCAGCAGATATGCTGGTTACCTTTTTGGTTATTTATAATGAGCAAGGCTGAAGCACCAGCAGCCTCAGCATTATTTGCTTTGGTAGTGAACTTGCAATGACCTCGGTGAACCATGATGACATCTCCATCAAGCTAACAAATTGAAGAACGTCAACTTCAGTAAATGTCCACAACATATAACTGAAGTACACAGCTATGTGCAAATATCTAGAGCATAAATAGTGTCCTGAAGGAAAAACCTTATGCTTAGGTGCACTACAACAATCTAGAGGGTCTGAAAGTGTAAGGCGAATTTGGTTTGCATTTTTCTCTTTTGACACAATGGTAGTGCCAAATCTAGCACCCACACCAACAAATTCAGCATCCTCAACTCCATCGACCCAAGTTTGAACTTTTACCTACAAAAACCATCCACAAAGTTAGCAGGTAAATATTATGAACACAATCTGAGTCCAGAGCAGACTAAAGTACAATTTCCAAGCAAGAAAGTAGACAGGCCCATAAAATCTGGTGAATGTAACTTTCCTATAAAACCAGATAATAAGTGGTAGGCTTCAAAGGTATGCACTAAATCAAAGCAAGCGTGGCACTGACAACATTAAATGTCTTTCCCAATCAAAGCGCATAATTTATGCAGTTATGCATATTTGATATTAACCTAAGAAACCCAAAAGAGAACCAAAAGGATAGAAATGGACCCGCACTAAATTATGGTCATAAGAAGTAAAGAAACCATCTTCAAAACTACCTCCTATAACCTTTAAAGTTTCTAAAACATGGAAACCTAATTCAACCCAACAAGGCAAATCAGCACCAAATCCAAATACACAGAACCAAAACCTAAACAAGATCACAGATTTAGAAACTCCAACTTTTGATGGATCACATTACTAGCTCCAAATCGCACAAAATTGTAAAACAGATACAAGAAAAAAGGGGCATTAAAACATACAATCAAGTTGAAAAACTCTTAAAACAACCATTCATACAATTTGAAGCTACAACAAGACCATAAAATACACACACAAAATACAAAAAACCAAGAAACCATCAGAGAAAATACTCAAAATCCAGTTGAGAAACCATCAAAACAAAAACTGGGTCGATGTAAAAAAAACCAGCACTTAGAAGTTACCAAAACGAAGTCATTTTCGCAGCCTGGCTTTTTTGGGGCTAAATTATCATCATGAACTATATCTCCTGCGGTAACTGAAGATGGGTAACACACCAGTGAAATCACAGCTGTGACAGTGATTACAAGGCACAGTTTTTGCAAATCCATGGATTGTTTTTAAGAAACCTTTCTTGGTGTTGTCTTCTCTTCTCTCTGCTACATCAATAAAACTTTGGAGCAAGAGAGTGAGGGAGGGGGCGAGAAACAGAAGCTTTTGTCTTGTTTTGTTCTGTTCTGTTTACGTAAGAATTTTTTTTAATAAAATAAGAGTAGCGGTGACCGGTGAGGTATTGTCACTGGACATTGACAAAATTATGATCAACATTCAACAGTCATTATTTAAGAAAAAAAAAAAAAACACAATAATGATTAACGTCATGAGCTAGTTGCTAACGCGGTTTGAATAGTATTTTATAAAAAAATTATTTATTTTTATTTAAAATTTATTTTTATATTTTTAATATGTTGATATTAAAAATATTATTTTTAAAAATATTATTATGATATATTTTTAATAAAAAATACTTTAAAAAAACTATTATTACATATTCCTTAATCATTAAAAAATGATTAAAATAAATAATGATTAACCGATTGAAAATTATTTATATATTTAGTGATTCAAATTTAAAATGCCTTTCACATATTTAAGTAATAAATGTGTTTTTCTTCTTTCTTTTTCATTTTTGATTTAAATCTTTTTAAAAAATAAAAATAAGAGAATTTCATGAATATATTAAAACCATCTAACTGAAAATTTGTTTTATTATTATATAGAAAAACTTCAAAAGCATGTGATAAAAAAAATATTAGGATCATTATATGCTTTAAAGGGATATTATTGATATTTTTCTAATCTTATAGTTAATTTTGAATTCAATGACATAAATTAGGTGAGAGAAAAATAATTAGTTTTTAAGTTGCTGATATTTTAATTTATTATATGCTAAATGGCATCCGTTCAATTTGAATGGGGTCTATATGTCTTATAAAAAAAAATATTTAAAATTTTGAATCATAACATGTTTTTTTTAAAAAAAAAATCATATAAATAATTTATAATTAAATTACTTAAGATCACTATATATGTGCAAAGTAAACACTTGAAGTATCCTTTTGAAGAACAAAAATGGTATGAATGGAATTGGGTAAGATATAAGCCGAAAAACTTGAGCTTGTATGAGAAGTTTAATAAATTTAAACATGAACTTCAACATATTACATATCCACATAAATTTATCAAGAATAATAAGTAAGACGGATTTATCATAGTCATAAATTAATATAAATCTAGATCCACCCACTTATAAAAATAAATAATTGGCAAAGGTCCAATAATAAAAGCTTGGGACCAAGGGGTTTTTTTCCCCTATAGTTTTAAGTTCGAGTCATGTGGTTGCTACTATAATGGCCAATGAAGGTTTACATGATCGTTAATTTCAGGGTCCATGAGATTAGTTGAGGTGGGCGCAAGCTGATCCAGTTACCCACTTTAATAAAAAAAAAAAATTGGCATAGTAAAGAAAGAAAAAGGGTAGATATTATATTAGTTTTCAACATGTTTTATAGTGAAAGCTTGATAATTGCATCATCAAATCACAATTAATGACAGTAAGCATGGAACTTTAATATATTAAAAGTTAAAACAACATTGATGCTAAATATGGCTACAACTTTGTTTAATATCAATTAAATTTAGATAAATAAACCTTTTTCCACACTAACTGATCATTAAAACACTTCAAGCTTGTTTTTTTAGTCCAATATACAAGATAATAAATTCACACAACTACTGATTAGATCAAATTATATATGATAAATAATCGAAGACATCAAAGTTATCAAGTTATCGATCTCTTATGCGTGCCAATGGAAACTTGAATATTCTTAATTATAAAGAATATAAAAACTTGCTTATTGAAATAATTATATAAGTCAAAGGATTTAAATCACATTTTCATTAAGTATCTTAAAATTTTTAGACCCTGTTTGTTTTTGTGTTTCAAAAGCGTTTTTGAAAAAATTTAAATTGTTTTTCTTTACTTCAATTTTTTTTTTGTGTTTTCAGATTATTTTGATGTGTTGATGTCAAAAATAATTTTTAAAAAATATAATTTTTTACATTTTTAAACGAAAAATACTTTGAAAAACAATCGCTACCATATTGTCAAACACCTTTTACAAAACAAATGCATTCATTATATATTGTCAAAGTTAACAAAGCTAAAAGAGTCATAATTGTAACCAATGCATTTAATACTAGGTCATCAACCAAAAGTTTAATTAATAATTCTAGGATTCCTATCTTTTGATTAGCCATCTAGAATTAGTATTTTCAAATAAGAATTCAGTCTTTTTAAAAATAAAATTTGATAAATAAAATAGCTAATTTGGATCATCATAATCAAGTCTCTATTATAGAAGAAACCAACTCAAAGCTTTCTTGAATTATAATAGATGCCTAATTATGGCTATAAACCATTTTAATTTAAGAAAATTCAGTTTTGAGTCCTTTTCCACTTCTAACCAAAAGATTTTCATTTAGTATTTATAAACTAGTAATAAAAATCTAGCATTTTAGAATCATATTCTCAACTAATTTAACAAAGTTTGGATACAAACTTTATCCAATTTCAACTAAAAATTGCATTGCTTTTGATGTTGAACCATCAACAACTTTCTTTTCCATCTTCAAATCATCAATTGCTTTTTTTTATCCCCTATGACCTAAATTTTTTAGGCATTCATTATCTACTCATTGACTTAACCCTCTAAGTTTGTGTACGTGTATAAACATAGATAAAAGCCTGTATTAGCACAAAAACATTATTTAAGCTCAATCTGTTATGCTAAAGAACTAGTTTAATCCAAAAATTTAAGATGTCGAGTGAGGTCTCATAAATGATTTTATATTATTCTCTAACATGCCATCTCAAATGAAAGTTCTTGAAACCTATGAAACTCACCTCAAGTCAATTCTTTATTCTTCAATTCACAACAACCACCTCTTCTTCTCTATCCCTCCTTCTGCATCTCTTATAATCTCTGTTGATCCATCTTTCTTTCTTTTTTTCTCCTTGTTAATTGAAATAATAAGAAAAAGATAACCCAAACTCTTTTTACATATATCCCTTTCACTCATGTCCCTCTCCCTTTATATTGAATCTTATTAATTTTCTCTCATTTCCAGTAAGGTAAATGATTAAGAAAAGGACAAGGTCTGTATATATGACAAGCAACAATTGGTGTTTGAAGATTACAACCTCGTCAATAATAGAAAATTAAAGATTGTATCACCACTAAAACGAACTTAGACAATTATGATGAACTTACAGACACAAGAGAGCATAAACAAAATGTATGAAGCATTGTAACACAAGACAATGATATTGTATGCAAAGTCCTCCTAATAATATTCTATTGATCTACTCAGGTGCTGTACCATAACTTAAAAGCATGGATCATCTTTAACTTTTATGATCTTAGCACCAAACTCACCTCCCATTTCAATACAAGCATACTAGCTAAAAAAAAGCATCATTGAGCTCTTTGCCATCACACAACGAAAATATAAGAGCATTGAAGCATATCTTCAAAAGGTCTAATAAGAAAATATTTAAGTCTACTCGAACCCATTGAGAATGAAGTCCTGAGTTGTGAGGTCTAAACTAATCTTTATGAGAACAACTGTATATTTTCCCTGGTTGAAATCTTTATGAGAACAACTGTATATTTTCCCTGGTTGAAATCTCCTTAATGTGAAACAGGCGATGGAAAACCATATTTGAATAAAATAATCAAGCGTGAACAAACATGAACACCCTTGTTTTTTTCCATTAAAAGTAGGAATGTTTTGTCACGTCTCCAATAAAATCTCCATTTCTCTAAATGAATTCTCCATGTCTCCAAATGAGTCTCTATGTCTCTAATAAAATCTCTACAATGAGATCTTTATGTCTCTATTGAAATTTCCATGTCTCCAATAAAATATTCACGATGAGATCTCCATATCTCCAATAAAAGTCTTCATATTTTTATATAATGTCTCCTTACATAATGCTTTAACATTGCTTTTATTATCGCAAAGCAGTCTCTACTTTCTAAGTAATAATGTTCTTTTTTCTAAGAGAAAAAAGCAAATTAATTAAACTCACATCTCTCTTCCAGTCCCATTAATAAAAACCACGACAAGTAACTTGACATGTATAAGATAATAAGTGTTTTCTTTTCCTCTTACTTGTAATGATTAACTCTTTCAAACATGAATGATTAGAAGACTTAAGGGGCAAATGGTTGTGCGAAAAAAGTAATCTTAGTCATTCATACCTTTTCTAGCCATTTAGGCCAAGCCTAAGTGGCCTCCCCCTTACCTCATCTTCACCAAGCCACAAATGGGCTTTATGCAATGCTTTTAGGCCTTGATTCAAAACCCTTGTCACACATGCACTTCAATGTATTTTCTAGTTCCAAGATGTAGAACAATGTTGCACACCACCCACTAGCGCACACCAAGTTTTCTATGTAGAGTATATGCACATTATTTCTTTATAATAGTTATTCCATGTCCATATGTTGTCTTAAAAAGCATGGTTAATCACCAATCCTTCCACCAATTGTATAACAAGGCACCATAACCAATGATGAACACTAACCTCTTTATTAATAGTACAATAACCGACAACTCACCATAAAATACTTGTGACATCATTCTCTACTCTCTATGAGTAAATTGATATAACAAAAATCTATAAATACATCAGGTCATTAAATAAACATTTAAGTAATTCAAATTCAAGTTTCTTCACAACAGTTCATTCAACAATCACACACCCCTACATTTTTTGTTCTTCTTTTCTTTTTTATACAATACTTCTTTTATATTTACAAGCTTAAACAATGAAGTGTCCCATGTTACGATAAAGAACTTGTTTTTGTAGTTTCAAGCCCAAACACATAGATCGTTGAAAAGCCTAATCCAAATCTAAAGTTTTCATGATTATTAGAAGTAGTCATCAAATTTTGTATACGATGGTCTAATGAGGGGTTATTTTAAGATATAGGCCATGTTTGTTTCCCGGAATTCACTTTCCGGGAAACCACTTTCCAAACTTTCCTGTGTTTGTTTGCCATTAGAAAAGTTGGTCAACGGAAAACACTTTCCGGTCAACGGAAAACACTTTCCAGTCAACGGAAACACTTTTCGGTCAACGGAAAACGCTTTCCAGTCAAAGAAAAATTTGGTTTGGTTTTCAGGAAAGTGTTTTCCCTTTTGGCTGTGTTTGTTTTCCGGAAAGTGGTTTCCGGGAAACCACTTTCCAAACTTTCATGTGTTTGTTTGCCATTAGAAAAGTTGGTCAACGGAAAACACTTTCCAGTCAAAGGAAAATTTGGCTTGGTTTTCAGGAAAGTGTTTTCCT
This sequence comes from Populus trichocarpa, assembly GCF_000002775.5. Classification (NCBI taxonomy): domain Eukaryota; kingdom Viridiplantae; phylum Streptophyta; class Magnoliopsida; order Malpighiales; family Salicaceae; genus Populus; species Populus trichocarpa. Next base: position 14,726,095 of record NC_037287.2, on the reverse strand, counting down.
GGAAAATTTGGGTGGAAAACACTTTCCGGAGGTTGTGAAAAATTTAGAAATGTCATTATTTGCTGATTATATCAAATTTGATCCTCAAATTTTTTATTGCTATATATAATTTGTTTTGAATATTTATTTTTCAATTCCCTCTCTTAAAATTTAATTTTTATATTAATTTTGGTCCTTATTTTTATAATTGCTATTTGCTTTTTCCTTATCATTTTTTTATTGAAATTTTTTATCTATCAAATTTGATCCTCATTCTTTTGATTGTTACTTATTTTATTTGAAATAATTTATGAAATGTTAATTATTATTATTTTAATTTCTTCACCTTTTATTTTTTTTTAATTTTTTAGATTTGATCTCTATTATTTTGATTATTATTTATTTTATTTGAGATAATTTATGAAATTATATTTTTTTTCAATTTCATTCTCATTCAACTTTTTAATTTGTAAGATTTGTTCCTCATTATTTTAATAAACCTGAGAAAAATAAAACATTAATAAGTTATTTTCCAGCTCATTTTTCATGACATAACCAAACACTGGAAAGTGTTTTCCAACTTATTTTCCATTACACTGCCAAACATCGGAAAATACTTTCCCGGAATTCACTTTCCAAAAGAAAACTACTTTCCAGCAAACAAACGGGTCATAGAAGAACACAAGTGGGCATTCAGCAAAATATCTCACTCCTGATTAAACCTTGTCACAAAAGATTTCGACATGGAACGCTGAAATCAGACACTGTGTGCTGTTAGTTGTTCGACCAAGCATGTGCCATTGACAATGATCCTCTCTGGCTACAACCTCAGTCCTCAAGATAAAAACCCAGGAAACGGTAGAAATTAATCCAATGACGAAAAAAATGCATGGTTTACAAATAACAGTGACACGCGTAATGTTCCAGTTCTTGAAACTGGTCGTGCAAATCACGTCAGTTCTTGGATTCACAAGAGTCCATTTTACTTTTTGAAAAATGATTCTACCTCTTCCTACTACTCACGCCAAATATTGAAAAAATAATTGAGAGGCACGATGGCCCAGCAGAGGAAAGGGAATATTTGGTGCGGTGGCCGGTAGGATGTGAAAGATTGGGAAATTTACCGACCACTTGACCACGATGGTCTATCAAATATCTTCACTTATTGATCAATCATGAAATATAACTAAATTCCCTTGCATTTTTCATTACCACATAAAATAATTTCTGAGGCCACCGGAATTAACAGTTTGAAATTGAATATGACTTTTCTCACTCTTCTGATGTCCAATATAAATTTGATTATATATATATATATAGTCTAAAGTTTACGACCGTCTGGATGAACTAAAAAAATAGCAATCACTAATTAATCTTGAATCTTCGAACTTGAACCGATTCATTTGGCGACTTTAGGTGATTAGCAACATTGACGATAAACTTATTGCTTACTGAACCAAAGTAAAGGCAGAACATCAAAATATATGGTCCATCTTGTCAGATAAATGTAGATTTTGCTTAGTGGAGGAGAATAAAGAATTTGCAGATTTTCAAGCTTCAAAAGAAACAGACACCATCCTGCACTTATTCCCTTCACATTCAGCAGCATAAAAAAAATAAAAAAAAAAGTTGTAGTTTATTGCTGAACAAAATTGACACCAATCGATCAAATCCAAATGAAAAGGAGATAAATATTCCTGTTGATTATGAAGAAATCACTTCTGACATCGCTGCAGCCTTTTTTGAGAGGTAAAAGTGAAGGAATCAATCTCAAATCTTTCATTTTCTTGCATAGTGAGTGCACTGGAGGCATTGAAACTTCAGATAACCCATCATGGGAAAAGCAGATACCAAGTTAATTGAAAGAGCATCCCTTATCTCACTTGTGCCAATGTTAAATTACAATATCTATCAAGACGTGTACACACTCCAAACGCCACTTTCCTAGTATATTGCCAGGTGAAGGGTCTTTGAAAGTATCAAAATTGCTCTCTCTTACAACTGTTAAACATTGAAGCTAGGCAAAAACAATAAAGAGATGTTTAGGATCTTGGGGCCCATAGTTGAGTACAATTTTCGTTCCTGCTCATTATTCGCCTCGAATGAAAAACTATTTTTGGAATTGATAACCATCTTGATATGCCATTAGTCTACCATCTACTTTGTAACTAGAATGGTTGAGAAAGTTGCTCGCTGTAAACTGTTCTGAGAAAGAGTAGCTCCCCCCTGGAAGCCTCGTGGCTCCTCCTCTCATGCTTAGGCTTGGCATGCTGCTTTCTCGAGCTAGATTTTCCAAGCTGACTTGGGTTGGAATATTAAAATTACTATTTACGGCCTGAAGAAATGGATCTGGGAGTCCATTTCCAAAAATTGATGACGTGCTATTTTGGTTGAAGTAACTGATGTCTCTGGAACTCACTTGAGCAAAGTTTCTACTTCTTTCCTCTGGCTGCATGTCCTGAAAGTATCCATGAAGACTGCTTGAACCTAGTAACAGATTCGGTCTTTCTGAACTCAAGCCTATTTGATTCCCAGCAAGTCTTGGTTGAATAGAGTTCAATGAAGATGTATCAAACCTATGGTTTGCTACATGAGGCTTTGTTAACACAGTAGGCAGTGTTAAGTACATTGACGAAGCTACCTGGTTGGAGTTAGCTGGAAACATTGGTTGGACAGATAATGGCAGTCTTTCTCCTTTGTCCCTCTCAGTTGATGTCAAGGATCCAATCACTTGGGCACAATCAGATTGATGTTCAGGTACTTGATGGTGACGATTAGAATCACTAGTCTTTCTGCCTTTTGCAGACCTCTCTGAAGATTTATTGTTGCTTTGAGCTCTTATGCCCAACACAATGCTATTTAGCTGCTGCACTTGCACGTTCTGATCCGAAGAACTAGGTTTAGAATTCAACTTGGCAGATAATGCCATTCTTTCTTCTCTGTCCTTCTCAGTTCTTGATGAGGGTACATTTGCTCGGCTATAACCAGCTTGACTGTCCAATGATAGACTGCAATTACTAAAATCAGCTGATTTATTGGTTTCACCAAACCTCTCTGTAGATTCATCATTGCAGTCTTGAGCCCCTTTGAAAGATTTGAAGGCATTTCGATTCTGCAGGAAAATGGTCTCCTGATGATGCACTTCAGTGTTCTCGAAATTGATTAGGTTCTGCCTGTGGACATTCTCCTCAAACTCTTTATGGGCCTGCAGTTGGCCATACCCCTGAATGTTGTTTTGATGTTGTGCCGGTATGTTCTTCTCGAAGATGTTTCGGTGCTGAACTTCCGCATTCTCCTCAAAGTTGGCTTGGTTCTGCAATTGAACTTTCTCTCCTCTGAAGCTGCGTTCTCTTGTTTCCAGCTCAGAAACTGTCTCCTCTGCCACCAATTTCTGCATTTCTTCCCTCATCCACTTCAACAAATTCTCTCTTGAAACTTTAAGATCCTCCAATAAGAAGTTCATGTATTTCTTAAGATCATAAAATACAGCCTGCTCATCAGTAATAGTTTTACTCTTCTTACGGCGGACTCCTTTACGAGGGCCCTTCTTTATCTCATTAGGAGCTGAATCATCCCTTTTACTCTTCCTCCTCCTCCGGCCATTTTCAGCTTTCCCAGATTTCATTTGGTCCGAAATACCAGGATCACAGTTCCCATTCTGGTGCAGTTTACTAGCCTCGCTAGTTTCCTCATTGTCAACTGAAATGAAGCTGGAGATCAGTTTGTATGTTTTGAGAGCTGGCTCGCCACTTGGTTTTGAATCATTGCTAGAAGAATCGGAATCATTGTCTTTCCTCCTAAACTCCCAGCGTTGATGCAGTTTCAGTTGCTCTGCCATTTTAGAGTTGGCGGACATCATGAATTCACTAACTCTGGATCATCACATAAATTGAAGATGCTGAATTGTCAATGTTATTTTTTCCATCGCCTGGGGAATCACAGCACCGATTCCTTCCCACATATCAACATTCCATTATCTTCTGAAGTGAATAAGCTGGTAGGCAATCAGACTACCAAACTTCGACTGCAACTCATTAAGCAGGAACCTGATTGCATAGAGAATACTTCAAAGTGAAAACGAGTCTATCAAACATGGCGTTCTAAATATGAAATATTTGCCTTCTTTCATCATTTTAATTTCATAACAAAGAATAATCAATAACCAATTTTAATGAATTCACTGACTTCATGGATTCTCTGTACTTGTGAAATTATGCAACAGGTGATGCTATGAAGAGGTAAAAACTAACTATCAGGCTGAATATCTACAGCAATACAAACCCGCATATAAAAGAAAGAGCACCATCTTGACCTTAAAAAAATAAGTACTTAAAGTTTCAAAATCCTCCCCTCACTAAGGCATGAGATGTAAACCAGCAGAAAAGCAATCCAATTTCTGAACCTTATATACCTTTCAATGAGGCAATAAAGTCAAACAAGGCACGAACTAGCATACCAAACTGCTACTTTATAATATCCATAATCAGGAAAAACTGCAAAATGATGCTTCAAACAGTTTTAAAAGAAAAGAATAGAATGGCACCAAAAAACTTGTGAACAGACACTAATCAACTCATAGGATAACTACTATCTTGTATGTTGATCTCATAAACCCAGAAACCAGAACAATTCAAAAAAGGGGCAGTTCCGAAATCCAAATATAATGTACATAAAATCCACAGGAAAGAAAACTGGATTCAATCATTATCTTTTTCATGGTATTGCATACGAATAAAAAAACCGAAAATTATCATAACAAGTGAAAAGGGAACATTAACAAATGAAGAGAAGATCAGAATAACAACACCGAAGCACAAAGTACTGAGCTTTTGAAAGATGGACATCAACTCACCATGTAAGAAGTCAAGAAGATGCTTCTCTCTCTCTATCAAACATCTACCTCTAAGTCCCATTTCTTTTAGAAGAGCTGTTTTCACCGTGGGTTTATATCTCCACTCTCACCCTTTAAAAGGCAAAAAAAGATATGTTTTGTTTCCATCTGTGCAGTGTGAGTGTGTTTGCTGTTTATGGAAGTGAGTATGTGAGCTGGGTGGGAAGTGGCAGAAAGAGTTATGGGTGGCAATTAACCTTTTTTTGTTAATACTGGCTGGTCATTGTGGCAGATAGACATCAAAGCTTACTCAGTGCTTTTATTTATTTTTATTTTATTTTTTTGTAACTCCAAAAAGAATGTTCTTTAGCATTTTAAAGATTTTGTCACTGGATTTGAGATAAGCCCATTTATAATTCTTATCTATTTTCAGTACCGAACACCTGCCTTTCTTGTTGAGACAAATTGTCTTTCCATGTAAACTGGCTTCCTGTCTTCAAGTCTTTTAACTTCCATGCGCAAAGGACTTTTGTCTCGCGTTCAAGTTACAGCTGTAAGGATTAATGGGTTTTATGTATGCATTCAATATTTAGATAATCTGGCAATTCTAGAAAAACCCATTTATTGTTTTTACTATTGGTGCAATCATGTCATAAATGTTTTTTTGTGGGCAAATTTAGAAATGGTGTTCTTTGGATGGCATGTTGAATCAAATATGGCTTCTGAGCAATGTATCTCTAATGTGCTTCTCCTTTCCTTTTCTTCAAGATGGAACAGACAGGAGGTCTAGTTTGAAAATACAGTTTCAGTATATAAATAGAATTGAAAGGAGTAGTATCAAAAACAGAGAATCACCGAACGCATTTGCACCAAGGCATTAACTTTACATCAATGCTACTGGAAACTGTAAGAGATGTGGAAGAAAGGAAAGAAACCTCGTGTTTACTGCAGAGAAACAGCAAAATTATTCCATCATTTTGACTTAGGATACACCTAAAGCTGTGTAGACTGTAGAGTTGAAGTTATCCTGCATCGGCAAGTCACAATTATTATTTTTTTATTAAAAAAGAGAGAGAGAGAGAGAGAGGATGACAAATGATAAGGGCGGTGATGAAAATCAAATTTCTTTTTTATCCACAGGGATACCTCAGCCAATTAAACTTGGAATTCCAGCTTTGGGTCTAGTTTTAAGATTTATAAGCAGGTTATCAGTTCAGGAATCTGAGGGTAAGACCTTTCTTTCCCCTTCTTTTTTTCTTGACTTTGCCTTGCTTGAACAACAGATTATCAAACCCTATTAGCAAAATGAAATCATTGGAATTTCCATACAGGGCACACTTAGTGTGATCAATGTTCTGAGACAATGATGATTGATGCGTACTAATTATATTCCTTGATGCTGCTTTAGCAAATAGTTCACCATAAGAAAGAAAAAAAGAAGAAAAAAGGCACTGGTTATTAACCAAAACTCAAACCTTATCAAATTACAACGTGACAGGACCATCTATCAAATTACAACGTGGCAGGACCATCTACACACTATCTCGTTGTTGAAAAATTGTAAATAAAGACATCAAAGATTAACAACGATCAAATTATTAAAGACAGTCGAAAAGTGTAAGGCCTTGTTCTGTCAGGATCATCATGGTGGGAAGACACATCACATGCACTGTACCCTCATCAACCTTCGGGCATAGATTCTGATTGTTAAGCAAAGGTACAACTTAAGCATTTGCTAGTTTTCTGACAGTACTGAATTATTGATGATAAATAAACTTATTAAAGGGTTTTTAGGGTACTGACGTGAAGTGAAATGAAATGAAATGCCTGGGGATAGCCAAGAAGGGCCTCATTGTTTCTCTCGAGCAAATACGATGGGTCTACCATTGAATCTAGTAGCTCCTCGCTTTTCATTCTGCTTCAACAGGAGAGCAAACGGACGAAGGTTGTAAAAAAAAAAAATTCACATAAAATTAAATTGTAAAATTATAAAGTTATAAGCAAACTTTTTAACTAATTATATAGATAATTTCAACTAAATAATAAATAACTTTGTGATGCAATTGATGAACTTTCGTACCATCAATAACATCAAGTAAATAAAAATTTGATCTTTTTATTACTCTATAAATAATATCAAGCAAATAAAAGTTTGATAAACCATGATTTTTCTTTTTAGTTGTCCAAGCATCATTATTGTAATTCAATTTATTGCACATTACAAACACCAACACCAAGTCATTTATTTTTTTTAATTGGAGCTTAGATTTTTTATTTATTTAAATGATGTTTGCACTACTCAATTCCTTGAAGGATAAGGGAGGTGATTTCATCTTGAATACTACACATATTTCTTTCTTCTCTGTATAGACGACTGCAAAAACCATCCATTGAGATGAAGAGTCATATTAGCCACTGGCACGACTTTAGTTTTTATGTGAAGAGCGAGGAGATGCTCAAGAAGATTGCAGTGCTGACACGTCCAGGTGAAGCGGAGATCGAGGATCCTGTTTGCAAAGGATGCCCTCAAATCATTCATGGCTCGGCTTGTGCCTGTCAATCAGGTTGCGATTTTTGGCTACATATATCATGCTTTGAATCGCCCACTGAGTTGGTGCTTCCTCTTCACTTGCTCAATCACCCACTCAGCCTTGATTTTAAAGACAGTTACGAGTATTTCATTTGCTCTGAATGTAGAGATTTAAGTAACAACTTTTCCTTCCACAGCAATTTATGTGAGTTCCAACTTGATGTCAGATGTGCATCCATCATCGATGGTATCAAAGTTCAAAGACCAGAAAGAAGCAAGATAGAAATTGGGATTTACTATTTCAGTGATCCCCATGAATTGATCTACTTCAACACGAGGGACATCCTTACTCAAAACTAGTATAAAATCAGTGCAAAATCAAGAGTTTGCATGATTTTACCGAGTTTACCAAGTTGAGTCCGACCAATTTTGCATGCTAAATACAAATTGACTTGTAAAATAGTTAACTTGCGATTTTAACAATCTTGAAACGGACCATTGAAGCACAAAAACCAATTTGGTATACTGAAAAGAACATCGAAGGATTCCTCACACTTGGCATACAGTCAGTAGTCCATGTCCATGCAGTTCTGCATGCAAATGTGTACCTCTGGTACTTCACAGGATCAGAATTTTCATATTCCCACCCTATATGTTTACACCAGACTTTAGACTGCACAAAGACCTGAAAAAACCAACGGGGCAAAAAAATAGCTTTTACAAACTCATTTTAAGGGATTGCAAGTGCAGATCTTACCGGTTACCATACCCTTTCTGAAGCTTTCATCGAGGATTGCACCGTGAAGATCTTTCCAGCCACGAAGCATTCTCTTCCTTTTGATAACTACCGTTGGGAATTGAATAGATTCTACTTTTATACAAGACAAAACCCAAAACTATTGTTCTCTTCGTTGCATTGGATAGGTTCAGTATCGACCAATTCCTCTCTGACACTAAATCAATGGCTTCCTGGTAACCTGCTGCAGCAGAGGCACGAAAAAATAAAAGCATGAGATATATGCAAAAAGTTCATGTCTTTTTGTACGCATCAAGTTCTGGATCCATCGCATGTGATGATCAATAAACAAGAGACAAAGAGAAACTATCTTTTTATTCTGTTTTCGTTGTTACTCTGCACATGTCACTATCGATATGAGAGTTTGAGATCCTAGTTCTTTGAAATAATCCATCTGATGACAAGTACTGAATCAGAAAAGATTTTAGAAGATGTAAGTTGGAATCAGATTCCCAAATGAAAACCCCAACATAGGCATGAGAGGAAGAAGATGCTGAACCATAAAACTAAATTTCTGTACGCATTACCATGGTACTTCCATGTCCTAGTAATCCAACAAAGTATGAGCTTACTATAAACAGGTTAGACAAATTTCACAATTGATCCTTGATAATATGAGAACAATCAAGACCGGGCTGCATTTTGATTACTATTTTGATAACAATGAATTAAATTACCTCCATGGGAATTCACTTGTGTCTATCCCAGCTTGGTGAAGCTCGTCAACGTACTGCTACGCTTCCCAGTCGTCAAGGAATTCTTTTTTGTCACCTTCAATCTGATATGTTTCATGGCCTTTACCAGCAACCACCTGCAGTTTAGAGTATTCAAGAGACAAACTTTACATAAAATGACACTCGGAATAATTTCAAGGGAACAGTTCAGTTTTCCTTGAAAATATTGAACCATCTGTCTATAATCTTCAAAAGCAGGAGCAGCAAAATGGGCAGAAACCATATCGCCTTCTTCACCCAAGGCAACAGCACAACGCACAGCTACTGGCCTAATATCATGCAAAAACAGATGATGGCCATTGAAAAAGGAGGGTAGTAATCATTCTCCCCGTGTTTCAAATACCCATGCATTGACCATCCTACACCAGCCAACATGTCATCCAAGATGTCCACTGATAAAGATGAAATGAGTTAGCTGTAACTTTTTCAAACAAGGCATTTCAGCTACGCAGTACAGTTCAACACGCATACATGGATCTTCACCCCTTGGATTGTCAGATGTCAGAATTGTCACATCACTTTTATCTGTTGCAATTTTTTGTCATTATTGGTCTCTTGCCTCTGTCTCTCTCGCCACCACAACCAATAACTTCACAAAAAGTACGAAGTTGGTCAGGAGAACAAATACTTACATTCTTCAAGAAACTCATCCTTGCCCCAGCTATCACAATGGCAAAAATTGGCAGCTTTACCAAAGTGAATTGGCGGTTTTCTCTTCCAACAACAATCAGAACATAATTCTTACTTGTCAAATGAAGAAGAAAATAACAAGATAACCATAAACCAGTCAGTACTAACAGGACTAATGTACATAAATGAAGCTTCCAAATTCCATTAAACATTTTGAATTCTCAGGATAATGTTTGTCTTCAGCAGTTTTGATCCTATGGACCAGCTTATCTCGAAGGCTAGCTATTTTGATTCTTCATTTATTCGTCTTATTCATAACTTCTCCAAACTTTATGTTCACCGTCTCTAATTATTGTTACATAGCTAAATAATCACATTCCGAATTATTTTTATTCTTTGACAATTATTTTTAGTTAATTTTTTTAAAATTTAAAAATTATATTAGAAACAACAAAATATATCTTTATAAACTCTATCGTATGTTTACACTAGATAGATGTTAGTCTTCTCATGTTTCACTTAAATTTTTAGCTTTTTAAAATAATATGATTTTTTTTTTTACTTTTACCTCTCAATCTCAAAATTTCAATTCTTTAAGGAACTAATTCACAACAAATCAAAAACTAATAACTTAGTAGCGCAATCCAAAATAATATATAAATTTAAAAGGCAATAAAAATTTAAAACTATCGATACAAAGTTATGAATACAAAAAAACTAAAAATAAATTTGTTCGAAATATAAACGATACAAAACATATTATAAAAATAAAAAAACTAATGAAATAAAACTTAGATAACCCAAACTAAGCAAACACAATATTTGGATTGATTTTTTATATGTACCGAACCTGAAATCAACTACAAAATAATTTTTAACGCAAACATATCATAATAAGACATTTATAAAAACTCTTTCCTTACATAAACTCTCTTCAGATACTACATTTCTTCTATATTTATTAACTTAAATATCATAGATTCACATATTAAGGAATTTATTTTATAGAAAAGCTCATGAACAATGCCCAAATCACTCCACTATCCAAAGACGCAGCCCGTTAAAAGCACAATCATGTCTGGAATTTTTCACGACCTCATCACAAATAAACAATTCATGGTTTTTGAATTCCTTTGCTTTTTTAAACGAATAGTTTTACAGTTTCGGATTAAAGTAATTTTATATTTGAATTTTTCAAATATGATTTTGAAAATAATATTATATGATCCAAAAGTAGATTGTAAAATTATAATGCATTTCTATTGTAAATTAATATTTATATCAATATCAAATAAAAAAAAGATGCAAGGAAATCCTTTATAACTTTGTCTGATCTCAATTGCTAGTCAAACATGCATTGAAAATATCACGTGAATTTTAAAAAAAAAAAAAACAAAAACAAAAAACTAGAAACGGTAAGCCTCTCACACAGTCAAATGCTCTAAACCCGAACCAAGCTGACCAAATGACAAGTTAAACAAAATAATCCACTTCAAAAAATGGATACAAATTAACAAAAACCAAAGCTTGTCGTGTTTTTGCTATAGCTAAAATCACTGTTTATTCTTTTATAAATAACTGTGGATTGGAGTAATGATTTTTTTTTAATTTTTAATTTGATCATTGAATTTTATTTTTTTTTTACACAATTGAGCCCTTTTAAACTCAAATTAACACTCGCATGTTTTTTAAGAAATGATTAAATTGAAAGATAGGATCAAAGTGAAAAACACGGTTAAACTAAGTGGTGTCTTCAAATTTTATACAAGGTTTATTGTAGTCCCTTAAAAAATTTAGTTTAAAGGTTATCAATCTTTTAAGTTTTTCAGAAATTTAATTTTGATATCAAAGTTTATTTTTCTTATTTTTTAGTCATTTAATTTTGTTAGAGGAGAGAGAGAGGTTTGCCTAATTTTGATGAAAAAAGAGAAAATGGCAGTTAACAATGATTTTGATCATCAAAATAGTTGAAATTGGTGTCAATATATATTCTATTTAATGAGGAGAGTTTCACATAGATAGTTTTTTTTCTTCTTCTTCTTGCTTGAGGAGGCAGATCTGACTATGTGAATGTTTTTGGATTTCAGTTGATTTCAGTTTTTAAGCTATTTTTTTTTGTTTTTTAGGTCATGGAAATGTTTATCGAAGTGTTTTGAGTAAAAAAAATAACTTTAAAACAAAAAAAAAACTCTTTGTTTTTTCCAACGATCAGGTCGCCGAATTCTGCACAAAGCAGACGACCTGTCATCTGCTATAATATTTATAAAAAAAAAAAACAAGGTAAACAACCTATCGTCCACCCCAATAAGAAATTTTTTTAAAAAAAAAACTAGGTTCAGAAGCATAGGTTGGGTTGATGTTTTTTGCCCAATGTACCTGGGCTCCTTTTTTTTCCTTAAATTTTGTTGTTTTATGTTCGAGTTGAAAAAATTAATAAAAAAATTATTGAATCTAATTAAATTCATGAACCGAGTCATAGGTTTAATGGGTTCATCCGTAACATTCAAGCTATTATTTGTTTTTTTTAATATTTTTTGTCCCTCGATTTAAAAAAAAATATATAATATAACCCTTTGTTATTAATGCTTATTTTTTTTTTAGCTCAAAAGTAAAAAAAAAAAAAAAAACAATTTCACTATTTTTTTTATCAATGATCTACTAATGTTATCTCAGTCACACACGTTTAATATATATTTTTTCCTTTTAAAAAATATTTCATACAAAAAAAATTCTCATGCACTTTATTATTGTGTAATTAAATGAAAATTAAGGATGCATATGACTTCCATAACGAGTTATTTTGTTAACTCTAAGTTTTTTTTTTAGTTAAGTATTATTTTGTATCACTTTTATCCTTTAACATTAAATTAATTAAGAATTAAATTTTTTATTTTATTTTTTTTTAAATTATTAATGTCAAGATTATTAAGATATCCATTAAAATTTTATTTTACTATTTTAAAAAATCATTCAATATATATATTTTTTTAATATACGTTATTAATGTCTAGATTTTTTTAATCTAATTTTTAGGAGACACGTTATAAATGTCTAAATGTTTTTTATTGTGTTTTAATTTTTTTTTCCCTGATCCGCGGCCAACGTACCAGTAAACAGCTAAACCCCACCTCACCCCGCCAACTCTCATAAACCCTATATGCCGTCTCGTCCCCTGCCCTTTTGAAACCAAATCACTGTCTCAAAAACCTCAGCCGACACCATCATCGCCATCGACTCCGCCGCCGCCGCCACCACCAAGATGGACCCAAAAGCAGTGAAATCAGACCTAGTACTTATCCTCGACTACGGTTCACAATACACTCATTTAATTACACGAAGAATCAGGTCCCTGAACATCTTCTCTCTCTGTATCTCAGGCACTTCTTCATTAGAAACCATAACTTCACACAACCCCAAAGTTGTTATCCTCTCAGGTGGACCCCACTCGGTCCATTCTGCCAATTCACCAACTTTCCCATCTGGGTTTGTCGAGTGGGCTCAAAAAGGTGGTATCTTTGTGTTGGGGGTATGTTATGGGCTGCAATTGATTGTGCAAAGATTGGGCGGTCAAGTTGATGTTGGTCAAAGGCAAGAGTATGGGAGGATGGAGATTGAAGTGGAGAAGAATTTGGGTGTTTTTGGAAATAAGAAAGTTGGGGATAAGCAGGTTGTTTGGATGAGTCATGGTGACGAGACTGTTAAGTTGCCTTATGGGTTTGAAGTTGTGGCTAGGAGTCAACAAGGGGCGGTTGCCGCAGTTGAAAATAGAGAAATGAGGTTTTTTGGCTTGCAGTATCATCCGGAGGTAACTTGGGTTTGAATTCGATATTTGGGTTTATTTTGATTTTTGAGGTTGTTTTAGTGTTGTTGTAATTGAATGGATTTTTGTGAGTTCTGAAGTACCATTTATGTTTAAAGTGTTGCCTGACATTTAGTTAAATTTGAAACATTTAGATGCCATTAATTGATAAGTTTTATTATGTGAAGCAGTTTGCAAAGAAATCTTAATTCGGTAAATGGTTAGGGTGACTTTATGCAATGAGCTTGATGTGTGTAAAGTTTATTGTTATTCTAGTATAGGAATTTTTGTATGTTGGTCAAGCATGGTTTTCAGATAAAACTAGGAGGGAGATTGTTATTCTTTGACTGGCTACGTGATTAGCCAAGCGTAAGCTAATAACACTCAGAAAATTGATTGTTTTCTATCCTTTTGCCGTGGTTAATGTTTTGGAACTTGCGTAGGGTGATAGTGGGAGACTACTTTGTTTTATCATTTGTTGGCATGGTGTATATGCTGAAACTGTTGAATATTCTGCAGGTGACTCATTCACCCGAGGGCATGGATACACTGCGATACTTCCTGTTTGATGTTTGTGGAGTCTCTCCAGGGTGGAACATGGAAAATGTTTTGGATGAAGAAATCAGGGTGATCAATGACGCAGTGGGGCCTGAAGAGCATGTCATATGTGCATTGTCAGGGGGTGTGGATTCCACAGTTGCTGCAACTCTTGTTCACAAGGCAATTGGAGATAGGCTTCATTGTATTTTTGTTGATAATGGCTTATTGAGGTGAGGGCAACCACCTCTCCTTTTCCATTTTTCCATTAACTACGTGACTGGCATCTCCCACCGAAATCTTTTTCCATATATCATGGTTTTATGTCATGTAGATATAAAGAGAGAGAACGTGTTGCGGAAACTTTTGAAAGTGATCTGCATCTACCGGTTACTTGTGTTGATGCATCAAATGAATTCCTTAGTAAGCTGAAAGGCGTGGTGGATCCTGAGATGAAAAGGAAAATTATTGGAAAGGAGTTTATTAGCATCTTTGATGCTTTTGCCCATGAGTTGGAGCAGAAATTGGGAAAGAAACCTGCGTACTTGGTCCAAGGGACCTTGTATCCAGATGTTATTGAATCTTGCCCACCTCCTGGATCTGGAAGAACCCACTCTCACACTATCAAGAGCCATCATAATGTTGGAGGGCTTCCAAAGGACATGAAATTGAAGCTCATTGAACCACTTAAACTTTTATTTAAGGATGAGGTATTGATTAAACTTTTTGCTGTCTTTTTTTTTTTGTTTTTTGCATTGCATTGCTTTTTTTGCAATAGTTTTTTTTTTAATAACTTTCTCCCTTTTCATTTGAAAAGGTTCGTCAGCTAGGAAGAATCTTGAATGTTCCTGATGCATTTCTGAAGCGCCACCCTTTCCCTGGTCCTGGCCTTGCCGTACGAGTCTTGGGTGATGTAACTGAAGGCAATGCTTTAGATATCCTCCGCCAGGTATATACTGTTTATCACTGGAGCCGAACCTAATCCATCATTTTTGCTCTTTTATACTTTTTGGAAGTTACTGTTTTGGATGCCTTTTCAGGTTGACGAGATTTTTATTCAGTCCATCAAGGATGCTGGGCTATATGATTCGATTTGGCAAGCTTTTGCAGTATTTCTTCCTGTTAGATCAGTTGGAGTTCAAGGTGATCAAAGAACTCATTCTCATGTTGTCGCTCTTAGAGCTGTTACGAGTCAAGATGGAATGACAGCTGATTGGTGAGCCTTCTCTTGTTGCTATATGTTTTGACCTTCTTATGACTCTTTGACGTGGGTGTTTGTGTGTCCTGGGCAACCTATAAAATGTTCAAGATTTAGATTAGGGGTGAGCAAAAAAACCGATTAAACCGAGAAAACCGGAAAAAAAATAACCGAAAAAACCGAACCGAAAAAAAAAAACCGATTAAACCAATTAAATTTTTGAAAAAACCAGCCGGTTCGGTTCGGTTTCGGTTTTATAAACAAAAAACCGGATAAACCGAACCGAACCGAAACCGACAAAAAACCGGAAAAAAACCGAGCCAAACCGGAAAAACCGAGCGAAACCGAAAAAAAAAAAAAAAACCGAGCCAAAACCGGAAAAACCGAGCCAAACCGGTTTGAACCGGTTTTTGCCCTAAAAAACCGAACCGAACCGAAACCGGTCGGTTTGACCCGGTTTCGGTTTTTTTTTTCAAAAAAAAATTAATTTCGGTTTGGTTACTTTTTTTGATAAGAACCGAACCGAACCGAAAATGATCACCCCTAATTTAGATGTATTTTTTGGGTAGACTCAGATTGTACGATTTGTGCCCTTTCACATATGCATGCCTAACTATCTCTTTAAAACTTCCTTTTCTTTATTTTTCATTATTGAGTTTTTTCTTGGCTTGCTAATATTTGTGGGATAAAGGGATTTACAATTCTTATTTGCATTACCAACATTTTTTTCTTACATGGTAATGGTACAAGACTCCAAGCTTAAGATTTTTCTAGGATGGGAAGTGGTCAGAACAGACGTGGGAAATTTAGAAGAGCATGGTCTGTCTTTACTAGTGAGAAATGATCATTGGTTATTTAGGCATTCTATCTTGCCAAAAATTTATGCATCCATTGCTGTTGTTTCATCTGTGTATTAATAAGCACTCTTACACCTATATTTGAATTGCGAAATTACAGGTACTATTTTGAACACAAGTTCCTTGATGACGTGGCCAGAAAAATCTGTAATAGTGTAAGAGGTGTAAACCGAGTTGTTCAAGACATCACATCAAAGCCTCCGTCAACAATTGAGTGGGAATGATGCAAATCTTGGATGCACGAGGCAAATGAGTAGAGTTGATAAGTCCAGTCATTGCTTGCTCTCGGCCCCAAATTCATTGATTAGCTGGGCGGCGAACGAGTAGAGTTGATAAGTGATGTGATTCTTTTACTGCATGATGTCGCTAGAATCTCTATTTAATGGACGGATGATACTTTTTAGACATTCAATTGAAATTTTATAAGAGTGATCATTATATTTAATTATTATCTGTGATGGCTTACAATACCTAGTTTTATTCTTGTGTTGCTTTACTTGCCTATGAAAGTTAAATTTCGGGTCTTGCCCAATATGGGCAATGCAACATCTATTCTATGGTGTGGCAACTTATTTGCAATCTGCAACTCATAGGGCAGCAAGGGGAAAATGTCTTGGGTGCTTTTATTATTTAAGTTTGCAGCAGGTCTATGTTTTTTAATGCTTCTATTTTGCCAAAGGTGTTCTTGTAATGCACTCCTGTTGGAGCCTGCTTTTATTATTTACCATCTTGTGGATCTTGTTATGTCATTAGGTTAAAAGTGTAAAAGGATTTTAGTTATAATGTGATTTGTAGGAAGTCTGTGAAGATATTCTTCTTCTCTGGTGCTTTTTTTTTTCTTGCTCTGCTATAGTGCCCTAGATCATTGCCTGGTGAATAGCAGTCAAACCTGCCATGGAACTTCAATAATCAAAACAGCAATCTCTGCCTATTGCTCATAATTCTAAACCCTAAAGATCTTTCTGATGTCTTGTTATCTATGGGTGTTGGATATCAGGATTTTATTCGTTAGAAGTGCTTGCTCTAGTAGACAGCATGCCATGTCCATTTCCTTGACATGGACTGGTTTGTTGAATCTGCTGAAACTCTGCCTTTCCACAGTTGATATTCTTGTCTTGTAAAGTAGTATCTTCAGATACTTTGTTGTGGTCTTTATGTATTTGGCATGCGTTCTTGTCACTAGCTCTAATGGTAGGAGCATTAGCAGTAGAGATATTGATCGGTGATAATGGCCTGTGGTCTCCACAATTATGCTGATTATGGTTTGATTTAATTATAAATTATCTCCAAAAGTTTTGATTTAGATGGGCCGCTCCCACTGCCTTCTCTCTTTATACCTAACCCACTGATAGTAGTTGCTAGGTAAATGCCAGTGCTGATAATATTAATATTAATGTTTTAAAATAAGTAAGAAAATTTTAAAATTTCGTAATAAAAAAAGGTCATATGTGCTATTAGATCAATGACTCATAAAGTAAATAAAAACAAAAACAATGAATCAAGCACTTCATGTTTACTAACATAATTAATTTAATTTAATTTAATTAAAATATAAAATTCATTTTAAAAAAACTAGATTGCCGGAAAAAGAATTAAGTTAACTTCTGTTACTTTTAAAACCAAAAAAAAATCCCATGGAAAGTGAATGAACAAAATAACAAAATGTTAGTGGATGAAACCGAAAAAAATCATTAACTTCATAAATTATTCTAAATAAACTAGATTATAATAAAGGGAATAGGGATGAAATTAAAAAAAAATCCATAACTTCATAAATTATTCTAAATAAGCTAGATTGTAATAAAGAGAATAAAGACAAAATCTTTAGGACAACAAATCTCATGATGAAAATCAAGTACGAGAGAGAGAGAAAAAAAAGATCACACACACTATATGACGTCACTTGTACGTGGAGGGAACATCGAGATGCTTTGGTTGTTGCCCTAAAAGCAAGGTTTTGGGCAATGGATGACGCCGCACATGCTATCCAAACTTGTTGGATACTATTCATGTGCTTCCAAACTTTCTTTTTTTTGTTTATTAACAAAATCCTCGTGTTGCGTCCAATGATACTTAATAATTATCAAATAATCAAATATAAAAAAGACAAAAAACTCCTCCTTAATCAAAGACAAAGTTTTTACATTCAAAAGGCAATGATATAATTTAATTGTTTGAAAATTAAGTTGAAGATTAGAAGTTCAATTGACCAAAGTTTAGAAGTTTTTGCTGTTAAGAATAATAAAATAATTTTACCTTATAATAAAAATATAAAAAAAAAACAATCTAATCCTATTTTTTATTATAAAGACTAATGAATTCCATAAAAAAAAATATCTCTGCTAGTAGAACAAAGCCAACTGATTTTGCCATAGGTAAAATCATAGTTTCATCGTGACACGGTGAAACACTTGGCTATTGTTTACTTTTGTTGTAAATGTGGTGCTTGGATCTCCATTCATCCTGAAATCCATGGTATGCAATGCTTAGTGGTAGCAGTTATTAAAGGCCTCAATTTACCTGTATTATTTCTGGAAGAAGAATTTATCCAGCTGTGAACTTGAAAACTTGAAGCAATAAATAATGTGAAAATTCCTTTTTAGCTCTGCTCCCTACCTATATGTAGCCTACCCTCTAGCCTAGTGCTTCAAGCAACTAAAGAATCGTAGCCTTTTATAGTATATAATGGCTGAACTGCATGTTTCTGTAGAGCTTCCTGTGTTAGATTTATCCCAACCTGTGAACCTCTCATTTTTATCTTCCCTTTCTCAAGCCTGTCAAGAATGGGGCTTCTTTTATGTTACCAATCATGGTATCTCAAGAAACTTGTTCAGCAAAGTTTGCACACTTTCGAAACATATCTTTAGCCTCCCCGCAGATTCCAAGCTCAAAGTCGGTCCATCATCATGCTTAAAAACCTACACTCCTCATTTCATAGCCTCACCTTATTTTGAAAGCCTGATAGTGTCTGGACCAGATTTCTTTGCGTCTGCTAAGCGTTCTGCTGATGAACTCTTTAGTCAACAAAACTCCGAATTTAGGTACAATCTTTTTACATCTCCAGGCTTCATATTTTTAAACCATAGTTTTCAGTGCTATTTGTTTGCAATAGTTTCTGATGTTTTCAGTGTCGACTAAGCATCTTTTATATGTAACTGCCCTTGTCACTTTTCAATTGCGCAGTGAGATATTACAGGAATATGGAAACAAGATGATCGACTTGTCAAAGAGAATCATCGAGGTTTTAGTGATGACTTTGGGAGATGGTTGTGACAGGAAGTTTTGTGAATCAGAATTCAGCAATTGTCATGGCTATTTCAGGGTTGTAAACTATTCACCACCGAAGGATGTGGAAGAAAGGGAGGTTGAAGGGCTTGGAATGCACACTGATATGAGCTGTATAACCATCGTCTATCAGGATGAGACTGGTGGGCTGCAAATGAGATCCAAGGAAGGAGAATGGCTGGACATACCTCCATGTGAGGATCTTCTTGTTGTTAACATTGGAGATCTGTTGCAGGCTTGGAGTAATGGAAGGTTAAGATCATCCGAACACCGGGTTGTTTTAAAGCGTTTAGTAAATCGCCTTTCTCTCGCTTTCTTTTGGTGCTTCGAGGATGAGAAGGTGATCTTGGCCCCAGATGAAGTTGTGGAGGAAGGAAACCAGAGGATTTACAAGTCATTCGTTTGCTTGGATTATCTGAAATTTAGAGAGAGTAACGAGGAAGGTAAATTTGAGAAAATTGGGTACACCGTAAAAGATTTTGCAGGGGTCACACTTCGAATGTAGCAGGTTATTCGTTTGCTTGGATAATCTGAATTTTTTATGTTAGTAAATGGTCTGTGAAATTCTTGATTCTGTGGGAGCAAAACTAAAGCTGGATAGGGAACCTGGATGGGCTCAAGATGCCAATGGATTGAGCAGGAATCGCGTGGTTCGTAGTGTGGAAAAAACAAAGGCAAGCGAAGGAAAAGGAAAGAACAAAATAAAATAATCTGTGATGTAATGGATTGAGCTGTGAGTATGCAATGGTGTTGATATTCTACTCTTCCTGCATTGTTTAACTAGCATATCAGCCGGGTGGATTTTCTGTCGTTTTCTTCTCTTTTCTCGTTTTCCTGCTCTGCTTGATTGCTCTTGGGACCAAATGGAGATCTGGGAATGATGATACTCTACCCTACGCACAGTTCACGCCCACTTTACTCTCAGCAGGTGGTTTACAGCATTTAGTAATATATATAAAGTATTCTGTGACTGGTCCCTAGCACATATCGATTGTCTTATCAGGAAAAACTTTGTAGAGTTACGTAAAAGATTCTTAAAGATGATTGCTGATTGCCACTAAGACAAGTGGTAAGATCTGGGCAGACCAAAGGAAATCTTTGAAAACAAAATGAGTAATGATGGCCAATTCCATGATTTACAAGCCTTCATAAATAATATTTTTCTTAGAAACTATCCGGCAGTTGGAAAAGAAAGGCAGGCCAGTTCTTTTTTTTATTAATATTTTTGTCAGTTTTCGCCATATTGTAATTCCAAAACATTTTGGTTTCCAAGTTTAATGCTCATGTCAATGAGGTGTTTAAACCACGCTCTTCATCGCTGTATTCCTCTGTGTTTATAGCTTGAAAATTTTTGTGAGTAAATTGGCGTTATATAAAGAAGATTCTAAGCGTTTCAGGGGCGTAAAATCAAATAAATACTATATTTTTGATATATTTCCACAATTCATGCTCAATTTAAAACAAAATCATATATGAAAAGCGTGGACTGTAGGCTAGTATTATTGCGTGTCAGATCCTGTAATTAAGCCCTATTGAGCTTCTCTTTTTTCAACCACTGGTTAAAAACATTAAATTATTTATTATTTCATGGACTCTCTCTTTTTTAAGCTGCCTTGATGAGTTTACAGAGCACACCACTGTTATTTGGAAACCAGAAACAAGGAGTTCGCCTCCATTACCCTGACTAGATTTGGTGGGCCACCTGTTCAACTTCAACCTGTGTCTAAAAATCATCTAGGAAAAGCTTTGCAGTAGATCGACTGTATGAAACTATGGTTTATGCTTTGCTTAATAATGCCAGAACACTTCTTTCCACGCATGTTTACTGTTCATAATACTAGCGAGGTACTCAGGGTTGCTTACTGTTCTCCACGCATGTTTTACACGATGAGCACTAAAACAAATCATAATACGACCTCTCTTTTCCTGTCATCTATCTATTTATCTTCCCAAGCCAGGCTTCCATGAGCTGTGTAGACCGATTTTCTAGTCAAAAACCTTGGTGGTGAACTCAGCTTCTTTCTCGGCGTATAGGCTACTTGAAGTGATAAGGGCCTTTACTTGTCTCAACGCCACTAAATACTTGTTCTTCTTCGAAGCAAACTGGACTTGTCCACGTCCCAGATTTTGAACAAATCAGATGGTGCCTTCTTTCATGATCCATAAAACGGAATGCAAGGCCATAACAAATGCACCTGCCGAAATTCAGTGGATCAAAACTTTACTTTCATATCTTTATTTCTCTCGGCTGTACACCCTTCGATCCTTTGATGTGACATCATTGAAGCCACTTATCTTACAAGTAATCCACTATTCCATACACGTACAAAACATAAATGTTTATTAGTCATAAATGTTCGGAATAAGTGCATTTTCTGTTTATTGGACTACTCTACGTGGAGGAAATTCTATGTTCATTAGCTCTGATCTATGAAGCCCTCCACAACACAGAATCTTACGACTGAAGCAGTGAATACTAATCATACAGTCATCGATTCGAAAACAAGTTCCCAGCAACCATTTGAAGGGCATGTTTGATTGTGCCAACTGATGCAGCATTCAATCCCTTGTGCTGCAATAAACACATTGACATTACAGTAAGGAATCGATGCTAATAATAACCATCAAGTTACCTCATTGGATCATATTTTTTGTTGAAAATATCATGGGTTGTCTTTATGTGGCCATTTTCTTACAAGGCACATGATATAAAGACGGTGACTTCCATTGTGTGATTTTGAGTCCATACCTTTGATTTGATAGTCAGCGAAAGAATCCCGTCCATGATGGATGATTGAACTGAGTGAGAATCTAAATGGAGATGGCTCGCTGCATCCATTATCTCGAGCAATATTCCCTCCCTCCAAAGACACTTGATCTCGATTACAACATCCCCTTTATTCATGCTGACAGTTATATCGTCAGCTGAACCATCTTTTGATATGTTATGGTTGGTATCTGGCTCCATTTCATCAATGTCAGGAGCCTTCCTCTTATTTGTCAACGAATTTTTACCATTTCCAATCTTATTGCTGCCGCAGTTATCAGATGTCCTCTCCACAGTATCTTCAGGTTTTCTTTTGGTTATTGCCTCTAAAAGCTCCCTCCTACATTCCAACTCTTCAACCTTTCTTTCAAGCTCTTGAAGGTATTGAATTGTGTCATCTAGTATAGATACTTTATCAACCTGCACAAACAAGGAGAAAATTAATCTATGACTTTTGCTATTCGAGGCCAAAAACTTTTGGGAACAGAATTTTTAACTACCTTGCTGATTGAAGGGACAATTGATTTCAGAATCATAAACCTTTTATTCAGCTTTTCTCTTCGCCTCCTCTCTGATAATACATGGCTTGCGCCAATTTCATCAGCCTCGGGCCTGCCACCTACAACTTTGTCACTACTATATTCCGGGGAATCCAGCAAACCATCAACATGCATCCGAGGAACTTCAAACAGTATCTTCTTTAGTAGTTTTTGCGGAGTTCCACTTTTCAATTTTTGAGAATGCATCAATCCTGCTTTCTTCCAACTGACAAAGCTCGGTTCCTGATAACAATTCTGGACATTGGGTCCAAGAATTAATGGATGGGAGGTCTTTAAGAGACACGAGAGAACACTTTGATAATGCAAATCATCGCTTTGAAGGTTCAATGCAGTCAGCTTCTTGTGATTGCAGTCTTGAATGTCCTGAAGACTCTGGCCATTTACCTTTCCATCCTTCAGAAAAGGAACAAGCATCACAGGATCTACAATGGTTTGAGATACAGAGTCACTAGAATTCAAGGGATGATGAACACGGTTGCTGAAGTCATCATCCATGAACTGCCAACTTTGCACTTGGGAAGCTCCTCCATTTAGCCCTTCAACCATAATAGAATCTGTGGCTGCCTGATCATTTGAATTGTCATCAGGGGAAAGTGTGTCTAGTTCTCTACATCGTATAACTGGAACAGGTTTGGTGTCATGTATTTCACGATTGAAAGTGGCACAGGCAAGCTCTTTGTCACTTTTTGCACTAGAATGATTGGCAGTTACTGTGTATGGGATCTCCAAGAATGAAGTCTTGATGTGTTGAATGAGACTTGGGTCCTCCAAAACCTTTAGAAACAAATTACAATGAAGAAACATGACTTGATCTGTTGGTAATTGTAATACACGGACAACAAATCAGTAGTTGATTGTATTCTAAATAGAAATCTGACAGTAGTATTACCTGCTCAGACACACCCAGCTCAACAACTCCTCTCATAAATGGAAAGCATACAACAGTCTGAAAGTTTAAAAAGGAAATGTTTGCTCAGGTTTTGGTATAATCCAGTTTTACTAGTTTTACAAGCTTTGATATTCTTTCATACAGGATCTTATGCATTTGGTAAAAGCACGCTGCTGTGTGCTTGTGCCTATATACTGGAATTCTAGTAGGAAAAAGGTAGAATCGGTACCTGAATTGATGCACTCTGAGGGTTATGGTTGCCACAATTCCCATCATAGAACAAGAACCAAAAATATTAAAAAAAATATTTAATTTCTTCTATCATTTTGAGTATGTGTAATGAGTACAACTTTTATTCGGAAATGAAATAAGATCTCTGAAAGGAAACAGAATCCTAACCTTAGCTAGCAGAGAGCGGCTGAATATTTTGCTATCTGCAGAAGGAGCGTTGCATAGCCAGGTAGGGTGACCATTTGCTAATGTTGTTCCTGGCAAGCTATGAACAATTCGGAAGAAGAATTTACAACGATTTAACTCTAAAAAGGAATAAATTGAAAGGCCTTGTTCAGCAAATGGCAAAGAAAATGAAGTTACCCCTGGCCATTGTCGAATACAAAGGACATGCAAACCAAATAATACCACTCCGTATCAGTGAGATCTTCTGGGGATAATGCAGCTGAAGGTCTCCTCGCTTGTGGATTGGCTTCACCAGCCGACAGTGACTCATAGAGTTCTCTCAATTGCTCACTTCTCTGTAAACCCAATTCATCTGCATTAAGCTCTATGGATTGAACTGTTTTCCGTGTCTTAATATCTCCATTGTAGTACCCATCAGCCCACTCCAAAACCCTACAAAACATTCACATTTACCAGTGATAAGAACATGAACAAATAATGCATTAGAGCTATGAGCATGAGCTAGCTCCTATATGATTAAACGGCTCATGGCTATAATCAACACGCAAAACAAATAGACTACCTCTTCTCCAAGGTAGTCAAAAAAAGAAATGCTTCCCATTGAAAGAATGAGATACCTTCATCATAAATGCTATGTTCTTTTGTTATCTTAATCAAGTACCATAAAATGTGGCTCCAAAATTTGAGAAAGGGATGGATTCCTTTAAAGCTAAAACCTAAATTTCAATTCACAAAACCAATGCAAACCATTTGTCAAAATCAGTACCACTTGCACAGTTACTCACAAAAAAAAAAAAAAACCAGATTTCACTCTAACCATACAAAATGAAACATGTATTTTACTCTTTCTGAAAAGTAAACTCCCTGCACTTAATTCCAACATGTGACTGAACTCCCAGAATCTTAAGCTGACTCGCTTTCTCAAAAATCGCAAACAATGCATAGAAAATTTCTTTCGCGAGATTCTTGAAAAAAAGATTTCTTTTAGCTGCAAAAAGAACAAGTTCTAAAAACAAAGTAAAAAATTAGCACCTATACAAACAAAGGAAATAGAGATATAAAAAGGTTTAATTAGTACCCTGGTTGTCCAGTTGGATTTGACCAGAAGATTGCGTAGCTCCATTGAATGCTCCTCACAGCAAGAGCAAGCTGTTTCTTGAGGTTGTCTGGTAGTCTCTCTTGGTTACGGAGCTCATTTGCCATATCTTAAGCTCAAAAGGATAAAGCACACCTCTTTTATCAGATCAGAAAAGAAAAAAAAAAGGATCTTGCTTTAATCTCTCTTCTGCATTTCTAAACATTAGAAACTTTGACAACGGAATTTTCAGTATCTGAACAACCATATGCTTTAAATCTTGATTCTTGAATACAAAAGGTGGGTTTGTTCAAGAAAACTACAAAGACAAGAAACTCAAGGTTGGAATTTGTGAGTAGTAATGAAGCTTGAAAATTAACCACAGAAAAAGCTCTTGCTCAACTTTTTAGCAGGAGTGAAAAACATACTTCTTCGGAGGCCAAGGTCCCCTCTCTAGAGGAGTGTAGTAATTAAGCTATCTCCTGTTATGAAACAAGAGACAAAACACGAGCTTTAATAAGGAAAGGGACAATAAATGGAAGTATGATTTTTCTTGTATTCTACTCTCAATATGGTGATTTAAATTATTGCTGCTAATATTCTATTATATTAGCCTTATCAAAATAAACCCAAGAAGGAGAAGCTCATGAATGGATGAAAAATTCATGAATACACCCACTCATCTCCCTTTTCCTATTCTTATTTTTTTAATCTCTTGAAAACACAAAAGAACCAATTTAAGAGCCTATTAAAGGATCTGAGTCCTCACGGACCCAGAAAACTGAGACACTTGGACCTACAAAACTGTCCACACAAAACAACTTTCTTCTTTTTGAACTTTGTGAAATTATTTTCACCAAAAAAACAGCTCAAAATACTTCCTATGGCGAGCAGATACGGAGAGAGATGCACTATGGTTTGCTTTAAGACAAAAGAGCTTCAACACATGCTGTAAAGAGCACTTGTCTCATTCACTTTCCATGTGTAAAAATGAAGTGCTTAATTTGGCTTCATTTCTTCATTGTGTTGAGAGCTTAAAACAACAAAATATGTACATAAAACAATTACAAAGAAAGAAAGATTGTCTTCTTTTGCATCCGAAGTTTTTTCCAACAAGGGACTATAGAGAGAGAGCGAGCGAGAATGTAGATGATGCGATGGTGGGGCCATGAACATTCAAGCAATGGTGAGATCATGCTGTACCAAGTATGTGTTTTAATAGTGGGATTTGGTGAAAATTGAAGTATTAAGTAAGAAAAACCAAGAATATTTATTATGGTAATTTAAAAATGAATTTAGTACATTCTTCTGTCATGCAGGAAGAGAGAGAGAGAGAGAGAGAGAGAGTACACTCTACTTCTCTCGCCAAGAATGTAGAATTATATTTAATCTCTACTTGTTGCATCTGCACAAAGGAAAATAATAGTGTACCAAAGTTGGAGTTCAGTGTGATTATCAGCCATTTCATCTAAGCACCGTGTATCAAAGAAGTTGGAGCGGGCTACGGAGGTCTTAAGTGATTATCATCAAGGTCTTTTAGTTAGAAAAATAAAAACAAGGTAAAATTGACGGGTTGTTGGGTTGTTCTTGAATTTGTCCTCTGGATGTTTAAGTCAAGCATGTGTATTGAATTGTGAAATGCCACTTCAACAAGAACAGGACGGCCTGAATCTCTGTCAACACCATCGGAATTGACATGGGCTAAGCTTCACGAATTCATTAATTATAAAGTTAAAAGGTGCAGGAAAACATTGTTTTCCGTACCCACCAATTAGCACTATAGAATATAGATTCCTTTGATTTTTTTTTGTTTTTTTTTGTCATTAATTTTTTTAATTTAAGTTTATGGTATTTTAGAATTGATAATTTATTTTAATTTAATTTTTATATGATTATTGTAATAAAAAAAAATTTCAGTATCGGATTGATATCAGAAAAATATATTATCATCACTGTATAGTCTATTTTTTTAAAAAATAGTTAAATAAAAAATAATTTAAAAAAAACTAGGTTACTGAATTTATTCAATGATTTAGAGTTCAGTAAGGTAACTATAGTTATCCCGATTCGATAGTTTAGTAGGGCACCTTTTTTTATAATTGAACTCAATTACGTGATTTTTTTTTATCATATAGTTAAAAAAATAGTTTTAGAAAAAAAAACATGTTATTAAATTTTAGAAAGTTCATGAACTTGTTAACGAGTTTAGTGAGTTTAACTTTTCTTTTTTAAAACTTATTTTTTTCGATTTCATCCTTTAATATTGGGTTGATTGAGAATTGAGTTTCATAATTTGTTTCGTTTGACTTTTTATAAAGTTATCATAATCTTAAAAAAAGGTCTTAATATTGGTTTGACGCTCAATTTTACGATCGTTTATTTTTGTTATCATATAGTTAAATAAATAATAGTTTAGATAGAAAAAAAAAAAGTTATTAATCCCAGCATGGTCCATTACCTGGTTTGCGGGTTTGACGTATTGATTCAGATTACCCGATTCACGGGTTTAGTAGGTTTACCCATCAAACCTGGTGTTTTTTTCTTTTTAGTTTATGATCCCTTTAATTTTTTTATTTTTTTATTTCATTCTTATTTAATATTGAGCTGGTCGGAAAATAAAATTCATGATTTTTTTCTTAATTTCTATAAGATATTACGATCTCAAATTAAAATAATTTTATCTCATAAAAAAACTTAAAACTAAGAAGCAAAAAATACAAAAACCCTAGCAAACACAAACTTTAATTTATCTCAAGCAAAATCCTCGTCAAAATATATTCCCAGCCACCGTTGGTGCATGCTATCTCACCGGCTACAGCCACCTTTTGATTTTCCACCAATGAGGCATATATATAATAGTATATGCCTCATTCCCTCGTTGATGCATGGTGATTAATTTAAACTCTTATGTAATAATTAAGCTCTGAGAGGCATTGTTGCTGTCGAGATTAGAAAGCTTGGAGAGTTTAAATTCTCGTCCAAATTAATACAAAATACAATTATAAAAACAATCAATTAAAATAATATTCAACAAAAAAAAAAAATAAAACATAGAGTTCTCAAAATTAAATTGCTTGAATACGAAGAACTCGTGCTGCTATCGAGGATTAATAATACTTGTAAATGGATTAGTTTTAAAGAACTGAAAACACGTGCATGTGTTGGTTAATGTGTGATCATTTTAAGAGAGCTCGTGAACGTGTGTGTGTCTATATATATATATATATATATATATATATATATATAGGAAATAGGTTTTGGAATAAATTGTATGTAGCTTGGATAGCTAGAATGGAAATAATGTTTTCAATACAAAAGGGTATTTTATTATTATTATTAATTAATAGGAGTAGTTTGTCTACGTACGTGTGGTAAAAATCTAAAATTCTATAATTTATTTTGGGCCTCCATCAGGTGAAAGGGAGAGTAGTTATTGCCATGTTTATGTTTGTTTAAATCACTAAAATAACCTTCATGTAGCTCGATTTCGTAATAGTTATAGGGGGTCATTTTAGTCATGGTCAATAAAAACACCTTGAACCTCCATTGAATCACTAGATGCAGGTGTCTTGACCATGCACGATACCCATCCAAACATCAACTCTTACCCCCGTTTGGGATTACAGCCCAAATAAAAATTTTAAATCATTCTAATACACTAATATCAAAAATAAATTTAAAAAATATTATTTTTAAATAAAAAAATTAAAAAAACAATTACTGCTCTGAAAATTCAACCCTCACCCTTCACATCTTTACTCATGACTGTGACAATGAGAAATGGCCAATACACAAATAAGAAGTAATGACTTAAGTGGTCCAAAAACGGACGGATCAATGTAACTGTTGTCGTTATTTTAACAATAATGTTGATTGTTTACCCAAACCAGGCAGTGGGCAGTGGGCAGTGGGCAGTGGGCAGTGGGCCGCGGCCAGGGTGACAATTCTAATATTTGTGGGTGGCATGGCATCAGCATCACCACTCCAGATTCAACAATACATGGACGAGGCCACTTTTTGTGATTTGAAATATATACTTTTTTTTTAATTATTATTAACATGGGTATTCAGACCAACTTATACATGTCTCGATTAATCTCATGGGTCCTGAAGTTAACGATTATTTAAGCCTACAGTGGCCTTGAAATTTGTAGAGCTCGAACTGGTGATCTCTAAGAAGCAAACTTAGAACCTGACCCGTTGAGCTACACCCTTTAAAATTAATATATACTTGTTTTTAATCACGTGATTGGAGGGTAATGCTTCGCTAAGCTATCAATCAAGTCAATTAATTGAATAGTAATTAATTAGAGGACTGACGGTGGTGTGCCCACAACTATTGAAAATAACAGTGACGCCGGAATCATTTGAAGGTTAGGTCGATGAAAGACAACGGAGCAGATAAATTGCATCTCACAAGTGAATGTAGAGTTTCTTATTAAAATTGGGGCATGCTACTGAATTAACTGGTGTTGTAATATGAGAAGGGAAAAAATAAAAATTCTATCTAATATCGAAATTAAGCTATAATAGCTCGTTCATTTCCTTTTCCCTTGTGCAGCTTGGTAGATGGCCTAGGTGGAGGTTAATATGAAACATATTCAAACTCTTATGGAGTGAAAAGAAATACAACTAACGTGTTCCTCGTTTGTCTAGGACAAAAGGGGAACAAAGGTTTCGAAAAAAGGCTATTACTTTTTAGCACAATCATTTGCAAACTCTAGCCAGAACCAAGCCTGTTATGCTCCCAGCTACCTTCATGGGCACGGTCCCCTCACCGATAATTTCGCGCTACTGAAGAAGGCATCATGCTTTTCTCTTACATGGGCCTGTACCAAGTGGCCATCCTGAATCCCAGAAACTAGAATTAACGCAGCTAAGAGCGCCTCCATCATCTCTCCGATAATTGGCTCGAGTCTACTCATCGATCAAGCAAACCAACTCATCATGCGGTCAGTTGAGCATTCTTCTCCCTTTTTGCAGTCTGGATTGGACTTCAATATGTTGACTAAAAGTGAAGGCTACTCAAGCTGATTCATCTCTGAAAAGAAATGAACAATACTTGATGTCACGATGATGACAAAGCATCAACCTCATCACTCTAAGCTCTTATAGCTGAAAACCAGGGCAATGGTTCTTAGAGACTGACACAATACTCCTATTATTCAGAAACGGCTGCCTTTTCTTAAGAGCCAATTAGGAATGTCAAGAAATATCAATTCAATTACTAGGGGAAAATAGTTACCAATTGAACTAATCTTAACAATCGTTCATGCTTATGGAAATCAGAATGCCTATGAATGATCTTATGACCAGTTGTGCTCAGTGAGGGAGCCAGATGATCGATTTAAAGAAAACAATCTTCCCATAACTTTAAACGAGCTACCTTCTTACCAGATTCAAAACTCCCCAAGTAAAGCCAGTGTGTGATGCGAAGGAAGTTGTACAGATAGTTCTCGTGAATACTGACATGGCGAGAAGCAAAGGGAAACCATAGTGTTACAGCGCCCTATTAGAATTTAGAAATTTCTGATCTGTCGAAAGAGTCGCTATCCTGAATGCAAAGCCTTGTGTAGAGCCCATGTGGGTCCCAAAGAAGGAGGACCCACCTAGCATCTTGTTGCCTCCATGATAGGAAGAGGCACCGAGAAAGTTAGATGAATACTGTTTAAAATAAACCGATTAATCAAGAAAACTAAAAAAATTAAAAAAATAATAATTGAAAAAACTAATCTAAGATGAAAAACTGATTAAACTGATTTTCAAAAATAAAAAAAAAAGTATAAATTAACCTAACTCTAACAAAATCCCCTCACAAAAAAAACATCACTCAAAGAATACTTTTCTCATTCTTCATTTCCCTTTCATCTGCTCTACGCCTCATCTCCATCTCATTCTTCCTTTCCCACACTATCTAGCCAAACACAAACCCAACTCTCCATCTCCCTGGCTTCTCTCTTATGTTCTCTCTTTTTGTTTGAAGGTAATTATATAGTATTTATTGAGTTAAATTTTATGCATTTTTACCGAACACAATTGTCAAGGATATTTACCTTTTGTTATTGTAGATCCTCTAACCCAAAGCTCTACGACTTATTCTACACAAGGATATCAAGGTTTATTGCTGACCTTGTGGATATTGATATATAACTTTTGAGAAATGAAAATCATCAAATTACTATATACACCTAATTTTTTGTTTTTTAGCCCGTACTGGGAAGTAGGGCTAATGAGTCATAAACAAATAAATAATAATAAACTATCAACTTTCTAGATCTTATTGATTTTTCTGACACCATTATTTCATGTAGGCAAGTAATTTTATTTTTATGATTTTGAGAGAAAAAAACACAAATATATTAGCCATAAATGAACACTTGATAGTGTAAAAAGAGCTATAAAGCATAAACCATCATATTATAGATTTAAAAAGCGCCTATATTTGGCAAGATTAGGTTTACTGGTTTTATAAAAAACCGAACCAAATTAGTTCGGATTGAATCGGATTTCGGTTCGGTCCGATTTGTATTTTTCAAAATCAAACTAATTCAGTTCAGTTGGTTTTTTTAGTCCAAACCAAACCAAACCGAACCGTGAACACCCATGAGCCTATTGGTTCACCAAATGCAGCTTAATATAGAATGGGGTAATTGATTTTTAGAAGTGCGGTAAAGATTAATTTTTAAAGTGTTATTTGCTTGAAACTATATCAATATAATATTTTTTAAAAAAATTTGATATCAATAAATTAAAACAATAAAAAAATACAAAAAAATAATAATTTAAAGTTAAAAAAACAATCAAAAGTATTGTTGGACTGGAATGTCAAACACCACCCTATGTGCCTAGCAAACAAGTATTCTAAGAAAACAAACACAAAGGATACAGTTGAGTGGCTAGTGCGTCAATGTCCTTCATTACCTAGTTCAATCTGCATCCAGAAATAGGTTAGGCAACAAATGTCCTTCATATTCAACATACCGTGAAATATTGGCAAAAACATATGTACAGAAAGATTTTTAAGACATGTAGTTGGGTTGCTTAAGTAGTTAGGCAACAAAGGAAACTATCTTTTGCCAAGTTAGAGGGTCACCATTCTTACCAGTTATCTCCAAAAGACGTGGAAAACTATTTAACACTGTTTTTATTTTCTCTTTTGTACTCAGAGGAGGGTGACAGAGCAATGCAGTGACAAATGCAAATTAAAACTTTGTGCAAATTGTATGTTTGATTCTCAAAGCATGAATAGTGAAATACTTGTGCAGATAGATAAACCTGGCAAAACTTTAGATTATATTTTCTGATCACAAGGACATGATCCCAGGAGCAATTGAGGGAAACGACAAGGTGGTGGAAAAGTCGAGTAGAATAATATTGGTGAAATTCAGGTTCAGAACATGATGAAGGATATCTCTTTGAAAACAAAAATAAAGCAAATTTTTCATGGAGATTTCTCTATCCCTCGAACATCCATTCTAGACCCTATGTGAGACCCTTTAATCTCCCAATTCTCCTAACAGCATCTACAATCATCAGACACTCCGAAAATTTGTCACTTTAACCTTGCCCCCTTTCTTAATCATCATCAGAGAAAATTTTAATCTTGTTCTCTGTCGACTATTAATATTTCTCCTACAAAAAGATAAATTCAATATCACGCAATTTTGCAACCTATTTCTTTTTCTTAATCAAACCTAACATTCGTTGCTGCATCAAGCACTGCAAAATACAACGATCATAATAATAAAACAATTCACAATTAATAACAATAATAATCAATTTCTTAAAAATAAAAATCTAATTATCTTTACCAGATTCTTGAAGACGACCAGCAGCATCACCAAAACATTGCATGTGATCTACTGATGTACTAGCAGCCTACAATTTTCAAAAAAAATAAAAAATACTTCACTTCCGTTCTTTTCACGGGCACCAGACAGAAAGTTACTAGAAGAAGAGTCAAAGATCACCTCAGAGAGAGCCAGAAGAAGTGAAGAGAAGAGAGAAGTGAAGCTATAGGCAATGGCTAGAGCGTCTCTCTCGACGATTTCTAGTGCCTTGAAGATCTCGCTCTGGTTCAAATTGAATTTCGGTTCAGTGCTATTGGGTTCATCTGAGCACGAGGACGGTGGATCGAGGTCTGGCTGTATGATTACCGTTTCCGTATCAGTTGATTGATCTCTCTGAGTTGCTGCTGCCGCTTCTTCTTCCATTTCCCGCGATAAAAAGACAAAAAATAAAATAAAAGCAAAGGGAGATTTGTATTTATTTATGTATTTACGCGCTTAGCTGGAGACTTCAGTGATCTTTCCGTTCTAGGCTCGGAAAGTGATTTTTTTTTAATTTTTTTTTTGTATTTATTTACTATTAAAAAATACTTTTTAATTAAAGTAAAAATTGATTTGGTTTTCAAACAATATTTTTGAAAAACACTTTTTAGAAATTATAAAAAATTTAAAAATATCATCTTATTTGTTGATTATATTAAATTTGATCCTCAAATTTTTTGTTGCTATATATTTTGTTTTGATTTTTTTTTTTAATTTTACCCTTTAAAATTTGATTTAATTTGATTTTTATATCAATTTTGGTTCTTATTTTTATGATTGTTATTTGTCTTTTTCTTATCATTTTCTTAATTGAAATTTTTTATTTATCTGATTTGATCCTCATTCTTGTTTTATTTGAAATAATTTATGAAATTATAATTTTTTTCTAATTTCATCATCTTTTAACTTTTTTATTTGTTACATTTGATCTTTATTATTTTAATTATTATTTATTTTATTTGAGATAATTTATGAAATTAGATTTTTTTTTTCAATTTTATTCTCATTTAACTTTTTAATTTGTAAGATTTGTTCTTTATTGTTTTAATAAACTTGAGAAAAAATATTAACAATTTATTTTTCAGCTTATTTTTCATGACATGGTCAAACACTGGAAAGTATTTTTCAACTTATTTTTCACAATACTACAAAAAATTAGAAAATAATTCACTTTACAGGAATCCACTTTTCAAGGAAACAACTTTCCAAAAAGAAACCACTTTCTGAGTTAACTCAGCTTGATCTAATATATTAATATCTCATGACTTGAGTCACCGACTTGGCAAGTTAATCCAAGTTAACCCGGGTTGAGCCAATATATCAATATCTCAATAATTAAAAAAAACATGATATCTAGAATGTTATTGTCTTGGAATCTAAAACAAATATTGTCGTGAAATTTTTTTAAATCATTCGATGTTTTTAACAGTCGTTCAAGTTGTTTTTGGATCCATCAATTCGATCAGGCTACCTTTAAATTCACTAAGTTAATCGGGTCATATTATATCAACCCCCACCTAGTTTTATTTAAGAATTGACTTTATAATTTGTTTTTTTTACGGGGTCATCGTAGTCTAAAAAAAACATTATGACATTGGGTTGGGATTCAATTTTGTGAAAAAAAATTGATTGGTAAATGTGCTTCCAAATTTATTTTAATTTGTTTTCAAAGTAGCTATCACTATCTCAACAAAATCCTGGTATTAGATTGATACTTGGTTTTGCAAAAACAAATATGATCTTATTACATGTAGGTGCTATTTTTTCAAGGTCCTTTAATTTTTTAATTTAATTTTTTTTGATTTAATTTTCTTCATTTTCATCAATTAATATTGTATTGATTAGAGAATGAGATTCATAATTTGTTTTAATTTGCTCTTTAAAACACATTGGGAATGCCCAAATATTATATTTTTACATTCAATTTTTTTTGGTTCAATCCACATCATAGCGTTAGCCAATTATTTAGTACTAGATAAATAGCACACACTTTATTGCAGGTTGGACAATAATATTTTTAACATAAAAAAATGATGTAAACATTACTATTGTGTTTGTGGCAGCAAGATATTTTCTATTATGAACTCGAAATCTAATATATATGCTTGATAAAATAGATCGAGGATTTTTACATTGATAAATGTTGAATAGATATTCTAACGCTAATTAAATACCAAATCATTAAACTAAGAAACATATGTAAATTAAAATGTCCCATATTATGCTCTGTGGAGCTATTTAATCTTTTTATTTAGTTATATCACACCAATTATTTTGATGGGATGATCATTGATTTAAATTAAATAGTAACAAACTAATTTGTTAGTACAAGTTTTTTTTTTTTTTTTATAATAAAAATCAAAATCAATTAGAGGATATTAGATTTGTTGTTTGCGCTCCGCCACGAGCCAGACAATATTTTTTATCGACATTAGAAAAAATACCACGGTAAAAAAATCAAAGTCTAGGCCATTGCTTCAACTGGTAATCTAAACAATATAAAAAATACAAAAACAATAAATAAATTAAAAAAAATAAAAAGAACTAGCCCTGAGATCTTTTTAAGCCAAAATCGATTAAAAAATATTTTCAAGCATCAATCTTTTCAAGCATGTAATGAATGTGGAACTAAAAAAACTGCAGCAACAATAAATAATAAATCTCGAGTGCTAAAAAACTCAAAATTAAATTAAATAAAAAAATTTCAAGCCTCAATCCTTTCTTCTAGCATGATTAAAGATCTAAATCATTTCTATTGAATACCCCATCTTCAAAATAATTCATCTGCGCCAAGAATGATATTTTTATCGTTAAAATATGGTCGACAAAAAATTTTCTCTCTCCTCTATTTTTTTAATGATATTTTTGTTGTTATTTTTAATATTTAAAGAATGAAATGTAATAAAAATAAAGTAGAAACGAAATATAAATATCTAAACCTGAAAATAACTAAATATGCAAAAAAAAAAAATTAAAGGATTAAATTGTATTTTCACGTCTTCAAGAACAATAAATTTTGCATTATGCATGTTGTGTCCCGTGTCTATAGAAGCTTGCACAACTTTTTTGTTTTTTTTTAAAATTAAGTTTTGATTTAATTTTAATACGACACATGGTATAAAATATAGCATCATAGAATCTTCCATTTTAATTCCCATGAGCTTCGGCAGCACGTGACATCAATTCATCATGTTAGTAATCTAACAAAAAGGCTTCCGTCATCAAGGCAATTTTGTTAGCCCTCGTCTTCCACTTTCCAAAAAAAAAAAAAAAAATAGCAAAAACGTCGTAGCTTCACCTTTTCAAAATCTCGACAAAAGCAACAAGGCGGGAACGCCCACTCTAAATTTGTTGGGGCCATGGACCCCACCACTCCAAAAATAAACAGAACAAAAACATTTTCAGTTATTTTGTTTTTTAAATCATCCCAAAATTGAAAATACGCGTTCCATTTGCCAGCGAAGTCAGACATACATAGCCGTTCTCCTTTCTCGATCTCTCTACACCCGGAAAAGATAGAGGAAAAAACGGAGTCGATCTATACATTTCTTCCTCGACGTTTTTTTTTTCCTTTTCCCGTTTCTTCGATTTCTCAAAAGCAGCTACTGTAATGCCTGTTCATTCTTTGCGATCTCATGTTCGCTTCTTCCTCTAACAATCTCTTTCCTTTTCTGTTATGTCGATCTGGTGCGGAATTAGCGTATTTCTGGCACTTATGGAAGTGCATTTGTGATTTCTGTTTTCCAAATGAAGAATTTTGCTCTTCTCAGGGTTTTTGCTGTTTCTAAAAAAATCATTGAATTCATCAGGCAGCTAATGGCTGAGGTTAATTAGAATAAAACAATTAAGCTAAACAATTGTGTTAATTTTTTTTTCTTTCTATTTCTTGTACTTTCTATTCTGGTAAAGTCCTGGGAAATAAAAGAATCCTAAAGCACGTGTTTTTAGCTTTTTCTGACATTTTTTTTTACAATTGAAGCTGCTAATAAGTGGAAGTTAATATTTTGACTTTTAATTCGCGCAGTTACAGACAGAAGCAAATAGTTCTAGATCTTTGAAACATGAGTGCTTCGCCAGAAAGGAGCTTGAGCGAAAATGGGAGATATGACAGCTCAAATGGAGCTCATGCTGATGGTGAGGAACACGCAAAAATGCGTGCTGCTTTGTTTTTTCTCGTTTATGATTATGTGTTTTATTTGAGAACTTTGACTTGGTTGCAGTTAATATTCAATCAGTGATTGAGTGGTTAAACCGTTCGCTACCTCATTTAAATTTGCCAACGGATGCGTCGGAGGAGAAACTGAGAGCATACTTGATTGATGGCACTGTCTTGTGTAACATTCTGGACAAGCTCTGTCCTGGTTTAGTTGAAATGGTTGGATTACTTTCTTATTGGTGTTTCTGTTGCTTGGTTCTTGTACCTTTTCCTTTTTTTGGTATGGGATTTTTCTAAAAGGAAACTGGATTTGTTGTTTCTGCTTTAGAGAGGCAATTCTAAACCTGGACCAGAAAATATCCGAAAGTTTTTAGCAGCGATGGATGAAATTGCATTGCCTAGGTTTGTACTTGCTGACATACAGGAGGTATGTGAATTTTTTCAATCAAAGCAATTGTGGTTTGCATTTTAGTCTAATTTTGATTCGGCTACGTATCATTCACGTGATTTGGGGATTCAAACTTAAAAAGAAGGTGGAGCCAACGTGACAATAGGTCTGTACTCCAAGGACAATATGATTAAAATGGTCATGTGTTGACACGCTAGGTCTATTAAAAGGCCATTTCCTGGGCAGCTTTCAGTGAAGTGGGTCTTGGAAGGGACAGTTTTGAGAGTCTCCTAAACCTAGTTCATACATTGGGTACATTGTCATGAAAAATTTAGCTTTTTAAACGATCGTGCTTCATCATAAATCCAGCAGGGCTGGCTCTTGTTTTGGTTTTTAACTTAAATATAAAGTTTAAGGTATGGAAATGTTTATTTGGTCTTGGGCTTTTTATGAACTTTTCCAATACAACTTGCCTCTGCATTTGGCATTGAAAAACTGGACATTCTGTTACCAGTTTTTATGTCTTTGTCTGTTATAAAAATTTTCTGAAACAGATAATTTGAGATGCTTTGCAGGGATACATGGAACCGGTTCTGCAGTGCCTTGGGACACTTAAAACTCATTTTGAGTTTACTGGTGGGAAAGAAAGCATCCGTGAACATCTAAGAAGAAGATGGAATCTACCGAAGGTAGAATTTTCAGAGGGAATCACTAACTCGCTAGTGTACACAGCAACATGCGATGAAAACCCTGCCATAAATGGAGACGAGAGGCAACAAGATTCTTTTGAGAACAAATATGGAAGCAGCTTGGATGATTCTATCTCTTCAGGTTTGTATGAAACAGAAGCTATACTTGTATGGGTTGGAATTGCAACTTTCCAATTACACGCATGATTAGATTCGCTTGACAAGTTCATGTTTGCTTCTGAATGAGAATTTATCTTGTTTTGAATGACCCAGACTGACTTCTCTGCATTTGATTGGGGTTATTGTGATCTTATACGGGGAAGCCATGGAAGGGCATAATATGAAACCTGATCTTGGTTCATGGTGGGGGCTGTTGTCCCAGCAGTGTCCTACTTTAGGAACTGGCAGCCTTTGGCTGCACAATCCATTATCATTCTTGACTTCTCTGCACTTGATTAGGGTTATTTTGATCTTATATGGGGCAGCTATGGAAGGGCTTAATATGAAACCTAATCTTGGTTCATGTTGGGGGCTGTTTTCCCAGCAGTGCCCTACTTTAGGAACCGGCAGCCTTTGGCTGCTCAATCCATTATCATTCTTGAATGGAACATTATCCCCCCTCTCCCATCCCCCTTCCTCCTCTGAACATATTACATATTTATAGAAGTTTGTATGTGCTATTTTCTTATTCTTTTTATTCTGGTGCTTTCATATTTAGAGTCTGCTGCTTTGGCGCATGATGCTGCACACAAGTTATCTGAGATGTTCCAACAAAAGCAAGGGTCCTATGCTGATCTTTCAGATTCCAATATCTTGGAATTGATGAAATCAAATGGGTTCGATGTAAGTTCCTGATATATTGTGTTTGTTTGATGATCAATTAAGAAAGCTAACTTGAAGTGATGCTGCTCTAATTCATTTTTTTCCCATTCTTTTTTAGCAGAATGCCTCTACTCGAACATTGTTCAGCTTAGTGAACAGAATTCTGGAAGAAAACATTGAAAGAAAGAATGGGCATGTCCATCATGTATGTTAATCAGAGGATGCATAGACATTATACGTCTAATGCATGCTTGAAATGATATATTTTTTAATCAATAATTTTTATGGAGTTTTCTCTCTTTTGTTTCTTTACCTGATGTCTTTTTATGTTTTGGATGGCAGATGGCTCTTATATTGAAGAAAGTTGTGCAAGTTATTGAACATCGGGTTTCAACCCAAGCAGTGAACTTGAAAGATGTAATGTTTCATGGAATTGTCTTCTAGATTACATTGATGTATAATATATTGTACACTGCTCGTGCATATTGATGATCATGTTGTTGCATACTTGCAGCTAAACAATCTTTATGAGGTTCACTTGGGAAAGTGCCAATCACGAATAAAAGTTCTAGAGACCCTTGCAGCTGGAACCACAGAAGAAATTCAGGTATCTTGAATAAAATTTTGAATTGTCTTGCTTATCCCTTTTGAATTTCGTTTTAGTAATTGATTTTTATCCTTTTTTTTTCCTTTTATATGCAGGTTTTGTTGTCAAAGCTGCAACAAATCAAGGTGTGACTTTGTTATTCAATATTTTTGTAGCGTGCCATTCCTGTTGCTTCCTAGTTTCCTATGTCTGGGTATTTTTTTGGTGCCTTTGGGCAAATGCAACATAATCAGCATGCATCTTTTGTCATTGAAGTTATGGATATGTCCACTTCAAAAGAAGGGGAGAAAAAGAAAAGAAATTCATTGAACTCCTGGCATTGATGTTGGAGTGAATATGGCCAAGAACCCCGAGTTCCTCAATTATAGAATTGTATATTGGTACCACTTAAGCTATTTTTGCCTTCAACCAAGGTTGAAATATTACAGCCCCAGATTTTGCAGGTTTGATGGAACTACGATTTTGATTAAGATGTATTTTAATTTTTCTTAGTGGGTGATGTGCATAATAGGTTTTTTAATTCGTTTTGTGTAGTCTTCTTATAATATACGTCTTATACATAACCGAGGAGGCTTTCCATATGCTTCATTGATGAACAATTTTTTTTTTATTGCTGGTGGATGATGACGAGATTTTTAAATTCTTTAGAAAAGGCAGATAGTAATCATTGTTATTTTTCATAACTGATATGAAAGAACACCTGCAAAGATGTCATAATATCTGTGTTAAATTGTTTGTTCTCTTCAGCCCTCTCCTTTTTTTGTTGCAGATTGAGAAAACTAAAATAGAGAAAAAGAAAAAGCTTGAAGAGCAGGAACTACTTAGAACAAGGCAAGAGAGAATCCACAGTGATATTGAGAACTCCACGCTGAAACATGAACTAGAAATAGCCAAGACGGCGCATGAAGAGCACTGCTTGCTATTGCAAATGCGGGCTGAGGAAACTAAAGTTCAATTGGAGAAGAAATTAATGGAATTCAAATGTTTTTTAACAGAATCAAAGGAGAGGGTGAAGGAGCTCGAGTCATTTTCTGAATCTAAATATCAGAGGTGGAAAAGCAAAGAGGGCACCTATAAAAGCTTCATAGATTATCAATCTAGAGCTTTACAGGTTTGCCTTACTCACTTGTTCTTAAGTGAGCCTCTGTCGATTTTGCAACAATATTAAATCATGCTTTTACTGCTAGGAATTAAGGGGAGCTTCTGACTTTCTAAAACACGAGATCTTGAAGACCAAAAGGAGTTACGCTGAGGAATTTAATTTCCTGGGTAGGATTGATTTTCTGCTGTAGTTTAGTTTAGTGTTGTTTTTTCGTAATTCATCTTTTGTTCTTTATTTTAATATCAACACGTCATTTCTGCGATTTATCTGGCATTTTCTCATGTTGTGCGTGCTTCTTTTTTTTTTCTTTTTTTAATCTCAAACAGGCGTGAAGCTTAAAGGACTAGTTGACGCTGCTGCAAATTATCATTCTGTTCTTGCAGAAAATCGAAGATTGTACAATGAGGTTCAGGATTTGAAAGGTACACTTCCCTGTATTGCATGCTTGGTATGCTTGTGACCTTGTGTTGCTTTTGCTGATATCATAAGAAATGTTATCGTGCATTTTCTTGTAGCTTATACTTGTCTGTCATCTGACCATAGGCAATATTAGAGTGTATTGTCGAATAAGGCCATTCCTTCCTGGACAATCTAAGAAGCGAACAACAGTAGAATATATTGGAGAAAATGGTGAATTGGTTATTTCGAATCCCTCAAAACAAGGAAAAGACAGTCATAGGCTCTTCAAATTTAACAAGGTTTTTGGCCCAGCAGCTACTCAAGGTTAGAGTTTTTCTTTTTTGTTCTTTCTTTCTTCATTTTTTTTTAATTGAAGATTGATTTCACTTTATTTTTTCCTTTTTTTATATATAAAAACTTTAAGTGGTTGTAACGCTGAATTCAGTTGCACATAGTTGTATTTTAGAGATTGTATATGACTCCTAGCTTTATGTTCTCATGAACTTGTGATGGCAGAGGAGGTGTTTTTAGATACCCAACCACTAATTCGGTCTGTCCTTGATGGATACAATGTATGTATATTTGCATATGGTCAAACGGGCTCAGGAAAGACCTATACAATGGTATGATTATCTATTTTTCCTCACCTAAACACATACATTATTATATACCTTTTGCTGCTTATAAATTTTACTTCTGCTTGTATCTTTCCTCTAGAGTGGGCCTAATATAACATCACAAGAAGATTGGGGGGTCAATTACCGAGCACTGCATGATCTTTTCCAGATCTCTCAGCACAGGAAAAGCTCCATCTCATATGAAGTTGGAGTTCAAATGGTTGAAATTTACAATGAGCAAGTTCGTGATTTACTCTCAAGTGATGGTCCTCACAAAAGATATCCTTCATGTTTATTCTTTTCAATTTTGTTATTTGTTCTTGGTTATATATTTCATGATTGGAGATTTAACTCCATAGCTTTTTTGGATTGATTCTGTGATCCTTTCTGGTTCTTTTTTGATTTATGAATGCAAATTCTTGCTTTCTGGTCATTTTTTTGTTGATTAGTTCAGAGTTTTAGTGTTAAAATATTTGTCTCTCTCTTAACTTGCACACACTTGGGATTTGGAGCACAACCCAACCAAATGGTTTGGCTGTCCCTGATGCCAGCATGCATGCGGTTACATCAACTGCAGATGTGTTAGAATTAATGAACATTGGCTTAATGAACCGTGCAGTGGGTGCTACAGTTCTAAATGAAAGAAGTAGTAGATCCCACAGGTTGTCTCTTTTATGTTGATTGTTGCAACCGTTGGTCATCATCACAAATAGTTGTTTTAACTGAACTCTTATTTTGCAGTGTTCTCACTGTTCATGTCTATGGCATGGATTTAGAAACTGGTGCTGTTTTACGTGGCAACCTACATTTGGTTGATCTTGCTGGTAGTGAAAGAGTGGATAGATCTGAAGCTATTGGAGAGAGGTTGAGGGAAGCACAACATATTAACAAATCACTATCCGCCCTTGGGGATGTAATATTTTCCTTAGCACAAAAGAGTCAGCATGTGCCATTCAGAAATAGCAAACTAACTCAAGTGCTTCAAAGTTCGTTAGGTACTATTTTCATCTGAAGTGCTTTGTCATAATTTATGACTCACAATGTCTTATATCTCATTCTTAGAAAAATGCTCTAATGGCTTGCTTTTTTTCTTTCTTATTATATTTCTCTCCACATTCTAGGCGGTCAAGCAAAGACCCTTATGTTTGTGCAGCTTAATCCTGACGTAGATTCCTATTCTGAAACTGTAAGTACTTTGAAGTTTGCTGAGAGGGTTTCAGGGATTGAGTTGGGTGCTGCAAAGAGCAATAAAGAGGGAAGAAATACAAGAGAACTTATGGAGCAGGTGAACTTCTTCTTTCGTCAATACTCATAAAGTTAATGTATGAATTTTAGTAGCCTCCAAGGATAGGCATAACTCACGATTGATCAATGTCAGCCATGTAAACAGGCACATGTA
Source organism: Populus trichocarpa (assembly GCF_000002775.5). NCBI lineage: Eukaryota > Viridiplantae > Streptophyta > Magnoliopsida > Malpighiales > Salicaceae > Populus > Populus trichocarpa. The sequence continues at coordinate 14,683,203 of NC_037287.2, read as the reverse complement.
AATATGAAAGGGAAATCCCTGGACTAGCATAGGCCTGCTTGACTTGAACCTTATTCATTACATTTTCCTGACGTGATGGAGTGGCTGCCATTTTAAACCAATTTTTTTTTTGGCCTCTTCAATTTCTTATGGTACAGACATTCAAGTGGATAGGGGTGAGAATGAGAAGATTATTGTTCCAGTGCCAATGTCATTCGTTTCATAAAGCTCTGTTGCTCGACAGAATTGGAGTTCCTTTCAAAATTCAATAGAATCTACCTGTTTTCAAATTTTTATGGTTAGCATTGAATATTTTGAGTCCATTTGTTGTGTTATATTCAAAGTCAATCTTGCAGGTTGCGTTCCTCAAAGACACAATTTCAAGGAAAGATGAAGTGATTGAGCGGTTGCAGCAGCTCAAGGCGAATGTCAATGGTGTGAAGTGTGGTATGAATTCACATGGGTATGATTCTTCTTCTCCAAGAAGATATTCAAATGGGACTGCACTACATAGCCCTAGGCTCTCAGGAAGGAAAGGTTCAAGACTTTTTGAGAAAGCATCTTCTGATACAGACAACTGCTCAGAGCACAGTGAAAGACGCTCTGAAGCTGGTTCTGCACAGTCAATGGATAACTTTCAACATAAAAAAATGTTGCTTCCACAGTCAAAGTCAAAGGATGACTTGACACTCAAGAAAGAATTTGTCTCTCGGCCAAATTTTGTCGGAACATGTTTGTCTCATAAAGATAAAGAAGACCTTGATCTCTTGGGCTTTGGAGATGCAGATTCTGATGAGCGATTAAGTGACATATCTGATGGTTGTCTTTCAAGAGCTGAAACTGAAGGCTCTCTGGGTAGTGCAGTAGAGTTCACTCTTTTCCCTGAATCTAAACCATCTGAAGCTACAAAACCAGTTGAAGTTGCAAAACCGGTTGAAGCTGCAAAACCAGCCAGGAAGGCTGCGAACAAGAAGTGAGTATGCTTCATATTATTGAGAAATTTGAATGTTCTACAATCTTTTTTGTTTGGGTCAGACAGCTTCTTGTCTCTGCGATACTACAACCTGACTGGCACTCAGTTTTATCACCCAAGTAAAATTGCAGTGTAAAAGTTGTGAAACGATTTTGATATTATAAATTGCTTCGGTTTTCACAAACTTTCTAAATTATACTAAAACTAAGGTATATCTTTAGAAGTTATTGCTCAGTTTTAAAATGACCTACTATCATATCCTACACATATCTTCAGCGCTGTTGTACCTGCATTTTTACTGTTATTCAACTAAATTTATTCCCTAAAGTATATGGGATGGGAAGTCATCATTAGTTTGGTATCTTCAGCGTAAAATAAAAGGCATACAAAAATAAGGTAAATTTTTATTTTGTTATATAGCTTTCCTGTGCAAAGTGCTGCTGCTACATCTCTTTACTGGTAAATTTTATCACTCACGTTCTGTCCTTTCCTCCTCTTTGAAGGAGTTTCTGTATGGGTGTTCTCGAGGCCTAGGATTTTAATCAGAGTTATACCACTTTCTTGCATTGAATCCAAAGCCTGATAAATTTTGCTGTTTTGAGCAGACCGAGTTTCGTATCTAGGCTTCCTAAGCCTTCACAAAAGCTGGCACAAACAAGATTACCTCGTCTGTCAACGACTATCAGCTCTGCATCTAAGGCTTCATCAAGTACGTATGTTTAATTACTTTTCATACTGAACCATTGATCTCCATCTGTAGTCCCTTATCTTGCAGGGCATGTTGGTATGCTATTACTGCTAACACTAATACTTGCAGCTATTACCCTTCACTTACAATGGTGCCCTATGCTTTTAATAATCTCTGTTGATTCACCCTCCGCTTTTTTTTTCCTGGAAAGGTATGTCAGCAGCCAGGAAACCTCCTGCAAGCAGTTTCTCTGCAACCAAGCCGGTGAAACAATGGCACTAAAAGTGAAGGAGTTTTAGATGGTAGAATGATTGAAGCTTAACCTTAGCAGAATGTGATTCTAACTTGTAATGATTATTATTACCAACAATTACTTCCATTTATCTCGTGGGAGTGTTTGTGCTTGTATATAGGCAATGGTAACCCATTTAGGTTTCACCATTGTAACTCTATAACATCACAATTTTTTTTTTTTTTTTTTTGCTTCCCTTTTCTGTAGTTTTTGTTTCTGTGACTGCTTCAATGGCGGAGAGAACATATAAAGTGTCAATGAACCATCTCAACTCAATAACTTAAGTTGTTAGGTGAGGTTTCAGGATATAATTTATATTATTCTCTAACACACTCCCTCAAGTGAAAGCCCTTTGGGCTTGAAACTTGTACAGACCCATATTATCTTGTGCTTAATTTTTTTTATCAAATAAATAAGGATGGTGAGATTCGAACTCGTGACCGCTTGGTCATCAATGCTCTGATACCATGTCAAGAAACCATTTCAATCCAATAGCTTAAGCTGTTAGGTGAGGTTCCAGAATATGATTTATATTATTCTCTAACATAAAAAAGAAAAACAACAAATACTATTATTATCTATAGAGATGTTCCTCATTCTTTTTTTCCTTTTTTTTTTTAAATGGGAGGTCGCGGGTTAGATTCCTAATTAAAAAAGGAACCTGAATTCCTAAGCACGTAGGAAAAGAATTATAAATATAGTGTAAAAGTCCACTGAATACAAAGTTCCCGTTTTCTTCCACTGTATTAAAATAATTATCCTTCTTTTTAATATTAAGTAATCCGACAAGCCGACTCCTTGAACAGGAAAGTTGAAGAATGGGCTAGCTCGGACAGATATCCTAACGGTTGAGCACGTTCGACAATCCTTAAGGAACCAGGCTTCGGAAAATAAGAAGTCATCCGATTTAACTACGGAATCATGAAGTCTCTGGTTTTATATACGTAAGAGGCCGACCTTGTGTGTAGCTGCTCTATCACATTATACTTTTCACTAGTTAGTCTCTTCTTGGAGCACAAATTGCCGCAGCAACCAGAATGGCTGAGTGCTATAACCTTCCTCAAGATTGCAATAACTTAGCGATTCAGCAACTTCCAGGTCTTATACTACCTCCTGGTAGCCTCAAGAGGTCCTCCAAGACACACCAATTCTTGCCTCTGAAACAAATCTTCAACAAGGATGATAACCAAGATAGCCCTGCCCCTAACAAACCGCTAATGCTAACAATCCCGCTAGCTGGTAAATATTGCGGGTCTTATCGAGGGTGGTTGATCTTGGAGGACAGAAAAGAGGAAGCATTCACCAATAAAATAAACAAGGACATGCTTGTCCTGAATCCTGTCTCGGGTGAAAAATTCGAACTTCCTGATGTGTCCACACTCCCTCCTTATGGCACAGACGGTGTTCCATCATGGTATCCTAGATCATGCTCTATTGAGAAAGTTGTTTTATCTTGTTGTCCAAACCCCTCAGAATCAAATTCATGCTTGGTCTTGGCCATTTATAATTATGGTCAGATTGCTTATTGCAAATTGGGGAACAGAGAGTGGAGAAGCATTGGATTTGGACATTCTTCAATTGACCACGAGGGTTATTTGGACGCGGTTTATTGCCACGACCGGTTCTATGTGTTGCATGTAACTAAGAAGTTATTCGTCTGTAATTTCGACGGGTCTGATCTATGTATCAATGAATTGATAAACAGTGTTCCACGCACTCGGAATTCCAGTTTCAAAACGTTCGAGCATCTATACTTGGTGGAAGCACAAGGCGAGTTGTTGATTGTGGTGCGCAGAAAGGACGGAGGTGATCAACCTGCACTAACCTCACAGTTCCTACTGTACAAACTGGATTCCGATTCCTATTATCGGGATAAACATGAAAAAGTTATTGACTATGATTGGGATAAACATCAAGTCAGGAGTTTGGGTGATTATGCCTTATTTCTGGGACCAACGCATATGCAACCATTTACTTTACCAGAGTCAGAGGCATCGAGCTTAAAGGGAAATTGCATCTATTACACGGATCAATCTGTCAATGCAAAGGGCTGCAAGAATAAGCAAATAAGATATGATGCAGGTGTCTATAACTTGGAGACCGCTTGTTTTGAGCAATTCCCTACTACTTCCTCAACACAAAAGATGCATATGATTTGGATTACCCCCCATGGCATAGTGTAGGCCTGCATTGCAGTATTGTCATCATTATCGTTGCTTTCTTTATTTTGTGCTATATCTCTTATAACATTTGATTGAGGTAATTTTTATGATTATAATTTTCTATGTTGTAGTTTTGTAGTATGAGAGAACGATAAAATCCAATGGTATTGAGCAACAGCTCTACCAAGAGGTATCGGTCAAAAACTGTGAAGAAGAACCCTACCTACTCTGAGTTGTTTTAGCCCCTCTTAGTTCTCCACAAATGAACACATTATCCGATTTTTAATTGAAAAAGAAAAATTAAAAAGAAGAATATTATTAGAATTAATGTTTGATGCTTGATAGTATTTGTTTTTCATTGCTGACATGTATTAATTATCACAGACATCCGTGAATGACACTGATAATTCATTGTCTTCCTGTAATTGGTGGTTGCTATTATATTGTTTGTAAACTCTTGCATGAACATCAGGTCATCGACAATTAAAAGAAACTCCGGTGAAAAGAAATAAAAATAATAAAAAATAAATATGATAGGTAATGGAGAGAATGATCTTCAAAAATAAATCTAGAGATATTGAGAAAACTGAAAAGAGATTTATGAACTTTGGATTAAAATTCATAATGTCATTGTCTTTTTTGAATCATGCATATTCATTGTTAATTGTTGGACAGTTTATGAATCATGCATATTCATTGTCTTTTTTGGCTAATATTGCACCATTTATGACAAAATTTCAAGAATGCAAGTTATAACAAGGATGAAAAAGATGAATAGATGTTTTTTACTTTAATTTTTAAACCGTTTTTTAATCAGGGATTTTACAGTGATCTATCTTCATCACAATAAAATTTTAAAGATTATTGGGGACTTAGCCAAATATTTTGGATGGACCACATAAATTCATTGATGGAACCATCATGTTCAACAATGGTATTTCTAAGGGAAAAAACAATTAGAAATTTTATTTCTTAGAATAATATCTACTGCTTGATGAGAGGAGTGCTCCATCGGATCCATTATCATATCAATGATCGATGATTGATACTTGATAGTATTGGAAAAAATAAATTTGGGAACGAATTGCATTACTTATTTACGAGAGGGTCCTCGCAGTATCGTCTCGGCCCATTGAACATAGTCCCAACATCCAATTTCAAACAGGCAAGAATCTGTACGGTGGCCCATCACTGCATAATGGTAAAGCAACGATTTGATAGAATTTATGCTTAAAAATGATATCACAAATTTAAATAAAAAGTAAAAACCCTCGTAAAAACCCCAAGTTTTCCTTCCTTCAAAAATATTTATGCAGAAAATGATTCAAGAAACAAATCTCAGATACTGCTACTTTCTGCTAGAAGAAAAGTCAAACTCATCAAGGTCTGAGCTTTCTCTAAAACTCCTTAAACTCTTATAAATGTTTGACCTTTTTATTTATATTCTGTTTGGATAATGTGAAAGCTCTAACCCAAATAAGAATGGTCTCACTTTTTGTTTTTGTGAACTGGGTTTTAGTTACCTTTAGAAGCTGCCATGTAAAAAAGCTTACTTTTTTGGAATTGGGACTACATTTGTTCAATTTTGCATTCCATTGCAGCAGGTGGGTTTTGCTATTAGTCTCAGTCAATCTCCTTTTTGAAAGGATTTTGGGTTTTGCATAATTACGTGAATTACTTGGGATTTCAGGTGTTTGTGTGTTGTTTAGATTTGAAACTCAATCTTTGTGTTTGCAGTTGCTGTTGCATTCAAGATAGTGATGTTGTACTGTCTGCTTTTTCGAGGGAAGTCTTGAAAGATTTGTAACAAAATGTATGGGGGCAAAAGGCCTGGTAGAGGTAATCACCCTCCTTCAATTACTTACAAGAGGAATCGAAATGGGGGAATGCCTTTTGACCTTGCTGATTTTGTCCATGATGGACATTCCCCTTCCATTTCTGAGAATAATAAGCCAAATGACATAAAATCTGGAACTTCGTCGCCAGAAATATTCAGCACGACTGAGCTTGTCTCAGCAGTTGGGCAGGTTTGGAATCTTTTGAATCCTTGCGCCGTTCCTGAAACCAAGGAACAGAAAAATGTTATCTTGAATGATCTGAATGGGGCAGGAGCTGGCGGGGCAGCTATTCTAGATGATAATACTAAATACTTTTGTGTTGATATAAGGAATGGTAGCCATGTTACACAGATGGTGCAGCCACAGTTTGAGTTTCTTAAAGTAACTAAGAAGATGTTGGTGTTTGAACCTTCTAGTGAAAATTACAGCCGGTCACTGTTCTGGCGGTTTTTGAAGAGAGGTACCAGCTCGCGGAATGAGTCTCGGGAGGGAAAAGGTCTTGCAACTGTGGGTACTGGATATGAATTGGATAAGATATATGGATGGATGAAGGAACTGATTCCTGCTGGTTCAAAATATCCTGCAAATAACAGCACAGAAGGTTGCATTGCCAGAGATCGTCCAACTAACCCTGCAAATAACTTAGCTTCTAAAACCGCTGACTGTTATTCTGATTCAGTCGAATCAAAAGAGGTATCATTGTGCGATAATGCAAGAGTAGTAACTATAGGAAAATCCAGCTCTGTATCCTCTGACTATTTCCTTGGGGCTCTCCATGATTTTAATGCCAATAGTAGTGCTTCAAGAGCTCTAAATTATGTTCTTTGCGCAGATTATCATATTAATTGTTTAGCTCCATGTAAGAGTACATATGAACATTTTGAAAATGACATTGGTGATTTTGATGTACCTAAAAATTCAAGAGAACAACCTCAAAATCTGGTCACTCAGGGCAGAACTGGAATACAAATTCAGTCATCAGCATGCGAAAGACCTCAGTATGCCTTAGCTAAGCAAGAGCATGCTTTTGCGGGTGCATTTGCTGGTATTTTTGTTAGCCTTTCTCTGCATCCTATAGATACAGTAAAGACAATCATCCAATCTTGCCCTGCAGAACAGAAGTCTGTCTCCTTCATTGGAAGATCAATTGTTTCTGAAAGAGGTAAATTCTAGTGTGAAAAGTTGAAGGTGATTGTGCTTGCTGGTAGTTTATTGAACTTGTTCTTCTTCTTGGCTTTCTGTTTAATATTTATCTTGGCAGAATTGGCATCATGTATTGATCGAGATGGAATTTTCAGGCATGACTGGGCTTTATCGTGGAATAGGTAGCAATATTGCATCGTCAGCTCCAATTTCTGCCATTTACACTTTTACATATGAATCAGTTAAAGGATCTTTGCTTCCTCATTTTCCCAAGGTTGCATTTATTCTATTTGCTTTGTCTAACTTTCTTGTTGTTCCTTGTTTTTGAAATGTCTACCCTCTGTGGGCAGGAAAAGATTTAAAAAGGAAATGGATTATGATGCTTAATATTGCTTTTCTGCATGTCTTTTGTGTTATACCTTGATGTGATGTCTATACACCTAAAAGTCTTAACCATTTACTTTTGCAGGAACATCATTCTTTTGCCCATTGCATTGCAGGCGGTTGTGCAAGCATTGCAACTTCCTTTGTTTTTACTCCCAGTGAACGTATAAAGCAGCAGATGCAAATTGGTTCACACTATAACAATTGCTGGTATACCTTTGAGAGCATACTATTAGCTTAGTGTTTGAAGTTCTGTACTTATTTTTCCTGGACACTGTTTTATGTTGTCTTCATAATAGAGAATCCATTCTATTATTGGTTGTCGTTCCTGTGTTACTTAAATATGCCAGTCCTTTGTTACTTTAATATGTCATTCTTTTGTTACTTTAATATGTATTTGCAGGAGTGCACTGGTTGGAATAATTGGAAAAGGTGGTTTTCACTCGTTGTATGCAGGTTGGGGAGCTGTACTCTGTCGGAACATTCCACAGTCAGTGATCAAGGTTAGATCTTTCTACATGCTAGATGTTTTTGCCTGTTCTGTGCACCAGATTTTAGACTAATGATCTTTCTGATCATAACGTAAATTAAACTATGAAATCTAACCGCTTTACAGCTTATGTTGACTCCTGCTATTTGATATTCTACAGCCTCTTTTATGTTAATCTTCTGCTCTACTTTAACATGTGATAATGTCTTTAACATGTGATAATGTGATGCCTCTGGGTTGCAAGATAGTGAAACGCCATAAAAAATCTGGCTGCTTTAGACCTCAAGTTTTAACAAAGATTTTGTTTTTTATGGACTGTCTGCTGATGCTTTTTGATTCAGCATCCAATTCTAAAGATATATTAGCCATTATGCAGTTTTACACATATGAAAGCTTGAAGCCGTTGGTGCTGTCATCTCAAAATTCCAGTGCTCAACCCAATACATTACAAACGGTTTGTTCCTTTCTTTATGCATGCTCCCTTTATAAACCCTCTGCCTGTTGTGTGTAACATTTCCACTTTTTTGTGGTGCTGGCTTGGTGGTTGGCTCATAGCATTTTCTTTTAGTATCTTCAAATCATTTACACGGGATATTCTTAGATAAAGTCCAATCAATGCAGCTAGTTTGCGGAGGATTAGCAGGATCTACTGCAGCCTTATTTACAACTCCTTTTGATGTGGTGAAGACAAGATTGCAGACGCAGGTTTGTAAATGTATTGAATTGTTGTTGTGTAGCCTCATGTGATTCTTGAAAGTTAGATAGTAGAAGTATTACATTTGTCAAGCTCTTATGCACCCATTGAAACACACACACACCCCTCCATCCATATTTGAAACAATGCACTGAAACCTTTTTTGTATTTCCGTTCTGGAATAGCTCTATATGGGTGTATCATGAATCTGACTGTACAATTTAATTGCAAGGATATGTTAGGGACTTTATTATTCAAGATATTTATCATAAAGGAAAGATTGATATTATTCAATGACATGCCATCTATAGATTTTCAACTGATGAGAAGTTTATGTAGTATGTTTTTTTTTTTTTTTACTTTTCTAAAGCCTTTTTGAGTGTGCAATTGTGTAACCTCAAGAGAGTTTGGTGCAAAAAAAGACCTGTCAGTTAGCTGTGTAACTTGAAACTAATTATATTTCTCTATGCGTTGCCTACTATCATCATTAATCTTTTGCACATGTTTCTCTAACAGTGGCATTTTGCAGATTCCTGGATCCATGAGCCCATATGGAAACGTATTTCATGCACTTCAAGAAATAGGCAAGAATGAAGGTTTGAAGGGCCTCTATAGGTACAGTTGATTTGGATCTGCACATTTTCATCTAAGCATGATAATTGTTTTAAAAATTGTTTACACGCTTAAAATGGTGGAACATTTCAAGTTCTTAAGTCATCATCGACGAGTCATAACTTCTATGTGAACAGATAACTCTGCTGTGGCTTTTGAGTTGAAGAATGTCAGGGTGTTAAAAATCTGAAGTTTTTTAGGATGAACTATAGTATCTAGAAGTGTGACATATTTGGCAAATTTATTAGAAGTTTGAGAAGGCAACACACATCTGAGGAGCTTATGACCTGTATGACCGTTCAAACTCTTTGCAGAGTAATTTTAGTTTTTGAATTATCATTTTATAAATTATATTCCCAGCATTGAAACTTGTGATTTGCAGATATTATCAGCTCTGCTTAACCACTATTCTTCTTGTTTCCATGTTCAGGGGATTAACTCCGAGATTGGTTATGTACATGTCTCAAGGAGCACTATTCTTTGCATCATATGAATTTTTGAAAAGATTATTTTCTTTGGAGATGCCACAGTTTAGTGCTTAAAGTATTCAGCACAAAGAAAGGATTGAAGATGATTCAGCATCGTTGCCAATAGCATCATAATCACAATGTTGGCAACCCGTCATCAAGATGATCAGGATTATTTGTGAACAAGTGTGTTCACTTGAAGAATAAAGAAAGAAGATATCTTCGTGGATCATGATTATTTTGTGAACTGTGTTGATTGGAATTGGAAGAATAAAGGAATGAGAGAGTCCATCAAGGGAACCGTGGACTGGAAATGGATGCTGTACCTGCAACATGAAGTGGATTTTTGTCTTTGCCATTCACCTCAGCTAAATATGATATTCCATGCTATTCTAGCCTCTCTCGGGTTTCTGGAAAACATCGACCAGGATATGAACCAAATTCTTGGTGTTTACATTATCGAAAAACCAATGCTGTTCTGGTGCTGCTTTTTGTTTCACAGAGAATGTAGTAGTGGATGAATAATGGAACCAACACTAACGCTATTTTGAATCCAAATTCTTTTTAGTCCAATCACTGTAATTTTTTAAAGATATATTAATTAGCTAAGCACTGGAAGCATTTCAACAATGATTTCAATGTGTTTCTCTCAGCTGACTTTACTATTGATAATTGTTTTCAACTTTCCAGTCACCGGTTCTTGTTTCTTGAATCCAACCACGTACGGTGCCCCCAAGCGGCGTTTACCTTATAATTATGTTGTATAAATATTTTAATTATGCATGACCTTACAAGCGTGTCGTTGTAGTATAGTGGTAAGTATTCCCGCCTGTCACGCGGGTGACCCGGGTTCGATCCCCGGCAACGGCGACTGACTTTTTAAGTTGAGCTAATTTTATTTGTCAGCGTATATATGACCTCTATATTGTACTTTAGCCCTGCAGATTCAGAAACTTTCTACTCCGGTCCCTGTAGTTTAAAATCTGCGATGTTGGTCTTATAAATTATAAAAAGATCCAGTGTGGCTCTTGATTGGTAAATAACTTACGAAATTCCCACTTTTACATTTAACTTTTTTTTTCAACTTTTCAATTTCTTTCTTTCATCTGTATCTTCTAGACCACTATATTCATGCAATAATAATAATAATAATTAAAAAAACCGATTAAGGCTGTGCTGAAACTGTATGAAAATAATAGGAATAACATTGAGACACTTTGAGTTATGGGAAACGTTGTTGAATATGTAGTGGCTAAAATAAATTAAATAACCGATACTTTTTTAATATATTTCATTTTTCCCAAGCCACATAGCCATGCCGGAGGAGGCACGAGGTGTTGTTTCAGCTGAGAAAAAAGGACAGTGAGTATCAAAGTATGCTACTGTAAGTATTAGCTTAGCAATTCCATGAAAGCCAAAAAAGATGACATGAAGGCCAAGGATGTAAGAATTTGTTTAGTGCACGGTCACTGTCATGGGAGCATGCTCTTTGGGACAGAACATGTCAAGATTTTCTTACTTAAGCAAGGACATGTCCTGCAAAAGTTAAACCACAGCATGGCTCTGTCATGATTCTCATTAAGGACATCAAGAATCTGGGAAGCCGATGTTTTCGGACTCCCATCCCAAGTGTGAGAATTTATTGAGTTAGAGAGGGGGGAAATACTCAAGAGGTAATTGCATCACTGCGTGAAATATTTAACCATGGAGAACAAACAAGGATAAAGTAACCCATTATTCAAAATTTTGAAGTTACAATATGGTTTTGTGAACAAATATTTTGAACTGCCTGCCTCCAAATACATTAGTGATGAACGCTTCTAAAAACCATCTGATATCTACTCCCCTTGGCACCATATCCTCAAATATAATACAAATAAGAACAAGACCCCCCTCTTATCTTTCCAATTAGTGTTTTTCCCTTCCTGTCAAGTTACAATTATGGACAGTGATACGTTTCTATACTATTTCTAGCTAGTTGAAAAATGGAAGAACAAAATAGAATCAAATTATACATTGAAGTATTCTGATGAGCACAGCTGTGCAAGGGTTTCAAAAGCATTTTCAAACTCCCAGCTTAGTCACCCTGGCAAAGATTGCTGCAACCGGCTTCCTGCCAAACCCTTTTAGATCATGAAAACCTCTTTCTTCATTGAATTTCTTTTGGTTCTGGATCTTTGCAAGCCTGGTCAGTTTCGCTAGAGGAAGCATTCAGTATGACGTTGAGGCTATACCCGAGCAATTGGAGAAAAGGGAGGGTTAAGCACGTAAGATTGCTTGATCCCTTCCACTTTCTTGGATGCTTTCCTTTTCTCCTCCTCAGTGACTGATTCAATGAAGAACTTCACTTCCTCCTCCATAAGCATTTTCAGTGAATTGCAATGTGATAACCGATTGCCTCTTTCCTCTCCAGTCACACCAGTGGCTTTTGTACCATGCAATACGGCAACACAGATGGAAAATGCTTGTAATGTGGATAATTGTGCATGGAAATCAACAGCATACTGACCCTCTTCAAGAACAGTCATGGTCATTGCTGGTATATTATTCTCTTTCATTCCCTGCACAAAAATCAGAATCTTGTTATAGGTAGGAACTATGGAGAGACTAATTGCATGATTCATATTACCAATAAAGCAAAGTTGCCCGTATTTGGGGCATAGATTCTTTTATCCAAGTGTAAGATTTCCATTCTATCCATGTCAGCAATGTAAAACATCTTCGAGTATGAACTAGGAAACTTACCTGAAGAAAAAGTTCCAAAGGCCGCTGATTATCCAAGAGTGGTTCGTCTTCAGCACATTGGATGCCTGGATTGCCAAAAACTGTAAGGGGACAGGCCATATCCCAGCCACCACAGTCACAGCCTCCACCAGATCTCCATCTTTCAAGCAATGAAGAAGGACCCCGACCATCACCCCTTGGCAAACTATGTTTTCCAGTTGGAATCACCACCTTCACCTTCTCTTGATTTTCTTCATCACGGATAGTTTTCATCCTTTGCTCGCCAACAGAAAGGTTGAGCAGATTCGAATGCATTTTATCACTACCCTTGTCCCCCCTTTTGTATTTCAGGCTCTCTCTCTTTGCAAATGGGAGTTTAATAACAACGGCTGCTATTTCGAGGTCTGGATGCAAAACTGCAGCTGCCCATGGATAAGGATTGGAAGAATCAAGGTCGCCTCTATCAAAAGCATGTTGAGGTTGATGTTTGAACTTCGCTGCATCAGAGTTGCCATCCATCTCATGACTTCCACCAACCAAGCCTGGTTTGGCACCTATGTCAGGTCTAACTCCAGGGGATTCTTCAGTAGAAACTCTTTGTCTTGCATGGACATTATCGTACAACACAAACTCTGTCACCAGAGAGTTGTCAAAGTTCCCCCCATCTTTTAATTCTGAACATAAATAACATGAAACTTGCATCTGCCCCACCACCGACGATTCCTTATTTCCATCACTCAACCCCCGTCCTGTGGCGTTGCTCTTTTTTCTATTAGAAATGGAGTGAAATGTATAGACCCAGTTAAATGCATTATTTGCTTTCCATGTCTTAGCCACCAGAACTTCTTCAGGGCGATTCAATGAGAACTCGAAAAAAGGCACCCCGTGCTTAATTTCCATCTTCAGACAACCATGTAGGTGAACTGGTGAACACACTACAGCTGAATGATGGTGATCTTTCTTGACATTCTGAGAACCAAAATCTGATTTCTGAGCTGTATGTGAAAAGTCATGGAACAAAGATCTCCGAAATGTCTGATTCCTTCCCATGTTTGACATCCCAGTGGTTTCGGCATCACTTGGTTCAGGTACATGACAAAACGGACTGCGGATAGACTTTGATTTTGTGAATGGATCGAACATCTTTCGGATGGGACTAAATTGGGACTCTGAGATGGCTCGAGTAGAGAAATCGCTTTCTGAAGAACAAGGTGAACAGGGCATTTCTACCTTAGCACAGACTGGTTGGTGGTATGTCAGAGCTGTATCTCTTTCCAGAAGTTCATTTCCATCATTTAGTGGACCAACCACCTTTTCGCATTTGAAGTTTGGATTCCCAATCGAGTCACTCCGTACAGCTCCAACAGAATGTTTGTCTCTCTTATCCAAATTTGGACAGATTTCAATGAAGTCATCTGATGAGCGTGGTTCTACACAAGGTCTTCGAACAAACTTAGAATTCGAGTTTGAGTTTACAGAGCTTGCAAGAGATCTCTTCGGCATGCTCTCTTCATCTAAGCTACACAGAGAGTCAACAATCCTGAAAGAAAATGAGGTGTCACTAGCACGGGAAAGTTCAATTGTTCTCCTCCCCCCATTAGAACCCATTTCCTTCGTTCTCCTTACTTCTCTGGAGCTTTGATATATGGAGCCTCGCTTCAGCTCTATGTTACCTTGTAGACCGACAGGTCTAGATGGAACATTCTTACAAGAGGAACTACGGTAATGACGGAAGCTAATGTCAGTGAAGCCCTCCTTCATCCTCAAAATATCATCTTTACGTGTGAGTTTGCCATTTGCATTTCTCTTTTCTGCTTTTGAGCAACGTCGATGCGGAAGAACAGTATTAGGACTCAGATCTGAGGTGCTACTCTTCTCAGAATCCAACTCCATCTCCAGTTCCATTAATAGATCCACAATCCTAAGAAAGAACAAATCCAAAATAAGAAGAAAAATATGTTAATATCTGAAGAAGCCAAAAAACAAAAGACCCAGCAATGCGATAGTAGCAATGTCTGATTATAAAACTCACAGTACCCCCAAAAACAAGAAATAGAAGCCAACTTATCTGACAACTAAACGTTGCCAGAGACCGATAGTATTAATAGAGAATCAATAAAAATTATCAGCATTTAAGAGGATTGTTTAATTGTCATCATATGCATTTATTTTTACACTAAATTTGACATCCAGCTACAAACAACAAATAGCTATCTGCTTCCAAGTAAACTGTACAAATCACACATGAAACGGAAAAACAGACAATAAAAAATAGCCGCCTAGTAAGAACTTATCAAGCCAGCACATTCTCATTTACAAATACCAATCTGCTCACTTTAAAGTTTAAAGAGCCGTCTCTGATATTCTAATTTTGAAGAGCTAACGCAAAAGTTGAAGAACTATTATGACGACCTTAAAAAAAAAAATTACTTCAAAAAGCATGCTCCCCATTTGATGATTCCTAAGTTTGAGATCACAAAAAACCTCAAAAGAAACTAACTTTGATGATCCATAAAACTGAAAAACTTGAATTAACAAGGAATCCTATGATCTCTATAAATTTAACTCCCCAAAAGAGTAAAGTTGCAGACATGAAGGCTGCATACAATTATTAGCAACAACTTTATCTTCACTTGCATTCTAAGCCAAAGAAAAAAAAGAAAAGAAATGTTGAGAAAAAAACGAACTTGAGGAAATGCCATACCCCACTGGATCTCACGGCTGTGAATTCAAAGAAAAACCCAGCAACAAGTAGCTGTAATCATATCCTTCCAATCTCTTCAAGCTAAAGCCTTTTATCAATAGAAACAAAAAGGTCAAAAAAACAATCCTTAAGAACAGTCAGCAATGACCCCAAAGAGTGTTTACACTCTCAAAGTATCAACAAAAGTACAAAAGGAAAAGAAAACAAGAAGTAGACCAATGACAGTAAAGCATAATAAACACAAAAAGTGGGAGAGAGGGGAAGAGTGCATGCCTTGGTTTTAGTTACAGAGAGAGTGTAATGTGTCTTTGTTTCTATAGAATATAGAGTGGAGTCTCACTCTCTCGCCCACTCACGTGACAAAGGGTTGCAATGAGAGACAGAGAGCTGCAAAGCTTCTGCGCATGTCTACTAAAAAAGCCATCTTGTGTTCAAGTCATGATTTGCAGCCTAGCTATGTTGTTGCCTGTGTTTCTTTTTGTGCTTTGCTTTGTTTTGTTTTTGCCTTTACTTTTTTGTCTGAATTATATGGCCAGTTTTAGATGGGGCACTCATGTATGCAAAGACATTTATACCCTTATTTAAAAGCGGAATTCATTTCTTGGGTGAGGGTGATTCTGGTTATTTGGATGTGTTTTCAATTTTAAGAAGGCAGTTGAATTTTATATGATAAAATTATAATATTTTTTATTATTATTAACATGGATATTAAATTAGTTTGCGCGTACTTGATTAATCTTACGGGTACTAAAGTTAACAACCATGTAATCTTTCAATGACTATCATATTAGCAAGTTTTTCTTGAATACATTAGTGAACATATTATTTACCTTTATTTTATATATAAGTGTATAATTTTCTTTTTCATTTCTCCTTCCTTTGTATAAGATTTTTTAAATAGAAGTAACTTAAAGTGGTACTAATTAAATATATGGATAGTTTATGTGTAAATATATTTATATTTTAATTAATAAATTTTTGACATCTACTGAAAATTAAACACACGTAATCTATATTGTCACGCATGCATATACAAATAGGGAAATCAAGATATTTATATCAAGCTAAAATATAAAATATGAGGAAATTTTAAAATTAAATACATTGAATTATAATTTTCTATAAAGGTTTATTGTAACAAAATTTTATTAAACTAATAGAAAGTTCATATCATAAACTTTAGTTTAAAATACATATTAAATAATTTTCAGTAAATATATATAAAAAAAACCCCAAGAAACCCATTTCCTATACTAGATTAACCCATGTCACTATAGAAGTTTTATTATTTGATTCTTTATTATTTTTCAACCAAGTCTTTTTTTAATAAAATTACAAAATCAAATGATACATTATTATTTTTAAAAAAATTAATAATATTAGCATTTTTATTATCATTTTTTAGAATATTGTTTTGTTATTCTTCACTGTTTATCTTTTATGAATTTAATCTTAGATTCATGACTAGACTGGTTTCAAATATTAAGATGAATTAATTTTTTTTGTTCTTTAATTAAAAACTGATCTTAGTATTTCTTTTATTTCTTTTAAATTGAGTTATCATGATCTTGTGTCTATGGTGGTGAGATTAGAGGGTTAACTTGTATATTTTTTTCCATTATTTTCTAATTATTATTTTTTTAAATGAAAATCAAGAGGGTTAACTTATTACTTAGGAGTGATATATTATACCTGGGGGAGCATACTACTAATTTTTTAATTAAAATGAGACGGTGTGCCGGATTCACTGTGACATCTTATTATCTTATTATCTTATTGTTTTGGGAATAACATATATCAAGACAAGATGGCGACTACATTTAATTTTAGCTGTTTCGAGTAATTAAACTAATAATTGGTATTAGAGTACCAAAATGCAGGTCTAATTCTACTGTAATTACAACTAAGTCCTCAACGTCTTGAAGCTGTGAAATTGTTAGATGGCATGAATGGCCATCTGCAAGGAGCAAACTTCCAATATAGCAAGTAAAAGAAAACAAAATTGGAAATCATAAGCAAATTATTTATACCATTTACAAGTGGCTCGAGATTCATGGAACTGGTTCTTAAACTCTCTTCTCCTGTGATTACTACATCATATGGATGAACTAAAGTTTAGTTGAAGTGGTCCTAGACGTAAATAAAGTGGTCCGAATTGATGTAAAAACCTGCATCCAACATTCTTGAATTGAATGGGAAGAATTATTAATTTTTCTCTCCAGTATACTCCATGGATTTTCCACAAGTTCGAGAACACAACGATTTGTTTCAAGGCATTCAAGTCCCCAGCAACGTGTATAGTTCATGTGATACCCCCCATCTTGTTTTTTTTTAATAATATGCTATTCATGTGATAATTGATGTAATATAGAGCATCAAAATCTACAGACCAGTTAAATTCACTCCGTCAAGGTTAAATATACTATTAATCAATGAATATAGCAGATATCATCTCTCTCTCTCTCGCTCTCTCAAAAGTGCTAAGCTAAAAAGCTCATGTAAGAAATAGCTCATGCGCGTGCATGCCTAGAGCATATCACTTCGAAGAAAACATAATGGAACCTCCACGCACTTGAACAATAGAGTGCTTGAAACCTAAAGAACGGCTCACAAGGATGATTGGTATTTTCTTTCTCTCTTTCTTGCCGCCCGTGCAAACCAACAAGAAGATATTTGCAACGCTCATTTTGCCAGAAACCGTACTATTCCGAATAAAGTTTATCCATTTCGGCAGAGATCCAAATAACTTCAGCTATTTCAGTAACTATGCATTTATATAAAATTGATTCAAGAACAAATCGAGACTTGCTGTCATTAGGTACAGATAACTTCTATCCTGCAGTGATCAGGTAGAGCTCCTAAGGTCAGAAGTATTACTAACATAATCCTACTCCTGTACAGCAACTCTTAGTTAATTTTTAGATAACTATACTTGGAACTTCAGGAATGTGCAAAACTATGCATAACCCACTAAGGACATCTGCACAATCAAGCAAATTCCTGGCAGTGTTTATTATTCAGCATTCTTTTGAGTTTCAGAACTCTCTTCAACCTTGACCTTGCTAAATGATCTCTGGTTTTCCAACACGGGCATGTATGGTTCACTTGTTTTCTTAAGGAATTCAGTCGCCTTATCAGATTCACAGGGACTCACTAGCTTCTTCTCAACCTCATCAAACTTGGCAGTTGCCCATGGTGCAGTGCCTACACTTCTGGCAGAATTCGGGGTGTCTATTAATAGCATAGATACCTCATCCCTGGATGCATACCAGGAATTGCCACACGCAATGCACTCCAGCTGAAAAAAAATACCCTGAAAGTTAACTGACTTAAATATGGCAGTTCATTTACATGGACAATTCCTTCTAGCTATTGGAGATTGCAATTCAGAGTTGTATTATAGTCCAATCATTCAAAATAACACAGTTTGTTTGTCACGTTAATGTTCTCGATGACCCAGTTAAGACGTCATATCAGTAGAGAGATGGAAAGGCATGCATTGTCTTACATAAACATTTTTTAAGATTTGATGCTTCCATGGAAAATGGCTTGTGGAGTACAAGTTGCCAAGGGAATTTGGCAGAGCCAAGTCTTCCGGCACAGATGCCCATTGAGATTACATGCTGCTAATGCAAAGTACATAACCTTATTGGATTGGGGACTAGCACTACTGGCAACGAGTTTAAGAAGACATAGCTATCAAACACGAATATCTGCAAGCTAGCTTAGCAACTGAAAGAGTAGCAAGCATTATAAAGCCAACTTGTTAAGGTCCAACAGAAAGGCAAACCCTAGGAAGTTCCAACTGATAATCCAAACATGCAAATTGGTTTTCAATTCCGTGTCTGGTCCCGGTAATCATTGAATATAACAAGACAAAGAATACGGAGAAAGAAAAGGAAAGATTTTGATAAAAAGGAGCTACTGTTCTTCAACATATAAGCAAACGATTTATACAAGAGAATAACTTGTGGTTTTTATTTTCTTTTTTATGGCAACAGACAGTTAACATTTTGTCTGTTGAACTTATTGCCTTCTGAAGTTGTTCACTATCATAGATCACCAATGGAAATCTGAAATGCAATCTGAGTTACCATGGTCAGCAAAATTTTGACTTGCAAGCCAATATTTCATATGGGGATTTAATAAATGCACAAGAAGACTGAACAAGGACTACCAATTAATTTACCAGACACGGAAAAGCAGATGAGACCAGGTGTCTACAACTTGGCTGTATGAACATATTATGCAACTGTGCATGAAATGCATCTCTAGAGTTCAAAATATTAGCACGTCTAACATGTCACTTTATGCATTGGGTGCTTGCACCCTAGCTCGTTAGATGTAATACAGTCAGAAAGGCAATGCAACATGCTAAATATTTGAAATTAATGTCAATCTAAAAAATAATAGCAAGTAGAAAAAAAGGTTCGGGTGTGAAGAAAACCTGGTAGCGGGCTCCATGTCCTGCTTGGATTACATCCCTTAGTCGCACTTTAAACTCGCTGCATCTTGAGCAACGAGCATCGGTCATCTGATACACAAGCAAACAGGTTAGCCAAGCAATGAGCACAAGCACCCATCCAAGTGTACAGCCAAAAAATCTATCCAACACCTCAAAGTTAAAACCAAAGTGTGGCAAAAAGAAGCAACCTGCATGCGCTCTGACTCATCAGGCTCCTTCTTTGCAGTTTCCTCAGCTGTTAAACCCTCCTGCAGATAAGTTTGTTAATTCATACAATTTATAACATTTGTACATATTCCAGAACAAGATCATAATAGCAGAAATAATCAAAATAATGCCAAGCAGGCAGATATAGAGCTTATACCTTCAACTCATTTGGTGACATGTTCAGCATTTTTGAGGGTTCCAACTCTTTGTTTAGAAGACGGCGGGCTAGAAATGCATTATTCTGCCAAGAATAAATGGAAAACATTTTAGGTAAAGAAGATTGGTATCAATATCCTCAGCAAAAGAAGGTGGCATGCTCAGTCAAAAGTTGAATACTAAACACCATTAGTTTGAAAATTCATCTTGTTCCACAGCAAAGTCTTAATCATGTGAATTTGGACCATACTCCACACCCTATGATCAATACCGCTTAAGACAATCCTACTAGAATGCTTAGTTTTCCCTTTAAAAGCATTTCACCAAATGCTTTTGATAAAATTTCAATCTTTCATTTAAATACGCCAGTAAATACATATGTATTAGCACCATTGATATTCAGAGTATGCTTGTTTTCTCTTTTAAAAACCATTTCATTCACATGCAAACAGGAAAAACTTCAATAGTTTATTTTGTTTAACAGCTTAACACGTATATACGTGCATCACTAATATACAGATGTAAAGAAAAAGCAACTACAGTCCCTCAACATGACTGACATCTTTTATGAAGACTGAACTCAACTCCATTGCACCTTTATTCCCATACTGAGCAGAAGGGAAGAAGAGTATCCACATGGGGTGAACCCCCGGAGAATAACAACCTTGATAGAGAGTGAGAGCAAGACTAACCTTGAGGTTGAACGCTAGCTGGCGCAGCTTTTGATTATATTTCTGAAAATCAGAGGAAAGAGCATCATGTGAGGCCTTCTCAAGAGCACTTACTGCAGGAACAGCTGCATCCAGCCAGGGAAAAGACTTGCCAACCTGTCATTTACAATTAGAGCACTAGAGTCAAAACATCTTCAAGATTGTCAAATTTCCATCTCTAATCTCCTCCTACTAATCAAGATACAAAAAATGGAATTCAATGTCATATGCCAAAGCTAAGTGCAAAAACTCATTATACACCTTCGCACTATTTTCTTCGGATCCATTTGCAGCTCCCTGGGACTTCTGCTCTTTTTTATGGTCACCACCATCAGAACCACCTTTTAGCTTACCATCATCAAGTGTGCAGTTAGGAGAACTGCACATATATTGAATACTCTGAAGAAGCCGCTCCAACCACTTGTCTCGAAGGGTATCTCCAGTCAGGGCATCAAACTTTACTAAGATGGCATGATATTCTGAATCATTACTTGGGCAGCTTCCTGGTGTTTCAGCTTTTAAATTATCAGGTCTGCCAGTTGCTTCTTCCTCCCTGGTCACATCAAGAGGTGAAACATTCTTTCTCCTCAGAGTTCTTTTTGCCTTTACTGGATCTTCCTGTTCAGGAGCAGCAGTGGGAGCATCTTCAATTTCAATGTCAGGAAGGTCTCCCATCCTTGATAGAGTTTTCTGAACAAGAAGATCAATCCCGTGCTGTTTATTATATTCATAATCCTTGTCAGTAAGCTTCCAAAGCTTCCTCTCCACAGTGTCATACACTTTCTGGACAATAAAGCCAGGATATTGTTTGCGATTTGGCAGCTGTTTGTGAATTGGGACAAAATGCACAACACACTTGTGCATGACAGACTCTGCTGGAACCTCATCATGATGAAAACTATAAAAGAGCTCTCTAGTATCACGTGACTGCCAGCTTCCACCACCTTTTCTCTCAGCTTCCTCAGGGCGATAAAACCACTGCCCAGTGACCATCATGCTGCCGTGCTTAGTTTGAGAAATATCCTATCAACAGAATAACAATTCCATTGGTCTCAAAGGAAGGTGATGACAGAAATCATACATACTAAATACAAAATCAAAACAATCTGAATGGTTTACATCATCAAGATGAAATGACTAAATGAGTCCTATGTTCACCAGGCAGCATATGAATTATGTTAAATAGAACAAACTCAGTCAGCAACAGAACTACAATGAAATTGGCCAAACAGTGTGTACTTAAGAATCTTTTACCAGAGAGATCCATGAAATAATAAAATGCGAGACAACAATTTACGAAATTAATTTCCAATTCGGCGTGCAATAGAAGTTTATCGCATGCCCAAAAGTGAAAGAAAATAAGTTGGAATATGAATAATTAAATCGCCGAGGTATGCAAGCCACGTCCCATTTCCAACTAGTGGTTGGGAAATAAAAAATGAAAAGAAATGAACAGACAGAAATACATTAATATGGAATAACAGGGTCTTCTCATAAGCTTGAGTGTAAACAAAAAGATGCTCCCATTTAAAATATGATAGGACCAAATTCCCAAACTTAATTGATGTTCAGAATTTATCACCGTTTCATTTTGGAAATATTTTAGTATATCACTCATGTGTTCGGATATATTTTAGAATATTATTCATTTAAGCCCATCACCTATTATTTAGTAAAGGGTCGACAGCATATCATACTATTGTGAAATCTGTCAAAACATAACTGCTCATCATTAGAATCAAACATCACCAAAATATTATTGATTTCAAACCAGTACAAAATCTGTGCATGAACTCCTGAAAATTTGCACAGTTAACACAAAAAAATTCTCATTATCAAGGAAAACAGAAAATCAATATTTTGCTTCACCACCAAGCCATCCATCATTAAAGAGAAAATAATGAATGATAAAGGGTAGGAGGAAAAACCACATGAAATTCAAAATAGGATATCCATGCATGAGATACAAATCCACCAAATATGATACAGAACACATGAGGAATTAAAATAACAAGTAATTCCATGAGTTACCTTGATAATTGCCACATAAGGTTTTTGCTCTTTATCTTCAGGAACTAGAAGGACAGGATCCTCCTGCAGAATAGCCAGAGGAAAAACAAATAAATAACCACGATGATTCATTATATGACAATTAGGGAAGAACAGTAAAAACAACTATGATTCCATGAAGTTCCTCAAAACCACAGCTGCATTTACTGATTAAATAGGGCTAGAAAAACAGCTGACAGCTTAAATCTTAAAATGTACAATTGTATACTTCCTTCAAATTTTGCAGGAGCAGAAACAGCACCAATAGCTAAACTGATTGCCAGCAACAAACCAATATTACCAAAATATGGTTACAGCAAACCCCAAAAGCAATCAATCAAAACATATGTATAATCCTAGATTCCAGCAAAGCTTCTCAAAACGATGAATACATTAGAATCAATAAATCAAATAGTGCATAACACAAAAAAAAAGAATAAAGAATCTAAATTCCACCAACCATCATCATTTCAATTTCTTGTGATTCTGAACAACAGCCACATTAAGCCTGTCACTGGACTTTACAAGTCATTCTCCTTCCCCAATTCTTTTTAGCACACTCAAACTCCATAATCTAATCAACTAAAATAACCAGGTGCAGAACAAAAATCAAGGGATCCATAAAGTAAAGCACACAACAGCTCAACAAAATAACAAAAAACAAACACAAATTCAATCTAAGCTTGAATGTTCCCTGTTTTTGTCAGAGCCGAGGATAACCTAGGCCAAAGTGTTTCCAGAACTAAATCCAGCATATATATCTATCCCGATCACAAACACAAACTCCACTAAACCCTTCAAAAACCAAAACTGATGTCAAAACACAAGGCCGAAATTTAACTAAACAAAACATACTTAAAAACCTTAAATCCACCAAATAAACCTCCCAGACCAATCAAAACCAAACGGACAAAAATCCCCTATTAAACCCCAAATTCACCATGCCTGCCACATTCACAAGTTCAAATAACTTCTAGCGAACAACCAAAGTGCTAAAACAGCTAAAACAATGCGAAGAATCATTCAAAGAACAAAACCAATTGGCAAAATTAAAGCGCAAAACCTAATCTTTCTCCAAAAATTGTAGCTAAGAAAAAAACCCTAATTACACTAATTAAAATAAATAAATAACTCACGAGCTCATATCGATTCCCATCAAACTCGAAAGCATCAAAATGAGTTCTCCTCCCTCTCCCTTTCCCCGAAACCCTAGTCAATACCCCAGCCGGCTTCGCATCCTCCTGCGGCACCTCTTCCACCTCTACTTCCTCCTCCGATTTCTCCTCTCTTACTTTCTTCCTCGGTCTCCCTCTCCTTCTCGTCACTGCTACTTCTTCTTCTTCTTGAAGCTCTATCTTCTTCCTCTTCCTCTCCATCTCGCTGTTGTTTACAGGCTTTGTCTTTGTTAATAATGACGGTGCCTTTGGTGGCGCCTCCTCTTCTTCATCGCTGGTGGAGACTTGAGCGAATCTTCGGTTTCCCATTTTATTTTGATTTATCCGGTGAGTTTGTTGCTGCAACAAGACTTGGTTTTTGCGGTGGTGCAGATAAGTATATCCAGGCCAAGCAAGGAGGAGTTAGCCGTTGGATGCTTTGTATAGGAAAGATGACGATAACACCGAAATGGTCTTACAATTTAATTAAATTACATCTATCCCATGCAATCACATTGTCGGCAAACCAAGAATGTCTAGTCAACGCTGCTGGTATTATTAAAAAAATAGGACAAACATTTCCGCATTCTTGTTACGGTCTTGGATTTTGACTTTTTTCAATTTCATTCAATTTGCTCTTAATCATCTTTTTTTTTTTCAATTATATCCTTAATTAAAACATTTTAGATCTTTAATTTAACAATTTATTGCAAATTCATCATTGATTCTCATAATTATACAATTTTGATCAATTTAGCTCTTAATTTTGATTTTTTTATTTTAATAAGTTTTTAATTGAGTTCTTAATTTGATCAAATGATTCAAATTCATGGTTGCCTCTTCAATTTTTCTAATTTAGAAGGTCAAATTAAGTCTTTTTTCTTTGATTTCTATTCAATCAAATTCTCAACTGTTTTTACTCATTATCGGTCAAATTTCAACCTCGACTATGTTTTTTATTTTTGTATTTTTAATTTGTCTTTGTATTTTTTGTTTTTGTTTTGCATTTTCATGTTTTCAAGATTTTTTGAGACAAAAATTAAATAAAAAGTGATTAAAATTAACTAAAATTACTGAAAAGATATTTAAAAATAAAGGGTCAAAAATTGAATTACAACATCCTCCATGTATGATTTCATGCAAATAAAAGCAAAACTTAACATATGAATCAATATCAAGTGCAAATATGAAATAGCAAAAAATAAAGTCTGAGAGCTAAAATTAAAAAAAAAAAACTATAAAATGATTAGTGTTGTTCACGTTGATTAGACCATGTGAGAAGGGAAGTAGTAGCATAAAACAAAACTAGATGGTTTGGGGCCTGGGAGAACAAAACAATTTAGGAGCAAACAATTGAAGCAAACATGAAGCTAGGAAGCAAATGTAACGGATAAAAACAACGGGATAATGCAGAACGAACAAAAGCCTAGAATTTCATAAAATTTTCTCTAATGAAAATAAGGACGTTGCAATCGGATGACTAGAGTAACCCCTTGTGATTCTTGCCCCCTGTATTAAACACAAGAATGCATGTCCTACTTGCATAACTCTGGATTAGTCAAATCAATTATGTTCATTGCTGTCAATCATTTCATTCTTTCTTTTACTTGATGTCCTAAGTTATTTTAGCACCTATTGCAGCAATATGCCTTTTGGATTCCTCTGATTACTCGCATCCTAATCTATTGTTCTTTCACAGAACATTGGGAAGAACAGAAATGCTAGTTATGGTCCTTGTCAGTTATTTTCCAGAGCTTCTGCTCTACAGCATCATAAATTTGCCGGACGATAAACCCAGGATGTTTTCTGCAATCTGGAAGCTGCTTGTTGGCGGGGATAAAATGCACCACACACTTGTGCATTACACATTTTGCTGGAACCTCAACATGATGGGTACTGTAGAACAGCTCCCTGGTATCACGTATCTGCCAGTTTCCACCACCCTTTTTCTTAGCATCTTCGGGGTGATAAAACAGTTGTCCAGTGACCATCACCATACCATCAATGGTCTGAGTAATGTCCTGTCATCATGATAACAGGCATGTTGGTTTCAATGGAAAAGGATGATATGGAAGTTGTTTATGCGCTAAATATAAAATGAAGGCAAGCTCAATTAATTCACTTGAAAAGATTGGGAGAAATTTAGATCGGTTGACAATCAGTTGCTTATCATTTATTAAAGACATCCGAGCATGCCAGTAACGCATGAATTGCAATATTTATGCAGAACAGTAACAACTCAAAGAACCTTTTCATCCCTACAAACAGAGAATCATGTTTATGCTTTAACACTAGCTTATTTAGCATCAAAAGCAAATACGAGGAACAAAGTGAAAATGAAAAAAATGTGCAAATATCCAATTTAAATATGAATGGCATAAGTGCGTGTCCACCAGATGGGTCAACGAACAAAAAAAGAGGATCAATGAGAAGCCTATGACACACCACAAAGCAATTCCAAGCAATTACCTTGATAATTACAATGTCAGGCTTTTGCTCTTTAGTTTCAGGAGCTAGAAGTACAGGATCTTCCTGCAGAAAAGCAAAAGCAGAAACTGAGAAATATAATTCGTTGATGACATGAACAATTAAAGAATATAAAAAAAAAAAAGCAAATGCAACCATGATTCCACCAAGGTCTCAAAACCAGCGTGCATTCCCACGTCAAATTTAAACACACAAACAGTTGAAAATTTAAAGTTCAAATTGTCCAATTAGCTAACCTAACTTCACCTCAACAAACCCAACACACTAAATAAGGGATTTTTCAAACATTAAAACCCCGGATGCAATCAATGAAACTAACTGCAGTCTCATTCCAACATAGCAGCTCAAAACCACTGCTGCATTTGAACCAGTAAATCAAAGAAAACAGGTAATTCGAAGACAAGAAATGAGAAATCTGAATACCATAAAAAAATCAATTCCTTTTCTTGTAATAGTACATTTTCTTCAAGCCACTTCAAGTTCAAGCTAGGGAGACTTCGCCCCGCTTTTTCAGGCCCTCACGCAAACTCCAAATTCTTACGAATACAGGTCCAGAATAAAAACCACATTGATAAAGAAAACAGATCAAACATTAGATAGCCAAAAACAAACAGGTACAGCCTTCGCAACACATGAGAATGAAACAACTGACATTGAAAAGCTCTAAACTTTCATATCTTCCTCACTTATTTTGAGCAAGCAACAAACCTAAACCCAATTCCCTCCTGATTTAACAACAAAAAAAAAATTAAAAATAACCTCCAGCACTCAATAACAAGCACAAACTCAAAAGCCCTTCAACAAAGAGACCAATAGCAACTAGATATCCAAGGCGAGAGGTTAACCCAAAAAATTACTTAAAACCCCAAAATCCCACCAAGAAAAAGTCAAAAAAGCTAGCAAACCAAACGCAAGACCCAATTTCTTTCCAGCTTTAACCCTAAACACACTGAATAAAAAAACCAAAACTTTCAATTCAAACACAAAACGTCGAAACCCATTCATGTTGTCATGAAAAAAATCACTCACAATAGTGTAACGGTTTCCGGAAAACTCGAAAACCTTGTAGTGACTTTTCTTCTCGCTTCCTTCTCCTGAAAACCTAACTCGTTTCCCAACCGGTTTGGGATCCTCCAGCGACGCCTCCTCATCCTCATCCTCTTCTGGGGGAAGTATCTCACCCTCTTCATGTTCATTTGACATTTCTTCTTCCTCTTCCTCTTCGCTCGTTGAGATCTGCGCGAATTTTCGGAGTCTCATTCTCTGATTCTCTCCGCAATTTGGCTGCCGCCTGGTGTTGCGCCACTGTTCCCATTTCAAGAGGATTTGACCACTTGGGGCCTAGGAGGAGAGTAAATTACAGAAATGACATGAATGTAGGGATTTGATAACTGTTTCCATTACTAGAGCACGTAGTCATGAAATGTAAAATATATCCTTTTAATATATTTTTTAAAAAAAAAACATTTTAAAAAACAATGTAAAATATTATCCTCGTTGAGGGAGATTTTATTGCATTGGTGGTCAGTATTTGTGCAGTATCTGCAGCAACCTGATGATGCAGTTGCTGAAGGAAATTGAAGATGAGTTTTTGCAAAGGGACAGAGAAAAAGAAAAGAGTAGGACAACTGAACTGAGAATGGAAGCATTGCTGACGACTTTCTTCTGGCTATAATCTTGTCAAAAGCCATGTTTTGGTAAGATAGTTTTCATTTTCATCCTCTAATTAAGGTGGAATGTATTAGATAGTGTTGTTGGTTCTTAGATAGTAAGGTTTATTTGTTCTCTTCCAGAATGGAGTCTATTTTACATACCCCAGCCATTTCCAGTATGGTTGCTTCACGAAATCAATCTTTAATCTCACCTCAAAGGTTTATTTAATTTTTTTACGAGAAAAAATACTAACAATATCTGAATAGTTTTTTTTATTTTTTTTAAAAAATAATCCACCCGGCAGAACAACAATCTAGTAACCATCTACACAGAGTACCTTGGTGAAAAATTGAAAAGCATTAAAGCCCAAACTTCTATGTTGCTAACGAAAATACAGAAGTAAATCCAAAACTTTGTTTTGCTGGAACCTTTTCTTCCCTCAAGATTGTTTATGTTGCAGTAAAAAAACAATTGGCCATGATCTTACCAGCAGTCTTCATTGTTAAGAAGATTTTTCTATTTTACACAAAACAATGGCTTTGTCAGGGTTTTAATTTTTCGACTCCTATTGTGCTCTTTTCTCCACAATTTCCTTCAGGCTTGTCCAAGATTTTCTCTTTCTTTTACTTGATGTGCTGACAGTGTTTTCAGCATCCATTGCAGCAGAATCGCCTTCAGATTGCTCTGGTTTTTTAGCTGATCTATTTCTCTTTTTCTTCGTGGCATCCAGCAGAGAAAATCTGCCGCTTGGGAGTGGAGTAGCTGGACTGCTTGTGATTGAAGCGCTCATGGATATTGCAGGTAAAGCTGTCTCATCAATCTTAATTATCTCGTCTGTCTTAACTCTTGGAAATGGAGTTGCTGGACTGTCTGTGATGGAAGTATCCACAGATATTGCAGGCAAAGCTGTCTCGGCTATCTTGTATATCTCATCTGTCTTAATCCTCGGAAATGGATTTGCTGGATTGTTCGTCATGGAAGTACCCAGAGATATTGCAGGCAGAGCTGGCCCGTCGATCTTAACTATCTCACCTTTGCTACTTGTGCCTTTCTCCAAGTTGGCAGACTTCTGAAGCACGGACTTGGTTGGTTTAGCTTGTGGCTTGGGCTTGGGCGGACATATTTCTTTCATGTGGCCTTTAGGAGTTCCTCTCTTTAGATTAATATGTAAACAGTGGTGGCATTTGTAGACGACATTATTCTTCGTCGAAGTACTAAATCTCTTGTGTCGACGCCTTGCCTTTGATTGATTCTTTTCAATTTGTGTTGTGCAGTTAAAGCCAGGTCGAAGAAATGTCCCGCACCTGCGAAACAAAGGATATCCAATTAGGATGAAAAAATCCTACTGATCATGACAAGATTGAATTTCAACCAAAAAAAAAAGGGAGGAGGTGTCAAGCAAATAAGCTCAGCTGGACCAGCTAAACCACATTTGTAAGATTATGCGTTCAACTAGAGACCGCAGTTGAAAGATTATGCATTCAAGTAGAACGCCATTTTCATACAAGCAGAAATTCGAGTCAAAAGTAATTGAATAACGCTGCTAACAAACGAGGAAGTCAATATCCATTGCAATGGCAAAAACAAGCACCATAGAAGCACACTGCTCTGCAACCACAGTGTGAAACTAGTGAAAAAAAATCCAATCTCAAGCCTATTTCGTAATCAAATGTTTGCACGATGACTTGAAAAGCTAACAATATTTCACAACCTACTAAGCAGTGTAATTTCTTCAGCTTAAGCCAGCGCGAATTCATCAGCAAACTTCTAATTCATCCATTCAAGTAAAAACAATTGCGTTGAACCCATATTAAAACACACAAGAAACAGAAACATAAAACATAAAAGTCTAAGAAACCGTTTTGCCAACACAATCAAGCTCAGACGTTTAAGACTAACCTCTGACACTGAAACAGAGCAGAAGGGTCAAGTGGGACACCCAAAGCCTCTGCAGAAGACGCAAACTGACGCCCAAAAAAGGCAGCAAGAGAAGGGATTGAAGCTTCTTCAGTAGCCCATGATGCAAGATTCTGCAAGTGTTCAAGTCTCAATAATGACCTGGGATTGTGATTTCCGCCTTTTGCACTCAGTGCGAAAGACTTGTTAGACGCTGTTAGCGTGTTCAGTGGTGGCTTTTTGCTGGCTCCCCCTCCTCCTCTCTTTCCCATGGGTTTGTTTCTTTTAAGAGTTTTATCGAACAGCTGGTAGAGGAAAACGGAGAGTAAGAAGATAGGGAGGAGCTTAGGTTTTTGGCCTGGATGAAGGAATAAAGGATTGTTGATAACGACGTCGTGTCAAACGTTATGGTGATTTTTTCTGGGGACGCGTGTTTTTTTCTCCATAAAAAAACTACCCTTTGTTTTCAACCATTTCTACAAATTATTTGTGCAGGGATTTTTTAATAAATTGAACATGGGATTTGGATTTTGGAGCATTGGGGAGTTTTTGGTTTGATTTTAGCCCAAACTAATTTTATTATTAATTTTCTTATTTAAGTTGATAAACATAAAAAAAAGAAAATAAATAACAAAAAAATGTCGGTTATTAATTACTCGACATTGTAAATATAAGCTATTTGGTTATTAAAAAAAAACATTTTCAATCATGTTACGTGCTTCAGTAGAACAGATATACACGTGGATTTCAATGGTAAATATGAAAGGTTTGACACAACTGTTATCAAGCATCTAATTGTACTAGGATTAAGAGAGGTGGAGTCTAAATAAATACTCGTGTGCTTAAATTGAATAAATTTTATAGACAAAGGAATACTCAATTGTCTATATAAATTATGCAATTCTACGATAGATTCAAGCGTAATAAGAACTCACGAGGGATATTAATCAATATATATATATATATTAAAAAAATTAAAGCTCGCTTAAATTTATATTCATTCTAAAAGAAAGAGCCAAGAAGAGTCAAGACTCGCGGGCCTATAGCCCAACGTGTTTGAGCCACTATAATGAAGAGCCCAAGAGCATTGGTAGGGCCTTGGTTTTTTATTTTTAAATTTTTAATGTCATTTACTCTTATTTATTTTTTTTTAAAAAAAAAGAAATAAGTTGTTGATATGTTGCTAGCCAAGATAGATGACGTATCGTCTGTAATCCTAAATTTTAGACACTAAAATGGTGGCTGAAAATCAGGACAGTGACATTTTTGACCAAAATAACCCATTTTAAAAGCTATTTTTACCTATAAAAACATTACAATCACACTTATAACACCCAAAAACCATTTTATTAACTCCAAATACCTAAAAAATAGCCTAAAAACCCGAAATCAGACAGAGTTAATTTTTATTTTCTTGACTTAGATCTGGTTTTTCATGCAATATGAAGGGTCCAAACAACCACCACGAAGTCCAGTTCATCTCATAGAACTCATTGACATCAATAAAAACTATTTTAGTGGTTGAAAAGGCAATGAACAATGACATTCTCTCTCATCGTTGAAATCTAACAACCCCTCTTTCTGTTCTCTTTGACTGTAAATTAAAAAATAATACAAATAAACTTGTGTATCAAAAATGATTTTAAAAAATTTAAAGAAATCTAAATTATATAAATTATGTTATTTTCAAATACCAATGATCTAAGTATATTTTTCATATAATCTATGGCATGTCATCTATGTCTGACCTTATTTTTATTTCAATCATATTTCTTTTAATTTCATTATTAATTAAGAAATTAGAGGTAATTTACTTTCAGATCAAATAGTATAAAATAAAACTTTTAGTAACAAAATAAATTATATAATCCCCCTGTATTCTATAGTCTATAATACAATAATAATAGTAACTGACGCGTGCCCAGCAAGCTGGACCCTTTTCTCCTTGTAAAAAAGTCTGGGTGTAATTATAAACCACAGAAAACAACTACCATTCCTTCAACAATAAGCATCACACACACTCGGAGATATTCACATATCCTTCCTCCCTCGAAGTATCTAGCCACTCCCCTCTCCTTCTCCAATCCCACCCATCGAATATTTAATCAACGATTACTTCACAGGTTCTTCATTCCCCCCTTTTCCACTCTAAAATTGATAAAAAAAATTCCATAATTTAGAGGCTTTCTTATTTGTTGTGTATTAGCCTTCTGGGGTGAGTTTTTATCGGTTTTACAGCTGTTTATGTTGTTTCTTTGAGGTTTTAGATTGTCGGGGTTAATGGGCTATGCCTGGTTTGGCTTTTAAGCAAGCAAGTTGCTTTCTTTTTAGTGTAAGAAAGCTTTGCTTTATTCTGGTCTCTTTTTAAGGTTTTAGAGAATACTATTATTATAGGAATTTGTATAGCTTTCTATCTAAAAGTTCAGGTATTGAATTGATGTTTATTTGTGTAATTATAATTACTGCTGTGTAAATTTTAAGTTGTGTACGGTACTCTAGGGATTGAATTAGGGGAAATTTAGTTTAGATTCGAGTTGAAATTTGTTGGTGGGTTTGCCTATTTTGAGAACTGGTAAACATGGCGGATTCAGTTGCTGCAGCATCTCTTATTGGATATAGGCCACTGTGTGGGGGATTGTCTGTCAAGGATACTTCTTACAGGAGAAAGTCTTTGAGTAGTTGTCGGTGTCCGATAAAAGAAGCCGTGGGTAAAAGGCTTGTTTATTCTTCTCCTATGTTGCCAAGATTGAAAATTGATAGGTTAGTTAATACCTCAATTAAGGCTCTGGCAACAGAGCTCACGAAAAAGGTGTATTCATACAGGGAGGAAGAGAGAATACCACGGACTTGGAATTACCGAGTTGATACTGGTGTTGATAGAAAACCAGGTTTGTGGCCACCAGAGAACAGAGCGGATAATGCTTTGTTGCATAATCCCTTGATTCGACAAGAAAGGATGGGTTGCAGTTGGCTGGGTGCTATATTTGAGTGGGAGGGTGTGATAATTGAGGACAATCCTGATCTCGAGAGGCAAGCTTGGCTTGCTCTTTCCCGAGAAGAAGGAAAACCCACTCCTCCAGCTTTTATTTTGAGACGAGTAGACGGGATGAAGAATGAGCAAGCGATTTCTGAAGTCTTGTGTTGGTCGAGAGACCCGCCAGAGATGAAAAGAATGGCTACAAGGAAGGAAGAAATCTACCAATCTCTTCAAGGTGGGATATACAGATTACGAACTGGCTCAAAGGAGTTTGTGAATATTTTGATGCATTACAAGATACCAATGGCATTGGTTTCCACGCGTCCAAGAAAAACTCTCGAGAGTGCAATTGGAACTGTCGGGATTGAAGGGTATTTCACTGCTATTGTAGCAGCAGAAGATGTTCACAGGGGGAAGCCTGATCCGGAGATGTTTATTTATGCAGCCCAGCTTCTAAACTTTATACCACAGCGCTGTATTGTGTTTGGGAACTCTAATCAAACCGTGGAGGCTGCACACGATGCTTTTATGAAGTGTGTTGCTATTGCTAGTAAGCATCCCGTGTATGAGCTTGGTGCTGCAGACTTGGTGGTGAGGAAACTAGATGAACTTTCAATTGTTGATCTGAAGAATCTTGCTGATATTGAATCGCCAGAATTTGGGCCTGTTGAGCTAGAGACGGAGCTGGAGCCTGAGGAGGATAATGATCGATCTACCTCAGCGGGAGTTGATGATATCTTCTGGTAACTCTTATGAATTGTACAGTTTATTTTGTGCTTTATCCAATTCTTGATGAAAATAGTTCCATATCGCCCCCCCCCCCCCCCCCCCCCTAGAATCACTGCAAAATGGTGAATCCCTTGCCGTGTAGAAGGGATAAAAAAAGATTAAAAGTAGAAAGAGGGAAATACAAGAAAAGGTCAAAAAAAGAAGGAAAAAAAAATGGTGGTCTACATTGGACTAGAATTACATTATGATGTATCACCCGTACAACGTATATAGTTGTGTTTTCAATAATTTGTTTGCGGTGCTTCATTCTGTTTCTGTTTGGACCTTTAGAATCAATTCAACTGTACGTATAAGAATCATTAAGATCATTGCTCAATGTTCCCCCTGTTGATCATATTGTTTAACAATTCTCAACAGCAGAATTGCTTAAGATGATCAGGTCGAGAGCCTGGTTTGTAACAATTGGCACGATTCCTTGGAGGTTGAAGTTGCTTCATAAAATCTTTGGTTTCTCAGAGGTCTGGGATGTTTGGCTGAGCAGTTAGACATCTGTAATATAATTGCTTGCCGCGGTTGTGCTCTAACCAAGGAACCAATGATTCGACTTCGAAAATTATTAGATGACTCCAGGTAAAATCATTGACAACATTATAGCACTAGCGTTTGTGGCAAAAGTGGCTCCTTTTGTCATGCTCTCAACAATTCTTTGGTAATTTTACTTGAAAGTTGGAATGGCGTCGTATTTGGTCTTCACAAGGCTGGGGATTCGGTTCCTGTTCTATCCGGTATCACTTGGTTCGGTCCGCGGTTTCTTTGTTACCATTTGGGTTCTAATCCAAAGGGGCCGATGACCAGCATGTTTTAGAGTCCCCGTTGACATTCCGACAGGAGAATGAAAAATAAGTTTGAGAACTAAAAAGTTAAGACATGATACTGTAAAAATTAAAAACTTTATGAACTAAATTATACCTTTTCACACCTTAAGAATAATAATAAAAAAAAAAACACATTATTCCAGTAAAGTCTACCATAAAAACCATAAACCAGTTAATTTATTTTATAGTATGACTACATGCCTATTTGAAATTTATGCTGTAAATTCAAGTTTATAGCAACTAAAAAAAAAAGTCACTGTCTCGTGTCAAACAATGATGACAGTCGACCCAAACTTACATAATAGTAGAAGACTAGAAGGATGGAAGACAGGACTTGTATGTTGGGTATACTTTGGGCCATGTTTTATATGTTCGGATCCATGACATGTGTTGGGCTTTACATTCCCTTGCTCTCACCTTTCTATCCGCAATTATCATAAATGTTGCCTTATCTTAAAGTTATCACTTTTTTAGTGATTCGGAATTATATAAAAACCCAATTTATATAATAATAAAAAAAAGTGAAAATAATTGGAAAAAAAAATAGAAGAGAAAAGGGATGGAAAACAAAGGGTAAAAGAAAACAATTTGTATTAGGAAACATGAGAATGCAAGTAAAGGGGGACAAAGCACACCAAATGAAGGTGGGAAATCCCTCCTAATGATCAAAAGAAATCCGCAAAATGACGAGGGAAAGAAACAGCAAGAAGGAAGATACCATAGCAATGGTGCAGATTGCATTAATATAAAAAAATTATACAGTAGAAAAGGCATCCCAATATTAGACTATATATTGCGTATTAGAAGAGAAACAACCCTTGCACGAGATTTTACTCTGTAGCACGACGACAAGGTGAAAAGGTAGGGGAGATAAACTCAGGGGCCCAATTTAACATGTAGAGGAGCCGAAATAGAAGAAGGTGAACAGTAGCTTTAAGAAGGACTGTAGTAAAGGAAATTGACTTGTAAATTATTTTGCTGAGCCCAGGTACGATGCCAGGAAAACTCGGCGGCCTAGCTGATCACAAATGCTATTGAAGAAATAATGTGAGAAAAAAGCAAAGCTCAAAAGCTAACATGCTAAAATTATAAGGAATGCGAAAGGGGAAACCCGAGAAGCACGAACAAAATGCAGGAAAAGCTAGTTCAAAATTGCAGTGAGTGGTAAAAAGAAACGGTGGGCAATTAAGAGTTGACAGAAAACACAACGTGCATGCACCTACTCGTAAGAACAGAGTCATAAAGAATCGTATGAGGCAAAAAAGGTAATGAAAAGGACTCGTGCATGGGGAAGTTTTCAAGGAATGCGAGACTAAGAATGGCAGAAGATAAAAATTGAAATGCATCATCAACTTCAGAAAATGCAAGGATTTGGTGGTTAGCACGGAGGCCAGGTGCATTGAAAACGATGGAAAAGCTATAATGTTGATTGATAAGCCATTGTAGACCTGTACACACCAAACAGAGAGCAAGGGGAAAGAAGCATAAAGCCACATCGGCCATGATAAAAGCAAGCTCTGTTAGATCTAAGCATGTTCACCATGCTAGGTTTGGTAAAATTAAAGACGCCCTTAAGACCTTGCAGCTCGAAGTTTCAGCCCAGTAAAAACTTTTTTTTGAGTTTGTATAAGTAAGTGGTTATTTTTTAAAGTGTTTTTTTATAATAAATTGAAATAATATATTTTTTATTTTTAATATTAGAATATTAAAATAATATGAAAATTAAAATGTTTTCAAAAATACTGATATAAAAGACGTCCAGATTGAATTAACAAGAGGAGAGAAATGGAAAGCAATTAAAAAGCGGGAATTACACGACTCGCCAGTAACTGAGGCTGATATTGGTGGGTCCCGCACAGTGGACCTCTGGTTTGGAGAGAGACCAAACACGCTTTACATGAAACGAAGAAGCCACCTCGTGCACATGGCAAAATGTCTAGAAAGCCATGCCCCACTCCATTTAGTGGGGAGAAAAAAAGGGCAAGATAGTAAAGTCAAGGAGACAACAACCCTGGCAATTAATATAAAAAAAGACGCAGTAAAACGCAGCCACAAACAAAAAGGTGAGACCCTTAAAAAGAAACCCTCGAAGTTTAGTTTAATTACATAGAAAGCCTGGAAACTGTTCCTTACCAGCTCCCATATAATAGCACTCATGATGGTACATCCGGTAAATGCCCCGCTGCTTTGTTTAGCTTTGTTTTTTTTTTCTTTTTTAATTTAATGAATACTTAATAAAAATGAAAGTGACCCGTGGAAAGTTACATTCACAATTTGTTTTTGCTTTAAATTTTATTTTTTTAATGTTTTTATATATTAATGTTAAAAGTTAAATTTTAAAAAATAAAAAATATTATTTTAATATGAATAGAACAATCAAAATAACACACGGCTCTAAATCGGTACAGATTTTCCTAGAAACGGCATGTTAGCATTAAAATAATATTATATATATATATATATATATATTTAGTTTGGACTGTAATGGCTGTTGAAATATTCGGCTTTCAACTAGAAAATTATTTTTTAAGTACGAAGCCACTTGTCTTTTTATCAGTGGTCAGGTGTAAGCCGCCGAGCAGTAACCCATTCCAAGAAACGTGTACGTATTTTCATTCATCATTTTCGTTGACTATTTGGCATAAATTTTACAGGATTGATTCACAAGAATTATGTATAATTTTCAATTGCAATGCTTTTATGTTTATTTTTTTTAAAATTGGTTTCCCATTTTGTTTTTGTTTTTATTTTAATTGTAGACTTCATTTTTTTTATTGTTTTTTTTTATATTTCTTTTGAATTATTTTCTTTTCTCTTCAATTTCATCATTTAGCACTTGATTCTATTTAATTTTTTATATCAAATTTGATCCTTGTTCTTTTTATTGTTATTTAAAAAAAAATCAATTTCATCCCTCATTATTTATTTTATTTTATCTTATGTTAGATTTGATCTTTATTTTTTTAATTACTTTTTATTTGCTCTGGTTCCTTTTTTAAAATTGGTTTTACATTTTGTTTTTATTTTAATTATAGTCCTCATTATTTTGATTGTTTTTTATTTGTTTTGAATCCTTTTTTTATTGATTTTGTTTATTCAATTTATCCCTTAACATTTGATCCTATTTGATTTTTATATCAAATTTGGTCCTTGTTCTTTTTATTGTTATTTTTTTAAAAAAAATTAATTTTTAATTTCTTCCCTTGTCATTTTATTTCATTTATTTCATTTTATTTTATATCAGATTTAGTCCTCATTTTTTTAATTTTTTTTTTGTTTGTTTTGGTTGTGTTTTTTAAAAAAATAATTTTATTTTATCCTTCAACATTTAATTTGTTGAGAACTAGGCTTCATTATATTTTTTGGTGCGGTGATCGCAGTCTTGTGACTCAGGTTACATGTATGAAATGTTAGCCTGAATTAATACTAGTCTTTTTTTTTCACCGGTTTTTTTTTAATTTCATCATTCAACATTGGGTTTATTGAATATTAAACTTCTTTATTTTTTTTGTTTTGCTTTTGTGATGATAACTTTGTCTCATGATCCGAGCCATGCATCTTCCATGTTCGCTAAGATTGGCTCAGCACTTTTACATCATTCTATTTTATATCAAGTTTATTCCTCGTTCTTTTTATTACTTTTTTTTTCTTTTAAAAAAAATAATTATTTTATTCTTTAATTATCATCCTTCAACATTAGATTTATTAAAAATCAAGTTTTTTTTTATAATATGATCATCTTGATCTCATAAACCGGGTCACAAATATGAGATGTTAACCCAGATTAACATCAATTTTTTTAATGTTTTTTTATATTATTTTCTTAATTTTAACTTTCAACATTGAATTGATTAAAAATTTAGCTTTTTTATATATATATAGTTGCTTTCTATAAAGATGACTTGGCCTCACTATCCGAGTCATGAGTTTGCCATGCAAACTCGAATTGATTTGGGATTTTTTTGTTATTTTCATTTTTTTTTTTTTGCCTTTAGCATTTAGTTATCTTGGAATATATATATTCTCATTTTACAAGCTTTCCTTTTCTGTTGGTCATGTTTTCTCTTTAAATTCACTGCATTTACTCTCGTTGTTTTTTTTTTTTATCATATGATTAAATTAAACTATTTTATTCTACCTAATAGTGTCCATAATTCGAGTCATACAATTTTATTTTTTTAAAAAAAAACATTAACAGTGCTTAAACATTACTTTTTAAATTAAAAAATTAACTTGGCCGCGATGAATCACGTGCCACCTATCTAGTAAAAAATGAAATTGTACTATACTCCACCATTGCCACCTTTCATGGTATGCATGAATTTCTCAAATTGACATTAAAATTTTACAAGTATAATTGAATGTTTATCCTTGTGTAGTTTTTTTTCCGAGAATTTTTATCCTATTGTTATAATCACCAAAAGGGAAAAAGAGTTCCAAGAAAAATTATAAGACAAAAGAAAAATGTGACCTGCTTCTCTTGAATTTTATGGTTGAGTTGAGTATTGCTGCTGCCTTCCATTTTTCTTGCATCATCTTCTTATGCGCATTGTGCCACAAAGAAAGAAATAGGAAAAACATTTATTTTGTATTTTTTGTAACTGTAGAGAAAAAGAGACTACTGTTGAGATTTTTTTATAGAGGAAACTAGGTGGATACCGCGCTACGCGGCAAGCTCACTTTTTATTTTCATAAAAATTAATGTAAATATTTATAATATAAAAAATAATATTTTTTAATATTTATAATAATTGTTTTTTCAAATTTATCAATTATTTTATTAAAAATATTAATTATAATAAAAATAATAATAATTGTAACACAAATAATACTATTTTTGATATGAATATTTAGAATAATAATAAAAATAATAATATTTATAACATTAATAATTATATTAAGAATTTCAAGGATGATTACAACACATAATAATATTTTTTATATCAATACTTTGAGTTATAATAAAAATAATACTATTTTTGATCTGAACACTTTGAATTATAAGAGAAAAAATAATATTTATAACACACATTATTATATTAACACATGTGGGTGGGCGCAAACGCGTCCAGACCCAACTTGGAGGTGGGAGTGGACGCGTCCAGCCCCAACATCAAATTAGGCGTGGACGCGTCCAGATCTAACTTGGGTGTGGGCATGGCTGGGTGCTCCAAGTTGGGCATGGATGCGTCCAGGGTCCACGCCCACCTTGGAGTTGAGCGCGGGTGCGTCCACACCCAACTTGTGTATGGGCGAGGATGTGTCCACACCTAACTTGGGGTGCACATGGATAATAATAATAATAATAATAATACAAATGATAATATTTTTAATGTTCACACTATTAGTTATAATAAAAATAATAATATTTATAACATAAATAATACTATTTTTGATATGAATATTTAGAATAATAATAAAAATAATAATATTTATAACATTAATAATTATATTAAGAATTTCAAGGATGATTACAACACATAATAATATTTTTTATATCAATACTTTGAGTTATAATAAAAATAATACTATTTTTGATCTGAACACTTTGAATTATAAGAGAAAAAATAATATTTATAACACACATTATTATATTAACACATGTGGGTGGGCGCAAACGCGTCCAGACCCAACTTGGAGGCGGGAGTGGACGCGTCTAGCCCAACTTGGGGTTGAGAGTGGACGCGTCCAGCCCCAACATCAAATTAGGCGTGGAAGCGTCCAGACCTAACTTGAGTGTGGGCGTGGCTGGGTGCTCCAAGTTGGGCATGGATGCATCCAGGGTCCACGCCCACCTTGGAGTTGAGCGCAGGTGCGTCCACACCCAACTTGGGGTGCACATGGATAATAATAATAATAATACAAATGATAATATTTTTAATATTCACACTATTAGTTATAATAAAAATAATAATATTTATAATATAAATAATTATATTAAGAATTTCAAGAATGATTACAACACAAATAATAATATTTTTATATCAATACTTTGAGTTATAATAAAAATAATAATATTTATAATACAAATAATACTATTTTTTATTTGAACACTTTGAATTATAAGAGAAAAAAATAATATTTATAACACACATTATTATTATATTAACACATGTGGTTGGGCACGGACGCGTTCAGACCCAACATAAGGGTGGTTGTGGACGCGTCCAGCCCCAACCTCAAGTTGGACATGGACGCGTCCAGCCCCAACCTCAAGTTGGACATGGACGCGTCCAGACCTAACCTGGGGTTGGGCGTGGATGCCTAATCGCCCAACTTGGGGTGGGCGGGTCCACGCCCAACTCGGGTTTGGGCGTGGCTGTGTCCAGCCCTTGCGCCATGTGGCACTCTGGTCTGTCCCGTGCAAGGGCAGGGCTGCCCATGCGCCTTGTGGCGCTCGGTCTACCTCGCACAAGGGCCAGTCAGCCGAAGTGCCAGGTGTCCTTACATGGGCAGCGCCAGCGCCATGTGCTCACTTCCCATGACCTGCAGCCCCACCCAAACTTGTTGTGACAATTTTCCCCCAACCATCCATTTAATGTCAAATGCACCCCAGCAAAAAGACATCTACATCCCTTCCCCGCTACCATTGCAACTTTTTGTGTCAGGAGTTGGACTGTCATTACACTGTTCCAATCTACAGTGATTTGTGTCTATGTAAACAGTAATAGAAACACTGAGTCCTTTTAATATATTACGTAATAACCAAAGATTATTTCGTAAAGATATATTAAATAATAACGCACAAATGTAAACTCATATATACAATAAATTAACACTTTTTAGATGTATTTTAATATGATAATATAAAAAAATCTAAAAAATATATTATCTTGTTAGTAATATGTCTGGAGAGCAAATGACCAATTTGATTACAAGCAATATGTCGTACATAATTTTTAATTCAAACTAATAAGCTCCATTGTTAGTGGGAAAATGCCAGGAATCTTCGTTGTTGTGCGCTAATCTAATATTTTTATTCTAACCTTTTCCACAAAAAAAATATAATTTATTCTTGCATCACTGGATTTCTAGATCGGAGACCCCATGTCCCTATGCTGTTGCGGTCATCAAATACATCATCGTCCTTGTCCTGTATTTCCTCGCAGTTGACGGCGGCCGGAGCTTATTTAAGATAACTTAGTACAGTGATTAAGACGTTGCTCGGTCGCTGGATTCAAGTCTTTCTAAAGTCAAATAATTTACAGAGGGATACGGTTAATATAAAAAAATGTAATTTTATTATTATAAAAAATAGCACATTCTCATGAAATTTAAACAAATATAAAAATGGAATATGACAAAATGAAATCTTCAACGTAGAGACTTCCCAATAAATTTTCTTATAGTCAATGAACACTTGATAAAATGGTCAGATGTTCTTATTTTTTTTTCCCTCTCTCTTTTTATGCTTGAATTCCAGTCTTGTGATGAGTTAGTCAATATTAATTTTTATGAGTAATTTTCATGTCACCCAAGCTGTAACTCCTACAAAATTATTATATTATACTACATATTTAAAAGAATTAAAGGTTTTTATAATTTATACAAAGTAATAAAATAAATTAATATATTTATTTAATTCAAATAATAGCTCAGTTGGTTAGTAAGTTTGATTTGCTGTTGAAATGTCAAATGCCAGGTCTAATCCTTTTTAATTATTCTTTTTTGGGTTTTTTAACACTCCAAAAATCTTTTTACTAGATTCTCTTAATTTTAAGTTTTAAAATGGTTTTTAAATATTATTATAATTTTTTATTTGAATCTTAATATTTGTTTTTCAATTCCTATGTATATGATATGAAATTAATAATATCAATAATAAATTATTCATTAAAATTTGATTAAAATTATTTTTTTACTTTCAAAGTTTTTAAATACATTTTCGACATGATTTTACCATGTTTATGCTTTTTTTCTTTAATCTTTCAATTACACATGAAATATGAATATACTATTTTAATTTTTTTTTGTTAACTTACCTTAATAATTATAAAATATTTTTTTTAAACAATAATTATAGTTAAAAATCTTGTGTTTGCTAAGATAAATAAGAGATACGTTAATAAAAAAAAATTAACTTAATTGAATTTTTTTCAAAACAACTATTTTTTTAAGATAATAATAATGCCAAAAAATTCACTAAAATTTGAACTTTTCTTACTTGTTTCCTCGCAACACAGTGAAGACGGACAAACTACTAAGATGTATGTACCATTGTATTAGTTAAGAAATATTTTTAAACTAGTTTACACATTAATTAAGGTATTTTGCATATGCTTGGAGAATCTATAAAAGTGCTGACGTGTAAGAAGCCCAGCAGAAGTGGACCATAAAAGCAATTAAGCAATGCAATATGCAGCCTTGCAGTGCCGCACTCATTTTTAATCTTCTCGTCTCTTCACTTTCACCGCAAAACCAACCCAACAAAAGCTCTCTCCTTTCTTAGCTATCGCTCTCTCAAAAATTTCTCCTTTTTGATACTCTTCAATCCATCAAAACCTGCCACTATTATTACCTTAATCTAATCACTGCGAGCCCTAGAATTCCTTTTGTTTTCTCTTGCTCTTCAAGGTAAAAATTCTGTCTTTTATGTGAACAAGTGCATTCTTTTATAAGGTTTTTTTTGGTTCATTTGATGCCTTGATCGTGTTACTGGTCTTTTGTCGCGAAAACCTTTTTTGTTTTATTGTTTTTCTAATATAGTGTTAGAAATGTAATGGGAATCAATGACTATTGTGTTTGTTGAATGGTGAATTGGGTATTGTGAAACTAAGGAGAAGTGGAGGATTTTATTTTTTATGCCAAAATTCTCTTTTTTTTTTCGTTTCTGATTTACGTGAAGGGATTTTGTTATTGATACTTAGTTGGATAAGCTAATCTGGGTTCTGTTTATCCTGAGATGATATGCAGTGAAGTAGATGCCTCGAGCGTTTTCTGATTTTTGAATATTGAATATGTATGTGAATTTGAAATGGACAGCAAAGTTTTCAAAATAAGTGTATCATGTAAACTTATTGGAAGTACGCTCATGAACTTTTTTGTGTTTTGGTTACTGAAAATATAAGTGGTGAAGTTGAAAAGGGGCATTATGTGAAACTATTGAATGTATGAGATATGTCTTTATTTTTGGTTCCAATATGACCTGCAATGGCTAAAATTTAGTATTTTTGGTTCCAATATGACCTGCAATGGCTAAAATTTAGAAGGTGCATAGATGTTACCTTGAAGAACCATGTGAAACAATGTGAGTGAATTTATTTTGGAGCTGCAATGCACTTTGAGTCTGGCTGAATAAGTTCTGTATAACTAACTTTCCCGATGTTTTACATTTGGTTGACATGTAATTTGTTTGTGTTCATAATTTTCTCTCTGGATGCTTGATTCCTATTCGTGTTGACTTTATAAGTTGTAATTGAAAGGATGGATGTGGGTTGTTGCAGGCATGACGCTGGTTTCCCAGGCTGGTCCATCATACTGTATACCTACTGATATAAGCCGCTGTAAAACTGCACAAAATGTGGTTATTGGTATGGCTAGTAACATTGATGCATCTAAGCTGAAGGAAACACCCGCCAGATTCTCTTCATTATCATGTAATTCTAGCAAGACACCTAAGATTCTGAGTTCAGAGAGTCTGTCCGTAGGAATGAAAAGAGGGCATCAATTTGTTGTCGCCGCAAGCCCTCCTACAGAAGATGCTGTCGTTGCCACAGAA
Source organism: Populus trichocarpa (assembly GCF_000002775.5). NCBI lineage: Eukaryota > Viridiplantae > Streptophyta > Magnoliopsida > Malpighiales > Salicaceae > Populus > Populus trichocarpa. The sequence goes on along the minus strand of NC_037287.2, from coordinate 14,638,977 downwards.
CCACTAACGAAAGAGGATCTTATTAGATACCTTGCCTCTGGTTGCAAGCCTAAGGAAAATTGGAGGTAAATTTTCAGTTCCTGATCATAGTTGGATTAGGGTGGTATCGTCTTCTTGCTGGAGACCTTGTCACTGATTGCATCCCCGAGGAAAAATGGTATATTGTTAAAATCATGCATATGGATAAAAGACTCTTCTTTGGCCCATTCCACCGTTCCTAAATTCTGCAAATCGTAGTGGTTCCTGAATTCTTGCAATTCAAATACTCTGACACAAATCATGTTTGTATCTACCAAAGGTCAATTATGATCGAACATATAGTGGGAAGGTTTTGTTGTGCTTGTACCCTTCTGACTAGTCTATCTCATACTGTAGTGCTTCGTATGCTTTTCAAGTTGTAAGTCCAAGCACCTTCTGTTAAAGAAGAGTTCTTCCTTCGTCCTTGCTAACAACCTCGTTTATATCCCATTTCATTTTGTTTTCATTGATACTCAATTCTATCGGGGTCTTTATATTTGATTTCTTGTTTTACCTGTACCCAAGGTATTTGCTTGTTTACATGTGTTACTTTTGCAGAATAGGTACAGAACATGAGAAGTTTGGTTTTGAGATTGGAACTTTGCGCCCTATGAAATATGAACAGATTGCAGAGTTGCTTCATGGTATTGCTGAGAGATTTGACTGGGACAAAATAATGGAAGGTGACACCATCATAGGACTTAAACAGGTAAAATGGTCATCATGTTTATCTTCATTGCTTTTCCATAGCTGATTGCATCTCATTCTTATGCATATCATATACTTTGTTCTGGACTTCTTTTCTACTGTTTATATACAAGCTAGATGCATCTCTTACAATGGAATTCTTTGTGCTGCTTTCTCAAACGGCACGTGAGTTGTTGATTATGTGCTTTTAATTATTGTGCCCAGGAGAAGCAAAGCATATCATTAGAGCCTGGTGGTCAGTTTGAGCTCAGTGGAGCACCTGTAGAAACTTTGCATCAAACTTGTGCAGAAGTTAATTCACACCTTTATCAGGTAAATTGAGATCGTTATACTTTTTTAGCATTTGCATGACTTGTGTTGAGGTTAATTCAACTTCTAGGTTTGTTGTGGTATAGGACAAGTGTCTTTTTTCCAAATGACGTCTGAGAAACATCTAAATGATCTGTTTCCATAAAAAAATATGTTTTTCTTCATGTTTTGCCAAAAAAAGGTATATGTGCATAGTTCTGTGGTCTACCTGATTCCAGTTCACCGTCCAAAACATATCGGATCAGATTATTCATTTTTATGCTTCAAATCCTTTTCTCTCTAGAATTTTTCATTCCTTTACATCAACTCTTTATGTTTATCTTATAACTTTCTCGAATTAATTTTGGGTCGATCTTGACTTGGATTCTATTAATTGTTGGCATTATAATTTTATTATTGTATGAATGAATATGATATTGCTTGGTGGTACTTATCTCTTTTCAAATGCCTAATGAAACGCCTGCACACACACAATACATCCTATTGAGCTTGACTTATGTTAATTTCTCCAGGTGAAAGCTGTTGCAGAGGAAATGGGAATTGGATTCTTAGGAATTGGCTTCCAGCCTAAATGGGTACTCAAAGACATACCTATTATGCCCAAGGTATAATCATTCAATCAATTTATACTTTCTTTTATCCAATTAACTTACATGGAAATATAAAATGGATAATTGAGGAAAGTAAAAGGTAATAGTTGTCACAGAATTAGCTTGAACATGCTTTTCATATAAGACAAATGTGCCCTTATAAACTTTTTAAGTGAGTTTTTGCGTCACTAACAAAAGGGATGGAATAAATAAAATTATGATCATATGGATTTATATTCATGGTTTTTATATTGTTTCATTGGTTTCCTGTTTGCCTTTTGCATGTCGAACCTTCATAGAAGGGATGGATCTAGGACTATTCAGATAGGGGGGAGGGGGTGAAAATTCCTTTCCCTATGAAAAAGTAGAGGAAAAAAAGTACTTAGATATGTCAACTCATTATCTTTTGTAAGACACAAAATAAATTAAACGTCTTTAAGGATTCAAACTAAAATTTTGTAAGAAAAGAGGACCAAATGGGTCGTCTTCTAATAAGGAAAGCTAATTTTCTATCTTTGGAGGGTTAAAATTATTGATGAAAAAGGCTTTCAAGGGAAAACAGTTATATTTTTCAGGGATTAAATGAAAATTTTCTATACAACAGAACCTAATATGCTGTATTAGCAGGGGGGAGGGGCAGGGCAACCCCTGGTCCCCCATGGATTTGTCCTTCCTTCACAGTATGCTACAAATGCTTCCTTCTTTGTTAAATATGGCAGATTGTGTCTCTGAGCTTTCACATATCTATGCCAATCTCTTGGGAATTGTTTAGTTTTGTGGCTTTAAGCTGACTATTCAGCCAACTACACCCCCCTAGTATTTTCTTGCTATAAGCTATCTAAAGTTGTATATGTAGACTGATTTAAATGTTCATGTCAAGAGGAAAGAGCCTCTAGAAATTTGCGGACTGCTTTAAGTATTGGATTTGTCAAAGGATCCTTTCCAATCTATCATGTGAGTCTGTGACACACCATCAGTGATATTTAATATATGTTTATTATCCCTGCAGTACTAGGCCTTTCAATTAATCCCTTTTTTAATACTTCTCCTTACTTCCTTTTTTTTGTGCTATTTATAATCATGGTTGTCTTTGTAAATTTTAATTGCATGTCTACTGACATGTATTTTGTCTCAGGGAAGATATGATATCATGAGGAATTACATGCCCAAAGTTGGCTCACTAGGACTTGATATGATGTTTAGGACTTGCACTGTTCAGGTCAGATGAATTTTGCTTTTTCAATGGTTTAGTCATTTTGAAGCAAAATTTTGCCTGGTGGCTAATTTTGTAGCTCAAACTTCCTTTTTTGTATTTAGCGAATTTTTCTCCTAATGCATATTGATAACTTTTATTTATATTAAAAATTGACTTTCAATAGGTTAACCTGGACTTCAGTTCCGAGGCTGACATGATAAGAAAATTTCGTGCTGGCCTTGCTTTGCAGCCGGTGAGAAACTTTTCTATATTCCTTCTTTTTTTTTCACTGCAAAATTTTCTGATTTGTTATTTTTTGAAAATAAACAGATAGCAACAGCTCTATTTGCAAACTCACCTTTCACTGATGGAAAACCAAATGGCTATCTCAGCAAGAGAAGGTTTCTAAACGTAATTGTACTGTTGTACTTAATATGAAATTTGTTTCCCATGGGCTTCCAGTGACTTTTCTTTACCTGAGCAGCCATATCTGGACTGATACTGACAACAACCGTGCTGGGATGCTCCCATTTGTTTTTGATGACAACTTTGGGTAAGTTTAACTTGTTATTTGAGAGGAAAATAACATTTAAGATAATAATTTTTGGGTTGGGGTGGTGGAGGGTGGGTGGATTTGGAAATCCAACTACATAATCTATATTTTTCAAGCCTTTTGTTATTCTGAACATTGTGATGTACAGGAACCTAGATCGCTTCAATTATGAGCACATATGATCATTGTTTGTGTAAATATAGATCTAATGACATGTATAGATTCACTCCTTGCTAGTTTGTTTATGATTAAGAGGAGCCATCATGACTTCCGACTACTGAGTTAAAAAGATTCAAGATGGGTAGCATCAATCCTGTTTCTTTTATCAGTTTGCAGATCAGGTGTAAATAAACATGTGGAATATACCCATTCCTGCATTCAAATACATGCTACATGTATGTTTGAAAGCCTAAGTTCATAATGCTTGCATGAATACTTGCATAAACAAGTGGACAAGCACTTGGTGTACGAAGTTGATTACAAGATGACAATTTTGTTTTATTTTTCCCTTTGCAGGTTTGAGCAGTATGTTGATTATGCTCTTGATGTTCCAATGTATTTCGTGTATCGGAAAGAGAAGTATATTGACTGTACTGGAATGTCATTCCGGGTTTCTATCTATCCTTAATAGTCTTGTAATTTATGGCCTTTGATATTTGCACCAGCTTTTCAGGAATATCATGGGATGATAAGGTATGCTAATTTTTCAAGAAGTAATGGTCATTTTATAATTTTGCAGGACTTTTTGGCAGGAAGACTTCCATGCATTCCTGGTGAATTGCCTACTCTTAATGACTGGGAAAACCATTTGACAACAATATTTCCCGAGGTTAAATTATTTTCATTTTGGTTCTTTTGCTAAAGATACTGTGTTCTGATCCTGACTCATTCGAAGCATATTGCTTACTCATCTCATTCAGGTCAGGTTGAAGAGATACTTAGAGATGAGGGGTGCTGATGGAGGGCCTTGGAGGAGGTTATGTGCATTGCCAGCATTTTGGGTAGTTGGCCCCTTTGATCCTTTTTGTTTTTTTCCATTTTTTGGTTGCATGATTTGTATATTTCTGATGTGACTAGCGAAATTTTTAGATGGAATGAACATTGCTATAAGGAATATGATAGAATCCTAGAACAGTTACAGTAGCAAGGATGTGTAACTTGAAGATATCAATCTTGTACCCATAGCATGTTTCATTGCTTTGTCATCTTGTAGTTTGGCACTGTTTTCATGTTGATATGTTTTTTTTCAAATGTCAGGTAGGGCTGTTATACGATGAAGACTCACTTCAAAGTGTTCTAGACATGACAGCTGACTGGACTTCTGAAGAAAGACAAATGTTAAGGAATAAGGTGACACACTTTTACAACCTATATTAAGTCAATCTCCTTTCAAGTCATAAAATGCCTCAAACAAGACTGAATATAGGCAAAAGACCATTACCCTGTGTAGTCCAATTGTAAAAAAAAGTCTTGGTTGGGTGGGTTGTGTTCCCTGTTGGCATTTCTTCCGTTGGGATATGTTTAGGCTGCCATAGAAGGGTCCACAATATGGTGATCTAATGGACAACGAAAATCTCAAACTTTGCTGAGGACAATGAAAATTTCTAACTTTGCTGAAAATTTCGTTCATGTTTTCTCAATATTCATGAAGCAAGTTCATGAAACCTGACATTGGTAGAGGCATAGGTTTGTGTTTTGATATCTGTCATGGCATTGTATATAGATGAGCATATGTGGTATTAATTAGGATAGGTCTTGCTTGCTATTTAATTTTATCCTACCACACAGTCTGCATGTCTTTCGTAGTCACGACAGTGCATCTGATATCATCTTGTTTGTAGGTTCCAAAGACAGGTCTAAAGACACCATTCCGGGATGGGCTGTTGAGACACGTTGCTGAAGAAGTTCTAAAGCTAGCTAAGGTAAACCCCCCACCCCGAATAATGTTAATTGGTTAAGTCAAACTGCAATATGCTTTTGTTCATGAAGCAGCATATAGCAAAAGATATAACCTAGGGTTCTTCAAGCCCTAAATTCTGAATATCAATAATCTGAATAATCAATCTTTTATGAAAAATAACACACAGTGTTGTTTAAATAGGAGCTCGAACTGACCCAAGAAGGAAACTTAACCATATAAAATTTTGTATAAATCCTAAAATAATTAAAGAAAATTTTTGAACATCTTCTGAGCTGAATCTGGACATGAAAACAAAGCTAGCTGACCCCCTTATAAAACTGGGCTTGGAGACTGCACTTACAAAATTTCAGCCCGATCATAAAAAGCTATGCTTGTTTTCATAAAAAAGGTTGTTTGTTGCGTTTAGACTTCTTCTTGGACTTGTACTTATCTCCGGGACGTCCCGAGTCAGTTCAACTTTAGTAAAATGTTGTTCTCAAAAAAATCACTTGTTCTTCTTCAGGATGGCTTAGAAAGGAGAGGCTTCAAGGAAGTTGGTTTCTTGAACGCAGTGGCTGAGGTGGCCAGCACAGGTAACTTAGTAATATCTACGTGTTTTTGCATGTTTCCCCAGTACTTAGTCTAAAGTTAACCTGCATAAGTTGTTTCTTGATGGTCACGAATATTAATGATCTTATGGCAGGCATAACACCAGCAGAGAAGCTTTTGGAACTTTACCATGGAAAGTGGGGGCAGTCTATAGATCCTGTTTTTGAAGAGCTACTTTACTAAGGTGAATTAGGTTTTTGAATCTCTGCAGCAGTGTCCTGCTATGTAATTCTCTCTGTTTACTTTGGGTGTAAGCCTTGTTCATGTTCTGAACTATTTTTACCTACTGTTACTGATAGTTTGTCTTATGCTGAATAAATTTCAATGTAAATCCTTGGTACGAGGATTCTCGTGAAACTCTCATTGAATACACCCGGATAGTTTGGAGCGAGTGAATATTTTTTTTTACTTCCAGAGTAATAACAAACTAATTGTATGCTTTTCACAAGCATTTATGGTTAAGTTGTTCGCCTTGTGTCATGCATCATCATTGTGATCATCCTTGATGAAAATGGTTAACCCATATGGTTGATCGATTCCATTTTCACAAATTAACCATGTTTTCACTGATCACAATATGCAAATTGGATTGTGAAGGTTGGTGATGGAAATGTGAACAGCATCAAACCTTCAACCTTGCACCTATTCTCGGTTCAAACATTGGTGCATGCAAAATAAACTGACTGCTCATTTTAAGAATGACGCTACCTAGCTTCATCATATGATAAAAAAGTTTCTGCTCTTCAGATACTGTCCCACATTTCCCCAGCTGTAGATCCTTCAATGCCATGCTCTTCTAGGAGGTAATTAATTCATGGTCATTTGCTTAACCAGGGTTTACATTCTGTATCGCTAAAATCTTGCGTGATATTTGTTGTGTCTCAGGCCCCCTCTCATGACCGGGCCATGTGGATGCCCACAGGTACCATGTGCTCCCGATACCCACTAGAGATACCCCACCACGTTAACATTTTATTTTATATGTAGCTATCCATGCAATCGTTTTGTTTAGTTTCTCCAGTTTTTTTGCTACCTCTTATCATATACTTGGATAATTACTTGTTGGTACATACATTTTATCTGTTCGGTGTATCCAACCAAGGCAGAGATTTGGAGGGGGTTATGTCAAGTGCACCTGGCTGGATTGAGAGGTGTGAGATTGCTGTGAAGGGAACAGGCAAAGCATAATAGGGTGATAATTTAGATGGGGACTGCTCGTTATCCCTACCACTCTTGATTAGGTGTTGAATGACTCGAGAACGATGCTATAACAGTAGAGTTTTTAGAAGCACATCTCTGAACATTATAAAATCTTATCTCATGTAAGCTATCGTTTTCCCTATCAATTAGCCTGCAAGTGGGAGTGAGATCTATTAAGCTAATTTGCATGCCTATCATGTCTTTAGGTTTGATGGATTGTATACAAAGCCAGTGGTGGGACATTTACTAATTCACTTTTTTTTCTCTTTTGGCTCATTGTGGTTTCCCCCCAAACCCTTTGCAATGAGATTGTGTGTTTGTACATGTGTTTGATAATTTTAAATGCAGTCCAAGCACAGCAACAAACAGGTTGTAGATAGGCATCCACATATGATCTCATTGGGTGAAAGGGAAAAATCATGTATCATATTATAGGAGGAGGGCTGAGCATAGGATTCCAGCATCAAGAAGCCAGCTAGTCCTCGAGGAGGGGTTCGGAGGAGGGCCAGAAAGAATACTTGTTCAAGAAGAGACAGATTGATGACAGGGAAGCCTCATTCCCTACAATAATTGAAGCTTCTTAGCTCTCACTCCTGTGTGAAACCACCTTAGGTTCTATATCACCAATCAGGCACCTAATTTGATCTTAAATCACCAATGAGATCTTAATTCCTTGTGGTCTAACCACCTTGTTTGTCCGAAGTTCCAACATTACCAGACTACCCTCCCTCTTATGTCTATCATGTCATTTCTGTTCGAGTGACCAAGTTGTCTGAAAAAATCTCTAAAAATGGACAGGTTTGTATTGGCCATAGACATCCCATCCGGGGATGTACCTTGTGCAAGGCCTGCCTAGATTACGAGTTATATGAGTTAATTAATTTTTTTTAAATATTAAAAATTATATTGTTTTAAGAAACAAAATTAATTAAATTTTTGACTAGATAAACTAAGTCGTCGTGAGTTAATTTGTTAAGTCGATTATGTTAAATCAAGTGAGAGAGAGAGAGGGCAGTTTTGGAAAGTTAATTGACAGATAGAAAATCAAATGGAGAGTGGGGTTGAAGGAAGCCTATAATGCAACTTGTTATTTCCTCATCGAATCCAGCTCACAACTCATTGTTGGAGTTATTGACATGTTCCCCTCCTAACATGGACACACACACACACACGATATCATTAAATATTTTCTCTATAATCCTCGCTTTCTGATTGGCTAAAATAATATCAAAGTCACCCTCTTAAAATCCCATCCTTCCTTGCACCTACAAAAGCCCTTCACTTCTCCATTCTCCATCGCTCTCCTCTACTCCTTTTCTCTACATTTCCCTTCTTAACATTACCATTGTTAATTATTAATCCAGATGAGAGAAATCCTCCATATTCAAGCTGGTCAATGTGGTAACCAGATTGGTGGCAAGTTCTGGGAGGTTGTGTGTGATGAACATGGGATTGATCCGACGGGGAATTACACTGGCAACTCTCACGTTCAACTTGAGAGGGTCAATGTTTACTACAATGAGGCTAGTGGTGGCCGCTATGTGCCTAGGGCTGTCCTAATGGACCTTGAGCCAGGGACCATGGACAGCTTGAGGACTGGTCCCTATGGGAAAATCTTTAGGCCTGACAATTTTGTTTTCGGCCAAAATGGAGCTGGAAATAACTGGGCCAAGGGACATTACACTGAAGGAGCCGAGCTGATCGATTCTGTTCTTGATGTTGTTCGAAAAGAGGCTGAGAATTGTGATTGCTTACAAGGTATGACTTCCACATCCTCGCATTTGTCGGTAAAATTGTGTTCAGTTTATTCCATGTAATCATTTCTTGGCACATTAACTTTAGTTTCTTGAATTAATTATTGGTGATGTGATTAGGCTTCCAAATCTGTCATTCTTTGGGAGGTGGAACTGGATCAGGAATGGGGACTCTGCTTATATCAAAGATCAGGGAAGAATACCCCGATAGGATGATGTTAACTTTCTCAGTATTTCCCTCTCCTAAGGTTTCTGATACAGTGGTTGAGCCTTACAATGCCACCCTCTCTGTACACCAACTGGTTGAAAATGCTGATGAGTGCATGGTCCTTGACAACGAAGCTCTCTACGATATCTGCTTTCGTACTCTCAAGCTCACCAATCCAAGCTGTAAGTCTACGCCCCAATTGTGCTCTGATATAACATATTGTTGATTCTCTAATATCAATGTATGCGTATGTGTTACAGTTGGTGACCTTAACCATCTTATCTCAACAACCATGAGTGGAGTGACATGTTGCCTTCGATTCCCTGGTCAATTGAACTCCGATCTTCGAAAGCTGGCCGTGAACCTAATCCCCTTCCCGCGTCTCCATTTCTTCATGGTTGGTTTTGCACCATTAACATCCCGTGGCTCGCAACAGTACCGAGCCTTGACCATCCCTGAGCTGACACAACAAATGTGGGATGCTAAAAACATGATGTGTGCAGCTGACCCTCGGCATGGTAGGTACTTAACTGCCTCAGCTATGTTCCGAGGCAAAATGAGTACCAAGGAAGTTGATGAACAAATGATAAATGTGCAAAACAAGAACTCATCATATTTTGTTGAGTGGATTCCTAATAATGTAAAGTCCAGTGTTTGTGACATTCCACCAACTGGGCTAGCAATGTCATCAACATTCATGGGAAATTCTACCTCTATTCAGGAAATGTTTAGACGTGTTTCGGAACAATTTACAGTCATGTTTAGGAGAAAGGCATTTTTGCATTGGTACACTGGGGAAGGAATGGATGAAATGGAGTTTACTGAGGCTGAAAGTAACATGAATGATTTGGTTTCTGAGTATCAACAATATCAAGATGCCGCTGCGGATAATGACGACGAGTATGATGAAGAAGAGATAGTGGAGAACTAAAGGGCTATCTGATCAGGTTGTTGTTTGGCTATGGTTATGGCTGTAATAAGGATGTTTTTTTTTTTTTTTCTTTTTTAACGGAGTTAATTTATGTTTATTGTTTTGGTGGTCACTCATGAGGTCATGTTTGAATAATTGTGATATTGTGAATATTACTATGTATAATTGTTGAGTACAAAAATTGTATTATTGCTTCTTCTTCTTCTTTAATATGGATTGGTTATCATTTGCTATTAGTAATTTTTATTTATATAATATTAATATTATCGAAATTATCTTTTCAAAAATCTCAACTCTAATTGTAATTTGAGGAGGAATTTTAAATAAAATCATCATTCCTCTATCTTTAAAATCTAGAAAATACATGAAAATCACTAGTTTTCAAATGAGATAGGTGTTCATATGTAATTTCACACAATACAAAAGGCTTATTTGATGTTGCGATTAAATCGTTTTTGTTATTTTCTGAATTGTTTTTTTTAAATAATTTTTTTTATTATTTTAATATACCTTTTATGAAAAAACAATTTGAGATGCAATCTCTGTCGTAATCTAAACGGACACGAAGGGCCGTTTGCTCTTAAAGGGAAAAATAAAAGCGAATATTGAATTAAAATATTAGTATTAAATTATTGAGATATGAGAGCACCTTGGGTCCATAGCTCAGTGGTAGAGCATTTGACTGCAGATCAAGAGGTCACCGGTTCGAACCCGGTTGGGCCCTCTTTTAATATTCCTGCCGTCATCTTTTTCTAAGCTTCCTTTTGCATCGGTTTTATCTCTCTCGAGTCTCAACAGATGAACAATTATTAGACCACTTTAACCCAAATTCACCCCATACACACAGGAGGAGGTGAGCCCGGGAGAAGGTCGGCTCCCGAATCACCAACTTTTCTTATGGCCAATCAGGGTTCCTAGTCTGCTATTCTTTTACGGGCCACGGATAACTAGTCTGGTGTTAACCCGACCGGCCTATTGCAATGTGATACACCTCCTCCTCCTCCCATGACACAACAAGGAAAACACAGGCGGGGAAGATGATGGCTAATGTTTTCATGGCGCAGAAGTTCTTTCAATATTATTAAAAAGGGAGACACCAGTCTCAAATAACAAAAAATAAAAAATAAAAAAATGTCGGCATCAAGAGTGACTTTTCGTCGAGCAGCAAAATTAATGTTGAAACCAATAATGTCATATTAGATCAGCTAAGATTTCAAGGGCCGGTGCTGAAATTGAAGGGGACAAGTGGACATATAGAAACCAGGTTAGGTTGTTGAAGAGAATGGTGTTTATCAAGCATTGACGCCTCTTGACGCTGTTGCTTCATGCACATTTGACAGATTTATTTTTTTATTTCTTAAAATTTATTTTTAATATCAATATATCAAATCAATTTATCTAAAAAAACAAGTGAATGATGCTATCCTTTGCTGCTCATTTGACAGATTTTTATTACTGCTCCTGGGAATTTTGCAGGGCTTTGAGACCAATTTAAACACTCTGCCTGCACCACAAATGCAAGCTTGCGCTTGCACTTGCACAACGAAAATCCCACCGACACAATAAAAAGTCATGGCTGAAAAGCAAAAATATTTGATTAAAAAACTTGACATGAATGAACACCAATTCCACCTCTGCTTATGCAGCCACAACCAATGACACTGTACATAAATTACATGGATTGCAATAACATTTTCTATTCACCCTCCAAAAGCAATTTGAAACAGCAGTTGATTCCCTCTACAAACATGTAATCTGTCTCAAGAATGTCTTAATTATTCCTCAAGATTTCTGTATTGGAAATGGTCAGCAGCAGAAGCAAGAGTATCCCTCATATCTGCATGAGTGACAAATATGGCAAACACCCAGCAAACTGACCAAACCTAACCCAGCAAATAATGTTCCAAAATAATTCTTCAAGATGACAACCAATCAATGCATGCAGAAGATTGAGGCAATTTACAGCCTTTTTTTTTTTGCTGTGAGGTCAAAACTCAGAAAAGCCCTGGATCATCCTGACTTGAAATTAAGCTTGTGTTCACCATTGGTGGTCGTCTTAAGGAAAAGAAGAGATTTACTTTGACCCTTGTCCTTGTACTATCAGGCATTTGTGCTCCTTTTATTTTCAAGAGTTGATCCCTCTTTTAGAGCTGCTTGTGCTTCGTTCTCCCTTCCCAGCACAAAAAGAGCTACTGCTTGTAAATAAGATGCAATATGCCAAATAGGGGATATTGCCTGGGCTTGCAGTGCATCATTTAGGGCCTCCTGGGGCAAGTTGGTCATGAGGTAGGATAGACTTCGGCGTGCATGAACGGTTGGGGAAACCATGTTTCCAACATCAATGAACTGCAAATTGATAAACTGTGAGCCCAATTTGGAAATTTTGATGATAACCAATAGAACAATTTGGAACATTTGATTGGATACAGAAATACATTAACCCTACAAAAGAATCCTAGCATTAAGATCTCATTGTTCTGTAATGATAGACTTCTTTTCTAATTTACAATTAAATTCGCTGACGCCCCCCTATACTTATATTCTCCACTTTAATAAAATCACTTATTTAATTCACTTCAACCAATCTCAAAGGTTATTAAGAAAAAACAGAAACAAATTAACCTGGGAATAGAGTTCAGTGGCAGCTATAAAATCTTTGTGCTGGAAAGCAACATCTCCCTTCTTCGTATTTAATGTTTCCTGCTTTTGGTTGGTCCACATCTGGAATGAGAGCTACATGACAGTAAGAAAAAAAAAAGCAGATCATAGGAAGCAATGTTACAGCTGAACCAGTCAGGCATATGACATGCATCCAATAAAGGAGATGAAAACACAGGATGAGTACACTCGGTGGGAGTAAAGAATCAAATGAGTTTTCCCTAGCATCACATAAAACCAATAGGGAAAAAGTGGCAAAAATATACAAACATGAGCATACAAGTACATAGACACTAACTAAATAAATGCTAATGGGGAAACTGTGAGCATCAAGCCAATAACAAGAACCAATCAAGAAATATCAAGACCCAGTACCCGGTACATTCTTGTAATATTGCCATGCTAAAATCAGAAGTAAAGTATTCAAATGTTAAGGTCAAAATGATGCTAGTGTAGCAAAACCTTGAAGCTAGAATGATTTGTCAATTTCTTAGTTTTTAATTCCATGGATTTAGCATAGCAAAAGTGAAAATCAAGATTTTCTTTGGCAGAACTATAGGAAAAACCATGATCTGACACAACAAAAACCAGAATCTTTGAATCTCTAATTAAAGAAACTGATAATAAATGCCCAGATGATTGCATTAATAGCATTCCATTGTTCCATTTTACTATATCAGAAACAAACCTCAGTAGCTGTACCCTCGTCATCTTTATACCCAAGCTTTTCTAAAATCTCATGTATGGCAGTCAAATCCATTCTTAAACAAGCCTCGCCAAGTGGTGAAAGAGGTAATGCTGCAGCACCATCTTGTATCCCCATCAATTCATGAGAAGGAACCTGCAAAACAGTTTACTAAATAATTCCTTTGAAGCATAGAGTGATTCAAACCTTTTAATTCTCACCAGGAAGACAAAAGCATATGGCCTATTATAGTTTGTAAAAGTTCCATGAGATCAGCACCAAAACTCAAAGCAATAGGTCAGAAAACAGACGTTCCAAAAAAAGTGTTAATAGGACCACCAAAGCAAATCTGAAAAGAACTGCTTGTTGCTGGGCCCGACAAGAAGCATTATTTTGACCAAATACCATATTTCCAGATATCAGGTCATGTAATTGAATACTCATTTATGACTAAGAAATTTGCTCATTTTATTTTAATTATAATTGCTTTGAGTAAAATGAAGTTGCTGTATGTGGTAGGATTTGTTTGAGAAACTCAAGGGCTTAAAAAGAATAAATACCCAGATACTTGAGAGTAAGTGAATAGCAACCAACCTCGGTATCCTTCTGAAGAGGAATCAAAGCAGCAACTAAAGACTTTGAATTTGGTCGCTCCCGGGGCTCATATTGTAAACAACGTGAAGCTAACCGCACCAACTCAGTTCCATCATCATTTGTAAATTGGCCTTCCAAGCAAGAATCTGTCAGCATTTGAATATTTCTGTCCCTTATCAAATCCAGTGCCTGAAATAAGTTTTGAACCAAAATATTAGATGCCAATTATGTGATACTCCAAATGTTGTGATGGATAAAGACAACACAGTTAAAATAAATTTTACTTTATTGTTCAAATATTTCAGGAATGTATGGAAATCTATTAAGAAAAAAAATGAATAACAGAATAACTATGTCTGGTCGCTACAGCCACAGCTTTTATCCCAGGCAACGGTCCCAGATTATTTTGTGATTCCAGTGAGAAAATGGAGCTTTTGGGATGCACAGCATAATAAATGAAGAAATTTAAAATAAAACTCACTAGCAGATGCTTGATATTTCAGTATCAAAATAATCCTATTGAGGACGGAACTTACATGGCTGGGAGGAATATGTTTCCCACTAAGAAGGTCCAGCAAAAGGGTGCCAAAGCTATAAATTACACTTTCTGGTATTACCCTTCCTACAGAATGAATGAATAATTTAAGTTATAAAGGAGATAAAATAATCAAGAAACCATGAGCATGATAGCTGATTAGGCAAATATTCGACGAGCATAAATCGTGTTAAGAACTTTAATAGGATTAAATTGAAACAACAATTCCACATGCCATGTGTACAAAGATCAGGGTGAAGATTAGATGCGCAATAACATTTAGCTTGTTTCAGAGAATTAGATACCCGTCCTCAGATACTCAGGAGGAGTAAACGCCAAGTTTGTACTGTAACTCTTTCCATCTCTCCTGTTCTTCATCAGACCAAAGCATGAAAGTCTAGGGTTGCCCTCCTAATAAATAGAATGATAAGATGAACATGAACTCTGTTAAATCCTAACACTGATACGGAACACATTAAAAGATAATGACATACTTACATCATCAAAGACAATTCTATAAGCATTCAGATCATGGTACAGAGCACGTCCCTTGCTGGTACAATATTCTAGAGCTTGCGCAAGATGGAGAGCCACTCTAAGTCGCATTGCCCATTTCATTGGTTTTGTTTCCCCTGAAGAAACCATCGGGCCAGCATTGATTTGTAAGGAAAAAAAAATAGAAATTAAACAACAAGGCTGCTCCCTGGTATTGTTGTTAGGTGTATTAATTCCAAACACACAACCAGGAGCTCAAGCAACAGTAATGGTGACAAAAACAAGAGCGAATCTTTTGCGTTGCAAAATCTGTAACAGTAGAAAAATTACTGTTTGTAACCAGGAATAATGATATAACAGAAAGGTGCTGCATTTCCTCCATAATCTACTACATGCACACACAAAGAGACATAAATTTCCAATAATAGGTATTCTAATTGCTCAATATGAAAGAATACATAATGCGAGCTTGGAAATAGAAGAAAGAAGCTGACAATATCCACTAGATGCTAAAGCAAACGAAAGGGCACCAGAGACAGACTTACAATGGAATAAGTGTTTGGCTAATGTATCATTGGGCATAAACTCTGCAACAAGTAACCTCTCATCCCCTTCACCACAACAGCCAAGTAAATTTGCCAACCTATGGTTCCGGAGCTGACCAACAGCTCTTGCTTCTTCCTAAATTCACAGAACATTGCAGTTAAGGGACAGCATTATCATGCTAGTGGCAGTTGTATACAGTAGATGGAAAAGGCATGACTTCTGTGAACATGGTATTTGGTAAAGAGAAACAATATGCTTCACTTACCAAAAACTGCCTGGCATCAGGCCAAGCTGATCTATTAAACCGTTTCACAGCAACCCTCCTCTGATTCTCAAGCTTCCCCTTATAAACCACATTTGGAGCCTTTTCCCCATGTTCAGAAACTATATTTTCTACAGAAAACCCTGATGTCGCCATCCTTAGGGTTTCGATGTTGTATTCACGAAATGCAGGCAAATCGTCAAGTTCACTCTTCTCTTCATTAACTACAAAGACCGAACAAACCAACGATCAAAATGACACCAAATAAATAAACTAACAAAAACCACCCATTCCACTTACCCTCATTGCGGTCCTCGGGAACTGATCCATTATAGTCAGAGCTCCAACAACACTTAGAAAGCTTCGAACACTCGCAGCCCATCCCAATACCACAATTTGAAAGCAAAGGACTAATTAAATCAAATCTTCAAGGCCCAATTTTTCTCTAGCTCAAACACTCCATTATCTTCAGTAGACTTAGCCTTTCTTCAAATTTTACAATATCTCAATGGCAATCGTGTATATATATATATACTCACTGCAATAAGAATAGAAAAATTTGCCCTCAAATACTTTTTTTTAGAACAACCCAATTAACCAATGGCAATAACAGTACTATTCAAACATTTGATTCTACAACAACCCGAAGCTACAAAAATCAAAATAAGAATCTTGAATTGTCACATCATCAGTTCTCTAAATAAATATATAAAAAGAGCAAATCCTAATACTTACAGAAAAACATCATTTTCTTCAAGTACAAACTCTTCTTTTCCCTATGAATCTAAACTCCCACAAAAGCTATGCAAAAAGGTAAGCAAAAAAGAGCGATTTCTAGATGCTGATTTATTTCTTTTTCCTAAGCTATCTGAACAACCAAACAAGGGAAATCATAAAAAAAAGAGGAAAGAAAAACCCTTTAGTCCACCAACAATCAAGCCAACAAAACTTCACCTCTCACTCACTCTCTCTCTCTATCCCTGCATCAGCTCAAGTGGTTCACTTTATTACAAAAAAATAATAATCAAACCCACAAAACTTCACACAAAAAACAAAAAGAAAGAGAACAAAAGAGAGAGTCTTGAACCTGAATAGAGGGAAGTGAAGAGAAGACTTGAGCTTTAACAAATTTCAAGAGAAAAGAAAACAAGAAGGGGGTCTTTTTATTACAAGGTTTATGTGTGTTTTTTGTAGTTTGTGTTTGGCAATGCAAGAAAATAGATGGAACTTGGCTTTTTGTGAAGTTGGGTTTTAATGTTTTTTTGAGTTTCTGAATCCGAGAGAGATCCTTCAGTTCCTTTCTTTCTTTCTATGCAAGAGAATAAGAATTTTGAGGGCTTTGAGATTTGGATTAATATATCAAATTTTTATTTAAGACTACTATATACTTAGTTTAGTATATATTTATAGAGAGAGGGAGGGGGGGATATAGAGATATGCGTGAGAGCCTGAGAGGTTTCTCTGTCTTTGCTGGGTGTTTTTGGATGTGTTACTGTCTTGTCTTGTTTTTATTATCTATCTATATTTTTTTCTCAATTTCCACCGACATGACACTCACTTTTCTCATTTTTCTACGAGTAAGCTCCCATTATCAATCTGCCCACCTGTACTGTTTACTTAGATCAGCTATAGGAGACCATCTATTCAGATCTTGGAAGTAATAAACTTGTAAGAAATTCACAAGGTTTTGTGGAGAGAAGTCACTTTTAACCATGGTTCCTTGCACACTCTCTAACATGTTGGGTTGTTAAGTTGCTAGGTTACGGAAAAAGAGAGACAGAGAAATACTAGTTTTGGTGGGAATGGTTTCTGCTTTCCAATCAACTGTAAAAGTGGGACTTGTCTCCAAACATCACTAACTAAAAAAACTGGGACCTTGAACAAAAGAGATACGGCCATTCCTTTTTTTGTTATCCTTCTGTTTTTGTTTTTATCGTTTGTTTGATGATTCATTTATGATATGCAATTACAATATGACTATAATTGTTATAACCTTGTTTTGATGGGGGTGGTGTTTGCGACAGTTGTAACATTTGTTTTTTTTTTAAGTTATTTTTTGGAAATGCATCAAAATAATTATTTTTATTTTTAAAATTTTATTTTTAATTAATATCAGTACATCAAAACAATAAAAAACCACACACAAAATTAATTTAAAAAAAATCAATTTTTTTAAAAACTCTGATTGAAACATAGGGCCAAACACCCCGGATCACATAATAAATTAAATTCAATTGATAATCTATTACATTTTTTACGTTTCGAATAGAATATTAAACTATATAATTGAATTTAATTACTCTCTTTAGCATATATGTGAAAATGAATTAAACTAAACAATTTTTATATAAAATATAAGACCCTTATATTTATTTAAAATGAATAAATTATAAATGTTTTAAATAAGATATAAATAAATATATCTCATATAATTGTTTATTAAACATTTATTGATAAAAATTAAAAAATATATATATTTGCACCCTTTCACCCATCAATCAACCATCATCCATGCATTACTAAAAAAAAAAACTCATCATCCACACATAATTGGCTGAACAAAACCATAAAAGAAGGAAAGATTCCAGCAAAAACAAAAGAAAGAAAAGAGGAAAGGAGAGATTAATAACATACTTTATGATAACAATGGATAGATGACAAGTAGAGAAATCAGTCATATTGTACCACCAAGGATTTTCTGAAAGAAAAAAAAGAGGTTTATACAACTCATATTTTAGAAGTGTGGTTGTAGTTATTTTTTAAAGTGTTTTTTACTTAAAAATATATCAAAATAATGTTTTTTTTATTTTTTTAAAATTATTTTTGAAATCAGCGTATCAAAATGATCTAAAAACACTAAAAAAAATTAATTTGAAGTAAAGAAAAAAATTAAATTAAATTAAATTTTTTCATAAACGCTTTTGAAACGCAAAAATAAACAGGAAGTATGGTATCTTATCTTATTCACTTTTAAACCTCTTTTTATAAACTTTTTTATAAACTAAATTCCATTTGAAACTCAAACTAATATCTTAAAAGAGTTACAAATATAAGAGTTTATTTAACTATTTAACTCTAATTGAATTCAATTCATGGAAGAAGTATACTACCATGTATCCTGGCTAATGTTGCTAAATTCGGTTTCTGAACTAATAACTAGGTTGCTTGTGCTTGTCAACGAAATGAATTAATCATGGAGAAAAGCTTAATGATCATCATCCCAAATGTGCCATCTCCTCTCTATGAATCCATTGCAAATGGCAAAGCTTTCATAATCACAGCAGCAGAAGATGGGGTACAAATTAATAGATTGCCATGATTGAAGAAACAAGAGGGCTCTGTTTTCTGGACTTCCTCGTGGATGCTATTCAAATATTAGAGCACCACTTTTCAGCCCTGGTTTTGTCCTTTAATTTTTAAATTGAACTCCAAATACTAAAATTGCTTTTTATTATAGTTTTAGGTGTCGTCATCAGAGCTTCGACGATTATCAGTAACAAGCACACATGTATGATTGAAGCAACAAGAATATTTAACTTGTGAATGCCATTTACACAAGTAGTAGGTCTAGAAATGGAACATTCTAAAGTGGACATTTAACTCTTTAGGTTGCATTGGGAGTCAATAATGCTTCCACAGCCAACTTTTCTTTATAAGAATAGTATTGATCGTACCCCCAAAGACTTTCCAAGATCAATTTTCAAACCTTTCAGCAATTGAATCTATAGAATTTATCAATTATTTAATAAATGGGATTTTTAAAAATAATTTAAAAAGAAGATGTATGCACCAGAGAGAGGGGGGGGGGGGGGGGATTACCTCAACTTAATTGTAAATGCATTTGCCATGAGATTACTTACCCGATTAATCATAGTTGTTGACAGGGAAGTGGATTCCTGCCTAAATTGTTCAATTTTCATTTTATTAAAGCATTGAGTACCGACAAACATGATTATGAGAAAGCTTTCTCCCAAATCACCCATGATTAAGGATCTGGATTAGGACAGCATCATCCTAATTCCGAGAAACTCACCAACCTCAACTCATGAGGCTTGAGTCTAATTCACCGTATTTTTAAAATTTTTGAATTTTTTTTATTAAAAATAATTTTTTTATGTTTTCAGATAGTTTTAGTGTGCTAATGTCAAAAAATTTTAAAAAATATATAAAAATATTATTTTAGTATATTTCAAAAAAAAAACATTTTCAATTACCACCACTAAAATAATTCCAAATAAACCTTAAATTTCACCTACCCAAACCCAAGTCATAAAAATAATGGGTTTAGGTTAGGCTAGTTAAAGCCACTAAATTGATGATTCGAACTCAATTTTTTTTTTTTGGGAGAGATCCACCACCCTCAAACCCACTCCATCATGGTGGGATTGGGTTAGTTTAGCGCGGGCCCACCACATTGGTGGCTTAGGCTAAGGCTAGGTGGCGGGGGAACTCATCTTCCCCCATTGCAATATATCTAAATCTAGTGGCGGAGTCAACTCGTGCTTATCAACTATTTACAAGGTTGATGTTGAGTGTTTAATGCTAACATGACCTTTTTATTACCATGAAACTCATGGAACGGTGTTAAAGCATGCTCGTGTCGGAGTTTAACCCGTCTAAATATCTTATTTCACATTTCACATTTGTCATTTTTATTTATTAATTTTTATACAGAGTTTTCAAGACAACATTAATTCTCATTAATTATATCTGTGCTAAATTTAGCATGAGAGGTTCCTAAACTACATAAAAAAACTTGTTTTTCCAAGAGATCGATCATGGGTCGCTGATCAAGTTATTCGTCTTCAACCCCCAATTAAGCTTATAAACCAGTTGTGAAAGGTACTTCAGAATCCTTAGTTTGCTTAAGACTTCACCAACTACAAAGAAGAAATACTAAAATACAGTACCATCCAATTATTCACCCATAACAACGAAATCTCTAGCTGTTTAATGTGGACAATATTTGAGTCCAAGTTGATTCTCTTGGCAATTTAAGCAGTGCTTCTCATGCCCGCGACGATATGCTTTTCTTTGGCTAGTCAATGCATGCAACATTTTTAATTGGGGTGGATAATTCAACAACTTCAGCAGTGCATCTCATGTCCGTGATGTTTGAAAGTGTGGTAGTCATTATTTTTTAAAATATATTTTACTTAAAAATATATCAAAATATTTTTTAATTATTTTTTATATTAACATATATATTAAAATTAATAATATAAAAATATAAAAAAATAATTTTTAAAAAAATGTCCTTGGAACGCAATTCCGAACGGCTCCTAAATCAAAATCTAGCTAGATCGAATATTGATTTTAAAAAATAAATAAATAAATAATTTAAAATAGAATTTGAACTTTGATGATTCTTTTGTTAAAAGGTTCTACAGGATATTTAATGGGTGAATTGAATTCATTGATACAATAGGTTGATTTATGATTCGGTGGTAACTCAAGATATTAATCATATAAAATCTCATTAAATAATATTTTTGTAAAACTCTTCTGGAAACTATATTCCAAGCAGTTGATATCAAATAATTATATGGAGTAATAAGTTTGTTGAAACATCTGGCACCTAAAATATCACAAGCTTTTCTGCACCAATCTTTTCGCGAGACTGAGAATTTTGCTTGGCACGAACAGGATATAATACTGATAATCATTAGCTAATCAAACATGAAGGGAATCGACTATGAAAACAAGATCAAGCCAATCTCAGGAACCCTAATTAAGATGCTTTAACCCTCCCATGAGTCCCATCACTATCTCTCTTTTATTTTCATCATCATCTTCATTCCAGCTATGTAATCATGCCTGACTGCCATTATCAAAGCTAGCTAGCTGCTAGTTGTTGGGCCATTGACCTACAAATCATAAAAACAAGAATATATGGAGGTGCTAAAAGTTTCACTGTCCAACTGGAATGTGAATCAAGAAAAGACAAGAGGCTTTGGCCACAAACTTCGTGACAGCATTTCAAATCTACTGTTGAAGTTTCTAATTCAAAACTCCGCAAATCTCTGCAGCTTAATTCCCGTGTTTTGGTGCAATGAATTGAAATGTGGATATTGTTGATTCTGTTTATTCACTGAACAGGTTTCATGTGAAAATAAAAAAAGTGTATAATTAATTTGTTATGAAAATATATATTAAATTATAAATTATAGAAAGAATTATTAATGTTAATTAACCGCTAAAGCCGAAAGATGATATTCACGGTAAGAAGCGAAGTATAGATGCACATGTGAATATTTAATCTTATTATATGAATAAATTTTTAATTTTTTTATTTAATTGTGTAGCAATAAAAATAGATATTTGTAAAAAAATAAATGATTTAAAATCCAAAAAATATATTTTTTAGTCAAAATTTCTCTTTTCTTATTTTTTCAATTCATTAAAAAATATGGATTTTATTATTAAAGTTTTTTTAAATTACCGATTAGATTTATTAAAATCAAAATTTGAATCACATAGCAAGAAATGCTAATTGAAACACTTTTATTAAATCAGAATTTAGAACCATACAATATCAAGATATAAAATTAGACTATAGATTTTTGTATGAATAAAAAGGTCTAACATAAATAGTATTTTTTTATATACATTTAATGAATGTTAATTTGGTATATTTTGAGATCAATTGTTGCTTTAAAGTCTTAGGTACTGATAAAACTATAGAGTTACAAATAATGCTTGTAAGCCATAAGTATTATGGTAAAAAAGTAAGATTGATTTTTTATTGGTTCATATATAACAATCTATTCTCATATTAAATCTCTTTTTAACAGTACATATGACATTTTTTTGCCAAGTATTCCTTTTCTTTTATATATATAGCTATCTATAGCTATAATTTTTTTATTTGATGGGCGGATTTAAACATCAATTAAACTGAAGATTTTCTCTGAATAGTTTTAAAAATATACTTTTCACATAAATCATATGTATTTAGAGGAATAAAGTTTTCTAAATGTTAGTCCTAAAACCTCAAACTTAAAAACAAAAACAAGTTTTTTTAATATATATATATTATTTTGATGTATTTTCAAACGCAAAACACTTAAAAAACAGGAATTATTATAATTTCAAACACTACTTTTTATCCATCTCTGACCATAGCCCCCAAAGAACCCAGGTTCATCGCCAAAGAAACGCTATTCTAGTTCATCAGATCTTCCATCAGAAGTTATAAAGAATATAGTATGCACATTTAATTTCAATCTTATTTTAAGTTGTTCTATGTATTATTTTTTGCATTCTGGTAGTTTTATGTCTTTATTAATGATTAGAATGAATATTCTTTACAGATAACTAGTGATCAAGGTGGGGCAACTTTATTGAGTACAATAGAACATTACTGGCCAAATGTGGATCCATCATCCAATAATCACGATTTCTGGACTTGAGAAAGGAACAAGCATGGTTCATGCGCAAATTTATCCATTTTCACATATCTTCACAAGACTGTAAGCAGGCGGAGGCTTATACTATGCGTCAGATACTCTCAACTCAAGGTTCTCACCTTCTGAATTGTTTTGCTTTACTCGTATCAATGCATAATTTTGAATTTCATCAACATTGAAAATCTTGTTCTTTTTAACTGTAACAAGCATTCAACCCGGAGGTTCATGCTCACCATATAATATCTACAACGCAATTCTAGAAACTATCGAGATGGAAAACGTACTCATTTATTTGGCTAGTTTAGCAATGAACCATGCAATAGATAGAACACAGTTGCCAATTAAAATCCGAGTAAAAGATGATTATTATAGAAAGGAGAAAATTGGGATGGAAACAGAATTGGCCTGCATCCATAAGAATCAAATGAATAAATTAAATGATTGACAACCATCTATTTTCCTTACCTATGAAAAAATTGGGACAGGATTTTGAGCTCTGTTCGCTTTTTAGCTGCCCTTCTAAGAGGCTTCCGGTTCTGCCACCCCAATTGATCAATCCCACTAGAATGGATAAATACATTACTATGGTTTTCAAATGCAAGCATTTTTTGCATCACATTGGACTCTGTTTCACCTGGCTTCTTTCTTGATTTTGTGTGCCGAGGTGAAGGTGTTTTGGGCTCTACAGATTTGGCACTCGTTGATCTGTCAAGGAATTCATGACAAAGTTACAATAACCATGATTTCCAGAAACGATAAGAAAAAAACTATTTACAAAATCTTCTCCCTATATTCTTGGTTTTTTAACACAGTATTGAAACAGTCAACTATGAACTCAGAAAACAATATCTAAAGACCTTGTGTAAGGTATGGCAATGTATAAAACGCATTCTCAAATATCATACCCTAAGCCTAGAGAACTTCAAGACAAGAACTTGCTAATGCAATTATGAATTACTCAAGACAATAATGTTAGTCAACGATCTTTACCTCTCATGATCTGCCAGTAGTGACACAGACAACCCTTCAGTTTGAGGCTCACATGCAGCACAGAAGTAGATCTTTGGTGGGGTGAGTAGCTTGATACAATCAATATGGTACCACTCACCACACAACTTACACGCTACCTTTACTCTACTGTCAAATGGTTTTCGGCAAATGCAGTACAGCATGCTTCGAGCTCTTAATAACTGCAGAACCAAGCGCTCATTGGTAAATGAAATACTTAACCATCCAGTCATACAGAGTCAGAATTTGTTACCTTCAGTTCCTTCTCTAAGTATATAGGCAAATTTTCACCCTCTGAAATAAGTTCAAAAACCTTATCCAGGCCAAGAGCTCCAGAATCTGTTGCAACCTGCCCACAGAAAAGAAAGCACCAAATTATTGAGCAATAGCAAAATTTAAAGACAACTGGCAAAGTGTTATCAACCTTCTTTGCGTGATCTGCCCACTGCAAGCCAATGTCCTTCAGTTCAGCAAGTTTCTGCCATATGTAATCTTCTGGAGGTATGCTCATAGCTAGTCCCTGCCAACGTTTCATACAGCATTTTACCATTCATCACTGACATATGTATATACATATATACATGCATGTCTGTGTCTGACGTGAGCTAATTTTTATTCAGAAACTAGATGATAAAGAAGTGATGTCAAACCAGAAATAAATGAATTAAATAACAAGGAGACAAACCTCTTTCATGTGCCGCTGAATATGTTGCATCGTAGGCTTCTGTGCATCCTCCAATAGTCTCTTGACTCTCACTCTCCAAGAATTTCTAGCTGATGCCAGTTCAAGGTCACATTTATCTTGATTATCACAAACACCTGCCACTTCCGTGGCCTGCAAAACAAAATCAATTCCAATCAGGAAAATTTACTAATTTGTAGATGTTTACATCTTTCAATTGCTAACAATGTTTCAAGGATATGAGTCTCTTTTTTTCGAACGGGTTCAAAAATATAAATCTGATGCCATAGGCTATGATGAAATAATAGTTAATCAAGGCCAGAGAATAAAGAAAAACAAGTTAACCAAATGCACCAGTGCAGAAATATAACAAAAGCTAAAGTTGTGTGTGTATGTGTTAAATTTTATTCGAAAGTAGATGCAAGTCATAACGTACAGATAATACAAAAGGATTGAGTACCTTCAGAGCAATGGTTAGTTTTTCACAGACAACAGTGAGATCCTTGTCCAAATAAGATAATGCAAAATCCAATATTTCTCTCAAGCATTTTTTGCATTCATGAGCTTGGTCCACGATCTGTTGTAATAAATCCTTTTCTTCAATCCTGTCAAAGAGAATAGCTCATGTCGCCATATTTAAAATAACAATAGAATAAAGGGATTTAGGTAACTGGTAAGTTCTTTCTATTTTTTTAAGAAAAAGTAAAAACAACATATTCACAAGAGTGACAGATACACAATAGGAGAATCATTAATATTGAAGTGAAACTGTTAAAAAATTCTATACTTAATGTACGGGAAGTTCACCTTAATGTTTAATGCAATTATTTTATAATCATCATACAAATGTACCCTAACTAGTTTACTAATAAGGCAGTTTAAAAAAAGTATCATAATGGGGCTTTGTTGTTGTTTTATACAAAATTTCACAGTTCCTTTACACAGTTATATTACTGCAAATATGAGTTTAACAGGAACAAGCAAATAATCTAAAGCATAATAAATGCACTGCATCCAATTTAATTGCAAAAAAATGTCGGTACCTTGTAGGGAAATTCTCAGAATCAGATAGAAGTTCAATCAGCATTCTTAATTCAAGCTGCTTCTCTCCATTTTTCTATAACCAAGGAAAAGGTGAGAAGCGTACACCAGATTCTTTATAAGAGAAAGTCCAAAGATATTTGATAAATGCATACCAGGGGACCACCTCCATTTTGGGATATTGACCCATCATCAAAAAATTGGCAATAATGGCAAATAAAAACTTCAGCATTATTTGGATTGACTTGTGCTGAATCAAGGCACCGCAAATGGTAGCTGTTCAATTGAAGTAAAACAAAGCATGTGATAACCAGACCATGTGAGAGAGAAAAAGATCAAGAGATGGTACACAACCATTAAAGCATCTGATAACCAGATAACATTAGGACAGTACATCATATCAAAACTTTAATAGTGTTATAAGGTATTGGCGTTGGTTTAATTCCTCAAAGTTCTTCGCAAGCCATATTGATCTCAGGCCATTATAATAAGGGTTTGACACGTCAACATACTATTGGGAGTATTGGTAAAAACTCTTCACAAAGAGCTCAAATAATTGAAGGCTATAATTGGAGTTGAAATTTTAAACTACTTTCAGAAGGATGATATTTTTGGACATTAATATAAAATAACAAAATGGCAGCCACTATGTGACATAACAAAATATAAACTCACCGGTCCTTGCACATTGAACAAGAGAGAAAAAAATTTCTTCGTTGTAACCAGTATAGCACATGCATAGTATTCTTGCTTTAGCGCTCCATGATTTGCCATAGATGTTCAGAGATATATCCAGAGACTGCTTGACCTGTACAATATTGAAAAGGACTATAAACATATCTGCAAAATATCTTAAAATCAGGATAAATGTCTGAAACAAACAATGAAAAGAACATTTGATCAAACCTTCTGCAATGCATCAGACAACGAATTCCTATCATCTACAAATCTTCCAATAATCTCCACAAATTGTTGCTTCCACTTTTCAACCTTTTCAACTTCATATAGAACCAGATCTAGCTCTGAACAAGAAAATGCTGAAGCCTTCCCCAGTTCCTGAGAGAGATAAAATCATGTTAACCAAATATATAATTGATTTATCACAAAAAATTTATTAGATGATAGCGAAATGGCATTTTGAGTTCCTTAAAATGAAGGGAATGGGAAGCAAAAACCAGAGCAACAAAATCTACTATGTTCAAGAACTGAAAACCAGGCTCCACCAATAATCCAGAGTCACAATATCATATAATTAAAATGCATTAAATATGACGCGCCTACTATAAAACTAAAACATGCATAATAGATGGAGGTGTACAAGAACAGCCAATACTTCCTCGTTCGAAAGTCATCACCGCAAACTTATCCAGGCAAATGATATACATACAGCACATGGTTGTGGTTTCTAGCGCTGGTATTGAGCTATAAGAAGATAAAAAACATAACTGCAATGGCCAAAGTACAAGTCCGCATCCCAGAAAATAATTCAACATGCATTTGCGAAGATGCAGTGGTTTCCTTTAAAGTATCCCCAGTCAAAAGTCCAATATGATCTTTGTTTTAAGTATAAGCAGTGCAGTTCATGGAAATCCTCAAGATAATAATAATGAAGGTGTAAAGAGTAAAATCCCATCCAAACAAAAAGCAGCACAGCGTTTCCAGCATATTCAAGAATATGGGATGATGATGCAGACTATACCTTAAGCTCTAATATTAGAGACCAGGATCTTTCCTCAGAGTTTAGACTAAAAAATCGTTCAGCTTGTTCTAGCCACAACCTACAAGTGAAACGTGCAAATCCATCAGCTACAATTTGTCACTGATAATCAAGGAAAAAACTAAAAAAAAAACACTAGAACATACACCTACATAACATTCTGATTTAACGCAATGCTAATATTGTCTACAGTTGAAAGAGAAAAAAACACATAACATGATTTCACTGTGTTACTTGCAATACTTGTGTTGTTTTGAGTTGGAGAAAGAAACACTTCTTAATATGTAAGATTGTTTTCTTACATTATGAAGCTCACAACGAGCCGACCACCCTGGCAGTGCAACGGGTGGTAGCGGCAAGGAAATCAAAGAATATGGTTAACATAGCCAAATCCATGATAAAAATAACCTTGTGTCTCTACTCTATATTTCCTATCGACAAAACAATAGCCTTCCAACTAATTGCTTTGTTATAGGAGTTGGTATTAAATATGAAAAGCAATATAAAACCAAAGGCCCAAGCAGCATTCCCAAGTTTCTAAATAAAAACTTGAGAAAATAAATTTCATGTAAGCTTGTACTTTTCTCCACTTAAACAATAGAAACTATGGAAAAAAATGAAAAGAAACATAAAAAAGGTCTCACCCAAACAAAGGATCATAATCATAATGGTGATGGCACAAGAAGAGTAGATCCAGTTAGTTGATAATCACACTGCCTTCTCTACTCACTAATTAACGTGATTTTCTCATTTTGAAACTATATGGATCTATCGAAGTACAAAAAGAAAATCATTCTAACAAAGTACGTGGATCTGACCAAGTAATGGTGACTTTCTAATCACAATAAAATGAACAAGTCAAACAACAGGAAGTCTAAGCTCAGAGTTTCAATATATAACAAATAATATAAGCTGTTTGTTTAAAGCTGAAAGTGTTAATACTGCTACATGAGCAACCCCCAATATGTGAAGAAATTAAAAATCATTGCACAGGGCGATAGCTAAAGAAAATCTTCCTATACAAGAGCACAAAATAATACACTAATGCAAAAGAGCATATTTAAGACAAGCACAGGAACAGCTAAACTCTCATCAAACAGAAACTTAAATCAAACAAGATTAGAAAACCAGAATTGATTTTTTGGATACATGATTTCATTTTTCATTCAGCTTAATTCAGCCAAAAAAGGTGCTTTATTTATATGCAAGACTTCATCTCAAAGATATTTTCATAGTTATGGTTCATATTGAAGTCCAAACATGCTATAAAACACCAACACCAGGACTGTCCCGGAGGGCAAATCATATGTTGGATTGCATATCTATCCAACACAAAATAAAAGGTTGGGTGAGGGAACTTCAGTATTATCCATTAACCTGAGGAAAAACTTCAGTTCAAGTGTCTGGGAAAACAAGAAGCATAGAATATTGCATACAAGAATAAGAAGACTCACTTGTGTTTATGAATGGCATTTACAAGTTGATTGACCATCAAAGGAAAGGAGATTTGTATACTCTGCAGTTGGAAAATCCTACGAGTAAGTTCTACAAGAACCAATAATTAATTGAACAACAAGCAGAAGTTGTAGCTTCCATAGAGGCAAAGCAAGCAAACATAAACTTGAATACCTGAGATTCAGCAAGAACTACTTCGGCATCACTCAGCTTGAATCTTTCAAAATTGCCAGGCAAAGAAATTACTCCCAAGGCTTTCCTAAGCCATTTGACCCCATCAATTAATGCACTCCATAGGGTACCAGAGACACCGATAACAGAAAGGTTTTCTGCAGCCTCCATCAAACTCTCAACATCCTACATAAGAACAGAGAGAAAGCTTTTATAAATGAGTCAATGGGAAAAAAACTGAGGAAAGAAAGATTACCAAAATAAGCACAAGGTTAAAAATCGAACTAGCAAAAAAAGGGGGTGAAAGCCACGTCAGGCATTCCCCCCTGATAGATGAGAAACAGGGAAATCGAGCACGTGAACACTAAAAGCCTAGCCACCAGATGTTTGAAGATGGAACCTGATTGATGAGACAGGCTACAGTAATACAAAATACCCAGGCTCATTTAAAATCCAAAGGTGAAGAAGCTTTTGCTAACCATGATGCGACAACTCAACATATCTTGTTCACTTAAAACAGAAGCTATAGGTAAACCAACCTCGCACAACTTGCTTCATTTTTAACCTTGTATTAAAAGAAATGCATACGAATCAAAGATTGAAATATCAAAAAAACAGATGGAAGGATTATAAAGATTAAGTACAACCTCCAAAGAAGGAGCACAGGTGCAGAAAGAAAGAGCTCTAGAGCACCATCGCAGCATTGAACATGCATTCTGGAGTTTTGGAATCTCAGCAAAGTCAAAATTCAGAGATAAACCAGCTTTAGTGATGGATTCCATTTTAGCAGCTAAATGTTCAACTTTTCCAAAAAGACAACCGTTCTTTCCATCATCAATATCATCTGTACTCAGAATGCACCTAGCATCCTGCAATGCAGAGTTGGCATCCTGCTGCCATTCATCACAGTTCTTCAGAACCATTTCAAGCATTCTTCGTTCATCCAAAGATATTTTTAGTAACTTCGAGTGTGAAACCAACTCCTGCATGACAAAAATTACATTTGCAAAATCATGGTTGATCAATATTTTCTGGATATAATATATTCTGCAGACAAGACAAACCTTTAGGACCTCGAGTTTGAGTGAAGAAACAGAGCCAGATACCATGGAACTAGAAGAAACCAAAAATGGCGCAGAATTCTCTAACCAGGACTTAGCCATTGCTACAGCATCTTTAATATCATCTAGCAAGGGTAGAAGCACAGGTATATCTGCTGAAGTCCTAAGAGATTACAACTCAACTGTTATGAACACAAAATATAACACATCAAGTCAAAACAAACAAGCTAAGCACACTTAAAACCTTATAATATCCTCAAAATCCAACATTTGAGCTTCCTGTGCAAGAAGTTTTGTGGCTCTTTCCTCCCAACACCTCACAGCTGCAATTACTCCAGACAAATCAACAAACAGTTTCTCTTTTTCAATCTGTAGCCTGAGAGGAAAAACCAACAGAATGAGCACTCAAAATCTAACACAAATATCTAGGTTACTGTAGCAGTGCATGAAAAACATACACAAAAGCCTCCATCATCAGTTCCTGAATGAAGTCCAAAGGCATTTTCATATCACGAGCCTGTAATGAGCAAAATAAATTTGTAAGAGATGCATAACCAATACAAGTTTTTTTTAATTGAATGCATCAATCATCAAGTGGACATAGCCCTTGTTATCTACAAAATTTAAACCATCATGTTTTGGGGAATGGGACAAGGAAGATTGTGACATTAAATCAAAACATATACTGTGACAAAACAGCCACTGGAAGAATATAGAAATAAGAGGATAGGGATAGATTACTTTCAGAACTTTTACTCTGCAACAAGCCTTCTTCAACTCTAACTCAACTAGAGGCAACTCATCAACTGTTCAAGGAAATGACTGGGCATTAAGAAAAATTTACACCAGCAAAGATAATGCCAACAGAGATGAACATTTACTATTTAACGAATCTGAACATTCCAAGAAAGAAACCTTGAATTCTCAAAGATGCTGCATCTTTTAATAGGCAATTTAATTCATTAACTACTTTATCTTGATCTTCCCGTTCATGAAGATTCACCAAAACATCATTACAGCGAGAAATCCATGAAACAGCATTGATGTGGCATTGCTTCAGAAGCATCAACTCCGGTATGTTAACAGTAAAATTCTTGAATTCTTGAAGCAACACTTCAACATTCTGCATCAGTAAACACTTCTAAAATTTAAGCTCCCAAGCTTCACAGAACACTCAAGGGAGAATAATAAAATGATGATGATGTTAACCTTTAAACTAAATGGAGCTTTCAAGATTTCCTTGCACTGAGACTGACATGATTCAGCTTTCCTTACTAGATCCAAAAGCAATTCTGTTTCTGGAAGTTGAATTTGAAGCTCCGACATCTATTCAACAAACATTATAACAATTAGAATAAATTTGGAAATTGACAAGATGTTGTATAAGTTTTACAGGAAAAAGAAATTCAAATCACCTCTGACTTCAGCTTGTAGAGAATATCAATGTCAACTGCAGCGCTTTGTGTCTCTGATATGCATTTCTTTGCACTGTCTATCCAGATCTACAGGGCAATAAACTACATGAGCAACAGAATACAGAAAGGTACCTGCTAAAAAGATACAATACTAAGGAAATTGCTTATGCTGGTACAATGACTTTTGGCCAACAAAAAATGCACTATGAAAGAAAGTAGATCTGTTGAGAGCATTGGACATAAGGGATGTGGGTATGTTCAATAACATAAAATTATATAGAGTTATGACCTTTGCTTGGACAGCATTCTCATGAAAAAGTACAGTTTAAAGAGGATTGAAAGAAATTATCCTTTTTATCATGATTAAAAACACACTTATAGATATTAATTTAAACCAAACACCAATCCCTGAAAAGCAAGCATTTTTGAAGTAAATGAAAACATCGTCTAAGCTGGCATGAAATGGAAGAGAAAATAACATGTAATGTAAACAAATTCACAAAGAATCGTGTAAAAAATTAACCACCATCCAGGAAGAAAATCACATTCATGATGTGCAAAGAGTCAGAGGAAACAACAATCTGTCAGGACTACAATAACAAAATCCCTCTTTACCACCCAAACCTAAATGTTTTAGAACACAAATCTACCATTTAAAAAGATACATATACAAGTGAGTGACCATTCACAAATGCTTATATAAATGGTCAAGCAAATCAAATTGAATAAACCTGAATTAATAAGGTTCCTTCACTTCTTAGGTCACAGGAACCCAGGTTGCATACCTAGGTATCTATATGACAAATCAAGAAAATTACAGAGGAAAACTAAAATCTGAATGTGTCAACAAAAAATTTACCTTTGCTGATGAAAGTTTTTTCGACAGCTTCTTGCTTTCTTTAATATATATTGGCAAGTCACTAAATCTCGAGTACAGTGATTCCAGCACAGATATCTGGCATAACAATATGAAATTGAATGATATTCATTAAAATAATGAGAGCATCAAGAGATACTGGTATTAGAATTATCCATTAAAAGGCAACAGCACTTTAGAGCTTATCAAAACAAAGTTAATTATGAAATTAATGATTGCATGGAGTGCGAAGGTTGGATCGGAGATACTTCTGAGCATGATGACAGAGCAGAATCAATTTCCTGAGCCAAACGCCATGCCTCATCTGCACGCTCCTGCATTAAATAAGTCAAATGGGCATGCTTTCCATTAGAAAACAATAAAGTGTGAAGAGGAAACGACTCATTTATGATAACAACCTTCAACATGAGATGCCCTGGCTCATTACATGGCACGGGATCATTATTCAGCAACTCAGCAATGTATTCCAAAGGCACTCTCTCCAAATCACAGCTGTGACCAGATGACCAGTTTTGAACTTTAAAAAGACAATCTCTTATGCCTCCTGCCCACATCTGAGCTGCATTCAAGCTCTTCACCATGTCTCGTACCTATATTTCAAAATGAAACAATCATTTTCCATGCACACAAAAGGGCAATGCAAGTATGAAATAGATGACAGCTAAAAACTCACAGGATCCATCTCAGAACCAGCCCAAAGAAATTGCTCAGCTTCCTTCAACAGGGTAGCACATGCATCACCCAAATATGGATGCTGAAAAAACTTTTTGGCACGCGAAAGCCATTGTTCAGCAAGTTCAGCCAGGCTGACATGCCCCCCCTTGACCTGCATGCAGAGCATGATCTCAGATGGGGAAAAAATGAATATCTTGTCCTATTGAAGCATTTATTAGCATAACACATGCATCATTATAGCTGAAGAACACTATACATTATCCAAGCACCATAATACTGGATGCTACAGCATGAAAACCCACCCCCCCCCTCCCCATGCTCAGCACATGCGAACAACTGTACATGAAAACCACAGTAACTGGCTTTTTATGGTATGCTAAAAGACCGTAGCAATACCTTCTTCGTTAACACATTCAGCTCATTGGAACATGAGATTTGCCTTCGTAAGTCATTACTTGGTGATCTCTCCTCAAATCTATCGCTATCTGATGCGAGCACCAAATCAGACAATTCTGCAAGGGTATGACGATATAGAAGACGACGTCTTCTGGATTTACATTCACAGATACGCTCCCAATGCTGCACCAGAAGCAGATGAAATCAGTAAGATGGGAAATGCATTTGGCAGCAACAAAAAGTTGCAAAGCAGGGGAAATAGAAAAAAAAGCTTGAGCAAGTACAGAAGTCATCTTCACTGCTGATCTTAAAGAAGCTGTTGAGAATGTCCTTGAGAAATAAAATTAGAAGCAAAAGTGTACAATTAAGCATTACAAAATCAGGCAGCAGAAACGAGAGTTGCGTTATAGCAACTCAAGTTCTATAAGATATAATATAAACCACATAGTGGTCGCACCAGACAATAGCAGGCATTCCAAAGTTGAAAATTCAAGAAGTTTAGCAATGAGCCGGGCTTTCTTTACCGCGTCTTGAATTTCCAACCCACGAGTAGTTCAACAACATAAATGTTAAGGAAAAAAATTAATAAAACTCACTTTGCTCAATTAACATTTACAAAAGCATAAGAGCTGAAAATAAAAGAAAAAAAAGGTGGTTGCTACATCAGAAATTAACAGGTAAAGCTAATACTATTAGATCATAAGAAAATTTTTGTGATAACAATGCATTCTCTTTCATTTAGAACTAGTGAAGCACTTTACAATCATAGAAACCATCCTCTAGAGACATAACTAATATAAAGTTAAGTGTTTGCTTTTTTTCTCATTTAACAAGGTTGATGAAGATAGGAAGCACATAAAATTTAACTAACAATTATAATGAAAAAAATTTAAATCTGCTGATTTATAAAGACCACATACCTCCAGACAGACAAATGCGGATGGCCTACAATGGCAAACAACTGCAGAAAGATACAGATATTGTTTGCATATAATGCATGCAGGATCCTGAAAAGGCCGGCAGAAGATAATTGCCATCTTAAGATAACCGTGATATTAATGTGAAGCTTCAAAAACAAAAAATTGAATGTATGAATGCATCAGATACACTATTACCTCCTCAGTACCAACATATTCAGGACATTTCCGCAGAGGCA
Organism: Populus trichocarpa; assembly: GCF_000002775.5. Classification (NCBI taxonomy): domain Eukaryota; kingdom Viridiplantae; phylum Streptophyta; class Magnoliopsida; order Malpighiales; family Salicaceae; genus Populus; species Populus trichocarpa. Next base: position 14,604,164 of record NC_037287.2, on the reverse strand, counting down.
TAGGGGATGATTTGATGATGCCACTTCTCCAAATCCTCTCCCTCCAGGACTTCTCTTCGGTGTATATCCTAAGCATTTCTTTCTTTATATGAGGCGATGCTTTGCTATCAAAATCACCCTGCTTTAAAACTTTAATAATCAGAATGATAAATGTAATCCGTACAGGGACTCAGCTTTTTTAAAAAAATCAGGATTGGAGAGTTATCTTATTCCTCACTAATTACTCATGTTAAGTGAATTCAACTCCACCATCTGCAATTATTTGCAGAGGAAATCATGTCTTTAAGTATTAATTCTTGTTATTTTCAATTTAACTGACCAGAAACTTAAAGAGATGAAAGCAGCAACTTATTAGATTCATCTTATTGGCCAAGCTTAATTTAGTGAGCAGTAAGTTCATTTTTCCCCTAAGTCAAAGCAGTCGCATCATCTTTTTGGCAATCCTTAATTTTAGCATGAAAATTTCTTTTTCACTATTGTTACCCATTCTTAAAAAAGCAGAAAACTGGTAACCTTAGCCACCACACAAAGAAGCTCCTCGTGAGATAAAACAGCAGTCTTATGATAATTCTTATACAGCTCTGCTCCAAATCCACCGTAAGGTAGCCAGTCAGCCGGAGCAAAATTCACAGCTTCTGCACAATTCAAACCTGAAAAGCAAAGCCAAGGTGGTTCAATACATCAGCTAGATATCAACATAAATCTCCAACCAAGTTCATTAAATTGACAAATCCAATGATTTCAAGTTTAAATGGATATTGCATACCAAAGTTGAAACCTCCATGGTAAGACCTGGGAAAAGTGATGACAAAGTTTCCAGGCTCCTGTTTAAAGAGCAAGTGCAAAAGGAATTGTAATGCAAGTTTTCAATTGGAAATCAAACATATAAGGCCACTAAAAGAAAAGGTACTATAAAAAAATTGTTATGAAGGCAGTTTATAGATAATGAAGAGTCAAAAATAAATAAATAATTAGTTTAGCAGTTCGCACATGCAACCTACACCATGATACTTAGTTGTGCTCAAATTCAAGAACTTCACCACCAACAAATGAAAACTCAAGTCAACAAACAAACAGTAATGGTTCTATTTCCATATTGACATAGATAATCAATTGAAAAATATCAATTTGAATGCTCAAGTATATCAACTTAGACAAGCAAAAACTATATTCATGGACATGGAACTCATGTCCTTGAGTATCAAACCTGCAGTACAGTATAGACTGGAACCCGATTATCTTGCAAGACAGATGGGTTCAGCATGGTTACAAGCTGGAAGAGTAAATCCGGTTGTGCATCAAAGAGATCAGGAAGACTACTGCGCATCACCTACGGAAAAGTAGATTACATTAGCATTCAAGAGACAAATAACCCTACTTACATAGTAGATAGGAATTCATCTGAAGAGGTGAATATGGAACATCAAAGAATGCACATGAAATTCCTCCACTCGACAAAAATAAAATTTATAGGAAATACCAAAAATGACATAGATATTACAGAAGAAGATAGAAAAGTTACCCAAGCACATAAAATGTGAAATAACTACCTTCTCAAAAGCACCAGCTTCACTACCCGGAACACTGTACCAACATTTTGGCTCTCCCCTGAGACCACAAGACAATCATTCAACTCTCATATAAGCAGATGAAATCCATTTTAACATATACCTTGCAGGCTTCAGTGGAAAAAATGTCTAACATGATACCATTGAACATTTCACTAATAAGAGTGAAATATGAAAATGAGGCATCTGCAAGGCTTGGGTAAATGTCTAGAATTTGAAAATCATACGAGTAGATTATCTTTAAATACAGGCTCATATTAATCTCAAACCACCACGCTCTTCAGCATGAGATTATGAGTCCCACATGTCCACCATTTCACCGCCAAAACATCTAGAAATGAATAGGATTCCTTGGAAATGACATCTAAGTTTGATGCATGAAACTATGACAAAGGTGGAGAGTTGTAGTATTTGTATTGATCAATCAGGACAAAGGATAGTGCACCCAAGTAAAAAAAAAAAAAAGATTTCACAAGCCAACCATCTAATTTTGTCAGTCAAATATCAACCGGTGCACCAAATAGATGAATTGGGTGGCAGGAGCATTAGAGCCAGCACCGGTAAGGAAACCTTCATAGGTTAAATGGAATTCCTCACTATTTCCATCTACATTTTGTTCTTTTGTCAAAACTCATCAGTTGATTTCATCTAGAAGCGTGATTGGATGACCAGAACATGCAATCTAGAGAAAGAGACAAATGCAGTGACAAAGAGAAGGTGAGCAGGCAGAGTGAAGTCTCTGTTATTCCACCAATTCTTCTCTAGTTTATCTATCTTCCATCAAAGGTAAGTACAAACTCTTGGTCAGGCCAACAAAGTTCCCAAATAATAATCTAGCTGTTATAGGCACCAAAAGCCAATCAAGAAACACAAGAATGTTTGCAGTTATAACCTTATGAAGGCTGGTTATTCAACCTCTAAGCATTTCAGAAAAGCTATTGCTTCCATAGGCAACCCAATTTGAAAGACAAGGGCTTCATTCCACCAGCTACCCTCCTAATCTTTCCAAAGCCCAAACATGAGCACATAATTAAGAAGTTGAAGGTATGATCTTGGAGAGAAATATTTTTGTTTGTTTGTTCATTTTTATTACATCTACAAATGAAGCATGGATCCCTTTCATCAAATGAACTTTGATGTGATTAGTTGTTTTATATGAATTAGGCATGTATCATGTAGACCTAGGAACACACCGGCATGAAAATGACACTTGGTGCAAGTAAAAGACACCGAAGAAACATAGATATAATCACAAAAAGGTAAACTCAAAAGTTGATAAGGGAATATTTCAATTGTTGACTGATGCCTAAAACAGGAAAACGCATTGCCACCACTTTTGGTTTACAAATACTGATGCAATGTTAGTATCTCTGTCCAAAACATTTAAAAATCGATACATGACGTATAACTAACAGATAAAAGAGCTAATATTTATCTTTTAGAATTCTTTAGTTAATTCCACTCATAGGGGGATTTTGGTCAAAAAAAAGTTATGTGAGACATCAACTAGCTACAGCCTGAAGTTCACTTGTAGTTTCATTTTATATTCTAAAATTTCAATTAGCAATTTTCATCTTCCTGATCTGCAAAATGTCACTTTCTTTGCAACTCAATGGTAATGGGCTTAATAATGAGCAACTTTTTATGTTACCGTTTCTTATTCCATTGTCAAAGAAAGATATGTATTTTGTCAAATTGAAAAATGAAGAAGAATATGAAAACAACTGCAGAGTAAGTATAAACAAATGTTTCAGACACGTACCAGTGTAGATAATTCATTGAGTAAAAACAGTGGTCTTCAAAATGCCAGCAAAAAGATGAGAAAAGCATGCCAACATATAGCCAGGGCACCATAACACCAGTAATGTTATGATGAACAGCTTGGAGCATTGAACCTTTCAACTTGGGCAAATTATTGAGGTTCCATGGACTGCCACAATATTCATCCCATAAGTTAGCCTCAACTGATTCTGGTCTCTGATCATTTACACGTGGGAAGCCACTCCCATAAACAGAAGTATCCAAGTCACTACCATACATAACTTCAACGTCACCAGCTGATCCCTCCACAATTTCCCAGAACTTTTTCTCCATCTGCACTCGAGAAGTAGATCCTGAGCCAAACCATCTCCTCTTGGCCCGATCAGCTAGACGCCTAAAAGCTTCCACTGTGAAGCGCTTACCAGGGACAAAACCAAAAGTATCCTTGTCAGAATTCAAACACTCAAAGCAATACCAATTCCCTGGCGGAACTTGCTTTAATGGCGGTGAGAGACAATAAATATGCCACCCCTTGTTACATCTATCGCACAAAAGCATCACCTCCCCATGCAAACCACTCCTGCATTGCTCGCATATCTGATCATGCTCTTCTTCCTCCTCTACCTTATTACAAACCTTCACTTTCTCACCATCACTGTTCTTCCGCCTCCTTTTTGAACGTGAAAACTCCATCCTATCATCACTCTTCTTAGACTTTCGCACTCCCCTTTTACAACCCCTAGCAACCCCCTTATTCAATCGATTATAGTACTCCTCATAATCATACAAATGCTCTTGATACAACTGACACAAAACATGCTTCGCACACTCTGTAATCTTCCTCCCGGACCTAACAAACCTCGAAACCTCACCCCACTTCTTCTCCTTCACGACCTTATCATAGCCACCGAACCTCTTCACTCCATTAAACAATTTACACAAATCCAACTCGTCCCCTTCAAAAATCACCCTCCTTTTCAACTTCTTCCCACAATGTTCCTCCAAGAACCTATTATACTCCAACTCAAAAGTCTTGGAATCACAAGACGCCGGCCTCACTTGCAACTGATGAATAGCCTGAGTCTTCGTAGGAAAACTAAAATTCTCCAAATTCAATGCAAATGGCGGTTTCCAATTATTTGGTGGAACAATTTTACAAATCCCATAAGGCTCCGCTTCCGGTCTAATTTTGTAAATATACTCTAATGGATCCTTAAATTCCTCTTCATTAGGGTAATAAACAGGTGCAGATGGCACATGCAATGACCCGGATGACGAAGAAGCCGATGAAGACGACGAAAATAAACTCAAATTTTGCCCTAAAACTCCTTTTTCTACAGCCCTGGGTTTTCCTTTCCCCATTTGCCACCAATAAATCAATAACGCAATTAACAACAATCAATCTATGATTACACCATCTCTATAAATTCATGAATATATTGCAAAAATTGAAGCCAATAAATCAATGCAAATTGAATTCTAGGGTTTCTTTCGCGCGTACCTTTTTATTTAGAGACTAAAGAAAGACTAGGTTTTTCTCCGAGTGCGCGAGAAAGAGAGAGTGAAGTTCCGTGGGAGATTTTAATTTTGGTTAGGAACGAAGTGGGGTGGTTTATATAGGAAGGGTAGTTTTGACCTGTGAAAAATAATTAAAGAGGGATTTGAGATTCATAGGTCTCCAAGTTGATAAATTACGAAAATGGTAATTTGGACCTTGAAAGCATGGGAAAGAGAATGGGTTTGGACTTCGGTATATAGAAAATGAGATTTAATTGTGGATAAAATTACGGAAATGGTAAAGCGGATTTATTAGGGTTAGTTTTGTTGATTCGAATGTACTTATTTCGATCTCAATAGATTCAGAGATCTCAATACTTCCGTGTGAGGTTATGGGTCAAATAAATAAATAAATAAATGTAAGAAAAAATATTCATGAGAAATTTTTTATGGTATTATTATATTAAATTTAAAAACTTTTGACTCAATATTTTATTTAACCAAAATTTTAAATTAAAATAATATTTAATATTATGAAAATGATTACTCTTTAAAATATTTTTTATTTTAAAATATATCAAAATAATATTTTTTTTATTTAAATTTATTTTTGACATCAACACATTAAAATGATCTAAAAACATAAAAAATTTAAAAAAATTTAAAAATGCATGGTTCAACCATGAAAACAAACTGTACCTAAATCATGTGGAAGTTGCTTTGACATGACCTAGTCAACATGACGAGTTCAGAGAAAACAAATCAAATAATGAAAAACATTATAGAAAAAACAACCTAGACTCGCTAGTCTCAATGTAACCTAGATGATTGGTAACATCATGGTTTGGCAAAAAAATAAAACATTGAAATAAAAACATATTGGATTGCTTTAAGTCAACTCAGGTTACTTCGTCAAACCCGTTGTAACCTAGGCCATGGACTTCACTACGCTTAATAATATTTTTTATTTAATTATATGATAAAAAAATATATAAAAATCAGTTCATTATTAACTAAATATTTAAAGATAAAATTAAAAAAACAACAAAAATTCAACAAAAACTTATATTAAATAATAAAATTTTAAAAACTAAAAATAAAAAAAAGGGAACAAAAGGTCATGTTAGGTGCGTAGGCTTGATGCAAGCTCATGTCAACGGGCCATGTTTTTTTTTTAAAGGGTGGACAAACTATCGTTCATCCTTTATAATTTTTTAGATAAAAAAACACAATGCACTTATGAGGTGCCAACTTATAATCCAGCCACCAAAGTGGTGGCTAGAAATTTTGGAGCTGTGTGTATTTTTTCTTGTTTAAAATATATTTTCATTTAAAACACATAATAAAACACCATAAAAAACCTCTCTAAATCACCTGCCAATCCCAAAACATCCAAAAATCATCCAAAAAAACTGAAAATCAATTGAATAGAAAAAATCAAAACGAATTAAATCTACTTTTTCAGACATGTTTATGGAAAAACATTTACCACCATCGAATGGAACTCGTTAACACCAAGAATAACAAGTTTGTCACTGAAAAATGATCAAACTAAGCACTTTCTCTCTTATCATCATTTTTAGATGATTTTCTCTCTCCTCTCTCTAACTAAACAATTAAAATGTTAAGAAAATAATTTTTTGGACCAAAATTGAAATTACAAAAACTATATGGAATGTGAAGGAAGAAGAAGGAAGGTATGAGGATGTAAAGAACCTTTCCACCAAATTTTAGATTGAACATAGTTTTTTTCTTTATTTTACACTTTGATCTTTTATATTTGATTTTTTTTCCCGAATAAATTTTAACAAATAGGTCATAAAATCAAGCATAAACACTGAAACTGAAAACAAAAATACAAAGATAAAAAAAAAGATTTGCTATTATGAATTACTATAATGTTTATTTAGCAAGTTGTTTTAATATATATATTTTGTAATTTCTAAAATTTGTTCCTATCGTTTCCAAAATGTTGCTAACTAATAGTAAACATCACGTGGATCCAATGCTAAACCCCTTCCTAATTTTTTATTTCTTAACCTCTTCGGTTCTTATTTATGTTTTGTAGGATACCATCATCTATATGAAATATTGAGTGAAGAACAAAATAAATAATAATAATATAATAATAATATATAATAATAGAGATTTTAAGATTTTTTTTTTTTTTGATTCGAGGAAACCTTATCCCCTAGAAAGCGTACTTTGTGGGTCCAGGTGAGTGAGTAAAACCACGGCTGTCCCAGGCTCTTACAAGAGGTGCACGTCCTGATTCGAACTCGAGACCTGCTATGCAGATCTCAAATCCTTTACCATCACGCTACGTTCCTTGAGGATGAGGTTTCCTACTCTCATTTTTCGTTGTTAAGTATGTTCCTATAACTTTCCTTATCAGCGGTAAGAATCAAACTAATTATCAAAGATATATTAATTATGTCATATTCTCCTCAACTTTCTTTAAGAGTTACATTAGGATTTAGCAAAACAAGTGATATTATCTCTAATTATTTAAACAATAAAAAAAGAACTCAGTTCTTCAAGATGCTCTTATATTTCTTCTTCTTTTTTTTCCGAATTGTCACAAATCTATATATCATCTATTTTTATATATGTACCACAACTAGAGGTGAGCAAAAAAACATAAAAATTGAGAAAACTGGAAAAAAAATAATCGAAAAAACCGAACTGTGAAAAAAAACCGATTAAAATTTTGAAACAACCAACCGGTTCGATTCGGTTTCGGTTTTATAAGTCTAAAACTAAAAAAACCAAACCGAACCCAAACAAAAAAAACCGGAAAAAACCCGAGTCAAACCGGAAAAAACCGAGCCAATCCGGTTTGAACCGGTTTTTGTCCTAAAAACAAACCGAAACCGGTCGGTTTGAACCGGTTTTGGTTCGCTTTCGGGTTTTTTTTAAAAAATATATTTCAATGTGGTTATTTTTTTGATAAAAACTAAATCGAACAAAAATGATCACCCCTGACCACGACACTTTATTTTATATATGAGACTTTGCAAGGAGGAGAAGTAGTAACTGTATGTAATCTTACAAAACTATATCACATCGGCGGTATAAGTTATGGATTTTTTAAGATTAGTATCATGAGAAGATATTGAAAAAAGACACTGCATATCAACTATGAAATGATTGTAATAATTATTATTCTAATATTCATAAAGAATTTTATCATGTCTTAATTAATATAAAAGTAAAATCAAACTTTTATTATTAGTAGACGTACACTCTAATAATAAAATTTTAAAATCCTCTACTTTTGTTGTGCTTATTCTTGCATTTTATTTTATATAATTATATTAAAAATTATTCTCTCAGAACAATGATAAATAAATAAAAAAATGAACTATACTCCTGAGATGAGAAAAAGATATCTATCGATGTCCAAATGCAAACAATACCTTGGAAAACAAGTTAATTTGAACATGATTTCAATTTTGTCAAAATTTTTTTATCTAGATAGAAAATAATATAACATGATTATATTTTCTAGTTTTTGAGCTGGAAAGATGTTTTGAAACTTCAAGAACAAGTTTTTTTAATTTTTTTTAAAAAGAAAAGGAATAAACAACTGAAAAGGAAAAAAAATATATTCTTCTGATACTGAACAGCCTAGTTGCTTGTGTCCTGTGTGATGGAACAAATGTTTTACGATGAGAGAGAATAGAAAATTTGTTGCATGGGATGAATTGCGTATGAGGAACAAATTCTGACGGAGTCAGCAAGGAATTCATAAATTAATAGTTTTCACGTCATTTGGCTTCTCTCTCCTCTTGCTCTTATCTTCTTCATGTTCAGGTAACATTCATTAAAACAGAAAATAAAACATGATAAACATTCACCGTAGAAATGGCAGTCTTGTATTTTTCTTGAGATGGCAGATTTTGGAGGGTAAATCTAAGTTGACTCGAGTTAATGTATTGATAAAAATAATAATTATTATAATTTTAAAATTTGAATTGAGAGTCGACCCGGGACAAGACTTGGGTCACGGATCGAGAGAGTCAATCTGGGTTAACCCAAGTCAACATATAAATAAAAGTGTGTATTATTATAATTTTAAAACTCGACTCAAAAATCAACCAGAAATAAGGCCCGCGTTGTAGGTTGAGAGGGCTGCTTTTTATTAAAAAAAGAATTAAAACAATCTTGTTTTGGAAAAAAAACTTAACGGGATTTTGACCTATGTTTTGTCCTGTGTTGACAGAGTCCCAAATCGACCTGATTTTTTTACTAGATGTCGAGTCCATTCTTCCTCTTTTTTTTTTAACTCGAACCGGTCCAGGTTCTGGGTTGACCTTTCAAATCTATTCTAGTTCTATAACTATGATTAATATAATATTATTAATTTCAGCATCCAATATATATATATATAATTATTATTTTTACATAGGTAAGTTTGATAATAATATGTATTAAAGATAAAATGAACTTTTTGATATTTTATTTTGTCTTATTTATCATAACCAAAAAGGATACAAAAATATTCATCATGTCTTATAAACCATTACCAAACATAATTTTATTTTTGTTTTTTTATCTCGTCTTTTTTATCTCTACTATCTTTTTTTTTTTTGTCATAGAATAAAAACCAAACCTAATTATAGAGAGATTGCAAGAGAAAAAAGTAATCTCAAGTGAGCTAGCAATAATTAAATTATAAAAAAATAATTAAAAAAATATCAGAATTCTATTAATTATATTTTTCAATTCACGTGTAAATATACAATTGTAGTTTGGATTGGGGGAGTAGCTTTAAAAAGGTATCATGATACACACACACACACACACACCAAATCCAAAGCGGATACAGTGGACACATGATAAAGACTGAACAATGAGCAGAGATTGTCAAGACAAAAAAAAATAAAAAAATCAAAGAACTAAAAGCATAAACAACAAAGAGAAACACAACCAATAAACAACAGAGTTTGAGCAAACAAAGAACGGAGTCTAAACGAAAAGAACCACCTACAGAGACCCACAAAAGACATAAAGCAAATGAGAGAGCACACAAACACGCTTTTTGACATAAAAAACAACAAATAACCATCTGACATCCTCTTAAAGAAAAAAATTAAACAACTTTCACACGATGAGAGGAAGGCAATCAGGGCAGTAGCTACGACGACCATGGCAAACGTGGCAGCATATTATAAAACGAAGTGACATGGAGTTGCCAGGATGTCCGAAAAAGAAAATAAAAAAAAGCCTACAAGACAAAACAAGGCATTACAAACCTTAACGTGACACGGAATGGCCAGCCCTCAGAAAACCAGTCTCAGCCAAACAGTGCTTTGATTCAGCACTTCCCTCGAACAACTTGCCGACTTGGAAGCGCGTTTCATGGGAACCCATCAGAGTTCACTAATCAAGGAACCTGTGAATCAGCGCCAAAAAAAAAACATTGGATTTGCAACAATGTTCCTCACAAAAGCAAGTAAAAACGCAGATGAAAAAGAAAAAAGAGAATGGTTGAGAAACCGCGCCGACCATGCGAGCCATGACGTTAGAAAGAAGCTATCCTATCCTATGAAACAAAAGGAGACGGCTTTGACCGATAAAGAGAAGAGGAGCGTTGGAAAAAACAGCGAAGCCAGTTAGAAGACACCACTGCAAAACATCTAGTAGCTCCAGCCCAGCCTAAGCCAAGAGAACCCAGAAGCACACATAAACCCCAACCCAAATGAGAAGAGAGATGAGCCCAAAAGAAAAAAAAAATCACGTCCCTAATCCACAAGCCCATATTTAGCAGAAGAGAATGAAAATTCACAAAAACTAAAGCTTGTGGAGGTTTGACTGTACATAAAATGTTCACTTTCTCATAAATTACTATCAATTGAAGAATTGATTTTTTTTTTTGTAAATCACCGTTCCCCTTCTCACAGATCACTTGAACGATCACCTGCTCTACTAATTGATTAATACTAAATTCTTGATCAGCGCTAAGCTGCGAGATTGATCATTTTTTTAATCCTAAAAAAATGTAAAGATACGGAGAAGTAAAAAAATGTAATGCCTACTGGATGAAAAATCTTTAAAATATTAAGAAGTTAATATATTAGAAAAAAAAATAAAAAAATATATATTATGAAGGCAACACTTTAGATCAACTCGAGTCAGTCATAATTAACCTAAAAAACATGCGATCTGAAGCATGAAACCATGATAATTCTATGGAACGCAAATTGAAATAAATTAAAAAACTCAATTCCAATTAACCAAATATTGAAGGTAAAAAATGAAAACAATATTAAATTAAAAATAAAGACCTAAAAAAATGACTTGACTAAACCTAGATTGACGACCTGCGCTACGTCGCGACTCATGAGTCGGATCAAATTTTTTCTAACATAAAAGAAGATGCTCAGACGATGATAGTGCTTTTAAAGAAGTAAGAAAAACCTGAGACCTAGGTTGATGACTTCATTGGATCTAATAAACCCGGTTAATTTAATAATATGATAAAAGGGCAACAATAACAAATAAATCGAACAATTTTTTTCCCGAATAATTAATTATAAAAAATGAGTTGTCAATATCATATTTGAAAAGAATCGCTCTGTTGTGGACACTATCTCATCACATGAAAGAGGACACACCCACCACAAAAACAATGGCTCATAAATCAAACCAAATAAAATATCATTAAAAATGCATCTTATACTTATATTTAAATAAATAAATTTAATTTAATTCAAAAATATTTTTTTAAAGAAAAACTAAATTTAACAAATAAGGATAAATTTAACAAAGGAAATTAAGCTACATGCGCCCGTCTAGGGATGGAGGTACAACCATGACAAATAAAAAAAACCCTAAGGAAGGTTGGTTTTGGCTACCATAAGTAGTTGCACATGCTGTCTAAATACAACGGGACAACTTACTTGTTGGTGTATGGAACACATGCGCCAACAACCTTTTTATATCTATATTTTTTAAAATATCAAATTGCCCATCTTCTTACCTAGCAACAACTAAAAAGTTAGGGTGAAAAATACAACAAAGACCCTAGGAGTCAAGTTAAAAAAAAATTGTTTTTTAAGAGCAACTCAATCATTTCACCGTGCTTTAAAAAACAAAAATTCAAAAAAACCTTTTAAAACTAGTTGATTGAGTTTTACTTTTAAAGATAATAATGTCATTCCACTATGCAAAAAAGTTTAAAGACAGAGCTACCCCACTCATCTTCTTAATGAAATATTAACAATGTAGAAAAGATCATTCTACCCTCAAGATCAAAGCCAATGAATTTTCTTGTGATGGGGAATTTTATTAGCATATTACTACAATGAATAATGTTTTGTCTCTTATGCTACAATATTTTTTCCACGCGAAGTAGTTTTTGTTTATACTTCACAATTTTATTAATTTTATTATGAACTTCTTTTATAAATTAGTTTTTTTTTTGTCGCGGCCAAAGTTGGTGAATAGTTTTATTGAGGCCATAAACCTAAAGTCGTTGTGGTTTGTGCATAAAAAGTATTGTATATTTTAAAAAAAAACATTCACACCTCCAAGTCAAATACACTGTATGCAGTGAAAAGAATAAGTGAGCTTGCTATCAAATTTATAGTTGCAGTAATGTTCCTTTTCTTGAGCTTTATTCTCCACAGGCGCAATCCAGGCGTCTTTCTTAAGAATCGAACCTACCAGGCACCAGCAGAGGTTATCTTTACAATTAAAATTATGAATAGATTTACACTACTGGAATTTAAGCATCCCATCTTTTCTCCACTATAATCCAGTTCAAGAACAAAAACAAAGGAGAAGAAGCTGGGATGCAGCACTAGTTCTTCATACATACAGCTGCTTTAATTACCAGGCAGTTCCGATTAAAACTTTGATAATTAATATTCGCAAAAAAAGAAAGTTACCGCAAGACTTTATAGCTCATACAGCTCGTACATTTTTCTCTCTTCTTTGTGATGGGCAATAACGACCAGGGCATCTCAACTTCTTTGATATGATAGCTTGATATACGTTCGTAGGCATTTAATTCAGTTTGTATTTGTGTGTGTGTATATATATAATTCAGTTTGAATAATTATATCTTATGATTTGAAAAAATTAACCCTCTCTTGACAATCATGGAGAAATGAGATTTTTTGTCTATGGAGTCTAATAATGCGGCTCGTTCCTCCATTCATTTATGATGACTCGAGACTTTTCTACATGCATGAGATGCAAACAATTGTTTTTTCTATGACCCAAGTAGGGAATATCAGAAGTTTCAATTTGACGTCAAAAAAAAAGAGAGAGCTAGTAATGACTTCGAAGATCATATTTCACTGTTTTTATTGGTTCATAGTAGCCACAATGGAGTCTAGTTGTGCGGCTACTAAAGTGTAGAATCAGTTATTTTTTAGAAATTCTGAAAAGAGACCGAGATAACCTGAATTATGAGACCGAGATAACCTTATAAAAAACAAATTAAAACAAATTATAAAGCTCAATTCACAATCAATCAAATATTGAAGGATAAAATTAAAAAATAAAATCAATTAAAAAAAGACATAAAAAACCACTTGAGTCAAACAAACAAACTCTTGACCCGGGTCATGAAACTAGAATAACCTCATATAACGCAAATTGAAACAAATTATAAAGTCTGACTTCCAATTAACTCAATATTGAATGATGAAATTGAAAAAAAAAATCAATTAAAAACAAGACAAAAAAAACCTATGTCAACCAGCTTAACTCGCGATCCGGGTCACAACTCACAAGACTATGATAACTTCATATAAATAAAATAAAAAATAATAATCATGAAGCCCAAACTCCAATCAACATAATATTGAAGGATTAAATTGAAAAAAATCAAATAAAAAGGACAAAAATAATGACCCGAGTTAACAAGAATTAACCTGTTAAACTTGGGTGAGGAGACCAGGATAACTTTATAGAAGGAAAATAAAAAAATTTATAAAGTTCAATTTCCAATCAATCTAATTTTGAAAGATGCAATTGGAAAAAATACAATTAAACAATAAAAAAGTCGAGTCAATCCGACTAACCAGTAAAATTTATGATTTGAGTTATAAAACCATAATAATCTTATAGAAAGAAAATAAAAAAAATAATTATGATTATGAAACCAAGTTCCCATTCAATCCAATATTGAAATATAAAGTTGAGAAAAAAATAAATTAAAAAAAAACAAATGATTCGAGTCAACACGACTAACTTGCAAAACTTTCAGCTCGGGTTATAAAACTGAGATAACTCCATAGAAAATAAATCAAAATAAATTATGAAGTCTAAAACCTAATAAACCCAATGATAAATGATAAAATTGAAAAAAAAATAAGTTTGAAATTAAAAAAAATTAAAAAGTTTTCAAAACTTTAATGGGGGTACTAAAATGAAAATTCACTGATTTTATTACTATAATGAATTGTCAAGGCCTTCTAGTATATGTTAAAAGATGCATGGTTCAAATAATAAGGATTTATTGGTTGATAATTCATCATTTTTTATTTTTTATTAATTTTTGACTGATTATGTTTTACTTTAAATTTTATCATAATAATTCAACATGTCTAAAAAATATAATTTCTTGTTCTTTTGGATTAGTATAGACGCATTAAATAATTCATCACTTGATTTTCTATGCAAATTTATAGCTATATTTTAAATAATAAAAATCTATATTCAAAATTATGTCAATATGAGTGAAAGAATTTAACAATCAAGTAGAGAATAATGATGCTTTTAAATCAATATTTATGAAATTATTAATTCAAACTAGACAACTTTTCAATACAGATCCTTTGAGCATACTTTCAATGTCGATTCTTGCCTTTATTGACTATTTTAATTGATTTTTTACGAGATAAAAACAATTAATTGCATTTATATTTTTTAATTTATCAAAATAAGATACATTCATAAAATTACTTAGAATTGAGAATGAAAACACAAACCCATAGATTAATTGGCCTGGGCACACTCATAAATTGTATTCTACTGATAGAGCTAGCTGCCTAGCCACCATAGAGAGACTGTTATCAAGTCTGCAATAGTTCGGTTCGGTGTCTTTTTGAAAGCAACACAAACTCAAATCTCTTCGGGGCCCCATCTCAAGGACGAGCCCCCCTTATCAACTTTTAAACAGGCCCCTGTAACATGTCTGGAGCTGCAGAGGGAGTGAAGACAATCTGATAACCAGAGTCATTTTTTCTTTCCTTGTACCTGGCAAGCCATACCATCTCCCTTTCTTTTCTTTACATAATTCTCTAATATTATTTCCTTGCCTTTCCCTGTTACTGCTAGAACATTGTCTTGTCTGTTTCTCCGAGCGAAGACCTCCTCAAAAAGATCCCTCTCCCTCAGTTTTACATCAAAGTAGTAATAGTGAAACCAAAACCAGTGAAAGGCTCATCATTCCATTACTAGTATAGAGAGAGAGAGAGAGGGAGAGAGGGAGAGAGGGAGAGCTCATTGTTTTCACTCATGGTAATCTGATTAGGACATCTAGTGTAAGGTTTGATACTTTGGTAGGCCACCACACCACACACTGTCAATCACTCACTCTCTTTTTAGTCAAAACACTCACTCGCGCATACACTCACACACACTCTGATCTGACCAGACTACCAAACAATAATAAAGAAACAAAAGACAAAGGGAAGGTCTTTAATTCAAAAACTCACACAATTTTCATTTCATTTTCCGCTCTTCTTTTTTTCCCACTTTTGTCTTTTCTTGCTCTCTCTTGCTTTTCTTTACCAGCATCTGCATTTCCCTGTCAAAGCTCTAGATTATTTTCAAATCTAGGGTTTTGTTCTTGTTATGGCGAGGTTCAGGACTAGTTGAGTTGTCCATCCTTTTAGGCCTGTGTAACTATCAAAATTGTTTCTAATTCTGCACAACATTTGTTCACAAAATAAGTTGTTTTCTGGTGCTGTGATAGTGAAGTTTGTTGCTTGTTTAACATCGTTTTCTTGCTAGCTTTAGTGGGGTTAGATTGCTTTCTTATCACTGGATTTTCTTAATTCTGTCCTTTGAAACAGAAACCTCTTTGAAACCCTTGTTTCAAAATTCCTTTATATATGTGTAATTGAGGATTTAGGGCTATAATGCGTTTCATTTCCTTTCATCTTTTCATATTTCAAGTTAAAGATTTTAAATTTTGTTGTTTCCCAGCATTTGCGCTCTTTATAGAAAAACCCTTGTAAAACCCTTATCTTGAAACCCTCACTTGCTCTCTAGTTTAGTTTCTATTTTGCACAATCTTTGGTTAAATTCATAATTTAGTGTTGAAGAGGGTCTAAAAAAAACTATCTTTAACAACTAAAGAGAGAAGGTAAAGAAAAATTAGAGATCTTTTTGCTGGTTTGATCTTGTGCTGTTGTGATCTTGCTCAATTTTGCTTAGTAAATGCATGGATGGAAGAGAAACCATGGCATTTCCTAGTGGGTCATCTTCATACTATATTCACAGAGGAAGTGGGATTCTTGGGTCTGGGTCTGGATCACAACATGATCCATTACATCCCCCAACTGGGTTCAGATCCTTGTCAAGCCCTCACCTTGCATCTCAATCAAATGTCAGGCCTGGTTCATCTGCGCCAGCATTTTCAATAGAGCCGCCAAATGCTAATTTTGGCCATGGCATTAACATGGCTGCAACCTCTGAGGTGCAAGTGGGCGAGCCAGTGAAGAAGAAGCGAGGTAGGCCCCGAAAATACGGTTTGGATGGGCAGGTTTCACTTGGATTGTCTTCCTTCCCAGATAAGGCTAAGCCATCCTCAGGGGAGGATTCTTCCACCTCAAAACGAAATCGAGGGCGGCCGCCTGGGAGTGGAAGGAAGCAGCAATTGGCTACCCTTGGTAAGTATTTGAAGTACATCATTCCTGTAGTCATATGCTATTGCTACTGTAAGTTATTTATATGATATCTTATTGACATTTATTGTGGTTTAATAATAAGTTTGAATGTATTTTCTGCATTGGGAATTCCACTTAGCTTAATATTAGGAGGCAATGCATTGTCTTCAATAGTGATCTTGTCATTTTATTTTCGACAAAGTGTTTGATTTGCAATGTTTTGCTATTGTTATCATGATTTTCCTTGACATATATGCTAAGCTCTTATCCATTTTTTGATCTTGCTCTATTCTTTCAAAGTTGTTTCCATTTGTCCATTGTTCCTTTTAAATGCTTCTTGTTTTAAAGCATTTTTAATCTGTCATTGACGTCAAATTTTATTTTGATATTTATGTTTCCATTTTTCAATAATTCCTTTTAAACGCTTCTTGCTTTAAAGCATTTTTAATCTATCATTGATGTCAAATTTGATTTTGATATTTATGTTGACTTTAATATATCTAGTTTTTTTTTTTTATTATTTCTTTCAATTTTCTAAAATGATTTTAATTGATATTGCAAGGTGAATGGATGAACAGTTCAGCTGGACTAGCTTTTTCACCCCATGTGGTCAGCATTGGAGTTGGAGAGGTATGCTATATCCTTTGTAGTTTCAAGTTTCTTGGACATTTGATTTGTAATCTTAAGTTGAGTGTTCAACTTTTTTAGTCCAAAATTCAGTTAACTTGAAAGTTTTTTCTCCATGAAACTCATTTTACTACCCGCATTTATGCTTTTTTAAATATGAAAGAAGCTGGTCTAACATCTTTGGAATTGTATGCATGAGGACATCTTTGGAATCGTATGCATGAGGTTTTCTTGCATTTTGGAGGGGAGAAATAGTGATATTAGGATAGTCATCCCTGACTTTGAAGTTTCCTTCATTTCCAGTCTGTGTTTTGTCCAGTATGTAAGTAAACTTGAAGGGTTTTCCTCCATGAAACACAACTGGCCACATTTATGCTTTTTAGAATCTGAAAGAGTAGTCTTAACGTCATTAGAATTGAATGATGAGGTTTTCCTGTACTTTTAAAGGGACCAGTTTTTAACTACTGCTAGCATATTAGCTTTGCTAGTGGGGTAGAAAGAACAATATTTGGTACTTGCCCTGACATTGAAGCTTTCTTAATGTTTTTCCAAGTCTGTGTTTTCTTTGGTATGCAAGTTGTTTAGCTATATGAAATAGCTAAACAGATTGTTCAAAACAAAATATGCATATATCAATGGAGAAACTTGGTGCACATGTGCAGGCACACACATGCATGCATTTGCCCTTATGGAGTTGCATGGTTTCCCAATTTCATGTTGATTTAAAACCTGTTATACTGTTCTTTGTAGGATATTGTTTCAAAACTATTGTCATTTTCCCAACAGAGGCCAAGGGCTGTTTGCATCTTGTCCGGTACTGGTACAGTTTCCTCTGTGACACTTCGTCAGCCAGCATCTTCTGGGCCCCCTATCACATACGAGGTTAAGGCAATCAAATATCTTTAGATATTTTTCTAGATTGAACTGTTTCATTTGAGTGACTCAGCTTCCTTACTGCAATTTTTCTATGCCACACTTATTTTCCCCGAAGTTTTATAAGAACCCCACAAGGTTCTGACTTGTTTTATAGTACATTATCTTTTTCCACATCTTCTAATACGTTAATGCACTGCAATAATTATTCCAAAATTGCTATTGAATTTTAGCATGTCCAGCTTCCTGATATATTTTTACTTGTTCTTTTGTTAATCGTTAAAATGCTGAAAATATAAGAGCGCGTGGGCAAACAATGTAATAGCTGTCAACTTGTAGATTTGTGACTAAACTAGTGAAGTCAGAACCAAGAATTCAATAAATGAATTTAAAGGAATATTTGAGCATAGAATGCAAGAATAAACAGGGAATGGTAAGGTTCTGGTAGAAAAATAGATGGGACTCAGCTTAATCTGGAGGTGATTAAGCATTGCATGAAAATAAATTGAATCTGAAGCCTGTTAGGCTGATAAGCAACAGTTGGGAATTTGTTTGAAGGTCTGGAATTTGAATATGGAACATAATTGGGCATATGTTCTATCGAGTAGGAGAGCTTTTAGGCTGGGTCAAGTGTCTAAAGTTGGTAATTATGTTCATGCTTTGCCTGTGATTACATGGATAGCAAATGGTATGGAACAAGGATTCTAATGTCATTATGAGGAAGTATGTCACGGGTCTCAAATTATTGAAATATCAATTAATGTGTGACATTAGTGCAGATATCAAAACCAATTTTATTCATCATTTTTCTGAAACCTCAGGCAAAATCATTTATCAGTTGATAACTAAGACAAGAGTGCTTACCTGGCATGAATGTTGGTTAACTGTTACTTTGAACTTTGGGTGTAGGGTTCTAAAACCCCAACAAGGAGCAAGCATTTGCTAAATTTGGGAATGCTGCCCGAGATAGGATTGTATTTCTTGGCTTCAATGTTGTTCATTTTGTGGTAGATTTGTAGAGTAATTACATGTCTGGCCACATAACTTGTTCAGTAAGTTCCAGGGGTGGCGAACACTTTACTACTTTCTTTCAATGAATAAAAATATGCTTTTCCAATGGCTATGTCATCGTGGATTGAAGTGGCCTCAGAGTTTTTGGCAGATTTAATGTAAAAATAAGTGATGCCTTTTGAAGGTGGTCATTTGAAGTTTTGCCATAATTTTGGCCACATTGGATTGTTTAGTGAGTTTCAAGACCGGCAAACACTTTCTGTAGTGGATTTAAGTGGGTGCTGAGTACTGTGGTTTAATGGATATTGTTGAAACTTGGATGGATCTTTTTTGCCTTTCCCTTCTGCTTAGGTACTGTAATTAATTCAAACATGTTTTTAGCAGCAAGAAGGACCTCATTTAGAATATTTAACATGTGTAGGGCCGTTTTGAGATATTATGCTTGTCAGGCTCATACTTGATTGCTGAAGATGGTGGCCCTCGCAATCGAACTGGTGGTATAAGTGCTTCTTTTTCCAGTCCTGATGGCCATGTCATTGGTGGTGCAATTGCAATGCTTATTGCAGCTAGCCCAGTTCAGGTACTATTTTGATGCTCTGAATTGTGTTGTACCTTTAATTGTTCATTCTATGATAATGTTACTGTTCTGCTTACAATCTTTAATATTACTGAAACTTTGTTTCTTCTTACTTTGTTTCTTCTTACTTTATGAGTGTGCCCGTGCTAAATGCTGTAAAATTTGGTGATATTCAAAACTATTTTAATTGCAATTCAGACTTCCATTTTACTGGAAACAGCCAAAATCATGACATCATGCTTGGCATATGGTAGAATGTCATGCAAAAATCATGGTTCATCTTTTGCATGTATGTGAAGTGTGCAGCATTGTTTGGGATTTGCAATATTGAATTCACTATGGATGGTTTCCATTATGGGCGATCAAAGTGCACATGGAAAATGCATACTTTATGAAATACAATATGTGAATTGTGAAGCATTGTTTGGGATTTGCAATGGTGATTGTGTATTGGATTATCTTTTCAATACTGAACTTGGTAAAAACAGAATGGTTTAACTGAATATATATCCCTTTTGTTATTGTGTTGATACACCACCTTTATATTCACCTTTATAGTCTAGCTTTTATCAGTCTAGCCATGTGGTCATAATAAAATGATAAATGAGCCCTCGCTGCAGGTGGTTGTCTGTACTTTCCTATATGGTGGTTCTAAGAAGGATAAACAAGTAGGCCGTCCCAAAAACAAAAAAGACTCTGCATCTCAGCTCGATGATAATTCTGCTAACCTGAAATCAGCCACCCCTACCAGCACTCCTCAAAGTTTCACTCCCTCTCTGATAAGTGTTTGGCCTGGTCCGCGACCAGCTGATATCAGAAACCCCCACACTGATATTGACTTGACAAGAGGATGACTGTTTGCTGCAATAGACACGTGACAATTTTGTACATATCTGTTGTTCTAAATGTATCCAATCCTGCGATAATTATGAAATCGGTTCTCCCAAGTAAAGGGCAATGTGCTTGTGCTGACGTAGTTTGTACAAGTAGCCACCATTTAAAATTTTCAAGTGACAGTGTAAACTTGTCAAAATTTCCTGGTAAAAACATTAATCTGTAGCAGAAAGTAGCGTAAATCGCTGTTTCAAGCAAATGATGGCTGCTATTCTTTGGAACTTTGGTTTCCCTTGTTTCTCATTCCTAGTTTAACCGAGCCTTGGCAGGTGTTTCTTTGTAAGCATTACCCCGATCAATTCTTTATGTAAGAAACCCGTGTTGCTCGAGCATGTGACAAATATTATTGTTATTATACGATTTTGTCGATCAGGAAGAAAACACCAGCCTTCAACTGGACTGCTGATCTGAATTATTCATGGACTATGATATAACTGCTTGGGGAGGAAGATGTATTGATAGTATAGTATCTTGGATCTGCTGCAAGCCTGTAAAGGACAGCCAATGGAGATCATCACGAAGATCTTAAATATAACGATGAAAATGTTACCGATCTGGTTATCCTTGAATTAAGAAAGAGCGTGTCTAAACGAGATTTGAAGTTTTGAACTCCAGTGAATCTTCCTAGGAATCATCATAAACAACAAAAGAATCTGAAACAATAGAACCAAATGACAGAACATGTTGAATAATTACGTGATGCCAGGATGCAAGTCTCGCATCAACCCAGTTGTCTTTTGTTTTCCACCGCGAGAGTAACATTGTTTACATGCATCGTAAAATCTCCAAATCACAATTAAGAGGCAGTCTTTGGTAGTTTCCGCCCGAATTTTTGTCATTCAGCACCCCCTCTTTCTATTTATTTTCTAAGCTGTGAACATAATTCTGTACACCACTAATAATCAGCATCACTGCAAGAAGGCATTCTGAAAAAATGAAGCAAGTTTACCCAACTTTTACGTATCTTCTAGTCCTCTTTGTGCTTCTTGTCACAGCTGGTGCATTGGTTGAAGCACAAAAGTGCAAGCCAAGTGGCAAAGTGAAAGGAAAGAAGCCCCCGAAAAATGAGTGTAACCAGGATAATGGCGCAGAATGATGTGAACAAGGAAAATTTAACACCACCTACAAGTGTTCGCCCCCGTGTCCGCGCATACGAAGGGAATTTTAACAATAAACAGTTTCGAGGAGGGTGGAGATGGGGGTGGACCATCAGAATGCGATGGTAGGTATCATGACGATGACACACCTATGGTGGCACTGTCAACAGGATTGTTCAGCAACAAGAAGAGGTGCCGCCACCATATCACCATTAATGGAAACGGAAGAAGCGTGAAGGCGTTGGTGGTCGATCATTGTGACTCTACTATGGGATGTGATGATGAACATGGTTACCAGCCACCCTGCGCAAATAATATTGTAGATGCCTCGAAAGCTGTTTGGAAAGCATTAGGAGTAAATGAGAAAGACAAGGAATAGGGATGGATGGATATCACCTGGTCTGATGCTTGATTTCCATTTGCTTTCTTTCTTGTGTTCTGCTGTAAGATTACATGCATGAAAGCTGCAATAAGCTTGCTTTGCTGCAAGACAGTGTTGTTGTGTTTCCAACTTTTCATACTTTGGGTTGGAAGGATGGTGTTGGTGTTAATAAGTTTATCATGAAATGATAACAGTAGTGATTCTAAGATTTTGTTTGGATAGAGGTTAAAAAAGAAAAAGGAACCAATTGAAGATAATCCTATTACATTTTACCTTTCTCTTTGATAGGAAAAAAAAGAAGAAATTAATGTTATTCAAAATTTGGGTAAAAAGCATTACAAAGAAAAGAAAACTATGGTACAGATGGATGCAAATTAGGTAGACTAAAGGTAGCAGCTACTGTTCGTTAGAATAACGGCGTATAAATGCAGAATTCATTTGCCATATCTTGAGTGAGGAAGTGACGGTAGCCTCAATGGCGTTGTTGAATAGAAAAAGCCTAGCAGCACCATAGATTGCCCTTGTTGGATAAACCCGTGATGTGATAACTGTCCGACCACCTTGAGCAAAACTTTCGACTATCGAATGATCCACCAGTATCCTAACAGATAATTTTTCACCCTCTAAAACTGGAACATAACTTCCATAAATTTCTTTCTTAACGTCATTTGCCACTGAAGACCTTGACTGGTCAGTGCAGAAGAAAGTTTTGTGGGTGCCATTATTTCCTTTAGCAACATAGAAGTATACAGAAGTGTGCTCAGCTAGGCTGTCATCTGCAAGAACCAGAAGACCAAACGGTCCTAATGCACCACGTTGAGCAGCCCCACCACTGGTGCTGCAGCTGAAGTCCACATTGGATTCAGCTGTGCTCTCTAAGGCCTTCTTGTCCAACTCAAACTCAGCAGCAATGTCTAGTTGTGTGGCACCGTCAAGTTCAAGCGGCATAACCGACCCTGTCTTAACCTCTATGTTGTTGAATTCCTTGCCTTTTAGTCTTAACCTCTCTACCTCTTCTACTGGCCATTGAAGCAGATTGCTACTAGTCTTTGTATCCAACAGAATAGTCCTTGGAATGCCCTGAAGAGATGCCCATCCTTTCTTTACGTCATCAACTTCAGTATCAGACTCTGCAACCCAACCCCACAACACTCTTCTTCCTTTATCCTGATCATAAAAGGTCTTGGAGGCATAGAACATACCATAATCGAGCATAATTCCGATACCAACATCAATTTCTGGATTATCTGGATACCATTTTCCAGTCTTGTCATCATATGTCCCAAGGGCATAGGAATCCTTCCTAACATCATCTAGGCTTGTCTTCACCACATGCTTCACATGAGGACCATTAGCCGATGTATCCAATCCATTTTGACCTGTTTTCGACACAGGGTAAAAATCCACGCACTCCCACATTCCAGTTCCAGGGACACCATGAAGTACCCCACTTAACTTAAAATTTATGAAGTCTTCAGTATCATAGACTAAAGCTATGCCAGTATTGTTAGCTTTTGACCCTATTGTGATGCGCCACTTCCCTTCAGAAGTGTACCAAGCTGTTGTCGGGTCACGGAAGTCATTGGGATCAATGCCTGGTGGTGAGACTAAAACTGGATTGCCAGAGTACTTGACCCACTTAAGGAGGAGAGGATCATTGTGATCAGCTGGATAGGCAAGATTTTGTACCTGTACTGACTCGTTAGTGGATCCTGTGTATAGCATGACAATTTTACCATTAAGAAGAATAGTCGCCGAGCCAGTCCATACACCATTTATATCGAACCATTCATCGGAAACAATTGCCAATGGGAGGTGGAACCAGTTGATTAGATCTCTTGATACAGCATGGCCCCAAACTATGTCACCCCATACTGCAGCATGTGGATTGTGCTGGTAGAAAAAGTGGTACCAGCCCTTGTAATACAAAGGACCGTTAGGGTCATTCATCCAATTCTTTTCAGGTTGAAAATGGAAAGAAGTTCTTTGCCATGACAACATGCTATCGTTCTGAGGATAGCCCTTCTCTTGTGCACCCTTCAAATTCACGTTGGCCTTCTCTGACACACCAGCTGACACCCCCCGTGATCCTGGCCTCAAAATTTGCGGTTTTGTCGTTTCTTTGGGCGGAGAAAAAGATACATTTTGATCATCTTCTTGTAAATATTGGACGTGTTGTTTGAATCCGTTGTCATTACTAGCTATAGATACAATTAAAGGAACAAGAAACAAACCAGAAAATACCAAGAGAAGTACTATCTTGGATCTCCATCTAATAGAACTATAGGTGGAACCAGGGCCCAGAGAATGGGAAAATGGAAGCAATGGACTTGTGTCTGCCATGTATGATAGGCGTAGATGAAAAAGAAAGATGATGATTTTGGGTAGAAAATTTATGCAAAGAAAGAGAAAAAAGGGACCGATTAACAAGCGGAATTAGTTTGGGTGTAAAATGGATTATCAAGTAGTGCTATGTATAGGGTTTTTTCAATGAAGGGTCAGGTTTTTCTGCTGTAAAAATAATATGGCCTGGGTGTAACCGTTTGTTTCTATACCTTTAATTTGGTTCAAAGAGCTAGATGGAGAATTTTCCACAAAGAAAACAAGTGTATAATTCTTTACATGAACTGTTTCAGTGAGTAGAGAACTATAAATAGGGCATATGAGTATTCACTGTCTGTCTGCCAACGGTTTATGATCAGATTAGCCTAATGTAACTTGACTAATTTGGAGTTGTAAATTGGGGTTCTGAAATTAATGCCGGATAACTAGGCAAGGTGAAGGATCTGTTTTAGCTCAGGATTATGGTTTGCCAAAAACATTGCAGAAAAGTTATGGTATTTGGTCCGCAGCTGGAAAACAAATAATCACAAACATTTCTGGCTGTCCGAACGTGTCTGGCCTTTAATTTAGGAGGTTACTATTCTCATACAGAGAAGATTGTCATTTAGGGTATGCAACTTACTAATACTTAGATGAATGGTCACAAATGGTAGCATCATTCCATATATATATATATATATATATATATATATATATATTTATGGCTGTCATCATCTCTGGGCTAACTCATAAACAGGCGTTCCATACCCCAAGTAAAATGTCAAATACAGATGGGAAATGGAGGGTCGTAAACGAGCATCACAACCTCATCAACAGAAATGATGGTTTAGGAGTACTTGGAATCTTGAATGATTCCTTAGAAAAAGAGATTTTTGCGGAAACATCAGTATGGGTGATCAGAAAATGGGGCTCCAAGTCTGAATGGGCTCAACGTTTGAGGGTGCAGTTCATCCCTAGACATAGCAGCACCAAAAATATTGGGATCCTTAAGAGGATATTAAAATTTGGGCACGAAGTAACAATTACACAGTTCTTGCATTAAGAGTGGTTTGGATAGTGGCTGAACAAGCCTGTTGATGCTTGGAATATCTAGTATCCAGTACTGCAAAATGAGAGACAGTAGGGAATGCCTTGATCATGATCATCATGAAAGGTTAGAGAAAGACATGAAGCACCAAAACGAGCATGCGTATAAGCTTCCGCTATCCATTAAAGAATAGGTTCTGTGAGAACGACAAGGTGATGGAAAGCTGATCAATTTCAGATGCAGGAATTAAGTGTCGATCAAACTTAGAAAAGCTCAGACAAACTCTCTCCGCAGAACTTTTTGGATTAACAAGAGCCTTATAAGTTGTTTGAAGAAAAGAAGTCTGATTGTGTTAGGTGCATATATATATAGAGTGTGTGCATCCTTCTATGTAAGTTTTTGCGCACACAAACCATATACTTATGTGGAGGCTCATGCACCTCTCTAAACGTAGATAGCTCCTTAACAAACTAGTATTAAAACTCATGGTTCAACTTGAGATGGGTGATGACTGTGGTTGGGCTCCCATGGTTTTGTTTGCTTCTCTATAATTAAGCAAAAAAGCGAGGTCTCAAGCTCTAGATAACGCACTTGAACTGTTAAATACTTTTGTTAAAGGGCGAGTTGTGTTTGAATGGACTGGATTCACATACGAGGGGGGAGATGCGTTCGGTGTATATGTGAGTGGTAAATATCATATATTAAAAAGGAATATAAAACAAAGAGTAATTATACAAGAAAGATCTAGGATCCATCTAAGCTTTTGGGTTAGAGCTGTGGTGTCCGTCATTAAATATAAGTTCTTGTGCACGTAGGTTCAATACGGACGTAGAGGCCTATAATCTTTCTGAACACATGCAACTTCTTAACAAATTGCTTCTTAAAAAAATAGCATGAGGAATACATTATGGGATCAAGAGCCAAACTGAACCTATCGGGGATCTTGGAGTCATATGCAAGGTTAGTTAATTAATGTTTTTGTTTTTTGTTTTTTTTTTCCCTACAGGCAGAAACTATAAAGACAAAATGTGATGAGAATATATGATGATATTCTTCTAATATATGTAAATTATACAATTCGATAGGGTGAATGATTGCAAAAGTATTTCCACAATTCCACTTTTGAGAAATTTAGATATTGTAATTGACCATTCAAAAGTTAAATTTAACCAATTTCTTCTGAAGACAGAATCGATGTTCCTGTAGGATCAAGAGCCAAGTTTAGAGGGGAGTGAATAGGCTTTGATATGATAACAACAACAACTCTTGTAATGAATTTGTAATATATAAGTACAAAAGTGTAAAATAAAGAATGTAAAGTTAAAGAGATCATATATACTTGGTTCTAAGTTGCCTACATCGAGTCTCTGAGCATAACTTAGACTTTTCCAATTCATCAAATGTTCATATACTTACATGAACGATCGAGGACC
The DNA here is from genome assembly GCF_000002775.5 of Populus trichocarpa. NCBI lineage: Eukaryota > Viridiplantae > Streptophyta > Magnoliopsida > Malpighiales > Salicaceae > Populus > Populus trichocarpa. Next base: position 14,577,222 of record NC_037287.2, on the reverse strand, counting down.
AAAACCCTTTACAACTATTTTTTTTATGGGCTCAAAAGCTAACCCGAGTGTTGATCTAGTAATCTATTTTTGAGTGTTGATATGGTGCTACGTACTTTCATATCAGTAATATTTTAGCAAAGACTATAAGTAATTCAAATGATTATGCTTTCATGTACACATGATTATGCTCACCACAAAGAGCAAATCAATTGATGTTCATAGCACAATATACAAGAATATAACCAATTAATAAAACTCTCAAGCATGATGATAATGTATGTGTAAGTGTTTTCCTAACTTTCCTTCTTATTTACTCCTCGTTTTAAGATTCATAGAAATAATAGGTATTTGTAAAGGATTCAGAAAACTAATTGTCATCCCTTGTATGAAAATAGTTGTTACACAAAACCTTTCCAAAAATAAAAAATCATGCAAAAAATCAACTAGCCTGGTTCTGGATATTAAGGAAGATGCTGGAACTTTGCAGATGCATGAAATCTGCAAGTGATTGCAGCATTAGTGTGAAGGAAATTTGCTACTGATTTACAGCACCAAGTCTACAATCATGCTTGTGAATTAATACAAATATTCTGTCCATAAATATTTTTGATTGCTGTAATCTTTCCTTAATAGAATATGTAATCTTCAGTATATAACTATAGGCTGAGCATCAATAAAATTATGTTGAAAATTACATTGTAAACTTCTAAGTATTCTAATACTCTTTATGGTATCAGAGCATCATCTCTCCAACGAGAATTTCATCCCCATGTCTTCCACAAATCAACCTACCTCCTCTCCTGAACTTTCCCTTGTTGTTTTCAACATCACCACTCAAATCAATGAGAAACTCACACCCTCATCCTTTCCTCAATGGCGAGCACAGTTTGAGGCTCTTCTCATCGGCTATGATCTCCTGGACTATGTTAATGGAGAATCTCAGTGCCCTCTCTCAGATGGTACTCCACAGTCTACAAAAAAAAAAAAAGGTGGGTAAGGCAAGACAAGCTTATTCTCAGCGCCATTCTTGCATCCACTTCACCCTCCATCACGCCTCTCATTGCCATAACCAAAACCTCACACGAGGCATGGAAAAAATTATCAACACTGTATGCAAGTAAATCGCGTACAAGGGCAATGCAACTCAAGGAAGAACTAACCTTGATCCAACGTGGAAATCAACCAATTTCAGAGTATCTTCATACGGTCAAAAGCTTGGCTGATGAAATTGCACTTATTGATCACCCCATTTCTGACGATGACTTAACCCTCTATGTCCTCCATGGGTTAGGTCCAGAATTTTGTGAGATTGCTGCTCCTATTCGAGCACGAGAAAAATCTCTTGCCTTTGAAGAACTCCATGATATGCTTGTTGGGCATGAGAGTTACTTAAGGAGGATAGAGGCTGCCACACAGCAGCTGGTGGCTGCTGCAAACTTTACCAGCCACTGCTTTGCCAACAAGGAAACCATCTCCTCTGCATCTTAGCAAAACAGAGGAAGCAATAGAGGAAATGGTTTTTTTCGCCAACCAGGACAAAACTGCCCCTCAAATGGCTCATTTAGAGACCGTCAGCGCAACAATAATAATTCGGGTCGTCCCAATCCAAACCGGCGTTTTCAGCCAAAATGTCAATATTGTGACCAATTAGGTCACACAGCCAAGATCTGCCTGAAACTTCAATCCTCTACAATGACTGTTAATTGTGCTGGATCCTCAGATACTCAAGATAATAAGTGGTTAATTGATTCTGCAGCCTCTCATAACATCACGGGTGATCTCCAAAACCTATCTATTCACTCTGAATATGACGGCACTAATGAGGTTTTTCTTGGTGATGGTACAGGTTTGACAGTTACACATATTGGTTCCTTAGCTTTACCTACACCTACCAAAACCTTTCATTTACATGATACCTTATGTGTTCCTCATATTCACAAGAATCTCATTTCAGTTCATCACTTCACCAAACATAATAATGTTTTTCTTGAACTTCACCCATTTTTTTTCTTGTGAAGGACAAAACCACGGGGGCAATACTTCTAAGAGGTGCGTATGAGAATGACGTATACATGTTTCCAAACTCCTTGGTGGCTTCTCCCACTCCAAAAAAAGTTGCTTATGTGCATGAACGAACTTCACTTGATGGGTGGCACAAACGTCTTGGACACCCTTCAATTAAAATTGTTCAACATCTTGTCAATCAATTATCCCTTCCTGTTTCAACAAAAAAAAATTTCATCTTTATGTACTTCTTGTTCCACAAATAAAGCGTATAAACAACCCTTTGGTTCAACAAGTTTTCAAAGTTACTCTCCATTTGACACTGTATACACTGATGTTTGGGGTCCTGCTTACATTACTGGGATTTATGGTGCACGGTATTACCTTCTTTTCGTGGATCATTATACCAAATATATGTGGTTCTATCCAATGTCTGCAAAATCTCAGGTGTCTAGTATCTTTCCCCAATTCAAAATGCTGGTGGAAAAAAGATTTCAATCCACCACCAAAGCTTTGTACTTCGATAATGGTGGTGAATTTCTAAAGTTAAAACCTTACTTATCCAATCATGGTATAAGTCATTACACTACTGCTCCCCACACTCCTCAAAAAAATGGTGTTACTGAAAGACGTCCTCGCCATCTTGTTGAAATAGGTCTCACCTTGCTTCATGATGCCTCCTTACCTCTCTCTTATTGGCCTCATGCATTTCAAATTGCTGCTTATCTTATAAATCGTCAACCCACTCCTCTCCTTCAAAATAAATCCCCATTTAAAGTTCTTTTTCGTCAACAACCAAATTATCTCAAATTACAGAAATTTGGATGTTTATGCTATCCTCTCACCAAGCCATATAACACCCATAAGTTACAGCCTAAGTCCACTCCCTGTGTTTTTATAGGATACTCACCAACCCAAAATGCTTACAAATGCATTGATCCCTTAACTGCTCGAATTTATGTGTCCAAACACGTAGTACTGTTTGATGAAACTTAAAGTCTAGTCTCAAAACTCAACCCACCCGGCCATTTATCATCCATCCAACCGTCCAACCATACCCATCAGTTTCTCAAATCAATTCCATGCCCTGTCATCCCCTCTCCTGCTCCTCTCGTTCCTGCGACATCTTCGCTGATCTCCACTCCACCATTGGAATCATCAACGAGTTTGGACGCTGTTGCTGCCTCCTCAGCGTCATCTCCAGGTATTACCCCATCTCACTCACCTTCTATTTCTGAGTCAATTGATAATCTGCATCATGAGCATTGTTAAAGTAATTCAGATGAAACATAAAAGGAGGCTAGAATTCTCAATAATATGTTTATTATGAGTGCTTAAGTTAACCTAAATACAAAGAAATTATATATAGGTTAAACTGAAAATACTATTCTACCCTTAATAAATAAAACTAGATAAATATTACTTAACATCTCCCCTCAAACTCACGATGCGACATCTACAAGCATCGAGAGTTTGCCAACTAGAAAACAAAAACGAGATATGGAATGCGTCTTGGTAAAGAAATCTGCAATCTGCAAGGAAGAATGAATAAAAGGCAAAGTAATGGTGTCATGCTTGAGATGATGACGAGTAAGATGACAATCGATCTCAATGTGCTTAGTTCGCTCATAAAAACCGAGTTGTGAGCAATTTGAATAGAACTCTGGTTGTCACAATTCATAGGAGTAGGATGAGAAAAGAAAACTCTCATATCAGCAAGTAACCAACGTAACCAAACAATCTCTTTGGTAGTAAATGCCATGACAGAAGCTGAAGGAAAGTCGAAATACCAGATTTTGCAGAAGCAGAAGACAAAATATCACTCCAATTTTTTTTTTTTTTTTGCAGAAACTTACTCAAATACCAAATTGCAGAAACTGAAGAGAAGACAAAATACCAAAACAATTGCAGAGACAGAACAGAAATACCAAATTGCAGAAGCTGATACCAAATTGCAGAAACCGAAGAGAAGACGAAATACCAAAACAATTGCAGAGATAGAACAGAAATACCAAATTGCAGAAGCTGATACCAAATTGCAGAAACCGAAGAGAAGACGAAATACCAAAACAATTGCAGAGACAGAACAGAAATACCAAATTGCAGAAGCTGATACCAAATTGCAGAAACCAAAGAGAAGACGAATACCAAATTGCAGAAGCTGATACCAAATTGCAGAAACCAAAGAGAAGATGAAATACCAAAACAATTGCAGAGACAAAACAGAAATACCAAATTGCAGAAGCTGATACCAAATTGCAGAAACCAAAGAGAAGACGAAATACCAAAACAATTGCAGAGACAAAACAGAAATACCAAATTGCAGAAGCTGATACCAAATTGCAGAAACCGAAGAGAAGACGAAATACCAAAACAATTGCAAAGACAAAAAAGAAATATCAAATTGCAGAAGCTGAAGAATCTAAAATAAAGTTTCAGATATTAATTCTTCAGCTGCAAGCACAAAACCTGATCTTCATCCTCCATCTTTTAATAGGTCAAACAACCCATGTCTGATGTTTTGAAAAATGGATCTGAAGTTAAGCTTCAAAAGAATGCATTGAGCGTGCTGGAACATCCTACAGGGAATGAAGTGGATGATGATAATGATTTTGATACGAGCAGTGGCTCTGATATTGGTGAACATGATTTCTACAAGGACAACGAGTTCCATAAAATTAACAAACCAAGGGTTCGATCAACCAGGCTCTGATACCATGTTAAAGTAATTCAGATGAAACATAAAAGGAGGCTAGAATTCTCAATAATATGTTTATTATGAGTGCTTAAGTTAACCTAAATACAAAGAAATTATATATAGGTTAAACTGAAAATACTATTCTACCCTTAATAAATAAAACTAGATAAATATTACTTAACAAGCATCTCCCCTCTAATTCACATGCTTCCCCTGCATCTACTGTCCCCTTGCCATGTTCAACATCAATTGACATTATTCCAACCCGTCATCACTCCATGACCACTCGATCGATGAACAATATTTTCAAATCTAAACAATTGAACACTGTGTCCAAGCATTCCTTTCCGCCTTCACTGGAACCAACTTGTGTGAGCCAAGCCGTATCTCATCCTGAATGGCGTGCAGCCATGTCCAGTGAGTTAACAGCCCTTATGAGTCATGGTACATGGGATTTAATTCCTCCTCCCAAAGACTGTAAGCCCGTAGGTTGTAAGTGGGTTTTTCGAATCAAGCGAAAGGCAGATGGCTCGGTTGATAAATTCAAAGCGCGGCTTGTTACAAAGGGTTATAATCAACGTCCTGGAGTTGATTATAAAGAAACCTTTAGCCCGGTTGTTAAACCAGCAACCATTAGAACTGTGTTGAACATTGCTGTTATGAATGGGTGGTCCTTGAGACAAATGGATGTCAATAATGCTTTCTTACATGGCATGTTGTCTGAAACTGTTTATATTGCAGCCTCCGGGCTTCAAAGATTTGTCCAAACTTGACTATGTATGCAGATTAAAGAAAGCCATCTATGGTCTCAAACAAGCTCCTAGGGCGTGGTATTCAGCTTTGCGATCTTCCCTTTTGCAACTTGGTTTCCAGAATTCTACAGCTGATTCCTCACTGTTTATCTATCATCATAACTCAGTTATTTGTTATGTGCTTGTTTATGTTGACGATTTGGTGATTACAGGCAGTGATACTCAGTTCGTAGGACATGTTGTTACTGCTCTTGGTACTCGGTTTTCCTTGAAGGATATGGGCTTACTTCACTACTTCTTGGGAGTTGAAGTCATTCCCACACATGCAGGTTTATTTCTCTCTCAGCACCAGTATATCCGGACCATCTTGGAGACTCAAAATATGGCTGGTGCCAAGGACATTTCCACTCCTCTGTCCATTACTCAATCTCTTCATCTCTTAGATGGAACAACATCAGTGGATAGCACCAAGTATAGGCGTATTATTGGCAGCCTGCAATACCTCTCCTTAACTCGTCCGGACATCTGTTTTGCAGTCAATAAGTTGTCTCAGTTTATGCACAAGCCCACGGTCACTCAATGGGCTGCCACCAAGAGGCTTCTTCGCTATCTCAAGCGGATAATTTTTCATGGTATTCATCTCAGGAAAGCTGCTGCATCATGTTTAACAACTTATAGCGATGCTGACTGGGCCGGTAACATTGATGATCGCACGTCTACATCGGCTTACATTACGTTTCTTGGCTGCAATCCTATGAAACACTATGGCTTCTTGCACTTTTTCATGAACTCGGATTTCCTTTGACAGTGCCACCTTCTCTACTGTGTGATAATCTTGGCACAACTCACCTTAGTTTCAATCCGGTTCACCACTCAAGAATGAAGCATATCCAAATTGATCTTCATTTTGTGCGTGATCAAGTTCAGAAGGGTATTCTTCATGTGCGCCACGTCCACACTCAAGACCAACTTACAGATTTATTAACCAAGCCATTGTCTCGGACATGAACTGAATTATTACGAGCCAAAATTGGACTTGATGATGGAAGTTCAATTTTGCGAGGGCATATTAAGGAAGATGCTGGAACTTTGCAGATGCATGAAATCTGCAAGTGATTGCAGCATTAGTGTGAAGGAAATCTGCTACTGATTTACAGCACCAAATCTACAATCATGCTTGTGAATTAATACAAATATTCTGTCCATAAATATTTTTGATTGCTGTAATCTTTCCTTAATAGAATATGTAATCGTCAGTATATAACTATAGGCTGAGCATCAATAAAATTATGTTGAAAATTACATTGTAAACTTCTAAGTATTCTAATACTCTTTACTGGATTCAACTATCTCGATTCTGAGTTTACTTTACTAGATTCAACACTGAATGGTTTGTGCACTAAAATATAACTCTCTCAGTTTTTTTTTTTTAATTCCTAACTTATATTCCTTGTATAGGAAGTTATTAAATATAAACTTTATAAAAGTGAAAATGTTACAGCTCTAGGTGCTCTTTTGTTAAGAAACCGCTCGATCGGGCCGGTGTCCAAAAGAGATTTGAACCCCAGTGAATCTTCCTAGGAATCATCATAAACAACAAAAGAATCTGAAACAGTAGAACCAAATGACAAAACATGTTGAATAATTACGTGATACCACGATGCAAGTCTCGCATCAACCCAGTTGTTTTTTGTTTTCCACCGCGAGATCAGTAACATTGTTCACATGAATCGTAAAATCTCCTAATCACAATTAAGAGGCAGTCTTTGGTAGTTTCCGCCCGAATTTTTGTCCTTCAGCACCCCTCTTTCTATTTATTTTCTAAGCTGTGCACATTCTGTACACCACTAACAATCAGCATCACTGCAGGAAGACATTCTGAAAAAAATGAAGCAAGTTTACCCAACTTTTAAGTATCTTCTAGTCCTCTTTGTGCTTCTTTTCACAGCTGGTGCATTGGTTGAAGCACAAAAGTGCAAGCCAAGTGGCAAAGTGAAAGGAAAGAAGCCCCCGAAAAATCAGTGTAACCAGGATAATGGCGCAGAATGCTGTGAACAAGGAAAATTTTACACCACCTACAAGTGTTCGCCACCCGTGTCCGCGCATACAAAGGGAATTTTAACAATAAACAGTTTTGAGGAGGGTGGAGATGGGGGTGGACAATCAGAATGCGATGGTAGGTATCATGACGATGACACTCCTGTGGTGGCACTGTCAACAGGATGGTTCAGCAACAAGAAGAGGTGTCACCACCATATCACCATTAATGGAAATGGAAGAAGCGTGAAGGCGTTGGTGGTCGATCATTGTGACTCTACTAGGGGATGTGATGGTGAACATGGTTACCAGCCACCGTGCTCAAATAATATTGTTGATGCCTCAAAAGCTGTTTGGAAAGCATTAGGTGTCAATGAGAAGAACAAGGAATGGGGATGGATGGATATCACCTGGTCTGATGCTTGATTTTCATTTGCTCTCTTTCTTGTGTTCTGAAATAATCTTGCTTTGCTGCAAGACTGTTGTTTTATTTCTAACTTTCCACCCTTCTGTTTGAATGGGAAGCAGTATATAAATTTGTTCCTCTGGAACATATAGGAAATGCACAACAGTAGTGCATGAAAGTGGGAGTACCAAGAAAAATTTGTCATGGTACTTTTTGAGCTGAAGTCAATTTCACATTTTGAAGATTTCTTTTCCAAACTGGCATTTTTTATTATTTGTCTTCATTCATTGTTCTGGAAATTACAAAAACAAAGAAGTGCTAAAAGAGTGAACTTTGAAGGGTATCCAACAAAATGCCAATACTCAGTTGCTCATAATACAATAATATTAGCAATATCTTGTTAACTTAGGAGTATCCAAAGCAAAACCAACCTACAACACCCAAATCAGGGGAATAAAAGATCTCATTCCAAGAAGCAAAGTGTATGCAGTTTCCTTTTTCAACAACGCAGATACAAGTAATTAATTTTGATTCTGGATCTTGCAACACTCAGGTCTCATGATACTCAACATATTCTGCAAGAAGTGTTTCACAAGTCTTGATGTAAAATAGCACAGAGCAATTAAACATCATATGCTTCAATTCTTCTATGGTCTTGAATCCTTTATACCTCAACAAATCATAAGATCTCCAGCAGTTTCTTTATGTCACGCTGCAATTACATCAAAAGGATTGAGATTTCCCACTACAAACCAACAGAAGCCAGCATAACTGAGATAAACTAGAGATCCAAACACGTTTCCTATAGCGAGTTTTTCTATTACCTCAAGACTGAGAGGTGGTGGTAGTAACGATCGACAACTTGGCCATCCTTGTTGACAAGGAACTTGGCGAAGTTCCACTGAATATCATCACCAAAAATCCCCCATTTTCCCAACTTTAAGAACTTGTATACAGTGGAGACGGATTCTCACCATTCACGTCAATCTAGGGACGAACATGGGAGAAAGATTAGAATACTATCTTGCACAGTTCACATTAAAATTAGAATTTCAATCTTTCAGATGCTAAATAAACGGGCTAAATCACGCACACAGAACCAGACTTCGGTAAAATCTAAAAGCTTCACAGCTGTTAATTAACGCAACAAGATATATTGTTGTGATTTTTGACTTTTATGCGAGCAAGCATAAAATTGAAATAGATTAAAAGAAAATAAAAGGAAACATGTATTTCCATCTGTCAACTAATTAAAAACTCTGTACAATATCCTTGCCACAGGCTACTGAAAAAATTAGCCGGGAGAAAGGGAAGAAGTACTGAGGATATTTGCTTAAGTTCTTAAGGCCAAATGAATCATGGTCATTTCACACAAGTCATGATCTTCTAAAAATTGAACAAATGAACTAAGACAGCATTCCTATGCGAGTCAACTTCCATACAACTACTACTTACCTTGTCATTTGTCAACTAGTTATTATTTTGGACTATGATAGAGGCTTGGTACCTTCATTTCAAATGGTTTTTTTTTTCCTTCAATCAACTTGTAATTGATTGAAGAATACTTGATTGCAGTAAATCTAACGTGGACACATGCACGTAAATATTGGCATGCATTAATGAATTACATTATAGAGCAATAAGAAATGAACATAGTTTCATTTAAAAAGAAAAAAAAAAAACGAAAAGGATGATTTCTGAAAAGACAACAACAGGATAAATATATTAAAAAAAACTAACGTCAGAAAAAAAAAAAGCCTAAAATTGAATCAAACCCTAATCGTTTTATTTTGAACCTAGATGAGCTTTCCAGAACATGTGTACGTTTTGAAGTTGCATATTGGTGGCTGTTGAGTTACAAAGCCTAAAATTGAGAGTGGTAAGGGTAGGATTGAATATAAAAGCAAAATATTTACTAGATAATCAAAATATTTGCTCAATGTGGTAGGACATGCATTACATCCTAGATTTATCCGATAAGAGCAATTTATGATGCTCCTATACTGCATCAACATTGTAATAAAATAATTATATCATATAAATTAAAATAATGACTTCATTCAATTAATTAAAAAGCGAATACTATGAATATGGCCACATTGCAACAAACTTCAAAAGAAGGCTGATCCCTTAATTTAAGGATTGATTTTCAAGCCTAGAAATTAAAACCTATAACATAACATCAATTAACCTGGAAATTTACAAACTAAGAAATCTTGTCAAAATCTACAATCTTATTTAAGACTTATCCAATATCAAAAACACAAATTGTACCCGTCAAAAACAAAAATTCACTCTAGTTATGACAAGATCAGAACAAAAAAGAAACATTAGACACAAATACAACCATTACCCAAATGATCAAACTATTGTTGCTAGCACCCACACTTTGATCACCAATCAAACTATTGTTGCTAGTACCCATACTTAGTTCACCAACGTTGTAACTCTTATTCATAAACCAAACATTTACATTTTGCAGGGTGATGGGAGAAAAAGAATAGTGTTTAGGGGGGGGGGGGGGGACGTCATATCAAATTATATAATTTCAGTAATGGAAATTGATGAAAAATAGTGCATGTCCTATTTAGAGCATGTAGTGGAATCAGAAAAAAAAAAAAAAGTAGATGTAAATAATATTATTATTATTATACGGGAGTATCCCGATGTTTTTATGAAAGAATTACCGGGTTTACATCTGAAAGGGAGATTGAAGTCTCCATTGAAACCTTAAATGTAACTACACCTGTAGCATAAATGCCTTATAAAATGACACGGTGAAACTACAAGAATTGCTTGACAAGAGATTTATTCGACCGAGTATCTTACCATGGGGAGCCGTAATGCCTTGGTTTAACTAAGTTTAACAAAAAATAAGTCGCTCATGTAAAAATTTACTCGGAGAAATAAAAGGTATAAAGAAAGGGAATTAACCAGCTTGTTGACTATATATATATATATATACACGCGCGCCCGCAATCTACTAAGAAAAGAAAAGGAAAAAAAAAAAAGAAAGGGAGAGAGAGAGCATTATAGAAAAAACATGAGAAATCTTTAGAAAACCTCACAAATTTAAGAACTCTTGAGATTTTACAAAGATAAACATCAAATTTGAGAGAAAATCAAGCGTGTAAAAGTAAAAGTGGTAAAGAAAGGAGCGGCAAAGAAGAAAGGAGAAATAGAAGAAAATTGAGACCGGGAAGCTTTTAAAGTTGTATAATTGGGGTATGGTAAGGAATTTAGAGTTCATGTTTTTACAAGTTTCCATCGTGGATGTTTGTTTTTTAACCAAACATGTTTTAAATAGCAAGTTAAGGTTTTAGATTATTTTAGGAGAAATTGATATTTGTATTAGATAAGAGAATGGTTAGAGGAAGTAAGGAGTTTGGATGAATTGAAGTGAAAAAAAATCCTTATAATATTCGAGGGTTGTATATAATTAGTTGTAATTAGATGATAAATCGAGGTTATACAAAGAAGAAGACTGAAGTTTGAGTACGAAACACATTTATTTTTGTAATGAAATGGGGCAATATTATATTTTCAATGAGAACATAAAATCTATATTAAAATAATAAGTTTACTGCGATTTGGATAATCTGATTTTTTCATAGTGACCAAATTATTTGAAATAAATTTCGGTTAATAATATGAAACTTTAAAGAATTTTTCTATTTGAATTTATTGGGATAGTTCGGATCTTTTGAATATTGCTTGCCCCTGTAGCTTTACTGTCAGTTTTCTTTAAGATATTAAAAGTCTGTTTAGAATTGTCCTAACAAGTTCAAAATATTTTTTATTTTTTTAATTATTTTTAAAATCCATACATCAAAACAAATCTAAAAATAATAAAAAAATAATTTTAAAATGTAAGAGAAACAGAGTTTCCAAATGGACTCTAAACCAAGACAAGCTGTGGCAAATTTTGTTTTTTTTTTTTCCTTTTCTTTTCTTTTTACCACTTTCATATAACTATCACGACATGCAAGCTTGATCACAACTCAGTTTGGCATGTAATGAAATGAAAGAAGTAATTTATCGGCCAATTCCAACAAAGGATCAACTAAATCAGTCAATTACCTGGGCACGTTGCTTTATTTGTACGGCACAAGGACCTGGACACCTCATAGCTTTGGTACTTTAGATTGACTCTAGGGTTGTTTGTTCTGGGTAAGATATTTTACAAGTTAACATTTAAAATGTTTTTTAATAATGGTGGTGAAGAAGATGTAGAAAAAGTATAATTGTTAGCATAATTCTTTTTATTAATATATATATATATATATATATATATATTTTTTTTTTTTTTTCTTTTTTTTCTTTAGCTACGTTGGTTATTGCATAGAAATTATATGCAATTTAAATCAATATAAAAAAATTAAAGATTTGAAATAATAATGAAAAGACATTCTTTTATTAAGGCACCTTTTTATATATATATATGTGTGTGTGTGTGTGTGTGTGTGTGTGTGTGCATTTTTCTTTCCAAGATGCCACATTCAGATTAGGAGGATGAGACTGGTACATCAACAAGCCAAAACACATCCTTAGATACAGACAGGTTTATTCATTTTCAAAAAGAAAAGCATATAATCCAGGATGAAGATTTAAAGCGAACACAAGGTGATTAGTATAAAGTTGGAAACTGAATTCTGAAGATTAACTATAATTCATGTCTTAACAAGCTCACAAAAGTGAAAAAGACCAGATAAATACACCCCCAGCATCAACTACATGGTGTTTATTCATAGTAGTGCAGCGTACTCTTTTATTTTTTCCATAGCCGATTAAGCAAACCAAGCATTGAGCAATTAAGCAATCCCCAGAAGTTTCTTCACCTCTTTCTGCAGAGAGTAACGATATTGACCAGGATCATATAAGTTACTAATCAGACATCTGAAATCAAATGTAGTCGCTGAATATGGGGAATGAAATACCAGAACCAAATTTTACCTCAATGCTAAGAGGGGAGGTAGTGGGAGCATAACGATCCACAACTTTGCCTTCTTTATCTACCAGGAACTTGGAAAAATTCCATTTAATGTTGTCCCCAAAAAGTCCACCCTTGCTAGACTTCAAGTATTTGTAAATTGGAGCAGCGTTGTTACCATTCACTTCAACCTATACCAAGAATAACACACTTCTTAAGAAAGTGAACTTTGATTCATTGACAATGTTCACCAAAGACACGAACACTACCAGGTGGAAAATTTTTGGCAGCCATGTCAGAAAGAAAACTGATTACAAATTAAGAAATCCATTTTCATCTGGCTGTAAAATGGCAAGAGTTAGCTTACCTTATCAAATATGGGATATTCAGCCTTAAAGCGAGTGCAAGCAAACTCCACAATCTCTTCACTGCTCCCAGGCTCCTGAGATCCAAATTGATTGCACGGAAAAGCCAGAATCTCCAAACCTGCATCAGTACAAAGGCAAGCAATCAGAGAAAGGAACAGTCATACAGCAAAAAATGGCAATGACTTGAAATGATTAGCCATGTCAAGCAATTTGATTCCCAATTGAACTTCACAAGGAAACATATAGAAGCCATCCAAAGATACAGGCAAACCCATATACTAACCCATCTAGTACACTAATAGGGGTTCATTGGTTCCTAATGCAGAAGCTAACTTATGAAAAAAATACTTGCAAGTCTACAAACTTAAGTGCCACAACACAAAACAAGATAGAATCTGACCTTGATCCTTGTATTTTGCATATAGCTGGGTCAGCTCCGTGTAGTTTGAATCGGTCAAGCCACTGCATTAAAATTAAAGGTCATAGAAGTAAACAGTGGACTCCTTATTTCCAAACTTAAATGAGTTTACATTCGTGCACTCTTGTTTTGCGACAGGATTTCAGCAAAGTGAATCCGTGAGGAGTGAACCCACCGACTAACACTGATGTTGCAACAGTAAGGATTTTGATTGGAACTATGTCAAGGAGCGTCTCTTTAATAAAAAGGTAATAAGAGCCAGAAAACCCTTCAACCTCTTCCCATCGAGGACAAATGAAAAGTAGGGAAATGAATTACCATTGTGAAGCAACATTGACAATCAAGAGGACCTTCCCCTTATAAATGCTGAGGTCAACATCATTTCCCTTAGCATCCTACAATCAAGATTTGGCATAGGAGAGATATAGATAAGTCGTACATAAGAATCAAAGATAATACATTCGATGGTCCAATAGCAACAGATAAATGGCAAATAACTAAAACATACACAGATTGAAAAACTCAAAAGGAACAAAATTAAAAGACACCCTCCATATTCTTTAACACCATCAAATTACACAAGTTCTTGCCACCTCAGCAACCTTAAAAAAAAAAAAAAGACCTTCCTTGCCAACAAACCAACCTAGGCCTTATTTTTTCTTAATAACAATTACAGTAATCCTCTCAATTTCCAGCAGCCAAAAAGAAATGATCAGACTACAATTAAGCACCGTTCAAATCACACAAACACAACCCAGAACCAAGAAAGTTATGGTACCCGAACCTCAAGATCAGCATAAAGCAAGCAACTTTATAGACAAAAACTAAAAGGCGAAAAAAAAACCATAATTAAAACACTGAAAAAGCCACCTTAACAGTGAAATCATGAGCAGATTGAGGACTGGATTGGCTTGCCATTGAATGATTGAATCTTACAGAACCCAATAAACGCCTTGAAACCCCTGCTTTGATTGACTGAGAATATAAAGAAACTGGCGAGTTATGCAAAGATGGCAAAAGGGTTTGCTTGGAATTGAAAGATGACTGTTTTGATAATAAGAAAGAAGCAGATAACGATGCAAAGTTGAGATATTTTTGAGAGAGAATGCGAGAGCGAGAAGTGAGCATGGAATGGGTCCCAATAGAAATGGACGATCTTTGGATTTTGATGGCCAAATAGTAGCAATGGGGTTATGTTATATATGTGGATAATGAAGATGCAAATGTATTTTTTTTTTTTATTATTATTGGCTAATAGTTATTTTTTATATTACTTTTTATTAGAAAAAATATTAAAAAAATATATATTTTTTTTAATAATAACAACTATTTAAAAATATCTAAAATAACTAATTTTAATAAAAAAAATTCAAAATTTTAACAAACACGTGGCTAACTGTGCTGCCAAGCATCTTCAATGTAAACACGCTGTGGGTGGATATGACTACACGTGGAAAAGTTTAAGCCACGTTTCAGGTTTGAATCAAATTTGAGGTTATTGGACGGTCAGGATTGTGACTTTGCATTTCTAGGTTCATAGTGTAGTGTGATGTTCCAGCAACATAATGTATGATTAATTAACATACACGATTAAGGAGAATGGAGTTTTGAATAAAACTATAAATGTGGTTTTTTATTTTTTTTAATTATTATTATTATTATTATATATAACAAGTTGGGTCTCAGATAATTTTCATTTTGTGTTTGAAGTTTTTTTTGTTAAGTGAAGATAATTTTTATTTTATAAAATATATTTGACAAATATATTTATTTATTTCTAATTTTTTTTAAATAAAGATCTTAAATTATTGTCTAAATGACTAAGCTTGAATTCTGCTAGCTAATAGATCGGGATTTAGAAACAACCGCTGAGATGAGGGCACAAATAAATAATGAAATATTCTGTCGGTGATCCCGTAAAAAAATCCAGTGACCGACAGAACCGACAACGAAACTTAAACCCCTGATGACATGTTTCCGTCAAAAAGTCCAGAAGAATTGTATTTGCCGATGTAAGTTTTACCAAAACACAGATGGAATATCCCATTGGTGTTTTCCAATTTTATGTGATGTGATAAATATAAAATTCATTGCATTCTGCTAACCCTCTCGAGCAGGTGTTCATTGTTATGGAAATTGCATCCTCAAACCGAGAACTCGAATCACCATACACCAACTCAGGCAGTACTTCATACACTACGTACCTCCTCATATCCTCTCTTTCCCTCGCAGAAATACTGCTCAGCCTCTCCACCGCGTTCACCTTCATTTGCCTCACTTCTTCTTGGTCTATGAACTCTGAATCTTTACCATGATCCTCAGGTAATTGCCATGGATATTGGTCATAAGCTGTAAAAGGATAAAAAAATACTGGTATGCATCCTGAAATAAGTTTATCAAATACAGATTTTCTTGCTGGACTGTCACCAGGAGGCTGTAAGCAGAATTCAGACTCCAAAGACAGCTTTGTAACTGATTCAGGCTGATCACATCCACCTGATTTACAACCCAAAAATTGGCAGTTATCACTGATTGTGGAAGTGCTCTGATTAAGCAATATTGACCTTATGCAATGGGGTTGATCAGGACGCGCTGCTCCAGCAAAACTGACTAGTCTCTTTCGAGTTGTTCCAATAATCTTTTGCTGCCAGGCAACAATATCATCATCTGAATGAGGGTGAAAGAAGGTAGGATGTGGAATTCCAATGTCGATGACTTCCCATGGCTGTCGTTCGATCATGAGCTTTACTGGGTTCTTCATTTGCTCAAGCTCTAGAAACCTAGTACCTCATGAAGTATAATTCCTTCTCCTGAAATCCCACATGAAAATTTTCCTATCACAAACACATGATCTATGCCAGAATTTTGAACCCAGGGTTCTCTGTACTCGAGCCACTTCATTAGGTCCAATGCCGAAGTGTATTTAACATCATCAGAGACATTCTTTGAGATGCCACCTCAGGATGTCTAGACCACCAAAGTATGGAACGTAAAAGAGCATTGCTTCATTTTCATCATACACCCTACATGGATGCCTCAGTATTCTTGAATGAAATATTGTCTCCAATGAGTACTGATGAGCGTGATACCAGCCATTTCTAAGATTTGCTATTGGCTCACCCAAGGCCTCGTTATTGAAATACTTGAAAAAATCTGTCCATGGCATTATATCTCCACACATTGACCTATCAAGGCCTTGTTGAAAAAAGATTGACGAGCTTCCGCGAGGAAACACAGGTGAACAATCTTGCCAGAGATGATGGTAGTGGAGGAGGGACCATAGGTACACGATAATCAAAAGAAAACGTACAGGGTAAGTGCCTAATTTGTACGCACGTTGTTGTACATTAACATCCATAATTTCTGCACTACTATATATATAATTTAACAGGTGAAATCAATCATACAAGATTTATTAGATTCCATGGTTGACCTAAATCCTGATGTGTATACTTCTGTCAACCCTGCCTGGTCTCTCTATTTTTTTCGATTCCATAATTATGTCATTTCCTTGGGCATGATAGCTGCCTGGTAAATGGATTCTGCATTAATCATTGCTACAAACTATTTGCTTGGGGAGATACTCTTGAGAAAATATATATATAAATTTTCTGGTAAAAAATAGTCCCCATGAAAAGAACATTCATGAGCAAGCCCGACCAACCTAAAAGATGCCATTTGCACGCTATCGAAGAGTTGTTGAATTTATTTTAAAATGCACGAGTATAATTATCAAACAAACAAAGAAAAAGAAAGAAATGCTTGTCCTTGTCCTGGATATGTTTTCTTATGAACAGACCGTCACCCATGAAAGATCACAACACAATTTCTAAAAAAATTTGCCTCGTAAGATTCCCTTCCCCTCTTCTCCCTTTCCAACCCCTCTATTCTTCCCCGGACAAACCGTTAATCTCTTAACATTTGGATTAGGAATGAGCAAATGACGTTAAAATCAGGAGTTGTCTTCTACAAATTAAGCTTTTGACAATGGCTTGTGTCACCAAATTGCTTCCAGCATTGTTGGCTTCTGGGATGCACTTATAAATCAGACGTGGCAGTTCGGTGGAATATCAGACGAAGTTTATATGGCATTTGTTGAAGCAAACTGGAAGACATCAAGTGGGCAGCAAATGCTAACCACCAAAACAAAAGGTGGGAAGGCAATGTATTTGAAGCTTAATAGAGAAAACCGAGGGAAAGACTGGATTCATAATTAATCCCCGACTTATGTAAACATTTTCATATGAGTATGGTGCGTCAGATCAGACAATCTCGGATCAAATTGAAAACCTAGAGTTGTTCTGGAAGAAAAGAAAATCAGAACATTGACAAACAAGTAAACTATAGAACATGGACAAAGTTTTTGCTAATCAAATTACATTTAACAGCTCCTTATTTTACTTTTCTGTGGCCACACATGCCAAATACAGATTATTTGCAAACTATTTTAGCGATTACAACTTTCATAGCCAATCCATTGTAAACAAGAACTGCAAAGCAAGTGCGAGCATCCAATTCCAATTTACAGCATACTATCTGTCCGAGCAGGAAGCCTGCGAAAGAAGTTAATGGGCACAGATGGTGTCCTGTAGCGAAATCTTGGATGCCTCATCATGTAGAAGCCTGCCAAAGCTGCTATAACCTGAAATGGCGTCACAAACAAAACCAGTGCAGCTACAAGGCAGAATATAACAAAGATGGCAGTGGCCCGTGGATCACGCCAGCTTAACAGTGCCTGAAATCGCTCCCCTTGGGTTGCTATATCGCCTATGACAGTTTGAATCCTTCCAGCAACACTTCGTAACCTATCATACCTCATTCCCACCAGCTCAGGGCTCCTGCTTGTTGGGAATGTATCAAATTCCTCATCTAGCTCATCAGGATGCACTGCCTCAGCCTGTGAAATCTTTGTGTTCATGTGGGGAGGGTACCTTGGTCGATATCGGTAATTCCAAATGCCTATCAGAAACATGTAAAGAAAAACTGTGGGCAGAATAAGTTCTGGGAAGCAAGCAAGCATAAGATAGAGCACATGAACAAGCACAGTAGTGATAGGATTCTTCCACATGCAAATATCCTCGAACCACTTTCCAGCTGTAAATAATCCTGAGAAAACAGTCATCAAGCGAAGAAAATTTGCCTTGCTTCGACGCATGCTCCAGAGGTGTGAGTCCACATCTGACATGTACTCCACCACTTCTTTCCTAAGAGGAGGTTCTGCCCGACCTAACCGTAATGCTACTATGTTGACAGCTTGGTGGCGGAGCATATCTAGCTGCATCACATTGAATGGCCTGATATAGTGCATTTTGGGTAGAAGTGGTCGTGAGTACTGATAAAGCATGTTTGCAAAAGATATGCATGTAAATCTAATCGCCAAGTGCAATTCCCCCATCTTCTTAACCCCGGTAGGATGAAGAACCAGCAAGGGATAAGAGTGCGTATATACACGCCCAGTTTCAAGTGTAGAGATGCGAATCCGAACCTTCCCAATCTTTAGGTCCTTTCCATTTGAACCTTTTCCCCCAAGCTGGCTGTTGTCAAATACACCAACTGTAAGAACTGTAGCTGGATCAAAAACTTCCCATGTGTACTGCTCATTGTATTTTGGAGACGGGTTGTCAATAAGGGTGCGTGTCCGGACCCATTTGTGACCATACTTTGCAACACAGTACGTATCGGCTGTACCCCTCCCATCTCGTGTTTTCAGAGGATGGAGTCCCACAGCATTTAAGATGCCTAGTTCCAGTATCCCAATCGGAGGCCTCCAAAGCTGTTTTGCCGTTGGACAAAGATCACTGCTGTAATGAGTTGACTCATCAAGAACATGGTATCCTCCATCTAAGCAGGCTCGAAGATGAATACGGCTAGAGAACTTGTCTTTCTTGAACTGATCTACATCTACAGCAACTGGCTTTTCCAGGTTAAACCAGCGAGAATGAATTATCCGATCATCAGCACGCTTCTCCACAGAGCGCAATGGGATGATGACCATCCCGATTATCTCATCTTTTCCAGGACCGACACGATCCTCAACTGAAAGAACTAGATGGTCCTCGAAGGGTTCAGCAGCAACGAATAAAAGATCCTCATTCCATAACGCACTAAAAGTTCGAGCCTGACATGTCTTCGTTTTCAAAACTTGGTTTCCCATCTGTACCTTAGCATACACTTCAGGGAAACGTGTCTTCTCTGATGGGACCAAGTCTTGTGCCTCGACAACATTAACACGTACATACCACAACCTTGGTGCATGATAGACCTTTGAACGTGTAACAGTGGAGGTAGCCGGTGTATTATCTACAGGAGTAGCTGCATCAGAATGCCACGCATCAGGAAAGGTCTCATCTGCTTGGGTTCCAATCCACACCGCAAGCATTAGCTCGCCCTTTATCTTCTCTCCCTTCTTGTCCTCAAGCCGATACCACTCCGGAGCTAGCGGACTATCTGGTGGGACTCTCGAAGGAACCTCGTTGATATCAAACCTTATGACGCCTACAAAGTCATCTTTAACAAGATCCTTGTCCTTAATAACAACTTCTAAAACAGAAGCTTGCATCCGTTCCCTTGAAAAAGCAAACACCTGATTCCACTCTGGATTTTGCTTTTTCTCAAAGTGCTTTGTAATTCCTCTGTAGTTTCCAACTCTCACCTCAACAAACGGATCGAGACTTCCTGTAACATCCATGGCAGGAAGATCACGAGCCTTAACAACCCTTACATACAGGAAGTACATCCGTTCAACAAGATCATAAGTGCTTGCAGTCTTGTCTCCTCGAATAACACGACCCCCAACAACTCTTCCCCCTCCAAGAAAGGGACTTGTCTCTTTAAGGGCATGGTCAACGGGTTGTGATGATGATGCAGAGTGCATTCGAACTAACTTTGGAGGCTGTGTTTCTGCAGCTTTCATCTCATCAGCCACATACTTTGGTACATGATGGGTGATTGAAGGAGCAGAAGAATGATTCTGATGCTGTTGTTGCTGGTGATTTGGGTTAGGAAGATGATGAAAGGTGTGTCTCTCAACTCTTTTATGAGATACAGTATTTGTCATAGGGTCTACCATTGGAGCCACGGCATGTGTTAAGCCTGGATCCTTTGTTGGCAAAGATTCAACTGCAGGAAGTGGGGTAGAGGATTTGATGGATGCATCATCAGTGATATAAACTTTCAGGCCAAGCTCTCCTCTTACACGCGAGAAAATTCCACGCTTTTCCAGAGGGTAGTGCAACACAACAGCATCCGAGTAGGGTACAAATGAATTCCCAGTGAGGCAAACCTTACCAAGGAAGTACCTGGAGTTGGTAGCTCTGATGTTATTGTAAACATGGGCATCAAGAGTAAGATAGTGTAGGTTGGAAGGGTCAGGGATGTTGAAGTAGAAACACTCACTCCACACAGGATTGGGATCCTTTTCTTTGATGGTTGTGCGGAACCTCTGGCCGTCAAAGCAGAGCTCTACAAAGGCACTGGATGAACCGTGCTCATCTTTGGGCAAAAGATTGTGCGCACTAACCACTTCTACCCCTAGCTTAAGGTTGCTCATCATGACGTCGATGCAGCTAGGCTCGTTCAGTTAAAAATGTGAACTAGAAAGATGGAAGAAGACTGCAGTGCAGAAAACAAATACGATTATTGTTTGTGACACACATCAGTGTTGCAAATATCAAAGAAATGTACTTTGGAAGTAATGCAATGAGGAAAGAAAACATTAAATGAACATAAGGGGCTAGCTGTGTCAAAATAATTTACATGCCAACTAATGACTAGTTAAATATTTGCTACAACGATGGCTAGACCTTCCCAGCGGCTCAATTCACAGCAGAGATGATATGTATCAAGCAGACAGGACACCATCTCCAGTCATTCAAAAAAATCCCAGTAACTAACACTCGTAGACGTAGCATTTACCTTAGCTCGTGTCCATCCAGGACAATTCAATCATGAAGGCTCTAAAACATTTTCATCCAATTTGTTTAACATGCTTCATTAATCCCACCATTACACCTAACCATTCGAAAATTAACGGATTATTTACCTGAAAATAGCACTAATTTCCCATGAATCTGGAAAATTAAGTGGATGGAGCAAACACCACTAGAGTACTTTTATCTTTTAAGCAAATGACAACTCCTTTTCTTTAATAACACATCAAGAAATTCCTTTAGGAAAGTGCTAGTAGTTGACTTAAATTTGCTGAAATTGAGACCTTAAGAAGAAATCTAAGGAATTCTAATAGAAAAGGCACACAAGTCAAATGCTTAATTAAATTGATGCATGTGATAGACTCCCAACTGAAAAGATCTAAACACATTCAAATAAAAAAAGAACAGAAGAAGAAGATCAAACCAAGTACGTAGCTAACTATTTATCATATGATCAGTCAGTCCACTCTTTTATATTAAAGATCCAAAAATCACGCTTAAGACACATGACCTTTTTCATCACAAATGAATATTTCCATTTAATAATAATATATTAATATATTTATTATAAAGGCTTGAGAAAACAATAAAAAAAGAGAAGCCATGAGGGTTTTCCATGCTTTTGGGCCCCAGCTAGCTAACAAAAAGAAGGAAAATAAAATAAAAAATTCAAAATCATGCATTTCTTAAGAGTTTCAAATTATTATGGAAATCAGATCAAACTGAACCGGCAGATTCAATGAATAACATTCTATTTTACTCAATTTTCTTGGCAACCAAACAGGAATGGATTCATCAAAGAGCAAACGGCACGAAATCAAAGAAGAACATGCATGTTCATGCATTGGTTCATTCATCGAAACTAAAAAAAGAAGTGCAGAAAAGTGATTATAGCGAACATCATTCACATTTCACGATTCAATTTGATAATAGAAAAAATAAAAAGCCAAAGATTGCTTCTTTGAGCTCATTTTTTCCAATAAAAAACAATCAAGGAGTGGAGAAAAGAAACAGAGAAAGAAAAAGCTTCACCTTCTTTATAGTTGGTTTCGCCAGTACGAGAACAAAAACTAAAAAAAAGAAAAAGAAAAGGAAAGAAAACTTCAGATGGCAAACATTTTCAAGCAATCATGAAGGTGCCTGCAGCTGCATTTAAGTCGGCCCTCCATGAAATAAAGAGAGAGAGGGAGGGATGCATGTGTTATGGCTGGGCGCGAGAAACGAGGAAAGAGAACCAAACTAATGCAGCTTTAGAGAGAGAAAGAGAACATATCTAATTTCTCTGTAATTGATTCTACAAGTGTCTCTCTACTTACTGGTGCAGCAGCAGGCAGCAGCAATAAGGTGCGAGAAAAGCCAGCTTCTTCTCTTCTTCTTCTTCTTCTTCTTCTTTTTTCCAGTTTTAGCAGAGAGAAAATCAGCTGCTACGCATTTCATTTTTGCTTGTCATGAGCTTGTGTTTTTTTCTTTTTGGGGGTCCAGTTACTGCCGTAAGTAACTGATTTGAATTTAGTTGTGTGTGCCATGGATAAAATGTCAAGTGTCTGACGGGGAAGGGTAGTGCTACCACGTGATGGATTCCTTGTAGGTTTATGGGTTCTGTCGGCGTCAGCCGCTGATCAAGAGGTGTTTTAAGGGGGTGGGGTTATTTGACTTAATCAAACGGTTGGGAGAGAGGGTCTATCATGTTGTAAATAGAGAGCTGTGATTGTACCGTTACCTCTCTTTCCGAAACGGCACTGCTTTGCTACTAACGCAGTTTTATGATCAATAAATCCTACGTTAAAGTTGAAATTATAGTCTCATTGCTGAACGTTTTAAATTAATCTAACGTAGCAAAAATTGTTTGTTTTTAAGGTTAAAAATTGTTTTTGAAAATTTTTAAGATTTTTTTCTGTTTTAAATTAATTTTTTATTATTTTGATGTTAATAATAAATTTAAAAAACAAAAAATATATTATTTTAATATAATTTCAAGTAAAAAATATTTTGAAACTATTAAAAATTGTTTTTGAAAATTTTTAAATTTTTTAAATTTTATTTTTTATTATTATTTTAATATACTGATATTATTAATAAATTTTAAAAAATAAAATTATTTTAATATATTTTTAAATAAAAAAAACTTCAATCAGAATCCTAAACATTACCGTGCATAAACTTTCAAATTGGTATTTGAATTAGATTTCAACTTTCAATTTCAGTAGATAGGCATAGTTATAAAGTAATTAAAACAAATACCAATTCAGCCCACAAAGTATTACCATGTTATCAATTGAGTCTTAAATCTTTTAATTTATCAATTTTTGCGTCAAATGTAATTAATATAATTTATTATTAGCTTAGTTAAAAGTTTCCTTCTCAATTTCTCCATGATTTGAAAATGAACTCGTATGAAGTTTTCCACCATTTTGGTAGTGAACTTTAACGCTAACATTGTCTTTTAAGAAAAATTGAGGTTTGTTTTGGCTTTGTAGTTGAAACCACTTAATAAACTCATGTAAATCACGTGAAAATTGTACTAATTCTTTTCTTTGTTAAGGATGGATGGAAGATGTTGTCTAATATTTATTATATTTTGAGAGAAAATTAATGAAATCAAAAGATGTGAGACTTCTTTTCAAAAAATTAAAAAAAAATAAAAGATGTGAAATTTAATTGATATCAATGGGTTAATATGAGGTTCCCAAATGTTAAGATACCTTCTTTCTTCTTTATTGCAATGCACTTTTTAATTTTTTTGACTTTGCATATTAATGAACTCAAATTTAATAGGCTTAAAAATCCTTTTATTGCCTAAAAATCTTCTCCAAAATAGCATGGCCAAGCCATTTATTGGACCTATATGCTTTAAGAGCATGTATTAGATTGCTAGAACTAAAAAATTAATTAATTTTCTAACATATAAATCTTATTCCTAAACTACTTGGATTTATAAAGACATCAATACTTTTATAAACTTTTTTTTTAATATTTTCATATCATTCTAGGGCACACAACCATGATATATCTAGGCCAGAGCGCATGATGAATTTACTTGTTGCCGCCATTACGAGCACTTTTGCTCAACCAGACGTTCAACAACTTATCAATCAAGTGTAAATCCTTACCCAAGCTGTGTTGGCAACCTAGGGGCAAAATCAGACCTCGTCATCCCAGCAAGTTTTGGCATCTATGATAACACACTTCACCTTAGCACCATCATCATCAGCCGCTCCTAACACCCATAAGCAATTGCATTACCTAGAAGAGCCTAGGCAGAATGATATCTAAAAGAGTATTTTATATTTACACTCACCAAGTCCCTCTATAGATTGCTCGCGTCATTGCGATACCCATGCACGTAGCCGATACTCTAGACGCGCTCCCCCTAGCTACCATAGGTTGGAACTCAGTTATCAATCTTCTCGTTCACACCAAACTCCCTAAGCTCCCTAAAGCCCAACATATCACATTGGGATGCATTATCCTCGATAAAAAATAAGTTTATTTTTAAAATAAAATAATCATATCTCTGATAAGTATTTCCTATTTGCAAATCTTTAGTAGGGTTTCCAAGCTTCACGAAATCTTCAAGGATTGATCTTGGATCTCTCGCATCTCCAATGCAATCTCAAGGGATTTATCTCTAATCTCTTATTTTTCTAATGTAGTCTCGGACTTGCATGACTCTCTAGTGAGGCTTCCGAGCCTCAAGAAATCTCCATGGACTAATCTAGAATATTATGTCTCTTCATTGCAGTCTTAGACTTGCATGACTGTCCAATGGGGCTTCCTAACCACTTAGAAAATTTTATAAGTATGCGCTTCTCTTCCTTGGGTTTCCCAGCCTCTTAGAAGATTTTTGAAGTATAGGCTCACCCTTCATAAGTTTCTCTCGGTCTCTTAAAATATTTTCTAAGTATATGCTCACTCTTCTTGGTTCCCCCATCCATTTAAATTTTTTCTAAGTACAAGCTCTTTTTCCATAGGTTTCCCTAGCCTATTAGAAAAAACTTTTAAGTATAGATTTCTCTATTGTTTCACCTCACCCTACTATAAAATCTTATAAGTATAGGTTCCTCCATAGTTTCATTCTACATACTTAGAAATATTTCAACCATGATGCATGCTCCTACACATGGTCTCTCTGATATATTACTTAGGGTTTCCACCTCTCTTTTCATATGAAGAAAATTTGACAAACTTGTCATGGTAACCACACATTTTTATAAGTCTCTACGTATCAATATCACAAAAACTTGGGGGGCTTTTAATGAACTCATATTTAATGGGCTCAAACCTCTAAAAGACCTAAATTTAACAAGCCTAAAACCCCCCCTATTATGGCCAAAAAATCTCCCTTAAAAAAACATGTGCTCAGGCTACTGTCTAGGCCTAATCACCCAAGACACATGGGCCTAGAAAGTAGTCTGGGTTGTATGATTGGCCTTGCATAATAGTTTTGTTTTTCTTTTATTTTATTCAATTAGTTTTGTATGTGTTTTTGTTTCTATTATTTTTTATTAATTTTAATAAACAAATTTAGTTGACACAAACATGTAAATATCTCATTTTGCAGGATCAAATATCTTGGTTTGCGTCCATCTCTTAATTTTTTTAGTTTTTCTTTTGGTTATTGTTAACGATTTTTTTGGTTATTTACATAAATGATTATCGGTTTATTTGATTAGATGCTTGCATAAACCTTTTGATTTATACTTTGATTTTTATTAGAAAATAGCTTGCATACCTAGATTTTGTTTTTTTAAAAAAAATTATAGCCCACAGTGACGCGCAAGTCAAATAACTAGTATATACTAAAAGGAAACACAATTTTATTGTATAAATGTCACAATTGAGATTTTATCCAATTTCTTCACTATAGTAGTGATAAATATGTAATTTTTAGTTTTTTTTTCTAGAAAACAAGTTTTCCTTATGTTTTCTTTTTCTTTATATTTGATATCTTTATTATTTTATACTTGGCATATTCATCATCATTTTTTGTAATATTTTTGTAGTTTTTCCTTCTTCTTTTTTATCTTTTTTTTGGAAAAAAATTAATATAATTTTTTATTCTTTTAACTTGAAATATTTATCACTCTATAGTTAGCCTATTTATACTTTTCTTTTTGTTCTCATCTTCATTCTTTTGTATTTTGTATTCTAATTATTATTTTTACACCTTTTGTTTTTCAAAAAATTCTTATACAAAGACTAAGGAAAATAGTATTTCAATATAGCAATTGCAATATTATCCTATTTTTCTACTATGTTAAAAATAATTTTAAGATTTTACATGTTTTTATTAACGTATATGATCTTCACGATATTTTATTATATATAAGCATTAATTTTTTTATTTATAGTTATATTTCTAACTCACTGTTAAAAAAATACGTTAATAACACTGCATATTAATTCATTTGTGTTAGAAAAAAAATATTCAACTTAAAGCTAGGTGAGTCAAATAGACGCGTTGATATTTGTTTTTTTTTTATTGGCACATATAGTTATTGAGTTATTTAATTAAATATATACCTAGGTGTTTTGAATTATAATTCAGATTTTTATTGTAAGAAAATATATTTGAAAAGTTTGCATATTTTGTTTTCTAAAAATTATTAATCAACGGTGAAACTTAAGTTAAATAACAATAATTCCTCTCTAAGTATTTAAATGGATTACATGTTTGGAACAAATCCATAGAGGTAATGTATTCTTCTCTCTATTGGTAATATTGAATTGGATACTTAATTATTTTACGTTTCAGATAATCAATTGAATCACACCAGCTGATTCTATAGAGCTTTGGTTAAAATTTACGAATCAAAACATAAATAATCAAATTTCTTATCTTAAATACGTTTATTTATTAACAACTACGTCCTGATTTATATTCGCACGAAAGTAAAAAAATTGCTAATTCTATGAACTTTCAATTACTACATCAATGTCAAGTAATAAATTCACCTCACTTTATAATAAAAATAAAAAGTTTGCTTACATGTAATTTCATATTCGAGTTTTATAATTGCTAATATGATAGTTACTGCAGGCTTATATGGTCGTTAATTTTAGAGCCTGTAAGATTAGTTGAGGTGCATGCAAGCTGACCCGGACACCCACGTTAATAAAAATAATAATAAAAAGTTCAAGATTCCAAACTGTTCTTTAAATCATATAGTAAACACAATTAACAACCTATAATGAAAAAATAAATGAGTTTCTTATGGTTAAGAAAAAAAAAAAAAAAACTGATAGTGTAAAGTAGTAGATGATGAGACAATTGCGCGGAGAAGAAATAGAATTTTATAAATAAATAGATTGTTGAATATGTAGCTGAGGTGAGTGACCTTACAATCTTAATAAAAATTAATTTAAAGAATTTGCTATCTTCAATCTACTTTTTTTTTTAATAATATTATTAAAGTACAAATTTATCTCCATCAAATTTATCATTCAAGACAATCCTACTGGTGCTATATGAAGTTGAAGAATGTATTTGGTATTGAGGTTGTTGTTGTGGTTGTGGTTTTAAAAAAATTATTTTATAAAAAGTATTTTTAGTTGAGGTTGGTTTGAAAAAATATATGTTTAGTTAAAACTGTGGTTGAAGTTGAAGTTGAGGTTGAACAAAAAGTAATTTAATGTGTTTGGTTAAAAAAATGCTTTTCAAATTGAGGTTATAAAATAATTAAATATATATATATATATATATATATATATATATATTAATGATTTTTAATTTAAATATTGTAGATTTAACTACTGTTATTACATCATGAAATAAATAATATTGATATCAAATATTTTTTATTATTCCATTAAACTATGTGCAATGTCATCACATACGAAATCTATCCAACAAGGACTATATTTTCCATGATTTTTTAAACGCACAACAGCAAAAACTGAAGTTTTTGTTACGTCATCAAGCGATCTTCTTCTAATTTTTTGAATAAAACACAATTAAAATAAAAATGAAAACTGATTTTTTTTAACTGGGTCGGACCCGGCAAGAACATAATTGGAATTGCGATCAAATTCCACAAATGCTACGTCATCATGCGATATCCTTCTAATTTATGTAGTGTTATTAAATAATATTAAATACTAGTTTTTCGAGTAAAACTCAATTAAAACAAAAATTTACAATTTCATTACGTTCAAAATTCATTCGACAAGAACTACAGTTTTCTAAAAATTTTTAGTGTGCAATAATATTAGGTAAAATATTATCAGAAATAAAATTGAGATTACAGTACGAGTAAATTTAATTCACCTTAAACTAATTTTTTTAAAAAACAAATTTAAAAATGTTGTTCACTTTCACGTGAACAGTGCGAGTGAAATCACTTAACTGCACTGTTTTTTCATAAAAAAAAACAGTGAAACTTTTCATATGAACAGTGCGAATGAATTAATTCATTCGCACTGGTTTTTCAAAAAAAAAATTTAAAAAAACTGTTCACTTTAGTGAACAACTACAGTGGATGAACAGTGGAGCCATGCTCCACTATTGATGTTTTTCCAAGACGAGAAGCAGCAAAATGCTGCTTCTTCGAAACCTGCGGTGCCATATGGGTCCTACCCACTGAAAGCATTTTTATTTTGGTTACCAAACTTTTTTTTTTTTTGATTCACGTGGGGTGTCTGGGCCAGCTTACGCGCACCACGACTATTCCTCACAGCCCACTGGACATCCTGCAAGCCCAGGAGCAGGTAAGGCACCGCGGGGGTGACAGGCGTGCACATAGAGGGTCGAACCCGGGAGGGGGGGCAGAACAAGTCCACGATGGACCACAGCAGTTAAACCCTCAAGTGCTGGGTACACACGAGGGCTCGAACCAGGGCACTCAGGCAGGGCAAAGCCTGCCAAGGCCACTGAGCTACAAGCCCCGTGTGTGGTTACCAAACTTTTATTAACGTGGTTGTGGGTGAACCTTACCCGCAACCACATTACCAAACGGTATCAAATTCTTTCTCTTTTTTTTTCTCTTTTGGCCTTTTCTCTCTCATTTCAATATTAATACTAAAAGATGTGAATAAAATAAAGTTATGAGATCAAAATACTATAATTAAAAATAACATTGATCAAAGATGAAAAATTCAAAAACTTGGTTAATTTAATAATATTATAAAAAATAATAAAAAATAACAAATATAAAAAATATTAGCCAAGATAATTAAAGTTGTCTTAGGCTTTAATAAAATAAAGTTGTGAGGTCAAAATACTATAATTAAAAATAACATTGACCAAAGATGAAAACTTGGTTAATTTAATAATATTATAAAAAATAATAAAAAATAACAAATATAAAAATATTAGCCAAGATAATTAAAGTTGTCTTAGGCTTTAATAAAATAAATGTTGTTTTTAAATGTAATTTAGTCAAGATAATTAATTTTTCTTTGAAAAGGTAAAATAGTAAATATAATATT
Organism: Populus trichocarpa; assembly: GCF_000002775.5. Lineage (NCBI taxonomy): Eukaryota > Viridiplantae > Streptophyta > Magnoliopsida > Malpighiales > Salicaceae > Populus > Populus trichocarpa. Next base: position 14,547,272 of record NC_037287.2, on the reverse strand, counting down.
GCAGTGAATCATTACACATCTGGACACCGTGAAGCCTCCATGTTGATAATTTTTTTTTTTTTTATAATTCTATCTTCGAGAAAAAAATACTCCTTTGACTAATGTACATCTAGGGTAAGGTTTCAAAGGCTAATAAAAGAATAGATTACCGTGAGAATCATTCATTAGTCGCACTGCTCGGAAAAAAAAACGAAGAAAAATCAGTACCAAGAGTGATTGAAGAAAATGGAGCTGAAAGTATATGTAGATCGTCTGTCACAGCCATCAAGGGCAATTGTCATCTTCTGCAAGTAATTTTTTTACTTTTTTAAAAGACCCTTTTGAATTCCCTCTGTGATGGTTTCTTCTTTGATGTAATCATCACGTACTGAAAATGTTTTGAACTTGAGTTCTTTTTATATTCACGTAATTTATTTGATCTGAGTTTCACATGTTTTTTTGTATAGGGTAAACAAGATAGACTTTGAAGAGGTTGGAATTGAGTTATTAAAGGGTCAACATCTAACTCCTGAATTCAAAGGTACCCCTCAATCAAGTATTTCTTCTCTCCATTTGCTTATATATGTGTTGACGTGGTGTCTTTTTGTCTAAAAATTGAGGCTTTTGTTTTCTATTTGCAAATTGAGACCACCCCAGATGGAAATTATGTTGATCAAGTGTTTTGGTTGCTTAAAATTGTGCTAATGAATGATCTCTAGCATGAAGTTGTGACAGTATCTAATTCTTGATTGTAATTTCAGAAATAAATCCTATGGGAAAGGTGCCAGCTATTGTAGTTGATGGAAAGTTCAAGCTTTTTGAGAGGTAATCTAAGCACAAACTGTCAGTTGCTTGCTCGTTCTTGTGATTGATCTCTTATGTATGGGTTCCTGGAAATCTAAGACTCGAGCTTGCTGCGAGCAACTTCGCTCTATGATATAGTTTACATATGTCAACCTTGCATAAATTTTTACTACTGTGTGAGAACTTGTACTCCCTTTCGACCCATGAAATTGTTACTCATCAATTTAGTTTTTAAATTGTTGATTGGTCTTTGCAGTCACGCGATCCTAATCTTTCTTGCTTCTGCATTTCCTGGAGTTGCTGATCACTGGTTAGTACAGTTGTATATCCATCGTGATGAATTTTTGTATATTTGTATGTGACATGAATGGCTTAAAATATGAAATACATAATTGGAAAGTGAATGAAATGGTTATTGAAAATGACATAGAGTTTATGTAAGCATTTATGTTCTCAATACCTAAAAATGTGTCCAACGAACCAGGAAGTCTCTTGGCATTCGAGAGTTCTGGGCCACATTCTTGATCTGTTATCTTTTGTTTAAGGAAGGCAGCTTTTGTACATCATCACTTCACTTTAGGATATAAATGTAAAAATGGAAAACGTGAGTCATTTTTCTATGTTCTAAAACCTATCTACTGCTTGATGAATTGGATATTTGTTATAATCACACTAAAAAAAGCATGTTAGTTTTTGTATAATGCAGGTGACACTGTGTGTTTGGTTTGCATGTGCTTTCAGATGCAGGATTTTTAGTGTACTTGAAGATTAATTGAATTTTTTATATTATTACAAGATTGTATGCTGTGACTAGTTCTTAAGAGGTTTTGCTCAACTGTTAGGTATCCAGCTGATCTTTACAGGAGAGCTGAAATTCACTCAATTTTGGATTGGCATCACTCCAACTTACGTCGCGGCTCAGGTATGTCATTGTAAATCTAATCTGAAACATTTGCCGGCTATCTCATATTGTCTATGTCATCTTGTTCTGACTTGTTAAACGCTGAAATAGATATTTTGGATTGTATTTCATTCATGGTAGTTGCTCTATTTCTGTCCTTGCAACTTCCATTTTGAAGGTTTTGCTTATTTTCCTTTCCCACACGTACTTCATTCTGACGAAACCAATGTTTTTCAACTTGATGCTTCTTCAGTTGAATTTATTCAGAATACTTTGCTAGCACCTTTTTTTGGTCGACCTCTGAATCCACAAGCAGCTGCCGAAGGCGAGAAAGTTTTGTCTTCATCCCTGTCAAAGATAGAGGCTCTGTGGCTTAAAGAGAGTGGCCAGTTCTTGCTAGGCAGTAGCCAACCATCCATAGCTGATGTATGCCTCGTCTGTGAGATAATGCAACTAGAGGTATGTAGCTATGAACATTAATTTCTATATAATATGACCAGTGTTGCTGCTATTATGGGAGAAAATTCAATGGATAGTGGGATTTAGCTAAACTTTTTGATAGGATATAGTTTTTTTGGGAGTGAGGATTTACTTCATTTGAACACAAGGAAAAACCCCCACTTCCTCATTCCTCCCTTTTACAACACCACCCAAGGGCTCTTCCATTCCCACAATCACAACCACAACAAAACATTATGGAGAGAGATAAGATATGGATATGTAGCACTGTGTTTGGTGTCTTCTTGGCAGTATTTTGAAATCCAGCTCTCTTCATTAGAGCACCACCTTATGTTTATTGATGCAGAAAGAGGAATCTTTGTCCCAGCTGCTTGCTTTTACATTGATTTTCTGTGACTGTTTAGATCAATATCAGTAAGCTGATGTTTTGAGTTAACTTCCCTGCTTTGTTGATGTGTAGGAGGCCTCGCACCTCAAGTTCACATGTTTCTTCAAAAAGAGCTGAAACCTAGACCAAGCTGCTTTTGTCATTGTTTTAGGATTAATGGTAGTTCATCTTGTATCCACTAATTCATTATAGGAGTTGGGGGGGGGGGGGATTTCTTCCTTTCCTTTTTCTTTCATACGCACACACCCACACCCACACCCACACGCACACATAGACTTACACTTGGTGAGCTGGGAATCTTTGTTGCTTTAAACTTGCCTTGAACATCCTATTCCTATTTGATACCGAGGAAATGAAGTTGCTAAACTAAAGGCATTTTGTTAACTCGAAGTAAAACTTTTTTTGGGCTTCAGTTTACAGATGAAACGGATCGCAATCGCATACTTGGTCCACACAAGAAGATTCAGCAGTGGATTGAGGATACCAAAAATGCAACAAAACCACACTTTGATGAAGTGCATCAAGCCCTCTTTGCAGCCAAAGTTAAATTACAGATGCAACGTAAATAGAGTAAAAACTGTGAGGTGGAGCAAGATATGTATGAAGTCTTTGCTTTTAAATCTTTCACAAGACATGCAATAAATATTTCTTGGTTCATCATGTATAAACTTTGAGCCAAGGATTTTATGCAGCAAGACTGGATCAAATAATGAGTGGACCACAGTCCACAACGTATTAATTTAAGTACTTTTGATATTTTGCGATGTTTTGTAATAACAATTTCGGGCTTGAAAGAGATGATGTATTATTATAGACACCAGAACCGTCGTTGTGAAACTTTTTTGGATAAAGAAATTGTCAGTGGGTGTTTAAGCTCTTGAGTGATTAAATTGTCAGCCTAGCATTATTCGATTCTGGGGTTAGCTACAATACTGAGCATTGGCAACCATTTGATTTGACGTTAATATCACCATTCAAATCCAATGGCTTATACTGCCTATACTGCATCCGTATTTTGCTGGCATTCTAGAGTTCACGTTCATTTCTTATGCAATTTTGATTATAGTGTTATCAATTGCATTAAAGTTTTTCTAGGGTGTAAGAGACTCGTGGCGACAGAATCTACGTCATGAATCTTCACGAGGGTTATCAGCAAGCACAGCATCCAATTTGATTTGGTGGAAGTATCCAAGCACATACTTTACCATGCATTGACGATGTTCTTCTCATCGGCAAAAGCTGAGGGGTGAGGCTTCTTGGCCAAAATATTTGGGAAATGCTTGACGGTGCTGGTCCTAAAGCACTATAATTAATTAAAATTAAAAGAAACTCAACCGTGTAGGAGAAACAATGTGGATGTCCACAGTGAATCTAGTGTTTATCCCATTTTTCCCATTTTGGTGGAAGAATCCAAGCTCATACTTCACCACTATAACTTGTTTAAAATCTTTCTTGCAAATTTCCTTCATATAATATCTCATGGAGCACTAGTCAATTGGCAACGTTTTCTACGTATCGTCTACATTGCTCTCAATCAACTCCTGATCAACATCTATTCAGAAAACCTGAGTCGAAACTAGTGCTATTAATCACTCAATCTTTATTCCATGAATATTTAGATTTTCCAGTTTCTTGGGCCTTCTGTAATTCTTCAATAAGAGGGAGCACAGAACCACACTGACTGAAGATGCTGCCATTGCAGCTCCAGCAGCCCATGGTGGTAAACGGAGTCCGGTGCCAGGAAAAAGCGCCCCGGCAGCTACCGGGATGCCAATGAGATTATACCCCAAAGCCCATATGTAGTTTAGGCGAATCCGGGAAAAGGTCTTCCTAGATAGGTCTATAGCAGTAATCACATCCTCCAAATTGCTCTTCATCAGAACTATGTCAGCTGCCTCTATAGCAATATCTGTGCCTGCACCAATTGCCATTCCAACATCGGCTGCTGCAAGTGCTGGCGAATCATTTACACCATCACCTACCATGGCCACTGTAAAGCCTGTAGCCTGTGAATCAAAGAGATTGGAAACAACTTTCACAGCTAACAAGATCCTGGGAAAATAGGGGTTGCAAGGTGCACAAATGTACCTGTAATTCCTTCACTTTCTCAGCTTTCTCCTCAGGCTTGGCTTCTGCAATAACAGTTTCAATCCCAATTTCCTTCGCAATTGAATTGGCAGTTCCCCAATTATCACCTGTGACCATGATGCTCCTAACTTTCATGGACTTGAGAATCGAAATGACTTCACAGGCACTAGGTTTTAAAGGATCTGATATGGCTAGAATTCCAGTCACTTCCCGGTCAATAGATACTAAAATCCCAGTTTGAGCCATTGTTTCAGTTTCGGCAAGCATCAGTTCTCCATCAACTGGAATAGCAATGTTCTGGTCCAGTATTAAGCTCTTGTTTCCAATTATTATTTCCTTGTTTCTGACAGTTGCTTTCACTCCATAGCCAGTAATGGACTCAAAAGCTCTTGCTTCAGGCCAAACAGGGTCTTCTTCATCTTCTCTGATCTTCTTTGCGTATTCTACAATAGCCTTGGCCAAAGGGTGCTCACTATTCATCTGAGAAAGATATGCAACCCCAATGCCAACTGACAGTCATCATAAAAGAAGAGTAGTATACTTAAGGCAAACTGTAGGTTTTCCATGGAAAAAGCTTACCTCAGTTGCTGCAATGAGTTCATAAAAATCTTGAAGTACCATGCTTTTCAACAGTGTTGTTTTGACCACCACTGGTTTTCCAATTGTAAGAGTTCCAGTTTTGTCAAAGATGACGCAGTTCACCTACAAGATCATTAACCACCTCCATGACAAGTAATCTGTGAAGATCCAGAATTTGTAAATAGAAAATCGAATATTCTGGTTAACCTTATGTGCACTTTCTAATGCTTGCCCCCCTTTGATTAGAACACCTTGAGATGCTCCAACTCCTGTACCAACCATCACAGCAGTCGGAGTGGCCAATCCAAGAGCACATGGGCAGGCTATGACCATGACAGAGATTCCAAATTGGAGTGCGAGCTGAAAGCTATCCATGGAATGTGGTATCCATGATTTTGGATAGCCATGGAACACTCCAGCTAAAAACCAGGTTAGCCAAGTTGAAAATGAAAGAATGATGACCTGAAAAAAAAGGGTCAGTTGTTCACATGAATAATTCAGCTAGTTGATAAAAAAGAAATTAATAAATGAACTAAAGAAATGTATTCGTGCTTGTTATGGACTTACCAGAGGCACAAAGTATTTGGATATAGTGTCAGCAAATTTCTGCACCGGAGCTTTAGCCAATTGAGCTGATTCAATAAGCCGAACAATATGTGAAAGGGCACTGTCTGATCCAACCCTCGTTGCTTTAATATGCAGTACCCCATTTTCATTTAAAGTGCCTCCAATCACAGGGTCACCCACCCCCTTCTTCACTGGTATTGCTTCTCCTGTTATCATGCTCTCATTCACATGGCTTGCCCCCCAGATGATAAGACCATCTGAAGCAACTTTTGCACCGGGAAGAATTTTGATCACATCATTTTTTTGTACCAGCCTACTGTCTATTTCTTCTTCGCTTAAAATGTTCCCATAATCATCCAGCGTTAATAATATTGCCGTCTCAGGTCCCAAGTCCATAAGCTTGGCAATGGCCTCAGATGTCTTTCCCTTAGCCATTACCTCGAGGTACTTCCCAAGAAGAATAATTGAGATTAGCATTGAGCTAGTCTCGAAGAAATCGGTACCCTCAAAATCTGGAGAGCCAGCAGCTCTCAGTACTGAGTAGGCTGAATAGAAGTAGGCTGCATTGGTTCCTAAAGCAATCAAAACATCCATGTTAGCTGAACCGCGCCGCAATGCCTTATAAGATCCAGTATAGAATCGCCGGCCTATAATGAATTGCACTGGGGTGGATAGCATCCATTTCAATACCTCTCCTACATTTAGCATATTGACTACTTTGGTGTCTAGCTGACAGTTAATTATGGGGATATACATAAATACCATGGAGATTAGAAACACAGGAATTGTGAAAACCAAACTCCATAAGAAGGTGCTACGGTATTGCTTGATTTCATCTTGTCTGTGACTTTCTTTCTCTTCTCCTTGTGGATATACAAGTGCCTTGAAATTTTCAGACCCAGCTGATTCAATGGCTTTGATGAATTTTCTAGGACCTGTCATACTTGGTTTGTAAGAGATGGAAACTTTATCGAGTTCAGGGTCTATCTCGATTACTTGAACTCCTGGAAGTGTTTGAAGAGAATTTTCTATTATTTGCATTGAATGACCTGCCCCTAAACCATCAACTTTAAGATCTATCTTGCTCACGTCTTCTCCAGCGCTAACAAGCATGGTTTGAAATCCTATATCTTCCATGGCTTCTAGTAGGTGGTTGTAGTTCAGGATCTTTGGATCATAGTAAACTTCAGCCTCTTCGGTTTCCAAGGCCACCTGGATTCTTTGTACACCATGAATTGCTTGCAGAACTATTTCAGCTGTACAGCAGCACGAAGTGCATCTAATTCCATTGATCTGAATTCTGCATACTTGACTGGATCTTTCATTGATCTCATCTTCAATCAATGTGGCTTGAAATCCAGCATCTTCAATAGTCTCACGAATAGTTTCTTCCTAAAAAATGATGGAAAAGAACAGGGAAAATTATTTTCACATACAGCTTCAATTCAAAACCCAGTGGAAATATCCTGCCTTCAATTATAGTCCAGGAGGAATCAGCCAGTAAACAACAATCAATCAATAACATTTTAGGCAACATCAACCATTTTTCTGTTCAAACATTTGCATTAGCGACATTAATGATAAGGAATACACCACTACAAATCTAGGGGGGCTGCCAGAAATTTGTCATGAACGAACATGGGAAGGCACTTTAGTCTGGTTCTAGTAGTGGTATACCTTGACCGTTAAGAAAAACCATGATCAAATAATGCAAGTTCCCTTTTCTCAAGAGATGTTTTTTTACCCCCTTAGATTTGAGTCTTGTGAGTTGTAATTTTTTTTTTATTATTAATATGAATGTTCGGATTAATTTATATTTATATAGTTCTTAATTAATTTTATAAATTCTAAAATTAATAATTATAGAAACTTTTAATAATTAAAAAAAGACTCCAACTCTAATATGAATTGTAATTTTATTTCTCTACCAAGAGGTGGCCCTTCGAGGTCACAATCATGATGAATTCATGATCTGGCAATCAAGAAAAAGATAACACTTGCTTGGTGCACTAACTGAAAAAGGAAAGTGACATGTTTCCCGTCCTGACACGAAAACAAACCATTATTTGGTAAAGGGGATTTACATTTTCATATGCCTAATGTGCCGAATGGATAGTTGCCATGATCAAATTCATCCTGCTTCAACTCCACTACCAAAGAAAAAACAAAACCATGATATGCTGCTATCTATACAAAATAAATTTGAAAAAGAAATGAAATGAAAAGACAAAAAAAAAAAAAAAAAAGCAGCTAAAAATATATCATGTATTTTGACCATTCTCCACTGTAATGGCATATGCCTTGTAGGTTAGTTGACATGCTGACATTTTCATGTCTCATGATAATCCAGTTTGAGTCTCGATTAAAAAAGAAAAAGGTTTGCGGCTGGATGACTATAGCTTTGCTCCTAAGCAGTGTTCATCAACTAGGAAAAGTTCCAGTGATAAAGAGTTAGAGGCCATCATGAGAAAGAAATTAACAAGCTAAAGGATGAACCCCCTTTTCTCTCGTGACATTAAAGATACTAATTGTGTCCGACACACACTAAAAGGAATGATTTTTTCTCAATGAAGATAAATTGGAACTCTCACTTGAGAACAAAAATAAAGCAAGGCTGGATTATTATTTTTTTGACAGAATACAAAGCAACAGAGCATACAAATTAATCCCCCTACAACATGCTAATAACTTTACAGATTTAGAAAATGAGTTATGCAGCCTAAGGAAAATAACCAAGCATGTATGCCTCATCTTTGTTAGTATTTTCTTGGAAAACAAACAGCAAACAGAACATACTTACATTAACAAGACTACTGGGGTAAAACAGGACTTGAGCCCTATTGTTCAAGACATCAACGACGGCTTCAAGAATTCCAGGAAGCCTTTTGATAGCTTTCTCAACTGAACCAGCGCAAGCAGAACATGTCATCCCTTCGACTGAAAACATTGCCTTCACCTCTGTTCCCTTCACGTCCCCTGCCACGCCTTTCGGATACTTTGGCATCGATGGATAGTGTGGCCTTGCCAGCAGGTCCCCACAATTCTCCCTGCGTAAACAAGTTAATTTCAAGAACATGGTAGCCATTAAAATGCTAGAAAGGTGGCTGCGTTTTATGCTTGTGGAGCTCGTAGTTTTGGCAGTTAAGATATTGCTGCACAAAACATCAAAATACTGAAACTTCGAGCAATTTCTCAGGAAGACAACATTATTGTCTTCACGGCATTGTCTGTATTTTGTGTTCCTTTATAACAAAGTTTGAAAGCTGGGGGACTCTTAGCGAGAGGTAGTGGATATAGAGAAAGGTTCTTCTAAATGGTTTATGATTGAGAATCTTAGGTTGAGTGGAGTTATGATCTGTTTGATTTTAAAAGAAGGAATTTAGTGAATGGTTAATGGTCCTACCTGAGCATACTCGTTATCAGAGGCGGAAGGAAAGGGGGCAAGCAGGGCCTGCCTCCTAGAAAGATATATTAAAGAACTCTAAAACGTGTGGGATATTCACTGTAGCAGGTTTTTTTTTTTTTTTTACATGTTTTTTTTTGCTTTTTTTTTACCCAAAATTAATTTCTTCTTCTTTTTTTTGTTTCTTTTTTTTTAAATTTTTTGTTTCAAAATTATCTTTGCTAATTTTTTTAAATATTGAGCTGGTTGAAAATTGAACTATGTAGTTTTTTTCTTTAAAACATTGTGGATTGATATAATATTCTCATGCATTGTTTTTTTTATGATTTCTTTATTCTTTTTTTTTCAAAATGTTCTTTGTAGATTTTTTTTTTATATTAAGTTGGTTGAGAATTTAGCTTTATCGTTTTTTTTTTAAAAAAAATAATATGGATTGCTACAGTGTTTCCCCTACATAGTTTTTGTTTTACTGCAGTGTTTCCCCATATATTTTTTTTAAAAAATTATCTTTATCGAATTTATTTTTTCAATATTGAGCTGACTGATAATCTAGCTTTAGCTTTCCTTATATGTTTTTTTTTTATTTTTCTTTTTTTCCAAAATTGTCATTTTTTACATATTTTCTTTTTTTTTGTTTTGTTTTTTTCAGAATTATTTTTGTTGATTTTATTTTTTTAACTATTGAGCTGGTTGAAAATTTAGTTTTTTTGTCTTTTTCTTTAAAACACTATAGCTTTCCCCACGTGTTTTTTTCTCGCTTTTGTTTCCTTTTTTGTACATTTTTTTTTCATTTCTTTTACCCAAAATTGACTTCTTTTCTTTTTTTAGATAGCCTTTGTCATTTTTTTTTTATATATTGAGCTAGTTGAGAGATTAGCTTTGTAGCTTTTTTTTTAAAAAAAATACTATGGATTACTACAGTGTTTCCCTTACATGGTTTTTGTTTGGCTACAGTGTTTTCCCCACATGTTTTTTCTTTAAAATTATCTTTGTTAAATTTATTTTTTCAATATTGAGTTGGTTGAGAATTTAGCTTTAGCTTTAGCTTTCACCACTTTTTTTTTCATTTTTTTAAATTTTCCCCACGTTTTTTCATTATAATTATAATTATAATTATAATTATAATTATATTGTATTATATTATATAACTGTTTTTTTATTTTGTTTTTTCTTTTTATTTTTTTAATGAATTTTTTTTGTTTGATTTAGTTTGTTTATGTTAAATTTTTTTTATTTAGTTATCAGATTTTCATGATACAAATCTCGGGTTTGATGGGTTAACCTGATTTGACGAGTTATTTTTTTCATTTAGTTTAGTTTGTTAAAGTTAATTTTCTTTCTATTTAATTATCAGACTTTCATACTTTCATGACACGTATCCTGGGCTTGACGGGTTAACTTGGTTTGATGGGTTAACCCGGTTAATTCTAGGTAAATCCATCATTTCTTTTTCTATTTAGTTATCAAACTTTCATGACGCAAATCTCAGGTTTTACGGGATAACCTGGTTTAAAAGGTTGACCCAATTAATTCAATGTTTTTTTTTTCTTTTTCTTCATTAGTTTTTTCCTTCCTGTTGATTTTTTTTTTTATTTTTTTAATTAATCTATTTAATTATCACACTTTTATGACACGACCTTATAGTCAGACCCACATCCAGTATTCTTGGGTCCGGTGTTACAGCCAGACTCACTTAAACTTGGGTTATGCAAGTTTAATTTTATTGTTAATATTATAAATATTACTCTTAGGTCAGGCGTTGCAGCCAAACCCAAGATTCTTGGGTATAACTTTGCAAAAAAACCCAAGATTTTTTTTTTAAAATTTTAATATTTTTTATGCAAAAAAAATAACTCGCGGCATCGCGCGGGTATCAAAGCTAGTATATATATATAGCTTGTGTCCCCCATCTGTTCCTAGTCCTTCGGCGTTTATGAGCTCGCCTCCTATATATATATATATATATATATATTATTGGATGATTAAGTGTGGAGGAGATTTTTTTATTCAAAAAAGGTGAGTTTTCTTAAGTAATTAAATGTGATTTTTCAATTTGATTTTCTTTGAATTATTTTGCACAATACTAATATAAATTCTATAAATATAAAATCATTACTTTGCGTAATAAATTCTACAACCGGTCAAAAATAAAAATAAAAATATAAACCACAAGTAAAATTTTTTAATGAAAAGATTGAAACAGAGCTACCAATTAATTTATTTTTCATCAAACAAAACAAGATAACTTAAATTTAAAATCTATTTTTGTTTTGTTTTGATATGTTTGTTAATAATTTGATGAGGTTTTTTTTAATATAATTCTACTATTTTTGCTTCATTTTTTTCTCAGATCTGCTAGTTTTACCAATTGTTTTTTGAATTCTTGTTATAGTGCTTTTTTTCTAATTAATTAGATATATTTTATTGGTTTGTTTTGATTATATTTGGATTTTTTTTAATGTTTTTTTTTTAGTAGAACCACTAAAATTATCAATTTTTTCTCACGATATATGTTTGGAGTTTAGGTTGAACCATGAACAAAATCAGAAGAATTTGATTTTTTTTTGAAAAAAAAAATATTGATAACTCGCAGCCTAGTGAACCAACTCTAATGTGTAATGTTAAAGTTATGGTTGAGCAACTCCAATGCGCTTTAGTTTACAAAGAATCCGTGTTGATTAGTGAGAATCATTCTTTATTATTTTTTGCTTTATTTCAAAGTTTATCGAATATAAATAATGCTTCGCTTTAGCTAATGTTTCTTATATACTTTGTATATTTATATTTGATAGGTATAAAGACCAACAACATTAAAGTGATGAATATATTATGAAAATGAAATTAACTTCGTTGCTTTGACTTAATTTGGTATTGTTTCGAATATTTTACCTTATACAAAGGTCATTATATATTTGCAGTAAGTTATTTGAATAAAACTAAATTATATAGGTTTTTTTTACAACTCATGTACAATAAATTAAAATAAATATTATATCTTATTATATTAATTTTGGCCCCTCCTAACAAATAATCCTAACTCCGCCCCTGCTTGTTATGATTCTTGAGCAAATTTAATTTATAGGGTCCACCATTTTCTAAGTTGTAATAGAACTGTTATTGATGTTTCCTTTCATGACATGGAACTATTTGGTTCTACGAAGGTAGTATCGAAAGTAAAAATTATGCATTTATCATTTATGATTTTCAAAATTAATTAAATGCAATCAAGGTAGAACATTTGATAACATTATCACTACTAGGATACTATTGATATAATTAGCGATGGAATATATATCATCAATAATTACTTTCATTGGTAATTACTAACAAAATTACCAACAAAATAAAAATAATTAATAAATTAATAAATATTTTGTCAGAATTTTGTCAATAATATGACATGTTTGTAGATAAAATTACCGATGAAAATATTTTGTCACCAATTCTCATCAGAAGTTATGTCGGTAAACTTAAAAATATTGCAATCGACGACAACCTCGTCCCCTCATCATATCTTCTTTTTCCTCCTCTTTTTCTTCAATACGGAAAACAACAGTCCTTCCCCCTATCTTGCCACAATCTAGCTCTCATCCTCATAAATTCGGCCATCTCAACATCTAATAGTGTCAGCATCATTGTCTTGGTTTAATTTTTTTAAAATGTTCTCTACATGAAGTAAGCAAACATACACATTTATGTTTCAGGTTAATTTATTGGTGTAGTATTTGTAGTTTGCTTATATATTTAAGTGCTTCACAACTTTTTCTTAGAAAATCTTATTGTATTAAAGTATGAATTGTAAGATAGAGTTTGTTTGAGATTTAGGGGAAATTGAATTTGTTTGTCATTGGATGAAATTGAGTTTGGTTTTGTAACTTAGGTGTATTATACCGAAACAAATGATGAGTTATTTCATAAGTACCAATCACATTATATCAATTTTATTGTTAAGTTGAAAATTTGGGGAAAATTAAATATTTATGGGATTGATAATAATTAAAGGGTATTAATTTAAATTGAATAAGTTTGAATTGAATAAATGACAGATAATTTGATTAATTGCTTAGTTCATATTTTGACGCAACATTGAATTTGTGTACAAATGATAATTGATTATTAAATTGTAAATTTATTGTTAATTACCAATGTGGAATTTTGAGTTGATGGTTACATTATTAATAAATGTTGTCATCAATATTCTATATAGATTTCATAAGTAATGGATGATCATTCTTGAATGTATCAAGATTCATTAAAAGGGTTGTTCATGGAAGATTATTGTAAAGAGAACGAGGGTTTTATTAATTTTATACTTTATAATCCAAAAAATATTATTAGAGGTAGAATTAGATGTTAATGTGTGAAGTGTAAAAATAAAAATTTTCATCAAATAGATGTTGTGATAATACATCTTTTTTAAAAATAATTCATAGAGAAATATATTAAAAATATATATTACAAATGGATTCATTCATGAGTTCTCAACACTAAAAACTCCAGAAAAAGATACAACTATTGAGAAAGAAACCAATCACTTCAATGAATAGGATTAAATTTTCATGAGAAATGGATGAGCAATGTTCTACAATGTTTTCATTTAAGCCCTGTTTGTTTGTAGGAAAATGGTTTCTTTTTAGAAATTGGTTTTTTTAGAAAGTGAATTTCATGAAAATAAATTATTTTTTGATGTTTGGTAGTGTCATGAAAAATAAGTTGGAAAATATTTTCCAGTGTTTGGTTATGTTATGGAAAATGAGCTGGAAAATAGTTTATTAATGTTTTATTTTTTTTCAAGTTTATTAAAATAATAAGGAACAAATCTTACAAATTAAAAAGTTGAATGAGAATGGAATTGAAAAAAATTTAATTTCATAAATTATCTCAAATAAAATAAATAATAATCAAAATAATAGAGATCAAATCTAATAGATAAAAAAAATTGAAAGATGATGAAATTAAAATAATAATAATTATAATTTCATAAATTATTTTAAATAAAATAAGTAAAAATCAAAAGAATGATGATCAAATTTGATAGAAAAAAATTTCAATAAAAAAAATGATAAGAGAAAAGTAAATAACATTCATAAAAATAAGGATCAAAGTTAATATAAAAATCAAATTTTAAGAGATGAAATTGAAAAAAAAATATTCAAACAAAATATATAGCAATCAAAAGTTTGAGAACCAAATTTTATATAATCAGCAAATAATATGATATTTCTAAATTTTTCACAACTTCTGAAAAGTTTTTTCCGCCAAAATAAAAGGAAAACACTTTACTGGAAATCAAACCAAATTTTTTTTTAACAGGAAGGTGTTTTCCATTGACCGGAAAGTATTTTTTATTGACCAATTTTTCTAATAAAAACAAACATATAAAAATTTTAAAAATAATTTTCTAGAAATTATTTTTCACGAAACAAAAACACCTTTAGTGTTGAAAACTGAGTGGCAGAGAAACCAAATTGTTAATGGGCTGAAAAATGCCGAACATTGGGCCAATCGACACACGTGCAACCCACCATTACAACAGACACAAATAGACAAGTCAGGAGATGCCACTTGCTTGGCTGGTTTTCAATCAGCAAATTATCAATTACGTGCCAATTCTGGAAGTCAATCCTGCAGGTTGACTCGGGAAAATCTTACCCCCTACGTGGCAAGAACACCACAAACAAGGGGAACGGACAGAAGCAGATTCACGGTGTAATAAAGTAAATATTTCTATTAATTCGATATTATAAACACACACGCACAAGCACACATAAATTAATTACTTGCGAAGCAAGAAGTCTAATATTTATCGAGTAGGGTAGAACCTAACACATTAATTTTCAAATATATATTTGAAAATTATATTTTCTTGGGCTAATTTGTTGAAATTGGAGACATTATTATCCGAACTTGATCCATCAATTCACTACTTGGTTGAAATTGAATAAAATAAAATTAATTTTCTACATTATATTATTATAAATATAAAATATTAAGGTATTTTTTTTATAAATTATAGTTTTGTTTTTTTGTGAAAAATAATTATAATCTTGATGTATTAAAATTTTGTTTGGGTTTTCAACAAATAAAAACGTTTTCCCATTTTTTCACTGGAGAAGAAAAACCATAAAAGAAAACAAAAACTAAAAACTAAAAAATAAAAACAATAATTTTATATTTTGTCTTGTATTAGGTGTATATGCTTTGGATTGGACTAGACAATCTACTTTATTTTGTGTTTGTTAGACATTAGACGAGACTTAGCCGATCCAAGATCTAGACCATTCCAAGTTAAAAAAATAGAGAAATGACTAATCTGACCTAACCCGGTCAAAAATTTAGGTCAACCTCTGACCCGGTCGACCGAAAACAAAACACGAGTAAAATATCCATTGATTTGTTTATATTTTTTTATGTCAAAACAAGATTGCTATGATTTTTTTTAATTGGGTTGACCCTTCAAAACCGTGATTCGAACTTTACCTCAAGTTGACCTCCAAGTCAGGTTTTAAAATTATGATAATAATTATTTTTATTTTTATGTCGCTTTCGATCAACCTGGGTTGACCATCCCGACCTGTGGTCCAGGTCTTACCCCAGGTCAAGTACCCTCGAGTAGGGTTTTAAAATTATGATAATAACTATTTTTATTCTTATATCAACCTTGGTTAATGGTCAACCAAGCCCGTGACTCGACCCTGGCCACGGGTCAACTCTCGAGGTGAGTTTTAAAACTATAATAATAATTATTTTTATCTTTACGTTGACTTTAGGTCAATTGTCAACCTGACCCGTGACTTGGGCCTAGCCTTGAGTTGAGTTTTAAAACTATAATAATAATCACTTTTATTCTTACGTTATCCTGAGTCAATATTCAACTCAACCCGCAACCCGAGTCTAACACTGGTTTGACTTCCGAGTCAGGTTTTTAAAATTATGATAATAACTTTTTTTTATTTTTATGTTGATCTGGGTCAATGGTCAACCCGATCCATGACCCGGTTCTTGCCTCGTGTTTACTTCTAGTCGAGTTTTAAAACTACAATAACAATTATTTTTATCTTTACATTCTCGGATCATCTAGAGTAACCATTGTACAAAAAATTAGACAAGCTTGTCCTATCCTTTTAGTGGAACACAAATACACCAAACAAAACAAAAAAAAAAATTATCTTATCTAATACATCATTATCTAGCATACCAGACACAAGCCAATGAGTACAACCGGGATTAGCTACTTCTAAGAAAATGGCAACTTATGAAAGTAGCCCAGCAGGCCACTATGGTTTGGTAGTGGATATACCGATAATGGTTTTAATTGCCTCACGAGTCATGTCTATACCTAACAAGAATAATTTATTTCTTGATTTGGGAAAAGGAAGGTTTTAAGCCTTTCTGCCCTAATGTTTACAATGAATATTAAAGAAGGAAATATTCGGAGTTTGGACTTTCTCCCCATGTTGATATAGGAATGGAAAATGCTGAGCAATAATATTCTAGAATGTTTTCGCATATATAGTTCTGAGTGTGTGGTTAGGAAAACGAAATCCAGGTTTGATTTTATATTCAAGATTTTCACAGCAAGCAAGTGGATGCCACTTCGTCCATGTTTCTATCATCTATTGCTCATTAAAAATTTCTCTCTTTTTTAGAATAAGAAAAGATGACGATGAGAATGCGAAACCTCCACACCACATGGAATCGTTAGGTCACGGATAAAGACTCTATTCCATATAATGCATGAGCGCAAAATGTCTAGCAATGCGTCTGAATGAACTTTTCGCTAACCCCACAGGACTCCCTTCTGTTTATCAACATTTCTGATCATCACCTGCTGCTCAACCTAACAATTGCAGCATGCATGGACGCTTTGACTTGCCACAGATTTTAGTGTTTGTCTTGCTTTCGGTTACAGCCATTTGTCGATGACAACTATATATATTTTCATCAGCAAAAACTACGAAGGAAATTGCAGGTTTACATCAGTCTTGCTGGGATAATTATCAAAAAAAAAAAAAAAAACAGCAAACTGAATAAGTTATTACATGCATCAGAAAAGGTTTTTTTGGTTGCTGATCTTCCTAAAGGCCTTCATTTGATACTTAATACTTGCATTGACATTTAAGAAGAATCGACGGTGCATGTTACCACTAGCAAATGTATTTATACAGAAAAAAAATTAACAAGCATCAACAACTTTGTACAGACTATCTACACTGCTCAAGGAACACATGCTTAAGTTTATCACAAGGCAAATTCCACTCCTTCACAGGAAAAAAAAAGAAAAAAAAGAAACCCGAATCAAAACCAGTGTAATTATTGATCACTCGATCATTATTCCACCGATATCTAGATTTTCCAGCTTCTTGGGCCTTTTATAATTCTTCAACAAGAGTGAGCACACAACAACGCTGACTGAAGAGGCTGCCATTGCAGCTCCAGCAATCCAGGGTGGTAAGCGAAATCCAGTGCCTGGAAAAAGGGCCCCGGCAGCTATTGGAATGCCCAGGAGGTTATAGCCCAAAGCCCAAATGTAGTTCAGGCGAATTCGGAAGAAGGTTTTCCGGGAGAGGTCTATGGCAGTAATCACATCCTCCAGGTTACTCTTCATTAGAACTATATCAGCTGCCTCTATAGCAATATCTGTGCCTGCACCAATTGCCATACCAACATCTGCGACTACAAGTGCTGGTGAATCATTTATACCATCACCTACCATTGCCACTATATAGCCTGCAGCCTATGAATGAAAAAAAAAATTGAAGTACAGAAAAAATCTTCTTAACTAGTAAATTAATGGAGAAAAGGAAAAACAAAGTTTAATTATGTACCTGTAATTCCTTCACTTTCTCAGCTTTATGCTCAGGCTTAGCTTCTGCAATAACAGTTTCAATCCCAACTTCCCTGGCAATGGAATGTGCAGTTCCCCAGTTGTCACCTGTCACCATGATGCTCCTAACTTTCATGGACTTGAGAATGGAAATGACTTCATGAGCACCCGGTTTCAATGGATCTGATATTGCTAGAACTCCAGTCACTTCCCTATCAATAGATACTAAAATCCCAGTTTGAGCCATCCCTTCAGTTTCTGCGAGGATCTCTTCTGCGTCAATTGAAATGGGGATGTTGTTTTCCAACATCAAACTCTTATTTCCCACTATCACTTCCTTGTTTCTGACGATAGCCTTCACTCCGTGTCCGGTAATGGACTCAAAATCTTGTGCTTCTGGCCACTTAGGGCTCTCTTCATCTTCTCTGAATTTCTTGGCATACTCTACAATGGCCTTGGCCAATGGGTGCTCACTGTTCACCTGAGGTGGTTGCGCAACACCAACTTTATATCAATGTTCATCACACAATAAACATTAAGCAGATACTTTAACCCAGATTCTCTATGCTTCAGTAGAGACACTAGAATGGCCAAAGATTTAGATTGTATTGGTAAGCAGACACTCTAACAGTGAGTTCATATAAGGAGAAAAGCTTACCTCAGCTGCAGCTACGAGCTCATAAAAATCCCTCAGTGCCAAATTTTTCAAGAGTCTTGTGCTAACAACCAAAGGCTTTCCAATCGTAAGAGTTCCTGTCTTGTCAAAGACAATGCAATTCACCTGAAAAATCATTTATCAGAAAAGGAGTCCCTGAAAGGCTCGTGCCTCGTGTACAGAATTTCTTAGGACTGAAAAAAAGTTAAATAACTAGAACATATTTCAGTTTCTCAGATTGCCAGAAATGATCTTGAAGTATTACGTGAATTCGTCAGGACAATGCCTTATAATATCATGGTTCTGTAGAAATAGAAATTTGAAATTTCTTGCTAACCTTATGTGCACTTTCTAATGCTTGGCCACCTTTGATTAGAACACCTTGAGATGCACCGACTCCAGTACCAACCATGACAGCAGTTGGAGTTGCTAATCCAAGAGCGCAAGGGCAGGCTATGACCATAACAGAGATTCCGAATTGGAGAGCAAGCTGAAAGCTATCCATGGACTTTGGTATCCAAGAGCCTGGATATCCATGGAACTTTCCAGCTAAAAACCACGCAAGCCAGGTTGAAAAGGAAAGAATAATGACCTGCAAACGTTGACCAGAAATTAACAAAGTAGAATGCTTATGCGAAGTACTGGTGACAGAAGTTCAAATCAACTTATGAAATTAATGGTTAATTCGAACTGTTCGTGTATTAAATACTTACAAGAGGAACAAAGTATCTGGAGATACGATCAGCAAACTTCTGGACAGGAGCTTTAGCCATCTGAGCTGACTCAACAAGTCGAACAATCTGTGAAAGAGCACTCTCCGATCCAACCCTCGTTGCCTTAATATGCAACACCCCATTCTCATTCACAGTCCCTCCAATCACTGTGTCACCTTTCCTCTTTGCAACTGGCCGTGCTTCTCCTGTTATCATGCTCTCATTCACGTGACTCTGCCCCCAAATAACAAAACCATCTGAAGCTATTTTGGCACCAGGTATGATTTTAATCACATCATTCCTTTGTATCAACCGACTATCAATTTCTTCTTCGCTGCTCACATTTCCTTGATCATCCAAAGTCAACAATATTGCAGTGCCTGGTGCCAAGTCCATAAGCTTGGCAATGGCTTCGGATGTCTTTCCCTTAGCCAGAACCTCAAGATACTTCCCGAGAAGAATGAATGAGATAAGCATTGAGCTAGTCTCAAAGAAATCTGCGGACTCAAAACTTGGAGAGGTAGCGGATCTCAACACCGAATAGACTGAATAAAAGTAGGCTGCATTTGTTCCTAAGGCGATCAACACATCCATGTTAGGAGAACCGTTCCTCAAAGCTTTATAAGAACCTGTATAAAATCGACGGCCTATGATGAACTGAACTGGAGTAGATAGCACCCACCTCAAGATTGCTCCTATAGACAGCATATTGACTATTTTGGTGTCTAATGCATGCTTAATTCCAGGAATGTACATAAAAATCATGGATATTAAAAACACTGGAACTGTGAAAACCAAACTCCATAGGAAAGATCGGTAATATTGTTTAATTTCCTCTTGTCTATGGCTTTCTCTTCCTCCTCCTTCAGGAAATATCGTTGCCTTGAATCGCCCTGACGTCCCAGTTGATTCAATCACATTGATAAAATTTCTGGGACCAGTTACATCCGGTTTGTAAGAAAGGGAAATTTTGTTGACTTCAGGATCTATGTCTACACTTTGAACACCAGGGAGAGCTTGAAGAGAATTTTCAATTATTCTCATTGAATTCTGTGTTCTTACTCCAACAATTTTGAGCCCTATCTTGCTCATGTCTACGCCAGTACTAAGTAGTATGGCTTCAAATCCTGTATCGTTTATTGCTTCTAATATCTGATTGTAGCTCAGGATATTTGGATCATAATGAACTTCTGCTTCTTCAGTTGCTAAGGCTACTTGAGCTTTCTGCACACCTGGAATTGCTTGCAAAGCTTGTTCAACAGTAGAGGAGCAAGAAGTGCAAGTCATTCCATTAATACGAATTCGGCATACTTGAGTGGATCTATCACTGGTCCCTTCTTGAATCAATGTAGCCTCAAATCCAGCATCTTCAATAGTCTCACGAATGGTCTCTTCCTATCATTATCCGATTAATATGTCAACAAATTGATGGAAGTGGGAATACACCTTAAG
Organism: Populus trichocarpa; assembly: GCF_000002775.5. Classification (NCBI taxonomy): domain Eukaryota; kingdom Viridiplantae; phylum Streptophyta; class Magnoliopsida; order Malpighiales; family Salicaceae; genus Populus; species Populus trichocarpa. The sequence goes on along the minus strand of NC_037287.2, from coordinate 14,526,457 downwards.
ACAGTTAGTGAGTGGTGTACTGCTATAAACTATCAGCTCGGGCAAATTGACATGGCAATATAGGTTAGTGAAATGCAATGTCAGATTTTGCAACTTAGAAGGAGCACTAGACATGTTTGTATTCCATCTATAGCTAGCTAATGATAAGGAACTGAGCATACTTTGTTATTATCTACATATTTGAAGGTTGGGTGTTGGGAACATGACATGGTCTCAACCTTAAATAACTCTCTCCTATTTCACAAAAACAAGAACTCTCAGGTGGCATTAACTAAAAATAAGGAACTTAATATCTAAAATTACAAACAAATTAGTTACAAATTAGTGTAAGATTCAAAAGAAGAAGAGCAAATGATAAAAGTTCCTTCTGCCTCTCGCTTTTCTTAATTTCAAACTAAGAACATTAATAAAGAATTCCAGTTGCTTTTCCTTCACGCATAATACAAAATAAAAAAGTTGGATCAAGAAAAGATTAATAACTTACGTTAACGAAACTGGGGTAGAACAGAACTTGAGCCTTGTTATTCAAGACATCAACAACAGCCTCTCTAATCCCAGGAAGCCTCTTGACAGCTTTCTCAACAGATCCAGCACAAGCAGAACATGTCATTCCCATCACAGAAAACACTGCCTTTGCCTCTGATCCTTCCACGTTCGTTTCTCGAACTGAAACCCCTTTCGGGTACTTCGGCATCGAAGGATACCTTGGCCTTGGTGATAAATCCCCATAGGTACTCTCTTTGCGAATGCATGCTAATGCCAAGAATTTGGTTGCCATGAAATAAAGTGTTTATGTATACGTACGTTCTTTCAACCTGCACAAGTAGATATAAATATATAGGAGATGTTGTGTTTGAAATTAATCTTAAGAAAGAGGATTTCTGTAATGGAGGAGACTATTTATAGGGGAGATCGGGGAAATTTAATTTGCCGACAGCAACCAGTTGAGAATCTAACGGCGGTGATTGGATGATTTGTTTGACTGCAAAAAATTATGGCGTGTGTATATAAACATATATACATATAGCTTGTTTGGCCTTTTGTGTTTCCTAAAACACATTGAAACCTAAAAATATTTTAAAACAAATAAAGTTTATATATTTAAAAATGAGGAAAACATCAAAGAAAAAATAATTTAAAATGAAAAAAAAATCAAATTTTTTTATAAATACTTTTAATCAAATACAAAAAAAAAAAAAAAACAGGCTCATAATGAATATACTACTAGAGAATCAGCTCATGACTTTTCATTTATGAATAGAAAAACAGCAGACAACTTAAATTTTCAATGGACAGTGCTGAAATCATAGCCTTTTATAAAGTGACTAAGAATAAAGAGTAAAACAAAATCTTTTAATTGATTTTTCGGTTGGGTGTGTTCTACGATCAATCTTCATAGACATTGAGATTAAATCACCTTTCATATACTAGAAGGCAGGCTAGCTAGCTATTCACTCCATGATTAAGAAATTCATGAGAATATGAATTCTCATAGCTTAATTTCGAAGTTTGACCTCTGATAGCACCTTTTTAATAGTTTGAATATATAGCTAGCTAGCTCCTTAAATTGAGCGAGGAAAACAATATATATTACGTATTATATATCGAAAGGAGCTCAAGCTTCGATACTTGTCTGCATAGGATAAACGCAAGTTTAGAGGAAGAGGGAATTTAATATTCTATCAATCTTTAAACTATTTATATATTCAAATCCTTTCTTTTAAGTATTGTTATTGCCGTCCACATTAATGGGAACTGCACGTAAACCCTTCTTCTTCTTCTTCTTCTTCTTCTTTTGCAGTATATATATAGTACGTGGTATTATTGCCGCCCACAATCAATGATTAAACAATTAAAGAGTTAATGATATAATAATTAGTAGTTAAAAGGAAAGTGGAAGAGTACTTGTATTATTGTAACGAACTGAATTGGCAATATATCCGAATGGTTTAACGGCCGGAAACTCTTGATGCCGGTGAAGAAAACCAATATCAGCAAGCTAGCATGCATGCTCAGTAAGTAAATGCACAGGAAAATTATACATATGTGAAAACTTGTGAAGTGTGCATTATGCACTAACGAAAACTTTAGAGACTATGGAGAGTGAAAGAGAGAGAAACTTTACTTGAAAGAAAGGTCGACGGTTGATTTACACTCCTGTTCGTAGTCTGCCTTCCAAGCATTGATTTATATAGTAACTCGAACCACCAAACACTATAACAAAATATTAATAATTAATTAAATTAATTGTTTCCTTCCTTCCCTTTTGGATCTCGTTTATTTATAACAGCCACCGAAGAAAAACTGCAAGGGAATTATAATAAGGTACAGTATTTATCAACCCGTGGACTTTGCAAAACTTGATATTATTGGCATCTATTCGGTTTATAAATTTATCAATGAATATAACATGTTCTCAATAAAATAAATTATTGGTAATTTATTGATAATTATATGTATATTACTGACAAAATTAAACTATCAGATAATTTTTTGATAGATTTAATCCGTTAGTAATTCCAACTATAATTATTAATGGTAAAGTCCTGTATTTTATTTTCAATTTTCTAGAACTCTCTGATGAACTTAGTTCGTCGATGATGTAAAGTTTGTCAGTGATTCCTTGAGTATTCTATTTAATATTTTTTTTAAAAAAAATAAAATTAAAATAAGCCTAAAAGATCACTTTCTTTTGCATATTTCTTTGATTTTTTTACACCTCATACCATAAATCACGCAACCTCGTTCATAGAAAAATATTATTAGTTAAGATAAAGAAAAATATTATTAGTTAAGATAAAGAAAAATAAAATTTGAACAATTATTTTTTAAAATATCACATTCTGAATTCAATCTTATCTAATGATGTTGTGATTCTCTCATACTCTTCTAGCAATAACGTTGTTAGTCTCCTGACAAATAAATTTTTTTATGCAAAATTTAAAAACTAACCAAATTAAATAATAAAAAATTATTTATACATATACAAACTTTGAACTTTCTAAACCAAACCAAGTATTAATTAGAAAAATATTAAAGTAGGTTGCTTTGAAGTTTGTGTCAAATAAATGAATCAATCACATTGCTTTTTGTCAGGAAGTCATAACAATAGGAAACAAAAAAATTAATTTTAAAAGATACTGAAGGTTTAATCAGTAATTTAATTTACTAATGGTCAATTGATGTAGTAAGGCACTGGGGTATCATCATGATTTTGCAAACTTCAACGAGTTTTGACTAGGTTTTTACTGGGCGGACAACTTGTTAATTAATGCTGAATTTGCGTTTGTGTCCGAGACATTTATAAATTAATTAATTTCGGAAGACAGGAAGGCCCTCCTTCAATATTTTGAAACTAAATGGCATCGATTTCTTTCACCTACCATTTAAAAATTACAAGGCGAGAGAAAATAGCGGACAGCAAGTTGAACATGAAATAAAAAGACAGATAAGCTGACCAAATTAAACCATGTAATTAAATTGACGAATAACACTCTTTTATTCGACCGAAATTCTGGCATCGTTCAAATAGTCAATGCCGTAGTTGCTACGAATCCGAGTCATTCGATGATGTGATTGATGAAACAACTGTGAACGTGGTGTCTGAAAATCTTTAAATTATCCCCCAGTCGTAGCTATTGATCAGCATTTCCCCGCAATCCTTGCCCAAGTAGGTTTTTTTTAAGAAAAAAACCCGCCTAGTAAAAACTCAATCCTCGTATTTTTTAAGCCAATGGACCCAGTCGTAACTACCTTGCTTAGACCACATTAATTACTTGCAAAAGCAATGGAGAATTCAACGGTCATTTGTTCTTGCTAGGTTTTCTAGTTTTATTAGATTCCCAAGTCGCTAGGTTTGGATGACTCGTCTGTTACTCGAGCTTGTACAATTAACGTGAGATTAAGCAACTTAAACTGATCAGTCTATAAGCAAAATAAAAAAAAAACAAACTATCTAAGAAATTATAAACATACAGTGGTTAATTAAAGAAGTTTAATTTGACATTAATATAGTAAAAGCAATACTTAGCAGGATAAATTAGAAGAGTAAATTAATTAAAAATAAAAACGGATAGAACTTGAGCGAAGAAACATGTCAAAATCAGAATGAAATGGATTAGCTCTTGTATTTTGTAAGAAAATCAATTAACTGCATTGATAATGACTTCCCTAAAATACAAAAATCAACGAAGAATATCGTATTTATTTATTGTTACAAGTAAGATGTTTGCTTGAATCTGAAACTTCTTGAAAGAAAAACAGACAAATAATACTAAAACATTATTAAATTTATTTGACTAACCAACATATATATATATGACCAACGTAGTGTTAATTAATAACAATTCAATGAGTTCTTCTTTTCTAGAATATATGACGCCATGGCAGCTAATAAACAATGTTTGATGAGTTTTCATGGCATCCTTGGCATACTCGATCGGAAGCAAGACTATAAAAACCATATATATAGCATTGACAACGATGAAAAATGCTAATTTACTTGGTAAGGCTGATTTGTAAATCATTTTCCTTAAAGTGTTCTATTCAAACACAAACTCTCACATCCTAATTTTGTTGACATTAACTCTTTAAAAAGAACAAGACATTTTCTAATTCGATTCCTAGCATTGACTCTTGGCCTAACGAGAAATTAGCTGACAACGTTTAATATAATGTTTAACTTTTGTGTACTGATGATCAGATTTGCTTGGGATTTGGATGTAGATTTTTTATTTTATTTTTTTGCCCTATAAACTCCTTAATGTTTGAGCCTAATAACCCTTCGAGACATTTCGCCTTGCTCCATTTCAGTATCCTCGGCCTGCAGTTCTTGACTTTTGACTTTCAAAACCCAGGTTCTTTTGTCCTTGGTCAACCAAATCTCAAAACTCAAATTATTGAAATCCATGGACCGTTTAATTTTAAAAATTATTTTTTAGATATTTATTTATTATTAAAAAATTTACGAATGGGAAATATTTTTTAGTTAAAAAAAGATTTAGCTTGTCTTTCAAGAAAGTATTCTTTTTTTATTTTACATAAAAAATACTTTTCATAAATTATAAAAAATTAAAAATATATTTTTTTATATGTTAATTATATTAAGCTTGGTCATCAATCTTTTGATTTAATTTGATTTTTATAGTAATTGTGGTCCTCATTTTTTTTATTGTTATTTATTTTTCTCTTATTCTATTTTTAAATGAATTTTTTTCTATTAAATTTGGTCATCTTAATTTTGATTTCTATTTATTTCTTTTGATTTCTATTTATTTTATTTTAAATAACTTATAAAATTAAAATTTTTTTTAATTTTATCTTCTTTCACATTAATAAGTTATTTTTCAGTTTATTTTTTAAAATAAATAATTAAAAGTTATCAACTTATTGCTATTTCGTACTTTTGCAAGTTCAGGAGAACAACATTTCGGCTCACCCAAGTTATGGACCTGATATGTAAATATTGATGCATATATAGTTGTATCAAATGTTCTTCATCTAGCTAGCTAGTTGTAGCAGTTTGTGCATGCTAAGAACCACTCTCTCTAAAGTGGTTTAAGTTCACACATGATTTCTTGTCTCTAAAGTGGGGTGTGATAGTTGCTGGTTAATTAAACCTCACCTAGGGTTAGGGCATCGGATGGTCAACCTTGAGGTTGAATCTAAAATAGCAGTGGATATTAGTCTTGGATGGCACCGATTGTCTTACAGAGCTAACTACCCACTGGTTCTTGCCATACGGGGATATTGCTTGCTAAATTAAGATCTTGGATGGTCAAGGTCATTCATTTAGTCTTTTTTGGGGGTTGAATTGGATAATTAACTTGGCAGCGTACGTAAAAATAAACTCTGAAAGCCATGTTCAAGGATGAAGATCCCACTGTCGCAAATCTTGCAGAAAAAATCAGTTGTTAATAGAAATTGTCCTAACCTGACCAATTCTACCACAACTCAAGTGATCCATACATGGTCAATAATAAGGCTTGTAACTTGTAAGGTAAGAGTACAAAAACTCTGGCACTAATAATTTAGAGTGCGCGCCAAGTATAAGAAACCCTAATCAAGCCTTTGTTTAAAACGCTCGTTCCTTGACAATATCCAAGCTTATTTCACTGGGATCTGTGGCCTGTAACTCAACTTGAACCCCATCAAGCTCTCTTCTGAATCTGTCCTTTGAACTAGCATACAACATTTTGCTCCTTATCTTCGATGCATCAGGAGACCTGGAGCCAAATATGTATGATATTTTAAATGAAGATATGGATAAATTCGCATAGAATTGTATTAAAATAATGATTGCATTGCAATATTTGTTTGATGTTAATTACCATGCAACGAAGAAGATTTTGCTCTTCTGAACATTCTCATCAGTGGTGAAATCGAAATCGTAGACAGCATATCGGCACTCATCGATTGGCAAACTGGCGGTAAAATCATCATAGCTCTGTTGAGGTTCTCCCAATGTCTCAACCACCACTTGTTGAGTCTTTTCTTCAATCTTGAACACGATAAATCGGTGGCTCCTCTTCGCTTTTAGTTCCAGGAACCTCAGCTTGCATCCATCATTAACAGCCATTCCAGATGCTGAATTTGCCTATACCATATATAGACCAAAAAGAAAAAAGAAATATAACTTTAGTTCGATATAATTAATAGTTAATTGTCACAGACAAATTGCTTAAGCGGAGAGGAACTGTTTGTAATCATTTCAACATTTTATTTTATTATTTTATGAAAAATCAACATTTTATATTGTTTTTAACATAACACAGACGGTACAAATTTTGGATTTTACTAAATCTAATGCATCTTTTCATATAGATATCTTTGGAAGATTTATGAATATAATATTAGACACGGGGAGGTTAATTTTACAACTTTTCCTGAAATTGAGAAAAAATTAAGTTGAGGTGAAATAATAATCTTGTATTCAGAATGGCTAAAGAGGATGGTGGATGTCACCTTGAAGGAACTCAAACTAATGCGGAAGCTCAAATTGTGAAGCTTTAAATGCCAAAAAAGATTAATGAGACACAATTAGATCTCTCTCTATGAACAACGTGCTCCACCATCTTGAACCAGACAAGTTTGCGAGACCAAAATTTTTCACTGTTGATCGTGACATTATCAGAATGAACTAATCATATGAAATTTTTAAATTTGGCAGTAGCAGCCATCATGCATCGTAGCTTTCAATGGCAATATTTGATACATTGTTGTGCAATGCAGAGGTAGAGAGGAAGGAAGCACATACCATTTTGCCACCAAAGAATGTCAGGCCTTGTGAATTGTGAAAAAGGTAGAGGAAGCAAAGATGATCAATGAGAGTTGTAAGAATATGAAATAGAATGGAGATCCTTGTTTTTTGGAGTCTTGAGAGGTGAAATTTCTAGGGTGGAATGAGATTGTGAAATACGAGAGAGTTTGGAGGAGAAAATGAAGGGTGTTCTTTTTGGAATTTTCTGGCTCCTGGCTGATTATGTCTTACCTTCTAGACGTCTAAGCTGAAACGATCTATTTTTAGGTTTTTTTTTTTTCAATTCTCAAAACCAATTTTTATTTTTTTTATAACGATTTTATTAAAAAATATTCGAAGGAATCTCAATGAGTTAATGTTTTTTTATTATTATTATTTAAAGCCACAGTGAATTTTTCATCAACAACGTGATTTTTTGAATAATAATTTAAAGAAATTAAAATAAAAATTCATAGGAATTCAAAAAATCTGAATTTAGAAGGACAAAATTTATTTCCTTAGCAAAATCTCCTTTTTCGTTATTTATCTATTTTTAATTTTGATGTTTATCAGGAGTACGATTTTTCAAAACAAAATTTATTATAACTTGTGAAGCAATTTTCAATAAAAAATAAAAAATAATATCTCAATCATTTTTATACAACTGCATGAAAAAAATAAGTAATTCATGAAAATAATATAAAAACATTGATATTAAAAAAAAATTATTGTCAATGAATATTCATGTTTTAATGCTAGGCATGTTAGTTTCATATGCAATTATTAAAAAAAATTACAAATATAACCATAAAAATCCTCTAATCTTATTTGAGAAATATGATGTAAGTTAAATATTTTTGAAAAATAATTACAATTATTTATTTAAAGAGAATTTTATTTAAAAATTTGAAGAAAATTAAAAGAAGAAGAAGAAGAGGGCCAAGTGAGGCTAGACGTTCATGGACCTCAACTGATATGCAATTTCAACCATCTATAATGATTGAGAAATTAGATTACAAGTTATTTGGATTAAAAACCCTAATTTCAGTTTCATATTAAAACTCCTAAAAACCATTATATGAACTTCAATAATCTTATTTATAACTCTCTAAAACACTATATAATCAATCTAGAATTCTAAAAATAAGCCAAATCAAATATATTCAAAACCCGATCTTTTTTTTTTTACATGTTAATATCCAAACCACTTCTATTAAATACCCTCTTCAAAAAACCTATTTACACCAAGGTTGGTGTTTTTTATTGTTGAAATGTGAAAGGTAGAATTTTTTTCTTTTTTCCTCTTTTGCCGTGACTTCTTTTCTTCTCTCTTAAGAATTGAAACATAATAAAAACAAAATTTTGGAGTGAAATATAAATATTTAAAACTACAAGGACCAAATAAATATAAAAGTAAAAAATTAAGGGACTAAATAATGTAATTTTATTTTTGCATTTTTGAATGCAATCGATATATGGTATAATTGTGAGATCACCGCAAACTCAATTTATTTTGTAATATTCTTTTGGATAATGCAACATTGAAAGTCTAAAGATATAGGAACATTGAGCATGATAGGAGAGAATGTTGGTTTAAAGTTGCTTATTTTTCTAACATTCTTCCATCAAACCTGATTAGGATGCATAAAAGGATTAGATGCCGGGACCAGTTGATTACTTGCCAAGTTTGGTAATGATACCATCAAATTGGATTCTTACACTGGATTATTCCAATAATCTAATCGTTTTGTAGTTTATTTCAAACAATTGAGGGAACCTGGACAATAATTGAGTAAAAGTGCAACATATAAGATGATCAAAGAATTTTCAATCACTCTCAGGGTCACTGAAAGTTTATATGGTTGTTAATTTCAGGACCAGTGGAATTAGTCGAGGTGCGTGCAAGCTGACCCGGATACCTACGTTAATAAAAAAAAATATTCAATCATTAAGATAAAAAAAAAAAGTCAATGATGAAACAGAACAATGCCCTGTCTTGTGATATTCTATAGTTGAAGAATCAGTTTGGCAATGCGGCTTGTAACGAATTCAGAGTTTTAAAACTCGGTCCAGTGATCGACCCTCCCTAAGATCCATATCACTAGTTTTGATTAGGTCACCCAGGTCAACCCCAATTTTTTTTTTATATAAATCAAAATGGTGTTGTTTTGGTTAAAAAAAATAAATAGCCAACGGGTTTTTGACCGGGTCAGTCTAGTTTTTAACTTCCCTTATTTTTTCTTAAACCAGACCTGATTCTAGCCCTGGATCAGCCGAATCCCTGATCGACCCGCCGGGTCAGGTTTTTAAAATTGGTACCAACACCAGACACTACTAATTGCATGTTTGAGATTGTGGTAACGGTTGCGGTTCAAAATGTTTTTCACTTAGAAATGCATTAAGATAATGTCTTTTTATTTTTTTAAAATTATTTTTTATATCAGTTTATTAAAATGATAAAAAAAACACTAAAAAAATATTAATTTTAAGTAAAACTAAATTTAATTTTTTAAAAAACATATATTAGACCGCATTTCCAAATAAACTTTAAATCTACCCGTGATAATAGGAAGTGTCAAGAGAAAATATCATCGTCCCAATTCATGTTAGAGGAGACTTCACCCCATGACGTTGGTGAAATGTGACGGGAAAGCATGGAAAACCAATTGATAAGAAATTTAGGATCCATTTCGAGGAAACTTGGCCAATAATAAATGGAGAAAAAAAAACCTAAAAAGCAAAAGATGACCCAAGAACTTTCAAGCAGGAGCATAAAGATAGCTTAGCTTGCCTTCCAGTCGAAGGCTACCACTTGGAATACTGTCAGAAGTAGCCTCACAGCAAAATGAAAAAGAGCATATTAATAATCAGTTGTAGTGGGCCATCATTGCCCCGTTAATTATGCCCAACATAGGATCCATGACAAGGCCCAATACCACACTCCTTCCTTGACCTTTGACCTCTGACCTTTGATCATGTGGCTGTGATGGATAGAGAAGTCCGTTCTCTTTCATAGCTGTCATGTTCCTAACAGCTTTTCTTTGCTTAGGTTACACTTTGCAATCCTGCTTCTGCTACTTGCAGTTGTACTTGTGGTCCCCTGCCTTTTGTCAGTCCCCTGGATCATCGCTGCTCAAGCAACCCCAAGTTTCCCCACCCACCCACACACACAGTTGCAGGGGGACAGGTCCACACAGAACCAACCAATCTTAGCCGTTTGATGCAATCAATAATGAATTTATTCATTGATCTCTGGTTAATACTATTTATTATAATAATATCTCACACACTCACACTATCTAGCAAGCCCAAAACTAACAACATAAAAATTATTATTATTATATTATTTATAAATTATATCAAGTTTCATCATTAATTTTTTAATTATTATTATATATTTTATTTGAATTCCTTTTCTTCTTTAATTTCTTCCATTATAATTTAATTTTTACATAACTTTAGTTCTTATTTTTTTATTGTTATTTATTTTATTTAAAATAATTAAAGAAATTAAATTTATTTATTTTTAATTTCATCTTCTTTTAATTTTTTTATTTGTCATATTTAATTTTTTTATTGCTATTTGTTTTACTCGAAATAGTTTATGAAATTAAATTATTTTTTCAATTTCATACTCCTTTAACTTTTTCGTATGTCAAATTTAGTTACCATTATTTTAATTATTATTTATTTTATTTAAAATAATTTATAAAATTATATTTTTTTTCAATTTCATTACCTTTCAGCCTTTCTATTTATCAATTTTAGTTTTTATTTTTTAATAAATTTTAAAAAATAAATATCAATAATTTATTTTTAAAATCAATTTCTATTATATAATTTAACACTAAAAAATATTTTTCAATTTATTTTTTACAGTACAAACATTATAAAATAATTCCCCCTTTATAAATTTATTTTATATAAAAACCCAATCCAATCGACAACCATTTATTTACAAAACAGATTCCACTTTCCGCCAAATTATTCAACTCCTCCGTTAACAAATCACCTCCTTCCGCGTCTCCAACTGCACAAACCCAATAAAAACTACCTCACCAGAGAAACCAAACCCAATTTCAAAAATTTCAAGTTCCCACTAAAACCAAACGTCAATCCCTTCTCCACCGTCAACTAACAGAACCGTCAAATTCCTTCTTTTTAATACACAAACAAGGAAGAATCAAACCACAGAGCACACACTGCATCTTCTCCAGTCTCCTCTACAGAAAAAAAACAATAATATATATATAAAAACCCCTAAACTTTCCCTCTCAAAAACTTTTTCCGAGAAAATGAGAGAAATCCTTCACATCCAAGGAGGCCAATGCGGCAACCAAATAGGAGCAAAGTTTTGGGAAGTAGTATGTGCAGAACACGGGATTGACTCAACCGGTCGGTATCATGGTGACTCGGCTCTCCAACTCGAGCGAGTTAATGTTTACTATAATGAAGCCAGCTGTGGAAGGTTTGTCCCTCGTGCTGTTTTAATGGATCTTGAACCGGGTACTATGGATAGTGTTAGATCCGGTCCTTATGGACAGATTTTTAGACCGGATAATTTTGTGTTTGGCCAATCTGGTGCTGGTAACAACTGGGCTAAAGGGCATTATACGGAGGGCGCGGAGTTGATTGATTCTGTTCTTGATGTTGTTAGGAAGGAGGCTGAGAACTGTGACTGCTTGCAAGGTAAGGAGTTTTGGTCTTCATTTTTTGTTTTTCGAAAAAGTGGAATGGAAAGCGATATGGTTTTCCTGTTTGTTTCTCAGGAAAGTGGACCTGGAGTTCTTTTTTTCCTTTTCTGTTTGGTTCTTCGGAAAATGAGGAAAAGTTGAGTTATACGGTTTGTTTGGTTCGGGAAATTGAGGGAAATGGAGGAGAATGGAACAAAGAGTTTCTGACTAGAGTTTTTTTTTAGAGAGAAAATATAATAAATGTTTTTTTTAATGTAATAAAGTAAAGAAGCGAGTTGATTTCATAAATTTTGTCAGTCCATCTGCTACTCTAAAGTCTAATCTCGTTGAAGGCTATTTATTTCTGATAATGATTCAGCAAATAAAAGAGACTCTTGTCTGGTGTTTTGGCTTTGATAAGTAGTTAATAAATAAATAAATTTGTTGGTAATGCAGGATTTCAGGTATGCCACTCACTGGGGGGTGGCACAGGGTCTGGAATGGGAACACTCTTGATCTCGAAAATAAGAGAGGAATACCCAGATCGAATGATGCTAACATTCTCTGTCTTCCCATCTCCAAAGGTCTCAGACACTGTCGTTGAGCCTTACAATGCAACTCTCTCTGTTCACCAGCTTGTTGAGAATGCTGATGAGTGTATGGTTCTTGATAATGAGGCTCTTTATGATATCTGCTTCCGTACTCTCAAGCTCACAACTCCCAGCTGTAAGCCCCCCCTCCCCTTTCTGTTACCTCTTTTTCCCTGGTCTCAATTTCCTTTGATTTGCTTCTCTTTGTGTGTGTTTGTCGTGCACTTCGTTTGCAATTTTAGTAGGAGCTGTACTTTAATTTATCATAGATGTGCTGCTTGAATTAAAGGTTTCAGTTTCTTCCCTTTCATATAACTGGACAATGAAGTAGGCAAAAAAGGTATTCATAATCATGATTTATGTGAGATGGTAATATATTAATTTGATCTGGGTTTTATTTAAATGGGGAGCTCGCTGTCTCGTAATTGAAACAATATTCTAGTTTACCTAGAAGAATAACCGTGTGCTCATGGTCGGTGCACAAATATATCCTCAATTTTTCAGTGACCATCTTTGGACGGTTTTAGCCACATGGTTTCATATTCTTTTCTGCCTCGCTTGCTAAAGCTGTTTTAGCTCATAAAGATATAAAACGTCAGGTTTCATAGGTTTTTGCCATTTTTAGTAATGCTTTGGTAATAGCTTCAGCTAAACTAACACTTGTTTTGATATGCTCATTGTTATAACATGGTTGTCTATGGCTTGCTACAAGTGATAGCCTTCTTTTGTTACTGTTTCTCTCATTCATAAGCCTGCATTTTGAGAAAAAAAGAACTTTCAACCGCAGAATAAAAAAATTGGGTCTTTGGAAACTTTCCTTCCCCTGTTATGTTATATAATTTTTCACTGTGATGAGATGATCAATGTGATAGATGCCTTTATCGTTGATGGTAACTAACTGGAAAATTTTGTTTATCAGTTGGGGATCTGAACCACCTGATTTCAGCCACCATGAGTGGTGTTACATGCTGCCTTCGTTTCCCTGGTCAGCTCAATTCAGACCTTCGCAAACTTGCTGTGAACCTCATCCCATTCCCCCGTCTTCACTTTTTCATGGTTGGCTTTGCACCTCTCACATCCCGTGGCTCACAGCAATACCGTGCCCTAACTGTACCTGAACTCACCCAACAAATGTGGGATGCCAAGAATATGATGTGTGCTGCTGATCCTCGCCATGGCAGATATCTCACAGCCTCTGCGATGTTTCGTGGCAAAATGAGCACGAAGGAAGTTGATGAGCAGATGATCAACGTTCAAAACAAGAACTCATCCTACTTTGTTGAATGGATCCCCAACAACGTCAAGTCCACTGTCTGTGACATTCCTCCTACAGGCTTGACAATGGCTTCCACTTTCATTGGCAACTCAACATCAATCCAAGAGATGTTCAGAAGAGTTAGTGAGCAGTTCACTGCCATGTTCCGCAGGAAGGCTTTCTTGCATTGGTACACTGGAGAGGGAATGGATGAGATGGAATTTACAGAGGCTGAGAGCAACATGAATGATTTGGTCTCAGAGTACCAGCAATACCAGGACGCAACTGCTGATGAGGAAGGCGAGTATGAAGATGAGGAAGCATACCAGGACGAGGATTAAAGATGAGAGATATCTGTCTTTCCTTCATTTGCTTATGGGATATACGGGTGTCTGGTTTACTTCTGCTGTATGTTTTTTTTTCTGTCATGTGCTTCGGAGTTATTTTCAAGCAATGTTGCGTTGCTTGTTTCTGGGTGTGCGCATCTTTTAAATTGGTTTTGTTTTCTCCGCTGCTTACAAAACGCATTGGGCTTGAATGGTCTTTCTTTTTCATATTTTTTCCAGAAGCGCATGTTCTGGGAAGCTCGGTATTGCAGATATACTCCAATTTTTCAGGAAAAAATAAAAACAAAAAACAGAGAGTTTCTTGTTCATGTTCAAAAATTTTTAATTAGAAAATTGGGAAAGCGTGTTTTCTAATTCTCTGGTTTTGTTCTTTAGCTCGGAGAACATTTTTTTCATGCTCTCCAACTCTTTTCATTGAATGAAGGGTTGTGTTTCTCTTTTCACTACCATTCCTTGCATAACTTTTTTTTATTTATTCAATAAATGTTTTGTTGCTTGAACTTTCAGATTCAAACTGTATTTATTTTAAATTCATATGATTATCTATGATGAGGTAAATTCATATGTTTATCTCTAATTTTGTAACTTGGAAAAACATGGTGAGACGGTAAGGAATGAACAATTTTTTATTGGACAATAAAACTGAAAATGAAGTAGAAAATTAGAATTGGAAAGGGAAAAGGAAAAGGAAAAGTATTTTCGATTAAGTCAGGAATGCCTGTTTTGAAGTGATTAACGAGAATGTTAGTTCCTAGTTAGGCGTTTGGCCCTAAAATTACTGGATTATGTTTTGGGCATATTTTTAATGATGGTGCTGGATTCTGGCCCAAAAGGCCACAGGTATGACAAAGTTTCAGCCAAATATCCAATTATATCCCCTTTATGTCAAAGACAAATCTTTAAATATACCTTCAACAATATGAAGATTATATATATATATATATATAAACACTGTTTAACATCTCATATTTTATCGTGAATTACAATAGTGTAATTTTTTTAAAAAAATTCAATTTGATTTTTGATTTTTTTTTTTACAATTAAGCTCTTTCTAGACCAAATTAGAGCCTAATTGCATGTATTTTTTTTTGTAAGGAAGGGTTGATTAAAAGAAAGGGGTCCGAAGTGAAAAAAGCAGATGTTATAGGTGGTATATTGAAAATTTATGTCAAAATTCATTTGAGTCCCGTATTTTTTTATCTATTAAGTGACAGGTCCCTTAAATTTTATAAAATTTAATTTTGAGTTTTTTTTGGGTTGGAGAAGAGAGAGGAGGGTGTTAGATTACAGCTTAGAGAGAGAAAATGTTTGTTAGTGAGGATTTAAGCCACCAAAATAATTGTTTTTTGTGTCAGGTGGTTCCATATGATGAGGAGAATTAAGAGTATGTGTTTTTTTTTAACTTGAAAACACCTAAAAAATCAAATATAAACTTGGAAAGTTTTTTTTATGATGGATTTCAGGTTTTAGGGTAGTTTTTTACATTTTTGTGGTTATGAATTAGTTTAACAAGATCTATAGGGTATTCCTAGGTGTTTTGGACAACATAATGAGTTGAAAATGAGTTTTGAGTAAGAAAACAAAGGGTTCTGTTTTTCTGACCACCATAGTGACTGGATTTTAGGGATGAATAGACGACGCGTTTAAAGCTTAAGTTTTTTTAGTTTTATTTTTTAATATTTATTTAATTAAAAATTTAGATTCATTAATTGTTTTTATTGCTTTTGATAAGATTTCCACTGATTTTGAAAATAACTCAAGTTATATCAGGTCTCTTTATTTATTGTTTTTTTTTAAAGTTGTTTTATTTTATATTTTTAATTAAATTAAATTAATTGATTAAATGGAAACATAAAATGCTTATTTCTTAATATTTTTAAAAAGTAAAATAAAAAATATTTTATTAGATAGACATTGTTTTATTAATTATCACGGATAAAAAAAATCTCTTAATCAGTATCCAGTATAGACATTTTGTGCAAAACATAGTCAACAATGAGGGTCTTGAGTTGAACAACCAATTACCTTCTTTTTTTTTTTTAACAAATACTAAATTAGCTAACTCCAATATTACCAAAAATATGAATTATGATCTAAAAGCAACTATATTTCCTTTTATCTTCTCCATCTAATTATAAACCTAGATTATGCATACTAAATTTAAAGGGTATTTGAGAGTATGATAATATTATTTTTCAAAATATTTTTTACTCAAAAATACATCAAAACAATATATATTTTTTATATCAGCGTATCAAAACAATATAATAACATAAAAAAAAAATTTAAGCAAAACTTGTTTTTCAAATTTTCATAAAATACTATTGGAATGCAATTCCAAACAGTGCAGGCATTGTGACAATTTCTCTGATCAAGATTCAACCTTGAGAATAAGTTTTAATGCAACTTAATTTGAATTAAGCTGGGTAATGAAATTTAGGCATTGCTTGTAGTGGTAAGAAACACTTAACATGGAATATTAAGTGACAAATAGTTAGATAATTTATGGGTCTAATTTGTCTTACTTTACAAAAGGACTTTGCATTGATGAAAAATCTGATGAAATATGGCACCGGAAAGAAAAGAAAAAAAAAAAAAAGAAGGGAGGGGCGCAGAAAGAAACCCCCCATTACATTAGCTAAAGTTCTCATGGATTGAATAGGTAAAAAATTATAAAAAAAAAAAACAAAAATCGTCTTAACTGAAATCGATTTATATAAAAATCTCCTGATCTATATACATCTTGTGATTATTTTGAAGAGTATTCACAGTTTATGATGCATCAAACCGTACACAGTCACAAGTCCGATGATAAATGAGTGGTCAACATGAGGCTCCACCACCAAGGTCAGTACATCATCTCCTAATAATACTCCCGAGGATGATTGCTTTCTCTTGGCCTGCCCAAGCACATAAACTAAATGTTAATATTTCTCATGACATAAGGTATAAAGAGACCGAACTATATAATATATAGCCGGGTCCCAAATCATCAGTTATATTCTGGAAGAATCAGAAGGATACCTCTGCAACAATTTCACCATTGCTGTTTGTAATCTTGAATGCTAATTTTCCAGCCAAGGATTCTAACTTGTAGTGGCATCTCTGATCGGGAGCTTCGCTGGATCGAACAGTAATTCGACAAGATAAATTGCCTTGGAATATTTCTGTACTTTTAGCTTGGAAATAAGGCTCTTGATTTCTTAACTTTAAGCCATCACTTTTATAACCCCTCCACTGTCTGAAAAAGAATAGTTTCTGCATAAATTAAAGATAAAAACATTAAATCTTGTGACAAAAGGGCAGTCTTTCAAATGATCAGACTGATCACAATTCGAAATCATGAACATACCCTTCTAAGTATAGTGAAGAGAACATTGCCCTTGAGATCCATGAGATAAACTTTATTGCTTCCCTTCTTGTCATAATTATCTACTCGATAAACAACCTCACCATTTTCATTATAAACAGTGCACCCATTTGTTTGCATCACAAGTGATTTCATCCATATAGTGAACGTTTCTGGCTTTGAAGAGATATAAGAATTAGTAGAGGTAGAGCAAGAAGAAGAATCAACTTGTGGTAAAGCATGAACCTTGGCCATTTGAATCAAGCTTGGTTAGCTGGTGAATGAAGAGTTAGCTTGGATTTTTGAAGATGTTTGATGTGAGAATGAGACTTGATAACATTTATGCGTGTTGTAATGTGTGTGTGTATAGTGAAGCCATTAAAAGAGAAGATAAGGACACGCTTATGGTTATATGTAATTTATTTCAATCTCACACGTTTATATATGGTATGCATAGGTCTTTACTCTTCGATGTGTTTGCGTATTATATCACGAAGGTTCTCATCTATGACGACAGTTCATTCCTTGTCTTCTTCACTTGGCAGAACTGGTTTGTGGCAAACTTCCATGGATTTGAAATGGGGTTATTTTCTTTTCACTATCTGGATGATTCTGAATGACATGAGAGACAGCAACTTGCTGCTTCAACCTAAGCCAAAGCCATCCTTTATTTTTTTTTCTTAAACCATGACTGTTTCATGGTTTAATTAATCAAATCCAATTGCTAATCTCTGTGTACCGGTACAAATATAGATGGATAGAGTAGGTAGCTCTTTCCTAGACTAGTTTCAACAAGTCCATTTATTGTCTTTTTGTACAAAGGAAGAAGACAGCTATACTTTGGTGATTAATTAACTGGATGGTTTTTTAATTGGTGGTCGAATAATATCAGATCACGGCTCATTCGAGTCAATATTCTTGAAAATGATATAAACCTCTCTTCCCAAGAGACTTCAAGATCAGGGAGAAACAAATTTGGATTCCAAACTCAGACTACTAGAGAGCATCCTTTCGAGGACTACCAACTTTATAACATGCCATCTTCTCTCTAGAAGTTGGCAAGTTCTCAAAAAGGGTTTTGTCAAATGAATTAGATCTCATAGCCATTCAAGTGTTTTTGGAGGTGATTCCTATCACCAAGCTTTCGAGTTTTCTTGATTCTATTTTCTCATTCAAAGATACCTTGATTACCCTATATATAAGAGATTCGGCCACATGGTTTAATGTTCATGTAGTTTATCCAACAAGCAAAAACACTTGGTTTTCTGGATCAGGAAATAGAAAAGAAAGCGCCGGAGCTGCTGTCTTTTTCATGGAATCTGACGCACAACATTTAAAATTGTTCTGAAGACAAAGCGCTAGTGTTCATTAAAAACCGAATGGTGTTTAAAGAAAGTATGAAATGTAAAGACACACACATGCTTTGCTTGTAGTTGGTTTGATTTGATATAGTTGAAAATATTTTTTCAGACCGGAGACCAGAAAAATATTCAAGTGCTTCATGTTACATGTGTATGTATTCGCAACAATATAAAAGAATAGAAATCAACAAAATGATAACAATACCATACCTTAAATCCAAGGGCAGAACACAGTATATATTTTTTGAGAACGCATGTTCCATGATACCAAAAATACTTATAGAGAGGGAAACCTAAATTATAACAAGACCGAGGAGGGATGTTATTGACTAGTTTTTCACATACATTTGATCCGCACTGATAACGTTTAGGACATGGGCAAATGCTACATTGTAGCAAATGCATGGAGGGTGCCTGCGGGGGAGAATACGGTGCATTTATAACTTGTAGAATTACTGTTTGCAGCTTAATTAATTTCTTCTGTCATGGATGGTGCATTCTCTATTTATCTCTTATAATAACTATTGCTATTCTCATCTCACTTCTTGCATTTAAAGAGCTACAACAACAAAATGAAGAGAAGCCTTTATTAATTTGTTTAAAATGTTTTTTTTTTCTTTTTTCCCCTCGATGTATATTTATCAGGGGAGTTGAAAGAGAAACCTTCAACAATTGGTTCAAGGTTTGTTTTTTCTTTTACCCTCATTGTTTTCTTTAGGGGAATTGATGTCATGGAAAGATATCTTCAAGTACTTCTTTCTTGTTCTAGAGAATAAAGTATATTAATCTATATGATAGTTCAAATAATTAATCAGAACCCATTGATGCATAGATCAGTCGAATATAGTTTCTTTTAATTTTGATTATTCACACAACTAGCATTTATGTTATACCTTTAATTAATTTGTACGTGTTATTAATTGTCCCATAGTTTTGTGCCATAAGTATTTTGATTAATCCATGGTTTTGTGCCATGCATGCATGTGCATTTTGATTATTCCAATCCATAGTTTTGACTATTCATACAGCTAGCAAATCTCTTTATCATCGTCAAAATGTATTTTGTTGTGAAATTAGCGTCTACTACTTTTAATCATGGCTAGTGATTTTTTCTTACGAAATATTGTATTGGTAGCTAATTTTCTATTTTGCTGTTCTGTATGACAATTTTGATTATTGGGCAGAACCTTTTGGAAAAATAGCTCTTATAACAAAAAAACAATTTTGTATGTTACTACTATATATAGTCTATATAGAACAACACAATTTTGACTTTTAGAAGCGGAATCAATCTCACATTTCTCTGTTTTGTTTTTCTTTCTTTCTAATTCCATCTTTTATATATATATATATATATATCTGTGTGTGTGTCATATGTTACATGAATCAAATTAGATTTTTTAAGTAAAAATTATTTTTATTTGATAATGTGGGCCAAAAACAACAAACCTTGTTACTAGTTTGGGTCGTGGTCTAAACAGCAACACCTATATTATTTGAAGCCCAACCCAAACAAACTGCTTTTCTTTTTTTAAAAAAAAATATTTTGATATACTTTTTTGAGAAGTTAAAATGTAGCACTATACCTTGTTCATACATACAATATTAATTTCAAACACTACAACCTATGATGAATATTAATATTTTCACCAATCAATTATAATATTCACTAGTCTCTTTATCAATAACAATATTACACACTATAGCCTATGATGAACATTAACAATTTCACCAATTAATCAAACATTACTCTCCACATTCAAGATAAATCAACATAATCGAACATATAAATATCTTAAGTCACCAGTTAAATATAATATACTTCTCAAGTCATAAATATCTACTCATCATTTGTTTTACATTGCAATACTTAATTTTATATTGCAAAACTCATTTTTTTATTCATTATTTTTCTTTGAAGAGTCATTTGCTCACAGTGATTTATTTTTTTAGGAATACTAAAGTCCAAACTCAAAACCCAACGTGCACGTGGCTCATGAAAAATCTAATTTCTATGTAGACTTTATCATTATATAATTGCAATTGGTTGGAAAATCTAATTTCTATGTGCACTTCATCATTATATAATTGCAATTGCTAGCCATGAATGCCTTATAATTACAAGAGAACATGCAACCATGTATTCTCAATGTTTTTGGTGTCCAATGCAGGGAATAAAAATTTAGAAGAACTTAAATGCAAATATTGTAAGTCAAAGTCTCTCATGATATACAAGGTACTAATAATTTCATGCAACAGTGGATATGATGCTCTTGACATTGTCTAAATGCATGTATTCAAAGAGAGATGCGTACGCATGCAGCTTTCTTGGAATGATCAAACATCAATTATCAAGGTTGGCCAGCGTATATATGGAGTAATCCCTTTATTATTCGGTAAAAATTTCTCCATAATAATGTTGATGATGTCCTCGCGGAGATCATCAAATGAAGTGCCTTCATCTAGTTTTTCAACTTTGGTTAGCATCTAGCAAGTGTCCCGTTAGTCTCAATTTGTTCTATGAAAACGTGGTTGCCACTATGCAAGCTTCTTTTGTAGAGTTTGGCCATGTGTAGCTAGCTGGGTCGCACAGCTACGCCTGTAAATATCAAACCTTGTCGCAAAATTAGGAAGTCGAAGGCTGTGCAGAGAATTAGCTAGAGCGACTGTTTGATCATATTGCTAAGCTGTATTGTGTTGAAAGATAAAAAAATAAAAAATAAAAAATTAAGGAATTGTCATTAAAACTGGTGTTTTGATATTTAATTGTTGTTTTTTTACTTGAAAAAAAAATTAAAATGAATTAATTTAGAAGTATATTTAACAAATATATGACTTAAAATAACATTTTCTTTTAAAAGAGAGATAATGTAAAGTAGAATCAAATCTTAACTATTGATTAAAACAAAAATTTAATTCAATTGTATAAATTTTTTATTCAAGTCAACGTTATTTGTAACCGAATATATTTATGACACTTTTTTTTAAAAAAAAAAACTTAAATCAATTCACAGATATTTTTGTTGGAAAAAGACAAACAATTGAACAGAGAGAACAGATTAATTAAGCTCAAATAATAGCAACATTTTCTACAAAAATAAAAAAATAACAACGACGAGGACATTTCGGGACTATACACTTTCATATCTATCCTAGTAGACTTCTCTCCTCTCGCTGCCTCTACAATGGCCAAGATATTCAGTGGCTTCTGGTCTTTGAAGGCTATGAATATCACTGCAGTCTCACTGTGCATCAAAAGCAAAAGACAGTAATATCCTACAGTTTATAATTGATCAACCCATAGACAGTCACAATTGCCATTATCAGGGAATGATCTATGTGAGGCTCCACAACCAAAGTTAGCACATCATCCCCCAGTGAGATTCCTGAAGATAATTGTTTTTGCTTCACCTGCATTAAACCAGCAATTTGAAGAATTTAAACCTTAAACCTGCGCTTGCAATCAGGAAAACATAAAATCAATATGAAGAAACGGTATACTAATTACCTCTGCAATAACCTCTCTATCAATGTTCACGATTCTAAATGCCTGTTTGCTGCCCAATTTCACCACCCAATACTTGTCAAACCCTACAGTAACTTGACAGGCAAAGCTTCCCATACAGATAAGTCTGCCATATGTTTTCACTTGAAACCATGGCTTCTCCTCGTTGGCATCAGGATTCCATCTATAACCATACCAGCACCCTACAATCTGTAATAACCTCTGCATGGATACCGATCCAAAAAGAAAAAAGAAAATCCCCATCCATTAAAATGATCAGAAAATTGCATCAAACCGAAAATTATAACAAGTTCACTTGAAATCGTAATACCTTTCTTCGTATAATTGTAACAAGAACTCTGCCTCGAAGATCCATAAGATAGACCTTACTGCTGCACTTCTTGTCATAGTTGTCGATGCGATAAACAATGTCTCCATTGGAATCAAAGACGGTGCAGCCATTAGTTTGGCACACAAGTGATTTCATCCATATAGTGAATGTTTCTTTTTCTAAAGACACGAAAGGGTCTAACACAGGTCTCTGACTGTGAGGAAACACTTTAGCCATTAAAGTAAGGAAAGAAACTTGGTCTTGAAAATGGAGAGTAATGTTTTAGGGGTAATTTACGTTCCAATGAAGTTGGCGTGGCTCGGTTAAACTTATTATTATTTAATTGGGTTATGCCAAAAATGCAACATCAGCTCCCTACGGATACCCTTTCCTTTCCTAGAATTTCAAGTTTTTCCTTGGCCGTCGGCCATTGTTTAAAGTCAAATATCATTCCGCTTTTACAATTTTAGAAATTAAAAAGAGTTTGATGATGTCGAATTCACTTTTTTGAATGTAATACACGTGGATGACATGTCACCAACTTAACCATATATCACAATAAGACATAATTAAAACACGCTCTAAAGTATAACCTAACATCAAGTGCCTCCGGGTCTCCTTTATTCTGGCCACCGTCGCTGTTCAGAGCTTTTTTTTCTTATTCTTTGTTTTGTTCCCACTAATTTCATATCTAATATTTTTACTACGTGCTTTATATGGTATTTTCAGTTATTTCAGGTTATTATTTCTCCTTTTAACCTGAAAACACAAACTTTAAATTTATATTCATGCATTATTTTATAGGAAAGAAACAAATTAAACACATAGCCCTTAATTTTTCAATTTTATTTATAAGAGAACATATAAAATCTAGATTAAACACAACTAAAACCTAAAAACACAAGCTTTATGTTTTCATTCACCAAATGAGATAAAATATTTCTCGGAACAGCTTAAAAAACTACTCCAATAACTATAAAAAAAATGACATGGCAAACAAACACAAGAGAGGAAAGAGAAAAGAAAAAAAAACAAAAGAATAAGATGTTGAAGACACAATGAAACCCTAGTGATGATACTCCAAATGCTATTTCAAAGATATTAACGAGACTAATTCATAGACACCATAGAAAGTCGATTTTGGAGCTAATGGTGAGTCACACGTGTCATCTAAAGATAGTGACATGCTCACTTGTTGGTTTCTCATCATTAACAACAGAATTGACTTTCCATGGTTTCTATGGATTCGTCTTGTTGATATCTTTGTAATGGTTTTTGGAATGTCATTATCAGAGTTCTAGCGTTCTCTATCAATTTATGATGTTTATTTTGAAGATGAAAATGGTATTAATTATTGCATGGACAATGATACTAATAAAAATGATGATATTATTATTGGTGTCCTCGTTAACAACCTAGAGATTGAGGCTAAAAAAATTTATTAATTTATGTATATTGATCCTTTTGATTATACATTTTATATCATCACAAAGATAAATTTGTTTAAAGATTATATCGATATAAGACATGTTGATGAAGTAAGTTTGAAATTTGTAATTCATTACTCTAGAAGCCAATGAAAAAAAATTTGGTAATTGATGTTTCTTATATGAAATATAATATGAAAGGACTAAAGCTAATAGCTAGAATTGTTATATACTTGAGGAGAATAAAGAAAATGGATTGTGGAGCTTAAATCGGATATCAATGAGATTGAGATAAGAATAATTTTAAGTCGATGATAAGTCATTTTCAATTTGGGAAGACTAATGCAGGATATTTTTGAAAAAATAAATATTTTCCTCAATTATTTTTATTTCTTCTTCTTTAGTTTTTGAATTTTATTTTTCCTATTTTATTTTATTAGGATTTTCTACTTTTTCTATTTAAAAGGTATAGTTTTCTTATTTATATTTTTCTATCCAATATTATTAGGCTTTTCAAGTTTTCATATTTTATATTTTCATTAGTATTACGGGTTGTAATAATTCTTTTTTTTTTTGGGAGATTATCTACTTTCTCAAACCCTTTTCATCCAACCCTTCCTAGTTTTTCTTGCAATTGTAATTATCCTTTGTTTTGACTACGTTGAAGATCAGGTAAGAGTGTCAAATTGAAGATCGAGGTAGTAGAGCAATTGGTAGATTTTTAGAAAAGATTATGTCAATTGTTTATTTAAAATAGTTTTTATAATTTAAATCTGAATTCTAAATCTTTAGTTTTTAAAATAATAAAAATATTATTTTTAAATAAAAAATATTTTTAAAAAAAGTCACAGCTAATCTCTTAAACACTCATGTAACTATGCCCAAATTACGTTTCACATATATCTTTTCTAATAAAAACAACTGTTATACGTAATGTCCTAACAAATTACTGCAAGCATATACTCATAATAAAATTGTTTTTTTTTTTTTTTTTTTTTTTTTTGGAAAAGGTTAACATCTGGATGGATACACTCCATTAGGCGGGACCCTACAAGGTGCTCGTAGCAGCCAGCAGAACCCATTCTTCGGTCAATAACTGATAAGTGATAACAAGAAGAAAAGAAAATACTGTTTTCCTGTGCCCGACGTCACGTGCCGGCTTCATTCCTTTTTTACTTTTTTTTTAATAATCAATTAATTTATTAATAAAACAGTTATATAATAATTAAAAGAAACATAATAAATTAAAAAAAAAAACAAGTTCAATTATAATATATCAAAATCTAAACTTCATTCTTTATATGTTTTTTTGTTTGTATTTATTAGAGATAAATGACTTTAGTACTGCAAAAAAAAAAAAAAAAACTTTTTTATTATTATATTTAAATTTAATAGCCCAGATAAATAATGATATCACATATTCAATACATGGAAATTCCTTCTCCGAATGGAGCCAATCTTCTTCAATCTGAAGCTATTATAATTTCTTTTTTGCTTTTTTCTGCCGGACTGTCACACTCGCACCATTCATTCATGGCACTTTATCTTTCATCCTCCTGCTTTTAATAATTCATTCTTTCTTTATTTCCTTTTCCTCTTGTCCGACAATAGATGAGGTGGCACGAATTAATTGGCGAAGAAGTGAGTCAAACTCAGGGCCTGTGTCAGCTTCGAATAAGAGTTGATTAGAACTTAGTCCCAGCAGTTTACCATAATTAATTAATTAGTCCTTTTAGTATAAAAAATAATTCAATAATTTCTTAACCAACGCTAAATATCTTTAATTTCTTAACCAATGTATAAAACGATCCAGAATATAAAAAAAAATTAAATTTTTTGAAAACAAGGGATGGATTCACACATTGCAATTATTATTTTTTCCTGCCATGTGATCTTCTTTTTTAATTCAATTCTTTTATATTTATCTGTTTTGCAATTGGATTTAGTAATTTATTTTTTCTGTGTGGACTTCTCCCATAGTTAAAAAAACATCCTAGCATTGAATTTGCGATTGATTGTGTGAAACATTGATGGAATTTTTTGTTTTCAAAGTGATTTAAACTAGAGGAATTGAAATTGACAAGAAGAGAAAAACAAAAGGTTGTAAAGGTAGAAAAGGCAAACCATATTATGAAATTCAAGGGAGGAGAGCGGAATAAAAAGGAAAGAGAAGGAAGGAAAAAAAGTCATTTACCGTGTTATTAAGGCTTAGATCCCATTTATTTTTTCATTTTAAAATTGTTTTTCAAAAAAATTAAAAAAAATTTATTTTTTTCTTTACTTCAAATTAATATTTTTTTAGTGTTTTTAGATTATTTTGATGCACTAATGTTAAAAATAATTTTTAAAAAATAAAAAAATATATTATTTTAATACATTTCCAAATAAAAAGCACTTTAAAAAACAATTGCAACCACACTTTCAAACATGCTTGTCTACACGAACCATCTAGGAAAGATGGGAATGTGAAGAAAGTTCCAGGGATATCAAACAAGATTGCCTTTGGAGGTACTATGAAACCACATATGCCACTCGAATTGGATAATAACTCTTTAATTAAGTCCTGAATATCATATAACTCATTCAATTTAATTCTTAATTCACCAATAACTTTTTAGTTAGGCCTCAACTTGCATTCGATTGAATCCCTAATTCAATAACACCTTTTTATTTTGGGCCCAAATCTCATCCCACTCGAGCTATGCCTTTTCTTTCAAATTAACCTCATATTCTCTATTAAGTCTTCAATTTAATATCAATTTTCATCCGATCCAAGCTCAAATAAGACCCAAGTAGCGATTGAATAGGGGAATGAAAAGGAAAGAGATAGTTATCCGACTGAGTTAGCGCATTACGGTCAAGTTCATAATCCAGGTCACACATTTGATGTTTATCTCGGATGATCCAATGTGTCATAGTTTTAATATTAAAACAACATAAAAATATCATCCTTTTTAGGGCAACCCATATTTTTCTAAGTTGTCTCACTTGGCTTTGGACTAGCCAATTTAATTAGTTTATATCGAAACAATTTCCACACGATTTAATTTAAATATTGGTATAAACAAGTAATTAGATTGAGAGTTTTCAAGACTAGGCCCTTGGCTAAGTTTATCAATATTGTCAATGAGTTCCCTACAACCTGCCCTATTTTTTTTTTGGTTTTTTCATAATAAATGGAGTTAGACTATCATCGAATTTATAGTTTTAAATTTTTAATCATACTAGGTTTTAATTGGGTCAACTTAATTAATATGTTATGGACCAATCTTATATGTTATGAATTTACATTATTTATTTACTAAAAAAAACTCGTAAGTCTCTTTGTTACACTTCAAATCCGGATATTCCACAACGAAACTCGGGCGACAAAACTAGTTATACACTAGCATGGATATTGTGTTATGTCTTATTAATAATCATTTATAAAAAGGAAAAAAATCAATTAAAGTTAAAACTAATTCAACAAATCATTTATTTGGACACGCATGAATGTCTAAAAAACGACTAATAAGTTTAAAACTAATTAACTCTTTAAGACATCTGTTTCTACTGCTGATATCGACACATGCATGCTCAGTCCTCTGTAGGAAGAGCGACAAATGACAGGCAATATATATATTCGTCAGCCCATGTTGGAGATTTCCCTATATCCTTAATCCTTATACTGTTTTCATTATAGAAGAACACTGCTCATGCCTGAGTCGATACGATTACTGTTCTTTTGCTCTTTAATTGCTGCAATGAAGCACTTGCATGTGATGTGTAAATCCAAATAAAAACTTAAAAATAAGTCAGGATAATAACTTTTTAATTATGGATTAAGATTCCAAATCGGCAGCTCCACTTAGTGCTCATGACGTACGTATATACGTTGAATGGATCAACGTCTTACAGTTCATTGTTTCTTAATATTCTCTTTTATGGTTTCTTAATTATTGTTAGTGATAATAACTCTTTGATTGATCCAATCCCGTAATGAATAAGTGGGGTTAGTTAGATTGCGTTTTCTACACGTACGACAATTTCATCCTGCATCAAATTAATAATTTTATGGTGCTGGGAAATGATGATTTCATGCATATACGTACTACCCTCGACTTTTTTTATATATTTTTATTTTCTTACATCAATCAAGGGATTAACAGGTGTTTAAAAATGTAGTAATTATTATTTTTTAAAGTGTTTTTTTACCGGAAATATATTAAAATAATATTTTTTTTATTTTAAAAAATTATTTTTGATATCAGTACATCAAAACGATCTGAAAATATTTAAAAAATTAATTTAAAGTACAGAAAAAACAAAAAAATTAATTTTTTTAAAAATACTTTTAAAATATAAAAATAAATAAGATCTAACTAATCTTTAGACGATACTTTATATTAAAATAATACGTTAGAGCCCTTTTCTTTTGAAATTAAGAAGAAGAAAACTAGAGAGTTTTGGAGAAGCAACGAGTTGGATGCACCGTAAGTAATAAAATAATATAACAATGGAAATCTATTCTTCACCGATTAGGTTGAAATGATTTCTAAAAATAGCCAAATAGGTTCTAATCATTATTTCTTTTTTAACAAGTTAAGTTCAAACAGTTGACTCTTGAAATTTAGGTTAAATGTTCAGAAACTTAATAAAAATATCTTATCGATCCTAAGGCAAGAACGTTATATATATATATATATATATATATATATATATATATGAGGGGAAGCATATGTAAGTCAAAATGCTCTCAGCTAACGGAAAGAATAGATTATATAGTAAAAGCAAAATGCATTAAAGAAAGAAGGTTTGGTGAAAACTCAAAGAACACTCCAGGAAAAAGGAAGTACCCGCGGACGAGTGGATGCTACGTGCGTGAAAAGCAGGATGAGACCTCAAAGTTACTTGTCTAGGAGATTAATAGGCCGTATCATTTTTATTTTTTATTTGTATGTGTAATAAGAGACTTTCTGATATTCAACAACTCAATATGTGTTCTTATTAATTTTCTTTAAAAAATCTCATTCCAAAAAGACATGAAAAACTTGTAGCTTAAATTATGAAATCGGGATAAATAAAACAAAATTTAAAAATAACTATAAAACCATTTTCTTATAAAAATAATAATAATATTGAATGATAAAAACATAAAAAAAATGAGAAAAAAAAAATCTATATAACCCATGTGAAAGGAAAAAAATACCCATAAATACATACCTTACTTTTTTGGTCTTTTCCAAGGGCAAAGACATATTTCAACTATAGCCTAATAAAAAAAATAGAGCCAAAAAAACTCTTGTTCAACAACTCTAGGTTTTTTACCTTAAGAGTAAATCAATATTTTTAACTTTTTTAAAGCTTGTTAAAAGATAAAAACACCACTGATCAAAAACTCTAAATTTTATTGACTTTAAAGGTAAAAGTCTAACGTAAAAATGTAACTTTATTGTGCAGAAAAATTAAAAAAAGACTCTGATACTTCCAAACAATCTTCTAATGACTAATGAATAATTAAAAAAAAACTAAATTATCCCCACAACTAAGGCCACTATTTTTTCTACCTAAAAGAAAAATAGTATTTTTACTGTAGCAATCCAAACATTCTTTGTTAAATATATTTGAAAAGAAGAACAGAGCAACATGGGCTGTGATTTCTAAAGCTTTGACAGAAGCAAAGGTAGACTACACAAATAAAACGGGCCCAAACCCAATAAACAAACATCATACAAAGTGGGTCTACTTGAAACCCAGATTAAAAGTGGTCACCTAGAATCTAGATCATGGAATTGGGTTATAAATTCTACAACCAGCCCATAACAAATAGCCTATGAAATAAAATAAAAAACGTTTTAAGAAATAAAAAAAACCAAGTAAAAAACCTCTAGTAAACCACATTATCAATTTTTCATTCTCTCTTTCACAGTTATATATATATATATAAGAGTAATTCTCATGTTCAAGTAAAAATATTTTTTATGGATAATAACTTTTATATTCTCTTCTCTTTTTGCTTTTTGTTTTATTAAGTGAATCCAAAAAAGTAAATATTATTAAAAGATGAGATTTAACATTCCTCTGTTGGTGTTATTGTGTTATTTGTCTGTCAAGAGTTTAGGCGGAGACAGGTGTAAGTGGGGGCCGAGCCCCTGCAAAAAGCCGAAAAGTAGAGGCTTCGACATTCGATAAAAAGTGAAAATGGTTTGGGCCTTGGTACATGGGCCTACTACATAGGAGCGCTATTTGAACGTGATTTGATTTTCTTCAATTTTAAAGTTAAAAGCACTTTCGATATGCTATGAAGGAAACAAGCCACACAGCACCACAGTGCAGTGGATTACAAGTGAATCTGACACACCATGGACCCATTACTTGAAAATGCTGGCTGAAATCACTTGATGGAAATCAATAAAGATCTTCCATAGTTGCATAATCTACTATGTATCGGCAAATAATCTACTAATTAGTAATTTCTTACTGGGTAGTCGCATTGCAAGGGCTACGCGCTCATCATCTATTTCCATATGAAACATGCCTTTTCATAGGTTGAAGATGGTACGAACGAACCCCTTGTGTTGGGTTGTTACTAGGCAAGATGACAATGACGAAGACCATTAATTTAATCTTTTTCATCTCTCTCGAAGAGGACAACGTTAACTGCACCGCCATGATTTAATCAGACTCCAATGAAAAGAGCTGTGTGTATGGAACATATTAACATGTCTGCTGTCTCGGGCTATTTGGAACACTGCGCAAGACCTTATTCCATGTCCGAATTACTACATATACGAATACCATTGCAAAATATGAATATCGATACTTCAAAGAAAATAGGTAATTATAAGGTAAGCCAACCGACAATCACTTCTAATCATTTCTTATCATCTTTCTTCTCCTGTTCTGATGGGCCAACTGAGACTATATCTATTTTTCCTATTTTCTTTAGCTTCTTCGCAATTGCAACTGTATCCATTTCTCCAATGACGGTCAACCTCTGCTCCTTCAAATCAGCGGCAATTGAGTCAACCCCTGAAATTTATGAGCATGTACACGGTAATGATCGATTTTCAAGTTTTCATTCCTAGTTTGAATACGAGAAGTTAGCACAAACTGGTTGCATTGCTATAAAACTCATACCTGATACTGTCATTGACTCCTCATAATTCAAACAATTTGAAAATCATGACAAGCAAGACATTTTAGTTTTTTTAAAAAAACCGGTTTGGTTACTTTTTTTGATAAAAATCGAACCGAACCGAAAATGATCACTCCTAGTACATTGTATAAAGCATCATAGTTTTTTCATGTATTATTAGAGCCTCCCAAGTCTTGCAAGCTAATATATTTGAAAGACTTGACCTAGCAAGAGTGTGGAAGGAAATACTTGCAATAATGTTATCTTTTAGCGTGTACAAGCCACCATAAAAACTATTTGTAGGCGTAGCCTTGTGGCATAGTTGTGGAGCATAGTCGTGGGCATAGTCATAGGTGTAGCCGTAGATGTAGTCGTGGGCGTCGTCGCGAGTGTTGCCATGTATAGTCCCTGGCGTAGCCACGTGGGTGTAACTATAGGCGTAGCTGTATAACTGGTGGCGTAACCACATGGAGAGTAGCCTAGGCATAATCGTTGGCATATTGTTGGCGTAGTCCTAGACATAGCCATTATGTTAGGGTTTATACATGAATTAATTAGCTTTTTGTTTATTTTCTACAAACAGCATCAAATGATGTGGTTGTAAAAAATCCTCAGGAGAAAGATTAGAAGCGTTTTTCATGGGCTGATAAAACACTCCAAAACTTAAGTAAGTATTGTGTTTGTATATGTGAGAGAGGATGAATATTCTACTAGCTTAAATGTTATTTAAATCTTGTGTTAGACGTTATTTAAATCTTGTGTTAGACTTATAATGTATTAAATTTGAAGTTTAAAGATATAAACATTGGAGAGATCATCTCTAGTCTCTATTATAATACTAGAAAGATGAGTTTATATAGATTTTTTTAAAATAAATATTTAAAAGAATATTTAAGATATTTATGACGTCATTAAATGCCAAGTTGCATTGGATAAACACTTTTCGCTAGTACTTCGCATCGCTGAATGCTAATTTGGTAGTCAACTGTAGGTCAAGCCGTCCCTAAAGATGCCAATAATTCTAAACTATACTTTTTATCTTCTTAGATAGAGATCTTGGAATCCTGTCTGAAAACCCCTCCCTCAGCTACTTTCTTCTGGGCTCTTAGCTCAACTGAACCTTGTTAATACCCAGGTATTCCACCTTCCACATATTATTTTTTATCTCAAAAAATAAAAATAAAATAATTCAGCAGTTAATTACTTACTAGTTAGAGAAGATTCTTGAATCTTGATCAGAGGTGTATGAACTTACAGGGGGAGTGGAATAGTAGAAGCTTCCATAACTTTTTCAACAGGTCCATTGAGGAAAACACAAACAGAAAGGTACTTGCATAGAAACTTGATTCTCACTCAAAGCACTGGACTGCTCATGTCTCCATTCCACCAAGCTAAAAGAAAGCTCGAAAGTTCTTAGATCAGAAAAGGAACAGTCAAGTTCCATGGATCGGGAGTTGTTGATAAGTCTCTGAGATGCAAGTTTGGATAAGGCCCCAAATGAAGAAGGGGCTAGCCACTATTAGGACTCTCCTCTTCTTACTAGTCCTCTTCATTGCCGTCATCATATACTCTTTATGGATCGATGCTGTAAGTTCCAAAACCTCAATAATACCTTTCAGCCCTGCAGTTCACTTTATTATATTAAGTTTAAGTTTTCGATTATCTAAATTCTTTCATTAACATTTTTTTGCAGTCTAAGTTTTCTGGTCAAAATCTAACAAATGTAATAATCTCTCAAAAACACCAAACCCTGATGATCATCACTAGAAAACCCGAATATTTCCCCCTAAACTGCATCATCACAAACCAAACACAAACCTGTCCTACGAACTATCCGAAAACATCCAAAACAAAAGATCAAGAAGACACATCATCTAAACCAGAATGTCCAAACTACTTTCGATGGATTCACGAAGATTTAAGGCCTTGGAATGCGACAGGAATCAGCAGAGACATGTTGGAGAGAGCCAAAACAACAGCACATTTCCGTCTAATAATTGTCAAGGGCAAAGCATACCTTGAGAAGTACAAAAAGTCTATACAAACAAGAGACGCATTCACTATATGGGGCATTTTGCAACTCCTGAGGAGGTATCCAGGTAAGATACCAGACTTGGAGCTGATGTTCGACTGTGATGATCTGCCAGTCATCCAATCAAGTGATTATCGTGGACCGAACAAGACAGGCCCACCACCGTTGTTTCGGTACTGTGGCGACAAGTGGACCGAGGACATTGTGTTCCCTGATTGGTCCTTCTGGGGATGGTATATTTTCTGAATTCTGAAATCTTATCCTTGTGCCTTCAGTCCTTTTGTTGAATTTTATTGTTTTCTATAAGAATATTCTAGGCATTAGTCGGAATGAGTCGGTGATGGCGGCTCTTGCGATAATTAAGACCAGCAAGGGTATCTTTGGAACATAGTGTAAACCGTTTTCTTAAACATTTTGAATTTTTTTTATTTAAAATAAAAAAATTTATATATTTAGATAGTTTTGGTATACTAAGTTAATATTAAAAATAATTTTTAAAAATTAAAATAATTTTATTTTAATATATTTTTAAATAAAAAATATTTTAAACCATCACCATATTATAATCTCAAACAACCCTAAATAAAAATGGTCATGATGAAGATATCTGCGAGAAGATTAGCTAGGCATGCACAGAATATATAACTGTGCAATGCAATTCTCTGATTTGGACCTCTAAGTATGAGGAATTGGTGATAATCCCTCTTGCTAAATTCCCTAATTATTTTTTTTTCTTCTCTAGCTTTTTATATTATCTCATGTCCCCATGAATCTCAAGTGATAATCTTCACAAACGTATGAAAAAAAGTTTCAATTTTACCCAAATCATGAAATATATTTTATTTTTCAGCTCTTGATTGTTTTTTTTATGTGAAATAGTTCTGTTTGTTTTTACGTTTTAAAAATATTTTTGAAAAAATTTAAAATTTTTTTATTTTATTTTTACTTTAAATTAATATTTTTTATAGTGTTTTTAGATCATTTTGAAAAATTTTTAATTAATACTGATATCAAAAATAATTTTTAAAAAAT
The DNA here is from genome assembly GCF_000002775.5 of Populus trichocarpa. Classification (NCBI taxonomy): domain Eukaryota; kingdom Viridiplantae; phylum Streptophyta; class Magnoliopsida; order Malpighiales; family Salicaceae; genus Populus; species Populus trichocarpa. The sequence goes on along the minus strand of NC_037287.2, from coordinate 14,492,201 downwards.
AAAAAATATTATTTTAATATATTTTTAATTTAATAAATTTTTAAATAAAAAATATTTTAAAAAATAATACAACTATATTTTCAAACATATATCAGTTACTTAAAAGAGGTATGGGAAACTTTAAACCATGGGCCCGAAGTAGAAATTTGTGAATTTATAAGAGCAAAAATATAGTTTACCCAAGATTTATTTATTGTCTTAATATATAACGACGACGCGTCGTCCTCCTTGAAATAGCTGATTGAAGTCGTCAAATAGAGTAACCATATTTTACTGCTAAAATGTCCTTTCTTTAAAAAATAAAACGAAAAATCAGCTTCTGTAAACTACTTATGAAAAAGGGTTTGTGTGTGTGTGATTCTTGTAGGGCTGAGATTAATATAAAGCCATGGGATAAATTGCTGATAGACCTAAAAGAAGGCAACAATAGGAGCAGATGGATAGATAGAGAACCGTATGCCTACTGGAAGGGAAACCCCTTTGTTGCTGAAACCAGGAAGGACCTCCTTACTTGTAATGTCTCCGACCAACAAGACTGGAATGCTCGCCTGTTCATCCAGGTATTTAGTCCTTCTGTAGTAATACTCTGTTCCTAAGTATATATTGGGCTTCAATATTCAAGAACAGCCTTTCTTGTGCAAATACTCTGTATATATCTTCATCACAGACATCGAAGATAAATACATCATTTCGTGGCTCCAGCATTTAAACCTCAGACATTCCATGATCCAAGTATTAATAAATAGTTCAACACCCTTCGCAGGACTGGATCCTTGAATCCCAGCAAGAATTCAAGCAATCAAACGTGGCAAACCAATGCACACACAGGTTATAATATATTTTTTTCATGGTCTGGAAATGATACGATTAATTTTATTCAATCGTTGAGCGTTCACTTTCTTGTGAAATATATAGGTACAAAATCTATATCGAAGGATATGCATGGTCTGTAAGTGAGAAATACATTCTAGCATGTGATTCTGTTACGTTGCTTGTAAAACCCCATTACTACGATTTCTTCACAAGAAGTCTGAAACCTGTGGAGCACTATTGGCCTATTCGTGAAGATGACAAATGCAAGTCCATTAAATTTGCTGTAGATTGGGGCAATAAACACAAACAAAAGGTAAACCCTAATCTCTAATTAGGTTGGCACATTTCAACAACTCCGTGCATCACGATTTCGTTCTCAAACTACTAGAGCTATATATAATGATACATGTTGAACTTGACAGGCACAAGCAATTGGGAAAGCAGCAAGTGATTTCATTCAAGAAGGGTTAAAAATGGACTACGTATATGACTACATGTTTCATCTCCTAAATGAGTATGCCAAGCTTCTGAGATTTACGCCACAAGTGCCCGAAGGAGCTGCTGAATTGTGCTCGGAAATTATGGCCTGCTCTGCTGATGGGTTCGAGAGAGAATTCATGATGGAATCATTGGTAAAGGGTCCTTCTACTACAAGTCCATGCACCATGCCTCCTCCTTACAAACCCCTAGTCCTAGGAGCCTTTTACAGGAAACAATTGAATGCAGCGAGGCAGGTGGAGAAATGGGAAAATGGATATTGGGAGAGTTTGAACAAGAAGCAATAGGGGCGCAAATAAATTCGTGCTAGTTCTGTCACGTTTATACAGCTATTAAATGATGTAAAAATATTTGCCATTCTAAGGTATTCGATCGTGAGGTATGACTAGGAATGTTAGAGCATTTCGAATACTAGAATATTACCAAATTTACCAGTGAAATTAAGATAACTAGGATCGAGTATGAAATAATAGAAAGGGAGGATATTATTCAAATATAGTGGTAAAAAATTAATGGAAATTCTTTTATGTTTCTCAATCAATGAGTCTTGATTAGTTCTCTGTTTTCAATAACAATTTCACTTTGTTCCTGTAATAAAATCCAATTCAATTATCAACAATAAACTCACATAGTGATCAAAATATAAAATATAAATAAATCACAGAGGTAGACAATGCTAATTTCCTTTGATCACGGGAAAGAGAGGCAAAACTCTCTTTATAAGCAAGCCTCGCCGAATACCTCTTGGATACTGGATGGGTGTTCTTCGGTCCACTGAGCCTTGTTGCAATGAGACTGTTCGACTCTAGTAGGCTTTTTTCTTTGTTGGGTTCCACTCTGTTATAGCTTATCTGAACTACTTTGGCCCTGCTTTCTCTTATCGCCGGTGCTCTGTTTAGTTGGATGGCCTTCATGGAGTTTTCAGATCATTTTTAGGTGGTTTAAGGCTCTGGTCCATTACTCGTATTCCACTGACAAAGAATATTAAGCCAAGCCCATAAAAATGGCGAACATGGGATGTACACATTTGATTATTATCTCGGAAATAAAAAGACATGGATAATTAAAATTTAAAAAAATGTTTAATTGTAAAAACAGAGAAAACAAAAGTTTTTTTTTTTTTTTTGTATCAATTACAAGGACAATTTTAGCTAATTTTTGTCCATCTATAAATGAGAGACGAGAGAGACAAAGACAGAAACAAGTAAGTTTTTTCCATAAATATCCTTTAAGTATTTTCATAGTTTCAATCTTTTTTATTTTACTATTTTCATATATGTGTATCAGTATTTTAATTTTTAAAAATATAATTGTATTAAAAGTTTGGTTTTTTCATTTTATTAAATTAATATGGAAAAATAAATTGCTCGAAATAATTAACCAAAGAGTGATTTTATTATAAAATAAAATAAATATTTATTTTGAATTTTCTAGGATCATGAAATAAAATGAATATTATTATTAGAAAAATAATATAATAATTGATATATACATAATATAGAGATATGAAAATTGGTCATGTTTTTAAAGAAATTAGATTTAACGATGAAGAGCTAAGGATTATTGACTGATAGCTAAAAGCATGCATTTGTCATGAAGTTATTATCTTGCATTTTTCACCATATGAGATTTTGACTTTGTGTTGGTGTAAATATTTTATTTGATATATGATTGGTTTAATTGTTTATTTTATTATTAAATATACTTGGATAAATGATTTAAAAATTAAGTAAATCATAATTTAATTATATTATCTTTTTAGAAATGAATCACTACAAATTTTTTTAACATACTTTTGATGAGTGAAGAAATTATCATTTAAAGTTAATTAAAAAAATTTAATGCTCATTATAAACTAAACTGAAAATAATAATTTCAATTTATTGTTCTAAATATTGCAAGATAGTAATATATATCTAAAGTAAAAAAAACATTTCTACATTATATTTTGTTTTATCCCTCATCAGCCTAATAAAGATATTCATTATGTTCTCCGTCTTGTGTTTCATCTCACCCTCTTTGCTCGGGGGTACTCGTCTCTTCTATCCTGCACTCAAGCAGCTATGTTGATGATTGATGAATTCGCACCCCAAGCTGTATGCCCTTTTCACCTTTGGACCTCTTTATGATTGCCTGCAAGAGCATTAAATAAGCCTACCAATACAGGATTTGGGACCCGTAGAAACGTGGGTGGCTTATCATCTCACTGTCCCCAAATTCATGAGCTCTGTCACTGCATACGCTGATATATATCACAAGAGTTTGGATGTGGGGGATAGCAATTAATTATTTGTGTTTCATATATAGATGTACCTATGCATGCCAATCTAGCTAGTGACAAGGAGCTGGAAATTTTCTGCACAAACAAGCTAAATATTGTTGTTCTAATACGAACTCCGCATGCAGGAGATGAATTTTCTGCACAAACAAGCTAAATATTGTTGTTCTAATACGAACTCCGCATGCAGGAGACGAACGCAGTCACAGGAAACTGAAAAATTCTAGTAAGCTAGTAGTTTAAGCAGTAATAATCAAGAAGGGGTCAATTAAAGAAAAAAAAACAAACATTTGAATCTTATTATTTGCATTTCTCAACCCACATCAATTGAGGACTTCAAGTTGATCAGTTTGTCCTTGTTATTTCGCTTTTTAAAATAGTTATTTATTCATAAATCGCGTCCAGAAATATATCTATTATATAAAATAATAAAAAATAAATCAATGAGTATGCATCCATTCATTATCATTAAAAAAAAAAAGGTACTTGCCCATTCAACGGACCGCATGCACTGGTAAGAACACTAATGAGCAATGAGATTGTTTGGTCCCAAAAGTAAAGGAGTTCACAACATGTCTGAATTACATATCTAAGGCTATGATTTTGTTGTTGATTTAGTAGCAGCTGGAGCCTGGCCCAGTTAACAAATTTGTGTAGTCTCTACTTTCTTTTAAGACACAGAAAGGGGAGATCAAATTGTCCATGCCAAAATAAGCTGCCATACTTTGGACAAAAGCACAATATCCGTGTATTAACCACATCCCACTTTAGCTGAAGATGTTTTAGTTCTTACTGTTGAACCGGCAGCTCTCCTCTCCCTCAGAATAGGGTGCCTTTAAATTATAGGATCCAACAGTGAAAGAAGGGATTTCTGCTATAGACTGCATGGCTTGAGAGACTGGAAAATTTAGGCCATGCCTATTAGTCATTAACCTCATGTCTTCACAGAATTGCGAGTGCTAGATACTAATGATAAGAGGTTGCAGTTTTGATTCCCCGAAGAAAAATCATTAAACACATACAGAGAAGAAGATCTAGTAACGTCATGACCGTTTAATTAGAGTTACATAATTTGTATTCAAACAAATGGATTCTAGAGACAGGCTTTCAAATGATGAACTTCAAAGATATAGTATTTCTTCTCCCGCACGCATGGTAAAAAAAAAAAAAAAAGGGGGGGGGATTAATGACATCGCCATTGCGTTAACAGATACTAAATCGTCACTTAATTGCATTTTGCTTGATGGAGTGATTTTCCTTTTCTGGGGGAGTGATGGGATGATGTTGATGCCAAACGACTTGTGGAGTTTTCAGGAGCCAGTGTTAGGTTTAAATTTCATTTTAGGGAATAAGTTTGGTAAAGGTAGCCATTAGCAAACCCATCAAAGCAAGTCATTGCCTTTCACATAAATAGCAGCTATATATGAAGATTAATATTATTAGATCGTTTCTGATGTAGGAAGGAAATATAAAAATTAGTTTAAAATAGCACACATACCAGAGGTTGGTTATGCAGACTAAACAAAAGAAGAAAAAAAACATTTTTTTAATAAAATTATCAGAGTTGTTTTTTACTGGCAGTAGCAACCCTTTAAATACTAGAAAAACTATAAGTAAATAAATCATTGTCCTTAAAAATAACTAAATTTTAACCATTACATTACCAGAAAATTGAAAATTACCGACAAATTTTCTATCAGTAAATAATGAAGTCCCTGTCGGCCTTGATTAATGCTGACATAACAGGAAATTAATGAAATACTACTATTGAGAAATATCTCATTGGGTTTTCTATTCCATTGGCAATTTCATTACCATTTATTTTTCCATCAACATTTTTTGTTGGCTGTTATGTTGCTATAAATTCTATAAGTTTTACAAAAATCCCATATGAAACTTTTGATAGAAATCCCAATAGAAACACTGATATAAGTATCTTTCCGTCGGATTAGTGTACATTTCATCAAATTGGTAACATCACAAGAACCGAGCAAAGCTTAATCTTCAATCAAGATTCCATTTCCAGACACAACCATAATTCCAGCTTTGAAATCTAAGCAATTATAAGGATTTATAACAACAATCCTTGTCCACCTAAAACCTTATACAATCTGCCTTCTACCAAGCATAATTAACTAATAAAGGATCCAAGTAGAGACCAAAAACCTTAGCAATACCACTTAACAACATATATGCTCAAATCTTCTGGCAAATGATCATCCCCATGAACGTTACTAAGAAAAAACTTTAACACTCAAAAGGCATAAGTAGGAAGCAAGACAACACCATTAATTAAAGTTTACTTTCAACTCAACACAGGAGCTACCCAACGCTAATAATCAAAGACAATATAACAACTACATAATCATGAGCTTGGAAAGTAATGCAAAGGTCAACAAGACATGAAGTCTACTTCCAAAAGATAACATGTCTGTACATTGATTACTCAATTTACATAACACCAACACACTCCTCCATCCCCACCAAACAAGCTCAGGATTCCAAAACCCCAATCATGGCATATTTGTGATCAAAATTGTATCATAGAAAAATAGCAATCCAGCATTTATCATGGGAATAACTTCAAATGGGGAGGAGATGACCTTCGGGTTTTAATTCCTTTAAAAAATATTGATGGGATTTATGTCAACAATAGTGTTTTCGTTGTTTTTTTTTCAATTTTCTACTATTGTTCAAACTATTATCATAAATATTATTATGCAAAAGAAAAAGTATTACAGTTTTAACTCTTACCTTAGTCTAGATCCAAACTATACCAAACATTGAAAAGTCTTGCTTTTTAATCCATGCTTTGATTATGACCGAAGGGACAACTTATCTAATCCCACTCAAAATTAAGGCAAAAGAATAGTTAATAAAAATTAAGTACAATGCAAACTTCACTAACAAATGAGGTTTCATGCAACACTTAGAATTCTCTATCACTATGTTTTGAGTTTGTGATAATTTGCACCCAATAATCGATTCTTAATTCATTTATTTGGAGCAAACAAGTGTTCATATGCTCAGATATGCTTCTGTGCTTCGTCATATGTTATTTATTTGTGCACATGCGTGCGTTGTTGAAGCAGGAAGGTGAAGAGGTGAAGGAGTTAAATAGGAAGAAACTATAATTCAATGTGAAAACCCTAAAATAAATAAAAGAAGAGGTCTCTATCAACTTTAAAACAAGTTGCACTGGTGAAAAAGACACGAGGGGTCCTTGTGAAGGAAACGCAAGTGGGCAGTGTTCATGAATTCATGGCAACAAGGGAGACGAGGACAGAGGTTAGGGACCCCCTCCCGGCAATGCATGCCTCTATGGACGTGGCCTTTTCAAAAATGCAACACAAAACCATCTCCATTGGGTAAAATCCGCCCGTGAGCCGTAAGAGGTCTAAATTCACGGGCAACTTAGGCCATGCATATGAGATTATTATGTGTCCAAATATCATTGGCTAACTAACTATTCCTTTTTGACACATATTCAAGCTCAAATGGGACTGAGCCCATCTGATCACAGTCGTAATTGAAAATCATGGGGCTCGTTTGCCTTGCCTCGGCCTCCTCCCTTAAAAAATACTCAAAAGACTTCGTTGTGTATCTTGCTTGGAAGTCCTGCCAGTGCGGAACCTTCATGCTTAAACAATATTCATGTCTTTCTGTCACCGGACAAATATATACAAAAACAAATAGCGAGGGAGAGAGAGAGAGAGAGGGGGGAGAGGAACGAGGAAAGGAAAGGCTCATGCTCATGCCTAAACATAAAGGTCAGCAAGAAAATATATACTCGAATATTATATTACATAATTCTATATGGTCCTATTTAATAACTCCACCCTTCAATGATTTGCGCTTTATTAATTGTTTTTTACTTACACAACCTGGAAGGCAGTTCATATATTGTAATATGATTGGAAAGGAATAAATCACCTCTTCTGTTCATGGAGAACAACTGTAGAATGTGGGAATTGGGAGTATTAATTAATTTTCAATTCTTTTTTCCTAATTAAATGGTGGCTTTTGTCCATGCATTGTCATTTCTTTTAGCACACATGATTTATTTATTTTTTTGAATGGTACATTTTCATTTGTTGAGATAATGTTTGATAATTTTACTAATTAATTGGTTCCCATATACAATTACTCGGCTTCTTAACTAAGTAGTGGCAAAAGGTTGATGTGGCAATTATCAATCTCCTCCCCCTGGAGATCGAGACATTTTATCTAGAAAAGTATTCGGGATACGTTCTTTAATGTCGCAATTCTTGTTTAATCTATCCCTTTCCACATAATAAGAATAATAATTAATTATTATTATTATTATTACTATGAGAAAAAAAAAAAAGAAATTAGATTATTGAGCTGCGAAAACAAGTAATAAAAAAATGTTAATATCTATACCGGTATTTGCATTCGAATTCAAAGAAAAAGGTTTCAAAAAGAGAAGAAAAAACTATCCTAATTTAAAGTTCAAAATATAAATCTATCTAAAACCTTTCAATGAACACCTTAATTTTTTTTTTAAAAAAATAGTTTTTATTTAATCATCTATCTTAAGATATTACGGTAGTAATTTATTTTTTAAAATATTTTTTATTTAAAAATATATTAAAATAATTTTTATTTATTTTTTAAAATTTATTTTTTACATTTAAATATCAAAACAATTCAAAAACATAATAAAATAATTTTTTAAAAAAAATCAAAAACATGGTTTGACTGCCACCGCATGCACCTACCTGACATTTTCACGAGAAGATATGAAATTAGTATCGTCAAACTATCAAATCTTAGAAGCTAGCATCAGGAAATAATCAAGTTAATAAACGTGATTATTGGCGCAAACACCGGATATGGGCCCTCGCGGTTCTTATAGGGAATGTGTATGCTTACAAAGCTGACTTTGGTCTAATCTAGTTTATGTTCAAGCTTCTCTGTTTTCCAACAACACCCAAAATAAAATAACATTTTCCTCCCTCAAAAGTCAAAACTATTCCTGAAAGAAATTAATCTTAAATATTAAATATTATTTTGCAAATATGAAAACGCTGATAAAATGCAATGTGCAAACTATTTAATGTTTGTTATTCCATTTTGAAATTATCTTGAAACAATATTCTTCCAAGAACTTGCACATAATTATCATGATGGATGGATTCTAATTTTATGGGCAGAAAATAATGTTTATATTGATTTTTTTTTTTTTGATTTCTAATAGTATCTCTTGCTTGTTAGCAAGATTATGAAGCTGCTCCTCGATGGTCTTTATTAATTAGAATGGTTTTCATCACAACATTTATTTTATGATATGTTTTGCTCATATCCAAAATCTTTAAAAATTACTTTTCTCCAGAGGAAACTGATGTAAAGAAAAAAAAACTTGGAGCAAATATGTACCAGGTGACATTGTTTACATGATAACTAGTTATGTAACTCGTGCTTCATCGCGAATTAGATATTTTTATATTTTATAAAAATATTATTTATGTAGATTCAACGCATTTCTGTAATTTAAAAAAGCATTATAAAAAAAATATGTAGCAGGTGACATTCTTTACATAATAACTAGCGTCGCGAATTAGATATTTTTATTTTAAAAAAAATTATATATACAAGTTTTTCTGACGCATTTCTATAATTTTAAAAAAAATCTAAGATCAAATAAAATTTTTTATACATATATGCAATCAAATAAATCAAGAACTATGTGTGCGAATAAATAGATTAAAAATCATTAACGATACTTGAAAATAAAACTTGAAAAATCAAGAAACAGTTGTAGATCAAGATATTTAATCTCAAAAGATGAGATATTTACCTTATTGTATTTGCTAAATTTATTTATTAAAAAAAATTTAATTTAAGTAAGCAATAATAGAAATAGAAACACAAATTAAATTAATCGAATAAAATAAAAGGAGGGAAAATCATGCAATGCTACACATATTAGAAATACTATCTAATTTTTTTTTCAAAAATAAAATTCATCCATGCAAAAGATAAAAAAGAAATTATAGATGAATCAGAAAAATTCTTTAAATTTCATTGCATAACTAAAAAATAATTATCATTTAAAAAATACTCTCGAAACAAAATGAAAGAGAAAATTAATACTAATTTAAATATAAATTTAAAAAATAGAGAAAAAACCAAAAATAATAATCATTAATTTATTTTTTTTATTAGAGCCCAGGTGCGGACCTGCCCTAGCAGGCTTGCGTGATTGAGCCCTTAATTTTTTTTTGTTTGCAATAAGGGCAGACAACATGTTGTCCAGCCCAAATTTTTTTGAAAGAAAAAATCAGACAACGCCTCATTTGATTTGCCTAAATTCTAGTTACGGTGGTCAGAAAATCGAGGTTTATATTTTTTTACCTAAAAACCTATTTTTCAACTCGTTTTTTACTCGAAACACCTATAAAAACATCGTAAGAATCGTGACAAACCATTTATGGTCTCAAAAAACCCAAAAACCTAAATCAACCCAAGCTCATATCTATTTTTTCATGAACTTAAAGGTAAAACACTTCTATTATGAACTCCTCTCATCAAATTGAATCATTTGATACAAATATTGTTTGTTTGGGTGGTCTAAATCGATGTCAACGATACTTTTCTCTTTCTACCACCGGGATCCGTTGACCTCTCTTTCTCTTTTCTCAACTAGGGACTAAAAAAATAACAAAAATAAACTTTTGTTCCAAAATTTAATTGGAAAAATATTGAGATACTAAAATTATATAATTTGCATGATTTTTAAAACTCAAGGATCAAAGTACACTTTTTACGAAACTTATAGTTGCTATCCATGTTTGTCATCCTTTTCATTTCATTCTTTTTTTTTTTCAGTCCTACATTTTTATTAGAAATTAAAATCAATTAATCTTTGGTTATGACTAAATCGTCAAAAAAAAATTTAAAAATTAAATTGAAAAAATATAAAATTTTACACAACTCATCAATGATAATATATGAAAAATTTAACAATAAAACCTCGAAAAAAAAAAAGTCTTTACTTAATAATAGCAGGTGGGATTCTTGAACCAAGATTCAAAAGCAACAGATAAAAAATATAAATCCAGCGTACCAAGGAACATTGAAAAAACACGCAAGTTGCTTTATATATATATATATATATATATATATAATAATCGAGTGATTCGCAAGTTGGTTTTTAGAATCTAAACAATTTTCCCTTTGAAACATAATGGCAATAATTCTGTTTTTTCGAGAACACGTTGTAGCCACAACATCATAAACAATAGTTAAAGAGTTGTTCGGGCTCATAGAAATTTTACGACGATAATAGAATAATTAGGTAATTAATGGTATTTTATTAATTAATTTTTGAATTCATTTTAAAAAAATATAATTCTAAATAAAGATATTTTTATCATTTTTTATGGTCACGAGTTTTATTTTTTTTAATTGTTTTTTTAGATATACCCAGAAAAAAACTAATATAATACTACTGATTACTTCATGATTACCGTTTTATGATACATAATGTATTTAATTTTTTTATTTTTGAAAAAAATGTTTTCATTTTCAATAAATGAACACCCTTTTCAGTTTTTCATTAAAAATAGAAAAGGAAAATGGAAATGGAAAAGGCTAAACAGTCCTAAAATTCTCCAGTTCTCACTTCATCAGAGCCGTTGATCAGTAATAGTCCGTGGTTTTACACATCAATAAACTCTCCAAAGCTTCAATTTATCATCTGACGAACGAGAAATCATATTCATTTCCACAAATCACCCCGCTAATGCAATTATTAACACTAATGGCATCAGAACTTCCACTAACATTTTTTATAAAATGGGGCCCACAGCTCAGTTCATAAATTAAGAAAATTTAAATTTAAATCCCCTCCATCATTACCTACCGCTTCTTGATTATGAACCGTTGGATTTTTATCCAGCAACCGGGAATTTAGATCACAAAGTGCCGTGAGAGTACACATAAAAAATTACAGAATAAAAGACCGCCATTTAATTTTAATTTTAATTTTAAAGACAAAACAACATTCATTCTCTTTATTAAAAAAAAATCAAAACTTTCTCTTGGTTTCTTTTAATTTATCTACAGTTAACAGGATAAAAAGTTCTATTTGATTTATGTTTTTCAAAAATTTTAAGTTTTTTTTTAATTGTTTTAATTATAATTATATCAAAAATAAATTTTAAAAAATAAAATAAAATATTATTTTAAATAAAAAACACTTTAAAAATTAATATTTACCAAATATAACCATAACCTCTCTTTCAATCTAAGTTTCCATCTTCTTCTTTTTTGTCCGCCTCCTCTGTCTAACTTTAAACATTCATAGCTGAAGTAATTTTGCTATCATGGCCAGTTTCCAAATCTTATTAAACTGAGTGCTGGTTGTAGGAGTTGTTTCCTTAAACAAAGCTTTCACTGTATTTTAGTAGTGCATTACTGTGTCAAAGACTTTAACTTTCTTCTCTTTTGTAGTTTCTTAATAAAAAAACTCACATCTCCAATCAACTTGCTTCCTTTTCTTTTTCTTTTTTTCTTTTTTTGCTCTTTCTTGGTCACTGGGTTCATGAGTTCTTCTGGGTCTTTGTTTTTTTCTTCCAACAAAGAGAGAGGAGTAGAGATTTCTTGCAGAGTACAAATGAGATCATATGCTTCCCTTCAGCTTCTTTCTTTTGTTTCTCTAGTTCTTGTCGTAACCTGTGACTCCTTTGTCAGAGAAGAAGGTATGCATTTATCACTTTACTTCTTTTTTATAAATGCATTGTTTTTGCTGATAAAAAGAATATAAACTTGAATTATTATGGTTCCAAGAGTTGAGCTAGCTAGTTTCACATGGCTGAATTGAGTGGTGTTAGTTATTATGCAATCAATGCGAAAACTTCAAGTCTCAAACTTGGCCTCTTTCTGCTATCCTTTCTACATTTACTTTGTGACTTAATACCATCAGTGGCATTGGAAGTTATGTGATCTGAAATTAATGTACTGTGCGTAAATTTTGGTTTTCGGTAATCCTATAGTCTAGTACTTTTCACTAAATGGAATTTATGGACTTCTGGGCAGTTTGGGCACTTACAACATTCAAGGAAGCTATATACGAAGACCCACATATGGTTTTGTCCAATTGGAATGCCTTAGATGCAGATCCTTGTGGTTGGTCTGGCATTTCCTGCTCTTCTGCTCGAGACCATGTTGTAAAGATGTAAGATATGATCCATCAATTTTTATTTTTTTGGTTCAGGGTTAGATGCGTTATAGTTTCTTCTGAAGTTAGATCCTGATGTGTGGTATATGTGTAGGTGCCTTTTATCGTTGAATGAAGTTTTACCATTTTTCTGTTGGAATTCTGGTTTTGCAGAAACATAACTGGGTACTCTTTAAGGGGATTTCTTGCCCCAGAATTGGGTCGGATCAAATTTTTGCAACAACTGTATGTTTCTTTCTTCTTCGTCTTCATCTTTTTTCATCATACTGAAATAAATGCTTTTAGTTTATTTTATGCATTGTATTTAAGGCTTCTTTCTCTTTTGGTGCTTGTTTGATATTTTGTAGAATCTTGCACGGTAATAATCTGATTGGGGTTATACCAAAAGAATTGGGAATGTTGAAATACCTCCAGGTCTTGGATTTGGGAGCAAATCAATTAACGGGTCCTATTCCTCCAGAGATTGCAAATCTAACCAGTGTCAGGAAAATGTAAAAGAATCTTGTTATTGGGTTTTAACGATTGGACTGTAATGATTGGCAATATTGAGTTCTCTCTTACTTTCTCATTTTATGTTGTGATAGAAACCTTCAGTCCAATGGGTTAACAGGAAGCTTGCCTCCTGAACTTGGCAATTTGAAGTACCTTCAAGAACTTTGGTTGGATAGGAATAGGCTTCAAGGATCTGTTCCTGCTAGCAGTGGCTCAGATTTCACGTCTAGTGTGTATGGAATGTAAGTACAATTCTGAATGCACATCAGTTTTTGGTGCATTTTGCAAATTAACGGGTAGAATGAACAATACTATTCTTACTTAAGTAGGTTGTGCTAGAATGCTTGTGATTGTATAAGTTGAGAACAGTCACTAGGATGGGACGTAAACTCATCTTTGATCAGTTGAAACTCAGTTTTGATTCTTTAAATCTTTTACTTGAATTATTCTCTCCTGTTTTTGGGTACAATTATATAATTCACTCCTGCTTCAGCTATGCTTCAAACACAAACTTAACTGGCCTGTGTCGAGCATCTGGATTAAAAGTGGCTGATTTCTCATACAATTTCTTTACTGGGAGCATTCCCAAGTGCTTGGGGTATCTTCCAAGGTACACTCTTAGCCTTTCTACTACTGGCATTTGGATGTCACATAAACTTACATTATGCACAACATATGCTATGCAGCACGAGCTTCCAAGGGAACTGCCTTCAGAACAAAGATCCAAGACAGCGTTCTTCTTCTCTTTGTGGTACGTGTGACATGGTTATCTTTCAGCCTTCAGGCTTCCGTTGCTGTATTTGTGGACTGTTGTATTGTTGCAACATGTCTATGGACAATAATGTCTTGAAATGAAGAGCAATCCCCATGGATACGCAAAGTATGAGCATGTGGTTGTCTGTTTCAATGTGAATTGTTAATGATAGATACCTTGCCATGCTAAAATTGGGATGAGTTTGGTTTCTTGCAGTCCTCTTTCAGTCTGCTCCAAAATGAGCTTGATGCGTGACATTCGAATCTTTAAGAGATTTTTTTAACAATATTGCCCCTCTCAAAGGCCCCATCTTCCACAATTCTATTCTTTTTTTAAAAAAATAAAATCGAGGGGAGACCTTGAAGACCTAACCCAAATGTATGAGCTCTTAAGCTCTCCTTAGTAACTGTCATTTCTTACATAAGGCTTAAATTGGGATGGAGAGGGTATTGCTTTTGCCGTGTAATATGATTTACCAACCTATCATCCAACTGAACTTCGTAGTAACAGGTGTGCCTTTGGACAGTAATAAATTATGGTGATTATACTGACTGATTAATTCCTTGTACAGATCGTGCTCCACATGCCAGAACCCATCAAACAAGAAGCCCCAAGCACCAGCCTGCTGAAGATGTATCCAAGCAGCACCAGAGGGCATCAAAACCTGCCTGGCTTTTGGCTCTGGAAATAGTGACAGGAACCATGGTGGGCTGTCTCTTTCTAATTGCCTTCCTAACTGCTCTTCAGAGATGCAATAACAAATCTTCTCTCATAATCCCTTTGAAGAAATTATCGAGTCAGAAGGACCATGTGACTGTATACATAGGTTTGCTTCCATATTTCCAGACCTTTAGTTTATTCAGTGTTGTTTAACAGTGTTTTAATAAGTTATTTGTGTTATCTTACTGTGTATATTTTTGCACAGATTCTGAGATGTTGAAAGATGTAGTGAGATTCAGCAGGCAGGAGCTTGAAGTGGCCTGTGAAGACTTCAGTAACATCATTGGCTCTTCTCCAGATAGTTTGGTTTACAAGGGCATCATGAAAGGTGGGCCTGAGATTGCAGTCATATCTCTCTGCATCAAAGAACAACAATGGACAGGCTATCTTGAACTCTATTTCCAAAGAGAGGTGAAGACTTGTTCCTTCTCACTGCAAATTTTATTGAAACAGACACTGAACAACTACAAATGTAGAAGCTGAGGATTTTGGGATAGCCTTTCTGAGATCTTTCTTTATTAAATTTTAATCCAATTTAGGTGGCAGATTTGGCAAGATTAAATAACGAGAATGCAGGAAAGTTACTGGGCTATTGTAAAGAGAGCACTCCGTTTACAAGGATGTTAGTTATTGAATATGCATCGAATGGGACCCTGTATGAGCACCTTCACTGTAAGTCGAGTTTCTTGCTTGGGATAATCAAACATTTTTAAGACGTTATATACTTGCTCAGGGCTGATCAAACAACCTGTATCAATGCAGATGGAGATGGATGCCAATTATCTTGGACACGCCGGATGAAAATTGTCACAGGCGTTGCTCGTGGATTGAAGTACCTTCATACTGAACTTGAGCCACCATTTACTATATCCGAGTTAAATTCCAGTTCCGTATATCTCACAGAGGAATTTTCCCCAAAGGTACTCACTGATGCCTTTCTCTATTCTTCTAAAGAAATGTTAAAAACTTACACTCTTGACACAATAAAAAAAAAAGAGTTCCTAAGTCTGTCAGCACTTCCTTTTTTGTATCATAGAAAAAATAGAATTCTTCATGAGGTTGAATTCACCTCAGATTAAATAAATTGTTTTAGCTATGGTCACTGCTAGCTTATGCAACCCAAAAGAATCATATCAAACATTCTATCAATGTACTGTTAACTGAGAGGACTGGAAGATTTAAAGTAGCTCTGGTAGCTTGGAAATCTGTGAACAGGATCAGTGACCTTAGCCACACTTCATTCCGGTGTTTATTCATTGTTTTAAGCTTGTAAAATCTTTCAATATGTGTCTGAAACTGTCTTCTGTAACCTGATATCTAGTAAATGCCATTCGTGATTCTCTTTCTAGTTAATTTTGGTTCTCAAAACCAGTAACAAGTAACAATTTGTTATGATGGATGTCAAACCCCTATAAAATTGTGGTCCTCAGAATTTCTTTTTGATTGTCCCTGCAGTTGGTTGATTTTGAAAGTTGGAAGAGTATTCTTGCAAGATCAGAGAAGAACTCAGGCTCCATAGGCAGCCAAGGTGCTATCTGTGTGCTTCCACATTCTCTGGAGGGACGCCATCTTGATGTCCAAGGGAACATTTATGCTTTTGGTGTTCTTTTACTGGAAATAATCAGTGGAAGACCTCCATACTGCAAGGACAAGGGGCGCTTGGTAGATTGGGTAAGAAATCTCTTGTAGTTTTAACATTTGCAAATTTACGTTCTGGGTAATCTCAAAGAAACAGTTATCTGGAAAAATCTTTGCCCATATAAGTGATAAAAAAAACTTGATAACTTCTGTGTTCTATAGGCCAAGGACTTCTTAGAACTGCCAGAAGCAATGGCTTATGTGGTGGATCCCGAGTTGAAGCATTTCAGATTCGAAGACCTCAAAGTTATATGTGAAGTGGTAAAACTTTGCATCCATCCAGACCCCACCAAGCAGCCTTCCATGCAGGAGTTAAGTGCCATTCTAGAGAGCGGAATTGATACAACTATATCTGCTGACCTCAAGGCATCTTCTTTGGCATGGGCAGAGCTTGCGCTGGCATCATAATTGGGTTGAAGGCTTGAAGCTAACACACAGTAAATCAGATTCATACAATTGCAATAGTCTTTTCTTTCCTTTACTTTTTTCTCACTTCATTTTCATCTGAGGTCCTTGTAAATGTGTGCGTGCTAAAAAAACAAAGAGCTTCCTTTATGACAATAGCCTCATTGTATACCATTGGATGATGAGTAAAGTTGACCATAGCAAACTTTTAGTTCAAGCTGCATCGACCATTTCTTTTCACCTGATTGTGTTCTCTGGTTATCATTTATTTTCATAAAACTCTGAAAATGAGTCAGATATGACTATCGAAGGAATGTTTCAATATACAAATGCACATATTAATGTGTAACATGCTGTATGTAGCATGATCAAAAGCAATTCCCAGAGAAAAACCATTTATATGGTATGTTCTGTAGTGCAAGATTCCTAAGCAATAAGGTGCTGGAGCCATAGGAAATGGCTCCTAGCCCTACTCATTGTTTTGTATCCTTTTCAGAGATTTGGAGACAATAAGAGGCAAATACAGGGATGCTTGTTTGTTTAACATCAATGACTCCAGGTATGAAAAGGATATGCATTTGCCTTCCACTATTCTTATTAAATTTTCCCAGCAACTCAGATAAATGGTTGATTATGATTACTTTAGACATGGCAAACAAGTTGTTTCACTTGATCTTGCTGTCTTAAAACCTTGTTACAGACATCAAGCAAATGACAAACATCGGCATGCATTGAAATAAAAGAAATATATTGGCAATTGACTTTAATGAAGGATTTATATAAAAAAAAAGATGAAACAGAAATTTTACCTGGCGAAAGATTCGATTGACCAGGCTGAAGAATTTATTAGCTGATCAATATAAATTTCTTTGAAGACCTAGAGTTCTTGCAAATCTATCTAATTCTTTGCTTCTTCGTGGGTCAACTTGGGTTCCAACCTTCTTGCCCTTTCAGAAATCAATTTTAATTTACAGTTACATGAACAAGAGAGGAACGACTCAACCATTCAAGCAATGTCTTTTAGGCAATTCTGAAAGCAAAACAGGTTGTCATCTTGGGTTGGTGAGGAAGATCGTTGTAGATGGGAAGCTATTGAATGTGATACCATAATTGGGCATGCTATCATGCTTGACCTCCAAAATCTGGCGTTTTGAAACACTTTATGTATATATATAAATTATGAGAATATATTATAGCTGGTGACCTAAATCCTTCTGTCGAGTTGAAGCATCTGGATTGCTTGGATCTTAGCTGGAATAACCATACAAGTGTCCCATATTTTTTTGGTTTAGTGAGAAGTTCAAGATACCATATCCTTCCTAGCTCGAGAGTTGCAGAATGGATCCTCATCGGCTTGGAAACCTCACAAACTTGCCTATCAATGAACTATCTGTGCATGACTGATCTACAGTGGCTTTATAGCATTTCTTCCTTGAAATATATCGATACGAGGTCAAGCATGATAGAGCTTTCCTCTTAAGGTCCAGAGCTTGCCAAACTCAGCTACACAGGCAACTCTGAACTTTGTGGCACTATACTTTTAAAAGCTCGCGGAGAGAATGGCATGTCACGTATGATTAATATTGGAATTGCATCTGGATTTGTCACAGGTTTCTCCGGAGTTTGGGGCGTTTGGTGTGCAAGAAATGTTGGCACTATTTAAATACATGGATTTTTAGCTAACTTGTCTTCTATAATAATAACAAACCAGGTACAAATCCAAGGTTAAAAGAAACAGGTTACTAATTTCATCAGTAGAAGCAATACACCAGATATTGCTGGAACAAATGCAGCTCGAGTATCATTTCAATCGCACAAAACTACCAAAACCGTGCTCTTTCGGAGCACAAACTTTCAGTACATGACAATTATTAACTTCTCACTAGACTCAAACATAAATGTTGATAATCATTTCGCAAGCAGCAACTTTAAATAAACCAGAGTAGACAACAATTCCAAGTCAAATTAAAAAAAAAAAGACAATCAAAAGCTAACATCAGTGCTTAGGACGAGCATAGTGATTGTCATTTGGATTCCTTTTCCCACTAAAAACTGCTAATGCTTGCCTTATGGGAGGCCGGAAAGGAGTTTTTTTATCATTATGGTGGCCAAAGATGTCATCCCGAACCGAGAAGATGTCATCTCCCTACATGGTTAGATTTATATAAATTAGTCTGGAATTAATTAAACACAAGCAAGAAGATATATGCAAACAACAAAGAAGCCAACCTCCTTATTCACTTTCTTCTTCGTCTTAGGGTAGAGGAACTTTTGTGGTAGCTGATCCTCGCGCAGAATGAGATTCTTAGTGATGGCATCCCTCCCACCTTGTGGTGAAGGCAGTGAAAACTGCAAGGGGCAAAATGTCAGAGCATATATGGGCAGAAGGACTTCAAACAAATTAGTGGCAAAAAAGAACATCCAACATGTCCAGTCCATGTACTTCTTACACACACACAACAGACACTGAACAACATAAGGCATAATGGGCGGCTCTCATGCAAGCTTTCTAAGGTTCATGAAAAATCAATTAACACTCCTTGCACTATCACTGGAGAAGAATGTTGTGTGTGTGTCAGTGTTGTGGGGAAGGAGCATGGATGCTAGCATGGTACAGATTTTCCAACATGATGTAAAGGATAAGAAGCCTTCCATGCATGGCCATGGAAAACCATCCCCAAGTAGAAATCACAGTCAGCTAAGTAATAGAACCCACAGGACAAGAAAGTACTATAAACCAATGGTCAGAAGCACAGACCAGAATAAGCTAAGCAATAAATGCAAGATGGAAACAACTGCATAAATGTATTATACATGTCTCCCCAGAATTAAACCACGGTACGAAGAGAATCTAAGATTTTCTGCTGGTTGCTTGAATAGATTTCTTTATTTCCTTCCCTAGGAATATACTTACTTTTGTACCACGCAGAGTAATCCGTGGCCTATGATCAGCCAAAACAATTCCATTCTCACCAACTGTTACAGCAACCTTTCTTAAAGTGCCGCCATTTCCACACTTAGGACAAAATATCCTCCCAATTTCAGCTGTGACAGTATAGCAGGCATGGCATTTCAGTATCCACCTGCAAGTGCAGATGTCTTTAAAGATAGGAATATAACCACAATGATCCAGTCAAGAAAGTAAAAGATAATTGGGAAACCAATACAAACATGAACAACAATTGCATACCTATGCAGCTGGCGGATTTGATTTCCTCCAGGTGCCAGCAGTCGTAAGCCCATTTGCAGAAGTACATTCTGCATTGCAAAGTCACTAGTTACACAAGCTACACTAGACTCAGATAAGGATCTGACCATCCAGCTTTGCTCGCTATCATTACCATCTGAATATGATGCATCAACACTTTCGTGAATCTGGCTTGAGATCTCCAAGTGATCTGATTCTGCACTGGCAATATCAACTCTTCTCGTCTCAACATCAATGTTTTCAATGTGATCTAAGGAAGCTTCCATGTCCCTAGAATCGTTAATCTCTGTCTCTGCAGAGGTACTGTTCTCTCCTTTCTCACCTTGAGCAGCCTCCAGTGAACCTTCTTCCAGTCTCATTTGTTTTAAAATCAAGGAAACATCACCATCACAGTTCTTCACCTCTGTCAACATACTCTCCTCAGATATCAAACTTTGATGTAACACTTGATCTGGGACACTAGCTACCTCAATAGTGCTGTCATCCATACTTTTCTCTAGATCTTGCTGGCTATCTTTCTCTAATAATGCTTCATTAAATTCACGCCTACCTTTTCTTCTAAGATATCTTCTATGAGTACTTCGACTAACAGCAGGCATCCAATCACCAGCATTATCATCAAATTGTCCCTGCGATGCATCAATTCCGCCAGCAACCATCTTTTTCCCTTCAAGATTTATGTCTTTTTTCTTGGGTGGAAATCTCCTGGGCTTCCTCGAACCATGTTCAACATCTTCAAAATTCTCAGAATTTGCTTCCCCTCCAATCCCCGTCGAACCATCTTCAGATTGGTCATCAGCAGGCATAACGTTCAAGCTTATGTCTTTTAAAGGAAGAATTTTCGAGCTGGGATCTATCCCATCTCCAGTTTCTTGTTCCAAAGCTTCCCATTCTTCCAAATTAGGAACATTAGAACCCCACCCTGGCATGTCCTTTTCGGGCAGCCTCTTCACATTGACTGTATGGACAGGGGGTGGCGCATCCCTAATATGTTTAGTCCCGTGAAGTTGTGTCTCCAATGTATATGTCAATGCAATGAGTTTAAGATCAACATCAGATAGGGTCTGTAAATCTCCTGTTGCTCTCGCAAACTTGATAACTGTCAAAAGCATATAAAACACATGAGACTAAACCCCAAGTTCGCTCCGTGACATATTTTCTTATAATTCAGCTACTCCCCTTTTCATTGCAAATTAATAGCAAATAACTGCAGAAGCAATCTAAACAGAAATCGATCTAATCATCCACTACTTTTCAAAATTGAAGGGGTTTTTTTTTACCTTTATTGAGGGAATCAGGGGAGGGTTCCCTGCAATCAATTGAGAAAGGAATGAAAGCAAGTCGATGGCGAGAAACAGGATCGCGAATCTCAGCGAGGACTTCAGGGACGGTGACGAACTTGTCGGCGAAGTTGTTGAGCTTCTCTCCGCCCTGTATGATGGCGTTTGCATCAATAACCGCCACTGATATGCCGTGTGTCGACTTGCAACTCTCCACATACAACTGGTCTTGCTGTTGCTGTGATGGTGCTGGCGGTGGTGATGGTTGGTGGTTCTTTACTATGTTACTCCAGCATTGAGTAGTTGATGGAGGTGCGGGTGAGGGATTCTCCATGGTTACAGAGCTGAGGGAGGGAGAAGGGGATGCGATAAACCCTAGTAAGAGAGATTTTCAAGAATTTATAGAGAGGCAAACTACATCTTAGTTCTTCAAATATTATAATGGTTAAATCAGCTCCCTAATCTAATAGAAGTTTCAATTAAACCATTAATTCGTTTTTTTTATATTATTATTTTATTCGCAGCTAAGGATGTGATATTTAATGAAATTTCTGGTAATTATAAAAGGAGAGTAGAAGCAGGCCTAAAAATAGCGGTGGATTTTTTAAGTTAATATAATACAAGTACAATGTACAGGTCTGGGTCTACTAGAGCAATACTCCCCTTATAAATTTATAAAATGGAATTTTTTTTTTATTCATTTAGTTTTTGTTTTTTAAGTTGTTAAAGGGTGATTTGAGGTTGAAAATAGGTTTTTATAATATTTGTTAGGTATTTTTAAATAAAAATAAGATAAAAATAAGTTTTTAAAACCTAAAAACAAGGATTTTAATTTTAATTTTTTTTTAATCAGGTACCGAACAGCAAATCATATATTACAGTGGATGACGTGTAGCTCCCTTTTTTCAAAATTTAAAAAAAAAAAAAAGAACTAGGCGCTTGGGCCTGATGTTCTAGCCCAGACGTGCTTAAGCTTTCTCATTCTACATCCTAATAGAAACTGGAACAAGTTCTCTCAATCTTTTAGTTATTTTTTGCAGGTTTGATTTTGCATTTTAAAAAGTTTTTTAAAAAAAATTATTTTATTTTTTAAAATTAATATATTTTTAAATTATTTTAATATACCATATCAAAAATAATTTAAAAAATAAAAAAATTCATTTCAAATACAACCGCACTAACACAATTATTACAAAAGGCAAGCATTTCCAGCGTAACAGGAACAACAGTGATCACCAAGGGAGCAATGAAAAGAATATATTAATGAACAAACGTCACAACAACATGACAAGCTTTCAGAAAATTACAAAAAAGAACAAAATCATCTGGACACCTAATTAAAAATGGCTTCCCTACACTCGGGATTTTTTTGTACTTTCGTATTACTTTGTACAGATTGATTATTCATTCTTCCAAAGGAAACAACACTACATTCTCCTTGCAGCACATCCCACTGCACAACTATACACAGTATATATAGGTTCTGTATAAGATAATATCAAGAAAAAAATATTAGCTCTTTCTGGCATTCTTAAGATTCCGTAGTGTCATCACAAGCTGTTGTCTTTCTCCTTCTACCTCTGCAAACTTGAGACTTATTTCCGAATATCTCTCTTGCATCTCCTTCAGTTCATTTTCCATCGTTTTGTTTCTCTCCTTCAATGTCACTAGTTCACTCAACAACTTATCAGCATTGTGGTCTGTGTTATTGATACAGGAGGCTTTTGGTTCTTGCTCTGATGCAGTGGAATGATCGCTGGAATGAAACAGGAAAAGAATTCAATCACAATGTAGAAGAACAAGCTAGGAGCAAAGCTAGAGCACAGAACCATCTCAAATAGAACTACTGCTTCTTCCAAATCATACCTCTTGATTAACAATCTCGAATTCCCATTTTCTTTGCACGTCCCATATGAACTGCTTGGATTTTCATCCGTGTTTCTATAATCTTCAGCTACATCACCATTTGAATTAACTCCAATGTCGTCTTCAGATAACTGCATTGAAGGATAAACATTTAAGATTAAGAAACAGTATTACGTTGCACATTTAATGAATTTAAAAGAAAAATATAGCAGTACCGTCTAGATGGACAACTGGTTAAAAAAAGATCATACATCACAAAAGGAACTTCATCTATCTCTTATGTGGTTTAGAACTCATGTATGCCTAGATGTTTGAGTAACACAAACAGAACACAAAAACATATAATTCCCGATGCACATTATATTGACATATAATTGCTAACCTTTTGAGGTTGGTTATAGCAGAAAATTGCACTATTCTGGTTGAGTTCTTCCAATCTGCTAACCAACTCTTCAATTTTGTTTTGAAGATCCCTTTCCTTCTCTGCAAACGAGCTTGCAGAGGCTTCTAAAGCAGTCTCCTTTAACTTAATTTGTCCCTGTCATACAAAATCAAGAAAGGGAGTATTCTCAAGTCTACCGCAATTGAACCAAATGAAGGACAAAATCATAAATCAGAGTGAACTTGAAATTGCCAAACCAAAAACTACGAGGGGAAGATCATAAACGAGCTTGTCCATCTTGACACACCAGCGCCCGTTGTTGTTATCACCAATACTTAATAATTTGGCCTTGCATATTCTTGTTAAGACTATAAATTTACTGGAAAACTCCGAAACGAACATTTACCTCAAGCAATTTTATTTTCTCCCTCAGATTTGCCACCTCTTTAGAGCCATAAGGAACTGGAGCAGACTTGTTGTTTCTCAGATTAGTCTTTGTTCCTTCAGAAACTGCTGAGCGTTTGCTGCTTTCCTTGATTTTCTTCTCCATGCTGTTCAAAGCATCTTCCTTCTTCTTCAGCTCACTTTTTAATTGGACTAACTGCTTTCTAAGTTTTTCCTTTTCCAACTCATCCTCAAACACAGAATGTTTCAAGTTATCACACTGAGCTTTAAGCATTCCCACCTCTGATTGCAAGACATTCATTGCTGCTTCCTTCTCATCCTTGAGACATCTCATCCTATTTAACTCCACCAGCGACTTCTCCGCTTCCTTCTTCAACAAAGAAATTGTACCCACCAGTTCATCCCGTTCCATATCTCCCTTTTGTACCAGTGCTTCAGTGTGCTTAATTGATGTCTTTATTTGTTCCAGCTCTAAACTCATACTTTCTTTATGTTCTGCTTGCTTCAAAAGGTTATTGTTTTCTATTGTGAGCATTTCAAGCTCAGTTTTTAAGCCTTGGATTTCCTGGGATGAAGCCCCGCCATGTTCTTCATCCAGCTTCTTTAGCTGTTCAAGCAGTCTGGATTTATCATCAATTTCCATCATCATCTGTTCTATCTGATGCATTTTCAATTTCAGTTGGTTGGAAAGATCATGCAGTTTTGACTCATAACCATCCGTAATTGATTGGAGCTCCTCATTAGCTTTCTGAAGCATTTCTTCCAGTTGAACTTTCTGCATACGATGTTCACTAGCTTCTGCAAGAGCTTTCATAGCTACCTTCTCGTTTGCGTCAAAAGTCGATGCCATTTGCATGGACAGCCTTCTAAATTCTTCCTGCAGCTTCTCAGCTGCAGTAGCATTTTTCAATCTTGTCTTTCGCAAGGCTTCCTCTGCTTGAATGGCTCTCTGCTCCTGCTCAACTCTTGCACGTGTTACAGCCTCCAGATCAGCTTCAAACTCTTGGGCCTGCTTTTCCAATTCTTCCTCCAAGCTCTTGATATGGGTTTCTAGTTCCTTTATGGTGGCCAAAGAATCAAAGTTTTCCTCTGACTGCATCTTCAGTTCATTTTCTAAGCTCTCAATCTGAGCTTCTTGTTCGTTAATGTTGGGAAAGAAAGGGGAGCATTCATACTGCATCTTCAGCTGTTCTTGCAGCTGACTTTGTTCTAATTTATATGACATGTCATGGTTCTCCTGCTTCAATATCTCATAATCAAGTGCAAGCTGCTCCATTTGCATCTCCAGCTCATCTCTATCTCTCCTGTAGATTTCTATTTCACTGCAGAGGTCCATAATCTTTTGCTCCAACAGATAAGTTTCTTTAGCATCCTTATGCTCCTTAACAAGTACTTCCAGTGCCTTTTGCTCTTCATCATCATCAGTCTCACTTCTTGAGATAGCATTCTCATAGGATCTTGCTTTGTTGGAAAGGTCAGATGTTCCCTTACTTTTCTGCTCTAACATTTCATCAAGGTCTTTCACAGCAAGTATCAACTCAGCATTTGATTCCTGCGTTTTCTGCAGCTGTAGCCGGAGGTTGGAATTTAGGTCCTTCTCATAATTTAGTTCTTGTCGAACTTCTTCAAGAAGAACCCATGGATCGCCACCTTCAAACTGCGATTTGTTTTTGCTTCTTGCCTCCTCCATGCGTTTCTGAAATGCCTTGAGTTTCTCACACTCTGACTTGAGCATGTCTCGCTCCCCTTTTAATCCCAAGATTTCTCTAGAGAGATCCTGCCCCCTTTTGCTCTCTTTTACAATTTGCTTTCGCAGAGTTTGTATTTCCATCTCTGACACATCTGCCTGTCTTGACAACATAACGAGTTCAGCCTTCAGCTTTTCCATATCCATATCTGACACCTGTTGAGATCTCTCTCTTATAAGGTTGCCTTGAGAACTGTTTGTCGAGTCATCAGTACTTGTCCCATGATCAGAATCTGCTGATAACTCCCATTGCTGTTGCCGATGCTCTCCATAGTTTGCTGCAGAAGCATTTGCTTTTGACAGGTGAGATGCTGAAGTCTGGGTTTGAGACGAAAGAAAGCTAATAGGGTCCTGTAGCATGTTGTTTCTCAATCCAAGTTCTCGTGGGGTATTGAGCCCAGAGCTACTTTCAGAACTTGACAATGTAATGTCAGATCCACTAGAAGTTCTGTCATTGACATTTAAATCAGCAGTGTGGGCACCATTAATAAGTGGTCCATCCTGTAGAACAATGAAAAGTGAACCCATCATATTTTCATCAACCATCTATAAAATTAGAGAAGTAGAAAACTAAAAAGGGGTTCAAAAGTTGCTATTAAAACTTAAAACTAAAATTTAGTGATGCGCTTTCTAATTAAAAATTGTAAGAACTACAGAGATGATTTCTGGCACTAAACTTAAAACTTACTTCGCTGGAATGACTATCAATACCCTCATCTATGTTACTATTGCTTAATAGGGTGTTCAATGTTCTGCTCTGGGATTTTACATTTGCATCTTCACCTTCCATCACCTCACTGCAAAAGATTTTAGAAAAGAAAGAAAAATCAAAATTCATTAACCCTTCAAAGAAAAATAAAGAAATTTGAAATATTTAATAATAACAAGTGATATTTCTTCTTTACCTTTGCTCAACATTTTCTTGCAGCCTCTGAATTGAAACCTATTGAAAACCAACAACTGAAGTTAAATTCTGAACTTCAATTACAACGTGAAAGTTCTCATCAATCCTATTGGCAAGGAAGGACTTATCACTTGTGGGAACTAAGAATTATATTGGTGACAGATATAAACAAACAAGACAGAGAGACAAGAGAACTCACATGCAATACCCCATTAGATTTTGAATTCTTGAAAGGAAGAGAAACTGTGGAAGCTTTAGTCGCCTCTGCATAATCGGCAAAATCTATTGAAACCTCCCCTACCAGACTATTTTTTGACGATCCCTACAAATATCCAAAAAGTCCGATCACATTGCAAACATTGAATAAGAAGTTGATCAATAAAAGTAAAATTTTTTTGTAAAATTCCTTACAGTGGAGACCACAAAATGGTATATTCTCTCATTGATCTTCCCTGTTTTCACATCACGAATGTATTTCACTGTTTCGTGAACCGGATAGTCCCATCGACAACTTCCTTGTCTGAGTATACCCTTCTCTAAACTCACTGTTGGCTTCCCCGCATCTCCAGGAACCACAGATACAACCAATGCATTCACATTCAGTTGCGGCAGCTGCATTCACAGATCACCCACAAATTAAGAATCCTTACTTCATCCAATTAATCAATCATATTTGACAGCAATATTTCAGGACTCAAATTCTCCAATTAACTCAACATTGAATGAACTAAAATACATAAGGCTCAACTTGTTGAAATTTTCTGGTTTCTATATCAGGTTTTTCTTGATGCAGACTCTACCTTTCAAATTTCTCATTTTTTCTTTCTCGAACTGAACCCATCACCAACATTTCATTATAAAAAAAAAAAAAGCTCAAATCTTTCACCAGAACAGCAGTTATCTATAAAGTTAGAACTGAAACAGTAAAAATATGAGCTTCAATTCAAAATATTATGTGTCGGAGATTGAAAAACAAAAGACAGTTACAAGTACAAAGTTAAACAAAAGTAGTATGTTTGCCGGCGGAAGTACCTGAGTTGCATGAAACTGCAACTTGAAGACAGTTTTGATCTTGTTCTTCTCGCCCCTCCATCTCGCCGACCTGAACATTTTCTCCACCGGAAAATCCAGTCACTCAACGGGATTCCGGCCAAACTCGCCGGCACATCACCAATGCGACCAAAATTTATAATATAATATGCAGAGTCACGGTCAGTCAGTGTGAGCGTATAGGTGGGTAATGGTGCTGGTTTGTGAGTCCAATTCGAGACGGAAACGGAGCCCAAAGAGATCGGGTTGAGAAGCAAATGCAGAGAGAGTGGAGTTGGAAAACAGGGGAGACAGATAAAGAGGAAGAGAAAGAGGTGGCAGATCTACGAAGGAGGAGGCATGTGAGGTTTCTCTTTTTCTTTCAAGGATCCCTCTCTTTTGTAAGAACTGACAGTCTTTTAGAAAGTCTTGACACTTGTTTTTTTTTATCTTTAAAGTGCCAGAAAAAATAAATAAATTAAATTAAAAATTGAAAGAGAAGCTTCTTGTAATTGGTTAATTACAGTATTAATTATCGTAGCTGGTGAAGCTATGTTTTGGGGTGAGGGAACAGTACACATAGTCAAAGCAGCTTTAAGTTTTTCAAATGTAAGAAATAATAACATGCATGTCGTTGTACTTAAAATAATAATAATAATAATAATAGTAGTATTAATAATAAATTCTTGCATGGAATTACACCATGGTTTTGATTTAGCTGGTCAAGCTTTAGCTTTTAATGCGTGAGTATTTCATTATAGGAGAACTTAATGCAAGATTTTCATAAAAGGGCTGATCGAGGGCAGGAAAGAACACATGTCGATGGGTAAAAAAGGGGGGAGCTGTAGGCTGTAATTGCCGCAAATACAGTAGCAAAGAGGCCTTTTCATGGAGAAAATGACAACATGGTTTTGATTTCAGACTTGTAATCTAACATTCTTGCTTTGCTTCTGTGGGTTTGCCTTTGCTGATGAATTATTGATTAATGCAGCTAACGTATTAATACTGTCAATTGTTCACCTAATTTACCTAGTGGACTTCACATTATTGTCATTGCGCTTTATCGTCGATGCGGTCAAAAAAATATTTTTGAATTTTTTATTTTAAGTTGATTTTTTTATGTTTTTAGATCGTTTTAACTTATTAATATCAAAAATTAATTTTAAAAACTAAAAAATAATTTTTTAATACATTTCCGATGAAAAAACCACAATTGTTACATCAAATCTAAAAAAGGGATAATAAAAAAACAGTATTTTGTTGAGTGTGAATGAGGTGGTGCGATATAATCTTGCATAATGGATTCTCTTGGATTGATTTGGTGGTGTCATCGTCAATGGGATGGAATGTCCTAATGCCAGCACACGCAATGCAAGAAAGGAAAAAAGCCCTTGATTTTGAACTAAATTATCTGACCTCAAGGATTGGCCATCTTGGACCGGCATGCTATTTATAATTTTCCAAGAATTAAATTAATCTTGTTCTGGTATGGAATGACATAAACACCCCCCAGCTAGGACCTTTACAGCGTAGATATTTCTCTCCACCCCTGATGTCGAGGACCACTACATGATAACATGTAAGCATGAGCAGGATCACATGGTTTTTGTTGGCATTTTTATACATGACAAGAATCAAGATCACCAAGGTTCATGGAGCCATAGATTTTTATTTTTATTTTTATTTTTATTTTTCATGTTTTTTAACAATAGAGCATTAAACTTCTGGCACGCAAGTAGATGGGTATGTTGTTATCCTTGATATTGCCATGGTGTTTAAGGGTATTGCAGTAATCTTGTTACAGCCTTTTCTGATCCGCTTTGGATTCGGAGTGTAGGTGCGGCCGAGTGAGAGTAGAAAGAGGAGCGATGTGGGAAGCAACGCCAACGGTCAACTCTGACTGATTAACGTTCGTTTTACAATTAATATTTTTTAATAATTAATTTTAATCCTAAGAAAATGACTTATTAACCCTAAAAAAATAAAAAACAAAAACTTTCTCCTTGGCGTACAGGAGGAGTAACTTTGTTTTCCGAATAACGTAACCTTCAATTACGGCCATCTTCTTGTTTTTTGAGTATGTCACTGTCAAACCACCACCGATTGTCCTTCGGTAGGCCACCAGGCGCAGGGATGCTGAGCTTCTGATTGATTTTATGAAAATGTTTTTTAAGAGGTTTCTTGGTAACGTTTTCGGAACAGCATTTTTTAAAGATTTGTAAATTTTTTTAAAAAAAATAATATTTTTATGTTCTTTTGAATCTTTACAGTGTGTTAATTTTAAAAATAAAAAATATTATTATTTTAATATATTTTTTAACAAAAATAAATTTAAAAAAACGATCACGCTCAGTAATTAATAATAACTATCAATATTTATTCTTTCTGCCTGGCAAAATGAGGCCATAAAGATTTCTTAATTTCAGTAAGAGCATCATGGAATCCAAGGAACCTCCATGATTGAAAGTTCTTAATTTCAGTAAGAGCATCATGGATTCGAGGAGCCTCCATGATTAAGATTTCTTTGATTAAAAATGGATGAAAATGAGATGCATGCTCATGGCAGCGTTAATTAGGTTTATCTGGGGATTAATTTTCTTCCGTTAAATTATATGAAGTTTTTTTTCTCATAGCCTCCAGCTTCTAGATTTAACTCAAATGATAAGCATGGAAGTGTATGAATAAGCACTTTATCAATTCACCTGAGATTTACCTACACAGTTTTCCCTTTTTTTTAAAAAAAAGAAAAAGATATCAAGTATTGCAACTGGTGTCGGTGTTCGTGATAAGGATCTAAGCAGTTTCTTTACTCATAAATTACAGGTGTTATATATATATATAGACCCATAAAACACAAATATACCTGCCGTTTGGTAACGCCCGCAAGGTTGAATTGGAAATTAATAAATTATAAGCGAGACAGGTGTTTATTATTAATAAATGGAAATTAAGACACGTCGTTTTTGCTCGGTATCATCTTGACTTGGAATACGAAACTGAAAGATATTCTCGCTTGTATTGAATAATAGCTCCCGGAATGGAAAGCTGGAAAGGAAAATTGAAGAAGAAAGAAAGAACAGGCAGAGTAGTTCTTGTTATGGTGTCTCAGGCCTTACGTGGCAAGTAAAGGAAGGGAAGCCCATGCGAGAAAATGAATGGAAGTTGTTGCTTTCCGTCTCTTGCTGCCTCCATTTATTTTCCAGCCTTACTTGGCTTTAAAGATGCTCATGGGTTGGACGTGAGTCTGCTTTTAACCCCCCGCACTTCCGCCAACAAGAGCCCACGTGAGTCAAAGCGTGCGTGAGCAGCCTCGTTACAATTTAATCCGAACCATATATATCAACCCGCACCTACTTTAAGAGGTAGTTATTTTTTAGATAATTAATTTACAAGGAACGAATATTATCAAAATTAAGCTAAACTTTACCTGAAATATAATATAAATATATATTTAAAATATTTAAATTTATTTCAATACAATATGATGTATACAAATCTTTTTTTTTAGTTTAACGTGAGTGTCCGGATCAGCTTACGCGCACCTCGACTAATTATTATATATACATAATATTAACATAAAACACACATATATGTACATAATATTTATCATTCTATCATTTAATATGCATATACTTCATATATATACTAATTATTATGCTTTTTATTTAATAGTAAATAATAACATATAATGATACCCATTAAATATTTAAAATCTGATGAATAATTTTTAAAATTTTTATTCAATAAATACAAAGACACCTATAGTCTTCCCTGATTATTATCCTCTCCGGTCACCACCATCACCATCAAACTGTGCCGTATCCGCACCAGTATACTATTTATTTCCATTTCCTAACGTCCGTAAGCAGCATTTATCTAAATTATTAGAGGAGAGTCACAAGAATTCACAACTGCCGCCTCAGCTACCCTTTCCCCATGAGGTCCACATCATGTACTAACCATATATATATATATATATATATATGCATGCGTGGCTACATTTGGTGTTTTCTTTTTTTAAGGATCCAGTCCCTTTATCTTAATGGATAGTTGTTAAAAAAGCAAAGAAAACCAGTGATTATAGTTCCACTATGGAGTGTGATTCTCCCCTCTTTTTTTCCATTTATTTTTTTTATTTTTAATCTTATCCTTTATTTTTTTAATTATGATTTAAAGTTGATAATTTATTTTGGTTTTTATATTTTAATTTGAATTTAAAATTCATAATTTATTTTTGTTTTTTTTTTATTGGTTACTGTGATACCAAAAAAACATCTTAGTATCAAGTTTGTGCTTAACTTTATAAAAAAGAAATTGATTTTATTGTTTGTAGGAAATTTAAAATGAGAGTACTAGAATTGAAACAAAGAAAAAAGTATATGCTTTTCTTAAAAAATGTGATGGCCACTCTAGTCCTCTTTTTTATTTTGTTTTTTTTCTTTAATTATCATTTTTTTTCAATTTGATCCTTTAATGTTGTGCTGATTGAGATTTGAGATTTGTTAGTTTGTTTCAATTTATTTTTTATATAGTTATCTCAATTTCAAGAAAATATTGCGCCTTTGGGTTGGTGTTTCATGAAGAAAAAAAAATTTATTGTTTGAGAAAGATTGAAATGAAGGGACCAAAATTAAAACAAATATAAAAAATAAGAGGCCTTATATAAAAAAAATTATGTCAACGCTTTTTTGCTTATTTTTGTCTTTGATTTTTATTAAATTTCCTTTTTGGTCCTTTTAGTTTGGAAATTTAACCGTTTGGTTTAAAATTTATTTTGATTATATTTTAATCTTTAATTTTGTTGGAGAGAGAAAGAGAGATTAAAAAACAAAAAAATAAAAGAGAAAGTTGATGAATGACCACTTTTCAACAACGAAACTCATTGTTTTTAGTGTTAATAAGTTTCATTTAACGAGGAAAGTTCTCTTTAGATCTTTTTTTCCCTTTATCTTGCCAAAAAAAATCTATTTGGGCTCATAATGTTTTTTGAATTCAAGTTGATTTTTTATTTTTCAAACTATTAAATACCAAAAAATGAGTTTATTGAGTATCTAGGATATTTCTTGCGTGTTTTTAGCTTGAAAAAAAGAGCAACAATAGCAATTCTAAACTAATCAAATATTAAATGATGAAATTAAAAAAATAATTTTAACTATACAAAAGGATCCAAAACAAAAAAAATAGCAATTAAAAAAATAAGGATAAAAAAATAAAAAATAAAATCGATTTTTTTATGGAAAAGTGAAATTGAAGTGAAAAGTCAATTTAACAAAAGGACCTAAAAGAAAATAAAAAAAAATTAAAAGAATAAGGATCAAATTAAAAAAATAATATATCACATATTGAGATTGAAAAATAAAATTGAAAGCAAATCAAAACTTCATATAAGAGCCAAGAATAAAAATAAAAAATCAAAAGAATAAAGACTGAAATTGAAATCTCCATAAATAAAAGAAAAACTCTGAAATTTCTCATGATCAGCGTGAATTTCAAAGGAACGAGAGAGAGAAGATGGAAAAAAATAAGAAAGTATTGCCGACAACAAATCGCATCAGCATCGACCATACGCACCACTCCAAAAACAGAGGAAGTCGCGAAGATTCTGGCAACATGATAAAATGACATTTCTGACAGTTAGAAAGTGTCGCTCGAAGAATACAGACTCCTATCACGTGCCATCTATCTTTTATTTTTAATTATATTTTATATTTATAAAAATACAAAATTAATCACCCTTATCCAACATATGATTACAACATTATTATGCTATTAGTCCCAATAGCAGGTTCAAAGATTTTTGCTGGGAATGATAAAACTATTATTACGCTGTTTCAGGGAATAGTAAACACGAGTCTAGGTTAACAGTGTTTTCCATGGGGATTTAGCTTTTGTTAATTAATAATTAATTTCTGCACTTCTATGTGAAAGTAAGTCCATGCGATGTGCATTAACATCTGCCTACGTTATCCGATGAAATAAAGGACCAATTCCTATTCCTCAGATGTCAGATCAAATCAAGTATAACAAATTTACTATGCTACTGTATAAGAAATTAATATTTTCTATAACTTCAATTTTTTTTTTGTTGCAATAATATTGTCACTTGATGTTTCACTGTCTACCCCACCTGAAATTAAGATCTTCCACTGTCTGTCCTCCTTGTCACCTGTACGAGGAGGTGAGAATTTTAGATGCAGTGATCATGAATTAATTAATTGAAATTGTATTTTTGGCTAGGAAGTCTAATCATACCATGCTTGGTTATCGTGTCCACAAGATTTCTGGCCCTTCCGGCCCGTGTGGAAGTTCCAAAGCTCTAATCAAAGAATTAAAGTACAATCTTTATTATTATCGATGTTTTTTTTAAAAAAAAATCCATAGAGTGAAAATGATCTCTTCTCGGAAGAGGGAAAAAAAGAGTCGGAGACAGGCATCCATCTCGAGAGAAGTTTAAGTGGGAACTACAGAGACGTCGATGCCCGTGACAATACGTGTAGGGAAGATGGTGATAATCAATAGATGGTCACCTTCAACCTTTCCACCATACATTGTCTTGAGAAGGACCATTAACCCTCTTCTTCTTCATCATTGCTTCCCACTTTCATGTTTTCCCTAAGTTACATAGCCTTGCGATTTATGGGTCCAAATCCTTAGTACATTTAATTATAAACATCATGTTGTAAGCAACAAAGACCTTTCTTAGGCTATCATCAACAGAATCTCACATGAAAGTTAATTTGTGCCATTAAGAACCTAAAAGGACGTAAAAGGAAAGATTATCCATCAAATCAAGCACGAGAAGTATAGTCCTCCTAACTATCGTGGAGCGATGGACACAATCAAGTTTGTGATCGCATAGTCCCGCCTACCCCCCCATTTTACTTTGCTTTTTGTGGTGTTAAGAGCTCAGCATAATTTCTTTTTTGTTGCTTTCGAGTAAGCCATTATTTCTTAATCTGTGTTACCTTGGATTCGGAAATGAAGAGGAACAAACACAACTGGCGTTTAATCCTCTCGATATTTTGAGAAAACAGGATTCATGTTCACAAAAGGTAGGCTGAAGGAGACAAAAGCAGGGATCAAAAGCTGACTCACGAGGCATGCAGTTGCAGGCCCTGTATTGTTCATTTAGGAAATGACGCGGTACCAGAATCTTATTCCAAGCAAACCTGCAAAACGAAACAGTTCTATTCCAGAGAAAAATGTTAAGGCTATTCTACTAATTGCTCCATTTAAAAGATATAAGAAACGACCAAATGTCGATGAAGTTCAAATCTTATCGCACATAATTTCTTTGATGGACAGACCTAAGTAACATAAATGAAAAACTATATATATGAGCTAGATATGTGAAGAACTTCACACAAAGAATTGAGTATTTCAGGGCTACGTACTTTCTTATCTTAGGCTGGTAGGTGAGTTTTTTAACAAAACAAGTCTCATATGGGTACATTGAATACAATGGGGTTTGAATTAAGAAAATGTAGGAGAAAAAAATATGCACGGTAAATAAAAAATAGTAAGGAAATGTAAGAGAAATTGTATGTTGTAAGAATTTTTTGCTTGATTGTTTATGGTCCTAAGACTTGTTGGGTGGTTGTTTGTGGTTTTAGGAGTTGGTGAATTGTTGTTGGTGATTCAAGTAATTATTGGATGGTAAATATTGGTGGTTTATGGAATTATTGGTTATATATTAGATTGCATGGCCTAGCCTTTAATGGCTATATATTGAGTCAAAGACCTA
Organism: Populus trichocarpa; assembly: GCF_000002775.5. Taxonomy (NCBI): domain Eukaryota; kingdom Viridiplantae; phylum Streptophyta; class Magnoliopsida; order Malpighiales; family Salicaceae; genus Populus; species Populus trichocarpa. Next base: position 14,456,833 of record NC_037287.2, on the reverse strand, counting down.
TCTTCTCTTTTCTTACATTTAGGTGGATATATTTAGACACTTGGTTTCTTTAACTTATATTACGGAGAAGAAAATTAATTTTCTGGAAAATTAAATCATTAGGTGTGAAGTCAGGAAATGTTGGTGACAATATTGTCCTATAAAATTAAGGATTTTTGTACCATGGGTGTTATCGGTAGAAATATTGATCAATTACAGTATTATAAATAATCAATGGTTAATAAAATAGTGTTTTTACTTCATAGAAAAGATATTGCATGCATAGAACAAGATATGTGGAAAGCTTGTGCGTGATTTATGAGAACTTAAAAAAAATATATTGAGGTGTGTGTAAGGGTAAGATTTGACAAACCAAACTAGTGACTCGGGATTGAATATCAATGTAGATTTCTAACCATTTAAGCATGACCCCAAACAACTAAAAAACCGCTTGATCTAGGGATGCTTAGTCATTTTATGCATGCAATACACGAACCAAATTTATTTATTTTTACACTTGTACCATCAATATCAATATGTATAATTAAGGTTATTTTAGGAAACATTCATTCATGAAAACTTATCAAAATAATTTATTTAACAAGGAGGATTTAGTTCAATGGATATGTAAGTTCACTTTACTTAATTTATCAACCTGAACCTCTCATTTGTTAAAGAACAAAAAACAAACAAAGAGAGGGATCGAAGCGTGAAAAAGATCAAATAGAATGTGATTATGGTATTAAAGTTACTTGAGATTTTTCACTTTAGCTTTTTAACACGATAGGATAACACATAAATTGGTAGCGTCGCTATGCTCTGCAAAAAGAAAATTAAAGATACGAAGACCAGGAATTAGAAATTAAAATAAGATGTGTATCCAAATCAAGAGAGGAGATCGAGAAAGAGAGAAAGGAAGGAAGAAATCATGAGGGAGCGTCTGCACACACATGAGAGACAACAGAAGGTGCTCACGTGAAGGTGGTCGACCCCATTAGAGAGACACTACCAGGGAGGTCCAAAAGAGGCCAGGCCTTTCTCGAGGATGGCTATCATCACATCTCATGATTTGCTTTGCCCCATTTTTCTCCCCTCGAGGCAGCGCGCTATCATCTGTTAGTTAATGAGAGAAGGCTGGCAAGCACAGATGCAAAGGTATGTTCTGTGTGCAAGTGTCACGAAATCACGTGCAAAGACAACCTAAAAGCCTACAGATCTCACTTGATTAAAGACATCCTGTGTTTCTGTCTTAATTGTGAGCTGAAATTGGTTGTGGGGCATGGTTAATAGTAAAGAGTCATGATTAAGAGCAGAAGATTTTGTATCGAATTCGCCGGCATCATCAACTATTTTCTAATTAATTTTGCCTAGCTTTCTGCGTTGGTTAATTAGTTTTTTTTTTCTCTCTTGAGATATAGATTTCTTTCAAAAAAAAAAAAAGGAGAAAGAGATCCGTTGCCATGCAAGTTGATTGAAATTGAATTTTACTCGCACAAAAGATATGACCCCAAAAAATGAAAGGAAATTCAAGCTTGGGCCTTGGAGTTGTATGTTGTTTATATAATCCAGCAAGCGAGAAATCTAGTAATCGAACCAACTTAAAGAATTAAGCATTTAGGAAAAGCTAAGTACAATCGGTGCCGTCTAGCTCAAGAAAGATGACGGGAAAGTGAAAATAGTTGCTATGGGCCTACAGACAATCCCGAATTGCACGGTAAAGATTGGGACAGCCCCGGAGAGATAAGATAAAGGGCAAAAGATGTTAGGACAAGACCTGGGCTCAGGTCATGTCTTATGAAGCCCTTATAGGCCCATTTCATTTGGATGAGATTAGGTGTGCTCCTGCGCTACGCCGGGAGGCCAGATATATATATTTTTTTTGCGTAAAAAATAATATTGATAAGAAAAAAAATATGTGAGTTGGGTCGAACAAGTTAAATAAATTTGTTTTATTTTCATTAAACCATAAAAAATGATCATAATAACTTGAAATTTTTATTTTTTGAAAAGGGACAAACAATGCAACACAATTCTCAACTCATTAAATATATAATGACAAAAATGATTGAAAAAAGATATTAAAAAAATCAGCTCAAGTCGGCATGACAAACCTATAACCTGGATAATAAGAGGGTAATTAATCAGGTTATCCCACTAGAACCACATGCAAGGTCATAAGATCGGGCTAATCTGATAGAAAAAAAAATAAAAAAAATCATAAAGCCCATTAAAAAAAACACGATATCAACTCATGATCCAAGTCATTAGATCAGAAACATCATATTTGAAAAAATCATGAAACCTAATTATAAACCAATCAAATATTCAAGATGAAATTGGAATTTTTTTTTCAAATACACAGAATTCAAAACAAAAAAATATCAATGAAAATAATAAGGATCAAAATTGGCATACAAAATAAATGCCATTTTTTATTGAATGGTCAAACTAAAAGAAATAATTTAACAAAAGGAAATAAAAAATAATTAAAATAACGAGGATCAAAATTGAAATAAAAAATAAAGCCAAATTTTTTTTATTAAATGGTGAATTTGAAAAGAAGAATTAATTTTTAAAAAAATGAGGACCAAATTAGAAAAAAAATATCACAAATTAGGATTGGATAAATCAAAATTTTACAAAAGAATCAAGAACAAAAATTATAAATCAAAAGAATAAGGACTGAAGTGAAAATTTTCATAAATCAGAGGATAATTTTAAAATTGCGCATGACCAAGTATATTTCAAGTGAAGGAAAGAGAAAAGAAGGAAAGCGTCACTGAAGACAAATTGTGTCGCCATCAGCCACACGAGTTGCCACAAAAAAGAGAGAACGGAGCAATGCTTATTTTAGTTGCTGAGAGACACCACAAGTGTTGCTCAAAAGACGGAGGTGTTTTCCATAAGTTGTATATATGAGTCATCTTTGATTTTTATTATTTTTTATTTATTAAAATACCAAATTGCTTCTTAATTAATATGATAATAATAAAAAGTCATTATAAAAATAAAATTTTTTTTATTAATCGTTTCATTGTGCTTTTAAAATTGTGAAAAAAATTAATGGTTTGAGTTGCAGTCGATAGATATCCTTGTACCAAAAGACCCTAAATAAATCAGGCCCGCATGAGTACGCGTTGTGCCACCAGGCCTAACCTTGCCAGGAAATAAAAAGGGAAATAGAAAGCCTTGGATATGGTGTGTCATCATGTACATAACACTTCGTCCACTGATTCATCTTCCTCATTATCGAAATCAGGCTGCGTTGCAAGAACCTGACAAAATTGCTCCGACCACCACCAAAATCAATTTTTATGGTTTTATTATTCTACAAAAAATATACATCCATGCTTACCTCAGACGCTAAACTCAAATCTAACCCAAAAAATTATTTATAAACAACTATTTTAGATTAAAATCTAACTTTGTTTTTGACCGGTATCACGCTCGAATTCCACCAGCCATCGCCGGATTCCAGTGACATTTTCTCTCTGTTTTTTTTTTAAGAAAATAAAAGCCGTATAGTAATTGACTTTGAAGAATAAATATTTTTGTGCTGTGGGGCATATTATAATACAAAGCTTCTGGACCCTTCATAATTAATTTATACACGTGTCATGATTGCATTTATGACCAAGGCACCGCGGAAGTCACCAACAGTTATATAATTGACCAGTGGACTCCGCGGCCGTAGTTGGAAAAATCATGTAAAGTTAATAAAATAATTACGAGGTTATTGAGAATTTTCTTTTAAATCTTAATTAAGAAAAGATATAGTTTATATTTAAAAGAAAAACCTTACTTTTCTTTCCCCCAATTTTCAAACATTTATCGCATAAAGCTTTCACAATACATTAAAACGAAATTATTCATTGCATCAATGGGTGGATCAAATTTCCAACCAACCCTAATAATACTTCATAGGATCTGGGCATACCCTAATTCTAAACATTTATCGCATAAACATTTATCGCAACCAACCAACCCTAATTCTAAACGTCTCAACTATATTTTATTTATATGACTGTAGCCGGCCTAGGCAAGCTGGCCGGCCGGCCTGTACACCTATTTCTTTACTCGTCCCTCTCTTATAAGTTGAATATCAATCTCTTCATGCAATCACAGCAATCTTTCACCATATTTCTCTGAACTGTAACTGCACTCCCTCTCACATTATTATCATTACCTCGACGCTACCTGGATTCAAGGAACCCGACATAAGAACAATATGAGGCAAGCTGGGACATACTCAGGAATACTTTCTGGTGGTTTATCTGGAAAAACTGGGCCTCACTCATTGCCATTGGCAAGAATCAAGAAGATCATGAAGAAATCCGGTGATGATGTGAAGATGATATCTGGTGAGGCCCCAATTGTGTTCTCAAAAGCATGTGAACTCTTCATCGAGGAGTTAACACAAAGGTCTTGGATGATCACCATCCAAGGCAAGAGGAGGACACTTCACAAAGAGGATGTGGCCTCTGCTGTTACAGCAACAGATATCTTTGACTTTCTTGTCAACTTGGTGTCTAATTCCAGCCACTCCATGGATATTAATCCTGTGGAAATCGAAAACAACTAGCAAATAACAAGACCTTCACCCCCTCCCAACCTAAGTACGAACTTCCATAATTAAACTGTACGATCTCCTAAATTTAGTCGATGTTTTCCTTCCTCTACTTGATCTACCCGAAGTGACATAATGCACTCCTTTTCTGGTAAGATTATTTTAATATACATAACGCACAAAACAAATTAGCAATGGTGGGTGAGTGTAGATCCCCCAGCTATCTCTGTATGCTTGGATCATTTGATCATTACCAAATTGCAAACTCTAAATTTGAGCACACACATTGATGTCTGATTTCATTTCATTTCATTCTATTTATTTAACCACACGATGTCCAAATTAAATGAATAGTTTCTTTTCTGTTATTATTTCTTTTCCTCCTCTTTTTTATCGTGAAAAACAATGCAGGATCACCCACAGATCGAATACCTCCCATGATGTAGACCAAATACATGCCAAAGACTACCATTGTCTTTTCCTGGGGTTACTAGCAATAGTATTTAGATGTAGTTAATTAGATGGCCTATTTTAACCAAATTCTATGGAAGTAAAAGCTGAGTTGGTGATGGTTCCTGATAAAAAAAACAAACCGGTGGTCAACCGTCCAGCACAATCCCAGTGATCCTTTACCTATTGTCGTACGTACGTGATCTCTCTCACACACCTAGTAAGAAATTGAATCAATGCAAGAAACAAAGTCGTTCACCTTCGTAAGAGTCGTGTGTGCGTGTGTGTATGACCTTAAGCTTAATGCAAAACGTGATTAATTTAATTAGATGTTATTAGTTATCGTGCCCGCATTATACTGTGAGCAAAATCTAGAAGAGGTGGTGCATTATTGTCCACCGATTTAAAAAAAAAAACTATTAATTGCAATATATTTTTTTATTTTTTTATATAAAAATATGTTTTTTTTAATTTATTTCATCCTTTAACATTTTATTTATTAAATATTAGTTTTTATGATTTGTTGTTGTTTGCTTTCCATGTGACTATTTTAGTCACATGATATTTCGTGAGTTTGGTAAATTAATTTAGTTGACTTGAGTTTTATTTTTCTATTTTTAATTGGTATTTTTTTTTTAATTTCATCTTTCAATATTGAATTGATTAGGAATTAGAGTTTATGATCTATTTTGATTTGCTTTCTAAGATGTTATCCTAATCTCATGACTTGAGTTATGGATTTTGCAAGTTAACCCGCGCAGACACATGTCGTTTTATTGTGTTATTTTTTATATTGATTTTTTTTTTCAAATTTTATCATTCAAAAATAGGTTTATTAGAAATTGAATTTCATAATTCATTTACGCTTATTTTCTATGAGGTTATTATAGTTTTATGATCTAAGTTGCAGGTTTGGTGAGTTAACTCGGACTATTTTTTGATTTACTTTTTATGAGATTTTCCCGGTCTCATAACCTAGTTTATGGGTTTGGCGAGTTAATCCGACTTCACTCGATTGGTTCTTTTGTGTTTTTTTTTTAATTGATTTTTTTTAATTTCATCATTTAACATTTGATTGATTGGAAAATAGGCTTCATAATTTATTTCAATTTACTTTATATGGAATTATTCTAGTTTCATGGTCCGAGTTATGGATTTGATAGGTTAACTAGGGTTAAGTTTTCTTCTTCTTTTTTTAATTGATTTTTTTTCAATTTCATTCTTCAAGATTGAGTTGATTAGAAATTAAACTTCATAATTTGTTTCAATTTGTTTTATATGAGGTTATCACGGTCTCAAAACTAAAATCATGGATTTGATAAGTTATCCTGTGTTGATCCAGGTCAATCTAATATGTTATTGTTTTAATATTTTTTTAAAAATAATATTGTTTTGAATTTTTTTAATCAAATTAGATTTTTACTTATTGTTATTATCTTTGAACCCATCAATTTAACTGAGCTACTTCAAACCAATCCTCCCACAATTTATTTTTTCTACTTAAAAAAAACATTAACAATACTTGAACATTTCCTTTTATATTAAAAAAAAAATGATGGAACCGGAGCAAAACTAAAGGAAATTGGGCCAGGAGCTTCTAAAAATGATTAGTGAATTCTGTGAATGAGAATTGTCCAAAAAGGGCTCGACACTCGCTCAATCGAATTTCTAAAATTTAAAATTAAATAAACAAGGAAAAATTGTCAGAAGTGGGATTTGAACCCACGCCCTCTCACGAGGACCAGAACTTGAGTCTGGCGCCTTAGACCACTCGGCCATCCTGACACTATACGACAATCTGGAGACTATTGGTTATATTAATAATAATATTCGTAAAAACTAACTTCCTCATAATAATCACACATGGTCCCTCAAGAAGTTGCATTTGGTCGAATCTATATTAAAAAACATTTAACCCAACCCACCGAATAGCAAAAAACACCAATCTATAAGAGCATGCTTTCTCAATTCCAAGCCCGAAGGAGATAGAAGACAGCCTCCCTCTGCCAAGCCCGAGTACATGAATGACCAATGGGGCATAAATCTTTAAAGACGGCCCAATTCAACATAAGAAATGCAGATGACGCGTACTGATCTTCGACCTGATGATGACCATTGCGAACTCACTCCCTCGCTTGCTGCAGACATTAAAACACAGAAAATTCATGCAAGCCTGGTTAATAATTATTTTTATCATGGAGTGGTAATATGCTAAAGTTAATAAATAACGCACCCATTACTGGCGATTTGGCATACGCTTCCATGTATTTTACTCATGCTCTACATCTGGATAATTGTTATAACTAAACTAAACCCACAGAGACTGTTTGATTAACACTACATTATATAGTACGACAATGCCTATGCTGAGAAGCAGATGAAGAGTACACTTTCACTAAGGCCACTGGCAACCAAGAACTCATTCTCTAGCCGAAATGGTGATGGATGGACTCTCTTGATCTCTTCTGCATTTCTCTTGCTTGATTCCTCTGTCCTTTTTTCGGCAATTGCAGCTCCCCTTTTTTCTCTTCTTCTCCGCATAACATACTCTTCAGGAATAAACACATCCATTAATTATATAAAAGGATGATAAATGAGTTTAATTAGTTGTAGCAAAGTGTTACAGTACTTGAGCATGTATGTGGCGAGAGGAGTGAGATGTATTTATAGGAAAACAGAAGTGGGGAGGGATACCATGGACGTTGACGCCCATGTATTTTATTCAAACAAGCAAACACTCGTTAATTTTATGAAGTTGCCAAGATGCAAAGATACATACCAGTTTTGAGGAAGTTTTTGGCCTTGTTGCATGCGTGTAACACATTGAGGAGAGTAGGGAAAACAACAGTATGTGAAAAGGCAGCCATAAGTCTTAGAGACAACTATATAGATTCTTTGTACACGCTACGCAAATGGTTATGTTATTTTTTTTTAATTTTTTTAAAAATATAAAGATATTAGAAAGTAAAAGATTTGATGTTTACGAGAAAAAAATATATTAAATAATATTTTATTTTAAAAATATTAAGATAACGACACATTAAATTGACTTAGATCAACTATAGTTAACCCATGAAACCTGCAATCCAGGACATGAGACATTGATAATCTCATGACCCAAATCGAAACAAAATAGAGAGCTCAATTCTAATCAACCAATATTGAAGGCCAAAATGATAAAAAAAAAATAGTCAATAAAAAAAAGATAAAAAAATAACTAAAATAAACCTAGATTGGTGGCCAGCACCACGTTATGGATACTGACCCACTACTAGAAAGAGCTCACCGAGACGGTTGTAATGTCATTGTGAAAGGCTGCATGATGACACTAAAAGAGATCACATGAGTCGCTTGAGTAAGGACCCCAAATTAAAGCAAAATATCATGAAATGAGCACACAATACTTATATTTAAGAAATTAATTTAATTTAATTAAAAAATTCTTTTCTAAAAGCTAAATTTAACAAAGAATAACAAATAAAAGGGTCTGAGATAACTCAAGTTATTTTTAAAATTAGTTGAAAATCCTATAGAAAGCAAATAAAAACTAACGGGGCTTAATCCCAATTAAATCAAATGTTAAAGGATAAAATTGAAAAAACATGAACTTGAAAACAAGAAAAAAAAAACAAATGAACCCTGACGTATCTCTTAAACCTACGTTAATCTTTCAAATTCATAACCTGTTAAATCCTAGACCCGAGCTCAATCAAGAAGCCCAATTAAATGATGAAGGATGGAATCGGAAAAATAAAATAAATTTAAAAAATCTATCAAAGTAAAAACAATAGCAATAAAAAATGAAGGATGAGAAATTGGAATCTTAAATAAAATAAATAGCAATTAAAAGGATGAAAACCAAATCTGATAGATTAAAAAAAATAAAGGGGGTTGAAATTGAAAAAAACATTTCAATTATATAAAATAATTCAAATAAAAAATTATCAATTGAAAGAATAGAGACTAAATTTAAAGAAAAAATAAATTGAAGGGTTGTTCTGAAATTTTGGATGGTGAGACACGAAAAACAAGGAAGAGAGAGAAAAAAAAATCAATCAGTGCCAAGCCAGGAAAAATTATGCCACACTTGCCATCCAAGGAGAATATGGATCCCGCCTTGACAAATTGAAAAACACCAAGAAAATCTAATTTTTGTTGTCATAATGTGTAACTTAAATATGATAGGTGACTTACTTGCTGGCGCGTTCAATACACATGCCAACCATTATTTTTAAATATATTTATTAAAATACTAAATTGCTACTTATAAAAAAGCATGATAATAACAAAACAAAAAAAAAATCCAAAATGAAAGTATGAACAAGCCCTTGGAGGCAAGATAATTTTTTTTTTAATTTTAAGAGCAAGAAAGTTATTTTATTACGCTATGAAAAGTAAAATATAAAAAAGCCACTAGACTCAAGCTAAAATATTATTTTTGCTTTCCATTATAATTAAGTAATTATATTGTGCAAAATAATTTGAAAGACCTAGTTTCTCGATTAATTTTATAATATCAAAAGTACTCTGCCACTCTTATAAAGAGTGGGAATGTATAATTTTTTTAAGGGTTTATGTCGAAGAAAAACAAATTCTAAAAAAATGAGCTATTACACATTCTTTCAAGATGACTGCTTCTATGTGGTTGCTCATATGATGGCCACTGGAGGCTTACATAGTCGTTAACTTCAGGGCCCGTGGGATTAGTCGAAGTGCGCGCAAGCTAGCCCGGACACCCACGTTAAACTAAAAAAAAAAAGGATGACTGCTCCTGGAAAAACCACTTGGTTGTTTCTGCACCACTACCTCTTTTATGAAAAAAAAGAATTAGGAAGATGAGTTCTTCTTTCTTTTATCACTTAGGAGCCGTGCGAGATAAAAATCTCATGCACAGTTATGGTTTAAGAGGTTTACGTAAAAGAGTGGCGATGTAACTAGGAATACTGGGTTTGCTTATTATCCTCAAAATACTCATCATTCGAGAGCCTGTCAATTATTGGTACCATATGAAAAAAAAAAAAAATTTCTCTACTCTAATTCAATTTAATTATATTTTTAAATTTAGATTTAATTAATAAATAAGTTGAATTTACATACATAAAAAATAAAAAATTCAATTTATTTTATTTTCTACATTACCGTCCTACGTCACCTTCATCTTATTCCTTCAAATATTTCTAAAAGTAATGTTGAGTAGATGCTTATCTTTTTAAAAAATATTAATTATTTATTTTATATGTAGTAAATTTAAGGGTTAACATCTAGTTTATTTTTATTATTTTTAGAGTTTGAATTTCATTTAAAATTCAATTCTTAAACTTCAAAATGATTGAAAATGTAAATCTCATTTAAATTTTTTATATATATTCCAAACAATGTTAGTGAAAGCTGAATCCGCAAACCACGTGTCTGACAACGATTCTCTTAGAGTGTTTGGTATTGCATGTGGTTATATTATTGTTTTTAAAAAATTTGAATTTGTTTTTTTTAAATTATTATTTTTTTGTATTTTTAAGTCGTTTTGATAGGGTAATGTTAAAAATAAATTTTTAGAAATAAAAAAATTATTTTAATATATTCATAAATAAAAAATACTTTGAAAATTAGTTAAACAGTCTCCTGATACCATTAGTTCATAATTCATGCGCTGAGACGGTAAGAAACCTGTTCCCTTGACAAGGATCTTGACGTATTTTAATTAATCAAGTCACAACACTTCTCAGTGTGCAAGAAAAGAAATAAGAAAAGATTACACTGCTTAAATGAGTGTTGAATCACAGGGCTCCGGACCCTTCTGTGTCTGAACTTTCAAGTCAAAAGCATTCCATGGTCGGTTTTGTTAGGTTAGCTGTCCTAATGTGTATGAGATAGTGTATATAATTGCCTCGAGACATCATGAAAGGTGATTTCCACAGCAAATTTAGTGTACAGATGAATCATAAATGTATGACATTGTGTGAATTTTTTCTTTAATTTGAATTATGTTTTTATGACATGATGGGTTAAAGTTTAATAAAATTACTTAAATCATAATTAATGTTAGGTCCCATCGATCTCCTTGCACGGGGCATCAGACAAGCTTCGACTCTTGATAATTTTTTCTTTTAGGAAAATTAATTGTGGCCTGAATTATTTTGAAGCTTTTCAAACTTCCAAATTTCTCAAGAACATTAGCCCTCTCCATCGATTATTTATCGTGTAACTCATGATAGGTGCAGATGTTTTTTGGTATCTTCCCTCTGAAGAATTTAACTTTAAAATGGAATAATTCATTGACATATATTACTTATTTATTTTCCTTAAATATTATCTCTGTGAGATCTTAAAGCAGTGCAGGCTTTAATTTTTCTGGATCTTATCCGTTAGGCTTTAAGACAGTTCTACAGTATTGGTTTTTATAAAGCTATTGGATGAACTCGAAGGAATTAATTTTAGAAATACCATTTCCTTGATGTTAAGTGATTTTCAGGATAGTTTCTGTGATTATTTTGAGCAGCCATATAGTTTTTTTAGTAGACATTCAACTCAACATCGATGGATCATAACCAAGATTAATTTATCTTTCATCTAGTTATATTTTGTTGGATGGTTCTTGTTTCAATTCAATTATCACCATGTTTAGATATTTGATCAATTAATTGATCTTCACCCAAACACGCCTCAGCTCATAGAAAATGAGTGGTTTTTGTCCATGAGAGTGGGATTTGATATCCTATATGCATGGAAAGTGCAGGTGAAGATAAAATCCAAAAAATGAAGAAGAAAAGATTCAGAAGATTTCAGCATCATTAACTCAAGGAGATGTTCACTTCTCACCTACTACTTATCACGAGGGATTTCATAATTCGTTCAGCTCGAAATCTTTGTAGACCCAACTAGTTTGACGCTTCTTTATGGTTGTAAAGCTACCTTCAAGGATGTAAGCAGCTTACCTGCGTCCTAGTTCCTACCATACCTCCTAACCAGTCCTTTATTATCAAGGGTAAACCTCTTTTTTGCCCCTGCCCTTCGTTTGGTATCAAACAATCTTTAGAGAGAGAGAGAGAGAGATTTGAGAGGAAACAAAAGAGGAAAAGCAATGAAAGTTAAAATGAAATATGAAAAGAGGCGGTCTTTATTTAGTAGTGGAGGATAAACTAAAACTGTAAGAATAATATTGGAAAATTATAAATTATGTGGGTAGAGGTGGAATATTTATGAATCGATTGTTTATTAAAATTTCTATTTGAAAAGGATTCATCCCCGAAATGACTGCCAATGCTTCATTACCCTTAATTCTATATGTAGAATTTATATTCGTTGAAGAAAATATATAAATGCAGAGATTCTCAGGAAACATAGGCGTTAAAGTTAAGGTTGTTGCCAAGTGGCCCAAGTCGGCTATCCAACCTGTTTTGTCTTTCTTTTCCTTTTTTTTTGTTCCTTAACAGTCAAACAATTTCCATAATGACTGATTCCGATTAATTTTAGGGTATATCCTAAAAATAACACGTTTTCAAGCTTTTCCTCTCATTTGCTCTTGGTGTTCTTTCTTTATTTTCGTCCGAAGATTGCACCTCTGTTAGCAAGGGACATCCTCCTGTCTGTGGAACACTCTTCTCGTTTCAGGTATGAACATAACGTTAATAATCTCAAAGCAAAACCCTTTCCATTGGATGCTAACAGCTCATTGTTTTATAAGACTCACCTCTCCTGATGATTCAATACATGAAATGCTTGAAAGTTGAGAATAATATAAATTAAGTAAATCGCTTTCTTATGATATTGAAAAATAGCTAGTCTATATCTACATGTCTTGAATGTCACACATGGACTACCATATTGTAATGATTTGGCAGTTGCTCGATGTAGATTGGATGAACTTTTGGATCCATAAATATGTTAACCAAAAGAAGACAAAAGCATAGCTTTTTCCTTCCTGAGAAAGTTCAAAGAACCCCACAAATAAATTTGCTTTTTTGTCCATACCCAACTTCCATTTGTACCTACCACAATCCAGCGATATTTACAACAGTTTCTTTCTTTCTCTGTTAGATGGTAATCTTTATAGGATTTTTCGTTTAGTATTTGGTGATAGTTATTGTTGTAAATTGTTTTTTGGGTCTCTGTGGTGAAATTCAAAATAGTACTTTATGGGGGAGGAGGAGCACGAGAAAGCTGAATCTAAGGCAGTCTCTCTGCCTACACCAGCTAAAGAGCATGGACCTGTTAAAGAAGAGAAAGAAGCCTCTTTAAATGATGCTGCTAATGAGAAGAACTTGGTCCCAGTTTCTGAAAGTATGTTCTCTTTTTATTCTTCTCCTGAGAAATTAACATAGAAAGAGAGGAAAGGGGAAGTTTAATAGTTTAATTATTGAGGTTTTTTTATATTTTATTTTTGTGCATGTTACTATAAGTTCCCTAGTTATATGATTGAATCTTCAATGTATCAGATGCTGCAGATACAACTGCTGCTGAAAACGTTTCAGGGGGATCGAATAACAGAGGTGTGTGCAGGATATCATTTGAAGTTACTGCTCTCAAATTTGATATTTTTCTTTTTGACAGAACATATTGATTTATATCTATCTTCAGATATAATCCTTTCAAGGGTTGAAACGGAGAAAAGATATGCTCTAATTAAAGCATGGGTAGAAAATGAGAAGGCTAAAGTGGAGAACAAGTAAGAGACTGTTTCTAAAGCTTTGAACTATCCATCTTTCAGTATTGACATAAAGCAGGCCTCCCCACACCCAGGTTATCAAATCAAGCATAAAAGCATGCTTGAAATGACTCGGGTTCAATCGATTTATCAAACTACTTGCACTATGTACATCTTTGCTAGGGTCTGAAGTTCTCCAGAATTAGAATTTTACTGCATGGAAAGTACATTCAAGCCAATAATTGGCCAGCTTTTTTGTCATCCAACATCAAATAATGTATTTGAAAGTCCCTGGGATTGGGTCTAGGAATCCAAACATATTAGGCTATAAAAATGCATCATTAGAAGAAATTTTCTGAACCAGATCACACACTGTTAAGCTATAAAATCACCAAGAGAGAAACTCCATTACTATTGCCATAGAAGTAAAGTTCATTGTCGTCAGCACATGCTTCAGATATGTAAATGCGAAGACGCTCAATAAATATCTATGTGTGTGTGATACTTGATAGTTTGGTTAGAATTTCCATTTTCAAATGTCTATAGAATTCATCTATACTCTCCAAAGGTGAAAGGTCCATCTTAGATGATTCACGATGTCCTCTTTAAACAAGGATTTTTGCATTTGATTCAGTCTGCAAGTAGGACGTAAATCTTGGCTTCATAAAGCTTTCAATTCCTACTCAATGATGACTTTCAGAGCTTGGTTCTGAGCTAGTTATACACACTGAATTTTCAAATAGGGCTCACAAAAAACTCTCTGCCATTGGATCATGGGAGACAACCAAGAAAGTATCGGTGGAGGCAAAAATAATGAAGTTTGAGGTAATAAACTTATGAACTGAAGTATCGTTCGCGTAATATCGCATCTTCATTTTCTTTACCACTTAATAAACTGCATAGACGTTCAAAGTTCTTGTGTAACATACTGTTGCGATGAACTATTGATTTAAAAGTGTCTCGATTAATTTGTGGCATGATAGGAAAAACTGGAAAGGAAGAAGGCTGAATATGAAGAGAAAATGAAGAACAAAGCAGCCGAACTCCACAAGGCAGCTGAAGAGAAGAAAGCAATGATTGAAGCGAAAAAAAGCGAAGAATGTCTCAAGGTAGAGGAAACCGCGGCGAAATTCCGAGCAACCGGGTATACACCAAAGAAGTTTCTTGGATGCTTTAGTAGCTAAGTTGTTCTGGAAAATCCTGAAGAACGTGGGGGGGGGGGGGGGGGGGGATTGCCAGAAAGGATTTTAAAATTGAGTTTGCTTCGATTTTGGCTTGTTTGTTGGTCAATTCTCTAATTGTCTTCTGATATTGTAAAATTTGGTAACTGGGTGTGCGTGCAAGTACTGTTACATCACCCAAGTTATGTCATGAACCAAGCTTGGGTTTTGATATTTCCTTTTGTGTGAGTAGACGTTTCTCCAGTCGAGGAAAACAAAAATGAATTAAACTATGTTATCCATAATCCAATTTAACTTCTTAAGCTAACGTTCTCAACCCCAGAAGAATATTTGGTAGAGAATAAGAAAATTTCAAATCAATTGAAATTATCAAAATTCTCACAGTTCCAGTTCCAGTTCCCATGGAACTCTTTTACAGGTCATTTATCATTTTCTCTCCTCTCAAGAAACCACCAGTTCACTCTCACTACTCCCGACATCCAAGAAACAAAAGAGAACCCAATTACGAGAACCAGATTCTAAGCCGACCCATGAAGACAGAGACGACGAACTCGCAATCGACTCAGTGAGTTGAAACGGGTTTATTCTCATCTTGACTCTTTCAAAACCACATTCAGAATGAGCTCTTCAACGTTTGAATGGTTGTCTAGCTTGCTCAAACCATTGCTAGGGTGCTGACCCAATTTGAGATAAGTGTCACTTATTTTTCATTCTTCCAAGCATTTTTGGGGTCTGAGCTGAGTTTTTGGGGTCTGGTGAGAGGCAAAGGGAGGGCTGGTACTGGGTAGACAAAGTGATGCGGATGTAACATAAAATAGCATCCAAAAGTGGGACACGATCAGTGAAAGGTTAAGAGAAATATGAATGATGGACCCCAAGAACATATAATAGTCAGAAACTCCATATTTTCTCTGCATTAGCAACCTTTTCTTTCCATTTGTTTTTCTGATTTTGTAAATCTCGGTCATTTACTATAATTGCCTAGGCATGCATGGCCCACTAACCTTGTCTCTTTTTCAACCATTCCAATTAGTAGGCAGGACCCAATCTGAGTTAGATCTCTCTTGTTGTAGTTAGGACATGGGTGAGCATTCTGTTAATTCAAAAACAAGTTCCATTTCAACATGAAGCCGTTTGGCTTGGTATGTGGTTTGTTAGGGGCTCTGAGATTTGCTTTGTGAATTTTACGGAATGGAAGTGCTTGCTGCTAATTTGGCAGAACGAAGATGACCTGTTAGATGTTTGTAGGCAAGTTTATGCGATCTCCTCGTATCTTTTTTATAATGGCAACTGAGCAGTTAAAGAATTTATGACAGTAATTTTCAGGGACATTAAATGATTTTTCTTTATTTTTTTTTAACACCATGTAAAGTATTTTGAACTTATAAAGTATTGGAATAATTTTTCACAAACTTTTCAAGAAATATTGAAGTTTTTTTTTCTCTATTTCGAGGTATAAGTAGCGTCAGTGTATTGCAACCTATCCATTTATGAATATACATCATGTCCGTGAACAATGTTTGCATCTTTTATGTAGGATATAAGCAAAGACTCCTGAGTGGTTGGCCGATCAATTTTGGAATCAAATGGATGCTAATATAGTGCTTTATTGTCATGCCCACACACGAACTCTGAAGTTACAGATTGGTTGCTAGATATAGTAAAAATTCTATATGGAGATAACTGATTTGTATACCACATAATAGGAGGATTCTAGTTGTAATTGTTGCCTCCTGTCAGGACTATCTTTAAAAGACTTGGTCAGGAAATGCTTCATGTCTATCTTTATATCCCCACTATTTTAGAACTGTACTTTACATTTTCCAAGAGACATGAACCCTAGGTTACAATAGCTTAAATAAGCGATTCATGTCCTTTTCTCCATCCATTGAACATTCATTTTATTGATCTGGGTCACATATTCTGGGAATTCCATCTATCTTAACTTCTGAGATAGAGTGGAACGGAACTTTCAGAATTTGTTGTTGAACTTTACTGTTAAAGCTTTTCCAAGCATCCCTTCTGATATCAGATTTTATACTGCTGGTTTTAGATTCACCAGGACCAACATAATGGGTTTCACTGGGACCTTAGAGAAATGCAAGGCCTGTGATAAAACTGTTTATTTCATTGAATTGGTGTCAGCTGATGGAGTTCCTTATCATAAGAAGTGCTTCAAATGCAGCCACTGCAATGGACTTCTTGTGGTGCGAGTTCTATTCATTTATCCTTCTCCCCCCCCCCCCCCCTCGCATGCCTTCTCTTTTGTAGCTGTTGTCCATGTAAGAATTAATGAATATGATCTTTTACCAGGATTAACGAATTTGACCCGCCATGAAATTTTTCTTATAGATGAGCAGCTATTCCTCAATCGATGGAGTTTTATATTGCAGACCTCATTACGACCAGCTCTTCAAGGAGACTGGCAATTTTACCAAGAAACTCCAATCCTGTGAGATCCCCCTCTTTGTTTTCCTTATGTTCAATTCTTTTACATACTTTTGGAATTGGTTTTCCACGGAGAAGGATGTAGTCCTCCCTATTTTACCTTTCCTTTGAGCGCTAACAATGTGTTTCTGCATTCTGGCTGTTAGCGGGAGAGAAGAAAAATGGCCTGGTACTAAAATTGCTCACAACTGATTCTTTTTCATTACCCTACTTTTGTTTCTGATGGAAATCTCTAGGTTGTTCGCTGAAGTTTGATGTATGTTTTCCCAATTACGCAGACCAAGGCCCCAAGCAAACTCTCTTCCATGTTCTCTGGCACCCAGGACAAATGTGCATCCTGTAAAAAAACTGTATACCCACTAGAGAAGGTTTCTTATCCAATTCCCTTTCTCTCTCTCTCACAATTCTTATTTCCCCAATTATTAACATTCATTCCTAATCCATTATATGTATATATTTGCACAAACTCAAATGGAAATGCAAAAGTCAGAATAACTCTCATTGATATATTTGTTGTACCATAACCTGGAATCAATATAATTTCATGCAGCAAGTAAGAATTATTTCAATTTAATAATTATTTAATAGTTTAAATTATTAAGTTAAGATAAAAAAATTTATATAATATTAGAGTCTTGTCAATCAAGTGATTACATGTTTGAAATTCAATACTTTCCTTCTAATTATAAAAACTAAACATGAGATAGTGTGAATATATACAAATTTCAAATTTAAATAATTTGTGTTTGAAAAAATATGTTAAATAACAATATAAAATTATTCTTGACACCTCATCTAACAACTTAAGTTTTTAAGTTAAAATATTTTTTGATATAGTATTATAATTTTATTGATTAATTGACTATAAATTTAAATTTCATCATATTCATTCTATTTTATTAAGTTCAGATGGTTCAATACATTGAGATAGAAATAATATGATCAAGTGAGAGTAAAAAGGCTTATCGCTGTAACCAAAATATTCTTGACAGGTGACTGTGGAGGGAGAATTCTTTCACAAGTCATGCTTCAGGTGCTCTCATGGAGGTTGCTTTATCACACCATCATCCTACGCTGCTCTTGACGGTATACTATACTGCAAGGCCCACTTCTCGCAATTGTTTAAGCAGAAGGGAAGCTACAGTTATCTCACCAAAACTTCCACGATGAAGAAAAACACAGTAAATTCGCCAGAAGAAAAATCTGAAGCAGAACAAAACCATTTAACAGTACCAGAAGCTAGCTCTGACTTAGCCATTGCACATGAGAATGTGCAGAACTAGTTATCAATGCTGTATTGTTCCTTTCACATGCCTCTCAAGGGGACATTGAGGTTACAGAAGTGGTTGCTCTCCTTGTTCCTTGGAAGGCATGTGTCAATAGAGAATGGGAACCTGTTAAACAAAATAAATGGTAAAAAGAAAGTCTTTTTATTAATTTTTTCTTGGCCATTCTCTCTCTAATTAGTGGTTTCAACAACAAAAATAGGATCTCACTTGCTATCAATATAAACTTCTTCCCACATGAAGGATTTTAACCTGTTAGACGACAGTATCTACGTTGTAATTCTATAAGATGTGAATTTTACATTAATATAAAACCAAATCAGTTCGTGTAGGCGTTAATTGATAATTAATCATATTCCAAACAAGCATAGTTTATGTTGGACATATAATATTATGTTGATATTAAACTATAACATCCAAACAAGCAATAAATGACAATTTTTACTTGAATAACTAGCCATTGCCTTGCTGTTGCACCGGGTGGTTTTTTTTCTTTTTTTATAGTTTAAAAAAATTATATCTTTTTATGTTTTAAAATTTGATTTATTTTAATTTGTTTCTTAATCCTTTTATAAAAATTATTTTTTTTAATTTTACCCTTCAATCAAGAATTTATTTTTAGATTTTTATGTTAACGTTGATTCTCTTTTTATTTTTTATTTTTTTTGTCCTTTTACTAAATTGATTTTTTTTAATTCTATCCTTCGATCAAATATAAAATTTATTATATATTTTAATTTTGATCCTTATTCTTTTAATTGTTATTTTTAATCCTTTTATATAATTGAATTTTTTTTTTCTATTTTATTATTTTATTTTTGATTGATTGAGAATTGAACTCATGATTTTTCTAGATAGGGTGCTTCAAGTCTAATAAACTAGGTCACGAGTTTGAAAAGTTAATACGAATTAGTTTTTTTTAAAAAAGCTTTATAACTATCTTTTTTTTTTTTTGGACTAAGGGTTTAGTGAGATATCCCGAGTTGACTCGACCCTGATTATCAGGGTTACAAGTTTGACATGCTAATTCGATTTAACCATAACTACTTTTTTTATATCTTTTATAACTCTATTTTATTTTTCTGTATCTAATGAATTGTAAATTAAAATATATTATTTATCTCTTTTTTTAAATAAAAAATTTCCTCGAGTTATTCTGATTATATTTTTTTGAAATTTAATTCATTTATTATTATTTTTTATTTAATTAAAATAAAATTAACTTATTTTAACTAGTTGAATTTACTATTCAATTCACTTTTTTTTTTGTTTTAAAATTTGCTTGCGGTATTGAACTTTATTTTTTACTTAAAAAAATATAGCAGACTCCCGGTGAATTGCTGGCAGTAAGGCTAGTGACATGCTATAATACGGCTGGGGTGACAACGTGGCATATGCTGATACGACGTAAAAGTAAAGTAGCAAAACCATAAAACGCTATCAAGACTCAAGAGAACTAGATAAAGCTCTTCCCTTCCCTTCCTTTTTTCTGCTCGAAAAGTCTCTTTATTTTTTTTCTTAAGCACAGTCACTGGGTGCAAAACATTAAACAAAGTTTAATGCCATTCACCACCATCTGATGAGATTACTCTTTCCAATCCCCCAAAAAAAATGGACTGTCTTGCTCTTGCCACCACCTCAGCCACTTCATCTTCCTTCTCTGTGAGAAAAATACTGTTTCCTTCACCATCAGTTGCAGTAAGAGCAAGAAGTAGCAGAAAAGAAATATGGTTTCCTAGGAAAAATGGGTTCTTGGTTTTGGCTGCAAAAGAAGAAGGACAACCAAAGCTGGACCAGTGGGACCAAATGGAGCTCAAGTTTGGTCATTTACTTGGTGAAGACCCCAAACTTACTCTTGCTAAGGTAATTGCTGTGTTGTTTTTTCAAGGAATGGGAAATTATGCTTATTTTAGCTAAAGTTTTCATTTGTAGTTCAATACTTAAAGTGAAAGCATGTCTATTTTTTGTAGGAACCCTTCAAAGTTCATTTTTAAAAGGGTGTTTATAAATTGATGCTTTGAATTTGATTATATTGGTGATTTTAAATTTGTGGTTTTGTTGCTTAGATAATGGCTAGAAAAGAAAACCCGGATGTTTCATATCTTGAAGTTGAGAAATCATTTTACAAGAATAAGGGTAGAGCAGTAGAAATAAAGGAGGTTCCTTTTGATGTTTCAATGAAAAAGAAACCATCCAATACAATAAAGGAGGTTCCTTTTGATGTTTCAATGAAAAAGAAACCATCCAATGTATTGGATGGTTTGAATTTAGTTCGGCCGGTTCCGAAGGAAGGATTTAAATTTCAAGAAGAGGATAAGCCAGTAGCTCCTCCCAAGATAAAGAAATCAAACCAACCTGTTGAAAAAGCAATGGATAACGCAAAGCGTAGTGTTCCAAATGTTATTTTGAGAAAGCCATCTTTGTATGTAGAGGATGATGTGGAAGATAGGCCATCTAGGAATAGGGTGAATATTTTACCAAATTTAACATTGAAAATGGGAAATGATCAAAATAAGGAGAAGTTTAGTGATATGACACTATTGAGAAAGCCACGACCAATGAGTGTTGATGAGAAGCCAGATTCTGGCAATTTGGGAACTGAAGTTAATCATGATGGTGCTGGAATGAGGGTTGAAAAAGAAGAAGGTGAGAATAGATATAGTGGTTTTACGCTGTTAAAAAAACCCAAAACTATGAAGATTGAGTTCAAGGAGTCTTCAGAAACCGGGGATGCCTCATTTGTGGAGGAGCAAGAAGTAGAAGATAACTACATATCAGGTAATAAACTATGCTGCTTTGTAACAATCCTTTCAGTCAGAATTGAATCTTTTTGGTTTCGTGTTGCTATTTTGTGGGGCTTCTTTTATTCTTTCCATTTCCTTTTTAATGCACGGCAAGATTCAAATATATAAGTGATCCTATCTGAACCCACCTTTTAGGTTCTAAGCTAAAGTGCATATCAGTGGCTTTTTTGTTGGAACTAGAATTGTAAAAATTAAGCACATATTAGTGGCTTTTTTGTTGGAGCTAGAGTTGTAAAAAATAACGCCATGCTTGATTTTTAAGGAAGGCAGCCATCGGAGAAGAGCAATATTGAGTTCACTGAAGAGGAAGCTGCCCTAAACCAACAATCTGGTAACAATTTGGTTGATTCTGCTGTCAAGATCTCTATGGAAGCTGCATTGCAAGGGAAACCAAAGAGGTCTGCAGAGTCATACATCAGATTTATATTCTTAATGTTTACCTGCCAAAGCATTTGTACGCTTATCCTAGTTTTCTTGTTAGATTTTCCTTATTTAACGTGCTGCTTTTTATAGATTAGACCAATATGTTGAAGCGACATCAGCCTCTAGAGTAGAAGATTTGAATCTTGTAAATGCTGAAAATCTTGGAAATGCTAATGAGGATGTCACTTCCATATCACCACTGGAGGTGAGATCGATATGTCTTTATCAAATCTTGTAATGCTTGTGATTGGTAACTGTTGAGTATTAATTCTGGGCAGTTTATGGACTTGTAGGATGCTGATTGGAAAAGGGCAGATGATTTGCTTAGGACAGGAGATAGAGTAGAAGTTGAGTTAATTAGCTTCAGCGTAAGAGGTTTCATTGTAAGTCCAATTTGACAAAGTAGTAAATGGGCTTTGCTTGGATTTGTTTTCTCCTCTTGTACTATGTTATTTGCAGAACAACAAGTTCTTTTCCATGCAACCTCTCTGAATTCCATGCAACTATTTGCAGGTATCTTTTGGCTCTCTGGTAGGATTTTTGCCATACCGTAACCTAGCTGCAAGGTGGAAGTTCTTAGCTTTTGAGTCATGGTTGAAACAGAAAGGCTTGGATCCATCACTCTACAAGAAAAACTTAGGAATAATTGGAAGCTACAATGTCCCAGAAAAGAACAGTTCTCTTGATTCAAGCATTGTTCCAAATATGGATAGAAAAATTGAGGTAGAAAATAAGCCGGATATGAAGTTAGAGGATCTTCTTATGCTATATGACCAAGAAAAACTGAAGTTCCTGTCTTCTTTTGTTGGTCAGGTTTGGAAATATTAACTTGGTATTTTAATCATAAACATTTCTCTTTCAAGTTTTCATGGACTTCTATTTGCAGAAAATCAAAGTGAACGTGGTTATTGCTGATAGAAAATTGAGGAAACTTGTAGTTTCTCTGAGGCCAAAAGAGAAGGAAGAGTTGGTTGAGAAAAAGAGACATCTCATGGTAAGGAGCATGTCCAGATGCACTAATTCTTGATGCTTATTGTTCACTATTTGTTTTATATGCAAGCTTTAAGTTCCTGAAAACATTTGTAACAGTTTGACAGCGAAAATTATTCTCACAATTTATGCAGTTTCATATTCAAGTTACTTCGATTTTCAGAACTGAAACTTGGATTTGCTTGTTGGGTTAATTGTGAGCTGACCCTTTTGTGGTTGAAGCAGTGTTGATAGAAAGAAAATGCACCATAACAATCAAAATGTTACATAATTGACATGAAGAAGCAAGCTTGTTGTTTGTTAGATTATCAGATGAATTTCAGGCCAAACTTTATCTCCTATACATCTGGATTTTGTGTTGTCCAAAAGCTTGTTGTTCATTAGCTTATCAAGCAAGCTTCTGGTCTTGATGTTCTCGTGCCATTTGTTTTTCCAGGCTACACTTCAAATTGGGGATGTTGTGAAATGCTGCATCAAGAAAGTAACTTATTTTGGCATTTTTGTTGAGGTAAATCAATAATTTTGCTACATTCATCAAAGTGAATTAAAGTTATGTATGCTGATAATTCTTCAAGCAAGAAATCATTGCATAGTAGGGAAATTTGAATATTTTTAGAGAAGATATGCAGAAAAAAGGGTTCAAGAGATACCATATTGACTGGTGGAGGGCTGAGTGGTTTGATTTGTGTCAATATCTTGAGAATAATTCCTTAAAATAGAGTCAAAAGTTTAGAGTTATGAGATCTTAGAATACTTGCACAAAATATTTAACCTAACTATACTCATTTAGGTTGAAGGTGTGCCTGCGTTAATTCATGCATCGGAGGTCTCATGGGATGCCACTCTGAACCCTGCATCCTGTTTTAAAGTTGGTCAGGTATGTTACCTGTTTTATGATTAAATTTTCAGACAATTAAATATCTCCATTGACTGTGTACATGTGCTGGATCCATAACGCACCATAAAAGATTGTCTATAGGCTCATCAATACGTGGATCTTCCAGAAAAATTCTGTCCTTATTCTGTGTGCTGTCTGGCATGAGTACTTTGCCTACAACCAAACCTTACTGAAAACTGGCTATGAAAAAAACTGATCAAATACTTCGCTTGTTGTAATGCTTCTTTTGCTGCCAATTCTTTCATGCCATTTCAATTTTGAAGAAAGCTATTCTTGTTGCAGATTGTGGAGGCAAAAGTTCACCAATTGGACTTTACCCTTCAACGTATTTTCTTATCATTGAAGGAGATTACAGTAAGTTATATTTAACTTGTTTATTCGATGCTGAATTTCTATCCTAGGCCAAGGCAATTCAACAATATGTCCATTGTACAATGTGTTGTTTCTCTTTCCCTTGGCAGCCTGATCCTCTGATTGAGACCCTGGAATCTGTCTTTGGTGGTCGTGCTCCCCTGGATGGGAGATTACAAGCAGCAGAAGCAGATTCTGAGGTTTTATTCTCATCCTTTGAGTAACACCTTTAGTCATCAACTCCTCTTGTCACTTTGACTTGCCAAATAAAAGGCTTTCTACTTTTTATTTATTTTTAATTAAGAAAAGACTGCAGTTCAATGTGATTATACAAAGACAATATGTGGATAGAGTAAGAGTTGCTGAACAAGAATATCTGCATCATTATGATTTTTGAATAAAAAAGAACAAGGAAATAAGGCCCGGACTAACCAAACTTGCTTCATAATATTCAAGCAAGATTCTCCAAATAAACTTATTCATGAAAAAAATTGATGATTGTGCTGATTCCAATATGACAAATTGATTCTGGTGATGTCTAATTTTAGAGCTAAGCTTTTACTGGTGCTGTGCCCTGCCATCTGTTAAATAATATTTTCAGTAAAATCCCCAAATTGTGAAAAGTAGGCTTTGAAGGTGGACGAAAGAAATAGGAGTGAAATTTATGGGATTTAATGATTGAAAGGTTTTAAGATCAGTTACAGGGGTTTTCGTAATGATTCATATGTTGACAGCCATGTCAGGCTGGCGATGGAAACACTAGCATTGTTATGTTTTCTCCATTTCATTACATGACGTTTATTTTTTGCTTCAAAGTTTGATTTGACAATTGTAATCGCACAATTACAATGCAATTCTGCTGCAGTTTAGGAAGATTGAGCAAGTTTGCCTTCCATTTCTCAGTTACTTACGGGGTACTTCCTATGATGCATGTATTTATGGAAGCAAGTATCAATAGTTAGTTGAATGATGCTCTATGTATTCCCTGCACCTCGTACATTGTGTTGCAGTAGCTATTCTTGAATTTTCTGACTTGGAATTCTGCAGTGGGCTGATGTTGAAACACTTGTCAAAGAGTTGCAACAAATTGAAGGGATCCAGTCTGTATCTAGAGGCCGCTTCTTTTTGAGTCCAGGTTTAGCTCCCGCATTTCAGGTACAAGGACTTATTAACTAGATATTGCACCAGAAGTTACAAATTAAAGGTGCAACTCACCCCTATAATCATGGTCATGATTTTGCAGGGTGTTAATAGCTGTAGCCAATGTACCATTTGTTAGTGTAGCCTTTGTTTCTTAACTCTGAAAGAAAGCACTGGTTTCTCACCTTCTGTATATTATTTATCCTCGACTCGAATCATGCTAGCTAATCCGATTCTCATCTATCTTCTGCTTCAGGTTTATATGGCGTCCATGTTTGAGAATCAATACAAATTGCTTGCTCGATCTGGAAACAAAGTACAAGAGGTAAAATTTTTGGAGTTTGCAGGTGTTTGTGTTATTGGATTCCTGATGGTCCCATTGATCTTCTTGATCAAGAGATTCACTTTTTGCAAATTGAAAAATGCATCCGTATGAAAGTTTCTTGCATGCATAAATAGTTGAAAGTTTGATCCTATTCTCGTATTAAAAGTATATTACCTTGAAGATTCTGCACTTCTTAAATCAGCATGTTTGAGCCCTGAACTTTTGCCTCGTACAAATAGCTTCATGAACTTGCTGAAGGTATTACAAGACTTCCTTCCTGACACTGCTTATAGTACCCTTACCCTCTTTCAAGTGAAAACAGGTCAAATGCATGAAAATATAAGCCACCCGAACAATCAATTTCAGTTGTTTTCATTTGAAGAGTTTGTTATCCGAGTTCGCCATCTTTACACTTCATAAAGTAATAACTTGAAATTGGCCATAAAGCAGTATAGCTTGAGAACAGGTATTCTGAATTCTTTCCAATAATAAAAATTGCAATCTCTTCAAGAAATTAAAAGAACAAAAAGATGAAATATGCTGGCTGAACAAGGTGAAAGTTAACGACTATGTTGTGACTGTATGAAGGGAAACTGATACTTGATAAGAAACAAACAGTCACGATCTTTCTTTTTAAACACCTTAAACAATTTTATTTATTTTTTGTGTGATTAAACCTCTATTTTGTATCAGGTGATAGTTCAGGCATCATTGAGCAAAGAAGAAATGAAATCTACGATTTTGTCTTGCACTAACAGAGTGGAATAGTTTTGTGCTGAACTGTAAATTCCTCTGACCTCCTACCCAGTCTACAAGTTGCCATATTTCAGACTGCGACGCTGGACTTTGCCACCATTAGCAAAAAAAAGAAAAAAAAGGGGTTCTGTTCAACATATTTTTATTCTTTACTACTTATTTTCTGTTTCTTCTTTGTGTGGATTTGGTTGGGCGAAGATTTTGCGGTATTACACAATCTCTGTTTTGCTGTCACAGGTTGTATTAGCGTAACTGTTGTACAAAGATATTCAATTATGGTATTTTATTAATTTTTATAGAAAAGATTTAGAAGCTGGCTCCGTTATCGCTTGTATAAAACACACTAGCTAGAGAGGACAGTTCAAATCACCATTGCTCTCACGTTTTACCTGATCCTCACAACTGGCATAGCTGCCATGCCTTCACTACATTAGCTCTCGTCTGTGCTGTGCCAGTCCCCACTGTCATGATCTGACAAATTAAACCCAAGATTTATTTCCCCTTTTCTGAACCGTTAGAAATAACCCTTGGAGTGACAAATATTTTCTTTTATATGAATGAAGGTATCGTGCATAACAAATTAACTGAGCAGCTTGTCTCAATCTTGCAACATCAAATCTGAAAAAGCAACCTATCTGGGATCATCCTCCTCCAGACCCCGTACCCTAGATGCAGGCTGCACTGCTGCTGCTGGGGATTATGCAGGTTATGTTAACATTGCAATACAGGGGGATCCATTTCACGTTATCCATTTGTTAGAAAAATAAGATTCCTTTGGTTAGCCTTGGTGGATACTTGATTTTTAGGTTGAAGCTCAAGATCCTTGAATTAACTACTTGCCGGCTCATCTCCCCTGGTCTGACTTGTTGAAATGGCCAGATCTTGATGCAGCTGCTAACACCGGCAAAAACTAAGTAAGGTTGTCAAAATCCGTAAGCAGTATCATGTAGATAAGATAATTCAATAGAAAGAGAAACATAAAAAAAACAAAGTTTAATTTTAAAAAGAATTGAATTTTGAACGAAAAAAAAAAGATAAAAAAAAAAAAGCAATTTCTAAAAAACCCGGGTCACCCGAATAAACCCCTCACTTAGACCATGAGATAGGGATAGCCTGATTGAAAAGAAAACTGAAGAACTTAACGAAGTTTATTTTTTAAAATGAACAACTTCGAAGTATATAATTGGAAAAAAAAAATGACGTCAACCCGTGTTAACTTTTCAAACGAATGACCTCAGGTGGTGACTAAACTGGAAGCACTGTATCTGAAAAGCAACTATTTAAAAACTTGGTTCAGTCCGATAGGTGACCCATGTTCCAAGTGACCCTTGATTTAGACTGGCCTGAGTTTCAAAAGAAATTGGTCAAAAATCTGGATTGGCTAATGTTTTGGTTAACCAAAGAAAAATTCAGTCAAAACAAGGTCAAAACCCATTAAGTATTTTCCTTTTAAAAAAAAAGGGTATCATTTTGACTTCTTTATAAAACAAAAGGATCTGATTGACTTGGATTAACTTAAGTCAACCCACTCAATTTGTGACCCGATAATTATTTCGGATTAACTCTTGGGAAAGGCCTAGAAAGAATAGGAAAAACTAAGGAGATCAAATCCCAATAAATAAAATATCGAATGATGAAATAAATAAAATTGAAGGATAAAAAAATAGCAATTAAGAAAATAGGAACCTCATTTGAAAAAAAAAATTGAGGATAAACTAAAATTTGGAATTAAAGGGCAAAATTGAAAAAAAATCAAATTAATAAATGAATCAAAAATAAAGAGAATTAGGACCAAATTTTTTAAAAATAAAAAAATCAAGATTATGGATCTAAGGATGAAATTGAAAATAAATTAAAAATCGATTAGAGGCTAAAAATCAAAATTAAAAATCAAAACATTGAGGATCAAACGTTAAATATATAAAAAAATATTGAACTGAATGACAAAATCGAAAAGAAAAATCAAATTTAGAAAAGAATAATAAAAAAAACAAAGAGAACCAATTTTCAACGAACTCAATGATGATGAATGAAAATTTTAAAAATAATTAAAGCTAACCCGGTCCAACCTTTAGAATTTATAACACAAATCATGAGGCTGGATCATAACGTAAAAGGCAAATCTAAAAAAATAATGATGTAAAATTCTTAACCAACTAAAATAATCAGGGATAAACTTGAAAAAACAAATAAAAAAATTTTTGAATTAAAAAATGTAGATTTGAAAAGAAAAGGAACCAAATTTGAGACAACAAGAAAATAAAACCAAATTATAAGATATGAAATTAAAAAACAATTTCAATTAAGAAAATAATAAGAACAACTAAAAATAACAATCAAAAGAATAAATACTATATTTTATATAAAAATAAAATGTCAAGAGATGAAATCTAGAGATAAATTAATTCAATAAAGTATTCAAGACAAAAAACATCACAATTAAAAAAAATAAGGACCAAATCTACTATAAAAACAAAGTATAAAAGGATGAAATTGAAAAAAAAATTAATGTAATAAATGATCCAAAACCAAATACATTGCAATTAAAAAAATGAAGATCAAACTTGATTTAAAAATAAAATATCAAGGAATGAAATTGAAAAAATAAATTAACTCAATAAATGATTCAAGACCATATACAATGTAGTCAAAAGAACAAGGACTTAATTTAACTCAACAAATAAATAGCTAAACTTTTTTTTTTTGCAATGACCAGCATAATTTTCTACGAGAAAAGAGAGAAAAGAAAGATGAAAGATAAAATTTTTTATTAAAGCTTCTTCGTGTGCCGTCGGAGAACACCCACTTTATTACTATGATGGGGTGGTGAGCTGCATTGAAAGTCACCTCAAAAGTGGTATTCAATGGTACGCGGAATTTTATTATATATATACACCAAATCACTCTTAGCCCCATATGAAAATTATAAAAAAAAAAATAAAATTACATAGCAAAAAACCTAAAATGATCTTGACCCTAATTTTTAAATAAATGTAATAATATGTTCTACAAAGAGCTCAATATTAAGAGTGGTTTAAAAAATAAATATTTTTTAAATTTTTTTAGTTATGGTTTTAAAAAATATATATTTGATTAAAATTATTATGAAATAATTTTTGTTTGTAAAATAAATAAAAAATAAGTTTTTATAAATAAAAAAATTATTAAAATTTTATAAAATCAAGATTTAAAATGTAATGTGATCAAATGCAAAACATAAAACTATTTAACTAATCAAATAATTAATTCTAAGTGATTGAAAAAAAATAGAAATCACTAAACGAAACAGTGTTTTAGCCAAATCAAACTCCCGCTCCAATCTCCAACCCGTCTAATAAAGTTACATTTCTACAATGATTATTTTGCATCATTTTGTTAATTAGATATTAAAACTGATGAACCTAAAAAAAAAAAAAAAACTCCTTCCCTTAATTTTATAGA
The DNA here is from genome assembly GCF_000002775.5 of Populus trichocarpa. NCBI lineage: Eukaryota > Viridiplantae > Streptophyta > Magnoliopsida > Malpighiales > Salicaceae > Populus > Populus trichocarpa. The sequence continues at coordinate 14,427,153 of NC_037287.2, read as the reverse complement.
TTTAAATCTTGAGGTTAAAAAAGACTTTTTCTTTAAACCCTTCGTCTCTTAGACTTAAACCCCAGTAGCCAAAACCATCCTCATTCCCACTTCCCTTTCTCCATCATGTACCCATCACTCCTCCGCCGCTCCAAATTCTTATCGGAACAGCTCCGGACCCGGGTCGTCATTCGACTAATGGGTGGTGGACCCCTAAGCTTCCCTGGAGGTCTAAACAAATGGCAATGGAAACGTCTCCACGAGAAAAAAGCCAAAGAAAAAGAGAAACGGCTCCTTGATCAAGAAAAACAACTCTTCCAGGACCGGATGCGTTCCCAAATCCGCTCCAACCTCGCTGGCCAATCCCACCCTAACCTGAATCCGGACCCAAATAAGTACAACCCCATGAGCCCCAACGAGCACCTCAAAGCCCTCGCTGACCGTTTCATGAAAGATGGAGCTGAAGATTTGTGGAACGAAAATGATGGGTCATTGAAACCCCCATCGGATGAACAGACTGAATTCGTGGGGACTAATCAACAGCCAGGATCAATTCATTCGCCGGTGGATTTGAGAAAATTAATATCAGAAGGGCGTCATGTGTCGCAGAATCGCGAAAATGGGTTTAATTTTGTGAAAAGTAGAGATTATTCGATGCTTAGAGATTTGGGTTTTGAGTCTGGAGGTGATTCTACTAAGCCTTTAGCGCGGAGACAGAGAAAGTTTAGGATAAATGAGAGTTCTTCGAGTGTTGATGATGAAGATCATGGGTTTGTTAATGACAAAGTGAAGAATTTCGTAGGAGATTCATGGAATGAGCGAGGAGGCGTGAGTAATTTGAGGAATGTGAGTGATTTCATGAAGAATAGGGGTTCTGAGACAGTAAAACAGAGGAGGTTTCAGAGAAATGAGAGTGATGATGAGGATGAGGATTTGGAGGGTGGGGGAGATAGGAGAGGGAGGAGTGCGACTGATATTGGGAGTAGAGCTGCTTTAGGAAAGTATGATATGAAGAAGACAAGAAGGGTTCCATTAAAGGAGCTTGATAAGAATGATTTTGCGAACGAAGTGGAGTTGATTAGATACGAGCTGGGGAGGAAGAAAAAGTTTGCCGGAAATGAAGGAGATAAGGAGGAGGAGGATTCAATTCTTAGCGAAAAAAGGTAAGTTATTTTTATTGGTTTTAAATGGTGTCTTAGTCTTACTAGCAAGGTAGTTTCGGCATTCACGGGAAAATGTGCATTATTTTTTGTTTGGTTCCAATTCCCTCATTAATCTCTGGATATGATAACTAAGGAGATCATGATTGCCGAATATGAGGGAAATTTCACCATAACCTGCAATAGAAGAAATTTCACCAGGTCCTGCATGGATGAAAAACGCAGTTTCATGGAATTGTGGGTCTTAGAAAGTTACAATAGAAGAGAATGACACCGAAAGTGTAAGGTTAACATAAGTACAGCAATGAGAAGGGGACCCCGTATAAGATCTCTTGCGTTTCACAATATCGACACTGTAGTAATGGGAGGATACTTTTCTGATGTAATTGCTTTGCGAGAAAAGTAAATCAAAGAACTTTGCCTTTTTTGGAGTCTAGGGTAGAATAAAGGAAGAGGCTGTGGAATTATGTGTAATGTAAAGATCTAGTGTTTTACTTTTTAAGTGTTGATTTTGTGCTGTATGTATTTTTTTGCAGATTTGATGAATGTGGTCTGTCTCCGTTGACTGTCAAAGCACTTATAGCTGCTGGTTATGTTCAAATGACCAGGGTACAGGAGGCTACTCTTTCTGTTTGCCTTGAGGGTATGCAAATTGTGTTCTATGTTTCATCTCCAGTTATGAGAGTTTTGGTAATTATATAGTTAGTTCAAAAATCAGGGTAGACCAATATTGTTAGTGCGCGCGCGTATGTCGACGTTTTCATTTTTTGGCATGTGCGAGGCCATAAGCATGTTTGGATACTTATAGCATCTCTTTTATTGTATTGTTATACTAAAGAAATACTCTCTCTGCTCCATTTTGATAATGCACGATTTTTTTTTCAAACTAGTCAACCTGTGCATGCCAAAAAATGATCTTTCTTGCACATTGTGAAGTTTGAATGATGGTTTTTACTTCAATTTGAAGCAGGCAAGGATGCTATGGTCAAAGCCAAAACTGGCACAGGAAAAAGCGCAGCTTTTTTGGTAAACTACAAGTCTCTTTGGCATTCCTGAAAATTAATTAATGGTATTTTAGCTTCTTTCTTTCGGTGCCATTGTTAAATGCAAACAGCTTCCTGCAATTGAAGCAGTTCTGAAGGCAACAAGTAGCAATGACAAGCCACAAGTGTCCCCTATATATGCTCTTATTCTCTGCCCCACAAGAGAACTAGCAAGTCAGATAGCTGCAGAAGCAAATGCTATGCTGAAATACCATGATGGAATTGGTGTGCTAACACTAGTTGGAGGAACACGTTTCAAAGATGATCAGAGACGCCTTGAATCAGATCCTTATCAGGTTTGCTCATGTGCTTGGTGTTTTTTCCTGGTTTAACTTCAACTCATGTCATGGCATGTACTTGAAAAAAAGAAAAAAGAAAAGAAATAAATATGCAGTTGATATTCCTGTGTTTTTCATTATTAATGCGTGCATATCATTTTCTGTTGCTTTGAACTTTTTCCAGATAATTGTTGCAACTCCTGGTCGGCTGCTGGATCACATTGAGAATAAAGGTGGTTTATCTGTGCATTTGATGGGATTGAAGGTGCTTATACTTGACGAGGCTGATCACCTTCTTGATCTTGGGTTTCGGAAGGATATGGAGAAAATTTTAGACTGCTTGCCCCGTCAGAGACAGTCGTTGCTATTTTCTGCAACAATTCCAAAAGAGGTTAGGTTTTTCCTCATTTTTCTGTTGATGGGTCAAACAAGCAGTTAAATTGTGTCACATGACTTCATTATGATTTTAGTTATGCATATACAGGTTCGTCGAATTTCTCAGCTTGTATTGAAAAGGGAACATGCTTTCATTAATACTGTGGGTGTTGGTTGTGTGGAAACTCCTGCTAAGGTATACATTAAATTAAGAAACTGTTGTGGTTAATTACCAATCAGGGAATTGCAGATGGCAATGACCTGATGTTGTTAAAAATGATCATGTTACCTGTAAAACGGTCCAGAGTTTGTCTTAGGCTGAACATTCTGGCACTGGTTTAATGACTAATTGATGTATTAAATATCTAATCACTATAAGTGAAATCATCTGGACTGTTTGATATTTGATTTTGATTGTTTCTAAATTGGGAAGCAAAAAGCATTAACGCTCGTTTCTGCTCCTTTAGATCAAGCAGTCTTTTCTTGTCTCTCCACACAGATTGCATTTTCAAGTAGTGCACCATCTTCTGAAGGAGCATATTCTGCAGGCACCTGATTACAAGGTAAGATTCTGTAGATTCTGGATTTCATTTATTTGCACATCGGAATGTGTGTGGCTGAGTCCTAGACATTTAACATGCCCCAGGTTATTGTTTTCTGTACAACTGGAATGGTAACATCACTCATGTATCTACTTCTTCGGGAAATGAATATGAATGTAAGGGAGATGCATTCTAGAAAGCCTCAACTTTATCGAACTCGTGTCTCTAATGAATTCCGGGAATCGAAACGATTGATTCTCGTTACATCTGATGTTTCTGCTCGTGGAATGAATTATCCTGATGTTACTTTGGTCATTCAGGTACTAACAACCATTGAAAAGTTATAAATTCATATTCTTCTTGTATAAATTGCCAAGCATCAAATCAACTGTGCCCAGTAGACAGTATCTCTCAAACACCCAGTATTTTGTATATTTCTTCTCAGTACTTGATTTGAATGCATTATTTTGTGTTACTGTAAAATAATGCACCAATTTTAATCATAATCAGGTGGGAATTCCTTATGATCGTGAACATTATATCCATCGGCTTGGAAGAACAGGACGCGAAGGGAAAGATGGAGAAGGGATCTTATTGCTCGCTCCATGGGAAGAATATTTCCTGAATGAGTTAAAAGACCTGCCACTCGAGAAATTCCCTTTACCACAAATTGATTCTGAAACAAATTTTAAGGTAATGCTCTAACTGATTACTTGCTTTAATTGCTTCTTGTTTTTATTCAGCATTATAAGAGATTGTAATTATGGTTTGATATTAAAAAGAAAAAAAAAGAAAGAAAATGAACTCAGAGCAGAAGTATGCAAAGGGCACATGTGGTCTTCTTAATTAACATGCTGAAGTTCTAGAAGGCCATCCGCATGTTTTTCCCACTTCGTTAAACAAGATTTTTCAAGGGTGGATTCCTTATGTTGCATACTATGGAATTAACATCACTTGATGATCCATATTTGTATCTGACAAAGGTGCATGGTTGAGGTCCTGATACGAACAGTAACTAAAACATTTAGTCTACCTCGATTTAAACTGCAACTTATAATGTTTTCCTTCTGAAACATCAAAATGCATGGCTTTCTGGGTTTTAGTCCCTCCTATCTGTTTGTTATTAGGGCATGCAATTGTGCAGGTTTCATATGGATAACCTTTAGATACTTGCTCTGTTTTGCAGATGGAGGAGTCAATGTCAAAGATTGATAGTAGTGTTAAAGAAGGAGCATATCATGCTTGGCTAGGGTATTATAACTCCATCAGAGAGATTGGAAGGGATAAAACGACGCTTGTTGAGCTGGCCAACCAATTTTCCGAGTCAATAGGCTTACATAAACCTCCTTCCCTCTTCAGAAAAACCGCTCTAAAGATGGGTTTGAAAGACATCCCTGGTATCCGGATCCGGAGGTAGTACTTATTGGGAGCATTGATGCATGCAAGCTGCTGGTTAGTGTTGCTGAGATTTAACTTGTGCTGAAAGACCAGCTTCAATTTTTATTCCACTTGAAGGCTGGTAATATGTGATAGGTCTAGCTCCTTCTTTCAATCACCATACTATTGTGTCTTCTAAGCTTTGTAATTGCGATTTTGATGGGTCATTCTGTTGCATTATCCAATGCAGCGTGTTCATGATCAGGGTTTTTGGGTTCTTTAGTTTGATAGCGGACTGAGAATGGCAATGCTTTCATACACATGCACTCCTGTTACCCTGTATATTGTTGTTTGGTAATATAATTGTTGTTATTAGTTTTCGTTGAGGTCCCTTAAGCTGCGTACCTTTTCCTTTAACAGCTGGGGTGTCCTTTGGTTTTGTTTTGAAACCCAAATGCACATTGAGAGAAGAGTTGAAAATTACCAACGAGAAGTAACTAAAACCTATGACCTTCGTACTTGTTAATCGATCTCTTTCAGACTTTGGAACTTCAAATACTTATTGATTGTATAACAATCTAATATTCTAAGCAGATTAGAAATTAATAATAAAAAATCAATTTTATAAAAAAATTAAGAAAAAAATTTAGATAACCATAGTTAACTTGATTATTCTATTACCTGAGATATGAGATCGTGATAACTCAATAAAAAAAAATTACAAAAAACAATGAAGCTAACAACTTCATAATGAAATCTCAAGGTCTTGAGCCTGCGATATTGTTCGCTTCTGCATAAAGATGCTTTGAAGATCACATTGATGCTCTTCGACTTCGAGGTACTCAACATATCTCATTCTGTCATCGTAGACACTCATCAAACAAAAAACCCATTTCGTTACACTGGGAGCGTGACTCGGTGACTGAAGCAAGAGCCTCACAGCTTAAGAACTTCTTTGCCTGTCAGAATGACGCTTGCATAATGTGCATGTATGCGTGCGTACAAAGACTTGGGACGGTTTAAATGGCATGAATATGAGGAAGGGGCGAAGGGCTTTGGCGAGATGACGAGGTGAGTTCCCTCGCTATTTAACCTGAGCATGAAGAATGTGTTTGGGACATATGAGCAAGTTGGTCAAAGTCTTGAGCCTCGTAAGGTAATCATGTCAGCTTATCATAAATCAACTTCTATGGTAATATATGTTTTTATCATGTTATATTTCTCTATGATTGATTATGTTGGGAAAAAACTTCTATGAAGACTAGATTATATTTGTTAGAATATATTGAGAAACCTGAAGAGTGTCCTGGTCTTGGGGATCGCCCAGAGAGAACAGAAGAACTAGAAATAAAAATCCAAAGAGAAGATGTGTTTAGTCCAGGAAATGGCTAAAAACGATTTAACTCATCTCAAAAGATATTGTTTCTGTGATTAATCTGTTATGGCTAAACCTATGGAACACTCCATGCTTCCCAAGAGTGAAGGGGACAACTGCGATTCGGACAGTATCTTCTTTTTTACTCTTGCCTTTCGAAATGTTCTGGATTTTCCAACAAAATTCAACAGAGCACATAAAAATTTGAGGTGAAAGTTGAGACAGAAATCACTTTAAAAATAAAAAGAAATTAAATCATATAAGAATGGGAAAAAAAGAAGGAAAAACCTTCTTTTCATTTATAAATGAAATAGAACCCGCTTCCAGTATTATTTCCAGAATTTAACCTACTCCATGCATGGCAGCATGATTATTATACATCCTTATTATTTCCAGATCAGAAGTAAGAGACAAAAGCATACAAAAAATTAATGTAACATTTTATTAATTTCATTGTAAATAGTAACATGCATGATGTTTACTTGTGATGAACACAAGTTGCATATAACTTCTGATCAATAATAATCTATCACCATATATTCACAACATGTAATGGCATGGATTCACATCCACTATATATTCAACATTGCTCAAAGTCATCATCCTACTTGTTTTACTTTGGATTATAGTTTAGCAGTTGCAGATTCAACAATGTTCCTCTTCGACCCTATATAAAACCATCTCGATGTTTAATCCTACAACTTCTTTCTAGTATAACTCCTGATAGTTAAAATAGACAACGAAAAAATATTATTTTGATTCATTTTTAAATGAAAAATACTTTAAAAAACAATCACAACCGAACTCTCAAACAAACTCCATAAATAATAATACATGAAAAATCTTTAAAAATAAAAATCTATTCGTTCAGGCTAGAGGCTAGGCATCATAGCTCAACACCCTCTAGGCCTGATGAGCTGACCATATATATTTTTTTTCTCCCTCAACCCAATATTTTGATCCAGGCATACACCTCAAAGTATTTTTTAAATTCTGATAAGTCAAAACAAACCTTGCACACCACCAACTCGTACACACTTACACTCCTTCAAATTATCAATTGGTGTTTGTGAACACAACAAATTCTATATGCAGAGAAACATCAACCTCTCAATCAATAACACAATAAAATACCATAATTAATGACGAGAATATTTAACCTTTCCATTAGGTTTCGCTTATCTCGATAATCCACCAAGAAACACTTAAAAATCCAAAATTAATTAGATTTTAATAAATTCGACCATCGTTAGCTATTTAACAGAGAAAGGAGATGTTGGGACCATGGCAGCTATGAGATCGACACTGAAAAACACTATACTATAGAGTCCAAAGCGAAACATTAATGTGAAATCTACATGGGTTAAAATCTTAAAGTACAGTTTACCAATTAATTATTTACCCATCTACTACAATAATTATGTTTCTGACTATTTATGTAATCAAACGAACAGCTTGCATATATTCTGGGATGTTGACATTGGAAAGCTCTCTCACAGATTTTGACATCGTCAATTATTTGACTCGCGCTTTAGTGGAGTCTTCAGTATTCTCCTCCAAAATCCAAAATATATAATACAGTGAAATAGTTAATTAGCTCCAAATAAATAAAATAAAATAAAACAACATTATCTCTACATCTTTTACGGTAACCAAAGAAAATATAATTTTTTTTATTTTTTAAAAATTATTTTTAATATACGATTTGAAAATATTTAAAATATTAATTTAAAATAAAAAAATTATTTCCTTAAAATACAAAAACAAAGGGCGCCTCCCGCCGTGAATGATGGTAAAAAAAGCTGCTGCATTCATCACACGCAAAGCACAAGATAACAGGATGAACTCAAGCTTAACAAGTTACGAAAGCGTGCTTCTTTTTTCTCTATGCGATGAGAATGAGATGTGTCTTTTATCATATTCACAAACCAAACTTACCTAACTACGGTGAGCCATAGAATATATCCTTTCATTATCACAATCAGATTTTGTTTGGGATCACATTTCTAATATGTAATTAAATTCAGGCCTCGTTAATTAGCACCTAATTACGAGGCATATGTTGCATTAATTAATAGATGACATGTTGTTGAGCAAATTAAGCCTGGGGATATTGAATCCTGAGGAACATAACCAGAAATAATTAAAGATAACAAAACATAAGAATATTTTTATTTAATTTTTCCCTTCGAGATCCATCCGATAAATATCACAGCCTGCTAATTAATCAAGTTCGAACATAAAGTGCATTTCTACCACAAAAATCCTGGTATTTTCAGTGATCAGAATATTTTCGAACCCGTTTTCTGATCATATCTTCTCAAATCCATCTGCACTAGTTCAGACGGATACACTGCGACAAGGAGCAGTGCTTTGATGGTAACTATAGGTTAAATTAAATGCTTCTAAGATCAGGACTCTTGTGGGGCTGGGCTGCAACAGAGTCTTTCTGCAGAACTTCCAAATATTAAAATAAACGAATATTTTCCAAATTATTGTTGGGTCCCCGTAAAATATTCAACGGGAACATCTTCATCTATACGATGGGTTCACTTTGACAACGATGACAAAATAAAAAAGAAAAATCCGATGGGTCTGTGCGGACCGACGGCCGACCACCCTGCTTGGAATTCCAGGAAAATGACCTTGGATTCACCATAGACGTACGCCATCCTCAACAATTTCAAACCGCATTTTCACGGTCACTTTTTTTAATTGTTTCTCTGCCCGATTTCTAAAGCCTTTTTGAATCATGCATAGGAAAATCCTTTGTCCCTCGTGATTCATCAGCAAATGAAATTATAGCGAGGAAATTCTGTCAGCTGATGTGGCATTTGACCTTTGGGTATCAAATATTTTTTATTCCCCATGCAAATGCTCCAGTACATAAGGGGTTAAGATTATCGTGAGATCCCTTTATTTTCTCCATTTGTCAAATCAAGTCCCCTTTCCTTAAATCAGATTAATCAACCCCTCCATTTCTAATTGAAGACAAATTTGAGATCCTCGAAGCAACTATACCATAACATTGACATCCATCTGGCCAGCTGGTCAGTGTCAGAGTTTGGTGAAAAGGGTTAAGACTCCATATAATTGGTATTAGGGGAACTGATTTGGGCCAATTAAAAGTAGAAAACTTTATTTGATTAAATGTTAAAAGTGAAAGGATTAAGTGTGATTCATTACCTAATCATGTTTCCCATGATTCAACGCCAAAGTTGTCATGCTCTCCTCATCGTTGTCGAGTAGCTAATCGCTATCATCATCTTGCCACAAACAGCACCAGAGAGCTTCGTTCCTCTGCACATTTCCTCAATTTTTTTTGTCACCATGAGTCTTCCACCATCGGCTTATCATCATTGATTACTTGAATTTATTCTATCTATAATTTGACCTGTCAAAAGGCTAATATGAAATGAATATTTAGTTGGAGAAAAATCGGTGTCGCAAAACTTAGTTGGAAAAATCAACGAATGACAAAAGGAAGCGAAAACGCATAGAGGGGAGGGGGCGCCACGGGATCCCAGCATATATTTAATAGGTTGCGGTATCCGGCCAGCCGGAAAATCCAATTTAAGCGGTGGACATCTTTTAGGATTTGTACCAATAACTTGGAAGCAAGAACATGTGGTGAAGCTAAGCATCAGAGTACAGAGAACGTGTGAGCCACTTGTCACGGTGGCCATGTGGCACGAGTATCTCCAGAGCCTCGAGTCTTCGCCAATAATGAATTACAAACACGGCCTAACTATGATCAGAACACAATAACATGAGAGATCCAACTCATGCAATGTCAACGCTCCTCGCCAAAACTATGTTTCAAAGTAGCACTCAAGTGGGTTTCAAAGGACCAAACTAACCTCTATGATCTCCCACTCCATCTAACCTATGGCTACAGAGGAGTCAAGGACAAAACATGTTTCTATATATGTAGAATTTGAATGACTTTAAAGAGCGCACTGATCCCTTCTTGAGGTATGACAATAACTCGTACATAGATTTTCTCTTCACGTGTTATTTTATTACGTGTGTGTGTGTACAAAAAAAACAAAGAAAAAAGAAAGCTAAAAGAGAATGACTTTTTATTGTTTCTTTGTTGTGGACACCGACTCAATTGGTTGTTCCCAAAAGAAAAGGGCATTTCCGGAATTTGAAGGTGGATGAGTAGATATAGATTTGGCTGTATCTTCACCACAGGTTGCTTGTTCCCAAAATAAAAGACTTCACAAATCCCCCTTCTCTAACTATTTTGTACATAAGCTCCAAATATTTAAACTAGCTGCTGCTTATTCTCTGATATATATATATCGCCTCTTCTGTTACATTCTCTTCATCAAAACCATGAGGATTAATCCAAATCCAAGACTCTCATTTATTTTCTTGATCATCATCATCCTTGCTATTAGCCAGCTCTCAAGTTGCCGCCGCCTCCATATAAAAATAGGTGATCAAAATAAGCAAAGAGCTGAGGCAGATGTGTTTACTCAGCTTTCATGGCATTTCCCTGCAAAAGCTTCTGAAGGATCAAGCAAAGATGAGATCGACGACCCAGTTTATGGAGTTTCTTATAGAGCAGTTCCAGGGGGGCCAAACCCACTTCATAACTGATTATAGTTTTGGTTATTTATCCTTATATGTGTGTTCAGTTGTATACATATCTTTTTGCAGCTTGTAGACCTTTATTATCTTTGCCCTTTTTTTTACTTTCTCTCTTTTTGTTTCAAGGATGTATAATTTATTAAGATTGAGAATTCTGACAGAAGTGTTTTTCTATGTAGAAATTATAATAAAGTATTTCGCAAACGAAGGAATTTTCCGAGAGAGAGAGTCCATGTTTCTCCGATTTTTTTCAATGTAGAGTAGAGAGTTGCAATATTATATATGGTAAAAATCAAAAACTAAAAGAAAAGAAAAAAGAATAACAGTAGCTATTTTTGTTCATGTTCTCCATCTCCACAAAAATCTTAAGAGATGATGAGAAAGGTCAAAAACTTGTGAGATGGGGAGTTAATGCCTATAAATTAACAATAGGTTAAGGGTACAAGAAACGATCTAATTATAAATTGGTTGTAGCCACCGACTATATCTGTTGCATATTTGTAAGATCCTTTGCTGGTTTACAGAAGAAGTCAAAGCATAAATATCTAATATAAAACAACAATTGGCCTACTGATTTTGGATTTACTATTACTTGATTGCTTGTATAGCCTCGAGGGCGGGGCAAATTTCACTCCACATGAATGAATGAATGAAAGAGAACATGAAGGATTGTACGTACTGCATATGCAGACTACCATCAGTGGAATTTATCTCTTCTTTATATAGCAAACGCTGCATTGGCAAGTAGTCAAGCAAGGCTCGTAGAACTGTATTGGTACGAGTCATTAGTGTTGAAATTAATGAGCGAAACCTGCATGGAGACAGATCAGAATGATCACTTGCAGTATGGGATGGGTCCCTGAAAATAAAAGAAAAGAATATACCATACTACCGTCTGGTACGCCACTTCTCCCAATCATTAATGTATCATCGAGGAAAGTTGTTTTCGCTTTTCTTAAAAGGATTTTTTTGTACAAGAGCTTCTTCTTCTCTTTTTTACCAGGGTATCCTCCGGCGCCCTCTTCTGAACCAGGAGACTAATTAATCCCTTGTAGTAGGTTCTACTGCCGGTAAAGATTCAAACTGTGTTCATCTCACGGAAAAGACTAGCCTCTTGCCGCTAGCTAGATCCAACCCTTCGATGGTACTCATTCTCTTGCTTAAAAAAGGAAGAATTCATGAACATATTTTTTTTATGCTTAAACAGGGGCGTATAATATGTTTGTGCTTGTACTCGTGTGTAACACATTCATGGGCAAAGGAAGAATCAAACAAAACTTGATTACAACTCAAGTCAACTCCAACGAGATGCAATAAGCTCCAACTTAAATAAATTTCCAATTTTGTTATTAATAAATAGCAGAATAATACGGGAAAATATTGGTCCACGCTATGCTGTCAATAAATTGAGTTGACAACACTACGTGGCCGACTGGGAGAAGAATTCCGCGTGAGCAAATTTGCCCTCCACGCTTTGACTAGAAAAATTCCGAGTGAGCAGGTATAAGCGTACCTGGCTGTGTTAAGAACCAATAACCAAAGTTCAGACATGCCCGTCAACTATTAGGGAGGTATCAGCTTCGTTCTCACCATTTTTCTTTTATCAATTTTGTCCTTCAAGCAATTTGAATTTCTTAATTTGCCAATCAGACAACGCGTCAACGAGTTAAAGACATGCTCATTAATGAGATAGCATATGGTCCATTATTACATGTTTCTTAATTTCATATGCCTGATGCTAAGTCCATGTCCATACAATCCCTTGACTTAATTTTAGCATTTTTTTTATTCTTATTTCTCAATTTCTTTTTTTTTAATTTTTGTGAAATAATATATTTTTACTTTGCCTTGCAAATCTTGCTTTGTCATTCTCTCCTGTAATATTGAAAAAATCAGTCGGTGGCAAGAAATTGTTATTTATTTTCATATAATTTTTGGTAACTTGTATCACTTGAAAACTTCTTACAAAAATATATTATAAAAGTCAAAAAATTAACTTTAAATTCAATAAAATCCAAAGTTGTTTGCTCTAAATTCAAATTATGTTACTGTGCATTTTTTGTATTTTATACTAATTGTTTCGTATCCAGTTTGAAGTCAAATAATAATATTCATTGCTAGCATATGTGACTATCAAAGCAATAAACTTGATTCACGTATATGTATAATGATGGGAAGGAAATTCAATAATTGGCCATTTAGTCCCACCATAAGGGGTTTTACATGTCTTGATTCACTGTTGGTTCATCCTAAACTTTTTTAATTTCTTAATTTTATTATAAAAAATTTTAGAAAAAAAATATGATAATCTCTTATCATGATTCTAATTAATCGATTTATGTTATTAGTTTTAACGAATCAATATTATCTCAGTTAAAATTCAATATGTATTTTTATAATAAATTTTTAAAATAAATTTATATAAAATTATCGTATAAACGAGTTTGAGTCAAGCCCTAAATGAAAGGCTAAACTCATTTGCATTCTTAATTCTCATACTATTCTTAATTTTATAAAATTTCAAGTCAATTATACAGAAGATTTATTATGATTACAAACTTATGAGATATTTAATTCTATAAATTACCATTGTGCTTAGTTTTCTTCTAAATATGTGATGTGGGGATTTAAAAAAAAAATCCATGGGGACTGAAACTATCAAAACTATAAGCACTGAGTTTAATTATCTTGAGACTACAAGGACTGGGTCATAACTTTTGCTTAAAAAGTCCAGCAGCTTCCTCCTTCCGGCACCCCCCTCTGTTCGCCGCTAGTTTTCCGCCTCTCCTATCGCCAATTCATCTTAAATAATCAACAAACAACCATTCCACCTCCCAATGGTAATAAGACATTAAAAATCACTTTCAAATTCAAATTTAGAGTATTTAGATCCAAAACCTCAAGTCTCAAAACACCCAAAATGGACAGTGTGCGGGTCTAAATTTTATATTAATGAACTCTTGGCAATTGAGTCTTTTACTTGGCGATGGTTTCGCATTCGGTCATGGCCGGACGGCAAAGATCGACCTGTTTCTCTCTCCTTTTCTTGGTTCAATCATCTCTCTTCTTATATTGCTTTGATTTTCTAATGTTTTTTTCTCAGCTGTTTCCAGCTCTTTACGCGCTCAAGTACAGAGTTTGCTTGTACCATTTGGCATCCACATGGGATGTTGTCAACTTTATTGACTGACAACATGTTGTTTACCTATCAATGCCCAAAGGGCAAGCCCGGGAACACCACACCATAGTGCTTGGTTGGTGCACTTGATTCTCTCCTCCTTAACGTGGTTTGTTTTTGTATTTTAAAAAAAGTTAAATTTTTTTATTTATTTTAAATTAATATTTTTTGATGTTTTTAAATCATTTTAATATGTTGATATTAAAAATAATTTTTAAAAAATAAAAAATATATTTTAATACATTTCAGAGTAAAAAAGCACTTTGAAAAGCAATCGTCAATCCGCTACCACACCTCGAACACCCTCTAAACTAATTTGATTTCCTATTAAAAAAAAGTGCTGGTGTTGATTTTTTTATCATCAAGAAAAATTTAATTATAAAATAAAAGGTTGGTATGTATATTTTATTATAAATTAATAATTATATATGTTAATAAATGATAATAAATCTATTAATATTAATCAAATAATGATTTTAAAAATTGAGATAAAGATATATATTAAAATATATAATCTTATTTTATGGGAATCTTTTTGATTTTTTTATAACATAAATAATTTAAACTCCATTAAAAAGAATTATAGTATAAATCATGTTGTTCTTATGTTCTGAATATTGATTAAAAAAATATGAAAAGAATTAGAATAATTGTTTTTTTTTCTCGTTCAATATTAATAAGCAATTTAATATAAAAAATGTGTATACGGTGCTAATACATAATTACCAATAAAACAACATTAATATCACCGTTAAATATTCTAATGTTCTTCAAAACAATGACATTGTTTTTTTTATTATTAAGAGCACACTTTTCTAATAAAAAAGAGTGACTATTAAAATAAGAGTTTGTTAAATATTTAAGATACTTCAAATAAACAAGAAACATGTATTTATCGAATCTAAATTCAATTACTTTATCAGTGTCTCTTAATTATTTTAGTGAAAGAATATTTTGAATGGGAAGCACTATTTTAAAAAATAATTCATGATTGTCAAAGTAAGTTTAAAAATATATATCAAAATAATATGTTCATATTTTATATGTAATTAAGGCTTAAAAATAATAAATATAATAAAAGCATGTATAAAAACCTAATTAAGAATTTGGTATATAAAACAAAATTGTTAACATTCTAATAAAAACTTATGATATTATTTAAGAATCATATTAAAATTAAAGGGCAGGTGAATAATCATGTTAAATAAAATTTTTAGATTACAAAAGAAAGAAGAAAAAAAAAGAGGTTAAGTCTAGCGCATGGTCTAAATATAAAAAAAAATTAGGCATGCTTTGGATATGTAAATTAGACTCACGTGTCAAACATTGTTTACTGTTTTTATTTATTTTTAAAGAGCAAAGGACATGTTGCCTATCTATCTAGTTTTTAGACACCAGAGGAGTGGTCAAAAAATCAAGTTGATGTTTTTTGAACCCAAAAGTATATTTTTAACACCCTGAAATTCATCTAAAAACACATTCAAATTGGAAAAATTATTTCTCACTCATGATCTACTTTTTTTCAACAATTTAAAGATAGACAAAAACCTCCATTGAATTTCTCTCAAGAATAGGAACTTATTGATGGAAAAATCTTTCATTTTATTGATTTTATTGTTGAAATATGGAAAATCATCAACTTTCTCTACTCTCCTTTGTTTTCTAGTTAGTTTCTTTTTTCTTTTTCTCTTGTCAGAAATTAAAAAAAAAAACAAAACAAACTTTTAGATCAAAATGAATTTGTGTATAAATTTTAAATTGGCAATGTGTTGATCCTTTTCCTTTGCATTCTTTTTTTCTTTTAGAAATTTCACCTATCAATCGTTAGAAGAAAGGCAAAAGGATACAATCATAAGAAGAAGAAAAAAGAATGCGAATTGAAAAAGAAAGAAAGAAAGAAAGAAGCTACGGTGGTTGGTTAACTACTCTTATTAACTTTTTTCTGCATTACACTTCCATACACAATCCACTCAAAGGGAGACAGAACAAAGACTGAAGACCATCAACTGTATCTCCAACATCATTCATCATCTTGGATAACACATTAACTTCAATTCACCTAATCCTTCTATCAAGTTATTTTTACTATGCGACCAACCCAGTACCCATCACAATTCAGAAAGGAATCAAAACAACAGTGATTAAGAATTCAATTGTTACCTCTAGAAGCAGGTCTACCACACGCTTGTTTTGAGCTCCGGCGGGGGCTTTTCTAATACTATTGATATGCTGAAGCCTCTCCGTGTCATTAGAAAATCTGACAGCAGGAGCAGGAGTCCTAGCACTCGTTGATGGCGATGCAGCTACCGGAAACGCTTTTTGAGTCACGTTGGGCCTTGATTTCGCTACACTTGTAAGCGTTGACTTGCACTTCGCTTGCTGCTGCCTCTTGAGCCTATCTTATTGTTCTTGCAGTGCCATCTATGCACAAGAAATTATCAGAATTTCTATAAATTACTATTACTATTATAATTTCTTTTCTTGTTATTGGGATTTGTATTGATTTTAATTATTTTTCTTTTTGTTCGAATCCTGTTAAATAGTCGATCGGAAGCCCTGGGTTTTTTTTTTTAATCAATTAGAACCGATCTTAAGACTTAAAAAAATCGATGATAATTTGTGGATTTAGAGGTAAGCGTGTTTTCGGATTGCAGTATTGGGGTGAGAGAGAGGAAGGTAGGGAGAGAACCTTCGTGTTTTGCAAGCGATGAAATCGGCATAATGAGATCAATAAAAATTTTACATTGCCAAGATTTTTTATAAAATATTTTGCGAAACAAACATATAAGAATAACAAAAAATACTTTTTACGAGAAGAAAGTTCCTGCAAGTTACTATTTTAATCAAATGTACGGTACAGATTTCTTTGTTTTATAGGAAAGTTTAAAGGATCTTGGATAGGATAATGAGAAAAATCCCCTCGTATTATCACATGTAGTGACAAAGGAAGTTCTAGCGTATGATTGGATCAGGGTAGTAAGTTTTTTGATATTGAAGGATATAACTTAATTGATCAGTTTAGGTTTGTTTTCTAGAGATTATCAGTTTGAATTTTATAAATTTTAGAATCATTAAAGATTTACATAATCATTAAGCTGGTTTAAATATTCATATTAATTAAAAAAAAAAAATTATGTGTTTTACTGCACGAATTTCAGGTCACAAATATTGTATAAATTCAAGCCCACTTGATTAGGGATTATCCATTTGTGATCCCACAGAGAACAAAGAGTTTCAATGCCATACATCCATCACCTCTCTCATTTTACAGGCTCAAGCCCTACCGCTGCGAACTGGCTTCATGGATCTACAAATAAGAAAGTAAGCCCATAATAGATTCATAGGCCCATAATGTAATCAGTGACGGTCCAGTCATTAGCTTCCAACGGAAGCTGAGTAGCTGACGTTGACCATCCTCTCACTCACCTCATGAAACTTCCAACGTAAGCTAAAACCGTCTGTAACAAGAAAAACCCCCCCCCCCCCTCACTTTCCCGCTTCTTCCTGCCCATTTATCAATCTCTCCACCTCCACATTTTCATTAGCAACGTGTTTTGCAGAACCAAATTGAGGGTCAAGTTTGATCCTTGTAATTTGCATTTGCTTTACTTTCAGTCTTTTCTCGGTTTTTCATTTACAGAGTTTCACTCAAAGAAGTAAGTTCCTCACTTCCTTTTGCAAACCCTGGTAGTTATTTTATCAGTTCTTTCTCTATATTATATAATGTCTTTCCTACTTTGTTTTGCGGTGCTATATTTGATTACCCATTTTGTTATGTTTGGTAACTGAGAAAATGTGGGAAAGTAGTTTATTATAGATGAAGGATTTTTCTTTTGTGTAGGAAGATGAAGGGATTTATAAAATAGACTCCGATCACAGTTGTTTCTTATATTGTTTTAACTGCTTCTTGTTTTCTAGCTGGTTTTGTTGATGGGATTTTTGGTGAAGTGATGTTCTGTTTGGTTGCTGAGAAAATGTAGGAAAATTGTTAGAACTTTGCGCTTTAGATTCTCGCTTTTTTTAGATTCAAAGGCCTTATAAAACAATAGCATACTATTAATCTTTAGAAGATAACTTAAACAGGGTTTTTGTTTTCACATGATTTACCATATTATTGTTTAGTAAAACAAGAAAATGGAATCTGGTTTTGTGATAGGTTGAAAGTCTGATTGCAATTGTGAAGCCGTTTCAATGGAGATCATGAGAGTCAAGACAGAGGAGGAATTGTTCAATGTGGATTCGGAAAACGAAGTTATAGATGCTTCACCTTGTTCGGTTTATTTTGGGGCTTCTCCAAGGTTTGTTTCTTTGCAAAGTTATGTTTCTGTGACTGCATTTTCATGCTACATAGAAAATTTTAAATTCCAAATTGACTGTGAAGAAATTCTGTGGTTTCTGTATTGTTCAATTTGAAAATCTTCTCTTCTTGTTCAGTTCTAGTTTTAGATTAAGGGCCTTGGTCTAACTGTTTGTTACTTTGGAATCCTTAGATTGTAACCACGCAATACATACTTTTGATCACTTAATTTTCTCTATTCGGCATAGAATTAATTAATTAATTATTCGTTTTCCAATATCTGTAGGTGGACAACTGGTCCCACTAGATCATCAAGAAGGGGAGGATGGACAAAGGAAGAGGTCAGTCATTGTAAACTGTAGTTTGTCACTAATTCTGTGTTCTATGGTTTATGCATATACCTTCTCATGTAGAACCTGCCACAGATTGATGAACTTTAAAGAAAGAATAGAACATTATAAGAATAGTAGTTGTGTAGTCTGTATGACCTTTCTGCAACTAGTATATGCTGTTTGACGTTTTCTTCATTCAGATTCACTTTCATTAATTGCTTAGAAGTTGGCAATGAACTTAAGAAAGAGTTGAATGAACAAATAAAAGTAGTTCCATATTCAGCGACAGATTCTACCCTTAGATTCTTATTTGTGAGATGGAAGTTTTCATTAACTGAAGCTTTCCAACTTTTGTAACTAAAATGAGTTTGATGGACAGGATTGTCTTCTGGAAGAATCAGTCCGGAAGTTCAATGGGAGGCATTGGAAGAAAATAGGTGGGTGTCGCCATTATATTTCTTGCTTTCTACTAATGCTTGCACATCATCTTAGGGTCAATCATGGACCATTTATCTTTTACCCACAAGATGTAATGTTTGAATGTTTTTGGTAAATGGTTCAAATATGGGTGGCGTCAATGCACTACAGGGAAAGACAGTCAGCAGTGATTAGTGAATAATGTTTGCTGTGAAGTTTCCTGATTACCACGTAGTACTTGCTGAAGAAAGCTATCCTTCTGAATTATTTATGTTCTCTTATGTGCCATTGTGCGAGTATATACATGTGCAGAACTTCAATTGTATCCGAAGCAAATGAAATGATTAATTTTGTTTCTTGCACAGCTGAGTGTCTTCCTGGAAGGACAGTTTCTCAGTGCTTTTGCCGGTGGGACAGGGTTCTGAATCCTGCAATTGTCAAGGGAACTTGGACAAAGGAGGTGAAAATAAAATATTCTTGATAGTTTTGTTGGCCAGGGAAAAGCACCTGTGTTTTTTCTCTCTGAAATTATTGATATGGGATCATGGTCTTCTTTTTGTTTGAATTTCAGGAAGATGATTGCATCATGGAGTTAGTCGGAAAACATGGTTGTAGGAAATGGTCTGTTATCGCAAAGTCCTTACCAGGTCGAGTAGGAAAGCAATGCCGAGAAAGGTAAGTAATCCAAATGTTTAGTTGGCATTGGATTTCTGTCAGGCAACTGACAACCTTTTTGATTTGTTTCTTGTTATGTCGATTTCCCTCCATTTAGAGTTCATATGCCAACCAAGAGGTGCTAGTCATTGCAGCAAAAGCCTAAGGAAGTGAAAAATTAACTATCTATAGTCACACCACATGCAATAGAAGTTTGACGATGATCAGAGTAACAACTAATATATACTTAAGTAATTATTCTTGAAACAAGAACTCTCTTGTAATCGAGGCATGGTCATCTTCATTAAAACTGAAATCTTATCAAGTGAATATGCTTGATTCTTGCTCCTACTTTTTTTCTGCGGTTTTTTAGTATTCTAGTAAAATAGTAGTAATATTAGCCTGTGTGATGAAAAAACATCCACTCAGCTCAGCACAAAAACAGGCCAAGCATTTTTACTTTACCTAAAAGTTTTAAATGGAGTGTATCAATGTTCATGATGTCCCTTTGAGGATGTTAAGTTCTTGCAGGTGGTTTAAGTTCTCAGCGAAGCTAATAATTAGTTTTTGCAGGTGGTTTAACCATTTAAATCCAACTATAAATAGAGCCCCATGGACAAAAGAGGAGGAGATGACTCTGACTTACTACCGTGAAATATATGGAAATAAGTGGGCCAAGATAGCGAGGTTTCTACCTGGAAGGTATGCATGATAGATTAAAAGGGTGTTTGGGACAGCGGTAGAGGTTGTTTTTCAAAGTGTTTTTGCAAAATAATGTTTTTTATTTTATTTTTGAAAATTCATTTTAACATCAACACAATCCAAAAACAAAAAACAATTGAAGTAAAAAAAAATTCAAAATTTTTGAAAAGCACGATTGGATCACGCTCCCAAACACCCCCTAATACTTTCACCATTGACACTAGAATTTAAAAAGAAATGAATTTACTGTTGAAACCAAAAGATACAATTCCAGCACTACTTTACCCTATCATTTCATCGTGATATGCATACATTTATTTGCCATCAAGTTTAAAAAATTCTTGTATCTTTTGGTAAATGACAGGAGTGATAATGCAATAAAAAATTACTGGAATTGTGTACTGAAGAAGAATTTGGATTCATATTCACTACATGGCTGTACAATGGATCTCTTCACAGTTAGTTCTCCCAGTTCCTACAACTGCGCCGCAGAACTAAACTGCTTGAAGTTAAAAGAAAGTCAAAGTGTTGAGAAGGCAGCCTTTGTATATGAAAATATGGAGTTGAGGTGTAGTGCTGAGATGAGTGCTTCTGGATCTGCAAAGGCCAATGGTATTGGCAAGAAGAATGAAGTTCGCAAATTGCATATGCAAGCAGAGGAGACAAGCCAGAATTGCTTGCATCATGAGTCACAACAGCTAAGCACTTTGGTTTGTAATTTGGATGCGGGTGAAGTTCCTAGCATGGATACTTGTGTCATGCATCCAATCAGTCCATTTTGTTGTTCCACACCAACAAAGTACGCACGAAGTATCTCTGTCAATAGTACCAGTCCAGAATCAATATTGAGGAACTCAGCTAGGACCTTTAAAAATACCCCTTCTATTATAAGGAAGAGGGCTCTCAGAGGTGCTGCTATTGCTAAGATTTCTGATGTCACCTGCACACCTTCATCGAAGTTTTCATGTCCAGATGACTTCCAAATTGTCGACAGCACAAACAGTCCAAATGAGAAGCAAGGGTTTCTCCGTTACTTCCAACCTGAAACTTCATTTGCCATCAAGTCTCTGAAAAGGCACTTTGACTATGCTTTTGATATGGAAAAGGAGGCAGATTTGGGTAAATGCGGCAAATCAGTTTCTCTTAGTGAACCTCTGCATCAGAATTTCTTGGAATCGCGATAGGGATACCTCAAGATAATTAAATTTGGTGAGTGAGTACTACCAACTTTTTCTGCTCTGGACTTACTTGGGTTGAGTAATGAATCCACTCTTTTTTTCATCCATCAACTAAGCATGATGCATAATATATATCACATAATTGCACTTCTTTCCCTCTACTCCTACAATTAATCAGAGGATCTTTTCTCTTAAATAGACTATTTGCAGAAATTAGTATAATTTTTTAAAAAATCTGCAGTTATTATTAAAAGCCCTGTTTGGCATTTTTACACATGATGGATGACGAATTCAGTTATTTTCTACTCCAATTTGTGCTACATCCAACATATATAACTAGGAAAACCATATTTCACAACACTTGAAAGGAGGGAATTGATGCCATACTTTGAACAGGTTTTCCTTGATGTAATGGATTATTATTGAGTTGTTGTTGCCAGTTCAGCATCATGAAACTTAAAACTTAAATAATTATGTTGATTCTGTGAATTATGACTATTATTGTCGAAAGATGTACTCACACAGCAAAGTGGGCTCTTGGAGAGACCTGTGTTCTTAGGTTGTTTGATGAGTCCTTCGTTTTGCTTGATGTATCTGATTGAATTATTGATTCTGAGATTTCCTTCCGTTTACTTGATATTGATTTAAATAGATAGTTTAACCTTTAATATCACCTTCCTTCTGATAGCTAGATCCAATTTCATTGGTCTTTCTATGTCAGGTCTGTTAATCTGATCGGCCACCAAATGATAGTCCATCTTGGAAAGCATCACAGAATAAGATGAGTTGTGGAAGGAGAGGCAGAATAGTGTAACCAATAGTGGGAGCACAATAAAGGGAAGAAGTGTCGCGGCCGCGAGGTATGTGGGGGAATGCCAGCTCACTCTGTGGACCTGGAGTGTACAGTATGTTTTGATTTTCCCTCTCATGGTTGGGAGATGATGGCAATTTTCTTTTGCTTTGCCACATCTATCTCCCTTGTTGATCTAAAATGCGCAAAACCATGTAGCTATAGGCTATATATAGCCAATAAGATTTCTGATGTAAAATCTAATATGGACAGGCTACTTTCTCATCAGAGTGCGCACTAACTTGAAAGCTGGTTCACTTTGTAGTTAAAGTTGATTTTGCCAAAAAGGGGTTTGTATTGAAAAATACATTTAACCCACAAATACTTTGAAAAAAACTCTTAAATACAGTCCAAACGCAGCTTTTGCCCGTCTGTCCAATAAAAGCAGTTGTTGCCTTGTTGGTTTCAGCGCCGGCTTGGTTATGGTGGTTGATCCAATTGATTGTCTTTTGCGTGATGCTTTGAGATATCATTTCAGGAGCTGCGAAAGGCATGTTCAGCTGATCGAACCTCCTGTCCCCACATGTGGGGCAGCATTTAAAGCCATGATCCCATGTAAGTGCAATCTGTATATAAGGCACAAAACACAATACATACATGGAGCCCGAAGTCTTAACCACAACCCATGATTGTCAAGTCACTCGTTTCAGTTTCTGGGAAGGAAGGAGTGACTTAAAGCATCATTCCCATACCTATAACCACATGAACAGGAAGCAAAACAATCCTTGACAAGTATGTATGGCTATCAAACACTCTGCCTGCCTGAATTAACTGGGTCTCTCTTTTACATTCGTCTGTCGTCCACACACGCCAAAAAGTCCTCCTCTAGTCCTCATTCCATCTCATCTTCACATGGTGTAGTAGTGTACTTTCGCTTATTAACATCATTTAAAAAAACAATATATTAGACAAATAACATAGATATAAAAAAAATAGTATAGTTTTATACATGATCCGATTAGAAAATATAATATTTGAAAATGTCTTATAGAAAACATGTTATTTCAAAGAAATTGGTATTTTGACTGACATGAATTACAATAAAAATAGAGAAGAGAAAAAACAAGTGTTCAATTACAATAAGAAGAGAAAAATAGAAAAAAAATCATATAAACATACTAAAACTCCAGTTAAAATATCATTTAAAATATCAATACAATAAATCCCACAAAATAAAAAAAAAATAAAAATTACTAACAATGACTCTAATGGGTTACATGTGGCGCGGACACTGATTATGAATGAAGTAAAATTGTCGGTACATGCAATGATATGATTGAGGAATACAAGCATGTCTGCAAGTAAGTGTCACAACTATAGGGTACAATTACCCTTATTTTTATGTGGTTAGATTTTCAATATCATAAATTTATAACACTTTATACCATCACTGGTAAAAAAAAAAATCAATAAAAAATTTCTGATTTTTTATAGAATTGTCATTGTATTATATTTTATTTTATGACTAAATAACTCTTATACTAAATATTACAATTTTATCCTTAAATTATTTATATAAAAAAAAAAAACCTTGCCAGCACCTCTTCTCTCTGGGTCAAAGCAATTTTCTTCCTAATTCAACAAGGAGGGAACCCGATTAAACAAGCACTGGTGCTAGAGAAAAGAGTTTGTGCAAGTTTAAGAGCTTCTTTAATTGCCATTGCTTCTCCTTGGAGGACTGATCCACTTGTCCGTTTAAGGCCTATTTCTCCAATCAGATGGCCTCCATGTGTGAAATTGGCAGAGAGTGTCGCACCAATACCAGGTCTTCCATGTGTGAAATTGAGAGCTCAGCAAGATAATGGGTAATCATCTCGGGCTTGATCTCAACCTCATTGAAGGTTTTGCCGTTGTAAACTCCGATGATGCTTCCAGTCATTTTAGAAAATCTTAATTGCATAGTTAACAATTTTTTTGAAATATAACGATTTTTATCAGCAACATCTTAAGATTTTGTGTTTTCCGATTATGATTTGTAATTAAATTACTTCACTAAGTTTTTTTAAATTATATTATTTTTATAAACAGTGATGATTTTAAGAAAAAACAGATTGTGAAAGTATAAAATGATATGATATTATCCATACAGTGATGATTTTAAGAAAGAAAAGGACGTGAAAGGATAAAGTGATATGATATTATCCATATTACCTCTGAAATTCAAAATTCGTTCTTACCTGAAAAGAAGGGATGACCAAAAAGTAGCCATGACGTGTCAAGAAAAGAGAGGATAGAGATCCTTTTGGTTGAGAGTGTGATCCACGCGCTACCATTAACGAGTGGTTTAAGATACTACTACATAATAAAAAGCGCGCCAAACCGTTCCGTGCTAATCTAGGAGACAACTATAAACAAAGTTTTACTAGTACCCGCTTCAAACAGAAACAAACCTATCTTCTCTCCTTCATTTTCTCAAAGATTAAAAAAATAAAAATAAAAATAAAAAAATTATCCTTTTCTTATAAATACCAAATTTACACACTCTCCCTTTGCTGTTTAAACTCCTCTTTTTAATAGCTTTCAATCTTTCTTCTCTCTCCTTTTCTTATAAATAGCACAGTTACACACTCTCCCTTTTCTGTTTAAACTCTTCTTTTTAATAGCTTTCAATCTCTCTCTCTCTCTCTCTCTCTCTCGGGGTATCTGGTTCTTGTCAAGTTTTGTTAGTAATAATGGCTGGACAAACAATTCTTGTGACTGGTGGGGCTGGGTTTATTGGCACTCACACAGTAGTACAGCTCCTAAAGGAAGGTTTTAAGGTTTCAATCATTGACAATCTTGATAATTCTGTCACTGAAGCTGTTGATCGTGTTAAGGAAGTGGTGGGTCCTCAGCTTTCTAAGAATCTTGAATTCAATCTGGTAAAGCTCACACCTTTTCTTTCTATTTATGAGTAATAATACTCCTTTTCTGTTGGATGGAGAAAATAGAATCTGGGGAATTTAATTTTTATTTTTTATTTTATTTTGGTGTGTTTTTGCAGGGTGATCTTAGAAACAAGGATGATTTGGAGAAGTTGTTTTCAAGAACTAAGTGAATTTCTGATACCCTTTTGCTCTTTTGATGATTTTCAAATTGCCCAATAATTTTACTTTGCTGGATTGGTAAATCTTGAATCTGAATACTTAATTGGTGGTTGGGTTTCATTTCTAAATTAGACAGGGTTCTATTTGTGACTAGGTTTTAATGGTGGAATGTTAATCAACATTTTTGGAGTGTTACATGATAAATCATTTCTTAGATTATTATTAAATAAAGATCACTTGGCAACTGTCGAACTAGATCATGCCTTTTCATAAATGGAGATGGCTTATATATTTGCAAATGTGACAGGTTCGATGCTGTGATCCATTTTGCTGGTCTCAAGGCAGTTGGGGAGAGTGTTGCTAATCCACGTAGATATTTTGACAATAATCTGGTTGGCACCATCAATCTCTATGAAGTTATGGCAAAATACAATTGCAAGAAGGTATATCAGTGTATAAGTTTGTTTAACTATTTTTATTTGGTGGTTTCTCTCTGTGGAGCCTGCCACTCATTTACATGGAAACCAACTGCAATGCCAGAAGAATTTTGATATTAACCAAAACCAATATGGAAGCTACTGTTGCTGATTGAATTTCAATGGATCAATGGCATAGTGGGACTGCTTTATGTACTTGTTTTTATTTATTGCATAATATCTCTGGGAGAGAGCATTTTTACATATAACAATAATTTCGTAAAGGATTGCATCTGGTGATATTGCTATTGGCTTATCTGCACAATAATCGGTGGTCGAGAATCTAAGAGTTTTTGACAAACTTATTTCCCTTTTTTCTTTTCGTTCTTCATTTAGTTTTATCTAGGCTTGATTCTACCACTTTTTTCATCTTAAATAGAGGTACTTTTACCTTTATTTAGCCTTAAATGTCATACATCAATTTAAGAAACATTTTATGATTGTAAAGGAGCTGTAACTTTCATTTGTTGTTGACTGGTTAGAAGACTCATGCTTTTTCATCACTGGAACAACGATTTTGATTTTTGTTTTAAACTTTTTGTTTTGTTTGTAGATGGTTTTCTCATCATCAGCAACTGTTTATGGCCAACCTGAAAAAATTCCTTGTGTTGAGGACTTCAACCTAATGGCAATGAATCCTTATGGACGTACCAAGGTACAAATCTATTTTTTCCTGGAAACTTGCTTTTTTCTTAGAAGTTCATATTTGAAGTTGGATTAACCTGGTAGAGTTGGAGTGGCCATCTTTATATCAAAATGATCCTGTTTCCTTGCCAATTACTAACATTTTTTGTATTTTCCTCTCTAGCTTTTCCTTGAAGAAATTGCTCGAGATATTCAAAAGGCAGAACCAGAATGGAGTATCATTTTACTTAGGTACTTCAACCCCGTGGGAGCTCATGAGAGTGGTAAACTTGGTGAAGATCCCAGGGGTATCCCAAACAATCTCATGCCCTACATACAACAAGTAGCTGTTGGTAGACTTCCTGAGCTTAATGTATATGGTCATGACTATCCCACAAAGGATGGTAGTGCGGTATGTAGTTCTACATAAGATATTCTCTTTGTTGCAAAATTATAGAAACATTTCCTGTTGGAATCCTAATGGCTGTCTAAGATATATTTGGCATTTCTGTTTGACAAATTGACATGGATGATATGTTCCACATGAATTTAGAGCAGACCAAATGATATTCTCAACCACCATATGTTTGGTTTTCATCAACTATTAAGTTTTTTGGATTAACAGGTCAGGGACTATATCCATGTTATGGACTTGGCAGATGGTCATGTTGCTGCTCTTCGGAAAATTTCCACATCAAAGGATATTGGTAATCATTTTTTATTACACAGATTTAAATGTCAACCGAAGTGCAGCCACCTGCATCTGGTTTCAGTTCTAATTTAATTTATTTCAAAAATTCGCATCACTGCATGCTTCAATGCAGTTTAGTTTTTATCATTAGAAAGCTACATTTATTAAGCAATTTGCTTGTGTTAGGTTGTATCGCATACAACCTGGGGACTGGATGTGGAACATCTGTGCTTGAAATGGTCACTGCATTTGAAAAAGCTTCTGGCAAGGTGACTGTCCCTTCTCTTCACTTGTCATCCCTTCTCTCAAAAAATGAAGCTAGTCAAAAAGTATTTACTATGATTTTGTTTTCAGAAAATCCACGTCAAGTTGTGTCCACGAAGGCCTGGAGATGCCACAGCGGTATATGCTTCTACAGAGAAAGCTGAGAGAGAACTTGGCTGGAAGTATGTTCTCAACCCACTATTTTCCTGATATTTTGGCATATTACAAGGATCTTCTCTTTCAATTTGTGATGATGCTTCCGTGACACATATCCTCCCTTGCATGCCTAATCGTGTCATGCGTAATAAATTTTCCATTGCTGTTTGGCCATCTTGTTGAAATTTCACAAGCTAATTGTAGCATCAGTTCCAGTTCGATCTGTTGGCCTAATGAGTTTATGTTAACTGTTGTGATTGAATTTTCAGGGCAAAATACGGTGTCGAGGAGATGTGCAGGGACCAATGGAAATGGGCAAGCAATAATCCATGGGGTTACCAGTCAAAGCCTGAAAAATAACAAGCTATTTCGTCCAGATCTACAGAACAATCCCCGACTCATAGGCCAAATAACCACAGAAAAATATTCTCATGACCTTGATCTGATAGGCATTCCCCCTTTGCGTCTATAATGTTTTCCCTCATTATTTGGGTTGTTGGTCTATTTGCCATACACCCGCACAACACTCCGTATAAACAAGCCACTCAATTTCCCACCATTGAATAATATTCTCAATCTCATAAAAATTAATGTTGTGTTGATATTTGATAATGCTTACAAGTTACAAGTCTAGATTTATTATTCGAGTTGAAGAAGAAAGATGGGCTCTGCTGCTGGTTCATTATTTATTTATTTTCTTTTGCTTGCTTTGATTATTCAAGCATTCCTATCTAGAAACATGAATCTCTCTCCCATCTAAACTTGGCTGTCAACGCCAAAATATAATCAAGAGGAACTCGCGCAGAATATAATCCGTCACAGTTCTCTCTCATGTCATTTTGGCTAGAACTAGAATTGCAGGGACACCTTTCATTTTTTCATTTTTTTCATTTTCTTAATGTTTTATTATTGTTACTTGCGACGAGTGTGGGATTCTTTGTTGCAAAGATCATAGTTGACCGAGCAAGAGTTGACTTGTGCATTTCGTTTTCCTCTCAAATCACTAACGTACAAGAATTACCCACAATACATACAGGTCACTGATTTCGTTTCCATGCTTACATTTCTCAACACAATTGAACTTCCCTGGGATCAAATAGAAATAATGGTCAACCCTAATGTTTGTTTTTTTTTCAACTTTGCCATTAACACCAAGACCCTCTTCCCTGAAACTCCATGGATAGTAATAACAGAACACCCTGAAGAGGCACGGTATTATAAAAACCAAGCTTAAAAATAAAGTTGATTTTTTAGAGGGCCCTCCAAAATATTCAGTGGAAGCTGGTTTGAGGAACCATTTCTTTGAAAGGAGCAATTGAATGAAGAAGGCACTTGTCTTTTCCCTTGTCTCTGCTCTTTCACTAGCTGCATGACTGCATCATCCAAGAAGAATATTCAACATCCTTTTAACTTCGTTGACTACTCAGAATTGCTTAGATTATTGTAGCCATAGACCAAAAAGTTCTCAAATTTTAGTTTTCTTATATAAAAAAAAAACAACAAAGGTGATTTTCCTTTAACCATATATAAAATTCACTCCTATGGCCTTTTCAAAAAAAAAAAAATGATTGCCTTTGAACCAGAGATAACTTTTATTCTTTCAGCTGTAGTCATTATAGATTTATTTAGGGATATTTTTATCTATTTAATATATTGATGAACAATAAAAAAATCAAATTATACCTACAATAAAAAAAAAAAAAAAAAAAAAACCTAACAAGGGCAATGGTGCATTTGTCTTTTTATTTTTTAATATAAATAAGATTACAAATATGACTTTTGGGTCAAAAAATTTAAGTCATTGAATTAGGGGTATTAGCGTCTTTTTATCTTAGTTTTTTTGTAATTGTTGATTTGATTGAGGTTAATATAGGTAATTTAACATTTAATTAATAATTTTAAAATGAAAAATTTATGGGCGCATGTCGAACACGTGCCAATGAGTGGGAGCCATCGCACTTCCCGATGGTAGAAAATAAGCTTTTGCCTTATCATTTGGTTCATCACCATGTCCTCTTTCTTTATAGGTGGTGTATATCATCTAAAGATGGTTGGTTTGTTGTCGGTGACTCTTTCTTCCCCCCCTCTCATTTCTCTCTCTTAGGAATAGCGGTAGCAGTAGTAACAGTAATAGTTGTGGTGATGGTGGTGGTAGTTATATTAGTGATAATAATAATAATAATAATAATAATAGTAATATTGATAGTACTAATAACAATAATAATGATGATGATGATGATGATATTAATAATAGTAATAATTCATCATTTAATATTGGATTTGCTTGGGATTGAGTTTCATTATTTTTTAATTTATGGTGTTTTCGGTCTAATAACTCGAGTTATAAGCTTGAAAAGCTGATGTGGCCCAACATCCTCTTTTATTGTTTGCCTATTGTTTTTTTTATTTATCATTCTACAATAATTTTTTAAAATAAAAAAAGCTTTGTGGTTTTCTAAAATTTCTTTTCTACCAGGTTAACCCGATCTCATAACCTAGACCATGAATTTTGCAAGTTAACATAAGTTGGCTCACCACTTATCACTCAATTTACATATCTATCATGTTATCCTGGAGTTACTTCATCCTGACTTTTTTTTCAATTTTTTGTTTGATTACATACTTTCAATAGTTTTTTTTTTCCTAGGTTTTCATGATCTTTTTTTTTTTGTTATTTTACTATTGTTGTAAAAAAAAAATACCATTTAATTAAAATAAATCAATTTATTAAGTCCGGTGGTCAGGGCTATAATTTGAATTATTTTGAATTGCTTATTTTTCTGATTTATTTAAAACATGCTTGGAATGATTGAATATTGTTTTTTCACAAAGAAAAATACAAACTCACAATTTAGCGCGGTCCCATATATAAGTTTTCACTAATAAAGAGCACTAAGAAATTCTAGTGCTTCACAAAGCAGAAGCAATAAATAAATCCATTCATACCTATGGTATTTTGTTATCATATTACGAATTATTTGTCAACAATCATCTGAGTGAGTACTCTGTTTCCTTGGTAGGTACTGCTTTATTGAATCTGTTTCACTGTTCGTTTACTCTGCATTCCAACTCTTCATGGGTGTCTGTGACAATGCACACAGAGGCATCGTCATCTCAGACATGTTCCCAAATTACAAGAGCTTCATCCTTGATCAAGTGCTGTTTCAAAGAAGCTTTTTTAAAAAAAAAAACTGTAAACCCTTTCTCAATGTCTTTTACCTATTGCAATCTGTAAAATACAATCCCTTGATGGCTAAGTTTTTTGCAGGTTATCTTCTGATTTCTTCTAGATCGGTAGCCATATTTGCCGTCCAACAGATTGATAAAAATGCATCTATCTAGAAGGCGGTCATCATTTCCATAACCATGTCGTTTGCGACTTTCCTTGCCATCGCGACCTGCACCAAGTTATCAGGCTACAAGCTATGCAAGAGAATCATCTGAAGACACATCACGTGGCTACTTAAAATCCCAGCGCTCTTCTTTAACCACACCAAAGCATCTCCGATTTATAGCATGTAAAAGAAAAAAAATCCCCTTCTATGGGCATGTCTGGTGTAATATCACACACTGCTCTTTCTTCAATCATACGAAATATGATCGTTTTCCCTATTTTGTATCCAGGTTAAACATGATTGAATGTTAGCTTTTCACCGCATCATCTCTGAGTTGGCAAATTATGTCACAGAGTTTGCACTTTGCAGCATCATTTATTCTCACTCAAGCAGCCATGTTATTCAACTTCAAAAAAGTAGACCACACAACCTTTGTAGGTTGTTAAAACTGGATTGCTGCCCATTAAACAAGTTGATTTTTAGCTGTTTTGTATGGCAGTCATAATCGCAGGATTAATATGTCGTGATAAAAATTGAATTGCATATCTCACAATAAACTTCAAATTCAACGTCATCTAGCTGCAACAAGCTGCTTAAGAAAACAGTTGGGATTGAAAACAGTAGGGATATCTCATTATCCGTCATCTTGATGGAAATAAGCAGAACCACAAGATATAATGAGAAAGCTGTCCATCACCTTAAAGCCTCCGCATGTTTCTCCTCTTTGTCAGTAACAATAAGCTTGCCCTCTGTAAAATCGCAAGCAGGAATAGGGACCCCAAGCTGCTTCTGCAGTTTCTTCACAACAAACACTTCTCGCTCCTCGCAAATTGTCACCACAGTGCCCTTCCTCCCAAGCCGGCCAGTCCTTCCAGCTCGATGTGCATAATGAATCGAGTCCGTAGGCAAGTCAAGGTTGACAACAAGATCACATTCCGGAACATCCAAGCCTCTTGCTGCAAGTTCATTCGTTACGAGAACTCTCACCTCTCCACTTTTAAATTTCTTTAGAATTGTTGACCTACCAAGCTTGCCAAGATCCCCATGGAGCTCTGCAGCTTTCATCCCACGAGCCTCTAGTTTGAAGACAGCATCTTTTAGTTGCCTTGTATGGTTCATAAAGGCTATCACAGACTGTGCATTTAGTGCATGAACACATCTTCTCAAAGTATCAACCTTATGCTGCAACCTTGTGACGCAATAATAGTGTTTCAATGCTGGAGGAAGGCTCTGCACCGTTGCCTGATGCTGCAAATTCGAGTCTGAGTTTGAACTAGAAGTAGGACTGGACAGGTTAACAGTTCCAGGAGCGAGAGATTCAAGTGGAATGACACTTTTTGCTTGGACAAGAAGTGGGTCACATGCCCAGCTCCTAGCAGCCCTTACGACAGAAAATGGCACTGTTGCAGATACCATGATAGTCCGACGATCAGCCCATCTCACAAGTGAATTTTTTTGTCCTTGAGGGTCTGCCCCTGATCTCCTCCCTACATGTTCTAATATTCGGTGGATGTCCTGCCGGAAGTTAAATGAAAGAAGCTCATCAACTTCATCTAAGACCAAAAAACGACAACCATGGGTATGAAGTTTACCAGCTGCACTAATTTCTGCAATCCTGCCAGGGGTACCCACAACAATTAATGGCTTGTTTTTCTTTAAAGCTTCTTCCTGTCTTGACCGGTTTGCACCTCCTACAAGTTGTTGAACCACTCTCTTGTTTTCAGGTCCTAACAGTTTCTCAACCTCTCTCACTATTTGCATAGCTAGCTCTCTAGACGGAGCCACAACAACTGCTTCTATCTCTGTTTTCTTCCCAGTTTCTTTATCAGCACTAGAATAATTATTCTTCAGCGGCCCAACTTCAGACAGTATGGGAAGTACATATGCAAGCGTTTTTCCAGACCCAGTATACGACTGAATGACAGCATCATGATTCTTGAGAATAGTCGGGATTGCTGCAGACTGAACATCAGTTGGAACATTAAACCCTTCCCTCTCTAATCTTTCTATCAACGGAGGTGGAAGGCCAAGCTCAGAAAATGACTTTGCAGCAAATGGGGCGGACTCTATTTCGAGTGTTTTTTTCACTCTAACAACTCTACTCTTGTTGCTTGTAGCCACCTTCTCTCTACTTTTCGGTGCTTCAATCGGGTAATTCACTTTCACATTCTCCAGTTTATTTCTTTTATTTTTGGTAGTTGTCTCAAACTCGGTATTAAACCCAAGATTTGCAAGAGTTAGAGGTGCATTTTTGTCCCGGTCAACACGACTAAAAAACCGCACACTGCGTTGACACAAAGCTGAGCTAGAACCACGTGATAGTTTCTTCAAGTGTATTGTCTCTCCAACAAGAAAGAGCAACCGCGGTGATACTAATGATGGCATCTTTGCTAGAACTGAAGCAAGCAGAAATTAATATCTGAACAATCTATAACGACTCACGCAGGTGACATCTTAAGCTAATACTGTCACAGCCTTCGAAGAAAAGAAAAACAGAGAAGCCTTTTCCTTCAAGCTGCATTTTAAGTACACAGTAACAGAATCAAGTCAGCATGGAGGAAACAAACTGACCCTCAAATAAGTCCTGAAAAAGATTTCTCTGAATGGATAAGGTATGTCTTAACGTTTTAGTTCTGGTTTCTTAGTAGTTTTAAAAGTCATATTGGTTGAAGCATTTTATCGAACAGTGTATGAGCGTGAAAAAATAATGAAAGTACACCATCTAAAGAACGACTGGAGTGGTAGAGGAAGTGAAAAAACAAAAAGAAAAAAGCATCAAGACAGTGTTCGGTTAGTGATAATTTAAAGACTAATGCATTCAAGCTTTCTATGAAGGAAAAGATAAACCATTCAACAAAGAAAGAAACATGAAGTAAGAAAGGAGGCAGCAATGCTACAAAGGAAAATAAAAGCCATGAACTCCGACCTCATATTCGCTTGATGATAACCTGGCGCACGCTTCGAATAGGAAAAAGAAAAACTTGTACTGCTACTTTGTATGTAGAGAGAGAGAGTAAATTGTTCCTATGATACTTCGTGAGTGTTTGAACTTCGAAGACTGGCTAGTTGTGGGTTTGCAGCCGCAACAGCAGCACTCAAGTGGGAAACCCCGATTAGGTGGCTTGTTGCTATTCGACATGTGGTCCGAAATAAATTATCTACTAGCGACGTGTCGTCCTGTTGCATTACGCAATTGCTAATAATTAAGGTATCGGAAATTACTATAGCTTGTTTTTGTTTGTGTTTGTGTGGTGTCTAAAATATTAAAATAATATTTTTTTATTTTTTAATATTAATATATTAAAATAATTTAAAATCACTGCCAAAAAGTAATTTTAAATAAAAATTAAACAAATAACTTTTTTTAAAAAAATACTTTTAAAATATAAAAACAAACATTACCTCCCACTAGAGACTGCTTCAGCTCTCAAGGTCACAACCCGTGAGCAATTCAACATGATTTTAGCTGTTTTTTATCCAAATGTAAACGAACAACATGCATTTTAAGCAATTTTTAAAACTAAGGTATGATGTGAGAAATTTAGAAGAGAAATGTTAAAGGAGTAAAATTCAAGGATGAAGTATTAAGGGTGTAAAAAATATTTAAAATAGCGAGATTTTAAGGTTATTTTGTAGAATTTGTAAAGATTATGGATAGAAATGGATCCCAATATAAATAAAATCAATTTTAAATTAAGAAAAAAAAAAGAGTATATGTTTGTGGTCTAAAATGGGGAGTGAAAGTAAATAAAGAATAATTTAGAATTCAATTAAAAAAAAAAGGGTAAACGCAAAACAAAAATCATAATTTTTCTCCCTCGATAGATTTATTTTAGAAAGAACTAATCTATACTAAAAAAGAATAAATTTCAATCAATTTGAAGATGATCGAGGTAGAGAACAAATCTGGAAATTGTTTCAAAATCTTTCTCCCGTTGAACTATGAACTTAAGGATTTTGCAGCAAATGATAAACCCATAAGTTTTCAAGATCGATAAAGGAGCTTTGCCAGATCCATAAAGAACCCAATGTCCAATTTCAGTATCTTTATTTTTTTGACCGGATTTTGTCGGTCAGCCGGGTCACATTGAATTTTTTTTTTTTTATTTTATTTTCAACCTAGCTCGGTTCCAGTTCCGGATCAGCCCGCCGGCCAAACGGGGTTTTAAAACTATAATTTATAATTTCTTAAAAAATTTATTATTTTTATATCACAAACAAAGAAAGAACAGCCAAAGGAAAAGGATTAGTTAAGACTTGTTCGTGATCAGGGATCGTGTTGGACAACCACTTTAAAGTTTAACCATTTCCTTTCCCAGTCGTCGAAAGAACATCAAACCTCCAATCAATTTCCAAACCCAAAAACCTAGAGATCAGTTGAATTGGTTATGGAATCCCTTAACTTTTTCAAAGGCTATGGCAAAGTGAATCCGCTTGAAGATCAAAGCCCTCACCAACAGGAAAGTACTGCATCAAAACGCCGAATCCTCATCATCAGCGTTTCATCCATCCTCTTTTTTACTCTAATCCTCGGTCTAGCCCTTGCAGCATTGATCCATGAGTCAAATACCGAGCCAGACGAATTCCCATATCTCTCTTCATCAAACTCAGCTGAGTCAATCAAAACAGTCTGTGACATGACTCTGTATCCATCCTCCTGCTTCACCAGCATATCCTCTCTTAACATTTCAACAAAACCTGACCCAGAAGTCATCTTCAAGCTCTCTCTCAAAGTCTCCATTACAGAGCTCAAATACCTCTCTTCTTTATTCACTAGTTCACATGATGTTAACTCTCAGGCTGCTATGAGAGATTGCGTGAGCCTGTTTGATGATTCCTTGGGTAAGCTCAACGATTCTTTGTTGGCAATGGAGGTTGGACCTGGAGAGAAGATGTTGACTTTGGAAAAAGTGAACGACATCCATACGTGGATCAGTGCTGCCATGACAGATCAAGATACTTGCATAGACGGTTTGGAGGAGATGGAATCGGTGTTACCTGATGAGATCAAGGCCAAGGTGGAGAGGACTAAGGATTTCTTGAGCATTAGCTTGGCTATCATTGCTAAGATGGAAGCTCTTCTTAAAAAATTTGATCTCGAAATGCATTGATTTTTTTTTTCTGTGTTGTAATTAAATTTCGCATTGAAATCATCTAATTGGAAGATGATATGCAAATAATAGCTTGGCTATCATTGCTAAGATGGGGAGCCCTTCTTTAAAAATTTGATCTCAAAATGCTTTGGCTTTTTTTTCCTGTGCGCTAATTAAATCTCGCATTGAAATCATGTAATTGAAAGATGATATGCAAATAATAGTAAAGATGTCAGTAACAATGGCAGCAAGCATCTTTAAACACTCATAAAACAATTGATTACTCAAAATCTCCTACAAGAGAACTTCTATATTCAAGCTGCTCCACAATTTTCTTTACGCGGGCATGTGCGCGCGCGCAGCGCGGAGGGAGACCTTCAACACATTGAGGTCATCTTCCATCATTGTGATATCTGCATCATTGTGATACCTTCAACAAATGATGTGGCAGGGGTGGGCTGGACCACTTTATTGACATGTTGATGATCTGCATATCAGGTCAAGGTCTGGGTTATCAGGTGAAGAAGACAAAGCTCATGATAATAAGTGGCGCATGATAGAGCATGTGGCTCACTCCAAATTTTTTTCGCACATCATTTTCATCATTGTGTTCGTCTTGGTCTCTTCTTCACAGTGGTATATTCAAAACATGTTTTGACCACTTTAATTTCTGGGAAAAGATGAAAAACCCCTTCTTAGGCTCTGATACAAGTTGTTTGGACCTGTGACCAATGCCTAGAGTTAAGAACAATCAATTTAACATGGTTTGATAAATTGCCTGCATTCACATACTGCTGATTTTACTCATAAGAGAGAGAACTAAAAACTAAAAATTACACCAATGGAGGAAGAGGCTCTCTCAACTCAACTCACAAACACCCTGCAACTAAAAATTACACCAATGGAAGAGACTCTCTCGACTCTCAACTCACAACTCACACGCTCTGTAACTTTCACCTCACTTCTTTCTATCATTCAATGTTTTTTGTTGTCTGTCTATTGCTTTTACAAACCCCTCTGTTTATAGTTCAAATGGAGAAGCGCATGCCATGATTCTTTCTCTTTAATTTGGTATACAAACCCTCAAATATCTTCCCTGAAAATTATCCATTCCTTTCCAGCTTGATCTGCACTGGTTATAAGCCTAATTTGTCTCCATTCATAACAACATGTTGATTTACCTTTCTTAGCAACTTAAATGAATGTCCATCTTTCAGGAATGTTATGCATGGCTATTGCTGGATGGAGGTCCTTCTCATGCATTTTCTGATATTGGGTGTTGTGAATGGACGTGCATTTAATACACTCTTAAGCTGGCAATTTGCTCAGTCTATCCTCTATTTTGGGATGGATTATCCCCTGTTTGGTGGGATTAGATGATTTAGTTCATTTTAACTAGATTTTTCCTCATTATGTTTGTTCTTCTCTTGTGGATTGTTATAGGTTTGTTTGTTTGAGGCTAGGCTAGCTGCTGGTTTTCTTTTTGTTTTGGTTATAGTTTTTATCCACTTTTAATCCTGTCTAGTTCAAACCCGTTCCTGTCAATTTCAGTTTAGGAGAGGCTGCCATGTTTTTTTTCTCATCATTGCAGCTCCACTTGCTGTATCTTTTTCAGCCATACATAATGACCAACCCTCCCAAAATACCCCTCCAGCCTTCGTCACGGCCTGACACCACTCCAGCAAGCACAGAAGCAGCTCCGTCTAGCTCTTTAATGCCCCCACCAACCACTCCAATAACTCCGACAGGCATCCCTCCTACTGTTGTCTGCTTTTTAGCATCTTTCTAGGCAACAAGCTCCGATTTTCAGTAGGATCTCGAGGGACCCAGCCTCACTGGAACAAGAAGAAGGCTTCATTTCCAGCCTGAGCTAGCGCAGCACGGGTTCAGGACAATCTTCCCATAACTCCCTCTGAAATTCTTTTCCAATTTTTTGGACTTTTCCTTGCTTTTTAACATTTTCCTTACCTGACCATTCATGCTCTAATTAAAAAAATGTGTGTGTATCTGTAACAGCACATTGTATTTCTTCTCAACCCCGCATACTATTCCCTCTAAATTTCTTGTGCTTATCTTCCTTTTTTTCTAATAACTCAAGGGTCATTCAATTCCATCAATTAAGAGAGAAAACTGGAGAAAACCCAACATCATTTTTTATCCTGACCTTTTACTACTTTCATGTGACAAGGTGAACTCAGAGCTGGAAGACATTGCACCTGCATGCCGCAGCACACTTAGATGACGAGCCTAGGTCATCGAGCTATAATGGGTCCCCCGTTCCGGCAAAGAAGATGCGTGCAACTATGTCATCCCCATAATAGGTGACTTTCTTTAACGTCTATATTCACGCTGCAACTACGTAAAATTCCTGCTTGCTTGATTGTTTTTCCTTTACTTTGCTTGAGCTACTTGTGCTAACTGTTTAGGCATTAGCTGACATGCGCTTACATTGCATTTTTTTCTGTGTTTTTTATTCTGATAAACATGTTTCGCCGGCTACTCAAACAAGATGGCGTGAATTACTTTCTTTTCTGAATAAGAACAAACCTGCATTGCTACAAGGATAACTGCAAAGTTGCCTTGCTTAGATGCTAGCCTTTTATGTGTGATTTCTCCCTTTCCTAACCTACCAATCTTCTTCGCATGCCCAATCTTTGTTGTTGAAGTTTGTCATTTTTTTTATATATTTTTTTTAATTTCATTTATCGATGGTTAAGGTCATGTTTGTTGTGGCTAAAAAAAAGACCCGAAACGAAACACCAGCTTCGTTTTGTAAAAAAAACAAAAGAAAACTTGTAGCATAGTGCGGTTTCTTATTTTGGAGAGCATGAATGTGATTATATTTTTTAAAGCGATAGCTAAATGACTTTCCAGCTAAGAACTAAAAAATAGCCATTAACATATGGATGCTCTAAGTCTTTAGAAATCCGGGTGTAAAATCGGCGTGCATTTGGAATTCTAGGCGTGTTTCGCCTGAATGGGATATTCCGTTGGGCCTGAACAGAATGTTATTATTTTTGAAGTTTCCAAGAATTAATTATGATTAGGAATAAACGATTCAAAACTTTAAACCTTCACATCAAATTTCTTTTGATTTTGATGATTAGAAAATTAGTAATTAGAACTAATAAACATTTCGTTTCAAATATCTTTCACGTAGTAAACAACGGGGGAAGTTCATCAGCATTAAATAAACTCCAGTGCATAAGCTCGTTAATTAGCATGACAAGATAAGCCAATTCATCAGATTATTTCCCAGTCGCAGTGGAGGATATAATCGGCGCTGAGTATCGAAACCGAGATTGGAGAGTGAATTAGTAGGACTAGATGGGTTACAGAGCTATTTTAATCAAAATTAATGACGAAGAGAAACTCTAAAATAGCATATCTTCATGTTATACAGATATTTACTTTAGAAATATATTTATTTTATATTTATATTTTTTCAACCAAATAATGTTCTATCTCTTAAATAGAGCCTTCGTAACAGCTTAGCTTCCAGCTACAATTGGTCTACTCTAGAATTGAGTATGCTTTAGATCAACACATACTATTAGAGCAAACAAACTAAATTTACGGATTATGATTTATGAAAGTAATAATAATAAGTTTTTCTTTTTGTATGAAGACAATATCAAATTCATATTTAAAACAATCTTTTATATATAAAGTAATAGGACCCGTAATCGTTACTAGGAAGACACCATGCAATTAAATCCTTAGAGAGAACTAGTTTTACCAGCATCTCACGTTCTCGGCATCTTTATTCGACACTTGGTTCATTCACGGAAGCTGGCGGCTGCTGAAACCATGGTACGATTCCTGCCACTTGAAGCTCAAAATCTTGTAACCGGGATCCCCTGGAGGCACAAATGGGAGGACTAGGTAGACGGGAACGGTGAGGCTAGATAACCTGCTTGTGATTTGTAAATGTAAAGAAGCAACTAAAATTTGAAAAGAACGAGATTTTAAGCGTAAAATGGAGGAATCGCTGCTCTTTTTCATTGGCAGCATGAACATTCATGGTGCTCCATTTTTATTCTCAAGAAAATGCCGAGAAGATTTAGCTTCAGAAAATGCGAATCCCATTTGGATTCGGAATCGGAGTCCTGTACGGGACCAAACTAGGCTTTATGTTCTTTCTTTATTTTTTACCGACTGCCCACGAGTCCACTCCTCTTGCTTTTTTTTCCTCGTTGCAAGTAACATTTAGCGGTGTCTCTTGTTTTGTCTGATCATGTGAATATTTTGCTTGCACCTTCCAGATAAAATAGCGTTACGACCAACCTGGATGTCTCCATTTTTAGAGAAAACACAAAAGCAAGCAACAGAGTTCAGAAATATTCTGTTGAATTTATTCACTTCACAAATAACACATCTCGCACATTATGTTATTCAACCAGAACCCCGAAGCACTCTTAATGTTAACCCACACAGAAAATCCTGACAGACCAGAGTGTATGCAATCTGTCATATGTTTCTGCTATCTAGTTAGAGAAAATAAATAGACATAATTAGTATTCAAATGTACTGGGAAGCAACATTATACACATGCACATTCGCAAGCCAAACCAAGAACAGAAATTTGCCCACAGCCAACAGAACACCTACCACAGCAACAATAGCGAGAGCTCGTACTAGTCCAATGGCATGCTTGAGCTAGAACGGCATGACAAAGTCCACAGATTTATAAAGTATTTGCAATCCTTCTACACTTCCTCCCTGTCTTGGCTTGTGCTCTTCAAGATATCGTACTTGCAGAGAGGACAGGTAGCATTAATATATAGCCACTTATCTACACAGGTACAATGAAAATGGTGACCGCATGGAAGTTGCCTTAGCTCAGCCCCATCTTCATAAGCAGAGAGGCAGATGCAACACTCCTACAAGTTAGCATAAGCATCAGTTTAGTTATGCAGATTGACTGCCCTCCCACTCAAAGCCAAGCAAGTTTCCCCAGTCAAGCTTATCCCCCTATGTATTCTTAATTGCGACACAAGGTTATCTTTTACTCAACAGATGATAAATTGACTCGTGATAACCACAAAAGTATTAAGCATTTATAATTATCAAATGTTTCAGAAAAGCTATGCTAGATAAGAAAAGGATAAATTTCATATGCTTAAGACACCGCTTGAATTCAAGTGATCATCAAATATTCTTTTAATAAGGATGAGGAAAGCATCAAATAACAAGGCAAGAGTTGAACTAGGTACCGCATCCTCTCCTGAAAGAACATGTTCCATAGGAGAATCTGTGCCGCATTCAGTCATTATTCCTCCAGAACATCCTTGGTCATCACCAGTGAGCTTGTCAATATCACCATCCCTTCGAAATTTGAATTTTGCGAGTTGGTCAATGTCTTCTTTGGATGCTCCTTCCTGCTTTAACAGGTTGAAAAGATCAAAGGGACACAATAAGAGAGAGCAGTTGAATAGAATTAGTTTACTTCCTGTACATGTATAATACTTTGTACGTTATAATTTATAAAACACTACAACATTTTAAGATGTCAATCCAATAATGTGACTAAAGCCCAAAAAGTAGCCCACCATGCCTTGACAGAACTAAGGCTAATCCTCCCATCTCCAACAAAAACCA
Source organism: Populus trichocarpa (assembly GCF_000002775.5). Lineage (NCBI taxonomy): Eukaryota > Viridiplantae > Streptophyta > Magnoliopsida > Malpighiales > Salicaceae > Populus > Populus trichocarpa. The sequence goes on along the minus strand of NC_037287.2, from coordinate 14,385,551 downwards.
TCCTTCCAAAACTTTATCCAATCCTTTCAAGCCTAAATGATTATATCAAAGAACTAAGAACTCTGACTCCATACTGTAGAGTTTACATGTTCAACCAGTAACTCTTGTATCCAATGCTGAACCCTCAAACTGCATTATGATGAGTCGGGTTGTTAGCCATGGATGCATCAGCCTTCTGATCTGTGGAGGAGTAATATTCCTATTCAAATAACAAAATATCTAACAACGCTAATTCGCACTATTATCACCTTTAATGCTCCAAGATATTCTTCTCAAGTGAATATCTATATGATTTTGAACCACAAACCTCTGAAGCCCAAATTCAATTCACTACCAATCATGGAATTATGTAAGATATGACCACTCTGCAACCATAATATGGACAGACTATAGAGGCTCAAAGGGAAGAAAACCCAAACCATTTTCACAAAATTGGCACGATTTTGCTACAAGTCAAACTGCTTCTCATGCCTCGTCAAAACATGGTGAAACCTTCAAAAGCACATGACTTGCACGATAATGCATTTTGTAAGCTAAACAGAACATATAAAGCAAGCACACAAAAACAACTCTGGCATCATGCATTATTAAGCTTTTTTGCCCAACAAGCTATGGACATCAACTATACCGTCATCACAGATCATCCAGATCACTAAGTTATATTCCAGGACATCAAGTTGAGCAGAACTTAAACAGAAGGTACAAGATAACACCTTGTCCAATGGGATATAATATTTAAGCAATATGTGGTAAAACTGGATGAAGATAAACTTGTTACTTTGTTAGTTTACTTAACATGATAACTCGTTTGATTAATCAGAAATTGTTGAATAGTGCTCCCTTCAAGCTATAGGAAAAACTTTAGCAGAAAACACCAACCGAGCAAATTTACTAAGGTTTCGATGTGCCTGCTTCTTCTAACAAGTGAATATCATAACATCACCATTAGAAATAATTCTCATTTGTGCCATCAAATCAACTCTACCTCAAAATAACCAAGCCTTTCGTTTTCATTTTCTAAATTCAATCAATGGGCCTAGATGAGTTAGCAGTGAAAGACACTACTTCATTAGGTCATTATTCTCTGGTTTCTACTTTCAGCTTACACACGATACACATGACTAACATAAAAGGGTGGAGTGTAATAAACTCCAAAAGAAATGACACTGTTATAGCAATACAAAATCAAAGGATGAACATGACTGTAGATACGTGGGTCTACCTGGTCAGTAACAGCATATAAGATTGCAATGATACATGGAAGACAGCAGCACACAGCAATCCCGATGACACATGCCAGGGCAACACAAAAAACAACGAAGAACACATCAAAACCGAGAAAAACTATACATAACCTGCAAAACAAAGGCAGGTTGGAGAAGTTAAGAGACTGTTAAAGCAACATTTTCTCAAGCCATATGAAAAAAGGAGGGGGAGAGAAGGAACAAACCAGTATAGCTGGGGAGAGCCTAGTGCCAAAGCTTGGCCACCAGTAGACACCCAGTAGAATCCAATGATCCACCAGATAAAAGAAAACATTGTGTTTGCAGATTCCAGATGCTTCGCAACACTGCTGATAGAGTTAAAATACAAAGAATGAACAAAAGACTCCAATTCCACAGATTTCATTTGCAGCACAAACACAGCATGGAAATCAACAAGTCCCAGTTCCTTAGTGGATTTACAAAATAATAACAAGCGATTCAAAGAAGAAAAAAAAGGTAATAAAGTGAGGCCAGTGCGTAAAAAATGAAGATGAAAAGGTAATAAATTGCATGCCAGATGATGATTAAAAACTCTTACTTTTAAATCAGAAAATGAAAACACATTCTGGTGAACCTATATAAGGCTTACTTAATCCTATCCTAAATCCATAATTAAATTTCATCTTTCATAACTGCATCATCACAACACCACCCTCAACCTCATGACAACCCACACCAGCCTGCGGCAAATCAAATCAGGAACAATCAAACATGTAATATTTTTGAAAACCCTTCAAATAAAAGGCCAAATAAGTAACGCCAAACAGTTTTAAAATCATAAATTTCACATTACTTCATCAAAGACCCTAAAATCTCAAACATCTAGCAGCGGACACCACAAACATACCTAGTTCCATCATCTTCTAACTGGGCCAAACTGACATACTCTCCATAATCACCTCTCGAACCGGAACTCGAATTCCCATCACTCCCAATCCCACCATCTCCTCCTCCTCCTCCTCCTCCAAACCCAACTCTCCTCCTTCTCCTCCTCCTGTACTCCACACAAACACAAACCATATGCAACACGCATTGCAGCCCGTATCCTAAAATCCACAACCTCAAAGGCACACCCGGATTCTCCTTCCTACTCAAAACCAAAACCCCCGCCGCCACGGCCACGAACGCAAAGTTCCAAATGATATCCAAAATCACCACAGGCTTCGAATACGCCCAATCACTCTGCCTCTCCTCCAGCTGCTCCGCCGCCGTCTCACGAACCAACATCGATGGCTCCCTCATCATACGGCGGCTACTTGCACGGCGTAGAAACCTGGCCGCGTCACGGAGGGATTGGCGGCGGATGGATCGGCGGCTTGAATTGGGATTGGGTTCATTTTGTTGACCAGGGGAAAGAAACGGCGTCGTGTCGATTATGTCATCGGATGATCCGGTTCGCGTCGGGGTTGTGGTGGTGGCGGTGGAAATTGGTGTGGTTGTGGAGGACATTTTTGGGCTTTTGGTTGTTTCGGGATCTTGTTTTTCTTTCAAACAGTTGAGGGGAAGAGGTTTTTTCCTTTTTGATAGTTGAGATTGTTACAGGATTTTTGAGGATCGGAGGTTGTTTCGTTCTCTTATTGAGAGATTGTTTTTTGGGTTGTAGTTGGTTCTTTGCGGGGACGAAAGAATTTTGGAGAGATTAATGTTCTGTAACAGAAATGGAAAATGGATTCTGTTTTTTCTTTTCTTTTTTCTTTTTTTACGGTAAAAGTTAAATATACTTGCGTTGTAATAATTACTTACTTCCGCGCCAAATTATGATTGGTTGGAAGAAATGTCAACACCTCTAATGAACCCCTAACTGTTGACTGGTTATCAACTTCATCCCGAAAATAAAACTGTTATGAGTTGGGTCCCTGATGTTTTTCTTTTTTTTCTTTTTTTACGGTAAAAGTTAAATATACTTGCGTTGTGATAATTACTTACTTCCGCGCCAAATTATGATTGGTTGGAAGAAATGTCAACACCTCTAATGAACCCCTAACTGTTGACTGGTTATCAACTTCATCCCGAAAATAAAACTGTTATCAGTTGGGTCCCTGATGTTCTTAGCAGATAATTTTGATGTAATATTTAATTTTTAAATATAAGAATATATTTAAAAATAAATAAATGATTCATCATCTTCAGAATTGGATGTATCCTTTTCTGCTTCTGCTTAATACATAATTTCTTGGTGAAATAAAAAAAAATCATGTTAAACTTAGATAACTTGTTGTTTTTTTCACGTGTTTAATTTGTGCAGTCCATATTCATATTTATTTTTATTGTAATTAAATTTTTTTATTAGTTGTTCGAGAATGAAGTGTTAAAAGCTAATTAAGTTGTTAATTTATAATTTATGAAATCAAAAGATTAGCTTAGTAATTTGTGCGTGTGTGTGCTGTTTAAAACTATTAATCAATGGTGAATGTGAACCATTAATCTTGAATTGATTATGTTCTTCTATTTTTTTTTAAGATTCATTGATTCTGCAAAATTAAATGAATTATGAATAATTAATTCTTATTGAATCTTTTTAGATTCATTGATTTTTCAAATTATTATAAATTAATTTTAATTAATTTTTAATTCCTAACCTCTTGTGTAAATAGAGGTGAAGGGAGATAGAAGAAGAAAAGATAGAAAAACAAATAGAAAATCCATGTTATCTTTCTTTGCTTTATTTACTGTTGTACTCCTCTCCCTCCACCTTTAGATTATAGTGTCACGGAGAGTGAATAAATTTTCTAGTTAATCCCTTGATTGGAATATTGTTTAGTATTGGTTAAATTATATTTTTTAAAAAAGTAATAATTTTTTTAGTTTTAAATTATTATTTTTAGAGGTTTTTATTATTTTGATATGTTAATATCAAAAATAAAATTAAAAAATATTACTTTAATATATTTCCAAATAAAAATCATAAAAAGCAACATCTCCTTAAACAAGCTCTAAATGGCATCCTTTTCAAGTATTATTGATAAAATATATTTTATACTTATTTTCTATTTAATATATTTTATTCATTTTTTAATTACCGTATAAATATATTTAATTGGTTTAACTAAGCAACTTTCCAAATACGCCCCATCGTCAACTTCCCAATCTAATATTCTAACTACAAGATGATGTCGTCAAAACCGCAGGCCATATATCCGATCGCGTTTCTCTTCCCACGCCGACGATTGCAAATCTTTCAAGCTACATGATGAGCTTCTTCGTATTATCGAAAGACAGGCTCTGTGTTCTTAATTTTTACGAATAATTTGAATAATGCTCTTAAATTTGGTGCTGCCGTGCTGTTGTTCTTTGTGGGTTCTGTGGGGGTTGGACTTTATTGGTCATAATGAATGATGGTGATTTTCTAAATACATAGAACTTGCCTGAAATTTTGACTCTTTAAGCAACAAGTTGCCCTTGAAAGCTGTGGTATTACAGAAATGTGGCCGGGAGGCTAAAGGATTGATACGTTTATTTTTTATTTCAAAAATACTTTAAAAAAATTATTTTTATTTTTATTTTTGTTTTGAGGTTTTTTTAATTTAATGGTGTTAAAAATAAACTTTAAAAAATAATATATATATATATATATAACTAAAAAAACATTTTAAAAATATCTACAAGCACGTCCACAAACGAGCTGCTACAGTATTGTTGACGAACCCGCCTTTACGGATCTTCAATGGGTAAGCTCTACAGTCGACACTTTTTGCATTAATTGTTGCTTTCTCGGCATATTTGTTGATTTGATATTTAAACGTCAAGGTGCTCTTTTCCATGTTCGTTCCTTGATGATTATGAACGAGGTCTCCGGTTCTTTTCCCTTCGTGTATCTGGATATGGTCGGCGAGGATATCCGTACCTGCAAATGTTTTTGTTTATTTTTATATTTTTTTAAAAATTAAATATTTTCATTCTATTTTTTTTATGTTTTTAAATTATTTTAATATGTTGATATTAAAAATAATTTTTAAAAAATATAAAAATATATTATTTTAATACATTTAAAAAAACAAGATAACTACATTATACAATTATACAGCAACGAAAGTGGTTGTCACTGGAATATAAGTGGATGCCATGCGCAAACTAAACTTGGTCATGGATCCAGCCAAGGGCTTGAAACAACTGCAACGTTAACTTCATGCAAATAGAGAAGTAACCTAACCTAAGTTCCCTGACCCTGAAAATTTCCCCACTTTCCTAATAAAAACAACAATCATCTCATTCCATTTTTCTCTTTGGCTACCATCTCCCCCCTCTAGTTTAGGTGTGTAGTTCTCATTTTGGTTCCTAAATGCCTTTTATTTTACAATTATTACTTCCATTTATTGTATTTTATCATCTAAAGTATACTTCATTTGTATAACTGTTGGAAGTGGACTACGCTTTCTATATTAAAATTAAAAATATTCTTTCTCATTTATCCCTAATATCACGACTGTATTTTTAAAAAAGATTAATGTATTTACTATCTATTACTATCACTGTACCACTGGTAATCTCTTGCAACTTGCATATTTTTTTTGTTCGACAAATTTACCTTTGCATACTCTAGCAGCAACCTTGAGAGAGTATAGTAAATAATTTGTTCGATAAATTTTCTTCTTCTCGCCTACTTTTTTTTTCTTTGTGTTGGTCGTTGTGATTAGACTTTCTAGTTTCAACCAAAAAAACCGATTTTGACCGAACCGATTCGATTTGAACTAGTTTTTAATTTGATTCGGTCCATTTTCTTAGAAAATTTCATCTCTCAATTCGGTTGATATTTTCAGCCTAAACCGAACTGAACCGGATCATGAATAGGTATAATAAATATATTATAAAATGTCAGGATTTGGCTTGATCCAACTAAGATTAAGAATTGCAATGGAGTTTGATGATGCATGGGTTATTTTGGAAAAATTCTTAGTTAATTTCCTTTTCCTTTTTTTTTTTGTATTTTGTATTATGATGTTTTTCTATTTTTATTTTATTATTTTGAGAGTCTTCCTATAGTTATGGTATTTTTATTTTTGAGGGGTTTAACTTTTAACAAACCATATTATCCTCCGCTCCCTCGTCTATGTTAATTAATATCAAAGTTTAATAATTCTTAATGATTTTGGTTAGAGGTAAAAAAGGACGTGTATCAAAGCACGGCTAATTCTGGTGGTTAGTTGAATAATCATGGCTGAAACATATGGCAACATATGATGTTCTTATGTATTAGGGGACGAGGAGGTTCTCCTTTGGAAAAAACACATCTATAAAATAATGTGTTGTTTTTATCTATGTGAGTTGTTGTTATTATAAATATTAATAATGAAATCATGACGAGGCAACCCACACAAAGATTTAGTATTAAGGATGTACGATGGAATAGGCCACATAAAGATGTGTTAGAGATCCACGATGAAACAATCCACATAAAATTGTTAGAGATCCACGATAGGATAATCCACGCATAAAAAGAATGTTTGTGGTGGAGAACGGCTACCAGTCAAGGTTTGAACTCTAGGACGAGTTACTTCCAACCTAGAAGGATTGATGTATGATCATTATCTTTTTTTAAAAAAAATCTTGGTTAATTTTATTTATTTTCTACTATAAATTTCCTATTATGTATTATGATGTTTTTCTTTAAAAAAAAAATCCTATTTACAAGGGGTAGTTTTCCTAATTATTTTTCTTATCCAGTATTGTTAAGGTTTTATAGTTTTTATATATATATATATATATATATATGAAGGGTTATAATAGCATTTTAACAAGTGAGACATGAATGAATAAATTTAATTATTTTGAAAGTCTCCTTATAGTTATGTTTTTTTTTTTTTATGATTTTCAAGAATTTTAATTTATAACAAACCTCTTTATCCCTTATTCTTTTTATGTGTCACTTGACCAGACTTGAAACCATAATACTTTTTAAAAATTATCTGGTTGTTGATTGCCTATATTTTTCACAATAATTGTAGCAGGGGGAGAGGGGTAGGAGAGAAGAGAGGGCAATATTGTAATTTTATGATAGCAATCTTATAATTTTATAATTTTAACACTTAAGGCTTTTTAGTTATTAATTAAAATATAATAACAATTTTATAATTACTTTGAATTATTTTGTTGACTTTTTTTATAATAATGTAAAGTGTTTTATAACTTTAAAAATTATTTGAATCCAATATGTAAACCATAATTTTTAAAAAATCAAGGCAAAATAAAAAAAAATGATTAAACTACATAATGGTCAGGGTAATTATCTCTTCTAATTTTTATTAATATGATGAATGTAAATTAATTCTGAACTAGGTATGGGTAAAGTTTTGGATTGATGTAAAACTTTACCCTAAGAATAAATTTATGAATGTAAGTGAACTTTGTTTTTCACCATCAATATCCGAACCCAACTATTCACAGTGGACTGGGTGCATATTCATTTGGATGAAATCATTATAGATTTATTAGAGAGTGCTTGGCAGTGTGGTAGTGGTTGTTTTTTAAATAACTTTTCGTGTCGAAATGTATGTCAATAATATTTTTTTATTTTTTAAAAATCATTTTTGATATCAGCACATCAAAACGATCCAAAACATACAAATCATATTAAATTTTAATTAAATTTTTTTTAAATTTTTTTGGGAACACGGTTTGCACCGCGTTCCCAAAAGCATTTTTAGTTATTAGACAATGCTTGTGCTACGCTGTGGGTATATGTTATTTGTTTTATAAGAAAATAATATTTTGGTGTTATAAGCGCGGAGAAAACTTTACTACTCGAAGTTATAGTTTGATCGGTCAAATAAATTAGTTGTATTTTAATTACATGATAAATAAATAAATAAATAAATAATATAGCAAACAGAAAATAAAATGATCATAATAACTTGGAAAATAAATATTTTTTCAATAATAAAAAAATGATGTAATTCAATTTCCAGCTGTTTAAATATGAAAAGCTGAAATTAGAAAAAAATAACAAAAAAAAAGCCCAAGTTAACCCGAGTTAGTATAATAGATATGTAATTTGAGCAATAAAAGTCGAGTCAGTCCAGATTAACCCGCCAAACTCACATCGCAAGTCATGGGGTCTAGATAACCTGGTAAAAATAAAATAAAATAAAACCACAAAGCTATTTTTTTAAAAAATTAGTAATGTTAAATGATGAAATTAAAAAAAAAACCAAAAAATAATGTCAACTCCATTAACTTTTTAAACACGTGACTTGAGGCATTTAAACAAAATCACCATATATAAAAAAAAAATTATAAAGCTCAATTGAAGTTTAAATATTAACAATAAAAAGAACTAAGTTACCGTGCATTAGTAGCCTTTTTCCATTAAAATAATATCCAATCCATGTAAAAGATTAAATTGTCATTCATGAAAATGATAACAAAAAAAACCATAGTAAAAATACTAAAAAGTCCCTAAACACTAGTTTTAATATTTTTTGTTTTAAAAGTAAAATTATTATTTTATTGTGTTTTAAAAAATAAAAAAACAAGGAATATTATTGTCTGTTAGTTTTAAAAATTTTGATTTTGAAGATAATTAAGTTTTTTATTGTTAAAAAAATTATAAAAAATACATATATCCTGATTAATTTTTTAATGACTAATAGTACATGTAAAAAGTAAAATTACCCACAACACCCATGCATTTTTTTTTTAAGCACAAAATGGTAATTACACTGTGATTAATAATTTGAGTCTGTAATTTTTCCTTCCTCATTATTTATTTATTTATTTGAAAATTGGACTCGTTCTGCTTACCCAAAAATATATTAAAAGAAAAAGGAAAAATAAAATCCTCTCCCTCCGCTTCACTCTGGCAATTTCCCTCCAAGTCGAAAGACTGAAAGAGGTTCTATCTAGGGATAGCGCAAGCAGCGAGAGAGAGCAAAGGGTTTCTTTCTTGTAACCAAAAAAAAAGAAAATATAAAAATCAAATCAATCAACTCTCTAACCGATGGCATCATCGAGCAACAGCAGTAACTACGACATTCCATGGGTAGAGAAATACAGGCCCAACAAAGTCGCTGACATCGTGGGCAACCAAGACGCCGTCTCTCGCCTCCAAGTCATTGCTCGCGATGGAAACATGCCTAATCTCATTTTAGCCGTATGTTACGTTCCAATCTTTATTTTGCTTCTGCTTCCCTTCCTTCTTTTATTTATTCTCTACCGTTGCAACAGTTCTAGATCGAATGTATTTTTTATGTGGTCGCGGGGTATTGATTATCAACATGATAATGTGATATTTATACTAATTTGGATGAATTGTTTACTGGGTTTGAGTGAAAATTTTGGTGATAAAGGAAATATTTAAGCTATAATGTGCATTGCAATGGATTTTGTGAAATATACCCATACCGATGAATTTTGCATATTCCGGGTTTAAGGTGTTCTAATGAGTGGTTTTGCTATTCTTGGGATGAAGTCGAATCTAGAATTGAGATCACCAGGGACTGAGATTTTGGTCCAAAAGCATCTCCTATTGAGCCTCAAATTATCCAGTGGATAGATGCTTGGAAAAATGAAAATTTCAGGGATGGAATGGAGTTTTAAATCCATATTTTAACTATTACGAATATTCAGGCAAAAAATTAAAATTGCAAACACTGCGGTTGACTCTTGGTTATAGCTCACAACCCACTTTAGATTTCTAATTGGGTAAACTTTCATCTGCTAATTTACTTTAAAAAGGTTTAGATAGAAAAATCTTTTGAAAATTAAAAGGGTGGCTTCAATACCATAGTGAAGTTTTACATGAAGATTTGTATTTATGTGCTTTTCATTGTTGCTTAGTTGATACTTATATCCCTTCATATTTTCAGGGTCCTCCTGGAACTGGCAAAACTACAAGTATCTTGGCTCTTGCACATGAGCTTCTGGGACCAAATTCAAAGGAGGCTGTCTTGGAGCTGAATGCATCAGATGACAGGTTAGCATAGATGACATGCTTCAGGGTGCTAAAGACTTTCCAGTACTTTTCCTTGCTTGCCTTCTTGTCTCATTATCACCTCCTTATTGCTTTCCAGGGGTATAGATGTTGTGAGGAACAAAATTAAGATGTTTGCACAAAAGAAAGTGACACTGCCTCCTGGACAACACAAAATTGTAATTCTTGATGAAGCTGATAGGTATCCAATGATTATCTCTCATTTGGTTGATGGCCAAACTCTATATTATTGTTTTTTTATCTTATTCACGTGCTTTAGAATTTTACTTTCCTATTCCAGATGCATTTTGTTCCATCCAGCAACAAGCAGTTCTAGTTAACAAATTTATTTTTATACATTTTTTTCTGGTATTTATTCACTTTTCATCAACCCCTTTCCAGCATGACATCTGGAGCACAACAAGCCTTGAGACGAACCATGGAAATATATTCAAATTCCACTCGGTTTGCTCTTGCATGCAACACATCTTCTAAAATTATTGAGCCTATTCAAAGTAGATGTGCCATTGTTCGATTTTCAAGATTATCTGATCAAGAGATACTTGGTCGTCTCATGGTTGTAGTTGGAGCAGAACAGGTGAAGGATTTTTAATTTTGCATGATACTGAACACATCAGTACCATTTAAAGCTTAATACCAGCAGCCATTATTCTCATCTATGTTCTTTTATTGTTTCTGAATTTAACTTGACTGTTAAGATTGGTAATTTCAATTTTCATCATCTGCCAGTTTTTTGTTTACTTTCTCATGCCTGTTCTAAAAACTCCTCCCAGTTGTTCACTGCATCAGTGCCTTAAACCTAAAGTGATGGAGCCTGTGCTGCTATCAACAAACTTCTTTATCAATTAAACTACCTTTCTGGTGAGGGAACATGTAAATGAGCTATTACTCCACAGAATGAGCATGCCTTGACTTTTGAAGGTAGTTCTAAGCTGTGAAAATTGAAACAAGCGAGAATGAGGCGGAAAACTGGCATTTACCTCCTTGCAAATTTTAATGGGTCAATCACCATTTAAATATGCAGGATATTTTATCCCTGAAAACATGGTAGATGAACTGGGTATGAAGCAACACTGTCTAATTCTATTTAATGACTTTTTTGTGAAACTAGGTTGAGATTCAAATACATCTTGATTGGGAGATTACATGAGTGGATGACGCCTGAATTTTCTCATGAAAGTTTATAAGTACAGTTAAACTTGATGGGGACTCTTTGGCATGGCTCCCCAAGATTAAAATCTCAATGAACCTTTGATAGTAGACCGTGTTTATAAACCTGATGCAACCATCATATTGACCTTTATTTGTCTCGATGAAGGTCCCTTACGTTCCTGAAGGTCTTGAAGCTATTATATTTACTGCTGATGGAGATATGAGGCAGGCCTTGAACAACTTGCAAGCTACACATAGTGGATTCCATTTTGTCAACCAGGAAAATGTTTTCAAGGTTACAACCCAAAATTGGTGCATAACCTTGGTATTTATTGTCGCTCCGCATTTAGAGAATCTTAGGTTGTCAGTTGTTTTTCAGGTCTGTGATCAGCCTCATCCATTGCATGTGAAGAATATGGTGCGCCAGGTGCTTGAGGGAAAATTTGATGATGCTTGTTCTGGTCTGAAGCATCTCTATGATATGGGCTATTCCCCCACTGACATAATTACAACCCTTTTCCGAATCATAAAGAATTATGATATGGCTGAATATATGAAATTGGAGTTCATGAAGGTAAAACATCATTGCTTGCCTAGCATTTCCTTCCATCTATCTAATCTATTTATCACACTTTTCTATGACATTATGAGCTTTCAGGAAACTGGGTTTGCCCATATGAGAATCTGCGATGGTGTTGGTTCGTATCTTCAGCTCTGTGGCCTGTTGGCCAAGCTTGCCTTAGTTCGTGACACAGCCAGAGCAGCATAAGTAAATAGTAGCTCTATTCTGGTAATATGATGGGCTAAGTTGATGCGGAGATCATCCTTGTTTAAATGTTCCAGAAACATGTTTTCTTATGAGAAACTGAACTTAATGGTGGGAGCTATCTCTTCACACACAGTATCCTAAACCGTTCTCCTTTCAGCTGATGCCTGATGTCGCCGAATTGATAAAAATAGTATTGGCAGGATTGACGTTAGAAGCTATAATTGCTGCATGTCCATTTTTGTTGTTTTTCCTCGATAGCTTATCAAGCTTGTTTCTTGTTAATTTTTTAATCAATTATCGTCTCCGAAACCCTGCAATTACTGAGTCGTATTTAGAGTGAACGTAATAGCATAATTAATCAATCAAATGATCATCTGCTGTTTTGTTATGAAAGGATTATTTGGGTGGAAATGGGTCGCTGCCAGCAGGCGTGTCCCAAAACCCTACATTTTAGAAGCCCAACACTCGGGTCCCTAGCAAAATTAAGAGGAGGGAAGGAAGGATCAAGGGACTTGTATTATTATTATTATTATTATTATTATAATTTTAGTTGATTTTGAGTTTTTCTTTGAGGTCATGATGTTTTTAGATTTAAAATAAGTTTTTTAGATATAAAACATCTTTACCTTGACTTTTCAACAATCCTATAATTGCTAGAATTTGGGGCAACACGTAACGCCTTATCTTTGTTTATTTATTTTGAAAAAAATCCATCATCAGATATTAAAGAGAGAGAGAGAGGCATGGCACGGTGGTTAGGGGTTAGACCTCCTTTAAATAGGCCACGTATGCAATTCCGCTCACATAGCCTATTTTGTTTTCCCCCCCTACATTTTACTCTTAAGTCAATTCAAATAGATCGGTTAAAAAATTAATTTGAGAATTTATTATTAGATACCATTGATTTTTTATTTTTTTACGAGATCATGGCCCTTTTTATTGTTGTATTAGCAAGTGCTCTTTATGAATTAAATTTTAAAATTTAACCTCCTCGCCAAAAACAGAAAGATGTATCTGACATGCTGCAAGGCCGGATGGGTTTTTGACTTTACTTCCGATGTTTGGGCCTTTTCTGCCCTAACAAGCAAGAGGAAAAGGCCCAAAGACACTACGAAGAAGGGTTTTTTCGCTAGTTAAATTGGAGAGGTTGCTAACCAGTTAGGGTTTGTAATACGAAGAGGACCATTTCCTCAGCAGCAGAGCGGCGTCAGCACTTTCATATTACCATGGTTCTCAAGTAAGCATATCCCTTCTCCTTCTATCTGTATTCCATTCGATTGAATTGACTTAGTAGATCTCAGATTTTTAATTTTACTTTTATCCCCTTAATAAATACCCTCGGATTTTATTGTTAAATGATGTTGCTCCCTAATTTTATTGCATTTGCCTGTACAGTGAAGTTATTGTTAGGCATGGCTGTTCTAGTTTTTTATTGTGGATTAGTAAAAAGTTTAGAACTAAATTTTTGGAATATCCAGGACTGAGCTTTGCCGCTTCAGTGGTGCCAAGATTTACCCTGGTAAGGGTATCAGATTTATTCGTTCCGATTCTCAGGTGAATAATATATGTTTTCCGGATTCTTATTTATTTATTTTTTTAGGTTGTTCTTATTTATTTTTAGTAGTTTTTTTTTGTTTACTGAAATAATGTATTGCTATTTGATTCATGAAGGTTTTCCTCTTTGCCAACTCGAAATGCAAGAGGTATTTCCACAATCGCCTTAAGCCTTCCAAGCTTACCTGGACAGCCATGTACAGGAAACAGCACAAGAAGGTATAGTATGTCTCAGATGGTTCATTATCTGTGGGGCTCTCTTTTTCAATCTACTTATAATTTGGTTGTTTGTTCCTAGGACATTGCTGCTGAGGCTGTTAAGAAGAAGCGCCGAACCACTAAGAAGCCCTACTCGAGATCTATAGTTGGTGCTACTTTGGAAGTCATACAGAAGAGGAGAGCTGAGAAGCCTGAGGTCCGTGATGCAGCTCGTGAAGCTGCTCTACGGTACACTCTCTCACTTTTAACTCTTTTATGGCATGTGAAATGGGAGGCGTTATTCATGGTTTTCATATAGTAAGGTGGTGAAGGTGGATTCTTTGCTTTCCATTGTAATGGTGGTTTTTGTTATTTTCAGTGAAATCAAGGAGAGAATCAAGAAAACCAAGGATGAAAAGAAGGCGAAGAAAGCAGAGTCGATGGCAAAGACACAGAAGACACAAACCAAGGGTGGGCCTAAGGGCGCTGGACCTAAGGGCCCTAAGCTTGGTGGCGGCGGTGGAAAGCGATGATTTTCTTATCGTTTCTCTTATATATGTAGTAGTTACTGCACTTGAAAGATATTTTGCTGGTCCTGGAGGCCAAATTCCTTTAATAGATTTTGCTGAGGATCTTGGGTTGAAGCGCCATTTTATTTTCTTGAATGGAAGGCATTGTTAGTCGAAGCTTGATTTTTTAGCCATTATGTGTTTTGCAAGTTCTCTGAAATCTTATCAAAAGTATCATGGATCTCTCTCGTTGACAGAGGACCCATGTTGAATGAATTCCTCATCTAGTCGGAGTTTTTATTTCTTTGTTAATCCAATTCATGGTATTCGCTATGTGCTCAAGGATGGAAAGTGGATGGTCAATTATCATTACACTTTTTTCTTGTTTCTTTTCCTGTCTTGCTAAGGTATCACTTCTCATTTTTAGATGCTGAGGCAATTAGGTTCCACAAGCAGTCGGAGAGAAAAGAAGGCATTACTCAAGAGAACTAGAACCCATCTATTTCTATTGAACTAATGCCTAATATAAGCCTTCTGCCTGGGATCTTCTCCAGTCCTTGTTTCTTCATCTCATTCCTTTCTTCCATGGCTTTCTCATATAAGCCTGCTGCTGAGTACAAGTTGGATGAAGCTGTATAACATCTGCCATCGAAAGGGTCCAATTGCAAGAGATTTTTTGCAGCCTGTGAGATGTTATCAAATCCCCCGAAGCCTGTGAGGAGTCTATCAAATCCCTAGCTTCTTCTAAAAGATCTGCGCGGCGGCGAAGATCAACTAAACAACCACAATGTCGCACCATGTCATTTTCTTCACTAACAAGTTGAAAAAACCTTTTTCGTTCATCAACAAGCCCCAAATGGCGACATGTGCTCAATAAACCGAGAAATTTTATGGCATCTGGTAGAATATTTGACCTCAACATGTCTGAAAAAATAACGAAAGCCTCTTCTTGGCCATGACCATGAGCAGCAAGATTACGAGTTATTGAGTTCTATGCCCCAACATCTCTCTTCCATGCTTTGGAAGATGTACAAGGTATTTGGAATTCTTTGAATTTAATTTAATTCACAAGGTTTAATTAATTTTTGTGTTTGGAATTTTTTTTGAGGATATAAATTTGAATTTTAAATGAAATTTGATTTTTAAAAGATATGTAAACGCAAACAGAAGGCAGATTCTCTAACAGTAATTCCTATTGAAATTCACATTAAAAACAACATTTTAAAAATACCTTAACAACAAACCCTATTTTTTATATATATAAAAAACAAAATCTTTTTCCTTCTCTTCTTCTCACCGTGATCTTGATAGTTGATAGTCGATACTGAGCTGTTAGTGGCGAATCTTGTAGAGTTATCTGGCAAGGGTCAGCCACTTGTTTTTCATGACATCACTCTTGCTACAAAAATGCTTAATATATTTTGTCGGTAATTAGCTATTTATAAAATATTAAAAAATAATATCAATCATATATATAAATTTTATTTAATAATTTAAATTAGTGTGTTGAATTAATTATTTAATATGTTATTAGATTTTTTTAAAAAAACTTTTCCTTGAGGAATAAAAAAATAAATTATATTTTAAAATTTTATTTAATAATTTAAACCATACTAAAGGTGTCTTTGGATGCTCCGTGTTCCTTTAAATTTTGAAGTTGTTTTTGTTTAAAATAATTTTTTTTATGTTTTCGGATCGTTTTGATGCGCTAATGTTAAAAATGATTTTTAAAAAATAAAAAAAATTATTTTAATATATTTTTAAATAAAAAATACTTTAAACCGTAAAATACTGATTACACACTAAATAAGCTAGATAGTCTTATCACTTTGTCCTTTTCAAATCAATAACTTTGAAGCATTAGATGAGATGAGATGATATAGATTGATTTTTGAACTCCACTATGCATTATTGCTGAAACTGTTGGTTTGCCTGCAATTATTGCTTATATATTGTTCTTCCTCCAAAGGAAATGCTTACATCATGTTTGTCTTTCCAGGCTGAGATTAAAGGCGCATGATTGGAAATCGGGAACTCGAAGTGTACAGGGTCATACTTGATGAAGGAGAAGGCTTGGATGTGCCAAGAATCAAAATTGAGGATCAAGTTTGGAAGATGTTAATGGGTTGTGAGCAATGAACATTTCTGGATATCCTTCCATACATGGCAATGGTCTATATATTGTGCAGTATACTTCTCCGGCTAATGACTTCCATGCACTGTAAATCATGGGCTATATATCATTGAAAGTTTGAGCTGTTACACATCAATATTTGCAGCTCCTGTAACGCTAACTAAACAATGAGAACTTGGTGGCATGAGATAAGAAGAGTGAAGCTGACATGATACTATACTCTTGAAATTATCGCAGACAAACATATGGAGCCATGGCGCCATTGCCAATTTGGCATGCATGGATCGAGCGTTTCTGATGGTGGATGCTTGCTATGGCTCAGATCAAAACCATCACTAGCTTTTTCCGACCAATGTTTATGCATACACTCAAAGAGCTCTTTTAGCAGAGTATTTATTTTTGCAGTTTCCTCCTAGCCCAACAAAGTGATTTTTGCCTCTCCAAGGCGCTTGCTGATCCATAACACATCCGTCTACTGTGCTTCTGCAGAAAAAGCTGGTGTTAACCTTATCTCCTTGGAAGAATTGATCTTAGAACACTCAATTCTTGCATTCGGTGGCATTAGCAAAATAAATAAAATAAAATGGAAAGGCTTAATGGAGATTGGTTTAAGGCTTATGTTATGATTAATTTTTATATTTATTTTTAATATCATTATTTTTTAAAATTTATTAAAACGATCAAAAAACTTTTTTTAAAAAAAGAATTCAAATTCTTACCAAATTCTTTTTTATTTTAAAATTTATTTTTGATATTATTATTTTTTAAATTCATTAAAACAATAAAAAAACATAAAAATAATTCAAATTCTTATCAAATAACTTTTGAGCCGTCTTCCATAACGCTACCTTGCAGTAAAACTAGGAATGATTCAATTTTAGCCACTTGCATCTATTGAAATATCCTTAATATCTCTAAATATCTACCCCATATTCCATATTCATCCATCATGAAGTTAAAAATGATTAATTTAAGTGTCATAAATATAGTATCATTGAATGTTTATCTACCCCATATTCCATATTCATCCAAACAACCCCCCACAATTTAAAAAAATAAATAAATAATCAAGCCCTTCATTTTCCGGTGGTATCTTATAGAACAATCCTTTCGCAATCCTCCATGAGACCCAAACTCACAGACCCACCGATCACGGTATATTCCAAGCAACCGAATTCTTGCCTTCCAATTGATCAAACAATGCCCTAGCTAGCCTGCATAAACAAACCCACAAGAACAATTCCATTCAACCAACCCACTAATCATTGAATTCCACGAAACCACATCATATTATAAAACTAATCAACCAACCACTAATCTATTTTACAGAACACTTGACAAACAAAGCTGATTAACCCACAAGCCGAGTGCACGCTAATCAAACTATTTAGCACAAAAAGATCTTCACTCAGCCCATGAGCTTGTTTACCCTCTGCAATTGTTCTAACCTGAGACTGAGAGCATGCCTTGCCAGAAAGATTCATCCTGACATGCTAGTCTAAGAGAATTAACGATACAAAAGAAGAAGACAAATCTCTTAGCAAGATCCAAAAATATGTCATATCAAAGCCACAATGGAATTGCGCAACGTGTTCAGCAAACACTCCATCCTACTCAAGCAACATCAAAAACAGAAAGAAAGAGGAGATTAGAAGATTATCCCTTCTTGTTTACCATTCCTATTTGTGTTTTTCTCTTTGTCGTGACTAATTAACCACAAGACAAATTCCCCATTTGACTCATTATAAATCAATTTGACCAGGCTCTCAAGTTTTGGGGCCATGTCCCTGTCTGAAATGACTTTTAAGAGACTCGTTGCCAGATGGCAGGTACAAAGTGAGTAGCTTCTAAGCATCAGTTTGCAGCCGGACCCGACAACCAAAACTGCCCACATAACTGCCAGCTCCCCCGTGTTTCTAAACTCGTTTTGCACACGCCTTCTGAGAAGAGTTTTGGAACTTGTGATTGAATGTTGATTTTTACATTGTTTTTTATTAAAAAATAATTAAGTTTTTATTATTATTTTTAAAAATTTATTTTTGATATTAAAATAATTAAAAAAACAAAAACAAAAATTAATTTTAAAAAAAAAATTAACACAACTGGAACACGGTACTAAAGACCCTCCCTTTTATAGTTATCGCGTCAGGATTCGCAAATCCTTTCACTCCCCCACGAATCCGACACCGAAGCTACAGCACAATAACTCACCCAAACGCGTGGCACTTGAGTTGCCTGTCTTTGCACTTTTTCCAGGAAATTATCCGAAGTTCTCTAACTCAGGAACTTCTATGACTAGAACGGAATTCTGCGCTTACATATTTATTTACATTAGAAAAAATAGTAATGTAGCGTAATTGTTGTTTCAAATATTTAATCCCAAGAAAACACACAGCCTGTGAATTAACGAAACAAGGCGTATTTGTTGTCTTTTCCCAATAAAGGAAAACTTTTGCTATTATTATTATTATTATTATTATTGGGAATATTTTAATTACCTTTTATCGAACAAAATTAAGTCCAGCAAGCTATCAGCCTCCTAGTTTTTTAACAAAACATTGTATTTCCAATCTTGCGTCACCACTGTATCAGCTAGAACCCTAAAATCATAAAAATTACCGGATTTGAAACGTAATCACTACAATCTATTCTTCTTGATTTTTTCCTTTTTCATTAAAAAAAAACACTTAAATAAATAAAAAAATCTTTCACCATGACGTCAATGATAACTTTGAAAGGAAAAAACAAAAACCCACCGTCTGTCTCTCACACGCAAAACCGACCACTAACAGGCAAAGCCCACGTAACACCGAAGTGAAAGAAAGACGTCACCCACGTCACCACGTTATAAGTAATTAACACAGGCATGACTCTTATATAATATGATGCAGAGATTACAATTTTCTATTCATTACAACGGTTAAAATCCTCCAGAAACCACTTCCTGCTCGATTTCTGATCCCAGCAACTTCCTTGTAAGCTACTTCTCTATTTAACTTCCCACATATATAAACTCACAAAAATATTGTCTATCCGTAAGAGCGAGAGACAATGGCAAGTGGAGATCTAGAGAGGGGGACAAAGAACAGAGGAAATAACGCAAATTTCCCTTCATACTATGTTGAAACAGCAGAAAAGCAATGGACTTCATGGATAATTCCCATGTTTGTTGTTGCAAATATTGCTGTTTTTATTGTTGTCATGTATGTCAACGATTGTCCTAAAAAATCTCTGGGTATTGAAGGTAGTTGCGTGGCTAAGTTTCTTGGCAGGTTCTCTTTTCAGCCGTTGAAGGAAAACCCCCTGTTTGGCCCATCTGCTGCTACGTAAGTTTGTTCTTTCTTTGCTTAATTTTGTCCAAATTTGTGAGCTTTTATACGCGTTTTCATGTGGATTTGGATTTGTTTCTTGGCTGGGTGTTGTGTTTGATTTGGGTGTGAAGTTTTGTTAATTTTGGATTCAGACTTTGAGATACTGGGTATTGGTTTCTTATAATTTGATTTTAGGTGATCTTTTCTTTTGCTTAGTTACTGGTTCTGATTTTGGTATTTTTTCTTTATGCTTGCCACTAGTTTTATTTAATACTGTTATTTAATACCTGGGCTTAATTGCTTTTATGACAACACATAGTACTAGGTGTTCATAAGAAGTATTTGATTTGCAGTTATGTTTTTTTATCTTGCTATTATTGAGAATCTTCTTCTCCACTTTATCTATCATGAAAATTTGTTCTTGCGTTTATGTATTAAGGCAGTGTGGAAATTTAGGGTGATCCACAAAAGTTTTATTACTTTGTTATGGAGTTGAATTTATCCACCAAAGGGCTCTGGAAGAACATTAAACTATTTATAAATTCACTGTATATGGTTATTTCCTGAATATGGTTTATAGATCAAAAGCTACAGGATTAAATTTTAATATGTAATTCAATGAAACTTACTATGCATATGATCTCTTAAGTGCTGTAGATTCGTGTCTTCATGGGTTTGATTTAGGGGTGTGATGACATAAATAGTGTTGCATGTCATTAAGTTCTTACCTGACCAATTATTTGTCGCAATTTGTTCAAATCGATGTGCCTTTACTGCTAGTAATATGGTATCTGCAAGCAGCCTTCTAATTCATGTGGCAGAAGAATTTTGTTCGCTGATCTTTACATGCCAATGATTGTGCAGATTGGAAAAAATGGGAGCTCTGGAGTGGAACAAAGTAGTGCATGGACATCAAGGGTGGAGGCTCATCACTTGTATGTGGTTGCATGCCGGAGTTGTTCATGTGCTTGCAAATATGTTAAGCTTGATCTTTATTGGGATTCGTCTTGAACAGCAATTTGGGTTTGGTATGTCATGTTCTCTTCTCCTGTCAATTTATATCAGCACTTGTTGATTACGTGCCTTCTTCACATGTTAAGTTGAAATCAACATGCTTGCAAATGTTATAAATCAGTGACTGGAAATATCTCATGCCTCGGATATTATTATTGTTGCACTTTAAGCACATCATCAAGTTCTTATTCCAGTCATCTTTGTGTTTTTACCATTTTATTTAAAATCCGATCATCCTAATATATATTTTGGAAAATAATCTGGCAGTGCGAGTTGGGATTATCTACCTAGTATCAGGATTTGGTGGGAGCATCTTGTCTTCACTTTTTATTCAGCAAAACATTTCTGTCGGTGCATCTGGTGCTTTGTTTGGACTTCTTGGAGCAATGTTGTCAGAGCTTCTTACCAACTGGACAATCTATTCTAATAAGGTATGCTGTTAACCGTTGGTTTCTTTTGCATACATATGAAAGTTTTGTGTTCTCTTATCATCTTAAGATTGATGAGGCCTTGTGTTTTATGGAAGCAATAGCTTGACCTAGGAAATATTTACACAATTACACATACACTCAGCTTTTCCATAGCTACGTGGTCTTGAATTGCTAGTTTTGGTCTTAGATTTTGTGGTTGTTTCATATGGTTAATTGTAGCAGATATAGATGCTTTCCTGCTACTTATTCCTGGAACTAGGACCATGAGACCAAGACATTCTTTAGAGATAGCTTGTGGAGATAGCTTGTGGTGCGGTTGCCTCAATTTTTTATTTATTTAAAAAAACTGGATTCAAATAATTTGCAACTCAAAACTACTCTCTTTCTTGTAGATTGCTGCTCTACTCACACTTGTGGTCATCATTGCCATTAACTTAGCTGTGGGAATTCTTCCACATGTTGACAACTTCGCCCACATTGGAGGTTTCATGAGTGGTTTTCTCCTCGGCTTTGTTTTCCTACTTCGTCCTCAGTTTGGGTGGGCAGAAAACCGACATTCTCCTGCCGATGCTCGTGTAAAATCCAAGCACAAGGCTTACCAATATGTACTCATGCTAGCTGCTGCGGTGTTGCTTATTGTTGGGTAAGTTCATAACCCTATTTTTTTTGTTATCAAGCCAAGCAAATTCAAGGTCCTTTGGTCTCGCCAAACTCCATCTTATCCTCATGAAACCAAGTATTTGCAAATCTGCGTGTTTTCTAAACGCAAATTCTATTAGTGCAAAAACTTGTTTCTAATATATTTATACCATTATGTACATTGCAGATTTACTTTGGCATTGGTAATGCTATTTAAAGGAGAAAACGGGAATGATCACTGCAGCTGGTGCCATTACCTTAGCTGCGTGCCTACTTCAAAATGGAACTGCCGGAGCTGATGAAGATTTTCCCATCTCATCTTCTGTTTGATAATTTTCTTATTCTTTTCATCCTTCCATTTTCCTTGGTTTTCATTTTTTCATTTGTTTGTAACGCTTTCACATATGTACATGGAAGTCACGCTGCGATTAACTTTGGACATCAAAGAGGATTATAATGCTACTTACCCGCAGAATGGTTTCCCATCATCACAAATGCATTGCTGTCAAGCATAAAGTGACTCGATGTAAGAAACCTAGAATTAATGTTGTTGAATGGGCCATCAGAAATACGTGGAGTGTTTAAAAAAAAGACCAGAGACATTCTGGCCTGTGACGTTGACACGGTACCAGTTGCACCAAAACACCAACAACCAATGTTAGTTGAAGGATGACAAGTCATTTTTGCTTGCTTGCCCAAACATCTAACAACTTTTGAATTCGAGGGTTAGATTTCGTTCAATAATGAGAGTTTCCAGAGAGAACGAGTAGCTAAAGAGAAGAAATCATCCGACCAATGCCTAACGAGTTGGTGTGGGGAATATTGGAGAAGTCATGATTCAAGGTTGGAACGAATGGAATACTAGTATTCTATGGGATTTATTTAACCCTATAATGCCTAAATCAAGCCTTTGAAGGCTGTTTATATGTTTTTAGTTGCAGTGGCCGCTCTCTAGATCAAATTTTTTCTCAATATAAAAAAAATACTAAGGAAAAAAATATAAGATGTGAGTCATTAGATATATCAGTTGGTAATTTAAATAAAAAAATATAACAGCAATAAATAAAATGACAAAAAAATAATAACCAAAAAGTCAAAAAACTCTACATAAACCCATCTATAGTATAAAAAACGAATTTAAAAGGGTGAATCTGTAAAAAAATAAAAAAAAGCAATAGAAAAAATTAATGATTAAAAGAATAATGATCAAATTTGAACCAAAAAATAATGAAATTGTAAAATAAAATTAATTTAAAAAACTATTCCAAACAAAAAAAATGGCAATAAAAAGATGAGAAAAAAAAATAAAAGGGGATTAATTGAAAAGACATTAATTTTATAAATTATTTAAAATAAAAAAAATCATAATAAAAAAAAAATTGACCAAACATGAATAATCAACAAATTAAAAGGCTGTTATATAATTTTCAAGGGGCTGGAATGAAAGTCTAGGAAAAAAGAGAGAAAGGCGAGGGGAAAAAATTAGTTGGCAGCGATAAACCTCCGTGAATCTTGAAACATTAGGATGGAGAGTGCCGCGACATTGCTGAGGATCGTTTTAAGTCTGTTTCTTTTCCCATAGAAGGGACTAGAAAACTCGCGTTGTAGAGGGGGGACTAGAAAAACCCACGCTCATAAACCTTAGTTTTTTTAAGTTCTGAAACCACAAACGCCATCCCTACTCAACCCACAGTCCATACCATATTTCAAACAACACTGAACAACAACAACCATCCTAAGCATATATCATCTTTCATCCCTCGCAAAAAAGTCTTATTTTCAAGAGGTGAGGCACACAGAAATTAAAAAGGGACGTCTAAACATACATTGGCTCTATCCTAAAGCTAAAAGCTTGCTCCTGTCTAGTTTGAGAAGAAAAGGAAATGATTTGTTGGCGATAAGAGGTTTGGAACAGAGTTGTGTGTCATATTCAATTAAGGTGCAAAGCTATCATGTGAATCATTGACAGAAAATTAATCAATACAAATGAAAATGTTGAGAAAATATTTTCATTGGTAAAACCGATGGAAATATTCCCTTGCTATTTACTGAAAGAATTAGTCGGAAAAAAAAATTAAAACAAAAAAAAAATGATTACGTTCCATTTCCACCAACACTTGATTTCTTAGCACCAGGTTTCTTCCATCGCGGCAAGTATAAAGTTTCCTCCTTTCTTTACATTCCAATCTCTTACATATTCTCGTACCGTCGTACGTGTTTCCCTGTTTTGTTTGAGGATAAGGATGTGAGCTATAGGAGGAAACCCATTGGTATCTTGGTCGTACTGCATTCACATGACAGCATGTATGGCAGCCTGGTTAGGAGAACTGAGTTTATGAGGTGTTGTCGTGCTGTGTTGCGATCACAGAGAAGGACTTCCGCTTTAATGAATCGTATTGTGCTGATGAAAATGGCATGTGTTGAAACAGTAAAGTAAAACAGGAAATTTTCCTTTTAAGAAAACAAAATCATGCAGTAAAGTTCTCCTTCCTGTTAATGCTTTCTTTCCATTTTCATAAAGTTTGGTCCTGCTGATCTTAAAATCTGAAGGAGTGGAAGGAAGAGCAGGGCGTTTGCTTTTGTGTCAGGCTTAAAATGGCAAAGAATCGAGGCCTCTCTACATGCTTGTTTTGCATGGTAATAAATACTATGCTGTTCTATGAGATCTTTGCTTTGCATGCTTCAATGTAAATTTGGTTTGTCTTGGCTTGGGCCAGTTGATTTAAGGGTAGACTAAGCTTGCATGCTTTCTTCGGTCTTCATTTTGGGAAGATGGGCTGAAGGGTTTTTGCATGAGTTTAAAATGACGATTTTGGGTCATTCTTCTTCAATCATTAGTCTACACCTTTGCAAGTTGCAGGCCCTCAGTTTGGGCTGCCGACATAATAAATCATGAGTTTTCGGCTTCTCACCTTTGAATTACCCAAAAACATGTTTGTTTATATATTTTAAAAATTTTCCGAAAAAATTTTAATTTTTTTTTATTTTCAATTAATTTTTTTAATATTTTCAAATTATTTTGATGTGTTGATATTAAAAATAAATTTATAAAATAAAAAATAAAAAATTATTATTTCAATAACAATCTCTACTACAATACTAAACGGGTTCTTAGTATTGTACTATTTTCTCAAGGTTTTCCCTAAGGTTTGTGGCTATTTTTTTTTTTTATAAAGTCTATTTTTTTATGAGCTTGCTTATTTAACCCTTTGTATTTAATATTTAGGGTTGTATGTTTATACATAAGATGTAATTCTAATATTAAATAAATTTATTTAACTTTCCAAAAAATATATTTTTTAATTAAATATGACCAAGTCCTTCCAAAAAACATTACCTATTTTTAATCAAAAAATATAAAAATTAGAGAAAAACAAAGAAAAAACCAAAAATACATTGCATGATTTAGTATTTCTTGAAAATAAAAAAAAAAAAATATTTTGCATGCATCATAGACCTAATAACAAGTTTATTAAGTCCATGAGGACTTGGTTTAAATTTTAAAAATATCAAAAAACCAATTTGTTTATTTTTAATATTTTAGGACCTACAAACTTATACATAATATATATTTTTAATAGTAAAGATAAATTAAGTACATAATACATAAAGATCTCATTCTCTCTCTCATTTATTTACTTTTAATATTTGAAAAATATAAATTTATAAACAAGACATGTTCTCAATATTAAAAAAAAACAAAACAAAAATATAAGAAAATATTATTTTACTTTAGTTTAGTTGTAAATTCTGTTACAATTGACATTTTGTTTTTCTTATTGGAACAATACATTTTAGTTCTAGACTATTTAAGTGTTTTATTCCAAGATTTGTATTGTGTGTAATTTAAAATATTAATTTAATATATATTATTTTAATTCAAATTTAAAGTTAAATTAACTTCAAATTATACAATATAAATAGAATGTCAAGTATCTAAATATAATTTTAAAATTTAAAACATTTCTAAATTATTAAGAGTAAATAATTCAATATAAATAAAATGTCAGGATAGTAAGGTAGGAAGGTTTCAAAACAAAAGAAGCATAAATCACTTAGTCTCGTGTGCTTTAGTTTATTTCTCTTTTTAGAGTAGATGAATCCAAATATATTCTAATTTATCTCATATCCAGTTATACTATAAGACCTGCTAAAAACTTAGAATTGCAAACTTTTAAAGTCCTGGAGTATCATTGTCAAATTGTTTCCACCGTATAACTAATTAAAATAAAAGTTCAATAAATTAAATATTATAAATAAAAAACAATATTTATATTTTTAAAAATACAAGCAATAAAAGTGATTTACTCAAATTAACTTTTTTTTTTCTTTAATGAATAGCCATGGAGATGCCAAAATCACCGGAAAAATCTAGAATTTGAGATCCTAAACTATTAGAGCCATTTCAGCCGAAATGAAACGTATATTTAACAGTGTAGTAGCGGTTGCTTTTCAAATAACTTTTTGTATTGAAATGCATGCAAATGATGTTTTTTTATTTTTAAAAAATTATTTTTGACATCAGCACATTAAAACGATAAAAAACATATAAACTATATTAAATTTTAATAAAAAACAAATTAAAATTTTTTGAGAATGCAATTTACACCGCGTTTCCAACTGTATATATTGCAGCAGAGCTGAATGATTCTCTTTGACAGTAGCTAGTTCATGACCACCACACAACAGTCAACAGAGCTGTGGAAATAGTTGGGCCACTCAAGAGCTTGCGGTTGAACAAGGGAAGAGCTGGACATTGCATTGAGCTACTCGAAATTTCTACTTGGGTATAAGATGTACTAATCAGATTGGGGACCTGCCCTAATGCATTGCATGGCATGGGGCAATTCAATGTTTCCATTTGAATGTAAGATGTACTGATAAAGATGCATAAATTGACCACACGGAGTCATAGGACCGTAGCCATGTCTAGCTGACTTGTGACCATCACAACCACCAACATTATCTTTCCCATGTCCTCAAACATGTTCTTCAAACGCGATCTCCTAAATCCCTTGTAGGGCATGAGCTACCTTTAAAACTTTGACAGTATTGACTGTTTAATTCACCAGATTAATTCACCAGATCGCTCTGCTGAATTGGTTTTAGGACAATAACTGGTTTCAGTTCAAATCTATCACTACTTTCTTTACAGAAAAGATGGCAAATGGCAGAAAAGATTTAGAAGAGAAGCCTGATACATTTGGATTCAGGAATTGACACTTCTGGTTAAGCTTGATTTTACCCTTGATACAGAAAACGAGTTCAAAAACACTACACGGATGATTTCCATTGGATTCTTAGCGTCTAGTGATCATACTAATTAGCCACCAACATAAACAACTTGACAGTTAACATACATTAATCTAAGACAAATCAAGTATAAACTAAGTCACGCTCATTTGTTACCCAGATTAGAAGCTACTCCAGACACTAAAACCATTGAAACTTCGTTTTAGTATTTCTGCCCAACAGGCATTCCCAGCCTGTCCAAACGACCAGATCCAGGGTAAGCTTTACTTGTAAAACTTGCACGCAAGGCAGAAGCACTCTGTGCACTACTCGATCTTTGTTCACCAAAGCCGAGAACCGAGTATCTCTTGGTTGAGCTGGATCTCTCATACTGGGGTCTTTGTTTTGGAGCGCTTAGAGATCTCACCTTAGCCCTTGAAGATTCAGTGTTACACATATAATTTGGGTAGTCAGAGTATCCACTCATGAAGCTTCTAGAGCCACCACTCCTACTGGGAGTGAAGGGACTTCTCTTACCACTGCCACCCCTTGATGATGCAGAGCAGAATTGCGGGCTATTATCAGCGGTGCAAAATGCTTCCTCAACCTCATGAGAGAATTTCAATGGACTGAAAGATTGAACTTCGCCAGATGAGGGGCTTGGAACTGCTTGACGGACTGTGGAGCCTTTTGATGTTGTGAAACTATGGCTATACTGATCCGCAGACAAGGAAAGGTGAGAAGGGTGAAAGAGATTTCTGCGTTTAGGAGTAATATGTGGTTTTCCAGAATCAATCTCAAGGATCTTGTCATCATCAATGGGGCCAGTTCCTGGCGAAGGGGCTTGATGATCCCATGTTCTACTATCCATTCCATGTTCTGACCAATTGAAGGATAAGTGTGCAACATCTTGATCGGCAATTTCTCTGCCTTTAGTTTTTGACCCAGTTCTCTGTAAATGTCGAAAACAGGTCCACAAGTGCAAGGTCAGGATTTTAACAGTTGAATAATCATCCAAGGAGAACAGGATAAATATACCTTAAGCATTGATGATTGTTCATATTTTCCACTCGTAGCACGAATGGCATGCTCGGATTTTTCATGGGTTGGCAGACCCTGGAGGTAGTTTAAATATGATCAGCAACACATAACCTAGGGAAAGTTGGTACAAGCACATAGAAATACAGTCTAAGCATACAGTTATCTGCTTCTAAAAAAATTTCGATAAGCCAATTTCATGAGCACCACAGCCATTTTTGAAGGTTGGATTTTATTGTATAATATGGCTCATTGATTTTTTATAACCACCCTCACCAAACCCACCAAGCTTACATCATTCAAAACCATAAATAATATATGCACCTTAATTAAAGGTGTCTAAAGCCAAAAAGAAAGCTAGTATGCAGCTCTAAAGAAAAGTAGCCTTGACTCCATGAGCAAAGCAATTCACTTCTCAAAAAATTCCAGCATAAGGAATTCAAATATGGGAGGGAAAATTGAGTTCCGCTTACAGGGAGGTGATAGCGAGAAGACTTGCTGCTTGAGTGGGAGGATTCAGAAATTTGGGCACGTCCTGCACGTGCTCGAGCCTGCGCTCTCAGCAATGCTTGCATTCGATGAAGCCACTCTGCTGTTCGCTTCCTCTCAAGGTGACCTCTTACCAGTGCCTGAAGCCTCACCAACGCTTTTAATGCTCTTAACGCTCTCCTTGCCTAGATTAATCCAGTAAAAAGTCACCAAGTTAAGCCAGTTTAACATTGCTGTTTGGGTTTTTTTAAAGCATTCCTTGTATGAAAAAACATGAAGTTAATGTTTTTTAAGTATTTTTAAATGATTTTAATATAAGGATATAAAAATCATCCAAAAACACCTAAAAAAACCCTTCAAATTCGTGCTTTTTTAGGGAAAAATCACCTTCAGCTGCTTTATCAAACACACACCAATACTTCAAAGCCTAACAATCATCGCATTGCATTTAATGCTCGAGCAGAAATGTCCAATCCTTTAATTAAGTACGCATTTGTTACATGTAATAATAATAATAAAAAAAAAAAGGCATCTCGAGCTGGTCATAGTTTCACACTGTTACATTCACTATAGGATCATCAGTTTGACAGAACAGCTTGAAATCATGGCGCTAAACAGAACGACTCACACCAATTAAGATTTTAAAAGGAAACAGGACAGAAGCCTTAGAGAAAGTCCCAATTGAAAATCCCATCTGACACTACATACATTATAGAAGACAATGACATCTCACTATCCGCCCTCCCGTGAGGGAAAAGATAAATGTTGTGAAAAGTCTTTGATGAATATTGAATAGGAGAGAAACTAGAAAGAGCTCAAGATTTTTCGTGGTTTGGCAATGTGCCTATATCCACAGGAGCAGGGAGCTTTTATGTTTCACTATGTCAAAATAGAATTATATGGTGTATATTTACAGCAGACCCTAAAATGCCCAAGAAAACATAGCCGCCCAAGGAATCCTAACCGTCCATGAGTATTAATAGAGCCACAAACTACAACAATAAAGTATTCCACAAGCCTTGACTTAGGTAGTGTTTGTGATTATGGTGGTAGTTGTTTTTTAAAGTGTTTTGTGCTTGGAAATACAACAAAATAATATTTTTTTTATTTTTAAAATTTATCTTTGACATCAGCATATCAAAACGATATAAAATCATAAAAAAAATTAATTTGAAGAAAAAAAAATAAAAAAATTTCAAAGACGCCGCCTTGAACACAAAAACAAACATACTCGTAGCAATACCATAATAGAACAACTAACCCGACTTTCATCTTTGGACTTGAAGGAAACATTTACACTTTTTCGCTACTTCAGTACCCACCCTTACCTAAGACCCAGCAACTAAAAGCATTTAGAGTTGAACCATACTTGGAAACGAGAAACCTCAAAAAGTGTACTGTCAACAATTTCCGTATTCCTTGTCAACCAAAAAAAAACCTACCAAATATCCTTAATTTTACTACCATTCTATGTCTAATCCTATTGGCATTACGGGCCAAAATCCATCCAACAACTGTTGACAATGGGAGCTGGGCCCTACAGTTTGGAATGTAACACTGGAATTAGACAAACCCATCTTTTTAAATAGAGCATCTCGTTGATAAAGTTATTATCACAGACGCTAGTGGTCCAAAAGAAAGCACCTGTACAGCAATTTCCACATGAAATCAAAAGCATTTAAGCTACAAACATACCAATAAACTAAACAAGCACACCGATAATAATAATAAATAAAAAAATCATGAAGCTTCACAGGGATAACTAGTTAAAGACTTGGGTACAATGTCTTTGAAATTACATAAAAGAACACCATGACATGGTACCGCTTGAAATTATTCCTCCAAGATCCAAACCAAAAATAGAACCACATTATTTGCTTTCAACGTTGAACATCCCAACCAAGATAGAAGTGAAAATTTTAGTTCCACACGGATTCACGGCCCTGTACATGGTAGTCTGGTGACCACACAAGTACAAATATAAAAACTGGCTCCATTTATAGTTCAATTGAAGGACTTGTAAATGGAAAAAAGAACCTCCCAAATGCAATTTTATTCGGACACTGAATTCTTTAAGCATAACGACAGAGCAGAACAACTCAGGTGACAGTGCAATGCAGGAAGAAAAAATAACATTGTAAGAGTGAAAACGACATTGTTTTAGTAACTTTGTAGAGCAGGCAGCTGTAACATGCATCCCATCTTTTCAAGATAAAATGTTCATGACTAAATAGCGCTAATCCCAACAAAATTGGCGAAAAAACATGACTAACTAAAGATAAATAAAATTCTTAAACAGGATAGAATAAAGGAATAAACGTTAAGAAAAAAACGTGAGACGAATTATATTACCAGGTAGCCACGAAAAGCAGCTTCGATCTTAACAGCAGCGAAGTCTTCACGTAAGCCAGGACTCCCGCTAACGTACGCAACACTGTTATCAACACACCTCCCACTGCTTGTTAACCGCACCACCTCTGCAGCTGCCTGCGCGGCAGCAACTGCAGCCTCCGCAACTGCAGCAGTAGCAGCAGCCACAGCGATCGCATGCTTGTTTGGGTCCTCCTCAAACTCCTGCCCGTACAAAACGCCTGCTTTAACGGCTTCCGTCTCTTGTTGTTGCTGTTGGTGATGGTGTTGGTCTTTTTCACGGTGGGACTTGACAAAACTCCATCTCCTTTTTTCTTTAGAACGAGTTGTAACGGGGCGGTCTGGTGGTGGGTCGGGTTTTTTGAGGCCGAGAACGGCACGGAACCATTTGGAAGCTTTACCCATCAGTGAGAGGGAAGTGTTAAGAAGGTTTTGGGGTGTTTGGGGTTAGCAATAGCAGGGAGTGAGAGGGAGAGGCTGGTCAAGTTCTAGTTTACTCGGAGTGGAGGGAGTGAGGGGGGGAGGGAGTTGAGCGAGGGTGAGGGTGTTTGCTGGCATTTCACTGGTGGGTATATAAATCCGGGGAATTTTATACGATTTGGAAAATGAGGGCAGGATTTAATGGGAGTGTTTTGGGTAAAGCGAAAGTCTATTCGCTTGGTTTGCGCGTGTGATTCAAACGTTGCATGCAGCTTATGTTTTGGTCAAGATGACCTTTTGGATTATTTTATCGGGTGATTCCTTTCTTTTATATGAAATTGGATCCTCGTGTAACTTCCCCTCCCCCTCGATAATTACCGTGCAATTATAATTTAAGTGATAAAAACTTGGAATCAAGAGTTTTATTTTTCTTTATAATTTTAGATTTGAGTCATGTGGTTACTCATATGATAACCACTAGAAACTTATATGATCGTTAACTTCAAAGACCGTGAGATTAGTCGAGGTACACACAAGCTAGCCTGGATACCCACATTAAACTAAAAAAATATATATATATATATACATCGAGTTTTACTGGCTACTACAACATAATTGGCACAAGTTATATCGTGGGTTTATCAAAAAATAATTATAGTATAAAAAAATAACTAGATATTATTAACATGTTTTATAATAAAAAATTTAATTATAAACTAAAAATATAATATTTATTGGATGACATCTCTAAATTCTTTAAAAACTATATATCAAGATGATAACATATTAAATCAAATCGAGTTAACATGTTGAATTTGTAATCTGAATCATGAAAATATAATAATTATACAGAAATAAAATTAAAATAAATTATAAAAGTCAATTCATAGTCAACTCAATATTAAATAACTAAAATGAAAAAAAAATATTAAATAAAAAAACTATTTAATTCAACATGACAAACCTACAACCAGATTATGAAATTAAGATGAACTCATAAAAAGCGAATAAAAATAATTGCAGAGTTTTATTGAAAATAAAATAAAATAATCAATGAAAAATAAGGACATGAAAAAAAAACCCAAAACAACACGGGGTAACCTGTTAAAATCACGATCTAATTCATGAGATCAGTATAAATTCATAAAAAGTAAATAAAAAAATTACAAAGCTCCATTTCTCAATAGATCTAATGTTAAGGATTGAAATCGAAAAAAAAAAAACCATAAATCAAAGAGATTGGGATAACACCACATAAAGCAAACTAGAATAAACTATGAAACTCGATTCCCGAACAACCTGGTATTGAAAGATGAAACTGGATAAAAAAAATAAAAAAAAGAAGAAGATTAAGTTGTTTGATAGTGAAATTGTAAACCAAGATATTAAAAAAAAATTAAAATAAATTGAGTCAACTCGGGTCACGAGATTAGGTTATCCCAATAGAAAGCAAATTAAAAAAAAAATGCAAAGCCTATTTTTCAATCAACACAATATTAAAATATCAAATAAAAAAATCATTTAAAAAAATGATCAAGATTTGAAACAAACTACCCGAATCAACCTGTTTAACATGATAAACTTGCGATCTGAGTCATGTGATTAAGATAAATTCATAGAAAGCAAATTAAAAATAATTATGAAGCACCACTCTCAATAGATCTAATATTGAAGATTGAAATAAAAAAAAACCCATGAGACCGATATATAATCCAACATAAATACAATTAAAAAAAACCATGAAGTATAATCTCTGAACACAATATAATATTGAAGGATAAAACTAAAAAAACAAAATTTAAGTTACAGAATAATAAAATTGAAAAATATATATTATTATAATAAATAGTAATTTGCTCATGTAGCTACAGTAATTTAGCCACATCCCTACTTTTGGTTTTTTTTTTAAATCTCTATTTAGTTAAAATTGATTGAGGTGCCAATTTATTAGGTTCATATATCCTATCAAATTTTATAAATTGTTTTTATTCTTTTTCAAACTTAATAACATAAACTAGTTAATAAAATTACACTGGTATTTAATTAGGTTTGATTTTTCCAATAGTTACTTTACAGTTACACGAGAATTATTACAGTGGCGTATCATATATAGCAAATTTCATTTAATTTTCTTTCTCTGGTTGATTTGAAATTTGATTGTGTGCAAGTTTTATAAGATAGAAATTAATGAAAATAAAAATATTTTTTTACTCTGAAAGATATACAAACGTGATCCCTTCTTTTTTTATTCCATGCAAACGTGATTCTAGATGTATTTAATATTTTTCCTTTTTTTTTAACTTTAATGCTCAAAATATTTTATTTTATAATTAGTAAGCGAAATTAATTTTTTATATGGTTGTGAAAACAAACTACATGTTCCTATTAGATAAAGCTGTCAGTCAATCTTTACTTTCGTGCTTGGGGATTGAATTTACTGTGATTATTTTTAAAATCACCATACATAATATAATTCATTTAATAAGTTTCGTCACTGTGAATTGTTTTTTTTTAACGTGATCTAATGAAAAAAAAAGTTTGATAAATATATTTTTCCAATATTTAACTAGCAATTATCATACAATACACTAAAAAGAGAGTTTTTCCTGACTATTTGATTGTTCATATAAACAATAATGTAGCTCCTTTTTTTTATATCTCTAATTTTTGTCATTCTTTTCTATTTCTGTTCCTTTATTTTTATCAAATCCTTTTATGGCATAATTAGATGAGACTAAGTTTAAATTTATGGTATAAAGAACAAAATAAAAGACAAAGGAATGGAATGTAAACATAGAGAAAATTCATGGCGCCTATCAAATTTATAATAATTTTATTTTAGTTCAAAAAATTATTTTGTTTATTTTTTAATTTTCAAGCTTAGAAAACAAGAGAAAATATTATCAAAAAATAAGGGAATTTGATGTCATAATTCCAACAACTAAAATAGCCAAGCTTGAAAAGTTGAAAACCTAACTTTTCATCAAGTTTAGTATTTAATTAAAATATTGGCTTAATAGTTTAGTATTTAATTAGAATAATAACTCTTTCACAATTAATGACTTCATTTATTTTTTAAATTTACTTTATTAAAAATAAACAATATCTTTACGTTTTTTAATTAAAAAATAATATAATAAAATGTAGATGTAATATTAATATATTCTTTTATTTTATTTTTTATTACATTAAAATTTAATTTGAAATTCTACTCGGGATATAGAATAGCGGGTTTTAAAGCTAGTAACTAAATTACTGGTAAAAATGATGAAGAAAAACAGAAACTTGCTCCGACCAAAAACGAACACCCCTCATCTGCTAGTATAATATTTCGTACTCCAGGTTAGGAACCTCCCACATATGCGGCTGCAACTCCTGCCTAGACCCCACTCTTGCAAGAAAATCAGAACAGTGGTTCCCTTCGCGTAACGAATGGTTGAGCTTGGAAGTCATTTCTGTCTGTTAAAAGCAACCTAGTATTATGAACGAGACCCTGACGAGGATGGCACCTAGAAGGGTTCACACTAGCCACTCTCAAAGCTTCCATTGAATCAGATTCAATCCTTATCAATAGCCAAACGAATTCCCTGCCATATACCCCATAACTCAGCCGCCGGATTTGCTGTGTGGCCAAAATATACAGAAAACTCAGCCTTCCAGTTACCAAGAGAGCCCCGGATCACACCACCACAATCTGCTCCTTCGGGATTTCCCAAAGAATCACCATCAACATTAAGCTTCCAGTAACCTAGTGCAGGCGGTAACCACTTAACAAACCGATAAGGAGTACCAGAATTAGCCAAACTATAATCGCCGAAAGCTAATTTATAATCATCCAAAAGATGATAAACTCGTTGAATTTGTGCGATTATCTCTCCATTAATCACCTCTGCATTCCGTCATTTCCAAGATCACCAGCATGTACACACGAACACCAACTGTTCAGACCACTCCTGGTACAATTAACCTGCAGCCAACTACACAATCGTTCATGAAAAAATTACTCCACAAGACAGTAGGCTTTTTCACAGTCCCGTAAAAGATGCGGCACAGATCCCGGCTTCTCACTACATGCCAAACGTAGAGGGAAAACAATCATTACACGTTCATACCTAACTTTGTTCGTTAGAAGCCGATTCCAGGCAGCTAATCGAATAAAAACTATACGTTTCTGTGCAGCCTTAAGTTTCCAAACCCAATTCCAACTCTCCGTACCCATGTGGAAATCAAAACCACTCCGAGCGGAGCACATACCAGTAGGATTTCTATCCCAAATAACATTAGCCGCTTTCAAATGCCTTCCCAAACCCCAATTTTCAAAACAAAAGGAGATATAATGTTCGCCATTACCAACCCGCCAAAAAAATCCAGTCATTCAGTTGAGTATCCATTGAATGAAATGGGTTCATGAATGAAAAAGAAAATAAAAATAACTCTGAATGCGACAGGAAGGCAAATGGAAAAACGTGCCATGGAATGATGGAAGCCGTGGAAGAACCTGCATCGTCTGTCCTGATGCGGCTGCACGTTCATGCCTCCAAATTATATTATTACCCCCGTAAACTTTTGTACAGGAATATTATATCCTTTTCCTTTTCATGAGAGGTGCGACTTGCGAGCAAAATTCACAAATTGTTCAAAATTGTGATTTTAGGCCCACAGACGCTACCAATATTATGATTTTAAAACAATGGGCCACTACATCAATTGATTCCAACGAATAGTTTGTATAATAAGTGAGTATTTGTTTTTGTTTTACAATGTATTTTTTAAAGAATTTTTTAATTTAAAAAATATATTAAACTAATACTTTTTAGATTTTTAGATGATTTTGATGTATGGATATAAAAAATAAAATAAAAATATTATTTTAAAATATGGGCTCTTTATCTTACTCTGGATGAAAAAAATGATTGCTTTATTTCTTTTTTTATTTTATTTTAAGATTAACCATGCATTTGTTGTTTGGGAATATTTTCAGGGTAGACGCAAATTTGATTGGACGTTGAACAATGCAAATTACAGTTAGTTTTTTTCCCACAATTTTTGGGGCAACTCAAACCTTTTTTTTTAATTTTTCGTTCTATCCAGGAGTTTTATTTCTTTAATGAAAGACTCCAAGTAGTAGAACCCAATCAATAGAAACATTCGCCAAACACAGTCGCTAGGAAACAATTAGGCAAGAGCGAAAATCTTTGGTTTTAAATAATATGATCTCATCTTTGAATTTAAAACCCCACGAATTGCAATATAACATGCACAACGCAACGCTGTTAAGGATAATTTCAAACCAACACACAATTAAAAAGAAAAATAACACTAATAAAATAATAAGATAATTAAAAAAATAAGAATCATGTTAATATATACATATACCATAAATTTGAATTGAATGATATTTAATAACAATATTTAATAAATAACATAAAAACTATCTCATTATACTTAAAAATAAAAATATTTAATAAATATTATGCTTCTAAAACAAGACACATTAAAATCATAATATTTTACCAAAATTTGATGCTCCCACATATTTTTAATCTTGTGTAGTGCCCAATTTATCCTAAATTCACTGGGTGATTCTTTTGAGTTCTGGAGTGGAGTTCACGGGTCTCATTGAAAACAACAATCCCTGCTACCAGCGGGTGGTAACTGGAACACTGAAAAGGATTATGAGCCATCTCTTCACAACTCTATCTGTAGGGATCTGCCAGAGTTTTACCTACAATGTCATAGGCTGTTATGTCGTTTCAACTCACCAGAGACCGTAGCCTCTGTGAAAAAACTCGTAAACCAAAGACGCCGAGGGATGTTTTTTCAAACCAACACACAATTTTTTTCTCTTTAAATAATTAATATAGGTAATTTCTTCTTTTTTTAAATACCACAGCTAGAAAAAATATAGCCGGGACCAACCTTTTCTCTTGAAGTACCTCGTTATTTTTTAAAAGACCAAGCAGATGAACATAAACAAAGATTTTTTCTTCGAGGGATAAAAGATTACATCAAAAATAACAAATCTAAGAATAATAAGATCCGAATCTATAATCATAAGATCTAGGATCATTTAAAAGGGGAGGGGTCCCTACCTGCGGTAGCTAAAGATTTGGAATCTTTGAAAGGGAAGGAGGGAGAGTCTCCAGTTGCAATCCCAGAAAAGGCTTGGTATAATATAATATCTAAAATATTGATGTAAAGGCTTGAAATCCACTTGGGAAAAAAGTAATCCGGAAGGTTTCGAAGTAGAATTGCAATTGCACTGAAATATTACCCTAATAGAGCTTCCAAGGGCTCGACGAATAGCACGAAACTAGACTTTGGAACCACGTTTCGCTGAGGTCAAAAAATATATATATATATAACAGTATTAGAAAATATAAACGGTGTTATTTTTGCCTGTGAGGATAAATTATTTAAAATAATAATTAAAAACTTATTGTATATTCAAATCAATTAATTAATTATAATAGATGTTAATAAATAAATAAAAATTGGTCTAACTTATTCTACCAAGCAAGCAAACAATAAAAAGATTGCTTAACTCAAACAGTTATTTGGTTTAAAAAAACTTCACGGGATATTTTAATCTTGTTTAACTCTAGTTTAAATATGAAAAAAAAAAACTACTAAGAGATTAAACTAGAAAAAAAAAATTGAAGGAGTGAATTAATAAAATGAAAACAAACTATATCGATCTGGGTTAATGCGTGAAATCTAAAAACCGTGTAATAGACACAACCATAATAGGTTAACTTGACTGGATTTTATCTTTCATTTTTTTCATTCCCTCGTTCTTTTCCTAATTGGACCTTTATTGTGTCTTAATTGACTACAAATCAGATTAAATTTTAAAGCAAATAAAAGAGTTATAAAAAACTTTAAGTTGAAAATTTTAAAATATATAATGCTATATTAATCTCAGTTAGCTTTAATCAACAAACAAGATTTAAAACCTAGGTCAAAATATGATCCCAATTAGACATAATTTTTTTAAGCTATGTGATAAAAAACAATAAAATTATTTTTCATTTATTTATTTGAAGTTAAATAAATAAAATAAATGATAACAAAGGGATAAATTGCATTATTTGTTTTTGAAATTACGAGGAAAATGCATTAAAAAACAACCCTACATGCCGTGTCACGACCCATCAAATCAATGATTCGCATCAAAGGCTCAATGGATCTAATAATATTTTTAATAAATTTATGTTGCACCTAAATAAAAAATAAAATAATTGTAAAAACAAAACCATTAAAAGCCTATGTGTGTGGGTCTAACAACCCAAAACATCTAGGCACATGAATGATGTGTCACCCGCGTCTCTAGGCCTGTATTTTTTAAGAGGTTTTGTTAAAAAATAAACAAATTATACGACACATTATAAATGATGTGTCACCTGTCTATCCATAATTAGGTCAGCATAGTGGTGACTAGAAAATCAAGGCAAATATTTTTTTTTTAATAAAAAAACATGCTATAGACACTCTCACAACAATTAAAAATCAATTTATCAACCTAAAATTTTTTAAAAGAGACCCTAAAACATGAAACCAAACTCACTATTAACAACTAAACCCAGACTAAAAGATCCAAATAATACCGACTATAATGAACTAAATATCTTGCATCAAAAGTTACGTGTGTAGTTATGCAGTTATATTATGTATTAAAAAATAAAAATATCTAAATACCTCTACTTGAGACCACTAATTTCTACTCTAGGACTATTTTATTATTTTGTTATTCATAAAACATTGAACAAATATAAATCCCCCAACAAATTAGTAATAATCAGTACACATAGTAAAAATATCAAAATATCCCTAATCTAAATACATGCAATTTTTATAAGAAAGATAGAATAGTTATTATACGGTGAATCCTCCTTTTATTTTACCTGTTTATATAACAAGTGTGAAAAGCTCATGGTCAATTTAAGCACAACTTTTTTTTTTCACGAGAAAGGAAAGGAAAGAAAAAGAAGAAACGGATGGTTATGGTATCAGATGGTTATGGTATCTTGCCAACAGGATTTCTTGTCAACAGGATGCAACTACAAGATCATGTTGTCAGGATATAATTTCTCGTCGAGTTTCTAGCAATGACATGAATGATCCAGTCCTCGTACGTACTTATCGTACAAACTTATCCTATTATACAGAAGTATCCTCACCCCACCAGAATATCAAATACTGAAATTAAAGAAAAAAGAGTCGATCATATATTTAGCTACTGTGATCATGACACGTTGAATTGAAAGTGTAATGGAGCCCTACTGGATCAATACTTTAAAGAGATGAGAGAGTCAAAGTAGGAGACCTGGTCAAATCAAGGCACGTTCTTTGCCTCCCAAACATTTGTTCACGGGTGTGGATATTTGTCAGCTTAGTTAGTCAACATTTTCTGCAGGTGTGAATACTGCTAGGTCAATGCCTGATTCAATGTTTTTTAGGAACTAGATGAAACACTCAAATCACAGGGGCTCATGAAAGTCCCAAGAATGCACAGGATAGGAAGACAAGGCTCATACTGCCCGTCTAGCCCTGTTTTATTACTCCTGCTAAACACAGCAAGAGCAATGGGACTGGATAATTTGAGCTTGGCCCTCTTCTTTTTTGTTAGAATTGATGGCACTCGCGTAGATTGTCTGATCAAAACTTAGAGTGTTAATAGTCTCTCTTGTTTTGTTGTTTGGTGAACATGCTTTT
Organism: Populus trichocarpa; assembly: GCF_000002775.5. Lineage (NCBI taxonomy): Eukaryota > Viridiplantae > Streptophyta > Magnoliopsida > Malpighiales > Salicaceae > Populus > Populus trichocarpa. Next base: position 14,345,385 of record NC_037287.2, on the reverse strand, counting down.
TATTTGAAGTCATTGAAATTGAAGAGCATCATATAACAAGTATCAATTTAGGTACGAAGATTATCTAATGTTCAGGGATTCATGCTGGCCAAAAAAGCTGTCGGGAGATCCTCCAAATATGCCCGACAACATTAACTAAGATTAGGACATGGCAAATTCACAATTCGCAGGGTAACGAGGTAAAAAGATGAGAAAATTACACTCCCAGTTCTGGAAATCACTGGGAACCATGCCAGTTGGGGGGCTTGGGAATTGCACCCCATTATTGGCCAAGGATTTGTATTCCATCGACGGGCATTTGCACCCCTTATCGCCAAACCACGAACACAAAACACAAAACCAGGTCAACAATACCCACGAGTCCAAAGACTAACAGGTTCGAGGATGAGGTCCTAAGGAACTCGGGTACATCATGTGACTCATTATTATACTGGACTCTGAAAGATGGCACAATTCCCAGAGAGTTTTGCTGATCCGAGCCCATAATAAATTAGTTTCCATATTGGGTCTGGAATGTCCATATAGCCTACCGAGACACCAAATCACCAATACTAAGTTGAGGACTGGACAAACACACCTCGAAGACTCCATGCTAAACAGACACGCTTCGACCCCGAACCACGTCACTATTTTGAATGTGTTAGGTTGTGGTAGTTTTTATGATTAAAATATGAAAAAAATAAGTTTAGAAAAATTAATTATTTTAATTAAAATATATATTTGGTTAAAATTATGATTGAAATTATTGTTCAACAAAAAAACATATATGTAAGATATTTGATTAAAACAATGATTCAAATTGATATTGGTAATAAAATGATCTAAAAGATCATGTATTTTTTTTTTATTTTGCAATTACATTAATGTACATTTCATTATTAATACATTGTAAAAGTAACAATGTGAAATTAAAATACTAATTTTATTATCCCATTAAACTTATTGTAATGTCTTTACGAATATATTTTATATAGGAAAACCTCTAGTTTTCATGGAGTTGTGAATATGTCGATTAAAAATTTTTTAGAAACAAAATGGGGATAAAAATTAAATTATATAAACAATTGGTGAGAACTATATATATATATATAATTTACAGATACAAAAACTTGGATCTCGTTAAATTTTTAAATTGCCTAGCATTGATTTTTTGATTAGTTCAAAGGAGGGTGAGGTTATTTTAATCTTATGGGTAGCAAATTCAACTATAATAAACTATAATTAAATGAAAAGCATAGAAAAAATGTAGCAAAAGTATGTGAAAGTAGCTTCTCATAAATTGAGTTCAAAACTCATTATTGATGGGATACATGAATAAATTGTGTTTCAAGAATAAAATTATGATTAAATAAAAAAATAAATGCTAAGGCGTGGCCAAACAGGCACTTTTGTGTATTATTGGTAACCAGCATTACCAGGTAAGGTAACTCTAGAATTTCAATTTTTTACCGTTCATATGTCATCTCTTTATTACATCATTTTTAAACTCTAAAAACACGCACACAAAACAACCTTATGGCTTCTTGTCTTCTAAGTGTACTTAACTCAAGTATTGACGTGTCTTTGGACTGTTTTGCAAGCGATCGCTATTTTCAGTCTTCAACATCTCTAGGATATGTGATCACCTGCCATTCTTTGTATTATCTCCTCAAACGATGGACGTTGTTCAGGATCACTGCTTGTATAATTCAAACAAAATTAGTTTCCATCAACTTGTAAGCTCCCAATTCATTATTAAAAGTAAAATAAAAAAGGTTGGTGCATATGCATTTAGAAAAGTACCTCCGCCAACAGTCGTTGATAATAGATGCTACCTTGGGATCAAGGCTTTCTGGTAATTCCAATCTTCTATCCATGAAGCCTACAACCCCAACTATCTTTGAAATCGGAGAAACACACTTTCAGTGAGATTTTATGAAATATTCAGTGCTGTATTTGATATGTATGTGTCGATGATTAAGGTAATATGGGAGAAATGCATATCACGAGGGATATACCTGTAAGGAATTTAACTTGACCCATGGAATGGAGACAGCCATGAGTTCCCAGAGGATGACGCCGAAACTGAACACATCAGATCTGTGCAGATGCAGGGCAAGCCAAACACTAATTTTCAGAAGATTATTGGTGAGTTAATGAATAAATTGGAGAAACGATGATCTCTCTTTACTTTAGCTAATAATGAGGTTTAATGATTTCTACTCCTTGAACACTTTTGATTGCTGAACTAGACAGTAGGTAAAATTAAGGTGTCCAATACATCAAGAGTTAAGAACGCTAGATGATAAAAGAGGGACCGTGTCACCTCTACTTTCTATGTTGGTTAGCGCAAGCAAGCAATTCTATTGAATCTGTTTAGCATAAATTAAGAAACCAGCACTTGTCCATTTCTAGATTAACAGGGTTTAGTTTCATGAATTACTTTTCATTTGAAGGTTCATTCCGGAGGACTTCAGGGGCCATCCATTGAGGCTGCACAGAGAAAAAAACGCAGGTAAAATATTTGCAGACGAATGCATCAAAACTGACAACATTGAGGACCATTATATTCGCACAATTTGCAGCTAAGGAACTGAAGGAATTTCCTCAACATTTGGAGGAAATAATTAAAGAAGAGTGCTAAGATCATTACAGTTCCTCTTCCAGATTTTGCAGTTAAGAAGGTTGCATTCATCCACTTTGACAGGCCAAAGTCTCCAACCTGTAACAGACTTCAGATGGTTTTCGAAGCAATTGCTAGATGACAAGTGTGCTTGAATAACTTGTGGCATATTTGGATATTACCTTGACAGTCCAGTTTTTATCAACGAGGAGATTGGAAGATTTCAAGTCTCTATGCACTATAGGTGGATTTCTATGATGCAAATAATTCATGCCTCTAGCCTGCAGTAAAAGTCAAAACTGTAAGGCCTTGTTTGTCGGTTGAAAAACTCCACAAGCCCCCTTTGTGCTCTAAAATAAAACAGTCATTGATAACATACAACATCTGTGCTCTAAAATAAAACAGTCGTTGATAACATACAACGTCAAGGGCCATCTTTAGACGCCGTCTAATGTCCAAGGCCGGGCTGTTTTTGTGTAGTGTCTTGAAAAGACTTCCCCTACCATGAAAAACAGAAGAAATATAAGATAAATTAGTTTTCTGAAGAAATCAGAACATATAGTAGGAGAGCACGCATCCATTAGGACAGCATTGATTTCATCCCCAAGTTGCATATCACTAGATTTTGACAGAACACCAAACGGCAGCTCTAGGAAGCCTTGGTCACTTTGAAAGAGAGCTAGCAAAACAATACCACTGGGTGATCACTCCTCAGAAAGAGAGCACTGCCATTACCTGGGTAAAAACTCCGTGACAATGGCAAGTCTTTCTGGTGAATATACTGCTCCCATAAATAGCAACACATTTGGATGCCTGAGTCTTTTCATTATATCGATCTACATGAATGAGACCCATTGATCAGGTCTTTCCTTCACAAATGAAACTTACAAACAATTGAAAGCTGAGTGTTTAAGCACCTCCTTCTGGTAGTCTAGTAAAGTTTCTTCTTTGTATTGATTCCCAAAATAAATCTTTACGGCAACATCCTGGTGTTAAACAAAATCATTTTAGATCAAGATTAATTTGGAACTCAGAACAACACAGAAGAACTTTTCCAGTTATCAATTTACCGATCCATTCCAAATTCCACGACGAACAGCAGCATATGCACCTGTAGAGCAAAACCAAGATAAGAGAGGAATTTTAAGAAGAACAGCCTATAATTAATGATAGTTAAAATCATCTAATATAACAATGGAGTTCAGATACATGATCAAAATTAGACCAGATACTGTACTTTTGCCAAGCACTTCTGACAAGGTCTCATTACATTAATGAAATATATATGTTCACTTGAATATCAACATAAAATGTTTTAATGAAATATGTTTACTTTGAATATTAACACAAAATGTTCTGAATGAAGATCAAGTTTATTTTTGTTTTATTTACTCAAAATCTGCTAAAACACTTCAAAAATAGTAATTCTTCTCATCATATCATCCCTGGAAGCCAAGTTAGCCCTACACGTATGCATTCGTGTAAACAGTTTAAAGGACAACATATGTAACAAAGGTAAACACATATCATGCCTTCGAAGTTTACCTCGACCAATCTCCTCTCCCAGTTGTAGGTCTTCCCAGTGAATCTCACAGTCCACTATGCAATTTGAATCGCGATCCCTTTTGCTTGATGTACCTCCAAGGCTGCCGACACTCTTCTCGTTACTTGGAAAATTACCATCTGGCTGTCTTTTTGCATCATCTTCTACCCCATTGGATTCCAAGTTTGATGCTTCTAGCTCCAATTCATTCCTGTCCTGTTGGCAGACTAATTTTTGCAGCTGATCTCCTGGCTTATCTAACCCATGACGTCCATTGCATTCTGTTGATGAGGCTACAGGAAAGTTCTCTTCTGAATCATTAGGGCTTCTGATTGGATATGCATTTGAATATTCTCTTCGGAATTCCGAGGAGGAATTTATTTTCTGTGAAATTTCTCTTTCAGCATCGTTGTTGCAGTGATAAGAAGACGATGCCTTTGAACTTGCAAGATCGTTAGTTCCATTTGGTGCTTCATTTCTTTCTGCAACATTACGAGGACCATTTTGTTGAGCACTGGCATCGTCATGTTTTCCAATGTTGCCAATGCCCTTGATATTCAGCTTTGCTAACAGTATCTTAGCAGCCTGTAAGACATTTCAACCAAGTAATTAGCAAAACAGGTAACAAAGAAAGAGACAGCCTCTACAGTGAAGTAAATTTTAATGATTTAAATATTAAAAATTGTTTTGATCAAAATTTTGTGAGAAAAATCAATCCAATGCATTCCATTCTAACTAAAAGAAATAAAAGGTTTTGATCAAAATTTTTAAACAAAAAAAAAATGTACAGTTTGAAATCAAATTAAAAATCTTTTGGATGAAATTACTAGTGTCTAAAAGTAAAGTGTATATGAATTTACAGAAATGCATCAAGAACCGCGCCATTGCAAGAACTGAAAAGTATACAAGTAAATGATGACCAGATGATTTCAAGCATAATGAGTTCCAAACTAGTGTTGTTATGTTAGGAACCTTAATTAGAATTTAAGAAATTATGGTAAAGTCAATACAATTTTAGAACGTTGAGCGAATTCGAACAGAGATTCATCTTTTTGAGGTCTCTACGCATCATGGAAATCAGAATTGAGTTTCGCCTCCAATAATAAAACTTCAGCTTAGTATTTCCTTTCAACTGATATATAAAACAAAGTTAAACCAGGGCTAGTAAAATTGAGACTTACTGGTTCACCAGGGATCTCCGATCTAAAGCACCGCATATCTGTTGCAGTATCTCCTTTGTCCCAAGAATTTCCATGTTCATTGCATGTGTCATCACCATGTTTTCGAGCCAAAAAATTTGGGGCCTGATTGGTTAAACAGCACGAGGGCATAAAACTTCTGAGAATGAAATTAAATAGAACTTGAACAAAAAAAGAATGGACAAAACTCTAATGATGTAATATATACACATAAGCACCAGATTGGAAACTGACGATGCAATCTGCGTCACCGGCGCAATTGGTGGTCTTGGGTTCCATTGAATCTTTTTCAAGTTTAGCCTCCGTAATCTAGCACGATTTTGTGAGTTTTCGGTGTTAAATATTGCTGCGTCACTTGAAACAGTAACAATGCCAGCAAGCTCACCTTCCTCATACAATGGGCTTTTTGTAACCAAAGCCATAAACAAGTCACCTGATCTTTTCTTAAATGGGAACCGACCAGACCATGATTGTCCAAAGCTCAGTCTTTCCATTATCTTCTTTAGATGTGCATAATGGTCTTCGGCGACAAGGAGTTCAGTAGCACTTTGTCCAATGACTTCACTGTCTTTCCATCCATATAGATTTTCAGCAGAACGATTCCTGATAGAAATTCGAAATCAGCTAAAGGGTAACGCATGAAAATGCACCTTAGTTCCATCCATAAAGAGAATATGCTAGTTATGATAATCACAAAGCTATTGGAGAAAAAGAGGAAAAACACTAATTGCATTTACGAATTTTGCCTTTTTTTCAATTGCTATGGTCAATCTCATATAAGTTCAAGTCATTTCCTTAACTTTTTTTGAATAAATCAAACAAACAATTTATGTTTTAACATGGAACGTGATCAAAAGCAGCTGAACAATACATAACAATGCAAGTGTCACCATGCATATAAATCTTAGTAGTTCAACCATATTCTACTTGATAGATATTTAATCATATGATCATATTTATGACATATGAGGTGAATCAACAAGGCAAAACTTAAAAGATACACACACACGAGTCAAATAAATTTATTAATAAAAATAGATATAATTTTTAATAATTTAATTATTGAATCAGATTAAAACTTTACGAACATATTTAATAGACCTGATGTTGTAGGAATTTAACTTATTGTAACTAACTAGGGTTGTTTTTATATCTCTATTAAATCTTATATTAAATCTGAAAGTTGTTGTTTTGTAACTTATTTTTCTAATTAGGTTTGGGGTTTGAGAGCTTTATTTAATTTGAATTTTATTATTTTGTTTGGTTTAACTTATTTTTTAAACAGTATTGGACATTGGGTTAATTTTGTTTTTGACATTGTGAGTTTATTAAATCAAGACTCTCTCTTTGTGAAACCTTTCTTTCTTTTAGCTATACGTTGTGCCAAAAACCAAGATACTTTTCATGTTTTAATAGCACACATCACACCTAAGAAATCTGGATATATTGCAATCTAAAATTGATTATTCAATCCATGCAGTAGATTAGTGCTTCTTCTGTATGCAAATGCAAGTCTAAATTATTAAAAAAAAAGCACTAAAATACGTTGTTAGCATAAAAAAATAATAATTAAAACGTTAATCTAACAAGAAAACATTGCACTGGACTCATTAGCAATATTCTAAGTCCAGCCTTGACACTATAATTCCTGGCTCTTAACACCATGTCCTAATTAATTAAGTGTTTTTGGTTGTTACAGTAAAGTTCATTCAGTAATCTGCATACACAAGAAACTTTCTTGAGTTAATGTTCTTATATGAAATACTCTTAACGTTTCGTAACTGAGAAAAATAATCACAGTAGTTTCTAAGTTATTGTTCACCAATCTGCTCAATGCATTTCCAGCCATGACCACTAAACAAACTATACAAAATTCTAGGCTAACCAAGGAGCTACCACATGATGTATATGAGAGGTTCGATGGTATTATTGATTACTGTATAGGATTATATATCTCAGTTCAACAATCGCTGAACAAAACACTACTAAATGGTACCAAAACAGAGGATCAACCAACTTGTAAATTAATAATGCAACAAGAAATACACAAAAAAATTTTTGTGGTGTTATTAGCATATAACAGCAGCATTTCAACGAGCGTCAACCAGTATATAAAAATAAAGATATACAAGAAACTTTACAGAAAACCTGCATCCTGAATCATCTCGCATAAAAAAACATCTTCACAATTGCTGTGGCCACACTACCATGACCATCTCACCCACAAATTAATCAGTGCACCATACGCATAGGGGAAATCAAAACCCTGCTAAATTTCCAATTTTCCCCCTTCCTCTACTTAAATAGCCTCAGGTATGCAGACAATTCTTTTTCTTTATTATTGTTTCAATTTCCATCTAATCCAAAATCACTTTCATCAAACACTTTTCAGCTTGTATCATGAATTAATTAGAACTGTTTTACCAAACACACTCCCACAACCACACACAACTCAAACTAAGTAAACCAAACCAAGGACCAATAAAGACAACCTCAGGTATGCAATAAGCCAAGTAAAAGATATATATGTGCAAGAAATTATATCTATATATATTCAATAGTTACCTACCAGTATACAATTTCACCTGAGGAAGCCCTACACACATGAACAGCATGTCCAATGCAATCCAGAACGCTCTTGTAAGGACTCCCAGTAGTGAAGTACCCAGGAATACACCCCCACTGGGCATCTGACATCGCCATAGCCTCGCTATTATTCTTTTTTCTTTTCTCATCAGCCTCCGTAAGTTCACTCAGTTGCTGTTTCAGCTTTGCATGACTCGCTTCAAGACTCGCGCACCGATCCACCAGAACTCGGTACACACTCGTTCCAGACTCGTCATCTCCGCCGCCATTTTTCTCGCCGGAGACTCGCATCGTTTTTTGTTGTTGTGGAGGTGGATCTCTTGACAAAGCAGTATTTGTTTATTACCAAGGTGGTCATCCTCTTTTTAAATGGATTTTTTACATACATTTATAGCAGTGATGGAATCTTAAACCCTGCCACGTGTAGCTGGCCGGCGAAAGAAGCTATCAGGTGTGGACAGGTGTAACGTTGGGAACGCAAAGCATGAACGGGTAAAGAGAAGAGAGGTTTTGTTAGTGGTTAAAGTATTTGTTTCAGTGGTGGCTCTGATTTTGAAAAAGAATGGTTTTTTTTTTAAAATTGAATTTTTTAAATTATTTAAATGTTAAAAAAAATATTTTAAAATAATTTCTTTTAAAAATTCAACCAATATCACTACACAAACACTCAAAAAAGACTCTTTTGTCTCTTGGCCTATCAACATTAAAATGCGTGTTTTGTCTTTGTTTTATTCCAAAAATGTCCTCGGATTCATGAAGAAAATTACATGATGACCTTGCCGGCTTCTGGTTTGAAAAGCTACAAGGGGATAGGGTTAGGTTACACCAAGATGTATTCAATCATTTTCCAGGTTGTGAAGGTGGCTTTAGTCAAATTAGAATTCTTGTATCAATTCAGTGATTTATAGAAATCAAACGCCACTAGCTCAGTAATTATTTCGAAATAAAGTTAAATTGATGTGAATTAGCAAGCTAGATCATATATAGGGAGACAATCTTTATTTATTATGTTTTTTCTTGTTTGATACATAAAGATTTATTACAGCGCATGATCTACTAATAGCAATTATTTAGATGTCGTTTTCAGTACAAGGCATGCGGAAACTTAGACGCTGCTGCCTCTCTGGGGAATCGATTTTTGGACAGGTGCAAGCAGATTGAAGATAAAGGGGTAAGAATAAAAGTTGTGTGGTGGCCTTCTCCTCTCCCAAAAATTTGCATTAAGTCGTTGTCGTCCAGAAAATGACGGCACAATTCAGCATCGGACCCCGCAGTGTATTATATAAAACGTCTATACTGTATATGGATTTTTGCTGCTTCGCATCTCATGATTGTGTGTTCGGCAAGGTAATATATACCATTTCTAGCTACGATATGAAAAAAAGAAAATTATTAATTTTAATTGTTTTTAATTGGAATTTTATATGGAAGTTCTTAGTTAAATTCATTTAAAACTTAAGTGTGCGTTGACTAATTAATTACTCTCAAATATGTAATTGAGATAAATCAAAAACCATATCATATCTTAAAAATATAAATAAATAAAGTCTAAGACAACTAGAACCTCCACTAGATTCTCACATATATTGCCACTTCTTATTGGATCACCGAGTAATATTGTATCACCAAGTAATTAAGTACCTCCAATCTTGCTCCATAATCAAGGTTTAATTTTATTTCTTTTCAGCTAAAATGACCGGTGTATTTTGTATTATTTCAAAAAAATAAAATAAAACAAAACAAATTTCATCCTAATCTTGGGTTATTCTTGATTTCTTACCCAAATTTTGGATGAGATGCGCATGTTGAAAAATCTGTTTAAAATATGGTTAATAGATATATTTGAGACCAAATTAAAAATGAGGTTAACTCATTTTTAAGGTTAAAAATTTGTTTTAATTTTATCTTTAACGTAAGCTATTTCTCATGAAATATTAACATGATTTAAATAAATTATGGGTGAATGAGAAATTGATTTAAAAAAATCATTGGTTGACATGTTTTAATGAAACCCAAAACTCTCTAAAAGCTATATTCCACATTGAAAAGAAAAAAGTTTGTCTTGTGATGTAGGTCTCGTTTGTTTCAAGAAAAGTAATTCCTTAAAAATTATTTTTTAAACTTTTTCATATTTGTTTATCATTAGAAAAGTTGGTCAATAGAAAACACTTTTCAGTTAAAAAAAAATTTAACTTGGTTTTTAGAAAAGTGTTTTCTTGTTATTTTAGTCGGAATACACTTTTCAAAAGTTGCAGAAAATTAAAAAATATCATATTATTTGTTGATTATAACAAATTTGGTCCTCAATATTTTGATTACTATATATTTTGTTTTGAATATTTTTTTTTCAATTTCATCCCTTGAAATTTAATTTAATTTGATTTGATTTTTATATCAACTTTGGTTCGCATTTTTCTTATTGTTATTTGTTTTTATCTTATCATTTTCTTAATTATTTTTTATCTATAAGATTTGATTCGTATTCTTTTGATTGCTATTTAATTTATTTGAAACAATTTATGAATTTTATTTTCTTTTAATTTTATCATTTTTCAACTTTTTTATCTGTCAAATTTGATCCCTATTATTTTAATTGTTATTTATTTAAAATAATTTATAAAATTGATTTTTTTTTTCAATTTCATCTTTCTTCAAAATTTTTATCTTTTAGATTTAGTCTTTATTTTTTTAATAAACTTGAAAATAAATATTAATAAGTTATTTTTCAGTTAAATATTCTATATACTGTTCATGTTTTAATTATATAGCACCATTGTATGGTTTATATAACTAGCGATTCTTGCGTTTATTCTAACTTGCCACATTCATTCATTCATCATGATTATAGACTGTAATGTTAAACTCATTTTTCTTGTTGATGCATTGCTCAATTGTTTTATTTTTTTCTGCCCATCAAGTTTCCTTCGACCCTAGTTGTTTTTTTCCAATTTATTAAAGCATGTGAGAAGCCTCTTGAAAGAAAAGTTCAAAGTGCTGCTGTTCTCTGTTTTTGTAGACGCTTATATAGATAGATACTGTCAGTGACCTACAAAAATCTGCAAGAAATGATTTTTTTTCTCTCTCATAGAAATCAAAGCTTTTATGTTCATTTGGACTGTTTCTCTGTTTCTTTGATCGTTTTCTTCTTGTAGTGAAAGTAATTGAAACGTTGCAAGTTGTGAGAATAGATTCCATTCTTTTATGTTTATGCTCCCTGGGCTAACCGCCTCATAGTAACTATTTTGTAGGTATGGCCTTTGGGCTACATTGTTTTTCCTTTTGATGTTTCTTTGCTAGCAAAACCCCATCCAAACAATAAAATGTAGCACTAGGACATGCAATGCATTTTTTTGTTAGTTCAGTAATTAATACTTGATTATAGATGTTAGAAGTGGCAATTCTTGCCATGCCGATGAACACACATGGGTGTCAATAAGCAAGTCCAGCACGATCTTTTCTTGTTGTCTTTTGATTATTGTATGATATGAATTATTCACAATGTTTTCATATTAGGTATATGAAAAATCTTCAAAGCATCCACTGTTTTTCAATGGCATCCTCATTTTTTGCTGAACTTCACACGTTTAATGGACGAGTAGTGCATGTGTTTATAAGAAGAATATTGTTTGCGAGTTTGTAAATTTGGATTGGCTTAGCTCTAGGATGAGTGGTTGCATTGCCATGAATATTATTGAAGAACAGATCATAGGTAGTTCAGTATTTAGTCTTTTTTGCTGTCTTTAGACATTGTTTCCTCTTAACTCTTACAAGTGTTTGATTTAATGAAAAGCTAGTGTTTCAGTATTCACTTAGGTTCCATGTTTTTGGTATTGGACAGCTATTGATGGGTTTCCGCAATTGTAGATCTGATGTTCAACAATATATAAACTATTTGAACTTCATAACTAATTTGATTCAACCGCAGAATGCAGGGACTCCTTCATTCTCCATAGGAATCACTGAAATTCTTAACACAAACCCTCTGATAGAACTAACCACTGATGACATTGGATACGTCTACCAAAGGTTTACTTATTCTTACTGCTACTGAAAGTTTCTGATGTTAAAAGATTGTAACCAGGGGCATGATTTTAAACAATCGGCGATAAGCTTTCCTTAATGCATTATGCAGCATGGACTAAGCTCGTGGGTTTACAATTAAACCCTCACTCTGTTTGTTTTGTGGGTTCATGGGCTGTTGATCCATCTGTTATACAGATAAACAAGGCGCAACATTAACTAGAAAGCTGGGGCCACTTCTCTTAATGCCTAGATCCCCTTATCTTGTTTGCTGTAGCATGATCATTATTGCAAACATCTAAAATCACTTCAATGTCGACTTATATCCTGATTGTATTCACGAGTTGCAGAATAGGAAAGGCATACGATCCCAACTACCGGTATAAATTTGTACACTAGTGCAGTGAATTTTACTTGTTGCAACAACTGGAAAAGATTAGGAACTTTCTTCGCTTATCACCTAGTGCAAGCTCAACAACTTTTTAGTTATGGCATTGCTTGTACATGGATGTCCATTTGTTGAGCTTAATTTCCTTTCTTTTGCAGGAGCCCAGGAAAACTGTTAAGTGTCACTATTCCGACATTTGAAACCCTTACTCAATTTGGCGTTGCCACTGTCTCTGCTAAGAATATTGGTTAAGTGGAAGCATCATATAGCTTAACGGTATTTTAAACATTGCTTTCGCAAATATGGTCATGATGCTAAATTGCTTAAACATGACACTTGCTGATGCAATATTTACTCCTATTTGGATCACATTGCTATAAGATAATGATATGTTTTTGTTGATTATATTCTGTATGTTCATCCTTTTCCTCATTCTTTGGCCAGTTTTTAAGAATTATACAGCAATTTGATATTTCTACTTTCAGGGTGCATTTTTTTATGCATTATGAAGTTTTTTTGTGGTACACTTCACATTGATGGAATTTTATGTTTTAGACCTTTCTTCAGTATTTCAACAATGGCATTAATAAAATCAAGCAGTTTTTAGAATCCCCACAAAATTTTATGTTTTGAAATCTTTTGGTATGGGGTGTTTGATACTTCTAAAAATGTGAGAGAATTATAGGACAAGATCTAAGTCATGTATGTTGTTGATAGTATTTGACTTTGACTGGGATGAGAGGTCAAATTAGATATTGGTAAGTGCATACCATTATTATGCATTGCTGTATACATGTGATGCCTTAAGGAGTGGTTGCTGCAACACATTCTACTTCTAGCTATTATAATGATTGTCTCCTCCCTGCAGTTTGACTGCTCAAAAGGTGTTGCGGTCATGGAGGTAACATTAACTACCATATAGATTCTAATTCCTAACCATTCGTGAAGGATACAATCCAATTTCAATGTTTCAATGGTTGCAAGAACAATTCTTCATTTTGAAGCTGAGCGAGGTTACAATTCGGTCATTTAAAATTTACCCAGCAACTGATAAAGCTGCAAGATATGTATGTGCTGGTAAGGTTTAATACAATGGTTTTATTGCAACTTTTCTTTGTCATTGTGAGTGGTAACTATGGTGGCAGAGAAATCTGAAGTCTAAATCATTGTGCTTTGATGCAGCTATACTGAAGGACTCTAGTTTTAATGAAACTGATCCAGCAGAATGCCAATTGTTTACTACTGCCACCATCCTTGAAAATGGAGCACGGGTTTGGGGGCAGTTACAGAATTGTTTTATCAAGTATAGTCACTAAAAACTTTACCCAGCAACTGGTCAATTTTCTACTCAAGCAAGCAAGATTTCTATGAACAATTTCTTATGCGGAGCAAAAGGATTTGGAACTGATTGTAGCAAAATAAGAAAAGAAAAAAGAAAATTTGTATGTCGTATGCGAGACTATGCGTAGGTTCAGTAGTCCATTTGTGTTTCCTATGGTGTGGCTGAAAGCTTGTAGATGATTGTTTTGCCATTCAGTGGCTTACAATTTATGCCTTCTATTTGATCTACATTTTTGTGTCATTCTTATGACAATTTATGCTTAGAGAGAATTCATTGTGTCTAGATTACTGTTATTTTTTTTTTCATTTGCAAATGTAAAGGCAAGAAAAGGCCAGAATTGGGGGTTTCAGAGAGCAGCTAAAATCTGCCATCTCATAAATATTTGATGAAACTGTTGGAGTTTTCATACCTAAAAATTTAGAAAGAATATTTGATCATATATTAGTGACAGTGCAAAATATCAAAATTTAATATTTAGGAGGGGTTTAATTTCATCAAACTCTCAAAAAATCTTACAATAACGTAACCTATTCACAGACTGTGTCTGCAGACACTGACTGATGCTGTTTTAGTCTAGCATATGATTTTGTTCCATCTTCGGTCAAATAATAAGTGATGCTAATGAATTGATGGGCAGTTTACTTGTATGATGATTGGAATAACAACTCAAATCCTGAACTTTTTGCAGTTTGCTCCCTTTCGACCACCAAAGATTAGCATAAACGGTTTCTTTGAATCTATTGAAGATATTTGGAACAGAATTTGGGAAGGTTTAGTAGCCTCCATCACTGGAAAAGTTGGCAGGTAGTTGCCTATTTTTGTGCTAACAAGGAACGCATACTGCATTGTACTTTTTGAGTTCCAGTGCATGTGCTGCTACGGCTTTTGCATCAGAAAGGACTTTTCCACCCCTTTATGACTGGTGGGAAGATCATCTTTGGGATGATGAGCAGGGAATCAGAGATACACTGAGACACAAAAAAGATGTGAATGGAGATCGTGAGTTGGGACCAAGACAGCAACATAATGCTCGTAAGCGAAGAAGCATTTATCAAGAGCATAGGCCCGGGCATTCAGGAAGGGATGCAGATTACTATCATTATCTTCACCATGTCCAGAAGGACAAGAGTAAGCACAGGGGAAGTAAGAAATCAAATGTCCCGCAGCAAGTCTATTTGGATGGACCGGAGAATTCCAATATTGGAGGACATCATAGACACAGAAAGGAAAGAGATCGTGGAAGGACTGTTTAAATGACCACTCATGGTGAAGAAATGTTGGAAAATTTGTTTATGACATGTTTAATGGGTATATTTAATGTCAAATTAAAAGTAAAATTTATTTATTTTTAGAGTTGAAACTTAAACTTCAACCTAAGCTTTTTAATATAGAATATTAATATAATTTGATTAAATTATAAGTGAGTTAAGAAATTAATTTGAAATAACTCTTAATTAATATATTTTAAAGGCTCCTAAAACCTTCTAAGAATTTTTATCTTACATAGCAAAGAAACTTATTGTTTATTTCGAGTGAATGCATAAAGTTAAGATTTGGCTCAAATAATACCAAAACGTTTAAAGGGGTGATGGTACAAAGTGGGTTTTGATTTATAACTTGCGGGCAGGCCGGCTCAACCTGTGCAGACTTGGGTCAAAATAATTTTTTAAATTGCAAAAAGATATTTTTTGTAAACTTAAATTCCTCTAGTTTTGTATGTTTCTATTGGGGGAGTGTACATGATATGGAAATTGCTGACAATTCCTTGATGTAAAATTGCAGTACTGGCGGCCATTTTCTCATGGAAAGGATGTGACTGAATCATTTACAGTAATTGTTAATTAGAAGTAAACTTTCATTGTGGTGTGGATATATTCCTTTGACCTACTTTCTTTTACAGAAATTATATTATGACAAATAGGACATAAAATCACATTTGGTCCTGATCAAAACTGTAGCTTTTTCTCCGCTTGAGGAGTGAAAATCAAAGCTGCCTGTCACAGTATCCTTACATTAACCATGATCCTCTCTTGTAGCTTGTTGATTACAATCCCTATGGATAAAATGCCAAGTTTGAATCTCTCAGCGCCTCTAGCCATGAGCGTGACTTGCCTTTATCTTACTGGGCATATGATTGCGTGAGTTGTATTTTTTTGTCTCTCTCCATGAGCTGAATGTGATAACCACTTGGAAATTGTAAACCAGGAGTTCGAACAATATTTCCTCCTTTGATTACTTGCCATCTGAAAAGTTTAAATAGTAATGAAGGTTAATCTGTCTCTGTCTCTCTCTCGCGCGCACATGCATGGACACACAGATGCACTCTTTTGCGTTCTTGCAATGAACAATCATAGAAAGACATTCAGTTGCTCATTCACGCATGAAAAGGATCGTATGCTATTACCTGAACTTTGTGACCAGGCAATGTAGAAATACAGCCATCTGCACCTTGGTAAACTCTGTTCCAACACAAAATCTCATGCCGCCACCAAAAGCCATGAATTTTTTTGATGCACCGTTTAATTCCAATCCCTTGATGACACAGTAGATTTATTATAATAGGAAATAGGTGGTGACTAGAAGGGCGATAACTCCTTTTAGTATTGAAATATCGCAGGTGATTAAGTATAAGGAATTCTCAAGTAAAACCCACCTCCCATCTCCATGGATTGAAGGCAAGTGGATCTTCATATTTTTCTGGGCTTAAGTGTACTGCAGGGGGACAAACCATTACTGCCCAACCTTCTGGAATGGTATATCCTGAATCATGCCAATTTATATCATACTTTGAATTGCATACAACATTCTTTGCGTGAAAAAGGCTTGGTGCACTACAGTAACTGACTAAAGTATTGCTGGCAAACACATACCCTTAAACTGGATGTCTCTAAGTGCTTTTCTGAAAATCCCTGGAACTATGTTTGCCAGTCTAACTGTTTCATTAATTACCTGCAAGTTGAGCTTGTCAGTTTTAATACGGAAAAAGCTACTATTATGATATCCAACTGGTGGATTTACCCACCTGAAATGTGAATTTCATTGATTTGTATTCGTTCCATGTAAGACCAGAGTTGCTATCTACCCGATTTCTCAGAATTCCCTCGTGCTCTTCCTGGGATAAGTGAAAACATCTAGTGTAAGTTAGGTTTTGAAGCAAAAATGAAAAATTTTGGAAATGCAATTTTTAATAAATTTCTCACAGACCGTTAGTTTCTTTAGCACCAACGGATTATCCGAGAGAAATTTGACGGCTAAAGTTAGAGCCAGGGAAGTTGTTTCAAAGCTAGCAAATAGCAGCACAAACATTAAATCCAGAGCAATTTCCTCTGTAAGGATTCCTCTGTCCTCCTGAAGTTCTTCAAGCACATAATCGAAAAAATCACTTCGGTACTTTCTCGGATTTGCTCGTCTTTCCTGTAGCTGGTTTTTTAGCATTCTCATTGCCTTTTTCCTACCCTGAGAATTCATAGAACAGTTAAGACAGAAAATTTGGACAGCTGAACGTCAGCTACTATTTGTAGAATTGATTTGGTGCTTTACTGATTCTGAGGGTGCATTTTTTTTTTCATGGCCCTTGCTTGGTAACGTTTTGAACCTACTAATTTGCTTCTAGTTGGCCTGAGTTTCTATTTTTCCAATGCTCGAGTATTGTTAAGAGAATGAAAGGATGGATTTATATGATTACTATGACAGATTTCAGTTTACCCGTAAGCATTCGTGATATGCTGTTCCTGGAATGTCCAAAGGGAAGGAGATCAATCCGTGTATGAATGCAACAAAGTTGTCCCTTAGATTCTCCGAAGAATTATCTTGATCATAACTTATGAGCTTCTTTGCTGTCAGATCGAATATCATCTGTAAATATCAAGATTGTTATTAGATTCAGTATAAACAACTTTTGATGACTCCCATTATGAGGAGGGATAATATGAGATTACAGTTGCAGTTGTTTCTTTTAATTCGACTGACTCTTGATGGGACCATAGTTGTAATCTCTTGGATGTTGTCTGTTCAACTTCAGGGAGCATTTTCTTAAGGCTTTCTGGACCAAAGAGATTAAGCACCATATTCTTAAGATACTTGTACATGAACCCATGTAATGAGCCGACATTTTGCCTTCCAAAAATCTCTGTGAATGTATCTGGATACCAGCTCTGGAACAATTGTCCCTCTTGTTGGAAGATAAAGTAATTGAGATCCGGGTCCGTTGATACTACAACTGGCCTTCCAACCAAATTAGTCCGGAATATTGGTCCATATCTGAAAGCAACAGCAAAAACTTTAGAAGGAAATGATAAAAGCACAACTTTTTGATTAAGTTGGTGATTCATTAGAACATTACCTTTTCATCCTTTCTTTGACAAAGGGAGGGATATCAAAAGAAGTATTAGGAGCGAAGAATTGAAGGGTCTCGCCAATAAGTGGCAATCCCATTGAACCTGGTGGAAGAGTGCCATTGCATCTGGGGTTTCTCCAGCGGTGAACCCAATGTGTGATGCTTATAATAATCAAAGCTCCAAAAAACAAAGCCCACATCTTGATCAAATATAAGTGTCCAAGTACAGAGAACTGAGAAGATCCTGGATTGAGAAGAAGATTATAATGTTGATATGTTTTTGACAGAAGGAAAATGGAAGGCTAAGATTACTAGAAATGAAAAGAGTTCGAGGTAGGAAACGTGGGAAGAATGGACAGGAAGGAGAAGATAATGCTGGAATGTATCTCAGCTACCATCAGGAGTCATCTTAAATACGCAGGGCAGAAGTTAGAAGCAGACAGAAAAATAGTATACTGGTTTTACCTCTATTTGTTTTTGTTAAGTTGTTAAAAGTAGTAGTTGAATATAAAATAGAAAAGCTTAAAATTATTCTGTCCAGAGACCACTTATTATCCTCTGTCAATGGTTTATATAGGTATATGTTCAGAATGACCATGAAGCTCACGGGATGTTTCCCATCTCTCTCTGCAGATTTTTATTTTATTTTTCTTACAAGTAGTCCATGTAAAACAAAACTGACGAAGCACGAGGTCAGAATTTTGGCCTTTTCAAGGACAACATGCAGGAACAGAAGGGCTCTTCTCTAGATTTGAGAGGATAGAGATTGAGGTTCGAAGGATCTGTCTGGCCTAACCAAGTGTCTGAAACCAATCTTCAATACGTCATTAAATACTAGAATCTAATGGTTTTTACCACCTTCTCGCTGTCTTCCCAATATCTTTGCTAAATACTACAGTATCTGTGTGATGTTATATACTTATATAAGGCCACTAAGAATTAGATCTCATCCTAGATCTTTCTTAGCTGTGTGATCATTTGGTCATATTGTTAAATGCTAATGTCAAACTCTAGATGTCATTGCATACATCACTGTTGATCTTCTGTATTGTACTCTAGAAATGGACGCAACCACTGTATATGCTCTTCTTTTGTACTGAATACTGATTTCTTGGAAATGATTTGTGAGGAGTAGGTGTATTAAGGTAGTTGATCTGGTTAACCGATTTCAATACATAGAGCACCGGCCCACCGGCCCATTGAGCCACGGACTGGACCTCCTTGCAACAACTGCTACAAATGGAGGTAGGTTACTGTGAACCATGACCCTCCATTATATGAATCAGATTATTAAATTGATTTCTATGTGTCACAATAATGTTGGGTTAAGCTTGCTTAATGGAATGGAGTTTATACATGACTTGGAACTGGATAACTTCAATCTGGAGACTTGGAAACTGTCAGCACATGGACTCCCCCCCAAATTTAGCGTGGAGTGACAGCCCGTCTAGTGTTATTAAGCTGTAAAGATGATGCTATCCTGAGCTTGTAGGCACTGTTGAGAAAATGTCTGGATGCACTTTTTTAATCAAATTTCGTTTTCATGTCTCGAATGGTACCGATGAAAGGAAAGTTTCCCGTAAGTGTTAAAAAGAGTACATGCACGCAAGAATAAAAGAATGTGACAACTGACAAGGAACAGCTTATGTGTGCTCTCTCCATTCTGAGATTAGTTTAAGAAATGCTTTCGTTTCTGTAGTCCAGAGTTTCTTTTTCTTTTTTCGGTGATTTGTTTTCAGGTATAGAGTCTCTTTATTGCAGAAAAGTTCAAAATAGTTTTTTAAGAGAAGGACACGGATTGTTTGGAAGGGGCTTGGAAACAGTGTGTAACTGTGTGCGTGTGAGGGGATGCACAGCGATGACAGCTCCGTTTTCACACCATCATACTGTACAATGTGTGTTGCTATGAAGTCAACCTTTCTGTTCTCTAGCCCCAAAGGGCCAAAAGTAAGGTTTTTCTATTAACTTCCAGGATTCTTGTGTGTTTCAAGAGCTTTCAGGGTCCAACCTGTCTTCATTGCCCAGTATCTCCAAAATCATACGTTGTAAGTGGGGTCCCACACGCCCAAAACAGGGTGATCTTTTCTAATGATCCAACGGTTCATGGTCATCAATGTGGTTGACTTTGGCAACCTATTAAATGGTTGATTAGTTGTTACCCCTTTGTATTCACGACACGTGTCTGGTGGCAGCTGGGTTCCTCCTAATCCAGCTGTGTCTGATTGCTGATCTACTGATTACAAGATCATGACACTGCTGGCAAATACCGTGGAGTCTGTGTACAAGTAATTTGCCTTGTTTTAACAGGCTACATGCTGGGGCGATCTTTGCCCACACTCATCAGGGTTAAAGTTCCTAATCTACTGGGTTTTCAAGTAAGTTATATACAAGAAAGGAAATTTCTTGAAGTTTTTTTCTTTAATTCGAATGAAAGCGTAGAAAACATGAAAAAGACTTGGACAGATGAAGATCAACGTGTCAATTAATTCGCTTATATGAAAGTTTCACGTTGAAGTAGGAAGCAAGTGATCCTATGTAGATAGATGCATGTTGTTGCTTAGCGATGGTTTATGTATAAAGATGGACAGATAATATTGCAGGTGCTGAGTTACGCGACAGGGAGATGATCATGGAGCAACTTGTTCTTCTTGTCTGTGCCGTACGCCTAGGGAATGTGCATTTATATTTAAATTACAGTTTAAGTAAAGAAGAAAAGGAACTTAAGAAAAGACAACTTTTCTTGACTGAGATTTGGAAATAGGATTAAAATACACAGTAACGTTTTTTCAAAGGACACAACCATTTTAAACTCTGTGTTTACTAAAATTTGATGTAATTGTCAGCAATGTTTTTTTTTTTTAGTTTAACGGTCCGGACCAGCTTGCGCGCACCTTAATTAAAATGAATCCTGTATGGTGAGTCAAACCACGACTCTAGACCTAATTTGAGATGGGTTTAGAAAAAAAAAACTAGGTAATAGATAAGAATTGATTTGATCAAATTCAAAACAAATTAAATAATATTATTTTTAATTCATAACTCAACACAATTTTGAAACTAATTTTCATCATTAATAAATGTAGTTAATCTAGTTGCTCACGTAACTGGGACAAAAGGTGAAGAGTCGAGGGGTTGTCCATTTTGCAGAACCAGGGGATGACTAATGTGACAATAGTTACAGCTTCTCAATCCCTATTTTAAACAATAAGTTCTATTATTTTTAGCTTCTCAATATTGTGATAAATTTTTAATTTCAAATCAAAGTTATTTCTAATCAAATATATTAGTGAATTTTTGTTGGGTGGGTAATTAAAAATAATTTGCATAGTTCACACCAAATGTAACTTTAATTAAGATTAATAATTATTAATAAACTCAAATTTAATGGACCTAAAAAACTCTCCGAAAACCTCAAATCTCATGGTCTCGGGCAACGTGCCTATACCCAGCTCCAATGGACTCAACCTTGGAGAAGAACTCAATGTTATGAGCTCGGTTTAAAGGAATGGTCTAGCTTTTATGGGCTCAGTTTAAGGGAAAAACTCGGCCTTTATGGGCTCAATCTTGAAGAAAAGTCCAACACTCATGAGCTTAGCCTTAAAAAAAAGTCCAGTTCTCATGCGCTCAGCCTTGAGGAAGAGTCTAGCTCTCATGGGCTTAGTTTAGATAAAGAGCTCAGGCTCAGCCTTATTAAAACTACGAAAAGAATATGTAAGTGATATTTATCTCTTATTGATGCATATGTCAGATATATTTTATCTTATTAAAGCTATCAGGGAAAAATTAAACTTTAATCATTCCTCTCCATAAAAACATAAGACTCATAGATTATAAATATACCATGAATCCTTCAAACTCTAGGTTCACAATCTTCATTCTCTATTGCATTTATATTTTCAGAGCATATCTCTCTCTAAAATATCATTGTCTTCTCTCTTTAAAAAGATATTTACTTAAGTGTTTAAGAGTCTCTAAATCTACTAAAAAAAACTTTTTACAAGTATTAGGTACCGACAACCAGTCATCTTAGTTAGAGAGAATGGATTAGATTGTTAAATATAAATATGTAATTCTTTTGGAAATGGAAAGAACATGTTTGGTAGAGGGTACAAGGAAGAAAAAATTATACGGGTAATTTTTAACACCATACTTGTGTTTGGCAAAAATTTTGAGGAGGTTTTTTCTGTAAGAAGGATAACATTTAACTCCAAAAAAAGGGTTAAATGTTAGAAGGCTGATTTTTTTAAAAAAAATTAAATATTAATTTTTTTATACTTCTAATTTTGAATACAAGTATAATATCTTTTTTTATATATAATTTTATTTAATTGAAAATCTGATTTGTTTTTCATTGAAACCTACTTTATCTCGAAGTTTTTTCAACGTTTTCCAAACATCCTTTAACACTTTATCCCTTTACATGTTTTGCACTTCAACACTTCAATCTTGCTCCCTTGATATTTTCTCTCTAAATTTTCAACCCCTTACCAAACATGGGCATTTTTTTTTATATAGTAAAAAAGAATTTGAGTGTAGATGGCAGCGTAGCCCAAGTCCCGCAGCTAGTATATACTATACATGTAATGGGCTTAATCCACGGTTGACCTCCAAGACACTCTAATTTAATTTAACTACGCTTAATCCACGTGCAAGTCCTAATCTGACCATATTATGCTCGATAACCGTGATGTGTTTATTCTAAATAATCAAGTTTAGCAGTTTAATTAATTAACAGTCGTCTCGTCTCTTTCGGCCCACCTTACTTTCTCATCGCATATCTGTATCCATCGGATCAGATTAGAGATGCTTTCATCTTCTCACAGCAGGGGCATGGGTTGACCACCTCTAGCTAGAGCGGTGTCACAGCTCCTCCTTTTTTATCTTTAAAATATATTCTTGGAATAAATATACGGGAAAACAAATATTAGACGAGCGGTGTTTATTTAAGATTTTCTGATTGGTTAGCGTGATGGGCTTCATTATTATTATTTTTACTGAAACGATGGAGGTTTTGGCCCTCAAGAAAAATTATTCCAGTCTTGGCTGCCCTAAGAGGTGTGCTAGCTCCGCCCTGACAACCATCGTATCGTCGTCGTCACGGTATATGTCAGTAATATAGTTGATTTGATGCCCATGGACCGAGTCCATGTGTGCATTAAACATTAGAACTCACTCTTAACATCTCCCAATGAAGTGGGAAACCTCAAAAAGCGGTGGGTTTTTTCAGGGAAAAAAGAAGGAATATAAAGATAGTTTTCAATATCATTTTATTCTTAAAAAAACACTGGCAGAATCTCAACAGTGACTTTTCTGTATATTTTTCTATCACGAGATAACATTGTGATGGCAGAATAGGAACCCATACCATGTGAGCAGTGATTACCTGCCTGAGCTGGTCTGTTAGAATGGAGACATCAACATTGAGAATTAATGACGAAAACATCTCAATACCCTTCAGTTTTTTTTCACGAAAATGTCTCGTTCTTAACTCCGATTGACCTAATTAAAACAATTAAATATGTAACTGAGGCCGGAGAAGGGAGTGGATGCCTCGGGGCGAGAGGCCAAGTTGAAGGATTTAGGGAGGTAAATTAGAAACAGCCATAACATTACTGTTGCTATTAACCATCTCCAGGATCCTCTCTTCCATTTTTTTTTCACTGAGGAAGAAAGGAACTCCACCGACGTTTTAGATCGGAGCTTGCTTCGCTTCTATCCTGCGTCGTTTAATTCAACTGTGGTTGCCTTTTAGAGAGACTCATGATACGATACCGTTTTGCTTTAACTGAGTACTTACATATTTACTATTATAAAATTCATACAGAGCAAATATATAAATTAAAAAAATATATAATTTTTTTTATCATGTAAACAAATATCAAAATTATACTTAAATAAAACTTAAAACTAGTTTCGAGTATTTATTTGTTGAAATACTTCAAACATATCTAATCTAAAATTTTATTGTTGCCTGTAATTAATTTTTTGTTCTTAAAACTTTATTACTCATCATTTGGAACAAAATGACTTTCTTTATTAAATTTCTCAGGATTCAAACAACTCCTCATTATTTAGGTGTTTATATAAACAAAATTCAACGAACTCAAAAGAATAATACTAAATATCTCTTTGTAAAAAACCGAATATAAACTCTAAAGTAGAAAGAAAGAAAAAAAAAACAAGTCTTTAGAAAAAAAAAACTCAAGAAAATACTTGGATATTTTTTCATTCGTTACCGACATGCGTTGCACCAACATAAAAAGGATATAAAGGCGATTCCAATGACACGATGAAAAATCATTTTTATCTGTCACGAAACGCCACCCGAAATGCACGGATGTCTCATATGCACCATCAACTTTTCCCATAAAAATAATATTTACTATGTGTAAAAAGATTAAATTGCTCTTCATTAAACTAACAATAACAAAAAAATCATAGCGAAAAGGCCGAAAGACAATGGACATGTGTTTTTTTTTTTATTTCAAGTATAAATGTGTTATTTTACTGTATTTTTAAAAGTGAAAAAATAAAAATATCATTGTTTGTTGATTTTAAAAATACTAATTTGAAAAGTAATTAAATTATTTTATTGTGATTAAAAATTTATAAAAAACGTAGATTTCTGATCAATTCTTTAATAATTAATAAATCACGTGAGAAGATTGAAATACCCTTAAGACCATTGATTTTTTTCTTAAGGAAAAAAACGGTAATTAAACTTTTATAGTAAATACTAAATAGTAAAATGTTTCTATAGTGAATTTGCCCTCCCCTTTGGGTTTTATTTATTTACTTTCTTCTCTTGTAGGTGTACAGGTAAAAGATCAGGAATTGGCTACGTCCCAACCTGCACTAAGAAGAATCGATGAAATATGTACCAAGAAAAATGAAAGGCAGCACCGTTTGGCACCGTTTCCCCTTCCTCACCGCACTATGGAGACAAGCCGAGTACTAATGAACTCTCAAGTGGGTGTTAGAGTGGGCACAATCGGACTGTGGCCCTGCTAATTGGGAAGATATCACTCGTATTCAAACCACGGCAGTTTCTTAACTCGGCATTGGATTTCAAAGGTAATGGTTTTGAGCTCTTGCCCTTTGGTGCAAGAAGGAGATGCTATCCATGGCTGCAAAAAGCAAGTGCCTTCTGTTCTTGCACTATCGATCCATCATTTCTTTGATTGATCTCTCTCCCTCAAGGAATTAATCCCAACAGCAGAGACATGATTGAGAAGTTTGTTTGCTAAATGAACACCCTCTCCTTCTAATCCCTAAAACTAGATTCTTATCATTCCTGTTATCCCATTCTCCATATGCAGTAACAGCTTTGTCGTATGCAGTAGTGTGTAACACACCAAAATAACTTTTTGAGTGTGATTGTCGCGTTTCTTATGATAGAAGTGCTGGTTTCGACTTTCGACGTCTATTTCGCGTTTCTTTTGATAGAAGTGCTGGTTTTGATGTATCTTTTCTTTGGAGATTGCCTACTGATTGATCAAGACATTGAAATTCCAGTCTCTCTATTTTCTTGATATATTCAGCTCTCCTAAATGAGAAAATACATGGAAATTCAGATATCCTTCTTCAACTTCATTTCTTGTTTTGAATAAGCTTTTCAGGATCATTAAAATAAAATTAAAAAAAAAAAGGAAAAAAAGCTTTTCAGCACACATCACTTATTTTCGTACTTCGCAGAAAGCCAACTGGTGTTTAGGGTTGAGGATTATTATTTGCAAGGCATATACTCCCAAACAATAAAATAATTCCACTTGTGGCAATTTTCAATTCTCAAACACATCATGTTTTGCGTTTCTAATAGTCCTTCAACTTATAAAAAGAACGAACAACGTAATGACAAGACTACAAAGAATTCATAATACATAAAGAACGAACAACGTAATGACAAGACTACAAAGAATTCATAATACATAAAGAATCAAAGAATAAACATAAAACTGACTCTGAATTCTGTGGACCAAAACCTAGAAACCTGCCCCGCAAAGAACTGAAATCGGTATGAAACTACTGTGTATTCATACAAATGTATCTTGTGCTATTAGACTGACGAATCTTATCTGCAACAAAAGAATGAAAGAATAATCACAGCTTCTTCTACCTACAAAGAATTTAGTGTCCCCCCTTTCAGTATGCAAGAATGGTATGGAATTTTGATGACATGTATGAAAAAAAATCTTCAAGGTGGCTGAGAAAAAGAGGTTGAACTCCCTGCAATGTCTAAAGGTGTCCACGCCGAGACTGTGTAGAGAGGTTGATCTAACCAACTTAGAGTAAGCGCTGCTTCCTCGTGCCCTTGTTTCTTAACTTTGTAACTATCACAAGAGTACATCTTCAATAGCATTTGGGCTTGAAGCATCTCCCTCTCATCGATTCCCACGCACCGGAGCCCTCCTTGCTCCATCAACTTCTTCCACTTGTCAAAACTTTCATGTCTTTCATGCCGGTCACTTCCTTCACAAGCAACAACGTTTCTAATTTCCCGAGCATACATCTCCTCTAATTTGATCCTAACTGGGCTGTTAAATGGAAGGCTAGAATCAATCGAGTCAAAAATAGCAGAGTAGTACTTCAACGAATTGCAAACTCTTGTTTCCAAATTAGGGGCATTATGTTCCGCTTCTTGCTCTGCCAGAAGGACTATTGTGGGGTTTGTACTCCGGATAAGCCCCAAGAAATCCCTCAGTGCTCCTCCACTCCCATCATATAGTGTCTTGTGCATTTGGAAAATACAATTAATAGCCACACACTCCCTCTCCTTCACATGGAGCATCCACAACCTCACATCTTCTAACCTGTCCACAACTGGATGAAACTCGAAAGGCAGGTTCAATGCCTCAGCAAATCCAGCAAGCCTATCTCCTGTCTCATTAAGCTCTTGCTTAGACTCACCTATACCAGTGATTCTAACATGGCTAGGAGGATTAGTCCTGGAGGCCAAACTCTGAAACAAACTAGGCCATTGAAGCCCTTGCCTAATGTCAAAATCTATAATGTGGACCCTATCTTTCCCTTCAAAAGCCCTCAACAACATCTCATTCGCCGTGAAATGAATGAACTTCGGAATTGGGCTCACTTGATTCAAAAGCCTCAATGCAGTCCCTGAATCATCATCAACCCGATCAAGTTCCCGGGGAGCAGTTATATGAAAAATGTGAGGCCAAATCCTTGTAACTCTAAGAGCTAATGCCTCGGTATAATAAGCAGCAAGGCGGCTAATAGGAATTCCTTTGGGGGAAGCAAGCTCCCCCAGTTTAGCTATAAAATGGTTGATACTAGCAATATTCTTTAACCCAATCTCTTCAACACAAGCTGTAAGAAAGCTGACCAGCTCAAACCCCTGATGCTCTCTCTGATCATCCTCTGCAGCCTCCACCGCGCCTTCTTGTGGATGAGGAGGATTGCTAGAGCCCTTACCCACTTCGTGCTCCACTACGTTCTCGCTTAGTCTAAGGCCCAAGCTTTGACTCTCTGATGAAGTACTTGAACCCGAGGCTTCTTTTACTGGCCTTTGGCTACTCTCTCCATATTTTTCACCCAGGTCAGCGATCTCAGTTATAACAGAGTCCACCCATGGATTGTTAGACAATGGCAAAGGCGGTGAAATCACTTCACTGGGCACAAAGCAAACCCTCTCCTCATCTCCTGAAAAAGTCAAAGAGAAAGGAAATTGTTGAGGGTTTAGGCTTCTAGGCACCTCCAAACTTGGTTGAAACCAAGAATTGCCACTACCCAACTGGCCTAAACTCAAACTATCACCTTCGCAAATATCATCAGATTTACCGTTATCATTGTTACCCTTTTTTCTCTTAGCCCTGTTAAAGCTAGACTCATCAACTGATTGCTCGGCAAACCTCTTCAAGCTCTTACCCTTCTCCCAAAACTCATCTTTCACTGATTGATTGCTAGTTGCCAATGGTGGGAGCCTGATATTCTGCATGAGAGAGCAACTGCTGGTCTTGGACTCAAGTGATTTGTCCACAGCCAAGCCAACACCAACAGGCCTCATTGGCTGCGACCGCGATGATTCTTTGCGAGAGAAAGTACATGGCAAGTCCAATCTCTGTGTGCTCATTGAAGGTAACTGATAATGGCAAGCTTGAAACTGCGCAGGTGATTCACTCCTCAATCTATGCCTTGGTGACAGCAATGTTGAACTAGAACACCCGGCCAACATCCTCTATAAACTTCCAATTTTTCTTTTCTGTGATTTTTGTTTGATTCACCCACCCTATTTTCTTCTATTCTTCTCTCCCAATCTCTCTTTGTTTCTATAACAAATCTTCAACTATGAAATGTATGGTCTTGCTCTATCGTGTATGCGTTCTATGTAATCATATAAAACTTTGCATGTATATTTGAAAACAGAAATCAAGAGAGATGGACTAATGTGAGTGTGTGAATTTTCTTTTTCTTTTTCTAAGAAACCAATAAAAAGAATAAACAGGAATCCGATGAGTAACAAAAAGAAACAAAAACAAAGTTTTCGTAAATTGTGTTTAGTGTTCCTGTATGAACAATGTGAGCTAGTATGCAACTATTTAACAAAAGACTAGGCAATGAAAACTCCCCAACCCCAACAAAAGAATGAAAGAATTTGTAAAACTAATCAATCATACAAAACAACACCTATAATAAAACAGTCATCGGATTCCAACACATTTAAAACAAACTCATTGAAACAAACAATCAACTCTAATATTCACTTCATGGAAGGAAACGCAGAAACATACTTGCGCAAACTGCTGGCTGAAATCAACACAACTCTTTAAACCCAGTTCAGCATTTGAAGTTTCCATCACGGTAGTTAAAATGAAACCAAAACCGGAACCCAGAAACCCCACCTCTTTAACAATGCATGATCAACAAAGAAATATAACATTCACTCACTAACCAAAGAAACCATAAAACATAACGAGGTTGTGTTTTTATATACTAATAAAACATTTGGTTCTTGTTCTTCTCTCTCTTTCTCTCTCTCGCCCCTTCTCTCTCTACTACTATGTTTCTTACTAGTAGTATACCTTCCATAGCTGTCTCAGTCATTGCTTTTTCTAAGACTGGCATGGTTTTTACCAGCACTTGGAAAAAATTATGATTACTGTGAAAAGGGGTGTTCGAGAAGACTTGGGAAACTGGTTTTCTGGTCGTTGGATTTTGATCAGATGGTGGATGATGCAAGTTCAAGTGGCCGTTGGAGCATGTCGGGAAAATATGACCGTTGGAGATTGGAGGAGGTGGTGTGTATGTGTGAAGATTTTTATTCCTTTTTTTGTTTTTTTGTTTTTTTTTACTTTTACTCTTTTTCTGTTGTTTTTCTCTGTGACGATCACGTAGGATGCACGTGCCTGTTCACTAGACCGTTGGGTTAAATCATCGTCTCGTCTTTGTTCATCCTTGCTAGGACTTTGCGTGATTATCATTAACTTCCCTTGACCTCTAATGTCATCAACAAATATTTACACACGTGGTGCACTGTCGGCCGTAATTAGATACTGATTATCGTCTTGCTTTTCTAAGAGGAATGGATCGCTTGTAGCTAAGGGCGATGGGCCCTCGGGACTAGGGCAGGTAAAGCTAAAAGAAGTTTGCTAGACTACATGCCATCTAGACCGTGCAGCGACACCTGTATTGAAAGCAACAGTAAGAGACAGCACGGACATTCGGTCCCAACGGAAGGTGGAAGAGTCATGACGTACTGTACACTGCCCGAGTTTGGAATTAAAAAGACAAAACCTTACCACAGTAAGAGTTGATTCCGTATTATTATTTGATACGGCAGCTTGGACTTGTAAGCGATGAATATTTGCCCTGAAACGGTAAGATTGTTGAAATACATTGCACCAATTGTAACTTGACAGCATACCCCCGATGCTGCCAACGGTATACTTGTTAACTAAAAATAATAATATTTTTTAATCATCAATATATTAAAATAATAATTTTTTTATTTTTAAAAATAATTTTAAATATCCAAAAATACTAAAAATATATTAAATTAAAATAAAAAAAATTAAAATTTTTAAAAACACGAATGAAAAAAGCTGAGGTGGAAAGGCTGTAACAGCAGAAGCTGCATGCGAAACACACGCCTTTTAAGTGAGAGATCAAGAAAGCTCATAAATACCAACATAAATAATATATACAAGGAACATTGCCCCCGCCCCCCCGTCCTGAACACCCAAAATAACAAATCGCAACCATAAACATGTAACCCATGAAGCCAGATTGAATGTGAAATCTGTCCGTACAGTGTGGATCCGAGTGACATCCCCGGACTTCCATGCATTGATTCATTTTTCTAGACAACAAATTTATAGCTTTTTAAGTTGTAACTCTCTACAATTTGTAACAAGTTCATCCTTAGATCAACTCTAGAAACAAGGCTTCCTGTTTGCTGGTCAGGCCAAGTTCGTTGAGAGTCAACGCACCCTCTCCATCACTGAAAGCACGCCTTGGGTATGGCCTAACCTGCTCAGGTAACAAAACAAATCAGAGAAGGCAGGAGGATGTAAATTTAATTACCATCTTTACCAGAAGAAATTCTAGCATCAAAATAAAAATGGTGTAAAGTTTCAACAAAACAACAAATCAAGTGTACATCTGGAGATGATTTCACCATAACTACTGAAAATATAGCTGAAAGATTACCAATCTGTAAGTGCCTGGCTTGACCACTCTGCCAATATCTATGAAATCAAAGAGAGCCTGCAAAGCACAATAAACAACATTTTAAAACCAGGATGGTAAGCAGATACAAAATGTTTAAGCATTACTTTCCCAGCAAAACTCAACTCACATGTAACTTGTCAGACTTGAGAAATCGGCGGCCACGCCGGCTTCCATCAGGCATCCGCACCAAAAGCGTCACAGCATTCTCATCATTAGATGAAGGTTCAAGAGCCAGAGAAGCTTCTTTAGCTGCCAACAGTCTCTCAAACTCCTGCTAGCAAGAATCACACAAGCAGCTATAAACAATTAACAAAAGGTTTGTCAAAGCCATTAGTCACATCCCTTCCTCGACAAGCAAGGAACTGATTGATGACTTTGAGAGACACTTGCAACAATATCTACCACTGCCAAAGGTAAAACCAAAGACCATGAAGAAAAAATAGCAAACAAGGTGACTGGCTGCTTTGAGGAGCATCAAAATCTCAATTCCATTGTTATCATTTACCCAGACAAGAAACATATATATTACCAAGCAACATAATTGACACTGCGAGTATGAAAATAGACTTAAATTAGTCACCAGTTCCATGTCCATCTTTAGCATAGGAAAACGAGAAGACAATACCTGCTCTTCCTCCAATTTTCTACGAGATTCTTCCTCTTTTCGCCTTTCTTCTTCAAGAGCAGCTTTCCTAGCCACTTCTTCTTGTACACGGCGAGCTTCAGCTTCCTCAATGGCCTTCATCTCCTTTTCTCGGTCAGCTGCCAATGATGCAAGATACTCATCGTCCTGCATCCACCAGACAAAGCATGCTAACCGCATCAACCTTATGGCCCAGAATTTGAAATTTTATTTCGCAGTCAAAGAACAAAAGCCAAACCTGTTGTTCACGGATCAGGCGCTGAGCTTGTAAAGAGGGTGATGGAGGACGAGGTACTGGACGAGGATAATGATTCTCATTTTGCATGAACTGGTGGTGAGGTGTATATGGAAAGCGATATCCAGTCCCTTCAGGAATTCCACCAAACATTGCAGCCTCAAGCATGACTGCTTCATCATGCTCCTCAGAAGAGATGCCTCCCCACTTCAATTTGTCAAATTTCAAGTGTCAACAGATTTGTTTACCTATAGAATGTTATGTGTTCTACATATTGAAATTAGAGTTGATCAATTGTAGAGAAGAATTGTGAAGGATACCTCATCAGAAAATGCATCTCCATTGTGCAGGGGATGACTTCCTATATTACTCTGTCCAGGACTTGATGGCGGGCTAGCCTCAGCAACTCCAACTTCTCTAGCAGATTCCAAAGAGCCGGAAGATGGCTGTCTTGATCTGTGCCTAATGAGAGGCTGATCTTCCACATCTTCCGCTTCATCTTGGATGGAAGAGCTTCCTGCCTCCTGCCTAAATTGAGTCAAGAGACCATTGTGAGATTTCCTACCTCTAACCTCAGAAGTAAAATCTAACACATACTTTGTTATCGTCTGTTTTATATGATTGTGCAATTATGGGATGCATTTCAGGTTTTTTCTATGATTATTTATTCTTGGCAGGCCAAGTGAACTTGGTTATCTTAGATGGCACAAATACTTCATTGTCCTTTTGTTTGGCCATTACATCATAAGAACATCACATCAGTCATAGAAAAAGTCCAATATCATATGATTATATGTACTAATGACCAATTAAGAATACTTGCCCTCCATTTGATGCAGCTATTTTCCCCTGCCCTTCCTCAACAGCATTATCTCCTACTTCTGATGGTCCAACTTTCCCCCTCTGGCCATGCAAAGTTTTCTCTTGCTCTGCTGTCTGGATTCAGTTTGTGTTAAACAAGACCAAGAGATGCCTATAAGTGAAGCAAAGTGTAAAGAAACACAAACCTTTAAGGATAATGAATCCACATGTTCAAGTTCAGCATCCTCCCCATGAGACTGCCTTTGCTGAGGTCCAGTTTCAGTTAGCTCCTAAATGATAATGCATATGATCAATTAAAAATAGAAACATTTTCAAAAGAAAAAAAAAAGGTAAAGAGAACACCTTAACAAAAAGCTAATCCAACCTTTTAAAGTTATGATTTTAGAATTTAGATTGCAACTGACCAAACTACTTTTAAAAGTTTTTTATTTGGAGCTCTTTTGCATGTAGAAAGAGGCAAACTGGCAGAAGAACCTTATTTTTTTACAAGTTTATGTCACATAACCCAAATAAAACTTACAAATCAAAAGAAGCATCCAAATCAAAAGGTTTGATGCTATGAGGGTCCAAATCAAAGTTCTGAGGTTCAAGAGGTCTGCTTCAAATTGGTTATCGGTACAATATCTAGAGTACAATAACACAAACTACCTGGAAAAAAAATCAGATAGTGCATGCACCAACCCATTAGCTTAGTTGGCTTACCTGAGCCTCTTGCTTTGAAGCCTCAATGGCAGCCCGGACCATTTCTTCTTCTATGTCATTGCTATAATCAGGTAAGTTATCAAATTCAGGAGCACTGGGCCTGAAATGTCCATCAAGAGAACTATCCCGTTGGGTGGCCCGTGCATTTATGTCAGTTAAAATATCATCATCGTCATCCTCAGCTATGACTGTTCCCTGAATACCAGGACCTTGTGCATGTTCAGTTCCAGTTACATCTTCAATAATAGGAGCATGAACAGAATGACCAGATGCATCACTATCATCCTTGACCTCTATAGGTATCTCCCTTAACTCTCTTGGTTGAGAAACAAAGGGTGCCTGGTTCATAAAATCAGAACCAGTATCAAATAGACCTCTTTGAAAAAGTGGTTCAAGAAGTGAGAACGAATTCATAGCACCACTCTCAGCTGGAATTGATAGAGGATTTCTCCTAGGAGGTGGCGCAACTTCAATTGGGTCATCATCAATATCCATGACATCATCTTGCAGCGAAGGAATGGAAGGTTGTCGCATGCTGGACATGTGAAAACAAAATTGCAACATAAATCCTCAAAAACATACCACAAGAACTGCACAGAACAAATTTTTGCTACCGGAGGATGAAAAACAACAACTAACAGGCAAAAGGATGACAAAATGGCAGGAGAGACTTACGCGCTTCTGTCTCCTTCGCTGAAATGCGTGTTGACAGCTGCATTGAGATCACCACCATGTTCCTAATTGCAATCAATCAAGAATCAATAAGTAATCACAAAAACCTCGGATTAAGTCTAACCTCCATATGATTAAAAATATTATCTGAACTTGAAAAATTGGTTACAAATTTTGACCTAAACTTCTGCGTCTACTACATCAAATAGTCAGATTACACCTGAATTAACCAAAAAATACAATTAGCAATCAACATTATCAACTACTTAGCCCACAATGCTGACCCTAATTACATACCGATTACAAAATCCAACAATCAAAGCATGAATCTCACTCCAGTTCTTCAAGATTACAATCCGATTGATTAAAAAAAAGAGTTACCTCAAGTTTTTGCACCGCTACATCTTCGGCGACGCCTGTGATGCTGATAAACGTCTCGATTGCTTCTTGATTAGGTCTGGCCATCTTCTTTTTTTATTTTTAAGAATGGAAGGCTTTTATTAATTGATTTCACCGTCGTGTTTTCTTTAATTTAGGTTTCTAAATTGGAATCGGAAAGAAGAGTAGATGATGTTGTGAGTGGAAGGAATCTGAAGAGATGGGATTGTTTGTGCTGGTGAGGAATGAGGAGAGAAGGCGAGGGGAGTTTCTCCGATATTCTACGCTTCTACTTGAGTCTTCCAGCCTCTACCTATAGAAATGCTGCCTTTTCTTCTTTTGGATTTGGGAGGAAGAAATGTGCGTCGTTTGGATTTTATTAAAATATTTGTAAAACAACCGACCTGAAATTAGTGGAATCTAATGATTTTTTAAATAATTTTAATTACTTTTTAAAAAAAAAAATTGGTTTGGCTTGGTTTCAGTTTATTTGTTTAATGACTCACGTTATGCTCATGTCCTATCAATATTTTTTTTAATGTAATAAAAAGATATTTAGAGCATAATAATTATTTAGTATTTTTATTAAATTTAATTTAGTGTTTTATAAAACCTCTTTATAAAACTTATTATCTATCCAAAATTTAAAATTAAATCATACAAGAGTTGTCTGTGATTTAGTTAACTTGGTCGGTCTAATTATATCTCGGTTAACCAATAAGAAAAGTATGAGAATGAAATTAAAAAAAATTGATGAATTAACGATAAAAAAATCACAACTCAACTTTTTATCTACTTCATGTTTAAAATTAAATCGTGTGGGAGTTTTTTTGATTTGACACCGCTAACTTGCCCGCTCTAAAAATAACTTAGCTGGCCAATTAAAAAAATTATGATGAAAGCATTGAAAAGAATAATAAAATTAATAGAAAAAATCTTTTATACTTGATTTTTTACTTAATTTAAATTTAAAATTAAATTATATAAAAATTATTTTTATATGATTAAATAGATTTATTTGGTCAAACTAGTAAACCTGAACTTCTGTTAAAAAGAATTGAAAAAAAATTTAAGTATAATTGAAAAAAAAAGAGGAGTAATTGTCCTTTTATTTTATTTTTTTAGTTTAAACAAACCCTAGTTATTGTGGCTTGGCGGGCAAGTCCGCGTGGGTATGGATATTTTAGCCAAATATATATATATATATATATATATATATAGAGAGAGAGAGAGAGAGAGAGAGAGAGAGAGAGAGGGTGTTTGACGTCGCTGACAAATGTGTGTAGGTTTTAGGAAATAGGGACTCAATTGAGAATTTTCTTTTTTTGTTATGAAATTGAGAAAATAGTGATAGATAAGGAGATAAGAGGAGTTGCAATGGCCAAGTAATTGTTTGTTTGGCATTGTTTTATTATATAGTGACGTGTTGCGTTGTATTGTTTGATAATTAATTAATTTGTTATGCTTACATATATATGTTTGAAACAGTTAAATACGACTCATAGCCTATTTGACCCTGCTTTTCTATCTTTTATTAATTTACTTTAAAACAAAACATCAAAGAATCATTTGGATAGGATGCTTAATTTTTTAGAGTGGAAGTTAATTTTTATAAGAGTAGTTTGAAGGTATATTAACTTTCATTTCAAAAAAATATGGAAAGTTATGCCTTATTATAATAGAATTCTGATTATTTTATTTACAATATAAAAATAACCATAAATATTTTAAAATTAACTAACTTTAATAATTTTTTCTATACATGATAATTAATTAATATGTAATTACATAGTTAATAATTTTAAATATTTTAAAATTGACTGACCTTAATTATTTTATCTTAAGCATGCATATCCTAGCTTGTCTAGATCTTAATTAAATTATTTAAAAATTATGTTCACTAAAAAAACTATGTAATATTTTGATTATTGTTCCTTTTTTACTTTTGTTTTTTGCTATGATAATTGTGTATTTTTTTTTTACAAAAATAAATTCCTCAAGTGATTCATTTAGTTTATCAAAGAAAATATTTACTTTCTTGAAAAAATATTTAATTTAAGTTATGTCCTCAATGATAATTTTAATTTAAGTAATTTTACTAACAACACAATGCTACAATTCATTATTAGGCAGTTTAATGTATTTAATATCATAACATAATAGACGCAAACAAATTCTTAATTAAATTATATTATTATGCTTTTAATTATAGTTTTGAAACTCGACCCGGTGGTTGACCCAGTCTAATGATCGGATCATGGATCAGATGGATTAACCCGGGTCAACCCAAAAATACAAAGAATAAAGAAAAGACTAAAGAGAGATGACATCTTTCCATCTATGAGACTAATTAACATTTTTTTCTCTTGATATGTTAAGTAGTCATCGAGCTGCGTAAATTTTCAAGGCCTCCCCTGTGAGACTAGATAGCATCTTACCACCGGACTTGACTGCTATCATGGTTCTCCAATACAGGTCTCTGCCTAATTCTGCCATATCTTCAGCCCACCATCCTTTGCTTGGCTGTTTATGTCTCTGGCTCTCCGCATAAGCAAACCTTTCCCGATCCATGTCAACCCAACAAGGGAACAAATTTTAAGCAAACCACTGTTTGCAGCACCAAGGCATAAGTTACCTGTCTCACTCCAATAGCCTGTACCAGATCTCCCAGTAAGAACATGGTCAGAAGAACTTAAATTTTTACCAAATATTATATCCATTGCTTCTTCAAAGGTACAACCACCTGAATACTTTGTTCCACTAGTCTTTAGATCCAATTTGTTAACTAGAGAACCTAACGCCTAAGCGGCCATAACATAGCCCTTAAGGAACACAATCATGAGAAAATGCAGTGTTGTTCTTATATTCGGAATGCGTGTTTGAGGATGAAGTGCTATAATTACTAATGTAAATAAAAAATGAACCCACTCATCTCTACTGGAAAATTTGTCCGTTTCTTGAGTGTCTTCTAACTCTTCTAGTTGAGCTTGAAGAGAGGACAAGGAATCCTTCGTTGATAAGAAAGTGTTGGATGAGAGTATAGTATAAGCTTTATCAATTATTATGTTCTGGCTTTCCACTGAACAAGAAGCAACAACAAGCGACGCAGTATCATGTTTATGTATATAAAAAAGAAAAAGGGCCAGGTCTCAGCCGGGTTTACCCGGGTCGCCCGGGTTCCGGGTCAACCCGCCAGGTCGACCGGGTTTCGCCGGGCCAACTCCCCGGCGGGTTTTTACTTAGACCAGGATTGGTTCTAGACCCGGATTGGCTAGGTCCCGGGTCGACCCGCCGGGCCGATCCGAGTTTCAAAACTATGGCTAAAACATTGAAAATAGATTGGCGTGCTTAGTAATTAATGAGAACCACGAGCACTTGTATAGTAAGTCCCTTATTAGGCTTAAAAGACCCTCTGATATTAAAGTTAGCAAGAGAGATGAAACTTTAGAGGCTATGATATGTTTGTGTATTGTAGAACAATAATAAAGAGCAAGATAAAAATGTTGAAAAGTAAAGTTGTTAGGCAATGCTGTTGAAAGCATTTTTGAAAAATTTTGAATTTTTTTTTCTTTAAATTAATATGTTTTTAGATCATTTTGATATTCTATGTTAAAAATAAATTTTTAAAAATAAAAAAATATTATTTTAATATGTTTTTGAATGAAAACATATTAAAACACTTTCTCAAACACTTCTCAAACTTCCTGTATAATCTTGTTCCAACTTACCTTTTGGTTCATGAATTATTTATATATCCATGAATCACGCTAACGTGCATGGAAATAAGAGTAAAATGAGAAAAAGACGAAGAAACATGATTTAATAGCAATAATTTAGTATTACAATACTGTTAAGAAGAAAAGATGTCGTCATATGGGTTATTCACTTGGCATGAACTTGCTAAACACGTTTTTGTAGGCCTAATTATGATAAAAAGATACGAGAACATTTATAATCCTGAATATCAACCATATGGAAGGATGTTGGAGAAATTTTGGGTCAAGCATCCTCTGTTTAGGCTTGGGTGTCTTCAAGATATTATGTGTCCGAGTATGTATCCTTATTAGGTTTGGTGGGCGCTCCAAACCCATTATAAAAGGCCAAAATTGGATCACCTTGTCTAAATCCACCAATGAATGAGGTTACGTAGGGTGACCAGCCCAAAAAAAATTGAATTATGATTGAGCTTACAGGCTCCAATATAGCCTTTAATTCGTTAGTTTTTGGTCTGGGCTATGCCTCGTCTTCTATTCCTTGAACTGTGTATGCCTCGTGCTATATGTCCTAGGCTTGGTGAAACATGATCCATGCTAGATTTTATTTTTAATTTACAGTTAATGTTACTTGCAAAAAAAATCCAAACCATTAATTTCAAAATTAATAGTTTGGATTTATATGAGATGACGTATCATATCACCAAATTAGCTTAAGTTACTGATGTGCTTTTACTATAAATTTATATTTGTTGCAAAATTTATCTAATAATTATATTTTATTTAATGGAAAATTAATGTATGCACACACACCACTTATACAAACCTTAAATATTAATTTAACAAAAAGATAAAAAAATGTTATTTATTTTCCAATTAAAAAAATAAAAAAGTTCTATTTACATTTTCTTCAAGGTATATATTTTAAAATTATGACATTGTATTAATAGAAATGAAATTAATAAATTCAATTTTGGCGTAAGAAAACTGAGGGGGACTGATATTTAAATAATCATATTAGGTCGGGGACGTATTTGTAGTCACCAGAGAACAACTCATTTTAGGCTTATGAGATCCCCTGATTCATTCAGCTCATCTCTGTCATTCTGTTTCTTTTCTTTTGAGGTTTTCTACGGGTAATTTCTCTTCGAGTTTTTTTTTTTTTTTAATGGAAAATCACAAACTGTAGGAGGCCAAATTTGGTGGTTAGATATTCTATTATTGATCTCCTTTGATTTGATTTGATTTGAAGTATATCATGCATGCTTCAGGGTGCGTATCTGGTAAGTCTGTAAAAAGGAAAGAAAGAGATGTCAAAGCTGTTGGCACGGATTGCTGGGTACTTGAGCAACCGAACTTTGGTGGGTGTAGACAAAGTAGGTAACCGTTACTTCACCAGAACAGAAGAGATCGATGGTATCAGTAAGTGGGTCTCTCCTCTTCCTGTTGTAAATTTGTGTCTTTTCTTTTCTTTGCATTTGTTATTAGTTTGTATATTTGTTGATGTTTCAGTGAAAGAGAAAAGATGGGTAGTATTCAAAGGGGAGGAGGATCCAACCTCACTTCCAGGTACAAATTTTAAGGCTTGGAAATTTTCCCCTCTCTGATACAATATTGCATTCCATTCTGTACTGCATTACGAGGATCATTAGTCATCAAATAACCTTTTCTTATCCATTGGTTGCCTCTAATAAGCTGTTAAGTCCATTCATGATTGTTAAAATACATGTTATTTCGAGTTATTGATATGTTGCTGGGACTTGGCTGTGAAACTTGGTTCTTCTGCATGGTTTATTCCTTACACTGAATGTATGTTTATGTGGGTATTGTAGTTGAATGGATATGCTGGTTGAATGGACAGCGTAAAAGGGCTCCAACTCCTGAGGTATATTAGAGACATTATTTATTTATTTATTTATTTTCACATATGCATAAAGAAAAATGGGAGGAAGAAGAAGTCCTCTCCAGCTGAAATATACTTAAGAGTATGTGTGTTAGACATCGAATTTGGAATTGTGTGTATTACGAAAACTATTGTTCAGTCTTGAGCACTTCGTCACCTCTTGGCAACTCAGTGAATGCTATTATAAAAAGTTTGGATGATGTATTCATCATGCCTCATCCCTTGGTGTTATCCTATGTTGCTTGGAATCAAATCCTACTCTCATTTGGGGTAGTATTATTTTTGTGCAGTAACAAAGGTGTTTCAGATTTTAAAGATGTTTTCTATACAATAAATTTGCTCTTCTTTGATTGATTTTTAATGTGGATTGTTTGAATGGTTGTTAAATAAATCCAAGGCATCTTCTTTCCTTAGGTAACTTGATGAAAAACAAACAGTACTCCATCAGAGGCTGAATTGACTTCATCATTCCTTTCTTGGTCTCTTCGGACAAGTTAACATTGACACGTAAAATGCACCATTAGTGTGTTGTGCCTTTTTGAATATCTATTTTGTGGATGGACAATTGAGTTTGAAAAGACACACAGGAGAAATAAGTGTTTATTTTACTACTTCTTTATCATTTTAGTGAGCTACAATGTTGGAGTTGCGTCATTCTTCTTTAAATATACTTGATTTTCTTCAGGAACTGATTGAGATGGAGGCTAGGCGTGAACTTGTGAAGCAGAATGTGGCTCGTAAGTTGCTTGTAGAATTATATAGATCTTTCTGTTTCTTCCTATTTTCTGGTTAATAATATTATTTATGTTTTATTGTTGGCTTGGTACCTATAATATTGCTTGTTGTCTCCTACTTATTGTTTTTGTCTCCAACTTCTGCAGCTACATTGCCACAGCTCCCATACTGCTCACAACACCCAAGCTAACCTAAACCAGCCCTTCAATCATTAAATTAACCCTTAAATTTTAACTACATAGCGAGTACTTGTTTGATGATGCAGTCTCTTCAGGGCACTGTATATCTATATGTTTTATAAATGGTTTTTTGAAGACCTTGACTTCTTATATCTTTCCATGTTTCTTTTCTTTATGTCTTCTTCATAATTTGAAAAACGATTTTTGTTTCTTTCTTGAAGGTTTTTGATTTACAAAAGTTGACTGTTGAGATACCCTTTTCATTTTCTTCTCTACTTCACATAACTTCCTTAGATTTGTCAAGGATCTTAATCAATGTATTTTTTTTACTGTGAAAGTTCTCAAGCAAGAAGAAGAGGAAAGGAGAGCCAGAGAAGGCAGTTCTTGTAAATCCACAAGCGCTGGTAAGTTGCTAAAGGCAAAATCTACTTTTTTAACAGCGTAATCATGCTGATGTAATTGTTGATATTCATCCACTATTTGTACAGGTAAAACTGGAGGTCCAGACTTGAAAAGTTTCATTCGCCAATTTCCTACTGCTTCTGAGGGTATTACATTCTTTCACTGAAATATTAATTGAGGATTGTATTTCTTGGCTGCAAAACATGTCATTGCATATGAAGGATTTGCTTTTACCATGTCATGCCCACTGACTTTGAATATAACACATGTTCACATGCATACTTTCAACTCTGCCGACTTCTGTGCTAACCATGATATGGCATTCTGGTGCTTTTTCTCAAAGGTAACAAACTTGAGGAAGAATCAGATGCAGTGGATAGAGCAAGGTGGGTCAGCTAATAATTGTCTTCAGCTTTTGAGATAATTTCATTTTATCG
The DNA here is from genome assembly GCF_000002775.5 of Populus trichocarpa. NCBI lineage: Eukaryota > Viridiplantae > Streptophyta > Magnoliopsida > Malpighiales > Salicaceae > Populus > Populus trichocarpa. The sequence continues at coordinate 14,303,861 of NC_037287.2, read as the reverse complement.
CTTACCTTGATTGTGAGGTCAGGGATCACCCATTATGTTGCTAGTTAAAATAAAAACTTTTGTCATCTTAATGGACCTCTGTTGGCTGTAATTCTTTTTCTAAGCCACCAGTGCTCAATTCAGTTTGCTTCTTCAACCAATGATGTTCTCCTCTTGGGTCTGCTCCAAGACTTGGTTGCGCCCATGCATGAGTGCGTGAACATGTGATGCTTTGAAGCTGGCCGCCTTATCGACCACCTGAGCTTATATTGTTTTATTTAATCATAAGATTTTACTGTGCTTCTGATAAATCATCCAAGCTTTTACAGTGTCATAATGTATTGTAATAATAAAGCTTCTGTTGTACCGTGCCTTGAAATATATCTAGCTATTGAAATTTTACCTACAATTACATCCTTGCAAGTGGAGCTAGTTTTTGTCCATGCCATAACATCAGTTGTTAAATTTTGCAGAGAGGGAGAAGCTGGGGGAAAGAAAGCAAAAGAACCTTTGTCAGAGTAAGTAAAGCATCTATGCTATGCACATGATACAATAGTCATAAAGAACTTATGTTAACTTGATCACGACTGACTATTTGTTGAAGGTTGCATCCATGAGGCACGGTAAGGTGCAAAATTATGGGAACTGCCTATGAAATGTGTTTACCACGTTTAACATATCAAATGAATGTCCATACCATGCAATGTGTTAAAATCTCCATTGCTTTCATGATTCTTTCTTCCACAATAATGCTCATGCATTGCTCTCGTATTTTTTTATAGGCATTCAGAACCAACTGGATCTGGTTCAACCTTCAAGCCAGGGACATGGCAACCACCGACATGAGATGGATTACATTGTAATGGTAACCTGTTTTGGTAGTCATTCTCTTCACCGTTATGATCCCTGATCCCCCATTGGTTTTTTAGTGATTAGAATCACAAAATTCACTAATGACATTGTTGGACAGAATACATATGCTGCAAACTTCTTTTTTGGAAAGATTGAGATTTTGGGGAGGTGAGGATAAATCGGATAGGTTTAGCTTCATAATTTGTATCAGCCAAAACAAACCCGAACTCAGGTTCATACCATTAAGCAGCAACATCAGCCATTCAAGAAGATTTGGAGGGATTCTCTGTGAAAGGAGTTTTAACTTTTTGAAAGACCCTTGTACGTTTATTGGACGAGAATATTGGCCTAATAAACCTGTAGCTAATAGCTCGTGCCATCATCAAGCTTCTCTCTGTTTTTTCACCCTTCAATTGCAATAGTTTCACACTAGTTAATCAATAAACAAAATTCATATTTTTTTTACGTGATTATCCTGCAGTTGTTTTTGCTCTGTATATTTGAGTTGGTTAATGAAGCTCACCTCAAAGAGAGGGTCGATGCTATAGCAGGCATGGGAACCAGTAAGAAATACTCTCTTCTTTCTTTTTTCTTCTTCGTATTCTTAAAAGACTTTTCGGAGCTTTTGAGATTTGATAGGACAAGTGCTGTCCTCGCCTAGCTTTTCAAATTTATACTGTTTATCAGATGATTTTAAATGGGTGGCCTCCAAATTAGATGTCCAAGTGGGGGCTCGTTTGAGACTCCTTAATTTGAGTATTTATCTGATACTTGATTTTTTAAGTTAGTTTTAGAAATGTGATGTTTAAATATATTGCACATTTTAATAATAATATTTATTAAATGTTGTGTTTTTAAAATATGATATGATTATTTCACTATTTTTTTTAAAATGGTATTATTCTACTAAGTTCCGTGGTAATTTTAAAAAAGAAAAAAAGAAAAGTTTCAGTCATATTTCAGCAGTGATAAAAGGCACAGATTTCATAGCTTTATGCATCTGTCAATGCCATGTACTTGTTGTTCATGTCGAGTAATTATTATACGGGCTAATCATACAGAGTAATAAGGCTTATTTTCTTAATGATGTTGTTATTCTCATTCCATAGTTTGTTAATTTTACTTCATTATTTAATTATCTATATATATATAGACTAAAAACCCCAATTAGATTTTTCATAAATGATAATAATAACTGTTGGTATTACTTTTATATCTATAAATTATAGCTAAAAGTAGAATTTTATTTTGTGTTTCTAAATGTTATTAGCCAATAAAATACTTATTTTAAATAAAAAATATTATAGAGTAATCGTTATTCCCACTCCAATTTCTGGTAAGATTTTATTATGTTAATGATTGTATTTTTTACTATTTATTTTGATTATGTTTTGCACGCAAGTTTTTCGCAACTGATATATATATATATATATATATATTGAATTAATTACACAAAACAGAGGATATATAACACAATAATAAAAAAAAGTAAGAAAATTTTAAGGAAAGAAAAAGAAGTGATGATCTTACCTTTCATGTTCAATCTGCCAACACAATCACCACCACCATGAGTCATCATCTTAAAAACCCATTAAAGCATGCATTTATCAACACTACAAAAGAATACAAAGAAAAAAAAAACTGAAAACACAAGAAAATATGTGTGCAGACATGGGATAATTCTACGATTTTATGATATATATATTTTAAAAAAGTTATTAATTCAATCAATCTAAATTGATATTTATCATTTAATTAAATGCTATTCACATTACCTTATTAAAAAATAATAAAAATAAAAAATCAACCTGTAGTTTATATTTATAGTCAAAGACTGTGCTCATCCAATTTTCTAATATAAAGGTTACATAATATTTCTTTTGAAGGATTGTGTTTATCTAATAAATTTATGGGATAATTACAAAAAAAAAAAAAAATTATAAGATTTGATCATCTTTTTTATTTTCCTGTAATACCTTAATTAAGAAATCACACTTTATTTTCTGAAAACATGTGTAATATCAAAGTACTTTAATATTTCTTATTTAATTTTTTTTATATCAAGTTAATCTTCGAATGTTTATCTAACTTTTTAATCATTATATTTTTTAATATTAAATTTAAAATCTTAATGACATATGTTTAAATATGTTAAATGAGTTACCAGAAATGAGTTTTGAAAACATATATATATATATATATATATATATATATATATATATATATATATATATATATATATATATATATGGCTGGATTTAGGTTCTATATTCCCTTAAATTTTGATTATATTTTGCTAAAAATTATTTTTTATATATTTTTAAATTGTTTTGATATATTGATATAAAAAATAATTTTTTAAAATATATATATTTTTAAATAAAAAACACTTTAAATTATAACGTAATATAAAATTCATACTTCCCTATAAAAGAAAAAAAAAAGAAGGAGAAGAAGGTTGCTTTCAAAGTAGATAATAAATTACATGATGATCTGACATCAGTTGAAATTAAAAGCTGTAGATGTGGTTAGTTGGGATCCACGACCCGGGCAACTCTATTTGTTTGTGGTGTCTGAAATCGGACAACCTAGAAAATATCGTAGGCATATGATCATATCAAATCAATCTAGCATTAGCAAAAATGGCCCCTTCTTTATTCCTTGTACTTGTACTACTCATCTCAACAAGCCAATGTTCTGCAACTCTGCAAGATAAACAACCTGATCTAATAGAGAAATCCTGCTCAATAATCGTAGGATATGAAGACTGCGTGAGAATCCTCAGATCAGACCCTCGTGCCATTAAAGCAACCAACGTCAAAGAGCTAGCTTACATCATTCTTGATCTCTGCATAGCGAACGCCACAGAGACTCTTCGAGAAATCCCAAAGTTGCAAGAGAAGTACAAGAAAGATGGACAAATTGAGGAAGCTCTACGAAGGTGTGCCGTGGAATATGAGAGTGCTGACAAAGTTTATTTTCGCAAGGCTGTTGAGCAACTAGGGACTAAGTCTTATCGTGAAGCACAGAATTCAGCACACGTCGGAGGTGCATTAGGTACGAGTTGTGAACAAGAATTTTATTTCCAGGCACCAGAATTCTCACCTTTATGGCTCAGGAATCATGATTTGGCAGTTCTTGGTACTGTTGCAGAAGGCATTGTTTCCCTTCTTCGTTTGAATAAATCTTAATTGTAAGGGCTACCAATTTCTTATTACAGTGCTGCAAATGATTCTACGAGAATAATGGCATTATCCTTGCGATTCTGAATGGGGGTGCTATACTGCTATTATTATGTGGTGGAAATTTTATTGTTGTGGTGATCTTCTCGCATATTTTCGTTTTAAATGGGCTAATTTGAGAGTTTTTATATTTTGGGCTCAGACCCATATTATGAACGAAAAAAATCTATATAAAAAAGGGAGCTTTTCCTCTGGATGGAATACCTTATTCTTGAATTCAGTTCCAATTGCGTGTTACTTTTTCATTCTATATATTAAATTAAAAGAAAAGCTAAAATGCCCTGAGGTTTCACTATAGATATGTTTTTATTTATTCTTGAATAATTATTTAAGGGTTTTATTGTTTTTTTATCATGTTTATGTATAATAAAATTACTTTACTATCCTTAAAAGCAAAAAATCATTTAACTCTTGCAAATAATCTTTTTAGGTATTTCACATTATGTTTTTCGATTTGGTCTTTTTATTTTTTTTTCTTGGTTTTTTTTTGTCAAAATTTTTATAATTTTTATAGTTCTTAATTTTATTATTCAAATCAAACTTATACTTGTTTTTCAATTTATTTTAGTTTGGTATTTTTTTTCTTTTGATTTTTTATTCCTTTCCTTTGCCCTTTTTGTCAATTTTTTTTATGTTTTTTTAATTTTATCCTTCAAAATAAGCTTATGATTTTTTTATTTCAATAATAATAATAATAGCTATAGTTTTAATTTTATTATTTAAATCAAATTTATGATTTTTTTAATAGTAATAACATTTATTTTAGTTTGATCATTTTGCTTTTGATTTTTTATTTGATTTCTTTTTTTATGCTTTTTTAAAAAATATGATTCAGTCCGCCGCAGAGCATGGGCAAATAAACTAGTATATATATAATATGAGCTTCTTGAAAAAACAAAAATAAAAACCACATGGTTGGCTAATTGCCGAAGCTTTTTTCAATGTTATTAAACTCGAAGAAAGACGGGATGAACAAACTACTGGGTCATTAAACGGACGGATGTAATTAATATATAAATATATTTTGCAATACATAAAATATATACAAGAAATAATGAAGTGATAAGTGTATAGTTTTAAAAGGTGTAATATTTTTTAAACAGTCAATGCAATTCGGTTTTCGATGTTGACCCAAACCGGTTAGATGTCCAGATCAATGAGTTTTCAATTGAACAGACAAGTTCGGTAGATGTTTAATAACACTAGTGTCTTAATTTTCCCCTTGATATTGGCTGCATGCACTGTCACTAGCATACAAGGGGCATGCGCCATGCCAGCTGCTTAGCCATGGCCTACCAAACCCTTCAATTCACCGGTAATGTCCGCATCAAAACCCTTAAATGCAGAGCGGCGTAAGGATGCCGATGGTTTGCATTGTCTTCTTGCCCTGCCCATCTGTATCACCATCGAAATTGCCAACCTCAAGATCTTTGCAAGGTGTTAGTTTTGATTCATAGAAGCCATCTTCGACGAATGGAACCAGTCTAGTTTCATGTTTCTATCTTCCCCTGTCACTCTGAAAAATGAAGAACACAAAGATTTTAGGGTTATCGTTGGCTAGCAAAGAATCTCACAGTTGTCCGAGAGAACTGGTGTATTTTGTGACATTTCCCATCCACGATCGATGACCAGCTAGAGGTGGGGTTTCAGTACCTTACGTGTTCGGCCAAGGTCGTTTCACATTTCTTTCCCTCGTATTCTTTGATGTTTGACTTGATTTTGTGTTAATTGGGCGGACCAAAAGTCAGAATGGTAGGTTCTTGCAATCACAGCGACAAGCCTGTACGTACAGCAAGGGGAAAAAATAATCCCAGAGGAAACGCTTGAGTTTATATAATTAGGTTTGGATTGCTATACTGAGAGGAATGCACGTGCATGGGATGAAAAAAAGATATCGTGTTTGTTTTGTGGAGATGGAGGCAAAAGGTTTTCTTTTCTTTTGTCTCTGTTCTCGTGATGGGAAATTTAATGAAATTTTTTTCCAACTTTATCCTCGTAGATTTTTTAAATATTCCAAGTCATGTCCTCGCCAATAAGTCCTGGCCACTGATTTTGTTTAGATTTTTTTCTATCATTGAATTTGATTAAACAGAAAAATTAAAAAAATAATAAATAATAAATAATAAAAATAAAAAGAAGAGAGAAAGGAGAGAGAAATCTTTTGTTGAAGAATCTGACGAATAAAACCATCGTGTGAACACTCTCATCCTGATAAATTTATAAACACCAAAATTTAATCATATCATTATTAGAATAGAAAATTATAAACAATTTGGATTTATAACAATGAACCAATTAAATTCTATTGTTGTATTAATTTATTATTTATAGATTTTTTAACATTATAATCATCGCTCGTTTTAATCCAGCAAGTTTGCCCAGATTCCAATGAGCACAGGAAAAGCGCGTCGTTTATGCATCAATAGTTTTTTTTTAAAAAAACAACGGGCCTGGATACGAGCCTACACCTGGACAAAGCTCAAGCACTCTTGAACTCAACTCCAGCCCAGGTTCCTTTTTTTATATATTGTTATTTTAAGGTTTTTATAAGTTCTTTTTTATTTTGATTTATATGTAAGCCAACTATAATTGAACTAATGTGTTCAAGAAATTCTTTATTGTTTTTACTTGAATTCTAAATTAAAAAATATTAAAAAACTCATAAAACCATTTAAAATGAAACTCATAAAACTATTTAAGATGTGCTTTTGCATATTTCTAAAATCTTATTTATAAATCGTTTAAGAGTATGTTTGGTATTATCAAAACTATTTAAGATGTGCTTTTGCATATTTCTAAAATCTTATTTATAAATCGTTTAAGAGTATGTTTGGTATTATGATAATGGTTGTTTTTAAAGTATTTTTTATTTTAAAATACATTTAAATAATATTTTTTATTTTTTTGAATTTATTTTTATTATTAGCACATCAAAACGATTAAAAATATCAAAAAATTAATTTAAAACAAAAATTAAATTATTTTTTTCTAAAAAATACTTTTAAAATACAAAAACAAATGGGATTTATGCATGGAATGCTTAAATCTACCACCACAAAATGGTACTTAACACCTTTCTAATGGAATGGCATTCGGAAAACCGAATGTTCTTTTGTAAATTTCAAAAATTATTTGTCTTTCCCTTTTCTTTTGATGGTACAAATATTTTTTTTGTTTTTTTATTAACATGGATATATGGGTCAGTTTACGCGTACCTCGACTAATCTCACGCGCCTTGAAATTAACGACCATGTAAACCTCCAATGACCTTCATATTAGCAACCACAAAACTCGAACTTGAGATTACAGAAAAAGTAAATACTTTAATCTTAAACTCTTATCACTCACAACCTCGTAGATAATTTGGTACAAATAAGCAAGTGTCACTTCAAAATTGAAATTCAATTCAATTGTAGAAGGAGAGCACTCCAATTTGTTTTTCTAAAGCACGAAATTAGGCAGCTGATGTTGACATCTTGTGCATCAAACTTATGCCGGTGTTTCAAGATTCTCCAAAACCAGGCAAGCAATCTGCACTAATTTCACAGGATGCTGTAGAATTGTTGATGAGTGGTAAGGTAGGAGCTTGCATCATTCAACAAAATACACCAGTGACTTCTAACATGCCATCTTTTCAAAAGGTCTACTGTCCTGTCAGCATCAAATTAAAGCTAGGTTACATTACATTAGGGCAAAAAAGAAAGAGATAAATAGGCGTATCATTTTTTTTTTAATTTATCTTGAACATGTTAAATTTTGAACATTTTCTATACTTCAAAAGGTTATATTTTATATACCGAAGTTCTATCCAATCTCAATTAATTGGTTTTATTCTATAAATTAAGTCAGGAATTTGCGTATAAAATGTTACGTGTATTTATGACATATCACATCAAAACTATTCAAATACACTAAAAAGGTAATTTAAAATTAAAAAAAATTAAAAATTTTTAAAAATACAATTGAATTGCAATATGGAACAAGGCCTTCATCTCGGTTCTTTCTCCTTACTTTTCCTCACAAATCTCCTTCCTTCTCCCTCCACAAAGTGAGCTACCCACATAACCTTCTGTTTTAGGAACAAAAATCCATCCTATTTTTATTTTGTGGGTAGCTCGGGAATTCAATCATTATCTTTAGAGTCTCACCAGTAAAATGAGTAAAGTTGGTCCATTACAATTTTTTTTCTTAAAAAGGATTGCTGCACATAGATTTTCAAAGAAAGTAAATGAAGAAGTATAGTTAAAAGAGGGGATTTATTGCAAATTCAAAGTCTTGTGTGAAATTATGCCTGATATACCTAACGGATTTCAATCTACCAAACACACAAATAGAAAAAAAAGTCCATCATAAAAGATCTACCATCCCCATCATCCCAAAAATAATTCTAAATCCTTGATTAATATACTTAAACTTTACATTATTCCCACCCCCCAATCATAACCCCATTCCCCCTTTTCTTCCGTGCAAAATAAGTTTCATTTGCAGTGATCACATCATACGAAAATATAGTCAAGGAAAGGGAAGAGGAGAGAATGATGGTATAACATTCATTACTCGTGTAACCACTTTTTTTCTTTTTTCTTTCAAGTCAAGCTAAATATTAAAAATTAAAAATTTATAAAATTATCAATAAAATAAAAGGACCTTTCTCATTTTTAGGTACGTAATAAAATTAAAGCAAAACTAGGAGCAAGACTCAAATCTTATAAAAATCCATAGTCCTCTCCACCGTCGTCGGCCGTGTGCCCCCCCTGGCGAATTGGCTTCACGTCCTTTTTTTAGTGGACTGCATGCACATCCCTCAAAACTAATCGTGTCTCCCTCCTTAGTGGACTTCCTCGACGAACTGACCATGCATGTGTCTCCTCTCAATGTACTGGATGTTTTCCCGGCCCGCCGGTGGAATTACCATGCATCCTTCCTTGGGTTTTATTCCTCTGACCATGAATTGTGATTATATATACTGATATACAGAACTGTTGGTTTGCTCAAATGGAGGAGAAGCACGCACGCCCTTACGAGATGAACAACATATACCAGACATGTAGCATCCCTTGACTCACCAAAAAAGGAAATGAACAATGCATGTCATTAATGCCATCACATATACAGAACAAGTAGCATACCCTTACAAGATTGTTTGTTAACTTATTTTAATAATCATGAAATATTTAAAAAATAAACAAATTAAATAATGATTTCATTTAAAAACATTGTGTTAATTAAGATAAACAAAGAATATGTTAATAGAGAGTTTTATCTCGATGAACAAATTTAATAACAATGTAAAGAAATTTACGGACTTAAATATTTTTTTCATGTTTAATTAAATATACTTTCCTGTAGCATAACGCAGAAGTAGAAACTAGTATATATACTACTAATTCACGAGGATGGAAAAAGAGTTTGTTAGCAATAATTTATGCTCGATCTCTTCATCTCTCGTTTAACTCTTACAACATTAATCGGAGGGAAAGTTTCGAGCATGGGAAACTAAAAAAAGGCATTCTCTTAATTAGCTTGTTTTTTTTATTGCTAATTAACTTTATACATTATAATAGTAGCACCGACCAAGACCAGTGCCATATTGCTATGCCTACCAACAAAATCTCGCCACACGCGACCATTTTGGTGCGGCGGCGGCGCCAGCATTTCCTTTGGGCAAAAGCAACAAAGCTTAGCCATTTTTTGAACTAGCCGCCTGTGTCGAAAGGGATCCCACCAAGCAGCCCATGGTTTAGGGCCTTAAGCAGCTGTTTAATAATTCAATGTAGGAAAAATCTCAATTTGTCCCTTACCCATTATCAAATTCACAGTTTCATCCCTAAACAAAAGGTATTTATTATCTGTGTCCCTAAGGTTTCAGTGTGTTTCTCATTTGGGTGATCATTTGATCGGTTTTTGTTAAATATTTCCCATTTAATATGCATATTTTATACAATAAAATGGAGATTACTTTATTAAACTTGATAGAAAATATTAATAGACTTTCATAGATGAACCTAAATGGAAAATTTCAAAAACTAAGGACTCAATTGACAAAATCTCTAGTTTTAGGATGATATAGAGAATTGGATAGCATATACGGGGGCTAATTTTAAGCTTCCCGTGCTTATTAATTTGAGTATTGACTCAATCGACAAAACCTAAAGGGCACCTACTGTAACAACTAAAGAGAAATACCATGGATTGTAATGGTATTTTTTTTAGTCCATAGAGTAATTAATTAGATTTGTTTAGTCAACGAAACCAGATCATATAAAATTAGTTTTAATCTGATATAGTTTAAAACCGAGGCCAAGCAAGGGCCTAATCCAAATGAGTCTTTTAGTTTTTATTGAAATTAATTTATTAAAACATTAATAATGCCTGCAAATACTAGTAAAACCTAACCAATGTTCAAAGCCAAAGAAGGAAGCCGCAGGCATGAATTAATGTTCTTTCCTAAACACTCAAGAACCTGCTACAGGAAGATTAGTTTTAAGCATATAATTAAATACTTGACTAATTCCTTGAATATTCTTAGTTTACATTCAATGGTAGACTAGCAATTCCTCAGGCTGGAAAAATCCTCGACGGCCTTGACTAAATTAGTTCTTTGTTGGTATTGATGCACGAAAAACACTAACTAAATAGTTCCATATGTCACCCTTTAATTGCTCAGTCAAAAAACATGTTTTTCTTTTTCTTTCTCATCTTGTTGGCTAAATTCTGGAGGCTTCTGGAAACTTGCATTATGAAGAAAGAAAGAACCAAAATTTCAACATTACAATAGTGTGAACACCATGGAGCTGACCTCTTTTCCAAGCTATATTTTTCATCGTCAAATCCTAAGCATTGCTAAATTGACTTGCTAGCCTCGGGATTACACACACACACACCCCTGTTTGTGTTTGGGTGTGTCTATGATATTGAATTGAGTGCAAGATAGAATTCCAAATTATTTCAAAAACATTTTTAAAATGAGAAACAAACATACTCTCTCGGCAATTAAAACTCCTTAATTTTCCCCTATTAGGATGTAACTCTGCAACTTAAGATTAATGCATTCAATCTACAGTCCTCATTTATCGCTTAATCGTGCCAAGACGGCTCTAATCGTTATTTTAATCATGTCATGACCATGTAAACCCGTATATTTGGCCTCCTCATTCTCTTCATAATGATCCCTTGACCATCTGGGAGGCCGCTCCGCTTGTTAATTAATCATAGCCCGGGTGTTGTAACCTTGTCATGGCCACGTTATGTGATTGAGATGTCGAGCTGAGTCAGACACACGTGGATGTGGCTGTACTTTTTTGCTGATTGTGCGTGTTTCTATTGGCCCATGATTTTTTTGGATTGGTTTGAATTCAAAAGAGAAGGACCTGGCCACTTGTTTCGCATATGAGAAACTTGTAGTTTCTATTATATTATAGGCACAATCAGCGGACCAGGAATGGGTTCAATCGGACATTGATTTGACGATAATATTAATTATATCCTAATGTTATATCAGTTAAGTTGTTGATAGTTTAATGATTATTTCGTGGGGAGCTCGTACCATAATAATGACCTTCTATGCTACACATCATGTTTAGGCCTTTTGTTGTTGTCCTTTGCTTTTTATTTTTTACCCGCCAGGATGTCCTATCTTATCAATATTCAATACTATGTTTCAAACAGTATTTTATTAAATTATTAAATTTTATTTTATTTAAATTTTATTTTTTTATATTTTAAAATTGTTTTTGATGGGTCGATATAAAATATAATTTTAAAAAATAATAACAGCACATTCGTAACTCGACTTGTGTGCCCGGTCAAACCCTTTATGGCTGCCATAGATTTTGTAGCGCTGGGAGGAGCATCCAAAAAGTAAATAATTTAATCTATAAATTCTTCTTTGATGAAAAATGGATGAGAATCTCTGCCCAATCTAGGTTTACAAAACAAATATAGGTGTTCGAGTCATTATATATAAGACTACTTGTTTTATTTTCTTTTGCCTTTCGGTGCCTGCCCCTGTACCATACTACCATGGTATTCTTTCTCGCTTTTTTATTTTATTTTATTTTTGTCTTCCAATCTAACTGAGTCCTGGAATTATTATGCCACGGGCAACTCCGCTGGATCTTTAACTTTGTTCATGTCCACCCATCATATACGTGGCATGCTATGTCACGGGGCTCATCTAATTTTTTTAAACTTAAAAAAATTGTTAATGCAATCCAAGTACTCATTAAAAAAAACAAAAAAAATATATAAGGCTAATGTTATTGACATGATTAAGTTTAATAAATGTGGTTAATTTAATAAGATAAATAAAGAAATATAACAAAAAAAGATAAAAAACTGACCAAACCCATTTGAATTAGTATGTCAAATATGCGACGTGGTTGCGACAGCAGAGGTAACCTCATAAAAAAATTGATAAAACTATAAAGCTCAATTATCAAATAACTTAATATTAAATGATGAAACAAAAAAAATAAAAAAACAATAGAAAAAAATCGAGTTAAATCAGATTATCCTCCTAACCCCGCAATCATGGATATAAGGTTTGTGTAATCTCATAGGAAAAAAAGCAAAATTCATGAACCAATTCTCAATTAATCAAATGTTGAAGGATAAAATTGAAATAAATAATTAATTTTTAAAAATCAAATTGAAGAATCTTATCTAATAACGAAGCAAAAATTCAATACAAACTCGATAACTTCATAAAAAATAAAATAAAAAAAAATTAAAACTTAATTTCTAACAAATAAAATATTCAGACAAAACTAAAAAAAAAAAAAGCATTGTTTAGATAAATCTAACACCATCCCAAAAGCCACCATGCCGGCATGATTTTCAGGATGTTAATATCAATTTATTTTAATGTGTTATATCTATAAGGTTATTTTCACAAAATACATGCCTGCATGATTTTCCTCGTAATAAAAAAATAATGCTAATCTCATTCATTTATTTATTTGAATATTAGTCTACATTATTACCATGACTGTAATAATAATAATAAATAAATAAAATTCATAAAAAAAAACTAAAAAAAGATTTATCTGTAGCAATATAGATAATTCGCTGTTCACTGCAGTAACAATACACATGAGAAGTCTATGGCATTCCTAGAAAAAACACGTGTCTCCTCTTACAGCATAGATATCAGTTAAATTGTTTAGAGCAGAGCATTCACAGGACGTCATTACATTGACAAGTGCAAGCTGCTATTACAGACCCTACAATGTCACTGAAAATCTTCGTCTCCTTCCTTCCCAGATTCGCTTTGGATTCCATGACAAATATCTCTTAGCTTCAAGGAATTGATGTAAAATAAAGTAATTTTAACTGAATCATAAGTAAAAATTTAAGAATAAAAAGTTTGTTTCTCCTGTGATTTCAGGTTTAAGCCATATGATTGCTAATATAATGATCACTGAAGGCTTACATGGTTATTAATTTTAAAGTTCATGAGATTAGTCGAGATGCGTATAAGTTGATCCGGATATTTATGATAATAATAAAAAAAAATAGTGTAATTTTAGAAATTGATAATAAAATAAAATTGTACTTCTTCTTTCACCTAAATTGTCAGATCCTTTCTGAATAATTCAATATAATGCCCTGTTTATTTATTCAATATAATATTCATGGTACATTTTACTAAAAAAAATAAAAATACATTGCCTTCTATTCAAAAAAATCATACATTCTCAAAATAAAGTGAAATACATAATAATTTCAAACAACTACTATAAATTTAATTATTTTTTTTGTTAATTAATAGTCAAAGATTCTCGAATCCATCTCCCTCAACTTAAAACATCAAACATAAATTAGTTTGGTCTTATCCTCTTAGTCAACTTGTGGTCTGATTTGTCGAAGTTAAACCAATCTCTTCCATTTAAGCGAATACAGGAGATGGAATAAGCAAATTTATTAAGATTTCTACTTCTCACATCCTGAGAATTTTGACCTTCAATAAAACAAAATCACTCGACATATTGTTCAAACCCAAAAAAAAAAAAACAAATCACGCCATGAATTTAGCACAGTACAATATTATATTATAAATAATACTATCTAAAAAAATATAAAATTAATGGTAATATCTTAAAAGTAAAAAAAAAAAAAAAAATCTAAAATCCAACCCGTCAAAAACAGACAACTGTATTTTGCTTTGTTGTTTTCCCGTCTTTCCTCTGGTTGTTTCTGTCATCAAAACAAACAAACAAACAAAGAAATCTCCATGTGTGTGTGTGCATACAGCCATACATACATATTACCCGCGATACGCGTCTTTTCTTTAAGGCTTCCTTTACCTCCTTCTGACGACTCTCCTTCGTTTCCTTTCATACGATCTCTTAATTCTACACAACTTTCTAGCCCTCCTCTCCGTTTTTGGGATTCCTCTGTGTTTGCTATGCTCTGTTTATTTTCTTGATGGGTGCTAATCTTTCTTTAACCTTTACAGACCCCAACGCCTGTTCCCTTGTTGGGTCTCTATGCTTACAAATATCATCGCCACCAGCAACAAAGCCTAGTCTTGGAGATTTACCAGAGGGTTGTGTGGCTTTAATTCTTGAATATTTAAACCCGCAAGAGATTTGTAAATTGGCTAGATTAAACAGAGCATTTCGTGGTGCTTCTTGGGCTGATTTTGTTTGGGAGTCAAAACTGCCTGTGAATTATGAAGATTTGATTGGAAGAGTTTTGGGTGATGATTTGAAAGATAAGTTGTGTAAAAGAGAGATTTATACTAGGCTTTGTAGAGCCAACGCTTTTGATGATGGCACCAAGGTACGATCTTTTAACTTTTATTTGTTTGGATTATGAGAGGAAATAACCTCTGGTTTTTGGTATTTCGTTATTTTGTACATTAAAATTGGAAAATTTGACAAAAAGGTGTCCTTTTGAGTTGTGGCTCTTCTCTGGTTTTTGCAGCAACTAGTAATGGAATTTGCATGTTTTCTTAATAGTGGAACCCTGATATAGATTTTTTTTCCTGATTTTGTTTGTTTTGGTGGATGAGAAAATTTAACGGAAGGCAAAGATAGGATTTTTAACTTTATTTACTGCGCCAGGGGGGAAAGAATCTTTTGCTGGTTTGATTTTGAAATTTTCAATTACATAGAAATGGATCATGATTGTGAAAAGACAGGACGGTTATTGACTTTGAGTGTTCAATTCTATCAGGTTTTATTCTTCTGGCTTTTCAACTTGTTGAATTAAAATTTTGCATTTGTGCAGAAAGCATGGCTAGATAAGAGAACAAGAGGTGTCTGCTTATCCATTGCTTCCAAGGGGTTAGCGATAACAGGAATCGATGATCGAAGATATTGGAATCATATTCCAACAGAGGAATCTAGGTGTGATTACTGAAACTTTTGCTGGAATTTTGATTAGAATTGCAAAATGGTCAGTTTTTCATTATTTATTTGTTAGACATGGCTGGTCAAGTCCAAGTTGATCGGGGCATTTTCTTGTCGAACTTCTTCAAAGAGGTTTTTTAAGTATCTTTCATTCTTCAAAGATTTCTAGTCCATGATGTGTGAGAATTTGGAATCCAGCAACTATTTGTAGTTGTGTACCATATGAGCTTGGAGGTAATTTGATTGGATCTTCAAGGGGTAAGTGAGTTTTGGATTATGTCAAGAGTTTTTATAACTTCCATTTCCTGGCATCAGGAATTTTTTTTTAATGTAGAAGTAGATTCTTTTGACCCTGAGCGTGAAACCAATAATGTGACTGGGGAGCATAATTTGATAATGTAATTTACAGAATTATATCCCTGAAGCCCCAAGTTATTGAACAACTTGTCACTAACGAACCTGCTCTGGTTGCCTAGCTGCCCCCATCCCCAAGAATCCTCTTCTTTTTTCTCCTCCATAGAATATGGTCAACGAGGAAGGACCCTGGACCTAAGTTAATATTTCTGCATTCCTTCTTGAAACAATTAATTGGCATACACGGCTGAGACCTGCATCTGATTTGGCAGATTGGATAATTGTATCGCACCTTTCTTAGCTATGCATGATTTTGCAGTTTGTTTGTGTGTGTGTGGATGATAATTCCACGATCCAATAATGTTTTTATCCTTCTCGTAGCCACTGCTTCTTCACATGGTAATTCTGGTTGGGATTAAAGGATTCTAATATCTTTGTTTCTGTCGACACTTTGCATCCATATTATGCTTTTTATAAGTGGGTTGATGTTAATTGGATTGGTTGTTTCTATGTTTGTGATCAAATTGGTGATTATTTCCCATATAGATGTAGTCAAAATAGCACTGGAATTGATCCAAAGTTCCTTTGTTTTTCTTGTAGGTTCAACTCAGTTGCATATCTTCAGCAAATCTGGTGGTTCGAGGTTGATGGGCAATTTGAGTTCCCATTCCCAGCTGGGACCTATAGCCTATTCTTCAGACTACAATTGGGGAGGGCTGCTAAGAGGTTTGGCCGCCGCATCTGTAACACTGAGCATGTCCATGGTTGGGAAATAAAACCTGTGCAGTTTCAGATATGGACTTCAGATGGTCAGCATGCCTCTTCCCAGTGTTTTTTGAACGATCCTGGGAAATGGAACCTCTACCATGCTGGGGATTTTGTGGTTGATGGCTCCAATGCATCAACAAAGCTCAAGTTCTCTATGACACAGATAGACTGTACACACACCAAAGGTGGTCTGTGTTTGGACTCTGTTTTAGTATATCCATGTAAATTGAGAGAAGGGTTGAAGCATTTTTAAGCTGCATTTAACCTTTTAGAGTAGAGAGGATGTTCTGCCCTTGTGGTGAGCTAGGACACATCTTTGAGATGAAGCGGAATCTAGTATATTATTAGTTGGTTGGTTCTTCAGCCCTTGTATCGATTGTTCCCAAGCCAATGTATATATTGTCATTGGTTTAGCTAGTTGATAAAGTGTGTATTTCTTCTTCTTTTCTTTCCTCGAGGAAATGATCACTGCTCTTTTTGTTGTTGTAAAAATAGCTTCATGGATCGTCCATTTTGGCTTTTTCTGTGGACGAATATTACAAGAACGTTTGCTTCTGTGCTTAAATTTGAAACCATGAAGAGAAACCAAGGGAAAAAGGAATTGATTATCGCAGACCCCTTGCAGCTTTCTCCGGTTTTAGGTTTTGTGTTGCCACTTGCCAGACAACAATGCCAGTTGGCGAGGGAGACAAGACGGTGATGTTACTCACAAGTTTCCTTGGCTTATACGAGATATTTTTGCACACAGACTGCACTTGTCAGTACTTCTTTGTCTCGTATAATTCACGGCTGGATTTCAAATTAGGGATCCATCATAAATAGAATCACTGCACCAGTTAGAAAGAATAATTTGCCAAGTCTTTCTGGCAAATTCATCAATTTGGATGGCAAAAAATGTTCCCTCACTCTTACTATATGAGCTGTAATAAGAGTGACCGTTAAAAAATGTGTGGCGAATAACGTGTCAAGACAAGAAAGAGTAGATCGCTACATCAAATACGAGTGAGATTCCACAGCATCAGGCATCAGCCTCTAAAAATAATAATATATAAAACAAAAAACTCGCAAAAATATCGTGCGACTTGGTTTTTTATTCACTGCATTGGTAACTAATGGTTTTGTGATTTTTTAAAAAACATTTGTCTTTATTCTTGAGGTATTTTTACCGTGTATTAGTTATTAAAGGATTTTCAAGAAACATAATTGAATTTTTTATTTTTTTAAGCACAATAAAATAATTTAATTGTTTTTAAAATAAAATATTTATTACACCAAGAAATGATTGTCTTTTCATTCATTCATGTACAGTGACAAGTGTACATTTGAAATAAAAAAAATATAAATCATGAGTTTAGGAGCTTTTTAGTCTTTTTCATTTAACTTTTTTTTTTTAATTTTGTAACTATCAGAATAGTCAATGATATTTTTATTTTAAATATTATTTAATCCTAAAAAATTATTGGTACATGTAGTGTACGTAATATTGCGTGGAAAGCACATGAGTCATATGAACGGCATGTGTGGCGCCTCCTAGTAGCATAAAATGTCATTACACCATGTCGTTGCATATGTCATCGCGTTCTCTTTCTCTCGGTACGACATGTGTGGGTTGTGGTGTGGTGGTTGTGTATAAGATTTTTCAATTTGATCCTTTTTTATTTTTATTTTTTTCCTTGACTCTTTTGTAAAAGTTCTAATGTTTATACTTAAGTATTTTTTCTAATTTGATTCTTATTTTTTTGTTTCTTTTTAGATTTATTTTTCTTTTCAATATAACCTTCCAATAAAAAAAATCAGGTTTCTCTAATGACTGGGGTCACGGTTTTATAAAGGTAATGCAGTTCAACGTCTTTTTTTTAACTTATTTTTTTTTCCAATCTCATCGATCAACATTAGTTTTTTTAAAATAATTTTATGGTTTTTTTCAATTTTTTTTCTACTGGGTTATCCCGATCTTATAACATAAGCCACAGATTTTGGGGGTTAACATGGGTTATCTTGTCTCTTATTACCCAGGTTACATGTTTATTACGCTACCTCAAGTTGACTTGAACCCCCTCCCTTTTTTTTTATCTCTTTTTTTTTATCTAGTTATGTAATTCCTATGGTATTTTTTTCCAAGTGATTGTGGTATTATTTAAAAAAAAATGTTTGTTTTCTATTATTGCTAAGTTTTTATTTTATCATCTACTTAAAATAAAATTAACTTATTAAACCCAATAAAAACTATAACATTAAACCCAAAAGAAACTATAACCCTCGATTCGGTAGTAAAGAAGGAATGATTTGAATTTTTTTGTTGGGGAAGAAATAATTGTTCGTTTTTTCTTATTTTCTTGAAATGCGTTTGAACCACAAAAACATCTTTATCGTTTTTTATAAGAGAGAAAATTACACCGCAATCCCATGTCCATGTCTAGTCAGTCCTATAACAGAACCAAATCACTCTACGAAGTTCAAACCCAAAATTTCCTTGTTCCCTTGCATCTAGTCCACGGTGATTGCGCCATTAACCACATGTACAGAAAGACCAGGCACAACAATTTCACAGCCTAACAAGTTCTGTGATCTGAACGTTGGTTATCAGCTACGAAATAGTTATACATATTTAGAAATAGGTAAAGAGAAGACAGCCTAGGCATGCAACAAATCCAGGGTCGTAAAAAAAAATTGAAGCCAATTGCAATTCAGCGTTGGCTTTCTGTGGCATGTAATTCATGCACGGTGCCATGCTTATCTTGACAAACCTGAACAAAACTTATTATGGCAAACAGACAAGGATGTGATAAAAACAGTATGGTACCATATTTCATTTCTAGGGTAAGGTTTAGACTTTGGAGTAGTTAATAGTTCATGTTGACATCACAGCATCTAATCTTCCTAATCAAGTTAATTGCTCACGAAACTGCAACTACTATCAAAAGCACTTGCGGAAAGAAACTCTCAAGGCCCTATACGTACGTATCTTCTATTGAATCACCCCCCAGAAGGATGGAACAGAAAGTACAAAAAAAAAAAGCCATTACAACCATCCCAACCACATAGCTCATGCTGCCACAACATGAAAAAATCCTATTTCCATTTGAAGCATTTTCAGGATCTCAGGAAACTAATGCCTTCGTGGAAAAGTTGATGAAACCAGCACTGTCACCAACCTTGGAAGAATCCGTATTAGGAGTCATGAACACAGGTATTTGCCATAATAATACTCGACGCGTTTCCTGAAGGATCGAGCAGCGACATGTTGTGACCAAAAGTCATCCCATCCGTAGCAGCGTCTTGCCCTTGGCACCTGTTTGCAAGCCAGATATAATATTACCTATCTTAGCGTTAACTGCTTCATTCTCAGCCCTAATGATGATCTCCTCGAGCAAATTTTGGACTTTATGTTCCCGTCTATGCTGGCCACCCCCAGAGGAATGGAGACCGGGAAACGCAAACTCCTGGATGAATTCTGCACTCAAAGTCTTGGGACCTTGAGATGGTGTGGAAGATGCATTTCTTCCACACCTTTTGTATAAAAGTGACGTCTGCTCCAGTTCACCCACATTCGAGTTGATGCAAGTTTGTGATGGATATATACAGTGGCACGACACATCAGAGATATTCAATAGAGCACCCTTACTCATGTTCGAGTTATCATTGCTGTTGCCACCAAGAGCATGAGAAGCAGACAACTTATTTGGATCAGTTGGCAAACCTTGAAGGACCTCGAGCTGCTCTTTATCTTGCAATTCATCTTTGTGGAGTTTGGTTGTCGAAAATTGCTGGGTATATTTCTTCAAGCTCTCTGCATTTTAGGTTTTTACATCAGAAATGACTTTGCAAGAATCAATTGGAAACTGCCTTAACAAGTACATTAAAGTTTACAAGGCAACATAGAAAAACAGAGATTTGTAAGGCTCAAGCAGCTATTTCCAAGGGTTTTCAGTTTTAACCTTTTTAAGATGACACACAAAGATATAAAACAGTAGATATCACTTACCAATTGGTCCAATTTGATTATCCCAGCTGAATGTCATTAAGTCTTTCATGCAGTTGAATATGTCTGCAATCTGTCAGGTAATGAACACAGAATACAGAAGATCCTGAGTAGAATTCAGGTGAAAATAGACAAATCAAAACAAGTTCTCTTACAGACCTGCAAGCAACGGACATATCTCTTCGAAAACCCCAAATCACCAACCAGTTGCAAGCCTAAATCTCTTTCAAGCTCACGCCCAGCTGATAATAACCTACAAGATGGACCAGATTTATTTGAGTTACAATATTGTCGCCAAAAACATGTTTTTCAAATATGACAAGAAGATAGATAATTGGGGCCTCGGTAACTAATTATCAAGAGAACAAAATACAAATCAGTTTCGGAAAGCAATTTGTTTGCTGCTTGACATTACATAACATGCTATGGGGTGGGTGGTGGTCCTGCTTATTGGGTCAAATCCAATACGTTGTAAGAAGAAATTTTTAAATATCAATCTCATCAATCTATCATACAAAATCCCATTAATCCGATAACATTTTTGAGAAATAGGAGACATCTAAGTCATACAAGTAAGATATCTATTCATTGATAAGAAAGGGAAAAATGGTGAACGGTGACATGTATCATGCTTGACCACTTCATAGAATTAGTAAGAGCAGTAAATAAAACCTCCAGGGATTTCTTACATCGTGCAATTTTCTTGTAAATCACACAGTGGTGTACTATATGATCCGATATCATCAATGTTGGTTTGATAGTTTTTTGAAGCATGAACTAACTCATTAACCTGCATACAGGAGCATCTGTTCTGTCAAATTTAAATCTCAAAAGGATGCATCAACAATGTTCAAAAATAAAATAATGGATTGATAAACAACATACAAGGACCACAACGGATCCAACATGATGGTTCAGACTGCAGATCATTTGTACCTTAGGTAGAATTGAACTTCGAGGAATTAGTTCTTCATGGTCCCGAGAACAAAATTCCCAGCAAATTATCTGAAAAGCATTCCGTGAATATAAGATCAATGTGTTATAGAATCCACCAGCTTCATGCTATATATGGGCTATAGCTCACCTTTAAATTATGTGCGAAGATGATACGAAGTTTACCCTCACGAACAACATGAAGTTGGTCATAGAGAGTCTCATGAACTACCTTTCCATACTCCAACACCATTAATCCAGAAGGGAGTGTGAACTCAAAAGGGCATTCAAGAAACAAAAGTTCATTGATAACACCGCTATCAAACTGAATATTATTAAGCCTGGGAAGAACTTCAAAAGTTGCCTCTGCCAAGAAATTAAAAAAAGAAAAAAGATAAGTGTTCCATGGAAAAATGTTAAAAAGTATTAAAAAAATTAGCTTTCACCTAACACCTCAAGCCTTTAAGTTAGACATTAGGGTCCAACGGTAATGAATTTGTAGCAAATTGTCAACATTTGTAATTGTCAACATTTTTCTCAACCACTCTCAACCACCCTCTCCACCATCAACCACCCTATCCTTTGCAGCCATTATATTTATGTTTTCCTTTCTCCTGTAAACATGTGTAAAAGACAGAAGAGAAAAACGAGAGAGAAGAGAGAGTGCAGTGTGTGTGCAGAGGAAGAAGAGAGAGTGCAACTGTGAGAGTGAAAGAGTGCAGATTTGAGAGAAAAACTGAGTGTAAGAGTGAAACACTGGGTTTTGTGGGATTGTACTGGGTTGAGTTGAGTGTTTGTATCATTCCTCCATTAATATACAATCTGCTGCCTCCGTGGACGTACCCGGTTTTGGGGAACCACGTAAATCTGCTTGTTTGTGTTTTATTTGTGTTTGCTTTCGGTCCAGTATGCACAACAAATTGGTATCAGAGCATTAGGGAAGCTTAAACGCAGAAAAAACACGTTTTTAGCTCTCTGTTCAAAGTTGCAGAATTTTCAAAGTTCTCAGATCTTGCTTTTGACCAGCTGCGGAGATTCCTCTCGTCCATACGAGTCCGGCGATATAAATATCGTCGCAATCGGAGTTGAAACGAGCCCTGTAGAGCTCGCCGAAGTTTCGCCGGAAATCTGCCGGAAAAACAGACAGTGCCGGAATTCTCGCCTGAGAAGACAGCCACGTCATCCGACACGTAGGCGCTGAGTCATCATCCACGTCATCAACAGAGGGGCCACATCGCCCTGTCATCAGCCATGTCATCTAACAGTGACAGAATATTCTCTTGACAGAATAAGAATATTCCGTTACCAGTAAGAGAATATTCCCGTGACAGAATATTCTTTATCAGAGACAGAATATTCCTTCCCTGAGTCAACTTGGTCAGATTGGTTTTTTGGCCAACTCAGTGATTTTTTGACCCGTTTTTGGCCGAGTCAAGTTGGTTCCTAGCATTTTCAACCATTCCGGACGCAACCGTGGTGTCCGTTTTGTTAAACAGCATACCGAAGTTACTGTTTTGGCACTTTTGAGCATAAAAGTGTGTGTTTTAACAATTTCGGGATTCCATTTGTAATCCAAAGACGTCCTAATGGCTGATATTCCAGAAGAAAAATCAGCGGGGAATGCTAGTATACCTCCACAATACATCCCGGTATCGAATACCAAATTTGAGGTGGAGAAGTTTGATGGGAAAGGTAATTTTGGCATGTGGAAATGTGAAGTCATGGATATGCTTGTCCAAATGAATTTGGATTTCACTTTAGAAGATAAACCGGAGGATTTGGATGATAAAAGCTGGGAAAGGATAAATCGGTTGGCTTGCAGTTCCATCCGACTTTGTCTTGTAAAGGATCAGAAGTACGCCTTTTCAGAACAAAACTCTGCAAAGGAATTATGGCAAGCACTGGAGGACAAGTTTATGAAGAAGAGTATAGAGAATCGTCTCTACTTGAAGAAAAGGATCTTCCGTTTTCAGCACAAGAAAGGTACTTCTATGAATGAGCATCTAAATGATTTCAATAAAATGATAGCTGATTTGAAGAATTTAGATGTGGAAATTGATGATGAAGATAAAGCTCTATTGTTATTGAATTCACTGCCTGACACATATGAACATCTCGTCACCACTTTACTGTATGGTAAAGAAAAGATTAAATTCATTGATGTGTCCAATGCTTTGGTGAATAATGAGTACCGAAAGAAGGACCAGATTGTTCACAAGGAGTCAACGTCAGAAGCATTGACAGTTAGAGGCAGAACAAACCCCAGAAGATTTCGAGGGCGAGGGAGATCTCGCTCAAAATCCAGAGGAGAATCATCAAACAGACAATATCTTGCAAAAGATGAGTGTGCCTTTTATCACAAAAAAGGGCACTGGAAGAAAGATTGTCCAATCAAGGGCAACAAGGAAAAAGATGAACCAATTGTGAACGTTGCACGAGATGAGGATGAACAAGACTCTGCATTCATGGTCTCATCACCAGAAAACCATTCTGGTGAATGGGTTCTTGATTCTGCATGTTCCTATCACATGTGCCCTAACAAGCACTTATTCTCGAGACTCGAGGAGTTCGATGGAGGAGGTGTGTTGATGGGTAATGATGATGTGAGTGAGATCAAAGGGATTGGGACTATCCATCTGAAGATGCATAATGGGGTAGTCAAGACACTAACAGATGTACGGTATGTACCTGACTTGAAGAAAAATCTCTTCTCACTTGGAGTTCTAGAATCCAGTGGTTATAAGATTATCATGTATGGTGGAGTCTTGAGAGCAATCCGTGGTGCATTAGTTGTCTTAAGAGGCACGAGGATAAGAAACTTATATTTCTTGGATGGATCTACAGTTACTGGTACAGCAGCTGTTTCCAAAAGTATAGAAGATGATGAAGCAGATAATTCCAGACTTTGGCACATGCGCTTAGGGCATGCTGGTGAAAAGGCTTTGCAAGGATTAGTCAAGCAAGGTCTATTAAAAGGCGCCAAGACTGGGAAGCATGGGTTCTGTGAGCATTGTGTTCTTGGAAAACAGACAAGGGTCAAGTTTGGCACTGCAGTACACAACACAAAAGGGATCCTAGATTATGTTCACACAGACGTATGGGGACCTTCAAAGAATGAATCTCTTGGAGGTAATCGTTGGTTTGTTACTTTTATTGATGATTTCTCAAGACGAGTATGGGTTTACATGATGAAACACAAGGATGAGGTCCTTGATATCTTTCTGAAATGGAAGAAAATGGTGGAGACTCAAACTGGAAGGAGGGTTAAGACTCTTCGGTCAGATAATGGTGGTGAGTACACTTCAGATCCTTTCTTTGAAGTTTGTCAGGATGAAGGGATCAAGCGACATTTTACTGTTCGCAAAACACCACAACAGAATGGAGTAGCGGAACGCATGAACCGCACATTGGTGGAGAAAGTCCGATGTATGCTATCACATTCGGGACTAAGCAAAGTGTTTTGGGGCGAGGCATTAAGCTATGCTCGTCATATTGTTAATCGGTTACCTTCAGCAGCATTAAATGGAAGAACCCCTTTAGAGGTATGGTCAGGCTCTCCTGCAAATGATTATGACTCTATGCGTATATTTGGTTGCTCAGCATATTATCATGTTACTGAGTCCAAGCTAGATCCTAGAGCCAAGAAAGCTATATTTTTTGGCTTTAGTGGAGGAGTAAAAGGCTACAGACTCTGGTGTTCTGAATCAAAGAAAGTGATCTTGAGTAGAGATGTCACTTTTGATGAGTCTGGCATGTTACAGCAAGAGAAATCACAGGAGAAGGAAAAACAGTCTGGTGATGCACAACAGGTGGAGTTGGAGACTTCAGTCATCCCTATAAAGACTGTTCAGACAATCTCTACTGAAGGAGATTCAGATGAAAGTTCAGATGAAGAGGATGCAACAACTCCAGCAACCACACAACAAGAATCCATTGCAACGAGTAAACCGAAAAGAGTTATCAAGAAACCTGCTCGGTATTGTAACATGGTGGCTTATGCACTTCCGGTGATTGATGATGGAATCCCCTACACCTACAAAGAAGCAGTACAGAGTGTAGAAAGTGCAAAATGGAACGAGGCAATGGATGAAGAGATGAAATCTCTCCACAAGAATCAGACTTGGGATTTGGTACAACTCCCTAAAGGAAAGAAGACAATTGGTTGCAAGTGGGTATATGCCAAGAAGGAAGGTAATCCTGGAAAAGACAACATCCGATTCAAAGCGAGATTGGTAGCAAAAGGCTATGCTCAGAAGGAGGGGATAGATTATAATGAGGTATTCTCTCCAGTTGTTAAGCATTCATCAATCCGTATTCTGTTAGCCTTGGTTGCACAGTTTGATTTGGAGTTAGCCCAACTTGATGTGAAAACTGCCTTCCTACATGGAGATTTGGAAGAGGAAATTTACATGTCTCAGCCAGATGGTTTCAAAGTCACTGGGAAAGAGAATTGGGCTTGTAAACTGAAGAAGTCATTATACGGATTGAAACAATCTCCTCGCCAGTGGTATAAGCGATTTGATAAGTTCATGGCAGAACATGGATACACACGGAGTCAGTTTGATCACTGTGTATATTTTCGCAAACTTCTTGATGGTTCTTTCATCTATTTGCTCTTATATGTGGATGATATGTTGATCGCATCAAAGAGCAAGGTGGAGATTGATAGACTGAAAGCTCAACTGAGAACTGAGTTTGAAATGAAGGACCTTGGAGAAGCTAAGAAGATTCTTGGCATGGAGATTCAGAGAGACAGAAGAAAAGGCACAGTCTGTTTGACACAGACCCAATACTTGAAGAAAATTCTACAGAGATTTGGGGTAGATGGTAAGACCAAGCCTGTAAGCACACCTTTAGCTCCTCATTTTAAGCTAAGTGCTTCAATGTCTCCACGCACAGAGGAAGAGCGCAAGCATATGGCTCAAATTCCTTATGCAAATGCAGTTGGTGCATTAATGTATGCAATGGTTTGTACGAGACCAGATATTTCACATGCTGTCAGTATGGTGAGCAGGTATATGCATGATCCGGGAAAGGGTCACTGGCAGGCAGTTAAGTGGATTCTACGGTACATTCATGGCACAACTGATATTGGTTTGAAGTTTGAGAGGGATGATAGACTCGGGCAAAATTTAGTTGGTTATGTGGACTCGGACTATGCTGGTGACTTAGACAAGCGTCGTTCAACAACAGGCTATGTGTTCACACTTGCTAAAGGGCCTGTAAGTTGGAGGTCAACGTTACAATCAACAATAGCTTTGTCAACAACTGAGGCAGAGTACATGGCAGTAACAGAAGCTTTCAAGGAAGCTATTTGGTTACATGGGTTGATTGAAGATTTGGGAATTGTTCAAGAGCACGTGGATGTCCATTGTGATAGTCAAAGTGCTATTTGTCTTGCAAAGAATCAGGTTCATCATTCCCGCACCAAGCACATCGATGTTCGATTTCATTTTGTTCGAGAAATTGTGGATGAAGGGGATATTCTGCTACAGAAGATTGGTATCGCAGATAATCCAGCTGACATGCTCACAAAATGTGTCTCAGGGATTAAGTTCCAACATTGTTTGGACTTGGTCAACATCTCTCGGTGTTGAGCACCTTCAGGGTGCAGCGCCATATGGCGCATCAGAGGCAGCATTGATTGATCACGAGGATTGAATGGAAAAATCTTGCCAAGGTGGAGATTTGTAGCAAATTGTCAACATTTGCAATTGTCAACATTTTTCTCAACCACTCTCAACCACCCTCTCCACCATCAACCACCCTATCCTTTGCAGCCATTATATTTATGTTTTCCTTTCTCCTGTAAACATGTGTAAAAGACAGAAGAGAAAAACGAGAGAGAAGAGAGAGTGCAGTGTGTGTGCAGAGGAAGAAGAGAGAGTGCAACTGTGAGAGTGAAAGAGTGCAGATTTGAGAGAAAAACTGAGTGTAAGAGTGAAACACTGGGTTTTGTGGGATTGTACTGGGTTGAGTTGAGTGTTTGTATCATTCCTCCATTAATATACAATCTGCTGCCTCCGTGGACGTACCCGGTTTTGGGGAACCACGTAAATCTGCTTGTTTGTGTTTTATTTGTGTTTGCTTTCGGTCCAGTATGCACAACAGCTTTCACCTAACACCTCAAGCCTTTAAGTTAGACATTAGGGTCCAACGGTAATGAATTTGGACAGCCAGGCAGATGGAGGTAAACATTATATTTTACAGAATTTTAGCAACATGTCAATAATAAACTGTTCTTTTAGAAAGCACCATAGTAACTGACTTATAAACAACATGTAGTGCTGATTTGCTTACCAAATCCCCTGCCAGATTTGGTCCTGCACAAGTCACAATGCCATGTACCCTGCAAAATAAAGGGAAACAGGGAACAAATAGAATAAGTGAGGAAATATTTATGCATGAAGAACTAGATGAATGTGTGCATCTGTCTGAATGCATCTATTTATGATTGATAATAAAAGGTATGTGAAACAAATATCAGTGTTTCAACGGTGGAAAAAAGGATATATTGACAACCTAAAACTAGCCATATCTACCTGGGAGAATACACCTATGGCATGAAGTCTGGCACTATCACATGAAGACAAACACCACCGTTTCTTAGCACAAGGAGCATAATACTCTGCAACAAATTTTCTCCAATAAGAAATACCACTGTCCTACAGAGAGAGAGAGAGAGAGAGAGAGTTAGAACAGCTTCAAAGTGTATCACTTTGTTGAAGTCTTGAAGAACTAGTGGTCGGACATTAAGATAGAAATAAAGTATCAACAAAAGACCCGGAACAAGTAAACATTAACATCTAAAACTACTAACAAAATATGAGAGGTGGTACTTATTAAAGAACATTAGAAATGATTACATTCTTGATCACAGTCACTCACAGGAGGTCGTTGCCGCTGATGATACATGTATTGCATTAGCCTGCGTGAACATACATTAGCATTGAATGAAAGCATAGATTGGACTCGTGGCAAGGCCAGACTTTGCAGGTAGTCCCTCATTTGTCGCTGCTGCTGCTGCTTCATATTAACTCCCAGCAATTGAAGAGTTGACTGCAAAGTATCCTGCTGCTTTTGATTCCCTAACTTATTCTGTGGGACTAATGCATGTAGAGTTGGGCGTGAAGCTTGCAGTTGCACTGAATCCTGGCTTGGCAGTAGCTGCTGAATAATATTCTCTTGTAGAATAGCATTTTTCTGATTGTCTAATCTGATTTTCTTATGTAGCTGAGGTGAAGAGGAAAGCCCCTCTCTTTTGAAATCAAGAAGTGAATCTAGACTCTTTTGCAATTCAGACTGAAATGTGGTACGTATATCTCCTTGTTGACGTTTCCTTTTCTGAATTTGTAGCCTATTTTGGCCTAGATGGACATCTTCCTCTGCTATCGAGTAGCAGGCAGTGGAAGATCCAAAATTACTTAAATTAGGTGACATCAAGAGGGGGAATGTGGATAAATCAAGATGATCCGTGTCAGTAGAAGCGCTTCCTTGTAACTGGAGACCTTTTGGAACAGCTGAATTGGACCCAGTAGCTAAAAAACTTGCTGCAAGACTCGATTCTAAGTTAGTAATACTATTTAAAATAGTTTTTTCCCTATCCTCGGATACTTCGGCCACATTCAAATCTGGAATCTTGATTAAAGATCCTGGAAATTTTCCAGATGATGCATTTGAGCAACAACCTAGTGCAGCGTGGATTTGACCTCTTTGTAGTATGTTCTCAGAATTTGAAGACTTTACCAAGTCTGTGGTCACCTGACTCGAGTCCAAGGAGCTCAGTGCCAACAGGTAGTTGTCCAAGTAAGCTTGTAAAGCCATTGCTATTCCCTTGAAGCTTTTAGAGTAAAATAGAAATCTTGATTAAATTCTCACATTCAAAAGACAAATATCAAAAGAAAATTCAGATGCAACAAACATACAGTAATTCATGCTCACACACCTAGCAAAGAGCATATACACCAGAACTAATACACGCATAGAGTCAAACTGCTCAGACCTGGATGAATTTCAATCAAGGGATATTAAACCATTTTATGTAGGCATTGTATCTATTTTAAGTTCCCTATGTCCCTTAGCTCCACTTGTTTTAGAAATAGCAATGCCTCAACGTGTATAAAGTCTAGCATGCAACCAGGTTTAGACGCCGTAAAATAGTTCTTTAGCACCATAATGATCAATATTTTCCTTGGAAAGAAAGGTAAAGGTTCCCTGCTGGAAATATTTTCCGAGAAAAGAACATAAAGACGGGCCCGTTTAACCGCATAGGAATGTCAACAAACATGTAACAAGCAAGGTTAACCAAAGTCCCCAGCTACAAATGTCAAATCGAGTTATAATGTTCAAGCATTAAAAATAGTGCTTTAAATGAAACAGACAATGATGGGTTTATAATGTTCAAGTCTTCACGCATACAGCCAACTCAGTAACTTTAAACAGCCAATTCAAGAACAGACCGTCTCATTATCATACACATTCATGAAAGACACCAAGAACGCTGTTAATGCATAATCATACAAAAAAATATATGAATACAAAGAAACTACACAGAGCATCAAAGTTAACCTTGAATCCTCAGCTGGCTTCAGAATTTAATCGGGCAAGAAATAAATTATGCTTTAAGTAACAAACACATCTCAGGAAACTTGCTTTCCCCCCTTTCACTCATTAACGAAGCAAATCCTCGGTATTACCATTTTTTTGAACATCCAAAGAACTACATAACAAAACATAAGAAACTCCTAAATAAAATGGTTACATTAGTAGCCTTAACAAAAGACCCCATTTTTAAAAAACGAAACATCATAAAGTTCAAAACTTTAGCTTCTTTTCCCACATTTTCTAAGAAACCAAACAGTCATTTCTCAAAGAAAGTGCTAAAAAACAAAAAGAACAAGAAAAGCACGAAGCTTTTAAAG
The DNA here is from genome assembly GCF_000002775.5 of Populus trichocarpa. Taxonomy (NCBI): domain Eukaryota; kingdom Viridiplantae; phylum Streptophyta; class Magnoliopsida; order Malpighiales; family Salicaceae; genus Populus; species Populus trichocarpa. The sequence continues at coordinate 14,273,473 of NC_037287.2, read as the reverse complement.
GTGGCACCTTTTTAAGAGAAAATGAGAGATTATATGCTAAACCTGAACTTTGATTTTGAAACCCTTTTGACAATGGGTCTAACAGAGTCTACAGATTGTGTTGTACGGAACCTTCATGGCTAGTGAGCGTTTCTTTTTTCTTCTTTTTGTGGGTTTTTCAATTCCACTAAGCTGCGTTTATGTAGAGCGGGAAGAGGCACCGACTCGGAGAGAATGGTGACTGGCGGGTGACAGTTGGTTAACCTTGTTTACCAGTGAGACCGGTGAAAGTAAGGGACAGGTGTCATGTTAGGACAAGCCACGTACTTCTGTCCTGGATTGCAGGATGGATTGTTTTGTCTCCTTCTGGATCTGAAGAAGAGAATTTCCTTTTACCCGTGATCTTTTAGATTATTAGATTATTGCATTTGAATTTGACCTGCTTTCTTATTACTGTTACTCCAACAAGTGTTTTTTCGGAAATTTTTTAAAATATTTTTTATTAAAAATGTATTAAAATAATATTTTTTTATTTTAAAAAATAATTTTTGACATCAGCACATCAAAATAATCTAAAAACACTAAAAAACTATTAATTTAAAACAAAAACAAAAATTAATTTTTAATTTTTTTCAAAAACACTTTTAAAATACAAAAATATACATGCTAAATAACTGGGTTGGGTTACAAACAATAACCATATTATTTTTTTTATTTTCAACACTTTAACTTTCTTAATTATAATTCCATCACTTTTTCATTTCAGTCCTCTAACATTTTTAATTATAATTTCATCTTTCCAAGTTAAATTAACATGGTTTTATATATTGAGATTTCTTTTGATTTATATTCTTCCACGTATATAAAATGTTGAGGGATTCAATGCTTAATCCCTTGAATTGATGGTAACCACTAGGGATCTCTTTAAAAAAAATATTCTCGAGGTTCTTGTAAAAAAACTTTAACAACACTAGGAACACAAAAATTCAATTCATCAAAATTAAAATATATCTTCTTTTACAAGATTAAAATCATAGGAATATTAAAATGATAAGCATGAGTAAGATCACTTTGTTTTGCATAAAAATTAAGGTGTTTCCCTAGTTTTTCTATACACTTTTCTTTTCTCACTCATACTTTTTTCTACCCACTCATTTTCTCTCAATCTCGGCCTTCCCCGTGTTTTTTTCTCCAAATTCTTCAATCCTATTTCTAATGGCAGAAACTTTCCTTTTAATTATTTCACACTCATGGTTCGCCTTAGTTTCACTTGGCCTCACATTCTCACCGTTATTTTTCATAAATTCTTGTTCAACTTCCCCAACTTTCTTAAGCTTCAATTGATCATCATACGTTTACTTTGGTGACGATGAAGAAAGTGTGTGAATCTTTATATCCTTCTCCGTAACATATCTATTTTTGAACCCATAATGCTTGCCCTCCCTATCGGACTACCAAGGTTTCCCCAATAATAGGTGTGTAACATACATAGAAACTACATCACATACAACCTCATACTTAAACTTTTTTATTGTGAATGAAATCAAAACATGCTTAGTCGCCCCTAACTTCTCTATATTCAATTAACCACTAAAACTTATATGGTTTATCGTGCTTAGATGTATTCAGGTTCAATTTTATAATCAAAGTTGAGTTTGCAATATTATTACAACTACCTTTATCAATCATCATACCACATATCTTATTATCAATGTAACACCTAGCATGAAATATATTCTTTATTTATTGCTATACATTCTTTTAACAAACCTTAAACACTCAAGGATCTCTTTATAATTAAGGATTCTTATAGAATAACATACTCCAAATCATTACAATTATTTAGCTTTGGCATCTCCTCCAAATCATCCTTACTAGCCGATCTTAGCTCACCATCATATATTATAATCATAATTCTCTTATTACTGATGTATAATTGTCATTTAGATTGCTAATTTGAGGTTTTAAAGAAATTTTGCAACTTGACTCAATAACAACCTTGTTTTGAAAAACCAAAGTTATATGTAATAAATCACCTCCACCCTACGCCTATAACAAGATGCGAATGAGAAGTATAAATCATAACGAATCTAATCACAACCATAAGTTCAGTTGAGAGAGAGAGTTTTTTTAAGTGGCAATTTTGTTATTTTTAAAGTAACACAAGCTTTTTATTCATTAAATCGAGAATCATAACCATAAGTTTAGCTGAGATGGAAGGTTTTTTTTAGTGGCAATTTTGTTATTTTAAAGTAATATGAATTTTTTTGGTATTAATTTTTTTTGGTATAAAGGCAAACTTGTAAATAATCCAATATTTTTTGTTGATTTTTTTTTGGTGCCATGTAAAGTGCTATGAACTTATAAAATTCAAATGTTTTCTATAATTTTTGAAAGAATAAAAAAAATATCTAAGTTATAGGATGTTCATAGTAATTTTCCCTTCAAAATACCATGATGTTGATAAAAATTTAACTTATTTGAATTTTTTTAAAATATTTATTTTAATTACCATAAAAATTTAATGAAAAAATATTTGCTGATGTAATTTTACGGTGTTTAGAGAGTAACTAATAATATTTTATTAGTTATTTATTTTGAAATCAATTTTAAAAATTAAAAAAATACAAATGAAAAAGAGAGATCCAAGATAAATATATTTTTATCATTTTTTGGATTTTATTTTATTTTTTTCAATGTATATCTAAGAAAGTAATGCCACTAGTTATTTTTGCCGTAGCACGTGAGAAATATGCATTTTACATCATAATTAATGTTTTTCTCGTGGATGATTTCAAGGCAAGAAAAAGCCGCTATCTACTTGGACAAGCACAGCCAATGAAATCTCTCGGTTGTATCGCCTCTGCGTTCAAAATCACCCGTTTTTCCCCCTTCTAACCCAAATTGGAAAAAAAAGAAAAGTCTACGCACAACCCCCACAATAATAATAAAAATAAAGCATTGCAAAGAACCAGTCAGCAAAAACTGAAGTTCCACCAAAATCTCAAAATCTAAGCCCAGACCAGTCAGCCCGCCGTGTTGACTCGCCCGAGTCAATCAAAAGCAAAGCACTCTAACGCAGAAATCACCATGCCTTTTGAAATGGAATCCATGGCCGCCGCTATTGGCGTCTCCGTACCAGTTTTGAGGTTCCTTCTTTGCTTTGTGGTCACAATTCCAGTGAGTTTCATCCACCGATTCGTACCGAGTTCATTCGGCAAACATTTATACGCTGCTATTTCAGGGGCTTTCCTCTCGTATTTATCATTTGGGTTCTCTTCAAATCTTCACTTCTTGGTGCCCATGTTGTTGGGCTACCTTTCGATGGTCCTGTTTCGGCCTTACTGTGGAATCCTTACGTTTTTATTTGGATTCGGCTATTTAATTGGCTGGTATGTGTTTTTAATTTTATTTATTTTTGAGAAAGAAAGCTCACTTTTTATTTTTATTTTTATGAATCAGTTGTTTCTTGATTAATTGGAGCTGAGTTATAGGATTTTTAATTGGATTACTTGTTAATTGCCATGCTTTGATGATTTGCTGCTTGATTAAATGGACTCGGCGTGCTATTCATTTTGATTTCTCTTGAAGGCTTCAAATTAATGCGTAAATTGCAGAAAATAAAACATGCTGGAGGTTAAATGATAGCATTGAATTTACTTGAACGCATGCCGTAGTTTGAAATGCTGAAAGCTCAAATGCTGCATGTTTTGTTTTATCTTGTTCATGTTGGGTGGAAGTAGGAGCTCGTGAATGTTGTATTTTTAATTATTTATTTTGGAAAAAAAATCCATATATAAGGAGGGATAGAAGCTGCTTTTAGCTAGAAAAGGTGTCATCGTCGGAATGCTGAATTTCTTCATTGAGCAGCTGTTTTCTGTGTGTGGAGAATATGGTACTGCCTTATGAATCTCAAGTCCCCTTATAGCTTCATGTTTGTTATTTGATGTTCTTTTGAATATGAGTATGAAATTTATACTAGTTAATCAAATGGGACTGAAGAAATCTTTTTTCTTTTTTTGGGATTTTATTTCTGAATTCTTGATTATTGTATCCATGTGTAGCCATGTGTATTACATGAGTGGTGATGCGTGGAAGGAAGGAGGCATTGATGCCACTGGTAAGCACGATTTCATATTTCATAATGACGATAACGGGAAATGGTATACTCTGTGAGAACTATTTATTGTTGGGTGATGGATAGTTTTCTTATATTATCAGGGGCTTTAATGGTGTTAACACTGAAAGTCATATCATGCGCCATGAATTACAATGATGGACTATTAAAAGAGGAAGAATTGCGAGAGGTTCAGAAGAAAAACCGCTTGATTAAGCTGCCCTCTTTTATTGAGTATGTTGGTTACTGCCTCTGTTGCGGTAGCCACTTTGCTGGTCCAGTTTATGAAATGAAGGATTATCTTGAGTGGACTGAAAGAAAAGGGGTATGTTTACTGTGTTTGTTTTGTGCTTCTATATGCTTTGTCTCAACAGAGACAGTCTGGTCTTGCAAAAGAGAATGGAAAAGAAAGGTCTATTATTTTTTTTTTCAACTTCTGGGACAAAGGCTTAGTTTTAGTTAGTCAAGTTGAGTTGATGCCTTGTCTTGCTGTAAATATTTGGTTCTTAGTTTTGTTAGTTCATCTTTACAGATTTGGGCCCCTAGTGAGAAAGGACCCTCACCATCACCTTTCGGGGCAACAATTCGAGCTCTTTTCCAAGCTGCTGTTTGCATGGCCTTGTATCTGTACCTGATACCCCAGTATAACATACCCGGGCTCAATGGTCCAGCATACAAAGGATGGGGCTTCTGGAAACGGTTGGGTTACCAGTATATGTCAGGCTTCACAGCACGATGGAAATATTATTTCATCTGGTCAATTTCAGAGGCAGCTATTATTGTCTCTGGCCTGGGTTTAAGTGGTTGGACAGAGACTTCTCCACCAAGGCCACAATGGGATCGTGCGAAAAATGTTGATGTTCTAGGTGTTGAGTTTGCTAAGAGTGCAGTTCAGTTGCCACTTGTATGGAATATACAAGTCAGCACTTGGCTTCGTCATTGTGAGTTTATCATCTAAGCTTTTGTTTCCAGTTGGTTGAGTTTTATTCTAGGATGTAAATCTTAATTGGTACTATTCTTAGCATCCATGTATGGGAATATGTCACACAATCTGATGTACTAACTTCATGTGCTATTTGTTCTGTTGTAGATGTTTATGATAGACTTGTTCAGAAGGGGAAGAAACCTGGTTTCTTTCAGTTGTTAGCCACACAGACTACCAGTGCTGTTTGGCATGTGAGTATAACATGCAACCACTTATTCTATTTGTGTGGGTGGTCAGGAAACTTATTTTTAAATTATGCATTTGACCCCCTTATAGCTTTATGTATAATGATGCTGCTACTTGTTGCAAATTAAAAAGATCAGTAAAGCACCAATAGGTAAAATTCTTGCGAAGAGCAAAGGAGTGTGTCGTAGCTCTTGTCTTAGCAATCTGATCCTTTCATGGTATTCCATATCTCAATTTCTCAGGTCATTGCAAATTAAAAAGACCTGAAAGCACCAATAGGTTAATTTTTACAAGAGCAAAGGAGTCTGCCATAACTTTTGTTTAACAATGTTATCCTGTATAGCATTCTATATTTCATTTTCTCAAATATTTGACTCTTTTCCTTGGCTAGTTACCTGTTTTCCTAGCATTTTCCATTTGTCTTCTCAGAAATACCTATGACTATACATGTTTTGGAGTTTTCTTGTATAATATTATTCATTGATTTTAACTTTTTCCTGTCTTCTTCTCTCTATGCAAATTACAGGGATTATATCCTGGGTACATAATATTCTTTGTCCAGTCAGCGTTGATGATTGCTGGTTCAAGGGGTATGACCTGGAAGATCTTTTTTTTGGTCATTTTCTTTGTAGAAAGTTAAAAAGAAAAGAAGAGATTACTAACCCTCTTTCGCTACCTCGAGCAGTCCTATACAGATGGCAACAAACTATACCTCCAAATATGGCTCTGGTGAAGAAGTTGCTTGTTTTTATTAACGTTGCTTACACCATTCTGGTTCTAAACTATTCTGCTGTTGGTTTCATGGTTAGCACTTTCTCTTATTGGAGCAAACTATTTCAGAAACTGAAAATAGATATTTCTGGAGCCTAATGTTTCTCTTGTTCTATGTCATAGGTATTAAGCTTGCAGGAAACAATTGCTTTATATGGTAGTGTATATTACATTGGAACCATTGTACCCATATCATTGATCCTCCTTGGCAACATAATTAAACCAGCAAAGCCTGCCAGATCTAAAGCCCGGAAGGAACAGTGAGGTAGGATTTTCTCCTCCGATGTTTCTCTTTAGAGTTCCTGGAACGAGAGCAGGAGCATGGCAGATAACTGACCGTCTCCTCAACTGTTGCCCAATTTTTTCAACATTTCTTTTGATCTCTGACACTGTGACTCTGTCTGAATTTTAATTTCAATATAAACCCTGGGCATTACATCTTCATATCTACAAGCCCCATTGAGTTTACCGCTGTGCTGTGGAACTAGATATAAATGTTCAGTGGTAGGGGAAGGAAAATAAAATATTTTGAATACCAAGGCTTACAAAGCGAATGTTTTCAGCAGCCATTCTCTACCAGAAGGCCATTCAACAATTTTGTCTGGAATATGGTGGAGCATGAGTGGTGACATAATCATCTATGATTGGCTAATCAATAGAACTAATCTTCGCTGGAGTCCTATTGTGCTAAGTTTATGTTCAAATCTCGCTTTTGAATTTGTTGGTTCTTGGATAGGTTTTCCGGCTTCCACATTTTTTTCTTATGGCAAGTGCATGATTTTTGTGGAGGCGTATGGCCATTGGCCTCAGGTATTCAGGTCCCCTGTTTTATCATTCTATTTTCCAGAGCTTCGGTCAATGTCAATCGTTTTAGTTCTGGAGTTTCTTCAACGAATCCGAACCCGTATTGCGCGTTCTTCCTGGATTTGACAATTTTATCTGGATGCTTGTGAATAGTGGAATTTTTCAAGATCTGTTTGTTTTCTGGAAAGTAGTTTTTTTTTGGAAAGTAAATTTCAAGAAAGTGAATTATTTTTCGATGTTTGGTAGTGTAATGAAAAATAAGTTGGAAAATATTTTCCGGTGTTTGGTTATGTCATGGAAAATGAGCTGTAAAATAACTTATTAATGTTTTATTTTTTTCAAGTTTATTAAAATAATGAGTAACAAATCTTACAAATTAAAATTGAATGAGAATGGAAGTGAAAAAAAATATAATTTTATAAATTATCTCAAATAAAATAAATAATAATAAAAATAATAGAGATCAAATCTAAAAAATAAAAAAATTGAAAGATGAAGAAATTAAAATAATAATAATTAACATTTTATAAATTATTTCAAATAAAATAAGTAATAATTAAAAAAATGAAGATCAAATTTGATAGATAAAAAATTTCAATTAAAAAATGATAAGGGAAAAGCAAATAACAATTATAAAAATGAGGACCAAAATTAATATAAAAATTAAATTTTAAAGGATGGAATTGAAAAATAAATATTCAAAACAAAATATATATATAATAATCAAAAGTTTGAGGATCAAATTTGATATAATCAGTAAATAATATGATATTTTTAAATTTTTCACAACTTTCAAAAAGTGTTTTCTGTCCAAAATAAAAGAGAAATACTTCCCTGGAAACTAAGCTAAATTGTTTTTTTACTGGAAAGTATTTTTCATTGACCAACTTTTCTAATGGCAAACAAACACAGTAAATTTTAAAAAATTATTTTTTAAAAAACAAATTTAGCCCAAAAAAAACCCAGTATCTTGTCTGGTGGGTATAGGTACCAGCAAGTTTCTAAAAATTAGAGGACCTTGATGGGTTAACGTGGCTCCAACACAGGCAGGACCTTGAGGCTTAACACAATCACAACGGGACCTCAAATTACGCCATGGTCACCTCACTTCCTATGAACCACAAGTGCCGCCGGCACCGGAAACCCCCCCAAGTTGAAAGAGATCACAGTTTTGCCCTTTTATTGCTGAACTTCATGCCCCTGGTAAAATCTCCACAGTCAATCCTCAAACACAAGTTATAACATGAGTTCCGATCCTCAGTAGTGCCGCTGTGTTTGTCCTCATTTGAGATTGTGGTATAAATGAAAGTTTATCAAAATTTATTTTATTTATTAATTTTTTTATATTTTTGGATTCGTTCTGAATTATTAATATTAAAAATAAATTTTAAAAATAAAAAATTATTTTAATATATTAAACAATCGCTACTATCATATTTACAAACTCATGATTAATCTCCAAATGCCTAAACACACTTTAATTTATAGAATTCCTTGATCATGAGCAACTGTCCACCTACACAGTTACTGTTACCCAACATTCTTTACCAGGACTCTAGGGGCAAGTACTCCTTTAATAACCTTAAACCTTCAAACTCCTGTCCACGTGTTACAACTTGGGAGGTGATTTCATGAACTTTCCATGCTACCCTAGGTGACAACTTGCCTCTAGTCTCAGAAGCAACAGCTTGCAGCAGAGGATAGAACACTCAATAACAGCCATTCTTTGGTTACCCATAAAGAGAGAACAAAACACATCCTCTCATACATTTCTCTCCCAATCAAGAAAACTCTCTCCTCTGTCACTCTCTAATCCGCCACTCCTTATGGCTATTTCCGCCTCAACAACTACTTTCACCTCCACAAACCTCCTCTACCCCCACCACTCAACCACCACATCCACCACATCCACCCCTACTTTCTCCCTAACACCCACCTCGAAACTCCCCTCAAAATCCATCCTTTCGTCTTCTTTTCTCCCCACCCTCACTCCCACCTCCTCATCCTCCCCTCTCACCACCACCCGCCACCGCTTTCTCACTGTCCGTGCAGCTAGAGGGAAGTTCGAAAGAAAGAAACCCCATGTCAACATTGGCACAATAGGCCATGTAGACCACGGCAAAACAACTCTCACCGCTGCTCTAACCATGGCTTTAGCCTCAATGGGCGGCAGTGCACCAAAAAAATACGATGAAATCGATGCTGCACCTGAAGAACGCGCTAGAGGAATCACAATTAACACTGCTACTGTTGAATATGAGACGGAATCTCGCCATTATGCTCATGTCGATTGTCCTGGTCATGCTGATTATGTTAAGAACATGATTACTGGTGCTGCTCAAATGGATGGAGCTATTCTTGTTGTGTCTGGCGCTGATGGTCCAATGCCACAAACAAAAGAGCATATCTTGTTGGCAAAGCAAGTTGGGGTTCCAAATATGGTTGTGTTTTTGAATAAACAAGATCAAGTTGATGATGAGGAGCTGTTGCAGTTGGTAGAGTTGGAGGTAAGAGAATTGTTGTCTAGTTATGAGTTTCCTGGTGATGATATTCCAATTATTTCTGGTTCTGCCTTGTTAGCTTTAGAGGCTTTGATGGAAAATCCGGCTATTAAGAGAGGAGAGAATCAATGGGTTGATAAAATATATGAACTTATGGATAATGTTGATAATTATATACCAATTCCTCAAAGGCAAACTGATTTGCCATTTTTACTTGCCGTTGAGGATGTTTTTTCTATTACTGGTCGTGGGACTGTAGCTACCGGGAGGGTTGAGAGAGGGACAATTAAAACTGGGGATACAGTAGATATTGTGGGGTTGAGGGAGACTAGGAATGTAACAGTTACTGGTGTGGAAATGTTTCAAAAGATATTGGATGAAGCATTGGCAGGTGATAATGTTGGGTTGTTATTGAGAGGTGTTCAAAAGGCTGATATTCAGAGAGGGATGGTTTTGTCGAAGCCAGGGTCAATTACTCCACATACCAAGTTTGAGGCGATTGTTTATGTTTTGAAGAAGGAAGAAGGTGGTAGGCATTCTCCCTTCTTTGCTGGGTATAGGCCTCAATTTTATATGAGGACAACTGATGTTACAGGGAGGGTGGCTACAATTATGAATGATAAGGATGAGGAGTCGAAGATGGTTATGCCTGGGGATCGTGTGAAGATGGTGGTGGAACTTATTATGCCTGTGGCTTGTGAGCAAGGTATGAGGTTTGCTATCAGAGAAGGAGGGAAGACTGTTGGAGCCGGTGTTATCCAGTCCATTATTGAGTAGGTAATAAACTGTAGGAAATATGCTCTATCGGTACTTTTTGGATGGCATTGTCAAACTTCATATCTCAGCTTTGTGCAATTAAACTCCCGCCATTTTAGCAGAACTTTTGAGCCCCATGTCATATATTTTGCAATTTGTTCTTCTTTTGCACTTTGCCCTGATACTTAGTCTAGTTGGATATTGTCTTTGTGAAAATTCAATGTGGTAACTTAACCCTTTCTTGCTTTGGCTTCTAATTGCTGAATTTCAGTGAATTCGAATTGCATGTGTTGGGATGATGGAACAATCTATATTCATTTATCTGTTAATACTGCCCTTGCATTTGCTTGGTTCAATTAGTGTGGTGGTTTTTTCTTGTGTTTTTGTGGCATCATAATTGTGAATGCCATTGTTGATTAGATAGGCTATATTACCTCGACGTGCTTCTGCTCAGTGTCTTTGATCTGATTGTGTGATGGACTGGGGAACCATATCATCTCACTACTGTTTGTTCATATGTGTGCATTTTATGTGCTGCACTTGCTTTTAGATTCAGTTCGTCCACTGTCATTGTAATATTTTCAGTAGTGGGATGAAGATATCGTTTGAGACTTGAGAGTGTAGTTTTGACTGAAATAATTTATAACTAGATTGCTTTGTACTTGAGCAAATAGGACCTCTGAAATGGGTTTTTCTCTTTTCTGTATCAAGTGTAAGGTTATTATTTGTACTTTGTTTGGGAGGGCAAAGGAACATTTGAAGACTGAAAATTAGGGGCCAATCTTCATGCTTATGTTTTCGCAATGCTAAAAATTAACTCCCAAGTTAGTTTACATAGCAAGCAGCCAACTTTTTTCTGGTGATTGGACATGTGTTTATGCACACGAGTATCCATAGATGGTGGAGGTGCCAAGGCTTCCAGGCTTCCAGCACTAAAGTGTGTTCCCAGTTTAAAATTTTTGGAATTCTTAAAGGTCTTGTTAGATAATTTTAGAGTTGCTTAGGATTTATACGAATATTACCTGAAAATCAAATGTTTTTTTTTGCTTTAAATAATTACTTCAATGTTGGGTTGTCACAAATTTAAAGCTGTTTAGAAAAGAGATTTCTATGCTTTTGAATGCTAGTTTTTTTTTTATGTATTTTCTAGGTGTTTTGACTGTGCTATTTTCTACTTACTACATAGAAAATAAGAAAAAACATTTTATTTACAAAGAAATTTAATTTTTTTTATAAATAATAAAATATCAATTTGCCTCTTAAATAATATTATATATATTATTTCAGGATAATTTGAGAAATTTATTCAATTAAATTTCTATTTAATGTTTTTAGTTTTTTAGATCTAAAATTGTAATTCTATGAATAAATTATATTTTAATCTTTAATTTCTAAAATTTATTTACAATTTAGTCACACTTGATTAATAATTCTATTTTAATTTTTGATCAATAGTTTTTATGTGTGTGACTTATTAAGTTTTCTAATAAGTTAATCCAAATATAAATAACAATTCTAAATAAAATAAGATTAAATAAATTAATTTATTATCAATTGAACAATTGATTAATTTATATTTGAAAATCAAGTGCAATGTCTAGCGACATTAATGTTTTTAAAGCAAGAAAAATCTAAAACCCGATTCATTGACTCGATCAGGTTCAATAAATTTAGTTAATTTAATAATATGATTAAAAAAAGCATTGACAATGAACAAAGAGAAAAAAATGATAATAATTAACTATAAAAATTGAGCTATCAATACTCGGAATGAGAAGAAAAAAAAAGCTCATTAAAGACTTAGTATCACTTAACCATGGACGCCACCTCGCCACCATAAAGATCTCATTGAAATAGTTATAACATCACTGCAAAAAATTGCACAGCGACAGTAAAAAAGAGCGCAAATACCATAAGAGCAATGACTCGGAAAATAAATCAAATAAAATATCATGAAGTGAGCATCTCATGTTTACATTTGATCAATTAATTTAATTTAAAAATAAAATTTCTTTTAAAAAAGAATAATAAATACAAAACCCAGAGATAACCTAAATCATTTTCAAAAAGAGTGAAAAACCATATAAAAATAATAATAACAAAGTTTAATATCCAATTAAATAAAAGCCAAAGAATAAAACTAAAAAAATATAAACTAAAAAATAAAAAATAAGCAAACCTAAATAAATTTCTTAAACTAAAAAAACATGCCTTGTGCCTGTGCCTATCAGTGGGCCTGATTTGGTCAGGAACCCATCTTATCTTTTGGTTGAGCCATCTATTATGGAGAACTCGATGGTTTGACTATAATGGGTTGCTCTCTGGGCCTCGTTCACTTGTCCAAACAAGTAATATGGATGGGATGGGATTTTGTTTTCAGCATACATTTGTATGTATGTATGTAATGGCAGCATTCCAAATATTTGACATTGACAACAAAACAATATGCTTTGAATAATATTAATAATGTCAACACCGTTACTCTAACCTTACAACTAAGCAAACATAAACATACAGACAGACAAGGGCTACAGATTTTTCTTTTCTTTTTGTGCCTGTCAGAAGACTTTGCCTTACCATGTTCCTTCCTCCTCCTCCTACTCCTACGTTATTATTATTATTATTATTATTGCCTTCCAGTTCGTAGAAAACGACTGCCTCTTACTTTGGCTCTCTCTCTCTCTCTCTCTCTCTCTCTCTTTCTTTCTTCTTTCGCACATGTTCATTCACCCCAGTTAGATGGAAATCTAGTTTTTATTAATATTAATTGGAAGGATAAAGCTAAACTGGCAATAGGATCCTCTCCCTCTCTCGAGGTCTTGTGTTCGAGCCTCTTTTTCATAATAAAAACAGGAAGGAGTTGGACAAACTTTTATCCTAGAATTTACTTATTAAGCTAAAAAAAATGGTTATAACTATGGAGAGATCAAGAAATAGCAGTTCTGTCAAACTTTATTTATCAAATATATCTTTGATTTAGGTAAAAAAAGAGATTTGCTCTGCGCGCTTCCCTCCATTTAACTCACACCTTTTTTTTAATGGTTAAATTTCCCATACCATATAAACAAATGTCAACGTTTCCATTTTAATTTCGTCTTCTTCATTACAAAAATAATTTCCAAAAACAAAAAAAAATCCTTTCTCCGTTCTTTAGTTCTGTATACATAGATTAGATTCTTCTCCTTCGCTGGCCATTCGTCCCCCCCCCCCCCCCCTTCTCTCCTCCTTGCTTGCTTCAGCAAAGATATCACATCTCTCTCTCTAGCAATATTTCTCCATTAACCATCCTCTCAATATATAAAAAAACATTATTTTGTTTACAAAATCACCACTGTCTTTTTGTATAAACATGTTTTCTTTCATGTAAAATACCCTTCTTGTATTTATAGCAGTTCAGTATTGAGTCCAAATATTACACGCCATGTTCTTTGAACTCAGCAGTTGTTAAACTGGGAAGCACTGCTTGAGATCAATGATGAGAACTTTCTTAGAGATCTAAGGTTCTTTCTTTCTTCTCATCTGCGTTTATCTTAAGCCTCAAGGCAAGTTCAGGGATATATGTAGATGGAACCAATGAAGTCAAAGATTAAGGGGATGTTTACTCAGCGGGGTAAGGAGGACTTTTTTGTTGGCAGAGGCAATATGAATTTTGTTGAAGAATGGGAAATTAGGCCAGGAGGAATGTTAGTTCAAAAGAGAACTACTGCTGATTCCAATCACAACTCTGTTCCTGTTTCCAACATTAAAGTTAGAGTCAAATATGGTTCTTTATGTCATGAAATCAGTATCAGTTCTCAAGCAAGTTTTGGTAATTTCATAATTCTTAGATCACCGTGTCTTTGTTTATATTGATGATACTTTTGACTTGATATTTTTTAGAATGATAAATATTAAGGAGTTGGTTTCTGGGCTACAGGTGAACTGAAAAAAATGCTAGCGGAACATACAGGAGTGCACCCTCTGGATCAAAAGCTGATATTCAAGAAGAAGGAGAGAAATTCGAAGGCGTATTTAGATGTTGCTGGAGTGAAAGATGGATCCAAAATTGTGTTAATTGAGGACATTACCAGCCGCGAAAGGCGTTGTCTTGAGATGCTCAAATCTGCTAAGATAGAAAAGGGTTCGAAGTCATTGCAACAAGTAAGCTTGGAAGTTGACCAGTTTGGTGATAAGGTAAGTAAACTTTACTAGAGATAAAGATTACACGGGTGCCTCTAGCAGATATCAGATTTTAAAGTTTCTGAGAAATTCTTTTTATTGCAATTTGGTAGGTGACATCCTTGGAAACAACAACTTCCAAAGGAGGAAAAGTAGCAGAGAAAGACGTGGATGGTTTGACTGAAATCTTGATGGCAAAATTAGTAGCATTGGATGGGATTTTTGTTGAGGGAGACTTGAAGTTGCAGAAGAGAATGCAGGTATTATGGGACTTCTAATTGGTCTACTAGCTTTCTTGTTACACATTTCAATTCGATTAATGTTCAAGTTCTTGCTTTGCCTTGTCTTTCATGAAGGAAAGGAAAGTTCAGCAGTACATTGAAGCTCTTGATAGGCTCAAGTTAAACTATTCTACTGCCAATACCAGTGGAGGCAAAATCCCATTGCAGCAACAAGATAATTCAACTGGGAAAATGCCAATACCAAAGCAAAAACAGTCAGTTCAGTCCAAACAGCAGAATGCTACAATGCAAATGCCAACACAGAAGCAGCAGCGACCAGTATTGAGTAATTCCGAGTCTTTTGTGGTCACAACAGCATGGGAAACTTTTGATTAAGCTGTGGAGATAATGTTTCCACGAGTTCTTAGCTGAAGTGGGAGCAATTTAAAGAAAAAGGACGGTTAGCTATGCTTGGATTTCCATTTTTCTGTCACTTTTGTTTCTTTACTCATTCCTTGCTGTTTTAGATTTATGATTTGTTTTTCTTTTTTGAAAATAAACTAAATTGGCTCTTAGCAAATTGTATATAGCATATAGCAGAAGGTGCACAGCGAAGGGAGAATTTCTTATATGTACCACATTATGTTATAGAGTAGTTGTAAATTCGGGCAAGTGGAATTATATTTTGAAGATGTTGACTCGATGGTGGTGTGGCTCGGGACCACAGAACACCTAATCTTGTGTTCATACTTCCTGTATTTTACCAAACAGTTCAATAAAAGTTATTTTGAAACTAATACAAGTTAAAAAATAATATAATTTAAACACAATCATAATTATAAATATTAATTTTGTAACCACAATTATTGAAAATAAACAATTGCTATTATGGTTGTTGCAAAATCAATATTAAAAAATAGTTGTTAATTCTTAATAGTAATTATATTAATTTAAATTATGTTATTTTTATAGCCCGTGATATTTTCCAAATTTTGTTTTACCTGTGTTGTTTTTCTTTTATAAAAAAAATCCTCATACCTCATAGCCTACTGACTCATCGGTAATTAACGGAGAAAAAAAAATCTTACTGTCTTGGGACCGTTACTCCAATTAATCAAATCCACTTTATTCAGTCATTTATTGCCTGTAGCAGATTTAGTACACAGTACTCATCTGAGGAGAAGTAAATAATTTCTGATTCGGATCATAGAGATTCTTCGTTTCTATATATATACAAGGGGAAAAGGAGAGTAGGGGGGTAATATTTATGTAATAATTAGGATAAAACAAATCATTCCAAAATGATAGAAAGGTAGACTTGATATTGGAAGGCAGGACACATAGCGTTGGAAAACAGGTAGAATGGTTAATCATCTCAAAGGCAACATGTTTAAGCGTTGGTTAACGTAAAATTCCAATTAAACACATAGATTAAGTTACCCCCGGAAAAATTCTCCATCACAGCTGTTCTCCCTCTTGCTGAGAGAAAAAGATCGATGTCATATTGTCTTGGTTTACAAAACTATTGGCTTGACGTGATGGGAGTACCAGTTAGAATCAAGAATTCAGAGACATGCACATGGATAGGTTTTGCTGGTGAAGTTTGAGGTGACATGATGTCAAATTTTACTCATGCATAGAAAAATCAATTTCATGCAATCCTGCTCAGTGATTATGAAAGCTTTTATTAAATAGTTCAACCTAATAATTGAACCTCTAATGCCAGCCAGTTGTGAATAATCAAGTCTGAGAACTTTTATTAAACAGTTCAACAATATTTTTAACTTTTATTTAATAGACTTAAAGTGGATGTTAGAAAAAAAAGGAGCGAAAGGGCTGTCTATTTTCGTTTTCTTAATTTACCAGAAATCTCAGTAAACGTGTTATCATCTAAGGTGATGGTGCCAGAAAGAAGGAACAAAAAGCAAAGAAGAAGAAAGAGAAGAGGCCCAATGGTTACTCGACTAGGCAATAATAATACCTCGAGTGGATTCAAAACATCCCTGAGAAACTTTACCAGTCAGAGGGAGAACATCATGAGGAATAAGAAATGCAAGAACCGAGAGGGATTCTATTCATGTGATGCCTAAAAAGTAGCTGCAAACTCAAGGTAATTCTCTCGAACATGCCAAGAACTCCCAGTTAATTAGCTTTGGAGTAAAGAAAAAGGTAGGGGCCATCCTTGTTCCTTCTTTTCTTTGTTCTTCCTTTCGTTTTCCCTGTGGACAAATGCATTTGATAGCATCAGAGTTTCCCTTCTGTATGATGGGGCACACTTGCGTTTCCTAACTTTATTTCATGCCATGAGGGGAAAGCAAGGGTTTTGCTTTTTGACAGGTGTTGCTGCGAGGCTTTGACTAACTCTTAGGAGATGGGCCTCTTGCATGTGAACTGGAAATGAGGATGCAAGATGGTACCCCAAGAAAGTTGCCGATCTACTTTCTTAAAAAACAAGGTTATTAAACTTAGACATTGATATGTTGGACTTTATCAGTCGGTAGTGACATTACCCTAACAGCATTAACATTAAGGAAACACCTATATGACATGGGATGAATCTTACTTCATATGTAGTGAAGCGTGTTAATATATTCTTTGTTTCGTAACTCAATTGGTTAGTATGTATCATATAAACCGTTCTAGGTTCGAGCTATGCCGGGAGTCATATTTTCATTTATACGTTTAAAAACACTAAAATAAGGTAATAATGTTTTTTTTTTTTAATCAATAATTAATAGTTTTATCTAGCAGTTCAATTGGTTAACGTGTGAGTTTTAGCCAAAGATCACTGGCTCGAGTTACGGTGTGAGTTATATTAATTTTTATGCCACATATAGCCTGTCATTTTAAAAAAAATAAAAGAAGCGGTGAATGACTTGGGCTTTTTAACAAACTCAGCCATGTTGGGCCATTTTAGCCTGCATTTGGGCTATCTTTTTATTAGATTTTTAGGGTTTTTCTTTTTCTTTTTATTCTTTAATGTCAAGTTTTTATTGAATTTTACCCTTTTTAGGGATAACATAGGAGTACAAATGTTGTAAATACTTAATGACACATAAATTTTAGTGCTAAAAAAAAATATTGTTGCAAAGGCGCTCATATAATAACAACTTATTTAACCTAACTTATAGGAGTTTTTCATAAACAAGTAAAGTGGGAGCTAAAAATAAGTAATAATATTCAACCAACTTCATAAAGTCCTTCCTAAAAGGTTATGAAGCCTGATAGGATAGTGGTTGGAAAACAAATTAAATGTTCATAAAAACCCGCAACTATTCAGGTTGTATGTGAAATTAAGATTATAAAAAGATGTAAACTTATATTTTTGATAGAAAAATATAAAAATGAAACATATTATAAAGTGTGGATATAGATGCATGTAGTCTAGAATTAGTAGTAGGCGTTGGTAATATGATGTAGGTCCTAGGCATTTAGGCCGGGAAAATTTGTATAAATTTCGTAATGTTAATATTTAAAATAAAGATCTAACCTTAAACTTCTAAACTAAAAGGGAAGGCTTTCTTGACTATAATAAACTCACAACAAGAATTGTTAATTGATGCAGAGGAATCTAGGAGGGTTTAAATATTTACAGTGAAAAAATTCATGGTTGAAAAGAAAGATTAGGTGGTTGATACTGTAGAAAAGGTAAAACTTGTACTACTAGAATAGTCCAAGAACCCTAATTTTTTAAAAAAATTACAAGAATAAGTAAAGTATATTTGTTAATTATGCTTTTATAAAATGAAGATTACTCATACTTAATAAAAGATTCCAAATACAAAATAAAAATTACTCAAGGCTTCACTTATTAATTAGACATATATAAAAAATAAAAAATATATTTATTTTTAATATTTTAAAAATCTTATTTATAGTTTTATCCATGTCTCTCATTCTTTTTAAATCGGCTTTGACAGCAATGTTGTAATAGCTCGACATTTGATAAGTGAAGCATGTTTTCCTTAATTAAACAATGTTCATTGAATGATTTAATTAATCCTTCGATATGTACATGTGACTAGTTGTACTTGTGCTTGATAGAATACAAATTAAGTTTATTTAAGGCATCAACTAAAGTTTATTTAAGCATCAACTAAAACTTGTAATATTTGTAACTTGGCTTTCATGTCGGAAGTTTGTAAAAAATGCTGTTTTTTATTTTATTTTATTTTTTTATATATAGCTTCGTGCGAGAAATAGTGACTCCAAAGTGAGGAGCTATATATTCGAAGAAATTGGCAACATCTTCATGTAATAAGCAGTTAAATTATATATAAGACTTGCTGCTGCTTTGGAGATTAATCCCAACCTCCGTCGTCACCTTGTGCAATTTGGCACATACGCTAACGTGGATCCATGTCGGTTTCTGAAAAGTTGGTGGTTATCTTTCCAACTCCAGTCATGGCTTCTTAATGGTAAGCTAGTTAATCCCATGGAAGGAATTGGCCACGACTCTCTATCAGCTAAGACAGAGAGCAATACTTATCGTCCCAGGGTATTAGCCTGCAATCAATCAAGCGAAGCTTTGATCAATTCCATCTCGTTAGGAAGTATTTAATTGGTATGATTGTGCTAAAGTGTATTCATGTTATAAGTAGATTTTAACCTACAAAATAAGGATGCTTGTTAATTTCTTAATTTAAGGTAGATTTAGCCTAGGCAATAGGAATTCACGTCGTGAACTTCTATATATGAGACGTCAAAAGCCCGCGTCTTAGAAATTTTTTGACTTCGGCAATAATGAAGCAGCTCAAGACGTAGCCTAGCGCATCATGGGCTGTCTTTAAGAAGAGAATGTACGTTCTTGTTTGTGCTAATTAATGTCCTTAAAAGCCTGTTTTCTTGTAGTGTTGGGTACTATTTTCTTTCATCAAGAGCAGCCGTACTGAGTGTGTGGATTTAAAATGGGTACTATGCATGGATAATCAGCTCCGAGTCATGTATATAGAAGATGCCCTCTTCTCTGTATTGCGTGATGTTTCATCCTCCTATACGATCATGCAAATGAAACAGAGCCTCACATGATCATGTCGTTAATATTTGCATACTTCCACTGAACAACTCATACAGATGGGGACCGAGCAGACGACATGCAAAGAGCAGAAGGCATTATCAAGCTTTATAGTTTATGATTAATAAGACAGCATAAATGGGTGCTTGTGATTAGTAGGCTTTGGACTCATTTGTGCACGAACATTTTTGATGATGCTTACATGAGAACAAAACGTCTATTTGTTAGCAAAAACACATGGCAGCGCAGCTTATGAAGATGATAAAAGCTGATTCTAGCTAGAACCAACCAATTCGTTCTGTCATTGTTGATTTCCACGGACCTTAAAACAGCTTATCATCAAAATTAGGAATTCAAGGGACATTCAAACACCACCCATTCAAGGCAAACAGGTTCATCCTTGAGACATAAGAATAAGGGCCAACTTGACTTCCTCTTTCTAGAATTCCCTCGGCTCAGTTTCGATATGGCACCGGTTGTTAGACTCATGGCACTGGTTTATATAGATTCGCCCTTTAAATCTGGATATGGGCTAAAGGGTACAGGGTATGAAATAAAGGACATAATCTGTCAAGTCGCCCACCACCCCATATATATAAGAGTTCCCTTGTTTTCTCTTGAGAGAAGAAGAAGCAGCAAAAACGACTAGATCCTTTCACGCTACTTTAAAATGAATGACATGATTTTAATAAATATTTGTTGTCCAAATTAAAATATAGCAAATAATAATTAGACTCGTGAGTATACATGTAGTTTATATCCACGTAATATATTTATAAGATTATGGTAAAATATTTGCTATCATAAAAAAAATGCAATCACTTAATATCTTTCGGGTGCTACTAAATTTTCTCCCAAAACTTTGTTAGTTCCACTATTTGACTTTCTAAAATGAATGCCGTAAATCCTCCCATTCATCTTTATTTTGTGCAAATAAACATCAATGACAGCTGGTTGTACGTAGAAATAATAAAGTTGATAATACATTTAAAAGCACTCATATATATTTTTTTAAATTTAAATTATTGAATTCAAAATAGATGATAAAATTTAGAACATGCATGACCAAATCATTTCCCCCCTCTGAACAAATATATATGCTCTGGTATTTATCATGCATGAACTTTTAATAAAATAGTGGTAATCATTTCATTAATTTATTAAATATAGATTATAAAACAGGCTCGTTTTTTCTTTTCCAAATGACTAGTAAAGCTGCCATGTGCTTAACACTTGTCTTCAAAATCTCCATTTATTTAGGGAGGGAGGGGCAGCATTACATTAAAAAACGTGTCACCATGGATTTATCACCTCGAATTCATTGTTTTCTTGTATGTTCCAGAAAACAAGCAAAATTTATCGTCAATCACGCAATTGAAAAATGTTGCTCATGACCAAGATTGTTGAAAAGATTGAAGCAAAGCTCAACTTAATTTGCTGTTAACACCATGCTTTGGGAAAATATGAGCGATCTGTATTAAGTTGTTGCTATTTAATTAATTGATAGTGTGATTAATCTCTTAACTTCAACGCTTTGCAAGCATGCTTAATTTCCTGGTCAAGTTTTACAAGTACCTCTTGACATTTCTGTTGTTCTTAATTTCCTGCTGGCTGTACAGATAAACGTTCCATCTAATCCTTCTGTTGTAGGGTGTTAGAAATGTGATAGCTAGTTGTTTTTTGTTTTTTATTTTAAAATATATTAAAATAATATATTTTTTTATTTTTAAAAAATTATTTTTGATATCAGCACATCAGAATGATTTAAAAACATATTAATTTAAAATAAAATAATAAAAAATAAAATAAAATTTTAAAAACATTTCCAAAACACAAATGCTAATAAGAATTTTTCTGACATCTTCTAGAATGGTCAGTTGATCGACTGCTTTGAAATCTTATAAATAATCAATTTTCAGATTAAGAGACAGAGAAGCTTTCATGTTGGAGATAAAATGGTAGATCCTTTACAAGGGAGATGATCGTGACGAGATTGAGAAACTACAACATCTTTGTTACGCGTTACAATAGGTTTGATCAATTTTGATAGTGTAAGAAAATATTCATGTGGTATTAATGTTTTTTCTAATAAAAAAAATTAAATAATAAGGATGGATTTTACATGACCTGATTGATTTTGTGGGTAAAAAAAATTTAAATTATTGATAAAAATATAGTTTAACTCAAAATAAATATTTAAAATGATATTTTTTTTATAAATATTGAGACAATAGCATGTTTGATTGATTAGAGTTAATATATTTAACCTGTGAATCCGTATATCGGATGATAAAATCATAATAACTCTATAAAAAATGAATTAAAATAAAATATAAAATTTAATTTTTAATAAACTCAATATTGAATGAAGAAATTAAAAATTAAAAATTAAAAAAACCATATTATTTTAAGTTCTATAACAAGTTATGTTAACTTGCCTTGTATATGTTAATTGTTATAATTCAATTTCATATATATAAGTAAATTACTTTGGTTTATATTTATGCATGCTATGGATTTTGTGTTAAACTAAACAATTATCTAATCTGCAGGAGGCCAAAAATGGCCAACGGGATACACACGCAGAGCAACTATACGGCCCATAAACAGTGCGAAGACACTCTGGTTGGGTTGACTTTGATTTGTGTGTGTCACAATAATGGACTGCTATGTGCATGCACACAGAGGTGATCACGTGGCTAGCTAGGACGGCCAACATGCCTCGTGTCTGACATCCAAGTGTACAGGCATGGGTGCACGACCCATCCATGTGGTATATTGTTAGGCAGATCGTACTACTGGGGGGCCATGGCCTCGCTAGAAATTCAAGATTTCCCCCCTAATAATTTTGTTTAATATTCAACATTATTATTATTATTATTATTAATGGAATGGGATTGATCATTCATTTATGCAGTGCATAATTCCATTGAAATAACTACAAAAAAGAGAGTATATTATTAATGTCCAGGCTGCTAGCCAAGACTTTCTAGGCCATGCTTCTCACCAAAACAATAATGACCGGGCTAGTTTTTTAAAATTCTTTATAAAAATCTAGTTGTTTTTATGTGTTAAAAATATTTTTTAAAAATTAAAATTATTTTAGTTCCTTTAAATTAATATTTTTTGATATTTTCAAATTGTTTTGATATTAAAAATAATTTTTTAAAAAATAAAAATTATAATTTTAATGTATTTCTAAATAAAAAACATTTTAAAAAACAAATATTATCTTACTCGAAAAAAAAAATCAACCTCTGCTGCTGCTTTTTATATATTCCTCAACCGACTTTGAATGTATTATGGAACTTTGACAACTTAAATGGCTGGATTTAACGACAGTTCCATCGTTATATAATTCAGTCAACCTACAGTGCTATATATAATTAATGCCTTTAATTTAAAACTGAGGTCCACAAGTCCGATCAGGTGTTTTAGCAATAGTCAAGATCTAAATAATTCCGTAACGGGCTTGCTTTATTGCCTTCTATAATCCAGGAAAAAAGAAGAAGAAATTCTCCGATTTACTTCCCCTGATTAGAATATCCGATCTGGGTTTATCAATCTTACTCATGGTGCCGTGCTGTTTGCGAATTCCTTGGAATGTTTTAATTAAATTGCCCCGTTAACGTATATGGTGCAACCCTAGTTTAAGTACTTATTAAAGATGAATAATGCATCCATTTTATGAGAACTTTATATGCATTTTTTCTTTTTCTTTTTTAATTTATTTTTTTTACTTTATTTTAGAAAGCCAAAATATGACTAAAACATTTCTTTTTATTTTTTATTTATTTATGTTGAATTTGATAATATTTTTTTTATAAGTTCTTATGTATTTATCAAAATTTTCATGAGAGAAATTAAATTGAGAAATCATATCTATGAAAAGAAAAATACATATTTACCCCTTCAAGTGTGTTTCATGAACAAATTCATAATTATTCTCTCCATTATATGTGATTTACAAGGCGCAGATACTCACTATAGTATTTGCTAATTAATTTAAGATAAAAGAATTTAATTATTTTTTCTTTATTTTTTTAAATAAAATCAAAACTCTGGGGAGTGCGAGCAAAAATTTTGAAAAAAAAACAGAGATTCCATATGCATATAAATAATAAGAAATAGAAAAATTCTTTAAGCAATTTTTTTTAAATTGTTTTTTTAACTTTGATCAATTTTTTCTCTAAAATTAGAACCAATAGAAAGGAATCTAACATGTATCCCTCTCTATACCTTTAAAAGTTAAAATTAACGATTATTTAAATCAATTATAAACGGGGAGTCTTTATTAAAAAATATATATATTATAATTACCTCTACTATAACTAAACCCACCAATATATTAATATCACAGTCAGGCGTGAGAGAATTAATAATGCATTAGAACGAGCTTGAATTTGTTTATAAAATTAAAGGGTACTTAAACAAAAAGAAACAGTGATTAAACTATAAGCTACCAACTAATTACGCATGAACGCAGCCGTCCCGGTCCCAACTAGGCATGTTGGTATTTTTTTTTTCCTAACATGTATTATCAATGTTATCATAAGAACTCCTCACTCAATTAACATACTGTCAATTATAAATTCCATCTTAATTTTTTTTAATTATTTGCTTTTGATCATCCGAGCCCAATATTTTTATACAGTCTAAGTTTGATTTAATAAAGTAAAAACAGAAAAACATTACTAGAAGTAGCCGCCGGCCTTGCTATGTATATGGGACGGCCGTTCCATTTTTCCAAAAAGACGACGGTCGGTACACTTGGCTGCCTGCTTTTTGCTAAGAAATGTTTTGGCAGCTCATTAATCTATAGGATAAAAATAATCGATGACGGCTAATATATGGTATGGTAAAAGGGTGCGTGTGCAATCTATATATCTTTTTCTATTATTATTAATATAAATATACAGATTAATTTATACATATCACAACAAATTTATATATATATTTTTTTTTAGTTTAACATGAGTGTCCGGGCTAGCTTGCGCACACCTCGACTAATCCCACGAGCCCTGAAATTAACGACCATGTAAACCTCCAGTGATCATCACTCGAATCTGAGACCACAGAGGAAACAAACCTCTTGTCCCAAGCTTTTACTATATAGTTACAACAAATTTATATCTTAATCCATAAGGTATTGACTTCGTGCTTTTGTAAATTAGTCATATATGGAGCAGACGTGTGTGTGTCCTTGATTTGTGATGAGCAGACGGGCAATGACGCGGCCGTCTTTACAATCTTGATTCCCAAATTTCAATTTTATCAATAAAATCTAAATTCATCTCTTAAATTTATCTTTTTACTAATTAAATCTCAAATAAAATTAATTTAATTCATTAAAAATATAATCAAATCCTTATACATAATTAAATATTTTAATTTGATCT
Organism: Populus trichocarpa; assembly: GCF_000002775.5. Lineage (NCBI taxonomy): Eukaryota > Viridiplantae > Streptophyta > Magnoliopsida > Malpighiales > Salicaceae > Populus > Populus trichocarpa. The sequence goes on along the minus strand of NC_037287.2, from coordinate 14,248,582 downwards.
AAATTAATTATTAAGAAGCATTAAAATTTTAATTTGACATATCAAAAATTAATTATGTCTATAAATTTAATTTTTATGCAAATTCATTTAATAATCATTTAATTTGATCTTAAATTTATATTATTTTTTTATTTTTGGGTGCAATGGAGTACGATTAAGCTCTAAATTTCTCTCAAAATTCTAGCTTGATTATTCTGTATATATTTGAGACCTTCCTCTATTAATTTTATCAAATTACTAGTCTTCTTGTTATTATTGTTTTTTTATTTTTTACAAGGAAAAAGGTAAATTAGGGAATAATACAAAACTAAATTATGACAGTTATAAGAATAATTAAATTTAATTAGTTTAATTTTAATAAAAATTCATGTTATGTGAATGATTGTGTTTAATTGTGCGAGTTGGGAATGAATTGCGACCAAAGTGTTTTGTTTTCCGGGCGGCAGGGAGGTAGAGGCTGAAAAAAATTACACTGTGCTGGATTTCTAAATAATATTTGGATTGTGATATTTTATTTTTTGTTTTATTGTGCCAAGTTCCCGGAAAACTCCGTAGAAAATCAGAATCCCACGCGTTAGTTACTTGGATATTTGGAGAAAAGAATGGAATGGGCCGTCTAATGTACAGTGTGTAAATTGTTTATATTGTGGCCGCAGGTCCTTGTACCTCAACCGCGCTCATGTCCCCCTTTCAAAAGACACCTACGGTCAACCTCTTTTTCCAACTGAAATAAATACGTGCTTTGATATTTATAACAGCATTAAATATCATCCCATGCAAACTTAAATGTGTTGTAAGTTTCTTTTTTTATTATTTATTTAGAAGAGATTTAATTTTTTTTCTCCAGAAGAAGAAGTCTATAATTGACAGTTGAGTTATAATTTAATTAAAAAAATACAAATCTTTTTATGGATTATGGAGAATATTGCAACCATGTGGCTAAACATTTATTTATTTTTAATTGCCTCAATTAATTTTATTCTAAGAAATTTCTCAAAAAAATTTAGAAAAGGAAGATAATTTTCAATGAAAAAGATATATAGGTTTTTAAATTATTTTGCTTAATATTATTTCTTTGAAATAACGATACACAACCATTATTAAGTTGGGCTATTTCTTTTTTTTACGGGCATATATATATTTGTGTTTTTAAATTGTACACATTGAGTTAATTTCTTCTTCTACACAAAAACGTCATTACCCTTCCATGATTTAACCTTCTTTCATTAGTCAAGTTGGTTCTAACATAGTGTGTTATATGCAAAAATGAAAATAAATGAGAAGGCACAAATCTGCTCAGGAAAAAAAAAACTATACTGAATTATTCAGAGGAAGATAAAAAAGAAAGAAAGGGTCATGGTGACCCGATCCAAAGAGGGGGGGCTAGGTGCGAGAAGAGTCGTTTTTGGAGTCGGCAGCCATAAAGGTTGGCCAGTCAAACTCCTTGGCTTCTCTACCCCACGCGATGAGCTGCTTGTGGGCGTACACTTCACACTGGAATCTCAAGTTTTAGATTCCTGGGAGCCTTCCTGAATAGGAAATTTGTTATGCGCCAGCCTCCTTTCCCAAAGAACACACTACCATCCGGACAAAAGAACAAAAAGAAAATCAAACAGCAAAAATATATTCCCATTGTTACTTTCTTTGTATTTGAAGCAACTAATATATTCCCTATCTCTAAATTTCAACTAGTTTCATGATCTCTTTACAAAGTACTGCAAAAATTTAAGAATAAAGGGAATCTTAGTGATAGCTGCTAGGAAAGATCGCCGAAGAATGAAAACTCACCCCATCATCCTCGCAGGGGTTTACGGGAGACAATGTGATGGCACGAACATCAATTGAAATTCGTGAGAAAATATGTGGCATCATCACATCGGTTACCAATCAAACCAATGAATCATTACCATCTAATGAGCTGGATGAATTCTTGGGATCTTTCAACTTCTCATCCTCTTCGTTGTGGTCAGCATCGTTAGATACATTTCCAGTTAGTTCCTTGGCTCTCTGGGCTTGGCATTCCCAATCTGTTCTAGCCAGAACGAACAACATGGTCACGACACATGAGCCCTGGGCAGCTAACAAACCCAACCAGAGTCCTTTAAAATCAAAGCCAGCATAAAAACTCAACCAAACAGCAACAGGCATGCCCACAAGGTAAAAGCATCCCAAATTGATATTTGCACCTATTTTAGGCCTTGCCGTGCCTCTCAAAACACCACAACCTGTTGTTTGCGGGCAATTTCCAAGCTCACAAAGGCCAATTATAGGCAAAACCATTGATGTCAATGCAATAATCTCTGCATCTTGAGTGAACATGCTAGCCCAAATCTTCCTCACCATGACAGCAAAACACAATGCTGCAAATCCCAAGACAAAGCTTGAAGAGAGACCAACAGTAGCAGCAAGCTTGGCCTTTTGAGGATTATTAGCACCTAGTTCATTGCCAACTCTTGTTGACACACCAAAGCTCAAAGAAGATGGGAAAATGTATATAAAAGCTGTGGTTTGAATTAAGATTCCCATTGAAGCAACGGTAGCTGTTGGATTTAACAATAGCCCACAGAGTAAAATCATGATCTCATACCACCACCATTCAAGGCAAACCGAAATGCAGCTTGGAATTGCCAAATTCAATAAAGATCTCCACCCTTTTAAGCATTCCAATGATATCCCACCCCAAGTTTTCTTGGACACGCCAGAGATCATAACGTAAATGACCAATGATCCTACAAGACTGAAGTTGGTCCAAACTGCGCCTAACGCAACGCCTTTGATTCCAAGATTGAATACGGAGACAAGAAGGTAGTTAACAGGTATGTGAAGAAGAATAGAAAGGGTTGCACAAAATGTTAGAGGCAGAGTAATTGACTGACTCCTGAGATATATACGCAAAGGATGCAAAATGGATTGAGCAACAAGGTCAGGGAGGGAGTAAAGAATGTAGAGTTGTGCTTCCGTGGAAATATCATCTTCTTGACCACAAAAGAGAAGGATCTTTTTCATGTTGAACCACAATAAAGCAATAGGGATGGAAACTAAAAAAAGCAAAAGAATTGTTCTTTGCAATGCGAGGCCAAGAAGTTTGTATCTTTTGGCACCAAAAGCCTGTCCACAAATGGGTTCCATTCCCATGGAAAGACCGGAGAGAATAGAGTAGCCGGTGATGTTAGCAAACCCAATTGCCAGCGAGCCACCTGCTAAAGCCAGTTCTCCTTGGCGACCGAGAAAGAGCATGGAGATCATGGAGCGAGAATAGAGTAAAAGACCAGTTAATATCATTGGAAGTGCTATGTTGGCTATGCATCTTGCTTCTCTGATTGCAAGAGCGAGGTGAGTCCTCTGTTGATTTTCAAATGTTGGGTCCTTGGGGATCAAAGCCGTTATTAGCCTGTCAGATTCCTGTACTTTGGATGATGGGTCTATTTTGCATTTGCAAGAATGAGAAGGTGAAGATAACTGGCACATCTTGTGGACTTAATCGAGAGAGAGAGGGGGAGAGGTGATTTGGGGTTTTGGGGGATTTGAGAGAGGGGAGTCAAGGAGAGGTTTAAATGGAGAGCTTGTTTGGGCACATATGACATCGTGATCTTTACTCTCTAGACGGCTTTTTTAGACCGATAAAAAAAGAAAATTAAAAAACAGGAGGAAAGATGGGATATTTATTACTTCGTCAGAACTTGAGTTCCAACCGAGTCTTGGAAACCTTTCCAGGCGTCCTTTTATGACCGATCACAATGCCATTGTCGGGGCCTGCAAAGGGGAAAGTCATCCCAAAAGGCAGAGAGAGAGAGAGAGATTTTTTGTGATGACAGCTTAAGGATGGCAAATGGGGTTACAACAGGTGTCAGGTATTTTTGAGAAGCAGTAACTCCATGATTTCTCAATTAATTAGTTCTTAGCATAACCAAAAAAACCTAAAGTCTAAAGAGGGCGTGCGAGCGTTCTTATTACAAGGCATGAAGAATGTTTTTGCGCCTTGAACGCGCAATGAAGAGGATTGGCTCGGGGTTGTTGTCAACAGAGACATATTTAAGTGGTGGACGGTTACATAAATCGGACCCGTTCTGGAATACTAGGGATCGAGCCTATACCACATGTAGTTGGCATCTATAATTTGTTTGCTGGCCACATCAATTCCCTGTTGACATGAGTAATATGATTTGTCTCAAATTAGTGCATTATGTCTCATTTTGCGGGACTGCACATGGAATAATACTATGGATCCAACCAAAGTTGATTGAGGGACGAGACCTTTGAGTTGATGTAAACGGGGGAAATTAACATAAAACCACTTAATATTTAACACCTTTCTCTCCTCGGAAGATGTTTCAAATTTGAAATCCTTAAAAAGTTTTTACTCTTGCAAATGTACCGAAAGAGACTAATTAAGATCAAATTCAGTTTATAAATAACTTGAGATATCAAGAAAGGAGGTTTTTTTTTGTTTTAAGAAGGTCAAGGAAGGAGGTTGCCTTGTTACGTTTTGCCAACAACATTAAGTCTCTATATAAGCATAATATTGGTGTCAAAAGAAAAAAAAACATCTATCAATTTTTGTTTGCCATTTCATCAATAATTAAATCACTAATATAATATTTTCTTGTTGGTTTCATTAACAAAACGTAAGCATTTTTCATCATTAATTTTGTTGTAAAGTTCTAAAATTTCTTAATCATTCTATAACTTTTCAATAAAATGACATATATATTGCTAATGAAATCACCGATGTAGTTTTTTTCGTTGAAAATTTAATATTTTTTGAGTTATTTAAAAAATTACAAAAAAAAACTTAATTTATCAATTTTATTCAACATCAAAAATTTATTAATTTCAATATTAATTCAAAAATAATTTTACAACAAAAAATACATCGCTACGCAAATAAAAATGAAGGTAAAGGGAGGAGTTTTTGAGCAAAAAAAAAAAATAGGTCTTAGATGCAGCATAATCTAAAGCCATATATTACATCATTTAATTCTTTCTATTTTTTTCTTCTAATTTGGCTACTTGCTTCTCAATCTATTGTATATATGACCCTCGTTTTAAATTCTGACGTTGATTAGCTTAAATCAAGTTGTTGTGTGTCTAGATTCAAAGCAGCAGGACTCAATCTCATTTCTCCAACTATCAACCACAACAAGTGAGGTTAATTGAATGATATTGGGGGGATAGAATACAAATCCAAGATTTTAAAAGCTTCAGAAGAATATTATCACTGAACAAAATAGCTATCAGCGTGCGTGCGTGCAGGGTGCATCCAGCTTCGAATTAATTTCAAGATTTCTTGTTCTATTATTGTCTGAACCAGCAACCTTGATTTCTAGATATATAGCCATAAGCAGTCGTCAGGGACATTCTGCTAATCTTTCATATAATAATTAAGGGGGTTAAATAAACTAATTAAGAGCCATTGATTCTGGAGGAGCATCCATCGCACACGGCACAAGTTTAATTTTGGGCAAGATAAAGGAACACCCTAACTAGTCACCAAAATAACACACACGCACGTACTGAGAAAAATCTTTCACAAGATTTTCCATCTCTGGTGACTAGTAAGAGAAACATTGTCAACCGATCATGTTGACTCGTTAAAACCTTTTGAGATCAAAGTTGCTAGTGTTAAATATAAGAAAGGAAGAGGTTAGGGTTTTATTGATATTGTACAATGTAATTAAAATAATTTTAAAAAATTAAATTTAATCTAAGTATAAAAAAATTATATATAGACTAAATATAAAAAATTCAAAAAAATATAAAGATTGCTCTATTTTTAATAAATAATAAAACAAAATAATCTTATATTTTTTAAAAACTAATTCAAGTGGATGAACTAATCCGTCAATACCCACAGAAAAATGAATTTCTCCGTCACTATCTTCAGATAAACACGAGAAATTAATTTACTTGCAATATTTGCTCAGAAGCATGAATATTCTTTGAAGTGGAAATATGTACACCTGCCCTGAATATTCTAGCACAATATTGGAGCAGCCATTCTCAAAAGTCTACAGTGTTTTGAAATGTTGCAGCAGAAAAGAGTGGCTGTTCCTAGACGTGCACGTAACGACCGGCAGTGTGATTGGCTGCTAGTGCCCAATTAAGAGTGCCAGGAATTTTCTCGAGTCAATTTGGCACGATTTAAAATAAATTTATTTTTTGTTGATATTCAGTGAGAAGTTGAACTAGTCAAATCCGTTAAATATCGATTGAAATTAATTATCATTTTTATTTTTTAAGTGGTATAGAATTTAAAATTATTTTTTAAATTGTTTTAATACGTTAATATTAAAAATAAAATTTTAAAAATAAAAAAATATTTTAATATATTTTAAATACAAAAAACTTTAAAAAATAAATACTATGTGAGAATACAAATACCACTACAAACTATATACACGAAAGGATGACTTTAAAAAACAATTCGAAGGTTGCATTAATATTTAACCATAACATTTACAGCCAGATTCACTCTCAGAATCATTCTTAAAATTAATTTTAGTATTATTTACTGTTTATATCCTCCTTTTGTTCTTAAGAAAACTTGTTCAACCATCACAACCCCAACTTTTCAAAACTATCTTGTGTGGACTAGAAAAAATTGAAACCAGTTTTTAAAATTTTTCAAACAAACAAACAATCTTCAACGCAAAGTATATGTCTTTGCTTGTCATGGACTCGAAGCCCATACGCTCGAACTCAAACTGGCTTTGAGCCTTGTTTTCTATTCTAAATATATATAAAAAAAAACACTCACACAGTAAACAATTATAACACAAAAGCAGATCCAAGTCCAACAAATAGAAGGCAAATTAACTCAATCAGTTCCAATAGATTGAAAATTCCTGGTCCACAACACACAAAAAGCCTTACTAAGCAAGTCTCAGAATAAAAACAAGAAATAAACTCAATAAAATCCCAATAACTATGGACTTGTTCGTTTCAAACTTAGCATCATCTTCATAAAAATACTTGCTCCAGTGAGGATGATTGCGCCACACAGTGGTCATTTCTTCAATTGGGACACCTTTAGTCTCAGGCAGCAGTTTGTATATGACGATGCTCATGACAATCACGCAGACAGCAAAGCAGATAAACAAACCGAACTTCAAGTGACAAAGCATTGCCGTGAAGATTTGTGCGATTACGAAGGTGATGATCATGTTTACAGAAACAGTGATACTTTGGGCAGTTGAACGGACTTCCAATGGGAAGATCTCACTAGGCACTAACCAACCTAGAGGTCCCCATGACCAAGCAAAGGCGGCAACATAAACACATATGAAGACTACCACGGTATAAGCATATCCATTAGAAATCACACCTGGGTTTCCACTCAATCCGAACTTCATAGCAATGGCAATTGTTATGACAATCTACAAAATAAGCGAAAAAAATAAAAGAGCAAAACTTATGAGCCGCGTGCATTTCAGAAACGCAAAGAATTGAAGAAAGATAAATGGGAATCTCGAATGTATAGTGGAAAGAAGAGATGTGGTAACAAACCTGGGAAACGAGCATTTGGAGACCACCGTAGAGGAAAAGCTTTTTCCTTCCAAACTTATCCACCGTTGAAATTGAAACAAAAGTTGCAAGCATGTTAACAATACCAGTAATGAGAGAAGAAAAAAGAGAAGCATTGCTCCCAAAACCAATGGTTTTGAACAGAATAGGTGCATAAAACACGATCACGTTCATGCCAGTGAGTTGTTGAAACATGGGAATGCAGAACGCAAAGAAAAGCTGAGGCCTATACTTCCTTTCAAATATGTTTAACCAAGCATGTTGGACCAGTTTTGCTTTCTCACTAGCCTCGACAAGATCATTGAACTCCTCATCAACATTATCAACTTTGCGGAGCTTAAGAAGTTGTTCTTTAGCTCTATCATAATTGCCCCGTTCTATCTCGGAATTCGGAGTATCAGGAAGAAGGCATGATCCAATAAAAATTATCAGACCAGGAACTATAACGCCACCCAAGTTCAAGCGCCATGCCATTTCTCCTTCAATCCACTTAGCAAAGGCAAAATTCAAAAAATTGGCGATGAGAATACCAATTGTGATAAACAATTGGAACGTCATATTGAGAGCACCTCGATATTTATAGGGAGCCACTTCAGAGAGATAAATTGGCACTGACTGTATACAAGAACAAGTATAAAACATTAACTGTATATATGTATGTATATATGTATGAACATATATAAAACATTAAATATCATAAAAAAAATCTTGGGAGTTTAAGATTTCGGGGTTTTCAATATAATATATACACATTTTATTGCTAAATGATAATGATAGTTAAAATAGAACAAACTTGAAAAGAATAATTTTACCTGATTGGCGCATCCAATGCCGAAACCAAGTAACAGCCGACCAATAATAAGCATGGGAACATTCATGGCTAAGCCATTAACGATAGCACCAGCAGCGAAAAGTAAGCCACTAGTCATCATCGTAGGTCTCCGTCCATACTTGCGAGTTGCCATGGATGCAAATATGGACGAAACAAGGGCAGATAGATATAGTGACGAAGTAAACAACGTCAATATCTGGCTATCAAACTTGCAGTATTGATCATCTGACGGTTTGACAGAGGACTCCCTCTTGTAAACGTCAGGAAAGAATTTCTTCAAGAAAACATCCATAGATGTTACACCACCTGTACAAATAATAATTATGTTGCACCGAGGCTAATGGTCCAGCGGTCTTGGCAGGATTTTCCTACCTCAGCATCTTGGGTTCAAGTCTTAGCGTGCACGCTTGTTACCCTCGCGATGCTTTACCTGTTTACTGGGCTTGCAGGGTGTTCAGTGGGTCCGGGGATTAGTCGTGGTACGCGTAAACTGACCCGAACATCCCTGGTTTAAAAAAAAATATTATGTTTTTTATTTTTTTTGTTGCCAGAGTAATACTTCATAGATTTTCAAAGCCTAATTAAAGCTATACGATAAGGGCCATCACATACCTGAAATACCAAGATCATAACCAAAAATCAGATCTCCTGTAGCTGCAAAAATACATGTTAATAACACCCTGCCAGTAAACTTTCCAGGGTATTCCTTTCCTTTCCACCAGATGTTGGAGCAAAAGCCCCTCCGGCCATTCTTCCTTTTTATTTATTTATTTATAGATTTGACTTGGATGAAATTTGTGAAACGACTCAATGAGAGGGGAGTAATTAAAGGCAGTGAATTAGAATAAAAAGAGATACTTATATATTCATAGAGGAGATATAAGGTGAGCTGATTTAACTATATATCTCTACTTCTTGCTAATTCTTATGTTGATGTTATACTTGATTAACTATATCTCTACTTCTTGCTAATTCTTATGATGATAGTATTATAATTGATTTATCCGAAATTAAAATCGTATGTGTTTCTGTATCTTGGAAAAATCTCGATAGCTTACATATACACTTTCCATCCAGTTCTATAATGCGTGTGTTTACGTAGAGTAGTTTTGAAATCAATTTGAGTTGAGATTTGTGTGTTAGAGTTTGATTGAGATAATCGTTTCAAGTGATAACTATTTTCTCTCTTCTTGATTTTTGCGAGAAATACCTCTACTATGAATTAATAATCACGTATTACTAGTTGGAAGTTGATATTTTATATTAAAATATGTACTAAATTAATTATCTTATCTTAGATAAATTTTTTCATCATTAATAGCAGGCTCAGGACAAACATTTTTAAAAATAAATAAATAGATAAATTGTTTATTTGGATAGTGAAGATCTTTAAAAATATAAAGCGGGTTTTATTTGGCCACTTGCATTTGATTAGTGTTTGGAGGGAAAAATACAAAGAGACAAAAAGATATTTAGTTTAAGAGAAATAGATGCAAAATAAATCTATTTATGTAACTGTTTTAAAATAATTTTTATTTTATTTTCAAAACATAAAAAATATATAAAAATATATCTTTTCTATCATTATTTAATTTCTTTTTATTTATTTTTTGTATCAAAACACTAATTAAACGCTACCAATTTTGTTGAAGGTGGGGCGCTATCTTCACATGTGTTTCTTGGTTCCCGATTTATTTGTTGAATATCAATTTATTTAAGTTTCATTCAAGGTTTTTTTTTTCTATGAAAGTTTCGTTGTAGTTCTTTCAATCTAAAGAGTGGGTTTTTTGTCCTGTTACAATGGAAACAAAGAAAAAAAAAACTAAACAGCTCTAGAAAAGCTAATTAATTCCCATGATATTTGCTAGAATAAGCTGTTGCAAGCCTTGAGGAGGCTCATCCCCGATCATCAAACCATAGTCGGAGGAAATAGCAAGCTTTGCTATATATAAAATCAACATAGAAATTAGCCTCTCTAAATGTATGTTTAATTCTAATAATTCCGTCTCTACTCAATAATTCTCTAATCTTTAAAATAAGAGTTCTATACTTATAAAAACCCACTTTATTAGCATCCTTTGAATTTGAGTGAAAGATTATCTAAAGATCTCAGTGGGTTAGCAAATGTTATCAAAAACTGAAAAGTCAAAGGGCTTAACTACATGATTATCAATATGATTATCAATTGTATCTGTTTACAATAAAGCCCCGTGCCAATATGACTGCTACTAAGTAAAAATTTCATTTTACAGTACTCAAAAATGAATACACGACTATAATCTATAGATACTGTAGGTTAGCTAAAAGTTAATTACGAAGTTAAATGTTAGAGCTATAATTAATTACCGCTGTACTTCTAAAGCTCAATGAACATCTGAAAGAATAACATGCCAACGTTGCACGATTAATTAAAAATTAACGTCCGCATCTCTCAACATTTTAATAAATGATATGGGAGCTCAATTAATGAATCACTTGTGCTAATTTTGTGAAACAATTATATTTCAATTAAAGTTTATTCTCCTATTTTAACCTAAGAGTTACGAACAGAAAATTGAGTGCAAATATCTAATTGATTTAGTGTGCATGTCATTGGATAAGTAATGTGTCGTTAGATAAGTGATTCGTATTACACCTTTAGCTAAGGTAAATTTTTTATAACATAAAAAAAAAAAACCTTGATGATAACAATTTGATCAAATTCTAGGTTAACTTTACTAATAAGTCATTGAAGATATGAAATCAAAATAACTCGTAAAGTAAAAGCAAAAAAAAATTATAAACTTCAAAACCTAATAATCAAATGTCAAAAATAAAAAATATAACATTAAAAAAAAAATCGAATTAACCCAGGCTATTTGACTAACTCACGCCTCATAAAATGAGAGTGGGATAAAAATAAATATGATTTCAAAAGAAGGTCCAGTAAAAGAAGACACAAGTTCAATAAAAGAAAAATATAAAAAAATTGAATTAATCTGGATTAACTTTACTTACCCGTTCTCAGAATAACCTAATAAAAAGAAAAACTAAAAATAACAAAAGCCAAGGCCATAATTTAATGTCAAATGATATAATTGAAAAAAAAATCGATGTAAAAAAAAGTAAAGGGTAAAAAATCCGAGTTAATTCGACTAACCCGTCACCTATGATATGAAATCAGGATAAAAAAAAAAATTAATTTCCAAAAAAAGGACCTAACAAAAAAAACTGAATTTAAATAAAAAAATATTAAAAAAAAACCAGGGCTAACTTGACTGACACGCACTTAGTAATTATTTTTAAAAATAATAAATATTTATTTTTAGATAATTTTTCTAATAATTTTTTTTTCTTTTATTTTATTTCAATCAGTTTTATCTGTGTATTTATTTTTATAATTCTTTGGTTTAATAAAAATAATTTTATAAAATAAATACAATAAACACAAATGAATTTAATATCTTGATTTATATTTTTTTTAATTTTTTAATTTTTAATTTTAGTTATATTTAATGAATTTTTATCTCATTTACTTAGATAGATAATTACCGATATATTTAATTAGATATTTATATAAACTTTTTAATATATATTTAATTTTTTATATAAAAAATATATCAAAAAGCCCCCTTTCTGCGGAACGAAAGTCAAATGGCTAGTAATAATAATAATAAAATAAAAAAGGTACTGTTCAAAAAACAGTCCAGTCCATGTTAACCAACCACAAAAGATTATATTCTTTTAACGTTATTGTATAATAAAAACATGAAAGCTTTTGAGCTATAGAATAAAAATATGAAAACAAGGGGCCCAGAGGAAGTAAGATACAGAGGACATTAATTGTTTAATATGACTTGACAAAACGCGGTCAGTGGCATTAACTTCAATAAAAGTAAAGCAATCGAGGGCTTGAAAGGACTTTTTCAGACAAAAACAAAGGAAAGAGAAGAGAGGGATCGGAGGAGGTTCGTGGATCCAACATCCTGAATTGACTTTAACTGGCGATTGAGGGTTTAATTGTGAGAGTACAGTGCCGTAAGGTTCGAAATATAGATTTTCTTGCTGAGATTCAAGTACCATAAGATGGATGATCGTGATAACCCAACCAGATCACCAACTAAAATGTGCTTGTCACTTTCACGCATGCAGCTTTTTACACAGCTTAAATTACTGTTAAGCTTCCACAAAAACAATTAATTGGTATAAAGAATCGGTTTTGGTCGTCACCCATATTATAGACACCCCTCTGGCAACCATGCTCCACTTGGCTCCTAGTCCTCTGAATCATAAAACCAGAAGAGAAGATATCAAGAGAAAACGCTGATGGCTTTGGCATATACTGTGAGAGAAGAGCAAATACCAGCTAATGGCTAGCTAGGCGCGCCCAATGCGCGTGCGCTCATTATGATCAAAACTCTCCATTTAGCAGATGAGCTAGCTAGCTACTCGCCTCAGCTCAACTATCACTTTCCACTTTAATCTTTCTAAGACTAAAACCCTAGCTATGGCAACTATACCTGCATTACACGCTGGAGTACCACGAGTTTGAGCCGACCCCCCACGAAATCCCCACGCATTAACCTTTACAACACAAATCTACACAAAATCTCACATGTATAAATTCTTTCCTCCTTGCATGTACCTACCAACCCACAACCCCTAAATCATCTCCTTCGGGTCCTCGTCCTTCACACACACACACACACACATATATATTGATTTACATATGGCTGAGCCCAACCATCCACCAATGTGCCCCAAATAAACCAAACTCGGCGACTATTAGCACTACATTTTGACCCTAATTCACCTATAGTAGTGAACCCACTTGACCCTATACTGTCACATTCTATCCCTACAAACACAAGTGAAAATCCATCTCCAAAATATCATCCTCCTCAACAATATTGTAAGCCCACCAGCATGGCCACAACTTCATCTAGCTCCAAAAGGCACCCAATGTATCGTGGAATCCGGAGCCGCAGTGGCAAATGGGTTTCCGAAATCCGGGAGCCACGAAAAACCACTCGTATTTGGCTTGGCACATTCCCAAAGCCGGAGATGGCAGCAGCCGCCTATGATGTGGCTGTCCTAGCCCTAAAAGGTGCTGATGCAGTTCTTAACTTCCCGAGTTCTGTTGGGACTTATCCTGTTCCAGCATCAACATCACCCACTGATATTCGTAATGCAGCTAATGCTGCTGCTGCATTAAAAAAGGCTGAAATGAGCTACAATGAAGCATTAGTTGAACAACCTAGGAATGACTGTGCCGTTGGTACCTTTTTGGCATCAGGTGGAGAAGAATTTGTCGATGAGGAGGCACTGTTTGATATGCCAAATTTGCTGGTGGACATGGCAGGAGGAATGCTGCTTTCGCCACCAAGAATAACCCCATCGCCATCTGATGACTCACAGGGAACTTCTGATGGAGAAAGTCTGTGGAGCTATTCTTAACATTAATTCTCCTTACTACAAATCTTTACAACTTCATCAATGGATTAATTAACAACATAAAGAAAGAAACAAGAGGGGTGTGGCAGTCATTGCTGTGACTTTTTTTGGGTACTAGTTTGCCTGTCCTGAGGTATAAGCCAAGCAATAAAAATGATGGAGGTTTGGATGTGAAACGAAAACGGGATAAAAGATTCATCAAACAGTACCAGTGATCACATTATACGTAGTGTGTTTTTGAATTTTGAGATAGAGAATAGTGAGTTTGAGTTGCATTTCTTTTGATTATGTGAACGCCGCATTGTATAATAGTTTAGCTAGCTTGTAAATACTTTTTGGCTTTGTTTTTAATATTCTCTTGTGTTCACTAATTTTCTTGTCCCCTCTTTTTCATTAATTTCATTTTCCTGCCTTTCCTTTCCTTTTAATTATTATCTGTTTCTACTATATATATATCTTCCATGGAGATGGAACAACTTAGGTCAGTAATTAAGAAGTAAGATTTTATTTTTATTTTTTAAATTATTTTTTTTAATGTTTTTGAATCATATATGTTGATATCAAAAATAAATTTTAAAAATAAAAAATATATTATTTTATTATATTTTTAAACAACAACATTTTAAAAATAACATTAAACATACTTTCAAAAGAGTCCCATGAACTCATTATAACTTCTTCGCAGCCATTACTTACTATGTAGAGACAAGTTAAAGCGGTTGGTGACTAACAAAGAGCCTAGCTACATTTAGAAATTAATTAGCAAATTATCAATAATGATAAAAATCAAAACATCTTCCTCTCAAACGAAGCAAAGCTAAAATTGAAAATGGAGCTTCTTTAATCATGCATGTCACACGACAATGCATAAATCCATCCTTTATTAATTATTGTTTATAGATTGCAAGTCAAGACTATGTGGGGGGCGCCCCTTAAATAGTTCAAGAGAGAGAGTGTCCATTTCTATGTGATGAAAGATTGAAAGAAAGCAAAAGGAGGGTGGACAATTGCATTTTCGGGTCATGATGAGAGAAAAAAGATGGTCTTTGATTGAACGGTTACAATTATCATGTTACCATGTCTCCCGTTTTCTATATGATTCCTCTGTTTATCGTCAACATTACTCAGGTTTCGCTAAATACAGTACTAACCTTGACCTCATGATTTTCTTCCATCGTATTGCTTCATGATTAAGCTGCAACAATTAGAAGAAAAGGAAATGAAGCAGAGATCCTTTGGCAGTAATCTCCAGCTTTTTTCTCCAGAAATGTATTTAGGTAGATAAAAGGCTTTAAATTGTTTATTTTTTTTATTTACTGTTATTGGATGGTTTTAATAATTAAATCAGATAAATTGATGCAATCCAAAGAATTCAATCAATATTTAAATTGATGTCTAGGACAAGAACTGCTGGTTGTTGATTGTTGACTTTAACTCCGGCGTATGGTGTTGTCGCTGTGGTGGTGCTCAATTCCTTACTTTGAACTGAACAACAATATATAGCATTATGGCCTCAAAACTTGAGTCATTTCTTCTCCTTTTCTCCACCGGTAATAGCATATATACTCATAAACCACCTCTTTTTTGTTTCTACTTTTCATCTCTACAAACTTCTCCACACGTATCCTCAAAAGTCCTTAATCACATCATCAAAAGCAAGCAGATCTCGCCTATTGACTTTCTTCTCTTCTGAGCCTTTATTTTTCTGCTTCTTAGCTGATCCCCTCTTTTAGAGACGATCCAGAGCAGTGATTGCTTTGGTGGGAGGACCTTCAAAGAGATAGGGTCCAACATGACCCGAAGCACCTAATCTCATCCCTTCACGATAACCCATATTCGCCATCATCTTGGAAGCTATGCCCCGTGTATGATTTTCTCAAGTCACAAATATGGCAGTTCCTGTCTGGATACGCATCCAGATTCCGGTGATGAAAAGAGCACGAGAGATTGTGGTTCGGCTTTTCTTCTAATTTGATGTAAAGTTATACTATTTAATTTAGTATGAAAATATTTTTGTTATCAAATAAAATTAATGAAAATTTTGTAAATGATGAGATATTTCTTATTGAAATTATTTTAACAGAATATTAGGTAACACACCTTTTCAATGAAAGAACTTGAAACGACGCAATAAAAGTTAGATACAAACCTGTACACCTCTAACGCGTACGTACTGGCGGGGAAAGATTTGAGCACCACTAGCTAGCGACCTCTTTCATGAGGGCCTACGAGACTTTTTCAGCTCTTTAAGGAGACAAACATCTCTCGTCATATCCAGTGGACCCTGAGACATATGTGTGCACCATACTCACAGTTCTATTCATTGGAACAGTTGTGAACAATTTAAGTGTGCTGGCCTCTTTTGTGCAATTATCTTCTGACGAGATTTTCACCATATATGCGAATGTACGTTTGTTCTAACATAAGCTGTGCACCTGTAAACCGAAATTTTCAGCTAACTCTCGAGCACAGCTATCTCTGACCATTTTTTCAGTATAAAGTTGTTGCAGGGATGAGAGTTACGAAGAGATGGAAGTAAACTAGAAACATTGCCGGGGGAAAAAAACATCCAGAAGAAAGTATGTTTGATGGCACTTTTCCTCCCTGAACAATTTATTTTGGTACATTAAACTTAGTGGTTTTAGAAAACGCAATCGGGTCCTTATACCGTCATATACTTGTGACAATTATATTTTTAATGTGCAAAAATCACATTTGTCAATAGACTAAATATGCCATTAAATCGAAGAAAGTATATATACATGTGTGCTTCACAGTGTGAAAGACATAAATACTCGATCGTATGTTTAATATATTAAATGGAGTGGTCTTTTTAATTTTCTACATTTTGGGAGATTTTTCGTATATATGTGCGGTTTTCAAGGTAAGTAACAAATATAATTATTTGATTAAAAAATCAGATTATTTGTATAGATATTATTTTTAAACATGAATTTCTATAAATTCAACATAATTAAAATTTTGAATGCATCCAAAATCTTCTCTATCTATCGAGTAGATTAATTATACTAATTAATTGATGAGGTACTATAAGAAAAATTCTTCTTCAAGACAAACCACCATTTAATTATTATTTTTTTAGTCAAATCAAAGTCCTTCCAAAGAATAGCGATTATCATTACATGAAATATCTAGTATATAATGAAAACCCTAATTAGTTCTGTTTTTCATAAAATATTTTAGCGACCCCCTTCTTTTACAGAAATTTAAAAGAGAGATCAATAAAGGGTTGTAAGTCGGCCATGAAATCCAAGAGGGTCCCTTCAAACCTAATTTTTGTGGGGATAAATAAATATCTGAAAAAAAAAAAAATTGAAGGAGCCGAAATTCCCCCTAATCTTTGAATGAGCAGAAATTAGGTTTGACTATGGGAAAAACAAGACATGGCCGACAATGCATCCTCTGCTGTCTTCTCTTCACTTTCACGACCTGGTTGGTGATGCGTCTCTCTCTTTATCTCTCTGTCTCTCGCGCATACATACTTGACTGTACGCGTGCAAGGTTACACGTACACGTACGTAAATGGAATCCCCTCACAAAACCTTGATCATAGGATTGCTATACTTGCCATGTATGGAATTGACATCTATTTTTCTTTTTTTGGGTAGAAAATCAGAGATATATTTGATACGCTCTAGCCGACTAGATGCTATAAAACATATCAAAAACTTACAAAACGTTTTTTTAAACTTAGAGGTGGGCATGGACACAATAGTTATCCTTTGAATGACCTACTTAGAATCCGATTAGCATAACTATGCTATTAAAAACATACCAAATGCTAGCTATCTACAGTGTTCTTTCAGCATGCACAGGGAATCCTTGCTTAAATTAAGTTCCTGAAGTAAAGTAGTAGTGTTTGAAGAGCCTGAAGGAATTACTTTTACGCCAAAGTATTTTTATATTGCAAATTTCCAATAGCGAATGCCTGGTAAAGATCTGATTGGGGAAGCTGAACAGATAATTAATCATAGACATTCCATTTTGGGTAACGTGGAGCATAGCTAACCAACTAGCAAGACAATAAACAAGTGCTTAACAGTATTTATTAGCAATTAGTAGTGCAATTAACTTAGATGGTGCGGTTCTCAAAACATCTGTGAAGACGAGGGGACAGCATCCACAATGGTTAACGCAACATTGAATATCTTTTTAAGTCTTGTTTTTTAATAAAGATGAAAGCTTCTAATTGCTATTTGCCCTTTCCTCTCACTCTCACTCTCACTCCCACTCTCTCCGACTTTCCCGGCCTCCTCCTGCAAAACAATAGGGTTTCTTGAACTCAGAGTCAGTGGTCCACCACAGATGTTGTCTCCCATTGTTACTAATCATTATGTTCTTTGGGTTTCTTAGTTATGATGATCGTTCCTTTTTTATCTTTATCTTCTTTCTTACACTTGTTAAATATCCATGATGATGGATTTGAGTTATTTTTTGAACTTCGTAATGACAGTCCTGGGACCCCAGGTCCAGAATGAAGATACGACTTGAATTTCTGGGTTTTTTATTTTACATTGTTGCAAATTCTCTGTGCATGCTTATCAATATATTCATTCATGCCTGTACGTGTATAGTATGCATAGATCAATTGAATCACTAGCTTATATTTTAATGAAACATGTTTTCCAGTGCTCCTCGATTAAACTCTACTGCTCTACTTATAGTCTTATAGAGAACTTGATCAGAAGGGATAATAGATATAACTAGCCAATTTATACGCGCTTCAAAAGTTAACTCCGACAATAAAATAAAAGGACATGATTATTTTTATTTTTTTTACCATGGAAAATTTTAATTGCGAATTCAATAAATAAACACGATCTCCAGTTGCATGGAGCAATTAATTTTTTTAATTACATATCAATATTTTTCTAGAAAAAATAATAATCAAAATTCAACTTAAATAAAATAATTTGCTAATTAACCTTACTTAGCCTCCAATATAAAACTTACATGACCTAGATGTCAAGTCAAATCAAATCATATCAAAGTTGGCTTGATACGATTTATTTAACTTGATAAATTTAAATATGATCAATTAACCCAATCAAAACTTGATTTGACTCAAAAAATTTCAACATCCTATTATTTTAATCATTTTTAAAAATTTAAAAATGATGAAATTCTCAAGTTAACTCCTCAATTCCACCACATAAGCTATAGACATGGTTGGGTTTAATAACATTATTGTTTGGAAAAAAAAAATATTTAACTATATATATGATAATCAAAATATACATTGAAAGCAATTAAATAAAATTTAATAAAAAAATTTAAGAACACTATGAAGTGTTGCACAAAAAGAGTGGTTCCTAATATTAGGAAAAGAAAATGCTCTAGTCTCATTCAAAAACCAATAAAAAAATCAAATGATATTTTAATTAAAATCGAAGACCATCCGGCCTAGCATCTTCATATTTTTAATTAATCTATTTAAATAATTTAAATTGAGGTTAAAAAAAATAAAAGGTCAAAAAGAGGTCATACAACTAGATGGGTGGGCCACCACGCCTATCACTTAGAAAACCATTTTTTAGATTTTGATTAGCAAGGTGGTTGAAAAATCGAGCCATTTATTTTTAAATTAAAAAACTATTTTTAAACCTAAAAAAAATTAAAAAACATCTTTTTAATTTTAATAAATCAATTTATCAACCTAAAAACTCCAAAATTAGTTAACAAATATAAAATTAAATAAAAATAATTTATTCCTTGACCTTGATCTACTTTTTCCATAAAGATGCATGAAGGGAAAAAAACCCTCAATGAAACTCATCTAGTTAAATAATTTTTATTAATATAAAGAATGATTGTTTTTGTTGCGACAACTAACATGCTTTTCTTTCATCTCTTGTTTTTCATGATTTTTCTTTTTCTTTCTCAAACTCGAGAACTTAAACATGAATAAATATAAAGTTGTGTCAAAATAAAGAAATTTTAAAATTGTAGGATTCTAGAAGAAATTCAACATAAAATATGATGGCTAAATAAAACTTTTCTACGTGAATTTGAAATAGCTCAAAATATTTTTTTTATATCTCGATTTGGTTCTTAATCTTTTAATTCTATCTAAATGCTTTAAATTAAAACCATATTTTATTAAATTGACCTATAATCAAACTCAAAGATCTTATAAAAACATTAATATCTCAAGAAAATGCAAAGAATAGATATCATAAACCGAAAACACATTAAAAAAAAACACAATGGGATGAAATTAAAACAAAAAATTTGATAACCAAAAAAAAGTCATTGTTTCAACATACAGCTACAAGACACGAGTGCATGGTAATTAATCACGCCTATTAAAGATTGCAAGCTTGTACTTATGACGCAGGAAAATAATCCACATCTATGCATCAAAGTATTGTATATTCCTATAGTTAATTGTAAATGTAATATTTATATAGTTTTTCTTTTTGGATAATATTATAGTTGAATCATTGACTATTAATTATATTGCATCGATAGAGTAAGTTATAATTATAATCTTATTGAAGTATTATGAAAATACAGAGATTGTTAGGAGTTTAAAGACTTGATAAAAATCCTCCTCTGTATTTAATAAAATATTAAAAACCTCCTTTTGTTCAAAAATGCTTTTGATTACCATTAAACCAAGATAGTTAAATTAAAAAGAATACAAAAAATGTACCATCTTGTTTTTTTAGCTGATGAATTAGCCGTGTGCCTGTGGTATGCTGTAGGGCCTATTTTTTCAGTTAAAAATGATGTTTATGCAACGCAAACATGTGTAAAGAAGAAGAAAAATTTGTGAATTGAGTTATATACAAGATTAGGTCAAAAAAGTTGGTTTTATTTTGGGAGAGGAGAGAAAACAAAACAAAAGGTTCACGGGCAATAAACCAGATCATCACTACCTACAACCATCACACCGCCAAGAAAAGAATGCAGCAACGCTTCCAACAACACAGAAAAAGGGATTTTTAAACTCTAGAAAGCATTGCACGAGTTTCCCCGACCATTTTGTTTATATATATATATATATATATATATATATATATTTGGTCAAATGTCAAACCACCTCTAAGTTGACTTAATAATAACCAGAAATCATTGTGAAAAGATGGAAAAAAACCCTTTAACATCAATTTTATTTTTTATGCTTTTAAGGGTATTTTGATCGTTTCACTCTATTTTTTATTTTTTATTATTTTTAAATTTTTCTAACGGTATTGTCAATGGAATATTTGCTCCAAAAAATCAGAAGGAAAGTAATGACACTAAATGGACCATTTTTTAAATAAAAAAAAAGAGTGATAACGATGACTAAAAGAAAAAGGAACGCTTGTCAAGAGGAAAAAAAATAAATAAAGCTAAATTCCAAGATGACTTAATGTTAAAGAAAAAAAATTAAAAAAAATTAATGTACCTTGAGTCAACCCGTGCTAATATGACAACCTCACAACCTGAGTCGTGATGTCAAACTAACATCATAGCAAGAGAATTGAAAAAATAATGATAGACAATTCCTACAATCCAAATGTAAAAGGATAAAAAAAATCAACCAACATAAAAAAGACCAGAAAATAAAACACCTGCAAACCCGAGTAAGGTTATCAAATCTCATTAGTCGGATTATACGAATGGAATAATATACTAGAAGAAAAAATAACAAAGCTTAATTCTTTTTTCAAAAGAAAACTCAATTTTAAAGGACAAGACCAAAAGAAGATATATAAAAAAAAGCAGCAAAAAAAAAAAACACATGAGTTAACTAGTCAAACATATTATTCATGTCATGATATTGGGATAATTTGATTGAAAGGATACCAAAAAAAAATCACAAAGCCTATTTTTCAAAATAAACAACTTCGAAGGATAAAATAGGTGAAAAAATAGGTAAAAAGAAAAAAACAATGTCAACCCGTATTAACTTTTCAAACTCGTGACCTAATTTGGTAAACTAGAAGCACCTCATTTAAAAAAACCGTAAAGTTTAATTCTCAACAAATCAAATGTCAAATGATAAAATTTTAAAAAATATATATACAAAATGATTAAAAAAACAAAAAAAAAATAGCAATTAGGAGAATGAAAACCAAATTTAAAATGAAAAATAAATGAGAGTACAACCTAAAATTTAAATTAAATGGGAAAATTGAAAAAAAAAACAAATTCATAAAAAGGATCCAAAACAAAAAATTAAAATTAAAAGAATAATGATCAAATTCGAAAAAAAATAACAATTCACAAATAATTAAAAATAAATCTAAAATGAGGGGATAATTCTAAAATTAAAAAAGGATCCAGAATAGAAATAAAAAATAAATATTAAATTTAAAATATTAGTAAATGAGGGACAATTCTAAGATTTTAAAAGTGAATTTTGAATGGATGAGAGAGAAAGGAGTCAAGGAAGGAAAAAAAACTGTTAATAAAACACTGTCGCATAAATAATTTATTTTTACTTTTTTAACTGAATATATTTTTGTTTTTGTCTTTCCCGTTTTGAAACAGCAACCAAAAGTCAGCATCGCGAGGAGACAAGGGATGACAATTTCATTTGTTGTTGTTGAAAAAAGGTTGGCAATTTACATCAATCTCCTAACGTAACAGATGAGGTGAGCTGGACACAACGCCCTGCCACGTCACATCAACGGAGAAGTTTCAATGCTTAATCATTAAAAAAAGAACGTAATTAGTGTTTTATGGTTTAACATAATCGTAGAACGAGATTAGGCCACGGGATAATGATCAACGAGAATCACGTGGTCGCAAATGAATCTGGGGACCATGTTTATGTTCCAGCTCATGCTTTGTATATTTATAGTGGGCTTTCTATCTGGGTTTGGTGATGAGATAAGTAAACTCCGAGCTTGTCAATGTTTGGGCCTGGACCTAAATGTACTGGATCCACAGTTTCAAAGTCTTATGTTCTCTGTAAGCCATCTGATTTGTTGAACAATCATTTACTCTTTTCCTCCAGGACAGTAATAGCTCATCGTTGATGTAAAAATGAAATAAAAATATATTAATTTGAAGTGAATAAAAAAATTAAAAATATTTAACTATTTTTAAAAATATTTTTAAAACTTGAAAACAACGAGGACCTTAGCAAGTTAGATCCGATCTACTTTTCATAAAATAATTAGAGACTTAAATTACTTTTATTAAATTTTTCCTGCTAAAATAAATTTATTGACTTTAATATTGAGTTTTTTTTATCATTGAAATGTGTTCAATTATAATATTTTTTCTCCGTTCCTTCTAATTGAGTTGCTTTGTCCTTTCTCAATTATCAAGCATTGTAAAATAAAAATAAAATTTTATTATTAAAATATAAAGTTTGAAAAAATAAGGGACCAGAGTGTAAAACATAAAAAAAAAATCTTTTTAAAACATACCAGATTTAGTACAATCGCAAAAATAAAAGATATATCTGTTAATTAGTACAAGGACAATAATAGCTCATCGTGTATGTTTTTTTTTTTTTTTTGTTAAAGGTAGAAAAACTAAGACATAAAGCAATGATATAGGACTTAGACATGATGACAAGGCTTAATCATCACCTTTAAAACATGGACATTAAACATGAGAGGATTATAAACAATAATAGACACAAGCCTATTTAATATTATATTGATTGAAATAAATTAAAAAATCATCACTTACACTCAACAATTCCATTTGAGATTACACCAATTTAGACCAAATTCACTCATATTATAAAAGAACGGTATCCCAAAAAAAAACATGCACACCTTTATAATAAATTCACAAACACATCCACAAGAACATAGAAAGTTTAAATTTGAATGACAAATGAATATTTACAATTAAAACTTAACGTTAAGGTTTTTTTACAAATATTTATATTTTGTAAATTTAAAAACAATGTTTTCATCATATTCATGGGTTTTTAAATGAAAATAAAAGATCAGTGAGTATCTGGTAAGGTAGGTCCATGGCCATCGCATGCAATGCAATGCCCCACGAGCAATTTAGTGCAGAAACAAAGTCCAGGGTGGCCCATCTTTGGCACAGATTTAATCGAAGCATTTTAAATTGTATGTACTTTCGGAGACTGTAAATGTATTATTTTTTTAGTACAAAGTCACAATAATCGATCAGAAGGAGAGAGTGGAGATGGCAGTTTGCACGTGCATAAGAAATGTGATTAATTCTGGAGGACTCATCTACGAAAATTGTTCAAGAAAAAATAATGAATAAATGAGGACCGAAAGAGGTTGTCCTTGGATGTGTAATTTTGGCTGTGAAACTTGTTGAGAGTAATTAATACTTGTCTAGCATGAAGACCTGGAATTCTCAAAAACTAGTATAATACAGGGGCTGTAGAATTGTCAAATAACCATATTAATCCAATAGCTTAAGCTGTTAGGTGAGGTCCAGGATATGATTTATATTATTCTCTAACACGCCCCCTCAAGTGAAAGCCCTTTGGACTTGAAACTTGCACAGACCCACATTACCTTGTGCTTAATTTTTATCAAATAAATGGGGATGGTAAGATTCGAACTCGTGACCGCTTGGTCATCAAGGTTCTGATACCATGTCAAAGAACTATATCAACCCAATAGCTTAAGCTGTTAGGTGAGGTCTCAGGATATAATTTATATTATTCTCTAACAAGAATGAAGATGAAGGAAATAAAGCACTTCCTATCATAGCCACAAACAAACAAATCTAAGAAGCAATATTTTTTATTAATTATGAAACTATATTTAGACAAGAAATTGGATAGTTTGCAAAAGTTATTAAATCAGCTCAAACATTTATCCTGTGAAGTTATTAAAAATAATTGATTTAATCACTTATTTATTAGTCTATGATTTAAAAAAACACATTAATACAATGATATATTAGATTAATTCGAGTCAACCTAAATCAACCTATCAAACTTGTTATGTGACTTATAGACTCAACTGGATTTAATAATTTTTTTTTAAAAATATATATATATATATATTTATATATATATATATGAAATGATATTTATTTATAATTTAATTTTTATAATTCCTTGAAACTATTTAATAAGTCATTATGGTATAGAAATTAATCAAATAATTCATTAATGACATTATTTTAAAAAATATATTTTAAAAATTTGAATATATCTTTAGTTATTAAGCTGGTTGCTCCTATATATTAGGTTGTGTATTTTGTGGCAACTATGTTTTTAAAGAAAAACCAAAATAAAAGTTGGTTAGCAATTTAAATATCCAATGAAATAAGAAAAAAAAAATTAAAAATCCTTTTGAACTTCTTTGTCCTTATATATTCACATTTTCTCTCTCATGTTTTTTTTTTCTTCCCATGAAGATGTGCCTTAAAAAAAAAAGATTCATTTTTTTAAAATAAAAAAATTGAAAACCCTATAAAAACTAAAATAAATAAAATAAAAAGTTAATGTATAAATAAATCAAAGAAAAAAAAAACTCAAGCATGCGCACCTAAGCATAGTTTTTTTTTTTTTGGCATAACAAAGACGTGTTATTTGCTATGATAGATGAAGTGTCGTCAATTGGGTTACAATCCAGAATTCGGCCACAACAATGATGGCCAGAAAAATAAGAAAAAAAGTTTTTTTGTTTTGAAAAAATATTTTTAACCAAAAAACATCTCTAAAACACTATAAAAAGCCTCTTTAAAACATCTACAAAATCAAAACACCCCAAAACATCTTAATAAAACCAAAATCAACTAGAAAAAATGAAATGAAATACAATCTCCTTTTTTTAAGGAAATTTTAGGGAAAAAAACACTATTATTCATTTCTCAAATCCATAGACCGAAAAATAAACAAAATAAATCTGTGAATAAAAATAAAAATTGTTAATAATTTAAAATTAGATATATATTTTCTCTGTATTTTACATTTCAATCATCTATATTTTAACTTTGTATGTTTACTATAATTTCAAACTTAATTTATCAAAGTAATAGGGAGATTCAATGTTCATATAAATTTTGTAAATTTTCCCATATCAGGTAATAAGCTAGATCATTAATGAGATTATATATGCTAGTTTATTACAGAGGCGGAGCTCGAATTATAGGCTGGGGACATCCATGTGAGAAATGGTGCTTTTCTTTTTCTCGGTAGAAGAATCAAATTACGCCCGCAGAACATTTACCTTCTAAGTTTTAAAGTGTTTTTTTTTAAATTATTTTTTTTAATATTTTTGAATTATTTTGATGTAATGATATTAAAAATAAATTTTAAAAAATAAAAAATATTTTAATATATATATATATTAAATACTTTACAACATAACTACTTACATATTTTCAAACTCCTCTGTACAATAAAATCCTGAGGCAATTTGGGGACACCAGGGCACTGGGCACGTAAATCGTGGTCAGGACCACACAATCATGCAAAGGTACTTCTGGCAAGGCCATGCCCTAGCCAGTAGCCAGTAGCCAGAGCTAAGGAACTTTAAAATTTGTGGGAATACTCAGGTTGTCTTTGGCTTTTCCTTTGGACATTTAAAATGTCGTTTCCTCTTCGGCTTGCAAGTGGAAAAATCAAAATCCTGATCGTATGAATCATCAGGCACGCGCGCCATGTTCCTTTTCAAATTATTTTGTACATTATTAGTAAATTACTTTTCCACTACAGCACCTTTAGACCATAGGTTTTCCGTACATTGATGTCCTTGTCCGCGGGCCATCTTACAAGTGTCCTCGGTAAATACGGTATTTTGTAATTCTAACCCAATTTAACAAAAAGTTTTTTTTTGAGAAAATAATATTAGTTAAAAAAACATTTTAAAAATAAAACAGTTTGAACAATATTGCTATTGAAAATTACAATTGTTTCAAAAATTATTTTTTAACTTCATAAAAATCAATTTAAATTTTCATAAAAATTCAAAGGGTTTTAAATAAAATTTAAGATCTAACGATCAAAAAATAATGGATCATCGAGGACACATTAGAGCTTTATTTTCAACATATCCAATATTAAACTGGCCAAATAAACTTAGAAAAAAAAAATACCGGATAGAAGTTAACATAAAACTTCAAATATTTTTTTTCTAAATAACAATGGGCAGTAAAATAAAATATAGTTTAGGAAATAAATTTCCCGTTGCTATCAAAATTGACTTTGCCACACACGGAGATCTTCATCATCACAATGCTGTTCCCGAAGATTCAACTACAATTGTAATAGTAGTTGCCTTGTATTCTCCCTCTAGCTCGGTCCTTGATGTTCCTTGAAGCATTTTCTCGAATGCATCTGAGCCGAAGAGCCTCGAATCTAAATTCCTTCGTGAACGATCGATATATATGCAGATCATATATCCTCGTTGATGGCCATTGCAACATTATCTACTTTCTCAGTAAACATAGAAATAACCTGTAAGAACATTAACTAGAGCTTGTGGCTCTATTTAAAACTTTATAGGAAGAAGTACGTGGATGGATCTATATAATTATTTGCCTGATGGATCCATGTGTCATAGCTTGATGACACACATACATGGATGGGCTAGATGGCATTCCGTGTAATAATAATTGACCGGCCGTTCATGGAAGGCCCTCCGACCCCCCTGCATGAAAGAATCTTGGATTGATTGGTTACTAAGAAAATCTCGATAAAAAAGAGAGAGAGAGGCCTTGTGATCGATACGCTCGATCGCTACTCGTCAAATAAGAAATAAACAAAAGGAAAAATCTAACAGCAGATCATTTTTCACGCTTCCACTCTTCTGGACCCAGGACAAGCACACGTGCCAGAGTGCGTGAATCATGGGCAGTCAAATTGCATGGAAAGACAGCGTATCTATACACTGTCATCTTCAAGATTCTTCAAAGTCAACTACTGGTCTCTCACACCCGTCCAAAATCAAATCATGCATGTAGAAAATACTCTTCTTGCTTTCATGTCATGTCTTAGGATGTGAAATTACTTTGTTTATTGAAAGGCTCGATCATTCTTGAATCTTGAATTATGAAGGGGTGCCAATGTTTTCTAGGTCTCTACCATTTTATGGATAATAACAACATAGAAAGCCATGCTCACCTTATATATAAAAAATAAAATAATTAAATTACAACTTTTTTTTCTCTTGATTATCGATTAAAAGATTTAACGCTATTAAAAAAAATTCTAAAGTGAAGAAACAAATACAATATTTGAGAAGAAAAAAATACCCCAAATCTTACTATAATAATATTATTTCAGTACCAATTGAGTATTTTTTTTTTATGGGGTTATACAGAGGGCATGATTAAGAATAAAGTCATAGTTAACCAAGACCAAGCTAATAATAGGTATAATAATATTTTTTATTTTTTAAAAAATATTTTTAATATTAATATATCAAAATAATATGAAAATAGTAATTTAAAATAAAAAAATAAATTCTTTTAAAAACACTATTAAAACATAAAAATAAAGATGCACAATATAGCTGTGGCGAGTCTCAGTTAGCTTTTTTGATTATGAAAAAGCCTAAAAAAAAATAGTTACTGAGACCAAAATTAAAGGTACTTAAAAGAAGTGATGATTGTACTAATCAATAGACATCATATATAATGCAGTTGTACGCGAAAAATTACCGTCCAGAAGTTAACGAGGTCTAGGTTATCAAGTACAGCCGTCAATAAAATTCAAAAAATTAATTAAATACACAAACCAAAGCAATAAAATAACCAGTCTTAAGATTCAAAAAAACTACGCAGAACACCATAACAGGAACCATCCAAGCTTCTTCTACCTCTGCAGAAACTGTAACTCTCTTAATAAGTCTTCTCACTCTCTCATTGAGATCTTCACCATTTGGAATTGGAACCTACCTCCCTCTTTCTTTCACTTCACCTGCACTTCCTATAAAAACCCCACCCTCTCTCTGTAAGTTATTAGCGTCTGCCCTGCCAAAAAGCTGCAATCTCATAGAAGGTGAGTTTATGCAGCCTTTGTAGCATTTCCCTCTTTAAATGTCTCTTTCTCTCTTTTAGCAGTCTTTTCACAATCTCTGTCTTCCATCATTTACTTCACAGTTTAAACTTAGCTTAAGCTTTTTTCAACTAATATCAATGGCTTCTTCTTCTATGATAAGCTCTTCTTCTTCTTGTAAACAAATACCCTTTTTGATCGAAAGAAAACCCTTGATGCTCAAAGATTATCTTCTTGATGATCTAAGTTCATGCTCATCCAAAGGCTTCAAGTCATTTCCTCGTAGTCACTGCTGTACAACCGTCCGATTTCTCCTCGAAGTCGACCACAAAACCAAACAGCAGCGGCAGCAAAGGCAGCTTTACAAAAGAAGTAAATCATCAAAAGCAGCGTCTACAACAATATCAGCTCTTCAAAAAGCATCAGTTGCTGTTATCAACGCCGTTAAACTACTCCCATTTCCCTCCTCCAACTCCACCGTAAAGTCTCCGTCACCTTCAAGAACCAGAAAGGGGCTTTTACCTCGATGTCTTTCACGGAAGCTGTTTAAGAAGAGCTTTTGGAGAAAAACACCTGATCACAATGGTCAATGTAAAGAAAGTAATGAGATCAGAGGGTGGAGATTGTTCCATGAGTTCTTGGAGGAACAAGATAGACAGTCTGATCAAATCACCAGCAGAATTTCAACTAGTTCAAGAACCAGCAGCAACAGCAACAGTAACAGTAACGTTTGGACTACTGAGAGTGAATCTACTGTTGGCAGTGGTAATTCTACTACGTCAGAGAGTTGTATAAGTGGCGCAAACGACGCCGTTTGTAATAATAAAGATCTAATCAAGGAAGTCAGCGACAGAGTAGGCGTATCAGTCGGCCAGGATTCCATCACAAACAGAGAGGTTGGTTAGGAGGGAACTGGGATTTTCTTTCATGGGGGTATTTATTGGGAAGTGGGCATGGTGCATCTCGGGACTTCGACGGTGGAGTGCTTCGAAGCCTACGATCCCGCTACAATTCGCGGGATCCACGGCGGTGAGATGAGATGGAGTGTTCAGCTTCGTGGTATATGAAATACAGTACATATTCTTCTTCTTCTTTCATAAAATCGATTTGGTATGGATCGTTTTGGAATTTCGTTATTAGGTGCGACCTAACTCCTTAAATTGTTCTGTTGGAGTTTTGATAGGTCAGTTGGAGAAAAGTGTAGAGATTAAATTTGTTTAATGTTTTTCAAACTGTTTTTAATTAAAAATTATTAAAATATTAGATATTCTTTTATAATTTGACATGTTAATTTTAAAAATCTTAAAAAATTATTTAAATAAATAATCTTAGAAAGCGCCCTCCACTACATTAGCAAAGATACACTTAGCCAACTCACCCATTCTTGGGATCTAGGAAGTCTTTAATTTTTGTCTTGTTCTTGCAGTATAAGAACTAAGTCACCTAAAAAACAATTCAACTGATCTCTGGGTATACAGAATTGAGTGCAGTGAAACTCTGCCTAGTCGCATTAGAAAGTATGGGCTTGAGGTTTGTATTGTTATGCTGCTTTCAAGAGTCTTTATCAAATCCAATCCTATCCAATTATTGAGAGTAAGGGATTGAAATGGGGCATTCGATTTTACCATGAACCGAATTATTATTTATTGTTTTAATGGGGTATGTCCCCAGAACTTCTTTTTCCTAGTTACCTTTTAATTTGTATTGCAGAGGTGTTATTTTAATGCATTAATAGTCCATGTAATGTAACAGGAGTGGCCAGATGACACGGAGAAGGAGCAATTCAGTCCGGTGTCAATTCTGGATTGTCCATTCCAGGATGATGAAGAAGAGATTAGCTCTCCTTTCCATCGTAGTCCTATCCGCATGGAAGGTATCCATTCGTTTTCTTGAAAGGATTTTGAAATCTATGTATTCTATTCATTTGTGCAGACCACCTGTGGCAGCCGGTTCTGTGAGTAAAACTAAAATTGTTCATATTGATTTTGATTTAATAAAATATTGTATTTTTGGTGTTTTTTTGCCTGTTTACCCGGTGGGATTCACTCTTTAACAAGATTTGAAATATGTGATCAACAGGGACTAAACAAAAGCTTATGCAAAAGATCAGAAGGTTAGAGAGCCTCGCTCAACTAGACCCTGTAGACTTGGAAAAACGAATTGCGATGGCAGAGTTGGGGGATGAATCTCTTGAATCCCCAGTGCAACATTGTTCAATGTCTATCAAAAGTGATAATAACGCCAATTTCAGTGAAGCGAAAGAAGAAAATGGAACAGAAAAGCATGCACAGGAGCTGCTCAAGCAGGTCAAATCAACTATAGCATCACATAGCTTATCATCTAAGCTAGATAGTCTATTGGTAGACTTCTTCACAGAGAAAATTGTGGAAAACAATGCGAGTGGAAGCGTGATCGGGTTATATAAAGAATTTGAGCAGGAGCTAGGAGTAGCACAGGATTGGATTAACGGGCAGCCTACAGAAATGTTTTTGGGGTGGGAGGTGGTGGAGAGCAGGCATGCCTACCTTAAAGATATGGAGAAGAATGGGAAGTGGAAAAACGTGGATCAAGAAAAAGAAGAGTTTGCTTTGGAGTTGGAGGTTGAGGTTTTTAATTCATTGGTAGACGAAGCTTTACTTGATTATATTCTAGCTAATTAATGTCATTAGTTGACTGCTTAAATTAAATCCATTTATTAATCATTGGATTACCCAAGATTGTTTTCCTCATTTTGAAGCAGGGCAATTTAGCTGAAACGACTAATAAAGCCACCTTACCCGCCGTGTTTATTTACATTCTGTCGGAGGAGAAAAATAAAACTTGCGAGATTTTGAGATTTGAGGAATGATACGAGGTTCTTCCTTAAGTTTCCCTCGGGGTTCTGTCTCTTCAATCGTGCTTTACCATGGCTAAACATCTTGAAATGATCTATGTAGTTACTCTCTGACTGAAAATGAGACAGATTTTATTACAAAAACTGAGAATGAAAGAATACGACCAAAAGCAAAAGACCTTGGCAAACAAAAAAAAAAACTGGTATCCGTCCATTATTTTTCTCCTGAAAATGGCAAAGCTTTAACTCGCTTGCGCTGCATCATTCGAAAACTCCAATTACTTGGTTATAAATCTATAACAAAACGGAACATTGCAAAATGCTAATAATACTCCAAATTAACACAAGATTGTCCGAAATCGATGTCTTTTTTATTCAGGCCCAGCTGAAATTACTTGGAAGTTGTTCGACTTCAAACTGACAGGATCATCTAAGCATTTGGTTATACCCAGCGGTAACTATATAAATCACTTCATAAAAGACTTTTCCAACCCCACTATGCTACTCAAGAAATAGAACGAGGGGGATAATAATCACGAGTTTCCCAAGAGCAGTGAATGTCATGCAAGGAATTAGGGTTTGGAATAAACAGAAATGGCAACATAAAAAAACCAATATGCTTCAAAGTTATATAAGTAATATTGGTGTTAAAAATAACCGGTCCGAGAAAGAAAGAGAGAATTTATACCAAGTTAATTATATAAGATATACAACTTAAGATATCGCAATTTACAAGCGTCATATTAATTAAAATTTAAACAAATCGAGCACCAATAAAGCACACATACGCACCCCTCTTTCTGGGAAAAAACTCACTGACATCCTCGTATCTCTCTTAAAAAACTTGTTAATCATTTAGATTTTACTTTTAAAACAACTAAAAATCAAACTCATTCTAGTTTTTAAGCTTCATTTGATGTTTTTGTGTTGAAAATCCATCGTTCCCTTTGCTTTTACCATCGCCGTTGCCACTACCCCGACCATTGAATTGATTGAGAATCGAGTTTCATAATTTGTTTTAATTTGTTTTTTATAAGGATATTCTTATCTCGTGACTCGAGTCGCATATTTGGCGGGTTAACTCGAGTTATTTTTTGTATTTTTTTAAATTTCATTATTTAGCATTAGATTGATTGGAAATTGAGTTTCATAATTTATTTTGATTTGCTTTTAATATGGTTGTTCTTGTGTCCTGATCTAGGTCATGAGTTTGACAAGTTAATTTAAGTTGACTCGATTAATTTTTTTTATTTTTTTTAATTGATTTTTTTATTTTATCATTCAACTTTGGACTGATTGAGAATTGTGTTTTATGATTTATTTTGATTTGTTTTTTATAAGTTTATCAGAGTCTCCTGTCTTGGATTGTGAATTTGATAGGTTAACTCTGATGAATGTTGTCTTGAGATTTTTTTAGTCAAACCATATCTTTACTAGTCGGCCATTATCTTTGAACTCGCCAAATTAACCGGGTTATGTTGGGTCAATCTCTATATAGTTTAAAATTTGTTTTAGTTGGAAACATATTAGCAACATCTAAATATTTTTTTATATTAAAAATATTAATCCAATCCGGAATATAATGCGAGCCAATGATATAGCAACAAACTAAAAGTAAACACAATGGGGGGCATGCAGCTTGGTTTGCTGTTAGGCGATTAGGTTCATTATGAAATGTCGAATTGTACTACTTTCACAATCTCAAAGGAGTTGGAACT
Organism: Populus trichocarpa; assembly: GCF_000002775.5. Lineage (NCBI taxonomy): Eukaryota > Viridiplantae > Streptophyta > Magnoliopsida > Malpighiales > Salicaceae > Populus > Populus trichocarpa. The sequence goes on along the minus strand of NC_037287.2, from coordinate 14,215,328 downwards.
GGAATGTTTATGACTTGATGGTGTTAATGGTGCTTGGACAGTAAAGGCTCTCGCATTCGTTACTCCGAGGCCTTGGCCTTGGCCTTTTTATTGACAACCGTTGGCGATGATGGTTTTTGCCTTCTAGTTTAATTGCAACATCAATGCAAATATCAATCACTTTTCACCATTGTTATTAAACTTGAATTGATAGTTACCCGGGCAATAGACTAGGTGCCAGATTATATGGGCTGACATTGTTTGTTCAAATGATATTGTTTTTTTTAAAAAAATATTTTTTAATATTGGCTCGGTAAGGTTTGAATTGAGTTTAATCTAATCATGTGGAACATTAAAAATCCAACAAAGCCAACCAGATCAATATATGTAATTTAATTAAAAAACCTAATCTGGGAGTTCTGGGTCCTAAATAATTTCTCGAATCAACCTGTTGACCGGGCTGGATTTAACAATGATATGTGTTTTGTAAGAACTATATAAAAAAATAAAAACAATGGGGTCAGGTTTACGTTTATTAACACACAAACAAGACCTTTGAGATCTGATTCAATCCGACTCAAGTCAGAGTTGATGATAGATTTGGATTTTGAACATGGAGAGTGGGTAGACAATAAAAGACTCGTCCCCGGTTAGCAACGCAAAATCCTGTGATTTATTTTGTCGAGAGAAAACTTTGGCAAGGAACCGTGTTTGTTAATTAATAACTTATCGAAGACACACCTCATGCCTTGAAACCGTGTGTTATAAAGGTCAAAAACTAGTTTAAAGGGTAGCACTATGTTTGTGATTGATAAAAAAAAAAAAAAAAGATTTTGAGGTGAGAATAAATTATTTGATATTATTATTATATTTATTTTAATAGATCAATTTTAAAATATTTTAACCTGATTTTTTGTTTATCCTCATCCCGAGTTTAAAATTAAATTGTGAAAATTACTTCAACATGACCCAGTCAACTTAAAGGATCTGAAAACAATCTAGAAAGCCAATAAAATATGTGGTTTGATTTAAAATAATAATAATTATAGATGATATTTTTTAAAAAAAAATATTAAGACAACAACATATTAAATCGACTTAAGCTTCATGACTTAACCCGTTAAATTCATGATTCAGGTAATGGGCTCCACTGGGTTTAAGATTTTTTTTAAAAAAACTAATTATTACTTAATTATACGATAACAAAAATAGACACTTATAAAATTAAGCACAAATCAAATATTCAAACACTTGTTTGAGATTGTGATAATTTTATTGAAGCAAACAAAAATAATTTTTCAAATAAATTCTAAATCAAGCAAATATGACATAGTCAGGTTTATACAGATTGGTGTTTTGAGTAGTTATATAAGGATCTATCCCAAATAAACCATGTGAATTGCCTGACAAATGCTTTCATGGATCAAAAAGATAAGTTTCGATCCAAAAAAGTTACGTCACGCGGAACAGAATAGTTGCTAATAAAGGTCATAACATAAGACCCGATCTTTGGATGAAGCTTTAAATTAGTCAAATGATTCTATAGACAATCTTCCTATAAAAAATAACTTTGTTGTTTATTGGACTATTGAATTTCATGATATTAGACTTAAAAGATTTTGTTTAAGTGAATTTTGTTATTTTTCTTTTATTTCTTGAATTATTTAGGATTTTATATTATTTTTCTATATATTTTAGGATTATTTTTATTTTTTTAGTCCAAGTCAATTTCTCTAACCTATAAAAGACATTAAAAACCTATTTTAGAGACCGACTTCGTCAGATTAATATTTTTTAAAATAAAATAAAGCTTTAGGGTTTTTGTAAATTAAACCTATTTAAGTCCATTTTTTCGTATGCCCTTAGAGATGAAATTTTAAAAAAAATGATGAAAAAAAAAAGAGGAAATGCAAAAAAAAGAAAAAAAAAAAAAAACCCCTCCTTCACTTTTCGGATGAACAGCAGAGGAGGTGCATACACCTCAAGTTTTTTAAAGTAGTGCTACAGTATTTGCCCACGCTGCCCTATGAGTGTAATACTTCTTAACATAAAATGAAATGGTTCAAATATTGTTAACATGTTTTTTAATATTTTTTTAATTATAAGCTTAAAATATGATGTATATTGGACAATATATTTTTTAAATATTGATACGATAATATATTGGATAATATTTTTTTTTAAATATTAAAATCATGATATATTTAATCAACCTGGATTAATTTGTCAAGTCTGCGACTCAGTTCATGAGACCATGATAATCATATAAAGAGCAAATTAAAAAAATTATGAAGGTCAATTCCTAATCAACCTAGTGTTGAAGAACAATATATATATAAAATTAAAAAAGGGATAAAAAACTATTTGGGTCATAAGACTAGAATAATCTTGTAAAAAGAAAATAAAAAAAAATTACAAAGTCTAATTTTCAACCAACCTAATGTCGATAGATGAAATAAAAAATTAATTAAAAAAAAAAATCCAAGTCAACTTGGACTAACTTGTTAAGCTCACAACTTAGATCATAAGACTATGATGACTTCATAAAATACAAATAAAAAAATCACAAAACTTTATTTTTAATATATCGAAGGTTGAAATCAAGAAAAAAAAACTAAATCTATAAGACCTTGACAACTCCACAAAAAGAAATTTGAAAAAAAATTAAAAAGGCTAATTCACAAACTACCTGATATTGAATGATAAAATCAAGAAAAAAAAAAACTAAATAAAAACAAAGTCTAAGTTGTTAGAGGGTGGAATTAAAAAAAAAATCAATTAAGAAATGATATAAAAAAACCAAGTGAATCAGACTCAACCTACCAAACTCATGACCGGGTCACAAGATATGAATAACTTTATAGAAAGCAAATAGAAAAAAAATTATGAAGTCTGATTTCTAACTAACCCAATATTAAATGATAGAATCATAAAAAAATAAGAAAAAAAATAACTCAAGTTAATCAGGGTTAACGTGTTAAACTCGTGACTTAAATCATGAAATCAAGATAAATTCATAGAAAATAAATAAAAAAATATGAAGCTACACTTTCAAGATATCTAATATTAAAGGGTGAAATTAAAAAAAAAACTAAATTCATGAAACTAGAATATAGTCCAATAAAAAAATTAATAAAGCATATCTTTTAAATAACATAATATTCAATGATAAAAAAAAAAAAAATATTAAATTAAATATTAAGATAAAAAAAAAGTACCAAATTTTTTTTAACTAAAGTGATTCCTGTTTCCTAGCTAGTTCCCTCCCTCCCTCTTAAAAGTAACTTAAGTCTCTTTGTTCTCAAGTTTCAACCCCCAAACCCAAAATAAACCAACTCTCTCTCAGGTTAGACAGTTTCCAAGACTTCTTATCAGCTCTTTTTGATACTTTACTTCCTCGAATCAACAAACAAACCAATTCCCCTTTTATTTTCTTTTTTCAATTACACTCGCACATATATACCATGCACTGTTAACACAAGCAAGCAATCTGTTGAAAGATACAGACACCCTTTTGTACTTTTTTCTGGGTTTGCAGTGTTGAACTGATAAATGAAGGGAGAGGATCAGACGAGGTATTTGTTCGGGATTTCTTTATCTGACCGGCCTAAATGGCAACAGTTTCTTATTTGCTCTTCCGGGTTCTTCTTTGGTTATCTCATTAATGGCATCTGCGAGGTTTGTTTCTAAGTTTTATCACTGTTTATCATCTTGGGATTTTTTTTATAAAGTGTGGACAAGTTGTTTGTTTCTTGTTTGACTTGGATGGCCAATTCTTGTTCTTGTTTTTCTTTCTTTTTTCCTGGTGTAATTGGTTAAATTTCCATGTCTTGAGCGTTTAATATCCACATGCATCTAACGTTTTTGTTATACTCTGTTTGGTTGCTGAGAATGAAACTGATGCAACGCAAAGTTTTATTTTATTTTATTTTATTTTTATTTTGGGCTTAATTGATGGCAAAGTCTCACAATTTTTGTTTTCTCTTAAATTTTTGTTTCCTCTTAAATTTTTGTTTCTTAAGTCTACCGAGTCAATTTTCTGCTTTTGGTCATTATTTTGTTAAAAAATAATGTTTTCTTTGGGTGTTCCTTATATAGTCTTTTATTTGTTTTGACCTTAAAATTATGAAAAATGGAATACCAGTATATCGGTAAATTTTTTGTTGGTTTTTATTTGATTCTCATTGCTTGGAGCCTTTGATCTAATCATCGACATATCACATTTTCAATTGGCTAATTGCAGGAATATGTGTATAATCGGCTCCAATTCAGGTACAGAACTATTGTTAGTATTTCTATATTAATTATGTTATGCAGTAATTTTTATGCATATTTGTTTTTTCTTTTGGATTTTCAGCTATGGTTGGTATTTCACATTTGTACAAGGATTTGTGTACTTGGTGCTTATATACTTGCAGGGTTTCACCCCCAAGCAAATGGTGAACCCATGGAAAACTTATTGGAAACTCTCTGCTGTTCTTATGGGTTCTCATGGGTTGACTAAGGGGTCCCTGGCCTTTCTTAACTATCCAGCTCAAATCATGTTCAAATCCACCAAGGTAAACTTAGTTCTTATCTAACTCTTGTCCTATTAAGTTGGATGTGAAAGGTCTTGTTTTTTTAAGATCTCTTGTACATGTGGAAGTAATTTATTTGATTGAACTTTTGTTGCTTGTATTTGAATACGATGAAATTTTGATGAAATTTAAGATGGATCTTGTCCCTTTCTTCTCTAATACGAAAGTTTTGGTGATTTCGAGAATCTAGGTACTGCCAGTCATGTTAATGGGAGCCTTCATTCCAGGATTGAGAAGAAAATATCCAGTTCACGAATACATATCAGCTCTGCTTCTGGTTATTGGTCTGATCCTTTTCACCTTGGCAGATGCTCAAACATCTCCAAATTTTAGTATAATTGGTGTGCTGATGATTTCTGGTGCTTTAATTATGGATTCTTTGATGGGTAATTTGCAAGAAGCAATTTTTACTATGAATCCTGACACCACGCAGGTGATGACCCCCCCCCCCCCCACGATACATGAACAATTTTTGGCAAAAAAATTTGCATCATCAGGCCTTTCTTTTTATGTACTTGACAGATCGAGGTGCTGTTCTGCTCGACAATTGTTGGATTGCCTTTCTTGCTTCCACCAATGATCCTGACTGGAGAGCTGTTTAAGGCTTGGAAATCCTGTGCTCAAGTAAAGAACTATACACGTATAAATATTTGTTGACTATATAAATTGATTTGAAAAGAAATCCATGTTGTATGTGTGGGGCTTCAATGAAAATGGTTGGAGTCAAGTTATACATAACGTGCCTGCTATGCACAACCAAAAAAGGTTCCTTGGAGAAATCAATGAATGATATGGTGGTTGAAAGTCCACTTCATTAGTATATTAATTATTTAGTGATTAATACAATCCATTGACTTAGTCAGACCTCCAGTGGGGATATTTTCCAACACACTTCTCTGTTGGTTACAGCTTGCTTAAAGAAATAGGAATTCTGTACTAAAGTAATGCAAAAGGGAGAGCTAAATGCTTATTGGATTGACATATGAAGAATACATGTTACCAAGAGTTTCTGTTTGGGTCAAGGGTTCATGGATTCTTTTTTATGATTGAATATGGAAACAGATTAAGTTTTTTGGTACTGCATTTACTTATTCTCCTGGTTTTACCTATTTAAAATAATGATCAACTTTCAGACATCCAGATGGTCGCTGCCTTGCATTTCCAAAATTATTCAATTTGAGCATTGCTGCATTTTTTGTTTCTATTGCCAAGTTCCTTTGATCATTACTTCTTTATGTATTGCAGCATCCTTATGTGTATGGAGTGTTAGTATTTGAAGCCATGGCCACATTCGTTGGCCAAATTTCTGTTCTGTCCCTCATTGCCATTTTTGGCGCTGCTGCCACTGCCATGGTATATCCATTGTCTCACCCTCTCTGAATTGCTGTAAATTCTGCATTTTATCCCCCCCACTTTGATAGTTGACGATGTCTTGCGTCGGAATACCCAGCTTGGAAGCCTAATGAGCCATTGAACTGCTTGCTAAATGGGATGTAAAATGAGCTCATCAGAAATATTTCCACCACCTTATTTTAGGGTATGCTTCACATGCTATATCTGACTTGTGGGTTCTGATTTGTACTGGCATGCAGATAACAACAGCTAGAAAGGCAGTTACCTTGTTGCTGTCATACATGATATTCACAAAGCCATTAACTGAGCAGCATGGGACAGGGCTGCTACTTCTGGCCATGGGAATAATATTGAAGATGGTTCCTGTAGATTACAAACCCCCCACTAGGAGTGCAGCTAGACATGGGAAGTCCCATTTCAAAGAAGAAATAAGCCTAGGAGATAGTAGGAAAGCTGAAGGTGCTGAAGAAAAACGGCCCTTAGTGTGAGGACAAAGGTCATATAGATTTATTTTTTCATTGTAATTTTTTCCCGTTTCTCATTACATCCAGGGGGAGGGCATAGATACAGGAATAACAAAAAGTATATCAGGGAAGAAGAGAAAAGAGTGGAAACGCTAGCCACTTGTGATGTAAATCTCATCAGTGGATGTAAATCTCATCAGTGAAACTGATTCACCTTTTGATGTTTTGGAATGGAATGGAATTGAATTTATTGATTGAAATACAAGAGCAGCATTTTCTTTCTTCTTCTTGTGCTTGGATACTGGCTAGATATGGTATGTATGCACCCTTGCATAGTTTGGTGTTTTATACAGAAATATATGGTGATTAAAGGGCGGGTTGCGTCCACACGTGAACATGTCATCAAAACCATCGGTTATCCTCTATTAACTCCGATGCTATATACCGGGCAACTTGTTCCGCAGAATTTTCCAATATAGAGACATAAAAGTGACCCATCGCTTGCCCCAAGGGACAGGATCCCATCCTACCAGCCTGGCTCCAGTCCCTAATTTTTGTTAGTCTCCTGCTCCGCACTAATTATGTATCAAGTTATTAGTGATATAAGTTTAACATGGGTGTCTGGGCTACCTTACGCGCACCTCGATTAATTCTACGGGTTCTGAAGTTAACGACCGTGTAAGTCTCTAGCAGCCATCATATGAGTAACCACATGGTTCGAATCTAAAACAACGGAGGGACAAACTGTTATTAGTGATATGTTAACATGGACAATCGGTATACTTGTTTTCGGTTTCTCTGCCATTGAATTTATTTTTTCATTAATGTATTGAAATCCCTGATGAGCCCTAACCAGGTCTCTTTACCCATGGCTCCTCTATAATATTCACTATAGGGTTACTTATATTCATACATACAAATCAATGCGTCTCAAAAAAGGAGAAGAAGTCTTTGCATTAAGAATCTCTTAAAAATAAATGAATAAATAAAATCTTAAATATTAAGAGGGATGATTTATTCTCACTCCATGTTTTGTTATTCCCACTCCATGGTCAGTTTTTTTATTACTTAGATAAACCGAAATACCATGATTATATATATTTTTTACAAATTATGATATTAAATGTTGGTTTTATATTTACATCTAGAAAATATAATCAAAAGTAAAGATTCTTCGTTTTTGTGTCTAGGATAATTAAATTTTATCTTCCTTTTTGTATTACTTTCAATTAGATGTTGGTTTCTGAAATATAAGAATTTTTTTTTTGTGCACAAATCTACCTCCACAATGGAATAATACAGTTTATTTAAGACTTTGGTAGAAATTGCTTTTCAAAATGTTTTTTTCTTGTAAATATATTAAAATAATATATTTTTTATTTTTTAAAATTTAATTTTGATATTAGTATATTAAAAATATCTAAAAATACTAAAAATTAAATTAAAAATTAAAAAAGTCTTATAAACACAGTAAAATCAGAATATACAAATAGGAAGTCTTTTTCTAATTAAATTAGAGTCCCATTTTCCCATAATGTATGGGCTCGAAGCCCATCGAGACAAGCTTATAATAAATCTTACAAATTCGGTTTATCTAGTCCAAGCAATTGATTTCGCGCAGAAACTGTAGTGGTGGAGCCCAAGGCAGCACCCATGCGTCTACAATATCCAACGGCACCAATTGAAAGTTAGTTCCCCACGTCATCGGACGGTCATAATCACCCATTTTCTAAGTAATTAATCCCCAATTGTGTCATCGCCCTCGTTAACCAAAAATAAAATAAAGAAATTCAAAAGCGAGAAAAACCCTATTTTTGCTCTCTTTCTCTCCTTGCAGCTTTTCAAGAAAAGAAAAAAATCATGAAAGGAGCGAAACGATTTGCAGTTTCAGACTCACTCCCTGACTCCAATGACACGGCAGTGAGTTTCTTCAGAAAACGCTAATTTGATTCTACTCAATTTTCTTGTTTAACTGATAAACAATATGCTTATTTGTGCTCTTAGAATATAAGATTTTGTAGTTGTGTTTTGGTTTTTTCGTAATAAAGTTTGAATTTTGAATCGTGGGCTGCTGCTTAAATTGGGATTTGAATTTACTTTTGAGTGTTTGAGGAGTTTAGTGCTTTGATTGGTGTTGGTTTTTGGGATAATGAAGTGAAATTACGGGTAAAAGTTTAGTTTTTTTTTTTTGCTAGATGGTCTATATATTTTATGTTAATGCATTTTAAGGAGCTTTAGTGAGGTTCTTGGTTGCATTTTTGTTCATGTCTTTGAATTTTTTTATGTGGAGCTCTTTGTCTAGGCAAAAGCAAAACTACGATGTCACTACTTTTTTGTTATTCTTACTTGTTTGCTTCTGTATTTTTCATGAAAAGAACATTCTATTTTACATCCTTTTGATTTTGAGCTTCGATCATATTTTGGAGGCTGATTATGCGAAATCAACTTATGGTTGCAGTTGCGGAATAAAAGAATAATGGCAGGATTGCTATTTGATGTTCATAGACCCGAACCATCTCAGCAACAATTGACTCCCCCGTTGGATGTGAAACGGGCTGAGTCATCACAGCATCACGTGAGAGCTCTCAATAATCAATTTGCCAGGTCCATTTCTTTCCTGTATTTGAACAACTTGACATCTTCATTTATCATCTGGTCAACTTAGTTTCTGCTTTTATGATTCATTTGGATGAAGATGATGGGTTCTCTTGTTTGTCTACTTTTTTTCCTCATATTATCTAATTCTATGTACAAGTTCTTTGAATAATGAGAAACATTTACCGCATGATGAAGATATATATTTGTTGTCCTTGATCTTATAGACTTAATTTTTGGGGCTTCTTTCATTTTGGAATAGTTGGGTTCAAACACAACTGAAGAACCATCCCGATGAACTTTGGGAAGATGGGATTCAAGACTACCTTGCTCATGCTTCAAACATTATGGTAAAACTTAATGTCTTTTAGCATACATTAAAGGGGACATGCATGCATTCTTGTATTTAATGTAAAATCTATTTATAAAAGCTTTGATCTTCTTCTCTCTTATTGCAGGAGATGTTTAGTGATGTTGTCAACTGGCTTAAAGCAAATTCTGCAAAAGGAGGATCTGTTGCTGACTCTCTTACAACTGAAAAGAAATTAGTGCCTGAGATAAAGAATAATGAGAGCAAATTACTTCAAGAAAAAACTGGTTTTGCTCTACCAAGTACAAGTGCAAGCTTTACAAGTTCCTGGAGCTCTGGTGTGTTTTCTGCCAACCAAAGTTCTGGAGGAGTATCATCTAGTAGCCAAAGCTCTAGTTTATTCTCCAACGGTGAAAGCTCTGCTACATTCTCGAACAATCTAGGTTCTGGTTTGTTCTCAAACAACCAAAGCTCTGGATTCTTCTCAAACAGTCAAACTTTTGGACTCTACTCCAACAATCAAAGCTCTGGCTCATTATCCAGCGGCCAAAGTTGTGGAGCGTTCTCCAACAGTCAAACACCTTTCTCCATTAATCAAAGCACTGGAGCAGTCTCCAACAGCCAAAGTTTAGGAGCGCTCTCCAACAGTCAAACACCTTTCTCCATTAATCAAAGCACTGGAGCATTCTCCAACAGTCAAACACCTTTCTCCTTTAATCAAAGCTCTGCAGCATTCTCTGAAAGCCAAAGTTTAGGAGTGCTCTCCAACAGTCAAACACCTTTCTCATTTGGTAGGTATTGCACTGCCATACTTGAAGGCTACACCGGTTATAAATTCACAGGAGTATTCAGTTGCCAAGATGACTTATGTGCCAGAGAAAAAGGACAAATATATATGTGACAATGGAAATGTGCTCTAGGCTCAAGTAGGAAGCTATAAATGTGTCTGGGTTCTGGTTGAATCATCTAGATGAAGATATTATAGGTTTGTCTTGTAATATCCGTAATATTGTGAAATGGACTGCGAAAGGTATTCCCAAAAGGTCCACCAGACCATGCTACATGCACCTTAGTGTCTCATGTTGTGGCAATTTAAGTCAGAAACTATAATTACAAAATCCTCTGATGAAAACATGTTCAGTTTCTTCTTTTACATTTTTTTTTCAGCACAAGTCACTGAGAGTTGGCCATCTACAACTAGAGAGTACCCAGTTCAGTACTCTTGGAGATGAGATATGATGCTAATAAACTCCCAGTAGAATAGTTTAGATAATAAAATAAGAAGATGCAGATATGACACTTCATTATTTGTTATTCTGTGATTTTTTTATACAGATTTTAGAGTCGCATGTGTTGCTTTTGTAAAAGTGACACAAAATCTGACTTTCTTTTTTCTTATTTTCTATTTTAGGAGGTCAAAGCTCCATCCCCACAACCCATAACACTGCAGATGATGCTGATGATGGTGAGAGAGAGAATTAGTTTTGTTTCCTTTTTGTTGTTTGAGATTCTCTTAAGCTATTACTTTAAATTAAACCTGCAATGCATTTTATGATTCTCTTTCTTTTCATGTATGTTTACTCCAGTTGATGATGTTATGTGCAAAAGTGTGAACTGCACTTCTTTTCTTTATCACATGCTGGTAGTTGAAATTTGGTTTCAAGTCCTCAAAACGTTGGTAGGTTTGTGATATCAAAACCCTATATCTGAAAAGGGAATTCCGTGTTGTTAGTTCCCGTTTGGATAATTAGATTAGAGACTTATTCAGTTGCAAGCCTGACACTTTTCAACATATAAAGGAACATGCTTTAATTGTAAAATTCAAGTTGATCTGGGGGTTAAGTATATGGTCACCACGCCCATGCTTCTCAGCTTATGAGACCATGGAACTACCACTCTTTATAGATTAGATTTTCACTTAGAACTTGGTTTTGAAAAAATTGGAAGAGGATGGTTGAGTGTAATATAGGTATCTCTTAGGAGTTCACTGCATTTCTGGATGTTTGTTGTGTTTACTTTTCATTTACAGTAGAAGTAGGCCAAATGATTGTTGTTGTTTACTGGAAATGAAAATATTGATCATTAGACATCTATTAATTCCTTGGTTTTGATCTGTTGTGTTATATATATGAAGTTTTAATTTCTTTATCCTGGTTAGTCTATCAACTGTAGTATCAACTGTAGGATCTCTGTTCTGTGAAATATGTGCTTTCATAATGTCTGTCTGATTTGCTGGTTCTAGCACTGATCCCATTTTGAAGCTGGATTTGTACAAATTGTTTGCATGTTTATTAACAATTTGAAATCTTAAATGGTAGACGTTCTTTGTATAATTTCGAGAAATATTTCCTTGAAGCCTGGAGCTCTCAGCCTGCTCTTGTGTGTATTTGTGTTATACGTAGATATTAAACAACCATTTCTTTTACCAGAAAATGAATTACAGCAACCTGGCAGTCCATCTGTGAAGAAGTCTGTAGAGAAGGGTATTGTTACAGTCCATGAAGTCAAGTGCAAGCTCTATGTGAAGGTAATTGACATTTCCTACTGTACTCATTGAGAAGTCTATGTTTTTGGGATTAGGTTATGCAATGTATCAAGTTTTAATAGTAGAAGAAAGTTGTCTTTTACTCGTGCATACCAGCAAATTTAACTTTCTCCCATTTTTTCTTTTCACAAAATTAGTTAGTTTGGTACTTAATATATCTATCAAATGCTACGTCTGTTGACATCTTAAAATTCACATGATTGATTTTTTAAGTGGAGATCATTTCATATTCCATGCAATTTTAAGTTCCGGTATTAGAAATTAAACAGTACAAGTGACAAAGAGATTAGGCATAATTGTTAAATAAGCCTTGAATCAAACTCTGTTAGTGGTTTCAATTATAGAGTGAGGTGACAAGTGGTGCTTCTATTCTCCCATAACCAGAATATCCTCGATTCTAAGTATAGCAGTTGTTAATACATATTTGTTGGTATAATTGAGTTTGACATTTCTGTATTAAATCATATGATTTTCTGACAGCTCATACTATTCTAAGACACATTATTAATCTTGGTTATGTTCATAATTGATCTGCTGGATGAATTGAGATGATCTGTATGCCATTCAAGTCTTGACTTGTATCTCCTGCTTGTTCTGCCATCTTTGTGGTTAAATAATTTCTTTGGTTTTTTCCTCGTGCTATGTTCAGTCAAGTGATCCAGCAGTTAAAGACACGTGGAAAGATAAAGGCACAGGGCAGCTTTCCATCAAATGCAAAGAGGGGATAAGCAAGGGCGCAAAAGAATCTAAACCAACAATTGTTGTTCGAAATGATGTATGTTCCATTATGGACTTATTTTGGTTTCTGAAATCTTTATTAACCCTTATCATGGTTTTAGTGATTGATTGGTTTCCTCTCCTTTTCCAATTTCTTTTGTTTGCACATTTAGGCATTTTATTTTCTTTTGATAGATTCTGCATAGTGCTTAGTTCAACTTCAGATTATTACTTTAAGGACTTCTATAAACTCTTTTTTGGACTTACTGTCTGTAGTGTTTTGCTGATGGCAGGTGGGAAAAGTGTTACTAAATGCTTTGCTCTATCCAGGAATCAAGACAAATCCACAGAAGAATTCCCTTGTTGCAATATTTCATACTGCGGTAATGCATTTTAATTCTTATTCTACACTTTTGTGAGCATATAAACTTTTGTCGGGTTTATCTATAACATGTAAATAACATATCCAACGAACACTTAGAAGGCTGCTGTGACGGTTTATATTAATCATAATATTTAATGTATTATCTCTTCCATGGAACTTATAGCCGGTGATTTGTCTTGTTGCAGGGTGATGACAGTGGCAATAATGATAGTGTTGTGGCACGCACTTTTTTATTAAGGATGAGAACAGAGGAGGATCGGAATAAGTTAGCAACAGCAATCCAAGAATATGCTCCAACATCATGAAAGTAACAATAGGAACATGATTCTTAAAAATTTTGCAGCAATTGGCTTGTTAGGAACCGAGTGAGCTTGTTTGGGGCAAAAAAATAACTGGGGTCAATTTTTGGAACACGGACCCCCATGAAATCAAATGTGTTTCAATCACTTGTATTATATTATTAGGAGGAAAACGTATGCTATGTTTTATTTTAATCGTAAATCATTATCCTTTTCTAGTTAATCCGGAATATGCACGTCATTGTATGACTAGAAACTCATACAATGCATGCAACGCTAGCAAAAGTTATTGTATCCATTTAACAGCGTGATATTGGAGGCAAATAAAAACAAGAAACTGTAAGCTCTCCAGCATAAGACGCCCATAGCCTTCAGATTCAGTAACGCGTGTGACAGCAAACAATACGTGATCGCACAGGAGGGAGACAATTGAAATATCTCTCTCCTCGCCAAAATGTTTAATAGTTTGAAAATTAGATGTGCAACTTCTGCTATATACACTCCCTTTTGGCAGTTATTTACAGAGCAGAATGATTCGATGACACCTCGTAAATTATCACCTCTCCCAAGTGCGTTTCTTCACAAATCTATCATCGGAGTTCAGTTTCTCACATCGCCAAAACTTTTGGATCAAGTTACCTTGTCAGTCGTTATTAGAACTCGTTAATACTGTGCCCGGCCAGTGTACGATGTACACGCGCTCCTCTAACATACAAGTGATAATCTAAGTGATGGGGCGGTAGGGATATGTGTGCACGACGCCCAGCGAATAACCGATTCGGTGACCATGATATTAAGTTGATCGAGCTCGCCAAGTCCTATGGTGTGATTTCTTCTGCTGTGGATACTGGATAATTTGAACCCATTGCACCCTTCCCGTGGAAATTCTATCTTCTGCATCATTTCTTCTATTCCACGGTGAACTGGAGCAGAAGTAGCTGACAATGCAGGGAGCTGTCGCAGAACTGATTCTGCACCAGCCAAGAAAGAGAGCTTCGATTAGTGTTTCATGGATAAATATACCAAATAGTTTGAAATTGATATCACAGGGAAGTGGAATCCTGGGACACTTGACCTTTCATTGTTCTCATATGTGGAGACAAAAAGGAGCTGATCCTTTATGGAATGCATTCGTTCTCTAACTTGCAGTTTTTAAAGGTTTCATAAGATAGGCGTGGATGCCTATTCATCTAATGTGTATTAACTATGATCTTACAAGCAGGCGATAAATTAAAGCAACATATGTACCTCCATGTATTGCGTCCCATTTCGACTCGGTGGCTTTAGTACCAAACGAGAAATCTCCTTTATCAACTTCAGTGATAGGACTAAAGAAGGTAAAACTTAGCATTGATAAAATGGGAGATGAGAACTCTGTTGCACCTGGTTCATCATGGTTGCTAAAAGAAAAACCTCCAGATGCAGAGCAAGGGGTGTTGTCGTTAACTAGGAAGGAAGAACATGATGATGTGGGTGTAGGAGAGTGCCCTTGTTGATCCCCACCAGTTACAGGCAATTCATAGGTGAAGCTGTAGGCTTGATCCTTGGCGATGAATGGGGTAGAAAATGAACCTCCACAAATTTCTAGCTGTTCACAGTTAAGGTTGTCCTGCATGTTGGATTCTTGAGCTAGTTGTGCCCCATCCTGCACCCAGGAGTGAGCTGTAAAACACAGTAATCCTTATTATAAGCAAAATTTCCTAGAGCTGGTGGACAGATATTCAAACAACTCAAAAAAGCAAGGGTTTTGGTTTTTGATACGATATGCCAAAAGGAACAAAAATTGGTTCAAGTCAAGCAAATATTGCAATAAAATGCTTAACACCTGTGCATGCCATAATAAAGGCCTATTTGGAACTGTTTTGAAAATTGTTCTTTTATTCTAAAAAAAGAATGCGATTGTCAGGATCTAAAAACCTTTTTTCTTTGTATTGTTTCGGCAGAAAAGCAATAGCCTGAAATGGCATACATCGACATACCTAACACCTGCGCAGTATTAAGCCTCTTGAAAGGATCTTTACAGAGCATTCCAGTGATCAAGTCCTTGGCAGATGTGGATATTTGATGCCAGAATTTGGGAGGGAACCGTAGTTCTGCAGCCCTAACTGCATCAAAGATCCTTGATTTGCTCTTCCCCCAAAATGGGGGCATCCCACTTAGAAGAATGTAAAGAATAACACCAGCACTCCACACATCAGCAGCCTGGTTATAACCTCCAGCCAGTACCTCGGGAGCAATGTAAAATGGACTTCCAACTGTCCCATGCAAATTATGCCCTGCAAATACAAAAGCCATGTGCTTAGAACGGAAAAGGGTCAAGAAAGACCCTGGTATCAATCGCAGGAACAGAAGAAACAAGAGTAGAATCCTCACCAGGTTTGATGTAAGTTGCAAGACCAAAGTCAGCCAATTTAATTGGTGATGATAAAGACTTGGTGGCTAAGAGAATGTTTTCAGGCTTCAAATCTCTGTGAACGATGCCATTTTCATGACAGTACTGAACCACTTGCATAAGATGTCTAAAGATAACACGAGCATTTTGTTCTGAGAACCTACCATGCTTTTCAAGTCGGTGAAAAAGCTCCCCACCTGCGCACAATTCCATCAAAAGATGCACATGATCCTCCTCCTCATACACTGCCTTGAGATTCACAACGTTTGGATGCCCTGATAACCTACTCATTATTTCAATCTCAAGCTTTACACTGCGCACATCATTGAGTGTGGCCAATCTATCTTTAGCAATAGATTTGCAAGCTAAAACCTCACCAGACATCTTATCCGAGCATGCCCTTATGATACCAAATTGTCCCCACCCCAACTGCTCCCCAAGAACATACCGATCTTTCAAGTTCGCCACTTCAGTCGTGTCCAAAATTGTATCAGTCAGGCTGGATATCCTGTAGCAGTGACAAGATGTTGAAGGCTGTATAATGTTGTCGCTATTGGCTATGTCCATCCCAATAAGGCACAATCTTAATTGCTAGAGAACATTGACCAAAAATTAATTCAAATCCAACTTTATCAAACTGCAGTCTCAAGTATCCTTTATGACACTCTAGCATTTGAGTCAGCTCAGTTCTTTCGCCAGAGTTCAAATCAAACCACCTGAAATTTATACATGGAATAGATCATTCAGAAGATGTGCTTTCCTACTTCCATAGTGAATCTCGTATACAACAAACCCTTCAATTTCCGAAGCGTTATTGCTGGAAAGTTTCAGAGCATGCATCAATCACCTAGCACTCAACATAGATCATCTAAAGTTCAGTTTAACATGATCAAATCTCAAAATTCTTTCCTTTGTTTTCTCGTTTCCCACATGATAGATAAATTAAGGGTATTGTCACGCAACAAAAATTTAAACACAACATATTCCATAAATTTGCATTAAACATCTAAAAACTAGACTCAAACTCAGCACGGAGCAATAGCAAGTAATCCCCAAGCACAATTCAAACACACTCACCATAAAAGAATCCAAACTAAAACTTCAAACTGAAAGATCTGTTACAAACTGCACAAATTTTGAAGAAAAACAAGAAAGGAAACCCAGAAAAAAAATATAACACCATGTTTCACACCAAAATCCAATACCAGGTCCTAGCAACGCTAACACCAAAAACAACCATAAAAGTTCACATCTTCATAACATGATTAAGCTCCCCCCCCCCCCCCCCCCCCCAAAAAAAAAAAAAAAAAAAAATTATATATATATATATAAAAGAAAACGAAAAACCAAAAGCAGACACATTTTAACAAGAACGAGAGAAACAGACTGACCTGTTCGTAGGAGCATTGAAGAGAGAAGACAAGGTCAGTTATAACAAAAGTCCAAGGAATCCAAAAACCAACCATTGGCTTCACACTTCCATTTTTTTAGTTCATAACTTTCTCTCTTTCCCCTGTGACCAGTGGCAGGAAATAAGTTGCACCTTAACCGCTTATACCCGACACGTGTCCTTAGATTTGGTGGCAATTATAATTTATAAGAGGTCTCTAGCTTTGCAGCTAGTTAATTACGATTAAACCCTCGCATGGATTTTATACAATCATTATCACTTATGAGTTATGACCACACTGCAAGTGGAGACACCATTGCTCTTATTCTGGGTTTTTTTTATATATATAATAATTAGGGTTTTCTGCCCACTTTCAAGTTGTTTTCTAGCTGGTTTTGGCAGGAAATTTATGTGCGCGCGTGCGCGCTTGATATATTTACATTTGAGTGAGATAATATTGTTATGATATACCTCTATGGTTAAGCTTTTTGTTTCTTAGTTTTAGGAAACTTCTCTGACTTTTGTAATCTATCTGTACATGCTTCAAAAAAATATACAGTTGGTATATCGTTTCTTTTTTAAAAAAAAATAATTTAAATATTTATTTTTAGCAAATGCCAAAAGGGTTCCAAGTGTGCAAGGGCGTACGTGATCGTGTCACCATACATGATCTTTCTAGAGTGCCACGTGGGACATTGTGTGTTGTTAGGACACTTTGTAGGGCCTCTATTTAAGCACGATACTATAGTTTAGATAAAGAAATGATGCTGTCCGAAGTTAAGGTAGGCGAGATCCTAGCTGTCATTAGCTGTACTTGCAGGTGTAAATTTATTTTTTTTTCTTCGTGCTTTGTAATATTTAAGAGGGCTTCCATGGCTAGTTGACTTTATGAGAATTTTTTTTATTGTATATTTGCGTGGGTGGCTTAAAGTTTCAGCACCTTTGTTGGAAAGCATATATATATATATAAAATTTACTGTGCAAAATATACTACAGACTGTTCATATTTGTTTTTTTTTTATTTAGCTTTTATTGGATTAAATTATAGGTGATTTTGTTAGGGGAAGACTAAGATTGAAAGACAAGAGGCTAAAGTAAAAAATAAGAAGAAAATAAGTAACTTTAACAAAGTTTAGTCCTCACACTTTTCAAGTTATAACTACTAGGTCCCTTAAATTCCCAAATTTAAAAGAAAATCAATTTTGATCTCCAATTTTATTTTCTTTTATTTTTGACCACTGGTTTGAGAGAATTGAGAGAAAGTCACCGGAATCTAGCACTAGAAAGAGAAATTTTTTGTTGGCACCAATTACGACCACAAAAATTATCGATATTAGTGTCAAATTATTTCATTTGATGGGGAGAATTTGCGTTGGATGTTTTTTTACCTTGAAACTGTCTAGAAAAACAGTGTCAAAGAATCATCTCAACCCAATAACTTAAACTGTTAGGTGAGGTCTCAGGATATGATTTATATTATTCTCTAACACACCTCATCAAGTGAAAGCTCTTTGGGCTTGAAACTTACACAGGTCCACATTACTTTGTACTTAATTTTTATTAAATAAATGGAGATAGTGAGATTCAAACTCGTGATCGCTTGGTTATCAAGGCTCTGATACCATGTCAAAGAACCATCTCAACCCAATAGTTTAAGCTGTTAGGTGAGGTCCTAGGATATAATTTATATTATTCTCTAACAAACAGATCTAAATTGGTGAGATTTTTTGTTGCGGGTTGATTTCGAGTTTTGGGATGAGTTTTTGGGTATTTTTAGACTATGAATGAATTTATCAAGTTTTATATGATATTTCTAGGTATTTTTAGTAAAAAAATGGGTCGAAAGATCGGTTTTGGATTGAAACAACTTCTGCTCCATTTTTTCAACCACCAAAGTGGCTACGAATTGGGTAATATCAAATGATGTGTTATCTGCCTCAGCAAACAATGTACATCGAACTTTTTTTTCTTAAAAAAATATGGAGTCGTTCGCCTTATAAAAAACAAATAGGGCCCCAGCACTCGGGCCTCCTCTTATAGGCCAGCGTCGGGGCCCTTTCTAAATGGGTTAGGCCCAACAACGCCTAACCTTTTTCTTTTTTCAATGTTTTTCAATTAATGCCTTTTATATGTATTTTTTCAAAATTATATGTAGATTAATATCCCTTCTCTTTTTTATTTTGTTAATCTAAACTCTTTAGATATCGATTATTTTTTAGTTATTTTGTATGCATTTAATTTGTTGAGAGTTGTTCTAATTCATCTATAATTTTTTTATGTTTTATATACATAAAATTTATTTTTAAAAATTAAAAATATTTATTTTCAGATAATATTTTTAATATGTGTAACCTTGCATAATATTTTTTCCTTCTATTTTATTTAATCAATTTCATGTGTATCTATTTTTATTATCATTTAATTAAATAAAAAATTAATTTTTATGAACAAAGTCGTTAAACACAACCGTGTCAAAGATTGGAGTTGCAAGGTTGGATATCTTGGTCTATATCTGACTCTCAATTTTTTTTATCTTTATTTATTGTTAATGACTTTTTATTTATTTATTTATTTATTAATATACATAGTTCTTAATTTATTTTATTAGATGTATACATAAGTTTTTCAATTTTCACTTTTGATTTTTTTATATAAAAAAAAACATTGAAAAAGCTTACATATTCAATATTTTAGAGAAAAAAAAATCAACTCACGACAGAGCACATGTCAAATAACTAGTAAAGCACTAAAGGGTGTGGGTTTTTAACTATAGTTGGTACTGTTTTCACCGTCACAAAATACTGTGGAACTATGGTTCATCTTTTTAATAATTCATTTTAGTCTCCAAAGTTTAAAATAAAAAGTTTTATTTTATCAAAAAAGTAAAGGCAGGGCCTTTTAAAAAAATAAAAATAATTAAAAGGAAGTACAGGCGCGTGGACCTGGGATTTAAGGCCCACCCACGCACTTGGCTTTTTCCTTGCAATGGCTCAGGGGCGTTTGGCCATAGGCTCGCGCACCTGAGCTCTTTTTTTACCCTTATATATATATAAGAGAAAAAAATAGTTAACCTAATTAAGTTGATGATCTTGGTCACAAGTTTGACAAGTTAAGCCATAACACCTGGAATATTATTTCTTTAAAATTTACTTTTTTTAATTGATACATTTTTTCAAAATATCTTTATTTAAATTTATGTTTCAATTAATATTGCTCATTTGTGAATTTTTTTTTATCTTGATCTACAGTTGTCTCTTGATTTTTCTAGTTTTATATTTAGTTATTGTTAATGATTTTTTTTTCATTTATTAACATATATAATTCTCGACTTATTTGATTATATATATGCATAAACGTTTTTATTTTCACTTAGAATTTTTTTAATTATAAAAACGCGTTGAAAAAGTCTACGTATATAATTATTTTTAGAAAAACAAATATTTGACTTGTGACGAAGCGGAGGTGACATAGCTAGTATTAAGTATAACTCTAAAAGGCTTGAGTTTTTTACTATGCAAGGCTCCACTGTTCATCCTCCCACACATTACTATAAATAGTTTGTGTAAATTTTTTAATTTGCTCCTCAAATCTTTTTTCTCAAAAATTTAGTCCTAATTAAAGGCTAATTACTTTTTTTATATATATATGTAAGGGTGAGATTTAAAAGGGAGGGATTGAAATGAAAAGGGAACCAAACATGACTGCGTGTGACATGAGTGTCGCAAAAGATGCACTTTGATTCTTGAACTTTAATAATCATGTAAATTATACAATTTCAGCACCTCAATATTTTTCTAATTCAATTTTAGTACAAGAGTTTATTTATTTTTTATTTTTTAGTTCCTGGTTAAGAGAGTAGAGAAAGAGCTTGTCACATTTCAACGGTAAAGAGAAAACAAGTATTGTTGACACCAATTTAGACCACGAAAAACAGACAATATTTATGTCAAATAGTTTTATTTGATGAGAAGAATTCATATTATGTGTTTTTTTATCTTTAAAGTTCGTGAACAAACAGATCTGAGTTTAAGTTGATTTTTGGTCTCGGGTTGATTTCAATTTTTTGAGCGATTTTTTGGGTGTTTTGAGGCCATATACAAGTTTATGACTGTTCCTACAGTTTTTTATTGGTGTTTTGGGTTAAATATGAGTTGAAAAAAGGGTTTTTTGGTCAAAACAACTTAAGCTGTAATTTTTCGGCTACTACTATGACCAGAATTTGAGCAAATGAGTCATCTAAATTTTTTTTTTCAAAAAATTTGGGCCTAATGATATATCTTCTGCCCCAGTTTCAAACAAAAAAAAATAAGGGTTCGGTCATGTGGGCCCTAATAAAATGGGTTAGACAGGTTGGCCTGGTTTGCCGGGCATAATAGCTTCTGGTCTTAGCTCTTTTTTTTTCTAATTTTTTTTTTAAATTAATGTTTTTTTATGGTTATTTCTCTAATTTGTTTCTTATATTTAAATTAGTATCCCTTCTCTCTTTCATTTTGTTTGAAGAGCTTCTTTTAAATTACAATTATTTTTTTAGCTATGTATTTAAATTTGAAGAGTTTTTCTAATTTATCTATAATTTTTTTTATCTTTTGTATGGATGGATTTTATTTTTTAAAATAAAATAAAAATTATTTTTAGATAATATTTCTAATATATGTAGCCTTATATGATGTTATTTTTCCCATCTATTTATTTTGATCAATATAATTTATGTCTTTATTTCTATTATCGCTTACTGGAATAAAAAATTTAGCAAACATAATAATGTAAATGTCTCGTTTTTCAAAGATTAAATATCTTGATCCACACATGTTTCTTGATTTTTCAAGTTTTAATTTTAGATATCATTAATAACTTTTTATTTATTTATTCACACACGTGGTTCTCGATTTATTTAATTACAAGTATGCATAATTTTTTTTATAAAAAATTAAATTTTTAAACTATAAAAATACATTAAAAAAACTCATATATATAATGTTTTTATAAAAAATAAAAATATTTAACCCGTAATAAAACGTGATTCACATGTAACTACTGCGTGTATACATGGGGAAGGTTGCCTAACACTGTAAAGTAGTAAGGAAATCTATAATTATTTAGCCAAGTGATGCTCATCATGGCAAGGCAATGGAAAACGTGGAGCACTTCATTTTTTTTTTAAAAAAAGATTAGAAGACTTACATGTGTACGTGTTGTAAGTAGAACGACAAGTCTAATCCACATTAGTAATAAAGATAGAATATATTTTCATAGGTGAGTGGATAATATTGAAGAAGTTTTGTTATCTATATCATCGGAGGGTACGAGGATTCATTCATGACTCTTCGCAAGAGACGGGAGGGAAATGGCTCCTTGTATTTGCATATACCTGTTTGAAATGAAATAAACGACACAAGGGAGAAAAATATGAAGAGAGCATCGCCTGAACTTATTTGGCCTTCTTGAAAACGAACACCAAGATTCAAGATGAGAACGGTTGCTGGTTTTGCAATCTGATGGATGCTCTAAATTTTTCTTGGCATGGTTTGTGTCAAGATTGGCGGAGCCCTAACTTTCTGCTGAGAGATTTTGACAAGCCTCGTTCTTTAGGGCATGAGCCAGAATGGACTCATCTATCATCTTTAAGGCCTCAAAGTTATCTGGCTCACGAGTCCTGTAATTGGGTTCAGATAAATTCTAGGGTTCACGCATAAAAAAGAGAGGCATGGGACTTCCTATGGATAAAATGGTAGTTAATCATAACTTAGTCCCTATGGTTTATCAAAACTAATAAATCAGTACTTAAAATATAAAAAAATAATTAAATTGTGTTTTAATCAACGTTGATCATACTTAATTTAGTTTGTTTTTTAAAAAATAGATGTTCTTTCTCAATCAAAATCTTCCTATTTTCTTTAATCTCCAAGAAGAGAAAAAATAAATAAATTGAAAAGGAGCATGAATTTAATTTCAAAGGCCACTTTTACATGTGTTTGAATATTAGAGTCATACAAGATCCTGCGATTGTATTTCTTGATGAAAGGACCTGCTGGATGCCATGGATCCCACCAAAAGTAAGCAGAATTTCCATTGCCAAAAATGGATCCAATCCCATACAGGTGGCCTGATCTCTAGTAGTTCACTCCACGGCCCCCAAGTGCAATCTTAAGGGGCTTTAATTCCCCAAAAACTTCTTCACTTCAAGAGATTATTCATGACCCAAGCTACCCACAATGAACCTGATTTGCATTCTTCGAAAGATCTTACCCACCAATGGTTTTCAATCTACCAAAGAGAGTTTCCTGGTAATAAGTGAAACCTCAAGATTCTTCTCCGGTAAATGAACTAACTTAAAACCAGAGTAATTCTGCAACTGCGCTGAATGTCCGCACTTGAAACTTCATAACAAAAAAAATCACATTTTGATGGATTATATTTCAAGCTATAGATCAAGTAGAATTGGTGGAGCACCATTGTGGCTTTTTGCATGGATTCCACATCACTATTTATGAATACCATTAGATCATCTGCGAAACATAGGCGATACAGGCTGATTTCCTTGCATCTAGCTAGGGTGATACGTTTCTGGGTGAGTGTAGGCAGCTTCATTCATTAAGTAAAAGAAAATTTTCATTGCTATGATAATTAGATTAAGGAGATACCTCTCTTTCCTTTATAGTAACCGCGTAACTCACGATTAATACTGATAGAGAAGCTTGTAGTTGAAACACAAAGTTTGATCCAGTTGACAAAAGCAGTAGGAAACCTCGTGGCTAGCATGAACTCCAAAGAAATTGCTAAGAAACCGAGTCAAATGGTCTCATAAAGTCGGTTTTCATGGAAATTCTAGGAGATAGATCCCCTTTCTGGTAATTCTTTGCCATTTCCTGTGCAAGGAGGACATTTTCTACGATTCTTCTTTCAAGAAAGAACGCTGATTGATTGTGAAATGTAAGAGAGGATCTTTAAAATACATTTATACAAAGTATAACAACACGAGATTGGCTGAAATTTGATATTTTGAAGCAGTTGAGACCTTAATTTGGGATTAAAGAGATTGAGGTAGCAATTACTTCTTTCAGTAGTTTACCATTGTAGCAAAATTCAGAGATGGCAGTCACGATATTCTCTCCTACTATGCTCCATGATGCTTGAAAGAAGGTTTCCTTAAAGCCTCCGGTCCTTGTGATTTCTGGCTACTGAGAGAAAGGATTATCTTTTTTGTCGACATCAAACAATTTATGCGTGAGCAACCTATCAAAGCCTTGAACCGAACCACCATAGACTTCTTCATTTTCAGTGCCAAAAAAAGGTTCATGAAGAAAGAAATAGCCTCATTTTGTATATCTTCAGAGTTGGTGAGCAGTTATTGTTATTGGAAAGGGAAAGGATCGAATGGATTTTTTTGCTTTCTTGGCCTTTTTGACTCCATGGAAATAGCCACTGTTTTGATCACCTTTATTAAGCCAGATGATGGGAGACGTTTTCTTGGAATAGGCTTCTAAAGTAAGTTTTAAATCTCCCTTTCCTTATGTATAGATAAAGGTAAAGGATGTGGTAAAAGAGCCATTTGAACAGCTTTAAGCCTTGCTTTAGCTTTCCAAACTTTACTGGTGATACTGCCATAAAAGGTCGCATTAAGTTTCTTAAGATGAGGTTTGAGCATTTTCAGATTTTTGCAAACTTGGAACATGGTTGTCCAATCAGCTTTAGAATTCCAGATTTTCTCAAAACAATCTGCAGAGAACTAGAATGGGAAGTCCAGAAGCTATAAAACCTGAAGGGGTTTGAAAGGGATGGCATTAAGATAGAACTTTTCAAGTATCTTGGGCAATGCTCAAAGATCCCAGGATTGATGAACTTACTGCACTTGCGGAAAAAGTAGAAGACCAACCTTCATTAACAAAGACTCTGTCAAGCTTCTTGAAGATTGGATTGGCTATATTTGTTGAACCATGATAAAAGGGACCAGTATAGAGGCGATCATCGAGATCACAAGCATCCAGACAAGTATTGGAAAAATTCATGGCTGAGAGAAATTTTGTGGCGTTACCAGTGGTTTCAGCATCCTTCCTGATAATGTTAAAGTCACCAGCAACATACCATGGTGTGGAACATTCATTTAAATTTTGTTTGGAAACTTATGCTTAGGCAGCTTTGACACGATTTTAAAAATAAAGGTAAATTGTTACGAAGTTAACGATAACAAGGGACTACCGAACCATTTTGTAGGAGATTATTTATTAAGGTGGGTTACCTAGTACCCCTGAGTTGGTGTATTGGAGGTTAAATTTTATCAAGCAATTATCATTATTATTATTATTGGAGGTTAAATAGCAATTTCCAGAGTTGCTAGGTTTGCACTCTCTGTGACAAACTGAAGGTTAAATGGGATTGCATTCCATATTGCTCTGATAAAATCTTGGTCATCGTTAAAATTAGTTCCCTTGTGATTGACAAATGCATGTAACATCAGCTACGTACCTGCTGGGCTGACAAATATGTTCAGAGAAATGAGTTAGTTTGTTGAATTTGTTGTTTGTCCCAATATTTTGGCTGATATAATTACAGCAATTTTCATGATGTACTGTGATTGACGTACGAGTGCATAACTTGTCCTATGGTTTGATGATTCTTCCTTCCCCACCCTTCATTACAGGTTATAATAAATCACCCTGAATATGAAGATAGATACCCGCTGCTTTTCACTGGTTCGAACAGATGGGACAATTGAGGACTTGTCATATCGCAAATGTCTCAATAGGGCTCTTGAGATCATTTCTCCTCAAAAGGCCAGAAGGTATGGTGGAAAATATTTAACATCCAAGGCCTCCGCAAGGGACAGTAGTTGTCTTGACTTGCCATTGGACAACTGACGTAGTTCAGCTACTAACATAGGCAGCAGTACATCAAATGGTTGTAGCATTTTTATCTTTTGAAAGCTGTACATTTTCTATAGAAGTAGAGTTATCTGCAGGACAAGGTAGTAGCTAGATGAACAGGGGGGGTCTTCTTCTTGACAGAACAAGTCCTTTTCTTTCCTTTTTTTTGGTGGTTGTAGTATTGTCCTTAATGGAGGCAGTCCATTTCCCGAGCTTCTTTTTGCTCCTTCCACTATAACTTTTTTGCCCAACATTTTATTGCGGCAATGGAGTTTCGGGGTGTTTGTTTTTTAGAAAATGATTTTTGGAAAATGATTTTTTAAATTTTCTTGTGCCATTAAAAAAGTTAATCAACAAAAAATACTTTTCAATAAATAAACAGGTCTTACTGGAAGCAGCAACGAAAGGTCTTACTGGAAGCAGCAACGAAAGGCTTGCGTGGAGCATTCATTTTTGTGCAAGCATGGACCTCAACGAGCATGGCCCCAAGCCTACTTTAAAGGTTCAGCATGAGATGCGAGCGATAATTCACTGTTAGGTTTCATGGAGGTCGGTTGGTATCAAACCCCAGCAGGCAGCAGCCACAAAAAATAAAAATAAAAATACAATTAGACTACTTTAATAGATAACTCATACTTTAAAGAAATAGAAAAATACAATCAGGAGAGAAATATCTTAATATAATAATATTAGTTGATCCTTGCGTATCATGAAATTTTCTCTTTTTTTGGCACGTGTAATGTGGACAAGAAAATATATAAGATATTGTTTTAAAGAGATCAGATATATTGCTACGATTGAAAGGCATGGGAAAGAAATAAAGAAGCAGTAAGATTGCTACAGAGATTCAGAATTATTGGCACTAAGCCCAGAGCTTGGACCAAGTATGTGGGCCTGAAAGCTATCAAGATTCTAATTTTATTAGTGGTTTGAGGGCCCAGCATCTTATTCTTCAAGAGGATTGTTGGACTTCCCTGGGCCCACCAAGATAGAATCTCATGATCCGTAATGTCCCCAAAGAAAACAGACAAAACGCAAGCCATTATTGATAAGAAAAACGTTAAAGCTCAGCACAGTCACTTTCATCATCTTTTTTGTTTTTACCTCTTTCGTGGTTAGCAATCTCTTCCATGCTGGTTTAGAGTAATTTTTTAAAATATTTTTTATTTAAAAATATATTAAAATAATATTTTTTATTTTTTAAAAATTATTTTTAATATTAATACATAATAATAATATAGAAATACAAAAAAAATATCTGAAATAAAAAAAAATTAATTTTTAATTTTTTTAAAAATATTTTTAAAACACAAAAACAACATGAAAAAATCAATGTCAACAAACCGGAGAAAGTTCACCCCATCAGATCAGATACAAGAGAGTGTCGTCCATGGGTGATATGTTAAATCCCTTTTGTTCTTTTTAATTAATTAGAGACTAGATGATGTTTAAGAAGCTAAGATAATATGTTGTACTGGACTGGATATTACAAATGAAAAATGGAGTGGACTGAATTGATTAAACATTATATATTCTTATCTTATGTTCTACGCACGCTAGCTAAATCAAGTTGCTACAAAAATTCATTTTGATTGTTGAAGTTTCTTAACAATTCATTCTAGTCCTTATATATATTGTTTTTATGATATGTTAGTCCTTGTTGAAAACCTTTTTGTCCCTCTGATTTTATGGCATGTACAATTTAGTTCTTAAATCAATTTAATTTTACAATTAAGACGCATTGGCCAAATCTGAGCAAGATTAATAAATAAATGTGAGATTAATAAATAATAGACGATACAAAAAATTAAGAAATGATGACTTTTGTTCAAAGTATCGGATAAGCCTCTGCCCACCACCCTCCGTAGGGACACAAGTTTGTTCCACCCCTTCTAGCAAGACAAGAATTCTAACTCAAGAACAGCTCTGAACAGGGCAAGGCCGCATCGTATATATCACAACGTGTTCTATCTAGAGCGAGCATCGTATATATCACAACGTATTTGAATCAAAATTACTTCCAAGGCCATGTTTGTTTCTTATAAAATAGTTTTTGAAAAATTATTTTCCAAACTTTTTTTGTATTTATTTATTATTAGAAAAGTTAGTCAACAAAAAACACTTTCCGGTCAAAGAAAAATACTTTCTAGTCAAAAAAAATTTGGTTTGGTTTCTAGGAAAGTGTTTTCCCTTTTAGCTGTGTTTGTTTTCCGGAAAGTGGTTTCCGTGAAATCACTTTCCAAACTTTCCTGTGTTTGTTTGCTATTAGAAAAGTTGGTCAACGGAAAACACATTCCAGTCAAAGAAAAATTTGGCTTGGTTTTCAGGAAAGTGTTTTCCTGGAAAATTTGAACGGAAAACACTTTCTGAAAGTTGTGAAAAATTTAGAAATGTCATTATTTGCTGATTATATCAAATTTGGTCCTCAAACTTTTGATTGATATATATAATTTGTTTTGAATATTTATTTTTTCAATTTCATCTCTTAAAATTTAATTTTTATATTAACTTTGGTCCTTATTTTTATAATTGCTATTTGCTTTTTCATTATCATTTTTTATTAAAAATTTTTATATATCAAATTTGGATCATCATTCTTTTGATTGTTACTTATTTTATTTGAAATAATTTATGAAATGTTAATTATTATTATTTTAATTTCTTCATCTTTTATTTTTTTAATTTTTTAGATTGGATCTCTATTATTTTGATTATTATTTATTTTATTTGAGATAATTTATGAAATTATACTTTTTTTTCAATTTCATTCTCATTCAACTTTTTAATTTATAAGATTTGTTCCTCGTTATTTTAATAAACTTGAAAAAAATAAAACATTAATAAATTATTTTCCAGCTCATTTTACATGACATAACCTAACACTGAAAAATATTTTCCAACTTATTTTCTATTATACTATTAAATATCAAAAAATACTTTCTTGAAATTCACTTTCCTAAAATTTATTTTTCTCAAAATTTATTTTAAAATTTTTTTTTCCAGCAAACAAAATAAATCCCAACATAAAAACTGTGAAGGTCCTATTCACTAGGGAATTTGGTAAAGATGGAAATTATGAGTAGTCCAGCTGCCATTTCACCAAGAACAAAGCGCAGCAGGTGACTTCTGCCATTGACACTCTGGTGAAATGATGGAGCAGCCTTGAATGAGAAGCATGGGTCAGTAATCTCTTAAACTAGTAAATCACAACAATCGACTAGTTGCACTTGCCATCTGATGCAGCTGCAAGAATCTCACTACATTTCCACATGAAGTTTTTCTCTCACTGTGACCCATATCCAGACCATGAATTTGCCTTCCAAAATTCAACTCCCAAAACCCAGCATCCTGGATTGAATTAGCCAAAAGAAATCTTTCAAATTTTGTTCAAGTAAATAAAGATTTCAGTGATAGATAAAGGATTCCACAAGTAGAAGCAAGGTTTCCATTTACATCAGATTTCGTGTAAAATAAAAAAGCTATTCCCGTGATAATCTTTACAAGGAGTGAGATGTCCGTTCCGTAAAAGCGAACCATGATCTGGCTAATTCAACAGCCTTCTAGGGATTATCTCCCAAAGAAACCAAATCTCTTGCTTGCTTTAGCAAAAATCGTCCAAGATCTGGATTACCCAACCCCGATTCAGATGAATCGTTGGTTCCATGCGTTAACTTACTCCTCCTAGTGGAGAATTTCTTCGTTTCTTCAGATCGATCTGACTCCCGCACTTTTTTTTTTTTAATTCTTATAATTTCGATTGGAAAAGTGAGATTTTTGTGGATGTCGATATTTTTTTTCTCTTGGTTATTTGGGTTTTTTTGAAGAATGTGGTAATTATCTATTGGTTTTTTTTTTAATTTAAAATTTTTTTATATAAAAATGTATTAAAATTTAATTTTTAAATTAGTATATTAAAAAAGTATTTTTATAATAAAAAAACTTTAAAAAATAGATTGACCACGTAATCAGCAGCCACATGCGTGGCAGTATACAGTGCCTGTTTTTAATAATTATTATCTTTCATAAAGGTATCGCTGTTCCTTGAGGGGGGAAGGTTTAGACCAGTCATATAAACCATGCAAAGAAAGGTAGCGATGGCTAGATTTTACCCGAATGAATGATTGGGCCTTACTTTTGCCCTCCCTCCAATTCAAGCCCTCCCTCCAATTCAAGGCGAGGAAAGCTGCCACGACAGCACCACGAGACCTCTTCTGATTTTCTACCTTTTATATATCTATTTTATTTGGTGAAGCAGGCACGGCACATCTGGTTATAGCATGCCATGTGATAGACTGTGGGGACTCTACCTAAATCAAGAGGCCCACGGTACACCAGCCTGTCCTTGAATTATCACGAGATGTTGATAGCTATTGTTTTTTAAAATATTTTTTAATTATAAATATATTAATATAATATATATCTTTATCTTTTAAAATTTATTTTTGTTGTTAAAAAAATAAAATAATATAAAAAATAAAATTTTACCAACCTTCATCTGGAAAGCACTCCTAAACGTGTTGTAAATTTTGATTATTTTAGAAATATCATTATGATAATTCTATTTCACCACCTCATTGACCATATCTTTTTATCATTATCATCCTCTTGGTATTACCATTATCATCTCAAAATAATTATTATTGAAAAATACTTTACATTTAAAATATTTTCTATAACAGGCACTAAAACCAATTGAGAAATATGTTTATCTCATTGCCTAAATATGAGCAGCAAATATATCTTGAATGTTAAGATAAAAATAAAAAACTCCTAGTACATATCCATAAAAGAGTTCATTAAATTATGATTATGGTGACAACAGCCCTTGAGGTCCGAAAGAATTAGTTGAGATTGAAGGGTAAACAGTAAATGTAGGAAGGTGGCAGTGGCAGTGGCATACCATTCTCAGCCACAGAAGCAGAGTGTCTTTTATGAACTGTGAAAAGAGCCACCGAACTTTCCTACACTTTGCATAGAGGTCCCCAAACAATATTTTAATATTCGTAAGAACTGAAGCTGACGAAGAAAAGCTAAAAAGGACGCCGCCATACAGACAGACAGACAGACAAACAGCAATCAAATCCTCATAAAAGCTCCTCTCCCTCCCTCCCTCCCTCCCTCCCTCTCCCACTTTCTCATGAATGAATGATTGAAACAGAATAGAAATCCCCCGACACTCTCTGCTCTTCACTTCGATTTCATCTCTCGCAATCCCTCCTTGAAATCCTTCAACAGAATTGTATTTACTCTTCTTGTACAACAACAACAACAATAATAGAACAAAATAAAAATAAATAAAGATCCGATTTATGAGAGAATTCATTTTTCAGGTAAATAAATCTCTCTTATTTTCGTATTGCTGCCAAAACCGAATTCACCGCTTGATAATAGCAATTAACGTTGTGTTCGTGTTCGTTTCTTTGTTATTTTAGGTGTTGGTTCGCTGATGGTCATCTAAGCTCCTTTTCAACAAAACACATTATCTCTTTGGAAACTCAATCCGGTATTACGTTTTTTTTCTCTTCTAATTCTATAACCTCTGTTTGGTTACACAGAAAATGCATTTTCTTGTTCTAATTTACTGGATTTAAGTCATGTTTGTTTCCTGTCTTTCCTCACCTTTGTTCAGGAGAGTGGAAGGAAGCTGGATTTTATTCTTCTTATTCTCGGTAACCGAACAGCGTAGTACAGCTCGCTCCTTTCTGTGAAGTTGATTGCCAGGAACTAAAAGTTAATCACTGAACTTGTTGATAATGATTTTAGTTTTTATTCGATATCTTAGTTTATAAAAGAAGGATTATTTTTAAGTTAATAAACGTCATGGGGGTGTTATATAAATTTGTTTAAGTCCGTACGTTTTAAAAATAAAATAATTTATAGTTTAAATGGTGATAAATGAAACTGACTGCTGGACTAGTTGTGTGAAATTGGTCAAATTAAGTTGCTTATAATAATAATAATAATAAGAAACTGATAAGCAGACAGCGATGAGCAAGTCAAAGATAAAGCTGACTTGAGTAATCTCATACTTTTATTCCTGTGGGCCAATGGTTGGGGTCAAATGTTGCTTTGAAATGATCCACAACTTTTACTTTTTTTTGTTTTGTTTTTCAAGATGAATATTCCCAACTGGAGAAATTTGTGTTCTTGTTTTTTTAATGATGGATCAATTGAAAGACATTTGGAATCGAGGGCTTGCTTGGCTGTCAAATGACCGTGTTTCCTTATGGGATGGTTTAACTTTACACTGTTGTTTGTGTTCGTGTACTTTGCGTAATTGTGACAGTGTTCAACTCATTTAACAGAAGGAACTAATTGATTCATAAAACAGATTAGGCATCCTCTTATTATTAATTTTTTTTTTCGGGAGTTCAATTTTGAGGTTTCTGCGGCTTATGTGAGATGAAGTTTTGATTGGTTTGAATAGCAACACAATGTTTAAGTTAGAGATTCTGGTGATCCAAGAAGGCATTCGTTTATGCATTTTGCATACAGGCTTTTTAAGATTACATGTCAAGTTGCTTATGTCTGACACACATCCACTTTGCATTTTCCACTTCATTCGTGTCTTATATGCTGGTCTGATCATTTTCGACTTCCTGCATTTTTCTTGATATTTGGCTATGCAACGAGGGCTGTCAGCTCTGCTTCAAACAAGATTTGGGCCTGACTATTGTTGTTCCCATTCATGTTTGGCTAGTACACTTCTATATCCTTTGACATGATAGGAAGTTGGCAACAGTTTGAAATGTCTAATGGTTTTCTTTGACAGCTGCACTTCAAGGTTTGCAGAGAGCTTCTATATCCATCAACTGCCATTTTCTTTTCTTGGCATCAAAAGTAGGATTGTCATTGTTTAGTTGAATGGGAGTTCTTGCAACTATATTGTGCTGCCTTTCCCTTCTCACCCTCAAATTGTGTACCTCTTTTTTTTTCCAGCAAGAAATGGTTGCCTTCGGGAAAAAGTTGAAGGAAAGACAAATTCAAGAATGGCAAGGGTATGTATGATATATCAGAACATTCTAATAAGCACTGTATATTGTCAGTCCATTTATTTGGAAAAGAAACAACCGCCCCCCCCCCCCCCCCCCCCGCTCCCCCCCCCCCCTCCCCAACCATTTTTTTTCTTTGGCGGATCAAAAATCTATTTGGAGATGTCAAATGGTATCTGTGCTTAATGTGTTTGATTTGGAGCCATTAGTCCATCTCTGCGGGAGTGTAACACTTGTAGCTTTTGTTCAACTGGGTTATGATTATATTCCTTAATTAAATTCGGAAACCAAATCAAATTTTGGGTTTATTTCCAGTAATCTGAATTAAATCACACATTTTCATTTCACATGTAGGTCTTTAGGTTGATAGAAAAAGAGAACTTTAGAGGGTTGTACATATGGTGTGAGAATTGTTTCACTTGATTATGCATGTTGTTGCAGCATTCTGATGGTGACAGTAAGAAGTCCCTTGTTTCTGTGCACTGTAATGCATGATTGTAAAGCATTCTCCTCAAGCTTCCTCAAGTTTTCTGTTTTATTTTGTTCATGGATCTGCTTTCTTGTAGATACTATATCAACTACAAATTAATGAAGAAGAAAGTTAGACAGTATGCTCAACAAATTGAAGTTGGAACCCAAGATCGCCGGCATGTGCTCAAGGATTTCTCAAGAATGTTGGATAATCAGGTATAGAGAAGTACTTGGGTAATGCAATGTAGATATATCAAACCCCACATATTTATGTACAATGCATGTGTTCTTGTTTTGCACGTGTGAGTGTGTTGCAACTGTCACTTCTCAACTGTAAGTTATATCAGAAGTCAGAAGCCTCCTGTCAATATGATGCTTTCTGCTGTCTTTGTGACATTTCCAAACTGAGTCCCTCACTTGAGGTTGAAACAAAATGTGGTGTAATAGTTTTTTTTGTAATTCCAATTCCAGATTGAGAAGATTGTCCTTTTTCTTTTGGAACAACAAGGGCTGCTTGCAAGCAGAATAGCCAAGCTTAATGAACAGCAGGAGGCTCTTCAGCAGCAGCCAGATATATCTGAAATATCTCAGTTACGAGAAGCTTATAGAGAAGTGGGACGAGATCTCTTAAAGCTTCTCTTTTTTATTGAGATAAATGCCATTGGTCTGCGTAAGATACTGAAGAAGTTTGATAAACGTTTTGGATATAGATTCACTGATTACTATGTCAAAACTCGTGCTAATCATCCTTACTCCCAGCTGCAGCAAGTGTTCAAGCATGTGGTAATATGCCTAAGAAATTCACTATTTTTCTTTTTATTCTAATGCTTGAAATTCTTTCTAGATCTTTCATTTCAAGAAAGAGAACTATATATGTTGAGTTAATGAGTTGCTACTGACTATTTGTGCAGGGTCTAGGGGCAGTTGTTGGAGCCATATCACGGAATCTTCATGAACTTCAGGAGGAACATCAGGGAAGCTACCTATCAATTTATGATCAGCCTGCTCTTCCCTTCCAGGTTTCTTTTGGTTTTCCATACTCAATCCATTTCCTTTTTGAGATTTCCAACAAACCATGTTGAAGCTTTATATTTTGGCAGTCTAGTGGCCGTAAGGTTTGGAACTGACCAAGTTGCTATGGTGTTTGCTGGTGTTAATCTGCAGGAACCTGTTGTTGATTCAATGAAAGCAGCTGTTGACAGGCTAACCCACTCAACAAACTTCCTCAACTTCTTGGCACAACATGCACTCATCATGCAAGAAGAGCTACCGACTTCTGAGGGACCTGTTGATGATCAGAGATACCATTTTATGTCGCTTCTCTTGAACTTAGTCAACACATTTCTTTATATGGTCAATACATATATTATTGTACCTACAGCAGATGATTACTCTATGAGCCTTGGAGCTGCAGCAACAGTTTGTGGTATTGTGATTGGGTCAATGGCTGTTGCACAGGTGTTCTCCTCTGTGTATTTTAGTGCTTGGTCAAATAAGTCATACTTCAAACCTCTTGTATTTAGCAGCATTGTTCTGTTCATCGGAAATGTTATGTATGCATTGGCATATGACTTTAATTCTATAGCTATTCTTCTAATTGGCCGTCTTTTCTGTGGGTAAGCAATCTTCATCCTCTTACTTGTCATTTTTTATGTCTGTTTACATGATGGGAATAATTTCTACTAGGTGGTTTGTAGAGTAGTCATCTTTTGTAGGTACTATATGTTACAAATTGAGTGATTTGGCATCATCACGAATTTCAGACAGACTTGAATGATTATCACAAGGGTGGTCTTGACTTCTAAACTATGATAGACTTGAGCAACCAATCTTTTGTTGTATGACATGGAGCTCTTTAAACACCCATACTCACACCCACACACCCACCCACATGCAGGGGAACATCCTAAAGTTCAGTATAAGAGAATAACCATATAACTTGAGGTCCTTCATAGAATTTCAAGCTACATGGTGGAAATTTCATAAAATTTACAGTATTTTCTTACGTCTACCTTATCCAAGTTGACTTAATCATACTCTTTATGGTGTAGATTGGGCTCTGCTAGAGCTGTTAATCGGCGCTACATCAGTGATTGCGTACCACTTAAAATGCGCATGCAGGCATCAGCAGGTTTTGTTAGTGCCAGTGCTCTTGGAATGGCGTGTGGTCCTGCTCTTGCTGGCTTACTTCAAACTAACTTTAAAATTTACAAGCTTACATTCAATCAAGAAACTTTGCCAGGCTGGGTTATGTCTCTGGCTTGGCTTTTATATCTAGTATGGCTGTGGATCTCATTTAGAGAACCTTGTCTTGAGACTGAAGAGAGCAGCGCAGCGCAGGAATCTACTACTGGTATATTGACTCTTCTCACACTGCACCTCAAGTTTGATCTTGCACATATACTCTCATGACCTTTTCAATCTGTAATCATACTGCATATGTTTGTATATTTATAAGAGGGGATCAGAACTCCTTGTTTCACTTTGTTATTGACCCTACTGTTGTTTTCCTTTTCTTTATTTCAAATAGTAAGAAAATTTTGATATGAAGCATATCTTGTTTTTTGGTTGGATGAAAGCATACTAAACTTCAACCAAAGGTTCAACTTATTCAAACAGTTTAGACATAGTTTATCATCTCAACAAGTTTATCGGGCATTTAGAGTTGATAGGTTTACTTATTTCACTATACTACATAATCATGTGCTGGTCAATACCTACAACACTTCTTATCCACCAAGTAGGGCCTAATAGGATCATGCTTGGAAATGTCATTTAAGGCTGAATAACTGTTACCACATGCTTGTTTTGTAATCCAGCAATTGAAATGCTGGGTCCCAAAACTTGCTAGATTTTGGGCTAAAGGTAGACTTGTAGCTAGGAGAGACCTGTTTGTGCTTGAGGCATGAGTTGGGGTTAGCTAGGTTTAGGAGGCATGACTAATATTTTTCCCTGCATTAATTATTTACTTTGAAAAATATCAAAATATTGACACCATTGTGTTAAAATGTATGATCCAGATTTTGATTCTTTTGATTGACAGAACCGGTAGAAAATGATGCCCTCGAGAAGGGTCTTAAAAAACCATTATTATTGAATTCAGAAGACAAGCAAGAGACTGAAGACGGTGATGGAGAATTTGATGGAAGTGATGGAGCTCCAGAGGAATCCCGGGGACCAGCCACGTCAATTGGATCGGCATATAAGCTACTTACACCCTCTGTAAAGGTATGAGACTATATCATGTTAAATCTAAAATTCACTAGTTTCATCAGATTACATGGAGGAATTTAAGTTCATTAGTTCTTGCATTAGATGTGAGTGTGGATGTTAGTTTGTAAAACTATTTGGCAAAGGAACCGATTATAATTTGTTGGAACTATGCTTGAAGTGATGGTGCAGAAGTTTCATCTCTGTCATCAGTGATATCTCCCCAATGGTATGATTAGGCATTATGGAGGAATTGATATGATCATTACATTGTAAAGGCCATTTTCTCTGAAGACCACCGGTCAGGACTGGCAGAAAGCTCTCAGGAGATTCTAGTATGGCTTCATGATAATTTTTGTGTCTTAGGTGGCTGCTTGGCCCAATAGGTGACCTAGGAATTCAATCCAAAGGTTGTGGTCATTCTCTTTGTTGGCTTTACCAGCCTCCTATACCTACTGCATCAAGACTATCCCTTAAGCAGATAGTGTAGCATTTTATACTGAGATTTATACACTTCTTACTGAGTTTGTAGTCGGTTTGTGGAATGGAACCTCACTTTCAATATACTGGTCATTGTCAGCCAGGATTGGCTGACTGGGACTTGTGCCTGCTTCTTAGCGTCACATAGCTGCTACTGCCCGCTTAAGTTTCTTTAATGTCTTCAGGTTCAGCTGTTGATATATTTCATGCTCAAATATGCAATGGAGGTTTTACTCTCAGAATCTAGTGTTGTTACCACATACTACTTCGGTTGGTCTACAAGCTCGGTGGCAATTTTTCTTGCATGCCTAGGGCTAACAGTCCTTCCAGTAAACATTGTTGTTGGAAGCTACATTAGTAACATGTTTGAAGATAGGTAAGTCTTCGTACATGAAGCATGCTTTTGAATTGTATAGAATTCCGATGTTTTATCTTTGCTTATCTAAACCTCTGGAATTGTTTGTCATATCCTACTGATACAGTTTTTCCTCGTTGATCCAATTGCAGGCAAATTTTATTGACATCAGAAATTATGGTTTGCATAGGAATACTACTGAGCTTCCATATAATAAGCCCGTATACTGTCCCACAGTATGTCTGCTCTGGACTCATCATGTTTGTTTCTGCAGAAGTACTCGAAGGTGAGGAACTGTTCAATTCTACTGTTTTACTCGTAATGATGAACATAAAGAAATGAGGGAGTTGAGGGCAATGTTCTCCTCAAGAAGGGGAAAAACACAAGCAATGGGTCAGGTTGCAGCTCTCCATAAGCTTTTCTGGGACATTCCACACATGTTTTGAAAAGATATACCTTGCTATTCTTATATCTTAGTTTTTTAATCCATATTACAACAATCAAATAATTGTGAACTCAAATCAGAAGAAAAAACAAGCTAAAAATTTAACTTGTGGAATTGCAATGAACCAACAGGGAGTGACTTCCACTATTCCCTCACCGAAGTGGTTGATACATTATATTGGGGTATCCATTTTTGTTCAAGACAGTACGGTCCAACTATTATAACTTTTGTGGATGACAATAAAATATGATGAGACGTGAAGGATAACTTGATGTTTTCCTTCGAGGAAAGACCTATTTGCATTTGCATTGAACTACCTTGTTACAACAAAGCAGGTTAATTGCTAACCTAGTTTTGTGGATTTTGCTTTTCATCTAGGGGTCAATTTGTCGCTGCTCTCTCGAGTCATGTCATCCAGGCTTTCCCGCGGAACCTATAATGGTGGGTTGCTCTCAACAGAAGCCGGGACATTAGCCCGTGTAGTTGCAGATGGCACAATTACACTTGCTGGGTACTTGGGCGAGAGTAAGCTCTTGAATGTCACCCTTCTTCCTTCACTGGTGATTTGTGTAGCCTCCATTGTGGCCACCTGCTTTACCTAC
This sequence comes from Populus trichocarpa, assembly GCF_000002775.5. Classification (NCBI taxonomy): domain Eukaryota; kingdom Viridiplantae; phylum Streptophyta; class Magnoliopsida; order Malpighiales; family Salicaceae; genus Populus; species Populus trichocarpa. The sequence continues at coordinate 14,176,906 of NC_037287.2, read as the reverse complement.
AACTCTCTCTATTGAGTATTGATCCATATTTTGCAGTAAATCAGCGTTTTTCTCAGGACCTTAGCCCTTCAATTTCACTCTTTATTTTACCTGGTTTTCTATTTTTGTTAATACTTGTATAAAATATATCAGTTTTGTAAATTGTAAGAAGGTATCTCATTCATTCACATTATCGGAGTCTAATGAAGTTTATGTTCCTGCAAAATATTAAAAGATAAAATTAACAAACAAAAAATAAATTAATAAAATTACCTAAGTAAATTCCCGTGAACTAGCTAAATTTATTATATAATTCATGGAACTAGTAGCAAATAATAGTTTTATAGAAAACAAATAAAACATATTAAAAAGTTTAATTTGTTTAAAAATAACAATTAAAATAATTAAAATTAACATGATAAGATTGACAGCAAAGTAAAAAATTAATTGTCCTCTTTGCTAATTTGGAAAGAGCTAGGTATGGAAATTGAGGATAGAAAAAAAATAAAAAGGAAAAGAAAATAAAAATGATGGAGCCAAACCAAAGCTCTTTCATCAACAAGCGTCGCAAGGTAAGGTGGAACCCCCAAAAATGATTCCAATGGTTCCAATGAAGGTTGCCTTCTGAGCTCTCAATCTGCAGCACACGCCACCACATCGTGGTGAACTTTCTCACTCAGCGCTTATGTTACAGGAGCCAGATAGTTTTTTATTTATTTTATTTCTTCACTTAGTCTTTAATTTGGTAGGAAAAAAAAAAATTAAATTAAATGATAAAATTAAAAAATAATAGTGAATAACATGTAGAACTCAGATTCGAGTTGTATAATCCACTTAGATATAATAACTTATTTTTCTAAAATAATTTATTATTTAATTATTTAATAATAAAAATAAAAACTCATAAAATATTTACTTGTGGGTAATTAATATATTCATACACATTGATTTGACTTATCTATAGAAGAACACAATCACAGTAGCACCAAGGAATCTGCACCACCCAAGACTCGTTCTTTGAATGAACAAGCACTCAAATTTTGGTTTGGTGTACAAAAACAAGCCAGCAAACGTGGTGCTTATATAAGCAGAAAATCAACAATCTCGACGGCTATAACTTCTGCGGGTGCAAAGATTTCTTGCTTCGGCGAAAAAACACGCACGAAGTTTGACAATGATCAGCAAACTGCATCCCAGGATTCAAGAAATGAAGAAAATGTGATGCCCTACTGCAGAAGGACGACTTTGCAATAAATTAATTTTAGATACTGTTGAATATATACAATACTGTCATATAGTTGACCTCCACAACTAATTAACGCATCTAACAAAGCATAAATATTAGCCTTTATTAATTTCATGCACACACTAATTACTCGAAAAACCACCACTAATTAATTAAATTCTCTTTCCCCAGCTCCAAATTACTCTTTCATGCACAATGCAACTTCAGCTCTGACGATATCATATACATAATTGTGGGTGGTGGAACTAGTGCTTGTCCATTAGCTGCCACTCTCTCCCAAAACGCTAGCGTTTTGGTTCTCGAACATGGCGGCTCACCCAATGGCAACCCTAACATTACCAGCCTAGCCAATTTCGGTGTTGCCCTGTCTAATCTCTCCTACTTCCCCCTCTCAACGTTTCATTTATGAAGATGGAGTGATCAATGTCCATGCTCGTGTTCCACGTAGCAGTGAAAGCTGTCTGAACGTTGTGTTTTATTCTTGTATTGCTCCAGAATATGTAAGGTATTTATAATATATCACTTTAAAACCAGGCATGTGAATTATTGTAATTAGTGATGCAATTTTTAAAAATATTTTTCAATTAAAAATATATTAAAAAATGATATCTTTTTAAAATATTTTATTTTGATATATTAACACATTAAATTAACAAAAAAATACTTAAAATACATCAATTTAATATATTTTCAAGTGAAATACTATTTAAAAAACAGAAGCTACCATACCGGTAAATGGGAGCAATGTAAAGTAAGTTACAAATTAATAATCTCAGTCAATTTAAGATCAAGAAATTGATATGAGTGACATCAACTTTATATATGATCAGACGGTCTGCTGGTGAATGAGTCATACCAATGGGTGGAGGCACAGTGGCGTTCGAGCGGCAAATGGGGCAATGGCAATCGGCTGAGGGAAGGGCTGGAGGGTTGAACAGTAAGACCGAAGCCAGTGGCCCATGGAGTGGTGGCATATAGAGAGCCTCTCCAAAAATGAACTTATCATATCATCTGAGTGCACTAGAAAGCCCACAACTCTCGATGTTGAGTGGAGTGGGCCCTTCTGACCAGGTTAGGGTCCATATTATTGCAGTCGTGTTGTGTCAGCCCATGATTGGCCAACTCATGTCAAGTTGCTGGCGTCACTGAATTTGGTTTGGTAACTACATCGAAGCTGCAAGCGGTGAAGATTTCGCTGGTTCTCCTCGAAGAGACCATGGGATGTTATCTCCAAAGACAAACCTACCTATTTATACATTTTACAAAAAGAATAAAATTGTTATTAACATATACCAAAAGAATTTGGTTTTTGACTGAACTGTAAAATATTAAGGTTCTTTTTTTTATTATGGTCCTTCAAATTTTTTAGGATATTTTTCTTTAAAAAAATCAAACTTAATTTTTCTCAATCATTCTCTAACATTGGATTTACTATGTATTAAACTTTATAATTTTTTTAAATTTTTTTAATATAAGTTTTCTCATTCTTTGAATGGCGTGTAAAGCATCTCTTGATGGCCAAATATCACCTTTAACGATGACGTTGGAAGCATCCCGACATCCTTTTCTCGGTGGCCAGGTATGTGTACAAGACGGCATAACAGTTCAGCCATGTTAGAATTTTTCTTCTGCTCACCTTAAGTTTTGCGCATGCCATTTCAAAAATTAAATTTATCATCTTAATTTATATTTATATCAATTTTAATTTTAATTTTTATGATTATATTTTTTTATACTTATTTTATTTAATTAATCAAGTTTATTGAATTTATTCAAATCAACGAACTAGGTTCCAGAGTCTTCTTATTCATTTAAAAAAGCTATCATCTTCTAAGCATTTTTGTTTTCAATGCTAGAAAAAAATTGACCTTGGACACCTTCCTTTCTAGTATTATCTAAAGTTTTTCATTGGGCTGCTACATCTGGCCCATGTTATCACTCCAACTCCTGAGGCAAGACATGAATATGATTAGAATTCTAAGACTGCCGGGCTTTTTATACCTCTGGGGCTAAATTAGTCCTGCTCTTAGCCCTTAAACCTACCTGGGTTGGTGGGCCTATCAATAATTTCTGAAAACCTTTAAACAAGAAGTTTCTAATTATACCTTCTGGCATTTGCTCAAGAAATAATTTGGTGCTACAAGTTTTTCTTGGCAGGTGCAGTTCGGTCAACTCTCAGCAGTACCGCCAATAACTTTGTTCAATACATCAATGCTATCTTCATTTTATGAAGTTCTTCCTCTCTTTTTCTTGCATTTACATATGTAAAAAAGCGTTCACATATATCAAGTTCTTCCTCTCTTTTTTCTTGCATTTACACATGTAAAATTCACAAAATTGTGAATGGAATCTACTAAACGACTTTTCAACTGTGGAAATAAATTATGGGACAAGTAAAAACTAAAAATGGACCATGCATGGATATGATCTGATGAGCCAATGTGATGGGATTTTGGTTTCCTACAGGTACATACATGGGAGAGTCAGTACTTTGAGGGAGAGATCTGCAAGCGAAGGCCAGATGGCAAATTAAATAGAAGACCATCTAGAACAAAGAGAGAGAAAAGACGATCAAAATATGATTATCAGAAGTTTTTATTGGCAGGGAAACTCAGATATTAAAGTTGAAACATTATTTCTGTCAAGGGTTTTGCATGTTAAACGTAGAAATCTATCCTTAATTTGAATTTTTTGTAATTTTTGTTATCACTTCTTTGCATTTTGTATCTGAAAATGCTTACTTGGGCCAGAAAGAATAACTATCACTTAAGCAACCAAGGCAAGCCGAAGCAAGCATTAATCAAACAAAAAGAGAACAGATCATAGAATACAAAACTTTTCTACCATCGCAAACCAAAGCAATCAGTATGACGCATCTAGTTCTTTTCCAATTAGTTGGATACAGAAAGATATGTTGCCTTATAAAAATGAGAGAGAGGAGTTCTCGTAAGGCCAGACACATGGAAGACAGGCAATATTGAAGATAGTTTAACCTCCCTTTTGGATTCTGATTGGACGAAGATGGAAATCTAATCCAAGATATTTCAATGTTTAGATGTGAAAAGAAAAAGAAAAACCACAGAAACAAAAATCATAAAAGGTGAATGAAAATGAGAAAGAATATGACACAGGATATACCTCTCAGGCCCAGGTTTTGCTGCCACCTTCCAAGGCGAAGGAAGGCATCTCTCTCGTCTTCATTGCCTTTTCAACTCTTCCCTTCACCTTCAAAACAATATAGGGCAAGATAGATAGATAGATAGAGAGAGAGAGAGAGAGAGAGAGATGGGCATAATACAGAAGGGTCTAAATCATGCAAGTAGAATCACTCGAGCACTACTTTGTGTAATAGACTTTTCAGATAAAAGGATCATTGTATGGAACGCGTAGAAAGCAGGCACCGCAATATGGATATCCACGTAGCATATGCTATTTATTCAACAGTTTATTCCTTAGTTAACACCACGATCAAGCACTTATAAAGCCCTCGTGGCGCATTGCCTGCATAACCAGAGCCCAAAGGTGATGGTCATGCGCTCCAAAAAGTGCAAAAATCCTTAAGTGAACTAGTTAAATGGCTTCTCTTCTTTGGCAGGTGATGGTATAGATTACAACTTATAGCTTTAATCTAGTATTCAGTTACCCGCCAAAGGAGAGTTGCCCTCTAACTTCCTCAGCTTATTAATTATAATATGAAGAGCTAGCTAGGGGCCACTGCTTGTTAACTCATGCCAGAGGTAAGTCTAGCTAGTTCTACTTGTTTTCTGTGTTGAATCACGTTTGTTAATTTATTGGGAATGCATAGGTTTGCATTAATTAGAATTCCCTTGAGTTTATATATCACCAGTTAATCCCATATATTATATATCTAGTAAATAATGCGTGCCTGCCAAATGATCCTAATTTTTATAAAATGTTATACTGAAAACTGCATGCATGTTGCTTAATGCAGCAGAGAAGGTTTTTTTTTTTTTTCTTTTAAAGCACCAGAGAAGTTTATAATTAATGACAACATAACCCAAAAGGAAGCTCAGACAAACTAAACTATAGTGGTTGTCTACACTTCAGTATCTTTTTATGCCTCCATTACAGAATTTGCATATTCCATGTTTTCCCGTCTCGCAGTTCCTCCTGCGGAGAGGGAAAAGAACCAAAAAAAAAAAAAGTTACGATATTTCCAATCCCGAGTATTAATTATTCACAACCATGCAAAAAGAACGTTTGCAAATTGCAATATATATATGCCCGCTTCATATATAATTGTTAAACAAAAGGTCTTGAAACCCTTAGTCGTTTGTTTCAAGTTAATTTCCAAGCTTTTGTAGAAGCTGGAGAGATAAATTTGCTCGAAAATAATTCTTGAAGAAATATATTGTAGCTAGCTAGATTATATTCTGCTATGTGATTTTAAAATTCCTTCCTTCATCCCTTCTCTGTTTTTCTCAGGATGACAAATATTTGCTAGTTACCACCATACAATACTCCTTAATTTGATAGAATTTTTAACTTTTTTTGGATTTTTTTTACACGTACAACGGTGATAATTGTGCAACAGTTTAGATTTTTCGCCAAGGAATTTCTAAGAACATTAGTCTTAATTAGAACAATATTGAACATCTCTTTTTGCGTCAAGTTAAAGAAAAATCAAATACTTGACAAACAATTAATTTCGTGGGCAACTTCATAGTAATTCCTCGTCCCATTATATCGACACTTTTATATTTTTTTAGTTTTTCATTTTCTTGTTCAAGTATTTATTTTTATTTTGATAAAAATATCTTTTTATCAGGATAATTATTTTTTAAATAAAAACATACAATGATTTAAAAAGCAAGTTTCAATTAAGAAAATAATCTTCAAGCAAATGTACGAAAAATAAGAGAATAATTTATTTAATAAAGTTTAGTAAAAAATAAAAAATAGATATTTTATTTTTATTGAATATTTATGAGTAAATTTTAAAATAATTCAACATATTAAGTTCATATATAATTATTCGTAAAGTAATTGTTAATATTATCATCAAAAGTTTCAATCTTATTCTTACAAAAATAGCAGATTTTTAAAATATTATTTTTAATGAGAAAATATTCAGGCTTTCAGGCTACTAGTTTTAGAACCTTTAAAACTCAAATTTTAATATATGTTTACATAAAAAATATCGTTGAAACTTTAATAATCTTATTTTTAACTTAAAAAAACTCTATAATCGGTTGAAAAATCTAAAATCAAATCAAATTTTTTTTATATAATTTATGGGCCTAATAAACTGAATGACAAACTACAAGCCCAAATATAAGTCCAAGCCCGTATGAAATCAACCTTGCCAAATCAGCCCACTTATATGTATTTATATATAAACAACATCTACTTTTTTTTGTAGGATTATGGATTTATTTAACAACAGCTTCTTCTTCTCCTTGGCTTTCAAAACTCTTTTCGCCATCAAAGAACTTATCTCAGTAACCATGGTACACTTCCTCTCTTCAATTCTCACTCTTCTTCCATAATACTTGGATACTTTGTTGTTCTTGAATTTGTGACGTTTAGGGTTCTTTTCTATTTGTTTTGAATCTTTTTTTAGCATCTTAATGTTTTCTTATAACAATGGCAATTTTTTTGGTAGCTAAGAAAGTTGTGGACGAGAAAATTTGAAAAAATTTTCGAAGTCTTAAACATTAAGCCCTGTTATATTGTTTATGAAACTTTGGCTTATTCCATAAATATTAAAAAAAAAACACATGGTGATTCAGCTCAGTTACCAGATTATAACCTGGTTTGACTGGGTTATAAGTTTCTATCCGGGTTAGGCTGGGTCAATACCTTCCCTTATTTTCCTTCCAACCCGAACTGATTCAAGTTCTGGATTGGCCAGGTTCTAGGTGACACCTTTGAGCTTTTGAGCCAGTTTGAGTTCTAAAGGGTGAGGAGATTGAAATGTAAATTTTCAAAACTATGTGAACAAAATATGAAAGAAACAGAAAAAAAAAAAAGATAGACTGAAATGGACTCTAATGAAAACTATAGGAATCACATATAAAAAAAATTGGGATCAAAATAGAAATAATGAAATATTAACAGACCAAAATATTAAAAAATATATGAAAAAAACAAGGGATCAAAATTGACTAAATTTAATACCGGATTGGCCAAATATGAAAAGGATTGAAAAATTTGGGGAAAATGGCATTTTTCAATTCACTGGACAATAAAAGGCATTTGTGTACCAAAATGAAAAATATTAAAAAGCTGAGAGACTAAAATGTATTAAATAGGATACTAAAGGGAATTTGGAAACAAAAATGGCCTTTTATTTTTTCGAAAGTTAAGATTGGGAGATGATTTATAAATTATGTTTTCAATTTACGTGGAAAGAAAAGCTAGGATTTTATTCCATTAAAAAATTAAGTTTGAAATATAATTTTTATGCAATAGTTTTTACATGATTTTTTAATTGAATTTCATAAAAATTCTTTAAACCCTGTTTGTTTTTGTGTTTCAAAAACGTTTTACAAAAAAAATTAAATTTTTTTATTTTTTACTTTGCTTTAAATTAATATCTTTTTTGGTGTTTTCAGATTATTTTGATGCGCTGATATTAAAAATAATTTTAAAAAATAAAAAAAATATTATTTTGATGTATTTTCAAGTAAAAAACACTTTGAAATATAACTGCAACCAGACTTTCAAACACAATTATCAAATATTTTATACATGTTTTTTGCTATACATAAACTTCAATCATAATTTTTATCAATTATATATCTAAATCCAACTAACCATAACTAATTATATTTTTTTAAAATTTAATTTTACAAAAACTATCTAAAAACAATTATGTCATTTTTGTGAAGCTCCCGTCAGAGGCAGAGATATAGCTTTTTTAGCAGGTCTCCAGCTCATGGGGAAAAAAATCGACAAAGTATTCACAAATGGACACGATGACTCTTACGGTAAATTTGTTCGTATTTTCGGTTATTTATTTAACATTCTGTTTGAAGTATTTTCGTTGGATAAAATCAGTGCCGTACATCCAAGTTATAATTAAAAGAGAATGCGATTAAGAAAGGAAAAAAAAAACAATAATTATAGAAAATGTGAAAAGGATTCGCACGTGTGCTCGTGCTTCGTCTACCTTATTTCAGTGCCACTACATCAAAAGCATATACACAATGAGGGTTCGAATCCAACGCTCAACGATCTTTAACTTTATCGTTTGATCTGTTTCAGAAATCGTTAATTATTAATATACTATATAATTAATTCACAACATTGTAATATCAAATATGTCAGGATGGCCGAGTGGTCTAAGGCGCCAGACTCAAGTTCTGGTCCTCGTGAGAGGGCGTGGGTTCAAATCCCACTTCTGACACTCTGATATTAAGCTTTTTAGGAGAGTTATATTGGATATATGTAATATTTAATTTTTATATTAATTTTGATTGAAAAAGGTATTGATATATATTTTGATTGAAATTTTTTAATTTTTTTTTCTAATATTTAATTTTTATATTAATTTTGATTCTTATTTGTTTTTATCTTAGTCTTTTCTTAATTAGTTTTTATTTATTTATCATATTTGTCCCTATTTTTTATTGCTATTTAATTGATTTAAAATAATTTATAAAAATTTGTTTTTTTTTCTAATTCCATCACCCTTCAACCTTTTTATTTGTCAAATTTGATCATCATTATTTTAATAAACTTCAAAAATATAAAAATTAATAAATTATTTTTCAGGTTATTTTACATAATATAGTTAAATACTATAAAGTGTTTTCCAATTTATTTTTTATGATATTGTTAAATATTAAAAAATAATTTGCTTTTCATGAAAACTACTTTCTAGCAAATGGGGCTAACTTTAGTTCTTTTCATATAATTACTATATTATACAACAAACATTTGGGTTTTTCACTCCGTTTCATAACAAGTTTTTTTTTCTAGGCTTGGGAGTTATACTTTGATGACCAAACTTTATTTCTTTTTAATTTTATTATTGTAAGTTATGTTGAAATAATTTTATATGTTGATTTTTGTTTTCATTAGCATGCTTTCACTTACCCTATATAGCATTGAATATTTCCTTTTTAAATTAAAGAACAATTTTAGGAATTTGGATTTTGAGTTATTTTTAAAATAAAAATTAAAAAAACAAGAATCAAAGTTAACATTAAAAAAGCGCATAGCATTTTCCCATTTATACTTTTTAAAAGGCACGGAAAAACTTTTATTTGGTCTTTCAAATCTCATATTATGCATATTTGCTCTTTTTGTTTACCTTTTACATTTTACTCGTGAAACTTCATTTGTTTTGTATTTTAATCACTAATGGTTGTTAAAGACCCCACTTAGGGGGTAATCCTTTTTATTTCAAACTTTTTCATCTTAGTAGTGAAACTCCATTTGTTTTGTATTTCAATCTGCTATTGTTGTTAAATGAATAGTCATAAGACTCGAACCATCTAGTTCAAAGCTCAAGTTATGGGTTTGGGGTTGACTGAAGTCAACCCAATCTTTGACTTAATATTATTATTTAAAAAAAACCTAAAACGAGGTTATTTTAAAGAAAAAAAAGGGTTTTTCCATTAGCCTAGTACAAGTTTTATAACTAGAGTTAAATGAGAGAGAAAGTCATCAAAAAAAAAAAAAACTTCTTGAGTGATCAAATTCTAACCATCAACAACTATGATTTTTGTATCTATGGATTTATTTTTAAAAGAAGAACTCAACGAAAGTGGTTTGTGCCTCCAATAATATCCAAAGAGATAGATTGGGGCTTGATTTTTTTTTTAATTTGATTTTGAGTGTTTAGTCTCATTAAAATGTATTTTTATAGTTAGAAATGGAGTTTTAAAGATTTATGTTGTGTTTTTTTAAAATATTTTTTATTGAAAAGATTGATCCAAAAACTTGTACACTAATTTTCTAACAATTGGATTCATCTCCAATGACCAGAAAATATTGTATGCGAATCATACATCAGTCACCCATTCTATTTTTTTTAAATAGGGATGAATGATGAGTCATTTGCATTTAAAAAAGAGTAGTGAGAGTGTGCCCTTTTTTAATTTTGGGCCAAACGTGCTTGCCTCTTTTTTAAAGTTACCTATAATTTTTTTTTATATTAAGATTATCTTTAAATAAATTTATTAAAATAATATTTGAATAATTATCGGATTATGCCAAGATTTTCAAATATTTTTTGAGCTTTTTATGGCAATATAATAATTATTTTATGAATAATTATATACAAGCCTAATATGCAATATTTTTAAAAACAATTTGCTCATGAATATATAGTGCAAATAAAATATTTATTTTGTAATTTTTTATTAGGAATTCTTTATATATATATATATATTAATTTTAATTTTAATTTTTTAATAAAATCACATTAAGATCTATTCATGTTTTTTTTTGTAATTTTTTAATTAAAACTTGTCTTTAAAATTATGATAAGTTTTTTTATTTAAAAACAATATGGTGGACTCTTATAGGTCTTTTACATATTATCTCTTATATAATATTAATGTCAATAAAAATAAGGTAAATTTTTAAATGACTTTCATATACTTAAATATGTAGGAAAAATATGATCCAAAATGTAGCTAAATACCTTTTCTAAATTAAATAGGGATGAACTTTTCTCTAAAGCTGAGCTCATGACGTTAGGTTCTTCCACGAGGTTAAGCTTATAAAGATTGAGTTTTTTTTAAAAAATGAGCTCATGACATTGAGCTCTTCTCTAAAGTTGAACCCATTATTAGTGGGCTCTTTCCCTGAACTGAGCCTATAATATTAAGCTCTTCTCCATTCCATGGAATTGGATTTTATTTTTTTAGGCTGAGCTTCAAAGCTGGACTTTATTCCTAACCTGAGCTTATGAAAACTGAAAACTGGGCTTGGATATGTTGTCTTAGATCATAGGATTTTGGGCTTTTAAGAAGACTTTTTATGCACATTTAAAATATTTGAAGATGGAATTTAATTTGTTGATGCACCACATGCAGATATTCCCTCACCTTAAAAAAAAAAAAAAAGATGTTAATTCGTGAAGCATAGGAAAATCAAGAGAAAACGTCAATGCTTAGTTGATTCTAAGCCCTTTTGGTACTTCAAAACTCCTAACAAAATTTTGCCACAGTTGATTGTTTGAAATATTACAAAAGAACCTAAAAGAGCTGGAGAATTCATTATTCACCATTTTAACAAACGTTGTAAATTACCATAATGTTTTGTGATTTTTTTTTTGGTCTTTTAGTGTTTTTTTTTTTATCGTTGATTTTTTTTCTCATTGCATTACCTAGAAATTAAGCTTGGTAAGTTATTTTAATTTTCTTTTTATGGAATTTTTGTGATTTAAAAAAAATATTCCAATATTGGGTTGGTACTCCATTCTATAGAAAACAATTTGGTTTATTGCTTGAAAAAAATTGAAAATGATAGGACCTAATTTGATAATGAGGCCAAAATCTAGGACTTCTTTTGTTATTATTCATCACGTGCCTTTTTGCGATTTTTTGCCTTCAATATTTTTAGTCTCTTCAATGAAATATAAATTATTACTTTTTTTATAAAAAAATTATTGTCATAATATTAAATAAATAGCACAAGGTGACACAAAGTTGAGTATCTTAATTTATATTTATTTCTTAAATTAATGACTTAATCTTGAGTTAACATTAACAATTATTTTTAATATTTATTAGTTTATATAGTTTGTAATATATATGTACCAAATTTTAATTTTATACTAAAAAAAATTATATAATTTTTTTTTAATTAATTTTTTTTTTGTCCGAGACCCACGACAGCACAAACCAATTGTCTTATTGAATGCCCAATTATAAGGATTACTTTAATGGCACCCTGAAGACCACGCAACTGGAAGATTTATTATGGTGGTTCGAAAATTGATGTGTGTTTTTCTGGGTTTCTCGTAAATGATGGCTTTGACGTTTCAGGTGTTCTAGAAGTGATTATAGAACGAAAAACTAGAATCAATAAATCAGACGGCTAATCACTCATCTTTGATGATGAGGGTTTACACAGAAATAATTTCTGTGAGCGTGAAGAAATCAACCGTGAAGATCTAAAAAACAGAGAGAAAGAAGGGAATCAAAATAAAATAAAATAAAATAAAATATCTGTGAATGTGAAGAAATCGACAGCTTTGGCTAGTTATCATTAACTTTTTGATATGCTATTTGCAACGTGGCCATACAAAAGCAGAGACTGTTGCTAGCGAGTGTCCAAGTGGTGGCTCGCAAGCATTCCCCTTCTCCGTTTTCCCTCTTGGTGCGTCTAGCTCATTGCTTGGAAAATGCAGCCCTCTGAGGCTTGACCAAGATCATAATCTACATGAACTCGCATAAACAAATGAATCTAACATGATTGTATTTGTGAGCTCATGGTGAGTCATGTTTGTGTAATTAATTTCTTTTCTTCGTTTGGAACCTTGTTGATCTTAGGAGTGGCAGATGCGTTTCTACCGGTGAGATGAACCTTTCCCTTTCCTCCCTAGAGGACAATAATGACTTGGATGAAACAAGAAGGACCGCAGATCCACTATAGATTACTAGTCGGACCATGAAAGTCTTTCCGAGCTCATTTCTATTTCATGAATTCTTCCCCGAAAAAAGAGTTAGCAGCCAAAATGGCTTGTCCCTCCATGCATCAGCTTGAGACAAGAACTTGGGTTGATTTTATGACAGTCCTCAATGATGAACTGTCCTAGTTCCTCAGCTCGGATTTCCCGAGATAGTGGTCTAGTATTATCTAAGCATGTGACACAGCCAACTTAATAGCAAATATTGCTAAATCACGGGTGAAAATGACCACTTCATAACAAAAGTTAAGAAAAGAAGCTTACAGACACTGTAGGTGCATTAATCACTTGGTAACCCGGACTGGACTGTTCACAGTTGAAAACTCTGTAATGTAAGCTGATAATATTTCAAGAAACCAAAGGGAGGTTTCTCATTTACTTCCAAAACTTTCAGACTCGGAAGAATTGACTAATATAGTAAGATGGTCCTCCATAATAACTCTATTGAGAAATGACCATGTGATGGAGGGTCAAAAGGTATGAAAAGACAATGACCTCCCGAGGGATCTAAAATATCATATAATAATAAAAGAGGTTTTACTTTTTTGTGTTTCTCAATTATATTAAAGTTAACGTCCCGCAAGTTGGAACGCCGAGAATCATTCCAAATGAACTTGAGACCTAGATAGATAATGCCGGCCACTTCAAAAGTTTCCCCTGCCCCCTTCCGCTTGTTTTATATTTCCACGAACTGCGAGATAGACCATTTCAATGGTAATGGAATGAAGCTTTTTTATCCTTTCGAAAAGCATCACAACCACTTGATTTATTGGTAGAGTAGGCATAAGATTTAATAAATTCAAGATCAACGGGATAAAGAAAAGGAGCAAGACATGAGGGCATCGATCGGACATTTGAGGTTTTTTTGTTGTTGTTGCAGTAGTAGTAGATAAGTTTCTTTTTAATTTACCCCAATTGATCAACTTATTTGATACGGCTTACTAAATCACAGAGCAGGCAAAAGGTCCTATATTACAGCTTTTACGTATTTGAAAAGTCGATAAAATTCCAAGCCAGAAGATAGTGTCGAAGACCAAGTTGGGTTTCGCATTGGTAATAAGAAAAAAGAAAGCTAACTTTGAGCATAACGAAAGACAGGGTGGACTGCCCCACCGAACAGGAAACCCACCATCGGACGTTTTCAACCTATACAAATAGAAAATGCTCAATGATTTGTTTGATTTGACAAAATCAAATGTGAAGAAAATAGAGGGAGAAAAACACGATCAATAAATCTGGTGTGGACAGAAAAGGAAGGGGAGAAGGAGATGCGTTCACCTTGCACTAGAGAGGCCTCACAAGCCTGCTTTCATAATTTCTGTCAATTGCCTTCTGAGCCCCAGAGTCCAACATCCATAACCACTGTTTCTGCATCCCGCCATGTTCTTGAAGTTGCCATGGGATCATTGATATATCCAAACTCTCAATTCACCAATCACGAGTCCCTCCCTTCATTGCAAGAGTCATTCTCCAATTTCACAAAAGCATTTCCACAGTATTCTCAGACTGATCAGGCTGACAAAATCCGAGAACAAGAATACTACCATCTCTCCCTGTCCAACCATGTTTGTTTCGATTATATTGGCCACGGCCTCTTCTCATACTCTCAGCAACGAAGTCACTCTTGGGAAGCTCCATTTGCCTCAACATCATCTGCTTCTCCTCCATCACGCCAATATTCCTCAGGTTTAGAACCGCCCTTCTTTGATATTTCCTACAAGGCAGCTAACTTACATTCGCAAATACAACATGGTGGCCAAATGTCAGAATTGGAATACGAGATGCAGAAAAGAATTATGGCATTGATGAATCTCTCCGAAGATGATTACACGATGGTTTTCACTGCCAACCAGTTATCCGCATTCAAACTTGTGGCAGACTCTTATCCATTTCAGTCAAATCAAAATCTTCTTACGGTATATGACTATGAGAATGAGGCAGTGAAAGTAATGATTGAAAGCTCCAAGAACAAAGGGGCACGGGTCATGTCAGCTGAATTCTCATGGCCTAGTTTAAGATTAAAGTCAGGAAAATTGCTAAAGAAGGTAAGGCGTAAGAGGAAGAACAAGAGGGGACTATTTGTTTTCCCACTTCAATCAAGGATGACAGGAGCTAGGTATTCATACCTCTGGATGACCATGGCTCAGGAAAATGGATGGCATGTCTTACTTGATGCTTGTGGCTTAGGACCAAAAGATATGGAGACCCTGGGCCTGTCCCTCTTTAAGCCAGATTTCCTGGTCTGCTCTTTTTTCAAGGTTTTTGGTGAAAACCCATCTGGTTTTTGCTGTCTATTTGTGAAGAAATCCAGTTCTTCAATTTTAAAGGATTCAACTGGTACATGTATAGTGAGGCTTGTCCCAGCTAGGAGACCTTCTCAAATTTCAGAAGAGTTGGCTAATGACGACGTAGAAACTGAAGAAAGAACTAAACAAGAGATACATGTTGATGACAATTTGCAGGGCTCCTCCTCAGGTCCTATTTTCAGGCAGCAGACAAGTGAGGTAACTTCTGACCCGCAAGAAACCAAAGAGATTTCAGTAAAACATGAAGCACCAGAAATTGAGGAATCAGTGGCATCATTTGAATCCTCCAAATCCCAAATCATTGCTGGGTATGGAAGTGGGCATTCACATCTTGAATGTAGAGGCTTGGATCATGCAGACTCGTTGGGCCTGATACTAATCAGTACCAGAGCAAGGTACCTCATCAACTGGTTGGTAAATGCATTAATGAGTCTTCAACATCCACATTCAGAAAATAGGAATCCCCTAGTCAGAATCTACGGACCGAAGGTTAAATTTGATCGAGGACCAGCAGTGGCATTCAACGTATTTGATTGGAAAGGAGAAAAGATAGACCCTTCAATTGTACAGAAGCTTGCTGATCGAAACAATATTTCTTTAAGCAAAGGATTTTTGTTCCACATTTGGTTCCCAGATGAGTATGAACATGAGAGGGAACAGATAATAGAGACAAGGACAAGTAAAGGAGGAAAAGTCTTAAATGGGACGAGAGAGAAACTTCATTCAGGAATTTCTGTTGTCACAGCTTCCCTCGGGTTCTTGACAAACTTTGAGGACATTTACAGGCTCTGGGCATTTGTTTCACGGTTCTTGGATGCAGACTTTGTGGAGAAAGAGAGATGGAGATACACAGCTCTAAATCAGATGACGATAGAAGTTTAGCTTACACTTGTTCTTTTATTCTTTCATGCTGTAACATTTGAACCCAAGGGAGTAGCAAGTAATTTTTCCTATCATGAGCTTTTAAATAAATATATAATTTTTTTTAAAAAATTATATATTAACTCACCTACATAAATTTTTAAAGTTAATAGTAAAGTTTTAATTCAAATACATTATCTAAAATATTAAAAATAAACTTGAAAATACATAAAATTAAAGTGAAAATAAAAATAAATTCACTATTAAAGTTACATCCTTTAATATCTTGTGGAATATAATTTATTTATAATCAAATCTAAATCGATATTGTAACAACTCCTCAACCGGGATAAAATAACAATCTCATGTCAACTGAAAAGCAAAGTAATTAAATTTTATCCCTCTCTCAATTCCTCCTTCCTTCACTTAATTCTTCCTTAGATTAGTATTTTATATGTAAGTTTACAAGGTTATATTTTTTTTTCTTGGATTTTTTTTATGTTTTTCCTTTACTTTTCTCTCTTTTTCCCTGGCCTTTTCTTTTCTTTATTTTCCTATTCTGCTTCTGCCCATTCAGCAACATATAAAAGGAAGAAAGAGTTAATTTGTTTTGTTTTTAATGGAAAATAATCATTTTACTCTTAATAAGTCGTTTTGTTTTTATTTGACAGTTTTTTTTTGTTAGCACTACCAATCTCCGTTCATCCTAAAATTTTAACCAGATTTATCAATATATTTTAAGATTCCTCATAAAATTTCAGCTCAATCTGATGGTCGGATTGAAAATTACGCCCAATAACGTAAAACTGGTCAAATTGTGATTTTTCATCAAATTTCTGAATTTCTCCAAAAATTCTAAAATTTTAACCCAAGTTAAAGCATCATATTAGAAGGCTCCACACATATTTTCAGAATTTTTTGATAACTCAATTGAGAATTATAAATTTTTTATTTTACATAAAACAAGTTAAAATATTAATAAAATCTTGACTTGAACTATAGCCCGTCCAAACTTTAAACATGCCTCCGCCCCTTGTTTGAACATTTCAATGTAATGAACACATCATTATATTGCATTAATATCATGACATAGAATCAAGCATTCCTCAACTGTCGAGGTAAGTGAGCAGCCTTCGTTTCATTCAAATTCCGGTGAAATTGGATCACTTAAAGTGGTCTCAGAGGTGATGAAATACAAAAACAAAGAAACTGTAGGCAAAAATAAAAAGGAACTTCAAATGAATTGAAAAAACTCGATATTATTAAACTAAAACCATTGAAATAAAAAGCACCTTGGCACTCTGCACCACACTGAGTTTAAAATAAAATAAAAGACATACTGGCTAAATGTATTGGTATGTCACAGAAAAGGGAAACAATTAGTAGCCCAGAGAGAACGAGAGAGATGATAAGCAGCATATGCTTTTCTGACATAAGAGAAGCATTCAATTCGTATTCAATCCATTTTGGCTCAGCAGCAGCTTAGACTTCTCTAGTTACCACTGTGTTAGGTATCTCTTAATCTACTTTTCTTACACTATATTTTCCTAGAAAACGCTAAACTGATTTAAGCATTAAAAAATTATTTTACAGGTAACACCCATCATCTAGTTTGTTATTAACCATGAAGAAAGTTGTCTAATAAAATTTTATCAGTTTATAAATGACACTGTCTGTGAAGAATTCTAAATAAAAACCTTGTTTATTTCCTGTCATAATCTTTCTTATCACTCATTTGTATCTGATTCTAAAGGTTTTAGAACGGATAACAGTACTGAAACAAAGAATTATTGACCTCTCGCCATCCTCGTCAGTTCTGATGGACTTCTAACAGCTTGCCCAGCAAATAAGAGCACTTAGCTCCTAAATAGAATTTAAAAGTAACACAATTAACCTGCTGTTCTAATAATTTATTCGATTGACAAGATTTAGCGTCCATGAAAAGTCAGAAGGCAAAACAACAAGACCAAGAACAATTCATAACAGATCCAAATTATCACAATTAACCTGTTGTCCTAATAATTTATTCGATTGCCTATATTTAGCGTCCATGAAAAGTCAGAAGGCAAAACAACAAGACCAAGAACAATTCATAACAGATCCAAATCACCTAAATTCCTTGAATAGCCATCGGATATTGTGCCCAAAAGATAGGATCATAGGATATGCCCATCAAGGCACCAAGTGTTTTGATACTTTCCACAATCTCATATGCTTAAATTTTTATATATTCATGTTTGTCAGTTTAGACCGACGACTCTCCATGTTTTACCAAGAAAGACTACACAAAATCAGTGGCCGCCATGCATGGTGTATGATTCAAAGTAAACATCTAAATTCATGTCCAAGTTGGATGAAGAAATAGTCTTGATTGATACATGGATTGCAATCCCCGTTGTTTACTTTCCGCTAACTTGGAAGAATCACCAAGGTCTTGTCCTTAGTGCAGAAGTCAGGCACTACATGGGCAGATACACTCTGGCATTTTAAATACAGCACTGTTGAATATTTTTTTGGTTGCCAGAAACATGGATATCTCGAGCTAGAAAGGGACAATTAATAGGCTAAATTAAATGTGGAATTTTCGTTTACAAATCTCATATTCAGATTTTAAAAAAGGATAGAAATTGAGATTCAGGGATAACATCTACTATACATATCAGGATCCACTGAATCTTCAGTGGAAAACGGAGACGCTGAAAACAAGTTTTAAATGAAGAAAATAACAGGAGTTTTAATAAGACAATTGAGAACGGGGTTCTGTTGTTTCATTTTCAAGGTAATTGAAGATGAAAATTCATTGTTTTTCTTTTTGGCCACATATAAAATTCATTGTTTCATATAAAATGTTAGCTTTTGAATCGTTGCTTTGTTAATTCTTGAAAATAGAAATTTTGCTGTAAAATATTTTTATATATATTTTTTTGGTTGTTTTGATGTATCGTTGATAAAACTATATTTTAAATAATAAAAATTATTATTCTTATAAATTTTTAAATAAAACATACTAAAATAGATGATTTTTTTTGTAATTAATCCCCGCCCCGCCCCCCCGGTAAAATGATGTCTTTATTTAATTCGGGAAAATGAATGTAGTCTCATTGAAGGGTAACATGGAAAATACAGAGGATTAAAAGAAGAAGAAAAGAGTAAGAGAAGAGTGTTTGTCAGTGTGGTTGCAGGTGTTTTTCAAATAATTTTTTATACCAAAATGCATGCCAATAATGTTTTTTTATTTTTTAAAAATTATTTTTGATATCAGCATATCAAAATGATCCAAAACATACAAATCATATTAAATTTTAGTAAAAAAAAAAATTAAAATTTTTTAGGAACACCGCCTCAGCCGCGTTCCCAAACGTTAAAGCAGCTCACGTGTAAAACTAAGAAGTAGTGACAGAGAGCACGTGATGCCCCCTAAACGTCCCCACAGCAGCAACTAAATAACAAGAGCCAGCTAAACTCCCTCAAATCCAAGATTCCATGTTTCAACCTCAGCATTACTAATGTAGGTTTCATCGAAAACTAATGTTCAATTCGAACAATTTTTCTTAAGGAAAAGAACCTGACCCCACACTTGTTAAAAAAAATAAAAATTAGAAAAAGAGTTTCTTCCTCTTTATAAAAACCCAGTAACTTGTTGAGAGGCTCCTCATCCTTCTCCCCTTTTAAGCATATTTGTTCATATTTTACAAGCGACCAATTAAAGCCGAATCTCTCCTTTTCCCTAGCAATACTTCAAGAAAGAGAGAGTTCGGTTCTTTTGGGCTCTTTTTTTTTAAGTTTCTTGATTTCTAGACTTGTTTGTTTCTTGAGAAATTTAAAGAAAATTCAAGAATGGCAAAGAATGTGGGAATCCTCGCTATGCATATTTACTTCCCTCCTACCTGTGTTCAACAGGTGATTTTAGATTTCATCCCTCTATCTCTCATTCTCAATATCATCAATCTTATGGAATGGAGGTTTTAAGAAAATTCAAGAAATTTTTGTTTTCAATTAGAATAAGGATTCTAATCATTTGTATTCGTGATTTTTAAGGTGTACGTAGTTATCAAATTTGACTCGGGAATTGACCTGGTCAAGAAGTCAGGTTTTGGGTTACATGGATTAACCAAGATCAATCCAAATCAACCCAAAAAAATTAAAAAAATATTTAAAGTTTTAATATTTCATATAAAAAAATTAAGAAATAATCTATATGAATATAGGTTGTACATGTTGTAAATAATAAAGTTTAAAAGATTGTTTCAAAATGTTTTTTATTCCACATTGAAAAGATATTATGTTATCATTTTAAGTTGAAATATTTAAACCAAAAATATTTTTTATCCCATATTAAAAAAATAATTTTTTTCTTGCGAACATATAGTATATATAATAAAGGGTTTCAAATATCACATTAAAAAAAAATATTATTATAGTATTTTATATAGTGAACTTTGAAAAGGGTTAATAACCAAATAAAAAATATATAAAAAAAAGTCTATGGCTAAGAGAAAAAACAAATTTGAAAAAAAAAAAGTCTACCAAATTTTACCGGATCGCTCGGGTCAACCGATTTTTGCCGGGTTTTTACTCGTATCGGTCTTCCACCTTACCCGAACTGGTCCAGCCACCGGGTCGACCCGTCGAAGGGTTTAATAACTATGATTTAAGGTAGTGTTTTGTTTGGTAGATATTGATTTTTGAAGTGTTTTTTATTTAAAAATATATTAAAAAAATATTTTTTAAAAAAATTATTTTTAATATTATTAATTTAAAAATAAAAAAATAATTTAAAATAAAAAATTCAAATCTTTTAAAAAATACATTGCCACCGAAATAAAAAACACATTTAGTTTAGAGTGTGTTTTTTTGAAAGTTTGGTTTTGCGATATTTAAATAAATGAAGGAGATCTTTGCCTATATATCTTCCCCATCATTTTTTTGAAATTTTAGTATTTATTGATTAAAGTTTTGATTTAGATTAATTAACTATGATAATAATTGCCAAGTTTTGTTTCTTTTACTTATTTATTTTCACAACAATTAATTTCACAAAGAAAAGGGAGTTTCAGATTCATTAATCGCTTGTCTCTGCAGCATGCAAGAGCGTATCTGCTTTGGTTTTTCAATTTTGTGATTTGGGTTCAACATGTAAAACAGGAAGCCCTGGAGGCCCACGATGGTGCAAGCAAAGGGAAATACACAATTGGACATGGACAAGATTGCATGGGATTTTGTACAGAAGTGGAAGATGTTATCTCAATGAGGTTTGTCATTTTTCTACATAAAAAATCTCTTTACATCTCTATACATGGTTGTGCCTTGTAACTCTAGCAGGTGATGATCTTCAATATTTTGGGATTTTCAGTTTGACAGCTGTGAGTTCACTTCTTGAGAAGTACAATGTTGATCCAAAACAAATTGGTCGCTTAGAAGTTGGCAGTGAGACCGTTATTGACAGGAGCAAATCCATTAAGACCTTCTTGATGCAAATCTTCGAGGTATTTAATTATTTTTAATGTTTATATGGCTGCATGGAACTGTGAATGGATCTTCGATGAAGTGTATGGTTTAAAACTCCAAGCTAATGAAAGTAAATATGCTGGGAGATTAAAACCTGATGGCTGTTATAGTTTAAGCAGAAAGGCCAACGTACAGTCATTGGAATGTTTACTTTATGGAACCATGCTTCAATTATTTATCTTGAAATCCTGAAACATGCGTCGCTATACCATTATTTTTTGTGTCCCCAGAAACCCTTTTAGTTTAATCTTGTGAATTAACATTTGATTTAGAATGGAAAGAAGAGGATACATAATGGCCAGTAGCAAGTGGCTAAAGTTGGATTTTCCTGATATTTAGATTTTGATCCTTAACTGTGCATCTCATTTTCACCACCTGTCTTGATAATAGATTAACTTTGAGGTCATTTCTGGATTTAATTCAATAGCTCTGCTTTTGAAAACAAAAATAACATTCTCTTTTGTAACATAATGCTCTTTCTTGTAAAACAAGCAGAAATGTGGAAACACTGACATTGAAGGCGTTGACTCAACTAATGCATGCTATGGAGGAACAGCAGCTTTATTCAACTGTGTCAATTGGGTTGAGAGTTGCTCATGGGATGGACGCTATGGGCTTGTTGTGTGTACTGACAGTTCGGTATTATGATATCCTTGAGCTACTTCATATTTGCTTTCCTTTTCTTAAAATCACTTGTTAAACTTCTTGATGTTAAAATCGGTTTTATTTTTTAAAACAAGACCAGATATTTGAATTCCTTAGATACTTCCATATTTTCCGTCTCAGTGGTTTGCAGCGTATACTGGTTTCCATTTTTTACCGGAGGTCTCTTTCTATTTATCAGGTCTATGCAGAAGGGCCCGCTCGACCAACTGGAGGAGCTGCTGCCATTGCCATGCTAATCGGTCCAGATGCACCTATTACTTTTGAAAGCAAATTTAGGGGGAGTCACATGTCTCATGCCTACGATTTCTATAAGCCCAACCTTGCCAGTGAATATCCGGTAACCCCAATTCCCTTCTACATGATTCCTTTTTCTGCGTAACCTGTTCACTACTATGATTCTCTATAGCTTTTTTATGTTTATCAACACTTTGTCCATATGCTGAAGAATGCAATTGTAGGTTGTGGATGGCAAGCTTTCCCAAACATGCTACCTCATGGCCCTTGATTCCTGCTACAAAAAATTTTGTGCCAAGTACGATATATTAATTACAAAATGCATTTTTCATGATGTAGACTTTTGATGATACTGGCGATGTGTGATGTTAAATGGCTTCCTATCTTGTTCTGTATAGGTACGAGAAATCAACAGGCAAACAATTCTTTATTTCTGATGCTGCCTATTTTGTATTCCATTCTCCATATAACAAGGTAAATTGATTATTTTGCATTTGCAACTTCACTCTTTGCCTACTTTACTTAAAGTGACATTTTCAGCATTTGTATTAAGGTTCTTATTTTAAAGCAAATAGGTGGTTGATCAGCAAGCAATGGTTCCCAGTGTAATTTTTATTCCACGTAATAAAATCTCTCTCTCTATTCAATCCTGTTCAAGCCGAGCCACTAAGAGTTTTTATTATCCCGTAAGATTTTATTTTATTTTGCCACAGGATATCAATATAATAGAGACTGCTAGAAAAGTACTTGTAAATATTCAAATGTCTTAAAGGCACAGATCGAAAGAGAAATATTAATTATTCTAAACAAAAATCCGGACGACGGAAGAAAAAGAAGGTGACAGACGATGACCGCAACACCGACTCGAGTCCTCGACGAAGAGTGACTCGTCTTCATATTTTAAACAGAGCAGATTTTGTTGCTAAATGAGCTGACCTCTCAGAAAAATAAAAATTTGGTCGTTTTGTAATTATTTAGACCCTCACAAAGCCATTAATAAGTTCAATGATTAAGAATTATCTTCGATGATAACAACGAACACGAAACTTGCTTATATATAAGCACCACATACATTGTATTTCGAGCATCAACTAAAACCTGAAGTGGTCAAGATTTGGTTTCAATGGCCATGGCAGGGCTCCTTTCTCTTTTGTGCCCGTTATTAGTCGCAGCATTTCTGGTGCTTTGCCATGCCAGTGGTAGAATTTTTTCGTCTACGTGTTTTAAGCACCTAAATTCCTACGCGTAGTATATGTAAGCGGTCACTTTCATTCACAGGTTCACATTGTCTACATGGGAGAGCGCCGCCCCCAGGGAGATTTTTCGCCTGCATCGACCCACCATTCGATGCTAGCGGGCATCCTGGTAAGGTTAGAAGCCGGTCTCCTATAATATTATATTCTAATGCTATTGAAATTTAACACGTTGTGAATTACCTTTACGTAAATAAACTAAGGTAAGAAATTACAACACTATTGATGTACGGAGAGTGATAGGCCTGCATGTCGATCTTGCTTGATGGCTGCGCACGGTCCAGCTTATTCACAGAACCGTTTGAAAAAGGACTTGCTGCTATAAAACTAGAAAGAATATTGTCACGCTTTTTAGCAGAATATAAGGTTTCGTTGTACTTATAAGTACAACTCATGTTTCTTTAATGCTTCTGTGCTCCTCCCAAGGCACCATATGTATGCATTTGATCTCGAATAACATGATCAAGCGTTGGAAAATTCTCTGACTGCAGTTATGAATCAGCCAAAAAGTCTCTAGTATATAGCTATGGAAGGAGTTTCAATGGATTTGCGGCAAAGTTATCAGATGAAGAAGTTGAAAAATTATCAGGTGAGCTGTAGAACGAATGGTATCAGGATTTAGGGTTTTATTAATTAGCTTCGTTCGATCGATGCTGAATAGGATCAAATGTTTCTGCAGACATCGAAGGTGTTGTGTTCAGTCATTCCATTGTTTCAGACATGGATCAATTTATGGAATAAGATCAAATATATTCTTTCTGGTAGCTCATCGAGTCCAGTCGTAATTTTTTAAATAAAAATAGAGAGATGCAGACTTTGTGGAGAAAGAGAGATGGAGATACACAGCTCTAAATCAGATGACGATAGAAGTTTAGCTTACACTTATTCTTTTATTCTTTCATGCTGTAACATTTGAACCTCTCAATGTAATGAACACATCATTATATTGCATTAATAACATGACACAGAATCAAGCGTACCTCACCTGTCGAGGTAAGTGAGCAGCCTTCGTTTCATTCAAATTCCGGTGAAATTGGATCATTCAAATTCCGGTGAAATTCCGATGAAATACAAAAACAAAGAGACTGTCAGGCAAAAAAAAAAACAAGAACTTCAGATGAAATGAAAAAACAAGATATTATTAAACTAAAACCATTGAAATAAAAAGCACCTTGGCACTCTGCACCACACTGAGTTTAAAATAAAATAAAAGACATACTGGCTAAATGTATTGGTATGTCACAGAAAAGGGAAACAATTAGTAGCCCAGAGAGAACGAGAGAGATGATAAGCAGCATATGCTTTTCTGACATAAGAGAAGCATTCAATTCGTATTCAATCCATTTTGGCTCAGCAGCAGCTTAGACTACTCTAGTTACCACTGTGTTAGGTATCTCTTAATCTACTTTTCTTACACTATATTTTCCTTGAAAAACCCTAAATTAACTTCAGTAGTAGAGGATTATTTTATAGGTAACACCATCATCTAGCTTGTTATTAACCACGAAGATATATTAAAAGTAAAAAATACCTATCAGAATTTAATGGTAATAAAAGTTTTTATCAACCAATTAAGTATATATAATTACTCTTTGTGGGAATATCTCTACGCACTGCCTAACAAAAGTCTCATTAAAACATGGAATCATGTATATAGTACGTAACAGGATTGTACAAGGAGAAAGTCAATTTTTTTTGGTGAAGCATAGAGTATAGCTAATTAATGGTATAAAATTGTAGGAGTTATTCACACAATTTTAGGGGACAAAATAATGCTACGTACAATCCTGGAGAAGATCTTGTAAGAAAGAAAATAAGGCTGGAGAGACATTCACTTATTATAATAGTTGTAGCTAGGAGATACTTGATGGGATCCGAATTAGACTTCAGTACTGCTTATTTATACTCTTATGAGAAGTTATCTAATATTAAGAGGGTGTTTGTTTATGCGGTAGCTTTTGTTTTTGAAACTCATTGTGTAAACTAAGTGTTTGGTAACATAAGAAAAGCAGTTTTTTGTTTGGTGAGCCCCATAATTTTTTCCATCAAACGGATTTTGCACAAGCAGCTGGGAGCTGCTTCTCTCCAGCTGCTTCCCTTTATTTACCTAGGCACTGTTAATAACAGTGTCCATGCCAGGTGAATTAAATTCACCCTAGCACTGTTCACTCAAGAAGTGAACAGTGCCCAGGTGAATTATAATTCACCTGCAATGCGAGAAGCATTCACCTGGCATGTTCACGTAAACAGTGACAGGTGAATTTTTTTTTGCACTATTCACGTGAGCAGAATTCATTGGACCGCGTCCGACCTAGTAAAAAAAATTTAATTTTTTTAAAATTATGTTTTACTCAAAAACTAATGTTTAATATTATTTAATAACACTACATAAATTAAAAGAGCATCGCATGATAGCGTAGCATTTGTGGAATTTGATCGCAATTCCAATTTTGTTTCTGATGATATTTTACCTGATTTTGTTGCACGCTCAAAAAACCATGGAACCTATAGTCCTTATCAGATGATTTTTATATGTGATGAAATTGTAGATAAGTTAATGGAATAATAAAAAGTATTTGATATAAAATATTATTTATTTATTGACATAATAATAGTAATTAAATCTACAATATTTAAATTAAAAACCATCAATACATTGCATATAGTTTAATGGAATAATAAAAAAAAATTAATATCAATATTATTTATTTCATGATGTAATAATAGTAGTTAAATCTACAATATTTAAATTAAAAATATTTTTTAGTTATTTTATAACCTCAATTTGAAAAGCATTTTTTTAACCAAACACATTAAACTATTTTTTGTTCAACCTCAATTTCTACCACAGTTTTAACCAAACATATATTTTTCCAAACCAACTTCAATTAAAAGTACTTTTTATAAAATAATTTTTTTAAAATCACAACCATAATAGCAACCGTAATACCAAATACACTCTACACTGTCAAAAGATTTCATTAAGGAGAATTCACGCTAAACATGGAAGGGAATAGAGAGAAAGAAATTAAGTCTAAGAGTGTAGTTTTTTGGTTTCATATTTTGGTTTCATTTCCAATTAGGTGGTGTTTTGAGTTGTAGATCTTGGGGTTCCATTAAAACATTGTGTTTTTGTGTTTAAGTATCAAGAAAGTGAAGGAAAATTTAGACCGTCTGCTTATGGAAAATTCTTAAGTGCTTTTTTTTAAAAAAAAAAAATTCTAGGAGACAGCAAACTAAAAAAACGTATTTACTAAATAAGAATAAAAATTGTTTTTTTTTTAAAAAAAAACACGTGTTTCTTAATCACTCACTTTTATGAATTCTCCACTGTAAAAAAAACTACGAATATTGTTTTGTTCATTTACTGTTTTATGATCATGTTCTTTTTTAGTATCAATGATGAATTCGTGGTCATTACTTTCGATTATTGCATCGTTGTCTCTATTTTTCAAATTATAATTATAATTATAATTGCACATTTGAGTCAATTAATATTTTTTAACTAATTATATATAATTATTGATAATCTCAATATATATATATATATATATATATATATATATATATATATATTATAAAATAATTAAAACAAAAATAGAATAAACAATGCAAAGCAATAGAAGAGAGTCCTAAATCTTTGAAAAAGCAGAGGTAAAATGCAATATTGGATTTCCTAATTTTTTCATTCGTTCTGTATTTTCTTTTCAAAGACCAGACATGTCAAAACAGAGAGGGAAAAAAAAGAAGGAGACGAGACATATCTGTAGCTTCCTACAAAAAAATAGCAAGCTTCATCAATAATCATTATCAAATTCTTTTTAAATACTCAGATCCAGAAGTCTATGTTGAACATAGAAAAATATTTCTTTATAATAAATAAAAAATGGGAGATCCACAAGGATATTAAACAAATATCTGGTCAACGATTTATAAAGATTTGATCCACCATCATAAATATAGGAATTAAATAAATAAAGAAAGTCATGCTTGTGAGCTGAAACAAAATCAACTAGAATCATGATTAGAAAAAAGAATTCAGGGTTCATTCATGAGAAGCAAGTGGAAACAAAACCCAACAAGACTTTTAGTAAAAGGAAACCAAAACAATAGTATAACAAGAAGTTTAAGAAACACTAACCTGGAAATTGAACAGATTTAAAAATTGATGTAAAAACAAAAATTGTTTTGAGAGAGACACTGTGGCAATATCGGCTGGTGAGCTAGAGTTGAAAAGAGAGAGTTAATTTGAAACTATTTATATATTTTATAAACTTGTAAGCTCAGGTGTAAAATTATAATTTTGACCAAGTTTATTGATTTTTGAACATGTTAAATTTGATTTTATTGATTTTTAAATTTTTAATCCAAATTTAATTATATGTTAGATACATGTTCGCTTGTAATTTAATTTTATAAATAAACTTATAATTTTAACAATAATATCCTAGAGAATATTCAATACAACGATGTTCACATTCTATCCCTGATTTTAAATTCGAGCAATTCGGTCTTGAGAGTCTCTTTTCAGCAATTTTATAACAGCCAAGTATTGGCATGACAAAATTGATTTAAATATAAGTAGATGTTAAGTTCCTTCGTTGGTGCTTTTTGACCATTTGATGAATTCACTTGACTATGATACATAATATTGGTTAGATTTTTTTTTTTTTTTTTTGCGCGTGTGTGAATATATATATATATATATATATATATAAAAGGCTATCTAGCAATGAATTTCGGAACTGGCTTGTCAAGTTGGACCCATTTCTTAATTTTCGAAACACGCTCACATTCCCGACACATGCCATTTTTATGTGAGAGATGTTGGGGCAAGTTTGGCTATGTCTTCTTCTTTATTTTTCGATTTTCATCCATGTTTAAGAAAAAATATCATGTTGACATGATTGTTTATGCTAACTGGTTTTAGCTTGTCTTAAAAGATATAGAAAAGAGCAGAGATCGAACAGCTGTGTTCGGGACTAATTGAACAAAAGATATAGAAAAGAGAGAGAGAAATCGTGATTCAGACTGTGACGAAGGCAGGTGGGGATGAATTATATATATATACTTAGGCAAAGCTCCATCATCTTCATAATATTTAGAGAATTAGATGGAATGATCAGTACTGTGATGAGAGTAGGTGATTAGCACACACATGAATAGGTCATTCTCCAATACATTGCATGTTTTTATCTTATCTTTTGCATTTTAGGCAAGGATAGAAAAGACGAGCGTAATCTGGCGTCGGAAATCAATGGAAGAACTTCATGGGCAGTGTATATATATTTAACCTTATATTTTAGTCCTTGTAAGAGCTGCTGGAATTGAATATTGGATAAGCAGAGGACTAATTAACTTGCATGATAAAAGATATAGAGATTTTGAGTCATCGTGCTAGCTATCGGCTGCAACGGGCCGGAAAAAAATATATATTAAAGAAGAAAATTCTTTTGAATTATTTTGATTCAAGCTTTTGTGCATGTAGTCTAAGTCAACTTTAGACAGCATTATTATTGTTATGCTACGAAACCGTTGTTAATAGTTTATGCTCGAATTTTTTTATATTCATTAATGTGTAGGAAAAAGAAAGTGCGAGGCCGAACAGTACCCATGCAAGGAAGCTGTAACTACAACAACTGGAAATTTATTGCTTTTTATTTATTATGCATTTATCAAACTCGCCAGATAAATTAATTAATCAAGCATCATCACGTTACTCTTATCTCAAGTCAAAGTCGCACTGCTTCCATCCTTTGAAACATTTTTTTAGGCATAATTAATAGTGATAGACTTTTCTCCTCTTTACACAAAGCATGCAAATTAACCTAACACTGCAGCCTCGTATTATTTACCGGTGTTGTTGTAGATTGTGATAGTAGGTAATTATTTTTTAAAATATGTTTTTTTTTAAGATATATTGAAATAATATTGTTTTTATTTTTTTAAATTAAAATTTGAGATTAACACACCAAGATAATTTAAAATTATAAAAACATTAATTTTTGGGTAAGATCTCTTTTATATACTTTTTGGTATGCAGATATGACATTAAACCTATCTTATTATTCTCTATTTATAGATAATATTATTTCGGATTGGTTTCGATTGATTTGAAGTAAGAATTATTTCCTTTATATGCATTTCTTTGTTTGTTTGAAATTATAATTGAGATGGGAAAATATCGAGAATGCTTCCCTTCTTGAGTAATTTAAAGATCAAATTGGCCTCCAATTTGAAGAAACAAAGAACATCACTGCACTTACGGACTGTGTAGATAAAATTAATTTATCTCCTAAATAGAATTTAAGATTAACACAATTAACCTAATAATTTATTCGATTGACAAGATTTAGCGTTCATAAGAAGTCAGAAGACAAAACAACAAGACCAAGAACAATTCATAACAGATCCAAATAGCCTAAATTCCTTGAATAGCCATCGGATATTGTGCCCAAAAGATAGGATCATAGGATATGCCCATCAAGGCACCAAGTTTTTGATTCTTTCCACAGTCTCATAAGCTTAATTTTTTATATATTCATGTTTGTCAGTTTAGACCGACGACTCTCCATGTTTTACCAAGAAAGACTACACAAAGTCAGTGGCCGCCATGGTGTATGATTCAAAGTAAACATCTGAATTCATGTCCAAGTTGGATGAAGAAATAGTCTTGATTGATACATGGCTTGCAATCCCCGTTGTTTATTTTCCACTAACTTGAAAGAATCACCAAGGTCTTGTCCTGGGTGCAGAAGTCAGACACTACATGGGCAGATACACTCTGGCATTTTAAATACAGCACTGTTGAATATTTTTTTGGTGGCCAGAAACATGGACATCTCGAGCTAGAGAGGGACAGTTAATAGGCTAAAATGTGGAATTTTCGTTTACAAACCTCGTTGTAGGTGAGAAACTCATTCATGAGAATCCCGCTAACCTATGGATCATTGAATTACGAGTTAAAACCTAAGTTTTACTTGATACATGACATCATATTTAGGCGTGGTGATTGTTTATTTTTTTCTACGACCTTCAAAAGAAGATTAGTTTAGTAATTAAAGAGGTATGTTTATTTTATTTTTTGAATTCAAATTTTAGGATCAGCATTTAGAAATTTTAATAAGTTCTTTTAAAATCAACCGGATGATGTAACATTATGTCTTTAAAGAGGTTTAATTAAATATATTATTTATCTTTGAAAAATAAAATTGCAATTGTTGATGGAAACTTTGTGGTGATCATGGAGTAACTAGTGATATTTTATTAGTTATTTCTTATGTTTACTTTAAAGAAAAAAACAAACATAAAAAGAAAAAATAAAATAAAATTTATAATTCATTAAAAATAATAAAGAATATTTTCTTTTAGAATTTATCTCTCTTAGTTGTGTTTATTTTAAAAAAATTAAATCTAAAAAATAATTAATAAAATATTACTAATTACTTTACTATCACTATAAAATTTCTCACTGCACATGAGGATTAATTTGTTCACACAATCTATTAATAGCATGGACCCTTGGCAATTTAATGAGTTTGTTGAGGGGATGATGACAAGGGAATATTTGAAAAATTCAGCTTAGTAAAAAACAAAATATTTAGGCAGCCACCCTCGCCGCTCGGAACTTTTTTGGTTTTTGGCTGAATGATTGTCGAGAGAACAGTCTCCGGTCAAATTAAGGATGCATTTCTGATACATGTGCTCATTTTTGCTGGGTCTTTTTTTCTTCCTTTTACATCTCGAGGTCAAGGGTTTTTGGAAATAACTTTTAATTAATTATAACTTAATCCATAGTTTAATCAAATTAATTAATTAATTATTGTGGCTTCAAGAACTTTTATTTAATATTTATATTTTCTAGTATGTTAATGACTTTATCTATTGGTCAATGCATTTTTTTCCAATTATTTTGTTTTGAAAAACATTAAAAATGAAGGAGAGGTGAGATAGGAAATTTGATTAGAAAATGACGTATTTTAGAAAAAAAAAAACCATTTAATATTTCTATCATATCAAAAAATGAAGACCATATCTAACATTGAAATAATTGAAAGGTGATAAAAAATATTTAAAAAAATAATCTTATAAATTATTTTATATTAAACAAATAATAATTAAAAAAACATAAATTAAATCTGAAGAAACAAACAAAGTGAAGAGTTGCTTTGAGATATTAAAATGTCAGCACAAAAACTGAGGAAGTGAGAGAAACAAAGAGGGGGAAATACCACCAACACCAAATTAAAAACTCAATGGTCACACGCGCACCCACATTGGAGAGAGGTCATTGCAAGGATTCTAAATTTGTTGTGGAAGGCAGTGTATGGCTATTTAAAAGACACCACACGCGTCGCTCTAAAAGCGCAAATTTTCCCCACGTGCCTGACATTTTTTTTAGTAATATTTATATTTTTTACAAACATCAAATAACCTCCTAAATAAATTTAATTATTACAAAAAAATATAAGTAAAAGAAAAAATACCCTTGTACACAAGTATATATATTTATTATTATTATTTTAAGGGCAACTTCATTGTTTCACTATGTTATGTTAATAGAACTGAAAAGTTTTTTTTAAAAAAAAAAAAAAACCTAGTTCTAGTTTAGATTTTTTTAAAAGAAAAATTAAATCATTTTAATATGAAAAAATAAAAAATATAAATACATTAATTTGATAATACTAAATGAAACTCATGAAAATATAATTTTACCTCTTAATTTTTACTTCCTTGATTATCATTGTAGAGAGCAAAACGATTATTACAATGTAGTTATCGAATATCGACGTTACAATAAATTGGTACCTTAACCTTTTTTTTTCTATTAAGTTCATATTTCTGTATCGTTTATCAACTAGCTTCCTCGTGACTCACATGTTTCACCAAACTACCCTTGATCGTTTATCAACTACCAATCCAAATGATCGGACAGCTAAGAATTATTGGGGACCAAAACATTATTCCATTTAAGGGTGTCTTCAACATCGTTTTTCACGCATCAGCGTGCTCTGGGCTACAAGATTTATAATTGTTTATATTCCAGGCATCATTTGACATTGATGTTCTTAGAGTTATTTTTAAGTGTTTTGTTAGAAATTATAAAAAATTCTTTTTCTATTTTTAGATTATTTTAATAAATAAAAAATCATATAAAAATCATCAAGTGATAAAAAATTCTACTTTTAAGAATATTTAAGTCATTTTAATATGCTTAAAAAAATAGAGAGCACACAAATATCCTTGAATGCTAATTTTTTTAAAAAAAAATTGAATTTAATAGTAGAATAGTCATTTACTGTGCATTATAAAAATTAAAATATTTAATTGCCCTTTTAATTCGACAATGACTAATGGACACTTGTGAAATTATTGAATTACCTCTAATAACTAGTTTTTTTTTTGTTTTTATTTGGAAAGGCAAAATAAGTGTTTCACTATGAATTTCTATAAAGGAGTACCCACATCTTTAAAAGTTTTTTATAATAATTTATTTAAATTAATATTAAATAATATACAATATAGAAAATGAATAAAATTAACAAAACACTAAAAAATATAGCTACACCTACAAAATACTATTCAATAGAATGATTTTTTTTCTTTTAGTTTTTTTTATTTTCATCCTTCAACAATTATTTTTTCTTTTCAATCTCATCATCATTCAATATTAGATTGTTTTGGAGATTATGCATTGTATTTTTTTTACAGTTTTTGGTTGAGTTATATCTTAGTCTCATTGATTTAGTTTTTCTTCATCTATTTAAACTTTCAACATTAGATTTATTGGAAGTGGAGCTTTATATTTTTTTTACTTGATTTCTATGAATTTATTTTGATCTCGTGACCGAGCTCGCAGGTTTAACAGGTTAACTCGGGTGGATTCAGGTCATTTTTTCCCCTGCTTTTTCTAATTATTTTTTTATTTCATCCTTCTACATTGGGTTGGTTAAAAATTTTGAATCATAGATTTTTTTAATTTTTTTTCATAGGGTTATCCTAATCTCTTGAACAGGGTTGACTATGTTTATTTTTCTAATCCATTTTTAATTGAATATTTTTTTTAATTGGGCTTTGTAATTTTTTATTTGATTTTTATGGTGTTATTCCGATCTCATAATCTCGATCGCGAGATTAACAAGTTCAACCAATTGCCTTGATTAATTTTTTTAATTTTTTTAATTAATTTTTTTTTCAATTTCACCATCTAACAACTCAATTTTTTTTCCCTCAATTACATCCTTTAATATTAAGTTATTTGGGGATTAAGCTTTATTATTTGTTTTCAATTTGTTTTGTGCAGAGTTACCTTGGTATCATGAATTTTTCTTTTCAATTTCAACTTTCAACATTGGATTTATTGGAATGGAGTTTTATGATTTTTCTTATTTTCTTTTTGTATGCAGTTATCTTGATATCATGATCTAGGTCGTTAGTTTAACAAGTTAGTTTAGGTTGTCTTGGGTTGTTTTTTATTATTTTTTTCATTTTCATCATTCAACATTGAGTTGGTTGAAAATTGAGTTCTGTAATTTTTTTCAATTTACTTTCCATAGGATTATCTTGATCTCATGATCCAAGTTGGAGGTTTGACAAGTTATCCTGGGTCGATTTGAGTAATTTTTTTTTTATTTTTTTTATTTTGTTTTGGTTGATTAGGAACTGTCCATTATAATTTATTTTGATTTGTTTTTTATAAATTTATCATGATTTCATGATCCAGGTTATAGATTTGATGGATTAACCCGAGCTGATCCAATATATTATCGTCTCAATATTTTCTTCAAAAAATCATCAAATATATCATCGTATTAATATTAAAAAAGATGTCATTCAACATGCATCATATTTTAAGTTTATATATTTATTTTAGAAAACATGTTAGTAATACATGAATGTTTTTTATTTTAAAAAAATGATTATACAATGCGGCCAATAATCTAGTTATTTATAAAATTAACAGATTCTACGAGTCCTCTCTCTATAACACACATGATGCATACACCCAAAACTCCAACGAAAAAATCATTTTATCAAGAATTTTGCCAAATCTAATTCAATTCTCATATGTTTTAAAAAAAAATAAAGAGAAACACGTGTGACACATGTGAATGGGGAGAATTTGATGGTGTGACTTAGATGGTAGGATCCACTAATTCACATTTATAATTTCTTTCATTTTTTTCCACATCATAAATCACTAATAATAGATGTGACAAACACTATTTATTACATGATTTTGACAAAAATGAAATAAAATATATATTAGATTGAAAAATAAACTAAAGTAGATGATCTTTTTCTGTAATTATTCCATATATATATATATATATATATATTGACAATAACACGGTAAAATGATTGGTTGAGCAATGTCTTTATTTAATTCGGGAAAATGAATGTAGTCTCATTGAAGGGTAACATGGAAAATACAGAGGATTAAAAGAAGAAGAAGTAGAAAGCAGCTCACGTGTTAAAACTAAGAAGTAGTGACAGAGAGCACGTGATGTCCCCTAAACATCCAAAAGTGTCCCCACCGCAGCAACTAAATAACAAGAGCCAGCTAAACTCCCTCAAATCCAAGATTCCATGTTTTAACCTCAGCATTACTAATGTAGGTTTGAGACGTTAAGAGAGATTGTTTTTTTAAGATATTTTTTATTTTTAAAATTTATTTTTAATATCAATATATTAAAATAATAAAAAATATAAAACATAATTTAAAGTAAATTTGTTTTAAAAAAAATCTCAAAAATGTACAAACACACTTTAAGACTTGTTTATTTTTGTGGTTGAAAAATGTTTTGGTAACAAATAAATTTTTTTATTTAAATTATTTTTAATTTTTTTAAAATTACTTTAATATAATAATATTAAAAATAATTTTTTAAAAATATTATTTTAATAACCTTCAAAATAAAATAATACTTTAAATAACAATAATCACAAATATACTCTAAATAATTAATAATCCAGGACATAGAAGAGGTAAATAAAATTTGATAATGGCAAACATGGTAGTTTCATCAAAAACTAATGTTCAATTCGAACAATTTTTCTTAAGGAAAAGAACCTGACCCCACACTTGTTAAAAAAAATAAAAATTAGAAAAAGAGTTTCTTCCTCTCTATAAAAACCCAGCAACTTGTTGAGAGGCTCCTCATCCTTCTCCCCTTTTAAGCATATTTGTTCATATTTTACAAGCGACCAATTAAGCCGAATCTCTCCTTTTCCCTAGCAATACTTCAAGAAAGAGAGAGTTTGGTGTTCTGGGCTCTATTTTTTTGAAGTTTCTTGATTTCTAGACTTGTTTGTTTCCTGAGGAATTTAAAGAAAATTCAAGAATGGCAAAGAATGTGGGAATCCTCGCTGTGGATATTTACTTCCCTCCTACCTGTGTTCAACAGGTGATTTTAGATTTCATCCCTCTATCTCTCATTCTCAATATCATCAATCTTGTTTCTGTTTTCTTTACATGGAATGGAGGTTTTAAGAAAATTCAAGAAATTAATTTAATTTTTGTTTTCAATTAGAATCAGGATTCTAATAATTTGTAGTCATGATATTTAAGGTAGTGTTTTGTTCGGTAGATATTGGTTTTTTGAAGAGTTTTTTTATTTAAAAATATATTAAAATAATATATATATATATATATATATATATATATTAATTTATTTTTAATATTATTAAAAAATTAATTTAAAATAAAAAATTCAAATCTTTTAAAAAATACATTGCCACCGAAAAAACAAACACATTTAGTTTAGAGTATGTTTTTTGAAAGTTTGATATTTAAATAAAAGGAGGAGATCTTTGCCTATCTTCCCCATCATTTTTTGAAATTTTAGTATTTATTGATTAAAGTTTTGATTGAGATTAATTAACTATGATAATAATTGTCATTTTTGTTTCTTTTACTTATTTATTTTCATAACTATTAATTTCACAAAGAAAAGGGAGTTTCAGATTCATTAATCGCTTGTCTCTGCAGCATGCAAGAGCATATCTGCTTTGTTTTCTCAATTTTGTGATTTGGGTTTTACATGTAAAACAGGAAGCCCTGGAGGCCCACGATGGTGCAAGCAAAGGGAAATACACAATTGGACTTGGACAAGATTGCATGGGATTTTGTACAGAAGTGGAAGATGTTATCTCAATGAGGTTTGTGATCTCTTTACATCTCTATACATGGTTGTGCCTTGTAACTCTAGCCGGTGATGATCTTCAATATTTTGGGATTTTCAGTTTGACAGTTGTGAGTTCACTTCTTGAGAAGTACAATGTTGATCCAAAACAAATTGGTCGCTTAGAAGTTGGCAGTGAGACCGTTATTGACAAGAGCAAATCCATTAAGACCTTCTTGATGCAAATCTTCGAGGTATTTAATTATTTTTAATGTTTATATGGCTGCACGGACCTGTGAATGGATCTTTGATGGAGTGTATGGTTTAAAACTCCAAGCTAATGAAAGTAAATATGTTAGGAGATTATTTATCTTGAAATCCTGAAACATGCGTCGCTAAACCATTATTTTTTGTGTCACACAAAAACCCTTTTAGTTTAATCTTGTGAATTAACATTTGATTTAGAATGGAACGAAGAAGATACATAATGGCCAGTAGCAAGTGGCTAAAGTTGGATTTTCCTGATATTTAGATTTTGATCCTTCACTGTGCATCTCATTTTCACCACCTGTCATGTATAATAGATTAATTTTGAGGTCACTTCTGGATTTAATTCAATAGCTCTGCTTTTGAAAACAAAAAACTCTTTTGTAACATAATGCTCTTTCTTGAAAAACAAGCAGAAATGTGGAAACACTGACATTGAAGGCGTTGACTCAACTAATGCATGCTATGGAGGAACTGCAGCTTTATTCAACTGTGTCAATTGGGTTGAGAGTTGCTCATGGGATGGACGATATGGGCTTGTTGTGTGTACTGACAGTGCGGTATGATGATATCCTTGAACTACTTCATATTTGCTTTCCTTTTCTTAAAATCACTTGTTAAACTTCTTGATGTTAAAATCAGCTTTATTTTTTAAAACAAGACCAGATATTTGAATTTCTTAGATACTTCCATATTTTCCATCTCAGTGGTTTGGAGCGTATACTGGTTTCTATTTTCTTACCTGAGGTCTCTTTCTATTTATCAGGTCTATGCAGAAGGGCCTGCTCGACCAACTGGAGGAGCTGCTGCCATTGCCATGCTAGTCGGTCCGGATGCACCTATTACTTTTGAAAGCAAATTTAGGGGGAGTCACATGTCTCATGTCTATGATTTCTATAAGCCCAACCTTGCCAGTGAATATCCGGTAACCCCAATTCCCTTCTACATGATTCCTTTTTCTGCGTAACCTGTTCACTACTATAATTCTCAATAGCCTTTTTATGTTTCTCAACACTTTGTCCATATGCTGACAAATGCAATTGTAGGTTGTGGATGGCAAGCTTTCCCAAACATGCTACCTCATGGCCCTTGATTCCTGCTACAAACAATTTTGTGCCAAGTACGATATATTAATTACAAAATGCATTTTTCACGATGTAGAATTTTGATGATACAGGTGATGTGTGATGTTAAATGCCTTCCTATCTTGTTCTGTTTAGGTACGAGAAATCAACAGGCAAACAATTCTCTATTTCTGATGCTGCCTATTTTGTATTCCATTCTCCATATAACAAGGTAAATTGATTATTTTGCATTTGCAACTTCTCCCTTTGCCTACTTTACTTAAAGTGACATATTTCAGCATTTGTATTAATTCCGTATGTTGAATTATTGCAGCTTGTACAGAAAAGTTTTGCTCGTTTGGTGTTCGATGACTCTGTGAGAAATGCCAGGTTCTGTCTTTTCTCCACTCTGAAGAATTTTATTTGTTTTGTTTTTTACAAGTAAAATCTGCAAGTGATATCAAGTGCTTACCTTTATTTGATACTGTTTGCAGCTCTATTGATGAGGCTGCTAAAGAGAAACTAGCACCATTTTCAACTTTATCTGGTGATGAAAGCTACCAAAACCGGGATCTTGAGAAGGTGCATTTAAGATCCTGACTGTTAAAAAAGTGAACATGTTTCTTTCTTTTGCTTTATATCCGCCACCCTGCAAAGGGAAGGGTTGGTGGTTGCGTAGTTAGACACTTACAAGACAGTGGAGAGACAGAAATTGTTTGAATTCTTGAGCCCTGATTTCTAAGGATATTTCTTTTCTTTCAAACTATATCAAATCTTTGTTGGGATGTTTATCGGATAATGTGCTAAAAAATATAGGATTTATAATCCTCTGAAAGCCAACTATATAAAAGCCGCGGGGCTGAATATTTCTTGACTTCTAAATTGCAGAGATTGCGGTGTTATAATTGTTTAGTTGATGAGATTCAATCATCTTGCTGATTGGTCACTTGATGTCATGCATCTACAGGTATCCCAGCAAGTTGCAAAGCCTCTTTATGACGCAAAGGTGCAACCAACCACTTTGATACCCAAGCAAGTTGGCAACATGTATACTGCATCTCTCTATGCGGCATTTATATCCCTTCTTCACAATAAAAGTAGTGAATTGGTAATTGCTGTTGCCATTTTCTAATTTTGGACTTACCTTTATCATGGCCTATATTTCATCATTAAGATGACTTTAATATTAGCTTATTTATATTGGATGCTAGTGCTTACCGAGATAGTTTGGATGAATTGCAGGCGGGCAAGAGGGTTATATTGTTCTCATATGGAAGTGGTTCGACAGCCACAATGTTCTCATTGAAATTACATGAAGGTCAAAAGCCATTTAGCTTGTCAAACATTGCAACCGTGATGAATGTCTCAACGAAGTTGAAGTCAAGGCATGAGGTAATTTTGAATATTTTTCTTGAATGGCCAAAGATGTTGTGTTCCTTATATATTGTTCTCCTTGATGCAACAAACCTATCTGCCTGCTGCTTGCCTCAATATTTGGATTTGTAACATAATTTCACCGCTTTCAGTAGACACTCTCTCACACACACCTGTGCACATCTATCTTCTAGATAAGCAATCTAAAGGCCTTTGAATCCTGGAACCCTTAATTTCCGTTTCTCGTGTGCTTTCACCTGGACTTACAAGGTGATTGGTGAGTAATCATGCGTTCCTTATGGTCTTGATGGAATCATAATAAAAAACATTGGGATCTTTGGATTGATCCAGAAAAGATAAAGGTTAAAGGGCTTTGTCTCTCTGAGAGATAACATTTCTTATATGTTAAATTATAAAGGCGCAATATCATCGAATGCATTTCACTGAACTTTTACTTTTTGTGCAGTTTTCTGCAGTGAAATTTGTCGAAACTATAAATCTAATGGAGCACAGGTACGGAGGCAAGGACTTTGTGACGAGCAAGGATTGTAGCCTCTTGGCTCCAGGAACGTACTATCTGACGGAAGTCGACTCTATGTACCGAAGATTTTATGCCAAGAAGCCTGTGGATGGTGCTTGCGAGAATGGTTCACTTGTCAATGGTCACTAAGCCACTACAGCTGCAATGGGCCAAGGATTCGGCTCTTACTTTTAGATAGGTGTTGTTGTCAAGTCCTAAGAAGAATATTCATGCTTCCTTTAAGGTTCGTATTTTAAAATCAAATAGTTGGTTGATTAGCAAGCAAGGGTTCCGAGTGTAATTTTCATTCCACCTAATAAAATCTCTCTCTATGAGAGTTTTGTTATTCGGTAAGATTTTATTTTATTTTATGCCAAGAAGCACGTTCGTTTGCATGTGCTCATTAGCACGTTCGTTTCATTACATGCTAAAAGAGAGATTTTATATAATTAATGGGCATGTGCTGCCCCTGCTCTTCCACCTTGCTGGCAGTAAGCTCTGTACTTTTCAGGAGATTAAAAAAAAGGGGGGGAACCCCCTGATTGATACGGTAGAAGAAGGATGCACCCTCTCCTCGCCATTTCTCCCTGCTCTATCTTGCTCTTTTGAATACCCAGAGCGCCTGTCCATTCTACAATGGAGAAGGCATTGCAATTGCATAGCTTCTATCTGGAATTCAAAGGAGAAGGCAATACTACAATCTGCATTGCGTCCCCCTAAATTTAGTTCTCTCTTTTTACCATTTCTGGAGTTTGTTTAAATTCCATATTTTCATTTGAAAAAAAAAAGAAGGGTGGCTAAGGCCCACGCCCGGTTTTTTTTAACAAGCCCACAATTTTTTTATTGCCCACTTGGTTTCCTTTTCTTTTTTTATTATTCTAAGTTTTGTTTAATTTTATCATTAAGTATTATATAATTATTCTTCAAATCAGAATTGTAAAACTAGCTAAAGGGATATTTTGATATTTTTCTTTTTTAAAAAACAGTACAATGATAAATGCATAGAAAAGTGTTTTGATCTTTTCATATAGGTGTTTTTGTGAATTCCAGGATCATCGAGGATGATTTCATCATAGAAAAATTTAGATAAAAAATGTATTTTAATTTTGACTAAACAATTATTTTTGAGAATTTATGTAAAAAATCAATATTAAAAAATATAATTGAGTTCAATATGCTATTTCCAAATATTTTTTCAACTTATATCATTCTTTCAAATTTTTTACCAAATTGTATCATTTTTTCAAAAAATAATCTTATTAGAAACACATGACCAATGTAAATAAATTCTATGGTTTTGCTTTCGTACCCTAACTTTTCCACAATATCTTTCTGTTTGTCAATTTATATCATAGTTCATCCTTCATCATCTTGACCAAACCCTATCCTTTCTATTCATTTTCCCTGGAAACAAACAAAACATCCAAATTACCCTGTGGGTTTCTTTCATTTTTCTCCACTGGACCCTCAAGAAATGGCATCCTTTCAAGAACATGAAGTGGACCTAGATGATGAAGGTGGCACTTCTGATCTGAGCACAAACGCTGGTGACCTAGAAGACAACAGGAACAACAACAGCGGCAATAATAGGTCCTTAAAAATATCAACAATTGATGAAACAGAAGAATTTCAAGTCATGCCGCTTAAGGAAGAGCCCATTGACTCCGATCCTTCTTCTTAACCACACAAAAGAACCCTCCCAAAAATGGGTGTAGTCCCGCTAGCTATGCAGATGCCGATGCCAATGTCAATTCCAATGCCTATGCCAGTCACTACAATAGCAACAATCAGACGTTCATCCACCAAAGACCGCCACACAAAAGTGGAAGGCCGTGGTCGTAGGATCCGAATACCCGCCACCTGTTCTGCCCGGATCTTCCAATTGACTCGAGAATTAGGCCACAGTTCAGACGGCGAAACCGTTAGATGGCTCCTTGAACATGCTGAACAAGCTATTATTGAAGCTACCGGCACGGGCACGGTTCTTGCTATTGCTGTGGAGGGGCTCTCAAAATCCGTACAGCAGCCACTAACAACAGCAATTCATTAACTGAAACACCGATGAAACGGAAGCGCCCTTCGAATTCAGAGTTTTGCGATATGAGTGAAGCAACAGCCGTTTCGATTTCACAGTCATCTACTTTAGCCCCAGTAACGCCTAGAGCACCAGTTGCTGCTGCCGACACCACAAGGATCGGTACCTGTTTTTGCTGTGGGAAATAATTGGATGATGGTGCCAGCAAATGCCTTTTGGATGATTCTACACGCTGCGGCCGCGGGCACTCCCACCGCAGCTCCAATATTTGCTGCTTGTTCTAATCAACAAATACGGGCCTTATCGCCTTCGCTAACTCCTGTATTTAACGTTGCGGCGGCGTGGCCCATATCACCATTTGTGGCATCAACAAATGGTGGGAATCAAACAGGAGTAAATATAGCAGTGGCAAGTGTTGTAGAAATACCTAGCGGGGTTGAATTTAGGGCACCTTCTCCGGTGGTCGCTAGCACATCAGTTGGAGTTCAAGTGGCGAAGAAATCGACAATGGCGTGGCGCCTAGTGCGAGTTCTGGAAGTGGTAGTGGTAGTGTGGAGGGAAGGCCCAGATGTTAAGAGATTTATGATATGCTGGAGTTGCAGTTGACGGGGCGTCCTGGGATTAATCAACCATAATGCATATGTTATGGTTAAAATCGTTAGAACATAGTGTTAATGTGCGCACTAACAAATGTAAATTAACGTTGTTAGAAATAATTTCAAGTTTAGGGGTTTTCTTTTATTATTATTACTTAGTACAAAATAGTATTATATATAAATTTGGTCCTTACCAAGTATTTGGGTTAATTTACTATCCGGCAATATACCATACTTTCTGACGGAGACTGCTAGAAAAGTACTTGTAACTATTCAAATGTCTTAAAGGCACAAATCGAAAGAGAAATATTAATTATTCTAAACAAAAATCCGGACGACGAAGAAAAAGGTGACAGACGATGACCCCAACGCCGACTCGAGTCCCCGAAGAAGAGTGACTCGTCTTCATAT
This sequence comes from Populus trichocarpa, assembly GCF_000002775.5. NCBI lineage: Eukaryota > Viridiplantae > Streptophyta > Magnoliopsida > Malpighiales > Salicaceae > Populus > Populus trichocarpa. The sequence continues at coordinate 14,133,851 of NC_037287.2, read as the reverse complement.
TTTAAACAGAGCAGATTTTGTTGCTAAATGAGCTGACCTCTGAGAAAAATATAAATTTGGTCGTTTTGTAATTATTTCGACACTCACAAAGCCATTAATGAGTTCAATGATTAAGAATTATCTTCGATGATAACAACAAACACTAAACTTGCTTATATATAAGCACCACATACATTGTATTTCGAGCATCAACTAAAACCTGAAGTGGTCAAGATTTGGTTTCAATGGCCATGGCAGGGCTCCTTTCTCTTTTGTGCCCGTTATTAGTCGCAGCATTTCTGGTGCTTTGCCATGCCAGTGAGCAGAAGGTAGAATTTTTTCTTCTACGTGTTTTAAGTACCTAAATTCCTACGCGTAGTATATGTAAGCGGTCACTTTCATTCACAGGTTCACATTGTCTACATGGGAGAGCGCCGCCCCCAGGGAGATTTTTCGCCTGCATCGACCCACCATTCGATGCTAGCGGGCATCCTAGGAAGGTTAGAAGCCGGTCTGCTATAATATTATATTCGAATGCTATTGAAATTTAACACGTTGTGAATTACCTTTACGTAAATAAACTAAGGTAAGAAATTACAACACTATACGGAGAGTGATAGGCCTGTATGTCGATCTTGCTTGATGGCTGCGCACGGTCCAACTTATTCACAGAACCGTTTGGAAAAGGACTTTGTGCTATAAAACTAGAAAGAATATTGTCACGCTTTTCAGCTGAATATAAGGTTTCGTTGTACTTATAAGTACAACTCATGTTTCTTTAATGCTTCTGTGCTCCTCCCAAGGCACCATATGTATGCATTTAATCTCGAATAACATGATCAAGCGTTGGAAAATTCTCTGACTGCAGTTATGAATCAGCCAAAAAGTCTCTAGTATATAGCTATGGAAGGAGTTTCAATGGATTTGCGGCAAAGTTATCAGATGAAGAAGTTGAAAAATTATCAGGTGAGCTGTCGAACGAATGGTACCGGGATTTAGGGTTTTATTAGCTTCGTTCGATCGATGCTGAATAGGATCAAATGTTTCTGCAGACATGGAAGGTGTTGTTTAAGTCATTCCAAATCACATTTTAAAGCTTCACACTACAAGGTCATGGGACTTCATGGGTTTCTCTAAAGGCAAACTTGGAGCACCCTTGGAAGGAAATGTTGTTATCGGTTTTCTGGACACAGGTTTATGTTTTGAAATTTATTTGCCTCACTGGCTAAAACTCAAGACGATGTATTTTACTTAACAAGCTTTCATGTCTTTGCATTGTAGGAATCTGGCCAGAATCTGATAGCTTCAATGATGAAGGAATGAGCGCTCCACCTGCTAAATGGAAAGGAAAATGCATTGGTGCCAACTTCACCTGCAACAAGTAGGACTATATTCTTGATTGCATTCCCCGGTGCTTCACTTCAACACTGTAACTAATGAAACTTTTGAAATTGCAGCAAACTCATTGGAGCCCGGTGGTACAACAGCGAGAACTTCTTTGACATTACTGACTTCCCATCCCCTAGAGACTCCGAGGGACATGGAACCCATACTTCTTCAACAGCAGCTGGCCGTGAGGTGCAAGGAGCAAGCTACTTCGGTCTAGCTGAAGGAGCTGCAAGAGGTGGAGTTCCCAATGCAAGAATTGCTATGTACAAAGTTTGCTGGTCGTATGGATGCTCAAGTGCAGATATCCTCGCAGCATATGATGATGCCATAGCAGATGGTGTTGATATTATATCTGTGTCCCTTGGTTCCGACTTTCCATTCCCATATATGGAAGATCCCATCGCCATTGGATCTTTCCATGCCATGAAAAACGGTATACTGACCTCAAATTCTGCTGGAAATTCTGGACCCTATCCATATTCAGTCTCCAACTGCGCACCATGGACATTGACGGTAGCTGCCAGCACCATTGACAGGAAGTTTGTTGCACAAGTTGTCCTAGGCAACGGACTAGCCTTAAGTGTGAGTATATGAGTACTGCAGTAGCATCATTAACAACAGATTTCTCACCAATCGTTTACTTATACCATGTATATTGTTTATTGGATGACTAATAAAGGGACTCTCGATAAATAATTTTGATCTCAACGGGACCACATATCCATTGATTTGGGGAGGAGATGCAGTTAACTTCTCAGCAGGTGTTAACACGGAAATTGCAGGCTATTGCTTTCCTGGAGCTCTCAATTCATATAAAGTGGAGCGGAAGATTGTTCTCTGTGATACGATGGTGACTGGTTCTGACATTCTGATCGCTAATGGTGTGGGTGTCATAATGTCAGATTCATTTTACAGTGTAGATTTTGCTTTCAGTTTCCCGGTACCAGCAACAGTAATCAGCAATGAAGATAGAGTCAAAGTCTTGAATTACATCAGAACAACAGAGTAAGCAAACCTCCATAGAAATTCTAATTGGATCACCTCTATAATGACTTTAAAATTTATTGGTTTTGCTGTTCTGAAATAATAACCATAACTTTCAGGAATCCGACCGCAACTATTCTGGTTGCTCAGGGTTGGAAGGATGTTGTGGCTGCTTCAGTTGTATCGTTTTCTTCGAGAGGACCAAACCCGATCACCCCAGATATTCTCAAGGTAACCAACAGACTCAATAGCTATAATTAACAGAATCGCCTATTCTGTCTTTGTGCTAGACTTGACTTGAAATTTTAAATGGGTGATACAGCCTGATATCACTGCCCCTGGTGTGGACATCCTCGCTGCCTGGTCACCTGTGGCACCTCCTTCTATCGACTACAAGGACACCAGGAGCGTGAATTTCAACATTATCTCCGGTACGTCCATGTCTTGTCCACACACTAGTGCTGCTGCTGCCTATGTGAAGGCTGGCCACCCTAACTGGTCTCCTGCTGCCATTAAATCAGCCCTCATGACAACAGGTGAGAAACCTGTTGACTTCGCATTAACATTTTTCTTTTTGGGAAAAAGATACTTCAATTCGGTGTCCTTTGTTAACCCATTTGTTTCCGTGGAAAGCTACTATAATGGACCCGAGGAAGCACGTTGACCTTGAGTTTTCTTACGGATCTGGTCAGATCAATCCAGAGCATGCATTAAACCCTGGGCTTGTTTACAATGCATCCGAAGCAGATTATATTAACTTCCTCTGCAAGCAAGGTTACAACACTACCACTCTCAGAATGATCACTGGTTCCAACAGCAGTGTTTGCAACAGCACCACACCTGGAAGAGCCTGGGATCTTAACTACCCAACTTTTGCCCTAGCCGTGGAAGATGGCCAGCCAATTCAGGGAGTCTTTACTAGGACAGTTACCAATGTTGGTAATAGCTATTCAACCTACACTGTCAGCACGTACATGCCATACTCTGTTAGCATCACTGTGGAGCCCTCTGTTCTGACATTCTCTAAAATCGGAGAGATGAAAACGTTCACAGTGAAGCTCTATGGACCGGTGATTGCGCAGCAGCCAATCATGTCAGGTGCAATCACCTGGAAAGATGGGAACGGTCATGAGGTGAGAAGCCCCGTGGTTGTATACAATATCCTCCCTGGTTACGAGTATGGGATACCCACTTCCTCCATGACAACACAGAAAACAGACAAATTTGAAGGCCCTTCCATGTATCACAAGACCGGTATCCTCGGACGCCACTAACGCACTAAACCCATTTATGATTTCTTACGCTGAGGTTTCTGTTACTCCAGTTAGCTTTCAAATGTGTACTGCTCCAGCTTGATTGAAATAAAATTGATCAGACTCCGAAGTCTTCGACTTGAATCTGTTGAATGCTTTTCTTCTAAAATTCTTGTTTAAACTTGTGTGCTTGACTTACGTGACGGTGCTGCGATTCCAGGCAGGCCACGACAATTATTTTGCTCTTGTACAATTCTAGGTTGCAACTCGGCCCGCACAGCATCTGCTGCCAGAAATCACTACAAGGACAAAGGTTCAAGACACTACCATTTACAGGTTCTTCCATAATCAGCACAGCTAAATTTCTATCAAGATGTTCCATTTAGAAAAATAATTCAATTAAGATTCTCGACAACGCTGCTGCCACAAGCCCTAATAACACACAGATCATCACATCTCTAGTGTAGTTGCCTTGAAGTTCTATCTCCATCAATCAAACGTATTAGGTGTTTTCTGAACGTTTGAGCAATTCCCAGTAAGAAAGGAAGACAATTAGTCAAGATTTGTAGCTAAAATCAGATATTTGGTTGAAATGATGAACCGAGATTAAAAATATCGGAAAACTAATATTTGCCAAAAGGCAAAGCAGCTTGTGCCATACATTAACCCATCAACTCACAAACATATATTTAGAACTTGATAAATCAATTGACCTCTAACTAGTTTATTCATGATCAAGTTACAATAACAAGATACAAATACAAATAGGTGAAATATGCATGTCATTTGGAAGAACCTATTAGGTGGAAAGATCACACCAACCCACAGGACCCATTTTTAATAAATAGAAATAAGGAAACCAAAAAGATCCAAACCTAAAATTCAAGCACCATTCGGCTTGAAAAACATACTTAATGAAGGACTCTTTAATGGACAATAGTTCATCGATTACTTCCCTTCGGTAGCATCAAGCAGCAGTAGTCTTCTGATTTGGTTTGAAGACATACTTGATGAGGGACTCCTTTATTGGCAAGAGCTCAGGGAATTCCTGCTTCAATTTGACAGTATCAAGCTCATTGTTGCTCCTTGGGGCAACAATTACCTTAGCTTGCTCCTCAAGAGTGAAGTTTTTCCATGTGAATTTGGGGTCAATGTAATCCCGATACATTTCCAAAATCTCATTGTGACTGACCACTCCAGGATTCGTAAAGTTATAGATTCCAGTAAGGTTTCTCTTTGCCATCTCAATGGAAATGGGAAGGAGTTCATCCAAGATCGTCATGGAGTTTGGAATGTTTACTACCTTCTCATATCGAGTGATCTTCGTGATGAAGTTGCGAGGGTTGGCCAGATCACATGAAATGGGCATTCTGACGCGCAATGTACAAACATTTTCATAATTCCTGAGCAAATCTTCTACCTTTCAAATATCAGCAAAACACAAAATAAACCATAAATCAGATTTAATGGCAGCATCAATAACAATAATTCAATGTTACAAGTAATTATTACTTTAATGGTTCCAAACATTATGTATCAATCACATGCACGACTGCGATTTAACCCCCCCTACTCTACTAGGGGTAAGCAAGTACTACCTGATTAGATCCATAAACCAAAAAGCCTAGATCCACTGCATTTTTAACCAATCAAATGTCACACATTAAATAGATCTTTATAATTATTAATAAAAAAAAGAAACAATCTTACCGTAAAAGCAATTCTAATGTTATTCAACACACACACAAAAAAGAAGACAAACAATGATATTATTACCATACCATGGCCTTAGTCTTGGAATAAAACGATCCGATAAAGTTCGGAGTATCCTCTTCCTTAAAACCAATACCCGACCCGAGAGGATGACTCGAGTCATACTCAAAGATACAACCAGTAGCATAATTGATCAAGACCAAACCTTTCTCCCTGCACACATCAGCCAACGTCAGCGTGCCGACCACATTGGTTCTTATGGTCTCGACCTTATGGGACTCGCACCAGTCGACGTTAGGCCTGCCAGTGACGCCGGCAGCGTTGAAAACATGAGTGGGATTGACAGCAGCAACGTCGGCTTCGAGGGAGGGTCGGTTTTCAAGGCGACCGGAACCGTAGGTGAAGTCGATGCCCTGGGATTGGCAAAGCTTGCCTAGGAGTCCACCGATCCAGCCAGTGCGCCCGTAGATGAGGAATTTAAGTGGTTTTGTAGATGCGGTGCCGTTTGAAGTTTCGAATCCCATTTTGAGAGAGAGAGGGGAGGGGAGGAGAAATGAGGTGGAAAGGATTTTGGATCTGGAAATGAGGAGAAATGCGTGTTGGATCTACGAGGGTGCGTTTGTATATATAGAAAGAGAGAGATATTGGCTGCCAATTTTGGTTCTTTCGCACAGCGACAGATGGGGTCGTGTATTTTGCTACTGGTGGTTTGTAATCGTTTATCGTTTCCTTTACCATAGGAATTCCCCTATTCTATTCTCTTTTTTCTTTTTTTTTGGAAAGTACTTTAATTAAAAAAATTAAGTTGAAGGGGAAATTGTCGTCCTCCAACGGATATTTTACAAAAAGATAAAATTATTCTTGAATTAAACAAAATTTGAACTAAAAACAAGGTTGTTTTTTTTTTTATCATGATACAAAATTATTCTTGATTCAAACAAATTTTGAACTAAATATTAAAGATAAAATTATCTTTTTACCGTGATGCAATTATATTTTATAAATTATATGTAGTTAGATTAATCATTTTGTTTTTTATTATACAATAAAATTACTAATTTAACTCTATAATAAAATAATATAATGCCTACTATTTATAGGCAATTTGATCCTTTTTTTTATTTTTAAGACAATGTAGTTACTTTTATGCTTTTAAAAATAAAAAACAACATAACTTTCTTGCAATGGTTTTTTTTGTCATTTTACTTTGGTTTTATTATAAATTTGAAGGTTACTTATGGACATTATTGTAATTGATATATATTATATATAATAAAATACCTTATGACGTGTGGACAATCCTCGTGCCGTTGAGCAGCATGTGCAATGTTATTTGGCCACTAAACGTCGTCTTTTATGGCTATGTATGAAAAGCTTCGGTGTCCCTAACGTGATGGGTGGTGTGTGCCCCATGCGCTCCACGGGTTTGGCGTCGACAACCAATTTTCTCTTTCTCTCCACCTTGAATTCTGCACTAGTCACTTAAAAAATTCAGACTAGCTCCTATGATTTATTTTTCCTTCATAATTGATCTTTAACCTTTTGATTATTATTTTTTTTATTTTTAAATTATTTATAAAATTACAAATATTTTTCAATTTCACCCTACCATTTTTTAATCTATCGTATTATAAATATTTTTTAATTTCACCCCCTTATATTTTTAATATTTCAAATTTAGTTCTTATTCTCTTGATTGATATTTGATATGTTTGAGGTTATTTTTAAATTGTTTTTTTTTTTACAATTTCATCTTCATTGGTTTTTTTCCATCAAATTTTATCATCATTTTTGTTGCTATCTTTTTTGCTTTAGCAAAAAAAATTTTATTAATATTTTTCCATGATTTCATCATTCAGAATTAAATTGGTTAGAAATTAAGCTTTTTGATTGAATCCAAGTCTAGGATTTCACGAGTTTCGAGTTTTAGAGAATGAACCATATTTAGGAGGTTCATCCGGGTTTACTTGATTTTTTTTTTTCCTTTTTTAGGTTGATGTTTTCTTATTTCTTATCCTCTTTTTTAGTTTTGATTTGTTATTTTTTACGATTTGCATTCTATGAGGTTAGCTCCAGGTTCATAACTAGAATCACCGATTTAAAAGGTTAACGTAAGTTTACTTTTTTTTTCTTTGTTTTTTAAATTGAATTAATCTTTTTTTCCACTGTTGATGAAAGCTTTTCATAAGATCTAGTATTTATCAACCGAGAATTTGAACAAGCCTATACATTATTTAATTGTAAGGACAATTAAAAAAAAAAAGGCTTTGATACCAAAGTTGATATAGAAAAAAAAGGATTTAAAGCCTAATAAGAAGGAAAAGAAAAAGTAAATAAGAAGAAGCCAGAGAAAATAAGAATAGAGGTTGGAAAAGTCTGCAACTTTTCAATTTTATTCAATTTATCAAAACTCTCCGTAATGTCAAAAAAACTACATATAAATAATAAAACCCTAATCATAATTAATTTTGAGCTTAAAACCCATTGACTAATAAAAATCTAACAAAATAATATAAATTGAAGTCCAATAATAAAGATAAATAAAATCTAATAACCGGGGCTTGGATGATCCCAATCTTCCAATCCAATAACACAAGGGTTGAAATTTTTTAATATTTATAAATGTTAGAAGATAATTTTTCTTGGGTTGATATTGGTAAATGATGAGAAATAATTGCATTGTTGATGTTTCAATAGGTCATGTGGAATCCTTATTTAGCAGAGGATATGGTAGTTACTCTTATTATTGGTAAATCAGCCATAGATTTATGGACATCAGTTGTCCCTCTTATATTTTTTAAGCTTGTTGAGTTGCATTGTCCGGATCGTGTGATGCGACAATTTGATTTTAAACAACACATCTCGTCTAACTTAGATACGAGAGATCAATTGCATTCCATTAGTTGTTTGGATAGGCATGCTGATTATAATTGGATAACTCACCATCTTCATCATATATTGATGTGAGATACACGAAGAACTTTTATTTTTAAAAAGGTATATTTTTTAATTTTTGAGGAGAAATACATGTACTTGTTAAGAATATATAATAAGCTTGTACCCGAATATATATCACCAAATTATTATACCAAACCCAACGCAATTTCCTCCGCATGAAATTATTGGGATCTGAGACACAAAACTTTCTGTACCAATTCCGATATGTTGCAGAAATTTTTAAAAGCACGAAGCAGGTGCGATCAGATAATTACTGTATACGAAAGGGCAGGAGGTGAGAGATCAGATAAAGCTGCTTCCAGTGGCCTGGCCTGACAATTTTTTTTATTGTTTTTTTTTTCTTTTTATTATTCTAATTAAGTGTATTTTGTTCAGGGGGTCTTGATAAGTACGTATAAGCTCGACAATAAATGGAAAGTGGGGTTTAATTGGATATTTTTTAAAAATATTAGTATAGTATTTAAAATTATTAATGGAATAATACAATTAAATTTTTTTAATAAAATAAAAATATATTAAATTTTTTAATAAAATAAAAATATTTTATTTTATCGTAACATTTATTAAATATAGTTATTTCCAAGTATAATAAAGTAATTATCATATTTAAAAATAATAATTAAATATGTCATACTTGAAAAGTACGATATGTTTAATTGAATTAGAAAATAAATAAGTTTAAAGCCTACTCTGTCATTCTTTCCTTCGAACCTTGCCTTTATTTGTCTTCCCTTTTCCCTTCTTTCCTTCTCTTTGCTCTGGTATTCTTTAATGGTTTGTCTACCAGTTGAAAGAGCCTGAGCAAAACGGTGAAAAGGCAACAATGAATGCCTAACCACCACCACCACCACCACCACCAACCACTCAAGCAAAAACCATGAACTAGAAGAGAAACCCATCGAAGACAAGCACAGTAAGAAAGTAGCATGTTTGAGAACTGATGCATGTCTCCCAGTGACACAGCACTTGGGACACATACGTATGCATCCAATGCACATGAAAGGCCAAACTCATGGTTTTTAGACATTTTTCTATCAAACCAATGGCGCCTTTCTCTACCTGCTCTGTTGAAGAGAAAGAGCATCGTGTGTTGTTCCTCTCTCTCCCTCTCCCTCTCCTCTCCCGAGCTGGATAGAGAAGGCCAATCTCGTAACCAAAGATACACAAAAACCAGAAGCCAAAGTAGCTTCAAGTCTCCGGTGAAAGGTATCTCGGTTTAGATTCGCAATATCAATTAAATTGATAAAGCAATTTTCAGATGTGACATGATTAATTGTTACGATTTAAAACCATGATAATAATTAATTATTATGGTTTAAAATTATTTAATAAATGTTGTGTGAATTTACTTGTTTTTTAAAAAAAATTAAGTGCTAATTGCCCAATTTATTTATCCGGTTTAATTAGGCATATGATAAGTAATATATTCAATATAGGTTAATCAGAAGAGAATTTGATTAAATAGCAATTAAATGATCTTGCGTTACCAGAAGATTTAGATTCTTGTTTGCTTGTGTTAATTTTATAATGATATATCATCTTTTAAATACAAGGTAATTTTTAGTGGGCTCAATTTTTAAATTACCACTAAATTACAAGGTTGAGAATTTAATTAAATCAAGTTAAGGCATGGATCACCGATACTTTGGACAGTCAATCCTTTTTCTGATAAATGGGGCACTTTTTCTCGAATATAGTATAGACGGTCACTGTTTAAAGTTGCACTGGACTTTTTGGAAAAGATGAATGTCATTTTCGGTGAGCAATGTTTGAACGAAACTAACTTTTGAGATTTGAGGTCTGCATCTAATGATGGCTAGGATATTTTTTATTTTTTTAAAAAATTAATTTTCAACAATTTTTTATATAAAAACACTACTAATAGAATCTATCAAAACTAATCAATTAACTTAAAAACCTCAAAAACAAAATTAATAATAATTTCTCTATTATGATTTATAACTTTTTTATATTAAAATTATTTTTTTTGGTTGAAGTGTCACAATCCGATATCTTTCTCTTTCATTTATTATAATCTAGGAACTTTTTATCATTTTTCTTTTTGGGACCCCTGCATTGTAGATCAAGTTAATTTTTTATTTAACATAAAAATAAATATTTAAATCTTGTTTTTTTTCCTAGCAAAAAAAAATTAAATTGTGTGAGGGTTTATTTGATGTAACCCGATTGACTTTATTGATTCAAAAACAACCAATACAACCCGTGAAAACAATATTTGACTAAACAAAATTTTAAAATGATATTTTTTTTTAATATTAAAATAACAACATATTGGATTGACCTTGGACAACCCAGATTAACGTGTTAACTTTATGACTTGGGTTATGAGATTATGATAATCCTATAAAAAGCAAATGAAAATAAATTATAAAGTCTAATTCTCAATCAATCTAATATTGAATGGTGAAATTGAAAAAAAAAATTGATTAATAAAAAATGACCCGAGTTAATAAGCTAAACTTGCAACCCAGGTCACAAGATCGAGATAACCCCATGAAAGACAAATTGAAACAAATTACGAATTTCAATCCTCAACCATCTCAATATTGAAGAATGAGATTAAAAAAGAAATCAATTAAAAAAAAACATAAAAAACAACCAGAGTCAATCCACCAAACTCATGATCCGGGTCATCAGATCGAGATAATTTTATAGAAAAAATAAAAAAATGACCTAATTTAACCCGGGTTAACTTGTCAAATCTGCGACTTTGGTCTTGAGACTGAGATAGCCCCATAGAGAGAGAGTCAAAACAAATTATAAAGCTCGATTCTCAATCACCTTTGTCGGACATAATGTTAAATGATGAAATTTGTAAAAATTTTAATTAAAAAAATAACATGAAAAATAAGTCAAGTCAACCCGAGTTAACCGTTAAGCATTATTACCAAGTCAGGAGATTACGATAATCTAATGAAAAACAAACTGAAACAAATCATGAAGTCTAATTCTTAATCAAATACAATATTAATTGATGAAATTAGAAAAAAAAAGTTAATTTAAAAAACAGAGAAAAAATAAGTCAATTGAGTTAACCCGTCAAACCCGCGACTTGGGTCATGAGATGAGGACAACCCAATAAAAAGTAAGTCCAATGTTGAAAGACATGTTACCCGGGTCATGAGACCGATATAACTTCTTAGAAAGAAAATAAAAAAAACTACCTGAGATTTAACCATGATTAAAATGTCAAAACCCGTGATCTTGATCTTGAGATCAATATATTCTCATAAAAAACAAATCAAAACAGATTATGAAACTCAATTCCTAACCGATCCAATGCTGAATGATAAAATTGAAAAAAATCAATTAAATAAAAGACATAAAAAATAATTCTAGTTAACTCGGGTTAATCTGTTAAGTACTATTCTCAGGTCATGAGACTAGGATAATCTAATGAAAACTAAACAATAAAAAATTATAAAGTTTAATTCTCAATCAAATCAATATTAAAGGATGAAATAAAAAAAATATAACTTAAACTAATTTAACCTGTCATACGACCCATTTTAGTTTATAGTCAATGAAGATCCTTCACTAAGTAATAGCCTACCAATAGGTAAATATTTCACACAGAAAACATCTCTTTATACCCAAAAGCACTGCTCATACAAATACGAGGAGGGGATAGCGGCGCACCTTTTCTTCCTCGCTTATTGTATCTAAAATGCGACACCAAACCAAATCGCTTCAAACATGAGCAAACATTTTTTCTTGACAATAATCTCCTTACTCCAAACTGAATTTAGCTACAGCCCAAACTCACAATTAAGCCTTGAACCTATGCAGACAACTGCACTTTTTTTTTTCATCTTCTATCAACCATGCCTAGAGGGAATCATCTTAAAACCTTTCTTCTTTCTTTTTATCTCTTTTTCATGTCAACGCAGATAAAAAAAAACAAAGGGTGGGTGTTAAGCTCAGCTTAGCAAGATTAGAAAGAATAGAAAGAAAAGAGAACAGAAATTGAGAAGGAACAAAAACAAGAGAGAGCAGAGGAGAATGAGCAGAGAAGTGAGATTGATCTTCTGTATTTTCTTTTTTTTTCCCTCACACGTTTCATACACCAGTTTATATATAAGCTTTTATTCTTCTACTGACTGTAACTATATTCAAGCTTATTGAGTACTGACTTTAACTACTTCCTTAACTAACTCAATTGCTTTTCTAACTTCAGCTAACAGAATTCCACCAGACTAACCGTTATTCTTTCAGTGCTGTTGTTGCTTCTTGTTGCTCTCCTTCCAGCCTTCATCATCATGTCACCTGGTTCGTAACAATACTCCCCTCTTCAAGAGATTCTTGTCCTTAAGAATCTGCTTGTCGATCCATGCTACCTGAGAGAGCAGTTCTTGGACTGAATAGACTCCTTTTATCCATGGCATTATTTGATTCCTCTTGCCACTTGGCTTGTTCAAATGCTTGCATTAGTGTTGTTGGCCTGAGGATCTTAAGCATTGGATTTATATATTCCCTGAGTCCACTGATAAAACTTGAAACATAATAGGATTCAGGCAATGAAGGGTTTAAAGAATTCATCAATGACTTAAGCTCCTCAAACCTCTCAACATATTCTTTTACACCTCTGTCTTGCAAAAGCTTGTTAAATTCTTCTACAACATCCTTTTTATTGCCAAATCTTCTGCAGATAGATTGGGAAAACTCTTCCCAATCAATCAATGATTCATTCCCTCGCACAAACCCTTCAAACCACACATCTGCCTTGCCTTCCAAGTAATACTAAACCACCTCTACCCACTGATGTGCAGGTATCGAGTGTATCCTGAAGTATTTCTTGTATTTTCGCAGCCATCCTCGAGGATCCTCGCCTCTGAAGGTTGATAGCTCCATCCTTGGCAATGGCATGTGGAATCCTGACTTATGAAACTCTTGCCCTGTCATCTGCTCACCTCGACTCTGAGTTCTAAGTCCTGGTGTTATTTTTTCAGTAGATGCATTCACTTCCATGTTCCTGTCCATCCCTGGTGTTGCTAGGATACCTCTGGAGTGGCCTCCCGTCGTCTCTATCCTTGCTGTTTGGGCAACTACAAATTGTTGGAATTGTGAGGATAATAGTTCCATTTGTATGACCAACTGCTCAATCTTGGCCCCTTGCTCCTTGTTTTCGGCCATGGATTCCTGCCATTCTAGATGATAAGTCTGCAGCTGGTTGTCTAACCTTTTGCAATGTTCATCTACTATCTTGAATTTGTTACCGTCCACCACTGTTGAATGAGGTTCGCAGCTTGTTACAAGCTCTGATACCAATTGTTAAGCTAAGCTTAACAAGATTAGAAAGAATAGAAAGAAAAGATAACATAAATTGAGAAGGAACAGAAACAAGAGAGAGCAGAGGAGAATGAGCAGAGAAGTGAGATTGATCTTCTGTATTTTCTTTTTTTTCCCTCACATGTTTCATACACCAGTTTATATACAAGCTTTTATTCTTCTACTGACTGTAATTATATTCAAGCTTACTGAGTACTGACTCTAACTACTTCCTTAACTAACTCAACTGCTTTTCTAACTTCCAGCTAACAGAATTCCACCAGACTAACCGTTATTCTTTCAGTGCTGTTGTTGCTTCTTGTTGCTCTCCTTCCAGCCTTCATCATCATGTCTCTTGGTTCGTAACAGTGGGAAAACACCATTTGAGTCCACGGTGATCTCTCTCTACATCCACAATGTTTTACCCCCACCATTTAGTTTTTTCTGTAATGGTGCAATCTTGTTTGAGATGGGTTAGGTTATGGACCAACAAGAATGCTACATGCTGCATTAGTAGCCGGGACAACTCATTATCGAAGTTGTAAATTTTTCTTTTGAGCTATCTCCTACGAGCATTGCTCCGTCATGGAGCTCTCTTGCAAAGTTCTCGTAGATGTTCTCCTTACTCTCTAACTCATCTCCTAATGTAAAGAAATACTTGTGTCCATGCTGGTATCCAAGCTATTTGTCACACAAATTGCAACCAGAGCCCCCAAACCAAAAATTTTGAACCTAAATATCATGCACAAAACAAAACATTAGCACCAGCTTGACAATAGAAATCCCCCGTGGAAGCCGCCAATTCCAAGGCCTGCCATAAACTCGCCTGAACCTGATTCAGAACTATTCGAATCTGTGTCGCTGTATGGCTACTAACCTAAGCGTTGAAGATTGATTGGTTCTGGGTCACATAACGATAAAAGAACACAGGCACATCGGCTATAAGCCTACAGGTAGTCCCCATTGTCAATTTGATTTTAGGGTAAAAAATATTCTCACCAGGACATGCAGACAACATGAACCATCGAAAGCACATTGCATTCGATCTGGGCACCAAGGATTCTCATTTCTAAAGGTTAGGTCCCTTCCATGATTCCATCAACACTCGAAGCTGACATTCCAATAAATGACTGACGTTCTATACATTAAAAACTTGATAGGAGAAGCAATAGCTCTCATAGAAAAATCCAAAATTTAATCCCAATTTGTTGTGCCACGTCAACACCAGACCTGTAGTTCGAAAACATCCCGATAACTTTTCGAGCGTGCATTGAGCTTTTGACAAGATATTATCCGGCCAGGCGAAATTGCATGGGCAGGGCAAAGTTGCAGAATAGGAATGTAAATGGTCCTCCATATGGACCTGCCTGTGCCACTTCCATAGACATTTCAACTGAATAACTAAAGCCATCACTGCATATAACGGACCTCTTTCAATCTGTCAACTATTCCAAAAAAAAAAATTTAAGCTGCTTACAAGTGTGGGGTGAAGAAAAAGAAAACATTAATAAAATCGCAGGATTTTGCTAGGGTGCTATATACTGCCTTTTTACAAGAGAAATCTTGACTCCTGCAGTTTATTGTTCTCAAGGATACAATGGGTCAAAATATACGCCATTTACAGAACAGACTTCCACGGTACCTCCAACAAAATTCACATGACGTTACACTTATCTTTTGGTTTTGTGTCAAGCCTTGAAGAAGAAGAAGAAGATGCGGTTTTACCACTGCTCCTTGGCACCTGCTAGAAAAACATCTTGTGAATCAGCAGTCCTATATGCCTACAAGTTTTAACTCAAAAAAGTCTGGCCTGCCTCATTAGAATAGAGATTGAAACAAAAAAGATTGCATGATTGCAAATGGTATTCCAATAAAAGACAAGGAAAAAAAAAGATCTACAGTCTGAACAATTCATTTCTATATAGGGCACTATCTCACCCTTTTACTTTATGCCATCCTAAGATGCTGCTAAATGGAAGGCTCTTATTGACATCCATGATGAATGATAAATCATTGATCAAACTGCCAAATTGGCCCGGGGGGGGGGGGGGAATTCACAAACGCCATGTCAACTTAAGACTTTAGATGCACAAGTGCTAGAAACTCGTGTAATTTGTGAACATCTTGTAATTATTGATCGGTCAAATGGCTTCAAATTAATATACATAATTCTTTAAACCTCATTGATGAAGTATCCTAATGCTGGTTTTTTTAATAGAAATTTCCAGTTCTTCATAGGAGAACAATTGTGGAATTAATACATGAACATAAGCATGCATATACAATTATATATTGCGTTTACTCCTGTTTTTAGATATCACCTCAGATAGCTGACCACATCTAAGGGAGGCCAGTAAACAATATCTACAGAAAAACTATTAGCATTGATTTCTTATTTCAATAGTCAATAAAATATCCAGGACCTCCAAAGCATAAAAATCATTAATGATTTACCTGGGGCCCTGTGATTAGTCTTGAACCACCAGTGGTGGATGCTTGCTGCACATTATGGTGTTGCGGCTGTGGCTGTTGCTGTTGCTGCTGCTCATACTCCTGTTGCTGCAGAGCTATTGCCAGTTGCAGATCAGAGCTGCCATAATAGCACAGTTAGTACATATATTTATGCAAAGAGATCACTAGTAGTAATGACCGTGTATGCACATTCCAAATGAGATTAAATGGGTGAGACAATGAAAAAAGTAAAAGGATTACTTTATATCCACACCCGCTTGTGCAGCACTACCAATGCTAGCAAGATAGTCCTGAGACATGTGAATTAAAAATAAGCTCCATGGCAGCAAAATATACAAAAATGAAGACTTAGAATACTTTGGATTTTGGACAAGGAAAGAAGTGCATACAGCAGTACTGGTCATGGCATTGTGCTCATCCCATGGGTCATTTGTATGACTTTCCGCCTTGAATTCCTTAAAGTTTCCTGTCATAAACAATGTATCCCCATTTACCTGAAGTCATGGGATGTCAGGATTAGCATACCAAACTCCACAAACAATGCCTACAACTTCACCAAGTTGTTGCAAATTCAGAAATCTGAGATATAATAGTTTTGTTTTCTATTTTAACGCTACAGATGAAAATTGAAAATAAGAGACGGAGAAAATGCCATTATTACTCGTGGGCTTTTGAAAGTTAGGAGTTTAAAGGAAAATCTTTATCACCATTGCCTTCTATTAACACACCAATACAGCACTACTGCCAGAAAATCAAATTAATTTGACAAAATGTAGAATAACAAACCTCAATCCAATTTTTGAAAATAACAAAATATGTACTTGCATTCTAGTTTAGACTAGAACTTGAAGATATCTGAGCTCACAGTCTAACCTCATTGAGTTTCTCCCACACCAAATCAGGCTGATTAATGTAACCTTGGTCTGTGGCTAAAAGATACAGTTCACCATCATACTGCAAACCATACAAGAGTAGATACATCATACAATCGAGGTTCAGAAAACGAAAAACAGGGAACTAAATAGTGTTTCTTTAAACTGCTTGCTAAACAGGTCTAATTCAAAATCAGAAGCTTTGACATTGAAAGCTAAGCCACAAAAGAGTGCATCCCTGCCTGTAACTAACCTTAAACATCGTGCTAAAGTGATTGTTACGGAAAAAAACACACAGCTCACGCTCTTTAAGCCCATCTTGTAAGCAAAAGAGGCTGCAAAAAGTATTAAGGAAATCAGATGAACATCTCCAGACCCAGCACAAAAAAATAAATAATCAAATCCACAAGGAATTGAGAGATTATATAGCCAAGCAGTGGGCCAACATACCCATTAAAGGTCAGCTGACTAGCATTGTTCTTCAAAAAGTTCCTTATCAGCTCCCCTAATAGAATTGATAAGAATATGAAAATGTGTCAAATATATTCACATTACTTGTTAACTGAGCACCTAATATATGCACATGGTAGTGTGTAAAATCCAATGCTATAACACGAATCATCACTCACCTTGCTGTGCAGTGATTTCATCCTTAGACCTCACAGTTTTATCAGCTTGTTCAGAAAGAATCACCTCACCTTCATACATAGGCTCTCTATCTTCACAATTTGAAGTTCTTGAATCGAAAATGCATTCTTCTCCCTCGTATATGGGCTCACTTCCATCAACACTTGAATTAAAGTTATCAGGTGTATCAAAATTCTGCATTCTACCACTAGATGAATCTGACTCTGGAACTAGAGAAGCTAACCCTGGTAAATCCAACATGTCATGCCCACTTGAAATATCTGCTGGTTTGTGAACCTCGGTAATAGAAGTGGACTGATTCTCAACCTTCTGACCATCATGCAAAATATCTGTAGGGTCTCCATCAAAAGATCCAGTACTTTTTGCACAAGAAAGGGACAATGCACCTTGAATCTCAACAACTGTGTCAGCACTACTATTCTCAATCACATCATTACTAGAGAAATGTTCTCCAGATTCTGTACAAACTGATTTATCAAAATGATCGGTCAGATCAGTCTTTAAGGAAGAGCCTGTCAGTTTCCCTGGGGGAGTTTCCGAAGATGTCAGATTATTATTATCATCAGTGCTCAATGCACTAAGATTGATATCAACACCGACATGCCCCTCTGATGTATCCCAGGAAGCCACAACCATGGTCCCCTTCATAGGTGTGCTTTCATGTGAGCCAACAGACACAACCCTTCCATCAACATCGGCTACAAAATCATCCACTGAAATTGGCAACTCAGTCTCTGACAATTTTAAGACCCTCAATAGCTCTGCTTCTTCTTCTAAATCCCCTTTTCTTACTTTTTGATGATCAGAGACTGAATGTGGAGAATCATCAAAAGATCTAGCCTTTGAAAGACAAGGAGAAGGAACACCCAAAGTAGCAGTTGTTGCAGCAACAAAGTCAATGCAATCTTCCTCGGTTTTAGTTTTACTATGTTCCCCGGTCAAATTTTTACTTTCATCCTCCATGTTTCTTGTTTCAAGAGCAACAAGCTCCCCCATAAGAGTATTATAGGACTTTGGCCCAATGGCATTAGCAGTATCATAGTCCTAGTGCATTGAATAAAGAAAATTAATCATCTCAATCTTAAAACCAGATCAAGACATTCAACACTAGAGGCTTTCTGATAAAAAAAAGGACAATTTAAGGAACAAGGGAACATGTATTGTTGATTTTACATCCTGGTAATTTTAAGCACTTATTTCTCAAGCATAATGCAACTAACAAAATATGCTTGTTCAATTACAAGGTTCCAAAAAACTTTAAGAATTAGGCAACTTACAAATAATAAAATATAAAAGAGAGCAAAAGGAAAGAAAAATGCCTATCAAGATGTATTGGTAAAATTCATTGTGAAATATCATATCCTTTCTCAGCAACAACATAATAACTGAGATATATCCAAACTAAAAGAACCCACAACCATACACATAAGAAAATGGTTTCATCTGGTGACAAGGCAATTAAGCTTTAACATTGAGTGATACAGGAAGCAAATGCAAAAGTTAAAACTACACAATCGTTAGTAAAAGACAAGATTTCAATGACATAATTTAGGATCTGAGACCTCCACAGAGTAGACCCTAAGACCACCAGGCATACTAACGAGGCTTTCTATGCCACGTGATGCACAGAGCCTCAGTAATTATGATTTTTTGTATGGTTTTCATTCTTCTTTGATTCAGCAGCTCATTGTTTATGAAATAAATCTCTGTCTGAAGGACCTCTTTCAAACAAGAGATTAAGCAACATGCACAGCATAGCTTTTAGAAACTATCTAACAAGACAAAAGGAAAAAATCTCAAGTGTCATTGCCTTGCTGACATGTTTTAACTATGCCCTTTAGCCTAGAGGTAAACCAAGCCCAAATATTAATGTTTTAACTAAACTCTTTAGCCTAGTGGTAAACCATGCCCAAATAATAAGGCCTTCATTTGAAATAGGAATATTTGTATTCAAGAGAAAAAAACAAAGCAACAAATAAATCTGATCAAGAACAGAGCCTATTGCAAAACAACCATCCATTGGCTTCAATATACCGAGCAAAAATATTTCTTGGAAGGCAACTGGACATTGAATCAATACAAGTTGAAAAGGTAACAGCAGATTGAATCAACAACAGTTGATTCACATTGCAGTAGTGAAAAACTAAAACTAATTTCTAAAAATCTGTAAGCCTCCAATTCTAGTCAGCATTACCTAATCTTTCATATGATGTTAATAAATTTTACTTTGGCTTCCAAACAAGTTACACCAGCAGCAAAAGGTACAAAACAAAATACCTAACACGACAGGTGCTTACTGCTTCACACAAGTATTTTCATTTGCTTCTTTTTATTTTAAGTAACCATTTGACAGGTTCCACAAGGAAAAGGAAAACAGTGTTTCCTGTAAGTGAATATGTCAAAATATGCAAGATTTCAATATCCAGACTAAAACATATTATTCCCATAAATGAGGCTGGTTCCCAGACGACCCCCATCCATGAAAACCTATTATCAGTGAAGCCTTCTCCATTACATGTAGTTGATGAAATCTGAATTCACAACGGGTAGCCTACTGATGGAGAACGAAGGGCAAGGGCAAGGGCAGCAATGGGAGTTGGTTTTTATTTATTCATGAAAACCTATTATCAGTGAAGCCTTCTCCATTACATGTAGTTGATGAAATCCAAATTCACAACGGGTAGCCTACTGATAGAGAATGAAGGGCAAGGGCAGCAATGGGAGTTGGTTTTTATTTATTTAAGAGTTTTAATATTGTATGATTATTCTAGATTTCATTATTTGGGAATATTAGTATTTATTACTTGGTTGTTAAATTAGAATTTTAGTTTCTTTTTTAAATTAAAACTTATTAGGTAGGTTTTCCTATTTTATCTGATTTGGTGCATGTAATTCATATGATATAGAAAGCACCTAGAAATTAGTTATTAAATTGTTGAATGGCTGATTAAAATAAATTGAGTTTTTCTTTCAAGATCGAGCATTGCTTCTCCAAGATCGAGTGTCTCTTTTATTTTTTATTCTGATTCTTATTCTACATCAACTCTCTTTTTTTCTTGGTGATTTTGCTCTCTTGTCCTACATCACCTATCCACAACTTCTTGTTTCCCTTTCAAGACAAGCAGAACCTGACTAGACAGACTTAAAATTGATTCCGGAAAAAAAATCAGATATTCAATAGGTAACAAGAAGATAGTGCCAGAAAGTTTTTCCTCTGGTAACTTTGAAAAGAGAGGCTACAAGAATGAGGCTTCATTCACAAACTGTTTTCAAATCTCCACAATCAAGAATCTATCCTACGCATTTCCATTGAGGAAAGCTTAAACTCTCATGATTTCCTGTCCTTTAGCCAACCAAGTTTAAGATGTATTGACATTGATGATCTACAAGAAACACCAAGCTTTGCATTTTAGCATCCTCGATGTTATTCAGTGCCCAACTATATAAACATGCAAATGTTTTCATTTTGTCATTTTCCCTAATATGCATGCCGGCCATAACCTAGAGAGGCATCCAAGCTACACCTTGAAAGACATACATGTGGAACATTCACATGAAAAGATCATTTTATTAGACATTTACTCAGATGTTAATGTAAAACATAAATAAATGAAAATCAGAGAAAAAGGGAATGTTCAACAGAACCTACACCAAAGTTACCTACTTAAAATAAAATGCAGCAGATGATGGCAATATGGGACAACATGGCCACAATCTGAGAAAAATCAATAATCCCCTGCATGGAAGAGGGTGTTTGATAAACTCAAAGAACCAGTACATTTGCCTAAAAGATACAATAAGAGTGTTAAGATAGGTAGAACCAGATAGCTTAAAACTTCTTCAGTTCTCCATACTTAGGCTTAAACCCACTGGTATTAATAAACATGAATCAAGCCCTCTAAATTATAAAGGGCAGAGCATTCCAAAAATTTCCATCATGCAGTTATCACCCTTGCAAAGTTGAAAATTGAAGGAAGGGCATATCAAGTATAATTAGGAAAACACCCTCTTATTAACACCACCATACAGGCAATTAGGCATCAATTATTCCTAGGAGAAACAAAACTGGGGCGTGATTAATTTATAATTTAACTGAAATATAAATGCAATGCTTGGAAAGAGCATACCTGGGGATCAACTATCCAACCATGATATAAAGGAATGTCAAGTAAATCAAATATGGCACATTCTCGGGTAAACTCAAAATCATCTATCCTGCATGGTCATATATGTTAATTAAAGAAAGAAGTACAAGTACACAGAGAGAGAGAGAGAGAGGCCAACCTCCTAAACTTTAAATTTACATCAATTCCAGTTGCAAGTCTTGGAAGCAAATCGATGGCATCTGCAATATTCTGCTGTTGATTTTCGACATATCCTGCATCTTTATTCTGCATGGTGAGAGAAGCAGTCAAAATAATATGCACCGATTAATAATGAATATATCAAACAAACAAGATAATCTGCTCATAGTTATTACATTTACATTACTGTTGGAATCAATCAACCTTTCTGCAACAAGGGATAGCAATTTCTCCTGCGAAACTTCAGCGCTATCTGAGCTCAAATTTAGATCATTCTTTAACAGAAGGACGTTACCTATAGCAAGCCCACATGTTCATAATCAAACCACAATTCTAGTTGTATTTCCCCCAAAAAAATTGACAAGAATGATCCTTTATAGATATTTTATAAAATAATCTATTTGCAGAAAATGTGCAAATAAAATAATCATTCAAGATACATCCAAAACAGCATTTGATGCTTAAACAAGTAATCCCTTCTTTTGACCAATAAACTAAAGTAATGAGAAAATCAAAAATCCAAGCCTCCTCTATGGTAGTTAAGGATAAAAACACAAATTTTATTAACCAGTGTCTGGTGGACTATGTCTAACAGGATTGTTTTGGGTTCAGTGAAGTCAACTGTCAAATTTCTTGGCACCAGAACAACAATTACCTTAACAATAGAAAAGATGATATTCCTCTAAAGAATCAATCCTACCAGTTTGTGTTGCCAGAATAATGACGACCTTAACAAAAGAAAAGAACATTTACACCAATGCAGTGAATCCCAACAGTAAATTAGATAGAACTCAAAATTTCTGTTAGAATTTGCACTCAACTATCCCCAGTAGTGTACTGAAACCTTCTTACCAAAAAGAATGAAATCCTAGCAATCAAATTCCCAAATTATCAAACAAGCAATAAAAAATCGCATATCATAGGTTCTGTTTCTCCATAGGTTATATCAACCAGTATTCCAACATTAGCTAAACTCCCTTCATATTCTGTTTTCTCTCCAAATTACTAACAATATGGGAAGAAAAAAAAAAACCTACAATCATTGAGAATGTACCTAAATGCCTGGTTCTTTCAATTTCAATGGTGAAAAGCACTATTTCACAACATCAAAATCAATAGCTTATTTTTTGCATTAAACTTCAACAACATGAAAAGGTAACAAGCAATTGATCCAAATTATTGAGTTTTTCAATTTGCATCATCAGCACCTCGAAATTACCCCTAGTTAAGCAATTAATCTTAATTTCCTAGGCAGATTTTACGATCCAAATTAAGTTTCAGTTTGGCTACTGTGAGAATATCCAAGAATGAAATCACACTTGCCTAAACCAGTCAATTTCCTTAAAATGATATTAGATAACACGCTTAAACGAAACGAGCTTTCCTATTTTCACGGAAACCTGATAAAACAGAACATTTCAAGTTTCAGTTTTCAAGTTCTTGGCAGGAAATCAAGCAAAAGAAATTTAAAAACCCTAACAAATGAGTTAACAAGGAGGAAGGAGAGAGAAAAGAATTACAGATGGCAAGGAGAGGACAAGGTCCATTGTCGTTTTGGAGAACGATAGGAGTGGTACGGCCTAAGAAGTGTATCGTTTTGGTTTTGTGAAGGCACTCTTTCTCTCTCTCTTTCACTGCTACTACTACTTGTTGTTGTTGTTGTTGCTGATCTTGATTCTGGTTTTGTGGTTCTTCGCCTGGAGAAGAAGTAGAAGCCATTTCTTTTTTCGAGATGAGACAATTGTGAAATTTTGATTTTGATCGAGAGACAGTAGGGGGTTGAAACGATAATAATCTATCTTACGTAATGGTAAAGAGAGAGGGGATGTTTTGACATTTCTGTTATCAGTAGTTGAATTTTGTTTTTCTATAATTAGTCTTCTGACGGTGATATCAACGCTGTCATATTTATTTATTTATTTATTTTGTTATTTTTTCTAAATGTCTTTTTTTTTTCGTTCATGTCTTAGTTATGGTCGATCTCAATTGATTAAAATAAAAAATACCCCTACGTTATATCAAGTTGGTTTATTATTTACTGCTTAAACGTAAAAAAAAAAAAAAACATGTTTGGATGTTGTGGATATGTTTTTGGCTATTATAAAAAACTTAATTATAAATTAAAAGATAATGTTCATGTTTTATGAATTAAATTAAATACATGAACTGATAATTCATAAAAGAAAATTGTTGATATTAATAGTTATATGGGTAACTTTTCAAACAAGAAATTCTTCAAATAAGTGGAAATACAAATTGGTATTCCTAAAAAAAGATAATGATATAAATTGTAAATAAAAAGAATTGTTTTTTAGCCAATATTATATTTTTTTTGTTTATATATTATTTTGTTAAAAAAAACATAACTTTTTATTGGTAATATGGTTTATTAAATAAAAAATTAAGCAAATCAAAATAGAAATTACAAAATATATATATATATATATATTGATTTGAAATATGGTTTATTGGTAATATGGTTTATTGAATGGAAAACTAAGTAAATCAAGATAGAAATTACAAAAACAAATTCTATTGATTTGAAATAATGAATAAAAAATATACTTTCTAATTAAATATCCCTTTTATTATTCATTTTGTTTTTTAGAAAAAATTGACATTTCTATATAAATATTGTTTTTTTAAATTAAGACTTATCACACTCTTAAGGGCAAGTTTCAATTAAATATCATTTAAATAAATTTATTTGAAGTAACTCTTTTATATATATATATATATAAACAAACTCGAGTCATGACTATGTTTAGGCTGGAGGCTTATAGCTATAAGGATGAAGAAAAATCCTTAAACAACAGGGTGGAGGCGGTGTGGGTTGTGAAAACACAAGTTACGCATAATTGCAAGAAAAATGAAACCTCGAGTCATGACTTTTTGTTGACGCGTCTTATTTACTCAGAAGTCATAATTTATTTCTTCGTCACGCAACCTTTTTCAGCCAGAGGTCTGGAGATTGTGGTATAGAAAATGCAGAGTGGGACAGCTAGTGGATTTATCTCAAGACATTTGTTACCAATGTTTTGTTGTTTGTGCTTCGCCGTCCATTTGAAGTTATGCATTTGGTTTTTCTTTCCTTCTGGTGGTTCTTTTATTTTCTTCCCTCATTGTTTTGTTGTCGGTTTGTCCTTTTTTTCCTCGTCTCTTGATTCTTGCTCTGTCTAGGCATTGTTGATCTTCTTCATACACTGTCATTTTGTGTTGTTTTACTTAGCAGTTACCTATGCTCTTAGGACACACATTATAGACTCTTTTACAAGGTTGTTAAAATCGCGATTCAACTCGTAAAATCATACAATTTTACAAGATAATAGAGGCTAAACGTGCTAAATTATTCATAAAACTCAAAAAAGTAAAATTAGATTAAAATCAGATAAAATCATTAAAATAGGTCAAATCGCGCAAAAATACAATTTCACCCCGATTCTCGCTTTCAGCTCAAAATAGTAATTGTGACTTGTGAGTCACTGTTCCCTCCAGTTCCAGGTGTCAAGCCTATTACACAGTACACACACAAATCAAAAGCAAAGGAATTATTTATCCTGTTAAAAGCGGAACTCAATTCAATGTTATTCACAATTGTTTTCATTATTTTTCAAATTAAAAAGCATGAATAATATAGTTTACACACACACACTTTTAGCAATATAAAATATTAAAATTATTTTTTATATTTTTATATTTAATTAGTGTTATAAATTTAATTTTTATAATGAATATAATGTAAAGATTTTGTTTTTGGTTAACAATAAAAATTTTCTATTGTAATTTTTAATTTAAATAAAATAAAATAAATATTTTACGATCATAACTATAAAATATTAAGAAGACTATTATAATTTATATTATATTTTTTTATGAAAAATAGTTGTAATTTTGATATAACTTTTATTTTATTGTTGAAAAAATTCCTCTTGATTTTTAATAAATAAACTCGTTTTTTTCAAAATTTCACCAAAAATAAAAACAAAAAAATAATTAGAAAACTAAAATTTAAAAAGCAAAATAGTTTTATGTCAATAAAGTTTATGTTGTTTTTACCTCATCAGTTTCTGAGCTGAGATAGTCATGGTCTCATGTACATGCTTAATTAGTTGGTTCTTTTAAGAATTCAAAACGACATAAAAAATCATGTTTGTTTTCTTTTCCATGCCCTTCATCTTGCTATTATTATATCTCAAATAAAATTAGAATGTGAAATTCAATTTGGAAATGAAATGATAGTTATATTCTAATTTTAAATCTAATTTCTGAATTTAGAATAAACCATAATGATCAAAACTTATAGTCATTGTTATAAAACTCAACACGGTGAGTTAACTGTTGGTCTGCCGGTCTAAACCTGACTCGAGTCTAGTTTAAAATAGAACCAAGTGTAAGGTGAACCAGTCTAACCTAGTTGATTGGTAGATCAATTCATGATCTAATTGACTTGGTCAAAAACCGAATGAGATTTAATTTGATTTTTTCCTCCAAAATAGCTTTATTTCAATATATATTTTTGTTTAAAAATCTTGAAAAAATAAAAATATTTTTATTTGAAGCATGTATTTTAAGGTGCTTGAACTATGTATGAATTTTTATTTGAAGCATGAATTTTTTTTAATGTATTTTAAAATTCCTTATGATTTTACGATTTTACGATCCGTTTTTACAATCCGAATTTATTTTATATTTTCCGTGCCGTGTTAAAATCGCGATTTTAACAACCTTGTTATTTTATATTGCTTTCCCTTATAAATCCATCGCTTACGTGTTAAAAGGTGGCTCACGATGTAACGTAGAAAACTAACTAGTCACATTTAAATACTATTTTATACGAATAGTCAACCATCTCAAGTTTTTTTATATTATCTATATCTTTTTTTATTAGCTCCTTTTAAAAAAAAAATTCCATTTGCATCCTTTTTTTTTTATCTCGGCTCAATAGTTTAGTTTTACAAAATTAATTTTTAATACACCATAAAATGATATTTAGAATCATAAACACGCGACGCAATACAAAATAGAAAAAATATTAAAAAAACAATAACAATAGAATATAAAAAAACAATGAAAATGGAACATAGGAATAATTAACCGTGGGTTGCATATGTTGCTTTTCTCACGATTTTAAAAATATGTTTTGATGTTGAGTTGATGTTTGATTTAGCAAAATAAAATTCAATTTTATTAATTCAAATTAATTAAAACTTTAGAGATCTAATTTCAAATAAAAATAAATATTTTATCTTTTCTTTCTAAAAAATAATATCTTTATCTCAGTTTTTTAATGCAATCTTTTATTGGAATTGATATATTTATTAATCTATTAACATATATAATTCTCAATTTATTTTACTAAATGTATACATAATTTTTTTAATTTCCAGTTAAAACTAAAATTTATATTGATAATAAAAAAATGTTAACAATATTCGCACTCTTTTTTGGCGTTGAGAAAATAAATGTTTCAACCCGCAACGGAATGGATGAATCAAAAATAAGATTCTAAAACACTTATATTCTCAGAATAATTTGTTTTTGTTTTTTTTTTTTTTGAAGGGGGGTTTTCACTTTTCAAAGCCAGTAGACAGCCTGCAAAGAATCAAGCTATGGGACAAGCCTAGCATTAAAGTCATGGTCCTATTCTTTCTGGCCCATTTATACATTGCAATAAGGATCTACGAACTTATAAATATAATTACCATCGCCATAAAAAATTACCATAGCAACAAAATATTAGCGTTAACAACAACATCCTATTTAGGCCTTTCCTGGTTGAAGCAGGTTTTTCATTGTTTTAGCTTTTGCGGGATATTAAAAAAAATATTTTTTAAAAAAATAAAGCTATAAAGAGAGCTTTTAATGAGTTTCGTATAAAACCTCCCATTTATTTTATTATAGTGTAATGGGTTTTGTAAAAGTGTTTTTTTTTATTAAAAAAACACATTAAAATAATTTTTTTATTTTTAATATCAGTATATTAAAATCATAAAAAATATTAATTTAATATTTTGTATGTCAAGACCATTTTTTAAATGCACTCAATGCACTTGATTGTTTTTACATTTCAAAAGTATTTTTTAAAAAATAATTTTATTTTATTTTTTTTTACTTTAAATTAATTTTTTTTAATGGTTTTACATTACTTTTGATATGCTAACATCAAAAATAAATTTTAAAAAATAAAAAAATATTTTAACACATTCTAAAACAAAAATAAAACAATCCTTGCACAGTACCAAACACAAAGAACAAAAACGCGATGACAAAAACTAAAAAGGTAGAACGAAGAGGGACCAATTAAGGGCGTTCACTTTCTTTGTGAGCCCATGACCAAGCATGAGGTGGAGTTGGATGACAGAAGTAGAAAGTGATGGATAGCTTTGAAAAGCTGTGACCAGGCGTAGATGGTGCCTTTAAGGCGCTACTCTTTGCCAATTTGAGCAGGGATAGCTAAGTTACTCAAAAAAAATCGCAACGTTTTATTCCAGATAAAAAGAAAATCGATGCTGTATGGATAAGTGTTGTCTTTACAGTGAGGCCTGGATGCCCCTCTCGCTCTGAGACCACATGGACATGTCCACTGGGTCCAAGATTACGGTGACCGGAGAAGGCTATATGAGCTAATCCCGTTGTAAGGACTGATCAAGTATGGAAACATGTCAAATCCATATATATTGCCTGGCATGGTCTTCGTTTTGGATGATTTTAGCTTATACAAAGTGGCATAAGAATGAACATTTTCTTTTCAACATAAATCAATGATTTTGTTCTAGCTAGTAATAGAATTTTTTTGAACCAAAAAGCAAGAAGAAAAGAGAAGGGAAGTTCTCATGATGTCATGTCAGCTTGATTTCCACTCTGCATTCAGTCAAAATGGGCATCATGAATGCTACCACGAAAGACATCTTAGTGGAGTATTGTAGGAGCCATATATTTCTGGGTTTTCTAACTTTATCCATTGGCCAAGGTGTACAAATGATAAAAACGGATAAACCGGACAATTATCATACAAAATGAAAAGAAAGAGCAGCAAACTTTTTTTTAGTGAAATAGAATATTTTTTTTTATGTAATAATAGTTTAGAATCACTAATTTTAATTAATATTTTGGTTCAAAAATATTACATTTGATTAAATATTACGGTTTTGAACCGCAATAAAATTATAATTGGTGTCACAGTTCATAACTACGACATCAATTAAATATCATGACGAACTGATCAACCATTTCATAATAGTCAGTTAAACCAAACAGAAATATATATTTTAACTCATAAAACATATTTGAAAAAAAAACTTAAGTTCATGGAATCATAGTTTTTGTATATACTAATTAACCAGTTCATACAACTAGATCGATCGGTCAACCGATTGAGCTAAAGAGTTGGTAGTGAGGTTATTACCCTATCTAATTCTAACACAAAAAAATGCGTTTTATGATATTTATTATTTACTTTATTAATCTGACATTTAATTTTGTTAATGATTTTAAAGAGTTAAAATTTTTATAATTTTAACAAAATTTAGATAGAATTTTCTTTATATAGAAACTATATCAAAAACAAATTCCTGCTTAAAAAGAAAACAGCAAAAAAACATAATTACAAAACCCAATAAATTTTCATATTTTATAATTACAAGTAGTCCTAGAAATAAAATAAAAAAACATATATGCACGTAAGATGAATCAAATAAAAATATCAAAACACCTTTTTACCCAATTTTTTTTAATTGAAGGACAATGGAGTAATTATTTTTTTTTTAAAAAATAAGAATTGACGCAAAAAGCCCTCTCATACTTTTTTTTGTTATCATTTTAAGAATATTTATGTAATTGAACTGTGTAAAAAGTTAACAAACCATTATACCCCGATTAGTTTTATAATATCAAATGAATCACTTGAAAAAAAAAACTATTTTACCTCATAAAAGATCATTTGTTTGTTGCAATACAGGGTAAAAACGTCGTCATTGCATTATAACAATTCACAGTAAAATGTGTTATTGCTCCACCGTGTAAAAGACATGGAGTTTAGTTTTTTTTTTTAAATAATAATCATAATATAATATAATATAAATAGAGGTTAACTATTTTTTCTCTCAAGCAATTAGAGTATTTATTGGTTATCACACTTGACAGTTCATTTGCTTTGAATATGCTTTCAAAAGCAACATTAATAAACAATAGCACTATGGACACATGCCCATCATCCACATGGGTTGCCTTCCATCAAAGTCCAACGACATATCTGTGGTCCCCACTCGACCTTCACCAGCCACAGCCAGAGAGAAAAAAGGGCACCCTCGGTGGTGCACAAAACCCCATACTAAGCCATTACATGGAAAAGAGAAAGACCAAACAAGGCTTACCCACGTGACAAGTTGTGCTGGCACCAATCGATTGGCTAACCCCTATGTTTTATTGTACGGAAAAAACTGACGTGTCTTTAACCTTGTACGGACCAAAAGGGCAGTGCCCCATTAGGTGCCCAGATCTTACATGCTACCACCTTGGGAGGTGTTTTTAAACTTGTCTGAGAGAAACTGGCAACCGACAGGAATGTTCATGTCTTTCCTTTCACATGGGCGGGTTGCCTCTTGGTTGGGTACCGGGAATGGGAAGTTGTCAGTCACTCTTTAGGCCAGGTGTCGCCACATGACAGCATGGTATCAAACTTTTGGTGCATCTAGATGTGTTGTTTAATAGAGTGGGACTGATAATGGGGATCACATGTTGATAATTTTTTGCTTTTACATGTGTATTATTCCGTTCTTTCTTATTTGGGAGGCATCTGTGTTTTTTCCTGAATTTACCAAAAGAAGAAAGAGATTATGTTCTTGAGAAGTTGCTCCCCTCTTTATTATTTTTTTATTGATTTATATACCCATTAGGGTTATATTGCTAGAACTAAGGTAATCACTCATCAAATATCTCAGCTAATCTTTCCCTTGATGATATTCTTTCTAGGGTTTGTGTGATCTTTTCAATTCTCCTTATTAGGTCTCTTGAGATTTGAAAGTTCACAAGCAAGATTTTCCTTGTCTTTATGCTTCTTAGCTGTTGCCCATAAAGGTTAGTAGTCAGGTATTTCCTAATTTGTTCAGATTTAGTTATCCTTTTCTATTTTTGGAAACCATAAGCGGGTCTTGCTTAGTTGTTTGCAATCTTTGATATCAATCAGTTTCACTTCACAGATACCCCAAATCTGCCATTTTGTTTTCCGGGTCTTTCCATTTTCATTTCTTTCTTTCTTTCTTTTGATTTTATTTATTTTTTTAGGTATAATAATGGTGAGAGGAAAGACTCAGATGAAGAGAATAGAGAATGCAACAAGCAGGCAAGTGACCTTTTCAAAGAGAAGGAATGGACTGCTTAAAAAGGCCTTTGAGTTATCAGTTCTTTGCGATGCTGAAGTTGCACTCATTGTTTTCTCCAGTAGAGGGAAGCTCTATGAGTTTTCCAGCTCTAGGTAAAGTACTTGATTTTCAGTATTTTTATTTTTTACATGAACATGTTTATACTACCGTGTGTGTTTTATTAATTACTGTCTCACGGATTCTTTTATGTAAGCATGTGATGATGCATTGAATTGTCCATCTCAAGAATTTGTCCTCCTGTCTTATTGAAAAAATTGATTGAGTTTTGATTCTAAATCTGTACAAGCTCCACTAGCATGGCAAAGCAAGTACTCTTACAATCGTACGAGCTCTCAGACTTTACCTGTCAAGATGAAGGGGTCCGATCTCACCTATTCTTTTCTTTATTCATCAAATCTAACCTGGTGTTTTTATTCCGTTGGGTTTAATATTGATTTGTCATAATCTTCTGATTTCTGTGTCCTATATATTATATGTACTGAGCTTTAACTTCCATTACCTACTGTGTCCATCAAT
Source organism: Populus trichocarpa (assembly GCF_000002775.5). Classification (NCBI taxonomy): domain Eukaryota; kingdom Viridiplantae; phylum Streptophyta; class Magnoliopsida; order Malpighiales; family Salicaceae; genus Populus; species Populus trichocarpa. The sequence goes on along the minus strand of NC_037287.2, from coordinate 14,102,094 downwards.
GCCGTCAATCTATGTTTGAAGATAGGTTAGAGATCAGTGTGCTTCAAAAAAAACATTTTCCACTAGGGTTCATGTGCATGACCTATTAATTCCTTCGTTTCGAAACTCACCCGAAAGAAAACGATGATGATGAATTTTTTCCTTGGTTTTTTTGCCACATCTACTAATTAATTAAACAGCTCTCCTGTGCTATTCTTTGCTTCATCAAGAAGTATAAACAGTTTACGTACCCAAGAATGTCTGTGAGTACTGTTAGCATGGAACCGTAACATATTTTCTTTTTCATGATAAATTAATTGATGGTGATCCTGTAATCATCCAAGTCTTCTCTAGCTGAGCTCTAGAAGAGAACTTGAAAAAGGGTTTTAATGATCGATAAAGACTGACAATAAGTTTATAATTATCATGCCTTAGACCATATAAAAAAATCGAATTTCATCTTTAACCAGGTGAAAGGAAAAAAAAAAACCTGGAATCTAGCTGACTGTTGGAAGGTGGGGTGGGGTGGGGGAGCTTGAGGGCTCTGAGATAGAGGTGTACTTTGTGTTCTTTATCTTTCACGGTTTCCTGCCCTTTTATGTGTTGTATTTATATTGCATTGCTTCTGAAAAGAAACGTACTGCTTTCTCCAAGGTAAGCACTGTGATCACTATATATTGGTAAAAGTTTTCTTGTTCTTGATGTTACTGTACTCAAGTGTAATTTTCTGATTAGCGACCACATGATTAACCAGACCTGGTAAATTAATAAGGAGGAATTTAATTATCAACTCAAACGAGACTTGCTTCCCGATAACTTGGGACAAGCCACACGTATGCTTAGTGAACGCTCATTTCTCCAATTATGAATATATAACTTCTTTAATTAAATCAATGGCTTGTGTTTTTCCTTTTTGCTGGTTGTGCTTGTGCGCAAGAGAGCCACTCGAGAAGATATGCCATATGTTTATTAGTTCTTCACGAAACAGTTGTTGCTACCTTATTCAAGATATCTCTCCTGCTTTATTGGGTCAATAGCTACGGTGTTAGATTCGCCAAGGAGCAAATGCACGTAGCTTTTATCAAGTGATGCTTTCTTGGTTTTGTTTTTGCAATAGGGTTGGACATCTGCCAAAGAAACTCATATCCAATCCAGAAGTTCAAAATGTTGTTTCGGATTTTAATTAGGTTATAGAGTCTTTATTCATTTTGTGTGTCAAAAAGACTGGATATATTATAAAGGCTGTTAATTTATAGGTGAACATAAGAGATTAATTATGCTACTCTGCCCATTCATAAACAAAGCTTCTCTTCTGCAATATTTTATTTAATTTTCATGATATATATAAAAACATGGAATTGATTAATAATTAAACAAACAGCACTGTGTTTATAATTAAGGTGTGTATGCATCATGATCGTTCATATTACAAGTAACAGGTTAGGTCATGTATTTATGATCCAATCATTCATTTTAAGATCAAATTTTAAATTTTTTAAATACATTGAAACTCAAAATTAACAAAATCTGAAGTGTATATTAGCTAGGTTAATGCATATGTTCCGTACCATGAGATGATCTTTGTTTATAATTAAGCTATTATATTGATTATTCAACTAAACTCCTTTATTGGTTGCTGCATTCTAATATAAAACTGCTGTCATTACTCTACAACTCAACTCAAGTTAATAATGGAAATATCGTTCCTTTTATAAAAATGGCCATTACATAACTGCGTGCATTACCTAAAACCCAAATTCTCTCAACCTTTCTGATCAAGATGTCGTTATTGCACAGAAATGAGGAAAAAATATTTTAGTAAAAGCAGTTGTGATTGCTTCTGTCTCATATATGATGTATATTAACTGTGTATATACTCCATTGTAGCCAACAACAAAGCCCAACATATCCCAAGCCTTCAACCAAATCCTAAGCATATCCTTTCCTTAGCACAAGTTGTATGGTGAGCTATCTTATGCTTTAGGTTTCAGAATAACCAGTTTTTTCATGCTTTTCTTCATTAAGTTCTTGCTTTATTAGGATAGAAAAATAGTTTCATTATGATGATGCTCTTGCAAAAAATAGTGTACGATATTAGGTGCAAAAATAATTTATATCATTAAGTTCTTGCTTTATTAGGATAGAAAAATAGTTTTATTTTCTTTTTATTCAATGAGAGAGCTCATAGCATTGGACTATTTATATATAGAATAACCTTTCGACTTTTAGGTAGCAATCCTCATTAATTTTAATTGCTGTGGCGTTCTGTTCGGGATGATAACCATCATGTTCTCATCCTCTATTAATTTCAAAACTTTACGCTTTATGGTGACCTGAGTGTGTATCTCTGTACTTGAATGGATTAATATATGCTAAAAGTATCAATAACCCGAATTCTACTTGGAGGAAAATGTGCAACTTCAAGGATTGTTCAGCAGCTTTGGAAGTGAACCGAGCGCGTGATCTTTTTTTTTTTTTTTTTTTTTTGTAGTGATGATTTGCATTGGATGTTAGTTGAGCCATGTTTAAATATTTACTAACTGCTCGGTTATTTTCCAATTGTTCTGCTATGGATCCTTCAGTATTAATAGAACAATAGAACGGTATCAGAAGAGAGCCAAGGACGTAGGAATCAGCAGCAAGATGGTTCAAGACAATATACAGGTATAAACCAATTAGCTTTCAAACGAATTAAATTTGTGATGAAATTGAAAAGTAAATGTAATATGAACTCTCTCCCATTAAGGTCAATATAGCTACTATGACATGGTTGTAATATCATGCATTTTCTATAGTAGGAGCACACCATCACCTTTTCTTTCCTGAGATATTCGGGCAGAGAAAGATCTATTGACCATCGTGTTTGATGATCATATGGAAAAGTTGGCCATACCAAAGTCTTCACTGTGCATGAAAGCATGCAATTTTTTGTATATATTGAACCATGCATGACAATATTAATTCCATTTTGTTTCCTTTTTTATTGGGTCAGTTTTTCAATCCTAGTTGTTGATTTTGCATGCAGCCTGTGAAGGAAGATACATTTACTCTGGCCAAGAAGATCGAGCTTCTTGAAGTCTCTAAAAGGTTTCAAGGCTCATTTTGAAACTTATTGCGTCTAAAATCATTACTTATCTGCTGTAATAAACAACTAAAAACTTGGATAATTTGCAGGAAGCTCTTAGGAGAGGGATTGGAAACATGTTCCACTGATGACCTACAACAGTTGGAGAACCAGTTGGGGCGAAGCTTAACAAGAATTAGGGCAAGAAAGGTATGTCCCATCAATTAATCAGACCGCACCATACTTAATTTCTTTGAGTGATTAAAGTCAATACCAATTCTGTGTTTTTATTGTAATTACTGGATTCGGCTAGTGTCCATTTGGCTTTCATTTTTCGGTTGGGTTTTTGAGTGGTTTACTGCTTAATTTCTCAACTCAAAACGTCAAAATCCCACCCATTTGGATACCAAAAGTCATAGATAAATCTGATTCCAAAACTTCATTCTCAAGTTTTAGAAAGTATCAATTGGTTATTGGTACAAGTCACTTGGTGTGGTACAATTGCCAAACAGCAATTAAGATGTAGAAAGTATCTCACGGCACATATCATTTATCAAAGTAATATTCTTTTCTGGTCCAGTGAGTCTAGAAGTTCTTCCATTTCTTTAATCTTTCTTATATATAGCGTCAGCACCACTCAAGGGACTCAAATTATTTATGAAAACTTTACCGGACATTTGATTCTCTTTACTTTGTGCACCTGCAGAACCAGTTATTTAGGGAGCGGATTGAGAAGCTCAAAGGCGAGGTAATTCCTTATGATTCGTAATGTTTTATGTGCATGCTTATTTAAAAAATATATTAGATGTTGATTTGTTTAGAGATTCCTGATTCGCTACCATCTTTCTCTTTCGACGTATCTCAGGAGAAAATCCTGTTGGAAGAAAACACGAGGTTACGGGAGAAGGTAATAGTACTATACATGCTCTATGAACTCTCAGATCCTACGTTATCGATCATCACTAGCAGTGATTTTGAGGAGTGCATCACTGTGTTTGGCATAGCATAGCACACAAGGATTTTCAACACATATTTTTACAATGCCGACAATATTTTAGAATTTTATGTGAGGTGTCGATATGATATGTGGAGATGAAAATTTTATTCTCACGGAGGATGAACTTATGAGTTGTATAGATAGGGCACAGAGTAGGTTTTTTTTTAATTCCACAGGGACCCTTACATGTCAAAAATGTCAAATTTGTATGAAAGATCTATTAAGCTAGGACCAGTTATGATTTTTTTGGTGGTCGTGGCTGCCCTCCTTACAGTCCCCGGATCGGTCGTCGGACAATAATTCAGGGAGACATATTCTTTTGATTATGGTGGTAATAATTTTGTTTGATAACTGATTTTGCAGTGTGGGATGCAACAACCTGACCTCTCATCAACCAGGAAGCAACAACTATTAGAAGACCGACAAATTACGGAGGTGGAGACAGAATTGTTTATAGGACCACCAGAGACACGGCTTGCCCCAAAACCATAAGACTTGAATAATTGCAGTTTCAAATTTGCAATACAGTTCCAGCTTCCCAAGTGTCAATGGTTTTTTCTTTTTTTCAAATCATTTGCATCTGATAGCTAATGTCGCGAGTCAAATAAACTCTCCCAAATATATTACATAACAAAAAGGGAGTTGAACTATACCATTGTGCGATGAGTTAAAATATCTGTTGGAAGATTATATATATATATATGATTCTCTACCATGCTATTAAACTTGTTTGTACCATCATATGAGAGAGTCAAAGAGAAGCCTAAAAAAATATTTTTGTATAATTTGACAAGAATACTGTGGATGCATTGTGTTTGAGTGAGATATGAAAACTTTGACAAGAATATTTTTAGGTTTTTTTTTTAAATTGTTTTTTTTTTAATTTTATTCTTCAACATTAAGTTATTGGACCTTGAACTTTGTTTATTTTTTTTTGACGAGGTTATCTTAGTCTCACGACTAAGCTGTGAATATGGCATATTGAATTGAATCAGGTTTTTTTGTTCTTTTTTAAAAATGTTCTTTTTTTAAATTTAGACTTCAATGTTTGATTTTATGGGTAATTGAGTGTGGATTTTCTTTTATTTTTTTTATTTGTGAGGTTATCTAATTCTTATTCAGTTTTTATTTTATTATCAAATAAGATTGTTGAGATATTTTTCAGAATATTTAAAAGATATCTTTTTATAATATTAATGAACATTTATTTTATTTTATTGGACATTGAATTTTTTTTAATCATGTTATTAACAAAGATTATTATTGAATTAATTTGAATGAATGACTCCGAACCCAAATTTTTTTTATTCCTTTAAAAATATTATTACCGGCTGTTATCCTTTTTTTTTATTATTATTATTATTACATTAAGAAATTGAAATGCGTACCATTTATCTAGTATATGCCATACTGTGTCATCACGGGTTCAACAGGAACTGGATCTGAGGCAGAGTCTCTCTCGAAAGACTAAACAATTTCCATTTTCGATGTACGTACATGGTGAAGTTAATATAATAAGATATCATTTGATGAGAAGAAACATATATATTGGGAAATGGGTTTTTTCTTTTTTTTTTTTAAACCAAGAAACGAAAAGATCAAGGGGAAATGGAATGAGATTAAATATAAGAAGCCCAATGGGTCTTGTTTCTAGTGATAAAAATCAACGTCACATCTCTTATTCCTCCCTGGTGTTATTTATTTATTTATTTTAATTGTTTCGGGATAATATTTTGATTCTTCTCCGAAGTATTGCTTGCAGGTATAAGGTCTTTCCACTCACTTATTTGTTTTGGTGAACACAAAAGGATTTATCTAAAAGCGATCCCTTAAAGTCTTTTTAAGTTCTAATTATGCAAGGATTCTTTATTATTGTTTGCTTTTTTCTTTTTTTTTTTATTAACGTGAATGTTCGGGTTAATTTACGCGCACCTCGACTAATTCCACGGGTCCTGAAGTTAACGACCATATAAGCCTCCAGTAACCATCATATTAGCAACCACAAGGCTCGAACCTGAGATTACAGGGGAGCAAACCTTTTAATCCTAAGTTATTAGCATGGGGCACCTACTAGATGGTTCATTATTGTTTGCTCTTACTCTGTTGTGTTGTATCTCGTTGTTCTTTGACTGTTGAGCTCTGTTGTGTTTGCTGTGATGTTTCATGGAGGGTGTAACAGAATAAGTAAATTGTTTGATAATAAGCTATATAGTATTGTGAGTTTAATAGAATTGTTCTAATATTTCTTTTACAGTTAAATTAATAAGAAAAAACTAACATTCATTATTTAAAATCAAAATATCATGTTAGTTCAATTTAATATAAACTTGTAATTGCATTTATTTTATTGTAAAGGTATTATAAAAAAATTATCTTGTATAAGTATTTCACACTATTAGAAAATTGATAAATACAAACAGAAATACTGATGAAATTTTTTTATTGGTAGATTGCGGTGAACTTTACCGACAAAATAGTCACTCGTTGTATCCATCGGTAAACACCGACGGGAATATTCTCTCGGTATATACTAAGGGAATTCCAGTGGGAAAAGATGGTATTAAAAAAAATCCGGTTAGCAGAAACTTCCTGGTTTTGGTTTGACTCACAATTGGATAAAACGAAGTATTTTCTGAGTGCTTCCTTATTTGAAGATCAATCTCTTTAGAGCGGGATCCATTTAATAGGAAGTATGATGCTTAGTGGAAGGGCGACCACTCAATGTAAGTTTGTAATAAGATTGAAATCAAGATAAAAAATTTAATCCAAATGTTAAAATTTTATTTTTTATTTGTTAACAGATAATTCATTTGTACATATAGGTTGCATGATTCTTGGTATGAGACGCAAAAAAAAGTAAAAATATTTGGAAAAAAAGAGCTTCCGAGCTGGAAGTACGTGGTGGTTTGGAAGGATTTTAGACCTTCGTACGTCTCAGAGGCTATATAGGCGGAATATATTCAGCACATGATGTCCAAGCATTTCATGCAATGGTCACAATTTGTTGCAAAGAACCAAAATCGATAGATTTACGGTTTCATTACCACGCACATTAGCAGATTCATTCCGTTTGTTTTGTAAGCGAAGCGGATGGTAAGATTTTTTTTTTAATTTGTCGTTTTATATTGATATGTTTAATTAACAACATTTTTTTTTTTTGCAGGCTACAGTTCTTGGACGCGAACCAAGACTAAGGAAGCTTTTTATAGAAATGCATGTGTAGAATGATGATTGTCGAAAAGGGGTGCAACAACTCGTTGATAGTCGAACTCAAAGCTTTGTGGTATGTTAGATTTCAACAATTTCTTTAATTGAGTTATTATGTTTTTGAATTTGCTGATTTTTTCTTTTTTATGATACATATAACACCTGGTTGAAAGAGAGGGATATGAAGACGATCCTTTGACTCATCCGGAACTCGATCCGGATTTGTGGTTGGAGACAAAATCGTCCGGTAGACCTAATAGAAATCGAGTGTATGATAATAAAAAGAAAGATAGTTTCGCGAAAATTCACTTAAAAGATAGCATTTAAAGATTATTTATACACATTGTTAAAATCTAAAAAGAAATATTTCAATTTTTTATAAGAATAAAAATAACTTCCAATAAATACTCATTATATTAGACAATCAAAATTAAACAAAACTTTTTGATAAATTAATTAGTTAATTTTTCTCGACTTCTGACGCAATCGAATTTATTATCCAAAATTGAATATACAGCAACAAATGCTATGATACTATACATCTAGCCTTGTAAAATTGTATTCAGAACATGCCACTAGTGAATGCAAATTGATGATTAGATAGCCTTATCTTTGATAGAAAACACCTGCGTGGTTTGCCTCGTCTTGAAGCTCTCATGATATTATGGTATTTATTGGATATTTTTTAAAATATTTTTATTTTTAAAATATATTAATTTTTACTTTATTTTTTACATTAATATATCAAAATAATTTAAAATAAAAAATATTTTTTAAAAAATATTTTAAAAACACAAAAACAAACGAGATTTGATCCTATTTGTTTTTTAGTTTCAAAAACACATTTGAAAAAATTTAAAATTTAAATTTTTTTATTTGAAATTAATATTTTTTAGTGTTTACATATTATTTTGATGTGGTGATATAAAAAATAATTTTTTTAAAATAAAAAAATATTATTTTAATATATTTTTAAATAAAAAAACATTTTAAAAACAACACCATAACACTCTCAAATAACTCCTAATAAAATCATCTAAATAATAATAAAATAAAAAAACAAAAACAAATAAACAAAAACAAGACCTGATGATAATTAATTACTAGAGAATCCAGCTGTACAAAGATGTTCACAATTCAAATCTGAAGTTGATCTGCCGTGCTATAACAGAGATACCTTCTGATAAGAGACAGCGAAACAATGTCCCTGCAGGTCCTTTTGCTTGCAAGCCACGTGAAAAAATAAAGGTAAAACGAGAAAGTTAATATTTTTGTTTTATTGCCAAGTTTGTTTGTTTCGTTTTTTTTTTTTTACCGTCGTAAACTCACAATAGAAATTCACAAGTCGATTGAGGGTATTTGATAATGTAATTAGAGTTGTTTGTTTTTAAATATTTTTTATTATAAAATATATTAAAATAATATTTTTTTATTTTTTAAAAATTATTTATTAACATCAACACATCAAAATAATTTGAAAACATTAAAAATATATTAATTTAAAAAAAAATTAAAAACACTTTTAAAATAGGAATATCATTATAAATAGACCCCCGCGTGATGGAAAACGATGTTCCCCTTACTTTAGTGCTACTAGCAAGATTAATTTGCTAGGGAACATGCTGTGATTCTTTATAGTTTTGTGTCAATTTGTTTTCCATAGAAGAAATCAATTGCAATTTGGAGCTTGTAAAATTTTACAAACTCAAAAAATGCATGGTTACAAATATTTAAGTATTTTGTTATTTTAACACATGTCGGTAAAAATATATAAAACAATAATACAGGTTAAAAAAATATTGAATAGATAAAAAATAGAGTTTTGATGTGTTATTGGTGACTTATTTTTTTTCCCCACTTTTTCTTTTTTATTTCTATTTCATATCACATTAGTCTATCTTTTTTTATTATTATTTCTTGATTATTAAATCTTGAATATTATATTTTTATCATTGAATCTTTATAAATACTTATATTGATTTATGTATATATTAATTAATTTGCTATGTAGATTTGATTTCTGAACAAACAACCGTCGTGTTGTTTTTAATCGTAGTTATTACAAAACTAATATTTAAAATTATAATTATGTTATTAATTATTTTTCAATTATTTTTATAACTAGTGTTATTTTTATCAATACTTTTATCAACATGTGTTATTTTTCAAAAACAAATCCCAAATGCTTAGCAGCAGCAGACAGCGATTGGTAATAAATCGTGGCCATGCATAGTTGCTAATAATTATAGCAGCTGCACGGCGTGTTCAGGAACCGCAAAATCGATTACAAGACAAAAGCATTCTTTAATTATTATTCGACATTTTTATTTTATTTTAGGTGGTTTCAATTTTTTTTCCTGGTGAATATTCTTTGGTCTCTCTAAGCTAGATAATTTATTATATCAATACAAAAAAAAATTAATTATGAAAAAAATAAGGAAAAGTCAGCCATAGAGTCTTTATAATCCTAAATTGAGTATCACAAATTAAATTTCAACACATTAATATTCGATCATTCAAATAAGATTTCAAGAAAATTACAAATAATACTGATGAGAGAAGGCAGATCTCTTCCTCCTAGGGATGTTGGTCCACCACAAGTCATTACTTAAAAACTAAAAAATAACATATTATATATGAAATAATATAGAACTTGAATGTTTTTATACTTAATACATGTATGGAAATCTATTTTTTTATAGATATATTATCATATTTAAAATATACGGACTAAATTAATAAATCGTCCCACACCATCTAATACTCGATGAAATATCTATGATTAATCGCCATAGTTATATATCTAGGTAAGGCCTTCAAAGAGCAGAGCTTGAAGATGTCATCCTCTGTGTTTGAAAAGAGAGGAAAGTATAGGGTTCTTGGATTCTTTTCTTTGTCCGGAAATCTTTGAATTTTTTTTTAAAAAATAAAAAATTAGAGATTTTGTAAAGAAGGTGAAGAGTTGGGTATATATTAATTAAACAATTGATTTATTAATTGCAACATAACATTCCAATTCTTGTAATCCTAAGCATCATGCCTGAAAGCACAAGATATTATTTTAAGATTTTTTGATTGGTTGACATGTCAAGCAGTGAAACACGGTCAACATTAATTTTGGATGAACAGTTCTCAAATTTCCACATCATCCATGATCAATTTGTCGATCAATTTGATCAGTGAAAAAGGACAGGTGAATATTTCTTCATTTAGACTAAAAAATAAAAAATGGAGAGCATTGTTTATATGAAAAATAAACTATCCATGCATCAATTAATTAATTTTTTTTTTCTTTTGGTTCACATCATCAATTAATTAATTGCATCACCTAAAACCAACTCGGACGGTGAATGTGATTGTGTTACACGTGTGATAATTGCATGAAGCCACAACGTGGCAGTCTTACATACAGGACCTCCAAGAAGTCTGTTGCTTTAAGAAACTGTCTCGCCGCTATCAATGCTAGAAAACAGCTATTATTATTTGAGCCTAAAGTCTGTTATTAGCTCAAAAGATAGACACCATCTTCTTACTTCTGGGGTTGGTTTTTTGGACCACGCCATTGCTTTTCTGTTCAAAACTCGAAATCCTCTCAACTATCAAGTTAAGGCATGCAAGCAAAGCAAAAGCGAAAAATATCCCCCAATTTCAAGTCTCCTAAACTTTCTCTATTTTTTTTTTTTTTTGCTGACTTTAGAGAGTTAATACTGTACTTTGCAAGTATTTTAGCAGAGCGTCCTTCCAATTTTCTGGGGTGCCTCATAAGTCGGAGCTAAGATCTAATTGCAGAGAGGAATTGGAGATGGGCTCTCTGGCAGTTGCTCCCTTTCTTCCTTTAAAGCTAAGACCCTCTATATTTGATCAAAACAGCTCTCTCTTTCCTTCAAAGAAAAAACTCAAGAGGAAGAACCAATCTATCAGTCCTGTAAGTCTTGCTTCTCTTGGATTCTTTTCATTTTTCTTCTCTTGGATTCTTTTTGTTGTTATTCTTCTTATCGTGTGTTTTGTGCTGTTTTGATCGTATCAGGTGGCAAGGTTATTTGGGCCATCTATTTTTGAGGCATCAAAACTGAAGGTGTTGTTTTTAGGGGTTGATGAGAAGAAACATCCAGGGAATCTGCCAAGGACTTATACACTAACACATAGTGATATTACAGCTAAACTTACTTTAGCCATCTCACAAACCATCAACAATTCTCAGGTAATCCTGTTTTACTATACCAAAAACCTTTCTGGAATTAAGAGATCATCAAACTTATTCAATCTGCTAATTAAACTATATTTCCCCTTTAAGCTGGAATCTTAAATTGCAGTAAAACCAGGGGGGGGGGGGACTTTATGACTGGAAGCACATGATTTCACTTTTAAATCAACAGGATCTGAGTTTCTAGACAATATAAACGGAAGGAACAGGGGATTTACAGAGTTGCTTGATTTTGTAGATCCTTTTCTTAATAAGATTAATGAACTGAAGGATAGAAAGGGACTGAGGTTTTCTTGCAGTTGCAGGGATGGTCCAACAAATTGTACAGAGATGAAGTGGTGGCAGAGTGGAAGAAAGTAAAGGGAAAGATGTCTCTCCATGTTCACTGCCATATAAGTGGAGGCCATTTTCTCCTAGATTTATGTTGTAGACTTAGATATTTCATCTTCCGCAAAGAACTTCCTGTGGTATGTTCAATAATTGTTTGTTGCTTCTTTTTTCAATTTTGATTATCACAAGTAGTCTCTTGAATCACATGGAAAAAAATATTGGGATGACTAGGTATTGAAGGCCTTCTTTCATGGAGATGGGAATTTGTTTAGCAGCTATCCTGAATTGCAGGAGGCTTTAGTTTGGGTTTACTTTCATTCCAACATTCCAGAATTCAACAAGGTAGAGTGCTGGGGTCCACTCAAGGATGCCGCAGCACCTTGTACTGCTGAATCTGGCGGGCCCACTGAGAACAAGGAGCAAGCAAGCAACTGGAACTTGCCTGAGCCATGCCAAGAGAACTGTAAGTGTTGCTTTCCACCAATGAGCTTGATCCCATGGTCCGAAATGGTTCCCCAAGAGAACAAGAATAATCCAAGCACCCAGCAGAGCTTTCAACAAGCTCAACAACCCTAAGGATCTACCTATTTGGACTTTGTTTTATGTAAAATTGTAAATATTACCCAATCTACTAAGACTTTGAGCAATGGGGTTGAGACACTTGTCTTTTGTTCTTTGCATCCCAGAATCCCTAGTTATACGTGCGAGCACGTTCTAATATAGATGAACTTGCCATTGTTGTAAGACACGGCGACCGTGTTGCGACTTGCGAGTCGTTTATCCAAAAAAAGAAAGAAAGGTGTTATGCGTCATGTAAAGGTGGTATTTTTTTTATATTCAAACAAGCTGCGATCATACAGTGAATTTATAACGCCTTGAAAGGATCATTCTGGGATTTGCAAAATTATTTTCTATATGCGAATGAATTCGGATCCAGCAATGCAATATTTCATTGATAGATAGATATATGTGGAAGTAATAATTATTTACATAAACTATGAATAAATGGTAAACCGACACCTCGAATCATCTTTTACTGTCATCTGTCGATATACAATGCAAGAAGCATTTAATGGTAAATGCCATGCATCAAACGGGGAGAAGAAGGAAACTCATAATTTCCCGAGAATCATATGACAATTCATCACCTCCAATCCCGCTTATAGCATTTTCATGTCCTGGGCTGGTTCGAGAAAACCAAACTGATGAACTCCATTCGCACGGAAATAATCTCCAGGTTATGAGCACATTTTCCACGTTCCTTCCCCATGCTAAAACAGCCCAAGAAACTCTGGACTAACAAAGTCTGCACAGCCAAGAAACTCTCGAAAAGCAACAGCTGAAGGAGTCACCGGATTGTAGTTCTACCCAGAGATGATGCTCCAATTTCACTCTCTGTGTTCTACAATAACAGTCAAACCATATACTGAGTTAGTCTTCTGCTGGGTTAGGGTACGCAAAACCAAAATGTTGACATGGCATGTCTACTCCTGACACTTTCCTATCCTTAAATCTTGCTAGCACACATTATTGATATGAGGTATAGAAAAGTAGTCATTTACTAGAAAGAACATGCACCTGGTCCCCCCCCCCCCAAGAAGAAAATTAATTATGGGTATAAATATGAGCATGGACTCAATTAATCATTATCACCATTCAATGAAAACTATTACCTGAGATTTAGGGGAAGGGAACACATTCCAAAACCGCAGAGTTTCATCTCCAGCTCCAGTGACAATTGTCTGAATCGGTTAAAAGTTGTTACAGTTAAGAAAAGAAACATTAAAACAAAAGAAATGGTTGGCATAACTGCTAATTTATTGGAAGAAGAAAAGCTACAGTTATCAAGAATGAAGAACCAGCTACCTGTCCGTCTGGTGAGATGGCAAGATAAAGAACTCTGTATGTATGGCCTGTCAGAGTTGCCAACTGCAAGAAAGGAAGAAATGTTAATACAATGAGTGATGAGAGATAATATGCTATCATCACAAATACACCGACTTCAGTACCTTTGACATGGTGGGGTATCTCCATACTATTATTTGGTTTTGGGAGTATCCATGTGTGCTGACTAGTTCATTGACATTCTTAGACCACACAAGATTGCACACCTGAAATGGATGAAAACTGAAGAGTAAAAAGTTTTGGTACGGGAGAGAGAGCCGGGGGTAAATTTTGAGTAAAACGTTACTTTCCAAAAAAAGAAAATGCAGATATGAGTTGCCAGTAAGGATTTTCTAACCACGTACATTTCATATCATATCTAAGAAGTACAGTAGAAGTGATTAGCAAACATATATTTTACCTGACTGCCGGTGTCCATGCAGCTGAGATGTGAGTTGGTGGTTGTATTCCAGAATCGTATACACCGGTCAGCAGTCCCACCCCCGGATGCAAGAAGTCCATGAAGATGGGGTGACCAAGCAATTGCTTTTACAGCCGCTGTATGCTCACAGTATTTTAGCACAGGTTGGGTTGAATGTTGATTCCAAACAAAAAGCTACATATAGATGACAACATATTAGTCTTTCCATGCAGGGAACCATGAACAAATGTCCAGCGATCATAACAATATGCTGTAGAGAAAAAACTACTCACTCGATTATCATTTCCGCCTGATGCTAACTCACGGTTATCATAAGACCACTTCAGTCCACAAACCTAGATCCCAACAAATTGATTATTAGGCTGGGAAACATAAAAGCAATAAACAGAATAAAAATAGAATAGATAGGTTATAATATGTAATAACAAATGCCCGCTACTAGCATTTACAGAATGGAGAAGAATGCAAAGGAAGAATGATAATTCTAGGGAAGCCCAAAGTAAACAGCATAAAATGGTTGAACAAAAAGTTAAATCAGTGTTAACAAATGTAGGGGAGTCCAACCTCTGACTTGTGTCCAGAGAGTTTACTAACAAAGTCTTCTTGTGCTCGTATATCTCGTTGAAGAATGCTCTTATCCCGGCTACCAGAAGACAGCATTGATGAACTCCAGGCCAAGGCCCCAACTCGCAATCGATGACCCTCCATGATTCTAATCCTTTTACAGCGTGAAGCATCCCAAATCTACATATAAGTTGATGAGAATATCATCAAAATATTGCTAGGTTGATCAAGCAATATACTAAAATCTAAAGGTGGTTGGACATAACAACACTATCCACTTCCATTCTTGGATTACAATTAACCGCAACAAGATGCAGCGGACCAAGATGCCAAAACAGTATGGGATTGAACAATAATACATTAAATAGAGAATAAACATCAGCTGAATTGTGAGGACGTCATGCTTATGGTATGCATTAGCAGCCAGATCATGCATGTAAAAAAGCTACCTAATAATGGTTGGGATTTTGAAAATTATAATTTTCCCTTCTTCATGTCTCCTCTCTAGAAAAAGATCTAGAGCATCCTGCATGCAAATATTCAGTTTGATGATAAATTTCTAAGATATTCTGGTGTTGGTGCCCTAGACCTTTGTATGTCTAGGTTCAAGTATGGCCAAGAACATGATCTATGGGCACAAAACACCTAATGCTTCCAATAAACCATATACCCCCTAAAGATCTAGTTCAGAAACCCCCTACAGTTTTACCTGCCTGTGGCAGTAAAAACTGTGAATAAAACCCTTCAAGGCCCAGCGAATCAACACTTGTGAGACAGACAGTCTCTTCCAGCCACATACCAAGTTGAAATTTGTTGACCCTAATTTGATCGACACCCATATTTCTTACTATTTACTTACCTCTCACCTATGTTGCTAATGCAATAATCCTTGCCCACCACATTCTTTTGAAATATCAATTTCTTTTCTTATCCCCCCTATAGACTCAGCCTTTTTTACATTCATTTTTGCAATCATAAAGCATTTCTATATCCATAAACCATATTGAAATCAACACAACAAGTACATGTATCAGAATCTCAACACAAATGCAAACTATAACTAACCTGAACTTTCCCATTGCTGGTTCCAACAGCAAGATGTGTACCACGATGAGCCCATCCTACTGAACATACACCATCATCATTCCCCAAATCACACAATTTGGTCACCTATATTACACCGTAAACCAACTTTAGAGTCAAAAACCCATCAAGAAAAACCTAAGAGGAAAAAAAAAACATTAAACTTCATAACCCACAACACTAACCTTGCTACTACAAGCATTCCATAAATACACACAAGTCCCTAACCCCACTGCCAACACATTATGCGACGACCAATCCACCAAATTCAAATAAAAATCATCATGCAATGCAGGGGCATCCAATACCTACAAAAAACGCAAAAAAAAAAAAAAAACGCATGATCAATCAATAAAACGACCTCAATAAAACCCATATTTCATCAAATCTCAAGAAACTCAAAATTCGACAACAATTTACGATAACACCAACCTTATAAGGTGATCTAGAAACCTTCCTAGGAGCCTTAATAGCAACATTACTAACACCAGGACCACTTAAACCATCAAACCCGAAAGGCGAAAGCGAGTGCATTGACTGCCTAGTCTCCGTCTTGTACCGGAAAATATTCCGTCCAGCCGCCCCTGTCCCCCAGTCTTTCTTATCCGGAGTCTGAGGACCAAAAAGTGCATTCCTGAGTAACGCCGCATACGCATTGGGATTGTCCTCCTTCCCTCCGTCCCCCGGCGAACTACCCGCGGTTGCAGAAGGCGAGGGCAAAGAGATGTTGAAAAGAGCGAAATTCGAGCTGGATCTACAGGGAATAAACCTATCGGAGTAAATAGGTCTCGAGGGGGAAATATAATGATTAGAATTAATCAGACGGTTGACATGTTCCGATGATGACGGTGATGGAGCTAGGCTTTCAAGATTTAAATGATGTTGACGACGTTGCGTCGTGGAAGCTGCAACGTTGAGCTGCGATTGGTTTGGCGGTGACATCGTGGGATCGGCCATTGGGAAGAAACCCTAAGAGAGAGGGAGGGAGAATGGAGAAGATGATGATGATGTGTCGAAGGAAGTAAATTTTCCCGGGAAATAATAGAAAGTGAGTAACAGACAGTGCAGTAATGGTGGGTTTTTTTTATTATTTTTTATTGCGAGCGAACGTTTGGTTAGGTGTAGAGAGCTTATATAGAGGTTTTGGAATGAAAGAAAGAATACCGTTTGCTTTGTGGAATTATCATTGTATTTTTTGAATATGTTTCCGTGTCAGTTTCGGAGAAGGATAAGGTATGTTAGTTTTGGAAACTTGGACAGGGGATTGCTTCTTTCAGCTAGGGTTGGGTTGTTTAACCTTATTTGGGAAGAATTAACTGAGCCCACGGACCCTCAACATCTCATTAGCCCAGGCCCAACCACTGATAAGTTAGTGATAGGGTCATCAAAGTATTCAAAAATTGGAATATAAAAATTAGAAAGCAACAATTTTAAGTTTAAGATAATAGCAATTTATTAGTTTACTAGTAATCATCCCCACTGTGTTGCCACGCTATGGTTTTTTTTTTTAGGATTCCAAATTAATTTTTAATACATATAAAAAATATGGATAAAAACAAAAAATAAATACATATATAAATATTTTATATGTATAGATTATATAAAATCTTGCTAGGTAAGGGTAACATAAGTATAATAAATTATAGAATATAATAAAGAGTAAAGGAAGAGAAACTATTTTTTTTAAAAATAAATTATTTAATCCTACACCAATTAAAATAAATATTCAAAAGTAAAAGGATTTAAATTATGGAGGAAAAGGTATATTTCTTTAGTCAAAATCCTTATTTTTTATTTATGTTTTTTTTCCTTTTTTTAAAAAAAGACAAAACATGTATTTTTCATTAACAACATAAACTTTAAGGTAGTTAAAAAAATATTTCCAAGGATTATAGTAATTTAAATTCATTAGAAAAAAAAATAGTGACTAGCAAAAGTTCATCTCGGTACAGCATTGTCAATTACATTTCGGATAGTGTTCTGTTTTTTTTATTAGAATATTATATATATATTTCGGTTCCAGAGTATTTTGACATTGTATTCCTGGGTAATGTACTGTATACACACACACACACACACCCTGACAATATACACGGGCAGTATATTTGAATTGGAGAGCCACCCTTCTCTCCTCCAAAAATTGCATGAGCAAAAACTAAACACTAATTGACATGCCCACACATGATTGGTCCAAGCTCGGCCTTTTAGGCTTGGAAAACCTGTTTTTTAAAATTTAAGTTAAATATTTATTTAAAATAATAATTATAATGTTATTTTAAAAAAATCATTCTATTATGTATATTTTATAAATGATATTAGTTTATATTTGCAATAACTTTTTTAATAACTATATATGATCATGTTAAGCAATAAATTGTAAGAACAAATAAGACAGAATATTCAATGAATTTTTTTTTATTTTTTACATCATTTTCGTGAATTAATTATTCTTTGATTTTTGTTTTAATATGGCCATATAAAAATCATAAAGAAATTATTTTTAAGTTTTTTATTTGAAACTTGCTTTTTAGATTATGACTAGCACCCGTATTTCGTCATATATTGAATATTTGTTATTCCAACAAAAAAAACTAAACATTTAGGCTTTTTTGATATGTTTTTTTGTGCATAAAAAATATCAAGTGTAAATCGAAAAGTTTGTGCATATATCTAATTAAATTAAACGAGAACCTTCTATATCAACAAATAAAAAAATTTATTAAAGATATTTATATACATATCTACTAAAGTCAAGAGGTGGATGTAAATCAAAATATTTGACATCAAAACATGATTTATTTACTCGATTGTGTTTAATGACTGTTTAATAAAATTATTATTTTTATTTAATCAAATGATAGTATAAATAAACACACATATAAAATTAATTGGATAAAATCAAAAGGAAAAAAAAACTCTCACAAGGTTACACTTATTAAAAAAAAAATCAAAAATTAAAGTTCAACTATATAAAATATAAAAATACTGTAGATGAATAAGAAAAATCTATTCAAAAATTAAATATATACAAAACACTTAAAAACAACCACTATTTTTAAAAAATACTAAATACAAAAATAAAGAAAGAAAATCAGATAAACGGGTATTAATTTAAATATAAATTAAAAAATATATTAAAAAAATATAAAAAGCATGATTTTTACTTAAAAGCTAATTTTTTTTAAAAAAAGGTCAGGCACAGTTAGGTTTGTTCAACTTAGAAGGGCCTGCGTGCGAGTCCATTTTCTTTAAAAAGATATAATTGGGGTGGATGACATATTGTGCACCTCAACTTTTTTTTTTAAAAAAAGAGTCAACCAACGTGTCGCCTGACTTAACTTAGATTTCAGCTACTGTGGTGGGTGAAAAATCAAGATTAAACTCTTTGGATCAAAAAATTTATTTTTCAATCAAAATACTTTAGGAATATTAATAGATCCATCCATGACATTAAAAAAAAATCCAAAAACTCATATTAAAACCTGAAATCAACTTGAAATAAAAACATTCTCGAACTCAAATCTTTTTTAGCACTCTAAAAAAAACACATAAATTAAAATTATTTCATCAAATGAAATTTTTTGACTTAAAAATCAATTATTTTCGTGAGAGGAAGCAATATCAACTAGTTTTTCTCTCAGTACTAAGAAAACCCACATTCTAACAATAAAGATGTAGGTTTATCAATAAAAAATTAATTCCAAACTAATAAAAAAAGCCAATGTCTTAGAGTAAATGCTCTGTCGATGTTTCTAATCATTTGGGATTACTGAAATTTCGGGCATAGCCTATCTTAGCACTTCAAATTCATGCTCGTCATTTAGATCCCTTCTTCCAATTCATGATGGCTCCCATCCATTAAGCATTAGCTTACTGCGGGTTGTGGGCAGCCATGAAGTGGTTGTTTCTCCCTATGAGTGTTGTTTTGGTACAAATTAAGGTTCGCTGATGCTTTCATCTTAGTTAATTTGCACCTCTAATCTCGTTGGCCTAGCAATTTTCTGGACACGCCTAAGCTTAACTCACAAGGGTAATCAAAATAAGACCACTTCTAAGCAACGTTTCATCTTAGGTTTTTAATTTTTTATTACCATACTTCGAAGAGTTTATGTTTTTGTTTTTTTTTTACTTCAATAGTTTAACTTGATAAATAAAATATAAAACATTAAACAACATTAAAACCAAATTAAATAAAAATCCCACTTCTCATAGGATCATAGAATCCACAACTCTTCAATAAATAGAAAACATTTACCTTAAAGCTCAAGATTTATCAACCTTCAAGCTAAATCCATATTTTGTTTATAAATAATTACATTGACTCTCATATAATTTCATCGATTTTTTATCTTTTCTTTTATGGTTTGAAAAATTACACTTTTATTTCTTAATTTTAATAACTTCATAATACTTTACCTTCTCTTGTTTTAGCGCAAAAAAAGTTAATAAAAAAACTTACATGATTTATAGGTTTGTCATTATATTTAATTTAATGAGTAAAGTGACTCTAATGACTAAAATTAACAAAAATATGGCTATTATTTTGAAAAACTAGTCATTGCCGCAATGTCTTAGTATTTATAAAAATACCACTAAATTCATATTTATAACAGATTGCTCAACAATTCTTAACCATTTCAAGCAAATAAAAATATCAAACTCAAGAGCATAACTTAAACAGATTTCCCCACAGTTCCTCACCATTTCAACCCAACAAAAACAACAAATTCTATAGCATTAATTGGTTAAAGGAATTTCTAGCAACAATTAATTATTCATATTTTCAGCAATAATTCTTCATCGTCTTCTACCACAATATTTCACCACAAATCCTGCAAACACACTGCCCAAAATTAACAACAACCCAAAACTGATTCCTGGTTATCATTTCAGTTTAAGCTATCCGAAACCTTTAGGCTAGTTGTTGTCATCAATTTATTAGAAATTTTTATGACGAATTTGCTTCTTGTTCACAAGCACCTCCCAGTTACCCTTACTCCAGCTTTGGGCAGATAAAGACAATGTTGAAAAGCATACCTCTGCTGCAAGAAGAGGTTTCACAAGCTCACTCTGAGATGATACTGCAATTGAAACACAATTATGAAGCTGCTCAAGTGTCATAGAAAGATTAACATACAAAAGTACCAAAATCCAGAAGCTGTAGTAGTAAACTCAGAGGCACACCTTTTATGGGTTTCCAATCAGAAATGCACCTTTTTCCATGGACGCATGTAAGAACCCGCATTTATAAATTCAAAACCTTTTAGCAAATTACCGGAGCACATTTCAAATTCTAAAACATTTTGACTGATCATTCTTATAGTAACTTTGATGTTAAGTGGGCCAATATCGACAGCATTTCTGAAGTGAAAGCTAAAAGGCAGACGCGGTTCAAACGCTGTTTAATATTTTTGAATTATTTTAATATATTAATATTAAAAATAAATTTTAAAAAATAAAAATATTATTTTCAAGCAAAAAAAAAAAAAAAAACAGAAAGAAGCAACTATACTGAACGCTACTTGCCACTGTGTTCAAGTATGAGGTTTGACTTTTCCTCAGATCACGAAGACTATTACAAAAGTCTTTGACTCTTTTGTCTATGCTCATTCTAAAAGGTACATCGGACATGTCTGTACTGCCATGATATTTGGAGACATTATCTTAAAACAGCATTATAGAACGTGTCGCTTTTTCTTTTTCTTTTTACCTCTCAAACAACTATTACAGTATTAGGCGAACTTTGACTTTAGCAGCTTTACCCTCGCCCACCCGAAAAGAAGAAGAAGAAGAAAGGTTACAATTTTTCATTTCTGAATGCTTAATTAACTTGTAAGAAAATAGACAAACAAGTGAATCAGCAGAGAAAAAAAGAGACGAATTCTGCATATTATTTAAAGATTCAAAATTTGAATTGGTTATTCTGATCGAGAAATTGTCTGCCGTAAACCAAGATTATTGCCTCATTACCTTGTATGAATCATAAAGGGATTGTATTCTAAAAACAGAATAAAGAAGAGAAGGAATTAAAGGGAGTGTACAAAAATGAAAACAGAACTCAAGAAACAGAGTTTGTCTCTGCACCCATATAAAGAACTCAAAAAGAATTTGGCTAATCTATCCTTCTTCTCAATACAAATTACTTGTCCTTGCATCTAATATTACAAAAAGAATAATGATCATAAAGAAAACGAACAGTTCAAGAAGGATAAGGTCTAGACCCATGCTCAATTATAGGCGTCGTCCGAGTAACAGTTGCTGTAGGAGCCCTGACATGTCCAACCATCGATACTTGAAGAGCTTCCTCTTCGTAAGCTCTTCTCTCCATTTCCTCCATTCTTGCTTTCTTCTTTACCTGAACAAACATTGCCACAAAAAGCATCCCCAATAAAAACACACCCAACGCAGTCCCAACTGAGCTCCCAACCACCACTTTCCACAAGCTGATCTTCCTTTTTATCATCTGCATTGATGGTGGTGGCGCTGGCGGTGACTTAATCACCAAACCATAATGCCCATGCCTTTTAGCTACACAAACAAAAAGTGATTCTGGGACTTTAATTATCACCCTACCATCATTTTCAAAACTAGCACACAATGGCCTAACTCCCGATACATTGGCAGTAGTTGATGCATTGCTGAAGTCTATAGTAATTGGTTTTTCTCCAGCATGAATTCCGATCTCAAAAGAGTCGCTAACGTTCACATCACTACCAAAATTGTAAGCTAAAAGGCCTAAAATAGGTGACACAAGTTGATATCCTGATAAATCATAGTTGGCATAATATATAGGGGACCAGTTAAGATCCAAGTTTTGTCTAATTACCACGAGTCTCTCAGCACATGGCTGCAAGGTTACACCAATACCCAGATGGAATTCCTTAACTTGAGCGCCGTATCTTCTTAGACTGCCACATCGAAACCTCACCGCATCGACTTTGATGCCGGAGAAATTTGCTGGCAAGTGTACAGTGTGTACCATGCCTGTCTTGAAGCGTACGCCACTGGACTTAAGTGTGTAGTCTCTGATGAGTAGATCAAGTAAACGAGCAGATTTGATCCCTTGAGCTTCAACTCTCACTGAAGTTAATGAAAGAAGAATTATCAATGTGAGAGAGAAGGGAGAACCCATCTCAGAATTATGAGATAGGTTTAGATGGAGCTGTAAAGCAATGCAGTGTGGTGATTATCTTTGCTGATACATAAAAAGAATTAGAGCTCAATTTCTGGATCAGCTACTTTCTTTACCTGTGGATGTAACAGAAGTGAAGTTGCAAAGAGCAAATAGGAAGATTTATGGTGAAATGAACTTTTGGAAGATTAAAGAACAAGCAAAAAGGAAAAGAGAGTTCTTTTTATTTCACTTTTTTTTTTGCTTTGTATATAGTAGGGATTGTAAGGAATAAAAGTTAGGTGGTTTTGATGCAAAAGAGGGTTCATGCCAAGGTGGCGATTTCCACAGCATAATATCAGTAACAAGGAGAAATGTCCCTGCTAGTGAATTGTGATTGCTGTATGTATCAAACCATGCCTGAAGATTTCTTCTACTTTTTACGTTACTGCAGGATACGAGAACGGTCAAACTGTAAGCAGGGTTTGGCAGATGTTCGATATTTACTACTTGCTCTCTTTCAAATGTAATTGAATCATTCAGCGTGGCCCATAACTTTCTTTTCTTTTCTTTTCTTTTTCTCCCTATTGATTCCCCTGCCAAACCACCTTCTTCTTTTACAAACCAACTTTTTAATTTGATTTGTTTTTTAAAAATTCATCATTGTTTTTTTTTTACAATTTATTTTATTTGACATAATTTATAAAATTAGAATAATTTTTTATTTTTTTTATTTTTTATTTTTTTTATCTATCAAACTTGACCCTTATTATTTTGATTGTTATTTTTTTTATTGTTTTCTTGATTTTTTTTATTTTTTTATTTCTTCCCCCCATTATTTTATTTCATTTAATATTAATATCAAAATTGGTCCTAATTATTTTGATTGCGACTTTTTATTAATCTTTTTCTTGGGTTGTTTTATTTTTCAATTCCGTTCCTCTTTGTTTTATTTCATTTAATTTTATACCAGATTTGTTTTTTTTATTGCTATTTGTGTTTTTCTTTTAAATTTTATTTTGGATGACTTGGAATTTAGCTTCGTTATTTCTTTTAGGTTTGCCTTTATGAGATAACCTGGTCTCATGACCCGGATTGCGAGTTTTGTAAATAGCCTGGTTTGACTTCAGTTTTTTTTAGGTTTTTTTTTAATTATTTTTTTTCATTTCATCATTCAATATTATATTATAGGTTCTTCAACTTCATGAGTTTTGTCACTTTTTTTCTGTAAGGTTTTTTTAATTTTATATATCGGGTCATAGGTTAGTCGAGTTGACCTGAGTTGATTCAATTTTATATACCACAAATAAGGGAGTAGAAGTATCTCTTGTTGGTTCTAAATAGTCAAATACACCTTAAAGGAAATATATGTTTTATTTTTCCCCAACCCATGCATGCATTTTGGAGTCAAATTACCTCAAATCAGCGATGATATGAAATCTGTATAACAGCAAATATTTTGTTTGTCTGTCTTAGAAGGTAAACTTTTGAGGAGGTAAAGTGGGTTAAGTGTCAGGTCTCAGAGGGTAGGGGAGAAATTGATTCGGAGCGTGGACTGATGATGACGCCGGGTGCCAAAAGGAAATGGAAAAAAAAGGGAAAGGCGTGCTCAGGGGAAAGAAATGAGGGCGTAGTCCCTCTTCAAGGCGAGGCTCCATGCTCTAATGGTGTTGATGACATGTCTCCCACTTCAACAACTCTGTGGGTCTCATGGTAGCTTGGCTAGTCATGACATTCCAGTTTTTTTTTCCTGCAGGTTCAAAAGTCAAATGGTGGACGTCCCATGAATGTATATAAAAAATTTATCATTTAAAAAAAAATGAATTTGAACACCTTAAACAAGAAGTTTATGCTTATCTAACACGCTATACAATCATTTAATTTTTATGTACTGGAGTTTTTATAAATTTAAATTTATAAGCATGCAATATAATAACTCATGACAAACATGTTATTAATATAAATATAACAGTAGCTTGTATACTAATTATATATCCAAACTTATAATTGATATTAATTTAAAGTCCCAGCATATATACTAATAAATTAAAATATATATGTTTAAATTAAAATAAAAAATGGTACTTACTTATTGAAATATATAAGATTTTTATTGTTGTCAAGGATAAATCCTTTGTCCTTAAAGCTTTATTGCTCCTCACTTGTGCAACTAGGATATTTGCAATATGCCTCCCAAGATTCCAACAACATCATCGTGGTTCAAATGCACTTCTAAACAAAATCTTTGAGCCAAAGATTATGTAACTCAAATATCTCTCAATGAGATGAACATAAAATTTAGATCTAGAAGGAAAATCAAAACATAAAAAGATTAGAAAAACACTAAAAATGAGGTGAGAAAGAGTGTGTAAAATCTAAAAAATTCAAGTTACACTAAGTGGTTAAAGAATTAATTCTCACCATATCAACATTTAATTAATCACCATAAATCAAGAATTAAATTTAAAAAAAGTGTTTTTTGAATAGAAAAACCAGAAATTTTTTGAGATTAATTTCTCATTCACTAATAAATTATTTAATTAAAATAAATTTTTAACATGGAGTACAAGATATGTTATGGAACTAGCTATTATTACAAAAGGTCCAAGTTATAGTGCTACTGCAAAAAATATTTACCGAGCAGATGTAGACATTTAGGTAAAGGTTAAGTAATTTCAAGTACTTTTAACGCGTTAAATATTTATATGTATTATGAAGCATATAGTAATACTCCATTATATCTATAGCTTATTTTTTACTCGTAATTGAGTCTTTTACAAGTGCAGGAGATTAACGTAGGGCATGTGGCTGAAGAGTTCATGGACCGACTTGATAGGCAGAAGCCTAAAAATACAACCTGGAAGGGAAAACACACATTATTGCTTTATCAAGCCTTAACTATTTTTTTGCAGCATATGGTTAACTAGGGAAGACTATTTAAACTATGATTTTGATATTGAATAATTAGCTGCAAATTATTGTTTTTTTTTCAAATAATATCATAAAAAATTGTTAATAAGCATTGACTCAGACATCAAAATCATATATTAATGTAGAAAACCAGACAAGTGAAAGCTTTTATTTTACTAAACATATAATTTAAGGGATTGATATGGTAATTAATTAATTAGGTACGTCTCATTCTTTGAATGCTTGAATTCAAACCTTAGAGATAATATCTATTTTTTTTTAATAAATTCATTTGAAAACCCATTTATATATATTTATTTATTTATTCTACGCCACATAAAAAAATATACCAACGAAATTATCTAAAACTGACCACCAAAACTTGAATCGAGTCAAGGACTATCGAAAAATATTAGTTTTATTAGAGACATTTTAAACCAATCCCAATTCAATATGAAATTATATATATATAAAAAAAGAAAATAAAAAAAAATCTAAAGAGAGGGGCTTAGGCTTAGCAGAAATTAATTGGCCCATAAACAAAAAGTGGGTCACCGAAGAAGATAGACCTAGGTGAGAGCCCATAATAAAGTTTTCAAAACTGAAGTCTTCGTCCTTACCTCTTCAAAGTGAGGAAAAAAGAAAGCAGAGAGAGTGAATGGAGAAGAAGAGCAGCAGAGACAGAGACGGCGAGATGGGTGGTGGCGCAGCCCATGCCAGACCCCTTCCTCCTCCCAGTCGGGCCCATCCTCCACCTCCTCCTCCTCGTCCCCGCATCGAACCTATCGATCGTGAAAAGGTCTACCTTAGCCTATATAGTACTGTTTGTTCTCTCTTTCAATAGTGTATATTTTTGAAGTCGTGGACTGATATTTATGCTTTTTATTTGTTGAAAATGCAGACTTGTCCTTTATTACTTCGAGTTTTCACTAAGGTACTTGCAATTTTTTTTTATAGAGATTTCGACTTCGATTTTTAGTGTTCTATAATGCTAAGAAAGGTGTTTTTTTTTTCTTTTCATTTTTCTCTGCTCAAAGTAATTTAAAGCTACAACTGCATGCATAATGTGTTTTCTGAAATGGGTAAATAACCGAAAGTGCTTTTGTTTTTTTAAATTCTAGGGTTTAGTTGTTTAGCATCTGGTTATGCCTTATTTTGAAATTAAGGCATTTGATTTAGGGTTTAGTTGAGAATTGGAGTGATGCAGTCTGTGTAGGTACTAGGGTAGAGAAGCTGTGGATTCTAGTGAAATTCCAGGAATTGATTTAAATGTAGTGAAAATTCCCTTAGGAAAGCTACCAAACTCATTGGAATTGGTTCGTGAGATGTATTTCATGAATTTTAAAAGAATTTGGATATTAGATATTGGTGATGGTAACTTTCCCTTCCAAAAGAAGGCTCTAAAAGAACTGGAGGCAGGTAGCCAGTTCAAAGAACATTATTTCTTTGAACCAACAATGTATATAGCTTTGGGTGATTATATTATAGTGCAAAGGAATTTGCTTTGCTATTACCTTTAGCGTGAAGTAAGGTTTAGTTAAGGGGTTTTCCCTCGTTTTCTTTTTCTTCCCCTTCTCCTTTATCAAGCTCTTCAAGGATCATTCTGCCATTCAATTTAGAGTTAGCGTGAGCAATCTCACCTTTGGATTCATAAGAAATAGCTTGGAATCGGATCAGAGATCAGTAATAACACAGCCAATTTTTTGAATTGTGATTTATTAATGAATAGATACCACGAACTTCTTGTTGAAATAATCAAATATTATCTGACCTCGTGAATAAGCATCAAGCTTGAATGGAATCACTTACTAAATTGATGAATTCACTTTGTATCTGATTTTCATTCTAATTTTCTGCAGATTGGAAGTCATCATAAGCCAGAAGATTTTGCTGTGAGAGGCAAGGAACCAAAAGATGAGGTTCAAATTTATACATGGAAAGATGCAACACTTCGCGAGTTAACTGATCTTGTATGTTGGTTCTTATCCTTCCTGTTTAGCCCCTTTCTAAAATAAGATGGATAAAGAAAAAGAAAAAAACAAAGACCTTCCCATCAATGGTTGAGAGAGCAATTTTTCTGTGTAGTTAATTCTAGTTTTTCTTTATCAGGTCAAAGAGGTTGCTCCAGAGGCAAGGAGAAGAAATGCAAAGCTGTCATTTGCTTTTGTTTATCCTGATAAACATGGCCGTTTTGTGTTGAGAGTGGTATGTGCATCTTTTTTAACTGATGTTTCTATTTCCCCAAATCCCCTATTCTTTTCCTAGTTCTGAACTATCTTATGCCATGTTTTACCTGCCAGAGTTCTGGGCATACAGCCCCACTCATTAATTCAAACAAATCGCATGCTACAAAAGTTACTTTAAACACATGTATAAAGAAATTTCCCAATTGTTTATAGAAAGTTGTCTACCTCATTGCGTTTCACTTTAATTTTTTTAGGTGGGGATGACACATTCAAGTGGGAGACGACCAGATGATCTCAAGGCATTGGCCGAACTCAATTTCCAGGTAAAACTAAAATGTCCTAGTTTGCAGAATCATCCAAAAGCTTAATATTGGGTTTCTCATTGTTTTTGTTCCCATACTGTAGATCGGAGATTACTTGGATGTCGCAATCATGTGAGGTGGAAGAATTTTTATAAATGTAGTACCAATGCTATTGTGTAACTGATTTTCGAAAGGCTAGCATTTGTTAGAGTTTCAAGGTGGATTGATGCTATTGTACCAGAACAGGTGTCCATATACTTCATTTTGCTTGTGTTTGGAATATGAATGCCGAAGGGATGTTACAATGAACTTCTGTAAGAATGCTAGTATTGCAATATTATCACATTATGGTTTGTCTATACTAGCCTTCCCACAAGTTGTACCAAATTTTTTTAAAACATAAAAAAATTGGTTGGTTTTTTTTTTGGCATGGTTATGATCCAGTAAATTAAATTTGAAAACTCATATGAGACTTAGTATTTTTCGAAACTATTTTTTATTTAATAACATAATAAAAAAACAAAAATGCAAAATTAACGATATGTTATAAATTGTAAGCATTGTTTCTTAAAAAAAAATGTTATTGTAGTCTTAAAAACAAATTGAAAATGAAACATTCAAACAAAGTCATTTTTTTGTATATGATTGAAGAAAAAATATTAATAAATGTGATAAAATTATATAAAAAATGTATTAAAACTCTTAAACAACACAAATAAATTTTATGTGTAATTAAATATTAAGTTTTTTTTATTCATATTAGGCATATAATAATTACAAAAACTAAATTAAAATTCCTATAAAAACCCATAGTATTTTATGAGAGACATGACAAAATTGAAAAATAATTTTTATAGTGTATTTAAATCTAAATCCAAAATAAAAAGAAAAAACCAAGAACTAACTAAATGATGGTGATATGGATCAATTTACTAATACTAAGGACTTATTACATGTTCTAAATAGACCTATCCATAAACATTAAGAATCTATTATACGTTTCAAATGGACTCATCACAAGATTCAAAGCTTCAAAGCGAAAGATTTAAAAGAAACATTGAATGGAATGATTGTGCTAGTTTTGATCAAGACTAAACTTGGAGATCTTTTGGAGCATTAAGAGGACACCTTAATATATTTAATCCATATGCAAGAGGGATACAGTCCATTCTTATTTGGGTTATGAAGTTTCGATAACAAGACTACTAATTTTGTATTAGTTTCGACCAACTTTGTTTTGTGATGTTTCTATGTGTTTTGTGAATTTCTAATTAGTTTTAAATTTCTTATTATGTGTAGGAACATTAATTAATTTTTTTAAATATTTTTTATTTTTATTTTATTTTATTTATCAAGTGAGGAGAAAAACATAGTAAAGAAATCCAAGCTAACTTAGAAAACACATATGGCGATAAAAAAAAGCATTAAATACAACATCCTTTTCCTTCAAAAATAAAAAAAACAAATACAAGGTTGAGATTAACTAAATATGAAGATAAATTTAGATCAGAAATTGAGAAGAAAAAACAAATAAAATAAGAAAATAAAAATATAATGTTGAAGTATAAAATAAATAAATAAAACTCCATGCACCCGGGCTTTTATTTATTTATTTTTGAGTAGTTATAAACTTTTTTTTATTAGCAAATTCTATGGTAACATAATATTCTCAAACACTCTTGTAAATAAAACAAAAAGAAAAGAAAATTAAAAAGTGAGCCAATAAACATAAATTTTACCATAAAAGTCGAACCTGCGGTCCAAGCCTAGAAATATTCACCTATCTCCTTGGCCACATGAACTTGATTATCATTTACGCCAATATATTTTAAACAAGCCATCTTACTAATATAATTTCTTAAAGGTATAATATTCAATTACAATGAATATTTCTCATTGAGGAGTTCAAACCGGTGATCTCTCATCAGATCAATACGCTAAGAGTTGTTATTTAATGATTAAAAAAATATATTAACCATTCTCACTGAACAGTGAAACTGACCCAAGCCAGTTTTATGTTTTAGGGATTCTTCAAGTGTATGGATTCTCATGGTAAATGATGAAGAAATACTTGAAGTTGCGCTTGACGTTCCGGCATTGTTATGCTTACAAACTGTTGGCACCAAGGAAATCGATGAACTTGTGAAAACATTAGATTTGTCATAGTTCTAGTATTGGGTGTTAGCTGTGCCGGAAAAAAAACCCAGCCAAGCAGCAACTGTGGTGTTCCTTTTGCCAATGATAACAGCAAGAGAATAATTCATTATTCCAGCACACACTCAGCGGATTATAGAGCTCATAACATGCAAACTGCTCTCAGCTTCTAATTAACAAGCCTGTGATAGGTCGATGTATATATAAAACATGTACATACTTGCATATACAATATTAGCACAATCACTAGGATACACTCCAGTGTACACAGCATCTGAAAATCTCTCCTCCACGGTTGTTCGCCAAACTCTTCGCTGCCAAACTTACAAGTTAGTAGCAGTTGTACTGTATATCCCTTAAATGGACAGTTCCTGCATTCGATAGCCATGAATATTACCATGATGCACAGCATATTGTCTCTTCAAGGATGAAGACTGAAACAACGTTTTGAGTCCTAGCTATTTATATCAAGTATCAAGCATGAGACACTTCAGAGTTTAAGCAGACTGGAGGGTAGACGGTATTTACCTCTAATCAAGCTTCGCTTCCTTCTGGCAGTGTAATCAAGCGTGTTTTTGAATCGTACACCAATTCAGTTGAGCAACTGAAGCAAAATATTGCAGCAACGTCACTAATCAAAGTCACAAGGTCCATTGAGCAATGTGGTCAGCAAATAACATGGAACTTACTTTGAGCATTTAAGGGTGTTGGAGGCTCCACCACTTGAAATAGACAATATGGTTCCAAAGAAGGAGCCGTTCTCCGTGCCACAGTTGGGACAGGGGCCCTATAAACATGGCATTCATCATCAGTAATATTGCAATGTGCAGCTTGTTGACACTGTGGCTGCTGCTTATTAGAGTCTTAGGAAAAGAGATATTAGCGCAAATTTTACCTTCAAGATCAAAAAGTCTTTCACAATCGCATTTGTTAGTGTCAGAGCTAACCAAACAATGAGGGGCACTGCAGCAAACCAGGTGAAAAGGAAACTGAACGGCTCTGGGAGCTGCAGCGCATCAATTAACAAAATCATAGAAATGTCAAAGATCAATTGAAGCTCCAAGTAATGATTTTATTTTATTTTTTAAACTTTTTGACAGGCCATTTGTAAGTGCAAAAGTATCTCTCTAATATGAAAGAAAGACGCCCAGTCTCGCCGGTGATCAGTGCTTTAATCATAAAGTCTTGAGAGGAAATTGTGATTTACCTCCAAAAGATAAGTGATTTCAAAACCAGTGAGATCATCCAAGAAGAAAAACCTGTCAAGACAACCCAAGGAAAATTACATCCCACCAGTTGCTAGAAAAATAGATCAAAATCTTCAAGTAAAACTTTTGCCAAGATTTGGAAGGAGCCTCCTTAATTTACACACAATAAACAATCAGAAGGAAGGGAAGGCTTAATTAATTATTCACTGTATTTTTTTATCAGATTCTACCCAAGAGCTTTAGTTCTTTCAAGAGACAGAAGAATATTTGTTACTTACAAGCCTAGTGCGACAACAGTTGCCGGGACGTTCAGCAGGAACATCTTCAAATAGTCAACAGACAGGTCACTATAAACCTGTGGGAAGAAAGTTGGCAGCACACGTTAGGTTAATTCCTGCTTGTCGTTAGGAACACATGCAGAGATTACTTGTCCAGAATACAAAGTAGTGCGCATGGTCATTGCCCAGAATTAGGAGCAGAAGAAGTAACGAAATATTTATAGACAAACGCACCTTTCTACTACGAAGACTGCATCTTGGACCTTCAACAACTATTTCGCTGCCTTCTGTCTGTATGACAATTATGACAAACATTTTATAATTAGAACTAGCAGCATAATCTCAATTCAAGTAGCAAACATTTTATAGTTGGAAAGATGTAGTAAATTGATCTGAATGACTGAAGTATAGAGGATGATGACTGATAACTGAATTCTTTCAAACTTTATGTTTGCATTCTGTCAAGCACAGGTATAGTTGAAATTTAACATTGGTGTGGTGATAGTTGTGGAAAAGTACGCAGAGACATGAAAATAGCCAAGTGAAATTAATAACCTTTAATTTGATCTTCAGTTTATCAAACTCTTCATCATTCATGATTGGATTCCCTGATACATAAGCAAGAGAGGCTTCAAGAAACTTCTGTTCATCAGAACCTGTGATGCATTATAGAAATACAGCAAAAGCCATTAATTAAAAGGAAATAGGTGTTAAAAACTTTTCCAATTCAGAAGGACTAGTTCCATAAACAAATAGGGCTGCTGGGACTTGATTATGAAAAGCCCATACTTAGCATAACCACGCTGCTTCCTTGCCACATTAGTTCCTCCTTGAGATTATCAAATTCTTCATTTGACATTATAGCTTTCCCCTCATAATAAAATGCCTACAAAGGGCACAGAAGTAAACTTCATCACACCTGTTCTTTGTACAGTCATTATGCATTTGAGAGAGAAGAACACAGAGGAAAGAAATTAGGAAAATACTGATTCTCCCTACTTGTAGCGCTTGCAGAAAATCTTGCTCCATTTCACCCAACGACTTCTTGCCTTTCTTGTCTATGCTACAATATTGCAGGATCTTACCATCATCCATGTCATCTTCTTGGACTTGATCTGAAAAAGAATGCTGGGAGTCAGCAAATGCTCCTTAATTTGCCGCCTTCTTTTTTATTTTATATTGATGAATTTCATTTATAATCAAGGCACCAAATCAGAAGAAATGTCATTAAACTATGTAAGCACAAAAAAAATGGTTGATCGATTAATCTCTAATAGAACAAACAAACAAATCACTGTGATAAAACAAAACTAATATAATTGACAAAATTTAAAAGCAACATGCATGGTTGAAAAGAGAGGACGACACAAACCAGTTTGCTGGTCAGCAGTGGCCTTGGTAGGAAGAAAAAGCATTCTTCCGCGAAGAGAAAACTGTTTTCCATTGAGTTGAACCCTGGTAGAGCAAGAAGGAGATGATAAGGATGGCAATGATGAAGATGAAGAGATGATTGGTTTTTGAATAGGAGCAGTGAAGACTCGAGGAGATGTCAAATTGAAGGCTAATTTGCTAGCCATTGAAACAGAAGGGAAAAAAGAACAGTATGGTTACTCTGTGGTGTGGTTTCTGGTGAGAGTTTGTATCGTGGATTTTGGTTAACGGGGGTGTCGTTTTTGTGATATAAGAATTGGAAAAGGATAAGGCGATGGATAAATGTGTGGAGGGAAATGTAACGGCTTTTTCAAAAGATCAAATACTGTGTTTTTGTTTAGCCAATGCAGCTTACAAAATCTGCCATGTCATTGTTTCGGACCGACGTGTGCATGGGTGGTATGATTACGTGCTCTTATACGTGTCGTCACGTGGAGTAATGGGCTCGTTTGTGGGATTTGTTTTTGCACATGGGGCATTGATGGTGGTCATGATCTAGGCTTGGTTGTAAAGGCTACGGTTACGTGCTTTTGGTTTGGGTTGGGTTTAGTGCTTTCGGCTCTAGCTGTGTTTCAACTTCAGCCCAAATATTTAGCCCATCATCCTACATTTCAGCCTATCTATAGACAAAATTAGAAGAGTTTACTAATATATATATATATATATATATATATATATATATATATATATATATATTATCCTTGAATTTCATCATTCGTCGTGGTTTGCTTTTCATATTATTCCATTCTCATAATCCATGTCGCGGGTTTAGTCAATTAAGTTAACTTGAAGTTTTTTTTTTTTGTAATTAGATTGTTTTTTCAATTCCATCATTCAATATTAAGTTAATTAGGAATTAAACTTTATGATTTGTTTCGGTTTACTTTCTATTAGGTCATCCAAGTCTTATGACCCGGATCACGAGTTTTGTGGGTTAATATGGGTCGAATCATGTTATTTTATTATGTCATTTTTTTTTCAAAATGGATTTTTTTTTCTAATTTCATTTTTCAACAATGAATTGATTAGAAATTGTACTTCATAATTTGTTATAATTTGCTTTATATAAAGTTATTCTAGTCTTATAACCAAAGTCATGATTTTGATAGGGTAACCCAAGTTATTTTTTTGGTTTGCTTTCTATGAGGTTATCTCGGTCTCATGATCCAGATCATGAGTTTGATAGGGTAACTCGAGCTATTTTTTAATTGATTTTTTTAATTTTATCATTCACCATTGAGTTAGTTGAGAATTGTGCTTATAATTTGTTTTAATTTTATTTTATGGAGTTATATTGGTCTCATGACTCATGTCGTGAATTTTATACGTTAACTCCAACTGACTCGGATGCTTTTTTTTTTTATAAATTTTAATTTATTTTTTTAATTTTATCTTTTAATATTGAGTGGATTGAAAATTAGGTTTTATAGTTTATTTTTATTTATTTTATATGAGGTTATTATAGTCTCATGATCCAAGTTGTGAATTTGACATATTAACCTAAATTGATCCGGATTGATCCAATATATTGTTATCTTAATATTTAAAAAAAGGATGTCATTTTGAATTTTTTTAGTCAAACAATGTTTTTATCGGTTATTCATTTTGTTTTTAGATCCATCAAGTCGACCAAGTTATATTGGGTCAACCCTCACATGGTTTAATTTGTTTTTTCTACTAAAAAAACATTAACAACACTTAATTTTTTTTTTTTACATTAGAAGAAATTGATCTGACACTGTTGATATATTCATGTAGAAAAATCTCACTAATTTTAGTTTATATTGCAATTGTAATATAATTAGGGTAAAATTGAATTTTGCTAAAAGTGAAACATAGATTTCATGTTATTTGGTAGTAAAGGGCTTAGAGTATTTTTTTTTAAAGGGGATTTTTTTTCGAATTATTTTGTGCGTCAATAAGACTCTGAATAATTTTAAAGGCTAATATGAATAACTCTCATATTAGCTTAGTATATTCAATAAATTCATTTAGTATTAACTTATATACTTAAATATAAAAAGCCAAGAACATCAACATACCTTCTTGATCGACCACTATACCTATCATAAGGTTAGTTGTGATCAGATCATACATGTCATAGTATCTCCAATTATGTATATGCAATGCGCTATTTCGTTCACGTAAATAATGCATAATTAAATTTTAGATGAAAGTTATAAAAAAACATCAAATATGAAATTATGGAATATATTGAACATGAAACCTTCTCTTTTCTACCTTTTCAAGTAGATTTTTAATTACCACATCAAGTCCATAGAATTAAAATATAAATTTCTTTTGAAAGTAAAAGAAAATCATATTTCCATCAGATTTCTAATTTCAGCAAACCATATAAGTTAAATTAAACGAGACATATAGCACCAACAAAAATTAAATGTGACATATGTAAAAAAAAAAAATTAAATTAAATGTGAATTAACTACGAGTATAGTATAACTTCGCAAGTAAGAAACGATGCGATCAATAAAACAAACATACCTTGTTAGAGTAGTTTTCAAGATATCAAAGAATCAAGAATGTTAATAAGACGAAAGATATATATTCATCTTGCTAAACAAGTGAAGATTCTCAAACTCAAGAATCTTACATATTTATGCTAATAACTTCGCAAGTAAGAAACGATGCAATCAATAAAACAAACATACCTTGTTAGAGTAATTTTCAAGATGTCAAACAATAAAAAATGTTAAAAGGAAAGATATATATTCATCTTGCCAAACAATTGAAGATTCTCAAACTCAAGAATCTTACATATTTATGCTAATAGCTTCACAAGTAAGAAACGATGCAATCAATAAATTAAAACAAACATACCCTGTTAGAGTAATTTTTAAGATGTCAAACAATAAAAAATGTTAAGAGAAAAGATATATATTCATCTTGCCAAACAATTGAAGATTCTCAAACTCAAGAATCTTACATATTTATGCTAAAATATTGTTAGTCCAAAAGAAAAGAAATTAAATCATGACCAACATATATAGAGTATTAGATAATGTTTAGTATGTTAGACAATATTGATAGAGTGGACTGGACATGATAGGAGTGGACAAATAATTGTTGTGTCCTGTGTTTGATGTGCTTTAGATTGGTCTGGACAATTTGTTTTATTTTGTGTTTGGTAAACGCTAGAAGAGAGTTAAGCTTTAAAATTATGATAATAACTATTTTTATCCTTATGTTAACCCGGGTTAATGATCAACTCGACCTGTGATCCGAGCCTGGCCCCGAGTCGGCTCTCAAGTTGAGTTTTAAAACTATGATAATAATTATTTTATCCTTATGTTGACCTAGATCAATGATCAACCCGACCCGTGACTCGGCTCTGGCCTCGAGTCGACCCCCTGATCGGATTTTTAAACAACGATAATAACTATTGTTATCCATACGTTGACTAGGATCAATGGTCAACTCGACACGTGACCCGGGTCGGCTCCTAGTCGAGTTTAAAAATTACGATAATAATTATTTTTATTCTTATATTGATCCGGATCAACTAGATTAACCATTATACATGGAATTGAACAAACTTATCCTACTTGTTTTAATAGAATAAAATTTTTCAGACTAGAATAATCTTATACAAAACAAAATTTAATTTTTATAATACTTGCAACCAAACAAAAACAACTTAACAAGTAAATTATTATATACAGATCATCATTCCTAGCTAACTCTACATTATTGAAGTACGTACTAGCGCGTGTTGTTGATAGAGTTAGATAGGACACGATCGAGTTCCCATCTCCACTCGTGCTTGAACCCTCCAGTCCAGTCAACCAATCCTGCATATGCTAATTAATAAGCCTGCCTTCGCTGTGGTAATGAATCTGGTATGATCTATCATCACGTGATTATCCACCGGCCCCAAACTAATTAATGTCTTCATTAATATCCAAATGATCCAAGCTTTTGGAGCTTTACAACTCGCATAAAGAAATATAAAGTTTCCAAAGAGAAATTAACCACTTGTTGGACTTGCTGCATGCTTGGTCGGCAATTAATAATTAATTGTGACATTAATCCATCCTATTAATTAGAAAATCGAAGGGGTAATACTGGCCAATCTCGGGTTCCACTGGTGCCACAATAACACAGTACGATGTGTATCTGCTGACTTAGTTTTTGATCGACAAGAAAATATGTGTTCGGATTTTGCATGTAATGGACGTGTTACCTTAATACCATGCTGGCAGTACAGTGCTCGCCCTCTTTTGAGAGTCTCTCACGCACCCAAGGAAAAGCAAGAAAGTCTAGAGAACTTTCAAGATCAAATTACACCTTTTATTAATCTTTGCTTTGAAATGTAGAATTCTAATTAATTCATATATAACATTACTCAAAGCAAAAGAATAAACATAAAAATAACTTGTAAAATCTCCAAAAATAGATATATGCCGATCGAAACAATATAAATTTACAGGACATGGATTTAATTCTTTTTTATTAGTAATAAATGTCTAACTTTTCTTCTTTTTTGGGTTATTTTAATTTTTTAGGCTCTGATTTCTACGTTCTATGGCTTCAATTTTTTTTTAAAAAAACCTTTTTTGTATAAGCTATTTTCTTTTGGTAAAGTTCTTATATTTTTTATGTTTTGAAAATTAAATTATTTTTGGTGGTCAAAGGGACACTTTTAATTAAAAAAAATAAAAATGAGCCAGAGGGTATATGAGAAAAATTATTGATATATGAGCTCTTATGGAAGTGAAAAAATCTTAAAGGGTATGTGGAGGAATACGCCCACTATATAAAAGTAGATGGATATATTATCTCAAAAACTAAATAATTTGAAATTAAAAAAAATAAAAAATAAAAATAAAAAACAATCACAAGAACTTCTTTAGTAGAATATATACCATAAAACTTGAGAGTTAATTTCTCAAGATGTTTTTCTAATCCTACGTAGTTCAATTTTCACTCAGTAACAACATCATATTTTCCATTTTCAATATATATAATAATTAAATAAAATCAAGATTCAAATGAGTCTAACTCTCAATTTTTCAATGATAACCCTCTCTATCACATGTTCTTTTTTCTCTGAGATTATGTCATGAAAGAGCACTATCTATATGATCAATGGTGTTTGAATATTTGCAAAAACTCAAAATTCTTACTGACGTTGAACTTAATCATCTCATCCTCAAGTTATCATTTCAACTACATGAGATTTCAAGTTTTTTCTTTTTTTTTAGAATTATTATTCAGGATTTGCTAACAGATCTTAATAGACAATTTGATATAATGTTTATATATATGTAATACATTGATGAGGATGTGTAGGAGATGCATCGACAACGGTAATTTATGATGATTTTTTTTTTATATTTATTTATAACTTAATTAACCTTGTTCTTGTATAATCAAAGAACTGGTAAATAGTATTTGACGAAAAGAAATCCTTTAATTATTATACTTGTTTTACTGAATACAATTCTTTATTTAATATTTTTTAAAATTTCATTTTGTTAATTCTCTTTTATATGATATTTGGGGAATTTCAGGAATAGTATTCAAATTTATTCACATTTTCCTTTATCATTGTCAATAAAAAATAAATAAAGACAGGAAATTGAAACTATAATGAGACTTGTAGGAAATAATTGAAAGAAATATTTGGGAGTGTTGTTCTGGTTGCTTTTAAAAGTTTTTTTCACTCAGAAATATATTAAAATAATATTTTTTATTTTTTAAAAATTATTTTTAATGATATTAACTTATATAAACAATCTAAAAATATTAAAAAAAATTGATTTAAAAAAAATTAAAACTTTTTAAAAATACAAGTTAGGACGGAGTTTCCAAATCCCGAAATTAAGACACTCAGGTCGTATATTCATCTCGCGAGACAGACTCAAACACAATTTTAATGTTGTCGAACTATACATCTGGAAGTGAACAACAAGAGGACTGGTAGATATACTCTGACATTCGAGATCCCTCTACCCCCCATTGTCTACTGTGCTAAAGAGTCTGGTACAATGTCTAATCACGTGATTAACCGACCCAGATCCATGTCTCTATCTCTGATCGTTGTCCCTATATAAGAACATAATCCATATACTTATTATTTATATTTGCTTAGCGTTTCTTCAAACCTCAGCATCCTATCAAACGATTTTGTGTTCGCAAAAGATTAGTGTCATACAACATCAAGAGTACTGTTGCTATATGATGGTGACTTCATCATTCGTAGTTCCAAGAGTTGAGAGTCTGGCAAGCAGTGGGATTCAATCAATCCCAAAAGAATATATTCGGCCCCAGGAGGAGCTAAGTAGCATTCGCGATGTTTTCGAAGAAGAGAAGAAAGTTGAAGGGCCTCAAGTTCCAACCATTGATTTGAAGGAAATGGAATCTGAGGACAAAGTGGTCCGTGAGAAATGCAGGGAAGAGCTAGTCAAGGCAGCTACAGAGTGGGGTGTTATGCACCTTGTTAACCATGGAATTCCTGATGATTTGATTGATCGTGTCAAGAAAGCTGGACAGGCTTTCTTTGATCTTCCTATTGAGGAAAAGGAGAAGCATGCTAATGATCAGGCTTCTGGAAATGTTCAAGGGTATGGAAGCAAGCTAGCTAACAATGCTAGTGGGCAGCTTGAGTGGGAGGACTATTTCTTCCATCTCATTTTTCCTGAGGACAAGCGTGACTTCTCCATTTGGCCTAAGACACCTAGTGATTATACGTATGTTTTCTTTATCTTTCTGAGACAATTAATACTTCTTTTTTAGTTGTTAATTGCCTGTTACTCAGACTCAAGATCCATATCCTACATGGGTTCGTATCCCACAGTCACATTCACGTCCAACTCGACCATGCCTTCCAATTTCTCTTCAGTTTTTCCTTACTAGGAAAAGATAAGGGTGGAAGCAACACAAGTATTGCTAGTAAAGTCAAATTTTTTCCATGTAACATCATCTCCAAACTTACATTTAATATCATAAAATTGTCTACTTAATTTGCAGTGAAGTCACTAGTGAATATGCAAGGCAGCTGAGAAGTTTAGCAACCAAAATTCTGTCAGTACTGTCACTTGGCCTGGGATTGGAAGAAGGAAGACTAGAAAAGGAGGTCGGTGGTCTGGAAGAGTTGCTACTCCAAATGAAGATCAACTACTACCCCAAGTGCCCTCAACCAGATCTAGCCTTAGGGGTTGAAGCTCACAGCGATGTAAGTGCACTCACTTTTATACTCCACAACATGGTGCCTGGTCTACAACTCTTATATGAAGGCAAGTGGATAACGGCAAAATGTGTCCCCAACTCAATCATCATGCACATTGGTGACACTGTTGAGATCTTGAGCAATGGAAAATACAAGAGTATTATTCACAGGGGACTTGTTAACAAGGAGAAGGTAAGGATTTCATGGGCAGTTTTTTGCGAGCCACCAAAGGCGAAAATCATCCTCAAGCCATTGGCAGAGATTGTGACTGAAGCTGAGCCACCATTGTTCCCTCCCCGCACCTTTTCTCAGCATATCGAGCATAAGCTTTTCAGGAAGACCCAAGATTCTCTCCTACCCAGAAAAGCTAATTAATGGCAGCGCATCCTGTTCTTCAAGGCGATCAAGCTATGTCGTTGAAATGGATCATCTACGAGACACTGTTAAAAATAAAAAAGATTCATTGCGATGGATTTGTCTTTCCTTTTTTTTTTCAATTGATCATTCCGATGCACTTGCTTTCATTGAATAATAAAGACTTGATTGCTACTTCTTATTTTTCATAACCCACTTTTGTATCTACAAAATTGTTTTAGAAATAGATATATTTTTATTCAAAAATCCTAAAAAAATATTAAAAATTAAAAATTTAAAAATATTTTCTAGACAAGAAAAGATAAGTTGAGGTTTACATCCACCAAAAGCTACAAGAAGAATAATTAAATTGGGATATTATAACAAGATAAATTGAAGAAAGACTTAACGAATACATCCACCAAAGTTAAAAGGATTAATTAAGTTTATGGACTTAATTAAACTTCTAACATGTTTAATTGATTTAATTAAGGATGTAATTGAAGCTTAAAAATCAAATTTGAAAGCTAATTGGACAAAAATTAAAAGAATCAATTAATTAATTTTAAAGACATAATTACACTTATAATAAGTTTTATGGATTCAATTAAAGACTCAATTAAAAAAATTTCAAATATGAAGATTTAACTCAGATTAAAAAGGACTAATTTTACTATTTATTATTTTCTTCCCAAACACATAAAAAAATATGCCGAAATACCAACTTTTAAACCCAAATTTATCTCTCATATCTTCACTGAACTATATAAATCTCATGCTAACTTACACTCTGGTGTTTATACTTCATTTTTAGCTAAAATTCCAACTTTTATTGTTCTAAAAACACTTACAGATTCTCTTTCAAATACAAAAAATAACACATCTCGTAGATTCTTATCTTAGTTTAATTTATTTTGTCTTTATTCATAATTTTACTTCCGCCCCACGCTTTGATATTAAAATACAAAACGATCTCAACACTAAAAGTTTTGACAAATTAGTACATATACGTACTAAGTTCGTCATCTTCTTTTTTCTTTTTAATATTCCTGGCATTTAATATCTTATATAATATGTATATATACGTACATCAAGACGCCAGGGTAAAAAGCATGCATTATATTAAAAAAAAAAACTAAAGTTGATTATAATTAATGATTTTTTGAATGGTTCGATTAACTTGGTCCCATTAGAAATGTTGAAAAACTCTGTGACCCACAAAATTTAACTTCCTCTATTATCATAAAAACTCTTCAAAATATGAAAAATTATTAAGAATAATTATAGAAAACTACTATTCACTGATTATATTATAGTTTTTGTTTTCCTAATAGATTAATTGCGGATGTCAACGTACGTTCAGTTTTTTTATTCAAGATATTCTCTCAAGAACGACTTTATATATTTGAAAATAGTTCAATATATAATTTTTTTTAGCAAGTAGGAGCTAACAGTTGACCAAACTGAAATTAAAAAAAAAAATCGAGGCCACTCCATTAGGAGAAAAATAATTTAAATATATGATGGCCTAATCATACACTCATGACTCATAAACGGGTTCGAATTGTATAAATGCATGTTATTCTGTGTTTTTTAACCGAGTGATGTCAAATACCAAGAAAATATGACAAGAAAAAGACTCAAATTAGGATTGTTGGATTAATGAAACCTCTCTCTCTCTCTCTCTCTCTCTCTCTCTATATATATATATATATATATATATATGTGGATGATTAAATTAGTGAGACTTACAAGTAAATCCTATTTTAAAAACATGATCTAACAGTGTACGTGTAATTTTAAATCTTTTCTTATCATATTTTTATTTTAGCATTTAGCATTATTATTTTCTTATTAAAAAAGAGAAAATCACTCTAACCTCTTGATATTTGAGTGCTATTACACTTTGCTTTTATATTTTTTAAAATTAAACTTTATATATCGGGTTGATGTGATCAATACCATAATCAAATTTTAATAAAAGACGAAAATATCATTGACTCTTTTTTTTTTCACCCTTTCCCTTTTATTCTTTTATTTATCCCTTTTCTTTTCCCCTATTTTCCCCTCTTCTCTCTCCTTTATCTCTTCTCCCTCCCGAAGCATCTCCTCTCGACACTTCTCTCTCTTTGTGATCAAAAGTGTGCTTCCAAGATGCATGCTACTATCCTTTTCAGATTTCTCAAAACCAATTCAACTCGATTACATTCTAATTCCAACCTATAAAGCCATCATTTTCCACTAACGCATCTACAATTTCTCGGTTCACAATAATTATGGACAAACGAATTAATCACGTTGATTTAATGTCTAGAAGGCATCATTTTCCCATCTAGGACTATGCTTAGATATGCTGGTGACCACCTTTAACAGTGGAAGCGAAGGCTATCACAAGATTTGGCACAACACGAGGAGTTGCCCTCACGTTGTGTCACCTCCAGTGTTGGCATGGGTCATTGCCTCCGGCGAGAGGCAACTCATGCTGGAAGGCAGCAACGCCAAACACGTTAGTGCTATTGTGGCGGGGGCAACAACCTTGGTTGTTGCCTCTACCTCTAGTGGCGACCTTGTCTGGTGCATCAGGCATCAGGCACCAGCCAGGGGCCTCAGTAGTGTTGGTGTTATCGCTGGTGGTGTACAATTATAAAAAAAACTATTTTTAAAAAGATTTCAGCTAAATTTAAAAAATTCATCTAGATTTAACCGGAATAGTAGCAAATGTTTTTTTAAAAAAACAAAAAACATGAGAGAAAAAATACTTTTAGAAAAAATAAATTTTCAAACAAATTTGATTCATAATTAACGTCAATAATAATTAAAACATGCAATTAAACCATAATTGTCTAACTAGTCTCTAATACCACTGTTTGGTTTTCCAAAACATATATATAGCAAAAACAAAAAATTAAAAAAAATTTCAGAAGTCCAAAGAATCTTGTTAAACAGATTTAAAGTTGTTTAAGGTTTATGCGAAAATTACTTGGAGATCAAATATTTTTTTCGACTTTGAATAACTTTTTTAAAGCTGAGATGTTGCAAACCATAATTCGTTCAAGTATCCGGTCTCTAACAGTAATCCACACCATTCATAGGTAAGAAATCTCCTAAAACCTTTTAAGATAAATGAATTGTTAGACCTTAGAGTGCTAGCTTTTTTATTATTATTTGTATTATTATGTTTTAGGTGTTTTTGTATTATATTCTCCTCACATTCTCATAGAAAATAAGAGACATAACATTCTATTTATAAAGAAACCTAAAAACCCTATAAATGATAAAATACCAATTTTCCTTTTAAATAATATCACATATATTCCTTTAAGATAATATTAGAAGTTTATTCAATTAATTCTCTACTTGATTTTTTCAAGGTCTAGAATTGTAATCCCTGTATTAGTTACATTCTAGTCCTTAATTTCTAAAATTTATTAACAATCAAGTCACACCTGATTAATCATCCCATTTTAATTTATGATCAATGGTTCTTATGTGGTCACCCATTAAGTTAGCTAATAAGGTGCCCCAAATATAAATCACAATCCTAAATAAAATAAGATTGAGTAAATTAAATAATTTAATTTATTATTAATTAAATAATTAATTGATTTATATTTGAAGATCAAATACAATGTCCACTAACATGTCATGATCCCCTAAATATTAAGAAAGTTATAAATGATTTGACTTAACATTTCAGTGACTTATTTTTTAATGTAATTATTATCCCTTCATCAAGAATGTTCCAATTTCGACATTATAGCATGGAGTATGCTTACTTTGTTAAACCGTTTTAGTTCTTAATATTATAGTAATTGATTTTTTAAATAAGATTTTAAAACTCTTTTTAAATTTTAAATAAGATTTTAAAACTCTTTTTAAACTCATTACATCTCGGCCAAGTATTTCATAGTAAATACTAATTGAGAATAGATGAAACATTTCTCTTAATTCATCTAGGGTGATAACTCATCTCTTGATTACTCAAATATCTTCATATAGTTTATACTATACTCAATTTCTGCCTGTTTGTTATCCTTGATTAGGACAACATATGGCCAAGATCAAAACTTATACAACTATCACATGAG
The DNA here is from genome assembly GCF_000002775.5 of Populus trichocarpa. Taxonomy (NCBI): domain Eukaryota; kingdom Viridiplantae; phylum Streptophyta; class Magnoliopsida; order Malpighiales; family Salicaceae; genus Populus; species Populus trichocarpa. The sequence continues at coordinate 14,057,129 of NC_037287.2, read as the reverse complement.
TCTTTTCATAGACAGAAGTGATCTTTCCATATGAAATTTTCTTGCGGGTCAGTTCAGTGTACATATCATCTGATAATCACCTACATATTAGTTCCAAACATTCCTTATACCTCAGTTTATAAGAGCAACTACTTCATATTATAAAAGAATAAATATAATATGAATCAGTCTCAACAACTCTAATGTCCAGTATTAATAAAGCATTGACTAAGAACATTTAAGAACAATGTTTTGATGCATTAAGAATCTTATAATTATAAAAACTTTATAATTTTCTATGCAAAACATTATTTTTCCATGAATTTTATAATTACTCCAGATTTATTAATCAAATATCAGATTTATTAATTTAATATAATTAAATATTAAAAAAAACTTTTATTAATAATAAATGTGTTTTATTACATGTAACCAAATGATTGGTTTTATTACGAAGATAACATATACTTCAGTGGAATTATCATAATAGATGTCAACATGTGAAACAATTACATCACATAATTGGATAATCCTTTCATTCAATCTGAAAGACTGATTGCAAAGGTTTATTTGAAAAGAAGGCCTTTAAGTTGGTGAAAACTAGTTCATGTAATGCTTCAAGTGATTCTGAGGTGAAAATAGCACGGTGTGGAGACAGAACTACATTATCAAGTTCAAATAGCTCTCTGGGAACATCAGGCTCATTCTCAAACACATCAAGGCCGGCGCCACCAATATCTCCCCTCAACAAAAACTGCACCAACACCTTTTCATCAATGAGAGCTCCGCGTCCAACATTGATGATCACCCCTTCCTTTCCCAGCGCTTCTAACACATCCTTGTTGATTATATGGTGAGTTTGTTCTGTCAGTGAACAACAAAGAATGAGAGCATCACTGTCTTCTGCAAGGTCAAGGACATTAGCATGGTAAGAAAATGGAACTGATGGCTTCTTCTTTCGTGAGTTGTAAGCGATGCTACAGCCAAAAGCCTCAAGTCTTTTTCCTACTTCAAATCCAATTCTTCCCAGTCCAACTATCCCAACTCGTTTTCTTCCCATCTGCAATTACATTTATGTTTCTTAAGAAACAATTTACCAATAATAATGTGCTCTATCAAATCCAGTAGTCATACAGCAAAGAAAATGAAGCAATGCTGCCCGTCTATATATACATATATACACAAATCAACAAAGGCAGCGATGCTTTAAATGCCGAATAATATATAATTAATGTCATTTCCTGCGTAACAAGTATTATAAGCACTTAAAAACCTGCATCAAAAGTTAAAATCTCCTTACTATTCCACTACATAGGCATAAGCGTGGCAGGGGAGCAGCTTCTTTGACTTTTTTGCACTGCACCCATAGGTGTGTGCATTGCTAGCTTCCCTTTCCACCCCAATATCAGACTCAATCAATCTATTAGCTAGCTACGTACCTCATATCTCAATAGCAAAAATTAAAGCTATCTTTCTCTAACAAATAGTTCCAAATAATATCAACTACGTACAAAAATCATGATTCCATCTTCATGAGTTCCTGGAATAAGAATATTTCAAAATATCACTTTATTACCTCATGTTGGTATAATTAACTTTAGAATTCTGATTGAAGTTACACTTTACTTTTTTATCAGGCTTAGCAGTCTTTTGGCTGAGGCTTTTAAGGAGATTTAGATCTCGTTTCGTATTATTAATTAATTTCAAAATGGTTTTGGATAAGAACTTCACCATAGCTCTATCAATTATAAACCAACTTCAAGCTAAATTATGAATTCAATCAACAGATGAGTTTAAAGCAAAAAAGATAGAGAAACAAGATAATAAACCTTGAAACCAAGTGAACAGTCTCTCTTAACTGGCCACAAGCCGGCACGAACGAACCGGTCACCAGTAGATATTCTACGGCAAACGTCAATCAACAGTGCCACGGCATGGTCTGCAGCATCCTCCGCAAATGCTGTGCTGGCATTAGTCATAATAATTCCACGGCATCGACATTCCTCTAGATCAATGTGGTCAACGCCAGCACTGGCTGCCACTATGAGCTCCAAAGAAGGAAGGAGATTGAGGGTTTCTGCACTCAGGGGAGTATTGTAGATGCAGATGAGAGCTCTAACAGATTTTGCATGGCAGGAGAGGAAGGAGCTAGCAGGTTCAGGTGAATCAGCTGGATCGAGGAGGTGGAAGTGAGGCTGTAGGATGTCTTTCAGTGGCGAGTTGAATGAAGGGAGACGATGCAGGAGGACTATGGGGAGGTCGTCATTTGACTGAAAGCATTCTTGATTTGCGTATGAAGCCATTGGCAAATCTTGGGTGTTGATGTTATTTCTCTTGATCTTGTTATACGTTCCTTGCAATCATAGTGGTGGCGAGGCTGGTGCTTTTATTCTTGTTGTCCTTTAGTTTTTCCTATATTTTCTTTCCTTTTTTGGGCAAGCCAGGACCTGCTGTATAAAAAAACCACACTACAGTTGTTTACTTCCAAAACTCGAAATAAGAGCATCTCGAAGGGACACACTAAAAGGAAAGTCAACGAAAAAATAAAAAATATTAGTTTAGATTTTCAATGTTTATTTTATTAACAATATTCTAAAACGCGCGTGTGGAGAAATTATTGTAATTTTTCTAATATATTTTGTTTTTGCATTTTTTTTCCATTCCTTGCGTGTTTTTTTTCTTTTTTTTTTTCCATTCCTCACATGCTTTTTTTTTTTATTTTTTTCCCTAAAATTATCTTTGTCAATTTTGTTTTTTTACTATTAAACTGGTTGAAAATTTAGCTTTATAATTTTTTTTTTTGAAACATTGTCGATTGTTACAGTGTTTCTCCACATAGTTTTTGCTTCACTACAGTTTTTTGCTTTGTATTTTTTTTTTCTTTAGTAGGTTGAGAATTTTGCTTTGTATTTTTTTTTTCTTTAAAATACTATAGATTGCTACAGTCATTCTCCACATTTTTTTTGTTATGAATTTTTTTAAAATTATTTCTGTCAATTTTATTTTTTTAATATTAAGCTGGTTGAGAATTATAACTATATATTTTCTTATGAAACACTATAGATTGCTACAATGTTTCTCTGAATGGTTTTTTTTTCATTTTATTTTTTTATATATATTTTTTAAATTATTTTTATAGTTTTTTCTTGAAAACATTATAAATGATAACAATCTTTTCTCATATAATTTTTCTCATATAATTTTTTTTATAAGTTCACGACAACGGATAAATATGCAGCATGGTCATGGCATCTAGTTTTAGTTTTAGAGGGAGGAGGAGATCCATGCAAATAAGAGGCACGATACTTAGCTGAAAACGGATCGTGTTATGAGGTTAGTGGTCATGATCCTGTAACTATTAGCTGGGTCGGCAAGATTGAAAGCTCAGATCTTGTTAATAAACCCTTTTGGCTTGATCTTGTTATATAAATTCCTTCGATTGCAAAAGAAAATGGTCCCATGGAGGCCATTGATGAAGTGCATCTTAAAGAAAATCATATTGACCGGCCGTTTCATTAGGTGAGGAGTCCTCAGTTTTGTACTCCTTCACAGATTCCAGGGGGTCATAGCACAGGCGAAGGAGCCAAGCCATGACGCATATTTTGTTTGCTGCTTGGTGTGTTGTGTGTTGTTGGATTGCATTGCACATGTTGGGGTCTTGTGTAGGGCATAGCAATTAGCAGGCAGAAGTTGTTTAAAGCTAATAGCTATGATAATTTTCTTGACAGAGATACTTTGCCCTTTGACTGCATGTGTTTGTATTAAATTAAACTATAACTAAAACTATAACTAAAACTGTTTAGTGTTTTACTGTAGATTGTACAGTGCAGTCCATAGTAAAACGCTGAGCAACTGCTTTCTTTTTCTTTTTTTTTTTTGTTTTTTTTAAGCTGTTTTTTTTAATGAATATTTTTTTGTTTAATTTTTTTTTTGTTAATGTTAAATTTTTTTCTATTTAGTTATTAAACTTTCATGACACGAGTTTCGAGTTTGACAGGTTAACCCGGATTTTTTTCTGGTTTTTCTTTTTAATTAATTTTTTCATTTATTATTGTAACATATACTAAAAGACATCAGTGTTTTACTGTGGACAGTGCAGTCCACAGTAAAACACTGATGATTTATCTTTTTTTTTTTATTTGTTTTCCCGTTTCTATTTTTTTACACTGATGAGTTTAGTTTTTTTTGGCTGGGCCGCTTTTTTTTTTTTAATGTCTTTCCAGTTTGTTTTTGCTTTTTTTTGTTTTTTTTTTCTTTTAATGAATTTTTTTTGTTTAATTTTGTTTGTTAATGTTAATTTTGTTTTTATTTAGTTATCAAACTTTCATGACACGGATCCCGAGTTTAACGGGTTAACCTGATTTGACAAGTTAACCTGAATTTTTTTTTTGCTTTTTTTTGTTTTAATTAATTTTTTTCATTTAGTTTAGTTTGTTAACGTTGAATTTCTTTCTATTTAACTTCGACTTCCATGACACGTATCCCGGGTTTAACGGGTTGACCTGGTTTTGGACTGCACAGTGCAATCTGCAGTCCAAAGGCTGAGCTGTCTTTTTTTTTCCAATTTTTTTTTTTTGCTTTTTTCTTTGTTTTTTTTTCTTTTGATGATTTTTTTTTTGTTTAATTTAGTTTGTTAATGTTAATTTTTATTTTATTTAGTTATCAGACTTTCATGACACAGATCCCGGGTTTGACAGGTTAACAAGGTTTGACGAGTTAACCCGTAATTATTTTTTTTTGCTTTTTTTCGTTTTAATTAATTGTTTTTGTTTAGTTTAGTTTGTTAATGTAAAATTTCTATTTAATTATAAGACCTTCATGACACGTATCTCGGGTTTGACGGGTTAACCCGAATTTTTGTTTCTTTTTTTCATTTTAATTAATTTTTTTCATTTAGTATAGTTTGTTAATCTTAAATTTTTTTCTATTTAATTATCAGACCTTCATGACACGTATCTCGAGTTTGACGGGTTAACCTGATTTGACGGGTTAACCCAGTTAATTATGGGTTAACCCGGTTAATTCAGATTCTTTTTCTTTTTCTTCACAGTGCAGTCCACAGTGAAAAGGCTGATGTTTTTTGTTTTTTTGTTTTTTCTTTTTAATTAATTTTTTTCGTTTAATTTAGTTTGTTAATGTTAAATTTTTTTTCTATTTAGTTATCAAACATTCATGACACGGATCTCGGGTTTGACGGGTAACCTGGTTTGACGGGCTAGCCCAGTTAATTCTGGGTTAACCCGTTAATTTTTTTTTTCTATTTCGTTATCAAACTTTCACGACACGAATCCAAGGTTTGACGGGTTAACCTGGTTTAAAGAGTTAACCCAGTTAATTCATATTTTTTTTCTTTTTCTTCATTAGTTTTTTTCTTCATGTTGGTTTCTTTTCTTTGTTTTTTCTTTTTAATTAATCTATTTAATTATCACACTTTTATGACACGACTTTGTAGTCAGACCCACATCCATCCACATCCAAAGCTATTGAGTCTGGTATTGCAGTTAGACCCACTTAAACTTGGATCATGCAAGTTTAATATTATTATTAATATTATAAATATTACTCTTGGGTCAGGCGTTGCAGCCAAACCCAAGATTCTTGGGTATAACTTTGTAGAAAGACCTAACACTTTTAGATCTTGGCTTTTTTTGATATTTTTTATGCAAAAAAAATTAACCTGCGGCAACGCGCGGGTCATGCAACTAGTATTTTGGTATGAGCCAAGTGTGTAACATTTCTCTGTAACAAGAAGTTAAGGTTCCACCAACAATTTATTGTGTTTAAATGAACGCATCAATAGTTAAAATTAGATTTTTAATTTTATTTTTTTACAAGCTCTCCAAGTTTTTTTTTTTTTTTAGATTAACGTGGGTGTCCGGGCTAGCTTGCGCGCACCTCGACTAATCCAACAGGCCCTGAAGTTAACGACCATGTAAGCCTCTAGTGGCCATCATATGAGCAACCACATGGCTCGAACCTGAGACCACAGATGAAGCAAACCTTTTAGTCTCAAATTCTTACCACTGGGCCACCATCTAGATGGTTAATTAAAACACTCCGGTTAGAAGAAAAATAAGCTATCCAAGTTCAATTCATGAAAGGAGTGGCCAGGGGATATTTAATTAGAGATTAAGAATGATTATTCTCCTTATAACCCAAAAAAGAAACACATTATATCCGATTAATAAAAAAATAATAACATACCATATATTTTGTGCTATAAAAACCAATGACAACAATGAATCTGTAAAGAAACATATATATATATATATATATAATTTTATTCAATACGTTTTATAGAATGGGTGGTTGGTTGGTTTCTAAGTTATTGGCTGGTCATGGACCTACACTAGGAGGAGGTAGTTGGGGATGCTGAAGGAAACGGGTTCGAAACTATTTGAATATCATGCTGTAAACTATTTCACACCAACCCCACTGCCCTTTTACTTTTCCTCTTGCAGATGTAAACGATGAACACGAAGATTCACTTTATACGGCCCAATGCATTCGTGAACACGAAGATTCACGAATATCATGCTGCAAGTCCTTTATGAGTGTTAGGGTAGCTAGCTTCTCCTTTCAATGTTTCATGGCCCAATGCTAGGACAATTCAACATCATCAAGAAGCTTTCAACCAACTTTGGGGTCAGAAAATTCAATTATTTTTAAGCCCAGAGCCTTGAAGTTGCTTCCAAAACTAAGTAGTCTAGCACTAACATTCACATGACGAGCAACTGTACACGAGAAGATGAAATTTGCACCACAAGTTTTTAAAAAATCAGGATTTGCAAGACTGATCAGCAATCATGTCCCTTGACTTCAATTTGCATGCAGGTCATGCTAGAGGTATTGGCATTTTCCATATATAATATAATGCGGACAAGGATTGATCATTTGTTTTTAGTACAATAATTTTTTTTATTTTTTTTTATTTTAAATTAATATTTTTTTAGTATTTTTAGATCATTTTGATGCATTGATTTCAAAAATAATTTAAAAAAATAAAAAAATATTATTTTGATATATTTTTTAAAAATATTTTAAAAACAATGAGTTTATATTATCCCATATGTTTGCCTGGCCTAAAAGGAGTAGGGCTTTTAATAATTTTGGCCCATTCCTTTCCTGTTTTGACTAGAAGAAGCTCATATTTTCTGTGAATTCAACTCTTGAATTCCTTGTCTGCATCACTGCATGGAGGAGCAAAAAACTAAAGTTAGAAAGGTCCTCGTCTAATCAAGGCATGCTAAAAAGATATTGGCTACTTTTCAGTCTTTACTCTTTACTAGGTCTAGGATTGTATATAATTTTATGTGGTATTTATTGAAGAGCATCCACTATTCCTCCCAGCCCAATTCTTTTCACCTTCTCCAAATTGCAATGGCCATTTTGAAGCTTCTTTAAGAGGAGCACCATACCGGGTATCCTACGGAAAAGGGTTCTTGGCTTTTTCTTAGTTCTCTTGTATGTTCTATGCCAAGTTCTATGCCAAGTAGAATGTTATTTTATCATTTATCTTAGGAAAATGTTATTTCTATATATATATATATATATATATATATATATATATATATATATATATATGTGTGTGTGTGTGTGTGTGTGTGTAAATATCAAAATATTATTCATTGTGAAAAAATTTTACTAGTTTTTTTGTTTAAATTTTATATTTTTTATGAGATTATTTTGTTCTCATAACCTGTATCATATGGTTTGATGAATTTACTCGGGTTAACTTGAATTATAATTTTTTATTTTTTTTTATTTTATCTTTTAATATTGAATTGATCAAGAATAATCCGAGTTATTTTTAGATTTATCAAGTTAATCCATTCATTAAAATATATTAAAGAACAATTTATACTGAAATAAAAAGGTATATTTATAGAAAAAAAAAATACCAATTTATCTCTTCAGTAACATCTACAACGCAGCATGTAAAAGGGAATCATGATCATGTTAGCTTTTTTTTCTCTCTTTTTAGCAACTTCAACAGGATTGTCAAGTCAACATGTAAAATAGCATTTCTCCCGAAATGCTATTTCTGCACATTCTATCAAGAAAGCTGAAACATGGAGAAGGTACAAATAAAAATTGAGCAACGACTATTCCGTCTGTATTTTCCCCTTCTTCCTCTTCAAAAACTGATGCAAGAAAATGGAGCTACTTCAAATCTCAAAGCACCTTGCCCTAGCTTCTCCATTCAAGTGAAGTTTTACGGTCCATGCATGATAAAAACCTATAGCCTCCTTTTCATTCCCTCTTTTTAACTTTACTTTGTGCAAAATGTCCCCTCCTATTTTTCTTTTTCATGTTTTGGGCAATGTCTCCGATTGTCTCTTATTATTTTTTATTTCTTCATTTTCTTTTGTCACTCCATTTTAATCCCCTTCCCTTTTATTCTTTTATTTATTTATGATTTTTCATCTTTTTAGAAATATATAGAAAAATGAGGGTTAAAATCAAGTTATGACATCAATTAATTGTGTTTTAAAGTATAATTTGAATGTATGTTATATCAAAAATTTCTAATTTAATTTTTTTTTTATGTAAATATATTCAAATTTGCCAAGCTCATTCACCAATTTTTTTATAAGCGAGTTATGATATATTCCCTCTCAACTAAGTGATCTTAATCAAATAATTAATATTCTACATACTTTAATTCAATTGTCCAACTAGTGAAAAACCAACAAAAAAGTAAGAAGTTATTGTCGGGTGAAGATTATTTACTTATATTTGCATGGTTAAATGCAAAAAGAGATCCAATCACAGAAGTTGATTAACAAACAAAATATTTTTGAACTTGAGTATATGCTTACTTTATAAAGAATGGAGGAAATTTAAACAATCATTTGCAAGTAATTAAGCATCTTAAGTTGATGATAAGAAATAAATAGAGAAATTGATAAATTTATTGTTGTTACCCAAATTGAAAATTGCCATCAAAGTGGAATAACTAAAGAATTAAGGGTAATTTTAATATTCATTTCCATGTTAAATTATTAAATATTTTTTTATCATATTGAATTTGTCTTATTTTTTTATCAGATTAATGATGCTCGGTAAATGTATGCTTCTTGTATTAGCAAACGATTTCAATTTGAACATCATTGGGGTATCTTATAAAAAAAAACTCAAATGACAACATAAATGTGTAAGTCAACAACAAAAGTCAAACAAAAAAACAAAAAGGTCATACCAGTGCGAGTTCCGTTTCATCAACTCCATTTACTCCCGATTCTGTTAGTTTAGGACAAGATAATGAACTATTAATTTATCAAGATAGGCCAATTAGTCAGAAGACTACAAATAAACAACTTAAACATAAACAAAGTGAGGAGAAAGTTGGAGAGAAAACTATAACAAATCTCTTACAACAATTTAAGGATACTTTAATTGAAATTAAAAAAAAAAAACAAATTAGAAAAGTTATGTTAGAGCAATAAGTTATAATGATACAACAAAGTCAGGAGAGAAAAAAATTAGAAAGGATTAAGAAAAAAGATAAAATTATGAAAATAGATATTTCTAAGTTGGATATGATTTCTGCAACCTATTTTGCAAATAGAAAGTTAGAAATTATACAAAAGAGATATTTTAATTTTTAATCAACTAGATAGATGTATTTTTAGGCTAATGTATTTTTAATTATTAATGTTGAAATTTCTTGATTATTTTAAACTTGTTGATTAATATTTAATTTTACTTTGATATCAATTCATAAGACTTTTTTCAAATTCTTCTAATATACAACAATAAATAGAATTAATTAACTTGAAAGAGTATAGAAATAAAACAATATAAAAATACTAGAAAATCATAATAACATAATAAATTCAAATTTAATGATTCTACTCGTTACTATGTTGTTGTGATAGATATTCGATCAAGTCTTCTTAAAGTTGAGAGCCAGTTTTTCTATTCTTGATTCAATTACAAATTTAAAGAAAATTATTTAGTTCTAGTATTTTACCGCATGATACTAATATAGAAAAATTTACTTCACGTTTATGATCAAATACAAAGTTCATATTTTATCTATGTATTTTAGATTTGACAAATTAGAGGTTGTATTTTATGATTTTGTCTAACTTTATCCTTGTATTTTAAATTTAATAAATATATGCTTCCTGACCCTGTAAAGAGCCCCTAAAATTGCATAAATACTTAATCCATAAATTATTAAATATAAAAATAAAACATGTAAAAATTGACTGTATTTTAAAAATTCTGACCCACAGCTAAATCCATAATATTTATTTTTAAAAAATTTTAAGTTAAGGTTAAATATATAAATATTACACATGACCTCAATATTTGTAACATCCCTGAAAGAGAACACCCAAACGTTCAAACAAAAAAATATGTGGAGTCAGAAAAGCAGAGAAGAGAGGAAGGAAATAAGAGGAGAGCGGGTCATGGAGAGCAACAAAAAGAAGAGAACATCATCATCATCATCAACAACAACAACAGTAAGCAAAGAGGAGGTAATAGCCAAACTGAAAGACGATGGTGACTTCGACAATCTCCGTCTCAACATCATCCGCAAGCTCAAAGACAATGTACGATCGAATCTCTCTCTCTCCTCCCTAGGTTTTTCTTCGTTGCTTTTAATTTAATCACTGACGTTAGAATTGATATGCCAACCCAATGAAAGAATGATTTATCATAAAGCAGTAGTGATTAAGGAATCTGTTGATTAAATTTTTTAAAGGGAGTTTTCTTATTTCATTAATAAATTTTAATGCAAAAGCAGTGTAATTGTTTAGTAATTTGGGAAAGGATGGAGGATTGGAAGGGAGAAAGGATAGGTACTAATCCACCCACCCACTCATCCAATTAGGTTTTTGATTAGAAGGGAAGAGAAGAGAAGGAAACCAATCCTCCCCACTTCCCTTCCTACAAAGCGAGTGTAAATATTTAGTAGTTGGTTTGTGTAATTATACTCCTTTACAATATGAAAACACTGAACTTTGTTTAACTTTATGGACACTGGCTCCGGCAAAACATTGGAGAGTGGGATTGCAGGGGATATTTTGGTTTGAATCTTGACATTATGCATTTTGCTTGATCTGTAGCGCTTTGGCATGGGGAGTGTTTTTATTTGGATTTGCATAGATTCTCATCATTAACGTATAAGACCTCTATCGGTATCCCCACCAAACTGAACTTTTGTATAAGGTGAAAAGCTGGATAGTCTTTTATCCTCGTTGCCACTAACTACTCTGAAGCATGTGACAACTGACTTGGAATTTGATTAAGAAAGGTCTGTTTGAAGCATTTGGTGTGGTCTTGTGCTTTCTTGTTACTTCATCAGTATATCTAAACAAAAGTTTTGACTGGCAGGAAGAGTTGCGCAACAACATTATTTCCATTGTGAGACATTCAGCAACACTTAATCGTGCTGGTGCTGAAAGTATGAAACCCCGACAGCTTTTTGATGCCTTATACGATGAGGTTGGGTAAGTTTCTCATTTTTCTATGCTGCTTGATGATTTTGAATAGAGTACTTGGAGGGGCTACCAATCTTCTATGCAAAGTGGGGTTCTAGCATATCTGCACAAAATGTTTGATTGTTTTCTATGGTTTCAGAGATTTGGTTTTGTGAACTTTATTTTTTATTTTGGAGAAATTTCAGAATTCAAGTTCAATTCTTTGGCAAAGAAATTGGAAGCTATTCAACTATTGAATTGATTTGAGTCTTGAAAATGCTTTGTATTTGATGATGGTTGCTGTGTTATGTTTGTAATCACTAGGAACAAACTGACGAGCCAAATTTCTGATGGTGTATGGGAAGTCATTAGATCAGCTGATGGAATGAAAAATGAAATCACAGAGACAGTGCAATCTGTCTATAATAAATTGGTCAACCCTGAAAGGAAGGATGACGGTGAATCATCTACTCATGGTGCAATGGTAGTTGAGAATGGAACTAACTATAAAGGTCTGGTAAAGGCATCAGCTGTATCAATGGATGATAACTTGTCTAGTGACCCAAAAGAACCACCAGGCTTCTCTCTATCAAACAATCATCAGAACAGTAACCATGAAAAGAGAGAACAGCTGCAGCTGCCTATGCCATGTGAAGGTCCTCCAGAAGCAAAGAAGAAAAGGCCCAACCATTCAGAGGACATGCTGAAGGTGAATGATGTTGATCTTGCCCCACCAGGCTTTTCTGCAGACGTTGAGCCAAAGGAGCCCTGTGACAGCAGTGATGAAGACCCTGATGTGCCTCCTGGATTTGGTTGACATGTCACATGATTAAGTTTGTCACGGCTTTTCTTGGATCAGAATGTTTGATGGAGACCATATGATGGATGATTTAGGGGTGGGGGTTTCCAGAGCATTCATTTTCCCTTGTACCTAAACTGAACACAGTTTGAGGTTATGCAGTCCAGAAAGTTCGGATGTTTCTCCTGCTATGAGGTTTTCTGGCATCTAATCTCCAATTTGGAAAAGATACTTGAAGCTTTTGTGGACTAGTAAGTTGTTAGAAGCTTGGTACAACTTGGTATTTTCTCATTTGTTTCTTGGATCTGGTTGAGCAAACTCCATGGAGATTATTGATGAAGCATGGAAACACTTGTCTCCTGAACTTTGAGGGTTTCATCATGGTGTTTTCTTTGTTACTGTTTTTGCCTATGATAAGTGCTATTATTCAATCAACAAAATTGTCAATTACAGACAACTTCTGGTCATGCCCTATTGCTTTCTTTTTGCCTATGCTTCTGAAACTTTCTATTTATTGTGGAGCATTATTCAAAGACCTTTAGATTCAGCTTCTTTGTATCTGATGGCATGAGTGTGTACAAACATATTGTACAGTGGTCCAGCAAATGGGTGCAAAGAAGTCAGAGATATGTCCTGTGCTATTCCCTGTTTACGGCAAGTTTCATGCTCCCTGTGCTCTAGTTCCGTAATATGGTATGTCTTCATGTAACATTTGGCCACGGAAGGCTGTAGTGCCACTACTCTGTAGTTTTGTTGGACGAAATATCTTTTGCAATTTCCTGTGAGAAAAAGTGTTTTTGGTGGTTGCTTTAACTATTGTTGTAATCTGTACGTGCTTTATCCAACATTCTTTCTGATTGGAAGGTAATTTTCTTTTGTTTCTCCTTTTGTTTTTGTTCATGTGAGAAAGAGAACATTTGAAAGAGAGTGCTTCCAGTTATCAGAATATGGCAATGACCGATTCCCTTGACATCTCCCTATGAATGTCTAGGTTCCCACATTATGCTGGTATGGCAATCAGTGAGTTCCCCACATTATGCTGGTGGGGTTTGGCTGTGGGAATAACTAATGTTGGAAATAAAAGGAAAGAAGCAAGAGTTTACTGCTGCAAGAAAAAATGAAAACTTTTCTTATTCTCTCTTTTCATCTTAAATCCAAAGAAAAAAGAAACTGGATACAGGACATCTGGTGTGAATTGAGTTTTAGTTTCAGAGTCCAAATTTATACCACTGATAAGAATCCATAGATGCATCTTTTCCTACTTTAAACTTACAGCAATTGGACTCCTAACAGTGTATTTAGCAGACGCCCATACTATGTATCCTTGAGCAGTTTCACTGATTTTGCCACCATATTCAGTGCGAGAGAACGCTACGGAGTATGTTGCCTTCTGATTCACCTTTGAAAAGTAGAGTTTGGAAGGCTTGACAGTCACATCAACTCCTGGTGGGGAAACGATGGCCACTTCATAAGCTGAATTTACATCGCCAACGTTTGTCACAGTCCTTGTGAATGTCTGCGAAGGTCCCAAAGTGACAGCAAATGAAGGGTAGTTCAGCTCACCTTCAGGAATGCTTGGTTTTTCTGAGCATTTAACTTGCTCATGCACAATTATGCTAACTTCGTTATCTGCGTAGCCCAGACCGCATAGGTAAGGAATGTAATCATCAGGTTGGATGTCGTAAACTAATCCTGGGTTGTTTGCTCTTGATGGATTAACGTGGCCTGCCCCAGTGGCAAAGACGTCAGCAGGTTGAAGTGTTTGGTCGACAATGAGTTTGCCTTCCATGTTTAGGGTATCAGCAGTAGTCATGATGGCCGATTTGATAGCAGCAGGTGACCAGTAAGGATGAGAGCTCTTGAGCAAGGCGGCGATGCCACTAAGATGTGGGCATGACATTGACGTGCCAGAAATTATGTTGAAGGTTGATTTTGAGTTCGTATTGTTGTCAAGAGGGAATGGCCATGCAGCTAAAATGCTCACTCCAGGCCCAATGATGTCAGGTTTCAGAATTCCCGGGCTTGCCAGGCTGGGGCCTCGTGATGAGAAGGAAGCAACAAAAGGAGATGATGAGTCTCCAATGACAGTTCCTTTAAATAGGATCGTTGCCATCGGTGCCTGTGTTGAATTTATATACGCTTTGATCTTCAGCCCTGCAGCAAAGCTGACATGTGTTGCAGGAAGAACATGAACATCAGCGTTGGTGCTAAAGCCATCGGCTTCTTCATTCATGAGTATCATGGCAGCACCGCCGGCGTTTTTCACTTCTCCCCCTTTAGCAATTCTGCCTATTCCCCCTCCTCTCTCGCACAAGACTATTTTTCCTTTCACATCCATACCTTCCAATGCTCCCTCACCACATAAAGAGGAATTTGGTTTACCGCTCATGCCAGCATAAACTAGAGGTAATAGTGTTGAAGGGAAGTTACTATGTTGGGAGAGGGATTCACCATCAATTTGTTCACCATTTCCAAGCCTTGCAGTAGCAGAAAATCTTCTATCTACAGTGCTTGCTCCAACTGTTAGTATCCACGGGGCTTCATTAGATAATGTGCCGTTGAAAGGGCCAGAATTTCCAGCTGAACAGCTTACAAATATTCCCTTTTGAATTGCTGCAAATGATCCTATGGCAATAGTATCATTAAATAAAGGAACCGAATCTTCACCAAGGGAAAGTGAGAGCACATCAACACCATCCTGGACAGCTGCATCAAGCCCAGCTAATATATCACTTTCAGGACAATCGTCCCCAGGGTCACCAAAGCACACTTTGTAAATTGCTAAATGAGCGTGAGGCGCGATTCCAACTGCTGTGCCTCTGGCATTTCCTAGCACTTCAGCATCTTTTACAAAGGCACCAGCAGCTGTGCTTGCTGTGTGGGTGCCATGTCCATCTACATCAATTGGTGGTTCAGTTGCTGCTGATCCCTTCTTGGCTTTGGCTGCAATATTGAACGACCTTGCACCAATGAGTTTGTTGTTACAGTCTGAAGCGTTAAAATCGCACCTCCCTTTCCATTTGGCAGGAGGTGGTGGCATTCCTTCATCACTGAATGACGGGTGGCTGGGGAAGATTCCACCATCTAGTACTCCAATGATCACTCCCTTTCCAAAATTCGATTCTTTCCAGAATCCCAGTTCCTGATGCAAACCCAAGAAGCGGGGGGTATGTGTTGTTTGTAGATGTAATATCCTTTCAGGCCGTGCTGAAAGAAAGCCATCCTTCTCTTCCATGCTTTTCACTTCCTCCTGTGTCAATCTTGCTGCAAAACCACTCATTACATTTTGGTATGCGTAAAGCATGCGTTGTTGCTTCTCCGAGCTTGCTGTGCTAACTGGTAAGAACGATTGGTACCAACTCTCGAGATCTTCAAACTCTGCCATAGTTCTGCCTTCTGGTTTTGCGACATGGACAATGTAGTTTAATAAGGTGGTCTTTTCGGTTATTTTAGTTGTGTGCTGAGTAGCTTGAGCAATCTCAGGACAGAAGTTAAGCATGAAAATTAGTAGGAGTAAAGGAATGATAGCCATAGCTGTAAACAAGTTAATTTTCTTCATGAAACAGAAGGAAAAGATACATATATTTATGGCAACTGGGTTGTGTTCCTATGATCGGTTCAAGACCAACATATATAGTAGTAGGGAAAAAAGAGAGAGATCCATGGCCGGCATATTCAGAAGAGTTTGTCAGTGTGAATCAAGCTTTGCTACTGCAGTATCATGGATTATATATGGAATGTCCTGCTGCTTTTGTTTTTATTGTTGCCTTCTTAGTTAAGACGGCAACATGAAACGTCTTTTAGTCTGAAATACTTTTTTTTTTTTTGATAAAACAGATATTTAAATTGAGTGAAAACAAAACTTGATAATTCCACTAACATTCATATTTTAATATTTAAAAAAAATTGCAAAGTGTTCTCCTATTAGTATTATAAGTATTTATAAATTCTTTTACTTAAAGGAGTCCGCTTTTCATAAAATATATATATTTACAAATACTTTATCTAAATTGTAAGAATATAAATCAATTCACATGCATTGATAAAATTTATGAATCGTTTTCTGGTCATGGATATATATTATTCTACCATACTTGCCGCTTAAAAGAAATGGACCTTCATCACCATGCAAAACATGATACTCTGACCTGGTCTTCAAGTTCCCGAATCTATTGCTTTCCATGCCTCATTCTGATGATTTCCTTCTCATTGCGTTTGTCTCCGTGTACATATTTAGCATATATGTTTCCAGAATAAGACTTCATGCAAAAATCTGGAGATGGAATATTTCTGCGGCATCAGTCTTTACCACCCTTAAATATTGACTAAGTCTTGATTTTGCTTTCTTTCCCCTCTAGCTATTGTATTTGTAACCTTTAGTTTTTAGCTCTTTCCGAGGCAAGATGTGTTTAGCCGAATCTGAAATTTGAAAGCAGACCGAAGCCCAGTCCGTCATAAATCAGTATATGCCTTCATGCCGAAACAGGGAGCTTTTCACATCCTCTAGATGTATATGACAAATTTTTCTCGGGTAGAGAAGGCAGGCCGTAGAATATTTACCGTGCAAGTTATGTGGTGTGTCTGGTTAAATTTTTCTTCAAATATAAAAAAATATATTCGGATATTATTAAAAAAAAAATTCAGTGGAAAAAAATTTTAATTTATACGAGGATTGATGTGATATAACTCGGTTAACTTTGTGGATTCAAAAGCAACTCACACGATCCGTAAAAATATAATTTGACTAAAAATAATTTTAAAAGATAATATCTTTTTTTAATATTAAGATAACAACATACTAGATTGACTTGGGTCAACCCGAGTTAACATGTCAAATATGTGATCTGAGTTATGAGACCATGATAACCTAATAAAAAATAAATTAAAACAAATTATAAATCCTAATTTTCAATCAACCCAATGTTAAAAGATGAAATTAAAAAAAAATAAAAAAAACCTAAAAAAGTGAACTGAGTTAATTTATCAAACCCACGACCCAGGTCATAAAACCAAGTTAACCTCATGAAAAACAAATCGAAACAAATTACGAATTTCAATTCCCAATCAGCTCAATATTGAAGGATGAGATTAAAAAAAATTAATTAAAAAATAACATAAAAATAACTGAGTCAATCCGCCAAACTTAGGATACAAGTCAGAAATTAACCTTTTAAATCCTAAACTTCTTCATGAAATTTGAATAACTTCATTATAAAACAATTCAAAACAAATTATATATACAGTATAACCCCTCTTCCTATTTCTCTTTTAGTTTACAGTTACTGTAAAGAATCTCGTGAAATATAACGCCTCAAGTTCTTATGCTGTGCACTCCTTTCGGCACTCAACCCAGAGATTGGTTATGTTTACACCGTTAAACCTCAACACGTAAATGGAACTGAGAGATATGTTACATAGGATGCTCAAATAAGGCCATATTATTCCTGGAGCACTAAATTTGTGAATTAAAGTGAAGGATAGAGAAAGGAGGAGGAAGACGAAGGAAGATAAATTTCTTTGGAACTTCAGCCTGTGATTTTCTAACAAATATGACAGCAAGTATGATAATAGATCCGCGACCTCCTTGCCCTCAGCAATTTTAACAGGCCACCATTGCTACTTTCTCAATAAGGCCTTCCGGATGTATCTCTAGATCTTCAAATACTACTGGGGAGCTTTGAAAAGTGTCTCGTTATAATATGAACTCATCTCAAATAAAGAAGATTATAATATGTTTTTACAAAATCAGAATCAGAGAAAGATCTGTACTAGGCTATAACAAAAGCTGCATAAATGTTTGCCAAGGTTAACCGTAAGGAAAACTTATCATGGTGTCTCTTTAACGCTAAGACATTATCAATCAACAGTCAGGGACCCAACTGACAGCAGCAAAAAACCCTTACAGCGGAGAGATTCTGATACTCAGTATTATCTAGGTTCTGGCAGCCCGGCATTAAATTACAAAGTCAAATCAATATGAAGGTATGGATTCCAGTTCCAACACAAAATGCCACGGCAAGCAACTCGCATGCGTTGGAGGTGACAAGCAGAACCTAGCCATTGATCGAGACATCGAGTTCTCAGTTATCATTTTAAGTTATTATATCTACTTGGGGACTGATTGTAAAATTCAGATAACAAGTATACTAACCGTTTTCACAAGTAAAACTATCATTTTTACGAGTAAGTTTTCTGATTTTTTTTTAAATTTATTTATACTAACTTTTTTTCTGAATTTTTTTCTACAAGTAAAGAAAAAAAAAAAGGGCTCTTATGTCCAAGAGATCAAGGTAAAAGTAATTTAAGCTCGAGTGGAGTTTTTTTAACCTATAAAAATTGATGTAAGAGGTTTTAGCAATAAAAATCTTAGTTATTTTTATTTTTTTTATTTAGTTTAGAAAATTATATATTATACTTAATAATTATATTTTTTTTTTCTATTTCTAACTTATATATGCTCGTCGTAAAACTTACGCCGGACAATGATTCTCAATGGTTTCTTTTTACAATTATTTTCATGTATCTCAATAGTCATTTTTATCAAGGAATTGACTCGGTTCCTGAGTTTTTTGTAGTTTTCTATTTATAAAAAATATTAATAGTAAAAGTATTTTTTATTTATTTATACCTAAGAATAGACTCATGAATGGTAATACAATGTCTTTTTGTTGCCTGAGAACGACTTCTATGGCACAGTCACTTGCATCAAACACCAATTCGAATGGGAGTTCCCAATCTAGTGCACAAATTATTGGGGCTGAAATGAATTTTTCTTTCAAAAGGTTAAACGCTTGCAAACAATCATTAGAAAAATCGAATCCGAACTCAGGAGATGAAAATGCAAAAGAACAGATCATTATTCTCATTGAGTCGACACCACTGTTCCAGAAGATTTGTAATCTTCTTGTTTATTTGACGGAACCTAAACAGTCTCAAACAAGCTTGTCGATTTCAGCTAGAAATAGAATACTAACTCACTCATCAGACCTAATAGGAGTTTTCATGGCTGATCAGAGATTTGTCTCTGCCATTTTGTCCGGCACCTAATCTTCATTGGAGAAAGAAACCAATATTTGGCTTCTAATTGAATGCTTATCTGAAACCCACCTGATATATCCTTGACCTATTGGATCATTGTTTGACTCAGATGTTGCAGTAAAAGTCACAGAGTATGTTGCAGTCTGTTCTGTGTTAGTGAATATAATGTTTTTAGGTGTCACGGTAACATTTACCCCTGGTGGTGGATCGACGAAGGCAGTGTAAGATGAGTTGGGAGGGCCAACATTTGTTACCGTTCTGGTATAGGTCTGAGTTGCGGGATTAGGCCCATACACGATTGAAAAGGAAGGATAATTCAGTTGTGCTTCTAGTATGCTTGACTCTTCTGAGCAGTTGACTTGGCGCTGCACAATGTAGCTTATGTCTTTGTCTGGGTAACCCAAGCCACATAGGTAAGGGATGTAATCATCAGGCTGGATATCATAAACAAGACCAGGATCACTTGCTTTTGATGGGTTAACTTGGCCTGCTCCAGTGGCCAATATATCAGCAGGTAAAAGCCTCTCGTCCAGAATTGGCTGGTTGCCAAGGTTTACTAAATCAGCAGTAGTCATGATAGCAGATTTGATGGCAGCAGGAGACCAGTCAGGGTGGGCACTTTTCAGCAGAGCAGCAATGCCACTCAGATGTGGGCAAGACATTGAGGTGCCTGAGATAATGTTAAATGTGGACTTCGTATCTGTCTTGTTCTCCACAGAAACTGGCCATGCTGCTAGAATGCTCACGCCAGGGCCAATAATATCGGGTTTCAATATGCCTGGGCTTGCCAAGCTTGGGCCTCTAGAGGAAAATGAAGCAACCGTCGGAGCAGTTTTATCACCAATTTTAGTTCCAAGAAACATGATTGTAGCTGTTGGAACTTGTGTTGAGTTTATGTAGGCTTTGATGCTCAACCCAGCTGAGTAACTCACATGTGATGCAGGAAGTACATGAGCATCTGCTAAGGTGCTATAGCCACTATCCTTGTCATTCATAAGAATCATAGCAGCACCACCGGCATCCTTCACAGCTTGTCCCTTGTCAATTCTTGCTATCCCACCACCTCTCTCACAAAGAACTATCTTGCCTTTGACATCTATATCTGTCAATGATTCTGGTGCACAAAATGCTGCTGATTGAGAACCATGAGCACCTGCATAAACAAGACTCATATATGGAGGTGAATTTGACTGGAAGAGGGATTCGCCAAAAAAATGATTGGAATTCCCAAGCAACACATCTGCTCTTATGCTTCTATCAATGGTGCTTGCTCCAACAGTGAGAATCCACGGGGCCTCATTTGATAAAGAACCATTATATGGACCTTCATTCCCTGCTGAACAACTAACGAAAATTCCCTTCTGAGTTGCTCCAAAAGCTCCCACTGCAATTGAATCTTCAAAAAAAGGCGCTGAGCCACCACCAAGGGAAAGCGAAAGCACATCCACACCATCCTCAACAGCAGCATCCATTGCAGCCAATATATCACTGTCTGCACAACCAAAATCAGAGCAGACTTTGTAAATGGCCAGGTGAGCCAGAGGCGCCATACCAACTGCTGTGCCATTAGCATTGCCAAACACACTGGCATCATTTACAAAATTTCCAGCTGCTGTGCTGGCCGTGTGAGTCCCATGGCCTTCTTCATCGAATGGTGGTGCAGCTTTCGATGAAGTAAAATCTCTTGCACCAATAAGTTTGTTGTTACACACAGTTCCGTTGAAGTTACATTTCCCTTTCCATTTGGTTGGTGGAGGAGGCACTCCTTCATCACTGAATGAAGGGTGATCCGGAGATATTCCAGTGTCCAAAACCCCAATAATCACTCCCTTTCCGTAAGTTGAGTTTCTCCAAAATCCTAAATTTTTTTGCAACCCCAAGAAGTTTGGACTGTGAGTTGTATGTAGAGATAATATCTTTTGGGGCTTTGCAGACAAAAACCCATCCTTATCTTCCATAGCTTTTGCTTCTTCTGCGGTTAGTTTTGCAGCAAACCCAGTGGCGACATGTCTGTAAGAATACACCATGCGTTCCTGGTGGTTTGAACTTGGAATTGTAACTGGTAAAAATGACTTGTACCAGCTGTCCAGGTCATCAGCAGAAACTCCCTCCTCTGGCTTCTGTACAAAGACAATGTAAGTTTCAAATTTGCCTTTTTGACTAGTCTCCGAAGTTCTTAGTGGTTTCCCTTCATCAGTGTATGCTTGAGAGCTAAACATGGAGATGAAGCCAACAAGAAAGACAATCACCATAGTTGGCAACAGTTCAGACCTATTGTTCTCCATTCTAGTGAAAGAGCTAGAAAATGATTGAAATTGTGAATCAATGGACAAACCTAAACACACATTTATGTAGCGTAGGGGAGAGAGTTTGCATATGGAAATGAACGATGGCCGGCATATAGGATGATGGACGTGTCAATTCGTTTCTATTTTACATATTTGCTATATGCAGCCGGAGGTGTATGATCTTGGTAACACCATCCTGCTTGTCTATGCAGTTAACGAGGTGTAATTGCGATTGATCTTATGCGATATGCTTGATTGACCTTGGGATGTTCGTCTTAATCTTGTTTTTCACCATTCCAGGTCATTGCATCTCCTTTTTTTTTATTTTTTTTTCCTTCTTTGAATACAACTAAGAGAACAATACGGCAACCAAAGACGAGCCAAAGGAATAAATAAGCTGTGGGAGACAAAAGGTCGATACTTGATAGAGGGCCAATCCAAATATCGGCATAACATAAAACTGATAACAATAAAGGATTAGCTGAAGGACTGCAGCAACAAAAACAGAAGCAGGAGGAGTTACATTATCTGGAGCAAGAGGTGCACATAGCCACAAACAGTAACATTTATAGCAGCAGCTGCGGCTGCACAGCAATATAATGCATCCTTATTTTGAAACCAGAAATCATCTGAGGCAGATAATTGTTGCACGCATAGAAGTACCGGTAAAACATATTCGGGAAGAAACCTTCAAGCACCAAAAAAGGCAGCTACTTCATATTAGAACAAGAGTTCAGCAGGCAAAAAGGAGGGGGAAGGAAAAGCATCTGGGGAGAAGCCTGTGAACACTTGATCTGAGAGAACCATCAAAATAGACCACCAGAAAACGCAAGAAATATAATTCACCAATGGAGAGCACAAGCAATACAGCAATGAGCCAAGGCAGCAACTACAAGAAATTGTTTCAAAGGCACCATGTTGAGAGCTCAATAGTACTTGTCAGAAACAGAACCTGCTGCAAACTTACACATAAAACAAGGACAAGCAGAATAAACTTCCACAAAAGGTGCATCCAGGACTGGGAGATCAGAACAAAATCGCAGCATCATAGGATGCATCAAGTGTGAACAAAAACGGGAAGAAAAAAAAAAGAACACACAAGATGATGTAATTTGAAGAGCATTTGCACCAGGAAGTAAGGAACTTTGTTGTTTATCATTGAAAATACTTTGAAACTAGGCACAAGAACAACAACCTTCGGCGGAACAAAATACATTTTTTTCTTTATTCAGATTGCCATCTCTAACAGCAAACGTTGCCTAATCTTGTACTGACACCTTATCCTCAATCGAGGCCGGAAACAAAATCAGGCCCTTCTAACCAATGCCGAACAGGAACCCATCTCTAGTAAACTGGAAGTAATATTGCTATCCGCTTCACATTATAAGTCGCCATACCCAGTATGAGTTTCATTGCAAACATGTCCACTCTCATGCTGCCTTGTTCATGAAACTCCAATTTTACAACAAAACCCTTTTATACTCAGTCAATTAAAATAGGTGACAGGCAACAAAGTCACTAAACTAAACTAATCTAACAAAATTATTATCAGCTGTAACTAAAGTTCTTCTAACATTATCAAATTGGGCACAAAATCCACAATTATAACATTGAAAATTGTTCTTCAAAATAAACCCCTAATCTTACAACAAAGCTTTTTTACATACAGTAAGTTAACCAAAAAAAAAAGGGATCAATTTCATTGTTGATTTATCAATTTATTAATCATCAATAATCCTCCGGTGCACGCTTACCCTTCTTAATCTTCTCAAGCTGAACCTGCGTCTCGGTGAAGATCCTCATCCTTTCCATCTCCAAATCCTTAGCAAATTTCATCCTTTGCTTCTCCAAATCCACCATTTGCTTCAACTTCTCGCTCTCTACCCTCTCATAAACCTCCCCAAACCTCTCTATTGCAAGTGCCAATCTCTTAATCCCCTCTCCTTCCACGTCCTCCTCCGCTCTCTCCCTCTCCCCTCCCTCAAACTCCTCATCTTCATCCTCCTCGCTATCAGATTCCACCGCCGCCGCCGCTGCTGCCATTGCCGAATAATTCCTCCTAAAATAATCATCGTCCACCGGTAAAGGCCTCTTCTGCGGCAAAGCCACCGCCAGAGCCGGCGGCTGCGGTGGTGGAGTAGAACTAACCTGAGGAGTCCTCCGGTAAGACGGAGGCAGCGGAAGAGCCACCGGAGGAGACGGTGAGAGATGTTTCTTACCGGATGAATTAAAATTGGATCCAATCAAAGCGTCAAGCCGTTCAAAAAAGGGCCAAGACGACGTCAGGGTTCCGTTGGAGGAAACGACATGAGATTTCTCGATCTTGTATTTCTTCTTAATGGTGTCGATCCGGTTCTTGCACTGGACGTCAGTACGGTACGTTTTCTTGGTGTGGCCGTGAAGCGCGTTGACGGCATCAGCAACATCTTGCCAGTCTTTTTGACGGAGATTGCCTCTGTTAAGCTCGAGATAACGGCGTCCCCAAGCATCAACAAGAGTAGAGGTAGCTTCTTCACTCCAACAATCTTCACGGATTGGTAATGGACGAGAGTGTGGTGTCGTTGACGGAGTAACAGAAGATGACTCGATCAGATCTCCCATGATAGTCGTTGATTGAGAAGGTTGTGGTTGGTGGCTGTTTGGTTTGGTAATTAGGTTTTGGTGTGCTTTGGGTTGAGGAATATTAATTTGTGGGAGAGAGAGGCGAGGGAGATAAAAGGGGAAGGGTGGGATGACTTCGGTGCGGCGAAGGTGACGCGCCGGACAGTACTAGTTTTGGTTTTGGACAACGCGAACAACAATAGTCTTCGGGACGACGTGTCGGGCTGGGACATATCGTGCCGAGTCGGTCCGACCAATAATAGGATTGTTTTGTGTTCAGATTTTGCATAACGTTAGCCCTCCTCGTTATTCTGACTCGGATCCCTTGTACATTAATAACTTGCAATATTTATACCAAGGAAAAAAAAAAACAGAAGAAGAAGAAGAAGAGGGGTTTATAAAATAATAATAAATCCATCCTCTTTATACCAAGAAAATCTTGCACGTTTTGATGTTAAATCATGGTCTTTTTTTCAATGTTTTAGAACTAAAAAAATGGCAGGAATGATTGGCAAAGTAGAATCTGAAATAATTTATTCAAAGGATGAAGAAAACGAAAAGATATCTGAAATAATCAGTCTTCCTTCCCTCTCTGCAGCAGCTCCATAACTAGAGAGTGATATAGCACTCGCTATATATAGGGAGTAGTACTGTAGACAAAGCCACAGTAGAGAGCCCTTTGGAGAACATCAATGCTGCGGGTAAAACATGTATTTTCTAGCTATTATAGCTAGAGAGCTTAATTAGAGAGCAACAATGTGGATGCTCTAATGGAGCCTGACACCATAACAGGGGCAGGTCGATAACATCTCGAATCCATTGTTACTAAACCTTGCTTGGGTTGATTTGGTTAACAGATAAACCCTTACAGATTTTATTAAAAATTATTAAGAAAAATTTTAAAACAATATAAATGAATGTAGATAATAAAAAAAATAAAGTATATATATATTTATTCCGTTTTGAAAACTTAAAAATAATCCATCTAAATATAATTCTTAGTCAAAAATAAAACAGATAAGAATCAAGTTGTTGGCTTCAAGGAAAGAAAGTAACAAATTCTTAGAAGCATATGCCAAAAACATATAGCAGACATACTGGTATTGGAGGCAGGACGATACAGAAAGCTACGAGTCTCGGATTTACAAGCTATGATTATCTCATATTCTTTCTAGGTAACGAAGACTATTTATATTATTTTCTTTAATTTCCTAGAATTATTATGACTTTATTTAATTTGATACTTAAGTTTAGATTTCTTTATAAATAAGGAAATTAAA
Source organism: Populus trichocarpa (assembly GCF_000002775.5). Classification (NCBI taxonomy): domain Eukaryota; kingdom Viridiplantae; phylum Streptophyta; class Magnoliopsida; order Malpighiales; family Salicaceae; genus Populus; species Populus trichocarpa. The sequence continues at coordinate 14,031,709 of NC_037287.2, read as the reverse complement.
CTCAACTTATAACATAAAATCTTCACGTATTATATCAGGTATTATTAATTAAAAATTATTTAGTAGGTGGTTCAGTAGTAAAAATTTTAGATTAAGAGGTTTGCTCTCCTATAGTTTCAGGTTCGAGTCCTGTAGTTGCTAATATGATGATCACTATAAACTTATATGGTTGTTAAATTCAGGGCCTGTGGGATTAGTCAAGATGTGTGCAAACTGGTTTAAACACCAACGTTAATAAATATATATATATATATATATGTATATATATATATATATATATATATATATATGCAGTTAAATGTAAAGTATTATTAAAGGCAAAATGTTATAAAAGATCAGGTAATCCCCCTCCTTTTTTTTCTTATCAATCCTTCTCTCTAGTTTATTAGCAAGCTGGACACCTTCTCTTTATCTTGAAAATGAATGTTTATTCTCCACCCTCGTGAACTGTTATGATATCAGGAGCTTAAATAGAAAACTTCAAAATATATAGGAACTCAAATAGACATTTAGATAGATTATAAACATCAAAATTGTAATCATCTCCTGTTTAAATAACAATTCTGGATATATAGAAAGGTTAATTAGTCTTCCTGTTATGGTGGCTTTGAAAAAAACTGTTAATCCGTAAATTCATAAAAAAAAAAAAAAAAAAAAAAAAAAAAAAAAAACACTGAAAAAATGAACAAAATTGATAAATTCAAACAACTTGGTAGTTTATTCATTTTCAACTTATTCGAAGGTGATGTTCCCATAAGATGGCTTACGTAAAGTCATAAACAAAGACAAGCTAGCTCAGTGGTAGCTCCTACCAGGGCTCAGAAAGATAAGATGTCACGGTGAGGACCCTAATGAATCTGTTTCTTATTCAAAGATAACAGCAATAGGGCTCCTAACAACATGATCAGCAGAAACCCAATTCAGATATCCCTGAGCAAATGGCACCTTCACATTGGCGGTTCGAGTAAATGTCACTGAATATGTTGCTTTCGAACTGCCCCCGCCGAATTCAATCGCGCTAGGTGTTACCTTAACATCAACACCTTGTGGCGAAATGATTTCAGCAATGTAAGATGATTTAAGAGGACCGACATTTGTTACTGTCCTTGTGTATGCCTGAGGACCAGACCCCAATTTTATGGAAAAAGAAGGATAGTTTAGCTGTGCTTCAGGTATGCTTGAACTATTTGAGCAGGTCACAGGGCGCTGTACGATGATTCCTATAGCCGTGTCATTGTAACCAAGACCACATAAGTAAGGAATGTAGTCGTCAGGTTGAATATCATAAACAAGCCCCGGATCATCTGCTTTCGTTGGGTTCACATGGCCAGAGCCGATGCCAAAGACATCAACTGGAACAAAAAATTGATCAGTAATGGGCATGCCTCCAAGATTTGTTAAATTAGCGGTTGTCATGATTGCAGATTTTATGGCAGCAGGTGACCAGTCAGGGTGCGAGCTTTTGAGCAATGCTGCAATCCCACTAAGATGAGGAGTAGCCATTGAGGTGCCTGAAATCACATTAAAGCCGGGTGTGGTATTCAATCTGTTATCCACTGGATGAAGCCAAGCAGCTAGAATGCGAACACCAGGACCCAAGATGTCCGGTTTCAAGATCCCAGGACTCGCCAAACTAGGGCCTCTCGAGGAAAATATTGCAACCTGGGGGGCATACGGGACACCAAAAACAGTTCCTTTAAAAAGGATCGTGGCCATTGGTGATGATGTTGAGTTTATATAGGCCTTGATACTCAATCCATCTGCATAGGTAACATGTGATGCCGGTAGTACATGGAGACTGGCTGTGGTAACATTGCCATAAAACTCATCATTCATGACAATCATTGCAGCACCACCAGCGTCCTTCACTTCTTGACCTTTATAAACCAATCCTGAATATCCACCTCTTTCACACAGCACAACCTTTCCCCTAACATCAACATCTTTCAAAGACCCTGGATCGCAGAATGCAGCTGATTCATTACCATTGGAACCTGCATAAAAAAGTGGCAACAAAAATGAAGAGAAATTCGTAGGCTGGTAAAAGGATTCCCCGTCATATTGAGCGTTATTTTCAAGCATTACAGTTGCTCTTATGCTTCTGTCAACAGTACTCGCCCCTACGGTTAGGATCCATGGGGCCTCGTTTGATAATGATTCATTAAAAGGACCTGAATTCCCCGCAGCACAACTCACGAAAATGCCCTTTTGAATTGCTCCAAATGCGCCAATTGCAATTGAATCCTCGTAGAAAGGAACTGATGGACCACCAAGTGATAGTGAAAGCACATCGACTCCGTCCTCCACTGCGGTATCCATTCCAGCTAATATGTCGCTTTCTGAACAAGAACCAAACTCGCTACAAACTTGATATATTGCCAAGTGAGCTGATGATGCTATGCCAACTGCAGTGCCGTTGTACTGTTCAAAAAAGCTTGCACCTGGGACGGGATTTCCTGCAGCTGTGCTTGCTGTGTGTGTCCCGTGCCCATGGCCATCAATTGGCGGTGTACCAGCAGAATAGAAATTCCTTGCACCAATGAGCTTGTTGTTACACAAGGTCCCGTTAAATTCACACTTCCCTTTCCATTTTGGAGGCGGGGGAGGCATTCCTTCGTCGCTGAATGAAGGATGATTTGGTGTTACTCCGGTGTCCAAGACTCCAACTATCACTCCTTTGCCATAATTTGAATGATTCCAAAATCCTAAATTCTGTTCTAAACCCAAGAAGTTAGGAGTATGAGTTGTCTTCACGTTCAAAACTTTCTGGGGCCAGGCCGACACGAACCCTTCCTTCGTTTCCATAGCCTTTGCTTCCTGCTTCGTAAGTTTTGCCGCAAACCCTGTGACCACATGGTGGTAGGAATGTATCAAACGCTGTTGGTTTGAGCTTGAGGTAGTAACTGCTGGTAAAAATGATTGATACCAGTTATCTAGATCTTCAGGTTTCGCAGACACCATGCCTTCTGATTTTTTTAAGAACACAATGTAAGTTTCTAGTTTGCTTTCCTGGTTCACAATGGAGTTACTAGTTGATGAACTGACTACTTGATCAGTAATAGCTTGAGTGGAGCTAAACAAGATACTCAGACTAAGGAGTATTGTAACCAACATGGTTGGAAATATTTCGCACCTCCTGTTCTCCATATTAGCAAAAGAATCAGGAAAGCGCTGGATATTTTGAGTGACTCTAAAGTCAAATTTAACATCTTATATATACAGAGAGGAAGGAAGAGAATGTCTGTAATCTGTTGGTATCAACGGTAGCCGGCATACAGTAAGCAGTTGGAAATTCTCTTTGATTGGTAACACTGCGATTGGATCATTACCGCAATTCTTGTTGGACTTGCTAAAGAGCCACAAGAGTATGTCCAAAAGGTTCTGCTTTAGTTCTTGGTAAAGCCGCTAGTCTTTGCCAGAAGAAAGTTGCAATAGATTTTGCAGAACATTGGATTCTGCTCCATTGCCAACTGGTTTATTGTTTTTCTCAAGAACATAGCTCATCCTCTTATTTTAAATATTGGTAATTACACCTTATTCTGGATTCTTTTTTTTTTTTCGATCAGTTCATTCATAGTGAGGACAAGTCGATCCTTGTCTGTGTGACATCTTGTGAAAGTGGAAAAAGCTATGACATTTTGAGCGCAAGCATAAATTCATATGATATGCTCAACTTATCGGATCGTGTTTAAGAACGCAAGACAGCTTTCATCTTGTGCTAGTATTTTCCTGTAATTGCTCAAAACAAATAAACTATGGCTAGCTGTTGATTGTTGTTCCTTGTATATTATCGACAAGCTGTGGGATAAGATAACAAGTAATTAACATCTTCTCCTATAGGGGAGCTTCTTCTTTTTTTTTTGGTAACTTCTGCTGCATAATATTCTGTTGGCTGGATACATTTTTTACATGTTGCCTTGATAGTGTTCTTTGTGGTTCAATTCATCCACTGAACTAAATGATCATAATCAGTCACGTAAGGTGTAACCCTCATGGTGCAATACACAACAACTTGTATATCCAGGCCTCCATATTTTCTTTTTCCCTGTTTTGAACCTGGACGTAGGTTGTCCTGATAAAATTGCTAACAATCATGAGGCAGTAAGTTCTAGTGGTGGCTTCATGGTGTTGTGAAATACTATTCTGCTGTAGCTCGAAAGCAAGTAACAATGACATAGAGGAAACTATGTGAAGTGCAAACCCCATTTCTTTAATTCCTTCCATTGTGGAAAAACAAAAATACACCATTTCTTCACAAGCTATCCTGCGGTTTCTCCTGGAAGCTTCACGAATTACTGACAACAAACTTAACCCTTGTGAAACAATGCAGGCTGCTAGCGTAGTGTCTATATATCATGGAAATATTTTATCATGCACTTTCCCTGCACAGACTAAAATGCTCTTTCTCAATTATAAGAAAAAAGCAAAATGAAAAAGAAAAGGGAAGGATTCACGGGACAAAAGGAAATGGGTGTAGAAGATAAAAAGCATAACAGATATACAATTTGAAAAAAATTAGAGTAGAAGGGAAAGAAACGCACAGTCAACACTGTTTATTTCTAGAGGTGAGAATACAGTGACCTTTTTTAAAAAAATCTTATTAGATAACAATAAAGAATTTGACGAAATCATGAAAAAACTTTATAAAAAATTATTTCTTTCATTGATGAACAGGGCTGATGAGCCGTTCATGTAAAAGTAAAACTGATCTCCTGTTAGGATAAAGGACACCACCATGGTTAAGTTATTACTTGTAAAACTGCTCCTGGACAAGCCGGGATTGGGCAAAAGCACCTGGTCGCCCAAGCCAGACCTAGGGCGAGCAGGATAGCTAGTTGTCCGGGCTTGGCTCAGGCGACCAGGGCTGTTTGAGCTGAAACCCAAATAATTCAAATTCACACACATATAACATAATAAGTTTTTGGGTGTTAAATTTTAGTGAGGATTCAGTTCTATTCACCATTTACACATAATTAAAACTGTTCTTAATGATTGTTGAAAAATTAAACGTTTAAATTTTTGTTTTGATTGGTACAGACGTATAACAAGACAGTGATGGATGAAAGGAAGGGGGAAAGCCTTTAGTTAAGGCAGAGGTTAGGAAATTTCCTTTTCCCTCCTATAATCAGTTTTTCCTTTTATTAATGATAATTAAAGTTTTTTTTATTCAAAACAAAAATTCCTAATTAAATATGCTGACTCCACCATTAAGATTAAAGAATAATATAATTTTGGTCTCAGGTTCGAACCCTTTGGTTGCTCATATGATGGCCACTGGAGGCTTACATGGTCGTTAACTTCAGGGCCCGTGAGATTAGTCGAGGTGCGCGCAAGCTGGCCCGGACACCCACGTTAAACTAAAAAAAAAAAAAAAGAATAATATAATTTTAATTGTATCATAGATACGACCGGCCATTCTAATAAAAGATTTTCCATTAATTACTATTTTTATTGTTGTATTGATTCTTGATTTGGCCCTAATTAAATTGATGTATTTTCTTTTTATATAGTGTCATATTAAATATACGAAATTCAACACAAAATAACTTTGAGGGACAGAGAAAGGGAATTTAATTTTTCTAATCGTTTATTTTTGGAATGATTTTAAAATGATTATAAAAAAATAGAAATTAAATTTTCACTCATTTGTCATTCCAACTAATTTCAAATACAAAAATATTAATAAAAATAAAAATTTATTTTCAAACAATATTGAATAAATTGAGCTTTTCTTTCTCCAATAATGTTTTGTAAAAAACTTTATTAATCAAAATTTTAGTTTTGGACTAAAAATATTCTAAAAACTAAAGTGATCTAAAACAAATTCGACGATAAATAACGTAACTAATTATAACTTTTTCATGTGAATCTAAAATTAATAACCTAAAGTTTTTTTTTTTGTTTCATTCCTTATTCTTTTAATTATTCTTAATGCTACAAATCTAAATATATCTCATGAAATTGACCCACAATTAAGATTCAAAATCTTATAAAAACCTCTATATCTCAAGTAAATGCAAAGAATTAAAAAAAAATACAAAAAAAAACATGAAATAATAAAATTAAAAAAAATCTTGATAACTAGAAAAAAAAATCCCTGTTCGAATCCATAATAAAATGTGAGAGGAATTATAGTGCATAAATAATTTTTTTAACTACATTTTACTTCTTTACTAATTAAAAAAAATTAATTGGCTTGGAGGACTCATTGTTTCGTAGACATAAATCACTATTCACCATAATAGTATAATTATTATTTTAACCTTCCAACAAAAATCAATGAAATTACTATGAAGTTAATATAATTTTTTTCACATGAATTATTAATCATTATAAAAATCGAGAACAATTCAGTTTTTTATCTTTAAAATATATAGTATAAAAATTATATAGGTTTAAAATTAAAATTTTTAAAAGGCCCTGGTTTTTTATTTTTTTTACTTTTCTTTTAAAATATTTGTGTCAGCTTAGTATTTTTTTTTTATGTTAAAAAAATTTAAACCACAGTGTACTGTGTTCTCTTTATCCTACAAGAGATGCACAATTTAAATAAGCGATAAGCCATCAACTCTCACTTGCATAATATAATCCTTTTTACAAGTTTTCTTTTTCTTTTTTTTAAAAAAAACTTGTTCCTGTTTTTTATAAGGAGATGTCCACGTGAGATTAAAAAAATAGAAATGAAATCTAATATGAAGCAATTGTGATTATTATTTTTTGTTGGCTGATAGGGAGTGTTCTCGAGTTAGTTTAAACATCAATTGAAATTAAGTTTTTTTTCTAAAAAATTAATAATTTTTTTCTAGGTCTTAACTCTAGTATTTAAATCCAAAAATACATTTTGGGCCAAAAAAAATAAAGGGTCTGATTTATCCTCTGGGCTAAATCCATACTCTTGTGCCACATTTTTTTATATATAAAAAATAGATAATATGATATTTGGTTTTTATTTTTTTTTATATAAAAAAACAAATAAAGCAACACTTGTTATTGCGTGGTGGGATTTTTGGGATAAAAAATTATTTTTATCAATGCATTTTTATCAATAAAAGTTTTTTTTAATTACCTACTTACCTCTAAATACCCTAAAATTACATAAAATAAACTAAACTCAAAAAATCAAAATGAAACCAAATTCTTTTTTTTTTCAACCATGTTTACAAAGAAAATCTATTATTACTAAAATTTTTTTGTTTAATTATTTTTGTTGTTGAAATAGCGACAAACCATCATCATTTTTTTTTCCTTGTTTTCTTGTAATTTTTTTTTTTTAAGTTAGGAAATAAAAAATAAATAAAATAACATTTTGAATCAAAATAATTTGTAGGTTAATCGAATAATTCACATCTAAAAAAAACCAAACAATATAAGATTAAAAATTAACCCCCTTGGGTTGAATCCCCAACTAAACAAGATTTTCACAGATCGTTGGTCTTCACAATGGGCAAAAGCTGGGTGGAGAATACAGTAACGGGAAAAACAAAAAAAAAGATTCTACAAAATTTCATGTTCCCGATTTCTTAAAAATTTAATTTTCCGGTGAAAAGACAGAAAATTCTAGATACAGAGAGACATCAATAGTCACCAACCAATTTCAGAGAAGAGAATAATAATTAAAAAAAAAAAAAAAAAGAGGAATAAAATGGCATTTCTCAGGTCAGTAACAACCACAACAAAGACTGCTATAGCTGCCTTGGCTTTGCCTGCTGCCTTCGCTTTCTCATCTCTCTCCCCTTCTTCTCCAAATCCCAAACCCGAAAACCTCTTTTTCCTCTCACCATCATCTTCTCTTCTCACGTCAGCTCGCTTTGGTCTTGTAAAGAATTTGACCCAGCGTCCTTCTTCCCTTAGCATGGACACGTCAACATCAAATCAAAAACCCATCTCACAGGTTCAATTTCAACATCTGCCCCCTTTTTCGTGTCATAATCTTTCATATTGAGGTCTCAAGCTTGAATCTTTAATCATGTTTGTTTTGTTTTGCAGGATAATGGAGCCTTGCCTGAGATACTTGTAAGTTGAAAGTATTTCATTTTTCTGTTTCAGCTTTGATTTTGACATTAGTTTTTGACGATACTGGAATTTTTTTTTTTTTGTTGGTTATTTTATGATTTGGGGGATTATTTGAATGTTCATTAATGTTTTTGTTGTATTCTGTTTGTGGTCTTGCTTTGATAAATAGACAGAATTCATGGTGGATATGAAGTGTGAGGGTTGTGTTAATTCTGTCAGGAATAAGTTACAAGCTGTTAATGGTATGCGATGGCTCCTTATTTTAAATACAGTCATTGATCAGTATCAAATGAGGATTTTCTTGTCCTTTTAAGGACTCTTTACTGTTGTGCGTTGTTTTCTATCCTGAAAAAAAATAATCAGGAGTGAAGAATGTGGAGGTTGATTTGGCCAATCAAGTGGTAAGAATTCTTGGGTCTTCTCCAGTGAAGACTATGACTGAAGCTTTGGAGCAGACAGGTCGAAATGCTAGACTAATTGGCCAAGGAATCCCTGAAGGTTGGCTAGCTCAACTAGTAGTACTTTCATATTTAGCTTGATATCCCTTTCTGGTTTTTTTTTTTTTTTTGCAACTTTAATAGTTACATATCATCCGAATTTGTCTGTTTTTCAGAAGTGCCTAAACTGTACCGAGTATATATGGCACCTCACATTTACTTTTCCTAACCTGATTTTCAAACGAGGTTTCATTGCGCCATGTTGAGCATGAGTTCAACTTCTTTTAAATTTTTGATGGTCATTTTCCAAGTCCATTTTTCAACAGGTTCTTGTTTTTAGGTTTTAGATGCTTGTTTACTGAGAAACTTTTTGCTTGTGTCAAGCTAGTTCAATGGAATTTTTTTCTGTTTCTTTAGAAGATGAAGTTACATGTTTGATTGTGGGCCATTACCTCATTAAGACACTCGGCAATTATAGCTGATTTTCTGAGTTCAGCAATGCTTTGCTCATTCATTTTATGTGTGGAATCTATAAGCCCTGCCCATCACTACTATAATCAGGAAACATGATGCACTAGGTTGTCTGTGTCATATCAAAATGTAGTTACAGTTTCTTAACCTCATGCTCTGCACTTCAGACTTTTTGGTGTCTGCTGCTGTTGCCGAATTCAAAGGTCCAGATATTTTTGGTGTTGTTCGCTTCGCTCAAGTGAATATGGAACTGGCTAGGATTGAAGCCAGCTTTAGTGGAGTGTCACCTGGTAAACATGGTTGGTCTATCAATGAGTTTGGTGATCTAACAAAAGGAGCGGCAAGCACTGGGAAAGTGTTTAATCCAACAAATCAAGGAACTGAACAAGAGGTTTACATCAGCACATGCCTTCTCTGAATTTGTTTTTGCTATTATCATTTTGCCAGAAATCTTCGAGAGACAATATCAATATGATGGCACAAAGACTAATGTTTACTCCACACTTTGCTCGTATGATATTGATAACCTAACACATTTCCTGGGATTTGTGGTTTGAATTTTATTTAGCTTATATAATTTTCCTGTAGTATGTGATATAATTGAAGTTGTATAGAATTTTCTAACTGAGATTATTGTTCATCAGCCACTTGGCGACCTGGGAACATTAGATGTTGATGAGAAAGGAGATGCCTTCTTCTCGGGGACCAAACGGAAGCTAAGAGTTGCAGATCTGATTGGGAGATCAGTAGTGTTATTTGGAACTGAAGATAAATCAGATGAAGGTCTCACAGCAGCAGTAATTGCCAGAAGTGCAGGAGTTGGTGAAAATTACAAAAAGATATGCACATGTGATGGGACGATTATATGGGAATCAAGTAATAACGATTTTGTTGCCAGTAAAGTTTGATACTTTAAACAAAACCCGCACAAGTATTTAGGCACCATGTTCAGCCATTGCAGGGTTATGCATTTTACTTGTATGTTCACCGTGAGAGACGGATGGCATTTTATGAGCACATGCCTTTGTTGTAATCGCGTCAGTTATGATACAGGATGCTTTAAAAATTGAGTTAGGACACCGTCTCCTGGCTCTATAATGGGGTTTGGGTTTAAGACTTTTCAATTTGTTCGCTCCCGTGGTTGTCTTGGTAATGGACTTTTCTAATGTACTCGTAATCAGTAGCAGCTATAATATTGGATTTTGGTATTGATGCCTATGGGCTTCAGGGTGCAGTGCAGAAACAGTCCCGACCTGGAGATGCTGAGATTTTTTGACGCAGAATGCTTTTTCGCTTCTGTGAGCTGCCATTGTACAAGGTTTATTCAGGTCCAATGGAGTAGGGTACCGCTTTTAAATTCTGGGAAGGTTCCTTGTTCTTGGGTACATAAATGGACGCAATCTCTTGATAATGATTTTGCCAAGCCCATTAGCTATTCCAACGTTTGTGAATTCCATCCAAAAAATTATGAATCTACTTTTCAAGCACGAATGAAACGTATTTCAAGCACCCCTTAAAACCGAAGGCAGGAATTGCAAAACAGATTCTCGTAATCTAAATTATTCATTGATGGGATGGTGTTTCCATCAGTTAATCCAGATCTACATTGACAGCAGATTAGTTTTTAAGAGGCAAGAGTCCTCCTCCTTTAGCCATCTCATATAGAGCAATGGCCATTAAAACCTTAGCATCAGCTGTCATGCGCCAGAGTTCCTTGTATGGGACTACATGAACCTTGATCAACTCGCCGTGTTCCCGGAGGCCAGTCTCTTTTCCTTGCAGCTTTGTGATAATTTCTTTACCAACGCATCCTCTATAAAGGAACACGCTGATCTCCTCATCACATCCTCCCTATCCAAGGAAAAGCAAACAAGTCATGTGATGGTACTAGGCCAAAAAAAAAAAAGAGTAATTGAATAGCATCCTTGTCAAGTTCACTTGTTAAGCAACTTAAAGGCTGAACTACATTTCAAAAGCATATACTTTGACAAATTACATGACTGGCAAATGGTAGAATTTGAATTCATTATATGAATGCAAATGCAACAATATCCAACAAGAGCACTGATGATTTGAGCGACAAAAGTCACTGAAATCAACATAATGCAATGAACCTATTTAGACCCTTCATTATTCTAAATGAAAGTGCCAGTTCCTTTCTTTTGGACACCCAGTGACTCTCCCAAGCTCAATCTATGTTTGTTCTGATGCCAACTTCCAATGTCACAATATGAATTGAAAGCCATTTGCCAGTTGTAGTCCCTCCAATGTGGGGTTTTTTAAGGGAGAATTTGGAGCCTGTCCTATCCTTAGCAACTTTTCACGAAGCAGTGCCTAATCACTAAACCTGCACCCTCGTGCTAGCAAATCCAAGAATTTTATACCTGAGCTTGCCAGGATATAGCATGATGATCATCCACATTGATAGAAATCTAATGAATACCACTAGACACTTCTCAAACAACTCCCCAAGTAATAAAGACTCTTGGTGAGTTGGTATGCTTTGGACTAATGATAAAAATTCAGGTAGATAATTTTTTCTTCATATGCCCAAAATTCCAAAAAGTTTTCTGACTCAAATTGATGCTAGTGCTTCCAAACATCAGAATAAGATAAAAGCACAAATGCCAACTTACAGGAGAAGGAAAAACTCTGCCTCCAGTAGAAGGGTCCAGGAAGGCTGTCAGGTCAACCATGTCTCCGAGCTTCAAGTGAATACCAGTCTCCTCTTCGACCTGTAAAAACCATGGCATTAAATACATACATTAGGAACTTTAGCAACATCTAATTCTGATAAACCACACCAGACTTGTCTTTTATATTGCCTCGGCTCTTGAAGGCCTCTACATAATTGTGTACTTTTATCGGTGTTTTGCTTCTGTTTTCTTGATTAACAAAATTGCCAATGGCCTTTTTCACCAAAAAGAACTGTTTTATGTCAAAATAGAAATATACCTCACGAACTGCTGTCCCAACAAAATCACCCTTGTCAGCATCCAGCATCCCAGCAGGCAATTCCAAAACAAGCCTCCCTGTGGGTACCCTAACCTTAGACATGCATGAAAATTCATCAGGGTTTGAAAAGAGCAGCATTACAAAAGGAGCTATCATTTTAACTCGAATCTCTTGTTCATTTATATCAGTTTGCTGACAAACTCAAGGCAAATTATAATGAACACTAAAAAAGAAAAAATAAATTAAGTACCTGTTCAGTCAGAACAGCATAGGTCTCACCCTCAGAGCTCAAAAGAATTAACACAGTTACAGCAGGTCCTCGTGCGAACACTATACCTGGAATCTATGAATTTTTTAGTCCACATTGAAAGACATGGATTATATCATTCATAGCTCTGCAGGTGAAATAATAGCCTGTTGGCATGTAAAGCCCTGTATTTATGTAGCTCATGGGAAACTGAACTAATGAATCAAAATAGAATATCCACAAGTTTAGTAATGATTAAACATAATCAAAAGCCCAAAGATTTCCATGAACCAGGCTCGATGCAAGAACCAAATGTATTGGGAAAAAACTATGCTTTCAAGTCATGGAAGGAGAAAGTAAAATACCTTCTGTCCAGTCTCCTTTTCGAAAATATCTGCTTTGAATTTTAAAAAACCGATTCGCTGTCCAAACATATCCACTCCCTGTCATCAATGGCACATAAACTAAAACTAGAATAAATTAAGGATTAAGAGGGGGCAATCCTGCTAGGTTACCATATAAGATGGGTCATACAAAAACCATAATTTGAAAAACCAAGAACAGTTTATTTTAGAGCAGCCACTATGAAGTGCAAGAATATTAAAAATAAACTCTCCACAACATAATCTCTTTTCTTTTTAAGCAATCTCTGAAAAAAGCCAGTCATCTTTAACCATGTTAAAGCAAGAGACTTTGCAATGCATTTTAGTTCAACCAAAAAAGATAGAACTTGCTTTTAATTAAAGCTTCAGAAAAGAGGAATTCAACAAAAACATTTTTTTTCCAATTTCAACTAAACATTTATTTTCTTGAGCAGCCAAGAAAGAACGAGAACGAGAAGAAAGAGCAACCTGAACAAGTACTTGTTTTAATAAGAATGACCCAGTAGCTAATATCCCATTTTCAGATTCCAGGTTTTTTAGCCACTGCTTGAATAATGAAGATTCAATAGCAGTCCTGCAATACCAAAAAAAGAGGTGAGAACTTTATTTTTAATTTCTTTGATATTTTCAATAAAGAAACAATAGAAAGACAAAGGTTGAAAATTTTGATTCACCTGAACTGAGAATCAGAGACACCCGGTGCAGCAATGATTTTAATGGGTTGACCGAGTTGTGTTGGCAAGGTGAGTGAGTGAGTCAGGGGCTGAGATGACTCGGATGACATATTGAAACAAAAGGGTCTTCTTGGTTTTCTGGTTTGGTTAAGTATTGAGAGTGAGAGAGACGACCCCAAAAGGAGGCGCTTTGGGACTCTGAGGAGAGACATGGGAGGAGCTTGAAGATGAAGACGATGATTTGTGGCTTTTTATACGCACGTGTGACTGTCTCGTGTATGACATGGGAGGAGCTTGGTTAAGTATATTTGCCTGTCCTTCGTTGGTTCGGACTATTTTTTTTTGGAATTTAAAAATAAAATTAAGAGTATAAATTTTTTTCTATATCATCATAAAATTTAATTAAATAGATTTATTTTAAAAACTGTTAACCAATTCTTTATCTAGTTTGAGTTTCAAATTAAACTATATAAGAACTGATTTAAAATAAATTATTTAATTTAATAGATTTAAAAACAACTTGGATAACTAGTAAAAACATGACATAGTTTTAAAAAAAAATTAAGACAATAATTTTTTTTTATTTTAAAACGATGATAGATTGGATCGACCTCGATCACATTACGATCTAGGTCATGGACTTCAATGAGTTTAATAATTTTGTTTATTTTTTAAACCCTTCAGGCAATGTCAATTCAAGGATTTTATTTTTAAATTATAGTTTAGATTGTTGATTTATAAATTAACTCATTTAGTTCAACGTGCTTTCAAAATGTTTTTCAAACTATTATTTTAAATGTTTTTGTTTGTAAAAACATCAAGTTGATGCTTTTTATGGGCTTTTTAATGGTTTTGATGTAATGATATAAAAAATAACTAAAAATATTATTTTGATGTATTTTCAATTTAAAAACACTTTTGCAATAACAATATGCACCACATTACCAAACACACACGCTTAAACCTTAGACCAAGTCTACACCAATTAAGTCTTACTAGATCGTTACTCTACTCTATACTGAGGGTTAGATCAATTTTTTTTAATGTAAAAAGAAAGTTCGAGTGTTGTTAACTTTTTTTTAGTAGAAAAAAATTCAAACCATATAAGGACTGACTTGATACGACTTGGTCGACTTGACAGATTTAAAGGCAACTCAAATGACAAGTAAAAACATGATTTGACTCTAAAAAAATTCAAATGATATAATTTTTCAAAAAATATAGAAATAATAAAATATTGGATCGATCTAAATCAACTTAAGTTAACCAACCAAATCCATAACCTAAGTTATGAGTCCATAATAACCCCATAAAAATAAATCGAAACAAATTACAAAACTTAATTTTCTAATGTTGAATGATAAAATTGAGAAAAATCAATGAAAAAAACACAAAAAAGCAACCCGAGTTAACTTAGGTTAACTCATTAAAGCCATAATCTCAATTTTGAGACTAAAATAACTTTATAAAAAACAAATTGAAAAAATAACCATAATGAACTAAAATTACATTACAAAACCCTGGATAGTGCTTCGAGAAGTGGTGGTTAGTAAAAGCCATCTTTTTAAGTAATGTTTATTAGTGTGGTAGCGGTTACTTTTTAAAGTGTTTTTTGCTTGAAAATTTGAAATTGAGAGATGAAATTGAAAACTAAAAACATTTGCATAAAATGGTTAAGAAAAAAAATTATAAATAAGGATCAAAATAGAAAAAATAACACATGATAAATTAGAATTGGATGATGAAATTGAAAAAAAAATTTAATTTATAAAAGGACAAATGACAAAAATTAAAATCCAAAATGATATGTACTAAATCTGAAGGAAATCCGTGGGATTAGTCGAAGTACACGCAAGCTGGCCCGGATACCCATATTAAACTAAAAAAAAAAAATCCGAAGGAAATAAATCAAAGGGCATCTTTCAAATTTTGGAGGGCGAGTCGTGAGAACCAAGGAGCAGAGAGAAAAGGAAAAACTAAAGAAAGAGTTGTCACCACCAAATTAAAGATCTATTTACGACACATGTCATATAGTGATTGAGGGGTCGTCAATAGAATTCAGACACCACCCTGGAAGCCATCATTTTGCCACTAGGCTTAAAGACTGCAACCATCTTCCCGCACTGATACGTTAGCCATTTTTTTAATATTTATTAATTATTAAAAGACAAATTTACCTCTCATCCAACTTAATAATAGCACAAAAAGCCAATGTGAAAAAGCAAAAAACAACAGTAGATTAAATTTAATTTTCGTTGACTTTTAAGTGCAGTCATGTAAAAGCATCTTGCATTTAAATGTGAAAAAACATAAATGCCCCTAAATGCCCTGCTTAAAATCATCTTGCATTTTCCTTTTCTTTTTTCTCTAAGGGTATTTTTATATTTTTACTGTTAAAGAAAGGATAAAAAATCCTTACTACCCCCATCAGATAGACCGAATAATTTTTTCACGAGGAACAAAACTGTAATCTCACTCTTACAGCATGAATATAGAGCAACAATAATGTGCACCACCGTGCTCAACCCTTCTTTATTTTTATTTTGTTATGTTATTATTGAGCACAAACACTGACCCAACAATCAATCGGTGATCAGCCCCGAATATAATCCTACGCGTGACAAAAGTGATTCTCTTTCTGATTGATATATATATATATATATATTAAAACATGGGCATCTTATCTTAAGTGCGTTTTTCCTTAATAGACCAGCCAATGAAACGTAAGAAACATGATTCGCATGATTACAATCGAGTCTGATGCTTGCTTATTAAAGATACTAGGAAACTCAGCAGGAGATGTCAATATGCTTCTACAGAATCCATGGTAATTGGTTGAGCCTTCAGCAAGGTGAGGCCAAACTTATCATCCATGTTTAAGTTCTCTGGTTATTGGAATGGCTCGCAGTGGTTGAGCCTTCAGCAAGGTGAGGCCAAACTTGTCATCCATGTTTAAGTTCTCTGGCGTGACCCCATCTGCAAGCTTCCAGTCAAACGATAGAATAAGCGAACCCAACATCAAAGGTAGCATTCTCATAGCCAATGGTAATCCTGGGCAAATTCGCCTTCCGCTACCAAATGGAATAAACTCAAAATTCTGGCCTCGGTGATCAATACCAGATTCCAAAAATCTCTCTGGAACAAATGAGTTTGGATCTTCCCACATGCTTGGGTCTCTCCCTATGGCCCAGACGTTGACCAGTACCTGTGCATTTTTTGGGACCGTGAAGCCACCTATTTCTGCATCTGCTCCTGCTTTGTGAGGGAGTAAGAAAGGAACTGCTGGGTGCAGCCTTAAAGTTTCCTTAATAACTGCTTGCAAGTAAGGTAACCGAGTGATATCTGATTCCTCAAGCAGGTTTCCCTCGCCAATCGTCCTCTCCAGCTCTGCTCGAGCTTTCAATAAAGTCTTGGGACTGTGGAGTAGTTCTGCCATTGCCCATTCTAGTGTGCTTGAAGTCGTATCAGTCCCAGCGCCGAAGAGATCCTGTTGCACAATTGAGTCAAATAGAAGCCCAAAAAGGGATGTAGCCAAGAACATGTGTTTGATGCAAAGCAGATAAACGGAATGCACAAAAAACAGTACAAAAATTGAAAGACACGCAGAAGAGACGGGATATAATTAATAAAGGAGTACTAACCAAAAAGAAGTGCTTTATACGAGTTGCATCCATCTCTTCATTGTTCACTTCACTGATTGTGAGAAGAGTATCTAACATGTCATCGAGTGGGATATAGCCCTTCACTTTTCTTAACTGCAGCCTTTCAATGATTAAACGATCGAAGAGATCAAATACCTTTCCAAAATGAATTGCCGTGCGACGCCTTATACCTTGTGGATCAATCCTCCGGAGTAAAGGGAAATAATCTACCAAGTTCGGTTTTCCTGCCTCATCCATGATACAGCTTATATGCTCCTTAAACTCCCTTGCAATATCGGAGCTCAAATCGGTCAAATCCAGCGACAAAACAGTATTGGACAATGCATTAAGTGTAGCTGTGAAAGCAGCCTGGCGAAGGTCCACTGCCTCACCTACAAGGCAACGTTCTTGAACCTCAGCTAGGAGATCTTGAACTTTCTTACGCCTAAGGTCCTGGTTCGCATCGAGCTTCTGGGAGGTAAAAATATGGGAGTTGCATATCTTGCGAAGGTTTCTCCAGCGCGTTGCAACTGGCAACCAAGCTATACCAGCTTCGTGATGATCTAAAGCACGAGCTGCATCGACAACGGTCCGATTACAGAAGGTGAGGTCGTGCTTTTGGAGGACTTCTTTGGCCATTGTTGCTGAAGATACTACAATAGTGGTTACTTGCCCAAGTTTTAGACTCATCAATTGGCCATGAGTCTTGGCAAGCTTAGCCAAGGACTTGTGGGGTTTATCACCAAGATCCAAGAGGTTCCCTACAATTGGCAAACGCGATGGACCTGGTGGAAGCTTGCCTGATTTTCTTTTGCTTCTTCTTAAAATATAATCAAGGGATTGAATAACGGCAAAGGTCAGAAGAAAGTATAGCAAAACACTGATAAAGAAGTTCATCTCTCTCTCTTTAACGCCAATTTGGGAGACTGTCTGTACTTCAATGTAAACCAGATTATAGAAAACAACTGTAATAAAGGTCCCACTTTTATAGCCATAGCATTCACTAACCTTTTCGAAAAAGGGGAATTGAAGAATATTTTACATAAAACAGATCTAGATCTCTTTGTATATGAAAAAAAAATCTTTTTTTTTTTTGTTAATTCTTTTAGAAATATCACTACCAATTTAATAGTTTCCTGACAATAATTTTTGTTGATATTTACACTCAGTACATATATTATCGAAGACTTATAAACAAAAATAGTTTATCAAAAAAAACTCTTGTCAGTAATTTATGGACTACTAGTGAATCCGTTGATAATAAATATACCGATATATTTATAAATAAACAAAACATGAACAAAAAAAATTTATCACTTTTATTTCGTCGGATGCTTCATCGGTAAATTTAACATATCACCGACAGGAAAACCGTATGTAACGTTATTAGTGTTTTTATTTGTTCGTCGGTGTATTCATGATAAATATAATATATCACCGATAAAATATCATTTGTAATTCTGTTGGTGAGTTAACAATAGCAATGACATTTGCACTAATTCATTTATAACTCTCTGAAATATACCGACGATCTAGTTCCGTTGATAAAACCATCAGTAATAGTGGCATTTGCAACAATTATTTTCTAACTCTCTGGAATATAACAACGGTGATATGTCGTCGGTAACCCCATCAGTAATATTTTAAAAATATATATTTTTAAAAAATATATATTGAACAAAAGTAGAAAAATAATTGAAATAAAATAAATTAGTATAAAAATAAAATATTTATTATAAATTTATACATTTGTATGTTCAAATATAATAAATCTAAAATAAAGGCTCATGACTGATTGTGAGCATCCAACAATCAAAACACTACGATTCCTCAACAAGTTCTTGGTCGTAGTGTTAGAGAGTTCGTACACTCGATTTTTATCGAGTCCACTGGACGATCCTGCCTCTAATCATAAATTCAAATCGATATCCGAATAGGTCGAAGGATTGTCCATGTATCTCTCCTTCCAGCGGCTATTATATTGTATCTCTCCTTCCAGCGGCTATTTATGTATCATGGAAATAAAAAATAAATTCATTAAATTCAAGGAAATAATAACTTAAAAAAAAAAATTGATAACCAACATACCACAAAGTACTGAGCTCGGCTATTAACAAATTGTTGCACCCTTTTTTGATGGTCATCACTCCACACATGCGATTCAACAAAAAGCTCTATTAAGCTTGGCTCGTGTCCAAAAACCATAGCTTGCAATAAAAAAATGTTGTCAGTTAAATACATTTATATAAAAAACAGATGTAATAAAAAATGCTACCATCTGCTTCGCATGCGAAACTAACAGAACAAAGTCGTCGATGTGCATGGTAACGGAACTGTGAACACGCTAGTTTTGACTCTCTGTACCGGACTGTAACCGTCAAGTAAAACACGAGGACATCATGTGTTGAATGTATTATGCTCATACAACCTCTGAGACATACGCTGGTATGAAATTCTTCCAAACTGTCACGTCATTCTAGTCTGGAAGCTCTCTTTCTTTCACATATTTTTTTAGTTTTTTTTTGCGCCTCATATAAAAAATCATGCAACTTATATGGTACAAATTAATTATCAATTTGTAAATGAAAAATAAAATTTTAATATTTAGAATAAAAAAAATTATCTTGAATTGGATCTTACCTAATTGCAACATAATTCTCTCAAACTCTCCTCGTAATATTATTATCAGCTCTCTCCCATTCAAATTTTCCCTTGAAGTAAAGATTTATAAAAAAATAATTTCAGTAATTTTAATAAACGGTCCAAATTAACATAATTTTTTTTAAGTTAATACTAACCTTGAACCTTGAAAACCATGCATTGACCCGCGGTTTCCACTCAGGATGTTTGGAAACATGGCTCCATTGAAACAATGGAATTTTCATCGATGATTTAAAGGTCGATGTTATTGTTCTTACAGCCTCAATGTTTGTAAACCTGGAATTGCATTCGTTAAATGATATTATTTTTTCAAAAATTATTAAACATGTCATCGTTAAAGCAAAACAAACTTACATTGAAAGGTTATTCTTCCACTTGACCTTGTACTTGTGAGTAAATAGATCCTATTGTGAAGGGAACCCGCGTCGATGCTGCAACATCACACTCGACGAGACTGCATTATGAGTCGATGTCTGTGCTTCAAGTGCCTATTATTGGTCGATACCTAATGACTCATAGTCGTTTGCATTGTTGCTAGAATACAATTTCTCTCAGGCATCTACACAAATTAACAGATAAAAGAAATTTAAATGATTCCTATTTTTTAAAAAAACCTCGGCAGCATCTCTCATATACGGGAGACTACCCAAAATTTTTAAACATACAAATACACAACATATATGTCATAAACCAGTTGATTTTATTCAATTTCTTCTAACAATTTAGCAAAATACTGCAAAAAGTATTACAATAATTGTCATGACTAATTGCATCATCTCAAATCTTTCCTTATACTCATAAAAAGTCATGGAAATCATGGTCTTAACTAAAAAAAAACCTTGTAGAGTTAAAGATTTTAATCAGGTTTGCCCTAATGCAAAAAATGTTTATTAAAGAGTCCATACCCTAAAGACTGATTCTAGTTATTACTTGAGGAGTAAGTTCACTATCTAGTCTCAAAATGGTCTATGATTTGCCTAGTGACCACCTTTCAAGAAGTCAGTGTATGGGCTTACAAAGAATGGTTGGGGCATAGTGTAACCACCATTACCAAGTAAAACGCTCATCTCATAGTTAGATGTTTCACAAATCTGAACCCCAAATAAAAGTCATGAGGCAGATCGCTACTCCACACCTAACCTAGAATTGGGTTTATTGAAAAATTAAAATGCATGAAGGTATTAATTCATTCCTGATGTACTTATGCATGAGCAGTAATTAAAAATGCATGCTAAAGCAGTATGAAAAAAATACATGCCAAAATTAAATTAAACAGAAGAACAAAAATAAATAGGCAAACAATCAAACAAATAAAGCTATTAAATAGTATTGAACAATGTGGAAAATTGTTCATCTTGTAATCAAAAGATTTGGGATTCAATTAGTTGTAAGTTTTGCGACAATAAATATTGACGATGTTACCTGCAAGGAATTCAATAATGTATCGGTTTATGATATTACAAGAGATAAAATATTTGAAATAATGACATGTTAAGTAGTATATTTACTAAATAAAAGGTCTTAGTTCATTGTAGTCAAATAACACATAATTATATGCTTGTTTGAATTCTATTTCTGATAAATATCTTCTTCTCATGATATTTTTTAGTACAGGTCATCTAGGATGGAAGAATATTGACAAGTTCTCACTCGAAGACACTTTCCCACCATCGTTATGCGTTGGAACATGATTGATTCTTGTTGTCAATTGAGGCTTGAAATAGTACAAGATAAATGTTGAGATCTCTTTAACAATATAGGATTTACATATCAAAGCCGCAAGTTGTGCTTTGTTTTTTACTTTTCTTTTAAGGTTGAACAAGTACCTGCATTGAATTACATGAATGTTTTGAAATATACAAAAAAAGACAATAAAATTTTAATTACGATGCATGTGTAAACCCTAACCTCTCGAATGGATACATCCATCTATATTAGACTGGGCCTCCAATTTTTGCCTCAAATGGTAAATGTATGGGTAGATGCTCCATCAAGTTAAAAAAATAATAGAGAAAACATCATCTCTATTTTGTATATTGTTTGGACGATATTCGTTTCAAACCTCTTTATATGTTATGTCTGTAACTTGTTGGAGTATATATCTCTAAAGAAAAGATCGATCTCCGTGAGTGTATCTCATATCCCCTTTAACAATAAATCCTGGTAAGCTAATGAAATGAGTGTTTGCAGCATAAACATATGGCAGTCATGGCTCTTCATTCCATCCAATCTACAATCCTTCAAATTCACTAACCTTGGTATGCTCGAGGCATGTCCATCAGGAAAACACAAACTTTTAAGTCATTTATAGACAAGTAATTGCGTATTCTTGTCTAAGGCAAAATTGGCTTTGGACTTTGCGACCCGTGACCCAACATAAACCAACTCCATATTTTTATGGTGACAAAACAAAGCTATATTCATTTTAGCCTTGATGTTTTCCTCTGTCTTCCCCTTCACATCCATAACCATGTTGAAAATGTTCTCAAACACGTTCTTTTCTATATGCATGGCACCAATGTTATGGCAGATGAGATTAGTCTTCCAATAAGGAAGCTTCTAGAAAATACTTCGTTTTACCATATTGTGAGTCAAACCAAAACCATGAAACTTTTGCTTACCGGATTCAAAGCCAAACATAATATCACCGTACTCCGGCACCATATTATACAATTCTTCACCTGAAAGAAGTGACAATGCAATATCCATCAACTCTGCCAATAAAGAATTCATTTTTGTTCTTTCTGAACTTGTGATTAGTTGGAAAGAACAATTGGTGGCAGTTAAAAAAAGACACTTTACCACCATTTGTTAGCATGAATGCCATGTTATTTTTCATATAGTATAGACATGCTAGTTTTCTCTGCATGCTCCAACCAGAAACCATTTCATAAGTTGAAAAATCATTGATAATCCACATCAAAACTGCCTTCATCAGAAAATTTTCTTTCCTCAGTACATCATAAGTCAAAGCCCTAGATGACCAGAACTACTTCAACTCATCAATCAACGGTCAAAAACAAACATCTATATTCTGACCTGGACTAAAAACATGAATTCCGGCCTAATACACATCCCCGATGACAAGTTGTAAACCATGAGTATCATTAGCCAATAAGAATAAGGAGCAGAAAATAACCTGAATAGATTGAATTCGTTTATACATAACCCAAGATGCAGTGATGCGGGTCAATCAACGGTCAAAGACAAACATCTATATTCTGACCTGGACTAAAAACATGAATTTCGGCCTAATACACATCCCCGATGACAAGTTGTAAACCATGAGTATCATTAGCCAATAAGAATAAGGAGCATAAAATAACCTGAATAGATTGAATTCGTCTATACATAACCCAAGATGCAGTGATGCGGGTTAATAACATCTATATTTTCACGATTATATTTTTTTACTCGATGTCAAAAAACACGTTAATAACATTACACATTAATTATTTTATGTTAGAAAAAAATTAGTCAACCTGCAGTGAAGTGAGTTGAATAGACGTGTTAATACTTTGTTTTTTTTGCGTTTATTGACACAAATAATTCTCGATGTATTTAATTAAATGCATACATATGTTTTTTTATATACTTAATTTTTTTAAAAAAAACATATTTGAAAAAGTTGCATTTTTTTTTCACTAAAAAAATTATTCGATCCATTTTATAATAGTATGCAGCGACTTGTATGATTTTCCTATTATTATTATCTAATTAATACGATGGTATCAGGTGAAGATTCTAATTGAATCAATGAATTTATAAATTTTTTTTCTACGAGAAGGGACATATTTGTCAACCCCTATAAATAACACGCACTCCTCCTCGTGGAAGAGACATTATTACCCTGAACAAAACTTTGATGATTTTGTCAAGATATACTAACCGTTGTAAATAACACATCATTTAGCTGATGTGGACTTGTTCTAAATTAACAAGCTCATTTTCGTACATAAAGATCTTCTCGATTAAGTTTCAGCCATACCATTAGTCAACGCTCACCCACCATCAGCTCATCAATAATTCAAGGATTCAGGACGTTCATGCTTAGCTGTCCTGTTTGTAAAATAATTTGTGGAAATCGTATCACAAGCTGTTGCTAATGAGATTGAAATAATTTCTTTTTTAAAAAATTAATTTAAAAAATAAAACTAATGTCAAATGATTAAAAAAAAAGTAAAAAAATAAAATTGTCAGCCTATGTTAACTTTTCAAACCCTTGACCCCAAGTCATTAAATGTAAAGCCCAATCCCCAACCAATTAAATGTTAAAGGTTGAAATTGAAAAAAAAAATTCAATTACACAAAAGGATACATAACCAAAAACAATAACTAAAAGAGCAAAGATAAAAATTGAAATAAAAAATAAATTAAAGTACAACTATGAATTTTTGAATGAAGAGTGAAACTGAAAATAAATAAAAAAATTATACAAAAGAATCAAGAAAAAAATTAGAAATAAAAATAATAAAGACCACATTGAAAAAAAACATGTAACAAATTGAGATTGAAGGATTAAATTGATAACAAATAAAACTTTTATAAAAGAGCCAAAAACAAAAATTAAAAATCAAAATAATAAAAATCGAAGTTGAAATATTAATAATTAAAAAGAAAATTCTGAAATTTTAAATGGTAGCGTGATTTTAAATTTTACCGCAACCACATGCCAAAAAATTATTTTTTTAAAATAAAAAATATTTCAAAAAACAATTACAATACCAGTCTCAAATAAAAACTGATGTATTAGCAGGGAGAAATCGTGATGTGTTTTTAAGTTTACGTCATAAATGCTAGAAAGAACGTATAGCTTTCCATGATTCCTCCCGCACTTCACTGCTGATAGCATTTGAAGACATGAAATTACATGTGCAGATTGTAATGAAGATAAATAAAAAAAATTCAGGAGTTCAAGGCGTTAATTTAGAAATGAAAAAAAAATGTAATTTTAATTCAGCCCCCTTTTTGATAACTTTTTTATTAGGACGGATAATAAGTTTTTTTTATTTTTTAAAGGACATTGGAGGGGTTAAAAAGGTTCTAAGTGGCCAGCCATGTACTGTAGAGAAATGAAAGTGATTTTTCTTGATAACTTTTATAAATTGTGTTATGAATGATGATTTTTGAGTTTTGGAATCTTGGAGTTCTTAATGGATGCTTTGCATTTTTTCATGAAGTATTCTGCTCTGATATTAGTATTCTCCACCACTTGGATTGTGATTTGAAAATTCTTATCTACGACATGATAGGTAATATTAGTGGTTTTTTTTTTGAAGTGAATTTTATTTGGATGTTTATTAAAATAATATTTTTTTATTTTTTAAATTTTTTTAATATCAAACAAAACAATACAAAAATAAAAATAATAATTTTAAACAAACAAAAATCCAAAATTTGCACAGAAGGCACTACCAAACGAAGGGTGAATATTCATATTGGTCCTACCGGCTCTCTGTCACCGCCAGATAAACGCGTGTAGTTCTGACAAAACCTGAACAAAACCTGACATGTCAACAGACTTTCAGTCTCACTTTACTCTCTCTCTCTTAAATAGGTGGGCATGTAAAGACAAGCCAGTACGTTTGTCATTTCTGTTGCCGCTACATTGCTAGGTGTTTATTCAAAGCACTTGTTTTATAGCGGTTAAGTGAAAGGAAAAGGCTTTGTTGCAGACAAGAGAAGATACTACTGTTCAATTTCTGACTTTGAGATCAATTGTTGCTGCAGCTTGCATAGAAGATTTCATTGCAACATCTTTCTTTCACTCGGCTGACTCGGTCTGTTTTATTGGGCCAATTTTGATGCCCATTACCATGAAATGGAGTCTCAAGCCCCACCTCCCAAATTTGCCCGTCTTTCAAACTCTAGTATGCACTTACTCTTCTATTTTCCAATTTCTCTCCTTTTCAATCAAACAAGTCTAACTAACAATGCCGTTCACAATTTCTTTTCATCTTTTTATTTGCTTTAATTTCTAGGGACTAGGCTTGCAAGTGGTTGGAACGTGGAGAGAAATAGGCGCGATGGTGAATCTGGGTCACCTCCAATTGGGCTAGGGCTTGAACTTGGACGCGGTGGGTCTAGTCAAAGACCAATAATCAGCTGCAAAAAACCTTATGGGTTCACCGTTCTTCAACTGCAGGAGCTACAACTGCAGTCTCTTATCTATACGTATATCCAAGCTGGATTTCCTGTACCTTACCACCTTGTTTTACCTATATGGAGAAGTGTTGCTACTTCCCTTGGTGGTCTCAGTTCAAGGTTGTACCAACTCTACCCTAGTCGTAAGTCCCCAATAACTCTATCTTCTTCTCTCTCTCTCTCTTTTTTCCTACGAATATCTTTCACTCAGTCACTACGAAATTAATGATGCTGGATACTTGTCTTCTTTTCATGAATACTTGATCGTTAACTAATTTACGATGTAACTAATTTTCTTAATCTTTAAAAGAGATTTTTTTTTTTTTTTGTGGGGTTCTAGTTATGGGGTGCAACCCATTATACTTGGCATATAAGAATGGAATGGACCCTGAACCAGGGAGATGTAGGAGAACAGATGGAAAGAAATGGAGGTGTAGCAAAGAGGCTCTCCCATATCAAAAGTACTGTGACAGGCACATACACAGAGGACGCCAGCGTTCAAGAAAGCTTGAGGAATCTGCTTCCCATGGTAATTCCAGCACAGACCTCTCCATTTCCCTCCCTGCTGGAATCAGTGGTGCTAGCGCCTAGTAGTGGTCATCTCCTTCCAAGATGTCGTTTCTCTCCAAAGAGTGTTTTTCATGGAGACACGCAAGGAAAAATGAAATAATTGTCGTTTAGTTTTGTCTTAATTATCAAAATTACTCGTGTTAATAATTCGTTTAACGCTATATAAATTGCAAAAATGGCTGAATTAAAGTTAACTTGATTTTATAATCGGATATGTAAGATGTACGCACATACTGCTTCAATATCGTATGAGAAGGGCATGAGTCTTAGCCCAAGTTCCCAACCATGAGACCCATTGTTCTCAAGAATGGCTCGTGGGTCCATAGAGGTCAGTCTCGATAGTAACCAGCACCAACATTTCTCAGGGGCCACACGTAACATTGCTGATGCAGCATGTATCCATCCAACCTTCTCTGAGCATAGAAGTTTCGGTCAAATCTCGTTCTGACTCTACAATAATCAGAGAGATAAAGTATAGATACATTAAATATGAGTATGCTGTTTAGCCATTTGTCATGCAAGAGATTGGTTCAAGGATTGTCATCATTTGTACAAGCTCAAAACACCTAGAATAGAAATCAAGGCTTTAATTTGTTCTCAGGTAGCCCTAAACTATAGGTGGTATCTGTGTCTCTTCCCCTGCATTGAACAGACAACGTAGATTCAAAACTACATCTACAGTCTTGAACCTCGAGGTAAAAAACTCCATCTTCATCCTCCCCATATTTTACAACTAGACACTTGCGGTTCCAATCATGTTAATTTC
Organism: Populus trichocarpa; assembly: GCF_000002775.5. Classification (NCBI taxonomy): domain Eukaryota; kingdom Viridiplantae; phylum Streptophyta; class Magnoliopsida; order Malpighiales; family Salicaceae; genus Populus; species Populus trichocarpa. The sequence goes on along the minus strand of NC_037287.2, from coordinate 14,004,747 downwards.
TTTGTTTGAAATTTTTTTAGAGTATTGATTTGAATTCCAAACAGAATTCAATTGATAAAAAATGACCAAAAACAAATCAGAGATTCAATTCTACTTGAATTTAAAAATTATTTTTCAAAAATACCCACCTCGCTATTTTATTTCAAAAACCCTAACTTATGTTTATGGGCTGCTTTTTCTTGTATTTAGTCTGTTTACTTTCTTGTTTGAGTAGCGTCTCCAGCTGTCAACTAAAATTGCATTCGTCTTTGAGACTATTATTCTCTCTGGGCTGCTAGATTCATGTAGGGTTCTGAACCTTTAAGTTGATAATATGTTAAAAAAAAATATACTAAAATTTGGAGTTTGATCAGGTTGTTGTGTATGTACAAATGGCTTTCTGGAAAAGAACCAAGATCCAATGCACTCTGATTTCATCCAATTGATGAGCAAATTTTGATACAAAGGTACTTTCAATGAACATATATTTTCAAAAAATATATATATATTTAACAAACAATTAATATGAGATAGATTTTTTTATAACTTCTTTAAAACACCTATATTTTATGTCATTTTAAATAAATACAAAGATTCTTTTAATAAAAAAATGATTTTTAAATTAAAGATAAAATAGTCAAAATTATTAATTCAATTTATTTCAACACATATTCCAAACAGTGTAATTGGTTTCAATTGTGTGATTTATTATGTTATTCTAAATATAAAAATTATAATATATTGTTAATTGAATTCAAATCTGCTCATAAATTGAATTTAATCCACATTTGTTTCTAAACATGCTGATAATCTTACAATAACTTTGGAAAGATTTCGTTATTGAAGAGATTTTTAACAACTTCATCCATGTGAAAAATAAAACCATAAGATAGGTGAATTCATGGTGCTTGATATACACATGATCGACGAAAAATAAATAAATAAAAGTTAATTTCATTACGCAATTAAATAGAATTTAACCATTGGATCCCAATAAAACAATTTATAAACACATGATAATATTAAATAAATTATTAATATGGGGAAATTTTCATTCTATGAACCTTAATAAAGTTTGCATATGGTTAATTATTTTCTACTCCCGTCTATAGAATATATGAATTAACATTATTCTTGCTACTACCAGTAATTTACCTTTGAAGTGGGAGATTCCCCGTACGATAAGATAAATACCATATTCAAATTCTTTACTGATCTCTCATAATGTATAAACACTAAGCAAAAGATGATAAGGTTCTCAAGGGGCGTAGCGTGATGACAAAAGACTTGAAATCTGCACAGCAGGTCTCGAGTTCGAGTCAGGGCGTGCACCTCTTGTAAGAGCCTGGGATAGCCGGAGTTTTACTCACTCACCTGGGCCCACAAAGTGCGCTTTCCGGGAGGTGGAGTTTCCTCGAATCCAAAAAAAAAAAAGATGATAAGATAAAAAAAAGAATTTAAGAGATTAACTTTCATAACTCTTTTTTATATGCAACAATTTCTTTTTTTATTTTTTTTATAATTTCATAGTATCCTGAGAGATTATTCTAATTTATGTTGAATTTTTTTTATATTAAATGTTAAATAGATAAGTTGGACTTGCATAACTAACCTTAAGATAAATAAAATAAATTAGATAGTCGTGGTCAAATATTTACATGTACATGTGTATTTTTATTTCTTATAAGAAAGATGAGTTTCTCACTTTTACCATGTGATTTTTTTTTTCAATTTAATTTAGAACCTAGTTTAGATCATTTTCACCTAGTCAATATCTTTTTTTAATTTAATTTAAATTCCAATGCAGGTCATGTTGAGATTAATAAGGATGATCGCAATTGATGATCATAATATTCGTTGCCAACCTGGCTTTGGGTCAGGAGGCTAGAAGCACGAGCATGGAAGTGGTTCGAGGAGGAGTAATAAATTACATGTTATTAATTACTTTATAGAATCTACTTTTACGAAAGAAATAAATGCCAAGTATAAGAAAGAAATTCTAAATAAAATATTTTTATCACTTTCATAAGTATTGAATTTTATTTTCTCTTCTATCCCATCTTAATATTAGGAACAAGTAAAAAAATCAAAAAAATTAATTAAATCGAGAAAACAGGAAAAAAAATAACTGAAAAAACCGAATCGTGAAAAAAAAACTGATTAAATAGATTAAAATTTTAAAAAAATCGACCGGTTCGGTTCGATTTTGATTTTATAAGCCTCAAACCGAACCCAAACCGGAAAAAACTGAGCCAAACCGAGCCAAAACTAAGTCAAACCAAAAAAACCGAGCCAAACTAGAAAAAAACTCATCCAAAACCGAGTCAAACCGGTTTGAACCTGTTTTTGTCCAAAAAACCGAACAGAACCGAAACCAGTCGATTTGAACCAGTTTCGGTTTTTTTAAAAAAAATTTCGGTTTGATTATTTTTTTTTATAAAAACCAAACCAAACTGAAAATGATTACTCCTACTTTTTATATATATATATATATATATATATATATATATTGAAACTCAACAAATAACTAGTACCGATAAAATTTTCTAACATACAATGCATAGACTGTCATTTATTTATTTTATCGCGAGAAAACGATTAATTGGGAGTGGATAAAGAACGGGAATGGTAAAGTGGTTAGGTTGACCTACTATTGTTATATATAATTTATCAAATATTTAGTGGTTGGGACTTTACGTCTTGTAAGTTACCCATCACCTATAGTTTGTCAGTTCCTAGTTTTTTAAATAAATAAAACCGATTGGCTTGTGAGTGAATTTTATTGAACCTAATTTTCATCCTTATCCTAAGTTTGACGTTTTTTTAGTATTTCAGATAACATAAACTTTATGGGTGAAAAATTTGGACCTCAACTTGGTAAACACGAAAAAAAGTTCCAAATCGAAAGAATGAAAATAATTTCAAATAATTATTCAAAATGAAAATTCTTCTTTCAATTGGCCGAATACTTACCCCTGGTTATATAAGTGCTAGTCTTACCATCTCTCTTCTCGATAATGAAGTGCAACAGAATTACTTGCACAATTAAATATCCATTAGATTCCACTCGAGATTAATTTTTATGATGGAAGACTCATTTAATTAGACATCTCGGTTCCAATCATGTTAGTATCTTTTTGAAAGGGTGGTCAATTTATGTTTAATTAATTTTACGAAACATTGATTTTGATAGGATTTCTCTAAATATATAAATATATTAAAATCACAATATTATTTTCATCAACCAATTTATCTGTAAGGATATGTACAAATATAAAAATTATAGTATTACTGATGAGGTTCGAGTTTATCCTATGAGATCATGAGCTAAGCTAATATCTGAGATATTTAGTTAATCTCTAGATTCTAACAATTTTATCCATTTATATTTGAAAAGATAGCTAGTGGATCATACTTGATATCCACAAAAGATCACCTCTTATGTATTCGAGAACTCTCTGATGATTAAGTGAGTATCATTTTAGCGAAAAAATAATCATAATTTAGAAGAAAATCTTAAAATAAATATGTTATTTTTTGTTGAGAAAAGCTTAACCTTATTTTGAAGGATATTCCCCTCTCTTTTATACCCTCCCTAACACTCTTTATTGAAAAGAAAGGGTTAAAGTATTAATAAAATATATTTAACTTCTCAGGATAAAATATATTTGACTCACCAAAATAAAATATCTATAATATGAAAAGAACATGGGTTTAGCACTTGGCTGAGCCCAGAAATGATGGATTATTACCCTCTATTTGATCATTCTTTAAACAAAAACAATAAATGTTGATCCATTAATAACCCTTTAAGTCTTTGGGTTTTATACTCAAAGATTTTGAAGAGTCTCTGTAAGCAATAGATGAGACCCTTTTTACCTTCCTTGTAAGATCTTACTTGTCTCATATAAAACTGTTGAGATCTTCAAATCTAGATGGCCTGTCCTTACTAGTAAAAGATGTCTTTCAGGAAATTAAATGGCGGTTGGCTTTTCATGCAGTAATCGAGTGGATTTTTTAAATACGTGATGACATGAAATGTTATTCATTTGACACTAGAAATAAAAGGTTTGTTTCTTTATAACCCTAGTCGTTCTTACATGTGACTTTTCTTTCACTTTCACTTTCACTTTTTGTGATTTTTTTAAAACTTTGCTCCTGCAACAAGACCACAAATCATCTCTTCTTAATTTCAAGAAAAGGCTCACTTTAAGCATTTCCCTTTCTAAATACTTTTAACACATCTTTCTTTAAAACAAAATAAATAGACCCCAGAAACATCAAATCCATCCTTAAAAATAGAAGCGTTCATGTCCCTAATGAGGAATTCAGGTTCCATCTAGAACCTAAAAAAAACAGCAGGGGACAAGGGTCCATCATGCTGGGCCCCAAGACAAAAAAAAGTGCCACATTAGCATCCTTCTCTGGTGGAGAAAGGGGGAAAACCTATAGAGTATATGACTTAGATGCCTGACCTTGTTGAGCGTATCTGTAAATAGATTCTGGGCTCTTGAAATTACTACCCCCATTTATATATAGACGATAAGGTATTCCTTCCCTCTTTAAAGGTTCACGAGAGTAGTGTTCAGCTATTATTAGTTGGGTCCTTATCAGCCACACCCCAATAGATGTACAATCATATCCTCTTTTGAAAAACAAATTATACGATTGTGGGGCTCGAGCCTACAATCGATGTTTTTAGAAGCTACTATTAATTGATTATTGGCACCGATGGCGACAATGACATGAGGTGGTTCTTCACCTTTGCCAATAAAAACAATGGCATAATAAAGAACACATTGGCTAGGAAGCCAACGCATGTCAAGAAGTGGAGGAGGAGATGGATGGTTGTAAGATTCATTAGAACGGTTAATCAGGACTGCAACCCATTTAAGGTTGTTCCCAGTATTGGAGGGTCCCTCCATGAAATAAACAGCAAGCCTTGTTAGAGATCAGATGAAGAGAAGAACTGTGTTATGTTTGAGTCGACTTCAACTAAGTATAAAGTAAACAAAATAGCCCAAAAATACCACTAGGGCGTTTTGCAATATAGGTTGCTACCTTCTTTTTTTTCGTTGCCCTGCTTCTGGCCTTAGTTTTGTTTTTGTCTCTACAAGACTGATTGCTGAAGGAGAAGCTTCAACGAGGCCTATTCGCGAAAGCTTACCCCGGAGGTCCTTATCTTCTATAATCGGTGGAGGCAGAGGTGGAGAGGTGATAGAGAATGTTAGCAAACTCCTAGCTCCTGAGGGTTCTGTAACTTAGAGGATAATGGTAAGGGTCATAACCCTTGTGAAAGTTGGGGTTCGTGATCTTTCAAATGAGATGAAGGTTCAAAACACCTGTTATCAAACTCCTCTCGTTGAATGGAACCCCTTGATATAAATAACGAGTTTTGTCTCCTAAAAGTGGTCAAACCTACAACTTTTTATCTTCTATCTCTCAAATTTAGAGATTGAAATGCTAAAAAAATAAGCTTTTATACCAACTTTTTAAAATTTTATATTTATAAAAAATCTTAACAAATTAGTAATGAAATTGAGTACATAAAATGTAATCAAGAAAACAATTAACAAAATAAAGCTATTGTGAATAGCTACACTGTTTAGTTTCTAAGTTGGTGCTTAAACCCAATCTAGGTTGAAATTAATTTCTTAACTCAATCTGTTAAACCCTTCATAGATGTGTATAAGTCTGTTTGTTTTTGTGTTTTAAAAGCGTTTTTGAAAAAAAATCAAAATTTTTTGATTTTTTTCTTAACCTCAAATTAATATTTTTTTAATATTTTCATATCGTTTTGATATACTGATATTAGAAATAAATTTTAAAAAATAAAATATATTTTTTTAATATATTTTTTTTAAAAAATATTTTAAAAAATAATCACTATCCCAATATAAAATATACGCTAAAGAAGCTGACTATTGTTATTTATCTCGGAGAAAACTGTGGTGTGTAGACAAATTAGCATGTATTTAATTTAATTATTTAGTCTTTCCTAATCGCAGCTGAGCCCCTGCAACACAAGCAAGGGGGGATTTGCACAAATTGATAGAATACAATCAATATACTATCTATATTAACCCTCACACGTGTGCATAATCAAACCCTTAATTACAATTTACTTTTTTTTTTTTTTAATTTCCATAAAAAGTATCCCTTACACAGTAAAATCTAGTCAGACCACAGTCACGTATCCATTACCGACTGACTTTTACATGAAGCTCTGTTCACGAGGTATCTAATGATTTTTATTCTCTTCCCATACCCTCTCTTAATCCAAAGGCCAAGATTTCACCTCCACCCTAAATCTGAACCACCACCGTCCATTCAGATCCACACACAAGCACTTCACTTGACTAAAAAAACAAGGAAATATCACCATTCATCCTCACCTCTCACTCACAGATCTCATGCTACACAGTTCAAGCTCCTAGCTTTCTTCCTCTATCTCTATCTCTAAGTAGAGTCGCACATTCTTGGAAAGAGAAGATTTTTGTAAAAACCCATTTTGCCCTTGAACCAAAGAGGATGGTGGAGGCACAAAAATGGGCAACAAGGAGAATGAGCAACCCGAGAATAGTGGATGGCACCACCGTGTCAACCACCACCGATGACCAAGTTCTTGACATACCAGCAACCCCACCTGGTGATGTAAGAAACAATGCATATTCCACCGTGGGATCATATTTCTCTCCAAATATTTTAACAGCTGCGATAATTGCATCATGGTACATGTCCAACATTGGTGTTTTGTTACTTAACAAGTACCTGTTAAGTTTTTATGGCTTCCGGTACCCAATATTCTTAACAATGCTGCACATGATTTCGTGTGCTTGTTATAGCTATGTGGCTATAAAGTTTCTTGAAATAGTACCGCTGCAGCATATTTTATCAAGGAAGCAGTTTATGAAGATCTTTGCTTTGAGTGCTATCTTTTGTTTTTCTGTGGTTTGTGGTAATACTTCATTGAGGTACTTGCCTGTGTCTTTTAATCAAGCTATTGGGGCAACTACACCATTTTTTACTGCTATTTTTGCGTTCTTGATAACGTGCAAGAAAGAATCTGCTGAGGTTTATTGCGCACTTTTGCCTGTGGTTTTTGGAATTGTTTTGGCCAGTAATAGTGAGCCTTTGTTTCATTTATTTGGGTTCTTGGTTTGTGTTGGTTCAACTGCTGGACGTGCTTTAAAATCCGTGGTTCAAGGGATTTTGCTAACATCAGAAGCTGAGAAGTTACATTCTATGAATTTGTTGCTTTATATGGCACCAATGGCTGCTTTGATTTTGTTACCGTTTACTCTTTACATTGAAGGGAATGTGGCTGCAATTACCATTGAGAAAGCCAGTGGGGATCCGTTTATTGTGTTCTTGTTGGCTGGGAATGCAACTGTGGCTTATTTAGTGAATTTGACGAATTTTTTGGTGACCAGGCACACAAGTGCCCTGACTCTTCAAGTGTTAGGCAATGCTAAGGCTGCAGTGGCTGCTGTCATTTCAGTCTTGATCTTTAGGAATCCGGTGACTGTGATGGGCATGGCTGGATTCGCGGTTACAATCATGGGTGTGGTGCTTTACAGCGAGGCAAAGAAGAGATCTAAGGTCACAACTCACTGAGAGATGATATAACGATTCATTTTGATTGCCACAAACACTGGTGAGGCTTTTATTTTTTGCTTTATTTACTATTGATTCAATGTTTTAGTTTTTTACTGTTAGATTTTAATGGAAGAAAAGAAGGGAAATTTGGATCGATTGGATTGTACAGGATGGTGGAGAAAAGGGAAAGAGTTAGCTCTTTTTCTCTTTCTTTTTTTTTTGGTTTTTTAATTGTTCGTGCTGGGAGGGGTTAAAGGGAATGAAATTCTATCACAGTTTCCCCTGTGTGTTAACTTTATATAATTGCATTTACTGCAATTGGAACACATAAAAGAACTGATGCTGATATTCATTTTCAATTGTTTAATTGGAAAGAGCAAAGTTCTTTCTTTTCATCTTAAAAGTCTTTTGTTACCAAGCAATTCCATTCTTTATCCAGCATATGTTTTTTGTCTGTAAAATTGGCATTCCTTGAATTCATTTCCGGGTGTGGAGGGCTAACTTTTTTGTCTTTTGGATTCTTTCTCTTGCTTTGCATGCTTACTTGTTGTCTTCTTCAGCTAATTTTAGCAGCAAAATGTGTGTGTGTGTGTGTTGATGAGTTAAAAAGCGTAGGACTGAGATTATGGAATGCTTGAATCAGTAGGTGTTGAATTTAATTTGAAATACTCTGATGGACATTTTTTCTGTGATGTAAAATGTGACTGTTATTGCGATTGTCATGTTGCATTGGCCAATTTTATTATTTTTTTGCTTTTATTTGTGATGGAGGATGCCTTTCATATTTCCTTCTGGATAATGTCATGCATAAAATTGAATGTTGATAGGTACGAGGACACTTGATTGAGCCTGTTAGCAAATTTCTAGATGAGCATTTGAGGTTATTAATGCTCCTTTAGTCCCTACCAGAAGATGACAGAACTTTCTTTCATTCACAATTTCCATCTCTATTCATTTTGTAAGAAACTGGGCTGAATAAAAAACTGTGATCAAGCTTTAGCCAAATAATTAAAATTACACTTCCGTGCCATTGTTATTGTTTGTTGCAAACATGTAAATCTTCCCTCCCCCATTTGTCAAGACCCTTTTCATTTAATCAACAGGGAGTTTTCCTTTTGGAAGGAAACGCAAAACAAGTTGCTCGGCATGGTTTTAGATAACAGCAGGGAGGGGCAAGGACAAGTTGAAACGGCTCCCAAATGCAATAACTGTACAAAGAGCAAAACCTTTTCTTTGAGCAGGTTGAAATTGCCGGAATTTTGTTGAATTGGTTTTTCCAGTTTGGAGTCATTTCTAACCAAGGCCTAAGACTAATGCTGTTTCTTTAATCTTTTTCTTATTGACTTGAAATTATGTTTTAAGATGGAGATCGACCATTTTTAACGTATGAAGGTGACATGGGCACCTTCAGTTTAAGCGAAAGACTTTATTTTTAATTAAGGTGCCTCGCTGTCTGTCCCAACCACCACAGTGGTTGTGTGTTTGGTTATGGTTTTGTAGACTTTACAGTCAATGCACTTAGTTATCTGCATCATGTGGGGCATGAAGAATTGCATTTGCTTAAATTTTGGTGGTGGTTGGAGCTTCCTTCTCAGCTCAGTTTAGCTTTAGCTTAGTAGTATGTATCATGTTAGTTGAAGGGTAAAAGGCTCTGGCTCAACAGTAAAGTCCTTTTCAATTCTTAATTAGGTCTGTGGAGATAAATGTGGTGGCAGCAGCAGTGTTTTTTATTCAGAAAATTATTAAAATAATATTTTTTTTATTTTTTAAAAATTATTTTTAATATCAGCACATTAAAATGATATAAAAATACTAAAAAAAATTAATTTGAAACAAATAAAAAATTAAAAAGTTTTAAATTTTTTCAAAACATCATATATATTTTTGAAATATAAAAACAAATAATTTCCATGAGATGAGTCAAGCCCGCATTAAATTTTGTCTGTTTTAAGCCAAGATCTTAAGCTAATATGAAGGCTTGCTTGAATAGATTATCAACTACTTCAACTTGGACGTTCATATTTTGGCTTGGCTCCTTGGTTTCTCATGGAGACATCATTCTGCTTTATGGTGGTCTTTGCAAGTCTTCACCTTTTAAAGTAAACCAGCTATTTCACACACAAGCTTTTTCGTTGCATTTTTGCACAAAAACATTAAGTGAAAATTAAAAAGCTCATAGATATAATCAAGTAAACCGAGAATTGTGTATTAATAAAGAGAATACAATTATTAATGATAATTAAAAATAAAACTAGAAAAATATAGAGAAAAAAATATTTAATATTGTAAGACGAAATATTTACTTGGTTGTATTGTATTTACTGACTTTGTTTATTAAAGTTAGTTTTTTATTCAATCAAACAATATTAAATTGATTAAATAAAATAAAAATAAAAATATTATGGAAGGCCGCACATGTTAGAAATATTATTTAAAAATAAAAAGAAATTATTTTATAAAAAAAAGTTCTTGAATACAAAAGATAAAAAAAAAATATAGATGAATCAGAATGATCTTTTCAAAAATTAAATACGCACAATACCATAAAAAAAATCTCTCTCCAAAAAAAGATAAATAAACAAAAACAATCACAAATGTGAGATATTAATTGAAACATAAATTTTAAAATTATTAAAAAGTATATATTAAAAAATAATACTGGTTAAAAAAAAGAAATATTAGAAAAAAATAGTTTGAGTGTTGTAGCTTAACTCATCATACCCGTGACCCGAACCATAAACTTAACCAGTTTCAGTAATTTTTTTCTCTTACATTTATATCAAACCTAAAATAAAAAAAAGCCAAAAAAAGCCCAAACTCAAACGTTTGGGCCACTGCAATGAGCATTGGTGGGCCTTCAAGTTTAGGCTTCCAGGTCTAGACTTGTTTTTATTTTTTCAAATATTTTAACCTTATTTTTTTTTTTGGGGGGGGGGGGACGTCACTCACCAAGACAGACGATGTTTCGTCTATAAGCCCAATTCCGGCCACCACGTTGGTGGTCGGAAAATCAGAGTAGCGACTTCCCGTCAAAAAACCTAAATTTTAAGCTATTTTAACCCAAAACACATCACCAACACCCTTATAACATTCATAAAATATTTTATTAATTCCAAATACCCAAAAAATGGTGTATAAAACCAAAATCAAATTGGGTTATTTTTTGCTTTTTCGGTTTAAATATGTTTTTTTATGCAACATTAAGGCTTTACATGATCATCATGAGGCTCGTTTCATCTCATTGAACCTGTGGATACCAAGAAAACTTATTTTGATAGCCGGAAATGGAATGAATGGTGAATTTATCTCTCATTGTCAGAATCTAGTAACCCATCTCTCTCTCCTCTCTCTAACCAGAGATTTTAAAATAAAATAAATAAATTTGTGTATCAAAATTGATTTTTTAAAATTTAAAAGGATTTAAATTGTATAAATTGTGTTATTTTAAAGCTCGAGGATCTAAGTGTATTTTTCATAAAATCCTGGCATGCCATTCATGTTTGGTGTCTTTTGCATTTTGATCCCTAAGAAATCAAAAGCAAGTGGCCTTTAATTAGGATTAAATCATATAAAATAAAATTTTGAGGAACAAAATGAATTATTCTATAATAAACAGTAAGTCCATAGTGTTATGCCAAGCTAAAGTAAATCAACTACACCTGTTAGTGTATTCTATAATCTATAATAATAAGCCTTGTACTGCAAGGATAAAATTTCACTCATCTCATTGGATGCAATAATGAAATGAACATAAAATATAAATAAATAGAATCAACTGTCAACCTAAAACAGATGCAGGATCACTTCGCTATTTCCAAACCATGATCCTTGATAGGAAGCCTAATGCCACTGCCATACTTGCACACAGCTTAGAAGCAGTGATTCCAGTAGCTGCTGATTGCGTGAGAAGGTAATTGTTAGCTTCTGTTTCAATTCGCATTGCTTGCCGATACTGCGAAGGCACCACTCTTCTCCTGGTTTTTCAAGTGTAATAGAGCATCATTACCTATCGATAGCTAAAGGCTCGCTTCTTTCTTGTGCGACACATAATTTGGAATGAAAGTTTCATCCACGTTGACAACTTTGTGGACTGAACAGCACCAAAACAATGCCATGAGGTTGAGGAAGGCGGCAAATTCTACCATTGCAAATAGTTTTGAAAACGTTGCCCGAGTAATGAAAATTTTGTGAATTTTGCTGTAAAAATTCAACAGAATATTGCAAATTAAGACCCGTTCGAAGCACATGAAACTACAAATGGATGTAAAACAATCTCCGGTTGAAACTCTTACACAAATCTTGCAATGATTCTTATACCAGCTGCGATGTTTTTTAAACACAATTTGCAACAAAATTACAACGTTTCCTGCTTTAAAGGCATGGTAGAAGGCACCAGCTTCTAACGTTTATATTATTTGAAATCTACACATCCAGTGTTCATGCAAATATTTAACATTTTAAGAGGCAAGTAACAGCCACAACACACTAACGGTTGCATAATTCTGTCAAGAGTTAAAAGAGAAAATCAACATACAGAGTTTGCCCCCAAACCGGAATTCTTTCCCAGAAACCCAGGCTTTCATAATCAGGATCGATTGCTGTCCAACCCTTGCCATCTCCAACAACTTATTCCTTAGCTCAGGGCTGGAGAAGAAGCTAATGCCACAAGAAGCTAATTGTAAGCAACATTCTCTTGGAAGCCATTTAATGTTTTAGTAATAATTATTTTCACTCTTTAATTTAGATTAATGTTGTTTTTGTAAATATTTATTTTAATTACCTTGAATTTTTATTAAAAAATAAATTTGCCAATAAAAAAAAAATCTTTCATCAAAACAAAAGCAATGCATGAATAAGGAATGAAGGCTTCGACTTAAGAAATAGATTTTCTTCTCCAAGATTTAAAACTTTCAAACTCTAATGAATAGTTATTTTAATCACAATATAATTAAATACATATTAGCTTTGAAGATTGTCTCGCGGTGTAGTAAGAGAGAGCAAGAAATGCCATATTGTTGAATTAACCAGAACAGCATACAAACCTCGTAACCCAAATGTCGTAACCCAAATGAAGGCAATTAATAAAAGACATTCAAAATTCAACAAGAAAAGAGTAATCCTTGGACAACATCGCTATAAAAATTAAAACATGACCATCCCAACAATGGCTACAATCAAGCCATAGTATCTAGATACAGTGCTGCCTGACGTTGCTCCGGATGGCGAGGTGCCGGTCGGACTGGGAGAAGGTGACGTTGAGGGAGATCCCAGCTGAGCCAGCACGGTAATGGCAAGTTTCTGGTTCCCAGACTCGCAATGTTCGGCAAAACCACAAATGTACCATTTCTTCCCAGGAGTTGAGAGTGAAATCACATCATTTCCACTAGACAAGGGCACAGTATCATCAGCTGCCTTGCACTCTTGGAATCCAGTCCCATTAACTCTTAGCACATTGTGCGCTCCAGCTCTATACTTAAACACTGCATCAAGAAAAGAAAAAACCAATTTCAGGAACGAAACGACAATTAAAAAACAATAAAATTACTTCACATTCTAAAATTAAAATGATGCTCGAGTTGACAATATTGTGAGCCGATATGGAGGAAGTACCAAGGGTGTCTCCTACGTGAAATTCTTTTCCATTGGCCCAAGCTCCGTAATCAAAGCCTGGCTTCCAACCTGTCGCGTCACCAACCAAATGTTCAGTTGCCAAAATTGAAGGAACAGAGACTGCAACAATGGCGATGATCATGAACATCTTATTAGGAGAAGCCATTAATTACAACTTTTTACCAGTTAACCAATCCTCTCCCTCTTTTCTTCTTTCGATAGATGTTGATGGGATGTTTTTGTAATGCAATTTGCTTGAGGCAAAGAGCTCAAGTGCTGCCTATTTATATGGTTCTCACTGGTGGGGAGAATAGCGGGATCTAAGATGTATAGCACATGGTCCGGCAAGGGGCGGCAATGGCACCATAAAATTCTTGAATTTGTAGCATTTGCAACTACATTCCCTAGAAAGTTAACTTTTATTTTTTATTTTTATAATTGATGACTCCATGTTTGCTTTGCCAGAGCTGCTCAGATTTTGTTTGCGACGTAAGACTTGTTCAATAAAAAGTCAACAACGCGGATTCAGTGCTCGGACCTCATGCGCTTTTTGCCTGCCAAATGTGGAAGCCAAATTTATGGGTTTGGCCTTTTCTTGCAGCAACATGTCGAAAATGTTGTAGGTAGTTTTTATTTTTGTACAGAAAAAATCTTTTTATTAGTTAAATATTTTTTTTGTTTTTGCATTGTATTTTTTATATATATAATTATATTTTAAATCTTGATTTTATAAAAACTAAAATAATAAACTTTTTATTTATAAAGTCCTGCTTTTTATTTATTTTGTATTAAGAATTTCATCTTATAGTATTTTTAATCAAACATACATTTTTTTAAACCCAATTATTTTTAAAACTACAACTAAAAGTATTTTTTTCAAATTTATTTATTAAAAAAACTCTATCATAAAAGCCATCATAATATCAAGCACACAAGAATTGATTTTTACTTTTATAACAAGGCCTATAAGAGCTTTATTTGACCTTGTCATGAAATTAGCTGAAATCCTATTCTAAGTAGAAATCTGTCCAAAAAATGTGTTAAGAATCCTTTTTTAAATACTTAATAAAAATATTTATTGAATTCTGATAATTTAAACTTGTAATCTCTTTTTATATATACAAGGGTCATGTATTTAAAATTTAGTGTGTTAAATATCAATAAATAAGAGGAGGGATTTAAATAATTTTTTTGTTTTAGTTTTTAACAATTAATATCAAAGCTAGGATTTAATTGCTAAAATTAACATGAATTACTCTTTCATATTTTCCTACAGGATTAAATGAGGAAGCATGACACGTCTTGATTTTGGAGGATTGAAAGTTCTACATAAAAAGAACATGGTGATGGGTCTTTTTCATTTCTCAAAGAGAAGACTTGTGAACGAAAAGAAACCCTTCAGCAAAGCTTATGATACAAGGCGAATGAACAAATTCATCAGACAAGGATTTTGGTTGAGAGAAAGAAAAGGGTTACTAACCCCCAAGTAAACAGAATGAAATGGGTTCTTCTTCAAGTATAATACATTATATCATGTTACGAAAAACCTATAATACTTTGAAAAACTTCTCAGTGTAGCAGATTTGGTCATTGTTCATTATGTGACATGATAGTGAGCCGAAAATGAAACTCCAAGAACACTATCAATTCTGTATTCTGTATTTACCATTAACCATTTCATTTGTTGTTCATGCTACAGAAGTAAAGGTAAGAAGGCCTTAATGCCTGTACAACACCGGCCATGTAATAATTTTATTGGATCAAGGACAAGCCTACAAAATTGTAGGGGACGGAGGTTAGCTTTACATCAATGTGTGAGATTAGTTTCTTCCCCGGTAAACAATTCATTTCAAGCGATACGGACTTCCATGACTTATCTGCATAACAAAACGGTTGGTGATTCTTGTCCGAGTAATTCACAAATCTCACCGGATGCCCAAGTTCCTGTGGACATTTCAAAATAAAATCATTACTTTGTGGAATTGGAACTAGGGAAAAATTACCAATTTCTGTCAACACACCTCCTGCTCAATTGGTTTACAACTTCATTGGTGCTGCCTGTATTGGTCCCATACTGAATCTGCTGCCTTCCACCGAAAATAGGTTGCCTTTCTTTCAGCATCTAAAAGAAGGCAAAAAATAATACTTTGTAGCTGGAACAAAAAGAAAATAATATGGCACAGAGATGGTTCCTAACAGATGACATGCTTACCTTCTGCCCTGTTTGCAAAGGATTCAATCTATTTTCTTTCGAGCCCTTGCACCACAGAAACAATTAGAGATATTAAGCAAAGTGGAATTGAAGATAAAGAATTTGTGTTGGCTAAGATTAAAGAATTTACAAGGAACAAGGAGAACCTTCATATATATATTGCTCGGTTGAGGAAATTGCAATTGTGACCTGTTATTTGGTTGGAGTTCGCTTGTAAGGGAGAGCTAGCATTCACAGGGTAAAAATTTTAGAATCTTGGAAAATATATGAGTGCAAACTGCAAAGGCTAAGATAACAACAGTGAGCACTACTACAACAGAAATAGATTCATGCATCCCTTAACCAGGAGATAGCATAATGAGTTTGTTTAACTACGAGGTCAAAATTTAAGGAATACCTTGCTGAAAAGATCTATGGGTGGATTATGTTGAAACCTCTTCTCCGTATGAAAATTAAACTCCTGTAATTAACACATAATGTTGTCTCAAATGATTCTGTGTACAATTAATAGGTAATTCAGTACATATATGGCGACTGAAGCCATCGATGAGTTACCATTGGCACTGTGGTTTCCCGCTTGCTATTCCGAAAAACACCCATTTCTCCTTTACTTGAGAATATCTGCATTCAGCGATAAGCAGGTTCACATTTAGCAATTGCTACCATAAGTCCATAACCTTTAGAGCATAAGATATGCACTAATTTCTCTATTACCTTCTTATTCAGAGGGCGAGCTTTGAATATATGCGTTGCACAACATCCATCCTGCTTTGGAGCATCCATGGTTGTTGGTCTGAGCAAAGTAGGAGCAAATTGAAAGTAAGCACTTGCGGGTAATAAACATCACCAAATGAAAATTGGGCATCACCTTTTTTTCATTCTGAAGCCAATTTTAAAAAAAAATAGCACATCATTACCTTCTGGATTCTGTCTTCACATTTTCTGCGACAGAAATTGTACTAGGTTTGTCCAGCCCCTGCAATAACAATAAAAGAGCTTCAATCTCTCCATATTTTAATAATTATGATAAAGAAGATAATTACAACAACTACTAAAAAGAGCAACGCCACAAAAAATAGTTATCATCATAATATCCACAAGATTTGAACCAATGATGAAGACTTTTTTCAGTTGAAACTGTAATCATGATTTCAAAATCTATATAAACCTTGTCCAAATCATTGCACTGAAATAAGGAAGATGGAACTGAAGAGGTGTGCTGCATTGCCCTCTCCAATGTCTTTAGGTGAAATTCCTGAGAAGCAATGGAAAAGGTATTTATCAACTCTAAATACTGAACAAAGACTTCTGCAGAAATCTCTGTCTACAGTTGGTACAGAACCCAAATTTTGAGCACTGTGCTACATATTATAGACAGAAATAAAAACAGTCAGAAACCAGTTCAAGCACTTACTTGAAACTCGGGCAACTTTGGAGTGCTCTTCTTTGGAAGAGGCAATGAAGGAGCCTCAAGAATCTGCAAAACAAAGTAATTTTTTTTTTTTTTTTGAAAAAACAAAACAGTTTTTTTATACAGCATCTCAAATAATTCAACTTGTATACTCACTTTTCGGTTCAATGGGCGTGCTTTGAATCTCCGTGCAGGTGCTGTCATGTGTTGCTGTTCTATACTATCTTTGGGCCTGATTTACAAAACTGTCAATTATCCATGCAACATGTTAAAGACAACATCTTGGTACCTCAGAATTCAGAACAAAAGTGCAAACCTGGTCCTTTGAGCCCTATGTGCTGTTTCAAGGTCAGGCTCTCTTGGAACAGTGAGCCTTAGTTTTGCATGAGCAGAGATTTTATCAACACTACCATCCTGCAAGACCATGTCAAAACATTATAACAATGTTACACAATCCTCACTCCAATTCCAGGAAGGCGGGCTTCATCTCTTTTTCACCCCCATTGTTCTGATGATTATAGGTTTGTCTTTTATGTACATATCAGAACATATAGAGAAGATCACAACTAAAAACAAAAAAGAAATACTTGCTTTGATGCTTGATAGTTCAAGACTATTGGTCAAAAGTCAAAGCTGTCCTATCCACCCACTATATGTTAATACAAGTTAAGATTATAGCTTTTTTATAATACAATGCTCGCAAACATATTTTTGTCCAGAATTTGCATTGTATTTTGGAAGTATATCCCTACCTTTGGAGTTTAGGACTTAGTTACATTTCATATGCATTACTGAGGGTTGATTACAACATAAATTAGCTCAGGTCAAATATGCAATGCATATGAAATGTAACTTGGGTGCAAATTCAAGCATCAACCATTTACCTTTTTAGATGTCTTGTGGATGAAATCTGTTTGCTGTTTTCCATCACCAATCTGTTATGCAGAAGATGTAAATGGACTGGTAAATATTTCTAAAAAGGATAACAAAAATAACACTTAAGCATTAGCTCAAGACCCCTGCACTAAATTTAGAGATCAATTTCGCTCACAATCCAGAATTCACTAACATGAACTCCCAAATGTTTAGCCAGGTCAGCCATCAATGCATAGCCACACATTCCATATCAACTCTTTTAATTTGATAATAGAAGGAGAACACAGGACAAGGCAAAATAATTGAGGGAACATTCCCAGTAACATTCATCAATGTGGCAATTACTGGTCTGCCTGTCAAAAAATGTTCAAAACCTTCCATAAATATAAAGAGTTCTTTGTTTGTGCAAAAGCTGCATACCTTACGCAAGTGACCTCCTTCCAGTTTCTGCCTCTTGGCAGAATGACTATCAACTGCAGATGAATTGCATAAGCCTCTCTCCTTTTGACCCAGTTGTGACTGAAATCTAAAAAATTAGAGAGATGTAATATTAGAAAGTGACTCTATTACACTGAGAGGTCTTTGATTAAGCTTCCTCAGAAATGTAGACCATGTTTGTTTTTGCATTTCAAAAGCGTTTTTGAAAAAAATTGAAAATTTTTTATTTTTTTATTTGCATCAAATTAATATTTTTTTTTTATTTGTGATTTTAGATCGTTTTGATGTGTTAATATCAAAAATGAATTTTAAAAAATAAAAAAAATATTGTTTTGATGCATTTTTAAACAAAAAACACTTTGAAAAGCAACCGCTACCACAATTTAAATGAGCTCGTAATATTAGAAAGTGACTATATGGTAATTGCCTCTGACTTGAGTGCATAGCATGTCTTTTTTATGAGAGAAAAAAGTGCGTCAACTATTAAATATTTTCATAAAAGCAGATGAATGCTATATAGCATATACTAAACACAACAATCCCCATTTTTGCAAAAGATGAGCTTTAAAAGTGAATGGACCACCTAACAAAAATCAGGGCAGATAAGCCACCGTGCATAAGAAAAGGGCTGGAGACTGTGTTAAGTGGTAGATTTATTTGAAATTTCATGAAAAAGAATAAGCGGCCACGAAATGCTCAAAAGCATAACTCTTCATCGGTACAAAGAGCAACAAGAAAAATTATTTTTGACCGGAAGTAAATTAGAAACAAGAATTTTTTTAGAATCACCTGGAACCACCAACTTGAGGGGTCTGATTTTGCTTAGCCAACTGACTAGCTGTAGGTTTCATCAAAGTTGAACTTCTGGGAAATGTTGGCTTGACAGAGGACTTCACCTTGGGTTTTGATTTATCAGTAGATTTCTGATGGCAAAAGGTCAATCCTGCAAGCACAAACAATGGAAGTATAGTTGGGAAGAGAACCATAAGAGATACAGTCAAACCATCACTTGTGCAAATTACTACAATCTTAGAGAGGATAGATTTCAGCTTAAGAAAACAGGTGATTAAAATTGTATGTATAAACAAACTTTTGAGAAATCAATAATTAGGATGGTATTAAGATATGATTGAAAAAACATGGTGTATATTTAAATTAGTCACCTGTTGCTAATTCTACTCGTTGATTTGAAACTTTTTGCAGGTTGCCACTCTGTATGTTGGTGAAGATCCCTCTGTATGTTCGTTCACATTCTGCAAATCATTACATCCACCCCTCACTCAAAAAAAAAATCTGGATATTTTTTCTTATAGACAGGTTGTTAGCTATATAGTTTATTAGCTGGTGCTCAATTGAACTACCAGATTAAATCCAGAGCTCTGTATATTTAATCATAAATGGCCTATTGAGAAAAAATTCCGACAGAATTTTTTTGTCAATTAAGTCAATCTTGGGGGGGGAAAAGGACTGGCCTAGCTAGGTTTACTTGAAGCTCTAGTAATCACAACCTAAAATCAGCTATAGTGAAGTAAAGGGCACATAAACCCCGTAAACAAGCGTAATCATTGGTACCTCTATCGTCCACCTCTATTGCAGAAACTTTTGGACCCATATCATCATTGAGCAGAGAGGCCATATTTTCATCATCTTTAGATTTTGGAGAGGTATTAACATTTTCCAGTAGACAGTCCTCTCCTATCACTAACTTCGCCACAAATGCTGAAACATAAACAAATACATCAAAAAACAAAATCATCACAAATACTTAAAAAGAGAAATCAGAGTCAAAAATGAAAATAATCATCCAGTAGTGACAGCTTCTTTTATAAAAATGAAAACTTTTTGGTACAAAAATCATCATTCACATGTTCAAAAGTAAGGAAAAAAAAAACTTTCATGAAATTGAAGCTAAATAAATCTCCGAATAACTAAACCACAACAACAACAACAAAAAAAAAAGAAACGTTCATGAAATTGAAGCTAAATAAAGCTCAGAATAACTACACCACAAAAACAAAAACTAGGTATAAAATTAAAAAATAAGGCTTGATGATTGTTACCATGAGCTCAATATTTCAATAATCAATCAAATAAAACCCAAAAATGAAAAAGTCAGGGCTTTGAGACTCACGAGAAGGAGGATAACTCAAAGCCGTATCAAACCACCGCTCAGCTTCACGCGCCTCCGCGATTGACTCCTGGAGTGTGAAATCGAAGTACATTGCAGCATCAAACTCATAATCAAGATCAACTTCACGCGCCTCAAAAACCATAAACTCCACCTCCATTTCCTCTTCCATCTCCATATCTCTCTAGAACACTTTCTCTCTCCTGTAAAAAATGTCTCAGTTTCTCTGTCTATAACCGTTTTAAGGAGAGGAGAGGAGAGGAGCGAAACGGCGTTGATTCCGTTGTAAGAGCTCTCGCTAGCTAGCTAAACTTCTTACTGTATCATCCAATGCAATAAATAGATCACTTGAGTAAATACTATGTTTTTTCGTATTTATTTTATTTAGCTGGCAGAAATAAATGAAAATAAACCGCAGAGGTACGGGGCCTTTGCTCCTCATAATAATATTATCTTTTAGATTCAATTTTAAAGAAACAATACACAATTTTAGGTGTGAATGGTTTTTGACTTAAACTTGATTTATGGTTTTTTATTTAAAAAAAAAGATTGAGAAATCTATAACAATAACTTTTTATAAAGTAATTTTTATTTAAAAATATATCAAATATTATTTTTTTATTTTTTAAAATTTAATTTTGATATTATATGGTCAAAATTATTTAAAAATATTTGTCTAAACTAACTCTAAATCCAAAATTTATCAAAAAAAATAAATTAAAAAAACAAAACAAAATAAAAGCTCTAATGTAACACTTTGAAAAACTCGTTTGGTATTATAGTAGTAGATATTTTTTAAAGTGTTTTTTATTTAAAAATATATTGAAGTAATTTTTTTATTTTTTAAAATTTATTTTATATATTAATCTATTAATATATAATCTAAAAATATTTTAAAAAATAATATTTTTTATCAAAATCATTTTAAAAAAAAAAAAAACAATGTACTCTGGAACATGGAGCACAGCCAAATGTAAGCAAAAGATAAGGTTTGAGTTTTATAATATTTTTGGATTTATTTTGTTGCCTTTTGCAACGATCCAAAAAATTTGAACTTAAGTTTATAATAAATAATATATATCAATTCTTGGATAACGTGTGTGAAAATGACTAGACAGTTTTGTCCCTGGGGATTTGGGAGAATGGCTGTCGTTGGGTTCTGAGTGGTGAGTAAGATTTGAATTGAGAGTAGGGGTAGGATGAGGAAATTGGCTGTTGAAGGGAATTAAGTTTTTGTCTTTAAACAGGTGGGCAAGTGTTTATAGGGGATCGAGATTACTGTCGAGGAGTCTGAAATTTCGGCGGGTGATCGAATTGCCCTTGTGGGTAAAACATATTTACGATATTTGACACTAACGGTTTTATTCGTTTTGTCCGGTAATGGGATCGGTTGTAGGGTCCGCTTTCAAAAATTCAAAAAAGAGAGAGGGACAAGGTAGACGAGAAAGGGGAACTAAAATAAGGATGACTCCATGGATGGGTATATTTATTTATTATTAGCAAGGGAAGGGACCAACACTAGAAAATACTACATCATTGTCCAGTGCTCCTTCGCCAGCTGTTTTATTTTTTTAATATAAAAATATATATAATTATTGTTAAGGTGTTTTTTAATAAAATAAAATATTAATTATAAACTCAAAATAAAATATATACTATTATTTTAAAAAATATTGATACAGTGATGTATTGAGTGATTTTTTTTTCAAATATTTATATGGCGACATATTGAATCGATCTAGATTAACTTGTTAAATCTGCAATCCAGCTCATAAAACCATGATAACTTTATAAAAAAACAAATTAAAATAAATTATGAAAATCAATTTCTAATCAATCAAATATTAAATGATGAAACTGAAAAAAAATATATTAAATTAAAAAATCATCAAAAAATATTGAAGGATGAAAAAAATCAATTAAAAAAAACTAAAATTAACCCGGGTTAACACATGTTAAACCCATAACCCAGGTCCCCATAACCCAGGTCATAAAGTAAGTAAAAAAAGTTACGAAGCTCTATTTCTAATAAATTTAATGTTGAGGGTTGAAATTGAAAAAAAAAAACTAAATTCATGAGACCGAGATAAACTCCACAAAATATCAATTGAAAAAATTATGAAATTCAGTTCCTAAATAACCCAACATTGAAGAATGCAATTAAAAAAATGATTGGATTATTAGATGGTGAAATAAAAAATATATATTCAATTAAAAAATTTAAAAAACTGGGTCAAACTAGGTCAACATGATAAACTGGTTATCCGGGTCACGAGATCGAGATAAACTCATAGAAAGAAAATTACAAAACAAATTACAAAACTTAATTTCTAACCAACTCAATGTTGAAGGATGAGATTGAAAAAAATCAATTAGAAAAAGTAGCCCAAAAAAACAAGAGTCAATCCGAGTTAACCTGTTAAACTCCCTACCTGAGTCGTGAGATTGAGATAGATTCATAGAAATTAAAAAAAAATTATAAAATCTCACTTTTAACAAATCTAATGTTAAAGTTTGAAATTGAAAAAAAAAAACTGAATTAATGAGATTGATAAATGACGCATAAAAATAAAATAAAAAAGTTATAAAACATAATTCTCAAACACAATCTAATATTAAATAATATTTTTTTTAAAAAAAAAGCAAATTAAGTTGTTCAATAATAAAATAAAATAAAATAACCCACACGAGATAATTCAAGTGAATAGTAATGTGTAACACACTTTAATATATTTTTTTTAGTGACTTGACAATTGAGAGAGTTGGAG
Organism: Populus trichocarpa; assembly: GCF_000002775.5. NCBI lineage: Eukaryota > Viridiplantae > Streptophyta > Magnoliopsida > Malpighiales > Salicaceae > Populus > Populus trichocarpa. Next base: position 13,981,726 of record NC_037287.2, on the reverse strand, counting down.
AATCGGTGGTCTCAATTTTGGCACCATTCATCAGCATTTTCTATTTGCCATTTGGAGACCCATTACCTGAGTTGAGAAGTTGCAAATTGTGAGCTTCTACTTGGATTGAAAAGCTAGATATGGAACTTTTTCACATGCATATCACGCCTGTCACCCGCGGTATTTTACTTACCTACTGGACTTGCAGGGTGTTTAATGAGTCCAGAAATTAGTTGTGATGCGCGTAAACTGGTCCGGACACCCCGGGTTACCAAAAAAAAAAAATAAAGCCCCGCATCATAGCAAAAGCATAAAATAATGCACCGTGAAAACAATCACAAGTGATGTATGGTAGTGTAGTTCTATTGTATTTTTATTTTAAATTTGATTTTTTTACTTTTTTATTTTAAATTAAATTTTATTACGAAATTTTAGATCGTTTTAATATGTTGATATTAAAAATAAATTTTAAAACATAAAAAAAATATTATTTTAATATATTTATAAACAAAAAATACTATAAAAAATAACATCTACTACGTTCACATGATTTGAAATATAAATATTAAATACTTTCGTTCCAAAGAAAACAACTACTGGTCTGTGGGAAAAGCATGGGGAAATTAAAATTGGACTAATTTTTGCATCCGTTAAAACAGCAAAAGTCGATTGTTAGAAATTTTTTTATCACGCTTTTCTAGCACTTCAAAATTGATGGGATTAATTGAGTTTTAGTGGATTAGTCAATTATTCATGTATTTATCAATTAGAGGGCTTTCATGATTTAGTAAATTAGGGTAAGATTAGGGGAATTAAGGTAGATCAATTAGGTAGATTGAGTGAGTTGAAACCCTAATTCAGCCCACATTTTCAGAAAATATTCAAAATTCAATAGTTTTTAGGAATGAAAAAAAATAAAAAAAGTTCAACCCATGTTTTACGGCATGGCATGCCTTCAAACGCAAGAAAACATAAGAAGGCGACTATAATTTGCGAAAAGTAAGAATCAATACCGAGTCGAAACATGAAGTGATTTGTGAAATCTTAATGCTGCATAATGAAACAGACAGTGCACCAGAAATAACAGAGGCTGTCGTGTTGAGTTGGATCTTTGTGCGCCTTCTTACCAAGAAATTTGAAATCTATGTCTCATTGTTTTGTATGCTGCAAAACATTGAATGGACTGAATAGGCATGAAAAATTGAAAATGACTGGACACATAATCGACTTATTCTATGTTAGGTGTGCTTTATATTGAACTAAATAATGTTTTATTTTATGTTTGGTAGATATTAGAGGGGACTCGGCCGACATAAAATTTAGATTGATACAAGTTTAAGAAAAGAGAGATGAATGATTAATCTGACTAGATCCAATTAAAAACTTAGGTTAATCTGTGACCCGATCAACCAGAGATAAAATACAAGTAAAAAATTCATTGACTTTACTTTGATATTTTTTTAATCTAGGTCAACTTGAGTTAACTCTCTTAACCCATGACTCAAGCCTTATTATGAGTCGACCATAAAATCAAGTTTTAAAACTATGATAATAACAATTTTTATTTTTATATTGTTTTGGATTAACTTAGATTGACCATCTTGACTTACAACTTAGGGCTTGTCCTTGGTCAACCCCTTAGCTAGATTTTTAAAAGTATGATAATAATCATTTTTATCCTTATATTGACCCAAGTCAATAGTTAACCCGCCCCATGACTCGAGCATGGCTGATCAAGCCTAGCCCCAGTCGGTCCCCAAGTTAGGTTTTAAAATTATGATAATAACCATTTTTATCTCAAGGTTAATACAAGTCAATGGTCAACTCGATCCATGACCTGACCTCAGTTTGACCCTGAAATCGAGTTTTAAGGTATGATAATGGTCATTATTATCCTTATGTTGACTCGAGTGAACAATCAACCTGGCCTGCGACTCGAGCTTGGGCCCTAGTTCGTTCCCCGAGTTAAATTATAAAACTATGATAATAGTCATTTTTATCCTTACATTAACCCGAGTTAATGGTCAACCCGACCCATCACCCAAACCCAGCCTCGGGTCAACCCCGAGTTGAATCTCGAGTCGAGTTTTAAAACTATGATAATAATAATTTTTATCATAGGGTTAACCCGGGTCAATGATCAACCAACTCATGACCCGAGCATGACCATGGATCGACTCCCGAGTCAAGTTTTAAAATTATGATTTTTATTTTTATATTGACCGAGTCAATAGTTAACCCTACCCGTGACCTAGGTTTGGCCTTGAATTGATTCTAAGTTGGATTTTAAAACTATAATAATAAATTTGTTTATGTTAACTCGAATTCATTAGATTAATTCTTATGTAGAATATTAGATAAACTTGTTCGACAAAAATTTCTTCAGTGGAATAATTTTAAACAAGATAAAAAAATTATTCTATTTTATATATTATTGTTAACATGCCAAACATTTCCTTGTGGTTCCTCCTGATATAAAAAGAAGCCCATGTCCTTGTAGCATTTACTCCTCAGTTACCTAGATGTGAAACACCATAAATACTTGGTAGTTGAGAATTCGACTGCTTGAAAATGATTTTGTACTAGTGATCGCAGAATCCACATCGGATTCATGTCTTTTCTTTTCAAATACAGGTCATAAAAAGGATGGAAGAGCCTGTTTGATTGGTAGCACATGAAAATAGTGTTTTTTAAAATTATAAATATATTTTTATTTTATTAAAAATTATTTTTTAAAATATTTAAGAATGCATTTTTTTTTTTTTTTTGCTAGTTTTCATGTTAGCGGTGAAACAATCGTAGCAACATATATGGTAACAAAGGAAACTATGTTTTATGCCGTGGGACTTATTAAAAAATTAAATTTGAAATGCAGGTTTTGTATAACAGTTTTTACATGTTTTTAACTGAGTTTCGTAAATATTTTCCCTAAAAATGTGGTCACGGTTGCTTTTCAAAGTGCTTTTTACTCGGAAATGTATCAAAATAATATTTTTTATTTTTAAAAAATTATTTTTGACATCAGCGTATCAAAAAAATTAGTTTTTTAATATTTTTAAATTGTCAAACAGGCACGAAATAGAGTGCGTTTGTTTCCGCTAGCTTTCACGGTAGCAGTGAAACAAGCGCAGCAACATGTTTGGTAACAAAGGAAACTGCGTTTTATGCAGTGAGACCCACTAAAAATTGAGTTTGAAACGCAAGTTTTGTGCAACAGTTTCTGCGTGCTTTTTTAACTGAGTTCCGTAAATATTCCTCAAAGTGCTTTTTCATTCGGAAATGCATCAAAATAATATTTTTTTTATTTTTTAAAAATCATTTTTGACATTAGTGTATCAAAATGATATGAAAATATCAAAAAATATTAATTTAAAACAAAGAAAAAAATAAATTTTTTTTTTTCAAAAGCTTTTTTTAAACAAAAAACAAACAGGATAAACATATTATCTAAATATTTTGTACATGTTTTTTACTATACATAAATTTCAACTATATTTATTACCAAACACGTATAATCTAAATAACTACAACTAAAATTATTTTTTTAAAATTTACTGTTTTTCAAACTATAACTACAAAAACTAACTAAAAAAGAAACACACCCTAAGGCTAACTGGTGGCCGCTAGTCCAATGGCCAGCCCTGATTTGGAGATCATTCACCCACAGCCTGACCTCATACAATGGCCCACTGCAACAAGAGGCAGTTTTCCACGGCCTATGTTTTAAGGCACTTTGGTTGGGCTGTTGTTTGTCTTGATATTTTCTCCCAGGCCTTGTTAATTGGGCTTTCGTACTTTAAGTGGCATCAGGTTAGCCATCTTTAGGTCGTCTTGTGTATATATTTATAATATCTTAAGAAAGACAGAGCCATATTGTGGAAAACATATATTACATTTAAAGAAAAAAGGAAAAAAATTATAAAAAAATACTCATTACAATAGCAATAGTACCATTTTCATAAAAATGTGATGTCACATTTTTACATTTATGTATGTGTAATTATTTTTCAAACAAAAATAAGATTGTGTCAACGAGTTTTTGTCACTTTTGTGTCTTATTTTGATCAAAGCTTGCATTTTAATGTTAGGTCAACACGTCTCCTTTTTTAGTGACCAGCGTAGGCTTAGCGCAATATTTTTAACTTTAAAACATATTCAAAATATATGTTGACGAGTTTTCAACATTGTTTGCTTAGACTTGAATTTTAACAGTTGGGTTGGCAAGTCTTATGGTTTTAGGGTCTGATGTAGGCCTAGCACGATGCCTGTAACAAAAAAAATATAAAAGAAATCATCGAGTTGCGAGATTCTTGATTTAGGACCCGATGCTATCTCAATGAAAACTCACTGATAATAAATGACTTTTGAACAAGCTTGAAAATAATTTAGACAACTAATGACACCCGTATAATAAATTTTAAATGAAAACACATAGTTAAGATAATCCTTCATTTAAAAGAATTTAGTAAAGGTGATGTTTATCTTTCCTCAAGTATAAGTATTCACCTACTTAGGCTTTCTACAATTGGTACATATTTTAGAATTTTTAGTTTTTATAATTTTATTTTTATAATTTTACTTTTAATTCTTGGAGGTCTCAATTTATACCAGGTAATGAAAACCGATGTCTCTAATTTGGCGTGTGCCTGAAAAATCTAAAATATACTAGTATATTAATCGAGATAGAATTAGCTGATCTTTTTCATCATTGTCGGAAATATACATACTAGTATATGCACTCCGATCGGAACCGAAGGATACTGAACCACAACTATGAAGTATGTATCTAATTGAACACGGTAGACAAATGTGATGTTCTCATCGTTAAGCATCTCCAAGACTTTTGATGTAAAGTTCATTGCTTTATTTTATTTTTAATTTTCGAGCAAGATGTATCATTAATTACTCCATGATGACCTTATCATTAATAATTAATAATTTTTCTAGAAGAAATCAGTTTGAGTGTGCGTGCCGCAATCACCACGCAATTATGTGATTGTTGTTTGGGAAGATACATGGAGGATGTTAAGGGGTTGTCCTCTTATTGGATCACTCAGACACGTGGGTTTTGGTCCCAGAATCCACATGAGCTGAGGAAAAGCACGTGGCCCAAATAAAATATAGAACTCTATGCTTGGAGCAGGTCCTAACCCAAAAGGCATTTGAAAGTGACAGGTTTTTTTTTTTTTTTAATTATGAAAATTCAGAGTAATTTATATGTATCTTAACAAATTTTCTTGAATAACTAGAGAAATCTTCAATGACTACAAAGTTTGGAGCATTCAAACTCGTAATTTTTAAAGAGTAAATTTAACATATGAACAATTAAGCTACAGAAAGGATTGTGACATGTCTTCTTTGATTGGGGGGAGTTTGCACCATTCATCACGACAACCTTTGCACAGCACTTGTTTTCTGCCTCAATTCAAGGCCGGCCATCGCTTCCCTTCCCGGGCTTGGGTTTTGAAGCTTACGGTTGTGGTTGAAAAGGGAAGAGACGAATTGGGACTTTGTCTTCGAGTGTGAAGGGAGGGGCAGATTCTATCGGCTGACTGCCTGGAAATTCCTAGGGATCTCAAACGAACGGGGAGCATCGCCTTGAGGTCAGATGAAAACAATGCTCCTCTTTGATACGACAGGTGACTTGTTTTATGCGACTGAAATTACTATAAAGCCGGAACTTATTCTCATGAATCGTTGAAGATTGTGAAAAAAGCAATGAGAACTACATAAATTATAAAGAAAATTAAAAATCTTTGAGAAGGCCATTGAGGTAAACTCACGTGGCCTGCAAAACCAAAACATCCCAGTGACTAGAGAGAGAGAGATCCAGTCCTAACCACCCCTCTATAACGAAGGAAACAAAATATCCCTTAGAATTTACAAAAACGCAAATGAAAAATCTTTCTGAAACCTAACCGCAACCACCATTCTATTATTTCACATCTGGGTTTACCCCAATGGATTTTTAATACGAAACCAGTTACACACCTCCATGACTTTTCTACTGCAACTAAAATGACCCGAACCCTATTGTCTCGGACCCGGGCATCCCAACCCGACGAGGAAACGAAACAAACCACCACTATCAGCAGTGGAGGAACCGCCATGAGAGTTATTGTTCCTTTACAAGGCGTTGTTCAGGGTAGAGGAGGTCTCTTTCTAGGCTCAGTAATACCCTGTGCTCTTTTCTACTTTCTCCAGCTTTATCTAAGAAGAAAACACCGTGATGACCCGAATGACCAGGATGACCCAGCAAGGGACCCGAATGCGCCGTCTCCTTCTGGGTCGGCGGGGAAGCTGGCCGAGCTCTCTGGGTTTCCTCGGAATTTGTCTAGAAACCTTCTATCACCGAGAACTCCGAGAGGACCTGTTTTCTTGTCGGGCCGGGCCAATGGAATAGTGAAGAGTGGGGACTCACCTTACTATGTTGGGTTGAAGAAAGTCCTGGAGGATCCATATGACGAAGCGGGCAATCCAAATGGGGTTATTCAGCTTGGTGTGGATGAGAACAAGGTGTGTACTTTAGCTTAAAGTTTGGAATTTTTTTCTCTTTGGTATTGGAAGTTTGAATCTTTTGGTCCATCTTGTGTTGTTTTGTATGGCTTTATTTGTGTTTCGATAATGGGTTTATGCTTGTTTTAGTTAACGTTGGATTTGGTTAAGGAGTGGCTCGTAGAGAATGCAAAGGAAGCAATATTGGGTGGTGGTGGTGAAGGAGAGGAGTTGAGTATTAGTGGGATTGCTACTTACCAGCCTTCTCATGGGCTTACGCAATTGAAAGTGGTAATTTTATTTACTTCTCTTTGTATTAATGAAACGTGTTTAGGTCATTTTCAGTCAATTAATTCAGTAATAGATTGATTATAACTAGAATTTTAGTCTTCGAAGTTTTTAACCTTACATTCAGCTTAATTAGAATGGTTTTTCTTTTCTCGGATGTTTAATTTGTCAGAAGACGAAAAGCAATTTGATTGGTTTTAGAAATTGAGTTGTATTGACTTGTGATAAGGTCATTCTGTTGTTTAGCTCCAGGGTTTTTTGATAAAGCATAAGTGCAGATTCAAGTGGTTGTTTTATTTATAATAACCTTAGCAAACCTTTACATTGTTAGTGAAATCAAAATGTAAGGAGACATGTTTTTATATGACCTCAAGACCAAACCCAGACCGAGTTTGCGTGCTGCCCTAACTAGCTCTCTATTGCTAGTGGTGTCTGCAAAATGTTTGTCCTTCCAATCACTTTAATTGTGGATCCCAATTATATTAATTTACTCTTTCTTTTTGAACAATACCTGAAAGGAATGAAGATTTAGCATCATCCTTTTTTCTCCTATTTATGAGCTAAATAGACATTGCATTCATGCATCATAGTGACAAGTGCTTGCACGCCCATTTTTGCAATTGTTGCTTTCCTGCTTGTGACTGGCATCTCTTTTAGCTGCAGTTGGTCACGTTTTTTTTTCCTGTCTAGTTAAACTAAATTTGGTCATTACCTGCTTGTCCCGCAGGCTGTGGCAGGATTTATGTCTCAGATCATGGAAAATGCAGTTTCCTTCAATCCCTCTCTGATGGTACTTACAGCTGGCGCAAACCCTGCAATTGAAATGCTTAGCTTCTGTCTAGCAGATTCTGGAAATGCATTTCTTGTGCCAACGCCATATTACCCAGGGTAACTATGAAATCTGCAATTTCAAAAGTTCTCATTCAGTTAAGTTTATATCGGAAGAGAACTGAAGTCTGAACATTATACGCAGATTTGACTGGGATGTAAAATGGAGAACAGGGGTGGAGATAATTCCTGTTCCTTGCCGCAGTGCTGACAACTTCAGTTTAAGTATAACTGCACTTGATCGAGGATTCAACCAGGCAAAGAAACGTGGTCTCAAAGTCCGTGGGATAATGATTTCAAACCCCTCAAATCCTGTTGGCAATCTGCTTAATCGTGAAACACTTTATAGCCTTCTAAACTTTGCTAGAGAGAAGAACATACATATAGTGTCCAATGAAATATTTGCAGGGTCTACTCATGGGAGCGAGGAGTTTGCGAGCATGGCAGAACTCATTGATTCAGATTATCTTGACCGGGACAGGGTACATATAGTTTATGGTCTTTCAAAAGATCTCTCTCTTCCAGGTTTTAGGGTGGGTGTAATCTACTCCTTCAATGAAAATGTTCTAGCTGCTGCCAAAAAGTTGACAAGGTTTTCATCAGTTTCAGCTCCGACACAGCATCTACTTGTCTCTCTGCTTTCAGATACTGACTTCGTTCAGAAGTTAATAAAGAATAACAGGGAGAGGCTTCAGAAAACGTATGCCACATTTGTGGCGGGGTTGAAGCAATTGGGCATTGAGTGCGCAAAGAGCAAAGGGGGCTTTTCCTGCTGGGCTGACATGAGTGAGTTAATCAACTCTTACAGTGAGAAAGGGGAGCTTGAGCTTTGGGACAAATTGTTGAATACAGCAAAGCTCAATGTTACTCCAGGATCTTGCTGTCGTTGTATTGAACCTGGATGGTTCCAATTCTGTTTTGCCAACTTGACTGAAAGGGACATTCCTGTAGTCATGGACCGAATTCTTAAAATGGTGAATGTCTGTAAAGCAAGCAGTTGAAATGTTTGGTTTATTCTAAAGAAATAGATCCCTTACAGATTTTTTGTAGGATAATTTATTGAAGCGGTTACGCAATTGACACTGGAGAAGGTAGAGGAAACCTATTTAATATTTGCAAATGATCTTGGACAATACAGGTGTATATAAGTTTCTTTTATCCGGAATTTTATTAGTTTTTTCCACACCTTCGATGCCAACAATAGGCAGAAATAAATCCAGACTGTTGGTTTATATTGTTTTCAATATTTCTTTCAATGTACCATGTCAAACACTTGCGCAAGTGTTCAAAGCTCATTTATGATTTATTGCTGCCTCTTCTTTTCAATGATTGAAAACTGAAATTGAACACTAGTTACCATTAAAATAACTGGTGGGAAGAAATCAATTAGGAGGAGGCACATAACAATCTCTCATTAGGCTGTTAATTTGGTTGAGTTAAATGAAACAGTATCTACTTGAAGGAATTCTGAAGGAGATTGGCTCTGCAACAGTTGAACTAAAACAGAAAGTAACTAGTGGAATGCTTAAAAATCATTACCTCTGGAGGGAACTTGCTGTGCCACGGCCGCCACAACTTCTATCTTTGAAGCATTTGATATGTTGACACAGAGTTCTGTGATCTTCCATTCCACTTTACAGGAGCTGGAGCAAGGTGCTTTCCTGAGGCTGCACTGGAGCAAAGGATTAGACTTTTCATTCCACTTCGGTTCATTCATGCTTCCAGTCCCATAGTTCATGCTATTCCAATCCAATAGCTGATTACCTACCCTACCATGTCCACGTCAATTACCAGGAGCAAGTTAAAACTAGAACTCTTGTAAAATTTGACATTTTCTCTATTGCAAATGAATTACAATAAATGAATCATTTTATTGCAAAATGTTACAAATATCAGGAACAATTTACTCTTTTAATTTCAAAATGAATAGAAAAGAATGATCCCCCCCCCCCCTAATATGCAACCCTCTTGTCTCTGCACAACTAAGCACACCATTTTCCAGCTAGACTACCACTTTTTTTTATTGAAAGTACATATTTAATTAAACTCTGAGGTTGTTCAAGAAAGCTCTGAATTGCACTTCGAACACTACGATGATTCTACTCCAACCTTATGGACTCAAGGACCTGAACAACCTCAGCCATGCTTGGTCTTCTTGAAGGAACCTCAGATGTACAAATCAATCCTAGCTTCATGACTTGAATCAACTCATTCTCTGAAAAACCTCGCAAGCTTCTATCAAAGCAATCTGAAGCAGAGCCAGTCTCCAGCAATCCACGAACATATTCACACAGAACCACCACCTCATTTGCTGTTGGACTCTCCACTGGTTTTCTCCCGGTTACCAGCTCCAAAAGAATTACTCCAAAACTATACACATCACATTTATCACTCGATCTTAGACTCTGAGCCAACTCTGGTGCAACATACCCTACTGCATTGTGGAATTTGGTTAAACCATAATTGTCCAAAATGGGAAGCAACCTCCCCAACCCATAATCAGACAACTTGGCCTCATAATTTTCATCTAATAGTATGTTAGTGGATTTGATGTTGAGATGGAGAATTGGAGGCCTACAGTCATGGTGAAGATAAGAAAGCGCTCTCGCTATTCCAAGAGCAATTTGAAACCTTCTAGACCAGTACAATTCTCTATTCCCAACACCAGTACTGGTTCCTGGATAATTAAGCCCATGCAGATTGTCGTATAGATTGCCACTTGGAACAAATTCAGACAAAATTAACTGCATCGTTGAAGACCAGTAATACCCTTGAAATGCAACCAAATTGGGATGTCGAAGATTACCTAACAATCCGATTTCTTGCTCAAATTCATCTTGGCTTCTGATCCTACCCAGGGTCTCAAGCTTCTTCACTGCAATAGAAACTCCACCTTCAAAAGTAGTTCTGTATACTGTTCCAATTGATCCACCACCTATTAAACATTCCTTGTCTAGCAAAGCTTTGGTTCCAGCCTCCCAATCTTCGTACTTAGAAGGCAAAGTCTTGCTGAACAGAACCAGCTTCCCAATTATAACATTTGAATCTGTTGAATCCAATGGTGTGCTCTCAACAACAGTTGTCACGTTGTCTTTTTTCCTGCTGCGTGCCCTGATGTTCATAATCGATACCACACAGACCCCAGTAAGGATCAGTGCAGCAGCAACAATCGCCACAATAACAGAGTTACTGAGCACTTTGTTTTTCTTTGATCCATTACCTGTCCCATTGCCAGCTCCTGAGCAAGAAATATCCAAAGGGACACCACAGAGCCCAGAATTGTTAAGAAATGCAGCTGTGCCGAAAGCCTGGATTTTTGGTATTGAAGGAATGGGACCAGAAAGGTTGTTGGAGGAGACATTGAAATATTTTAAGTTTGCTAATTTTCCAAGAGAATATGGAATTGTCCCAGAAAGGTTATTTTGTGACAATTCAAGAAGCTTGAGGTTTGATAGGCTTCCTAGAGTCTCCGGTATGCTACCATCTAGCTGGTTTCTATGCAAATCAAGGACTTCCAGGGAAGTCATATTGTCAAGGGTGTTGGGAATTTCTCCATCCAAAGCATTTCCAGAAACATCCCTGAATCAAAAGATCAGATTATTTTTTTGTCATGTTTGGATTTAAGTAATAATAATTAAAAAAAAACTGATAACATCTAAAACATTTAGATAGTGTTTGGACTCACAGCTCACGAAGAAACCTGCAGTTACTTATATCTTTGGGAATTTCACCAGAAAGATTGAGATTGTGCAAATCCAAAAGAAGAAGCCACTCAATGCTTCCAAATTCTGCAGGGATTGTCCCCTGTATTGAATTGTCACCCAATTTAAACACCAAAAGCCTCTCCAAATTTGCAATACCAGCTGGAATGCTCCCATTCAGCCTGTTAAATCCCAAGTCGATAAATTCAAGGCTTTTGCAGTTTGTAATGCCCAAAGGGATTTCACCGTCCAGATTATTACTTGACGCATCAAAGAACTCCAGACTCTCACTGCAAGTTCTCATCGCTGGAATCTCTCCTTGAAACGCATTATGCGATACATTGAAGTAACTCAAGTTTTGCGATCCAAGAATTTCAAATGGAGCCAACCCAGTAAACAAATTGCTGCCAAGATCCAAAAAACGCAATCTTTGGCATTTTGAAACCTCTTCAAGCACGCTCCCAGTTAACACATTGCTCCTCAAAGACATATACTCTAATACAGGAATATCACAAATCCCAGAAGGCAATTCACCACTAAAATTATTGAAAGAGAAATCAAACCCTTCAAGATTAGTGCAGTTTGCAATTGAAGCGGGGATTGAACCAGAAAGACTATTATGAGAAAAGGAAACAAACTTGGTCTTGTAACAAAACTTGAACAAAGCAAATGGAATCTCCCCACTGTAACCATTCCTTGACAAATCAAGAAATCTAATATTTTGCAAATCACCAATGAATTCTGGTATTGACCCAGATAAGGCATTAGAACTCAAATTTATCTTCCACAATGTGCTTAATTCTGCATATTCTTGTGGGATATTGCTTGTAAATTTATTGCCAAACAATGTCAAGATTCTTAAAGATCTCAAACCTGATAATGCTGGTGACAAAACCCCAGATAAGCTTGTGTTCCACAAAACAATTCTCTGTACAAAACCAAGAGGATTGCAGAACACACCACTGTAATCACAAGGATTGCCACTTGGAACCCAATTAGCCAAACTGTTGTAAGGGTCATTGCTGATGTTAGCCTTGAATTGTAGTAAGATCTCCTTCTCGGTAGCTGGTGAAACTGTAGTAGCAGTGAATCCAAGGAAGAAAAAAAATAAGAGCAAAAGAGCATGTGAAAGACACAATTGATACAATCTTCTCATGCTCACAGTATAAATGTTCATAAATGGATCTGCCCCTTTGACATTATTGATGATAGATCCAATTGAAACAGGATCTGGGTCTCCTTGCCACTTCACGTGAACTAATTCTTGTAGCTCTCATATTGAGAAACACAAAAGCACACTCATGACTATGTAAAGGTGGCATTTTTCAACTTCTGGTATCACTGAAACTAAAGAAAGCACTTAAATTGGTGAACACATTTGCACGCAAAAGAACCCCATTAGTTTATGGCACAAAAACAAATATATAGGGGGCTTCGCTTTTGTGGGGTTTGTGTTAAAAAATGAAACTGATGAGGCATGGGAAGTGAAGCAATGAAAATGGTGAAGAAATAGTGGTCGTCTCACCCTGACAGCGCCTTTCCTGGAAAGGAAGCAGGTGAGCCAATTTCATAATCCCTCTCTCTGCTTTAAAAAGTCTCTCTCTCTAATATGGTGTTGGTGTATGTATAGTTGCCGCCAACTGAAGAAGAACCACGTGCATGTCCATGTCTTTCTCGCTATCTCTGGTCCTTAGCACATAATTATACTTGAAAAAAAAAGAAAAGCACTGATCTTTTTATGGATTGCAATAAAAAAGAGAGAGAGAAATCTGTCTTGTTAACAGACCAGTCCTTGACCATGACCTTGCAAGCATCTGTAGCTGTCTGCAGTCATGCATTTATTCTCTCTCACCAAGCCATGCCAACTGGCCACACAAAAGGGAATACCCTTCTAAGGGGACTAATTGATTTGATCAAATTAAGAAAAAAAAAAAAAAGAGTTGCTAACTTGCTATAGTGTAAAAGAGAAAAACAAGGAAATAAAGTGAAGCAAAGGAAGGGGTCTTTGAGTTTTCTTTTTTCTTTTTGTGGATTAGTTTTTGTATGTGTTGCTGCTTTTTTGAGGAGGCCATTGAAGTTTCTTTGTTTCCGTTTCGATGGAGACATATGAGAGGATTGTTTTTTTTATTTGTTTTGCAGTGGGAGAGATGAGACGTAAGATGTATTCTTCCTTTGATGTTAATACATTGAAAGGAGGTGATGCATGACAGCTTTTTTTCTTAAAAAAAATAATAGTAGTAGTGGCTAAAAGATTTAGTCAAAACTAGGTTTTTTTAGACGCTATACGTCGTGGAATAGATTATTTTTTTTTAGTTTTAAAAAATATAAAGATAATAGAATGTTAAAAATTTAATACATGCTGGGTAAAAAAACTTTTAAATTATTAAATTATTGATATATTGAATGATATATTATTTTTAAAAAATATTAAAATAATAATTTATTAGATTAACCCGAATAGACTATAATTAACTTGATAAACTTATGATTCATGGAAGGAGAATGTGATGTGATAGCCCTAAGAACCTAGAACTTATATATACCACAACAAATTAGAAAGGTCAATCATGATGAATCAAGTATTGAAGGTTAAAAAAAAATACTAAATCTAAAAACAGAACTAAAAAAAATGGCTCAAGTAAACCTAGATTGATGGTCGGTGCTACATCACGAACTGAAATTTTTTAACCAGATATAATAAAAAAAAAAAAAACCAGGGTCATTGAGTCATTTGGTTTCATAAAATCATTTAATTAAATAACATGTAAAAAAAGGCAACACTAATTTAATAATATGAAAAATAAAGTAGACCCGGGTGAATCTTTTAAGCATGAATTAATCTTCTAAATTCAAAGCCAATGAAATCTTAGACTCGGACTCGATAAATAAGCTAAATTCTAAACTAATTTAATGTTGAATGATAAAATTAAAAGAAAAAAAAGATTCTAAACTTGGGTCATTGAATAAATTGGTTTAATAAGCTTGATTATTTTAATAATATGAAAAAAAGACAACTTTGATTTAATAATATGAGAAACTAAGCAAACCCGACCGAATATTCTATACTTAAATTAATCTCTTAAACTCACAATTTAAAGAATCGTATACTGAGTTCAATAAAAAATCTAATTCCTAATAAATTTAATGTTTAGTGATGAAATAATAAAAAATTATTCAAAAAATTTTTTAAAGCAAAAAAACACAACAATCAAAAGAATGGAAATCAACTTGATATGAAAAAAATAGAAGATGAAATTGCAACAAAAAAATCAACTTGAAAATCACCTAAAAAAATAGCAGTCAAAAGAATAAGTATATGGAGAAATTGAAAACACTTTCCAATTTGAAATAATTAATTGAAATAAGAGAATTATAATTAAAATAAAAAGGAGTAAATCTCAAGAAAACAATAAATTAAAGGGCTGTTATGATTTGTTCAGGGCATCACATTAATCAAGGTGGAGAGAGGGGGGGAGGGGGGGGTGTGGGGGGGGGGGGGGGAGGGGAAAAAAAAAATACAATTGGCATTGAACATTTGAACTAGATGGGACTACAATACACCATCACTGCCATGATGAACTGGAAGACACCTTGGAAGGCTCTTTTTAGCCATAGTAAATTGCCACACTCACCGCTTGAATACAGTAAGGTGACTTACACGCTAGAGCGTGTCAATGCATACTAATTATTATTTTATTTTATATATTATTTAAAATATTAATTGCAATGGTAAGATATTTTTCCAACTAGCAGTTAGTGGCCACGTGAGACTTACAAGATTTAACATTATAAATATAATTTTTTTAATATTAATCTATTAAAAAAAATAAAAAATATCAAAAAAATAATTTTTTTAATTTTTAATTTCTTTTAAAAGCATGGCTAGACTGTAATGTTAAATGAAGTATAAGTAATGGATTTGAATAATTTAAAAAAACTTAATTTTATTTGTTAAAAAAGACGAATTTTCCTAAACTGTAAAATTACAAAACCTTCAAAATGAATTTAGATTTAATTAACTTAACGCAAAAGGAGATACTTATAAAGCTGCATCTTCTAGCCCTAAACTAAGGGATGTATTAGAAACCTCCATGTACTTATAAATCCAGCAGTGGCTGCTAATAACTTGTGGCTGGTACTTTCACACGAGGTTTTTTGATTTATTTTTTCCATAAATTATTAAAAATAAAAAGGATATTTTCTCCTTTTAAATAATGTAATTAATAGAGTGGGCCAATTCCTACTTCCCATGGAAATTGTCTTTTATTATTTTGATCAGAAAATTGTCATTGTCATTTAGTATAATAAAATGGGCCACCAAAACTACAAAAATATAGTGATCTTAAAACGCAGCAATTAATGACCGTTTGATCATTGAATGTGGGTTTATTAACTATCAATTTTCTTCTTCCATTTCTTCACTTGAAGCTTGTGGAGTTGTGGTTGTTTTTTTTGTATTATTAATATAGATATTTAGATTAATTTGTGTGTTTCTTAACTAATTTCACGAATATTAAAATTAACAACCATGTAAATCTCCAGTGATCATTATAATAACAATCA
The DNA here is from genome assembly GCF_000002775.5 of Populus trichocarpa. Lineage (NCBI taxonomy): Eukaryota > Viridiplantae > Streptophyta > Magnoliopsida > Malpighiales > Salicaceae > Populus > Populus trichocarpa. The sequence goes on along the minus strand of NC_037287.2, from coordinate 13,965,872 downwards.
CAACTACGAGAAGAATAAATTTTTTAATCTCAAGTTCTTACCACTAAACTATATACTATATGATTTATTTTTTTATAATCATGGTTAGCTTTTATTTTTTAATTATCAATTCAGTTTTTTAAAAAATATTTTTAAAACAGTTAATTTTGTTTTAGGCCGATACTTTAATTAGGTACACGAAATGTAAACGCTTTTATTTTCTATAAAAATAAAACGTGAATATAGTTGGCATCAATTCTTTTGTGGTCCCCACCAGGACAATCACGGCCCTTGTGCTCTCCTATTAAGTTGCCACGTCAATGTCAAACATGCTGCCGCGGCACACTTTACAACCACCCATTAACGCGTGTGTGTCACTCATTCAACATGTGAAATTCGATAAATTGAAGGGGCTTTGTTTCTTAAGGTTTGCCTTCATTTGAGTTCCAAAAAATCTTATAGCTAACTCATACTCTGAGCTTGGCAAGTGGCTTGAGTTGTTTATAATTTTCGTGGAGTCATTGGGCCTCTATAAATTACGGTTTCATAGTGAATTTAATTGTTGCTTTAGGAAATTAAAAAAATAATAATTAAGTTCCTAGTGGATAATTTATTTTCAATCTTTTATATTGTTTTGTATTTTTTCCAATCTTTTTAAATAATTAAATTTCTTAATAAAAAACATTCGAACACTAATGAAGTAAGAATCTTTTAAAACATCCCAGGGTATCAAGAATAATATTTTATTAATTAAAATTCTCATATGTTTGAAAAAATGTGGGATTGAATGTTCTATCGGATACCAACCTGATGTGGTTATGTAAGGAATTTTGAAGTATCCATGCTCTGTCAAAAGCTTCAGCGAGGCGCGTGGTAATGGGAAGCATGGATTGTTTAATGGAGTCGTCGCTCACTGGGGAGCACTTGACAGGGAGAGTTTGGTAGTGGTGACGGTAAAGATGCCATTGTAGACATGCTTCTCTGTCTCTGCACGTCCTGTTTGTTGTTACCTGTGGAAGTAGGGAAGCCATTTGCTGTGGTCTGGAATCAGAATCTCGACAAATACTTGGAACTAAAAGTTGAAGCAATGGGGATGCTTTAATTCCAGGTCAAATTCCGACAAGGTCGATTCAACCCTGAAGCACAGAGCTCACTCCTTCAACAAGGATGTTTCGACTCCTATAAAATATTCTACCAAGTACAATATGACGTTGGATTTTTATTACCAAGTCTTCTCACTCCTCAGTTTGAAGCACACATTTTCACAAGGTTAGGGGTAGCCCATCTTCTTGTGTCCCAATTTCAAACCCCATCAAGAGTAATTTATAGTTATCAAAGAGCTTGTAGTGCATTTGTCTTTCTACAAGATATAAGAGGGGGGCGAGCCTCACTTTAATTTGTCAACCTGTTGCTGATGGCTCAATTTCTACAATGATGCAGCTGCAAATTCGAGCTATGAAATCAGCCGAGCCCGCTGTCTGTGGGCTCTTGTGTTGCACCCTCAACAAGGATCCACTCCCAATAATTAGTGCTTGGAATTAGATCAATCAGATGGACACCAGTGATTCAGAGAGGGGGGGGGGAAAACAGCTTGTATCTAAATAATTTCGATCATTATTTTGCAGCATGAAAGGCAACATTCAATATTTTAGATGTGCATGTGGCACATGTTATCATTATCATGTCAATAATCTCCATTACCGAAAACACAAAAATTTGCTTCGTGAGATTACTATCGTTCCAAGGCAGGAAGGTGCTCAGAAATCCCTATGGTGCTAATTGGTGCTAATTATAGTAGTTGAGAAACTGGTGCTTAGTCATAACGTGCCAGTTTTTATCTGTGCAACTACACCAAGCAGACATCTACATCCTGAATGCCACAAAATGGTGCTTTTACAAATAAAATTTCTCTTCCCGGCATTCTTCTTAAATTCGAATTAGAATGATAAAATAGTCGACCAAAACAAAGCTTTGGGGAGTAGGATTATGAACAATGTTATACTAGGCGTGAGCGCGGCAAAGCTATGGACTCGCATGAACTAAATCTAAACATGACACTGATACATATTTTATGTACAAAAACACCTCAATACCACTATAGTATGGCATGGAGCTTGCAGAATAACAGATATTAACTGCGCAAGTTAAGAACACTTCAAATTTCATTTACAACTTTCAACTTCTTTGTCCAAGTCCAATGTAGCCTCTTTTAAGCCACATACTTAAATCATATACAAGCAGCAACTGAAACAGAAATAACTATAGATAATATGGGGGATGAAAAATGTGAGCAAGGAAGTGGCTCTCACTATGAAGTTAGATGTCCATCCTGTTCCACGTTGTCTGTAACTGCTGTATGGTGGTCAATGCCGTAGAGCAGCAAAACGTTCTATGGATGAAGTTGTAAATAAAATAGAACTTCATCACATTCAAATCATTGTGTGCTATTTCTGACAAAGATGGTATGTGGAAGATTGCTTTTCACTGATTCAGGACTTGCAGAAGCTATTCCAGTAGCGGTTCATCTTGCATGACCTTCAGCTGCCTTTTGGCATACACTGTGATTATAATTGTGGCAACCACCGTGGCGCAGAAACCAAACACCGTGAAGACAATTTGTGGAGCTGAGAGAGTGCGTCGGTCACTTGAAGCATCTGCCAAGGTCCGTATAAGGATCCCACTGCAAAACCAAAGAAGGTTCAGGTTCAGGAACGTTGAAGAGAATCCATGCCGGTGATTAAAACCCAAGATTGAAGCTTGAAGACTGCATGAAAAGAATCGCATATCTAGGAAAAAGCAGCAGCCTTAGCTCCAAAGTGTGAAAGAAATTGTGTCAGTACTGATAATACCATGGTGTAGTGTAGCACACCACACTACCCAGCATGGTATATCCTCTCATTGACAAGTACCAACCTCGTCTAAAGTTCAGAAAGTGAAAAGGGAAAGAAACGAGGGCCAAACTCATGCAATGCGCTCTGGTTTTCCCTAGGTGAAAAGCCCCATGGTTTAGCTGCTACGGTTAGCACCCTGCTATAGTTCCCCATTAAAGGTCCAAAACTAGGATACACATAACACAAGCCATACAGCATGAAAAGGCCTCTTCCGTGGGGCAAAGAAAGTGTCTTTTCAAAAACGAAAGCTCCAGAAAGAATTAATAGATTTTCTTTCTAGAACAGTTACAGCATAACATTGAAGAAGATGCAGAGGTGGAGTTGGAGGAGCTGGGGATGAAAACAGATGTTTCTGGGGATTGTGATTACGCCTCATTAAGCCAACAGATCAGGTTATTTGCAGTAATTATTAAAATCATTATGATGCACATTTCATTAGGATGGTGGGAAAAAGGATTCGAGAAATAATCAGGTGAGAGCAAGGGACTGGGTGTGCATGAGCTACTTTCAGACACCAATTACTGAAAGTTTTGATTATAAGACCTTGAAATGAGTGCAAAAAATTATATATTTTCCAGTGAAGTTAGGGCATTCCTATCCCATCCTTCTGATGTCTAAGGCCAAATTCAGTTACAACGTATATTTTTCCTTTTCAAGGTTACAAGGTAAAGACTCGAACCACAGACTCATCCCTCTCCTTGTTAAGTTATCCCATACCTAACAGCTGGAGCCATGCATTTAGAACTAGAACTGAAATGGTAATTCATCTATGAAATAATTTTCTCAAGAATAATGCTTCGGGCAGAGGTCAAAACAAATAGATAACAAAAGGGAAATCATTTTACTAAAATGAAAAATCACATCACTTCATTCATATCTCTTTGTACCAAAAGAAGAAGTCAGATGTATATCTGACCTGAAAATAAGAAACAAAAATATCAGACACTGTTTCAACTTGAAAATCCAAAGTTAATATTGCTCTAAAAGTTAAAAGGGAAATAAACAAGAACTGAAATAAAGAAAAAATTGACAAAGTTACACCAACATCAGTGTGTAAGAAATTCAATGTGAATAATATGCATTAATGTAAGAATCTAAAATGAGAAGTATATGATTGGAAGCAGAGGCACATGAAAATGAAATGCTTTATGCAAAATGGGAGTGGATAGTTCTTACGTATAGATTGAAACAAATATCTCTGGCACCATTCCCACCAACGATCCCAATAAGTAAGGACCATACTTAACATTTGTTGCAACAGCACAGTAATTATACAGAATATATGGAAATGGAGAAATCCTGATTAGAGTCACAGCTCGAAACTGATGAAACCAGTTTCCTTCACCAGCTGCTCTCAAAATTGCAGCTCTTTTTGGATATTTTTCTAACCACCCCTGTGTCACGGAATTCAGAATTACATTAGGCACACGTAGAAGAGAAAACAATATAGCTATAATCATGAACAAATCTTGGCACATGGTTCATACTTGAATTTTATGAAGGAACAATGAGCCAATTAAATATGGAAGTGATACACCCACAGCAGCTGCAGTTATTATTAATAGGAATCCAATCCCATAGCCAAACGTCATCCCAGCCACCCACATAGATGGTGATGATGGTAGAAGTAGAGTGGGGAACAATGCCACAGAGGCAAAGAGAAGAATTGCCAATACCGGAGTGCTAAATGTTCTTGTCTCCCAATTCATGATAGGGATAATCTCCTGAAAAAATTCACCAGTCAGGTAGGGGAAAAATCAAAATATGCATGAATATCCCATAAATATCCAATAACCACCATGAACTTCTAGCAAGACCTTCTGGTAGAGAATAGTAATGTCATAATCCTATGGCAAGTTTCTAGTGGGATTGGTAGAAGAGAATACTGCAGAGCATCCAGTTAGAATCAAATTAAAGAAAACAGATATCAGAAAAGGAACATCTATAAGATAATGAAGAGTAGATCGTGTTCTAAAGCAATATTGCCTCCATGCTCAGAAAGAAGTTGCTAACAATAAGAAATCACTTGCATGAAACACTTCAATAAGACTAAGATTTTAGAACAAAGAATAATCAAACTGTGCATATATATGTGCGCACGCATGTGCGTGTGTGTAGATGCGATATAATGCTACAAACATTTAAACACAACAGTATACAAGACAATCTATCTCATCAAATAAATTTAAGGGAAAACACATAACTATATCTCAAAGTGTAAAACAATTCGATAGAATCCATAATTTTTAGAGACATGCACATTAAAAAGTACATTAAACACCTCCTTTTTCACTGAAAGCCTACCCTTATCCCTGAATTTTGTGGGGCAAAAACCACAACAAAAGCTCCAATTGCACGGCAATGTAATAAAACCCAGAATGAAAAACACATTGCACTACAAAACCCACAAAAAATATATCAAAACTGAAACAAAACCTGCCAATTTATGAAAAACACCACCAAATCCCGAGAAACATGTAATGAGAATCATCAGTTTACAAGGAATAAATCCAAATCACATAAACATTAGCAAAACTAAAAAAAAATATCAAAATTCAGATAAAAATCAACCTTGTCATGAAAAGCCACCAATCGATATAGGAAAAAGAAGCAACATATAACTCTATAGCAAGCAAATCCCGATCCACCAAATTCCACAACACAAACAAAATTGAAACCACAAAAAGCACAAAACTTTTTTATAAAAACTAACCTTATCCATCAAAAAGGGGCCAACCCACATGACACAAGCAGCAGCTAATAATCCAATAAAGGTAAACAGCAAAGCCAACTTAACCCAATACCAGAACACAGACCATCCAAACCCCCAATAAAAACCACAAAGATTACACCTTTCACCAGCCCCATTCTCATCTCTCAAATTCACATAATCCCCTTCGCTATTATCTCCACCATCAATTTTATCACCCTCCATGCTCATTATTAGCTCTGGCACCACACTATCATCCTCATAAAAAGTCATTGAACCAAAAACCCTAAAAACAGATAAAGTTTGTAACTTTCTGTTTGGTTCCCGATAAGGATGGAGGGGGAAATTTTTTCAGATGATGATGATGATGATGCTCATAATGGGAACCAGAGGAGAGATTCGTTGATGAAGAAAAATAAGATAATAATCAATGAAGCATATAAAAAGGAGATGCAGAGAAAGGAAACAGACACAGCTTTTGTGTTTGTTTTCCTCTCTGAGGGACCCTTTAGATTGTAATTGGTAACTTTAATCTTTCCGTTGGGCTAAGAGTCACACGTCCTTACTTATACTTTGCAGATCATACCAGACCCTTCATTTTCAAGATTATTTCAAAACAACCCGTCTGCTTCCAATTAAAGGAAACATTGAGATCCTCAATCCATTAGATATATGACATTTCTCTAGATTTCTAGTGTTAATGGGGCTGATGGAAAGGCTTAAATTTCCCTTTATTTGAAAATGAGGGGTTATTTAGTTCAGTGAAAAATTTAAGGACTTAATGTGATCCAATATATAACATAGAGGATCGAGAAAGATTTTTAGTCCTTTCCGTTATTATTAACTTTGTCGTTACAATTTTGCCTTTTTCTTAGCGTCTGAATTTACGTGCCAGCCATTAAAACGTTGTCGTTTTGAGGCTTTCCAGTTACGGTTTTCTTTTAACGTGGTCATGTGCGACCTGGCGCAAAGAGGAACGCTGTCGACGCGGGGATCCCTTATGGTACGTGGCGTGCTGTGAGTGGATATATTGATGACGTGGAGTGTATTTTTTTGTCGTGACTTCACCCTCAAGGGAAGTATTATCAATTTTTTAGACACTGAGTTCGTGACCGAGTTATCGAGTTCAGTGAATCGGTTGCTGTTTTCTTGACGTTGGGTTTATGGTAAGAAGCTAAGGTACTGCATGAAGTGACATGTCTTTCCGGCAGAGTTTGGTCTTGCTTGACGGGTGGTTATGTAGGGACAGAGCATTGAGGATATGACACGTGTGATAAGGACAAGATATCATAGTCTTCGAGGGCTAGTATGTATTTAGGATTACGGGTAGAAATTATTTGTTAAGATATTTTTTTATTTAAAAATATTTTAAAAAAATTTATTTTTGATGTTAATATATAATTTAAAAATATAAAAAATTAATTTTAATTTTTTTTTAAATATAATTTAACCACCTTTCTAAACATATTTTAATATAAATTAACGTTGGAGGAGGAATATGCTGTTTAGCTATTTTATAAAGTTTTACATTTAATAATAATATTTATTATTAATTATTAAAAAATATAATTTTCCTCTGGTGGTTATTATGCAATAAGAATTAAAATATTATTTATTATAATAGTTTAATGAGTATTTTAAAGAATTAAATCTTTTAAAATTTTCAAATAAATAATTATATTTATCATTTACATAAATAATCTTTCATTAAAAATATTCTATTATATTCTATATGATAAATCAAAATGTAAAAATTATTAATACCATGACACATTCATTGATGAAGAATAATAAGATAATAATAATTTGGTAAATCTATCAAAAGTTTTCCCACACTATAATCAGATTATGATAATTTTGATCCGTCATATATATTAAAAATTATTATTTTTAGCATCATATTTCCAACACCCAAATTTTTTATGTCAAATTTATTAGTTAATATTTTATTATTAGACTTGATCATGTATTTATTATTGTCTAAAATTTACATGTTATCCACATAAAAATATGCAATGACATATTTTTTATCTATATTTTTTATATAAATACAATTATTAATCTTATTAATTTTAAATTCATTTGACAATATAACTTTTTCGACGTTAAAATATCATTGTTCAATTTTCTATTTCAAGCCCTATAATAAGCTTTGTTTTCTTGCTTTATAATAATATATCTAGTTTTCAGATTATTCCATGTAAACCTCCTTGTCATCATTTAATTAAGAAAGTTTTCTTAACAATTATTTGATGTACATCAAGTTTGTTTGATTCTTTGACATATTCCTAATGAAGTCCAGATTCCTCACTATCGTTACCATATGAAAACAATGTAGTGCAAGAAAACACGTCGTCTCCGCATCAACACCACCTGATGCTCTTGAAAATAGAAATTTGCATTGGAAACCACAAATAATTCTTTCATTATTATGAATCTTGATTTGAAGTTAAATTCATCAAGTAAAAACTACCATAACAATTATCTCTGTTAAAATACTTGCCAAGATGGCGAGTTTGGTTTAGAAAAACAAGCTATCTTTGAGTTTTCATCCTCAACTTCACTGAATATTACTTCAGGGATTTATTGCCATAACCATTCCTACATTTTTTAGAACACCAAAGGGGTGTTTGATTTAAAGATATAGTTGACTTTTTTTAGCGAGACTTATATAAAAAATATATATTTTTTACTTTTATAAAGTATAGTTTATGTTTTAAAAAAATTATATCTTTATAAAAAAACCACCACTCTCCGAGCATACGCACAATAAAACCGAAGAAGAAAGCCTTGTTTGGAAACAAATAACAAAAAGAACAAAAAGAACAGGGAGTATATACTATCCTATGCTACGGAACACTCTCTGTTGACAAGAAATGAGTGTAGTAAACAGTAGAACGCTGCAGATTCAACGCCCAGATATCTCCCAATTTCATAACCAAAAAATTTCCCACGTTCGCAAATGTTGTAATAATCACCTTTCAGTTTTGACCCCAAGTCGCTCCTTCAAATCCTTTTCAGGTCTGTAATTTTGTCTTAATGGTTTCTCTTTCGAATCTTACTAGTCCCTCAAGTCTTTTGTTGTGTTTAATAATTCTACTATTTGTTCAGAGTTGCGATCTTTGGGTTTTTCAATGCCATTAAAATCGAATTTTCATTGTAAGTTTCTCTTCAGCTCTGTCTTTGCAATCCATTATTTTTTATTCTCTTTTTGGTTCGGATGCATTTAGTTGTTTATATTTGATAGGTGGGAGTTCAAGATTCTTGGTGAGCAGATGTGAGTCCCAGAAGTTCTCTGATTCTTTGGAACCGGATCATGATGAGAATTATGTGACCGACTTAAGTCAGGTGCTTCTTTCTGCAGTTATTGTTTATTATTTTTGTTTTTAATTAAAAATTTAGGGGGTTAGTTGCATTGTATATCCATAAGTTTCCAAATTGTCTAACACTGGCAAAACGAGAATGTTATGAGTTCTATTAAAGTTTGAATCTTTCACCATCTAGTTCTTGGATTAGGATTTCTTTGCAACAATCTTTGATGAGACTAACATATTGGGGTGGTTGTGTATGGTGCTTTGGTTCAAATTGCTTTCACTCACGAATAGCAAATTAGCCAATCGATGAGTGTGAGTTTGCATGCAGATTTACTCAACAATAGTGCACAGAAGAAAGACCGCAGAGCTCATTAGGGGAGAGGAGAGTTCGGTTCAAACCCAAAAAACCAAAACTAATCTTCCTAATTCGATTCATAGGTTTATTTTGGGTCTTTAGATGGGATTTTAGACACTCGGTGCAGTTATTCTAATTTTTAAATACTCAGTTGACAATGGTTGTTGATGTCTTATTTCAGATGGTAGAGCAGAAGGAGGCTTCTATAGTGGATATGTTGGAGCAATCAAATTCCCTTTTGCCTCACATAGTCCTTGCTAGTACATTGTTGGCTCTTGTCCATCCCCCCTCTTTCACGTGGTTTACCACCAGGTTATTAAATATTACTTTGAATAAATTGGTCTGTGGAAAAATTTCTGTAATAAGTTCAGAACAGTGGTGGGGATTGATGGTTTAATTTTGACCACTAGTTAGGAGAGCTAAACCAGCTAATGATTAAGAAGTTTTATGCATTTTAAAAAATCAGTATAAACAGAACCAAGTAAACTTTTCCAAGGTTGTATGCACATAATCGTTCCTTTTGGTCTAATTTCAGGCATAATCATTCCTTTTGGTCTAATTTCAGGTATTATGCTCCTGCATTAGGGTTTTTGATGTTTGCAGTTGGGGTTAATTCCAGTGAAAAGGATTTTCTTGAAGCGTTCAACAGACCAGCAGCTATATTGGCTGGGTATGTTGGCCAGTTTGTTGTGAAGCCAAGTCTTGGATATCTGTTTGGTATAATTTCAGTGTCAGTATTTGGGCTTCCTACTCCAATAGGTAAGATTGTATTTACCTGATTTCCAAAATAGTTGAGACGGTACCAACACATTTGTGAATCTATGTATCAGGTGCTGGGATCATGTTGGTATCTTGTGTTAGTGGGGCTCAGCTTTCAAATTATGCTACTTTTCTGACAGACCCTCCAATGGCTCCTCTAAGCATTGTCATGACATCAATGTCCACGGCTACTGCAGTTTTTGTTACTCCATTATTATCTCTATTGCTCATTGGAAAAAGACTGCCTGTTGATGTGAAAGGAATGGTATCCAGTATTATGCAGATCGTAGTTGCTCCAATTGCTGCAGGCTTACTTCTAAACAGGTGATATGCTCAATCCAAACAAGTGTTTTGTTTCACTGTTGATGTGAGGTGTGCTTATGTCTTATTTATTTGTAACAACAGGTTGTTTCCGCAGATTTCTGGTGTTATTCGGCCATTTTTGCCACCACTATCAGTACTAGTAACAGCCTGTTGTGTTGGAGCACCACTTGCTATTAATGTTGACTCAGTTATGTCCCCTTTTGGAGTAACCATAGTATCGCTTATTATTGCATTTCATCTATCAGCATTTGTAGTTGGTTACTATTTCACAGGTTTTGTCTTCCACAAGGCATCTGACTTAAAAGCACTACAAAGAACACTATCCTATGAGACAGGTACCACCTTTGTTTTCAACTCGGTCATTTTGTTGTGGATCATACTCTTCTAGCTCACAATATTTTCCTTTGCAGGAATGCAGAGCAGTCTTCTAGCTCTCGCACTTGCTAACAGGTTTTTCAAAGATCCACTTGTTGCTGTGCCTCCAGCAATCTCTGTAAGTTAAAACTTCGCATTTTCTTTTTGTTGTAGCACAATTATCTTTAATGAAGAAATCTGGTGCAAATTGTGGTTGCTAATTTCTGCAATGAACAATGATTTCTGTTATAAGCAACATTACATGTAATAATCCTCTATGGTTCTCTTTGAGGTTCAATGTTAATGAGTTCATGCCAGAGTCTGGTCCGACTTTCCTTTGGTCAATGGAAGCAACCAAACGAGGGAAAGTTATCTTCCGTTTTTATCACTGATTAATTCTAGCACTCAGTTCTTATGTATATGCATAGCAAAGGAGAGTAACTTTTTCATTATTTTGCGTTGATACATGACAGAAGCCTCAGCCACGGAGGTATTGGTTATTCTTCTTCTTTTTGGACCCAGAGCATTGATTGATTGACAAATGGTTTACGTTACACTTTTTTTCTAGGTTTGCCCACACCAATAGCAATTAAAGTTGTATCATATGCTTTTACATAAAAAGATTAGCACTGATGATTTAGATTTGGGTTGTTCTTTCTTCGTGTTGCTAGGTATTGATACTCTCTCGCAGGATTCTGATAAATATCTGCTGTTTCTGTGACTGCAGACAGTAATCATGTCTTTGATGGGATTTTCTCTGGTCATGATTTGGGCCAAGAAGAAAGAATAGCACTTCAACTGGAAATTACTTTTGCAAATCACAAGTTTGTCCTTGTTACGTTATCAACTTGTTATGTGATCAACCTTATAGCAAAGGCAAGAATCAGCAACAGTAGCTGCACTGGATCCGCTACAGCAGCAGTATTTTACATGTGATGAGTAAGGGGCATTAGTTAGCAGGGCATTTTAAATGTGATGAATAAGAATTAGCATGTGTGTAATGGTTTGTTAATTCATTTAAGAGTAGTTAGTAGCAGTTAGTTAGTATAAAGGGAGAGACAAGTAATTGAATAAGAATTTCTTTTTGTAACTGCAGAAGTTCCTCTCCTTCTCTCTTCTCTACTCCTCAAATCTCCTTTCTTACTATCAATCTTCATTGTTAAGGACTTTCCTAAGCAACACAAATATACTTCTTGCTCACCATGGTGGACAATAATAGGATGGGCTCTGGAGGAGCACAACAGGCGTACAAATGAAGAAATACAGAAATCAGAACAGAAATTAAGATGCAAGGGATTGAATTGTACTAGAAGATAGAAGAATTACAGTTACAAATGGATACGGTATTGACGACCTCGAATTCTTTTAAGGCCAATATGGAGGGTGAACTTGAAAGAAGGGAGAGAGAGTGTCAATGCAGAAGGAAACCATCTTCCTCGTAGGAATGGCAACAGGAGAGATATTATGGGAATTCAAGAAGGCAACTGGGCAGGGTATAATATGGCTTCGCCAAAGGTGGAACTACCTAATTTTTCTAGGGAAAACCATTGTGGTTGGATCAGGAAATGTTGGAGGTTCTTTAAGTTGCATTTAAAACATGTTCAATCAATGGGTTGCGATTGCTTCTTTGTATATGGAAGGAAAGGCTGAGATTTGGTACGAAAGCCTCTTGGTAGGAGGAAATGATTAACTACTAACTTGAATGAGTTATTAAAGGCAGTTTGTATACGATTTGGCAATCAAAGTGATATAGTGGGGAGTTAAACAAGTAAGAACAAGAAAAGAGTGTAAAAGAGCATGTGAAGAAATTCCAAGAGCTTAAATCTTTGCCTGAAGATTATAATGTATCCAACTTCATTAGTGGGCTTAAGGAAGATATCAAACCGATGCTGTAATCACTAAGAAGAGTAGGCTAATTCCAAGAACTTATTTAACGAGTTGCTATGGAAGATTTATTGACAGGTAGTGAACTGTTAAATTAACTCTAAACAAACATGCGATGATCTTTATGAGGAAAGAAAGAAACTTGGACTGTGTTTTAAGTGCGGGAAAAAGTTTACTCCTGGTCATAGATGTGTTGTGAAAGGATTAAATATGATAAATGAATTAGAAGATGGTAAGGAAAAGTTCTTGAGGTAGAGGAACATGAAAAATGAGAAAGCAAGGGGAGAAGATAGAATTGAAGAATCTAGATTAACTCTATATGCATTAGTTGATAGTTATGTATATAAAACAATTAGAAATTTAGAATATGAGGTAATTGTCAGGGAAAATAGCTGAAGATATTAAAAGAGATTGCTTCATATATGATGAGCAAGTGATGTAAAAGATTAAAGTTATGATAATGAAGACTACAATGTTAGCAATTATTGTTGCCAATGGAAATATTATGAAATGTGATGCTTACAATCCAAGATTTTAGTGGTTCATGCAAGATTAGTTTGGCTAGCCTTATCAGATCTAGAAGCTAGTTTTTTATTAAAAAAAACAATTGATTTTTTTGTTGATACCTTTGTTATGTTTGTTTTAAAATAATTTTTAAAATTTAAGTTTTAATTTATGATTTGTTTGGTTTATCTGGTCTATTTTAAATTTGGATTGTTTTTTTAATTATATTGGATGTATTTAATTTTTTAAAGGTTAATATAATTCATCTATGTTTTTTTATATTTTATATAGATTAAATATTTATTTTTTATAATATTTTTAATATGTGCAATCTTGTATAATATATATTTTTTTATTCAATAAATTTTATGCGTGTATCTATTTTTTTACAAATTGATTTTAATAAGTAAATTTATTAAACACAACCGCATAAATGACCTGTGTTGCAATATTAAATATTTTGATCTATATTTGTCTTTCAATTTCTCCAATTATATTTTTATTTATTGTTAATTACTTTTTTTTTGTTTATTTATACAAATGTTTGTGATTTATTTAATTGGATACATGCTAAGTTTTTTTATTTACATTTATGATTTTTTATGTAAAAACCAGCGTTGAAAAATTCTACAGGTTCATTTTTTTTTTATCATGTATTGGTATTTTCAATTTGATTCTTATTCTTATGATTTTTTATTTTTTTTTCTTAATCATTTTATAAGATTTTTATTTTTTTTAATTTCACCCTTCAACTCAAGTTAGTAATGTATTTTTTTTTATTTTTATCCCCATTCTTTATTTTTCTTTTGTTAATTTTGTTCTTTTCAATTTAACTCTCAAAGTAAAAATTTGTTATTACCTTTTAATTTATTTTTTTATTTTTATTTTTTTGTGTAATGTTTTTTTTGTCCTTCAACATTTTGTTTTCTAAGGATTAAATTTCATGTTTTTTTATGTATAATATGTCTAGTTTGATGACTTAAGTCACGAGTTTGAAAAATAATAGGGGTTGATTTTTTTTTTGTTTTACTTTCTTTTTTGAAATTGTTGTTTAACATTGGTTTTTTTTAAAAAAAATGGTTGTGGTTTTCTTCAATTAATTTTTTTTTTCTATCGAATTATTCCGATCTCTTGACTTAGAACACAAGCTTGTCAGGTTAATTCAGACTAACTCACCCTTTAATGTTCAGATTATATGTCTATTGTGCTGGCTCAAGTTAGCCGGCACTGATTTTGTATCCCTTTTTTTTTTTACCATATTCATTCTTTCATATTTAATTAGCTAAAAATTAAATAATATCATCTTGCTTTAAAATAAAAGTTTTTTGCACATGTTAATATATATATATATATATATATAATTTAGTTAGTAAAGACTATAATTTAAATTATTGATTTTAAAAATATATATACTTGTCACTTCTAAATATTTTACTTAAAAAAATAATATGAAACTGCAACTAAACACAGGTACTAGTCAATTCTGTTTGTTTTTGCGTTCTAAAATCATTTATAAAATAAATTAATTTTTTTTAATTTTTTATTTAAAATTAATATTTTTTGATATTTTCAGATAATTTTAATATATTAATATCAAAAATAATTTAAAAAAAATATTATTTTAATATATTTTTAAATAAATAATATTTTAAAAAACAATTACATAGACGCCATCCAAGATCACCTCCACCTATCAGGCTATCACTGCTCATCATCTATCGGAAATTAAATGCCACACTGCTCTTAATGTCACATGTATCTGTCAACGTAGCTCTGCACTCTTATCTGTGAAAGAAGTACGGTCATATTTCACTCTGAACAGCACCAAAATTATCTGTGTGGTATTGGAGTAGTGTTGTGCAGAATGAGGAAAAGATTAAGCTGCATTTTGAAAAGACACAATTACATGAGAATCCGGAAAACAAAACCCCTAAAAAATCTAGGGGTTAGTTGAGCAATTAGTATAGAAAAAAAAAGGTGAAATAACATAAGAATAAAAAATTTAGTGAAATAATATATTTTTAAATATAACATGATATCAATTTAATCCACTCTTTTCTCCCACAGGAGAGGTGAATTAGTTAACAAGGAAATGAGGGAGATGATATCAAAGTTAGAAGAGATATGTTGCTAAAGCAGAAGGATGACCTTGGTCTAGAGATCATCCAAGGAAAATCACTTCTTGTATCTGTACCAAAAGCTTCTTCGCCTGAGGATTCTGATTTTTACCGGCTCCTTTGAAGGTTTTGGGGGGAGGGGAGTTGTGACAGCACGCCATGAAATTGTCAGTAAGTGCGGTGGCCTCCCTTTAGCTGCAAGAACACTTGATGCTCTATTGTGTTCTAACACAAATGCTCAAGAATGGGAGGAGATACGGAACAACAGCATGCGGGATTTGCCGAATGTCGAAGTTCTTCCAGCTTTATGAATTCAAAAGGGAAGAAATAATCCTTTTATGGATGGTAGAAAGTTGTAGACATTAATAAAGTAGACATGCCATATACTTCCTAAGCATGAAATGTTAAGTTACTGTGTTTCTGAAACACAATAGTTATTATATATCATGTTTTAAAAGTGCAATGAAATGAAATGCATGTTATTTCATAAAAAAATAATTTCAAATAGTTGCCGAAATTTTTTCACTAGTGTGCTAGTTTTTATTCTTTTAAAAAAAATCCAAAATCTAACTGAATTTTATAAATCAAGCCGAAGGCAGCTTTGTCATAGCTATCATACTTGTAGAACTAGGTACTGGTTGTTGAACAGCAAAATTACTTCGGTTCCTGATAATTACTTTTGCCCAAATTTCAGGATTGAGTCAGTTTTTCAGTCACAGGAACCTACTGTCATATGCCAGGGTGTTTTGTGATTGACCAACCTGACCTCTTGATGATTTTGCTCAGAAAATATTTCTTTGCTGACCAACTTTACCAAACCTACATTGAATTGGCTTGAGTTCAGTCAATGCTGGGTGGATAGGAAATTGCCAGCCGTTTATGTCACCACGGTGCATTACATGGTTTTGAAATATTAATTTCTGCTGTTTTCATATATATATTTCAGACCATCTCCTTGGTCCCACTCCATCATGTTGCTATTGTTGTTCAAGTATTTCACATGATACAGAGCATAATTAATTATGCTCTGTATAATGTTGACTCTGGCAGGAATAGGTAATGCCACGATGTGCATTGCTGCATTCCGTGTATACAAGTCGCCAGAAGAACACCCCAAGAATCTCTGACAGTTTCAAAGCCTGCATGTCAATATATCTTTCTGAAAGTAAAATCTCTGTTTTTCAGTTGTTGGAAGAGACAACTTTCCTTCATAATGCTATAAACTGGTTTCTAGTTCAAGTTCTGATAATATACATACATTAATTAACAAATATAAGGGAAGTAGCAAACCACTATCCAGTGTTAATTGTGGTTATTTACCTTTTTTTTATAAAGGAAATTGGCTGTAAACCCTTACAGTTCATGGCAGAAGTGGATTCTCACAAGAGCTAGAAGTCGGATGTGTTTTCTTTGGCTTGTGGACTGGTGGGAAGGAGTGAGTCTTACAGTCAAAATGCCAGCATACCTTGAGCCGTGTTTACGATGACAGAAAACAACCATTATCTCTGGTGAGTTCAGCAATCAGGGGATTTACTTGGACCTTTCTAGTTGATTAGCATATATTTTTTTTCAAAAACGGAAGATGGTACACTGCAAGCTTTCTATTTTCATTGTGTCGTTTGAGTTGTTAAGTGTAACAAAAGAGTTTTTCCCATTTTTAAATATAACTCTGAACCAATCCATCGACGGCACCTGGAGACCTGAATCACCATTGCCAAGGTCTACCAGGTTTTTAAGTACATAATTGCTTTTTGACTGATGAGCTGCTGATGCATCCTTTCTGACCGTATGAGTCTGAAACCCCAGAAAAGGAAGATTCATGGTGTGGCTTGTTTCAACTTGGAATTATGGCATTTTGACTTGATTGAAGATTATAAGCACATAGAGCTCGTTAATGATGCGTGATTGTTGTATCCCTGTTGTTTTGTAGAAAATTTTGGCTGATTTTCTTTGTCAGTTTTCTCCTGGCTTTTCCTTTCCCCTCTCGAGCTAATGAAGATTGAAGTGGTTGGTTAGTAATTTCTTTGACCTTTCCTTGACTCTGTCTACTATTTGTTATTTTAGGTGCACTGCATAGCACACAGTCATCCTAATATCTTCATCGTCATAGGGTAGCTTAATTATGTCAATCAAGATTTAACCTCCCCTTTGTTGAATGTTGATGTAGGGCCAGTAAAGCACTTGCAGTTTAGCATTAATAAAATAGAGCTCTCAAAGCAATCCTTAATTTTTCTTTCTTAGGATGTGTTTAGTACGTACCAAGTTGACGGAGGGGAACAGTTACTTGTGCAGCCATTGCTCTTGTTTTGGTCCATTTTTAGGCACTCTTGTAATCTCTTGCTCTGTATATAGGTGAATACTTCACGATAAATAACCACTTGTTAGCTTTTAAAACAACCGAAGGAAAAACAAAACAGAACAAAATCCTAAGCAAAAGAGAGCCCAGAGTGCAGAGAACTGGAGCTTGGAAACCTAAAGAGCTCCTTGCCTCATAGTTGTACTTGGGTGCAATACTAAGAATGCTCCCTTATTTCTTACAATGCATTCACAGCAAAGGTGAAAATAGAGGTTACATTAACAATGGAAATTAAGGGAGTATTATGTATTAGCAGACGCCAGGGATTGGATCAGATGTTTAATTATAGAGATACTACAGCTAGGGCTAGATGGGTTAAGGTGGGAAAGATTGTTTGCAAGACAAATCAGGGTATTCATGCCGCCTTTATGTACTGTTCCAAGAACACTTGTCTTGTCGCGCGGTCACTTTATCATTGCAGCTATTCACGATGTCAGGCTTAAGTATCTAATTTGTTGCTGAGTTTATAGAATCTCTCCTAGTTTCATTTTCAGGCTTAAGAACTAAGCAAATACTAGAATCAATGAAAATTTAGTTGATACATAAACTTTCAACTAAAAGAAAAAAGAAAAAAAGAGAATCATTGATAGTTTATTTTGCTAGTTGGCATACATAAATTTAACATGATAATTATAACAAATACTACCAAGCAAAATTCATTAGATCTTGTTACTAACATACTTAATTCAGCGAAGAAAAGAGAAAAACAAAAGGAAGGTTATAGAGAGACGGCTATAAAGAGAGTTTCTAATCTGCACTATATATACTTTGCTAGTGTTTGTGTAAGAGAAGTAGGGTGTTGGAGAAGCGATCCAAATGAGGGAATTTCTTTTGAAGTTCAGACATTAAGGCCAGGTTTTCTTGGTGGAGAAGACTAGCTTTCTTCCTCAGCTTCTCGTTCTCTTCAACAATACTTTGGTTCTCTAAATACAGCTTCAAGTTCTTTAGCTCCATGTTCTTCTCCTCCCATTCCTCATATCCTGACCTCCTGCTTTACAAAAAGAGAGAAAACAAAAGGAAAATATTAAAGGAAATTTAGCCCATAAAACATGTAAGAACCATACAGCGAAAGAAAAATCAAAACACTTTTAACAATTAAGGTTGTGTTATAAGGAGATGCTGTGTTTCTGCTTGCTAGTTAAGACATATATACCTGCAGGTGAGCCCAATAACCTGAACCTTACATTTCTTTGATCTTTGCCTTCTCTTTGAAGGGTGGAAAGGAGAAGGGATCCTGTCTACTCCGTTAGTGCACATTTTCCTTTAGCTCTCAAAGAGGATATAAGATCAGTTGCTATTGGAAATTAAGATGAAAGAATGCGAATTGAGAAAAGAGGGTGGATGCCTGTTCCTATATATATAGAGGAGGATTTGTGTCATGGCAGTGTGCATGATTATCCGGGGCGTATGGTGAGCTGCTGGTGGGAATGCATTTGATAGAGGGATAGATTTAATCTTCTACAGCAATGATGTCGTATTGGACTCATGATTGCAAAGGGAAGCAAACCCCTTGTATCGATGATGAATATTGAGGCAGGTAAAAGAGAAAAGCCTAAGATCATGGAAGGTTCTATCATCTATGCTTCTCTTTGATAACCTCCTGCATGCTTAGCCTTAAGGAGGAATAAAATAAAAAAAATTTAGAGAACCAATAAAGCGCGAGTATTATGCATGCTAACGTTATTGATTTGAAAAAACCAGCGTCATTACTGTTTGCTAACTATAGTTTATGTTTGAACGGTCCGTCTGAGATGCCACTTCATAGTCATGTCAGCAAGCATCCATGGATGATTAGGTTGATTACAAGTGGCTTCTCTTGGCATCACCTTGTCTTATGGCCCCATTTCAAGCTGAAAGCAATGAAGAGATTGTAGTTGCTCATCTCTCTCTCTTAGACTTTTGGAGGTGTGGACCATATTATAAGGGGATGTTGGCATCTTCATTTCGACCCTGTCCTTACTCCACTTTTATGTATCTCATTATTCTTAGTTTGAACACAAATATCTAAGAGTCAAACGTTGCATTGAGGGCCTGGAAACCCCGTCGTCTCCTTCATGTTTATTCTCTTCGTACAAATGATGCATGGCCGAAAAAGAAAATGAAAATAAATGGGGATAAATATGCTGCTGTTGTCCATGATAAGATATCGTGTGCTTATGTACATGCATTCCTTCTTCCTCCTTGTAAATCTCCAGCTCTCGAAACTCTTCTCGAACTACATGTATTGCTGATAATTATATTTAGCACAAGGATCGTTCATATGGAGTGAATTTGCTGTTGTCTTTGTTCAAAAACTATGGAGCGAGGCTTAGGAGGCCGCTGGTTTTTGCGCTATTAAATAATTTTCACTTAACAACCGCTGGAATATTATTTTCACTTGTATTCCAACTACTTCCATGTCTTTTGCCTTGTCCACTAAATAATTATGGCTGCAATGATATTAAATTGTTAATGCAGGTAGATAATTAGCCTGACATGTGCAATTGCAACAGCTATAGAAGAAGATCCACTAATTAATCAGTGAATCTTACCTGCACATTAATATGGTAAAAAAAAATCAATGATAATTGCTTCGTTTGGTATGACATGCGTAATCCTCATGCTATAATTGTTTCAGTTAGAGAATAGATTAATTAATTAATTAATTTTTTTAAATTGTCTAGCATTTATAGTTTTTTTTTTAAATAACCTTTATACTCATAATTTAATGCATAATGGTGGGTTACTCCTTGAGTGCTTCAGTAATTTTTCCAAAACGGGGGGAAAAATTATTTGTCTAATCTTGCGTAGTACCCAATAGAAAGTGGAGTTGGATAGTTATAACTTTAATTAGTTGATAAATTATCTGACCTTATATATATATATATATATATATATATTAATGTACCGATCGAGTGATTTTTAGAAGAAGTGCTACTCATTAATTTGGGATCAACCACAAGAAGCAAAGTGATCTTAGAATCAAAACCAATCTTTAAGGAACTCAAATGGCAGGTCGACCAATTAATCAGGGATAAGTATATATAAGAATTTTATTGCTCGTGCAAGAGAAATTATGTATAATTAAATCATGAAACATTATATTATAGTACAAATTCTAAAAGAGGAAACACGCACCTCACAAAATAATATTCATTTCAATAGTTTTCTTCTTTCTAATTTTATACTTTAATATATATTTAGTTTATTAGATATTAATCTTCATAATTTATTGTGGTTAGCTCAGTTTCATAATTCGCGTCACGAGTTTAGTGGATTAACTTAATTGAATAGGGTTTTTTTGTATTTTTTTAATTGTTATTTTTTTTCAATTTCATCCTTCAATATTAGATTAATTGAGAATTAGACTTTATGATTTATTTTGATTTGCTTTCTATGAGGTAATCTTGGTCTCATGACTCGAGTCGTGGGTTTGACGAGTTAATCCAGTTGACTCGATTTTTTTGTTTTTTTTAGTTGATATTTTTTTTTAATTTCATCCTTTAACATTGGGTTGATTATGAATTAGACTTCATGATAATTTTGGCTTACTTTCTTTGAGGTTATCCTGGTCTTATAACTCAAGTCATGTTTTTTTCAGGTAAACCCGAGTCTTTTATTGAATCATGTATTTAGATTGATTTGTTTTTTCATTTTTAACATTTAACAATAGGTTTATTGAAAATTAAAATTCATAATTTATTTTGATTTATTTTTTATTGGATTATCACAATATCATGATCTTGTTCATGAATTTAATATATTAATCTAGGTTGATTCAAATTATTAGCAATTCTTAAATATTTTTTTTATATATTCAAAAAAAAAATCAACTCATAACGCAAGTCAGCAATTTAGTAATTACTAATCATCATGGTAGTGTGAGTGCAGAGAGTGAGACTTTAACACGAAAAATAAATGAAGGCAAAACATACGCGGATGTAATGCTTG
Organism: Populus trichocarpa; assembly: GCF_000002775.5. Classification (NCBI taxonomy): domain Eukaryota; kingdom Viridiplantae; phylum Streptophyta; class Magnoliopsida; order Malpighiales; family Salicaceae; genus Populus; species Populus trichocarpa. Next base: position 13,944,395 of record NC_037287.2, on the reverse strand, counting down.
ATAGTATAGGCACATTGGAACCCTAATCATGCCGTATTTGAATGGAAGGAAGGTAGGAAGAGCCATTAATCGAAGAGAGCATGACTAGAACCACACCCACAGGACCCTTCACTTATTTCTTCCTTTACTACCTCTACTACTAAAACACACACTCAAGGTTAGATATATATATATATATATATATATATATATATATATATATATATATATATATATGGGCGCGCGCGGGCGCCATAGTCAACAAGGAAATAAATGGAATTCTCCCCTTCTTCTCCTCCCTCTTCAAGTGCCCTAAAACCTTGTAAACACGTACACCATCTATGACGTTGGGTCTCACATGCATCAATTATGATGGCTCCACAATTTCTCATTAAAATGTCTAATCCATCCATCATCTCCTCTATGTGCTCTGCAATCGATTGCTATATTGGTGTGTGGATTTGTCATCAACCTCACTGCCCCCACATATATATATATATCGTGCACAGCCAATTTGATACTGGAGATTATAGTTGTTTTGTTTTTCAACCTGTACATTATGATCGACATGTATACTCAAGGATGTGTGTGTGTGAAAGCTAGCTAGGAAATTAACCACAATATTTCATTTTTTCTGTGGTTTTTCTCCTTTTGTTTTTGATGAAAATAAGAGGTTGTTCTCCACAGGAAGCTGCATGATTATAATAACCATATGGCAACCAAAAATGAAAAGACTGGCAGCTTAATTACTCTATGGAAATTGGGAGTTGGGGTCATGATGGCTTTGCTTGCGTGACCTTTATTAGCCTCCTGCTCAAGGGTCAGTAGCTGTAGAGTTGGCAAAAATTGATAGATGGTAGCGGTGGAAAGTTTAGTAGCTAGGCCAGATTGGGGCTCACACCACAAGTAACAATTGCAATTATATTTGCACATTCAATTAAAAAACAAAAAAAACTCGATTGTTTCTTTCACACTTCGAACGGTATAAATGTGAAACAAGCCGTTCACATTCAATCTGAGATGTGACTTGGGATATAATATTTTATTTTATATAAAATATTTTTAACTCATAAAATCTCACAACATTTTACAAACAAAAACACACTCTTAATATAATTTATCTTATTCTAATCATCGTATTATCACCACCGTAACCATGACATTTGTGTCCATCATCATCATTTCTCCTAAGCATAACCGGCGTATTGTTTACATATGTTGTAAGAAAATTTATGTGTAAATATTTTGCATGTTTATATAAAACAAGCATCCTCTAATTCAGGGGGAAAAACTACATAAAGTTAGCAACATAAGATCTTCAAAGTTCATAAAATAACCTTAAACTATTCCGACTCAATCAATTTGAGATCCTAGAAGAGGAACGAATCGGTTTTCTTTTTTCTTTCTTTCCTAAGCAATATGTTCCAAAGCAGTCTGCAACTCGGCCCTCTCCCTATCTGCTCCACCCTTCTTTGAAGCCCACCAGGCCCAGCTTAAATTAGGTGTCCCTGCTTTAGTTCATCCAGCCCATTAGACAGAAGGTCAGATGGAGAAAGTTTATCTAAGGCAATGTTTGTTTCCGAGAAGTAATTTTTAAAAAATCACTTTCTAAACTTTCATGTGTTTGTTTGTTATTGGAAAAGTTGGTCACGGAAAACACTTTACAGTCAACAGAAACACTTTCCGGTCAACGGAAAACACTTTCCAGTCAAAGAAAAATTTGGTTTGGTTTCCAGAAAAAGTGTTTTTCCTTTTAGCTGTGTTTGTTTTCCGGAAAGTGGTTTTCGGGAAATCACTTTCCAAACTTTCCTGTGTTTGTTTGTCATTAGAAAAGTTGGTCAACGGAAAACACTTTCCAGTCATACGAAAATTTGACTTGATTTTTAGGAAAGTGTTTTTCTGAAAAATTTGGGCAGAAAACACTTTCCGGAAGTTGTAAAAAATTTAAAAATGTCATTATTTACTGATTATATCAAATTTGATCCTCAAACTTTTGATTGCTATATATAATTTGTTTTGAATATTTATTTTTCAATTTCATCACTTAAAATTTAATTTTTATATTAACTTTGGTCCTTATTTTTATAATTGTTATTTGCTTTTTCCTTATCATTTTTTTATTGGAATTTTTTATCTATCAAATTTGGTTCTCATTCTTTTGATTGTTACTTATTTTATTTGAAATAATTTATGAAATGTTAATTATTATTATTTTAATTTCTTCATCTTTTATTTTTTTTTAATTTTTTAGATTTGATCTCTATTATTTTGATTATTAGTTATTTTATTTGAGATAATTTATGAAATTATATTTTTTTTCAATTTCATTCTCATTCAACTTTTTAATTTGTAAGATTTGTTCCTCATTATTTTAATAAACTTGAGAAAAATAAAACATTAATAAGTTATTTTCCAGCTCATTTTCCATGACATAACCAAACACTGAAAAATGTTTTTCAACTTATTTTCCATTACACTACCAAACATCGAAAAATACTTTCTCGAAATTCACTTTGCCGGAATTCACTTTCCAAAAAGAAATTACTTTTCAGCAAATAAATAAGGTCTAAGATGATATCCGTTTTTTTTCTCTCCTTTTTCCATTGACTAGGGATTATTGTTTTTGGAATTATGTGAATTCACAAATGCATATTGCAAGTTGTAACATCTTAAATATGTAATGATTTGCCTTTTTCTCATCCTTGTGTGTGATCGACAAAACAATTTTATAAAATCTGTTTTCAATTTTTATTGACTATACTTCCCCTTTCTTTTCTTTTTTAAAAATAGTATTCCCTTTAAAAGAGAAATGCATCATTGTCTGATTTATTAAAACAATTAAAAAAAACAAAGAAGACTAAACATGTGCTTTGAATTTTTTTTCAGACCAAATACCCTGATTTGTGTTTCTAGACTCTAGTACACTTAGTTTTTTTTTTAAATAACCCTTAATCTATTTTTAAAAAGTATTAGAATAAATTTATTTATTAAGATGATATTTAAATAATTATCCAATTATTACATGGTTTTTAAGAAGATTAGAGTTTTTTATGGTAATTTTAACAATTTTTTTTTTTATTAATCTAATATGAATAATTTTTAAAAAATTCTCATTAATATTCAATAAAAATAGAGTTTTTTCATATTTATTATCCTCAAATATATTGATATAGGTGCGTGGAAATGTTCAATTCATGACTTTTTTAAAAAAATTGTTTTCATTATTATAATAAATTTTAATTTATAAAACAATACCTCTAATAAAAAACTATTTAAAAAAATACATTAATAAGAAAAGTAAGTTTCTAATTAAAAATATTTTTTTTCTTCTTTAATTTAAGTTGTTAGGATTTTTACAAATATTTTTTTAATTGTCATTAACTTTTATTCAATAAAACATACTGTTAATAAAAAAAAATTGGTATGTTATTTGTCAAAACCAAAAACAAATCATGAATGATAAAAGATAATTTTTAAAAAAATATATTTTTTCTACTAAATACATTTTTTACAAATATTTATTTTAATTGTTATACAAGTAAATAAGAATATACTTTAAAAAGTACTCCACGCCAACGTGCCGACACTGCACTAGTGGTACTGTATAAGAGCATTGTCTTTTAACTGTTCAAATTTGAACACATGGTGCTAAAAAATAAATAAAAAACAACGATGTTCAACTATTCATGTGGATTGGTTTACTTTCTTCACTTTCTCGAAACTCTGAGCCTGTGCTGCATTACGTCACCGTTTGGGGACGATTTAAAATAATAATTATTTTTATATATATATTTTTTATCATTTTAATATACTTGATATATTAATATTAAAATAATTTTAAAAAAATAAATAAAATATTATTTTAATATATTTTCAAATAAAAAATATTTTAAAAAACAATCATTATCATATTTTTAAATATCCTAATATAATTATTATTAAAAAAAATTAGAAACCTAAAAGAACAAATATCAACTTTCAAAAAATCAAAATAACAACGAGCCGAGCAGAACATTTTGTTTCAAACATTAAGACTTTTTTTATACACGTATTTTGCATTGATTGAATTCTTTATTATTAAGTATCATTTTCTTCCACCTGCAAGTATCACTGATATTATAGGATTGCTTTCATAAGTGTTATTACCAAAAGCTAATTGCGGAGGCATTTTTAATGTAGCATGTTTTAAACACTGTATAATATTTTTACTATTTTCATCCTCACACAGAAAAAATTAAAAACAGCTATTAGATGAATTGAAGTCTTTTTTAGAAGACACGGTAGTCATTACTAAATTAACTAGAGATAAATAAATCTTTTTTTATTTTAATTGTACAGTAAAATGATCAAAATTCTTCTATAAGAAAAAAATTTAAACTGGAGTCGAGGGATATTTTTCCAGCGTGTGGGTTGCGCCTCTCAGAATCCAAAAATATTATTCCACGGTGTCATTAGAAACATCGCTGCATCCTCTTTTTGGTGGTGCCATGCATGTCGGCGATGGTGGCCTGGTTTGTCGCCGTAGGTCATTTTTTTTTCTTTTCTCTCTCCTCCCCTGAAAATTACAATTTGACCATTTTTGTTGTTATTATTTCAACTCCAGTCCTTATTCATTTAATTTTTATTTTTTTTGTCATTTTATAGAAGTTTTATTTGTCTTCAATTTCATCATTCAATCCCAATTCCCATTTTTTTTTAATTTGGTCCTTATTCTTTTGATTACTTTTTTTGCCTTTTGTTGAATTGATTTTTCTTTGCAATTTCACCCTTCAATCAAATATTAATTTGAATTTTTATTTCAATTTTAATCCTCATTATTTTGATTATTTTTTGATCCTTTTGTGAAATTGATTTTTCTTTTTAATTTCACAATTCAATCAAAGATAAGATTTATTTTGTATTTGAATTTTGATCCTTATTGTTTTAATTTTAATTTTTCTTTTCTATTCTTAAGGCGGCCAGATCTTCTTCATCGAGCGGCAATGAGGGTCACCGCCAATGTAGGAGTGAGAGGATATCGTTGGGCTTCAAATCCAACAACCCATGCTCCACTAGTAGCAGCAGCGCGTGAATCCACTCGCTGACAATTGTGTATGGTACGTGTGCCGCTACTACTCTAGCAACACATTAGACCTAATTTCAGTATACTCTGAACATGTTAAACGCCTCAAAAGGTTGATTTATGAACTCAAACCATGTGACATAGTCGACGATAGCATACAACGTGTCGTCGATGACAGTATACAACGTGTCGTCGACGATGACAACAGACGACACATTGTTTTCTTTTGCAAAATATGATCGCTGGAAAAATGAGGTTTCGGTTTTTTGGTTTAAAAACTCATTTTCAATCTATTTTTGACCAAAAATACATTGATAAACTTATTCATAGCCTTGAAAATAAAAAAAAAACAAGTCAAAAACCAAAATCACTTGAACCCATAAACATTTTCGCAATCTAATCTACCTCCTCCAGCAAGTATAATGAGAAAAATCACCTAGGTAAAACTACCATTATAAAACGAAACCTTGACACCGATTTTAATCTTTTTGGTGGCTAGAATCATCGTCAACGATTACTCTCTTTAATCCGAAATTCGGTGTTCTTTCTCTTTTCTTTAATAAATAAAGATTTAAAAATAAGAGAAATAACTTTTTGTACTAAAATTAAATTTTGAATAACTAAAAGGACCGAACACCTATAAAACTAAAAAGATGGGGAACGAGAATAATTTTTTTTTATAAAAACATTGATTATCATATTCAATCCAATCCTTCATTCAAAAAAAAAAAAATGTAACTGAGTGTGACTAAATTATGCTAAAATTGAAAAATTCTAAAAATCTAACTATTGGAATTCATATCTACGGTTACAATATATATATATTTTTTTACGAGGCTTAGTTTTTGTTAATTTAGCAAAAAAGAAAAAAAAGTCCTAAATAAAAAATTGATGAAAAAAGGAAGCACAGTGAATCCATAAAGAAATGTTCTATAATAATATAATAATAACTGAGCCCCACCTGTTCAGTTAGAACTTGCCTCGGGAAGAAGCGTGTAAACGAAGAGTTTGGTTCTTACAAGGCAGGTCCCTCCCTCTCTTTTTGGAAAAAAGCTTTTGATATTCTTAAGAAAATACGAGAACAGAAATACACATTGGACCCACACCAATGAACCGTGAGATTGTAAACAATGACGTAAGACTTAGATTAAGATTTAATCAGACAGCTAAGATTTGCTGTTCTACGATAATATGATGTCCTATATGCGTTCTTTTGCCGACAATAGAAAATAAATAAAAAAAAATAAAACCGTGGGTGGTGGTGTGCCTTGGAAACTATCATAAATAATAATAATAATAAAAAAAAACAGCAAGAGCTTGGTTCCTTGTTCTTCCTTTATTAACCTTAATGGACTCAGAAAACAGGGTTTCGGGTCGCCTTTCAATTCTCTCCTCCTCTTTCATAGCCTCACTCTTTCAACTTCCAGAAAGATAATTTCTTTCTGGTGTTAATTGAATCTCTAATTTCTCTGCAATCGTTGATTTAGAGCAGTCATTAGTTAAACGCAAACAGGAGTTAGAGAGCGTTCGAAAGTTTCGATCTTTTTTTCAGGTATGGAATCTAATGAAACTCTTATTGTTCTGCATCAACAGATCGTGTCTTTCCTTTCGATTTTCTTATGTTGTTCCTCAATGAAAACATATTTCTGGAGATATCGAAGGATGTCTTCGCCGTTGTTCCTTTTTTTGCCTTTTTTTTTTTGCGTGCTAGCGCTAGCCGTGTGATCCTTAATCATGACGAATTTGAACGGTCCAGATCTTACTAGCAAATAGCATTTAAGGAGGCGACGGTTTGGATTGATAGTAACTGGAGACAAATTACATAAAGAGTTCATTCTATGAGCTGGAGCCAACAGCGTCCTGGAATTTATTTTTTTATTTTTCGTGTCCGCTTTACTTGAAAAGTCAATACTGTCCTCTTGATTGAGTGCGCAATAAAGAGAGTTGACGCGGGGTCATTTATGTCATTCCGTGGTTGCAGTTTTATTAATGAGTTCGATCTTTCCTTGAAATTCCAAATTTTCCATGGGTTATACCCCCCAGATTACTCTTTATCACCTTAAATACCCCAATATCACACTCACGTCCCCGTTTCTTTAGCAGGCAGTAAGAGGGTATATCAGTCAAGTTGTTAATATTATGAACCGTAAAATACACAAACAACAACTACCCCTCCTCTATAATAAACGATACAGTAATTATTATATTGATAAGAACACGCAGAAGACACGATCTCACTTTCGTTCTCCTGAGATTCGTGAGAACATTGAGATTACAAGAACTTGTTTGAAAGTCCTAACCCTAACTGTTGTGTTTGTTTGATTGTAGAAACAAGAAATAAAACATGGGTTCTGAGCAAAACGATGGCACAAGCTTCCCACCAGCAGAGCCAAAGCTTTGTGTTAATGGGTGTGGATTTTTTGGTACGGCTGCAAACATGAACCTTTGCTCCAAGTGTTACCGTGACCTTCGTGCCGAAGAAGAGCAAGCTGCCTCTGCCAAGGCTGCCATGGAAAAGACACTGAATATCAATCCAAAACAAAATATTGATTCTAAGGTTGTTGTCGATGCCCCTCAAGTTGTGGTGGCTAATTCCGTGCAGTCAGTTGTGTCTGCTGAAGCTTCTTCGTCAGCAGAAACTGTTGTTGCTGGTGGTGATCAGGTGCCATCAAAGCCGGCAAATAGGTGCTTTAGCTGCAGTAAGAAGGTTGGTTTGACAGGATTCCAGTGCAAGTGCGGTGGCACTTACTGCGGGACTCATAGGTACGCAGAGAATCACGAGTGCCTCTTTGATTTCAAAGGTGCTGGCCGTGATGCAATCGCGAAGGCAAATCCTGTGATTAAGGCTAATAAGGTGGAGAGGTTCTGATCCGGATCCTGATCCTTAATGGGTTGGTGAATTTGGTATTGCTCTTTATTTGGGTCCAGTGTTTTTTCAGGGTTTGGGTTTTAATTAGGAATTTAGTGTTAGCTGGTTTATAATGGTTGCTTCTTATACTGGTTTGGTTGAGTGTTTTATGGGGGGTGGTTGGGACTAGGAGGAGAGCACCAAGTGAATGTATTCGAGGGCTGTGGATGGTTGATTCCCTAATAAAGTGGATCAATGTTGCAATTTACTCTGAGTGGCTTTCCTCTTTTGGTACTCATAAAAGTCTTTACCACATCAAGGTGTATCTCTACTCATCTGGCTATTTAATATTTGCATGCCTTTTATTTTATTTATTGTTCCAGATTGTCAGTTTCTCTGTTATGTTTGTACTATAATATTGTGGACTCTCTGTGGCTGGATTCTCCCTGAACGCCTGTTCTTCTCCTTTTGAATTTTTTTACTATTATAATTAATGGAAGCATGGAATCCCCTGAGTATTCAAATCAGCATCAAGCTTTATGCTACCCTTTGTTGTCGTTCCCCTGTACATGTATAAAACAAAGGTTCATAATGTCCAATAAGGGAAATTCTGAGAGCGATGGTTGGAGTGGTTCTTACCATCTCCTTGGGATTGTGTTGATTTGTGATATGGCAATATTGCCTGGACTAGCTCTTGCTGCTTCACTCATTCTTGTGTTATGAAGGTGATGTTGCTCTACGGTGAAATTTGCATCAATGGAAGTTTTTATAATTAGCAGCATGTGTTCTTAAGAGAGAAATGGGCTGAATGAGGAAAAGGCTAAAGGTTAAAGCAAAAGATCCTATTCCAGAAGCAGCTAGCCGGATCCTAGTGGGACGAAGCACTTGCTGTTACGGCCTCTGTGCTAGACCCCGGTGTGACGATTGAAAAAGTGAGGATAAAAGCTTTTAAGCTGGAATCTGTATGGAGCTGTCAGGCTCAATTAAGCGAATTATCGGTCTTCGTACTCACTTGCCTTACGTCAATGTTCTTGGCAGCTAGACCCCACTGCAACAGAAACAATGAAGATGAGAACCTTTTAGGGCTGGAGTATTTTTGGGAACCTATCACAGTAAAAAAAGAAAAGTAAAATAGCACACGCAAAAAATATATTTAGGGATTTAATATACTTGATCAAGTTGAAAATAACATCTGCCTAAGTTGCAAATGCCAGAGTAAAAAAAACCTTTCGTTTTTTTTTTTTGACATGCTTTGCATAGTTGCTGATATGCAAGCATAAACCCCAAATTATAATTATGAATGACCTAGAAAGTCCCCAGCAGTGTCCAGAAGAACTATAATATTGTATTGTCATCGATACTTATAAAAGTAAGACCTATAAATATATGTAATATATATGCTCAAGCATACAAAATCAATTGGTACTTTATCATATTTGATGGAGGTTTTAAAATTTATATCCAATCATATCAATTTCATGCAATTAACCCTATAAACATTAGATGGAGACACTCTTCTTAATAGACAATCACATAAAGCATCTATGTCGATTGACCTTCCACGTCTTATCATAGGACCCCATCTATCAAAAGACTAGTCAATATGATGACATCCTGTAGAATAGGTGTCATCTCATCAACATGTAAATGGAAGATGTGTGTCTTGTGCTTTCATCGCTCAACCAAAACTACAATCAATATGTGATAAAGATGTATATCACGCAACTAACTGATATTAAAAAACCTAACCTTGATAACAAATGAGCAAATATACTTAAGCAACTCCACAAATGAGGTGTTGCAGGATTACTGCCCTAAAAATCAAGCAATTTAGTTATTTAAACGATTAAAGTAGTTAAGATTTCATAATTTACAATATTTAATTAAAATAGTTATTTAAAAATGCTACTAATTAATCTAAAGATCTGACCTCTCCTATCCAAATATTATCGGAATGATGTTAATTCTACATATATAGAACCGACCTATATTCAGGTTCTGTCTCAACAACCAAGCGGTCTTGTCTGTCGACAATCCTAGAAGCAGTAAAACTTCCTCTCGTTTGAACCATGCCTCCCTTGATGGGTTAATCAAAGTGCATAATTTAACTTAAATCAACACTAAATCTAACAAAATAATTTTGTTAATTCACAATCAACAATCCAAAATCATTGATTATTTCACAAAATAACATAATTATTAACTCAAATTATATCTAATTAACCTAATTACAAAAAAAACCCTAATTGTTTTTTAAAAAAATCCCTAATTCAAAACCCTAACATTGTATGAAATCAAATTAATACACATTAGTATAAATTACATCAAACTAATAGAGGTAAAGTGTTCAATATACCTCTAAGTATAGAATGTGGATGGTGATGGTGACTGGTTGTGGCTCTTTTAGACAGAAATCGGTTGACCCGTAGTGGAGAGAGAGAAGGGGCGGGGGGACGATCTCGGGCTAGAGAGTGAGATGAGTGATCTTATGATGTTTTGGAAGTGTTTCGCGGTGAGGAGAGAGAGAAAAGAAAAAAGGTTATTGATGACAGAGAAAGGAGAGAGGCAAGTGGTTGTGGGGAGACATGGGGGGAATAAGAGGAGAAGAAGCTCTAAATATTAATTTTAAATAAAATCACATATGAAAATTGTGAAAAAAAAACCATAAATAATATTTATAACTCAAGTGTCACAGATAAAAATAACGATTCGTAACTCTATTATATTCTTAAATATTTTTTATGCCATTTTTTTTCTTCACTAATAAAAACCCAAAAAAACTCTTTTAAGGCTAGTGGCCTCCTGTCTATTTTAGGACCCGTGAACGAATTATCTGCCTTGACCAGTCCAAGTCTTGTATTTTTCCTGAGCTCCTTGAGCCTTTATCAATTTTGTTTGAATTTTACATGTCCACGTTGAAACGAGGGTCTCGTGTGTCGGACCGGATCGCTTCCAGCTTGATAGCTTCTGGAGTTTCCCCGTACTGAAATTGCGAGGAAGTGTTGTAGCAAGGAAATCGCATCAGTTTAGAACAAAGCCACAGCGGAATCACATCCCATATCAAGGAATAATATTTGAACCTCGGTGTATATATAGGCAGGGTCCGCAGGGACTGTAAAGACTTTGTATAGGTTGTAGAATTGAGTATGGAGTGTGAAGGTTTTTCTTTGTTATCTTCTCTAAGAGCTTAAAGTTGTGAGCTATATATCACTTTTAGAATTACCTTTTACGATGGTATAACTGCAATGGATGATTTCCATGGCGGATGAGCGGAACCTTATGATTGTCTTAGTCTTCTTTTGCTGATATCCATGGCACTGTCTTTCATCACGTGCTTCTCTTTGCAACTTGAGAAGGGTCTAACCAAACTCGGTGGCTCGTTATCTTTTGTTCTTCTTTTGAGGGTTGATCAGTGATGGTCCAATGGGGCGGCAGCCCTTGTTTTTAATGGGTAAAGTTGTTAACGTTATCATATCAGTTTTTCGATCTTCTTGTCTGTGAATGAACACTAAAATATTGTAATGGGGCCACCAATACTAGAGAGCATGAATCTGGTAGCAGCCTACCTTCCTTCTACCTTTCTGCAGTTCCATTCCTTGTTGCCCAGCTGGTGTTTCATTCATGAACAATTATTTTCGTTCCCGTGGCCACATCAGAGAGAATCTACAAGGCACGAACTGGATTATAAGAATTGCGAGAAGTACTCTTTTCAGGGCACTTCGAGGACCGCAAGAAACCGAGTGGTCTTTGATCGACGTAAAGTGAAACGGGGAAAACTAAAAGCTACCCTGTAAGGTCTGCCATGGTGGAGCCGACCCTAATCTTTCCATGTCTACAGTAAAGAACTTTGAGGAGTGACTTTGATGTCATGCATCCAACAGTGAATGGAAATCTCTATCAATCAACCTAGCTACCCGACCTTTACCAGCTTTTGAATGTAAAAGCTATGCATTTGATGGCTTTAGGCACTGTTCATTGGAGCTCGTTATGAAAGAAATTACACTGCTCAGTCCGTATCCTTGGGCCATTGCCATATGCCTCTATCCATCTTCTTTTGGTCCATTTGATGGTGCAGTGGTCCCTAAAGGCATCTACAAATGGATGTGCTAAATGGAAAGTTAAAAATAAAAAATATTAATTTGGTTTTTTCAATACTTATCTACATGCTAGCTATAGGAAAAATGTTAAATAAAATCTTAAAATATCATTTCTCTTATAAGAATAATTATTCGTGTAGATATCTTGTAAAAATTCCAAAACCTTACATAACACTATTTATTACAATGACATTTTTTTCACTTGTTTTTTTTTTTGATTTTTTTTTAAATTTATGTTTTTTCAGTTTGCGTTTATGAGATTATCCTCGTCACATGACTCAAATTATGGGTTTGACCGGTTCATCTAAGTTGACTCGAGTTGTTTTTTTGTTTTTTTAATTGATTTTTTTTTTTAATTTCATCTTTTAATATTATGTTGATCGAGAATCGTTCAGATTATCTTTAGACCCATCAAGTCATCTAGATCATATTAAATTATTAAAATAGTTATATATGTATCAGGTATATTAAAATACAATTGACTTTTTCAAATGATTTTGAACATTAGAGTGAACATAAAAAAAAAAATCATATTTATACTATTTAAAAAGTTATATTACTAACTTCTACTACAATTCTACATTCTTTGACATGTCGCATGTGTGCCCAATATGTTTTTTTCCCCTGTGTAAGAAGTTTTTAACACGAGGTAAATAATCAACCATACTATAGGCTGTCCCGTAATTTTTCTTTCTTTTTCTCTTTTCCGATGAATGAATAATAGCTTTCTTTTCTGTTCCATGGAACAATTTTATTGAAGTTTGCTGGATGACGACAAGGTTAAAGTTTTTCAGTAACAGCCGGGACCAAAGAACAAGATTTGATAAAGTTCCTATCTCCTTGAAACAAGTAATTGTTGAATTTCCCTAAGGTTAAGGAAACTCACCGACGAATAGCGTCCGAGGAAATAGACATGCCAACCAATGGTAGAACAGCTCTAGTGTTAAAGTCATTACTTATTCTTCACTATTAATAGCTTTTGGTAGGTGAAAATCTGATGGAACCCTCCGACCATGAAACTGCTCGTCTCCATCTTCCCTAGGCTGATTTGAGCTCCCCATCCTCATCAGCTACAACTTAAAATGTAAGCAATTGAGTGCCACACAATAAGGCCTCATGACCCACCATGTGTAACATAAGGATAGCACCCTGAAAAAATAACTTTAACCTGCTTAAATGAATTGTTGGTGGGTTTAATATTGCAGTAACGATTGTTTTTTAGAGTATTTTTTTTTTAGAAATGCATTGAAATAATTTTTTTATTTTTTTAAATTTATTTTTGACATCAGTAGATAAAAACAATATAAAAACAACTCTTAAAATATAAAAATAAACAGATTCTTGAATTGTGTTTGCATGCACGGTGCAAATTGAATTGATAAGCACTCTTTCACATGATTGCGAGTTCATAGCATTTTATCTTAATTAATGTGTTTATCAAGCTTTTCAATCATGTTATAATCTTGTTTTTTAATCTTTTCCGAGGAAAATTCAAATTTAAATCATTCGATGAATCTAAAATGACTTCATCGGCTAAAAGTCTAAAAGCTGACTAACAATTACTGATCAACAAGAAGAAAGAAACATTTTAAAAACTATTAACAATACTCTAAAAGGCGTGGGGAAGTACTGTAGCTTTCCCATGCCTGTACTTACATATTATAATTATACTTATAATAATATAATAATAATAAAATATACTAAAATACTCTGAGCGGTCTTTTTTTTCTTTTATGTCTTTATGGGGTTTTTTTTTGTTGCTTTTTTCTTTGTGTTTTTTTCTTTTAATAATTTTTTTTAATTTAGTTTGTTAATGCTAATTTTTTTTAGTTAGTTATCAGATTTTAATGACACGGATCTCAAGTTTGACGGGTTAACCTGAAATTTTTTTTTTGCTTTTTAATTAATTTTTTCGTTTAGTTTAGTTTGTTAATATTAAATTTCTTTTTATTTAATTATTAGACTTTCATGACACGGATCCCGAGCTTGACGGGTTAACCTGGTTTGACGGTTTAACTCAGTTAACCCGTCAATTTTTTTTTATTTAGTTATCAAACTTTCAAGACACGAATCCCAGGTTTAACAGGTTAACCCAGTTAATTCAATTTTTTTATTAGTTTTTTTTCTTCCTGTTGGTTTTTTTTCTTTTTTATTAATCTATTTAATTATCACACTTTTATGACATGACCTTGCAGTCAGACCCATATCCAAGGCTATTGGGTCTGGTGTTGCAGTCAAACTCATTTAAACTTAGGTAATGCAAATTTAATTTTATTATTAATATTATAAATATTATTTTTTATCAGGTGTTCCAGTTAAATCCAAAACTCTTGAATATAATTTTATGGAAAAACTTAATACTTTTAATTTTTAATTTTTTTTTGTTTTTTTATATAAAAAAATTAACCCATAATATCTCCATAATATCTTGCAGTTTATGAAACTAGTTTCATAGTGCAAAATGTGTGCAACAATTCTCAAGCAAAAGTTCCTTCCTTTATCGAGGAAGGCTGTCAAATTAAAACCCGTGGGTGGGATCATTTTCTTTTCATTGTCTGCGAAGCTTTCTATCATTGTACTTGAATGACAACTGAGAAATCAATTGGAGTGTGTGTGTGTGTGTGAGTGTGAGTGTGAGTGTGATTTGAAAGGACAATTGATTGAATTAAGGCCTCTATTAAGATCCTTTGTAAAAGCATGTGGATTCCCTTTAATCCAAGCTTGCCTCTATTTAATGTTTCAAATCCTAGTAAAGGCTATCAAACTTTTTGGCACCTTTGAATTTGAATGTTTTGGATACAAATAGTAGCGGCATTTTTCAATATTTCTCATGCGTTCTTAGTTTCCCTTTTTCATACAAAAGCTATCTTTTATATTAGTTTGCTACTCAGCTCTTCCCTCTCTCGTTTTTTTCCTTTTTATTTTGGGTGCCTTTTCACGATTCTTTCCGGGGTTGGGCGGGTCAGTTTGTTTTCGTATTTTAAAAATATTTTTGAAAAAAATTATTTTTTTTATTTACTTTAAATTAATTTTTTTAGTATTTTCATATCATTTTAATATGTTTATTTTTTAAAAAATAAAAATATTATTTTAATATATTTTTAAAAAATATATATTTTAAAAATAATCGCTACTATATTTCCAAACACCGTTTTAAATCTTTCAAATTTGTGATGCTATCTTTCAAGAATGCCCTTCTTTGAATGAATTGATATCGAATCAACTGTCAAATCTCACCACAGCCTCTTAAGATAGTCTTATAACAACAATGCGATCATTGGAATTGTAAATTCAAACATTCTCCGTTTAAAAAGGACTTTAGTTTTTCTAGCTGATACAGCAAAGATGACACCACATTCACTAAGCTTGTTGGTGAAAGTGTTTTAACCATAGTTTTCAGACCTGACTCGGTGGCCGGCCCGGTTCAAAACCAGAGTTTCAGGTTTTGGCTGGATCACCTAGATCAATTTTTTTTTTAAATCAAAGCGACGTTGTTTTAGTAAAAAAAAAAAAGAAGTCAACGGGTTGCAACCGGGTCGTCGGGTCAACCAGGTCACATTGAATTTTTTCTTCCTCTATTTTTTCTTCAACCCGGCCCGATTCCAGCTCCAGATCAGCCAGACCGGGTTTCAAAACTATAGTTTTAAGTGAACCAATCTCTACTTTTCTATATCATAAAAAGCATTCCCACAACTGTAAAAATTGTCCACAGTATAGTTAGGTAACACAATGTGCTAAAATCCACGTTCGATAATGTTACAAAATTCGTATTCTTACAATGCTTTAATACCTTCAAAAAAATCGCATGTTAATGAATTTGAGACCCTCGTATACTTAAATCAATATATTTGTAGAGGGAAAGATTAATAAATATGTAAAAGAATATTAAATTCTAAAAATAAAGTTATTTGTTATTGTTTTCATGTTATAATAAATATTATGTAAGAAAATGATATATGGATGTTGATAATGAAAAAATATGAACTTTTTACATGCATAGTTCAAGAAGTATTTGTAGCTTACGTACCTCATCTTGTTACTTGAGTTGAGGGACTAAAGAATCATTTTATCCTGATAGCATTAATGAGAAATAAATATATATTACATGTGTATTAATATGAAATAAATATCTTTGACAAACATTAATGAGAAACAAATATTCATTATATATTTATTAATAAAAGATAAATATATTTGATATAAACAATAATAAACCTAAGATGTAATTGGCATATACTCAAAGCTTGGGCTTAGGCGATATCACCTGAGCTAATAGGGGTACCAAGCGTGGGCTCAACACCCGAGCTTAGGCTCAACACCTTAGCCCAAATGATGCTTGGAGGAGACCCAACACTTGAGCTCGGGTGTATTGTCTAAGCCCTCATAAATTACGTATCACATCCGAGCCCATGAAGGTGTTGGGAATGAGCCTAATAACAAGGTCCATGACCATGGTTTGGGTCCAAACCATACGCACAAAGAACGTTATGGACTTTCATAAATTGATTAATTAAAAATATATTTGTTCAAAAAAAAATACTAATAAATCTTTATGGGATCATAAAATATAGAACATATAAAAAAATTTACATTTTATATACGAACTCTTTGAAAGATATGATAATTAATTTACTGACTATTACATATTTATTTTATTTATTTATTGTGCTTTAAAAGCTTATTTATATCGCTGTGTAATTACCAATTACAATCACTTCATAGTTGATGATTAACTATACATTCAATTAATTTCTTATTAAAATAATTATCTCACCATTGTGTAGATTAACTATATCGGTGTACAAGTGTGATAATCATGAATCATTAAGTATGGTTTTGAGAAAAAAACCTGTCAACATAGAGAAGGAAAACAAATATTATTTGATCATAGAAAAAACACATGCTTGCACTCGTGGAAATTTTAGAAGATTTTATTAATTCATGAGGAATAAATACATTAGAATCATTAGTATATATAAATAGAAAACAATAATTGATCAACTTCAAAGAACAAATTAACCGTTAGAAAGTTCATCAAACTCTTCTTGACGGTTAATCAAATCGTTAGGTAGAAAGCGGGAAAGGGTCAATCTAGTCATTTAATCCACCACCTCGTCCTTCTAACACGACACCTGAAATGCACTGTCATGCTAATGCATACATTGCACAATTTCTCTTAAATTAAGCAAGGGCATCTCCGTAACTCCGTTCCAAATCACGAAGAATTAAAAACATGGAGAGTCAAATCCGGGACCCACAACCCCTTTCTCCCTCTAAAAACTCAGAAAACCTCTCCCTCTTTCTTTCTTTCTCAACTCACACACTCCATCCTCGTTTTTTCACTCTCTCTCTCTCTCTAACTTAAATTTCACTCCCGAACAGCAGCGCCGTTTAATTTTCTCGCGAACCAAACAGAAAATCAAACAAAAGACTCACAGAAATCAAAATTGCAGACTCACTCTGTCGCTCGCTTACTCACTCACTGCCTCGCTCTCATTGAGCTAAGATGGCCACTACGGCAGGTGTTTATAGAAATGGTAATTACAGTAGGAATTCACTAAGTACTAACAATAACAAAGTGGAGAAGCCTCTGTCTGTCAATTCAAACCCTAAAAATTCACTTAAGTCCAAGTCATTGCCGGGCTCGGGGCTCCGTAAGAGCGCTCCTCCTTCTCTTGGCGCCGCTAAAGATGATACTGGAGGTTAGATATACCGGCCTTCTCTTTTGACCGTCGACGTCTCGCTTTATTTGTCATCTCTTTTTAAATTTTTTAATATCCAAGGTTACTCTTTTTTTTTTGTTGCGTCTTTAATTTGAATTCTCTTGTTTTTAATGATTTTCTTATTAAGTGAGTGATTAATTAATTAATTAGTTATTGTTATTTGTTTATAGTTCCTGGAAGAGTTAGGGTAGCAGTGAGATTGCGACCACGAAATGAAGAGGAGATGGTAGCTGATGCTGATTTTGCTGATTGTGTAGAATTACAGCCTGAGGTTTTTTTAGAACAAAATTGTTTAAATGCGCGTCTGATCTTTATGTGATTTTTTTCTGTAGCTAACTGTTTTTTTTCTTGGTTTGGTTTTAGGTTAAGAGGTTGAAACTTCGGAAAAATAACTGGGATTCTGATACATATGAGTTTGATGAAGTGCTGACTGAGTTTGCATCGCAAAAACGTGTTTATGAAGTTGTGGCAAAGCCTGTTGTAGAGGTACCAACAAATGAATTTAAATCTGTTATTTATGTTGAAGATTTGTACTTAGGATTATTGATTCAGATGTCCTTAACTGGCCCCGGGGGGGGCTTACTGTCACAGAATATCACTATTATCATAACTTCTTAATTAGGCACTTTCATAAATAAAGTTAAAAGTTGTTAAATTAGATGGATCTCCTGTGCGTATGCATAATTCCTATTAGATTCCTTGATTCATTATTCGTGATGGAACTTAGATTATAATGTTGAAACAGATGCTCACTATTTATGTTGTCTTATGAACTTCATTGATTGTTTCACTTCTCCTGTTCATAGCATTGAATCATATACATACTGATTATCAAGTATTACACTGATTTATGTTTTGCTATGGCTTTTTTTTTTTCTTTATGGGATTCCGATGACATGCTGATTTGTTATTTGCTGCTGCAGAGTGTTATGGATGGATACAATGGGACAGTCATGGCATATGGGCAGACTGGTACTGGTAAAACATACACTCTCGGACGACTTGGAGAGGAAGACACTGCTGCTCGTGGAATTATGGTTCGTGCTATGGAGGACATATTAGCAGATGTTTCTCTAGAGACTGATTCTGTCTCAGTGTCCTATCTGCAGGTTGTTGGATTTACTATGAATTATTTTTATACGTATGATGTTGTAATTTTCTTTGTTTAGTATCTATGCTATTTATTTATTTTGGATATTTTGAATTTTATTAGATCCAAGTTATGATCTAATATTCCTGTTCTTAAAAATTGTGCAGCTGTACATGGAGACCATACAAGACCTCCTTGATCCTACTAATGACAATATTTCTATTGTAGAAGACCCAAAAAGTGGAGATGTTTCACTTCCTGGGGCTAGCCTAGTTGAAATTAGGAATCAGCAGAGTTTTGTTGAACTATTGCGACTAGGAGAAGCTCATCGTTTTGCCGCAAATACAAAATTGAATACTGAATCATCTCGTAGTCATGCTATTCTGATGGTGAATAAATTTGCCCTTCACTTTCTAGTGCTTTTGAAACTGCAGCAAACCTATTTGAAATCTTTTGAGATTTTGACAAGAAATAGACATTGCAAATGCTTTAGGTACATGTAAAGAGGTCTGTCAAGGGAAGAGATTCTATTCTTTCAAACGAAAATGGCAACAACTCCCACATGGCTAAAAGTTTGAAGCCTCCTGTTGTTCGTAAGGGAAAGCTAGTCGTAGTAGATCTTGCAGGTTCAGAGCGCATTGACAAGTCAGGTTTGTTGAAATCAAGAAATGGAAATTAAAAGTTCCCCTCTCCTGCCTTCACATGATCTAGTAATATCCTCTTCTTATATATTCCAGCTAAATCATTCTTGTTGAAAATTTGTTCTAATCAATACATTTCTAAATTAGCCAGTCAATTATTATTTTGGTAAATTTTTCTTTGTGCATGTTGGCTTGTGGAATGCAAAAGGTGTAGATATTGACAAATGGTTATATTAGTTTTGATTCTACATGGGCCATTCTTTAGGTATATTTTTCTGAGTGTCAAGCTCTCTTTTACTTGTTAAAGTCCGTTTACTCATCCATTATTTGGCAGGGAGTGAGGGACACGCATTGGAGGAAGCCAAATCCATCAATCTCTCGTTGAGTGCACTAGGGAAGTGCATTAATGCTCTCGCGGAAAATAGCGCACATGTCCCAATTCGTGATTCAAAGCTTACTAGATTGCTTCGAGATTCATTTGGAGGTAATACATTAGCACTAATGGAGTTATTTAATCTTCTTATAGGATATGTTTTCCCTGACTCTGTGAAATCTTGACAGGCACGGCGAGGACTTCACTGGTTATTACTATCGGTCCATCACCACGCCATCGAGGAGAGACAACAAGTACTATAATGTTTGGACAAAGGGTGGGTACCAATAACCGAAGTCAATGCCTGGGCTGCGTAGTTTCATTTATTTTTTCCTACCATCATCAACATAGCGCTCCTTGCACTTGTGTCTGGACATGCTTCATTCTTGCCATAATCTTAATAGATTTATATTTGGCTCTATTAAATATACATACATTGAACTTGACTCAGGCACAAAATCAATAGTGTATTAACTGATCCCTTATTAACGAAAGGTGTTGGTTTATTTTTTAAAAGTTTTTTCCTCTCATAGGCAATGAAGGTGGAGAATATGTTGAAATTAAAGGAGGAATTTGATTACAAAAGTTTGTCTAGAAGACTAGACATACAATTGGAGAAACTTATTGCAGAACATGAAAAGCAGCAGAAAGCATTTGAGAATGAAATTGAAAGAGTAACTACTGAAGCAAAACATCAAATTTTGGAGTCTGAAAGAAACTATGCAGTCGAAATGGAGGTGAGTGTTTCTTTAATAATGAAGTACTGTTTTGTGTGGGCAGAGAGAGAGCGAGAGGGAGGGAGGGGGATGTTTGTGTATCATTTTCAGTTAAAGTTTGTCCCTTGGTTTTTGTTGTAGAATACTATCATGCCTTGTACTCTTGGTTTTTGTCTATAGAATATATCACGCCTTGTATTTTTGAAATGCAAAATTTAAACATTGACCTTTACAAACTTTATGCTGAGAATAATTTGTTACCAACTCATACTGAAATCATTTTGTGTTTTTGTGGTTATTTGGATGCACACATTTCTCTCTCGGGATGGATAGATGTGGGAAACAATTGACTTGTACTGCCCATGTCTTTTTTGCCCCCTGATTTTTCTTTAGCATTTTCTCTCTCTTGGCATTGGGCATGTTAACTCCTTATGTTCACTTTTTATAGAAGGAGAGGTTGAATTATCAGAAAGAGTATATGGAGTCAATAAAGAAGCTAGAAGAGAAATGGATGATGAATCAGCAGAAGCATGCTGGTGGAGAAAATGCTGCTGGACTAAAAGATGAAAGTTCAAATTGGATATCTAATGGAGAGGTAGTTCTGAAATTGATCCTTCCTTGTGATGCCTCCTTTTTTATTGTGTCATGATTCTTCCGTGTCCTCCCTACAGCACTACTAGATTCCTCCAAAATTCTGTGGATGTACATCCACTGACCCAACTGTCTGACTAAACAGACCCAACTGTCTGACTAAACAATTTTAGCCTTTTTTTCCCCTCATATGCATAGGATTCCAGGGTAGCTAATATGGAGGAGCTTTCTGAGATGAAAAAAAAGCTTCAGAAGGAAACTCTCTTGAGGAAGGCTGCTGAAGAGGAAGTTAATAAACTTAAAAGTCAACTAGCTGAATTGAAGAAGTCAGAGGTATGTTTGACTGATTCTACCTCTCAGTGCTTCTTACTTTTCTGTTATCTGTATCTTTTGCTCAGGTTGGGTTCACATATAACTATACCTTTGATGTACAAGGCATTAGCAAAATCTGATATGTCAAAGCTTCAAAAGATGCTGGAGGATGAGGCATGCCAGAAAGAAAAACTTGAAGGAGAAATAGCAATACTACATAGTCAGCTGTTGCAAATAAGTTTTGAGGCCGATGAGGTATTCTCTTCTAGGAATTTATAGCTATAGCTTAGTGAAACCTATCTAATTCAGATTTCTTCAAGGAACAATTTGGTTGGGAATTTTTTGAGAGAAAAAAAAATTGTCTCTCTCATAGGAAACAAGTGCCTAAATTGATAGGAAAACTTAGTAATTACCTATAAACCTCAAATACAAGCATTGCAATTCTTACAAGCATGATTATTTCTTTTCGAAACCTAAACTGAGAAAATAGTGAGAGATGATGGATGGCGGCATGGATTGTGATATTAGCCATTGTAATTCATAACAATTTAGCAGGCAACCAAGGCATATGTTCTACGTTTTCCAATGCATAAATGTTTGCTCATGGAATCTATGCTAATGCCCCCACAAGGTATCCAAAATTCAAATGCTGACTGATATGTTTATGTTTTAGACAGCAAGAAGGATTGATAAAGGAGGGTCTGAAAAAGTTCCTGGTAGTCTAGATTCTCTCTTGTCGCAAGTTAGGCAGCCACAGACCAATGATTTGGGAAATGGAGAAAAGTCCTCAATAGCTAAACTCTTTGAACAAGGTAGTCCTGGTGTTTACTTGTTTTATCTTTATTTTTTCAATTTGGTCCACATGGTAAGCTAATGGAACTGCTTTCATATTGTTCTTTCCTAACAAAATCCAATTTTTCTTCAGTGGGATTGCAAAGGATCTTGTCTTTGCTTGAAGCAGAAGATGTTGATGTGCGAATTCATGCTGTGAAGGTGGTAGCAAATCTGGCAGCTGAAGGTTTCTTTCTAGTTCTCTACCAACACATGCTTCAACTTCTTTTTATGGGCAGCGCCAACTTATTCAGAATTGTGCTAGTGCTGATCTACTCTCCAGTAGGGTGTCACAGACATAGTGATTTCTGAACTTCATGTTTAATTTATACTTGAAGCATTTCCTAGTTGATATTGGTGAACATGATAGCATCTAACTCTCGAAAGACTTATTTCTTTTGAAAGGGGAGATTCTGAGATTTGATCATTGCTAAGCATCCCTGCCTACTTGATATTGATGAATAAAAAAGGTTAGTTTTCAGGGAACTAGTTGAATGGAAGTAGATGATAGGTTGATGCATGAACTTACGGAGTTGCAAGGGACACAACTTTGGAATGGAAAACACCTTTCTCCTTGACAGATTTACAGACAGTAGATTGGATGTGAAGGGCTGGTATTTTGTCGTGTCATTAGATAATGTCAAGAAAGAACTGGCCTGTTTCTAAGTTGAACAGTTTTAGACTTGAAAAGTTGATATTTGTTATACATGCACGTGTTCCCAAAGCAGAAGTTGAATATAACCACAAGAGGATGTATTAGTAAAAATAATATTGGAAGAAGTATGGATTAATCAATTCAAAATTTCTATTGAAAATGGCATTAATAAACAATGCAAAACCAAGAGCTGAATCACATTTTGAATCGCACAATTCAAGCTCCAAAGCCTTCACTCATCTTTTATTGTTTTACCAAAAACTGCAGCATTGCATACTAATGTAACATCTCATGCACTCTTCAATTTTTTGGTGCAAAATCAGATGAGTGTTTTGTTGTGTTACATTTGTTTCTCATAATCTGTTTTACTTTGTTGTTGACCTTTTCTTTGATGAATTTGCATTTGATAGTCTACACTACAACAAAATTATATATCTGCAAACAGCATGATCACTTCCAGGGAAAAAAGGCCTTTCATTCCTATTTCATTGTTCCAAAATGATCGCAATCCCCATCTAATACGCAGAAACAAATCAAGAGAAGATTGTAGAAGCTGGCGGTCTTAAGTCTTTGTTGATGCTGCTTAGAAGCTCCGAGGATGAGACCATACATAGAGTTGCAGCAGGTGCAATTGCCAATCTTGCTATGAATGGTGAGTTTTGCATCCATTATCAGAGACGATCTATTTTATCACGGAGATCTTGGTGATACTCTGGATACATTTATCATGGGTATTTTAAATTTGGTTTTGACCTTATTCATGTTCTTCATGTATTCAATCAGAAACCAACCAAGAGCTAATAATGTCTCAAGGAGGCATTCGTTTGCTATCAATGACAGCAGGCAGTGCTGAGGATCCTCAAACACTTCGAATGGTTGCTGGAGCCATTGCAAATCTTTGTGGAAATGGTAAGCTTCTTGACCCCATTTGATGTTTATTACTTTTCTCTGCTGAGTTTACTAGTTGTTTGCATTTTAAGCTTGTTTGAAGATTTACCCAATTCCATAAATGGATATCTGATTAGATTTTTTCATATTACTGGGGAATAAACATTAAATAAACAAGCCCTGATCTCAACTACCACTGCAAGGAATCACCCGTAAACAGACAGACAAAATCGACTGTATATGAAGTGTTGCTTGGGGATGAGGGGCTTTTTATCAGTAACTTTAGCTGTTTTAAATTAGCATTTGTAAATATATAGGAATTCCAATCTTATGGTTTGCATCGGCTAGATATGATTATGTATGCAAACATTTGCATCATTAGATGAGTAAAGCAGTGTTTTCCCTTGAACTAGTTGCCTTAGCATCCATATTTCCCTGAAAAACTTAAAATTGTGCAAGTTTAGCAGCTAAGCTAGTTGTTCATGCTGCTACCCGAGGCTGGCATGATTAAACCTGGTACTATATAAATTAGCTTGATTTAGGTAAGTAAATATATTTTTATAATTTTTATTTTATAAGACTCTGTATGGGACTGACGATTCACCAAGTAATGCTAACATATCTAAGCTAAGTGGTTTTTTTTCCAAAATCTAACAAATATAAAAGAGCTTGAGTACACGAAAGAGTTCAGTTTCACACAAGCTTTGTACATAGATAAGTAAGCTGAGGAAAATGATGTGGCAGCATGTGTGAGGTGTGAACGAGAGCTTTGTTACAATTTAAGTGCTACTGCAAAATTTCCAATTTATTTGAGTTAGTCTATCAGCTGGCATGCCATTGTAAACTTTAACATAGTGCAATGATGAATTATTCAGATAAGTTGCAGATGAAGCTAAGAGGTGAAGGTGGCATCAAGGCTTTGCTAGGGATGGTTAGATGTAGGCATCCTGATGTACTTGCACAAGTTGCCCGTGGAATAGCAAATTTTGCCAAGTGTGAGTCCAGAGCATCAACTCAAGGTACGTATCTTAGAAAGAGGCCTTAGTTAAGTTTGTTTGTATTTGGTTTGCTCTGCTTGTCATACATTTATGTAGTGGACTATGTACCCCAGAATTGTTTGTGCCATGTTGAAAATTCCAAAGCCTCTCCTTGTCCATGATACTTACATGAAGCATAACGTTGGCACTTAATTGTGCAGGAACTAAGAATGGAAGGTCTCTTTTGATTGAGGATGGAGTGCTTCCATGGATAGTACAGAATGCTAACAATGAAGCATCACCAATCAGGCGCCATATAGAGCTTGCGCTCTGTCACTTGGCACAACATGGTAAGTGTTTGCCCGTCCTTTTAAAATTTGAAAAAGCCGATCGTCCATTGAATGCATCTGAGATGCGAGCATTTGTTACATTACAGAAGTGAACGCAAAGGACATGATAAGCGGAGGTGCGCTCTGGGAACTGGTTCGTATTTCACGAGACTGTTCAAGGGAAGATATAAGGACACTTGCCCATCGAACGCTAACTTCCAGTCCAACTTTCCAAGCTGAAATGAGGCGACTGGGAATAGATTATTAATGAATTCGAAGTGGCATATTGTGTTGAAGATATACTAGAGCAGATCAACTTAAAGATTGATTCCGTGTGAAATGAGAATGGATCTCTCTTGACAAAAACAAGCAGGAAGGCTTTCAGCAGCTTTGTTCCTGTCGAAGTTTTGTTATATATGGTTATGCCTGGGTTTGTGCTTTAGACTTGGTCCTCATAAGTTGAGTAAGCTTTGTTGTTGATTATTAAGTTATCGTCTTGTTAAAACCATCCCCACATAGCTGGCAGGTAGTGTATAAATTTGTTTGTATATCAGATGAACAGGGGAACACTAACATCAAAGTATTTCTTGTAAATAAAAAAATAAAATAAAACCGAGATTGATATTTGAGCAGTGACTTGTTTTTATCTCGTAATAAAAACAAAAATTTCCTTATGATCCAAGATGTTAGCACTCTTCTCTCATATTGTAGAGTTCCTTTATACAAGCTATTCATTAACCTTACGTAAGTAAATATGAGAAGAGGTTTGTGCATCCAATTTCCTCCCTGAAAAATTGTTTGTAATGCTTGACGAGGGAAGGACTTTAGCTGAAATCACCTGCAAACAGAGATATTACCAGACTCTGTACGGTGGGGTTTGTAATAACAGGTGGGTATCAGTTTTTGTTGGTGGTGAGTTTTTTTTTTTCTTAAATTATAATTTGATTTTTTTTTATTGTTGGTATTTCAGTTTTAGTTTTTATTTTTTAATTTTTAATTTTTAATTTTGGGTTTTTGTTGAAGTTTATTTGTTTTTAAATTTTATCCTTCAATTTCAATTTACCAAATATTATATTTTTTCAATTTGGTCATTATTCTTTTGATTTCTAATTTTTTTCCTTGATCTTTTTGTAAAAATTTTATTGGTTTTCAAAATCATTCTTCAATTCAAATTGATGATATTGTATTTTTCAATTTGATCCTCATTGTTTAGATTTCTAATTTTTTTCTTAGCCCTTTTCTATAAGTTATTATTCTTTTCAATTTTACCCTTCAATCAAAACATTGTTTTTATTTTTTATATCAATTTTGATTCTCATTCTTTTTGATTTGTTTGTCCTTTTACTAAATTGAATTTTCTTTTTAATTTCACCCTTTAATCAAATAAACAAAATAATTTTGTTTTTCAATTTTAATTCTCATTCTTTTAATTGCTCTTTTTAATATTTTGTATAATTGATTTTTTTTTAATTTTATCATTTAATATTTGATTGATTGAGAATTAGATTTTATAGTTTTTCATATTAGGTGCTTCAAGTATTTAAAAAATTAATATATTTTTTTAAAAGGCTTTACAATTTTTATTTATTTTTTAATTAGGTTATTCGAATCTCATGATTTGAACTACAAGTTTATGTTGATTGAGCTCTTATTACTAGGGTTTTAAATTTATCATGATTAATTTTTTTATATTATTTTTTTATCCCATTTCAGCAGGCACTTGAACATCATGTTTTGCACACAAAAATAGTACACCTCTACAGCCACACACGGACACCAATTAAAGCTATTTCTGTACTAATTAGTCTTGATTTTTTAATTTAATATGGTTGAGTTGAGAAGTTAATTACCAGTCACGTAGCTAGTGAAACGGAAGCAAAGTATTATATTCCGAGAAAAATATGATTTCATTTGTTACAATAAAATAAAGAAAGTAGTAATTAATTTGATTGAAATTTTGATAATCACTTTGATCGATGACATAGATTTTTTTTCTTTACATGTAGACATTTTATTGGTTGGGCTTTAGAAAGTTCAAATTAATGTAGAATTCTCCGTGAACGACAATAATTTATCATGTTTAAAGTTAATGTCAAATAAATAAATAAAATCTTATTACACAAGTAACATCTTTAATAATTTAGCAGAAAGGTTCGGAAGGAAAGAAATTATATAAGCAATGGAGTAATATTCTTCTCCTACAAATTAATTCACTACCTACTCTGATTTTATAATTAAAGCAGCTAGGAATGCACTCGTGTTTCTAGCATAATACAGTACTGTATCTCATAGGAATTCTGAAAATAAATATGTTTGGGTTAGAGTATTATTAGGATGAATGACCTCAATGCTTCTCAATCTATACATACATACATACATATATCATTGTTGGTAGGATTTCTTGTTAACTGGTAGACTACGTACTATCTTACATCTCTGTCTCGATACCGTGTTCTTTTCAAGAATACGAGATTAAAAAAAAAATCCCTTTAAAATGTCCATTTATATAATCGAAGAGACAGCTTAGAGCTAAAAAAAACATTATCCTGTAAATAGATTTTCCTGGTCTAATGAGTTATAGGTATTTATTTTAATTCTTTTTTTAAGGTATTAGTGCTTGATAATCCAACTCGGCCGAGATCTATCGAACATCAAAATCATTTTTAAGAAAAAAATGACTGTAATATTAGATAATGTACACATGTATTTCCATGTATAGGGACTAGCTTTGAAACTAGTTTATACCATTAACTTAAATTAAAATT
The DNA here is from genome assembly GCF_000002775.5 of Populus trichocarpa. Classification (NCBI taxonomy): domain Eukaryota; kingdom Viridiplantae; phylum Streptophyta; class Magnoliopsida; order Malpighiales; family Salicaceae; genus Populus; species Populus trichocarpa. The sequence goes on along the minus strand of NC_037287.2, from coordinate 13,916,518 downwards.
CGTGTCAAGAAAAGAAACCTATTCCTTTGCTTGAAATATATATGACTATAAGTATTATTAAAAAAACAATTATGATTATTTAGATATTGGAAATCAACAAAAATTGATGGACAAAAATAAAGAGATAAAAATTATAAAGTCGTTAAAATCTAAGATCGGAAACATTGTTGTGCATCATGAATGAAAAATCTTCACAAAAAGCCCATTAAAATCTTAATTGTAGGAGCTGTTTATTGTAACATAAAAATTCCACGGTAAGAAAATAAAAACAAAAATTATTTTATCACATGCAGGATGAAAGTATAGTAATATATATGTTTGTAGCTAATCGAGTGGCTATATATAACATTGATGTTCTTCGTGTAAAACATATATTTTTCTTATAAATGTATCTTTTATATTTAATATTTATTTAAATTTTAATAATAGATTTAGAGTAAAATTAAAGTAATTAGAACAAAAATATTTTACAAAAAAAATTATAAAGTGATTATAATTATAAGAATTTTTATTGTAATAAAGTATTGTAAATTTTCATGTCAATGCTCTACTATATTGATTATTAATTAGAGTTGTTGAGACTGATACATGTTATGTTTTTTTTTATAAAAAAAACAAATATTCTCATATTTTGAGGTGTGACGGATACCTAAAAGGCTAAAACTAGTATGTAGTTGCTTGTTAAACAACAAGTATGTTGAATTGACTTGTGTCTATTAAAAAACTCAAGTGATAATTATGCAAGTGATTCTTAGACTTAAAATTACAAAGTTATTTTATATAGAAAATACTATGTTATGATCTCAATTATACGTTGTCTCAATCAAATGTTACAAATAGATAAATATTAGGTACAACATGCATTATCTGAAGGTATTTGAGTGATCAAAAGATGAATATAACCTTATATGAATTAAAAAAATACTCTATATTTTCTCAAATAGTATTGATTATGAAATATTTGCACAAGGTGGAATGTAATTTGAAAAAAAATTCAAATAAATGACTATGGTGTAGAGAACAAATATGATTTAATAGAGTAAAAAAACTTCATGTGTAAATGTCTAAATTGAAATATTATTCATGAAGGGATAATAGTTAAACTAACAAACTAGTAATTGAAAGGTTAAGTAAGACCACATATGACTTTTTTAATATTTGAAGAATCATGACACATTACTAGACATTGTACTTGATTTTTAAATATAAATTAATCAATTTTTTAAATTAATAATAAATTAAATTATTTAATTTATTTAATCTTGTTTTATTGAAATTATGATTTTTATTTAAACCAACATATCAAGAACTTAATAGGTTACACACAAAAATAATTATTGGTAAGAACTTAAATTAGGATGATTAATCAAGTATGACTTGATTGTAAATAAGTCTTAGAAATTGAGAACTAAAGTGTAATTAATATAAAGGATTACAATCTATATATAAAGAAAAATCAAGTAGGGACTTGATTGCATAAACTTCTAATAACTATATTGAAATAAAATATGTGATATTTTTCAAAGGATAAATTGATAGTTTGCTTTAATTATATCACATTTTCCTTATAAATAGAATGAAATGTCTCATATTTTTCTCTACATTAGTACACAACAAAAATTTATACATATAGAAAGATAGAGAAAAGAAAAGAGTTAATACTCAAGACATAGCAAGATAACATTAATCGATCAAGGTATAACAATCCATCTCTTAAAATGGTTTAAGAGATGTCTAATATGGTGATTCATGTTAATTGTTGTTAGAGGCTGGACAACTAAACAACTTGTGGTTGTGACAACTTAACTTTGAAGAGTTGATCAAATCCTAGAAGAAAGAACTAATCTGCATGTAATATTCACACATACCCTAAACAATAATATATTGTCTAATAGCATCCAATGAACTCTTAATAAATTTTAACTTTATCGTTTCTACTATATTAATGTATTTCCAAGAAACCCAACAATAACACGTAATCTATCTTTGTCTCATTCCATATGTCATAGAGGTATATGTTAAGAAATATAGAGTTATTTTGTTTTATTTATTAAGGATAGAATAATATTTTTATTTTCTTTTTAGTTTAGCCTATATATAATCTCCTTGTATTTAGGTTAAACCCATTCCTTTAGATTATTGTGATCACATCATGCAGTATCAATGAAACCCTAGCCTCCTTCTCTTTTATTTTTATATTCCTCTTTATTTTTTTGGATTTTTTAACATGGTGTCAACATTTAGCCTATATTTCTCTTTTCTTTTTGGAGTAATCGTATAACTTTGAGAAGATGTTTGTTTAGTTTCTGCAATCTAGTTTATTGATTATGGTTATTGAAAGAGATAATTTGCTTCAGTCTATGAGTGTGAAGTTAGATGGAAAGAATTATTCATATTGGAGTTATGCGATGAGAAATTTTCTTTAAGGCAAAAAGATGTAGGGATATGTTAGTGAAACTTCTGTGATACTTAAGAATACTGTTGAGAGTTATGCTGCTTTGATAAATGTTTGGGAAGTAAACATTGCAAAGATTATTACTTGGATTAACAATTCTATTGAGCATTCCATAGGTGTACAGTTGGCGAAATATGAGACAACAAAAAAGGTTTGAGATCATTTGCAAAAGTTATTCACGCAATCAAATTTTGCAAAGCAGTATCAATTAAAAAATAACATACGAGCTTTTTACTAGAAAAATATGAGGATTCAGGAGTTTTATTCTACTATGACAGATATATGAGATCGATTGGCTCTTACAGAATCGATAAAATTAAAGGCATGTGATGCCTATATTGCTCGTAGAGAAGCAACAATTGGTATAATTTTTAACGGCATTTCACAGTGATTTTGAAGGACTTAAGGAATTTGAGGGGAGATGTTAAGAAATATAGGGTTATTTTGTTTGATTTATTAAGGGTAAAATAATATTTTTATTTTCTTTTCAGTTTAACCTATATATAATCTCTTTGTATTTAGGTTAAACACTTTGTTTTTAGATTATTGTGATCACATCATTCAGTATCAATGAAGCCCTAGCTTCCTCTTCTTTTATTTTTATATTTCTATATATTTTTTTGAATTGTTTAACAACACTAACAGATTCATGCCTATCAAATACTTATATATTTGTTGGCATGAAGTAGCAGAGTCAAACATTAATTGTGTAAAATTTCAATTTCTCGAAATGTTGATCGATGGGACGCAAAGTAAGGTTTGGATGGAAGACAAATTTTCTCCCTAAGCTTTTTTTTAACAATATTCCATAAACTTGATGAAATAATATATGTAGGTCAATTTCATTAGGAGAAATGTGGATTACTTATCTCTGATTCGATCGAAAAAAGAAAAAGAGTAAGTGGAAGAAGAGAGATCTACAATAATTCTATCAACTACACACGCACACACCATCACCACCGGAAATAGCAAATTTAAGATCTCAACAAAGAAAATTTGGATGCAAAGTTACCAAAATAAAAGTGGACTTGATTTACATAAACTTAATTTACTAAAAGAAGAAAACAGTTGGCTAGCTTCAGGTTCAAGAACCCAATCTTTAGTTTGCAAATTAGGTTGACCAACAGAAGGGTAAAGGAGAGAAAGAAACAGCGAGGCATGCAAATTAAAGTTGAATGTAGCTAGGGAGTGTCTCCAAAGATGAAAGCGGATAAGCAAATTAGTTTCAAATATTGCTTTTACAACAAAGCAAAGCAGTGAATATAACATGGAAGTTTAATATTTCAGTGCAGAGAATCTGAGCATGTTTTCTTTCTCATACAGCTGCCCAATCCCAGATTCTTTGAATCCACAAGAGAGAGAATGCAATGCCTTGCCTCGAAAAGTAGCTAGTTCAGAGCAGTGCACGTGTATACCAGCACCCCTATATATTTTCATGTCTCTCTATATCTAAAACCCTAGTAACTCCCCAAAGAAAAGACATGGAAACTCTAAGCCCATACCTCTCTGCTCTTCTCGTAAATAGTTTAACACCTTCTTGCCTCCTCCTTGAAACCGTCACTAGCCAGCTTTTAATTGAACCTCCTTTGACCTTATCAACTTGGCAACAAGAAATATATACTATCTATATATATAGTACTCGCATTACTTTTAGTGCTCATGACACGTTTAAGCCCCTTTTACTGGTTAGGAGCTCAATGGAGAGGATGAAGTATATAAATGGATCGAGTTTCATATATAGGAAAAAAAAAAATAACAAGATTATATATTGTAGTTTCGGGAGGGAAATGATGGGAAGAAAATGTACTAAATGGTATGGTTTAAAAACGGGAAAGAAAATATACATAGAAAAACTGTCTGTTTTCTTGGTTTGAGAATAGCTTGTGTTACTAAGTTTTTTCTAAACAAGAAGGAACTAAGGGATTTTTTCTCCCAAATGAAGGCAATGGTCAAACCTTGTTGGAATATTAATCATAAGGGTTTCTTGGTTTGAGAGAGGATAGCTTGTGTTGCTAAGCTTTTTCTAAACAAGAATGAACTATATAAGGGACTTTTTCTCCCAAATGAAGGCAATGATCAAACCTCGTGGGAATATTACCATAAGCGTTTCTTGGTTTGAGAGAGCATAGCTTGTGTTGCTAAGCTTTTTTCTAAACAATTCAGAAGGAACTAAGGGACTTGATTTTTCTCCCAAATGAAGGCAATGATCAAACCTCTAGGAATATTATCATAGGAGTTTTAAAACATTGCAAACAAATTTGATGGGAAAGTGTGGCCACTCCACTTGTTGTGGCTGTTGTTTTTTCCTTGTTCATCATCATCATCTTCGAAATGGGATGATAGTTTGCATCACTTAACATGAAATCATACTCAAGCAATAAAGACCCTTAGAAATTTACAGTCCTTCAATCATCAATCAGGCATATAATTAAGCTAATCATCAAATGCAAATTAACAACAACTAAAAAAAAAAATTCAAAAGGAGAAATAACAAAACCTGAAAATGCCAAGTAACAACCCAAATTCCCTAGCTACAAAGTCTGTCACTTCTTTGGTAAGCTGCAAGTGAACATGGGAAACTGAACTAATCGATATGGCGTTGGATCGATCATTTTTTTCAGTAAGGTGGGCGACCGGTAGCCCAATATGCCTCAGCTGGTAACTGAATAGAATTGAGAAGATTAGGAGGCAATCCATGAAAAAGTTGGGCGTTTTGCTCCGCCATAACCTGCTGCTGCTGTGGCTGCTGTTGCTGCTGCCCCACCGCTCCTGGCGACCCCATTTCACCCCCTTGCATTGGCATCTGTGGATCCTCCTCTTCTAGAGGGAGCCTCTCATAAGCAGCATTGCTAAATGAAGCTGCCATAATCACAACGGGACCTGAAGCAGTAAGTGTCCCAACAACACTGCCACCAACAACTTGCCCTTGTCCACCAGCTAAGTAGATAGTCAAGCCGGTAGCTGCAGGTGGAGCCGGTGGAGGCAAAAAAGATCCAGCTAGCGATAATATCTCAAATCTACCATGTAAAGTCACAATTGCACCTGGTGAAGCTGGTTGCCTAAGGGTTACATTTGTTACTGTCCCAGTTCCACTCATGATGCAAACCCCTCTTTGTCTCCTCCTAGCAAACGTAGCAACACTCTCAACGATATCACATCCATCAGCGACCTCCATCAAGTGGGTGCGTAGCGCGTTTGCGCTATCCCGTGTGATGATAATTGGGGGCTTAGGCTTGTTCTTGGATCCGGAAGGTCTGCCTCGTGGTCTTCTTGTTATCTCTCCTTCTCCTGATCCCGAAGTTATGAGCTCTTTGCCTTCGCTATTGCCCATGCTATTGTTGTTTTCGTCTCGCTCTCGTTTCAAGGACTTGTTTAGCCCACTGCTACTCCCACTTTGCTCATCTTCTGAATTCTGCTGCTGTTGGTGGTGAAATTGGTGTTGCTGCTGTTGTTGGTGGTGGTGTAATTGGAAATCTCTTGTGTGGAAAGGAGGTGGAAGAGAATGGCCATGAGCCGTTACTGGATCCATATTGGTACTCTTTTCTTTTCAACTTTATGACTTTCTTTTACTACAACTGTATATCCCAAAAGACGTTGTTCACTTGCACAAAACCTAAGTGGCCGTCTGACAAAAAAACTAAACCAAGAAAATGGAAACACTAGCTATAGCTAATTAATGGTAATTATACTAAAGTTTCAAAAAGAAAGAGGGCCGCTAGTGGAAGAAGAAAGGATATAAAATAAGAAGATCGAAGACTATTTCGGGGGCCGGGGGTTTCTTTTTCGCTTGCTTTTCTTGCTTCTTTTTGATAGTTTAATGGAGTAACTAAGAAGAACTAGATGCTATTACTTAGCTAGCACTCACCAGCTAGCAGCTGGAGCAGAAAGGAGAGCAGAAAGGAGAAAGATGAGTGGATCTTTGGTGTAACCCACCAAATTGATCTGAGCTGAATTCACCATCTTTTGATCTTTCAACTAAGACATGTAGTGTGTTGTGCAGAGGTGTTATAGCTAAGGTTGTGTTGGTAAGAGGTTCAGGAGAGATGAGAGTAGTATTTGCTGTCGCTAGAGAGAGAAGGTCTCTTGTTTGTACTTTTGGATTTGGGTTAGGGTTAGATTGAGGAATTAGATCACAGATTGATGGGTTTGGTTTTGTTAAGAATGCGTGCGTATGGGCGGTGGATGGGTCCCCACCTTTCTCTCCCTTGTCCCCTCCAGCACTCCACGTTCTCTCTCGCCCTCTCTCTCTCTCTCTTCGTGGGTTTATGTTTACAACATCAACTTGTTAATATTATAATATAACTATTCTTAGCTCAACGTTGGCCTTGGTCCTTATCTCCTCTCCTCTCCAATCTTCAACATTTTAACTCCATCTAGCCACCTTTCTACCTCTCTTCTTGTTCTCTCTGTCTAGGCTGGCTAGCTAGCTTGATTACCATGGACTCCATTTTTCAAAGACAGAAATGGTTTGAGTTGCTTGACCTAATTATAGCGACTACTCCGGTCCTACAAACATCATACGATAAATATTCCTTTTTAATGTTAGCACAAAACTTTTTTATTATTATTAATATAGTTTATTAACTTGCGAACACCTCAATTAATTTTATAAATTTTAAAAATTAATAATTATATAAATCTCTAATAGTATTAATAAAAAACTTGAATTTATATTCATTTAAAAAGCAAACTTAAAATATAACCAATTAAACTATTTCTTGAAGTTATAATAACACATTTTTGGTTGGTGGCTTAATGGTATTATTTGGTATAGCTGAGGATGGAAATCAACGGGAGTGAGTTTCATGGTAATTAATTATTTGAGCGAAATGATAGGTAGCGCAATTAAATTGGAGTATGATCATGTTTATAAATCGTAACTTGAGAGACAGAGAGAGGGAGATGACATGCACCATGGCTATGTCCTGCAAATGATCCCACCCATCCCTATGCTCATTACGCTCTACAAGCATGAAACGTGTCCCCTCCCCCTTCCTTGCGGGTCTATTCCATCGGAATCTTCACCTCCAACTTTAACACTTCTCCTCTTATGGACATATATATAATTTTACGAGGTTTATCTTCAACCATTAATTACTAATATTATTTTGTGTACAGCTTCTAATTAATATCAAAGCAAAAAAAAATACTATATGTGCAAAGCATTTAGCAGGATTTTCGCATAACATGCACACAATATGCTACTGTATATAAATATATATAGAGAGAGTGCTTTACCAAATAAATTGTAAAGGAATATCAAATTAAGAGCTATATATATACATACACTCCTGTTGAAATCTTGTAAGAGAAATCGTATATACATGTATCAATTTCGTTAATTATTTGAAAAACAAATTTTAAAAGAATCTTTGTGAGATGAACTCCTTAATCGATCGTAGGCTTTGGGATTAATTTCTTTAGCTATTGTATTTTAGGGTTATTTCATTGCAGGCATGGAATTAATGCCCACCTCTAAAACTTCAATTTCTTTCTTCACAATCCTCTTCTTTAATTATTTTGGTTTCAAATTCATCGTTATTCTTTCTCTGTCTAATTATGAAATTTATTTCCAACTTTGATTATGTGGTTGATGGAAAACCTATCTCCTTAAACACCGATACTAATGTGGTTGATGACGTTAGTTTCATTTATCTTCTCAATTGTTTGAACTAGTCAATTGTATCTAATAACGGTATTAATCCAAGGATAAAATTTTAAGAATAATTTTATTTATTTTTAAAATTAAGAACCGTAGGGTAGCTATATTTAGTGCATACATAGATTAGACAAAACCATTCCATTTATATATAAAGGCACACGTATGAGAAAGGATATATTGACCTAAAATTAATAGGTAGTCCAATACAGTTTATATATGGACTGGATAGAAGAACATAAATCCTGCAAGAAGGTCAAATGTAAAGTGAAACAAGGACCTGCAGCTTAACTGCAAGACATAAATAACAAGAGTCTTAGGGACGGACGTACGTAAGATATCAATGAAAAACTGATTCAAAACCTTACAACAACATAGTCAAATTAAGATCCGCCATCTTGGCTCTTTCCCGAGCCATTTTATCATTCGAGTCACAGATTTTTCCAATCTTTGGATCCATCTATCGAGTTATTTCGAGGTATGTATGTTTGATATGTTTTCTTCACTTGTTAAAGATTTCAATTAACTTTTATTTCTCTTAATTTGTCTTTTTATGAACAAACGTCCGTCTTTTCTTAATTTGTCTAGAGGTGAAATCATGAGTTCGTTTCCTTTATATATATATTCAACAATGTAGGCTAATGGGCAACGTTTAACTTGAAACATTCTTGTAATCCAATCGTTTTGCGTTTTTATCCTGCTTCATGATTAATGGTGGTATTTTTTCCATCACATATTTAAATTACTTTTGTCTAAACTATGTTTACAAAAATAAGTTTATATCAATATTTAAACATAACTCACGAATCAAGAGTCAGCTGATTAGAATACAAACACAAGGAGGCAGCGACGATAAGTTGGAGAAAGAGAGATGCCGACAAAGAGCATCTTTTTAAAGATAAACATGTTGGTTGTACAAGTTTATGGGTTTGCGTAGAGCAGGTCATGCGAGTGCGAGTTTGGCAAGCTAGCAGGCAGGCAGGTGTAGGTTTAGGTAATGGTAGCAGCAGCAGTGCATTTGTTTGTTTGATTCATTCATTCATGAGTTAACGCAGAGCAAGCATGAGAGCGGCAGCCATATCTCCGGCGATCGTGCAGTTTTTGTCAGCGGCACTCACGCGTCTTTACTCTTCCTTGACACTCTGGATTATGCGGTCAAACAACACCTCTTCTAATTACACCCTGTATCCTTTTTTGGCTTATTGTCTTCTCTCTCCTGACAATTTGGTCATTAACGATTTTAAGATGCTTAATTTCGCTTTCGAATTTTGTGTAAATTTCAATTGATTTAATATCAAATCTATTTGTTTCCTCCGAATGAGATGGGAGCTATAGGATCGTTCCTTTGTCCCTTTCTTTGAACTACTATCTAGAAATATATATGACCATTATTACAAAGAACCAACCTAACGGCTCTTTAATTAACGTACGTATGCATATATTCTTAAGTGGAGACAAATGATTATCCATTAATTCATTTTTGTGCACAGGTCCAACATTGTGTTTTCTTAATTACTGATTATGTATTGTTTGATGGCGGTAATTATTTAAAGAGTTCTTTCTAGTGGCAAGATTAATTTATTTTTTTGAACTATAAATCTTAATTAATACAATACATCTTTTGTGACCACTTCTAGCATATGTTATCAGTGTCAACCAACTAGCTTTTATTTTTGAGCATCAGATTTAATTAAGATAGATTCATGATAGCTAATGAATTTGTCCATGACATTTGTAGTTAGGGAGGTCACAGGTTCTTACTTAAGATGGATTTTCATAAAACCTTCAACTTGATTTTGTGGGAGCATATTGATTCTCTTTGGAGAAAATTGATTTTCGAATGCTTTTCCATCTCTAAAATAGTCATCTTGATCAACAGCTCTCCTAGCGGAGAATTCAATGTAGAGAAAGAGCTAAAGCAAATGGACCCTCTTTAATTCCCCATTTCTCTCTGACATAGCAATATAAGATTTGACCGTTTTATTTAACAAGGTTTTAGATTCGAGTTATTTTAAGGGTTTTCAGACCGATCCATGATATTATATAACTCATTTGCAATATGTATATGTGATGCGAACCTCGTGATCTGTTAATACTCTTATTCAAATACATATAATTATAATGACTACAATAACACACACATATAAAATAGAATAACTAGAGTTATATCTTCTTGCAACATGTCCATACAACTAGTTTATTACAATACAATACTAGTAGCATTTTTTTTTCTGAATTAATTTGTATCTTAGTTCTTGAGATGACTGTGTTTACATACATAAATAGAAAACAAAGTTCAAACTTTACACAGGAGCTGTTTTTAATTACTGTTTGATTACAATAACTTAAATCACGCTGATTGATTAATTTTTCATTTTGGAACGTGCCCAGGACAAATTAACCTTCAAAACTGTGTTTCCATGAGCTGAAGTACCTTTTGCGATCTCTAAGTTTCATACACACACACACACACATCACCACACAATTTTTGTCCCGCTGCAGGGTTCATTAATTAATTATACCTTGATTCATATGTTGACAAAAAAAAACGAGCACATAATCCTAAACCTCAATAAATACCGCCATGTATTCCGAAAATTCTTCAAAATTATACGTTGGAAGATTATCCCATCTTAATTAGATTAAGTTTATCATATATAAAAGCCAAACATATTAATGTAACCGCACTGGTAGAAACTTAGGAGTAATCATGTGAGGATATAACTTAATTAGATGTTAATTTGCAATTAATGAACCATGTAGATAACTTAACAAATATATTTATCGATTCATAAAATATAATTAAGTTCAAAAAAAGGTTTGATTGTAATTAATAAAATAGCATTAAAAAATTATAACTTTTGATCCGATTATTTAATCGAATTTAAATTTTTATATTAAATTCTTGAGCTTCAATTTTATGAGAGGTTAATATGTTATAACTAGTTGAGTTTTTTAAAAAACACCAAATTATACCCTGAAGATACTGTTTAAGTTAATCTTGTTATTTTTTTATAATTTTTCTGGATTTTATATAATTTTAGGATTTTTTATGTACTATTGTCTTTTCAAATTAAGATTCTGATTTTATCACTATGTTAAGAAAAACAGAACAATTAATTGATAGAGATGTAGAATTTATTATAGTTTATTGATTTCAGAAATAAAACTATAGATTAGGTTCAATTATAGTAACTTTTATTTTTGGTCAATTCTTCATCTTTTGCCTCGCATATGAGACGACATGCATTAATTTTCTCATGATGCTCAACTTCGACCGTACTGATTTCCATAACAATCATATAATGCTGAGATGAGAAGAGACACATAATCAATTCAATCAATCTACACATTGACTTTAATACTAAAATTAGGGCATGGATAATGAGGTGCTGACCCACAGTCATACATATGGACAGCACAACGCATGAGGACATGTGGGGCACAAATGGTGGAAGAAGATGAAGCAGTGACATTTGTATATAACACCAATTTCTGATGTTCAATTTCCTCAATTCGAAAGAAATTAGGCTCTCAACATGCTTAGACTCTATTTTCTTTTCTACGTTCTAATTGATTTCTTGAGATTATTAGCAGAGAGACATCAAGCAAAAGCGAACATTTTGATTTCATCTTTAACCCATGGGATTTAAGTAATTCTAGTCTGTAATAATGATCTCCCGTAGTCGTTGCCTGTTGCCCAAGTCAATGTGTTCTTAAAAAATAATATAATTAATCCAGGAATTAAAGGGCCCCCATTTGAAAATAAATGCGCATTTAGCGACACGCTACTTCTTTTGTCTCTTTTGCTGGATCTGCCGGCTTTATTTTTCTTGGGAAACAAACAAATTATGTAAAAACAAAAAACTATATAATTGAACCTACTCAATCTGGTTGGGTCAACGGAACACCCACTGGGTCACTTATGTTCCATGATGCAGATTAATTATTAGCTTATTTATATATAAATAAGTTGTTTACGCTAAAATCTTCAAAGAAGAAGAGAAACAAACAAATTACCAATCAATGGTAGCTAGCTCCTCAATTGTTCTTGATAACACACTATCCGTGGATCTCTTCAAAATTAAGGACACTCAAGCCTCAAATAATCTTATTAATTCATCATGAAACATAGATTAATTTGAGTTAATAAGATTGTTAGGACACTCAAGCCTCAACTATCCGTGGATAAGAGCACTTAGATGTGTCTTCAAGAATAATTAAGACATATTTGTTAAGAAAAATGAGCATGTAAAATATGAAAAATATTACATAACGTTTTAGAAAGAAAAAAAAAAGATTTAAGTCAATGGCTTGTATATAACAATAATCTCATAACCCAACAATCTAAACTTTTGAATTAGAGGTTGAGAATTGTGTTAGGGATTTGAGATTTAGGGAGCCGAAAAACATATTAAAGCACAAAAATCATTTTCACACACACCAAGAAAATGCATACTAATAGATAAATATCTTGAATTAAAAAATATTTTTTTTTTTAATTAACTAGAAGGAATTATTTTATAAAAAATGCACAACTTTTCTCCAAGATTTTCAAAAATTTGTTATCAAATTGGTTGGGATAATTTAAGATTTTTTTAAATACATAGTTCTTACTCATATAACCTAATTAGCTAAACAAACTATATTCGGATATGCCCTAAGCCTACCAACAACAGTTTACGCCTGTTCGTTTTCAGTTGATACTACATAGCTACACAAACTAATTAACTGCAACATATATAGCTAGGCTAATACAATATTCGATCAAATATCCAATGCTGTCCTCAATAAGTAAATACAGGTAATATAGATTAATCTGGATTGATTTTTTTTTTAATATGTTACATAGATTTAAATTTTTTTAAAAAAAAAACAAGAAGAAGAACTCTGATGTTAGCTAAATAAGTTAATCTACCCATGCTTTGTATTTTAGCAACACAGCGACCAAGACCCGTGAGGAATTAATATATATAAGATAGATTTGAAATTTGATTGTCAACTGTAATTCAAGCTGTAGAATTAGCCATGCAAGTCCATCCACCGAAAATGAAAAATCTAAGATAGTACTTCATGAGCTTCATTGACATAGTTAGCTGGGGTCTTGAAATTCAAGAAAGGCAGGCTCTTGCCTTGAGAGCGAAGTTGTTGAAGATGATGATGAAACCTTAGAAACTATCACAGCCTAATTCAACTCTAGTTACTCGATCATATTTTACTCTCTCTTTTTTTTCTAAAAAAAGAAAAACTTATCCTAACCAAGTCCATTTCGATGAACATTAATTCAGCCCATGTGAAAGGCATCAGCTGCCTCGAATCTGGAACAGAGCTGCACGTTTCTGCTTTCCACCAAGTCCTCCCTTCCATGTAGTCAAGGGCTGTTGCTCCCATTTATTAATTACTTTCCAGGGAGGACCATTATTGGTGCCTTTCACATGTGGATTTCTTAATTATATCTCACAAACTATTAATTAAGATTTGTATTAGACACTAAAAGCAAACGACAAACTGCGGCACGACCCACGTGATCGATGGCTATATATCGATCGATGTGGAATCTTGTTGGTAATTACCCCATCCTGCTTGATCCAAGGTTAACTTAATCAGTTTGACAGCGTTAATTTAAAGTGTTTAAAGCTTCATTTCACGCCAATTTTTCTTGGTTCTTTGTTCAACATTGACTTTACAATTTCAGCCGTGCTCTAATTTCACACTAATTTCTTGGCTATATATGGAATTCCCAATTCCACCTACATGCATGGCAATTTTGGAATTCAATGGAATTCAAGAGTCCTAGGTCGGATTACTTCATCATTAGTTATATAAGGCATTAATTAGAAATTACTTATTTGAAGTATTCCTTTTTTAATCTTGATAAATTAATATCTTTATTACAAGTCTTTGTAGGCAAGGATTCTTTCAAGCTTGTGGTAAAACTTTGAATTCAAGGCGGACCTATGGCCTTCAACAAGTCACTAATAAACGTGCGGAGCCCTCCCCCATTTAAAAGAAATGTTCAAGAAAATGCAGTTTTCTAAAGAGAAAATATTGATGCGAGCTAATTGATCAATAATTAAGGCTCTTATAGTCTGTCTTCGAATAGAAAAAGGAGCCTTCTGCATCCTGTCTTTGATCAGGGCTAACTGGATGCCCTATATACTTTTGCCCTATTCCTCATTGATGCCCTATATACTTTTGCCTCGTGGAAACATTTTTAGTATGCTACATAATAATTTGTAGCAGATTTACATGCATTGCTACAAGGAATATTAATTTCTGATACAAAGGTGAAATAAATAAAGTTAATCGCAAGTATCTGGTCACATTGTTCGATTGCTACACAAGATTGTTGGCCAAAAGTGGAATCCAAGGCACCTTCTGATTTATTATATGCTCCTTTGTAACTCCGGCTCCTTTTCTCGCCGTGTTTGTGGCGTTTTATAGTCTGTAAATGGATCTATGCTTGTCAAAAAAAAAGAAAGAGAAGATTGCTGGCCAAAAGTGATCAGATGATCACATGTTTTACAACAGTGGAAAGAAGAAGAGAAAGTGGTTGGAAGGGGCATTTGTCTACATAAGTATATGTAAAGTGGACAGCGTTTGGTGTGGATTATAAATATCATTACATGGTTTATATACAAGCAACTTGGAAATTGAGCTTTGGTATTTTTAATTTCATCACAGAAAATCAAGCTATTTTATAACTAAAGCATGTTTCGCTTATGGTACTTGACGACTAACTTAATTTGTATCCAGCAGGTAGAAAGAAATCTATGAAAGACCGTACGGAAGCACAAAATATTGAGACAAAAATGATGACTTTGAGGATCCATGTATTAGTTAGCGTCTTGAGTTTTTAAAAATGGTTACTGCTAGCTAGTTTATCCCTTGTCACAGCTTAAAGTGCTCTTGTTTAGATGTTTAGATGCATGAGAATATATTAACAAATCCATCGACAAGCTGAAAAGATAATGATATCCGAAGACCAAACTATATTTTAACCAGAGAGCAATCAACATGAAAAACAAAGATTAGAAAGTAATCTATATAGAATGCAATACAGATTACTGGATAATGCTATATTTTTCGCTTTGTTGTTTGTGCATGAAGCAAGAATAATTCTTTTCTACTGTCACATATAAGTTAGGATTATGCATGTTATTATTTGGACATGATCAAGACTATCTCCAATCTTTGAGGAGTGCGTAGATATATCTATCTCAACAGATAAACACATTAATAATTAATATCCACGTTGTACAAATGCATATAAAATTAATTTAAACCTATGTGATTTAATAATTAAGTGTTCTATTTCCTATGGAACGAGAAAATTAACCTTTTGGAGTTAAATTAATGGCCACCAGTTAATTATTAGCTAGTTTGTTAAAGAATGTCTGTGCCATGCATGCATGAGTCTTCTTTGGCAAAAATTAATTAGTTAACTAATTAATTATTAACAATAAGCTGCTCCTTTAATTTATATGATAGGTTAAAAAAAGAACAATTTAAACTTTGGAAATTATTATTAGAATTTGGGTTGTAACTTGAAAATTGTTATTAAATTCCATACAATCGATTTAAACTTGAAAATTCTCAAAATCGTCTTAAATTAAATTGTAAGGAAGTTATTAAAATTTAACTTTATCAACTAAACAAGTTAAAAGAAAATAATCAAAGAAAAAAAAATCGAGTTAACCCTAATTAACTTGTTAAATTCATGACCGGGTTATAAAATTGAATTAATTTTTTTATATTATTACATGAATAAAATACAAAAATCCATTTATCATCAACTCAATACTGAAAAGTAAAATTAAATAAAAATTTTATATTAAAAGATAAAATTAAAAATATATATAAAAAAAAAACTGAATGAAAAAAGGATAAATTAAAAAAAAAACAAAAATATTTAACAAAAAAAAAAGAGAAAAAAAAAACCGGTTAAAAAAACATATTAACATGGTTAATTATTCATACGAACCCCGGAGCATTTTACTGTCATCAGGATCTAGTGAGCTAGCCCAATTGTTCTTTGAAACCCAATAAAGCTCTTGTCTGTTTAACGAGATCACCAAATTTGTAGACCGCAGACCATTTAACTCATGGTGCCAATGGGCCCTGTGGTAATCAGTTTAGGACATTTTCACATTTTCGCAATTCAGACAAGTGCCCATTGAAGCAAGCTGTTCTTCTTCCTCTCTCTCTCTCTCTCTCTCTCCAGTCATTTCATAATAATCCAATGAGTAAGCGATGCACTAGTCCGGGAATACCTATTATAGAATTCAAAACTAAAGATAAAAATTTGAAATATAATCAATCATGATATTAAAAAAAAAAAGAGCATGAAAGAACTCAAACTCTCAAAAATATCCATCAATATTGACCCTTCGTTACATTTGCTCCTCTAATGATATATATGTTATTTTGAAAAACTCATTCAGCCATGAATGTTTTGAAATGACTAGAGGGATCGAAACTATTAGAGGACTGGTAAAACTAATGGGAGTATATTTGAATTCTATATAATTGTTGGACCTAACGATTTTGGATATGGAAAAATTGGTGCAACTTGTGATTTTTTAAAATTATTTTTATTAATTTTTAAAATTATTTTAATTGACTGATGTTAAAAATAAATTTTAAAAAATAAAAAATATATATTATTTTAATATAATTCTAAATAAAAAATATTTTAAAAAGCATCTGGAACTACAACACCAAACACGCTTTAATAATCATATTTAATCACCTCCTCTTCATAAAAACCATTATACATCAACAATATAATTGAACTAAGAACAATAATTTAGGATAACATGACAATCAACCAGGTTCATATTAATTAAAGTACTGATTAGAACATGAATTTAAAAAAAAAAAAAATTATATTTGGGAATAAACTCAAAATAATAGTAATGATTTGGATCGTAGTGGGACTTGAAAACAAGACCCTTGAATGGTGCAATACACCTTTCGTTTTCTGCTTTGTCTTCTTTTCTACTCATTTCTACTGTTCTGTGACGCTACGCATAACTTTTCAATCTTTAATTCTCTGCTTTGTCTTGTTTGGAAGTACTAGTTTTTCGATACTTCATAAGTTTATGTTTTTTTTACTGTAAAAGTGTTTTTTTAAAAAAATATTTTTTTATTTTTTTAAATTAATATTTTTTATTTTTTTAAATTAATATTTTTTATTTTTCTGATTATTTTAATACGCTAATATTAAAAATAATTTTAAAAAAATAAAAAAAATATTATTTAATATATTTTTAAACAAAAATTATTTTAAAAATTAATTATTTCCATACACTCCATAAACCACCAAGCCCGGCGGTACACCTCTGATTCCACTTAGAAGATTCTAGAACCAAAACCATGATTGGTTCAGTTATTAGAACAAAGACCCTCACATAGCCACAAGCTGATACTACTGAAGATCCCTTGACTCCAAAGAAATACCACAGTTAAAATTTGAAAAATGTATAATCTCCTAGCCATGGGACCCTTGAATTTTGTCCATAAGAATCAAACTATAAATCATGCTTCAACCTTATCTTAGTTAATATTTTGTTGTACACACAAACTCAAAACCTTGTGAATTACTACTATCTAATGATGTTTTTACTCTTTGCACACAAAATAATTGAACTTGTTATTGGAGTATTGGGGGTAGTATGGTTTCTTTTTTCAAAGTATATTGGTTATTATCAAATTAATTGAAATTGCTAAAAATATTATTAAGAACCAAATGTGGCTACTAGTACGTGGAAAGACACATCTGCTTTGAACAATGCATAAGGTGTCTTGCGGCGGTGACTAAACGCCACCTTCCACGATAACATGGGAATCGTCTTGACATCCTTTCCCTCCCTTAATGGCGTGTGGATTACTAGCATCTGATTTGGCGCTGACGATTTTTTTTTCTCTCTCCTCCTTGATTTTAGCATTTGACCTTCCAAATCTTCTAAGCAGTTCTTCAAATTTTTTTTTTTAGATTTGGTCCTTATTCTTTTTATTACTTTTTTTTATTTGAAATAATTTGTAAAATTAGAATTTTTTTTTCTAATTTCATCCTCTAATTTTTTTTATTTTCCTTTCAAGTATGATACTGGTAGGTTATTTTTTATAGTTAATTATTTTTAAAAAAATTGTTTGCTTTATTTAATGTTGATGTTTTTTTTAATTATATTGTTAAATTAATTGAATAAATTAAACTTAATCAAGTCAATAACTTGAATCTTCTATTTTTTTTGTTTTTTTTAAATATTATTATTACCTGAATATTGTTTTTATATTAAAAAAAAATTAATCAAGTCACGGCATAGCACAAACCATCGCTAAAATTTGATGTTTTAAACCTGTTCATGTTGTTGGAATTCCCGTAAATCTACAAGCCCATTTCCATCCTTGTCAACTCCTTTTATAATCAGAAAACATTCCTCAAGATCACATTTCTTGTAACCTAGGCCAGTCAGTACCTGGTTCAGCTCCTTAGCTGATATAAATCCATTCTTATCAATGTCAAATATAAGAAAAGCATCCATAAGATCATCTTTCTCGCTGCCACATTCAGTTATAACATTCAAAAGATCATCCAAGTCAATGTATCCATCCCCATTTGAATCCAACTATCTAATAATTTTCTCAGCTTCTTTCTTGGCTGCACATTTCTTGTGCCCCAAAGAGACCAGTTATCCACTTAGCTCGAACGAGGATATTTTTCCATCACCATTAGTGTCAATGAGTTTGAAAACTTGCTTAAGCTAACTCGAAGCTTTCATGGCTGCAAAGCTTGATGAATGAAGTGATGCCTTAAAGTCTCTTTTGTTGCACCTATTCATTTTAAACTGATGAAGGAATTTTTACGCCACTTCTTTAATCTCCGTAAGCAAAGTTCATAGTGATCGGTAAGATGGGGTATAGTATTGGTAATGGTATAATGGTGGGGAGGGGAAGCAAGGAATGATGATGGTAGTTATAGTGAGATTTGCATACATGGCAATGATTGTTAATAAGAAAAGAGAAGGAAGAAGGCTGATTGGGTTCTCGGAATGAGAATATTTTGGTGGAGATGCATGTGATGTGGCTCTGTTTTAGTAGGCTGTCAACTTGATCATGAAGTTTTTAGAAAGGCCCTACACACATACCAAAACTAACTCGTGTGTGGAAGGAGAGGTATCCAGGGAAAGCATCTGCTGGAAACAATCTTTATGACCTTTGAGTGAATTGACATGTGATGATCTAGTACCAGTCAAACAAGAAGATGAGATCATTGGATTTGATTTATGGGTTATGTGAGCCTGTGACAAGTACCTAAACCAAGATATTTCAGCACTTTGTCATCATTAGGGTCATGGTTATGTCCATGTAGCAGTGGAGTTCAGTAAATCCCTTGGCATCTGACAATGGAGCCTGTGATTACCCTATTACTTCAGAAAGGAGAGAAGAAAATGAGAATAGAAGGGAATCCATTATTTGTTGAAAACATTATCCATTACTATATGCTCACTCTCATAATTGAGAAGTGTCTGATCGTGGAATTCCACAGATTGCAAGCAGATTATGTTCTTATATTGTGATTACGGATGTGGGGGGAATCATTCTGTTGGACTCTGGCCTAACCTATAAAACTACGAACCCTGCATCAGTATATTGGGATATGACTCCTAACTTGATTAGATATTTGATTTGAATAGATAGGAGAATATTGGCATATCAGTTCGGGAAAGAAATGAGAATTATAATTGATGCTGCAGTTTCGAATATATGGATTACTAACCCCCCAAATCACTTAGAATTCATATAGGTGCCTTCATGTGATCTTGATCTTGCCGATACTCTGTTCTTTTATATTCTTCCTTTCTTTTTTTTCTTTCTTTATTTTTTTCCCCTCCTTCAATTCAGAGCAAGGGCAACTTCCTTCATGTAAAGGAAACAACATAAATTTGTTCCTTACAACCTGCAAACATGGTACGTTTTATAACTATTGTACAGGGGGGCTAAAGTCCAGTCTCTTTCATAAAACTTTAGCATGATGTTGTCCTCATGCTCATCAATGAGTGTAGTATCCATGCACACGGAGCGCTGCAGCTACCCTCTCCATTTACTGGAAATGCAGAAAACTAGGTGGCAAAATTAAATTTAACAGGTAGAAAAAGAAAACTATCAAAAGGCTTAAAAGACCCTAAAAAATACATTCTCAGGGGCTTGGCTTACCACACCCGAGAACATCTGCTACCAAGATGCATGGACTTAGACATGGTAGCTAGAGATTATGTTAGGCGGACGCCCAGCTTCTTGGGTGTGCTGTCATGCCCAACATGGGCATGAACCTCATTACCCACACGGGTTTAGACTACCACCTCGAAGTCCAGTGTATTTGAATTTAAATAGTGTATTTGGATTCATTTTCCATCTCTAATAGGTTCAAATAATTTGCCCGAGCCCAATATTTTCTATAAATTTTTTTTAGGATCCTACGCGGATCCCTTAATATTTTATATTCATTCAATACATGTTATTTTGAGCAAAATACAATTTAAAATATTACAATTATAAAATTACACGTAAGCTCCTCCTCTCCAAAAAAAACAAAACAAAATTAATAGGTTATAAATATACCATAAATCTTTCAAACTCAAAGTTCACAATCTCTTTATTTTTAACATTTTTCAGCATACATATTTTTAGAGTTATCTCTCTAAAATATCATTGCACTTTTTTTCTCTATAAAATTACTAACTTAAACATCTAAAAGTCTCTCATATCCATCAAATGAGATATTTTATAGGTATCATTTACCTTAACTTACCAGGTATCACTAGTTAATTATCAGCTATCAATCTACTGAGTTTTTCATATTAATTAAACCATCAGATATCTTTGTTAAGGAGAATAAATCAAATTATTTAAATTAAAAAATTACTAATTATTTATCACATCAACCTTAATTATTTCTATACAGCTTGGAGTTTTACAAGGTGCCCCTTCCTTTTCGTGAAAATGATTGGTAGATTATAGATAAGCCTATCCTTGCTGTGTTGTGGTGCATTATGTGACAGATCAAGGTTGCATTAACAAATTGCTGATAATTTGGTCAAGATATATTTTAGGATACCAAAGGTACTAGATTCAAGTCTCGTTTTTTTATATAGTTTTTGAATTCTATTTCTTATGGTTATTAAGCATAGGACATCTTTTTTAAAAAAAATAAAAAGTTACTCAAATAACAGTGTAACATAACTTGGCCAGTTAAACAATGAAGATCTCAAACTCCCATAATTGCTTGTGTAATACAGCACTCTTTCTTTCATTTCTAATGTATATTTTATGGTGAAGTTTATTGACTTGTCAAAGCGATATTCATTATGCTTCTTAGTACATTCCTCGTCAGAAAGCAACGCAACATCTTAAATTCACCAAATCCCACTGGAATTAACTCCTTTATAAATATAATTATTCGTTTTTAAGATAACATGTTGCTTTTGTTTGTCCTTATCTATCAATCACAAATCCTTTGCATAAAGGATGCACTATGGCATAAAATGGAGCTTTATACATGGTACAAGTAACTAATTCATTTCGCATCTTTGTATGTTGAATGCGCATTTAGGTTTGATTCTTCCACTCCTAATACTCTAGATGCTGATGATATTAAGATCAAATATACAAAAATCATAGAGACCTCATCATAAAATATTCATACCTCTAGAGTGTCACAGGCCTGTCATCACCAACTCTAAAAAAAAATGAAAAATCACGGGCCGGAGTGTGGATACTCAATCATAGAGATCCATTAAAGGATTATACCACTATGGAAGTAAGGTAGATATGCATGCTTTATATAAACGGGGAACAATTGGAAAGCAAAGTGGTCATTGTAAAGAAGAAAAGGAATCAATGATGCATGTCTACTGTCCTTTCAAACCCTTCTTTACTCTTTTGTATTTGGAATTCTTGGACTGCATGCGTAAGGTTATAAACCATAGAGAATGGTATTGTGCATATATATATATATATATATATATATATATATATATATATATATGGTGAATTTCTTTACGAAACTGCTTTGTTTTGATTTTGCCTGCCATCATAAGAAAAGAAAGGAATAGGAGTCTGTGGAGGGTTGTTATCTGTTCATCAAGGCTTTCTACATTAGCATGAACAGAGATAACTCGTCTTTGAAACTTTTAGTTTTTGCCATTTAAGGATGTTTTTGGTGTCAAATGTGGTAAGACAACAATTATATATGACCAAATGATGTGTCTCCACTCTCCATTTCTCTTTTCTGGATTCTTTTTCCACATAAACTCAAGATGTGTAGATAAGAAGAAATCAAACTTGGTAATGTGGAGAAACTACCCTCAATGGTATACATGGTGCATGAGATTGTTGACATAAGAAAGTAAGTGACGCAGATGGAAATAATATAAGAAAAACAAGTATAAAGAAAGACAAAATCTATTGAAAAGGGTTTCAATCACAAGAAGTACCCTAATTCAAATTTTTATTGCAGAATATTTTTTTTCTAATCAAAACTTATTATTGAATCTCTTTTAGGCTGCTTATGTACTAGAAAAAACATCTTAAAAAAATCTAAAAAAGTTATAAAAAGTTATAAAGTAAATAGAAAAACATAACAAAACCCGAATAAAAACTTCTTGGCCTAATTTGATAGCCTTAACAACCTCATATACCATCAAAATCACACTCTATAAGAAACAAGATCTCTAGAATCTCGAAGTAAAATGTTAGACGGATCCAATGATTGGATCAAAACTTATATCAGTTATCATAAGGTTATGTTTGTGATCAAAATCATCCGCATTAATTTCCATGTGTTGGAAAGAACTCATTCTTAATTTCAAATTATTATTACCTTCGTTAATAAGATATTCAATCAAGTTTCTCCAACTCACTTTCTTTTCTTGTTTACGGTGCATAACAATTCTAGATATCAATTTTAGTCCTTCATCAACATATATTATATCTATATAACCATTGAACAAATTTACCTTTATAATAATATATAGTAAATTAACTTATAATAAAAAAAAACCAGCATAGCTTAAATCAATAATTTGTTTTTGTTTAGCACCTTTCTTAATTAATTACTTTGCACTAGACCTTTAATTTATTAATGAGATTATTATTAATGGCATCATTATTATTAGTGTCATTGTTTATGCTACTATTTTCAATATAATTATTATCAAAATAAATATTATAAATTGACAAAAAATATTCATGAGACCACTAAAGGTCACACCCTCTTCTATCATAGTATATAGTTCTGAGGTTAATTCACCATTAGAGTTTCTAACTTGCGGCTAATTGCTTTTGGAGAACAGACAATGAAATGAAAGAGCTAGATGTTTATTTTCTTTTGGAGAAAAAAAAAAAACAGAGATAATTGAATAGAAAACACCTAATTGCTAGTGCCTTTTAAATAATTGAAAGAAAAGCGTAAAGCCTTAGATATGATGGCCCTGAAAGTCTCTTTTGATTCCTCATGGTTCAGAACATTGATACCCATTTAGCCACCTCAAGTTGAAATGCCATTCAGGACCACAGCATTATTGCTCACTCCTTTTCGTCAAATGCAAACCCTTTTTTTTATCTTAGCCCTTCGAATTTTGAAGCTTCATCCATCGACCAGGACATCGCCCACCTATTTTTAGCCCCCCTTTTTACTTCTGTTAATATCTTTTAGGTTTTGGTGCTTAGGAAATCCAGAGGCAGTATTTACATATCATATCAAAATCAAATCTCTACTTTATCGGGACATAAATATAGTTGTTATTACAAGAGCACATTGGATCTGCTTCTCAGGAGGCTCAGATTTGCGTTTGTTGTTCAAAATATTAAAAGAAGAAGAAAAAAAAAACATGGATGGAACGGAGAGGCCGGTTCTTTGTGGAAAGGGACAAAACATACAATTTACTCGTGCGGACCTGTATGAGAACTTCCTCCTATTTTTAATGTCTTGTAAAAGAATTTGAACCCAGAATGGTGACTAAATACTGCCTGGAGTATGCTCCCTGTCTAAGTTCGTAGTAATTTGTGCCTCATTAAGATTCCTGGGTTTACCAATATTCTATGAAATCTACAAAGCAATTCGTTTCATATTATTCTCTTATTTTCAATTTTTACTGCATCTATGGCTTCTTAGTAGGTCAGCCAAACATTCGAATTTTCTGGAGCCGAACATATTCCAATGCCAACACCAAAACACAAAAGAAATTATAACATGTAGATAATTAGTCGGTGATGCCATTTTTATCAAATGAAGGAGGCTCGTGGAAGATATGGGGAATATCGGAAGGCAGACACAAAAGATATATAGTATATACCACACTACATATATATACCGCTCGTTATCTTCATTCTTCTGGTGTTGCATTGGAGGCAATAGCTGAGACTATTCAATACACATAATTATGCATAGTATACGACGTACAGCCTCTTTGCTAATATGAGAATACAACAAATTACCCAATTGGCAGTAATGAAAGGTGTTTGGTTGTGAAAAGTTGGCGATGGAATCCATATTAAAATATTGGTGTTTTTCTCATTGAGGAGAAGAAACACAAAACCATTACAAATCTCTTGTAGGAAAAAAAAATATTATGATTGTGCCATAATACACATTTCAACCTTAACATCTATCACTTAACTTTTTTTTCTTCCATATTTGTCTTGTTTTTTTCATGTCAAAGTACCGTTAATTAAAGTAACAAAACTTCCCTTGTAGCAACCACAATACAAGAGTTTTTGAAAAGCTTATTGAACATATCAAATTTTATGGTAGTGTTTTATTTTGTCCCGGGATTAGAGATAATACAAACGTAGAAGATAAGACAAAAGATGATATGAAGACACAATAGTATTTGATGATAATGAAGAAAACAGAGTAATCTTCGTATCATGTTTGGTTTATGATAGAGAAGATAGAATAAAATATGAAAAAGTCTATTTTACTCTTAATATGTATTATTTTTAAATTTATATATTTAAAAATTAATAATTACATATTATTTTCTTTACTTTAATTTATATTGAATGTTGAAATTTTTTATATTATAATAACTCTAGTTATAAGATCTGAATCAACCCGACAAGTTGCCTCAGGACTTAGACAAATCAGGACCTTGATCAATCTGAATTTAAAAAAATGAAGAAAAGATTGATTTGACTTAACCCAATAAAAAACCGAGTTGATCCATGGCCCAATCAATCTAAGATAAAACCTGATCAAAAACTTGTTGATTATTTTTTGAAAAGCAATTTGTCAAAACAACGTCGTTTTGATCCTTTAAAAAAAATTAGGGTTGATACTCTTGATTCATGACTCGGACCTTAATATGTACAACTCTCAAACTTGTATATTTTTTTTAAAAATAATTGGATATTATTTTATTTACTTTAGTTTACATTAAGTGTTGAAATTAATAATAGCATAATAACATGGATCGACTTGGCAAGTTTCCTCGGGACTCGGACAACTTGGAGCCTTGATCGGTCTGAATTTAAAAAAAAATATAGAAAAATGATTGACCTCACCTAACCCGGTCAAAAACCTGAGTTGACCCATGACCCGATCAATCTAAGGTAAAACCTGATAAAAAAACTCATTGAATTTTTTTCAAGGAAAAAAACTAGTTAAAATAACATCGTTTTGATTTCTTTTAAAAAAGAAATTAGGGTTGGCTCAGGTCAACCCGGGTTGACACTCCTGATTCATGACATAGGTCTTGTCCAAGAGAATCCCTGAGTTATGTTTTAAAATTATGATTATAATTATTTTTATCCTTACATGTCTTTATTGGATAAGTTTGGAATTAAGAGTTTTTTTCATAATATTTTAGGGAAAGAAAACAATAAATATTGTTTTTGGAAACATATCTCCTTTGTATCTCTTGTTTTGAAAATATAAAAAAAAAAATTAAAATTATTATATTAATAAATTTATTTTTATATTTATTTCTATCTCTTTAACCAAATACATATATGTTCTTACCATCTAAATCTAGTCCAACAATACCTAAACATCTGATGCTAACATTTTTTTTTTTTTGGCAGCTAGTGAAAGAGGGAATTCATTGGCAGTTACACAGTACAAGCTCAATCAGCAATCCTCTTGGTCATCATCTTTTTCTTTTAACACCAAATTGAAAAGAATATCTCATATATCTAAAAGAAAATCTGGGTGCATGATTTGGCCTTTGCATTCTCATCTCCCACTACTATAAATCCACCACCCAATGTCTCTTCCTTGATTGGTTACAAAAAGCCTCAATTTGCTCCTCCTTTAGACACCCAAACCTTCACGAAAACCATGCACTAAGAAAATATTTATCTTATCTTATCTAAGGAGCACAGAGTGCTTCTCTCATCAACAAAATTATATATTTGGTATAAACCCTCCAATCCATTTTACCCAACCATAATGTGTGCACCATCAAAAACTGAAGAGAATCGTATTGACAAAACCTCTCAACCTCCTCCAATATCTTCGCCTACCACCCAAATATGGCCGGCAAATCTTATGCAAATGATTCTTTTGGAGATAAAAACACAGCGAGGGATGGCTCTGCCCTTGTTGGCAATGAATTTGACATGGTTTGCCAAATCAGCCATCACAACTGCATTTCTAGGCAGACTTGGAGAGCTCCAGTTAGCTGGTGGCGCTCTTGGGTTCACTTTTGCTAATTTCACTGGTTTTTCTGTCTTGAATGGGCTATGTGGTGCCATGGAACCTATCTGTGGTCAAGCTTATGGAGCTAAAAATTTCAAGCTACTACACAAGACCCTCCTCATGGCAACTTTCTTGTTGCTAATTGCAACCCTGCCTATATCTTTCTTGTGGCTTAACATGGACAAGATTCTAATCTATTTTGGCCAACAAGAAGACATTTCACGTGTTGCAAAGAACTACCTTTTTTATCTCCTCCCCGACTTAATAATCACCTGTTTGCTTTGTCCTCTCAAAGCATACTTGAGCTCCCAAAGTGTAACAGTCCCTATAATGTTTTGCTCTGCTTTGGGCCTAGCTTTTCACATCCCGATCAACATCTTACTAGCAAAAGCCAAGGGTCTTGAGGGAGTGTCTATGGCAATATGGATAACGGATCTTATAGTCGTGATTTTACTTGCTTTATACGTGCTGATAATGGAAAACAGGAAAGGAGGGAAGTGGAAGGAGGGAGGGTGGTTAGATCAAGATGTTCATGACTGGCTCAAATTGCTAAAACTTTGTGCACCATGTTGCCTTACCACCTGCCTTGAATGGTGGTGCTGGGAGATCTTGGTCTTGCTTACAGGACGACTACCAAATGCCAGGCAGGCAGTCGGAGTGGTAGCAATTGTGATGAACTTTGACTACTTGCTCTTCTCTGTGATGCTATCGCTTGCAACTTGTGCTTCCACTCGTGTGTCAAATGAGCTTGGTGCAAATCAAGCAGGTCGTGCTTACCAATCTGCATATGTGTCTCTGGGAGCAAGCACCGTTTCAGGTTGCGTTGGTGCCTTGGTGATGATAGGGGCTAGAGGTGTTTGGGGGTCTCTGTTTACCCATGATCAGGGGATCAGGAAAGGTGTAAAGAAGATGATGTTGCTTATGGCTTTGATTGAAGTGGTAAATTTTCCTTTAGCAGTTTGCGGAGGCATAGCCCGGGGAACAGCTAGGCCATGGTTGAGCACCTATGCCAATCTTGGCGGGTTCTATTTTCTAGCCGTGCCAATAGCAATACTCTTAGCCTTCAAAGCAGCCCTAGGCCTCGGTGGGTTGTTGATAGGCTTCCTGATTGGATTAGCTGCGTGCTTGATTTTGTTAGTAGGTTTCGTTGTTAGGATTGATTGGCAGGTAGAAGCCGACAAGGCACAAAAACTTGCGTCCTGTGACGTGCAAGAGGATGTTAGGATTAAAGAATGCGTGAACCACCGAACTATAGAAACAGAAGATGGTGCTGAAGTATGAGAGTGACTAGAACACAAGTGTCTTTTTCCAAGTATCCCCACCGTAAATGCAGGATTTCCTGGTATAATTGGAAAAGTATGACTCAACTCTAGGAAAATTAAATG
Organism: Populus trichocarpa; assembly: GCF_000002775.5. NCBI lineage: Eukaryota > Viridiplantae > Streptophyta > Magnoliopsida > Malpighiales > Salicaceae > Populus > Populus trichocarpa. The sequence continues at coordinate 13,888,316 of NC_037287.2, read as the reverse complement.
TAAGGGCAAACTCAATTAACAAAATTCCCTGATGGAACTTCTAACATTCAGGATTCTATCTGTTTCCAAGCCTTTCGGCAATTCAGTGTCATCATTTCATCAATTCACTGTTCATAAATCACTCCAAATTTCAACTCCTGGTTGCATCAGATCAGTTCTTAAAGGAAGGCCAATTACGATTCGGTCTTTAGATAGTTTCATCATATAATGAAATGGGTTGTGAGAAAGAGGTTTCTGAAGCCGGAAAAAAAAAAGTGCAACATTTTGAAGATTCAATATAAGAGGATTCCTTGTCCAGCATTCAATGAACATATCTGAGCAGAATACACTTACACGGCCATCCATGAATTGTGGGGTTTGCAATTTCAGTCAAGGAGCTCAAAACAGCCCTGTCCAAATACAAAAATTACATCAATGGTCATCAAGAACGTGGAAGGTATCATCCATCAAGAAACCCAGGTCCACAACTTGAAGCCTCAAGTTCTTTGGCTTTCTCATCATTGAAGCCGAGGGAAACAAGTATCCTGTGGCCGGGGGATTCCACTTCTGACCAAATGCCTAGAAGCAGATCATTTGTTGTAACTTCCCCACTATCACCTGTAAATTCAAAAAGACAAATTGATGAAAATAATTTTTAAAAACTTTCTCAATGGTGTAATTACAGTTATTTTTCTCCCTCTGTCCTGGATAGTAGTTCCCAGCAAAGTTTGATTCAGGCAAAATCAGGAAAACACACTCGCCAAGAACATGCTTTGCTACAACAGCCAAGAACAAAAATTGGACAAGCAAAAAGACAATATGAATTGTGTATAATGGAGCTCAACCAGGAACTCGGAGAATGTGACTATTGCTCAGAACAGCAGATCATTTCCAAGATAGGAAGAATTTCACTCAAGAATAAATGTATCATAGCATATTTGATAATGTGTGTCCACACCCACACACGATAGCCTTCCAAGAGGTATTGTCACATGGGTTTAGCTATTTAGTGGATGTTATCCTTAAAAAGACATTTCTTAGGAAGAGAAGTGACCTTGTACTATATAAGCAACTAGAACCTTTGTTTTATAGTCTATGTGGAATAATAGAATCTTCAAAATACATATAACAAAGGGAATTTTAATGAATGATTTGAATAATGAAAGCCATGTGTTTGTTGTGATAAGAGAATCATAGACACTTTCTAGTTTCTTCATCTATTACACGACAGTCAGACTCAAAGGTAAGAACCCCAACATCATGAATCAGAACATGCAGAAGATGGCAACCAAACAGAAAAGGATAGGAACAAGGACAGTTCTACATGACCTTACTTTTTGGCACTATAAATATACTATGAAATATCTTCGACAACTGATGAAACATCATAAGTCTCGTTGAAGTCTAGGCCAAATAGTATTAGGGATGTCGCGATCTAGTTTTCAAATACAAAGACTTACAAAACTAGGGCTCCTGAGTCCAAAAAGAGACAGAAATCATAAATTAGATTTCTTAACCATTGAGTTTGCAATCTACTATTTTCAAGGATGTCATCAAATCATGAAACACAGGCAACATTCAATCACCCATGATAGCAGCATGATGGATCATAAAAATTTAGAGACTACTTTTCATAAATACCCGATCTTGGCCAGTAAGCAGACCCTTAAGAGAAATTTTGTTCGGATGTTCTGTACACTATCAACTGAGTTTCCATGACTGTCTGCAAACACCAAGGCTTGCATTTATGCGACACTCATTGAAGGAAAATATTTCATGTTGAACAAAAACCGAACAAAAAAACCGCAGAGAGAGCAAATCAGGACTTGCCAGATTTTAGTTTATGCTGAAAAGCCCAATGATGACCTTTTGAGCATCATCAGTCAAGCGGGGCCTTTCAGGAGGGAAATAGGATGTCAGCCTTTTCAATTACCTTAATAGGGGTTTTTTAAAAAAGATTAGCACAGTAATTTTTATTTTATTTTGAAGGAAGAATAATACTATTTAAAAAATATTTAACTGTTTATATTATCGCGCTTTAAAAGTATGATATGTCATAAAATTTAAACTCACTTTCAAATTAAAAAACATAAATGCAGCAACTTTTTCTCTTTCTACAAACCGACACTATCAGCTCATATCTTTCTAAAATAACACATCAAACACATATTTTTCCCTAATATCTAAAAATCAAACTCATTCTAATTTCTAATTATCTTTGGATGTTTTTTTTTTAAATTTATTTTTGGATGAAAATATTTTTTTTATTTTTTAGGCTTTATTTGACAAAAACTGATTTTTTTTTTGTATTAAAGCTAACAAAAATAAGCTTAAAGAGTATTTGTCAAACATGTTTTTAAATCTAAAAACCCTTTAATAAAAATTATAGTAAACCAAATAGGATATTAAACACTTTGACCCATTTTTTTTATCCAACTCAATCGGGTAGGCCCGAAATTTTTTATACTTTTGACAAAACCTCATTATTGGTAAACCTCTAAAAATATTGTGTTCAAGAAGCTCAAAAGCATGATCGGTACGTTTGTTGCTTATATAACGTTGTTTAAGGAAGAGAACTTCCACAGGAGTAAAGTAATTCTAAACTGTTTTCTACGAAAATCAGTTTGAAGGAGTGTGTTAAGAGCTAGTTGTGTTGATTCTCTTTCAATAAACTTAAAGGTCCATGGTTAATATTGTGCAAACCTAGTTAACTACGAATCTCTTATAAGCTGTAGGAATCATGATCAGGTTTGTTAATCGTGTTTATTTTAGTTCATTGTATCGTGGAAAATGCTTCCACTAAAACTACATATATAGTGCTAGTTAGTTCTTAATTGAAGTCGATCGAAGTCTGTTCGCATATTTAAAAGTTGTATTGCTCTCAATTTTAAAGTGTGATAATGAGCAAATATTAAGCTTAAGTTTACAGCATTAAAAAGTTAAGCTAACAAACGCATATCATAGCTTCAACAGCCACGCACATTTCCCAGTGTTAGTCTCCTACAAGTCTGCTTTCCACCTGTGATATTCACCAGCCTTTGAGGACAATTATTTGTTAAGCCTTTTTCCATGCATGGCCATGCCTTAATCTGATATAATTTCATGTGCCACTTGTTACTATAAGAACAAAGGTCACAAGTTTAGCTTAAGAAATCAAATAAAAGAGATGGGGAGCATACATGAACAGTAAAGGCCACTTCAATTGTTTCAGTATTTTTGTTAATGTTTGTGATTAATGTTTATGTTCACGTTAACTAGTAGCTAAAGCACAGAGGTTGATCTAAATGGGCCTGACTCGATGTACTCGATGTACTGTCGGGAGCTGTCTTGCTATCAGTATTCAAGCTCTGATCACCTGTTTCTTCAACTTTTCCTTAGGCAAGCTTGGCCCAAGTTGTCCCATATCCACTTCTTTCAAAAGACAGACAAAGAACGGCTGATCTACAGTGTACGAAAGCCTGCCCAGTGCCGATTTATCCAAGCAGAGATAGATATTATTTTTAAGCCATAAATTCATTTCATGAGCAGGCGGCACAGCCACCTTTCCACATTTCAGTTACAGTTACTTTACCACAGACACCATCCATTAACTTGAGAGCAATCTTCTTAATTATTATGCCGATGAGACACAACACATTTGTATCATGATGTGGTGCCATGTGAGCAAGCAACATGTGGGGTGCCATAAATTGATCTACGAGACATCAACCTTAATCAGAGGTCAATTTGGCTGAAGAACTCTCTCTATATCTCCCCAATCTCACAATCCGCGGTTAAAAGTTCCACGAGAAGTTGAGCAACCTTTGCAAACAGTACGGAAAGTGGGGGTGCCAATGGAGCATGAAGAGGCTTTCGATATCGACCAGATGGTGGTCCACGTAAACTGGGCTGATCTTGTTAATAGATTAACATCTAGTCCGTCTGATTTTCGCATTGAATTGAGGATTGCTAAAACAGAGAAGGCGAAGAAATTGCAGATTTTTTTAGGGTTTACGGGACAAGTAAAAATCTCTTCATGTGCGGCGCAAACCAGATCACTTCGTAAAGGGCTTCTTAGTTCTTACAGCTTTGCATGTACAGTTCGTGTCTCCCATCATTACCCATGATGTCAAAATTCGTTGTATTTGACTTTTTCACCACTTAACTTTAAAGTTTTCCTTCTGTTGGAATCGGAATTGTGGGCAACTCGGTGTGGGAGTGGACAGATCAATCAATGCCACCAATGAGTTCTCAATGTTTTTTGGCTGAGACAATTATTTATCACACGCGGATTTCAGATTTGGAGAATTTTAGTCAAGGGCATTTTGTATGAGGAAACTAATTAAGATTTAGGTGAGATTAGAAGCTCGCATATCAAGCAGTATTTGAATTTTTTTTTAATTTATTTGTAAGATCACGTCTGATATTCACAATAATCTAACTAGTGATGAATCCTCTAGTATATCCAATAAATTTATTTTATTTTTTTAAACCAAGAGTTTCTTTATTTTTGTGTTTTAAAAATATCTGTCAAAAAATTTAAATTTTTTTTATTTTAAATTAATTCTTTTTTATTATGTTTATGGATTATATTAAATTAATATATTAATATTAAAAATATATTTTTTTAGTATATTTTTATAAATAAAAAAAACACTCTAAAAAAACCAACCACCGTCACCCTATCACGCAGCTGTAAAGCAATCTTAAAAAAGTAATTTTGTTATTTATACCATATCTTGGATTAGTATCATAATCGACTGCTGTAATAGCAGAATGATTTCATCCAATTCGTCAAATCATGTCATCCTCACAAAGTCAAAAAAAAAAAAAATATCTGTGGAGGAATTCTATCACTTGGAAAAAGTCATTTCAGTAAAAGAAGTTGGTTGCATCTGCCTACCGACTCTGCTCCCATGGTGTCCTGTGAAGTTGAAAAACACCAATAGAATCCGAGTAGAAGATTGAAAAAATCATTAAGGGATCACCGACTTGTATAAAACTATAATTAAATGGATCCCATTTGTTTCTAGATTGTGATCGAATTAAAGAAGCTTTTCACTCGGACCAAAAATTCAACTGCTTCGAACAACAAAAATCATTTTTCTGTCGCAGATTGGCTTCTCGCCTGGCCCGTTCAAGGAGCTAATTAGGAGTGCCTCAATTTGTCAATCCACGAGGATACAAAGAAATCCTCGGGAGCATAAAAGTATGACATAGAAACATCAACATTATTTGTCTTGGATGCTGTAACAATTAACCTCCAATGTCAAAGCATGTGTCTTGACAAAGTTTTCTCACCAGTGAATATATCATTTAACTAATCAAGTGGTTAGATGTAATAATCTCTGTATAAATTATAAATAATTTTAGATTTATCTAACGAAATTTTAAAATATTTTAAATTTATTGTTTGCTATTTCGAAAAACCCAACATTTCATCCATAAAAAAAACAAAATAAATTACCCATGCAAAGAAGGGTCATTTTTTTGGTCATTTTTTGTTTTCCGTTGCATGTAACGTCTCAATGTTGTAATTAAGGAATTAGTCGATAGATCTAGAATTATATCTCTGTTACTTTTAGGCATCGATAAATATTATTTTTCATAGTATTTTTTATTTAAAAATAAATTAAAATGATAAGTTTTTTTAATTTTTAAAATTTATTTTTAATATTAGTATATAAAAATAATCTGAAAACATCAAAAAATTTAATTTAAACTAAAAATTAAAAAAATAAATTAAAAAAATAAAACACAAAAATAAATTGTTTCTAAATCTAGTGGCCACTGTCGTGGCATGAAGAAATTATTTTTATGCTTTGGCACACCACAAATTGCGGCAGTCCCTTGAACAGTAAACAAGCACCAAAAGCAATGCAACCTTGTGACTTTAAATAAAATCTCAAAGGGAGGAATTAACTCTATTGGAAGTGTATTTATGATTGTTTTTAAAAATATTTTTTATTTAGAAAAATATATTAATAATTTTTTTTTATTTTTTAAAAATTATTTTTGAGATCAGTACATCAAAATAATTAAAAAATATCAAAAATATATTAATTTAAAAAAAAATTCAATTTTTTTAAAAAACATTTTTAAAATACAGTGCCAAACAGCTAGTCCTGTAACTACGAACAAAACCATCTCTAGCTTATAATTGACGAGCGAGTAAGCCCTCTAAAATTAGGGTATGAAATCAAATACTTAAAAGATCAAGATTTTCTTGAACATATATACATGACTGCTAACGCTTTACCCTCGACGTTAGATAATTTCATTCGCGGGACGGAAGCAATTTTCAAACAGCAATTATAGGTCCATCATCTATATACACTGCTTCTTCCTCAAGAAAACCCAGCTATAATGCTTTTCAACCCCACTTACTTCTGAAAAACGTACGTACTATTGCCACTCTCATAACCACTTCAATTTTTTTAAAATTTTTTTATGCTCACTTAAAAGTTTTTAAAAAAAATATTAATTTAAAACAAATAAAAAATTAAAAAATTATAATTTTTTTTATAAATGTTTTTAAAACGTAATAAAACCTTAATTATCTAAATAATTAAAAGCCGACAATCGTTTCAGACTTGACGATTCTCATCAATTATTTTAATTTTTAGATGATGTCCTCTCTCTCTCTCTCTCTCTCTCTCTCTCTCATCTATTATATATATATAAAAGATAGAAACGGCTACGTTCTCAGTTGCCTAGTATTGGGAGCGGGCAAGTTAGCTATCGCTATCTTGATATCACCTAAAATTGTAGCATTTTAACTGGTTGTTTTACTTCTGTGATTAATGTTAAAAGGTGTTTAAGAATTTAGTGGTAGGTTTTTTAAAAATATTTTTTTGTTTATAAAAATATTAAAATAATATTTTTTTATTTTTAATATCGACATATTAAAATAATTTAAAAATATTAAAAAAAACATTTTAAATTAAAAATAAATTCAATTTTAAAATAAAAAAAACACGTTTAAACAAAATCTCTACCTTCCACTACTATTTTCCAGCTGGCTTGACTTGATATAACAACCCCCATCATCGATCTCCTTTTAATTCCCGATTAATGCGCAAGATCAGATAAGAAAAGGCCAAAAAAAAAAAAAAAACCCTACTGTCTCTTTTAAGTTATGCATTGGGGATTGCATGGGAAAGGGAAAGAAATTGACACAAAAACATATGAAATATACAACACATGCGTGCATCTACTGCAAATTGGTCACGTTTAACCCATGGCTGCATGCCTCTCACAAGTAATTGTATGCATCCATCAACTGTCAACAATGAACATGATGCTACATTTTATCTTCTTTAGTTTATGATAGGATTGATCATAACACGAGTACTGAACTTCGAACTTACGTTTTCTCGACAGAACTTAAAAGCAGTCTTTTTGCTTTAAAAGAGAGCTAGCTAGCCCATGTAATGAAATATTTTCAAATAACATGGAGACAGGTTACAATAAGGAGGCATATTCATCAAGAATATCCTTCGTTGTTGAATTAAAAAAAAATATGTCCAAAAATTAATCATGCACTTGAGTTTATACACCATGCCAAAAGGCACCAATTTACCAGTTTAAGGAAAGAAGGAGCCGGTCTAATTCATCAAGGGACTCTTGGTGCTTTCATCTTTATACCAGTTGAAGGAAAGCTAGGTGAGTGCGTCATCGAGTCCATTCAATTCCTTGGATTGCTTACAAATTAAACAGAGCAGTTAGAAACCGGACTTGCAAGGCAAGCCTGCCCAGGTGCCAAAACAGAACACTTTACTGTTTGTTTACGTTTGCTTTGGACTTCAACGTGGCCTCTCCGTCACCCTGTGCTTTGCTCTCGTAAGTGTCGGGGGGTGTGATTGGCTATTTTTTTGGTTCCCATTATGAGTTTTTTTGAGAAGTTGTATATGATTATCTAGGTTGGTTTTTTTATCAAAAAGGTCAGGAGATGTTTATTATTTCTATTGTTATGGATTGAAAAATCTAAATAACTATCTAGATTTAAATGTTTTCATGCATAATAAAATTAACAAAATATTTTTATTTAATAACAGTTACAGTCATGGAAATATCTACACGTGGACAGGTCCTAGATAATAAAATTGTCAGATATGACAGTCCAAACTATGAAGGTTACCCATAACAATAGATGCAGGGATTGCAATGCTATTTTTGTAATTATTTACATTTATATTATGTTCTTGAAACTTTGAAAATGCATTTAAACTACCATGTTTTTAATGTTAGGTGGTGTGTTTGATGAGTTTTTAAAAATAATCGAGCACGTGTGCTAGCATTTTATCGGTCTGACTATTTTGATTATTGTCCAATCATTTTATCAAATGTTTAATCATTTTTGAACCACGACATTGAATCAAATGTCGTGGTTCAAAAACAAGACATTTCATTAATGTTGCAGTTGTGAACCGCAACATGTATCAAATGTTACAGTTCTCAACCATGATATTATTGAAATATTTCGTTTCTAAACCATGATATCCTCAAACTATGTTATTTTATCATAAATTACTTTGTTATTTATTTGTATTTTGGGTGGTAATTGCCCAATTTATCCCCCTTTTGTTTTTACACACCGTGGAAAGTGAATGCACATGGTCATGAATTATGCAGTAGCTACATGTTCAAACCATGTGAGCAAAGTCTCGTATTCATATGTACCCACTTTGACCAGATTTTGTGCTAAATATTCTTCAATTCGGTAACCTAGTTTGACGGCCATTATTTTCTGACCAAGCGATGATCCTCAAGCAATTTCTTATTCGGGACCAACTAAAACTGTGGGACAAAAGGCAGAGTATTTTAATTTTTGCTCTGCGAAAACCTTTTGAAAAAGAAATTGACGAAGTGGGAACCCAGTCAAATCCAATAGCAAATCAAAACAAGATTTTTTAGGCCTAAAAATCAACATGTTTCATCACGTTATATGAAAACATGCCTCCAGTGTCTCACGGAGAGGCGCCGTTGTATAGAATTAGAAATCCAATCCGCCTCGCCTAGTTTTCAAATGGGAATGCGGTCTTTAATTTGGCGCCAAGAAGCAGAGACCATGGGGGGGGGTTGGGGAAGGAGGGGTTTCCGAAAAATATATAAAAACTGAAATTGCTTCACATGTTTCAACCGACAAGCAAGTTGCTCCACCGTGGGTTGAGTTTTTTTCTAACACGAGATAAAATATTTAGACATTGATATTGTGTTTTCTAAGAGAAGAAAAAATATAGATGCAAAATCTTGTGCATGTTTGATAATTATTTTTTTAATACCAAGATGTTGATATAGTGAACGGTTTTTTTTCAAATATTAAGATAACAACATATTGAATTGATCTTAGCCCCGATTAACCAATCATATTTACAACTTGGATCACGAGACCATGATAATCCTATAAAAAAATAAATCTATATAAATAATCATGTTCAATTCCCAAATAACTCGGTGTTAATAAAAAAAAATAAAAATAAAAATATTTGATTTAAAAAAGTTTAAAAAAAAATGACTCACAAAGAGATCTTGATAAGCTGATATATGAACTTAAAAAACTCAAAAGATGGTTTCTCGAAATCAACTTGAATTAAAAAAACTTCTCAAGCTTGAATCTACTTACTTAGATAATGAAAAAACCGAAAAACATCTCAGTTGAACTTTTCTCTTAAAATAAAACTTGTTGACTCCAAGATTGTTTTTTTTTTCTTGGCCACAATCGGTGTCATCACATATTCTCTTTGTATCACTCATGTGTTCTCCATGGTCACCGCTTCTTAAAAAAAAAAAACCTTGAAAACCAAAAAACCATCACAAAAACAACCTCCAATAACTGAAAACAATCTCTAATCCTCTATCAAAACACCAAAATCATCATCCACTCATCTTCATGAGTCTTTTTACTATTTGTTTTTTTTTTTTACAAACCACCAGCTCGAGATAGATTGTTAGCCTCCTTGTCGTGATAACGGGTGAAACCACCACCTAGCTAAATATTAGGTTAGAAGGTTGTTACATGATGGTCACGTGTTGCGGTTGATTTTTTGTGATCTCGGTGATGTTGATAGATTTACTTATTATTATGCATCTTCTTGGTTCGAGACATGTCGTACTATACTTGTCATAATATGAGAGACATCGAGCCTAGATGATATTATCCATGACGATGAGACCACATAGGCAAGTGGAAGTTGTGTTATTGATGAAGCCGGTTCATCCACTTGTCATCGCAAAAGACATAGATAGGATCAAATATATTATTTCATGGTGTTATTTTTTTACTTATGAGTTTTTTTTATTATTATTACTCTTGTAATATTATTTTGGCTAATTATCATGTTGATTTTAATATTATTTTATATATATGCTTTTTCATACTTATTTTAGATAAGTATGATTTAAAATCGTTAATTTGTAGATGAGCATGTGTACATCATTAATAGTTTGTTTAAAATTTCAAATCGATCATTTACATGTTAATAAATGCACATTGTTTTATAATCACCACTATAAATTATTTTTATAATTAATAAATAAAAATAATGTTTAAACATACTGCATATACTATATTCTCAAATCTTTTATCAAAACATGTTAGTTTGGTAAAAGACCTGAAAGTGGGGTGATTAAAAATTTAGAATATGGTTGAAACGTTGTTAGAAGTTTTTTTTTTTTTTTTTATCTCTATCTCTTTCAAAATTGCTCTTGAGCTATTGATTCGACTTTCCATCAGACTGCACGCTTATAGAAAAAAGGCGTGTTATAAATGCATTGGATGCTACTTAGTAGCCAATCATAAAATGATGGAGCCATTTTTTAACAGAAGTGCTTCGAAAATACCTTCAACTGAAAAAACATTAGAAGTGCACCAGAAGCGCTCCCGCTCAGCCATCCTAATCTCCACCTTAAGACACCGGAAGCATGTGGTCCCGAATATCTTTCACCGATTTGGATATTTTCCCGCGACTATCATCGCTCTTGTCGTCTGATTTGGCGGGAGGATACCGCTTCCCGCCAAAATAAAGAGGAGGGTTTGCCTATACTATTTTTTTTCTTTTTCTAATAAAATAAAAAAAGTTTATCAGTTCTAACGGATACATTTTTTAAAAAAATAGTGTTTTGAAACGCAGATCAACCCGTGTTTTTAAACAAATTAAATTTTTTTATTAAAAATTAATTTTTTTGTATATTTTGGATCATTTTGATGTGTTGATTTCAAAAATAATTTTCAAAGAAATAAAAATATATTATTTTGATGCATTTCGGCATGAAAAATACTTTAAAAAACAACCGCAACCACACTCTCAAACAGGCGTCCACCCTTGGTTTTCAGTAGATCAGTAGCGCTGCTGCGAGCTTTCAAAAAAATATATAAAAGAAATGTTAAGAAAAAAAAATTAAACTCGATTTATTGGTTAAATTAATAATTTAAATAATATGAATATTATAATAAATTAATAATAAATTAATTAATTAACACGAAAAATTGACAACAATAAAAAGTAAAAAGGACCTAAGCTGAAATTATTTAGATTACTAAACAACTCAAAGTTAAAGGATGAGACTGAAAAGAATAATTAAAAAAAAGACCGGGTTAAACCAAATTAACTCACAAATCCCACAACAATAGGCATAAGACTGAGATAATCTCATAAAAAAACAGGAAAAAAAGTCTGAAGGATAGTTTCTGATAAATCAAATGAGAATAATATAATTCTATAAAAAGCAATAAAAAAAATTGAAGCTCAATTTTTAGAAAATTAAATGTTAAAAGATAAAAACTAAAAAAATATATAATTAAAAACATCTAAATCCAAGCATACTTAGGTCAGGATACAAAATCTTTGACCAAGTTGTGATGCCAAGGTAACTGCGTTTGAAAGTAAACTAAATAAAACCATGAAGCTCGATTACCGAACAACCTAAAGTTGAAAGGATGAAAACAAAAATAAAATTTTAATTAAAAAAAGCAACAAAAAAGTCCGAGTTAACTCATATTAACTCACTAACCTCGAGACCATGGTCATAGGATCGAGATAACCTAATATAAATGAAAGGAAAAAAAAGAAGCATGAAGACCAATTTCATATAAATCAAATGTTGAGAGTTTAAATTGAAATAAATCAATTTAAAAAAGTAACAAAAAAAATAAAAGTCAACTTGTGTTAACTTTTGAGACTATTGACTCTGGTAATGAACCCGAGAATAACCTCATAAAAGATAAATCATAAAAAATAACAAAAAAATACTCTAAAAAAGGATTAAAAAACATCAACTTAAAAAAAACAAGCAAACTCGGGTAAACTTTCTAAACTTTGTCTAATCTTTAAAATTTGCAACCTTTGAAATGAAAGCAGGGACAAAAGTTCAAAGGTCAATTTCTAATAAATAAATTAAGTACGTGTTAACTCCATAAAAAACAAAATGAAAAGAAAAAAATTAAAGCTTAATTTCTAGTAAATAAAATTTTTAAGGATGAAAACTTAAAAAAAAGTAAATTCAAGCCCCCCCCCCAATTCAAGATGCAAAATCTCTAACCCACTTGTGATAAGAGTGTTTGAAAGTAAATTCAATAAGATTATAAAATTTAATTATTGAACAACCTAATGTTGAAGGATAAAAATAATAATAAAATTTAATTACAAAATGCTACGGAAATTTTTTTGAACCAACTCGAGTGAAAAAGAAGTTGAAAGGGCTGATATGAAAATTTAAAGGTTTTGACACTGAATTTGAGAAGAAGGGAAAAAAATGATTGTCGACTCCAAATTAGAGGTGATTTTGGTGCACGCGTCGCCCCAATCGTGTAAGGGGCATCGAGATCTTCTAATCACTGCCCTGGAATGCAATGTTTGGTGACTGGATGACCTTGCACGTGTTGCTTGATGGCACATGCTACAAACACACCAACATATTTTTTAATAATTAATATATGATCAATTACAATAATATATGCGAGTAACCTTCAAGTTAATAATAAAATCAATGTAAAAAAATAAAAATACCCTTATGAGAAGGTTATGTCATTTTAATCGCTATAACCTATAAAATCTAACAGGCATGTGGTTTTTTAAAAGTCCACCATTAGTTTTCAATAGATAATTGTCCCAGACTATGCCATGGGCATGATCAATTTTTATTTATTTATTTATGTGTTGTAGCATTTTTTGTAGCAGAAAAAATATATAATCATGAATTCAAACTTTGATATACATTGAACGATATTTAAAAAAAAAAATAGTCAGACAATAACACATTGGATAATATTTTTTGAAATAACGAAACAATATCATATTGAATCGACTCGAATCAATCTGCCTAACTCATAACCTGGGTCATGAAACCATGATAACCTAAAGAAAACTAGATAAAAAAAATTATAAAGCCTAACTCTCAATCAAACCAATGTTAAAAGACAAAATTGAAAAAAAATCCTATTAAAAAAAGACATGAGTGAACTTGTGTTAACATACCAAACTCGTGGTTCGAGTCATGCATCCCAACGGGAATACTAAATTTTTTTGTTCTAAAATTATTTTTTTATCTAATTATACTATAGTAAAAATAGATATAAAATTGAACCCCAAACAAAAGTTGAAATGTTCGTTCATGATCGCAGTAATTTTATAAAAAACAATTTGAAAAGGATAATGAAGAGCAATTTAAAATCAACAAAATACCAAGGATAAAATTGAAAACAATTTACATCTTTGTTCTGTTAAAATCATTTGTGTTATAAAGCTTATAAAGATGGTTGTTGTAAGTATTGTTTGCAAGATTATTTCAAGAACATGAGTATTCACTGTTTATGCTTGAATGCATCAAAGATGTTTTGCGTCTTTTGACTCCTGAAAAAATATCATACATGTTTCTCTTGGTATTAGGTTTCTCACTTTTTATCCTAAAAAACCGATCTTGATTGAACCGAATTGGTTCAGTTTGAACTGGTTTTCAGTTCGGTTCAGGTCATACTTCTTAAAATTAACATATTTTGGTTTGATTTTTTTTTTTGCCCAAACAGAACTGAACCGGACCATGAACAACCCTATTTGGAAGTAGTTACGATGTATTAACCCAAAAATAAAAAACTAGTCAAAGTCTGATCTATTTTCTCAAACAATTTAAATATGGAATAACATTTTAAACTCTTTTTATTAAATGAAACCATTGACACCTAAAACAATTATTTTAGTTGGTGGAATCAATGTTAATTGACATTTTCCTTTCTCATCTCTCAAACTTATAAACTAAAAAAATTAGAAAAATAATGTAATAGAAAAGAAGGAGTACTAAGGGTCCGTTTGGTAACGAAGTTGCGTCTGTGTTTTATTTAAAACGCAGATGCAACCTGTTTGGTTAACAAAAAAACACAATTTACTGTGTATGGATTCCACGTAAATTTACGTTCGAGATGCAAGAAAAGAAGAAGCAGCAAAATGTTGCTTCTTGCGCACTGTTCATGCTAAATAATTAGCATGAACAAGCAGCATACACTGTTCACACCAATTAATTAGCATGAACAATGTAGCATACACTGTTCACGCAGTGTAGCCTATACTGTTTCGGTCCGACCGGTTTGGTTCAAAACTTTAAATGCATTGAACCATGTCCGACCTAGTAAAATAAAAAATAAAAATTATTCAATGACCCATTGTCGGATGTATTTCATACGTGATGGAATTGTAGATAGTTTAATGGAACAATAAAAAATATTTTATATAAATTATTATTTATTTCATGATGTAATAACAATAGTTAAATTTACAATATTTAAATTAAAAACCATCAATATTAATATATATTTTTTAAAATTATTTTATAACCTCAATTTTAAAAGCATTATTAACCAAATACATTAAACTACTTTTTGTTCAAACTCAATTTCAACCACAGTTTTAACTAAACACCTATTTTTTCAAATAAATCTTAACTAAAAGTATTTTTTATAAAACAACTTTTTTTAAACCACAAGCACAACAGCTACCGCAATACCAAACACATTCTAACTCAAACTTTTCTCACCAAGTAAAAAATCGCCACCGGTCTCTCTACTTCTTTCACATTGATTCTTAATTTTTCAATTGTGCCTTTTTTTAACAAATTGACTTTGATTCTTAATTTTTCGATTGTGCCTTTTCTTAACAAATTGTAAGCATTTGACTACAAAGCTGGACTTATAAAAACTTAATCCAGATAAAAAAAATCAAAAGGATCAAATGAAAAAAATAAAAAATTACACTACTCCACTTCCAATGAAATGTGAGAAAGTAAAACGTATATTTAGTTAAAATAATTTACCCAGGCGACATAGTGTTTTTTTTTAACAGGCTAGGTTTTTCAATCATGAATTTAAGTGTTACGTATATTTTAAAAATATTTTTGAAAAAAAAATATTTTTTTTATTTTTTATTTTAAAATAATTTTTTTTAGTGTTTTTAGATTATTTTAATATATTAATATTAAAAAAATTAAAAATTATTTAAATAAATTTAAAACAAAAAAATCACTTTAAAAAATAAACCTCCCTCGATACTTAAAAAAGCTCCAAGTGGTAATAATATTGCGGTGTAACAGAGCGTAGTTTTTATTGTTAACTGTGAATTACTTTTTTGGAGGTAACATGCAGCCAGTTGGTGACCAGAGACAACGGAGCAACCGGCGTACGTGTTCTCTGACAGGCTTGCACGTTATAGGCAGACAAAGATGGGACCGCTGTCGCATGGGTTAATGACAACATATAATTTGAGTTGACATTAGTTATAAGCTCGACAGGTGTCGAAGTTTAAACGAATTCAAAACCTCAATTCCGTTGTTGTTGTTGTGACGGAGTGGCCGTATACTCGGTCTTATTCATGGCGCCGTTTCATGCCCCTACCAATTTAATAATACATCACGTGAGATCACATATCTTATATTTATTTTTATATTTTAAAAATATTTAAAAAAATAATTAATTTTTTGTTTTTTTTTAAATTAATATTTTTTAGTATTTTTAAATTATTTTGATGCACTAATATCAAAAATAATTTTTAAAAAATATATATTTTAATATATTTCTGAATAAAAAATATTTTAATAAATAACCACAATTACACATTTAAACAAGCTTTTAATGGATTAGCTTGCCCTCCTGCACTGTTCTGTAGAGCTTGATATTTTATAATTTATACAGCAGGATCTAACACTGAGATTATACAAAAATACGGGGAGAAATACAGAGGGAAATCAAGTTGATATTATTTCCCTTCTATAAATCATTCTTCTATGTCAACTTTAAAAATAAAAGTTTATATCTAATTAGATTGATATCAAGTGATAACACAAGATCTCATGTATATCTTTTCACACACACGTATATTATATGAGAATTATCCTAGATATATATACGATCTAAATTTCAAAATCTAAATTGATTTTTATAGATAATTGAAAACAAAACCAAGGAAAAATTAAAAAACAAAAAATGAAACGATTGAGGATTTCTGTAGACCCTCCAAAGTTTACAAAAAAAATTCGATATTCCACTTATTTTTAGAAATCTTTAAAGAAATGTTGTGGCCATTCTGGATTTGTTACTGATCAAAACCAGCAGTACTTCATCTAAATTCGGCCAATACCAAGACACTAAGCGCTGCTAACTTAAGATTAGTAAGGTGTTTTTGACGTAATCATTGATTAATTTGGCCTTGACGGGGATCTAATTTTAGAAAATATCATGAGGTTGGAAATGGGAAATCAAGTAGCTAAGTAGCTATAAGCATCAAAGATCCACACCGTGAATTACAGGGGCGTTTGACAGATTTAATATGTATTTTGTTAATTTTTTAATTATTTTTTTTGAATTATTTTAACTGTATTTATATAAAAAATAAATTAAAAAAAATATTATTTTAATATATTTTTAAATAAACAATATTTTAAAAACCAAGAGCTACTTTACACTTCAAAAACTCTTATTTACAAATTAACTTGTGAGAAAAAGCTAGAGAAGTTCGACCCTATTTATTTTTACATTTCAAAAGTATTTTTGAAAAAAATTAAAATTTTTTATTTGTTTTTTTATTTTAAATTAATTTTTTTTTGATATTTTCAAATTATTTTGATGTGCTGATATAAAAAATAATTTTTAAAAAATAAAAAAATATTAATTTTAAAAAATAAAAAAATATTATTTTAATATATTTTTAAATAAAAAATATTTTAAAAAATAATAAAATACCATGTCGAGGTCACGTGTGGACGTCATTATAATAGTCGGCAAATCTCGCCTTCATAACCAAGCCAACTCTCACCAAAAATAGGAGCCTACAAGAATAGCCAGCCACAAGGACTGCCCTTGCCCTTCATCTAGAATCAAACAACATTCTATTCCTATCGAGTCGAATGCAAGCAAAGCACCTTTAAAGTGCACACGTGTCGTCCTAGCTGGACTATTGAACCACCATGATTGGGGATCAAGTGACACGTAGCTATCAATTATTAAATTCTAGGAAAATTGCGTTTTTCAATTAAAAATATATTAAATATTAACTTTCTTTAAATTTTTTTATCTTTAATATCAATAAATTAATTTTAAAAAAAAATTCAAATCAATTTAATATTATTTAAAATAAAAAAATAATTTTAAAAACATTTATTATATAAAAAACTAAATAACATGAAGATTTCACTATAGCTCTGGACATAGATTACTGTGGATTGTAACAGTAAAATTACATGAGTATAATATGTAATTAAGAGGATCATAAGGGGTGTTTTAGTATTTTTATATTGTATTATTTATTTTTTAATAAAAAAGTTATTAGCGCATGTTTCACATGCCAGTGAGTGGGTGACATCATGCCATTAAAGAGGCGGGTGACACCCTTCCTGGAGGTTAAATTTAGCCATTCGCCGTATCACTAGATGCGTAGTCGTGCTCTCTTCCACATGGTGTGACGTGTGTAAATATATCATGGTTGGATTATCGCCAGTATGAATTATTTGTATTTTTCCTTACTTTTTTCTTTCCTGACAATTAAAATACACAATTGTTTTCTTTTTATTTGTTGTTTGCTTGGTTTTGATATTGATTCTAGATCTAAGATAATTGGGTCTAGCATGGTAGTAATGCGCGTGGGCATGACTATCAAATCCAAGGTATTTAAAACATTTTTTTGTATATTTATTTATTTTTTTTAAAAAAATTGATATCAAAAAGTAATCATCAATATACTTATAAAGTATAAGATACAACATGTCAACCAAGTACTGGACCAGTGCTTTTATTTTTGAAAGTGAGCGAGAGCGAGTGAGGCGTTAGTCACGCCATGTGACTCGAGCCTTTCCCTGTAGGCGTGGTTTCGATGCTCTCATAAAAATAATAGTATAATATTAAAAACGGAAAAAAGAAATTAAATGGGGAAATATAAATATAAGAGAGGGGGAGAATTGCTACCAAAGCGTGTTTTGCAATTAGAAGAAGCATAAGTAGTTAAGTGAGAGAGAAGAGAGAGAGGGAAAAAAAAACAAAACAAAAGAAGCTCTCTGGAGCCGGAGCCAGTGCAAGTGCAAGTGCAAGAGAGAAAGAAACAAGGCAACAAGTTGGAGTTTGGCGGATTTAGTGTCGATTTGATCGAAAGAAGCGAGAGTTTTAAAGAATCTATCTTCTGGGTTTTTCTGCGAGCCACGGACTCTGTCTTGCTGGGTCTTAAGAGTATCTCGTCGTTTATTGAGGCTTTTTAAAGGGAAAAGTGAAAACACTGAGTGTCTTAAAAAAAGGAAGAGAAGAACTTTCTTTGGCTCTGTTTTTTTTGTTGTTAGAAAGAAAGGAAACTGCAAAAATGGAGTGGAGTGCTTGTTTAGATGAATATGAGAAGCTTGTAATAAGGATGACCACTCCCAGGTTAGTTTCTTTTAAAATCTTCATCAGTTTGCTTTTGCCTACTTTTGATTTTTTTTTTTAAAAGCTTTTCTTGAGTTTCTTTGCTGTTCTTGCCTTCTTGTTTGAGTTTCATTGTTTCTCCTGCCAATTATTCTTGTGATTTTCTTCTTGATTTGCAACCTATCTGGTATCAACTGTATAAAATAAACAATTTGTGTGCTAATATTTTTTTTTTTGCTTGGCATCAAAATCTTTACTTTCCATTTTTTTTCCTGAAACTGGTCGCCAACCCCACATCACATGCGGTCTGATTTCAAATCTCCCCTTCAAATCTTTTCCTTTTTTATACCAATTTAAATTAATTTTGAAGACTTGTAATTTTTTTAAATAATTATTTGACTTTGTCTTGTGATTTTCATACCTCTGGAACTTTAAAACCTCTCTTACCAGACTTTTCCAATAATTCCTTAACTTTGCAATTTAAACTCATGTAAAACGCAATTCTTCCCTGACATGGACCTTCCTGTGTTCACAGGGTCGTCATCGACAATGCTGTTTGCCCCAAAGCGACGGTTGTCAAGGTAATCCTTCTACGAAACCCTCAGGGCCACACAAAAGCACAAATCAGTCTTCTTTTAAGTGCTTCAAAAAAATGACTATTCATCGATATTTTCTTCAAAAAAATTGACTAATCATTTGGGATTCTTTTGTTTGGTTTTACAGGTGGATAGTGCTAGAAAACATGGAATTTTACTTGAAGCTGTTCAAGTCCTCACGGATCTGAACCTTTCTATAAAGAAGGCATACATTTCTTCTGATGGACGGTGGTTCATGGATGGTAAGCTTTTTGTTACATCAGCAGCATCTTCTTTGTTGATTTTTCATTTTGGTGCTAACGTGCGCCTGGATACATGCGCACGTTAGCAGTTTCATATCCTTTTGAAGTTCTCTTTTAATTTATTTTTGCTTTTGAATTACGTTTGCAGTTTTTCACGTTACTGATCTCAACGGAAATAAGTTAACTGATAAGAGCGTTATTAACTACATTGAGCAGGTAATTTGTTATCCTTGAATACCTAGTTAATTAACAATTAAATTATGGAAGTTAGTGGTAACTGAAGTGTGTTTCATGTTTTGTATTTTAACAGTCACTTGTTACCATTCATTATGGGAGAAAAACCGGTTCTAATGGTTTAACAGCATTAGAACTAACTGGTACCGACCGGGTTGGGCTTCTCTCGGAGGTATTTGCTGTACTAGCTGACTTGCAATGCAACGTGGTCGATGCTAAAGTTTGGACTCACAATGGCCGGATTGCGGCACTAATGTTTGTGAAGGATTGTAATTCAGGGTCGCCAATTGAGGATACACAACAGATTGATAGAATAGAGGCACGTTTAAGGAATGTTCTTAAGGGAGACAATGATATTAGGAGCGCGAAAACTATGGTTTCAATGGCAGTCACACACACAGAGAGAAGGTTGCATCAGATGATGTTTGCTGATAGGGACTATGAGAGAAATCCTATTTTGCAGCCTAGTGGTGATTCTCCTGTAGTGACAGTGCAAAATTGGGTGGAGAGAGGCTATTCGGTTGTGAATGTTCAGTGCAGGGACAGAACGAAGCTTTTGTTTGATGTTGTTTGCACATTGACAGACATGGAATATATTGTGTTTCATGCCACTATCAAAACATCTGGAGACAGAGCTTACCTGGTACATATTAGTCATCTTAGTATAATGTGTGCCATTTTATAGATGAAGCTGTTAAACCTGATTGTCTGTTTTTGTTCTTACTGAATTCATTTAAATTAATATCTTTCAGGAATTCTACATTAGGCACACAGATGGAACCCCAATTAGTTCAGAGCCAGAGAGGCAACGCGTAATTCAATGCTTACAAGCTGCGGTTGAGAGAAGAGTTTCTGAGGTGATTGTTCTATTCCAATTTATAGTGAGCTTCTCCGTTGGTGATTATGCACTTGTTAGGCCATTATTACAAATGTTAACGAGAATTTTTTTTTGTGTGGACAGGGTGTGAGACTAGAACTATGTACACTCGATAGGCAGTGCCTTTTAGCCGATGTGACGAGAACGTTTAGAGAGAATGGTCTTAATGTGACAAGGGCTGAGATATCCACAACAAGAGACATGGCTCTAAATGTGTTCTATGTAACAGATGCAATTGGTAACGCGGCTGATCCTAAACTAATCGAATCAGTTAGACAAAAAATAGGGATGAGTAGTTTAAAAGTGAAGGAATTGCCACCATTGGTTTACCATCAAGAGGCAGAAAGGGAAGATCAAACAGCAGGGGTTGCCGGGACAGTATTGTTATCGCTTGGAAGCCTAGTTAAAAGGAATTTATACCATTTGGGATTGATCAGATCATATTCTTAAAGTGGGAACATAAAAGACAATTTGGTGTTAGGCAAGAGATTTTTATTGTTCACTGCTCTTTTGCTGCTGCTGGCATATTCTTTGCTTGAGGTTTGGGCTTTTGTGTTGTTCTGTACATGTGGAAAAAGGTGGAGGAATTTGGTGATAGTAGATTAGTTATAGTTGGGTTGGGTTGGGTTGGATTGGATTGGATTGATTGAACAGATGGAGATACAGATCGGAGGCTGCTCCACCATTACTATTATTTATTAAGAGAATGCTTTGTTTGAAGGGGAAATATTTGAATTTGAAGAACAGATGGAAAGTAAAAGGTGTTCGGTGGTAAATAGAGGTTTGCTGAGGAGAAAATTAGGTAGATAGAAAATCAATGGCTTCATATACCTTTCACAGTTGTACATATAACAACCCTTTAATATATTAGTTTTAATAGTTGACTTGGTTTATTCTTTATAAGTCTTATTTAACTCTCTCTCTCTCTCTCTCTCTCTCTCTCCCTTCCATGGATGAAAAAGAAATTAGCATATGGTCCCTACAATTATGCATTAGAAGTTTCCACTGCTTCTCGATGCTCTTTTAAAACTCTTACAAGGATACTTAGGCGCAAGTTGTTAACCATTTTACAACTTGCCTAAATTCATGACTTTATCTTGATTGGGGATGGAAGTTAGAAAAATGGAAAAAACTGATGGCATCAAGTAAAGAACTATGTGATTGTTATCATTCATTGACAGCCTTCTGCATATTTATCAAAGGGTTATTGAGTACTTAGAACTTGGAAGAGCAGCTTACGATGACTTTTCATGATGTAGGTGGTGCGGCATGCATCGACCACTGGCCTAAACCTCATGATTAGTTGAATTTTGCAGACAAAAAGAAGGAGGTGCTTTCTTTGAATTGTTAGTTGAAATGGGGGCACAACCACCAGTTTCTTAGATAGTCCAAGATATGGAGGGATCCGTAGCTTCCCAATTATTCTAGGAACTTCCTGTCATGGCATCAAATAGAAATAGTGACATTAATCGTCCAAATGTCCCAAAAGCTTTCGGGTTGTTTTGGCTACAGCTCTGGTTCGAGGGTGGTGATAATGCTTTTTTTAACTGTGCACCAGAAGAAAAGTCTTCATGTCTCAGCGACCTGGTTCTTACCTTTTCGTGTTTGCAAACCGAGTACGTCTTTTTATGGTCTAAAACAAGCATCAATCAAGTGCTTGGTTTTCTCGCCTTGATACTTTACTTTTGGGACAAGGTTTCACTGGCTCTAATATCAGCTCAGTTGATTAGGTTACTGATGTCTTCACTAAACCACTCTCTTGTATTAGTTTTGATCTATTCACGAAAGACAAGCCTCGTGTTGCTCCTTTGCCCATGTGCTTGAGGAGGGTGTTAGGAGACAAAGTCCTTCTCCTAATCCTTCCACACCTATAAGTCCTAGTCCTGCTACAACTACTAAATCTCCGGCTGGATAGCAGCAGATATTGATTACAAGGTTCGCCTATGGAATTCTTTTAATTGGTTCCGAACTTGGAAAATATCGTGACATATTGGACGCAAGAAGATTATGATTGAATATAAGTCCCTTGCTTGCCATAATATTTAACTGTCAAATATTTTATTTGCAAATTGCAGAAGGAAAGCAGTCAAAGAAGGAAATAGAAATACTTAAAAAGATAATGCAAGACGGCTAGTTGTCTTTACTATGTTTCCATCTGTCGAAGCAAAACAACACGACTGCCGACATAGTCCCTCTCTTAAAAGCAAGTTTTCTTGTTTCAGAACTTCTGATTCGTCTTCTTCCCCAATCCCCCCCGCAATCAAATTTCAAAAGAAAAAAGAAACATTCTGTATATTTCAAGATGCCAAATCCCCTTGACCTTGAGTATTGCATTTCAACAAAAAAAAACTCCCCCAGTATTGCATTCCCTAATTAAATCAATTTTTGCTCTTAATAATAGAATTGAAATTTAATATTAGGTTTTTCTGTATATGATTCTTTATGCTATACCTTTACCAGACTTTTCAAACTGCACATTAACCAAATCATTATAAAATGCTTTTTTAAGTTTCTTACAAGTTCGATGACTATTTTGTTTAAACATAGGTGGTCTTTATTAACTAGTAACTGTAGATGCATATGCTAGCTCCCATGACAGGTCCAAGTGATAGGAATTAAAAAAAAAAAAAAAACTCATTTAGATATATATAGAGGTAACAAGTCTTGCCCCTGTCCTAGCTCGTGATTCACAGCTAATTCTTTTTTTAAATAACATAGTTTATACAAATTACAATTAAATAAATTTTATCTAGTCATAATTGAGAAACGTGAATTTTATAGCTTATCGCTATTTAGAATAACAATAAGTTATAAATTTTTTTATTTGTAAAATGAAAAAAATAAAAAATCATATACATAAATTCAATTTTATTTTTTGTTGTTAATGTTAGCTAAATATTAAGCTGAGAAATTAAGAGTTAGATATAAATTGAAATATATGATTTTATATTGCGAGGAGTCCTTCAATTTTTTTATATTTAATTATATGATAATAATTGTTTTTGTATAAGTAGAGTAATAATTTAAGTTTCATTGAAAAAAAATAATTTTCAAATATGATTCCTTTTTTAATTAATATTTTTTTCACAAAAAATATTTTTTTCTATGTTCTTTATTTAATAAAAACCAAAAGCAATAAAAATAAATATAAAAATAGATAATTTGAAACATAGATGAAAAAGTTATTTCTCTAATTAAAACCCTTTTATTTTATTAAAACGCTCCTCTTTTAAGGTATTTTTATATTGTAATATTATCATAATCATAAAAATAAAAGCAAGTTTTAATTAAAAATAATAATATTATGTTAATCTTTATGCACATATATTAAAAAAATATAACAATAATACACCAACCATGAGTTTTCACATTGAACTTTTTAGCAATGTTATTAAACCCGGCTTGGCAAGTCAACCTAAAAACACATTGATCCTTATTTAAAATCAAATTGAGTGGGAGTTATTTTGATGTGACTCGGTTGACCTGGTGACCTGAATATAATTCAATCGACCTAATCAAAACCTGACTTGACTTAATTTTTCTTTACAAGACAACATTTTTATAATTTTTTTTAAAAATATATTTGTCTAAATTGAACGTCCAATTAATGTTAGAATATTTTTTCAAAATCGTGAGAATCACATACTAAGCTATTTGAAATAAATCATCAGCTCCAAATCTTAATAAACACAACGTGTAAGGATAAAACTAGAGAAAAAAAAAATCAATAATCAAAATAGAAAATGCTTGAAGGACAAAAAGGAAAGAAAAAAGAGAACATTATTCCAATCCAAAGTCTTTTCCCTCATTATGTACAATTAATGCCTGGGAGGGGAGTTTTAGATTTTTTTCTTAATCTTAATGATCATGAAAATAGTTTTTTTGAGTACAAAAGTTCCAAAAAATGAACTTAATGTGACACCATTGAATAATAAGAAAATCCCCTAATTATTGAAAATAAAAGACCTCAAGAGTAATTGATTTTGAGTCATCCGGGTGGATGTAAATACGGCAATTCAGGGATCTTCATCTTCAATGCTAGAGCCTAGAAGTTCTTGGTGGAGCTACCACCAAGCTAGTGGTTCACGCGAGGAAGATAGAAATGGGTTTTTTCCTGTCACTTTTAAGTGAGGTGGGTGACATACAACTAAGAGTCTTGACTTGCGAGTCCAGAAGTCCTGAAAGGGCAAAAGACTGATTCTTGAATAGCAATTTGCATGCATGGTTTCTCCTTGGCCCTGGTTTGCGTGAGCGTGGGGTTAAGACTTAAGACAGCACCTGACTTAACTTACCGGCTAACGTGCCGGTTTAGGCGGGTAACTGAGCTGTCTATCACTGCTAAGAATTAAGAGAAGGTTGCAATGTGCAAGGCACGTGCTTGTTTACAGTTGAAAATCTTCATTGGCTCAGCTTTTAATAGAATCATGGATTTGTTAATTTCTTTCTCTCCGGCTCTGCGTACATGTCGTGGCCTAGTTTGGAGAAAAACTGGACACCAAGGGGATGTTGCCTTGACTTGACTGGGTCTGGGGCTCAAAAAAGCACACATGGCTCCCATATTTTATACATATTTGCTTTTGAATTCTCTTATTAAAATATTAGAAATAGTCTGTGGATTTTCTTCTTTTCTTGAATAGGCAGTAGTCCACAGTTCAAAATAGAAAAAAAAAGAGGACTGGACAGGAGTTTTAAGTGAGCTACCCATCTAATCAACCCTTGCCTAGATTACCGTTTTCTTGCGCTAAATATAGCTAATACCAGTTCAGAAAAGAGAAAACTGGGCAGTCGTTTTGAAGTTTGAAACTTTGAATACTTCGAAGTTTCCTTTATCAAGCTTTGAGAGGTCTTTTTCCTTCTTGGAAGAGAAACCCAGCAATCCTTCCATCGGTCATTGGTTTGTGTCTTTGTGAACTCCAAGGTTGGTGGATCTACTGCACATGTTAACTTCTGAAATTGTAAGATGGAAAAGTTTAGGGCAAACATGTTCATATATCTAAATATATTAACTATTTTTGTTAACTAATCAGTTATTAAGTAATTATAATGAATGTTGCTTTGTACTAACAGCAGGGGAGATTTCATGCGTATGCACGTGCTTACATCATATATTAATTATGTTCATCAATTATTTAGCTGGATAGTCCACACATATTGGACTCAATTTAATTTTGTAATTTATTTGCCAAACCTATGACAGACGCTTATAAAAAAACGAAAAAGAAGAAGAGACCTAGCTATCGCTAGACTAAATTGAACTGGGAAACATCCTTAATTTTTTTTCTTTATTTTTGTGAGTTGTTTTTTTTTTAATAAAAAAACTCTTCTTCTTAAAATAAAGCTTTCAAACATGTATGACATTCCGATGGTACGGCCATTCGTAGAGGCAATTAGAATTATTGACAGTGGATTTGGATAATCAGTGGCTTCTTTACGCTAAAGTGTGGGATAAAGTTGGAAACCGATTCGAATATAATGTTTTGCAGCCCATTTGCAGAAAGAACCATTATAAATCAGCTGCTGCTAATTATATAATTTTAAAGCCAGCTGAAGGCAATATCAGTTCAAAACATTAAAAAAACCATAACAGTGTCAAGCGCTTTAAAAGAGGATCCATGCCTTTAGCAAACCTTATCACGAAGGGACAGGCCAGCATTAGCTACCCCACTAGGCAGCTTAATTAAAAGAGGATTCATGCCACAAGCTACTTGTGCAACGCAGAGATTACGAGTAGAATATTTGCCCAGATGATCCAAGCATTTGTTCCAAGATATTGCATGGGGATTTTTCCGAGTCAGCTCTTAAATCTTTATACTTGCTTAAAAAAACCACATATCCACCCCACATGCGACTCTTTATCCTTACTTAAAAACCAAATATCCACCCCACAAGTGACTCTTTAACAGCCATCACTTTCTTTCCACCTCCATTAATACAGCCATCACTTTCTTTCCACCTCCATTAATATTCTTGATACTAGCTACTAGATTGATTCTTTTCGTGCAAACGAAAAATAAAATAAAATCCTCTTTAATGTCTAATACTATTGTCAAAAGGAGGTGTGTAGGTCCTAATAAAATTTAGATGCTTTTCCGAGTCACACAGCTTACAGATCTAAGATTAAACCTCAAATCAGTCCCTAAACATTCAGTTGGCACACGTTTCACTGTCAGTGCATGCCTTTTCAACGTGGTTTTTTAACACAATTTTTTTTATTTGTAAATCAAAATAATGATGTATATATTTAATTAAATAAATCTAGAATTATTTGTGCAAATAAATATAAAAAGTAGTTGTTAACGGTGACTAAAGAATAAATTAAAATGTTAAGAAATAAATGTAAGTCAATATATTTGATCTCGCAACATAAATTATGAATCCAATTGCCCCAACATGATCCAATAAATTTAAAAGGTGCAAAGGCAACTCGATCAATTAGTAGAAAAAGTGGTTTGATTTCTAAAAAAATTTTAAAATGATCTTTTTTTAATATTAAACCGACGACATATATGTTAGATTGACCTGGACTTCATGACTTAACCCATCAAATCTATAACTTAGATGATAGACCCAACTAGACTTAAAAACTTTATTTAAATTATTTTTTACTTAATTATAAAATAACTAAAATACATACTTATAAAATCAAGCACAAACCATGTATTAGGATGTTAGCTTGAGACTAGAATAACTAAATAATTTATGAAAATAAATTTAAAATCAAGAAAATATTAAAGGACGAGATTAAGAAATAAAAAACAAAAATGAAAGAAACAAAGTGGGGAAATTAGAAAAAAAAAATGAGAAAAATTCATCTCCTTACCCCCAAATCTTTTGAAGTTGTATGGTAATTCGTACGTAATTTAAACAAAAATATTGATTATATTTATGCTTAATAAGAAGGGACAAAGAATAAGTTAAGATAGTCGTAATAATGGCATGAAAAACAACCAAACACACACACACACATATTAATTAATGTGTTTTGTTTTGCTTAAGATAAGTCATTTGCTTTTAATTATATAATCCCACTAATCTATTCTTCTTGAACGCAGTTTTTTGCTATAGTTTGCTGGGGAATCCAACAGGCAATTGCTTTATAATAAGATTAGAAATTTTGTTTGCCATTAGTTGTTTTCTTTTGCAAGCAAGAATCTCTTTAATTTTATTCTTGCTTGGAGCCTTTTCTAGTTTCATATAGCTTTTCATTCCTGTTTATGCAAAATGCACTGGAAAAGCATCTATTACATATGAATCTTACGACGCTTGCCTTAGCTTCATCATAGTTTCTAGCAAAAATAGTAAGGACTCTCACTTTTCTCTTCCCCGTTCCCTTTTTTCTTTTTGCAAAGGAGATTCCATTAATCGACTTGGAAAATACTCGTATAATGCTAAAAACTATGATTAGTTATTACCTAGGTGTCAATAAGTAGCAGCAAGTGTCTATATATGAAGAATATCTCCTCAATGTATCATTCTAGGCGAATACAATATGTCGTGTCATGGTGGCATTTTCCTTTAATCAATCTCTCCCCTCGACGTATCTCATTCTTAGCATGTTTGGAATATGTGAATTTAATTTCATTTATAGAGTTAAAAATCAATTCTTATATTTGAAATCCTTTTTAGATTATTAATTTGAACTTCAAATAAAATTTAATTCATAAAAAATAAATCATGAAGTGAGACCATTTAATTTGACACCATAATTCCTTTTAGAATTAGCATGGAAAGTAACATTTCAAAAATATCCATCTATTTCTTTCCTTTCAAAAAAATAAAAACGTAGACTGTGTAGTAATAATAATAATAATTAAAAAAAAGGCAATTGTGTGGGGGGTTTGGTTTTCTAACGTTCCTTTTCTTTTCATTTCTTTTTATGTTTTCATGTTGAATATTGCAAGTAATTATCAAGTTTATGGTTTGCAACTCTTGTGTTACATTTGTTAGGAAATATATCCTTTGGCCAATCAATTAGTTAGTTTTATATATATATATATAATATGCTAATTTTATTTATATAAACATATTTAATTTTAATAAAAAAATTTATTTATCTTTAATATACATTATATAAATACTTAATTAATGAATCTATAATAAAAATAAAATTTTTAAAACAAAAATTCTTTATAAAAAAAATTATGAAGTTATTATAATTATAAATTTTTTATAACATGACACATAAAATAAAGTAATTCTTTTTCAAGTAGGAACAAAGGTTCTATTCCCGTCATTAATACTTGACTAACTAGCTGCTTTGTTAATAATGTTGGATATTATTTTTCTTACCTAGTTGTCTCTTTTTTTTTCTTTTTTTCTTTTTTTATAAAAAAAGAAGATAACTGGGTAAGTATCTTAACCAGCAAGGTTAGGACTTGATTGACCAATTAAAATAAAAGAACTTCTCAAAGTCAAATTATATTCTTAATTTATTAAATAAACAACTCATCATTTATATAATAGTCTAGCAAATTCATCTACTACTCGTTGACAAAACAAGAAGCTAGGACCTAGGAGGACAACATATTGAAAGGCAGGGAGCCAGGGATAGTTACTATGCTTACATTTTTAGCTAACATAGAACGTAGTTTTTTTTCTAAATATTTCTAGAACGGCAACTGCGCAATAGTGTGCGTAGCTAGCCATCACTATGTTGTTCCAATTTTGCTGCATGTCTCTAAAGAGATGAACAAGTAGCTCGCCAGCTATATTAACTCAATTAATTTTGTTAATTAATTAGTTTATCATTCCATGTATAATTAGAGATGATAATTTCATTTATACTCGGTGGATGCTAACCCGAATATCTATAATTTCTTCATTTAATATATATATACACACACTTTTTATTTTATTTTATGATAGTATTGAATACTAAATATTCATATAAATACTTGAAACCTTATAAATAATAGGGTATGTAAATTTAGAATTTTTATCCATTAAGTAATAGAATATAAATATAGTAAAAATCCCATCCGTGAATACACATCATCATTCCAATGTATAAAACGCCTAACTTATCTCGACAGTTTGCTTAAGAATCTTGGAAACTAAATGTTCTCTTGTGCTTGTAACCGGAATCTATCCAAATGCTTGCTTTTGGACTTTTGTAGTTGTAATTTGTTCATGCCTGTGCCGTTGAATTTTCCAGCTGATGATGGAAGAAGGTTTGTAATATTTTTAATGGAATGTTCCAAAACGATGCTTTGTCATCTAAATGAGACCTTATAATAGAAAGAAGATATTCCTCACTGGCCATCAGTTGAAATCATCGAATGATGCTACAATAATTGGCTTCCCTGTGCCCTACCTTCTTGTCATATGGCACATCACATGTTAACGTTGCTCGTGTCATGTAGGGACTCCTTTTGTCTCCCTGTGAAAAGGATCGAACTAGTTGATCGAGCTATATATATATATATATATATATATATTTTTTCCGAGTTGAATTAATAGCCTTGGTGATGCAAGTATGCTGGGGATTTTCAAGTTGGCCATGGATAAGTAGACTCCATGCATTCAATGCTTCAAAATCTGCTAGATAAACATGATGAGAGCTGACAAATGAACTCTTTAATGATCAAAAAAGAAAAAAAGAAAGAAATCTGCAGTGATCCATTATTTCCAAAGAAATAAAAATATTAATGTTAATAAAACACGACAGAGAGTTGAAGTACTTAGTGGTTCTCTTTGGAGGAAAGGGGAGCAAGTTGAAATGTTAGGGAAGAACTAATTAAGGGAATCATTCAACAATAAAGATTGAATTTTTTTACTTGATCTTTCAGATATTTGCTTAACAAAGGCTAGAGCAGAAGAGATTCTAGGAAATTGGTCGGGCATCGAGATCGCTGGCCTCAAGTTAGAGCCTGTAATTTTATCTAGCGAGAGCACAAATCCAATATTGCGAAAGTGCTTAGGCCTCTTAAAGGCCCTAGATATGGGCCATTTTACTTTTTATAACATTAATGGGCAGTTAGATGTTTAAGCCTTTTTAAACCAGGAATGTGTCGGGAAACAGCTGTTAGCTTACTGAATTGGGCTGGGTATTTGCCTCTTGAGACCAGGAATTTTGGAAGGGGCCGACAGGAACCCAACGTAAATTTTCGCATCAAGGAAGCCTGTCAACTGTTTGTTCTGATTTGGCATTCGAGGTATAATAAAACATGAAAATATATAAATTGGTGGAAATTTATATCATGAATCTGATTCGTATGGCTCAGAGAAAAGGTTTTTTGTTTTTTTAACTAACGACAAAACGGATTGATTGTTAGGTACACTGCCAATCATCATTATCATTATAATTGTTATTCAATCTAAAGTTTACCTTGATGGTCAAAAACCGTTTATTTTTAATTTTGACCTTCCGAACCTTAGCATTAAAAGCAATAGAAATGTATTTATTTGATTAAACTAACTGTATCTGATATAGTTTGTGCATTCTTGAAATTATTAAAAAAAATCTTAATTAATGTTTAAATTAATATATCTTTAATTGTTGAAAATAACATCTACTATTGTTATTCACATAACCAAACTTACATAGTAATTTTCTCCCTTTTCCTCTCATCCTACCATAGATAGTACCTTTTAAAATAAAAGATGGCTTTGAATAATGATGAGCTCAAAATGTATACATGTTTTATACCTCGTTTATGTTTATTTAGTCGTTACTTTTTCATATTTCTTATAAGTTTAATTTTTTTATTTTGTTTTTGTATTAGGTTTGAATGAAGAATAGCAAGACATGAAGTTTTTTGAAGTAAAATTGAAAATCAACAAGAACTTTTTCTTCTTCAATTATCTAGAATGGAAAGAAAACAAAGGAAGAGATATTTTTAGAGAATCATGCAATTTTCTATTTTTTGGAGCATGCCTTAGTATTTTGGATATAACTTTCTTTCTAATTGGGGATTTCAAATTATTCTTATGGAAATGAAAAGGATAACTCAATGGGCTACAATTATTATGTTTATTATTTGGTTTAGATAAAACTAGATAAATGATTCACACTACGCTGTAGATTAGGTTAAATTTTTACTAATGTAAAAATAGATGTTCATGTGATATCAACATTTCAAAAAAAAAAAAAAGAAACATCTAAGAATTTAGTAACTAAAAAAGATTGAATGTGTTGTGAGATCAGTGATCTAGAAAGAAAACAAAAACAAAACATCATGAATCGAGCATCTAATACTTACTTTCACGTAATTTTAATTTAAAACACGTTTGATTTCACAAATTACTTTCATAAATTGCAATAAATAGAATATGGATGAAATTGAAAAAAACACTTGATTTCACAAATTATTCTAAATTTTAAAACTCACAATAGAGAGAATAGGGATGAAATTTTAAGTACAATAAACCTTAGGGGCTGATTTGAGTTTTTTAAGGCTAGCACAAAAATCAAGTAGGAAAGAGGAGGGAAAAAAAAGAAAAAACAAAAGCCCACACGCGCCACCTCATCCACCATTGAGCTACACATGCCACTTATTTGTGGAGGGGATGCCGGGAGACTTTGCTTGCCATCCTGGAATCATGATTTTGGCTATCGGATAGTGCCACACGCGTAGTTAAAAAGCAGCGAACATTGTTCATATTTTTTTTTTACCAAAATATCTCATTGCCTCTAATGATACTCAATAACTACAAAATCTCCACATTTATATGACAAAAGAACCACTGAGTCAAAGATAATTTTTTTTTTAATTTTCATGGGTAATGAAGTAACTTACTTTTTTAAAAATTAATTGAAAGACTATAAAGCTCATTAACCCAAGTTATTTTTTTTTGTTTTTCAATGACAATTAAGTAATCATACTGTATAAAGAAAATGCAAAAATATCATTTAACCCCTTTTTGTTTTTTAGTAATGATCAATGTATCTTGTGAAAAGACTCACCAACCTCTGAACCTAAGCCCTCTTAATTTGTTAAAAAAGTTTATTATTTTCTATTTCAATTTATAGATTCAAATCTTGAATCAAGAGAATTATTAAATTTTCAAAAATATCCTTTATTATACATATATAAAAAAAGAGTCGTAGTCTGATGGCATTAATAATGTTTCCATCTTCGTAGCCTTACAATAAAAAAGATCTTGTTCACCAAATATAAAATGAAAAGAATCGCAAAATTAATGATGTTTCTAACAAACTCGGCTGTTAATGGACCATCAAGCTTTGGATGAAGAGCTCTACCGCCATGAATCATGCTAAGAGGATGATGAACCAAACGATGCAGAAAGAGCATGAAATGACTCTTGCCATGGTCCAAAGGACTTTGATCACTGCATGAATATCCTGCAAAGAAACCCCTCATGATATCTGATTTTTTATTCAGAAAAAATTAAAAACCTTGAATCTCTCTCTTTCTCCATTTATTAAACTAGAGTAAAAAAACATTTTCATCAAGATCTAACCTAGATTGCAACAACTCATTTGACTGATATTTCAACTTATACTGACTATACTTCCAAAACACAAGCTTGTTTAAAGATGGCAACAATGTCAGTGAAATTAGGTTAGATTTGACTAACTATTGCCGGTGAATATTTTTCCAAAATTTGCGATTTTGTCAAGCCAATATAACCCACAATAAATGGAGAGCCGGCACCGAAGAAAATAAAAATCATTTTTTTATAATTATAAAGACAGAAAGCAAAAAAAAAAAGTTTTTTTTATTTCTTTTTAACGAAAAAGTTATTGATTTATGTTCCATCTCCATGAGATTCCATTTTTTGACATGGACGTCCAATATAAGCACCACTAACTTCAAGTGGTAATTTCTTTATATCGAATTTGGAGATTTTTCTTATTGTTAATTCAAGTTTTCTCTATCCCATTACTTAAATTAATGCACAAGTTAGGTCTGATTACCGACCAGTATTTAAAATATTAGTATATAAGCATGCAAAAAGAAATAAAAAGAAATAAAAAAAGAAAGTTGTGGAAGTTAATATACATCGAGGTCATCACCATATTTATTCAAATGCTCAAGCAATTTAATAATTAATTGGTTCTTATCTACAGCTGGTTAGTTTATATATTTTTCTTGTTTTTGCTAACTAATAATTTAACCCTTGTTCAGAAAAGATGCCTTTTAGTTTTGTTTGTGAATATTAAAGCTGTCGTTAATACCATTTTTTTAAAAAGGTCATATGTTGTGGTCCCGTGAAAGAAGAATAAACTAATTTTATGATATGTGATCCCTTCTATTTTTCCTATCCCACGTGTATATATATATATATATATATATAATAAAAGATGTGGTTTTCCTATGGAATTATTGTTTATTTTATATTAAAGCTAATTACTTTTGATTTATTAGGTAAGAATAAAATTGAGAGAAGAGGAACCAAAATAAAAAAGATGTTAAACATGGGTGGCATGCCTGGAATTTTATAAAAAATACACTTAAGTTCTCAATCTTTAAAAATAACACAATTTATACAGTGTATGTCCCTTTATATTTAAAAAATCACTTTTGTTACAAAAATTTATTTGTATTATTTTTCAATCTATGATTCAAGAAAGGAAAGGGAGTGGCTAAATTCTGACAATGAGAGAGAAAATCTTCGTTCAAGTCATTTCCAACCATTAAAATGGATTTATTTTTTGTTTCCACATGTTCTATGTTATGTGATGGGTTTGTTGATGGTGTTTTAGAGTCTCAATATTATTTAAGAAATATATCTAAGTCGAGAAAAAGATAAATCTAACTTGGTTTGATTTTGGGTTTTTGGATTTTTTTTTTAGGGATTTTTGAGTTGATTTGTAGGTATTCTAAGGGTGTTGGTGAGGTTGTTTTTTTTGTTGTTGTTGTTGAAATAGCTTTAAAATTGTGTTTTTCGAGCAAAAAAAATATTGTCCTATTTTTTCAGCCTCCACAGTGGTAGCTGAAATCTAGGCTTTCAGATAACACGTCATTTATGTAATTCTTTTTTAAAATAGATCATCAATACCTTGAAAAAAAAAAGCTCAGGCATGTTATCTTGGGCTTGAAGGCCAACATACGAACCCAAGTTTTTCCTTGCAATGGCCCAGGCGTGTTGACCAAAGACCAGTGTGTTTAGACTCTTTTTTGCCATAGCCCGAATCACATGTTTAACAAGTTAAGCCACAACACCTGGGCTATTATGTTTTTTTAATTGATACATTTTTTAATGTTTTTTTTAATAAATTTTAAATTTATATTTCAATTAATATCATTCGTCTGAGATTTTGTTTTGTTCACTTAATCTTTTTTGGATATAGATTTTTTTAATTTTTTTTTGTATATTTAATTTTTGAAGAAATTTTTCTGATTCATCGATAATTTTTTTATATCTTTTATATAGATGAACTTTATTTTTTGAAAAACAAATTTTCTAATATGTACAGCCTTGCATAATATTTTTTTCTCTTTTATTTTATTCAATCAATTTAATGTGTGTATCTATTTTTATTATTGTTTGACCGAATAAAAAAATTATTTTGATAAAAAAATTTAGCAAACACAACCGAGTAAATATTTCGTTTTATGAGATTAAATATCTTGATTTACAATTGTCTTTTAATTTTTACAATTTTATTGTTAGTTATTATTAATGACTCTTTTTTCATTTAATAACACATATAATTGTGGATTTATTTGATTATAAGTATAAACTTTTTTATTTGAATTTAAAATTGTTTTAACTATAAAATATATTTGGAAAGCCTTCATATATAATTTTGTTTTTGTTAGAAAAAAAAAATCTAATGCGCCACAAATCAAGGGTAAAATAGTTATTGTGTGTCTATATATATTAAACGGTACAAAAGTAGTTAACGTTTGGTAAGGAAACGAAATAATGTGAGCAATAATTTTACCCAAAGGCTACAAGTTTTTCAGAGTAGGCGCGACAAGGGTGTAGTTGTGTTTTTTTCTTTTCTTTTCTTTTCAAGTCAAGTGTGAAAGTATAAAACTAATTACATCTTGTTTATTTGGTATTATAGCGGTGATTATTTTTTAAAATATTTTTTATTTAAATATATATTAAAATAATTTATTTTTATTTTTAATAATTTATTTTTAATATCAGTATATTAAAAAAATCTGAAAATACCAAAAAAATATTAATTTGAAAAAATAAATAAATAAAATTTAAATTTTCTTAAAATTGCTTCGAAATGCAAAAAAAAAGAAGCTTACGTAATAGTTAGCCAAGAGAAAAATAAATTAGTTTGATCTCAGCCTCTTCAACAAAAAGAAAAAACCCACATGCATCTTACTAGATAAGTGGTCCGTCCACACTCATCCAATGTTAGTCAGACAAAGTGGTTTGGCTTAAGACTTGCTTCGTCATAAGTTAGGTAAATTTTTTATGTAACTTAATGACAATGAAGTGCCGTTGATGTCTTCTAAAGCAAAATCTAAAAAAAATTTAAAGAAGCTTAATTTTTTTAAAATCTAATATTGAAGGATAAAATTAAAAAAAAAATAGTGTAAAAAATATTCTTAAAAATATTCAATGTTGATCCAGGTTAACATTTTATACTTGTGACCAGGGTCATGAGATTGGAATCATCGCATATAAAAAAATAATGAAGTTCAATTCATAATCAATCCAACGTTGAAGAATGAAATTAAAAAAAAAGGAGAAAAAAAAGCACTAAACGAATAAGGATCAATCTGATATAAAAATAAAATGTCAAGTGATGAAATTGAAAATTAAATTTGATTAAAAAAGGATATAAAAAAATAAAAGCAATTAAAAGAATGAGAACTAAACGCAAAGAGATAAAATTGAAAAGCAAATCAATCAAAATAGGATCCAAGATAAATAAAAAGCAATCAAAAGAATAAAGATTGCAATTGAAAAACAAAAAAAAAGGATGCCAATTAAAATTTGGCTGGGTCAGGAGAGAGAAAAAAGAGGGGAGAAAAAAATCAACCGTCATTGAATTACCATAAATCCCATTACATGCATTGCTCCATAAGATGTATCACCACTAGATGCTTTGAACGATATGTCAGTTGCCTATTTTTAGCTATTGGAAGGCACCACATGCTCCACTCAAATAGTAACGGAGCTTTATACATTGGCATGTGCCAACAACTTTTTAATTTTGATAATATTTTATATCTTTAAAAATAATGAATTGCCCATGAGACTCCTCATTAGTTACAAAAAAAACAGGAATAAAATGACAAAAAAACCCCATAAGGCAGGCCTAATTCTTTTTGAATTTAAGGTTAATTTAGTCTTTTAAATTCTCAAATTAAACTGATTTTCTAAAAATGCCCCTTAAACTAATTAAATAAAATTTGCTTTTAAAGATTATTCAATAATTTTACCATATAAATAAAATGTGAGATGATTAGATGCCTTCGGTGAATTTGGCAATGGCAATTTGATCTAATAGAAAATAAAATAACATATTACCCATCAAATCAAGTTAATGATTTTATGTAATAAGTGCGAAATAATAAACTCTGTTTAGCTTTTGTTTTAATAAAAGAAAAAAAGAAAAAAGAGGACGGTGATATTTCCCTGTAAAGAAAGAGTTGGGCGAATTTCTTTATAAAAGAAAAAAGAGCGCATGGTATTAAGTAATAAGATACGTACTGAACCTCCTGGTAAAAAATAAAAATAAAAATAAAATAATGAAGAGATGGATTCCTAGTAAAGAAGATGATGTGCTCCCTCTAAAGCTGCTAAGACTTGATCTTAAATTACACTCTGCTACAAAAAAATAAAATAATCTTAAATTCGTTCAAAAATATTGTTTGTTCATAAGAAAAAAAAAACAAATAAACAATTGAATTATAGGCTTATCAATGCATTTTTGAACATCGGTTCATCACACCCCTGTACAAAAATATTTTACTATAAACCATTTAATAGGTGATCCAGTAATAAAAACTTGGTATCAGGAGCTTTGTTTTCCCTATGATTTCATGTTCGAGTTCTATGGTTGCTAATATGATGGCCACTGGAGATTTACATGGTCGTTAATTTCAGGGTCTGTGAGATTAATTAAAATACGTATAAACTTACACCCATGTTAATAAAAAT
Source organism: Populus trichocarpa (assembly GCF_000002775.5). NCBI lineage: Eukaryota > Viridiplantae > Streptophyta > Magnoliopsida > Malpighiales > Salicaceae > Populus > Populus trichocarpa. Next base: position 13,850,501 of record NC_037287.2, on the reverse strand, counting down.
AAAAAAAATATATTGATACATCTTTTGAAAACTGGAATATCACACACTCCTAGAATAAAAAGAAGAAAAACCTAAATTTAGAAGAAGAAGAAGAAGAAGAAAGTTTTGCTTATTATTTGATTCTCAAGTAGGGTCCAGCTAAAAAAAGAGAGAGGCAAATAAGGAAGCAGTTGAAGATCTATCTGCTCGCTCCCCATTCATCAGGATGCATGGCAAATCCATGAGAACAGCTTTCATCATCAATCCTTTTCACGGCAGCATCATCATGGACAGGCAAAGGGAACAATACAAGAGCAAGAGAATGAAAGCCATTTTGCATAAGCAACAAAGGATTGCATCACTGTGCTCTCTCTTTTTCCGTCGATGAAAGCCATTTTGCAGAAGCCATTTTTCATGTTTTTGCTTGTATCCGATAAAAGCTTACCAGGCCCCATAAAAAAATAAGGACATGCTTGCCTTGAGCCAATCTCCTCCTTCCCTTTTCTAGACAATATATATATTTTTTAATTTCCCTGGCACCTTAATTTTACTTGCCATTCACTCAAAATTAAACAAAAGAAAAGAAAACTGCTAATAAAATGATGGCAATAATACCATCTCTTGTCCCTTTCTCTGTCGAAAATAGAAAAAAATAATGAAAAGAGAGGATAGAGAAAGAGAAAGGAAAACCCCTCCCACTTTCCGCTTTATTTAATTAATTAATTAATTTATTTATTTTTCCACCAGATTCCAACCAAAACATCAATATCTTTTATAATCTATCATAAAATACAATTCTACAATAATCATTACGCGCGCACGCACATTTATATTCATCAATGCCAACTTTCTTTTTGTTATTAAATTCTTTCAAATTGCAATTCTTATTATTGTTTTTCTAATCATATTTCGGACAGACTTAGGAAGGTTAAGAACTAAATTAGCCCAACAACAACTAAAAAACAAAACAAACTTTTCTATTATTTTTTATGACAGAGAAAAAAAAAAAAAACCATTTTCCAATCCAAACCACCCCCACTAATTCAAAAATCCAAATTCACTTTCACAGCTTAAATCCAATCTTTCCTTCTCCTCTCATCGCCCTCTTTACTCCAAAAAAAAGAATAAAAATTTAAAACACAAATTTTCTTTTCCTTGTGCTTTTTTCCTTAAAACCTCAGTTAAGTTCTGTTTCTGCTTAACCTGAGCTCTCTAATCTCAGAAATTAAGCTAAAAAAAAGCTCAAGTTTTTATTTATTTTTTCTTTTTTCTTTCAAGATTAATTTCTCCTGTAAAAAGCTCTCTCTTCTACCTCATACTCAGCTTTCCTTTCATTTTTTTGTTCCTTTCTGGGTTTTAAATTTTGGAGCTTGTTTTTTTCCTCTTAAAAAGGATGATTTTTTTAGGTTTAATTCTCAATGAAAATTTGAACTTTTTTAATATTTTGAGATGATTTGAGCTCAAAATCAAAATGAGTTTTTAGGAAAGATTTTCATAAAAGAAAAATCTCCTTTAAAGGGTTTAAGCATGGAAACAACTGTGAGTAGTAACAGTGGTGGCGCGGGGGTAACAGTGGTGGCATCCGATGCTCCTTCAAATTACCAAATCGCTCCTAGGTCCGACAGCAACCCGAATTCAACACCTGGATCTGCGCCACCTGCTCCGCCGCAAGCTCCGCCGCAAGCTCCACCTCCCCACCCGTCGCCCGCGGCGGCGACTATGCCATTGAAGAAGAAGAGAGGGAGGCCTAGAAAGTATGGTCCAGACGGGAGTGTCACCATGGCTTTGTCTCCGAAGCCGATTTCGTCGGCGGCTCCAGCACCATCTCCTCCGGTGATTGATTTCTCAGTTGTGAAGCAAAAGAAAATAAAGCCAGTGAGCAAGGCCAAGTTTGAGCTGGAGAATTTAGGTAAGGAACGGAGAAGTTTGTCAATTTATTTATTCCCTTTTGAGCTAAAGTGTTTTTTGTGCTTAAAGTTTGAATCTTGGTAAGAAACTTGACATTTTTATAGGTAACCTTTTGAGCTTAATTGTTTTTGTGCTTGTTTTAGGTTTTAAGTTTGGATCTTTGATGTTTTTATATGTTGTTTTTTGTGTTGTCTGTTTCAATGTTAGAGAAAGTCGGGTGGTTTTTAGTACAGGTTCTGTGAACGTGGGACCTGTGAAATGATGCTTCAGTTGAGATCTTGATATGTGTGTTTGAGTGTGTGTGGTGGGTTTAGAAAGAGAACGAGGGTATGTGAGTTGGTGTGTGGTAATGAGGGAATCTTGTTATGAGGGTGTTATTTTGGCACTTATGAACCCTTTTTTGGGGAAGAGAATTTGTGGAAGGTACTGTTGTTGGGTACTTGCTAAAAGACCGGTAAAGGTCTGCTGCTGTGTTATGGTTTAAACAAAATTGGAATAGAGAGATCTCACCGATTTCCTTCCTAAACAATGGAGGAAGTTTTTTTAGTTTCCATGTTTTGCTGATATTTATGGTGGTTCTGTTTACCGTGTTTTGTATTCTGGATATTTTTGTGGCTAGTTTTTAGATTCTTGTTCCTTATGCTGTGTGATCATTTCCTGCCAAATGGGTCTGGATGTAAGTTGCCGAACTTGGCCTCTTTTATCATGGTGGGCTGCTTGCTCACTTGCTGAAATTGGCCTTCTCTCCCCGAGCAGTTCTCAAGGTTCTTAATATCCATGTAGCTACTACATGAATCATATAGAAGAGAAGAATTGTGGTCAACTGTGACTAAGCACGCACAATCTAGTTACGTAGTTGTGAGTTTTGACTTCTTATCTCTTCCATCTCCGGTTGAGTTGGGCTACTTGGTTGCTTCCTGGAATACAATTTTCTAGCTTAGATGATAGAGAGCGAAGATGGGAGTAATTATTTTGTAGTTCTCTATCGACCTGGGTAACCAGCTTCATGGGTGCTGCATTACTTGGAACTTTTTTCAAATTGCAGCAGAGACCATAAAATGCATGGCTGTCTTTTGAACATGTCATCAGTAGAATGAAGTGCCATCTATTCCCAACAAGCCATTGACAGTTTACTTTAGGCAAGACACTTCATTTCTTCATAGTTAATTGAAAATTTGCATATTATTTATCAAGTAAAAAGGGTTTTGCTTGACATTTTCTATAATCCCTCCTCAATTTACCTGGTGTTTGATTATTTCACAGACAAAATCCATGAGTTTGAACTCTTGAGACCACCTCTACTGGGCAGTCTAAGCTCATGAATGATTATCTTGCTACCCCTTTAGCAACAGTGCTTCAATTTCTGGCATTCCTGTTTTCTTTCTGTTTTCAAGTAGCAGTGTTGAATCTGATGCATAGAATTGAGATTCCTGCTCATGAGTAATCAGGTAGCTTAGATGGTGCATTGGTTTTACCCCCCTTGGAGGATTGTTCCATTTGCATGAAACACCATAATAGCTTTACATAATTATCTAGAAATCGGGTCATAAGACAATATCCTTAAGCCCTTCTCTTAATTAGAGAGATTCTGTACTTAGAGAGGCTCTTCTTTTGCTATGAGATGGCTTTGAGCTTTTCCTTTGGTTGTTTGAGTTAGTTACCTACACCCATGCCCTATAGGTTGAGGAGCCTTTAACAACTGTTGCTGAGAACTTCTGCCTGGAGGTTGAAGAGTCCCCAAATATCTTTATGCTGGTACTCAAGTCATACCAGTTATTGATGCATGAGACTTTTCTATGATTATGCAATTTTTAAGTTCTTGATGGTCTGCAGAAATGTCACTTTTTTTTATTGGTAATGCTGCCTTAGAAAGCAATACGAGCTGTTTTTCTCTGGCCATGCCACCATAAGGTTTCATGTAGTCTTTTTCCACATCAATGGGGTCTCCTATTGCCGAAAAGGCCACCCTAAATATGATGTTTTGCCTGCTTTTCTTTTCAAAGCAAGAATTCTGAATTTGAAATTTCTGAAATTTTCTGCCTTGGTTTTCCTATTACCTTTGAGGTGCATTATGTTGCTTGAAGTCTGTGAATTGAGATTCTGATTGCGGAATGAGAATTTCCGTGTCTTGGTTGCTGATGCTTTGGCAATTTGATCTTCTAGGTGAATGGGTTGCATGCTCTGTAGGTGCAAATTTTACTCCCCATATCATCACAGTCAATGCGGGCGAGGTACATAACCACTGAATTTTTGTATTTATTTCTAGTATTGACATTGCATTTTTTTTCCTTTATGGCCATTTGTTCGTATAAGTGCAAACATAACATGAATTTCGTGTTAAAAAACTGTCGCTGGGATTTGAGCAACTGTAAACATTAATCAGGATGTCATATATTTCCAAAATAGAGAAGGCAGAAAAAATTGATTAAAAACTTTGCTTTATGTAACATTCCCTGATATCCGGTGAAATAGCCTGGAAGTTGCAAAAACATTATTTTTTGTCATAACTTCTGAGATTGAATTATATGTTTTCCTATGATTCAAGGATGACTTACATAAATAGATTATCATTTTGGTTGTTTAGGATGTCACAATGAAAATCATATCATTTTCCCAACAAGGTCCTCGAGCTATATGCGTGCTCTCAGCTAATGGTGTGATCTCCAGCGTTACACTTCGTCAGCCTGACTCTTCAGGGGGTACACTAACATACGAGGTGATGCATTTTATCCTTCCTTATGTACAATGATTTCTTTAAAACAATGGTTTGCCTTTACCTTAAAGGTGCACTTCTGTACAAAAGTTCAGCAACTGCACTTCTACATTAAGAGTTTCTAACAATTCTAATCAGGAAATCTGTGTCATTCAACTCTTTATAAAATGAAAAAGAAACATATGCTTGTGGTTGGTGATGTGTTCCATGCTGGGATTCATCATAAGCTCTTGTTTAGAATTAATTCTCTTCTCCTGCTGCTTTTTATACTTGGGTTACGATGCTGGTTGTTCATCTAAAATAAAGGTCTTAGTTTAAACCTTTAGAAGTTCTTCAAAAGTGGATGTTAACATGGTCCTGGAGTCACATTTGTAAAGTGGGATCTTTATCTACTTTGCTCCTCCTCTTACTGGTGCCCTTTGAACTTGTAAACTACTTTTCCTCACTAATTCAATATTGGATTTGTAATAACACTTTAGGACCATTTGTTAACTACCTAATCCTAGCACCTCACGTTGCTTGTACTTTTTTATTTTTAATATCTATTTATCAATCTTTTCCCCTTGATTTTTCCAGGGTCGCTTTGAGATATTGTCTTTATCTGGTTCATTTATGCCCACTGAAACTGGAGGAACAAGAAGCAGATCTGGTGGGATGAGTGTTTCATTAGCAAGTCCTGATGGAAGAGTTGTGGGTGGTGGAGTTGCTGGTCTGCTGGTAGCTGCAAGCCCCGTACAGGTTGTTTTTCCAATTTAACTGTTCTCCCCAATCCCAGTGCACTATCTAAACTGTGGTGTTAAACCTATGTCAGAAGTAATAATCATCATGGATGGCTTTTGAGACAGAGTTTGATATTCCTTTTCCTTTTCTTCTTGTTAATTGATTAGGTTGTAGTAGGTAGTTTTCTGGCTGGGAACCAGCATGAGCAGAAGCCAAAGAAACAGAAGCATGATTCGTTATCAGGTGTCATGCCGACTGCTGCCATTCCTATTTCTATTGCTGATCCTAAATCCAACTTCTCATCTCCCTCATTTCGAGGAGATAGTTGGTCTCCTTTGCCTCCGGAATCAAGGAATAAGCCGGCTGACATTAACTTAACTTTGCCAGCAGGGTAATGGGGTTCACCTCAATTGTGCATCAAAAGGCTTGTCACTGACGACAATGGCATTCAACCTCCAATCTTATAATCTCACCTTCAAGTGTTGTTTTATCTGTAATTTTATCAACAATTTATCAGTACTGGCATGTCGATTTTACCTATTTTGTTTTTCAGGTAGAATTTTAGTTAGCTGATTCGTTAGGCCCCTGTTGCTGTTGTGCCATGTAGAATAGCTGATGTAATATTTACCCCCTAGAGTTGCCTTTCTCGGGATTGATGGACTCTTGCAAATTGCTGTTATTTCTAACATTTCATCTACTCTTTTTAAAGGCTGCTAATGTTGCTCTGCGTGATGCAATAGTGCAACTTCTTAGAAATAGTTGTAATGGCATTTTCAACTATTTTTATAATTTTTTTTCTCGTTATGCTTTGAATGTATTTATTTTTAATTATTTTTCCATGTAATCATACAGGTTCAGTTTATCGCAGCTGTTTAAGATTCTCTGTATTTTTGCAGTTCCAGATCAATATATAAACAATTTCCAATGCCAGAAACCAAAGCAAAGCTAACAAAGAAAGGCAGAGGTGTTGATTTTTTTATGTTCTCTCCCCTATCTGGTTGCAAAACTGCAAGTGGGTCTTCCATAAATGTACAGTACTCCCACTAAAGTCAGCTCCCTATCAACATCAGCATGTCAATGAGATCAAGCATTTCAGATGCAACGTCCAAAGAGTTCTAAATTCCCTGGAAGCGCACGCATATACGGCACGTAACTGGTTGTTTTTAGCGTAGTTATTGAGCTCAGTCATGGGTTGACCGACATGTAGCTAGGTTTCAGGGGTTAAGCTGAATTAACTTAGAAAAATTAAAGAAAATAAAATATTTAAGATTTTAATATTTTATATAATTTTTTTTGAAACAATACATTTAAATATAGATTATTAAAAAAAATATAAAAAATAATTTTTACTATAATTATCTCACATCAAAGAGTTAAGAAACAATTATAATGAATATAAGATATATATAAAAAAATATGAACGGTACATTGAGCTCGGGCTACCATGTCTGAGCCCACTTTTCTTGGCCCCAACTGTACATTGAACTCGAGTTACCAAACCCGAGCCCAAGGGGTTTTTTTGGGCCTATTTTGGAGGAATGTTTTAAGTCTATTTTGAGAGGTGTTTTAGGTTTATTTTATTTGGATCCATCAGCAGCCCCCAAGTCTTTGTGGTATTAATCCGTAAATATTTATAAAAATATCTAGTTATCATGATGATTTTATTAAATTTTTTTCATATGAGAAGAGGGGTTGAAATCTCAGGTAATAAACTGCAGAGCCCGTGTGGAAAGGAGAGCCCGTGTGGAAAGGTGTGCACCATATTTAAAAAAAATTCTAAATATATAAAGGAAAATCATGAAGGAACCATGTTTAGAAAAAAATTTTAGGAGTGAGGTGACATATAAAATATACGAGACTTGAAATATTTTTATAAGAGATCAAGAAAATTTATGGGAATTGTTTTTTTAAAAAAGCAGAAATTTTTTTAAAAGGCAGAGAGTAACAAATCTATTTCTTTTAAAATTAATTAATTTAAAATAAAAAATAATTCGAAATTTTTCAAAAACGTAGTTTAACCGTATAGCCAAATACATCCACAATCTAAGAAGCTCTGCGGAAGTTTCTACCTTATGATTGAAAACTTGGGTCGCTAGAAATAATGACCTAAACTTCTGTGAAATTAAGTGTCATATACCATACCAATTAAAAAAACAGCAATTTCCGAGAATCACACATCGGTTGGCCTCACGTATAACCCCATGCAACTATATAATGGAAACCCCATTGCAAATTATTTAGAAAAGCACTTATTTGCTTAGCTGTATCATCTATTTTTGTACAAGGAAATGAAGCTCGTTGCGTTACCAGTGTCTCTGTTCTTAAATGCTTCTCCGGTTCTGAACTTTTCATCTGCTGTGTTTTTGCATTTGTTGCTCAACATCTTAATTTGGGTCATCGTTTTATGGAGTTATAAGCCATCCAAAGATGAACTTGATGGACTCTGGCTACCTAAACCGTCTTTATGTGAATATCCATATGTAAAGAAAAAAGGTGAGAATCAGAGCAATGGGAATGCTGAATCTTCATGTGAAGTTGCTGGAGACACATGTTTTAAGAGTAAGAGTGAGAATCACAGAAATGAGAAGGATCGGGACAATGACAATGGCAAAGACAATGATGAGAAACACAGTTGTTCTGATGGTTGTAATGAAGACGACTACAACAATGGGAGTGCCAGTGTGATTGGTTGTCAAGATGTTGCAGAAGAATTTGATGATAATCTGGAGAAGAGAATTGAAGACTTCATTGCTAAGGTTAATAAAGGATGGAGGGAAGAAATGTTAAGAGAAGGGACCAATAAACAATCACCTTCATCATAAGTTGTGGTTCGAGTAAACACGTATTGAGACTACAGTCAATAATTTTTGCAGCTCCCAGAACCCAGAATTTCTGCAGGGGGTTCTCTTCATCAAGCTTCCCTTTTGTACTCTACTTTGGTCTTTGCCTTACTGATGTGTCTATCATTAGGAAGACAATCAAATATCGAATGCATAAGCATAAAGGTACATACTTGTATTTTCTTCCTACTGGTGTCATCGCCCAAAATGAGGCGGCTGAAGTGAGAAAGAACGATCCAAAACGTAGCTTAATTGGACAGAATCCACTATAAGAAAGCCCTGAATTCATAATATTTTCAGCAAAGACACCCGAACGTTTTGTTAAAGCTGTCTTCGGAGTCCAGTAAATCTCACTTGTCCATTCAAGTGTGAGACTGGAAACCAGACTTCGTTTGAAAATGAAGAAAGAAAAAGCAAAAATCTAAGGTTATTATCAAGTATATGATGCTACTTATAGTACTATAATATTCATTATTTTTTATTTTAAATTAATTTTTTTATATTTTTAAATTATTTTGATTTTGACTTACTAATATTAAAAATAATTTTTTTAAAATAAAAAAATACTTTAAAAAATATTTTAATTTTCTTTCGGCCTTTCAAAGTTAATTTAGAGAAACAACACCAGAAGATCCTCGAGACTGACTTCAATCATATCAGCAGACTTTATTTGATTTTTTGTCGTTTTCAGCAATTTCAGAGAAACTTCACCCACACACACACACACACACACAAAAAAAAAAGAAGCAAACATCGAGGGGAGATTTTTCCAAATTGCTTCATGATGTGTCAACGACGTGGTCAAATGAAACATGCGCGGAGGACAATCTGCTACTCAACTCCCTTGCTTGCAGAGGGTAAAATATTTCTATTACATTTAGTTCACGGAACTCTCAAGGTAAAGGTTCCAAGCTACAAACAAACCTGGTCAGGACGAATCCTTCAACTGCATTTTAACCTCAACTCCGGTCTGTATGCCATGAAAATAATTGACTGAACAACTAATACATTTGGGATTTTTAAAAGTTTTTTTGTGAATAATAAAGTACTTGGATTTTTTTTTGTTCTTCATTGTTTATTATTTATATGAACAATAAAGCATATGAGGTTTTTTTTTCAATTTTCAATTTTTTTTTTCAATTGAATCTTTTTATGGACAAATTAGATCAAATTATGTTTGAAATTAAAATAAAAATACCAAATTAAAAAATAGAGAACTGGAATGTAAAACATGAAAAAAATACATAGTTCACCCAAAATTAATGATAAATTTTATTTTGATCCGAAAGGTTTTTTTTTTAGTTATTGAATTTGAAAAAGAAAGTTATTGGAAAACAACTAAAAAAAGAGTTGTCAGTTTTCGTGATTCTGACAACCAAAATAGCCAAGCTTTGTGTCAAAGGATTCTATTAGATGAGAGGAGTTCGATGGTGGTTATTCTTTCCTCTAAACATGGCCGGAAAGGAAGATCAAGTTTGGATTTGTGTTTTGGGATTCAATAGATCTTTCTTTTTTGGAGTGAATTTTTGGTGTTTTGGAGTTATTTAGATAGTTTTTTATAGAGTTATTAAGTGAAAATAAATTAAAAAATATTTTTTATAACAACCCAACATGATTTTTTAGTTAGAATTTTAGAGAAAGTAAGTGACCTTTTGTATGTGTAATAAAAAAAGGGTTACGACATGCAGGCTTGGTATGTTTTGTAGGCCATGAACGGGGCCTTTTTTTTATGGGTTAGATGCGAGGCCTCTTAGATCCAACTGCATTGCCTCTTTTCTATAGCCCATTATTTTATTTTTTAACTTGTTTTAAACATTGGAAATATGTTTTTTTAATATATTAAAAAAACTCCCATTTTTAATATTAACACAATATTTTTATAAAATTATCCAGCGATTTTTTTCTACCTTCCATGACTTATCTTAGTTTTTCATCTGAATTTCTTTCTTTGTTAAAATTTGTTATTATATTCTAATACTTGTTTTCTTGAACAAATTAACAATACCCTCGCTTCTATTTTTTTCCCCCTCTCCATGAGAGAATTGTCTAATACGAAACTAAAGCACCTACGATGAGAACCCGCAGGTTGTGAGGAAAAACTTGTAAAAAAAACAAGAGATAACCTGGATAGATTCGCTATGAAAAACCCCAATACCTACGAGGGAGACATGAGAGAAAACCAGGGCAGGTGTTTTTCAGTCATCTCCAGCTTTAATTGGATTACACTGTGATCATAATTTACTCAATATATAATTATCATCGGAATAACATGACTTTTTTGAAAGGCTTGTATTAGAATAAAAATGATAAATAATGCCATCAAAACTTGAAAGCATACCAATCCCCCCAGATAAATAAATAAGTGAGTATGAAAGAAATGCTACCTTGTATTCATTGCAACATATCACATTGAGGTCGAACAAGAATCGCCTAAAACTAGATAGGTGGTATGTGTTTTGTTGCTGATAAAGTTAATTTTTTATAACTTAAAAAAAATAATCAAGTGTTATTAATGCATTTTAAAACTTAAAAGAATTATATGACTCAAGTTATAGACTCTACTAAAACCAATAAAATAATTTAATTTAATTACATGATAAAAAAAAGCGACAACAGCAAATATATCAATGTTAATCTAGGTTAACATTTCATACTCTTGATCTGGACCATTAGATTAAAATCATTGTATAGAAAAAAATTATAAAACTTAATTTTCAACAATTCAATGTTAAAAGATAAAATAAAAAAAATCAATTTTAAAAAAGAATCCAACACAAAAAAGAAAAATCAATTAAAAGAATGAGAACGAAATTTCACATAAAATGAAATAAAATAAAATGATGTAAAAGTTTTAAGCCAATCCAAGTTTGAGGTCAAGTTATTCTTATAGAAAGTAAACAAAGAAAGAAGTAAAGAAGTTTAATCTTCAATAAACCTAATATTAAAAAATGAAAATGAATAATAAAATCAGTGTAGAAAATAGAAAAAGAAAAGGCCAATATCAATTTGGGTTGACATTTCATGCATATGACTCAGGTCATAAAATTAAGATCATGGAACAAAAAAAAACTACAAAGTTCATATCCTAATTAATATAATGTTGAAGAATAAAATTAAAAAAATAAAATTAATTTCAAAAAAGAATCCAAAGAAAGAAAAAACAATGAATACTAAATTTGATTAAAAATAAAATTAATTAAAATGATGGAGGATGAAATTGAAACACAGATTCAATTAAGAAAAGGATATATATATATATATATATATATATATATAAAAGATCATATTTGATATAAAAATCAAATAAATTCAAATGGTGATGGATGAAATTGAAAAAAAAAATTTACAACAAATAAAGATCAATAAAAAAATAAGAAATACTATTGAAATAAAAACAAAAGGGAGAACAAGTTTTTATTTTGGCTATCCAGCATGAATCCCAAGGTGTGGAGAGAGAAAAGATAAGGGAAGGAAAAACTTTCATTGTTGGTTGTAATGCTACATGTGTCACCTCAATGGATGCATCATCACTCGTGGATGCATCATCACTCGACTCTTCAGATAGCACGGTGGTTGAATATTTTTTGTTACCATGAGATGTCACACGCATCACCCAAGAGATAAGAGTAACTCTCACTTGCTAATGAATGTCAATCATTTTTTTATTAAAATATTATTTTATATTTGTTAAAAAATTCAAATTTTCTCTAAACCAACATGATTATAACAAAAAAAAAAAATTAAGTAAAAGTTGAAAATGCTTCTTGACTTCAATTTAATAATTTTATGATTTTAAGGATAATAAGAATATTTTATTGTGCTTGGAATAATAAAAAAACTAAAAATCACCTGAATTTTTTTTTTTAGTTTTTTACTTTTAAAAATATAAAGTAATTTTATTATGAAAAAAAATATTACAACCAATTTGTTGTCAATTAATTTTACAATGACTAATAAGTCATCATAAAAAAAACTCTTGGAATTTGTTTGTGAAGAGTAAAAATGATCATTTCATTATGTAAAAGGATCAACTCTTGTAGGTTTTTTTTTTTTTGATTAATTGATCTTAAACTTCTACAAATTGATGATTCCAATAATTTATTAAAGAAAAAATTCCAGCTGAAGTCGAGTTGCTTCCAACATCTTGAAGAAGGCCACTTAAAACCACATCAATTGATTGAAAAATTTTTCTGACAACTGTATTACTTTTCAGACATGTTCCAAGAACTGAATCACCAAGGTAGGATATTCAAGCTACAAAAAGTCAAATAAAAATAAGAAGAAACCAGCAGGGGACGACAAAATATCATGACTTAGCCAAAAGCAGTGGAACCTCAAATGTTATTCAATAAATGAACAGCATTCTTACAGTCCTAGAACTGGAACTATATCAGTTACAACAGGCCCCTTAGTTTGCACAAGGGAGCAGTTTACGGTACCCAGTATCTCCAATTCATTCCTCGCTGGAGCAGGCAATTATCCCAACTAATCATAATCACTGTCTTCCAAGGCGGTCAAAATCATCCTGTAAACAACGAGTAAAACAATCTTGTTTTAGTTTCTTCACTAATGATTATGATATGTTTTAAAGGTAGCAGCTATATGGCATTGTCACCTACCAGAAAATCGAAAGAAACAGGAGAACAATGAGATAGCCTAGTTTGAAAAGTCGTTGTTTCTTTTCCCAATTGAGCATGTTGAATATCTCGGTCACATCTACCAGATGCTGTCTTCGTGTGTAACTAATCAAAAGAATGAAAAAGGTTGGAAGAAGCAAAGCATATCATGTTCCATCATGAGTAACCAGCAAAATACAAAGCTTAGCATATTCCCAAGTCACAATCACTGCAACAAAATGAGATTATTTACGTGATGATCCCTTTAAGTAATGCATGAGGTTGCTTCTATCAGCAAGGTAAGCAAGAGAGTGTTAACCCTAGCTATATATGAAATCAATCCAACTTGCCTGGGAGATCAGGGAAGACCCTGACCCATCAACCCCAAAACTTAAAAACTGTGGCTTGAGAACCTCACAATGGCAACACAGAATGTAATATAACCATGTCAGCCCAATGAATCATAAAATCATAATGATAGTTCAAGATTAAGATGGAGAAAAAAAAAAGCATTGATGCATCCACTGTGAGTAATGGCAGAATTTCGGATAGAAGTCTAACTCCAATACGAACATGGCTAAATAATAGAAATGACTGTCCTAGATAGACTGACAAACATGAAATAAACAGTGCAAGACTCAGAAACTATGTGAAGCTCATGATAGGGATACAAATAGGTTGCTTGAATATGAGTTCATGGCTCCAAACATGGACACTCAAGTCCAAGTAGCATTCAAGGCTGTACTTCTAAAGCATTGAAGCCTTCTAAAACCATAGCTATTTAACTACTTCTCATGCTTCTGTCTAACAATTGAGCGAATAATCAACTTGACCAATCATGATAGCTTGGATTGAGCGGCAGTTAGTTGAAAATATTTTATTCACACTGCATTGATGAAACGGTATGCTTTTCACTGGTAGGCAATGAATGTTTAGCCTTAGTACAGTAGACCTCCCTCTTAAAAGCTACATCTCTATCTCTCTCTCATAGACAGATAAACAACCATTTTCAGATGTGAGCAAAGTATAACCCTTCAGAACAAAGAAGAAGATAAAACTTACAGCCTCGCGTTGTAATAAAGGTATGGAACACACAAAAGTGACATACACCAGTGCCCTGTAACAAGAAAAAATAAGCACAAAACCCCTTCTGTTATATACTCTGGCAAAATCACTTTATTTATCCTAGATGAGGAATCGTAAGGATTGATGTAATCAAACTCCAGATCCGCCAAGGCCATCAGCTGCAACAAATTCTTCAAAATGTCAAATTCCATTTTTCAACATTATACACCTCAAAACATACACGCAAGCAAATGCCAGACTTATCCATACATGTAGCAATTCCCAGACATTTTTTCTTTGAATCTCTTTAGCAAACATTCTCTAAAATCATCTTACTTGTTACAGTTACTCTACCTAAAGCTGAGGCTTTTTAATAAAATGGGTCTTCGCCATTATCCACAGAAAACAATAAATTCCAGGGCCTTATCAAGTTGGACAGTGAATTGATCAAAACCAATAAGATAAACAACCCATCAGCATTTAACATTATCCACTACCCAATAAGCAATCGAAGTCAAAGAATGAACAAAATTGATAGAAACAAACACAAAACTTTCAGCAAAACCCTAATTTACTTAATTTTAAAAGAGATAACATTCAAAAATCACCAAAAGTTATGAACTTTTGAAAGGTATTAATTTGACCAAAATAAAAAGTAAAGTAGAGAAAAATAAGTAAAGGGGTTAGAAGAATGACCTGAAAGATGACGATAACAATTAAGGAAATAAGGATGAAGAAGGATATCAACCATACAAAGAGATCTCCCATGCTCCTTACCCTACTCTTAAATCTTTTCCTCTCTTCCCTTTTAACTCTGTTTCAAATTTTTGTTAGCTCAGAAAGAGGCACAGCCAAGTGATTGCGTTGGTTTTCGTTCTGTCTGAAATGCAACAATTCCTTTCTTGATCGCTTTTCCTTGATTCGATAATTTAGGATTCTAACTCTTTCTTTCTTTCTTTTTCTGGGCTGGGTTTATAAATGAGTCCAAGTAAGTATGTACATAGTTCAGTCTTCCGACATCGAAGTTTCCATGTAGAATATTTGTTCTGTTCTGTTTTTTTTTTTTTTTTTGAAAAAAAGGCCTCCACCCCACCAATTCATACAGATTATTTAAGAAGTATACTACGGTTATTAAATAACCATTTTTTTTTATGATGCTTCTAAATCTAAAATGTTAAGGAAGTTTTTTTTTTGTTGTGTTTAGATAATATATGATAATGTATTTATGTTCATCTTCTATTCTTCATAACTAAGAACTCTTGGGAATTGGTAATAGAAATTGGATTTTTTGTTAAATAATTTTTTAGGAAATTTTAGAGATTTTTTTATACTTAAGTCAATAACTTTATTATAAAAAGTTACAATAAATAAATATTATATTCTAAAAACAAGAAAGTTTATTATTAGTGTATGTATAATAAATATTGAGCTTAGGCTGATTTGTTACATCAGTTTGATTTGATATTATATATAGTATATGTAACAAGGCTAAGAGAAAAAGAAATTCTCATAAAAGATATAAACAAAAGAAGAAGAGGAAACTCAAGACACTAAACATGCTGTATCATACATGAAGAATCTTTTGAAAAAACCTAAGTTGATTTGATTGCAAAAATATTTAAATTTCTATCGGAAGAAAGCTTGGGAACTATTTGAGCATCAAACAAAAGTGTAAAATTTCACTACTGCTAAATCGAACCAACGTTTTTACATAGAAATTACATCTGTGCAAGTACGGGTGCACAAATAGTTTAACTCTAATATAGAATTTATCTGCCCAGCATAAAAATGTAGAATTTTCAATTCCCA
This sequence comes from Populus trichocarpa, assembly GCF_000002775.5. Lineage (NCBI taxonomy): Eukaryota > Viridiplantae > Streptophyta > Magnoliopsida > Malpighiales > Salicaceae > Populus > Populus trichocarpa. The sequence continues at coordinate 13,834,851 of NC_037287.2, read as the reverse complement.
TCTGCACAACAAGAAGCTGATTAGTGTAAAGCTGATTCTCCAACTGATCACCAGTAATGTGCCGTGACCGTATCACAGGAAATGCTATATGCATAGCTAGGAGGAGTGCTCTGGGGTATGAAAATCAAGGGATGATCGCTCACTGTTTACAGATTATGCTAAGTTGTAAATGTTGATGGATCTTCTCTTTCCTTTTTGGGGAGGTAAAGAGGCACCGCACAAGGCATCATCAACGTTTACAAGTTAGAGAAACGGAAGGAGTTATAGCAAGAAATCCATCAACTTTGTCAATGGAAATGGGTATTTAATTGCCATCTTTGTTCCCTCTGTGCAAGAAGAATTGACTGCGTTTGAAGGCTTCGAGCACAAGAAGAAATTTCTAGACCCCAAGTTTATCAACTTCTCATCTGGCTTCAAACCTGCAGCACAATACCAACATCGTCACAAGCTTTGAATATATAAGAAAACAGCAACAAAAGAAAATGACACAACCCAGCTTCACAAAGATTAAATACAGGATTTTTCATCTTGGGCCTCGAAAAGCTGCGAAAGGTTTGTTTGGGCTGATTTTAGCAGTTCTATTTAAAAGCACATGTCTATAAGACTATGAAATTGGTCTGGCCACTCCTGGATAATTTTTATAAGTCATGTTTTGATAAGAGACGGATGGGGAATAAATACCCAGAATATATCTAACTAGCTATTCAGGGTCATAATTTTTTCTTAAAAAAAAAACTAAGCAAGCAAGCTATTTTGATATATTGTTTTACATAAAAAAAATAATAATTAAAGTGTAAATCGAAAATCTTACGCAAACATCTAATCAAATAAATTGATAATCATCTAAATAAATAAATAAATAAAAATCATTAATAATAATTCAAAGATAAACTGAAAAAACTGAGAGATAGATATAAATCAAGACATTTGATCTCGCAAAATAAGAAATTTACCCGTTTATATCAATTGAATTTTTTTTATTAAAATCAATAAACAAAATAATAGAAATAGAAACACATATGAAACTGATCGAATAAAAAATAAGAAAAAAAGTATTATACAAGACTGAACATATTAGAAATATTATTTTAAAAGAAATATTTTTTATAAAATAAAGCTAATTTGTATAAAAATAATTGTTCAAAAATTAAATACAAACAAAATATATATAAAAAAACCTCTATTTTTTAAAAAAACCATGTGAAACTCATGGTCTAGGTCATAAGATCGAGATAAACTGATAGAAAAGAAATTGAAGATAACCACAAAACTAATCTTTTGTTGAGAAAATAATGTAGAGTGATAAAATCATAAAAGAAAATGAGAAAGAAAAGGATGTCGAAACACATTAACTTTTCAAACTCGTTACCCATGTTATTAGATCGGAAGCACCACAAATAGAAAAAATATGAAGTTCAATCCCCAACAAATCAAACAAGGAAGGATGAAACCAGAAAAAAAATCAATCACACAAAAAATTATAATTAAAAGAATGAGGGTGATAATTAAATAAAACATAAATTAGAGGGCATAAAAAAATTAAATTGAAGGGTTAAATTGAAAAGAAAAAAAACTTTAACAAAAGGAAAAAAAATAAAAAGAATGAGGGCTAAATTGAAAAAAATAAAACAATATAAACTTTGATTGAAGAAATTGAAAACCAATAAAAATTTAACAAAAGAGCCAAGAAAAAAAATCAGAAATCAAAAGAATAGGGACTAAATTGAAAACAAATAATATATGACAACTTATAACTAAGGACTAGAAAACATAATTTTTTTTATGAAAGGATCAAGGATGAAAATAATCAATAAAAAACATAAGGATTGAAATTGAAAAAAAAAATGATAGACATGTAATTTCTCTAGAAGAAAAAGAAAAACAGGAAGAATAAAAAAATAATTGTCAGCGACAAATCGCCCATCATTTACCATCATGCACCACACCAACAAGAATACGATACAATGACATTTTCAAATACATGGTTAAATAACAGGTTTGATCACCAGATGGCGTCGCACGCTCCTCGCAAAGGGCAAGGGCGCCACCTACATGCCAACAATTTTTTCGAGTAAAAAATTATTTTTCCAACTTAAAAATACCATAATGCCTTCTTGAGCTTGAAAATTAAAAAAAAAAAAAAAACAAACTTACGTGAAAGGGGAAAAATGTCACTAGACATATGCCTTGTTGTTGGTCTTTTCTAAAGATAAAAACATATTTTTACTGAAATATAAGAAGCCAAAAACCAAAAAAAAACATTTGGTCAACATATCTATTTTTTTTATTATAGGGATAAAAAAGTATTTTTATTATTTTAAATTTTTTTAAAAAACAAAATAATTTATAGTCAACAGTTCTAGATTTTGTTGACCTTAAGATAAATACATCCCAAAATTATTTTTTAAAAAACTAATATATCTCTAAATAATTTTTCATTGATACCCCGTCAACAAGACTCCCATGTATTCCACTCACTAACAAAATAATAATTAGTGTAGCAACTCACATTACACGCAATACATGTTTTTCTGTTAACAAAAAGGAACTCAGATTAATTGACAACATTAATTATTAAATTTCAGGCCAATTAACCATGAAAGAAATTTTTAATAACCACGAAATTACAAAACCAGAGGAGTGCCTTTAAAAATAAAAATAAAATCACGAAAACATGAAAACAGAAAGTATACACGCAGCCAAGAACTTACTTTCCAAGCTAAACTGTGAGTAATGGAGCTCAAACCGATCGGGGTCAATCTGCTCTAAGAGTGGCCTTCTCCTTTCCTTTACGTAAATATCAATCGCTGACTTTACCAAATCCTTCACTGTATTCTCTGGTGACAAAATAACATGAACAGGCCCTAAACTCCTTTCTATATTTACATTCAGCAGCAACTTCGTCAGCACTCTCTTTGACGATGACTCATTTTTCTGCTTCGCCGAGATAAGATTTCTGGGAACCGATATCAACCCTCCTCGACGCCGTACAAGGCCCGAGTATCTCTCCGGTGGGAAGGTCTCCAACGACCTCTCGGAGGTGGAACGACGGTGCCTGCTTTCGATGACGTGGCGAAAGGTGAATGGAGAACGGGAAGTCATTGTTGATGTGTATACTTTTTTCAAAATAAAAGGTTAGCTGAAGAAGTTTGTTATTGTTAGGGTTTTAGTAGAGAATTAAAGAGGTTTTGATGCATCAAGAGATGGAGGTAGAGGAAGGTGGTGTTCAGTAACGTCAATAATGTTTGGATTTTGAAAGGAAAGGCGGAAACTTCCTAGAAAGTGTTAACACATGCGATTGCCCTTGGACTTTTGGATAATAACACACAGAGTTTTGTTCTGGATATCCCTTCTACGTCTTTCCTAGTTTTCTTTGTCACTTTGGAAACAAAAATATTTTGCATCTGGTTTGGATATATACTCAGATCATTGCTCGCATGTTAGAGATTGGATTTTTTTTTTCAAAACATAAAAAATATTCAAGTGCTATTAATTTTTTTTTTAATAACTATATGGATATTAATTTAATGTAATTAACATGACTAACTCACATATTCAAATAATCTAGATAATTAATAAAAATATAGTTTTTTTTTAAAAAAATTAAGACGATATCTTTTTTATAAATATTGAAACGACAACATATTAGTTCGGCTTGAATTAATTTAGGTTAACCTACCAAATCTATTCTTAGGTCATGAAATCTTGATAATTCATTAGAAAACAGATAAAAAAATTATTGTTAAATCCAATTTTCAATTAACTCAATATTAAAGGATGAAATTGAAACAAAATTCAACTAAAAAAATGAGTTGAGTCAACCTGAGTTAACTTATCAAAAATAAATCAAGAGACCAGGATAACCCAAAAAAAATTGAAACAAATTACAAAACTCAATTCTCTCAATCAACTCATTGTTGAATGGTAAAATTAAAAAATCAATTAAAAAAATATAAAAAACCACTCGAGTAAACCAAAAAAACCCATGAACCGGGTCATGAAACAGGAATAACCTCATAGAACTCAAGTCAAAACAAATTATGAAATTTAATTCTCAATCAATCCAATGTTAAAGGATAAAATTGAAAAAAAACCAACTAAAAAAATAAAAATACAAAATAACTAAAAAAAATAGTATTTAAAAGATATGAACAAAACAATTTAAAAATTCAAAGAGATGGGGTATTATTTAAATTGAAATAAAAAAATTAATGTAAGATAAAAAAATAAAAACAAAAGAGAGAAGGTATTAATTAAAAATTTCACAAAAAATAATAAAGAGAGAGAGAGTTCAATTGTTATTGAGTCTGGTTAACTAACCGAGTTCAGGCATGTTTGGGCTTGTAAACACATGCACACGCACTTGAGCTTATATGGTTTTTTTTCCAGTAATTAGTGTCATCCACTTCTTTTTAGTTTTTTTTTTAAAATTAAAGCAGATAATACATCACCTACTGCAAAGATTTCAAGTGGCTAGAAAACAGCAAAAGGTCGGGTTTTTTTTGTTGGACCACAAAACCCATTTCCACCAATTTTTCATATGAAAACACCTAAAAATACCCTGTAAACCTCAATAAATCCATTCATAACATTAAAAATAGCAAAAAAATCAGTTAAAGATCACAAAAATAACCTAAAATAAAAAAAACTTTCTAGGCCTATGTTCACTTTTTGTCCGGCAAGATGAAGAACAAAAACAATTGGCATCAAACTCTTCACCTCAAATAAAATATTTTGACACCTAATTTAGTTATTTTGGTTGTCGGAATCGTGACAACATGCAATTTTCTCTCTCTTCTCTCAAATCCAAGAAATATAAAATTAACAAAATAAACTTTTTAATCAAAATAAAAATTGTTATGAATTTAGAATTGATCATGTATTTTCTCTGTGTTTTACATTTCAGTTATTTGTCTTTTAATTTAGTATTCCTACCATAATTTCAAAATTAATCTTGTCTAATTAAGTCATAAAAGGATTCAATCGAAATACAAAAAAATTAAAAGATATAATTTATAAAATGAAAGGGGAGGCAGCTTTTTCATCATTCACATGAACATAAGTAGTCGTGAAACCCCATTCTTTTAGTTGTGCGGGTGATTGGCTAGGCAGGACAACCACTGTTTCGTAAAATTTTGAAATTTGTGTTCGTTTAAAATTAAATTTTTAATATTTTTAAATCTTTTTAATATACAAATCTCAAAAATAATTTTTTAAAAATAAAAAAATATTATTATAATATATTTTTTAATGAAAAACACTTCTAAAAATTATCATTAACACACTCTCAAACACCCTATACATAAATAATAATAGAAGTCTGTCATTTACTACATGGTTGCTATAACTTAAACCAAAGTTTTTAAACCCGGCCCGGTCCAAGGCCCGGGTTCCGGGTTTTGACCGGGTCGGCCGGGTCAATTCCTATTTTAAAAAAAATTCAAAATGGCGTCGTTTTAGTAAAAAAAAAAAACAAGGTTTTTGACCGGGTTTTGCCGGGTCAGCCGGGTCACACCGGGTCATGGCTTATGCAATTTTTTCATCAACCCGGCCCGGTTCCAGCCCCGGGTCGGCCGGGTCCCGGGTCGACCCGCCGGGGCCGGGCGAGGTTTTAAAACACTGACTTAAACCATTAACAAGGAAATATCAAGGCAGCGTTAGTCCATTCAAAACTTAGACATCGGGACAAATCGTCACCGTTTCTATCTCATCGCCCTCGTGTTTGGGAGCTGGGCTATTTTTTTTATTTGGGCTATTTTTGGCCTTGGACCAGAAATCTAGATTTGATTTCTGGGTTGGCCCAGTATGAAAAGTTATTAAATGTTTTTATTTTCCTTATGATAATCTACAATGTTCATCATTTATTTATTTTCTTCTCTGGAGAGTCAATCTAAATTATTCAAGAGAAAAAAATAACAGTTAGATTATTTTTTTTATTTTTTCATGGAGGATGTATAAGAATTAAAATAACAACAACGCACGAACAGTTCACGGTAGAGGAATTAGTGGTTGTATAAAATAAAGAAGGAAGAGTAATAATTAAGAGCAAAAGACATTCAGGCAGCTCAAGAGCCCAAACCCGAGACCTAAATGGACCGAGACTCAACTCATACAAGAGAAAACCCAACATTTTATAGCCCAATAAGCCAACACTAGTCCAGTAAGAACTTCAAAATCGGACTGAAGTTAAAATCATTCAGTTTATCAGCAAGAAAGAGTCATGAAAATAGTCCATAAAGACAGTAAAAAGAAAAAAGAATAATTGCCAAACCATCCTATCATGTGCAAACACTCCATAATGACTAGTCAAGATTATTGGCTTAAATCCTCAAGGTCCGCGACCGACCTTGAACGCCATATTTGCCGACCATTTGTTGAAAAATAGAATGGTATTATTCTCTCATCTACAGCACTAGAGGACGTTATCTTTGCATTTTCAAGTGTGCAAGGTGTTCAGCCTTTAAACAAGTTATGGAAGAAAAAGGGACCTGCAAGTACTGATTGAAGCAGAAACAGAAAGCGCATCAAAATCAGAGTACTCTATCACATTTCATTTGATTGAATTACCTCCGCAAAAGGGTGATTTTCACAACAATTACAAAGCCAAAGACACCAACAAGTGAAGGAGAAGCGCACCGTGACATCTACAATAGCATTTACAAGTTTAAGAAGATGAAAAAATGGATCTTAATAGATGTTAGAGTCCAGTAAATAATATGCTATTGAACTCTAAAAATGGCAAGATCTTGGGGTCATTTCCAGCAAACCAAGACCCGCCAAAGCTTACGCGCTCTTCTCACAATTTTACCCCATTTGCAAGCAAGGAATTCTGGCAGTAAGAATGGGGGACCTTGTATTGGTGTTGGTGGTAAGTTGGCTCCTCCAGAAACTGTTTCTGCAATTGAAGAAGTTGAGCCTCCATTAGAACTACGATTGCTGCTGCTTCTTCTGAGATAGAAGCTCCTGCTACCAACATCCCCAATCAATTCTGATTTATCTAAACCTGTTAACACCAACTTATAAGGTTTAAAACATCCAACTTGCAAATAAGAAGATTAGTTTAAAGAGTCTATCAACAAAATCCATGCATATTAGCTGAATTATAAAGAAATTAGCAAAACAATAACATCCTTGATGATTTTCGCTTCGTTTGGCTGGTGAATGACAGAGACTCACTTAAATCCTAAAATAAAATGCAAATTCACTGTGATACGATTGCTAGTAATCAGATTTAAAGCTCAAACCTTGACTTACTTTGAAGGCTGAAATGGGAGTGATGCAATTCGTATGTTAAAGCTGCGTCCTTATCAAGTTTTGGGGTTCGCCCCTCTTCACTGTATTTGTCTACCACAAGCTTAATCGTGTCGTCTACACTAGATCCCAGTTTAACCATGGTCCTAACTGGCCCTGGACTCCCTTCAACTGTTACATTAACCACCACTTTTGCATCCTTCTTGTATCCCTGCACGCACTCCAAATTTTGCATCGAACAGTTAAGCATAAAAGCTAAAATGTTCACAAAGATACAAAAAGGATTATATATATATTTGTGTTTCAAAAATTTTTATCAGTAAAATCTTAATCCAAATTATTGGCAATAATTTAAGGGTTAATTCACCATATTTTAACAATGTATTAGTAAAGGGCTAATTAAGTGAAGAACTTTTGATACCTGATCAAAACTGGAGCGAGGAGAGAAATTTGTAGGCATGATCAGAGAAGGAGAGGATAAAAAAACATCCGTACAAGTATGAGGCCTAAATAAAACACCCCTACCACCATCACTCTCATAGAATAAGAAGCTCCTCCTCTGTTTCTGCTGATCAATACTATCTTCAGTACCGCTCCCCCACCCCATCATGGGCTCTGAGGAGCATCGTTTCAAAATCTTTATGGGTTTGGAGGGCTTCACCGATCGCCGTGGTGGTGGTGTTCGTGTACTTGGAGAAGGAGATGGGTGTGGTGGCCTGGTCTTCCGACCACCTTTCGCCGCAACTTTCCGCCGGACATGACTCTCTGGCATATACGTGGTAGTATGTGTGATTAAAACAGTGATAAAAGGTTGTGCGGAGGATTTGGGGGGGGGGGGGGGGGGGGGGGGCGCGTGTGGGTTGGTGGCGGGCGGGCGGAAGAGAAGGTGGAAATCTACCGTTGGAAATTGAAGGAAAGGTAGTTGAAGTGTTCACGTGACGGTGGAGGAAACTTCCTTCTTATTAACTGTTTTTTTCTGGCCTTTCCCTTTCTTTGAACTCAACGTCGTTACTTTCCATTGGTGCAATATTTTTTTTCCCTCTACTTATTCTTGGAAAGGTTCGAAACAAAATTTAAAAAACAATCCTCTGAATATATAAAGTAAGTTTATATAGTATGTTAAAATATTTTCCTTGTATATGGTATTTCTTGAATCAAATAAATAAAATAGATGTAGAGCTTGTTTATTTTATATTTCAAAAGTATTTTTGAAAAAAAAATTTAAAAAAAAAATTAAATTTTTTTGTGTTTTCATATTAGTTTGATGTGCTAATATCAAAAATAAATTTTAAAAAATAAAAAATATTATTTAAATATGTTTCTAAATGAAAAACACTTAAAAAAACAACTGCTACCACAATACCAAACAAATTCATAATTTCATTCAAATATATTCTCAATCATAAAACTAAAAAAACATTATTTTGATAGTGGATTATATATGTATTATAATATAAAAAATAAAAATGTGTGATTTATAACATGTATTATATATTGTTATTATAGGAAGTCATTTTTTTTACATGAATAATACAAATAGGGCAGCAATAAAAAATGAGATATCCAAAATTTATAAAAAATAAACTTGATTGGTTATATGCATAGAGGAATTGATCTAGTTGATCTTAATTTGTTCATGAATCTTTCTAGATTGTAAATATAAAACGGAATCAGATTTTCTATCATTCACGCATTTAATTTTAAAAAAAATTTATTTTATAATTTTAGATGATTCTAATATACAATGTTAAAAATAAATTATAAAAAATATTATTTTAATATATTTTTAAATAAAAAATATTTTTTTAAAAAAATTAACCATCATAATCTTAACTACTAACCACTACTCGTAAACAAAGATAGAATGTCTTAAACAGAACCGAGATTTGTGTTAATAAATCATTTTAGTGGTAGAATAATAATACAATAGATGGCTAGCATCACCGCCGGGAATTATTTTATCGGAAAAAGAGTGTCAGCCGTTGATCCCACCGATAAATGGTGGATATGAATTCTTCCCACGACACTGGGGTCACCTAGAAGGATTCCTGTTTTATTATTACCTAACCCCGTGTCGCAAATAGGCGGTTTATAGCGTTTTGGACATTTGACGACCACTGCCAAATCACCCTTTCAATGTTTGTATTCGTCTTTAAGGCTGCATTTAGAGCCAATTTTTGTAATCAATGTCTCAATTTCCTAAAAAAAAAAAAAAAAACCAAGTTACATCATGTTTCGTATCGGTTAATTATATTTTATAAATTAATATATTTTTTAATGTTTTAATATTGTTTTAATATGGAGATGTTAAAAATAATTTTTTTAAAATAAAAAAATATTATTTTAATATATTTTTAAATGAAAAAAACTTCAAAAAATAACTATTTATATATTTTTAAATACCGAATTGCCTGGGTCGTATGATTTCACTTGTCCATGTTGTGTGGTCTGATCACATATTGAGCATCGATGTTCATGTGGAGATGGTTTTAAAAAACTTACCGAATCTAACTTCGGTGTTAAGAAATGAAGTTGGATGGTTTCTATTCCTTGCTTTAGACACTGCATGCTGAAGATGCTCTATTTGTCTGCCCATTTTCCATTTATTTTCTTTCTTAGTTAATTTTTTTTTTTTACAACCCGGGGTGTTCAGGCCAGCTTACGCGCACCACGACTAATTCCCGGATTCATTGAACACCCTGCAAGCCCAGTATGTAGGTAAGATACCGCGGGAATGACAGACATACACACTGAAACTTGAACTCAAAATACAGAGGTAAAATAACCCTGCCAGGTATTATTTATCATATTTGTGGCTGCCTGGTCCTTTTCATAACTCCTCTCCGTAGATTTTGAATGGCTTTTACAGGTTTTTGTGGAAACTTGTTCCTTTTGATAATTAGCTTTTGTCGTAACTTAACTGCAAAGAAACCCAATTATCTATCCCAACTCTCATCCATTTCTTTGCTTTTTGAATTTTCGTAGTCTTTTAATAAAGTTTTTTGTTTTTAAGTTTTAAAAGTATTTTAAAACAAATTAAAATTTTTTAATTTACTTCAAATTATATTTTTTTTTATTTTCAAATTGTTCTAACATGCTAATGTTAAAAATAAATTTTAAAAAAATAAAAAAAAACATTATTTCAATAAATTTCCAAAAAAAAAAAAACAATATCTACTCCATTAATGATCATTCTCACATTCTTAAAAAAGCAGAACCATCTCTATGAGAAATAATAATAATATATTAATCCAAAAAATTATATTATAAAGACCCGTGATCAACAGACAATTCAACCCTCCCCTCCTCGAAAAAAACTAGGCCTGTGGTATTGTTCATCGAATTAATAAACTCAAATATGATTTACCTATTAATTTAAATATTTTCGAAAATATTAAAATATGGAAAGGTACTTCTCATACTAGCACCAAACTCACGAGATATAAAAGAAGGTAATGATATTAAATCGAGTACATTCCATCTCTTTTGTTTCCCTTAGCTTGGACTGGTGGTTATTTGCTGTAAAACATTCCTAGATCATTGCCCTTTGTCCCCTCCCCCTCTTTACTCCATCTTTCCTTGGAATACACATCTTGCATAATTGTTTCATTCACATAATAGTGTTCAAACGACAGTAAAATGTCAATGATCTAACTCCACCAAATCCACATATTATTCAGCGTCTTCAGGGTTGAAATCAGCAAGTTGTAGAATCAATAATACATTAACTTCAAAAGAACAAGCATCAATGATGCCGAGAACAATTCAGGGTCAGGCAGAACTCGTTTTGCTGCCGAATGGCAGGTTACAAGTTAAGTTCTTTTATGAAACCATTAAAATACCAACTTCTATTTGAACGAGGCAGAGAAAATAAATGACTTACTAGGAAAAGATCCGTGCACCTCGTGTGGACAACGAACCAAAGGATGAAGAAAACATCGGTATTTAACCATGCTGCTGTTCATGAACCAACCATAAATCGGACATGTCCACAGACATAAAATGATCTTGCCATGCTGAGGAGTATGGTCCACTGGAAAATAAGACCCCAACCCACAATTTCATGACAAAGCAGGGACGATATTCATTTTCTCCCAATCAGCTTCATCCTTCATATCATACTAGATTTGGCTTTCTCAAGTTGATTTTAGCCTTCGTAATATAAGACTTGGCCTCCCTGATGAAGCTTTAAGGACATTTAAAACTCAAAGCAGATTCATGCATGACTTGACCAACTTTCTTCTACATTTAGCAAATTGAATTTGCCATCCCAAGACCAGATTTGGAGCCAGGGGGGTCTACGATCTACAAGGACTCACAGACTAGCATCTTACCCTCTGAGTACGCAAAAGTCAAGTTGATTCTGTCCAACTACACCCTGATAACTTGGCCAATTTCTTCTCTTTCCACAACTTTCTCAATCTCCCGACATCATCCCACCTTCCAGCAGAGGAATAAATGTTGGCAAGAAGAGAATAATAAGCAGTTGCATTAGTCTCCAAATTAAAACAATGCTGAGCTGCAATCTCTCCTAACTCCACATTGTTATGCACGTTGCATGCAAGCAGCAAAGCCCCCCAAACCCCAGAATGAGGTTGCATTGGCATACTCTTTATCAGCTCATATGCATCTTGTAATCTTCCAGCTCTCCCTAAAAGATCGACCATGATTGCATAATGATCAGTTGAAGGTACAAGGCCATGGTCCTTCATGGAACTAAAGAATCGGTAGCCCTCTTTGACCAGTCCAGCATGGTTACATGCAGTTAAGAGCCCTGTAAAGGTGGCTAAATTTGGATGGATTTGGGCATCCACCATCATGTCAAACAACTTGATAGCATCAGCAACCTTGCCATTTATGCCACATCCTGAGATCATAGCACTATAAGCAACCACATCCTTCTTGTTTAAGCCATGAAATAGCTCGTATGCCTTGTCAACACTCCCACACTTTGCATATAGGTCAAGTAAAGCAGTAACCAACTGGTCATCAATCTCTGTTCCAAGATCATTTACGTATGACTCAATCCATGATGCAAATCTCAAGTCTCCCAATTGTGAACAAGCTGATACAACACTTGCCAAAGTCATCTGATCTGGCTGAATATTTGCATAAGCCTTAAGCATCTCACTAAACAACCAAAGGGCCTTCCTCGGTTGGCTATTCTGAGCAAAGCAAGATATCATGGCATTAAACGTGAGCAGATCTTTCTTAGCTATCTGATCGAACAGTTTGCTAGCAGAGTCAACATCTCCACATTTTGAGTACCCAGCAATCATTGTGATCCAAGAAACACTATTTCTTTCGGGCATTGCATCAAAAAATCTCCAAGCTGATTTTATGTCCCCACAATTGACGTATCCACTAATCAATGCATTCCAAGAAGAATAGTTTTTCTCTGGCATCTGTTGAAACAGAACACATGCGCGGTCCATGTCTCCTATTTTCGCATACCCTGATATCATTGAATTCCAAGATATGACATCCTTCTTTGAAATCTGGTCGAACACCCTCTGAGCCTCCAGTAAATTCCCAGATTTCAGATGCCCAGATAAAATTGAATTCCATGAAACCACATTTTTCTCTGCCAGCTCATCAAAAACCTTCTGCGCGGTGTTCATATCACCCAGTTTTGAATATAAATCCACAAGTGCTGTTTGAACATAAACACAATTAGAGAACCCATATTTATAACTCTCAGCATGGATTGACATTCCACCCATCTTGTATGTGGTCCTAGCATATGCCCTTAAAGCAGAAGATACAGCAAATGTGCTTGGACACAATCCTTGTCTCTGCATCTGAACATAAAGATACAAGGCTTCCTTGAATTGGCCTTGCTGAGAGAAATATCTAATTGCCCAACCCCATGAGAATGAATCTGGATGTGGCAAATGGTAAAGGATGCTATGGACATATTGAGAAATTCTTCTAGGGTTATTGCGAGCAGACAGGAGGATTTGACGAACCAAGAGAGGCTCCAGGTTATTAAAACCATTAATGATGATGCATGCATGTGTTTGTTTTGCCTGATTGGCAGTCAGATAATTGTTCAATATCGTTGTCAGTTTGGCAGCCAGCATCTGGATGGCAAGGTCGAACAATCCAAAAAGAACCTGTGGTTGTTCAAACCATTTGGTCGCAAATTCTTCGTTTCTAATCAATTAGGAAAACATAGTTTCAGTTTGGCTCATGATCATTATATCTTGATCTTCTGAAATGGCATCACAACAAAAGAAACAAGGGAACGCAAGCCTTAATAACAATGATACTTCTTTATCTCTTGTGAAGGTCAACACACAACCATGCACCACACTGATGGATGGTTGGCCATGATACCCATGAAAAATAAAAGATGGTAAGGTTAGATGTATTATAGCACAGGAATTCAATCCTTGAAGCTATTCACCTGAACAAAGAGTTGTCCTAAAGATAAATCAGACCAGAAACAGTAAAACCAAATCACCCACCTTACTTTGACATAACATCACACCAAAAAGTCATTTATCCAACTGAATTTATGATAACACACTTGCAAGTTAGAATTTACAAGCTGGTCGCTCGGAGGCATTGGTACCCACTGTCCGATCCACCGAATTTAGCGACGATGAACACATTAAGCAAACAAACACGCAGTAGAACACCACAAAGCGCATAACAAAGGATTCAATTGGACACAGCATACATCTATGTAACAAAACAAATAGCATGAATTCAATAATCTGATAGCCCAGCATATAATCTTGGTCTTTAAGAAAACATCTATAGAGAAATCAAATACATGAAGGAAAGGCCATACTGGATAAAAACATGGGACTAAAAACAGCAATCAGAATCATAATTGCTCAATATGCAAGAAAGTCATCATTTATAGGAGCCCGTGTCACTAAAAGAGCTCAAATCCTTTCCTTCATTTGATAGAATCTCCAGAAATCGCTCGAGTAAACCAAATTAAGACCAGAAAACTAAAGTAAAAAAAAAGCATTCATCCCTTCATTAGGTATACCAGCAAGCATACACACTTGCATACCCGATAAGAAAAGACTTCAAGTTCTGAGCTTTAAACCTTAACAAGGAGGGAAAAAAAGAAACAGAGATTCATATAACCAAAGGAACTGAAAAGATAGAATTAAAATAAATACAAAATGGATTCCCAAACCTGAATTGAATATGATGCCGTTTCCATTATCTGGGCTTTCTCTTCGACTTCTTAATCTCCCTGCCCCTGCCTCGAAACATGTAAAGTTGTAAACTTGCGACATTTTTATGGCTCTGCTCTTGAAGACGGTAAACTATGAGGAGCTAACAAAGAGCCCAAATCAAAGGCCTTTCTGTATTGGTAATTCAATCAAAAGCTTTGTAGTCTTATCAAACAAGGGCTTCTTGGAATAACGGGCTTACAATTATGGCCTGCTTAGGGTAAGGCTGTCACCTTAGACTTGGAATAAAGGTACTAGTTTCTTTAAAAAAAACAAAGGAAAAATGGTTAAATAAAAAAATGAAAGGTGGTTTTTTTTTAAAAAAAAAGTATTTAGCATTGATATTAAACCTGACCTAACGAATCAATCTTGAAATTTTTTATCCCGATTTTTTGCCTAATTGGAGTTTAAAATTAACCTATATAAAAGTTAACTCTAAATGACCTAGTAACTTAGCTTTAAAAGTTAACCCAAAAAACCGGTAAAAGTATGATTTGATTTTAAAAAAGTTTAAAATGATATTTTTTTAATGTTGAAATGGTAATATATTAAATCACCTCGGGTTTCATAACTTAACTCACAAAACCCATGACTAGGATCATTAACTCCATTGAGTTTAATTTTTTTGTTTTCTAAACTAATTTTTATTTAATGATATGATAACAAAAATAGACACTTGTAAAAATCGAGTATCAACCAAAAGTCAAGATGTTTGTCTAAGACTGCAATAATCTCGTAAAAAAATTCAAAATAAATTGCGACAACCCTTTTTAAATTATTAAATGTTAAATAATAAAATTAGAGAAAAACAAATAGGAAAGTAGAATTTTTAGAAAATAAAAAGACAAAGGGAGAACATTTTTGAAAAAGAAAAAAACACGAGATGCTTCATTGATCATATAATATTGAGACGGTGATAAATTAAATCGATCTAGGTTTCACAACTAAGATCATCTTCCATAAAAGAAATTGATACTAATGGAATATTTCGTGCCGAAAGAATCGTTTATAAACCCATTAGTAAAAGTCATGACATCTATAAACCGGTCAGTAAAAATAATGCTGATAGAATCATTATCCAACTACTAATGGAATAATTCGTCAATAAAATGTAAGATTATGGTAGTGTCATAGCCATCACGATCCTTTACAAAACAATTGCAAAAATAATAATGGTGAAATTTAGAACACCTTTCATAAAAATAAATTGATATCCCGTAAAATTTTAAAAAATTTATGGTACATTTTAAGTTATTAGTAACATTCTATTAGTTATTATATATCTTTTTTAAATAAATAAATAGAGAATGAGGGATAAAATAAAATTCAAGATCCATGAAAAATAATAAAAATATATTGACTTAATATTTCTCTCTCTCTCTCTCTCTCTCTCTCTCTCTATATATATATATATATATATATATATATATATATATATATATATATATATATATATTTTTTTTTGTTAAATTATTGATCTTGGAGAGTAATTGGACATTGTTTAGCAAGTGGCGGGTGATAATACAAACCTTGAAAAGACAGGCTTGTACTCATGCGCAAGCGACGCAACAGGAACCCCCCTTTATTTCATGTTTTAAAACCACTTTAGAGAAAGCATGAAAATCAATAGTTTCCACATAGGCCCGCCTCTCAATTTACGCAGTCAGTATACTCGTCAATCAATCCCCCAGCGAGATCATGCCCTTTCACATCGTAATTCGCATGGTATTAATCTTACTGAATTATTAAAGCTTTGCCGTCTAGAATTATCATTCAAATGGCGTGGATTGTCACGCACAGATGCATGGTGATAGCCATATATATGCACGAAAAGATTAAAAAACGAGGGTGCATGTGAAATTTAAAAAAAAAACCGAGGCGGCCTTTGTCCCCACGCGTATACATGCATGACAGTGGATCGTTGAATGCTGCAGATCATGTTTTTATTTGCTCACATACGCGAGTTTCTGTTCTGATATTATATATTTCGTTTCTTTTCTATTATAAAATCTAACAAGGGTTATCAAGCCCTGAGAAAACAGAAAACAAATTATTAATTGATATCAGTAAAAGTATGGAAGGAAAAGGAGCAAAAACATGGAAGCGAAGGTACAGCACCTCGTGAATATTCTTTGCTTGAGGTCATTTGCTATTAAAAAAACCTTTCGAATAGAGAGGGATTTTACAAAATCTTAAGCATCAATGACGATTGATAGGTTTTATATCACCAGCCATGTCTAAGGCTTAGGTTACGCTCGAGTGTAAGAACATAGAAATGGTTACAAAGTTTTGAATACTTCCACAGAGTGCTACAGGAAATCAACAACACTCTCTCATGCAATTTGTCAAACACTTAAGACAAACTACGAAACGAATAAATAGATACCAATAATTGAGATGAGCAAGCCTCTCTCTCTCTCTCTCTCTCTCTCTCTCTCTCTCTCTCGAGTTTGATATGATCATGGGTACGACAGTCCAACCCAAACAAGACTAAGCATGAATTTCTAGCCTGCTAGTCCTATCCGGCTCAATTACTGTAGGTCGGGCCCTAGCAGGTAAGCTCGAGTGGCCTTCCACTATAGAAATTAAATATATTTTTTTCTTGAAAGAGGCTGCGGGATATTCTCAAAACTAATTTTTATTTAATTTTTCAGTAATTTTAAAAAATACCCAAAAGAATTTTAATAATTTAAGTTTTAGAGTAAAAAACATTTTTTTTAATAAAAATTACATTTCATGCATTTTCTTATTTGATAAGTTTATGATTTTTGTATCAACGACAAGGTTTTTCTTAATAAGAAAATAATGCAATTAAAATAAAGAATTAAAAAAAAATTAAATGATTTAGATTTAGAAGGAAAAATGGATTTTTCTTTTAGCCAAAACTACCATTTTTCTACTCATTTATTTTTTTTATTTGGATGATTTTTTTCTCATGATCAGAAGTATGGTTTTTCATATTAAAAACTTATCATGATCTATGAACTAACTTTTAACAAAGAAATAAAAATAATAATATCTTGATTATTTTTATGCATTGTGTGAAAAAAAAACAAAAGAATAATCAAGTCAAGGAAATATATAAAAAAATGACAATAAAAAATAATACAATGTATATTTTATTCTCATTTATTATCATGAATATTTTTTTAAAAAACAAATATGGTGCATATTAGTTTCATATATTATTGTTAAAAAAATGTAAATATAATCGTAAAAATCTCCAATATTGGTTTAAAAAATATGGGATATTTGAATAATTTTAAAACATCATTTTAATTATTTATTTAAAGAGATTTTTTTTAAGATATAAAAATGTTTTTAAAATAATAGAAGAGGTGGGCCAAGAGTGGTTAGCGCTCATGGGCCTAAATTACCAAGCTTGTGTGCTTGACTCATAAAAATACCCAGGCTAGTGTGCCTGGTTTTCTTTAAAAATACTTAAGTGAAGGACGCACTGTTTGTTCGTGTTTTCCACTCCAACAAATTTATATCATTTCTAGTGGTTTTAAAATTGAGTTTGAGATATTTGGATTTAAAAATTTTAATTTTTAACTTATTTTCACTTAAAAACATCAAGAACTTATAACTTCATTTATAATCTCAAAACACCTTCTAATTAGTCTAGAAACTTAAAATTAAATCGAATAATATAAAAAATTCAAATTCTAATACTTTTTTAACATGATTAGAAATTCAAACCATCTTCATGGAACACTCTTATTCAAGATGATTCCATCAACATTAAGATTTGTTTTTTTATTTATAATAGAAATATGACTTTCTTTCTTTTTTTATTTTTAATATTTATAAACTAAAATATAATAAAAATAAAGTTAATAACTGAAACATAAATATCTAAAATTAATAAAATTAAAGAAAGTAAAAAAAAGATCAAATTGTAATTTTATAAGTCTAAATAACATTAACTTTTACGCTATGAATGCGCTATAACAATCTAGAGAGCATCTATATATGTCTTCTATTACACAATCTGCCACATTAAAATTTGATAACTATTGAAGTTTATATCGTAATTAGTTTATATCTTTGACGTTCTACCGTACAATTTCTTCTTGGTTTAATAAGGGCACCCTCCTGGTTTTAATTTGCTCATGATAATGGCGGTTACGTTTTTATTCGGCTGCTATATATCGCTTACGCTGATATAACTGTAGAAGGATTTGGACATAACGAATTTAAAAAATTATCATTCAACAAGTGTTTTTAAACAAGTATTCCCAACAATGGAGGACAAATAAATAAGAAGGTTAATGATCACCATAGAGGCCATGGCTGTACCTTTCATTAATTATAGCAATCCATTTTGCCTCGTCTCGCATGCTAGTCAGTTTCTGCACTACTGCTTGGTCAATCATGCCTTCAAACCCGACAACTACGTGGTAAAAGATGGAGGCTTTTTGTGCTGCCACAGTCCACGCACCAAATCATTTGCACGGCACAAATCACATCACATCACATCATCATCAACATCACTAAGTCATTTGATCAAAATAAGGTAGGCCCAATTACTGCATCAGAGTGGAGATGGATGAACCCCATCACATGATTGGATTTTGATACGTGATCCCTTCTGCACTTTCGCTGTAAATCAAAACTGTTTTTACTGAAAAAGATGAAAGAAGATGCTATCCCTCAAAGCGAGCTTTGCTTTAGTCTAGGCTTTCTGCTTGAAAACTTTTACACAAGTTGCTTTTATTATTTGGGATCACGTAAATGATGTCAGAATATTGTCAGTGATATTATGATCAGTTCAACGACCAGTGAACCAATTGTTGGAGGTCCGATAAAAAGAAAAACCTTAATTTATCAGAATTATCTGGTGGGAGTTTTTAAAATTATACATGTATCTTGTTAACACCTACCACAAAATCCATTATTTATATTCTAATTTCTCAAGGATCGAAACCGATGCTAGGCATGCAATTCGTGTCTGCGAGGACATTCACGCAAAATTTAACGAGAACTCCATCCCAAAATTCTTCAAAAACTGACCAAGCTGAGTATCAAAGGGCATCTCCAATGACGTGTAAATAGTCTTCTTGTTGATTAGTTAGGAAGTGCTATAGCGTGAAAGAAACTAATGATTAAAAAAATTACGAAGTCAATTAGCAACTTATAATCATGGTGATCGTGCTTCTTATTGTCATTTGTGACGATTCTTGGTCTAAACACTCAATGACTTTGTTTCATGGCAAGGCTTTCTTATAATATTCTACTAGCTCTGTATATAGGTGGAAGGAATCAAACAGCAATGAGAAATTGTTCACAGCTAATACCCAGATCAAATAAAGGAAGTCAAATTAAAAAGAAAGGAAAAGAAAAAACAGGGTCCACGTCTATCAAAATTTTGTATCTGGGTAGGTGAGATCTCAAGGAAATTGTAAATGCAGCAAGATTTTCCTTGGTCTTTGAAAAAGCAAACTAGATTGCCTTTCTGTCTTAATATTCATTAGGTTCAAAACCCAATCATTCGGTCTTAAAGGAAAGCTGCCTGTACAGAACATGAATCTGTATGCAAAGGTTCTGGTAATCGGTATACAACATAAAAAAAATTGTTCATTCTTTTTTCGTTTTATGTTATTTCTCACCCTAACTTGAATTTTTATTCTTATTTTCTTGGTAAATAATGATTTAGTCATAATTTATTGGAGTTATGGCTTTATTTATATTTAAATATTGCATTTGAGTTGTAAAATACTGTCTATTTATATGTTACATGATAAACTTTGTAATTGACTGTTCAATTTACACCAAGAATTTTTTTTTAAAAAAAAAATGCTTTCCACCCTAAATTACATGATAATCATTTCCCCCTTAATTCAACCTAAACTTTCGCAATCTCATTGTCCTTTTGACTTCTTCAAAATAAATTACTTTTCAATCATAAACAGCCTGAGAAAGATATTATTTTCCTTCTAATTCAAATAAGACTATATAAGTGGATCAAGATTTTATTCTCTTATCTTTATTATTGTGCTCTGATTTGTTAATTTCATGATAATTTGATTCGTTGGACAAATAATAAAAGTGCTAAACATCTCATTTCATGGTTCCCCTGAATTTCATATATTGAAATGGAATGTTGACGGCTCTTATATCAGCAAACCTAAACTTACTGGTATTAAAAGGGTTCTTTATAATCATAAATGCTTGGTGTTCTGATTTTTCTATACACATGTATTGAAATTAAATATTCAAATGAAGCTGAGTTACTAGCTGTGTGATTAAAGCGGTGATTTTGTTGGAATTAAGTTTATTTTTTAATTCAATTTGATTGTTATGGTTAACTAGATGAATAAATCATCTAATAGGCCATGAAGATTTCATGAGCTTTTCATCATCTCGTCTAAATTTTTTTCATATTTAGATTTCATGTCTTTCTCTCATACGTACTCTAGGCGATGCAAACTATATATCTTTCTGTCATCTAATCCGATGTATGTCTTTGATCGATCTTCCAGGTTTTTTTTATCGATCTTCATATTTTTGTTACTGTGATGTCTTGGTTATGCAGTTTCTCTTGGTTTAGAATAACTGATGAACCCAGAGATTTGCATATTTCGTTATTGTCCTTTTTTTTTCTCTTCTTTTTGGTGTTGTAATGCAATTTATTGCTTATTAAAAAAAAAGTCAGAATATTATTCTAAATTGGAACAGTGTATAGTAATTTCATGTACTGAATCAAAGGATCGATCAATTCAAATCATCTTATTATCCAATTTAAACCATATATTTCAACATATCAATACAATTGTAAGGTGGTTAGAAATATTAAAGAGATGTTATCCTCTACTGGATCGATTAACCTAGCATGTATATATAATTTGCTCAAGATCATAAGCCTCGGATATGTATCATGTGAATCGAATAATAATTGATCATGGCTTTCAAAGACAAACGTGAAACCAATGGCATGAAAGATATCATGAATGATGAAAAGAAACAACAGAGTTCCGATGGGCCATGGAAAATCATCATACCAAGGATGTCATGTTTCCTATCCTCTTTTTGTAACAATATCGTTTCTTACATCACATTCTTGAGCTAAACTTGATTTTGTTCTTTCTTAAACATGATGGGAGTCAAACAATAGATAAATTAACCAATAGGATTCGTAATGCACGAGAATATGATTGAAAAGAGAGATTTTAGAGGATGTTTTCCCTTTCCAAGCATGCCTGCATGCTTATAGTAGGGACGTATTGCTAATTATAACTTCGACCTGGATTTTTTTCTCCTTTTTATTACATATTTAATTCAGTGCTCGTAGCATGCGTATAGGCATAAGCAATGGGGGTTATATCAGGTTACGCTATATCTTTAATATCTCATGTTACACAAGCTATTGATTTTAAGTCATAGTTCTTATTCTTTGTGTTGACCCTCGTATGGAAGTAGCCTTAGTTCACACACTTGGGAAATCAATTTAAGTTTATTGAATTTTGAATTAATATCTTTTTCTTTCTTAATTTCTGTTAGAATTAGAACCCAAAACTTTCTTGCATCAAGAGATTAAGACAATGTTTGTTTTTGTGATGACATTAACCCAAAACTTAATGTATCCATCGAGATATAAGTTCCAGGTGATGTCAAATCACATTTGGTAATTAATTATAAATAAAAACACATATCGTGGAAGCATAGCTTCAACGTGCTCTCGACAAAGTACTGTCCAGTTCGCAAGTGGAAAGCACACAGAGTCACAGAGAGTTTGTGTTTCAAAAGAAACAATCATTGAGTCTCAAAGATGAGTCAAACGAAAGCTGACTCATAAAGTATGACTTTGAATATGACATGAAACAGTTAATGGAGACAAGATTCTCTTATCCAGATTTCTGCAGCTGATCTAGTTGATCAGGACACATCGCAGATCAGCACATTGTTTCAACTGACAGCAAGCTTCGGCTATATGATCTCGTCTAATTAACAAGAGTACTTATGCCCTCTATCAGGTTAAAAAAGAAAAAAGAAAAAAGAAAAAGAAAAGGTTCCAGCTCGAAGTATTGAAGCACACCATTCAAATTTGCAATCGCATCTGAAGGCGCTAGCTAGCGTACGTGAAGGCAAAGCAGTAAAATGATTCGAGCTTCTGTGTATACATTCAAGAAGATTTTTGGTTTTATGTATCGGATTTATCTCTTCAATTCGGTCAAAATAAGATTTGATTATTATAATGTAACCCGAAACTTGGAGTCTGGGCATTTCTCTCTAGCTTTCAAACCGATTCTCTCTGATCAAGTCAACAAGTAATCGTATCTTCAACACGGTTTACAAATAATATTTTCCTCAACAAATTAAGATGATTGATTTTAATTAATGAGAAAATTATCGATTCTTTTGTTTTATACATTGAAACGTTGAAGAAATTTTAATTTAGATCTTTTTAATATCTCATGCTTTCTTGTACCGAGTCCATTTATATGGGTGATTGAAGATCTTAATGATTTGTACGGGATCAAGAAAGTGCGGTAGTGAATGTATTTTACTCGGAAATATATTAAAATAATATTTTTAGTATCAATATATTAAAATAATTTAAAAATATAAAAAAATAATTTTTTTCCATAAAATATCATTTAGACCATGTTTCAAACAACTTCTTAATTCAAGTGCATTGTAGGTATGTACATGATATAAAATCTCTAGATGCTATTCCACAGCGAGAATCATATTTTTGTAAAACCAACAATTTGTACACTAGGATCGGTCCAAGGCCCCGTCAGCTCTTATTTATACAAAGAAGTTTGTAAGTTTGGTTATTGATGCATCGGACCTTTGACTCCTGATTTTTTTTATTTTCATCCTCAACACTCTTTAATTCTAATAACATCACTCGTTATCCTTGTAATCATTTGATGATTTTTTTGTCGACTGTGTTAAATTATACAGATGCATGCCATATGTCTTTTAGAAATTGGTATGAACATGTGTCATCATCTAGTTGGTTTAAGTATCTATGATATTGATATTGTGTTAGTTTTTATTTTTTAAAGTGTTTTTCAAATTATTTTTGTCTAGAAAAGCATGAAATTGATATTTTTAGATTTTTTTGATAATTTTAATATGTTAATATAAAAAATATGAAGAAGAATATTATTTTAATATATTTTTAATTAAAAAATACTTTACATTACAATACTATACACACATGCAATGGATCAATTTAAGTTGATTGCATAATTAGAGAGTAAGAGATGATATTATGACAAAAGAAAGTAGTGGACTAAATAAATAAAAAAAGTTGAGAATTGGGATATCATTAACCCCTTTTCAATTCAACCCCGTGCTTATCAAGGTTCTCTTTTTCGCAAGATTGGAGAAGAGGACAAGGTCGTAGTAGAGATGCTGACGCCTCCACTTTCAGCCAGTTGCTCAGCCAGTTGCTTGCATGTCTCTACTGCATAACAATAACAAGTGTGCTCTACATCTACACGTGGGTGCCCGGACCATGCCGGTTTTTTTAGAGTTTTTAAACATGGCTAGGTGGTCCATCCGGTTCAAGATTCGGGTAATGAGTTTTGCCCGGGTCATGGTTTTTACTTGGATCACCTGTGCCAACTTCAATTTTTTTTATAAATCAAAACGACGTCATTTTGGTTAAAAAAATACATAGTCAATGGATTGTAATTAGGTTTTTGATCGAGTCTTGCCAGGTCAACCGGGTCACCGGGTCAACCCGTCAGGTCAACTGGGTCACTCGGGTTTTTGACTTTTCTTATTTTTTTTAAACCCGGCCCGGTTCCAACCCCGAGTCAGTTGGGTCATGGGTCGACCGGTCGGGTCGGGTTTTAAAACTATTGGTTTTTTAATGTTAAAAATTAAAATGTTTTTTTAATATAAAAATAAAATCTTTGTTGATATAGAAAAAGAAATGTTTCTTACATTATATATAATTGAACCCAATCTAAAACAGCATTCTCGTAGAGAAAAATAAAGAATAATGGATTTCAATGTAATCAACAAACACCTAAAAAAATAAAGAAAAAAAAAATTACGAAGAAAGTTGAAAACAATGCTAGATCAGGAGAAAAAACAAGTTTTTCTTATATATATATATATATATATATATATATATAAACTTATACAATAGGAGAAAGGGATGAGTGAGATATATATATTTTAACATCGGAAGTCCAACAATAACACTTTTATTTTAAAATCTTATAATTATCATTCTTTTCGATAGATAAATTTAGACATCAATCACCAAAATCGTTGAGGAAATCCTCTTGTAGAACCACAAATCCACACCAAAGACATAAAAAAACCTCATACCACAAATCCACACAAAAGGTATGAAAAAAACTTCATAAGAAGTACATAAATCATATAAACTGTAAAACTAAAATACATTAGATCCTACATTCGAAATTATTAAAAAAAAAATGTTGCATCCGCTAGTGCTCTCTAATATACGATAAAAGGATAGATCTTATAAAAGTTTTTTGAGAAATTCATATATGTTGGGTTAAATGATTAAAAAACTAAAATGATTTATAAATTCATCTTTATCATAGTAGATATTCTATTAAAAAATATCTAGGTTGATGAAGTCTTATTTTATCTCGTGAGCTTGAAGGTCAGGCTTAGATCTAGGATAAAATCATTAATTTTCTAGTTCTGGTAATCTGACTCACCATTTTAAGGTGAAAGCAAAAGTAAATCATCGTCGTTACCTACAAAAAATTCCTTTTTTTTTTTATTTAAAGACTCTTCAATGATTAAATTAGAATCGATTTAGGGAAAAAATCACTTATCCTTTTGAATAAGAGTTTTTTTTTAAGATAGAATTGTCATTGTTAAAACAGAGACAGAAAAATATTTAAACCCTCAATCATTTTTTTTTCCTTTTTTTATATCCCTCCAAGTGCTTCTTTTTCTTGTAAGGAAAATGTTGGTTTGTTCGTAAAATATTTATGTCTCATTAGGATACAATATTTTTGAACTAGTCTCATCGAGATAAAAATATCTCTTATCTATTCGGGGGTATCTTGACTCAAGGATGATGAGTCTGATAACTTACTAGACCTATAAGTTTTTGAACTCAGCACCTGACTTAACCCAGAAACGATGAGGCATAACCTTTTAATAATCAGTCTTTTAAAAAACAGTTTCAATCAACCAAACAAAAAGTGATAAATGCTTACACTTCATAAATAATTGAAGTTTTCTCTCTCATTTTTTTCCTGGATTCAGGATTATTGATCGAACACAGTTGATATTCAAGATACTGCAATTATTAAAAATAAAAAATAAATAAAAATTGAATAAAATAAATAAAAATATCTGAATAGATATCTCTTGGTTGGAAGTCTCTTTCGCATTCTGTGAATTTTTTATGTTTTCTCTTAGCTCTTGTTAAAGCCAACGACAACAGCATTTTGTCTTTTTCTTTTTTCAATAATTTCATATCTATATTTTATGTTGTTAGATTTAATATTTTTGTTATCATATCCACATCATTTGATTTTTTTTATGGAGATTATGATGTTTTATTGAAGTAGTTAAGATCGTCTGCACTCTTTTTTTGGCAGAACTGGACTTCTTGTATTTGTATTGGGTTTGATGACATATGTTATCCTTAAATTATTGGGATTGTGATAAAATAAGGCCTGCCATCAAATTTAACTATTAAAACTAACAGTCAAACTCTAAACATTAGTCTAAATGTTGTAGATTGCATCGTTTTGAAACAATTTATTAATTTTTTTACAAATAAAAATAATTAGAAAATGACAAACTTTATGCATCTTGTCAATTCAATATTGTCCATTTGATTAATCAATTCAAATATATATATATATATTTTTTAGGTTTTTTCAAATTGTTAAAAACATTCAATGATACATTATTTAGACTTAGAGTCAAAATTTCACAGCAAAACTTAATTTGCCTAAGAAAATAATAATTTAAGGATATAGTAGATAAAATTGGTGTCTAGACCTTATTTTATCACAGAACCTATAATTTACGGATAAAATATGCCAATAAATCATTTATATTGAGTATTTATTCGAGGTTATAAAACTCATTTGTTTTCATCATGATATTTACTATGTTTCTTGTGAAACATAAGTACTTCAATGCTTAAATTAATAAACAAAGATAGAATAATATATAAGAAGAGAAACATAAAATAAAGATGTAATGAATATGCATATAAGTGCAGTGACTAGAAATTAATTATATAGTCTCTTATTCTATACTAACTCTTTAATTGAGTATTGAATTTCACTCCACTTGACCCCAACCCTTTTATTTTAATTTAGCCTTGATTCTCTAATAACTCTTTAATTTAGTATTAAATTTCATCTTATCCACTTTAAAAAAAGATCTAATTGAGAAGAAAATAAGGAAAGGAAAAATAAATAGATAGTTGTTTGACTGGTTAGCGCATCCTAGTCGTGTCCAAGCCTCAGGTAGCGAATTTGATGGCTAATCCGGGTTGATCAGGTAAAATTCAATATGTCATTATCTCAATATTAAAAAAAATTATCCTGATTTTATTTAGCTAACTCAAATTTTTATTAGTCGTCTATATTATTTTTGGACCATCCAAACTAAACGAGTTATATCGTAACAATTCTCATACAATTTAATTTTTTAATTTAAAATTTAGAGGAGGCAAATAATCAGATCAAAATATTTCAAGATTAACTTATTGGGTTGATTTTAATGATACTATAAAAAAAAATTCAAGAAAAAAATTGTTAATGAGACTTGCGTACTATTTCTAGCTCTTATTGGTAAATGCAGGTTTCTTGCTTGTAGATAATCAAACAGAGAAATTTTATCTTTAGATACATTTGAAAATTTACTTTTCGTTTACGAATAATTTTTATGATTGATTTTATGTTCAAGAAATTCGATTCAAGAAATATTGAATACTTTTTTAAAATAATAACAACGAAAACTACAATCAAATCCACAACGATGCTTTTTCTAAAATTATTAAATTAACCATTCTATCTTAGCAAAATTGAGAAATTAGTATATTTCTTTCTTTCATGTCACGGGAATCACTCAAGAAAATCAGTGCTTGCAAAATTAAAGGGTTAACTGTCTGGAAGTTAGAACTTAGTTTTTAGCCATTGAAAAGTTGTTAAAGTGGTGCTTAACTGTCCTCTTAAAAAACATGGGTAATGCTTAATTAAGAGAAAAATGGCGATTTGCAAAACAGAGACACGAAGAAGACGAGTTATAAGTCGCCAAGCATGATACATGACAGGGCGGCCCAAACCGAGGGGAAAAGGGCAAACCTATAAAGGATCATGCCAATGATTAAGCTCCTTCGGTTGCATCAGAATAATCAACGATAGAAGATCACGCCAACAATCAGTCAAAACCCAAGAACTTTGAGATTTACTTTGAGCAGAAAACATAATGGCATCCAAGTGTAATTATGCTGGGTATTGATGGGTCATGTCAAGAATGATAGAGATTATTTTTTTTATTTTTTTTGTTTAAAAATGTATTAAAATACTTTTTTTATTATTTTAAAATTTATTTTTAATATTAATATATTAAAAAAATAAAAAATACAAAAAATATTATTTTTTTTAAAAATAATTTTTAAAATTTTCCACCGTTCAACTGCATTTCCAAACAAAAACAAAAGCTAAGTATACTTGTTACTATTATATTATAGGACCGTGGTCCCTCGGAACACCAGTATAAAGACAACCCCCCTTTTGTTTTGTGTCCTCAAACCGGTTTAAAAATTCCCGCATATTTTAACTAACAACTATCACCCCCACCCCCTTCTCTCTCCACCACCCCTTTTCAGTTTTCACACCAAAATCTAGTCTCCGCCGCCGCAATGCTCCCGTACGCCACCCTGGACGAGGCAGCGGCGGCGCTAGGAAGGAATCTGACAGTAGCAGAGACGTTATGGTTCAATTACTCTGCAAAAAAGTCAGATTATTATCTTTATTGCCATAACATCTTGTTTCTTTTTCTGATCTTCTCTGTCGTGCCTTTACCCGTGGTTTTCATAAGTCTATGGCGATCTAGTGGGTTTGATAAGTACAAGATTCAGCCTAAAGTCAAGCTGTCTCCTTCTGAGACTTTCAAGTGTTACAAGGATGTTATGTTTATGTTCTTTTTTGTCGTGGGGCCTTTACAGTTGGTTTCTTATCCATCTGTCAAGGTGAGACAGTTTTTTGTTTTTGTCATGAGAGTTTATTTGTGAGATTTCGTGTGGTTTTGATTGTTAAAGTCTGGTTTTTTGGCACTTTTTTGTTTCTTATCTTGGGAAATTTTGTGCATCTTCTGTTATAAGAATTTGTTGGTGTGGTTTTGATTTGTTAAATTGATTTTTGATGAGCACTCTGGCTTTGTAGTAGATTCTGTACTATGGGATCTGCTGGGTTTTGGCATTGGTTGCCAATGGAAATCACAGATTTTGTTGATTTATGTGAATTTTGGATAATTATTGATATTTTGCTTTCGGGTAATTACTGCGGAGTTTCTATTAATTAAAGCCATCTGTATTGAATGTTTTTCCCTTTGATTGATTTTCTGGGACTATGTTTGATTTTATTTTGGTTTATTGAGCGATCAGTTTTAATTTTTGATTCTTCAGAATGTGATGCTGACTGCTTTTTTCTTTTTGTTAAATTTTGAAATGAGATTTAAGGCTTCTGCTGTTGCATATTTAACTTGCATGTCCACAGTTGATAGGGATTCGAACAAGTTTGCCATTGCCTTCCGGATGGGAAGTCTTTCTACAGTTGGTGGTGTATTTCATGGTGGAAGACTTTACCAATTACTGGATCCACAGATTTCTCCATGGTAAATGGGGATACGAGAAAATCCACAAAGTTCACCATGAATATACAGCTCCTATTGGGTTTGCTGCCCCATATGCACACTGGGCCGAAGTTTTGATCCTCGGAATTCCATCTTTTCTTGGTCCAGCTATGGTTCCTGGGCACATGATCACATTTTGGCTTTGGATTGCTTTACGGCAGATTGAGGCGATTGAGACGCACAGCGGGTACGCATGCTATGCTTTTCTTATTTTCTGAGAGCCCTTTTCTGCTTTACTTGATTGTGACAAAATGATAACAACTTTAGAACTCCCTTGCTGCTTTACTGTTAAATTATAGACTTTTCTGCAAAATAGCGGGAGATTTCAAGTATCTTCAGTAGTGGCTTACCTTTTCTTGATGTGGGGATCAGCACGGCCCGTTTTCTTTCTCTTTTTTTTTCTTTGGTTTAGTCAGCGAATTGTTATTGATTTATAAACAACTCGACAATCTTTTGTACCTGATCAATTAGTAGAATTACGGTAGATGAAAAGCTAAACTTGCAAAAAGAAGCTATTTTTTTCTGGAGAGGGTAGGCCATGTCACTTCCTCCACAGCAAGCTAGAGCTTCTGTAAAGTACCAAATTCCATCTTCTTGTTGATTTTATTATTTTGTAAATTTTTAAATCATAGCATAGGTGATGGATGAATAATGTGATTAGTGCTAAGAAATGATGTATGCTAGTTCCTATCCTTAGATTATTCATGACAAGCGGCGTAAGATCAGTGAATATCACCTATTTAGATTTTGGCCATTTACTTTTCCCAAAATTTATGCAAGCTCACTGCTCTGTGCATTCCTTGTAAAGGTATATGAATGGTGCAAGTCATAAAACATTGCTAAGTTCTATGTCGTATTAGCGCCTGTCATTTGTGGAGATCAGGCAACCTGAAGTTAGCCCACATGACAATTGTGGCGTAGTGATATTGTGTTTCTGCTGTTACATTTGGCTAAATGCTGCTTGCTTTCTAGCTATCATGCAGAGTGGTTCGCAGGTTGAAATTGTTCGAAAGTAAATTTGATGTTAGGGAAGTACATAGTCTCCTCGTAAGCGTTGTAGTATTTTACTGTTGTGTAGGCTTTAAGACATGTAAATCTATATGCAATAGATATACGGAGATAAAATCCAGTGGTGCTACAATAGAGGAGCATTCTTCTCCAAGGAGCCATGGTTTTGATTTCTCTGTTGGGATGGCTCGAAGTGATAGATAGCTTCATTTTGCATTGAAATGACTTGCGTGGGGCTAAGAGGTAGTGATCATGATGCCGTCTTTATTTTCCATTTTTTTCAAACTCCTTTCTCAATACAGATTTGGGAAACCATATGGAGCTTAAATAGATGCAAAATATTACTCAGTTGTTTCCTTCCTCTTATGAAGGAAGAAAAAAGGAAACAGGAAGGATACTTCCAGAAATTGGGGTCTGTGCCACAAACTAAGAATGGGGAGGTGTCCATACTAGACATATTAATGTATTGTTTCATTGTGATAGACATTTAGCTTGGGACATTTCCCGGACTTCCTTTTTCCCAATTATCAGTGAGGAATAGTTATGCATTGAGGAATGTTTATGTTAATTACAGCTCGAACCACATTGAGCATGTTTCATGTCTTTTATGATTTTTTCAGATCCAATTAATACATACGGCTCCTTCATGTGTTCTGTTTTTTGTTGATAAGCTGCATAACAACCGTGTATTTACTCTTGTGCTGCTCTTCATCTCCTGGATATATATGTTATGCAATGATGTTTTAACTTAACTATTGGAGAACACATGGCATGCGAGTAACTTATGTCTTGCTATGCAGATACGACTTTCCCTGGACTCCCACAAAATATATTCCATTTTATGGTGGTGCAGACTACCATGATTACCATCATTATGTTGGAGGACAAAGCCAGAGCAACTTTGCATCGGTGTTCACATACTGTGATTTTATTTATGGAACTGACAAGGTAAGCAGATATTTTTTGCAACTAACCATGCAATCCTGGAAATTATGATAACTGATATTTGAATGCTTTCTTTGATCAGGGCTATCGGTTTCAGAAGAAGCTTCTTTGGAAGGTAAATGCATTTTTCATTTTTTAAACATATCGATTGACCAATGGAACTTGCTTGATGTCTTGTATCTATGCTCTCAATCACATACAATTATTGTTCAAGATAGGTCAATGTGAAGCAGTATGAATACAGCTATGCCTTCTAGTTGGATTCTGCACCATTAATTCCTGCTAATATCGTATCCCTTTTGTGCAATTCAGTTGAAAAAGGGAGTGGAAAACGGTGTTGAGCAGAATGGAGGTTCCTACTATGTTCCTACACAAGATCTTAAATCTGACTAGCTGTCGAACAGCAGAACTCTTATTCAAGAAAACCTACCATTTCAAGCTGACGTTGTCCATATGCTAGTCCGGTTACTTTCAAGTTGTTAGTGTTTCAGGTGGATATGATTTCATGTTTTCTGTAACTTGAGGAGGGGAGTTTTAGCGTTGAATGTTGTCAAGTTTCAGAATGTGGGGTTTTCTTTAATTGAAAAGCTGCTGGATACAATGTCTTGCAACTTCAGATTTTTCCGGTGGTGTTATTTTAGTTTCTGCTTGACATCCAAATTTAGAAACTGCATATATCCACTGCAATCCCAGCATTCAACATCCAATGTAATTATTTGTAACACAACAGAATGAGGTGAAAGGTTCGAACTGGGAAAATACAACTTCCATTCCTAAGATAAACTTTTTACATTTAAATAGAACAGTAAATTTAAATTCCTTTTTTTAATCTTAGCAGAGCGGGCTGTGGCCAAACAGGCCACAGATTGAAATTGGAAGGTGCCAATCGTTTTCTTGTGTTATCCGTGCATGAAATGCAGATAGTTTTTGCTTTTTTAAGCAAGAAGAAAACAAGATATAGAGACTCATTGCATTTGGATCAACGGTCCACGTCCTTTAGTTCAATTGGCAAACTGTTCATGACCTTTCGATCATAGGTCCCAACTCCATTTTGATTTTGTTACTGTGTGACAACTGACAACCGAAAAGAGAAAAGGGCCATGGACCTGCAAATATATGTCTACAGAAGCTGGACCATTACCATCGTAGGCCTTTCCACAAAATATCGTGGTGTAACTTTCTTTATGGGGCCCTTTTTTCTCCCCTGAGAGTGAAGTGACGTGGGATTGCTAGTCATTTGGCAGCTTATCAGAGGATGATAATCGATATTCAACGGCTTGGGTTTGTAATATCCATATCCAAACTCAAACTCAAATTTAAAATAATTATTTAAATTCAATCACAATCTAAATGGGCATAGATTTTTGAAGACTAAACTCTATTCAAATCCGATCAAAACCTAAATAGATATAGATTTTTGAATTTAAAATAAGTATTTATGATCCAAACTCAAATTTAAAATTTAAATATGAACTTGAATCTATAATTTACCACTATTTAGTATATAATTAGTTTGGTATACATTTAATTTTTTTAAACTTTAAAATTATTTATTTATTTGAGATCAGGAAAACCAATCAATATTCATAATTAACTCGAAACCCGACCTTTAATATCCATACTCAACCAAAAACTCGATCTTTTATCTTTGAATTTTACTCGAATTCAGTCAGGTCTAAAAACTTCATTGGATTCAAGTGAAATTATCATCCCTACTTCTTAATAAACACAATCCTCCTTTCACAAACAAGTTTATTTTTTATACAAGATGTTGATTTTTAACATGATTATACTTTCAACGGATGAATGTATTTTCAGACCAATTTTTTTTATATATTGATATCAATTTTTTTTATCAATTACTGATTTTTGAATTTTTATTTTCTGGGAATGGAATATGGGATGATAATATAAAGATTGAATATAAAGATTTATTGGATATATTGTTTAAAATACAAGATTAAAGAGGCTACTTACCCATTTATTTATGACATGGCGTATTTTTTTATATCAAAATATATCATATGTAAGTCATCGTGATTATTCTATCAGTAAAAAATATTTGTAAATATAATGATTGATTAAAAACTCCATGGCGATGGTAATTTTGAACCAAGTCAGCCCACGCAGCAGTGATAGGTAATGTCATGGAATTTAGGATGCACATAATTACATATATGGACATGGGCCATACTTCCATTGTCAGTCTCAACGCTAAGGCCTTTGAGTTTTGCTTTTGGGCTTAGCTGTACTGTTATTATTGTCCCGCATAGTCATGGGACAGCCATAAACATGTTAAGAGTGTTATTAGCCCACAAAATAATCAAAGTGGGATACTAAATAGCCCAACTGAGGATGTAGAAGATGAGAAAAATAGCATTGTCCTATCAAAGTTAATTTTGAGTGATTTTCAGATTGGAGGAGAAGCTTGCCAATTTGGTGTTGCCGATTAAGCTGTTTTTGATGAAATTTTGATTTTTTTTAAAATTTTAAATTACTTTTTTAGTATTTTTAGATCGTTTTTATATATAAAAATAAATTTTAATATATCTTTGAGCAAAATTTCTTTTAAAAAATAACTATTATTATATTTTCAAACATTCACGACTAAACAGCTCGAGAGCTCGAGCAAGACTAATCAGCTCGAGCAACTAATCAGCTCGAGCAATAATGCGTTAGATATATCATCCACCTGCTCTAATATGTGAAAAGAAGTTATATCATTGAAGAAGAATGTATTAAAATCTGATTGGCCCAATTTCCTTTTCTTCTTTCCCACTTTTTATAAAGGAAGTTTGAAATTTTGCAAATGAAATCTCTCATTATTTCCTTAGACCTCATTGGCTTCTTTTTCTTGGGCATCATTTGGGAAGGTCATATATCCTTATTATCAATCTTTATCATACACGTGGACAAAATCCCTTGGCAATCATGGATCCAAACACACCAATCTTTATTATTTTAGGTCCACAGGAGAATATCGATCATGGAAACATCAAATATTACATGTTCCGTGACATTCATGATCCCTAGGGTTAAGGTCAATGGAGACATGTTTACCGATCACTTCCACCTTCTCTCGCTGTGTCGAAAGCAAATTTCAGGGAACTGGTTTTCATGTAAAGCAGCCAACTTTACCCGCATTTTGCTACGACTACGATAGAAAATTAGTTCTTTAATGTAAAAACCAAAAATGCGAGTATTGGCACCACGTTTGTAACTTAAAGAAATTTTTTATTGTCAACACAACAGTTGAGATATTTTCTTAATCAATACATTACAAATGTTTAATAACGTTTTTAATATATTTATTTTCATAAAATTTAATAATAATAATAATAATAAAATACATACTGTGCAATAGGCCCAATACATAAAGGTCAAACGTCTCAACCTGACTGGCTCAATACTCTGACCCATTTAAAGAAAAATATGCATTTGCGTGGGCCAGGCCCTAGTGCCTTACCCCTTTTTTGTCCTTTGAAAAAATTTCATATGTATCTTTTCTTCAAAAGAAAAATAATAAAAAACAAATGATGTGTTGTCTGCTTATCCAATTTTCGACCATTTATGATCACTCAAGAGGTGGTCGAAAAATCAAGTTAGGGTTTCATATATATATAAAAATCGTTTTACAATGTATTTTCACAAAATAAAACACCTAATAAACCTTTTTATTATGTCAATAATCTAATTTCATAACTCAAAACATCTCTAAATTGATCTAAAAAAAAAAAAAAAAAACTGGAAAAAAAGCCCCCCCCCCCCCCGGCAAAATGAAGGCTTTAAAGCACCTTAATGAACTTCTTTTCGTCTAATAAAACTCATTAATATCAAGATTGATTTTTTTTTTAATTGTTGTGATGTGGTTAAATGCTAATTTTATCTCTCATTCGTTGTTTATCAATAACTTTCCCTTTCTTCTTCCATATCCAAGGTTAAAAATAATTTTTTTGACTAAAATTAAAAATTTAAAAACTAAAGTGATTGAATCGGACGAAAAACAAAAATATGTGGGGCAGATAACATTTTTTTTTACCAACTTTAAGACTAGTCATATGTTTTCCCCATTTCTTATACTATAGTCCTCTCTCTTTTAATCTAATCTTTCAACTACAATTTAAAATCTTATCTAATGAAATTAATTAAAAACGATTAAATTAAAAAAAAGGTTTAAAGAAAAAAAGTTTATCTACTTTGAGATTGATCACTTATTATAGTTTTATTACTTTTAATTTGATCTTTTAACCACAATATCAAACTTTATCTAATAAAATTAAATAACAAAATAATTAAATTAAAAAAAAAGATCGATAAAATATTTAAAGAGATTATAAAGGGGGAGCAGTTTCATTGTTCATATAAGCAATGATTCCTCCCCTAGATCTTTTAATACTATAGCTAATTAGTTGATGCACTTCTATTTTTTTTTCCCTTTTTATAATCATCTTTGTAAATTTTTATTTCAAATAAAACATGCTTTATTATTATTGTTGTTGAGTTATTTTTATTGAAGTATTTGTTATTATGAAATCTATCACTACAATGTATTTTTTTACTTAATAGTTAAATTTATTTTTTTTAATTATTCAAACACGCTTTTTTCTTAAAAAAAACTCGTTTTCTTTATTTCTTTAAATCACCATAAATCATTGATTGGTGTTTTCTTTAATTATATTTACATATGATTCCCTTTCCGACTTTGTGATCTCTTTTTTCGCCTGATGATATCTAGTTATATTACGCATGATTTTGGAATTGTTAGAGATAATTTATTAATCTATTACTTGGCACGCTTTCTATTATTAGGTGACCATTACAAATTCTCTCGTTTGCAATTCAACCCTAAATACCCCACATTACTTTGAGGAACAACACCAATACAAACACATACAAAAACTTTATAATCACGATTTTCTCTCGAACTCAAGATCGAAATTCTTTCACTCTCACTCTAGAGTTTAATCCAAGTTTTAGATACAATCTCGAGTATTTTAGGTATCACTTTCATATTTGTAAGTTACATTGTCAATAAGAGATTTGAAAACAATAGCTCTTTAGTAAAGTGGATATGCAAATTCTCAATGAACGATGAAACAAATCAACATGATTATGAATGAGAGAATGATATGCTTATATTTCATCTCTAATAGAATTGGTTCTTCAAAACAATGAGTGACAAGCCTATTTAAATGAAAAGAAAAGGTGAAAAAGTGAGTTGTCTCGATTTTGAAAGATTATTAGATAAAAAAACTAAAATGCATGGGTTGTATTGTGGAGATGAAATTATTCACACACACACACACACAAAACACTATGGATAGCACTGTGAATTTCTTGATAATTCATTTTGGTCCTTAAAGTTTTATTTTGGGTGATTTGATCCTTATTAAAAGCCAATTGATTTGGATTTCTTAGGTAATGATGAAATATGAAGAATAAGGACCGAAATTAAAAAGGTGTCAAACATGGATAGCGTACTAGAGATTATGTAAAAAATATACCGAGGTCCTCAAACTTTAAAAGTAACGTAAATTATACAATTTAGATCCCTTAAAACTTAAACAAAGTTAGTTTCGGTACAAAAGTTTATTTGTATTATTTTTCAGCTCCTGGTTAAAAAGAAGAGAGAGAAGACTTGCCAAATTTCAGCGATTAGAGAGAAAGTCATCGTCCAAGCCATTTTCGACAACCAAAATGAATTATTTTGGTGTCCACGAGTTACATGAGATGAGAAGGGCTTATGGTGGTTGTTTAGACCCACAATATTCCTTGAAAAAATATATCTAAGCCGAGGAAGATAAATCTAACTCGGTTTGATTTCATGTTTTTGGACTCTTTTTATGATATTTTGAGTTGATGGATTGATTTGTAGGTGTTCCAAGAGTGTTATTCAAGTGTTTTTTTTTTGTTGAAATTGAGTTTTTTTGAACAAAAAAGGCGTTACCTCGATTTCCAGCCACCACTATAGTGGACGAAATCTAGGCTTGCGGACAAGACGCCATTTATGTATTTTTTCCAGAATAAGTTGTCCACCCTTTTAAAATATATATATAAAATAGAAATAAGCCTAGTCGCGTGGGCCTGTGCTTGAAGGCCCACCCGCATATGCGGGCCTATGACCTAGCACGTCTAGGCTTTTTTTTTGGCCCTATATATATATATATATATAACTTTTCTTTCTACTTGGTTATTCCGAAGAGGATTTGTTAAGTAACTGGAGTTAACTTGTTTTTTCTTTTTTAATGTTTTTTTTATTCAACTTTAGTCTTTTTGGCTAAGTTTTTCTTTTAGAGGTCTAATTTTTTTTTATCCTAATCTCATGTCGTGAGAGGCGAGTTAGTCACCTTAACATGAGTTGACTCAAATTTGTTTTCTTAGATTTTTTATGATTTTTTTTTAAAATTTCATTAGTTTGCATTAAATTATTTTATCTCGAGCTTTGCCATTTGTTTTACTTTTCTTTCTGTTTGGTTATTCCGAGGGCGTATTAGTAAAGTTAACTTGAGTTAGCTTGGATTTTTTTCATATTTTTTTTTATTAAACTTTGGTTCTTTTACTAGGTTTTTCTTTTGAAATTCTTATTTTTTTTTTTTATCATGATCTCATATTGTTAGTGGTGGGTTTGTCAAGTTAACTCGAGTTTTCTTCTTCGACATTATATATATATATATATATCTTTGACATTATATTAGGTTTTAAACTTTACAATCTTTCTTTTTTCTAGGTTGTTTTAGTGTCATATCCCAAATTGCATTTTAGTAAATCTAACTGAAGTTATATCATATTATTATCATTCGAATATTTTTTTTAACATTGAAACAAAATTATCTTATCTCTCAACATAACACGGGACCTATTTTGTTATATCAATATACCAACAAATAGAAATAGAACACCCAAAAAGCTATAAAAGTGAACATTTGACTTGTAAGAGAGCGTTTGGAAACGCGAGCCAACCCGTGTTTCTAAAATATTTAATTTTTGTTTTTACTAAAAATTAATTTTTTTATGTTTTAGATCGTCTTGATGCGCTGATCTCAAAAATATTTTTTTAAAAAAATAAAAAAACATCATAATGATGCATTTCGACATAAAAAATACTTTGAAAAGCAACCGCAACCACACTCCCAAAAAGACCCGATATCTTTTGAAAAGAAGTTTGGCCACGTGTCAACCAATGAAAAACTATTAAAATAGTTGGTAACTAGCCAGCAAACACAAACTACTACTTGTCCACATATTTAATAAAAAGGTTCAACTTTTTAAATAAAATAAGGATATTTTTCATATTAGTGGGGGGCACTTTTTGGCCTTTTCTCAACCTCCTCTCTTTTTTTCAAGCTAGCTAGTGTTATAAGCTGAATTACAGGATAAAAGACTAGCATGTGTCTTTAAAAAAAGTGGATAAATAGACACACCAAAACCAAGGGTCCTAGAAAGCTTATACTTCATCGCCCAGCAACAACCAATCCAAAGAGGTTTAGGACCAATGATAAATGAAATATATATGCTTATATGTCCTAAGTAATTAGTCAAAGCCAAATATAAATGTTTCATAAAAGCTTAATACAAGCCAACTTCTTTGACATGAAGACTTAATTGCCACCGTCACCAACAATTTTTAGCTCCACTTCAAGTCCTACTTATTGCATTGTATAAAAGATCTTCAATCTTAAAACTCCAAGGCTTTTCTTTAATACTTTGAACCCGGACTTGTATTTTTTTATTTAAGCTCTTCAAGTAAAAAAAATTACATTTGAGATAATGACTCGAGCTAGTAAATCTATATCTTTCAGTTGTCTGGTTAAATTTTTGTGAACATAAGATATATAAGATAGAAGTTCAGGCGATGATAGGATTTCTAAAAAAATAAAATATATCACTCTTTTAATATTTTTTAAAAATATTATCGAATATATATTTGATTTTATATTAACTCATAATTTTTTTAGTAGAAAATTAACTTGTTAACAATATTTTTATATTTTTTATATAAAAAAATTAATCCAATCCACGTCATATTGCAGTGAAGGATGTAGTCTTAACAAATACTTTAGAGATTATCAACTTTTAAATAGAAATAAAATGATATTCAATATTTTTTCCTTCTGTTCAATTTTTGACCACTTAATTAATTAAGTAAATGCGGTAGAAGTTTGAACTAATCTTTTAGGTGAAACTTCATTGTAACAAATCAAGCGATGGCCCCTTTTCTATTTTCGTCCTTTGTTCGATGGACCTGTTATCATAATCCTTCAGCAGAAAATCCGTCGTGTGATACTATGCTTTTACTATTTTGAGAGCATTGTTGAATTGTTAAATCAAGATGCGATTGAGTTATTTTTGTAAGAAAAATAATGTAAATATATTTTTAGAGTTTTATCTCATAATTAAAAATTTTAGATTAATTTTTTAATATGATATTAAAATCTTAATAAATCAATTATGAAAACTTTTATCTTCTAAAATTAAAAATTAAGCACATGGACCCATATTAATTTCAAATCTCAAAAGCATTTATGTAAAGAAATATATTACAAATAATATAAATCATCAAGATTTTATTCAATAACTTAAATTTTCAAGTAAGAAATGATTCCTTCACATCTTTATAATGTATTTGTCATTTGTAAACTTTGTTATTTGAGCTTCGACACTCATTGAGAAGGAAACAATTTTCTTGACTTGAGACGCTACTCCAAAGTTTCCACGTTTTTACTCGGTTACAAAAAACATAAAGAATATCTATTCTCACTAAATGGTGAATCGAGAGCAAGAAAAAACAATATATGTGATGATTTAAGACCCAATTTAAAAGCTACGGGGTATATTTGAAGATGATCTAGGATTTGGGTTTTCGACAAGTGATTTTGAATACGAATTCTCAAGTTAAAAGCACTAATTTAAAACTGGATTTATCTCTAATTAATATTACCACCCTCATCATTTCCATGCGTTAGTATCATCACCAGCCAAAGATTACGAAGTGCGTTATAAGAGCCAACCACCCATGAAGTGTGTCTCACCAATAAACTACTTGTTTGTCTAATTTGCCAGCCAATTATGTGTGTGCGT
This sequence comes from Populus trichocarpa, assembly GCF_000002775.5. Taxonomy (NCBI): domain Eukaryota; kingdom Viridiplantae; phylum Streptophyta; class Magnoliopsida; order Malpighiales; family Salicaceae; genus Populus; species Populus trichocarpa. The sequence continues at coordinate 13,794,535 of NC_037287.2, read as the reverse complement.
GTACACACACATGTTTATAGACTAGCCCTTTCCTTTCTGCGAGGAAGATAATTACATCTTTTGATGATTTGCTTCATGCCCTAGACAACCTCTCTCTCTCTCTATCTTTCTCACGCAATTAATGGCTGCAATATGGAAATATTCCTCTATAATCCCACATTACATATACACATACATACATGCATATATGCATGCATATGTATATCAGTATATGTAATGTGGGATTCTAGAGGAATTCTATAATTTTTACAGTGAAATATACGAGCAGTGTTCCGTATAGATATTGTAGGAGTACCAAAAGTTTTTAGTTGATTTGGGAGGAGGGCACGAAGAGTACTTAGGTTTTACTGGAAACTTTTTCAGTTATATCTCCATGTACTTGTAGTGTAATTAATTTTGCTACTTTTGCCATTTTCTTATACGTTCCTAGCTCTACTCCATTATCATGATATACCTACCAGCTTGTATCAAAGCATTTAGTCTCGAATTAATATAGATAAAGTTGTCTTCTTGTAAACTTTAAATATAAACAAACAAGCAAACGAGAGATTAACTGAAATGCATCAATTATGTACGGAAAATTCGCTCGTAGCTCAATAAAGAAGACCCCTAAGAGTGAGATATCAGATATCAGATACATCAATATTACGTATGTTGAAGAGGAAAGAAAAGTGTACAGATGTTACTTAAGTTGGGAAGACACTGAGCAATCAGGGACGAGAACCTTGTTGGAAATTAATGCTTAGAGAAGGGAAAGCTAACATCCAGCATGCACTAAAGTTCTGAAAATAACAAGCCAGAGATGATTTCGTATCTTGAAATTTAATCCTCACCCCCAAACCTTCAAGACGATCTAAATTGGGTTAGAGCAGGAAGGTAGAGACCAACCCATATGGCCGAATATTCAATTTTTTTCCCCTTAATGAGCATGCATAGAGAACTTTTAGGTAGCTAGCGAGTCACTGCATAGCGACCATATTTGAAAACCTTCATCAAAGCTCTCCAAGGTATCTTTTATACTTCAAGTTTACACGTCAATAGCCAATCAGAGGCCAAAAGCTCTTGATTTCTCTTTTTTTTTTTGGGTGTTCTAAAATCCAAGGTCAGATTTGAAGGTGGGTGACAGTTGTGACATACGTTATTGACTAGTTGGATATTGGCAAACCAGAGACATGTAATAACTGAGCACTAATCAACCTCATTAATTTAATACTTCATTAATTGCTACCTCCTTTTGGCAGTTCAATATTTATTTTTTCACATCAAGGTTTTGAAATTTGAATAATAATATATGCTAGTTCATCATATATCAGAACTATCCCATATCAAAATATATACACTTAAATATTATCTCCTTTGAACTTTAGCTTCGTCATATTGCCATCCAATTACATAGAGGAAGCCACATTGAGAGAGAATACGCTTCCGTGACTCCGTCCCATCCAGTTTTAACGAAGCTTCAAACGTTTTTCCCACTCCCCAACATTATAGATTAGAGATTGCAAAAGAGAAAGTTAAGATGAAATTCCATGTATGCAAGAAGCTTTCTCGAATTTCTCTTTTCCTGGAACATTCTTCTCCTTAAATGCAAATGAGGGTATCCTTGAAACTCTTCTTTCGAAGAAAAGGAAAGACAGCTTGCTGGTAATAAATCATTTGACCATAACAACCACAACAATAAATAGTGTCATGATTTTAAGCACTTTACAGTGAAAGCTTATATACTTGTGACAGCCATTTTGGGAGGATATGCACAATCAAAGTAACTTTTTGGGCAATATAGCATAAAACTCCTCTGGGTTTCCAAAATCATGCTAAACTCCTTTTGATATCTCAACACGCCACATTCTTGAGTTCTCATGTTCATATTCCTTCCTACCCAGTGCCCTAATAGGACTCCTCTTTTTCCTTTTCTTTTAACAATATGTATTTACATATAGACGACATGTACGTAGTAAGAGATCATTAACAACTTACAAAACACACGCCAACAGTACCCTTGTAATTACTTCCTGATTAATAGTAATATAACAATGAGATTATTACCTTATATTGCACAGTACTAGCCTGCCACGACAGTAGCAAATGAATGGAATGTCACCTTCGCAAAGAAGAAGAGGAGGAGGAGGAAGTATGACACTATCCCCATTCTATAACTTTATGTTATTTGGTGACTAGATTTAAAAATAGCCCTCTTTAATCCTCGTGTTCGATCTCTTAAATTAAAGTTTAAGAAAACTATAAATAAAAACATTTTAAACCTAGAAATATAAATTAATTACACATTAAACTTAAAGTTGTATATCAAATTTGACCTCATTGATATTTTTTTGTTTTTTTTATATAATTAAATTAATATTTGATCACAAAACAAGTTAAATTTTATTATTACTAGCTTATTATAATGCAAATAATATTTTATATTGACACCGACGTCATCAGAAGAGTATCTCTAACATATTTATTTAGATATTAAAGATTTTTACTCTAAAGAAAATCTCTTAAATTTAACGTACGATGAAATTTAAACTTAAAGAACCACTTCAAAATAAGGGTTAGTTTTGTCACTCTAAAAAACATGGAATGAGAATCACAATAAAAAAATAAAAAAAAGTGAAAATGATTCCTTAAAAAAACAACTGCTCCAACTAGCTAGCTTTGGTTGATCGTGTACGTACCTTCTCCCTTGTTTTAGAATCCCCATGGCCATGGCCCTCCTAAAAGATAAATAAAAGAGGGAAAAAAGAGAGGATTGTGAAGTAGTTTGAAACTTATGTGTTATTTGCATGTGGTTTCCCATTTTATTTTTTTAATAAAAAAGGTAATTAATTATTAGATGAATCTGGTCCATCACCTAAGATTGCAAGAGAGCATATCATGCATCTTATTTAATTGTATCGTCAACTTTGAAATTATAATCAAACAACAACTATGATTGAATAAATTAAAAAAAGAATTGATTTTTTAAGAAGAGAGAGAAAATTGATTATTTTTTCTAATATGGCAATTAATAAGATAGATTTATAGTTCTTAGAATATCAGAGTACTTTCACTTGATTTTCTCTCAAAAAGAATTTGTTTTTATTAATTTAATTTGTATTCATATATCATTTATAACAAGGCAAAAAGAACATCACGATATTTGAAAACTATTGCGTTTATCTTTAGAAAATTTGGTAATTGGTTGTTAGTTTTTATTTTAAAAAATAGTTTTTTTTATCTTTATTTTATAAATTAGAAAAGAAAAGGAAATGGAGAACAAAAACAATATCAAAAGATGTGTTATTTAGACTGCTAGATGATATACGTACCCGCATATATATTCTAATAGTTAGTGTAGATTATATCTTATATGAAAGCATGTGTGGATTGTAGACTCTTAAATTTAACGTACATGAAAGAAGATATATATATATATATATATATATATATATATATATATATTTCTGATATACTTTTTCTTGTCAGTTTCATATTTATTTTTAATTCATTTTCTTTCTTGAAAAACAAAATCGAGATAGAATTAGGTGAAATGAGATATTGTAAAATAAAAAACTATCAAAATCGAGAATGGTCAACAAAATTAATTTTGGTAAACTATAAAGATTAAATTATAATAAGATTAATTTAAGAAATTCCACTGCACATATGAATTAGAATGTGCAGACCATTGTGTAATTTCTAGGTTGGTAAAAATCCTTACGAGGCAGTCCTATTCTAAAACTTGGGGGGGTAATTTGGCCTTGTTTGTGATTGAAAATCCTCTCTCTCTCTGTTTTCTTTGTTTTTTTTAAGAGCATGGTGAAAGCTCCTCGTGCACAAACAAAGTCAACAAAATTAAAACGATCAACAACGACTCCTGTGTCATGGAGTGGGAAACGGGACGCATTATAGTTACCTGTAAATTAGCCACCTCTTTTTTACGGTGTATGCTACCTACTCTTGAGGCTCTTTTAAAAAACACCCCCACATAATAATAATAATAATAAATAAAAAAGAAAAAACAATACAGAAATGAATAAAGAAGGGGAGAAAATTCCAACCCTTGATTGCATATGGCATTTGGTGAGCTTTTTCAAGGCAATTCTCCATGGTTGTCTTGGTCAACACTGCCCCCCCTCCATAACGGAGAGGCTGGTGGATGGTGGAATTCATTAAATTCCTAGGTTGCCCTTTTATGTCCACGTCATGAATAAAATCACATGTACAAGTCACAAAAAGGAAATAGCCAAATTATATAATACTCCCCATAAGGAAAATAAATAAATATATATATATATATATAAAAACCTTAAATTCATTTTTAAAGTGAAAAAAAATAAAGGGAGAAACAGACAAGAAGACTCCCTTCCCTACCAGACCCACAATACAAAAAAGAAAAGGAAGCAAGAAACATGAAAAGGATGCCAAAACTAGAACCTTTGTTTTCAATGCGCGTGAGCTTCCCTCTCCAATCAACAGGAAGTGACAGCCAATGCAGTGGTGTTTTCGTACGTCGGACCGTGGCGTTAGAGTGCTTCTTCAAGTGTCAAAGCTAGTTCCCATCAACATGGCTCTCTCCTGTTTCCCCCACTCGCAAATGAACCTGCGCGTTATACCACACTCCCTATGCCACCATTGAAACTCCTCTCTCAGTCGCTCATGCCTCCCTTATTTCTCTCTTACCCCATCACCTCTCCCTCTCCCTCCCTCTCCCTCTCCCTCTCCCTCTAAGAAAACAGGCCCTTCGAGAAAGACCAAACTAAGCCAATCCCCGTATTGAGAACAATAAGAAAAGAGACCAAAACTTTGACATGGACACTCGCCGGAAAACGAAAATCCGGCGACAACCACTCCGGCAGCCTTTCCAAGTTGAATGACAGTCTTGAATCTCCCGTAAGGTTTCAAACTTTGACCATTTTTTTTGTTGAACTACTATACATACAATATTACATAATGGCAACAAGTAACACAACAACTACACCACCACCACAACACCAACAAGTAGACACAGCCACGGCAGAGGAGATAACAGCAAAGGCAGCACACAAGAGATATGAAGGTCTAATGATGGTAAGGACCAAAGCAATAAAAGGAAAAGGCGCGTGGTACTGGGCTCATTTAGAACCTATGTTGGTCCACAACACCGACACTGGTCTTCCAAAAGCTGTGAAGCTACGGTGTTCATTATGCGACGCCGTTTTCTCCGCTTCCAATCCTTCAAGAACTGCCTCTGAGCATCTGAAACGTGGTACTTGTCCTAATTTTAACTCTGTACCGAAACCCATTTCTTCAATCTCTCCAAACACTGCCTTACTGCCTTCTCCTTCTTCAAGCGGTGGTGTTGGTGGTGGTGCTACCACAGTAGTGCATGGTAGTAGTAATAGGAAACGACCTGTCGTTTCAAGTTCAGGGCTTTCTGGTTCTGGTGGAGTTGCATCATCAGCGTATCCAGTGACAGCCGTTGGTAGTACGTACCAAGTAAGTCCTCTTGCTATTGTGGATCCATCAAGATTCTCAGGTGAGATGGCTATGCTGCCCCAACAGCCACATTTGATGTTGTCTGGTGGGAAAGAGGATTTGGGTGCTTTAGCTATGTTGGAAGATAGTGTAAAGAGGTTGAAGAGTCCGAAAACTTCGCCAGGACAGGCTCTGAGCAAGACCCAGATTGACTGTGCACTTGATTATTTAGCTGATTGGGTTTACGAGTCTTGTGGGTCTGTGTCCTTTTCGAGTTTAGAGCATCCAAAGTTCAGGGCTTTTCTGAATCAAGTTGGTTTGCCTGTGGTTTCAAGGAGGGATTTTGTTGGTGGGAGATTGGATGTTAAGTACGAGGAAGCTAGGGCTGAGTCTGAGGCAAGGATTAGAGATGCTATGTTTTTTCAGATTGCATCGGATGGGTGGAAGTTGAAGAGTAATGGGAGCTCTGGTGATGTAAATTTTGTGAATTTGACAGTGAATTTGCCTAATGGAACTAGTTTGTATAGGAGAGCTGTGTTTGCTAGTGGTTCAGTGCCTTCCAAGTATGCAGAGGAGGTTTTTTGGGAGACCATAACAGGCATTTGTGGGAGTCTTGTGCAACAGTGTGTAGGGATAGTTGCAGACAGGTTTAAGGCCAAGGCATTGAGGAGTTTAGAGAACCAGAATCATTGGATGATCAATCTTTCTTGTCAGCTGCAAGGTTTCACTAGTTTGATTAAGGATTTTAGTAAAGAGCTTCCACTGTTCAGGACTGTGAGCGAGAATTGCTTCAAGCTTGCAAGTTTTGTCAATAATAAGACCCCAGTTCGAAATAGTTTCCATAAATATCAATTGCAGGAGTATGGGAATGCAGGATTATTGAGAATGCCGTTGCGGGAGTATGAGAAGATGGATTTTGGACCTGTGTATACAATGCTAGAGGACGTATTGAGCTCAGCTCGAGCATTGCAGTTGGTTTTGCATGATGAATCGTATAAGATAGTATCCATGGAGGATCCTACTGCAAGAGAAGTTGCTGAGATGATTGGAGATGTGAGATTTTGGAATGATATGGATGCGGTGCATTCGCTAGTTAAGTTGATAAAGGAAATGGCTCAAGAGATTGAGGCAGAGAGGCCATTAGTCGGGCAATGTCTGCCGCTATGGGATGAACTTAGGGCAAAAGTGAAGGCCTGGTGTTCAAAGTTCCACATTGCTGAAGGAGCAGTGGAGAAAGTGATTGAAACAAGGTTCAAGAAGAATTATCATCCTGCTTGGGCTGCTGCATACATACTCGATCCACTTTATTTGCTGAGGGACAACAGTGGCAAATACCTTCCTCCTTTCAAATGCTTGACCTCGGAGCAGGAAAAGGATGTGGACAAGCTTATAACCAGGCTTGTTTCAAGGGAGGAGGCTCATATTGTACTGATGGAACTCATGAAATGGAGAACAGAAGGGCTTGATCCTGTGTATGCAAAGGCTGTCCAGATGAGGGAGAGGGATCCCATCACAGGAAAGATGAGAATAGTAAATCCCCAAAGCAGTAGGCTTGTCTGGGAGACTTATCTTACGGAGTTCAAGTCGCTGGGCAAAGTTGCAGTTAGGCTTATTTTTCTTCATGCCACTTCATGTGGGTTCAAATGCAATTGGTCTTTGCTGAGATGGGTGTATGCCCATGGGCAATCAAGGGCAGGCATGGACAAGGTGCAAAAGTTGATATTTATCGCTGCTCACTCAAAGCTAGATAGGAGGGAGTTTTTGAGCGATGAAGATAAGGATGCAGATCTCTTTGCATTGGCAAACGGTGAGGATGATGTGCTAAACGAGGTTCTTGTTGATGCATCCTCAGTGTAACATTTTTTCCACTACTTTTGAATTTTAAAATTGTAGGATTTATTTGGATTCTTTCCACTTTATATTTCCTTTTGTATTTCTTTACTTACTCTTTAGAAGATTTTGGGGCAGTCAGATTGGAGGAAGAGATGAATTAATAGGGATTCTGTTTCTGTATGCCTAGTAATGCATAGCCACATGATTTGAGCAAGGTCCCATGTTTCTTTCTAGAATGAATTTTCGAGGTTTTGAGTTTGTGAAAAAAAAAAAAAAGGAAAGGAAAATGTTCTTGTTTGTAAAGGTAGCTATTTCTTGCTAACAGATTTTTCAGAATGGGAACAATGTTAAAAAAATGTGTTCTTCAAGTAGTCTCCCCACTTTCTAAGATTGAGTTTAAACTAGAGCAATGGATACCAATCCTCTGAACATAACATGTTAGATACTCTCATTTAAGCATGGGTGAAGCATATCTGGGTTGCTTAGCTGATGATTTTCTGAGCATGATGCGCATGACTCTATTTTAGTATATGCTTTTTTTTCTGTGATTAACCTCAATGGTTATATTCTTCACCATTATGCCATGAATGAGGTTGCTGTTTGGTTTTTTTTAAAAAAAAGTTTGTCACTATTCTTTTTTATTTCACCCAAAAGTCCAGCTGAGCTTTTGAAGTTGATGCAATTGTGGAGTTTAGCGCTTGTTATCCTATTCATTGCAATGTGGATCCCTCATTTCTTGTTTGATGATCTTATAATTCCTTGATCAACAAGCATGATTGACTGCCTTGTATAATCATTGTTTCCTTCTTGAATTTCATTATTTTGCATGTTCGATATAATGATTATAGGGTCTGCTTGAAAACTTCTCATGTTCTTTGTGGTCCTTTATCTGCCCAAATAGGTTCCGGAGAATGGGATTCTAGTTTTGTTTTTCTCTTGGAAAACAGATCTTCTGTTGAACCTTGCCACATATTTTCCATGTATGTTCCAAAATTAGGTAAAGTTCCTGCCCATATGAGCACCTTCACATGCCTTGCTTAGAGGTTCCTTCATCACATCTACTCGAGCTGCTTGCTTAGTTCAATGTCGAATCACATACAAAGTACAATATCATTTCTCTGGGGATTCTTAGGCTGGTTCTGCTCCTTTCTTATTTAATATTTTTTTATGATGCATATAATTAGGCTTCTTTATGATGCAACTTGAATCAATATGCAAGCCTCTTACTTGGGTTTGTGATTGTAACGATCTAATCTGGGAAGATGATGATTTTCCACTTGTCAAGAACTTTGACCTGAGTGATAGTCGTTATTAATTGAACCTGAAGATATTATGCTAAATTAGTCTTTGTGGTGGCAGAAGAGCTCGACAAAGATATTGTTGAACTGGAGAAACCACCATAAGATTGTTGGAGGTTAGTACAATGCCATGGACAATGATTAAAGGTGGAATTCCGCCACAAGAATCCAAAGACTTCACTTGAAATTTTTGGAAGTGAAATGTCTGTTTGTAACCAGAGGTTGCTTCAACAAGCTGGTTTGGTGAATGGCGAGCCAAGTACCTCTACGTGCATCAACAACCTCGGAAGGACCTGAAAGAACACCTTTCTAGCTAGAAAAGCACTCCTAACTGTTATCTCCTGGTTTTGTGTCTTTGGGAAGGTGGAGACCCACCATGAAAGAAGTGGAAGTCTTTTTCCCAACTTTGGTTGTCATGGAGGGGGGGGGGGGGGGGGGGGGGGGAGGGGGGGGGGAGAGAAAGGGAGGGAGGAAGGGAGGGAGAGAGAGAGAGATTAGGGTTTTTCCCATCAAATCATCTTTCAGGTAACTTATCTTTTAAACATTCCAAAGCTTGTGACGTTCATGCAGGGTAATTGGGCAATGCTCCCCATAATTGCGAGAAAGGTGTTTAGAGGACCCAAAACAAATGAAGACTGTCGGCATGAAGCACTGCAAAAGATGCTTGAGAGCGATTCTTCAACAAATTCGAACTACTAATTTTATTGTCCCGTATCTTTAGCTGATCAAGTTGGGAAAATATAGTTTAACAGGAAGCAGTAGATTCAATCATCCGTCGTTTCATTATGCAATTCACCGATGATATGTTTAGAATTACATGCTGATTGGTATCGAATTGTTGTTGCTTCTAAAAAAATTTTCCATGTGTAGTTCCTGAATATAAAACAGATTATAGATGCTTTGTACATTTGTTACATTTGTTAATTTTATGTCTGCTAATAGAAAAGGGATAAGATGTCTTCTTGTTTGTCCGGGATGCTATCACATACAGGCGTCCGTTATCTACCATAATTATTCATGCTAAACGCACTGGAACATCAGTGCTTGATATCGGAGGAACGGTTTGAACCTCGGCTCTGTCAAAAGACTCCACATTCTGTGTTTGTGCTGGCCTGGGATGGAAGTTAGTGTCTTGTATATAGTTTGAGGAGTGAACATGAATCCTGCAGTTAGCCCTCAAACATCTATAACGCTTGCTAGTAAAATTTCTCCACCTGTTACACGTTCATGTCTTCATCCTTTTCCAAGGCATGGTTTCAAGTTTCATATTCAAGTTTCAAGTCTAAATTAACAGCAGAAAATGTGAACGTTTTTACCACATGATGGCACGGGCACAGGACATTAAACTTTCCATGATAATTGCTCAACTTGAATGTCCATTCAAGGGCATGCTTTCATAAATTTACTCATCAGGATAAACTAGGAGAGGGGGAATTTGAAACTTTGAGCCAAAACATGAGAAATGAAACGAAGACATGGAATTTAACAAGAGTGCTGTTTCAACCAATTTTTACTACAACTAAAGCAGTCTCCCAATTATGGAATGTAATAATTTTACCACCTTGCAACTTTTCATGGTAACCACTGTATTGACTTTACAAGGAAACTATCCACTTATGTCAACATATTCTTCAAAGCACCCTATACCTCTCTCTCTCTCACTTGATGAGTATGGGATTCACCCACCCACCTCCAAAAACAAACAGTAAAAAGGTGAAAAATGAAGTGAGGTTTTCACTTTCTGGTAAGCGAATGAAGAGAGTATAAAAGTAGTGTGGATTGATGAGTATGGTATTATTTTACCACTTTAGGGTCTTGTAATAACTCATTAAGTGGAGGGACAGAAATTGTTGTCGGCAAGGCATACCAGTGCTGACCGCTCACCAGCTAAGCTCTCCTCTTGAGCTTTTTTCATTAGCATGGTATGCTTCACTCCACTCAATTTTGGGTTAAAGGGAAAAAGAAATATAATGATTAGTAGAGGACGACACCCTCTCTTTATACAAGAATCTTCCCCTCTTCCAATGCTAACTCATTATACAAACTTCTTTTTTCCTTTTCCTTTACCCTTGTTCTTTTATCCACAACAGGACTTATTTTCTTCGATTATTCCTATACCCCATAAAAAAAAAAACAAAAAAATTGCACAAAGAGAGATTTTCCTTGTTTTCTATATGACTCTACGTGGTAAATGGTAATTTGGTTCATATTCTACTATGCGCACAGTTTCACAATATTATATAGAAAAAACCAAACTATAACATTTTGGGCAATGCCTTCTTTTATTTACGGAGAAAGACCACCAGGGTCTTGTTAAGTTTAATGATAGTGAGTTCTGTTTACCTAAACTTGGTCAATCTTCTTTCCTTTTTCTTGTTTTTTTTTATAACCATACACTCACAAAAGGAACCCAGATAGATAGGCTTCGTATATATTCTCAAAAATAGACTTGAAATAACTCCTTTTTAAAAATAAAAAAATAATCTCGATATGCATTGTTTGAATTAGAGTAATTTGAAGGTGTAATGAGACTAATGTAATGTAAAGAGAAGGAGGGTAAAACTTAAAAGTAAGGTGATGTTGGCAAAGCAAAATTTAGAAGAAGAAACACGAAATTTGCACCACATTGCACCTGTCATGATGTTGCCAGAATTACCTAGCCCGATCGCTTGCCTCTGCATTTTGGTGAAATGTCAAGAAATCAAATTATAATAAAAACGACTCTCGCACGATCATTAGTGATGGTAGTTGGATTAGGCTTTAAAGAAGTACAATAATTTCGAAGCCTTTTTATCTCAAATTTGTTTCACACACAGAAGTATCATTTGGAGTTCTTGAGAAAGATCTTCTTTTTCTTTCTTTCTCTCTCTTTTTTTTTCAAAATAATTTTTCGTAAATTTATTTGCACGAATATGCATATCTGTTCGTTGTCAAATTAACCTGAAATATAAGTTCTAAATTAAACTTTATTTCACTGTCGTCGTGATGATTCGTGGTCCACCCTTTTTTTTTCCTGGGGCAAAGAGAGGTCAGCTTCTTGGGTTTTCAACAACGAAGTTAATTAACATAGATAATACCCTGCTTTTAGAAAGAAAGATACGGTTCTACTTTAATCTCACTGTTCCTTCACATGGTATACTATTTTTGTCCAGAATAATTTACATGCTTATCTTAGAAAATAGTGCCAAAAAGTGTTCTCTCTTTATGTTTTTTTCCATCAAACCCTAATTTGGCAGGTTTCTTTATATCATCATGTCTTTATTTATCGTCGTGCAGGTCCTTCGAAGGTTGTGGTCCTAACTCCTAACTTATATCAACCCACTGTGCGTGCATTATATATAGAATTGCATGTATAAAAATGTGTATTCGTATGGGCAAATTTGTACGCGATCAATTCTTTTCCCTTCATCAGTGACCAAACTAAACCACTCATTAAGTGTTTATCTTGTAAATAGCTGGGAAAGATGGGTAGATAGAGATTCGAATCCCAAATTCAACCAAACAAGAATCGTAGAATTTGCTAAAATATACTGGAAAGAAATTAAAACATCGAATTAGATCTACTTATTTTCCTATAACCTTTTGGGTCCTTGATTTATCTTGATCTTTACGTGCAGAATATTGTTTCATATATCGAAATACAAAGTGGGAAGAAATGATAGTGGGAGTACTTTTGCAATCATTTCAGTTTTATTTTATTTTTTAACCTTAAGAAAAGAGTCAATGGCATACATTATCTCGACAAAGAAAAAGATACTTTGGTCATATCTGATATCGCAGCAATTACACATATTTAAGTTACAAACGACAATGGATAGGAACAGTTGATTTAGATGGGTTTTAAAGGAGCTTGAGGTATACAGCGAGATTTGAGAATATGACAACCAGATGAGATTTAAGAATTTAATTAAGGAAGTTTGAACTTCCCAGAGCCCAGGATGGCTGGATCAATATGTTAGGACTTAGGACTCGATCTCCTAATGCCTGGAATCAATTTTATTTTATAATATATGGGCTAAAATCATGTTTTTTGAAAAGAGGATTATGGCTGTGAATAGACACATGCATGAACTGTCAACGCTGCTAATGAATGTCACTTAAATCATCCCACCATGTCCCAAGACAAGCTTTAAAATAAACCCTTCGCACCATGTAAATGTGGTTGAAGAAGGAAAAGGAGCTACTTTACCACTCGATTAAAATCAAATAGCTTTGAGATTATTATTTTTTTTATGAATAAAATAGCTATTATAGGATTATTTACCATGCGTGTACGTGCATGATGGTATATTTAGCTAAACACAATTACAAAGATTCATGTTAATTAGTTTCAATCATAATTGATTGATGCATTAAAATTATATATATTCACAAGTAGATATTATGTCTTTCATATTTATACACTATTTAAGTAGGTCTCATTGTACTCATCTTATTCATGTCAGAATTAAAACTTAAAATATATAATTTATGAATGGAATTAATCAAACAAAAAAATAATTTTTAATAAAAAAATGTTATAAATAGAATATAAAACTTCAAGTTGAACAACTCCTCTCTTTATTACTTTTTTTTTTATTAACGTGGGTGTCCGGGTCAACTTGTGTGCACCTCGACTAATCTTACAGATCCTGAAGTTAACGACTATGTAAACCTCTAGTGACCATCAGATTAGAAACTACAAGACTCGAACTTGAGATCAAAAAGAGAGCAAACTTCTTAATCTTAAATTTTTATTATTGACTCACCTACTATATGGTTCTCCTCTTTTTATTACTTGAACCTACCTTGGGGAGCATTTATTTGTTAGTAGGTCGGAGTAATTCCTTTTCTTTCTGTTTAGAACATTAACAATTTGGATCAATTCCGAACTTTCTCATCCAAATAGAAGGTTTATTAAATATGGGTTCTCATAGGTAAACAGGGGCTAAACAGAAATATCATAAATTCTAAAATAAAAGGAAAAGATAAATAGAAAAGCTGAATTTTCAAAATAGGAGCAATTTGAGACGGTTCTAGAGATCCCGTGCACAAAAAGATCTAAAACTAAGTCTTATTCATATTGGATTTTGACCTAAAAAATGGTTGGATGATCATGGACACTCCATTACTGGATGGACTTGGGCTTTAAGTAAGTTTTAAAAATTAGTATAAGTTATATCAATTGGATTATAGCTTGTTAAAACAACTATGCTCGTTCGCACATGCCCCATATCCCATAGGTAAAAAGGTTAAAAAAAAACCCTGGAGATTGGCGGGTCATTATTGAGGATTGTCGCTAGATTATGGACATTGCTCGCTCATACAATAAGGATAGTCGTGTCTAAGAAACCTATGTGCTTTTAATACGTGTAATATTCGTACTTATAGCCGATGGAGAGTAGATATGCATTAAATTCAGTAATTTATCAAAATTGCGTAGGTTCATGTGCTGTTTTGAGTGACACGATGTAAACGAAGATTATTTAAGGCGCCATCAATCTTGTGAAGTTGGGAAACCGAGGCACGTGTCACAATCATGGCGTTTTATATTTAGCTCCCCAGCCCGTACGATTGGTCCACCAACAACAACAGCAAAAAATATACTTTATTGTTATTTGATTTATTTGGAATCGCAATACTCCCAGCTGAACCAATTAACATTCGTTGTACCATATAATAATAATAATGTGGGTACAAAAGCTGTCATCAGTAGTTGACCTCTGGTCGTGATTAAAACATGTTCCTGTTTAAAGCCCAAGACTCGGTGCTAATAAAGGCATCTTATATTGTCCTCTACCGGACCAACGATGAATATAGAAATTTAGGGATGATGGAATATCCCCTTTATAACCTAAGATACAGGATCTTCCCTGATACAGAATAATAATGCATGCCACCTCAACATCAATCCATCCTGTTTAATTTCTTTAAATATTGATTAAACTTTCTCAATAATAATAATAATAATAATAATAATAATAATAATAATAATAATAATAATCAAGTGTTAGTCTTTGTTTTTCCATTATAATCTAATTTGTTAAATGTTTTTTAAATTATTTTTCATGTAAAAAATTTAAAATAATTTGTTTTTAGATAATTTTGATGTGCTGGTAAAAAAACAAACAAATATTATTTTAATATATTTAAATTAAAAAACATTTTATATCATGATATACACAAACCGAGAAATATTCCGTGTAATATATTATTCCACTTTTAAGTAAATAAAATAGATAAATAAAAAGTGGATCTATATCGATTGCCAATAGGCAAGAGGTGAGTGGTGGTATAATTAATTGCAAGCAGAAAACATATTTTCAAGTATCGAGTTAGAATAGTCGAGATTATTCCAGTATAGTTGAAAAGAATGAACCTGTGTGCAAATCCAAACCTTGTGTGCTCCTAGCTTAAATATGATCCACGTGTGATGCTTTTTTTATCCTAGATGATTAATAAATTTTTTTTTTTAATTTAATATGGATATTCAGATCAGCTTCCGTATACCTCAACTAAATAAATTTTAAATTAAAAAGAAATAGTTATGATGGTGGACCAGAAGGATGCTACGTGCTAATAAATAAGACCACCATGCACCTTGATATGTATATATTTCAAATTGAAGTTGAAAAAGCGAAATGGCTGTGTTGCTTGGCGATAGAAAATCTGAAAGAATAATGGTGAGCACAAGAGCCCGCCGAGGCAGGGACATCTGCTGCCGGGGGAAAGGGACAAAGTTTTGAGCTAAAAATTATTTCTTTTTCAAAGAATTGTGAAGTCACGTGGTCAGCTAAAACTACTGCCGTTTAATGATGAGTTGTTTGTCAATGTCCGTACACATGACGACCCATCCACTCTTCCAGTGACGTCATCCCTGAAAGATTTGAATAGAGAGGAAATCTTGAAAAGACAAAACAAACCTTGATGGTGTTCTGTCTGCCTGTGTGTCTGTGTGGGCAGGCGGTGCAAGTGCAATAACCAGTATCAGTCGTCCAGAAAAACAAAACTAGAATGTAATATTCGTGGCTTTTAGATTTCATTTATTCTTATAGCCCGTTTAGATAATGGGTATTTGTTGGTTTTTTAAAGTATTTTTTATTTAAAAATATATTAAAATAAAAAATTTAATTTTGATATTAGTAAATAATCTGAAATATTAAAAAATAAATTTAAAATAAAAAAAATGAATATTTTTTAAAAACATTTTTAAAATACAAAAGCTAACACGCTCTTTCTTAATTAATTCCATCTCTTTGCTGAATGAAATTATTTTCATCTAGTTCTTCTTGTTGTAGGGGTAGCTTGTTTATTCTTCTATTTTTTTTATTATTCAATCTAGGACGAAATTAAGCCTCAAACTTGTTTTTTCTTTTCCTTAAAATGATGCAATCCTGCGTTGAAACTTGTTGGATAATAATTTTTTTTTTCGAGAAAATTTTATTTTTAAAAAGTGTATTTTTTGGGTTCAGGTAAACGAGTAAAACCCCGGTTGTTCATCAATAGATTATTAAAAAAAATAGAATCTCATTTAAATAGAATCATGGTAAGTTTTAGATTTCAAACATCTATCAAAAAATAATTTATTAATTAAAAATACAAGATAATGATATCAACAACTTGATCATGAAGTATTCAAATTTAAAATAGAGAAGTGCATATCATAATTGATCTTAACCATCTAGTAGAACAGAATGAATTACATTTAAACAAGTGGTCCACCAAAAATTTAAATTTTAAACAACCAAGCACTCACTTAAGTTATTTCAATAATAAATCCTATACAATAGGTGAAGACAATTTATGAAATAAAAAAATATATATATATTTAAATATATATAAAAAAAAGAGCAAATTTCAAAAATTTTATTGTCTAAAGTAAACCGGTTCAAATCACTTCTCAAAATATTTTTCAAACCGATATTCTCTTCAAAAGGATATAGATTGATGCTTTTAAAAAAATATTCGGAAGATTACTATGTTTAATATTAAAAATAAAAAATTATTATTTTAATATATTTTTAATTAAAAAATATTTTTATAAAAATATCACGTTACCAAACAAACAGGCGTTAAATCCCATGACTTATAGGTCCCCAGGCTAAAGAGTAGGACTTTGATTTGCCTAGAATGAATAAAGGTATCTTGGCCCAACTAACTAACAGGAGAGTCTCATCATGGTGTCTACTGTATAAGAAATCTTCGAGGTTAAGTTGCCTAATTAAGCAATCTTTTGTGTAATTATATCAAAACCTCCATCAAGATTAACACTAATACGGTCACTGGTCATTAACAAGTGGAGAGTGATTCCTCTGTGCAGGCACCCTGCATGAAAGCAGCTGGGATCCCCTGTGACAATACTCATACGACAACGTGGGTGGGATTGGTCATCATCTTCATCTTTTTATTTTTTTTCATTTCTTTCAATTAATTAAAGTAAATTTTTTATATATATATAGTTTCAGTTGTAACATAGCTTTCTCAAACAACGAAAGAAATGATTGCTGCCATCCTCTCCACTTATTTCATCTGCTTTATTGTTTTTTCAAGTTAATTTGATTTTTAAAATATTCAACTGGTAAGTATTAAATATTTATAGTATAGAAGGGATAAATAATTTAATTTTTTTGTCTATTTAAAAATTAAATAT
This sequence comes from Populus trichocarpa, assembly GCF_000002775.5. Taxonomy (NCBI): domain Eukaryota; kingdom Viridiplantae; phylum Streptophyta; class Magnoliopsida; order Malpighiales; family Salicaceae; genus Populus; species Populus trichocarpa. Next base: position 13,777,336 of record NC_037287.2, on the reverse strand, counting down.
CTAAGTTACAAATTTGCCATCATAAAATTTTCATCTAACGGTCTATAACAATTAAAAAGAAAAGTGGGGCAGTGGGGTTTACGGTTTCTTTAATGGGCTTTTTTTAAAATGTGGGCTTGATCCCGGAGGGCAAATCTATCTTCTATTAACATAATTTGATACATAATTTGATTGGGCACTCTTATTTGAATCACTTTTCCCCATGCACTGGGTTCGGGCCCATGATTCACTGCATACCAGATTAAAATTCAATCACTGCATGAAAAAATATACGAGTTGCGCTATTTTTTTTATGCATAATATAAATTATTCGAAATAAGGGTTAAAAACTTAACCAGTGTATTAAATCAAATTACTCATCCACTATATGTGTTAATAAATTAAAAAGAAGTTGGTGCGACTTGATCAGGTCTCAATTAACCTTAGGTTTGATTAAAGAATGAAGATAAAATCTAAAAAATAAATAAATATTAAATGATGAAATTGAAAAAAAAACTAGTTAAAAAAAATAAAAAAAATAAAAAAACCCGAGTGAATCTTCAAAATTGAGTCAAATTTCGAAACTCGTAACTCGTGAAATTCTAGACTTAAATTCAAGTAAGAAACTCAATTCTCAATTAATTTAATTTTGGAAGATGAAATCATATACTAATTCAAATAAAATAACAATAACCCAAACATAATTCATGCATCAACATTTAATATCCAAAAAACAATCATAACCTAAAAACATAAACTCATAATTCAACACAAATAACCAAATTATTAAAAAAAAACTAGTTTAAAAAATAAGAAAAAAATAAGAAAATCCGAGTGAATCTTTAAAATTGGGTCAAACTTCGAAACTCGTAACTCGTAAAATTTTAGATTTAAATTCAATTAAGAAACTCAATTCTCAACTAATTTAATTTTGAAAGATGAAATCATATACTAAATCAAATAAAATAACAACAACCTAAACATAATTCGTGCATCAACATTTAATATCCAAGAAACAATCATAACCTAAAAACATAAACTTATAATTCAACACAAATAACCAAATTATTTAAAACCTTAGGGTCATAAAATTTTTGGAGTGAATTGCACTCTTTAATTAATTGAAAGTGAACTTCAAGAATTAATTTTATTCTTAAAAATCTAGAAATCACAAATTCAAGTGACTTACTTTAATGATTATAACTCTTAATCCATAACTCTGATTTGGGCAAACAACCTATCAAATCAAAAAACTGACGGCATGCTATAATTAGGTACAAAATTCTAACTATAATCATAAGATTAGATTTTAGTGGCCTAAAGTTACCAACCAATCATTTTCTTTTTTTTTCCAATTCCTTAATTTCACTTTTACTTCAAATTAATGTACCAAAAACATATGAAATCACTTCCAATGGCATTTTATCAATCTAAGACTCTATTAGTATAACACTACTTTTTAAAAGTGATTAAAAATTAAATATCATAAAAATCTTATATAATTTATAAACCTTTAATAACCCTAATATACATGCAAAAACTCAATTAAAAAGTAAGGATAAAGAACTCACACCTTAAATTGATAAAAAAAAATAAAAATTTTGATCCTTGATCATATCTCCTCCTTGATCTTTTTTTATATGTTGATGTAGGTTTTGATTGTCTAACAAAAAAAATACAAGTTACTATAGGGTTTTATTTTCTTTTTATTCTCTAAATTATTATATAATCACTAATATACCCACTAGTACTTATAATACCCTTGATTAATAAAAAAAGACATAATAAGAAACCTAATTAATTATTTTATTTATTAATATTATTTTCCCATATATATCAAATTATGTGAAATATTCTAATTGCCTCTCAACCATAGTTTTAAAACCCGACCCGGTCATCGACCCGGTCCAGTGATCGGGTCACGGGTCAGATGGGTTGACCCGGTTTGACCCGGGTCAACCCAAAAAAAAAAATTAGGTCTTCTTCTCACTTCTGAAAACATCACAGAAAACTGAAATGGCCAACAAACAGACGCAGAAGCAGAAGCAAACAGGGACATCCATAAAATCGATATAACATCACAGAAGCAGAAGCAAACAAACAGGGACAACCAATATCAACTTAAGCAGAAGTAAACGAACAGGGACAGCCAAAAATTAACAACAATATTCACAGCTACTTGCAGAATATTCACAGCTACAAAAATTAAAGAACGAAATATTCACATTTCACAGCAATATTCAAAGCAAACGAACATGTATTTGACCATTTGAAATCGCAGAAAAATAAAAGAACAGAGAAAACGAGATACATACCTGTGGGAAGAATCGATTGGTCAATCGATGGGAAGAATTGATGGGTCAATAGAGGGAAGAACAGATGGGTCAACAGAGGGAAGAATCGATGCCACTGTTAGTCTGTTATACTCGATCTCCTGCAAGTTCAACAGAGGGAAGAAGATGAAACAGAGGGAAGAATCGATGCCACTGTTAGCGAAAGAAGAAAGAAACCAGTAAAAACTCATCTAAACTTATGCTCAGAATTGAAACGGCGATCAAGGATTCAAGAGTCTTCTGCTCATCTGCTCTTCTTCGCGAAATGGGTTTGACAATTTCTTGAAATTAATTAGGTCTTCTTCTCACTTCTGTTGCTCTGCATTCTGCAATGCATTCGTCCCTCTGCTCTTGTTGTTTTGGCCTTTTAATTGTAAAAGGCCAAAACGACGTCGTTTCGGGCATGAGGATATAAAAAAAAAATATACTCGGGTCTCAGCCGGGTGTGGCCGGGCCGGCCGGGTCCCAGGTCGACCCTCCGGGTCGACCGGGCCAATTCCCAGCCTGTTTTTCTCTTAGACCCGGCCCGGCCACAGACCCGGGTCGCCCGGGTCCCGGGTCGACCCGCCGGGCCGGGCCGGGTCTTAAAACACTGCTCTCAACCATTGTCACCCGTAATTAATTACTCATCAAAGGATAATATTGTCCTTTCCTATTCAATTTTTCAGATTATTACATGTTGTTTGTATTTTTTATTTTTTTTATGAAGGCATGATTATATTTGTATAATAGCTAATTATACAATTAAGTAGCAGAAGTGCTGTTCTTAAAAAAAAAAGTGAAGTATATATACAATAGTGCAATGCGAGGCTGATGATTTAGGCACCCAATTTTTGACTTATTAAGCAAGTTGCCAAGTCTCTCTCCCCTGATTAAGATAAATTAACCAATTTAAGATTTGTCATATGAACTTTGTCTTATATTAATGATAATTTATACTTGATAAGATGTGAAAAAATTAACAAGAATGACTCAAAAAAGAAGAAGATGGATTGTATTGGAAGCCTTACTGGATTAAATATTGCTTAAAACAAAAGATATTGGCTGTAGCTAACTAGATAGAATTTTATGAGTGATACCCACTAGCTATTATTCTAGTCTTTATAGAAGAAGTTTTTTTATGCCGAACATGATCGGTTAATTATTTGGAAAATCTTATATTAAATACGGATATTTTTATTATTTTACTCACGGAAGAGCTTTTAATTATGCAAGGAAACTTTACTTTTAAAATAAATTAAAACAATTACATGACAATCATGCATATATGTTAATTTAAATTATAATTAAGAAAGTTGGGATTTAACAAGCATAATACATGATTATGTTCCAAAAGACATGAGAGAATACAACCAGAATTTTCCACTAGAGAAAGACAGATATTTTATGTTTATCATACATGAATTAAGAAACCTGGCTTCTAGACAATTACGTGAAGTAAGAAAAACGATGAAAAAAACTCGAGTGCAAGGGGCAGAAAAGTATATATAAAAAAAAAGATGATTATTGCAACTGAATATGGGGCATCATGGAGAGCTAATTAGGATGAATAAATCATTTACGTCTTGATGATTAGGGTTTATACCATTATATTATCTGAGTATCTCGTCTCTCATTAATTAATTAGTTCTTACTATTTCTCAAATGCACAGTGCTGGTTTAACTAGAACAAGAGAGAAAGCGGCAATAAATAAATAATAAAAATCATGGGACAAGGCCTTGGAGTCATGAACATGGTGATGGCAGTTGTGAATGAAGAAGGAAGAGTGAAAGAAAAAAAATACAAAAAAAAAGGCTAATAAATACTTTTGGTTTCATGGTTTTAGACCAGTTCCGCGACTTGGAATTAATTGAAGGACAAAACATGCATCAATAGTTCAAACTCTCTTGGGTTAAGGAAAACATCATGTCGTAACATGGTTTTGAAGCTCCAGAACAAGGAGGCTTATTAACAGTTTCTATCTTTTCAAAGGTTGTTGGCCAAGGCACTAACCAATCGTTACTGATTGACTATGGTTTTGTTTTACGTATAATTACAAGAAAGAGTAACCATTTTTATTTTATTTTTTGGCTTTCAATGATGATATTTTAGAGGTAAAATGGACAACACTCAAGTATGTTAGGTAAGAAATATTTGTTTAAAATGGTATATATATGCCATGTCATGTTTTTAAATTAATATCATGTATAATTATATATTTTATTTTATGTAAAATTCATAAATGATATTTAAAGATTTAGAATTTATTAAACTTTTAAGTAGTGGGCCAGGCACATCTACTATATATGGAAGTAAAAAATTAGGTTAAAGAAAGAGTCTCTCGTCTAGCCATAAAAATATTACATAGAGTCTTGTGTCTTCCATCAATAAATAAAAACCTAAAGTATTGATATAATTGTTTGAGCACTTAATTTTTACTGCAGTTATATGCATTGACATGTTTAATTTAGTTGGTTATTTAGCCTGGATGCACACCAATCATTTATGGTTTAATTTTATGATAATAAAATATATGATTAATGAATACCTATGTTTTACATTAATGACTTAACTATTAAACAAGCATAAATTAAAGAGTACTGACTTTATGACTTTATCTGTTGCATTTTGTATGATTTTAAAGGAATATGTTTTGACAGTGGATATATTGCTTGATGTTGCTAATGTTATCTTGTGCAAGGAATTTAATATATGCATGAAGTTTTTGAAATGATCATGTTAGGTTATTTTAAGTATGATGAAGTAGGGGTGTTCATGGTTCGGTTCGGTTCGGTTTAGACTTAAAAAACCAACCGAACCGTATTACAGTAATTTTGTAAAATATTAACCGAACCGGACCGAAAACCGGTTCAAACCGAACCGGTCCGGTTCGGTTAAATCCAGTTTTTTTGGCAAAAAACCAGGAAACCTAATCCCATTTATTTTGGATTTTTTTAAAGCTTACATTAAATTGAGCTTTTACAGCTTTGAATTCACAGATTGTTGCCATAACTTGATGTAATGAAGAAACCCGTATATGATGAAAAAATGCCTTGCCAACTTGAGAATTACAAAACTATTACAGATTAGCAACACAGTTGTAGGTTTCAAGAATATCATTAGAAACACTTAACAGGGAGTCTTGCTCGTAGATGGACATTTTTTTCAAACCTGGGTATAGGATCCATCCCAACTGCCTTCCAGTTAAGCATTACATCTTGTATAAATTGCTAGCCACTGAAGTATACCCCACCAAAAATAGATAAAACCGAAGAGAAATTGTAAATAAATAATTCTCACAACATCCATTACAGTAATCGCAACATGAGCATACTATGGCAAATCAACAACCTTGTAAATAAATATAGGAAATGAATACATAATAGATCTACAGAAATCAGAAAAAAAGCAAAAAGGAACAAAAAAATTAAGAGATAAAGATTGAAGAGAGGGGGGCTCCAGAGCTGTTGTTTGGTTGTTAATCCATGAGCTTAGTCGGCTATGCTTAAAGAAAAGAACAAAAAGATGGAGAGATGAGAAATATGGATGGTTCGTTCACCAGATCTACTTTGGGGGAGGAGGGGGGGTTGTGCTTAAAGCCTTAAAGAAAGGTTGAGAGAGATGAGAGATGAGAGATGAAGACGTTGGGTGGGGAGGGGGGGGCTGTGAGAAAGGTTGAGAGATGAAGATGAAGATGGGGCTGTGTTGAGATGAAGATGAAGAAACATGGGTGGCGGCTAGGGTTTACAAAGTATCTGGCGGAGAGTAAACTAGAGAGAAGAGAGGGATGTGGCACAACTTTTTCTATTTATACTAGCCTAGCCTAGGGACCTTTTTTTTGAACCGGTCCGGTTAACCCGGTTTCTGCACTACAAAACCGAACTGAACCGGGGTTTTTTCTACATAATCTAATCGGTTTTATTTTTTGGTTCGGTTTTTTCGGTTAATTTTTTGTCGGTTTTATCGGTTTACTCGGTTTATCGGTTTTTTGAACACCCCTATGATGAAGTAATCAAATCAAGTTTCTTTAAAAAATTGTCAAAAATCATTGGAAATAATTTTTTATCAAAAGATAAACAATTAAAGAGCAAATAAGGTGTTATTCTTTTTGAAAAAGTCACAGTACTATCAATTTCTTATCCTCTTAAGTATTTGATATGTGCTTATTAAAAAGAGATATATAATATTTGACTTTGTGTTTCCATAAGCTAATCTTGATTATACTTTTGTGGAATGGATTATTTGGTTTGGTAAATCTTTTTTCATTAAGATGTCTTTTAATGATGATAAATACTTGGTATTATAAATACTTGATTTGGTAAATCTTTTTAGCAATTTAGGTTATTATTCAAAAAAGTCAATATTATAATATTGAACAACAACTAATTTCAAAGCAACCAATTCATGAATAACTATTTTTTTACGAGGTAAACCTACATAAAGAAGCTGAGTTACGAAGATCTTCAAGAGTAAAGAGACTACCAAGGTATAAGGACTTGTATACCTTTATGAGTCTAACTTTGATGTTGGACCCAAAAATGATCCAAATTCATTTTTTACAGGCCATGAAAAATAAAAATAAAAAACTCCTCATTATGGTATAATTTCATGAAGGAAGAAATAGAATTTATGTCTAAAAATCAAGTTTAGGACCCCATCGAGTTATCAAAAGGATATTTATCTATTGGACACAAATAGGCTTATAAAGTTAAAAGACATCATTCTCGTTAAGGGATATATCCAAAAAATCTAATAAACAGGATAGAAAAAAACTAAGATAAATTAAAATCAAATATTTATTATAGATTTAAAAATTTATCAGTGTAAAGATAACTTATCTAGAATAAAAGGGTTGAAGGAGGAGAAGGAAGAGGAAGGGTCTTTGTTGGGATCAAGGGGCGATAAAGAGGAGCATATGTACCATCCAATTATAATTTAAGCTCCATATATATAATCACCAGAGTTTAGTCATCTCAGCACTAAGTTGTTTTGTCTCAGCAACAAGATGGGTCGTCCGAGCTCTAACTTGTTGGTTTAAAATCACCTAGAACTCTAGAGTTTGCATGCTCGAAATTAATTATAAGCATCCGATAGTTGAAACACTTTGGGTTGTCCACAACTCCTCGTCTGTAGTGTTTGAGATATTATAAACCTGATTTCTATCGAGTCCACTGGACAATCCTACCTCCAATCACAAATCCAGATCAAGTTCTGAATGGGTTGAAGGATCATCCCCATATCTCTTCTACAACCGGGTGTTATGTGTTTCCTGAAAATAAAAAGTCAGCTAATTCAAAAAAATTATAACTTAAAAAAAGAAATTGTTGAAATCCAACATACAATGAAGTTCTGAGCTCGGATATCCACAAGTTGTTGCACCCCTTTTCAACTGTCATCATTTTGCATGTGAGTTTCTACAAAAAGTTCTATGGGTTTTAGTTTGCGTAAAAGAACCGTGTCTACAAAAGAAAGAAGTTGTTAGTTAAACATTTTCATATAAAACAATAATTTTTTTAAAAAATGAATGTAATAAAAAAGAATTTTACTTTATGCTTTGCATGCGAAACAAACAGAATGGATCAACTGGTGTATATGGTAATAGAACTGTGAATCTCCATGTTCTAGTTCTCCGCATCAGATTGCAACCGTTGCATGCAAACACTTGGATATCATGTGTTGAATATATATTTTGCCTGTATCGCCTCTGAGACATACGGAAATCCGAAATCCCTCCAAACCATCATGTCTCTCAAGCCTTAAGGACCTCTTTCTTTAGCATAATTTTTTGTTTTTTTAAGTCTCATATCAAAAATCACGCAACCTATATGATATAAATAAGTTATAGTTAATAAATTAAAAATAAAATTTTAAATAAAAAAAATATAACATTTTGAATTGAATCTTATTTAATTGCATTGTGATTCTTCCAAACCCTCTTGACAACAATATTATCAGACTTATCTCGGTAAACTTTTTCCTTTCACGTCAAATTTATAAAATAATTAGTTCATTAAAATTAATAAACTAACCAAACTAACATAATAATAATAATAATAATAAATATTTAAGTATATATTAATCATGCTTCAATTAATTAAAAAAAAATCTGGCAGCACTCTTATAAGGAAACTATCCAAAATTTTATTATTTCTAAATACATATCAATAATAAATAACCACAAACCAGTCAATTTTGTTTACTGCAAGTTTTTATTCCTATCGATTTCTATATTCAAATCTTAAATTCAGTACAAAAAAGCTTATTAAATTTATCTATACACTAGGTTGATGATAGGATGACTAATCATCTGCACCATTTAATATTAGATAACTAAGAACTGTCATCTATTAATACGCTTTGTTTTTTTTTTTATTATTATTAATGTGGGTATTTGAGTCAGCTTGCTCGTATCTTGACTAATCACACGGGTCCTAAAGTTAACGATCATATAAGTCTTCAGTGACCATTATATTAGCAACCATATGGCTCGAATTTGAGACCACATAAAAACAAATTTCTTAATCCTAAACTCTTATCGCTGATTTATCTACTAGATTACTTACCCTTATCAATAATAGTCGTAACTTCTAATATTAAATCATTTAATATTTTTTTTAAATTTTATTATAATTGACCGAACTCCTAACAAACAATTTTAGAAATTATTTTTGCACCCCATAAAATTATACATAATAATTAATCTAACAGTTCAGCCCCCTTTTTTAAAATTTGAACCAGTAGCCACCTAAGTGCGTGTCCAATCTTCCCCTGCTCCAAGCTCTGCATCAATAACTTCTTCCTCTCGCCCAGTCAGTCCGGTGATCTCAGTTCCAGCAGCATCTCAGGCCGACCGCTCCTCCTCAGCACCAGCAGCCTCAGCCTATCTTCACGGCAGCTCCTCCTATGCACCAGCGACAGTCCGACAGTGCAGCACCGTGAGCCTCCAGCAGCAGTCCAGCACCTGCAGAGTCCTCAGCCTCCAGTCCCAGCACTTCATCTTCTCCTGTCCCATCCGAACACAGCACCATCTCCACTGTCAAAAACACTGCCCCAAAACCACACCTCTTCACAGCCTTTCCACTGTTGCCAGCAGTTCCTCTCTCATTTTTTTGACTGAAATCAGTCCTTCCTCTAGCGCCAGGGGACTAAAAAAGGTCAGATAAAAACAACACTGCCATGAAAAGATAAACACTGCCTGTAATCATTTCAAGCCTCAGTCCCCAGTTTTGGAAAACTTATACACTCACTCCAGTGCACATCACAGCCTCCATTGTTACCCCCCCCCCCCAAACACACACACACTTTTCACGCCATATATACTTAACTTCACTCATGGAGAAGTCGTCCAGTAGGGATGAACAAGAAGAGAACGATGGTGAAAAAGGCAAAGACCCACAATGAGTTAGGGGTGTGCAAAAAAACCAAGAAAACCGAGAAAAAATTAACTGAAAAAACTGAACCGAAAAAAAAAACCGATTAAACCGATTAGAATAGTTAGAAAAAATCCCGGTTCGGTTCGTTTTCGGTTTTGTAATGCAGGAACCGGTTAACCCGGACCGAACCGAACCGGTTCAAATAGAAATAAAAAAACCAGCACTATAAATACCTTCCTAACCCATCTACAGTTCTACATTTCAGTCTCTTCTTCTAACCTAGCCCCCGCCCCCCCCTCTGACTCTCTCTTTGATGAAATCTTCATCTCTTCTATATTCTCTCCCATCAACATTTATACTTCTACATTTCAGTCTCTTCTTTTAACCTAGCCGCCGCCCCCCTCACTCCTTCTTGATCAAATCTTCATCTCTATTCTCTCCCATCTACAGATCTGCTTTGTAGTTTCTTCTTCTAACCCTAACAAATCTAGTCGCCGCCCCCCTCCCTCTTATTCAATCCTCGATCAGATCTTCATCTCTCCCATATACAGATCTACTTGTTAGTTTCTTCTTCCAACCCTAGCAAACTCAGCCGCCGCCCCCTCCCTCTTGTTCAATCTCTCAATCAAATCTTCATCTCTTAATCTTTTTGTCTCTAAATCAAAACTAGCAGTCGCTCCTTCAAGTTCTTTATCTCTCCAAGTTGGATCTGTCTATTCTCTTTTCTATATTGTTTTTTCTTTTTTTTTAATTTTTATCAGTTTATATTAACCTATTTTGTTAAACTTTTCAGGTGAACTATTCAAGAGAACCAGATGAACTTTTAATGTTCATGCTTGCGCGCCTCAATAGTTGGTTTTTTTCTTTGCAGTTTCTTCTCACTTGGTTTCTGAGAAAATACAAGCAATAAAATGTTGAAGGCATATGGTTTACTTAACAATAATATTAAAATAGCAGCATCTTTCCTTTTGTTTTGTTTTTGTGAGTGCTGGAAGAGAGACTGTTGATGCGTTTTATTTCAATTTCAAGGACTCCTACAGATTGTATTTCTTTAGTTTTATCAGATGCGTTATTTTCTTGATTTAAGTGTTATTTGTTGTATAATTTTATTTTGCATTTTGATTAGAGTTGATTGGTTTGAGAAAACTGGAGTGCAAATTAAAAGATATTTCTCCTGTAATTTGAGATAAATTCTGGTAAAGAAAAGTTAAACAATGAATATAGGTTTTTTTATATCGATTACAAATTTTCAAGCCTTTTAAATGACCCCATCAAAAGTCATAAAAAAGCCAAAAAAAATAAACTGGTTTTTCCGGTTTTTCTCTTCAATTAACCGAACCAAATCGAACCGAAACTGGTCGGTTTGAACCGGTTTCGGTTTTTTTTTAAAAAAAAAAAACTGGTCTGGTTATTTTTTTAGATGAAAACCGGACCGAACCGGAAATTCTCACCCCTACAATGAGTTAGTCCCACCCCTACAATGAGTTAGTCCCATCACCTTTTCATCTTGTCAAGCACTGCCTCCACTTTGTCTTGCTACTACTATAAAAAAAAAAAAAAATAAATAAAACTCTCACCACCAGCGTTGCCAATGGAGAAATCTTGAAAGCTTCATGCCATTATAAGTTATCGTATCCCTCTGAAAGCAAGGCCGGAGGCCTAAAATTACAGGTAATATTCTTTCTCTCGCCCATTTATCACTTTGAGAGTTCCTGCTTTTATTTTACTAGTTTTTTTTTTTTTTTTTTTTTGCTAAAGAATAAGAATCATGTGTTTTCTAAAGAGATGGCAGCAGACTTTATGGTTGCAGTTGGTTTTTCTTTTAAGTTGGGTGTTAACTCCTTTTGATTGGGGAAGATATGGCTCGTTTTCAAAAAAAAGAAGGAAAATGCATGAAGTGAGCGTATGTCTTTTGTTGATTTTGAGCAGCAAGAAACAGTAAAATTCTGGGCAAATATTTTCTTGTTTGTTTCATTTTGATTTGTCAATGAGCATTACTTGTATTTGGGTTGTGTTTTTTAGACCAGGCTTTATCGCCTTTTGAGTAATAAATTTTAGTCTAGGCCTTTTACTTGAGACCATCCATTCTTGGATAAGTTTTTGCCTTTTGAGCTTTGTATTTGGTTCATGGGCCCGAGCTGAAAGCACAGCCCATGTGGCTGGGGCTGAGCCTAAGTTAAGGCAGTGTTAGGCCTAGTAGAAACTTTACAAAGGCAAAATGTTTTTTTTGTCCTTATCCGTAGTGAATTTTTGAGGGCTTTTTTTTAAAGGACCTTTTTGCAATTATTTTTAAGTTCCCCACATTATTCTCACTATCTCATATTTAATATTTAGATTATGACCTACATGCTAGGTATTTTTTTGATATTAAATAAATCAGTTTTTTTTTTAATTTAAAAAAATAAAAATTTATTTTGTTTCTTTTAATATACAGTATTATGAATTTATACATAAGATGTATTCCTGATATTGAATAAAAAAATTTTCTATTATTTATATGTTTTAACATTAAAACAATTAGGTTTTAACCTTATAAGATAATGATTTTTTTATTAAAGAGGATTTTTAAAAAAAAACTTTAGATAGACTTTCGATTAGAACACATAACAATATCTTAGTTTATATCAGACAAATAAATAATGCAGTTTATCTTAGATAAAGTATACTACAGATAATACTTTTTTTCTAGCACAACTAGTTTTCTTATCCAGATTCTGAGACCAGTTAGAGTTTTTAGTAACCAAAATACTAGGTGGTGACTCCATCAACAAAAATTCTTTGTTCTTTTCCCATCACCTGAGAAATCCTGACCCGGAAAGACGAACATCGTTATACCGTACACGTGCAATAATCAGGTTTATTTATCTAACCTTAAACTTTCTCTACCAAGCCTCAAGTATACTCATCCAATTAGGATGATCTTGAAGTTGACTCTATTAAAACATCGGCTCTTTGAATGATGATTTTATCATTGATGTTATTGTATAGGCAACTTTAATATTTGTAAATTGAGAATTATTTTATCAAATTCATTTTCATTAATGAAAAAAAATAAAATAACTTAATACAAATATATAATGTCAATAGCGAGAGAAAAAAAACATTAACTACATGGTGTGGTCGTCCTTCCACTTTGCAATAATCTTTCCAGAATAATAATCTCTAAAAGACAAGATTCTAGCTCTGCAACTTTTATTAGGAAAGTCTTGGTTAGTAGGTGTCTCTTCATGACCAGCACTTAAATGCATAATAGGCTTACTGACACTACTGTTTGATGAAGTAATAGTGCTCTTGTTTAACTTTAAACTTTTTCTCGACAACTGCTATACAACTACATGCATATCCATTAAGTCCATAAGATCACTTCTAATTTCCAACAAAGAAAACTCAAGGTGGCAATATTCTCAAACACCATAGAACTAAAACTAAGTTAAGCATCTTAAAAAGTGAGTGCAGAGCCACTGGAGACAATTAGATGCATATATCTTAACAAAGTAGATCAACATTAATATATGTTTTCTCAAATTGACTAGACATTAACCACATAACTTTTCACATATACAAAGCTAATGATTAATAGGATTATAGAATGGAAGCATGCATTTAAAAAGTTAGAGCTAGATTTAGTATATATGAAAAGTAACTCACAACCCAAGAATTAAATACAATACAATGATTGAAAAAAAAAAAAAAGGTATCAAATAGAGCATAATAATATTAATATTGCAAATAATGATATCCTTCATTTTGTAGGATTTTTAATCATTAAAAGAGAACTGAAATAAAGATAACGGGATCAATGTTATTTCTATTCTTAACAAATGATGTTTAAATAGTTTTGCTCCCTTTTCAAAGTTTATATTTTGCAATGCCCAGAAAAAAGAAAAGTAGAATGACCTATAAAAAAATGAATTAATTCACATACTAAGGACAAAGGTAGATTCAAGAATGAATTAATTGTAAGAAAAAAAACAACAACAAGAGCCCACAAATCATAGAGGATCAAATAGCTAAAACTCATTCTTGAAGGGTCCTGGTAAGAGAAAAGAAATTCTTTGGTGGTTGTTACTGGTGGCTTAGGCAGCGGTAGCTGGCTGTAAAAACTATAGAGAATTTAAGGGTTTTAAGATTTAGGGATTTAGGGATTTAAGGATTTGAAAAAATAAAAAATAGAGAAGGAAGAACAGTCGAATGTTATTTTGATTTTAAATCACCAATGAAATTCCTATCGGTATTTTCATTGATAATTTTATACGTCATCAAATGTTGATGGATTTTTTTATTTTTAATAATTTTTAATTCCAATGATGATTTTATTGCCAATAATAATCTTACTTTCTAATAGACTATTTCATCAGCAATTTCATTAGGGATATAAAACCTTTATGTAACTTTGCATGTCCATCAATAATCCCTAACCATTCTGTAACTTTCTGATGAAATTGCATTTTTGTTGGCAAATCTATCGGGAATGCTATTTCTACTGGTTGATCCATTGACATTTCATTAATTTTTTAGGGCTAGTTAAAATCTTGTAGCCAACCTAAATATACAGCAACAAAAGCATATTCAAACCAATAATTTTCCATATTAAACTCATAACCACAACAATAAACACTTGAAAAATATATAATAAAATATAGTAGATTAATATAAAGCATCAACAAATGTCTTAATTATATAATGCCAATTTATCACATAATGATGTTTCAGATATAAATCAATCCAACATCTTTTAATCAAAATCATCCTTTTTGTTTTCTTCATCTTCTTCTTCTTCTTCGTTGAATTCCTAGTCCATCTCATTATCTTCATCTACTTCTTTATGCCCATTGGTATTCAATATTACATGTAACTCATCGATATCAACATTAGCCTAACTTTTCTCAATGAAATGAAAATTAGATTTTCTAACTCGGTAGATGGAACAACTTGATATGGATCAACTAATAATTTCATTTGAAATACATTGTCTCCCTCAGTCACTTTATCATTACCTTCTTAACAACTTATACACGACTATTAAATCTAGTCATCACAATAGATAATCAATCAACTCTATTATGATCATTTCTAATAAAGGGATGTATCAATATCAATATCACTTATTGATATTGTTTGGTAAAAATAAAAACGTATCCATCAATAAATTGCAAACTCTTGAGTCATTTATAGATAAGAAACTATGCATTTTTGTCTAAAAAGAAGGTGGCTTTTGGCTTTGCAACACATAACTCATCATTAAGCAACTCTATATTTTGACGGTTATAATACAAAACTAGATCCATTTTAACTTTCATATTATCTTTGTTTTCCCTTTCATGTTCATGATCATGTTAAAAATATTATCAAACATATTCTTCTTGATACGCATAACATCCAAATTATAGTGCATTAGTCTTCAATAAAAAAAAAACTCATAAGAAATGCTTTGTTTTACCTAATTATAGGTCATATCAGAACAAGAAAACTTCTGCTTACCAAAATAAAAACCTAATACAATGCCCTCATATTGTGTAACTACATCACACAATTCTTCACCCTGTAGTACTAATGATGTAACATTCTTTTTAGATTTACCTTTCAATAAGTCATTTTTGTTGTTTCTGTTTTGATGATGACTTGGTAAGAATCTTTGGTGGCAGTAAAAAAAAGCTATACCATCATTTATTAAGGTAAAGGTCTTATTATTTTTCACAGTATTTACAAGTTAATTTTCCATGTGTGTTTTAACTTAAAATCATCCAATACGTCAAAAATCATTTATAATCCACATTATGTTGTCTTTATCTAAAAATTATGTTTTCTTAAGACATATTAAAGCCCTAACTTACCATATCTTATTCAACTCATCAATCAACGATTGAAAATAAACATTTATATTTCTACCTAGACTATAAGGACTCGCTATGACCATAGATAAGAAAATTAATTCTAGCTTTATGCACATTTATAAGTGCAAGTTGTAAATTGTTAATATAACCAACCAACAGGAACAGGGTGCCGTAAAGAACCTAAATAGATTGAATTCATCTCGACACAAGCCAAAATATATTTTATGGTTCCATTGAAAACTAAAAATGCTTCATATTAAATTGTTTTCAAGTTTTACTATCGAAAGATTGAACCACAACTCCGTCAAGAATGGATTATGCCCCAAATTATCCATGTGATTTGCACCAATGAAGTGGTTCCAACTTCCAACTTCCAACTCACCCTACCTCTCAACCTCGAGTCCAGCCAATACCTCGTTATTATGATGTAATTTAGAGGATTGCATCGTCAGAGCATCATAGGCATGTGGCCCAGATTACAGCGTGATGCAGTCTTATTATTTTAACACAAGATTGGTTATTTTAACTTTACGGATTCCAAGTTACGTGATTGACATCATGGCAATCAACTGTGCTAAATATTATTAGAACGGTATGGTAAACGTAGGAATCCACAAACGATGCAAAAAAGATTGGAATATTGGATTCTGATTTATGCAATCAGATAAAAAGAGAACCGGATTTTGCACCTTGTTTCTTGCCGCGTAAGCAAGGGGCATTCTTTCCTTGCCAGCTTGCTTGGACTGGCCTATTGATAATTAGAATTCTTTCTTCTTCATCCCCATGATAAAATTTGAAGAGGGGGGCTGTGTTGACTTTTATCTTTAAATTTCACTCCATGGTCAATGCAAAGCATGCAAGAACCGACCTCCTCAGGATGAAATGAGGAGCCGCTGAACCCAAACAACCTTCACAGTTCAGCACTCTGGAATACAGAGGAGAATTGTAGGTACACTAAAAACATAATATCCAACATGATTAAACCAGCATGCCATGACATCTGGTCACTATTATAGATTGTAAAGGACCTCGTAATTCAAATGATTTTTTTTTCCTGTTTTAATTAGTAAGGTAGCATTATAGACATCATAAATTTCCCAGCAGCTCCGGCATGTATTACAGAACACAAGCTACAGCCTTAGGCAGAATTTTTCCTGTAACATTAAACACGAACCACACTACTATGACTATCAAGGGGCAGATACTTTACATTAAAAATTGGATATCATAAAATGTAAGAATTGTTGATGAAATTACAAATGGGGTCAGAAACCTAGAAAAACATCACATTCACCTTCTAATCCCGACACATTTATATCTGCAGATCATCCAGCGAAAGTTCATTTGCTGTCAGCAGTTTGAGCTTCTGCAATTTAAAATCAATTGCATTATATTTTGGTCAGATGTTCAGCTCACATAACAATATATAAGGATCATTGGAGGCTCCAGGGAAAACTAGTTACCGTCATAAATTGTGGAGGATCATCAAGGCTTGAAGAACCCAAAATTACTTCCCTCTGTAACTTGCTCGTGAGCTTGTGGCAAACTCTTAGCTGGAGATTAGTTAGAGTTAAAACACTAAACAAGCCAAAAGGACAACCATAATCATTGATTTGGGATTCAACATCTTCTTACCTCAGATCTCGTAGCTCCACCTACAATGAAAACAAAAATACGCTGGCCCATCTTTTTAAAATCACTAGATGCGTGTCTTAGAATTGAATCACTGCAGGGTAGCACAAAGCAATGACATTACAAATAAAGCCACAGGATAATTAAGTTACTCTTAGCCTATCAAGTTCCTTGACACTCCAAAGACAGGCATAAAGCACTATGGTGGCACAACGAGCTCATATAAGCAATTAACTAAATCAATCAGGAGATCATAACCAAGCAGGGAATTCAATGACTGATAGATCACAGGAGCATAACAAAGGATCCAATAGATGTGTTCGGTTTAAATAAGAAATTATCAAGAGTTGAAATCCATGCTTTATTTTCCCACTATTCATGGAATATTCAATAGACTACGCATGGAAGAATAAGAAATATTACCTTGAATAACCATCATCGGAGTTCCGTGGTCGAGCCCATGTTGGTGTCCGTTTTGATCTCATTGAATGGGGTGCGGGAACATGATGCATTGGTGTAGACTGGGATGTCCCATGGAAAGATGGGCTTGGGTCATTCATACATGGATATTCATCCTTGGACAGTTCTCCTTTGTTAAGTTTATCAATAAGTTCCTGAAAAAAGATTTGCATTAGGTGAGTACCATCTTTTCATATAATCTTACCCACAGTCAAGACATCAAGGCTGTCAAAAATAACACAATTACTCAGCGACATATGATGTTTAGTTTGGTTTAACTTCTTGTTGGAAGATAGAGATTAAAAGGAACATGACTTCGTGCCTGCTAATTCTTAAACTTTTTTAATTTTTTCTCTTTTTTTTTTTTTGAGAATGCTACTTCATAATTCTTTAAAATGGTATTAAAGGGGGAAAAAAGGTTGGAATAGTTAAAGAAAACTTCATTATTTCGGTTGATGTAAGAAACATAAAAAGAAATATTATCTAAGAATACTTATCATTAGTATATTAAGTATATTATGATTTATTATAAATTATTTTTTTATTTCTAATTTTTGAAATATGAGAAAATCTCGATTTTTTCAATAGCAATATTCAATCAATTGTATCACAAATGTATAGGAAAAAAAACAACTAAATTTGTAGAATTTATTAATATGGAATACAAAATATATCAAAAGAAAATATCAAAATAATAGATACATTATCTAGATAGAAGAAATTATCTTAATTTTATAAGTATATGAGATAAGAAACTTTAAAATATTTTCTACTTGAAAGAATGCTTGAACTTATCCTTGTGTTTGCATGATTTAAGGGAGTGTTTTTGTTTTTGCGGTTTAACTTGATTTTCAAAGTATTTTTCAAACTGTTTTTCGCCTGAAAAGATATCAAATTAATATTTTTTCTCAAGATATCGTGATCTTTTCTTAAAAAAAAATTGTATGTTTACTATCATTGCTAATTCTTTTATCATCTAATTAAAATAAAATCAGATTATTAGACTCAATCGGGGGCTATAACCCAGGTCCTTATTCTTTTATTTTTTAAAACGTGATTGCAGCACCTAGACATCATTTTTTACAAAGAAAAAAAATGTCAACCCGCAGTATAAAAAAATGTCAACCCGCAATCATGTCTAGTAAAGACAAAACAATGTTATTATGCAATATCAAAATTTTGATTGTTTAAATCCTTAAAACTCTTAAGAATTTAATAAAAGATCAATTTTTTTACTAGGAATATTTGTTATGGTAGGATATTAAATCGTAAACATATAAAAGGAATGGATGATAGTTTAGTTGTACTATTAGTTTTCACATTTCTAACATCTAGGAAACTAAATTTCCTTCCTTTATATTAGGATATTGCTTTCTATCATACCAAGAGAAAGTAAGTAGTTTGAAAATGTAAGATTTTAAGGAATACAATATTTTTTAGCGTGAACAAATGCATGCAAATTATAAAATTTTAGATCTCATAAATCTCTTGAATTGATTAAGATTAAGTTCTTGATGGCATCAATATTTTATTGAAATTTGTTGATTTTGTCGAAGTCTTCCCCAAACTAGACTAAAAAAGTGAATTTTGGTCAGCGGTTCTTGTAAATTACAAAATTTGATTTTTAAAAAAATTTATATTTTGAGATTTTATTAAATCCATGATTAAATATATTTTATTAGTGCAATGAAATATTGAATTACCTTCCTCTTTTCAAAGAACAATGATGTTGAGTTACATGATTTATGAAATAATACATGCTATTACTTTACATTAATAACAAAATAAAATTTATAAATATCTATTGAATACATAATTTAAATCACTATATTGAATTTAATGAATTTTTAATTGACGGGAAAGGATTTCATATTATCACTTGGGAACAAAAAGATATCTCCATCACAAAAAAAATGAAGTTAAATTATATTTTTTTTATACTTAAACAAAAGATATTATTGAATTTAAAGTCAATATATTTAGGTTATTGAATTATTTTCATCCATAACATTGGTTTTGATTGACACCTTGGTGCTTTTCCTTTCCATGCATTCAAGTTTTTTAAATTCTTTAAAAAGGCTCGAGGCTAACATTTTAAAATAATAAATACTTTAAAGAGATAAAATCAACTTATCATGTGTGGGTCATGTGCAACGCACATGCAGAAAAACTAGTAAAGCATAAAAAGTGTAACTGTACATGAAAAATCAAATAAGAACAACTCGGATGTACCTCTATCATGGGGTAAAAGCGGGACAACTGCCATGTTGTTTCTTCCTCACCGGTGCGGTCTTTCCTGGCAGCACGCTTCTTCTGGCAATTGATTGGGAAGAAGAAAAGAAAGAGTAAGCTTCAAAATTGACAATTAGATACAGCATTTCAACAAACATTTGTGTTCACCTTATGAATATCAAACTTCAGGGAAAAAGCACCAGTTGATCTTTTTTTGGTATCTGATGCCCCCGCAAGCAATCTCATATTATTCACAGCATTCATGTCATCCTGCGGTAATCTTGCCAGCTAAAATAAATTCATAAAATTAGTTCTGATGTGCAAGGAAAATGTTCTCAATAACATCGAATCAGGAATTCAAAAGATCACAAAAGCTCTGCTGGCTGACCTCAAAACAGTAAGAAAATGAAAACCAGCACAAAAACAAAGATAAGTACCTTCATTATATTAAGACCCCTTTCACCCTCAAGCTTCTCAGGAAAAACAGCGGCAAGAATCATCAACAACCGCAACTTATTTTCACGAGTTGTATCCTGCAAAAGAGTGAGACTCCTACTTTATAAATATTATTGGCAAGATGAAATGCACCCATTACAATTTACGACAAGTTTTACCTCTTTCGTAGTCAGAAATTTAATAACATCTTTCATTCCTGCATCTCCAAAAACCAGGTCCTGCTCTAGTTGACCAAGCTCTCGAAGCCCCAACTCCCTGATAATTCTATTAATTTTTCCAGCAATCTGCATCCATAAAACACAATTTGTATAAAGCCATGGACCACTTGCAAATTTCATAAACCAGTGGGTCTTCTTTCTCTTTCTGATTACACACTATTCCAAACGTATTCAAAAGGGGAGAAAAACTTAGTACAATTTAAGCTAATTGCAATATGTGCTTCCATCTTGGAAAAAAATTGAACTTCATTTGTGCTCCCATGAATAATGGGTTCTAAGCAGAGGACATAATTAACTTCTTATCTGGAACCATGCAACAACAATAACTCCTATGGTAGTCTATCCATTGTACAATTTCAAAGTTACTAAAAACCATGCAAATAAAATACAGAACCAAATATCTAATGGCATTTCCATCAAGGAAAAAGTTCCACTCATTGGTATGGAAGGAAAGTTCATATAATGTGTTCTGAAAATATTTGAAACTCAAAAGCGACATGCGGAAAGGGAAGGAAGAGGAAGAATTGAAGAACCTACTTTTAGATGATATTTCCAGTGAAGCTTCATAATTATGAGACTTGTTGGGTTGAGTAAATTTATCAATTAACAAGTCACCTCAAATCAATTGAGCAAAGTCTTGATAAAATCTACGACGCAGCACTCAAAAGAACATGAGTAGGATGCCTAAACATAAAGCTCTAAAAAGGGCAACATTGAAAAGTAGTAAACCAGAAAAAGTTCCATTTGCCGCACTCTCTAAAAAAAAAAACATTGTGCTGTTCTAAACGGGGCTTCAGCAGCCTAACTAAAGTATGAGTAGAGATGGACAAGAAACAGAAAGCAACAATCAAGAAAGCACTCAAATAGTATCCTGCCTCTTTAATTTGAGTTAGTAATGGAATGGTTAGGGAATTCAATTAGAGCAGAATGCAATTTGGTCAATAACCTCAATCTTGTTTATTACTGATCAGATTTACACATAAAATCTGCATCAGCCCTCCATCAAACACCTAACATTTGAGCTAATAAGCAAAGAGCATCAACAACCTCTTAACCATTTGGGGGGGGGGGGGGGTTTACATTAAAGCCAAAGAACTTTAGGATTCAGAGATAACATCAAGCATGAGCATTAAATGGCAATATCATAGTGTCATCAGGCCAAGCATTGTTCATTTGCAAGACACCAACATTCAATCTTTAGGGATGAGACCTAGGCATAACCTAGTGGTAACTGCACTCCATCTCCACAGAAAAGGTCTGGAGTTCAAATACACATCCATTAAAATAGCTATTCATTCATCACAAAAGTTTTTCGGAAAGGATATCTAGAATGGAGAAATTAGTTTCAAATAACCACAAAGTATAATAGCTACACTATATGTCAAATTGCCTTGAAAAAAGCATAAGCTGGCAAAGTAGTCTAGAGCCCATGAGTCATTTTGCTAAACAAGTAGGAAGAATGAAGTTAAACTTCTGAACCAGGTTTGGAAATAAGAGCATCATATTATAATTGTATTCCTTATGTTACAAATGTGCCAACTAAAAGAGAAAAAAGAGCAGTTTGCTGTCAGAAGAAATAAACTAACCTCTACATGGAGAGAGAGCTTGTCAATCTGTTCACTGTATTGAGGCAATGCTTGAACCATCTGTTGCAAGTCCCGTGTAGAAAGTTCACCACCATCTCTACACAACAGTTAAACTTCAAGGTTGGAGATATACCATCACAGCAACTAATAATCTGGTATGGAAACAACCATATATCCATTCCTAAGCTCCAAGGGTACTTATATAAACAAGGAAGAACATTTCTCTTTAAGATAACAAATATCAGTTATTCTACTAACTCCACTGATATTTTTAACTTCTTACAGCATCTGCCATCCATCCACCCATTCCCCATACTTCACAGCCACCTCCCTCCTTGAAAAACAATCCCTCTCAATTACAAAACTTCACGTGTGTGTGTGTCATCCAGGAGGTCCCCACTTCCAACATCAAGTAGCACCTGAAATCATCGTCCATGCCATCATTAAAATACTTCTACTCATCATCCCAACCAGTTCCTACGAAAATCCAAAATTTCTCAACCCTCCCTTGACGTGGGCACTTCCAGAGGAGACAAATGAGTAGGTATGGATGACAGATTACTGTTTGCAATGTCAACTTCTCCCTGTTTTCCAATAAATAATCTTCTTTTCTTTTCATAAAAAATGCCTCTAGACCATTTGGTAATGGAATTTCAGGTTGCATAATATTATGAACCAGGTGGTTCCAAGCAAGACATGAAAAAATGAAGTTGAGATCACAAGAAGTGTAAATTAAATGAGCACACAGGACAAGAGCTCTGAAAAACTAAAAGAAGAAAAAAGAAAAAGAAGATTCGTAAAACCTTCCATAAAAAATAAATTGAAAAATAAACAACTTAATGAAACAATTCTAATATCAATGTAACACAGATCAGTAATTAGAGCAACATCTTATAACTAGCATGAGTCACTTCATGCATTTGAAAACTTGTGTCCTGATAGGTCTCCTTTTCTTACTCATCCCTTTATTGTTAGGCAGAGGGACTGGGTTTTCTATTAAATTAACTCATTTGTGAATTTTGAACCATTAATCAATGCTCCTATGAGGTTAAAGTTAATGAAACTAACAAAATATAACACGAATGACATCATGATAATGGTCAGCAATTTACATAATAAAGAATTTTCATCAACCTTGAACCATGTTGGATTTTGGCAGCTTTATTTTTTGATACAAAGTTGGTCATCTTCTCGTGCAACCGCTCACTAGCCTAATAAGGAAACCAAGGATTAGAGCATTCACCAGGTGGATGTTTAAAATCTAACAAATGCATAGGAACTATACATACAAATGCTATGTGTGCATGCCGAAGCTCAAGCCAAACAGGATCATGTTCCTCCAAAAGAACTTCCTTTTTTTCAGGTGGACCACCTGCTTTGCCAGGAACCTGAATAGGGAAACTCCTTGATGAATAGTATCCCAAAGAGATCCAACAGCAAATCAGAAAATCCAAGATTATAGATAGAACTCTCAACTATTGACTTACCTCATGCACATATTTATTTCCCTCCATATTCAACAGATCATGGCACATGGCATCATATGTCCACTCATGTATGACAGGAGCAATCTAAAAATTGTGAAATTAGCACATGAGCAACAAAACCAAGCCATGCAAAAAGCAAGTAATGAGTTTATAAGCAATGTGCATTTAAAGACCTGATCTATAGATCTATCCAGGATGAGCAGTTCACAGGTTTCTGTCTGGGGAAAGTTTTCAATCTTTTGCTTATATTGTGTTAGAGAATCCCAAATTCTAGCAGCAAGCTTTGTAGGAATTAGATCACGGGAAGTTGTCATTGTTGTTACATCAAGGGACCTGGCAGCACGAAATCTCACAAAAGGAAATTCCTGAAAAATAGACATAAGCATGCCTAAGAATATTATCAAGAGATTGTGAATCAACATATGGAAGCCATTATATATACCCGTAGTGAAGCAAAAACTGTAGCGATGCGAGAAGCCATCACATTCAAACACGCATCACCTTTGTGACTATCCTCATCATCCCCAAAAAGTTCTTCTAAAGCCCTTTCATTGTCAGTAATAAAACCCTGTGTGGAACAACGTATCACCACTAATGGGAAAAGAATAACATAATGAAGATAGGCGCAAGAAAAGGAAATTATGGATTTACATAAGAAAAATTCACATACAAAAGAAACAAGCTTCTTGAACTGTGATCAGAAATTTGTGAAAAGGATCAAACAATAAGTTTATATAAAAAAAAATTGTTTTAAAAAAAATGAAAATAAAATACTAGCTGCTTTCAATTGCTCAAACTATCCCTTAGGGGAGTTATTTAAAAAACAAAAGAAAAACAAAGATTATTTTCCATAAAAAGGTTGTGCAGTTTCAAGTTATCTGTGACACATTGGCATCATCATTGACTGGATCTTCAGAAACCTGGCATTGGAGCTTGGTCATTTAAGTTACCCTAAAAATAATCACTGGTCACTGTGGCATAAACACCAGGTGCATGAACAATTCCATCTTTATTTCTCTCTCTTTTCCTTTTCTTTTTCACAAGCTCTTTATTTTTTATAAGCTGACTGAAGCTTCCAATCCCATCTCTCTCGTGGAGTTATAGGCTCAAGACACCAGAGGCTTTCTTGAGAAGAAGAAGAAGAAGCATAAATACCAAAAAAGCTACTTAGTGTCAGAAAATGGAATTGTTACAGATTGCCATGTCATGTGCCTTTTGACATACCGTGTTGCACTGGAGAAAATAATGATGACTACTTTCAAATAAAAGATAGTATCTAGCTCTAAAAATCAATCTTAGTGACGCTAATTTCTGGATGGAAACAAAAGAAACATGGGAGCTGCTAAATATCATTGATGAAATCAGGCATCTCTAAAACATTGCTGGAAACTCAACCTGACAAAAGTGCTTTTCCTCGGCAAAATAGCTATTGTTATAATTTAAAGAATAAGAAAATAGAAAAGATAATCAATATTTTGCATATGATATTGAACCGGAAAAATGAAGTAGCATCACCAAACCTGGCTATCTATAGCAAAATACTCCAAATTCATCTGCATAGCTCACACATCAAAATAACAAATATGTCAATATCAATTTGTAAGCTTTAAAACAATGATGGATCAAGAGAACATATATCTAGCTGATAAATCAAATTGCTTCAGCACAATTATTGATCCAAAGGACCAAAATTTTTAATGAGAAAGAGACCTATACCTCTCTCAATGCACCTATGCGAGTTAATACACTTGAATCTTTCTTGATATGAGAAACCAGTTCTCTTGATATAGGGGAACTGAAGAAAACAAATGCCCTTCATATACAGACAAGAAAAAAAAATAAGTTGACAATAATTAGTAAATTTGGACTTTCGAAAGTTAAAATTGACTCCCAGAGAACAACGAATAAAATTATTCACATACTTTTTGTACAAAGGCGATTTCCCAGCCATGTCTGACAAGAACATGATAACACTGCAAAATAAAACTAATAGTAAGAACACAACCCCTTATGATAACAAAAAAAAAAAATATATATATATATAGGAAGAAAGAAAGAAAGAAAGAACACCACCAGCATTATTTAAATAAAATAAGAGACAGAATTAGCAACATGATGACAGAAAAAACAAGAGTCAGGGAGACAAGTCCCCATACATTGCCTTCAATGCAGATAAGAACTTCAATTCTTTCTTTAAAGATGTGATAAAATTGCACAGACTACTAGGTATCACAAAAAGTAATGGGTGGAAGAATTACTAAATAAAAACAAAAACAAAAAATTCAACGTGGAGCACAGGCATCATGAGGTTAAGTCCCTTAGTCAACCTATCAACTAGAATAAGTAAACTAGTTAACAATAAGAGACAATACCCAAAAGGGTTGAGGATCATGTTTACTAAACTGAGTGCATTTCAAAAAGTCGTTCACCTGCCTTAAGAACTAAAATTCAGATTTATAATCTCTCTCGTGCTCTATATACAATCTATTCAAGATAAATTAAATATGCCTTAATGTTCTTCAGGCAAGTCCCAATTGCTGCGAAGCAATTAAATTGGAAGAGCTCCAAAAAACCAATATTCCTTTTTTTCTTTTTTAAGGGCAGGATAATGAACATGGAAAGTCAACCAAAGGAAAATATATTACTTCTCTTTTGTTGGTTGGATGAAGTATATAGCATCCATGGAGGGCAACGGCTGCCTTCTTCTGTATATGTCTTCTACCACTGCAATGAGAAAAATGATAATCAAGCAACTAGGTGAATGGTGAATGCAGCAATTAAAATTCAAATGCTCATTCTATCGTTGTTTAAACCATATAATCCCATTTGCAATGCAATTTGAGGAATTTTACACATAAGCTAAGAGAATATCATATTGTAGAGCAACATGTTTCAGTAATTTACAACAATCAGAATTCTGGTATGGTTGTATGGAGAATGAAATGCTTCAATGGATAGCCATGTGTGAAATTAAATCATTTATTTTAATGACATGATATTCAATGAAATTACTCCATCTCAGCAAATACTAGAATAATATTCTTTGATGCTAGCAACCACCTGCTCTCTAAAGTGATCTAAATGCATACAATACATGCCAAGCAATATTTTGCACATAAAAACTACAAAAAAGCAAACATTTCTCCAACTGTCTCTCAAATGGATTTTAATAATTGTAATGAAATGTTCTGAACTATCCCAAATTTTAAGAGTTTCCCTTTTATTCCTTACATGAAACTCCTTCCTGTGTGATATCAGCCATCTTGCATGAGTATGACATGATCTTCACAGTAAGTCTGTCCATGATGAGAACCTGCAGGTAAGAGATTCAAGAACCAACATTAACGAGAAATGCACATTCTAAAAGATGGAAAACGATGGTAGGATAACTCTAATCACGTAAAAATGTAACAAAACACTTGTCTAAACCGAGCAATCATTGGGTAAGGTAACCATGCAAGATTCTAATAGAGTCCCAAATTTTCACTGACAGTTAATTTTGTCTGGATACACTCAAGCTACAGTTGACACGAGATGGACATGTACCATTTGTATCAAAACATAAGTGTCGTGTTTCTAAGATTGATAGGAAAATCAATTTGAGATGCTGTGAAATGTTGGGATTTTTATTTGAAACTCCATCAAATACAAGAACATTTACTCTATCTAAGTGGTATTGAGAAAACAGTATAGATTACAGGCATTGCAAAATTATGACGAATTTGATAGGACCAGGTGAGGTACCTTCCAAGTTGATTTTGAGTTCCCTGTTTTGGCTGATCGAAGCATTTCATGCAATAAACCTGAAAAGAAATATCAACTTAGAATGACAGACGACATTCCCTTCCTAGTTTTCTCACAAATTCAACAAAAGAAATTAACAGCATCAACCAATTCAAGGTGGTCCATTAAGCTTTCGTCTGTTTAGCAAGCAACTTGTTCCAATGGGCAGAAATTTTCTCATATCAAAGCCATTCTTCTTAGAGAAATAAGATATTCAACTCCAATAATCTCAACTTCAAAATTTATAGAATCCAAACAAAGATACAGATATCGCATTAGCGACTAACCTTCGCCAGATTAAAATCGAAATCTCCAGCACAAATTATTTCATTCGTATCGATATAAGGTAGCAATTCAACAAATTCCTAGCGACTGAGATGCCAAACCCTAACTAAATTTGGCCAGTATCTCTATTTATTAGGTGCTGATCATTTATCAGAAATAACAAAATTACCGGTCATTTTACATTACATTACAAAATACTCAACTAAGTTTGAAGCTTAAAATAAATAAATAAACTAAATTATAACTCCATTGAACTAAACAAAAAAAAAAGAGCACAAGATCATATTAAATTGCTTGCTTTAGAATCAATCAAACTGAACCTAAAATTGAAAGCATGGATAGAGAAGGAGATATTGAAGTTACGTTCACGGCTAATTTGTCTAAAATTCCTGTAGTCGCCACCGTAAGCAGACGACGAATCAGAATCCGAGAACGACATGTCGACGATTAATCAAAACTCCAAAGCCTCCGATTCTCTCTCTTTCCTAGTCTTTGCTTGATCGGCGGATCCAAAAACGATAGTTGCAGAGATCGTTTTCTAGTGATCGAAGTAGGGAGGGAGAGAGAAACGGTAGAGGGAGGGAGATCAAAAGGAGGCAAAATGGGGGCTAGAGAGAGAGAGAGAGAGAGAGGATGAAAAATTGACTAATTTAGAAGTTTTTTTTATTAATTGAAAAAAAAATGAGTTTTTGAAATTTATAAAGGTTGGATTGTGGTGGCTAGCGTGTTGACCATTGCCGGTTCAATTTCGCGTTGCCTCGTGGAATAGAGGAGTTGAAAGATATATACCGGCGTCAGCAATGGAATTTTAGCCGTTGCTTATCGGATTAGTTAAAAATATCAATTATTTAAACTTAAGGTAGAACTTAGAAGTATTTCTCCCTCTAAAAAACTACAATTAAGAATCGTTCTCTATTAGAGAAGAAAACGAAAATTCCGTCAATTTACTAGAGAAAATTACATCAATTTCACACCTACATTAATCGTTTTCTCTCGTAAAAAGCACCTTAATCGTTTTTAATGCAAACACGACATTAATTCGATGGGTTGTCTAGTTTATTTTCTTTCTTTCTTTTTCTAAGCTGATAGGAATTGTTTCGTAGTTATAAGTTGAAATGTAATAAAATATGACTTATATGTTCTCTAAAATATTTTTTTAAATGAGATGTACCCTTTGTTTTGGGTGCAAAAGTGTTTTGAAAAAAATAATTTTTTTTTGATACAAATTAATTTTTTTATATTTCTAGATTATATTTATGTGATGATATCAAAAATAAATTTTAAAAAATAAAAAAATATTTTTTTAAAGCATTTCAAAGCAAAAAAAACACTTTAAAAAGAAATTGCTACCAAAATATTAAACGAGCCTTTAAGAATAGATGTGTGTTTGGTATTGTAATACAAAATGTTTTTCTAAAGTATTTTTCACTTAAAAATACATCAAAATTATTTTTTTATTTTTAACATCACCATATCAAAATTATTGAAAACACTAAAAACTATTAATCTTATTTTTTAAAATAAAATGTATTTTTGAAACACATTCAAAACACAAAAAGTTATTGCACTACCAAACACTCACTAGATCTATAGTTAGCATAAAGTCGAGTTCAAAAAATTACCTGAGATGATGATTGAGTAAAGAGTCAAATCACAAAGGAGTTTGACTTGGATTGGATAAAGGACAAGACAAGAACTCCAAGTTTAGATAACACTAGTTCATTAACTTGTGCTTTGTCGCAGGATAGATTAATTTTTTTAAATGTAAAAAAGAACACTAAGAGCATAGGAATATTTTGGCAATGCTATTAAACCCAAGCAAGCAGATAAATCTTGAAATCACTTTACCTTACTCTCTGCCTAGCCTGAGTTTCTAATTAAATGATATAAGAGCTAGCCCAATTGGTTTAAAGGAAACTCAGATGACCACAAAAGCATGGATTCACTCATAAAGAAAAACCAAAAAAAAAATATTGAGATGATGACATATTGGATGACCTCAGTCACACACAACTCATGAAGTTGTGTTTAATAACTTTTTTAAAAAATAATTTTTATTTAATTATATGAAAAAAATTATATGCTTATAATTTCGAGCATCAATCCTAAAATTAACATTTGTTTGAGACCGTGGTAACCCACAAACAAAGCAAAAAAAAAACATTCACGAGGTCTATTTTCCAACCAATTCAATATTGATGGATGAAATCAAGAAAAAAGAATAAAATAGTTTTTTTAAATTATTATCAACATTAAATAAAAGACCAAACTGCTCTTAAGATGACGATTAAGCCCTTGAAATCAAACTTTAAAAGTGAATTTTTTTATAAAAAAAAACTTAGACTCAAGTTAAGTTTTATTTTGCATTTATGGGCATTATAGTAACTTAACTTTGCAAAAAAAATAAAGAAGACAACAGTAACCTCAATCAATTAAGAGGTGGCTAGTCCACAATAATTGAATGTGGGTAAGTATGAAAGTCATTGTAGACATCAAATATGGAATGAGAAAAAAATAAAGGGTGAAATTGAAAAAAAAAGACAAATTCAAAACGAACTTAAATAAAAATATCAAAATAATGATAACAAGATCTAATAGACAAGAAAAAATTAAAGGAGAATGAATTTGTAAACAAAACAAAATTTTATAAATTAATCAAATAAAAAAAAGAAAAAAAATAAGGGACAGTATCAAAAGAAAAATAACTTGAAGGGTTTATATGAAAATGTGGAGGGCAAGCATGGATTTACAGGAGGAAAGAGAAAAGAAAAAAAAGGATGTCGATGACACGATGAAGGTCCAACGACTACACGTGCTGCACAGAAAGAAAGAGGAGGCTGAGACAAATCGAAAGGTTTGGTGAAATCACATTTTTTACAACCAGAGTCATTCATAGGTGTTGCTCAAAAGTGGCAGAGCGGCTGATACATGCAATACACATGTCACCAGCTTTTTGTTTTTTTCAAAAATACTATGTTAACCTCGGGAACCCAGTATCATTACAAAAAAATCATTTTAAAATTATAAGCGAGCCCCTCAAGTCAAACTTTTGAAAAATTGAATCAAGAGGTAATAGAGTAATTATACTATAGAAAAAAATATGGAATGTTAAAAAAAAACTCTAGACCATGATTAAATGATTATTTTATTTAGGGGTAACAAAATCATTTTACTATGCAAAAAAAAAGAAGAAAAAACCAGGACATCCTTTGACAATTAGAAATGACATATGAAAAAGACCATTTTATCTCTAAAAATACAACTTATTAAGAGTTTTTACTAGGCAAATTTGTCATTTCCTATTACAATCAACGATAAACAGAGGCGCGCACACACAGATATATATATATATATATATATATATATATATAGTGTTTTCCTGCATGTTAACTTTCTCTTTAATAGTCATCAATTCAGGTAAATTGAATATCTGATTTAGATTAAGTCCCCGTTTGTTTGTTGGAAAGTAGTTTCTTTTTAGAAAATGGTTTTTTTTAAAATATAGATTTTTGAAAAGTGAATTATTTTCTGATGTTGGGTAGTATCATGAAAAATAAGTTGGAAAATATTTTTCAGCGTTTGGCTGTGTCATGATCAAGAGGTAATAGAGTAATTATAATATAGAAAAAAATATGGAATGTAAAAAAAAAAACCCTAGACCATGATTAAATGATTATTTTATTTAGGGGTAACAAATCATTTTACTATGCAAAAAAAAAAAAAAACCAGGACATCCTTTGACAATTAGAAATGGCATATGAAAAAGACCATTTTATCTTAAAAAATACAACTTATTAAGAGTTTTTACTAGGTAAATTTGTCATTTCCTATTACAATCAACGATAAACAGAGGCGCGCGCACACAGATATATATATATATATATATATATATATATAGTGTTTTCCTGCATGTTAACTTTCTCTTTAATAGTCATCAATCCAGGTAAATTGAATATCTGATTTAGACTAAGACCCCGTTTGTTTGTTAGAAAGTAGTTTCCTTTTAGAAAATGGTTTTTTTTTTAAATATAGATTTTTGAAAAGTGAATTATTTTCGGATGTTGGGTAGTATCATGAAAAATAAGTTGGAAAATATTTTTCAGCGTTTGGCTGTGTCATGGAAAATGAGGTAGAAAATAAATTGTTAATTTTTTTTTTCAAGTTTATTAAAATAATGAGAAACAAATCTTACAAATTAAAAGGTTGAATGAGAATAAAATTAAAAAAATATATAATTTAATAAATTATCTAAAATAAAATAATTAACTATCAAAATAATAGAGATCAAATCTAACATATAAAAAAGTTGAAAGACGATGAAATTAAAAAAAAATACAATTTCATAAATTATTTCAAATAAAATAAATAACAATGAAAAGAATGAGGACCAAATCTGATAGATAAAAAATTTCAATTAAGAAAATGATAAGAAAAAAGAAAATAACAATAATAAAAACGAGAACCAAAAGTTGATATAAAAATCAAATTAAATCAAATTTTAAGGGATGAAATTGAAAAAAAAAATCAAAACAAAATATATAGCAATCAAAAGTTTGAGGATCAAATTTAATATAATCAGTAAATAACATAATATTTCTAATTTTTTTACAATTTATGGAAAGTGTTTTCCCTCTAAAATAAAAGGAAAACAATTTTCTGAAAACCAAATAAATTTTTTTTGACCGGGAAGTATTTTTTATTGATCAATTTTTCTAATAACAAATAAATACAGAAAAGTTTGGAACCGTGAAACAAAAAGGGCCTAAATATTGAACAAATAAAGAATTGTATGATAAAACAAATTTTAAATTAAAAAAATGAAAAATAGAAAATTAAAAAAATTAAAATGATACGAAACAATCCTTAAATTTTTACTAAATGATACGAAACAATCCTTAAATTTTTACTAACATTATATATAAAAAATGATTTTTGTTGACATTAATTTAAAAACGAAAGCAATGATCATTGTACAAGTTTCCATATTAGTATAAGTTGCCATCTGGCTTCCAGTTATTCATTCATTAATCATAGTGTTTATCTACATCAATGTAAGGTGGCGGGAGTTCCTTGTTTGGGAATACTTCGTTGTTAAGTATTTGACTATTTTACATGGAATAAAAATCCAAGAAAGTTCCATCCTTGTGTGATCTTGTAGGAGTCTAAGAAGCTTCCTTCTCCACTATTTCAGTATTTTTTTTTCCTTTAAATATTTTTTTTTTCCAATCCAATAATATTACTGTTTCGCTTAAGGGAACAAAAAAAGAACACGCGGGCATGGAAGGTACATGTGCTGACTGTGATAACGGTAATTTTATGACATCTCAAAAAAATATATTATAATTTAATATATCCTTCTCATTCAAATTAACCTGGTTTTAGGAGGATAATGTGGCAATACATTCAGATTTTGCTTGGTTTCTAGATAAGCTCACTAGTTTATATCGTGCTTTGTTTTTGGAGTATAATAGATATTATTTTTTAAGATATTTTTATTTAAAAATATATTAAAATATTTTTTTTATATAATTTTTATATTGTTGATACAACACATTAAAATAATAATAAAATATTAAAAAAATATTGATTTAAAGTTTTTTAAGAAAAAACAAAAATTTAGAAAAGTATGGTACGACCGCTTTTTCAAACGGTGCCTCCCCTTGCTAACTTTGGTATTATGGTAATTTTTATGATTATAATTTTTTTTTAAATGTTTTAACTACAAAATTAAGTATTGAAATACAATTACATGAGGGATCTAATGCAAAAAGCATTAGATTTTTGCTTAACTAAACATTTTTTTTTCTTGGTGGTTAAGCAAAAAATAAAAATTACCATGATACCAAACATCATCTAAGAGAAAGGAACCGCTAGGTGCAAAAACTATTAAAATTATTTGGTATTGTGGTAATTTTTGCTTTTGTCTAGCCACGTAGAAAAAAATTGTTTTGTTAGCCTGCTATTTACACTGGACCTTGCTTGTAATTATATTTTAAACATTAGTTTTGTAAAAGTTAAAGTAACATGTTTTTCATTAATGAAGATTTGCTTTTCACTTATTTTGCATACAAAAAACTACAGTAATTGTTTTAACCAAACACATTCTTTTGAAGAATTATTTTTTTAAAACCACAACTAGAAATGATTTTTTAAAAAACCTGTTTTTTTAAACCGTAATAACAAAAGCTATCACCAAACATAAACTTAATCATCAATATTAGAAAAACAAATCCAACTCTCTCAAACTCTCACATCTAATCTTCTTACTCAATAATAATGGAAAAAAACCATAAAAAATATAGATAATTCAAAATATTTGAGAAATAACAATGGAAGTGTTTATAGAGGCAACACTATTCATTCGCTATATTGGTTAATTAACATCATATCCATGAAAAAACTACCAAAGAAATTTTATGGATAGTTGAAAAGGTAATTCGAGAATTGAACATGAGACTAAAAGCCAACTAGATATGACAATGAAGATCTATCCAATGATAGTTTGTATGTAACTCACCGATAAAGGCATGCATGAAGGAAAAATTTTACACACAGAGGTAGGAGAGAGATAGGTGTTAGGAACATGTGCAAAGGGAAAGATATATACAATATCCAATTTGTAATTTTGTATATCCTTCATCGTCTAGGTGATGAAGTCGTGAAAATTTAAAAATTGGATTAGGCTTTACACAGTTACAATTTGAATTGGTAAAATGAGTAAACTTGATCATTGGTCCAGTGAGTTAACGAAGTGACTTTCATACTTCCTAGCAAAACAAGTCTCTTGTCATAATAAAAAAACCCTCCAGTATAATGAAAGTTAAGAAGAGTATATTAAGCACGAAAATAATAAGTGGAGCAATAGAAAAATATGTGTAGAGATTAGCAAAGCAAGAGTATAGGAAACTGCTTTATATGGTTTGTTGTGTTGTTTTGTATGGCGTTATTTTTATTGTATTCACCTCAAAAGACTTATCCGGTGACTCGAGGTATCTGTAAACTTTGGTCTCAATAGCTTATCTTGTGAAGAGTTATGTAATGATGAAGAATACTTACAAGTGTATTGCAGTGAATAAAGAAAATAAGTTATTAGTCATTGTGCTATTCGTAAAGAGGTTGGTGTTTATCATTGGTTGCGGTTCCTTGTCGTGTCATTGGTGGTTTGGTAGGTTTTCTTTGAGATGACATGTGGGGAGGATATTTGTTGGGTTTCTTAATATCATACACGCAACGGAAACAATAAAACAAAATTATTCAAGAGTCTCAAGAATCTCGTTAGACAAATCTAGAGTTGTTTAGGGATTTATTACCTGAATATCTAATATTCTTCGGCTTTGAATAATTATTTGAAGGCTGGGTTTGCAAACCACAAACCGTCCAATTGTCCAACCTCTAATTATAATACATATGAACTACAAGTGAAAAATCTTCTAAATCCCTATTTATGATAGAGGGGTTATTATGTCTACCTCTAAATCTTCATTATTTGAAGGCTAGCTCTCTATTATGTGACTTATGTAGTTTTTATGTCTAGTAGACAATCATTATAAAATAGAAGGCATATCTTACTATTTATAGGAAAATATGAAAAACCTTATAAATTGACAAAATATCAATTTACCCATGAATAATATCCATATATTAATTCAGATTAATTTTATAAATTAACTCAATCAAGTCTTTACTTGATTTTTCTATGTTTAGAAATATAATATTTGTATTAACTATATTTTAATAGTTAATTCTGAAATATATTTTAATCAAGTCATATTTAATTAAATCATCCTGGTTTTATTTTTTACTAGTGGTTCTTAATACAGGTGACCCATTAGATTCCTAATATGTTGATCTACATATAAATTATAATTATAATTATAATAAAATAGAATTAAATAATTTAATTTATTATTAATTTAACAATTGATTAATTTATATTTAAAGATCAAGTGCATTGTCTAGTAACGTATCATGATTCCTAAATATTAAAAAAGTCATTAATGGTTTGACTTAACATTTTAGTGATCGGTTTCTCGATGTAATTAATATTCTTTCATCAATAATGTTTTGATTTAACATTAAAGCATCGAGTATGTCTTTCATGTTAAATCATGTTTATTCTTTACATAATAGTCATCGACTCATCGATCATTTGAATATGATTTGAAACCTCTTTTCAGATCTCATTCCATCTTTGACAAGAATCTCTCAGTTAATACTATTTGAGAACGAATAAAATATTTTTCATAATTCACCAGGGTGATGAATCATCTATTGATCACTCAAATATCTTCATATAATTCATGCAGTGCCCAATGTCTGTCATTTCGTTACCTCGATTAAGATAATATGTAAGAAGGTCAAAGCATTGCATTCTTTATATAAGATATCTTAGTGATCTCGAGTCTAAGGATTACTTACACAACCGTCACATAAAACTTTCCATAGACATGGATGATCTCTCCATATAAAAATTTCATACGAGTCAATTTATTGTGCATGTCTTATGACAAACACCGACATATTAGTTATATGTATCTCTTATACCCCGACTTAGAAAAACAGCTGCTTCATTTCATAAAGAAAAGAATATAAAACATATCAGTTTCTACAACTCTAATAAATATATTGTATTTAAGAAAGCATCGACTACGAACATTTTAGAAACAATGATTTAATGCAATAGAAATTTTAAATTATAACAACTTTATAACTTTTTTTACAAAATATTTTTGTCCCATTAAATTTATATTTACTCTGGATTTATAAATCAAATATTAGATTTCTTAATATAATATTATATAAATATTAAAAATAAATTAAATTTTTATTAATAATAAAAATTTATTTATAATAATATCACGTATAACCCATTAATTAATCATGTGTTATATTAAACTAACAATATTATCATTAATAGAGAAACTAAATGTTGCACTGACTGTGAGCAAGTCAAGGAGAGTGCATCGTCTCACTGACTATCTTTGAACTCATCACCCTGCACCGCGGTGTGTGTCATGGCTGGATTTCCCACTGGTCGTATGGCCCAAGCCCAAACTATTGAAATTTTAAAAACCAAGACATACTAGTTCTTTTGGACTAGTGAAAGCCATTTGGGCTAGGCCCAGTTAGCTTTTTTTTCATCACCACATATTTTATACACGCGCGCATAAATTTTATATTTATGATTTTGTTATTTATTCTGTGAAATGCACATATATTTTAAGATCATAACAAATATGACAGAAAATTGTAAATTTGTGCAAAATTAATTACCAGTAGTATAGGAGAATTAAAATATCCCGTGTTAACTAAAACATATATATGCATTTCACAGGAGATATGCATATATAAACTCAATGGTCATCTAAAAAAACTATTAAAAAACCAGTAGATATATAAAAATCGTCCACCTTTGGTATTGAGTAACGTGGAAGTGTGTTTAATAACTTCGTTTATGGTATTTTTTAATTAAATAAATATTAAAATCATATTTTCTTATAATTTTTTTTAAATCAAGACAACCTCGAAGATTTGGTATTGAAACGACTTTCTCGAATGAGGTTTAAATCAAAGATTTGGTGTTTGAACTAAAATAAATAATCTAACAATTCTCTTTTAAAAAAATATAAAGATAAAGTTGAAAAAAAAAAAAAAGCTCTGATTAAGATGATTATTAATATAGCTAGGAAGATATGTGAATTAATTATTAAGCTTTTCTAATCAGTTATAAATTATGTGATTTTGATCATGATTTTAATTAGTTATAAATTCGGTGTTTTGAAGACTCAAAAAGTCTTGGTCTCTCTCGAAAATATAAATTATATTCTTATTATGATGATTCTATCAATCACCATCGTTCCCTAGTTATTCATAAAATAAATA
This sequence comes from Populus trichocarpa, assembly GCF_000002775.5. NCBI lineage: Eukaryota > Viridiplantae > Streptophyta > Magnoliopsida > Malpighiales > Salicaceae > Populus > Populus trichocarpa. Next base: position 13,739,817 of record NC_037287.2, on the reverse strand, counting down.
AAATATCAATGTCAATATAAATACTGCCTACCCCGTACCCATTCTCATCGAGTTTTATGCACACACATGTCAACCAACATGATTAAATTTCAATCCTTTTTTAATACATCAACAAAATTTAAGAATATAAAGTTTTGTTATATTCGACTACACGAAATTAAAATCGCTTGAAATTGAGTCAAATAAAACTCTAATTACTTAATTTCAATCACGTCAATTCGTGTAAAATACAAATAAATATGCGAAAAACCATTAAAAAAATAGATCAACACACGAAATCATAGAAAATTTCACCAATAACCTAAATTGAAAGAGAAATGACAAGATAAAAGAGTATCTCATACATAGGACCAAATTAAAATAAAACAGGGACAATAAAGAGTGCGTATGCGCGACATGTGGATGGTCACAATGAGAATTTATTTCATGTTTGACATTGCGGTCCAATAGTGTTTTTTTTTAGCTTCAAATTATATATATATATATATATATATATATATATATATATATATATTATTTTTATACATTTCCAAACGAAAAATACTTTGAAAAACAACATCTACCATACACTCAAACAAGCACTTAGAAGGCACATATGGAAATCTAGGCCATTGACTAGAGGCCATGTATGTGGCAGTTAAATCGTCTGACCAAGAGGAATTTGATGGTCTGGCGTGTGTCAGTGATTGGTAGTTGAAAGGTAGTTGCCAAGCTTCAACAAACTTCTCTCTATTATATGTGGGTGTGTATTTACCCCCTACCTTGATTGGTTCAGGGTTTCTTATAGTTATTAAATTCAACCTGGAGATTGACTTGACCAGCACGGGTTGATCCAGGTCAACTTAGAAAAATAGAAAAAAAATTATATTTAAGATTTTAATATATCACATAGAAAAGTTTTGAAACAAGGTATGTAGATATATGCTATAAAAAAGAATGTAAAATGTAGTATGGTATAGTTATTTCACATTAAAAAGTTGAGAAATAATTTACGTTGATATAAATTATATAAAAAAATATGAAGTGTAGTATATTTATAAAATACCTAAAACTTAAGAAACAATCTTTATAAATATATGTTATTTATAACTATTTCACATTAAAAAATTTAAAAAACAATACACGTGACTGTAGTTATATATAGCTATTTCACATTAAAAAATTAAAAAACAATGCGTGTAAATATTGACTTAAATAAAATAAAATATAATATAATTGTAACGGGTCATTTGAGTTTTGAGTTTACCTTAAAGGTCACTCAAATTTTACTGAGCCAATTACAAATACAATAATTTGAAACTAAAACCTTGAATGAACCATGAGGCAGAGTTTCATAACTATTGTTTCCTTGTTGTTTAAGTTTTTTTTTGGAGTACCCAAACCAGGTGTGCCGAGGCCTGGTGCGTTGCCTGTTGTGCACGTGCTTGGGTTATCCAGCCTCAACCTGTGGTTTTTTCTTTCTTTTCAATTATATATATATTTTTCTTTACAGAATTTTTCTGGAGGGAAAGAAGTGGGGGCGATGACAACTTATATTTTTATATTCAAGTTTTCAGCCTTCATCCGACTCTATGTTTTTACTTCTTATTTTTTCATTTCAATGTTTATATCTCTATTTTTTTCAATAAACTAATGTCTAAATTATTAATAGAATGTCCATTAAATATAAAAATTAAATTCTTATTGTGAAATCCGTTATTCATAAAGTGGAAAGAATTGAAATTTGATTATATAAAATTAATCTTCACTCTTTTTTAATTTAATAAATTTAATAATGTTAAAAATAAAATGTTAGCACAATCTCCTTTCTCAAAAGAAACATTTTCAAGAAAAAGTCTACTAATTTATGAATCAAAATTTAATTAAGGTTAAAGGCTTTTGATTTTTTATTTATTTTAAATTATTATCATTATAGATTATTTTCATGTAATTATATTAAAAATATAATAAATAAAAATAAATAAATACTATTTTAATATATTTTTAAATAAAAAATACTTTAAAACATTATATATTATAATAGTCAACATCACCAACCCGTACACCAGTGATCAGAAATGAGGGATGATAGCAATATATCAGTGCCAATTGCCGAAGAATGTACTGAACAGCTGACATGGTAATCTCTTTTGCCCCCAACATTTCAAAATTGGCTGTTAGGTAAGATATTTTGGTGATCATGTAGGGAGCGGAAGAAATTTGAAGGATTTGCATTTATGGTTGCTCTACCCTTTAGTTATTGTTATTGTGTTTTTAAAATGTTTTTTAAATTTTTTTATTTTAGAAAATATTAAATTGATTTTTTAAAATGTTTTTTATTTAATTTAATATGATAGTGTGTGTATATATATTTAATTTCGTAATTTGATCCCATTCCCCATTTCAAAGGCCCAGGAACATACTTGACATCTCATCTTTCTTTGATATATTAATATATATCAAAATCATTAAAAAATATTAATTTAAAATAAGAAAACATAATCAAATATTGACATTTCCATATTGCAATTAACAGCAAAAGTATTAGTACAGACTAATCAAAATATTCAAGATTTGGATCGAACAAACCCTAAGGAGAAGGGGTGAAACCCTAATCATTATTAACACTATGATTACAGTACCTGCAAAGGACCTTGCATTTGACAACGTTATCATAAACATAGAACCCAGGTGCTACCATGATCCGAACCATGGTTGGGACCAACTTCCTTGCCCTGTCTCCATCCATATCCTCCATGTAAATTGAGTCGAAGTTCACCCCTTTATCCACCCTGAAGATTGGAAAGCCAGGGTGCACGGAATTGGCCAGAAGGTGCACCAACCATATGTTTTTAGAAGCACCAAAGAATGCCTGCAACAATGGCTCAGGCCAGGCTCTATTCCACCCCAACATAGCCACAATCTCACTCATTTTCCTATCACAAAACTTGCTAAACTCTTCACTGAAATGCCTTGTCCCTTGATTCAATACCTCCTCCCATGTCAAATCTCTAAGCACGTTAAATGACGCGTAGTTTGCTTCACATCTATCAATTGGGTTCAATATTTGATTCACAGATGTCTTTTGGAACCCAGCAGATTCAAAATCTTCAAAGAAAGCTTTGTTCAACAAGGCCTCGAGGTAAAAGAGCACACCTTTCGGATTCTTGGAGAATGAAATCTTTATATCATAAGGTTGCAGCAACACAGATATTCTCTCGTAAACTTTTACTCCCATGTGCCTTAGTTGCATAGTAAGTGACCTGCTTAATAGCCTAACAGAGGACCTAGCTTCTGATACTGAAATCAAAAATTGCTCTATCACTTTTTCACTAACCCCCATAAGACCATTTTGTTGATATTGGTGAGTATTGTAACCTTTTCCAATCTGATAAAGGGGGTTGCTGCTGCTGCATTCATCAAGTCCAGACTTCAAATTATGGCAATAAATTTCAAGCTTGTTAAGCTTCTTTTCAAGTTCAGCCATTGAGTACTTGAGCCTTGAAGTTTCAAGAAGTGCTTCATCTCTCTTTCTTGTTGCTTGGATCAACTTGTGAGAAAGCTCAGCTATTGCAATCTTCCATTGCTCTTCTCTTGCTATTGACACATCACCAGTGGATTTTGGACTCTTTCTAGTCAATGAAGAAAATATGGACTTGAAAATCCAATTAGGACTTGCAATAGATGAATGCTTGTTTAAGCCATTAGTGTCCAAGGGAACCACCGAGATCTTCTCTCTTGCATGTGGACGGCATTTGTTACAAGAAATTGAACCACCACCACCACCACCGCCACCACCGCCACCATCTCTATCATTGCTATCACCATGTCGTTTCTTGGCGCTCGGCTTGCCATTTTTTTCACGGAGAGGTGTTGGATGGTGCTTTGGTGTTGCTCTCTTGTCTATAAAATTAACTGGTGTTGCTTTGCTAGTAGTAGTTTGGCTTCCCTCTTCACTGAATTCATCATATTGTTCTTCTCTTTCACATTCTTGAATCTGCCACACCAATTAGAAGAGAAACAAACAACGTCAACAAAGTTAAGAAAATTGGTAATTAAGAAAGAAATTATCGCAAACTTTCAAGTGCTAAACATGTGGTCTGACTAAAGTAGATAATTCTTGAATTCTCCATTTATTTTCAGGGAAAAAAATAGTGGCTGTAAGTTAACTTACAGGAGTAATATGAGGAGATTGAAGAGGGAGTACTACTGTTGGTGGTGGTGGAGGAGAGGAAGGAGATTTAGAGGGAGGAGGAGGAGGAGATGAAATTGCCATGATTATTTGTTGCCTATCTCATATTTGGCAGTTTTGTATATAACTAGTGCTCCATGTAAATCTGACCATCTAGTGATATATACGAGGATATATATGATGGGTTTTGTTTTTTTTAATTAGTTCTAGGATATGGTACTGATGTAGCCGAGTTTTCTCAGTTTCGGTCTCTTTTCGTATTTTTCTCATTTCTCTTCGGTTGTGTCTTTGTCGTCTTGTAATCATGTTGATGAATCACAGGTAGACATCAACCAAGTATTTTACCGAGCTCTGCGATACTGAAAAAATGGCTGTGTGGTTAGATTTTCGTGGCAAGGATACGTATGATAGTATGAGACAGCATAAGCAGTAACTTGCACGGCACATCCAATTATTTGGACTTTTTATTTTAAATGTGACGTATTATTGAGTAAATTTGTTTCTGGTACATTTAATTAATATTTTTAAAGATAGATCATCCTTTTAAATCAATTGGTGAGTTAAAAAAAACAAAAATTTCCGGTATCTTGCAATTTGATTAAAGTTGGCATGAGTTTTTTTTAGGAAGATAGATATTTTTATAGTTAATTTTGTTTATTTTATTTTATATTATTATGTTTTTCTAGTTTTTTTATTTGAATTAAATAATTTTTCTAGTTAAATTAGAGTTTTCTAGTTTTTTTATTCCATATTATTCAATATTAATGGAGTTTTCTAGTTTTTTTATTCCATATTATTCAATACTAATGGAGTTTTCTAGTTTTTTTTTATTAATAAAAAATTATAATAGCCTTTTGATAAATGAAGATTTGAATAAATAAAAATTAAATATTTTGAATGTCTCTTTATTGTTATGGTGCTCTTGGTCTTTGAGGGTTTTGATTTGAAATAAACCTCGTTATTCTACACTCGCGTTTGCGTCAGTTCATATCAAAGCTTAATATTTTCTAACGGATTTTGTTATGTGCTGTCAGGTCATAACGGTTGGAGGTTGTAGAGGATGTTTATCGGAGCTCGATGATTTTAGGTGTTAATTATTGTTTGTTATTGAATAATTATTGCTGGAAAAGGTTGTTGAACATGACGTGCTTGTGTATGAGAGGATAAAAAGGTTCCACTTGGGAAAGAAACATCTAATAAACAATGTGTTGTTTTCATCTACATCAGTTGTTGCTATTGAAAATTCTAATGGTGGGATCTATGATAGGACAACTCACACAAAAATATTGTATTAAAAAGCTATAATAAGATGACTCGAACAAATATATTAGAAACCTATTACACATAGAAGGATGTTCATGGTGAATAATGATTTTTTATTAAGGTATGAACTCAAAGATAAATTCTTTCAAACTTGGAAGACTAATGCAATTTTTTTTTTTAATATATATTTTTCTCGATTAATTTTATATTTTTCTATTTTTATTTTTTTTGTTATTAATTATTATGTTTTCTAGTTTTTTTTTATTTGTTTTTTCTGTTTAATATTATTAAAGTTTTCTAATTTTTTTATACAAAGAGTTTTAATAGCCTTTTAATAACCAGAAACTTCAATGGATAAAAATTAAATATTTTTAGTGTTCTTTATAATTATTATGATGTTTTTTATTTGAGTTTTACTACTCTCATATGTGTTAATCATCTGCATATTCTTTTTGTCCGCTTCTAAAGAATTGACAGTATCTAACATTACAACAAAACATAAATACGCGGGAAAAGGAGCGGTGTTGTGCATTATTCACCCACTTCCAATTTATTGTAAACTGTAACAGTGATTTTTTGTACGTTTTGTTAGTTGAACTTTCTTATTTTCCAGTTTCATCTTTACAAGTGTTTTTTCTTATATTTTATATGTTGATATATTCTCTTCTATTTGTATATTATTGAGAATTCAAGTTATTTGATCAAAATTAAGAAATGTATTGCAGGCCAATTTAATAGAATACAGTTTAAATTTATAGTATAGAAACACAATTAAAAAAAAAGAGACCAGACTTAAAACATAAAAAAAACATAACGAGACTTTTCTTAATTTCACGCTAAAAATTCCACTTTTGTCCAAATTTTCATTATTTACTTATTTTTCATCCCTTTAATTTTAAAATTTTATGTTTAAATTCTAAATTTTATTTTATTTATGTTTAAGTCTCTGCATTTAAGAAAATAAAAATCATAAAAAAATGAGGAGAAAAAAACAGTTGATTGACGAGTTTTCAACAATAAAAAAATTAATTTAAGTGTTAATAGATTTACTCAATGAAACGAGTGATATTGAAGTTTTTTAAATTTTTATCTTGTAAAAAAAAAAGGCTGGGGCTCAAATATTTTTTAATTTGGTTTAATTTTAAGTTTCTCAACCAATTAAAAAATATTTTAACATTAAAAATGAGTTTTTTAAGTTTTGAGGTGATTCTTAGATGTTTTTCATGACAAAAAAATAAAATAAAATTGGATTCAAGTATTCGGACCTGAACTTTTCAAAGGTCTTCTATTGCTGGAATCTTTACTAGGAGACGACGCATCAATCTACATTTTTTTTTTGTTTTTAAATATAGCAGATAATATTTCATCTGCTTTATTAAATGAAAAGAAAAGGTCAGGCGCGGGGTGACGGGCTTGCAGACTCCAGCGCATCTGGCGTTCTTTGTATCAGGCCATATATGTGGCTCATTTTGGCCATGTGCTGACTTCTTTTTATACAACCTTTAGTTTTTCCCCCCTTAGTTTCAATTAAAATTTATTACAATAAAATACTTAAAATTATATTTAAGATATTATTTCATTAAATACTAATTAAATTTTCCTTATTTTCAAATATGATTATAACATTATTTTTTATAATATTAGCATTTGTTTCATTAATTATTATATATGAATTTGCTAATTTACTCATCTAGGGACTATGGTTGATGTGTTTAATGAAATCCCTAGTTTTTTTAATTTAGAATTTTAGGCTAACTTGCATGTATTTTGATTAATTATACAGATCCTAAAATTAACAATTATATAAACCTCTAGTGACCCTAAAATTCATAAAACTTGAATTAATAATATCTAAATAATAAACTAGAGAATAAACTTAAAACTCGAACTTCTTACTGGTATTCTAGGTTGCCTCTAACAGAACCTCTAGCTAGAAATAAAATAATGCTAATGGATAGATACATTGCAACAGCCATCCTAAACGAGGAAAAGATAATTAACCATTAAATATTTTTCATCGCACAAGTAACTGAAGGTATATTAGCCGATTAAACAATACGCTGCGATGCTGATTTTGACGAATTGGGCAACCCATCGAACTAGTTGTAGGTGAGTACGCGTTCTGAACCCCTCAAAAGTTTTTTACTGAACGATTGAGGGAAGAGCCTTCCTTCTTCTTTTTTCCTTCCTTTCACCCCTCAAAGTAATATCATACGTAAAATATTTCCTGTGAAATGAATCAATGTTGTAAAACGAAGACAGTGAATTGTTTGACTCTTTCCATAAATGATTAAGAGGCCCACATAGAGATCTTGATGGAAACAGGAAGGAAAATCTTCCGTTGAGCATAAATGAGTCTTTCTTCGACAGTGGCTCACTGTGACATGGCCGAAATCTATGGCTTGTAAGCTCCCTGGCGGGTCAGAGTCGTGGCCCAACAGTTTAATTACTGTTGTCCAGTCCCTTTGGGAACATCACCCTGGCGTTTAAAGTTGTTTACTGCCTTCAAAATTGAACCAGAGAGAGAGAGAGCACTTACCACGGAAAAAGTCTCCAGCGGCTGTGAACATTCTAAAGAAAACGGGAAAACTAATTCCGTTGATCTATGAATGAAAATGGCAAAATTCCAGTATTAATGTGTGAAAAGCATTCGATAGCATCGAGCTTAATGCGACTCCAGAATATCAACGGGGGTTCCTCTCTGTTAAAATCAAGCCATAACTGGCCTGTGTCCGGGTAAAAAACAATGCCTGTGGCGCACCATGCATAATCATGGATCTTAGTTTCATTATCGTTGATGTTATTGTGTTATGGACATTGATTTCAATCAAGTTATATATATTATTAATGTAAGACGGAAAAAGTTTTATTCTTAATCGATGTGAGATTCCTTATTAGTCTGGGGAATTTAACGTCTAAACAAATATTACTCTCATTGAAAATCTTGAAGTTAATTTCAGAAAACTCTACACATTGAATAAGTGAATCCCATCGATATATTCCACAAATCCAATGCTTGGTATTTTCGGAAAATGATTTCAAGAAAGGTTTTCGGTGTGTTTACTATGGTTGTTATAGTAGAACATGGAGCATCGTGTCTCAAAATTTTATCAAAACAGGGCAAAGCATTTATGAAATTGCTAACATGTATGGATTCCAGAGTAAATATGAGCACCAGTTCGGTATGGACTATGGATAGACCCCCCAAAAGAAAAATCACGTGGTGGCTGGTGATAGTCATAGAAGAAGCAAGAACATGTCTTTTCTCGTCATCAAGGTTGTAGAAGCAGCCAAAGGAGTGGACTCTGACTCGAACTCAATCAAATTTCTCGCACATTAATGAGATTGTTTTGCAGGGGGCTTGTCACATTTATTGCTTTCTCGATCCATCTTAAGCCCTCAACTGCTACCATTTATTCCACAGAAACAACTCCTTGCGTGCGGTGGCTCTAAATGCCAACAACCAAAAATTGCAGAGGCGGGGGGGGAGAGAGAGAGGGTTGGTTTTGCATGTGAAGTTAATAAATGAGACACTGGGGCAAGAGAGTGACCCTATTAATTTGAGCAGTGGTCCTTCAATTTTTGGAATCATTTGTGCCAGCAGAGTGTAGCCGCTGCTGACCTGTGTGAAGTGTCATCTATCTTCCTTTGTATTTGTACTGCACTTATACTGTATACAGAGGTTAGGTTCACATACTCTTGCCCCCAACTTATCCTGGTTTACAACTTTACATGGATAAGTCTCGACGAAAACAACACCTTCAAACCACTGTAATTAAACCTGACAACACTGGCTGATAGGTCACCTTAGTTGACTCGCCTCGTAACATGAGTTGAGTAAAAAGAAAAAAAAGTTAATTTAAAGTTGGTTTCAATTATTTTTTTAAAAGAAATTTAAACAATTTTATTTTATATTTTATTTAAAAATATTATTTAAGTTAACTCGCTTAATTAAAAATAAAAATTTGAATGCGTGCACATACTTTGTGCATTGCAATTATATTGATAGAAAAAACTGATTAACCTAAGTTAATAATCTATCCGGATTTAATAACTATGTTTCCGAACCATGATCACGTGCCTTTGTGCATTGTAATTGTTAGGACTACACAGTTCGCGACACCATGGTGATAGAAAGAATCCACCCGGACCATTAACCCGATTTTGTAACTCTACTTCGACAGTTATTTTATTTACTGGTTTTCTTGAAACTTAATTCCTATCTGAATTTTAAAACACGTGAAATAAATTTAATTGCATTGAAATAAAAATCAGGGGCATAAGTAGTTAATAGTTAGGACATGTGGGTGTTTTTTTTTAAATCACAAGAACTCTTATTAATAATAATAATAATAGTAGTAGTAGTAACGTGGTCAGTAAAGTTGTAAAATTTATAATATGAATTACTTTTAAACTTCATTATAGTAACGTCGTCTACTCGTTAATAATAGAACTGGATAGAGATTACTTTACATGTCTGGACTGTGCTTTGTGTGTACCAGTAACACATATTAATCACCATTGTTGGTTTTATGACACCTGGATCCTGTGAATCAAAGGACGGTGACTATAAATATGTGTTCGCTGCGATTTTTTTTTAAATAATTAAATATTATATATATAATTTTTTATACCAATATATTAAAATTATAAAAAAAACATTTTAAAAAGTATCATTTTGATTTTTGTACGTAAAAAATAATTTAAAAACTAATTTAAAAAATAGAAGTTAATAGGGATGAGCAAAAAAATCAAAAAATCGATTAAACTGAGAAAACCAGAAAAACAAAAACTGAAAAAACCAAACAAAAAAAAAACCGATTAAAATTTTGAAAAAACCGGCCGGTTCGGTTCTATAAACAGAAAACCAAAAAAACAAACCGAACCGAAACCGGAAAAAACCGGAAAAACCGAGCCAAATCAAAAAAACCGAGCCAAACCGAAAAAACCGAGCCAAAACAGGAAAAAACCGATAAAACCGAGCCAAAACCAGAAAAACCGAGCCAAACCAGTTTGAACCGGTTTTTTCCCTTAAAAAATCAAACCGAACCGAAACCAGTCGGTTTGACCCGGTTTCGGTTTGGTTTCAGTTTTTTTTTAAAAAAAAATTTTTGGTTTGGTTATTGTTTTTGATAAAAACTGAACCGAATCGAAAATGATCACCCCTAGAAGTTAATGCTAAATGTATTCTAAATTTCTGATTGATAATGTAGTGTAAGATGTTTTTGAAAAAAAATAAATTAAAATAATATTTTTTTATAAATTTTTATTTTTAATATTAACCCATAAACTCATTAAAAAAAATTTTAAAAAATTTTAATTTAATATTTTTAAAATAAAAAATAATCTCAAAGCACAAACGGTCACTAAATCCACCCATCGATTCCAAGCTGAAGAAACATTTTATATTTGACTCTTAGGGTATGTTTCTGCACAAAAAGTTTTACCCCACGAAAGGTGTAAGTTGTAACATTAATTCTTTCTCACCGACTCTTTCTGTCTCGTGAGATATGAAACATTCAAATAACTTTTATTTCTTTTTAACTCGATTTTAATTACTAATCATAAGTTATGTATTCTCTCTGTTTTTATAAGAAAATAATAATTTATCAACACATCAAACATCCTTAAATGCCTTTTCTTACAGCATTAATAATTATCTTTGTAAAAACGCCTCCTTTTAATTAGAATCTCATACTGGTCCTGGATGGCATCTCCTCTCTCTCTCTCTCTCTCTCTCTCTAAAAGAAAATGGGCGGGCGTAGCTTAAGGCCCGAGCAAGTCGGGTCATGGCCCAGGCTTGCATGGGCTGTCCAGTTTCTTTTGTTTCTTAGACATTTTTTTTCTTAAATTATGTTTTTTTAAAATAATTTTAAACTTATTATGTTTAATTTTATTATTCTTACACGTTATACAATATACCATAAGAATTCTATTTCCTACTAATCTACTTTTATGTGATTTTATGTATATAGGAGTTATTATATATCATTTTTTAGTTTAAACTAGCATAATTCTTTTGAGGAAGAAATATTAAAAATACAAAATATGCAAAATGTGGTGGGAAATATATTTTTTCCTATTGTGTGGGAGATATTTAAAAATTTAACATCATATAAAAGAAATTATAATAAAAAATACCTATAACACATTCTGAAGATAACATCAACAACAAGGACAAGATAAAAATATATGTTTTTTTTATTCTATTCTACTTTCACCTTCAATATCAGATATAGATATAATTAAATATTTATTTCTTGTCCCTAGATACAAATTAGCCTTGTCACGAACATCTTATCTCGTACCATATTGTTTTCACTGTCTTGGCCCGACATTTTCTTTTTTAACCAAATCCAATCTAAGGTTGTATTTGATTATGGATTAAAAGGATAAATGTTAAAAGAATTTTTTTGAAACTTTAACATGTTTATTTCAAAATTAAATATTGATTTTTCCTCTCTTATAGTCACTTATTATAATTGAATTCTACCATTAAACTTTATTTGATATATTTAATTTTTAATATATTTTTAAAAAATTATTTATCCCCACCATCACAAATAATTCTTACATATCTACCAAGAATCCTTAATATTTTATCCTTCAACCATTTTTTAAGCTCTATTTTTTTTATTTCTTAAAAATAAAACATGATAAGAAGGGCCACAGCATGAAGAAAAGGATCAAATTGGAAATAGATTTAAAATACAACTAATTATTTTAAAAAAGAAAGGGACTATTTAACTTAGTTTTCAAAACTAGGAGGCACGAATATATTATATAATTTACTCCTAGAACGATCTGTTAAGGTTTGAAGTCTGCTTTTTAAACAAGTCTTGAAAAGCCCAACCGGCAAGCAAATCCCAATAGCATTTACAGGCTGCTTGCTTCACAAGTTGTCTTGAGTACCAAAACCTAAAACTGAAGCCCAATGAAACTCGTTGTCAAAGGCAGCTCTCATTTTTAACAACGACAATGATAATTATGCCCATAGTCCACATAGATGTTCTCTTCTCTCTCTTACATCTTCTTCCTTCAACATCAAACGGAGCACCATTTTCAGACTAACATAAATTTCAATTTTAGCACTCCTGAAAACCAAAAATCAAGTCTTCATCTGGATTTTGAAAGACTATAAAACCCAATCACATCCCATCTCCATTATTTGATCTATAAAGTCGAATCTTCAGGTTGAATTGAAGTCAAATTATGCAGAAATCAGGAAAGTCGGTAATGGCATGGAACGTGTTCAAGTTTTGTACAGCACTGCGTGCTCTTGGTTCCATCATGATAGTATTAGTGCTTGGCATAATTGGGGTTACATATTATGTTATTGTTGTAGCTAATTATGGTCCAGCTCTTTTTCACGGTGGCCTGGATTCTTTTGTCGCTTTCCTTGTCTTGGTTTTGTTCCATTCCTTGGTAAGTTCCACTGTCCTTTCATTTTTTTAAAAGGTTTTGATGTTTTTTTGTCACTGTTGATGTTTTATGGTTGTTGTGGTTTGTATTGCATGCAAAGGCTGAATTCTTAGGCTAATACTAGAAATGATAACCCTGCTTTGGATTGTAAGCAACCAATGCATAGATTGAGCCGGTGTTAAGAATGTTTATCATATACGAAGGAATTCTTTACATGGATTTCAAAGTGGGATTCTTTATTGCGATATTTATTTCAGGTTTTAAATGTTAGCTAGCAACATTTACCATTGCGACTGAAAACAGCTTTTTAGCAGCCACACAAATACATGTCTAGCATTTTCATATCAGTTTATATGCAATTTGGGTTTTGGCTGTTATAGATTCAATTTCGGTTAGCTCGTATGCAATTCATGTTGATTCGTTTTGCTGAAATAAGTAATATCTGAACTCAATTTCCTCTAGTTCTTACTGACCAAACAAAGGACTTCCATGTTGGTTCCTTGATCTTCTCAAGTTTCCATACAATCGGGTAGGATTGACCTTAAATTCAATATCTCCTGTATTTTTTTAACAAACAGCTTGCTAATGGTCGTTAACTGGCTTATTACTATCGAGAACAATTCAGGAGATGTATTGGAATTGACCTTAAATTCAATATCTCCTGTATTTTTTTAACAAACAGCTTGCTAATGGTCGTTAACTGGCTTATTACTATTGAGAACAATTTAGGAGATGTATTGGATTATTGAGTTGTGGGACTTTGGAGAATTATCTTTCTCTCCCATGTATAGCATCATATATGGAAGGAAACTGATGAGCATAATACCTTCACTTAACCATCCACCGAGTTGTGGCAGGCTGCCACAGGCTTCCATGTATGCTGGATAACATCCGTGCACAATGAATGGCTGCCAAGCCAGCTACCAATCTAAGTGGGTGGGATAATGTTGGTGAACTTATTCGGTGAACATAGTAGTGGTCCTCTATCTAAAAATGAGTTTGTCCAATAACTGTAAAAAGAACTCTATAATACTGAATTTCTATTAGTGGGATTTGGTTATGTAGCTGGTGATGCTATTATGGAGCTACTTCACTACTGTTCTAACTGATCCTGGTGGTGTCCCACCAAATTGGAGGCCATCAATAGACGAGGAGAGTGGTGATGCTGATCCATTGGTGGGATTAGGATATGAAGGCACGGATTTAGCTTTAAATCAACCGGCTACATTCGGTGAGCCAGCTAATCCACAACTACGAGTCTGTCGAAAATGCAACCAGTGTAAACCTCCCCGTTGCCATCACTGTTCTGTTTGTGAGTTTTTCTTCTTTGAGTCTACATGGTTTTCTTTTCTAGAAGCCTAGCTGCTGTTTAATCTCAACTAAAGGTAGCTTCATTTGTTAATTGTTTCAGGTGGAAGGTGTATATTGAAAATGGACCATCATTGCGTATGGGTCGTGAATTGTGTTGGGGCATTGAACTACAAGTATTTCCTTCTTTTCTTGGTATGTTAACTATCATAAGAAACTTGGGTATATTGATGCATATTCCAGAGTGGGAATGCATATTATTTATCTCAATGAATGGAATTATCATTGTGTACAGCTAATTCATGGTTTAACAATTTTGAAATCAACTTTCTATATGCATAAAACATAAATTAACATCTGAGAAATGTTTTATATGCATATAACATTGTCTTGACTCATCAAATCTTTTTACTCAACTTACAATAAGATACAATTGCTTTTGATGGTATCAATCGTATGCCTATATCTTCACAGCATACATGTACATCCTAAAGTATCACAAAAATGTTTGTGAGAAAGATTGCTTGACTATAAAGAAATTGATCATTGGCATGGTGAAAGATGGAGCTTGTACAGATAAATGTAAAATTCTTGTGGCACCTGGAAGGTGTGTGTTGCTCTTGGAAGCTGTATTAGAAGCTACTGGATAAATAATCTTACTTGTTCCAAATCACATTATTATGTCATAATAGTTTTATACTTCTGATTCCATGTAAAAGCTGCTGCTTCATCTTCCCTCACCTTCCTAAATAAATTACCTGACTTCCTCTCTCTCTCTCTCTCTCTCTCTGACCATTGATTATATGATGTCCTCACCATTAATGAACTCCGGTTTCTCTTTTTTCATTTTGTCCTTCATTCTGTGGGTTGCAAGGCTCACAACTTCAAGCACCAACAGGGGAAATAACTTTCTATTCCATAAATAACTGCAAATTCAAGACTCTATTTCATACCTTTGCTGTTCTGCGAGGCATATGCTTGAGATAGTGTTCTTTAATAGTTTCTTGCAAGTACTCTAAATTATCTACAGATGGCTGGTGCAAATAGCCATTGAAATGCATCTAAAGCACTGGTCATTCTTGCCATTTGTGCACACCTGTAACCCCTCCTCTGTTTTCTCTATTGTGGAATATCGACATACATTGATTGCTAATAAATTATTACATCCTCTCTTTATTAAAAATTTTAATCTTATCATGCTATAAATATATCCTCCTCTCTGAAACAAACTCCCAATGTAGTTTTTGTTGCTTATTTCTTATGCAGTTTTACACGTTTCTCTTGACAACTCTTGTCACTTTATCCTTATTGAGGCTGTTTATAGCATTTTTCACTGATGGTGTAATAAATGGAACACCGGGAACCCTTGTTGCCACTTTTGTCACATTTGGTAAGTTGGAGGGAAATCTGTCTGTTTTGTCCATTTTCATTTCTTGTCTGTGTCCTTTTCTTTTTTTCTTACTTTTATCATTTGATTATTTCAGTTTTGAACTTATCATTTGCATTGAGTATTATGGGCTTCCTGGTTATGCACATATCGTTGGTGTTAGGCAATACCACCACCATTGAGGTGATGCCTTTTGCTATGTTTGCTTCTTTTCTTTCCTCACATGTTACAGAGGTTTTCATCTGGTGCCGCAATTAAAAGTTCATTTTCTTACTTTCAGGCATTCGAGAAGAAAACCAATCCTAAATGGCGTTATGACCTTGGTCGAAGGAAAAACTTTGAACAGGTTATTTTTCGGTCCTTCCCATTAATCTTTATCTAATCACTGTGTATGTGTGCTTGCTTCTTCATCATTTCTTTTACCTTTCAATTTATAACCATTTCATTGTATAATGAGGTTTTACACTGCACTTGCACTGCTAGAGCAGAAAAAAGCCTGCGCAAGTTGCATGCATATTTTTGAACTTTCACGAAGTAATTCCAAACCTGCAAGGACCATACTGTTCCTTGAAATTGAGGTTTGGATCGCAACGTGGTGTACACTTTGTGTTCCCATTACACATTTTCATAATCAGTTCCGCTCTCCATCATAATTGATGATTTGATTCCTTAAATGGAAAACGGCTTGTTCATGTCCCCATATGTACTGACATTCATCCCAGCCCGTGTTCTTATTTTGTTGAGGTCACCTTTCACTCGGGAAATTATTAGATTAGTATCTGTTTATTGCAATTGGGATGACATTGACATTTCCCAAGCTGATGGCACTTGCATGTCAAACTGCACATAGAAGCAGGTTGCACTAATGTAAGATTCAAACTTGGATGGTTCTATGCTTTACACGGTTCTAAAGCTTCCTCATTACTGGCTTTCCATACCATATGATCACAGTTGAGAAACTAAGAGTTATTTGTGTCTGTCCCTGAATAGACTCTTGGTATTCAGATCATGTTTGCTATGATTTGTCACGCTACTTGATATGTAGAGGAGAAAAGCTGATCATAATGGCGAGTTATTGTTTTCTATGCCAGGTGTTTGGGGTGGATAAGAGATGCTGGTTCATCCCTGCTTATTCAGAAGAGGATTTGGAATGCATGCCAGTGCTTCGAGGTTTTGAATATCCAACAAGACCCGACTTGGATGAGCTCCAGCAGCTCTAATGGCATCTATCAGTTTGAATGGCATCAATCGTCTTTTAGTGCTTTGACATTCTTAAAAAAAGGCTCACTCAAAGCGGATCTGGGCGAGGAAGAAGATATAGGTATATTCATGTAGAGGTGCGTCAATTTTGAAAAATACGTAGTGCTTGGAAGGTGTCTGTGTGCGGTTACCAACGTTGTACTCTGGGACTAGCCAGTCGAAAAAATAACATAAGACTATTTTGGACTGCTATAAATTCTCTTGTTTTCCCATGCTAAAATTATTTACAAGCCTTTTTTCTCTATCACCGACACTAAATGCCAGTTTCGTTCCGGGGCAGGCCTGCAACTGTACCGCCATCCCTCTAATTTCCCCCTCCAAAAAGAAAAACAAATACGAGCAAGCATTGACGAAACCTGAAAAAGTTTCACGCATACCTTTAGGAGAGACGACAATTAACCATTTTAAGAACGGATTGATGGTTACCTAATCGTCTCATAAAAATGCAGTTCCCACGAGGGAGGGGCGGGTACTCTCGCATGGAACTCAGATCAATTTTACTCAGATGAGGTCAATTAGCTCAATACAAATTATATACAAGGCTGGACCAGAAAGAAGAGAAGCCACGTCAAATTTTGAGGGAAACCTAAAAAGACTGTTTGCGGTCGATATATAACCAAGAAATAAAGAGGAGTGTATTCGGGGAGGGGCCAACTACCACATCTGGCACTTCTGTTCTAGAAAGGGCGGCCGTTACGGAAAAGAGAAACAGAGCACGGAATCTCAGCCTCCATAAGACTCCCGATTTTGAGAATTATTGCAACTCCGCCTAGGGTTACACCATCGGATGATACAACATGCCTGACAGCATAACCTGTACACACGCACAAACAATTGAATCGAAATCCAGGACCAGCAACACCTTTACGCGTTCAAAAAATTAATGCACTTGTGAAAACCATATTGCAGTTTCAATCATCATAACAGGCTTTCCTAAAGGATGCGGATGCATTCTCCGTAGAGTAAGATCTAATTTTTTTCAGTGCCATAGTGCAACATAGCAAATCAAAGCGAAATGGGGCAATTACCATATTTCAACGAGATAATGTAGTAATAGCAAGGCAACATTGCATATGGCATCAAACAAGCTTGTGCCAATAAGAAGTTATATTTCCTACTATTGATCTTCAGTAACTGCGGGTTAGATGAGACCACTGCAGAAAGCTGGCTGCATTGAGGAGAAAATGTACAACAATCCTGACCCTGTATTCTCATTTTTTGTGTAATGACTAAAGGCAATTGCAACTACGCCATTTACATTGATTAATCTGAATAACTGCAACTGTATACTCCCTTTCAGCTCCTTTTAAGCAAAAATCAAGCCAGGTACTTAAACATGTTTGGGTTTTCCTTGTCTCTTTCTAAATAATCTCGGGAGATCAGATCTTCTATCCGCTTCTTGATAGCTTTAATGTCAGGCTGCATATTACAATCCATCGGTTATCATACAAGGATATGTTGATTACATAAAAGAAAAGGTCTTCCAATATTGAGGATACCCCTCGATATCTTTTTATTGACAGCAGCAATGCTACTAGCCTCCTAATCCTTACCCGGTGAGATTTAGGTGGATTTTTCAAAAAAGGCTAACTACGCATATTCAGAAAGAAGTATCATAGCAGAGTAGAAAAACTCATGTTCTATCTACAGGTATCATGCTTGCAAATGTCAGGGTTCTATTAATTCATAAGAGCATCCACTCTATCTAAGAACCAGAAAGTGAGATTTTTTTGAAAGCAATCCCCTCACTGGACCGACAGGGCTATAGCATTTTCTAATCTTGATACGAGTCATAAAATTAAACACAGGCCCCAGATCCTCCCATTATATTTGTCAGTTTCTCTAAACTTTGTCTGATAAATTTGAAGGGAAGTGTATGCCATACCTTGAACATGAGATTCAACTGCTCAACACACTCCAAGACAAGCTGTTGATGACCCAACACTTTCCGACTCTTCATGATGCGCACAATTGCAGCATCAATAGCATACCGTCTGTCTTTGTCGACATCTTCAACAACCTTCTTTCTTTCATCAACAAGTGGAAGAGGAACCTAAGTTGCACCATTTCAAGTATTTAATATCCAGAGTATAAACCCCAACCCCAAATGTGAGAGGGCAATAGTGTCAATGACGTAGTAAAACATCAAAATATAATTGACAGTAGAGAGTGTCAAGAGAATATCAGACCTTGATCCTCCTCATCCTATCATTGAACTTGTGATTGAACTCAAAGTAATCATTTTGGTTAACAGTCTTTGTGTTTGGCTCCTTGCTAAGGATTTTATACTTGCCACATGACAGGGAATGAAGCAATCTAGGCAAGTCATCATCACTCAAGTTTGACTGGGTCATAATCTCTGAGTAACTGAGTTTGTCTGAAGTATTAAAAAGCATCAGGAGACAAGCCTGTAGAAGATAGACAGGAATCAAATAATCAGAACCAAACATCTCAATCCAATAATGATGGAAAAATATATGCAAATCATCCCTCCACTATCCTACAAAGGTAGGTTTGATACCGTACCTGGTAGGTCGTCACAACCAGCTCAATAGTTTTTTGGTCAAACTTGGCATTAATGTGGCAAGATCCCAAAGAGTAAATCCATGTTAGTTTTCTGTGCTTGCTCTTCAGGTCATAGAACTCCTTGAAAACTTCCACTCCCCTAGCCTGAAACAAAAGGTTCCAAAATGTTCATTTTGAAGAAAAAGGAAAAGAAATTCTGTTTTTGATTTTCTGCCAGATTACCATTACATCACAAATACAGAAAAAACCCTACTGTCTAATATGAAAACGTAAATCCTTACCATTTCTGCAGGTAGGTTGATATCAGAGGATTTATACGTTGGCCAGTACCCAGTTGTGAGAACATTTACTTGCAAATCAATCCCCGGACGTGTGGATGGGTTATTGGCAAGATACTCATCAAAGCTGGACTGATGTTCCTTGGCCAATTGCAAATCTGTGACCTGGAAAAGAAACACAAAAGAGACAATTTATCACCACAGTTACATGGACACATTGACAAACATTATACCAGTGCCCCCAGCTCACCATTCCTTCCATCTTTGAGGTAAATTGTCCACCACATTGCTGCTTCAATTTTGACAGTATACTCCTTTCATGTTCATCGTTAGCACTCCGATCAAAAAGAAGTCGACGGGCAAGTTTTTTCCTGGAAAAAGACAAAAAAAGAATATAAATCAAGTATACTAATGACTAAATAAGAAACGGTACAAACAACAAACATATGAAATGAAAGGCAGAGATCAGTCCTACCTATAAAATTCAGCAAAAAGGTCCTTGTCACTAATAAATGCAAGCAGCTTAACCACCTACAGAAATCCACCACAATTCAAAGCCATAATCAGTAATAGGTCTCAATATATCACCCCGAAAAATCCATCAGACTACATTATAATGATTTACAAATTAATTAAAATCCTTTGCAAGGTCACCTTCTCCAGTGTTTCTTCAATGGCTTCGTCACTTAGTTTCTCACTTCCACCCTTTCGGAGGATAGTGTCACAAAAGGTTGCCAGTAGTTCAGCACTTGAGCTCCCAGCAACTGTTTTATTGCAAAAGATCTCAAAAGCCTCTTTCATGGCCTATTTAACAACCCAAAAAGGAGGACAAACATGTCAGACAAAATGACAAAACAAAACTTGAAGAGCCGGAATATGTTGTCTGCCACCAACCTTGTGAAACAACGTGTGGTTTTGAAAACAAGCAGTCACATAAGTCATGTATTTATCATGCAGCTCAATTATCTTTCGAATGAGAACCTGAAATCAATCCATCAAGTCAATTATTTGACCTTCCCAATTATCAATAGGTATCTAAAACATAGAAGGCAAAAGATTTACTTGTTCCTGAACACCACCATTTGCAGCCTGTGGAAGCACAAAACCACCTTTAGCACCACAATTAACAATTGAAAAAAAGATACATCTAACTTATTTCTAAATATATATATATATATATATATATATATATATATATTGAATCTGAAGTTGCATTATTAAAAAATAGCTGTGGAAATATGGAGTCGGCATTACAACCTCAAGAGCACCAGCTCTAAATGTAAAAGACACAATATTATAACTACAAGACTAGTGTTGTCCTCCCCCAGCTACTATAATGCTGATAAGAATGGTCAAAATTACATGAAAAATGCAAAAACTCTTGGTGACCGCACATAATATAATTTTAACACATGTAGCAAGCAGCTAAAATGATGCTAAAATGCCAATTTAGATCAAGCAGTGCAAAGAATAAAATCACGGCAACAAACCTGGCTACTCGCAGCGTCTTCTGCCTGCTGGATCAAGGCTGTTCCTTCAGCAGTAATATGCTATCCAAAGCACAAAAAGAGGGTAGGTTGTTGAGAATTGTGGGAAGGATCAGTAATAAAAAAAAAACATGATAAAAGGGCTCTTTTGGTAGCAAAATAGCAAAAACAGAGGATGTCAACCAACCTGCTTGAATACATTAGAAACAGGTTCCAAGCCACGGGTAACCTTATGATAAAGCCTAAACATCCTGGATAGATCTTCCACCTGACAAGGTGTAACCGAGAATATATTATTATTTGCAGTATATGACACAATGACCACTAAGAATCAGGACTTGAAGCAACGCCAAACCACCATTTACCTTGTCATCTCTGAGCAATGCACGAACTCCAGAATGTTCCTTCTCTAGCAGTTGATTTGCATTGAC
Organism: Populus trichocarpa; assembly: GCF_000002775.5. Taxonomy (NCBI): domain Eukaryota; kingdom Viridiplantae; phylum Streptophyta; class Magnoliopsida; order Malpighiales; family Salicaceae; genus Populus; species Populus trichocarpa. The sequence goes on along the minus strand of NC_037287.2, from coordinate 13,718,284 downwards.
CACCAATAACTCATGTTGCACTTTCTACATAACATGTCGCTATTTATTAGTCTACAATCTATTCATTAAAAAAAAAAAAAACCAATACAGTAAGGTCATGGCATCCAAGTAAAAGGAATAATAGCAAGATTCCTTGTCCTCCCCAAGTGCGCTAAACAGCAAATACAGGGACAGGGAACAAGATGAGATAAAAAAAAAATTATAGCTTCCTTAAAAAAGTTTAGTTAGCTGATTACCATTAGGCAGAGACACAACATGTAATCAAAACAAAGATATGTATTTGCATAACACATGGTATATGTGAAAACAGGTATGATAAATGAGCAAATACATATTTTCCAGCACAGAAAAGGAAGAAACCAATAATCCTGTGCATGTGATATGTAGCCAACTAACCTCTACTAATTTTATCTCACTGCTTGAATGCAAGTAGTGAGAAACTCTATCTCTCTCTCTCTTCAAGCATTCCTCAGCCTGCATGTCCACAAACAGTGTTTAGGATAAAAAATGTTAATCATAAAACAACTAGAAAGACCCATGCAAATAAGTTCTTGCCTTTATCATGTAATCTGGACAAGAATCCTCTCGAATCCAGTTTGCTGCTTTAACAGAATAGTAAGCACCAGTACCTTGAAGCATGTGTGCTTCAAAATCATCTGCATAATGATCCATTTGTGACATTCCAATCTCAACATATATATCTAAAACATTCTTTAGCAGTGCTCTGTCTATCTGTTCCCCATCACGTTCTTTACCAATCTGGCCAACATACAATAATTTCAACTTTGTTATTAGAAAGAGGAATTGAATCTCACTGCCTAAAGAAGCAAAAAAGTTCAAGTAGCTTACCACATCAAGCACAGCATCCTTGGCTTGACTATGCACTTCCTGATAAACCTGAAAAAATGAAAATTGATAACAGAATCATTTAAATAATCTCTGAAACGGGAAAATGAGTAATCCAAATGATGGTTAGAGAAAATGAAGCAGTCAAAGGAATTAGCAAACCAGATCACGGAAGCAAGTCAGTCCAACTTCATTAAGTGGTGGAAGTGACCTCCGAGCAATGAAGTAACGGTCAAGATAATTGAAGAAGCGTGACAACCACCTAACCATAATTTTATGATTAACCCATCTTTTTACAAGCTCCCTCAGCATAAACTCATCATGTTTCTCCCTTATTGATGGTAATACCTGACAAGGAAAACAGAACTATGAATGTTAAACAGTAAAAAAGGCCAAAAAGTTGAATTATTCATTAGGATAAGCAAAACAAACTGGTCATTGATAAAACGATACTGCTGAAACTTCTTTAATAAATAAAACTAAAACCCAGGGATACACTGCAAGAACAAACCACCCATACCCCACCCTCAATTTACAAGATCATTGAACTGAAGAGATTTTTATATTGCAGTGATAGATGCAACATGGCATAACAAAATAACTCATTGTACGCTGCACCAAACAGCTGTTGATTTAGAACTAACATCAGCAGACATCATTGTTTTGTAGCTTTACTTTTTTGCATTGTAAATGGAAAGAAAAGACCTTATCCAGCGGATCATACAATGCAGACATTGGCAATAACAATGTCTTGAGGAAAGCAGTTGTACTTGCAAGAAGATAACTGATAAATATGGATCAAACAGCAAATTGAAGAGAAAAAAACAGATGCCAATCCTCCTCACCGTGGAGTTAATATATACTTGAAAAGCTTCCTTATACTTGTCATAAAGCTGTTGAGAATAGTCATTTGGTGGCTTCTGAGTACACATATTGTAGATAGTTCTGAAGTGTTGACAATAAAGAAAGATTAGAACATTTGCAAGAATCTTCTAACCATTTCATCAAAACAACGTTAATAAAAAAGAAAAGGAAATATACGTGTAAAGCATCATATATTCTTCAGAGCTGAATTGCTCTAGTGATCCATCCAGGATCCCCTTCAGCTTTGAGATCCCATTCTGCATATATTCCCATCCCTCCTCAAGTTCGGTAGTCTTGCGATCCTTACTCATAATGAATCTTCTGTTAAAACATAAAGAAGATTATCAAAACCCTCACCCACGAATTAAAAAGTGAAAGACTCGACCCCGCTCATCATAATGCCGATCTTTTCAATCCTTTTTGCAGAACAAAAACATCAATCCAAGTCCAAACCAGTACTTACAGAAAAAGGTGTGTGCAGTTTAGCAGTGCTGAACAAAACAAAACAAACAAACAATAAAAAAATAAAAACCCCAAGATATTATTAAATCAAAACACAAAAATATTAACAATGGTTCATAGCCATAAGCCATCCAGAACCATAAAATAATGAAAAATCCGCAAAAAAGAATCGATCAAAACGCAAGAACATAAAACCTGGGATTGGAATTAAACAGTAATACTAAAGAAACAAACAAACTCTAAATCAAATCAAGACTCTAAAAATGGAAACCTAAGATGAAAAGCTCGACTGGAAAACAAATACTCCAATCACAACCAATATTGCTTGTCAGAATCGGTAAAATCATTCAATGCATAACAAAAAATCAACAAAAACAAAGCCGGTTAGTAAACCCTAAATATTGAGAGGGGCGTACCAGACGGGGATTGAAAACAATGGCGAGAGAAATCAGGTTAGAGTTTTTTTTCTTATGATTGAGAGAATTTGAGAGACAGAAACCCTGATAACCTGTTCTATATAGAGAGAGGAATTTTGGAGAGGGGAGGGTTTCCTGGGATGTTTTCCTTTCTTTCTGCTACGGAGAGAGGTGAAGAAACGAGAGCAGGGATGCATGTATAAGCCGTATGGGAAGTTTTTTTAATCAGAGTACATACATCTCGGATGGTATTTTATTATTTGTTTAAGGATTTTACAATTATTTATATATTTTAAATCTTATATTCTTAGATTTAATCAATTTGTCAATTAAATGTTTTTTTTAATATAAAGGAGGCGGGGAATCTTTGAAACAAAAAAAAACTACAAGTTGAGGATGGTTAATGCTCGTCAGGAGACTTTTTCAAATATTTTATTATAAAAAGACCAATAATTAGTTTTGATGGCATAGAAATTTATAAATCACTCTTTATTATTCATGTGATATTTTGGAGTGCAGTAATAATTATTTTTAAAATATTTTTTAATATGTTAAAATATTTTTTAATATTTTAATATTTATTTTTAATATCAATATATTAAAAAATGAAATATATAAGAAACAATAATTTTAAATAAAAAGTAAATAAATTTTGCCCAATCACAATGGGGGCTGAGTTTTTTGTTTGATAAAATTTGATTTTTGACAGGAAACGATGATGTAAAATGTATTGTAATCAAACGTTTGAGATTTTATTCTGTTTTTAGTTGGACTATGCCCTATAGATTTCAGTCTGTTTGACCTATCTCCTGATCTTTCCTTTTTTTTTTTCCATTTTTCTTATCAAATATGCATCTTTGTATTTGCTTGATTGTAGACTTGCTGGCATGTCCGATTTCTTTAGTATTAAGCAATACTCTAAAACAGGTGTGGGGAAGCTACAGTAATACAGTGCTTTCCTCTTCTTCTTTTTTGGTTTTTTTCCTAATTTTTTTCTTTTTTTTCATAAATTAAGTAATATTTTAAAACGTGTGGGGGTGTATCTTTTCTCACATGTTACTGTGGATTATTATAATACTTTTTTTTATTGTTTTTTGGGTTTTTTTTCAATTTTTTTTATTTTTTTATAAAAATATTTTTGTCGATTTTATTTTTTAATATTGAGCTGCTTAAGAATTTAGCTTTATAATTTTTTTTCTTTAAAACACCGTGAATTACTACAGTGTTTCCCCACATAATTGTTTTATGATTTTTTCAAAATTATTTATCGATTTTATTTTTTGGTTTTTTTCCCCCGATTTTTTTTTCTATTTTTGTTGTTTTTTTTTATTATTTTTTTCCACAAAATTTTCTTTGTCGATTTTATTTTTTTAATATTGAGCTGATTAAGAATTTAACTTTGTAATTTTTATAAAAAAAAAACATTGTGAATTGCTATAGTGTTTTCCCATATTATTTTTTTTTTGTTATGGTTTTTTTCAAAATTATTTGTCGATTTTATTTTTTTAATATTAAGTTAGTTGAGAATTACAGTTGTAACTTTTCTCATAAAATACTGTAGATTGCTACGGTGTTTCCCCACGTGGTTTTTTTTATGATTTTGTTCAAAATTGTATTCGTTAATTTTTTTTTTTAATATAGAATTGGTTGAGAATTTAGCTTTGTAATTTTTTTCTTTAAAACATTGTAGATTACTACAGTGTTCCTCCACATGGTTTTTTTGTTGTTTTTATTTTTTTATGATTTTTTCCAAAACTATCTTTGTTGATTTTATTTTTTAATATTAAGTTGGTTGAGAATTACAATTACAATATAGGAGAAAATCATTGTAGCTTTCCTCACAAATTACCGTGTATTGCTATAGTGTTTTCCCTCTTTTTATGTTTTTTTCTAAAATTATCCTTGTCGATTTTATTTTTTTAATATTAAACTGATTGAGAATTACAATTACGAGTAAGGCTAAATTATGTAGGGTAAGCACTGTAGTTTTCCTTACATAACAATGTGGATTGCTATAGTATTTTTCTACATGGGTTTTTTTCCAGGTTTTTTTTTATATGTTTTATTTTTTGTTATGATTTTTTTCAAAATTATCTTTGTCAATTTTATTTTTTTAATATTTATTCGTAACTATAACACCATCAAGCATATTTATTTCATAAGCCTGCGGCGGTGCGCATACATGTCATCTAGTTTTTAATATAACTGACGGGGCCCGGGCTAGACCCAGGGCATGTCCGGGAATGAATTTCTTTGTTTTTTATCGTTATTTTTTATTTTATTTTTAAATTTTTTTATTATTATTTTAATTTGCTGATGTTAAAAATAATTTTTTTAAAAAACAAAATATTTTAATACTTTTATAAATAAAAAATATTTTACAAAATAATTTCTACTATAATTTCAAAATATATTTATAATCGCCCAGGTGATTGTTAAAGCCATCTTGACTGTGCCCTGAATCTCTCTCGGGTTTCTAAGACCTAGACCAGGCTTGCATCTCCATGCCATTCCAAGATAAGTCAAGGGTATCCTGGTGGCCTAACACCCCTCAGAATGATGACCAATGGGGGAGCTCTAAAAAGGCATAGATGACCCAATAAGCCCCATGCATACCACTCTTGGATTAGATTGGGATGATCTTAAGTTTGATATGATGATTTTTTTATATAAAATGTTTAAGGTCTATTTGTTTTATAAAAAATAATTGTTTTAAAATAAATTTTTAAACTTTTTAGTACTTGTATTATTACAAAGATTTGTTAATGAAAAACACTTTATGATCAAGAGAAAAAATTAATTTGATTTTCAATAAAGTATTTTCTTTTTGTTTTAGGCTAAAATACTTTTAAGATGTTGTAAAAAATTCAAAAATATTTTGTAATTTATTGATTATATCAAATTTAGTCTTTAATCATTTTGATCTATATATATTTTGTTTTTAATATTTTTTTCAATTTACCTCTTTAGAATTTAATTTTTATATCAACTATGATCTTTATTATTTTGATTATTATTTATTTTTCTCTTATTATTTTTTTAAAATTTTTTATCTACTATTTTTGGTCCCTAATTTTTTACTGTTATTTATTATATTTTAAATAATCTATAAAATTGTTTGTTTTTAATCTCATCATCTTTCAACTTTTTTATCTACTAGATTTAGTCTTTATTCTTTTTATTGCTCTTTTTTAATAAAAATAATTTATAAAATTATAATTGTTTTTTTAATTTCACATTTCTTCAACTTTTGTATATATTAGATTTTGTCCCCAATCTTTTAATAAACTTGAAAAAAAATAGATTATTCATAAATTATTTTCAACTTATTTTTAATTATATAGTTAAACACTATAAAATATTTTTTAACTTATTTATCATAACACTACCAAATATAAAAAATATAATTTACTTTTCATCAATCTACTTTCTATTAAAATACCTTTTCTTATAAAAATAATAAAAAGCCTCGATGAAAACCCCTCAGATAAATCAACCCCAAACAAAACTACCATACCTGTATATAGTATATACTATCTACTTGCCACCAACAATACTACAAAAGGCTCTCCACGTGTTCTCCATGACAAAACTCAGGGGTTGATTATCTCAGACATCCTCCTACTTTTATAATTGTTTTAATATCACCCCCCACATCTAATTTTATTAGTTTGACCCTCCCGCTTGAAATTCACTACTTATAATCAAGCCCCTCTATCGGTCTGTCCAATTTTAGACATTAAATGCTTATGTAGACTGATTTGGTTACTCACCGCTCATCTCTCTCATGTTTCTTTTTATTTATTGAACCATTCTTAATTTCTAGTTATAAAATGAAAATAAAAATTTAAAAACTACACAAGAAAATGGTAAAGAGAAAACAAAAGAAGAAAATGGCAACAACAAAAATAATATATTATAATCAAATAAGAACTTGTCATTCTATAGTCGAGATTGAACAAGAACAAACAGTAATATATTTTCAAATAACCCTGTAAATCAATCAAAAACCTATTTTCAAATAATGAAAGATGAGACCCGCGTATTAATGAATGGTTGAAAAAATAGTTATTCAGTGAATAAAGGTTTTCCTTAAGAGTTATTTTTTTCTTAAAAAATATTGAAGATGTTCTAGCTAAGGGAGGTCCTTACATGACAATGAAATACCACAACTACTACAGGGGTGCAATTGAATCGTATTTTAAAAAAAATTAAGGTTTTTTTTTAAAAAATTAATTTTGTATTTTTTTTTAATTGTTTTAATGCACCAATGTCCAAAATAAAATTTAAAAATAAAAAAAATATTATTTTAATATATTTTCGAGCAAAAAACAATTAAAAAAATAACATTTATTATACTTCCGAACATATTATTATAATTAATTACCACTATTTTTTATTCGCGGGTTTTTATTCGCGAGGATTTCAAAATTACACGTCCAATCTTTGTGTTCGTTTTTTTCTTATGAGTTTATCAATAAATAACAAAATTGGACTCAACATCAAATCTCAAATTTTATAGTTAGATACACATGAACAAAGAATCGATGACATCGGCAAAAATAATAAAAACAAAAAGAAATGAACATGGTTCAAAGAAAAACAATAAAATAAATAATAAATGTGTAAAGGACTGACATTAGAACCACGTTGGTCTCAAATCCTATATGGCTATATCTATATTAACCTAGTATGACATGATAGTAATTAATCACGTAAAGTTTCAAGTTGCCAGCAGATCAAGCATGCAGGGACGTCATACAAACACAACCACGTATAAATTAATATTAACTAAACTCACATGGTAATTTTTTTTTTTAAGTTTAATGTGGGTGTTCAGGCTAGTTTGTGTGTACCTCGACTAATCTCACGGATCCTGAAGTTAACGATCATATAAACCTCCAGTAACCATCATATGAGCAACCACATGACTTGAACCTGACCACATGATACTTTTTACAAGGAAGGGTTGTAACAGAAAAAATGACAAAGAGATTTTCCACAAGTGACACAAGATTTTATATGAAATTCTAATAAATATTTTTCTCAATTAAAATCTTATAATTATATTTCTTTTACACCACCTTCAGAAGCAAAATTGTTGTTTGAAGAACAAAAATCTGACGCCCACCAAAGAAATTAGAACAGTATCAAGAGGCTATTGGCTTTTATTAATTAATGAAATAATTTTTTATTGACTAGTAAATAAAAAATCGATAGCTTGTAATTAAAAGAAAAAACATTACAATTAACATAATAATAGGAAAGAAAGACGTTCAAAGATGCAGAAGAAGAAAGGCATGGATTTGGAATGAAATAACGAAGTTGACACGGAAAACGTTAAAAATAACAGAACCGAAGTGTAGTTATTGTACAACTGTAGCGCCTAAAATGTACTTTCACTCATAATAATTTCTCAGCTCATCGCGGGCATGCTAGAACCTTCCTCCTCCCTTCTATCACATTTCCAGAGTCAGTTCAACATTTAAATTCACGAAACCCTTTATCAAAGAATTCCTGCTTAGGGTTCGATTCTCTTCGAATCTCTCCAATTTGTCATCATTAACCTCTTTGAAGGTACTCTCTCCCCCTCTCTGGTTTCCAGGGTTTTGTATTTTGATCAGTGCCTTGTTTTTTTTTTTTTTTTTGCATGAAGTGCCTTTTTCTTTCTTAAACAGAATTAAGTGCTAATTATGGTAATTATAAATGTGGCGATGGAAATTATGATCGTTGTACACTTCGATCATTCAAAATTCGGTTTTTTTCTTTGAAATTGAATGGCGTTTTACTATTTTTTTCAGGTGTTGTATTGTGTTTGTTTGAAAATGCAAGGAGGCAGGGGTAACAGAGATCCTTTCTTTGGTAATGGTGGCCCTTTTGGTGGTTTTGGGAGCCAGAGAAGTCTGCTCTCTGGTTTTTTCGGTGGAAGGGATCCATTTGATGACCCGTTCTTCACGCGTCCGTTTGGAGGTCTGTTCGAGTCGACTTTCTTTGGTTCCAGTGGAAATCCTTTCCCTAATATGCATCCATCTCCCTTTGACAACATGCATCCTTCTGGATATATCGAGCAACAAGTTCCAGAGCCGAAGAAATCAAGGGGGCCGATTATTGAAGAGCTAGATCCTGACAACGAGAAAACTGAAGGAGATGAAGAGAAGAAAGAGAATCCTAGAAAACATGGTATGCGGAGCAAGGAGCCGTTTGTTGAGGACCCAGATGATGAAGCTGAAGGTGAGATGTCTTCTTGTATTATGTGTTGTAGTGCGTGGTATCTTATCTATTTTGCTGCTGATAATGTTGTCAGAGTGCGTAAACAAGTATGTTCGTTCTTCTTGTTGCAGTGAGAAAGAGCAAGCACTTGCAGTATAGAAATGATTATAGTAGATTCAATGGCATTGAGTCACAACCCCAAGGACGCAGGTTCACTTTTCAGAGCTCTACTGTCACTCATGGTGGTGCAAATGGAGCTTACTACACTTCTTCCATTACAAGGAGGGCAGGAAGTGATGGAGTGAGTAATTTTATTTTGAGATATGTTTGCAGGTGTTTCTTTAGTTCTGTTATTTATTTGTCCTTGTGGAACACAGGTGACTTTCGAAGAAAGCAAAGAAGCTAACAGTGCTACTGGCCAAGCAACTCACAGAGTGTCTAGAGGACTTCACAATAAGGTATTTGTTTGTTCAATATTATAACTAATGATCGTTTTGATATTCTTACCTTCAACATTTTGCATTTTTGATGTATAGAAACATTTTGGATTGATTTTATAGGGCCATAGCCTTACAAGGAAGCTTAAATCGGATGGTAGGGTGGATACAATGCAGACATTGCACAATCTTAATGAAGGTATGTAGTCATGCTATCTACCCTGTCATGATTCGTATTTAAGCACCCAAAAGGATCAAGTTGAAGCTTGGGATCTGTGTGTTACAAGATGAGCTCTCTGGTTTTGAAGAAGCTTGGAAGGGAAATGCTGGAAAGCATTTGCCTGGATGGACTGGAAGTTTCACTGGCATTGATAACATGGGTAAGTTGCTTTGGCTGCTTTGAAATGCTCGCCTTTTCTTGCATGATAAGATGTCTTTCGTCTTAAGATGCCCCCCCACCCCTTCAATTTTAGCAAGCTACTTATTTGCTGTAATCAGGATGTGCAATTGAAGGTTGACAGACATGCGAACATTTTTCGCTGTATATTGTCTTTTGTGATTCATGTGAGTGGCTCCTGAATAGATGCAGCTCTATAAAAATTGAGTGCCAACTGTGCACATAATCCACATGGGCGTGGTCTTTGATAGACCGGGCATACAAAACTGCCCTCTAGAACAGGAGGGCGGCTTCATTTTAGTTATGTTCCAAGAAGAAATTTGTGCTTGTGTATGCTAATATAGTTCATCTGTATCAGGGTGAGGGAGAGAAGTTCACACTTTACCTCGGTAGTGTAAAGGTATACAAGATCCTTGTCAAATTTCAGCTAGTTCTTAATTTACTGGCTGATAAATCATCCCAATCCACGAGCTTAGAATTATGTGTAGGGTAGTTGATGTGGTTGAAACCGCTGGGGATATAATCTTGTATATTTAGGTATGCATTTGTACTTGAACTTTGCTTTTATCTTTGTAGATAGTCCGTGTTTGTTCATATGTCTGTTTTCAGATGTTGAAATGCACATAAAAAAGGCGTCCCACCAATTAAATAAGATGTGCATGTGCTAGATGAATTTGTGAATGTAGCCAACCGAGTGTTAATTTGGACTGAGCGGGGATGACAACATTAACATCTGTGGTGACTTCTAACATACATTTGCTGTCATTGCAACAGAGCAGCAAATCTTTTGTAGTTGCAGTGGTTTGGATGTTGTTATATCATTTTCTTGAGGTTTACCTTGCTGATTCGCTGTATAATTTTGAGATATAGGGACTAGCAGCAGTGGACAGAATGCACAGGCAAGAAGAGGAGGTTGGGCTCTTCCTTCCACAGAAGGATCACAGCACTCTGAGAGAATGGTGCCAGACACCACGGTTGGGGCAGGATCATCACGCATACAGAAGTCAGGAAGGAGGAAAGGTTCATCAGACGTCAAAGACATGAACGGTTATCCTCGATGGAAACCTAACAATTAAGAATCGAGGAGACACATCAAATTTGCTTGGTGCATTTCCCACTTTTCCTTGCTTGTCCACCTGTAGTAGAACGGGCGATAGGAAGTGGTTGTACCTATTCATTAATCAGTTATATGCATCAGCCGCAGCAGATTAAGATGGTGATTAAAGTTCATCTTACATGATTGCCATCTGTGATTTCTCTATCCATGCATTATTGTATTGAGATATTCACCTTTCTTCCATATCGTATTTTACCTTAGCTTTTGATATGTTAATGATAATATCTCAAAACACTTTTGAGATGATTTCATTCCTAAAGAATTCTTCTCAAACTCGTTGATGAGCAGCTTTTGTTTTTATCTACCACCTTTGTGTTCTGACTTCTGAGATGGGATTGCTCCTGGCGGAGTCTCAAAGCTAAATTCATTTTAAGGAGTGAATTGCAAATCTGAATTTTACAAATAAATAAATAAATAATGAACGAAAATATGGCTCCCAGAAAAAAAATGGTCAATGTTGCCACGTTGCGGAGGCCTGTGGTCAATCTGGGCCGCATAGCTTGTGAGAAGGCCACGAGCCACTAGATCTAAAATTCAAACACGGCCACAAATCTCACATGTAACAGGTTTCACTAGCTTAAAAAACCAAACCAACAAAAATGGCAGTTATCAGAACCTCAACCAACATGATCCTCAAACAAGTTTTCCTCGATAATCTGCTAATACCGCCAGTGCCCTCCTTTTCTGTTAGTAGAACATTAGGCAACTTGCGCTGGGCTAACCTTAAAGTACCAAATCGGGAAATCAGCTTCAGCCGGATTAAATGTGCGGGTTCCGATGACAAGAAGGTATCCTCTCGGCTGTCTCAGGTTCAACAGTTACTGCAAGAGGCTGAGGAGCGTGCCAGCGCCGCTGGAAACGAGCCGCCTCCAAAAATTACACTTGGTATTTTCAATCATTCGCTTTGTTTAGAAATCACACAAAGGATTAATCACTTTTTTTAAAAAAATCTTTTTTAGTTTACGTTAATTTTTTTTCTTTCTAATCTGCGGTTTGCTTTTTAACTGTAATAGACGGAAATAATGAAGACATTGAAGAAATGAAAAGCAAATAGATGGTATCTAGCTCAATTTACTTGCTCTAATTCATCTATCTGGTTAAGGGTTTTTTTCCCGCTTCATTAGTCGTAATTAACCCAGTAGAGCTTGAGATGAGCTTAATTCAACAATCTTAATCTTAATTATTGGTGAAAATAAGTGAATCAAAATCTATCATTTACAATGGCTAAATGATTATATAAGTTTAGTAGGGGGGTTTTCTTTTTGCTGTTTTGACTTTATGGGCTCTGTAAAACTCTGGTGATGGCCAGTGCTTTAATTGAAGCACTGTGATAACTGGTTATTGTGGCATACTAATCATTGATCCTACTTTTGGCCTTGCTGAATAAAAGCCATGCAGAAATGTCATTGGAGCTCGTTGTAGCAAGGTTTCATTGCCTGGCTAAAATTTTTGTTGGTGAAAAAATTGTATCTACAAGGAATTTGTTGCCTGGTTAGTACTAATTAGCTAGACTATTGATAATTCATTAAATCTTGGATGAGAATCTACAATGAGAATCTACCCTTCTTGGATTCAATATTAGCTTGATGCTATTCTGTTGCTTTTTGTAAGTGTATTAGAGTATGTCAAAGAATTATCTCAACTTAAAAACTTAAGCTGTTAGGTGAAATCTCAAGATATAATTTATATTATTTTTTAACACATTACCTCAAGTAAAAGCTCTTTGGACTTGAAACTTGCATGAGCCAACCGTTATCTTGTGTTTAATTTTATCAAGTAAAATGAGGGTGGTGATATTTGAACTTAAACTGTTAGGTGATGTCTTAAGATATCGAGACCGAGGGCGTGGTAACTGTTTACAATGTCTGTCTCTTCCAACTCCAACCCATACCCATCATAATTTCCAACCCTTACAACTATGCCTCACATGGTCACAATCAAGCTCCATTGTGACAATTATCTCCTTTGAAAAGTCCATATGGTTCCATACTTCAAGGGTCAAAGTGTCTTTGACTGCATTGATGGTTCTCTTCCAAAACTGTCTTCAATCTTCAAAAGTTCACCCTCCAATATAGATATCTCACCCTCACCAAATATTGCCTATCTTCAATGGATACAACAAGATAATCTCATTTTGAGCACTCTCATGGCCTCTTACTAAAAGTGTTCTTACTCAAGTCATGTCTCGAGATGTGTGACTATCCCTTGAACAAAGTTTCTCCTTCCAATCAAAGGCTCACATTGTTCATATTTGAACTTAACTAGCCACTACCACTAGAGATGCTTCTTCTACCATTGATTATTTTCTTTATATCAAGAAGCTCGTGGATGAACTTGCAATTGTTGGTCAACACCTCTCCAAGGATGTCATAATCTCATACATCCTTGTTGGTTTAGAAACGGATTATGAGTCGCTAATTTACACTCTTATTGCACGGTCAAATACTCTTAAACTTGAAGATGTTTATTCTTTTTCACTTACAAGTGAGTCTCAACTTAACTATCACAAACAAGCCACACCAATTATAAATGCTAATGCCAATATTGCAACCAAACAATCTTCACAAACTTATGGACAAGGCTATAATGGAGGATATCCAGGTCAGGGGCGTGATAACTATGGTGGTAATAATACCTACTCTAGCCTTGGATAGTTTAACCGCCCCTCGCTTGTCTATCAATTGGATAGTATCCGCCCCTCCCTTGTCTATCAAGGCTATAGGGACAGTTTCTGTTTTTTACCAGCAACTGAAAAATGAAAACATAGAGTGTGAGGGTCTGAAAAACCTGGACATTTTTACCAGCAATTGTTAAATATTGTTGTTTTCTTACTTTGTTTATGGTTGTCAGCTGTTTTTGGCAATTTATGCTGAAAAGTGAAAATCATTACCTTGTCTGTTCTATGATTAAGATACTGCTTGCCCCAATCTTTATGATAAATTCCTGTTCATTGTGTTATGAGTAAATTTTTAGCTCAACTTATATGTACATGCAGACCATGTTACTGTGAGTTTTGCAAGAAGTGGTGGGCCTGGCGGTCAGAACGTAAACAAAGGTCTGTTCTCTTCCCCTCTGATGTCTTATGATCCCTAATCCTGGGTGTCCTGTGATCCCTAATCCTGGGTTTCATAACTGTATTTACAGTTAACACCAAGGTGGACATGCGCTTCAATGTTAAAAACGCATATTGGCTAAGTGAAAGGATCAGAGAGAGGATCATGCAAATGGTAATGTCATCAACGTGTCTAGTTTCACTTTTGTGGTCAGGCAGGAGCAAGATAGTCAGCTAGATATAAGGATCGGTAGGGGTACATGAGACCACCTTAGCACACCCCCCTCTCCCGTTGGAGAACTTGAAATTAAATAAATTAGATAAATCCATTCTTTTGGAAACTCAGCTGTGCCTTCTATTAATTCATCTAAATCATCAATGCTTTGTGGTTTTGGTCATGCAGTCTTTCTTCAATATTTGTTCTGTTTATGAACAGGAAAAGAATCGCATTAACAAGGATGGCGAGATTGTGATTTCTTCGACAAAGACTAGAACACAGAAGTTAGTTTCTGCTCCTTGTTTTTTTCTGTTATCCCTTTTTCCTATTTGCCGCTATATAATTGGTTTGATTCTGCTACTTTTCCTCAGGGGCAACATTGATGATGCTTTGGCAAAGCTACAGGTATCAAAGATTCTGTGATAGTTTGCTGCTTTTAAATGCAAAACAATCATGCATTGCTTTCTATTATAAACACTATTCATGAGATAGCAGACCTATTAGTGTCTGACACATAAATGAAATGAGCTTGCAGTATGTTTCAACAATTCTGAACTCGTGCAGTTGATCTAAGCTATATCACCATGTAACATGCTGTTAAATATTTCCTTTCTTGATATTTCCATCACATTTTCTACCACTGTATTTATTAGTTGTTCCTGGTTTGATGAGCTAACAGGCAATCATTGATGTGGCTTCTTATGTTCCACCACCTCCTTCTGAAGAGCAAAAGAAGAAAATTGCCAAGCTGTAAGTGCTCTGACCATCTGTATTTTCCAATTGCATCTACTCTTTTGCTCTGCTACCTTCTTACCTTATTTATTTTAAAACCCTTGGTAGTTTCTGAGAAACATCTGGATTTCTCTATGCAACGTTCCTTGTTGTCTGATTTGAGTCAGCGTGATTAGATTGTGAAAGCATCAGGATTGACTTTTATTAAAATCTCCATGTTTCAATAGGGCCGCTATCGGAGAACAGAAGCGACTGAAAAGTAAGAAAGCCCTTTCAGACAAGAAGGCTTTTAGAAGAAGTCGGGACAGTTGGGACTAATTTGTTTATTTGTAATCTATCAATCTTGGAGCAATTTTAAGTCGACGCCCTGTCACTTACTGTTGTTTAGAGTTTAGGATTGTCAATGCGGTTACATGTTTATTTTGCTCCTTGTACATGTTCCATGAAGGAATATAGGTGAAGCATCGATAAATCTGTGTCGTGATGAAAATAACTATGCCAGAAGGCATCAGTTGCTTTGATGACTGGCCATTCTAGGCTATTGAATAGATACAGTATACACACTAAAACTTTTTACAGCTTTAGATTTTGAAACTTGTGGAGTGGTTTAACTGGTATGTCTTCCTGTTCATATTGCATTAGCTATTCGATATTTTACAAGTTGCAAAGTCATTAGCACGCTCACTTCCTGGGAAGAAAAAAGCTAAGAAATTTATTCCCCACCCTTTGTAGTTCATTCTCTCAGATGCTGGTGCGCACGTGTCTGTTTGACATCAAAATTCTTGCGATTCAAAACGACAGTTAATATAATTATCGGGTAACAGTATGGAAGTTCCTGTGTAATTTCATCGGAAAATCCCTGCACTATTTAGCGGTGGGGTTACAGAGGAAGGAAGAGGGTGAAAAGAAACAACGAGGCAATATTAAAAAAGAATCAAGAGTAATTAATTTCTCTCTGCTTTTTTTTTCTTCGAAGTTTTATCTGTACGAGTAATTGTTTGCTAAAGAAATGGAAAAGAGGGAAAAAAAGGGAAATTTCTATGCACAAAACTGAAGAACATCAAGATCATTTCCATGGGCGATCGATCACTTTCGGATAACGTACTCCTCTCCTGATTGTCTATCAACATGCTTGATCCATCGGCTTTCATCCTTGCCTGGATTACTAGAACTGCCCCCGCTGGTTGCTACGTGTGCAATATCCAATCCCTTCCCTACTGGAAGAAATACAGAACGAACAAGTCGTCGCGATCCATCATCAACGACATTTCTCCATTTAAAACTCGATCCGTTCCTTGAACTAGCATTCTTGCACACCAAAACTGCTCCCCTGCTGCTCAGCTTTGTCAGCCTCAATACTCTTGCATAATCCCTTTGCCGTGAATCCACCACCAAGAAGTCGATGCCCGACAGCCCCTCCACCACTTCTTCTGCTTCCCCGACAATAATTTCTGGTGACATCCCAGCCTCTGCCATGGCTTCCTCATATTCTGATCTTGATAGCTCATCAGGCACAACACAAACGTGTCTTCCATCTGTGTGGCGGCTGGCTATGGCTAGACCAATACTTGTGGCAAGAATTCCACCTTGTGACCATGTTTCAACTATAAGTTTGGCGTTCCATCCTGCAGCCATGGCTGAAATAAGCTCAGCCACACTAGATTCTTGGAAAACCTCACACTGCAAACAGATTAAAACCCATGAATATGAATTGCAATTAATTGTGTAAAATAATCAAGAGAGTTTCTTTGCTTACAGATTTGACAGTATCGATGTAGGCCTTTAATGCTGTTTCAGGGGACCAGACTAGCTTCATTTCGTATTCTCTGTTCAAGTTGTGTTTCGCTTTGTAGTTGACCTTGTAGAAGAATTTGATGTATGGTTTGGCCTTTCATGCCTTTTTATTTGAGACAGAACGTGTCCTAAGGAGGAGTTTTCATTGGACCGTTGACTTTAAACCGCGCAAATCCAACGTGTGGTGGATTAGGATTAGCATTAGCATTAGCATTAGCATCAGCATCAGCATTAGAATATTACTAAAGTAAATTAACCTTGGTATTGGGATCTTTCGAAAGGTCAGTTGCTCAGAGGACCATCTTTTTATTCAGAAATTACTAGTTATTAACAGATGACATTATTTTTTCCTTTCTTTCTCTCGAGTATTAACATTAACAAAACAACGCGTAATGTTAATTTATGAGAGGTTGCGGGCAGAACACGCGAGATTGTCTCATATCCAAGTGCCTAGCCGTCCATGCCTTTTTTTTATTAGCCATTTAGTATTTTTATTAACTCATTTTTATTTTTAAGTTCACCTTTTAGTATTGTATTTTTTTATATTGAATTTTATTATTTAATATAGGGTTTATGATGAATTAATTTTTGAATTTTTATCATATAATAAAATTAAAAAAATTAATTCCAACCAGTTTGTTTCTAGGATCGCGAGTTTAACGGGTTAATTAGGTTGAACCTCATTTCCTTGTTTTTTATTTTTTCATTTGGCCATATCCAATTGACATGTCACATTGAAATAACCTTCAAATAATTTAATTTAAAATCCAGGCTAAATAAAGAATTAAATTTAAAATACTTAAGTTTGAACTGTTATATCAAATTTAATAACAATATCAAAAAAAAATTTGGCAATCTAAATATTATTTTTTTACATTTTAACTTTTTTAATTCAAACCGCAGCAATAGTAAGATCCATTAACTTAGTTACTTCTATACTAAAAAATGTTGGAGATATGACTCACCTCCAACTTTTTAATTTTTTTCTTCCCCTAAATTCACCCCTTTTTGTTTTTATTCTTGTTATTTTTTTTTCAATCTCATCTTTAAACATTTATTTAATTTTGAATTTGACTTCATAATTTATTTTAATATATTTTTTTATAAGGTTATCATAATCTCAAATAAACATCATAATATTTTATTTGTACTCAATTTTATAAGCATTTATTTTTTTGTTATTGTATAACTAAGTAAAAATAGTTTAAAAAACAAAGTTTTTAATCTAGTAGAGTCCATGACCTGGATCACAAGTTTGACAAGTTAAGTCATGAAACCCGGGTTACTTCAATGTATCACAATCTCAATATTAAAAAAAAAACATCATCTTGTTTTTTAGGTCAAATCTTTTATTTTTTACCCTTTGTCCAAGTATTTTTGAACTAATAAAGTTAGTTTAATGACATTAAAACAATCTTTATACAATTTAATTTTAAACATTAATTAAATAAAAAGTTACATCATAAAGTTTCAAAATTAATCCATTACATTGAGTTTAATAATAATATAAAATAGCTATGTGTAACTTGAATATTTTTTTTTTTTTGAAACTATTACAATTACTTATTTGGTGACCTACTTAGATAAGATCATCTCGTGCGCATCTATCTTGTGAAGTCATAGATTACACGTATAAGAGATTAATTCAAAAGGGTTCGAGTCCCCAGCTGGCAGCCATTGGATTAGCCATGTTGCTATTTTTTTAGCCTGTGATATTTGACAGAGGTTGGGGAAATTCAAGGGGGATTGTAGTTTATTTGGAAGCATTTTATAAATTATATTTTAAATGTTTTTTATTTAAAAATATATTAAAATAATATTTTTTAATTTTTAAAATTTATTTTTGAACATATTAAAACAATCTAAAAACACTAAAAAACAATTTTAAACAAAAAAATTAAAATTTTAAATAAATGGTATTGTGGCCGTACTGCCAAATACCTCCATGGTATGCGAAGAATTAATGTATTTCTCCAATTTAGTAATTTTTAAATAATCTGGTCCTACCATTTCTTTTTGAACCATGGAATTTCGTTGTCTCCATTTATCTTGTGAAGTCATAGATTTTTCTGCTTGTAATTTTTTTAAAAAAATATTTTTTTTTATTTTAAATTATTTTGATGTGTTAATGTTAAAATAAATTTTAAAAAATAAAAAATATATTACTTTAATATATTTTCAAATAAAAAATATTAAAATAAAACTTGTAAATGAATCCAACTGGTCCCTGCATGTTATGGAATAATGGAGATGGATGCCTCCACTGTCAATTTGAGAAAAAAGAACGGGTGAAAATGAGAGTGTACGGGCTATTGTTTATTGAGAAAAACAGAAAAATGAGGCTTCCAGAAGATGAGGCCAAGGAGGGCAGGTAACCGTGTCCGTATAATCCCAAAGACAATACGATTCTTAAAAAAAAGGCAAAACACATTTCTTAAACGAGTACTGGCCGCCAATGATGCTGACCTCAGCATTTATCAAGTCATCATGATGATTGTCGGTTCGAATTCCACGTCATGTATGCGCCAATTCTTGATGATCTGATCTGGACATTGATAACTCATAACGGTAAGTAATTTCTTCTTGAACACGACTCGTTCTATTACTAGATCGCCTGTGACATAGTACGAAGTCTGATTAATTTTTTTATAAAAATATATTCCGGCAATGTTAACATGTTTTTTTTTCTTAAAGTTTAAAATTATTTAAAATTCATCTATGATTTGGTTGATTTAATAAGTCTATTAAAAATACAGTATGATTTAAAAGATTTTATTATGATATCATTTTTTAAAAAAATATTAAAACGATAATATATTAGATCTAAGTTGACTCATCAAAACCGTGATTTGAGTAATAAGACCATGATAACTTTATAGAAAAAAAATTCAAGATAAATTATGAAACTCAATTCTAAATCAACCCAATATTGAAAGCTAAAATTAAAAAAAAAAAATAATTCGAGTCAACTCAAATTAACTTATCAAACCTGCAAAACAGGTCATGAGACTAGGATCCTATAGAAAGTAAATCAAAATAAATTATGAAATTCAATTCTTAATCAACCCAATGTTGAAAGATAAAACTAAAATCAAATCATCTAAAAAAGAATACAAAAAGATAACCTCAATTAATTCAGGTTAGCCAGCGATCCAAGTCATTAGACAAGGATAACCTCATAGAAAATAAATAAATTTTTTTATAAAATTCAGTTCTCAATCAATTCATTGTTGAAGGATAAAATTAAAAAAAAATTAATTAAAAAAGTACCAAAAAAACCTAAGTTAACCTAGGTTATAAGATTAGGATAACTTCATAAAAAATAAATTGAAATAAATTACTAAGATCAATTCTTAATCGACTCAATGTTAAAAAAAAAATTAAAAAAAAATAGGTTAACTTATCAAACCTGTAACTCGAGTCATGAAACCTAAATAACCTCGTATAAAATAAATTAAAATAAATTATGAAACTCAATCTTTAGCAAACCCAATATTGAAACTCAAATTGAAAAAAAAACAAAAAACAAAACAAAAGAATAGTATAAACATTTGCTTCTTTCATGATCAAACCAATCACATTTTTTGTTGTTCTTGAAGTGTAAATTTAACAAAATCTATATATAAGAATTGACTGTTATATTTTTATAATTTAAAGGCTCGGACTCCATGAATGAGATACAAGAGCTTGATGGTTTGGACTACATGGATAGTAGTTATGTCTTGGAAACTCCCAACACTAAAGCCTCCTATAAAAATTATGTTTTAGGAAGAAGAAGGGCTGTGAACCTTTTATTAGTGACTTAACTAAGGATGAAAAGAATGATACTTTCTCTAAGGATGGAATGATACAAAGTACAAAGTGTTTGAGTGATGAATCTTAGATTTTTTTTAATTAATGTTTGCTTCTCTTCCCGTTTGTCCTGATAACCTGAATGTTTGCACTAGACATGATTTAAATTACCAGAAAGCTGTGGCGAGCTGCCGAATGAAGGAACTGCTTCAGGCCAAGGATGGTTGCCTGTAGATTTATGCCTGTCTGAGCCTCTTACTTTCAAAATCACAAGAACACAAAAGTATTTGTTTATTTACACTCGATAAATAACTCTCCATTCCCGAGAACGTAGGCATAGAAGTTGAATGCTTCCTTGTTTTATTGAAACATATGATCTCATGGTTAATGATTTTATCCAGGAGGTCTTTGTTCCACGGTCTTTCTTCAGCCATACATCAATTTGATTTGCCCCTCGCCAAAAACCACACATAAAATTAAACCCTCTAAAAACAGCCAGGTAACAGCTACAAAGGATCGTAAATGCAGATTTGCAAACCAATGCAAGGGTGGACCGAACGAAACCTAAGCATATTGTTCTTGAAGGGTGGATCGAGTTTCTTAATTATTTCTCTGCAGTTGTCAGTATTGTTTTGAAAAACGCAGTCCTCAAGGACATAGAGCGACTCGCGAAGGCCAGCAAGGTAGGAATATTGGATGGGTACAAGGAAGTGGTTGCTGATAACGGAGGTGTCGTTTCTTGAGCTGGGGATGTTGTGCTAATTTAGGCCAAGCTCGACATTCTTTTCGCATTGGACCAGAGAAGAAGCTGGTAGCTTTAGGTGATGGGTTTTTAAAACAGATATATACAGTAAAAATAATAAATTTAATTTTTTTTCAAGAGTTTCAATCATCTTATTTGACAGATCTAAAATTATTAGTAATAAATATATTTTACATGAAAAAAAGTAGTGTTATATAGAGCATATTCACTTACAATAATAGAAAAATGCTGGGAGATATACTCAATGGTAGTCTCTCCGTTGATGATAACAAAATACTCTTTTCCATAGATGTAGTTTACAAGGCGCTATAACAGCTTCTTAGAGAGCTAAATTAAAAAAAAAATCAGGTTTAAAATTACAGGAATTTTTGGAGAGACTCTCATCAACCAACTCCATCTTTACAGGGAACCATCTTTTCTGATTTCTAGTACGCATTCGTCTCCAATCAAAGGAAAAAGTGCAATATCGGCAGTATTCACAGGAGCTGCGCTGTTAAGGTCTCCTTGGTCACATGATAGAGCAATTTCTGTGCTATTCAGAAACATGGCCGTTAAGAACCAGCATTGCTTAGGTTCAGCTCTTGAATCACTTCCTTCATGGTCGGCCTATGGTCAGGGAGCTCGTCAGTGCAATTTTTGCCAGCTTAGCTGCCTCAGATTCAGAGAAGTTTCCTTGGAGACTTGTGTCAACGAAGTCATCGTACATGCAACATGCAGCTGCCAATAGCATTGATTTGGAGTACAGCATCTGTTTACCGGATAGGATTTGGAGGATGATCACTCCAAATGCATATATATCACTCTTTTCCGTAAAAAGCCCTGTGGTTACATATTCTGGAGATAGGTATCCCATGGCAGCACTGATTTTTATAGTTGAGAAGACAACGTCATCTGCTAGAAGCTTGGCGAGGCCAGAGTCTGCGATTAATGGGTTGAACTGCTGGTCAAGGAGGACTTTCTCAACAGATATTCTTCGATGAATCATGACAGGTTTGTTCTCTTCACTGCTGTGCAAATATCTAATACCTGATTGACAATAAAGGACAGAATAAGTGTCTAGAAACTCAAAGTTAGAAGGAATTTTAATCTTATATCCCATGTGGCATTTCATTTGAATCTGCAGAACAAAATTCAAGATTTGATTTAATATTTTAAGGCAAGCCTTTAATGGGAAGATGCAGAAACCTAAGTTTTCACAATTGAACAAGGCTACATAAATTAGAAATGGAAACATGAATGTCAATATTTTCCATTGCACCTTTTCATCTACTAAGCATTTCTTCTATCCACCTAAATTTCTGACTTACTGCAGCTTTTGAGGCAGAATACTGTAGAAATCAAATTGAATAACGAGTAGCAGCAGAAAATGAGAATAAAACTGACCTTTTGCTATGCCATTGATAATATAAACTCTTGTAGACCAGTCAAGAACTTGATTACTTCCATCTTCTAAATCAAGATATCTTGACAGATCTCCCCTGGGAGCAAAATCATAGATAAGAAAACATTCACCCCTGCCCCTGGAGCAGCAAAAACCTCGCAGCCGAGTGAGGTTATTATGTCTCAAGGATGTTAGCAAGTCTAAACCTTTCACAAACTCAGCTTCTTCAGGTTTACAGCTGGTTAAATTGATGCTCCTAATAGCTACAAGAGAACCATCTCTGAGAATTCCTTTGTAGACAGTTGAGAAGCTGCTCTTTCCCAGTACATTCACCTCAGAAAAGCACCGGGTAGCAGACTCGATCTCCTCCAGGTTGAATCTAAAGTTATTTAGATGCTCTCCAGAGATTTCAATGCCATTTCGACTGTCACCTAATGGGTCCCACCCATTAGAATACTCAAGACTTACAAGTGGAGAGGCACCAGCCCTGTGGAACTCCTTAGCCTGGTGAGTGCTTAGCCGCCCTTCAGAAAAAGCAGATGTATTCCCAATCTTTTGTTTCTTCCGGCGATAGAGGAAAATGATCAGAAATCCAGCACCAATCAACGTGACGGTGACTGTAATAACCCCAGCAACAATGGCAGCCTGTGGAAGTTTTGATGAATTTGAACAGTGGGTTAGGTTGCAATGTGCCTGAAGAATTTCAGACTGGGGGATAACTTTTTGAGCAGTATTATTTGCAATAGGTCCCAAGGGGCCAACTTGGTTGATATCAAAAACAGCATTGCAAGCTCTCAATAGAGGAAATCCAGTTCCACATAAACCTGGGTTGTTCTCGAATTGAAACCCTCCATTTAATCTCTTCAAAGCTTCATTTTCAATTATCGAAAAAACAAAATCAGTCTAGCTCAATATGCATAACAAAAGAATACGAGGAACGAAAATGCATACAGAATGCCATTGGTTATTACTTGGAAGATGAGACGCATGAGAAAAAAAAAATTCCAGAAGTAAAGTTCTGGAAGCATATCTACTCAAAGGTTAAACAAATATGCTTACCAGAAGGGACAATTCCAGAAAGAGAATTGTTTCGGACATCCAGCACTTCCATCTGTGGAATGTTAGCTATTCCTTGAGGAATTGACCCTGACAAGTGATTAAAACTCATATAAAGCATTTTCAACATTCCCAAGGTCCCTAAGCTGGCAGGAATTTGATCAGTTAGTCTATTATACTGCAATGCTAGGACGCTTAGCCTCTTCAAGGACCCCATCTCTGGTGGTATGTTCCCTGCGAGCTGGTTACAACATAGCTCTAAAACTACAAAACAAAGAAATACCCAATTAATCAGAACTGAAACAAATGAGATGAGCAGGGCCATCTTAAAACATGAGCAGCAATTAGGATTGTTCTACGCCATTGATTTTGACTACTAGGTACACAATATAGACAGCCAAATCTAGTGGTATGCTTGTTTTATGATAAAATGTGAGAAAAGGAAAGTTAAAGTATGGCCTATCGATTGATCACTTTGGTGAACTGGAAGACGATCATCTTAGAAATCCCACTCAGTTGTGTCAAATGCAATATCTTAATAATTTCTATTAGCAAGCTTTCAAATTATCTATTCTTAGAACAGTTCTTTTTCCATAAATGTCTAATTGCCAGAAGAGTACAAACAGGGTGCGTGTTTAATAAAAGATGAGCCAGGTGAGCTAACTTTTAACTATCTTCTCCATAAA
Organism: Populus trichocarpa; assembly: GCF_000002775.5. Classification (NCBI taxonomy): domain Eukaryota; kingdom Viridiplantae; phylum Streptophyta; class Magnoliopsida; order Malpighiales; family Salicaceae; genus Populus; species Populus trichocarpa. Next base: position 13,694,062 of record NC_037287.2, on the reverse strand, counting down.
CCTATGCTGCCAAAACACAATAATTTCTGCTTAATTGTAGCATTGCTTCTTTCAGTTTCTTTTTTTGACATGCCAATCAACCGAAGAAATGAATGCTTACTTTCTTTCATGATCAAAGACATGGAGTCACACTAGTTCAGATTATAGAGCCCAGAAATTTGCAAGCTAAACTAAATTTTCTCTCTTCTGCATCTCACGTATGAGATACCATTTACTCGATTTTTATAAGGTAAAGAGTCTGTGTGTAAAAAGCACATTAACACACACACACACAAAAAAAAAAAAACCAGGTCAGAAATATAGAGACCTACTAATTCTTCGACTAATCAAGCTGAAATTCTTTCAACAAATCAAATATTATTCACATTGAAACCAACCTTGTAGAGAAGCCATGTTACCCATCTCAGGAGGAATACTCCCAGAAATATTATTCACATTGAGATAAAGATCTGATAGCTCAGTCAAATCAGCAATCTCCTTTGGTATCTCTCCAGACAATGAATTATAATGCAAGTACAGACCAGACAAGCTTTTCAGTTCTGCCACTGCAGGGGATAATGTACCGGACAGTCCCTTTCCCTGCAATGAAATGTTAGCCACATTACCATGCTCATTGCACGCCACACCCTCAAATAAGCCACTGCATGGATCCCCATCACTAGCCCATGACTTTAAATACTTATTCGTTGGGTCTAAAGCAGACTTTAGCTCCATTAAAGTTTGAAGCTCTGAATTGTTTCCAGAAGCTTGTTGTAGAGTTAACAGTGCAAGAGATAGAATGAAAGAAGAGAGAGAACAAAAAGAAACCATCTTTGTTTCTGTCTCAAATCTCTTTATGGCTCTTGTTCTCTCAGTACGGGGAAATTGTAAATAACAGTAAAAACTCCCATTTGTACGTATAGACTAGATTCTCTCTAGCTCCTTGGAGGTTTTGCACAAGACTGTATATTTCTCTTTTCTTTTATGCTCTCAAATTACAAATCCTCTCTCTCAAATTTGACATTGCAAGCTAAAAAGTGAGAGAAGTGTACACGTGATTGACTCGAAGTAGTCAGTCCCTCTCTCTCTCTTGGATTCTTGGTGATTTCTTGACTTCTTGATCTCTCTCCCTGGTATCTCTAGAATTATTCTAGCGCGGGGGGGGGCAGTTAAATGAACAGCAGTGAATGAGAAAATGCGAGGGGGGGGGGGGAGGAACTGTTTGAAATGAAACAAGGAGCGCAATTAATAACGACTTTTCTGAAAGACTTTCACATTTGGAATTAATGTCTGTCAGCTGGCTAAAGAGGGTGAAGATAGGGTGACAATGGACAATGATAGCTCCGACCAATTGATTATTTTTCTACATTGGATTTCAAAGGGACAGTGAGATGTGATCCATCATGGTCAGTTCATACTCCTGCATTAAAATTCAATGTGACAAAGATGAGTAAAAGAAATATGCTGATGACGTAGAATAAATGATACATCTGGTCCACATTCAAAGTTCAAGATTCATCCCTAGGGTTTCCCTCTTCTTTTTTTTTTTTTTTCTTTTTTAACATCTAGAGCGTTTCCTTAGGGACAATTTTTGGGTATTTTCAATTGGATAGCTATATAGAAAACTAAAAAATAATAACTACTACAATAGTTTTTTTTCTATTGATTTTGGGTCTCCAAGAACATAGCTACATGGGATGCTAAAACCCCTTTTGTCAAAATAAAAAAGGCATTCCTATATGTTTTTTTTTTTAAGAAAACCATAAAATAAAGAGAAGATTTTAACTCTATTCTCTCTTTAAACTTTACCCCTCTCTTCACTCATTCTATAAAAAATTACAAAATAATTTATTAAATTTATGTGTTTGATAATGTAGTGTAAAATATTTTTAAAAAATATTTTTTCTTTAAAATATATTAAAATAATTCTTTTAATAATTTTTAATAATTTACATCAGTATATCAAAATTATTAAAAAAAACATTAAAAAAATCAACTTAATGCTTTTTAATGCTTTTTAAATGAAAAACATAAAAAAAAAAACCGCTGCACTTCCAAACACTCACAAAATACCTCTTTTAATTGGAGAACCAATTGAAGAAAAAAACCAACTACATTATTCAAAATAATAAATTGATAATTTGACTCTTTCAAATGGCTTTTGCCATTGAAAATGCCCTTAAAAAGAAACCCATGGTTGTTAAAATAGAGAGAGAGAGAGAGAGAGAGAGAACAGGGGAAACATTTTAATGAATTATGAAGTTTTACCACTGAAGACAGGTTGCTGATGATGTAATGGACAAAATCCAATCTGAATGATATATGGATTTGTCATTCAAACACCCTATGAAAAAAATGATTATAAGCATTGAGGCTAATGCTGGACTCCTAATATTATATAAAAAAAAAACATGAGTTTTTCACTCTAGCTCTACGCTATTATGGACTAAGCCAGGGTATTGCTATAGATTACGACACTGTTTTGTTTATTTTTTTTCTTCCCAATCTTTTTTATTATTTTACCTTTATTATACCAAATTAATGGTGTGAAAAAAGTTCACTTTGGATTTTTTACTTTTGATAAAATTTTGGTTCCTTTAATTTTTGAAAAAGCAACTTAGATATAAAATTTTAATTTCCTTATTTTTTAGTTTCAAGAATAAGAAAAGAAAGAAAAAATCACTAATTTCTAGTTAAAGAAAGAGAAAGTCTCAATTAACACCAATTTCAATCATAAAATATATCAATTTTGGTATCAACGAGTTTCATTCGACAAGAAAAGTTTCACTGGAATATTATTTGGCCTTCCCATCACTTGAGATAATAGATTTAGCTTGACAAGTTTTTTTTTAATTTAGGTTGGTTTTGGACTAATTTAAGGGTTAATTGAGGCTTATAAATGAGTTTATAAAGTCTCTGTAATGTTTTTTTTATCAAAATATTGATTGAAAAATGAGTTTTTATGCATAAAATACCCCTGTTCTAATTTTTTGATGACTTTTTGATCGTCAGTTCCAGGATTGCAAACAACGTGTTACATGTTTTTTTTTAAAAAAAACACGTTGTCTACATTCAATGTAAAATAAAAATTCAAGATATTTGGCGCCTGGACCAGGCCTCTTTTGAATGTTCCAGGCACCCAGGCCTCTTGAAAACTGTCCTACTAAACTAGAAAGAAAACAAAAATGGCTATCGAAGCATCCACATATCCTTTAACATCGTAAGGATACACCTGTTTGGTCGGACAGTCTTAAAGTTTCTGATCATTAGGCTCCCATCCACGTATTCTTTAGCAAGAAGCCAAGAATTTCGGTGTTACGAGTTCTGTGTTTTTCATGGTTTAGTTTAAGGCGTTCTGTTAATAAAGCAGGAGAAGATACCACTTTGGATTCCATTGTAGAGTTAAATTAGTTAATCTTCTATACAAGATAGAAAAGGAAGTTACTGTTTGACTGGTTTCATGCTAATTAAGCTTTTTACGTTGTTGAAGAATCTCTTTAGGACAAATTAATTCTAATTGATCAAAAACAGCTCTTAATAAAACAAAAACCAATAATAGAGACCATTACACTTTGAAACAGTACTGGTTAGATTTGATAACTAGCTAGGTGGGGCAAAGCCATTGAACATAAAGAAAATCTGCATTAAAAAGAAAGTTCTCCGATTAGATCCTTAATTGCATGCAGTAAAAACAACATGGTTGCTAACTTTATAATTTTATTTTTTAAAAAAATTAAGCTCCGTAATTTATTTTCTATTAAATTATTATTATTTTATCACCTGACATGTAGATTGACTGGTTAATCTGAGTTAACATGAATCGATCTCTGATATGTTATCGTTTTAATATTTATATAAAAAATATCATCTTAAATATTTATTTTAAATCAAATTATGTTTATTTTTTAACATGTCAAGCCAATAGATTGTATGAAGTAGATTCTCAAGTAATTTAATTTTTTTATAATAAAAATATTAATAATAACTAGATATTTTTTTATATATTTTTTTTATATTACATGCAATACAACTCAGACTACACAGACTGACAATCTAGTGATTGTCTATGGTGATAAAGAAAAGGATGCCACTGAAATGATAGATGATGCTTTTTCTAAAAATATCTCTACCATTCTCCACTAGCGTATGTTGGCATGAAAAGGGATAAGTGTGATAAGAAAATCAGCTCAAATTTCCAAATGTGGTGAAGCAATATATATTTATTAATGGCTAATGGGACAATATGTACACGTACGTGAAAAGGTTGCTGGTCGTTCTTGATTGAATTAATCTATGAGGAAATCACTTGAATTTGGTTCTCTGGATTTCAATTTCTTTCTGCAAATATTGATTTGTTATTCAACTTTACATCTATCTCCCACTCTTGTTTTGAAATTGATCGCTTTGTTTGGCCTATTGAACTATAAAATATTGCATGCGCATTCTTTGGTTTTGATCTCTTGTTTTTCCTCTATTTTGGCTTAGATTTTTACCTTTATCTCTCACATTTTTAGATATGAGTGAAAGGTCTCATCCTCTTTCAAAAAGGAAGCAACTCTTCTAGTTGAGATCTCCTCCCACTAAGGTATATGATGATGAAAAGTGATGCATGGCCTTCAAATTTGGCTTTTGCTATGCCGAATAGGAGGTGGAGGTGGAGGTGGAGGTGGAGGTGGAGGTGGAAGTCTTAGTTTGCTTTTACTAAAGGGTAGTAAAAGCCGTCTTGCAAGTTAATACATGGTGTTATTGTTAACAGTAAAGTGTTAGAATCTTCAAAGAAAAATCCTCAAGAAAGCATCACAAGGTCAGTGCTATCATGGAAAGTGCAAGAATCCACTAGCAAGGTCTCTGCCATGGGCTCTCACATGGAAGCTAATCACTTAGCATTTGAGGCTGCTTAGCACATGCAAGCAAGCTGAGCCCAAGACAGATCCAGGTTAGTTTTTGTTCATCTACTGTTTCTTTCTTGCTAGGACTCTTGCGTTGTGGGCTCATTCTGAACCATCCTGCACACTTTGATCATTTGCTTGACAATAAATTCGCCTCACCACACATAACAAGCTGCGGTGTCTGTCTTTCACCGTGATTTCAACTTATTTGAGCGTTATTTTGATTGTTTTTTAAAATATTTTTTATTTAAAAATATATTAAAATAATATATTTTATTTTTTATAAATTATTTTTGATATCAGCATATCAAAATGATTTAAAACATCAAAAAAATATTAATTTAAATTAAAAAAATATAAAAATTATTTAAAAAAAAAAAATACTTTTAAAACACAAAAATAAAATCATGTGCAAAGTTTTTCTTTTTAATTTCTTCTTATTCTCAAAGACAACTCCTAAAAACAATTCCCAACTACTAAGAAAACTAACATACTCAATCCATAAAATATTAAATATAAAAATAAAATGAGTATATAATATACAAGTTGGATTGGGTTGACTGAAATTTAAATATTTTGACCCGTCACTTGACTTATGATATCTATTTCTTTAAATAAATATTTCTCTTTAAATATGCCATGAAAAGTAATTTTAGGCCCATAATATTTATATTGATTTGGTTAAATTTTTATTTTTTAGAGTCATTATACACCCTTTTTTTTTAGTATTTGAAATGAGTTTATTAGGGTTTCTAGGATGTTTTTAAGTGTTTTTAGGTGAAAATAAGTTAAAAATTAATTTTTTAAAATCTCAAAACTTGAAACTTAACATTCTAACTATTAAAGATGGTTAGAAAAATAACTAAAAATAATATGTCATCTGTTATTTAAGTAACATCAAATTGGATAGATAATGTATTATATATCTATAAAAAAAACAACTTGACACTTGGGCTGGAATATAAAGCCCATGCATAACTGGGTGTTTTTTTAGATATTCCTTTAGTATTTTTTATCTGTTTTTTAAACTCTTAACAAAAAAATATATTTAAATTCATTAATTAAAATAACATTTTAGCAATTATTCAATTATAGCATTGCTATCAAGAAGATTATGGTTTTTATAGTGATATTATTGATTATTTTATGAATAATTATGAGTTAGTCTAATATGTATATTTTTTAAAAAACAATTTTTTCATTAACATTTAATAAGAATAAAATATCTATTTTTAAAATTTCTTATTAATTTTTAACAATTTTCACAATTTTATCATTCTTAGAATTTTCTCATATATATAAAGTAATCAATTCATGATTTTTTAATTAAAACTTAGAAAACAATACTTATTATAATTTTCTTTTATAAAACATAAATAATTAAAAAGATTAGTTTTTTTTATATATATAAAAAATATACGTTTTCCCTTTTATTGTGGACCTCCACCATTCCAATGTCCAACACAGACAACACGATTATACAAGACTTAAATGTAGTCCCACGTCTGACCCCACTCACTCTAATTTCTTTCTCCAAAACGCTGTCGCTGATAACCCAACTTTAAACACTATTCTCGAAACGACATCGTCTAGCACTAAAAAAAACGCATTCCCTCATTTTATTACAAGAAAATAAAAAACAGCAACTCCCCCAGCAACGTTTAAGACTTTTAAGAGGGCGTGAGACAGCATTTTATCCAAAGAGAAAAACAAAACGACCCGACCCGAATCAGAAAAAAATGGGCAAGGATTTGAGCGACGATCAGGTGTCATCAATGAAAGAAGCGTTCACGCTCTTCGACACAGACGGTGACGGAAAGATAGCCCCATCGGAATTGGGGATCCTTATGAGATCTCTCGGTGGAAACCCGACCCAAGCTCAATTAAAATCCATAATCGCCGAGGAGAACTTGACGGCACCGTTTGATTTCCCTAGATTCCTTGATTTAATGGCAAAGCACATGAAAGCTGAGCCGTTTGATCGGCAGTTGCGTGATGCATTCAAAGTGCTTGATAAGGATAACACAGGGTTTGTTTCTGTTGCGGATCTGCGTCATATTTTGACCAGTATTGGAGAGAAATTGGAGGTGGCGGAGTTCGATGAGTGGATCCGAGAAGTTGATGTCGGGTCCGATGGGAGGATCCGTTACGATGATTTTATTGCTAGAATGGTTGCTAAGTGAAAGTGAATGATTTGGATTTTAAAGATTTGTAAGTGTTTGTTCGTTTGTTTTGGAAGCAAATTGTGGTTAGTTTTTTTTTTTTTTTTTTTGGGGGGGGGGGGGGGTAGTAGTGTTTGCTTTGGGTTTTGTTTGTAATGGATGGTGTTGGTGTTTTTATTTTAATAATTGAATTGTTGAATTAATTTTCATTTTCTTTTTGTAGTTAGCGTGTGGATGCTATTGTTGAATCTGTAATTTTTTACAGATATTTGGGTGAAATATATTGTAAGGAACTATTTTTTAGCTATTCTTCCGTCCGCATTTAAGGAACGTTTGGTGAATCTGGGGTTCTGGAAGATTTTTGAAGAAGAAGAGTCTGTCAAGCATTTGAGAGGGATTTTACAGGTCCATGAAATTCCTGGTTTTGAGAGCTTTTAGGTACACGGTACTGGAAAATTGTAAAGAGCAAAACAGAGATTGAAATCTACCATTATTTAGTTTGCCTGGTTTACAGCTCTGTGCTTAAAGATGGGCATGGTCATGGGTATGTGGACCTGTTGAGGTTGATAAAATAGGTTTGGATTAGCATAAATCATCGGTGTTTCTGCCAAAAACTTGTGATAAATAATGTCAGGTTGATGAAACCAGATTTAATGCTATAGAAGAATGAAAGCTCCTGCTTGTTGACAGTTGTTGTATGTGCTTGTTTTCTATGTTTTACTCTTTGTGCTGGATTTGTTTTGGCAAAGTCGAGTGTGTTCGCGAGTTACAGGTTTAATTTAGGTTATAAAGGTTTGAGTTTTGGAATTGTATCCTTGGTAACACAAGGTGGCAGGGGGAAGGTCGATGAATGCTTCCATTAGACTGTGCTGAGCTTTGAGATATGAATGGGCTTTGAACATAGCGTACTTATTTTGAGAATTGTGCAGAGTAAGTTATCGAGTATGTGCTTCTTGTCTGGCAATTGATTTCAACTGGGACAACCTTTGTTCTTCCCTAGTTCCAGCATGCTTCATGTTTGGGTTTTAGGTGGCCGGACACCAAGTGGTTCTTTTTGTCATGATTTGGTGCTGTTTAGAGTCTTCTCCTCAAAAAGCCAGCTCGAATGGATGATCGTGTTTATTTCTTTCTATACCGGCCGGGCCTGGCAAAGAGGAGCTGGCCCGGGCCTTGGCAAAGTTTTCAATCGTGCTATGAAGTTACACACAACTTGAAGCTTAGGCACCGAAGGGAATCATGGTTTTGAAAGAACATCCGTTCCCTCATAGGAGGAGGTTTAGCTTGCTGACCCAGCTGCATGGATGACCAACTTGCAATATGAGATTTACAATAAACAAATAATTCACTCGATTAATTTGAAGCATCAAACAAAGGCTTCGCAATGACTTACAAAACATTTAGCAAGAAAATGTCCTGAGCCTAAACAAAGAACCTCAAGTAATGTTACAGTTTGCAGCAATTTCGTGTTATTTTACACAACCATGTGCAAATGTCTATTTCACACCATTCGTCTGCGTTTTTGCCCAAAATATGAAGTGATGTACATCAACTTCCCTCGAGAGGGAAGCAAGTCGTAAAAAAGTTTCCAGAGTATATTGGAAAAAGATTTCAATAGCTATGACGTGTTGTTTTCTCAAAAAACAGAGATGAATTGTGTCTCCCGGAGCAATGAGGCAAAGCTGTGCATTACTTAGAGGCTGGTCGTGTGAGGTATGTGATTCTGAGCTTTCCGGAGCTGGACACAACTGATTTTCCTTCGATTGTCCTTCAGAGCTTCCTTCATCATCTTTGGGCTCATCATCTGGATCTTCTTTACCATCTTTCTCTTCACCATGGCTCCCACCAGCGCCATCCTTTGGGATGCCCCTGACCATGTCTGGCTGGGCTTCTAACCCAACTCGTCGCAGGTGTAGCTGCATGATTGGAGATGGCCAATCAAAACATACTGTTTATGAGGCAATAATATTAAACAATGCATATCTATTGGCGAATATAGAAATCAGCTAACCTGAAGATGCAAGTTAACTTCATCTGGGCGTGAAAGAAATGGAAAGTCACCTCCACTCTTCAAGTGAGCACACCGTGCTTCAGGATATCTATCACTCAGCTGATCTTTGAGTTGTTGAGGAGTTGCACAGTAATCATTAGTCTTCGAGAAATGTGGCAACCGTGTCAAAATAACATATTGAGTGGTTAGCAATTTTTTCTTCTTAATTTCCTTCTTTCAGTTACAAGTTACAATTAAATCTGTAGGCTATCTATCCAAGATCAGTGAAAACTTATGACAGAGATCATAAAAGTAAATTAAAAAAGAAAACAAATCATCAAAGATTCAAGTATTCAAGTATTCAAAGAGTCAAAAGTAAGTGTAGTAAAAAAAACTTAAAGAGACATTAAAGGTATGATACTGGCATGCAACATGGTTTCCAAATGTCTGAACGTCAGATCATAAAATATGCAACTAAGTTGAAAAAGGCATAACCAAGAGACTATTATTTGTCTCAGAATCAAATCTCGAATATGAGCATTGATATCCATCTGTCTGAAATGGAAGAGCATATTGTTTGCTTGGTAAAAACATTACAAAAAATATAGGCTGCGATTAATTTTTTTTTCAATGACATTATTTCCCAGACAATTAAATCTCTATATTGTCAATATATCACACTTATTTTTACAAAATATTTTTTCAATCCACACATACAGAGACAAGTTTGAAATAACTTACATCCATTATAGTAATACATGAATCTGAAAGTAGAAGAGATCCAACTGAAGCAGCATCAACATTCAGAGTCAACCTGGAGGCCAAGTCATCTCTCGAAAGCGTTTCAACCTGTTACCAATCAATGAGTCAACCAGGTTCTCTAATGTAGCGAATGGTTTGCCCAAAAAACAGAAATGCAGAATAAATTGCTCTATGGAAGATAAATGATCACATCGTTGTTAATGGACTATAAATGATGAGACTGCATGGTAGATTTATTATTTATTCTTTCTTTAAATGATCTCATTCTTGTTGATGGTCTATAAGAAACAATGAGACTGCACAGTAAATTTATTTGTTATTATTATTATTGAAAAAGAAAGGTAGAACAATGATTACCACCAATTCAGCCTTTCCAAAAGGAGAAAACAGGGGGTAGAAAGCCAATTCAACCAGAAACAGGATGCACTACACAATACTAGGGTTACAAAATAAGATAAAAGTAGAAGCTACTAAGATAAATGGAACACAATTGAATGCACAAATCAAGCTAACTACAAACTATTTATCCACGTTATGGACAAGAAACCTTGGTCTTGAAAAAACTTAAGTCAACCCTACAGCAACTGCCAGCTAAAAAGGTACAAGCAGATTGGTTGACAGATTATAATCAAAGCTGTGAGAGAAATTATAATCAAAGTTTCCACCCCTCCTCCTGCACGCACATGCAAAAGAAAGTGGTTGTTGAGGCTACTCAACATAGGAACCATCTTATTGGACGAAATTTATATAAAATTCTAGAGTTACTTCTAGAACTAATAAAACTTCAATTAATCTAAAGAGATTGTTTCATGGCATCATTGATGCACAGGATAAGTGAGATCAGAGATGGGCTTCATAGACTCTACCTGAGAAACAACAAAATCCACTGAATCTGCAATAAATGGTTCATGAGGACCATCGCGAATTCCAGTTAAGACATACCTTTTCAGAAGAAAAGATGGGGTCCAACTTACACTGCAGAAACAATACAAAAATTAAGACTATTTTGGAGAGCGCAAAATTAACACATGATTGCAAAGAGCACATCAGGTAAAAGTACTGATACAACTCTGAAAAATTTAATGCAGTTAAAAAAAGAGAGTAAAAAAGGAAACATGATGACCACATACACAGGAGCCCACGGCATGGCAGATGCAAAACTGCGAGTCTCCAAAAAGGTGTTTGATAGTATCAATGATCTCACTCGCCTTGGACGATGCTGTGCAAAAAGCTGTGCTAAGAAGCCCCCTAAAGATGTTCCATAAAGATGTATCTGTAAGAAAAGAAATCAGTAACAAGAGCAAAAGGCGAGTAAAACTACAAAGATATGCACTGAAATAAGAAATTCAAACACTTCCAGTTTAAGATATAAGCTATTATTACAGTTAGCACATTGCTTTATGAATCCTACTGAGGTGTTCTCCTTATGTGGTAGGCTCAACTGAACCGCACACCTGCAACCAGTTATTCTTCAACCTACAAGTAATGTTTGTAACAACTTGACTGGGTAGTGGACAAGAAAAAAAGATCAAACCCTACTCCTCTACTACTAATTGAGTTGAACAGGATCTAAATTCATGCTCAACATTTTCAGCCACAAAGATCATCGTTTTTTGTTCCCTGCATGCAAAATCTGAAAAATCTGCAGCTGGAACAAGTAAATCTTGCTGAAAAACTGTACAGCTGAATTCAGTAACATTAAATTATCTACAGATATCATATGGAAATAAATGAAGACTCGCTGGTTACTATGACCAGGGAAAAGGTGAAACTCATGTGTTTTGAAGTGATACCAACTTAAAGTTATTACTTCCTGACTTTGCACTGTACAACCAACATATATAACCACTCAGCCAACTGAAAAAGGATCGCTTCTGTTGTTGTTTGCTGAACCTAACAAGCTTCATATGGTCTTCAATAAAGGCCCTGATTCCTTAACACCAAAGTTCTCTTTGGTAAATTAAAAATGAAGAATATGAAGCCATAATGAACGGCTTCATAACAGATTCTTAACCTGGTATCTGTCAACAAATCTTTACCACCAAGGCAAAGTGGCAATGCTATTCTTTACTAAAATTAAAAGGAAAAACACATAATCTTGCTGGCTGTTCAAAGGGTATTCCTTCCAATATTTGAAGCACCAAGGGAATTAAAGCCTCATGAAATGCAAAGACAGGTTCGATAGCAAAAGTACCACTTTGGAATTCAATAAAAGGTGCACCAAACAAGCAGTAATTTGGTTTCCTGCAACATTATTTTATATAATTATAAGCCACAAGCAAATGAAGGTTCTTACATGATGAACATCGATGACATCCAAAAACTTTTCAAATGCTTGGATCCACTCATGATGATTCCACACGCGTGGAATATCAACAGAAATAACTCGGTACCCCTGAAAATTCACAGAAGTCATGCTACATGACTTCAATATGATAACTGGAAACAACAGAAAGGAGAAAGAACAAAACTCTAAACAAGTAATATTTATGGCAACAGACTGTTAGAGAATAATATAAATCATATCTTGGAGCCTCACCTAACAGTTTAAGCTATTGGGTTGAGATGGTTCTTTGACATGGTATTAGAGCCTTGATGACCAAGCGGTCACGAGTTCGAATCTCACCATCCCCATTTATTTGATAAAAATTAAGCACAAGGTAATGTGGGCCTGTGCAAGTTTCAAGCCCAAAGAGCTTTAACTTGAGGGGGTGTGTTAGAGAATAATATAAATCATATCTTGGAGCCTCACCTAACAGCTTAAGCTATTGAGTTGAGATAGTTCTTTGACAGACCAAGTTTAATTTCCACAAGAAAGGACAGCAGCCAAAGCAGTCAAATTTACTTCAATTAATGAACCCATTCAACTTTTAAAATATAAAGTTCCAAATCATATAAAGATAGAGGAAATGAAAAAAATATGACATTCAAAACAGCCTAACAACAAATAGCAACCTCAGTTTCTCCAATTCAGGGTTTGACAAATTTCTATAGTTAGGAATTTAGGTTCTACTGAAGTATGGATTGTTCTCTGACTCTCTATCAAATAAAATCAACCAGGATTTAAATCTGACTTGGTGAATCAGACTGGATGAAAGGAGGAAACGATTGAAGGAGACAAATGCATCATAACAGTTGAAACTCGGAGATCATGCTCAACACAGAGTGCCAAGTGAGTTGACGTTAATATAATTTTTTAAACAGCTAAAACTCAATATGCAGAGAAAAGTTTTGAATTTTTGCATCTGTTTGCAGCTACAAAAAAGCAGACTCATTCACATACTGTTAAAACTTAGCCAAGTCCCCAATAAAGCTTGTTTTACAAGCCCCCACACCAGCAATAGGGAAAAGTAAACTTTGCTCCAAAGCAATGAGCTTTAAGGATCCCAGTTAAGGAAAACACAAGAATGACAAACCCAGCACCTCTTTCTATTCAAATGTTAGAACAACAAACTTCCTAGTAAATCCATTCTAGATTACTGTAAATAGTAAACCCTTGTAAACAGAAGTTTAACATTATTTTTACCCTTTTTCTTCTAGCATTAGGTCCACCATCATAAATCTATCCTTCAGGATATGAACATGAAAAACTGGGGAGTCCTAGATCAAGCCTGTAGATCTCCTTCGGTGCAATGTGAAAATGAAAAATTGACCTCAACAGATTCAATTGAAAGTGCAAGAAACAAAGAGAAAAGTTTGAACCCCTTGTATCTAAGAAACTATGATATCCAACAAATTACCTTCATGGACAATGACATGATCTGCTTATAGTAAACATCTGCTGTCCCTGCTATTCCAGGAAGACAAATAAGTGGGGGAACCGCTTTGGGACCAAAATCATAGTATCTCCACTGCTTTGTCCCGATCTAAAAAGAAATTCAAATGAAGGAGACAGCAAATGAAAAGAATGATATCAGAGAGGGAAACCATCCAGCCACTTCTTTGTGCTTCAAGAAAAAAGAAAAACAAAATAAAAGAACAACAATCGTAATATCGTCGATTAAATCGACGCCCCATGGTTTGAAGCTTCGTACATAAAAAATAAATAAAAGACCAACTCATCTGTTAAAACCTAGCAGAAAAATAGTACGGGGAAGCTAAGGGATGAAATTAAATATCAGTAGGGCCAAGACTTGCGTGATTCAAGCACTACACAAATTGAAGATACAGAGTATAACCCTCGATCAATTACAGTTTGAAACTTACGTACAATTTTTTTTAAAAAAAAAATTATTCAACCCATTTTAGATTGAGAATTCAAAACGATCCAAGATAATAGAATAAAATTCAAATGAAAGCCTGGGCATTGACTCAAGACAAGAGCTTGTAAGTAAAGCAGGAGCACAAACAAGTAACCAGAGTAAGTGCTAACGAGTAAAACTCCAAATCAAGAAAACCCAGATCAAGAGAGAACATGAAACGGAGACAACATCCGATGATTAACTCTCAGACAGGGGAGACCAAATCATACTTGAAAATAAAACAAATACAAAGGGTAAAAGTAAAACATAAAACCCATGATTCAATTCATAATGAAACGGGAGAAAGCGAGAAACCTACGGGAATCTTGTGGAGAGGGACTTGCGACTTGAAATGAATATAATCACCGGGCGCCGAGAAGACGCCTTTCATTGTATATAGAATAGATAGGGTGGGATAATTCAGATCAGTCAAGGCCACCTTTTGATTTTCCAGTTGCAGGCCAGAGCTTTTGTCTAAATGGAACTGTTCTGAGAGAGTGATAGAAAGAGTAAATGCCAACAAAGGCACTCCTACATCATGATGTGAAGAACTTCGTACATCAAACAAATCTCAAGGATCCATTTCGTTATAATTAGAAATAAAACCTGTTCAAATCTCAAGGTCAATTATTTCATCAGATGACTGCATAATTATAACCTGGCATGGTCTTTTCAAGGATTTTAAAAAAGATTTAAACTTGAAAAAGAAAATCTAAAATTTGAGCTGAAAATATTTAAAGCTCAGGTGTTGATGAATTTCTGTACTACAACACCAACATGATAAAAAAAAATCATTCGTGAGAGTAAAATGCAGTCGCACACACAATGTAGATTTGTCATAAATATGTAGCCATACAATTAGCAATATAATACTCTTTCTTGGATATTTGTTTTTTTTTTTAAATAACGGGGCTGATTTTCTTTTTTAATTTATGTTTTTATTATTATTTATTTTTTGTCTTTCTCCCTCTTTCTATATCTTAGTTAAATAGTGTTTTTGATATTATTGTTATTTATAAAAATAAATATTTTAAAAAATATTTTTAATTATATTTTTAAAAAAAGTAAATTTAAAAATATATGTTGATTAACAAAATTATTAAATAAATTTTTATACATAAAATAAATAAAAAAAACAAGTATTCATGAATAAAAAATAATTTCTATAAAACTAAAGTTTAAAATATGTTTATTTCAATGTAAAATATATAAATTATTTAATTAATCAAATTGTTTTTTTATTGAGTGAAAAAAAATGCTAGCTAAATAGTGATTTTGAAAACTTTGTTTTGGTTATATATATATTAAAATTGAATATTCAAGTACACGAATCTCAACTCCGTCTGGGTCTGTTTAGGAGTGTGGTTGTGATTTTTTTTAAAATATTTTTCATTCCGAAATGCATCAAAATGATATTTTTTTATTTTTTAAAAATTATTTTTGAGATCGGCGCAACAAAACGATACAAAATATAAAAAAATTAATTTTTAACAAAAATATTTTTTTTAATTTTTAACCAAGTTCAGATTCAAACCACTGATACTACAAACTCATCAGTGTTTGCCTTGTTTCGCATTGTGTGTGTTTTTTTAATTCTTTTAACATTATATTTTTTTATTTTTTATTTTAATATGTTGATGTAAAAATTAAATTTTAAAATATAAAAAAAATATTATTTTAATATATTTTTATACCAAAAACACTTTAAAAAATAATTTTAACTACACTTATTTATAAATAAGTTCTAAATTTTTTTTATGTGTGTTTGAGATCAAAAAATATGGTGAGAAATTATTAGTTTTTTTAAGATATAATCTTTTTAAAAACCAAATCATGTATCACTAAAAAGTAAAAATACATATTTTTTATTATTTTTTTATAAATCTTACCCAAATAATCCAACCACACATCACTGCACCTGAATCTAAGGCACCGTGCTTTTAGTTTTGGCTCAAGAGTTTTCCAGAATTTTCATTTTTTTTTCTTCAGCGATTTCAAAATTTCACAGTATCTTTCTAAATAATAATTTTATAAAATAAAAGTTTATGGGCTGAACATGGGCTTGTAATACCAACCCATTTATATCCTGTTGGACTCAATAACGTAAAGCCTAAACAGAACCCTAATATATTTCTCATCATCAACGTCTCAGCTCCACTTTCACTGAAAAACCCTAGCTAGGAAGGCGCCTCTGCAGATCCCTCGCTGCTTTTGATTACGGTACTCAACCTATTCTTCCTTCTTCTTTTTTATTTCCGATTTTTATCTCCACTCGTTCCGATCTGTCTCGTTAATATATCGAATGCCTGTATCTTCTTTTTTATTTGTTTCTCATTCTCATTCTCATTCTAGCTCTAAAGACCCGTTCTTTTTTTTTTCCTTGTAAGATTGTAAACGTTTCTTGGCTTCAAAGTTTTTGGGCTTTAGCTCAGTGATTTAAATTCTGTTTGGTTACTGGGAATGAAAGAAAAACATGGAGAAGAAAAGGAAATATTAAGAGAAGGGGTTCCAGATATTGATTTGGTTGTTTCTCGTATAGCTATTTAATGGGCTTTAATTTTTTTTTTTAATTTCTGTAAGGGGTTAACTATGACTCTGTTCGCTGGGTGGCCAAAGATCAGTTTGTTATTTAAATCGATTTTATTGTTTTATAGTTCACTAGCTGTTTGTTGGCATATAAACGTATATATCATGAAAACCTAGAATGGAATGGTGTAACATTGTTCAATATCCGCCCTTTATTGAACAACATTATCCAAAGGCTGAATAGCCATTTTCGTTTGAATGTTTATTTGTTATTGTGCACCATATTTTTGTGCATCCAAGACATCTGCTGCTAACAACATCTGCAATGTATGTGTGTTGCAGCAACAATGGTGCGAGTTAGTGTTTTGAATGATGCTCTGAAGAGCATGTACAATGCTGAGAAACGTGGGAAGCGTCAGGTCATGATCAGGCCCTCCTCAAAGGTGATCATCAAATTTCTGTTGGTGATGCAAAAGCATGGTAGGATGCCATTTTAACCTGCCTTCTACTTTTAATTGTCTGATGACTTCAAATCATAACTCATATTTTTTTTGCCTTTTGCTCTGCAGGATACATTGGTGAATTTGAGTTTGTGGATGATCACAGGGCTGGTAAAATTGTGGTTGAATTGAATGGAAGATTGAACAAATGTGGAGTAATTAGTCCTCGTTTTGATGTGGGTGTCAAGGAGATTGAAACTTGGACTGCAAGGTTGCTCCCTTCAAGACAGGTCAGTGCCAAAAAGAAAATTTCAATTTCATTTCACGCTTTGAAATTCTGCTTCTATTGTGAATAATGAGCTATTATAAACCCGTGAATGGGATGTGTGGTATATTTAGAGTGTCCTGTCCATTGCCAGGCAACCTCCTTGCAGCTTTGATTAAGTTTTACCAATGTCTATTTTGTCTCAGGGTGTTGTGGTTTTTATTCATTTCCCTAAAATCGTTGCTCTTAGAAATACTTGTCCATATGAGTTCCATTACTGTAGGTTCTTTTGATGGAATAGCTTATGGCGTTTTGCATGACCTCTGCAATATTGGCTGATTCTTGCAGTTTGGATATATTGTCTTGACAACTTCTGCGGGCATTATGGACCATGAGGAGGCCAGAAGAAAGAATGTTGGTGGCAAAGTGCTTGGTTTCTTTTACTAGGCTGGGTTTAGCTGGATTGCCATGGAGTGAGTTGTTCTTATAATGGGAAGGTTTTTGCTGTACCCTGGAACTTATTTTTACAGTAGGATTATTTCTATGCTTTGTTTGATCTATGATCTCTTTTTGTTAGCGTTGGTGGTGGCTCTTTATCCACATTATTTGAGGACATTGATGTTTTTGTGGTTCCCATTTATCTGAAAGCAACTTGATTTTGGGCATCTAATGCTACGTTTCTTTCCAGGTTGAAATTACATTACTGAAATCAAGTTACCATTCATTATTGAAGTATATTCATTAACTAAAAACAGTCTCGGTATGTGATTAAGGCATTATAATTTGATTGTTGCAACCAAAACAACCAGATTGTGAAATTAGATGTATTTCCTAATGAGCTTATATATTATAATTATAATTATAAATAAACTTAAATGGCAGCGGTGCTTTACTCTGCCTCCAGAAACAAAAGCGCAATGGTGCTTTGCTTTACTCTGCCTCCAGAAACAAAAGCCCTAGCTCCTCTTGTGTTAATGCCCGCCCTTATTTAAAATCCCAGGCAGTCAGGCTAGAGGTCCATGGAGAACTACAAGTCCAAGGGCACTCTACTAAACGCCTCGTTGACTAGGGGTTTCATCTTGTACAGTGGAGCATACAAGTACATTGATTGTAAGCCACATAAACGCTGCGAAACTGATTAGCAGATAGGTGCCCCGTGGATATTGAAAGTCATCTAGGTAGCATTTGGTTTTCTTCGGAAAAAATTTGAGTGTTGAAATTAATAATATTATGATGATTTTAATTATAAATTAAGATTGATTTAGTGGGTTAATCTGGAATCGGGTTAACTCGAGGCCTAGATTGATCTGAGTTTAAGAAAAGATTGAGGAAAGATTGACTTGATCTGAACTAGTCAACAACCCGAGTTGATTCAGGATAAAATAAGAGTAAAAAATATGTTGATATTTTTAGAAAAATTTTTTAGTAAAAGATTGTTTTAATTATTTTTTAAAAACATTATCAACCAGGTTGATCTTTCTAACCTTTGATTTGAATATTGTATCTGATTAATTTTTGAGTTGGATTTTAAAGTTATGAGAGGAACTATTTTTATTTATATGTTGAAAAACAACGTATAAAATAGAAATTGGGGCCAAGGTAAAAGATTTTATTTGTATATATTTTTTATTTAAAAAAAAAAAAATTAACTTCTCACTGTAGTGCTTAATTATTATTTATAATTTATTTATTTATTGATTATTATATATTTCAAGTTAATTGTATTCACAGATATATCTTTCTTTACGTCTATGATGATTTATAATATTTTTTGGTATGTGATAATAATAATTTTTCTAGCTAAATGGAACATAAAAGTTGAATTGAACACAAGATGATGTCTGCCTTTTAAATTCAAAAAGTTTTTATTTAAGAAGATTTATTAAAAAATAATATAAATAATATCTTAAAACATTACCTAATAGTCTAATTTTCTAGATTGGAGATAAATTTTTTTTATCAGATATGAGCATAAATCTATATCTAATGGGATGAATATTTGACATAAACGAAGCTAAATGGATAACAACAACACGTGAATTATAAAAGATTTAACTAGTGAAAAGTATTGTAAATATGAATTTTAAATTTATAGTTTTATTTCTTAAAAATAATGTTACGAAAATCTATTTTTTAAAAGGTTTACAGTAATTTTAATTAGACCATAATACTTTTACTAGAAAACAACTAAGAATTCAAAAACATAATCTGAGATAAAATAATAAATCCAAAATCACCTAGAAAAATAACAAAATTATCTTAAACCATAACTTTGTGAGCATAATTTTGAAAGAACCAGTAGTCCAATAAGAACAGACTCATTTCTATATTAAAATTGCTTATAGAATCATTTAGAAAAGTTTAAGTTAAAACCAACAATTATATCAATTAATATATTTGTATTAAGTAGCTAATTTAATCTTGTACCATCATTTTTTTTTAATCTAAACCTATATCACTAATTTATAATAGGTAATTCGTATAATTTTTTTGGATTAGATTCTCATCTAGTTATTGTAAATTCTTAACCAGCTATAACAACTTCTCATTCAAATATTTAATTTTAATTTTTAAAGAAATGTGTTTTTTATTTTGTTAATTACTTGATAAATACTTCAACATTTCTTCATCATTTCCAAATTAATTTACTTAATTTTTTTGTAATATAAAATATATATATTTTATTTTATTCACTGCCAACCAAACAAGATAAAAATATATTCACTCTATTTTCTAAATCACTATCAAATATAATCACGTCTCTCCTGTCTAGTGTTTCCATTGAATCAACTTTCTCTATTTCTTTTTTGCCTTTTCGAGTTCTTGTTGATCGAAGAATTGAAGAAAGAGGTGAACGGATTTTGACCAGTTGGAGAAAAAAAACAAAAAGAGGATTCGAGAAAGGTGAAATTGGTAAAAATTGGTCATTTTTGAATTATAGCTGTTGTTGTAATATTGCAATAGCCCAAATTTTCAGGTCAGTCCACCATATACATATACAAGCCCAATTCTACAAAGAGTAACAAGATGCCCTTTTTTAGTCACGGCAGCCGATTCGTGGTCTTCTGCAAAGTCGAGTGCTCATGACCTGCAAAAACTTCTTGAAGCTTTGCAAGCAACCGAAGAAATGTCTATAATCCCAACAACATAAGCTAGCCCTGTACTCTCTCTCTCTCTCTCTCTCTCTCTCTCTCCATATATGAAAAAGTTCCAGTTTTTAAGACTCTCGGTTGCTTTGTATCAACAAACACCTCTGCATATGCTCATGTTTCTCAAATTTCGAAACTTTTCCCATTCAATAAAATCTACACGGCTAAAAAACCAAAACCCGTGTTTTGAATTGTTTAGATTCTGCCATTTTGATTCAAAACTGGGTTTGGGTTCTTCAAGCCTAACGCCGACTTTATCACCTCAGAAACCCCAAAACAATGTTGCAATTTTCTGGGATTTGGACAACAAACCCCCCAAAACTGTCTCTCCATTTGAGGCTGCTATTAAGCTTAAAACTGCTGTGTGCTCATTTGGGTTTGTTAAATACATGGTGGCTTACGCTAATAGGCATGCATTTAGTTACGTGCCTCAAGTTGTGAGAGAGGAAAGAAAGCAGAGAAAGTCGTTGAATCAGTTAGAAAATAAGGGTGTGATTAAGCCTGTAGAATCTTATTTATGCAGAGTTTGTGGAAGGAACTTTTATAATAATGAGAAGTTTATTAATCATTTTAAGCAAATTCATGAGCGTGAGCAACAAAAGAGGTTGAATCAGATAGAATCAGCAAGAGGGAAGAGGAGAGTTATGTTAGTGGGTAAGTATGCAATGAAGATGCAGAAGTATAAGAATGCTGCTAGGGATATTTTGACTCCAAAAGTAGGTTATGGTTTGGCTGATGAGTTGAAAAGGGCTGGTTTTTGGGTTAGGACTGTTTTGGATAAGCCACAGGCAGCGGATGTGGCATTGAAAGATCATATGGTAGATATGATGGATAAGAGGAGAGCTGAGTGTTTCGTGCTTGTATCAGATGATTCGGATTTTGTTCATGTTTTGAAGGAGGCTAAATCTAGATGTTTAAAGACGGTTGTGGTAGGGGATGTTAATGATGGGGCATTGAAGAGGGTTGCCGATGCAGGATTTTCTTGGCAGGAAATTTTGATGGGGAAGGCTAAGAAGGATGCAGAAACGGTTGTGGGACGGTGGAAGGACCGTGATGTCTTGAAGAGATTGGAGTGGATATATGATCCGGAGGTAGAGAAAAACTTGCATGGCATGGTTTATGAGTTTGATAATCATGAGAGCAAGGATGAATGTGATGGCAATGATAGTGAGGATGGAGATATTGATAATATTCTTGATGGTGATGATGTTGGTTGTTTGCAAAAGGAAGATGCCAGAGGTTGGTGGGAGCTGGACTCTAATCCTGAGGTCACTTCTTCACAATCATGCTGATGGTAATTGGTAGTTAGGTGTACAATCAGTTTTATGGCTTTTGTGGAGTTCACAATTGTCCTGGATAGCATTTAGAAAATTGTATAAGCAGAACCACCACAAAGAACACATGATCAAACACGTATTGTAAGCAAATGGAGCTATATAGATCTGTTAATCTCTAGTATGTGTTTTCTGGAGTTATTTTCCACCTTATATCTTGAATAGTACTTGCAGCCTAAATGAATTGCTTCTTGTCATTTCCCCTTTTTTCTCTGCCTGATTAGTGTTTGTTTTTTCCATTTCTGTTCTGTAATGTTGAAATCTGTCATTTGTCATTGCTTCATTAAGTAAATGGTGAAATTCTTTCTTGCCGTACTTATTTTCTGGCTTTTCTAATTGTCACTTTCTGGACCAGAGAAAGGAGGTTGTTCGGCAACTTGCAGCCTCACGGTGATAAAAAAGCTCATTTATTTTAATGTTTGGATCTTGATCAATTGGGATATTGAAATTCTTAAAACAGAAAGAAGAATTTGTATGCTGTTGGAAATAAGGGACCTTTTAAGCTCAGTAGCATATAGTCGCTCTAGTACTGATGGTAATTCCCAAGGAAAAATTTTCTGCTTGTTCTTGGTATGCATCTTAACTTGCTTAGGCTGTTAGGCTGATGGTATGGACAATAAAACCTTGGATTTTCGATATTAATGTGTGATTCTGCATGAATTGTGAGAAATCTTGAGTGGAATAATGCTAGATGTCAAGATGGAAAAGCAAGACTGTCAGTGGTTGCAGAGTCCGTCCTAGTCAAACCAAAAGAAATTCTGAAAGCCTAACTGTTCTTGGGCCAGGCAATTCTCTGCAGCTTGACATTTTCTTGGCAAAGTAATGCAGAAAAAATTGCAGAATAGTTAAGAAGAAAAAATGCAACGAAGTTGCATAGATAGGCGCTGCAAAAAGCTAGTCGATCTCATGCTTGAGTAGGAGTGGTGAGTTCAGTTTCTTTTTCAGTCAATTTTCTCTCATTTTGTTTTCAGGTAAAGAAATTGCTGATAATTGCTTGATGTCCAGGAGCTTTGTACAAGGACATTGATTGTTACTATGTTCCGGTTGATTTAAAGAATTTCTCTGGAACAAAATGCAATGTTCGTATTTCTTTACTCGTTTACTTGTAGTTGAAAAAATTACATGACAAGGTGCTTGTTTAAGTTCCAGATCGAGGATTGTAGATAGCGTTGAGCAAAATTACTGGACAAACTGTCTGTGTTACAAGTGCTTCAAGGAATATGTTTTATGTTTAGTTTTTCCTTCGTTGTGAATTGAATATTGAGCAACTTGGAGAGGCTCTGTACCCCATCGCCACCAATCAGTTCGCAACTTGCCGTTCTTGACTTGATTCGTATGGAGAGGTTCCGCGTCTGGATAATGTCATGGTTGAGAATGAGGCATGATGAGGACAGAAGAAGAATCTCAAGACGTGATCTCCAGGATGTAGGCCTATCAGTAAGCGTGAGGAAGCGAACTATCAATAATGGAATTAATCAGACGTAGTTAAGTTATTAGATGTAATTGTATATAATTAGATGATATTATATGATTAATACACCCATTTACCAAAGAGAAGCGTTTATCATAAAGTATATTATATTTTAGTGCCATGCACTAAAATATCACAAAGAGGTGTTTAAAAATATAATAGAAATTATTTTTTAAAATATTTTTTTAAAAAATTTATTTTTGATATTATCATATCAAAATTATAAAAAAAACACTAAAAAAATAATAATTTAAAACAAAATTCTTTTTATATTTTCAAGAAACACCATTACCAAACAATCACTAATGAGCTCCGTAGAAACAACGCTTGTGGAAGTGGAACAAGTAAAACATTGTATGCTTCTGGATTTTCAACTCAAGACTCTAAAGTATAATCCTGCATAACTTTCATAGAGAAGCCTGATCCTGAAACTGTTTACAAATTCCTCTCGATAATGGTATAATCTAACTCAAACCCCTCATTTTTTCTCAATATAGGGACAGTTGAATAAAAAAAAACCTAGAAGTGCGCGTCGGGCAGATAGCACACCAGACCTGGCCGTTTATCCACGCAGTCCAACCATGCTCTTCTCATATTTTATTTTAAATTATTTTTTTATATTTTTTAAATTGTTTTGATATACTAAAATAAAAAATAAATTTTAAAAAATAAAAAAAATATTTTAATACATTTTGAAGAAAAAAATTATTTTAAAAAATAATTATTATTACAAAACCAAACACTATCTAAAAAGTGTGGTAAAAATTACTTTTTAAAGTGTAGAAATAATATTGATTTGGAAGCAATCACTGCGAGATGAATTTCGGATTTACTACCTGTTTAAATTAGCTTGCAAATGAACAATCCACAAGCTTTCAAATAATTCTGCAATCTTAATACCGCTGATAAATCTTGCATAACGGAGCTGATTTCTTAATGTTTCATGGATGCTCCAACATGCCATAGATTATAATTTATACCAAGACTTCCCTTGCCAATTGCCACAGGTCATACCCAGATGCTACTGGGTTCCAGGGCTTTACATCACACCTAGGTTGCATTCCGATAGTCCAAAGACGTCTTTCAATATATTGGATGACAAAAGGACAGCAGGTATTACTTTTCAGCAAAATTCCCCAGTTCTCTCATGTTCTCAACGAGCATAAGCATTAAGCAGTCGTTTATTCACAAATCAAGAGTGATTCAACTAGTGAAACAACGCAAATTGGCTTTCTTCCCAATCTGATCAACGAAATACAAGTCTTATATGCACTCAGGTTCGGTGTGATTAAAGATGACAGCAGCGGGAATACAAGACACTCTGTTTTTTGAGAGTGAAGAAGAACAGAAAAGAACGTTAAATCTCGAGAGCCAACCAAAAACTAACAAGAACGATTAGTTTGCGCACAAATTACTATTTAGCAATAGAATCAAGAAGGGTCCTGGACGAAAGCGTCCACTAACAACAGCTCAAAACTTGCGAGAATAACATCGGAGAGTGAGGTAAAAACAACAAAAAAGATTGCATGCCAAGCAACGTACACGTACTTGCCTAACTTGAATTAAAATGGTCCTAAGGAACACAAATCTCATACGACCTGCATAGTTGAATGCCTGACTAGATTAGCTGCTTTTTCATTGATAAAAGAAGGCAATGTCCATGACATGAAGAAAGGCTGCTCAAAGGGCACCAATCTAAAATCAAGAGCAGAATAATTTAACATCAGAACTCATCTTGAAATTATTTTCCAACAATAATTTCATTTTCTAAGACTATAAACCTAAAACAAATGAAGTAACCTGTGGAAAAAAAACAATGAATAAAACACTTCTACTGAGACGATCAGATATCTCCTGCAAAGAATATGCTTCCACCTAGCATATCAAATGCATTGCAAGACAAATAGTCCTCCTTATATCATAAGCAATGACAAGTTGGCAAAGTATATTTCAACATGATAAAATTCAAATTCAAAGCAAGTCATGTATAATTCACCAGGATTTCTTCTTTGACCCTGAAAAATAACCAGTATACCATCTCACAAACTTCTTGAGCCCCGTCTCCAAATCTGTTGTTGGCATATATCCAAGCTCCCTCTGGGCAGAACTAATATTGGCATGCGTAAACTCCACATCCCCATTTCTAGGTAACGGCAACACCTTCTTCTTAGCCTTTACCTTCAAAAGTTTCTCCAATATGCTCACAAGCTTACTCACAGGCACCGGCGATGTATTCCCCAAATTGAACACCCTCAATTGCGCTGGTCCCCTTTTCTTCCCTCCGCTCCCAGTACTATTTTTTGCTGTATCCAACGCTGCTAGACACCCCTTCACAATGTCATCAATGTAAGTAAAATCCCTAGCCACGCTCTTTCCATCAGCAGTCTCATATACACCAATCTCCTTCCCCTTCAAAATATTCTTAGTAAAAAAGAAATACGCCATATCCGGCCTTCCCCAAGGCCCGTAAACTGTAAAAAACCGCAACCCAGTAATCGAAAGACCATAAATATGATTATAACTATGCGCAAGCGCTTCACCTGCCTTCTTAGTCGCTGCATATAAACTCGCAGGCTGATCAGTCCTATCCTTCTCCGAAAAGGGTACTCTTTTATTAAGCCCATAGACAGAACTCGATGACGCCCACACAATGGCAGGCTGTGGATCAGCTGATTTACAAACCTCGAGCAAGTTAACAAACCCAGCAATATTACTATTCACATAAGACTTAGGATTCTGCATCGCATAACGCACCCCCGCTTGAGCAGCTAAATGCATAACATGAGTAAAATAAACAACATCAAAAAGTTTCTGCAACAACTTAACATCATTAATATCTCCTTCAACAACGAAAACCCCTGATCGTTCAAGTACCTTTTGTCGGTCTCGTTTTAAATTAACATCGTAGTAATGATTGAAATTGTCAAGTCCAAGAACACCATCGCCGCGCCGCTTCAGAGCAACAGAGACATGGGTTCCTACAAAACCGGCGGCACCGGTGACAAATACGGTGAAGCCGGCGCGTAATTTGGGACGCGCCGATTTGAGGACTTTTTTCTCCCACTGAGAGCCTCCAGGGAGGGAGTTGGTGATTTTGCTGCGGTTGGAGGGAGAAGAAGGAGAGGAAAGGAGGGAAAAGAAGAGGAATATAATGAGAAAGAAGAAAGAAGAGAGAGCGAATTTGGAGAGTGAAGAGTAGAGGCGGAGGGAACGTTGGCGGTGGGTTTGGAGGTAAAGTAATGATTTTTCTTGTTTTAATTTGCCTGGTGTGGAAGGTCGGGTTGTGTCAAGGAGTGACATGCTTTAGAGATTCTAGCCTTTTGTAGAAATAGGTATATAGTTGCGGCGGCGGCGGCGGCGGCGGCGTGCTGCTGGCTGCGGATGAGGCCGATGGTTTTTGGAGGGTTGGGATTTGTCTTTTGGGAAAAAGTGGAGGTGTTTATAAGGCAAGGTGTGGTGGGAAAAGGAAAGTTAGAAATTTTGTCCGAAAGAGAGACAGAGATAGCCGGGCAGTGTTCGGAACGGGGTTAAAATCGGTTTATAAAAAAAAATTGATTTTTTTAAATTTTTTTAATTATATCGATGTGAAAAATAGTTTTTTTTTTAAATAAAAATATTATTTATATATATATTTTTTAAAAATATACTTAAAAAAATCTTTATCATACTCAAACATTCTCTTATTTATACTTTTAAGTTTTAAGTTGGAGGTTTTTCTTTAATTTATTATTACATGAAGTACTAAATTTTATAATTAGTGATTTGCTAATTTTCCTTTTATTTTATTAGCAAAAGTGGGAAAACACGGTCATTTACAAAAGAACAAAGCATTTAATTGGCTGAATCCAGCTGGGATTTCTGATTAAATTGAAACGGAAAAATGGAATATGATTTTGTTTTGAATGTTTTTGATGATTGGACGGCTGGGATGTAGCGACTTCCATGTATATATATATATATATATATATATATATATATATATATATATATATATATATATATATTCTGCACAATAGAATTGACATAATGGTCAAGAAAATCCTAATTCAATGAAATCAATAAAATATCTCATTTAACGACAAAAAGAAAATTAAATTTCTCATTTAAGATTCTTTGCTTGAATGCTTTGTTTCCTATAAAAAACAATTATTTGGAGTTTGGACACATTGCTAGTTTGCCCCTTGACAGGCATAGAACGCATCATCACACGTTTTTCTAATACTGATTGGCTCAAAACAAAACAGAAAATGAGTTTTTTCACGTTAAACAATAAATACCCAAATGGTATTTTATGAAAATAAAAGTTATCATACTCAGAAATTGGGTCTTAATAAAAAGTTCTTAAAGGATTGAGACATTATGGAAATTTCTCTCTCTTTCTCTCTTTTCTTTCCATTTATTTTATGTCTATTTCTATTATTTATAATTCATCATAACTTTTTATTACTTTTATACTTAGAAGATATGCTTAAATATTTTTTTTTTTGTTAAACTTATAGAGATAGGGTTAATTTAATACTCAATTATTAACTTGTGAAATGTCAACATAGTCAAATTCATATACATCTTGCTCTGTTATATGTTATTCTTGATGTTAATTGATCAACCAAATAATTTATTAATCACTTTATATGACAACCCCAACTATTTGAATATAATTTCAAGTAATTACTTTTAGAAATAAATTAATATACACTCTACTGAAATTCTGGTGGAGTTTTCTTTATACTTGGACTATACCAAGTTATTGATATCTTCATCAATATCTAGATCTAATAGTACAATCTTGATCCAATCATCCTAAATCTTGTTCTATATCAACAGTTCAAGAATGATATATAAATTAGTTTAACATCAACAATTTATAATATTTATATTTATATCACAAGATAGTAATATAAACATCGACGAGTGGACTCTGGTGCAAGTGAAATCTAAAAATAAATTATTTTGTTATGTTAACAAATAGTTTAACCTTGTGAGAATTAAAACTTATTCATGATTGTTCAACTCATTAGATCGACTTGAAAACAATTATAAGATAATTCATGCATATACTTTACCTTATAAGATAGGTTCAATATCCTGGTAATTAGACAAATTGATGTCACTGGCTCATTACCTGACACTAGCCCCATTATTAGATGATTAGTTTCATTGTCCATTACCAAGTTAATCCATTTATTAGGTAACTAGTTCCACATATATTAATATGAAAATAAAAACATATCACATTTAAAATATTTGCCACTATTTGGCATAATGAATTTGTTGAATAAAGTATTAAAGTGTCAAGCACCTTTTTCACAATAATATTCATTCACTTGCTAACTAACTCACACATAAGTTATTTTAGAGTTCTTCTTTTTCTCCTCTCTCTCTCTCACTCACACACACACACACACACACATATTCAACATTACTTTCTGTTATGGCAGTCTAACATGAATTACACATGATTTCCACTGTTTCAATTAGTAATAGATCATATATCCAATCTTGTCAATATGGTTGATAATAATTCTTGTATAGGAGTTCCACCATTGTGGTCAAAAGTAATACATACAAGTTTTTTCCATCGTTGTGGTAAATCACATCTCATAATATACTGTATATTATTGCCTATGCGATTTAATTACAAATTAAATATCAATTTCTACCTTGAAGACATATGCCTTCCATTAACAATAACAACAATAATACATTATACAATTTAATTACCATTATAATTCTAATGATTATAAAATCATGTATAAATAATTAAAAAGACAATGGAGGGTCAATCCCTTACCTTCACTCTTGTTATCCAAGCTCATATGGAGTCGAGTTTCTTTTCGAATATTTTTTCACATCATAAATTACATTAAATCACTAGCATATCCATATTATGTATCTCAAACGTTTGTGTGTGTGTGTGTGTGTATCAACAGATGATAATGGTTGATCGGATTAATTCAATTCAATAACTTGATCGATCAGTTTCTCTAATATTTTGTTAATTTCCCCTATCGGTAGATTAACCAATAGACTGGTTCCATCAACCGATTAAGATAATAATAATCTTAACTGTTTATTTTATAAAACGACCGTTCGATTCAATAGAATCATATAATTTTTGTTATTTATCTTTTGATTTTTACCAAGCTATCATTAACATCATCGCACTATATTTTTACAAATAATTTAAAACCTTCATTGTTAATGTTAATAAGCATCCAATTACTAAAATTCTTGTATCAACCATTTAACAATTTATCAATAACTACTTCTCATTAGAATCACTATTAAATAACTTTTTTCCATACTGATATTCTATATTTATCATTATGTTATTTTCATCTCTAATCTCATCTTACTTATTCACAATATTTTGTTTCATTTTAAATATGTAGTCATATCAAAATATATAAATTATATATATTTATAAGCACAAATTTCACATAACTTAAACCTTTTATTTATACTGAAATCACAACATATCAAGAAATCTATTATAGTCAACGCATGACTTCATTATATCATCCCATCCCATCCCATCCTCATCATCCTATTACATCATTTTTTTTCCCCAGTAGGATCAGTTTTGACCTTGTTTCTTGCATGTTGTTGTCTTTTGCAGGGGTTCCTCTAACCACTTGAGCATTCACTTAGCCATCTTTGCAAGCTCTATTGTTGGCTTTTTTCTGTTATTCGGTGCGCCATTTGATTTAGTTTTTTCAGCTTGGACTTTCTCTAAGGTACTTTGCTTTGTCTCTTTTGCATTCTTATTGATCGATTGTTGTCCATGGAGATTGACTTTGGCTCATCTTGATCTTCCTTTCTATGTTTTTTATGTTTAAGGTCACCTCATGGCTGGCAGGCAGGTTGAACTACAAAAATCAACCTTTTCTTCTGGCAATTCTTCCATGAAAGGATTACCTACCCCGACTCTTGGTGGTGGAGGTGACTTACCTGCCCAGTATAAGCATCTAGATGGTATCAGTTCATCAATTCCAAACTATGGATTGAGTGGGTTTTCCATAAATCCAGCATTGGCTTCCATGATTGCTCAGCACCTTGGCACAGGTAATCTGCCACCATTATTGAAAATGTTGCTGCAGCATCTGCCATGGCCACCCTGGGATGGACTCATGAGTGCTTGGAGGTGGCTTGCGTTCTTGAGCAAGTCTAATAGCTGCTTCATTGGAATCTTGGGAGATGGGGCAGTCCAATAGCAGGAAGTGCTCTTCAGGCACCTTTTGTTGATCCTATGTATCTCCATTACTTGAGGGCTCCTGACTATGGTGCTACCAGCTTGCTGCTATTAATGATCCCTCAATAGATATGAACTACTAAGGTAATTCATTCTTGAATTAGCTTGAAATTTAAAAGGCTTATAGTCTTCTATCATCTTTGAATCACAGTGTGGTGTCCTATTAGGTGGGAAATCTGTCGTTTCTGATCATTATGGTTATTTTGGGAATCCTGCCTTCAGTGTTGGTATGCCATATCCTGGAAGTCCCCTGGCAAGTCCTGTCATTCCAAACTTCCCATAAGACACAATGAACTGAATATGCATTTTCCTCTGGAATGAGGAGCTTAGGCATCATAGGACACTGGCCCTTGGATGCAGGATGTAACATGGAAGAAGCTTTTAGTCATCCCCAATGGAAGAGTTTAAGAACAATAAACAAAGTTTCTTGAGCTTTCAGAAATTGCTAGCCATGTTGTTGAGTTCAGGTATCTATTGAACAAAAACATCTTATTTTCATTCATTATCTTATCATTTTTATCTAATTCAATGATTTGAAATTCCTTACAGCAGTGCGGATCAGTATGGGAGCCAATTTATTCAACAAAAACTTCAGACTACCACAACGGATGAGAAAAATGTGGTTTACGAGGAAATCATGCCCCAAGCTCTGGTTCTGATGACTGATGTGTTTGGTAATTATGTAAATCAGAAGGTGCCATATATCTATGCTTTCTTACTTGTCATGGTTTTTATGGATTCTGCTTGTGAAATTAACTGCGTATTTGCATGTAGTTTTTTGAGCACGGGCTTCCATCGCAGAGAAGAGAATTGGCTGGCCAGCTTTTTGGTCATGTTTTGACACGTAGTGTGTGTTTATTTTAGTGGTTGATTTTGTATTTGTTGCAGGGTAAAATTCTTAACGGCACAAAACATAAACATGTTTTTGCTATTGTATTTTTTATTTTTAATGGTGAGTTATCACTAAAAACAAAAACAACAGCAAAAACATACTCACTTCAAATGTATGGCTGTCGAGTGATCCATTAATCATACTAGAGGAAAAAATAAAAAAAGTTTCACCGCTTAAGATAAGCACTCCAAGGGAATAATACAAAAACCATCACATATAAAAAGCCACGTATGATCGAGGCAATATAAAAATCACAATCACAACAGACCTCAGAAATTATTCAATCGGAAATCCCTGGAGTTCTGAGAGGTAAAAGCATGTATAATCAAGCACAATAAGCCAATAGTGGATTTATTATATAGTCCTCACTCGGTGAGTTAATATATTATCACGGTCACTATACCATTTATGCGTAGAGGTTCAGGTTGGACAATCTGGGCGTTGGAATGGCGATCAGAGGAGTTGATTTCTCCAGAACAACCCCAAACTTCTCTGAAGTATCAGCCCTTTCACCGTTTGGTAATTCCCATTTGAACATATGCAAGAAGGTGGCCAAACAATACATGAGCATCCTTTCGCCCAGAGGCTGACCTGCACAGATCCTTCTACCGGACCCAAATGGAAGATATTGCATATTATTTCCGAGATAATCCAGTCTACTAACGTCGCTCAGGAACCTTTCCGGTTGAAATTCTGACGGATTGTCCCAGAATTTAGGATCTCTATGTATAGCCCAAACGTTTAGAAAAACTTTCGCATTCCTTGGTATTGTGTATCCCCCAACAAAGCAAGTGTTTGATGGGGAACGGGGTAGTAACAGTGGCGCTACCGGATGCAATCTCAAGGTCTCCTTCACAACCGCGTGCAAGAACTGTAACTTGTCAATGTGGCGTTCTTCAACAATTTCGTCGGTGCCCACCGCATCTGTCAGTTCTTTCTGGGCATTTTTCATCACCTCTGGGTGTAGCATCATTTCTGCCATTGCCCATTCGACCGTAGTTGAGGTTGTGTCGGTGCCACCGACAACGATGTCCTGTCGTTGTCGTCATCATCATAAAAGAAAAGAAAAGAAAGCATTATTGGAGATACTTGGAAAAGAAAGGAAGAAAAATAAACGTCCCTCTTGGGAGTGTTATGTATCCACCTCCATGTATATGATAATTTAATATGATATTTTTTTATAATATATGCATATATCGGTTTTTTTAACTAACTTCCGGTAAAAAAAAAAAACCTTTTTAACTAATATATATATCAGAATTAAAATAAAAAATTAGGTGGTCACCGATTGTGCCTCCTATGAATATGCTCTAGTCTAATTTTTTTTTCCAGAAAAAAATTTATGATACTTAAATGATAATTAAATAAATATTATTAATTACAGCTTGATCCGAATAAAATAGATACACCGACAATCTCTCCTTACATAAACTCTTTCAATCCATTATTTTTCAAAAAAATAAAATAAAATACGAACTTCCTTTATATCCATAATTGAACTTTGAATCTCACGCTATTTGATTATGCTTGATTAAGAAATTTAAAAACCTAATAAAAAAAATCAAAGTATTTTAATTTATTTAATGATGGATAATTTGTTTTAGTGAGACTAAACTGTAACTTATAGGATTTGATTTAATTACAAATGAGTATTATAAAATTTCTCATGTTACGGGACATTATCACCTATTTTTATTTATTTTATGCCAGTAAAAATAAATACTCACAAGAATTCAAAATTATTTTTTCCTTGTATATGCATTTTTTTTTATCTTGGTGAAATAATGACCTTTTCCATTAACAATATGCTTATTTGAATAAAATGCTAAAGCAATTGCAATAAAAATTCAAAAAATCTAAATTTAAATGAAAAAAATGCATTTCCTTAACTTTGACTCCCTTTTAGTTATTCAGTCATCTTGATGCAAAAACATGTCTTTTTTTATGAGATGCATGGTTTTTCAAATAAGAACTTACCATGATTTGTAAAGTAATTTTCAACTAAGAAATTATTTTTTGATTATTTTTAAATATATGATTGAATTTATATGTATAAAAAACTCTTTATATAGTTTCATACATAATGATTATATCTACTAAAAAGTATATATATATATATATTATTTTTTGAATTATTTTCTATCTCTGGTTGCTTCCTTTTTGAGTTTTATATCTAAAACAAGATTTTTATTAAGCATTTATTCCAATTGAAAAGGTGATTTTATGAGTTTTTTTAATCCATTTATAATAGTTTAATTGCTCATGTGTTCATTTTCAGTCATGGAATTGCGGTGATCCAATTTTATAATTTTTTATCAAAAATAAAATAATAATAATTAGTGTTTGCACATAAGTCATTTTATTTAATTTATATAGAAAGCTCATCCGATATACGGATGTCAACTATTTTCATAACAATGAAAAATCAAGGTTTGAGTTCTTGCTAATCCAAAACCTAAATTTAAACATGATTTCAAATCCACAAAGAAAGAAAAGTAATAAAAAAAAAGATGAAATGAGCAGAAGAAGAGGAGTAGTGAGAGAAGGCGACTCATCAAACAAACATCGACAACTGGGTATCCCATCAAAAGCCAGAAAAGATTCCAGAAAGAATATATACGTACGTACTGTCTAAGAGCGTGTTTGGCAGTGTGGTTGCGGGTGCTTTTTAAATAACTTTTCGTGCCAAAATGCATGCCAATGATGTTTTTTCATTTTTTAAAAATCATTTTTGACATCAGCACATCAAAACGATCCAAAACATACAAACTATATTAAATTTTAACAAAAAAAAAAAATTTAAATTTTTTGGGAACGCAGCCGCAGCCGCGTTCCCAAACGTTACCTTAGTGTAACGCTTAACGATTTATATGATTGTTACTGTCCATTTCGGTTTGCATGATTCATAATAGTAAAGAGGAGGTAGTGGAAACGTTACCATAAGCAGAGCCTTAATTTGTTCTCGGGAAATTGATCTCCTGCTGTCTTGTTCTTTGAACCCCAAAAGGAAGTGCATGAAGTCCTTTCTTTGATCATTTTTAGCCTCTGATTCAACTCTTGCACTGCCTTTTTCAATCCATTCATCCATGACAAAATCATAGATTTTCTCGATCCTTTGTGTTGCCTTCTTCATTTTCCTCTCAATTCCTTGTATATCAAATCTAGCAAGGACTGGAAAGAAGTCTGAAACATTTGGTTTTCCCAGTATCTCAATGAGTTCCGAGGCTGCCGCTCTAAACTCGGAGCCAATATCAATCTCCGTGTCCACTTCTAAAGTACCACCCCAAAACATGCCTGATATCATACTGATCACCGTTGAAAATGCCAATTCCCCGATATTTACAGGTTTGCCAATTTTTCTGTACGTTTCATTAACACTCTCCTTCACCTTATTTCTCCTCAGAGAATAAAACGCATCAAGATTTGCATTGCTTTGCATCTCCCGCAACAATATTTTACGCAGCATGCGCCACTCGGGACCATATGGTTGAAATGCAATATCCTTTCCACCGTATGAGAAAGTTTTTGCTGCAATAGTTGGATTTCTATTGGCAAATGTTATGTCTTGGTCACGTACAACCTCTTTCACCAGTGCTGGAGAGCTTATTATGACACATAACTTCCGTCCGATTGATAGCTTATAGATTGGACCGTAAGTTTGTGCCAATTCCATGAACAATTGGTGAAGATTGGGGCCTAAAAAAGGGAGGTAGCCCACTATGGGAAGGCCACGGGGTCCTGGTGGCAGCTTATCAGCAGTTTCTCTTTGCTTCTTGAATCCCCATTGGAATAAACAGGTACCCAGTATAGTAACAGAAACAGCCAGCAATATTATCGGCAAAAGTATGTCTTCATTATCTTGATCACCTTTACAAAACCAAGACCACGGGCCACAAATGGTGCTCGACGACATATTATCTGTATTCGTAGCCATTATGAAAGGATGTTGACGGGAGGATAAGACGGAGATGAACTCGGCTTGAACTGTATCAGGACCAGCCTCTCGCCCTTTAGAAAACTAAGGCGATCATTTGTTTTTTGGTTATCTTCTGTAAGCAAATAAAGGAATTCATTTGAGAACTCGATAAGTCGATAAGGCTATATATCGTGTGGTCGATCTCTTTTAGACAAACTTTTATAGAAAACCATGTGATGATGGTATAAAAAAATGAAAGTATTAATTTTTTGGTTTTGATAATATAATTTATTTTTCCCAGCTATTGTGGCTAGAGATAGGTGTCTGATAAGATTCTCTTTGATGAATTTAGAGACTTTCTGATGATTAAGTCGATGATTTTTTAAAAGAAAATACAATAATATTACAAAGAGATACTCTGAAAATAAATATGCAATAAAAAATAAAAATTCCGAATCTTTTGTTTAAAGAACTCGTGGTCTATTTATAACTCGTGTGTTTTTATGGAGAGGAAAAGGTAAAACGTAATATTGCACTGATAATATTTAAGAGGGTATTAATGTTGATGAGAAATATCCCTAACACATGTATTAATGTGGATGAAAATATGATGGGTCCTGAAATGACTTTCACACACTATCTTTTACATAACATTAATATTGATGGAAATATAGTGGATCCTTAGAAGATTTTTATACATCTAATGAGTGTAAATAGAGTAGGATCTAAAATACAGTTGTGCCCAAATGAGGTGGGTCCTTCCATTGGCTGAGCCCAAGGGAGGTGGAACCTTCATTTAACTAAGCTTAAGGGAGATTGGGTTTTATGGGCCTTTAAATTTGAGTTTATTAGTAGTTCCTCAAGTTTTTGTGATATTTACACGCAAATACTTGTAAAGGTATCTAGTACGACGAGTTTGTCAATTTATTTTTTTAAAAAGTGGGGTGAAAACCTTGGTTAATATACCAAAGAGTCTGTATGTAGGGGTATGTCCCATGTTTGAAAAAAAAAAACATTTCTAAGTATGTAGAGGTGAACCATGGAGGAACCTATACTTAGAGAATTTTTCAGGAGGGTGAGGTGAAACTATAGAAGAATCCATACTAAGAAATTTTTTCTAATAAATGGAGAAACCCAACGAGGGTAAGCTTATATTTAGAAGATTTTTTAAAAGGCTGAGAGAACCCATGGAGGGTGGAGCTTGTGTTTAGAAAATTCTCAAGTGGCTAAAAGGAACATAATGAGTGTGAGCCTATATTTAAACAAATCTCTAAGAGGCTGAGAGGAACGAATCTCTATCAATGCTTATACTTGAAAAATTCTTAGTGGGAAGAGGGGATGGATCCATATCGACGTCCATATTTATAAAATTTTATAAGAGGCAGGGGGAACCCAAGGAGGGCGGTGCTTTTGCACTATATATAGAGACCAAGTCAATCTTTTTTTTTTTGAAGAGTTATTGTATTTTTTTAAGAGTTGAAAGCATGTGACCTCCATGACGATGATATGGAGCGTGAGAGCCCTTAACTGGAGAGAGAGACCAAACCTGAGAGTGAAATATTCAAGATTATCCCTAGAGATAACATAAGGTCTGAGAGCCTATCTAGAGAGTTATGTTAGTTCTCTAGGTTCTAGTTAGCTTTGGTGGTATATATTTGATTATAAGACGAGAGTTCTAATTAGTCTTGGTGGTATATATTTGACAATGACATTTTGTGACCTGTGAAATGAAAATGTTATATCCGATTCTCTATACTGTATTGTTTTTAAAAATATTTTTTTGTACTATATTATTTTATTATTATTTATTTTTGCATGCTAGAGTAAAAAAAAACAGTCGGTAGAAAAAACAAATCACTTGATGTGATTTAGAATTGCAATCATGCTGATGCATGGTTTTATAGAAAAATCAGATTAAAAGACGGAGAAAAGAGAGAGCTTCTTTTTTTTTTTCTTTTTTAATTTTTTTTTAGAAAATAACACTCTTTAATTTGTTTTTATTAGTAAAATAATATATTTTTATATGGCCGCATCTCAAATTCACAATATATAATAAATATTATTTTTTTAATCGTGATAAAATAATTGTTATAATTGTTGATAAATAAACATGTTGTGTTTTAAAAGTACAATAATTTAGAATAAATAAATAAAATAAAAAATAATCATAACTTGTGTATCTTGTGTAGAAACAAAATAATGGTTGGTGGTCCAACCTGAAAAAGAAAACGAAGAGACCGTAGCAGACAACTTGCAAAAACCCCATATAACAACTAGTTATATTTTTCATGCCAATTCTTTCTTTCCAAATCTAGACCTGCCACAACTCTTGAATGCATGCATCCATGCCCCATTTAGATTTTGTGTTTGATTTCGTTATATACAACAAAGCAATCATTTTCTTAGCTTCTTATCCCATTAATTTTTACCTTTTAAAAAATATTAAAATTTTTAGTATTTTTAAATTATTTTAATATATTAATATTAAAAATAAAATAAAATAAATGTTATTTTAATAAATTTTTAAATAAAAAACACTTTTATAATACCAAGTTCCACACAAGTCGGTCCAACAAATTAGTTGGTGTACAGTTTACATAGTTTAAAAACTTGATATTTAGAACCATTTAGGTGGTGGCCTAATGATAAGAGTTTGAGACTAAGAGGTTTGCTCTCTCTGTGATCTCAGGTTTGAGCCCTATGGTTGCTCATATGATGGCCACTGGAGGCTTATATGGTTGTTAACTTCAAGGCCCGTGGGATTAGTTGAGATACATGCAAGCTGGTCCGGACACCCACATTAAACTAAATAAATAAAAAAAAAAGTTGATATTTAGGCAAGTTGTCCTTGGCAAGGAAACCAGCTCCTTTATGGCCAACCAAACCTTGAAACGATAGAGCATGTGCAGATGTTGACAAATATCAACTGTGTTTCTCGAATCCTATATATTATCTTATTAAATTATATTATTTTTTTCAAATATTTTTTTACTGTACTACTTTACCTTTTTTTTTCCCACTGTGATACAAACAAAAATCTCGTAGAAAAGAGATCCATGACGTGTATTTTAGAAGTGCAATTTGCTTATGGTTTTATAGAAAAGTCAGAATTGCAATTATGACTTTACCTTCTAGACTCCTTTTGTTAGGTCCTAGCCCCAATGCATCTCCTCTTTTAATATTACCCTTCAACTTCTTCTTCTTTTTTTTTTTGAATAAAATTCAATATAAATAAAATAATTGAAATAATATTTAAAATATTATCTAATCGTGTCATAGTTTTCATATAGGTTATATATTTTTTTTATTATGATATAGCAATTACTCTGTGAAATATTAAATATGAATATAATATGTAAAACTTGTATAAAACAAATATGCTCTTGAATATTAATTGAAAATAAAATATCTATTTCATTATTATTTTTACCATAATTGTTTTACATGATTTGTTTAGATTAGTTATTTTTATAGAAAAGTCATATTAAAAGACGGGAGAAAAGATCGATCACATGACGTGCATTTTTGGAATTGCAATCACGCTCGCTGATGCATGGTTTTATAGAAAAGTCATATTAAAAGACAAGAGAAAGAGAGAGCTTCGAGGGGATAATATATTCTTATATTATCACACTTAATATTTAATAAATATTATTTTTTCTATTTATAACAAGATAATTATTGTATTTTAAAAACATGATAACTAAACATGTTATATTTTAAAATACAATAACTTAACCTAAATAAAATTAATAAATAAATAATCATAACTTTTGTTTATCTTGTAGAAACAAAAGACTGGTGGTGATCCAATAAGAAGAAGAAAACGAAGAGATCTCGACATATTCCATATACAAATCATTCTAGCTTGTAAGACTCTTGAATGCATGAATGCCAATTCTACAGAGCAATCATTTTCTTAGGTTTTTAGCACAGTGGAGAGAATTCAGTCCAACAAATTATTTGGTATACAGTTTATGTACATAGTTTAAAAAATTGATATTTAGGCAAGGTGTAGTTGACTCCTTTATTTTTTATTTTTTTGATTCGAGGAAACCTCACCCCTCAAAAAACATATTTTGTGGGTCCAGGTGAGCGAGTAAAACTCCGGCTGTCCCAGGCTCTTACAAGAAGTGCACGTCCTGACTCGAACTCGAGATCTACTGTGCAAATCTCAAACTCTTTATCGTCACGTTACGTTCATTGAACACTTGACTCCTTTATGGCCCAACTAAACCTTAAAAAGGATAGAGCATGTCGCAGAATATCTACTGTGTTTCTCGAGTCCTATATATTATCAGCCACTTATTAAATTATATTATTTTTTTCAAATATTATTTTTACTTTACTACTTTACCAATTGTTTTTCGTTGTGATACAAACAAAAAAACTCGTAGAAAAGAGATCACATGCATGACGTGTATTTTAGAATTGCAATTTGCTGATGGTTTTATAGAAAAGTCAGATTAAAAGACAACCATGTCATTTTAAAAGACAATTTAATTA
This sequence comes from Populus trichocarpa, assembly GCF_000002775.5. NCBI lineage: Eukaryota > Viridiplantae > Streptophyta > Magnoliopsida > Malpighiales > Salicaceae > Populus > Populus trichocarpa. The sequence goes on along the minus strand of NC_037287.2, from coordinate 13,654,291 downwards.
TCTAGTTATTTTCTAAAGCTTATTATTACAAGAAGAACAAATATCTTCACTTGGAACCTTGAACCAACGAGGGAGTTCCTCTCACAATTTAACCTACTACTAGCAAAAGACAACCATGTCATTTTAATCGAGGCATGCTGAATAATATTAATTGGACAGGCTGGACATGACAAATAACTATTTTCCCTTGTTTGTGTTTAATATGTATTGAATTGGATTGAATAATTTGTTTTATTTTATATTTAATATATACTAGAATTGTACTCCCATCTCAGGTGGGACTCGTACGTGTTTATGTACGTAAGAGAGGGGATTACAGCTCCAATATTATACCTTTTAGTTTCTCAACATTTCATCTTCTTAGCATTAATTAATTTCCCATGTATATGTAACATTAATTCTACTTCCTAAGACCCTCTTTTGTTTCGAAGGCCAAAGAAGTGATTGTTCCATCAATCGAATGACACCAAGAAAGAAAGATATTCGCTCTTTTGGATTCATATTTTATTAGGTATCTATCTGTATTCGAAGATGATAGCTGCAGAAAAACATCAATCGGCTTGTTTTACAAACTATTTATTCTATCAAAGAGATGTGAGATATTGTCCTCTGATGGATGCATCTTACACTAATCCTTGTGATAGTTTCTGGTTCTTCTTTGCCTGTGTTTCTGTCACGATGCATTCTCATCTAAACTAAATCCCAATCAATCCACGAACCAGACCAAGTTAATTACAATACTATTTCGTTATCGACTACATAGAGAGTAGAAATGTTTACACATATTAATGTTTTTTTTTTTGCCCCCCTGGTAAACGTTGCCTCGATCTGCATGCAGTGGAGCTTAATAGCAAGTGAAGGACAGGATATATAGGGCCTTCCCTGTGCTAGCTCATAGCAAGTGTACTGGGGGGCAAAAACAAAAAAAATCTATTTTAACCAGAGATAGAAAACTATTTTTTTTGTATATAAAAAAATCTATTTTAATTTACAAAATTATTCATAAAAAATAAATCTAATAATCCAACACCACTTGTTTTCTACTTTCAGAAGAACGACAATGAAATCAAAAATAGCACTTCGATTTTAAGTTTTGTATTTGGGTAGTAAGCTTATTTTAAATATCACCAATCTTCACTTGGAAGTTGAAATCTAAGAAGATATTCTTCACTTTCTGTCCATAAAATTTGCTTAAGCGCGGATTATATATATCCAGTCAAAGACAGAATTGCTACCACGATGTGTGTGTGTGTGTGTGTCTATATCCTATACAAGTTTTTTTCTCTCACTACACTACCACAATGCAAACACATGCTAAGAATATCTTAATTTCAAATCATGAAAATATGCTTATCGCCATAACCAAATGAAAGGATTTCGACTGTTATACAATTACAGTCCATTTGTTGTCAAACTTCGGTCTTCGGCTCACGGCACCAATGAGTATATGAAACAAAAACCAATGAGTATATTATAGTATCTTCACAACAATCAATTTGAATTCATTTACCCAAAGAGGATTCCTCATCCACCGAATGCCCACTCAAGGAGGACGCTAATTTGACCATTGGTTAGACAGGGTACAACCCAGTCATCAATAAGAAAAGCTAAACGAGTTCAACAAGTAAGAAAAATATTATCAGTGAACCATTGCATCAAGCGGCACTGACCTATTATAGTATCTTCACAACAATCAATTTGAACCCCTCTAAATAGAAGAGAAATTAATTTTTGTAGCACTCTCCACCAACACGTCAAAAAAGTCATCAACCATGAGGTCCAACCAAATGACTCACCGCTGAAGAAGCTGCATTAGAATGTGACAGTTCTACATACACCACATAATCCATCCCATTTTCAGTATGTAACTGATTGAAAACAGAAACGATTGTCAGCTGGAATACTCATTCAAATACAAGGAACATTGTCAATGTTGAATTAAACTATTTGCATAATACCCAATTGACATGCACCACAACAGTATTCAACTTTCACTGACAGGTTCCAAAAGAAATTTTAACACTGCAAGTGCTTGCCATGAGAATTGCAACATTGTCTAGAGACAGAAGCAATCAGTGTAACAAAATCCTAAATGCACTATGACAGCACAAGCTTACATTCTGAAAATGGCAATTAGTGTTTGGTTTATTTGGACCACAAATATGTAATTGTCTCATCTATCAAAACCCACATTTAGGTTGGAATCATGTATAACACTTGAAAATTTTTCTTCCAAGAAAGTCTACTTATCTGCTGAATTCTGTTGCTGCTTAGCTCTGCGAACACATTCATAATAACTCTTAGTGAGGGGGGCACATTTCAGAATATCATCAGCATGCTCCTTGTAGCATGCCCTGCAAGCATTATAATCAACCAAACATGGCATAGGCTTCTGGTTTGGAAGCTTGAATTCCTTATCACAGAGATTCTTGGCTCTTTCAGTTACTTGCTGCACCATGTTATCCTCCTGCTTCTGGAACTTTTCCAGAACCCTCTCGCTCTCTTGAATGACTGATCGGATTGCATCCAACTCGGCATTTGCAGGATGTACAGTTTGGGTTATTGGCAAGTACAGTGGAGGTTGAACTGGCCATCCTGGAGAAGCAATCCGTTTGTGTGTTTCAGAATCATCATGCAGCTGTTTCTCATTCACCTTAGCTTTGAGCAGGGGAGTTTCTCGTCGGGTCTTAGGTATAGTCTTCTTTGCTTTCTTCTTTAATTTTTCCCCATCATTAGCAAACCGATTAACAAGTTCAGGAGTAATTTGAACTGAAAAATCACCCATAACAGCAACCCCCCTCCCCTAAAAAGAAAATACCCGAAACATCAATAGGAGTTTGAGCGACATTAGAATCAAATAATCCAAAGCACCAGCCTACTTGTTGTACACATGTAGAAAAAACTTTCTCCATGCCATTGATGTTAGTAATAGGCTTGTTCTTACAGCTTACAAGGAACTGCACTGCTTAAGAAATATTAATAATCCAGTATATATATAAAGAAGATGGAATAACAGAAGAACGCGTATCTAATCCGAGTCTCATTACAGAAACCAACGGTAGATAAGGAGCAGAGTAGACATTAAGGGAATCCCATCAAATTTATCCCCTTCCATTGCTAACAACACCTACACCCCTTCCTACGAATTACAATGGAGAATGCGCAAAACACACTTCATTATTATATAACTTAAGGAATCAGCATTGAAGCAGGAGACAAGTAGGCAATTGGATAATCATGGTTAATTCTAGGGTTTTGAGATTGTGCAATACTAAGGTAAAATTATGATATTAAGAAAATTAAATAAAGAAAAGCAAGAGTCAGAAAGAAAAACACCTGTGAGAGACAAAATTAATGTGGAGAAACGCCACTCGATTCGATCACGATCCACCTCGCTTTCCGCCTCCTTCTTCACTGGAATGAAATAGTCTCTTCGTTCAATATGAAAGCGATGTCGTGTCCTTCAATTTTCAGGGGTTCTGAAACCTCCAGCACTCTCCTGAACGACTCGTCCTTCATGTCTTTGGTCATTTTGAGAGCAAGTGATAATGTAGTCTTTTTAGTTTAACAAAGTTTTATTAATTAATCCTTATACTTTTAAACAAATTATATTTTTTTCATCTATCTTTCGAAAATTTGTTTATGATTTTTTCTATGTCAATTTCATATTTCTTTCAATTTATTTTTTTCCTAAAATAAAATAAAGAAAAATAGAAGAAGGTAAGATAGAAAATTTGAATTGAAAAAAAAAAAAACTCAATTGAAGCTGATCGATATTTAATAATAATGATACTATAAGGATTAATTTTTGTAAACTGCACAAAGTGAATGATAATGAACTATAATTTGATTAGATAAAAACATCTTTTTCCTAATCAAATATGATTAAATATTTTTTTAAATACATCACCGTCTTATATCAAATCATCAAGTAATATGATGAATATTAAAAATTTATATGATTATTAATTTTAAGACCTGTAAAACTAGTTGAGATACACACAAACTGGTCTGGACACCCACGTTAATAAATAAAAAATCATCAAGCAATCGGATACAAGAGGAAATAACACCAACTCAATCTCGTGTGAATAAATTTGTTTGGTGTTAAAGAACCGATTTGTTCGAATTATAAATTAAAATGAAATTCTAATCAGAAAACTAAAACTAAAAATACATATCTAGTTGATTTTATTAAGAACTGTTTTTGAATGCTGGAATCCCCCCTCGTACAATCTACTAGGTAAAGATAAATAACAACTTTGTAAATATCACACACTCAGAAAAAATATTCTAGAAAGACAAATGTCTGAATCTTATGTAGGACTTGCTAGAGTAAAAGAAGAGCAAAAAATAAACAATTAATTTTTTAGCTTTTATTCCAGAAAAACCATTCTTGAAATATTAAAATAGATTATTTAAAAATTTCTTCTTTTATGGATTAAACTTTTCTATGAAAAAATAAAAATAAAAATATTATAAATGGGTTGTAAATTTTCTTTTTTTATTGGAGTGCACATAAATTTTTTTTATATATAAACTACTTAAAAACTTATATCAACAATTTAACTCTTTATAACAATTTATTGTTAATCATAAAAGAAAATAATTTTTACGATTTTGTTTTCGATTTAAAAAATCTAAACAACATTATATTAACAAATTATATAAAAAGACTATACTATGATTATCAATCAAATTTGTATATGAATTGTAGCTATCAAATAAAGTTTCAAACTTGACAGAACTAAAGTTTTTTTGTTTGAAATTGTGATAACAATAACGGTTTAAAGTGTTTTTAACTTGAAAATATATTAAAATAAATTTTTTTATTTTTTAAAAATTATTTTTTATATCAGTATATTAAAACAGTAAAAAAAATATAAAAAAATTTATTTAAAAATAAATAAATTTTTAAAACTAAGTTTATAGAGTATTTCCTAACACTCTCTTGGTGTCGGAAGATCAATCCATGAGTTAATAACCACGCACATATATGGATTTGAAAAGAAACGGCAGCTTTTAAAATTTAGATCGGTTCAGATCTTGATTGAATCAATAACGTGGATAATCCAATTAAATATCTTAAGACCAGGTTCCTACTTCTGGGACAGACCGAAACGGGCTTGGGAACTATGGTATAAAATATTAAAAGAAGCTGTTTATTGGAAAACAATGTAGATGCAGATTAAAAAAAATACATCATCTAGGTGGTGGCCCAATAGTAAAAACTTGGGATCAAGAGGTTTGCTTCCTCTGTAGTCTCAGGTTCGAGCCCTGTAGTTGTTCATATGATGACCACTGGAGGCTTACATGGTCGTTAACTTCAAGGCCCGTGGGATTAGTCGAGGTGCGCGCAAGCTGGCCCGGACACCCACATTAAACTAAAAAAAAATATTATTTATTGGAATGGTATAATAACAATTTTATCATTCACGCCACAAAAATTAAACTACTCAAATCAAAGGGCAATTTGATATTTCCAAAATGATTTTTTTATTATCAACATGTCAAGTGAGAGGTAATTTTCTTTGATTAAATATAAAAAATAAAAAATATAGTGAAATAATTATAATATCTTTAAAAGTAAAAATTTTAAAACTTGTGTTAAGGGTCTTTTTAGTCTTTTCACAAAGATTTTTTTGTTATTACCATGTCAGCTCTGGAACAATTTAATATTTGGCTAAATAAAAATAAAAAAGTCAGGCGTGTGTACGACACTCGACGTTTGGGAGGTGCCAGTGCACTTTAGATGGTTCATGCGGCATCTTTCAGTGTCCAAAAATACCTTTCTACCGTGTTATTAGGAGCTCCTTTATGAACTCTTCTTGTTGGGGTAGTGCTTATAGGCGTTGGGTGATCGGTTTGTTGCTGGTGAAACTTTCTTTTTCCCCCTTTTCTTTTGTCTCTTCTCCCCTTAAAATAACAGTTTGTTCCTCTTTGTTCTTGGTATTTTAAATTCAGTTTTTATTTTTTTGATTTCTAATTTTTGTTCATTGGCTCTTTTTCTAAAAAATTTATTTATTTTCAATTTCGTCCATCAATTCTAATTTGACATATATTATTTTTTCAATTTGATCATTATTCTTTTAATTTTTTATTTTTTTCATTGACCCTTTTGTAAAAACTTTATTGGTCTTCATTCTTATCTTTCAATCCAAATTTATGGTGTTATGTTTTCCAATTTGGTCTTCATTGTTTTGATTTTTTTATTTTTTAAAAGTTTTATTTGTTTGCAGTTTCATCATTCAATCCAAATTTATAGTATATTATTTTTATTAATTTCATTCTCATTCTTTTGGTTTTTTTTTTTCCGGTCCTTTTGTTAAATTAATTTTTCTTTTCAATTTCACCCTTCAATCAAATACAAGATTTATTTTTATTTCAATTTTGATCTTTATTCTTTTAATTGCTATATTTTTATAATCCTTTTGTATAATTAAAATTATTTCTTCAATTTCATCTTTCAATATTTAATTTATTGGTAATTAAACTTCATGGTTTTTTTAGATATAGTGCTTCGGGTCTAATGACCTGAGTTACGAGTTTGAAAAGTTAACACAAGTTGATATTTTGTTTTTAAAAATATAAGCTTTATAAATATCTTTATTTTTTTTATCGGGTCATTCTAATCTCACGATCTAGACCGTGGGTTTAACAGGATATTTCGGATTATCTCAGCTCTAATTATCGAGATTACAGGTTTATCATATTAACTTAAATTGACCAAGACTAATTTTTTTATATATCCTTTTTTTATCCAATTTGTTCTTCCATATTTAATGGACTATTAATTGAGATATATTATTTGTTTTCTTTTGAAAAAATATTTTTTTCCATGTTATCACTTTTCTTATAATATTCATTTATAGTTATTTGTTTTTTTTTAATTAAAATAAAACTAACTTATTCAATCAAATGTTACATATATTTTTTTAAAAAAATTATATTATTTTTTAAAAGCATGTCAAGACCCGCGCATGATTATAGCTCATGATTCAACATTCCACTTTGCAATCACTCGTTTTTTTTTCCGAAAAAAATAATGACCCTGCAGCGAAGCGCAGAAACAGGAGCTTATATGTGCGCGCGTGTTTGTAAAAATGGTCTTCCTACAAGCGGAATTCACAACTCAAGCATATAATAGCGTTACATCATTTGGTTTTTGATGAACTTCACTCATTTGTCAATTTAAAAGAAGTAGTGAAAATTTATTACCAAATTTTACCCAGGAGCCCCCCTTTTTCTGGCGGCCCCAAGATTTTTTTTTTTTTAAATTAGAAGCTCGTGCTGGAGACCCACAGGTCCTGAGTTCTGATTCTAGCTGTTTACAGCAGAAGGTCATTTTCCTTAACTATTATTACTATATAGTCCAAAATGACCAATGATCTTGCAAAAAGCATTACCCTAGCTAATTAATCGCAGCAGCAATATATGAATACCTCAGCATATCCATTTCTTTAAGGTAGTATTGTCATGGGTGTCTGTAATGCTATATCATCATGTTCTTTATGATATATGTTATTGGTCTGATAATATACATAAACTTGTCCATTTCTTCAACACATCAACATGCTTTTTGAACACAACTTATCTTTCTTTAATGGCTCTTTTCAGTTTTCTGCAATGTGCACTAACCATGCATACTACTTTTTTTACAAAAAGCTTTCAACTCTTCACAGATTGTACTGGAGCTCCATAACTTTACATTTAGATGGTACACACACATCAACAGAGATAGGGAATGGACACCTTTCTCTAGTTATAATTGGAGTCTTGTTTTCATTTTTTATTTTTTTCTTAAAATAAAAAACACTTGAAAGCTGCAGCTAGCATCAGCTAAATTGTGTTGTTTTTTAAAAGCATGTCAAGGCCCACACATGATCGATCCTAGCTCATGATTCAACATTCCACTTCGCAATTACTCGTTTTTTCAAGGCCGTGCCAGTCACAGCACTGTTCGATGGAGCTTGAGAACCTTACGTGCAGTGTCTTCACATCTTCCACGCCCTTTTTTAAGCACTCACCTGATTGTTTTCCTTGAAAATCTTCTTATTTCTGCTGAGATCCTACTCCCTTGCTACCAATTCAGTAAAATTAAAAAAAGAGGTTCTTGTCATGAGGTTTTTATTCTCATGTACCATGATTTTCTAACAAGGACCAATGTTTTTTTCCCTTGTCTTGTCCTTTCCAAGTTTAAGGTGTGTTATTAGGGCTAACGTTAGTTTAATTATGGGGCTTCATAGATAATCTTTATATTGCGAAATTTGCCTTGCCTTGTTTCTTAAGAAAACTCACATCGACACAAACCTTAGTTCCATGATTGTGCAATTTGACAGGAAGAACTTCTTGCTTACACTTGATGGCTTTCAATTTTCTTATCATATGAATAAAATTTTGAAGCGCCTTCATGAATAATAAGAAAATTTAAGCTCATTATCAAACATCTAATCTTAATTGTTACAAATGTTGAATTTAAGGTCTATTGAGATGTCATAATCTAGTCGTCGAGATTATGGATTGATCAAATGGGCTAATTTTTTTTATTTGCCAAGACATTCTTTCAGAATAAATTCTTCTCAATCAAGCTCAAGGTGACATAAGATCTTTGGACCTTGGCAATGTTCCAATGGTTGCAGACAAACTTAGGTTAGAATCTTCACTCAAAATCATGCATTCCCTGTCAAAGATAAAAAAAAATGGTCCGTGTCCGGGTTTTGTTTCCAATCCAACTAATTAGTTTGATCAATTCTAGCTAACTTTACATATCGAGTAGTTAGATCGTCCTGCAAAAGGAGTGGGTATTCCCTGGCTTTTTTATTTCTAGCACAATTTGTGTTCTATACAAAGGGCTAAATGGTACAGCAGAAAATTTTATATATCAAGAGAAGCAACTAACCAAATTCATTGTTCTGAAATAAACAGAATAAAAAAAAGATTAATTAAAGAGGCCATTAATCCATTTATGTTTTGGGAGTGAGGGGGTGCTTCCAAAAGAATCCTAGTTCTGATCAGTCGGTAGCCCGTTGGTAGGTTCTAGAGTGAATTGATCAAGTAGTGCTTTTTAGCTCCACTAAAGAACTCATGCTGAAGGGCATATCCAGATGAGAGGTATCATGATTAAGACTGTTGCTTAAGGTGCAATTATATTAGCGAAAACATCCTGATCAGGTGCCCTTTTTTCCCCAGAATATCTGTTAAAATAATGATGATGAGGCGACAAGTTCATAGAAAAGAAACATTAATGGAGTTTGTGCTCCTTAAAGTTTCATTATCTTCTCAGCTTAAACTATGAACACATAAATATCTTTGCCACGCCACATGTGGCTCGATCCGTAGCAAATGAATATACATCATTCTTGGATGCTTTGGGATATCCCAGCTATAATCTAATATCATCCACTTAAAAATTGCTGATTATTCTGTATCAGAATAATCTCCAAGACATCGGTAACATTGAAGAGGGCATCAAGCCTTCAACACTTCAGTATTAATAATAAAAAGTACACAGCTGCTTTTGTGTTAACTAGTTGCACCCTTTCTACTTTTCACGAGTGCTGGCACTTTAAACAATGGAAACCCCCCCCCCCCCCCCCCCCCCCTGTATTTCAGTGTTTAAAGTTTAACCTTTCTGTACATCCTGCATAAAGGTAAGAGTTCAATGTTTTTTTTTTTCAATGACAGGCATTGCCTTTTTCCTTTTCTGCCTGACCTGAATCTTTTTCACTTTAATCTATGGAAGTCTTTGTGTTTGAATTCGTAAAATTTGAAAAGTTGCACAAAGGCATAGCTGCTTGATGAACCACCTACCAAACTGCATCAGCAACTTGAAAATCTCTCTGATAATAGAGTACTACTTGTTCTGTACAAAGCAGAGTGAATTTAGATAGTGAGATTTATGCTACTAAATCATGAGCCCTGTTTCTTGTTTGTTTGGTGAGCTATCTGCTGAAGCTTAAAACCCCTATTGATATGGGCAGAAATAAAGTTTTTGATCCTGCAGGGTAATGAAATTCTGCTGAGACCAGTAGCTACCATTCAAGGAAAATCAGAGTTGTCCATGCTAGTTAATCACCACGGATTAAGAGTGCAATTATTGGATTAATCACTCTCTTAATAGTTACAAAAAATAATTCATAACAGCATCCACTTTATTTCCATCGTATGTACATCATATACAAATAATTATAATGCTGTAAACAACCCCACTAGACAACATCTGCCAGAGCCTGTCCCTATCTCTTACATATGAGATCACAACATTTGTAAAGCACAAAGTAATGTCACATTTTAATGATTTTGGTTTGATATCACTGTTTAACTGGGTTGGTGAGAAACCTCTGAAGAAGACGGGTATACTTCGACCCACCCAGCAATAATTACCATCTGATGAAACATGTAAGACAGATAAAATTCAATCCTGACAACCTAACTTCAACAACACATGATACTTCGTAACATGTTCACATTTGAAGATGTAAGATTTTCTCAACAACACTCTAGCATACACGCGTATAATCTAGCGATTGAGTTCCATCTCTAATATGTTAAGTGCGCTTAATTCAATGGTGTCGAAACAATCGAATCCGAAATCGTGAACGCCAAAATCTTGACAATCCGATAACCCTGTGTAGTTATCCTCCCATGATGGATAACCCATGTCATTGTTAGTATTTTCTGCGGCCAGAGGAATAATTTTGTTCCATGATGCATCAACTAGCGGAGGCTCATCCATCCACAAGCTATTCAGTAACATTTCATCATTGCAAATACTATCTAACAAGAGCGAATCCTCGGTACTACAAGAATTTTCAGTCGGTGATCTTGAATTATCATCCGAGTTAATAACGATGCCATCCTTTTCTTGCATATCATTGTTGTTACTGGATTCTGGCAAAAGATCAGCAGGAGATGATGAGCTTTCCTCAGGCTTGGCTTCTTTGTGTAAGGGTTCATGTGTAACAGGATCGATTCCCCTCTTCAGAAGCTTCTTCTTTATATGAGTGTTCCAGTGGTTCTTAATCTCATTGTCTGTCCTTCCTGGCAATCTAGCAGCAATCTTGGACCACCTAAGTGAAAGGAAAAAATATCCAACTCTAAGTTTTACTTTCATTCCAAAATCAGACGCCGAAAATTCATTAAAAATTATTCATCACTTGAATCTTAAGCAAGCAGCAATAATATACACTTAGTTTGTGAGCTCATTTGAAAGCAGGCAATTAATGAACTATTAAAATGACGACTAATTTATAAAACCACGATCGATGGCATAGTTATTCTTGCACTTTATAGCAACTTGCAGATCCAAATGACTCTTTTTGTTGAAATTTTATGGCCCTGTCTTATACCCCACCTTTCTATCTGCTCATATGATCGAATATAAGAACAAGAAGAAATATCTGCAGGTTTCAAATATTATTAATTTTTCAAAATCATATGTTATCACAATCTATCACGTCGCATACTCGGCAATCTAAAGACTTGATTGCTTGCATTTTTTCCTCAAATGCAATCGACTACAAGTTATTTAATTACCTTGTCAAACACTTCAATTCAAAAAACGCATTATACTGATCTTTCAACACGGCGATACAAGACATGCTTAACCTTCACATTAGTAATATTTTAACCTGCTCCACGGACGTTAGCAGAAAACCATGTCCATGAAGACAACCACCCAGACACCATTAATAAAACAACCAAAATATTTAAACAATATGCTTTGATGCAAGTTCGTCACCAACATGTATATATGAATGTAACATGGAGAAAGATTTAACCTATTGCCAAGACGAGCATGGAGATCAATAACCAGCTGTTCTTCTGCTTCTGTAAGAAGCCCTCTCTTCAAGTCAGGGCGAAGATAATTAGTCCAACGAAGCCGGCAACTCTTGCCGCATCGTCGGAGTCCTGCGAGCTTAGGGACAGCCCTCCAACAACATTGGCCATTGGTGAGAATGAAGTTAATGAGTTTTTTATCCTCTTCAGCTGTCCAAGGACCTTTCTTGACCCCGAGTTTGTCACAGCAAGGTTGCCTTCCCATATTGCACAGAGTAGCTAGCTAGCTGACTGTAGCTAAGCTTACAAAAATAAATAAACAAAGCAAGTCTCGTCAATATTGCTACCTGTGAAGACTCGAAAGCCCTCTCAACCACCTTTATATAAAGCTCTTACTTTCCTCCCTAAGTGTTTATAAATACATAAAACACATCCATTTATGGAGGGAGGGAAGGAGATTCCAGGGTCCACCATTGGTTTGTGAAAGGGAGATGGGAACTAGAATGGCTTGTTCTTGTTTATGTGGGTACACAAAAAAATAAGTGAAAGAGAATATTGATAAATGACCCAAGGACAGAGCTCCATCTTAACACCCAAAATAATTTATTTTTTTAATGAAATTCTTTCCATTTTCCTACACAACCCCACTCCCTGATTGCACTCTTACTCCACCATTCCATCACCTATTTCGTCATCCCCACGTTTAAGTGTCCCTGTAATATCTGTACTCTATTACACCATTTGCTAATCAATAGGTAACATGTCTTAATTTCCATCAATCACATTAACCGTTGGATTCGTACACAAATTAATCTCTCTTTTTTTTTTTCTTTTCTTTTTTTAGCTTTACCAAAACCTATGTTTGTACCGTGCATCGGAGCCTTTGGGTGAAAATTCAAACATCCAGTCACGATTATGATCGGATGTCGAACAATTCGATCATGAACGGGAATATTATATATGTTGTCATTAGTTACCGATCGATTTATGTTTGTCTAATCAAAGTTATTATTAAAATCAACATGTAAACTCTAAATTTATATAAAAATCAACATTGGCCACCGAAATTTTTTTTTTATTTAAGTCCAGTAAGTGCTTCGGTTTGTTGAGATAGAAAAAGACCTCCTGGATTAAATGGGATTTATGTGACAACCAAAAACATCACAGAAAGAGCTCCAGTGTTATGTATCGATCTTCACTTTATTGAGTTTACATGAGCATGTGTGACGATGTTTAAAGCCATTAATGTTCAAGTCATTTTGTATTGATTAATCTTTCGACTACAAGTCACAACACCGATCCATCTTTTTACAGCTGCTTAGCATTTCGTGATATGTAGGATGATAGAGTTGAATGAAGAAATATGATCCTGTGCCTTGTTACTGGAAAGCACATGTAGCAAAATCAAGTGCCACTTCCAGGATATATATATATATATATATCAGAGGCAGGATGTGATTGGGGGGAAATCACTTCATTGAACATTGAAATCCGACAAAATAATCTCTAAACTGTGGGATTTGGAGGGCTTCAAGCAGAAAATCTTCATTTGTAATTTGAGCAATGCCTTTCTTTTTTTTCTTAATTAAAGCTGGTGTCCGAATGAATTTGTACATATTTTGATTAATCTAATAAGCTCTGAAATTAATAATCATTTTTTTTTCTTGTTTCATAATTAGGAGGTTCATTAATATGTTTTTTATTTTATCAATTTTATAAGAGAAATGGAGAATTAAAAGATAGAGGGACTTGAGACATACCAAAATGACTTTATGATAATATATATGTACCTTGATTTGGTAACGTATCCGATGCCAGTATTTGGAAGTTGAATCGATGAGGGTACTTTCGCATCACTAGTTTATAAATTCAATTACTGATTCATCGATTCCGCCAATCACATCGACTATATATATATATATTAATTACTTTTTATATATAATTAATTCCCAATATGTAATCTTTTTCAAAAATCAACCGGACTTAAGAGTCAAGACAATGGAAATACTAAACTCCCTGTTCCCAATGGTCTGATCGCCTTCTTTTTTATACCAATTTTCTAAGCACATGATTAAAAAAAAAGAAATAAATAAAGAAAAAGAAATGCAGGATCATGTGTATGTATTCTACGAAAATGAGTGTAGGTGTACAACTTACGTAATTCTTATGTTGTAACAACAATTAATAAGAAAGTAGTCTAGTTTTCATTTTTTTTTTATAGAAGCCTTGGCTCCACCACGAGTTCAAATACAACGCACAACAAAGTCAAAATTATATTATAAAAAAAAAAACTAAGAAGGCTGGGTGATTCACTGTGCTATCCGAGAGGAATCGCCAAGGACATGCACAAAGATTCCTTTTTTTTTTTGTCACTAGGTTTTTTTTCATATTGATTCCTCAACTCTTTTTTTTTTATTTGATCTTTTAATATTGTGTTAATTTGAGATTGGTCTTGGTGATTTGTCTTTTATACATGTGTATGAAAATCTCGTGTTGTCAGGGGAATGTTTCGTCACTTGGTTGATGCTTAGTTTATCAAAACAAAATTCAATTTTATTAATTTAAAAGAATTAAAGCTCTAGGGATCGAATTTGAAGCTTGGCCAAATGTTTAATTTTTTCATCTATTATATTTGATCCTCGTTCTTTTGGTTATAATTTTTTTTGTTTTTTTATTCTTTTCTTGATTTATTTTATTTTTTAATTTTTTCCCTTATTGTTTATTTCATTTAATTTTTATATCAAATTTGGTTCTTATTCTTTAAATTCTTATTTGTTTAATTTTTTAATTTTGAATGATTGAGAATTTTTCTTTGTGATTTTGTTTTGTGTACTTTCTATGGGATAACTTAGTCTTATAACCCAAGTCACGAGTTTCAAATATTGGCCCGATTTAACTTCGGTTTTTTAGGTTCTGTTTTTAAAATTGATTTTTTTCTCAATTTCATCCTTTGATATTAGATTATTAGACCTTCAACTTTGTGATTTTTCTGTTTTTTTTATAGGGTTATCCTGATATCATATCTCAAATCATAAGTTAGTTAAGTTAATTCGGGTTGACTAAGAGTTTTTCTATGTTTTTATAATTGATTTTTTTTACTTTCACCTTTCATCATTTAATTTGCTTGAGAATTGACCTCTATTGTTTTTTTTAATTTTTTTTGCACGGGGTTATCTCAACCTCACAATCGGGCCATGAATTTAGCATGCTGGAGGTTTTTATTTTTTTTAAAATTGATTTTTTTTTAATTTGTCCTTCATTGTTTGATTTACCGATAAATGAGCTTCAAGTTTTTTTCATTATCCTCTTTATGATATTATTCTATTCTCATTCAATTTTTTTTTTGTTATCAAATAATATTGTTGAAATCTTTTAAAAATATTTATAGGATATCTTTTTATAATATTGACAAGCATTTATTTTTTTTGATTAGTCATTGTCATTATTTTTTTTATCGTTGACTTTTTTATAATTATATTATTAAATTAACCAAATTTATTGAATCCATTTAAAATAATGACCCGAGTTTTAAATTTTATTACTTCTAAAAAACCACTATTATTATTTGTGCATTCTATTTTTATATTAAAAGTTTTTTGAACTGGCCTATGACGAAGCGTTAATCTATATGCTAAATAGAAAAGGAATCTCATTTTAACTTTGAGGAGAGAGAGAAATCATTTGAGGTTTGAAAAATAGTGTTACTTTTGTAAATATAATGTATATGGAAGTGAAAAATGTAATGAAACATATTTGTTTTCATTCTAATTTCTACATTGATATCGATTTGCTCCTTTATCAAAGCACAAAGGTAATTAGCAACTTGCCAAATCTACTTATCTTCTAAGTTCTATAATCAACAACTTGATGGCACTCGATCGGTAATTAAGAAAAAGTTTGTGTTGTACTCATGCTTCTTTTTTCTATCTAAACATTTATATCTTCTACCATTTTTTTCAATATAGCTAGCAAATTGAGAAAAATCATTTGTTTAACTAAGTTTATGTCTAACCTTTCCATTTGTTTTGTTTAGTTTAGGTGATTAACTACATTCCAATAAGACAATTGCTTAGCTTACTCAACTAGCATTTGTCAAGGCTCCATTCAGGTGATCATCACCATTGTAGATATAATTAATCTCAGAACTTTAATTAAAAGATCTTAACCTGAAATTATCTGCTAAGCATGTTAGTATCCCTCTCACAAACATGCGTGCACATTTTGATATTATGATCTTGCTCTTACTAGTTGGAAGAAAATCAAAAGAAGATAGCCAGAACCAAGTTTAGTATACGAGTCTTTTGTTTGATTATGTGACTAATTTGGCCAGGCCACGTACGGCACGCTTGTCTTTTCCTTGTAGAGGAACATCATGTCAAAAATTAAATCATCATCTTGACCTTGTGAAGTCTAAAACAACTTTTTATAGTCTTATTGAACGTGCATATAGGTTAGATTTTGGGGTTTTTGACTTGTATATCTTGGCTTAGGTGAGTATAGTTCAAATGTGGACCCTTTGCCCTCGATAACGCCTCTGTAGAACTCTCTCGGTGTCATTAACGATCAACATCCTATCTTTCTTTTCTATTTTTATTATCTCAGACTGCCTCCAAGAGTTTCTATTTTATAGGTTAATCTCAAGTTGTCAAGTAATTGATGCCCACAATCGTGTGATCGTAGTCTGAATCTTGCCCGTCGGTCTAAGAACTGCCAGGTGTTGAAATCCAAATGGAAAGCTTCAAGAGACTTGCGAGGCAATACGGACACCTTGAATTCAAATGTTTTGTCCTGCGTACGCGTGATTACCATTTGTTTCAAACTTACCTTTTTCTCCGTGAGAAAAAGGTAAGTGGTGAGGGAGGGCTCATATGATCTTTAATTATTAGCTCATGCAAGTGTGAAACTTGCTATGTGCTCGTGATCTCCCAATCAATGTCAAAAGATCTTTTTTTAACACGATATAAAATATATAATATAAATTCAAATCATAAATGAGAATGGTAAAACTATAAAATTATAAATAAAATATTTTAATTAATTATATATTAATAATTTCAGTTAAATAGTAATTAACATTATAACACAATTAAAATAAAAGTGAAATAAACAATAGAAAAGTCCAAACACCTTTATTTTTTTCACATTGATTTCTCTATTTTTTGGACAAATCGACCCACTTAGTTCGTCATTTACAAGAAACAAATCCCTTCAAATTTTGATAGGTCATTTAATATTAATTACTCTAAGAGTCAAGCATGTCAATTTACAACTTTTATTCTATATACTTGCCAGCTAAAAGAGAGGAATATACCAATTGATATGTTAATAGTTTATATAAGAAAACTATAAGAATGAATATGTATTTTCATTTAACGAAAATAAAATCCACATATAACTTATATAGTTAAAAAAATTATAATAACTATAGTCAAAATCAAGCATTTGATTATAAGATTGCACAAGTTTTGCAAGATATAAATTTGAAACAATGAAAATGCTAAGATAGAGATTATCATATTGTACAATTAATTTTATATTTTTTTCAAACTCATAAAATCGGTCCAAGTTTACAGATTTGATCGAGTTTATTAGTTGATTTTACTGGTTTTAAAGTTTTTAATTTAATTTTACATGTTAAATACATATTGGCTGTAAAATTATACAATTTTATAAGTAAAATTTTGACAGCATTGCTACCAACTATCGAGATATAATCTCCAAACATCGGTTAAGTTCTCCCACAGCTAGCAAGAATGCAAGATATTCTTTGCATGTCAACATACTTGCCTGTTTTTAGGTACACTAGAGGTATAGATTTTTTATATTTAAAGGTAGGTAGCTAGAGAGACAGGTGTTAACCAGTAAAAAGAAAAAGAAGAAGAAGAAGAAGAAGTACGAACCAACTTCTTAAGCGTAGCCACACAACTGTATACTATTAGCAGTTGTGAGTTCATGCTCGATCCCGTCAATGACCATAGCTGATCCATAGTCCAAACATAAGGACGTTTTACAATTCCTTCATGCTGGTTTTCCTCTTTGATGTGCTCCTTAATGATTGTGCACGCACATGATTTCGAAGGTTTTCTTGTACTTGCAGTATTTCTCCTTCCTTTAATCCATGGCTTCGAGATTAAGAAAAATCAGCTTTAAAGTGTTGAAAATGTACTTCTAGTGCTTCTCCAGCGCCTCCCTCTGGATCATAATTGAAGACAATGGTCAAATATTCTAACATTAACAAAAACATAAAATAGCTCAGTTTTTACTATATGCCAAGACACTTAAAACTATAAATTGAAAAAAAAATGAAATAACCATTTTGCACTTCCAAAAATAAAACATATTGAACTTTTGATTGATGGTATTAATTAAGATTTATCATAAGGACCCTTTATTCTTTATTCATTATTCATTATCAATGAATAATGACCCTTTATTCATTGAGCTTGCAAAGCAATGTTCAAATCATCTTGGCTACTTCTATATTTCTTGACGGTGTGTGTGACCGATGAATCTTTGATTTGGTGCTATTTTTGTCTTTCTTTCTCTTCCTTGATTATCAAACCTAACCCTCCAAATTTTTAAATGAACCTCTTAATTTTTTTTCCCTTTAAATTTAGTCCAAGTTTGCTAGGTGAATTTAAATTGATATTTTTCTGATTTTATCATTCAACATTAAATTAGTTAAAAAATAAGTTTTCTGATTGAACCTAGATCTAGGATTTCAATGGTTCAAAGTTTGTGAAATTAACCGGGGTTTAGGTTCACCCGGGTTTGCTTCTTGTTTTCTTTTGCTTTTTTTAGGCTCATAATTTTTTAATTTTATATTTTAACGTTTATTTAATTGGATATTGAGCTTCATTGTTTTTTTATTTGCTTTCTAAAGAATTTTTTACTTCATGATATTTTATTTGGATTGTTTTTCGAGTAATTGCTCTAACAGCGTGTGCCATTACTAGAAAATTGGTAAAGACAAACGAAAACACTGACAAAATAAAATTGTTGGTAGATTGCAGTGAATTTTACCAACATAATATTCTCTCGCTATATTCGTCGGTAAGCACTGACGAAACTATTCCCTTGGTATATACTGAGGGAATTATAGTGGGAAATTAAAAAAAACAAAAGGTACGATGACGTGTCATTTATACAGACCACGTTACCGACAATATTAATATCGTTCATAAAACCTGTCCATAAACCCATCAGTAAATTATTCTCTTCTCCTTGACACTATTCATTATGTCAATTGCAGAGGGTATCACTGACAGATTAATTCTGTCGGTATATTCCAGAGAGCTCTAAAACTGTTCACTTTTCAATTGCATTATTCAAGTTATCAATTACATACGGGATCACAGACAAATTAATTCCGTTAGTTTTTTCTAGAGAGCTCTGGAAATGTTCCCTTCTTAATTACAATGTTAATTATTGTTTTTTACAGATGGAATCACCGACGGATTGAAAAGTCATCGTTGATATTTGGAGGGTTTCTAAATTTTTTTGATTAAATTGAAAATTTAAATTAAATGTTACAGACGGAATCACCGACAAATTGAAAAGGCATCGATGATATTTAGGGGGTTTCTAAAAATTTCTTATTAAATTGAAATTTAATCAAAAATATTATAGATAGAATCACTAACATATTGAAAAATCGCTGGTGATATTTAGGGGGTTTCTAAATTTTTTTTATTAAATTGAAAATTTAAATTAAATATTACAAATGAAATCACCAACGGATTGAAAAGTCGTTGGTGATATTTAGGGGGTTTCTGAAAATATTCGATTAAATTAAAAATTTAAACTAAATAATATTGACAGAATCACCGCCATAATGATTAAAAATATTAATATTTAATTATCCATCTATAAAATGCCCTAATAATAAGATCAAAATTCCTCATTTCATAACAGATGCCCCTCTTCTTCTTCTTCTTCTTCTTCTTTTTCTTCCATTTTGTAAAAAACATCAACGTCCCTTTCTTTCCTTCTCTCCTCAACTGCTTCCCTTCTCTTCTCTTCTCCTCCACATGCAATTATGTCTTCTCCTCTCGTTTTATTTTCTCTTCTTAGTTTTTTTTAATTAAAATGCATTATGATTTTTTTTTTCTTTTCTCTTCTCAGCTTCTCTTGCAATTAAATTAAGGTAAGATTTTTTTCTTCTATTTTTTGTGTTTTTTTGCATTATATTTGTTTTTCTATTTTATTTTTAAATTCTCCTATTCTTAATAATTGTATGAATATTGTTGTAAGATTTTTTTTCATACGAGATCAATTTTGTTAGATTTGTTTTCAATTTTGCTGTTCAATTTTAGTTAAATTAATTCATTTGTTACTAGATTAGAGGTTTTGAAATAGGTTTTTTAAGTTAGATGAGAATAGTTTTTATTTGATTTATTTATTTTTTGTTGTTGTTGTTGTTGTTGTTTATTTTTTAGTATTATTGAGTATTACTATTTTTCTAGTTCTGTTAAATAGATTTTCTTAAAATATTTTTAAATAATTACTAACGGTATTACTGACGGATTAAGTCTGTTGGTATATTCCAGATAATTAAAAAAGAATTACTACAAATATACTTGTGCCATTATTTAATCATTGATGAAATTACATATGATATTTATGTCGGTTATATAGCAAACTTTTCAAGAGAAATACCGACAAAATAAAGTGGGTAAAAAAACTTTTAGTGTGCTTTTCTCGATAGTAAATCCATCAGTAATTTTATTAATGACAGACTCACCAACATACCAAAAATTACCGACGGGGTATTTTCGTGCGTGAGCCCGGCGGTAAATTCATTGTCGATGGTACTGATGGAATGATAGTATAAATACTGATGAAAAATTCCATTAGTAAATCTAAGAATTCTGGTAGTGTGCGATCTCTTTCGTTGTCATCATGTAATGTTTCATAGTGGCGTTAGAACCTTATTGGTAAGCTATTTTCGTTGGTGGAACAGTGTTCATAGTGGAGCAACAATGAGTCTCCAACAAATGTTTTTTTCTTACCCTTCTGAGTATAATATTGACAATTTATTTTTTATAGATAATTATTGTCATTTTTTCCCACTTTATTTATCATTGATTGCTTTAAAAAATATATATATTATTAAATTAATTAAGTTTATTAATCCAATCAAATTAATAACTTGTGTCTCGAATTTTGTTTTTTCTTTAAAAACACTATTAATATCACCTAAATATTATTTATATATATTATAAAAAAATTGAGTAGTACCGCAACATAACATAGGATACCTATCTATCCAGGGGTTATCCATACATGGAAACCTTGGTCGTGTATAAGGGGAATGTTCTTCTCATGTAAAAAACATGTCATAGCTGACAAAATTGTTCATGGCCCGCAATTGCTCATCTGACTATGGTTAATTTTTTTAAAAAAATATCTACAAGCATATATATTTTAGATTCGAATCCTCTAATATTTTTAATAATATAACTAATCATATTTCAAAACTCTCTTTGAATTAGATTGGATAAATAAGATAATGAATTAAGATGTTGGCATTTTTATTATATATTAAGGGGGCATTTGTGTTTTGCATAAATCTTTTGCTGATTCTTCTATATTTCTTTTGGGTTAAATCTTTTATAAGAAAAATGATTAGTATAAAATATTTTATAATTAGTTTTTAAACTTTGTAAATTTATTAAGAAAATATTTTTAACTCATGAAATTATATAAATATTTTACGAATAAGTATTACACACACAATATTATCTAATAATTTTAATCATTATTATTCTATCAGCACCTCGTCACCGCTACTACTATCACTTTTGTCATTATCATCATCATTAATATCATTGTCATTATCACAACAACCACAACTAATATCATCATCATCATCATCATCATGATGTTAATACTATTGTATTTTCATATCATCACTTATAAAACATTGTAAAAAAAATCATAAATATATTATAAATTCTTTCCATTTAAAATGTTATACAAAAAATATTTTACATACAAAATTTTTCATTTATAAAATATTTTATACAAAACAAATGCATTTGAAATCATGTTGATTTAATTTAAGTTTAATAATATAAATTTAACAAAACATGAAAAAGTATGATAGAAGAGAACAAGAGCAGATCTCAATTAATCCAATTTTTTATGCTAAATTCCTATACGAATTGATGTGTCCACTATCAATCTATAGGTGATGAAATTTTGGATCAAGAAATTAAATTTTAAATGCTCTCATATATTACTCAATTTTAATGTTCCCATAATATTATTCTGTTTCCTTTTTCTTTTTCTCTGCTGATATTGAAACGTTCCCATATTCTTAAAACTTGACTTTTGAATCAACGGGCCATCTACGAAATTGAAAGTGTCGCTTTTATTAAATAGAAAACAACTAATGAATTTACACTATAACTAGTTTTTTCTTTTCCTTTTTAGAAAAACTCTTCTTAATAATCTCGACTTCGTTGGGGTCGACCAGGATGAGTTCTCACCGAGGCCATCATCTAGAGGAGATGATGATGTTTTCAAAAACATTAGTCTTAAATGATTTGAAGAGAAGAAGAAGAAAACATTGTCTTAATTTAAAATCAACGCTAAACATTAATTAAAAATTATAAGAAGAAAAAACTTTTAAGAATACATATAAATTATCGAATCATGCAGTGATTTAAAATCATATTATCCATTTTGATAATCTTACTGAAGTTCATGTTTGTTTAAATTGATTATAGTGTCATGCAGGTATACAAATTTATTCTTGCTCATGGGTACATCCAATAGGTTTTTCAGTATAGTTTTGAGTAATCCCTAGTTGGATTTTAATTATAAATCACTAGGAAGAAAATCAAACGGTAACTTTTATGGTTAAGGAAACTGATTCCCAAAACTAGTAAGAATAATAATAATAATAAATACCCTAAGTAATCCATTGATTAACAAGATGGAAAGAAATTAAAGAGTGGTTTTCATTTCTAATTTTAGATGAGATGAAATTCTTAGGTTAGTTTAACCAAAAAAAGTATAACAATTAGGGAAGAAGGACATTTATTCCACAAATATCACTCCAAACAAAAAGAATTTTCAATTTCCTCATCTATTACACATAATTAATCGTAAAAAACAAATGAGTCTCTATTTGCCCCAACACCAATTCTTATCCTAAGTTTTAATGGTGGGGATTGATAGAAAACCTTTACGGAAATGGATTTTTTTGTGATTGATGAGTTTTATACCTGGAGTTGTACATGTAAAACAAATTTGTAATGAAATAAAAAACACTCTAATACTTAATTTAGTATTTGAATTTTGGATGCTCAAGTTATATGTATAAAATTCAAGAAGATGAAAGATGTAATTTTTATATATAGAGAAGAGATTTATGTTCTTTGTGTGTTATCTATGAGAAAATACTAATTGGATGTCTTTTAATATTGATGAAATGATCTCTCTTTTTTTCTTCTTTGCTAAACCTTATAATATATAGTTAAGAAGATATCCGGAGAATATCTGTAAAATATCTGTAAAATACATAGAGTATTTTGTATAGCTCACTATGAAAGTTGTATTTTTTTTTTCATTGTAATTTTTATTGGGTAAAGAGAGAAATTAAAAAAAAAAATTTAAAAAGAAAGGGTAACTTGGTTAGGCCATAGACAAAACAGCTAGATTGATTAAATGGGCTGCTTTTGATTTTTTTAGTAACACAAACTAGACTCGCATGATAGTGGACGGTGTCCTTGCAAAAAAAAATTATTAATTTTGAAGTTTATAAAATAAAATCATTGAATTATATATAAGGATGACGTATAGGGTGTATGTATATTTTGGTAAAGAGGATTTAGGAGCATAAATCAATTCATATTTTCCAAATTAGTAATTATAGTATCGATTATTATATTCTTTTTATGTATTCTGGGAGCCTCAATCTTCTCTCCAAATAATTCTAAGAATATATTTTCTTACGTCAGTTTAATGTGTTCATAAAAATCTCTAACCGGCTATGATGAGATTTAGAATAAGAAATTCAAGAAAAAAAAACAAACTTCATTAACCACTTGATCGACCTCTTTGGAGCTACCAATAGCATCATACTAAAAAAGAAATAGAAATTAAAATAAATAAATAAATAAAAATACTCCAATTATGATCATTAACAAAACCATACGTATTGATTTCACACAAAAACATTTTTTTTATTTTCGCATTAATATTATTCTATGAGTATGAATTATTACAATTTTGCTCATCCCTCTCCTTCTCTAAGTAAATAATATTACATGTGGTAAATCACGTGTTTAACTGCCTTAACTACTTTAAGTTATTACAAATTACATGTCGGCATCCAATTATCCCACTTGTGTTGATGACGAGGGTCCGAAGAGAAGAGCACAATTATGCCTCAAAAACCCATCAATCACACATCACAGTGACTTATGAACTACCGATTAATGGGAATAGTTAGGAAACATTGAATTAATTACTTTCAGCATAATTTGCATTACAAAAAAAAAAAAAAAAAACACATTGCTATTAGGTCAAGACAGCTGAGAGACTCATTAGACTGCCTGATTACGTAATTATGGAGCAATATTCCCGTCATTAAAGTAGAAAACACATTAAATTGAATATTAAAAGAAGAAGAAAACTAGCTAAAACAAAGCCTATATATTGAATGACAGGCTATGGGTGTTAATGGAATACAAAGTAATTTGTTTTCAAAATAGCATCGGAGAGAGATCCTTGCTCTCAGTCCACTGAAAGGATAGCAAATAGGCATCGAAGGGTCTGACAATCAACTTAGTAATTAGTGATATAATGACCTGTATATTGACTATATCCCAATCCTACCAACATCTCTTGATGGGTCAAGTGCAGCTAAATTATTGTTCCCTTTTTTTTCTTCAAAGACACAGCAAAACTCTTTCAAAAAGTCGATTGCGGTTGGTATTGAAATACAATAGGGAGTTCGATGTACTTGTTCTTAGTGAACGCCCGCTCAAGCCGACTGACGAATTCCGTGTTTGATGACTATTTTTTTTCTTTAAAATACTTTAAAATAATTTTTTTAATTTATAATATTAGCACAGTAAATCATCTAAAAACATAGAAAAAAACACTAATTTTATGTTTTTTCATGTAAAATACAATTTGTTTATTTATTCAAGCTCTTGTGCGTTTAAAATAATCATCAAGAAATTAGACCCATCCTGAAAATGCTATTTTGATTACAGCACTCTTATCAAGTATACATTTTTTTTTATACTAATATACTCAATGATCTATGTCTTGATGGTATCCTAACTCGGAAAATTTTCAGTGTAAAGTACATTAATATTTATCTTCATAATTCATAGAATAAGATTGGACATATGTAACCATCTAGGTGGTGGTCCAGTGGTAGAAGCTTGGGACCAAGAGGTTTGCTCCCTACCTGGTCTCAGGTTCGAGCCCTGTGGTTGCTCATATAATAGCCACTAGAAGTTTACATGGTCGTTAACTTCAGGGTCTGTGAGATTAATCGAGGTGCGCGTAAACTGGCCCGGATACCCACGTTAAATTAAAAAAAAATTGAGCATGTGTTACGAGATGAAAATTTCGAAGATGATGTGATTGACTAGTCTATTGACGCAAAAAGGACATACCATTGGTGGGCGAATCCCAACGGGTGGCGGATCATTTTCTTGTCTGCCTATTTGAAGTAAAAATATGTGCAGAGAAGGTTCAGCCCAAATAATGGGGCTGGACTCGCTTCTGGACTTCTCTAATTTTTAAATGTTTTTTTTTTTTTTAGAAATATATTAAAAAAATTAATTTTTAAAAAAATTTATTTTAAACCAATACCATCCACAGATATAAAAATAAACTAAAAAAACAATTAAGTTTTCTTAAAAACACAGTTAAACCCTCAACGCCAAACCATATTGTAGATCAGAAGAATTTTAGGCACGAAACTGACAAAAGAAGGCATCAAATTCAATGGCCGGCCATTTGCAACCTTTTTTCGATGGCAACAGTTCTCCTAAACCATGAATCTTCGTTGTTCACCTAATTTTCTAGGCCGAACTCGAATTTGACTAGTTTTACCAGTCCTCCATTTCATCCTGTTTTCTGTTTACAGGAGAGGTGATTTCAGAGATTAGAAGATTAGGGCAGCCCTTATGCTTCCCTGTAACCTTGCAGTTCACAAACCATAGCATATTAACGCGGGGAACAGCTACCAAATCGTGCTCTTAAAACATGTCACCGCTCATGAAAACCTCGCAATAAAATATAATCTCCTCTGAATTCTATGATGAGATGGATGGTAGTCATATGAGAGAGAAAAACCCCATCTCAGCAATTAGTGGCTAAGTAACTTGGTCCGTGCCAACACAGTATTGAAAAACAAAAGCGCAATACAAGATTTATCAAGCTGTGACGCTGGAACACACAAGGACTAACCCAAGCACAATGTCAAATTCCACAACCACTCACTTAGGCCCGGCAAATTTGCCCATCATCTTTGCAATTATAGGAGCCACCTTGGGGTTCCCTTGATGCTTAGCAAGATTAGCTGGGTTCTTCATCACTGCAAAATCATCACCCAAGAGCATGAGAACCATTGCCATACATGTAAATTAGAATTCTACAGGAAAATAAGAGTAAAATTTATCAAAGCAAAGAACCCGAGTAGCCATGCAGGCTGCGTAGGGGTAAATGGTGAATTAATTATACAATGTTTTGCGAGTTGCTGATCTTATTTTCTTAACATCCTTAAATTCTGTTTACTCAGGCACATGTTTCACATGGATATCTTTCTATTACCCTAGCTAGATGAACATGACTACATGAACACTCACAAGACCAATCAGAATCAACTACCCTAGCTAGATGAACATGATTACGTTAACACTCACAAGAGACCAATCAATCAGAAGCAACTAATTTGTCGGGACAACCACAAAATACAGACAAAATATAAAGTGAGAAATTCCTACCATCTTGAAGGGCAGCCATTATTTCCGGGTCACTAAATGCAGCCATCAATTCAGGGTCCTGCCAAAACATCATCAAATAAAATACACTGTCAAATGGCAAGCCAAACCATAGAGCATTCACTGGCTAAGTGATTAAATTATGCACTGTATGCCTTACATAAAAGCATGTGTACAAGTACATTTGAGTGTGGGAGTGGGTGCAGAAAATGCAATCATATCATCAAAGTAAAATGCATAGCTAATTTTGTTTGTACTTGGCAAAAAACAAATTGAAAAGAAATTTTACATGGGAAATAAAGATGTTTTTATTTTTACCTGGCCAAAAAGAAAATTTGACAAGAACACACTGCATGTCCTTGGAAGCACTGTAAACTACTATTGTATATGATATAAAATGGCAAATCAGCAAAAAGTTCAATAGCACTTACATTCAATATTTTGCTGAAATCAACATTTCCAGGCATCCCTCCTGGCATGGCACCCGGGAAGCCTCCAGGCATCCCTCCTGGCATGGCACCTGGGAAGCCTCCAGGCATTCCCCCGGGCATACCTCCAGGCATTCCCCCGGGCATCCCTCCAGGCATGCCCCCGGGCATACCTCCAGGCATGCCCCCGGGCATACCTCCTGGAAATCCTCCTGGAAATCCACTTGGCATGCCTCCAGGTTTTCTACTGGAAGATGATTGCTCTTGCTTCTTGGCCTTCTCATACTCAGCCTTTAAACAGGAGAAATTAGGTCACATGATGAGAGCAAGCTAATATGTCAGGAGGATCGTGATCATAGTTACCTGAGCTTTAGCACGACGACGTTGTCTCTCACGCTCAGCCTTTCTATCCTCCCTCTCTTTGTGTAGCCTTTCATACTTCCTGCGGTGTTCCTCAATCCTATGAGCGTTTGGTTCAACCTGTGTAACATAGCAGTTGCAGTGATATGGCAAAACAAATATTAAACAACGCACCAATGAGATTTTTCTTTTAGCATCCCAGTCATGTGAACTAAAAAAGCAAGCAACCACACATATCAACTTATAACTTATTTTACAACGCCATGGCCCAGCTAGTCAAACAATTAAGTTGTTGGTTCCTAATTTACATGGTTTGGTGAATTCATGGCATTGAAATTAACAATTCTGAAATTGGAAGCTGTCAACACTTGAACCCAAAAGATGGATTGAGACTGTCACACGTTCAAAAATCTACAGTTACTACATTATCTCTAATGAAACAATAAATGCACATATGAAACAATCTCGTTCCCAACCAAAACTAAATGATCTACAATTACTAAAATAGTTGAGTTCATCAGTCCAGGGGCTAGCGAGATTTAATTGGTTCACTCTTAGTTCTTAAAATTAAATTAATGGTAATCTTATTTCACATCATAATTATTAATTCCAAAGAGGGAAGGCAGGCGAATCTCCTGCATGTATGCTCCATATTCCAACTACATTCAGCATGAAATTTAACATGCATTTGTCTACTACGCTTGAATATCAAGCATTTCCTATACATGGAGAACAAAATGTAAAAGTTAATATCATACTGTATTTGAATAGTTAGCATTTCATAAATAGTTTCCATTGCTTCCATCATTTTAAATTTGAAAGTACTGAAAATACACCAAAAAGTACAAAACATGCACGGAGAGAGAGACCTTCTTAAGTACAGCACTTATCTCCTCATCGTAATCTAACTTTGATGCCAGGTGGAGATCCTTAGCAGCATCTTCCCACTGACCAAGCATTGCTCGTGCCATGCCACGGGACTTATATCCCTTAGCTGAATCCAGGTTAATCTGAAGTAACTCTTATAATTCATAAATACTATAAAAAGTATCCTCTCATACAAAAACATGTACAAGTTATATACAGATGCAAAAAGTGTAAATAAATAGGGAGGCAACAACCTCAAGAGCAGCATTAGCATCCCGGATAGCAGCATTGGGCCTCTTCATTTTGATGTAAACAGTAGCTGTAGAGCATCGAGAAATCACAATATTAACAACATTGAAGAAAATGTACAAACAAATCTAATGTATACAATTTGCACACTATTCAGGAAACCTTACAAAAAAAAAACACAGTGATCATGTACCTCTTGTTGCATACATTATTGCAGATGTTGGATTGAGTGAAATTGCTTCTGTCAAATGCTCAATTGCTTCCTCCAATTTACCTGCATAGATAGAAACGCCAAAATTACATACACGAATCTCACCATAAAATTTTATCGACTTAAATTAGATGCATACTGGACACGAATAGAATCAAAATTTCAGCATATTATAACAAGCACGCATGAACTCATAGGCAAAGCTTGTACATGATAATACCTTCAGAGATAGCTTCCATGGCCTTAGCCTTGGCCTCTTGAGAAGCATCACGACTTTCTTCTGTAACCTCTACAGATGGGTCCCCCATCTACAAATAGTCAAGTTCATTATCAAACAAAACAGCCACAACAAATAGAAATAAGAAAAACTAAAATGCAACCAAAACACACCACGCCGTATGATAATTCTTAAAAAAAAAAAAACCTTCTGTGGAGGATCATTATCAGGCTCAACAGTCTCGCCTTCGAGCTCAACATCGGATTCAATTATCTCCTCCTCCTCCTCCTCGACTTCAGGTTCTCCTTGTGACTCTTCCTTCTCCATTTCCTCATCACTCTCCTCGACCACATAACTCTTCTACGTTCAATCCAAACAGATTTCAGTTAAAAAGCATCGAAATAATTAAATACAACAAAAAAAGAAATTGTACCGATTTGGAGTCGTCGTGCTTGTGAGCACAGGCAGGGAGCTTAGCACCAAGACTGAAACGAAACGTTTCGAGAGGAGAGGAGAAACACGATGAGAGACATAGAAAGTGAAATGATTAAAATATTATAATGAGAGTAGATATTATAATACCTTTCGAGGTAGTCGTGGAAGAAGGAAAGAGAAGGATCGGCGAGGATGGAAGGATTGGATTTGCACTGTTCAATAAATTGCTTCAGTTCTTCTAGTTTTGTTGCGTCCATCATCTTGATTTGGGGAGTGGGCGTCGAGGGTTTTAGATCTGGGGTTTCTAATTCCGAGAATGGAAAGAAAGAGATGAGAGCAAGTAGTCTACACTCTACACTATAACTGGCTTGACTTCGATAGCGTTAGGCATCATCTGAAGGGCGCGGGCAGTGGGCCTGATGTCTCTCTAGGATATTACGAACATGGCCCACCCGTATTGACATTATTATCCTGTCCTTTAACCACATCATGTTGTGAATGCCTCCTCTGTTTACACGTGGTTCTTCTTTTTGAACGGTTCGAAAAAGATAATTTTGATATGAAATATTGAAACAGAAAAGGCAAGAGATGGAAAGAGGAAAAAAATCTGAATTTCAAAGAAAAATATCACTGGATTGATATCAAACAGTTAGCAATATGTTTGAGAAGGAGCGTACCATAGCAAAGAAAAGCAAGATTATTACAATTACAAGTAATATTATTCAATGATAGCTTGATTGCTTGAAAATTAATCTTTATTATTTATTATTACAATTACAATTACAATTATTACAATAACAATTACAAGTAATACTAAACAAGTGATAGATAATTTTATATTTTATCTTCCAATTTATTTGAGAATTGATATTTATTGTTTTATTTAAATTTTTTATATGAGATTATTATCCACCGTAAATCTAACTTACTGACTTAAGTAGATATTTTTTTTTTAATTTTTTTTAATGCTTGATTTATTAATA
Source organism: Populus trichocarpa (assembly GCF_000002775.5). Classification (NCBI taxonomy): domain Eukaryota; kingdom Viridiplantae; phylum Streptophyta; class Magnoliopsida; order Malpighiales; family Salicaceae; genus Populus; species Populus trichocarpa. The sequence continues at coordinate 13,623,788 of NC_037287.2, read as the reverse complement.
ATTAAACTTTATTTTTTTTATAGGCTAATTCATTTTCATTCAATTTTTTTGTTATCAAATAAAATTATTAAAATATTTTAAAAATATTTAGAAAATATCCTTAACAAGGGTTTATTTTTTTATTAGTTAGTCTTTTTTTTTATCAATGGTTTTTTTCTTGCTCATTTAAAAACAATATCATCAATGAAGAAATTTGACCTTGCCGCATCAAGCTTATTACGGAATTGGAGTTTCTTTTTCTGTTCCAGTTGAATTCTTTTGGAGTTTCTTTTCCTGTTCCAGATATGCACGCGTCTTAGGGTCTATTTGGAATAGTCTTTTTAGAATTATGATTCAAAAATTTTTTTTAAAAAAAAAATTATTTTTAAAATTATTATATTAAAATAATCTAAAAATATAAAAAAAAATTTACTAAAAACAAAAAAAATAAATTTTAAAGAAACACAATTTCACATCAGCAATTTAAAAATATAAAATTAAATTAAATTTAAATTTTAAAAAAATACAGTTTCTCATCAACGTTCCAGCGTTCCCAAACAAGGCCCATGGACCTGTTCCAGCTGAGGATGTGTTTTTTTATTTTTCCTGTCACATTCCCTTGACTGTAAAAAGACTAATGGGGCAGACTAGGATCGTACTGCAAACAGAAAACCATGGCTTCAAAGCATGGACTGATTGAAATTAGGCATTAAGACTCTCATTGCTGATGACTGCTGTTATCTATGGCTGAGATCGAACAAGCAGCTATTCTAAAACACAGAGCTAACCAAGAAATCATTATGGATGCAATCCAGTTTTGCAGATGCAAGTTTGGCACGCATTAACATACAAATACGATGGGCATCGTAATTCAAGTCTCACATAAGCTGAATAAATTATGAGTACACATCAACAATAATGTTTATATCAATGAGATATCAAATCCAGAGAGCGAGAGAGAGTTAAGAAAATCCATAAATGGAGGATATTCGGCTCCCTACGACACAATGCTCACGACATTGTTAACTCTAGCAACTCCATCCTGGTGGTTATAAATAAGAAATTTAGATTGCTTAATATAAGAGGGAAGCAGCCAACAAGACAAGCAATCCTGATAACCCAGTCCATGCCATCCTAGCACCACCATCCTTTACAGGAACTCCTGTACAGGTTATGACACATCAATAATGAACTTGATGGAAAACTGATATAGCATGTATAAAATCAAAATGATCCAAGCTTGCAAATTTTAACCACTGCTGCACAAGGATCACCAATCCTTGAGTGCCAGTTGTTCAGTTCATCGATACATTCTTGCAAGCATGTTCGCCGAGTTATTACTTAATAAAGTCAATTAGCAGATCTACCATACATTTTAAAATTAGTCATCTGGCAAATTAAAGAAAGTCAATCAATATACACCAGAAGCAATATCGCAAAGCACACACACAGACACTTTCATCTCAATTTCTTTGTTCTGCCAACACCAACCTTGAAGCAGCGTAACTAAATCCTTCATCTGGATGCTTACAAAGGGTTAGATAGGAAAAGGAACAGGCATGTTGAATACAACCAACAAGGCAGCAAATATGGTTATAACAATGTCCATTGTTCTTCTAACAAGTATCATTACGGCATTCAAGATTTTACTCTCTTCTTTTTCATCATCCTCATAAACTGATTGACAACCAACAGAGACAAAATATGAGGTGTGCTCCTCGAAAACGCGTGTTTGGTGGGTATAAACTAAATACAGTCGAAATCGGTGGAACTGAAAGAGCTTCGCTACGCATCATCATATGAACTCACCTTACAGTATCCTAAAGGATTCAATTATGACACGTTAATTTAGCAGCTTAGTAGGCATACTATTTCACCAAAACAGCCTAAACGTGAAGGCGCTTCACAAATTAATTACTGACCAAAAATCAGAGACAGCCTGGCACTAAAACGTCATAATCTAATATCTTTTTACTTTCGATATTATCACATTTCAGCCACAAAATAAGTCACATTACCTGGAGGCGTGCCGGTTGGAGTTGAAGCTGTAAAGAGTTGCAAAAAAAAAAGGGGGGGGGGGAGAAAATAATCAGTTTCATGATCAAGAACGTCAATTGAAAAATAACATAATACCCCCCCAGATGTGTAAATGAAAATGACAATATTAAGGAAATTTGAAGAAAATGAACTGAAAGACAAGAATCAATTTTTAATTTTCAGTTTATCAGAAACAAAATTAACATGATAAATCAAGTTGGGATTTCTTGAACCCCAAAGGGTCAAAACTATCAACGTGCGAATTAACCCCATAATTCAACAACTCTCAAGTCTTTACCCAAAAAAAAGGGAAAAAAAAAAACAGATCAAATTACTTTAAAAAGATCCCTCAAACACAGAATCCGACATACCACCGCAACTAGTGAGATTCGTGGTGACACCGCATCTCTGGCTGAGATTGACAGCCTGAGTGACATTTATACCAAGACTCGGAAACAAATTGGGGTCATTATAGAGTTTGCAAAGGCAAGGAAGCTCCTTTGCAACTGCTTCTTTGATGGGGTTGCAGCAATTGTCTGGTGGAGTGGTTGTGGTGGCAAGGAAGGCTTGACATGCTGTTAACTTAGTTGCACAAGATGTAGACGATTCTTGTGCTTTTGTTAAAGTAGTTGTGCATGAAGAGAAGACCACTGCCATCACCACCACCATAGAAATCTTGACAGAAGATGCCATTTCGTGTTTCTTTTCCATGCCGAGATGAGAAACTGATTTGTTTGTTCTTTTGTTGTATATTTATAATATCCTTGTTATGTATTTGATAAGAGTAAGGGCACTACATCTACCACATCTTTTATAGATCAGAATATCATATCATTAGATCATCTAGATGGTGGTCTAGTAATAAAAACTTGGAATTAAGATGTTTGCTCTCTCTACGGTTTCAGGTTCAAGCCCTGTGGTTACTTATATAATGGCCACTAAAGGCTTACATGGTCGTTAACTTCAGGACCCGTGGGATTAGTCGAGGTGCGCGCAAGCTAATCCAGACACCAACGTTAAACTAAAAAAAAAAATATCAGATCATTAAATGCAAGACACGTAAATAAAATACAGAATACTAAAAAGATTGTGAAAGTTTATGGATTTGTTTTTCAATTTTTTTTCCTTTTTTCTTTCTTTCAATTTCATTTTTTTTCTTTCTTAATTTCATCACCAATTCTTTTTTAATAATTTAGTAATTAGAATGGTGATATAACCTAAAAAAATAAGTTAAACATCATTTAGTGATATAACCTAAAAAAATTAATAATCTAGTAATTTCTAGTTTTTTATTTAGAGTTTTTTTAACATTTCAAAAAAAATTATATGTCATGGTGCTTGTAATTGCAGTTATCACTCCACCATGTTAATAACACATATATAAGGTACCTATAGAGAAAAGATTTTATTTAATAATCAAATTAATATACAAGGAATCAATAAAATATGGTATGAGGTTTTTTTTTTTTTAGTTTAACGTGGATGTCCGAGCCAGCTTGCGCACACTTCGACTAATCTCATGGGCCCTAAAGTTAACGACCATGTAAGCCTCCAGTGGCCATCATATGAGCAACCACAGGGCTCGAACCTGAGACCACAGAGGAAGCAAACATCTTCGTCCCAAGCTCTTACCACTGGGCCACCACCTAGATGGTTGAGGTTTTTGATAGTTGGGAAGAACGATTTCATATAAAAAGAAATGATAAGTTATGGTATAAAACTTTATCAAAAGGAAATAGAGATTTTATTTATTAAATAGTCAATAAATAAGGTAATGATAAGGTGCAAAACCTTGAAATTTACGGGGGGAAAAACACATAAGATACTTGTAGAGTTTTTTTTTTTTTGAAATTATAACAAAAATTAAAAATCACTATAAATTAAGATATTTTTTATCGCAAATTATAATAGTAATTTTACTTTTAATTTCTCATCTTTTTTTCATGAGCGGATAAATGTTTTTTTAGCTTTCTTTTTCTTATCATTCATTACTTCTTATCTCTCTTTTTTTAACTTTTACAACTTAGATCACGAAGAGAATGAAAGTGAATCGGACGAGAGGAGAGATACTTGGGTCTGGCAACCACACTAGGTCTAAGCACTCATGTCAAACCCAAGCGCTATGGATCTGGAAGCACACCGAACCCAAGCGACATGTGTTTGGGAACCATATCAGACCCAAGCTACTTGGGTCTGGCAAAAACGTTAGACCCAAGTAGGAGGATTAGAGATAGGTAACACAAAAGTTTGGACAACAAATTAGTAGGCAAGACAGGAGAACTTTAAGTATGTTTAATCAACATTTTATTAAAGGATAATAAGTATATCATTGTGTTGTTAACAAGAGAAGCTTGCAAGCATAATTTTTCTTTGTTCTTGATCAGAGTTTTTTAAAGTTACAAGAGCACAGGCATGTATCTAACAATTGGTATCAACATAGCAGAATTTAGCTTAAATTTTGCATCTATTTATTGGAATTCAACAATGTTTAGCAAAAATACATCAAAAGTCCTCAAGGAATTATTAATTAGATGTCCTGAGACTATTCAACATATTTGCATGAGTATTTTGGTTCACAACAAAACCATTACCTTTGTCTGGCTCATAAAAGTTATAAAAATCCTAGGCGCCAAGCCCAAGTTAATTAGGTCTGACAACCATTCCAACAATTACAGAACCAAGGAGCTTGGGTTTGGCATGGTTTGCAAGATCCAAACACTCTGGGTCTAGCAACCCTGTGCAAGCATATTGTGGACTCAAACACAGTCCACTGTAAACTTGCACAGTGAATTTTCCAAGCTCTGAAAGCTTGGGATGGGTCTAATGTTGTCTTTCCATAGAAAGTTAAATTATCATTTTGCTCTTTGGTTGAAAAAATTACAATCCTAGTTATGGGGGTATTTTAGTATTTTTCATAGGCTCATTAGTCATTAAACGTTTAAGCGGGGGTATGATAGTCTTTTCATGTTATGTTGCAGGGTCAAAATATTATTCTATACCCAAGGTCAACAAAATTAAGACCTGTTGTCCAGAGATTTTTTTGACCTTTCACAAACTGTTAAATAATTCAAATACATCTTTAACCTTGGAATAGACAACAAAAAAAAGCTTTGCATATATGAGTATTTTTTCTATTTCACACTGTTTTTTTGTGTAATTTTCTATAATTATGGGGGGCATTTTGGTATTTTGATGTTGTTTTATTATTTTTAAATTCAAAAAGTTGTGTCGGACTCATGTTTACTTAGGTCTAGCAAACAGGTCATACCCAAGCAACGTGGGTCTGACATGGTTGTTAGCTCACATTACTTGGGTCTAGCAAAGAGTTGAGTGGAGGTTTAAAAATTAACTCACTTGGTTAGGTTTAATAACATTATTAAAACATTCTTCATACTCTTAATATTTTTTTACATTTTAAAAAAAATATTGACCCGTTGCGGAGCGCGAGCCAAAATACTAGTAGGCACTAATTAACTTCATACGTGGAAAAGATTGATTAAGTTAATAAAAAAATTTAACAACGAAATTGGTATGAAAAGTTTTATTATAATCATGGAATTAATAAAAAACGAGGAAAGTAGGTTAATAAAAAATAGAAAAGGTAATAGTTAACTTTATATATAGAAAAAAGAATTAAAGTAGATGTTAAAATTCCTAATGTAGTCACCAAGTACATAAAAACTCAAATGAAGTTAAGAAAAAATCAGGAAACGTAATTGATGAATCAATGTATTTTATACTCAATTTTATTTACTTAAAAGGCCCGTGAATAGAAGGGTCGAGAGAAGGATGATCCATCATGTACAAAATCTCAAATAAAAGTCAAAACTCGTGGAAAAAAGGTTTGGCTTGTTACCAAACCCAACTCATTTGGCCCTAGCTATGTGTTAGGCCCAAGCGCATGTGAGTCTAGCAAGATGTTAGACCAGACTCCCTTGGACTCAGCTATGCATTAGGCTCAAATGCATGTAGATCTGGTAAGATACGCTGGACCCAACATCCTTGAATCTATGGTCATTATAGATCCAAACATATAACATGAGAACTTAGAATCATCTTCTTATACCCTAGTTATGCAAAAGTCCTCTAAAAGTTAGTTATATGTCAATCAAACATTAATGATGATTATAAAGGTTGTTCCCCTCAACATTAATGTTGTGTGCGAGATGACATAGAAAAACATCTTATAGGGACGTGGTATTCCCATCAACTTTAATATCATGTAAGAAGATTCAATATTAATATTGATATTGATATAAAGGACTCTTTTCCCACTTGGATATGAAAAAGTAAAAGACTTTTGACTCGTTGAGTGAAAAGAATAAGGTTCAAGGTACAATAGTTATAAATATTCTCTAAATCATCTAAGTAAAGGGTTCACGATCTTTATTTTCTTATAATATATTCTTATAACATTTATCACACACAGACTAAGAACAAAAACTCTTGTTCTATTTAATGCTTATTTATTACAATTCATTATTATAAAGTCATTGACTTAATTATTGGATGGTCCTTAATCCCGTCGAAATAGATTGTTTTGTAGGAATCAAGATCTTTGTCACTAACCCTCTATGCTCCTAGTTCTCCAGAATGGAAGATTAATATAAACGTGTGATCATTCATTATTTAAACATTTAAGTACCTAAATTCCCAAACATATTGGATTCTAGATATCACTAATTATTGTTGTACGTGGGAAAATGATAAAAAAAAAAATCCTTTGTTCTTTCAAAATCCAAGTTATTGGCAACCTTAATCACTATCAAATATAGATTAACAAAGCATTATTGAAATGGGACATGTCATAAACTCTTCTACAGTTGTTAGCATGCTTGTTATATAACAACCAAATCTAGTTATCTAACAAGCTCTACTCATGGAACAATGAGCGTTTTAGAGTATTAACAAGCAAATATAATTATATAAAAAAATCAAAAATAAAATTACAAAGTAAAAGATGATGTACCCATAACAAAGCTGAGAAAATAAGGGAGTGTACCCTGCAATCCATTAGGCAAGTCCTGTAAAATATGAAGCAGGGGTTGCAGATGAGACCTGCCAAATGATGTAGCTAATAATAAAAGGCTAGAAATATTATACAACTTCAAAGAATATCAACAAAACCACCAATTGAAAATTTGAAGGAAGTGTCAAACAATTGTTGCATGTCTGGAAACCCACCCACCTAGATTGGATACAGTCACTACGAGGTCAATTTCTGGATTACGTGCAACAACAAGTGCAAGACATCCTCCAAAAGAATCCCCAACAAGACAAATTGGTTTAGTCGAAGACGACGCATGCTCAAGCCTTATAGTTTCCAACAAATTTCACCAGTTCTCTAAAAGAATATATATATATTTCAAATGTTTTTTTTTAATTAATTGGTATTTCTGTTTATGATACTTTTAAGATAGTTTAATTTGTTTTTATAAAAAATAAAAAAATTATAAAAAAAATTATATAGCATTTCTATTTAGAATACTTCAAGGGTAGTTTAATTTTTTTTTATAAAAATATATAAAAAAAATTATTTGGGATACTTCAAAGATATTTTTAATGTTTTTTTTATAAAAAAAAATAAAAAAACCACATTATAAACATTGAGTGTTTGCACTGTGGATCACACTCTAAATGTTTAGAAAAGCATGAGGGTGTTGTCTTTTCCATTTTTTATTCCAAAAGTTGTTACAGCGTATTGGGTCAAGGCATGACCACCTAACCAAGCCTATTGGATCTGATATGGTTGTCAGACTCAAGGTTATTGACTTTAGCTTGGCTGCCAGACTCAATATCATTAGGTTTGGAATTATTGTCAGACCCAATACTATTGGGTCTGATTTAGTTAACAGACCCAAATCATTTAAAATATTATCTACATTTTTTATATTTTTTTAATATTTTAAAAAAAATTATTAACCCAGATCATTATACTATAATGCGTGATGTATGTAGAAATCAGCTAATGTGGTCATTAATTTTATTTTTTAAGTAGAGAAAGTTCATTGCGCGTCCGTTCACATTTCAACTGGAAAGCAGTCATACGAGAGTCTGAACTGGATCAAAAAATAGCGTGTTGAAAATTGACTTGTGAATCCGTTTTGGCATTGCTGGGAAAAATCGTTAAAAAGCAAGGAAAGTCGTTACGCAAATCGACAGTTCTAGCTGACCATTGCTGGATTGGTTAGGTGTTATGACCCCTTCAATTATTTAGATTTGTCACGATATTCACGATCGACGAAGTAAGAGAAAAAGAAAAAGAAAAAGAAAAAGAAAAAGGAAGGGACAGAGGATGACCTAATTGCAAATAACGCAGACACGGAGTGCTAGAATTGTGAATAGATGGATATTGACTCTACTCAGATACTGCATTACATTCGAAGTAGGATTCTAAGTTAATTTTAATGCAAAAAAAAAAATAGACATTGTATCATCAAAATTTTTAATTAAGAATTAAAAAGTTGATATATATATTTAATAAATTAAATAGGAAATTATATAAATAAATCATAAAAAAGATGTGAAAAATTATACATACAAATATTTATTCTTATATCACGAGATACTCTCGAAATTCTTTTCTATTATTAAATGAAAGTAAAATATATTTTTATTAAAAAAATAATAATTTAAGTTTTATAAAAAAAATTATTATTGTTAATATGCACGAAAGCTTGGGCTGTGTGTCTTTCCAAGACAGGAAGTTGCAAAAGTCGCAATCACATGCTCTGCGGGGCCGCCGATCTGTTGCACACTTCAAAGTCGCGGACAGGCTTATGATTTTTTGTCCTGTTGTTTTAGTGGAAAATTAGCAATTTAATGCATCATTTTCGCTTTCACTATAACAAACTAATGATTTTCTCCTTTTTAAAATGAAAATTCAGGTGTTAAAATTTTAGCTGTTGTGCACGAAAATGATTGGTTTTAATAATTATAACATCATATATATCACATCTAAGAATCATATTTTTTTTTTATTATCATCATCAAATTTGTTATAGTGAGTCAAACTTAAAAAAAATTCCATATATACATTTGTGGGGTTTAAAATATTTTTTTTAATTAATAATATATGAAAAAAATTAATATCAACTCTCTGTCAAATTATCGATTTAATAATTATTATTTTTTAATTTAGTTACATCATAAAAAAAAAACAATTGCTTGAGCCTTTTTTGAATAATTATAAAATCCGTTCTATTCCAATATAATATTTACAAACATTTTTTAAAACAAAAAAAGACAAAAAAAAAAAAACTTAAAAATGGAACAAACATGGACTGGACAGTGGGGTAAAAAGAAGAAACTCCAAGTCCATTACTTTAACCATTTGGACACATGAGGTTGATGCTTATATATGTATATATAAAAAAACCTAAAATAAATTTGAAAATACAAAATTAAACCGACCAAGATTTTTTTTATTGGCTTTTATTTGTTTTTTTTATAAAATATTAAGACTTAAAATAACTATCATTAAACTTTTCTCGTCGAAAGGAACTCGTAAATACCAAAATTAATCTTTTTAGTGGTCGGGATCCATGTAAACCAATGACTTTTTCTCTCTTCACTGGATTCTAGCAACTTTCTCTCTTCTCTTTCTAACTTAATGTCTAAAAAATAAAGAAAATAAAATTAGAGGTTTCACTTGGTTCTCGCTATTATACTAATTTTACTATTAAATAATTCATAAGTACTTTAGAAAATTCAACTTTTTCAAAACTCTGAAAGAAACAATTATATTTCTTACTTATATAGGTGATCCTTCATTAAAAGTATTTCATTATACCCCACTTGGTATACCTAGATACAAGAATCATTAGTAGCACTGCTCACCCTTTATCACACTATAACTAGCACCTCTTTCATTATAGAAATAAGTAAAACATAATATTTTTTAAGTGCTACTAAGAATATTATATTACTTAGTTTTCTATTTGAACCTGGATCGCGAGATCTACAATCAATTAAGTGTAGTTACTATTATTATATTTTTTTCATCTTTAAAGGTTTCAAGTCTATTCCCCTTAATTAATTATACACAATCAATTAAGTGTAGTTACTATTGATTCTACAATCAATTAAGAATCAATTAAGGTTTCAAGTCTATTCCCCTAGATACAATCAATTAAGCTCTCTTAATAAACTTTTGGTTAGCAGATCAAATCTGCAATATTCTCTTTTGACTTTACATAAGTAATAATAATTCTATTTACTTAAAAATTATAAGAAAAGCTTAGAAAATAAATATTCTTAACTAAGCAAGATTATTTTAAAATATTATTCAATTATCATGCATCATACCATTTTAATTTTGTTTAAACAAAAAGCATACCAATATAAATATAAATTTGTATAAACAAATTAAACAATTAGCACACCATTCATGATTGCAAATTTACATATATAAACTAAACAAATAACTTGCAGGATTATATGCTTGATTTAAACAAGTTTTTTTTATTGTTTAGTTCACAGGAAACACTATATGCATCAATTTAAAAAACATGTAAATCGACAAATAAATAAAATTATAACACAAAGATTTAACTATTCATCTAGTTATCATAAAGAATTATAAACTAAACAAAGACTAATAATATATGATAAAGCCTTAAAATTATTATCCAAAATTCACAAAAAAAAAAAACTATACAAGTGAGAAAAATTATGTTTAGTTTATAAACATGCAATATAATAAAAATATGACAACTTACAATCATAACAAGAAGACTAACATAGTTATTAAAAAAATATATAAAATTGCATAAATGAGTGAATCACAATCTTAGCATGCATACTAATGCATGAGATCAAACAAAATAAAAAAATAGTACTTACTTGTTGAAATACTTTAAAATTGGTTATTTTTTGTTGTTGTCAATAATTAATCATTTATTCTTAAGACTTTATTGCTCCAAACTCGGTGCAAAAGGACTTTATTTAATAAGCCTATCAAAATTCCAACAACAATTTCTTGTTTAGATGCACTCCTAAACAATGCCAACGAACAAAGAAAATAGTACTTAATTATTTCTCAACAAGAATTGAACCTAAGCTCCAAGTAAGGAGAAAATTTAGAGAGGAAACAAAGTTTTAAAGCCAGAAAAGTGTCAAATTTTGTCAAAACAATGCAAAAATAAACCACCTTCAAACACTCTTCTTCAACTCATTTTTATAGAGAATTTTAGAAACCAAAAGTTGATGGAATTCCTCACTAACAACTTTGATTACCCATTATAAAACCATAATTAAGTCTAAATATTTTTGGATTTACATTAGGTGACTTTTAAGCTAAAATATTTATACTATTGAAAGAGTTCTGAAAAAACTTATCAGATTCTAATATTCTTGGGTTGAAAGAAATAATTCTTCATGGTTCAAACCCAAGCCCAAATTTTAGTTGGCAAAAAAATAATATTTTATAGTTCAAAATATAATTTTACAATAAATTAACCAAGGTCCAACCCAAAGCCCATACTCAAGTTGCGCATGAGAGTGTATGTGTTTTAACTCAAAATCTACTTTGCCTAGGACCTCTCTCTTGTAGTAGCTTTGATAGTATTTGAGTTCAATTTAAAGTTCTTATCTTCCCACTATATAAACATAAAAAAGAGTTGTTTCTTTTTCGAGCTAGTTGAATAAAATTCTTTTACAGGGTTTTGAGTTTCATCAAAACATGTCAATTAATAATTTTTTGAGATTAGTTTTTTATTCACCCATATTTTATTTAAAACATGTTAATATTTCATTTTAAAGATTTTATGATGGAGATTAAATTACAACAAAGTTTTAACCTTAAAAATAAATGAAACTCACTTTTAACTTGACTTCAAATATATCCATTAACCATGTTTTTAAATAAATCTTCCAACACAAAAATCCTAATCTTCTAAGTTCATGATTTGCTAGTTGATCGATCAACTAACAATTAGTTATGCTATACTATACTGAACCCATAGACGATTTGTGCTGAGCTACGTGCAACCATTCTCAAGTACATGACATTCAGCATGAAGGTGGTGAATAATGAAACCTTTCAAATTATGATGAATATATATATATATATATATATATATATGAATTTGGCCTGGAAATGTGTTTGATTTATGACCGTTAGTTAGATAAATCATGTGTTAAAAGGAAAGCACATGATTGTACCTACAAAGTTATGCTTTATAAAAAACAATTTACATTAACTGAAGTCATAGCTCGTTAAACCACACTGAAACATTACTGAATTGGAATTCTTACCCAGCTAAAAGTTTGTATGACATGAGATTTATGTGCTATGCATGGGCTACATTTCAAATTCTGTCCAAAACACCACAAAATGTGAATTTTGTGGACTATTTCTCAATCACCTTCTAAATATCATAAAATTTTCAGTCGACGCATCGAAGCCAAATTAATGTTGTTCAAGTAATAGTCATACGAAAAAATGTATATATTTCTAAAGCACTTAAATAAGTTATAAGCCATACAGTATCGTGCTCTGGACCTTGTGTGTTTCAACAATGGGCTGAATAGATGCGGGAGAGGCTATCTAGTGAAAATAATTCTGATTATGGAAAAGGATGGAACCTTGCCGCTTCTGTATAAATAGAAGCAACAATAATTTTTAGACATCTCACTTCCACCCAGGTGTAAGTAAATTGTGGAAACAGGCTTGCCACTTGCCTGTCTAAACGGATACAATAATTAGTGCAAGCCTCGACCAATTTTTTGGCACCAAGGTGTTTTAGTCAGTGAAGTTAACCAACACAATGACATTAACATGTTGCTTATGGCTGATGTTGGGTGATGTGGAGTGGAAGGTACATAAACCAAGGATAACTCTGGGTGAACATGTGTTTTTTCTGGTTTGCTTATGGTTGAAATACGAGACATATATAGACATAGACCTAGGTAGATTATATCAGAAATATTTAATGCAAGAATCATCCAGAACCCTCCACTGGCATGTCTGTCTACATGATATGTAAAGTTTAATGCATGATTTTTTTTTCCTTTAGTTTCTCGAATAAAGAATCCTCAACTTGCTCCTTTTCACTTTCTGAATCAAGTGGATGTTTTTTTCTTGGTGTGTTGGAACTGAGGTTGATTCCTCTTTGGAGAATTGAACACGCAACCTCTCCTTAAAGGAGGAGTGTTGGTACTAGTGGAGCTCGAGCCTCGTTGATAAAGTAGATTTAGTTAGCATTCTTTGTTCATTTTAGGAGGTTAGGCAAGCATGTTTTGAAAAATATCTTCGTTAGTATGATGGACTATTGAGTATTTGAAGAAAGAGAAGAATTTGAGGTTTTCAGTTCTTTGGAGCTGCATCGTGGAAAAGCATGGCAGTAGTAATAAAGAATGAAAAGACCAAAAGGTGCAGAAGAAAGAAGGCGATCATGGGCATGTGACATCCTTTTTTTTAATCCTATAGAAGATAGATAGCACCTCTTGAACTCTTTATAACAATCCCATGCTTTCATTCAGGTCATTGAAATCATTTCATTCCTCTTCTTCAAAGACATGGCAAAACTTGTCTCTTTCTTAACGTTGCTTTCCTTTGCCCTCTACATGGTTGGCACGGCAGGGTCTGCCTCCAGCCCCACAGATTTCATCAAGTCCTCATGCAAGGCTACTCGCTATCCAGAGTTATGTGTCGGATGCTTGTCAGGTTATGCTAGTGTCATTCAACGAAATGAGCGACGTCTAGTTCTCACTGCCTTGTCAGTGAGTCTAGCCAGGGCTAGGTCAGCTGCAGCATTTGTGACCAAGATGACTAAAGTTAGGGGGATTAAGCCTAGAGAGTACCAAGCGGCGAAGGACTGCATAGAAAACATGGGTGATAGTGTGGATCGACTTAGCCAGTCAGTCAGAGAGCTTCGTCATACGGGTCGAGCTGTTGGTCGAGACTTTTTGTGGCATATGAGTAACGTACAGACTTGGGTTAGTGCTGCACTAACTGATGAGAACACCTGCCTTGATGGGTTTGCTGGCCATCTAATGGATGGAAATGTAAAGGTTGCCATCAAGCGCCGGATCAACAATTTTTCTCAGGTCACTAGCAATGCGCTTGCACTAGTTGATCGTTTTAAATCTAGACACCGTGCCAGAAATCCTTAGAATTCATCTGAAGCTGATGGTTCCTGTCGTGTGTAATCATCACGAAGCCTTACAAGTAAGGTTATATGTGTGGCCTAGTTTTGTGTTTGAGCTTGCTACTTGTATGTAAATGTAAGATAAATGACCTTGAGTTTGTAACAAGCTACTTCTCCTGTTACTGTTACCTCCGTCCTGTTTCTTGTAAAATAGTACTACTATGCATAACCCATCTCTCTCTTTCATGGTCCATGTAACTATAATTTGTGTCTTGATGAATTGCAGCTTTCACAGTTCATTGGAAGAATAGGGTGAAGAAATCAACCAGCTTGAATTTGCTTTGGGAAACCACCTAATTCACAATCGCTAGTTTTTGCCATCTTCAAATAATATTCAGCTTTATTGGACGTGAATCAGAACCCCTTAGGATTTAGGACACTTATTTTGCATGATATCTTCATGTTCATAAGTAGTGTAAAATTTTTGGTGAAATTACTAGTTGATTGAACCTAAAGAGAGTCATTTGAAACGTTATACGTTATCAATCTTGCAAAGTGAAACTCTGCCTAAAATCCCTCGATTCTATAGATTTAAAAGTTGTTTCGGAATTTTCTTTGTTTTTCTTATTATTTTTTAATTTCTTTTCCAATTAGGTTTGAAAGTTTCATTTAATTGGGATATTATTATTTAAGTTGGTTTAGTTTATTATTTAAATATAAAAATAATAGATATTTAAAGTTATTAAATTAGAGTTTCATTACCTGATTTCTATACGATTAGAATTATTAAATTAGATAAACAAATCGAAGTTAAAGCAAAAGCACCATTATAGATAAACAAATCTACTATACTTTTGACTTGCTTTGCAGCAGGGAGAACGAATCCGATTCTGGTAGATTTTGCAGAACACTAGATGCAATCTAAAGCATTAAAAGTAGTGGACGTCTCTTTGCAGTGCTTATCTTTTAAAATTATCCAAATTGTTTATGGATTTGTCTATAAAATATTCTGCCACACACAGTGAACTGAAACTGACAAAAGTAAAGCAGGATTTGTAAAGTCCTCAATGAAGGTAGGGTTCTGAAGACTAACACACAGCTAGGACCAATCAGAAGTGGAGCAAAATATATCATCTCAAAGTTAAAAAAATTTATTCCTCGTGCCCCTGGCCCTTGATGTTTCCAGTTTTGTTGAGATTTTCAAGTAAAGCATGTTAAGCTTGAGATTTTCAAGTAATGCATGTTAAGTGAAATTTTCAAGTAATGCATGTTAAGCTTGAGATTTTCAAGTCCTAGCTACAATAAATCCCCTTTTGTTAAGGAGAGACGGGGACTTCACATGAGATGAGACGATGAGGTTGAGTGTATTATTTATCTCATAATGGTGGCAAGTGACGCAAAGTATAGTGTAGATGAAACTAAGGTTTTTGAATTCCAATTCTAATATCATAATCCTAAATTGTAGAGAAATAGGTAAAGAAAACTCTAATATTATCTAAGAAATTTAATAACTTCATTAAAAAAATAGCTATTTATATAGAGATTAAACCCAACCTAACCAAAAGAATCCAAAACTAAATATAAAAAATAATTAAACTCTAAAATTAACTAGAAAAACAATTAAAATAGCAAAAATATATTCTAGCCTAATTCAAGGGTTTTCAGACCTCGATTAGTTACCGTTATTCGAGCCCCTTATAGAATTGGACTTGTAAAATTATTTGTCATAATTTGAGCCCGATTCAATAATTAGATCTAAAATTATGGCTATTTTTATCTGATTGTGCATTTGACGCGTCCAAGCTTCTTCGTGGGCTTTGCCTTGTCTATCTATCTGGTTCATAAACATATTTGCAACACGTTCCATGTTAATTCCATGTACTTGTGAAAAACTTGACCTCGAGTCAACATCAAATTCTAGAGATAATGGCTCATCATCATAATAAGATAAATATCAAAACATTAAAGGTTATGGAAATACTTACATTTTCTAGTAGATCAATAATAAAAGCATTGTTATTATTATTCTTTATTATGGTGTAAGGATCATATTTCTTATGATGCAGCTTACTATGCATCCTTACCAATAATATCTATTTACGTAAAAACACCATCACCATATCTCTTTCCTTTAATACTTTAGCACGACAATGTCTATCGGCAACCTCATTACATTTGGCATTGGTTTTCATCAATTTTCGCCTTATTTTATCCAACGTAGCTAAAACATCTATAGTCATCTTCTCGACAACAATGATATATCCAATGCCCTTTTAAACTGGTATGTCATCAATTTTCGCCTTATTTTATCCAACGTAGCTAAAACATCTATAGTCATCTTCTCGACAACAATGATATATCCAGTGCCCTTTTAAACTGGTATGAGATTAAGTACATAACTAGAACATTGTAAATACATAATCTCGGATGGTGATTATTAATGGCATCATGCTAAATATTGTTGTAAGCAAGAGGATGAATACATGAGTGGTATTGAGGTATGACACAACATATCATCACACCAAACCCGATGCAAGTTCATTCATGCCAAAACATGGAATATGAGCAACATGCACAATGGATTCAAAATATTGTAAGTATTTCATATATTTTGTAGTTAATATGTGATGTTAAAAATGTTTTATTTATGGGTTAATAATTGTATTTGTTGAACATTGGGTTGGCAATTTGTTACGGGATACTAGAGAAGTCGTTACTTATCTTCATAAGATGGAAGATAAAACATCTCATTGCTTCGACTCATGTCGCACTACATTTGAGATGCTTGGAGAGACGTTATATTTGGATGATGCCTTGTTGAAGGATGAGACGACTCACACATTAAGAAGTCGTGCTATTGATGAACTGACCCAATAACTCGTTATCGTAGACATAAATAAACTAGGTTATATGTAGAGAGTATAATTATGTTGTGTTATTTCTTTAGTTATGCATTTGTATTTTGTATATTTTTATGAATTTTATTATACTTCTGTATTTGTTTTGGACTTATCAAGTTGAGATTTTAACATTGTCTTCCATATTATGAACATTCAAACTAATTTTAGACAAGTAAGTAAAACTTAAAGTCATAAATCTACAAGTAAACAAGTGATTAATAACAACAAGTTTTTATAATTACAAAGTATGCATTTGTAGGTTAACAAAAATGATGACATTTATAGGTGAAAGAATGTGGCGCATTGTTATATTGCGTTATTGCAAAGATCAATCATTGTTATGATAAATGAGAAAAAACAATATTAAAATATTTCATCAATGTAAAGAAATTTTATTGCCATTTTTTGTTTTTTTAACCTAACAATAACCTATCCATTTTGGTTTTGTGATTTTGGGTTTGAATTTAGTGTTACTTGTGTTTAGGGATTATGAGTTTGTATTTAGGATTTGGGTTTTGGATTTAAGACTTTTGAGTTTAAGGTTAGTAATTATAAGTTTAGGTTTTGGAATTAAGAGTTTAGGATATATGGTGGGGATTATAGATTCGGGCATGAATTTAAGAGTTTAGGTTTATGGTTATGGATTATGGGTTTGGGTTTTAGATTTAAGAGTTTGGGAAGATTTTAGGTTTAGGATTTGAGTTTAAAAATTTATGATTTAGGATTATAGTTAGTGCTTATGGTTGAGGATTATGGGCTTGTGATTTGTATTTAAAGTTAATTTAGGGTTATGATAGTTTTGGGTTTGCATTTGGGGTTAATTTAAGGTTATGATAGTTTAGGGTTTGTGTTTGGATTAAATTAGGGTTAGGGTAGTTTAAGGTTTGTATTTAGGATTAATTTTGGATTTCGATTAAAGATGTAAATCTCATTTGCATGTTTTATATAGAGATGTGAATGGGATTCACATGTTTAAGTGAAAGACGTGGATGTGTTTTGCATCTTTGATTAAACTGTGTTATTTTTCTAATACTTTTCTTCCCTATGTTATCTTGCTAAAACTTTTGTCCAAGTGTGTTAAAAAGGAAAAATATCCTTAGCTAAAAGGGTCTTACATGACTTCTCTTATACATGGTTGTGTCTAATGTGTTATTGTTGTGTCTAATCACATTCAACATCATCATTTGTGTTTTATTTTTAAGTTCCCAGACTTTAAGGATTTTCTATCGAATTGCAAAATTTAGATTTTTTTTCTAAAATTAGCACAATTTTGAAAAATATATTTGTAAAATAACACAATTCGGTGTTGCTCGCCCATTCAAAATGAGAAAAGTTAAGTTCTCACATATGGAAAGTGCGAGAACTCAGGAAAATTTTGTTAAATAGGTTGCAAAAATTACAATGAAGAGAGAGGAGAGGGAAAAAAATGAATGAATGAGATCCCAGAATCACATTGAAGCTCTAATTATGATACCAAAAAAATTCAGCAACAATGATCGTAATAAACTGCACTTGTCGTTCAAATGCAAATAAACCACCAATAATCTTTGGACGACAAGTGTAACCCACTATATTACCATTGGTGATGTACTTTAGTATTATTGAATTTATTTTGTAGAGATTTTTCTGATGATAGTCCTAACCAGAGTTTATGTGTGCCTTCAAGATGTTTTTATCTCTCTCTCTCATTGTAATTCTTGTAGCCTATTTAACAGTTTTTTTTAGTTTTTAAAAGGAATTGAATTCTTTGCATTTTAGAAGGGCATCCAATATATGTTATTTTGTAAAAAATAAAAAATAAGCTGTGTTATTTTGTATATATTTTATCAATCCTAAATTCAGTGTTATAATTGTATTACAAGTTTTTAGAAATATAAAAAATTTATTTATGTTATTTCTCTTTTACCTGATTATCATTAAATGTTTATTTTGAGGGAGCAATAAGAAGAAGAAGAAAAGTGAGTGCAAGGGTGTAATAATTATATTTTGATATTATATTTATCTAAAGGACTGCCGAGCAGCATATATGGCACGATTGGGAAAACCCATGGTGATGAGCAATACATTCCTTGACCTTTTGAAAGAAACATACTCCATCAGTTCCTACATTAGTGTCTTATTTTCCTTCCTTTTTTTTTTAAACAATACAAATTTAAATGTCTACTGAAAAGTGATAATATAGCAGTGTATGATATTAAAATATTAAAAATATATTTAAAAAAATTAATTTATAATATTATCACATAAAAAAACATAAAAAATAATTTAAATAAAAAAATAATTTTTTTAAAAAACACACTCGGAATAAATATCTCACGTAACTTCTGTAATTTATACCTAGAATTTGTTTGGCAGTGTGGTTGCAGTTGTTTTTTAAATAATTTTTCATGCTAAAATATATATCAATGATATTTTTTTATTTTTTAAAAATTATTTTTGATATCAGCATACAAAACAATTTCAAATATAAAAAATATATTAAATTTTAATAAAATATTTTAGTAAATTTTTGAATTTTCTAGAAACGCGCACCGCGTTGACAAACGGTGTCTCCTAAAAAGAAAATGGAAATGTAAATACCCTTTGGTGAAATAGCCTTTAGGACATTTGATCCAGAACGGAGAGAGTCTATAATTGGTTGTGAGCTATCAAAATTCAAAACAAGGCCTGCCCAATCAATCAATCAATCAATCAATCAATTTCGTAGCTTGTCTTTGATGTTGCTTGTTTCGAATCTGCATTTTATGTCAGAGGTGATGTAAAAGCAGTGTTTTATATTATAATTGCAATTGTTTTTTTATTTTATTTTTAAATATATAAAAATTTTATAAAAATAATTTAAAATAAAAAAAATCAGTTTTTTTTCTTAAAGACACGGTGATACCGGAAAAGCAAACATTGAAACAGACAGGAGAGAAAAAGCTTGTGAACAATTTGACGGGTTGTGGCGGTTTTCAATTAAATACACACAGGGTTTGGTTTCTTTTTTTTTCATGATTTGATTAAGATTAGCAATCGGACGTCGATATGATATTTGTCCTCTTTCCATCACAAGTGATAAGTTCTTGTCTACAGTTCTGCTGGTTCATGAACTTTTGATATTATGGTGAGATAGAGTTTTCAACTTTTCTTTAGAGACAATACTATTGGCTAGGAATTTCTGACTGGGACCAGAGGCTAGAAAACTACCATGACCTCAAAATTTAGAAAGAGATGATTATGGGAACAGAGAGGCTAGAAAACCTAGGCAGGGAACTTAGCTGAAAATGGTAAGCATTCATTAAAATGTCTCTTGTTGATTAATCACGAGTTTTAACTTCTTGACGAATATTAAATTATAATTTAGAGGGTGCTTTAGTCCCGGATCTATGGAAGTTAGTCCGATAACACCTTCTTTGTTAAACATAATAAATAACGATGACGTCAAATCCACAATAAATAGAGATGAAAGACGGCCAGTACAGTTATAAATCAACTTGGCTATGATCTTAGAGGTGAGGTTTTTAATCTTCTCAATCTTGTTTTCGAAATAGACTCACCACATGCAGGACGCAAGAAAACAGAGATTTCTCAATCAGAACATGATTTTCTAGTGTGGAATAAAAGCAGTGGCATAACCTATCTAGTGCTTATCCATCCAAAGGCCGTTCATATGCAACTTCATCTTGACTAAGCCTTTCTAACGAATATCTTCATGATCTCATCATCCTCAAAATAAGGTCCCTCCTCCCCCTCTCTCGAGGAACCCTACGGTTGAGCCTCTATATAGTTTAGGCCTCTGCTCTCTCTTCCTTCTCATATTCAATAGAGTTACTTTGGTTCGAGAAATAGGACAGAAATGGAAAGCTCCTTTGTAGGCCTTGCTCTAGCGGCTATTCTCGTTATCCAATTCTCTACCCCAGTAAACTCTTCATGCTCAGCCACTAGACCCTCACCAAGAAACATAAGATATATCAAAACATCATGTTATGATACCACACTCTATCCTAAATTATGCTACCACACCCTTGCAATCTATGCAAGCACAATCAAAACAAACCCTAAACTACTAGCTAATACTGCCCTTCATGTGAGCCTTAAAAGCACCAACTCGACATCAAGGTTGATGAAAAGGGCGTCCAAGACTCCTGGTCTGGATCCTAGAGTGCTTGCGGCCATGTTGGATTGTGTAGAGGAGGTTGGTGATGCAGTATATGAGCTTCAAAGGTCTATTGAAGAGATGGATCATGCTGGCGGGTCAAATTTTTCTATGGTAATGAATGATGTGGTAACGTGGGTTAGTGCATCATTAACAGATGATGATACCTGCATGGATGGATTTGCTGAAGGGGCTGTTAATAAAAAAGTGAAGACCACTGTTAAGAGACATCTAGGAAGAATTGCACGTTTGACTAGTAATGCTTTGGCTCTTGTCAATAGATATGCTTCAAGTAAAGCTAACTTACCTTAACTCCTTATTCTGTCTCCTGTATTGGAAATTGTAAGGAATCCAATCCTAAGCCAGCAAAGCTCGTGCATACAGTAAAATTTAGCCTGAATTATCTTGTCTTCTGCATTTTCTCAGGATACTTGTTTTCAATAGATACTTGGCAAGTATGGTTTCGGCTTATATTCTATACAATAGTTATTTTGAGTTCAATTTCTCCAAAAGTCAATTGGGATGCTGTACAAGTCGGGTTTGGTTTCAGTTTCTTTCCTGCCCTCTGGTCTGAAACCAGCAAGCATGTTATTGGACTGCACTCTGTACAGGAAATACTTTCTTATTTGACCCATGCCGCGGGTAATGTATTTTTTTTTAACAAAAAAAAATTAGATATACTAGCTTTTTCAACATGTTTTTAACATAAAAAATTCTAAATATAAATTAAAAAAACAAGCATGTAATTAAAAAAATCAGAATTATTTGTGTAAATAAATAAATAATACTATTAATGATAACTAAAAATAAAATTTAAAAAATCAAAAATCATGTGTAAATCAAGATATTTGATCTCACAATATGAAATATTTACCCGATTATGCTTGTTGAATTTATTTATTAAAATTATTTACACACATTAGATTGGTTGAACAAAATAAAAAAGAAAACAATTATGCAGCATATATTAGCAATATCATATAAAAATAAATATTTTTTGAACTTTAAAAATAAAATTCATCTATATAGAACATAAAAAAAAATATAGATGAATAAGAATAATATCTTCAAAAAATTAAATACATACAAAATAATTTAATAAAAACCTCTATTCAAAAAAGGCTAAATAAACTAAATAAAAAATAGTAAAGGAAGGATATTAATTTAAACATAAATTAAAAAATTATTAAAAAAAAGACATTTTTAAACAAGATATTAATTAAAATAAAATAAAACCAACAATAGTCTATGTGCTGCAAGAGCATTTAAAAGAAATAGGAAAAGTAAACAACTCGAGTTATTGCTCCGATTATGTTTAATAAGTTGGTTTTATTTTAATTAGATAATAAAAAATAGACAATGATAGTAAATAAATAGTTTTTTTTTTTTAAAAAAGAAGATTACAATAACTTGGAAAAAAAACCTTTGAAAGCGTGAAATTTAATTAAAAAAAAAAAAATTGGCCTAAGTCAATTCAAGGTAAAGTAATGGACATATAACTTGGGTAATAAGTGGCGAATCAATCCAAATTAACTTGTAAAACTCGTGCAAAAGTCATGAGATAAGGATAACCTGATAGAAAATAAACTGAAGAATACCACAAAACAAATCTTAAAAAAAAAACTAATGTTAAATAATAAAATTTAAAAAAAAACGAGCCTAAAAAAGGATGTTGGCCTGCGTGAAATTTTTAAACTTATGATCCAGATCATTAGATTGGAAGCACCAACAAAGAAAAATCGAGAAATCAAATCCCTAGCAAATTAAACACTGAAGGATGAGATTGAGAAAAAATTAATTACATAAAAGGATCTAAAATAAATAATGGTAATTAAAAGAATGAGAGTGAGAATCAAAATAAAAAGTAATTTAGTAGTTAAATTGAAAAGAAAAACAACTCTAATGAAAGAAAAAAAAATCAACACAATGAGAACCAAATTGAAAATAATAATAGACCATAAATTTGGATTGAAGAATAACATACCATAAAAAAGCCACATATACCTCTAATCAAATCATTAATGACTAATGGATCATTTCAAAAGACCAAAATACCCCTACTCATAGCTTTTTATTTTTATTTTATTCTTTAAAGGTCATTAAAGAAATTCTACTATAATAATGAATAGTAATTTTAGTGTGTGCATGATATTCTCTACAATATTTTTTTTATATATCTTGTAGAGTTTTTGTTAATTGTTAACTAGTTTTTACATGCTTAAGAGACTTAAAACCTATTTTTGTTTAATTTTTTAAATATTGAAATAATTGTTCAAAATAATTCAACAATTTATATGCTTAAGAGACTTAAAAAATGTATTTATTCAATTAAAATATGTTAAATCATATAGTGAAAAAATATATTTATTCAATCAAAATTTTATCTTCCTATTTAAGCATTTTTTTATTTCACACAAATATGACTTTTTTTTTTCAATATCGTAGTTTTTTCAATACAAATTTA
Source organism: Populus trichocarpa (assembly GCF_000002775.5). NCBI lineage: Eukaryota > Viridiplantae > Streptophyta > Magnoliopsida > Malpighiales > Salicaceae > Populus > Populus trichocarpa. The sequence goes on along the minus strand of NC_037287.2, from coordinate 13,600,178 downwards.
AAGCAATTAAAATAGCAAATCATATGAATCTAAATATTTAGGGTTTAGAATAAAAAAACGTATTCTTTTAGACAAAACTCTCTTTTCATTACTCATTCATTTCCCTTTATTTTGACGCACAATGCTTTTTCTTGTTAAAAGTCTGGTTGTTCATATAAAAACTTGTCATGAGACGTAAAGCAGTTTTAAACCAAGAAACAATAAATAATATCTCGATTATTTCTATGTGATTGTATGAAAAAAAAAATTCAATTTCTATTTATAATTATTTATTAAATAATTGCTAATATTACCAAAAAGCTCTAAGATTATTTGAAATCTATAACAGAATTAAATTTTCTTAAAATGTCATTTTAATCATTTTATTTAAAGATAATTTTATTATAAAATTAAATATAAAAAAATGAAGGACAATTTAAAAAAAAAAAAAAGGTTGAGCACGCCTAGGTTGAAAGGATAAACCACTAAAATAAAATATCCAAACCCACTTGTTTTGTTTTGTTTTTTTAAATGGAGAACAACGCATCATCCATCATGTATTTTTGTTTTTTAAAAAGAAGTGGCTAAAACATCATCCATCATGGCATCTATAAGTTTATTTTTCAATCTCATTCAATGATCGAAAAAAGTGGAGTGTGAGTTTTCGAACTCCTGAAACCTAATTTTCAAGTTTCTTTTATATAAAAAAACTCTAAAAACATTATAAAAACCTTAATAATCTCAATTTCAATTTTAGAACATTATCTAATCATCCTTAAAAAACTGAATTAAATAAATATATATATGGACTCCACTCTAGTTTTTCTGACATGTTTAAAGAGCAAAATAATCACCATTATACTTTTTTTCTGAGACAAATCCATTAACATTAAAAATGATATTTTTGTGATAAAAATATAAGGAGTCAAAATCTTTCTTTCCTCTTTCTCTTTCAACGACTTTCTTTATCATCTTTCATAATCTAGTGACTAAAATAATGAAAATAAAGTTTGGGAATTAAAATGTCAAATATATAAAACTCCATGGACCAAATGAAAAAAAGAAACTATATGAACCAAAGTGAAGATTTTCAGTCATGGTTCCCTTACATTATAGTCCATAATAGGGGTGAGCAAAATATTTGAAAAACCGGAAAAAAAATAACCGAAAAAACCAAAACTTGAAAAAAAACCGAGCCAAACCGGTTCGAACCGGTTTTTGTCCTATAAAATCGAACTGAACTGAAACCGGTCGGTTTGAACTGGTTTTGGTTTTTTTTAAAAAAAAAATTCGGTTTGGTTGCTTTTTTTTATATAAAAACCGAATCGAACCGAAAATGATCACCCCTAGTCTATAATGTCTTTGAATGTAAGAAAATAGTATATTGCCTGACTTTTTTATATATATTTTATAATTATACTATGAATTTGTTATCAATCATATGGTGTTTTTGGCAATTTCCTAACTGAATCCTAGGGGTAAAAAACCATAATTGATTTGGAAGTTTGATGATTCAACAATCGAGATTTGCTTATAATTGGTGGCTAAAATCATTTAATACACATTCTTTGCTAAACTTGGGAAATCATCTATGACTTTATAAGTTTTGTAATTGATGAGGTTCGTGTAAAACTCCAATGAGATCGAGTTCTTTCCGAGGTTGATGGCTTATTCGAAAAGTTGAGAATATTGGTCTTAGACAACACAAATATCTGCACAACAAGGACAAGTCCCCTTATTGTGTCTAGGGGACCTTCCAGTAAATATAAGTTAGAACAAATGTAGAAGAACTCATGTAGAAGAAATGAAGCTTTAGAGGATGTGTGTTTATAGAATTTAAAGAAAATTGTTTGGAAGAAGAAGAAGATTAAAAGAGAATTATTAAGCTGAAGATGACTTATGTCGTGGTTAAAGGTTGTTTATATGCCTTGAGCTCAGATGGGTCTGTGTAAAGGGTAATATAGTATATATACATATGCCCAAGCCCCAAGTCCAATAGAACGCAATCAATTTGAGGTACTAGATGCTCGGATGAGCTTTTTGGGCCATTGGGGCTTTATTATGGCGCTTCTTGTGAGCTTTGCCTACAACTCTAGAACGTGGGCCAGGCGTAGATATGCCCTTCAACGACAAAACCATCTTTAATTGGGCTGTTACTTTCTAGAGCGTGAAAACCCAATCAGATTTGAATGACCCAAACGGTAAAGACAGACTTCACAAACTACAATGTGGGCAGGTTGATGGGCTTTGTCTTTGGGCTAGCCTTGGGCTGAGCTATTTGATTTTGATGCTTAAAGGGTGTGAATCCTGAGAGAGCAAGCAAACACGTCAAACTGGTAAATACGATTATCTGGGCCTGGATAAGAAGCCCACGTGGGGGGGCATATTTTAGGCCGCTTGGCATGATTCTTAGCCTTAAAGATGGATGGCCGTTTTTCATCATTTAAAATGGGGGTATTAAAATGGTAATTTAGGAACCACATACGAACGGAAAGATTTTTGTGGGCTAATATTTCCCTAAAACAATTCTGCTTTTTTTTTTTTTTTTAATTTTTCTTTTGTGAACTAAGAAATTAATCCTCTTTTCATGAGAATAAGAAAAGTAAGACCTCGTTGGATTTAACGCATGCTTAACTGTGGTCAGGAAATCAACAAGTCACATGCGAGCTCTCCACTCCAGGCTTCAAGTTTGGATAGGCTATTTTACGTTGGCCCACCCTGTCACAAACACCCGCTAATAGATATTCTGAGCTGCGTGGCCGCTTTAAAGCCTCTATATTTTATAAAATCCTGTTTTTTTTTTAATTATTATTTTTATATATTTTTAGATTATTTTAATATAAAAAATATATTTTTAGATTATTTTAATTATATAACTGCACTCTTTCATAGTTGCATAAAAAAATAATTGTGTGTTCAATGACATTTTTAACCAATATAATTTCTGAGATTCTTAGAACTGCCACGCTTCAGATAAACGATATCGTCAATGGAAAAATAAAATATGTAGGATAATAAAATATCACATATTTTCTTTTCAAGTTCGTCAATGGAAAAATTAGCCCAAAAAAATTTGAGTAATTTAGGTAATATCGTTAATTTCTTCAAATAAAGGGGCAAACAATACACAAGCTCAATTTTAAGCAATTACTCGAAGGAAAAGAAGAAAATTAAGTGGAATACAGAAGCCCGAGCCAAAGCAGAAGTGTTTCGTTATCCCCAACGAAACAAGCCCAACCACAACACAAAACCAGTAGAGAGAGACTCAAGGTAGGTCTCTTAACACAGAACAAAAACCAATCAAAATGGCAGCGGAGACAGTGAGGCTAACAGGTTCAGCCTCAGGTTCAAGCACACCCTGCAATTTCAATGGGTCTCAAAGAAGACCAACTCACCTTCTTGGTCTCCCTTCTTCTCGTGCTTCAATTTCAATCTCTTCTTCTCTCTCTCATTTCCTGGGAAGCTCTGCGCGCATTGCCTCACACTCTTCTAAGTTCTCAACTTCACGCCAACTGCGAGGGAGGAGGAGAAACTTCTCCGTCTTTGCCATGGCTGCTGATGGTCTCTTTCTGTTTCAGTTTTCATTATCTGAATTTCTTTGTTTTGGAGTTAGTTTGGTGTTGTGTGCGGGGTGTTTTTTGGGTTTATGAAGGAACCCGTCTGTGAAATACTTGTTTTTTGTATGTGTTTGATGAAATCGTGCTTGTCTTTTCTGTTTTCGCTACATATTTGGCAATGGAATTTGAGATAGGAAATTGCTTTTATTCTGTTCCTTTGCTTTTTCTATTTTTTAGTGATTTATTAATGGAGTTTCTTCTTCTTCGAGTGCATTAACATTAAAGTTTGGATTTTTTACTGCCATGACAGAGGAATTGAGTTGAGTATTCGGTTGGTTGAAAAGAGGTTGCTTGTTTTTTTTCCCTGTTAAACTTATGAGCTGTTGGATCGTGGATATATGAAAGTGCAAGGTTTATTTTTCCTGCGCATGGCCTTCGCTTTATATTTCTTTCTTATCACAAAGGCTGTTCGGACTCTAGCCTTTACAGTTTATGTTATCTGTATCAGTGTCAGAAGTCACACAACTATGCTGCTTTGTAGGTTTAGGTGACTGATAAGGTTCCTTCCTAGGATAGCTTCGTGATTTTGATTGATTGTAGAAGTTCTAGTTGCATACTGTCTGCAAGATTCAAATTTACTTTATTGAGTACGTGAGCTGAGGCACATGAATTTTAAAAATAATCTTTAATCTAGAATATGAATTTCCTTGTGTCAAATGATTGGTGCTTGTTGCAGTCTCCACATCTGGCTTAACATGTTTTCTACTTTACCTTTTTCCAGAGGCAAAGCGTACGGTGCCTTTGAAAGATTACCGGAACATAGGGATTATGGCTCACATAGATGCAGGAAAGACTACTACAACCGAACGGATTCTGTACTATACAGGAAGAAACTACAAAATAGGGGAGGTACATGAGGGAACAGCTACAATGGACTGGATGGAACAAGAGCAAGAAAGAGGGATCACCATTACTTCTGCTGCAACTACCACATTTTGGAACAAGCATCGCATCAACATTATTGATACTCCTGGCCATGTTGATTTCACACTTGAAGTGGAACGAGCTCTCAGGGTTTTGGACAGTGCTATCTGCTTGTTTGACAGTGTTGCTGGTGTGGAACCACAATCTGAAACTGTGTGGAGGCAAGCGGATAAATATGGAGTGCCCAGAATTTGCTTTGTCAATAAGATGGATCGGCTTGGAGCAAACTTTTTCCGAACTCGAGACATGATAGTGACAAACTTGGGTGCCAAACCACTTGTTATTCAAATCCCAATTGGTTCAGAAGATAGCTTTAAAGGAATTGTTGATCTTGTGAAAATGAAAGCTATAGTTTGGTCAGGAGAAGAATTGGGTGCAAAGTTTGCATATGAGGATATTCCAGCTGATCTTCAAGAGTTGGCTCAAGAATACCGTGCACAGATGATAGAGACCATAGTTGAGCTGGATGATGAAGCTATGGAGGGCTATCTAGAGGGAGTTGAGCCTGAGGAGGAAACAATCAAGATATTAATTAGGAAAGGAACGATTGCAAGCATTTTTGTCCCTGTCTTATGTGGCTCTGCTTTTAAGAATAAGGGGGTTCAGCCATTGCTTGATGCTGTCATTGATTATTTGCCTTCGCCTATTGACTTGCCAGCAATGCAGGGTTCTGATCCTGAGAACCCAGAAGTGACAATTGAAAGGGCTGCAACTGATGATGAACCATTTGCTGGACTAGCATTCAAGATCATGACTGATTCATTTGTGGGATCCCTCACATTCGTGAGAGTGTATTCAGGGAAGCTAAGTGCAGGATCTTATGTAATGAATGCGAACAAAGGTAAAAAAGAGAGAATTGGAAGACTTCTAGAAATGCATGCCAATAGCAGAGAGGACGTTAAAGTAGCTTTAACTGGTGATATAGTTGCTCTTGCTGGTCTAAAAGATACCATAACCGGTGAAACTCTTTGTGATCCTGATAATCCTATTGTGCTTGAGAGGATGGACTTCCCTGATCCTGTCATTAAGGTTGCAATTGAACCCAAGACTAAAGCTGATGTTGATAAGATGACGACTGGTTTGGTCAAACTTGCACAGGAAGACCCTTCTTTCCACTTCTCACGTGATGAAGAAATCAACCAGACAGTGATCGAAGGAATGGGAGAATTGCATCTTGAGATTATTGTAGATCGCCTCAAGAGAGAATTTAAGGTTTGAATTTCTAATTTTCAAGTTAATTTCAAGTTTTCCTTCACTTAAAATCTTCATTAACTTGGATTTTAAATGTTCTTTGACTTGTATGCTACTTGAAAATATTGTGTTTGCTGGGTACGGCTAAATACTTAATTTTGCATTCAGTCCCCTATCCATGTAACAATTAAGATGTACAATCATTATATGCTAGATTACATGCCCTGCACGTCATGTTATTTTATTGGCTGGCAAGTGTAGATTCAGTAAGAAACCAGACTCCACTTAATTATCCGAGAGAGAGAGGCAGGAATCTGACAGACTGAAATTGGATTCTTTGGTCACAGTATTTCTATGGATTAATTTTATTTTGATTAAATTGTTTTTAGACAGTTTCCTACAGAACAACTAACAGAGAAGCTCTGTTCAACACTTAGTTTTTGAAAATCTACTGAGAACAAAAATACTGGTAGATGTTAATTTGAATTGTGATGGCGTGGTTGCTTCCCTTAAACAGGTAGAAGCAAATGTTGGTGCACCACAAGTGAACTACCGTGAAAGCATTTCCAAAGTAGCAGAAGTGAAGTACGTCCACAAAAAACAGTCTGGTGGGCAAGGACAGTTTGCTGATATAACAGTGCGGTTTGAGCCCATGGAGGCAGGGACTGGATATGAGTTCAAAAGTGAAATCAAGGGAGGTGCAGTGCCAAGAGAATATGTTCCTGGAGTGATGAAAGGACTCGAGGAGTGCATGTCTAACGGAGTGCTTGCTGGCTTTCCTGTTGTCGACGTACGTGCTGTTTTGGTAGATGGTTCTTACCATGATGTTGATTCAAGTGTGTTGGCATTTCAACTGGCGGCCAGAGGGGCTTTCAGGGAAGGGATAAAGAAAGCTGGTCCAAGAATGCTAGAACCTATAATGAAAGTTGAAGTGGTCACACCTGAAGAACATTTGGGTGATGTTATTGGTGATCTCAACTCAAGAAGAGGTCAGATCAACAGCTTTGGTGACAAACCTGGTGGTTTGAAGGTATGTGATGCCAAGTGAGATGGTCCTGTATTATTTTTCCTTGATCTTTGCTGAGCTTCATTTCCAATCTCTTAAACGGGTTGGTTTGGGATTAATGCAGGTGGTTGATTCCCTTGTTCCACTGGCTGAGATGTTCCAATATGTTAGTACACTTCGAGGAATGACGAAAGGGCGTGCATCCTACACCATGCAATTAGCCAAGTTTGATGTTGTCCCTCAACATATCCAAAACCAGCTTGCTGCGAAAGAACAAGAAGTTGCTGCTTGATTTTGTTTTTCTGATTCCCTGAAGAGGACGGAGCATTGTATTCTTGTGAAATGGATGCCTTTTGTTTCAAGTAACCAATTTTGTTTTATTTTGTACCATTCCTATATGTAAAATGCAAAAGGATTTACTAAAAAACAAAGAATTAAGGTTTGAGAAACGCGGCATTGATTCAACCTGGAAAATTATTGTTAAATTTGACTGAACTATGTAGAGATTAATTACGAGAATAAGAGATTAAGGGAAGATTGACAATACCAATGACACAAGGAAGTTGTTGATTGGGCATATTGCAAGTACAAAATTTTAGTTGCCACCGTAGAAAATAGAAAGAAAAAAACGCGTAGAAGCGGATCGGAACATGGATTTAATTAATAGCATGGTTAGAAAAACTCACATTCTAGTACTAATCTTGGGATAAAACTTGTAGTTCATGGACATAACTCGGAATTGGTGGATGCTCCAAGAAGAAAAGCTTGATATACACAAAAAAAAGAAGTCTACTGCATACTTCGATAGAGGTGATTAGAGGTAGGTTTTAGAAATGGATGGAAGGAAGTGACTGTTTGGCATAACTATATTAGGATGTGTTTCCCATAATTTTGATGTCCTAAAATACACCACTCTTGAAAGTTGAAACCCTTTCCGTGCTGCGTGTGGACAAGGGAGTATATACGAAGTTAACCTGATAAGTGCGTTACGCGTGTAAACAAACATAATCCTGGGAGACGAAGCAGAATTGAGAATCCCATCCCTGTTATTCTCTATGCTCATCGCTTCTTTGTTCATTCATTGATGTGAGCGAATCGAGGAATCTCGTAGCCAGGTACCATCTAAAGACAAGTCATTTTTGCATTAACTGTAGCTTTCTCTGATTTCCCTGAGTGTGGCAGTTGACACATAGAAAATAAACTATTCCAAAGGATCCCGCCTTTGGACTTGCTCATGCAAAAGCACCACGTCCTGCAGGGAGGAACCACTGCACATGGCTAATTTCATATCCTAGAGGAACCTTGTCACTATCCAATTAAGGGCAAGCATGACTCTTGAATGTGCGTCCACACGCAAGCAAATATAAACATATCAAAACTTTTCCAAATTCGATTAATTTTTTACCACCTGGCCCACTCAAATTCACATTGGAAATTACAATTCACTGGTGAAAAAGTTCAAAAAAACAAAAAAGAGAGTTTTGCCCATTTAACTGCCTTTTTCCATTCAAATCTATCTCATCTGGACAATTCCAGCTTGGACAAGCTTCTGAATCTTGCTCATCACCATTGGGTTCTTCGTGTGTTCCTGAGCAGACTTGGGATTCTCTTGGAAGTCAACCAACACCTGAAGATTGTGACAAAATGTATTATTACTACCACGCACAGTTGCAACCATCTTCGATTTTGCATTTGTTTTGCGGATCTAGAGAAAAGGGTGACAAGGCAGTTTAAATCCTTACCTGTCTCATGACGGGATCTGAGAGAATGTTCTGAATTTCTGGGTCCTGCATTCCCTTGGCCTGCAAAATGGAAGTCACAAATTCAAGACCCATGATCCAGCCACCACTCAAACTTTCTGCGCATTAAACGTAAGTCATAAAAGTAAACTTACCTGTCTTTCCTTTAGCTCCTCAGGGCTTAGGTCACCACGACTGGCCTTATTGAGCTGTTCCACACATCTGTAAAAGAAGTGAGAGCACAGTTAAACTCTCTCAACCATGTGTACACTTAAATGTAAACAAATCTAGATAAATAAATACCTTCTAACACCATCTAACAATTCCTGGTTCCGAGGGTCATGTTTCAGACCCTCCTGATAAGTTTCCAAGGCTTTATCATACTCTTTCATGAAGAATTGAACAGCACCTTTTCTTGTATAACCCTTTGAGAATGTGGGATCAAGTTCAATGCACATCTCTGCATCCTTCAATCCCTCAGGAAGAGCCCCAAGTTTGGTGTAGCATGCAGCTCTGTTACTATATGTCTATAAGCAGCAATCAGCCAAGCATTAGAGCGGAACAACTGAAACCAATCACATACATACGAAATGTTTGGGTGACTGTTACTACCTTGGGATCTTTAGGATTCCTTCTCAAAGATTCTGAGTAGTGCTTCACAGCCTCTGGATACTTCTGCTGCTTGAAAGATTCATTGCCTGCAGAAAGTGCACACCATCACACCATACACATATGTAACAAAATGGATTAAGTGACAGAATAATATGAACTACATTCAAAGGAATAACCAGCAACTAAACATGAACAGAGAATGGCTACCTTTCTCACGCTCTTCCTCAGCCAATTTTGGATCAAAGTATTCTTGTTGCTCAAGATCCTTCTTTGCTTTCTCCGCCTCATTTAGCTTCTTCAGCGTGTCTGGATTGCGATGCTCTGTAAGGGCCTTCTGGAAAGTCTCAATGGCAGGTTCATAGTCCCGTGAGCATTTTGCCATTTTCACCAAGGCAGTTCCTTTCCTTGTCAATGCTCTTGCTACCATCTTAAAGTCTGATCTAAGCTCTCTACCTCTTTCAACAGCTTTGTCACAATCTTTAATACATTCATCATACTGAAAATTGTAATTGGATCAGAGAGGGGTACAGGTGAAATCAAATAGTAAAAACACAGGTGATAATTCTACTCCTATACAAAACCATGGTTAGCCCATATGAGCACGATAACATTAAAAACTTTCATCAATGCAGAGTAAGCTAGTCAGACTGCAAGTGATCACCTGAATTTCTCTCGCTAGCTATTACAAAAAGCAGGACTAATATACTCCAGATTCCATTCAAGTATGAACATCATAACCCGACATCATTCTATTCAATCCATTTCCAGAAAAATTTCCAAACACTTGAATCGGAGATCCCTAGTCAATGTCTTCCTCGCATAATGCAGTCCGCTGCAATAGTTACCAAAACTTGCAACTCCTTTTGGACCCAAACTTTCGAAGAGAAAGGTGGGAGACAACCAAGCGTTACTTATTTACAGTTTAATAAAAGGAAGCAGAAAGAGCAAGACAGAAGATTTGTTATCATGCTTATGTGTCTCCTAGTCTCCATTTAGACTCTTCTCAAACTATAATCTGAGCTTTGTGTGGACATGATAGACTCGTCCTTCAATAAACAGAACTTCTCTTTACTTCTAATAAGATAAAACGTCACTAGAACTTACTCTCACCCTTCAAAAATAGTATGTACAAGGAACTTGGTCAACAGAGTAATATTACACAGCTTGGGCTACTCCTTACTAAGATCCAACAAAAAGTGCATTGCTTTAAGATAGTTAACATTAAACAAGAACAGACAGCCTTAAGAGTTAAGACTATGCAATCATTCCAAATCTAACACAAAAAAATATCTTTTTTGTCAGCAGCACAAGTAACAGCATTCAAAAATCATAGAGCCCATAAAATTAAAGCCAATATGAAGCAAATCAAACCAAAATAAACAGCAAAATGTTAAATTTACCTTTCCCGTCTCCAAATAAACAGCAGCACGATTCGTCAAATACGAAATATCCTCATCATCAAGCTCTGTCGCCTTTGTATAATGCTCAATAGCCTTCTCAAATTCCTTCTTTTTATAAGCTGCATTCCCCAACTCCTTCTCTTTCGCTGCTTGAGCTTTCCTCTCCTTCGCCTCCTTCTCCTCCTTCTCCTCCCCCGTTACCTCCATTGGCTCTGGCTCCGCTACCTTCTCCTCCTCCATCTTCTTATCTTCCTTCCTCTCCGACGCAGAGGACTGAGGAGTGGACGTCTCCTCCGGAATCTCCATATCGTCCCCTGAATTCGGCCCTCCAAACTTAACATTCAACAAAACCCCAATAGCCTGCATCACTCTCTGATCCTTCAAGTAGAGATTCAAATTACTAGGGTTTTTCTGAATCTCTTGCATCATCTTAACGAAATCCGGCTGCTGCAAATACATTCTCGTCGACGGATCCGCTGTTAACTTCGCCCACATCTCCGGACCGGAGAATACGTTACCAAACGGACTAGGCGCTGGCGCAGCGCGGCTCTGGGAGGCAGCTGCTTGAGCATCCGCCAAACCGGATTTTAATCCTTCATTATTAGGATCAATCTCGAGTCCTTTCTTGTAAGCAGAGATAGCGTCTTGGATTTGGTGCAAGCCGAGATGAGCGGCGCCGAGGCGAGAGTAACCTTTCGACCAGTCCGGCTTCAGCTCAACGGTTTTCTTAGCGTCTTTTAAAGCATCGGCGTAGTGGTGGAGAGACGCGTGAGCCGCCGACCGGTTAGAGTAGAGAACGTGATTGGTTGGGGAAAGGGCGATGGCGTCGGTGAAGTGTTCGACGGCGGTGGCGTAGTCGCGGGCTGAGAAGGCCGCGTTGCCTCGGGATTTGGCTTCTTCGGCCATGCTGAACGGTGTTGGGTGATGTCGTTTAGGGAGGTGAGGTTTCTGAGAGAATTTTTATAGAGAGCGAAGAGAGGGGGAGGGGTAATATAGGGAAAGAAGAAGACGAGAGAGTTCTGGTGATGGGAGAAGAAGAGGAAAGTGGGTTCTGGAATGTTCTTTTTTGTGATTTTTACTAAATGGATCGGGATTCGCATAAGGGTGTTTGGTGACGGGACATTGTAGCGGGACGCTTTGGTTAAGCTGTGTTTTTGTTTGACTAATTTGACTGCCTAGTCGTTAAATCATTTTGGAATTAAAAATGGTTTTATTTTAAATTTTATAATAAGAGTTCAAGTTTTTTTAAAACCAAATTTAGGAATTTAGATTATAATTTTCAGATGAGACTTCAAGCGTAATCCGATTTAAACCCTTATCCAAGATTGTGTATCAACCCACAAAATTAGTGGGTTGGTCCAATGAATTGATTTTAGTAAAATATCATATTATTAACTTGTATTATGTTGTGAATTAGATCAATTTTTTATATTCAAGTATTAATAACGTATTTTCTAATAATTTATTTTTTATTCATAAACTCGAAATAAGATGTATATTAGATAATTATTTTAAAAAATATTGATAAAGCGGTATATTGAAGATACTTTTTTTAATTTACGAGATCGTAATAACACAATAGAAAAAAATCAAAATAAATAATTTAGGTCTTTAATCAACTCAATATTGAAAGATAAAATAGAAAAAAAATAAAGCAAAAAAAACTATTCAAGTCAACCCGAATTAATCTGTCAAACTCGCAACTCGGATCATGAAATTAAGATAACCTCATAAAAAAATTAAAAACAAATATGAAGTTCAATTTCCAACCAACTCAATATTAAAGGATGAAATCAAAAATAAAAATTAAATAGACAAAAAATAACAACTTAAGTCAACTTAAGCTAACTTGTTATACTTACAGCCAAATTCATGAGATTGAGATAATTTCATAAAAAAATAAAAATAATTATGAAACTCCATTTCCAACCGATCCAATTTTTAAGGTTGAAATCAAAAGAGAAAATAAATCCATGAGATCAAGATAACTCCATAAAAAAATTAAAAAAAATTATGAAGCTCAAATCTCAATCAACCTAATATTGAAAGATAAAATTAAAAAAAACTAAAAAAAAAATAAGTTGGTAAATGATAAAATTAAAAAAAAAACCATATATATATATATATTCCTTTAAATATCAAGACGTTAATATCCATTTTAGCATGTACGTTGACTTTTTAAGACTAGTTAATATGTTACCGTATCAAGAACTTACCATAACTTTTAGCATTAATTTACATGTTTAGACAAAACATCTCATAATCCAAAATAAACTTATTATACATAGTTTATATAAACAAGATAATAAAATATATCTATTGTGATGGCACTAAAAAATATACAATAATCAAATATCAACCAACGTATTAATATAACTACAATATTACATCAGTTAACATATAACTAAGTTCTTTTTTTTTTATTAACGTGAATGTTCGGGTCAGCTTGCGCGCATCTCAACAAATTCCACAGACCCTGAAGTTAACAACCATGTAAGCCTCCAGTGGTCCTGAGAAGTTAATGACCATGTAAGCCTCCAGTAGTCTTGAATTTGTGAGATTCAAACTGATAATTTTTAGGGAAGTTCTCTTTTTTTTATTACATATGGATGAATACAATCTTTTATCTCATTTACTTACCATAATTTTATTTTTTACCCCAATTTCCAACATATTATCATTGGTCGCCGATCACCCGTGTAAATCAATTGATACCACTAAATCTTATTGATATCATTAATCTTCCAAACCATGAATAATTAATCAAATTTAAGAAATGTCGATACCAATAAGTTACAATGCAACTCATTGGTATCATTAGTCTCCCAAATCAGAAACAACTAATAAATTTTAAGAAAGACTTATATAAATATAACCTATTGGTATCATGAATCTTTTAAACTAGAAGCGACTAATCAAATTTTAAAAATACCGGTATCAATGTAACTCATTGATATTATTAGTCTTTCAAACTAGAAATGACTAATCAAATTAGTTTAAGAAATATTAATACAATTTATTGAAATCTTTATTTTCTCAAAACAAGGAATGAATAATCAAGTTTAAAAAAATGTTCCATATAATTATATTTTTAATCTTCCACACTTGAAATGACTATTTAAATTTACTTTTAACCTCTTTATATCATCATCTTAATATCAAAGTCAATGAACCCTACTGACATCATTAGCGTATATTTCTTTTCAAATGAATGCCGATAAAATTAGCAAGGGCTGGCTGAAACGGCCTGTTGAAGCTCGGATTAATGACTCGAGGAGAGGAGAGAGGTTACTGACATCCCAGAAACAATAGAAGAGTTGGAAAAATATGCTGAGGACACTAACAACCCTTTTGTATATGACTTTTCGAGCTGGTGGTATCAGGTCCACTGCAGCTGATCATGCAGCATCACATGTAGGCAAGGCAAGTGGCCTTCTTTTGCTACTGAGGTCGCAACCGCCACTTTTGTTATATACCAACTGAAGTGGCAGCCAAACATGGGTTGCTGGTTAAGGAGGGAGGTCGATCTGAAATCCGCTTGGATCCTCGTGAGAGTTTATGTAATGCTGTATTTGGTTTGGAATCAGTAGCTAATGTCCATTTGCAGAAGTCTCGTTCATTAGCTGGAACAGTCCCAAGTGAGGCTCGTTCAGTGCTTCTTCCAGCTGTTTTTGATCCTAGGTTGGTTCGAGGAGTTCTGGGTATTTCTCCTTTATGGTACCAGTTGAAATTAAAGTGGTCTTCATGGAGAGGGAAATACTAAAAAAACGTTCATCATCTTCATCCTTCGAATCAAAATTCATGTTTTTGCACTTGGGGCTCGCAGATCCCCATGAACGTGGTATGCGGACATGGGCAGGATAGTGATTCATCTTCCTTGTATAAAGTTGGATCGTAGTTTCAATTTTCTTTCATAATACATGGTTGGTCCCTAATTCTTTTCGAACTACAGCTAGTGATTTTCAATTTTCTTTCATAAGACATGGTTGGTCTCTGATTCTTTTCGAACTAGAGTCAGTGAAAATGCTCATTTGCACCTTGACTCCTTGGAGATTGATTGTTTTGGCTTATCTAACTTCAGTGATTAAAATTCAAGTGGGGAGGTATTCCATGGGAAATCTATTCCACCTACCAAGAAAGGTTGTCGAGTGAAAAAAAACGCTAGAGGAAGGGGTCGAACCTCCGACCTTATGGTTAACAGCCATACGCTCTAACCAACTGAGCTACTCCAGCTAGTTGAAAGTTTCGCATAAATTTAGAAATCTATAGTAGTTAATATATACAAGGGGTCTATAAGGGAATAATGAGTTTGCATCTCAATCGAGTCAGGCTGATTGAGAGCAGTCGACACCTTATTCCATACGCATCATCTTGCTAATTTTAAAGAGTTTACAGTTACAAATCCAAAAACATTCCAGTTAATTTGGAGAAATGCTAGGTAGAAGTAAGAATAAATTAATTAATATTGAGCTGTCAGAAAAGGAAAAAAAAAACTAATTTTGGGATTGAATGGCTGGAGTAAAAAATAGAGGGTCTGATGTTGTTTAATTAAGTGACTAAATTAAGAGCACATACCCCCTGCTACCCGTCCAAGTCCAAACTGAGTTGCTAAAATGGGAGGTCGGTGCATCATAGGTTTCAGACATTCTCAAACAACATATGGCAAAAGTCTGTCATCCACTTACTTTTGTTCAATATATATTTGAGTTTTTTATATAAGAAAAAAAATTAGTTTTCCATTAAATTCAGATTGTCTACGTTAAAGCTTAAAGGGAATTCATGAAAACTTAGTTCTTATATATCGTGTAATGTTAAATGCTTGAATTGTATGATCGAAGGAGCTGTGACCAGGAAAAGACAGAGAATACATCTGCCGAGGTTGCTATTTTGGGAATAAAATTAAGACATCCTAACATTTTTTCTGGGTTGAAAAAAATCTGCTCTAACTTTCAACGTAACATGAGGCAGTAACCTAGTTTTAGCTGTCTTTCAAAACTATTTGAGGACAAAATCAACAAAGCCCCTGCTCTAAGAATCGAAACGAGAAAACCCTTCTCCTTTAAAGTTTAAACAATTAATTAACACAGCTCCAAAACACGAAAACAACACAGCACAGCCCACTTGCATATAAACCTTAGCATTTTGGGACCCCCTGCAGGTCTTTCATCATTGCCCTAACGTGTCAGCCCCTTACTTTGCATGGCATCTCGAATTCTCTCTTTATAAACACCTTCACCGATTCTCTGCAAACCACCTAGCTCTTCCTAATTTTCTCTCCAGGTTCTGTTTTTCCTTGACCAGTTATTGTTTTTTACCATTGCTGCTAGTTTGATCATTTCCAGGAAAGGTCAACTCTCCGATGGAGACCCATAAGCCCTATTTTCTGTCCGCTATTTTCGTACTTGTGATGCTGTCTTTTCTACATGAACAAAGTAGCCAGGCCGCTCGGTTAAACCCGGTTGAAGCGGGAATTCTTATGCCAACAGAGAAAGATGGACCGGAAGTTGATGATGATGATGGTAAGGAAATTGGCACGAGATGGGCAGTTCTTGTGGCCGGTTCAAATGGTTATGGAAATTACAGGCATCAGGTGAAACTCGCTAATATTAACTAGCTAGCTAGCTAGCCCCCTCTTTTTTATTCCTCTTTTAGAGACCAGGTGGCTTATTTATCGTCTTCGACTTGATTAATTAGTTAACTAATACGCTTGATATACTACTCATTAGTATTGCAGAGTATGGAATTTTCTTTTCTAATGTTGGATGAGAAATTAATCTTGTGTATGCTATTGATTAAATCATTGATGATTTGATTGTGGATATGCATGTGAAATATACACAGGCGGATGTCTGCCATGCGTATCAACTACTAAGAAAAGGTGGGATAAAGGAAGAGAACATAGTAGTGTTTATGTATGATGATATAGCTAAGCATGAGTTCAACCCAAGACCTGGAGTTATCATCAACCATCCTCAAGGAGATGATGTTTATGCCGGTGTGCCTAAGGTAATTACTCCACATGTACTCCTATTTTCTTATTAAATTATAATATAAATTGATTTTTTTATTGTTTTAATGTTTTGGTTTCAAAAATACAAAGAAATATTATTATTTTTATGGGTTTTTAATTGAAAAGTATTTTTACAGAAAAAACACTCATGTCTGCCATGTTGAAGGTTTTGGTTGGCATATTCCATCCCAAGTTCGTCATTGATTGTTGCATCTTGCCTTTATTGGCTTCTATCACTACGTGTCATCTTTATTTTAGTTGCAGACAACCTTGGTCCGTCCAAGGTGCGTTCTTAGTAAGATCTATATTTCAACCTTATTGGTCTATCCTAGATATTCAAAACTACCGACAGCATTTTATAAATATTTATTAAAAATGAAAGGGACGGCCATTTTCATATTGATTTATAGCATATTAAACTATGAATTAGTAAAGTGGACTTGTCCTCAAAATATCTCTTCTTCTGCACATAGTTGCAAATTGCATTAATGTTTATTTTAACTGCTGCTATTCTATCCGATAGAGCATCCGATCATTCTTTTTTTTTTTTCTCAGTTGGCAACAAGTTAATTATGAAATATTAACAGGTAATATGTGCAGCAATAGATCACTAAACAACACGGTTTTCTGAAGGAACAGAAAAATGTAATCAAAGGATTACGGATAACCTGTCAAGTGATTTAAGTCATTTTTTGCGCACCACATCATATTTTATTGGTCACTTGATTGGATTTGGACTAAAGGTTTATGGCCGAATTTGAGATGATTATTTATTGTACTAATTTAATTATAAGCCATAATTTGGCTTTTAATGGTGAAAGTTTCACGGAAGCTGATGAAATACATGGTTTATCGTGGTAGGATTACACCGGCGTACAGGTCACCACTGAGAATCTGTAT
Source organism: Populus trichocarpa (assembly GCF_000002775.5). Taxonomy (NCBI): domain Eukaryota; kingdom Viridiplantae; phylum Streptophyta; class Magnoliopsida; order Malpighiales; family Salicaceae; genus Populus; species Populus trichocarpa. The sequence goes on along the minus strand of NC_037287.2, from coordinate 13,582,800 downwards.
GCAGTACTTCTTGGTAACAAGAGTGCTGTCAAAGGTGGAAGTGGCAAGGTTGTGGATAGCATGCCCAATGACAGGATCTTCTTGTACTATTCTGATCACGGAGGTCCTGGAGTTCTTGGTAAGTGTTTTCAGATTTTTTGATCATGTGGTTCTGGTTCATTTCTTAGGCCTAAATATATCAGTTGCTATCCCATCCATAACAAAAGCACCCTTTCCCTCCAAATTTGTTCCCTGTTTTTTAATCAAGGTTTTGGAAAAAATGCCACACAGTTTTGGGAGAAAATTGAAGCTCACTGACTTGTACCATGTGAATATAGGGATGCCAACTATGCCTTTTCTATATGCAATGGATTTCATTGAGGTTTTAAAGAAGAAACATGCATCTGGGAGTTACAAAGAAATGGTAAAGAGACCATTGATTTTTTCCTCACAATTCAGTAATTCTGTATACTGCCATGGCAATTGACAAACATTTGATTGCTGACAAGCTTTTGTGTGTACACAGGTCATGTATATAGAAGCTTGTGAGAGTGGGAGCATCTTCGAAGGGATCATGCCCAAGGACATAAACATTTACGTGACAACAGCATCAAATGCGGAAGAGAATAGCTGGGGAACTTATTGTCCTGGGATGGAGCCAGCTCCACCTCCAGAGTATTTCACTTGCTTAGGGGACTTGTACAGTGTTTCTTGGATGGAAGATAGGTGTGTACTATAATGGCTGCTTGCTATCCTTATCATTTACTACGCAAACCAATCTCAGTTCATTCTTCTTCGATAGTAGTTCACAAATATTGATGAAGGTCCCTTTCTGAGGAAAGCTAGAATTTGTTAGTTTTAATTTTTTATTTTTTATCAACTCTCTCCTTTCCTGCAGTGGAAAACACAATCTCAGAAGAGAAACAATAGAGCAACAATATCATTCGGTAATGCCGACAATTATCATTAAATGAGGATTTCTACTCTCAGCTTAATATAAATTGGCGCTGGTGTAATGCAAGATTTGTTTTTTGTTTACGCAGGTGAAGGAGAGGACTTCCAATTACAATACGTTCACTTCCGGATCCCATGTGATGCAATATGGGAACAAAAGCATCAAAGGAGAGAAGCTTTATTTGTACCAAGGTTTCAATCCTGCTAGTGTAAACTTCCCTCCAAACAATGTCCACATTGGTGGGCGTATGGATGTTGTTAACCAGAGAGACGCAGAGCTTGTTTTCCTCTGGCAAATGGTAAGTGCAGATCTGGGAAGGAAGCAGTACTTTTGGGACTTATTTATCTTTCCTGCTGCGCTATAATTTTGTTTTGTGCCCTCCAGTACAAAAGATCCGAGGATGGTTCAGAAAAGAAGACACAAATCCTCAATCAGATTAAAGAGACTATGAGGCATAGAACTCAGTTGGACAGCAGCATGGAATTGATTGGAACACTATTATTTGGACATAAAAAAGGTTCCGCCATACTTAAATCTGTTAGGGAACCCGGTTCTCCCCTAGTAGATGACTGGACATGCTTAAAATCGATGGTAGCATACAAATGCTTGTTCAAGTCTTTTCCTTGCTGCGCATTCACTGTTATTAATTACTAACAACGTACTAAACTTTGAATTGAAAATTCCAGGTTCGACGGTTTGAAACACACTGTGGATCATTGACGCAGTATGGCATGAAACACATGCGAGCATTTGCTAACATTTGCAATGGTGGTGTCTCTCAAGCCTCCATGGAGGAAGCTTGTATCGCGGCATGTAGCGGCCACGAATTCGGGGACTTGCGTCCTTCAGACCAAGGTTACAGTGCTTGAAGTACTGTAGAAGGAGCTCGAGCATGTTAGATTAAATATGTTACTGCGCATAGCACTTGAGGTCCCTAGCGGTGGTTTCCTTTCTCTGCAATTGGATTCGAACTTTTTTGTGCATGTCTGTCACTCTCGCGGTGCCTTACATATTCACTGGATTTGCAGGATGTTCAGTAGACCGTGGGATTAGTCGTGGTGCGTGCAAACTGGGGTATACATAAATAAATAAATAAAATATATATATATATATATATATATATATATATATATATATATATATGTTACTACGCATAATGTTAGATGCTTTAATTATCTCTCTGTGGTCGCATTTCCATGCGCAGGTGTTCTAAGTTGGTAGTATTTGTTACTACAGGTCATACAAATTTCCAACTCATCTACGTATGTGGCTGGTGTGCCTTGTTTCCCATAAAACTGTACTCGAGATCTGTATCCGGACTCGTCTTTGAGATTATTTTTCTAAGCCATATACACTCCGTTAGTTGTAAGTTGTTAGTGTTACGAGAGGAATTGTTAGTTAATTTATAATTTAATCATTTGAAGCATAAACAAGTTTGATTCCCAATTCTATTATTTGTTTGGTGACCTCTCCCGGCAACGGTAGATATTTAGGCAAAAGCACCTCTCACTAATAATATTCATCAATAACATTCATGACCAACTATGACATGATTACATTAATCAAATGACTAGCAACACTAATTTTTTCATCAATAATTTCATAGATCTAGAAGCATGTATAAATACACTGCAATTTTTTTTAGGAAAAAAAAATCAACTAAAGACCATGAAAAATCACTTTAAAAATTTAATTTTTTTAATTTTAATTATTTTTATATTTTTGAATTTGTTTTAACGTGCTGATATAAAAATAAATTTTTTAAAAAAAAAAAAATTATATTAATATATTTCTAAAATAAAAACATTTTAAAAAACCTCACGTACTCCCTTTTAATGTCAAACCTATCAACCCAAATTTTTCTTTTTCACGACTTTTTGTCACTCACCTGGAAGAGTCGCCAGCCGGTGTAACTTAAGCAGCTCAGATGCACGCATTTTGAAAATCGGTATTCTTACAAAACTATGATTAAGTAAAAAAGAAAAAAAAAGAAAAGGAAAACAGAGAAGCAGTGTTGATAAATATCACGAAAGTACCATTTGGTAGAGTATTCACGAATAGAAACAAGAACACGTCTCATGATAATTTCATCAACTTTCTCTTGATTAAGTGTCAGAAATTTAGAGTTTGATAGATATTTTCCACGGCTTGCTTTGTATTAACTCTTTGGGTACTTTATGACATGAGATCTTTAAATTAAGTGTCAGAAAATTTAGAGTTTGATATTTTACACAGCTTCTTTAGTTAAATCTTTCGTTAATTTGAAATTGAAGAAAAATTAGCTACATTATTGGCACAACGACCTTTTTCTTTATTTTTATGTATGCTTTATTTATTTATTTATTTGAAAATAAAACAGTATCTCTGGACCGAGACAAGAAGATTCATAAAAATATAAATTCATATATCTAGTTTTGTCGGTAATTAAGATGGGGTTGCTAGGCTAACCTTAATTTTGTGGCTTTAACTTTGAAAAAAAGACGGGAGAGGAATAAGTAGCGGAAATTCAGACCTGTATATATATATATATATATGATGGAAGTAAATAGAATTTAGGAAATTATGACTCAGAGGAAAATAACATTTTTTTAGCAATATTTTACTTATGGCAATAAATAAAGAGTAAAATCAATTGATTTAGTAATGTGAAAATACTGTCTTTAATATATTTATTAGTCTTATATAGAAACAATAACTCTATGATACAACTAAACTCTCTTATAAACTTATAATAAAATAAAATAAAATAAAAAGACAAAGTAACAATACTAGAAATTTGGTGAAAACAAATGGAAACACTGACATAATTTTTTCATCGATAGATTGCGGTGAAATTTACCGACAGATTTTTCTATCGTTATATCAATCGATAAACACCAACAAAAAAATTTCGTTGGTATATACTGAGGGAATTGCAGTGAGAGAAGAAAGAATAAAAAAAACTAGAAAGTATGATGATGTGTAACTTTTACCGACAACTTTACCGATGGAATTAACCCAACAGTAAAAATCTTCCGTGAATATACCGACAGAAATAATATCTTGGTATATACCTACGGAATTACGAACGATATTATAGTGGGATTCAAAAGGTAAAACATACGGTGACGTGATACTTTTTACAAATAAAATGACTGATTGAATGAGTAAGAAATATTTTACCTAAATGGAACATGGTAAAAGAGAACTTCATTGTTGTTATTTTTCAGCTCTTTTTTTATGGGAGGAGAGAGAGAAGTCACTGGATTCTCGTGATGAGAGAAAAAGATTTTTTTTAGCGACGATTTCGACCACTAAACAAGTTAAAACTGGTGTCAATGGGTTCCACTAAGTGAGGGGAGTCATATGATGGTTGTTTTAAACCTGTTGTCTTCCCCTTTAAATAAGAAAAAAATAACAAGCCCAAGTGCACTGGTCTGGGCTTCAAGGCCCACGTGTCTAGGCTTTTTCTTTATTGATATTTCTTTTTTTTTCTTTCAATTAATACTTCTTGATGTCTTTTTTTAAACATTTTTTAAGTTTGCTTTTTAATTTATACATCTCCTACGTAATTTCCTTGGATTATTTGGTTTTTTTTAATAATGATTATTTTTTAATTATATTAGGTCTTTAATGTTTTATTATGTTAATATGAATTATTGTAATTTTTTATAATATTTTATATAGATTATATTTATTTTTAAAAATTAAAAAATGTATATTTTTTATGAATTTTTAATGTGTTCAACCTTACAAATTATTGTTTTTCTTTTATTTTATTCAATAAATTTTATGTATTTGTCGATTTCTATTACAAATTGATTTTAATAAATAAATTCAGTAAACACAGCCGAGTAAATGGCCCGTGTTGTGCTTATAAATATCTTGATCTATATTTGTCTCTTAATTTTTTTAGTTTTGTTTTTGTTTATTGTCAAAAAAAATTTATCGAGTTATTCTGACCTCATGATTTATGATACATGATAGACACGTAATCTAGACATATCTTATGTCTAGGTTATGGATTTCATGTTTTAACCCAACTTTATCTAGAACAATATTTTTTTTCATTTATTTTTTTATGATCGCTGGCTATTTTTTTTTATCTTAATATCAAATTAATTAAAATTTAATGTAATTATTAAATTTCTCATTTTTTTTTTAAATATAATCTTCTCCCAAGTTTTTTTTTCTAGTTAAAAAAATTTGATCAGCCCGCTTGCGTGCGGAGCACAAATCTAGTATATCATTAAAAGCAATCATTTCACTTCTTCTATTAATAAAAACTATTGGAATCGAATTTTCCCAAATGGAAAATAAAAATATTTGTGGTACAAATTCAATCCCCACCAATGACACGAATATTACCAATACTTATGGTGCCTTCTCTGTAAACTGTAACCTCTACTTTTATGGCAATGATTCCATGCGGCAATCCTCACCTTTACCTTCTCAAACTCCGAATACCCACACGGTATCGTGATCCCACCCGAATGATTATACCCGTATACCCGCTCTGTTCCCTTTAATAGCTCTCCAAAGAGTGGGTGATTGAAGTAAATGACAGGCACCAATTCCCTCTTCGTATCTCCATCTGGTTGTCCCACGTACACGGCCATGTGTCCTTTAGGTACCTCCATCGGTTTCGCATGGCCCAATCTGATGTAACCCGGATCCGAATGCGGAAAACAGAGAGTCTTAGCTCCACGCTGCAGACGTCGAGCCATGCCCAGGATTTTGGAAATGGAGTTGAAGGACCTTCTAGGGAGGTCCATGGAACTCAAACGGGCAGGTTTTCTTCTGGGTCGGGCTATCCATTTGAAGAATCTCGCTAGTTTCTTGCGTCCAATCCTGAAACCTCTAAGCCTTTTCATGGCGGTCAAAGTGAAAATCATGAAATCTGAAGAGACGGGCGACCTTAAAATGAAGTTTTAAGAAAAGGGTCTTTGGTGTTTCAGTTACACACGTCCGGCTACAGAAAAAAACTGGACTTCAAGATCTTCTGTTTTTGGTGTTCGGAGAATCAAGTTGTCGACAGGCAGGCTTGGCCTATGGTGTACATATATAGTGTGTGTAAACGTGCGCGCGTGCGTATTACGTTGTGAGAAGGCAGATGTGGTCGGTACGCGGTTGCAAAGTGCAGACTTTGAAGTGGGACATTGAGGGCTTGTGGTCTCTGATAAAAGAAGTCAACAAAATTAACAAATAGGTGGAAGTGATTATAGGGGGTCGGGGTCAGCTAAATGAACGTTCCGATGTTTTCCTGGCTTCAGGGTGTCCCGGGAGGACAGACTGAGTTTTGGCTTGGTTGATTAGTTAATTTGATTAATTACGTTGTTAAAAATCAATTAATTGTATAATAAATTATGAACAAGTGTATCTATAGAGAAACAACTCACAAGCTTATCTCTTGGGCATGGAATGGATTGCCGAGGTCCTCTGGGAGATTTGCGTGTGCCATTAAAACTTGAAGGGTCAACACTTTGTACGGTTGTGTTACGGAAATTGGGGATTTGATCACAACCACTCACTCATGAAAGCCGGTTGCAATTGCAAGACCGTTCAAAAGTCAAAAAAATACTCTTTGAAATTGAAAACTGTCAAATAAAAAAAAATCAAACCCTTTAATTTCATCTTGGTAAATATGTTTTTTCCTTTTTCTTTTTTTTTTTTTTAAAAAAACAAAGGTTAGAATTCAAAACCTCATGAAAAGGAAGAGAGATAAGATGTCACTTTTCTCTTATGCTTAAATCCTATTTATTTTTGCATTTTAAAATTGATTTTAAAAAATTTTAATTTTTTAAAATAATATTTTTGGGTATTTTTAAATTTTTTTGATGGATTGATGTGAAAAATAATTTTTAAAAAATAAAAAATATTATTTTAATATATTTTCAAGTTAAAAAATAACAACTACCACAATTTCAAATACTCTCTTGAAGATCTTAGCAAAAGAATTTCCCGTATTGCTCCTTTTTTTTTTCTTCTAAAAATCTCTCCTTTCTTCTCTTTCACTATCTTTATATACTTCTTAAAATTCCTACTCTATATTTTCTTTTTATTCTTTATTCTTTCTTGTCCTATCATTTTAAGTTGCTTGGGGAAAAGGTTAATAAAATTCATGTTAGTCCCTCACCCCCTCCTCGATTATCATTATACTCATTAAATTTTTGTTTGTTTGATTTTCTTTTTTTTTTAATTTCTTTAGAAAAATTGTAAATACAAAATCAATAAGAAAAGGAGTAAAAAATTATAAAATGGCTGGAAATTGATTGAATTGTGTTGAAGATATATTTTTAAGAATTTCATATATTTTTTCATTATTATTTTTGAAAATATATTCAAAACGGGGTGAAAACCAGTTACGACAATCTATATCATATCCATGCTATATATTCCGGTAAGGTGACTATTGAAAAACAATTCATTCATTTGAATTGATTTAAATTGGTATCTATTGAATTCAAGTTAAATCGTCATCATGGCCTCTGTTTTACCCTCTTCTAGCTGTTGATTGAATTGGTTTTTCTTTTCCTCCGTTTTTTTTTTTTTTTAATTTTATTGTTATGTACGAGGCTGGAGCCTAAAAAAACAAGTCCATAAGGGCAACAACAGATCTAATTACATGCTCCATCCTCTCCTTCGCCACAAACATCTTTCCACAAGTCGTACTTCGTAAAATCAGGAGGCACAAAAAAGAAACAGGTTTATACACACACACACACACACACACATGTACCAAGAGTTGCTGCACAACAGTTTGCTTCAATATCTACAAGAGTAATATTCACAGACCAATCGCTGTTAAGCATATGAACTGTGTACTTCAAAAGAGAATTATTAGCACCAATGCCTTCTAATGGCTTGGCACTAATAAGTTGCTAGGCAGTAGTGGAACCAACTTCCAGATGAAGAGCTAGCCCTGACTCCGTGATCTCAAGCCATTTGAAGACCAGATTGGAGTTGTTTTAGTAGGCCTTAATGGCAGAGTTTTACAGCCTAATTTAACTAGCGAAAATGAACTCTCCTTCCAAACAAAAGAGCATGCTCCACAGGAACAATGTATTTCTTTTTTGATAGACAATGGCCCTTACTTGCATCTAACATGTCGGGAGTTAATTAGTGTTCGATTAGTGCATCTAATACCTGATTAAAACATGGAATTGCAAATTAACAACTGGCCAGATTTTATGAGACAAGCAAACAGAATCTGAACTCCTGTCCTTCCGTTGCTCCCGGAACTTAAGCTCCGTTGAGACTAAACATAGTATACATGTCTACTTGTGTATTTATCTACTTGCAAAGAAACTACCACCGTGTATCATCCATTGTTAATTAACAAAACCTTACAATAAATGCTCGCATAAACTACCAATATCTATCACAGCGAGAATCTAGTAGTGTTAATCTTGATTAACATTACATAAGATAAAATTAATAGACTTTGCAATCTGGACAGTATATATATCTATCCGATTACTGTCTATAATTTATTTGTTAAGAAAATATATATTTATATTGTAATTAGATTTTGTCTTGCTATCAAGCCACGGAGACAGTGTATTCAGTTGCGTCTGTTGGAAAGACTCCGAGCTAGGGTACACGAACAACAGGATTCTATCATGTTCTGTGTAATGTTGTCCTGACATCGGTTAATAGAACATGGCTTAATCAATCTCGCACGGGACAAGATTCATGCCTTGCTCCTTGTTTTGTTTTAATAATGAATTAGCGTTTTCTTTCATAAGCAATTCGTGTATCAATAATTCTTCTTTAATTGGATTCTAAATTATTTATCTTCACCAAACCTAACCTAAACTAATTAATACGTTTATAATTTTTATTTTTATTTTTATGGGATAGCCTCTCTCTGAAAATTAAATCTTGGATAACAACAACCTAGTTGTGCTATAACATGCCAAAAGGGTTTTTACCGTTGTTTGTTAAGCGGCTGGTAAGCCCCAATAAATTGAACACCTCAAAGTTCAAGGCTCAAGAGACTCTTTGGGGGTAGTGGTGCAACCAGAGTTGCCTTATATGCAGTTAAGTTTGCATCACTTCATAATTTGCCAAGCCCATTAAGTGCCAGTTAGGTGCTAAGTGGTGAATGAGCTTTCAGGTTCATCGATAAAGTTCCTGAAAGCCCATTTGAAAAGGCTATGTATGTAGGGTGGGTAGCAATCAAAATTCAAAGGGCCTCCTTTAAAATAGAGCAGGGTTCCCTATTCATGCCCCTTCTGTAGAATTTACTCATGGGATTGATTAAAGATTCAACCTTTTAGTAGTCATGTGTCGGCATATTTTGGCCGAATGATACTTGTAACACATAAGCTATGTTTGATTGGGTAATGCCATACTTTTGTTCGAGGAATTTGGATTATGTACTCATACTTGGCTTGTTCGTTCTCATTAGTATCACCAACTATAACATGATTGTGAGAACCACTCCAATAACTCTTCTAACTCACCTAACAACATGGTATCATATGTATTTTTTGGTGGAGATGAAATTAAGCTGTCATTGAGAGGTGGTGATCCATGTTTTCTCCAATCCGTTTTTGATTGCTAAAAAGCAAAACATGCCATGCCATGCCGAACTTCTCCCTCTAATCACTACAAGATAGAAGCTTTATTTGATTCTACTTCATAGATCTAAAAAAGATGCTAAAATTGTTTAAAGTTGATTTTACAAATACAAAAATTACAGTTGATACTAGGTTGTGATTTTCATCCTTCGAGACGTTAGGGTATTTAGCTAGGTTGTGATTAGTGACTAGCAGGGGGAAGAAGAACGACTGAACAAGCTCCACGTCTCCTTTTGGGTTCAGGTGTGAACACAAGCATGAAGCACAAAGCCTTATAAAAGGATTCTGTACTGGTGACCTTATCTAGAGAAGCCCCACAACCACAACCACAACACAACCCTACGATGATTGCTTCTTCTTCAACTGTAACTGCTTTGAGGGACAGCACAAATCCTTCTTCTTTATACATGGTGCACCTGATTCTCTAGAAAGAACAGTTCACATTGGCCTCGTAAAAGGTTGTTGCCTGTAAACCATAAACGAGTGCCCATATCCAAGGGCTTGGAGGAAAAGCAACAGACATGGCAGCCTGGATTATTGGCGAGAGAGAGAAATTGTGCTTTCAAACTGCACGTATCTGCTTTGCAGTTGGACCGCCTAAATGAGCACATCGTTTCATTAAATAATTACACATAAATATAGAGAGGTTCTTGGGTTTAGTTTTCTCCGCATTTTCAAAGTTTTGTCTTAAACCAAAAGAACTCTAGACTTATCTTGATCATTATGGATACTATACATAACCCTCGAACTGCAGGGATATATGTGCCATCTAGAAACCCAAGAATAGCAAAATGATCCTTCTAAGGGCCTACAGTACCATTAGAACAGATCGATGCATATTAGAGCTGTTTTATTTTGTTGATCATCTATTCCATTGGAACAGTGGATCATATGCTATCATGAAAACACATCTTAATTAGTTGACTCCTGTGTTTCACTTCTGTCCTACTCCACCAACACCAATATATTCTCACAGCTGATCTTCCCCTGCATCATATTGTTGAGACTTCATTTTTCGAACTAGTCGCAATGCATCAAGTTATTGGGCCAAAAATATATTAGTACATAGTCCTATAGTTCATGGCTCAGGGCGTGTGAAAATTTAATTATGGTAGAATCTCTCAAAACTTGGAGACAAAATCTTTTAAGATCAATCAACTAATTGAATGGATGTATGCCAGTGGAAAAAGAATTTTGTCCAGTTTCGCTATTTTGTCTTGGTATCATAAACTTTACACTGTGCAATATGAATGTTTGGAAAATAAAAATGTAATATGAGACATAATGCTGGCCGCAAACTAATGATCAAAAGCCTATCATAATCAACGTCCTAGTTTTTATGATCTCACCAACGCATATATTCATTGCATTTTCAGATTATACTAGATATGTTGGCATGTTTCTTATGCTAAAACCAAGCTGGTCCCTTTATTTCACTCAGGTTTGTGGTTAGTTCTACATTCCATGAATCTCTAACTCAGATTTAAACCATCACATAGGCCCCCCCCCCCAAAGACAAGACTGTAAGCTTTTCTTGAATCTCTTGACATCTCCTTTCTGCTCCAAATGGTGCTTGATCATTACTGTGAAATTTGTCTGGATGAAAATGAATATGATGGTAATCCTTCCAAATTCCACTATCTTACCCTTTAATTTGTTCTCATTTCTTAACCTTATTATTAGTACCATAATTGGAATTATTATTCTGAAGGGGACATATAAACCAAAATATAATCATGATCTGATCTGCTGCTATGTTGACATAATTGTTTATTTCATTTTGCTCAATTCCTGACATGGCAATCGACAACCAAAAAGAGCCACAACCATTGAAAATGACATCGAAATTGTAATTATTAGCCATCACACCTTGAGCAACCAACAGTGAAATGATGCTGCTCCTCCTGTGTGCATGAGTTTCTGTGCAGGAACAGTAGACCTTTGAAGTCAACAGTCAACTAAATAAAGGTATTGTTATATATTATATTTCACACTTATCATTATTTTTTTTGTTATGATCATAATTAGAGAGGTGGGGTTTGCTTTAGCTAACTCTTAACTAAAATATGCTATGCTATGAACGCGTCCCTTGATTATATTCTGAAAACAGACTAAATTAGCAATAAAAGTTATAACAATTAGATCTGAAAATCAAGTTTGTAGACGGTGGTACATTGGGTTGTTTAATTTGGGATCAAAATGGAAGAGGAAGAAAGTGGAAGGAAAGAAAACAAGGGAGGAAAAAAAAAATACATGAAGGGAAAGCAATTTCACTTTGTTTGAGAAAGGTGAAAATAGAAAGAAAGAAAGGAGAAAAACTGATCTCTCATGGGGAGCACTTTGAAGAATAAAATTACTATATTATACATGTGCATTTAGCTTAAAATTAATAAAAATAGCTTTTATTATGGATAAAAGTGTAAGTTCTTCATTCAGATAGATTATAAAATAGAAAATGCAGGCCCATATAATATATTTTTTTAATTTCCGTTGTACTCTCTGCTTTCTTTCTGATCTTCCAAACAAGTGAAATTTTCTTAAAATGGGTGTTTTTTTCTCTTCACGCTTTCTCTTCTTAATTAACATAGTGTAAAACAGTAAAGTATATATAGTACGATAGGTAGTTTCAGCCAAGCTTTGTACAATCAACTTCTAATCTAATAATATTTTACATGTTTTTTTTTTTAATTTCCTGTTGAATTTAAGATTTTTATTTGTTCCATATGCATTTCGACGATTAATGATCTTTGAAATTTACAATAGCAATAGCACTCAGAATCTTCAAATTCCTACTCCATTCCTTTTAAGGTTTAATTTTGAGATTTTCAAATGGAAATCCAAATCTTATCCATTAAGATATCTCTCTAGGAATCAAATTAATTTCAAATTGTTTATGATGATTCAATATTTTTTTGTTAAGATTTTTATAGATAAAAAAAATCTTAAAAAATAAGAATCTAACAAACATACCAGACCCAAAGCACTTGAACTTGACTATTAGCCAAGCCCTAAGTAGCATGAGTCTGACAAACATGCTAGACTCAAAACATTTAACAATTACCAAGTTCTAAGGCTATATGCTTGATCCTATATGATCCCTTAAAATAATAATATTGAAAGCATGATAAACCGTTATGCCTCTCCATTTAGAATAATAATTCATATTGATTTAATGATTTATCTATATCAATAGGTATATACAAGGTCTCTTAATGGACCTACTATACTTACTATCTCATTAATGATATGTAAGAGATATTTATCTCTCTTTAATGTTGCTGAAAGCAGAGAACTTTCAAGTCCTTCACTTCTCTGAAAATGATAAGGTTCAGAACATTAACCAACTTAAAACTCAAGAATAAAAACATATATGTTTCTTGAATTTAAAATTCTTTTAAGTCATTTATTGTATTTCCCATAAATATATTGTCTTTATTATCGGATGGTCTTTAAGTCCTCCTAATTTAGTTTTTCAATACTTGTTTTACATGTTTTAAGGAGAATGCTAAACAAAATGCTAAAATACAATCTCTTACCAAAATGTTATTCCTATATATCTTGAAAAAATAACAAAACCTTACAATTCATTGCAATAGTTTTTTTTCACTACTTTTTTTTCTTTGATTTTTTTAAATCTATGTTTTTTTTTGTTTTTTTATGAGATTATTCTGGTCTCATAACTTCGTACATGTCATGGGTTTGGCGAGTTCACCTGAGTTGATTCAAGTCATTTTTTTTTAAAAAAAATGTCATCATTTAATATTGGATTGTTAAAATAGTTGTGTATCAAATACATTAAAATACAATTGGCTTTTCTGAATAATTTTTTACTCTTGAAATGCACATAAGCACAAAAAATACATATTTACACTATTTAAAAAGTTATATTACTAATTTGGCTATTCTAAATGTTAGAGAATAATATAAATAATTAATATCTTGAGGCCTCAACTAACAGCTTAAATTATTGGGTTGAGATGGTTCTTTGACATAGTATCAGAGCCTTGATGACCAAGCGGTCACGAGTTCGAATCTCATCATCCCTATTTATTTGATAAAAATTAAGCACAAGGTAAAATGAGCATGTGCAAGTTTCAAGCCCAAAGAGCTTTCACTTGAGAGGGTGTATTGGAGAATAATATAAATCATATCTTGGGGCTTCACCTAATAGTTTAAGCTTTTAGGTTGAGATGATTCTTTGACACTAAATACTATCTTTGCTCTAAGACGCGACTGAAACAGAACATATAAGATCTCTTTTTGTGTATGTGGCTGTGTTTTTCATCTTCTGCTGTGATTGATTAAGACCTTGTTTGTTTTTGTGTTTCAAAAGTGTTTTTTATTTTTAATTAATTTTTTTTATTTTTTTATTTCAAATTTTTTTTTGTATTTTCAGATCATTTTAATATACTAAAAATATTATTTTAATATATTTCTGAACAAAAATTACTTTAAAAAACAACCATACTATATTTTCAAAAAGCCTCTCACACTCTCTTGTTACCTCAAACTCCACCAAACAACTAACACGAGTACAAGAAGCAAGATCTTCAATGTGAGCGTGTGTTTTCCCTTTTCCACGTTGTGTTTATGTATGTTTGACTTGTGTGCTGCATCAAGACCTCAAATTAAGACCAAACACCACCAACAACAACAAGAAGAAGACAAGACAAGACAAGACAAGAAAAGAAAAGAAAAGAATCTTTGTATCTGACCATGAAATTCAGGTGGCACATAAAAGGAGGGACGTGTTAGGAGTTAGGACAGTGAGTTTAGCGAGTCTTGGCAACTAACAAATGTATACCCTCACGTGCTTAAATTTGTGTTAGGCCTTTTTTTTCCCCCTCTCAATTTCAATGCAATCATCATGATTTAGAGACCGTTGATAAATAACTAATGTGATCCCCATGAATCCTTGTCTGCCGCGTGGCTATGCGCATGTACTCTTATCCTAAAAACTAACAGAGACAGTCTGTCGTTTTTGGCTCGCCCTTCAACAACTTTTGGCCAGGTGGTTCGTGTTTAATTGCTGCTTATTTAACTATGTAGATAAAGATTATCGTGCAGCTTGTAATTGCTAGAACATTTTTATTTTATTTTTTTAATTAAGAAGAGGTTTACGACTTGTTCAAGATTTATCTCTTCATATTTCTTGTTTTTTATTGATTTCCTTCTAGCTTTCGTGCACTCTATTAGAAGTATAATTTTCTTCTAGGGAGAAATTTTCTTTCTTCATTACGTTTGGAACGGTTTTGAGATTCCCGGTTAATTAAAAAATGTATTTTTTATATATATATTTACAATTAATATCTAATAAAAAATAATATTAAATACATATAAATATTGAGTTTTACAATAAATCCCATACATAGACGTTAAATATAAATAGTAAAAATAAAAATCCAACAACAAATCTATTTTAAAAAATCAATTATTTTAAAAATATAGTAGACAAACGGTCTAAAACAATATATAAATATCTAGTTCCATCATTTTTGCTTATTGAAGGAAAAAACTCCCTCTATAACCATCCCTAAGTTTTGTCGGGTACCCATTAAGGATGAAGGTTAAAGAAAAAATTACAAGACATATAAATATTATACTTTAAAATTATATATTGTTAAAAATCAAAATGCAAAACCAGGAGCATACGTTTGAACCTAAGTGTTCGTGGATCTAATAAGATATTAAACTCAACATTCTTAAATTTAAAATCAGTCTAGATCTGAATATATTTGAAATTCAAAATCTTTATAAGCCCCCTACTATGTCACAAGACTACTTTATAATTCTTAACATAAAATGTTAAGAATTTAGGTTAATCATTTCTCTACACTCTTAGGCATACAAAATTTTTTTAAAAATTTGTTTTGTTCCAATCATCATTAATGTTGATTAAGGGCTATTCTTACGAACATTAATGTTGCATACATAATAATATATAAAATCTCCTATGAATCATCTATATTCTTATCAGCATTAATGTCAATGTAAGAGTTATTTCCATTAACATCAATGTTGTATAAGAAATGTTTCTTTTCATCTATGTTTTCAAGAGAAAATGACTCTCTACCCCTTAAGCAAAATAAAAAATTTATGTGGCTATAAATATTCTTTAAAGCATCCAGGTAAAATGTTTACACATTTTCTATTATCTAAAAGTATTCATATTCTTATAGCATTTATCATATATAAATAAGAACAAATTTTTTTATTCTTGAATTAAAAGTTCATTTTTTTATTTATTGCAAAAAATCACTGATTTTATTATCGAAAAATTTTTAATTCTCATAAAAAAAAATTAGTTTGCAGATGTTAGGTTTTTATCGTCAATAATCAATTTTTTAAAACTTTAAAGAAGGAAGTATGGAAGTGAACACGTGAACATTTATTATCCAAACACTTAAGATTCTAATCCTGAATATAAGTACTTAATAAAATAATCATATATTTAATGACAAAAATCAAATATCATTCAATTTAAATTTTACATAGAGCTCAAACCTTGCTATTCTTGTCCTCCATTTTTATGATATAGAAAGATTGACATTTCTTTATTATAAACCTATACAAAAAACAAAATCATAACCACGCAACAGATCATATATATATATATAGTAACTCGACGATGCGTATGATTTAATAATCTTGGATTTATACAACGAAGATCCGGTTCATAAAATTAGAGCGTGTGTGTGTAGCGAGAGAGAGAGAGAGAGAGAGAGAGAGATTTAATAGAGAATGTGATACATAGGAGGATATTTTGGAGCAATCAAAATCAATTAAGTATCGGCCGTTTGTAAATAGACAATTAGAAGAAAACATTCATCAATTTTTGGTTATATAGAATAGAAGAGAACTTATTACAACCGTTGGATATCAGTTGTTTCGATCCCTCTAAATCTAGTTCTACGACTATTTAATTATATAATATGATTGGTATAATATTAATGGTGAACAATCCTTAGAAAGATTGAGAAATTGAAGCCAAAAATCCCAGAGGATAAAGATGGATCGATTATATTACATTATATATCAAGAAAGCCTTCTTCATACTATAAAAATAAAATTTAAATATATCGGTCTCAAACGTCTGCTCTACTTGTGCTGATATTGCCCAAGCTTTACTCCATACCATTCTAGGTGCGTACGCACAGCACATTCTCGGGAAAGACTTGGTCCGAACGTAAAATTCTAAACCACCATTATAAAATAAAATAAAGAAAAAATTTAAATATATTAAGGTTTTTGCATAGTTTATATGCATATATTAATTGCAATATTTTTTTATGAATAAAAATTATCCAATTTTTTCTATTGCCATTTCTTTTTTTATCTTCGAGTACATTAACAGTAACCACATAGTGACAAGAAAATATAATTTCTCAATTAGCTCGTTATCCTGTCTATTTAAAAATATAGTTATAATTATTTTTTAAAATGTTTTTTATTCAGAAATGTATTAAAATAATATATATTTTTATTTTTAAAAATTATTTTTTACATCAACACATCAAAATAATTTAAAAATATAAAAAATAATAATTTAAAACAAAAAAAATAAAATAATTTTTAAATTTTTAAAATATAAAAACAAACGATAACCTTCTTTCATGTGTCATGGGAGTACTGAGGGCAGGGAGAGGGGACATTAGAACTTCTCTAGATTTAACTGGGCACTTGTTCATCCATGGTTGATCGTGGGGAACCAAAACAATGATGGGTCCGTTTCAGCAATTATTACAACTAAGATGCCCCACTATTAGGTGTGTTTATTCAGCTGACCACCCTCCACTACCACCTAGGCTTTTGCTAATCTCATCCTTAATCAACATTAATTCATTTATCTTCCCAAAACAATGGTGAGGTTATTGATTAATGCTAATATATAACTCAAAAAAATTTAGCATTCTTAGTAAATAACATTCAATTAAAAAAAAAACTAATTCTCCCATGAATGTTCATGTACAACAAGACTCAATGTTAAAAAGGAAACAAAACTAGTTTTTCTAGAAAAATATTTTACAACAAAACTTATATTATTATCCATTACAATAGTATAATGGTAAAATTGCATCTTAACCATTAAACTTTTTAATTAAACATGGGGCAAGATGGTCTTTTTACCATGATATTTTTACAAATTATATAGAGTTACATTGATAATTTTATCTTTTTTATACAGTAAAATCAATAATTTAACCATAGAATAAAATAATATAATGCTTATTACTGAGGAATATTTTTGTTTTTTTCACTTTTTTTAGAATAGTATAACTATTTTGATGCTCTAAAAGACAAAACTAACATAATTCTCACCTAAGAGCTTTTTTTATCATTTTATATTGGTATTATTATAAATTCTAAAGGTACTCAATGATATTGTTATAAATTATATTTAATAAGTATAATTTTTTAAATTTTTTTTGTTGAGTGCATAGCATGCACCAGCATATGAATAAGCCTCGCATCTTAGAGCCACACATGTGGAGTTGTTCGACCACCAAACATTGTCTTCCAGGGTGACATTTGAAAGGTCTCTCGATGTAACGGGACAATGTGTGCCCCTAACACGCATCATGTTTGGTGTCAATGAGTGTTTCTTTTTTTCCTTTCTCTCTCTCACCACCATAAATTCTGCCCCAGCCCCTTTAAAAAATTAGACCTGCCCCTGCAATTTGTTTTCCTTTCATATTTGGTCTTTGTTCTTTTAATTATTATTTTTTAAAATTTTGATTAAGCTATGAAATTACAAATATTTTTTAATTTCACCCCTTTTTATTTTTAATCTTTCAGATTTGATTTCCATTCTTTTGATTACTATTATTTATTTTTAAAGCTATAAAATTACAACTGTTTCACAATTTCACCCCCTTTCATTTTTTTATCTTACAAATTAGGTTTTTATTCTTTCAATTGCTATTTATTTTGTTTGGGATTATTTTTTGTTTTACAATTTCATCCTCTATAGGTTTTTTTTTTTCAAATTTGATCCCCGTTATTTTTATTGCTTTTAATTGATTTTTTTTCACGATTTCATCATTCAAAATTAAATTGTTGGAAATTAAGCTTTTTTATTAAACTTGATTTAAGAATTTCACGGGTTGCAAGTTTTAGAAATTAGACCGAGTTTAGACGGTTTGCTCAAGTTAGCTTGTTTTTTTTTCCTTTTTAAAATCTAATGTTTTTTTTAGTCTATTTTTTTTAGAGTTTTGCTTTATTATTTTTTATGGTTTGCTTTCTATGAAATCAGTTGTGTTTGTGACTAGAGCCACATGTTTTAAAGGTTATTATGAGTTGACTTTTATTTTTTTTGTTTTTTTTAAATTAATTTATTTCAACTTTATCTTTCAACATTTAATTTATTTAAAATTGGTATTCTTAAGTTAGAGTCACAATTTTTTTTTTTTTGGTTGTCTTTTTTTTAATATATTTTACCTTTTATTATTAAGTTTCATAATTTAAGTTGGCTTAAATAGTTTTTTTATACCTTTTCTGCATTGTTTTATTTTTATAACTCGGATCTTAATATTTTTTTTAATAATTTTTTAGGTGAAAAATTTTCTTGCCGGGCCCGCAGTAAAAGGGGCCACAATCCAGTGAAAAGCATGCTCTCAGTCCTGCCATTAATACATGACATCCGTTTGATGGCGACACGACCATTGTAAAAATTGGTTGTGCTCACTGCTCAGCAGTGTAGTTACGGGCATCTCATATATACAGCATATTCTCAAATTTACACTAAATTCTCAACAAAGAGGGTGTTATCAAAGCAAGAGAGAAATATAATTCGGTAAGATCTAACCATTTTGGCACAATTTTAAAAGTACTATTTTATATATATATAGTTTAAGCAAATGCAATTTTGTACAATCCATATAATATATAACATATCCTATATATATATATACAAGATAATTTTGTTCTTGATAGATCCTGTACGAGCGAGCCTTTCAAAAAAGAAACAAAAAAGGAAAAGGAAAGAGAAAACTGGGGGGAGGTTATTGTCAAGTTTAGAGCAAGCTTGGTTAGGACAGGATCGATGACACTTGATTCACGTTTGATCCTTTTGCTTCACTTCTTCACTTGTTACAACAATATATATATATATATATATATATATATATATATATAGACATACATACATACCTAGCTAAACACATTAGTTTATGATTATATCACAGTATCCTTTGCCCTTACGGCCATAGCTGTAGGGGATAAACCGGAAGGTTACAGTAGTATATACTTGTATGTTGTATCTTAGCTTAGCTTAACGGTTTCTACAAGATTAGGTGTCCGTTATGTTTTTTAAAAGTCTTTCTTAATTAAAAAATTATCAAAATAATATTTTTTTGGATTTTTTTTATTTGTATCATCAACATATTAAAAAAAATTACTAAAAATATCAATATCTTTTAAATAAAAAACCACAGACCAAAAAACAAACGACCCTTGACTAGCTAAAGTAAAAAGGAGGAATAGAGGATTGGCTTACAAGTGTCAAGCCAGGAAGGCAACAGATTCACCGGCAAAAAAGTGCAAGACAATGGGGCCAAAACGGGACAGCGGTGTGGGGCCCGCAACCGAAATTGTGAGCTTAATGATCGTGAGGGGCTAGCCCACGCCGGACCATTAGCCGCCACGTATGTATATAACATCATTCCGTTTTATGGGCCCCATTTTCCACTACATACTACATAGGCTGACAAAAATAGAAATTAAAACACTTTTTTAATTTTTTTTAAAAAGAAAGAAGAAGGACAGGGATATTTTTCCGAAAAGAATGTAAGAAGGAAAAGGCACGTGCTTTACTTGTGATCAGAAAAACACATCCAACCGGTTAAAAATTATTAGGTAACCAGCTACTTCAACAGCGATCTACTGCATATCAGATATTTTCTTTTTTTAAAAAAAAAAAATATTGTTGATTCCTGTACCTTTTCCCCAAATATTTTATAGATTAGTTTTAAATTACTTTTCTTATATTGAGACTTAGCTTTTTTTATCCTATCGAAAACATATTATTTATATTAAAATAGAAAATCTATGAGAATTTAAGTTTTAACTTTTCACTAGTAAATTCTTAAGTTTATCAATATTTTATGAGAGACTCGAGGGATCAACATTTTTTAAAATTTTAATTTTTAGATTAAGATGATATTTAAAAGGGAAAAAAATAAGGTGATAACTCAATATTTTTAGGCTTAGTAGAATATCAGACTCAGATAACATGGTTTTAGCTTGTTTCCAAACCCAAATTCTCTGGGTTCATTTGAGTATTGCGCCAAAAAAACATAGATATGACAAACTGTCAAACTCAACGTTTTTATGTTTATGTATGCGTTGAGCCTAAATAGATGTGGGTGTGGGCGATAGGCTAGACTTAATATTTTTGGATTTAGCTATGCGCTAAGTCTAAACAAACATGAGTCTGACGAGCTGTCAGACCCAACATCATTGAGTTCAGTTACACGCTGATCCCAAGTGGACATGGTTTGACAAGATGCTAGACCCATGCATTAACCATGAGCTTGACATGATGCCAAGTTCAAGTAGGTATGAGCTTGTCGATCATTATAGGTTTCATGTTGGGCTATGTGACTTTGTTTGTTTATTATTATGACTTTTAACATGAAATGTTAATGTTAAGAATACTCATATCTCTAAACCTTTAAGTGTATAAAAATATTCTAAGAAGCTATTATATCTTAATCAATATTAATATTGACTCGAACCGATGTGAACAAATAAGTTTTTATATATATATATATAATTATCTTAACGGATATGGATATTGAATAAGGTATTAATATTGTTAATTCTAATCCAAAATCCAATCCAAATCTAATCACACACACATATGTGTAACATTTATAATTTTATCATTTAATATATATTTTATTTTATATTTAATAATAAATAGGACCTAGATAATGAATATCTATATGAATATCAAAAATAATATCTATATTTATATCTATATTTAAAAATACAATGAATAAGTTATAAATATTATTTAGTTTTTTACTCATTAAATAATAAATAAAGTATGAATATAGTAAAATTATACGAAAGAAAATGATCTTTCACTTCAAAATCTCTCTTTTTTTTTCTAGTATTTGGATGAATGGGAATATATTATATGATCCTGAAAAAAATCAATGCTGGAATATTCAAATCAATTTCTTTAAAAACGATTATTAAACATCAAGAAATCTTAAAACATACCACTTTTCAATATTTATTTATTTTAGAAGTCCATCCGTGTTCTAATCGGCTAATCTCAGGTGGAGTCAGCTAGAAATTTACCGAGCGGGCACGCTGGTGCCCAAAACACTCTGTGTTTTGGCTTAACCTAGATTGGCTCGGCTTGAAATGAGCCAAGCGGAAGCTGTATTGAATATTTTAAGGTAACATTTGGAGAAGCGTCACCATCGCGGTATACCGGGTCGGTTGGTGGGGTCCAGAGTGAAAGCTTTTTTTTTTGAGAAACACACAAAAGAGAAAAAAAATGAAAAATAAAAAAATGAGAGACCCAACCAACCAGAGGCCGCGTGCAATTGCTGGTGAGTGAGGATAATATTTCATCATCCTAAAAGCCATCAAACCTTAAAATTAAACTTTTTGTTTACAGGCAGTACGCTATTCTAGCTTATTCATATAAAATATTTGCAGGCACAGAATATTATTTAGTTCGTTATTAAGGAGGTCGTGTTTTATTTCACTCATATATTTAGTGAGCTTGAGAGAGCTCTTGCTCATTGTTTCAAGTGGGTTTGGCCGTCAATGAATCTCACCCCTAGCGTGCAGCCATGTCGATATCCCCCAGTTTATGCAAATAATATGTTTAATTTCTCTTGAAATAATTGTGCTGTTCTTTCGAGTGTTCGATAAACATATTAATTAACTGTGGTTAAGTTTTAAGGTTAATTAAGGCACAATTTCGAGCGGTTTTCACATTCGATGTAAAGGTTTTATGCTACAAGGGAGACAGGAGAGTGATCATGCTATAAAATGAAAACGAAAAAAACAGAAGAAGAAAAAGGACAAGGGTTATTAATTAATTAAGGTGATATAATTTATAGGGTGGAAAGATTACGGTGCACGTTTGGCTACTAAGCCACAAAAGCCTTACTTGAATGTCTCCTTCAACAGAGAAAATCTACAATTCTAATTGAACTATTTTCATCATTAGTCTGATCGTGTACACCACGCGGAGTAGATTGAATTTGACCCCCAACTCACTATAATGACTCCAGTTTTTTTTTTTAATAATTAAATTAATGAACATATGAAGAAATACGGATGTTGTTTTCAAGATAATTGAGTTATTTAGCAAAGGAGAAGATCATATCATTTAATTTAAGATTTTCGATTCAATTTCTTATATGTCTTTTAGTGAGATAACTTATAGCTATGTTTAATTAGTTCATTTATAAAGGTACATTTATAAAATATCAGCTTTAATAAGATTTCTTTAAACGAATGATATAATATTTTTCCTGATACGTATTAAATATATATATATAAATTTCCAAATTCAAGAAAGAAATATAGAAGTTGTAGTATTTATGGAGGGAGCTGGGATGCCTTGCCCTAGCTATGATCATCCTTCAATTGATTGCACTAGATGTACATCAATGTCACCATGTCCTTTTCTTTTTCTATTTTTCTTTTAATTCGCTGTTTGTTCTCTTAAAAAAACCCAACTCATCTTCACCGTTTGATATTCTCACATCATCATATCGATCCACTCTCTCCTTATTAACCTCAATTGCTAGCTGAACATTCTCTTCTATAGTCTACATCAGTTGCTGGTAGAGGTTATCAGCTCTCTCTCTCTCTCTCTCTAAAAGCGTAGTTATAGCCATTATACGCCCCCTTTTTTCGTGCAAAGCTTTTCCAGCAATCAAGCTCCCACTTGAACGATAAGAGAGAGAGAGAGAGATTATTAGGGCATGTGTGTGCTTCTACTCATTCTCATTTCCTTGCTTCTTATTTAACCATCTCTCTTTTTTCTTCTCTACTCTTCATGTACCTTTCCTTTTCTCTTTGGCAGCCCCTTTCCTTTACTTTCCTCGGGATCTGATCATTCCCCTCTCGCTTAGTCTCTTTGGACAATCAGAGGTTCCATTAATCAAGAGTACAAGTGGTTGGGGGGTTTCAGTTCAATTCCCGAGGATCACTTTTATTGCTTTCTTCATTCTTGTTTGTTTGTTGCTTCTGTTCTGCGTTTTACCTTTTCTTTTCTGGTTCGGTTGCCTTGTTAAAAGGTTAAAAGGGAGTGTTAAAAGCTAGCTTAAAGTGTATCTTTCCTTCGAGCTGATTGGTGGGTTCGAGTTTGGATTCATTAGCAACGAGATCTAACGGGGAGTTCTTACTTGGCAAGAGTGTATTATTCTAGCTACAGGATTTCCAAGGTTGGGTATCAAGAACTTCTTATGCTCCTTCCTTCACTCTTTATTGATATAGCTTTTCTTTTCTTCTCTCTCGTTTCATTTCATTTTTCTTTCTGGGATTCGTATGTCTTAATTTGATGGTTTTCCTCACTCCTTAATCTGAATGATAATCACTAAGATCGGAGAACTCCTTTGTGCGGGCAAATTGGAAGATACGGATTTCAAATATTCAATGGAAAAGACATCACTAGAAGCTATCATAACCTTACCATTCAAGTTTTGAGAACTAAGTTTGATCGGATTTTTGTTCTACGTAGTGCATGGTTTCATGGACTCAGCAGGTCATTTCATGCATCGGCTAATTAGCATGTTGAAATACTCAAAGAGCAATAGTTATATTTTTTCTAATTAATTTCTTATCTTCTTGCAATTCAAGTTTTCTGGAATTTTTTTGGCATATCAAAGCCATATTTCATTCAGAAAAAAAGGGGATTACTTTGGCTTGCTGAAGTGACCATATTATATGATTAGTTTTAAATTCTATTTTTGTGATAAGAATCGATTAAAGTAAATATGCCTTTAATTTCTGTATTACATTCTTTTTTTCCTTGGTTCATTATCATATGCATTTTCTTTCTTTATTTTGAGACATTTATGTGAAGATCTTACCTCCTGTATCGTGCATACTTTAGAATGAATCGATTTTTTTTGCGTGGTCATGGAGGATAGGGATTGAGTCTATTAATAGCGAGTTCATATTCATAGCAAGTTCTTTAGTTTTAAAATCGTCCTCCGTTTACCCTTTTTCTTGATGCATACCACGTCTATATATTAATGTTGAACAAGTTAAAAGAAAGGTGATACAAAGCAAAGAAATATGCTCAAAATATGTGAGTGTGAGTATCTGCCATATTCTTGTTTGTGATGTTCTTCGACATGGATTTCATGGTAATCTTCTTCCTTACGGATGTTTCAAAAAGTAAAAGTTTTAAATTTGGTTTCCCTATAATCATCCAACATTCACCTTTTTTGAGTGGAGAGAACACTTTGTTTCATTAAACTTCCTTTTAAGTAATATATGAAGTAAAAGCGATCTTCAGTTTATTTTGGTTTGAAGGATAAAATTATAACACATGATACAAGGAAGAAAATAATTATAAAAATTTACTAGCGAGTTGGTTCATGTTATATATTCTGTGTATGTGTTTTTTTTATTAATTTTATTTTTGGAATGATCTCTTCTTCTTCTTCTTCTTCTTCTTCTTCTTCTTCTTTCTGTTATATTTTTTTTAAAAATATTTTGTTATCTAACTTTAGTTTCCAATGTAAACATAAAGCAGTGAATTAATTCATATGACTGTTTTGAGAGAAAAATAATTTTCAAAAAACTATTTCAATTAAGAACTTATTCTAGTTAATCTTTAACCAAATCTCGTGCTGTGTCATTTATACTCCAATGGTTGATATATATATGAACTTTACAATGTTCTTCACTGCTAGTACTCTTGAGTTAATTCATAAGACTGTTTTGAGAGAAAATTGAGCACAATATTATATGTGTGAGTGAGGACTCGCATTTAATGTCAGACTATAATCTATCATCCTTTTTACTTACATATGGTTGATATTGCTGCATTTCAGTTCTTGGAGGAGATGAATACCTTTTCGCATGTTCCCCCGGGCTTCAGATTCCATCCAACAGATGAAGAACTTGTTGATTACTACCTTAGAAAAAAAGTTGCTTCGAAAAGAATTGATCTTGATGTCATTAAGGATGTTGATCTCTATAAAATTGAACCATGGGATCTTCAAGGTAGTATAATAATCAATCCTCGAACTATTGTTTGCTAATGATCACATTTGGAAATGAAAAGCCTCTAGATCATGGTATTATTTAAACTTATCAATTAATCTTGTTTGTTTGGGCAGAGTTGTGCAAACTAGGAACTGAAGATCAAAATGAATGGTACTTCTTCAGCCATAAAGATAAAAAGTATCCTACCGGAACTCGCACAAATAGAGCGACAAAAGCTGGGTTTTGGAAAGCTACTGGAAGAGATAAGGCTATCTACTCTAGGCATAGCTTGATTGGCATGAGAAAAACCCTAGTGTTTTACAAAGGACGAGCTCCGAATGGACAAAAGTCTGATTTGATCATGCATGAATATCGACTGGAAACGAATGAAAATGGAACCCCTCAGGCAAGTTTTTATTTTTTCCCGAGTTTTAATTTCTGCCGCTTAAAAAAAAAAAAAATTCTTATTCACATGCCAATGTGCATTAATTTAGCCTTATTAATTTTCTACCATATTGATGACTTGGAGATAAATCTGTAGGCATACCCAAAAAAGCTCACTAGAGAGCCTCGTTCTTTCAACTCAGCATGTTATTTTGATTGCCTAGCATGCCTAAGGGAA
Organism: Populus trichocarpa; assembly: GCF_000002775.5. Taxonomy (NCBI): domain Eukaryota; kingdom Viridiplantae; phylum Streptophyta; class Magnoliopsida; order Malpighiales; family Salicaceae; genus Populus; species Populus trichocarpa. The sequence continues at coordinate 13,556,486 of NC_037287.2, read as the reverse complement.
TTGAGTGATACCTTGGGACATCGATTATGCATAATTGTGATTTTATTTCCAATTAATTATGATGTTTATAATTTTTATGCACAACTGATTTAAACTGTAGCATATAGCTGTATTGCTTTAAAGATTCAATTTCTTTGATCAGCCAAAAATCCTCAAATCTTCCCACTTTAAAATGTGCGGTGGGGAACTTTTTGGTACATAAATTAGATACAAAGACCTCTAGTACAGAAAAGATTCAGATAACTTTGTTTCAGATTCTGTTGTAGGGCTTCAATCAACAGGTAGAATAATTTGATTCCAGCACTTCTACCCGAGAAGAAATCAGAACGAAATCTAACTTAATTTAAATTCAGCCTCTTGCAATTTTTAGTATTGTTGTTCTACAATTACTTTGGCTTCCCTCACAATCAAATAAAAATTCTTGCATATTACCTGTGAAACTAAAGTCAAATTGTCTGATAATGAGATTGTTTGTAACCGCAACAGGAAGAAGGATGGGTTGTCTGCAGGGTGTTCAAGAAGAAAATGCCAACAATGAGAAAAGTTAGTGACTACGACTCACCATGTTGGTATGATGACCAGGTCTCATTCATGCCAGAAACTGATTCTCCAAGGCGAATTTCTCAACCTTATGCATCATACCTTCATCATTATACTTGCAAGCAAGAGCTTGAGTTGCCATACAATATGCCTCATGACCCTTTCCTCCAGCTACCTCAATTAGAAAGCCCAAAAGTTCCACAATCAGCAGCAACTGCGAGTTGCAATTCAGTTATTGCTTATGCTTATGACAGGACCAATGGGAGCACTTTGCAGTCATCTACCCTTACACAAGAAGAACAAATGCAGCAATGCCACCAACAAAATTTGAACTCATTTTACAATAACAATAATAGTGAGCAAGCTGTGGACCAAGTGACTGACTGGCGAGTTCTTGATAAATTTGTTGCATCTCAGCTCAGCCACGAGGATGCGTCCAAGGGAACCAATAACTACTCCAATAAAGCCACCTTTCATGCAGCTGAGCAGATGCATATGCTTGCCAACGATTCCAAAAGGTCAGAGACTGCACAGGAATATGCCTCAACGTCGACTTCCAGTTGTCAAATTGATCTGTGGAAGTGAAGGCTTATAATAAAGCTAAAATAATAGAATATTCATACTAATTAATTATAGGAACTACGTACATTTATATGGGAAAAAAGAAGTATGATATCCAAGTTTCTGTACATGATAAAACTGAAATGGTATTGCTGTAGCTATGGACTTACTGCGTCCATACGGATGAATACTAGGTTACTGGATAGTGAACAAATGCCAAGCAAAAATAAGTTAGTACTGTCAGGTGGGATGTATAGCTGAGATTTGTTGGAACTCACTTGATCAGCTATTGAATGTTGGATGTACTGCCTTCAATTTGCATTTGAAGGAATTATGATTGTAATGATCGATTGTTTTCTATTTAGACCATCTCTGTATGTTCTATCTTAGCATTAAGGTCTCTATTTTATTTTTCCGCTTCGGTTTTCACAGCAACAGTTTGAAGATTGTAAAATTCATTTTTCACTCGTTTTCATGAGGAAAAATGTAGTCCACCAAGAATGGTAAATATCTCGCAAGGAAAGATTCATCATGAAATCTATGTTTGATTTTACAGTCTTCTGCTATTAATTTCTGCAGCTGTACTTCTGTACTCCCTTTTCACCAATGGCTTTTTGGTGATACTAATTTACTCGGTGCCTGAAAAAAAGAACAAAAAAAAACAGCTATTTCATGTTTTAAAAATGTAATTTCTGGATGGCGAGTCAATACTAATGAATCTCTACAGCCTACATAGCCTCATTAATCATTTTGAAATTGAATCACAATCTTGTGAAATTAGATATGTTGACGTGTTATACATCAGCTAGTTTCCAATACAATTGCAGAGAGTGTTTTTTTTTTTTTTTTTTCATTTGATATACATTTTCACCTCATCTAATTATAATTAACATTAGATACATGGCCGTTGAATATCCTCAGTTTGGAAAATGCCTAATTGATCAACCTATCATCTAAATTTGATCTTATAGGGATGCATGCGTTTAGAAGAATCGTTGCTTCCAATACAAGAAAGAGTCATTGGGACTCTAATTATCAGAAATGGGTTGTGCTGAGCCATTTAGACCTGCATCCCTGTTAATAGGTGTCTAGTTATTTAAGAAAGGAACTAGAAATTAATCAATTTGTTAATATTGCAAGCGGCAAAGAATAGTTTTGATGCTATAAGTTGTGGCCAGATGATTTTGCTGCTATCAGGATATATATATATATATATATATATATATATATATATATATATATATAGGAATATTGCTTAAATATTCAAAATTAAAGTTCATGTATCTTAGCAGATAAGAAAGTCAGAAGAATAGCTGGTTTTGTTTTCAAACTTCATGATAACATGCTTCTCCTAAGTTTTTTTTTGGGTTACATATCCTGATGTTGTTGTTTAAGATGCAATGCGGAAAGTTAATTATCTTCTCCGAAAAAACGCATGGCATGCAGAAAGTCAACTTCTTCCAAAACAATCTTCCCTTAAAATTAAATTAACTCACAGGAAATGGATATTGAAGGAAGTTAGTTCACACCATAGCATATTCTATTTTAGCTTGGTTTGAACTTTGAAGTACTCTAGAGAAAGAACAAAAAACAATTTATATATTTGTTTGAGCTGAAAAACCCTAATGTTCTACGGGAGGATTATTACTAGTGAAGTAAAGCGAAGACATGAAATGACGTTGTCCCTAATTGAGCTAATATGTATGATTCTATGTAGACTCCCCCTCTTCCCAAACAAGAAATTAGGGAGAGAACAACTCGAAACACTATTAAGACATAGAAAAGGAGCAACAAAAACTCGTACTCAAAGAATGAAAATCAACTAGCAAGCTGTTAGTTTCAAGACTTCGCAAAATTATTTTTAGATAGTGCAGGAAGCTTGGTCAACTACCGTCCTGTGTGCACGACACAACTGCTTGGGTGAACCTCTTAAAGAATCCACCATATTCGACTCGTGACTTTTTTCTCAGTTATACATACCTGTACAAGAAGATGAATCCAAATGCATCCGAGGAACTTCTTGATAAATATTCTATCAACTTCTTGACAAGTCGAAATATATTGGGTCGAACAAACTTTGTTCGACAACCCACTTCAGCGAAATTCATATGGATGAGCTGCAAGAGCTGGCCTTGGATTAGGATGATTGAAGAAAAATCATGGATATTTCTGTGTACTTGACCACGAGAAGTACACTTTGAAATTCTTACATGGGGGTTTAAATACGGATGGCAAGGAACAAGGGAACATATTAATCACTTTGTCTAGATAACATGACTGATTAACAAGAATGAAAAGTTCGTGCTTTTTCGGATGTTATTGACCAGGAGAGCAACCTCTTACTTGGGTTGAAGTCAATCAGTAAAATCCCTTTAAAGCAATGAAAATTTCCAAAGCGACATAATGAGTGGGCGTGCTCTCAAGGCCTCATCATGCAAAAACTCTTACCACTTGTTTAGAGAGAGGTAGAGAGGCATATGCTTAATTAGAGGACTCCTTATGGAGGAAAAAGGAAAAAAGAAGCTAGAATTGATAGCAAATACTTCTTGCTGAGGGTGCATGTTTGATATAGTTTTATGTTTTAGGTGTTTTTAAAAAAATTATTTTAGGTTTAAAAAAAATATTAAATTAATATTTTTTTAATTTTTTAATAGTTTTAACATATTAATAAAAAAAATAAAAAAATATTTTAATATATTTTTAAATAAAAAATTATTTTAAAAAATAACTTTTATCATAATCTGAATCTCTTCCTATGATTTTGACATGCTATTGGCAGACTTGTCCTTTCTCTTTAGGGTTTGATACTCTCACGGTTTCATTGCTTCACTTGTGACACAAGAAACCAAGGACATTTACTTTTCATTGTCTCGCATTTCATATGATCACAAGAAAGAAAATAAACACTACGTCCTGTAAACCTTGCGAAACCCAAAACAAGAGTACTGATGCAGTTTTATGTGGGTGAATAATTAGGATTTACACTTAAAAATGTTGTTTGCAGACTAAGTAAGACAACATCATTGACCATGTGAAGCGAACATAAGCCATGTGAGGCAGCATTACTAGCGTGCAATATCCTTGGACCTCTACAGTTCCCGGAGCCAAAATTCTTTTACTTCTCAAAATACTACCTTAATTTTGGTCCCCTTTCGGTTGCTGTCCATACTGGGACTCATGCATCAAATTAAGAATATAAAATACATCAATTTTATAAAATGTCCTAAAAAACACCAAATTCAACTCGTGTTAATCTTCAAAACTCGAGATCTTGATCATAAGGCCTAGACCAACCCCATATAAGGCAAGAAAAAAACAAAGAAAAATTCTCAATAAAAAAATATTGAGGGATAAAATTGAAAAAAATACAATAATAAGGATCTAAAACAAACAATAAAAAGAATATAATTAAAATTCAATAGAAAAGATAAATTAAAATCAAATGTTAAGGGATTAGATTGAAAATAAAATTCAATTAGTAAAAGGTTTAAAACAATCAAAAGAATAAGAATCAAATTTGATATAAAAACTTGATTGTGACAGGAACAAAATTAAAGAAAAAATCAATCAAAAAAAGATAAAAAACAAATAACAATAAAAAGGATAATGATCAAATTGGATATAACAAATAAATAATAGGACAGCTTCATACTTTGACAAGAAGAAAAAAGAAAAAAAATGAAGGAAAAGAAAAAAAGCTGATTATAGCCTAATTGTCGTTCCGCCATAGACACGTGTTGCACTAATAGGAAAATACTGAACCATTTGTCAAGTTCTTAAATAAGCAAGGCATTCGTATATAATATATAAGGCATTCCAACAATTTTTTTTTTGTAAAATTAAAACCAACTCAATATTAGGATTTTTTAAAACTGAAATAACTCGAAAAAAAAACAACACGAATGAAATCATAAAGCCAAAATATCAATCAACACAATATGAAAAAAAAAAATTGAAAAAAAAAAAGCTTGATAGCCAAACTAAAAAAAAAAAGAAAAGAATAAAAGACCTAAAAAGAAAAATATTTTCTTTTTAAATAAAGAATTGTCATTTTGCCTCATTTTCATTTTCATTACCCCCTCATTCTTAATCCTTCACAAACAATCAAACCAAATATTTCCTTGTAAAATCAATAAACAAATCAATGTTGAGCTTTTTTAAAAAAAATTAAAAAATAAATTATTAATTTCAATTATATCAAAAAAGATAAAATTCATTGAAAAAAAAATTTAATTTTTTTTTAAATGTATCCTCGTAGCTCCTGATATTAGAAAAGCACAAAGCACGCCTTTGTCATCTATAAACGACGGGCCTTATGCTTTTGACTTTTTATAGAAAACATCATACACTTGTAATGATTTTAATTTGGTAGAAGTAGCAAGTATTTAACTATCTTTCTTTTCTACAAAAAATGATCAAGGAAAAGAAGATGTAGTTATTCCTTTACTGGATATAAGAAGCAGATAGTTTTGTTTGGCAGACGGGACGTAATATATCACATACGTACATGATCAATAGTGCGGTATGCCTTAGAAGCAACAATGGCCATGCATCATGTTTGCCATGATTATTAGTAAAGACCTTACAATTAATGGTCGAATAGGTGTTGATAGTTATGATGCAAGACTGCAAGATGAGATCATGACAGTTGAATTTCTCATGTGAATTTAATTTTCCTTTCTTACACACAAGATATACATGCATGACTCTTGAGGGAGACAGTGGGAATAGATTTGACAGGCTAAAAGGGCACATTCCCTGATTGGCAATGCTTGATGGGCAGCCATAAAGGAGACAAGAAATACTCAGGCATGTTGTTTGTTGGTTCGCTTTGGAAATTAAAAGGGAAAGACAGAGAAAAGTAAAGAACAAGCAACTTTGATTGACTGGCCTGTATTAGCTGGTTGATGCTTGACTTGGGAGTTGAGGTTGGCTTTCTCATTCGACACAGTGCTCTCTGTGCCATTATCACTTCCTCAACATGGAAAAAGCCTCTTTACCCTTTTTTTTCCCCCTCTTTACTGCTAGCTGCCCTTACCTTGCAAGGAAATAATGACCAAACTACATAATAGATTTATGAATCTCCTACGGTTTTTGCTATATGTTACTGCTTCAACTTGGTTCTGGGTGCCAAAACTCACTTAGTTGCATTGCACAATCTAAGATGTTGAGATGGTTCCAACTAGTTTTCTAGATTCTCTTGCGTGCTCAGCTTTAGTTGACAATGCCCCCAATATCTATAGGGATTAGAAGGAACAATTCAGGATAGCACAAAATGCTCAATATGAAGACAGCACGCAAGCTTTCATAATTGCTAAGCTTTGTATACATGTCCCACGTGCTCTCAGCATTGTTGACATTTACAAAATCAACCTTTGCGACTAAATATTGATGGCTTAAGAACAGTCTACACCAAGGGGGAAAATAGCCATATAGCTATAGTTGAGCAATTCAAGAAATCTCTTCATAATTTGTTCAGAACATTGGAAGCAAATGTTAATTGCCTTTCTCTTTACCTTTGTAGTTCTGGTATTTTAGAATTAAGTAGTTGTTCTGATTCATAACATTCTTTTGTCGGACATATATATAACGCTTCTGTTTATATAGATATCGGGACTTTTTTCGGTGGGATGGCCTTGCATTGGAATTATTTCGCATCGCAAAGACCAGTGCCTTGATCACAAAAACCATCGCGGTCCAGCAGTTTCTGAGGGGGAGCACTCAACAGAGGAGAAGAAGGCGTGCCATAAGCATTTCTTCTGCTGTTTCCGCAGCCTAAGCTTGCTCTGGTGCTTACCCCGGTAATTGGATTTGTGCCACTAGCATACTTGCAAAGAGCCTATATGACCAAACACGAGAAATAATCATATATGAACCAGTTAAGAATGGTAGTGTCTAATCTATGCATAATAATTAAGAAAATAACCAAGCAAACACAATAGGTGAAAACTTGAAATGACTGCTAAATTTACTCGTGAGGATTCACTTTTCCTCTATCCAGAATGTTGGTGAAAGTGATCAAATTTCTGAAACATTATTCATCACAGCTAAATTTGGGACTACTACGAGGTGCTCTGCTCATCTTATGAATTGCAATATTTAGATTCCAAGAGATTGAATTAGGGTATAATAGGCCAATCGATTGCAGTATCATACATAACAAAATGTCACCGCTCATCTCCTAGATATCAGAGGTGCTGCAGTAGAATAGATGTGTATACCAATCAGTTTTCTTCTTTTTACAAGACAAACTCTTGCAGACTTCAATATATAATTTCATCAGAAAAAAGGAAAGGTATGATCTAGACAAGAAGTATACCAACGTGCCATTGTGTCAGGATTAAGCCAACTGATAACAGAACATGTACTTAAACAAAACAAGGGTTCTAAAGTAATGCTTAATAAAGAAACTGAAAGAAGGAAAATATAAATTAGCAAGATATGTAGAAAACTGGTGGTGGAACCTCAAACAGTTGCCTGCAAGAGATACATTTGAATATTATTGTATAGATCAATGAAAACAAGTGGTTTATTAAAGCACCTGTTTCTGAGGAAGATCTATAACAGCATCACTGAAGTCAGCACCTGCAATCAGTGCACCTCCAAGATCACTGCGTGTGAGTACTGATCTAACAAGCACAGCATTGGTGAGGTTAGATTCATTGAGAACCTGTTGACACAGGCAGAATGTGTTTGTCAATCATTGCAATCCTTATCAATATGAAGAAGTGGAACCTTTTTTTTTAATCAAAATGATTGAAACCAATGGATCAATTAGTCTTTCGTCCATACCATGCGATCCATCAATGTATCACTCAAATCCGCACCTGTTAATCAAAAGACATACAAGGACAATATGCAGCAAATTAGAAGGCAAAAACAGTACGCAGCTAACCAAATATATAAAGAACGTAAAAGCGCATGATAGAATTGTTTTGAAGGGCCATAGTTGTAGTTAGAACTTTAAAGTCTCAATGACCTGTAACAAGGACAGCCTATGAACAAGAGAAAAAAAAATGCTTAGTTAAGTGATTCTCCTATGCTGTTCCACGTACATGCGCTTCTTCGAATAATTTCACCAGGAAACAATCAGACTTTGACATGACCATAGCTAAAATGGCCCAACCTGACTCCACCCGGTAGTCCCAATCTCAAAAAACTATCGATCCCAATTTGGTTATGAGGAATTAAGAACCAAATGATTACACAAAAGTATGATGATCTAGATAATGAAAAGATCTTCTTTTGGCTATTTGTCTAAAATTAAAACAACTAATTAATACCACTGGGACGTAGCCAGATGGATACCTACTAACTTCCTAAAACCTTAATCCTAGAGTCAGTCAGTATCAAGAGTTCAAAGTTCAAACATTTGCCACAGCTAAATAATTCATATATTGCTAGTCTCGACTGAAATAGTTACCCTTGCACTAGTAAGATTATCAGTCATTAAATAAGAGAGTACTAATAACTTTTCTGAATTTAATAAAAAAACTTTAATGATGGGAATTTGAAGGGTTTTTTTTTTTCTTTTCTTAATTTGTGTTTTTGGTGAGAAGAGGGTTTTATAAATTATAATAAGGATTTCTCCTAATCAAACCCTCTCTTTAATCCTATAAAAACTCGTTTGGTCTCAGCTGCGCAGCCTACACATTCGAGTCTCCTCTCACAACCAACCCCCCCCCCGCCCCCCCCCCCCCCCCCCCCCCTCCTTATTTTCTCTATCTTTACTTTTTTTTGCGACAAAACACCATAAATTTGATAAATAAACCCCTGAATAACAAAGCTGTCCGACTTATACACAGAGTCCAAATCTTGCAGGCCAATTAAGCAGTGAAAAAGGAACTAAACCCTTGAATCCCGCATTGAAGGTTAGTGGGTCACTTGGGTTTTCTTCATTTGCCATTTCTGTTTACATCATCCTCTTTTTTTTTTTTTGTTTACGTTTCTCTTGTGACCTTTTTACTTGGAATTTTTTTTTTGTATTTTGGCTTTGCCTGTTGATTATGTGAGTTAAACAAACCAAAAGGACAAAAGCATCTTTGCATGACTCTATTCAGTATTGCTTAATTTTTAATTATCTAGTCTCTAGTTCTGTGATTGCAAGGCGTTACAAAGAAAAATATTTACTTTACAAGGATTAAGACAATTGTACTGTGCTTTAGTTTAAATGATTTTTCATATTGAATAATGCAGGAATAAGTAAAGTGCTACGTGGGGTTTAGTCCATGATAGAAGTAAATGGAAGGGAAGGGAAGGGATGAATCAAGGTAATGAATCCTGATTAGTTTGGGCTTAGAGTCATGGACACCAAAAGAATGATGCGAGTACGCATTGATTTGCAGGAGCAGGATGTGATGGATTTCATCCGGTACTAGGGAAAGGAGGTGTGAAATGAACTGTTTTGCTATAAATCACTAGAGCAAGAGGCTTACTTTCAGGCGACTGAAGTTATGTCGCTGGATCATCTTATGGTTACTTTGAAGTGGTACTGCTACTAGTTTTACCTGTAAAATTTGCCTTATATGCAACTGCTTTCTCCAGGTATGCACCATTGAATGTTGAACCACTAAAATCAGATTCTCTCATATCAGCAGCTGTAAAATTGGCTCTTCTGCATCAGCCATTTAGATTTGCTTAGATACAAGTTGATCTAGAACATGTAATCACTATTTCTGAGTAGCAGAATGAACATGTAGCGGAATATGAAGTGTATTACTTGTTTTGCTCTGCTCGACATGGTAGTGGTAGAGAGTGGCTCATTTCTCGTAAAATACTAAATTGTGTGGTGGATTTTCTTGCCAATTAGGAGCACTTAATATTTGCAATTGGAAATTATGCTCTCATGGTTTCAATTTACATTTTCTTGGTTACTGGGGGGAGAAATATCTGGGGACTTCAAGGGGCAAGAGGAAAAATATGGTTTCCTTGTGCTCCTTTATCCCTGATGACAAGGTACCTCATCCACCCCTTGCAGTAGAACAAATACTTGCACCTAGATTTACTGTATTGTAAAGCTAAACCGCTCTGTTTTCTTTCCAACTCCAGTGAGATTTATTTGAAATCAGGGAGAATTACCTGAAATTTTCATTCAAATGCACTGCCTTTCTGCACAGCAACAAAACCAGAACTTCAATTTTCTGACTGACAGTACAGCAGTATTTGCAGCACACGAGCATCATTAAAGTAAACAAACCTGAGATCTGCAGAACCAAATTGCGCTGCTGACCCTATACCAAATTCCCCACGCGTCTCAGCTTCAAACCTATTAAGATCAGCAACAGCAGGCAAATTACAAGAACTGAAGCTAATAGCTGCAGCTACCAATGTAGTTGACACTACCCTTGCCCAATTCTTGGCTTTAGCAGTTTCCACCTCGTACCCATTTTTGGAACAATCTTGCTTTTCAAGGGAAAGTCAGTTAGTTGGAAACTAAACAGGCTTATATTAATAACCAGGAGGATAACATCAGTCATTGTTTCAACTTACCAGCAAATTGGTTTCCTCTTTCTGTGTCTAATTGATAAGCTATGCGGAAAGGCTTAGATAAAGAAAGAATACGATGTGGAGTGGAGATGTTAGGAGACTTAATGGACATCGAGGAGATAGAAGTGAAAGCCATTACAATGTGTTTCTTGATTTTGTTGGAGAAGCTTAGGATGCAATGGAAGAGAGACCGTGTAATGGAGGGATATGATAGGAACAGAAGAAGGATTGCTTCCTCTATCCACTTGGTTTTTTGTATCGGCTAAGATGAGCACACGTGTTGCTTTGTTCTTTGGCCAGTGGGTTGCCACTTGTGTTGGTGTAACAATTTCTTGAATTCGTATTTTTTAAAATTTAAATTTTTTTATTTTCTTATTTAAAATTTAAAAGGCTTGGTGTGATAACATTTTGGACCCACTGGCCCAAAATTCTTAGCTTCTTTTTGCAGCTCTATGAATCTTTGGAGTTTTGGGCCTATGAACCTCTCAATGGGCCTTCTTCCATTCAAAATCCTCTTCCTATACAACCATTTTAAACCCCCAAAATTATAGCTCTTGGGCCTTGTATAAATCTTGAAGACCTAAACCTACTAACTGGGTCTTCCCAGCGAAGTCCTGGCCTTAATATCCAAAATAACTGGGCCTCGATGATTTGTGGACTCATTTTTGGAATCGGGCAGTCTTCGAGTTTTCAAATAGGCCTTATGACCATTATTTCAATAAATTTGGGTTCGCTTTACTACATATAGAAAAAAACCTTAATTACGAATGTAATGTAACCGAGATTTCTCTTTTCTCGATGTCTCCTTCGATTGATTTACCTTTTTTCTCATAATTAAAATTTAGTAATTTCATTAATTATCTTGCAATTACATCAATAGTAAGATTATGAAGAAAATTGCAATTTCACTTTTTTTTATAAAAAAAAGGTCAAACCTAATTTTTTGAAATAAGAGAATATAGATATTATGTCCAAATTAGATTAGAGTGCGCGAATGACTTACCATTAACTTTGTAATTGATTTTTTATAGTATTTATGAATTATTTTATTAATATTTTTTGATAATATTAGAAATTTTATCAGTGAAATTTCGCCGTGTCTCTGATATCTTTTTTTTTCTTTTTTTTTTCTTGTTTTTTTTTCCATATCATTTTATTTCTAGCCATTAAAATATTATTTTTTCATGGTATTGAACATGCATGTTGATTTTTATATAGGATAATTATCTGAGAAAGGAATGGAAACTTGTGAGTTGTGCATGTAATATATATACATACATCATACCCAGTTACATATGTTCTTTATGTGCCTAATAATAATTATTATGTTATAGTGAGAATAATTTCTATTACTGTGCTAGTTTAGAGAGAAAAAAGAAGAAAAAAAGAACTCTGATGCATCGGGTTGGTGTCCTTGACATCCGAATTGAAAAAGAAGGCGAGGGGATTGATTGACGGAAAGTAACGGAAACCTGTTCTCCCTCGAACCCACCCATCCCTTTCGTGGGGGCATGTCTTTACGAGCGTTTATGTAGCCATACATCAACATAACTGATCTAGGCGAGGCCTGTGGGGTTACCTAAGATAAAGGTCTCAGCCATCAATTCCAATCCCCCCATTAAACTCGTACGTGCGTGAATCACAGAGGATTGGGAGGCAAAGCCACACAAAGATCAGTTGGAGAGGCCAAATATATCAGACACTGCACCGCATTCGGTATCAGCTTTATCGGATTCTACACAACCCCACCACAAGGAGAGAGACGAAGAAAAGAGAGATATCCTCATGTCCCCACAAACAGCAACAAATAGCTCCTTGCAGGCTTTTACAGTGATGGCTTTTCCTCATTCGTACATTCCAAGCATCAATGCATTCATACTTGGATGCAGGCCAGCAAGTATGCATGCATCACTGGATCTGCAATGCGGTAACGGTTAGAATTTTTAAGATCTTTAATTTACTTCAGGTTCTCACGTGTTCAGTCCTTGAAGACGTGGGATGGACATGTAGGAATTGGAAGATATTGCTGCTTCTGTAAAACTATAGTTATTAATCCTATCATGACATCTTCATCCACGAAACTTAAAACTTGTTGTCAAGAAATAAAAAATAAAAAATCATAATTTTAATGTATTTTAATTGAAAAATATTTTTGGAAAGCACGTATTACTAAACATAAACGTATTACCTGCATAACACACCTAATTGTGTAAATAATACTAATGTGTATTGACTAACACAGATCTTGTTGCATGTGAATATCAAGCGAGCTGACGTGCAAAGGGGATAAAACGGGGAAAAAAAATCACCACCTAGTTTTATGACAACTAGAAATCTTGACTGGTCTTCAAAGGATTTTGTTAAAAAGCTGGTTATGTAATAGGAAAGATAGACATCACTCTGTATATTTTATTTAAGATAAGTTGTATTGTTATTTGTTTTCAATTATTACCATGGTTTGCCTAAATTGGTATATATGTTATTCAGGGAATTGTCATTATCCACAAAACAACATCCAAATGACAGGCTCGATATTAAACTTTACCAACATGGTTCATTTGGTGAACCATATTAATTGGCTCTATTATTTGGCAATTAACATTTAGAAAACAAGGTTTATTGTGAGACCATTCCATCCTGGGTCTTTTAATAGATAATAGAATCATTTAATATAAGGTTTGGATATTTATGATCATAGTCAACTGATGACTAAATAACATCCAGCTGATAAGGTTTAATTTTAGACCATTTCATCCTGGGTTATTTAGAAATGATGGGCACACCCATATATGAGACTTGTTATGGTTTGAAAAATTCATATTATCCATTAAGTAGCGTTCGAAAAACAAGACCCGTTATTAGACCATCCCATCTTGGACTGCTTAATAAATAATAGGAATATTGAATTGAATTTGTAAAATTATGAAAAGAAATGATTATGTGGTGACCGAAAATTTCAATAACCTAGAGATCATATATTAACTGGTTCTATTATTCACTTATCGACATCCAAAGAATATGGCCCAATATTAAACCATATCATACTGGGTCGATTAATAATTAATAGAAACAATTGATTCATCGAAAAAAAATTAATTGATCCTATTACCCGATAATCCATTATCATAATTTTAGATTTATTAATGAAATTTTTTATCGATATTTATATCACAGTCCGTCGATACGAATTTTTCTAACGGGCTAATGGATAGAAATCATCCATAAAAAATACTCTCGTTGGCGATTTGTGGTCTATCAGTAAGGATGTCGATAATAATTTTACCGATGGATTTACTTATGGATAAAGTGCGCCAAAAAAAATTTTACCCGCTTCATTCCGTCAGGATTTCAATTGATGAATATAACATATAATCGATAGAAAAACCATATGTCATTACATCGGTGAATTTTTTTGTTCGTCGGTATTTCCTTCAATGGATTTGACATATAACCATCAAACAAACCGTATGTTATTTCGTCAGTGTAAACAGTGACAATGACACTTACGGTAATATTTTTTCAACTCTCTAGAATATACCGATGGATTTAGGTCATCGGTATCCCTATCAATAATAATTTTAAAAATATATTTTTTAAAATATATATATTAAACAAAAATAGAAAATAATTAAATTAATATAAAAATCAAATATTTATTAAAAATTTAAACATTTATAAGTTCAAATACAATTAGTCTAGAATAGAAGTGTTGAAGGAGGAGGCATGTCTTTCGCCGGAATTGTGGGGCGAATAAGAGGGAGCACATGTATTACTCATTAGTGATCTCATCTCCATTATCAATCGGTGGAGTTCGACTGTCTCAGCACTGAGTCGTTCATAATCAGTCGCAAGATGGGTCATCTGAGCTTGAACTCACTAGATTAAAATCGCCTCGAACTTCGAAGTTAGAGTGCTTGGAACTGATTACGAGCATTCAACGGCTGAAACACTATGAGTCATCTACAAGTTCTTGGTCGTGGTGTTAGAGAGACCGTACACCCGATATCTATTAGGTCCATATACGATCTTATCTCCAAGCACAAATCCAGATCGAGATCTGAATGGGTTGAAGGATCGTCACTGTATCTCTCATTCAACCGAGTGTTATATGTATTTTGAAAAAAAAAAGTTAGCAAATTCAAAAAAATAATAACTTAAGAAAAAAATGCTTAAAAACAACATACCACAAATTCATTTTACTTCCTTCTTGGACTTTTTAATTGATTTCTTTATGAAATCCTTCGTGCTCGTTGATAAAATCTTTGTATAAAACATATTTAACACTTATTTTCAATCACACATATTACTATTCCAATTTTCATTTTATTTTTATCATCAAAATATATAAAAATATAAATGTGTGGTTAGAATAGTCTCGTCGAGATTTTTCTAATGATACTGGGTATATCAAAAACAAAATCTCAGTTTGTCCTCGGTGACCAGTTCTTTCTTTCTTTTTTTTTCTTCTCTCATGTCACCTTAAGTTATTTTTTTTTATTGGTTATTGTATCTTGAATCTCATTTCTTCGCCATTGAATCTTTATAAAATTTTAGATCAACTTTTATACTTGTTAATTAATTTTGAGACATAGATTTTGAAATAACTGTTATTCTTGATAGTGGTTGTCTTTAAAGTGTGTTATTATCTTAAATTTTTTTAACACATGTTATTTAGTATTTACCCAAAACTTTTATCTAACTATGTTAAAATGATAAAACAAACTTATTTTTCTAACAAAGCTAGTTTTTATTTTTTTTTTGTTTTAAAAAAATTCAGTTTACTAGTATGGGAAAAAGACTCCTTGGATAACGTCGTGTTGAGTATTTAGACAAGTCCAATATAATTTAAAGCTTTCCATATATAATTAAAGTAAAGTACGCTAAAGTGTCTTGGTAAAAATGAAATAAAAAGAATACAGAAAGAAACACCCTCCATCTCTCTCTTTTTTAAAGCAAGAGTGCGATTATATGGATCAAATCATTTAGGCTAAGTACGCTAGAATTTCTGGCTAATAATGACTCGAGCCCAGTTCTATATCAGAGAATGGGCACCTATGGTCAGCGTGATACTGCTGAAGCTTGATGCTCCGACAGATTTTGGATCGACCCACCACAGAAATTTGCTGATGTCCAGAGATTTCTGTCAGACAGGACCTAGAGCTAGGGTTAGTCTGCCACTGTCCTAGCCAATGCTACTTACATATAAGTGCAAGTACCACCAATGAGCAGTGTGGTATTTTTAATTTTTAAATAGCACTGAACAAACAAAAAAAAAAAATCGGTAAACTATTACATCATAAAAATATTGGAAGATTAATGGGATGTACTGTTTCAAACATGGCAACCCTATTTTTTTTAAATAGCAACCTAAATTTTTTAAAAAAATTGTAAGGGTATCCTCCAAAATTTAGACATCTAATGTAAAGGTTGTGTTGTTCTAAAGTGTTTCAAAGAATTAATTTAATTTAAAAATTTAAATTATTAAATGAGATCCCAAAATATGTTTTATATCTTTAATATACTTCTCAAATGAAAGTTTTTTAAATTTAAAATTTATATAGACTCACACTATTTTATATTTAATTTTTATCAAATAAATAGAGATGATGAAATTTAAATTTATGATCGTTTAGTCATTAAAATTCTGATATTATAATAAAGAACTAATTCAATTTAAAAACTTAAATTATTAAGTGATATTTCAAGATATGTTTTATATTATTATTATACTAATCATAATTTATATATATATTAAAAACCAAAGAATGTTAAAAATAAGCATGATAGCTCGAGAGTTGATATAAAAAAAGTTGCTGTATTATTTTTTTTATATTTATTTTTTTATTATTATTAAATTAGTGTCATTTGTGTTAGACTAGCTTGTGGTTTTTCCTAAAGCTAGACAAAAGCACACGCTGCCCAATGGTTTCGAACCTCTTTATAATTATCACCATCACCTTGCTCTACTTCAGAACTATTTAACAATTTTTTTTTTTATCGCAAAATCATTATATCTCTGTCTCTCCGTCGTCTTTCATTTACATGTGGGCCTCACTTGCTATCTTTATCCTTTTCCTCCCTGTTGAAATCTCCAAGTGAGCTTCTTCGTCTAATTTGTTTTCTCCATAACAGCCAACGTGTTGCTTACTTCTTTCCAGATTCAGGCTATATATTAGTGACTGGAAAAGCAGAGTTTTTAGTTTTTTATATTGAAACGTATTTTTAACTTATTTTTATACTTTTTAATAAGCTCATTAAAAACTTAAAATAACCTAAAAACCAATCTATAAACTCAAATCAATTGAAATAAAAAAACTTTCCTTGTTCAAATCTATTATTTTAAACAATGAAAAAGCTAAATAATATTTAGGTGAGAATCCTCAAATTTAACTCGGTGTCAATCAAGATTTTTTTCTCAATTATCATAATTTGATAATTTTCTCTCTCCTTTCTCAAATCAGCAACTAGAAAGTAAAAAAAAAAAATTATGTGTTAGAACTAAAATTTCAAAAACCAAAGAGACTGTAATCTTTGGCTTGGATTAATAAATAATACAATACTCAAGACCAGTTCGGTGCTTGAGGTGTGAATATAAACTTGTCGAACCATTTTAAAAACCAAGTTAGCAATTTCTAACCTTATACTTTCTGTTTTAAGCACTTTAATTATATTTTTAGTTAATTGTGTTTAATTGAGTTAATTGCAATATTTTTTTTTTATTATTAGTGGAACACCTAACTCACCCTCTTTAGATGTTATTGTTGTCTTAATCCTAGAAGAATAGTCTCAACAAATCAATCTTTCAACTCAAAACACATGAAAATTGATCAAAAAACATAAAATCAATATGAAAAACTCTTTCTCAACCCCGATCTACTTTCTTCAAGAATATAAAGGGTTAAAAAAATAGCTCAGTAAAACTCTTCTTGTCAAATAAAAACCATTGATACCAAGAATGTATTTTTTTTTGTTGCTAGAATATTGTCAACTGATAACTTTCTTTTTCTTTAATTGTTTTCCAATGAGTTTTTTTTCTCTTTACTCAAAATCATAGATTGAAAAATAAACAAAGAAAAGATTTTAGATCTAAAAGAAATTTAAAAAACTAAAGGAATCTAAAACAAAGTCAATGAAGAATATATATGGGGACTAATTATAACTTTTCCATGCGCTTTGAGATTGGCAATCAACATTTTCTTGTTTTTTATTTTAATTCTTTTTTTGTTCCTATCATTTCAAATGTAAACATATCTCATTAAATTAATCCACAATCAAGTTTTAAAATCTTATAAAAACATTTGTATCTAAAATAAATGAATTTTAAAAAAAAATCCACTGAAAAACCCAAAAAAATCAAGCATAAAATTATGAAATAAATAAAAATTGATGACCAAATTAAAAAATATTCCACTAATCCAACCCACAATTAATTGTGAAAATAGAAGCAGCACATAAATAGTTATATTAACTATTCACAATTAATTCCAGTATTGTCTATACGTCACAAAAACAGTTATGCACAGTCCAAATGAACAGCCAACCAGCTCGAATATTTGTGAATTTTTTTTTCTCAACAATTAATTGTTTCTCTTCCACGCAAAAGTGAGTTCTCGAGTTTCTTCACCACTAATGCCTTTCTGAAAAGATTTAATGTCTTTGGCCTTAATATTATTGAACGGGCTGTGTCCGCTTTCGTATTGCTGTGTGACTGTATTGAATTGTAAAAGATTGGAGGCAAGCTTTGTCTCCTACTGCTTCCGTCGCCTCTTCCCATTTATTATTAATGTTGCTTGTTAATTTCATCCCAGCAGTACTGGGATTCTGGTTGGCCATTGTTCCAAGAATTGTAACACTTTTAGGATTTCAGATAAGGAATTCCTTTCCCTATAAACCAAATTCATCTCATTATAACTAGGGCATTCGATGGGTTTTTTTTTTTCTTTCTTTCCATTGAACCGATTCAAAGATTGTTTTACTGCTTTTTTTGGTGTAGTGTTAGGGATCCACTAGTTTTACAATCGACTATCCTTAAAGCCGGCAATGACGTCTACCTATCAATTAACTTATATGCACCTGTTGTTTCGAGTGAGTTAGAAAAATAATTTTGGGTTCTCTGCTGCCTCATCTTGCTTTCTTTCTTCGTCAATTTTCTGCTTTCAAATACAAGGTTTGTCTTCTTTCGTCAAATCGCAAGGCCTGGTGCATTGTTGTGATTCTTGATTACATGATTGTTCTTCATCGATTATTGTTTTGGTCAATTGGGTACAGTAGGATTCAGTTTTTACAAATAACCCAGGTTTATTAGATGTTCATGGATTTTAATAGCAGCTTATATCAACTAAGATAAAGACTTTGAACTTTAATAACCACTGCATCTAACCGCATTAAGTTTTAGGTTAAAATGATTATTTGATATGGTATCAGAACCTTATTAACTAAATAGTCATGAGTTCGAATCTCACGTTCCTTATTCTAATTAATAAAATTAAGCAAAAGACAATGTGAACCTGTAAAAGTTTCAAACTCAAAATGCTTTCACTTATGAGAATGTGTTATAGAATAATATAAATTATATCTTAGGACCCCACATAAAAGTTTAAGCTTTTAGATTGAGATTGTTCTTTGATATGGTATCAGCCTTGTTGACCAAGTGGTTACAAGTTCAAATCTCACTTCTCTCATTATAATTAATAATCTACATATAAGTTCTTCATAATTACTAACACTGCTTTAAGTATAGGGCCTGAAGGTATTATAGATTGGTCTAACACAAAATCAAGGCTGTAAGCATGGCGTATCAGCTTCTTCAATCCTGATGATCTTTTTTTGTTATGTATATGTTGGCTTTTATTTTCTCTTTTTTTTTGTGTTTGCTTTCTGTTTTTGTGATTCTCTTTTCTTTTCTGTTTTTCTTCTGTGTATTTTGTTTTTGGCTACCTTCTGGTTAGCCCTGTCAATATATCGATTTCTTCCAAAAAAAATTAAGCACAAGGTAGTGTGAATCTGTACAAATTTCTAACTCAAAAGGTTTTCGCGTGAGGTGATGTACTAGAGAATAATACAAAACTTTTATTAGGACCTCACATAACAACTTAAACTTTTAGATTGAGATGGTTCTATGACATATTATCAGAGTCTTAATAACCAAACGGTAATGAATTCGAATCTCATCATCATCATTTTTTTTTAATTATGTGTGTCTGTGCGTGTTTTAAATTCAAGTGGCCCTCACTTGAGAAAATATGTTATAAAGAAATATAAATTATATTTTAATATCTTACCTTATAGCTTAAAATCATAGATAAAGATAGTTTTTCACGCACCTTCTACTTTTTGGTTATACGTTTTGCTCGCTTTCATAGCAAGTAATAATAGTTAGAATAATTGAGAGATAGTCTTTGTATACAGGGTCTCTTTCCTTAATAATAATAATATAGACATTTGCAGAAATTCGACCCGGCAAACGTTTTTAGCCACTATGTACCTTAGTGGTTTCACATCTATATAAGTTTATTTTCAGTACTCCTTATCATATGTGATCAACACATGAAAGTTTTTGTTTGTTTGTGACTGTTTTGTTGTAAGAAAGAACGATAAACACATAGTATTATATTTTGTCAAGACTTCTTTGGAGAACTTCGGTGAGGTGACCCAATGACAATTAGAGCGAGCTTTGTTTAATTTAATAATTATTAGCGTTAAATAGTCGTTGTTTAATTCGATAACTGTGGAACTTGTTGACGGTTAAAATAACTTATACGGATAAAAATGATTTAACTCGATGATTAGCTGTGGAAGTGAAAAATAGTATTGACTAAATCTAATGATGCTGCCTTCATCATCTCTAATATTATATCGTTTTTCAACATATAACTCAATTTAAGTTTTCGAGTCTGCATGTAGGGACATCTTATGTGTAAACCAGATTCTTTGAAATCAAAACAATCGCTAACCAAGGAAAATGTAGGTTTTTTTTTTTAATTTATTTATTACTTCACTGGATTCAAGCAATTAATTAACCTTTACTCCTTTTCTTTTTCTTTTTCCTTTTCTTTTTCTTTTACTAATTTGCTTCTCCTGTTCAATTTATTCTGGCCGTCAAGCATTAAGTATCTGTTTCAGATTCTCAGTCATATTTCCCTTTCAACATGCGTGTTAAATGGATATGGATGAGATTCTGAATGAGTTATTATGATGGTGTGTGAAAGGCCAACAAGCCTTTTACTCATTAGAATCCCATTTATTATAAAGCATCCGAATTACAGTACTGAACCCATTCCGCTTCATTAATTAGTTAGTGAATGTAATTAAATATTAACCTTCAGTTCACTTTTTGAGGGAAGAGCAAGTCTAAAAGGCTTAGATGAATATGGATGGTGATAGTTCTTTAAGACTTTTGAATGGAAGGGAAAGCAATCAGTAAGAAAATCAATCGGACAACTATCTTTTTCCAACCAAGTCAGGGAAGCTTTGCAAATTCGCAAAGGAAACCCTACGAGAGGAAACCGTGGGAAAGATTCTAACCAAATTAGCTCAAATAAGCCAAATATATATATATATTACAGGAAAAAAAAAGGACAGAGGTAGAAAGTGAGGTATGGCACTTTGATTGTTTTTACTGACTTAAATACCTATCTGTTTGTTTGTGTGCAAGACAAAAGAGATTGAGAGGTCAAATCAACAAAAGTAATCTTGCATTTAATAATTGTGTCCAAAGTAAAAGTAAAAATGTCATGATTATGATATGATAACTGCAATCAAACCCATCTGGCTCTATGTGTAAGTGTAAATATTGTAAATGTGTGTGTATATATACGAACTTATTTATAGCCCTAAGGAGACGGAGGCTGGGAGCATGAGGGTTATCGCTTAAGGTCTTATTGTCCGGGAGATACAAGGAGGTCTTAGGGTTTGGGTTCGGAAATTGAGGCCAAGAAAAGGGCTTTCGGGTTTCGAATCTCACCACAAAAGGACACTATACAACACACCCTCTTAACTACTGAAAACAACAGGTGAGTGAGTGAAAGCTATATCACCCCATGCACACGTCCCTTTCTGGCTCCTCTCCCCCACATCTGCCGCCTCTCTCTCCCTCTCTCCTTCTCTTACATGCATTGGGAATGCAAACCACACATGTAATTTTCCTATGAACACAATGGTATTTCTATGATGTTAATTATATGCGACATCCACATGCATTCATGGGCATACCATATGAGCGAGTTACATGTAGATACATCATATAGTACATGCATGCATGTGACCTATAAACAACACCAATAAACGGAAGGAAGAGAAGGGTTTCCTGTGTTTTCTGTTCTCTTATTATTTTTACTGGACCAAAATGAATCACCTTTCTTTCACAACTCTCTCATAATAACCAAAGGAAAAGGCAGATCCAAGGTGGTAGTTAAGCTGTCAATCTATCAATCAATCACCAATCAGTCACCTCAGATATAGAGAGCAATTACCAATCAGAGTTTTTTCTTATAAGCCTTAGAAAAAGTAATTAAAAGCCATGTCCAGCTCTTCAACCTTGTCTTTGGACCTCCTCCCTTCCTCCGAGCAGCTCTGTTATGTCCATTGCAACATTTGTGACACCGTCCTTGCGGTACCATTACCACTAATCATCTGCTTTGTTGTCATATTTAACCACTCTCTTTCCCTTATGCTTCTACTTTCTTCGACAATATAGCTATTCTTTCTTCCTTTTGGTATTTATTAATTATTCGTTTCTTTGATCATGTTGGGGTTCTTGGCTTCATGGTAGGTGAGTGTTCCTTGCACAAGCTTATTCAAGACTGTTACTGTTCGATGTGGTCACTGCACCAATCTGCTCCCTGTCAACATGCGTGGGTTGCTTTTGCCATCTGCTAATCAGTTTCACTTGGGTCACAGTTTCTTCTCTCCTTCTCATAATCTCCTGGTTTGTAATGACAAGACTTTTCTTTAACCCCTACAGCTTGACGTTTGTGTGGTTTTGATTTCGTAGAATTCTCCTGCAGTAATTTGTCATGATGATTTAATTAATATTTTTCAGGATGAGATCCCAAACCCAACTCCAAACTTCTTGATCAATCAAACCAATGTGAATGATTTTAGCGTTCCGGTTCGAGGAATGGCTGATCATGAGCTTCCTAGGCCACCCGTTATCAACAGACGTACGTGAGAATCATCACATTGTGGTTATTTCCCCTTCTTTTTTTTTTAATAATAATATTTTCCCTTCTTTTATTCTATCAAGAATCTCTCTTTGCTAGTTTAGGTTGAAATGCAAGATGTTTTTCACTATTTTTAATTTGGAGGGAAATATTGTTTCACTCTGGAAATATTCTCTTGAAAAAACGGAGTCCTTTTTATCACCGGATGTGAGAGATTCATGCATTTTCCCTTCTTTATCGACTCAAGAATCTCTGTTGAAAATGCCTTGCTAGCACTTTTAAATGTCCAATAATAGCATTCTCTTAGAGAATCAAGCAAAGATAATGGTAAAAGAATCATAACCATTGCCTTTTTGGCTCACTTGCAACCGTCTTGAAGATCTTTTGATCTGCAGGTGTTGTAAGGGAGAAAGGAACTAATTCATTTCTCATATTAATTAAAAACCAAATACAGTCTCGCCTGCCATTTTAACCACCTTTCTTTCTTTTTCTTTTTTTCTTTTTTCGTTTTTTGTGGCAGGAGTCCTGTTTTAGTATTAACTTTCAGGTCCTTTCTCTATCCACAGAAAAGAACTCTAATATATAGCTACTAGTAGTACTGCCTAGGATTGATCACATCTTGAGCACTGTTCAAAATCACCTACGTACCAAACCAAGAAGTCATCATAGACAAGCTGTGTTTAGGAAATGAATCAACAGATTTTACTCTTCTTTCAAATCGAGAGGTTTTTACTTCTTACTCTCTCTTGCTTGATCAAGCTGCTAATTAAGTTTCTTTCAAAATCAATCTCTTTTTTCCTTGATAATTTCCCCACTTTGTTTGATTTTTTCCCCCTTTGCTCTAGCAATTAATCTAACCAGTACCAAACAAAACATTTGCTGGCTATAGTTTAATTTGGTCGTTTAGTTAGCAAAAGAACATTTAAATAGATAGGTAAAGACAGCATAAAATGAATGCAGTCCCCCGAAAACCTAGATGCCAGTAAAGAATGATTGTACAATATTGCTTCTGCCGGGAAGCTAGCCAGGAATCTTTGATGTAGAAGTGAGAGTGAGAGATAGAAATGTGAATTGACTGTAGAAGAATTTGAGGAAATAAAAAGGGAAAAAAAAAAAAACAAGAAGCAAAACTTAAAAGCTAGCAAAGTGATTTTAATGTGTCTCTGTTGTGTTTGTGGCCTGTCTGGTTATAATGTCCAGCTCCAGAGAAGAGACAGAGAGTCCCCTCTGCATACAATCGATTCATTAAGTGAGTAACAACTATATATATATATACATATATTTTTCTTGCATTATTATTTATGAAGTTGCTAAATTTGAAGCAAATGTAAATGGACCAACAATATGCAGGGACGAGATCCAACGCATCAAAGCTGGAAATCCTGATATAAGTCACAGAGAAGCATTCAGTGCTGCTGCTAAGAATGTAAGATCCATGAATTTTTCTTCAGGGCTTCTAGTTACTTTACCAAATTAGGGTTTTTCTTTTCCATGGAAAGAAAATTAGGTTACCCTTTAATTCCTTTTTTTTTTATAGTATCTATAAGCTTATGCAGTATGTGGGTCCATTTGACTGATCTTATTTTGTCTTATTATGTCAGTGGGCCCACTTCCCACATATTCACTTTGGTCTCATGCCAGATCAGATGGTGAAGAAGACTAACGTGCGCCAACAGGTAACCTATGCACGCTCCTAGATTATCTATTGCAGTATTGTACAATGCATCTTCTTGCACACAGATTTGTACATAGAGAGACACTTACGTTCCACACTCAATTTGGGTTTGTGTAGGAAGGAGAAGATGTTCTGATGAAAGATGGGTTTTTTTCTTCAGCTAATGCTGGTGTCCCTACCCCTTACTAAGAAGAGGAGCTGCTAGTTCTCATGTTGTTTTAGTTTTTAATTAGTACGTACGTAGTTATTGTAGGAGAAAGAGTTTAAGGTTAATTAGATGTTTGTCAAGTACTTTAACAAGTTTAATTACTTCATAACCTATCTACTACTAAGGTACTCTAATGTGGAAATCTGATCTAGCTAGCTAATATAATACCCATGTATTTTCTAGATATTCTATGTTTATTTCGCTAGCAGAGACGTTTATTATCCTCTTATGTCTAACATTTCTCAAGAAATGCATAATTAGTTAATTAACTGAGCAATTTGATCGTGTCTGCAAGCTTTTTCCCTTCTTCCGTTACATTCTACTGAACTTTATTGCAATACTGTTTCTAAGAATCTAATTGCTGATTTTACATGAAGAGTTGGAAACTAGAGGGAGCTAGTGACATTATTGTTCAAAAGCCTTGGAAAGTCCCATCTTGGTGAGGGTGGATTTGGCTTCCTGCTGATTTATGATAATGAATAAAATAGAGTTGTTCAGAAAGCTTATATATCTCTTCCTCTATCTAGTCAGTTTCTTTTCTTCTTTTTTCTCAGAATCTTATTGATAAGCTCGATTAATTGAAAAAATTCGGCTGATCGATGCCATAAAATGCTTAATTATAATGGATTTCTTCGTTACTGTCCAGTACCCTTTCAAAAATTTAATATCATAGCCTTATAGACATGAAGGAAAAACACTATAGACATTGCATTCCTAAGAAGTTGCAAGCACCTTGCAAGTTGATAATTAGTAATGGAATCACTTTTTTCCATTAATTCAAAGAGTTCTTTTGTTGTACTTCCTCGAGAATAAAAACACTCTAGTTAATCCCAAACTCCAAAACAAATTTTATATTCACATGCATGCATAATTAAGCCTTCTCCTATAACTTAATTCCTTAAGATCTTGTTCGATAACTAGTGTCGTAGGTAGATATTTCGGCTCTTAGTTATAAAAAGCCTATATTATCTATTCAAGTCTGTATCTCATAATTATTAGAAAATCCTTTTAAAGATGTAAATTGTGTCCTATATACTTATTCTATATCCGTTCCTCTAGTGGTTCATTATATTGTATATAAGTGATATACGGATATCTATCGATATTAAGAATCCATTATAATTTAAGTTGGTATAAGTGAATCCTTATTTTAAAAAAAAAAAAAAAACACACGTTACCACTGTCATGACTTCCTCTGATAGCACTGTTTCTTCTCAATCAACAAACCCTTTTCCTGCAATTCGTTCATCTTCCGTACCAATGGCAGCCCTAGCTTTTCAAACTTACAGTTACAAACTTGAATAGATCTGTTAGAATTTGTTTTAATAGAACATAGTTAATTAATATGTTTGAGTATAAATTTGTGAGTCCATAAATTATTTTAGTTGTTGGCACATACATTTATATTAGTATTGGCCCAAAAAGCCATATATATACTCAAAATTTTCCCCTTTCCTTGAATGTTATTTCCCTTTCTTTTGCTATAAATTTCTCTTCAAACCCTAGCTTACAAATTGGTCATCTTGAGTAAGTTTTCTTATTTCTTTTCTAATTGATGTTTGATGTTGTTTTAGGTCTTTTTTTCACACTAAGTTATTTGAATTAGTAGGGTTTATGTGATGTTAGTTTACATGTTTGTGGGGTTTCTTGAATTAATTTGTGTATAGGTAAATAATACATGCATATGAAAAAGAATTGATATATATTTTGATGCAGGAGAAGCGAAAAATAAAGGTTTTGTTATAAGTCAAAACTCCCAAAGACCAAGAACACTATTAATATAGAAAGATTCTCAAAATACTTAATTTTATTTCTTTATATCTTCATTTGCCAAAAAACTATTACAATTCTTTATAGAGAAAAAAACTAAAGATCGAATCCTAATAATATTGAATAGAAAAAAATAAATCAAGGAAAAATATTCTCTTCAAATAAGAAAAGAAACTAGAAAAGTATCATAACAAAGAAGAGAAAAATAAAATAGGAAGAAATAAAATTAACTAAGAAAAATATGTATTCTCCTAAAAAAACTATTGCATCAGTCTTTCTAGGTTGAAAGAAACTTTTTCTTGAGTTTCGTCTTCAGTTAGAAATTATCTTTCATCAAGAACATCATTTTGTGTGTGAGTCACCCTGTCGTGATTTCCTAACACCTTTGTGCCGACCATCTCATCATGGATACCTAACACAATATCTTTGTGCGGACAACTCCATCATGAATCCTTAACACATCACTTTTATATGGGCCGCCCAATCATAGATCTCACTACCAAGATTTTGAATGATAACAACTGATGTAGACAAAAACAACACACTAGTTCTTGGACATCTTTTTCTCAAGGGGAAACCTCCTCATCCCCTTCTATATAAACATGTCCTATTTTGCAACCTCTTTTAACTATGGTTGTTCTACAACATACAACGAAGCAAAACAACCACTGATGTCGTTGGGCTCTGATACTAATTGACATAGGCGAAATGAAGAATAAGGGGTTTGTTATAAGTCAAAACCCTTAAAAACCAAGAACACCTTAAAAATAAGATGACTATTAAAATACTAAATTTTATTCCTCTATGTTTTTTGTTTGTCAAAAGGCTATTACAACCTTTTATATAGAAAAAAACTAAAGAACCCTAATATAATATTGAATAGGAAAAAATAAATTAGGAAAAAAATATCCCTTTCAAATAAGAAAAAAAAACTAGAAAAGTATTGTCATGACGTGCACGACGTCAAAAGGCAGAGCTGCCTCATGGAATTGAAGAGACTTTGGGTTAATCATAAAGTTATGATTAGAAGGAGTCACCACCTAGTATCATGGTCACTAGAAAACGTATGATCCGTGAGAGTCTGGGTAAGGGGACTAATTATGAAAGGGAAAGATACATCATCCCTAGTATAAACTGCATTATTGATTGATTGTTAATCTAATTCATGTTTCTGTTTGGTGGTCTCATCTAAGATTTAAGGTATATCTCAATTTATGAGAAGTCACATACCGTTTTAAAGTTAAATCCTAACAATTTTAAAACTCATTTTTTAGCAATACATTTATTTTCTATTTTTCTATCTTTAATACCTAGAGGTATACTTTACAATATAATTTTATACCCCAAAATATTAGTATACAACTAAATCTTAATATTCCTAATATTAATTAAACAAATTAATTGTTATGGGATTTTTGGTATTTTGGTTAAATTCTAATGGATAATCATAAACTAGTTACGATATTTATTTTGCATGATAAAATACAATTTTGTTTTTTTAGAAAATATACAAAAAAAAACTTCAGAATTTGGTTGTATTCACGAAAAAAATATTTTTTTTTATGTTTTTGAAATGAGGAATTGTTTTAGAATTTTTTGGATTTGTTTCGAATTTTCAGAGAAAACCATTACTTTTAATACTAGTTTCGTATCTTATAGTGCAAATCTACGATCCGATATTAAACAAAGTTCTAAAAAAAATATATTTTTATGTTTTTTAAATAAAGGAAATTAAAAAAAATGAAAGTTTTTTAAAATTTCAGAGAAAAATCATGTATTTTTAATATCAAATCTGTATCTTATAGTGTAAGTCTACAGTCCAATATTGAGCAAACACTATTTGAAAAGCATGTGAGGGACCCATAAATTATTTCAAAATGGTCCCTAATTATTTTCAGAGCTTTTGAATTTTTTAAGGTCCTGTTTGGCTAGACCCTAAAATAAGAACAAATTAAAACTAAAGAAAAAGGCTTAGGACGTGTTTGCCAAACACGCCCGTATCCTAAAATTCAAGCCATAAAAATGCCTTAAGAGCATGGTTGTCAAACACGCCGTAAATAGCATGGGTTGGACCTATTGGGCTTAAAGCCTAAGCCCACGCACACAGATTAGGCTAAGGCCAACCTTTTTTTTTCTGACAGTTGACCCAATAAACCTTCTTCTTTTTTTATAAATAAACATGGGCTAGAATCAGCCCAGACACGGGATGAGCTTGAGTTCAGCTCATTTACCTTGACACTAGCCTAACCCAGTGACAAGGTTTTGTTGGCAAGAATGCTTGGAATATGGGGGATTGTTGGAATTTATTTTAATTAAACATGGTTAATTGACACATTTAAAGCTAAATTTAAAGTGAGATTTACTTTTAAAGTTAAAACTTTGTTAGAAATTGTTCTCCAACAAAAACTTATTAACATGGAAAATTAAGATGATTAAAACAAATTTTTAGTGAATAAGAAATCAATCTCAAAGAACTCTTGAGTATGTTTTTGTGAAATCTAAGACCCTCTATCCATATAGAAAGGAAAAAAAAAAGAGATTTTCTTGTACATTATATAGTGGGAAGTTGAATAGTTATAAATGAGCCTTAGCAAAAAAGTTTGAGTTTAACTTACACGCACTTGCTAAGCTCGGTTCAAACTTAGGCTTAGGCTTGGTCCTTGATTCACGAGTCCTAGAACCTAGGCTTTGGGTTTTAAGCTCTAAGTTATAGGCTCGGGTTTAAGTTTTTTTCCTAACCTATTATGGTTTTAGATTTGAGTTTATTATAAAATAATTTTTTTTCCATAAAGAATTATTTTCTTTCTAGCCTATTGTTTTGTCCAGTGCAACATATGAATTTGATCAATTTTCTTCCATTAGATTTCCTTTAAACTTGTATAGTTCTTAGCAAAAAAAACATCAAATTTAAAGCTAAAACGTTTAAGTTTAATTCTAGATTTAGTATGGGTACTCAAAGGTGATAATTCTTTATCATTTTTTGTTCTAAAATTAACTATATAAAAAAAAGATGAATGAAGTTTTATACACGGTTTTGCAAAGTTCTGAGGCACTTTTTGCTTTATAATTTCCGTATTTTCTCCTCTTTTTAGCTTTGTTTTAAAATTTGATTTTCCTAATAAATCTAGAGTTTAGGTTCATATTTGTTAAGAGATACTTGAGTTATATTCCTTGAACAAGGTTGTTCTGTTTAAATTTTAAGAGACTTATTGCAAATATCTTTTACACAAAGTGAGGAGCAATAAAGTCTTAAGAACAAAGAATTCATCCTTGACTAGAACAAAGCTTCACCAATTTTCAAAGCGCTTCAACAAGTAAATACATTTCTTTGGTTTTGTTTAATCTAATACATTAGTATCCATGTTAAGATTATTTTCAATATCTTATGTTTCTTTAATATATGTTTAGTATGCATGCTGATTTTTAATTTTGATTGCAAGTTTGCCATGATATATATTTTAAATATGATAAATTAAATAATTCATGTTATATTCTATTTATCACCTACTTTTTGGTAAACTTAACCATGACACTTCATATACCTTTTCAAGAATTTAAGTAGAAAGATGATACAATCTTTGTTTATTTACAATATGTTAAGTCTTAAATGATGAATTAATTGTTTTTGGTAGACTTTTTCTATAACTGTTTTTTAATTTATACATCTTCTGAGGACCACTTAGTGAGTTTAAAGATATAGTCACTACTCTTTCCGCTAGAGCAAATAACTATCAAGGATAAAAAAAATTGAAGAGGTTAATCTGAAATTTTAAAATAGATGGCATGGAATTCGAGGAGGAGAGAGAGAAGTAGAAAACAAAAAAAAATCACCGGTGCCAAACCGAACCCAACCGTGTAGGGAGCGCCTAGACCTTTCAAATACCATTGTGGAAGACGTGTTTGGTGACCAGACAACCCCTCACACACCACCTAAAAGGCGTAGTGGCAACCCACCTTAGGTTTTTTTTTAATATTTAACAATTATTAAAATACAAAAATGCCTCTAATTCAAGTTGAAATTAACAAAAAAAAAACATGATGAAAAATACCCAAAAAAAACTCATGGATGATAGTTTTGTTAATTTTACACCATTTTCCAGGGCATTTAAGTAATTTAGCTACTCTAAAAAATCTTGGTAAAAACATCTTCTTACTCCCAAACTCGTTTTTATGTCCAAGGAAAAAAATTAATTTGAACATTATCCCAGTAAACAATATTGAGTCTAAAGGTAAGTAATTTCCCTACCCCTTTAACTTTTTGTTAATTAATATATCTATGACTTATTGGCTTGTACAAGTAGGAGTTCCTACAAGCCTATTGTTACTCCAACCTCCACTTCGGTGAAATTGAGCAACAACACCAGCATGTCTTTTGATGATTCCTCTGAGTGTAGACAGGTTATTGGTGCTCTCTAGCATCTTATAATAACCAAGCCTGACATTTACTATGCAATCAATAAATTTGATTGGTTCATGAGTTTTCCCATTGAAGTTATTGGATAGGTAATCTTGATGATTGCAAGTCTATTGGTGGTTATGCAATCTTTTTAGATAGGAACTTGGTCTCTTGAAAATCTTGCAATTAAAAAACTATTACTCGCTCCTTTTAAGTTTGAAAATAAAAAACTTGTTGATGGTGTAGTTGAACTATCTTGGATTCAATCTCTACTTAGTGAGCTTGAAATCTCTTTATCTCATTCTCCTATGTTTTGGCGTGACAATTTTTGTACCACATACTTATAGGCTAATTTTGTTTTCCATGCTCAAGTATGTTGAAGTAGATTATCATTTTATTCATGACAAGATTGATAAAGGAGCTCTAAGTTCAATTTATTTCTTCTCCAAACCAGTTGGTCGATATCTTGACTAAACCACTCTCTATGAATTATTTTATGCTTCTTGTTTAGTTTCAAGATGTGTATTGGATCCTCTCCTCTACATATTTGAATGATCAAAAAATAATTCATCACTCTATGTAAATTAAAAAAAAATTCTACATGTTCTCAAATAATATTGTTTGTGAGATTCTTGTGCAAGATGGAATGGGATTTGAAAAAAGTTTTAAATTTTATTCAAATAATCAATGACTATAGTGTTGAGAACAAACATGATTTAACAGAGTAGACATATTTCATGCTATAATATCTAAATTAAAATATTATTGATGAATGGATAATAATTACACTAAGAAACTTCTTATTTAGTTTCAAATCATGCTTTGATCTCAACACTATAGTCATTGATTTTTATTATGACAACATGTAGTTGAAATCAAAACATAATATATATTCTCTATATAAGATAACTTGGTGATTTCAAGTATAAGGATCACTCACACAATTATCACGTGAGCCTTTCTATAGATACTATTGATCTCTCCATATGAAATTATCATGCATGTCAGTTTATAAAACTAATGTTTCTTTTTATAAAGAAAAGAACATAATATATATCAGTCTTAATGGTTCTAATTAATGCATGATCTTAATAGAGTACGACCAAGAATATTTAGGAATAATGTTTTGATGCAATATGAATCTCATAATTATAAATTTATATTTTTTTTGTAAAATATTTTTATGCGATGACTTACACTATGTTAACTGATTGGCTATATATATATAGACACACACTTAAACTTGTTAGTAATATCACTATGTTAATCTTGGAAATAGCATCATAAATTATGCACAGAACTGGCTGCAAGACTCAAAGTCCAACATCGCCTCCGTTTATCTCCCAGTCAAGTTCGGCTATTAGTCCAACTAGCAGGCTTTGAGAAAAGGCGCAAATGGTGGACCGAAACTAGTGAAGACACTGAAACATACTGTGTTTCTCTGAGCCTGAATTCTTTTATCCATGGCTGTAGGGTCAGTAATGATCACTTTGTATCTGTTTAGTGTGACTTTGTGAAGTTGAAATATGCAGCGGACTAATTGAAACACTTTCCAACATCTAACACTGTAGTTGTTGGAGAAAGGACGTGTAAGAGAGCCCCCAGCCCACATCAACTGCTTGAATCTCTCTGTAAAAGGTGCTTCTTGTGCTGTTTGTCCTTCAAAAAATGAGAGCATTGAAAGTTTGAAATAAATTGCTACGTCTGGCTAATATGGCTTTCAGCATACAACTTCTTGTACAATTTCAATTTTTTTTTTTGGATGTCAATTAAAAAGTTACTTGGTATCATCCTTATAACCAGGCTAGTACAATTTCTTTCATTTGTGTAATGCAAGACAAAGTTATTAAACTTAATCTAGAAAATAGCTTCATCATTTTTTTTATATTAATGTAGGTGTCCGGACCAGCTTGTATGTACCTCGACTAATCTCACGGACCCTGAAGTTAACGACTATATAAGCCTCTAGTGGTCCTGAGGTTTATGAGACTCAAACTGGTGACATCTGGAGAGCAAACACAAAGTCTGACCAGTTAAGTTACACCCCTCAGGTTAACTTCATCATTTCGATAGGCCACATATTAAGTATTATTTATTAAAATGGCTTCATTTTATTCTTTTAAAATAAAAAATTACTTGGCGTTAACTTAACTAAATTTGAATAAAATTTGATTGGTCAACCAAGTCATTTAAAACCTGACTAAATCAATTTTGTATCAGATTCAACTAGAAATTCGATTTAATTTAGGTTTTAAGTTCTAAATTTTTTAGGTTAATCTACCAAACAACTATGCTGCATGGTAATCCTAATTACATCTCATTTTGGGCTTTTGGACGACAATTTTCTCATTTTTAATTTAATTTTTTATATAACAAAGTAGTAAATATCTTAATTGCTTGTGACTAATCGTGCTAGGTAATGCCGAAGTTAATAAACCACATAAAATCAATTTATTGGCAAGTCTCTTAGAAAATAAATTAGTTTATTAGACTGTCCTATAAGTAACAAAAAATTTCTAAGTTTTAGAAAATTATTTGATATTGTTATTAAACCCGATTTGTCGTGTCAATCTTAACACTTTCTGATTTGACTTTTTATCTAGGTCAGGTTTAAAATCAAATCATGTAGAAAGTCTCTTGAAGTGATTCAATCGACTTGGATAATTCAAAAACAAGTCAAACAACTTGTGAAAAAAATCTTAGGACACAATTGAGAAAAAATAAAATTAAAAAAAATGAAAAAAAAAGACTTCCTTCGCTATTTATATGAATCATGATGGAGGTGAGTGACATATCCTAACTATTTTAGTATGTAAGTATAATTTGGGGTACAAGAATGGTGTTTTATATCAAGGCATGCTTCAATACCATACAATATTTCATAAAATGTTTACTTTTCTAAAGTGTTTTTAAAATATATTTTAGCAGAAAAATTATTAAACTAATATTTTATAAGTATTTTTAAATGATCTTAATATACAATTGAAACATACTTTTATAAAATCACTTACCCTATATTATCAAATACACATTCCTAGGCAGCATTAAGTACATTAAGATTTTATGGGGTCAACAATGGCCTCTCCAAAATGGAGAGGAAATTGACATTGTCATAACCCAATTCTGGGTTATTCCCCAAAATTTATTTTTTTTCAAAATAAAAATAAAAATAAAAATAAAATAAAGGCTGGCGACGTGAAGCAAGTAGATAGGGGAAGATTCCAAAAACGAATACATAAAAACCAAGCTGTAATTTTGGAAGAAATTCAAGGCCCAATTGTACCCCATTATGCCCAAAAATGGAGAAAAAAGTGCAAATTCAAGGTCAAATTAAATGATTATTGGATGAATTTGAATAAAAATTAAGCCCAATGACATAATTAAATTTTTAGTAGCCAATTTGATTTTATCATCGGCCAAGTTAAATTTTAATTATGTTTAAGATTTAATTTGGGTCCAATTGAAGGATATAATTAAGTGCAATGACTTAATTATACTTTAAATGGGTCAAATTAATTTTATTTTGGGCTTAATTGGTGAAAAATTAAGTTTGGGGGCATAATTTGGGCTTAATTTAGAAGATTGAAATTTTAGGAGACCAAATTTACTTTTTACCAGGTTAATTGATTGAAATCAGGGGCCAAATTACAAGAAAATTGAAGTTTTTGGGTCAATTAGGGGTTAAATTGATAAAATTCACAACCAAAGATCAATCTGCAAAAGAGGTCAAACTATAGGGGCTTAATTGATGAAATTTAGGGGTGAAATTGAAAGTTTAATGATCAATCAGGGGTTAAATTGCATAAATCCAAGACCAAGGACCAAATCGCAATAGGCGCGTAACTTCGGGGTTCCAATTGAAGTTCATCAGGGGTTTAATCGCATTAAATCAAAAGTTTAAAGTCAATTAGACGTTCAATTGCACAAAACTGAAAGATAAAGGACTACATTGAAGTTGGACAAAACTCCCTAATATAACCCTAAATTTGTTTGGAATTCAAAAGAAAAAAAATAGAAAGAGACCAGGCGACGCGTCGCCTGGTCACTGTTCATTGTCTTCCCCGTGAACGCTGCCCGAGTAGCTGTTTTGCAGGTGCATGTAATGCTTCGTATGTCCTCCAAAATTGACAACACATGCACCAAAATGGTCAGTGAAATCCCTATATCCGCGAGTATGGTCTGTTCAGGCCTATTAACATCAAAACTACTCCAATGAATGACCTAAAGTAACCAACTCGGGCAGTCTTGGACTGTCAGATTTAGCAATTCATGGTACATACTTTGAACCAACGGTTTGGATCTTTCCAGTCAAATCAAGGGCTAAAATTTTTTCCCAGATTACCCTCTTCCACCCCTATAAATAGGAGCAGATTTCACGTTCGGGGGGAGGAGAAGATCGAACGCAAAGTTGGCCAAAAACCAACCTTCCCCGCTCAATTTTCCTGCAATTGCTCATTTCTCTTCTTTCTCTCTCTGTCGTGGCCTTCAGCCACCACCACCCTCATCACCGGCCTTCCCACCATCATCTCCACCACAAGAAGCCATCAAACCATCTCACGTGGTGGTTGCACCGCTTCTCTCTCTCCTCTGCAAAACTTTTCTTCTCTGCCACCGTGACCCCAACCAGCAACCACCTTGTCCAGAAGCTTTTGTCCCTCCTAACGGAAGCTAGGGCAGCAACTCTCTCCTCAGCCGCTCCAACAGTTCCAACCGCGAGCTTCCCCTCTCCTTTGCAAGCTTTTGCTTCTTCTTCTAGCTGCAACCAGAGTCAGCCGCCAGCCTCACCACCTCTAGTCGCACCGTACGCCACCAATCAGGCCGCCAACTCCCTCAACGCCAGGTAAGCCTCCCTCTTCTTTTCTTCTTCTTCCTCCCTTCTCCGTTACCACTGCATACAAACAGTGCAACTTGAATTATAATTCACGTTGCACCATTAGTGCAACTTAGTCACTGGGTTGTGCCAGTGAGTAAGCTACTTTGGGCTGGACCTGTCTTAGCCCAGCCTAGTTGGCTGGGCCGGGTCTAGCCCATCCCTAAAATTAAAAGGAAGAAGAATATGTTGGGCTGAGTTCGGCCCAACTGTTTTGGGCCGAGTTCGGCCCTTCTTTTTTCTGGACTGAGTTTGGCCCAGCTATCTAGGTCGGCCCAGTCCACATACTTTTTAATATAATAGTTTGACCCAGCTATCTAGGTCGGCCCAGTCCACATATTTTTTAATATAATATATTATATATTATTATTATATTTAAAAAAACAAAAAAAAATCCAAAAAAAAAAATCAATGGGCATTTTAAAATATTTGTGATTTTCTCAAATATTTTTCTACCAATTTTGCTTAATATTGGGTTGTATACTTACACTGTAAGATACAAATCCAGTATTAAAATACCTGGTTTTCTTCGAAATATTTTCAAAAAAATAAATAAGTTTATTTTTATGCATACGGCCAAATCCTAAAAAATTTCAATGCATATTTTTATTAAAAAATTACATCTTTCTCGTGTTTTAAAAATATAAAAAATGGATATCATAGCCAGTTTATGATCATCCATTAGGGTTTGGCCAAAATATCAAAAACCTTTTTCCAAATATTTTAGGATCCAGATGTAGACTTTAATATTTGTTGGTGTAAAATTACAAGATAAAGTACACCCTCAGGTATTAAGGATACAAGGTGTAAATAAATACGATGCTAAAATTTAGACTTTAGAACGGTTAGGATTTAACCCAATAAGATAGAGACTTTCTCATGAAGAGAGACCTACCTTGAACCTTAGAAAAAACCAACGAATAGAAACCCGACTTAGAAAAAAACAATCAAACAACAATACAGCTTACACTAGGTAGGGTGCACTGGGGTGATGCGTTTTTTCCTTTCACAACTAGTCCCTTACCCAGACTCTCGTAGACTATAGGTTCCTAGTTACCATAATACTAGATGACGACTTCTGAATATTAATCACAATTTTATGATTAAATCCAAAAACCTTTCCAATACAACACCTCACACAAGACGCAAGACAAGAGCCTCCGTCGTCGCCCAATGACGTCGCGGCGCGCGCACCCCGCAACAAACATAATATAGCTAAGGTAGAAGTGACCACAAACAATCTAAAAGAAACATGATCTCCAGCTAGACCATGCCCAACACTTTTGAATATATTGTGCAATTAGCAAAGAAAGTAAAAAGATTTGGTAAATTAACAAAGTATCAAAAAGTTTAGATAAAATAGCATTCCTTGAAATATTATATTTCAGAATTGCAATAATTAATGAATATTGTGGTTCTGAAACACGTTATGTAAGCAATATTGTGTTTTAGAACCGCTACAAATAGAAGTCAAGATTGAGAGAGTTTTGAAATGTACATTAATTAAATGTTGTGTTTCAAAAACATGACATCAATTAAATTCTAGTTTATCATATGAAAATCCAACAAGTGATTGATGGGTTCCTTAGAGAGATGAGAGTTGCTAACGTTATTTTTTAATGAGATGAGAGTTGTGTCTAACTATGTTCTTTGATTTAGAAAGAAATTCAAATTTTATGACATGTCATGTTTTTTAAATACGACATGTTAAGTTGTTAATCACAACAATTATTTTATTGTGTTTGAAAATAACGATATTTAGTAAATGTCACGCTTCTGAAACATCACAAATTAAAATGGTTCATTTTCATATTTGGTTAAATTGCTAATTTTTTAAATAAATAAAAAATCAATACTTTGTATGTTTACTGTCGGTAGATTTACTAATACGAAAAATAAAAATTTTACATTGATAAGTCGCTTTCAAGCACTGGTGCCTGCATATCAAACCTCGAAAGCATAGCCATTTTGAAGGATAGCAAGTATCAGATTATAATTAATATAATATTACACTACAAACTTTTATAAAACAAAACTACTTTTTACTTTGAATGTTTACTTTCGAAGGACAGCAAGTACCAGATGCACTGTGGATTTGTTTTTTTTTTTTTTTAATCTTTCCACGTTATCTTCACATGGTTTAAAACCAAATAATTCTTTTTTGATTTGTGTGCTACATTTAGTTTTCAATGTCAAAATAAGTTTTGCTTTTGGATTGATTCTCAATTTTACTTAATCAGATTTTCATATGTCACTTCAAAGAAATTAAAATAACAAACACCAAATTTAATACAGGAACAAAGAGGCAGTTTTTTTTCTTTTTACAGTTCTTGGGGTGCATAAAAATATAGTTTGGTCCCTAGATATTTTTTACTTTTTTATTTGATGCCTACATTTTGAGTGTTTTGCGTTACAATCCTAAATTTTATTTATTTTGCATTTCAATCCCTAAAATTTGAGAGTTGAGAAAAGGTTGCTAGAAAATTGAAGAGGAGAGAAAGTGGTTAGTCGGTCACATTCTAGTTACCAAAAAAATTAATCTTGATGTTATTGGATTTTTTTTTATTAGAGGAGTGCTATTGAGAAGTTATTGAGCTTCCATCCCATTATAAAACGTACATCAGGTTTAAAAAGATTTTTTTTCCCATATTAAATTTGTGTTTCTTGATCTTTTAAGGGTGTTTTGAAGTTAGAAATTGATTTATTAAGCTTTTTAAGATATTTATTACGTATTTTTAAATGAAAATTGATTTTTTAGGTATAAAAAACCTCATCCTCACTTTTTAGCCACCTCTCTAGCAACCAAAATCTGAACAAGTAGACTATGTGTTATCTATTTTTTTTTTTTAATAAAACAATGAGTGACATTTTGTTTACCCTTGAACATTAAAAAAAAAAAAAGAATTAAGCAGGCTAGCCACCTCTTATCATGGTTTTTATAGGCTTTGGTTGAAATGCCCTGTAAATTAAATATTCAAATTATTATTTAAATTATTATTTAATTTTGGCATAGTTGGTAAGTAATATTATAGGTTTTTATGGGAATGTGTTTTTTAATTATCATACACCTAACATGCAAATAAAATTAAAAGATCTATCATGAATATTCAATGAAAATGTAATATTTTTTTGTTATTTTTTATATATTTCTTACTTGATTTTATCGCATTAATTAATTTTCTTTTGCTTTAAATTGCCTAAAAAATATTGAGACATTATTTAATATTTTTTATTATAACTTGATTTTGAAATCATGATAGGTTGTTGTTTAAAAAATAGTTTTTGTGGGAAAAGAACATGCTTTTTTGAAAAAATAAAAAAGATACATTAATAAAAAAAAATGAGGTTTAGATTGAAGATGTATTTTTTTTCCTATTTATTCCTAATGATTGATTTTTTTTTTACAAACCTTCTTTTTAATTGTAGCTACCTTTTATTCAAGAAATATGCTACTAATAAAAACATATACCATTTTTAAATAAAATTAGGGTTTTTTATGATGGTATTATTGATTGTTTTATGAATAATTATGTATTGACCTAATATGTAGAAATTTTAAAATAATTTGCTCATTGATATTGAATGAGAATGAAATATTTATTGCTTAGCTTTTAATGTAGATATACCATGTAATTTTCTAAGATTTATTATTCTCATATTTGTTTTCATATAGTGTGTCAAAATGATTGATTTATGAGTTTTAAATATTTTTTTTATTGAAACTTGCTTTCATAATTATAATATTTTTTTAAATATTTTCATCAGAATAAAAAAGAGATACGTGAGAAATTCAAGCTTTTGATTAAACAAATATGCATTTTTTTTTTTTTAGTTCAAAATTTCCAATTTTTTTTTTTTTCATATTGGTGTTGCTTTATATTCAATGAACTTTGTTCTAATAAAAAAAAACTTGCTTTATTGTCAAGACAAATAAAATTTCATGAATAAGAAAAGATAATTTTGACATAAAAAACATATTTGTTCCTCCAAAATTATATTTGTTATCTTTCTTGTAAATGTCTATTTTTATTATCATAAAATTAAATAAAATATATTCCAAAAAAAAAAGGTTATTGAACCCAGCCAATAACAAGTTGTTTGGGTTAGGCGAATTGGCATGAGTCAATCTAAAATATTTCTTACCATGATTTGTGTCACGAGCTAGGGGAGTTGACCTAAGTCGATTCAAAATATTGGCATTTTGATATTTAAAAAAACCTTAAGATGATATTTTCTTAGAAATTTCTTTTCTTAAAATCAAATTAAGTTTTGACCGGGTTAACCAGATCACACCAAATCACTCCATCCCAATTTATTTTGAAACGCAACTCAGAGGGTAGTAACCCTGTCAAAAAATTCCCAGCAACAGCACACAAGTAACTAACCAATAAAATATATTAATTGGTGTGTGTTTTATTGTTGCCCTACGCTCATAACACTATAGACGTTGTACAATGTTTTTTTTAATGATCCTTAGAGTTTTTGTATTTTTCAAATTTAGTCCCTATAGTTTTATTTTTATATTTTAGTCCTCATACTTCATTTTCATGGTGTTTTAGTCATTTGGTTCTAAAAAATAAGAGAGGAAGTCATTGAAAAATAATGAAAAAATATATTTTTGTTGGCCATGTTTCAATCACAAAAAATTATTAGAGATGAGGGTTTCAATAAAGGTGTTTTGAGCCTTTCACTACGACAATGACAAAAACATAGATCAAAGCCCGTGAAGTCTTTTTATTTATTTTGATTTTCAGTAGTTGAAGTGACGAGGAGGTGTTTTGGGGGTTGGAAATGTAATTATTGAGATTTCTTAAATATTTTAGGGGTATTTTAAAGTATAAACATGCTGAAAATTGAGTTCTTGCAAATTTGTAGCCGTCAAAGGTGGCAAACAAATTGTTGCCACGTATGTCGTTTGCTGGAATTTTTTATTGAGCACATAACATGTTGTCCGCTCAATTAACAAAAAAGAATAATACTAAGTTTGTTTGCTAGTCCATCCCCAAACACACATGGTCTTTCATTTTTAAGGCCAGTGACACGGGTCTAAGCTTTCTAGGCCCAAAACAATTTTGGTTTTTAATTTAAAATAATTTTTTATTTAAATTAAAAATTACAATTCTAATTTAAAAAATCATTTTATTATGTTATAATTTTTTAAATAAGTTTATATTTTTTATGGTTATAGTTGCAATACTTTTTTAAATAATTATATATGAGACTAATATTCAAATGAGAATAACATACATATTTTTTAGTGATAATTTTTTATGATTTCATGAATTAATTATTCTTTGGTTTTTTATACATCCCCCGTAAAAATTAAGATGAGATGAATTTTTTAGTTTTTCTTAAGCTTAATAAGTTTTTATTTAAAAAAAATTGCTTCTAATAAAAAAAACATGTTTTTTTGTAAAAACAAATAATAATAATAAGAAGAAGAAGAAGAAAATAAGAATGAGAATTTTGCCTCAAGAAATAAATATTTTAACTCTTTAATTTAAATTATTGGGATTCTTGTGAATATTTATTTTAATTTTCTTGGTTTTTTATTAGAAAAATGATTGTTAAAAAAAACATATTAAAATAAAACATAGAAAGATAATTTTACACCCATGGGATGTTGCAGAATAATTTTCAAAACTAATTTTTATTTAATTTTGTGACAACTAAAATAAATATTAAAAAGAATTTGAGGGATTTAATTTTTAAAGAAGAAAATAAAAATTGCTTGAGCCTGACCTCCTAATCTTTTAGAAAAATAAAAATAGTGTAGGTTTAGCCCCCTTGACCCAAAACCTTTTTTAATTTAAAATAAATTTCTATTTAAATTAATAATTACAATACTATTTAAAAAATATTTGATTATGCCTTCCTTTATAATTAAGATTAAATTTTTTATAGCTATTTTTAAAAACTTTTTTAATAATTATATATGAGCTACAACAAATAGTTAAAATAATTGCTAATGAAAAAGATATGTTTTTTTTCAAAAAACAAAAAGTCAGTAACAAGAAAATGAGAGTTTCTTCTCAAGAAATAAATGTTGTCCCTCCTTATTTTAAATTATTTGGATTCTAGCAAATGCTATTTAATAAATAAAGAATTTTGTCTAAAAAAATATACTTCAACAAAAAGGGAGGACTTCAATATAAGAAATGCAATTTTCTCCTCTTAAGAATTTAAATCGTGCAAACTATTACAGGTATTTATTTTAATTACATAAAATTAAATAAAAATTAGCTTTAAGAATTATCATGCGGCATTGCACCATCTAGTAGAATGCCCATTTGGTGTCAGATGGATGGTTCCTGCCTGAGAACCAAAAGTCAAGTCTCTTAACAGTTCGAAAGTGAAAACGAAAGATTACTTGCTTCAATTGAGGAAAGCAAAACTACATTAGTCGAATGTTACTGTATTGAAGATTTGATGAATTCCATCAACGCATCAATTACAGGTATTAAAAGAATGATAATCCCAATAAATTAAACAAAGAAACCCAGGGAGGAGACCAAAATACATGTCAAAATCACCGAAGATTCTTATCGACAGGACTACACAACTAAAGCGCACTCACAAGTCACAACCACAAATCGCACTAA
This sequence comes from Populus trichocarpa, assembly GCF_000002775.5. Taxonomy (NCBI): domain Eukaryota; kingdom Viridiplantae; phylum Streptophyta; class Magnoliopsida; order Malpighiales; family Salicaceae; genus Populus; species Populus trichocarpa. The sequence goes on along the minus strand of NC_037287.2, from coordinate 13,514,217 downwards.
CAAGAGGCTCGAACAAGCAATGGTGGATGGCAAGATGTCACAAGGGAAACATCAGCCAAAAACGGACATCAAAGCACAGACGGCCATCAGCAGGGTGAAGAACAGCTTTGATCCGTTACCTGTGATTGATACGGCGAAAGAAATATCTTCTGGCCTGAAATAAGGAAAATGTGCTATCAGGATCACGTCAATCCTATGAGATGATTAGAAGAACGTAAGAAACAAAAGGACAATGGTCTATACTTCTGGAATTTGCCAAGTGCACCACAAAAGAGGGCATTGTCTGGAATAGGCAACTCGGTTTTGTTAGTTTCCTCTGGATTGACAATTCTGACATACGTTTCCTGGCCAAGATACCAGGAGTCAAGGTTTTCAGTTCTGAGGTTCCAGACTCCAACATTGTCAAGCGATACCAAAATTGCTGTCCATGCTCCAGGATAAACCTGGACAGATTAGGAGATTCAGATTATAATCGAGTTGCAAACAAGAGGACGATAACTATATGCAAAGTCTGCACTATTGATTAGTTTATTCTTGGTTTTGGCCTGTCAGTACCGTTACCACCAGTTAATGAGTAATGACCAGCTAGCAGATAGTTTAAGCTTTACCTTTTTCAGGCGTGAACCCAATCTTTTTAAAAACTGGTAGATTTGATAGAAAAATCTTTGCGGGGAGAGGAAAAATGATGACTAAAATTGTGACATAACCAAGAGTTTCAAAGGTATTGAATAAGACACAGAATATAAATCTTTCAACAACATACCTGGACAGTGGAGCGTGCAATGCCATCCCACTTATTATATGTTCCCCTGCTGTTATCTGTCCATTCACCATAATCCATCCTGAAATAAATCAAATGAAGTGCAGGTGACTAAATGTACATTCCCAAAACCCTTTAAACACATGGATGAACGTAATGAAGTGTTTGGGGATGGAAATGAATTCCTACCCCACAACAAAAACTGCATATCCACTTAGGTGATAGCTCTGCATCTTGGTGTCATTGTTCTGCAGAATGACTTCCATAAATCCCCTGTATGTTCCATTGATCACTGATGTTTCCATTTTAGATGATCCTGTTAAGGGCTTGTTGGGGAAATCAAGCTTATACACCCCCTTCACTTTGAACTGGTCTGCAAGCCTGATTGGAGTAGCAGGATTGACAAATGATATCCCACTGAGAGTCGCTCGTCTTTTCCCATTGATTGTTACTAGTGGCTTATTTTTCAATACGTAAACATCGGTCACATTGATTGAGCCGTATCTGAATGAGCCTTGTGGGTTGGGACGTGCACCACTCGCAGAAACATTCCATCTGCATAGTTTGAGCATAGAATCCTTAGAGTTGACACGAGCAAAGTTTCTAATAATGTGAAAAGTCTGTGTATTAAAACTATGAAATTCTGTTAAAATTGGATTGCAGGTTATTAAAACATTTCCCTTTGGGAGGTGCATGGAATAACTAGCTTATTTAGGCTTTCTATTTTTTTCTAATTTTTTAAGCCACTTTTTTCGCAAATCAGAGTTCATATAATATTTACAGGAGAAGATGAAATTTTTAAACAGAGCACTCATAGAGTTCAGAATTCCCACACCACGATTCTGTTCGATACGTGACTGTGAAGTACTAGTTAGAAATCAGTCTTATAAAAACAATGAGGCAAGGCATTTTAACTACAATAGAAGCCAACCTGATGGATCTTGCTTGGTTCATTGAGAAGGTTTTGTCAAACTCATCATTGGGTGCATCTGGAAGGGGACCCTTTGCCTTCCCCTTGGAATTTGTGTAATGCAAGATTCCAACACCAGTAACCCTTTTCCACTGCGATTCATTCACAAACCTTGCGCTAGCTACAATGTAGTAATCAGTACTTGCGTTCTGATCCATGGTCACCAAAAATGAATAAGATTGTCCTACATGTATATCTAAACTGGTATAATTTTGTTGCACTGTATAAGATCCCTCTGACTCAGCTAAGAGCAGATTGTGGTTCTGGATCCTGAAATTCAAACTAGTTGAAGTTCCAACATTGTGCACACGGATGCGATAGGTTTTTCCTGTCAAATATACCAAAATCAGTTATTTAGAAGTGAGTTTGATATTTAGGAACTCCATCATAAGTAACACAGTAGAACAACAGCAGTAAGGAAGTTTCATTCTAACATGATGCATTAAATTTTTTATTAATAGCAAGTTGAAAGTTGTGTCCTGTCCAATCAAACTCATAATTAACATGATGCATTACATCATTTCAAACTACCATATTTCTTGAACCAGTCAATCATTTAAAACCATTTATACCTCGAAATCTGGAGGCCAATGATAGACTGAAAATGGCTATTTCACCAAATTCATGTACAGATCAACATCTACATTATTAGTACTTCTTCCATCCCCCTCTATCATCATTTTACCCATGAGTTATCTCACAATAATACCCATCAAGAAATGGTAAATGGTATGTGTCTAATTATCATTATCAAACTTAACTCGAAACAAATACAGCATGGTGCAACCATCAGAGAAATGAGCAACTAGCAGGACATAAGTGTACCCAATTTGAAAGGTGTAAAAGCTGTGGGAAAGCGCTACTCAAGGATAAATTCTAACACAGGAACCGAGCAATTCCATTCAGTAACAAGGCTGGAGCTACTACTAGGATCTATGTCAAAATATAAAATGTAAACTAATCACCTGGTTGAACCTCAATGGTTTCGTAGTCAATGCCATCAGGGACAAGTGTAGCGTTATATTGGTAAGGACCTTTGCCATTAATAAGAACTCCATCTGGCATCCCTAGATCTTTCCCAGCATCAAGAGCCTTCCTCAAAGCCTTTGATCCAAAAAACAAAATCCAGCATCAAACAATGTATTCCAAACTCCCATCAGCATCCTGACTATTAAAATTCAACATGCTATATACTAACCGTGTGGTTCCTTTTGTACCAATCACCAATCAAAATGACAATGTCCCCATGAGGAGTATCAAAAGGAATTGGAATAATAGCCCGGTTGTTTATGATAAAGCTGCCAAATCCACCAGAAGCTCTCTGCATATGGAGAGAAGGGAAGTAAAAGAAACTCCCTACCTGATCTTTAACTTGAAACTGGTAAGTCCAGTTCCACTTCGGAGGAATTGGACAGTTAGTACCAGGAAGCCCATCTTGCCATGAACTTCTCCTTTGTTGAATTCCAGACCTGTGTCATCAATCATCAAATTCCAGTCACTAAAAGAAGTATATATCACCATTTATACTCTAAATCGCCTCATATTTTCACCGTTCACTAGCAAGAAAAAGGTAGAACAGTGAACCACTTCTGTTCACACTTAGATTCAAATTAACAGAAAAAATGTAGCAAGGAAAGAAACACACCAGTGGATAAGGAGATTATCATCCAGTTTGTTCCGAACATTGATAGCAACATTGTTGTTAGTGGTCACATTGATAGTAGGACCAGGAAACTTCCCATTTATAGCAATAACCTGAAAAGAAAATGCAAAGTAACACCATTTCAGCATCACTCACAAGCTCATTTTACTCTCCTAGCTAATCAACAGCATTAACTTCAAGCAGTCACTGCCTGAGCAAAACTTAGCAGATCTGAAGCTAAAGATAGAAACCGTGGAGAAACTAAAGCAAACCCATTTGTCAAAAATCAACACCAAGTACACTCACATGAAAAGATCCACTGAAAGTAGTGTAAAAGGAGTTGGAAATGTAGAAAAGGAAAGCGAAGGGAGAGAGATCTAAAGGACTAACCTGTTGAGGCACGCCAAGAGGAGAAGCAGTGATGTAAGAGACTTCAAAGTCATAGCTAACAAAAGGATCTGCAGCTGAACACAAGCCCAAAAGCAAGCAAGTGTGGATAAGAAACAAAGCTAAAAACTTGCTACACAAAGCCATTCTTTAAACAGCTTTTGATGTTCAAGTACAAACAATATTTTAGAACCGAAGTTTTTTCTCTTGGTCACGTTTACATTACACAAGAGAGGGGAAAAGAAGGGGGAAGAAACTAGAGCCTCTGAAGAGAGATTTTGTGTGTATTTTATGGACAGAGAGAGAGAGAGGTAGAGAAACGGCTGTATTTCACTTTACCTTTATTTTAGTGGTGGTTTTTATTATTATTATTTTCTTGGGCTTGGTTAAGAAATGAGTAAAAAGTGCAAACTGTGACTGATCCCCAAGCTTTTTGTCGGTAACCAGTCATAATTCACGTGTGAAGGAGAGAGGAGGAGCAAGGATAGAATTGTAGTTGTCGGGAGAGAGAAACGGAGTGACAGCCAGTAGCCAGTTCACACATGAAAAACAAATTCATAAAATTTTGACCAATGTCGATTCTCAAAGACCCCAACGGTCAGATCCCCTGAAAATACCACATGCCTTGCTGCCAGCCAGTGAAAGCTAATGGCTTTATTTATTTTTTGTGTGTGGAAAATGTTTTGCTCATAATGTTATCCGTATACTGTTAGCTACATTTTAATTTAAAATTAAAATGTTATTTTCACGGCTCATTATTTATTTGATATTTAAATAATAAATTCTTTACCTCAGTAATTTCTTATTAAAGGTTTTATATTGTCCGTCAGTTATGTAACACCTCTTTTTTACAGGAAAGAAATCTTCACAAAATAAAATAAGTGAATTTTTTCGCAAAAAAAATAAAAATAAAAACAGAGTCTTTGGTCTAACAAAACTATGTGATTTTTTCATCAAAGGTTTGGATAGATTGGCATTTATAAAATTAATTGTTTGGTATTTATAAAATTAATTTTTATAACTTAAGATATTTGCTCTTGGAATTCCATTTTTAATTTATTTGAACTTTAAGATGATAGTGCTCGGAGTAATATTTCTAGCATAGTTTTTTGTTCCAATAAAATTTTTTTTAAGATTTATTTGATTACATTATTATAAAATAATATAAATCATATTATTAGATCTCATCTAACCGTTTAAATTATTGAATTGAATTGATTCTTTGATATGGTATCAGAATCTTGATAATCAAGTGATCACGAGTTTAAATCTCATTATCCCTATTTATTTGATAAAATCAAAAGTAAAGTAACGAGGACTTGTGCATAGAAATAAAAAATTTGAGCAAATTTTTTTTGTTTTTTTATGGAAAAGAGTATTGTAGAGTTTAGCATCCTTAGTCCTTGCCGCAGGGTTGTTGCTTGATTTAAATTATACAAGTGCGTGCCCGAGTTAGTTACACAAAATTAATGACATCAATAGTTGTAATTAATCATGAAAATATAATGATTTAACCCCACTTGATAATTGTTGTATTTGAGTGATTAATTAGATTGGATAAAAATATTTTGGTAATAAAAATATAATATTAATAACGTAGCTGCCCATGAGCCTAGAAATTTCATTTAGAGACATCATAAAGTAATCTAAATCACTTGCATGTAATAATCTAAGCCGTGGAAAAGACTATAATGATATGTTGATTTATTCATTTGGATTAATTTACATGGGTATATGTTTTAAATTTTGATTCCTTTAATATTACTTCTCTAGTGGTGATAACTGATAACTATGTTGATTGAAAGAAGAAGGTTTTTTTTGCATTAGGGTACATAGACCTTGATTTGGCACTTTAAATGGATAAACTTCAAAAGCCCACGGAATCAAGCATCCAATATAATAAATTTTTGATTTATTATGGCCGAAAATATTAATAGAAAATTAATATTTCTTGTTAAAAATAGGCATTAGAGGTTTTTTAGTTATTAAATTGAATATAAGAAAAACCTTGTAAATAATTAGATATTTTCTTGATTTTTTTAGTGTGCTAGCTTGATGATGTAAACTATTATTAAATAAAACTAAGGATATAAATTATAATTTTTAAGAGTATAGAGACAGTTAAAAAATATTTTTTTTTGTAACTATTATTTTTTTTCTTTGTTTTTTTGACATTCAAATAGTGAAAGTTTTTCTTTTCTTGATTATTTACATGATATACAACATATAAGCTAAAAAACAAAAGGGAAGTAAAAAAAAATTTTATAACTGTAAATATCCGGGTTAGTTTACGCGCACTTTGACTAAATCCATGAAACTCTAAAGTTAATGACCAGGTAATCCTCTAGTGACTCTGAAATTTGTGGTATTCGAACTAATGATTTTTAAAAAACAAATCAAGAACCTGACCTGTTGACCTATAAAGACTTCGGATCCGTCTCAAATACATTCGGATAAAAGATTTTTTCAGCAAATTAGAAACGGTACAAGATGGATTGATGTATGTCTCCAACTTAGGCTCTATATTTATTCACGCCATGATATTATCCTATAATGGTCAGGGATGAACTTGATAAAATTAAAAAAGAAGAGAGATCTTATGATAAAATAATATGATTAACCCGTTGAATGAATGGCGTGTTTTTTGGGATCATGTCTTTCGCTTAATCAAATCTAGATTTGCCTTAATTCTTGCCTAAACAAAAGTCAGTCGTTGTTTCAAGCTTCCTTGTGAAAGATCCTTGCAAACTGAGTCAAAAATCAATTTAGAAACTAATGCGGGTAGCGGAAAAATCGCAGGCTGTCGTTTTGGTCGAGAACTTGACAGGGAAGAATTCTGCAGATTAAAATCGAGCCCTTTCTAGAGAAGAACAAAAACTTTATACGAGCAGCTGTCCTGCATGAGGAGGTGAATGTGATCATCGCTCGGCAGAGCAAGCAAGCAAGCGTATGTTTCTCTATCATAATTTAAATCAGCCACTGCAGTAACTTGAGAAAATTACTGGCTATTGCTTGAGAAAACTGCTTTTATTAAACAGCGGGGAGGAAAATATATTTCAACTATTAAATCATAATTCTTGTAGAGTTTGAGATTTTCTTTCATCTCTTAAATGCAAAAAAGAAGAAGAAAAGAGGGATGCATCCAGCTGATTAGATTCTGTTGGTGGCTTTACCTGTAACTAACCGAAATTAAGTAAAGGAGCTGCTCTTTATGACTCGTGACAGAGGAAAAAAGAGAGCAGAGATGCGATGGTTATTCGTGGGGCCCATCAGCGAAATGATGGGTACCTCTCTAAATGTTTTGTCTAATAAGTAAAGTTGGTGTGGATCATTTCGATTTCACATGTTGTCGTGATCTTAATCTCGTTAGTCACGCCAAGCCAAGGAAAACTCGGCACATTATTATTATTATTATTATTATTATTATTATTATTATTATTAAAAATTTAAAAAAAAAAACACTAGACCTCGTCAGTTTTTTACCGTAGGGATAGACTCCTTGGATTACGGATTGCTATAATATAATGTTTACCCTTGTCCCTTATGACAAAAAATAAATTGTTTGATTTGAGGGGTAAAATAGTTTTTTTTATGAAATTTATTTGTCAATATAAAATTTATTGGATTATAATTGTATATCAACTTTTTTGAACAGAAATAACATAACTTCCCTTAAAACCAAATAAAAATGTAAAAGGGTTAGGAGGGGTTTTTATGTTGTTTTCTTCTTTAAAAACAATAAAATTATTTCATTGCCTTTAAGATTAAATAAGGCATCTAGGATTTTTTTAGTATTTTCATAATTTTTATTTCATTATAATATGTTTGAATTATAGGTAAAGCAATCTTTTAACAAATAAAATATTCATAAAAAATAAATATTTTGTGAAATACACGAACCATCAAGTAGACGCTATCACGCTTTTCGGTGGCCAAAAACATCCAACTATTGTGTCGTCTCAAGCGTCTAGTGGCTACATATTTAGTGAAATTCATGATGTTTCAGTGACAATGGAGTTTTTTCCTTCTTCCTCCTCTCTTCTCTCTTCTCTCTTTCAAATCCGTGTTGAACAAGCTAAAATACAGAGTTGTTCTCCTATTTATTTATTTATTTTTATTTGTTGTCCTCATTCTTTTCATTGATCTTTATTTGTTTCTTCAATTTCATCCCTTATTATTTGATTTTATTTTTTTATATATCAAATAAGATCTTCATTCTTTTGATTATTATTTTTTTATCATTTTCTTGATTATTTTTTTTAATTTTATCCCTCAACATTTTATTTCATTTATTTTCTATCCAATATTGGTCCTTATTATTTTTTTAAAAAATATCTTTCTTCTTAATTTTTTTTATTTTTCAATTTAGTCTCTCATTATTTTATTTCATTAGTTTTTATATTTGATCTTTAGACAAGAGTTCATTAACTTAACTTTGTAGTTATTCATACTCCTTAAGACTCATCCTATAGGAGAATTAAGGAGGAAAGATGAATCTCTTGTGCTGGAGGAAGACTTGGTGAAATTTCATCATGTATATAACATCTTGAAACTCTTGAAGCACATGCTGCAAAATAGTTGGAATCACTTTCTTTGTCTCATTTTCTTCATTTGCCAACAGAGTTTTGAAAAGGTTTAGATATGGCTTTCTATACTGGAGCTTTTGCCCCATCTTTAAGAAAACCTTTTCACAACTTCCTCTGTTTTTTGTAACATTACATACCTTTCCCTAAGAAGTGCAACGAGTATGGAAAATACTAGTTGAAAGAACAACACTTAAACTCCTTTAGGTAATAAGCATCTCTCCCTTGTCTCCATAAGTGATTCCTCTTTATTGCTCAGGCTGTTCTTATTGTTGGAAAAGTCAAATTCAACTTCCTCTTTATTCCTTCTTTTTTTTTTTTTAATTTTACCGGGTTGATTGAGGTTAACCTGTATAACCCAAGATCCGGGTCGGGTTTAATAATTATGATAACAACTCCACAAATTTAATCTAATAAATATTCCAGACACACTATAGATGCCTTTAAATAATGTGCAACTTCAAGTAGCAAGAATAGCAAGCCAATTCTACACTTATGGTGGCTTCTTGACGCATGAGAAAACCGAATCAATCATGGGCTCTGAAGAGCATGGCTACAATCACCATGCCAAGCCTCCAGGACAAAGTCAATTTAAATGGCAGACAATCATAGTATTTCACCTCCTCACCAGCTGATGGCCAGAAAAAGAAATACATGAGGTGGAGAACTTTATACAAAATGTGGTAAAAAAGAAGACTATCGTACAAAATGGATTAATTTATCGAAGGCATTGCTACTGTTGTTCATTAGAATATGGGCGTATGAATGCTGAATTCATATTCCATATCTTGAGTGAAGAAGTGACACCAGCCTCAGTAGCATTGTTGAACAAAAACAGCCTAGCAGAACCATAGATTGCCCTCGTCGGATAAACCCGGGAAGTGATGCACGTCCTACCACCTTGAGCAAAACTTTCAATTATCGAATGATCCACCTAATTCACATCCACAGAGTCAGATTGATGATTCCATTAATCATACATATGATAAACATTCATAATATAAATTTAAGAAGCAATAACTAGCAGTCTATCTCAACTCACCAATATCCTAACTGATAACTTTTCACCCTCTAATACAGGAACATAGCTCCCATAAATTTCTTTTCTAACGTCGTTGGCCACAGAAGACCTACAGGAATATTATAAATCATGAGGGTCATCAAATCAGCCTCAACCACAAGCACTCCAAGAACCTGAAATTTTACAATTAAGTGCAGGAGGATCCACTATTATTACCTTGACTGGTCAGTGCAGAAGAAAGTTTTGAGGCTGCCATTATTTCCTTTGGCAACAAAAAAGTATACGGGAGTATACTCGGTGAGATCGTCATCTGCAAGAACTAGAAGGCCAAATGGTCCCAATGCACCGCGGTGAGAAGCCCCACCATTGGTGCTGCAGCTGAACTCCACATTGGATTCGGCTGTTCTCTCTATAGCCTTCCTGTCTAACTCAAACTCAGCAACGATGTCTAGCTGTAACATGTTCTCGTCACGTAAGTCAAACAGGTTTTCTTGATATTATTATAATTTAGTTTACGAAATTACACACATACAAACCTGTGTGGCTCCATCGAGTTCAAGCGGTACAGCTGACCCTGCCTTAACCTCTATGTTGTTAAAATTCTTGCTTTTTAATCTCAAGCTCTCTACCTCTTCAACTGGCCATTGAAGCAGATTGCTACCTGTCTTTGTATCCAACACAACTGTCCTTGGAATGCCCTGCAGATTAGCATTGAACAACCGGAAAATTGTTAAAAAGAATAAAAAGCGTAGAAAGCAATGGCAAAGTGGGTTTACAGTTAGTAAACATATCTGAAGTTCCAACTCATATTACATTTCTGAAGATCAAGCCATTTTGCAAGACATGAAACATACCTGAAGAGATGCCCATCCTTTCTTTACATCGGCGACTTCACTATCAGACTCTCCAATCCAGCCCCACAACACTCTCCTTCCTTTACTCTGATCATAAAATGTCTTGGAGGCATAGAATATGCCATAATCGTACCTGATACCAATACCAACATCGATCTCTGGATTATCTGGATACCATTTTCCAACCTTGTCAGCATAAGTCCCAAGTGCATAGTAATCATGCCTATCATCATCCAGGCTTGTCTTGATCACATGCTTCACTTGAGGACCATTAACAGATGTATCCAATCCATTCTGACCTGTTTTCGACACAGGGTAAAAGTCCACACATTCCCACATGCCAGTTTTAGGGACACCGTGAAGGATTCCACTTAACAACTCATAATTTATGAAGTCTTCAGTATCATAGACTAAAGCTATGCCAGTTTTATTAATTTTGGATCCTATTATAATGCGCCACTTCCCTTCAGAAGTTTTCCAGGCTGTTGTGGGGTCACGGAAGTCCTTGGCACCAATACCTGGTGGCGGGACTAAAACAGGATTGCCAGAGTATTTGACCCACTTGAGGAGGAGAGGATCATCGTGGTCTGCTGGATATGCAAGATTTTGTACCTGGACTGACTCATTAGTGGATCCAGTGTATAGCATGACGATCTTACCATCAGGGAGGATTGTGGCAGAGCCAGTCCAGACACCATTCTTGTCGTACCATTTATCGGCAACCATCGCCAATGGGAGGTGGAGCCAATGGATCAAGTCTTTTGATACAGCATGGCCCCAGACTATGTCGCCCCACACGGCAGCATGTGGATTGTATTGGTAGAAGAAGTGGTACCAGCCTTTGTAATACAATGGACCTATAATTTACACAGGACAAGGTCAATTTAACACATAGAACGATGCTTGAATTTTTAAAATGTTCCTCCGTAATTGTTGGAGTATAATTTTCAAACTGATCCTCTGTTATTGTTTATTAGTCATTGACAATCCCGGGACTCTTACAATGTCAGTCGGCTGGATAAGATTGAATTAGTCATGTTCAGGAAAGTAATCTATCAATCCAATATTGGTCTTAAGCTTTGTATGATCTAATTTGTCCTTGTTTTTTGAAAATTCCTTGTTGATTAAACAAGAAAACTAGCAAATATGACAAAAATCAGCATAATTCAACAACGTACAAGTCGTGGATTATTTTAGTTTTGAATCCATATCCAGAAAACGAATCTAAAACATACTGCCACCTTTTCAAAAAAAAAAATAATAATAATTGCATTCTAACATGAAACGTGTTGGATATGTTTATGAATTTATATCATTGTATCAAATTTAAATTTTGCTAGATGGTTCTATAAGACCAGTTTTGTCAGCTTATTGTGACTAGTCCAAATTTGAAACATCCTCGAACTAAATCTAGAAAATATTGTTTTCTTATTTTAATGATTATTATAGTTAATTTTAATTAATTTTCATACTTAGCTTTAAATTCTTATGGTCAAGTCAATTTTAACCCTTATAAAAACAATTGATGTATTGTTTTTTTATCGGATAGTTGAATTTTAGAAATTTAAAAAAAAAATCAAAGTTTTTTCAATGTATTTCTCTTCGATTTAGAACCGTAATTTTATTAGAGTTAAGAACTCAGTTTTTATCTCTGTCAAAGAAGAGGGCAAAGAGGTCATACCGTTGGGATCTGAAGCAGAACGCGCAAGATTCCCCCATCAAAATCAAAGCATTGAAAAGTCGGTGCACCAAACCATTAGAAAAGGGGGAAAAAATCAGCATCACATAAAAACTCAACTCCACAACAACAAAGGGGACACGTTAGCAAAATATACAGATCTGGCAATAACATGGAGTACACGTCAGGATCACTACTTAAATCATTTTTTTGTTTTAGTGACCAGGAAATGAAAGGTACATGATCAAATAATAATTTCGGTAGTTTAAAGGGAAATCCTGAATTAAAATATGTTTTAACCGTTTGATTTTAATTTAGTCAACTATAAACTTATTTATTTTTATGTTTTAAAAATATTTATTTTATTTTATTTTATTTAAATTAACTTTTTTATTTTTCTAATTGTTTTAACATGTTTATATTAAAAATAAATTTAAAAAAATAAAAAAATATTATTTCTATATATTTTTTTTAAAAAAACTGTTATTTCAATTCTTCACAATACACCATTTCCCGCTCCCTAATCTTGAAGAAAGAATGTACTGTTTATGAAAATTCCTGATTTACAGATATTTGACCTGACATGGTCAACTTTCAGTATTGGTAGGTAGAAATAAAGAGAGAGCTTTAATTTTTACTTTAAAATAAAGTACATCAACACATGTCAATCAAAAAGCTTCATGCTTAAATTAGAGTTGAGCAATTAAATCCTACTTGTTATACTCAAACGTTAATTATTTTATCAGAATATTAAATAAATTTTAAATAATTCAAACTCTACTGATTATTCTTCCTTCTAAATCACTTTTTTAAAAAGTCCTTACGCTTTAACTTTGAAAATAATCTTTCAATGACACTATTATTGTACTTTGGCGATACTAGTTTAAGGCATGGTTTGGAACGTTTAATAAAAATTCAATTTTTTTATAAAAAAATATTCTTTTTACATGTTTTTGAAATGTTTTAATTTATTAATATAAAAATAATTATTAAAAAATAAAAAAATATTATAACTCTACCGCACTAGACACGCCTAGCAAAAACAAAATTGTTAATTGAGTGATTACAGGCAAAAAAACAGAACCAAGTAGAAAACGTATCACAACATTGACCGTTGGAACTGTGTAAGAATAGCCACCTACGCAGTGGCCCACATGGCCTCAAATTTGTGGTTGAATCCAAGATAGGACGGTCCAAAAGTTCATTGTGTCTCGCAGCAGGAGGGCCACGGCTGTTAGGGTTTTTAAGAATTTTTTAAATTGCTAAAACGTGCTTAGAAATTTTCTCTCCAAGTCATCCAAAAGGCATTCCACTTTTTTGGACAAGTAAACCATTTTTTTTGTAAAAAAAAATAAAAAAAAATTGAAATAACGAGAAGTGCGAACCATACCGTTCATCCAATTCTCTTCAGGTTGAAAATGGAAAGCAGTTCTTTGCCATGATAACATGCTATTGTTCCACGGATAATCTTTCACCTGAGCTCCCTTCAAATTCACGTTGGCCTTCTCTGACACACCGGCAGATACCCCACGTGAATATCCTGCTGGCAACAAAGTCTCGGGTTTCGCCATTTCTTTTGGCGTAGCCAAGGACGCATCTTCGTCTTCTTGTGAATGATATTGGACATGTCGACCTCCATTGTTATTATTAATTGTAGCTAAAATCAAAGAAACAACAAGCAACCCAGAGAAGACCGCGATGAGTACTTTCTTGGATCGTCGGAGATGGGTCGCCGGACATCCGGCTGAGACGGCCCCTTCTGGGGCAGGACTATAGCTGGGTTCTAAGGAATTGGAAACTGGAAGCAATGGACTTGGGTCCGCCATGGTAGGCGTAAACGGGAGAAAAAGAGAGAGATGTTTTCGGGAACGAAATTTATGCAGAGAGAGAGGGCAGGGGGAGACACCAGAGAACTAGTGGTGTCTGTGTGAGAGTAATGTATTATGAAGGAGTGCTATCTATATATAGAGGTGTTTCTCAATGGAGGGTTGGTTTTTGTGCTGTAAAAACGACCTCTGGAGGAGAAAGAGAATGAGTGAATAATTGTTTACATGAGCTGTTGTTAAGTAGACAGAGAAGTATAAGGGACCCGGCATTTCATGTGAGTTTCGTGGATGGAGAGGCCCAACAGCGTTATCGTGTCTGCCTACGATTTATGAGTTTATCCTCATGTCACTTGCCTGCTTTGGATTTTGGACATAAATATTGTACGCTGGCGTTATCCAATTGTATGGTAATGATTCTGCCTCCCATTTCATTATCCTGCGTTTTTTTAAAATAGATAGAGATAGCTAAAATAGAAATTATATTTTGGTTATAATTTTTTTTTTTTTTTGTCAGCATAATTTTTATTCAGTATTTTATCTCCTTACGGTGAACACAAAGGGATGGAGACGGAGATGAAAATATAAACGGAGATAGCTAAAATAGAAATTCTTTATTAATATGATTTTAATGAGTGGAGAAATTACCTTATTGTGTTAGTTTAAAAAAACAATACTTATTATAAACTACAATTAAAATAATTATTTCTATTTATTATTTTAAATATTGCAAGATTGGTAGTGATAATTTATTATTTCTTGTCATTTATTAACCAATTAAGGAATATATATATATATATATATTAGCATTCACAATGTCTTATATACCCCCAGTCCCCACCCAACATAGCTTTATCTGTTTCTTATTTCGTCTTATTTTCTGCACTATGTTTCTTGTCTAGAAATGGTAATCAAAGGCTAGCTTGGATTTTAGTGTCACAATTCATATTTGTTGTGTGTATCAATTATTTTCTATCAATCCAGTTGAATTAGGGCCAGAAACCGAGGATACTACTTTGTCGTGATAAATAACAGCGAAGTCATGGTTCGGTTCCTGGTTGGAAGACGACCATTCAACTGCGATCACAAAAATATTAACAAACGTTTTTCTTGTTGCCTGTACTTGAATTTGACATTTAATCAAGCGATATTATTTACAATACAAAAACAAGAAAGAGTCTGTTATTTGTTTATAGGAATGAAAACGATTAATCATGGTTACGGTTAATTTTAGATATACCAAAATTTTTTAAAAAAAACTAATAACCATAATTATGAACATCGATTGTGGATTTTACATGACCATAACCATAACCATTAGTTATTATTGGTTATATATTCGGTTAATTCTTAATTATTCATTTTATTTTTTAGAGCAACATGATAAATGTAGTAATTTTAGTAGTAATAATGTATCTATATATGTGGATATTAATTATAGAAAAATTATAATAATAAAAACAAATGAATTGATTTTACTAGTTGAAATATTCTTCAGCCATAAAAAAATATTCATTTAGAATAATAAAAATTGAATAATTTGTTTAATTTTATATTAAGTTGTTTTTATATTAAGGTGTCGTTTGGTATTGTAGCTGCAGATGAACAAAAATTATTGTTTGGTATTGCAACAAAATCATTTTTTTACTGGTAGGGTCCACCATCAACTGTGGTTGTGCCACAGGTTTACAAGAAGCAGCTCTTTGCTGCTTCTTGTGCGGAAAAAACCCATGAATAGTGAACCATGCTGTTCACATGAACAGTGGAGCATGGCTCTACTGTTCATGTGAACAATGGAGACATTCTCCACTATTCCAGCTGGACCGGGTTCGGTTCAAAGCTAAAAATACATTAAATCGGGTCCGACCCAGCAAAATAAAAATATATTTTATTATTTTTTATTGTGTTTTTATTCGAAAAACTAGTGTTAAACATTATTCAATGACAATATATAAATTAGACAGAGATCGCTTGATGACTTAGCATTTACAGAATTTGATCGCAATCCCAATTTTATTCTTGATTATATTTTACCTGATGTTGTTGTACTTTTAAGAAATTTGTGAAAACAGTAGTTCTTGTCGGATGTATTTCATACGTGATGGAATTGTATATAGTTTAATGGAACAATAAAAAAATATTTTATATAAAGTATTATTTATTTCATGATATAATAACGATAGTTAAATCTACAATATTTAAATTAAAAACCATCAATATTAATATATATTTTTTAAAATTATTTTATAACCTCAATTTTAAAAGCATTCTTAACCAAACACATTAAACTACTTTGTGTTCAACCTCAATTTCAACCACAGTTTTAACCAAACATATATTTTTCCAAACTAACCTCAACTAAAAGTATTTTTTATAAAAACAACTTTTTTCAAACCATAACAGCTACCACAATATCAAATACACTAAATAGGTTTCCATGACATAATAAAACTAAAAAATAAGTATTATTAAAGCATGAAATAAATTGCTAATTATTTAGAATCAATATAATTATAATTTTTCAATAATCAATAAAAAAAATATTAAAAACATAAATATTTTTTTTAGTGTAGTTATCATGAAAACCATAATCATAATGATAATCAAAATCAATCATTCAAATAATGATATCTTACTCAGAAAAGCAAATTAGATAGCGTTTGATGGCGTTTGATGGCTATTCTAAAATAGAAATGATGAAGACGGTGAAGACAATAAAAACAAGAAAGAATAAGCGACGAGGATAAAATTATGTTTGGCAGTGATATACAAGACAAATTGATTGTCTCAGTAACCTGCTTGGTAGAGTGTTGATAAGAGATAATAAAATATAAATAAGTCTATTTTAATCTTAATATGTTTTACTGAAGAACTTATATATTTTAAAAAATAATTAGATATATTATTTTTTTACTTTAGTTTATATTGAGTGTTGAAATTCATAATAGTATAATAACTCTAGTTATAAAACCTTGATTGGCCCGGCGGGTTGACTCAGGACTTAGTCAACCCAGGGCTTCGAATGGTCCAAGTTTAAGAAAAAATATAAAAATGATTTACTCGGTCAAAAACCTAGGTCGACTTGTGACTCGGTCAACTCAGGGTAAAACACGGTCAAAACTTGAGTAAAAAATTCGTTCATTTTTTTTTCAAAAAAATTATTTGGTTAAAACAACATCATTTTGATTCTTTTTTTTTATAAAAAAAATAGGATTGAACCTCCAGACCCATGACACGGGCTTTATATCGAGCCAATCCTAGTGATGAGTTTTAAAACTATGATAATAACCACTTTTATCTTTATATGTTTTAGTTGGACAAGATTTGAATTAAGAGTTTTTTACATAGATATTTTAGAGATTAAAAATAAAAAATAGATATTTTATGAATAAAAATTAAATATTTTGAGAGTCTCCTTGTAGTTATGGTGTTCTTGTTCCTTGAGAGTTTTGACTTGTAACAAAATTCATTATCCTCTACTCATGTCTGCGTTATTTGGTATAAAAACCAAACGATTATTAGTGATTTTGGTTAGAGGTCGTAGAGGATGTGTATCAGAGTTCAATGATTTCTGGTGGTTAATTTTTACATGTTATTGAATAACCATGGTTTAAGAAAGGTTGCAGAACAAAACGCGGTTGAATAGAAAGGTTCCACATCAGAAAAGAGATGTCCATGAACTAGTGTGTTGTTTTTGTATGCGTTAGGAACCCTAATTCATATGTTATAGTTGAGTTATAATTATGATATGGTTTGTTGAAATACAAACTAAATAATCTTATTTATACTGGTCCTACATCTACATTGAAGAGAAAATGAATCTCAGACAATAATTATAGAGTTATTATCGGACTTCTAAACTAAAAATAAAAAAATAAAACATCATAAAAAAGAAACATTTTCCTAAACTAAATAGAAAATAATAATAACTAAGAAAATTTTTGTTTCTCTAGAAACCCTCCAACATTTTTTCTTGTGTGAAAACCTTACTCCACTTCAAATCTGTCATTTATGTTTTAATTGTTGGCTTCGAATCATCGTTCATAAGGATTTCACATTTGCAAACAAAAGTGATCGTTCATAAAGATTTCACATTTGTTCATAACGAATCTCACCGTAGGTAAATAAGATCCGGAGCAGTGAGAAATTTGTTAAATTATGGAGTGGTAAATCCAAAAGGATGGGTAACATCCTTCCCAATTAAGCTTTTAATCCCCGGAACAATTCTGTGGGAAAAAAAATTGGGTTGACTTCAAAAAAACGTGCAAGACACTTCAAAACAATTGGAACGATTCTATAAAATAATGTGGAGAGTTGAACATCATTGCTTACAATAGTCATGAGAAAGCTTGAACGAAATTACAACGGTAGTCAATTTCGTGATGCTCTACGAATCAATCAGAAAACTCTAGAGGAAGAACTTTCCCCGGACAGATCTCTCGAGATGAAACTCAAAATTAAAATGAGATAAGAGGAAGTATTGTAATTGTATCATTTGAAAAAGACATTGATCTTGTTTTTGTATTTTAAAAAATATAATTTTAATATATTTTTAAATAAAATAATATTCAACTAAAAAATAATAGAAGAACCGACGGGATACTATTTCCCTCAAATAATGGAGATAATAATTGACCAAATGCTGATTCAGATTTGAAAGGTGATTGATTGCTCTTCCATGGCCGCAAGTTAATGACCATAAGAACAAAAACCTCTGCGGGCCATGAAAGAGGGTGTGGGCCCATTTGTCCACTTTAATATATTATCGGACTCGAAACGTCATTAGCCACATGCAAATAATGACTAGGCTTATTAATACCATTCTGGATTAAGTGGGTGCTTTCATGATGTGATCTGTCATCCTCTCTCTACCCCACGATCTCATTATTGAGGAAAAACAGAACATACAAGACATTATATATTTAAAAAACGCTCGAGGAATAAACAAAACAAAAAATAGATAAAAAATAAAGAAAGAAAGAAACGAAAATCTCGCTCGATCCCATGTCTGTTCTTCAAGGAACCCAGCTTCCACATGCAAAACCCATATGATTTCAACACTGCCCATATGCGTTTGCCTCCAAGAACACACAAATGAACAAAAATACAGAGATTTGTTAATTTATCAATTAGTAGAGAACTGTTCGTAGCATTTTGATTGAGATTAACATATTTGGATCATCAATGCACCTGGACATATAATGTAGAATATTTCTACGAAGTGTATTTTTGATATTGGAGATAAAAGCCGATAAAAAACATATAAAAATTAATTTTTTAAAAAGAATTTCAAATTAAAAAAAAAAAAAAGAAGATTGCAATAACGCTACCTACGTGGACAACAACAATACAGATGCCGAAGCCAAATCATGCCACTAATTTTCCATGTTTAATTATAAACTTCATGAATATTGTGGATCCCAGGTCTCGTTTAATTACATTATGGTTAGTGGTTGATTGGCCGTAAAATGATTATGATTGGAAATAAAGTCTTTTTTCCGGGACAGTCTAGGAGAACTGAACACGTAAGAATCTGACCAAATAAATTATTTGCACAGCAATGTCCCACATATGGATTTTTTTTAACATGTCCACGTAAGCTCCAACGAATCAAGGCATGATGATGTCGTGTCATTGGGTAAAAACCTCACTTTTTCTTTGCCCAGTTGGCCCAATCATAGAGTTCTATGTCGCTGCTAAACCACCACTCGTCTTTTTCCCCCTCAAGGATAACGAGAAATCAGAAAAAATGAGTGGTGTTGGGGAGGTCTTTATGTGTGGTTTAGATTACCAGCAGTTTTTATTTATTACTATAATAATAATAATAATAATAATAAAAGTCCTTCTGAATTCTGAAACATTAAAAATGGAAGGGCTTGGTAAGTAAAATATTGGTTGAAACGTTGCTAGAGGAGCAATGGGGGGAAGAAATGTGTCGCAATGCAATTTAAATATTTTATAAAAGGGATTACACTCCTTAGAGGATACCTGAACCACGACACCAGCTACAACTTTTGACGTGCAAAACAGGTTTAATCAAGATCATCGTTGACAGCCACACAAAAAATATTCAAGAGCTATTAAAATGTTTTGTAGTAGTAAAAAAATTCATAACAAAAATAAAAATTCATTTTTTTTATTTAAATATTAAAACAATAATATATTAAATTGATCTAGATCAGCCTAAATTTAATCATTTTGTTTTTTTAAAACTGTATTTTATATAATTATATAATAATAAAAGTAGTTGGGGGAAAGAAACCAAATATTTTTCAGAAAAAAATATGATGGCTTATAAGAAAGAATGCTTGCTAGGTTTTCTTTTTAAAAAAGACAACCATAATCTTATCCAAAACTAAACTAACATTTTAATAGTGTTTAAAAAAAATAATATCTCAAATATATTTTGAACTAATTTAATAAATTAATAGAGCAATATATATAATATACATGTAAGTATCTAATTTTACATCAAATAAACTTAAAAAGGAAAAAATGATTCCAAATCAACTTTAGAATGGGTTTCTTAGCCATTAACCTCTACATATATATTTGAAGGAATCCGGTTGTATCTATGCTACAGCTCCCATTAGAGGGATTCATACCTAAGTTTCTTCTGACTGTACAAACCAATTATTGAGATTCTCTTGGCTTGTTTGTTTGTTTGTTTGTATTATTGGAAGGCCCGATGAATCTTGATTGAACAATAAGAGTAATACTTTTATATCAAGGTACGTATTTTATTTGAGATTGTGTTCCAAGTGTTTTTTAATTTGCCTTTTATTTTGAAAATATATTCTAACATTAATTTGAGCATATCCTTGCTGACATGACATTTTGTACAAGAAACAATGTGGTTTTTTGTCTGGGAAATTTGATAACGTTGCCATGCAGGCATGAACATCAGAGGGTTTCAAACAAAGTGTGCTACCGGCTCCTAGGTTATCATAGGTGGTACAAATATCGGATGAAACCATTGAAAATGAAGTCTTATCATGAACCAAACTTCAAGAATTTCACATAAAATGACATCTCATAAAACATTATTAAAAATTAGAAATAATTAATCTCTTAACAACAGAATCATAGAAAAGATTTAATGGCATCGAGTGGTCACTATATATTTTTTCACGAGGGAACAATATTATTTTAGGTGTTGTCTGTGTATCAGGGGGTAGAGAAAATGGGGGAAATGATTAGAAAAAAAAAGGGGGGGCAATTGAAGCCATTATATTGACTCGCCGCTGCACTAAAAGAAAGGCTCGCCCATGATGATTTCAGCATCGCCCAAGAAGGCTGTGAACAATTGTTTTTCTTGGTTTAGTCCTGATTCTTTGATAACTTTTCTTTTCTTTTCTTTTCTTTAATTTCGATCCCTCATTCTTAGATGACTCTTTAAATTATTCCCAAATTTCATTACACCGGAACACAATTAAGGTCCAGCCAAGGAGAAAAAAAAAGAAGAGAAATGGATGGGGTGGATTGTCACACTAGATTAGTTCATAGTAATCATGTCATAAATCAGATCATGAATTTAGCAGGTTAACAAAGTTGATCATGATTAATCTAATATGATGCTACTTTTTGATTTTAATCTTTCAACTTTTTTTATTTTATCATTTGATGGTTCATTATCTTACAGTCGAGTCTATTCTTTTTAATTTCATGTATGACATATTATATATTACAAATTACTCGAGAGATATTAAAATGGTTATAAAGATTATTACATTGAACTTATACATATACACAAATGAAATTTTAAATCATCTAATAACAAAGATTTATATCAATTCAAATCTAGCAAATACAATAACAATGACAATGTTATTCAAGAGATCAAAATAAACCTGCAATATACATAATAATTATAGAATTAACCAGCATCCACCTACACATCCCATGAACAATGAATTAACATGTCTTTTTATCTTCTATGTTAACAACATTTAACTTAGATGATCTCATATAAATGCATAATATCCTTATATCTATTTTCAAAATTGCAAGGTAAAAATACACCTCAATCATTATATTTATCCTTAACCAACAACTGACTTAAATATTCATGTTGTTAATTTCATCTTTGTCCAAACAACCATCTAAGTAACATATCATTCACTTTAATTACCGTCAACATAGTCAACTAAGTATTAATTTCATAATCTTAGTCCCGTCAACATAGTCGTCTAAATATCAAATCAATAACCTTAGTGTCGTCAATACAATCAACTAAGTAATAAATTATCTTTTAGTTGTCATCCCCAACCAACTAAGTCCATAGTCACCATCAGAAGGGTTAACTATGTAATCAATAATCTTTTAATTGACATCCCCAACCAACTAAGTCCATTAGTCGACTAACTATCTATTTTTATCAAATTCACAGTTATGATCTATTTAAAATTTGCACATTGCATTATAATATTATGATTGTTTACAATTTATAGGCAGTTACTAACCATTGAGATTGTTTACAATCATACACACACACACACACATTGGTTTCCGTCATCGTAGACGAACATATATAAATAATGGTTTTTTCATTGAAGTCAAATATCAAATTGCGATTGATCTAAAATTTTAATCTAAGATAGAACTAATTTAAATTGGACAATATTAAACTTTACAACAAACTAAGAGTTATGCTTTGATATTGTAAAACTAGATAATATTAAACGCAAAATCTGAATTTTGTACTATTTTGTTTACTTAAATAATCAATATTTTCAAACTAATTTATCGGAGATTTCATCGTTATTCATATTAAAGAAATTCCATGGAGGATTCCTTCCTTTTCGATTAAAAACTGCGTGATTGCACGCGAGACTTATATCGATAGTTAATGTTATTTACGTGTAAAATCATACATTAATTTATTTAAAATTCTCTTATATTTTCTTTTTATAAATATTTTCAACCCAAATTTACATAAATGTAACACTACAAGATTTAACAGTTTTACCGACGGAATTTTTCCGTCGGTGTAGGACACATATTCCATCGGTAATTATATTACCGACGGAATCAAAGACGGAAATGATCCGTCGGTGAATCGTTCGTCGGTAATGTTTTGTCCGTCGGTAAATCCGTTGGTAATAGAATTACCGACGGATTTACTGACGGAACAGACGCGTCGGTAATAATTTTTTTATTACCAACGGAATTACCGATGGATTTACCGACGGAATTACCGACGGAATTTCCGTCGGTAAATCCGACGGAAATTCCGTCGGTAATTATTGAAAAACATTTTAAAAAAATTCATTTTATAAAATTATAAAATAATTAAATTAACATAAATTAACACTGTATAATATATACTCAAAATGCTTGGAAAAAAGAATAAGAAAATCAATTCAAACAAATTTGCAACAAATAAATAAATAAAATAAAAAAATAAATTCAACTAAAAAATTAATTCAAATGAAAAAAATGAAGTTGCAATTGCTAAAAATTTAAAAATCCTATAAATAAATCTACTAAAAATTGATCTCATATGAAAAAAAAAATCTCACAACAACATTTATACAATTATTAAGAACAAAAACAATTAAAAATAAAATAAAAAACAAATATAGTGAAAAAAATCATGAAAAAGGAAGAAAAAAGAAAAATCTTACCTTAATGTAATTGCAAGTGAAGCTAAGGAGAGAAAAAAAATTTCATTAAGCATATTAATTAAAAAAAAAACTAAGAGGATAAAAGAAGAAAGAAGAAGAAGACATACCCAAGCATGGAGGAAAAGAGAAGGAGATGAAGAGAGAAAAGAAGAGAAAGAAATAGATAAGAAATGATGTTTTTTACATAAAGTGAAGAAGAAGAAGAAGACATACCTTGATGATGTTTTTTACATATAGTGAAGAAGTAGAAGAACAAGAAGAAGTAGAAGAACAAGAAGAAGTATAAGAACAAGAAGAAGAAGAAGAAGAATAATAAGAAACGGCTCTGTCTCTTGTGAAATAAGGGCATTCAGGTTTTTTATTGGGACGATTTACCGACGGATTTACCGACGGATAATTAAATATTAATATTTTTTAATTATTCCGTCGGTAATTCCATCGATAATATTTAATTTAAATTTTCAATTTCGTAATTTTTTTTCAGAAACCGCCAAAAATTTACCGACGATTTTTCAATCCGTCGGTGATTCCGTCTGTAATATTTAAATGAAAATTTTAAATTAATTGAATTTTTTCAGAAAACCGCCAAATAACACCGACGACTTTTCAATCTGTCGGTGATTTACTCTCTGGAAAATACCGACGGAATTTTCCGTCGGTGATTCCCTTTGTAATTAACATGATGAACAGTGTTCATAATTTACCAACAAATGTACCGACGGAATTACCGACGGAAAAAATGCCGTTGGTAATTCCGTCGGTAATTTCGTTGGTAAAAATGACACGTCATCATTTTTTTTTTTGCTTTGTTTTAATTTTTTTTCCCACGGTAATTCCCTCGGTACATACCGAGGGAATATTTCCGTCGGTAAAATCCCTCGGAAATTTACCGACGGAAATATTCCCTCGGTATTTCCGTTTGTATTTATCAATTTTCTGGTAGTATGTTTTCTTTAAAATAATTATTTTACTCAATCACGAAGTTTATGTACCATGCAAGGGACCATGACATGGCATGGAGTTGGAAAAATAAACACCACATAAATTATGCTAACATCTATTTTTGCAGTTCAGTTTTTATTTTCTTTTTTCCAAAAAAAAATATAAACATATGATTAAGCAAAGATGTTAAATAGCATGATGCGCCATAATTTTTTTCTAAAGATTTTGTTTATTGTTAACTATTCTTTCTTTTTTGTTTATTAAAATGTATGTAATCAATTAGTTTTATTGAACACACTAGTTTTGCTTTAAATATCTATTTGATATCTTCCATTACTAACAAAAAAAAAAAAACAATGTCATCATAATTAGATTTTAGTTGACTTGATCTAGCTCGCAGCTTAGCACAGATATCAAAACTAATAAATAACATATTTACTGTGATAATTTCACAAATATACTTGTGTCATTCGTTCAAATTAGATTAGATTTTTATATAATTTATTATGATCAAGTCATGTATAAATAAAATCACACTGGGTTTTATCACAGTGAAGCATGGGGCCTGATAATGAAAGGTTAATCCAAACCAAAAGTTTTTTAATGCTTAGATTTACATTTTGAATTTCATTTTATATGAAACTGATATTTATGATGTTTAATCTGTAGGTGGAGATTTATAAATTCTTATAAATATAAACATATTTTTTTTTTCCTAAAAGAAAATACAGGTCAGGTGCACAGGGGAGTGGCCAATGGATGGTCAAAATCTCAAGTCCTCCGACTAGTCCTAAGGCTGTTGATACGAAAAAACTTATCCACGACCAGACCCATCGACGTCCCGAACCCTAAGTCTACCTTAGAATACTGCCCGACCAAGAATACAGTACTGTGATGGAGCCACCATCGTGGCTTGGCTCTGGTTAAGCTTGAAACTCGAATATGGAGGCGAGTGTTTGGTGGTCAGAAACAGTCTTACTGATGAAGCCAATCACTTCCACGATGCGTGAAGCAAAATAACTGGCGGCACAAATTTAGAGTTTTATAATAACACTGTCAAAAAAAAAAAAAAAAAAAAAAAAAGAAGAAGAAGAAGAAGAAGAAGAAAAACTAATAACATTTTGAAAGTATAGTTATAATTACTTTTTAAAATATTTTTATTTGAAAATATATTAAAATATTTTTTTATTTTTAAAAATTATTTTTGATATCAACATATTAAAATGATCTGAAAACACTAAAAAAATTATTAATTTAAAATAAAAAAAAATAAAAAAATTTTAAAATTTTTTAAAAATACTTTTAAAATCCAAAAACAAACCGACCTAACCGTCCTCTAATTCAAGATGAGAGTTCCCTCCATTATTTTATTTTATTTTATTATATATATATTAAGCTGATAGAACCATTTAAAATATATTTCATTATTTTTTTCTCAATCATGTTAGTTTGCTGATTTTTATATGAAACTCGATCATCACACGTGTTTTGATGGGGTAAAGACAGTGACGGCTAATAATAATAGTTTAAAGGAGGAACCAGATCGAATCCCGGGGGCCAGATAGAAGAAGACACGCAAGAAAAAGTTCACAATCCACTCATCTGAAGGCAAACGCAAAGCCACGTGTAATAGATATGCAGTGACATCTTTCGGATTCCGACCGCGTGGTCACAACACATGCGCTGCCCATTTTCACCCCCAGAACCTTCAATAAAAACAGTTTTTTTTTTTTTTTTCAAATCTGCACATTGGATTTTCTTTTTTTTATAAAAAAACATCATAAGTTGAAAACCTGTTTGGAAGCATATTAAAAACTATTTTTTAGAAAATAAAAAATTTAAAAACTTATTTATCACAACTAGACAATATTTTTTTTATTTTCAAAAGATAATACTTTAAATCTAAAAGTTATTTAAGTTTTAAATTTAAAAAGTAAATTAATTCACGATCACTGATGGCATAATAATATAATATAATACTTTAGTCTATCTAGGTCAAGTTTAATCTGATAATATAATGTGATAATTTAAGTTCCATTGAACTACCTAACTTTTTTTTTTTTGTTATTTAATCGTTTATTGTTTTTCTTGCTGAAAGAAAATCAATTACAGTATCAAATGAGAATATCAAACGAGGTCTTATAATAAAGAAATATTTATATTAAATAGTATTAGATATTTTTTCCTTGAGAATAAGTTATATTCAATTTTTTTTAGCACATGTTTAGTTCTATGTTCATTGACAATGAATCCTAGAATGATTTATTTTTAAAATTTAAATAAATACTATTTTTATTATAACTTCATAGACTAATATTTATTTCTTAAAAATATTATATTTAAAAATAAATAAATAATAGATTTACCGTCGATATGATAAAGATGATATTTATTTATTCTTTTAAATTCAAGATTTAAAATGGTTTCTTAAAAAAATATTTTTCTTATAACACATACGAATTTAGAATCGATGATGATAAGAAGTCTCCAGTTGTTTTATTTCCTCTTTTTTCTACTGTGCGATTTTTCTCTTTTTTTAAAAAAGCTCATAAAAACAAGGGTGGCCAAAGAAAAACAAGTGTACTTTCCTTTACATTTATTCCATGAAGCCGAGTACTCAGTTAGAACTAGAAAGATCTATACATTTGGGCAAGGCTCCTCAGCTCGCTTTGCTTGATTAACATAATCATCCGATCCAGCAGCCAGAAGCTCCACAGATGCAGGCCCCATATTGCTTGGGCAAGGCATAATTGATCCCATTTAATAAGCTGGGCAGATAAGGAAGACCAGCTAGTAGTAACAGCTATAGACGGCTCATTGAGACGGAGAAAATTGCTTCTTTCTTCTTCTTCTTCTTCTTTTATCCAAGCAAAATGTCTGGAACACATGGGAGGAGATGGGGCAGTAGCAACCCCCATCCCTAACCCGCCAAAAGTCTATCAGAGTCCAAGGAACTAGATGAACAGATTTTCTGTGACCAAGTCCACTCTTTCGGTCATGATTTTCTAAATTCCTACAGAAATAAAGATGTGGTATGCTCTACTGCTCTTAACGGAGTTTGGTATTGTTGAATTTTCAATCTAAAATGTTTACTCGGTGACTGACTCAATGTATTTAGCTACCTCATGGAGAGTAGTGTAATGATGTAGAATAATTGCTTTCCCTTTCCTTTTGCATATGACTTAAAAAGAAAAGATGTTAGTTGATGTGCCATGTTATGTTATAGATGGGAACATTGGTGCTTGTGAGTGATTGACGAGAAAGGCAGATGCCTTTTGAGGAGACATGCTGGCAGAAGATTGCTATTAACGTGTAAAATTAGGCACCATGGTGATAATTTGTGAGCAAGTCGAGAATGTGGTGTGGTATTGACTTTCTTAAAAGCTCAAAATGGACTTTGCACTAAAGTGTCGGAATTTGCATGGTATTGGGTCGATATCTACAAATGGTTGATTAGAGGCCCATGGTTTTGTGGACAAGGTCAGTTTGAGTTGGCCAAATGGACCATGTACTGGTGCTAACTTTAGTGCAGTCCATTTTGAGCCTCACTTGAATGGTCTAAAGGTTATTTAAGAATAGTGCAGCCTTTTCAGACCTGACTCAAACAGGTTAGTCGAGTTTTTTTCTTTCAAGTTTGTTTTGCACTATCACGAACAGGAAAAGTAATGGGTTCAAAGCTGAAGCCATCTCAAAAGCTGAAACACATCCAAAATCTGCAAGACTAAAATCGAAAATTGAAGTATAAAAGCTGCATACACTGACCGCAGCTAAAATTCCAGCAGCAATGCGGTGAACTGAACCTTGCCATCTCCGATAAATTACACAGAATCATGACTCTAAAGTAAATGTCATGTGGATAAATAGACCTTTAAGCTTAAGCATAAGCTTTAAAGCAAAAAAGCTTTACAAGGGAAAATGGGAAAATTAACAACAATTTAAACCGTCATCTCTAAATTGCTGGTCCCAAAGGAAAAATAATACACAGCTGTACCAACAGCCTCTTTATTATGTAATATCAATAATTAAAATGCTCGAAATCAAAAACCTAAGCTATATGCATGTCATCAGATAGTCCTCCTGTTATTCAGGATGCATCCACCTTCTTCTACCTTCTTCCATGTCACCAAGGAGTTAAGAAATTTCATCACCTGAAGTTCCACCGTAAGATTTGACAAAAGAAAAGCGAACAAGAAAAGGAAAGAGTTCACAGAAGATTTTTACCTCAATTGGATCTTTGAGAGAGTAAACTGCACTGGTTTCTTTGGGTCTAGATGATACGAGAATTCCATAACCTCGATTCCCCTCCCGGAGCACCTAATGTTAGACCAATTTACCACATAAAACTAAGCATGCCACCTTTTCCCTCTATATGAAAATTGAAGTCCTTGTCAAGATTAAATTCAATACCTTGAACGCATCCTCATCTGACAGATCATCGCCGATATAAATTGAGAGCACGTCGTCTCTGTTACTTAGCCCTGCGCACCACAATTTATGAAATATAAATGGTTGAGAAAAACAAATCTGTACTGCGTAAGATGTTTGCAATCAGCAATCTCACCTAGAGATTCAAGCAGGAATTCAACTGCCTTCCCTTTATTCCAGTCAATCATTGGACGGACCTCTAAAACCTGGTCACGTAGAAAGGCAAAGTCCAAAATCATAATCAAGGAAGCACCATATAGATAAAATCATATCACTAACATGAATATCTAGCAAACAATCACAATACCTTCCGTCCATGAGTTCTCCGCAAACGAGGGTACTTATCTAGAATATCCTGAACACAT
This sequence comes from Populus trichocarpa, assembly GCF_000002775.5. Classification (NCBI taxonomy): domain Eukaryota; kingdom Viridiplantae; phylum Streptophyta; class Magnoliopsida; order Malpighiales; family Salicaceae; genus Populus; species Populus trichocarpa. Next base: position 13,485,141 of record NC_037287.2, on the reverse strand, counting down.
TGTGCAATAGGTTGCCAGTTCTAAAGTCAAGTAGAAGCAGAAGGACTTGGTCAAACTTACAGTGATGCTATGAGAGATGTCTAAAAGACAACAGATTCCCTTACCTCCTCATCTACATTTCGGAAATGCACAGAGGCACAAAATTTGTGATTCTCGACTTTTGCACCCTCGATTCCCTTAGTATTCTCGACAAGGGTTCTAAAAACCTGTGTGAAATTGAAGTGAGTAGGTTTACCCTCTGTAACAATGATGTAAGTGCTCTGTTTTATACATGAAAACACAATAATAATGCACCTCATCGATCATAGGTATAAATTCTCTAGCAGGCTGGAACAGATTCACCTCCTTGCCCTATGAAACTCATACATAAGGTACAACGACTTGATTAGGCTGGGAAAAAAAATCAACATAATCTCTGATCCCCTGGAGTCCAGTTTTGATGGAAGCGTGAAGACAATCACATACATAAAAAAGCCAGTCATCTTATACCTGTTGGTCAGTAGTAGATTCACTATAGTTTGGATGATCATTGGACATTGAAGCTTTTCCTACAGGGCCCAAAATGTCCATCCCATGACTACCAGCATAATATAGTTCTGTTAGTCCTACCAGCTGATAAACCTGAAAGAATGCAGTAATTTAGCTCCCACGTCTATGGCAATAATTTATAATTATACTATATAAAAAAAAGGATCGTGTGCATAATTTGGAATTCTCCTCTCACCTTGTCACGACTTCTTCCACTAATAATCGCCGTTGGGAAATACTTCGCAACGTTTTTTACAATAGAACGCATCTGAAAACAGTTCATATCAATTTAAAGAAGTAAATGTCAAATGGTAAAGGATAAAACATTATCATGTTGAACGTCCAACAAATTATGAGCAATCCTTACATCATCAGACATAAACGCATTATCCGGGTCATCTACAATTGGAGAAAGAGTCCCATCATAGTCTAGAAACATTGCTATCTTCTTGTTTTTAGCAAAATTTGCAATTTCCTCAAATGAATTGAGTGCTGATGGATGCTTGAACTACACAATCAGGAAAGGAAGGGAAGAAATGACATACAAGCAGAACATAAAACACCATGATCCTTGTTCTAAAAAACACATTTGTAGTTAGCAATTGTGAATTTGTTAAACATATGGCATGATAAATTATCAACCACAAAGCAAGCATTACCATCCAGGAACTGTAAGCGGTGTCAGAACCATCCTTAAAGAGCTTCTTCCGAGGGGGTGATGAAGATTTCATGGCATCCAGCCATCCACTCGAGCAGACTTCGTCAAGCTTCCCTGGCTTTTTCCTACTATACTTGCTAGAGGAGAGTGATCCTCCTGGTGGTGAGTAAGGCAACAGATTAGAATAGATACCGAGCCTTGAACTGTTTATCGATGCAGGGTCAGCGAGAACAGGAGAAGAATGATTTGACTCGACATCCATCGTAGCCAAATTACTTGCAGCAGAGTTGTTGTAAAGTATAACTTAACCGAATACAAATTTATACAGAACTTTTTCACCCGACCCTCTTATCAATGAAAAACCACCTCTTCAAAGTTTTCTTGTCACTACTACTAGGAGAGCAGTCCATCAAGCAGGGACTTCCTGAGAACTGTCAGGACAAACCATTAAATATTTGCTTCAAAATAAGAATGTATGACTGAGCAAAACCTATATCCATACCTTCTCATCTCCAAAACCACACAACATTTGTTGGATGAAAGAACATTATTTGCACAGGATTTTCGAGAAATGAAAGTATGGTTCCAGCAAAATGCACCAAAAATATCTGTACCAAGAATAACAAAACGCGGCATGTTTAATTAGTCCCGTGAACATTGCTTTCTACATAAAAGAGTCTACAATTTCACATTGGAAACTTGGAAACTGCTAGCGATCAAATCAAATGGACCAAGTTTGTCTTGAAGAGATGCAGAACTTCCCCTTAGCAATGTTCAGATTTTGACCACCATTAATGTGTAAGACTAGAAAATAGCTTTTCCACATCTATATCTAAGCCAGCTATCCTGATGCTGACGTTGACATTAGAAGTTTGAGAGATACAGGCAAACAGGATTTTCTAAGAAAAGGGTCGAGATCATAGGCCTAATGACTTCAGAACAGATCATAATACTTTTGACAAATGGGATTCCAGAGGACATCAATTATTTTGCACAACAAAAAGGACAGGCATGTAAAGAAAATAAAAGGAAAGGGACAGCAACGTATGAATTTGACATGTCAACATATATTTCAGCTCATATAAATTTTCAGATTGCGGCAACATTTTAAAGAGCAGCTTTATTCATGGTAGAAAATGACGCAAATGAAGATAAATACGCAAACAAAATGAGGCAAGCAAGAATTAAACAAACATGAAGCCAATCCCCATGATGTAGAATACTACTCATGACCTAACAATCAAAACTTAACTCAAAATTATGTAAACATACGAAAAACATCTAATTGGGTTGGCCAAATCACATCGAGACTTATAGTTCGCTAGAGACATAAACTTTTTAGGTAAGAAAAATCACAAATGCATCAACCAAAAAAAAAACATGAACCAGCGCATTTATTCTTGTTACATTCTTTAAAACCTCCAAGTGACAACTAACATTATTAACAAAAAAAGAAGAAAAAGAACATGACTGTACCAATACTCGACAGCACAGTACTAACAACACACTGGATAATAATTATAAAATCCAAGAACCATGTATATAATTGTTAATTTGCTAAAATAATTTAAATTATCTCAAAATATTCTCCACCTCATCCACTACCACATGGTGTGCCGCTTCTTCATCGAGATGCATTCCAGTATCAAGAAGATAAAGATAGCAAATATTTCTGGGACTTTCCAATTTGTCTAGCAACAATACACAGAACATATTCATAATGCAGAATACTATGATGAGCGTGTGTGTGTGTATAAACACAAAAAAGGTGGGACTATGCGGGCCTCTAGAAAGGTTATAATTTCAGCTGTAGATCTAATATATATATATATATATATATATATACAGACATCATTATGAAATTTTCATATGTCCTACTATGACAAAAACACTACAACTACCAAAACGACCTCAAAATAGTTATTTAAGACATAGTAAAACATTCAGCAAACGTATCAACTTTTCCTCAACGCGAAAACTTTCTTTGGGGTTTTTTTAGGTGTGAAACACCAGTCGGAGACTTTTTAACTCCTGACTATACAATTGACAGCTCAAATCTCTGTCATGACCACACCATTACTGCCAGGCAAAAACAACTTTGCAGCATGGAAAATACATCAAAATTGTGAGCAACACATAGAGCTTTATCTTTCCCATTAGAGGGTCATTATATCACAAGAGAAAGCGATTAACACACGTTTTAAAGCCTCGACAAACTGATTTACCTTAATCATAACAACCGACAAAAAAGAAATTTATGGTAAAATGAAGAAACTTTACAGCTCGGTTGTCAAAATCGCCTGATATAATTAATTAATTATTAATTAAATATAAAAAACAAATCAAAGAAAGAAGAAATCCTATAGTATGAAAAAAAAAACTCAAAATAATTTCACCAAGAACCAACTCAAAAGGCATTCAAAAGTCATAAACCCTATGGTCTGAAAACTCCCAAAATGAATTGAGGTCAAGCCAAGGAAAAGTCTCCATATTTATGGTTTAAGAAAAATAAAGAGCTTCAAAAAGATCGCAACTTTAATAAGTCAAGGGGTTTACATGTCTAACCAGAAAGAGAGAGGAGCCAAGACAGATCTCACAAAAAGGGTTCCTGTTTTTCACTGATATATGTTGGCACAAAGGTTATAACAGCATTGCACATGAAACATGAAAATATTTTCAGATTCTGCAATAAATAAACAAAACAAACAACAGAGCTCACACCTAATCCACGAGTTAACAAAACGTGCCGGCCTGTGTTTTTCTCTTTCCTTTTATTTTTTTTCCTATCAACCAAACAGGAGCTGATCTCTATAATGCAGTTTCCAGATCAAAAATGAAAAATCTGAAGATCCCATAAAGAGGAAAAATAAGAACTGTGAAATTAAATAGGAAAAAAATAAAAACAAGTATGAGGAGCAAGAGAGAAAAAAAAAGAGAGCGAGAGAGAGAGGTAGCAGTACTCTCATATACACACAATGAAAAGCGAAGGGAATAATCACCTCGTTGTTAATTAGAAAAGTTGCAGAGGAGGCTTAACGTGAGAGAGAAAGTAAAGGGAAGGAAGGAAGGGAAGGAAAGGAAGGCGAGAAGAACGAGTATTTATAGAGTTTGATATGCCTTAGAAGACGTGCTTAACAAGGTAAACCCTAAACAACCCGGTTGTTGAATCAGGAAACACACTGTAGTTTCCCTTTTCCGAAAACGTAAATCTTTAATAAAAATATGTTTAAATTAAGTATTGGATATTGATTACTATAATAATAAGAAAAACTTCAATTGATTGCTTGAGAAGCATATGCTTATGTAGGCAAATGTAAGTTGTAATTCCTCACAAATTCAACGGTCCCATTGCAAATGTTGTTCCGTTTAATATATATTTTTTTATTAATATAGATGTTTGGACTAGTTTACGCATAACTCGACTAATCCCACGGATTCTGAAGTTAATAATCATATAAGTCTTCGATGGCTCTAATATTTGTAAGACTCGAATTGATAATCTTTAAAAAATAAATCTATAACCTGACTGTTTAATTTTATAAAATATAAACTTGGTCACCAAATTTATTATATTTATTATAAATAAATATAACTATGGACTAATAATTATACAATATCTTAGTCTCTATTAAGTTGGTGTAGTCAAGGAGCCATAACTAAGTTGGTATTAGCGTCCCTTCCTCTGCAACAAAAAAAGAAATAATTAAGTTGGTGCAATATATATACACTTTTCAAAAATAAGAAAAAGGTTGATTTAATAGTTGTTTTCATTTTTTAATATATTTTTTGAGTTTGAATCTTACAACCATAACTTAAGAAAAGAAATAATTTTTTAAAATGTGAGATGCACTTAAGACCATTTAAAAAATTAATTTCTATATATTTAGCATTCTTAGAAGAAAAAGGTAATTCAATAGTAATAGCATCATTACTATAATATTTACCAAGTAAAAATAAGAATAATTGATTGATTAATTAATTAATTTATTGTAAAAAAGTAGTAGTGGCGGTGGAGTGGGGTTGGTCATTGGTGTTTACATATAAAAAGCAGCATCGCCAACACGTGTAACTGGAAGCTTAGGGACAGAGGAGTATTGAAATGGTGCCATCTGTGAAACACATAGAAAGAAGAGGCCACATGTCAGTATTGGGGGTCCGCGTTGCAAAATACGGCCAGAATCGGCGCTTCCGTCTCTTTCATGCACCGTTGGCTTTTCTAAGGCCCTGTTTGTTTCTTTCACTCTCCGAAAAATCCCTCTTTCTCCGTCTTTCCTTCCTCCATCCCTTTCTGTTCACTCATCACAAAAATATGATTTGATTGTATTTTTTTTTTGTAAGGTTCGGTTAATCAAAACCAATCACGTTTTAAGTATTCAAAAATATTATTGTTTTTTTAATAATCATCAAAAATATTTTGAAAATGCTATAAAATCAATAATCAAAGTGATATACAGGGACATGATCAAACAAGAAAAAAAAAACAACTAATCTACCACAACAGATACAAAGAAACCAAAAAAAAAAGTAAAACAAATCATGACTAACTAGGATTTCTTATTACATCACAATTTGATGTCAGCAGATTTTAAGATTTTATTTCCTGTATAAGTGTAACTTGAATCCGAAACATGTAATTAAATAGCAATCCGCTGAGGAATGATAGAGAAACAATTAAATAAGTTTATAGTTTCTTTATAAAAAAAAAATTGTTTCTTAATAGCCAAATACCCCAACTGGTAATGGATATTAGTCTACAAGCTAACTTTTAAAACTTGCCTTGCACTATTTTGAATCACTGTAGTAGCGCGAGTCTAGTATGATCGGTAAAGAGCATTGGATACCTCACCAACTAATATTTTCATCCAATCACTTCTAGAAAAGTTAAAAAGGTGCCATGAAATTTTCAAATATGAACCGAAAAAGACATTATTTTGAAATAATTTTGTAATATTTGATAATAAGAAATATTTTTGAAATAGTTTATGTTTTAATGGTGTTTTTTTTATGATTTTAAAGTTGTACTCAACAAATCTAGTGCATTAATTAAATGTATTTAATAGATTTTAATAGGTGTTGGCTTTAAGACCAATAACCTAGATATATGAATCTAACTTTTTCAAAACCTATATAAGTAATCAACACACTATTCTTCACAACTAAGAAAATTATTGTTAGAGATTGTATTTTGTTTATAGTTTTCAGACCCGGCCCGGTTTAAGACCCGGGTTCCAAGTTTTGACCGGGTCACTGGGTCGCCCAGATTATTTTTTTAAAATCAAAACGACGTCGTTTTAATAATAATAAAAAAGTCAACGGGTTGCAACCGAGTTTTTGACCGGGTCTTGCCGGGTCACACTGAGTTTTTCCTTCTCTTATTTTTTCTTCAACCTGGCCCCGTTCTAGCCCCGAGTATGCCGGGTCCCTGGTTGACCTGCCGAGCTGGGCCGAGTTTCAAAACTATGACTATGTTAGTTCAATCACCAGCAACTCATTGTAAAGTAATCTAATTTTAATCATTCAATTGTTTATAAATTATTTTTTAATTTGATTATAACAATATTTTGAGCAATAATGATATATAATTCATGTATTTTGTTGATAAATGTAGTTTTTATATGACGACTTATGCTAGTTAATGCACTTTAACTTATATATAGAAAAAAAATGTTTTTAGAGATAGACAAATCTTCTTCTTCTTACTTTTTTTTTCCTATAAAAGGTATTCGTCCAATCTCATAATATCAGCATTATAAGTCCTATTCATGTATAATATTGGCCCGTCATTGCTCTGTGTATTTTTTTTTCAGACAAAATAAATAAAGAAATAAAATAGATTATATAAAAACAGAAAATCTTTTCTCGAAGTCTTTAAGAAAAAAAGATCTGAGACTTTTTGGACAATAATACCAGTTAACTACACTTGCCACATAAATTCAAAAACCACGTGGCAGAAAAGATGGGACTTTAAAAATCTGAACTCAGAAAAGGGTGTTTGGCAGTGTGGTAGTGGTTGCTTTTCAAATAGCTTTTCGTGCCAAAATACATACCTATGATGTTTTTTCATTTTTAAAAAATTATTTTTGACATCAACACATCAAAACAATCTAAAAAATATAAACCGCTCTTAATTTTAATAAAAAAAAAAATTTAAAATTTGGTCAAACACAAGTTCAACCGCATAGCCAACCAGGCTAAACGGTCAGAGAAGCAGGAATCTCGTGGATACTCACGTGGGCCATCATCCCAACTGGCAAACGGCTTTATTGTTTGTAGACTATCAAAATCTTTAAAAGGGCAAGTCCTTATATATATATATAAAAAAACTCTTTTTAATTTTTTTTATTTAAAAATATATTAAAATAATTTTTTTTTTATTTTTAAAAAAATATTTTTAACATCATTACATTAAAATATTTTAAAAAAATATATAAAAAATTAATTTTAAATAAAAAAAATCAAATATAACTAAAATATTGTTTGGAACGCCAATTTTAAAGAACCTTCTACCCCTTTACTTTTTAAGATTTTCTAAAAACAACATATTCATTATATAAAATTATAATTATTTTATTTTCATAAATTTTGTCCCTAGGTTAGCTTAAGCATATTAAATCTTAATACTATATCTTGATTTATTGTTCATTCGATGACTTTGGTATTGGCGTTAATTGACTAATGAAATCATAAAATCAATAACGGCAATTTTTAAAATTGGATGAAAAACACCAACTTTATACTTTTTTTTCACACACGCATATGCACATTTTTTTTTTATTTTCTTTATAAGAATCCCCTTTGTATGCTTTTAAATTTTAATAAATGGAATTAGTTCAAGATGGAGACTGAAGTAGTTCAATTTGTATGATTTATTGTCTGGTTGAGAGTGTGGTTGCGGTTGTTTTTTAAAGTGCTTTTCATACCGAAATACATCAAAATGATTTTTTTATTTTTTTTAAAATTATTTTTGAGATCAGCATATCAAAACAATCCAAAACATACAAAAAAATTAATTTTTAACAAAAAAAAAATTAAATTTATTGGAAATGCGGATTGGCCCGCGTTTCCAAATGCAAACTAAACTCTTAGTATATTATGTGCACCACAAAGAACTTTTACAATAGAAGTCTCAGAGCCTCTTGAGAGTATAATTGCAGTTATTTTTCAAAGTACCTTTTACTTAGAAATGTATCAAAATAATAATATTATTTTTTAAAAAATTATTTTTGATATCAACGCATTAAAATGATATAAAACACCAAAAACATATTAATTTGAAATAAAAAAAATTAAAATTTTTTCAAAAACATTTTTAAAACACAAAAACAAACATATTGTTAAATCCACATAAATCCACATCTAAAACAGCATTGTGTGATGATGTAAATGATATACAAAATACAATGGGGAGTACAGCGTGGCATTAAGAATAATATTAATGGGAGGACTATATTGAGAAATTTCTAAGAGATTGGTGACTAAATGTAGTATGAACCAAAGATGATGGTAGCAATGAAAATAGAGTGGTTGGAGAAGAGCATGGGACCCAATACGCTGGCTGCTTTTTGTTTTTTGTTTTTCCTAGTTGATCGAGAAGGAATCTTCTAACACTTTCCCGTTGTTACACGCGCTCCACAGTGGAAACATGAACGAACGCGCTACCGCTAACTCAACTGACGTGGCATTGATGATGCATTTGCTTTCCCGGTTCTGATGTTGAGAAAGTTATAGTTAATTTGTGGAGCTTGTCGGTAGAGAATTCCACTTTTTTTTTTTTTTTTTTTTTGTAGATTTTAGGATTATGATAATTTTTGTAGTTGTGATTTAAAAAAACTTATTTTATTATAAATATTTTTAGTTGAGGTTAGTTTGATATTTATATATTTTTAGTTAAAACTGTGGTTGAAATTGAGGTTGAATAAAAAGTAATTTAATGTGTTTGATTAAGAACATTTTTCAAATTGAGGTTATAAAATAATTAAAAAAGATATATATTAATATTGATGGTTTTTAATGCAAATGCTATGTCATCAAATGATCTCCGTCTAATTTATGTAGTGTCATTAAATAATGTTAAACACTAATTTTTTGAATAAAACACAATTAAAAATATAAATAAAAATTAAATTTTTTTTTACTGGTTCGGACCCAATCCGGCCGGAACAATGGAGAGTGTGAAAACACTAGTTTTCGAATAAAACACAATTAAAAATAAAAATAAAAATTGAATTTTTTTACTGGGTCGGACCCGGTTTAATGCATTTAGCTTTGAACCGGACCTGGTCCGGCCGAACAGTGGAGAGTGTTTTCACTGTTCACGTGAACGGTGGAGAATGAATTAATTCATTCTCCATTGTGTGTGTGAGAGAGAGGCTGTTTTACACGAACGCAATAAGTAACATGCAATTTCTGCTTCAACAAAACAGAGTTTTCAACGCATATAATGGTAGGGTCCATGTATAAAAATTGCGACTAATTTTATAACCAAACGATATGTTGCAACTGTTAAATAATAAAAGCCACCACAAATACTTAGCCAAACAGACTCGAAAATCAATGATAGGAGAAACATATAATTATGGGTTTAAATAATTTGATCAGTCCATTTATTTCTCGAAGTATATTTCCTCTATTATAAAAAAAGCAATCCAATTATGAGAAACACAACACCAACCCACACCCCTTTAATCAAAATGAAATAAGAAGTGGTCGTTAATTTCAGGACTTGTAGGATTAGTCAAGATGCGCACAAGCTGGCCCGAACACCCACATTAAACTAAAAAAAAAAAATGAAACAAGAAGTTTAAAGACAATATTAAAAATAAACAATCACAGAACAATACATTAAAAACAAAAGCGAAAACTTCAAATCTTTGAAAGGTTCCATGGAACTTTCGATCAAAGACAGCTTCTAACTTTTTTGTGTTTTTCTTTCATTTTGTAGTAATAGATAATATGGATTTTGAGGAATCTTCGTGCACGCACGCACTAGTCTTTTTCTTTGTTCACCATTTCATCTGATTTCTGATCTAAATAAATACATTCAATTTAAACTTCTCTCAAGATGTGGGTGCTGATTAGCAAAATTCGAATTCAAACTCCACTCAAATCAAAGAAGGAAAGGATTTTAGGTATTCATATAGTGAAATATCCTACTGAACCAAATGGAATGAGGGAAAATAATGATCAAGACGATATGTAATTTTAACATTTAAAATACAAAACTTAATCACGTAATATTTACGAATCATTATAATCAGCTAGTAGACGCAAATGTTGGTTTCTTCACTTTCTTGCTGCTTTCGTGCATCCCCTCTCCAGGGTCAAGCTCAAGGCGCACGCGGAAACAGTAACTGTGGATTATGGGTCCACTACTGAGGTAATAACCTAAATTTTATTCATGCTCTCTAGAACTTCGAGCTCAAGAGTCTTGATTGATCGGTCATGTCATTACAAACGTGAAGAATAAATTGCATTTTATAATAATAAAAAGAATAATAAGTTACATTTGGCATTTTAATAGACGGTCATTGGAAGCTGGTGGCGTTATGAAATCAAACAAAAAAATCCATAAATATGGACAAGCAAGGAGCGATGGGGGAGACGCAAGGGTGCAGCTAGATAGATGTAGTGGGAAATTAGCTTTGACCTACCGAGGTATAGACTCGAGCTATGTGCATGTGAAAGTTTCCAAGTCGTGTGTGTGAGGCCCTTACGATTTTCAATAGGTTAGTTTCTTGGTTGATTCCTCGTAATCTTTGATTTTCTTAGTAGTCGCAATGGAGAGACTGCTAAATGAATGATGAATTGGTGACGCTACTAAATTACCATGATGAATTTAAATTTTGACTCGAGGATGCCTTGAATTTAATCTCAGCTTCCTCTATTCACGACATAAAATTAAACTTTGAGAATGATTAATTAATCTACTGGGGTATTCAGTAATTTTTTTGAAAAGTACTGATTCTACCATTTTTGACAACGCTCAAATTGTCAGTAGAAAGAGCAGGTAAGGTTGTACATTTCTAAAACTCAAACTGGCCAGCTAATTAAACATTCAAGTGATACCAGACAAAACCCATCAACTAGCTAATTAATACCTGCATGTGCTGTAAGTTTTGGTAACACCCTTCAAATCCGTGATTGGTGCTACCTTTTTATCTAATAGGCAGAAATGTAAGTGACAAAACAGTATGTTGTCGGTCTTGTTTTCTTTGCCTACAGTGTTTGTCATTGGAATGTTTTAGGACTCTTTCTGAACATAATGAAAGAGGGCTCACATCGAGATTGTTCAAGTGATTCTTAGTTTAAGCTGGCTCTCTGCATGGAGTCTTGAAATCAGACAAGTTATTCCTCTTCTTGTTTATGCTTTCTTCTTCTCACAATATTGACGCAGGATATTATAGGAATTGCTACTTTATAGGGTATATATTAAAGTAATTTTATTTATCATGTGTACAAGTTAATTATGTGTTGTGATCTCTGTATAAAATATTGTACACTGTCTTACATATATAAATACGAAAGGTTAGCTAACTAATTGTTTAAACCTTCTCAATTTGATATCAAAGCCCTAAAACACATTAAACTCTTTTTTTTTCCACAATGGATACTCATGTTATTGTCATTGCTGCAGTTACAAATCAAACGCTGCTGTCTCCTCCTCCACATGCAATGCAGACATCACTCTCCTCCTCTTTTCTAATCGGTGCATCTTATCCCCATGTTACTGCTGTTGTTCTAGACCCTCCCTTTGCAGCAATTGTTCCTCTCTCTAACACTCAACATGTTATCTCCTTGAAGCTCATGAATACCAATTATATTTATTGACGAATGTAGATGAAGCCGTATCTGTTTGGACAAAGTGTTTTCCAATTTGTTGATGATTTTTTACTGTGTCCCTCCTCCCACCTGGCTGCTACCAATGACTCTTCTCTTCAGGTTACTCCCTCTTTTCTTCATTGAAAACAATAGGACCAACTTATTTTGAGTGCACTCATTTCTTTTATTTCTATGGATGTGCTGCATCTTATTGTCAATTATTAAACCTCGCACCATGTTTGGCGTACTCTTAAGTAAGCATTTGTTTCTCCGTCCAACTCTCGCATTATGAAACTTTATAGTACCTTTCAAGATCTTTGTTAGGGTGATGATTCAGTCACCATATATCTATAGAAAGAAAAGGCTTTATTTGATGAATTACCAGCAGTTGACCGACCTCTTTCACTGTTAGGTTTTAATTTATATGTGTTTAGTGGACTTTGAGGTGAGTTCAGAGACCTGGTGATTAGTCTCTTTATCAAGGCTGGTCTTTTTTCATATTCTTATCTTCATAGCCATGTTTTTGCTCATGAGTTTTTTCACAAGAATTCCCAACAATCCATTGTTGTTATTATTGCTCCTCTATTGCCGATGTCAACCCAACCTCCTTCGACCTTTGTTGCACATCGCCAACACTATGGTTCATCTCACAACAGCTTCAACTCACACCATGGTAGGGGGAGATTTTATGGTGGTTGGCAGAACAACAATAACCGAAACAGCAGCAACATAGGTTTTCTAGTTACCGTTGTTTTAATAGGCATAACAACAAAAATTAATAACAAGGTAATTGGCATTAGGGAAACCATTTTACCAACCCTCAACAATGTTCTAATCCACGCTCATTTGGGCAGAATGTTAGGTGACAACTTTGCAGTTCTTTTGGTCATGCTCCATTCTGAGATGCAAGTTTTTCTATTCTACTACTGTTGGTTCCCCCGGTCCTACTACTCCAAATCATGTGTCTAAGCTTGACTCTCCAGTCGGTTTGAACTTGGTTGCCGACCTCTCTTCTTATCATTTGCAACAGCCTTCAAGTTTAGATCTTCATGCTTCTCATTCAGTTATTCATTATCATCTTATGGTCCTTCGTTCAAGGCTGCCTAAGACAGCATATATGACAACATTTTTGGCATCCTCTGTCAGCCCTCCCTCTCGGGTAACCACTCCTCTTGTGTATAAACCTATTTTTACCTGATGCTGACAGGTATGAGGCTTGGCATAATACTATAAAGGTTGAACTTTAGGCTCTAAGTTCTAACAACATTTGGTCTTTAGTTCCCTTTCATCCTTCGATGAATATTGTTGGTAGTCGTTGGGTGTACAAGATAAAGTATCGTGCAAATAGCAATGTTAAGTGCTATAATGCTTAATTAGTTGGTTGCTATAGATTTTACTTAGTAGGAAGGTATTGACTATTCTGAAACTTTTAGTCTTATGGTAAAACATGTTATTGTTTAGTTGGTTCTCACCATTATGATTTCAAATGGTTGGAAGATTAATCGCCTTGATATATATAATGCCTTTCTTAATGTGACACTTCACGAAGAGGTGTACATTCAACAACTTCTAGGTTTCGTTGATCTTACTCTTTCTTCTCATGTGTGTCGGCTACATAAATATTTGTACGGGTTGAAACAAACTCATTGGGCATGGCACGCTCGGTTGAGTGAATTTCTTTTATCTATTGAATTTTGTGCTTCAAATGTTGATACCTCTTTAATCATCTTGTTTGTGGGTACTGATATGTTTTATCTTCTTGTTTACGTCAATAATATTTTGCTTACTAGAAGCAATTAAGTCTTGCTTCACCATTTAATCCAGTTACTGAGCTCACAATTCTAGCCCTAGGATTTAAGAGTTGCCCATTATTTTTTAAGGATTGAGGCTCACCCTACTAGTATAGGTATCGTGCTCCGAAAAGATTAGTATATTTTTGACATACTCCACATAACAAGTATATCTTCCTGCAAACCAGTCGATACTCTTATTTCTGCCTCAAACTTGCTATGGTGTCTGATTTTATGTTTACTGATCCTACACGTTTTCTTCAAATTATTGGTGCTCTTCAATGTCTCACATTTACAATACTAAATATTTGTTTTGTTGTGAACAAAGTATGTTAGTTTATGAATGCTCCTAAATATGCATATTGAGTTGAAGTTAAACACATTCTGCGTTATCTAAAGAGTACAATTTCTTTTGGCTTACATTTCACTAGCAACTCTTCCTTTGCTTTCTATGGTTTTACAGATGCTAATTGGATTGGTATTGTTGATAATCGTAAGTTTATGAGTAGTTATCTTGTTTATTCCACTGTATGTGTATGTGTGTGTGTATTTCAATGTATTCCTCATGAAGACGCGAGAGATATAAGATACACCACAAGCATAAATACTCCTAACTTCTGACTATAATGTTAAAGCTGAGACAAAATGTTATAAACATTATCACGAAGTTTTTGGAAGAATATTATCACAATAATATTACTACTAGTAGTTTCAATTAATTTCTAAGTTCTAAATGAAATTAATTACTTGGCGCTAGACCATAGTTCTATATAATTCTATAATTATATGTGTGTGTCATCGTTGCTGCTGCTGCTTTTTCTTATTGTTCTTGTTATTGTAACTTAATTTTTGAGTGAAATAACTTATTGTAAATGATGTATTCCTTGAAACATTATTGAACTAAATTAAATAATTACATCATATTTTATTTTCAACAATTTCACATGCATGCGTTACTGTACATGATGTCTTTGAGAAAACTTTTTTGTTGAATAGAATGACAGAATCATAAATCAATGCATGCTAGACAAGATTTTAACCCTAGGTTAAGATAATTATTCAATTTTAGTTTCTCTAGGCGTCTCTTTTCTAAGATTTTTCAACACAGACACGAAGCAAGTGAAATGCATGAACCAACATTGTCAATTATATTTTGTTTTGTTGGAATGGTCGGTATATTTTATTTTAAGTTAAAAGATGAAATAAATTAAAATAACTTTTTTCCCTCAAAATCTCAGTATGTTCTAAAAATTTTACTCAAATTTTAACCAAAATATTCTGGTTTCATTCCATTTCAATCGTATAATCTCGAAATAATATGCTGAAATTGATGAGGTGTGCCCATATCCGCAGCATGGTAGGCCCACCACGAGGTATTGTCTCACATGGCTTCCAGTGGATTTTATATCTTAAAAGGCGCCTCGCGAGAGCGAGGGTCTGCCGTCTCAGCTCAGCACGAAGTATTGTCCCATATGGATTCCAGTGGGTTTTATCTCTGCAAGAGCGCCTCGCAATGAGAGAGGTGTCCTTGGTGCCATATAAGCAACCAAGGCCCTCGTCTCCTAACCGATGTGGGATAATGGCCTCATCAGAATGAATTCCAGTGAGTTTTATCTCTGCAAGAGCGCCTCGCAATGACAGAGGTGTCCTTGGTGCCATATAAGCAACCAAGGCCCTCGTCTCCTAACCGATGTGAGATAATGGCCTCATCAGAGCCCTTCCTAAACGAGGGGCTTGGGTGGAGCACATGACTCGTCCCCACAGACGACGACATCTGATGAGGTGTGCCCATATCAACAGCATGATAGGCCTAACACGAGGTATTCTCCCACATGGCTTCCAGTGAGTTTTGTCCCTTAAAAGGCGCCTCGCAGGAGTGAGGGTCTGCTGTCTCAGGTCAACATGAAGTATTGTTCCACATGGCTTCCAGTGGGTTTTATCCCTGCAAGGGTGCCTCGCAAAGAGAGAGGTGTTCTTGGTGCCATATAAGCAACCAAGATCCTCGTCTCCTAATCGATGTGGGATAATGGTCTCATAAAAAATGCTCCAAAATTAAAACATATTATTCCAATTAAAAAAAACAAAACATCAACCAAAATAAAAGTGACAATTTTGGCATGAACTAAAAAATAAATATGGCCGGACTAAAAACATGGTGGTAAGTTTCATCATTAAATGAGGATGAGTTTGTTCGATATTTTTCACTTGTTAAATATTATTTTTTTAATTTTCTAACCTAACTTTCTCTCTTTTTTTCATTTTCTCGAGAAGTTCTTTCCTTATTTTTCCTATAGTTTCTCATATGGGAGAGGGTACTAAGTAGGAGTTTTCCTTCTTATCAGTGCACTGATTTTCTTTCCTGTTCTTCTATTTTTTTACAAAGACATAATAAAAAAGAATAAAATCTGAGCTCGAGGGTTGTCCCAAGGGGAAAAAGAGACGAGGAGTCTTTGTAATTAAGATGGACCCTGTACGTATGAATTAAAAGCGTCGAGAAGAAACTACCGTGAAATATCTTTGCAAATCTTATTTCTTTTAAGGTTTTTCCAGCTAATACGTCAAATACGAAGCATTGGAATTGACAATTTATTAGAATATATTGCAGCTTTGGTACGAATTGGACAGAGTCATGAGTAAAAGTCTGTTCTTAAATGCTCTTTTCAAACTTGAATATTATGATATCATAAACGTATCTCTCATCGACACAAGAAGCCCAGGGGAAACGTCCCGAGAGAAAAAATAAACCAAGCAATTGAATGGAAAGAAGCTTCCTTCCATAACCATGTAATTTCTTTCCTTGACTTCTAGCTAGGTAAAATGCGATTTTTCAAAGCAAAATATTTTTTTTCTTGTGAAGAATAGGCTGCATTTGTTTTGTTGAGAAATAGTTTTTGAAAAATTATTTTTTAAACTTTCTTGTGATTATGTGCTATTAAAAAAATTGATCAATAAAAAACACATTTCAGTTAAAGAAAAATTTGATTTGGATTGTGAAAAATTTAGAAATATCATATTATTTTCTGATTATATCAAATTTGGTCCTCAAACTTTTGATTGCTATATTTTTTTTGAATATTTATTTTTCAATTTCATCCCTTAGAATTTAATTTTTATATTAATTTTGGTTCTCATTTTTATAATTGTTATTTGTTTTTCCCTTATCATTTTTTAATTGAAATTTTTTATCTATCAAATTTGGTTCTCATTCTTTTGATTGTTACTTATTTTATTTGAAATAATTTATGAAATGTTTATTATTATTATTTTAATTTCTTCATCTTTTAATTTTTTAATTTTTTATATTTGATCTCTATTATTTTGATTATTATTTATTTTATTTGAGATAATTTATAAAATTATATATTTTTTTAATTTCATTCTCATTCAACTTTTTAATTTGTAAGATTTGTTCCTCATTATTTAATAAACTTGAAAAAATAAAATATTAATAAGTTATTTTCCAGCTCATTTTTCATGACATAAAGAAACATTGGAAAATATTTTCCAACTTATTTTTCATTACACAACCAAATATCAAAAAATAATTTACTTTTTTGGAATTCACTTTTCAAAAAAAAATTACTTTCCAGCAAACAAACGGGTCTAAACCATGGACTTTCTTTCCTTGTTCAAGAGCAAATGGGGTAAATTAATACATGTACGGGGGAAAATAGCAGTGGAAGGAAATAGTATAAATATATTTCAAGAAATTTGTATAGCTAGTAACAGTAAATAATAATAAATCTTATATTACCTTATTAATTTAAATTCATTTTTTTCCCTTCAATATAAAATACAGCCATTCGCACATCAAT
This sequence comes from Populus trichocarpa, assembly GCF_000002775.5. NCBI lineage: Eukaryota > Viridiplantae > Streptophyta > Magnoliopsida > Malpighiales > Salicaceae > Populus > Populus trichocarpa. Next base: position 13,467,532 of record NC_037287.2, on the reverse strand, counting down.
AATATCAAAACCAATGGCATATAATTGACGGACCATAATTCTTCATCATATAGTCACTCGAATCTAATATAATTTACCCTTTTTTTAAAATCAAAATCATCTCTATAATTGATGCACTTACAAGATCTTTTATATATATATATATATATATATATATATATATATATATATATTCAAATTGAAACCAATGAGCATATGCATAGAGAAGATCATCAGAGAGAGAGAGAGAGAGAGAGAGACGAGAGGCGAATTATTGTGGTTGACAAGCGACCATGGATTGATTACAAATAAGAAAATGCAGCCACCTAGGATACACGAGGCGGACCTTTGTCTTGAGCGTAAGACAGCACAAAAAAGGGGCCCCGCAATCAGAGAAGGTTCACACGGTTGGTTTAGGCTTTTGGTCTTGTAGTCATCGATGTTACATGCTGACGTGTCAACATACTCTCTTAGATGGGGACTAACAGAGGTTACCAATTTCAGGACTCAATCTTAATTATAATAATCAGAGGAAGGGTCCCACAACTATGGCACACACCACGAGGTAGTTTATTGGATGACGTGGTGGTGATGTCATGAGCCAGGACGTGACTCGGTGCTGACTCGGACTTGCTTTTTTGAAAACTAAATTTGGAGGGAAAAAGCAAAGAGAAAGCGGGGATGTCTGCGGGCTTGAGAGAGAGAGAGAGAGAGAGAGAGAGAGAGGTGGTCGTTTTGTGATAAAAAAAAAAAAAAAAGAGAAAGAAAGGAGAGCCGAAGAAGAAGAGAAAGAGAGCAAGCGAAGCAGAGGAGAAAGAGCCGCGTTTGGTCAGATTCAAGTTTCAACAAGCCTTTCCGTTTTTGAGGCTTCTTTTGAAAGAAAGGCATCCATCCATGTTTACATACAAGTTTCCCGTGCCCTTGGGCTGGCGCGTTCAAGACAAGTTGGATGGACTGACGGTGGATATTTTTTGTACAGACAAAATAACTATATAACTATTATTTTATTTTATTTCGTGATGGAAGTCACCATAACAATGTATCTGATTAAAAGTAATGGTGGATATATTTTTTAGATTTCTTTTACTGAATTTTGTTATTTTTAAAATAGAAGATCCTTAGTTGTTTGGAATTGATTCTCGACTGTAATTAAATTTAATTAATAAATAAGTTAAATTTATATATTTAAAAAACATAAAATTCAATTTATTTTATTTCTTATATTACTCTCGTCATTGTATTTATCTTATTTCTTTAAAGGTTTCTAAAAATTAAAAAGATCGATGAGTATTTTATTCCATTTCAATTTCATCATTCAATCTAAATTTATGGTATGTTATATTTTCAATTTTATCTTTAATCTTTTAATTATTTTGTTCCTTTGTTTAAGTTTTTTTTTTCAAATTTACCTTTCAATTGAAAATTTGCAATTGCCCTCTAATTTGTTTTTATTTCGATTTTAATTTATCCTGATTATTCTTTTAATTACTATTTTTTTGTTTATGATACTTCTGTGTAATTTGTTTTTTTTTTTTTTGATTTCGATGTCCTTCATTGTTTGATTTATTGGAGATTGGACTTCTCAGTTTTATCATGCATAGTGCTTTCGATCCACTGAGTCGGATCACGGGTTTGAAAAATTAACGCAAGTTGACATTCTATTTTATATTTCTTTTCTATAAGATTCCTCGCTAATTTAAAAGTGACCCGGGTTACCTTAAGTCTTTTTATTTATTGTTCGTTCCTTTTTAGATTTAGTTTTTTTTAAAAAAAATTATTTTTTATTGTTTTAAGTTAATTGCTTAAATATAGTCATCATACGCTCACTTCATAATATTTTATTTAATAGAATTGAACTCCTTATTGTGTTTTAATTTGAGTTTCATGGGATTATCACGGTTTTATATTCTGGATCATAAGTTAATTATATTAGATTTAGGTCGATTCAGTATGTCATCGTCTTAATATTTTTTTTAAAAATATGTTGTCATCTTAAATTTTAAAATATTTTTTTATTTAGTATATATATTTTTTATTTTTCTAATATTTTTATTTTAAAAAAAAATAAAATAAATTATAACACTTGCGTGGAGTGGTGTTGACAAAAATCTAGTTTATTACGGAGGGAGGAGAGAAAAGGTAGTGATGCATAAGAGTCGATTGAAGCGTATTTTCCCCCTCGTCAACATTACTGAAAAAAGTGTTATAGTTGCAGAATTCTAACGCATTTATAGGGTTTGAAATGGGCAATGTCCATTAAAGGAAGTTTCTTCTTCGTTCCTCGTTAAAGGAAGTTAATTACATATTCTATTCTAAAATCTAGAGAGTAATTCACAAATGGCGTAATTAATTACTGAATTGAACCTGTTTTGTTTCAAATTGCCAGATCTTGTTCACGTTGTTTTATATATATATATATATATATATATTAAATTTTGGTATTTAAAAGTTCACTGACTCTAATTAATCCGGTTAAGCCAAGTCCCCAATTAAAAAATAAAATTCTTTCAATAATGATGCATTTCATTACGTCATTATATTTATACATTCATGAACCATGACAACCTGCATATGCATAGAGATACAGACAAAATAATGAACCTACTTGGAGGTTCATTATTAGAGGTCGTCGTTAAGAGTTGTAACTTTTAATAATTAATGGGTGGAATAATGTTGAAGTAAAATAATAATGTCATGAGGGTTCTATAGACATATTTTGTCTGAACGTCATTTAACGAGCCTGTTACTATGCGTTGTCATAAGCGTCGGTTTGGGTCAGACGAGAAACATATAATTATTTTAAAAAATATAAATATAAATATTTTTATTTATATATGATGAAATATTTAAAATGATGATTAAAATCCAGATCAATATATCATTATAAATTAATCAACCATCATAACCATTAATAAATAAATAAAAAGTTGGTGTGACTTGTTCTTGATCAAGGCAGACAAATAACAAATTGATTCCCTCACTGAAATGGTAATATGATTATAAAAAAAATATATGTCATTTTAGCCTTGTTTACCCCTAGGTTAAATGTAAAAACAAAGAAATACCAAGAAAAAAATTGAGGGAGTTAAATGAAAAGATAACGACAAAATGTATCGATCCGGGTTAACACACAAACTTCATAACTCGAGTAATGGACATGACCATAATAAATTAATCAGACCAGATAATTTATCTTTCTTCCTCCTTCCATTATTCTCTTCCTGATTGGACTTTTATCAAGTTTTAATTTACCACAAATCAGATTAAATCTAGAAGTAAATAAATGAGTTATAAAAGAACTTAAGTTAAAACTTTAAAAATATATCATGCTCTTCTCAATCAACTTTAATTAACAAACAAAATTTAGAATTCATGTCAAAACATAATCCCAATTAGGCATAAATTTTTTAAGGTAAGTGAAAAAAATAATGAAATTGCTTCTTATTTTTTTAAAAGTTAAACAAAAGAAGTCAATGATAACAAAGGGTTAAATTGTATTTTAAAAAAACTTTAAAGGAAAAATCTATTAAAAAAAGCCCTGGATGTTGTGTCATAACTCATTGAATCACGGATTCACGCCAAGAACTCAACGAGATCTAATAATTTTTTTAATTAAATTTATGTTGCACCAAAATAAAGAATAAAAAGAATTGCAAAAAAAAAAAAAAAACCCTCACAAAAGAGCCCAGCATGTCTAGGTCTATTAAAAAAAAAAGCCTAGGCATTTGGGCCTGGTGGCCTAGACCCGCACACCTGAGCCTTATATATTTTTTTAATATTTTTAAAGGATAGATGACTTGTCGTCCGTTCTTTTTATTAAAAAAAAATTTTGATGACATGTTACCTCTTAAAATAAATGACATGTTGTCTATTTGCTCAAAATTCAGCCACCATTATAGTAGCTGGAAAATGAGGGCAAAGGAAGTTTTGCCCCAAAAACCCCCGCTTAACCTATTTTAACAAAAGAAAAACACCTTATAAACACCTAGAAACCAATTTATTAACATAAAAAATTCCATGAACGCCCCAAAACATGAAATCAAATTGGATTAAATGTTTCTTTCTTGACTTTCATCTGACTTTTTAGGTAATATTGAAATTTTAAACAACCACCATCCAATTCCTTTCATGAAATAGAACCCGTGGACACCAATATCAACCCATTTGGTGGCACGAAAATGACGACCTTTTTTTTCTATACCGAAATCCAGTGACTATTTCTCTCATTCAAAAACCAAGGATTTAAAAATAATAAAAATAAAATTGTGTATCAAAATTAAATTCAGAAAAACATAAAGAACCGAAAAGGTGTAATTTTATAAATAGGGTGTTAAAGTGTGTTTTTTTACGTCAACTTTAAACACATCACCCATTTTCAGTTCTTTTTCTAATTTGATCTTGTTTATTTTGATTTTATCCCTAGCTAATAGATTTGAAAATAATTTTGCAATTAAAGCATACAATAAAAAAAGGTTAAGATATTAAAGTGAAAAATAAAAATGTCACTGTTACATTCCACATTGCATTGTGAGAGATATGCATGGTCCAGGGCATCATATGAAACCTGGCGTTAATTTATCATGCAATATCGCCCACCAGTTAAGACAGATGTTAAGCGCTTCAAAATGAGTCGTAGATACAAGTTAGGGCAAAAACATCTACTTGTTCCTAGCTTGCATTGCAAGTGATGACAATATTTAATCAATTATATGGACATCAAGCTGTCGGCCACTTTGTTAATTAGCTTGTCACCATACACTCATCATGTGACAAAAGTGCTACTGTTAAATTAATAATAGAAGGATCCTACGAATTGATTCAAGATCTTGCGAAACATTTTCTGAGCTTGTGAGTTAAGGATTTTACAAGGAGTGACAGATATTTTAAGAAGTAATTAGGTATCACGAGGGGTTTTAAGTATATGGTAATATAAGCAAAAAAAATACTTAAACTACAAAAATAATCTTGATTCTTGACGTGTTCTTAATTAGCCTGTTAGTTTAGGAATCCATATCGACGTGGGGGCACACCCTTTAAACCCCACGTCAATAATATAACAAAATACTTAAACTGCTGGGTTATACTTAATTATAACTACAGAAATAAATAAAACATTGTCATTTTGCCAATCATTTTGAACTGTACTCTTAATAACCTAAACAAATTGCGCAGTATCTATTTTGTGTGAGCTCGATCGATCGTGTGTGGGAGGGGGAGAGAGAGATGAAACAAGAAGCAAGCATGGTAAGGTTGGACAGAGGATAACAGGTTAAGAAGCTTGTGAGGCCTGAAAACTTCTGAAACATGCCGATAACATGAACAGATCATGACTTAACAATATTTAACTGAGAAGTTGCTACTGTTAAACACTTGACAACAAAATATTGGTTTAAAAAATTCAGTTTCATTTTATTTTCTTTACACACTAACTGTAGTTGAGGTTATGGGCATTCTTTAGTGCTTTTTAAAACGCTTTTTGTGAAAAAAAACATTATATTTTTAGATGCTTTAAATAATTTTGATATGAAAATGTTATAATCATGAAAAAACCGTTAAAAAAACAAAATTTAAAGAAAAAGCACTTGAAAGAAAATACATTTTCAATCACATTATTATACACTCTAGATGATGCTTCAAAACATTATTAGGATGATTTGTTAATTTGCTGAAACAGATTTTTGTTTTTGATGCCTGAGTTGGATGTCACATTGGAGTTCCTGTTAATTTGTGATCAACTTGCGCTTTTAGAAACCTTTTGAACAGATTTCATGGACAGCATCACACGTTGCTTGGCGAGCAGCTTTAAAGAATCTTTTAACTTGCTCCCCCAACTTGTCATAAAAGACAACATTTAAAGATTGGACACAGATTCATGCACGCATGCAAAGATTTGGGACAAGAATGATATTTTAAATAATTAAATTACATGATTTCTACAGCTGAAACTCATTACAATGGACTCAGGCACATTAACTATACCACTTGGTCTTTAATCAAATCAAACACAACATCGTATATGATACATGTGCAGAGACTACCTGCAAATCAAATATGCAGCAGTCTAGGCTCCTTGGGTAAAACAAAAGTGCTGACTCACTAGCATCTAAATTAGGGTCGACCAGAATTCTGAATGGCTGTGTTTAGATCATCAGACGTTACCAATCAAGGCATTCGAGTTGTTTATCAAGAAAATTGTACCTGCGGTCCGTGAAAGACACTGCAGATATTCAGCAAGGAATACGATACGATCAACCGTTGCTTACCTCTTTCGGATTTTGATGCATGGAGACACTCAGAAATGTCCAATATGGTGGGCAATTTGAATTGTTTGACAGCAAATTATTATATTTCTGATAGATGCTACTGATTTAATTAGTTACTAATTCATTAAATGTATGCATGGGTTGTGGAAAATTCAATTACTATGTATGAATGTCTCGTTTCTGTTTTGCTTGGCTTTTTGCGTGGGGAAGGTGTTATGTCAGGAGTGGCTTAAGATAAAGGTCACGCATAAAAATAAAATTGGATCCTTGATTTGTACTTTCTAAGAGTAATGCATAGTTGCAGTGTAGCAAAAATTTAAAGCAAGTTCCACTTTAGTATATATATTTTAAGTTTAAGCTGATGATTTTATATTATTTTTTAATAATTTAAATTTATATTATATTATGTTATTAATTAGATAAAAAAATATTAAATTTTTAATCATTTAATCATCAAAATTCTAATACTATTACATGAAAATGAAATTTCAAGACATGTATTCACTATCATTAACTTATTGTTATTGGTTTTTCATTAAGAATCATACGAAGTCAAATTAGATGTCGGCATAAACATGGTCCAAACATAAGGCGTGGGAGTGTCGTAATCCTAGATGTGCTAGTTTCTGTGCTGGTGTGCTTAGTGTGTGTGTATATATTTTATAACAAAATAATGCAATTAGCATTAAAGCAACTACTGAATGAAATAATAACTTTCAATTTTAAAAGGTATAATTTAACTAGTTAAATTTTAAATTTGTTTTTCAAAGATCACATTAGGATCATTGAAAGTTTATATGATTATTAATTTTAAAATTTATAGAATTAGTTAAGGTGCATACAATCTAGCCTGAATACCCACATTAATCTAAAAAAAACTCCCCTTGACACGCATAACTTTCTTTTATATATACGAAATCATAGGATAGAAAATTAATTAATATAGTTAGACCACATGCATGTATTTCTAAATGCATTTCTATTACTTCAGGGCTTTCGTTTCATTTTTCAAACTTTCGGAAATATGTAAAATCATGAGCATTGAAATCAAATGATGATATATTTCAAGGTAGTACGATCATTCTTGTTTGCACTCCCAGCTCTTTTGGTAATGGAATCTCGAGATTGTTTTTGTTTACTATTTCGTTTATATTAAATTAGTCCAAGAATCAAGATGCAATTTGTCAAATTCACTAAACCCATCTCTTTTCTTCTGAATTCACAAGAAAATTAATGTCAAAGAGAGCTTGAAGGAGTTTAATGAAAGCTGATCTCAAACATTAGTGGCACATGAAAGACAGAAAAAAGAACATTTGGTCTGCTAAAATGTGGTTCGCCACATTTAAATGTATCAGGATTTGAAGAACACTACAGGCTACAGCTACAGAGTTAGCTATGTTGATGTTGTCAAGGGGTCATAATCTGCCACACATCAAATCACAAGTATCAATGACATATTTGGCCTCAAAATGTTCACGGTTTCACATCTTGATTATGGGAAATTGGACACCGACTGTATAATGCTATATATCTTCCAGGCATGAAATGTCTTCTGAGAATTGATATCCTCCTGATATATGTTCATTAGCAGGACTATTGGAATATATATTCAAAACATTTAGCAAATTTTGGGAGGAGTCTTCGAGTATCCCTATTTTTTTTCTTCATATTGTTCGTAATTACCTTAAAAAGAATTTCGAATAATTACCTGGACGATCAATTCTCTTATTTTTTAAAAACATTTGTTATTCGAATTGGTTCAGCTAATCATTACTATTTTTAGAATAATACTCACTGCTATAACTAATTAGTCCAACAAATCGAATATCACCGATATTAAACTCGAGTTAAACTCAGCCTGTTCGAAGGCGGACTAGTTAACAATATTATTTTATTATTTAGGATAATAATACTGTCAAGGTTCACTGACAATCGCACACGTAGACGGTTGAAAGAAGAGATGAATTTCCTTTCAACTGCTGGAGAAAGATGAAGAGGAACTGCTGCAAATAACTTTTACTATCTTCACTGTAGCCATTCATCTAGATTAACCCAAACAAATTCTGAAATGTGTAGTTTAATTATTTAGATTATAAAATTATATTTTAGAAATCTTCAGTTTGAGTCCTACAAATTTCAGGGTCACTGTAAGCTCATATGATCATTAATTTGAAGGCCCATGAGATTAGTCGAGGGACGCACAAACTGACTCGGATACCCATATTAAAAAAAATTAACCGAAATAAAAGTAATAATCCATCAAAATTTCTTTCAATTATTGGATTTCGATGACCTATCTCCCACAGTAAATTGTATTCATTGGACACGATCAATTTCCATCTTTTCCAGCTAATATTGTCGTCTAAGATTAGGATTATTACTATAGTAAACAAAAACTGATGCTTGCTTTCATTTTTGCCGGGGCTTAAATGTTAGTGCGGCTGCTATAACTTAGAAGAGACCAACAAAATCTGTAATTAACTAGTTCATTTCGTATTAACAAAATCTAAAAGCCTTGGAGTTTTCACAGTAACCATCCATACTAAAACCTCATTTTTCCTTTTAAAAAATCAACTTAACTGGTCAATAAAAGGTAAAAAGATATTTTTACAAGGACATGTACTAAATTATCCAATTCACTAGGGTTGGATTTGTCTTTTCAATTTGTATACAATGACTAAAATAATCCTAGGAGCAAAAATTAATGCACCGGCATACAGGGGCTTTATAGGCATTTTTATTTTTTATGCATATTGAAATTACTTAATTATCCTCTAGATCAAAAAAATTAAAACTTCCTTTAAAGGTTTTTGGTTATTTACACTTTGATTATTATTTTTTTTGTTATAATTACGTTGACTAAGAGTCAGTTTGATCTTCTTAATAAATAAAAAGTATAGGTTTTATGCACACTAAAATTACTTAATTGCTCTCGGGATTGAAAAATTTAAAGCTTCATTGCATAGGCTTTTATCTTTTACACTTGGTTTTTTTTTTCTATACTCACGCTGACTAAGAGGCCATTTAATATTTTTATAAATATAAAATATTAGTAAAAAATAAAAAATAAAATAGCTAGCACATGCCACCCGTGCAGTAGCAAGTGGAATTTGAGGGGGGCATGAGTTGTTATGAGGTGGTAAAACACGGCCTTCAGCGGCAAAAATTGAAAGCATATTGGCATTCTCTTTCTAGTAGTACGACCCGTGTGAGCGGTGACGCAATGGTTGAACTTTGGTGAAAATTTTCTTTTTTCTCCTTCTCATTATCTCTCTTTTCTCCCTTTTCTCTTTACTAGAGTATAAAAATGTCAAGTCATTTATATTTTATATTCATTTTAATTCTCTTTCTTTTAATTTTTTTTTTTTTTTTTTATTAATTATTTTTTAAATTTTATCCCTTTTCATTTAGTTTAATTTAATTTTTATATCAAATTTGGTTTTCATTCTTTTTATTTTTTAACCCTTTTACTGATTGAATTTTGTTTTGAATTCCATCTCTCAACATTCAATTTTAATTTATTTTTATGTCAAATGTGGTCCCAAATCATTTTGTTATTGTTTATTTTACTTTGGATTTTATTTTATTGTATTTTTTTAATTTCATCTCTCAATATTTTTTTATTTAGAATTTTTATTTATTTATTTTATTTGCTTTATACGAGGTTAGTCCTGACTTTATGATCAAGGTTACACGTTTTAAAGGTTAACATGGGATGGCTTTGAATTTCTTTAGGTCTTTTTATAAAATTTATTTATTTTTAATTTCATCCTTTAATATTTATTTATTTTTAATTGGTCTTTATGTTTTTTTTTATATGAATTTATCCCACTTCTATGCTCATGTTTGCGAGGTTAGTGAAGTAATCCGGAGTAACTAGAATTTCTTTCAGTTTTTGAAATCCAAAAACACATTAAAAAATCAAAATACATTCATTTTTTAACTAAGAAGGAGTATCTGTCGAGGAATGCAGGTAAAATAACTAGTACAGACTAATGAGCGAGTAGTTTACTAAAGGCAGAAGAAGATATGGATGGGCTTGATTTATCCATTTATGGGCCTAAAATGAAATGACTTTGCAAGCCATCACATCCTTATTGACCTCTGTCATCCTTTGAAACAAATGACATCATCTTGATTCTTCAACATTACCAAATAATAATAATAATAATTCAACTTTTGTTTTCTAACTCTAAATCCCCTGTGTTTGTCGGCAACGGGCGAAAATAACAGGAAATGGCCTTCGAACTTTCTCGGGTTTAAAATCCAAAGCATACTTATTTTAAGATTGTTTTTCTTTTGAATTAATATTATTTTTTTATATTTGTACTTACACTTACACTTTATTTATTTCATTATTCAGATGTTGATGTTACGACTAACTCTGTTCAAGTCAGTCCAGTTGATACTATTTTATATTTCAGTTCTCTAAGATAATTATATATAAAGCACTTTTACTTTATGTTTTTGTTTCTATTTGAGTATATGTATTGACTTTTTTATCAGTACTTGGACTCCTAAATCCTGGCCAATAAAGTAATTTTAAAAGTTTACTTCACAAATCAACAAGCATGTTAGTTATTACCATTGCCAAAAAAAAAAAAAAAAACCAATAAAATTAATTAATTAGGTTTTAAGTTTTAATTTCAAGAAAATGAATTTTACTTTCCTTCATAAATTCATAACAAAAATTAACTCGAGTACTCGATCATCAAATATTGTGAGTATAAATACTCAAATAAAAAATTAAATTAAATTCAATACAAATAATAATAATAAAAATAAAAATAAAAATAAAAATACAAGTATTTTATATGCCACTATTCCTAAAAAAACAAAAAACATTAAAATAATGTTAATTTGAATTCACACGAAAAAGAGTTAAACTGTCACCAAGTTGGAAACAATACGTGAAATCTCCTATGGATGCCATTCTTCACAGTTGAGATTCATAAAATAATCCCAACTCTTTCACTGATAGGAGTCTTGTATTTTTCGAATTCATGGAGCAAATTCTTATCCTGAAACCCAACAAGAAATTGGGCTAATCCTTCTAGAAACCGAGCCCTTTGACAAACATCCTGGAGCAAGCTTCATGGAAATGGTACCAACTTGGATTTCTTTCAAGTTTCTATACAAGTCTGGAAGGGTATTATCAGTGCGAGTAATGCTCAACTATATATGGAAGATACAGAGAAGAAGAGGAAGAATACAAGAAAAGAGAGAGCGGGGGAGGGAGAGGGAGGTACTGAATTTGTTATTTCATATTTTATCCTACAGTCCTTGCCTTGTTAGTTACATACTAGATAGCTTGTCTGCTATTAGTTGCAGGCCGGCCCAGTATTTTTTAGGTATAAGAAAAATAATAGCTAAGAAAAATTTACGGCTCCACATCATAGACGAATGAAAAAAATAATCAATAATCAATTCCTAAGAAATCAAACAAAAAAAAATAAAATCCAAACAAAAAAAATCAATGAACAAAAAAAAATAAAAATATCAGCTAACCCAGGTGATGAAATTAAAAAAAATTAAGATTATGGATCCAATAATAATATTAAAAACAAATTAAAATTTGATAAAGGTACTAAGAATAAAAATTTAAAACTAAAACATTAAGGGTTAAAACTTAAAATACCATCAAATATTGAACTAAATGGCCAAATCAAAGATTTCTATATCTACAAATTCACAAAAAAATCCAAAACAATAAAAATCAAAATACACCATTTGATGCTAAAAATGGTCGACCTGATGTATTGGCTTGTGACCCGGGGGACCCAGGGCTGACGTTGGCCTGGGTCTCAAAAGTAATTGGAACAAAGCACGAAAAATATTTTATGCTTATATTTAATTCAAAAGCAAAAATCCTCATAAAATCCTCATAAAAAACTAATTTAAAACTATAAAGAACAGAATGAGACATTTTGGAATCTACAAGGATTCGAATATAAACCTGAATATATATATATATATATATATATATATATATATATATAAAATTAAGTTTTGTCCTCCTCCCATATTACAGGGCTACACTTCCTGGGCTTAACTCTTTCTCTAACTTGCTAGTCAAAATTTTCCACTTCATCTTGTCTATTTTCCTCGTAACACAACACTTGTAGGAACAGGGAACCCATCAGAGGAAAAACACCTCGTCTCTACTTCTAAATTACAAAACAATTATTCTTACCACAACATAAATCTAGAAGTAGTATTGCAGTTAAAAATAATAATAATAATTTACCACCCACTAAAATACAAAACACAATAATGTTGTTACATGGAAGACATTATTAGCGATGATCGTGGTACTTTCTTTCTACTTCTATCCTTCTACTTCTATCCTCTCCTCGTAACTTCTCTTTCTCTTTCTCTCTCTCCCCCTGTATATCCATGGCCTGCAAAACCATTTCTTTCTTCTTCTTTTGCTTCCTTTTCATCTCCATTGATTCAATCTCTTCTCAACAATTATCAGACACAGAAACAGATTGCAGTAAGCGTTGGATCCACATCAGACGGTTACCATCAAGGTTCAATCTTGATCTCCTTACAAACTGTTCTGAATACCCACTTTTTGATAACTTCTGTCCTTACCTAGCAAACCATGGTTTAGGCCCCAAAACACACAATAAGTCTCAATCTTGGTACCGTTCAAACCCATTATTGTTGGAACTTATCTTCCATCGTAGGATGCTTGAATACCCATGTTTAACATCAGATCCCAATCAAGCCAATGCCATTTACTTACCTTACTATGCAGCTATTGATTCTTTGAGATATCTATATGGTCCGGCTGTTAACAACAGCATGGAGCATGGGCTTGAATTGTATGATTATTTGCAAGACAATGAAGGTTGGATATGGTCAAGGAATCATGGGGCTGATCATTTCTTGGTCATGTCAAGGCCTGCTTTGGATTTCTCTCAATCTGTAGATGTTAATCCTCCTATTTGGGGTACTTCGTTTCTTGAATTGCCAGAGTTTTATAATCTCACTGTTTTGATTGTTGAAGGAAGGGCCTGGCCTTGGCAAGAACAGGCCGTGCCCTATTTGACATCGTTTCATCCCCCAAATTTAGGATTACTTGAGTCTTGGATTAAACGTGTCAAGGCTTCAAAGAGGACCACTCTGTTGCTGTTTGCAGGTGGGGGTGGTGTTGGTTCCTCACCGAATATCAGGAGGAGTATCAGGAATGAATGTGAAAACAGCAGCTTAAGTGATAGCAGCGACGTTTATGTTAATAATGGTGGAGGGCACGATTACTCCAAGATGAGGAAAGTTTGTGATATAGTGGATTGCTCTAATGGGGTATGTGAGCATGACCCAATAAGGTATATGAGGCCAATGTTACGAGCAACATTTTGTTTGCAGCCTCCAGGGGATACACCAACTACGAGGTCAACTTTTGATGGGATTATTGCAGGCTGTATACCAGTTTTCTTTGAAGAACTATCCGCAAAGTCACAATATGGATGGCATTTGCCAGAGGAGATGTATAGAGATTTTGCTGTTTTTATGCCAAAGGAGGATATTGTATTTAAAGGGTTGAGGATTTTGGATGTGTTGATGGGGATACCAAGAGATGAAGTCCGGAGGATGAGGGAGAGAGTTATAGAATTGATACCACGAGTTGTGTACAGGAAGCATGGGAGTTCATTGGATTTAAGAGCTAGAAAGGATGCATTTGACATGGCTGTTGAAGGTGCTTTGCAGAGGATCCATTCTAGGCTAAAAGCAAGGGACTTTGATCAATGACCAGAATTCTGTTATTTTCTGGCTGTTGTAATTATTATATCTACTTATTTTTGTTTTTTTCTTCTTCTAACCACCTTTATTGCATAGGTGGAGAGAAAATTAGATTAGTTTGTATTTGTAACATTTGTAAAGCTACTCAATTTTGAAGGAAATCGATATTACTTTTTTTTATTCTTCATATTTTAGGCCATGGCATGCAGAGATGCTCATATCTGGTTGTTTAGCAGTCACTGGAAATTCAAGACAAATTTCCAAAAATAAGGCAACAAAAAGATGACAGACAAAAGGGAGCTGTTAGATTTTGCAAAATACAAACGGGACCGGATGGAAGAACTGGGGAACTGCACCTTATAGGGAAGTCTCTTTACTCTTCTGTATGGTAATTGGTCGGAAGTTTAAGATTTCAACCCCATCTGATGATCGCAGAACCCCAAGTTAAACCAGCTCCAAATCCTGCAGTTGCAATGGTATGGCCTGGCTTCACCTTCTCACTTCTGACGGCTTCATCCAAAGCCAATGGAATGGAAGCAGCACTTGTGTTACCATAATTTGCCACATTTGATATGATCCTTTCTGGCGGGACTTCTAAGCATGTTGCAACTGCATCAATGATCCTTTGATTTGCCTGCAGAAATCGATTGTTGTTACTTATAAGCACTCTATTATAAAATGTCTATCAGCATATGAGAATTTGCAAGAATTACTTGTAAGTAGTCTCGTATAATCTGCAAGCGGTTTCATTCACAAATTCTGTCTGTGTAAACTACCTTACTAGAATTATCACCACCTGCTTATTTTCAGCAGACTACAGTTGCTACCATTGGTGAACTTAGCTAAACCATTCCTATTGCAAATTAAATATCATCTAACTATTAATCAATTAATGGACATCAAGATCTTTCCCAGTTGCTTTCAGCCCTTCCTAATGCCTAAAGGCGCAAATGGAAGTGAATCTAGGAATCATTTTGCCTTACCCTTTTTATGATCATTCTACTTTAAAAACCTGAAGGTCCTGAACCATAAAATGCATATTTGTCAAACCAAAAGGTCAGCAAAAATTAATTTTGATAAACTTCTAAAAAATTGAGTTTTTGAAAAATTAAAGTCTAAATTATTTAAATCTCTTCTATATATATATATATATATATATATATATATATATATATATATCTAATAAGTGATTAAAGAAAAAATTAGTCAAAATTTTGTTATATTACCTTTCAAAAGTTAATAGGGCCAATAAAATATCTCATGCCTGGTGGATCAGTGGCCAGTCAATGCTTGACCCAGTGAGACCGGCCTTTTCAAGAGCACGCTCGATAGACTGGGGCACACATCTAACAGCAAAGCGGAAAACCTCTTTTCCATTCATTTGAAGGCAGGAAATGATGGCATGACGTTTAGGAGGAAAGTCTAAAACTGAGCCGTTAGAACCCAATGCATGATCAACTTCATTATCTTCGATGGAGGTATTTAAATATCTGAACAAATGGAGGAAACATATTGCATCACATTCCAGGAGGCATGCGGCTTGTTTACTGAAGAAACTTAAGAAGCACATTACCTTAGACCTTCTCCATCGCTGTGCAGGATACAAGGTTTTTTCTCTCCAGCCTAAGTGCTGTTGAAGCTTGGTAATTGTAGACATGCATTTAGCTGGAGACAAGGATTGGAATTCAATATAACAATGCTTATGGTTTGTCTGAGAATATTATGAATCTATCTTACATAAACTGTTTAATATAAGGGAAGATGGGATCAAGCTGTTAGTCCTTTAATACTAAGTATGATACAGAGACAGCTAGAACAAGAAATGTTTGGTTCGCTTCCTATAATTCTTTGAAACTAAAAAGTTGAGGCAACCTAGAACTGCACCAACATGATGCAAGGTACTTTCAAGTATAAGTTGATATGACTAAATCTCAGTGTAAGTAACATTCAAGTGAAGGGCCTCATGGACATAAAACCCCCAGCATCAATACCAAGAAAACTAGAGTCCAAAATAGTAAGAGACTCGTACTAAACTACTGTGATTACTCATCTAGAAGTACAGGCTATACAGTCATGATGGGAAAAATCAGTGGTTAACACTATTTGTGATGACATGATTGAATCTCTGAAAGTAATGAAAGAAACATGATGGGAAAAACAATGAAGATCCAGCTGAAAGCACAATCTATTATCAACTTGGTTATTGAGCCATGATTGTGCAAAACTTTTAACACGGTAAATTAAAGGAGCCATGTCACGGTGTAGGTTCAAGTTATAAAGAAAGAATTTAAAATTTTAAATATCACAAAAATTATCGCCCTAAATAGTGCAGAATGGAGGAAAATGTTTTGTTGAGTAAGTCAGATTTATTTGAAAATCAACTAAAAAGATGAAAGCAATCGTACAACCAATGCAGCATTCGCTATCGACAGAGGATCTGAAATTTTTTCTAGCTGGCTATCAAACAGATGCACTCTGCAAATCAGATATTAACAAGAAATAGAATTGTCGGAGAGGAAACAAAACATCATTTGCATTCTGACTTCATAGTGTTCTTGGAACTCCTCAATCACCTTCACAAAGCCAACTTTATGAACATGACCTGTTCTTTTAAGGGAAACTCTAATCTGTAACCTAGGCAGCTTTGATATCGAGGTGCCGTTACATTAGCCTCCTAAAAACCAGACAATTTGAACAAGATAATTGACACGCCAGGGAACTAATACACTTTGGGATAGCTGATGAACTCAAATTAATCATTGCTCACTCGCAGAACAGGATGCTATGTAAACCTCAATGTGTTGACTAAGCTAACTATTCACCATTTTGCTATATCTATATAGCAGTCACCGAGATATTGTTCAAGTATATCAGAGTTCCCTCATCATATACACAATACTTCAAGTTACTGTGCTATTTGATTCAGCTGAAAAAGAAAATGACACTAGAACGTCATTCACCACCTTGTAATCACTAAACTCCATTACTAATTCATTTCTTCATGAACTCAATAGACAGTTTTTTCAGCTCTAACTTTCCATAACCTGCTCAAACCAAAATACCACTTCATAATCACTTTATTAATATATCCTTGAAAAACTATCCTCTCAAAAATCACCTTGGAATTGATATCCAGCTAATGATTCAACAAACTTGCACACTGTAACCATATCTAACATCAAGCTTACAAAACCAACAAAGTCCACCCCACTTGATTCTTTCATTAAATTGAAAGTTCAATTACATGGGTTCATGCAACAACAATTCAGCTGCGAACTCTAAAATTTTTTTCCACTTCATTCAACAAAACAAGCATATATTCACCATCAAACAAATAACCAAAACCATTACTAATCAAAACCCACTTGCATTAAAGACTCATTTCCCAATTGAGACTAAAAAAAACAAGTGAGTCCATAACCAAAATACTGACCTGGGCAATCCAGATTGAGAAGGGGAAATCTTCTCTGAACCTTCAATGGTGCTGGAACACACCACTCTCCTTGAGATTCCTTTGATGGACCAAAACCCAGATCCAATAACCCCTGTTGAAGGCACAATCTTCCTTCCGAGGCTTGGAGCTGAAGGACTACTGGACCCGGATGCACTTGCCATTTCTGAAAAAAACAACAAAGAAAGAAAGATACGGCAAAGAAAACAAAAGGAGAAGACAAGTGTATCTAAATAATTTAAATAAGTATAAAAAAATGAAATGGTGTTTTTTTAGATACGACGAAGAATTTTTCTTTTTTTTTTATACGACAAGCCTCACTCGATATCATAAAAAAATAAAATTAAGAGAGACCTAAGAAAGTAGGTAGATGGATCTACTGTTTCATCGTTTTTTTTTAATAATTTGATAAAAAAAATTAGATTAAAATGTGTTAATTTTTAAAATTATTATAATAACTATTTTTATTTATATGTTAACTCGGATCAATTCGTGTTGACTCTTCCAACCCGTGACCTGGATCTTGTTCATCTGAGTTTTATTCTGGTCGATTTCATGTCAGTTTTTTACACTATGATAATAACAATTTTTATTCTTATATTGATCCGGGTTGACCCTCTTGATCCATAACCCAAGCCTTGCCCCGAGTTGAACCCCAAATCAAGTTTTAAAATTATGATAAAAATTATTTTTATTTGATGTTGACCCTCTTGATACGTGACTAGGGCCTTATCTTGAGTAGGTTTTTAAAAATATAATCATAACCATTTTTGTTCCTATATTGACCCCGGTCAATGGTCAACCCGACTCATAACCTAACATTGTCTCATGTTGATCCTCGAATTGAGTTTTAAGATTATAATAATAATCATTTTTATTCTTATGCTAACTCGAGTTAACCCAACCTGTGATCCATGCCTCAACCAATGACCTGAACTTTGCTCCGGATCAACCCTCAAGTTGAGTTTTAAAATTATAATAATTATTATTTTTATTCTTACATATTTTAGTTGGATAATTTTAAAATTAAAAGTTTTTTACAAGAATATTTTCGGAATAAAAAATAAAAAATATCATTTATAAAAACATATTTCTTTTGTACCTTTTATTTTAAAAATATAAAAAATTACTTTAAAATTATTCTAAATACATATTTATTTTTATCTTTTTATCTTCTATCTTATTAACCAAACACATTTATGTTTATATTGTATTTATCTGTACTGTCCACAAGAGTAACAAAACGCTAGCTTAGACTGTAATATAAGCAGGTGATAAACGAACTTCTAGGAAAATGAAGTGGATGTTTATCGCTCCTGAAATTTATATTTTAAAATATGGAAATTAATTTGTCAGGGAAAAAAAAAGCAGACAAACAAACATGAGGCTTGGCTTAGTACCCCCCAGAATCTAACATCTTACGAGTGTAATGTTTAGGAATGCCAGAAGCTTCACCTTCAAGTGTAGAATAGAAGGCCTTAACATCGTCCATCATGTGTTCTGGTGATGGAAGCACAAATCGACCTGATAACACACCAGCAATCCACTTGCTCTGAAACTCAGACATTGGAAAAGGGACAGCCTAGGACCAATCACAGACGAAGGGTTAGTTTCAATGATGTAGCGAAAACAAATCAAAACAATGGCAGATGACAATATCTTAGAGTTCAACCTTCCATGGTATACCAACAAAGGATAGCCCTGGAGCCAAAGATGGGAGGAAAAACATGCTTGTAAAGTGGTCCCATACGATTGTCATCCACAGTCACAATCTGTGGCTTCATTCAATAACAAGAACAATTGCAAATTGTAAGAAACCAGTATTCAATTTTGCTTTATCTTTTCAACTGGACAAAACTAAATAAAAAATACCCAGTGCAATGCAGAATAATGTCAGCAACGACAGCACTGCCAAATCGGAAAACCACGGTACCATCTCCACTGGCGCTTTCCACCTGAATAGTTTTTGGAAAAATATAAGCATTTTAGATCAAGCCATCTCCTAGCACCATGGTCAAACAGTTGCCGGCCCCCACAAAATCATTAACTCTCTAATGATAGACAATTTCCATTCTTAACTTGGATTAGTACTTTTACCATAGAATGAAGCCACAGATTGTCATGCCCCGGCTGTTTTTCGTAGGTTTCATCAGCCACTGATCTGGATGCAATGTGGACCTCTCTGGCTACCTCAGCAATCTCAATAGATAAATCAGCAGCACTCATGGAACTGCCTATCAAAACCACAACCTGCCAATGGAGGAAAATTATTTAACAACAGAGTCCAGTTGAATAAAACAACAAATAAAATCAGGGACTCCAAGTAATAGCGACAATGCATAGAGACACGTAGAAACCGCCATAAAACAACGAAAAATTGCTTTAAAAGGTGGAAAGGAAGTAAATACAAGTAAACTCTTGCTTGTTTAATCTTGCATAACCTTTGCAAGCTCGATATGCTCTCAAACTTCACAATCAAAGAAGCGTTACAAATATATGGATTGATCAAAGATGTCTTTTAAAAGAAGATTGGTTTCAAATCCGAAATCAAACGATGGGTTTTAACCAATAAAGTGAGCACAGCCCACTGGAAAGAGAGGAAAGAGGAGGATGTTTAAGTAACCGAGCGTTAGCTTGACAACAATTAATTGAAAGTATAAGAAAACCTATCAAAAGTCGCAGTAATATTGAAATAGTGATTCTCTACAGTTATGATCAGATAAAGGATAGAGAACTAGAAACTTCACACATACTCGATTCCGGAAGGGCTCAGGAGTGCGATAGTTGTGACAGTGTATTTGTTTTCCAGGCCACAAGTTGATGCCTGAAAAGGATGCGAAAGAAAAATACAATTGGAACAACTTCAACAAAAACCTTTGGACGAGGATGCAGCAATAACTCCATTTTAAACATTAAATATCTTTTGATCGGTCTAAAAATATAAAATTAAACTTAAAATAAAAAACATTTTCAGGCCCAAATTCAAGTTCCAACATGAATGAGGGCTTAAATAACCTACATCAAACTTTTCTATTCAACACAAACCTATAAATACCAAAATTATTATTTTATATTTAAAATATAGTTGATCAAAACTTTTTTTTCCTTTTCTTTTCAATGATTTTTTTCTTTTACTTTTCAGTTCTTAAAAAACTAAAACGTGAAAAAATTAAAATTTAAGTACCGAAATATCAAAACTCAAAATTAACTACGGATATTAAAAATAAAAAAATTTAAAAAACCTTCGAGTATCAAACCGAACTTTTTCAAAAAAAAATATACAGTAATGATTCTAATGAAATGTTACGAGAGTGACAATGAATAATTGGCAATAACTATGGTAGGCATTTGAATTTATTACTTAATAATAACTATACATCACAGACCAAAGTTTTTTTTTTTTTTACATCAAATATGACAGGTCAAAGTCAAGATAATATTAGAACATAGAAAATAGAATCTGGGAAACTAAAACATTCATTGAAGAAGCGAGACAACGAGAAGAAGGGGAAAAGAAAAGAAAGAAGAAGACTTGATACGTTTATGATAACCCACCGACAAAAAAAGAAATCTCAATCATTAAGGAACTTGTTGGGGTTTTTTTTTAATTTATAATTGAATTGTCTTTCCGATATGGAGGGATTTTTATTGAACGAGAAGTTAAAATGCAACCTCTACTCTCCGTGTACAAAAACAAAAGAGGCATTCGATGAGGTTTGCTAATTATAGGTTTGGTTTAAAATTGTTTTTAGTTAAAAATATATTTAAATAATAATATTTTTTTATTTTTAAAATTTTAATCTTGATATCACTTTTTTAAAAAAAATACAAAAATATAAAAAAATTAATTTTAAACAAAATAAAATTAAAAAATCCTAAAAATACACGGCTAGCCATATTTCCGAACATGATCTTGATAATTGGAATTTTAATCTAAGTGACATTAGAAGAGTCAAGATTCTTAATTTTGATTGGATGGTTTATCATAGATCAATGAATATGGAGGGATTAATTTAATCATAATGCGCTAAGAAGGTAGAAAACAGCAAGATCAAAGTCTAGCATCATCACATGTTCTATTTACTATGGCGTTGTTAGAGGTAACAAATTTGGTTACTTCTGACATAACCACCGACCGACTGAAGCTCTGAAACCGAACCGGCACGTAACATCCTTTGACAAGTCATTGTCACAACGCCAAGTTCGGTGGCCCAGAACGTCTCTTTCTCTGGTAAGTATCGGTCGTTTTTATGAAAAGGATTGTGTTTGGGAGGTTGATATGCGCGCAAAAAATTATTATATTGATCCTCGCTCCATGCTCCACGACAATAATAGTTGTAAGTTAGTCAATGCTTTGTCCCCAGAGAAGAAAAAGAAAAGAAAAGAAGCAACAGAGAAAGGTGAGGTCGGTCAATGCTACTAGGATTCTCTGTAACGAATTGAATAATTTTACTTCACTGTTGCTTGAAATCTTTAATAAACCATTGGATAATAATGTATGTATAATTTTAAAGATAGTATATAAAAATATAGCAGTAATTATTTTTTAAAATATTTTTTCTCATAAATACACCAAAACGGAAAAAAACACAGCATAAAACAACACTTGATTTACAATAATCAAAAGATCGAGACAATTCAGGCATCCCAGTAATCATGTACAGCCTGTTAAAGTAACATTTGATCGAGTCGAGAACATGCATGGGACATATATAGTAGGGTTCATATCTGTCCATAAACCAGCAAATTGACAGTGCATAATGAATTTTCTGCTAGCATCTGTTATGAGTTTGAAGATATTAAATTTCTACAAGGCCCATCAGTAGATTTGTTCGTCATTGGATTCCGCATTAATATCAAATTCAATGTCTCATAATTATTTTTAAAAAAATCTCTTGTTGTTTTTCTTAATATCTAGTACTTTCAATAATATAATTAAATATTTCAAAATGCCATAAGATTTAAAATAAGTTTGTCCAATGTATGTTAGATGAAGATTGATCATTTAATGCTCAAAGAGCATATTTGCCTATCCAATTTTTTATTAAGAAAATAGAAGGTTTATTTTCTTTTTTAAACTCCCAATAAATCACGTTGCACAGACAACATTTTTGTATATTGAGAGGATCGAATTTATATTAATAGAAGCATATCAATATTGAGTTGCAACCAAGATAACACTTAAAAAGAATCTTGAAGTCAAGAAGAATGAATCAAGATTTCAAATAGTTTAATATATATTAATCTTTATGGAATTCTCAGATGATTCATGTCTCTGTATCCATCACATTCATTTTCGTTGTTTAACTTCTGTCAGTGGTGGATCATGCTGGGCTGCAATGCTTCTGCTATGCTAGTCCTATTTCTGCTTTCAGGGATAGATTATGGACTCGTCTCCGTAAGTTTTCAACTGGTTTTCAGGAGCCTTGGACCTTAGTAGGAGACTTTAATTTGCTTTAATCGACCCTCGCGTTTTAAAGAGAGGATTGCTTGGATATCGGCTTTAAGGGGAATAATTTTGCTTATGCTCGAAAATGTCATCATGTTTATACTGCTCATGTTCGGTTGGATACAGGGTTTGTGTAATGAAAACTGTCCGCTTTTATTCCCTGTAGCATTTCCAGTGTTCATTTTAACGAGGCTATTATTTATCATTATCACCTAGCTTGACGGTTTTGTGTGCAGTGAACTGCCAATTTCTTGAAGAAGACAATACCTCCTGTGTAAATAAATACAAAAGAAAATTGTTATTTGTCCTTTTCACTGATTTTTTTATAAAGAATTAGCTTCTTTATTTTAGGGGGTTTGTTCTTTCAAAAGCGTTGAAAAGACAACTAAACATGTCTTTTATAATATAAAATATAAATAAATAATTTTCTAGCCCCGTAGTATATAAGCTAAGGATAAAATAATTAAAATTGTTAATTCAATTTTATTTTATAAATATTTTAAATAATATAATTAAATATTTTTATAAAGATAAAAATTATAATAAATTATTAGTGAAATTAAATTATAATTTCATTACAATTGTATTTTTAGAAGTATTTTTAAGTGTGTTCTAACTTTTATTTTTAAAAAAATTAAATTTTTTTTGTTAAAAAATAATTTTATATGTTTTGGATTATTTTGATGTGTTAATTTTTTTAAAAAATATAAAAAATATTAATTTAATATAAAAAATATTTTAAAAAACAATTATAATTACAATTAAAATTAAGAGAGAGAGAGAGAGATGGAATCACAAAACAGAGAAAGCAAAGAAAGAAAGAGACAGAAAGTTAACCCATAAAAAGAAATGATACACAACCCTCACTGTTAACTATATTAGTAGCTCAATTCTAGTCTCTCACTCCTTCTCTCGTTATATTCAGTGAGAGAGAGAAAATAATTTATCTCTCTCATTGGGTTCTCTTTGATCTGATTCCCTCTCTTTTTTACTTGTCTTTCATGATGGGTTTTGTATGGTTTTTACATTCTTTTCTTTGCCATGTGGGTTTCTAAAGAAGAAGTTGAAGATTATGGGTTCTTTGCTTCATGGTACTCTCTT
This sequence comes from Populus trichocarpa, assembly GCF_000002775.5. Classification (NCBI taxonomy): domain Eukaryota; kingdom Viridiplantae; phylum Streptophyta; class Magnoliopsida; order Malpighiales; family Salicaceae; genus Populus; species Populus trichocarpa. Next base: position 13,443,540 of record NC_037287.2, on the reverse strand, counting down.
TTCCTTCTCTTTTTTTCTTTTCTTACATCATTTTGGGATTTGAGTTTCATTGTTGTTGATAACATGTTTTTGTTGTGTATTGTTTTGGTTTTTTTTTTTGAGGGGGGTTACTATAACAGTGTTTTATTGTGTATGGGCTGGATATGAAGTGGAGTTTTGATCCGTTGAATGTCCTTGTATAACTCGTGCCAAAATGTTTGCAAGATATAAACTTTACATGCCAAAGAATACATATTGAGCTTCTACTTGGTTCGTGAATCATTAGCGAAGTTATTTCCGTTGTTAATATGCAAATCCCATGTCATTAATGCAAATTATCAGGGCTTAGTTTGGTTGCGGTTTTTTTTTTTTTTTTTGAGAACTGGCTTAGTTTGTAGTGTACATGAGTCTCATCGTATAAAGGCTTAAAATTTTGATTGGCTATGAAGGCATCAGAGTCATTTCTTGTGGCTTGAAAAAATGAGGCTACTTTCTTTTGTGGCTGGGGGTCTTTGGGAACCATTTGGGGCTGGCTTGGTGAATGGGAAATTTGAGAAAGCATCGTTGTCCAAGTGTTCATGGAATTTGTGTCCTTTGTTAAGCCATATCTGGGTTCTTATTGGCCAAATTTCATGTCCATGTCCATGTATGCATTGGCTTCTATGCATTGAACTTTTTCTGCTACTGAATAGTGCTGGAAGAGTTAACTATAGAGCGAGTCAGATCATATTTTGCATTGTGTGGGACATGCATAATTGTTGGTGGTACTGTTACATCTGGGCGCTGAAAACAGAGTTCGTGACCCTGCAAGGATGTCAACGGCTCTGGTGATGATTTCGGTTGTAGACATGCTGTTGATATGTACTTCATTTCTCATTTGACGTGTAAATAGCTTCTCTGGAGTTTGTTTTTCATGTGCATGATTAGTGCTGCTTAGTATTCATATGATTTTGCTAGTGCTTTAAGCAGGGGAAAGCTTATTTCATTGGTGCCGCTTAGACTGTCATAGAGTTGCCGGTTCATTGGTTGATTCTGGGCATCTTATAACTAGCAATTCTTTTGAAAATGTAGGGATGGTGAATGGGTGGTTTCTTGGTTCTTATCGGTGCTGCCCATCTCATAACTAGAAATTTTATTTGGAATTTACTGGATGGAATATAGATTTTGGAGACAAATGATCACAAAATGCAGCTTAGGGTACGATTCGTGATGTGATGCGATGGACTTGTTCAATCCTAGCAAGGAGATGTTGATGCAAGGAGATTTAGATCTGAACTCTGTACAGCTATACACAGATTCATTTAAAGAAGTTATAAAGAAGACAATTCTCAAGCAGGAGGTTATATTTAGGACTCAGGTTTGACCTCAACATTCAACATGCATCATAATATGTTTTGAGCTAAATCTGATATCATATGATTCCTTTGAGTTTGGTCAGAATGTTGGGTCACTTCTGTCATATGTAGCTTGAACTACTCGGTCATACTAAAACTAAGCTGAGCTCTGAGATTTTGGGTTACACTTTTTTAATATGGTTTATCTTATGGGTGAATCATAAGGTCATGGTTGATGGCATGAAACATAGAAGTTTACGTGTTTGCAAAACCATGGTTTTGCCACAATACTCTTATCTTCATTTTACTTGTATTTCTTTAGGTCCATGAACTCCATCAGTTATATAGGACACAGAAGTCACTAATGAAGAATCTTGGTTGTAAGGGGTGTGGTGCATACAATTCATGGGATGCAAATGTGCAATCATTTTTACCACCATTTACAAATCCTACAAGAGTTGAACCGCTGGTGAAAGAAACAGGAATTTCCTCATTTTCCAAGGTAAATGAAACCTCCAACTATGAGCTTGCTCTTAAAAGTGATCCTTAATGTAGGAGAGGAGGGTTTTTTTTTCAATCATGGTTTTTAGGCTCTTTTTCTCGTGTTTTTGTGGCACAAGCTCAAGTCTTCTACGGCATGCCATATGAAAGTCCAACCTATAGCAATGACAAAAATGTTGGCAATTCAGTTAGTAGAGACATACTCTTAATTCCTTTCAATGGCTTCCTGCTTTAATTTGGTTAGATTGAGGCTTTTTGGTCCTTCAGAAAAGACAAGTGGTTGTTGAATCATCAACAACTGGCGTATCATGTATTATATCTTTCCATGGAAAACTTCACTAGATAGCTTTAAAACAATCATCATACACGCTTTTCGTTGTGCTAATGTAAGGATCTTGTCTTTCAGGTGTTCTCAACACCTTCCACAAGCGAGGAGTTGTTAGATGGGTGCCAAGATGCATATTATAGGCTTAAGCAGAGGCCTCTTGATCTTCAGCTCTCTGCTGATGAATTCATCAGCCATGTCGAGGAGGATCTCCCAAGCATAGGACATGCTTGGAATCATCGCTTAAGAGAACCCATAGACTTTAAGCATCCTCTCTCTTCTAATTACTCTTCAGGTACTGAGGAGTTGAAGCTTTCCCTGACCACTGGAGTTGACTATAGAAGAACAGAAGGTGCATTGAGGACTTGGTTTGATAAGAAAACTCATCAGTACTGTTCTGTGATTGATTTGGAATCAGATGAGATGATATCAGATGATCATGCAAAATGCACACCTTCTGTTGGCGGTGCTGCTCCAGAAACTTATTCCCCAGGCAAGCACAAGTCACTAGTTTCTGCCTTCTCCAATTTAATCTTCTCAACTAGAGCAAAGAAAGATCCATCTGTTGAGATTGCAGAAAGCAGCTCTTTTCAAGAACATAGTGAATGCTGCCGAGAGCAGACCTCTTCGAATGAAGGTACTGATAATCACTACTTGGAAGTCAATATAGTATTTTTTATCCATGAATGTGTGTTTCAGGATTTTGATCTTGTGCAATTTAGGTATATGGTTAGCCACCATCATATTTAGCTCCTCTTATTGTTCTTGCAAGCAGGAATTATGGAGTTACATGATGATATCCTGTTTAATAATCTTTCCACCAAAATTCAACAGTCCACTTCACATCTAAAAGCTGATTTGGACCTCAACAAAGTTTGCCTCGATGACCCGTCATGTTTCTCAAATGATCCTCTATTGGCCTATCCTTCACCGGCCAGCTCAGCAGGTGTATCTGCAGTAGTTATTGGGAGCGTGCAGGAAGAAACTTGCCCAACCACTTCTTGGGAGAAACGAGTCAATGGCTGCTCAAATGAAATTTCTGATATCCTTCATGCTGCTCAAGTAGATTTAAACAGCACAACTAGGAGCGCAAATGTTTGGACTAGAAGTTCCGACCATAATGGAATAAGCGGTAGGGTAGTGAACCTTACAGGGCCAGAGCCCATGGCCAGCTCCCCAGTAGACATTTTTGTAGACATTGGCAGCTGCAGTGGCGACCTTAAGAATGATAATGTTGTGCTGAAGGCGAAACTTGCAAATGGTCTTCTACATGATTTAAATCAAATGCGTTTAGCTGCTATAGAACTGACCTCTGAGAAGAGCCAAGTGGAAGACGCTGTCTTTTCATGTGTATATCAGTCTCAAAATGATAGACATGGAAATCAATCTCCTGTTTCATGCAAGTCTGGCATTTATGATAATGATTCAAACAGTGGAAAGACAGCGCAATGTGGCAATGTGTCTGGTGATGTGAACACTGATTTGAAAAGCCACTTAGGGGCACAAGTTGCTGATGCCTCATCAGATGAGAATGACCTAAGAACTTCCAACAGTTGTGATTTGAAAAATGAATGCTACCACAAGAAAGAAGAATCAGCCAAAGTGGATGGTTTGATGAAAAGAGCAGCTGAATCACTTATAAATTTGTCTTTGGAGAATTCAGTTTCCTATCAAGATTCGTCTGCCAAAGAAATCAGAAATGAGACTAGAGAGGAGCCCCAGTATACTTGTGATTCTTTTGAATTAATAGTTGTGGATCTAACGGAGAGCAATGTGGATGAAAATTCCGTGACATCAAAGCCATATGAAGTAAATGATGTGGAGACAAAAGATTTTGGCTCAAAGTTGAGACGGGGAAGGAGAATGAAAGATTTCCAGAAGGAGATACTGCCTGCTCTGGCATCTCTTTCAAGACATGAAATTCATGAAGATTTAAACATTATTGAGGGAGTTTTAAGATCAAGAGAATACCGCAAAATCAGCGGCAAGATGGCAAGAAATGGAGAGAACTGGTCTCCACCGTTGAGAAGTAGACGGTCAAGACTCAATTATGCTGGACGGAGAAATTGTTCATCGAGGTTCAAGTAGAAGTCATTAACAGCCTGATATCTAATCACATCCGTTCTAGATCTACGGAGCATCTTTGCATATATAGCAGCACATATAGTTCGATCTCATTTCCTAGCTTTAGAAACAGAACGCATTACTTCAAATGGATGGTTGGTCTTCATATTTTGTTCCATTCTTAGGGCAATATTTTCCTTCACCACACCTATCTTTGGCACCTTCAATGCTTCTCTCTATGTATCACTTTTTCGTGTTTGTTTCCCTTGATGATGGCACTAAGTGAGAGAGTTGATATTTTGCTTCTTTACTGATGGCAAAAGAAGTTGCTGACAGAAAAGTTTGCTGCTCGGTAAGGCTACTGCTGTTGTATATGTTAACACGCCCTTTTCGATGAATGACATCGAATTTTAGAAGTTGTTCCATTTTGAGCAGTGTAGTAATTGCCACATTTATAATGATTAGCTTCTGCACTTTCATGGCTCGTGCACTATATGGATTCCATGCTGGTACCCCCGGCAAAAACATTTTCTCCCAGACAATTTACTTTGAGAAGCGGGGCATGCGATCGGGGACTGTAACAGCGGTCATCTTGATAATTCAATCAATGATTTCTTGTAGTTGAATTATACCTTATTGTTACCAATCCTGGGCATGCTACGGGGTGTGAAAACATCCAGCCCAACTTTCTGGCTGCTGTTACCAGCAAACATCTGGTCTTGTCCTAGCTGGATTTTCTTGGAGTCAAAGTTGAACCGGCCCAACTTGCAGCCATGAAAAGGTCATAGCAAATGTCTCGCAATGGCTGCTAGAACAATGCATATGCTTGCGAACAAACTTGTTGTAAATTTTACAACTAGATGGCTCCGCAGTTCATTTTGCTGGATTTTAACAGTTAATATATATATGGAAAGTTTTATATAAGAGTTGTACTTTTCTGAAATAGTAGTCGTTGAGGAAATGACCTAATTTGGGACCATTTAGTCATTTCAAAGCATATTATGACTTTTGGGTTGTGGCCGTCCTGGATGTGTCCATCATATATATATATATATATATATATATTAACACATTGGCGTAAGTGGCATGTCAAGTACACACCTGTCAAGGTCTCGTTAGAGAAGCAGGCTCAAATGTCATGAGCTCAAATGTCATTTGTCATATTGGATCTGGTGATCTGTAGGCTAAAGATTTTCTCTTCTTTTCAAAGTAGTACTGTAACAATAAAATATTGTTGATGTAAAACAGTTAAAAGTTTAATTAGAAGAATAACACAGTTTGTAAAATCAAATATATTATTATATACAATTCAAATTTAAAAAATTTACAGACACAATTTCTCTAACCTCTTAACTCTATCAATCAACTCAACAATTCATAATTCAATTCACATAACATTTAACTTAATTTAATTTCAACTAAATTCATGAATAATTAAACAAGATTAATTCTTATAAATTCAAGTGTATCATTTAACTACATCTAAATATTATCATAAGTCGTGAACAAATATGTATCAAAATCATTTCAACTCATGAATAGATCTAAATCACTCATGGATGAGCTTGCCTCCCCAACTAAATATCCTTGTTCACGAAAATGATTTCATCATCCGCTAATGTCATTCCAAGATGCTCAATCTTCTTAAGTTCTTGAAGTCCATCACAACACAAAAAGAATATAGTATTGGTCATGACATGTCTCATCTCATCAACTCTTTCATGGAGTATAACAGCAGTTTTTTGAGCTTCCCGTATTAAATAATACATCTAATACATATATAAAAAAACTATCATCGTAATCTATAATATATAAATAAGATATTTAATAAATGTTATAAGAAAAATCTAATTCATACCGATTGATTCTCCTACTAAGTGAACTCTATATTAAGTGACTTTTCTTATCGTGGTCTATTATTTATATAGAGTTCTGAAATTTACAGTTCATTTTTTGTGGTTAGCCCAAACATTGAATTCATATTGTCATCACTAGAAATGGATACACCAATATAAGAAATTGGACACACCTCGTATTTCATCCTCCAAGTAATGTTAACTTTAATTCTCCTAAATTCTATTTAATTCAACCACATGTAAATCTTTTTAGTTAAGTGACATGTCTAATCTTGTAGTCAAGAACTTATTACTTTCTCCATTGTAAATTATACAATTATTGTCGTCCATAATATTACCATTATAAAAGTATAGTAATCCTATACTTGCTGCTAAAAACATAACAATATCCAATCCTAATTTATCAATATTGCGAATTAATCATGACCCATAATTTTGACAAAATTTGAATCAAAGAAATCATAAACACTAACATAATTAACAAAACACTCATGGTAAGAGATTGATTTTTAGGTGGCAAAATGCAAGTATCAATGCTATGACATCACTTGCCAGTTCAGGAGGCAGCAACTAGGCAACTGCACAAGTAAGGCCAAAGCTTGTTATTTAATTGATTGGACATAGAAAAGCAACACAACAAATCAGTTTGAATGGATGAGAATATCGTTAGGGAGCACAGTTGTTTCCAACCATATGATCTTTTGACTGAGAACTTGATGGAGTATCCCTTCGAGTACTATCAGCAATGATGGGGTGATTCTTGATATCTAAGGCCATGCCTGCCTGAGAGCACATTGTAGGTAAGATTTCTGTGAAAGATGTGCTTATTCTGATATGGATTCTTTATTGCGACGGGAAATAAAAACTGCACTAATTAATAGGAGGAGTGAAGATGAAGCCACTAAAAGCCATCCTTTGGGAAGAAGCATGCTTCAATGATGAACCCAAAAAGGATATATGCTAGCTAGTGGTCCCAGTTCTTGAATGAAAGTGACTGCCATTGCAATGGCTGGCTGCCTGGTTAGTGGATTAGAATCGTGGGCAAGTGGAACAAGGCCACATACAGCCAAAAATTTTCACCTAAATATTTGAATCTCTTTGTGCCTGTCCCGCAACCCACATATACAGTGGAATGATTTTTGTTTTATTTATAAAAAAAGCATAGCAATGGTTTCACTTTACAGCTTCACGGTGAATATATATATATATATATATATATATATATATATTGGTATCGAATTTCTTTGATTGTATCTGATATGTGTTTTGAAAGTTGTTTCTTTTCTTTGCATATTCTTGAAAATTTAAAGTTTTGATTAGTTTCATACTTTGATTGGAAGCCGGTTTAATAAAATATAGTTTGAATTTGTAAATTTAAGACATAATAAAAAAAGGATCAAACTGACAATCAAAAAACAAATTGACCTTTCTCAAATTCACATTAAAAAATAGTTTTAGTCTATATATTCTTCACTGATTTCTTTTTTATCCTTGTAGTTTTAGAATTTCAAGATTTGATTCAAAATTTCATTTCTTTCATGTTCTAGTCTTTAAATTTAAGAAAGGATCGAGAGTGAAACCAACTGAAAAAACAAGAAAAAAAAAAGATAGTGATTGATTGGTCATGTTTTAAAAATAAAAAAACTAATATTTATGTTAATATGTTTCATTTTATAAGAATAATGTCATTGAAGTGACTTTTTTTTATCATTCATCTTCCCGAAAAAGGTAAATCAAGCTTGGAGGTATTTTCTATTCAAATTTATTATTTACTTTTTAACATATTAAAGCATGATTCAATGTTAGAAATGAGTTTATTAAGGTCTTGAGAGTTTTTATTAAGAGCTTTTAGGTAAAAACATGGTTGAAAATGAATTTTTTAGGTCCTAGAAGTTGAACCCTGACTTTTTGATCATATGAGGTGGCTTAAATTTAACCCGTCATCTTTTTTGTTTTTTAAAAAAATTAAACATAAAAAGAGAGCTAGAAGTGTGGGCTCGGCTTTACACGTCTACGCATAATCGTCTAACCCTTTTTATTTTGAGCTAGGAGTTGGCCCATTCAAACCCAGATTTCTAGACTCTTTTATAAAGCTCTTATTTATTTATTTATTTATTATAATCTTAATTAAGAGTATTGAAATAAAATAATTAAAATTATATTTAGTATACTATTCTATTAAATACCATTCAAATTTAAATTTGTTTTCAAATAAGATTATACTATTTTTATAATATTAATAATCGCATTTTTTAAGCCCTTTGTAATTAATTTTTTTTATTATTTCTCTTCTGAATTTTAATCAAAACTCATTATAGTAAAATAATTTAAATTATATTTAAGATATCATTTCATTAGATCCCATTCAATTTGACATTTATTTTATAATGTGAGCAATTACTTTGTTAATTTTTATATGTTAACCTATGCAGATTTTTTCTAAGTTTATGATCATGAATAATTAATGAAAAAAATGTTTAATCATTATAGTTTTCTAAACAAAATAAATATTACATGAATCAAAAAAGAAGGTTTTGAAAAAAAAAAATTCTCTCCCTAATTTTATTTGTTGTCTTTATTATGAATGTATTTTATATTATCATATAATTAATTAAAAATATATTTCAAAAAGTTTTTCATGGCAGTGCACCAACAATATGTTATTCTTATTTTTTTAATATATTAACATCAAAATTATCAAAATATAATTCCTTTTATTTTATTATTAAAGCTTGCTTTTATAGTTTTTATAAGCTATTACTTAAAAAAAATATTTTTTTCTGCTAAAACATATAAAACAAATCATGAAGGGGTTTTAATTAAAAATATGTCTCTTTTATCCTTATTTAAATCGCTTATTTTTTTATTCTATTTCTTTTAGTTTTTATTGAATTAACAACATAGCCCAAAATTTTTTTTTTGTTAAAGAATATATTAGTAAAACAGAAAGAATTATACTAGAAAATTATATATTTTGCTTTGATTAAATTTAAATTATTATTTTTCTTAAAAAAATAATTTTATTGTTATATAATTAAATAAATAAAATTAATAGCTCTTCGTGGTACAATATCATTAAAACGCATTCATAAATCTTTTTTTATTGCCATAGACAATACACACACGGCGCACGTATATTTATTCAAAGTATCTTCATAATTAAACGTGGATATGCTAAATCTTTAAGAAAATGACAAGTGAAAAATATTAAAAAAATACAGGGATAAACATTATATGTTTGTTATTCACCAAGAAAAAAATAAGAAAGCATATTAATTACATGTTTGATTGTTTTTCATTTGTATTATTCTCATGTAATAAGATGTTTCATCCTGAAAACTTGCAGGTTCTTGATTAATCTGTGTGAATACCCTGATCACATTAATTAGTAACTTCAACGTCATGGATGTGATGCTAGAGTTGGGATTTGGAGTGAAGAAGCATCACCAGTGGCTGTAACTGATGAGAAATTTGTCTTTTCAATGATTTTTACGGAGTTTTGCAGCATTATTTTATCAACATTACTAAATGATACATAAAGCCGGCACAAAGCCACTTGAGAACGCAATGACAGTCACCTTTGTTTCTACTCCAACGTTTTCTTCTTCTTCTTCTTCTTCTTTTTTTAAAAAAATCTTCCTGATCTTTCTTCCCTTTGTCTCTATTTTTTCGAACTTATTTATTGATTAGACGGATTCCATAATCCAAGCTATCGTTTTGCATATCAGTTGCGTACATAAAAAACAGAGAGAGAGGGAGAGAAGAAGAAGAAGAAGGTATCTTCATTGCTTGGTTTTGAACAGTTTGCTCAGTTAATTGCTTTTGGTTCACCTGCTATTAGAAAAATATAGTTTGTCTATTAGGATCGTGGCTTATCTCGTCATTCATGGTGTTTTGACTCTCACTGTCTAAACCTAGACAAGGCCTTTTATCAGGTAGTTCCGATACTAGGTTGTCAGCGTAGCGTGCAAACTCCAGACTGAATACGAAGGAAGCTTCAGCTGTTTGTGTTTCAATGACTCCAAGATGGGATTTCAAAATTCATGAGGTTGCTCAAAGTAGTTTCAGACATGCTCATAATCTGTTTAGCTGTATTTCTGATAAAAATCAGAAAAGAAGCATCCAGGAAGTAAGCCTGATTGCTCAAGATGCAGTTAATGAATTCAGAAATTTAGTTAGAATCCTTGACGATTCAGAGCAGTCAGATTGTAAGAGGATCAGGAAAGGTCCCTTACCACATGCCCATGACATAAACCCAGTTGAACTGATGGATAGTCCCAACTCTGTGTCTAAAAGTTCTGACCACAACTTTTCTCAACCCAATAGGCAGCTATTCCCTCTACAGAGTATTCTGTCAACTACTTCTTTGACCCATGTCAATACTCTCAACTTGTACAGGGAAAAACAGAAGAAGTCTAAAGACAACGTCGATGTCAAAAATAATTTGATCATGGGGTTGAACCATTCTCCCTTACAGACAAGCGCATATTTTTTAAATTCGGATGGAAGTGGCAGGATATTTCATCATTCATCATCAGAAGGTCTACCTTCTCAAGATGACTCCTCCATATTTTCCAAGAGCAAGAGTGAAGAGACTAGTGCTAAATGCCTTGCCTCAACCGGTGGATGTCACTGCTCAAAGCGAAGGCAAGTCATACCTAATTTGTTTCTTCTGATTTGACTCGAATTTATTTTACTTAACCCTGAGGAAACTTTTCGATTGTGATATCGGGAGAGATTCTTTTGCAGGCTTTAACTTGTCTTGCTGATTGATGCTTATGATATCGTCTTTTGCTGTATTTTTTTTACTTTAATATTTTTCAAGAATCAAATTATTTCCATCTGTAGTTGACGAAATCTTGGTATTAATAATGACATGATAGCTGTAATTTCGGTTGCCTCGACCAACTCCATATGTGCTGGATGATTTTGTGTTAATTTCTTGCTTTTAATCCCATCTTTCATTTATTATCTATAGGAAATCGAGGATCAAGAAAATTATTAAGGTTCCTGCTTTAAGCACTAAACTAGCTGACATACCTCCCGATGATCACTCCTGGAGAAAATATGGACAGAAGCCAATAAAAGGATCTCCATATCCCAGGTATTTTTCATCCTGAGTCCTGACATTGTCTCCTGTCAAATCTCTTTTGTTGCTGGGAGAGGCAAGCTTTATAGATTTTTATTTCCTCTCCTTGATATATAGCAACTGAAAGTAACTTGATTTAGTTGTGTAGAACTTCAAATTCGTTCTTTCTCTGCATTCGTCTACCCAATAAAACACAATACAGAATCAAACAGGACACACCGGACCAACTCATCATCCTGCTCAAGCTTAACATCTGTGTGATTTATGAAGCTTTGAGATAAATTATTATTGTTTTCTTCTTTTCTCCCCCAAGTCAATGTCCCATTCAACAACCATACTTGTAGTCAAGATTCATATGATTACACCTACTTGGTACATTTGCAATTTGGTTTTTGTAATCTTCATTACCGAACACAAGCTTTCGACACTAACCTGTCCATCTAAGAGTAAAGCTACCTAGACCAGTAATATTGCTTATTAACATCTCTTTAATTCGTTCTTTGGTTTCAAAGGAGCTACTATAAATGCAGCAGCAAGAGGGGATGCCCTGCAAGAAAACATGTAGAAAGGAGCCTGGAGGATCCTACCATGTTAGTTGTGGCTTATGAAGGGGAACACAATCACTCCAAAATTGCATTTCAATCTCCCAACATGATGCTTCATATTTAACAACAAAATCAAACCGTAGGACAACAGTATTTTCCAAGCTGGAATTGCTCGTGCACCTGCAAGCTATACAAGGTTCTTCTTCTGCTCCATGTGTTTCCTTCAAAAAAGATCCTGTCACTCCATCAAGACTCCCGATTAGTTACTCCTAGACTATATGCTTCTTCTTCATCAATGGATTTCATGTCTAGTTGTATACATGCTCTTTAAGATTTTCTAATAAAGGCTTATTTGTTTCATGCACGACTGAATTTTTCTAGTTTGGTTTTCAAATATCTTTCACTTCAAAAGAAAGACTCATTGAACCAGAAGTTTTATCATATCCCACTGAAATTTACTATGAAAATTCATCTTTTGAGACTTATTTTGATTGTTTAACTCCTGCCTGCATAGTATTTGTTTTCCAGGAGCTCAACCTCGTCAGATCAGACCTCACCTAACACATGGCCCGATCCAGCATAAAATGCTTGGAGAGTCTCTTTTGATTAAAAATCTTTAAGTGCCTATTGACACTAATTTAGTTATATATCTTATGCTTTATGCAAATTGTTTAATGTTGCTGCTTCGACTTGGAAAATGAATCAACTTCATAGTTTAAAAGAGATATGAAAATGGCAACACCAATCCTTTGGCCCAACACAATTTTTTCCACAAACGGACAAACTGATGGGTCCATACTTCTTCCACGATCTGTGCACTATCTTTGAGCTAATTAAAATAGAAAAAAACTTGATGAAAAATAAAGATTTTTTTAACAAAATATTAATAAAGTAAGCATGATCAATACTGGGACTATTTTATTATTTCTGTTACTATAGTGATTAATTGATTTGTTTTAATAAATTACATGGGATGAATTATAACCAAGTCCACTATCTTTTATGTTTCACTTCGAAATCTGGTTTGATTTATACTAATCAAAAGCAAAAATAAAAAATAAGATTAGCTAGAAAAACTTTTCTCGTTATAAGCCTGGATGGCCCATGTGGGATCCAAAACTTTTGCTAATATTGCATGCATGCTCAGGCCCAACCTATAATGTCCTACTTATAATGTCCTACTTCTAAGGGTGGTGTGTTTGTTTTGCACCTGTTTTTGTATTTGTGATGCAAAGTATTTGGTAACGGTAAAAATTATGTTTTATATTATAGAGATCATTAAAAAATTGAGTTTGAAACGCAATTTTCATGAAGCAGTTTTTATATGATTTTTTAACTGAATTTCGTAAAACATTGTTTGTTTTTGCGTTTCAAAAGCTTTTGAAAAAATTTAATAATTTTTTATTTTTTTTCTTTACTTCAAATTAATATTTTTTTATGTTTTTAGATTATTTTGATGCACTTATATCAAAAATAATTTTTAAAAATAAAAAATACATTATTTCAATGCATTTCCAAGTAAAAAATACTTTAAAAAGCAACCGCAACCACGCAACTACCAAATATTTTATACATGTCTTTTGTTGCACATAAACCTCAACTATATTTTTTACCAAACACGTATTTAAATCCAACTAACCACACCTAATCACACTTTTTTAAAATTTATTTTTTTCAAATTACAAACACAAAAACTACATTACAAACAAACAGACTTTGATCAAGACTTTTCTTTTATTATTTTCCACATTCCTTGAACCGAGAAAGTGAAAATGTAAGTAAATTTCCTGAATTGGGGTTTCACAATATATTTTATTTGGAAGTGTTGTTACGCCAAATCATTTAGATTTAACTATGTTATTGATAGCACTACGCTGCATATTATTCTTGTCATATAAAATGTTAATTTTAACTATAAAAAAATTTACAGATTTACATGATGATATGATCTAATTAACTTGATATATCTAAAGATAATATAAATGATAATTAAAAATATAGTTTGATTAAAAACAAATTAAAACGATATCTTTTTTAAAATATTAAAACAACAATATTTTAGATCAATTCAGATCAATTTAAGTTAACATATCAAATTTACTATCTAGATTATGAGACGACCATAAATCTAAAAATAAATAAATAAACTAATTTAATTTTTAATCAATTTAATATTAAATAATAATAATAATAATAAAAAATTCAATTAAAAAAATTACCCAGTTAAAAACAGTTATTTCGGAAGAGTATATTCTAGAATATGGAAGAGATTGTCTTGAGATGCATGTTGGAGCAATCAAATCGGCTGCAAGTGCTCTGGTGGTTGACGATTAATAAATTGCTACTGGTGGCACTCTGTGCGCTGCTATGAATTTACTTGGTAAACCTATTCTTGTTGAAGGCTTACTTGTTTATGTTCTTTTGGTTGTTACATGATGGGTGGTGTTTGTGTTTGTGTTACAAATTTATGCATACTAGACTGTTGATAAAAAAAAAATACAAAAGAATATCCTGACCTATTCCTTCTCCTTCTCCTTTTTGTTTCCTTTTCTTTTTTTAATAGAAAAGACTTCATCGTTCTTAATTGTGATCGAGTACAATGAAGAAACAAGAATTAAAAGAATTAAAATAAAATTAAGTTAACACATATATACGAACTTTTGAAGAAGGATAAGCAGGATTGTTTCTTGAAGAGTAAAAACCTTGCATGATGAGAGGTTGGTGTTCATATACACACTCCAGATTCTATGAATTTTGTCTGTGTAACGAATGCACATTTCTTCCTTGCGTATCTTCAACCTTGCAATCACACACAGCTACAGTTCAGACAATCATCCTTTTTATTTCCCTTTCCTCAACCATACGGGATTAGTAGCTTTTGCAGTTCACTTCGCTACTCCCGTAGGCTGCTGGGGCGTGCCTAAATTTAATGATGAAGTGACCGATTAGTACTGTGACAGAGTTATTTTTTAAAATATTTTTAGTTTTAAAATAAAATAAAATAAAATTTTATTTATTTATTAAAATTTATTCTTGATATCTAGAAACAAAAAATTTCATTGTCAGAGGAAGAGTAAATCAATTGTTATTATTATTGCTTTGTGTAAAGTTTCAAAAACAATCTTTAAATGTGTTTCAGAACACTAAGGTATGGATAATATTTTTAATACATGTATTTTTTAGTCTTTTTTCTAACGTCTTTTAAATAATTTGTTATTCAAACCAAACAATTTTTTAATATCTTTTTCTTCGTATATGCTTTATTTAATCTTGTTTTTTCTCAAGTACAGCAACCCGCAAAAGCCATTACAACATCAAACAGAAACTACATTAAGGATAGCCAAGCACCCATCTGATGAAACTTTTGTAAGCTATGGAGTTACAGTCTTTACGTAAAACTACGGAAACGAATAGGTAGGTGCTTCTATTCCATAGATCTAGTGTTACATTGACGTTGCAGTAATAGGATTAGAAGTGTTTATCAAAGATGTTGACCAAACACCATCTATCTGCCTTTCATTTTCTCCCAAGCGAAGCAATTGTTCGACATCTTCAAAGCTGGAGAATAGAGCTAATTAAGTAGAGAGGATGGAAATTCAATGCCCAACAAAACAAGTACAAGTGTAAGTTAAGTTATCTCTTGTTCGTTTTTCATCAGCAGATGATGAGTTATTTCTAGACTAGGTCTTCTTGTAATCACAACAAAATTAGGTGTCGCCATTGCTAAAATACAAGGTCAATCTTACCATCAGTTTTTTGCTTCGCTTCTCACGTAACACTTGCCATTGATGTATTTAGAGTGATACGGTATAAGGGCAACGCTTGTAGATCAAGAAATGTCCCTTCTTCCGTGCATTGCAAAGTTATGTGTCGCCGGATAAACACCCATTGTTATTGAGATTTGAGATGATAAACTTCTTGCCCATACCGTTTGCTTGGTTGGCTTGGTCGTGGTGAACAGCACAGGGACAAAGCTACGAACACTGTAAAAATATATTTCATATGGCCTTATCTTGACCTAGAACCTCCTTTTTCAGTGATTTTGGAGCTGTTAAATTAAGAGGCGAGTGGGGTTTTTGTTTTCAAAGAAAAGGTCGTGAGAAAAATATTTCTTGAAAATCCACTAATATATGCATTCATATATATTATGATATTCAATTCGGTCCTCCACGCACCCTTTCAATATAATATGAAATAAATGAAAATTTCTTAGGCCTGGATGATGGCCCGTAAAGAAAAGAGAAGATATTTTTTCTTAAATATTGGACGGGAGGACTTGAACTTGTTTTCTCATGTTCATACTAGTTTATTTAACCACACTATGCTGTGGTTAAAAATTATTTCAACGTGAAAAAAAAGTCGAGGTAATTAATGATATCTGTTATTGTTATTAAACTAGATTCATTGTGTTAATTTTAAAATTTTCTTGTCAGATTTTTTATTTAATTTGAATTTAAAATTAACTTTTATAAAAATTATTTTGACATGACTTAGTCAACATGGTGAGTCCAAAAAAATACAAATAACTAATAAAAAGCGTGGCTAACATCTTTTTTATTTTAATATTAAGATAGTAATATATTAGATTGATTTGGACTTTGTAATTTAACCCACAAATCCCAGAACACGAACCATGAACTACACTAGGTTTAACAATTTTATTTTTTCTTTTTAAATAATTTTTTACTTAATGATATGATAATAAAAATAGACATGCACACAATTACACATCAATAAAATATTGAAACATTCATTTGAGACTGTGATAATCTTTTAGAAAGTAAACCTAAACAAAATATGAAAACAAACCAAAATAAATTTAAGATGAATCATATGTTTGAAGGATAAAATTGAAAAAAAATGATTTAATCGAAAGAGAAAAATTAAAAGGTGAATTTGTTTTTTTAAAAAAAAGGAAGATGAAAAAAAGATGTCTAACCAAGTGGCTCAATCTCTCGACCTGCATTAGATTTATTTTGAAATGATTCATTTGATTTGACAAGCTTAAAAAAAAAATAACCAACCGATAAAAATTATGATTTGATTTTCAATAAAAAAAATCAAAATTATATCTATTTTTAATAGTGAAATGATATAGAAAATCAACTTGAGCTTTCAATCTTAACACGTCCAATTAATGGACTCCATTGAATTTAAGATTTGTTTTAACTAAAATCATTTTTCCAATCTACCCTAGACACTCCTGATATGGTTTGGAGATATTTTTTAGCTGTTTTCTTTTTCTTCCAATGGAGGCCTAATTAATATGTCTTAACTAGAGACAGAAGCTGGTGGTTTCCAGTTATAATATTCGTATGGTTAGGCCGTCATAACTTTGTATTAATTGCATAAATAAATCCCTGAAATTAAAGTGTCATACATATATTAAACCATTAATTCATTTAAAACATGTGATTGCCCAAATCTTAATAGGCGCATGGAAACACTAATACTTAAAGAATTATAACTTATCCCATCTCTAATTTAAAAAACAAATTACAAAATTTACGATTTCCAACGCATTTTTTCTACTTAAACATCAAATAATTAGATTCTTAAATCGCTATTAACAAATACATTATTTTATTAACACTTTATTTTAACTATTTATCCTACAGCACTTTTACCTCAGTTAACATATATATATATATATTTGACAAACTTTTTTTATTGCTTTTATTTTTGAAATAAAGACAGGACTTTCTTACAATAAGACGATATGTTAAATATGATTCCAATTTCTTTAATTTAAACTATACATATAAAACAAATAAGTGTAAATTTTATAGTGAAAATTATTTCTAAGAGTTACTATTTTAACTATTAGTTATTAAAATATTGAATGATAATTCAAATTTATAGTCTTAATTTTAAATTTTAAAAATAAAATAAGATATTTAACTATAATTAACTTGTGGAACTTTATTTAAAATTATTTATATCTTAAAATATTTTAATATAATAACCATTCAAACTTGTTGATTTATAGATAATTCAAAAAATCCATTAGAGATTAAAAAATATATCATAAAATAGTTGAACAAAAAAATCACACCTACCAGGCCTTCCAATTATAAAAAAAAAAAAAAATTCAACTCCCATCATGGACCTGTCGACCTACTGTTTATCGATATGCGTGTACTTCACCTCTTTTACAGGAGGTTTTAGGTTCAATTTCTTAGCTTACATTTTTTTTGAGACTTTTCTTCATGAATAGAAAACAATCCTCAAATAGTCTTATTGTGAGTTTTAAGACTCAATTTTTGATTGATTTATGAAAGAAATAAAATTCACGTAATTTTAAGAATTGTTTTAAAAAGCCTTGGGTATGTCAATTGAATTTGTCAATGAGTAAGAGACTGTTTGGCATTGCGTTTGTAACTGCGTTTCATCAAATTTTGAAATTTTTTTTTTTTGTTAAAATTGAATGCGGTTTGTACTTTTTGAATCGTTTTGATGTGCTGATGTCAAAAATAATTTTTAAAAAATGAAAAAACATCATTGACATGTATTTCTGCACGAAAAACTATTTGAAAAGCAACCGCTACCACACTGCCAAACACACTCTAAGTCGATGCCATGTGATTTCTTTTTGAGTTTTCAATTTTATTTTGTTTTGGTCCACTATGAGGAGACTTGTAGAAGGAGAGAGAGAGTGTCAATAAAAATGGGAATCCAATTTTGGCTAGGTAGTGATTGTATAAGTTAATTTGTGGGCACTTCTATTTAGATTTATCATTTTATTTGAGTTTTCCCGTGACATGATTATGTGGTTTTTTCGTGGCCCCATTAGCATTACCAGGTGAAGCCTTGCAATATATTCTGAAATCTGAATCCTTTTTAAAAGTTATTTGTGATATATTAGTGATTGTTTTTTAAAGTATATTTTATTTAAAAATTTATTAAAATAATTTATTTTTTAAATTTTATTTTTAATATTAGCAAATCAAAATGATTTAAAAATATTAAAAAAATAAAAATTTAAAGAAAAAAAATTAATTTCTTTTTTAAAATACCTACATATAATATCTTGAAAGATTATAATTTTAATACTTATTTTGGCTTTGACAATGGTTAAAAAGAGAGGGTGGATTATACCTTAAATTATTGAAAAGAGATGTTTTGTCGAGATGAAGATAGTAGTTGCAATAGAGAAAAAAAATCAAGAAAAGAAGAATCAGGGTGGCGTGGAGGAGGTGAAGAGAGAAATAAAGGGAAAATAGTTTCTAGCAATCCTTTTTTTTTGTTAGTCAGTGAGTGTCTGGGTCAGCTTACGTACACCTCGACTAATCCACTGAGGCTCTAAAGTTAACGACCATGTAAGCCTCCAGTGACCGTAAGATTTGTGGCACTCGAACTGGTGATACCTAGAAAACAAACTCAGAGCTTGACCAGTTAAGCTACACTCCTTAAGATTTTTCTAGCAATCTTTTTATTCAATTGGTCTTGCATGCGAGACTTGTGCCTCTCGACGAACTATGTCATTTTCACAAATAAATTTTTAGCAATGCTATTTTGATAAATTTATTTTACCGCTATGCTAATTTTTTTTTAAAAAACCCTCTACTTTAACATATATATATATATATATATATATATATATCATAAGCAAAAAAGTGGAAAAAATTACAGCTGAAATTCATAAACCTTGAATGAAGTATCTAACTTTTGAAATCAAAAGAAAGACACCAAATGGTAAATGACTTTTCCCAATCGAATCATTGCTAAATATTTGACCATCATCCCCTTTAGAAAGCCAAGATTTTCTGTTGCCAGAATCATAATTACAGAATCCAATATTTTCTTACCAAGGAAAACCACAAGAAATCCACCACTTAAATATTGCTATCATTACACTATAATTCTCATATTCTTTGACACTCTACTAAGTCATCATTGTGCAAATTAGTTTATCCAAAAATCAATAGAAGATAACTAACAATCAAATCTTTAGACAGTGCTGTTTTTTCTAATATTTTTATTTAAAATAATATTTATTTATTTATTTTTAAAACTATACATTAAAACGATCTGAATTATTTTTTTTAAGAGTGTGGCATTCTCTTCCTGTCAGCATTAGAGCTCTACAAAAAATACTGAGTTGATAGCTTGACAAATCAACATCAATATCATCACACAACGACAAATGACCCCCCTACTCTTTTTTGACCAAACTCTCCTAATAAAATAATAATAATAATAAAAAAGTTACAAAAAGAACAGGATGTGGTAGAAAGGTTACTGAGCAATCAATAACAATTAGTACATTTAAACAGTAACGGTGGGTAGGTTAATTAGCATTTATCAACCCAATCTCTCTCACAATAACCGCACCATAAAAAATATTAAGAAAAAAACTAACAGCTCAAGATTTTAAAATCAAGAAAGAAAATTTGTGTTGATGAACGCACCAGATTAATATTTAAAAGAAAAGCACTTCCAAAAAATAAATGAAAAGAAAATAATTTCCACGTATTTTTACAGTTTATAGATAATAAGAAAACAAGGCAACACCGCACGACTATCAAATGCCATCAACTCGCCGTTAACCCCACTCACCGAGTCAAACCCGACCCGACAGTCATCAATCAATGAATCAACCCCGACTTGCTTCGTGACCCGACCTGCTACGACCCGACAAACAAGCATTGCTCTCCGTCCTATACCACCACCAGCGCTCTCATGAGCTCCTCCGCTGCCGGAAAACGTGCAAACTCTTGCTCCTTTCCCTCCAGGGAAAACCCACGCATCACCACGCGCTTCATGTACACCTCCAGCGGGACCCAAGCAATAAAACCGCATCATCTCGTTTCCATCCGCCACACACCTTGCGTTTTCCTCCCGCGTCGTTCCACCTGTTAACTCGGCCCGGGTTTTAACAATTTCTCGATATTCTTCAAAGCGAGTCACCGTTCTCGGCCCGTTTTGCACTTTGAAAATCATCTCTATTCGACCCGGGAATGATTTATTGCTCCAACTGGTGTGAAAGATGATATCCACCACATTTCTTGAAGGATGTCCGTCAGGCAGCTCGGTGAGGGCAGGGAAAACGGGGTCAGTGTTCCGGGTTGAGAGAGAACGTGGTGGGGGTGTTGAAACGGGGTTTGAGGTGGGTTTTTGTTGGTTATGATTAAAAAGATGGTGTTTAGGTTTTGATCTCTTGGCTTTGGTTTCAACAATGACATCTTTAGTCATTTTTGAAGAGTTTTTTCTGCAACTGGAGCTGGGTAACAAGTGTTTCGGGTTGGGGTTAAAAACATCATCAAATGCTCTCGACTTACATTGTAAGGACTTAATCCACCCGCTCGCCATTGAACGAGGACAAGCCGACCTGCAAACCAATTGGATCCTCTCTCTTGAAAAATGAAAATTAAAAACAAGAAGAAGGGAGAGTTTCTTATTTCATTTCTATATCTATGTCGATTTTGTTGGGTTAGAGTTTTTGAGTGAGGTGTTGATGTGCTTGGGGATTCATTTTCTTTCGACACAGAGGTCAGAGTTTTGTTTTTTGTGTTGTAATATAAAGAATGAAATGGAAGGGACATGGCGCGATATTAAATGGACACGGCAACTGGTTAATCTTTTCAAATGACGATAATGACCTAGACAGAGTGTTCTTTCTCTCTTCCTTTTGTCTGTTTTAACCTGATTTCCCTGATGTGATAAATAGACAGGGCAGAAAGAAAGGAAAAAGGCATTACCTTACCTTGGATTACAAAATATAATACAATTTCTAGATATTTAATTGGAGCAATTCATATTTTTTGTATTTTTTGTTCATTTTTTATTCTCAGACATTATTTTAAAATTCAGCGTTCTTTGACCAATTTAATGACTGATTTCTTATATTTAGTTAAAGAAAAATAAAATTCAATAAAAGAGTATTAAAGTGTAAAATAAGTGTTCTGGGATTGATAAGTGGTTTTTTAAGGATTATATTATTTTTTCAAGTGTTTTTAGATGAAAATAATATGAAAATAGGTTTTTGATCAGAAATCTATACCTTAATTCTTTAATCACCAAAACTGACTAGAAAAGGACCAATTGGTGAATAGTATGCACAGTATAATAATGAAAATAATTTTTTTTTTGTTATTTTTAAATTTTTTTTATGATTCTAATTTCTTTTTGCTTCAATAAATAAATTGCTAAAAATAGTATACACATTAATAGGATAAATATATCTTAAATAAAGAGATGCATTTTTCCTTATTTTGGATCGTTATGAGTCTTTTAAATGTTTATTCTAATCACTTTTTATTTTTATTAATGAAGTGCATAGCTCAAAAAAGCTTTATTTTTTAATTGAGAAAAATAAATTAATAAAAAAAGATTATACTAGCAAATTATTTTATTTTGATAGAATTTAAATTATTAATTTTTTTATGAAAGAAATATTGATATGTAATTAAATAAAAACAGCTTGAATCATTCTAAAATCAGATATTTCAATCTACATTTATTTTTCAGCTTCCTAGTTTAGTTTTTTATTTATGTCAACAACTCTACCTAATATTTATTTACATATATAATTTTTAATTCATTTAATTAAATGCTTGAGTTAACTTTTTGGTGCAAAAAAAAAAAAACAAAGATCTAACTGAAAAAATGACAATGCTCACACTTTTATTTTTACTTTTTTCATTGAAAGATAATTTTTAATTTCACTCTCAACCTTTCACGATCAAGATAACTATTGTTTCTCTATTTAATTTTTGCTATTAAAAGAGATTTGATTTGCCTGATTTGTTTTTTTTTACTACTTGTATAAATTTTAAGTTTTGAATCGAGGAAGGTTATAAAGGTTTTTAAAGCTAATTAAGTATCTAATTCAAAGTGTGGTAGATATTTTTTTTCTGTTTGTATTTAAATAATATTTTTTTATTTTTTAAAATAAAATTTTAATATTAAATTATCAAAATAATTAAAAATATATATAAAAGATTAATTTTTTTTTAAAAAAAAAGACAGTATAATTAACCGCAGTCACGTACACCGGCAGACTGGCTTGATTTCGCAGCTTTTCATTTAAGGTAACATAGGGGAAGCTGATATATTTTTTCCCCTACCAGTGTCATATCAGTCATTTTCTCTTCTTCTCTTCTTGGTAAATCCCACGGTGACAATATTTGCCTCTTGTTTCTTTAGGGTTGTTTAAAATTCACAATCAGTTTTCATGTCAGCGTACCATCCATCGATCTGCCCTAATCAAAATCTTAATTATTTTGCATCAGTATAGTCTAAATTAGTTAGCACTCCATCCTGTCAAGTCATTTTCCATTTAAGGCTACCTCTCTCTCCCACCTCGTTTTGTATACTTTGCGTTTCGTTTTGCTTTCTTTCTCCTTCGAATCGAAGCTACACCAGCTATTCCCTACTGTAGTGCAGTTTCTCTTTAAAATATATTAAAATAATTTTCGTATTAATAAATCAACATCATGGCAACCCTAAATAGGCTTTATAACATCTCCGAGTAGCCATGAAGAGTCAAATTAATAAAATAATAATTAAAATAGCATAAATATAGTTTTTTTTATTACGTATATTCTAATGAAAAAAAAACGATTTAAAAAACTAATTGTACTGGATTGGAGAAATAAATACTTTATTTTTCTTTAAGGAGCTTGATGTCGTTATTTTTACACATAGCTGCATTTAATTGATTTATTTTTTGTTTGTCTCACTTTGGTTAGTTTTTTTTTAAAGATACATAGGAATAATATTTTTGAAAAAAAAAAAGTCAATTTCACATTTTGTTTAGCACTCAAAACGAATTGATTAACAAAAAAGAATAATTTTTTTTTTTTATTTTTGACTTTCCATTATTTATCACAACCTTTGGAGCTGCTCTAGCAGTGTTCTGGCTGAAATTCAATGCAATAAGAAACCCTAGGGGACCCCTCCAGGTTTTCGTTTTGTTCTCTATGCATTATTGATTCTCCTGTGAGCCGGCCTCCTTCAAAAACTAAAGGAGGGCTGCCTTGACAAATTGATCAATGGCCATTAGCAGTTTTTATGTCAAGGAATTAAATAATTTCTTGGATCGTAATTACAGGGAATTGCTTGAAGGATATTGCTCATCGGAGTAGGACCTCCATGAATAGGAATTTGTTTTCAGTAGCGATATTCCATTTTGCTTATATAGAGGGACAATCACATCAAATACCACGATTAGGGTGCTTTCAGACACTGAACAATGATGAGTGGGTTCTCTTTAATGATTTATTGGTTATCCTGAGATTAATCCCTTGCAAATAGATCAGACTTCAGAGATAAGATAGAGGACCGAAGAGATGAATCTTCTTTCGTTGGAGTTTGAATGGTACAGTGAGAATAGAAGAATAGAAAGAGAATGGAATATTAAAGAAGCGCTCAGATTTAAAACAATAAAACGACAACTTGTCCTCCACATTTCTTCTTCTTTTTTCCTTTTGGATTTTAATATCAAGTAGCACTATTAAATAATTTTAAATCTTTTTTTTTTATATATATACCAAATTCATGATCGTGTATAGAGAGCTAGACTAGTTTTTTTACCCGCGCTAAGCAATGAGTTAACTTTTTTTAACATTTAAAAAATTTATAAAAGCATTAAAAAGTAAAAACTCGATCCATGTTATCTAAAACACTTTTAAGACACTTAATTGGTGATGTGTTGAACAAAATATTTTTCTAAAAAAAATTAAGATATTGACACATCAAATTGATCCAGGTTAACCATGATTAATCCACGAAACTCGCGACATGGAATATGAGATAGTAATAAAACCATAAATTCATACTAAAACAAATTAGAAAGTCTGATTATAATGTACCTAATATAAAAAGGCTGAAAATGAATAAAAACATAGACAACTTGACTCTAGTAAACTTACATCGGAAGTCGGCACATTGGCGTGAGCTGAGGCAAATTTTTCTAGATGCAAAAAGAAACATATTAAAGCAATGTTAGGATAATATTCCAGAATAACATGAGATAAGCAAAAGAAGCAAAAGAAAAATATCAATGCACTTAGTGTTTCTTAAAAGCAAAACCCTAAAAGTCATCACGTAATCCATTATTTTGTGAATTTGACTAATATGTATTATTTGATTATTATTTGGCGATAATAGAGATAAAGATAATGGAGGTAATATGAAAAAAAAGACAGAGATAAAATTATGTTTGATTATAAAGATAAAGTAATTGTTTCTATATCCTATTTGGTTACAGTAGACAAGACATAATAAAAAATAAAAAATAAAATATTTAAACTATAATATATATTGTTGTCAAACTTATATATTTTAAAAAAATAATTAGTTTTATTTTATTTTTACTTTAGTTTATAATGAGTGTTGAAATCAATAATATTATAATAAACCTAGTTATAAAATCAGGACTAACTTAACAGGTTGACCCACAGTCTGGACTAGTTTGAGTTTAAAAAAAAACAGAGGGATGATTGACTCGACCTGATACGGTCAAAAACCTAAGTCAACACGGGATAAAACACGGGTCAAAAACCCGTTGATTTTTTTGAAATTTTTTTGGGTCATTTGGCTTGACCCTTCCAACCTCTGACATGAATCTTGCACCGAGTCAACCCCCAAGTTGAGTTTTAAAACTCCCGACCCATGATTTAGGCCTTGCCCTGGTCAACCCCCGAGTCGGGTTTTAAAATTATGATAAAACAATTTTATTCTTATATTGACTCAAGTAAATCTAGGTTCACCCTCTTGATTCGTAACTCGAGCCTTGTCCCGGGTCGACCCTTGAATCAAGTTTTAAAACTATGATAATAGTTAATTTTTTTCGTACGCTGACTCGAGTCAACTTGGCGCTCGTGACTTGAGCCTCGACTAGTGACCTGAGCTTTACTTCGGATCGACTCCTGAGTTTGGTTTTAAAATTATAATAATTATTATTTTTATCCTTACATGTTTTAGCTTGACAATTTGAAATTGATAGTTTTTTATAAGGATATTTTAAAAATGATAACTAATAAATATTTTCTCCAAAAATATATTATTTATGTACCTCCTGTTTTGAAAGTATATAAATTCACTTTAAAATTATATGAGAAATATATTTATTTTCATGTTTTTATTTTTTTAACCAAATATATTTTTATCTCTATTATTTTTATTCCTTTTTATCATCAAACAATAACCAATAACTTTTATAAAGAAATTCATCCCTTTAATAATTTTCCTAAAACCAATGGAAAACCTGGCTATACGTGGGACACGATTGCTAATATGCGATAGGTGGCAGTTTACAAATTCACCACGTCTACACTCAAATTTAATTTTGGATTCGGACTAGTTAATATTAGATTTGATTGAAATCGACGGGTTGCATATCAAATTTACACTCAAATTTTTTTTTTAAATATAGATGTTGGAGGTCTTAGAGTCGTTAATTTAAATCTGAGTTGAATTCTTCGATTTTATTTTAAGTTGGTTGGTTGAAAAAAAAAATTATAGTTGAATTAAAATCGAAAAGAATTTGAGTTAGATTATAATTTTGATATCCATAGAACGAAGACCTATGTAATAAAAATCGTTTTTTCAATATGTTTTGTTTTTTTGGACTTTGTCACATATTTGCAATTCAAGTTTATTGATTTGTTCTCCATTCTATTTACTTCATTTAATTTACTTTTAGTTCTTTGCTTTATTTAATTTGATTTTAGTTTTAATTTTGTTTATTATTCCAATAAGTTATTGAATATCCTTATGATATTGAAGCGAGATTACCCCTTCATTTGATAGGTAATAAATCGTTTTTTCTTTGCTCTATATCTATATTTTCTAAATTTTTTTAAAGTATTTTTCTTGGTAACACACCTATTATTAAAAAATAAATCTAAATGGTTCCTTTTAATTAGTAGTTAAAAGTATAATATTGCAGCATATAGTCCTAAAAGTTCTTTTACTTGTAGAAATGCTTAAAATGATATGTGATCCTTCTACTTTGTTCATTTGTTAAAATTAAACCTTTTTGCTTTAAATTTTGTGAAACAAAGTATCTGTTTGGGAATGTGGTAGAGGTTTTATTTCAAAATATTTTTTTACTTGGAAATATATTAAGATAATAATTTTTTAATTTTTAATTTTTTTAAACAAATAGTGTTTCAACCGTAATATCAAACACATCCTTTCATTTTAATTTAAAAGCAAGTTGAGATGCTTTATCCAACTCTTTCAATGTATGGCATTTATCTAAGAGGCTATTTGAAATTGCATTTTAAATAGCATTTCATTAAATTTTGAATTTTTTTTTTATTTTAATTTGTTTTATATTTTTGAATCGTTTTGTTATGTTGATATAAAAAAATTATTTTTAAAAAATAAAAAAATATTAATTGTATACATTTTCAAATTAAAAATATTTTGAAAAGTAAATACATCCCACTTTCAAATATTATCTAAATAAAAGAAAAAAACAATTAAAGAATCTTTGATTGGTGGAGGACTTAGAGAAACACTCGAATCCCCCAACTAAGATCCTTGGAAAAGACAAGTTAGGATTCACCGCATACCAAGAGGAAGATTGGTTGGTAACCTTAGGGGAATCAGTTGGTAAAATTCTTTTCCAACTGACTTTCTTTTCCAACTGACAAAATCAGCTGGTAATTTTTCATGCAAAATTTTACCAACCGAAAAAATAGTTGGTAAATATTAACAAATTCATCAGATAAGTCGAAAAAATAGTTGGTAACAAATTCAAACATGGCATCATGATGATATTGGCAATAACATAGGGTAAGAAGGCAAGTCTAAGGCAAATTACAATGTCTCACTATAAAATTTTTTAAGAATTACTTACCATATGAAAAAAAGCTCGGAAAGCGAGCAACTTGAAATTATAAAATTTGAAACCCATTGTGAATAGCTTAAATCTTGAAAACGAGAAGGCATTAAAATAAAAAACAATGCAATAGGCAAAAAGATTTGGAGAAAAATAAAATCTGAAACCCACTGTGAACTACAATTGGAAACAAATCTAACTAATCCAAACCCATAAAAAATAATAAACAAAATAATCATGCACCCTATCCAAGAGGCCCTAAAATCTAAGATACATAAATAAAAGGTTATTTTGTGTTTGAAATAACAGTTAATCAACATGTTTAAGTATTTGAATTTCTTCTTCTTAATATAAGGAACTCCAAGTTTATGATATAAGTTTGAATACTTACAAAAATAGTCTCAATCGAGGGATTTAAAGACCATCCGATGATAAAGTCAATACATTTATGGAAAGAAATTAAATGACTTAAAAAAGCCTTAAATTAAAGGAAAAAAAAGATATTTGTTCTTGATTTTTAAGTTGGTTAATGCTTTAAAATCTATATATTTTTATCTTAAAAGATAAAAAGTTTTTTGAATCTGACATGTTTGCTAGACCCACGTTACCTTGGATTTGATGGATTATCAAGTTCAGGTTTTTTGAGTGTGACATATTTGCCATACCCATGTTATCTTGGGCTTGGCTAAATGCCAAGTCCAAATACTTTGGGTCTGACATGGTTGTCAGACTTATGTTATCTTACACCTAGCTATCTGTCAAGTTCAAGTTTCTTAAATTTATAATGTTTAATTTATATTACCTTGGACTTAATTGATTGTTAAATTAAAATTTTATGAGTTTGACATGTTCGCTGGACCTACGAATTATATATAAGACACGTGCAATGCTATAGAAAAGCCGAAGTATTAATATTGGTGCGTAGTAGTAAAATAAGAAGAAGAAGCAGTAGCTATGAACTCACATCTGTTTGTGCCAAAAACAAAATTAAAGAAAACAATGACTTTATTATTTCTTTGGAAGGTTCGACAAGGCAGAAGATATTCACTTGGACACATTTTTTTCTTCTGTTTTTTACCACCCTCGAGCCATGAAATAATCAATGCGTTTTTGGGACAAGTAATGCCAATGACTTCAATGCACCTGTATGAATCTAGCTCCCTCCTTCACCCCCATTAATGTCATATTATTTCCTGCACCACCTTGTTCTTCTACATGTCATTAAATGCCGCTTTGGGATTTTCCCTTTGATGCCTCGTTGTCAACCCATTTTTACCATTTCCTACCACGAATTTTCTGAGTAGCATGTGAACCCTTCGTAGCATTTTATTATCCTTGCATCTGTGTTAGGCATATTAGCAGGAATTTTATTCGAGATTGAGACTTGTAAGCAAGCTCAAATCTAAGGATTTATAAGATCAGCAACCCGACATCAACAAACCAGACAAGAATTCAGGTTATTTATGAAAAATGTACGTAAGAAAATAACGCTATCAATTAATTTTAAACATGAAAGAAAATGAATAATACAGAGCGGCATGTCAGAAAGGAAGGTTTTTTTTTTTTTTTAAAAAAAAATAGCAGCTAAAAAAATATATTCGAACTAGCAAAGCTGAAAACTTAATTTTTAAAATAACACAATTTTATAAAACATACATATCACACTTGCATGATCCACTTAAGGTCTTGTTTGTTTTAATTTACATTTTAAAAATGTTTTTGAAAAAAAATAATTTTTATTTTATGTTTTTCTTTCCTTCAAATTAATAATTTTTTGGTGTTTTTGGATCATTTTAATGCGTTGATATCAAAGATGATTTTAAAAAAATAAAAAAAAATATTATTTTAAAATTAACATTTTCAAATAAAAAATATTTCAAAAAATAACCACAACCAAACTCTCAAATACATTCAGTTGCGGCACGTAGATGAGATTAAAATTGGCAAAATTCCTTTTCGTTTTCCCCCTTATTTCTCTTTTTCCACCTTCTCCTCCCCTGCACCACCCTCCCCCTTATCCTCCACCGCGAAAAAGCTCTCTCTCTCTCTCTCCACCGTGTCCTTTCTCTCCCTCTCTTTACCTGCGCATCTTGAGGTCATACAAGTTTCACTTGCACATTTTATAGGCGCGCATGTGGTGTCCTACATGTTCTATAAAACCGTGTTATTTTAGAAAATAAGTTTTCAATTGTGATAGTTTGCGTATATTGTTTATGCTACTGTGCTATTTTTTTTTATAAAAAAAACTCATGAATGCCAAGGAACCACAAAAATACTTGATCAGTTGATGAGTGATTATCGGATCAATCAAAACATTTTGTTTTTGACTTGTCCAGATGGAAGGACTGCGATCATGTGATTTTTTAGGCCGTGGCCCTTGGGGATTTGGCAGGTTGGTAAGGGAAGGTTGGCTGGGCATGAAAAACTGCTATTTGTAGGTCCCGTTTTATGAGGCTGGTCCCCGTTTAGACCTACAGCAACTTCCATGACATTAGCCCACGGTCTACCCTACACCATTTGGGGTCTTCTACTCTTCTATCCTTGTAGTAGGGCTGTTGGACGCAGGTGGTAGTGGGTTTTAAAAATAGTGTCCTTAGAGATTTGGACCCTTATTTATCTGTGGTGAAGCCTGTGTTTGGTAATTCGCAGGTGGTCAATTTTGAGTTCTTTGAGTAAATCCTAGAGAGAAACCAAATTGAAAATTTTGTTGTTACCATTTTATGGTGCCGACGAACTTTTCTCTTCTTATATATAAAACAGCAAGAACGCATGATTTGACCCCAAATATTTTATTCTACATAGGAGCAAGCCAGGTAGTATAATTGGACCAGGAGGAGGTTTTACTATAGCTCTAGGACTAGGACATTTTACAGGGTCTGAAATTGATGATAGCTGCATGTTGTGAAGCTCTAGTAATTGTACGTTGCAAATAGGCAATTATATAAAAAAGTCAGAACTAAAAACCATGCTTATAAAAAAATATACAACCCGGTGAATGTAAACCATCAACCCAATTCCTGGCCGAGGCTACCGATTTTGTTTAATAAAACAATATTGTTTTAATAATTTTTTTAAAAAATCAATCATGGAGTTAATATATCAATTCACAAATTAGCTAATCAAACCTGAAGCTGAAGTTTAAGCAAGGTTTGTCATCGAATTGTGTTTTATGACTATGCTATAAAAAAATAATTTAAAAACCGAAAAAAAACATCTATTATTTCATCATAAGCTGTCCACTAATATTCATATTCCCCTCCTTTTTTGTCATAAAAATAAGTAGGAGGTCGTCATCCTAATTATGTTATGTTCAATTATAGGTATTGTTTGGAGGAGCACATGATCGAATTCGATTTCCGACATGTTTTTCCTCCAAGTTCGCTGATCTTATTTGGCCATGTTATTCCCTAACACCAGCATATTTGAGCACGATCTCAGTATAGGTATTTCTGAGTTACTTAAGAGCCCATTCAATCATTGATTCATGTGTTTTCTTTCGTGGTCAACGTATCATTACATTAGACCTGATTCCACTGATACTTATGCCGGCAAGCACCCGGTTTATTTCTTAATGATTAAGTATCTTTCATTTCCAGCTTTATTCAATGAGTTTGAAAGTGTAATATTAAAAATAATTTATTTGAAAATATATTAAAATAATATTTTTTTTAATATTAACACATCAAAATAATTTAATATTAAAGAACCAATTCAACCCAAAAACTTAAATTATCGGGTGAAGTCTCAAGATATAATTGATATTATTTTTTAACACACCTCTCAAGTGAAAGTCTTTTGAGCTTGAAATTTGTACAGGTCCACACTACCTTGTACTTAGTTTTTATCAAATAAATAGGGATAACGAGATTCGAACTTGTGACCACTTGACCATCAAGACTCTGATACCATGTCAAATAACCAATTCAACCTAAAAGCTTAAGTTATTAAGTGATGTTCCAGGATATGATTTATATTATTCTCTAATATCTAAAAATTAAAAAAAAAATTTGAAGTAAAAAAAAAAAAATTTAAAATATAAAAACAAATGAGATGATAGTCATGTCCAAAACAGACAGGAGGAGTAATAACTGATGCCTTAGGGTAATAGCCCACTGCTTTTCAAACCGTATATAAAAAAAAAGAATTTCATTCCAGTGGAGAGTAAGTTCTCAGCCCAGTATTACGAAGCAAGATAAGCTAAGGAGTCCCGTAATACATTCTTTAATTCTTGTTATGAAGAGCCCATACTTAAGCCCATTAATAATAGATACTAGCCGGCACGACGTCGTTAAAACCCATTCAAAAACAGCAACCTTACTGGCCCATTTTCTTAATGTTAAAGATAATAAATCAAAATCAAGCTGCCTTTTTATTTTTAAATATCCTTTTGTAAGAGACGATTACCTAAACAATCTAAAGTAACTGCGAGTTTTTTATATGGTGATTAACTGTTAAAACATCTTAATATATATATATATCTAAATATATTTTAATTATTGTATACAAAATTCATGCCGTAGCAAGTGTGGTTAGCGCAATTGTGACAAAGTTGAGGTGATGAGATCAAATCTTGTTGCGGTCATATATTTACTAAATGTTTTTTGTTTAAGAACATAAAAAGTGGATGATATAATTTCTGCTTTTTAATATAAAAAAAATAAAATAGGGTTATGCGGAGCCTCCGGGTCTGGCCATTTACTTTTTTCTTTTTTTAAGGTTTTTTTTTATACTTCAAAAAATATTTACTAGGTTAACCTACTTTTTAATTTTGATATGTTTCTCAAATACTATTAAAAAAAATTATTTGCATTTTAATAATTTTTTAAAACATAATAATACTAGTAATAAATTCTTGATGAAAAATCGTTTAAAATCTGTTTTTTTATTATTAAAATTCTTAAATAGATTTTTATTGTAATTTTATAACATTTATGATTTTTTATTTTTTAATTATATAAAATATAGAATACTATTTAAAAATAAAACAGGGTTAGGCTCTGGATCTAGCCATTCGTTTTTTTCCCTTTTCTTTTGGTTTTTTTTACATAAAATAATAAATAATGAAGAGTAATAAATTAAATATTGAGTGAATTAAATAAATTTTTATTTTTATAATGATGATAAATTAAACAATATTTTAAATTATTTTTTTTAAAAAATAAATAATTTAAAAACACTTGATTTTTTTCTAAAAAATTCAATAAGTACCTTTTTCTTCATTTTTTTTTTATTTGTTAGAATTTTTGTTTTGAAAAACTCAAAATTTTCCGACCTAAGATTTTTTTTTTATTAATCAATAAACTCCAAAAATGAAAAATCACATGCGCTAGGCTGTGCTGGATTCTTTTATCCAAAACGACGCCTTTTCATATCCTAAGTCCCTAACCTCTTCTAACGACCACAATCTTCACCTCCGCCACCGCCACATAAACACCACTCCAACTACCACAAATGGCCGAACCACCACCGACACTCCTCCAAAAAGTCCTGACGGTAGACACAAAATTCTCCCACTACCTCCATTCCAAATTCCACACTCGCCTCCCAATATTCTTTCTCCTCATCCTAGAAATTTCCGCTGACTTCCGCTTTTCCTTCCCAATTTCCCTCTCCCTTTTGTTTGCCCTTCCCCTCCCTTCCCTCCTTCCTTTCTTTTCCTCTCTCCTACTTGGTCTCCTCCTTGATATCGCCACCGTCGGCCTTGTCAAAATCCTCTTGCGCCGCCCTCGCCCTCCTTATAACCACCTCTCCTCCATGTCCACCCCTGTCTCCGCCGACCACTTTTCCTTCCCTAGTGGCCATTCCTCTCGTGTTTCCTTTGTTGCTGCATTGGTTTTTCTCTATAAGGAGGTGATGGAGGTAGCGGCTGTGGAGGTGAGGGAAAAAGGTGGAGTCTTTGGAAGTTGGGTGGGGGAAGACGGGAAGTTGGTGGACGTCGTGGTGGTGGGAGTTTGTGTTTGGGCAGTTGTTACGGCGGTTTCTAGGGTTTTATTAGGGAGGCATTACTTTTTTGATGTCTTCGCAGGGTTTTGTTTGGGAGTGATTGAAGGGATTTTCGCCTTTCGGGTTTTGAGGTTTGAGGATATTTTGAGGTAAAGATTTGAAACTTAACTTTTTTATTATTGGCTATGCAATTTGGTACAAAAGTTTATTATCTCAAGAATTGGAAGTTAGCATTTACATTAATTAAGTTGGATTTTTTCTGATAAGATTGATCATCATTTGGCTAGGTTTTGTAGTGTTCAAAGATCTATGAAATTTAAACAACGTGAACCTTAAAAAGTTTTGGTTCAGATAGTAGACAGGAGTAGATGATGGACTATGCTTCAAATAAGGAATGATGCTATCCATGATGTTTACAGAATGTGACTAAATTTACAAGTATGTTTGACTTAGTTAGATGATGAGGTAAGAGTTCAGTTACTTCTGCGTTACTTGCTTTTGATGAATTGATCAATTCATCTGTCATTGGTGTTAGGTTGTCAAGACCCATTGAGTTCTAGTCATGAAAGATGTTGGTTTACATGCTGAGTTTTATTTTCTGGTTCTTCCACTTTGCTCATGTACCTTCATGTCCAATATGGCAATGCGCGAGGAATATCATTCTTTTATTGGATTTGTGTTGCTGGAGGGTCGTCGTTGTCAATACTTGTTGGGTGGCTTGCTACTGAAACGTCACAAACTGGCTGGATTGCTTAATTTTGGGTTAGAAATTGATCATGCAATGGTAAATTTGGGTTCATGTAGTGCAATTGTGGGCATAGGGATGGGGGAAATCATGATTGTAGATTGACAAAATTGCAGAATGTAATTGTTAAACATGCAATGTAAGATTTTCCGAGGAAGGTATATGGTTTAGCATCACTAGATCTCCAGCACCGATAAACCAGATCAGGAATCGGCAGATAGAATTTTCATCTCGGCTTGCAAAGCAAAAGGCCCATTTCAAGCACAGTCCGCTCTGTAAAAATCACTTATGTTTAGATTTCAGTCCACTGTCATTCAAATCAATGCTTGAGCTGATTCTGAACTTCCTAAACACCTTCACCTCCCACTAGTCTTTGGGTTAGCCATCCTGATCTATGATCAACTTTTTTCAATCTCGTTTATTCTCGTTCTCTCTCTCAAGTTTTTCTTTCCATGAAATACCAACTTTACGGATGTCTTTTAATGTACTTCCATAGTGTACACAGATTGGTTGACAAAGCAGTAGAATGAAGTGGTTTGGTGCATTTGATGGACCATTTACTGGCTCATAGGGAAATATGACCGTAGAAGGGTTACCTATTATCAGCTTAACATAACTGCAGGGAACGTTACCTGCACTGCACTCCCCTTTAATGAATATTGTTTTTCATTTGTCAGCTTTACCCTTAAAGATGTACATTAATATAACTTATTTGAATTATATTGTTTGGATTTATTAACTAGCTAAAATTTGACTACTAATAAAGATGAGTTAAACAAGCCTAATTTTCCTACTTGCAGCACCTTTCGTCATCAAATCTGGTCAAGGTAGAAGCTAAGTGCTTGGAATGGAAGGCATGGGAGATACTTCCTTTGAAACAGATCATCGGATGGACCTCTCTGGGTTTATCTTAATGCCAGATCCATATTCAAGGTATCATTTTCTCTGATGCGAAGCCCCAGAATTCGAAGATGATTGGTGCGAATTCTCTGAACACACAGAAAACTGAAATGTGCTGCTGGCGAATGCCATTTAGCCAACTAAGTTGTGGCATTGTTTTGTCTCAATTTGCATAGTTCATTGGCCCTTTGGCATTAAATATGATTTCTCGATTCTCTTTAATATCACATAAATGCAATTTGGTGCTTGCTACAATTTAGTCATAATGGGATTGATGGAACTGGTTTAGTTGGGACCTTTACATGGTCATAAGTTGTTCCAGTAAAATAATGGATGACGCATGGTAGAAGCAACCGTATATTATCTGTGTTCAAACTTCAAACCCTCTCCTGTTTTGAGAGTCTTGCATCCACTATAATGTCGCCTGCCGATGCGAAACCTTTGTAGTGCATCCAACTTTCAGGGTTCAGAACAATAGTGCATGTATCTTTTGGGGCACAAAAACGACGGGGCTGATGCAAAGGTCACGTATATCATCGATGGCTAAAAAACTTTCCGGCTGTCCTTGACTGGCACATGAGCTAGTTTAGCTAGCTGCGGGCAGCCAGCTTTGCTTAATTTGGGCCAGCCCCTTAAATCATAGTTATTCAGTTTAGGTAATGTAACGGCCCATGAATGATGTCATGGCATACCTTTTCCTACAAACGCGAGGAAAGTAGTCTTACAACTTCAACCCCAGATGCAAGCACTGAACTGGAACCGGAACAGGAGGCTAAACTGGTGCTACTACAAGTTTAGGAATTCCTATGGGGTCTCTCATGGCTTTCATTTGGTTCTATCATCCGAGAAGCTAAGCAATTGCTCTAACTGATGCTCGAGATGCTGAAGAGATTGGTAATTTCTTACATTATCATAAACGAAGAAGAGACGAATTAACTCCCCTTATTGACTCTATGGCTATTGCGTATTTTCCGACAGAAGCTAAGCATTGTATTTCCAAATAATTAAAAGCTTACAAAGTAGTTAGCTCAAAGATTTTTGCAATCTAAAAACTTGCTTTTGTTTTTTGAATTAGCCATGATAAGGTAACTCTATCCGATAAGGTAATGTTTGTTGGTTGATGGATCTTATTTTGGTTTTAGTCAATCAGGAAAAAGCGCATGGAAACTTGCTGGATTAAGAATGTCATGATGAAAATATGGAACACATCCAGGCAAAAAGAGCTTCGATACTTTGAGATGTCACGCGATACTGACATCTGGTATCATTATTGTATGTCAGCTTGGTGGATATATAGAAAGGAGTTGTAGAATACTGGATGATGTTTTTGGCTAGCGTGACCCGAGTCATCATTGTTCTTGAAGTCCATTTCCAAGTATTGCTGTTGTTGAAAAAGATATGCACATGCATTCTTTTAATTCTGAATGTGTTTACACTGCGTTTTGAGTTGCAATCACATGTTGTTACTGTGGAATCTGAAGACAGAATGCCCCAAATAAGAAACGGGACAATCATTGATAGAGGCTAACGAGATTGACATTTGCCGATGCTCCGTCGGCGCTAAAACGGCCTGCTAGAGGAAAAATATGCTCGGATTTGTTTTGAATTGATTACACAACACTTGTTATGCATAAGCTATAGAAGACCACCAACAGGCAACAGGTTACAGCACTTCTACAATGGACATGAAACGTCAGAGTTTTAAGACTTCTTGAGTCCACAGAAACACCAACCCTGTCATTTTCTATACGGTATCGTGGGCCAATTGTCATTTCTCCGTCTTAGAAGATTAGGGTTGGAGATGATACATGGACTTTTTTATTTGCACTGTGTCGTCGAGGGCTTTGGTCAGTGTATCATGATTGGTAGATGGAATTAGCACGAAAAGGATGAATTCTATAAATGTCCCTATCTCTTATGTCATAAAAATATCTCATACAATTATTTAAATCTTCTTTGTATCATCAGCTTTTGAAATAAATGGCTAAAACAAGTACTATTGCCATTGTGCCAGGATGCATGAACTTGTTCTTGTTGACCATTTTGTGGCTGGTGCAGGTTTATAGAACGGCACCCTAGGCTATACATGTCAATGTGGTTGTTCACCAATGAAGTATGTTCCTTCAAGCTTCATGGACCGACCTAGAACCCGAGTCCCTCTGAAATGTTAGGCCAGTCAACTCTTAACATTTATGATGACCAAATGTGAGACAAAAGTTATGCTGAGAAAGCCTGTTATGGATCAGCATGATCAGTATCTGTCATATTTCTCTTCTTGCTAGCTAGTGAGTGGAACCCCAAGACAATGATGCGAATACACGAGGCTGAACTGGGTTTTTTTTGCAGTTTGTACGTATAAATACAGTAATTATTTTGGGAGTTTGGATGTGGCGATTGCATTGGGCATTGACTGGACTAATTTGGACATATTGTCACTAGCTGGATAATCGGTATCTTTCCATTTTCCAAAAAGTTGAAGGACCACTGGGAGGCCAAATTTGGGTTTTGGAGTTATGAAGGTTGGATTTATTACCTCATGCCTTTGCTTCTTTCTTTTATTAATTTCCCCTCCCTCTATTCACCAGTTAATTTATTTACCTGCCTGGCAACAATCGGATAACCTGGGCAGAGAGATCAAAGACTGCCACAAAATGCAAGAGAAATCCTGGTAGAGTTTGGAGGGATGAGGTCGACAGCGCATCATTTGAATTACTTTCGTCCTCTCTGTTTCGCTCTTTATCTGTGTGTTGTGTGACAGAGATGATGTGAGATTGTTTTTAGAGTAGATTTTGCTTTCTTTATAAGATGCATGCATGCATCTTTCTTTCTTTCTTCTTCTTCTTCTTTTTTAATTATTGCACTAATAATTAATCATGAGTTGATTATAACCTCAGTCCCTGCAGTTTTACAAAAGTAATTGGTCCTCATGACTTTTTAAATTGTTATTTAATCCCTATACTCTCCATTACGGTAGAGCTATCATATATATATATATATATATATATATAAAAGGGGGGCTATCGTTTTAAAAACCCATGAAAAGAGAAGAGAAATAAAACACCATACGAGAATGAAATGACTGAAATGTGAAAATGGCAAGCTTTTATCTTAACCAGTCATCAATGGCGATTGAATCATTTACTTTAACTCCAACAGAAATGGGAATCATTCTCAATAAATATTTGTTGTTTTTCTCCAACCTCTGTTTGTTCCCATAATAAATATTTGCGCGTGGAAAAAAAAAAAAACTCACTTTCTTCCTTTAGTTATTGTTTGTGGAGGCATCAGTGCCCAGCTAGTGATATATGCTGACATTGTTGTATTGCTTTCACTATACAGATGTTATTTATTGGAGTATTGAAAATGCCTTTAGCTATTCTTGTTTCGTTTTCACCTTTTACTCTCTCCCAGTTTTTTATTGCCAAGAAATGGAAATTTGTGAAACCAGCATAATTTATTAGCACAATAATCTTAATTTTCACCTTTATTTTTATATGATGATTCCAACCCCTTTTTTTTTTTTGTAATAATACTTTTTTCCTGGGATTAGATATATCGGTTGGATTGATCTACTTCTCTCATTGTGTTATTATATTAGGGTTTAATTTCTTTTTTCTTTCTTGTACATAAGATGAAATTAAACGAGAAAACTAGCTCCTCAGGAAAGAAACACCAGCACCTGTCAAGGATAGCAGCTAAGTCTTGCGGAGGAGATACCCAAATCTGAA
Source organism: Populus trichocarpa (assembly GCF_000002775.5). Classification (NCBI taxonomy): domain Eukaryota; kingdom Viridiplantae; phylum Streptophyta; class Magnoliopsida; order Malpighiales; family Salicaceae; genus Populus; species Populus trichocarpa. The sequence continues at coordinate 13,404,735 of NC_037287.2, read as the reverse complement.
AAGATCAGACTAATCAATAATTAATTATGTTAAAAAAAATACTAGTTGGAATTATAATTTCTACGGCTGATTGGCTGTACCAAATACCAATCCAAATAATAATAACGAAAACGTTTACTTAACTTTTTTTTTATGAGACTCATTGCAATTCTCAAAAGAAGAAGAAGAAGAAGAAGGAGGGTAATTATCACTCATTTTTCCATGAAACTTCCTTGAAATGTTCCAAATTAAATCCATTGTATTACAGTGATTTTAGTTTTTCTGCGTGAATTTACCTCCTGGATCTCCAACCTCATTTTCGATGAATCTAATTTATTGTTCTCATTGATTTGTCACTTTCACCAAACAGATAGCTATAATTTGGTCAAAGAAAGAAAGAAATGAAGAAAAGAAAAACAGAAGTAACTGGTCCTGAGAAATCATTTCGCACCCTTTAGTTTTGGGTCAAATATGCTTGCTAGCTAAGAAATTAAGACTGGAATATTGTAGTGGGTAATTGTACAGGTCCTATCTATGGCTCTGGATTTAGCACTCAAATAACTTTGTCTGTAGTTATTGGAGCTGCAAAATCTGCAACCACCGCCGATTCTAGAGGTCCCGGCCCCCCCCCCCCCTGCACGGCGACTCTCTACAAAATTCCTCCTTATTAATTTGCTTTCATATATATATATATATATATATAATTTTTTTTTGTTATCTAGTCAAATTGGTACTTCCATGCCCTCTGAGGATGGTGGAGGTAACCTTAGTACAGCAGCACTGCCAAACATTTTGAAGTATGGTAATTAATCAGATTCCAAAGATGCAGTTTTCATCACTTCCACGACTTCAAGTGCTATTAATTTATTTTATTGCAATTCAATTATGTAAAAGAAATAACCGATACTTAAGAAGTCATTTTATTTGATTGTTTATGCTTACAATTAGATAACTGATTACATGTCCTATCAAAGCATTGAATTTAGGAGCTCATGCATGTTTCTTCACTAGAAATTTATTGTTTCTTTTAGTTTCTTATAAACCCTAGATTTTAACGAGGGATTTTTTTTATTTTAACCTCCTGCTGCCTATTATGATAATTGATGATGAATCAAGGAATATTTCAAGATATAATTAAATCTCGTTATAAGTAAGAGCTAGTTGTTAGATGATACTTGATTGTGCCGGACAATCATTGTTGAATTTGTGTTTGGTGCAAAAGAACATGAATGGAATTGAAATAAAAGGTCTTGTACCAGTACATCGAATTAATAAGATGGAGATGACTTGGATGTGCCTTCAGCTAGAGGACAGAAATCTATGTAATGGGAGAGAAAAAAATTTAAAAAAATAAAAAAACTTTTTCTATTATATCCGCACATTAAATCCTAGTACACTGGGAATCTTAGAGCTCAGCCATTAATTTTCCTTCACTCGTGTAATAAATAAATAAAAATAAATAAAGAGGTGGGTTCTATCATGCATTTAGGTGCGGGGTCATATGGGATTCTCTTTTATTACAATATCATGTGAAAGATATATCATCTTAATATACAACTTTAAATAAAATGAATGATTTGTTATTCGACAAAGTCATCAAATTCTTAAGACAAATAAGTTTCACATTGTATAATGTTTTCCTTCTCAATTACCCATGAATTTTGATGCTTATAAATGTCATGATGATAAACTTTTATCACTAAAGTATTCAAATCCTTAAGATAAATAAGCTTCACGTTGTATAATGTTTTTCTTTTCAATTACCCATGAATTTTGATGCTTATAAATGTCATGATGATAAATATTTCTAGGTAAATTGAACTTCATTGTTATAAGATATTTTAGGATCATCCAAAGATTGATTAGTTGTTTTTATAATTAATGAACATAATTGTTGGTAATCAATATGTGTTTGTATATTCAAAGATAATAGATGTATCTATTTAGTACATATTTAATCACCAAATAAAGTCAAATTGTATTAGCATCATTATGGTTATTGTTTTGTGTATATTGTTGTATCACCTAAAGGAGATCATTATGTGAATATTTTTTTTTTGGATTTCTATAATATATTTAAGTTTTGGTGCAAAGTATTAATGTTTGAGTATTTTATGAATCTTTGTCGTGTCTGTTCTTATTTCCCTTCACTCGCATGATTCGTCTGTTCCAATATTCAATGAGCTTAATTTCTCTAATTGCTATTATTGACACTAGCAGTATCGAAGAAAAATCTTTCCATAAAGCTTATGAAAGATCAAACAAACCGAGTCTAACGTTTATGCGAATGAGTAAAACTAATAATATCAAGTTTGTTTTTCCCAAAACTGAAAGTGCTAAGGAATCTATGACATTTGTGGAAGAGCATTCTTAAACTGCTGATAATTCACTTGTTATGACATTAATGAGTACTTTAACCACCATGAAGTTTGATGGTTCTCGTACCATACATGAGCACATCATTGAAATGACAAATATCACAGTAAGACTTAAGTCATTGAGAATGAATATGGATGCGAGTTTTCTTTTGCAATTTATTATCAACTCATTACCTCTTGAGTATGGTCATTTTCAAATGAACTATAATACCACGAAGAACAAATAGAATGTGCATAAATTGCAAAATATGCTTGTTTAGGAGAAAACAAGATTTAAGAATCAAGGAACTCATTCCATTCATTTTGTAAACAATCAAGGAGCTGGAAAGATGGTTGGTAAACAATATAGAAAGGGCAAGCATAGACCACTCAGGATAAATGAATCTTCTTTCCAAGTTTGTAAGAAGGAACATGAGAAAGATAAGTGTCATTTTTATGGAAAACCTAGACATTTTTAGAAAGATTTCCTGAAATGTAAGGCATAGTTAGAAAAGAATGGTAAGCCTTGTGCTTTTGTATGTTCGAATCAAATTTAATTAAGGTTCCTTATAATTCTTAGTGGATTGATTCATGATGTACCGTTCATGTTTCTAATACAATGCAGAGATTTCTTTCAATCCAAACCACAAACCCAAACGAAAAGCTTGTCTATATGGGAAATAGAGTCAAAGTTCTAGTTGAAGCCATTGGAACTTATCATTTGATTCTAGACACAATATATCATTTGGACTTGTTTCAAACTCTTTATGTATCCTCAGTTTCTCAAAACTTAGTTTCTTTATCCAATCTTGATAAAGCTAAATATTCTTTTAGATCTGGGAAAGGATGTTTTAGTTTTTTTAAACATAATCGCCTTATTGGTTTCGGTATTATTTTTGAATATTTGTACAAGTTGAACCTTGAAAACCTTTTTGTTGAAACTTTTTTGACCTTACATCATAATATTGGTACAAAACATGGTTTAGTAAATGAACATTCTGCTTACTTGTGGCATAAATGTTTGGGTCACATTTCCAAATAAAGATTGGAAAGATTAGTAAAGAATGAAATCCTTCCAGGTTTAGATTTTATTTATCTTAATATCAGTGTGGATTGTACTAAAAACAAACAAACAAAACACATAAAGAAAAGAGCCATAAAAAGTACACAGCTTCTTGAAAATTATACACACCGATATATATAGACCTTTTGATGCTACTTCTTTTAGTAAGGAAAAATATTTTATCACCTTTATTGATGACTATTTATGTCATGGATATGTTTATTTGTTACATGAAAAATCTCAAGCAATAGATACCTTGAAGGTGTTTATTAATGAAGTTGAAAGACAAATAAACATGAAGGTGAGATTTATTAAGTCAGATAGAGGTGGTGAGTATTATAAAAGATTTAATGATACTGGACAATCTTCAGGTCCATTTGCTAAATTCCTTAAGAAACATGACATATATGCTCAATACACAATGCTAGATACACCACAACAAAATGATGTAGCATAAAGGCGTAATTGTACTTTATTAGATATGGTTGGGAGTATGTTGAATTATTAATCTTTACGTATCTCATTGTAGATGTCTGCATTAAAAACTACTGCGTATTTGTTAAATAGGGTTCATAGTAAGGCAAAACTAAAAACACTTTATAAATTATGGATTGATAGTTAACCTAGTTTAAAGCACTTGTATGTTTGGGGTTACCAAATGGAAGTAAGAATTTATAATACACATGAAAAGAAACTGGATTCTAGAACAACCGATGGTTTCTTCATTAGTTATCTAGAAAAATCTATAGGGTATAGATTTTATTATTCTAACCATAACACAAGAATTGTTGAAATTATAAACGCTAGGTTCATTAAAAATGATAAAGTTAGTGGGAGTGAAACACCATATAATGTGGAAATTTAAAAAGTTACGGTACAAACTCATTTACCTTCTACATCTTCTAAAGTTGTTGTTCCTCAAATTATTGAACAGTTTAACAATTATCAAGAACAATAAATTAATAATTATACACCACACAATGAAGATATTGTTGATGAACTCATGATAGATGAACCATAAGAAATAACATTAAGAAGGTCTCAAAAACAAAACAAAAAAGTTTGTTATTTCAAATAATTGGTGATATTTTACATGAGTCAGGATTTGATCGTGGAATTAATGATGATCCAATTTCATTTTCACATACTATTGATAGTGATAATTCTAACAAATGGATTGATGCCATGAAAGATGAACTAAAATCTATGGAACAAAATAAAGTTTGGGACCTTATTAAAATACTTAAAGGTTGCAAAAGAATTGGATGTAAATGGGTTTTCATGATCAAATGAGACTCAAATAGCCATGTTAAAAGATATAAGGCCAAACTTGTTGCCAAAAGATTTACTCATAAATATGGCATTGATTACAAATAGACCTTTCCACTAGTCTGCAGGAAAGACTCGTTTAGAATTATCATGGCTATAGTAGCTCATTATGATTTAAAGTTTTATCAAATAGATGTGAAAACAACCTTTTTAAATGGGGATTTAGAAGAAAAGGTCTATATAGATTAACCTGAGGGATTTTCAGTTGAAGAAAAGGAACACATGGAGTGAAAATTAAAAATCAATATATGGACTAAACAAACTTCTACACAATGGTATCTCAAGTTTAATGATACAATAATTTCTTTTGGATTTAAGAAAAACATTGTTGATTGGTGTATATATTTAAAGGTTAGTGAGAGTAAGTTTATATTTTTTATTCTACATGTTGATGATATCTTGTTTGAAACTAATGATCTTGGTTTACTTCACGAGACCAAAATTTTTTCTCTCTAATAACTTTGATATAAAAGATATAGAAGAGTCAACTTATATGACTAGGATAGAAATATTACAGGATAGATCACAAGAATTGTTACGATTATCTTAAAAGGCCTATATTAATAAAGTTTTAGAGAGATTTAGGATGAATAAATGCTCAACAAATACCATTTCCATTCAAAAAGGAAATAAGTTCAGTCTCATTCAATGCTCAAAGAATGAATTGGAACACAAACAAATGGAAGAAATTTCATATGCATCAATTATTGGGAGCTTGATGTATGCTTAAACTTGTACTAGACCATACATCAGTTTTGTTGTTGGAATGCTACGCAGGTACCAAAGTAATCTAGGCTTAGATCATTGAAAGGCTACAAAAAAGTATTGAGATACTTGCAAGGAACAAATTAAATATTATATACTCACTTATAAAAAAATTTGATCATCATGAGGTGATTAGATATTCAAATTTAGATTTTATTGGATGTGTAGATATAAGAAAATCCATATTTGGTTATTTGTTTCTTTTAGCTGGAGGAGAAATCTCATGGAATAGTGCAAAGCAATCTATTATTGATGCATCCACTATAAAAGCTGAATTTGTGGCATGCTTTGAGGCTACAATATAGATGAATTGGTTACAAAATTTTATTTCAAGATTCGGAGTAGTTGATAGTATCACCAAGCTACTAAAAGTTTATTGTGATAATTCTGCAACTGTCTTCTTTTCTAAGAACAAAAGGTATTAAAAAGGTGCAAAATACATGAAATTGAAATACTTTGTAATTAAAAAAGAAGTTTATAAACAAAGAGTGTTAATCATTAGCACCAATCTTATGATTATTGATCCATTGACGAAAGGATTGTCACCTAAAATTTTTAGCACTCATGTAAAATAGTGGGTATCATGGCATATAATTGTTGATATTATATCATGACTTTATAATGATTATGTATTTGACACTATAAGCTGATGTTTATGGTATTTCCTCTTTTCTATTTGGTAAACATGATTGAATTAGAATAATGATAACATGAATTGTCTTTAATAAAGACATTATTGTTGGACCAATTATGTGTTTTTTATTTACAGATCATGGTAAGTGAAGACTAATATTGTTGTACATGGAAGGATTTATGTCAAATAGATGATGTACAACCGTCATGAATCTTATTCGTTCTTACTTAATTATGATATACGTAGAGACCAATGTATGTAAAGTTTTAGCGTTACTCTATGAGTATTATGTTATCTATTTACTAAATCATGAAGAAAGATAATATTATACGAGTCAAGTGGAAGAATATTATAAGATGTGGCTACATAAATAAAATAATAGGCTATTAAATGGTTTAACAGAATATTAATGTTGAAACCTTATTAGTCAACTTTTTGAGAAGTAATTTTTTATTTTAATAACTGCAAACTTGATGGACGTGTGAATTAAGGAGTCTATTGATCCTCTCTCTACCCATAACAATTAGTTTTATTCCATCAAAACTTACATAATATTTGAAGGGGTTTGCTATGGGTCTAGATACTCTTTCTTTTAATGTTTTCTTTAGATATTTATTTATACATGAAAATCATGAAGTTCTAGATCATGGACATTAACATTTTATTTGATTGTTCATGCTTACAATCACAATTAGGTAATGGAGTCCGCAACTACTTTGTTCTTTTTAGTTAATTAGTGGGATAAGTGTCTTTTCTTTTCATTTTTTTTTTTGCTCAAAGTTTGTGTAACCTTAAGTCTAATTTGAATTCAAAGATAGAGAAGGATCTTCATCTTTCGATCATTGAAGCTACATTAAAAAGTCGATTATATCAAATATAAACGTGGTGAAGACAAACAATCATAAAAGGCGAAGTGCCTTCCAATTCTTGGTGGGCACCTTTTTTCTTCACACACAGGTGGAGCCTGTACAGGTAGAACATTCTTTTGTTTGCTTGTGTAGTTTACGTGGTGGTGAAACTTCGCACGAGCAAGGTAAAATCTCAAAGTGCGAAAGCTTGTTGAGATTGACCATGGAATTTAGATGGATAAGCTGCGTTTTCCTGTTCATTTATCAATCAATTATGATGCTACTTTGCTGACTCGAAACTGGGTAACTCATGATTAACAAGTTGAAGCTTTTCATGGATCTTGCAATTTAGACACAATTAATTGTCAAAACAAAGCTCAGAATCAAGATTGGTAAGGCTGCCCTTCAATGTCGCACTGATATATTATGATATTAGTTATTTTCTTGAATATATTTTAAAAAAATAAACAAAAAAATAGAAAATTCACTATTCATAAAAAAAATAATAACAATATCTCAATTTAAGATTTTTCTATCATAATTATATCTTTTTATTTATATAAAATGAATCTAGAAGCAGTAAAACATCAATTGTTACTACAGGAGTAAAATTACTCATTACTCCGTGAAGAAGAATAAAAATAAAACTCCCACTTCACTGTCACTTTAATTGCCATTCTGCCATCACCCTCTCTTCCTTAAGTACCGCCTCTCCCTCTCTCTGCAACACAGTTTCTCTCCTCCCTCAATGGCTTGCGCGCACACACACATGGATAACATAAAAACTGCAACTCTTTATGTACCAGCATTAATATTTTATACCTCAAGTACCCATTTTATGAACAACCCAGAAGCCAAGATCCACTCTTTCACCATTTTTCTCTAGAATTCCCTATCTCTGGTATTGCCAAACACTCCGTTCTTTCATTGATTCACTGTCTCTTCCGATTTTTATTGTTCTGATTATTTCTTTCTCTTTGTGTGCGTGTCAATGCAGGAAGTGCTAGCTAGCTTGTTGTGGGATTATCAATTTTTTATTTTTTTTTTCTGTTAGCAATAACAACTTAGCATTAATTTTTTTTTGTATGGTTATAAAAATGAGGGTCAAAGAAATGCATCCATTATGCTGCATCTCACTAGAGAGTTCAGAAGTTCGGAGCCAATCACCGGATGCAACGTTGACTCGAGCAAGATCGTTGCCGGAGACATTTTTCGGTGGATCTAACGGCAATGTAGGGAGGACAGAGGCGGGATCGAAGGCGACGGTGGCTGGAGTGTTGTACAAGTGGACGAATTATGGGAAAGGGTGGAGATCGCGGTGGTTCTTGTTGAAAAATGGTGTGCTTTCTTACTCGAAGATTCGACGGCCACCGGAGAGTATTAATCTGGGTGATGATGTTAGATTGATCGGAGAAATATCGACGAATCGATTATTGAGATTGGATAGTCGTGGCGGCAGTGGAAGACAGAAACTGCAAAAAACTGTTGGCCTTGTTCATTTAAAGGTAATATCATTAAATCGAAAATCAGAAATGGAAATCTAAAACTATGACCTTTAATTTAAATGATCAACAAAATGGAAGTGCTTGCTAAGTTTTTTTTTTTATTATTCATTTATCTATCCATTTTCTTTGCTGTGCGTATATTTTCTTTTTCTTTTTCTTTCTAGCGGTATTGGAGGAAGTGTTGCTGCTATTGGAATTTTCTTTTTAGATTTTCAAATTAGGAAAAGGATGAATTTTTTTTATAAGAAAAAAGATTACTTTTGTTATTGATTTTAATGCATGGATGGAGTACTCTGTTTTGGGTTTTGTTTTTACAGTTTCAACTGGGTGTTAATGTACAGTGGGTCACATCAGCAGGTGTTTGGGGCGGGGGGGTATGGAATGGTATGGCTAGAATAAGGTACGGTGTAGATCTAGGTAATTCCAAGCTTTGGTCACATCGACGGCCTTGCATGGTTGGATTTTAGCACCATCAAATGATCTTTCATTTCTTGCTTTTTATCATCGACTTCTTGGTTTTCACTCTTCTCACATCTCATCCAAAAACCAAACCTATAGACCTTATGGACCTTTTCTTATCTTTATTTTTGATGGACTTTTGAGAAGACGACTGCACTATGATAATATTTGTTTTTCCGTTTATAATTATATTCTGTGCTGTAAAAATATTCTTGGTTTAAAAAAATATGTAACTATCACTAGGCGTGGGCTTGGCTTATTTTTCAAGTCTGGGTTTGGGAGTTCATTTTAATTTGACTACTACTGTTTATAAACCGCACAAACAAAAAAGATGCTTTTATGCGAGCATTTTTAAGCATATCCTATCTCAGGCTTCTCTGGGGCAGTGACAAATTTTAGTATATCAGGGTCTTGTTTTTTGACCACGTCATATTGGGGTCTAGGTGTTGGTTTTTGGCTTTTGAGTTTCTACAGCTGATTTATAATCTTGTGACCAAAACATTTGTTCGTGTTATTACCGGTGCTGGTTGTATAACGAACTAGTTTAAAGGGTTTTGCTCCTACCTGGGTTAGTTCTCGGTGACCTGAAACTGAAAGGTGGTTGGATAGGACTCGGTTCAAAAGTCTTAACGGTTCCTCTTCTGGGTATGTCTTTTTTTTTTTTTTTTCCTCATAGTGATTTGCTACTTATCCTGGGGAGTCTTGTCCTTCAACGTTATAGCTTCTCCTTATCTAAATGAATCTTTGAAATTGAGAACACGTTCACTGTTCAAACTTATTCCAGATATTTGATTTTGTTTGTTGATTTAGTCATACGATTATTCTACCATCTTAGTCGTGATATTTTTAGCATTTTCTTATTTTACAATGTGATATGCAATTGTTGCAAATGTTTATCGGGATGTTGTCTGAATTGGTGTGGCAGATTTCATCATTTCGTGAGAGCAAGTCCGACGATAAGCGGTTTTACATATTTACTGCTACTAAGACACTTCATCTGAGAACTGATTCAAAGAGAGATAGAGTGGCTTGGATACGAGCACTGGTCTCAACTAGCAGCCTTTTTCCATCAAGATCGCTAAATGATAGTATCTCCCTTGTTCCAAATGATTTGTCTATCTCAACTGACAGGCTTAAGAAACGTTTACTTGAAGACGGTATCAATGAGAACATCGTAAAGGATTGCGAGCAGATAATGCTATCCGAGTTTTCTGAGATACAAGTACAAGTTAAAGTTCTTTGTGAAGAACGGTCCAATTTGCTAGACACATTAAGGCAATTGGAGGTAAAAAAACGACCATAACTTTATTGGAGATGTTTGGGGTGATATTCAGTATATTTATTTATTCTTACACATTATCTGAATTAATTGTTTTTTTGTCATTGCATTATCATGTTAAATTTGAAAATGTTGTGATCAATCCTTTTCTAAAACATAAATAACTTAATGAGAGGATGAATTCAAGTAATTGTTCATCTTCAAGTGAAAAAATACTAAGGTTGGCCAAACAAATCTTCATCCTTTTGACAATTTATATGACCCTAGCTTCTCTAGATGTAATGTATTGACTGGCTTGTTTCTTGATAAAACCCTTGGTTTTGTTGATCTCCAATATCTTCATGGATAAGGTAGCAGCTTAAACCTTCCTGAGTGGTAAAATATGCCCTCCCTGCTCTTAACATATGTTTTGCTTTCCAACCTCTAACTTTGAAATTTGTTTGAAAACTTAGGATCATAGTTTATGAGTAAGGCACATGTTCATAGCTATTTAAATTGAAAAAAATGTAAATTTCAGGTGGTTAATGCAACTTCTGCTGTTCATTTTTAAAACCTGACATTATCATAAAGTTTTGGAAAGGTCTGAATGCTTTGTAATTGATGGGAGTGTTATGGACAGAAAAAATTTCCTGCTGCCTGAGTATTTCAAATTATGAATAAAGAATAATTAATATATTCTGCCAAATATAGACCGATAGTATATTCACAAGAACATAGAGGTTAACATTTGTTGTCTCAGTATTGGTGTTGAGGAATTACTGACAAATTGCTTTTGCCTTGGCATTGCAAGTGATGAAACAATCTGTGGCAATTGACAAAGTTGATCCAAAAATCTTTTGAATTGTAATATTTGGTTCAATACCATTGATGGATTCTCTAATGTTTTTTTCCTATACAAAGTGGATTGTTGCAGGTATTATTTTGTGAAGTATGAATGCTTTGAAATAATCTTACATTGCATAACCCCAAGAATTTTTGTTTGTTTGTTTGTTTTATGCATGCAGGCAGCTAATATTGAAAATGAAACCTCAGGAATTCCAGATGGCGAATATCAATTGACAAAGCATGAATTTTCGAGTTTAGGGCGTGGAAAATATAGTGGTATGGGCATCTGATACTTCATCTTCTTATTGTGAACTCATAATGAATTACTAGAATTTTGTCTTTATTCTGATCACTGGAGTCAACTACGGATCCATTCTTATGTAGCAAAAATTGCAGGGTATCTAGTTTATTTTCTTGGAGTTGAAAAATATTTTAACAACAAAATGTCATGCAATTTCCATTTTTTATTTTCTGTTATTCGGTTCTCATGATTTCTTGAAAAACATTTCATTAATATTTCTGCCATGCTTTTTTTATTTATCTTTTCATTTTAAAAAGGTTTCCTGCTCCACAAATTTGCGTCAATAACTACATTTCCAAGGCTACTTTTTATGTATTCTTATTCCTGACATCCTATTACGGATTTCAGAATATAGCACAACTGAGTCATCTGATGATATTGAGAAACAAGAGCTTGAGGAAGTGTCAGACGAAGATGGAACCTCCTTTTATGACACAAAAGAATATTTTACTGAACTGGCTGTCAGTGGTTTGTCAATGACAGAAGTTTCAAAGTACTCTGAGAAGGATAGGAGATTTAATCAGCTTGATAATGAAGAGAAAATGAATGCTGAGAAGCGAGTTTGCAGTTCTGGATATCCAAATATTGAAAGGCGAAAAAAGCTTCCTGACCCGGTTGAGAAAGAGAAAGGAGTCAGTCTTTGGTCTATGATCAAAGACAATGTGGGGAAGGATCTCACACGAGTCTGTCTCCCTGTTTACTTTAATGAACCAATATCCTCTCTTCAGAAGTGCTTTGAGGACTTGGAGTACTCTTATCTTTTGGACAGAGCCTATGAATATGGAAAAGCAGTAAGAGTTATTATTGCTTTTAGTCTTGATTCATATTGAACAACTTTTTTGTCAAAAGACACATATCTAAGTGTCTGAGTATTGCGAACTCTTTCTCTGAGTATCTATGGTGTTTTTTTTTTTTTTGAATTCATCACTTTACATCTTGTTCTCTTCAACGTTTTTTTTTTTTTTTTTTTATTATTATTATATGACATTCATGAATTGTGAACACATTCTGGTGTCTATTATGAGATGGTAAACAAAAAGGGGACAGTCCATGGACAGTGATTGATTTTTTGCTTTATATCTTGATTGCACTCAAGTTTATGGTCTTTGCATCAAACATCGAGCATTTGAATTATCTATGAGTATTTGGGAATTCAAGGATTTCAGCCACTAAACTTGTCTCTCTTTTCTGTTCATGATGTTTCTTTGCTGTGATACTGACTTGTACGTTAAGGTTCCATATGAAATAATACTCGCCATTCTAGCATCTTTTGGGAAAACCAGTGCTCTCAAGTAAATATTACAGACTCTGACAGACAATATCTTTAGAATTCCATGCATTGCAGTTGGCTAAACCTTCTCATCATTTGATTGGCAGATGTGAGATGGTTTTCAGATAGCAATTAGGCTCTATAACTTGAGGGCTAAAGTTCCATATGAAATAATACTCGCCATTCTAGCATCTTTTGGGAAAACCAGTGCTCTCAAGTAAATATTACAGACTCTGATAGACAATATCTTTAGAATTCCATGCATTGCAGTTGGCTAAACCTTCTTATCATTTGATTGGCAGATGTGAGATGGTTTTCAGATAGCAATTAGGCTCTATAACTTGAGGGCTAAAGATGATCTTGTAATCTGGACTAAGTCAAGTAACTATACTAAAATGCTACCCATATATATTATTGGATTGCTGTTCGGTTCTGACTGTTCCGATGTGTTTTATTTTTTATTTTTAAATTTCAGGGGAACAGCGACCTAAGGATCCTAAATGTTGCCGCATTTGCTGTCTCTGGATATGCTTCCTCTGAAGGCCGGCACTGTAAACCCTTCAATCCTTTGCTAGGAGAAACTTATGAAGCTGACTTTCCTGATAAAGGAGTTCGTTTCTTCTCTGAAAAGGTCAGTAATCATCTCTGATTCACAACAGAACAGGGTGAATCGACTTAAGAAATATTTAAATTGAACTCACAGTCAGACTACTGACTAAGCTGTGTTGATACATGCCCTTTTATTTTCTATATTTAACAAAAAATCATGACATATATTTTGTCAGAGACTTCAATGAATGAATAGAAAGAACTTTAAGAAAAACATGACTGTGATTAGAATCCTAATAAATGCATAAGGGTTTGCCTGCACCACTTTCTTTTCCAAAGGGGAAATTACAAATTTTAGAAATTGTAACACTTAAAGAAAAATATATTCCAGTCAAACTACTATGCAGGGTTCGGGAGTAAATTTCTATTTAAAATTATTCAAACAAAATTGAACCTTGCTTTTAGTTCTTCACTAGGTGAAACTAGCCAAACAAAATGTCCTTAGGGAAGATATAGGACCTGTCTGGTCATGAATGCTTTTCTCTTCAGACAGAGTACATTTCAACGATATTTTGAGTTGAAACAGGTTAGTCACCACCCAACTCTCATTGCCTGCCACTGTGAAGGTAGAGGGTGGAAGTTCTGGGGTGACAGCAACCTCCGCACAAAATTTTGGGGGCGGTCGATTCAGCTTGACCCTGTTGGAATCCTGACCCTAGAATTTGATGATGGTGAAATATTCCAGTGGAGCAAGGTATGTACTTCTGTGTCTGCATCATGGCTAGTCAAATCTTTTGATCTTCTAGCTTCCATTTCTATTAGTATGGGGTGCATTTGAATTGACGCAAGATTGCTTATCTGTTAGGTCACAACAACAATCTATAATCTTATCCTTGGTAAATTGTATTGTGGTCACCATGGGATGATGCATATACAAGGAAATCGACAGTATTCATGCAAACTGAAGTTCAAAGAACAATCTATTCTTGACAGAAATCCTCACCAGGTTGGTCAATTTTGGAAATTCTACTTGTATGCATGAGATCTGACATGTATTTTAATTTTCTGATTAGTATAATGCTTTTCACTAGCCTGATCAGTGTACATCTGGTAGGTCTGCTGTCAACAGATCATTAGGATACAGCATTGGTCTTAGTTCTGAGTTATTTTCGAATATATAGTACAATTCATTAGTGTCCAGTATTTATAGGTTCAAGGGTTCGTTGAAGATGCTTCTGGTAACAAAGTTGCTTCATTATTTGGGAAGTGGGATGACAGCATGTATTATACTACTGGGGATGAGACTGGCAAGCCAAAGGATCGGATTCCCTCATCTAATGCCACCTTGCTTTGGAAAAGGAACAAGCCACCTCTTAATCTCACCCGGTACAACTTGACGACATTTGCTATCACACTAAACGAATTGACGCCAGGACTCCAGGTAGTGATGATGTATCAGCTTGATTTTCTAATTTTTCTTTTCTAGGTATGCATCTCTAATTGTTTTTTATAGCCATGTCTAATCCTGGGTATTTGATAACGGATTAAGGAGAGGCTCCCACCCACGGATTCCAGGCTTAGACCAGACCAGCGGCATTTGGAGAATGGGGAATATGAGAAAGCAAATGCAGAGAAACAACGGCTGGAGAGGAGGCAAAGAATGGTATATTCACTCCTTTTGATCTTTCTTAACTTAATTATACACTTCATTTTAGTGCAGATAAGTTGGAATAATTATAAGAATAGGGAATATGAGTTGAACTTTCTATTGGTGATGGAAGAACTTCTTTTTTTCCCCGGCTAAGAGTTGAACTTTATTACTATTATTAGATATCTAGTGTGACTTTGCTGTTGCTTGGGCTGCATATGAACTAGATGAGATATGGACTGTTAGGCCATCATATAATTTTTTGTTAGTTTACCTATCTGTTGCACTGATGTCTAGACTTTACTTCTACTAACATCATTTGTATCCTACTTATCAGTTTAGATCTGGAAGAAATCGTATTTAAGAAATTCTTTGCATGGCTAGATTTGAACATTAAGAGGTGGAATGAGTCATAAATCTTATATATGCACTTGCAAGACCCGTTGTCATCATACTTCATTCATTCTATGCAGTCAAGGAAATTACAAGAACATGGATGGAAGCCCAGATGGTTCCAAAAGGAAGGTGATAATGGATCTTTCCGCTATGGGGGTGGCTATTGGGAAGCTCGGGAGCAGGGAAATTGGGATGGATGTCCAAATATTTTTGGTGAATTCAATGAAGACCTAGTGGAATCCTCTGAAGGGCCCTGACTTATTTAGGTGTGTATTCTTCCAGAAAACTGCATTTTCACACTCCTTTAAATGCGGCTCCTTTGGCTGAAGAATTGCCATAGTGGATGCCTGAAATTTTTTGCAATGCTGCACCATTGTTTATGGTGAGACTTGAACCTAAAGCATGTACAAGATTCAATATGGAGGACAATATCCTAGTCTAAAAATGCATCTCACCTGTCTTGGCTTGCGCTTTCCCATGCCATGCTGACTGGTGTAAAGGATAAACAATGAAAAAGTTATGCATATTGTGATTTTAAATGGACCCCTCTAAGCTTAATTTTACCATTCATAGAATAATTCCCTCTGTTTTCAACGAAATGTCCAAGCAGTTCAAAAGCGGAAATCAAATCTGACTACAGCATATAGCTCCAACTACTACTATTCTTTTAGACCTGACCTGATTATGTGCTTGTTGATAATGCAGAAAGGGGTGTCCCAGAGCAAGCTGTGCACATTAATTTGGTCGGGTTTATCATATTCCAGCCTTTTTAAAAGGTTTTAGTCCAAGTTTGACTATGTTTTTCTTGTGGGCGCTTGAGGGGGAACTGGTTTTTGCAGTTCATAGAGGATGGATAGGATTAGAGATATATCTTCTTGTAACATTCTTAATTGTCTGCAATAAGGTGTTATTTTTGTAATGTACTCACTCTCTTCTGTGTGTTATAGTTCTTTGAACTGCACTAGCCATTGGCTAAAAAATTTATTTTGATATTTATTTTTCTTTTTTAGAAATAAAAGAAAAAGGAAATATATTGTTGTCATCATCCCAAACTCGCAACTTTTGGTTTAACAAATTATGTGCTTTTACAGGGCTGAAATTGGGAGAGTTGATTTTAGGTTTTAGCCCATCTTAATCATAATGAATATGTGCTTCAAACCTAATTTAGCTCATTCTAATAGAATTTTTTAAGGTGAGTTGAACTGTATATAATAACATCGTTAAATTAATATGGTAAATTAATAGTTCGTTTTATTTATAAGATAATACATAGGTTCTATTTGATATATAAATTAATAATCTCCTTGTGTGTGTGTGTGTTTTGAGAGAGAGAGACTAGACTTTTGTAAAATGACTCCACTGTTACCTTTTCTCTCTGATATCTATTTTAATTTTATTTCTAACTCTTTTTCAGTGCATTAAGAAATTTTGGTATGATATTCTTGTACTGCAAGAGAAAATTATACAGTTTAATTGTTATTTTGAGTGCATTTTTACGTGAAACATCTTTACGTGAAATTTTTAATCATTTTTCATAATGTTCTTAATAATTTGGTCATCTTTCAACAATTTTAAAGTTATTCTCCTAGGTAGTTCAAAAGGTGCTCAATATATATTGTACCATAATAATTCAACTTTTTAATTAGAACATGTAGTTGCATTGGGAAATCCAAGTCGATCCAACAAATTTTTCTTCTTCAAATTTCATTCTTTAACATTTTATTGATTTTAAACTGGTCATCATAAGTTATTTCGGTTCGCTTTTTATGAAGTTATTACAATTTTAAACAAACGTTCTAACATTTGGTTTGTGCTTAATTTTTACAAGCATATATTTTTATTATCATATTATTAAAAAAAATATATATATATATATTTTTTAAAAAGAAGTCCAATGGAGTCCACGACCCAAGTCATCGGTTTTACAAGCGATGAAGTTCGAGTCATTTAATATATTGTCATCTCAATATTCAAAAAGAAAAAAAAAAAAAAAGAAGATGCTATCTTGATTTTTTTATTTTAAACCATGCTTTCATTGATCACCTAGGTTGTATCTGAACCAGCCATGTCAACTGGGTTAAATAAAGTCAACTTTCATGCAGTTTACTTTTAAACTTGAGCTAAGTAAAGAGTCAAGTCGATAGATTTTAATGTTTTTTTTTTTTAGTTTAACGTGGGTGTTCGGGCCAGCTTGCGCGCACCTCGACTAATCCCACGGGCCCTGAAATTAACGACCATGTAAGCCTCCAGTGGCCATCATATGAGCAACCACATGACTCAAATCTGAGAGGGAGCAAACCTCTTGGTCCCAAGTTCTTACCACTGGGCTACCACCTAGATGGTTGATAGATTTCAATGTTGACTTGCTAGGTCGAGTTTAATAAAAATATAAAATAATTTTTTTTTAAAAAAACTCCATCTTTCAGTTTTCCCCTCTTTCGACTGAATCTTTTTTGGCTTTTTTCTTAAACAATTTTATCGTTCAATATTTAATTGATTTTAAAATGATTCTCATAATTTATTTTGTTTTGTAACATGTGAAATTATCATAATCTCAAACAAATATCGTGATGTGATATTTGGTTGATGTTCAATTTTACAAGCGATTATTTTTGTTATTATATCATTAAATAAAAATTAATTTTAAAAAATAGAGTTGTTCAAGCTATTAAAATTCATGATCCACGTCGCGGTTTAAAAAAAACAAATCAGAAAGTTAAGTCAATTTAATATATTATTTTTCTAAAATACTAAGAAAATTAATTTAAAAATAAAAACATTGTCAAACTGCACTTCCCAACACAAAAGTAGGCGAAAAGGGTGTACAAAAGTATAATATAAAACACTTTTCAGTGGAAAGTGGGCTCATCAACTTCGTCCAGTTCAATTCCCTCGTCGGCGAGCCTCTTGTCCTTGTAGACATACCATCTGGCACAAATCAAATATATGACAAAGTTCAAAGCACTCAAAATTGCCAACAACCAGTAGAAATCATGGAGCCTCCCTTGGTTTAGATTATCCGCTAACCATGGCTTGTTTATAGTCACCTTGTGCACTATAGTAACCAATGAAGAGCTGACAAAGAACCCTAGAGAAAGGGTGCTCAGAAACAGCCCTGTGCTCATCGTCTTCATCCCCTTTGGACACTCTCTCAGGAAGAAATCAAGCTGCCCTATATATGTGAAAGCTTCACCAGACCCCACAAAAAAGAATTGTGGGACCAGCCAGAACACACTCAGTGGGATCTCGGCCGTTGGATCATTAGCCAAACCATGTAATCTCGCGGCTCTCAGCCTCTTCTTTTCAGTGAGTGCTGCTGCTATCATGGCAACAATGGATAAAACCAAGCCGACTCCTATGCGTCTTAATGGGGTTAGCCCTTGTGGATGCTTAAGCACTCTTCTGGCAACTGGGACGATAATTCGGTCATAAACAGGAACAGTCAAAAGAATGCTACCAACAAAGAAGACCGTCAGTGATGCTGCAGGTATTTGGAAAGATTTTCCAATGCGACGGTCCATGGTGGTGGCTTGTGACACAGAAAATGTGGTCATTTGGGCATAGACAGTCCAAAATATCACAGTAGTAGCCCAGATGGGCAACATTCTAATTACCATTTTCACTTCTTCAACATCTGTTAAGTTTGCTAAATTCCACTTGTTTACCTTGCCCACTTCTAGGCCCTTGATCGCTGCTTTGTCCAGGAAACTGCACCGTATATGAAGAATACATAAAAGTTATGGCATGATCAGTGTATTATCACGTAACTCTAAAATTGCAAGATAACCCATCCATGGGCATGGACCGACAGATAGCTAGCTGCTGGGCCTCGTTAGTGACCAACACATAATTTCCTATTTGTTTTCTTCCACTCATTTTGGGTGACATGTACTATATTATATGTTAAGCCTAAAGGTATCCACTATCCAGAGAAGGTTTAAAAAAATTGAAGCTAAAATATCTGTCACGAGATAGCTGGGGGGAATGTGAACTGAAATGCTGAAGACAAAAATCACCCCAGGAGATTCGATTGGGAGACAGACTGGCTCAGTGGCTTGAGATATTAGTTTGGTTTTGCTGTAATTTGTTTTAAGTGTTTTTTTTATGGAAATATATTAAAATAATATTTATTTATTTTTTAAAATTTTATTTTTAATATTAGCACGTCAAAATAATTTGAAAACATAAAAAAAATTTAAAAAAAACTAAATTTTTTTAATTTTTTAAAAATACTTTTGAAATACAAAAACAAACTAACTGTAATATTTAGAAATGCATTAGTTTTTGTGCTTGAAAGCATTTTAAAAATATATTTGACTTGAAAAACATTGTATTGATATTTTTTAATGTTTTTTAATATGGTTTTGATGTGCCGATATAAAAAATAATTATTTTAATATGATTTCAATCAAAATTAACAAAAAAAAAAAACCATTAAAATACGTACCTAACATAATAAGTTATTAATATTTTTCAACTTACACGTTAAGAGTGGTAGAAGCTGTAGATCAAAGCGATATATACCCTCTTGGAAAGTTTGAATATACTATTATTATTATAAGATGTATGAAAATGGAAGCACGAAACCAGTCCTGATTGATTTGTATATGAATGTTAAGATCCAGATATTTTAGGGACTGGGCTTTAGGGATTTCGAGGATATGGATGAGTTCCTCAGTTAGGTCGAAAAGCAAAAACATAATTATTAATCTTTAATGACATGAAAGCTACCCCTTCTCAAAATCTATGTAAGTATGATAATAGTTATTTTTTAAAATATATAATTTTTAAAAATATATTAAAATAATATTATTTTATTTTTAAAAATTATTTTTGATATTAATATATTAAAATGATTTAAAATACCAAAAAAATATTAATTTAAAGTAAAGAAAAAATAAAAAAATTTCATTTTTTTTAAAAGCATTATTAAAATGGAAAAACAATCAACTCTCCATAAAATAGGATATTCTCATCATGTATTTCAAGACAAAATGAAATTAATTCCAATAAAAAAAAAGTTTTCTAGTTGAGTAGAAAATAATAAATAGTAAAAAAGAAGAAGTTATTAATGTTCAATAAAACACTAACCGGAATTGCTTGGTATGTGGCAGCTTTTGCTTCTTCTCCTTGCTTCCCTCTTCAACATCATCAACGTTGTAAAGAAGAGACACATCTGAAGGTAATTCCATGTGCCTTTTTCTCCAAGCACTCACAAAAACAGTGGCTATCTGTGTCAATGGACTACCCACCAATTTCCTGAACCGGTACCGCCTTGTGCCAGAAAGGAACACAATTAGGCCTAGCACAATAGCACAGGCACATATGCCATATCCCCATTCTCTCCCCAAATTATCTTGTATGTAAACCAGAACTGTCACTGCACAAAGTGCACCTAGGCTGATTAGAAAGAAGAACCAGTTAAAGAAATTGAGCATCTGTTTTCGTTCTTTTGGGTCCGTGTCATCGAATTGATCGGAGCCAAATCCTGAGACGCTTGATTTTAGACCTCCAGTGCCGAGGGCAGTGAGGTACAGGGCCAAATAAAGAACCGTGAGTTGTTCTCCGTTCGCAGGGATGCAATCTGTGTTGTCCACACATTTTGGTGGCCTGAGGCTTGGGACTACGGTGGAGATTGTCAAGATTGTGACACCCTGATCAACAAAAATTAATAAGAAAAATGAAACAAGTGAAGTAATGTGTTAGGAACCAAATAAAAACAAGGTTCATAACCTCCTACGACCAAGAAGAAAGATTTATAATAAAATATTGAGATAATTTACTCAAAAGGAAATATGAAGAGAAATCAGCTAGCTAATTAACGCGCAACAACAAACTTCAGGTGCAGGATAAAAGGGCGAAGCCAGTGCCCTGGGGACTAGGGCAAGTGCTCTACATGTGTATATATAGCTGTGTATTGGCTAGCAAACTTCAATTTGTTACAATTAACACAAAGTTCCCTGGCCACTGATGGATCATTAAAAAAAATGGTTCAATTAATGGTAAGTGCGATGGTCTTACCGTTGCTTGCACGGTGGCGAAGATGGCGATGGTGAGATACCTGTCGTGAAACAAAGGAAAGGGTTAAGAAAGCAGAAAGCAGACACTAATCCTGAATTTAGAAACAAATATAGCACAAAATAAAAGACCGAAAGTGCAAAAACTGGTTAAACCTTCCAAGAAAGGTGTCAGCAATAAAACCACCAAGCAGACAAAGCATGAAAGATGTTCCAAGGAAGTTGGTGACAGTGTTGGCAGAGGTAGCATTGCCCAGATGCATAGTACCAGTCAGATACGTCACCAGATTAACAGCAATACCAAGTGTTGTTAGTCTCTCCATTGCCTCTCCACCTGATAAAACCCAGAACAGGAGAGTGAGAGATCAGATAGATAGAGAAACATATACAGATAAGTAAGATATAAATATCATAGAAAATGAAAGAAAGCTGTAACCTAGAATCATGGCAGCACTGGTCCAGCCACCAGTTTTGGACCGCTCCGCAGGGCGGCCCTTACAGTCCCAGGCATCTGGGAGGGTCTTGCCTTGTGTTTCTGGAAGAGACATTGCTTTGATTTTAATGTTGGATCGAAGCCTAAGAACTAGAAATATGAGAGATTAGAAAAGAAGAAACTATGTTGCACATTGAATGCTTTGGAACTGCCCCTTTTTATAGGGGATTTAAGGGGATCTAATAATGTTAAAAATAAACAATAAGGTAGTTGTATTTTGGATAAAGTGAAATGTGTCAGCTTATGTTCTAATGAAAATTTATTCAGTAGTTCACTGCAGACTCCATATATATATCAATATATGTTCGTCTATATATATATATATACAGATTTAACTTGACTGAAATGAATAAGTATTTTTTGAAATTGATAAATAATAAATAAGATATAAATATTACCCAAATCTAATCTCAAATATATATTTAGATTTTTTAACATATATACATACTTTAATATTAGCATAAAAACACAAATATAAATAATATTTATCATTTAATCATTTAATATACATGTACATATATACATCTCATATATATATATATTATTTTATTTTTTATTAATTAATAAATTATACTAGATAATAAATACCTATTGAATATTCAAAACTTGATGAGTAATTTATAAATATTTAAATTATTTATTTGATAAATAATAAATAAAATATAAATATAAAAACAAAACTCAACCCACACGCTACCATTGTCATCTATCTTTAGACGAACACCCTAAATGCATATCCCAGTTTTCTCTCCACATGTTAGTGGACCCTATGATTTTGAAGTGGCAATTGCAGTGTTTGATTGGAAAAGTTTTTCTTTTGGGTGGCTGCTGGAATTTGGAAGAAAGAGATGGCAGAGGTGGAGAGCGAAAAAAGTTTCTTGGAGGGGCCAAGTTAGAATATTTTCATTGTTCAAGATTAGAATCTTGAACATTCAATTTCATAATTTTTATCGTTTTTTTTTATAAAGTTATTATGATTACATATTAGTGTAATTAACTTAAATTAACTTTTTTTTTTTATTATTTTTTTTTAATCAAGTTTTTTTTTATTTTTTTTGTTTGATTTAGAGTTGACCTCCATTATTTTTAATTTTTTTTATACAGGGTTATGTCAGCCTTATAACTAAACCGTAAATTTGGCATGCTGACTCGAATAAAATTGATTTTTTTTAATTTATTATTGAGTATTTGATTTTCTAGTAATTAAGTTTCTGATTTTTATTTTATTTTTATAAGATTATCCCGTTCTCATATAATTTTTGTTTTGTTATTAAATAAAATTATTGAGATATTTTAATAATATTTAGATAATATATTCTTATAATATTAACAAGTATTTTTTTTATCATTGATATTTTTTTTATAATTATATTATTAAATTAATCTAATTTATTCAACCTATTTGAATCAATAACTCAACCTAAATTTTTCTCCTTCCTTTAAAAACACTATCATAGTCCAGTAAAATTCACCCAGCCTATATTAAGTGCAGGTGTAGTCTTTGTGACAACATTATTTATTTTAAAACAAAATAGCCGTCTTTGCTATTTCGCACAGATAAGAACCCAATATGTAATCTCACCAAATCAGTGCTACGCTACCTCTCAGTAAAGTTTGCAGTAATCTCTTTAGTACCTTTTTTTTTTTTTTTATAATGTTAGAGCATCTTCAATAAGATAAGCTATTTAGAAAAGTTAAATTAGTATATAGTTTTTAAATAGTATAAATATAGCATTTTTTTATAAATACACTCTAATGAAAAAAAAACTATTTAGAAAAGTTAATTATATTTTAATATATTTGATATTGATATAGCTATTTATTAATAGTAACTAACTAATATAACTCTAATTAAAACCTCTTTTTTATATAAAAATATATTAAACAAATTTTTAGCTTTTTTAACCAATATATAGAAATAACTCTTCAACTTAGATTATTTTAGATCTCCAATATAGCTGTATCCTGTGGCTAGATATAAAAATGAGGGATGAAAATCATATCTTTTTATCTTCTTTTTTATAGCTTTTTTTTCCTGGAGATGCCCTTCATTAATGGTGAAAGAGTACCATCGTGGTGCAATAATTAATTAGCATAGGTAATTATATATCATCTTAAGTACATTGGTTGGTCAAGAAAGTATGCTATTTTGATTTTCTGGATTTAAATTAATGTTTGAGGGATTTTTTTTTTAATTTATCTAAATATACCAAGCTCGTGCTTAGGATAAGTATTTAAGATCGTTCAAAAAAGAAAGTTTTATTTGATATACAAAATCATTCTAGGATGACCTTTACTGTCGAACTAAAAAAAAATGGTAATTACATACAAATTCTGATATTTTATTTTTTTAGACTATTAGTTTTTCATTCTTACAAAATAAAAATTCTAACATATATATTTTAAATTCATCATCTCTCTTCATTATTTTTTGCAGAATTATTTTATTTACTTAATTGTTAACATTTTTAGATTTTAAAGGGTCATGACAGAGTCCAATGCGCAATTTTGTAAAAATATGCATAATTTTTTTATTTGCATGGTAGATTGGACTGCATTTTTTTTCAAAAGGTTATAAAAGCTTTGTTCCATGGAAGTCTAAAAAAGACAGCTTTATTAAAGTTTGGGAACATGCTCAAATTTGACACAAAAATTATTGCTTAATATATATATATATATATAGTATTTTGATTCTCTTTTCTGTTTAAATTATAAATTTTAAATTAAATATGATTTTACTAATTAGATTTTTTTGTAATTAGACAACATTTTAGGCTATTTTCATTGAATTTTAATGAAATAAAATTTTCAGAATATTAGACAATTTTCTCTATATGTTAGGGCTGTAGCTATAGAGTTTGAGAATCTCTAATTTTGTTTTCTAGATTTTATAAAACTTTAAGGATTGATGAACCTTATCCGTATTATATGTTGCGTTAATTGATATAAAAGTAAATCAGTCTATTTAATAGATGAAAACGATATTAACTCATGTCATCTTAATCACTATAAAAGCTGTAGAGGCAATGCAAAAAAATCTACCATAAAAATTTGATTGACAAGAGCATTCCATAGAAAACTTAATTAAGTAGATGGATCAATTACAATGGAGAGGTATAAACAAAAATCACGAAGAGAAGAGAAACGTACTTGGAGATTTATTTCGAGTTAGACATAACCTCGTACATAAGGTTCAGAAAAGACCATGCAAGGTAGTTAAAACCAAGAAACAATTTGAGAGAATCTATAGAATTCACTTTTAAATATCCATTTAGAGAACTATTTATCTATGTAGAGGGTGTTGATGAAGACGAACTTGATGGGGGTCGTAGAGCCTTACCAGAATAAGATAGACTATCACAAAATGAGCGCTAGAAATCCATCAACATTATATATATAAATATATATAAACAATATAAGTAATAACCTTATAAAGACAAGGATGAACCATGGAAACTTGATGTAGATGACAAAGAATATTTATATGATGATGGACAAACCTACATGATTAGAAAGATATTGCTAATACTAAAGGATGTAGATGATTCATAACGAAACATGTTAGTTTATACCCGATGCATCATAAATAATAACCTGTTTGATTTAACTATTGATAATGATAGTTGTGAAAATATTATTAATAAAAATACAATTGATAAATTTATATTATAATTATAACTACATCCCAAACCATATAAATCTGGGTTGATTAAAGTAGTAGCAGAAATAAGAGTAATACAGCACTATAAAAAAAGGTTGTTGAAGCCCCATTGTTGTTACTCCGTTGCCATGAGCCGCGTTATCAGCAAAAGCTCACTACTTTGTTTCTAACGCAATTATATATGGACGGTGGTGTTCTGCCACTGGAGAAAGTCACACATCCCGTTAGAGCGCACTGACTTCACCCAACATGCTAGAATGTGTGTTGCATGCACCAGCTCAATCCCTAAAATGTTTTTAGTTTCAAATTTGATTCCTCAAACCTTAATTATTATAGATCAATAAAATTAAATTTGATTTTGCAAAACCGAGCATCAAACATGTGTTGAAATTTTTCATTGACATTGTGGGATCCCTATATCCAAGCAACAATAAAAAAAAATTATCAAGTCCAATCTTAAACAAAATCAATGTAAAAGGATCAATTTGAAAAAAAAGCATTGAGAGGCCAAAAAGAGGACAGAATCTTTCCCCTAACCATGCAACTCAATCCCTAATGTTCACAAGGAAAAGGGGCTTAATACTTATCTAATGTTCAAATTTTACTCTTATAGCTTTAATTATTTTAATAAAATTAAATTTTATTAATTTTTATAAAATCAAGCATCAACCAATAATTGATTTTGTTTCTTCAAATAGTCAATACCAATCTAAACAAAACTAAATAGCAAAATCCAATCCGAAATTAATCTAATTTAAATGGATAAAATAGATTAAGAATCCGAAAAAAAAGAAAGAAAAAGGAATGAGAAAATCAGTCTTTAATACTTTTAGAATTTCTTTTCGTGATTATTAGCTTTCCTATTTATATGGTTTGTAGGTACCGGGGGTCTCTTCTCGAAGATCCATGAAGTTCAACGAGCATACATACGCTGCTTCGTATATATTCCTTTGGTTGGTTTCTGTCTGATGTTTATCAAAAAGCTTTTGGCAATTAATGGTCGTGCATCTTCAAGCCATAAGCACCACTGATATTTCGTGGCCTGAATCGCCCTAGCGGCGGCGCTTTTTCGAAAGAAAGGTTGAAGGTTAGACATTCAAATCACCTTTTGAATATTACGTGGGAGGGTGTACTTCCTTTCTCCTTTTCTTTGCTTTGCTCCTCCAATGATGATATCTAGCTAGTTCATCCATGTTTCTTGGAAAGGGCGGAAGAAGTTATCAGTAGATACTTTTTCATTGCAAACTAATAATAATAATAATAATATACACAATTACCCTACTAAACTCTGGGGTCTGTTTGGAAAGATTGTTGCTTTTAGCTATGAATGTGACTTTTAAAAAGTTATAAATTTAAAAGACGTGATATTAGTTTTTAAGTATTACCATACATTTAAAAGCCACAGTCAAAATAGTGATTCTCATATTGACACCAAAACAATTGAGAAATTCACTATTTATATGAAGTGAAGCTTTTTTTAACTTCAGATTTCTAACTTTTTTCTGATTTCAATTGCATCCTTTTATAGAGCTTCTTTTTTATTTTTCTTTTTTAGTTTTCTAACTTTTTTTTTATCTCTCTTTCAATTACGTCATAGCTAATTAGATGAAATTAGATTTGGAATTATGATAAAATACCAAATTAAATGTTAAAGGACTAAAAAATAAAACACAAAAAAAAAATATTATTAACCCAAAATACATTTCCATTCTTTACTAAAAGATCTAGCATGCTATTTTCTTCTTCTTTTTTTAATTAAAAAAATAGCCCTTTCCCCCCATTTCCCCTCCTTTCTTCATTCAATTTCCCCCCTAATTTCATCAATAAATTATTTTACATGAAATTTCAAAAAATGATAGCTCAAATGAGAAGAGTTGTACCTTAAAAATGCATATAGCTTGGATTTAAAATCAATTTTATGTCGATTATATGGACAGGACACCCACAGGTCTTAAAAAATGTATAAGCTCACATATGAAGAAATGCCATCTAAAGCTAGAGTAGGCATACAATTGACGAGGAAGACGGTTGTTTCAAATGAAAACTCCAAAGACTTTTGAGGTACTTTGTAGTGATCTAATACAGTCAAACTAGTTTCAACAATAGGACAATACTTGCATTCAAGAGATCCATTTGGTTCGTGTATGAGCATAAACCAAGTACGGTAATGAATGCCAACTTGTTTAAAATATGTATTTTATGGACGGAATTTGCCACCCCAATTATTTTAGACTGATTGGATTTGGATAAAATCTCTCTCTCAACTAGATTTTGAAACTGAATAAAAAAAATAAAATACATCAAATTTATTAGTAAAATTATAAAACCAGATAAATTTTATATAATGATTAATAAAAATAATAAAACAACGATTTTCATTGAAAAAAAGTAATAGAATATATCACTAAAAACCAGCTTCAGAAGAGCATATGAGCAGCAGTGTCAAGTGAGTTATTGAACCGAAGAGGGCAAGTTTGAGCAGTATATCACCGTCGTCCATTGCATAACCAGCTAGCATCGAACCCCACTAGATGGAGAAGCATATATTAGGCCACTAAATTGAGATTACTTGGTTGGCGATCATTCTGGTTTTGCCTTTCATGCCGCGAATGCAACTAGTTAAAACACCTCGGGATCTTTGATCTTTAGCAAAAGCTTGTGATGTTATGGGTTCAATCTCTATGCTACAAGCACCACTCATATTTCGTGGGCCAAATCGTCCTGTGATTCTATCTTGCGCGGTGGGGTCTTCTTTTGCCTATTCTCCCTTTTTTTTTTTTTTTTCCTCTTCGCCATTGACATAGCTATCCGCTAGCTCTTATAGTTCAACTTCCGGGTTTTTTTTTTTTTTTTTTGTTGAAAGGTTGAGGAAGAAAGAATAGAAGAATTACTATAGGAGCTGTTGAAGCAGTACTGTGGCAACCTAGTTAGGTTCCAGATCTATGGGATTACACATGCATACACGTATATCTTATGCACGACAACCATTATTTTAATTACTCTTTATATATACTTAATTATAACAATTTCATAATTAAGATTCTTATTGGCATCATTGACTTTTTTTAATTAACCAGTTGCTTTGGAAAGAAAAAAATTCAGCAAAAGTTAACTGTTAACAAAATGAAAGAGATTTAGCCGAAGTGAGAACTCTGTTTAAGCAGCCAAACAGAGCTAGCCCGTGACAGATGGCCGACTCCACAATTAAACACGTGACGCCTTCATGAGTCTCTGGGCTGAATTTAAGCCATTCACTTTCTATTTGTTTTTTCACAACACGACTATAAATGCTCCCTAGTAGTAGTCGAGGCTTAGGGGTCGACGAAGAAACTCTTTTTTTTTTTTTTTGGGGACAAGTCGACCCAGAAGTCCTAAATATAAAATAGCATAAGAAATCTAGTTGGAAAATACTTTATTGGTTGGTATCAACCCGCTTGTTGTTTTTATTTTTTAAAAGAATATATTTTTTAATTTTAAATTAATTATTTTGATGTTCTATGTCAAAAATAATTTTTTAAAAATAAAAAATTATTATTTTAATATATTAATTTCTAATACAAAAATAATCACTACCACAATTCCAAAAAAACACCCAATCTTTCCTTTTTCTTATTATTTTCTATTACAATTCAATCAATTTAGTGCTACTCTCTTGTACAGTTTCGAAATGAATGATAAAGTGGTTGGCTTCTCGAAAAACTGAAGCATATTTTCATTCTATAAATGATGACTTTGGATTATGATAAGATGGGAGTCAATTAATTAAAGGTATATTTTCCCAGTTTATTCTTTCAGGTTCTCCAAGAGCCAATCCTCTAGACAAGTGGCTGAATTATAGGTGTTAAGGACAAACAAAATGAATACATATATATATAATACAAAAACATTGGTTCGTCGATATTATTTCACTAAAAAATTGCTTATAATTGAAGAGTGAGAAGAATGAAAATAAATGCTGAAACTCGTCATACGTGTTTAAGATAAGTGGGGAGTTGTCTTATGTTTCATACATCTATTGTCGATTTTTGATGCACGATGTTGATTTTGGAAAAAGAAGTTTTTCGTGATACTTTGGTTTTAATTTTAATGATAACCTGAGGTTAAGTCATCATCATGGTCGGCACAAGCCCTCTTATATGTAATTAATAGACTTCAAATTACAACGTCGACAAATATGATGACAATTTGAACTAATTAGATGGGTTTTTGTTTCTTACAAGTGCTTGTACATAGATATAGATAGTATTAGTTGTTAGTATTGATAACTTTTGATCGAAAAACGTTTTAAGAACTTATATTGTTAGAAATTAATTTTAACATTATTAAAATTAATGTTTTGTTGAATCCAAATTAAAAATAAGATACTTTCACATTTGGAGTTAAGGGTTTGTTAAAAAATATTCTCTAATATAAATACTTTAATATAAAATATTAACATGATTAAAATTAATTATAGATGAATGAGAAATTGATCTTAAAGAATATTGATTATTGATTAATAAAAATTTTAGGTTTTTGTGTTGTTGAGAGAAAATCAAGTTTATTTTCTAGTTCATTGATTCAAGAAACAACTTTTTAAGAGAACAGGTAGTGTCGTTGGGATTTTTAGAGATTTTTTTTGCACGAACAAATATTTGCATCAAGTAACCAACAAACTAGCCTTAAATACAAAGAGTATAATTCTTCATTGCAATGTTATATTTCCTCTTTTTTTTTAGGTTTTGTTCACTATATATTTACATTGTTTTACATTTTGT
The DNA here is from genome assembly GCF_000002775.5 of Populus trichocarpa. NCBI lineage: Eukaryota > Viridiplantae > Streptophyta > Magnoliopsida > Malpighiales > Salicaceae > Populus > Populus trichocarpa. The sequence continues at coordinate 13,374,600 of NC_037287.2, read as the reverse complement.
ATTTATTTAATTTCATTCATTTGTATAACTTTCTAAAATTATATAATAAAGATAGGAAATAATTTGACCGCATAAACAATTGCTAAAACTTAAAACCGTCACCTCTTAAAATTGCACTAACAATAGGCTAGTCTTAATTTATTTAGGTTTTTTTTTAACGTGATTGAGTTTTTTCTTAGTAGTTTTGTTTTGAGCTTTTTTTTTTTCAAGTATATTATTTAGAACGAAACTTTTATTTAAATTTATTTTTTAATATTTGATTGATAATAAATTATTATTTTTATATATTTTTTATCATATAATAAAACAAATTAAATTAATAAATTTAACGGTTTAATCACACATTAATTAAAGAATCAGGTTAAGATTTCTTAACATATTTTTTTATTTTTTATTTTCACGTTTTAAAAAAATTATGTCCAAACCACAGTAAAAAAAAGCACGACGTGCGATTCAACTAGTTACTATCTAATTAAAAAGAACGCAACGCATCCTATTTTCCGTAAAATATGATCCTAAACTCTTCGATTCCAAAAAGGAACGAGGAGGTTGTTTATACCTTGGATGCGACTTTGTATAGAACACCCTATCTCCGGAGGAGGCATCAAGTGGGGGGAAATCAGCTTCAGTACTTCAATTATTGTAAGACAGATTGTGTCTTAGTCAATGTTTGACATGTTTCTTTGGTCACAAAACATTGCAACCAAAATAAGCTTTCTATAAATAAAACAGAGTGGCTAGCAAAATCTGTGATTACCACAAATTAAGCACGTCATTGTTGACGAGTGATCATAAGAGTGGAGGACGCTCGCTCTCCTCATGGCCAGCTACAAGATCAGGATTTATATGGCATGTGGAAAGCGGAAAGCATGATATTGAAAATGACAAGTCAATAATCTCCCACCATCAAAAGCTGGTTTTTTTTTTAAATGCGGTGGGCTGGAGGTGATTGAAACCCTAATAGAAAATACATCTTGTCTGCGTGCGTACCTTATTTCTGTTTCATGCAAGTAAATGTCAATCTTGAATCTTCATTTCTCATCAGGAAATTACATGTTGTTGGTGCCAATCTCGAGCCTTCGCTTCACAGCAATGACACATAATTAATTTCAAGACTAAAAATCATGTGTTAAAGCTCAAGTTTGTCTACTTTATCAACGAGAAACCACTTCCAAGAGTTTATATGATAAATTAAATTTCTAAAATATATTTAACGAGAAACCACTTCCAAGAGTTTATATGATAAATTAAATTTCTAAAATATATTTAAACTGGCTCTTTGATTGCTTTTGAACGAAACCCCAATAAAAATACAGTGGTACTGAACATTATTGATCTGTTTCTGTAAGGAAAATGTAATCTATCTCGATTCTTTTTTCACTTCCCACATGAAATCACATGTTAACATTGATCATGATCATGCTCGAGCCTTCACTTCACAATTTCAAAACTTGTACTGAAAGCTCAGATTCTCTACCTTGTTATGGAGAAACAACTTTACAAAGGTGATATGATTCGTTATATTAAAATCCCAAGTATCTTTAAAGTGACTTTTTCATTACTTTTGAAAAATTTAAGTTGGAAGGAAGCTGGGGGTAATTTTTTTTTATTATTATTGTATATGGTTTTATTGATCTAACTTCTCCAAAAGAGTTGGATACATGATACATTGTTTTTGGTGCAAGCAGGTTGCGAGGTCAAAAGATTAACCTTGTCCCTCTCGCTCTCTATGTTTTTTTTTCCCTTTTTTTTATTATTAATTAGCCTTGAATTTGACATGTTCTCTTTGAAAATGTACAAGTAAAAACAAGAAATACACTCTTTGAGCCCAGAGAAGTGGGCTTTTATTAAATTCATGGTCCGTTACTGCCAATTCTATAGGGCTGGAAATTCATACATAACACCAGTTATGGATCAAGGCACTTCGGGCCACGTCCAGTCCAATCGATGAAGTGGCTTCTAACATTACGTTAGTGCAAACCGACAAGCGCCAATCATTTGACCATCATCCTATTTTTATGCCAGATGCTCTATTACGTGCCTGTTGGGTATTGAAATTAAACCTGTTTGTTGTTAAAATTTATTTATTTTTATTTTAAAATTATTTTTTTAGTGTTTTTAGATTGTTTTGATGTATTAATATTAAAAATAAAATTAAAAATATATATTATTTTAATACATTTCTAAACAAAAAACACTTTGAAAATAACTTCTACCACACTGTTAAATACCATCTTTTTCAATTTCAAAGTTTAAGCTTTCTAATCATCTAAAAAAAATATTTAAAATTCTCTAGTTATAAAAAAAAGTTAAATTTTTTCAATTTTATCCTTGTATTTTTTTTAAAAAAAGTTAAATCAATATAACTCTTGATGTTAGATAACATACTTAAAATTAAATGGAAAACTCCTCTCTTTTTTTCCCCTCTTGTTATCTTTCACTTTTTTTATTATTTTTATGGCATTTTCCCTTTCAAATCCCTTCATTTGATATAATATCTTATAAAAAAAATTAAAAATCAAAATAAATAATTAGGCTACTGATGAATCAATATTTTTGACACTTTTGTGTAAAAGCTTAAAACCCTGTCTAAAAAGATCCAATAACAAGGTGGTTATCCACTGATAGATAGGTATGGCAAGCTGCTAGATTCAATATACTTGGATTCGACTACTTGCTAAGCCCAAGTAAACGTGGGTCTAGTGACCTACTAGACCTAATAAACTTGAGTTGGACACATACGGAGCCCAAGTAAATATGAGTCAAGAAAAATACTAAACCCAACATACTCGAGCTCAGTCATATGTAGAGCTCAAGTAAGTGTGAGTCTGGAAAGTTTGCAGACCCAATTTACTTAAGATCGGCCATGTGTTGAGCCCAAGTAAGCGTAAGTCTAACGAATTGTCACACCCAACACCATAGGTTTCAGCCACTTTTTGAGTCTAAACGAACATGGATCTAGCAAGTTATCAGATTCACCTCCACTGAGCTTAGCTACGTGCCAAGGCTAATTGGTCTAGGGGTCGTTATAGACCCATGCATGTTAGGTTCATAAGGGTCCTTTATTTATTCTTAAGACTTTTAACATGAACTATTTATGTCATGAATAATTGTCTATCTATATCTATAGGTGCATAAAAGGTCTTTCAATAACCTACCACATTTCCATTTTATTGATGATGTGTAAGAAATGTTTATTCTTCATTAATAACATGTAAGGAGTTTTTATCCATCATTAGTGCCATAATGAAAAAATAACTCTCTAACCCCTCCACTCCATAAAAAAGACGAAGTTCAGGGATTATAAATACTCTCTGAACCACCCTGGTAAATAATCAATGCTTAACTAATTATCCATGATTTGTTCAATTCAAAATCATTAAACCTAAATTAATACCTTTTAATTAATATCAATTCCATATATATATATATAATTGAATTTCTGATATTCAATGAAGTCAAAAATAGCTAAGTGCATGTTTCAAAAAGGATTCTTTAAGGAAGGATATTCAACTAAGACAAGGTGCAGCTAAACTAACGTCGATATAAATAGATAGCGTTGTACTGATAGCCACCTCCAGCAAGAAAGAGATCCAAAAGACTTTCTAAGGTAGTAATCTTTCAACCAAAAAGTGAATAACGAAATCGTTGGAAAAATTCTTCACCTTCTTCTAATTATTTTAAGGGAAAATTACACTTAACACCCCAAGATTTGATCATTTTTTTTAACTTTACAATTATATTTTTAAATATTATATTTTGAATTATATACTTTGATTGCAATAACATTTTATATCCTCAAGAATTGACGCTAAAAAAAATCAACAAAAAAATGTGTATTTACAAGTGTTAAGTCTGCCCTGCCCATCTTAAATGCATCTCTCTACTATTTGTCATTTGCATGGAATCTATACTGCTTTGTATAGTTGTTTAATAAGATGATTTATTCTAATGTTGTTTTACAATTACAGGGTTTTAAATCTTATGTGATTCGTCAATGGGTTCCTGCATGTGGTCGGGGATTTCCAAGAAAAATGTCTGATTTTTGGAAATAATTAAGAGGGAGGGCTGATGTGAAGTGACAGTGGTGGCGGTAAGTATGGCTGACAATGACAATAAGGGAGAAATAAGGGAAAGACTAATTTTTGGAAAGTGCGATGAGGGAAATGAGTGTTCGACGGGGGGGAAAAAAAAAAGGTGTGGGGGAAGATATACAATGGGCGCCTTAGTTTTTGTGTTTTTAAAAAAATTAATTTTGCTTTATATTTTTGTTTTAAATTATTTATTTTTTTGTATTTTTAAATTATTTTAATATGCTAATATAAAAAATAATTTTTAAAAATAAAAAATATTATTTTAATATATTTTCAAATAAAAATAAATCCCAAGATTGATGTAGTAATAGATAGGAGGTTTCAATGGATAGTGTGTGTGGTCTTAAGATTATTTTAATTATTTTAAAAATTATTTTTGATCTGGAAAATATAATATTTAAAAATTCAATGCAAATTAAAAAAAGAAAAGGTACATGTGCCATCGTAATATTCCCTTAATTAATGCCAACAATGTTGTAGATTCAATCAAAGTAACAAATATTGTTTTGTTCTGTATTTAATCTTCTGCACAACCTTGTCAGGAATCAGTCGAAGAAGTTAGAATTTTCCAATGGATCAGGCTGGCCTTAATTTTCTGCTGGCTAGTGACTGCACATAATATTGACAAAAGGCTACCTCCGAACAGAGGAATGCACTAAACATAAACTTGTAATATATTCTTATCAGCTTCGAGTTTCTAAATACCATCATTATCACGTAAGCGTTCATCTTCTGTAGATCAAGACATAACCAATTGGAATCATGTACTGATCTGTGTGATTAGTAATTAAAGCAATAATTAAAATCAAATCATATACGGTTTGCAAGATGGGTTGCTGTCTTGGTCGAGAAATTCCATCAGACACAAAGCTAGTGGAGCTAAAACTGGCTCCACACGGTGTGAATGAAGGGAAAATTAACAGATGACGACAATGGTTTAAGTTAATATTTTTTCGGCTGATAGCATGCATAATTTCATCAAAATCCGCAGTGGAGCCCATGGGGTGGGTTTTAGGGTTGCCCGTGACACGATCCCATCTAACTTCCACGAGAATCAAATAAGCCAAGTTGGAAGTGTGTTCCTTCCCATAATTTATATAAAGGGACAAATTCCAAGTTTTGTTTTCATAAATAGAACACATGAAACACTAAGTAACAGTAAAAGAAAAAAGCAAACTTTTTGTTTCACACTGAAATCGGTTAAGAGATCATAGAAAAACTTTGCTGTGATTGAAACTATGGCTCTCCATTAATATCTGATGCGTTTAGCAAAAAACACGATCATTTTTTTTTTGTGGCACTAGGTTTATCTCTGAGAATTTATGTATGATTTGATTGGAATGGATCTTCTGAGATTCATCCATGGATAGTACTTCCATCGTACAAGTCGAGTTATGCTTAACCTTGTCAGTGTCAATTTATTTACCTTGTATGCTTATTTTATTTTGTTCGACTGATCTTTTCTGTTTTTGGCAAGCTCTATATTTTGCACCCTCGTTTTCATAATGAATCCATTCGAACTGTTAAGGGGAAAAAAAAAAACAAAACAGTGAAGGATTAAGTACAAGTCAATTGTAAAGAAGAAGCGTCTTGAAGGATGTGAGCTGGGAACAACTTATAATCATGAAAACCAATTTGTCCTCAGCAGTAGGATCTTGCCTAATATAGAAGGGATGTAAGAGATATGTACTGCCGCTCATGAAAATGAAGGTAGAAACGAATGGCAGTCTTTCGAAGGAAGAGAATGATGGAGTAAATGCTTTGTTCTTTAAGCTAAATATCCAACCCTGCACCACAGATGACATGGGACATGTGATCTCATACACAACCAAAGGATGTGATGCAGGGAGACGCTTAACGTTATTTCATGCATGAATTATTAAAAAAACCAGAACATCTTTATTCAGCACTGGATGCACAGGAATAGTGAAATCTTGGCTAACTATGGATGATCCATGGTAATGTTGCTAGGGCCTAGGAACATGGCAATTTGCAATCCCTAGCTAAAACACAATCATCCAAAAGTTTGCCTAAAATTCCACCTGTCTGCTGCCAGCTAAATTCCCAAGTCACACATGGGTGCATGGACTTCTTCAATTTGTTTTTTTGGCAGAAATTCAATATATTATTTTGTCTCAACATCAAATTAACCGACAGGACCTCCTTGAGCCCTATAAAAAGCCACTCCTTTGGTGCATATTCCCATCACTTAAAGTTCTCTCTTCTATAGCTTCTATTAGCTAGTATTCACTGTAGCTTCTAAATTCAAAAGGAGCTATTAGCTTTTGATAGAAATGGCTTCCAAAAGCACAGCATCAGTTGCTCTCTTTCTTGCACTCAACCTCCTCTTCTTTTCCCTAGTCACGGCCTGTGGAGGGGGTTGCCCGTCTCCAAAACCAAAACCAAAGCCAAAGCCAAAGCCAACACCAACACCAAGCCCTTCCGGTGGAAAGTGCCCTAAAGATGCACTTAAATTAGGTGTATGTGCTGATTTGCTCGGTTCATTGCTTAATGTCACCGTTGGCAGTCCCCCTGTAAAGCCTTGCTGCAGTGTCATTCAAGGCCTTCTTGATCTCGAGGCTGCTGTTTGCCTTTGCACTGCCATCAAAGCTAACATCCTGGGTATCAACCTTAACATCCCACTCTCTCTAAGCTTGCTTCTCAATGTCTGTGGAAAGAAAGTCCCCAAAGACTTCCAATGTTCCTAAACATATTGGCGTACGGCGCCTTTGCATGCTTTGAAGTATGTTTTCTATTAAGAATTGTGTGATACAAGGAAAACAGCTGCTTGTTTTCGCTTGTACTGTGCTTTATCTGTTTTTATTCAGCTACCACGAATAAGTTTTATTAGTTTTCCTTGATGTTGTATCATGTTTTTTATCCCATGTGAAATAAACGTTTCCTTTGATATCATGTTTAACGTGTAATATTTGCTCAAACTTCTGTCATTACAAATCCTTTGAATTAAAATCACCATAGAAGTTACAACTTCTCAGAACGGCCAGTTTTCCTTTATAATTACTGTGATACAAGGAAAACTTCTGTCACTTGCAAAGCCTAAACAAATTTCCATAAAAGTTACAACTTTTCAGAACGGGCAGTTTTCCTTTATAATTACTGAAATAACCATAGAATTTTCAGAAATGGTTCAGTTGGGTGTCATGACATCCAGTTTTGGAAAAAACAAACTATGATTAGTTTTTATGTTAATGTGTGATTATCGGATATTGAAACATACAGTACCGTATTCTTAAATTACAGTCGCTGTATAACACGGGCTGCCACAGATTTTATATAACGATCATGACCATCTTGCTTGCAAAATATTTGTACATACACACACACACATCATTGATTTGATTGAATTTCACTAAAATACATATTATTAGTATTTCCAGATTTTAAAAAAAAAAACATAAATAGTCACCATAAACACATTACTTCTCTACTAGACATTACAAAGTTAATCACTAACTCTCCAAAATGAGAATTGTCAGGGATCTTTTGTTTCTATGTGAAGCTCCTTATCTAAAAATTTAAGAAAACAATATAGTAATTTCAAGATTTTTTAGGTAGTGTAATTGTGTTCCACTTGTAAATAACAATTGCAATGGCGGCTGCGACAAGAAATTCCTAAAACCTATAAACAGATGTAACATTACGGAATGCAAAGTTTACAATACATGACCCTGTGTTCGTATTGTTGTATCCGTTGTTTTTTAAAATATATTTTTACTTGAAAAGGCATAAAAATATTATATATTTTTTTATTTTTGATATAAATATATCAAAACATTTAAAAATATATATAAAAAATTATTTGAAACAAGAAAATTTATTTTTTTACAAAAATGTTTTTCAACCACTAAAACAAACGGACCACAATGGATGTCATGTAATGTAATGCCTTTTTTTAAATCATGTGTATCACATCAAAATTGGGATAATTAGCTATTTGACCTACACTTCGTTATGGGTTGGATAATTTATTTTCAGCAAAAAAAAATGAATATGCAAACTTTTTCAACGCGTTCTTTTACAAAAAAATCCTAATCATAAAATTTGTGCATGTATTTAATTAAATAAATAAATAAGCATCTATGCTAATAAATACAAAAAAAAAATTAACGCATCTATTCAACTCATCTCGTTATGGGTTGAATTCGAACACAAAAGAATGAATATGTAGGTGTTATTAACGTATTTTTTATATCATGTAAAAAATATAGTTGTCAATCAAAAGGTCAATACTTACTTATAATAAAATAAAATGAAGATTATATGTGTTAATAAAAAAGTGTAAGATCTTAAGTTAATTTTTAATATAGTAGAAGAAAGAGACAATATTGTAATTGCTATAGTGAAATACCATTATTTTTTAATTTTGTATAATAAGTTTTCAAAAAAATGTGAAAAAAAAGAGAAAAAATTACAAAAGAATGAAGATAAGAACAAAAAGAATGGTTAATAAGTCAAGTGTACAGTGATAAATATTTCAAGTGTAAATAATAAAAAATAATAATTTTTTTTCCAAAAAAATGTAAAGAAAAAAAAGGAAAAACTAAAACAAAATAAAAAAGAATGAAAATAAAACAAAAAAAGTGGTGATAAATAAGCCAAGTGTAAAATGATAAATATGCCAAGTATAAATATAAATAGGGAAAAAATCTAAGCAAAATTATTTTTCTAAAAAAAAACCTAAAAATTTATAGATTTTCCACCAGTAAACAAAATTAAAATTTTTTACAATTATACTATTTTTACAGGAAAACATCGTTTGCTTTTAGTACATGTACTAATTATTTAATCTACGCTTCGCTGCGGGTCAGATTAAATTTTTTTAGCAAAAAAAATGAATATGCAGGCTTTTTCAACATGGTTTTTTTACAAAATAATAATAATAATAATAAATCAAAAGGCCTATAATTATATAAATCGAGAACTATTTGTGCCAATAAAAGCAAAACAGAAGTTAACATTTTTATTCAATTCGCCTCAATGCGGGTCAAATAATTTTTTTTCTAATACAAAGGAATGAATTGTAGGTCTTATTAACGTGTTTTTTGACTTCGGGTAAAAAATATAATTATAAATCAAAAGGCCGATGGTTACATATAATAACATAAAATGAAGATCATATACGTTAATAAGACGTGTACGATTTCAATTTAATTTCTTAAGTACTAGAAAAATATGACAATGTTGCAATTGCTATAATGAAACTTTTAGTCTTCATATAATAATTTTTTAAAAAGAAGTGTAAAGAAAAAAATTACAAAAGAATGAAGATAAGAAAAAAAAAATAGTATAGAATATAGATAGGCTAAATGTAGAGTGATAAGTATTCCAAGTGTAAAGAATAAAAAATAATGTTTTTTTCAAAAAAAAAGTGTAAAGAAAAAAAAGGAAAAACTAAAAACATGAAGATAAAAAAAATAATGGTGATAAATATACCATGTAAAGTGATAAATATACCAATTATAAAGAAAATAAAATAAAATTCTACATAAATCTGTTTTTTAAAAACAAAATCCTAAAAATTATAGGTTTATCACTGCTATAGTACCGTTTCAATAAAAAAAAATTAAAAAAATACAATTATGCTATTTCTATAGGGAAATATGATTTCCTTTTAATATACATTTATAACGATAATATCATTCTCCCAATCTATAATAACACTATATATTACTAGTGAAACTTTTGATATCAACTAATACAGAAAGATGCCACAAATTGATTGAGTGGCTTTATCAATATCTTGAAACAAGTTTCTTTTCCCAAGCTGGTACGTAGCAATTATAAGAAGCTACCAAATTATAAACATTAAATAGAATAGTACAAACTTAGTGTTCTAATTTGTTATCAATTTTTACATGACACGCATGCCTTTCTCTGGGGGGGCAGCAAGAGTACTAAACAGAGAGAGAAGAGAATAAAGGATAAAAAAAGTTATCCTTTATACAGGGAAAAAAAACGCAAGATAAAAATATCATGAATAAAAACATTGTTTCCATTAGAGTCTTTTAAAAGCTTATTTCCGAGGTTACTTTTATGTCAAGATGTTCAAGATCGTTAATTTGGTGTGTTTCGACCCAGCATGACATCTTGCTGTCGGATTGCTATCCCTTAATTTTCATCTTATTTATGGAAGTCTTTAGCTGCACCTGAAGTGGAGTCTTTCATCATCTTATATTGTCTTTGGTAAATTAACTAACTACTAAAGACAATCTTTTTTTCAAGGAAACGTCCCTTACTCTTTTTTCCTCTTCTGGAAAGGATTTTACCCACCAAAAATTGAAATGATCATCTTATATAACTGCTACTGCAGGAATGATGGAGTGTGTGCTAGATCTTTCCTAGCATGTCATTATTTGATACATCTTAGCTAAGCAATATGTCTCTTTTATGAACATCAAACAGAATAATCATTTTTTTTCCATTACTATCACACGTGGAGATTGTGGCAACAATTTCAAAACTAGTTTGATATCTTTAAATGCATGTCAAATAGAATAGATCATATAATCAGTCAATAACGAGCCAATAACAGGACATTATAAAAGCAAGTTTCAGTGAAGTGCCTTAATGATACTATCATATGGTATTTTAAGGGGTATTTGGACTGCAAGAAACAAGCTGATGTTTGAGGATAAGATATTGGATTGGAATGTTCAGTTTCAGCTTATTCTTCACCGTCATACACTTCGATTAAAAGCTTCGAGCAATAACTTTACATACACAAGTAATAATTTAATTAGAGGTACTGATGGTAATTTATCATGGACTAATAAGTAAAATGGTTTTGGTTTAGGAGCTCGTCAATGTTTTTTTTTTTATATCTCTATAGATTTAATGATATACTGATTTATCAATAATATCTAAACTATTATAAAAAAATCTTTTTTCAGAAAGGAATCGTTGATGCCGCTTCCAACCCTTTGATTAAAGTTGCTTCTCTTCTTTCTCTCCACTGCTGTGAGGGGGTGTGTGTGTGTGTGTGTGTGTGTGTGTGTGGTTATTAATTATGGTCTCGCATTTGGGATGGTGGGATTTTGTGTGGGTGATGCCTGATTCGGTCGATGATCTTTTCAAACAATGGTGCTTCTTTGCTCACGGGTCCATGCAAAAGAATTAAATAGTTGTCTAGGAATTTATTTTTATTTTTTTATAATCATCGAGAGTATATTAAAAAGACCATAAAATCAATAGTCAAAGAAAAATATAAGGGATATGAGAAAATAAAAAACTGATTTACTACAGCAGACAACAAAAAGACTGCCTAAGATTTCTTATTACACCACAATTTGATGCCATCAAAAGATCTTAAGAGGTCATTTCTTGTATAAGTGAAGTTTGAATATTGAGTATGCAATCAAATAGTAACCCGATGAAGGATGGTGGAGAAACAATCAAATTAAAGCAAAAAAAATAGTTGTCTAGGAATGATTGTCTTAAATAGTGCTATCATTTGAATGAGATAATTTATATCTTCTTATCTTTCACAGAGTTGCATTTTAGGGTCGCTATCTTGAATAGCATTTTGTTTTCGATCCCAAAAAAATAAAAAACTTTTCAGATTTTTTTATTGGGATAATGAAAAAGTTTATATATTTATAAGTGATGAGGTAGAGAATGAGTTGATCCTTCGAGCTTTGTTCTTTATAAATATTTTACTATGAATTATAATAATATCACATGTGTTTTTTTTCAACTCAAATTTGTTTAGCTTTTCAATTTCATCATTTCCAATTGGTTAGAATTGAGATCTGATTTAATGGTTTGCTTTAATTGGCTCTAGATAGGATTCTTGTGGTTTCGAGAAAGACAAGCCTGTTGATATTTAGTTTGAAAAAATTAAAAAATATTTTATTGATTTAAAACAATTGAAGCAATGTGGACTAAAATTAAACAATAGAAAAATACTTCACCCCTCTTTCTTAAAAGAATTAAGGACTTAATTTTACATTTAGTGGAAAGCTCATCCTAATTTTTTCTTTGGAACTCAAAATATTTTTCAATTTGAACATTTTACATTTATTTTTATGGGATTGGAATTTAATTTTTTTTATTGCTTAAATATAGGTATCCCACGATGTCGAAGAAAAGTTCTGAAATATGGTTGATGCTCGATTTTGAAAAATAAAATTGAATTTCTTTGATTTAAAATAATTAACGCATAAGGAACCTAATTTGTAACCTAAAACAACTAGGTGACTAGGGCCAACATGTAGTGGAAAAGTGGTTGACATGTGCATTACATGCGCCAACATGTGAATGAGGTTGTCGTGATTAAATGGCGTGTGTGGTGTCTTGTAGTGTTTGAATGCCATCTTTTTTTGTGGTGTTGGATGCATCTCAACAAGCCCTAGCTAGTGTTCCGGCACATGTATTTAGTGGTGGCACATAGATGTTTATTTTTCTTCTCCTCACTGTTTTCTCCCTCCTCACCTTGATTTTCAAGCAAATTATCTCAAAAATACCAAGGTGTCTTGTCATTTTAATGTTATGTTAAATTGGATCCATATTCTTTTGATTGCTATTTTTATATTTGTTATGTCAAATTGGATCCAAAAATACATTAAAAAATTCCAACAATCTATATATAATCATTAAAGAACAGAAAATTTTTTAAAAAATTCCTACAACATATATAAAATCATTAAATATCAGAAAAGTTATAAAAATTCCAACAATCTATATACAATCGTTAAAAAACATAAAATTAAAAAAATAATTAAAAAGATTCCAACAATCCATATACAATCATTAAAGAATAAAAAGATTTAAAAATAATTCCTAATAACATTTATACAATTATTAATAACAAAAAATATAAAAAAAATGCAAAACAAAGAAGGAAAAAGAAGAATTTTACCTTAATGTTGAGTTTTCTCGAGCCTGTGAAGAGAGAAAAAAAATTGAACAGATCATTAAATAACAAGAGAAGAAGAAAAGTAGAATAGAGGAGAAGACATACCTAAAAATGAAGGAAAAGACAATAGGTTAAGGAGAGAAAGAGAGAGAGAAGAGAGAGAAAGATGAAGATGTGGGATAAAGAGAGTTAAAGCTATAGAGAAAGAGAGAAAAGGAGATGTGTTTGTCTATTCTGATTTTAGGGATTCTAATCTTTTAATAGGAGTTATTTTATCGATAGTTTTATTGACAGTCAATTAAATATTAATATTTTTAATTTTTCATTAGTGTATCCTTCTTTGAAGTCTAATTGAAATTTTCAGCTTAATAAAAAAATTCAGAAACTTGTCATTTATCATCGATGTCTTTACCTTTGGAAAATTAAAAATTAATATTTAATTTTTTAATTGGTGTTTCCTTCGGTAAAGTACAACTAATTCATTATCAATTATCTATATAAATTCAAATTTCAATACATTTACCAAAAGTCTTAACCTAACAATAAAATTGACAAAATATAAAATGAACATGTTAAATAAACCATTATTTATTTCTTAACGAAAAACCTAGGTCACAAATTCAAGTTAAATTTCATCAATTTACAAATAAATATAATTTTTTAAAATCTCAAACAAACTCTAACATGGACAAATCATACATTCATATAATAAATTTTCATGAGAAAATGCTAAGTAAACACTCAAACAAAATATACATACTACAAAAATATGCAAGAAAAATTAATATTTTAAAATCGAGTTCAAATAAAAAATGAATAGTTTTACTTATTTGAAGTGGAGAATCTTCAATAAAATTTGAATCAGAACAAGAATGCTGACAAATTAAGTGTTGAGGTGGCTGGATTTGTAGTGGAAGGTTGATTTGTGATAAAAACAAATTTGGGGGGGGGGGGGAATGATGTTTGTTGCAGAGAAAAATGATGGGAAAAAAAATGAGGAAGGGAGAGTAGAGGGTCGTTCGTCAGGTCATAAATTAAATATTAGAGATAGATTTACAAACGAATTTAATCGACGAGTTTAAATCTATCGGTAATTCTGTCTGTAATCCCCTCAGTATATATTGTTTTTTCATCATGTCATCATACTTTTTGTTTATTTTTTTTTTCATTTGTTTTCCATTGTAATTCTCTAGGTATATATTAAAAAAATATTTTTGTCGGTGTTTACCGATGGATACTGTGAGTACATATTCAGTCAAAAAAACTCATCGCAATCCACCGACGAAAATATTTCATCGATGTGTTCGTTTGTATTTGTCAATTTTCTAGTAGTCCCACCCCTTCCTCAATTATCACAATGCTCACTAAATTCTTTTTCTTTGATTTTTTTTTCTTTATCAAATTTTTTGATTTTTTTGAAAATCCATCAATAAAAAAATTGATAAGTAAAATGGTTGAAAAATCATGAAATGGCAAAAAATTAACTGAATTGCATCAAAATGTTTTTTCATAATTTGGAAACTTCATAATTTTTTATTTTCTTGAAATTATATTGAAAAACAAGAGAAAAAAATGATAGATGACAAGGATAAAAAAGAAGTTGAGATTTTTAAAATTTCACAAGTTTTTAATAGATTTGTGACTGCAATATTTAGTCAAAAATCTATCAAAACAAAAAAAAATGAAAATTTGAGAAAACACGTGAGTGACCGAAAGTATTTTGATCGCAAATTTCGGTGCAAAATCAATGGGGTTTTTTCTTCTTCCAGTTTTCCTTCATTCATTCGAGTATTTCGATAGTGAATCAAATGATCAATGCGTAATAAATTAGCAATAATTAAAAAAAAAGAACATGATTAAGAAGTCTAAAGATTAATGTGGTACGTTAATAGAGCAAAATCAGAATTAATTTAAATCGTCGACAATAATTGAACATGAATCCACCATGTGGATGGTGAGATGGCTACAACATGCATGTCTTTATCTTCCAAAAGTGGTGTCTATTCCTTGGAGTGCTGCTACTTGTCAAAGTAACTGCTAAAGACAGTATCCTCTTTCATCAACAGCACCAAGACATATGTCAACCGCAACTCCAGCTCGTGAATCGAAAATTGTACTGTTTTTTAAATTATTTTTTATTTTAAAATATATTAAAAATATATTATTTTTAATATCTGTAAATTAAAATAATTTAAAAATATTTAAAATAATTAATTTAAAATTATAATAAAAAAAAAACAAGTTGAACATCGATGCCCATATATCAAGGGAAACGCGTACCTCGATCACATGCCAAAAAGAAAAACTGTCAATATTTCATTTCATCATATTCGACTTCTCAGCTACACGAAAAGGCAAAGATTCCATATTTTATTTCTTGATTGAAACTCTCCAATTACATGCTTATTGTTCAAGAATTAATGATGATGGTCATCCTAAACTTGTTGAATACTTGTTTCTATATGTTCTTGAGACATGATGATGCGAAAGCGACATGTCATTTGAACTGCTATATATCTAATATATCTGTTTGTTATAACATCAACCCATTTAAGAAATCAATAATACACTTGTCCTCGATGAATATTAAGTCCACAAATTTCATTCCCGTGAAGAATTAATCCTCAGTGCTTTCCAGCTTTTCAGTCGGTGAATAAAAAATTTTGAGCAGTTACTTATGCGGTTAAGTATATTGCTATGAAAACGATCTAGGTGGTGGTCCAGTAATAAAAGTTTAGGACCAAGAGGTTTGCTCCTTCTATGGTCTCAGGTTCGAACCCTGTGGTTGCTCATATTATGGTCACTGGAGGCTTACATGGTCATTAACTTCAGGGCTCGTAGGATTAGTCGAGGTGCGCGCAAACTGATCCGGACATCCATGTTAAACTAAAAAAAAAAAAAGAGTATATTGCTATGAAGTACGCATGTAATGCCACGTCTCTACTTACATAGCTTGCAGTAATGAGCCACCATTGATAAGATTCCAAGAAAGAAATGTGATTTCCCTTTTCTTTTTCATAGATTAGCATGAAAATGATGGAACTTAATCAAGAATAAATACAAGATGCACGGATTAATTTTGATATAAGGTCGTCTTACATATATACAATGTAAAATAAACATATTAACTAAAAATTTCAGTTATTAAATAAGATTTTAATAATAAAATTCAAACAGTATTTAATCATCAAAATTCTAATATTGTACTGAATAACAATCTTAATCCAACAATTTAAACTTTTAAATTCAAATGATTTTTCAACATATATTTAAATACGTTAGAGATTCACGAATTCAAAGAAATCTTCTAGCACTATATATTATGCTTCTCTTCCCACAGGGAAGATGAATCCAATTATATAAACTTATCTTTTCTCGTTGTTATATACTAATTTTATTTCAAATTTTCATCATAAAATACTTCTATAAACTCCTTTCTTACTTTTTTTTTATAATGGTAAACATTTGTGTGGCCAGCTTTAGATAGGAATTATGCCTCAAAGTTTTGAAACTTAGTCAAAATGTTACATATATCTAATTGACCAATAATTATGGTATTTTTCTATATACAAAAACCATAATGTTAATCTGGCCGTTGTGTAAAAACTTTGACCGATGATTAATATTAATAATATGGGCATTTTATATGTATGCATTTTCTTAATAAATGAATGGAATTCATTGACCTAAGAGTAAATTAAAGAAGCCAATTCTGCTTGCAAAGCATATATAGTTGATTTTTGGAGTGATTAATCCGGATGATTAACTCAAACCTACATAAAAGTATTCGTTCCAAATATTACCCTAATTTTACTCTCACTGGTCACAAAATATCATGATGAAATTTCAGACTAGACACCATACACGAGGCCCTACTTGAAGGAGCAGCGCTCATGTTGTCAACTGAAACTAAAGGCGCGAGAATACATTCTCAGAACTCTTGCGTAAACTTAATACACATAAAAAAAAAATGGTGGTAGAATGATCCGATTAGTTTACACTATTATTCACAGGGAGCATGGCTGAAAAAGAATAGCTTGGGGCCCATATGTGTAGTCTTTTGCAAAAGCTGCAATAATTCCATATACTGCTACAATTTTTTCAATAGCTAATAAAAGAAGTCATTGAATTATGCTGGGAAAACGAAGTCTACATTTACGAGATGACCAATTTTTTTGTTCTACCCATGCATATACGTGCATGCATAAACATAGACTGCATGTTTATGTTTGGTAGAGAGAGCTTCCATGGTCAATAAATTACACGTAATTAAAAATATTCAAACACGGAGAAGAACCAAACCCTAGATCTAGTTCACAAGACTAACATGCAGAAACCTAAACACAGAACAATTCAGGACCATTTTACCGCACAATCCTGAAATGACCTTATTTTATAATGACCAACTACAATAATTTCACAGAGGTGGGCATACAAAACCAGGAGGGGGGGTCTGTCCGCAAGTTATCAGCACTTGAAGAGCTAGAGGAATGAAAATGGTGAGGTTAAGGAGCTTAAGTCTTATACTAGTGCAAAGACAAATAGCTGCTTCAAGCTCTAGCAATCCTTTAAGCACAGGACAGCAAACATTCTCAACTGGGTTCCCTAATCCAACATGCACCAAGCCTCCTAGCACATCAACGCAAGCCCCTAGTTTTAATGCATTGATTGGACAAGTTGGTTGGGTTGTTGGAGGAGGATTAACCCCTGGAATGCTGCCACCCCCGCCACCTCCACCTCCACCACCACCTCCTCCTCCTCCTCCTCCACCACCACCTCCGCCAAATGGAGGACCACCAGAACCAGGTGGATATGGAGGGTAGCTTGAAGAAGGTGGTGGTGTTATCACAGGAGGGTTTGTTATAGGTGGTGCTATTACTGGAGGTGTTATAACTGGCGGGGGATTTATTATAATTGGTGGTAGTACTACTGGTGGCAATGGTGGTTTCTTGGAAGGTGAGTGGCCTCCATGATGCGGTGGATGCTTCGTGGTTGGTGGTTTTGGGTGAGGAACTATAGGGCGGGTTGGAGGGTGAGGGTATGATGGTGGATGTGGTTGAGTGCAAGGAGTGCAAGCATAAATGGGTGGCAAGGATATTGCCATGAAGATCATGAAGATGAAAAGCATGGCTGCAAATTTAGAACCCATGACTTAGGGTTCCTTGGAAGGTTACACTGCTAATTGCACTTGGGTTTTTTGTGAAGGGGTGTGATCCCAAGTTTATATAGATGAATCTATGACCAACCCGTGACTGGTCATTTATGATATGAAAGCGAAAACTAGGCATATAACATCAATTTGTGTACAAAAATATATAATATTATGGAGATTTGTTTTTTGAAAATATCAATGTCCAAAAAAAAAAGAGTTTTCACAGACTAACATAAAAAAAATATTTGAAAAAATAGAACTTCATAGTTATGATAATGAGAATAACACAATCCATTAAATTGCCGGTAACAACTCAACTTATTTAAACTGTGTTGTTTCTAACAGCAGCGCAATCAATAAACTTATGCTATTTTTTAAAATGTTTTTTGGGTTGTGCTAATTTATTTTAAAAAAAATCTAACAGCGAGAAATCCAAGAGACTTTGTTTTGTGAAACGAAATAGGAGAATTTGGAACGTTGTTGGTCCTTTGCAAACTTCAATGCCCCATCCGTGACTGTGGTTCAGTTCAATCCGTGAACTTGTTTAGTTAATTTCAGAGCCCTAGTCAGTGGTCTGACAGATTTCCATATGGCTCTTCCTTTGTTCGTTTCCTTCAATTTCATATTTTCTGTCCATTTTCCCCTGTTTTTTTAGCCACTTGCTTTTCTTCTTCGCACGTCGCAGTGTATATCTCTTGCTCTTATGGGTTATCATCTCTTTCTTTTATTATATTCTGTCATTTGATATTTGAAGGGAAATATAGGGATGAATTATATTGGGTTCACAGCCAGGCATAGCTAGGATCTTGCTTTTGGTCCATCGATCATCTATTATTTCTGTCATTACGTGACGGTATAGTCTGAAAGCTTGCTGGGTAGAGCTTTGGGTTAGCTGCGCTGGTCGTACATTATTTTGCAGTTCATTTCACGATGTAAACATGTGAACTATTCCCTGTATATTTTTGTTTTTTTCCATTAAAAGAGAATATATTTATGATCAAACTAACAATATTAATAACAAAGGCTCTAATGTCAAGTTTTAAAACTATCTAGATTGAAGTGGTACTGATTAAGAAACTATTGAAGCGGTAAAAGAGAGTGAAATCCCTTCAAATTTGCAAGTTTGCGCATTGTTAAGATTATTCGGTGCCCTTGATCCTTTTTTTTATTGTAAATTATTTTGTAATGAAGCCTGATATATATCACAGGAATATTAGCCATCTTCTTTGCATTTCAAGATTACATCCTATCATTTAATCTCTATGCATTATCAATCTTTCTCGAGATAAAGAACAGAAATGTTGATTTTGTTTTTACTTTTTACCTCCATAATTGAGTTGAGGTAAGTTGAAGTTGTTAGATATTAGTTGAAATCCCAAAAATCTTTGATAAAAATTGATTTATATTTAAAAACTTTATTAAGCTAGTTAATTAAAACTTTTATTGGATTATGATATGAACTTAGACTCTGAATCCAAAAATTAACTCAAGGAATAAAACTAAAAACGGTAAAAAAATTGATAAAGAGCATAATTTAATTTGGAAGATGAAAGAACCAAGTTCAAACCTACAGAGAGAATACCACTGCCCCCACTCCCATGGAGAGGAGGGGTTCTTAGCTAGAAGGGCATTCTCATATTATGATTAAGATTTTTTCCAGTTGGATCTTAAAAAATATGAAGGTATCATATATTGGTACAACAACACTAAATCAAATACTAGATCAAGATTTTAAATGTGGCGTATCAGCTTGTTCAATCCTAATATATTTTTTTTAATTTGTATTTGTTAGTTTTTTATTTTTTATTGTTTGCTTTCTGTTCTTGTATTATTCTGTTTTTTATTTTTATTTTTATTTTTATGTTTTACTTTTGACTACCTTCTAGTTAATCCCTTCAATGCATTGATCTCTTCCAAAAAAAACAAATAAAAATAAATAATTAATTTTTCTTCCAACTTCTTTTAAGACTTGAACTGTGATTAACAACATGAGAAAAAACAAATTAGTAACCAAGTTAAACCTTTAAAAACAAATTAGTTGTAGGAAACTTAAGAAATTGCTATTAAATTTAGGTTTTTTTTTTGTTAATATAAAGTATGAATCTTAATTAGGCATAAAATAATTCTTATATATCCAGTCATGTCTAAATTTTGCATATCAAGATAATTAGATAAAGTTAGCATCTTTTATCCCACTCAACTATTTCTAGAAAAGATTTGCACTTGCAAAACTCTGTCTCTTAACATCTCCATGTATATTTTCACACACACAAAAAACCCACCTCCATGCATACCGAATACATACACATATATCGCATCAGTTAGAAGAGGATCATTGACGAAATCATTGCCTTGCATGCTTATTTGGGCAAAAAAGAATGATGTCCAAATCAATGCAAGTTGAACTTTAAAATCATAAATGGAAAGATTTTCAAGTTATAATTTCATTCTCTCTCTCTGATGGGCATGCTTTTTTCCTGAATAAGATTTATATAAACGCGGTTCACTTATCACTTGTGAATCTTGATGTTACTTGTGTTTCTCCACTTACATTGTCTGCATATCTTCTCTGAAGAAGACGTTTCATGAGCAAGAAGACGTTTCACGAGCAAGTTGACGTTTGAGAGGAACGGATCTCAATGTCATTGCACTGTTTCGAAAAATACATCCCCTCCGGGCCTCCGGCTCCTACACCCACCCCTATATATCATGGGTGGGCTGTTATACACTGTACAGTTACTGTGTATAATCCAAATTTGGTTTTTGGAAGACTTTGTAGTTTATTAGAGGCTTAATCATATGTTATACGTTACCCAATTAATCATCTATTCAAAAACATTTTCTTGAAAATCATATAAAAATTACACTTTTTGGCATAAATTTTAATAGTGGAGGTTAATGTGTAATTAATGTTTGATAGATGGTGAGCACAATAAGAAATTATTTTTGTTGGAATACACAATTGAGAATGGGATGATTGTTGGAACTTGGAATATATCCTTTAATTGCAGAATAAGGTTGAGTAAATGTGAACCAATTGACAGGAAACACGTGCTTTGATCACCTGGAGCAACTTCCTTCGCTGTGATAGTCTTTAATCCTTTTTTGTTTACGAAGAAGTAATTTTTTTAAAAGTTATTTTCATGAATTTTTTTTTTTAATGTTTTATAGTCTCGTGAAATATAATTTGAAAAATAATTTTTAATGTTTGATTATATTATAAAAAATAAGTTAGAAAATAACTTATTAATATCTTGATGTTTTTTAAGTTTATTGAAAGAATAAAGACTAGATCTGAAAAATAAAAAGGTTGAAGAATGATGAGATTAAAACAATTTAATTTCATAAATTATTTTAAATGAAAAAAATAGTATTCAAAATAATAGAGATCAAGTCTAACAAATAAAAAAATTGAAAGATGATGAAATTGAAAAACAAAATTCAATTTTATAAATTATTTAAAATAAAATAAATATCAATAAAAAAATAAGGACCAAATCTGATAAATAAAAAAATTAATTAAAAAAATAAATAAATAAATAACAATGAAAAGAATGAAGATCAAAGTTGATATAAAATCAAATTAAATTAAATTCTAAAAGATAAAATTAAAAAAAAACATTCAAAACAAAATATATATAAATTAAATATCAAGAATTAAATTTAATATATTTAATAAATAATAAGTTATTTTTTATTTTTTCCACAACTCTTTATAAATTGTTTTTTGCTCAAAATATAAGGTTCTTCAAAATCAAATTAAATTTTTTTAATTAGAAAGTATTTTTATAAAATAATTTTTTTAATAGTAAATAAATAAATTAAAATTAAAAAAGTAATTAATAGGAAGTAACTTTTCAAAAAAAACAGTGCCGTACTATCTGTAAAGAAACAGTCACAGAGGAAGCCCAATATTACAAGGTAGGCTTTGAAAAACTCATGAGCGAGATGTCCTTCACTGTCCTCATTGTCTCCTTTTTTTTGCCCTTTCTTACTGTGCTGCAGGAACTCCAAAAATAGTGGTGGAGGCAGGGCTAGTGGGGTCTCTGGCCTTGGCCCCTGCAAAAAAAAAAAAAAGTAAATAATATTCCCCTCATAAATCCATCAAAATTTAAATTTTAGAGCTAAATACTAATGAAATTTTATTGCTCCTTATAAAGATTTTCCTAGTTTGGCCCCTTTAAAAATAATTCCTCGCTCCGCCCCTGTTTGCCAATAGAGAAATGCAAACGTACGAGTTTGTCCTGATATTTGATCGATGATAAAAGATTGATGTCCGGATAAAGATGTTTTGCCCAGGTGAGTTATGTGCAAACCTATGTCATTTCCTACTTGGTTTTCAACATACTTTTCAGCACGAGTATTAAAGTTGTTTACCAAACGGTGGGCAGCAGTGTTGACATGTTGTTCTTGCTCGAAATCGTTTAGAAACGTTATGCAAACTGTAATTTTAAAAAAGTTTAAATTATTTTTTATTAAAATTTAATATATTTTGTATGTTTTGGATCGTTTTGATGTGATGATGTCAAAAATAATTTTTAAAAAATGAAAAAACATCATTGGCATGTATTTCAATACGAAAAATTATTTGAAAAACAACCACAACCACACTGCCAAACATATTTAAAGACAATGTTAGCTTGATGATTAGGTCAAGGAGGTTGTGGAAGAAATTGACTATCAAATCTTTTAAAGCACCAGTGTGTAGTGTGATCAGGTTTATCACATAACGTAACATCAAAGATTATTGTAGTTGTTATTTAAACATAAATTATTTTGAAAATTACCTCTACCACGAGATTAAAATTGGCCAGGACCCTGCCTTGAAAGTTGGAGTTGTTGTCGCGGCCACGGTATCCAGAAGAAGGTTGTTGTTTGGTACGTAGTAGCATGAGCCAAAAGAATAGCAAATAAGAGAGCTTGTTGATGATGTTACACCTCTTCTAAGATATATTTTCTTTAACATAAATCATGGTAACAAAAGAATCATACTCGGGTTCTAGATATGCAAGAAGATATGTGATAATCTCGTCATGCTTTAGGGCTTGACCTGCCATAGCGAGGTCAGCATAAAGCTTCTTCACATGCATGAAATAGTCTATTATAGATTGTGTAGTTTTTCAAGCAATAGAAAGATCTTGGTTTTCTGAATGTTTTTACTTAGAAATATATAAAAATCATTTTTTTAATTATTTAAAAATTATTTTTTATATTAACATATTAAAATGTTTTGAAAACATAAAAAAATTAATTTTAAATAAAAAAATTCAAATTTTAGAAGAACATGATTTGAACCGTATTTTTAGACTCTAAAAATGCTATATAAAATTCAAAATCATGCTACTATATGTATAACAGAAACGAAAATTTTAGGTTCACTTCCAGTAGCTGCGTAATCTTTGACTTGATGATCATAACTTGATTCAATAAACCTTAATGGTCGGAAAAGATAAAATTACTATTTTATCGTTCACGGAGTACCCGTTTTGTTATTCTAGACGATTTCAGGTATGGCTTTTCCTGAAAGATACATTAAACTGGGTAGATATAATTATTGTCCTCACAGCCTGATCTTCTATAAAGCTAACCATTAGGCGGAAACTGGTGATATAGAAGTTAAGATTTATATAATGATAACAAGATTAATCCAAGAAACTCCCGGCAAAGAGCAACCATGGAAACAAATGTTCACTGATCCTCAAAGTCCCAACTGGCTTTGCACCTTCAAGATGGTCTGAGCAGACTTCCTAAGCCTTTGTGCCTCCTCATCCGTCAAATGCACATTGGTCACCCCTAAAACCCCTCCCCTACCTAACTGTGCAGGTAAGCTCAAGAACACATCGCCATCATCAATGCCATAAAACCCCTTTGCAAGAACTGAAACGGGGTGGATTTTCCTCTGGTCTCTGAGTATGGACCGAGCCAAGTTAGCAGCTGAGTACCCGATCGCCCAAGATGTGTAACCCTTGAGACTAATCACTTCATACGCACTGTCTACAACTGCTTTGTGAATCCCCTCTAGTGTCTCCTTCTCATATGGAATTTGCTGCTTCTCTAAGAAGCTCAATACGGGCACTCCCCCAACACTTATGCTGGACCATAATGCCACAGAACTATCCCCGTGCTCGCCAATAATGGAGGCCTACCAAAGAAAAGGTAAAAGATTCAGAAACAATTTTTCCCACAAAAATTGCAGAAGATTTCACTTCTCAATATTGACCACATGATCGCTCATGAGAATTATTTTTTAATCAAAATGCAAAATCATAACTAAAATTCTATATATTTTTTTATTTTTTTGCAGAATTCAATGAATTATCTGCCAACTTTCGCGCACCAAAGCTTTAATCCTAAATATGAAAGTCGCACAAAACAAATTTTAACATGCTAAAAGAAACTGCAGTGGGGTAAAGTATGTAACGTAATTGGGCTTGTAATAATAATAAGTGATTCTAAGTTTGCTATATATAGCTAAATAAAAATTTATTTTAAATAAATTAAATTTTTATAAAAGTTCAAAAAATTAAAATCACTCTTAAATTTTTATAAGAGTTTTCAGAAATTATTTTTTTAAAAATAGCTATGAAATCATTACTTCGACCATCAGATTTTTAGATTTTTAAAATCTCATTTCAAACCCTGATTTTTATATTTTTTATGAATTTTCTTGTTATTTTTTTATTTCATGATCGATATTTTCAGATTTTATGCTTGCTTTCTTTGTAATCTTGGATTTTTATTTTTATTTCCTAGTTGAGATATGATTTCTAGCCTATTTAAGGCTATGTAAACCTTTTAAAAAATAAATTTTATTATTATTATTCTAAAAGAAAATAAAATCTACGAGCTTTCATGCAGTTCATATTAACAATACTTTTCTCATTAAAATTCTCATATATTTTTTTTATTGTCTTCAGCTTCTACCTGCATTATAATCTTGCATGGAAAAAAAAATTATAAGCAAGATCAGTGAACTCACCTGCACATCCTGGGCATTGACATCAAGGTGATCAGCAATCAAGAACCGAAACCTGGAACTATCCAGATTCGTACCAGATCCAACAACTCGATTCGAAGGAAACCCCGACAACTTCCACGCCACATAAGTCAACACATCAACAGGATTCGACACAATCATCAAGATCGTGCCGGGAGAATACTTAGCAAGCGGAGGTATAATTCCCCGAAACAAAGCAACATTCCTCTGCAACAAATTCAACCTAGACTCCCCCGCAATCTGTCGAGCCCCAGCAGTAACAATACAAAGATCAGATCCAACAGTGACGAGGTAATCAGTGGACGCAATAATTTTGGTGCGGGGTAAAAAAGCTGCAGCGTGTTGGAGATCAAGCATTTCTCCACGGAGCTTTTCAGGTTGGGCATCAACAAGGGCAATCTCGTCAGCAAGTCTTGGGTTAAGATTGTTTGGGCTATTGCCATGCCTACATTGCCAGCACCAATAACAGAAATTTTAGTCTGGCGTTTGGTGGGTGATGGTGGGGATGTGTTTTGGATTGGTTTGAAGAACATATCAGATAGGTCCAGACCCCCTGGGCCTAAAGAAGAAGCTGAAGCACTCTTTTGCATGGTGAAAAGTGAGAGATGAGCAGAGCTGTTTTGTGTTGTTTGATGTTTTGTTCGCGGGGACAGGGTTTCCCAAGTTTTTGTGGTATTTGAAGGGGAAGTGGGGTGAAGGAAAAGGACGGGTGTTTCCTTTGAACTTTCAACGGTCAAATATTGTATCAGGCTTCATGTATAAAATTGGTTGATTTGGATTTCAACATTTAAATATTGTTACTGGTTTGAAATTATTAGTTATTTTTAAAATATTTTTTATTTAAAAATATATTAAAATAATATTTTTTATTTTTAAAATTATTTAAATTTCACAAACATAATGCATTGTATTATTCATATTCAAGGAGAGGTTTTTTTTAAAGAAAGATAGTAATTTTATTAATACTAAAATGATATTAAGAATTATTATTTTTTATTATTACAAAGACTCTAATAAACACTGTGAGTAAGTGCATTGTTCATCTTCTCATATTTTATTGTGAACTTATTATGTAAAATTTTTATTTTTTTATTTTTATCCTCAAACTTTTATTTTACATATATATTTGCATCTTTTTTTGCACAATTAAAGAATAATTAAATCAAATTTGTTGATTAAAAACAAAATTAAAAGATAAAAGATCAAAGTGAAAAAAAACCATAAATGATGATGCTTTCAAAGTTATCATAAAAAAGTTTACTTTAGTCATCAGACTTTATAAATTATACCTATTCGATCCCTCAATAGTTTTTCAATTCAATTTTGGTATAAAAATTTATTTTTCTTATTTCTTTAGTTTTTGGTTTGAGAGGAGAGAGAGAGTGCTAAATTTTAGCGATATAAAGAGAAAATCAGTATTAACACCGATTTCAACCATCAAAATAATTGATATTAGTGTCAAAATATTTTATTTGGCGAAGAAAGTTCAACTTAGTTGTTTTTCTCCTTGAAATTGCCTTAAAACCATTTTGAAGCTCGGGAAGAGAGTTTTTTATTTTGGTTTGATTTCAGGTTTCTGTGTTGTTGTTTTTTTTTAAGGTAATTTATAGGTTTTCAACATGTTTAGACTCTTTTCTAAATGTTTTGGGTCAAAAAAATATTTATTTATTTTTTTAGCCACCTCGGCTAAACAAATTACTATCTTTAACTTAATTAAATATAAAAATTGAAACTTGTTACAAGAAAATAGAACTGAAAATACCCTTCAGAGCATTGGTAAAACATAATTTTTGGACGAAAAATAGAACTTTCTTGACCAACTTTTCATAAAACATATCTTTTTTCTAAATCATGCACACAGATGAGTCTCTTGTTATCATAGATCAATGGAGCACAGCCGCACCACCAGATCTTATCAATGAAAGATCTTAACCATCCCACACTGTCAATAATTATCGGTCCTTTTTAAATTCAATATATAATTTCTAAAACTTTATTCGGACATAATCTTTCAAATTTTTAAAACACAGAACTCTTATACGAAGGGAGTAAATATCTCGTCTACAAATGATGTCCGAAAAGATCAAGCTCTGATTGTAGGAAAACAAATAAAGTTGTATGTATTTAAGAAGAATTAAATAAACACCAATTTATTAAAATTGAAGCAAATGCTTAGTACATTTCTTGTATATTTGAATCATATCATATGTTTAAGAATTTGTCATGTTTTTTTTTTAAAAAAAAACAATTAAAGGGCGATGAGGTTATAAAGCAATCTCTGTGAAATGCCATTATTGGGAGAATTTTATGTTGATAGTTTATAAAATAAAAACAATTGGTTAACATGAATATATATAAATTACCTTTTCATTATTTATTAATTAACTAAACAGTATCCCTACTTTAGTACATTGGAATGGAAGGATAGTAAAAGTAACAGAGCCAAATCAATGGGCAGGCGGTTTCTTATGGATCCATTGCGTGCTTTCATGGCTATAGTTTCTAGAATTATGATGGAAGAACAAGCCAAGTCTGTGTGCAGCAGCAGTAACGCCGATTACTGCCTACAAAATTCTAGGTGGAAACTCTCACTTTTTCCCCTTTTGACAAGAAACTTCTCTCGGATTTCCCATTAACCATGATGGAAACCTCGAGTTTGGAAAGAGTCAAATTACACGTCTAGCTTCAATTCTTCTCCCAACGCCACATTCATGGGCTGGTGCGAACTTGCTGCATCATCCTATAATAATTCGCGAAAAGGAAACAAGAAAGTCAGGAGCTCGTTTGTTCTAGAGAAGCAACAAATCTTACCAGTTTGTTGAAATTGCTTCCCATTCTAGACAAATTATTGAGCTATACAAAAATGATATTTCCGTTGATTTTATGAGATGGGTTGTACAGGTTAGACCTTGACGTTTTCTTTTCTCCATATCCTTGCTTCCACTGCTAATAATGTTCGCAACAATATTTGTGTATTTTAAAAGTATTTTTAAAAAAATTGATTTTTTTAAATTGATATTTTTTTATATTTTTAAATAATTTTAATATTCTAGTATCAAAAATAATTGTTAAAAAATAAAATAAATATTATTTAAATATATTTCTAAATAAAAACCCTTTTAAAAAATAATTACAACCTCCTTCTCAGACCCTAAAAACCTCTTTTATGTTGTGGCATAAATGGTAGGCTCATTATTTCCAAAGAAAGGCTAAAAAGGCTAGGCTAGGGGGTGTGTTATTAGATCTTGACTTCACAGATTTTGACACACGTGTATACTTCATCAAAGAAAAGCAAACTTAAGTCAAGAATTGCTAGAAGTAATATACACGTATTTGTGGAACATTGACCGCTCCTTGCATGAGTGGAGAAATGTACTTTACCTTTATTGACGATCTCTCACGATATAGTTAAAAATTAAATACATAAGAAGAAAAAATTGTTACTTTAAGATATTTAAAATAAAAGTTGAAAATCAACAAAATGACCATCCATTTTATTGAAATCGACCAGAAAGGCATGTCATTCAACTGGGCACGTGCCTGTTATCCATTGATAGTAGTTACATGACCCGCGTTATACTGCGGGTTACTTTTTTTCCATAAAAAATATTAAAAAAAATTAAGATTTAAAAGTGTTAGGTTTTTCTGCAAAGCTATATCTAGGAGTCTTGGGTTTGGCTGCAATGCTTGACCCAAGAGTAATATTTATAATATTAATAATAACTTTAAACTTGCATGACTCAAGTTTAAGTGGGTCTGGCTGCAATACCAGACCCAATAGCCTTAAATGCGGGTTTGGCTGCTAGGTCGTGTCATAAAAGTGTGATAATTAAATAGATTAATTTAAAATAAAAAAAACCAATACAAAAAAAAAAACTAATGAATAAAAAGAAAAAAAATCTGAATTAATTGGGTTACCCTTTAAACCAAATTAACTTGTCAAACCTTGGATTCGTGTCGTGAAAGTTTGATAACTAAATAGAAAAAAAAAATTGTTGGGTTACCCAGAATTAACTAGGCTAACCCGTCAAACCAGGTTACCGGTCAAACCCGGGATCCGTGTCATGAAAGTTTGATAACTAAATAAAAAAAAATTGAACATTAACAAACTAAATTAAACAAAAAAATTAATTAAAAAGAAAAAAAACAAACAAAAGGCATCAGTTTTTTACCAATGAGGAAAAAGAAAAAAAATCTGAATCAAATCATATTAACCCGTCAAATCTGAGATTCGTGTCATGGAAGTGTGATAACTAAATAGAAAAAAAATTAATATTAATGAACTAAATTAAAAAAAAAAAATTATTTAAAAAGGAAAAAACAAAGAGAAAAAAATCTACAAGAAGAAAAAAACAAATGAAGAAAAAGAAAAAAAAATTGAATCAACAGAGTTAACTCGTCAAACCAGGTTAACCCGTCAAACCCGGGATCCGTGTCATGAAAATCTGATAATTAAACAAAAAAAATTAATATTAAGAAACTATAAACAAAAAAAACACTAAAGGCATCAACTTTTTCATTGTGAACTGCACGGTGCAGTCCACAATAAAAGGCTTAAAAAGAAAAGGAAAAAAATATAAAGGCATACGCCATGGGTTAATTTTTTTTTCTTGCATAAAAAATATCAAAAAAGGTTAAGATTTAAGAGTGTTAGGTTTTTCTGCAAATATATACTTAAGAGCCTTGGGTCTAACTACAACGTTTGACCTAAGAGTAATATTTATAATATTAATAATAATATTAAATTTACATGACTCAAGTTTAAGTGAGTCTGACTGCAACACCGGATCCAAGAGCCTTGGATGTGGGTCTGGCTACAAGATCGTGTCATAAAAGTGTGATAATTAAATAGATTAATTAAAAAGAAAAAAAAACCAACAAGAAGAAAAAAAACACAAATGAAGAAAAAGAAAAAATATCTGAATTAACTGGGTTAACCCTTCAAACCAAGTTAACCCGTCAAATCTGGGATTGACGTCATGAAAGTTTGATAACTAAATAGAAAAAAAAAAATTGACGCGTTAACCCGTCAAGCCCGGAATACGTGTCATGAAAGTCTGACAATTAAATAGAAAGAAATTTAACATTAACAAACTAAACTAAACGAAAAAAATTGATTAAAAAGAAAAAAAGCAAAAAAAAATTCCAGGTTAACTCGCCAAACTAGGTTAACCCGTCAAACCCGAGATCCGTGTCATGAAAGTCCGATAACTAAAAAAAAAAAATTCACATTAACAAACTAAATTAAACAAAAAACACAAAGAAAAAAGAAAAAAAAACACAAAGAAAAAAGAAAAAAAACTCATAAAGACATAAAAAACAAAAAAGAAATTAAAAAAACAAAAAAAAATAAAAAATAAAAACAAAAAAACAGCTAAGAGTTTCGCTATGAATTATGCAGTGCACAGTGAAACACTAATGCATAAAAGATATGGGGAAAGTACTATAGTATTTTCCCCATGTCTTTTAGAGTATTGTTAATATTTTTCAACAACAGGAGGTGATTACACTAGTTTCTAAATTTTTTTACTTTCAAAATCTAATCTTTAAATTTAAAAATACCTAAAAATCTTAAAAATTCTCAATAATCTCATTTACAACCCCTAAAAGCCTTTAATCACTCTAGAATTCAAAAATCAAATTGAACAAAAAAAACTTACAATCCATGGTCTAATTTTCCTGGCATAGTTAAAGAGAAAAACAACTTTCATTAAACTCTTTTTTTTAAGATGAATTATTTTACAATGATTTTTTTTTATTTCTCGTAATCTAATGACTGAAATATGATAAAAATAAAATATGAAGATTGAAAAATAAAAACTTTAGGAAACAGAATTTATTTGTTTATTTATTTATTTTTTTGCCTCAGGAATGGTAAGAAAATGCATTGTTCGCTTACAAGCATTCCATGGTAGCTTTGAGTATAAAGGGATAGTAAGGTCTACAATAAAAGATCTACATCAATTAGTTTACTTTACTAACCAATTCACTCAAGCAGGTCGAATTAAAAATTAATTTTTAATGCCAAAACAAAGAATATAAAAACACTGTTTAAATTTTTTTAACATTAAGAAAAATATTAATTATGAACTTAACATTTGATGATGCGTATATTTGTTAAAATAAGTAAATAATTATATGCAACAATAAATATTAAAAAGAAATGATAATGATAACAAAGAGTAAATTAGAAAGTTGAAAGATAAATGTAGACTAAAAGACTTGATCCCGTGTTATGAAAAGCCATTTTTTTCTTTATTTAATTATATGTCAATAGTTTTTCAAGAAAATTAATAATTTTAATTATATTAAAACAAAATAATTTGCTAGCATAATCCCTCCTTTTCTTATTAAGATTTTTTATCACAAAAAATTAAATTGTTTGTTCTATACCATTTATTTAATAAAAATAAAAAATAGAAAAATTATTAAAAAAATTAGATGATTTCAAATAAGGTTAAAAAAAGTTTCTCTCTAATTAAAATCATTTTATCTTATTGACAAGTTTCTCTTTTTCCTACTAGAATATTTATTTTTTAGATAACACCTCATCACTATCCTAAAAGCAAGTTTAGATTAAAAAAAACCATATTATAATAATTTTGATGTATAAAAGATATATATCCATACCCATATATTTATCACAGAAAAAAAATTAAACCCTATTCATCATACATCATACATGGAATAAGAGTTTTAAATATCTATACCCAACTTATTAGATTTTGGATATTCACTATTCAAATATTATTTATTATTCAATATAAAAATAAAATATAATACATGTAAATGATGTGTGTGTGTGTGGGTATTAAATGATAAAATTATTAACATCATATATGTGTGTATGTTTACAATATTAATATTACAGTGAAAAATAAATTAAAGTATAAATTTACAATATATATATATATATCCTTTTCTTCACTTGAAAAACAGTGAAAATTTTGAAAAAGGGTGAACAACTTTTCAAACGTGTTTTTCCAAATACATATTTTATAAAATCAGTATAAATTTGAAAAATAAAAAAATAGTTTTAATATTATATTTGAATAAAAATTTACAGTTTGATTTTTTTTATTCTAGTTTTTTTTTAAAATTAAAGTATTATTTTGTATCTTTATGAACACCCCTAACTATTCAAATGAAATCCACCAATTGACGAATAATAAATATTCATCGAATTAGTCCCGATTCAAATGCATTAATGAGTCATTTATCGTTGGTTTTGTGAAACATGAACGGCCAGGACCTGTTTTTTTTTTTTCATTAATCTTGTGAAGCAAGCACACACAAGATGATAAACTCCTCCAACTTCCAACTGAAAATACAGGAGGCGCCGCTAATGGAACCACAGCTAGCAGAGCTGGAGCGACTTCAAACCCGAATCCTTAATCGAATATCCAAACTCGAGCTCTCTCTTTCTACCCAAAACAACAACAACAACAATAACCTCTCCGCCTGCGACGGCGGCGATACCACCGAAGCTCGCCTCTCCACCATTCTCCGATCAAACGGCGTGAATGACTTCGCCTTCAAAAAAGTCTCCTCCGATTATTACGATTGGCCTCTTGAGTCCCGGCGCGACGTCCTCGGTGCCGCCTCTATCGATCACCTCTGTAAAAGCATCGTCTTGGTACATTATTATTATTCATTTATTGAGCTGTAGTTAGGTTTTTGAGGCTTTGAATTAAATTGGATATATATGTGCTAATTAAAGGTAGGCTGAATAAAAGGGGTAAAAGTATCGCTACATTAATGGAATTTATGAGGACGGAGAGTCGACAAAAAAGAAAGCATTTTGTTCATTTGCTTGGTTATGATTATTGATGAAGGATAGAATGAAGAAGACCTTGCCTAAATGCATTTATAATCACACAGCGTATATTGCTTGATTAACTTTGTCACATTTGTTGGCTGTAATCTACAGATTGCATAATTATCGTGTTAAGTGAATGTATGGATCTTGGCGTTAGAAATGATAACATTTATTAGTTGTTCTATATTCTTTAATCATTACAGACAAGGAACTGAATGAGTGAGCACCTATTTTGCATTCTCAAGGATTGTTCTTGTGGCCTGGACACAAGAAAAACAAGCCTTGCCAAAGGAGAGAATGTGTGTTGAGATTTTCGCAGAAGATTCAATGGGGATATTTTTATTAGATATGGTTGTATGTGTGGCTATATGGTATATTAGGTTCCAAGAGGGCAGCGGTTAAGGGCCCAAATTTGAGTTTTTGGCATGAAAATTAACATTTTGTTTGACATACAATACTCATTGGTAATTAAAGTTTGTCCTCCTATACCCATTTCTACAGAGTATAATTAAATTTATTTTTGGATTTGAAAACCAAGCAACAGCAGGTCGATGGGGGGAAATACGAATCCCCATCCTAGAAATGATAAAATACCCTAGAAAAATGTACCTTCGTGTCTTCTCCTTATTATTATTATTATTATTATTATTTTAAAAAACACTCCTTTTCAAATTCAGTAAACAAGAGAATTCTTATTCTAAAGTGAAAAGAGTTCAATTTAATATTTGATTAGTTTGAGAACTCAAAGAAAGCAGATTTTTTTTTTCATTCTAATTTTTAATTTAGGACATAAATTTCTAATATAAAATGATAAATGAAATTAGACCTTTTCTTATGTTGACTCAAATTGCCTAACCGTTGGTTTTTTATTCCACACTATTTTTTTTTTTTTTGAATTATCAGTAGAGTTTTAGTTTGATAAGACCACACATTGCATAGTCTTTCGTGATAAATTTTTGTACTATTTTTTGCTTGAGACAGGTTGGAATATGTTGTAAAATAGGTGCTCTGTTTGAAAGCATGTTTTAACCATCACAGCAGTAATCTGATTCCTTGTGATATGATTTGGATACAACAGGATTTCATGGCAATCAATATTCATTTATTTTTATTGCTTTGTCTTGGCCATTTGTACTATCAAATTCTTTTCTGTCAACCTCGTCTTATAAGGGCATTATTCATCACTCGCCTCCTCCTGTATCACTTTGAATGATAACTGACAAGATACTATTAAAACTTAATATTGAACTTTCTTCTTTTCTTGCAGTATTAGCATTAGTTCATGTAAATTCTCCTTACATTTTCTGAATGTTGGACTGAAGTTCATTATTTTCTCAGGTTAATACCCAGGCCCCATCCAATATCACTGACTGCAGTGACTGCAATAATTCGAAGTATTACATAGTTGTTGTTCAGGTATCTTGCTTTCCCATAATCCACATTACAGCTTACCATTTCATATGATTCACGAACTATCTTACAAGACAACACCTCTTTTACTGCAGTACACTGCTCGATTCAATGCTGAAACTGTTAAAAACTATCTGTATGCTCTCAATGATGGCAAGATAGCTAAAAAGAGATTCAACTGTAAGTTGTTGTTATCCACTTGTTGATCATAAAGGTTGATATAACATCTTAATTCATAAATCAAATGGTAAAAATGGTTTATTGATCAGTCAAGCATACAAATTACATACTAACATGTCATTCTGAACACAGTTGTGTATTATTTCATGTCTCTCTAAAAACTGAGCATAAGACCAAATAAAGTCAGCAGTCCATAAAAGTTACGATACAATGCAATTCAATGATTATTTGATTTGTGCACGCACAAGAGGCTGGTAACAATTACAATTTAATTAAACAACTATCTGATCATGCAATAGAGGTGGGTGGATATCATTTTTGGCTCTGGTGACCAGATAGGTCATTCAATTTAATCTAAAGAAAGTAAAATAGATTATAGTTATAGCTTCGGAAACTACCCACTCTACACAGTCTTCTACGTTGATTCAATATATCATACTTTCCACTCAATTAGCAAAAATAATGCATCCTTTGTCACGTTTCACTGTTTCTATTACCCTTTCCTTCTGTTGCATAAATAGCCCTATTATATTCTTGTGGTTTTGTTTACCTTGCATGATATGATAAAAAAACATAAAGATTAGTTACCAATGGTTAATAAAGAAAAAAAAGGCCTTCCATTTATCTGTGGAATGGAATCCCGAGATGATACACTTGCTAGCCTGATGCTTCTCTGCATTTAGGTATCATGATGGCAGAATATCTCATTGTCTTTAATCCTGTTGGTTCACATGCCTTTCTTTCAGCTGCATCGTCATAAGTTGCTGATGTCTAATCTACTTGCTTAAAATCTTCACATGCCTCCCAATTTTCTTTTCATATCATGATTGTGGAAAAATCAGTTGATAATTTGAATTCTTTCTCTCACTCTCTCTCATAAAATGGCTCATGGACAACAATCATACATTAATTGATGAGAATACTGTTTCCTTGTATACATGCATAGATAGGAATGGTTTGTTTTAGGAATGACCGTGACATCTTGGATGTGTTGACACCTTGTCTGCTTGTGCATTCATTTAGGAAAGTTATAGCTGAAGTGATCATGTGCATACACTCATGGTTATAAAGCAAATACTACAAGGGTTATGAATGAAAAGCTGAGAAAATAATGAGGATTGATATTCATGCAAACTGAGTCATTGACTTTGAATTGTAAAGGGGTTATAAAACAAACAAAAGAAACAACATGTAACACTCAATGAATTGTGCCAAGTAATTTGTGTGTTGGTAAAGGAGTTTTAGTGCAGGATGATGCGTCATCTTTTAATGATCATTTGTTTGTTTGTTTGTTTGCTTGCTTGTTTATTTTCTACTAGCAAAATCTGTATGTCTGGACATTGTAAAATCATCTGGGAATTTATAATCTTGACTATTATGCATGATTTTGTACAAAAGAGATTTCAAGTTTGACTGCAAATTGCAACGTCTAATAAAAAGCTTAGTCTCTTTGAGCTTAATGTGATTATTTAGTGAGGAGGCAATGAAATATTGTTACATCTTTTAACTTTGCAGTGAGGCTTGCCCCTGAGGAGACATCAATGAAGCTGACAGGATACGGGCACAATGCGGTGACATGTATTGGCATGAAAACCAACATTCCGGTGAATATTCTCACGATTAGTTCTCAATCTAGGAAGTAGGAATGAACTTATTAGTTGCTATATTTAGCCCTTCAGTTAAGTATTCTATTTCAAGTCATTCTAATTTTATATTTCTTTGCTTACAACCAATCTCTTATTGGAATTTCTACTTCAAACTTCATCTTTGCTTACAAACATATTGGTAAACTTGGAAAGGAAGATCAATCGCTAAGCTGTAAAGTGTAATGTAATTGCCAGAATAAAAAAATTAGGATTGATCCTTATCATGTCTTATTTGATTTCATCCGATTTTTTTAACTCAATTGTCTTTTAACTTCATCATAGTTTAAAACATACCTGAGATCTATTTGCGGTGCATGTGTTCTTGACTCATGTTTTCCAGACAGTACATACATCAGTGTTCTGTCTTGCATGATGCAGCAGAACAAATTGCCTGGGTAGATACTTATCCTTGTCTTTTTTATGGGTGGTGTGGCTGTTTTGTATACAGAGTGTCTGATAAATTGGCCCAAGAAAAAAAACAGAGAATAGTAGAGAAAAAAATAGCATTCTTGATTCACTATTTTAAAAATAATGGCAACGTGGTACTACTTTTCATGAATCAAGTCCTCAACTGCTCAATTGCTGTGCCAGCTGTTGGGTATTCAAGTGGTCCATGGTTCCAAATAACATGCCTACTAAATTCAGATATGCTATAGTGGTTCAGTCAAATGATGGTCAAGATCAATGATTTTCTGCCTGTCTGACACTAGAATAAAAATTGGGTTGACACTGAAAGTTGAGTTGTCCACATTGATAGGCCTGAGCTAGCTGGAAATTTCTGCAGCGAATGGCTGTTGACATGTATGCGTGTCTCTGTAATTTTTGCACATGTATTCATGTAGGGAACACCATAGAATGTTATGGTGGGGGGGTTGAAGCTCACCAAAATTGTTTGAAATTGGCAGAAAGGAGATTCTGAAAGCTAGACACGGACAAGCATGTGGATATATAAATATATTTAGATAGAGGATTATGATTATCTTGTATTATCAGTAATTGGATTTGAGGATCGATGTTTTGATCGCAGGTGATTTTGGATGAAGCAATTCTAAGACTCAATCCCGATTTCTTCTGGTTGGGCGGAGGAGAGATTGATTTGAAGCTGGGGATAAGGACTTCTGAATTTATTGATTTTGCTAAACCATTCATTGTCAGCTGCAGTGGCACATGATTAAAACAAAATGAAATTATTCTTGGACGAAGATGAAGCAAGAACAGACACGATAGTAATGTTTGAAGTAGAAACTTTACTCTGCACAGTTTCATTGACTATTGGAATTGGAATGAAATTCAATTGGGAGATATTAAATCAATATTTAATATGCAGCATTTGGTTACAGGTTTTCATTGGATGTTTTGATCTCAGGTTGATCCCATATATTGTTTAGAACTTGTATATATGTTATCCATATGAAAATTTTGTTAAATGGAGCGCATTGTTTTCAGATAGAGGAGCATCTTTTTGGAGAAATACTGAAAATCTCACCCATAAGGTATTTTGTCATCTTCCAAATTTGTAGAACACCAATCCTAACAAGAGCAAGACTGCAGGTCCTTAATATATAGTACTCATGGAGCCTGAAGTAGCGGTTTCAGAGGCATGACTCGTAACGGTATCTCACGGAGGTTAGCTCAAGTTTCTATTTTTCCTGTATGGCTTCCTCTGTAGTCATTTTCCTCTGACTGCATGGCTTCCTCTGTATCATTTCCTAGCATAGAACGTCCTTGCCCCTTCATCCCTGCCCAAGCATCAACCAAATATACATCCATTTAATCGAATATCCTTAACATTTATTATAGATGCATATTCATATCAAATGTATTAATCAGTTTCGACATGTAATTAAGCAAATTCGTACTATATGCTATTCATGATCTCATGGCTTTTTCCGATGCGTGCATGAGAAAACCAATTAATCTACTTTGCCCTCCTGATGAAGGACATGGCGAGGAATTGTGGGCCATGAGACATGGCATGTATATATCTAATAATATTCTTTTGCTTCGTTTTATTTTGTTTGGACCATTTGCAGAATGGTTGGTGAATTTATTCGGTGTTTGAAGCATGACTTAAAAAATATGTTACTTAGAATGTTTAGTATGGTTTATGCAAAATGATATTTAAATTTGATTTTTAACTTAAAAAAGTTGTTTGTAATGAATAATTTATGATAAAAATAACTTTAAGTGAGAAGCGTGTTTGATAAGAATGACCTAAAGCATTCTTTCTGGAAAAAAAATATAGTGTAAGTTAGAATTTATAAGTAAAAAGTAAAAAGTTTTTAAATCAAAATTTTAACTCGGTTTTGTAATAAAATTTTAATTTAAATAGAAAGTTATCTTTAATTAAATATATTTTTAAAAATTTCTTTGTAAGTTAAATTATTTTCTCCGAGCAAGGTTTCAGCCTCTCTCAACTTTGTTCTGTGGGGTTTTATGCGTTGTAACGGAAGCTGCTTAACGCTGCCAATACTAGCAGCGGTTCAGCAAAAAATAAAAGAAAAAATAAAAAGAAAGAAAGAAAGAAAGAGAATGCTGCTACTGTATTCGGTTCAAAGGGAAAAGACACATGATTCTCTATTGCTAAAGTTACACCACAGAATGACAAGGCACCAATAGAAAATTGTCAGGAAAAAAAAGTCATTCATGAGCCAAGGTGATATTAAAAAATAATATAAAGTTATTTTTTAAATTTTATTAGGTGTTCATGATTAAATGATTAAGAATTTAAATTTTATTATACTTATTTCTTTTAAATTAAAAATTAAGCATAAAATGGTGGTGGATCTATGCAAGTTGTATGTTCAAAAAAACTTTTATGTATATGTTAGAAAATAATATAAAATTATTCTTGAAACTTCATCCAAAAATTTAAAATTTTAGATTAAAATGATTTTTTGTTATAAAATTAGCGTAGATGAAAACATCACATGAAAGACAGCAAACATAAATAAAGTCAAAACTCTATTGGAAAATAGTTTTAACCACAAGAATTCTAATTCAAATTTTTATTACTCAATAATTTATCTAACCAATACTAAATATTAAATCTCTTCTAGGTTTCCTATTTATTAGTAAAACATTACTTAAACAAGACTAGAGAAATAATAAAAAAGTTATAAACTAAATAGAAAAGGGAACCCAAATAGAAAAATATGGCAAATCCCGAACAGTAACTTTTTGGTCCAATTTTGGGCCTTACCGATCTTAGATGACTATAAAAACCATATCTTATAAAAAAAATGGTATCCAGAATCTCTTATCAAAATTTTAACTTGATCAAACGGTCATATTAAAATTTATGTCCATTACCATAAAATTGCGTATTTGATCGATATCTCATGTGTCAATCTCCCCATGTTAGAAACATATCGTCCTCGAGTTTAAATTGTTCTTGCCTCAATCTCTTAGATGCCATATCAAGACTCTTAAACTCCTTTATTTCTTCACTTAAGGTGTATAACAATTCTATATATAAACTTTAATTAGTCATTCATTAACATGTGTTGTATCCATTTAATCCTTGAACAAGTCTACTGATGTGATAATAGAAAATTTATAATTAAAAATATCAACATAGTCTAAATCAACAAAAAAAAAATTTTGTTAGGCACCTTCCATGTTCTCTTTTGATTTAACATTTAACTTATCAATTTGGACATCATTAATGACATTATCGCTCCCCATTACTGTCAATTTTTATGGTACCATTATCATCAAAATAAACATCACAAATTGGTGGAGAATATCAATTCACATTTATCTTATTATAAACAGGATCACCAAAAACCACTCCTTATTTTACCTCATTAAACCAATCAATAAACTTCTCTACCTGCAAAGTTCTTGTGAACTCAGAGAGTATTATCCAAAACCCTAAATCTCCAAAATACTCATCCAGACCAAAGGCTAACTCTGTTGTTCTCGCCTCTAAAACAAGGTTTCAAAGTTATCCGTGGATTCATGACCACTCTCCTTATAATCCACTAGGGTTGTTATCTCTACTAATTATCGAGTCAATTATGTAATTTATTTTTATATATTTTCTATCCTTAGTTCTTGAACATCTCTTTACAAGGAAAACATACTTCCATCCATGGTTATTCCATCACAAAATATTAATCACTAGGAATCATTGGATTCTAATACCAACCGACAAAAACAAAAACAACACGAAAAAGATAGCATGCACAAAAAAAGACATAATTTTGTCGAAAAGGGCTTAACCACAAAAACCATAATTTAATTTTTTATTACTCAATATTTTCCCTAATCAATACTTAATATGAAAGCTCTTCTAGATTGCTTCTATACTAGAAAAATATCCTAAACAAAATTGAAAAAATAATGAAAGAGTTCTTAATTAAATAGTAAAAAGAATTCTAAAATAATTAGAAAAGTATGGCAAAACCTGGATAGTGCTTTTTGGAGATAATTTGGGAGCCTTACCAACCTAAGTTGACTATAAAAATTGAACCTTGTAGGAGAAAGGGCCTCTAAAATCTCCTAGAAAAACTATAATCGGTCCAACGATCAAAATTTGGTTAGAATCCATTTCTCTTCTAACTAAAATTAAATTGCCAATTTGGTTAGAATGTAGTTTTTAATTTCATTGCCAATTTGGTTAGAATGTAGTTTTTAATTTCAAAACACTATCAACTATCATGTTAATGGATATAACAAGACTATTTTATAGAACTTCACCTTATAATTTAAATTTTTAGATTAAGTCGTTCAATTATTAGATTAATTCCTTGGAAGTCCTTGGCCGGTTTTGACTAAATCCTCTAGTTTAGCGCAGGACTAGTTCATTTTCGCGCGTCAAGGTCGTTGTAACATAGTGATTAGCGACCCGGGCCTCTCACGCTAGCGACCAGGGTTTGATCCCGGCAACCGTGTATTTTATTTTTCAATTAATCCCTTCACAGATTCATTCATTTAGCAGTGGTTCCGGGTTGCAAAGTCTACTAATTTTGAACAGGGCAAA
Source organism: Populus trichocarpa (assembly GCF_000002775.5). NCBI lineage: Eukaryota > Viridiplantae > Streptophyta > Magnoliopsida > Malpighiales > Salicaceae > Populus > Populus trichocarpa. The sequence continues at coordinate 13,333,440 of NC_037287.2, read as the reverse complement.
AACTCCTCCACGACAGAAGCCCGGTACTGCATTGTTACATCCGCAATAATGTGCAATGGCAACATCCCTGATGCTATGGCCACTACAATGATACCTGAGAGTTTTCTAACTACCAAATGGCCATCCCTCCAGAATGACCCCGCACCGGACTATCACTAAGGCCTCAATATATTCACCGTCTTCTGGAGTCAGCGACTTGACCTCATTTTCACATTTCAGTTGGATTAATACTCCTTATTTTCAAGATAAAAGCTGAAATAGAAATCATGAGATTCAAAGGCATCCAGTGAAGAAGTATTAAAGATTATTTAAGATTGAAAGGATTTGTCAAGCTTATATACATGACTGGAAATATATGTATATTTAGGCAGAATAAAGAACTATTGACACAAGGCGGTGTAGACAATAGTCATGAAATCAAATTTGGTGAAACCAGGAAAGAAACGAGGCAACCACAGATGGCTACAGTGGAATCTGAGTTCCGAAAGTGTTCTCTCCGCTGTAGGTAACATAGAGAAACCCATCTTCATCCTTTTTCTCTTCATATATGGAAGACATGATAGCACCTATAGACAACAAAACAGATGACAATTCCATGCACCTTTACCAATCAAAATGCCAATCACAACATCTAAATGAGAAAGACAACATATGTGCATGAGTTAACCTGTTGGTGGGAGGACATTATCCACAAATATAAAGATTGCCTTTTCTGCGCTCAACTTGATCCTTTTGCGGATGACATAGACAAACTGCCCCACAGTCAGGTCAGCCGGAACAAGGTACCTGCAATTTTCAGGTTCAGAATATAGCGGGGGAAACTCAATATCATCAAGCATAGCAGCTTATCATAATCCAGGTAATAAATAACATATATATTTTCTAGGGCTAAACCATTTAGAAGATGGCCATAATTAAAAGACAGAAAGATAAGTCATTCCACAGTAGTATAACAAAGATAAAAAGAAGCAAAATAAAAACTAGAGAGGTGGTTGGGTGCTGAATGGTAGGTTCGGATCGGTGATGTTTAGGCAATCAGGTACGGTCTTTACAGCGAAAATGGGCAAGAAGGGTCAGAAGCAGGAGAAAAAATTTACGGAGACACCACTTGTGTATTCTGACAATCATGAAATGCAAAGAAGAAACTTCTAGAAACCGCTAGCCAGAGAAATTTAATGTTCATGAGAGCAAAGTATCATGAAGACAGAAACCATAGGTTATATGGTGTTCCACTTTCACACAAGTAAAATTTTACATTATCAGTTTTACAATCGTCCTTGGGTTCTCTGAGGTTATGACCATCAAGTCATATTTCAGCTTTGCGTGTGCCACCTGCAGGAATGTATGTGTGTTGAAACTAGAAACTGTTTGTGTTGGATTCCCCTAAATGTGAGAGGTGGCAAAGGTGAGAAGTGAATAGAATCAGAAAGTTATCCACTCTACTTACTTTTTCTTGTCTATGTTTGGTATATCACTTCTTTCTGCCTTCTCCACAATCACCTTAAAAACAAACAAGCACAATTAGAAACATGTTAGCTTGAAAATGCAAAAGACGTATAAGATTCTTTAAACACACACTCAACTCATGCAATCATAGACAGCAACTACAAAGTAACATCAGAGATTAAATCGTGATATGTTTTCTGAAGCAAGAGACACATTTTAATTGCTGTATCCTGTAGCCAAAAATAATCTCATTCCAAGAGACTGGTAAAATTATGTACACAGTGGGAAAAGGTAAGATCATTAGTATAAGGCATTTTTCAATACAACCCACAGAAAAGAAAAGCATCAAGAGCATGCAGCAGATCCATTACTTTACTTGTTCCCAATGCACCATACATTCATAGTCTACTGGGTTTGCTCATTTTTAAAACCTTCCAACCAATCATTGTAAATAATGCCCCATCAGACTTTGCCATGGATGATAATTGCAAACAGAATTAACCTGTCGCACAACCTAAATCCATATAAAAGCAGAAGCTGTTTGCTGCTAGATCATTTGGATAAAGACTACAGTTCAAGGCCCTCATTATATTTATAGGTGTTTGACTGTCAAAACCCTGAAAGATATTTTAAAATACATTTAGCAAATACATAGGTGTTAGACTTTCCAGGCAGAAAGAAATGCACCACTGTATACTCAACTTTTGACCATATATACAACTTTGATATAAGACACCAGGTTACAAAATGGCAGGTATAGTAATTGCATTAAGCAACATCAGGCACTCTTCTAAGCACATTAACAGTCCCAAGCAAGGCATTCACTGCTCTAATGCAAAAGAGTTCACACATGGGAATTAACAATAAACAATTGAGAGAGGATATTGTCATTGGACTCTCACCGGAATCCTATCTGGGTACTTCTCCCTGATCCTAGCAGCCTCTGCCCTCCTCTTCTCTGAAGAAAACAAAACACAAAGAAGAAAAAAATCAACATTTTTCATCAATTTGACATGATCAAAACATAAAAATACAACAAGATTCAGAGTATTTACCAAGATCATGCTCTTGCTTGAAATAACTCTTTGCCATTCCTGCTGAAAACAGCACACAAAATAAGTAAACAAAATTGCTTTCTCCATTCTTTTTTCCTCTAAAAAACCGATTACCCTAGAAACAACATAGCAACTAATATATATATAATTCTTCAAAATTTAAGGTCCATGAGAGCATAAGCTTCAATCCATAATCCAAACTTACAACCTTTTAAGAAAAACTAGATGATCACGATGATCCATGACATACTATTAAACAAGAAGAATTATCCCAAAAGAAACCCCCAACCTAAATAAAAATCAACAACTCATAATTAAACAACAAAAGATATTAAAAAAAAACCCAAGTCTTGACCTAAACAACAACCATCCAATACTTGAATAAAAAAGAAAGAAAACGGGTGAACCATCATCTTCGTCAACATCGATAACCCACCAGTTCACAAGAAAGAAAAGAGAAACCAAAACCAAGAGCATAATTCAAGAAAGAGAATAGGAAATTCCTATACAAGATATGAAAATCAAGTATAAAGAAACCTAACCGTGTGCCAAGAGAAGGAGAGAGCTTTTGTGTTGATGAAGAACTCGTGGCTGTTGTGTTTATTTGCAGATAAAGAAAGTCGAAGCTGTTTTGGTTTTTGTTTTCTTTAAATAATAGACTTCTTCATTTTTACTCTTTAGTTATATAATCCTTTATTATTATATTTGTTTTGGACATTTTAGCGTGTGTTCCCTCTCTCGCCGATCAACTTTACTTTTTAACCCCTTCATCATTGCATCACTTTTTCTCCTGGTTTGTCAATATTGCCCTTACTTTTCCCAAAGACACCGTCATTGTTTTATGCCAAAAGGTTCACATCCTTTAACAATCTTTAATTTTATGTATTAAAAGTATTTTTAAAAAGTATTAAAAAAATTTAATTCTTTTATTTTAAATTATTTTTTTTTATTTTTTTATTTTTTGAAGTGTTAATATTAAAAAATAAAAAATATATATTATTTTAATATATTTTTAAATAAAAAATACTTTAAAAAACTATCAACCACTCCACTGAAAAAAAAACTTATTCTAGATTAAATAATCCCACATAAATATTCTCTAATCTAATATGGTAAATAGCCTTGATTATTAGCCACTGGATAATTTGGTGGTGTTAAATTATAAGCTCTCGTGTGAATTTTTTTTATTTAAAACTAATATTTTAAATGTATTATATTTTTTTAATATATTGATATCAAAAATAAATTTTAAAAAATAAAAAATATATATTATTTTGATATATTTTTTAGTAAAATAAACTTTAAAACACAACTTTTATCATACTTTCAAACCAATATTAATATTTTGATGAGATGACCAAGTTTTTTTAAAAAATATATTATTGGATTAGACTCCTTTTTAAGATAGGAATACCAACATCCAGATCATTGATTTGAATTTTAATAATTAGAATTTCACTTCATTTAATTAGTGGGTAGCTTTATTTATATAAATAAAATCCAAATTTTTTATTTCAAAATTAATGATTTGGATTCAACTATCCCGATATATCATATTACTCCTAATTTAAGAGTTAAATATGATATTATCACACGTATAAAAATTTATAAAAAAAAATGACATAAGTGATTTTCCTTTTTCCACGAAAAAGGGCATGTAAAAAGAGATTTATAAGGAAAATTATTAAACTATACAAATAGAAGTGAATTATTGATTAATAAATAAATCAATAGGGGCAACAAATAACGTAATCTTAGTGTTGAAGAACGTGCCAGCCCCTCTAAAAATAACACATTGTTGTGGACGTGGCACGTGGCAGAATTTCTTTGGATTAGGACGAACGCGAGGAATGCTAATTTCACATACAAGCACTAGACGCTAGGATACTGAGAATATGCCATCCGAGTCACTTTTTACTCTCTTCGAATTTGGATCCTACCCGCCCTTTTTTTATTGACCGTTTTGTCCCTGTTTGTTATAAAGTGAAGCGTTGACCGTTATAAATTATAAAATGAAATTTATAAAATATAAAATATTAAAAATTAAATAAATATAATTATAGGTTAAAACTTGGCCCAATGAAGTGAACGAACACCCCCCAGTTAGTAACATACAAGGTAAGCCTTGATTAATTTGGGCCTGTTTGGCATCATCGCCCCTAGTTAGCCGCTTTGGATATTTATTTTTTTGGGTCCAAATTTGCTTGGGATTGCGGTGTTGTTGTGATAAAAACTAAAAGGTGTAGAAGAAGTAGCACTCACATCCACTGGCTTCTCTGCAAAGAAAGCGGTGGTTTTGTAGACATTATAATAACAAATCGTGGCTCAAACTAATGTTGTTAATTTCATTTTGTTGTGGCTAGAATTACGGGTATATCTTATATTATTTTAAGGACAAAATAAAATTAAAAAAATGCTGTATTGTTAGCATTCTTTTCATCTAGACACAACAATCGCCTTTACTGTTACATCAACTCTTTTGAGCAAGTTCTTTCTATAAATAAATAAATAAATAAAAGTTATGATCAATAAAGAGACTGTTATACATATCTCAGGTCCCCCATTTTTTTAATCGATAATTATAACTTGGCCTTTACACCAAGACTAGCATGATGACAAGAGTTTTTTTTTTTTTTTTCATGAATTACAATAATTATAATTGTCAATGACACTGCATCTTTTTATCAACAAATAGGTAATAGTTCTTTCAATGAAAACGTGAATTGTGTTTAAAATAGCTATTTAAAATAACATGATGCATGCCATCTATGCTCTTTAAAATAGAGTCATTGATATTTTTTATTTATTTATTATTATTCAAATTACGTAGCATGTAGCTTGTGTATTTTAAGTGTTGCATACAGAATCATTTCACATCATTCATCTTGTTTATAGCCCCAACAAATAAAAATTAACAGAGATTTTTTAAAAAAAATTGGGTAAGAAAATAATAAATACCATGTGTAACTTTGACTTCATGAAGGGTTGATCATCTATGCACGCCGCCGACCAGCCAAGCCTGGTCACCACACCACCCAGCCTGAAAAGCTCCAGCTCATCACACAGGACAACACCACCACGTCTCAGCCACCACCACAAATGGAGCAGCCATTGAAACAATAACTAGAAGCGCATCCCTACCCTTCGATCTTTCCTTTCCCTGCGTCCGCTGCTTTCTTTTCCTGTTCACACCAATTTAACGGGTTGAATAGTGTTCTCTATTAATATTTTTCTGAATTTTATCTAATATATATAAAATATTAAATATAACTATTTGACAAGATACAATAAAAAAATTGAAAAAAATAATAGTAAAAATGAAAAAATAATAGTAAAATAAATAATTATATCATATATTCATATATAGCTTGTTCTATAAAATGTAACTATACATATAATATAAATATTTAAAATATAATATTATACACATATAACTTTGTTAAATGTTTTTTAAATAAAATCTATTAATATTTTTATCATTGACGAGAGAATTTGGGTTTTGCTTATTAGATTTGGAGGTGAGGTCTTTTATAAGCAACTATAGATTGACAGGATAGTCAATAAAAAGACTGAAAATATAGGATCAACGTGATGGATGATATTGAAATATTACTAGTAATAGTGTCTTCATTGGCATATAAAAATGAACAAAAAATTAACTTTACAAAAGAATCTAAAGAAAAAATAGTAATAAAAAAAACGATTAAATTTAAAATAAAAACAAACGAGAGGACAACTTATATTTTTTTTATTGAATGATAAAATTAAAAAAAATAATTTCATAAAATATCCAAAACAAAAAATAACAATTAAAAAAATAAGAATTAAATTTAAAAAATAAAATAAGAGGAAAATTTTCAATTTTTTATTAAATGGTGAAATTGAAAAAAGTTTTAAATATTACGAAAGGACCCATAAAAATTTGATAATAAAAAAAATAAGGATCAAATTTAAAATAATAATAAAATAAAATGATAGATCATAATTTTTTATAAGACAACTCGAATTCCAAGTTGATGAAAGAAAACTAAGGAAAGAAGAAAGAAAATAGCATTGACGATAAACTATAATGATTTGGTCTGCACATGTTGCCTCATATGAAAGTTCATAACACACCACATCTACAGCTACCGAGAAAATCTATTTTTGTCACTAGAAAAGGTTGTACACACTACCAGAGTGTTGCAACCTCACTCACTTTCTAGCGCATTCAATGCATGCGCCAACCAATCTTACCCTAATTGTTAACTATAGTCCTTCATATTTGTTTTAACATCTAAATTGGTTCTTAAAATCTTAATTGTTCTAAACATGTTTTGACAAATTAAGCATTAACAAGATACCAAAACTTTTTCCCAACATTAAAAGATCTCTATATCTAGACAACCAAAATAAAACGGTAATTCAATTTCTCAAAAAAAAAATCCAACCCAGAGGGATTAAATTAATAAAAAGAATAAAAATATTTCCCCTGCAATCCAGTGCCTAATGGAACAAAATTAAATGTGCTCGATATTTGTCGAAGTATCTGTCAACAAAACTTTAATTGTTATAACTCAATAAAATTAAATTTTATTTTACATAACCTTTGCTAGATCTAAACACGGGCAAACCAGCTAGCTAGCATAAAGGAAACGTGAGCCACATAAGGTGGACTGATCAAACTTTGACTTGTTTTTATTTATTTTCCCCTTTTGTTTTTTTTTTTTTCATGAAGATATTTGTGTGCAGGGTCAGTCATAAGATCAAAGAGCTCACCATCTGTTCGTCAATGGATATTGATAACCTCGTAGGAATTCTGTACTTCATGCTATGTGGGCATCACTTTGGAACCTCATGCGAGGAATTAAGTTGTGTCACCCCCCCCCCCCCCCCCCCCAATCATAAAATCAAAGCCTTCATCCATCCCTGGCATGTCCAAATCATGTTTTTTTTTTTAAAAAAAAAAAAAACATTTCCTACAAGATTGGGCAAAGCATGTCCTCCCATCTTCCCCTCCACACAAAAACAACAAAATTTCCGTTGCTTCAGTGTATTTTGTAGACAAGGGGAAGCTTCTTCTTGGGCCATGCTTCCCGCAAAGCCCTTTGGGTTCCTTGTATTGTTTCGTCTCCCACATTGAGAATGATAAGAGGAAAAGACACGGGAGATATGCAGTAAAGACAAGTGCGGTCAAACCAGGACTGTACCTTCGAAGTTGACGTCCGAATTTTCACCGGAAAACGTTAGAAAACATCTGTTTGCATGCGTGCAGTCCATGTAGGTGGATATTTATGCAAATCTTACATTTTTAGGTTTTTGTTGGGGCACCAAAATGATGCTGGATTGGCAGAGAACTAGGGTCTTTGCATTTGATGGAGGCCGTGTGCTCCTTTCGAGTATTTATTGTCCCAAAGAAACTTACCTCAAAGGTCTTTGCTTTCGTGAATTATTGAGTTTAAGGGAGGTTGGACAGTGTTATAATTGTTATTTTTAAGTTTTTTTAATTCAAAAATAATAAAAAAATATTTTTAAATAAAAAAATATTTTTTATAGAAATATTATTTGGAATACAATTCCAAACTACCCCTAAATCTTGCACTCGGTTTTTTTTCTCTGTTGTTTACTGGAAATCCTGCACTAAAAAGCTTTGAAAAAAAAACTTATATTACATGAAGTTTAAGACCGGTAGTTTATACAATTGTAGTTTGAAAAAATAAAAAATAAAAAAAAGCTATAAATTATAGTTTTTTTCTTAAACAAGGTTTTAAAAATGAGTTTTCAATAGAAACCCACACAAAACTATTTTGGGTATTGATTAACAAAACACTTTTACAATACACAGACCAGACCAGACCAGAACACACCACACCACACCACGTAACATGACAAACACAGGCTAAACCCAGTACCAAGAAATTGGCGTTCTCTATCTGTGCGCATGATCAAGGTAACCAGATTGAAAATGACTCGAATAATTCAGATGCAGATGACAACAAACGAGGCCTGTAAGGAGTCCTAATTGTTGCATTCAACCTATCAGTGTAACCCTCAGGCCCCAGTGAGAAACAGAGGGGAGAAATAGCAACGTTCGAAGGAAATGTAATCTTGCCGTCTGTCATATTTAGATGTTGACGAAATCCTTCAGCACGGTACATATGATCCTGTTGAAAGTTGAAACTCGTTGTATGTGTGGCTCGGTCTTCTTTCACAATCATCCATCTCAGCTCGACAAAAAAGAAAAAAAATAAGTTTAAAACGTTCTATGGCTGTGGCTTGGACAGTGACATATGCTGCTTTTGCTGTAGAGTTATAATTTTTCTTTTGAACTTAAATGCAGCACTGTGAGTTATAAATAGTGCAGCGCAGATGCATTGCATATGATGATATATAAAAAGCCTGTTTCAAGAAGAATGTCTGGTTTCAGCATTTTTTTTTTTTTTTTGAGAGTTCGACTCTTCAGCAAACTGGTTAACAAATTTTAATTTATCTAGCAATCCACTCGGGAAGATTGGATTATTAATGATTTTCTTATGGGTTTATATACTATTTTGTATTATGATCTAATCAAGTATATTTTACCTTGTTTAATTTAATTTCGCTAGGACATTTGATTTCCGAAAGAAGAAGAAGAAGAATGCCATTATTGGCACGTAAGGATGGATTGAAAGTTCCAGCAATAATCACTGTGGTGTGGATCCTCCTGATTCTAACATTTTCCATCATAAAAGAAGGTGGAAGGACGAATTTCCTTCCCAATGAAAATGCCTCTTGACCAACTTACACACCCCACCAACCACTTGAGCATGACTTTAGTCTGATCTTATCATAATCATTGAAAAGATTAATTCACATTTTGATCATGCTATCTAATTTTGCCTTGTCATTGATTGTTTCGTGGACTTGCCCAGTTTTTTTTCTGCCAACTCTCTGGATTACATCTTAAAAGGTAGGATTATATGGAGAAGCAAGCTTGAATTTACGTTGTTGATATTACTTCTTTATAGAAATTCTGTCCCGACAGTGTTTTAACAAAATCGCACCAGTTTCTCTTTTGAATTTCACCATCGCTAAGACTGAAAGGGGTTGGTGAATATTCTCATAGAGCTTGTCGTCTTGCAAGAATCAATTAAAGTTGATAGCGAAAATCGAGCCTTGTTGTCTGGTCATTGATTACTTTTAGTTGCGACTAGGGCATTGTACCCCTCTTCATTGCGCATGGAATTAATTTTTTTAAATATATAAAAAAATATTATGAATATAAACAATATTTTAATTATATTATTAAACACGATGAAATGAATTAATTTGAGTTAATTAGATGAATAATGGTTTCTCAATATCTTTTAATTTTTATTGCTTTATAAAGTTTAATAATAAAATTTCATTCTAAAACTATTTTTTTAACTATATAAAAAAAAATAGACTAGAAAAAAATCAATTCAATTAAAAATAATAAATAAAGAAACCCCAACAAACCTATAAACTAGGGTAATTCAAGAACCTAAGTTACCTTGACAAACTCGCAAATTATACTAACCTCGTAGAAAAACAAAATAAAAAAAATTGACAAAAGAGAAAAAAAAAACCATGTGTTCAAGAAAAAAAGACCAATGAGAGGAGACACTGTAGCAATCTATATTGTTTTGTGAGGAAAGCTACAGTGTTTTCCCCACATGCTTTAGTTTATGTTAATAATAAGAGGCTTAATTTATTGGTTAGCCAATTTTTTATATTTTTATATATAGGGAATGTATAATAGTTATTGTAGAGATTGCAACATAAAAATAATAAATCTTTCCTAAATATGTACAAGCCTATAATATGTAATATATTATAATATGCCTTCTCATGTTAAGGTTAAGGGTTCAACCTGAAACTTGAACCTAAAAGCAGTAAAAAAAGTTGTGGGAAGAGGTTATGTAAGAACGTTTGCAAGCTGATCATTAGAAAAAATAAAGTGATTTTGAATGGCCTTTATAGCAACTATGTCACGTACAAAATAATAATCAACCTTAATATGCTTAGTACAAGCATGAAAGATAGGTTTCGTGGACAAATAACAACACACAAATTATCACACCAAATCATAGGCATATAAAGAGTAATTTGCTAAATATTGAAGCTATACGACCTCAGAAGTTTTATCGACTAAGGCTTTATACTCAGTTTCAGTGGATTATGGTTGGCATGGTCTATAATAAGATTAATGAGCTCATTTTAGTTGAACAATTTAAATCCTCTTTGATTTAATCTAATAATCTATATCTAAGGTGTTTTCAACTGGATCAATAGTTGAGATCTGTCTAGGCTATAACTTGATGTGAGGGAGCCTATATCAAGCTAATTTGATCGATGACTTGGATGTTTTTAAGGCCAGATCTAAAGACGCTATTTGGGGTTTGATATGGTGTGGATGAGCCTAGATTAAGCCTATGAATAAAATGGAGAGGTGTTTTCATAGAATGGATTAGGTGGCCATGATTTGTTCTCTCATTCTTTTTTTTTTATATAATGACTATAATTTATTTTTTAAAGGGCAAAAGAAAAAAAAAAGAAAGTAAAGAGGAGGGTTCAAGAATTGAACATGGTGAACTCTTTTGTTCTAAAACAATTTCAAAAAAAATATTTCTCAATTATGCATTGATTATAAATAGCTAGTGCACCACCGCCCAGCTGATAGGATATGATTAATCACTTCCCATCGCACAGCTTTGCCCACATAAAAAGGAATCATTTTTTTAATAAAACAACTATTGTTGTTGTTGTTATTTGATAAAGCTAGAAAAATCGGTGTTAAAAAGAATAATTTTTATTGTTGAAAGTCAATTTTGGCTCCCTGAAAAATATTTTAATAGTGAAATGATAGTTTTGACCCTGGTAAATCAATTTTAACCAATTTCAACATGGTAAATTATGTTTTGACCATAAAATCATTCTATTTTGATTGAAAAATAATATATTTGATCTTGGTAACTCGATTTTGACCAATTATAACATGACAAACTTTGTTTTGCCATAAAATAATGGTTTTGGTCAATTTTGATGGCAAGCTCAATTTTGATTGTAAAATGATGATTTTGGTGGATTTTGATGGAAAACTTGGTTTCGATCGTAAAATGATGTTTTGGACCCTAGTAACCCGCTTTTGATCATTTTTTACATGGCAAACTCGGTTTTGACCATAAATAACAATTTTGGCCAATTTTGATGAGAAACTCTATTTTTGACATGATAGCTCAGTTTTTCTTAAAAAAAATTGTTTTTGGTCTTGAAATATTGTATTTGATCTCTTTATTATGGCGGGGGGAAATAGGTTATGACAATTTAAAAGAGCAATAATTGTTTATTTGATTGGTTAATCAAACTCAAATTTTTACATGAGAATTTGTATGCCTAGTTTAATGAGGGGCCTACTTTCCAATAGATCCACTACATAGAATTTTCTCAAATTAGACTTAGAAGATCATGTGTGACCAATTTTCCTTTATTTTTCTGGATTTCTTATGCTATTTTAGATTTTTGTTTCCTCTATGTTTTAGGATTTTGATTCCATTAGCTAGTAGAGATTGGTTTTATAACTTATTTAAATATATTATAAACCTCTTAGAGAGACAGACTTATCATAATAATATTTCAGAAACAAAATGAGATGTTAGGATTCTTTGTGTCTTACCCTATATCAACCTAATTTCAGACTTTTAGTGTTTGTTGTTGTCTTATTATGCTTCTATTTGAATTAGAGTGCCTAAATTTTATAAGATGATCAATGCAACACTTTCTCTGTAATATTAATTAAAGTGTTTTTTTCCTTGTAACATATGGATAAATACTAAAGCAAATAACTAATTTAAAAACAAAACATTACAAAATTAGTATTCTCTTTTTGCCTAAAATTGATAAATAAAAATCATGAAATATAACTATAAAGACCACACATCAATTTATGCCAAATATGTTGAATTCAAAGATTAAAAGTTAAATTCAAGAATTAGTTTATAATACTAAAATACTTGAGGATCAAAAGGAAAAGAGATAAAAAAAAATGGAGGGACAAATTGTAAAGGCAAAAATTTAAAAATATATATTTTCAAATTTTAACTATAGTATTTGTTTGACCTATAAATCGGACATTGTAAAACCATATGGCATGTCAATTGGATATTGCACCATTCAGAATATATCAATTGGATATTAAAATACCTGGTTTGGGATTTTTTTTTTTATAAACCTCATGTTATATTCTGCAATTGATTTTTTGTTCAAAAACAATGGATTTTAAAGGATTCATAGACTTTTTTGGACAAATAAATAAAAATATTAGTTATTGATTTCTCAACACTATAAATAAAAGTTATTTGATTTTTCTTAAATAACTTTTTTTTTTCACTTTGTTCCTAAGAAAATCTAAATCAAGTTGTTTGAGGTTTTTTTTTTTTAAGTAGAGTCTCTTGTATTGGTATCAAATTAACTTTTGGAAACTACTTTGCAGTGGAAGGGAAGAAAAAATTCATGTTCATTATGCATCCATATTGTTGCATGTTCATGATTGAAGCTATGACTTCTAATGATGAATACATAAATTTTATTTTGTCAAACAACACTTGTATGATTATTGAGTTATTCTATTTGATTTAAATCAATAAGTTATAAATGAATGTTTAAAGAAAATATGAAACAATTCATCAAAGACAAGCCTTTAAAGTAAAGTTGTAACTAAATATTTTAAACAAAGAAGTTATTAATTACTTGGATAACATATTAACAATACTCTAAAAGTAACGGGGATTCACTTTGCAAACTACGCGGTGGATCTTACAAAACATTGTAGACTGCACAATATTTTTCTTTTTTTGTTCCATTTTTTTTTAATTTTGCTCCTTTTGGACTAAATTGAAGGTCAATTTAAGTAAAGTTATTAAGAGAGAAAAAAATAAAAAGATAGAGGACCAAAGTAAAAGAGATGGAGAAAATGAGTGGTGCTTTCAAAATTTATTAAAAGAAAGTTAACTTTGGTTACCCTCTTTTCCCAATGATACATTTTCAGTCCCTTTAGATTTTTAAAATTCATTTTTGATACGAAAGCTTTATTTTTTTTATTTCTCAGTTCCTATATTAGAGAAAGAAGAGAAGAGGTCACTAAATTCTGACTAAAAAGAAAGAAAATCTAAAGAGAAAGAAGAGAAGAGGTCACCAATTTTGACCATGAAAAAAATTAAACTTGGTGTCAACGAGTTTCATTCAATGAGAAGAATATAATGGTGGTTGTTTTGAGTCTCAAAGTTGTCTGGAAAAAAAATTAAATCAAGAAAGAAATTATTATCCAATTCAATTTGGTGTTTTTTGGGTTGATAGATGGATTTTTTTAGGTTGTGTGAGTGTTTCTTATGTGTTTCTAAGTGAAAATAGGTTGAGAATTCTTTTTTTTTAGGGGGGAATTTTATGGCCTAGTTTTCTAGGCACCATGGTGGCGGCCAAATTCTGGGCTTGCAAACGAATCATCGCCCACCCTTTCCAAATTAAAAAATAAAAAATAAACAAGCCCAAATGCACAGGCCTAAGCATGGTCTTTTTCCCTTAATTTTCCTTTTTTTTCATTATATATTTAGCAAAAAAATAAAAACAAAAACTTATTGAATCCAATGAAGTCCACAACTTCAGTCATACATTTGATAGGTTGAGACGCAAAGCCTATGTCAATCTAATATGTTGTCTTTTTCTTTTTATTTTTTTTTCATAAAAGGTGTCATGTTTAATGTTATTAAAACATTTGGTTTATTTTGAATTGGTCTTCGTGATATGTTTTGTGTTTGTTTCCGTATGATTAGCATTTTTTTACAATATTATTATGATCTCATGATTTATGTTGCGATGGAGCACGTGCATATGATCCTTGCTATATTTTATTATATATGAACATTGATTTTTTGATTCATAGTTATATATTTTTTTATTAATGTCAAAAAATGTGTTAGTAGCACTTGCGCGATCAATCTTCCGTGTTGGAAAAAAAATTACCTGACAAACATGTTAACATTTTTTTAATTTATTAGTACATATAATTTTGAATTTATTTAATTAATTACATGCATAAATCTTTTTTATTTATGCTTACAACTTTTTTGTCAAAAAAACACTTTAAATAAACCAACATATATACAACCCGCAACAAACCGTTTGTTACGTAGCTAGTTTTAGTAAAATTCATGTATCAAATATCGTTAATGTTATCTAAAATAACATTTTTTTTAAAATTTATTTTTAAAATCAATACCACAAAATAATTTAAAAATATAAAAAATATATTAATTTAAAACTAAAAAAAATACTAATACACGATTAGATTGGAATTACAATCAGAATCTTATTCCTAATTACTTGTAGAGGAAAGAAAAAAAAAGGTATGAAGAAATTGAGAAATAAAAAAAGGTCCTGTCAATCCCCAAAGTCAGACGGCCGCGGAAGAAAACAACAGAAAAGGCAAAATAGTGTACTGGATTGCAGATGGCTGAGGACTGGGACTGTCACAACCGGTCTACTGCAAAAGAAAAAGAAAAAGTAATAGTGAAAAAGGAATGCCCAGATTTGTATACCATCAAATCACGCAAGGAGAGTCCAAAAACCTAAGGAAATTTACAAGAATCCTTTAAATATAAAAATGCAAACAAAACCCACAAGTTTGATTAAAAGAATAGCTCCCAAGCCTGATCAAGAAAAACTCGAAGAACCCGCTTCAGTACTTGAAGATGGTGGTCATATTATGGAGAATTCAAGGAACCCACTTGAGGTTTTGAGAGTTTGTGCTCGGGTTTCTTGATATACTGTTATTGTGGAGAAGTTGATGGCATAGATAATGATTCATGATTAATTTCTCCTTGTCGTTGTTGTGTTTTTTTGATGTTAGGGTTGATCGCTGAAGGGTTTAACAACAAGGATTCCTTGATACAGTGCTTGTGTTCATTGCCTCTCTTCAGATCTTTCTTGGCGTGAATTTGTATAGGGAGAGGGAGTGAAAATTTCAAGTCAGGGAATAAAATAAAAAATTTCACGTTGCGTGCTTTGGTGGTGGTCAGTTTTACAGGTTAGGGAGTGGCGACAGTCATGGTGATTAGGTGGTGGAGAGAGGAGGAGGAGGAGGAGGAAAAAAGAAATAGAAATAGAAATGGACAGTGCTCGCTTTTATGAAGAAAAATGGGCATGTATTCACGGGGTAGCTGAATATTTAAAAATTAAAAACAACTATTTTTTTCGGTAAAAAAAAAACCAAATATAGATGGATTTAAAAATACACTGGATTACATTGATACAAGTAATTATTTTTTTGAGTAAAAAGGGCTAACTAATATAAAATCAAAATAGAGGGAAAAATAAAAGCTTTTAACCTTCATTAAAAAAAACTGGCAATTCCTTTTTAATTCTTATTTATTATAAAAGTTAGGTTGTCCTTAATTAATGTTTAGAAAATAGATTTTTCCTTTCATGGTTTGAACTAACCATTATTTCTATTAAATTTTTTAATTAAACAGAACATTTTACTTCTTTTTTTGGTAACAAAAGAAAATGTTTGGTAGTCACCTAAAAATTAGGTCATCCTCAATCAATAGATAGTCTTATAAGTAAGAAGATTTGGTTTTGATTATTACTTATTCCCTTTAGTATGAAAGTAATTAATTAATCCATAATTTTAGAAGCTATATATTTATTTACCATTTGTTAGTTTTTAAAAATATTTTTTCACAGATAGCACAGCCCCTTGATTGATTTTGGGAAATATAATAATAGCACATTTTGAAAGGTTGCGCCACTTACTTTGGGACTATTTGGAAACGCAGTTTAACCCGTGTTTTTAAAAATATTATTTTTTTATGTTTTTAAATCGTTTTGATGTGCTGATCTCAAAAATAATTAAAAACAAAACAAAAAAATCATTTTAATGCATTTCTAAGTGAAAAGCACTTTGAACCGCAACCACAACCACAATTCTAAATAGTCCTTACTCCTAACCAAAAAAATCAAGAGCCCATTTGATGTTGTGGTAATTGTTGCTTTTCAAAATGATTTTTATTTGAAAATTCAATAAAATAATATTATTTATTTATTTTTTAAAAAATTATTTTTAATATCAACATATCAATATCAAAATGATATAAAAATAATAATTTAAAAAAATTATTTTTTTTCAAAATATTTGTGCATCACGAAAACAAAAACTAACTCTGCCTAACTAAACTGTATTGGGGTCATGAAGTTGTGTCAAACCCAGAGGTGCACCAAAAAAATTTTGATTCAAAATATTTTTTTTTAGTTTTTTATCTACGAGTTAACAATCCATTTTTATATTGTATGTTTTTATCATAATCTCCAATTATTTACTCTGGTGCATATCAACTTAAATAATAAATATTTAACTTGAGAAGAGATTCTATTTAGAATTTGAAAAAAAATATTTTTATTGTTTCATGTCTAAAAGTAAATATATAATAAATTTAGTATTAATCATACAGGATAAACCTACCATGTAGGAATACAAGTCTTTATTTTCTGTTATTTAGTAATATAATAGCAACCAACTAAATGAAACTAAATTTATTATTATTTCCTATTATTTAGTCATATAATAACAACTAATCAAATGATACTAAACTTATTCTCATAGGTTTTTATTATTAATTAGGAGCACTATTAATACTAAATTTATTTATTTTTAAAAATGTTTGAAATAATACAAAATTATTTTTTTGAAAGGTTACACCACTTTTAATAGTTCACCTTTTCAAAAAATAAAAATAAAAATGTTTCACCACCGGATTTTTTGTGCCATTTTTCTTATTTTTTTGTTTCAATTCTAATATTTAATATGAGGTTCTTTAATATTAGATTGATGATAAATTTATTTTTTATTTTTTTATCATATAATAAAAGTTTTTCAGCTTTTTTTTATATATTTTTTTTGTTTTATTTATTTCCATCATTTAATATGGAGTTTTTAACTCCTTTGGTTAAATAATTAGGTTTTGTTTTTTTAAAAAAATTATGTGTTTGGACTTGTAATTGAAAATAAGGAAAAAATGTCCATTTTTTTTTCCAACAAAGAAAAAAAAAACAACGAATGCAAGAAAAATTATTTATCATCTTTTCCTGATCAGAACGAGTAGTTTCAAAACAGTGAAAATGAAGAAAAAATTTATAAAATTAAAAAAGGTAAATACCTCAAGTTTACTCCTATGTTTGCCTGTAATAATAATTTCAATCATTGTATTTTTAACTTAATCATTAATCCTTATATTTTTAAACTCGTTCAAATAACCTTTATGTTCTTTAGAATGATTCAACTAGTTCAATAAATAAAATTAAATCAAGTCTCAGTATTAACTATACATGTTAATTATGTAGCATTATCGAATATTTTTCATTCTTGAGATGATTTAATTTCTATATTTATACGAGATCTGTATCATCAAATAAACTATATTATAAAACATATTAAAAACATAGATAAATAATGTTAGTTGTGACGACTTGTACATGTTAAAAGTTAAATAAACTAGAGTAACAGAAAAAGATCACTTCCTCCAAGTTTATTAAGACAGAGAAAGATTTAATTTTTTTAATGAAAGTAGGTGAAAATCAATTGAAAACGAACTAAACAAAAAATGGTAAAATAAAAATAATTTAGAATAAAGTTTTTATTTCCTCAAGTTTTTATACTAATAATTTTTAATATATCTTTAGTTTTATACTAGTAATTTTTAATATATCTTTGAAGATGACTTATTTAGTGATATAAATCTTATATAAGTATAAACAAATCATCTCAAGATTGAAAAATATTTAATAATGTCAAATTTTCATGCATAATTCATATTGAGAATTGAAGAAAATTAGGTATAGGACTGACTAAAAAGAATTAAAGAAAAAAGGATCAATGCAATAAATAAATAAAAAAAACAAAAGAGTTAGTTGAAGAAGAAAAAAATTAAATAAATAATTGATACAGATATAAGGATAAATTTAAGTATTTTACCATTAAAAATTATCTATATTGCTGCGTGGAGGAAAATTAACACAGACAAGATTTCACTCAGGTTCTTTTAATTTCTATATTTCAAAGAGATTTTTATCTCCTACATTTTTTTAAAAAATCAGATATCCTAACAAAGAATAGAAATATATTATTATAAAAAAAAGAAATGATATTGATTTTAGCTGCATTGGGGATAACATTCCGTCTTTGAATTACCAACCTACCAAGTTGATTTGATCAAAATTTGATCTAACTGAAATAAATTATAAAAAGATATTGTATTAATTTTTTTAAAAAAATCTAAATCATATTTTTAAAACGTAAAGGATGGGCAGATCATGTAGGATTTTTTAACAGTGTTATTAAAGTGTTATTAAATGTAACCCAACAAGTTAATCTTGAAACATCTCAACTCGATTACTCATATAACTCGATACCCAAATTATATCATGTGACAATTGCCACGACCTAACCTAGTTGATTTGGTTAGTCTAGAAGCAACCCAAATAATCTATAAAAATATGAGTTAACTTAAAAAGAATTCAGAATAACACCATTTGTTTTTTTTTGTAATATCAAGACACTGATATATTATATCGACTCAGGTTAACTATCAAATTTATGCCCTAGATCATGAATAAGACCACAAAGCACTAATCTAGTTGGTTAATTGTCTCTTTCTTTTCCCTTCTCTTATTCTCCTACTGGTTGGGCTTTTATTGGTCTCGAGTGAAATGAAGTCCAAGACCTAATTAAAGAGTTATTATAAGATCAGGGACTAAACATTGCAGGTTGTTGCTATGATATGATCCAATTGATTTGACATGTCCAAAGATAATTTAGACAACCGATAAAACTATCGGTTAACTTTAAAATAAGATTTTAGGACGATATTTTTTTTTAATATTAAAATGACAACATATTAGATCGAATCTAGTTAGCCGTTAAATTCATGACTTGAGTCATGAACATGATTGTAACGCGCAAACCTGGCTGATCAAATGTCTTTTTCTCTTCCCTTCTCTTCTTCTTTCCTTGGCTTGACCTTTATTGGACTCCAACGGGGTAAATTCAGGATGAAATTAAAGAATTATTAGAGAATCAAAGACTAAATTAAAAGAATAGGTTCGAGTGGATGAATTTTAAAACTCAATTGAAAAGTTATTATAGAATTAGGGTCTATATTTAATGAAGGAGCAAGTAAATGTTTGGTGCAGCAGGTGTCAACGTGTGATAGAGTTACTGCATTGAGAAGGCGCACATTACTTTCTTTGATCTTTGGAGATGGCCGTTCTGTGTTGTTGGAAACATCTTGGCAGCAACTAACTTCCAATGCAGTGTGGAAGTGACATAGCTCTGGTGCGACTTCAACGATCAATTCTTCTTCTCTTCGTTTTTCTCCCTTTCTCCTCTTTCCTCCCCTCATATTCCACACAAATGTTTTTTCTTTATTTCATGGATGAAAAGGATGAAAAGAGTTGCATTTTTTCTACTGGAAATGTAATCCTCTCGGTTTTGATTTTTTTTAGTTTTTTTGTTTAAGTTTAAATTATTTTTTTCCAAGAGGAGATAAATTTACATTTGTTAATTCATATACAAAATAGCCAAGCTGACACGAAATCTAAGGGGTGGGTGGATATTATATTTTAAAGTAATTTTTTTATAAATATATTAATATAATATTTTTAATTTTTTAAAATTTATTTTTAATATCAACGTATTAAAATAATTTTAAAATATTTATTTTAAATAAAATATAAAAATAAATTTTAAATTAACAGTATTTTGATCGTACTGTCACACTTTCCCGTCACTGACATGTGAGAATCGCTGCTTATCAGTCAGTCTAGGGTAAAATTGGTGCAGTGCCCTCTGTTTTACTCTTTGTAAAGAGGATTACAGTATAACTGTGGAGGGTGACAGAAACTCAGTACAAATATTAAAGTGCAAAAATAAAATAAAATGAAAAACAATAGAAAGAGAATGAGATATAGACTAGAGAGAGAGAGAGATAGGAGGAGGAGGAGGGGAGAGGGACACTTTATTGCCTTTTTTATGATGCACGCATCCATTGCAAACACAGAATGATGGTATATTATTACTGTTAAGACAGAAGGGCTAGAAGAAGTGGAGAAACAAAGAGCAATTAACCACAACCACAACTACAACTACACAACAACAAAATACAGAGAGGTAGATTGATTGATATGTAGTTGAAGAAAAGGGAAAAATTAGATAAAAAAACATGGAGCTCACCAAGAGAATGAGAAAGGATTGGTGGGTGGTCAAGAGCTAGTGACAAAAGATATTTTGTTGTAATGGGTGGGTTGAAGAAGAGAGATTCATGGCATGCAATGAGATATGATATTGTGTTAAAAAATCCCAGTTAAAGAACAAGAAAGTTCCTTTCTTCTTCTTCTTCTTCTTCTTCCTTTTCCTTTCCTTTTTCTTTTTAAATCTGAGTGTTAGCCCTCTTGAGAGAGCCAACGCCATTGAGAATCCTTCACTTCACCACTGCAAATCTTGGGCCTTTTCTCGACTTCTCTCCGAACTCCTCAGGCTTCTTGGTATTTTATAAGAGGCATGCCCTTTCGTTTGCAGGCCAAGGGGGGTGTAGATTTTGATGGTTTTGCTTCAGTTTGTTCTCAACAAGAAACTTGGACTCAAAGGCAACGACAACAACTTCTTGAAGTAAATTGCTTTGCAAGCAAAGAACCTAACTCAGTTCTTCATATGAGAAGAAGTCCAAGCCCACCTACATCAGTTTCGACACTCTCCTCCTCCTCAAACGGCGGCGCCGGTGGAAACACCAGCGACAAGACCGCCACCATCACGGCAACAGATAAAGTAGTGAACCCAGTGAACAATGAAAGGAAAGATGAATGGGCAACAGAGCTGCAGCCATTCCCAAGTGGACTAGAGTTTGTTTCAACAGGAGAAAGATGTGGACTTGGACTAGAAGACTGGGAGAATATGCTGTCAGAGCCAAGTCAAGAACAATCCTTGTTGAGGTGGATAGCTGGGGATGTGGATGACACACAGTTTGGGCTAAAGCAGTTGTTGCAAAGTGGAAGCAGTCAGCTGGAATTTGATGGCAATGTTGGCGGCGGTTCTGGTGTTGGTGGATTGGGGATTGTTGATCAAGGACCTGGGTTTGAGTCCTTAAGTGGAATTCCAGGTGGCGTGTCAAGCATTGGTACTAATTTGGCTCCTTTTCCTGGTCCTGGGGTTTCAAATATTGGGTCTGGTTTAGTTGCTCCTAGCTCTTCTTCTGGTTTGATTAACTACAAAAATGTTGGATTTGGCAGCAACAACAACTCTAGTGTGCAAAGCCCAGTTTTTAGTTCTCCAACTAACAGTGTTTCACTTCCATTTTCTTTACCTCCTGGTATGGTTTATCATCAAAATCAGCTGCAACAAATTGAGGCCCCAGAGGAGAAGCCGCATATACTAAATCCACAGATATTGATGAACCAGCAACAGTCTCATAATCCACGCATTCGAAATCCCAACCTTTTCTTGCAATTACCATTTTATCAGCAAGAAAACCGCCCTCTCCATTCCCAACTCAAGCGCCACAACTCTGGTGGCATAGACCCAATCTCTCATGTAATCCCAAAACTACCATTCTCTGATCCTGGGCAAGAACTTTTGCTAAGAAAACACCAACAACAGCAACTGGGGTTTCCTCAGAGAGTCCAGTTTCTTCACCAACAACTTCAACAGAAGCCGTTGGTGGTGAAGAAGGAAGATTTAGGAACTCAACATTACCAGCACCAGCACCAGCACCAGCACCAGCACCAGCACCAGCACCAGCATGCTTTGTTGGACCAGCTCTACAAGGCAGCTGAGTTGGTAGGGACTGGGAACTTCTCACACGCGCAAGGGATATTGGCGCGGCTCAATCAACAGCTCTTCCCAACTGGGAAGCCTCTCCATAGGGCAGCTTTCTACTTCAAGGAGGCTCTTCAATTGCTCATTCTCATGAATAATAACTCAGTCACTGCTCCACCACCTAGGAGCCCCACCCCATTCGATGTCATCTTCAAAATGAGTGCTTACAAAGTCTTATCTGAGGTTTCTCCACTTATCCAATTTGTCAACTTCACCTGCAATCAGGCCCTCCTTGAAGCAGTTGACGATGCAGATAGGATTCACATTGTGGACTTTGATATTGGATTTGGTGCTCAATGGGCCTCTTTCATGCAGGAACTTCCCCGGAATAGAGGTGGCCGATCATTGAAAACCACTGCCTTTGCCTCTCCTTCAACTCACCATCCCGTTGAACTTAGTCTTATGCGCGATAACTTAACTCAATTTGCTAATGAGATTGGTCTAAGTTTTGAACTTGATGTGATTAACTTTGATTCTTTGGAGCAACATTGTTATTCTCTCCCCTTTTTCCGAACTAGTGAACATGAGGCTGTTGTGGTGAATTTCCCTATTTGGTGCTCGTCAAATCAACCATCTGCACTACCGTCGCTGCTGCGCTTTATAAAGCAACTTTCTCCAAAGATTGTGGTGTCTTTGGACCGAGGGTGTGACAGAAGTGACCTTCCATTCCCACAACATATCCTCCATGCCCTCCAATCCTATACACACCTATTGGAATCATTGGATGCTGTTAATGCAACTACGGATGATGTGAACAAGATTGAGAGGTTTTTGCTCCAGCCTAGGATTGAAAGTACTGTGCTGGGGCGTCTTCGTGCTACAGACAAAATGCCAAATTGGAAGACAATCTTTGCATCTGCCGGGTTTTCTCCCGTAACTTTCAGTAACTTCACCGAAACTCAGGCAGAATGTGTGGTGAAGAGGACTCCAGTGAGGGGATTTCACGTGGAAAGGCAGCAGGCTTTGCTTGTGCTTTTTTGGCAGCGTAGAGAGCTTATGTCAGCTTCAGCATGGAGATGCTGAGCAGTAACAATATGACGAGCAGGGAGGTTGGTTTTTTATCAACTCACAGTTTATCAGGGGTCCCAACTCAATTACTAAGGTGGTATTTTGTCAATAAATTTGGTACTATTGCTGGTGGCTCTGTTTATGACTTATAATATGAATTGTCTAGCTTGTGAGTCTCCTCTGCTTGTGTCTATCTAATCCCAGTAGAACAAAACATCTAATTAGACAATCTAGTAGGGTACTATTTGTTTCGGAAATGGATATTGCTGGGTAATTTGATTTTATGATTGTAACAATGTGCTTTTGTGTCTCTTTAAGATGCTGATATTTTGTTCTGTACTTCACAACAAATGAGAACTTCAAATGGAAAGTTAACTTGCCAGAATTCTAACCTTCTTTAGTGCTTGATATGGCAATAGGTTTCCTAGCGCGTACCAGCTTTGATTTAGTACTCTTGTGTTTCCCCCCTTATCGTTATTGTTACTGACAAGGCATTTAAAGAAGTAATAGAGATGATGTATTGGAATTCTAACCTTCTTTAGTGCTTGATATGGCAATAGGCTTCAATGGAGCGTGATAAGGGAGATGAGGTGATAAGCCAAGCTAGAAACCAAGGAAATTCTCATCCAATGTAGTGATTATTGGAATTTCTAGATATCCTCATTTGTGTCTTTCGTTGCTTCACCATTAACCAGTAACTAATTTAGGCATTTAGGTGCGAAAAGTTCTATTATACTTTTATGTTTCTTCCGATTATTCTTATCAGTTAAGGTGCACACATGTGGTGTTCTAAAGGTGTTTGACACGAGTTTATTTTCCCCTTCCTTACGATTATTCTTATCAGTTAAGGTGCACACATGTGGTGTTCTAAAGGTGTATGACATGAGTTTATTTTCCCCTTAAGATTATTCTTATCAGTTAAGGTGTCTCGCCGGAGGGTGACCAAAATGTTGTATACTCAAATTGTTTTATAGTGTCTAATTAGGTTATAGTAGCTTCCCTCTCGTGAGCTTTGCTTGTCTTACTGTTTTGAAGCAGTCTCTAAAATTTGCCCGCCTTAACGCTTGCAGATTTCTTATGTATCTAGGTTGAGCAGGGCTCCTTGTTGTAATGCCTGAATTTAGGCGACTCTGTTCTGTAAATGTAATGATGGTGTCGAAGGCCTGAAGGAGCAATGAACCTTGCACAACAGTTTTTACACCCCTCACCTGTCTTTTCAGTGAAACAATATATCCTCTAGTGTATAGTTCGTGATGCAACTTAATGAAATACTTTTTATAGCTGACTTGTTATCTTTTGAACTCATGAGCATGCATGCGCTCACTGATGGAGATCTTATATGTAGTTGCAAATTATAATAGAAGTGTGATGGAAAACAACTTTAGAAACTTGGAACTTGTTTCTGCACCTTGATGCAGAACTTGTGGCCTCACTGGATTCCTTGCATTGCGAAGAAGAATATGGCTAAAAACCTTGTTGCTTGTTTCTGAATTGTCTACTCTGGTGCTGGCATTTTGTTTATTTGCTCGGTACAAAGTCGATTCCATGATCCGTGTTTACTGGTAGTTTTAGATGCTAGAATTTCTTGTGATTGCAATATCTTGATTCTGCTGATTGAATGTTTTCTGTGGTAGTTGCATAATTTAAAACCTACAACCTTATCTTAATCTCAAGTTAATGGATACTTTCCTAGATGTATTACTCTATAGAATTGTTGAATCCCTTGATTGCCTGCATCGCTGGCTGATTAAATCCAAAAAGGCGGTGCGCATATGATGGCTGTGGATGAATTTGGACATGCCTACTTGGAGTGAATCCTTATATTATAGTTTCCATCTCTGTCTTTGTTGGTAGCATTAGCTAGGGTTCCCTTATTGCCTTCATGCTTTAGAGAAGTAACCTTAGAAAGGTATGCTATGGTATTAGCTGACTTTTTGTGTTTTCAAAATAATAAATAACCAGAGACAACTGTATGTCACAACCTTGAGCGGCAAAAAATACAAAGACACCTAACATTAGCATAACATGCTGAAAGTTTCTTAGCAATCATGAGCAGTTAAAATAACGTGGTTTTGTTGAGTTTTGTCATGTTTGTGTCTGAAAATTCTCCTCCTCTTGCATGTAATGCACCCAACACGTAATCAAATGCTACAATATTATATATGAGTCGGGGGTCCTTCCATTCCAAGTGTGCAAAGTCAGTGTCTCAACATCCAATGATTTTTCTGATTGGTTTTCAAACATATAATAATCAAAACCCACATGGGTCATGTTTCCATTGAAACTCTACTTTCTTGCTTTCCTCATTTTTGCTTTAGTTTTCCAGTTTGGAGGGCTTTCTTTGCTTTTTTCTTTTATCACATTTTGCATCGACTATTAAGAAGTTAAAATCAGAAAGAAAGGATATATAGGTGCTGTCTGGAATTGTGTTTCAAATAGTTTTATCTAAAAAAATTGAATCTTTCTTGTTTTTAGATCTGATGTCAAGAATGATCTTTCTAAACATTTGCTTTGTAGCTGTTAGACAATAGGCTGGGCGTTTGGTGGATGCCCTCTTGTCACACACACTCTGTCTCTTTACTTGAAAGGAGTTTACTTTCTTTTTATTACAATACAAGTATCAATGCAGATTGAAGGTCTAAAACTGGACTAGCAAAGATTTGTTTTTTCTCCAAAGCAACTCTGTGATAATACAACAATGTGACCCACTTCCGAGTTCTGAATCTCATTAGCAATTGAGTATTAGGGAAGTGACGAAAACCATAATAAACTTGCATTATTCATGAGAGAACATGTCTAGTATGGTACAGCGACTAATATTAACAACAGCTTTTATGTTTTCTCTATTTATATGTCAATTTTAAAATGTAAAATAAGATCTTTGCTTACAGAAGACGTCGGGTTCTTTGAACCAACACACCTATAAAAATCCCTGAAAACAACCTCCATAATGCTTTGAGGATTGTTTAATCAAACAATGGTTTAAATTACTCTCATCTCTCTGTGTGTGTGTTGGTCTTGTAATTCCACTAAGCCTCTAGTTGCTGCAATAGCTAATGTTTTCTTCGTCACTTTAATCAGTGTCAGGTAGGATTAGATTTATTTATTAGTGGGAGCTCAAGATCTATTGAAGAGAAGATTGGAAACTTTATTAATTAATAAAGTAATCAAAGGGCTGGTCTTGTTTTTCGCATAGAAGGGCTGAGGTGATGCGTTTCCCTAAGCATCGGTCGCCTTGTTTGTCTCTTGAAAAGGAAAATTACCCCTAACATTTTCTGGAAGAGAGTTTGGGAAGATATTTCATTTGTTGGTTTCGGCTAGTTTTGATTGCACAAATTGGCCATTTGCTGTAGCTCTTGAGAATTTCTGCACTGCTCAAGTAGAAGTTTCTTGCAAATATACTTAGTTTGTCGAGATTAAATGAAGTTTTATTGGCCATACGCTCAGTCAATACTTAGTTTGTTGAGATTAAATGAAGTTTTATTGATTTAAAACAATTAAAATCTTAGGGATTGAATTTGAAGATTGAACCAATATTATTATTATTATTTTTGCTAATACTAGGACTGAATCAGATAGGCAGTGAAAAATGTTTATCCTAATTTTTTTTTATCACTCAACCTTTTTTCTTCTTCAATTTGATCAATTTATATTGAATTTATTTAAAATTAGACTTGACGGTTTATTTTGATTGTCTATATATAAGAGTCTCACAATCTCGACATGCAGCTAATTCTTGATTTTATAAAATAAAATTTAATTGTATTGATCTAAAACAATTAAGGTTTAAAAGACTAAATTAGAAAATGAAACAAGAGCGGAGATGAAATAGAATGACAAAAAGAAGAATGTTTATGCATGCAACACACGTGTCATCAAGTGAGGAGAGTTGTCGAGATGTTAAGGTGCGTGCGACCTCCTCCGTCCACCAAATGAGCTATGATGCAGTCTCTCTTGAATTGTCTTAGTGAGAACTAACTTTTGGGCTGCATATGGCATTGTTGGGGTCGCGGCGTGCCGCCAACTACTTTTTTTTATTTTCTTCTCCTCTCTCTTTTCTTTCTCCTTCACTTAGTTTTTGTGCCTTGCATTGTTAATTTTCTTCTACATTTGGTCCTCATTCCTTTAATTTTTATTTTATTTTTATTTTTGTGTACTTTTTAAAATATGATTATTTTTTATTTCATCTTTCATAATTGCTATTTGCTTTCTATAGAGTAATCCCGATCTCATGATCTATGTCGTAATTTCAGAAGTTTAACCTATATTGACTTGAATCCTTTTTTATTTCTTTTAAATTTTTTCAGTTTTATCCTTTAATAATTGATTAGTTGGGAATTGAGTTTAGTTATTTTTTTTTATTTTCTTTCTATGTTTTTATCTCTGTCAAATAATTCGGATCACAAGTTTTTTAAGTTAGCCTAGGTTGAATTAAGTTTTTTTTTATATAGGTGTTTTAGGTTGATTTTTTTTTTCAATTTTGTCATTTAACATGGATTGGTTGAGAACTAGACTTCAAAATCTTTTTTTCACATGTTTTCTATGTGGTTATCCGGTTCTTATGACTCGGGTCGATGGTCTGACTGGTTTACCTGGGTTGACCCCTTTTATGGTCCTTTGTTTTAAAATTAATTTTTCCCCTTATTTCATCATTTGATAGTGTGTTGATTGAGAATTGGGCTGGTTAGGGATTATGGTTTGTAGTTTTTTTTTCTTTCTTTGAAGTAATCTTGGTCTCCTAACTTGTGTTGTAAGTTTGGAAAATTAACTCGGGTTGACATGGATGGTTTTTTTGTGTGGATATTTTCTCTCTCTCTCTTTGATTTCTCTGACTTTATTTCTTGATTTCATCATTAGAAGTTAGGTTTTTCTTGATTTTGTTTAATTTCATCTTTTTATATTTTATTGATTTTGAATTGGAATTCCTATTTTTTTTTTAGTTTTCTTTTTACAGGGTTATCATAGTATCATACAAATATACCAACATTTGGTTGGTCCTCAATTTTACAAGCACTTATTTTTGTTATCATGTTATTAAATTAAAAATAATCTCACAAAACAAAACAAGGTTTTTCAGGTTAATCTAGTAGACTCAAGTTGTTATTTTATGTTATTGTTTTTTGATTTTGTCATTCAATATTGGATTAGTTGAAAATTGAACTTCAAATTTATTTTTTGGTTTACTTGATATATGGTTATCCCGTTCGCATGAATCAAGTCGCGAGTCTTATAGGTCTATCCTGGTTGACTTGAGTCATTATATATATATATATATTCATTCATTCATTTTGACATTGTGTTGACTGAGAATTAAGTTTTATAATTTACTTTGATTGATTTTTTAAGGAATTATTATGATTATATTATTCGAGTTGCAGATTTTATATGTTAACTAGGGTTGGCTACCATCATGATATTTTTTAAAAAAAATTAAAAAAGTAACCAGCTTAGTGGCTAAAATATATATCATTGTTAATAATAATAATAATAATTTTGTTTATTTTTTTAAAAAAATGTTAATGACGCTTTTATATATTTGTTATTACATTTAAAGGGACAAAAATCTAGTTATAACTACATGTTGGATTTTCTCCATCAAGCAAAAGCCACCCATTGGTGCAAAGCTTAACCATTGATTGAAAAGGTGACTTGCAACATTGGTGCTGAAAGCTGTCTATTCTCTTTTGATGTAGTAAATATCAAGTGATGCAGGAGATATCGTCAAAGACACCCAGAATTGTAGCTCGGAAAGTAATTTCTTGAAACAAAGGGAAGCTTTCCATGCATTCATTCCTGTAACTTGTATGAAAAGAGAACTTAGGAGCTCAGTGTTGCATTCCAACTCTACTACAGCTCAGGGTTTCTTATGGAAAGAACGAAAGAGATAGATATTATATACATCTAAGATGCCACCAGTCTCTATGACGCCCTTTTGCTTAAGATCTTAAATAAATTTAGGAATATGTTCAGCTAAATTCAAAGAACATATGCATATCCTAATGTAGAAAATACTCAGCACATTTTGGGGAAGCTAATGGCTAGAGAGCAGGAAAACAAAAACAGACGCCCCCACTCTGTCACGGGCTCTTGAAAATTATACCACATGAGCTTTCAGCTTTCAGCTTTCACCACAAACCATTATCAGCTCATATACAATAAACAATCCAGATTCCACATGTTATGCACTTGGGAGAGATTGAGAGACAAAATTCTAGACACAGTTTAAAACCTCCTCCAACTTTATTCTCCGAGTGTAAAGTGTAATAACCCACCACTTAATTTTCATTTTCAAGTGCCGAAGTGCTTTTGTAATCGAGAAGCCTCCTAGGAGTGAGGATTTGGTTTGGACAGCATAGATGGACTCATGGGCTGGCAATCGGCTCTCCTCCGATCATCATGTTGAGCAACGAAATGTTGAGTGGGTCACCATCAATCAATGTTCTGCTTGGCAACCATGTCCGCAAATGAAAATAATCAACATGCCTTCATCGACTCTGAGTAGCCATGCTGCCGATCATGGCTCTCATTTTTATTTCAAACCTGAGAAGATAACCTTTGGCTGGTTGATTAAAGGGCTGAGACTTTTGTGAATCCCTGCCCCATTGCCCATGAATTTACACGACAACTTACAAACCATTAAACCAGATAATCATGACAATTAAGTCAAAACAGAACATTAAGCGACAAATGGCTAAGGTGCAAGGAGGAGAAAGAGACATGGCTTGATTGGTATGCGTATGCAAGATAAGTTGAGGTTGTTGTCACACATGACACAACCTTTTGCTTGGGTCTTTTGTAGATGCTTTGCCACCATATCTTCTCCTATCCCAATCTTTCCAAGTTCCCACCATCGTTTTTCTCTCTTTAGGTTGTCTTCTTCTGCGTTTAAAAAACGCGGTCCTTTGTTTCTCTCTCACGTATCCCATTTTTTCTCATCTACTCAGCCATACTGGTCCACTATTCTTTTTCTTTGGACCATACAGCTTATTAGTGGAGCTTTGGTTCCACAGAACTCTTTCTTGGACAACTTGGACGGCCTTCAAATCAGAGACTTCCCCTCCATCTTTCTATTCCCATCTTTCTTCCTGTTTTCTCATCTTGTCTTTCCAACTTGATGTGATCTCAACAAAGGTCAACCAGCATTTAGTAGAAAGGTCCCTTTCATGGTTTCCTATGTTTTCTTAAGTGTACAAAAGACATCAAAATAAGATCAGTGTTCCATCCATTATCTCTAGCTCCTAGTCAATCAACCAATACCCCAACAGCATGCAAAATAAGTTACAAATAAAAAATCCACACATTCAATAGCAAAACTTCGTGCATTGATGTCCACGCATGCATCACCACCAAGACTTTTACCTTTTAATTTCAGAGCAAAGTACTACGTTGCAATTAGTATGTTAATCGCACGAGTTTTTTTATATTGAAATTAGGTAAAGATGCAGCAAAACATCAAGTAATTCCATCTTTCCTTTGTCCAAGAAAGGAAGCTTGCGCTAGTTCAGAGGCCCAGAAGGAATGGGTCCAACAGACAAACATTTGCACATCTCTTTCAACCGATGCACTATCAGAAACACCAACCAAAGAAGCCAAGGAAATTAATCATGGAGCATAAAGACACCAAAGCTAATAGTAAACCCTCCCCAATAAATAAAAGCGAAAGGTCATGATTTCTGGGAGAAATTTAGTTAAATTAGTAGAAACAACGACAATAAAATAAGTGACTTGGTAAATACGATGTCATTGACTACAATATCTTAACTAACACACGCATTTATCCCATAATGACGGAACAGCAGAGCACTGTGAAAGAACTGTAGTGTTTATCAAAGCCAGAGAAATCAATAAGAGCAATAGGATGCATAATGCACAAAGCTACCTGATGAAATCCAAATTAACTAATTTCCACATGACTCCTAGCTATTCTTTATACACTTTCTTTCTTCAAGCTTGAATTATCGAGAAACCAAACTATCTAAAATTGATCAGAGGTGCATAAAATCAGTCTATTCTTGGGTATCTGTCACCCCTCTTGCATGCATAACTGTGATCTGACATCTATCAACTTTGTATACGTAGAAAAGATTACTCATCGGGCTTTTCGTTTTTCTCTTAAAGGGACACATAAGATGAGATAATTAACTAGGACTTACAAAATAACATGTTCTTAATTTCCATAAAAGAAGAAGAAGCTGATTTGCAGTCCAACCAATTTGTACAGGTTGCAATGATGGGAAAAAGAGACTTGACACAAGGATAACCAGTATCTAAACCAAATTTTGCACAACACCCTTGTCCTCAAGTGGTTAAATTGCGGATTAGCCTCTAAGAAATTAGGGGTTTGAATCTCCATTCCCGGATTGCCTCCCCTGGCAATGATAGTTAGAAGAGTAATCTTCCTATAAATATAAAGGTAAATATAAGTGGGGGTTGATGAATATGAATTAATCAATAAAGCTTGGAAAGTTCATTTAAATACTTATGCGTTTTATTTTCAACAATTGATATTAAGATTTAGATTTGATTAAGAGGGAAAAAAAAAACACATCGGCACTTTTCTCCCTTGAAGATAAAGAAGCAGGAGCACAGCAAAGTCATCCTGAAGCTGATTTTTGAAAGACCACGTGTTAATCTTCCTTTTCAATTGACCCAAGACAGCCTAAGAAGTCACGGTCAAAGATGAATTCTTGCACAGCAGCTCCAATTCATTTTTTTCCTTGCTTGCGGAGTAACAGCGAACCATCAGCTAGCGTTGTAGTGTTTCTCCTTGGCAGCAACTCAGAACAGTTGTTTTAGCAAGCAAAAGCAGCTTAGAGCGTAGCAGATCTGACGTGGTATAAAATACAGTAATCCATCGACTTGTAATTTATTTTATTCATGTTAATATTTCATGTTAAATTACTTTCAATGAAAAATAATATTTAGTAAAGTTTTAACATGGTTTCTCAACTTTTAATCTGAATATAAACATGTTCATTAATCATGTTAAAACAAATTTCTAACTCTTTCATCGATGCAAGCAACTGTACATTAAAGGAAAATCTAGAATTCACATGAATTTAAATTTATAAATCTATAAAATAAAAATTCATGTCAAACATGCTCTCAACACAAATATAATAAGAAAATTCTAGTATGAATACTAAGTATATATTCAAACTTGCAATTGATATCAATTTAAAATTCTAGTATTCATACTAATAATAAAAATATATATATTTAAATTAAAACAAAATAGGCACTTACTTGTATAAAGCACTTTAAAATAATAAATTTTTTATTATTGTCAAATGATGAATCATTTGTTCTTAACGTTTTATTGCTTCTCATTTGTGTAACTAAAAAATTTGCAATATATCTTTTAAGATTTCAACAACATCATCTTAGTTTAGATACGCTTCTAAACAAGGTTTTTAACCAAATATTATATAACTCAAATATCTCTTAACAAGATGAAGCACTAGATTTAGAAGGAAAATCAAAGTATAAAAAGAGAAGAAAAAACATTATAATAAGATGAGGAAGAGTAAGAATTTAGAAAAAAACATGTATCAAAATCTTCATTTATCTCTTTTTTTATAGTGAATTTTGAAAGTTAAAATATTAAAGAATTAATTTTTGTGATAGTCAAAATTAATTCCTACCATTATCAACATTTGATTAGTCACCACAACTTAAGAATTAAAATTAAACATAATAGTCATAAATCTGATTTTTTTAGGTAAAAAAACTGGTCGAATCTATAGAAAAAACTTTTGGAAGGGATTGTTAGCATTGATTGGACAAAATAATGAGTTGGAAGATAGACCAGACTCAAGGCTAAATTTTAGTCGGTAAAAAATAATTTTTTATGATCCAAAATATTATTTCACAATAAAATCATACATGTGCCTGCATGTATGCGGGTTTAAACTCAAAACTTGCTTTGCTCAAGACTTTTCCCCTTTAAAAACTTGTGTGCCCTTTGAACTCAGTTTTAACCTTTTATTTTGTAAACATCAAGAAAATTTTATATCTTTTTCATGTGAAATTCTTTTTTAGAGTGTTTTGAGTTTTAGTAAAACATGCCAACAAGGATTTTTTTAAATTAATTTTTTATTTACTAATAATTTATTTAAATCATGTTAATTTTTTATGTTAAAAAACTTACATTAAATATCAAATTTTA
Organism: Populus trichocarpa; assembly: GCF_000002775.5. Classification (NCBI taxonomy): domain Eukaryota; kingdom Viridiplantae; phylum Streptophyta; class Magnoliopsida; order Malpighiales; family Salicaceae; genus Populus; species Populus trichocarpa. Next base: position 13,299,866 of record NC_037287.2, on the reverse strand, counting down.
ATAAAATTTTAATTCAAAAAATAAGTGAACTGTACTTCTAATTTTGCCTCTAACAAATTTCCCAACAATATGGTTAGTGAAGTGGCATTGATGGAGAAGAATCTGCTAGGAAACCAGAACTTCTGTTAGCGGAAGCCATGAATGACATCTACAGCCATAGCAATTTCATAGACCAGAGATGCTGCTGCTACATAGAGGCCAATCCGTGGTATAGGCTCACTGAATTTTGCTTCATTCAGGTTCCCATCGATGCCACAGCCAACCTTTCCCATCTACATGTTTCACTTCAGTAGTTCTCCAAGTGATTACTTTGTCTTGATGCTTGGTCTGGTTTTGCTAGTAAATTGGTTGTCTGAGTTGCTTCCGATTTGCCCTTCTCTTATCTGTATTGTGCCGGACATTGTCTGTGGTCAAATTAAAGGGTTATTTGACACTAAGCAGGATTACTGTTGAATGTGTCTCAATCGTTTGGTTTGGAATTGTCAAGGACTGGATTGTCTTATGACTCGTCGGGAGAGGTAAGAGTTTTTGTCAATTTGGCTACTTGCAATGGTAGTCAAATAACCTCCACTGTTGAATTTTTTTTTCTGGATCCAAGTGGCTCTGGAGTCGACATCTAGCACAATGCTGCTGCTGCATGCCTAGGCTGGAAGGCTTAATGGTTGATATTGGAATATCAATTTCGTTAAATAGATATTAGTTCTCATCAATTCTCTGGGGGCCCTGGGATTTTGATTAGTACAACTCTAGCTTGAGTTTAAAAAATCCCGGCACATAGAATTGTTTTTTGTGCATGTCAATTTATTACAAGGTTATAAGTTGCCTTTCTAGAACACTGGCCTTTTCACCTGATAGATAAAAAGCTTCTCGATTGGATGCTTTATGGTTATATACTACCATATAGATTCATTAGACTGTTACAGTTGAATAAGGGATGCCAACTGCATCCTCTGTTTCACAAAATCCACAAAAAATGACTTTCTGCTTCTCGATGGACTATCTGCATTACATGTTGTCTTAAGTTGTCAGTATTAACTTATATAACATAAGACAAGAAGCAGGAAGCCAAGTATTTTCAATATTACATGGCATAGTCGTAAGTTGCTTCTATTTTCCAACTCCAGGCTAGTAAAGTTTATTCCATGGTTAGATACAAGTCGCTTGAAGTGGAGAAGACTGTTTCACTCTTTGCTGAAGAAGATGGAATGAAGGGCGAAGAGGTCTTCAAATCATTCAATGAACGCCACTCATCAATGCAGGCCATTCGATCTGGATCTAAAGTGGAAATAGGCCGCTGATCTAGAAGTTTCCGGATCTTTTCTGTTTTTCCAAGAATGTGAACTGCCCTGCGTACACAGTATTCCCTCTCGATGACAGCCCTGCTCAAACAGTGGAATATGACAGGCCGTAAGTTAGTGAGACAAGCACCCAGTATATCAGAGATCATGACAGTTAAAGCTTCAAATAATCTTTCGTCGACCAAGTCATTTCTACTTTCACAATTCTGCAGAAGAGTTTGGCTTATCCTATACATGGAATTAGCAGCCAGAACCTTGATGGGCCACTTTGAAGGTCTTTCCTTCAGACATTGATTCATAAATATCTTCTTACACTCCACAAACCTGGTCTTTGCAACATCAGATAGTTTCTCAAGTATTTCCTTTGTGCTTTCTGCTTGTACGGACAGTTTTCGAAGGTCCACATCTAGCCACTTGTTGTCGAGATCAACTCCAAGCCATACAACATTTGCTGCTTTCCTGATGTTAATCAATTCTCCCTTCGCGTCCAGGTTATCTTCTATGAGTCTGACATACATGAGGCCTTCATGTACACTGAGCATCAACTGTTTCATCAAACCACCACTGACATCTGGAAGTGCAACTGCAATGGCTGTCAGAGTTACTACAGGAAGAGCCCAACAGTTTGGAGGTTCATCACAATCTAGAGAGAGAACTAGGTCACTGTCAAACTCTTTCACCCCCTTAAATCCTTCTGCAACGGTTGATTTTTCCAACAGTTCCATGAGATGCTTTGGCTGTTTCCTTTTCCCCCTTCGCAGCCAATGATCAGTGGTATCAAAGTTCTTCTTCATCATCAACTCAACTAGTTCGTCTTCACCTTCAAGATGCAAAACAAAACGGCTGAGATCTGGTTTTGTACTGGATCGTGATTCTGATCCTGAGACAGATGATATGCTGTTGTCGGGTTTCATTGTTCTTAACTTCTTGCAGTGATCGGAGAGTGATAACATCCAGATCATGGAGTAAACTGAAATGAATTGAATCACTTTGCTACCCAACACAATTCCAGTTTGCATTCCAAGACAGAGGTCCACCAATTTGTTATTAACATAGTGGGCAAGTTTCCTGCAAAATCGGTCCTGGATTCGTATGGCTAGTGGGCACTCTTTCATCTCCACAAGCAACTGGATCCAGTACCTTTCTACTGTAAATATTCTTTTGCTGCTTTTCTTTCTTCTGGTTGGGCATCCGAAGTTCAGAGCACTGAACCATCTGATTGCAGGGGCAATAGTACCAACTCCCACTGCAATGGTCTGTGTAATAAGAACTACGATGGTCGACCACTTATACTCAGATTCTCCGGTGCAGAATTTGAATGACCGGGGCATCAAGTAAGATCGCAGCATGGCCTCAGCTAAAGTCATGGCACCAAGGAGACAGAATGCACCTGAGGCAGAGCATGTAACTGAACGGCCCACCACGAACTGGGGGCTGCAGGTATGAGCCATCATCCAGAATTTCATTAATTCTTCTTTAAGTTCCTTGCCTTCCCTTTTGCTGGTTTCGTTCGAGTCTTCTTTAAGAGCCATATCATATTTCTTATTATATTTATATTGGAAATATTTATTATTTATCGGCACAGTTAATGCTGAAAAGCTTAGGATTAAAAGCAAAATAAGCATGAGAAACATAATAAATACATGCTCTTTCCAGTAAAGATATATAACACCGGTGCCTAATTGGATGCCTATATTAACAATAACAGTAATAACGAGAATTCCTAAAGCTATCATATTTGTGCATAAATCACTGTTGTCCATGGCTCCCAGAGAAGGCATGGAATTACCCATTACTGTACAGAGCAAGGCACCACTGCTAAGTTTTGCGAGCTGATCAACACGGCGAGGCATGGCGGTGTTTAGATCCACTGACAGCTTGACTGCCACAGCTATTATGGTCAGTGAAGTGGCATTGATGGAGAAGTATTTGCTCGGGAACCAGAACTTCCGTCGGCGGAAGCCACGGATGAAATCTACAGCCATAGCAAGTGCACAGGCCAGAGATGCTGCTGCTATATAGAGGCCAATCCATGGCATGGGTTCACTGAACTTCGCTTCATTCAGATTCCCATCGATACCGCAGCCCAGCTTCCCCATCTATAGGTTTCACTTTCAGTATTTTTTACTTAGAGAGTAGTTGGTCAGTCGCTTCAGTTTGCAGTTTGCACCTCTCTTATCTGCTTAATTCTAGACATTTTTTTTAATGCTGTCCAGCCAATTTGTAGGTGACATAACGGATGACGGCTGAATGTGTCTCACTCGTTTGGATTGTCTTTTCATTACTCAGGGCAGGTAGGGTAAGGTCTTTGTCTATTTGGCTTTTCTTCCATGGTAGCTAGCCAGTAGCCACTGGAAGAACGTTCTAGGAGAGAACCTCCCAGGTATTAGAAACATATTTTGTTTTATCTGAGTGGTCCTGGAGTCAGAGGCACAGAGGTTAGGCTCCCGGCTCGATATGAGACTTTATATTACAATTATAATTATGATAAATTATTTCACTCTATTTTATACCTTACTTTTATTGTTTAAAAAATTACAGATATCATCCTTAACTTTATATGTACATAATATTTTAAATGGTGATGAAAAAAAAATCAATAAAAAATTAAATTACCTACAAATTTGTTATTATATTCTATTTAATAACTAACGAGGAGTTGCTTTGTTAAAATTATAAAATTACTAAATTATTATAAGATTAAAAAAAAATATTTACATCTCTTTCAAGCATTTCATCAAATAGTTTCTCTATAACACTGACGCTCCCATCTATTTATAAAAAAACATTCTTAATCAAAACCACTCAATTTTTGTTATATTATTTTTCAATTGATGATTTGGCATTGAGTTTATTTGTGATTGGAGTTGATTTTTTTTTAATTGCCTAAATATAGAGATCACTCAATGTCAAGAAAAAAGTTATAAGTCACGGTTGGTGCTCGATTTTATAAAATAAAGTTCAATTTTATTTATTTGAAACAATTAAGACTTGAGAGATTAAATTTAAAACTTAAAATAATTATAAGAACTGGGATAGCGTTTAGTGGCAAAGAGGATGGTGCGTGCATTGCTCGTGTCATTGAGTGAAAAAATTCCCCGTGCTCTAGCAGTGTGTGCGGCTTCCTCCGACAACCCCTTTATTGTGGTGTTGTATGTGTACACTTTGGAGGCGCATAATTTTTTTTTTTTTTTTATCTTCTCCTCTCTTTTCTCTCTCTCATCTTCCTCGATTTTCATGCTAATTCTCTAAAAAATAGCATAGTGTCAAACATTCTATTTTTACATCAAATTCTATTTTTATTCTTTTGATTTTTATTTGTTTTTTTATTATTATTTTAATTGATTGCTTTTCAATTTTATCCCTCAAAATTATGTTGATTGGAGATTAAACTTTGTGATTTTTTTAAGTTTATCTTCAATGAAATAATCCTAGCCTCATGACTGAGTTATCAATCTAGAAGGTTAGTCCAAGTTATTTTTAGTCTTTTTTATGTTTTTTTTTAAATCGATTCTTTTTTAATTTCATCTTTCAACATTAAACTAATTAGGGAATGGACTTTGAAATTATTATTTTTTACTTTATTTTATATAAGGTTATTATAGTCTCATGACCTGAGTCATAGATTTGACAGGTTAATTTAGGTCAATTTAAGTTTTTTTTTTGTATATTGATTATTTTTTTAATTTTACCCTTAAATATTAAATTAGTTTGAAAATTAAGCTTTAAATTTTTTACCTTTTAAGTTCCCAAGATTTATCTTGATGCTCAAGAATTAAATTGTCCATATGGTGCCAAGATATTCTAGTCCATGTGCTGGTCAAATGAAAAAAACCTTTCAAATTATTGCAGCAATTCACCCCACCCCTTCATTCTCACCATTCTACGTATGATTTCTTGGAAAGGTGATTAGGGAAGGAAAAAAAAATAAAAAATAGCTAAAGATAGTTTAATAGTAAAAGGGCTGGTTATCTGGACTATACAGCTAGAAAAAAAAGATCTTTATAAAATTAGCTCTTTAAATACATAGCAAGACTCGAAATAAAATAAATATTTACCCTGAAAAATAACTAAAATTAGCCATTCAAACTACTACAATAAATATTATATAAATAAAATATTAAAAGAAAAAACCAAATTATATGAAAGCTATTATAGTTGAAAAAAACTCGTAAACAATGAATACTGATTATAATTTGTGTGGGTGGGTCCGAGGAGCCTTCGTATGGTTGTAAACCATTTATTAGTTTGAGATGGCTTGTAAGAGCAACTCTTAAACAATGAATACTGATTAGAGAATATGTTTACTCATATTAAAAAAAAAATTGAAATGATTTTTATAGTTTGGGGATAATTAAAAATGAGTCCAAACATAAGGGACTAAATTGAAATTAAAGCGTTTTATATTTAATTGCATTGGTTTTTCTTTACTGATCTGTTGTTTGCGAGAAACTGAGAGAAACAGAATGGGAACGAGAACAAATTTCTACAAGACGCCTTCTCTCTCTTACAAAAAAGACTTAAATCTCTCCTCCGCTCTTCAAAACCTAAAGGCTTATAACATCGCCACCGGTAATGCTCCTTTAACTACAGAAGAAGAAGATGAGCAACAACCTCGCGGCGACAGCAAAATTGCCCGCCCGAAACGACAACGTATTCAGAAAAATCCACAGCACAATAAGCACGGCCATGCGATTGAGGAGAATGATGAACCGATGTCTCACCTGGATTACATAAATAAGAGAAGGTAATTTTGTTTTCTTCTTAACTTAATTTAATTCATTTCAATCTGTTTATTTTTATTTTTTGTGAACTGAACAGGAAAGAAGTTAGCTCATCTAATCAGTCGTATGAAAATTTAACTTCTGATGTTCTAGTGGTAATTCACGACTCTTTTCGGTTTGAGATTTCTATTTTATTTGGTATTTGTATTAACTGATTTCTGTTTTTCTTGTAGCAGGGAAATACGATCTCTGTTTTAAATTTGGTAAATTATGGAAGTATGCATTTCTATTTCTGTCGTGATCTTCATTTTTTTTATATACTAATTTGGTAAAAAATATTATGCAAGTTAGCTAATTAGGCGATGTTAAATGGAATCAGGCTGCTTATTGCGCGTGTTGATTATTTTTTTATGTTAATGAAAACCCCAGGTGATTCTTCGGAATCTGAAGAGAAGGAGGGTTCCTCAGGTTCTAGACAGGATGATACCTTGCATTCTGGTTAGCCTGTTATTATCTGGACTCATTTTGTCTTTGAATAATTGGTTAGATTCCATTATCTTTCGCAACCATTGAGATTTTCTGATTGATCAAGTAATTTGAAGTAGGTGTTAAATCAAGCTGATTTGAGTATGTCTTTGTCATTGCTTATGCTGTTTTCCTTTCCTTTTTCCTCTCTTGCTAGATCATCCAAATGAAGTTGATCGAGTGAAGTCTAGAAGTGAGCAACGGTATCCTGTCCCAGGAGAGCCTGTTTGTTTGTTATGTGGAAAATATGGTGAATATATTTGCAATGAGGTAGGATATGTGAACCTTATATTTTTTGCTTTTATTTCTTGTCTTGATATGTTGTTCTTCCATCGTGTTAATGACATTAAAGATTTGTCTTCCTTCATAGACCGATGATGATATCTGCAGCTTGGAATGCAAAGCTGAGCTTCTGCAAAGTCTGAAACTTGCTAAGGTGTTTTTCCACTCTCAACTTTATTACAATGTTAAAGGGTGTCTATACTCTTACTGATTTACTAACTTTAAACATTTCATTTATATGTTATCAGGGTCCAGCAAGCAATCAACAACTCGATGTCTCTTCATCTGGATTCAAATGTGCCTTGCCAATGCCATTGCTTGGAGAGGACACGTGGGACTATAATCGCCATCGCTGGTCCAAAAAGATATCTAATCTTTGTGCTTATGAGTGGTATGTGTCTTTTCTCAATGCCATGTATATTAGTTATGTGTTATATTGGTAAAAGTTTCTTTTCCAGCAGTGAAAATGACATTACAATTTAGACCATGCTATGAAGCATAAATATTGAACCCTTCAACTAGCTCCTTTTTTACTCCTTTTGAAATGGATTTTGCTATATTCCTATCCGAAAGAAAGAAAGAAAGAAAGAAAGAAAGAAAAGAAAAGAAAAGAAAAGAAAAGAAAAGGAAAAAGGGAAAAAAAATGGCCCTTGAAGCTATTTAAAATGCTTGTGAAAGCACATGCATCTTGCTTATATCTATTTGCTTGTTTTACTTATAAACCTGCCATTGTAGTTGGAAATGTCAGAGGCCTGGACACCTTCCGGAAGACTGTTTGGTGACAACATCTAATCAGGTTTGCTTTTGTTTTTCTTTTGATATTAACAAAGAGTATGCACCCGTGTGCTATGATTTACCTATTATTAACAATGTATTAGATTAACTTATCAAAGTTACCTTGCATGAAGGTGGCAGTGGGGAATAAGAACTCTGATTCCATATCCAGAGATCTTCTTGGACTTTATGGAAGGTTTGTAAAATACATTTTCATGTTCTTAGCTCATTGTATTACTCTATTTCCATTGTAGCATTATTTGTTAAAAGTGTTGCCATTATATAAGGGTAAATTGGTAAGTTGGCATTAGGAACAGTTTTAAGTACACTTATCATGCAAGTACGTAAGAAAAATCCACTACCTTTGTGTTGAAGGGTATTCTGGTTACTCAATTCCCTCATAAAAAAGCCTGCTGTTTTTTCCCACCGCCCTTTCTGTTACTGTTAACACTAGGCAATATGGACTATATCTGTTCAATGTGTACACTTTACATGGTTAGAATTGAATGGTTATAAGTTTTCAAGGAGGTGTTATATTACACTGAACAAAAAGGAGGAAGCCATGCTTTTCAGCTCATAGTGGGCACTTTCGTGGGGAATCGGGAAAAGTGGCATTTACCCCGTATATTGTATGTTAAGTTATACTATTTAGGATTGATGTAGATTAGCTGATGGGGGTATTTGAGATTTAGGAATATGATTAATTCTTGTGTATGGTTCCAATCATCTACTTTTCTGAAATAAAAATGGATTTTCTAGCTCATTGCTTAGGAAATTGCATGGCGGATTTACTGAGCACATTTTGCATTAAACTGTAACATGTAAATAATTGTTCATTACTATTTTCTGTCTATTCCAATAACATTCTGAATTTTGGTTCTGCTGATCACCGAGCCTGAATTTGAGATTCAGTTAGCTGGAATTAGTAGCTATGATCAGTTTGATCAATGACTTTCTGATGATTTCTTCATGTGAAATCTATACTCGAACAAATGGCCAAGGAAGAAATATTTATTTATGTTGTTCTTTTTTGTGTTTGAGGAATTCATGGCTAACTCTCAGTCCCTTTCTGCAGATGTCATCAGATTGGTAAAAAATTGTCTGGAGCAAACTGCAATACCTGCCGCGGTTCCTTAAGTTTGGCAACTTGCCTTGATTGCAGTATGATCCTCTGTGACAAGTAAGCACAAAGTATCTTATTGTTTGAATGTTATAAGATTTAATTCAGAGTGTTGTGCATTATCCAATGATTTCTACGTTACTTGATTCACAGCTCTAATCTTTTTCTCTCTTGTTTACACTATTGTATGACTGAACTCATATCATATTATTAGATTTTTTCTCTCCCATCCATTCTTTGTATGTTTAACTCTTGGGTTTTCCTCATTTTATCTCTTGCATTTGCAAATCTTCTACAATCTCTTGCAAAGTGTTTATAGCTCAATTACTTTGGCTTACATTTAGTTGTGTCATGCATTCCTTAGTAGTCGATGAGTGAAAATTGGGAAAGGTGGTTGCAGTCTTTGAAATGAAGTAGAGGAGGGTGGTTTGATGTTGCTTCTTTGTTTGTGCTGAATCTAAAGGGCGAGAGCTGAAGTGCTTGGTTGAAACATACTCCTTAGGAGCACTGGTAGCATGGATGCCATGCTTTATGATGCTTGGTTGATTCTTTGCTTTGGTTGGCAAAATAAATTTGTTTGATTTTACTTACTGAGCCTTGCTTATAGATATGTGTATTTCAGTGCAGGCCATTTACATGAGCATATAAGGGCACAACCATCCCATCAGCAATATTACTCTCATAAACTCAAGCGTTTGGTAATTTATTTTCAACTTTTCTGCATAATTTACAGTTTATGGTCTGTCCAATTTGGCTTGCCTTTCCCAAATAAGTGAGCCATCAATGAATTTTCTATGTGCAATAAATGTGTGTTCGACAAGCGTATGCACGGTTGTGTAGTGGGAAAAAACTGCTGATAATTTGCTTAACAATGCCATTTAACTGATGCAGGTCAAATGCTGCAAATCAACATGCAAGGTGACTAGCATTAGTGATCTTTTGGTTTGCCACCACTGTTTTGATAAAGCCTTCGACAAGTTCTATGATATGTATACTGCAACTTGGTATGTGTCTGTATTCGGAACTGTTTCAGATTCTTTATTATCCATGTTAACATCTTCTGGGCCTACTTTCTTTGAGGGCTGAAAGGTTCCAAGTTACTTTTCTTGGACATGTAAGAAGAGAGGATTCTCTGAATATGAAAGTAAAATTTAGATTTGTGTTTAGTTTTTGTGGCATGGCCGCTCTCTTGAAATTGTCCAGGGTCAAAGTCCGCATTGTTTTATGTTGGTAGATTAAACCAGTACTTGTATTTGCTGATTGCAGGAAAGGAACTGGACTTTCCATTATCTCTGGCTCTATTTGCTGTGAAGATCACTTTGAATGGTGAGTCCAGTCACATTATCTGATATTAATTTTGTTCCAGGTACGTCTCATCCACCTGCTGACATCACTCGTTGCTTTTATTACTGCAGGCATAGGATGAATTGCTTGAGTGCAGGTGTAGAGGACAGAGCATATATCATTGATAAGAATGCCAATAAGAAATGTGTTCAACTTAGTGACTTCATTTTCTGATCTAATGGGGTCGTGGAGCAAAGGCGTTGCTACCTCACTCCCTTTTGATCAGACACCGATGCTGAATTCTATTCGAATTTGCAGCATAAGAAACCATGCAAATCAAATTCGAGGCATGCAAGGATGTCAGGCAGAAAGGTTGTTTCACTTTAGGATTGATTATTTTATGGGTAGGTATGCAGTGACATTAGTGTGATAAAAATGGGAAAAGAGATTTAAATGTTCTAAGTGTTATTTTCTTTTTTTGGGCTTGGCTGGCTGCCGCACCAGTCAATGCTTGCATGAGCGGAGTCTTGAAAGATCATCTATATGCTGAATGTCGTGAATTCTTATGGCATTAACCATGCCTATATGTAACTAGAGAAAGCTTTGTTTGAACAGATGTAAATTGCTAGGGTATTTTTCAAAAATATAGCAAGTCTGCCCTAATCCCATTTTCCCTTTTCGTGCGAGATGATGGAAGAACTTACTTTTTAGCTGCTTCGTCATTTGTCCGACCGGGTGCCTACTAATCTTTAAAAGGATCGCATCTTCCCACCTGCTTGCTTCTCCACTTTGATCAGTCCTTGATCCAAAATGAGGAAATCCACATGAAAAAAAATAAAAAAGGAATCGATTCCTGGGGATATTGGAAAGAGTTCGCTACGCAAGCCCAGTTGTCTACTTTTTTTCTCTCTCCACAGTTTTCACGGCATTCCCTTCAAAATCAACGTTCTTCATCTCAACATTCTAAAATCAAACACTCACTTGGAAAGTTGGGTCGAGCTCATCTAAATTCAAGTTCATTATCATATGATTTCCCCAGCACTGGAAGTTCAAATGCTTCTTTCTTATTTTTATTTCTTAATTAATAATTAATGCATGGAGCACTATTGCTAGAGACGGAGCAACACAAGTCCTTTGCCTTGGGGCACTTTAAATTTAGCTTTAGCTAACCAAAATGGTTCTAATTTGCTTCAAGGGGAATTGAATTGGATAAGCTGAGATCTTATCCACATCTGAAATTAACTGTAAGTTTAACCCTAATTCATTCAATTTTTTGCTTTCTGATCTTATAATTTTTAATGAATTTCTTTTTTCAATCCACAATCAAAAATTGATAAATAAAAAAATCATGTCTCTTTCAGATTTTCTATTCCATTAATGATCTAGAGTTTGAAAGTTACTTCTTTCTCGGATTTAATCTCATTGTTGATAGCAATGTGCTGGATCATAATTATTAAATTCGTTAATTCACTAGTTAGCTTAAAATAACTTGAGTTGATTGTGGTTAAGTTAATTGTCCAGTGATATGTGTGTTGTAGTGCCAAATGTATAGCGTACATTGGAATGTTTTATCTAGTATATAAACTAGAGAAGATATTAGGTAAAGAGTAAGAAAATAGAGTGAAAGAGAGAAGCGTGTTGAAGAAGCCATTACACATGAATGAAGAAGATGTACAAATAAGTTATTAGCTCCAATTGGGGTTCAGTCCAACCTCCAATATTCAAAGGAAACAACTATAAAGAATTTACTTACCTCTCTTGACTCGTGGGAGATGGTGGAGGTAGCATTTGAAGAACTCAAAATGTTGACAATCTTTCTGTAACACCACTTAAAGATTTGAAAGTAAAAAGGAGAAGAGATTTTGGAGCTCTTGGTTTGATTCAAAGAAGAGTTGATTATCCTATTTTAGCCAGACTTTGCAAAGTGAATATGAAGGTGTTGTGAAGGTAAGAGCTATATTATCTTTATACAAGGTATTAGAAAAGAGTTAGAAAATATGAAAATGAAGGAAATGAAGTAGTTGATGAATTTTCTAATAGGATTATTAAGGCTGTGAATTAAATGAAAGGTTATGGTAAGGAGATTAGTTATAGAAAAAATATTGATTAATCTTATGAGAAGTTTGATCCTATTGTGGCGGATATAAAATAAATAAAAGGTTTGTCTAGGTTAAGTGTTCAAGAGTTGATGGGTTCTTTAGAATCTTATGAGAAAAAATTAGTGATGAGGAGTTAAAAGTTAGTAGAGAGTGCTTTTCAATTGTATTCATCGGATGGTAGGTATGCTTGGCTATTTTATTGGTATATAGCTGCTGGATAGATCATGTTTCTCCCAAGAATTCATATGTTCCACAAGATATTTCTGATTATTTTAGATAACAGCAGCCAGCCTCTGTTGGATGGCTCCAAGACTGCTGAATAGAAACTGTAGATGATATTGACAAGTTTGATTCTGACTGGAAGCACATTATGGCAAACTGTATTTGAATATGTTGACTGCTGGTTCAAAATAACGTCTATATGCGTGCCACCCCAACCATGGAAGTATTATATTCAACTGGATTTCAGATTTTCCTCTGAATTCTTCTCTGCAATTATCCAGCTTCGTGCAAGGTCATGGGGAATTTCATTTTGACTTTTGTTAGGTGTAGCTTCTAAGCATCGGCATATGGTAATCTGCGGCTGCAGTGACATTGATCGGATGCGTGCCATTTGAGTGGTTGAATTGGAGACTCAGTCAGCTGGCCTCTTCAAACCCCTGATAGTGACCCTGGCACATGAATGATAATAGTGATAGATTGTTTAGGTAAATTCTGTAATTGTTTATCCAAGTAAGCTGGTCCAGTCTCTCGCGTCCGTGGTAGCTAGCCAACAAGTAACGACATGGCCGTCAGGGAGCACCTCGGAGGTGTAATAAAGTAATTGTTTATGACTTCCAGAGTATCAATTTGTCCATGCTTGTTTTGCTGTGTGTTGGATCAACCAATTTTTCTAATCCAATCACTGATTCAGATAAGGAAGGAATGATAAGAACATGAAGCCCACGAAACAAAAAAAATGCAAAAAGCTTTGAGCGTTGAGTCTTGGTGGCCTTAACGTGCCAAATATGCCGAAGCCATCCAATTTCAACCAAAGATTTGGAAGGAGTGCCAGTTTCAATAACGAGCAGTTAGCGTGATGATTAGAACAAAAATATACTATTATTCAAACTAATTAATGGATGGTGACAAGCATCAAGTTGAGTTTCTATGCATAATTTAATTGTTGCTTAATGTCTTTCCTGTTAAGGCAGAGTTAATTATAATAAATAGAGTATTCTCAGGGTTGAATACACAAACTAATTGCTAATTGATTATATATGCAGCTGACAATGTCCAACATGGAAGGCTAGCTCTTAAATTTCAGAGAGACGTCGAAGGCAGGAAGAGCTTTCGTCAATGGTGACATTAACAAATAAATCTCTCATGTATTTCGAGGATTTGACGCTTCCCACTGTAAGTTAATCCAATTAACATCCTGTTTTTCTGCCCTTCATTTTCCCCTTCAGATTTTTTTTCCTTGCATGATAATTAAGCTCGTTCACAAATAACTTCATCGTCGTATAATTAGTTTTTTCTTTTTTGAAAAAAAAAAGTAATGAGGAGGAGAGAGGGGTATTATATTGCTTTCATTTGCAATGTCTTCCTGCTCGTTTTTTCTCCAGGTTCAGGTTATAGTAATGACAGCAAGCATGAGATGTTCTCGATGCCGTCAAAGAGTTTCCCAAGTTATTTCCAGGATGTCTGGTTCGTTATAGAATCTTTTCATTATTATATATATATATATAGTTGAAATCACACTGTTAATCTTACTCTGTGCATAGCAGGGTTGAAAGAGTACACAGTAGACGTGCACAACAAACAAGTAATTATGAAGGGAGATACTGGAAAGCAGTGGAAGAAAGAGGATGATCATTCCAATGACGAAATGAACAATGAGCGTTGTCAGAGATTAAAACTGTTCTTGAGATCTTTCGTGGCGACTTGCTTTGGTAATTATATGGCTAATTAAGACAACCTATGAATTAATATAGCAACTTTTGCCGTTGAAAGTAATTGATTAGTGCTATTTGTCATGTGATTTTTGTTTATTTTTGGTCCGTATTCTTATCAATATAGCGACTCTGAAAATTAAGCACCTTGAAATCCACGTTCTATCAAAACAACCGTATACATGCCAAGATTGGCTTTGAATTATGATGGGAAAATGATAAAGGCCATGCGTCTTGCCCAAGCCATGATCGGATCCCTGTACCATACGTCGACTACTTAATTTGGGATCTAATGTTTATGCTTATGAGACCACTCTGCGTTGCTATTTATCTTCTCTCTTACCAAACTATGCTCGAGTGTTTTGGGATGCAATCTCTATGCCTGTGAGACCTTTCCATTGTTGGTAACAAAATCTGGTTTTTTCTTGGGCTGCGATGATTATGCCTCCTTAACATCCTTGGCTAAGGATTAATCGAATTTAGCAAGTTTCAGTGAAGAGATAATGGATCGGTGATGTTCAAACCATCTAACTTCAGCTCGTTTGTCAGACTCAATCTCAGCAAATCATGTAGAAGCATCCTTTAAGGATGGTCTTTAGCTACGACCTAGTAATAGAGGAACCAACTCATTCCTCGCGGCCAAATTAATATATCTTACTCTTTTTTTCTTTTGAGAGCTTCCTTCACCTCGTTGTCCTTCTCTTGGAGCTTTCGGATTTCATCTTCAATAGTTGCCAACTCATTTGATGAGGAGATATGGGCCCTCGATTCGTGAATTCGCTGCTCAATCTGGGGGTTCTCAGCTAGCTGCTTGTTCAACAAATCCTTCCTTCTTGATAGCGAGCACTTCAATCTATTCATTTCGCCTTTCCACAACGTCAACACGGTCAGACTTTGGGTCTTGGACAATATTTAGGAAGAACTCGCCATTGAGTGGGGTGCTCAAGTGGCTTTGTGCTTCCATCATAAATCTTCTTGCCACATAAAATTATCAACCTGAAACAAGAACACAGGAATTTGTTAGAAGAACTTGGCTTTCAACCACAAGTGAGTGGTTTCGAAATTAGCCACTTTGACTTTAAATGTAGGCGCACTCGTGCCAACCATTGGACTGAAGAAGGATGCAACATGAACCTCTCTCTTCAATAACGAAATAAGTCGCTTGGGAGTTTCCATAGCTTTCTCACTGGTCATTCGTGTTTCAACATTAAGCTCATTGGCTGCAACTTCGCTGATAGGAACTACCTTACTAGGAGCAACTGGTAAAGTTATTGATGGTTGATTAATAGAAGAAAGTAAACTTGGCAAAGGAGGGTTAACTCACTCATTTGCCTGCGGTTTTTTTTAGTGCAGTGCAATTAGCGACAAAACTAATTGTTTACCATCTTCATTATGAGCCTTCTAAGATCTAAGTTTGGAAGGATTAATCCTCATGACATCAGAGGGAAGAACAACCAAATTGAAGTTTATTGATATCTTAACATAAAAAACCACATCAATGATATCATCATCTTGCTCTCTTCAGATACTCAATTACGTACATTTTCAGATACTCCATCGCCAGCATCATCTTCCCCAGCAACAACTTCTCCCATATCTTCACCCTCGGACTCTTATTCGCCCTCACCTACCATTTCAAAGTCATGCATTTCCTCTCCTTCCTCTACACTCTCCTCGTTGGCATCAATCTCAATATCCTCGTTAGTGCTTCAGCCACTTCTTCTTCTTCAACCATACTTTAGGGATATCTTCCACTTCTAAGATATCCTTAATATCTTTCTTCGTATCTTTAGGGCTCTTCTTTGACTTTCTTCTTAATTTTTTGGACCTTTTCTGTGCTTATATTGGAAAATAGTAAAAGACAAAAGTTTAGAGGTTTACTGTCTTTTCTCTTAGTACTTGGAGGGTTAGCGGCCACAGCTTCTTCAAAACCATAATAAATTTCATCAATATGACCACCAAGCAACTCGTCATCCACCTTCTCCCAAATATCGGTCTTATCACAGAGAGCCTAGAGTGTGGTTGACAGAAGTAGAATTTGAAATTCATGAACATATCCTCAATGAAAATGTCAATGACCCCAGTAAGTAGTAACAGTCAAATCACTTATGGTACGTACGTCTCAGGCCCCTATTCATATTTAACTAGTAAATCAAGAGTACTGGCCAGACTTGAACCAAGGCGAACTGTCTTGAGGCACAGGGGGAGACATGCAATTCAATGCCACACCTATCCATCTTCCCAAGTTTGGTTTCATAATGTAAATCTCACTCTACTAGATATCTCACCCATAGAATATGGTTGTGAGCCATCATTTCCTCAGGGTAAATGTCTCCTTGATCTTGATATCCCAAGTTCAACTGATATAAACGAGGATAAAAAACTCGAGGCTCAAATGGAGTAAAGGATGGTATAGTTTTTGTTAATGTTAATGTTCTAGAAACACTACCAAAAAATGTAGTAATTAGTAACGGACTACTCCGTTGCAAAAACCATTGAAATCCGTTGCTAAAACAATTTAGTATCGGAATCAGCAACGGCACAAATTAGATGCAGATTTGTCGTTGCTGATTTTTTAGCAACGGATAAATCCGTTGCTGATTTCTCAGCAACGGAAAATCCGTTGCTTACAATCAGCAACGGATAATCCGTTGCTAACTGTCAGCAACGGCTTTTCTGTTGCAAAACTAGCAACGGATTCTCCGTTGCTCATGGTTATGGTTTTCAAAAACATAATGACTAACTTATAAAATCATAAAAAATGCATAGACTAAATTATAATTAACTCTAATTAACAATGGTAGCAGATGCAGAAGAAAATGGTAACAGTTTGTATAAAAACAGTAAATGACATGTAGAAAAATTGCATGAACAAAGGAAGCTGGATGCATTAAATGATATTCCATGTAAATGACATGTAGTATAAGAGCACAAGACCTCAAAAGGACAAAGCATTAAGGAGACCATATTAAATAATAGTAAGAACGCAACACACCGCTTTCGTGCCAAGAAGAACCCAAAGGCTGATTAATTATTGAGGAAGATAACTTGATGCCACGCTTAAAAACCTAAGCCATCATATTGAACAAAGTCATGTTAGGACCCAGAAATTAAAAATAAAAAAAAAAGCCAAATAACAAAGCAAGCATTAGGTACTGTAACAAAATGAGTAAATATTACAGATTTTTATCCAAAATTCAATAGCTGAAGCATACATATAGATGAGTCATATAGCCAGTTCCAAACTCCCTATTATATCTAGAATGCCTTTGAGTTGAAAAAAATAAAATAAAAAAATAGTTAAATTAAGGAAATTTTTAAAAACAGAGAAAGAATATTAAAAAAATAAATGAAATTAAATAGTGAATTTACTATATTTCATGTACTAAAAAATCATGTCCCATTTCTTACATTGTTTCTCTAACTTTTTTAAATTCTCAATGTGACTATCATATTAAAAGCTTGCCAACTAAACCATTTGGTGATCAATAACGTTTCCAAATCATGCATGCTGACCTCAAGACAGGACAATCAAATGAAAACAGACAACATATATAGCTAATGTGGGAAATTAACTGATCACCATGCAAGGAGGAGGCAACCATGAATTCTAACCTCTTTCACTACACAATTCTGCTACTTATATATATAACAAGTAAAACAGCAAGAAAAAAAAATAATGAATGAAGAAACAAAAATAAAACAGCAACCTTATTAACGAAACACAACATCAACAAGCAAGTTTCTTTATATATATATAAGCATATGAATACATTCAAAACACCTAGGTGTCTGCGCACAGGAGGACAAAAAGACTTGCAGACATCAAAGAACACCCAGCATCAATAATACTAATTGTTAAAAATTAAATTGGGGGTTTTGATAAATTTTCAATTAAACATGCATAATTTCCATCAATCACTCTCTTCCAGACACAAGAATTGCCAGCATTGGTCAGGTTGAATAAAAGCATTCAATTTATGAACCGTAACCCTAAAAATTAATTTGGGGGTTTTCATAAATTTTCACTTAAACATGCATAATTAGGATATAAATCATGGTAAAAACATTTCATAAACCTTATATTATCGAATTAATAGCTTAAAACCATTATTGAAATTATCGGGAAAAAAAATTCTTACCTGTGTTCTTCAGTTACAGGTGAGGGAGATGGATCAACACGACAGAATAACACCTGAGATTGGAAAAGTTAGGTTAGAACTGTTTAATGTAACTTAAATTGCAACAAAGAAAACAAAAACCATAAATTAATTACCTAAGCTATCGAAGAAAACAGTGCAAAACCTAACCCGTTTACAGAGAAGGGGTAAAACAGGATGTTTGATGGTGATGATGATGGGTCTGGTGCGATGTTGTCATGGGTCTCTGTTTTTGTTGGTTTGCAGAGAAATATTGAAACTGTTAAGATGAAGGAGAAGAAGATGAAGAAAAAAAATTGGGTTGCTGAAGACGAATGCGAAGATGATGAACAGTTTCGGATAAAGGAAGATGAAATCGATGAAGAGAGGGTGATTTTTGAACAGTTAGGAATCGATGTTATTAGGGACGAAGAAGGATACTGGAAGAGTGGAATTGAAGTAAATTAATTTTCAGCGTAAATGGTTTGGTGGATCTGTATTTCGATCGGTGTGGGGGGAGAGAGTGAAAATAAACGGTTCAGATTTTATGTAATCAACGGTCTACATAATTTTAGTTTTATATTAACATTTTAATTTTTTTTTTCAATTAGCAACGGAAAATCCGTTGCTAAATTCAACGTAAATTTTGCAACAGATTATTCGTTGCTAATATTAAAAAAATAATATATGTGTAATCCGTTGCAAATCCATTAATGAATTTAGCAACGGAATTATCCGTTGCTAAATTCCGTTGCTAATACCCCTGTTTTTAGTAGTGAAAGTTGGTTTATTAGAGTTAGATTAAAGTTAAAATAGAGTTCAATATTTGTTAATATAAGTGTATTGTTTTGTCTAAAGTGATAGCGAACATGTGGCTGAGTTTATTATAAGAGAAGTGGGTTAGAAAGGTAAAAAACAGATAAAAAAAAACAGCAGCAGCAAAGTGTGTGAACTCTTTTCCATTCTAATTTTTTTTATGTGAGTTTTGTACTAAAAAATTATAGAATTTATGTGATATATTCAAGTGTGTTTTATGAGTGTTATTAGCTATAGAAACCAACCAAAATTCATCCCAACATATTGGTATCAGAGCACAGAGATTAAAAAGAAGCTTTATCCAAGTTAAAAGAAAGAAGAAAATGTCTGAAGATAGCTCAAGTTGGAGTTAAGTCCAACCTTCAATATTCAAATGAGATAACTATGAGTTTTGGAGTATAAAGATGAAGAATTTATTCATCTCTCTTAACTTTATGGGAGATGGTGAAGGTAACATACGAAGAACCTAAAAATATTGACAATCTTTTGTAGCACAATTCAAAGATTTGAAAGCAAAGAGGAGTAGAGAGGATGCAACTCTTGGGTTGATTCAAAGAGGAGTTGATGATCCCATTTTCCCGAGGATTATGAGAATCACAAATGCAAAGCAAGCATGGAAGACTTTGCAAAGTGAATATGAAGGTGATATGAATGTAGGAGTTATTAACTTACAAAGTCTTGGAGGAGAGTCAGATAATATAAAAATGGAGGAAAATGATGTTGTTGATGAGTTTTCTAATATGATTGTTAAGGTTATCAATCAAATAAAAAGTTATGATGAGGAAATTAGTGATAGAAGATTTGTAGAGAAAATATTGATTAGTTTTCTAGAGAAGTTTAATCCTATTATGATGGTTATAGAAGAAACTAAGGATTTGTAGAGAAAATATTGATTAGCTCTCTAAAGAAGTTATAGTGAGGAAATTAGTGATAGATGATTTCCTCTTGATTTAAAGTGTGGAAAAGATATAGTTTTGAAAATGAATGTGGTTGACAATTCAAGATTATGGCATAGAAAACTCGATTACTTGAATTTTAGTAGCCTCAAATTACTTCATCAAAAATACATGGTTCAAAGACTTTTATTCCTTCAAGAGATGAGAGATGCAAGGATGTGCTCTTGGAAAACATTAATGACAATTATTTTCAAGAGAAGTAGCAGCTTGGAGAGTCAAGAATGTAATGGAGTTGGTGCACACCAATATTTATGTCTGATGTCCACTTTATCTTATTCTTAAAATAAATACTTTATAATATTTATTAATGATTATAGGATAATAGCATGGGTGTATTTTACGAGGCAAAAACTTGAAGTTGCTACAATTTTTAAGAAATCTAAATGTTTTTCAATATAGAAGTATTGAGAAGTCATAGGGAAAAAAGTACACTTCAAGATAGTTTTACAAGTTTTATGAAATGAGAAGGTGAGAAGAATATTACTTAAAAAGGTGGAGTATGAGAAGAATATTTTATTTTTAAAAGTTTTTGAGATTTCTTTAAAAAATAATAATTAATATCTGAGTTATTATAGAAAATACAAAGCGAGTAACAATCATGTGTGTGTAAATGTCTCGAAAATCTGTCCTCCACTTTTACCCCCAGTAGATGAACATCTCCTTCAACGATAGCTCTGAGCACCTCTTCTAACCCCCAACGCAAGCTTTGTTAGATGTTGCTACCACATCTCAACCTGTTAACTACCGTGCAAAACCACCCGATCTCACTTGGATTAATTCAATGGAGGTAATTTTCACGTTTAAGAAAAACTAGACAATAGACTCAACGAAGAGAAAGACATTCATTTTCATAGGTTTTATGTGGATGCCATCTGTGAAGAAATGGCTCCCTCTTGACTTAGAGATGGGAGAACCTCTTTCAAGTTTGAACAACTTTCAGCAATTAAATTGCACCGTAACAGTAAAAGGAGGATTTACAAAATAGCTCTTGCTAAACCAGAAAATAAAGATGAAAATAAATCGAACCATTTCCCTTCCTTTAAGATTCTTCCTCTATGCAAATGGATAGAATAACTACATACATTGGATCTTTTCCCTAAGAACCAACAATGTCAGGTGCGCTGTGAGAGAAAACTCTACTTCTTGAATTCTATTTGTTGATCTTGTGCAAATACATCTCATGTCCACCAGAGAATGTTAGCCCACTGTTCGGGTCAATAATAAAATAAAATAAAAAACAGAGATTTTAGCAACAAACTTTATCCAAGCATTAAGCAGGGTGCAATTTCTAAATGTAGGAGAAATATCCAAAGTTTGGATGATAGTTTAAGGGCTTTCCCTGATCATGAAATCGTTCCGTTGGAAATTTGAGTCAGTGAAAAAAGAGGAAGTAATACATAAATTACCCGAGTTAGAGAACTACATAGCAGTGCAGCATCTAACGAGATAGATGTTTCTGATGCAAATGTTTAGTTGCCAAGCCATGCAACTGAGAGGATCCCAGATTTGATGAGTCCTGAAATAGGAGTCAAGCCACCATGTAAGTAACCAATGGAAGCAACCATACCAGATAATCCAAGTAATACTTTAAATACCATTTCTTGTAGACCATCCTGCACATCGAAAAAACTGGGAATAGTCTGCGGTCTGAATTGTATCTGCCCCTGCAAGCATGGAAAGATTATCAGTTTGTAATCATGCACAGTCAATTCCAGTCACGGTAGGCATGATGATTTTTATGATTAAGAGAACTCCTAATTTTCAGTTCTGCCATGGCAGTCAGAACTTCCTCAACAACATCATGGCCCTATACAAAACAAACTTCTTGAGCGAAAACACAAGAGAATAGCATACCATCCCTTGCATCCTTTGTTGCATCATGTAATGAGCATCATCATTTGGTGCAGTAGCATTCAATTGTCCCTACAAGAGGGGTCAGAGCAGGATTTGGATGTCACGAATGGAGTAATAAGAGACACCACTATTCTTATATGCCACTTAAATTTCAATATGCATTACCAGCCCTTGCATGCTATGTGGATTACTATAACAATCATCACGACTAGAAGCTATGGCATTTAGTTGTCCCTAAAAGAAAATTAAAAGGAAAAATAAGTGAGCTTTACTTTTTACAAGGTTAAGGTTGTTCTGTGTGATCATGCCTAGATAAATTCTCAAAAACTCCATAAGTCATGCCTATAATGATGAAATAGTAGCACATACCATTCCCTGCCCAGTTTGTTGAGAGCCAAAATACCCATCGAGAGTTGGAACCCTTGAGTTTAGTTGTTCCTGCAACAGATTCTTTTATAAACAAATTGAAAGTTGCAGGAAAAAGCATCACTTAAATAACAACAGAATAGTCAGAAACAACGAAAATTTCCTCATCAATACATGGTCACTATCAAACACATCATACCATCCCTTGCATAATCTCTCAGATTTTATAAGAACAATCAAGGGCCGGTGCTCGTAAGTTTGAGTGTCCCACAACAAGTATAATATCACAACTTCTTCTGTAAATGTAAGAGGACGAGTTACGCTTTTACACAGCATCACTAACCATTTGTTGCCAGCTATCATGCATCCGAATGGGTATGACCTCTGGGTCTGGATGTACCTGAACAATTTTTACAGTTCCACTCAAATGAATAACTAAACATAAAATTTCATTAAGACCTCAAGCAAACAAACACCAAAAACCCAACTTACCTGCTTCTTTCTGGATGTATCTTTCTTCTTATTTGTCTTGGTTGCACCATGAGCTTGATTCACTTCATCATAGTCAAGAGGACCGTTTGAAGGGGGCGAAGTTGGTTCTATTATGTTTTGAATTGAATTATTAACACTCTCGCACTTTCTCAAAGCTTCTTCCAGTGCATTGAATGCAATATTGTAACTCTCTTGAGATAAAGAACCTTCATCACCCAGTTTAAAGGCCCGTCGACAAAGATCGTTGTAGCGTTGAACCCTGGACTCGACCACATCTGACTCTTCTCTCATAATTTGTCTGCTCTTTGCATCCTTTGTCCAACGTTTCAATATATACTGAGATGGAATGCTGTGCAGACCTGACATTTGCATAACAATCAACACGTGTCTACAAAGAAAACCATTAAACTCAAACAAACGGCATGAACAAGATAGATATGATGTCATCTCATTCCACACCACAATGAAATATTGGTTATCTTCGAAATCTTGAACTTTGAAAGTTTGGGTTTCTCCATCTTCAGTCTCTTTTCTAGGATGACAAGCAACGACTCCTAAAACCTCAACCTGGAACTTTTTAAATATTGCATGTGTGTATATTGAGGCCATTTGTTTCCCAAAGGGTGATGGAGATTTCAACCCTGGTTGCTTGTGCCAAGTTTCAAAATCTGCTTTTGCTTCCTCTTCGAACTTCTCTTGTAGCATTGCTTTTTGCAGTTCAAGAAACTCTTTCAGGGTGGTTTTCCTTTGCATGTATCTGTCAAATAAAGTGTTTATACTTTCTGACCGCTGGGTCGTAGACATCCCTGCCAAAAAGTTGTCTATCATGAAAACCGGTATCCATCTTTGACGATCTTCATACAACGATTGAAACCATACGTCATTTCTTAAATTGAATATCTCGACCATTTTCCACCATCTTTTTTCGAACTGTTCACTGGTCCAAGACTTAAAGATGCATTTCTTAAATTTCAACATGAAATTTTCATGCTGCCTTGTCACATAACTCAGCTTCTCAGGAATCTTGCTGAATACATGCCACAAGCAAAAACAATGGCGTGAATTAGGAAAGACCTCTTGAATAGCTTCTTTCAGGGCATTGTCTTGGTCGGTGAGTATCACTCTTGGAGCATGACCACCCATTGCCCGAAGCCATGCTCGCATCAACCAAACATATGTTGTTTTAGTTTCATCAGCAACTAATGCACATCCAAGCAACAGAAACTGGAAGTGGTGGTTAACACCAATAAACGGAGCAAATGGCAATTTGTACTCGTTCTTGAGATATGTGGTATCAAAGAAAATGACATCACCGAAATTTCCATAATCAAGCCTACCTTTGGCATCAACCCAGAAAACATTTCTCAACTGCTGTTCTTCATTCAGATCGATTGCATAAAAGAAGTTGGGATTCTCATCTTGCATATGCATAAAATGATCAAGCATAGCTTGAGCATCTCCTTCATCCAAAGCCAAATGCTTTGTGTTGCCAGATGGATTTGTAACACCACCCTTCAGGTTCTCATGTTTCCTATGCCCACTTGATTGTCTAGACATTGCAACATACAATTTTTTTGTCCTCGCCCTGATAGCATGCAACGCATCAACATTGTCGTTACCCAGATTTAAATTCCTATGACCGCGAAAGTAATATGCCTGGTCGGGAAAGATTTCATGGTTGTGCTCCTTTATGAAACTGCGGACAACCCATCTTCCATCTTGCTGCCTTCTCTTAACATGCATGCAAGCTTTGCAATCTGTTTTTGACCAAGACTGATTTATTCTACCACGTTTTCTCTTGACAGGAAGGCTTGTTGCAGCATCTGCATTTGAAACAGGCTGTGGCAATTCAATTGTACTGGTGTCCCGCTTGGTCCCATATCTAGTGCACACAAACTTTGCGTCAATAAATTTTCCAGATATCCTTGATCGTCGGCTCGCTTTTGTTATGGTGGAAAATCCCACAGACTTAGCATACTCTTTGTAGAATGAAAATGCTTCATCCTTCGATTCAAATTCCATTCCATCATGGGGCTCTGCATCTTTCACAGAGTTCAAGTTTATTCCATCTCCAGCATTTGGTTTTTTTCTACCATCAAGAACTCTTCCATTTATAACTGTTCCAGTCTTCTCACAACCATTCCCACCAATGTCAGGAGAATTCACAATGATTTGATCTCTTTCATGTCCTCCATCACCACCATCCACCGTATTAACATTCACATTGGGCCTTCTATCTTCCTTATGATATTCTCCTGAAGGTTGCTCCAGATCTATCCCCATGGGGGAAATATTTTAAACTGAACTTACAGCATATGCACCTGAAATGTTCAAAATCATGTGCCAGTCAAAGCCTAATAAAAAGATGAACCACAAGCATGTACATATTTCTGATCTATCATTCAAACCAGCTCCCACATAGTACAACTAAAGTGAAAACAGGAAGGTTTAAACTGACGACAACCTGATTCCATGTGGTAGATATGTTCTCTGTAAAAATAAAACCTAAAATGCGCACCATTTGTATGCACCAGCAACGACGATTACACGCATAAGACTTCAGGCCTTAAAAGAAGAAACCCAAACAGCATTTGAATTAACTATTTACTAATTGTGTTAAGCACTGCATCAATCAAACACAACGTGATATCATCAAGAAATCACTTTTTTTAAAAAAAAAATTTGAAGCAAACATACTTCAAAGAGGTTGATCATTCAAAACTAACATTGTCACTTCATAAACTTAAAAAAAAGAAAGTAAATTTGAAAGAAGCGCAAGTTGAACTTCTCACAGAAAATCCTGGAAGTGACCAATACTACCGGTTAGTATCCCAATTTAGCAAAGAACAAGAAAATTTTAAAAAAATACCCACATAAAAAAATAGATTATTTAGCAAAAACAAACTAAAAGTACTTAAAATCACCAGTTCAAAATTGAAGCTTCAACACAAACACCAAGTATCATTACTGGCTGCTAAGTACCGACTTAAAAGAGAGAATAAAATCCACAACTGCAGTAAAGAAAAACAGAAATTTAAGAAACGGAACCGAACCCACAAAAGTAATTAAAGAAGAATCTAAAAGTTATAAAATTTGAAAGATTGAGTGTTATTGCATACATGAAGTGATCTTCAACTTCTTCAAAATTTGAAGCGAGTAGAGAGGTTTCTGATTTTGCGAGTTTCTGGTGTGGGAAGGAGAATTGGATGCTGTACTCGCATTGGTTAATTGCGATACTCGCGTCCCGTGTTCTGGCTTTGCTGGGCCTCCTTCACTTGGACTCGCAAACCAATTTGGGTTTCCTTTCTTCTGTCGGTCGACCCAGTTTCCAGTTAATTAATAATTACTAGCCATTGTGCCCCCGTTTTCCCGCTGCCAAGGCTTTTTATAAGAAATTTAAAGTTTAAAATATACAGTATATATATATATATATATATATACACACACTCTTTTTTTGTTTTGATAAAAATATTGTTTTATCAGCAACATAATTTTTTAAATAAGAATTTAAGGCAATTAAGATATACATATGTAATAATTTCAATTATTTAAATTAAGAAAAAATTAAATATATTCCTTTAATCAAAACTACCATTGCTTATTCATTTACCTCTTATCTATTCTGATGAAAATATTTTTTTATTTAAAACATGATTTTTAAAATAAAACATTATTATGATATAAAAGGTAAATTTTAATTAAAACAAACTAACACATGTCGTTATGATTTTCATGCTCATTTATAAAAAAAATTAAAGAATGATTAATTTTAAAAAATTCAAAATGAAAAATAATAAAATAAAAATTTTATTCTCATTGAATACTAACGAATTTTTTTTTTAATTATGTATATTGGATTCATATAATTATTAATATTAATATAAAAAATAATTTTATTTGAAAATTATTGCATAACTGGATGGTTTTTTAAAATATTTTTTTAATAAATTTGTTTAAATATAATTTAAAAATATAAAACAATTAAATAAGTACTAAAAAAAATGTAAAAGTCAAAAGAATCATACCAAGTTTGCAAGTTCTGGCCTTTGAATAAACGAGCGCTCATAAACCTAGAAGACCAAGGTAACAAGCTATATTTTCTTTAAAATTAATAAGAGATCCTACTAGAACTAACTCTAAGCTAGACCAGCTAGAAAATTGAGGTTGGGATAATTTAGGTTCTAAAACCTTAATTTCAACCTATTTTTTTCAAAAACATGTAAAACAATCATTGTACGAACCTCAATAATCTCATTTCTAACCCTTAAACACCACTTAACCAATTTAAAAATCCAAATAAAACTGAATTGAAATAAACTTTAAGTATTCTGATATATTTTTTGTGGTATGATTAAAGACCCAAACAACCTAATATGATCAAGATTGCACCAAAAAATCCATTGCAAGTTTCAATTGGACTTATTACAAGATCAATGACAAAGAAGATCAAAATGTATTCAATGGGCTTAAATCAAAATATTTGTGCCAATATGAATTTCAAGGAGGCTACATCAACAAGTGAAGATAAGATCTTAGTTAATTTAATTCATGCACAATATGGGCCTAATCCATCTACTTTATGGGCTAATTAATTTTGGCAGTCAAGAGTTTATTATTTCTAATGTACAGTATTACTTTAACAAGTATAATTTTTTATAAATTTTACCAGAAGTTTTCAAAGATCTTGCTTTATATTAAGTTAAAATTTTAGAGAAATCAGACATTAGAAAGACTTTGTAGTAAGGTCTAGAAGCTATCATATGAGAATTATATTAATTTCCTAATTGATTTAGAATATTTTTTTTTGTATTTTATTTAGAGCTCTTTTATTATTTTTTCAACATTGATTATGATGTTTTTACCGATTATAAATAGTTTTATTTAGCTTATATTTAAATTTTTTTACAGATTTTGATATCAACAATTATTATTGTGTGTAAGAAGTTTTGCTCATGCTTTTGGCTCTTCATTAAACTACTTTGACTTATTAAAGAATTAATCATGATTCGTGGTATTTTATATACTTCTCGTTCACATCTCTTTATAAGCGTTAGGTAGGGATTGAGTTATTTATAGTCTTGTTTTTTTAGATATAGATTATCATTATGTCAAACTCAGGTTATATTCCTTTTATCTTTAAGTTTTTGCATACTTCATCTTAGTCGAGTTCTTTATCTTTTCTAAAAACTAATTGTGGCATCAAGTTAAAAAAAGAAAATAAAAGAAGGAGAAGGAGAAGGAGAAGGAGAAGAAGGACAAACAAAATCGCAAGAAAATAAATTTTTAGGGTTTGTCGCAAATCTTAATTCAAAGAAACATAGAGTTCGTCCACTTACTTTAAATCTAAAAAAACAAATCCTGATTTTAGAGTTTATTGAAGACAAATCTTGATTTGAAATATTTTAAGTTTACTTGGTTGGGTTTTCTAAAGAATTACAAAAAGTAATAGTTTTTACAACATTCTCTTTTTATTTAAGTTTCGGATATATATAGACACACACACACACACACACACACACACACACACACACACACACACACACACACACACACACACACACACACGCTATTTTTATTTTGAGTAATTTAAATTTTATTTTATTAGTTTCTTAACTTTTTTTTAGTCTTTTTTCATCTCTTTTTGTAGCCTAGGAAACAATTAAAATTGTAATGTGGATTGCACGGTATAATCAACATTGCCTTATTTGTGTGTGGAGAATCTCCTGAACAAGTAAAATACCATTCTTTTTAGTTTTAATTTTGGATATTAATTTTTACTTTTACTTTTAACTTTAATTGTTCATCACCCTTAACCATTGTTTTCCCCTTCTTACATTGTGAGTTTGATAAAATTACAAGGCAACGTTTTGCTCATCTAGATCATAACTCTACGTCCAAAAACCAAGTACATCTTTATGAATGATAATTTAGCTCGATCCAACAAATGTCATTTACACCCCCGTTCAAAAACAATTTGTTTTTATCAATACGACTAGATTTTTATGTCCGCTCGCTATTATTATTATTATTGTAAACTTTATTTTATTTTAATGGTTTAATTATATCGGGTTATATTAAGAAAAAATACACTAGAAATAGCTAAAAACCCGAGTCAGCACCATTTTGTGTGAGATCGAGTTCCGAAACTTACTGGGCACGTACAAGCAGTGGCCGGCGGAGGAGGTAAAGAAATCAATTGCCATTCACGTCCGCCTCGTGAGTGCAATTAAAAACAAAAGCATCCATGGCAGAATGAATGCAATTTATTTCCCGTAGCTCTGAATTGTACTAATAGAAAAAGATATGCCGTCCTTGTCATCAAACCAAACGAGGAATAATTACCAGCAAACAGCAATGGGACTTCAAGAACAAGGTTCATGAATACAAGAACAAGGTTCATGAACACAAACATACAATGCACGCAGTGTTTCCTGAAACTCTTTCAAGGTTAATATTCTTTTGTTAGTTTATTCAAAGTGTAATGAATCTAAACTGATTTTATTAACAAATTAAGAGTTTTGTTTTTTCCCATAATAATCTTTGTACGTAGCAACATATATGTGGTCCAGCACCCATTGACGTCGTTATAAATTAAATTAATAATTTAAGTAAGGAAAATCTTTTATATGTATATATAATTCGATCCCACTCCTTTTCAACGGTCCAATTGAAGTATCCCATGTTTGCTCAATTCTTAATTTAATTAAGAAGAACAGATTTGAGATAATTTATGTGTGGATTAAACACTTTTAATCAGTCCACCGAAATACACTGCATTTTCTTCTCGATCGCATGGATTGATCAACAGATAATTAACTTGCATCACAAAATATAGCTGGGAGTGAAATATAAAGCATTTTGCTTTCCAGGGGCTTGTTAATTTGGAGTGCGGTGGAGATTGTATTTTAAAATGTTTTTTTTTTAATAATATATTAAAATAATATTTTTTAAAATTTATTTTTAACATCAGCGCATAAAAACAATTTAAAAGCACTCAAAACTAATTTAAAATTCAAAATTCAAAATTTTTCAGAAACATGGTTCAATCATACCCCAAAAACACTAAAATATTTTAACCATCAAAACATCATATATATAGTTGGCCTTCCTGAGATTAACTCGATATTTAATTACTTACCTTTGAGATTCCAAGAGGCAAAAAAATAAAAAAAAAATCTTGAACAATGTTGGCCTGCCATCAATAACATAAAATAAAGCATTCACCAAGGTGAACAGCTCAGTGGTTACATTTTCAAGTGAGATTAATTTGTAATGGCACAGAGATGGATAAAATGTGCTTTGGTTTGATAATGCTGGTGCAGATGCATAGTATACTCAATTTCCACAATAGTCGACACGTTCCTCAAACGTTTAAAAATCCCTCACTCTCACAAACTCACGCTACTATAAGATAATTATCAGCCCACATGAGCCATGTTCACGATTTAGGGTTTCTATAGTTTAGAAAATAATGAAACGAGACAAGATTTCTGTATATTTTTCTAGCCAGGTTGAAGACGACATGCAGGCACATGACTTCTCCGTCAAAACATATTGACCTTGTGATCTCACTTTCTTGGATTTATTTACCCATGTATGGTTTCGGTCGCCCTAGACAAAATTAATGAGGATTTAAAATAATACTAATAAAAGAACAAAAATAAGATCTTGGAATTCCCTAAGTACTGAACCCTTTTTTTTTTTTTTTTGAACAATCAGAAGAGATATTGACAGCCATTAATATTATAATATTAGGGAAACATTGATTTGATTGTAGGATTATGAATCAAATCCTATCATTGTACTTAATAGTGACAATCATGATCATCATAATGGGGATGGGGATGATCGCAACACTTTTTTTTTTTTTTAAATGATTTTCTACCATTTAAAAAAATATTTTAATATATTTATAAATAAAAATTATTCTTAGAAAAAACACAGTACAGCCAGGACAACCAACGGGGGATTCTTAAAATAAAGAATTTAAGACAGGTTACACAATGCAGTCAAATCATGTGATTTCTCAAACACCTCGCCAATACTTAAATGTTTTTGAGAACCACTTGCGGAATTCCCTGCTATTTTTTTAAAATCTATTTTATAACATAATTAAGTTAATTTCCCCATATATAGTTTTGATCTAGGAAAAACATTAACCAACCAAGTATATATATATATATATATATATATATATATATATATATATATATATATATATATATATATCTCGGCTGACATGAACTGCAAATTTTGATAGTTCCAATTGTCGACGAGGCCCATATGAGAAAAATTTATTAATCCTGTAACACATTCTGAGTTATCGATGCATACAATATGGGATGTTATGCCTGACACCTCAACCTCAATAAAAGGAAATAAAAAAGAATAAAATTGTCATGCTTGACCGTTTTCATATTGTTGCAATTCACAGCAGACTGACCACCTAATCTTTTTAATATATAAAAGGTTCAATTAGTCAAGCTAGCTAACAAACTAATAAAAGATATATAAAGCAGGATTTAATTAAAAAACAATCAGTGGGTTAGTTATCGGTATTCGGGGTGTAACGACTGTTTTGTTTTTAATTTAATATATTAAAATAATATATTTTTTATTTTAAAAAATTATTAAAAGATTCTTTTTTAAAAATAATAATATTTGAAACATAATTTCAAATAACACCTTAGTAGCTAACCACTTGAATGATTAAAGAGGTTACAGTTTTTCTTTTAGGATCAGTGAGGTAGAAAGGCAAGTGCCTAATCTATAGAAGAAGAAGAAATTATCATGATTTTAATATTAAAAAAAATTCATCTTGAAATATTTTTTCAAAACTAAACTTTGCTTTTTATTAGTAAGATAGGATTGTTTTTGAACTCGTTAAGTCGACTAGGTCATATAAAACTAACTTCTACATGATTTATTTTTAAACTAGAACTAGAAAGAAAATTGAATCAAAAGGTTTCAAGATTAATTTGTTAGGTCGAGTTTAATAACAATATCAAATAATTTTTTTTTTATCTGAACTCTTTCTTTTACGTCAGAAAAAAATGTTTCTAACATGGAGTACTATAGTGCATGCCAATAAACTGGTTGATTTCTAATACAGGTATTTAGTATATTAAAAGAAATAAAAGATGGTTTTCATTAATTAAATTACAGTATGGACTATATTTGCGTGAACAAATTAAAATCTTCTCTTCAAGTCTTTCAGTATTTTAATTTATTTTTTAATAAAAATAGAGTATGAATATCCCCCCTCTAATATTCTAACCTTCAAAGAAAAAAAAGAAAAATGATATATTAAATAACTATCAATTATCTATCACAGTTGCATGCTGCCATGGACCATGATCCATGGCACCTACCCAATGGCATCATACCTACAAAATATATGTCTTTTCCAAATTTGGTGAAGCTTGTAAGAACAAAAGAGAAACAGTAAAATCATTCAACTTTAAAAATCTACCACACAGTGATATGAAAACAACTGTAATATAATAAACCACAGGAAGCTTTGAACTGAAACCGCGTGGATACCACTGGCACCGCCTAATACTATACATCAAGGAGAGGTACGTTTCATTATATATATATATATATATGCCTGCAATTGC
Organism: Populus trichocarpa; assembly: GCF_000002775.5. NCBI lineage: Eukaryota > Viridiplantae > Streptophyta > Magnoliopsida > Malpighiales > Salicaceae > Populus > Populus trichocarpa. The sequence goes on along the minus strand of NC_037287.2, from coordinate 13,267,586 downwards.
AAGGGCATGTTCTAAGCACATGCAAGCAATGTAAAGAATCTTGATGAGCAGCAGTCAAAAGTTCCTCTTTTTTTCTTTTTCTTTTTTCTAATTCTTGCAAACCCTAAACTCCTCCTTACGATAACTTTGACTAGTTAAGAGTGGACCAAAACCCATCTCGCTCGCAAGCAATCTTCGGTCTATCTTTTAATTTTTTTAAGTAGCGAACAAGGTTAAGAAAAAGATGTATACAGCTATTTCAAGTGAACTTCTCAAGGAAAAATAATTAATTCATATGTAAGAAGTTCATTGGAAGAAGTTTTGCCCTCGTTAGGGCAGTTGTTCGCAAACAAAAATTCTGGGCAGTAAGTCAAAGCATTCCTGTCCCATTGTTCGTTCTTGCCAAGAATTTTCAATTTTTTACTGATTTCCACTTCCCATAAATCCCCCCTCTTCTAAGAAATTAAAATCCCATTTACCACCCCTCCCTCATTTTGTTACTTATTCCCACAATATGAAATATGTTTTTAATATGTATGGAATAAGATTCTTTTATAGGCTACAAGATTGTTTTATATATAGGCTACAACCCGTGTATTATCTCGCAACAAAACAAAGCAACTTGAAGGTAAGAAATAAGATTTATGATTGATTGGTTGATAAGATTAATAAAAAATATCATTTTCGAAGATCCTATCATGCCATGGCCCTCGTCCATGATGGGATCGATCAAGATTGTAAGAGGTTATAGATGATGATCATTATAATAGAGAGAATCTGATCCGAGTGATGATTGTTTATTCGGTTCTTTTCTCTTGGATTTTACTTCTGACATCAGAGCAAACAATATGGTCTTGAGTTTTTATTTCTTTATAACTACCCTAATGGAGCTATCGTCGCGCGCAGTTGAACAGTCAAGCCATGGAATTAACTAATCTGGAAAAGAACAAAGAAGGAAAGGAAAAGAGGAGAAGTAGGGCTGTAAAAAGAAGGATTGCTATGAATTATAAAAGTCAAGAACTAGTGCTAGGCCCTCTTGAACCTTGTTAAAAAACCTGCATCGACTGCTTGCTCAGAAAACCTGCTATGCCATTGCAGAAAGCTGAGAGCGCAGATCGGACATTAGAGTAGAAAATAAATGGGTCAAGAAATAGTTCAGGCCTTCATGCCTAGCTAGAAGTGAAGGTCACTTCATTATTATACACACGCGCTGACACACATCTTGGATATTCCAATCTAAACCATGTGCTTGCTTTCTTTCTCTGGCAGCCATGTGACGGACGCATCAATAGGCTCCACCCTTTGGTCTGCTATGCAGAATAGGCCCTTGCTCGTTTTGACTTATGGCGACTCAGATGATCTTACTGTCTTCTTTCCACACTACAATTATTCTGTGCCTAATTGTACTAAAAATGCCCCTTCAATTATTGCTCCTTTTGTTTTTCCTTTTTTTTTTTAAAAAAAAACATACCCTTCAATGAAAGGCTTCAATTACTGCAGAAATTTAAATACTTCCCCGTTTATTTTTCTATTATAAAAATATTTTTTAAAAAAAATAAATTTTTTTATATTTATATTTTAATATATTTTTTATTTGTTTTAAAATTTATCTTTGATACTAGCATATCAAAATAATTTAAAAAAATTTATTTAAAATATAAATATAAAAAAATAAATTTTTTTAAATTATTTTGATATGCTAATATCAAAGATAAATTTTAAAACAAATAAAAAAAATATTATTTTAATATATTTTCAAATGAAAATAACTCTTACTACAATAATAGGCCTACAAAAACTTTAAACCAAGTTGTTACTGAGTGTGGTAGCGGTTGTTTTTTTAAAGTGTTTTTCACTAAAAAATGCATTAAATTTATATTTTTTTATTTTAAGAATTATTTTTTATATCAGCAAAATTCAAAAATATAAAAAAAATTTAAATTTTACCCAACTCACTGTTTTTAACACAATACCAAATGGGACAAAGGCCTTGTTTTATCTTCTTAGCCTGGAGGGAAAATAACCCTACCCCATTTCACCCTACCTGCGTTCAAACCCAGAACATGCTCTACATGAGAATGATGATAGTTCTTGAACAATATTACTTTCACATAATTTAATTTCCCAAATAAATACCTTGAACTAGTATTTAATTTGTTGGAGAAGGATCGGAAAGAAATCACTTTCACTTAGTATAATCTACAGCAATTAGAGCATAAAGTGTTTGTTGAAAACTGTGCGCACATGCCAACTCCTACAATCCGACAGAACTCCCATCTCATAAATATTAAATACATCTGGAGGAATAGCTCGTTGGTGTTCTGAAAAATGTTCATCATTCAATCAAAACAGTTTTCAAGTTAATATCGCATTTGGCCAGTTGATTAATTAGTGGATTTAAATAGCAATTTTCAAACGTTACAATGGAAATGGGAAACTGCATATTTGACTCCTTCATCACCTCCCCTGTTCGCCACTTCTTTAGCATATATTACATAGGTAGTTTGGAATTGTACTGTTTTAAATATTTTTTTATTTAAATTATTTATTTTATAGTTTTGATGTGCTAATATTAAAAATAATTTTAATATATTTTTAAATAAAAAATACTTCAAAAATTAACTATTATAATTTTTTCAAAAGAAACTCTAAATCGAATTGACGATGGATGGATGTTTCATGTAAACAAAACCTAGGAAACGTTGTTGCTTTAATTTGTTCGAACAATTCCCAACAAACTGGTTTGGTAGCTTAGGCACATCGCATCATTAATTATTATATTTGATGAATTTTAGGTCCAGCTACTAATTATACTCTCCTATGTCCTATCTAAGCTAAGCTAAGCTAGCTTCCTTCAGTCTAGTGTTACATACGTATTTATGACACAACCACCTTTTGTGACCGGGAAGAAATTAATTGAGACGAGTTATTAGTGTCTGAGGATAGGACCACAGATTTCCAGCGACAATTTTAGGCTTACAATTTCAATCCTGACAGGAAATTTAATTGATGGCAGAAAGGAAAATGCCACTTAATTATTGTATATAGAGAGAGTGTTTTATGGGGGAAATGGGGGTGGTGTGAAGTGTGAACGGAAAATTTAATCTTTATATTTAATAAAATTAATCAAGAATTATATATATTAATAAATATTAAAAATAGAATTAACACTAATTATAAAGTGAGGATTGCATAACTCCAAATTCCAAATTACATGTTTAGATAGCATACACAACCAAAAAGATTTCTAAGACTTGTATATATAAAGATTTAATCAAGAATTTATTCTTGACAATACCTCATCCAGATCGACAATAAGTACCCTACTACTCCGAAGGTAGATGAGAATGCACCTGAAATGTAATCACATGATTTTAGAGAACTTTGCAAGTCTAAATATCAATTTAATCAAGAAATACAATTAAATCCTCGTATAATAATCACATCACATGCAGTAACGGTTTCCTTTTTTCCTTTTATTTTCTCTTTGGATACCTCTATCCAGCTTTTACTTCATTTCCCAATTTTCTTGCCTGACCAACAACCATATTTCGATCAATTTCTAGTTTTTATAACATTAGTAGTCTTTGCTCTTGCTGCCAACTATATTCCTTTCATTGAAGTTAGTCCCACTCATATGGTCATTTTATACAACAATGGTCCCTTCTCATGCATCCGACTCGATTCATTTCGACTCTAAAGTCCTCATTCATGTGGTCGGCTTTCTATATTCCTAAATCAATCTCGTGTTTCAGTTTCTTTTTTTTTTCTTCTTTATTTTTCTAAAACTGATAGAAAATTAAGCCCAATGACCAAAATATTAAAATGACTAGATTAAGCACTATTAGTTTAGGATTTGGACACCTAATTGCCGCTATAGAGGATCTCACTCCTCCCGTATGTGGTCTAGCTCATGAGACCTCCATGTAATAATAGGATTACAAATCGTTATCATTATATCCATTTAACCTAGACCCAAATCTCGGTTTCACGTTTAACACATGTTTCATAGATTCTAAACATGTTATCATTCAATTTCAATTAGGGGTGAACAAAAAAACCAAAAAACTTATTAAACCAAGAAAACCGAAAAAAATAACCGAAAAAACCGAATCATGAAAAAAAACCAATTAAACTGATTAGAATTTTGAAAAAATAGACCGGTTCGGTTTTGGTTTTATAAGTATGAAACTGAAAAAACCGAACCGAAAAAAAAACGAGCCAAACCAGAAAAAAACCGAGCCAAACTGAAAAAAAAAAAAACCGAGCCAAACCGGAAAAACCAGCTAAACCGGTTTGAACCTGTTTTTGTTCCAAAATAATGAACTGAAACCGGTCGGTTTGAACCGGTTCCGGTTCGGTTTTGTTTTTTTTAAAAAAAACCGGTTTGGTTACTTTTTTTTTTTGATAAAAATTGAACTGAACCGAAAATAATAACCCATAATTTCAATCATAGATACACATATATGCAACATATTCCTGCCATTTATAGATACTTCCCATGTTTTCATTACCCATCTTAATCTAACTCAGTTATAATTATAGTGTATACTCGTACATGTATACACACAACAATTCAAATATCTCTTAACTCAATTTTACTAACACATGTGTTACAATAATATAGCATGTCTTTTCAACATAATCCTAAGTATTTAGGATAATGTTCCCTCACAAAATCTAGAGATTTATATGCGAAACAAATAAAATATAGGGCTAAAACACCAAAACTTGCACAAACAAAGGATAAAAAATAAAAAACAAAAAAACTTTGGAGACCAAAATTTTAAAATCCACACTTCATGAACTAAAACAAAGCTACTTTTTTGTTTCAACTTTAAATTTAGTCCTCATAGTTTCAATTTGTTTTAAGCAACAAAATTGAATTGTATTTTTCCAAATCGAGCATTAACTTAATGCTATAATAACATCGTGAGAACCATATATATAGTAAGCTAATTAAAACAAATTATCAGGTCTAATTCTCAAATAATATTCCAATATAAAAAGATAGAATAAAAAAAAATGTTTCTGAATAAAAAATGCTTCAACAACTAAAAAAAGAGAGCACCTTGTAAATATACACTGCATTGTTTCTTGCTGTTTTTCTTAGGTTATTGTCATTTATAAGTTGAAAAAATAAAGGTAAGTTGAGAAAAAGCATCCCTCAAATGAAGATATATATATTCCAATCACCTTGCCTAAAGAGAGGTAAATTAATGTTTAAAAAAGAAGGGGTAAAAAAATGACCTTGTTTTTTCACTTTGCATGAAATTCCATGTTAAAAATAACAAATTTTCATCAGTTAAAAAACAAAGCCCCACTCTCCCTCTTGGACCGTAAGTGCACCTCCTCCCATGACTCCCTCTATATGTATTCTACTATTCTTCCAACTTTCGCACAAGTCACAACCTCCCATTGTAGCTTCCAATTCCCAAGTCTCTCCTCCCCCGGTTCAACTCACAACAAATTAACACCACCGCTACTCTAGATACAAAATGGCGCAAATGTTGCTCCTTTGGTGGTCAAAAACCACCACCAAGACTGGTGGTGTTGATACCATTGCCACCACCAGTAAGACCGTTGAAAATATTGGCAGTACACAAAATTGTTTTTGTGGGTGTCTAACAAAGCTTTTGAAGAAGCTAAAGAAGAGAGGAAGAGTGATACGCGCTGCCGCTGCAAGTAGGCAATCTTCATTCCAGTGCCGGTATGATCCATTGAGTTATTCTCTCAATTTTGATACAAGTGGGCATGATGAAGATTACTACCACTTCTGTGCTTTCACGTCAAGGTTTGTGGCCAACCCATCAAGAAGCAGGATCAGTACTGCATCCTCTTCTTCAAGAATACTAGGGGCCACTTCTCACTAGAATAAACTAACGCTGTTTAGTCCCATGTTTTGTTGTCTTGTTTTGGTTTCTTTTGTTTTTTGGAAGTTAACTTGTCTTAGGCTTTAGTCGCTTCTGATGGAGCATCGTGTGTACATTCAATGGAGGATCTGATCTGATCGCATCTTAAGTTTTATTCTTCTAGGTAAAGAGAGTTAGTTATTATCCACGGAAGAGAGAAGCTAGCTAGCTAGCTAGCCTCAAATGGGTAGGGGCTTTACTGTACTTTTATGCGGTATTTACCCACAATACTAATTTGATAGAGCGGTGCTTTTTTTTATATATATTTCTTCAGCAGCTGAGCTTTCATGTGAAGTGATGGATACAGGAGAAGAGGAAAACTATGGTGAAATTGAGGAGTAGGTGCTGTATAATTAATCAAAATCCAAAACTATTTCTGTAATGATAAAAAGTTCGCTTTCTTAATCTTCTAGTTGGGTAGTTGTACCCAAAATTACCGCACAAGAAGATGCTATTATACGTGATGATGCAACAGGTATATGCGATCACAGCCATAGGTCCATGGTGAAAAGCCTGAAAGTTAGCTTCCTTGTCAGCTAGACGTAGAGATTCAAAGGGCATCGGGAATGTCAAGGACCATATTTGTTTTTAGGGGGGCTGTGTACTCATGTGCAAGGTGAGCTACCATCTCCAAAGCAGAATTATTGTTAGGTGTATGAAGTAGGTTATCTGGGGAGACAAAAATCCGTGATTATTGGTAGGCATAATCATGATTTTACATAATTAAAAACACAAGACTGCGTCCTTCTAAACCTTTTTTTCTAAAAAAATAAAATAAAAGAAGGTATACAGGTATGAAGAAGACTCATGATCCGTTGCATTTGACCATCATTGAATTTGTCATCAAGGTTTCTATTCTAGTAAAACAAGGATAATTTTTCGCTTTCTGGTCTCTAGCAGGGGGAATGAAATGATGCGTCCCCAGTCTTGCAAAGAAATGGTGTTTCAACGCTCACACGCAATCTTCAACAGGACAAGAAGTGTTACTGCTTAAAGCCACTTCAAGAATTCAACTACATTAGAGTTACAGGTTCGACGGAGACACCATGTTTAAATTTTAAATGATGGATAGATGGGCCCAAGAACAGAGAGAGGAGATTTATGATTTACTTTACGTTGTCGCGATGCAATCCACCCGATTCTTTTCAATGGGTGGGAGGAAAACAACCCCTAGATTTGGAAGCAAGTTTGACAGATGCAGCAATACCAGCAGGGGAAACTATATATTTCATTCTCTTGCAATAACTTAAAACAAGATGTCCTAAATGATCCTATATATGCTAGTTCATCACTCATCGAGTCATGCCTACAAAAAATTGAGCACTTAACTGGAGAGCCTGCATCAAAGAATAATGATGTTCCATATTTCAATCCCATACCTTAACTACGGTTCATGATCACTCAAAGGATGATCTGATACAGTTCCCTCAGAAGATATGTCCTCTACATCAGGCTTTTTTATTGGAGAAAAATCTGACTCGGTCTTGCTTGAATCACCACTATCAGGTTGGTCTGGTCTCTTCTCTGGAAGCATGCTCTGCACCTGAGGTGGCAACCGCTCTGTATCCGAAGCAACTTGTGAATCTGACATTCCAACTTGGTCAGGAGATTTTCGCATGGGCACTTTACTTTCATGGATGCTTGAACTTGTTGTACCAGAACCAGAGGTTAAATGTGGGCCTGGAGCAACACAGGATGCCACCAATTGAAGAACTTCAGGAGAGGGGGATAATCCCATGGTTGTTTTCTTCTGTACGTTTAAATAAGCAGATGAAGTCAATGAATTCATCTTGCTTAAACTAGGAAGAGGCAGGTTAAGGTCAGACTCATTCCATGGGCGGCCTGAAGTTTCAGGAACTAACGGTGGAGGGATAGAGGTGGAAGCAACATTACAGCCATGGATGCCGTATCTAAAATCCTGGGTACTTCCCCCGGTATCTAGGGGGAACTGCCTGAACATATGTGACCTCCGCTTCTTTTTCTTCCTCAAAATCCATCTTGGATCCTTTGGTTGGGAGGGAGGTGGACCGGGAATAACAAATGGAGGAATTGTTGGTTGATTTTCTCCATATAGTACACGAACTGATTGTGCTATTGCTGATACAGTGGGTGGCAGCTCAGGTTCAGGCGGTTTAACAGGGGCAGTAACAGCTTCCCGAAGCCAATGAGGCAACTTGTTAGAGGAACTGCTTCCAACTACCTCTTTACCCTTTGAATTTATTGGATTCAGGAATTTACTTGGGTGCAAGAACAAACCTGAATTGCTTAATTCACCAATTCCCACATTATTCTGGGAATCCCGCGATATGTGTACTGATTTATCCAGAAGACTAGGCAATTTTCCGTACTTCATGGTTTCATATTCTTCCTCTCTTCGCTGTAAATCAAAGCTGGTTGAGGAATTCAAACCAAGAGTAGCCAAGTTGCTTGCTCCAAAAGAACTGAGCAGAAATGGCTTTTCAGAGGAAACATGCAAAGAAGGTCCCGCTGAAGAATCTCCAACAAAATTCGCCTGCAGTTCATCTGGATTCCAAGTTGGAATTGGGCTAAAATGCTCATTCCGCAAACTAAGTTGATCCAATGGCTCAAAATGTGGCAGGCTAGAAGACAGATCACCAAAACCCAATTTCATGTCTGTCAGATGCGATTGAAACTTTGACGGTCTGCTTCCATGCAAAGCCCGTGTCATCATTCCCTCAGGAATGCTGGGAAACAAGGATGATTTGGAGGACTTTGTTGCCTTCAGCGTCTTTAGCAATGGGAAAGCAGACCCGTCCAAAAACTTGAGTTGCTCCTCCTCCCACCTAACTGCTAAATCTTCTGAAGTTTTGTACTTCGAGAATTTTAACCTGGGGTCTCTAAGCATGGCATCCCAATTACCCCTTCCATATCTCCGAACACCAACCCAAAGGAAATCAAGTTCATCCTCAGACCAGACATCTACTTTTGATTTCTTACTGTACAAGCTACTGGATCCAGAGCCAGTCCTCATTATTATGTTCTCAAGTACCTTTCTGTGGTTTTCAGGAAATGATGGAAAAGAGGATGGCATCTGACCCAAACCCAGTGTGGGAGGAACCTCCTTCTCCAGCTGATTATATCTTATTGCATCTTGAGGGTGAAATTTCAAATTGGGCAACAATGGCATTGCTGGAAGGTCTCTCATAGAGTCATTTACAGCTTCAAGTCTTCTCCCCAGGGACAAGCTGGGTAGTAAGTCATGGTGTGTACTAGGTATGCTCTTGGAAGGAAGTGGGAATCTGGGCAGCAATTTCTCATCAAAAGGCAAGTTTGGCAGTGACATCTTTTCCTGAAAACCAGCAAAACTGGAACTGGAACCTTCCAAACGATCAGAATCTTTCCCATGTGATATAGGTGGTGGACACTGCAAATATTATAAAATATGTGCACATAAGTAAATAGGTCAGTTTTATTTAGAGATTAACAAAGTCAACAAAGTGTGAGAGAGACAGACAAAGAATACCGGACTAAACGGGTGCCAACCATCTGATAAGTTATTTTTAAGACGTTGTTGCAAAACTTCAGCTGATGCATCTAGCAATTTTGGCTTGTCTGATGTAGTCTCCTGATGTTTTACATCCGTCTCAATTGATGTTCCAGAGCAAGGAGGTAGACTAAATGGAAATTCTGGCCCAGTCACTGGCTTGCTTTGTCGACCCTTGGATCTTGAAGAGTTTTTGTGCAACAAATCCAATTGGTTGGCGTTGGGAGCACAGAGTCCTAGAACTGGTAACAGGTTGTTGGAAAGAAGCAAGTTTGCATTGCCTGTGCCCTGATTTTGGTGAGCTGGAAGTTTTGTGTCAGAGGGGTGTCCAAGAGAGTTAATAGAAAGATCCAGATGACCTCTCAACTTATGATTAGATAGGTGGCCCGACTTTATGGTTGCATCGGCATTACTCCTTGTTGCATCTGGCTGAGTGAACTCATAATCCTCCAAGTCAATCACAAAAGACTTTTTCTCCCTGCCTTGTTGAGCAAACTCCACTGCCTGATTCCCATCCGTGTTGTTGGCAGGAAGACAATGAGGAACCAACTCAGGTATAGGAGGCCCCTCATTAGGATGAAATACTTCAATTGAATTCCGCTGAGCAAGGCGTTCTTTTTGTCTAGCACGAAGCTTAGCACTGCTCAAAGAAAAGTAAATTGAAACGAATGATGTCAACTATTTTTCTAAATCTTATTTTCCTCATAGTTAACTGTGTCCAAGTAGCATGACATTTTCCACATGTTTCAAGAATATGATGTCCTACGATTCTAATTTATTTTTTTGATTGGTAAGATATCAGAATAATCTTAACTCGAGGTCCAATTTGACCCCATACCTATACTTTACATTACAGCAGCTAGAATGTTGTTGTTGATGATGATGAGTCGAGGGCAATGGGTTTCTTGGGTGAAGAAATTTAACTTACTATTTTGCCTTTAGAACTCTTCCAGCTGGTGTATATTCCCGCTCAGGCTCCACTTCTGGTTCCCGGTCCTCTTCACCACCACTCTGCATTTAAAATTGAACTTGATAGTTGAAACTATGACTAAGTATAATCAAAAGAAGAAAAGGAAAGGAAAGAAAAGAAGAGAACAACTATGACAACAAATGAAACTATGACTAACTATAATCAAAAGAAGAAAAGGAAAGGAAAGAAAAGAAGATAATAACTATGACAACAAACGAATTGTGCTTGGTGGAAAACATGAAAGGTTACATTTTTGAGAGATCTGCTGAATCATTGAAAAGACAAGTAGCAAGTAAATCAAAAGTGTACTCCGGTTGAAAAAAATAAATATTTACGAGCCTAGGTTTTTAATAAAAACAAAAAATTTTATGTAAAATAAATCTTACTCCATGCAGCTTCAAGCTGGACGCACTAGAAATATGAGAAGGAAGCAAAAGGAAAGACAGTTGAAAGGAGTGACACCAAGAGTAAACTGGAGAGAAGGAAATAAAACTGAACTGAGCATGTGCATTGGCTTGCAATAAACAATCAAAGACCAAAATGGTAACCAAGGTTCATCTCTCACTGCATGAGGTTAGCACTGCAATCTTCAGCGAAAACCATAGACATAAGAAGCTACTCCATTCTACCAATCTCCATAGTTTCAGACCATTTCCAATTTTTTGGGATAATAATGAATGTTTTTCCATCAAATGTTGAGGCAGAGGATGAGGGAAAGGGAAAAGGAAGCGGTTCAGTTTGTTTGGAATACTAATCCGAAGTTTTGGAAGAGATATAATAATGTAGGCATGCATAAACACTATAGAAAAAGGAAAAGAAGGGGAAAGCTAAATCAGCCTATGGCCCAATAAAAAATCACATGTGAACTAAGAGACCATTCTGGTCCAACCTTCATTGGCAACATAATAGACCAGCTTTGTATTCATTACACTTGGAAGCAAATAGAAGTACCTCACTCAATGTTTCGTTTGGGTGCGGAGCATAAGCTTCCCTGTAAGAGACAGCTTTCCTCAAGCGTTTCCCTCGACCAAGAGCAGCTTCCTCCTCGGTTTGATACTTCTCCCATCTAAAACCCAGTAAAACAAACAGGAAACTTAAATAAGCATTCCCGTGAAATACATTTCACTAAACAGAATAACTGAGTAATGGTAATTTTATCTCATGAATCATTTGAATTATGCATGTGGTTATTAGGAAAAAGGGGGAATAAGAAACAAACATTAACATGTTGGAGAGTAATTATTTCAATCATTGCTTTTCAATGCGGGGAAAAAAAAAAAAAAACAGAGTGTCCCAGGAGAACAAAATAAGAATTGGAAAGTTATAATGTATTATTTCCCTAGTAAAGAAAGAGGAAGCTATGAAGTGAGAATGATAATAAAAAAGGAATTAAAGAAAAAGATTACTAGACACTGAGACTAAAACAAATTTTCATATAATTTTAATCATAACTCTTTGTAGATGTTAAACCATGTGAAGAAAAAAAAAACCATCACTAAAATTCAATTCTATTATAACCCCGTGGAACCTTGACTGTCAGGGTAACTTGACTTTACTCTTCTAGAACAATAACCAAAATAACAAAATAACTATGACAAAGAGAGATAAATGGCCAAATTACAAGACTTTTAAGGATCTACTGGACACTTTTCCATGTAAAGGACTTCAAACTGGATGGGTGTGGGTGTCCATAATTTATATGTGGACTTCTACAACAGAAAGCAGTATCCAAGGTCAAACATGGTCAAATCAATTCACTGTACAAACAGTAATTCCTAGAACACAAAACTACTTCAGGTGTCGCAAAATCACCAGAAACAAAAAAATTTGAAATCACTGCAATTCTTAATTGAAGTTGCTATATAATAACAAGGCCACTAGCAGTTCAGGATAACATCACCACACATGAACAGCCGGGATGTCTACCTATAAATATACTCTACTGGACTGAACCCTCCCTTTGACCAATTGACCAAATGAATTGTTAATAGACTGTATTATTAATATAAACCCAATCAATGCACCTCAATTTGACTGTTTTAACAAGTCTTTCGATCAAATAAATCAAGCAACAGACTGACTGGTTCCAGAAAATGGTTCATAGCGGCGCGGATGGATAACTAGTTGAGTCATAAGATACAGATTATTTTTTTTTAAGAATGAGTGACAAGACAACAATAACATGAAGGGAATTGCATGTTTAAAATTTTCCAGAGTCGCTAAAAAAATCATGAGTATATAGTTCAATCATGGTGAAACGATACATTTGCCAACACAGCCTGTTCACTTTTCCATGTGTTATAGAATAAAATTCAGACAAAGTACAACCACAGGTAAATCTCCTTACCTTACACGCAAAAGCCTGTCCCATTCACTTTCTTCAGTGACATTTATCACATTCTCCTCTTTCCTTTCAGGATTTTGTCCACAGGTATCATCAACCACAACTGGCGATTCAGCTCCCCCTTGCTCTTCTGTTGTTTCATCATTCCATTCCAAGGACTGCTTAGAAAAAAGCAGAGAGATTATTAATCAAAACCAGCAGTAAACATAATTTTGTTTGTGGTAGTCCTCTTTAGAATTAATCATTAAAGATGCAACATTCTGGAAAAGATTAAGATAAATAAAAGAACCAGGAAAATCCACACAGCAACCAAAAAGGCAATAATAAGACAATCCAAAGAATATATTCAGAAACATTTTGAAACCAAAAGAAAGTCTCATCAAATAGCTATTTTAAGGAATAAATTTTTCAGAGGCTGAAAAAAAGAACAAGGAAAGTTTAAACAAAACCAAGCCAAACTAAGAAAAGAAATATACAGACTCCTAGGGGCCACTCGCCTTCAAATAACTTGGTCACATGTTTTCATCATACATGGGGCAAGATGCAACAAACAGTTGCAACAGAAAACAGTAAGGCCTGGGAAATATGGTTGTTAATTTCTACAAGGGAAAGCCTAACTTTTACTCAAAGTAAATTTACAACCGTTTGTAGCATCAGAATATTGCCCAGAGCATCTAACTCGACAAATTCCAATTTAAATAAATAAACTGGGGTTTTGGTAGATGCACCAAGGCACCAAGAAATGATATTTCAACCAAAGATTCTGATGAAGCAAAAGTCGTATTCCAGTAAAATAGTAAAAAATAAGCATGTCACCTGTAAGAGCAAAACGTGAGTACTTTTGACGTAGGAACAAATGAACAGATCAAAGTAACAACCAAATCACACACTCACCTTTACTGAGCCAAGCATATCATTCTCAAAATCTCCTTCAGCAGCATCAGTTGTTGCAAACTGGAGGTTTGAGCGGTCAAGTAACTTTGATATTGCATTTTCATCCCACACAATCTTGTTGCCACAATCTGTACATTTATCCTGATACACATCCCCAAGGCCACCACCCCTCTTCCTCTGCTTTTGCTCCAGATCTGCTATTGCATCATCTTTATCTTTGTTGATATTATTCTCACTGTTATCTTTCCCATTCATGCTTGAAGAATCACTAAAAAGTTCTTCAGTTCCCCATCGTAGAATATCTTCCACTTCTTTCTGAGACCCAGACTTATTCACAAAGAGCTGATCAAGCACTAGTTTCTTTCTAGCAAGTTGCAAGATGCGCTCTTCAACACTGGCACGAACAACAAGCCTGTACACCAGAAGTCTTTTGGATTGCCCAATTCGATGTGCTCGATTCATAGCTTGGATATCAGAATGTGGGTTGAAATCGGAATCATAAATAATGACAGTGTCAGCGGATGCTAAATTGATTCCAAGGCCACATGAGCGCGTCGACAACAGGAAAACAAATCGACTTTTATCTTGGTTAAATCTTGCAATTGCTGTCTGGCGATCAGAGACTGATACAGAACCATCCACTCTCTCATATGTTTTAGGGCCGAACTCTATGTTCAAATAATCCTCAAGGATATCAAGAAGCTTGGTCATTTGTGAAAAAATTAGAACTCTATGCCCTTCCTTGTATAAGATCTTGAGCATGGAATGCAGCAGAGTCAGCTTGGCCGAAGCTTTTATTCGCATTTCATGAAGAAATTCTAATGACCCAGAATCAGGCTCAGTACCTGGTATGAGATATGGATGATTGCAAATTTTTCTCAGCTGCATCACAATGTTTAGCATCGATTGTTGTGCAACTCCTTTCCCAATGTTTCGTAACATTTGATAATTCTTCGTTAGCATTGCTCGGTAATATTCAGCTTGGATAGAAGACAACTCAACAGGAACTATTCGTTCCGTCTTGGGGGGGATATTTTGCATAGCATCCTTTTTAAGCCTTCTTAACATATGTGGTGCAACAAGTTTCTTCAGTTCTTCCACTTTTTCAGTCGTTGTGAGATCATTAAATTTCTCCTCAAAGGAAGATAAAGAGGGGAATGAAGCTGGCTGTAAGAAATTGAGCAAATTATACATCTCACCAATGTTATTCTGAAGAGGGGTACCAGTCAAAAGAACACGGTGTTGGAAAGAGAACGTATTGAGCAAATTGAACAGCTTGCTCCCTGAATTCTTAAGTCTATGGCCCTCATCAACTACAAGAACTTCCCAAGGAACTCCACGCAAATAAGTGGAATCTGCAAGAACCATTTCATAAGTAGTTAAAAGAACATTAAATTTGTAGGAAGTGGTTTTCTTATTCATCTCATTGGGATTACTAGCATGCCATTCATACTGGCGAATCATGGCCCTTGCTTTTGCACACCCATGGTACTCCACAACATTTAAGTTGGGAGCCCACAGTGCAAACTCAGAGAGCCAGTTAGGCATTGTCGAAAGTGGAACCAAGACCAAGCAGGGAAGAGAAACTTTGAGCTCAAAATACAAAGATGAAATAAAAGCACAAGCAGATACTGTTTTTCCCAGCCCCATCTCATCAGCAAGTATCACATTTTTGGATCTATGCCAACACTTCCGCAACCAATTCAATGCCTCGAGCTGGTGAGGGAACAAGGAGCCTCCTTTTAGCTCCTCTGGTTGCTCCACCAGAGTAGCAATTTCATTTTGCAGACCATCACACCTCCCTTTCCGTAGACCATCCCTTGCAGAATCTTTTTCCAACGCCCGGTGTTCAAGTTGATCAAACTGATTGATCAGATGAACTGATTTTTTGAGAATAGGATCGTCCACACTTTCCCAAGTGCATTCGTCATAAGGAAGACCAGTCCATTTTACAAAAGCTTCCCTGCTGCCCTCAGAACCACGGAGAGCAATTACCCGCTGGGGCTGCTTCCACTTCTCCTCACAGATATTTATCACAGTATTTCCATACTTAGCCTTATAATTCTCTAGTTTTCTCTTCGCAAGAACTTTTAGCTGGGATTCTGAAATCCAACTGTTATGTATATGAGACCTCCCCACCCACTTAACTAGGAATTCATAAACAGTTGTCCCTTTGTTCACGCATATTGGTTCTTCCATGGTAGGCTTCAGTACTTTATTTTCACCACCACAAGTTTTGATTTCCACATCTTCTTTTCTGTCTTTGATTTTAGAAGAGACATGCGTTTCACAAACTTCAGAAATTTGAACCCTAGAGCCTTTCAAACAAAAATCAGTGGTTTCTTCAATCACAGGATTTTCATGTCTTTTCGCTGTTACTTCTGTCGTTATTGCAGATTCATCTTGATCCGTACCACTTATGCCTCCAGAACCTGAATCCTTTCCATCCTTCCCTAGTAAATCCTTGTTGTTCCCTCCTTTACAGTCTTTGCTTGCAGATCTTCTGTATACACGTATTGTGTCCACTCTGATGTCATTCCTCACACTTACATCCTTCTCAGAACTTTCAATAATGTCAGGATGACCCTCGACATGATTTTCAGCAATCCCCGCATCTGAATCCACATCACAAACAGCTTTTACCTCTAGGTGTCCATTTTCAAACTCTGGAATAAGCAATTCATCAGAAAGCTGGTCATTTTTGGTAATCTGAAATGTAACACATGACGAGCTTGTATTATCACCTTGAATCCGACAGCCCAATACCCGATCAACCTGTAATGTGGATATAAATCATATTGTATGAATTCAAGTATTTCAAGTAGAAAGCATTCGTCTATATCTAAGAGATTAATAGAAGAAAGCCTACAAATTTTCTGGATATAGCTGATTCACCTGCTGAAGTTCGGTCATGATAATATCTTCACATTTCTGGGTTTCTTCCACATGAACCTCTGCTTTATATGACTCTTCTAATGTTTGTGCAACTTCCACGGGATTCTTCTGATGAAATAAATAAATTTACTCATAATAATCATAACACCAAACATAGGCATGCAACAGCAATAAATGACAATGATGCTGAGAATGACAAGAGGAACAGTACTGACATGTAAGAAGATGACAATGATTGTAAAGTACTGATCTTGAGTAAGGGATATATGTTTGGGCTGATTGCATCATTTATTGATTTTGCTAGTGTGAAGCCTAAATCCAAGATAGATGGAGGTTCTATGAGCACACGGTGGTGGAGAGAAATAATCTGCCCACGGTAGATGGTGCCAGTAGGAACACCGCCAACAACAAACTACTGTGCCAGCTTGCATGTAACATCAATAATGCAAAACCAGACAGATGAAGTGGTATATTGTTACAGTGCTAACAACTAATTAAGAGTGAGAATTTAATGTAGCAATAACCAGTGACATGTGGTAAGCACATAATGACCTAAGGTACAGGCACATAGTCATACTTACCAACCGTTATTGTTACTATCTTGTATTTTATGCTTGATGAAATATCCACATAACTATAAAGGGAAAATGAAAAATAATAGTAAAAAAAAATTACCTCATCCTTCTGCAAATTTAAGTTCTTGAGTTCAACATCTTCTGCTGACAAAAATACAGAAACCTCATGATTAACAGCTTTCTGTTTCTGGTTCGATTTATGAGTCCCAGAACTTGCAGTATTGGTTTTGGATCTATGTTTTTTGGAAGTGCGTTTTCCCTTGTTGGTCCTGTGCTTCTTAAAACTGATCACACTACAGCCTTCAAGCTTTCTTTTCCTGTTCTCAGAGGTTGCACCAATTGCAAGAACAATTTTCTTTCTTGGAGATCCATTATCGCAAGACAAGACAAGCTTCTCACCAGAACATTCATTATTTGGCTCGGATTCAGTAAGTTTAGAACGAGACAAAAGTTCGTCAGCAAGGGAAATTGATTTCTTCCCTGCTGATGACTCCTTTGGAGATGCAGGAGGTTTCTTTTCATCAATGTTCACATGCAATGAAGTGCCATCTACAGAACCAAGAGCAGATGGATCACTTGGCTTGGAGCTAGAAGATACATATAACAAGGAATCTGGGTCTTTTTCCACGGATTTGGATCCTACTGTTAGAACAGATTTCCCTTTGCAGGAGGACCTTCGCTTGGAGACAATGGAGCTTCCAAAAAGAGCAGATACTTTGTCAGCGACTGATGACTTTACTCCAGTCCTAGAATTTGTAGTGACAACTTTTGTTCTTGCACGTTTTGAAATGGAACCCAGTGGGTTAATGGACTTCAGCGGGTCACTTTTTTTAGAGCACTTTGGGCATTGCCATTTTCCCATTGGAATGCGCTTCAGAACATGAATAAAAAAGAATTAAAAATATGAGGGAACAGTCATTGATATCATCAAATATGGCAGGACGGAAAAACAGAAAGAAAATCATCAGCATGCAGCTTCAATACAACTGAAAATACCTTTAGAGGTGGATCAAGGCACTGTAGATGATACACCCGGGGACAGCTATCACAGCACAACAAGTTGCCACCAAGATCACATATTACACATTCATAGTAATACTGGAAGGCAAAGTTTATTAAAAGGTAACAAGGAGTTAGTAAATGCAAGCACATACCCAAGACACTCAACTCCAAATAGTTATAAAGATGAGTAGCTTGCTGAAACAACAAAATTAACCACGGAAATAAGTTATGAACAGAGGGAATAGCATATCAAATGAACTTTGTTGGCATGTGATTTTAACTTGCGATCTAGAATCCTAATGGTATCATCAAAAATATAGACAAGGGGGAGAGAGGGATTGTGAACACCAGCTACACGCCTCTGCCACATAAAGAGATCAAAAAACTTCCCACATTGTTCTTGTGCCACCATCCATAGACAAGTTACTCGCTAAAACAACCAGAAAGCTTGCGTCGTATTTAGGTTTGGAACGCCCCATGTTAAAATTTATAATTCCAGGAAAGGCTCCAGAAAAATGAGAAGAAGATCCTTAGATTATTGTTCTGCTCAAAGACATCAATTATGTTCAACTGCAAAAAAGACTAAGCTAGAAAAGGTTCTTCAAAACACTTACTAACAGTTTCCTTAATTTGATTGGAATCAATGAGATGGGGGGATTTTAACCTGAAACTTCTTCTGGTAAAACCTAGAACTAAAATTTAAAGGAAAGCATTGGTGATGTATCAAGTAAATATTTTCACATCAGGGGGGTCTTCCTGTCATGATCTCAACAGAGCATTTCATGAGGATCATTGCTTTTTACAGAACACACTCTACAGCCAAATTTTAGCCCTGATAGGGATGTACAGGATTTCTTTTACTTCCTGTGCTATTTTATGTTACCAATGTCCCGTTTCAGTAATAAATATTTAATTTAAAGCCATGATGAAATGATATTTTCAATTCTCAAAGAAAAGGAAGAACTGACTAATTAAAATGTCCAATTGAAGCTCCATCAGGCTTTATATGGAAGAAAGTCCCATTCATAAAAAGGAATTGGTTCCAAACACATAGGACTGTCAAGCCACATGGATGTTTTTGTAAGACAAATTGGATCCAGATGATGATCATAAACAGCCATGCAACTGAGCATAGAAGAAGAAACCCAAAACATGAGACAAAGATAATATAATTAAAATGTGCTCCATAAATTATCAGAAAAGGTTTTATTATTCAAAACCGATGATAAGTAAACTGCCTGTTCAATTAAAATCAGAGCAAAAATGTGTTCATAAACCATCTATCAAGGATTTTATGCTATACTTTTGAGCTGAAGAAACATCAATCCAACAGAATGCTACATAGAACAAAAGGATAACTCACCCCATCATTTCCTTTCTTCTTGGATGTAGATAGATCAGAACTTAGTTCACTCTTTGGCCTGCGTTTAGCAGCAGAAGTATTCCTTGGAGACTCCAGGTTATCTTCTTTACTAGTAGAAACAACTCGTCCATATAGAATCTTTTTTCGTTTTCGCTTCAAGACCCAGTTTCTGCTTATCATTTTGCTACTTGTTGAGCCGTTATCCTTCATCTTTTAATCCTTTGTTTTACATTTGCCAGAAGCATCCCCACAACGCATGCCATGCATCAGATAGGAAGTAGCATCAAAGCTCCAAAAGAGCAATTTAAGCCACTACAAATCCTCAGCATCCTGTTGAACATTTATAAAGGAACTCCAATAAGAAAATAGCAACATTGGATAACAACAAATTAGAATGAACCAAATGGTGACTAACTTTAATACTGCCTAGTGGCTTTGACAGCATCCACATATAGAAGTACAAGACATAATCAGTGTTCAGTACAGATAATCAGACCTTGTCAAATCCAACAGAAAAAAAAAAGTTAAAATTGCATGATATCTCAAACAAAAGCAGCACAAAGCAACAAGCACTTCACAAGGTTTTGACTTCAAATTGGCTAATCACCACAATTATCTACGTCTATCACGTCAAAGAACTCATGTTATTATTTCCTCTCAGCGAAAGGTAACATTCTGCAATTTAGGAAAGGATATGATACCAGATCATCAAAAAGTTAAGTCCTACACTAAGTAATAATTGCAAGGGGGTGCATCTTCTCGCTAAACTAGCGAAATCAAGTCGCGTAGATGAAAATCCAAAATTAGCATTTCACACTAAAGTTTAACCCATCAGATTAGTTTCGGTAAAGTAAAAGACTCAAATTGCAGAAATGATCCCAATGCAAGTATTACAATGACAACAACCCACCTCCGGACTCAAAGCACAACCAACCAAAACCACTGACTTGATTAATCACCAACTACCTATTTGTTGACCTCGTAGCAGGAGATTGACAGACATTTGCTACAATTCGCAATACCAAATTGGAATTGGCTCCAACAAATACATACAAGCTTCACAGAGACCAAAAGCCAACCACTGCACTAGTACAGTACAGCTGAAGCAAGCCACCACAATCTCTGTAGTGAAATCAATTAGCTTTTCAGACTTAAGCAATCAAAACCATGAAATGTCAAACGAAACAACAAATAGAGTGCCAAAATTGAAGAATCCAAACATAAGGAACTTGACCAAGCACATGCATTCACTCAAAACCAAAAACCCCCCATTCCATCAACTATTCGATGAAACCACATTCTTTTCAAAACCCATGTACCAAATAACTCCATATCACCAAACAATTCGGCAGCAATCAATAAAACAAACACGAACTCCAAAATCAAGCAATAAAAACATCAAAACAGCTAGGAAATTAGCTCAAACTACATAATATCGAAACCACTCGTAGAATTAACCCAACAACCAACTTCAAACAAAGAAATAAGAAGTACCCAGATAAGAAAACAAGCTCACCAATCTTTGTTGTGGATCAAAAACCAATCTTTGCTGTCTAATGTCCTCAGAAATTGACGGGTTAAGCAAGATACACACTATAGAAAGCTGGAGGGATTAGGGCTTGGAAGTTAAGGAGAGAAAGGTATGAGATGCGAGAGAGAGAGAGAGAGAGAGAGAGAAAGGCTAAGACACAAATAGCAAAACAACATTAAAATAATAAAAAGCCCCCACCACCACTCTCTTTATATATACAATCAATACATTTAGAGAGAGAAAGAGAGAAGGATACGGTTTCGCCGGGGTCATAGGACGGGGTTACACTCTGACATTTCAGCGCATGAGAGAGACAGTGAAAGCTAGCAAAAGCCCGTCAAATTGCACCTACCCAATTATATATTGCCACGTGTCTCAAGCTGGGTTCATGTTCCCAAAAATTTTCCTTCCTTTCCTTTTTCTCCTCATTTGATCTTGCGTGTCTTTCTAAATGTAACTCCAACGAGTCCCCTACTCCTCGTCCTCTCTCTCTCTCTGTGGTTGCGTTGCATTTTATAGAAAGAAAATGCAGAGAGAGAAGGAGGGAGAAGGTGAGGCTCAAATATTCATCGTTATTTTTTGCACACCGATTCGGAGGCACTAACCGCTGCTGCTGCCGCCACTAATTCTACCCAAACTTTCATAAAATGTCAGCATAATATACAAGCTCATGTTTTTTATCCCCATGATGTTAGTGTTTATCGATTGTATATGTATATACCTTTTTTCATTCCCCAAATATATATATATATATATATATATATATATATAAAGATATAATTTTCTACCATTTTGTACTAACATCCCATGTATACCAATAGTTTCTTGGATTTCTTTTACTTTTTTATTTTTGAATCTGAATTTTTCTTTGATGTTGTTGGTATTCAGATCATTTAGCTCGAACACAATTTAGAATATTCATCATTAGGCACTTGTATATTTTCTCTCTCTCTTTATGGTGTTGTTTCTGCTTACAATATATGCTTATTTCTACCATTACCTATCAATACATCCATATATATATATATATACATACATATATATATATATACATATATATATATATATATAATGTGATATGATTTTACATTTTTACTACAACAGTGGAGTGCACGTGATTTCTTCTAATGGAACATGACATGACTACATTGGATGATTCACCACGTCTGTCTGCGTAACGTGGACATGTTAGTTATTTTCTTTGAATGGAACTGGATTTTAGTAATCTTGTGTGTGGATTCAAATAACTTTTTTATTTTAAAATTTTTATTTTTTATATCATTATATCAAAACAACTCAAAATATCAAGAAAAAAAATCATAAATTTTTAAAAATAAACACCGCCTTCATTTAGTGAAATCTTTATTAATAAACAACTGGCCCCCACTAGTTATTAATACTATGGTAGAGCCCAGTCATGTTGAAATCTTTATTTGTTGCGAAGAACAACAGTTCACTGGATCTTCTGGGTCGTTCCGGGAGGAGAGATCATTTCCCATTATCTGAAAATTGGAATACAGTTACTGCTATAATAAAAACAAAAATAAAAATAAAAATAATCCTGAAATACTAACATCAATGAAAACAAAAAATCTCTATCACCAACAAGCTTTTAAGTGGGACCCTTCACAACTAAGCATAACATAACACGATGGATGACAGATGATTGCTTTGTGCAAGGCATGTACTCAGTTTTTTAAAATGTCTTTTATTTGAAATTATTTTAAAATAATATTTTTTAAAATTTTAGATTTATTTTTTATATTAATAGGATTTAAAAATATAAAAAACATTTATTTAAATTTAAAAATTTATTTAATTTTAAACAAAAAAACACAGAACAGAATAAGAAACTAGAACGTAATTGACACGCGTGTGTTTTTCATTTATCTCTCCGTAAATACCGCTTTTTTTAAGATAAAAATCACCATTACACCGTTGCCCCCTAAAATATATATTATTAAAAAAAGGCCAAATAAAAATTGACAGATCTACTTCATTTACCCACACAAATGATAGAATAAAACCTATAATAATAATAATAGAAAGGATAAAAACAAGAACATTCTATATTTATACGCACAAAAATCAAGAGAGAAAGAAAGAAAAACAGAGTCTGGCTGTTTCCTAAGCTGACTTACTGTCTTTGCTTCTATTTTCTGGTACTCCCTCTTATTTCTTCACTTCTCATCGACTCTCTTTTTTGGCTAAAAGTTTATCTTTTAGTTTAAAAGTTTTGATCTTTCTTATTTGTTCAAGCTGTGATCGTGATTAGTTTATAATAATTGTGTTCACGTATTACTATTAATTCTTTTTGGGTAAGTTGAGGTGTAATCAGTGTGAGTTTTGGGTTTTTGAGTGGGATTTTTATGTGGGTTATATTTGGTATTGATTTAGGTTTTTTAAGAGTTTAAAGTTTACTTCTTTGAGCTTGATTTCAATTTGCAAGTCGTTGTTAGGGTTTGATGTTGTTTTGTCTTTGTTAATTTCCGAAGTCACCCGATTATAATTTTTCAGTCCTTATGTTGTGATCAAGTTTTTTCAAGTAGATTTAAATAATTTAGTTCTCTAATTATGGTTTTTTTCTTTAGACTTTTTTTTTTCTGGGTAAAAATTGTATATACTTGTCCATCTGGGATTTCCTTTTTTTCTTAGTATGATTGATATATATTGAGTTGTGTCTTTAAAAGACTGTACCAACACAGTTACTGTCTGCAGTTATATTTGTTTTTTAAAGGCAATTTCTCATTAGCATCACTTAATTAATTCATGGGGCATTGAGTTGTGGTGTTTCAGTGGTAGCTACGATGATTCTTGAATGTAACTGATAGTTTTCTATTTGTTTGGCCACCAAGAAAGACAAGGAAAAGTAACCACATCTAAAGTTTTCAGTATCAGGTCTTCTTTGCCAAAGACATGGAAATGAAGCACCTGATAATCTTATGACCTATAAGCTCAACACAATTTTTTTAGGCAGATCCATCTCTGTCGTAAGGCATGCATATTTGTATTCTTTCTGTGAAAATTAATCCCCTTATTTCTTTCTTTAAGTGGGTGGATCTATCTATTCCATGTGACTTTGTGCAACTCTACCATCAACGGGGGGGCTTTCCTGTAAAATTTACTGACCTTTGATAGCAAATAATCCCTTGATCATGTGTTTGTTTCTATTTGAAATGCTCTTAAGTTTTCTGTCTTGTTGCACCAAATATCTTCTTTTCCTAAAGATTGCTCATACTAGGTGTTTGCTTTCGAATTACCCATGTAATTCTCATTGCCAAGATCTTATTTCCCATTTCAGGTTTTCTCCTGCTAAGATGTCATTTTCCAAGCAAAGCTTGTGGTTGGCCATATGAGTGTTTCTGTACTGATATGGCATTATTGGCATCTTGCCTTGCTGGTGCAGTTGATTTAAATGGACAGGAATCTGGGAAAAAGCATGGTAGATCAACAGAAAAACTATGAACAAATTCAATCCAATAACATGGAAGCTAGAAATGAAGGGAAGGGGTCTGTAAACCAAAGATTTTTCCATGATCCATCAGCTAATATTAATACTAACATGCGACCTCCTGACTACAACATGTCAATGGGAGCTAGGCCTGTGCTAAATTACTCCATTCAGACTGGTGAGGAATTCGCTCTTGAATTTATGCGGGAGAGGGTGAACCCCAGGCAACAGTTCTTTCCAAGTGCTCGCATTGATCCTAATAGTTCAACTGGCTATGTTGGACTGGAGGGTGTGTTGGGAATATCCCATATGGGTTCTGAAAGTGGGGCTGACATCTCTATGATTAGCTCGGTTGAAAAAGCTCGGAACCAGGAGTCTGACAGGAAGGGGTCCTCTGTTAATGAAGATCAAAGTTATTATGACCCTGTCCCATCAGTACCGCGAACCTCACCGAGAAATGACAGCAGTCGAGGAATTCATGGTTATCCATCTTCAGGAGCTTCTGATAGTTCATCAACAAAGTTGAAGTTTCTCTGCAGCTTTGGTGGTACAATTTTGCCTCGTCCGAGTGATGGAAAGCTGAGATATGTTGGGGGCGAAACGCGCATTATCCGAATAAGCAAAAATATTTCTTGGCAGGAGCTTATGCAGAAAACAGTGGCAATTTACAATCAATCTCACACTATAAAATATCAGCTTCCTGGTGAAGATCTGGATGCGTTGGTTTCTGTATCCTGTGATGAGGATCTTCAGAACATGATGGAAGAATGCAATGTATCAGAAGATGGGGGGTCAAAGAAGCCTAGGATGTTCCTTTTTTCTTGCAATGATCTAGAGGACTCCCAGTTTGGCCTAGGAAGTGGAGAGGGTGAGAATTCTGAGATTCAATATGTAGTTGCTGTAAATGGTATGGACTTGGGTTCAAGGAAGAACTCAATGAATCTGGCAAGTGCATCTGGGAACAATTTGGATGAGTTGCTCTGTCTTAATGTTGAGAGGGAAAGCGGTCGAGTTGCAGCTGAATTCACTGGCAGTAATGTCCCGTCTTCAGCTGTTAATATGCTGCCATCAACAATTCAATCTTCTCAACCAGTGCCGATGATTTCATCTAGTGCCCAAGAATCTAATTCACAACCTTACCATGGCCAGAAAATGCACCGTGGAGATAATAGCCAGCGCCCAGCATCATCCATGCAACCTATTGAGAGCTTCTCCCATGTGGATAGAAAGGGCATCAATCCATTGCCGGTCCCAATTCAATTTGGTTTTGATTCTCATCTTCCTGACCATGCAACAGTTGGGGAAAATTTAGTGGGAGTGCCTTTCCATGTGTATCCTCCAACACAACAGGGGGTTTTGGGAGAAGAGAAACTGTATAGTGGCATTCATGTGCAAAATGCAGAAGTGTCTGTAAAGGATACAAAACTCAAAAGAGATAGCTCAGGAAAGAAAATAAATGAACCTGAGAAAGTTAAAACTATGGATAAGGAGGCAGCTAAAAAGGAATTCAAAATGAAGCGGGATGATTCATTCCAGAAGCTTAATGAAACTTTTAAAATTCGGGCAGTGGAAAATGATACTGTTTCCTTGCATCCACATGATAGTTCTGCTCCAAATTACACTTCTAGAGAAGAAGTATCGGTTGCCAATTCAATGCAAGAAGTAGGATCACCACTGCAGCTCATGAAAACTAATAAAGGGCCCCAAGAAGCTGTACTCAGTTCGATGCCCACTGAAGCTGTGACTGAAGGGATAAAAAATAACAGGGATGACCATTTCCATTCATCTGGTGATCCATTTGCCCCAGGATATGGGGGTTCTGAGGCTGATCCAACAGATTTTAGCTATCCTGAACCATCTGTGGTTTCTCATCGGGTTTTTCATTCTGAGCGAATTCCCAGGGAGCAGGCAGAATTAAATCGCTTGTCAAAATCTGATGATTCTTTTGATCCTCAGATTCTAATAACTCAAGCACGTTCTGGTTCTCAACCAGTTATAGAATCGATTGATAAGTTGCATGAAGGAAATGTGGCTTCCCAGACTGACCAGCCCCGCACATCTGCAAGATCGCGTTATGCAAATCCCCAGACTGTTGAAGATGGACTCGCACAGTTTGAAAAGTATAAAGAATTTGCTGATAACATCAGTAAAGTAAATCCCAATATTGCTCAAGGTCTAGGGTCAAACGTGCAGAAATCTGAATTGAGACGTGTTGTTTTTAATCCAGTGGATGATTATGAAGGTTCCCAGGTTAAAGGTAACTACACTGATCGCTCTATCAATGATAACAAAGCAGTTGGGTTGACACATTCCACAGCAAGTCAGGGAACTTCTAGTAAGCACCCAGAAGATCCTGCTTTGGGGCCTCAAGAGTTTGAAAGAACTGATATTGGTGCTGACAATAACAATGGGAACAACACTAAGGTGAGTGTGCAGCCTCTGGCATGGACAGAGAGCCCAGTTAGAGCTGTTTCTCAAGGGGAGCCCAGCTTTGGTGTTGGCACTCCTGAGCAGAAAGACATACGAATCGATATAAATGACCGGTTTCCTCCTGATTTCCTGTCTGATATTTTCTCCAAAGCGAAAATCCATGAGACTGGTTTGGGGCCTCAAGAGTTTGAAAGAACTGATTTTGGTGCTGACAATAACAATGGGAACAACACCAAGGTGAGTGTGCAGCCTCTGGCATGGACAGGAAGCCCAGTTAGAGCTGTTTCTCAAGGGGAGCCCAGCATTGGTGTTGGCGCTCCTGAGCAGAAAGACATATGTATTGATATAAATGACCGGTTTCCTCATGATTTCCTGTCTGATAGTTTCTCAAAAGCGAAAACCCATGAGACTGGGGTCAGTCCAGTGCATGTTGATGGAGTGGGCTTGAGCTTGAACATGGAGAATCATGACCCAAAACGCCGGTCTTACTTTCAGAATTTGGCTCAAGATCAGTCTGCCAGCAAAGTTTTTTCCCTTATAGACCAAGACCATCTGAGTTATTCATCCTCGCTTACAAATGTTGAAGGAGGGGCTCCCATAGATTATAGTTATCCACCCTTAAAGTCTGATGGAGTTGGCTTGCCTCACATTGAGGAAGATGTTCGGCAAGAGACATCTGGTGTTGTTGGACCGAACACCATGGATTCCCATGCAGATTATGGTCATTTTGAGCTGAAAGGCATTGAGAGTGCGTGGTTGGATGGGATGAATGCTAGAATACCTGAATCAGAGTATGAGGTACATTGATGGGTTTTTCTATTTCATCTGTTTGATAATCCGTGTCTTAACCCTCTTGCTATTGTTTCACTACACCTGATTTTCTTATTACCGTCAGGGTGGCAAGTTGGACATTCGAAACATTGGCACACATCTTGTCGATCTTTCTCTAGGAGAGTTTGATATTAGCACCTTGCAGGTGATTTCTTTCAGTGTGATGTTGTTGTTTAACTATGGCTGTGTGTGACGGAAGCTGAAAATTTTGTTTGTTGCAGACTCAAATTGCATTGTATAAGATTATCGTTTGGAAATTCTCGTATGTGAAAATATCATTAGTTTAGACAAGTTATTGTTCTAATAGAACAGGATAGTATTGATACAGCATTGAAGGACTGAAAAATGCACAACTTGTATCTAGAATCTGCTCTGATGTCTTTTGCAGAAACCATAAGAAATGAAAAGGAGAAAAGGAGTATTATAGTCAGTGAGAAATGGACTGTTTCAGACCATCTATTCCCCTCCAGGAGGGCAAGATCCATGGCCAATAATTCAACCCACTGGAGGGGTGGTTTTTGCAGTGGCAAATGTGAAGTAAAACAGGTTGTGTTTCCTTGACACTGCTTCGTTCACTGCAGTGGATATAAGTAACATGATGTTGACAACATTAACACTGATAATGTTTGGCTAGAGAATGCTGGTGTTAGGGAAACACAACATTCTTTAGTCAAACATCACTGTTTTGTTCCACAGTGCTGTGCATGTAAAATTCATTTCAGGAAGTCCAACTCTGTTTAAAATGTGGAAACAAAATATATGAAACAATATGATGTCACATGCTCATGGGGAATGGCTTGGCATGTCAAGACATTCTTGTTGAATGACCTGGTGGATTTCATTTCTTGCTATTTGTTTCACTTTTTGGCACCTGAAGTACATATTGGGACATCTAGTAACATGCTATTAGTCATACATTATATGGGCTATTAGTCATGCATTATATGGGACATTTTCTAAGACTCGCTACTTTCATTAGTGTTGGATATGTTCAGTCAATGTCATTGAGGATTTCTTTTATCTGTGTAAATTTTCTCTCTTGTCACAGATCATAAAAAATGAGGACCTGGAAGAGCTGAGAGAATTGGGGTCTGGCACATTTGGTACTGTTTATCATGGAAAATGGAGGGGTACAGATGTTGCCATTAAGCGAATAAAAAAGAGCTGCTTCACCGGCCGCACATCAGAACAAGAAAGATTGGTGAGCTTATGTTCATTCTAGTGATTCTTTTAATGAACAATTTAGCTTGAAAATAATTGACATGTATGTGTGATAGCATCTAGCATACCAGGAATATCAATGAGCCTGGAAATTTCTCAAGGTACCCTTTTTAAGCTTCTAGAACTATTTCTTAGGTCAAGATCCCTTTTACGAACTGGAATTGAAGAATTAGTAAATTTGTTCCGCCCAAAATGATTATGAACTTATAATTTATACTCTAATAACCGAGTCTATTCCATGGTTATAAGATCTTTTCATACCAGAATAGGCTTGTATATGTTCTCATTATGAGAAAAGGTCATCAGAGCATCTCTGAATAAAGTCTGTTTACATTACATATGGATCCTTTCATTGTTACATTTCCTTTAGGATTAGGAGATTTAAAACATTGGTGAGCTTACTATTATTCTAGTGATCTTTTTAAATGAACAATGAAACATGTAAATAGTTGACTTGTAAATAAGAAAAATTTAAGGCAGTTGTTAAACCTTATTTTGCATCCCAGGTCAAATTTGGGCTAGAAGGCTGGAATGTGGTACATTTCAGATACTTTGAATGCCTTAACTTCTGGATTGTCTAGGTGCTGTTCTAGGGTTTCAGTAACCTTTAGTTAACCAAAAAAAATTTTGGCACTACCTGTTAGAGGATATGTATTTGTTTTTCTTCATTCTGCATCTGTAACCAGTATTTTTATCTTTCAGACCACGGAGTTCTGGCGTGAAGCTGAAATTCTCTCAAAGCTTCACCACCCCAATGTTGTTGCATTTTATGGAGTGGTGCAGGATGGACCAGGAGGAACACTAGCCACTGTGACAGAGTTCATGGTGAATGGCTCTCTTAGACATGTTTTACTTAGCAAGGACAGGTAAGATTTCTGTGTTGAAGGTCATTGTACTTGCACTACACAATTCACTCTGTTAACATTATTCTTGTTTAACTTAATCTTCATAAATGTATAGGCATCTTGATCATCGTAAGCGTCTGATTATTGCGATGGATGCAGCTTTTGGAATGGAATATTTGCATTCAAAGAACATTGTGCATTTTGATTTGAAATGTGACAACTTGCTTGTCAACCTGAAGGATCCTTTACGACCTATTTGCAAGGTAACTGTGGTACTGTTGCTGTGTGAGTGGATTCCATATATATGATAAATGTTACTTACTGCCAGTCCGATTTCTGAATTCTTATTTACTTAGCTGCTAGTTGGTCAAGCAAAACTAATGTTTAAGACATAACATAAATGCTTCTGTTTTTGCAGGTAGGTGATTTTGGTTTGTCAAAGATCAAAAGGAATACCTTGGTTACTGGTGGTGTAAGGGGAACTCTTCCATGGATGGCTCCAGAACTCCTGAATGGTAGCAGCAGTAAGGTTTCTGAAAAGGCAAGTAACGAATTTCTTGTTTGTTGTGAAAAATGCATGTTTACATCTCCATCAGATTTTGTCTGCCTTGATTTTATTTTTTCTTCTAACAATGCAAGTTATCTAGATGCTTATAGAATTACATGAAAGTTGGTAAATTGACTTTTGGCATATTGTTTCTTTTGGTCAAATAACAACAGTGATTATGCAATTAATGCTCATAACCTCTTTGCTTATTGGCAGGTTGATGTGTTCTCTTTCGCCATTGTCTTATGGGAGATTCTCACTGGTGAAGAGCCTTATGCCAATATGCATTATGGTGCAATCATAGGTATGCATGAAACGTTTCAGTTACATAAGTGATACACTTTTGAAGCACCATAGCAGACAGCGTGCTGATATATTCCACGGGCGCTGATGCCTGGGCCTTCTATGTTCGTTACCTAATTTTTGCTGTTATTTTAGATTTTCTTAAGAGTTTAGGCGTATTGATTTCAGTGTTATAACCTCAAATATTCTATAAATTGGTGTTTGCTAATAAATAAATGTCACAACTTTTTATTGATACTGGAGTTGCTTCGTAGTTAATAAGTCTCTTCTTCGTTGTTTCTCTGTGTCCCTCTCCCCTGCAGGAGGCATAGTTAATAACACCTTGAGACCGCCTGTACCAAGCTTTTGTGACCCGGAATGGAGATTGCTAATGGAGCAGTGTTGGGCACCTGATCCCATGGCCCGTCCATCATTCACAGAGATCGCCAGGCGCTTACGTGCCATGTCAGACGCATGTCGAACTAAACAGATACCCAAGTAGCGATGCTTGCCAATTCCTTTGCTGTGTTTTTTAGCCCATTGTCATGAAATACAATCGCAAAGAGTTTATTTCGTAAAGGTTGTGTATATCTACAAGAGGAGGGAGAAGGGGCTCCCAATGTATGATTTTTGTGTTGTGCAGAAACTGGAAGAAGTGAACTTTATGTAAAGCTATTATTTTTGTCTATAGCATATACGAACTTCATATCAGAACTCTATAATAGTGTCTATACGCCCTTCATTCGGTTTGTACGGGAGGTGGAGCATTCTTATGGATCACTGTTGATTTTTTTTCCTCTTTTTTCCTGTTGCTTGCTGGTATGGCCTGCGTTAACAACTCATGGGGATTGATGAACCTAAAATTAATAGCCTTGAGTTCCCGGGCCTGATTTTTGGCAAAAAAACTAAAAAAGAACCCTTGTCCATCCATACATGCTATGTATGGTCCGAGACTCTACGCGCGATATAACTAGAAAACACCATTTGCCCGATCCTTGGAAAAATGGTAAATGAAACCTTCCTCGGAGAAGTTCATTTAGCTTAACTAGCATCGCCCCCTTTCATGTTCGAGCCTCGAAAACCATATTGTGTATAACTCCCAGCTCAGTGCATGATTGCCACTTGGCACTTGATGCCTGTACCTCATCAGGGGGGGGGCTTCAAGATGGTATCAGGACATGCTTTGTCCAGGCCTAATTCCTTAGTCACACATTTTCACACATCATGGAGTAACCTACCAAGATTAGGGTAATCATCTTGCATGATTATACTGTAAATTTTGCCTAATTCCTTATGGGAATTGGTGTAGAAATTTAATAATTGTAAATTCTAGAAACAGTGGCAAATTTGTAGTTTTTTTAAAAAAATAGAAAACAAATTTTTTTATTTTTTTCTCTATATACTTGACTTTTTTATTATTTTACACTTGATTTATTTATCATTTTTTATTTTTTTTTTTTTTGTTTTTTCATTATTTTTTTTATATTTTTTTTAAAATATTATTTTTTATTCTTTACATTTTGAATATTTATTGTTCTACATTTGATTTATTTATATTATTTTTTTATTTTTAATTTGTTTTTTAATCTTTTTGTTTTTACACTCTTTTTTAAAACAAATATTATACAAAGCCGAGGTCAAAATCATCACTGCACCATGAAGAGTCTACTCACAATCCACAATGCATGCACTAATCTTTTGTTAATTAAAAGTAGATTATTACCGATTAGATCAATTTTCTTTTAACATAAAAAAATTCATGTTTTGCTAATATTTTTTGTAAAAAAAAAATTAAATCATGTGAATGTTAGCTTGATATGATTCGGTTAATTTAATAAGTTCAAAAACAACCCAAACAATCAATAAAAAAAAAAGTTTGATTTAAAAAAAATCAAGATGATATTTAAAAAAAAACATATTGGATCGATCATAGTTAACTTGTTAATTTTATAACCCTAATCATGAGAGCATGATAACCCAATAGAAAGTAAATTGAAAGAATTTTTTAAGTTTAATTTTCAATTAACCTAATATTATATAATGGAATTGAAAATAAAATCAATTAAAAAAAATATAAAGACCATGGTTAACCTATATTAACTTTTCAAAATCACACTCTGAGTCATGAGATCAAGATAACACTATAGAAAGCAAATCAAAACAAATTATAAAACCAAATTCTCAATTAACCAAGTGTTGAAGGATACAATTTAAAAAAAAATAAAAAAAAAGTAAAATAATAACCCGAGTCGACTTGAGTTAATCCATCAAACTTGTAACCTGGATCATAAGATCTGGATAACCTCATAGAAAGTAAATCAAAAAATAACTCGAGTCAACTTTAGTTAATTTATTATACACGCAACCTACATCATAAGGTCAAGATAACCCCATAAAAAGCAAATTATAAAAGCAAATTCTCAATCAATAAAATTAAATAAAAAAATAATTAAAAAAAAACTTGAAAAATAACTAGAGTCAGCTTATGTTAATCTGCCAAATTGGTGACTTAAGTCATGAAAACAGGATAACTTCATAGAAAACAAACCAAAATAAATTATGAAACCTAATGTTCAATCAATAAAAATTTAAAGGATAAAATTAAAAAAAAATCAATTAAAACAAATCTAAGTTAACCTAGATAACTTACCAAACTTGCATCCTGAGTCATGAGATTTAGATTACCTTATAGAAAATAAATAAAAATAAATCATGAAGTCTAATTCCCAGCAAACCGAATGTTAAAAGATAAAATTAAAATTAACAAGAAAAAAATCCAAGAAAACCAAAAGAAAAAAATAACACTATTAAAATGAATAGTGTTTTACGAGGTAGTGCATATTAAAAGCACCACTTTTTTTAGTATTTTGCTAAAACCAAATGTTAAAAAACAAAATTAAAATTGATAAAAAAAACATAAATTAATAATAAAAAAAACATAACACTATTAAAATAAATAATATTTTGTGAGGTGGTGCATAATAAAAACACTACATCTTTTAGTATTTTGTTAAATGAATAATGTTTTGTCGGTGTATAGTAAAAACACCATATTTTTTAATTATTTTATTAAAATCAAGATAAAATTAAGATCGATAAAAATAACATAAATTAAATCAAGAAATCATAAAAAAACACATAACACTATTTAAATAAATAGAATTTTGTTATATGATGCATGATAAAAACACCTTTTCTTTTAGTATTTTTAAAAAATAAATAAATTAGATTCATGCACAACTCATAATATTTAGCATTCAAGTGATGAATGAATAGATGCTGAACAACCGAGGGATCAATAGACTTGGTTTTCAGAATTTAAATATCACATCATATTAAATTCTCATGAATTATTTGATGGAAAAATGATATAAAATATATTCTTAATTTATATCAATGATAAATTAAATTCAATTTCACATTTTTTTTCAATTACTGTACCTTTTTTTTTTGGTAGAGTTTTAATTAATCTATCCACTAACCCAAACTACCACAAAACTTAAAATAACACAATCAAAGATACAAAAAGACCCTTTTACCCGACCCGACTAGACCGGCCACCACTCCTGCCACTGCATTTCTCAAACCCCATATTCTAAACCTCTCTTCGGGTTTAGGGTTTTACGGAATCGGGAATCCATCGACCACCATGACCCGATTCCAAAATGGATCACGCCTCCTCTCCTACACCTTCTTCCGCTCCAAAAAGACACCGTCAACTTCCCCAAACGCCGCTCTCCTCCAGGGCAACTTCCAAATCCAGCAACACCGCCACTTCTCCAACCTTGCACGCGTCACCACTAAAGAAGAAAAGGAGCCACGGTGGAAGGACTCGATGGACAGACTAAGAAACATTGGTATCTCAGCTCATATCGACTCCGGTAAAACCACTCTTACTGAACGCATACTCTATTACACTGGTCGAATTCACGAGATTCATGAGGTTCGCGGTCGTGATGGAGTTGGGGCTAAGATGGATTCCATGGACTTGGAGAGAGAGAAGGGGATCACTATCCAGTCTGCTGCTACTTACTGCACGTGGAATGGATATCAGGTACTTCAAACTTCGAAACGTTTCGGAACCCTTGCACGTCAAGTCGAAACGTTTCGGAAAAAATGACGAATTTTGTTCGAGTTTGTGCTGCTTGTGTTTGTTTTAGTTCCGAAGCATTGGGAAGTCTCGATGGTTTTGTCTTTTCTTTTTGTTTTTTTTTCTATTTGGTGGTTTTTGTCAATTGTGGATTTTGTGATGTTTTGTTTATTTGGGGTTGAAAAAGGTTTTTTTTTTCCCCGGCTTGATTGGGCAGCTTATGTGTTAAAAGATGCAGTTTTGGAGAACGGAGTTTTGGGTTTTTGTTATTTTTGATGAGTTTATGTTTATTTATCTTTTGAGTTAATTGAGTTTTATTTATTGACAAGCTCGAGATTATATGAAATGAATGATTGGATTTCTGTGAGTTTTTTCTTTCCCCTACTAGGAAAGTGGTTTCGACGTGCAAGTTGGTTGGAGAAAGCATTTGCGAGTTTGGGTTCATTAGTTTGTATTGTTAGGTTGTTTTCTCAAGTTTAGTGTTTAAAGAGCATAACTAGGAATATGTTGTGAAGTTCTATTGGGACTTGATTCGTTGGTTTGCTAGGAAGTTTTTGTAAGATTGCTAATTGTGTTTCATGAATTACATTAGTTCTCTTATTCAAAAAATGAAATTTAATTGTTCGGCGTATTAAAGATAGATTGATTTAGGTTTTCCCTGCCCTTGTAAGGTTTTAATAAAAAAAACAAATGTAAATTTGCTTGGGTGGTAAATTGATGGCCTGTTGGGAACTAGGTGTCTATGCAATTTGTTTTCTTCTTCTTCTTCTTCTTCTTCTTTTTTTGTTTTGTTTTAAACAATAACTATTGTTCCTTACTGTTAGAAAAATATAAGACACGTGTAAAGATAACTGTGATGGAGTAGGCAAGGCATGGTAATGTATCGTAACTAGTAGCTTGTATAAGCAGAGAAGGGAAAAAGTTTTGATGTGAAACATTCTGAAACTTTTCTACATGAATTTGGACTTTTTTGGGTATTAAGTTATGCTGTCTTTACTGCTTTTTTTGTGTTCTTAGATTGGCACTGTACTTTTTTTTAGTTAACGGATTCTGAAGCATCGGTCATATCTATTTGGTGAATTAGTGCTTGTTGTAAAACAGTGATGGTTTTTGCTGTGGTGATGTAGGTGAATATAATTGATACGCCAGGACATGTGGATTTTACAATAGAGGTGGAGAGGGCTCTGAGAGTGTTGGATGGTGCAATTCTGGTTTTGTGTAGCGTGGGTGGAGTGCAAAGTCAGTCTATTACTGTGGATAGGCAAATGAGGAGATATGAGGTGCCTAGGCTTGCTTTTATTAATAAACTTGATCGAATGGGAGCTGATCCCTGGAAAGTTTTAAACCAGGTATGGTTGTGTTACTTTTCATTATATCATGGGTGTTATTTTATATTAAAGAAATCAATTAATTTCATTCTTTAGGTTTTTGCCAAATCTGTTTTGTTAATGATGGAAGTTTTCTGCTGTTTATGTTATAGTCCTTTGCGATCAAGTCAATCACATGTGTGTTGTAGTTTTGAGTTCGATGGTTCTTTCTGTGATGAACTGTCTATTTAGTGATGTTTATAATTTTTTTTCCTTTTTCTTTTATGAATCTTCCTCTCATTGCTGATTATTGTGGTTCATTTTCTTAGGCAAGGTCTAAACTAAGACATCATAGTGCAGCAGTGCAAGTTCCAATTGGGCTGGAAGATGATTTGCAAGGCCTTATTGATCTTGTAAAGATGAAAGCATATTATTTCCATGGCTCAAATGGGTGAGTACATGAACACCTATGATGTTTGATTACTTTATTTTGTTGTGTAACTTTGGTTTATAATTTTGTTCCATTTGAAGACTATTCTTTTCATTTTTCAGTGAAAAAGTTGTCACTGCAGAAATACCAGCTGAGATGGAGGCCTTAGCTGCAGAAAAACGGCGTGAACTAGTAGAAACAGTTTCTGAAGTTGATGATAAACTTGCAGATGCTTTTCTCACAGATGAGCCTATTTCATCCTCTGACCTTGAGGTATATCTAGAGACAAAAAATGTTTTTCTTAAAGAAAACAACATTCATGAACTGTGATTTTTCAGCACCTATCTAGTGTAGGTACAAGATACATCAACTCTTAAGTCATTATGCTCTTTTCTCTGACACATCAGTTGGTGGGGCCTAGCTTTAAAATTTATGTGTCATTATTGTCAAATGTCTCATCAACACATGTAAAAGAGCTGTAAAATAAACTTTCTTGAGATCGGCAATAAATTACATTTTGTGTTTGTATGCAATTACTTTGGCCTTAAACTTTAGAATTCATCTATCTTCTCGAGTAGGAGGCAATTCGCAGGGCTACTGTAGCGAAGAAATTTGTACCTGTATTCATGGGCAGTGCATTCAAGAACAAGGTAGTTTATTTCTCCTTTTGTTTTCTCGATTCCTGTATCTTTGAGTCATTTGGGTATAGTTGGTGGTAATCATTCTGTTCATTCACTTTTCTGTTTATTTATAATATCTTCTCTTTTTCATTTTATTCCAATAGGGAGTACAGCCACTTCTAGATGGTGTACTTAGTTATTTGCCTTGTCCCACTGAAGTTGGTAACTATGCTCTTGACCAAACCAAGGATGAAGAGAAGGTATTCAGTTTAACAATTTAATCTTAATTTATACTATTTTCTCCACAAATTACGTTTCAAGGCTGGGTGCAGGTTGTGTTGTCTGGAACTCCAGATGGACCACTTGTGGCATTGGCTTTTAAATTAGAAGAAGGTCGTTTTGGTCAGTTGACATATCTAAGGCATGACTTATTGCTGGTTTAGTTTTCATTTAATGCTTTCGCAGGTTTTGCATGAATATGATCTGTTAGATTAGTACTAGACAGTAGACGTGCTAACATTTACTATTTTTTGTTTTCCTTCTTTCTTTCCCTTTTTTTTTAATGAAGAATCTACGAGGGTGTAATTCGCAAGGGTGATTTTATAATTAATGTAAACACAGGCAAGAAGATCAAGGTAAGTTTTTGGGCCTGTAATGTGATCTGGCTTCTACTTCATTACAGTCCTAATATTATTTCGTTATAGATTCCTCGTTTGGTTCGGATGCACTCTGATGAAATGGAGGTTAGTTATTGCACTCCGATATTTCTCTTCAATTTATGTTTATGTCATTATGGATGAATAAGATTACATTTGTTCTGCTGTATTCTTGATATACTTTCTCATCTTCGGGGAATTTTATGCTACAGGACATTCAAGAGGCACATGCGGGGCAAATAGTTGCTGTGTTCGGTGTGGATTGTGCTTCAGGTTAGTCCTTCACATGCCAAGTCACCGATGTTTTATTTTTGTATTGGTTTTCTTCATAGTTCTTCATGGAGAGTGTTCATGGGCACCAGAAGTTACTACAAGTAAAACATGTCTGTTGCTGGAAAAAAAAAGGATTTACTTCTATACTTGGGCACGGGACAACTTTTGAGATACTTTGATTGGTTGGAATAGGAACTGACTCTTCACCTAAATTTTACATTTTTCTTTCATTTTCATCAATGTTATTTAATCATTTTAATTAATTATTTCTGTTGTTATTGGGTGAAAAGGAGACACTTTTACTGATGGATCAGTTAAATACACTATGACCTCTATGAATGTCCCTGAGCCAGTTATGTCATTGGCCATTCAACCAATCTCAAAAGACTCTGGAGGACAAGTAAGTGCAAAGG
Organism: Populus trichocarpa; assembly: GCF_000002775.5. NCBI lineage: Eukaryota > Viridiplantae > Streptophyta > Magnoliopsida > Malpighiales > Salicaceae > Populus > Populus trichocarpa. The sequence goes on along the minus strand of NC_037287.2, from coordinate 13,229,220 downwards.
AAATGGAATTTCCCATGATTTCGTGGCGCTCAATTTATAAATTATAGCCAGATATGAGGGTCTTAGGAGAGAGAATTTGGAGTCTTACATTGCTTGAAGTATCCTGCCCTCCAATCGATATAAATTTTTTTCGTTTGGTATTTTTCCCAGTTTTCAAAAGCTTTGAATCGTTTTCAGAAAGAGGATCCCACTTTCCGTGTTGGCTTGGATCCTGAGAGTGGGCAGGTTTGTTTTTTTTTAAATGTTCACTTTCTGTTTCTTTAAGCATATGATAACTTGTTGGTGTGATGCGTGATACTTTTGTGGGTAGACCATAATTTCTGGAATGGGAGAGTTGCATTTGGACATATATGTGGAACGGATTAGGAGAGAGTACAAGGTATCTACCTTTTATGATTTTTTCCCCGTCGATTTCTTTTCTGGTTGGAAATATTCTCCTTTGTTAATTTACGTTCTTCCACAACTTTGGCTTGAAAAGGTAGATGCAAGTGTTGGGAAGCCTCGTGTGAACTTCAGAGAAACAATCACTCAGCGTGCTGAATTTGATTATTTACATAAGAAGCAAACTGGAGGACAAGGACAATATGGACGGGTATGCGGGTAAGTGTTTGGTGTTGATTTCTCACTCTGAAATTAAATTGTTATGGTATCTAATTTGTCCTATTGGTGTCCTCAACTATCATCTGCTTTTCACCGCACATCTTTTAGCAGTATATCAATCAATGCAGTAGTTATGTATAGGACGTGTCAAGCTGCTGCCTAGGTACTCCTGTTATTGCTAGTTGTTTGAATTTGCTTTGTATTTTCAGAACTATCTGATCAAATTTGAACCAAACTACAACTTTATAAATCTGATCCCAGGGATTACCTTCCTGTATTTTTCTATGTACAGGTACATTGAGCCGCTTCCACAGGGGTCAACAACTAAGTTTGAGTTTGATAACATGATTGTAGGACAGGTTATACCATCAAACTTCATTCCTTCTATTGAGAAGGGATTCAAGGAAGCTGCCAATTCGTGAGTAGCATTTGGCAACATAAATTATAGTCCATATTTTGTTGTTTTTTAGAAGGTTCCTATATTATCCCATAAGTATTTAAGTAGTTCTCTCTCTCTTAGTTTCGCCCTCAGGACAACATAAGTTGAAACTGAAAATTTAAAGCTCTTTTTAGTTGAACAATCTATCCTGTCAGCTGTGTTTGACAATGCATCATGCCTTCTTTTTGAATGAGAACTTTTATAACTACAATGATGTGAAGTATCTGCATATGGTATTGGAATTGTTTTGGGAGCTTCTTTTCTTTTCTTTTTTCCATTCATAATATAGACCCGCGTGAAAAGATGTGTGGTCTCAGATGATAAAATTTGTGAGCTTTTCGCTCTTGCATGTACAGGGGTTCTTTAATTGGGCATCCAGTAGAAAATCTTCGAATTGCTTTGACAGATGGCGCTGCCCATGCTGTGGATTCTAGTGAACTTGCATTTAAATTAGCATCAATATATGCTTTTAGACAGGTTCTTCCCTTATCCTGTGTTTAGAGGTGAACTCTCCCATATGAATAGTCTGTACCCATATTTGGAGCATCTAGTTCTGATTTTCTTTATTTCACCCCTATTAAACAGTGTTACGCAGCTGCAAAACCTGTGATACTGGAACCTGTAATGCTGGTGGAACTGAAAGTACCAACAGAGTTTCAGGGAACCGTAGCGGGTGACATTAACAAGTGAGTGGTTTTTGTACCCATGTAGTATATTATCATTGTTTCTTAGCTTTTTCTGGAACTCAAATTGTTTGTGTGTTTGCCATATGATAGGAGGAAAGGAGTGATTGTTGGAAATGACCAGGATGGGGATGACTCTATAATAACCGTCCATGTAAGCATAACTTTCTCCCTCTATTTTCTTAGTATCTGAGGCCTAGTTCTGAACCCAAAAGAAAAATAAATAAATAAAACAAGCGCTAAGGATACCGCAGTCATGATATCTTTGGTGATGCTTTAACCCCCACACTAATGGACTGTGAGATCCTGTGATTGACTTTTCAGGTGCCTTTGAACAATATGTTTGGTTACTCAACTTCTCTTCGTTCAATGACACAGGTGACCATGAGTTGGAAATTCGAATGACTTCCCTCTTTAAAGTGCCTAGTGTTTCTTTTCTCTATATTTGCATGTACCGCCTTATATACTGATCTTTCACATTTTTTACAGGGAAAGGGTGAATTCACAATGGAATACAAAGAACATTCACCTGTTTCTCAGGATGTGCAAATGCAATTAGTCAACACCTACATGGCCAGCAAGGGTGCTGAATAATGAAGATTTCCGTTAAAGCAAATGCCCCTATATTCCGTACATAAGCCTCAAAGGTTTTATATATATATCCTTTTTGACGACCAAGTGTATTGTTATAGAAATATTCATAAGTTAGATCAATCAGTTTTGGGATACAAAATAAATTTGTATTGCCCTGTGGGTGTACATGCATTAACTCAACTTTCTACTCAACAAGTCAAAATGAAATAGCTAAATTTTGTCCTTTGATCTATTTGTTTTCCTTTACATGTAAAAAACTATGAAAAACTGGTTCCGAGGTTTCCTTTTGTCAGTTTGTGTAGCAAATATGCTCGGAAAAACTGTAGAAAACAAACCGGCTTTTATTCCCAAGCAAAGCCGTTGTACTTTAACTATGTGCTTCTCGGGTTCAACGTGACTATTGATATAGCAGCTGTCTTCTTTTCCCTAAAAGATAGCTGGAAGACAGGTGTATCACTCTTGTCAGAGCAGCATTACTTGTGAAGTTCTTTTTAGCGTCTCTTCATGAGTCTCGAACCCTTCTCACTTGATGGCTTAGAAAATGAAGCTTTCTTAAATATTTGCTCCATCATTCGTATGGATTGGTGGTAGTCCCCCTTGTTGAGTGCTTGATCCAGTGCTTATTTGCATCTTATATACCCTTTATGACATGAAAAATCAAGTTTATTCACCAAACAAAATAAATCCCTCACAGTAGCTGGCTGCAGAGTTTAGCTCTGGGGACTGGCTGATCATACAAAAGCTCTGTATGGGCAACAGGACACTTGCTAATGCTAATGAAAGTCAACTGTATGTGTTTGCCCCAAAGAATAACAGTGTTTTGATTTCTTAAATTAAACATACGTTGCTAGATTTTCATGGTCAAAATAAAGAAAGCATATCCAAGTGATGGAAGGGCAGAGGTCGTCAGTGTCCCCTCCAGTCAAGAATTAGGGCCTTAGCTGTTAGAGAGAGAGAGAGAGAGGGAGGGAGGGAGGGAGGGAGAGAAACACTACCAGATCAGTAATCAACAAAACCCTAGGTTTTGTTCTTTTATTAGCTTTTGATAGTTTTGTGAAAAATCAAAATCCATCATGAAATGACGAAAGGGAGAGTTGATCTTTGGAAGCTAGTGATTCACATCTGTTCTGTCGATGGTCACCTTCATATCAGTCCCGTGTCAGGAAAGAACAAAATCGCTACACAGTTATGTTCCAAGAAAACAAGTCCATTTATATGCAGTAAACATGATGCACTCTTCCTTGTCATACATTTAAGAGACTTTCACGAGGAACATTTAGAGCTGCACTGTTCTGTCTGCATATCATCCAAAGAAAAGCATATATATATAATCAACAGCTGTTTTCTTATACAACTTTGAATCCCTGCGTGCCAGAACCTCTGTATTCCCCAGTATGTGAACAATACCTGCATCTCTACAGACACCCATAAATTCTAACTCATTTATCTCATGGGCTGCTTAGAAGACCAGACGATGCGATGACCCTGTTACTATGCAGATGGCCATTAATAGACCTGATTGCTGATGAAATTGTTCCATCCACGTTCAATGGCACTGAGTTGCCAGTTTGATTCAGAAGAACATCTCACTCTGCTGCTCAGTTTCCTGGTCATATATACTGTAGTCATCTGAGTCTGAACCCCCATCCATCATGGGCTCAAGCCGGACGAATGTGGAAAGACTGTCAAAGAGTTTTCTTACAACACAACGGAACATACGGAAATTCATGGGTCCAATCAGCTTTACAAGGAATCTCTCTCCTTCAGGAACTGCGTGGACGGGAAGGTACTTCACACAGACAAAAACAACTATTGAACGGATGGCAGGAAGGTTTGTGATAAAATGGGAAAAAATGTGGGGCACTCTTCTTGCTAGTTCAGAATAAACGAGTCCGATTCCAGGGACACGAACTAGTCCTAACTGGGACCAAGCCCAAGAATCCATGCCATCGAAACCATGCTGTGCACCTCAAAATCATAACGTTTCTTGGTACCATAATGCCACACATACATGATGATAAGAAAAAAATTAGCACCTTTTGAAGAAATTTTGGTAAATTAAGCATTCGTGAATTTTATTTAAATAAAAAACTGTACAATTTGGTAAACTTTCGCATTTAGAAACTTTCGCACTTCCTAAATACAATATTTTAAAATGTCGTTTTTGAAGAGTAAGGTTTTTATTATTTTTTAAAAAGTAGTAATTTACCAAAACTTTTTTCAAACCATGCTGGAAAGGAAGAACACCCCTTACATTACATAGGAACCGATCTCAGGCTATCATGATGTCATGGGTGATCCATAACAAACACCGAGAGAAGGGACATTGTAGTTAGGTGGGAAATTGTTTCTGCCTCTCAAGGAAAGAAATAATAAAACCAAATCAAGCATGTTTAGATGAGGTTCGATATGACTTATGAACAACTCCAGTATACCTGCAAAGGATTTTGAAAGAAAAAATAATTTTTTTTTTGCTTGGATGATTGTCATCATTGTTGACCACAATGTGCCGCAGAAAAATCAGAATAGAATCAGTAAGTTGGATGGAAAGACCAAAAACATGATCTACTCTTCGATAAAAAAAAATATTATACATGGATAACTTGGCCAACATTCAATAGACTCTCACAAGGAACATTGAAAACCACAGTGTTTTCCCTGCACAACTTTCTTAGAAGAGCATACACATAATCAATTGCTATTTTCTTCCATAAACTGGAATCCTGTCTTGCTGTCACTACTGTATTCCCTAGAATGTGGACCACTCCAGAATCTCTACAGTTCCTCAAGAGTTGCAACTCACCATTCGTGATTTGGCTGATCACCTGATTGGATGTCAGGATAGCATTGTTTGCCTGCAATTCAGAATTTACAGTCGTTGAACCAACTGAAGAGATGGTTTCATCGACAGTGGAAGAAAGTTCGTCGCCATTATAACCCGAAAGGCCATTTCTTAATTCCCTAGTCAGCTCATCATCTAAGCTATATTCATCCAAATCTGAAAACCCTTCCATCATGCTCTCAAGCCTGACAAAACGAAAAAGGCTGTCAAAGAGCTTATTCTCAAAATCATCATCCTTCTTATGAAGGTCTTTATAGCCATATCTTGCAACACAACGGAACATGTGGAAATCCTTGGATCCAATCCGCCTTACAAGGAATCTCTCTTCTTCCAGGACTGTATGGACTGGAAGGTACTTTATACAGACAAAAACCACAACAGAATGGAGTGCAGGTAGGTTGGTAAAAAAGTGCGAAAAAATGTGAGGAACCCCCCTGGCTAGTTCAGTGTATACAAGTCCAACGCCAGGCACCCGAACAAGACCTAAGCTTGGGCCAAGCCCAAGAATCCATGGCATTGAAACTTTGCTATGCACCTCAAACTCGTAGAGTTTCATTGTCCCATAATGCCAAGCACACATGATGGTTAAAAAGACTGCAGCAATTACTAGAGGAACCCAACCACCTTGATTGATCTTGAAGAGTAAAGCAGAAAAGTAAGTAACCTCCACAACCAGGGATAGCAGGGTGAATACTAGGACAAGAATCCAATGCCACCGCCATACTAATAACATGATTAGAACCATAAGGGCTGTCGTCACCAGCATGACTATCACAACTGCAATTCCTGTCGAGACATGAAATGGCCTATGACATTTATATAATTCTGATATTCTCTTTTTTTTTTTTTTTGGAAAAAAAGAAGAAGCTAGAAATGGAATTGTTTCAAGTAATTTGTAAGGAAGAAAGTTAGGTTTTAGAGCTGACAAATATGATGTAGTATTGCCTTGTACAATTAAGGCATCACTATCACCTGCTTGACATCAACCACTACATGCATTTAATGATGAGTGTTTCTGATTACTAGTGTCCAAAAAGAAAACACGGGAAAAAATGCCGTTCAAAAAGTTTCCAAGAGAATTTAACATGCAGCAATCTAATGAATGACCAGCAGGATGCATCGAAGAAAATTGTTAATAAAAATAATCTGAAGGCCATAGAAATTACAAGTGATAACCCATAAGAGAAAATGTTGGTCAGTCTGATTGTAGATTATTTCAGATATCATTATCACTAAGATCTTACTATCATGTCGAGGCCTAGAATCTGTGACACTAATGCATGACCATATTTTGTTACAAGGAGATTTTTGTTAGCATTGTCAATCTCTGGACTAAATTTGAACCCTGTTCCTCAAAAACGGAAGGATGTCAGATTTGAAGTTCTACTGCGATATGTTTTTACTTCTGTTAATTCAAATAAATTCGCAGATAATACACATACCAGAAGCATTTCCAATTTGGCTTTGATTTCTGAAACCAACTGTCACAGCGATGCAAAGAATCATAAGGATCCAATTAATTTCTGGGATGTATATATGGCTCAGCATTTTCTCTGATGTATGCATAACTTTAACTCTAGGAAAACAATATACTGCAGCAGCCTGCTTGATCACTGAAAAAGTTGCAGTTATGGTAGCCTGGCTAGCAACAACTGCAGCGCCTGTCGCAATAATGAGCACTGGCCAATAAATGCTATCTGCACAATACAAAGATTCACTATGTATTGGACCGCCACTTACTGCAGAGAATGAAGCATTATAAACAACTTAAAAAATTTCTAAGGAACACGCTAAGTTATATTGTTTTTCTCTTGGCTGACGGATCCAATCTGAGACAAGTACCTTTTATTTCAACAAAATAAAAGGACACCTAAAACTATTTTCTATTCAGCAGGAGCCTACAAGAACTTTGCACGCACAGACATGCTGAAGATCGGAACAAACCTGGAATAGATCGATAAAATGCATCAACTACATTATCCGAGTTTTTCAGGAGGTATGCAGCTTGTCCAGAATAGGCTGACAGAAGGCACGGAAATACTACTACTGTGAAAGCAATTTGTATGCTTGCCACTGAAAAATGGGATAGATCCGCAAAGAGGGCTTCCGTCCCTGTAATGGTTCACAACTAGACATCAGAATTGAATACTACAAATTTAGTTAAATTATTTTATGAACATTAAAAGGGATTTAAGAAAAAGACAGAAATTAACTGATAAAACATAAAAGTTTACCTGTTATACTGAGCATAACACCTCCAAGAGAAGTCCAGCTCTCTTTCCGACCCCTTTTGAAATATCGGTATATATACAGTGGTGAAAAAGCTTTCAGAGCACTGCTATCATATTTGATAATATTGTATATGCCGATACCTCCGATTAAAAGAAACCAGAGGAGGACAATAGGGGCAAAAATCCAGGTAATTTTTTCTACACCACGGTGTTGCAGACAGAACAAAACTACTAATATTATCACGGCAACAACAAGAACAATTTCTGTACAAGAGAAAATAAAGTACACAGTCAGAGGAAAATCTCCTAAATTAGTGGAACATTGAAAGATTAGGAGATGAGGGAACTGTCTTGCGACAGGAACCAGTGCGTCAGATTATTTAGTCTTGGAGCAAGGAGATACCAGTACTCATCTCAGGACGGCCTAACTTGATTCCTTGAACAGCCGATAAAACTGCAAAAGATGGTATTATCAACATCTTCTAAGAAGAATTTTGGCGAACAAAAGTAAGAAGGCAGGCACTAAATCCTGAAAACCTGAAATGGCCGGAGTGAGAATTCCATCCCCGATCACCATGCAAGTGCCTACAAGAACGAGAACAAGAAGTGAATTCTTCCTGAATGTATGTCTTTCCAACCATCTCTTGGTCTTTGCAGCAAAGGATTTTTCATGAAATGTAGAATGACTATAAGTTGTTAGTTTCTCATCAGAATGGTCTTGGTTGGGTATCGTCTTCAGTTTTGCATGTCGGCAGAGCAGCGAATAAAGAGCAAATGTTCCTCCTGCACCAGAAAGAGAATAAAAGGTCAGAGAAATTTAATGGTTTCATCAACATTAGTTTGAGTTTACTTTACCTTGTCCATTATCATTTGCCCTACAAACAATGAAAACATATTTCAGGAGAGGGACGAGAGTGAGAGAATATATAATCAGTGATAGAGCTCCAATCACGTCCTCTGGATCCTTGATTCCATCAGGAAATGTGTTGTAGAAAACATATAAAGGAGATGTGCCTAAATCTCCGTACACCACACCAAGGCTTTGGAATGCAAGCTGAAGGAGAAATAAAGTAGAAGAGTCCTGAAAGAAACGAGCTGAATGAGCAATGAAAACAATCTTTCGAGGATCTTGCAATTACGCTATTCTAATCCACTATTTTTCCTGGCATCCTACATTCTATGACTCCACATACAGAAATACAACTGCATAGCATGCTGGCAGGCATCATAAACAGCAGGAATTCAATTCTTGATTAACATTTATAACTACCTCTTCACCCCCATCTCTATTTCCAGCTAAATGCAAAGAACAAGTAATTTGGTTTAGATTACTTGGGGAATTTAAAAACCTTTTGTAATTTGAATCTATAGTTAGGTCATGCCTGGGCTTCTGTAATAGCGGTTGCTGTCTATTTCCATAAACCAAGAATTACAAAGGATAATGTTATATACCTTTTCATCATACCTGTTCCTAAGCCCCCCACCCTCTTCATCCATAGGTGGATCAAGCTGCTGCTGCAAGGCCCACATTCTACCTTTATTACCAATTTCCTCGTTATCTATTGATAACGAGGCCATCTCCAGTCCAATTCCAACAATTCTTCTCCTTTCACCAAGAAACCTCTCTGCTATAATCAATCTCCTTTATTTAGTCTTCTTAATTCTTCCCCAAACTGCTCATTCTCGCCAGAAAAAATCCCAAGCCTAGACAAAACCTGAAGAGAGCTGGAAACCCAAAAGTTGTCATCAACTTGTAATAATTCATTACAAGGAAAAAAAAAAGACAGAACAGAACGGAACATAAACATCAAACCAAATTCAGTGACCCTAAATGGCATGATATTGCATTACACTATGGTGCCATGGGATCCAGCATTGAGTCTTTTCAAATCCCAAAATGAAAATGAAAAGGGCTGGTTCACATTAGCCAGAGCCAATCTGGAAAGGTAGACAAATGTGAACAAATAGAATCCGCGGAAACATAGAACTTGTTCACAGTTGTCAAAATTGGAATAAATATTTGACTGTACATAATACTAAAAATGGCAAACAAGAGCAATGAGCTCATGAAATGCTACACCTTTCACATTCTAAGTAACAGCAAACTTAAGATTACAAGCAAACTACGAAAAATCAATTAAACCCTTCCATCATTTCACACACACAAAAACAAAGATGTTAACGGAGACGTATATTTATTATTATTATTATTATTATTATTATTACACCTTAAAAATTAGCCTCATGAATTTATTTATTTATTTTGTATGGAAGGAACGGTTTTTTTGTGTTACACTTGCCAAACATGATTGTTTTTTTTAACATAAACCCAATCCTTGTCAGGGCAGACATGGCTCTCTAACCTCATCAGAAGCTTTTATAGATAAAGACATGTTTAATAAAGGTTAATTATAAAAAGCTTTCTAAAAAGTCTCGGATTGTTTATAGAATCAAAGAGAATATTTGTTAAAATTATAAAAGTACCATTTATTATTTCTATTGCCATAATCATCATGTGATTCTCAGATGATATACATACGATGAACCTTTCTAGTGTTTGGATTACAAAATTGCCACCCATTAAGCTCCATGTAAAACTCATCCGCCATGATTTTTATTTAATTTATTATACAATAAAAATCTATATTTATAAATATTTAAGAGAGAGTGTTTCTTTTTAATATGAGATATATTTTTTTTTTTCATTTACAAACTATACCAACAATATCTCTCTATAAATCAAGTATTTGACAAACTAATTTGGGTATTCTTTCCATATAAAAAATATGGAAATAGTGGAAACAAAAAAAGTATTTAGTAAAAAGATGGAGATAATGATATAAAATAAATTTATCTTGAGACAGTTATAGAGTAAATTTATGTATTTTTAAAACATTAAATGTATAGTGTATCTCCCTTGTTCTCGTCTCTTTTTAGAAAGTGTAGTTTGATCAAAAATATTTGATCCATATCTCTTTTGATTGCTTCTATTTGAATACAGGTTTTTTTTTTGTTTTTTGATAGGCTCAAGTTGATCCGACAGGTTGAACAATTTTTTCTAGTTAAATTGAAGATATGAGTTTTGCCGTATTCCGGCAGAAAAAGAAACAAATAAGTAAACCCAATTGCAATAATTAGCAAGGCCAATCCGAGTAAAGCATGGCTGCCTTTAAGAGGTTGGTTTAAGTGGTAAGAGAAGATTCGGATCTCAGGTTCAAGTCTCGTTACTAATTTTTGAAGATTTGGTATATCTACATCTAATAAACTATGCTGGAGTATCCTAAACTTTGACTCTAGAATCTTTTCAGACATGTACAAGTATGAAATGCATGGCATTTATGTTAAGTGTATAATTAATTTATCTTAATATATATGAACAAAATATAGAACTCTGACCCCAAGTGCACCAAGCATAGAGTTGAAAATGCTTTGGTCGACCCAAGACTAACCCATTAGGTTTAGGGTTCGGTTTGCTTTAGATTAGTACTGTTTTTTTCTTTCCTGCTCCTTACTCATTTTATTTTATTTTTCTCATTGTATTCTATGTTTTGGGATGTGGATGTTATGCTTCTTAAGTGTTTTGCCATGTTTTTTTGTCGATATTAACGTAGAATGATGATTTTAAATTCCATGTACTTCGCTATATATTTTTCTCTGTTGTTTGTTTTGCGTGGTGCTTGCATGTTCTTCTATGTTTGCGGTTCTTTTTTATTTCTCCAACTGTTGACTTATCTTTTTCTTTTATGTGTTTTCTAGTGTTTTGTCCAATACTTTCTTTGAATATATTATCTATATATATCCTTCGTGCATCTTTTTTCTTTTCCTGTTCACCCTATAAATTAATTAAGGACTTTCAAGCTGTTCATGACCCTGTAATATTTTAGATATTGATTATTATATAATTAATATAAATAGTAGAATATAAAGTGTAATCTGGTATACAAAGTGTTCGGACGCTTAAGTTACAAGATATTTTAAGTAGTTTTTCCTTAAATATTCCTATTATCTGACGTTACCCTTGTCCCTCCCTCCCTCTCCCTCTTGAAAATGTAGCAGAGAAACAACGAGATAGACATCACATAGCCAAGAGATTCAAGATCCAAATAAATATCAACATCAACTAGATACGATCATTGAATTATAGCCATGCCAACTCGCAATAGCAATAGAGATAGGTTAGAGATAAGTACTGTGCGCCTTGTAAAGCGCTTAGAAAATGTTCAACCATCACTATGTCGGGATGTATTCATAGCTCTATGCTGATATGATTTGTTTTAGAGCCTTTGCTTTATATCAGTGTCAATGGTTTCAACTCTTTTTCTCTTTTTCTACGCCTTAAAATAAGGTTGTTTTTTCTTCTTCTTCTTTTCTAGATAAGATGAAGGAGATTTTGATTTCATATTTGGTGTAAGAATTATTTGTCAAAGGATTTTGCTTAGAATCTTTTTTGGATTCCATCTGAGATTTGGCATCTTTATCATTGATATTGTGATGGCTGTATCACGCTCCATATCATCAGATTTGAGGCTGCTAATGTTGGGATAGCTGCTTCTTCCTTCACTTTGCTTTGCTTTTTGTAATTTGGACTCTCTGTGCCAATTGTTTTCTGATTAATTATCATTTTAGATTGTTTTGTTTATTTGCCAACATACTCTTCCTTGCAAATTTCTCAGGGTTTGTGCTTTCCTCTTGCTTGCCATCAACGCTTGAAAAGGCAGGTTTGCTCCTGTTGTCTTTGTATTTTCTTTTCCCATGTTGCTACTGTCTCTTCTTCTCAGCATGTGTGCGTTGTTTCTTCTGCTTTTTGCTTGCTCTCTTTGTATTTTCTACAATTTTTTTTCCTTTTTAGCTTGCTCTTATCAACAGTTGTATAAAAAAAATATTTATACATAGAATATCTGTCCGACGTTCAAGAGACTCTCATGAGGAACATTAAAAATCACACTGTTTTCCCTACAAATTTTTCTAAGAAATGCATATATATAATCAACAGCTATCTTCTTGTAGAATCTTGAATCCCTCCTAGCTCTCACCACCGTATTCCCCATTATGTGCACCACCCCAGCATCCCTACAATTATTCAAAAATTCTGTCTGGTCAACCTCCGCCTGGCTGCTAGTTCGGTCGGACGACCTACTGGTAAAATTTGCATGTGATGGAGACTTGATCTGCACGATCGAGTCGATGGATGAAATAGTGGGATCAGCAAGCGAGGAAGCAGTGTTTACATTATCATTTAAAAGGGCTTCTCTCGACCGCTCAGTTTGCGGCCCATATAAACTATAGTCGTCTGAATCTGAACATCCTTCCATCATAGTCTCGAGCCGGACAAACAAGAATAGGCTATCAAAGAGTTTTTTCTCAAAATCTTCATCCTTCTTGTGAAGGTCTTTATATCCATACCTTGCAACACAACGAAACATGTGAAAATTCTTTGGTCCAATCCGCTTGACAAGGAATCTCTCTTCTTCAGGGACCGTGTAGACAGGGAGGTACTTCACACAGACAAAAACAACAACAGAATGTATGGCAGGTAGATTTGTAATGAAGTGAGAAAAGATGCGGGGAACCCCTCTTGCCAGCTCGGTGTACACAAGCCCAATCCCTGGGACTCTCACCAGTCCTAAACTGGGGCCAAGCCCTACAATCCATGCCATAGAAACCTTACTGTGCATCTCAAACTCGTAACGTTTCAATGTACCATAATGCCAGACATACATGATGACAAGAAAGGCAGCTGCAATCACAAGCGGCACCCACCCACCTTGGCCAATCTTGAAGAGTACAGCAGAGAAGTAGGTGCATTCCACAACCAGTGATAAGCCAGTGAACAGCAAGACAAGAATCCAATGGCAGCGCCACACCAATAACATGATTAGAATCATAAGCAAAGTGGTTACCAGCATGACTATCACAACAGCTGTCCCTGTTGTTGCACAGGATTTTGTTCAATTTAGAGCAATGCATCATAAAGAAGTTAAATGCATGAAACAAAATACATGAGCAAAATTTGCCTGGTAAAATTCGACTTTGATCTGCTTTTAGTAATCACAAGTTGCATTAAGCAAGAGACTCATGTTACTCTCAACAACACATTTTATGAAGCTCTTGGAACTTGTTCCCAGAAAGTTAGCATAGGTGTCATAGCAAAGTCAAAAGATTAGCAGAATAAAAGAAGATATTCTTTTTCTTGGTTTGAACTTCAGAAAGAAAGAAGATGGATCAGGTTAATTTCATGCCACCTGTTCAGCCACACATAAATCATTCTCTTCAATAAACTTACCATAAGCATTACCGATTTGACTTTGGTTCTTGAAACCAGCAGTGACGCAGATGCAAAGGATCATAAGGATCCAATTTATATCGGGAATATATATCTGGCCTAGGAACTTTTTTGATGTATGTACAACTTTGACTCTTGGAAAACATCCAAGTGCAAGAGCCTGCTTGATTATTGAAAAAGTTGCAGTTATGGTAGCCTGACTCGCAACTACAGCAGCTGCAGTTGCGACAATGAACACTGGCCAATATATTCTATCTGCCATGTCAGAAAGAAGGTATGAATTAGCATCTGTCCAGTAACATCATCTTCATCAAAAATTTGTTTCTATGGGAAGAGAAAGACTAGTGTTAAGATGGTAGCACAACCTTAATAAGAACATCAAGCTCAATAAGACGTTCATCGAAACATGGAGATAGATATGCCTAAGCAGTCAGGATTAAAAATGAAATTTGACCAACACAGGAAGCTGTTCTTTGAGTTTGGTCCCGAAATTTTGATGGTCAAACCATATGTTTGTGGGAAAGTAAGCTGTGAGAAGCTTTTTAATTCCATATTACAAGTGTTCAGGATAACTTCATGCAAGTCCACAAGGCGTCCGTAGGGCTGAACACTCTTGGTGGGCTTTTCCTTTTCTGAGATCCTTGAATAATCACTAAAGCTTTGATTCCAAATAAATGATCTGAAATTCCTACATTAGCCACTTCATAGCCATTCTAAAATCAGAACAAGGACTAAATTCTCAAAGATGCTTTGTGTTTTTCCAACTGAAATTTATTCTAGTGGTTTGTGGAAAAAACTGGGATAATAAATTTCCAAGCAATGATTTTCAGTGACCATGAATCATATCTTACCACATCATATCTATGAGTTTCACCACAGCCTAACAGTGAGCCCAACATATAAAATTTTGAAAATTGAAAAATTTGAGCGTTTGAACTCTGGATTTCCTAGTCTCTGTTTAGTTGCAAGATATTCCTAATCCCCAAGACCTCTACTTGAAGGAGAACTTCTCATACATTTTCATTTCTTCCACATTAAGTACATGCCTCAAAATCCACAGAAGAGAGCTTATTTCGTTATTTGTCCTCTTATTGCTTATCTTTCTCTATTTTTGCATTGCATAACAGTAAAATGACCATAACATGCACCTCACAAGAAGTTGCAGGAAATGAAGAAGTAACAATAGAAGGCTAGGAAACCCAACTAAAAAAGATTTTTTACCTGGAATAGAACGATAGAATGCATCAACCACATGTTCCTTGTTTTGCATAAGATAAGCGGCTTGTCCAGAATATGCTAAAAGAAGACAAGGGAAAACAACTACAGTAAAAGCAATCTGTACAGCTGAAACTGGAAAATGGCCTAGATCAGCAAAAAGTGCCTCCGTACCTGTAGCAGTTCGTAACAAGAATCAGTATACTGCTATGATCTTAGATTTGATGTTAACAAATTTTAAAAGGTTTAAACAGTAGGGGAAGAAAAAGATTTATGTACTCAAACTTCACAAGCATAGAGCCACCAATTCATTTGATAATTACCAGTTATACTGAGCATAATCCCTCCCAGGGAAGTCCAGCTATCTCTACCTCCCCTTCTAAAATACCGATAAATATGTACAGGTGAAAAAGCTTTCAGAACACCAGTATCATATTTCCAGATGTTGAACACGCCGATACCCCCAATTAAGAGAAACCAAAGCAGCACAATTGGGGCAAAGAGCCAGCTGACTTTATCTGTCCCATAGTGTTGCATGCTAAACAAACCCACCAATATTACAACTGCAACAACTATGACTACATCTGCACCAAAGAAAACAGAATAGTTAAAGATTCAGAAATCCAAATTGCTAGAAAACCGAGGCAAAAAAAACAACACAATTGGTTGCAGAAAGGAAAAAGCAATGACAAGGTTTTGTTGAATTTCAGGAGAAGAAAAATACCGCTACTCAGTTTGGGGTGGTTTACCTTGATCCCGCCAGAAGCTGAAAGAACTGTCATCGAAGAGTGGTTAAGCATTTCCAGGGGAATTGAAATAAATTAAAACTAACATAAACTAACAGCTAAGGGAAAACACTCCAGGCCCCAGATAAACCACAAGTACATGCTATATGCCAAACATGATAATCACATGAAACTTTATCCTTTAATCATTCTCCAGGTATCAATACATCAATTGGATTTCTTTACCCACAGATCCCATTAGCAACCCGAGCATCCAACTATTTATCATGAGAATTACCAAAAACATTCTAATGGCTAAACAGAAGTTGTTGCAATAAAGCAATAAGAACGTAGTTATTAAAATAAATTGTACAGTACACATTAAAACAAACCACTATGATTTCTTCCTAGAATAAGCAATAGGTATCTAGCTAATTTTTTAAAGGTTCTAACATAAACACAAACATGCAATCGCACCCAGAAATTATATGCCAAAGCAATAAGCATTTTATAGATAGACCGACAGAAAATTTATAAGTCAGTAGTCATCAACGTACCAGATATTGCTGGAGTGAGAATCCCATCACCAATCAACATACAAGTGCCAACAAGGACAAGAATAAGAAGTGCATTCCTTCTGAATGCATTTCTCTCCAACCATCGCTTAGTTGTAGCAGCAAATGATTGCTCATTGAAAGTGGAACGGCTATATGTTGTCAGCTCTTCATCTGTCCGATGTTGATTTGGAATAGTTCTAACATTAGCATGCCGACAAAGTAACGAATAGAGGGCAAATGTTCCACCTGTGCCATGAAAAGGATAATTTAAGTCCAGATTCTCATCAACGTCAAGGCAAGAAACATCACAAATGTGTGCACACTAGGCACTTATTCAAATTCCAAATCAAAGTCAAAACCTGAAATTCTTATGCAAGTGCTTACAAGAACATCACTGTACAGTGCATTTTTTAAAATGAGATCATAAAAAATAGTTTTCTTTCTGTTCACATGGCTATATCAAACAAAACTTACTAAAAAATAATGAACAAATTGATCCACAGAAAATCTCTATACCTTAGAAATGTCATGGTTTACTATCAAAATCTATGCCAATACCAGAAGAAATAAAATAACAAAGAAAATTTATGGTCACACTACTATTCAAGCAGCAAAAAGGAGAAACTAGCCTGATAGCACACACACTTCTTCTTATAATACTTTCTTTATAGTTAGAATCTGGATGTAAACACAAATGAAAGAAATCATCCGAGTACGTCATAAGGTATAGCTCTATAAATTCCCCTATCAAAATCATAAACCCACAGAATCAGAGCTACGTGTATTATACAATGAAAGTAGTTTACCTTGGCCATTGTCATTTGCTTTACACACGATGAAGACATACTTAAGGAGTGGGATAAGAGTGAGCGAGTATATGATCAATGAAAGAGCTCCAATCACATCCTCAGAATCATTGATTCCACGAGGGAACGTATTGTAGAACACGTACAAGGGAGAGGTGCCCAAGTCTCCATAAACCACTCCAAGACTCTGGAAGGCAAGCCGCAGAAGCAAAAGGGCTGAGAACTTCTGAAAGTAGCAAAAATTGTATTAGCAAACAAACCAAAATCAGCATCAAACCACCAAAATCCATTGATTTAACGAAACAATAATTATTTACATTAGAAAGCTCATTTACGCAATAAAATAAGTGTATTCACAAATACCAGCATCCTTATTGCAAGATTATAACTAATTAAGTCCATTCATTTGTGATTTAAAGACAAAGTTAACAGGGTCTGCAAATGGAAATCCAAGCATATGCAAGAGTTGGTCTCTAAATCAGCTCATCCCAGGAAGGAAAAATGGCATCAGCAAGGAGCGTGTGTTGTCTGACTTCACCAAGCACAACTGAATTCCATTTATTAGTTTGCTTTTTGCAATTGAGTGGATGAGAGAGAGAAGGGAAATTGTAATGCTCCAGTACCTTTTCTCTGTACATATTTCTGAGCCTTCCAGCTTCCTCATCCATGGGCTGATCAAGTTTCTGATCCAAATCCCACATACTTCCTTTATTGTTGTCGCTGTCTTCCTCAACCTCTACTCTTGGAGTCATTTCCATACTCAATTCCATATGAATTTTCTACCTTTCAACATACAATCCAATCTCTCTTTCTCGCACTCTCTCTCTCTCTCTCTAACCTAAATAACATAAAGTCCACACAAAAGAATATCCTACCAGCACCAAGATTCCAAGTCTCAAAACAAAACCAATATGAATTTAAAGAAATAATAAAAAATAACAAGAACCCAAGTTTAAAAACTCACTCTTTACTTGAAATCCATCCCCAAGTTCAATAAATAATTGAAGCTCACCACTAAAATATAGAGAGAGGAAAAAAATACAGAAACGGTATATATAAAAAAAAAAAGAACAAATATTTACTTATAGATTATTCTAAACCCGAATTAAGGTGAGAAACTGACACCGATCAGGAAGTTTAAATGGAAACAAAACTACAGACTTTAGAACAGAACAGGCTGATAAAGAATCAAAATTGAAGCTTCACGACACTTGAATTCAGTGCCAAAAAGCCAACACAACAAAAAAGGAACAATTATCCAACAACACAGAGACACTCAATTTAGGATAGAATAGCTCAAAAACATCTCATATAAACAAAAACAATAATGAAAGCAGAGACAAAAATGTTTAAAACAAATTTCAGTTTGTCACTTCAAATTTCAGCCACAGGACCCAAGAAAACCATTAAAAAAAATACACAATAAACATGGAGTGAAAACCAGAGATTAACAAAATCCAAGTCGGCCTGTGATGATGGAGGGAGTCTGTAACAGAACAGAAAGAAGAAGAAGTGTTTTTGATGCAGGTTGTCAGAGTTTTTTTTGGCTGTTACCTTATTTACTACACGCAGAAAAAAACAGAAGTTTCAGTGACCAAAGAGTTATCAAACAAAAGCTGGTGCCATTTTAGACTACAAAGAAAGGAGGCAGATAAAAGGGGAGTTCTTGTTACTCCAGAGCTCTTATCTTTTTCTTGTGTGTTTGTCTGGGAAGGATTAAAACTTCATTGGTTATAGAGATTTTTCTTTTGCTTATTTTATTTTATTTTTACTTGTTTATTACTGAATGATGGAAGTACTTGTGAAAAAAAAAGAATTAAAGGGAAAAAAAATGATGAACTGAATGAAAAAAGAATAATATCCTAAAAATATTTTTTATTAATTATTATTTTTAAATTATTTTAATATATTAATGTTAAAAAAAAATAAAAAATATATTTTTTTTTAAAACAATATTTTAAAAAACAATTAACATCAGATAGTAATTAGCCTCTAAGTAAATAAGTGGGAAAGGTATTCTCTTATAATATTCTAAAAATATCTCTGATTATTTTTTTATTTTTAGATTTTTTAATATGTTAATGTTAAAAATAAATTTAAAAAATAAAATATTATTTAAAAAAAAAACAATTAATATCACGATACTAATCAGCCTCTAAGTAAGTGGGGAAGGTTTTCTCTTGGCTGTTTAATGGAGTAATTAGTGTGTATGGAGTTAATCAGTGGGGCATAACTGATTAGGTGTCTAATCTCGAACAGCCAGTCAGATACCTCAAGCAATAAATTTGCATATCTGTAGTCATTTCATATGATTGCTATTTTTTTAGCCGCTAAGTAGCAATTATTTTGTAATCCTACCGTATGATTAGAATGGTGGACAATTTCTGTTGGGAAAAAAAAAAAAAAAAAAAAGTGAGCAAACAACAGTAAGAGTACATCCTGGGAATTAAATCTCAAAAAAAAAAATTAAAAAATTTTAAATTTTTTCAAAACGCTTTTAAAACACAAAAACAAACAGTCTCTTAAGTCTCATTTTAGCTAGGAGAGTGTTTGGAAACGCTGTTGTACCCGCGTTTCTAAAAAATTAATTTTTTTATATGTTTTGGATCATTTTAATGCACTAATCTCAAAAATAATTTTTAAAAGATGAAAAAACATCATTTTGATGTATTTCGGCACGAAAAGCACTTTAAAAGACAACCACAATCACACTCCTAAACAGGCAAAATTTAAAAAAAAATTAACATACATGTGTTTTGTGCTGTAACCGAAACGGAGATTTGTAAAATTTTAATTTTTTAAAAAATTGTTTTTTCTAAAAATTGTTTTGATATTCTAATATAACAAATAATGTTTTTTAAAAATGTTATTATTTTAATATATTTATAAATTATAAATACTTTAAAAAATAATTATAACCATATTTATCGGTACCTTGAAATTTCAACGGAATTAGTCACCATGTTTGTTCACAAGTATATAAAGAAAAAATATCATTATTTACATTGGACCAATTCTTCACGTTGAAATCGAGTTTATCTTCTGGGAGAATTTAAGAAGATCATTTATTTAACAATGAGAAAATATATCAGAATATTACCTTGTGTCATATAAGATAACCCTGGAGAAACTAACTTGACTCTTGTTCACTAAAATGCGCCGAACTCAAATTTGAACGCCGTGGTGTAAACTTTAGCTTGTTGTGTCATGTGTGTTCCACCTTTTGATGTCTTGATCAATATGATTAAAAACAAAATTAAAAAAATTAACTTAAAGTAAATAAAAAATAATATCTTTTTTTAAACTTTTGAAACTAAAAAATAAAAAAACTTAAAGCACATCAAAACAATTAAAATTAAAAATTAATTTAAAATATTTTTTGCTTAGAAATGTATTAAAATAATATTTTTTTTATTTTTAAAAATTACTTTTAACATCAGCACATCAAAACAATCTGAAAATAAAAAAAAATTAATTTGAAGTAAATAAAAAATAATATTTAAAAAAAAACACTTTTGAAACGAAAAAATAAACAAATTTTAAATTCAATGCTGAATTTGAGAAATTTAAGTTAAATTTTCTTGATTAAATGGCGCTTACATAGAGTCCTCGCCGACAATGAAAAAAAAGAAGGTATTATTCTTATGTGTTTTTTAATATGCTTGTATTATAATTATTAGTTTTTTTTTTAGAATTGAAAGTTGATTTAAAAATAATAATTATAATTCTTATTTTACCGTTGAAAAATACATCGACAACAATTATTACAGCCCCTGGAAAAGCATTGGACACCTATCTAGTATCTTTTTATTATGTATTGTATGCGATCATAGCCGCGTAGCAGATTGGTTCTTCCTCGACAAGTTTTTTGAATGATGAATATTTATTTGAAGTGCGACTTCCCTAGCCCACCTAATTTTCCGAAAATAATTTTCATATTAAAAGATGGTTGATAAATTTGGACGGCTCCATAGAATATTTTGAAAAAATTGTGTGATTTGGATTTTGATTAAAATCAGGTTTTTAATTTAATTAAGAAATATATAGATTCATGAAATTTAATTAATCCAATCAATTTTTAGCTACTTAGTTGACATAATAACATCAACATTAAAAAAAATATTATTTTAATAAAAAATTAATCTAGATTAATCTAATAATCTTCTTCATATTAATTTCCAAACCAACATGACAACGGTAGTTTCAAGTACAATTGGACTAGGCCGGCTGGAAAATTATAGGTTGGTTTTTTTTTATAAATTTTTTTAAAATACATAAATATTACTCTTATAACATTAAGAAAAAAACTAATTTATCAAGCTAGAAAACCCAAAAAAATAGTCCAAGAATATAAAATCAAACTAGGTAAAAACTTTTTTTGTTTCGATCTGTTTTTCAAATAATATTAAAATTTAAAAAAACCACCATCAAACTTTTATTATTAGCGGCATCACGACTAATAATTTATTTAAGATTATGGTGGCAAAAAAACACTTGAAAATCTTAAATTTTTGGTTTCTTGTGATATATAATTTATTGCATAATTCATGGGATTGGTGGGGCATCTACATTCCATTCTTTTACCTTCATAATCTTACCCCATCTTCTTGGAAGAAAGAAAAAATATTTTTTTTTTAAAAAAAACACAGTTGTAATCTTACCCAATCTCTTCAAACATCTTTTCCTCAACGATCTAGCTCTATTAATCTTGGGAATTGAGCTCTTTAACAGAAATAGGAAATCCATAGATGTAGAACATACGTAGCTCTCACCTTTTCCTCTAGGCTACAAGGTAAGAGACGATAGATTGTTTTAAACAACTAAAAGCAACTCTACTTCCACGTCATAAATCATAATAAACAATTTCAATAGTAAATTCATTTTAAGATATTAATTATTTTAAAAATATAAAGATGAAATATAATATATATAATCGGTTTCAGATATATAAAAAATCATCTCAGAGTTCACATGGAATAATAACCGGTAATATCAACAAAAAAAAAACATATACAAGGAAAAGATATAATAAAATTAATAATTCATCATATATACTAAAAATATCTAGATCAAATTTCTTTCTTCTAATCTATTTCTTCATTGTAAATCTTTAAATTAATTAAATAAATATTATTAATTACTCTTTTAATACCGTAAAATTAAATCAAATATATATACCACTACACGTCCCGCTGCCAATGCAACGAAAACTCTCAATCGAAAACGCTAGTAGAGCCACTAAGATTGACCGCAGCCTTTCAATCATCGTAGCCTTGGATCCTTCTGTTTTCTTTTTCAGAAACCCTACCGGAGATAGAGAACGAGAGGGAAAAGGCAATTCAGACATTTCTTCCTTTAGAGTCATCAATTTTGACCATAAATCTTACATACAAGCTGTACATTTAATTAAATATGTTCGTCAAAATCCATCATTACTCGGGCTCAAACCAAACAAGAATCTATGAAATCAATATTTACCATTTATAGTTGTCCTTGTTTTTTCTTCATTGGTGATGATGAGGTTTTTCAGAAAAATCTCACCAGATCCAGACATGTCCAAAGCTGATAACTCCCACTGAAATGCTAAGGATCAATCGCTAGACTTGAAGATCACGAACACCTGCAAAAACAATTACCCTATACAGATACGAAGATCCTTCAATACTTGGGTTAATTAAGTTATACGAATAATGTAGCTTTTAAGGGCTATGTGATTTACATTTTCGAAAATTAAAGAGTGTAATAAGTGCATGTGTTGTGAAATAAAAAATGCGAATTTTAAATTTTTTAAAAGATATAGTTTAAGTTTTAAGAGATTATCAATTTGAATATCATAAATTTTAGAGCCACTAAAAATTTATATAATTATTAATTTTAAAGCTCTAAAAATTATTAGAGATATATTTAAGTTTCTTTAAATATGCTAATAAAAAAAAAGTATATTTTATGAAGTGTGAGGCAGAGATGGTAAGGCACTAATTTAGCCTACTTTAGGAGCAATCGTGTGATATTAACTCCTAATGACCAGTAACTACATTGTTAATTGAAGAATAAAGGTTGCTGGTGGGCCATGTTCCAACTGTAAGATGCTTAACACCATTTTGTGTGCCTGACTATGACAATGAGATTATCTTACCTGCCAGACGATATTGTATTAGAATTGTTTTTTAATTGAGAATTTATTAAAATAATTTTTTTTTATTTTTTTAAAATTTTCTTTAATATCCGTACATTAAATCAATTAAAAATACAAGAAAAATTAATTTTAAAAAATATTGAACTTTTTTAAAAAACAATAACAAACAGCAATTACACATTGAAGCAAAAATAAGGGTGATCCACTTGGATTCGAGATGCCCCTATAAGGCTAAACCCTGGGTCCACATCCAATCAGCTCAGTTGGATCGACTTAGAGCTTGTTTGGGAACGGGGTTGTAGCTGCGTTCTCAAAAAATTTGAATTTTTTTTTTTATTAAAATTTAATATGGTTTGTATATTTTGGATCGTTTTGATGTGCTGATGTCAAAAATGATTTTTAAAAAATGAAAAAACATCATTGACATATATTTTGGCACGAAAAGTTATTTGAAAAGCACCCGCAACCACACTGCCAAACACGCTTTTAAGGTTGGTGCAACTACTGCGATTTGTTCATTTGACGATACAAATTGAAGCAAAAAATTATAAGAACATTGCTCCTTTATCATTTAAGTGAATATATCAATCATGGTTCTTTTGTTCATTACAAAGATTCCTGGCCCTTCATTCTCATCCAAACCACTACTCTTATCAATCTATGATATGATTCGCTACCATCCAAGGGCCACTGTATAAAATACATCACAAAACATAAATAATATATCATTTTCTTTTTCCAATCTTCTCCCCTTCAACTACTTAAAGGATCAAAGACAAAAAAAAAAAAAAAAATGTCCAATCTTGGCAAGTTCAAGCACTTGATGCTCCTGGCCAAAACAGGCTTCGATGGGTGCAGTAGAAATACATGATCTATGATTACTGCAAAGTGCAAAGACTTCTAACGCTTCCCTCAGGGTCTCCAATCCCAGTGCAAGCGATAAATATTCCTTGGAAGAAACTGCACAGATATTAAGCATTTGTTGGTTCTTCCTTTCTTTAATTTTTCCCATAATAAATCTGTCAGAGTTCTTAAATTGTTTTGTTCTTTGTGCTGATAGGAGTTCAATATGAAATAAATCAATTTCGTTTGTCCATGGATTTTTTTGCCCACGTTATCAGAACCCTGTTTCTCACCATCCTGAGCTTACGAGAGAGAACTCGTCCTTTTTTTTCTTCTTTTTTTTTGAAAAACTTATCCGCTAACAATTGAGTTCTTCCTGTTTCTTTCATCATTTGTTTCGTTACAATATCTTTGGTTAGATATTCAGAATCATCAGATCCAAACGTGCTTTCACTGCACATTGATGGCAGACCATGGAAAAGCTATTTGGCACCCACCAGTCCATAATGAGATCTCTGCCTACTGCAAGTCATCAAACGAGAAGCTAATGTATATATTCATATGAATTATGATCATGGTCGTTTGTATTCAATCTCCACGATGCATACATAGGACTGGCACATGTACGGACCAAGAAAAGTACATGCATGGACGTGGAGAATTTAATTATGACATATATATACCAAGACGTACAGCAAGGCATTTGGGGGGGGGGGGGGGGGGAGATCTTGCGCATTTGAGATGAAAAAGAGGTAACAATTCCGAGTTCTTTGGTGGTTTACATGTGAACCAATTCCTGTTTCCTTTCACCGATCTAACAACGGAATCCTTCGAACAGATGAGATAAAATATTTTGGCCCACGGATTTGAAAATGAGCAACCAACAATGAAAATATTCTTAAAACAAAAAATTTAAACTTGAGGTAAGGGCATTTTTATTTTTCACAATTGACTTTTTTTTTTTTTAACTAGAGTCATCTCAATGAATTTTTTATATTTAGTTAAATAAAAAAATACAAAAAAAGATATGTATGTGTGGCATAGCGTGGAGGCGCTCGTGCTTTTCAGGCAGCATTTTTGATGTCTCCTGTCGTGTTGATGAAAAAACCGCTATATTCTTTTTCTATTAGTGTGACGTATGTCTTTGGTGATGGTTTAATTTGTTAACGGTGGATCTTTTTTTTTCCTCTCTCTCTTCTCCTCTAAAAATTATTGTTTGACCCTTTTATTTTTTTATATTTTAACTTTTATCTCTATTATTTTGATTTTTTATATTTTACCTTGGTTTTTTGTAGAAATTTTATTAGTTTTTAACTTCATCCTTAAATATCAATTTATCAAATATTATATTTTTCAATTTGATTTTCATTCTTTAAATTTTTAATTTTTTTTCTTTGGTGTTTTTTGTTTTGTTTTTTTTTTTTTGTAAAAGCTGCAATGATAGAGCTTGGCTCTTTTTTCCTTCTCTCTCTTTTGTAAAAGTTGCGAGGCTAATTCATTCCCTAATTTATAGCTTTAATTTCACGGTCATGTGTGTTAATCATTTTTTATCATTTCTATATATCCTGGATTTTGGTCCCACCAGCATAAGATCCCAAGCTCCATCATTGCAGACCTAGATATGTGGTTTAATTACGTGAGATATCCAAGCACATGAATCATGATTTCCTTATTGTTCTTACCATCAGATGCTAACTTTTTTCCCACTTCCGTTTGACAAGCTTGCAGAGAACCAAATAGCTAAAGCACCGAGTGGTAAAAACCTTTGGCCAGCTTCCCCTTTTCTTTTCATTTTTCAGGTCTTTTATTGCATGCTTTTCCGTTTGGCATTTGTTTTGCTGCTTTTAAATGTTCCAGTACTGCTGCTGTTTTTTTTAAAAAAACTGCCACTGCATTTTTCCCCTCACATCTTTCCTCTACTCTTCAATGATAGCTTGGGCTTTCATCAAGTCTTATTTCATCAATAATTGTTCTCTGTTCCCCCCCTTTTACTGGCTTTGTTTTATGACTTCTGAATGTCCTTCTACAACCCTAGCTCAGGATTATGTTAAGATGTTGTCTAAAAAACAAGAAATATGTCAAAAAAATTGGCACGTTGATAACATAAATAGGTTTTTATTAGAGATATATATCTTTTTATCCTTGTTTTAAAGTGTCCAAGGCTTTTTTAATGTTTGTTCTAATTGCTTTTGTTTTTTTATTGAATGAATGACATAGAACAACAATTAGAAGGTGTCTTAACCATGGGGAAAAAATACGTTGCCCGCTTCATAATTAATGAAGTATATATGTTTAAAAACTAATGGATTTTTGAAAATACTTCAATTTTAAGTTTTTATATGAAAAAATAAAATTATAAAAATACTATTCCAGTCAATAATATTTTCACTCACATGATATAAGAGTATTTTTCAGTTATATTTTAGCTTTATATATATATATATATATATATGAAGGTTGTTGGTCTCTCTCGAGTCTCCACCAATAACTTTTCTTTCCAGAGTAATTTTTATCTTTACCAATAATATTCAGCGACCGAAGAAGAAAAATACCGCGGGTTTTTCTTTCCGTAATGGATGAGAATACTCCATGTGCATATCTGGCATGTTAGGTATTGCTTTTAATTTTCTGCCGTAGTCGACAGGCCTTGTCCGGGATTCTACCGTGGGGACAATCTTCATGGTCTCGTACATTCTTCTATCCTAATCAGCCTCTACATGTACGGTCTACATCCAAGACAGATCTTTCTTGGATTTCTTCTTTTCCATTGTCTGATGCACCACGTGTACCCTATCTATATATAATATATATATATATATATATATATATATTCCATTGAGCAAAATATATTGAGAAATAATATAATCAAATAATTCAATCAAGGTAGGGCCCCCTTTTCCCCCCGTATTAATTATTAATCTTGTATTCTTGCTCGTACAATATATATATATATATATATATATATATATATATATATATATATATATATATATCATAATACCAGGTCATGCCTGCTGAAAAATTGTTGGTCACAGATTTTCGTTTTTGTCTCTATAAATTTCCAGAAAAGAGTTATTTTGGTCCTTAGACTTTATAGATGGATCCCGAATTCCGAAGTTTCGAGGTCCCCATGTTTAAAAAAAATTGTACTCCCTGTTTTAAAAAGTTTTTACAATCAAGTCCCTATATGTTGAGAATCTTTTTTTAATAGGAGATGTTGTAGTTAGCAAGGTATGAGATAAATATCCATATTCGAAAGTTGTATCAACAGATATACATTTATTTATTTATTATTAATAACCATTTTAATACCCATTGATCATATTTAACTGGTATTTATTGAAATAGGTTAGATGGATCGATTTTAAAAAACAATCTTTGAACAACACCACACATCAATATTAAGTCTCTTACTATAATTAAAATTGATCATCTATACTATTGGGAGTGTGGTTGCGGTTGCTTTTTAAAGTGTTTTCACTCGAAAATATATTAAAATAATATTTTTTTATTTTTAAAAAATTATTTTTGACATCAACACATCAAAATGATCTAAAAACATAAAAAAAATATTAATTTGAAGTAAAGAAAAAAATAAATTAATTTTAATTTTTTTCAAAAACGCTTTTCAAACACAAAAACAAATAGGATTAGTATTAAAATAATTTTTTTTTATTTTTAAAAAATTATTTTTGACATCAACACATCAAAATAATCTAAAAACATAAATTATTTTTGTTTTTAAAAACGCTTTTAAAACACAAAAACAAATAGGATTAGACAAAGAGTTGGACCAGTACATTCATGATAAAATATTTTTTCACTGTCTTTTTGTAAATTTGAACCATGGATGATACCAATGAGCACAAACTAAACCATACAAACACCCCCTGAAGTATAATCCTTTTTTTAAAAAAAAAATTAACCCTCTAACTATACAATGTTTTCATTGACACTCCTGATATATTCCATAAACTTAACCGTTAAATATCACATGTTTTTTTTTCTGAAAAAAATAAATATCATAGAGTCATACATTGTCAACGATTAATTTCTTAATGGTAATTACTTTTATCTCCTACTATAAATTATGTTCTTGTCGTAGTATTGGTGGAGGGTAATATTTCTAAGTTTTTAAACGGTATTTTCTTATGATATTTTAATATTTTATAATAACTTATGATTCTAAGGTGTTTAAATGGATTAACCAACAAATATATACACTTAATAAACATTTTTATTAAACATCCAAGTTAATATTTCAAAGATTAACATGTTAAATCGAGAACAACTATAGCCAATAAAAAATATATCCATTCACTTTCATACTCTACAAAGTCTTACCAACATATCACTAACATGAAATTTTAAAATAGCAACAGAATTATTAATGAAATATTTTCCATCAAATATATCTAATTATAATAGTGCTAAAATATTTATTTTTGTAATTTTCAATGTAATTGCAACTAGAAAACATTTTGTCGGTAATTAACGATGAAATCACCGACACAATAAAATAATTAAAATTATCATTGATTAAATCAATAATAAAAATTAGTAACGAATGTGAAATTCCAGACATAACTCTAGTTGATGACATGATTTCATTAATAAATTTATTAGTGATATTTTTCTTTGACGGATAAACAGTTTTCACATTAATAAAATATTTTTTTGGTATTGGTATAATTTAATTATACGGCGGTGCATTGCAATACACATGATTGAAGGTGCGAGCGACGAGGTTCGAAGAATGTATCATGACAATATACTCAAGAATATTGCACCCTCAACTTTCAACTACTGGGAATTGACAAATTCAGCTTCAATATATTTCTCTCTCGTCGTTGAAAAAAAAATTAGATATGAACTTTTTAACAGAAAAACGTGCAAAAGAAATATTTTATAATTCATATAAAACAAACTCTAAATATATATAAGATAGAAGTGACAAATGAACATGTATGTGTATTGAATGTGGTATAATTAAATTTAACCCATGATCAGGGCTCAATTCAATTAACACAATTAGGTTATTTGTTATAGGCAACTTACTTTTCATATGGAGATTTAGACGGTCCATTGCTTAAGATCTAAATATTTAACTAATTAAAAAGTTCATCAGTAATTATTATTATTATTATTATTGCCGCTGCAGATTTGGATCCAGCTGGAACCCTTGACCTGATGTCTGCGTGTAATGTCCAAAAAGAATGTCTTAATTGAAGTGCTCCGTACATGTCTGCGTGATCTGTATAATCATGATCTGGCCGCCTCTGTTAATCTCCCTCTCTCTCTCTCTCTCTCTCTCTCTCTCTCTATATATATATATATATATATATATATATAAATATATATATATATAAATATTTTGAGGAGGAGGACTATTTTGTTACAAATTGTGTCCGGAGGAATACTGAGGTGGTCGAAATTGACTTCCTTTAATTAATTTCAAAAAGTTCATCTCACCAGGCCATTTAAGCAAAAGTGAGGGGGCCTGCAAAATATATAACCCCACAAATTAAGATTGAATGATCTTGCTGTGGATCCAACGAAAGGCCTACGGTTGTTTTTGGTGAGTGGGTCCCGCCACGTGTGTGGAATAGGTGTGGATCCCCAATGGTTAGGATCCTCTGGTCACAGTTGTTCCAGTCACATCATCGCATGAATAAGTGGTGGAAATTTATTTAAAAATATGATTAATGGGTGTATTTTATGTGAAATTGAAAATGAGATTTACTTGCTTTTAAAGTTAAATTTTTATTGAAATTTAAGTTTCAGTATATGTTTTTTAATATAAAATATTAACATAATTTAAATAAAATATTTTTTATTTTAATTTAAACATAGTATTTATGCTAAAATTTTATTTTGATACCAATTTCAAGATTATTTATACTTAGATATATATAGCATGGTTTTCATAATATATATGTTTTTGAACTTGTAATTTTGTAACGATAAATTAAACAATCCAGCCTATATTTATTTTTGGTTTACAATGAGTAGGCACGTGTTGCTTCTGCAATTTTTATGTCTTTATGGAAGCCTCTAATTTCCGTGGACCAGTCTGTATAAGTAGGTACAGATGCAGACGTATGTCTTGTCTGCTTCTAGTCGGGCCAGGCTGAAGCAATAAGTAGCTATAGTCATTTACATTAGAAAGGGTAAAAAATGGTTATAAACAGTGAAAGAAAAAGGAAAATATATGAGGATTTTATAGGGAAACCATCATGATTTTTTTTTAAAAAAAAATTAGCACATTAAAAAATAAAATAACAAACTAGCAGGGTCAAAAAAGATTTTTTTTAGAAATAGTTGAGTTTGGTAGAAGTCGATGTTAGGAATAATAATATTTTTTTTAAAAAAAAAACATTGTTGGGAATAATAATATTTTAAATAAATAGTTGAAATATATTAGTACAAATTTCAATAAAAGAAAAGAAAAAAGAAAAGGAAAAAAAAATAAGACCTAGATTAACATTGAAGTTCCAATGATAATAATGTATTATTATCGGAAAGATCTTGACAATACAAACCTGATAATATAAAAAACAAATCACCAATAATAATTGAAGTGGATTACATGCACCCTCCCAAAAAAACAAGCAAGCTACATCTTGTTTTTGATGACGCTTCTATTAATAATTTTTTTTAATGTTATTGAATTTGTCTTGTTGAAATTTTTTAGCAATGCCGTGAATTTTATCATTTGAATTTTGATGTATCTCCAGTGTTTTATTTATTTTTCTCTCACTCCTCTCTTTTTTTAAAAAAAAATTTGTGTTAGCTAATTTTAACTATTTTTTTAAAATATCATTATTACCAGCTATAACTTTTATTAAACCATATTATTATTTTTTTAAAAAAATTAACCTGTGGTTTACCGATTTGTTTTCAAAACTATGTTGAAAGGAAAAACACTCAACATCCATTTGTTTTAATTTATAGTTGATTGACGATAACAATTGGCTCAGGAAATGATATTTACTACTTCCTCCCGGAATTACTCTCCTGATAAAGTGATTCCCGGGACCGCAGAACTTTATTGTTTGCTTAAAAATATAAGAATCTTAATAAAGTATCAGTTTTGTGTTTGTTATTTCCTTTATAATTAGAAACATATCTGAACTAAATTACCCCTTTGTCATATATATATAAAGTTTTTTTTTTTTTTAATGTTTAGTTAAATGTACTCATTATTAACAAAAAAATGTGCTCAGAAAAGGGATATCTAAAAATATTATTATAAAAGTTAATATAACATGGTTAAATGTAAGATTAGAAATTCAATAAATTTTATCTATTATTAAAGATTAACAAGAGAATTTATAGAATTGTTTTTTCTTATCCCTCTAAATTTAGTCATTAGTAATATTAATTTAGGTTGAGGGGATGGATATCTATTAACTAGAGTGTAAATTAAAGTTAGGATATTTTTGACATATATATATTGTAACCAATGAGGATATATTAGATATAATATTAATATATATTTTTTATTAATGTGGGTGTCCGAGCCAGTTTACGCGTACCTCGACTAATCCTACGGGCTCTGAAGTTAACGACCATGTAAGCTTCCAGTGACCATTATATTAGCAACCACATGGTTCGAACCTAAGATTATAGAAAAAGCAAACTCCTTGATCCCAAATTCTGATCATTCGGTCATCTAGATTAAAAAAGTTGGATTTTT
Organism: Populus trichocarpa; assembly: GCF_000002775.5. Classification (NCBI taxonomy): domain Eukaryota; kingdom Viridiplantae; phylum Streptophyta; class Magnoliopsida; order Malpighiales; family Salicaceae; genus Populus; species Populus trichocarpa. The sequence continues at coordinate 13,197,567 of NC_037287.2, read as the reverse complement.
ATTTTAAGTTTTGAATAAATGATGAGGCCGCATGCTCAAGAGCTGGGAGGTGCCTTTATTTTCTAAAAATTATGAAGGACAATGGTTCGAGAGCTGGAATGATTATTAAATACTATTACAAATTTTTGTTTTCATTTTAATGATATTTTTAAATTATTATATATTTGATATAAAAATAATAATACTAATAATAAATTATTTATAAAAATCTGATTGAAAATTGTTGTTTGTTATTAAAATGTTTAAATATATTTAGAACATGATTTTATCATATTTATATTATTAAAATATAAATATATTATTTTGATAGTTTTTAACTTGATTTAAAGATAAAAAAAAATAAACAAAAACAATGCCTATAGTTAAAAAAACATTTTGTTGGCTATAAGATAAATAAGAGATATGGTGATAGAAAAAAATTTCTTTATGAAAAAAAAAATAAAATGATTGTATTCTAAGGTTTAATGATATGTCAAAGAATTTTCTAAGAGGTGAAATTTTTTATATTTTAAAAAAATTGGACTCTTATGGGCAAGCATACAAACTAATTAAGACTAAATGAATATTAATTTTGAAAAAAAAATGTCTAACCAAACAAGATTTCTATTTAGAAAAAATGAAAATAAAAACAGAAAAGGTGATACTTAACACCCTAAAGAAACCAACCATAAAAATATCTTGAATTTCAATTCTTAACTCTCCTTTTCCTTCCAGTTATTACTTCCATGCTAAAAAACTTTGGAATCATTATGTAACTTTAGATTAGTCCCGTCGAATAAATCATGTAAAAAAAAAAAACTATCCGAGCTAAGTAATGAGATAGGCTGAGAGGATTTATTTTTCCAGTCTTATTTTTTTTTTCAATTTCATCCTTATGATTTTTTATCGATCAATCAAGTTGATTTTGAACCTGTCAAGACAACTTGATCATATAAGAATAACTCCCACACATTTATGAAAATTTTATCTTTTAATTTTTTATTGGTCTGCTAAGATATCTTTGGAACGATCAAGTCGATTGGTTCATATCGAACAATTTCTATATAGTTTAGTTTTAAACATAGATTAGATAAAGAAGTCAAATCATAAGATTTAAAAGGTTGACACATGGAGTTGAATTTAGTAAAAAAATTAGACAGTTTTTTATAGTCTAAATATTTATTTTAAAAAAATTGATCTAATTTAGATGCATCGATGGCTAGGATAAACCAAATGCATCGCCACGAGGTTGGTTTTTAGAGCTGCCCGGAACCAACACAGGGGCTTGAGGTCCAGTTCTTGGGATTGGCCCAAATTAAATACAAATGGATCTTCCACGTTTATCAACAGATTCATCAATTGGATTGGTGGGCCTTTATGACGATTGAACTTCTTCAGTTGGCAAAGCAGTTGTGTGTTTGTTTTTATGGAAAAAGCATCTTTGAAATTATTATTTTTTATTTTAAATTAATTTTTTATAGTTTTAGATGGTTTTAATAGTAATAGTAAAATTTAATTTTAAAAAATAAAAAAAATCATTTTAATATATATATATTTTAAAAAACAATCATTACTATAATTCTATACACTATCTTAAAACAAAACAAAACATGTTTCTTTTCATTCTGAGAAATGTTATTCTGTATTTTCAATTATATTATAAATCGAAAAATTAATTGGGAACACAATCTCCACCTTGATTATGTTCTGATCTCCAATCTAATAATGGTTCTATTTAATTTGCTATTTTAAACTATTTTTATAAAATAATTGAGACTTTGAAAAAATAAACAAGTGTTTTTTACTGTGCAATTGATTTTTTTTTTTTTGTGATTTGTTTTTGTAATTTATAATCATAACGTAAATATCTATTAATTTGTTAACAAGAAATCTCTACCATATAAAAAAATAGCCATAAAGTTTTTTTTTGTTTAGTTTAATTTTCATAAAGCTTCGTGGTTAAAATGAGTTTATTATATTGAGGTTCTTGAGGTTTTATTTTAGGTGTTTTAAAGTGAAAAAATATTAAATTTTTTTTTTTTACAGTCCAAGTGTTTATACCCTGATTTTTTGATGACGGAAAAATAAATAAATAACATGTATTTCATTAAATAAAAAACTAGAATGGATAGGAAGTCATTCGCTCTTTTAACAAATATCAACTAGGCATACAGGTATGGCTTTCAAAAACCAGGGATGCCTATGCTTTTTCATGCTTGGGCATGAATGCGGGTCAAGTTTGGTAGCTCATGGCCTTTTTTATTTATTAAAATTTTAATTAATACCCTCTCTTTTACTTCTTTTTTTAAAATTATTTTATTTAAGTTTTTAAAAAAGTAATTAATCTTTCTAGTTTCATAATACTAGAGAGATTATTGTAATTTATTTATGATTTATTTATTATATTTTATATAAATAAGTTATATTTGCATGATGTATTTATAAGAACAAAAATCTTTTATTCTTATAGATTAAAATTAACGTCTAAGATAAAATAAAAAATATATATAAAATAAAAAAAACAACTTGAGTAAAATATTTACATGTACATCTATATTTTACTTTTATTTAAAAAATCAACTCCTTGCTTTGATATTTAATTAGTGTTGGTAGTTTTTTTAGATTTATTAATTCATAAAGTTTTTATATTTACTACATTAAGTGTAAATATCATTTTTCGTAAAAACAATTCATGATATAAAAAAACATATCCACAATTACACCGATGTTTTTTTTTTCTTGTAATATATAGAAATAATATAAAATCCTATTAATATAGCAATGGTTATAAAACTAGTTAGCAAATTTATTAGTAATTCAATAAGCTAATCCATCTTCATACACGAGTACCCATCGCAAGCCCATACTCGGGGGTAGATTATGCCCGTTAACGCATCAATATTCATATATTTTAAAGGGTATCGAAATAAATGTAAAAATACAAAATTTAAAATAAGTCATATATGGATTGAGCTTAAATACACAAATATTAATGGATCCTACGAGGCTAAAGGGTTCCTTTTTTAAAGAAAAAAAAAAACAAGAAGAGAGAGAGAGTTATGAATGAGTAATAGATAAAATATTCTTTATATTCCCACAATTGTCACCAATATCTATATAAAAATTATTTGAGAACATGGTTGAAACCGTTTTCTTTCAAATTTTAAATTTTTTTTTGTTAAAATTATTTATTTTTATATTTTCAAATTATTTATTGATCTAAAAAATAATTTATAAAAAATAAAAAATATTATTTTGATATATTTTTAAATAAAAAACACTTTAAATCAAAATCACTATTATAATTTTAAATATGCCGTAATCTTTCTTCCTCTAAGGGAATCGGAGACTTCAATACAAGTTAAGCCGCACCTCATCATTAACACCTATACAATATTTTTACGTATATGTTTATGTATTCATTGATGAAAAACATGTATTTATTTTGTCCTTAATTAATCATGCATTAAAATTCGCTGCATGAACCAATTGCTGAATTTGTTCTTGCCGTGTTTTTCCAAATTGCCTTTTCCTTTTCCTTTTTCACATGCAAACTCTTTGAGCTAGCTTCAATCGCGATTAGTCAACTTGAAGATGCGTCACAATTGATGGCTTTGTCTCTTGAAATGGCAGCATAATTTAATCGGTTGCAGCACCCAAGAATATTTATTGTGGCAATGTCTAGCTAGCTAGAGTAAATTACGGCATGCATGCTAATTAATCTACACCCTGATGTTCCTTGATGTGGTGGTTTTCTCTACTCCCACTTGTTTGTCACTACGCACGCATGTGTTCAGATTATATATTCAAAGTTTCTAAAGCATCGAGGCTCTCCTTTTTCCTTGATTTTTGGTATACAGGAGTACTGTTGTGATATTACAACTAATATTTGTCCGGGAGACATTCTTGAAACGATGGCTACCCCCCTTGTCTTCTTCCCACATTCCCCGAGTTCAGACCAGACACCGTAAGTCTGTAAAGAGGGAGTACGTACTGGTAATTCGGATTTATAAATTGTTTAATCTTGAAACTAGAACGCCATCGTTGGATAGAGGACCACAAGTCGAATTCTTCTGTTATGCTTGGTCTTTCAATAAGTAAACAAATCTCTACCTGTATAGATTAGTATATATTTAATTTCTCAGGCGAGGAGGTTAGGACTTTCATCTCCAGCTAGAGGTGTGTCGAAGGTGTGTTCTTACGCTTCATCATGACCTCAAATCACATCCGAGAAGACTTTGAAAAGTGACTCTGATCAATTCATTAGTTTTTATGCTCTTTACGATGTTAAGTGCTATGACTTTCAACCTTAATAGATTGGGTAATTAACAAGCAATGCTGTCTTCGAGGAAGAAGAAGAAAGAAAAGCTATCGAAATGAGAAATATCTTAATACTTGTATTTTTCTTACGAACTACGTACGTTAGGGCATTCTGTCTGGTGGCAACCTAGGCTGCCTCTCCTCACGCCAAGCACTTAATTAATTTGTAGATTAGGGCCTTTACACGTACCGCTGCTCGATCCAATATTATGAGAGGGGTCATGGGATTACTCTTGTCTTCTTTTTAGTCGATCAGCTTATCGGTGCTCATGAAAGCTACAATCCATGCACGGTACCCAGCAGAGCTTGGTCTCTAGAAGGAAAGGGAGACATTTGGCTAGGGCCAAAGGTCTTTTTCAATTTTCTTTTCTGAACAAGGGAACAAAGCTATGATTCAATTAGAGATTTCCTCCTTTACATGATTTGAACTCCACTGCTATATATCAAGGACTACGGGGCTACATCATATATACTCTGTACGTACAATGAAAATGAAGACCATTATTTTTAGGAAAATTACACCCAGATCCTTCCTTGATTGAAGGGGTTTTTTTTTATGGAGTTTTGAAAAATTATAGTTTGTATTTTAAATTTTAATGTATTGTACTTGATTTTTTCAAAAAAACAACAAACATTATTTAATTATTTTTGTTATAATGATGAAAATGCCACATGTTTGATGGAAAATTTAGTAGGTCATTGCAATTTCGATCAAATTATAAAATATTATAAGTAATCATATATACTCTGTACGTACAATGAAAATTAATGAAGACCATTATTTTTAGGAAAATTACACCTAGCTAGAGTTTTTTTATGGAGTTTTGAAAAATTATAGTTTGTATTTTAAATTTTAATGTATTGTACTTGATTTTTCCAAAAAAACAACAAACATTATTTAATTATATTTGTTATAATGATGAAAATGCCACATGTTTGATGGAAAACTTAGTAGGGAATTGCAATTTCGATCAAATTATAAAATATTATAAGTAATTTTCACTTATTATATGATGATATGTGGCAATCTAATATATATAGCCTTTTCTTTTGGTTGGTAAGAAATGGAAAGATTAAGTTGATTGAAAACATCATATTTTCTTTATGGGATAATTACAACAAATCTAGTGTAGTTTATTTATTTTAATTTGCTTAGCCTTTATTCTTTCAAAAACTAAATTTTACGTCTTGAAATTTATAAATTTATGACACTTTCCATTCTCATAGCACGCAAAAATTATAAACAAAAAAGGCCATATTACAAAGTGCCATTATATTTCCATTAATAATAAAAAAACCCTTTTTTTTTATTAAACATTATAACTTTATCATTAAATTATATATATATATATATATATATATATATATATATATATATATATATATATAAATTAAACATAGAAAAACTAAAAAGTAAATCAATTTGATAAAGTGTTTTTGGAGCACAAAGAAAAAACAAAATAAAAGAATAAAAATGAGTCTAGCCTATTAGCCCATCAATTAAGAACATGTTTGGGAACGCGGTGCAAACCATGTTTCTAAAAAATTTATTTATTTTTTTTGCTAAAATTTAATATAATTTATACGTTTTGGATTGTTTTGATTTGTTGATGTTAAAAATAATTTTTTGAAAAATAAAAAAATATCATTGACATGCATTTCGACACAAAAAGTTATTTGAAAAGCAACTACTACCATACTACCAAGCACCCCGTGCAAGCTTAGCTTTTTATATATATATATATATATATAAATATAATACATAAATGACAAGTCATCCGTTTAAAAATAACATTGTTAGTTTCGCTTGAACTTGCCACCAACGCTCTAACCAACTAATCTATTATTATAAAATAATTAAAAATATATATTAAGGTATTTTACTACTTATATTATAATATTTTATTATTTATATGAATATTAAAGTAACATAAAACACTCCAGTTCTTTTATAATGTAGAGGTAATAATATCCCATTAGAAATACCGTACCCGGGCCTTGTAGCAAATTAGCAATTCTGAAGGTTGTTTAAATTGAAAGCATTAATTAATTATATTGGATGCCACTTTCTTAATAATAATAAAAAAAACTACTACTTATCCCATTTTTCCGCCATTGGTCGCCACCTTTTTTTCTTTAATTAATTATCTCAGATTTAATATTCAAACCAGTGATACAAAGAAGAAAAGTTATTACATCCATAGCCGATAAGAAAATGGCTTGTGTAGGAGAACATAGACTTACAATATGAGCAACAAAGCAAGAAATTAAGGAAATCAAAATTATGACAGAAATATTGCTACCTATCTAGCTAGGTAAGACTAAGTTTTTCTTTTGTGAATTGGTGGCGTCCGCTGTGGTGGTTCATAATCTCTGATCACCGCAGCAACCTTTTGTACCTTATTCTCATCGGAGTCTATGGCTTTCTTAACACTATTGGAACCAAATCCTACTACTGGCAGTGCTCGCCTTGTTGAATATCCCTACATGAACAACACAGAACAATTTCTATGTAATATATTTTAGGGTAGCCCACTTAATTACTTGGAATCTTTCTATAATTTATGTGTTCTATTTACACTTTACATATGATCACACATCCTCACATATCAGTTGGCCAAAAAAAAACAAAAAAGAAAAAGAATGAAAGTAGCATATGTTTTATTATCAATATTGGTTTCTCCAAAAAATTAAGACGAACAAAAAAAAAAGAATGAAAGAATTCTAATTCTATAAGGTTGACTAAAATAAAAAATTTGAGGTCAAAATAAATAATAAAAAAAAACAGATCAATGCATACTATATATAAATTAATGTCGCGCTGGTTGGTATGTGTTTGTTTTGAGCATAAAATATCACGGGTTTAAATCATGTTATAATAAGGGATCAGTTGAGATCAATTAAAATTGGACATGTTTAATTATAACTTTGATAAATATTGGTTGATTGTATATTTTATTAGAATTCTATGATTCAGATTATTATTTTCTATTTGATCCTTATTGAATCTATTCATTAAAAAGAATTTATTCAATATATTTCTTATGTATCTATAGGTGCTATATTGGATTTGAATCAAATTTCGGATCAATCCATGTTGATTGACCGTCTTTATTATGTTGTTACTAACAAATACCATTCTTTTTTGTTTTGGATCTTCTAAATCATTCAAGCAGAAGATCCGACCCATTTTTTTTTTGATACACCAATTTGATACTAGATTTTTATGTATATAATTGCACACACATGACACCACAGATTTCATCTCTAAAGTGTTTTACTAAATAATTATCTTCTACTTCATGCAATGTAGCTAGCTGATTAGCCCCACTTAATGCGTAGAGGCACATGCAGATATATTCATGCATGGATCATTTGCCCTTGTCACTCTCATCATGGACAAGAGGAAAGTGATGGTTCATGAGCACCTGCTCACCTTTTACTGCCCCGGACATTTGAACCCTATAAGTTAGATCCTTCACTGCTACTACTGCACTATATATAAAGACTCAAAAGCATTAAGCATCGTTACCTCTGTATTTGTTGCTTTAAGCGATACCACATGAGAATTAGGAGACTTGAAAATCTTACTACCTTCATGTTCCATCCCTATCAGAAAAATAGTGTTTGAAAAGATAGTTGATACTAATTAATGGCTATAAGAAGATAACATCAACGAGAATGATGGATCATATTATTGATTTTTCTGTACAAAAATGGGTAAGAAGTTAAGCAATATACTGGGAGACAGGCTGTAGTTATAGCTAGGCAATGGCAGTAGTGAAATAACAATCCTACTAGTTTCTTAATTTCTATAAATAATAAAAGCCCATAAAGGTATATAAATAGTAGGATAGCTTCTAAAAGAAAAGACAGCTTCTCAAATTTATAAGGACATATATGTTGGACATATGAAGTTGGCCTAATGGTTAAGAACTTGCTCGAGCTGTATGGAATGAATGCATGTCTTGGGCTCAACTATTGCCGGCGCTGCTCTCGTTTTAAATAATCCCATGTTTTACCAATGCTGCTGGCCGGCCTCGGAGTTTGGTCTGAGCATTTAGCTGGTGCAAGTAGGCAGGACGGTTTTCATGTATCCGGAGATGTAGGTGGGTACATTTTTTGGATACCTTTGTTATCGGATAAAAATTGTGGACATAAATGCATAACATAAGATTCAAAGAGGGAGATTGATCAGTTATGAGAAGGTGTTCGTGTTCTAGGCATAGCATAATCTGATTGAAACCCAGGGATTTGATGGAGGTTCTTGTGCGGCACACGCCAAGAAACTGGAACAAGAGGCTTGATGGGATTTTGATCATGACCTGAACTTTTGGTAATAGCCTTTGAATCCTTTGATTCTTGAGTAATAATTGCAGCACCAGGAGTACTCTTTTCACTGATGTCCTCTCTGTCATTAGTTCCATGAACTGAATCCATGCTGTGTTCGACCTTCTCTCCAACCTGCACTAGACCCCAAATTAAATTTAAAACTACACGCACGCAAAGAGGGTGAAGGATATATAATCAAAGAATCAATGATACATGTTGTAGTGGGATTGTACGTAGGACACCAACCTTGGCAGAGAAATAGACTTCTGCATGAAAACCCTCTTTCACAAACCCAATATTTCGAGCATTGCATAATGCATGCATGGAAAGAGACAAGAGAAAAATGGAAAGTAGAAAGGATTTGATGGGCATGATTAAATCTTAGAGAGGCAGGAGAGTAGAAATCAAGATGAGAGTTATTTGGTATGTGTGTGTTAACTGTTATGGGATGGGATATAGAAGACTAGCTAGCTATATATGTATTTTTATTCAAAAGGGTTTTGTGAGGGCCAAACTGAGACGTATAAGAAGGAAATTTAAAAGAGAACATGTAGAAAGAGTAATGATATGACGAGACTGAGGGAGAAAGGAAATAGAAGGGGATGCTGGCCCTTTAACCAGTCGCTTTCTCAATAGCAGTAAGGGACCTCCAAACAGTGAAGGCTAAAGCTTCTCTTTAAAAGAGAATGAAAGAACAAAATATTTGGAGTTCCATAAAATTAAACAAAATAAAAATGGCAGCACTTTGTAACATCTTTCTTGATTTATGCACGGTTTAAGAAGGCATCGTGACTTTGCTTAGTAAACTAATTAATCGGCACCCATTTTCATGTTTAACTATTATTAATAATCCGCAGTTTTAAGCACTCCCTGATCGATTTTCACCATCATCTAGATTAATAATTAAAGGATATGAATAAATAAATAATTAGGGCATGCAATGTAGTCAAAAAGCACATCTACATTTATACTAGTAAAAAAAATTATCATGGGACTAGTGGAAGAAGTCAAAGAGAACAAAATGTTAGGATTTCAAAGCTGTAGAGGTAAGCTCAAATCACTACAAATTTTGTCGTCTGATCTCATGCTTGTGGCTCCGTGTTTGCAGTTCTCGTCCATCATGTTACCTTATAGGCTTATATATATATAACTACTACTAGCATTCTAGAATTTTATATGCAATTTTACCTTTTAACTGCGTTGTGGCATTGAAAATGTTGTTGTCGCTTGAACTACTTTTAAGTCACACCTATAACAATTTAACTTCCATGACATGCAAAACTAGGGACTTTCTAGGTATTAGGAAATGAGGAGAGACCTGGGCCTAAAATTAAAAAGACCTAGCTCTAAGTTTTAAGAAAAACTGTGACATAAATCAGATCACAGACATAATATTATGATGGGTTTCATGTGATCTAAGTGAGCATCGCTTGAATCTTGTAATAATTTCTTAAGAGAGTTTTACAGTTGGAATCCTCCACGAAAGATGTGAGGAGACTAGAGTTCTGGCCAAGATCTGAGACATTGAGGAGATGTCTGTCTCCCAAACTAGGTGATTAAACAGTTGGTATTATGTTATGTGTACATGACAAATAGTCGAGGCAAGCTGTCGCAAAACCTGTATTTTTTTCAATTCGGCGCATCATAATGTTTGCAGAGTTTGTTCCATAAACGAATTTACAGGTGGGTCTTTACGGGAACCTCACGGACCGACCAAATGTCTCTCCAATCTGAGTACCCTCTGTGAATATTCATTTACCTTGAGTAAACCATCAGAAACATCAGGGAATTGTCAAATCCTTTTAAAGAAACCAACTGCTTTACTCGAACAGAAATCTGACTAAATAGAAATGGAAGACAAATACCATTTGCCATTAGGTTGCATATGGTTGAGGCAGATTACTTGAATCATCAGCGTGGGAGTATTTGTGAAATAATAAGAACTGGTCAACAAAGAACTATGCGGATGCAATCACAACTGGCTGCAAAATTTCGATTGAAGATTAGCAATTGATGACATGCATTAGAAGTAAATCATTTAGTTTCCTCAGAATCTAACAGGCGCTACTTGATCAAAACAATACATATTATTCATAATTGTACACTATGTATGCAGAACCAGGCAGTACAGCTGCGTCCTCTGTAGCTTGGAGCAAATTGATTTGATGCGCTAAATTCTCTCAAGGCGCAGAGCACAAAGACCTGCCTCAATGGCTCAACCTTCCCATCTCTTTATATGTATAGATTTTATTTTTCACATGAAACTGAAAAACTAGCACTACATTATGCCTTCTTCCCTCCCTTTCCCTCTCGTGTACAATGACTTGGTATGTACATATATTGAAGCTTGTGGATATTTGAAAAGGCAAAAGTGCAATGAGAAGAAAACGGTCTGGGGTGATTGGCAAAGTCGTGCACGGCCCCAAACCTTCAGAGACACTCAGTACATGGAAGAAAAGGTTGACTGCCGAGCACATGAAGCCATTACAGAGTATTCATCTCACATGTGCAGAAGATTATTTACAGTAACAGTAGCAGAATTTGTTCGCTGCAAGTCCTGCAAAGTTTGATGCATTGGAGGTTCTCAATTAAGACTACAGGATACTATAAAAAAATGAATTGCTTCGAAACATAATCCATGAATACCAACAAAGTTGGAGTCTAGAAAATATTTTACACACTATAAAACCAATCTCCTAATTTATATAAATAAAAAAGCTCCAACCCTAATTCTTTAAATCAACATTCAATCTTGTGAACAGGTTTAAAAGTATACATCTCACGTTACATGTTATTGAAGGCTGGCAACAGAATGGAGATATGTTACAAAGGATCTTAACAGATAGTGATGCAACGTGGAAGAAGACGGAATAGAAGAAAGCACATAAAGGAAATGATAATGACAAGTGACAATGTATTTGCAGACCTACTTTGTAACTAACCACAAAATGTATACCTAAGGAACAAATGAAGAACCTGGAGACATGTAAATAAAAGTAAGTTCAAACAGAACCTGGAGTATCAACTCATCTGGAACATGGGGCAAAACCTCCCGCACTGTCTCAGCCATAGCAAGTATGTTTGCTATGAAATCATTTGTGGAGTGTGATGCGGTCCTCATATGTAAACCACCAGGGTGTCTTCCACCAGCAGCAGGAGGGGTGGAAGAGCCAGATGGAGTAGCCTGAGATGGACTCATTGGCCAAAGGCTCCAGGCAGCATCCTCGAGAGCAGTTTGTGCATAAGTTTCTCCCACAGATGCTAGATGCCTCATCATCATCTGAACCCCCCCCAATCCAACTGATCTCATAGCTGTTGAGGGACCAGCCCCATCCGCACCCTGGCCGGACCAATTAGGTAGCCAACTTGAATCCAACCCTGCACTTCTATGGTGCAAGAAAGAGAGAGATCAAAATAATTGATGGAAACATTGGCACCAATCTTTGAAATCGCAATCTATGCAATGACCATTTGTCTTTTACTTGAGATTGAATGGCTTTTAGAAAAGATTAGACAGACTCAGATGTTTGGGACTGCAATTTCAGCCAATGGCAGACTAGGATTTAAAATTTGGGTTAGCATTCCTGGTTATCATCATCTCTCTTGCCTCCATCTACTTCTTAGGTAAAAGGAAACATGCATGTGTTGGAATTTACTTTTTCTGTTTTCTTAAGCAGAAAATTTCGTTAAAGTCAACTTAAACATGGCCATTGGATCTAATAGAATATGACAGCCAGTCAGCTAAAGAGTCATCACAATGTCAGATCCCGAGCAAATCTAGATTCAAGATTTCCAATAATGCTAGAATTCATGGGTGCTCATAGAGGAACTACTGCTAGGTAACATGCTAACCATTGCTCAATAGCAGAATGGTCACTAGCTCTAAATTTCAGAATTTCCTCGGACATTTTAAGGGAAAAAATGATTGTTTTCATCTAGAAGCAGCAAGCTGTACTCATTTCTAGGCAATCAAGAGAGACTATGATGATCTAAGGTAAGGGGCCGAACCTCCAAGGACTGCTCTCTGTAGAGTTCTGAATCTGGGTAGGGAATGCCCCATCGAGCAGTGCACGACCTGGAGTGTTTTGCCGATCAAATCCTTCATTTATTTGATGAGCAAGCTGCTCATCAGCCAGAACTTCTCCAGTATGAGTATTTGCTTCATTTTCAGGCCTGCCTAAAAAAAGTGGCTTCCGACAAGTGGGACATGAGTATATCTCATTTAATCCCTGATCCAACCTGGTAATATTGAGCAATATTCAACATTTATTAAGCATAGAAATAGCCAAATAAAATTGCTCAAAAGCAATAAGTTACGAAATTGTACCAAGATCTCAAGCAAGCAAGATGAAAAAGGTGACTGCAAAGTAGCCTTTTGGCCTTGGCCATAGGTTCCTGTCATTACCCCGATTCATTAGACACTTACAGTTCCAATGAAAAAAAAGAGAGCAAGATATGAGACAACCATACCCTACAGATAGCACATTCATCATCATATGCTCGTAGCTCTTCAGATGTTGCATCAGAAAGTGCTGCATGAAGGGCATCTAAAGCCATTCTAAGCTTGATAAATCCTTTTATACGCTTTATGATAGCGCTTAGCAAAGCCTGCTCAAATTACCAGAATCATTTAATATAAAGGACATCAAATCAGTGTGTCAAAATAAACAAACTCATTTATGTTAAATAGTTCCAAAAAGAAAGTAGAACAAAATATTTACACGTATATTAAAAAAGAGGACCACATCCACAAGATGAAGTGCCACACCATGGAGCCACCAAATATGCACATAATGACCAAGTGCCATTAACAAGGCTGCCATGTCTAGCGAAAAGCCCAAATCCCGGATAAGAATGCCTTTCCACTCCAACAATGAACCTGCAACCACACTCCTTAATCAGGAAAATATCATCACATTAAATCCACTAGAAGTGTGGTAAAGTGGAACAAAGTGACATAAATAAACTAGGACCACCGAACAGCATTTTTAAAATTATATTGAAACTGCCCTTAAAGACAATGTGAAGACCGTGGGAGAAGCACTTTTCTAATGTACAGCAAAGGGAATTGATCTACATGCAGTCTAAGAGAAAAACAAGCCCACTTTCAGTTTTCAGTTGAAGAGCTAAGCACAAAAAAATGTGCCTGGTCGTTTTCAATTAAGATCTGTAAGTTAGTTGACCAATTTTGGCCCTTCAACAACTTTTGATGAAAGTAATTGTTGACTAGTCATACACATACACTATCCATTACACTATTTAGAACTTTCCATTTATGCACACACAAGCACATATAACATAATAATTACACACACATCCATGTGATCTCAGTTACTAAAGGACAAAAGTCTTTAACACGACAACAAGTTCTTGTAGAGTGTCAAGTGCAGAGAAAATGCATCCCCACCCTCCTCCTCTCAAGTTCTATTTCTACCACTAGTACTAGTCCTTCACATTCACAAACATTGCTATAGCACCTACAAACTTTATGCAGTTGAGCAGTGCTTAATCTTTTTGAGTGAGCAGAACAAATACTTTAATTATGTTCACTGTTTTAAATTCCTAACATATCCATTGGATGTTTCAGTTGAAAAATATATCTTTGCAGTTTGGAAATTGACTTTGTTCAAGCAGCATCTTGACTTTGTGTCTGATCTCCAAGGTAAATTGCCTTAACACATACACTCTATAATATACTGTACATATCACAAAACTGTTGCCTATCACCTGATACAATCTAGGATACTGGCATTCATATAGCAGAATAAAAGTTCAGGAAGTACCTGCTCTTATTGCATCAAAAAACTTGAATCTTTGGCAATTTGCACTATTCCCAGTCGAATGATGGAGCCAAATCTCAAGCAACTGAAATCCATGAACCAGCATAGCCTACAGAGAATATAACCTAGTCAACAAGTGCTATGTGTCTCACTAAGACTAAAATCTACGTAACATATTTACAATTTCTGTATAAAACTAGAAAAGAAGTTTTCCAGAGACATTACTTGCATGGTCTCAAAAGCAATACTGAAAGGCTCAAAGAACAACAACAGAAACATGGATGAACCTGTGCTTCTGTATATTACATAACACATATGTATCCTGCAAACACCAAGATGATACAGAAAAAAAGTGCCTGTCAGGATAAAAATTAACAGAGTCAGAGATAAACAGAAAAGAGAGAGAGAGACAGACAGACGGACAGAGAGAGAGCAGGCTAAATAATTCCTTCATATGCAACCATGTGAAAAATCATGAGAATTAGTATAGCATCTCCTTCCCCATTTAGACCTGTTATTTCACAAAGATACAATGTTTCTGATAGAGAAGCAGCACCTCATGGGCCACCACTCAGAACGTAGGAACAGGATGTTTATGGCAAACAAAGAAACTAAGTAACCTAATCCACCTGTCTCAGTTAGGCAACCATCATGACCAAGCCCAGCCACTGCTCCTCCAAAACTACCCCAACCATTTCCACCATCACAAACTTAGCACCAATAAAAGAAAAACTAATTTCATATGCACAATGACAAAGAAAATTGTTCTCTATAAATCAAAACAAGTTGCTGCTATGCTCAGGTCTTCTACTTCCAACATGGTGTCTGATATACGATTGTACATTATTTTTATAGCTTTTACCAAAAGTCAAATTGTACTACCCATTGCAGATATTTCAAACAGTAATGAAATTGGGTTCTCATTGAGCTTTATTGCCAATATCATACAAAGAAGGGCACCAAGTGCATTTCCTAAATCATATTTATCAATAAAACATTGGGTTACCAAAGATTACCAGAAAAGGTCAACAGAGAGGACCAGCAACAACATTGAATAGGCACGAAAATATGTCCATGGCGTTGCAGAAGGAGATGCATTCAAACGTTCAAGTCGATCTCTAGCTAATGCTTGAAACATCTGTAAAACCATGCAAACTACCAGAAATCTTATCATTTCTATAATAAAATTAAAACAACAGATTTTTATCATAAGAAAACAGTGCCACTAACCTTTAAAGAACATAGTCCAGTCAGCCAAATTGACCAGAGACCTATTTGAGAAATTGTTGGAGGAATAACCAGTGGTAAAAGTGTTCCCTGTGCAATATTCATCACATAAGAAAACACAACAATTACAGAACTACAAACATAGAGTTCCAACAGAATAACTAGCCTTATCAAACTTCATTCAAAGATACCCAATTCCAATCCAACAATCAAATCATCGTCATGGAAACTAATACTTATCCAGATTCAAAATATTTACCAGCCTGATAACCAATACTATATCTGGACAAGCAGATTGCAAAACAACAGGTCTAAAAGATACAAAAGGAAAAGAAAAAAAAACACCATTGCTAGATATTATTTGCTCTGAGAAATTGGTGGTGCAAAAATTATGAAAAAAACAGGAAGAAGGTTGAACAAACACTCAAAGGTGATTTTACTTGTCATAAGTAGCCTTCTTTCTCATTATAGTTGCTCATTTAATAAAACCTGATTGCTGTCCCAAGACAGACTTTTAAAAAACTCAATGTGCAACAGAACTAATACAGTAGCTTAAATGAAGTGGCCTATCAAGTACTACAGTAAATAATAAAGAATAAAAGTCAAATGCTTTCCAACCAGTCACTTGGTAAGGATATTTACCTTGTAAATAGCATAATTAATGAGACGTTCCACTAGCTTTTGAGTTTCAGAAGGATACAACTCTCCAAAGAAAATAGTCTGCAAGTTCAACAACAAAATCAGAACCCTCAAAGCAATATCTATGAAGGAAAGTAAGCTTATCAATATGATAACCAACTGGGAATCTGAGCCCCAATTCCATTTGAACTATTTAGCCCAAACAATGCTGCAGGTTCCAAGAACATATTTTCCTAATTCCAGTAGCATTAACTTAGTATAAAAACCATCTCATCTATGCTCTCTTTTTTTCAAAGAAGGAAGAATCTTTTACTGGAAAAGAATTAAGTGAGAAAATACAGAGAGAATATGTTTCATGCAGTGCAAGTAAAGAGAACCAAATCAGAAGGGCTGCCTGTGACATATCCCCTTTTGAGAACTCTCCTAAAATTCCCTAAGAAACATATCATGAAGAGACTAAAAGAAAACATCCTATGCCCACAATAATTGATCATTCTGCATAGAAGCCCCCACAACAACAAGATGGTGTCCCATTCCTGTCAGGCAGGAATTTATGTGGTAAATTCTTTTCTAAAGCAGTAGCCCCATTCCTTAAGACACGGTATTTAGACAAGCAATAAATGCCTGGCTAGCATGCAAACTGCAGAGAATGATAGTATAAATCTCGAAAAAACATATTTCACCATATTTTTGTGTCATGACTTAAATCCTAATTGAGATCCTCTTAAACAGATTGCTCAACTCACTACATAAACCTCTGCACATAAATATTCATAAATGAGCAGTTATAAACCAGAAAACATTTGGCAAAATTAAGAAAAAAAAACTCACCTTAAGACAAAGATTGAGTAGTATAAATACATTGAATACAAAATTCACCACCAATGCAATGGTGGCATATGAACCAAACAGAAGCTCAAGTGCATGGTTGGCATTCTCAAAGTTGGTAAGATTCTCAACAATCAAACCATCTGATCTCAATATATGTAACGACACTTCTGTTAGAACCGAAAAACTCAAAACCGTACACACTGCTGAAATCGCTAAATAACTGGCACCCATTTGTGACGAAAAACAGCCTCTCCACAAAAACCCACCTCCCAAAAATTCATACGAACTGGCTTAACATGCCTCTTTCCCAGCAATAATCACAGCTTCAAACTAAACCGCAAAGAACAAAACCATCAAGTGGCTCAATTAGCTTAAAACTCTGTCAAGAAACCAATAGATTATATTACCAAACTACAAACCCCCCCCCCCAGAAAAACCTGCAGAAAAACAAATAATCAGCAATCAGAAAATAATTCGAAGCAGAAGAACAAAAAACTAAAGCACAAAAAAAAATCGTTATATATTAACTCAATTCAGGTAACTTTTTCAGTTTTCAGCACCATGGCAATTTGATTGATAAGAAATTAAGAACCCCGTTTTTAATTAAACAGAAACGTTAAAAAATGATGAAGAATGAAAAGATCAGTTACAACAAATCTGATTTACAGCCCAAAATAGGCAACAAAAAAACCCTAGATTTTGAATTGTAAAAATACAATTAAAATAAGAAGTCATTTGAATGGTTAGGGAAATATAAAAAAAGAACCTGATTTGATTCGACTCGATCAGAGAAGGAGAAGAAACTGTTGGTGTTGGCGTCGGTGGCAGAGAGAATAATAATAAATAATAAAATGGCCTGATTGTATTGAGAGAGTGGGGGTGGGGGAGGACAGGAGAGGAGAGGGTCTTTTTTTGCGGGAAAGTCATGTAAAGCATGTGTCATGATGATTTTTGTTTTCTTTTTCATCTTTGTTTTGTCTGTAATTGAAGGGGAAGAAACTGTTTTATCTTTATCATCTTTATATTCATTCTTTATTTCAAATCTCATTTTCCAGCACGTTTATTTTGTTTTAAAAATATTTAAAAAAAAATTGAATTTTTTTATTTTTTTATTTCAATTGAATTTTTTTATATTTTTTTATTGTTTTAATGTAATAATATTAAAAATAATTTAAAAAAATTAATATATTTCCAAATAAAAATTATTTTAAAAAATAACTATTATCATACCTTTAAATACCTTTTATATTTTTTTTATAACTTCCTAGCTTACAAGTATTAATAAATATTAAATTATAAATAAGAATATGGTTGAGATGTTGGGTTTATCCAACTATATTTACAAATGTTATAAAATAATAATGTTATCTTTTTATTTCTTTAATTTATATTGTTTTTATTTATTTTATTTACACTTATTTTATTTATATTATTTACTTTTAAATATATAGTTTTATGATATGTTATTAGCATAATTACTTCTAATTTTTATTTTGAAATAAATAATTATATTTAATTTATGGATAAAAAGTAGAAGTGACCATGACACTTAAGTTTATGGTATTTAATATGTAAGAATTATTTATCATAAATACTTATGCTAAAATTTATAAACACCATTAAAAATAAGAACAAAACATCTAATCAAAATAAGATAAAGGTCATGATCCATCATCTTCACGAAGAGTTGACGAATATCTACCGATCAAAGATGCCTTTTATCCAATGCACTTTGGATCAAATCAAAGGGTTTTTTTATAATAAAAAAAAAGAATTCAGTGATGATTCTACCCTTAAACAATTTTTTTTTCCCGCATGAAATGGAAACTCTTGGGGCTTGAACTTGCATACTGTTTTTGCATGCCAAATATTTTTTTCGACTTTTGTTTGTTTAATTGCTAAACTATTAAGAAGTGGATGGAGAGACAAGACCAGTAAACCACTTGCCGGCACTGTTGGGTGGTATTTAAATTGCAGTATAGGCTGTAGAAAACTAAGATTTTAGATATCTGCAAAGAAGATGTTTTTGTAGACAAATCGAAGAAGTTGGTTCATGAAGAAATTGATCCTGTTCCATGATCAAGGGTCCCTGTACCTCTTCGGCATGTCATGATTGGAGCCTAGAACATCACAATCCCACCTCGTCTTTTTGATCATTGTAGCTAAAGCCAGGAGCTTTCTGGTTTCAGAGAGTAGTGTAAATTGATTTCGATTCGTACCACCATTGTCAGCTCTCCCGAGCTATTAACTTGTTTTGATATTGTTTCTTGCCATTTAAACCTCCAAACTACAAATCCCATAACCATAACCTTCCACTTTTTTCCCTCAAGTTGTCCTGTCAATGTCATATGACAAGAAGTTTATAAACAGAGTGTCAATGTTATATGGGATTTCAATGAAGAGAAGATATTTTCATGGGAAAATTGATAAATGGGTTGATGTGTTCAAAGTGCTAGCTTACGAGGACATGATCAAATCGGAATCTACGAATTGTCCTATCCAAGATGAGTTGATTTGGGATCTCTAGTGGAGGTTTTCTGAAACCATGACTCTGCTGACTCTTGTAGGCTATAAAGCATGTGTGAGTCCAATTTCCAGTGCTAGTTTGAATTCCCATGCTAACGCTGCTGTGTTTTTGAAGCCTAGCTAGCTGTTACACGTACAAATCACCACCATTGCTGTCTGGTTCAAGTCTCCTTTTCATGTTATCCCCGTTGGTTTCAGGTCCATAACCATGGGTTGAACCTAGAATTTCTACCAGCCCCATGTCGTCCGCTGGACTGAAGCGGAAGTCATAGGCTTTCTGGGTAATTATTCAGAAGAACTCTGGTTCGTTTTTTGAACTGGAAGGACTCTGACTCATCAATGGTAACATCTCGGCTGGATTTTGTAAAAGAGTACCTCCTTTTGTAGTTCATGGGAAACATCTCAGATCTTATTTTGGCACAAAATATGGTGTTCATATAATTGTCTCTGACCTTGGAGTTAGATTTGGTGTAAAAAATAAAATAGTATTATTTTACTTAATTAGTCCATTACGAGTTTTAATTAGAATTTAAGAAAGCATTTTTCATTGGAACCGTTTCTTTTCTTTTATTTTTTTTTATTTTATTTTTTATTTTCATCTTTTAACATTGTATTTATCAGAAATTGAGTTTTATAATTTATCTTGATTCGCTATCTTTGAGGATATCTCGGTTTCATGATCTAGTCATGAGATTTGCAAGTTAACTCGGCTAACTCAAGGTTTTTTTATTCTTTTGTATAATTAATTTTTTTTAATTTTATCTTTCAATATCTGGGTTGATTGGGGATTAAACTTCATAATTTATTTTAATTTGCTTTCATGAGGTTCTCATGACTCAAATTACGGATTTTGCAAGTTGACTTGGGTTTTTTTGTCATTTTTTTTAATTGATTTTATTTTTTATTTTCATCCTTTAAAATTGCATTTATCATGAATTGAGCTTTATAGTTTTTCTTGGTTTGCTATCTTTGAGGATATCCCAGTTTCATAACCCAGTCATAGATTTTGCAAGTTAACTCTAACTCAAGTTTTTTTTATCCTTTTGTGTAATGTATTTTTTCTTTCAATTTTATCCTTAAATGTTTGGGTTTACTGGGAAATAAATTTTATAATTTGTTTCAATTTGTTTTCTATGAGATTATCATGATCTCATGACTCAGATTATGGGTTTTGCAGGTTAACTCGGTTGACTTGGGTTTTTTGTCCTTTTTTATTGTTTTTTTTCAATTTCATCTTTCAACATTTGAGTTGATTGGGGATTAACTTTCATAATTTATTTTGATTTGTCTTTTATGAGATTATCACAGTCTCATGACTCAAGTTAAAGGTTTGGCAAGTTAACCAAGGTTGACTAAGATTTTTTTTTGTCATTTCTTAATTAGTTTTTTTTAATTTTGTTATTTAACATTTGATTGATTAGGAATTGAGCTTCATAATTTATTTTGATTTCCTTTCTATTGGGTTATCTCAGTTTTATTATCCAATTTGGTAAGTTAATATGAGTTGACTCGAGTATTTTTTTTGTCATTTTTTAATTGATTTTTTTAAAATTTCATTTCTCAATATTAGGTTGATTGAGAATCGAGCTTCAATATATATTTTTTATTTGTTTTTTACGAGTTTATCATGGTCTTATGACTCGGGTCATGAATTTTACATGTTAACTGGGTTTATCCAATATATTGTTGTTTCAATATTTATTTTAAAAAAATATATTAATCAAACTATATTTTTTTTATTTAGATTGTTTTTGGACTTGCAAAGATGAACGGTTCACATCAGGTTAATCCTACACAATTGAATTTCTTTTTTTTCTTGAAAAACACGTTGACAATGTCTTAATATCATTTTAATATTTAAAAAATTTTGATCTAATCTATAACATAGTGCAAGTAAATAATTTAGTATTAAGTAAAAAAAAACAGAGAAAATCATAAATATAATAAAAAAGATCCGATATATTTTATTGTATTTGTAACATAATAAAAATATAAATGTAATGAAGAATTGGTGTAAGAACACCTTTAAGAAGAAGCAAACAAATAAACCAACAATCGGGAGATGATGAACTGATGGTGTATGCTAAGGTTAATTTTCTCTAAATTATTTTAAGTACGCATCTTTTGTATTGCTAATAATATTTTATTATTATTGACCACAAAATTTAAATCCTAAAAAAAATATTATCAATTGACAGAATAATCTTTTAAATCTTATTATATATTTTTAATATAATGGTATACATACTGAAAAAAGAATATATAGTTTGTGGGTATTTCCCGAGATGATTTTATTATTATTATTATTATTATTATTTTCAATCAAATATTTTAGAAAAGTAGCACTGTGCACACGTAAAAGAACACACCAGCATCCAAACCCCTATCCTGTATTGAGTCACGAGTGCACTTTGTTTTCTCTTTTCGTGGGCCACGCAAGTAAAATTGTCTTTTCAAGACACTAAAAGAATAATCCAAAAATATTAAAAAGAAATTAAATAAAAAATAAACAAAATCTTGTCGAATAACGTTTCCGTCACGTTACCGAACACTAACTAAAAAGTTAGTTGTATAGCAACTCTTGCGGGATTGACACTACTAAAACAGGTGCCCAATACCTGTCTTTGCCGATCGTGACTTTTTATTTTTATTTTTTATCCGTTTCTAAAATCAAGCATCCCTCTCACGGGTTAGGTTAATTATAGCCCAATTGCCCCTCTTATTTCTCTTGTCGCCCGCCCACAGGAGAAATGGAGCCAGCAGAATCTCTCTTCAATTTCATCATTATTTGCCCCTGGGGGTGCTAGCTAGGTGGAGCGGTGAGCATGCATGCTCTCCCTCATTCTGATCATAATCTAAGGATAAAGCCACTGGAGATTTTCTCTCTCTCAATGAATATATCAATCCTGCACTAAATCTAAAAAGAAAACGAGAAGGGGAAAAAAAGAGGAAATTCTCTTTGTATCTCCCCTCCTTGTCAACTGTATCCTTGTGTGCATGGTACCACAGATTACAAAACTTATTTCAGGAAAGATTTGCTTTTCTTCCTCTCTCTCTAATTTTTTATGAGGATATTGAGGCAAATCTTTTGTTTATAAAAAAATAAAGCTGGAGTAATGCGCATTAATGGATCATCTGAACCCCGCATTCAAGAAAGTATTCAATAATCTTAAAAAGTTCCCTTCTGGGCAATGCTGCATTGCTTAAATTGATACATAATATGCAAAAGAATGTACATATATACACAAACAGCAGGACAGCCCCTCTCCTACTTCCACTTTTCCCAGCCGTATATCATGGAGAAGGTTTAAAAACATCCTCTCCCATCCTCGTACATATCAAGAGGATTTTTCCTCGTCATTTTAATCGGCAGAGCTCATAAAACACTCTGATAATCACACTGGCAAATATAAGTATAACCCCAGTTTTCCCCCCTCTATAAATCACACATCAAGTGCAGCAGCTGGTGCTCTTGACGTAGATCCTTGAGACCTTGATTCAGCAATCTTTGCAGCCACTTCAGCCACAATAAGTCTCGTCAATAGCAAACCTGCAACTAAAGCTGCAGCCATTAACATTGCGAAAACTGCATTCCAGCTCTTAGAAGAAATGTAACCTGTTAATAAAGGTCCAATTGCAGCTCCAACCGAGCCTGTTCCATCTATGATTGCCGTAACAGTGGCCAATGCCCTTGAGTTCCCCTTCAAGGAACTGTGAGTTCCCAAGTCAGCCGAGACAGCTGTTGTTATAAGAGCATAAGGGCCGTTCACAAACATGCCAGTAATGAACATAAGAGCAATGTTTAAACCCAAGGAAAGGTGTCCATAGCTCCGGTAGAAAAAGAGAGAAGGGATGGCACAGTACATGAAGCTTGCTGCTGTAATTGCTCTGGCATCTAGGCGATCAGAAATGTGACCAGCTAAAATTCCCCCAACCACCCCTCCAACATCAAAAAGAGTTGACAAGTTTCCAGAACTTCCATCGGATAAGTACTTTCCGTCAATGGCTGAAAGGTTGATGAGGATAAATAAGTCCACATCATGGATATTATTATGACAAAAAAAAGGAGCAAAAGAACACATTTCACCAGTTACAAAATGACAAACACCTATGTTTTATATCTAAATTTATAAACGAGTATACAGTAAGTGAGTCTTCACATTTCTATTGATGTTAAAGAGTTTCAACCAGTCATAGAAGACTCATGAAACCAATGAATCTCATTTTCTCCCTTCACTTTATAAGCACATTAAAGAATGCTACGCAAATTCAGGTCAATCCCAAAAATGAAAAAGCTAAGAAGCCCAAATTACCTGTCTGGCTAATGTAGAAAGGAAGCCAGTAGAGAAAAGTATAGGCCACCAGTTTGGAGAAAAATAGGCAAAGAGCAAATGGAGCAACTCCAGGTATTTTCCATGCTTCAATGAACCCCACAGCTTCCTGTTTAACATCAGGGTCCGAAGCCAAAAGAGGCTCTGTAACTCCCTCCCCAGCTTTATTTGGAGAATCCAATTCATCTTCATCTTTATCAGCTCCAACAGCTTCGGGACTAACAGGCAGTAACAAAAACACAAGCAAGCCAACAAAAGCAATAACGAGACCAGGCAAAACAAAAGACCAGCCCCACCCATAGCTCAACATTGCAGCAGCAATCAAAGAGCCTGAAATATTCCCAACAGAAGTGTGGGCATTCCATATACCCATAATTAGCCCTCTCTTCCTCTTCCCAAACCACTTACCAACCACCGCAACCACCGAAGGCCATCCAGTTGATTGGAACAGGCCAGCAAGCATTTGCACTATCAAGTAGTAGTAAAAATTGTGCACATTTTCCCAAAATCCAACGCCAAATAATGACGTAAATATACCAGTTCCGACCATTCCTATTGTCAAAAAGATCCTTAAATTCATCCTATCACCTAGGTGCCCTGAAAAGAACATTCCTATGGCATATATAGCAAGGAAAGCCAAGTCTAGTTCACCAAGCAAGGCTGTTCCGTCTGAGGCATCAAATGGAGCCCAACCTTCTCCAAGTTTCCATGAAGATCTTTTTCTTGCAACTGGTTCATTTGAGTAAGTAATCCTCCATGGGACAGACCTTAACCCCACCTCAGATGATTGTGGGTCAAGGGTGCTCTTGACAATGCTCGTGGTTTTTCGAGCAGCATGGTAGCTCGCGTATGCCAAAAATGTAACGATCAAGACAATGGCTTGGTGGGTTCCGTAGGAAAGCCTTCTCTTCTTTACGCATTCTAAGAATCGAATACCAATAGGGGGCTTAATTTGGTTTCTTTCGACTGGATCCAGAGATGGACTCATGTATAGGTTCTTAACTCTTCAAGGAATGAAGGGGGAGAGTAGGGATTCAACTTCCTCTCTTAGAACAAAGGCAGCACGCTGCAAAACAGATTAAAAAAAACAAGGTTTCACATGAGTTTACAATGATAACTTAGTAACAGACTAAAAGCAGCAGGAGTTGAAAAAACTTTTGATAGCAAGGAGAAAGTCTTCGAATGAGTCTGTATCTATGTCTACAAGTTTCCACCGATCTTCACTTTAAAGACTGGAACTCTTCTTTTACAGAAGTTCTAAGCGACTCTTTAGAGATTCATTAGAACACATAAACATGAGCTCCTAATAAATGACTCTAGATTCTCTCTAAATTAATTTCTAACACACCTTCCAACTCTCAGCATTATACAAAATTATACTTGTATATTATATCTAGCTATATGAAAGGATTTCTTCAGTTTACTACCAGCTCAACATCACTCACAGCAAATCAAAGTAAGGAACTCAATTGACACAAACTAGTAACTTTTCGCTGTCGAATAAGACTGACTAATTTTTTTAAAAAAAAATCCTCAAATATGTATCGATTTAGCAGAGGAGTTCAATTATATAAAACTAAAAACTCTCAAATTCTGTTAATTAAAAATTGAAAAAAAGAAGATTAAAAACCCCTCAAACACTCAAAAGCTAATGATATCTCAAGATTCCAAGCGTGTAGAAAAATCATTTTTTAAAATTCGGGTCAAATAGAGCCCGTGTTGAAGAAGACAACATAAAGAAATATTCAAACTAGAAAAGGCTTCCTCTCAAAAAAAAAAATTCAAACTTCAGTTTTGCAAACGCTAGAATTTATAGTCTATCAATCCAATAGATTTTTAACAAAATAGATCAAGAAAAAAAGTCCACAGTCAATTGAAAAAAAAAGAAACACGGGAGAAAGAACTCAAAACAAAATAGAAGGGACTTTTCACAATCAGAGATAAACCCAAGATTTCTTGGGCAATGAATTTACATTTCAACAAAAATCCATTTCTCAAAATCAACTTCTGAAGACTCTCTCCAGACCACAAACAAACCAGCACGGAAGTCAAAAGCCAAAATTTCAAAACCAAGAATATGGAAACGAACATTAATCTAAACAATGAACAGAAATCATTAAATACGGAAGCTGAAGAGCAACAGCATACCCTGTTTTAGGGTGACAGAGCTCACAGGAGATTGTTTGCTCTCACCTTCTCTCTCTAGAAAACTATCAATCTCTCTCTAAAAAGGGAAACCATATATCAAACTCTCTCTCTCTGCTTCCTTTTTCTTTTCTTTGTTTCTATTTCTCAAGGGAAAAAACGCCGCGCGCTTGTCGTTGTTGCCTACGACGGGTGTCTTCTTAATGTTAGCGTTAATTAATATTTTAACGTGTTTTCAAATGTCCATCTTGTCCTTTGCTTAATTTCGCAACAAGTTGTTTTGCTTTTTATTTTATATTACGTGACTTGACGAAAATGCCCTTGACCGACCTGTCATCGTGATTGAGAAAAATGGTTTTTTTTTATATATAACTTTTCCACGTGGGCAGTTCTTTTCGGAAACGCCGCCTCACACTATCAATTTTTTTACAAAAAAAAACTCTTTCTGATATTAATATTCGGTTGAGTTCAGCTTTTTCAATATACTAAATGTTCTAACTTAGGCTCTTGAGTTTTTCAGAGTCATTCAAAAGAAGAAGAAGTCCGAGATCCAAAAACAATACTTAAGTTAAGTTGATGATTTTACTTCGAATTTGAGCTCTTTGTGATG
This sequence comes from Populus trichocarpa, assembly GCF_000002775.5. Lineage (NCBI taxonomy): Eukaryota > Viridiplantae > Streptophyta > Magnoliopsida > Malpighiales > Salicaceae > Populus > Populus trichocarpa. Next base: position 13,170,847 of record NC_037287.2, on the reverse strand, counting down.
GCCCGCTCTCTCGAGTGTCCCATGACGACATCGCTGCTGTCGACGCCCAAACACTTGTTCAGTCCTAAATCCACACAGCTAAGATGCTTGAGGGAACTAATGACTTGTACGCAATGGCAACCACCATAAATAATTGCCATCCAAAGAGAAATGGAACATGTCGGTTACTCTGACAAAATGACGAGTCAAATGGACTGCGTATTAATAATTTCTGCGGCAGAGATGTTGTTTTAAATTTTTTTATTTTTTTTAAATTAATCTTTTTAGTTTTTTTTAATTGTTTTAATGTGCCGATATTAAAAATATATTTTAAAAAATATATTTTTAAATAAAAAATACTTTAAAAATAAATAAATATTAATAGAATTAAAACACAACACGCTAAAAAAAAAGGTCTAGCATTGTGGCCCTCCTCATTGATAAATAAATATATTTTTTGACGCTGCGATTTGTGAAAGCGTCTAGGCAGGAGAAGCTTAGAAGTGAAGGGACTTTACACTTAATTCACCCGATTCCTGATAAGAGGGACTGGAAGAATTAGAACCCAAAAATACTAACACTGTAATAACTATCGAGGGGGGAAAGAAACACAGTGAGAGAATTGGACGATTGTAACCCTTGATTATTTTGCAAAAAACCCTGGTATTGAAAAGTATAGTAGCGATTGTTTTTAAAATGTTTTTTTACTTGAAAATGTATTAATATAATATTTTTTTATTTTAAAAAAATTATTTTCAATATCAATATATAAAAATAATTTAAATCATGAAAAAACTAATTTTAAAAAAAAAATTCAAATCTTAAAAAAAAAAAAAAAAACAATCTGAATTCCGTTCACTGAAATTACCAGAATATAAGATTGAATATTTGATTTATTCTATATTTTTCGAATACAGGATTTGGCATCCTACGAACATGACATGTTTTACGAGGTCCCACCAAATCCAGACTTCTTCAGCCCCCATCAGCTCGGGTCCAGAATCCTCACCTTGTAGCTGATAAGGGCAAAATAGTCAAGCTGCATAAACTCGCGATACTGCTCTCACAATCTCAGCAGGGTTATTCTTGTACTTCCACAAGCCAGCATAATTTATCAGTAAGAAGCCGCGGGAGCGCATATTCGCATATCCGGAGGGAATTATTCCTCAGCTGCAGGTGTCACGAGTGGGAGTACGGACATTCTGACGTGGCAAGATTAATGGGCCCATGATGATGGGGTGGACGTGGATGACCGACACTAACCTGTTTCAGAATTTGAGAGAGAACTTGGAAACTTCCTTTTCTGGCTTTTGGCGATGGTGATAGATAGGGGGCTGCCTTGCTTCTTGTTTTGCTGGTATTGTATTTCTTTGAATTTTGTGTCGGAGGGTATTATGTTTGTAGCTTCTGGTCACGATTGAAGGGCAATCCTCTTCAAAAAAATAAAATAAAATAAAATATATCAAAACCATATATATAAAAATATCTCAAGATCTTTATGTGAAAATTATTTTAAAAAATAGATTAGAATACAAAAACAAATACTCCCTAAATCTAATTCATCATTGTTTTATGAAACTTCTTAATATTTTATAAACCTTTGAGAAGAAGTGGAGCCTGTGAACTTTTTAGATTGCAGCTTGAGAATGTATGTGGAATTTGAATTTTATTTTTTTACCAATAAATCTCGGATTGACTTTTATTTTAATGGTTTGACATTCTTATGTAGAATCCATCCAAAGTCATTAAAAAAATTATATTGTTTTCAGAAAAAAAAAACATTTTAAATCAAATTTCCAAACCGTTGTAATTACGTGTCCTCATAGTACCTTCTGTTTCAATTGAATGTTTATTTATTAGGCAAGTGTTATGGGAATTTTGGAACTAAATTTCACGTCGCCAGTTGAGTTTTAGGGTTTTGTTAATTTAGTCCTGATAGAAAGCAAAAAAGCCGTGATTCAGAGGAGGAAACACACATGACATGGCGGCGATCAAGAACATGCTGGCTGGATGGCGGTATGTTATTGCCTCGCTATTTATCTCATTCTAAAGAAAAGGAGAAAGTTATGTTAATTACGTGGGTGGATTGATCTGATGATGTTTTACAAGGTAAGAACTGAGGAGACAAGATGAAATAAAGAGATATAGGTAGAATACTCTACAGTGATGATGTAAAAAACAGAGTGGTTATCTATGTATTATTTTTTTATTGATCGTGGATAAGATATAATAAAATATATATTTTAACTTTAATATGTACTGTTATAAAATTTAAATATTTTTTTAAAATATTAGATTTTTTTATTTTAATTTATATTGAGTATTGAAATTAATAATAATATAATAATTTTTATTATAAAACTCAGATTGGCTTGACGAGTTGTCCTAAGACTCGGATAACTCGGGGCCTTGACTAGTCTGATTTAAGAAAATATAGAGGAATGATTGACCTAATCTAACTAAGTTAAAAATCTCAGTCAATTCGTGATCCAATCAAAAACCCGTTAACTTTTTTGAAGAAAAAAATTGGTCAAGACAATATTGTTTTAATCGTTTTTTTTTTAATTGGAGTTGACACTCCCGATCCGGGTCAGGTTTTAAAATTATAATAACAATCATTTTTATCCTTACATGTTTTACTTGAACAAATATAAAATTAAAAGTTTTTTTATAGGAATATTTTATGAATAAAAAATAAAAATATTAGTTTTGTACACATATCTTCTTTGTAACTCATATTTTGAAAATATAAAAATTAATTTTAAAATTATTTAAGAGACAAATTTATTTTTATATCTTTATATTTGCAGCTAAATATTTTTTTATTTTTTTTATTTTTCTCTTTAATTAAATATATTTTTATCTTTATTGTTCATGCTTGTTTTTTTTTTTGGTTCCGAGACACTATTTAAACACCACGTAAATTATATGAAAATGCTACAAATTAACGTCTGTTTTATTAAAAAAATTAAAAAAGTAAATATCAAAATTAAACTCCACCTTTAAAGTGGCAGTGCTCCAGCTTTTTAATTTGTCGTCGAAGATCAATGAAAAGAACCAAATGCCTTTAGGCTTTGGCCATTCAACTTCGGTGGACGTTTTTTTTTTCCTTTCTTAATTTTAATATCGGCTGAGGTATTTAAGATGGGATTCACATCTGGCGTCTGTATATATACACTAGACAGGGGAGGGTTCTTGCATGTAAAAGGCAAATAATTGGTTGCTTTTTTTATTTTTATTTTTAAAAAGATTCCGATTTATCCACTTTGGGATCTGAACCTTGGAGAGAAAGGCCAGCGTCGTGTCACGAAGCGCCTACCTATGAGAAAGGAAACAAAGAAAAGGCATGGCTTGTCATTTTCGCAGCACACAGGATGAGGCATTTTGTTTTTACCATGCGAGGAAGGCTTGTAAACATCGGGCCATGTACAAGTAGTTCCTCTCTAGAAACAATTCAGGCACGCAAACAAATTAAGATCTTTGGTACTTTTATGTTTTAAAAGTATATTTAAATTTTTTTTTATAACACAGTCTCAAGGAGGAAGGAGATATTGGAACTCTTTTTTTCCCTGCCAACGGATAAGAGACCATGGATCATGGGCTGCAACTGGATTTCAAACCTTCTACATTTGTGAGAAACTCTCCTTTTGTTTGGAAGTATTTCCATTCGGAACGTGAAGAAATCTTGGAGTTTCTCTCCAAGCATTATAGATGATTTTTCATGATGGTGTGATTAATTGAGAGCACTATGAATGATGATGGTTTCGGGTATTTTTTTCTATTTTCATACTTCAATAAAGAGGAATTCATTCATTGAGTTTTCTCGTGATTGAATTTGTTTCTCTCCTCGGTGTCGATGCCCTCCGATTTCAACCGTGGTAAGGACAACTAAAGCCAGAGCCAGATGCTCTCTAGCTTGCTACATGATGTTCTAATGGTAAACAGTAACAAAAGCGAGGCTTTTGCTCTTGCTTCCTAGCTCTGGACAGTGGCAGGTCAATTTCCTGGCACCACATATGGGGTAGCGGTGCTAGTTACATTAAATTCGATTTTCAATTTGCAATCAGGCCACTACTCCTATTGAGAGATTAAAAGAAAAAGCGGTCCACCAGTCTTCGTGGCGATAGCAGATCTAGTATCGGATAAAGAAAACGAAAGTCGTGTACGAGTTACTTTTACTGGCCGGCGAGCCCAAATAGTTTGACGTCTCCGGTGACGATTACCCAAGTCGTCTTGTTGTCTCAACAGTAGCTCGTGGACAAGATGCTTGAGCTAAGATTTTAGTGGTCCAGCATCTACATCCACTGTTCATACTTTCGGAGAAGGTAAGATTTTTGTTACCGACTATTCTTCTTTATATATATATATATATATATATATATATATATATATATATATATATTGTAGTCGGGGTTTAGCTGACCTCTCCTCAAATTCAAACTTAAGACGATCATAAAGGAAGAAAACTCACTTTCTATCCACATCACGTCGGCTTACGTTGTGGGACATGAAGGGTTGCCCTTCAATTGATGATTGGTGGAGACGTCGGTGTCCACCATAAGTTCTGGTGCCTGGCTTTGTTATTAATTATTGGACAGGCCGGTGAATACTAGCAATGAAAAAACCATTGGCAAGAAAGTAGGCGGCCCGCTTTACATAGAGTGCGGTGCAGACTTGGAAAAACATGGTGGTATTTGAATTATGAAAATTGGCTAGAGAAGTGTGGTGTCAACATTGTATAAAAATATGTACTAGCAAAGAATATCATAATAAAATGTAGAAGATTTTGTGGTTGTGCACTACATCGGATTCTGACTTCTTTACAAACCAACGAAATATTGATGACAATTAATTAAAAAAGCGATGGAAAAGAAAAAAAAAAAGTTGAAAGAATAAGAGCAAAACTCAACATAAAAATAGATAAAATGAAGATGAATGAAATTGCAAAAGAAAAATTAATTAAGAAAATGATAAAAAAAAAGCAATTCAAATAATAAAAATCAAATCTAATATAAAAATCAAATTAAATAATATGTTAAGGGATACAATTAAAAAGAAAAAAATAATAATTAAAATAATGAGAATCAAATATGATATAAAAACCAAATCAAATTAAATTTTAAGAGCTGAAATTGAAAAACAATAACAACTAAAAGAATGAAAAACATATTTAATATAAAAATCAAATAAAACTTAATTTAAAGGGATGAAATTAAAAAGAAAAATTTATCAAAAAAAATCTAAAACAATCAAATGTTGATCAAAAGAATAAGGGATATAGCTGAAATAAAAATAAAATGGGAGGACACATTTTATTTTTTACTTGGTCAGTGAGCATCCCGAGGTCATGAGAGAGAAAAAAGAGAGGGGACAAAAAACCTAAGCACTACCAGATCATCGAGAACCATGATACACGTGCCAACTCAATGACGCGTTGCCACTCGTCAAAATTGGTGACATGATAATCTGGCTTTTTGACCACCAAAAAACATAGCACGCGTTGCTTGAATGCGATGACTCTTCTCTACATGTAGGCATGTTTTCTTCACATGAGGTGATACACTTTTTTATGTTATTTTTATATCTTTAAAAAAATCAAACTAACCCTTATTCACATCGTATATAATGAAAAAGCCAGGATAAAAGGTCCAAAGAAACCCCTAGATTGTTTATTAAATTTTGTATGCAAGGGTACAAAAGTAATTACATTGTTTATAAAAAATGAATTGATGGAAAAACCCTTCCAATGGCAGTCTAAAAGATTTTGGTTATAAGGGTTTGGTAATAATTATACTATGCAACCAAACAAATAATAATAAAAACAAAACCTTTAATGCAAGTTATTTTTTTCTTTTAAAAGTATTATAGTATTTTCACTATTTTTTTTATTTGGAAAGACTAATATGATAAAAAAAAAATCAACAGTGACCATTGTATTCTTATAAAAGAACCATTCCATTCCCAAAGCCAAAACTTTTTTTTTTTTTTTTTTTTTGTGAAGGAGCAAAATAACCACTTTTACATTGAAATAGCCAGGCCAGGCCTATATAAAGTTTCTATTAATATGTTTTGTCTTTTTAGATAACGATGAGAAGACCAGGGCATGATGAGCGTGAACAGCTTTAAGGTTTAGAGCTCCTGTCTTGCCTGATCTCCTATTGCAAAGGCACCAGGCTCCCTTTTAATCCTGTCGGTGCCCAGACATGCTTTGGGCCCACTCAGTGCATAGTTTATTATCATCTTATTAGATCCATATGTGAAATGGGCCTAGTCAGGGAGCATATACTCCAGGCCATCAACACTTTTTTTTCCTTTATTTTTGAAGAAGAAGAGTCTCGATTGCCTCCCCCACTCTGCTTGAAATGCCTACTCAACCTGATTATTTCGAGCAAGATTACTGTAAAATAATTAAATTATTAAATTAAGATAATTATTTAACATGCGATCAAAAATTTATTAACCAAAAAAGAAATTACAGGCAAGATTTGAGTAAAGCAGAGTAACAGAAGAGTTTAGACTAAAACGGAACTATCATTGATATAAAAAAACAACAGCAGCATCCAAATTAGTTCAAACCATTGGCAACCAAATTTCACAACTCTGTATGCTTGCTCACTCGAAACATTACCGCTAACAAAGACTCCCCTGCAACCTACTCAACCTTAACATGGAAAACATTAGCCCTCTCCTCTTCTTTCACCTTAGGCACCACAACCTTTAGAACCCCATTTTTCATTTCGGCTTTTATTTCATCAGTTTTGTACATTTTCTCGGGCAAATCAATCCTGCTGCTGTACCTCCTCGCATTCTCTTCATCGTCCGATTCCTTTGCTCCTTCCCCTTTAATTACCAGACTGTTCTGCTCCACGGAGACCTTGACATCCTCCTTGCCAAGACCAGGCATATCAATTCGGAGATTGAGAGCATCATCGGTCTCCCGCGCATCCCATCCACGGCGGAGTCCACCAGCACGGGGGGCAGAGATGAGTGGGTTTTCCATGAATTGGTCCATCATGTTAAGGACCTGGGACAAACTCCTCGTCGGTGAAAATGGATCAAACACGTCTGCAATGTCAAATTGAAACATAAATTGTTCATTACTTGAACCCAAGGTTCAAACCCTCTGTTTCCGCTTAACAGATTACTAATATCAAGCCAAAAAAATGAAATTAGAGGGAATAATGTTATTATAAATATGAAATTTAGAGGCACATGCAGAAGTGGTGTGTATCAAATCTGTTAGAGAGGAACGAAAAGACAACTACCAGAGAGAAAGTCATCACGGCTGCGTGCAAGAGAGCGATGGGAGGGGCGATCATCAATCCCACGGCCGCTTTCATGATCATCGTCATAGTCTCTGAGGGCATTGGTGTTGAAAAGGCGAGAAGAAGAAGGACAGGTGGCTACCGGGCGGAGAAAGGAGCGGAGAGAAGAGCTGTTAGGGATGATGCTAGAGGAGACTAGTCTCTTGAGAGCCCGGGAGGAAGCCATTGATGGTTTGATGTTGAACTTGGGAAGCAAGACAGGGAGATTTTTAGTACTTGTATTGTTTTGTTTTGCTAGCTTCTGATTTTAACCTGATGAGGAGGGAAGGGTGAGGCGTGGATTTTATATGGATGGTGGAAGGTGCTAGAAAGAAGGTTCGGGAGAGAAATTCTGTTATTGTGGATGATTCTGGAAGGAACGAGGACACGAATCTCCTCCTCCTCCTTTACTATTATTACTACTTTATTATTATTATATTCCCTGACTTGTTGTTCAAGATATATGCACCAAATGATCAAATATGAAAACAGAAGGACTTGTTTGTTTTTCAATAAAATATTTTATCTTGATCTTAATTATAATGAAAAAACCATAACTCCAATCGATTTTGGACCGGTCCGATAAGATAAAATACCGGTATGAGCAAAAACCCTATCATCTCGTGACCTGGGCGACCCAACAAAATTAATAGAGTTTTTTTTTTTCAAAATGTATTTTTTCTTCTAATCAGAGACCCCTTTTTCTATATTTTTTTAATTGATTATTAATCATTTTCAAAGTTCATTATATAAATATCAGAAGCATGTTTTATTTTTTTAATGTGAAATTTGAAACCCTTTAATATATATATTATATGTTCACAAGAAAAAAAATTATATTTTTTCAATGTATAAAAAAAAACTTTTTTAGTTTAAATACTTCAACAGACTGCGTTTGTTTCCCGGAAAGTGGTTTCCGGAAAACCACTTTCCAAACTTTCCCGTGTTTGTTTGCCATTAAGAAAGTTAGTCAACGTAAAACACTTTCCGGTCAACGGAAAACACTTTCCAGTCAAAGGAAAATTTGGTTTGGTTTCCAGGAAAGTGTTTTCCTTTTATTTTGGGCGGAAAACACTTTCCGAAAGTTGTGAAAAATTTTGAAATATCATATTATTTGTTGATTATATCAAATTTAATCCTCAAACTTTTGATTGCTATATATATTTTGTTTTGAATATTTGTTTTTCAATTTCATCTTTTAGAATTTAATTTTTATATTAACTTTGGTCCTCATTTTTATAATTGTTATTTGCTTTTTCCCTATCATTTTTTAATTGAAATTTTTTATCTATCAAATTTGGTCCTCATTCTTTTGATTGTTACTTATTTTATTTGAAATCATTTATGAAATGTTAATTGTTATTATTTTAATTTTTCCATCTTTCAATTTTTTTATTTTTTAGATTTAATCTCTATTATTTTGATTATTATTTATTTTATTTAAGATAATTTATGAAATTATATTTTTTTTGAATTTCATTGTCATTCAACTTTTTAACTTGTAAGATTTGTTCCTCATTATTTTAATAAATTTGAGAAAAATAAAACATTAATAAGTTATTTTCCAACTTATTTTTCATGACATAACCAAACACTGGAAAATATTTTCCAACTTATTTTCCATTACACTACCAAACATCGAAAAATAATTCACTTTCCAAAAAGAAACTACTTTCCAGCCAACAAACGGTGCAATGATAATATAATATCTTTTCAATATGAGATAAAAAAACATTTTGAAATAATTTTTTAAACTTCATTATTTACAACAAGTATAGTCTATATTCACATGAATTGTTTCTTAATTTTTTCAAATGAAATATTAAAACTTATTTTTTTTTTTTAATTTTCAGGTTGAATCTGGCTGACCCGATTAATCCATATCAACCTGTATAACCCGAGACTCGGCTTCTTAGCTGGGTCAATCCCTGAATCGAATTTGATAACTATATATATATATATAAAAATTCACTCTTGTTTCATGCGTTTTATTTTTCATTTTAAAAACTTATTACAAGGTATATTACTTAAAGTACCCATTATCACAATACAAAATAATTTGTTAAATATTTTTGTAAAATAAACTGTCTTGACATGTGCTCGTTCAACATTGCAGTTTAACTCTTATATATATTAAAAGAACTCTAAAACGCGTGGAGAAAGCACTGTGCTTTCCCCCCACGAAACAATTTTCTTTGTTGGTTAACGTGCGGGGAAAGCAATGTGCTTTCCCATCGAACAATTTTCTTTGTTAGTTATTATTATATTATTAAAATAACTGTAGCTAGCTATAGTTTGGAAAATATTTGACTTACAAAAGCGACATCATCATATTTGTGTATTAAATGCTTTGAAAATTTACACTGCTTTTTCTTTGTTTTTTACAATTGAGTCTTTTCTTCTTATCTACAGTAGGAAAGAATTTTACTTGCACAGGCGAGATCATGATGGTGCATTAAATGCTTTGACAATTTAGCACTGTCTTTTTTTTTCTTGCACTCTTCGTTGCCTTTAGTTGTGGTTCTGTTTTTCCAACAACTTCTTTAATTGGTGTGTGTTCGTTCTTTCTCTTTTAATTATTGTGGTTTTTGTGGCTTCTTAATTTTATTTTATTTTAACTCACGGGATGTTTGGCCTCTTTCCAATTGCTTTGAAGGGTTTGCTTCTTCCATTGCACTCAAAAGAACACTCGGTTTCCAGCAGCTTTTAGTTTGACTCCTGGTGATCAGAATTTCCGGGTTATTTCATTGCTCTGTCTTTCTTTTCAGCTGCTCTTTTTAATGTTGTTTTTTTCGGTGCGCATGGGTTGTTCATTTAGTTACTGGTGATCGAAATTGCCTGCTTATTTCATTGCTCTTTGGTTTTCTTTTCATCCGGTGTTTTTAAAGTTAGGTTTTTTCTTCTTCTTCCTGGTTTTAATGGACTCCTCATATGTTTTGCAAGACTGTCTTTTTTTCATTGCACCTTAGACAACATTGGATTTTGCTTGAGCCATTTTGGTTTAGTCTGCAAATAATCTACACTGCCAGGTTTGTTTTTCACTTCTGTCGAGTTCTTTTACTTTACAGATAAAATAAAATGCAAAGTTTCAGGAATCAGTATGTAAGCATCCAGCTACGCCTATATGCTGCTGGATTTTGCAGAATTGACCCGTGAACTTAAAGTCTCAGGATTCATAGAACATATGTAGATAATTAACCATGGTTACGAGACTCAGTCTGGCCTGGCCCTGTATGTTAACATGGTGACTATTGACTAATGACAATGTCCGGCAGATGAAAAACCTTTTTTTTACCAAAACGGAGTTGTTTTAAGTTTTTTCCAGGAAAAAAAAAAGAGACAAAGGTTAGGTTAATCCGAAGTGTTTTTTATATATATCGCGCGGACATCCCGCAAGATATTTTTGTTTTGTTCCTATTTCATGCCTCTCCATATAAACTTATTTTTCAATGTTGTATTTTACCAGTTTTAATCCTACATTCCTGCTCTTTTCCTTATAAACTCTTAACATTTCTTATAACATCTTAACATGCCAGCTTTGTTGTTTATATTTGATGTGAGATGATGTCGGTTCTACACTAGCAATTCCAAAGAAGCAAGGCCTCTCCATTTCATCACCTAAAAAGACTTGCATCTACAATATCATTTAATTCTCTATATTGCTCCACCATCTCTTTGTTTAACAAAAATTAATTCAATCACAATCAGTTATATCATTCTCACTTTCTAATTGCTTTTTTTTTTTATGAACTCATATACTCAACAGCAATTACATCTTTATTTCTGATTTATCTTAAAAAATATTTGATGTTTATTGCGTTATGAATAATTTATAGCTTACAGTTACACTTATCTTGTACTATAGGAAAAAAACTAGCATTCAGTTAATCAATGCTTTTTTATCTAACATCGCAAGCTAATTGTACGTTAAAAAACATAAAATATTTAGCTATAAGTATTTTTGTTTTACTTGGATTTAACTCTCTTTACTAAACTTTTATAATTTACCAATAATTATATGAATATCATGTTTTTGCTGTAAAATATTTTTGATTATCTTATTATTATTTATTATAATAATTAGAACTATATTTTACTTAAAATACCCGTAGTATCGCGTGGGTATTAAAGCTAGTGTATATCAAAATCTGTATTTTGTTGTTGTTGTTTTTCTTAATATTTTTAGATTTAAATGTGCTAATATTAAAACTGTCAATAGCCATAGAATCCTTCTTTCAATATTTGAAATGCCACCCCCAGAAAACCTCTAAAATCTCTGAGTGATCCAAAACGTCCGTTAGACGCATCCATTACCACCAGCAGGCAGCAGCAGCAGCAGACAGACTCTCTCTCATTTCATTCCTACTCACTGATCAACTCCAAAAACTCAATGTTAGATCTAGGTCCATTCTCAGACGATAAATTCGACCCGAAAAAATGGATAAACTCCGCTTGCAAGACCCGGCACCAACAAGAATCACTCGACAAACACTTGGTGGATCTCGAAATGAAACTCCAGATGGTATCCGAAGAGATCGCTGCCTCTCTCGAGGAACAGAGCGCTGCCGCTCTCCTCCGTGTCCCTCGCGCCACTCGCGATGTCGTTCGTCTGCGTGACGACGCCGTTTCTCTTCGCACTTCTGTCTCTTCCATCCTCCAAAAGCTCAAAAAGGTCAGGTCCTCTCAAGGCTCCCAATTTTTGTTTAGATCTAAAGAAAAATTAAAAATCATGATTAATTAACACAGTCCGATTTAAATGTTGATACATTTAGGCAGAGGGAACATCGGCGGAATCTATAGCGGCACTTGCGAAAGTTGATACTGTAAAGCAGAGAATGGAAGCTGCTTACGAGACCTTGCAGGTTAAATTTTAAAAAGATTCGTGTCTTACTTGGAGAATTTGATTATTATTATTAAGTGTTGAATTTGATTTTTGTGTTTTGTTAATTTGAATTTTGATTAAAATAGGATGCGGCGGGGTTAACTCAATTGAGTTCCACAGTGGAGGATGTGTTTGCTAGCGGTGATCTTCCTCGTGCAGCGGAAACATTGGCTAATATGAGGCATTGCTTATCTGCTGTTGGCGAGGTAATGATTTTTGCTGATCTGGGTTTTCTTTGTTCAAGTTTTTTAGGTTGTGCCTTTTGAAATTGGAAATAAAATCATTTTGTATGTTTCTAGGTCGCTGAATTTGCTAATGTGAGGAAGCAACTCGAGGTTTTAGAGGATAGGTTAGATTCAATGGTACAGCCTCGCTTAATGGATGCACTATCTAATCGCAAGGTAAGATACAAATACAGAATCTTGTTTTGGTAGCTGTAGTTGCTTTGTCTTGATTACTGAATTGCTTGGACATTTGCTTTGATGTAGGTTGATATTGCTCAAGATTTGAGGGGAATACTGATGCGAATTGGGAGATTTAAGTCTCTAGAGATGCATTATACCAAAGTTCATCTAAAGCCTTTAAGACAGCTATGGGAAGATTTTGAAACTAGGCAACGTGCTAATAAGCTTGCAAGTGAGAGAAATGAGATGGATAGGCTATCAGGCAGCAATGATTCACCGGCAATTTCATTTGCAAGTTGGTTGCCGAGTTTCTATGATGAATTGCTGCTCTATCTTGAGCAAGAATGGAAGTGGTATTACATTTTAATCTTTCCAAAATTATAGATTGTCTAGGAATACATATTTTTAAAACTAAAAAATTTCATGGTGAATGGATCATCTGTCATAGGACCATTAATGTATGAAAGAGGTGAATAAGTAATGTTAAGATCGTCTAAATTCTGTCAATTTCTGATACAGGTGTCCCAACATTAAGTTGCTTACTTGCTTCAGAATAGTGGTGTTGAGAAAGGATCGCTAGTAACTGATATCTTTGTGTCCTGGTGAATGAATGCATGTATAGGAGACTGGAATATTTGATTCAGTATGTAAAACCAAAACTAAACAGCTACTTAGTTCCAGAATCTGATTGTTAAATTCAATTGCTGCAAAGTTAGTACTTACAGTATGAAGGCAGTTGCATAGTTTTAGGGAAACATTTGATTGTGTATTTCTTGCATTCCATTTTCTCAGGAAAGTTTCTCTTTGGATTTGTAAGTGAAATGCATTTCTTATAAAGCTGTTAAAACACTTAAAACATCTGGTTTTCTCAGGCAAATAACATGTTGAGTGGCTTTGGAACCATGGTTGTTGTCTCAAAAAGTTAGGTGCCATCATCTGTAATGATTAATCGTTGCCTTATTTCAAATGATATCAATTTGTTGTTAAAACTATTGTCTGCAGGTGTACAATTGCTTTTCCTGAGGACTATAGAACTCTTGTGCCGAAGCTACTAATTGAGACAATGGCAGCTCTGGGGGCAAGTTTTATTTCCCGTATCAATCTTGCCACTGGAGATGTTGTCCCTGAGACAAAAACACTTGCCAAAGGTTTAATCTTACATCCTTTGAGTTTGACATCTTTAATCATATTGCTTTGCATGGTTTAATGCCATCGGGCTCAAGTCCCAGAAACAACAAAAACTAGGTTATTCACATTCCATGTGCATTTCCAGGTTATTGCTACCTTGTTTGGGTTAACGTGATTGTTGATTCAGGCTTTTAAATTTCTCCATTTCATTAGGGGAAATAGTTGATTGTCTTAGAGGATGCTCTGATGTTTTGAAATTGGTAATTGAGCTATGTCCATGATCTGTTGGAATTGGGTTTAGGGGTTTTAGTGCGTGTCTATGTGTGTGGGGTGGGGAAGGGAGTGTGCTATCCCCCATGCCTTCTTATGAATCAACAAAAGAAGAAAAATAAATGGTAAATTTGATCTGGTAAGCATTGCAGAAAATTAAAAAGAGAGAGCATATGGCAACTTCATTTCATGTTATTTTGTTTTTGTTTTAATGTTATTTTGAAAATATGCTGAGGTTAAGTTTTGATTTTCAAATATTTATTGTGCATCCTTCCATTTCTATTTGTAAATGCAGGTATATTGGATATTTTATCTGGAGATATGCCCAAGGGCATCAAGATCCAGGCTAAGCATCTTGAGGCTTTGATTGAATTGCACAACATGACAGCCACCTTTGCAAGGAATGTTCAGCACTTATTTTCAGAATCTGATCTCCGAGTTTTAATGGATACGCTGAAGGCAGTCTACCTTCCTTATGAATCTTTTAAACAGAGGTAACCATCAACTAAACTAGATGCTCCATTTTGGTTGATTGATTTCTTAGTCTAATCTTTTGCTTATAGTATAGCTTTATTGGGTTCATGGCACGAGGACCTTTTCTTGCTCAGTAAGTCAACATGTTTAGTTTGCTGAATAATGAGGTCTTCTGTTTCTCCTAAAAGTCAGCTGACAATTCTCATAGTAGTGAAGAGTGGGTTTGACCATTTTACAGACAAGAAAGTGTGGTCAACAAACATAGGAATGTTAAAAAAAACTGGCTCATCTGTTTTCCTTCTATCTCATAATTTTTTTCCTCTCTTGCCTTCACAATCACAACCACCTCTCATTCTCTTAATCTCTTTCCCTTCTCTCTATTCTCCACTTTCACATAAATTATAGTTGTTCATTTTAAAGTTTGATATGATGAAGTGACCGTGTAATTTACAATTCTTATCTTTTCTGTTTGGTAACCAAAAGACTATGAGAACACAAATGAAAATTTCAAGAATCCAGATTGAACTTTTATTTTCTTAGTCAAATCATAAACCCAAAAGCACTTTTTAGTTTCTTCCTGCTGGTCTGTCCTGGTATATATTGTACCCTAACTGTTTGATAAAATGTTTGACTGTGATTTTTGTTTTGTCTTTATATGGAAATTATGATAGTTTTTATGTTGTTTCTAATATATGTATTTTAGAGGTCTTATCTAGTTCCAACAGTTGCAATCCAATAATTTTTTTTAGGATCGTCGAATAATAAGAGAACTAATATGCCCAACTCACGGATATCTGTAATATCTACAAAAAAATTATCCCAACCCGATATATCCAGCCTGCTCCTGCTCGGGTCCAAATTTTGTTTGAACGGGTCAGGTTTATATTTTGTAAAATATTAGAAGGTGAATTGAATTCAATCATGGATCAAAACTTGACCCACTATATCCATGAACATCCCTCAAACATTCGTTTTCGTGACTGGAAGGGGAATATAGGTTCAGCGTCACTTAATTCTGTAAAGATGTTGTGAGCTCACTTACCCTAATCAATTTACATGATTGTGATAGAAGAGAGTGCCATCGTGTAAACTTAGCAAGTCTAATAGAATTACATAATTGTCAAGTTAATCTGTTCAGTACTTTCAGTTTCAGCTCATGATAAATTTGGTTTTAAGGTGATTTGTGTTTTAGTTGGGTTGCTGATAAGGTTTCAGTTATTTTGATGCCAATTATGACCACTAACAATTCAGTTATTGTGATAAATTACTGGGGATTTTGTTGTTATCTATTTTAATATGCTCAATTAACTGCTGACCTCTGTTTTCTTCTCTTTCTTGGTTTTTAAATGTGGCATAGACCATTGTCTTCCATTAGTTGACTAATGATTGGATGTATTGCAGGTATGGACAGATGGAGCGTGCCATCCTCTCTTCTGAGATTGCAGGGGCTGATCTAAGGGGAGCTGTTACTCGTGGTGTGGGAGCCCAGGGCATCGAATTGAGTGAAACAGTTCGGAGAATGGAAGAGTCTACTCCCCATGTCATTGTTCTTCTTGAAGCAGCTGTAGAAAGGTGCATCAGCTTTACTGGTGGTTCCGAAGCAGATGAACTAGTTCTTGCACTTGATGATATAATGTTACAGTACATTTCTTTGCTTCAAGAAACGCTCAAATCCTTAAGAGCTGTGAGTGGAGTAGATAACATAGGTGATCCAAAGAAAGACACAAGTTTGGAGAAAAAAGAAGGGAGTCAAAATGCACGCAAAGTTGACATGGTCTCGAATGAAGAGGAATGGTCCATTGTTCAAGGGGCCTTACAGATACTCACAGTTGCAGATTGTCTAACAAGCAGGTCTTCTGTCTTTGAAGCTTCCTTGAGATCCACTCTAGCTAGAATAAGCACAAGTTTGTCTTTTTCGGTATTTGGATCAAGTTTGGACCAAAAACAGTCTCACATGACCATTATTGATGGAAATGGTGAACCATCCTTGGGACAAAGAGCTGCCTTGGATGTGGCAGTTGTACGACTTGTTGATGCTCCTGAGAAGGCTCGGAAACTATTTAACCTTTTAGATCAGGTACATAAAATATAGGACCTGTTTCCTCCTCACTTGGGAAAATGACAGGGTTCATGCTGCTGTGGCCTTGAAATAAATTTCTGCAGTGATTTTCTTGGTTTTCTAGACTATCAATTTGCCATCCAGTAATACTTTCTGTTTACTTTAAACACATGTTTCCTTGCCATTTCATTTTTTCTTAAACTCTGTAATAGTGACATTCTCGTGCTGTATTGCAGTCCAAAGATCCCCGCTTTCATGCACTTCCACTTGCATCGCAGAGAGTTTCAGCATTTGCTGATGCAGTGAATGAACTTGTTTATGATGTCCTCATATCTAAAGTACGACAGCGCCTCAGTGATGTATCTCGTTTGCCAATTTGGTCCGCAGTTGATGAACATAGTTCTTTCCGTCTCCCAACCTTCAGTGCATACCCTCAGTCATATGTAACCAGTGTTGGCGAATATCTCCTTACCTTACCCCAGCAGTTGGAGCCACTTGCTGATGGCATATCTAATAATGATGCCAACAATGAAGAAGCACAGTTTTTTGCAACTGAATGGATGTTCAAGGTAACCACCTTATATCATAAGGATAAAGCCACCGCCTTTTGTTTTCATATTTTCTGAGTGCTTGAATTGCGATTAACAAGGAACAGGAGTCAATTTTGACCCAACTAAGATATGCATGTGCCAATTTGGAAACTGAGAAGGCCTGATGACCAGCTGACCAAGTTTATTCTCCTTTTGGTTTGGTAAAGGTTACCTGATCTTAAATTCCTGAAGATTTACCGTGGTCATTTTCTTAGTTTTAGAAGTACAGGGACTTGAAATAAATTTCTTTGGTAACATAGATTACCTCATCCCAATGATGCCATTGGTCTAGTTTTCAAGGTCTCGAGGATGAGTTGGGGTTAGAGTGTTCAATTTGGAATCTACTTGCCAGAAGACATGAAAAACAACGAAAGAAAAAAAGGAAAGAATTTGTCAGCAAAATAGTAAAGGTCTTTAATATGATTAGCTTATGGCTAAACTGAAAAATAAAAAATGGTTGTTACCTGGAAAAAGCTTGCAAAACGCACTTGTTCTTTATTACTGTACTTGGAAGTCCTTCAGAAGCTTAGTTCTTAGTCGACTACCGTTCTCTTAGCAGGATTTTAATTTCTAATGTCATGCAAATTTATATAACCAGTTTGATGGGGTACATTGTTGTTGCCATATTACAGGTTGCGGAAGGTGCCACTGCTCTTTACATGGAGCAGCTGCGGGGTATTCAGTATATAACAGATCGTGGCGCACAACAACTATCTGTCGATATTGAATACCTGAGTAATGTACTTTCTGCTTTATCGATGCCAATTCCTCCAATCCTTGCAACATTCCACACTTGCCTCTCGACCCCAAGAGACCAGCTGAAGCAACTTGTGAAATCAGATTCAGGGAACCAGCTAGATCTTTCAACGGCAAATCTCGTGTGTAAAATCCGCCGTGTCAGTTTAGATTAGAATCTCCCTCGCTGGAAATTTTGATGTTGAAATAAACACTAGTTCAACTAAATCATACCATCTCAGAAGATTCAGTTGTTGCCCCTGCCTTTTTATACGCATTGTTGCATGTATGTTGCCTTCACTCTGCAAGTGTATTCTTTACGATTCTTTCATGAAGGTTCTTCTCTGTAATACATGATTATATCACGGTTAGCAAAAAAGCTGCAAATTTTTATCTTTTATATATATATATATATATATTGTTAGTAGTTTAAGAATCTAAACCAATTAATGCCGTGAAAAAGAAAAGAAAAGCATAGCGATTTTTATCTCACCCTAAGCTGTGCAATTTGAATTCATTGTGAATTTGACGAATATATAAATATACTTCTTCTCCAGATTAATTATTTTTTGAACAATAATTTTCTTATATTTACATAAGATTATATGAATATATATCTCACAATTTTGAATAAATTTTAAGTACTTATCTTTTTTTCCTTTCTGGCGTTGAAGATTTATCTTGATTAAGATAATATTTTATTTTATTTTTATAATTCAAACTCTTGGAATTAAGTTACTAGTTGTCCACAATTATTAAATTCATAACAATTCTGTTTTTAACTCTTTTTTTAAAAAAATTATTTTGCGTTTTTTTTCTAGTCCGTATTTACCGCTAGTTTTCGTTGTAATTTTTAAAATTTATGTGATGCCACATAATGTGTAGGTAATCTGTTAGTTGATTTTATGACATGGAAGGAAAATATTAATTGACTTTAAGAGGTAGCATAGAATAAAAAAAACAATAAAAAATATCTTTTAAGTACTTGGTATTAAGGTTAAATATGTTTTTTTTTAATTAAAATTTAATATTTTTGTTTTAAATTAATTATTTTTGAATTTTTTGATATATTAATATAAAAAATAATTTTAAAAAATAAAAAAATATATTATTTTAATATATTTTAAAAAAATACTTTAAAAAATAATAATATTTACCGCAATTCTAAACATAACAAACAGAAACAAAAGGGAGAGAATAATTTCCTTAAACCAGAACAGGAATATACTATACTTGTCCCCGATCTGAAGTAAGGCATCAAAGCTCAAAGGCACCCCCACTCCATCGTCTCCCAAACATATATCATAACAACATTCCCATCAAAATTCAAAACCAAACCCTAAAAATTAAAATTCAACTTCAATCCTCAGAAAAACCCAAAAAAAATTTATAAACCATTCAACGTAATCTCTTTTATTTTGCTTTAAAAGAAAATAAAGACCTGTTAATTAGCCCAATTCCCACCATCAGCAGCTCATGGACCTTCAACGCGCTATGCTAGATGAACTCATGGGTGCAGGTAATTAAAACCTAATTTCTTATTCGAAATCTGCCAGATTTACAAAGCTGTGATTATTTGATTGATTGTACGGCGCTGTTAATTTGTTTAAAAATCTGGGTTTGTTTGTTATGTCAAAGATCGTAATTTGACGGAGGAAGAGAGAAAAGATTACAAGGAAATAACATGGGATTCAAAGGAGGTTTGTGCCTATTACATGGCTCGGTTTTGTCCTCATGACCTCTTTGTCAACACCAAGAGTGATCTTGGTAAGTTATTTTTAGCTTTATTTGATCAATTTTGATTGGGTTCTGTTAATTCCAGCTTGTATTAAACTCTTGGTATATCCGTGTCTGAGTTGTCTTTTGGTGATATTTTGATATCTTTCTCTAATTGGTTTTTGTTCTTGTTGTTTTTGCTGCCAGGACCATGTGATAGAGTTCATGATCCAAAGTTGAAAGAAAGGTAGGTCTGGAAATTTTATTTTGATTGCCAATGCTATGAAATTGCTGCGTTCTATTTCTGGTGTGTTACTGACTACAAGCTCCCTGTGGGCCTAGTGCCTGAAATCAGAATGAGGGTGGTTTTTGAATGATTGTTGATTTATTGCAGGAACTTGTCCAATGTTATGTTTCTTCTTAATTGTTGAGCTTTGTGTCATGTCATTTGATTCAATATGCTTGTTAAACTAGCTACTTCCTGATATTGATGTGTTAGTTATTAACATGCTTGTTTATATGAGACTAACTGCTTCATATGTGCAACAAAAGATGTATCTTGTGTTTGCAGAACACTGTTGGTGTGCTGTCTTTTCTACTTGATGTAACTGAACTAAACTGTTCAGCAGGTCCTTGTAAGAAGAGGAGCATAATTTTTCCAGTTCAAATTAGTCTGCAGTGTCAGTGATTTTTACATAAAGCCTTTTGGTTTTATTTTGTTTTGATGCTTGTTCTCGCAGTGCATGATAGATCCAACTTAGGTGTTCTATCAAAGTTTGGTTGGTCTTCCTCACCAGAATTTACATATACTCTCTGCATATGTACTCAAACATGGTGTAATGGATTTTTTTTAATTATTTTCTGACTTTAGCTTTGAGAAGTCCCCAAGTCATGATGCATATCTTGCCAAATTTGAAGCTGAACTTGCTCTGAGATGTGAGAAATTGGTAGGTCTCTTACTTCTACTTGTTTGGTTGCTTGTTATCTGTGACATGTAATTTTACATGTTTCCATGTGATCCTTTTCTTCCATAGGTTATGGAATTGGATAGAAGAGTTAGGCGTGGACGAGAACGCCTAGCTCAAGGGGATGAACCAGTAGCACCTCCTCCGCTGTCAGCTGACAAGTCTGAACGGTTATCCGTGGTGGAAGAGAAAATAAAAAACCTACTGGTGCAAGTGGAAGCCCTTGGTGAAGTTGGGAAGGTGGATGAAGCTCAAGCTCTTATGAAAAAGGTGCTATGACTTTATTTATTTCCTATAGTTCCGTAGCAGATGTGAAAATAACAAAGAGACAAAAAAATGCATTCGTGCTTTTAAGTTGCAGTTCCTTCTTGAAAGTGTGATATTGTGTTACTCTTACATTTTTTTCCCTCTGAAATATGACATTTGGTGACTCTTCTAACAGGTGGATGAACTCAATGCTGAGAAAGCACTGATTCAATCCCAGAATGATAAAGTATTGGTGGTTCCACAGGAGAAAAAGATGGCTTTGTGTGAGATTTGTGGTTCTTTTCTAGTTGCGAATGATGCTGCAGAGAGAACTCAGTCTCATGTCACGGGGAAGCAGCACATTGGATACGGGATGGTCCGGGATTATATCACCGAGTACAAGGTGAGTTGCACTTTGTATTAATCCAGCATGCATCATGTTTGTTTCTTTTTAGTCTACTGAGAATGTGGAATACAAATTGCAGGAAGCTAAGGAGAAGGCAAGGGAAGAGGAAAGACTAGCAAGGGAAAAAGAAGCCGGAGAACGGAAGAAACCAAGGGAGAAGGAATATGAGAGTAGTAGTAGGAGGAGTGATTCAGGTGATAGGGATCGGTATAGAGAAAGGGAGCGGGACCGGGACCGAGATCGTGAAAGGTCAAGGGAGTGGAATGGTAGGGGCAGTCGAGGTGATTGGAGGACTAGGAATGGAAGAGATGGTGGGAAGGATAGGCATCGTTATCGGAGCAGGTCACGTTCCCCTGTTAGGCATGATCGCAGGAGGTCACCTAGAAGTCCAGTTCGCCCATATTAGAGGATTATGTTGATATATATCTGAGTTTAAAATCATGAGGTAGACATTTTTAATCTCAAAGTTTCATAAACATGTGCTTTTGGAGTCTCACGTCAATTGTCATCATGAGTGAATTTTTTCTTTGCTATCTCACAGCTTTATTGAGAGTTTTCCTCTCTTTCATCAAATATTTTTAGAGGAGGAAAGGTTGGAGGTAGGTATTACTTAATGCTGTCGTGACTACTTTATGGTTGAACTATATTTTTTTTATGCATTTGTCTCTGTAGCATTGCTTCAGAGTCTAGTATTTGTCTTCTATCTTTCTTCATTGATGTTCTCATGTACTTAAGAGGACAGATTCAAAATATGTGCTTGAGTGACACTGCGGCTGATACTGATGATGGTTTAGTGTCTCAATCTCGAGGTAACAAATAAATCTTATTTTCTAACAACTCGCGTCGATAGGTTGACCTATCCTTATCGTAGACTTTTTTTTTTCCAGAAACCCAAAGTTGGACTATTTTTGCTTGCAACCATTGCTTGTTAACTAGACAGGGAAAGAAATTTGGGAATCGCAATCCCCGGTGCTATTAACCATGTCCCATTTCAAGTCAGCTTGCATTTCATTGTTAGCTCATTGATGATCTAGTAAGTAGGAAAGCTCAAATCCCCACTTATTTTGCCTTTGCCATTGTCATATGAAACTCAAAGTGACTGGGTGGTGTGAGCGCTTTGCAAATAAATAGGCAGTCTTTGAGGCCAGCTAGATTGTGTTTTTGGGTGGGTGGATGACCAGGAAACCTTAACTATTCAGTTTCATGGGATAGCAGGTTTTCGTTTTACAGAGTAGTGGGTGCCTTTGGAGTAAAAATTTCAAAAGCCAGGATCGGCCAAGTATAGGTAACTGCCCTTTACATAGTATTTTTTAGAGCTCAGATGTCTCTTAAAAACTCAATTGTTTGAACAGTATTTTTTATGCTTGCTTGAAAATCTACTTCAGTGGACTGGAATCGGATGCACTTTAACTTGAAATGGTGTGGTACCTCGAGGTAACTTAAATCTATATGATATATCAAATAGCATATTTCTGTTCCAGCCTGCAGGAAAGACATGTAATCGGTTGAACTTGGATGGCAGAGTTGCCGGGGGTAAGTAAGGACCTGATGTGATTTGGGGATGTTTTGTGCATGGGAATGGGATATTAAAATCTGGCTGGTGCCATCTTATTGAAATTGAACAATGTCAGATTGGAAAATTTGTAATGACAATTTGCGGTTGGAAAGTTTTGCGACCTTGCATTGCTTGAACTAAACTAATGTTGTAATTCTAGCATATGGATTTTGTTTCATTTGCCAAGCGTCATATCATTTCGAAAGCTTATGATCAATACATTCCCTTGTACAACTTTCTGCTTGAGCTTGTCCGTGATTTGGTGGGGGTTTTTTTATTTTTTTAAAATTGAAAAGTGTAGGACGTAAGTTATTTATCATTTGTCACGTGTAAGCAGCTTCATCTTTTGTTAAAATTCCTTTTGCGTGATGGAAGGTCGTAATAAGCTGTTGCCAATGGCTGCATGCTTTAGCCCTTGCTGGCGCAGCGCTATTGATTTGTCTTTTGATGAGATTTGTGACAGCCGTGCAGAACTGTAACAGTTGGACTTGAATGTAAGAAACAAAATTTTATTTACACCTATTACTAGTCTGAAGGGAATTCAGACAGTGATTTCTTCAGCTTCAGCCAAAATTGTCTATGGAATTGCCGATTAATCTGCTCAAATAATTGCCAGCTCCGTTATAATAGATGATTCTGCGAGTTTGCACGTCTTTCTGCTGAGTATAAGCAACCCGGTGCCATACAAATAAGTTTGTCATGAAAAACTGTGTTAGTTACTCGACTCTGTTTGCTAGGAAAGTTTATTTTAGCTCGTGGTACAGAGGGCTTTTATCCATATCCTCTGTTTTTCCATTTCTTCCCTCGAGGGAGATGTGACGATTACATTGGGGTTCTACCTCGCTCTTCACCACAAAGTCCGGTATGACCGAGTTAAATCATCACCATTATTGTAATTATGCAACATGCAACAGTCAACAGAAGCTTTCATTGTACACAAGACAGGGCCTACAACTAGATAGCATACAAGAACATTAGTAACACAAGAAAACTAACAAGGTAACGGGGAGAAAAACAAGTCCAACCGCTTGTACACCTTACAGTATTTATCCATAAACGAATTTATATGTGGCTCTCGTTTTTAGTTTTTCATAGCTGCCAAACTCTGCCAAGAAAGCAAATGAATAACTTTTCATCAAATTCATCACTAACACCAACAGCAGCCATTAGAGTACTTCAACCATGAATGACACAGTGGACAGGCTGGTCATCTTTCTAGCAAAGAGAGATGGAATAGATAAGCTTGTCAAGACTTTCCAGTACGTGTCCAAGCTTGTTCGCTGGCAGGTAGAAGCCACCCATCCAGACGTTGCACGGAGATTCCAGCAATGGGAAGTTGCTTCTGGCCTTGGCAGGAAAGCCTTTAGAACCGGCAGGTTTCTCACCGGCTTCAATGCTCTTAGAAGAGGCCCTGGCTCAACCCCAACGTTTAAGATCCTAGCTGTTCTTGCTAATGCAGGAGAAATGGTCTATTTCTTTTTTGACCATTTTCTTTGGCTATCAAGAATTGGAACTCTGGACGCAAAGTTGGCCGGAAGGATGAGCTTCATTTCAGCATTTGGTGAGTCTTTTGGCTATATATTTTTCATCATAGCTGATTTTATTATAATAAAAGAAGGACTAAAAGAAGAGAGAAGGCTCTTAACTTCTTCAAAAGAAGATACTTCGAAGGATGCGACAGAGAGCCTAAGGAAGATCAGAGCAGACAGAGTGATGAGGTTGATGGCCGTCGCGGCTAACGTTGCGGATTTCATTATTGCTCTGGCAGATATTGAGCCCAACCCATTTTGCAACCATGCTGTTACTCTTGGTGTTAGCGGGTTGGTCTCCGCATGGGCTGGTTGGTATAGAAATTGGCCCTCGTAAGAGAAATTTCTCAAGTCACCGCTCAAATACCTATCTCCACCAAGACTTGAACATGGAAAAAGAAAAGAAAGAAAAAAAATTCCCATTCATGTTGTAGTAGCAATGTAAACTATACTCTTTTATGAGAAGATTTCTTGCATCTAAGTGCTCCATCTTATCATCTTATTGGTTTATAGCTTTACGATGAAACTTTCTCAAGTCGCAGTTCAGTTCAAATTCACAGCAGCCAAGTCTTCAAAACGGAAAAGTTTTCCTTTATGTTGTCGATCTGGAAATTGTACTTTCCTGTTATCATTTTGGAGTAACATGGTTTATGTCATTAGAGTTTGAGCCTTAGGGAAGTTGAATTGATTCAAATTTGTTAAAATTGCCATGTAAAACAGAGAGCGATCAGGTTCAATGAAAAAGAACAGGGAGAGATAGACCTGCATTGCCACTAAAAAGGGCAAATAAAAAAAAAACCTCAATTCCTTCTTATTTTAGCTGCTCTTGGCTTGCTTTTACCATCTTTATTTCTTGTTTCAAGTAGGCGAAAGCAAACATGATTGGTTAAGGGATTGTTTGGTGTCATTTTTTTTTCAAAACACATTTAAATAAGTCAAGAAAACTTTTTATTTTTATTTTCAGTAAATGAGAAAAGACACTGGTTTTCGAGACTTTTGAAAAACATTGGGAGTGATTTTTTAAGCTTTCAAAACTTATTTTTCACATTAGTAACCTATGATTTTAGTGCCCGTTCTAAAATGTAAATTAGATTGTTTTTCAAAGTGGTTTTTTCACTTAAAAATATATTAAAATAATTTTTTATATAATTTTTAAAAATTTATTTTTAATATAAACGCATCAAAATGATCAAGAAATATAAAAAAATTATTTAAAACTAAAAATTTTTAAAAATATAGTTGGATCACAATCTTTAATAGTTAGATGATGATTCAATTATTAACCTAATTAGTAATTATCACCCGAGTTTGGGATGTTAGGATGGCTTGGGATCGAGTCTTTGGCACTCACGGAATGAGCCAAGATTGAATCTAGGATCTTTGAGGTTCATGCAGGGACTGGATCCAGAGACTTAAAGCTCATCATAACCAGGTTGGAAGAGTTTCGAGTTCAAGTTGGGAATGGATTTTATTTTCTTTTTGGCATTGCTATTTAACAATGTTTTTTATTTTTTTTCAGTTTCAAATTAATTGTTTTATATTTTTGAATTATTTTGATATGATGATGTAAAAAAAAATTATAAAAAATTATTTTAATATATTTTTAAATAAAAAATAATTTAAAAATAATATCTATCACATTTTTAAATAAAAAAAATCTTAAATTAATAACCGTATGCTTGGGCCTAGATAAAGATTAGGTTAAATATGTTACGAGTCAAGATCAGTCCATTGAAGAATCAAGTCGGGATTGAATGAAGGATATAACCTTACCTTGAAACTTTGATTAACATGAACTATCTAACTAAATAAGTACATTTCTTTAAAAACATCAAAACGAAAAACTATCTAACTAAATAAGTTTTTTTTATATAAAAAATATAGAAAAAGAAAAAGAAGATGACATCGAAACGGCTCCTAAAAATATGATTTACACTTTGAGAAATTTATTAAGTTTCTCTAAATATGTGTGCCTTGAAAATCACCCAGAAAGTGTGCTTAGTTTTGGTTCATGTATAAGCTAGCTCGAGATACATCTTAACATTAAAAAAATATTAATAATTTTTTGTTTAAATCAGAACAAAAGTTAAATAATTATTTACTTTAATTTTATGTGTTATACTGATGGATGACGCATTTTTTTCTCAACATCAAATAAAAGTGCAACCGTTATTAATATTTTTTTATTATCAAGAAAAATTTTAGCTGCACATTAAAAAAAAATTATATGCATTTAATAAGATAAATTAAAAATTATATAAACTATTAAATGATAATATATATATTGATGAAATTGTTTTTTTTTAAAAAAAAAAGGTTTAAGTATTTGTTTTAGTTTGGAATTGGGCTCCAAAAATTTTAATTTGTTTGAATCATAAAAACTATATTTTATCTTGTCAAACTAATCATTAATTTAGTGTCAAAATCTATTATTGATATTGTGAGAGCTTTATATAGAGCAAACCATAATAAAATATCAAGTTCAATCTCAAGTCAATATGAAGATTAAAATGAAAATGAAAAAAAATCAAGTAAAAAAACAAAAAAAAAACATTATGGATAATTATTACAACATATAGTGGAGGATTGTGTTTGTGTTTTTTTTTTCTATGTTGCATCTTTATTATTTTTTTAATATTTTTTTATTTCTTATTTCTTGGTGTTCATTATTGTAATTGTTATTTCATGGTATAACTATGGTTAATTTTACAAAACTAAATTACAATTATTAAATAAAAAGTAAAAATACCCAACAAAGAAAATGAAAATGAAAAAAAAAGTTTGAAGGACCCGTCAAAATAATAATAATAAGGTGATTGGCTATTAATATAAATAATATTTCCACCCCAAATTTTTGAATATACAGTAGAATAGCAAGATATAATTAACAAGAATCATACTATTATGATTACTTATGAATAATTATTAATAGATAGCGGTGGTATAGGAAAACATATTTATATATGATTATTTATAATTAGTAATATTACTATTATAATTATTTATTAATTGATAGCGGATTTTTTTTATTTTACAAAACAAGCATCTATAATTACAAAACAATATTTCCTTAATTATTTTTAACATCAAAGATGTGTGCTTTATCCTCTGACTTTTTATATATAGACCTCGAGGTAAGTATTTTAAGGATTCATTAAATTCTTTTACAGGTCGATGATGGTCGAGGTGTACTTTAAAAATAGTTTGGAAATTGTTTTTTAAAGTGTAGTTTATTTAAAAATATATTAAAATAATATTTATTTTTAAAAATTTATTTTTAATATCATTATGATTAAAAAATACAAAAAAAATCAAATTTTTAATAGACACATGGCCAATCACATTACCAAATATGTTTTTAGTTTCAATTAATGTGAAATATGATATGATATAAGATACCTCTTTAATTTTTTATTTTTTTTAAATATGTATAATTTTTCTTCGAATAAAGGTTTTTTTATTTTTTATTTATTTTTATTATAACAGCTAGATAGAATTAACAAGTAATCTTACTATGATATCTCGAGCAATTAATCACCATAGAAACAAAAATATTTATGATTAGTTAAAATTAACGAGTAATCTTACTACCATGATTATTTATTAATGGATCTAGAACTATAAACACAGTTCCTCTAGCATCAAACAACCTGATTAGATTGAAATCCCTTGATAATAGAGATTAACACAATCCCATTCCCTGGAAGGTGCTCTTGTCCTTTTAAAGATTTATTTCACTGATTTAATTAAATCGTCTCGTGTTCAATAAATATATTGTAATTTTCTAGGACGGTGATATTCTTCTCCATCAATTGTTATCCACGCTCCTTTATTATTTCTATCGATACCAAAATATAATCTTGTCTAATAGTCATTTACATCACATAAATAAATCAAATACTAAAATAGCTTATTTTTTATTAACATTTTCGTAGATCCTATTTATTAAAAGCTTTCATCTGATTAAAAGCGTGGTTAGTGGTTACGGTTGCTTTTTAAAGTATTTTTTATTTATAAATATATTAACATGATATTTTTTTATTTTTTAAAAATTATTTTTAATATTAACATAATAAAATAATTTAAAATATATTAATTTAAAAAAAATAAAAAAACAAACAGAGCTGTGATTGTAGAGTACGCCGGAAGAAAACCAGCCACATGCCAAATATTGGTAAATTTATTACCACCAACTCACCAAGGACAGGTCAAACTGCAAGACCGTTTTTCCTGAGAGAAAACCAAAAGACAGATATTATAAACAACCACTGGAAAGATTTTTCTCTCGATACAAAACAGGATGGCGCAACACAAAAAATCATTTAAAAAAAAAATATTAGCACTTTCAATTATAATTTAAAAAATTTAGTGAAATAACATAGTTTATATATATTTCAATTAAAAAATATGACATTTATAACTTGTTATTATTTTAAATAGCAACATGAAAAAATTATTAAATAGGCATGAGAGAGAAGAGAAAGAAAAAAAAAAGATTTTATAGACACATAAAGTCCTGATTACAACACAACCATTATCTTTAGAAAGATTTCATCGAGATAAATCCAACAACAATAAAAAATATTATCAACGATAATTTGGGTGGGCCATACTTGACATAAAAAACAAGTGAGTCATCTGTTATCTTTGAACAAGTGTGGCATACATGGGTTATCGTTGTTGATCTTTCTTGATATCATTAAATTCATCTCATTGAAATATTTTTAATGCTACTAGTGATGTTATAATCAGAATTTTAGTGAATGTCTGTAATTTTTTTTTATTTCTTTCATTTTTTATATTCATTTAATAATATTTTTAGATATAAATATTCTAAATAACAACAAGTTATAAATATCACATTTTCAATCATGATATATATAAATTATGTTATTTCATCAATTATTTTTTTAATTATATTATCTCATAAAAAAAAACTAATAAGCAAAAATAGCCAAATAAATCATAAAATATGTAACTCAAGGGTGGGAGGCACGTGGCATGTTATGACAGCTGATTTGAATACGAAATCAGGGAAATAGCAATAACACCGCTTTCCCTGAATAATCCAGTCTCTCACAAATACAAAACGGGTTAGAAGTAGGGGGAAGTTGACCTTCTAATATCTTTACTCTGAAGCCCCCCACCCCACCTATTCCTCGATCCAAATGTTTAACAATCCTTCCCCCTTGCCCTTCACCAAATCTTCCATCTCCATCTCTTTTGGTAATTAATCCTTCGCAGATTTGGTTACCGTTTTCCCCTTCTTCTGCCCACATATATTTCTTTCCGTGTTCGTGTAGTGTTTGCTTCTAATCTCCCGAGTTTAGTGTTAGTCAAGGTTCATTTTTTTCTTCTTTAAAACAAGTTTGGTTTCTTTCTTGATCGGCTTCTTTTAATTTGCTTTTATCAGAGACTAAACAGAGGTTTCCTGGGTTTTGTGAGATCAGATGGCAGAAGGAAACGTTTCAAGATATGTGAAGTTAACAAAAGAACAAACTGGTGTAGAGGAGATTAAGCCTGGTGAACTAAATCAGCCCATTGAAGTTCCTCATGTCTCTCTCTCTCTCTCTCTCTGTTTTTTTCTTATTTTTCTTATCTCAAATTTTATCACCCTTTTGTTTCAAGTCTTGAGATTTAAGATATTTTAATGTTTCACTGTCATATGCGATTGTTTCAAAGTTTAGGATTTGCACCCTAAAAGGGTTTAGCTTTTCAACTTCGATCTGATGCTGTTGTATTTGCTTCTCTTGAGTCAAATTATCACGCGTTTTCTTATGTGCTTTTTGAATGCTCAGGCTGAATTTGTGTAAAGATTGGATCTTTTGGATCTCTGAATTTTTTAATTTTTGGTGAGGCAGTTGGAAGTTTGCAAATGTAATGAATGTGGGCAACCTTTACCTGAGAACTTTCAGCCTCCAGCAGACGAGCCTTGGACTACTGGGATTTTTGGATGTGCTGAAGACACTGAAAGCTGTAAGTTCATTTGTAATCTAGCATTATATAGTTTCAAATCAATGTTTTGTGATGTGGGTATATCATATTTGGATATGATATGTTCACAACTTTTCAGAGATGAATTGCTTCTGTTACTATGATTTATGAGGTACTTTATATTTTTATTGAAAGTTAGAATTAATGACATGGAGATATGAAACTAACTAACTTGATCTTCTTTTCCCTCAACTCAAACATGCATGAAATAAACGGTAATTATCTAGTGCATGTGATAAACCATAAATGGCTTTAGCCAAATTTGAGCCTGTGCTCATTGTGTGTGCTTGAAAGGAAAGTCATGGCACTTTTTCTTGAAGATCATGCTCTAGACAATATATGAACATTCCTTTCTTGATATATATCCTTTAGCTAATCGGGAACTTTATGCTCAACTC
This sequence comes from Populus trichocarpa, assembly GCF_000002775.5. Lineage (NCBI taxonomy): Eukaryota > Viridiplantae > Streptophyta > Magnoliopsida > Malpighiales > Salicaceae > Populus > Populus trichocarpa. Next base: position 13,140,213 of record NC_037287.2, on the reverse strand, counting down.
TGTGAGAAATAATTTTATCAGATCAGAAATTTTCTATTTGCACACATGGTAGCCCCGTTTATGATTTGAATGCAGGCAGTTCACTTGTTTCTGTTTTTTGTTGTTTCCTAAATAAATGATTTCTTTTGTTTTTTAATTTTTAATTTTCTTCTCATTTTTCTGAAATCCTTGTCGATATAAAATGGAGTTCTTTACTTTTTCTAGTGCAACTTTTCCCCTGGTGTTATTTCCCCATTGTTGTTAGCAGAGTAAAAATAGTTTTTCCCCAACTGTGGAACTTAGATGCTTGGATGCCATTTGAAACCCTTTACAGATTTTACTATAGGCACAGTTCAAATTTTCAATTCATTTCAAGAACATGGTTTTAGAAAATGATTTTGATAGACCAATTGACTAATGAGATTTTGGAAATTAATAGTTAATGTGGCCTTGTGTTTTTGCCACTTGCCGTAACCAATCAAACTTTCAGGTCTAATGAACTTCTCAATACTGAATAGGAACTCTATCCTGAAGTTATGATCTAGTAAAAAACTGAAAATAGTTGTTGATTAGAGTTTTATGCATTGAATTGGCAAATGCAATTTACAATTTTGAAACTCAAACATATATTTTTCTGTTTTCCCAGTTTTTTCTTTCCTGTTTGAAACAAAATATAATTGAATATGACAACGAAAGTTTCATGGATGATGTTAATATTTTTTTTTTGTCATAATTAACAATGTGGTAATGACATAGATAGGACAAGGCTCAATATTTTGAATTCACATCTTATTTGGAAAGGTGTGGTTGGCTGTCACAAATTTTTGCCGTTCCTTTGTGAAGTGGATGATATTGTCCTCCAGCAGCGTTATGCAATTGATTCTCTTGTAATTCTTAGTCTTATCAAAATGCGCGTCTCCTTTTAGGGTTTTAATTGCTTATTTATGCAAGGACTGATGGATTAATTCCTTCTTGTTTTACACCTGAAAAGGTTGGACAGGACTATTTTGTCCTTGTGTTCTATTTGGTAGAAATATTGAGAGCTTGAGAGATGATACCCCCTGGACTACACCATGCGTTTGCCATGCCGTTTGCGTTGAAGGTGGCATCGCACTGGCAGCAGCAACAGCTGTCTTCCATGGCATTAACCCAGACACACCATTTCTTATTTGTGAGGGTTTACTTTTTGCTTGGTGGATGTGTGGCATATACACTGGTCTTGTTCGACAGTCTTTACAGAAGAAATATCATCTCAAGGTAATCCCAATTTTCTCTATTTTCATGTTCATGTTATGAATTGAAGACAGTAAGGATCCTCAACACACTGTTAAGGTTAAAAAAAGCATAACATGAACATTTTGTAGATGCAGACAAGATGACTGCTTCTGGATTCCTTTAGTATTTTATGGGACCACTTAATAATTTTAGGAGTTGTAACACATGGAACACTGTAATTGTTGCTATTATTCCTTGAATGACTTTGGTATTTCAATGTGCTTTCCGATGGTGCAAATTACTTTTTTCAGCATACAAGTTTGTTTAGTTCATGATAAAGTGTGCTGCTGGAAGTTGATGTCAAATAACAAAAAATAATGAAATAGTCATCATATAATTTTTATGAACTTAAAGGATATTTTATTCCTTCATGATATGGAATTTTTTTTCTCCAATTCAAAGCTAATGATTTCAAAAGCACCGAAGTGCATTAAATTTTAAGCTTTTGCAAAAAGTTTGTCAACTGCTTTTCTCCAGTTAACCAAAATTATGCGGTCTGTGCTGCCAAACAATCAGCATGGCTTCCATTGTGCTACCTAATGAAGCCTTGATATTTTGAGGGTTGCTACAGTGCTGATGTTTTAGCATTGTCACATTCCTGACGCCTAAAGCATAGCCCCCCCCCCCCCCCAAACAAATGTTTAATTTTTACTGTTTACTGACTATTGTTTGGATTGCAGAATTCACCTTGTGACCCATGCATGGTGCACTGCTGCATGCACTGGTGTGCTTTGTGCCAGGAGCACAGGGAGATGAAGGGGCGTCTATCAGATAACTTTGTCATGCCAATGACCATCGTCAATCCTCCACCTGTTCAAGAGATGAGTGCCACCACTGAAAACCAGGATTCCACTCCATCCTCTGAAAAGAGCACCAGCTTGGAAATGCAGCCTCTGTAAAATCCGTTCATACAATAGTACTAAGGAAGCGAATTTGATCTTGAAACTAATTTTTTTGTTTTTACAAAGAATTTCGTTGCACAAGAAATTACTGTACCCCCTTGTGTATTAAAAGATTCAGAACAGTCATACAGTTTTACCCTTGTTGATACTTTTTTGTAGAGTAAAGTTTACTTTTGATTGATGAGGATGCATTCTCATTCAGCCTCTCTGTTTATACATCCATGTCCTTTGGACTTGGTGATATATATGTTAGTACCTCCTGGTTATCGTGTTGAACCAGCAAGAGTTGCTTCCACAGCCTCAGCCTCAGCCTCGGGTGTTAGAATATTGCGCATTTAGCTTTTTTTACAAGAGAATCTGTGGTTGAATTTGGTGATTGGTCAAGTAGTTGAGCATTTGATAAGCAGGTACCAAAGTAAAATCTCACATGGAAGGATTGATCATTGAACTAACAATCTACACGTCGAACACTCCACGAATTAACCGTATAGCACCGCTCCTTTTGGATGGTTGCTTTGCCATTCTTTTACATGAAGGAGCTCTGCAATGCCTCCAAAGTGGATGGAATCATGCGTATGGTTGGTGTTGCCGGCCCTCTACTTTCTGATTACTGAATAAATCAAACGTATTCAGTGGCCTAATAAAGAAAAGTAGGACCCACAAATGATAGACACGAGTTACTCTTATCACAGCTTCCAAAGCTGAACCATGGACTGTCCTAAAGCTCCCCTTCCCCCAGTCAGTTTCCATTATTTATCACTGTTAGGTCCTTTACCACTGCATGATCTCTCTATTATTTTGCGTAAAATGTAAGCCTGTTTCACTTATTTGTCTCTTTCAAAACCAGAATAAGGGGTGTTTCACATGGTTTTGCTTTTATTTTTAAATATTTTTTAAAAGTGTTTTTTTGTTTAAAAAAATATTAAATTATTATTTTTTTAGTAATTTTTAATGATTTTGAAGTATTTATTTAAAAATAAAAAAATATAATTTTTTTAATATATTTTCAAACAAAAACTATTTTAAAAATATTATATATCACAGTCCAACATTTACTTCGATTAAAACAAAATATTTGTCCTCCGTCAAGTCCTAAACGTTACTAAGGCTACAAACAAACTGCCCTAATACCTACCTATAATTATAATTTTAAAACTTAACTGGGGATCTACTTGAGATAAGAATTGAGTTACAGATAATACTTGAGTTACAGGTGAGAATCGACTAGTCAAATGAGGTTTATATATATATATAACATTATTTTAACAAAATTATGATTAAGTTTTGATAGTTACACCCGAATCAATCAGGACAACTTAGGTTTTTAACCAAGTAAATCAAGGTTTTTTTTTTCAATCTAAACTGTTCCACCCCATATCATTCAGGTACCCATATCTACCTGCTGATCCGGTACAGATTTTAAAACAATGCCTACAACTCATCTCTCTCTCCAAGACGTTGTGACTGTCCAGGCTTGTACAACTCTCTCTCTCGATCTCTCCCCAAGACATTGTGACTGTCCAGGCTTGTACAACTATCTATCTCTCTCCCCAAGACATTGTGACTGTCCAGGCTTGTTTCCATGGAGAGACCACAGTCAGAGACTGGAAGGAGGAGGAGAATGGAAAAGAATAAGGAAAGGGTGCAGTTCCTACCTCCTGGGCGTATGTTACCGGTGCCTCCCATGGTGGGGCCACCAGCAGCAGCAACCAATGAAGTGAGGCTAGCAGCAATAGCTGTCGAGTTGAACATACGGCTGAGATCAGCAGACATGCCTGGTGCAATGCAAGAGCATGCATTTAGGTTCAGTAGAGCACTCCTTGATGCTAATAATCTCGAGAGCAAGAATCCCAATCCTACTCATATCGCCATGAGTCTCAAGAAGGTATGGAGATTTTCCATGGATTCGACCTTGATGATTGTACATAAAATTTGCTTCTAATACAGTCCAAGTTTTTTTTTAAGCATAGTTCCAAATATGGCATCATTCTGATTAATGAACAGGGCATCTATTGATACTGCATATGAATGAACACTTCAATTTGTTGGTGGAAGAACAGTAAATCTCCCTATCATAAGTTTATTACAAGACTTGATAGCAAGCAGAGAGGCACAGATAGGTCAAGTAACCATACCCCACCTCTTCTCTATCCCTTCTAATCATGTTGATTCATGACATGAAAGAAGGTTGTCCCACTAACTGTACTCATGACTAGTGAGAGTACTCATAGCACCCGAGTAATTTTTCAGGAAAATCTACGATGACTGTTAAGTTGAGATTTAATTAACAAAAATAGTATTATGGTTGCCAAGTTATTTATTATTATTATTATTATGGAGCTTATAGCTTTGTTGTTTTTGTTTAAAAGCTTGCAACTTTATTAACTTTTTCAATAACACATCAATTCCTGATGTAAAAGATTTTAGTTTTTTGTCATTGCACTAAACAATGTATCTTGATTTCCATACCGATTATACCATTGATTTTGTTTGAAATTTTTAGACAACTGCGCCCTATGTGTTCAAACCTTGTTGAAATTTTATTAACGTGGCTGGGTTGACAACAACCAAAAGTATTTATGTAATTGACCTTAGTTGACTTGAACTTTTTCTCCCCTGCCTCTTTTCTTAGCAATTCGATCCTTGCAAATGAGCATATACAAGGAAGTTTTGGCACTGCTGTTGTTCATTAGTCCCTTGCCTCTTTTTTGTTTCCTTTTCCTTTTCTTTTTCAGGAGTTTGATGCAATGTATGGCATCGCATGGCACTGCATTGTTGGCAAGAGTTATGGGTCATTTGTAACTCACTCAAGTGGTGGATTTGTTTATTTTTCCGTGGACAACCTCTCCTTTCTTTTCAAGACCGAGGTCCAACCAGTGAAGAGGCCACCTCCATTGCGCAAGCTCGAGGCATAAAGTGGTCTTGCTAATTAAAAAAGTCTGCTTGAATTTTAGGTGCATGAATCTGCATTTTATGGACAAGGAGTAGGTTATGCCATGACTTATATTTAGGAACTTTTGTAAATTCAGTTCTGATGCTGTTTTAATTACTCTTTTCCTTTACTTTTCTTTGTGGTTTTAGTTTTTCATCGCAAGTAGCTAGATTTAGTCTCGAATAACATTAAAATATTGTAAATCCTATTTTAATTTGGATTCGGGTCTTACTATGTATTGGATTACCATACAGGAAAAACTAAGAACTACCTAAAAATTTCACAAATTACACTCTTTATTATAGTTTATTTGATCAGGATAACATTAGTTTCTCTCTGCTAAAGAAATATGAAGAACGATAAAGACAGTTTGCCAATTTCCTTCATGGCTATAGAGGCTGGTGATCTTGAAGGTGGCACAGAACCATGCAGAAGCAACTCTGCTTCTTCTTATACAGACACTTTTGCTGATTATATTTCTTCTTCCAGCTCGAACTCATCAAGTGTAACTGCTTATTGGGAATCCTGGAACTCTTCTTTAGAATGTGTTGATTTGGGATCAGAAACTGTTGTAGACAAGGAAGTTGTAACATGGGAGACCAAGATAAAGAAAGGAGATGTGGAGTCTTATAAGGAGGAGAGACAGAGATCAGGAGCTCCCTCTAAAGTTATGGCTTGTTTCAACTTTCTGTGGCTTCTATTCTGCGCTTGATAGGATTCTATAGGTTCTCTTTTCTAATTCTGTTCCGATTAGTCTCGACAAACTGTGGTTCCTTGTCCAGTTTAATTACTGGCTGTTCTGTCCAGGATCTCAGGCTTTAGGGTTTTTTTTTTAAAAGACAATTTTATGCCAGTTAGGTTATTTCTTTCTGCTTTCGTGGCTAGCCGCTGGCCAAATTTTTGCATGTTTTTTTTTTCTCGTATTTTCTTTTTGCACATATATATAAGAGTCAATATCCGATACGGAGATGAATCCTGCTGCTTCCAAGCTAACAAATCCTTTTCCCTGTAAGATAAGGAACAAGTGGCGAATGTGTATAAATAACTATAGGCTGACTATGCATAGCCCTATTAATATTTGCGTCTCAGATATTAATAAAAACATGGCAAGAGGAGGTCGCAGCTATGGAGGTGAATGTGGATCTGCTGGTGGTGCTCGTTTTCGTGAAGATTATACTGATTATCGCCTATTTGATGATGAACTAGGAGCGCAACCGATGAAACAATTATTTTCTTTATTCCATGACGATAGCATTGCGTATTCAGATAATGTTCCATTGAGCAGTATTGATGGTGAAGCTGGTGGCGCTTCTCCTTTTCCTACAAACTCCAATGATGCTACAAACAAGAAGGAACATGGAATGTGGTCTGCCTTTATGCAGTGTTTCGAGTTCTTAAATATTTTTAGCCGCTGATCAATTATTTAATGGAGAGGAAGAGAACATGTCTTTGCTCCCAATTCCCTCTTATATTTGTTAAGAGTACTCTTTATTTATTTATATTCTGCTCAAGCTATTGATGGGGAACGCTAATTTGATTTCATGGATCGTGCATGTCCAATGGTTTATGTTGAATAATAGTGTTTTTCTTTTAATTCTTGTTCATCTTACACATGAACTAAGTTTTTCTTTCTTTCTTTCTACTTGGGTGACTGTTTTCTTTCTTCTTGTTGCTATTGTTCTCTTCGCATAAAGCACTGACTGGTTGAATATGAAGTTCACTTTATTTTTTCTCAGCAATATGATATTTTTTGTCCAAATCCCATGCATATTCAGACTAAACTTCTCTTTAGTTGGGTCTAGATTCAAACTATCTATGCTCACGGCCTTTCTTTGGATTCAAAATCGGAGAACATAACGTGAGAAGACAGTCCATTTAACCCCGAGTCGATATTTAGGGTTTGTTTTATAAAACAGAGGATCATACTTGACAATTATTTTTTTTTTTTTTAAAATTCCCTTCTCTGATATATAGAACTGCATGTATATATAGAACTGCATGTTATTGACACTGAGGTTCAATAATTGGGACTAAAATTATTTTAGACCAGGACAATTGTGTTATGTTTAAAAATAAATATAAGTTGATGTGGGGAAATTTTCGCAAATACAAAGGGTGGCCATTGTATGAACTGCAGATCACGAGTATACTACCAATGGAATTCTACCACGGTGTAAATAGCGGTTAATTTTTTAATCATGGGCTTGCAACCCTGAACAGACGCACACGTATATGAACATTGTTGGAATCTTTCTATAACTGCTAAAACGAAAAACACAAAGGGTTTGCCATTTCTCTTTTAATGCATAACTGCTATTCTGCCTTGGAAAAATTCCGACTTCAATTTCTTGTCTTGGCAATATGTTGATATTTGGTAAAATGGCTTCAACATCACTGACTGCACGTTTCAAACAATCAGTTACTCCCGCTTCTCTTAGGGCGTATCTTGCAGAGTTCATCTCCACTTTCTTTTACGTGTTTGCAGTTGTAGGATCTGCCATGGCTTCAAGTAAGTGTTGAATAGCAACTTCTATTCTGTTTAGTGAAAAGGGTTTGGCTTGATTGTCCATGTTTCTTGCTGTAATATGTCGGTCTAAATGATCCTTTTTTGTTTTTAATTAGTAATGTTCTTTTTTAGTGAGACAAGAACATGTAAAATAGAAATTTAGAGCCATTTGTCAATTTTGCTACGCTTTTGTTTTGATAACATATAAACAGAACTGGCTGGTTATGAATTAAGCATAGTTGTCGACTACTGTGGTTTGGTTCTAACAACACGATGAGGCACATTCAAAATATTGATCAAAAGGCATGATTTAGTTTTTCTACAGGTAGAGAGTTTACAAGTTTTAAGGTTGATGTTTGATTTTGGCATGTGTCAGGGAAATTATTGCCAGACGCAGCAGCAGATCCATCCAGCCTAGTGATAGTCGCAATTGCGAATGCTTTTGCACTCTCATCGGCTGTGTACATTGCTGCAAATGCCTCTGGAGGGCATGTGAATCCTGCTGTCACATTTGGCATGGCTGTTGGAGGACGCATTAATGTGCCCACTGCTCTATTCTACTGGATTTCTCAGATGTTGGCCTCTGTTATGGCTTGCATTTTCTTGAAAGTGGCCACCGTAGGACAGGTGATAAAATCCGCTCTCAGTTAATGCAAGATAGATTGGATAGGATCCTTTAACCGATTGCAGCTTTCTTGCACTAATAATATTTGCTTACCTTTTCTTGCACTGCACCATTACTAAGATGCAACTTCTATTCTGTAATTTTCTAGCATGTTCCAACCAACACAATTGCAGAGGAAATGACAGGATTTGGAGCATCCCTGCTAGAAGGTGTGATGGCATTTGGCTTGGTGTACACTGTTTACGCTGCCGGAGACCCTAGACGTGGTTCATTGGGCGCCATTGGACCTTTGGCAGTAGGTCTTACGGCAGGAGCCAATGTCTTGGCTGCAGGACCCTTCTCAGGTGGCTCAATGAATCCAGCATGTGCATTTGGGTCTGCAGTTATTGCTGGGAGGTTAAAAAACCAGGCTGTTTATTGGGTTGGACCGTTGATTGGAGCCGCAGTTGCTGGGCTTCTCTATGATAATGTTGTCTTCCCTACTGAAGCTCCAGATTCTCTGAGGGGGGTTTCAGATGATGTTGGAGTGTAATTGCAGTTTGCTGTCATGGACACTTTGTTCTTATTGTAATTCTAAGTGGTCACAGTGTTCCTAGTTAACCTCTAATTATAATTATTATTAGTGTTATTTTTTAAAATATTTTTTGTTTGAAAATATACTAAAATAATATATTTGTTTTATTTTTTTAAATATTATTTTGATATTAACACTTTTAAATCATCTGAAAATATTTTAAAAAATAATTTAAAGTGAAAATAAATAAATTTTAGTCAACCTAATCCAATGGGCCTATCATCATACAATTAACCTCATCAACGATTGAGATCACTCCAAGCTTTTTACACAACCTCATGTGATTCTAGTACCCAGTACACAATAAACAAGTCTCTCCCACAATTAACCGCATGATCATCATCAAGTCCGTACTCTCTTTCATAAATTTAAAACATTTCTCTCAAATTTGATATGGAAGCCGGAGTGAATTGAAAAATATTTTATATTGACTTATGTTTTAGTATTTATTTATATATTATCAAAAATTCATTTTTTTAAAAAACATTTTCCATAAAACAAAAATACCCAATCGCATGGTAAAAAATCCAGATTCTGCACGGGCCTGGTTGATAACATTGTTGAACAGTCCAGTGCATCAATGATCGAACCAGGCCCAATTAAACATTGGAAAAATATCATTTTTCCCGCTTCTTTCAGAGAGAGGCTCCTCTAAAATTCAAAACAATCAAAATCCCTCCCTCCCTCCATCCAAAAAACAAAAACAAAAATCTCCACACAAACAAACTCTCCATTTCTCCCCAACCCCAACTCACCCACTCCCCGGCCTTGTCATACTGGAACCCTAAAATTTTCCCAAGCGTTTTCAATTTCAGGGGTTCTCATTTTCAATTACGAATGTATATAAAGGAGATATGTTTAGAGGGGTTCAAATCTTACGCAACAAGAACAGTAGTACAAGGATTCGACCCCTTTTTCAATGCAATTACGGGGCTAAATGGGTCTGGCAAGTCGAATATTCTGGATTCAATTTGTTTTGTTTTGGGTATAACTAATTTGCAGCAAGTTAGGGCATCCAATTTGCAGGAGTTAGTGTACAAGCAAGGACAGGCAGGGATTACTAAAGCTACAGTGTCAATTGTGTTTGATAATTCTGACAGGAATAGGAGTCCTCTTGGGTATGAAGATCATTCAGAGATTACAGTTACTAGACAGGTTAGTTTTCTTCAAAAATCACATTGGTTTGCTAAATTAAGGGTTTAGAATTTGTGGGTTTTGCGAAGAATTGGTGAGAGAAAGGTAATGTGTTGCTTAAATTTTTGTTAGAGGCAAGAGAAATGTTTGGTTTGTATTTATGTAGCTACACATTTTTCTTTTATTTTAAAGTTGGCTTTTGATGGCGTTGGGAGGTTGCTCTGTTTTAATCGTAGAATATAATGGTTCGGTATGTTCCCTGAGTGTTCTAATTGAACGGGTCTGATTTGTTTTTGTTTCTATATTGAATTTAATGTTGCTTCTGATTATTATAGCAATGGTAAATTTACATATATTTCTGTCCTGGTGTGTTTAGCAATTGCTTCAAAAAGACTGAACTAGAATGTTTAACTAAAGTGTATAATATACTATAGACCTAAGAATGGCACTATAAGATACAGTGGTTATTGAGCTAGGCCTGCAAAAAGAGAAACTTTTTATGGTCCTGATTTTTTGAATTTAATCCAACTTGTTTGCTTTGACAGCGCTGATTTTATATGTGAAGGACTTATATATTTGTATCTGCAGATTGTGGTCGGTGGAAGGAACAAGTATCTGATCAATGGAAAGCTGGCCCAGCCTAGTCAAGTCCAAAACCTTTTTCATTCAGTGCAGCTGAATGTTAACAATCCACATTTTCTCATTATGCAAGGACGCATTACTAAGGTCTTGAACATGAAACCTCCAGAGATCTTATCAATGCTTGAAGAGGCTGCTGGGACAAGAATGTACGAGACAAAAAAAGAGTCTGCGTTGAAAACTCTAGAGAAGAAGCAGAGCAAGGTGGATGAAATTAATAAGCTTCTCGACCAGGAGATACTGCCAGCTTTGGAGAAGTTGAGGAAGGAGAGGATGCAATATATGCAATGGGCCAACGGAAATTCTGAATTAGATCGACTCAAAAGGTTTTGCATTGCTTATGATTATGTTCAAGCAGTGAAAATTAGAGACAGCGCCGTTGTTGAGGTGGAACATATGAAGGGAAAAATTGCTGAGATCGACACTAGTGCAGAACAGATGCTGGTGGAAATACAGCAAAAGGAGACGGAAATATCAAAATTGGCTGCTGAAAAGGAAGCCAGTATGGGCGGGGAAGTAAAAACTCTGTCAGAGAACGTAGATGTGCTTGCTCAAGATCTTGTGCGAGAGGTATCGGTTTTGAATAATAAAGAGGATACTTTAAGGAGTGAATGTGAGAGTGCTGAAAAGGTGATGGGGCAATCTTTGCTAATTCTGATGTTTATTTTTATATGTCTAGCTTTGTATATTTGCCTCTAGAATTTGTTCAAGTTTTTCTCCTCTTCTTTTGCTTTTTTAAATGACCAGGCAGTTTTCATATCGCATTTACATTTAACATCTTGATGCTTCCAGATTGTTCACAGTATTGAAGACTTAAAGCAGTCTGTTGAGGAGAGGGCTGCTGCAGTTAAAAAGTCTGAGGAAGGAGCAGCTGATCTCAAAAGGAGAGTTGGAGAACTTTCCAATAGTTTGGAAAACTATGAGAAGGAATACCAAGTCAGTATTCATCCTTGCTTTTTTAGTTCATTTTGCTCCCTATAAATAGATAGCCACTGCATCTGACCAGCAAAACAAGTCATGGATTGAGAGTTTTAGTTGCTATGGATAGGGTGTGCTAGCTGGGAAGAGCAGTGGTAGTGAGGAGAAATGCCTTGAAGATCAACTGGGTGAAGCAAAGTATGCTGTTGGAAATGCTGAAACAGAGTTGAAACAGTTGAAAACAAAAATTAGCCATTGTGAGAAAGAGCTGAAAGAGAAAACGCATCAGTTAATGTCAAAGAATGAAGAAGCTGTTGCTGTAGAGAATGAGCTTAGTGCTAGAAGGAAAGATGTCGAAAATGCTAAATCAGCGCTGGAATCTCTTTCATATAAGGAAGGCCAGATGGAAGCTTTACAGAAGGTCTGCATGCTCCCCTTATCCCATTTCACCTTCAGGACCTATAAATTACCTTACAGTTGATGATTATGTTAATCAAAACTTTTCTTCAGGATTGTGCATCCGAATTGAAACTAGTGCAGAAGTTGAAAGATGAAATACGAGACCTTTCGGCGCAGCTATCAAATGTTCAATTCATATACCGTGATCCCGTGAGAAACTTTGATAGGTCGAAAGTAAAAGGCGTGGTAGCTAAACTAATTAAAGTAAATGACAGCTCCACAATGACTGCCCTAGAGGTCAGTAATGCACATATCATATACTTGGTTTTGTCACAACAAACTTGTACGAGTAGTAACAACTCTTACTTGAGTTGATTTTCAGGTTACTGCAGGTGGAAAGTTATTTAATGTTGTTGTGGACACTGAGAGCACTGGAAAGCAACTTCTTCAAAATGGTGATCTCCGTAGAAGAGTGACAATTATCCCCTTAAACAAAATTCAATCCCATACTGTACCCATTAGAGTTCAGCAGGCTGCTGTTAGATTGGTTAGTTGTTGCTTTCACCTCCTTTCCATGATTTGGTGCCATAGTCTTTTTCTCCTTTGTTGATTTTTATCATTGTATCAGGTTGGCAAGGAGAATGCTGAACTGGCACTTACTTTGGTTGGCTACGATGAGGAATTGAAGGTATATCAGCCCAGGCCTGCTCATCAAGTCAAGTGTGTCCACTTCATGCTTCTCATTCATAGTTTGTTGGTTATACTGAGTGAATAAGATCAGCAAATTATTCATGCTGTGATTGAGCTGTATGTTGCAATTATTCATACAAAATTTTCTATTTACCTTTTGTCTGAACCTGAATTTCCTTTTCTTTGGTATTGTTTTCCTACTGTTGTTGATTTTTGCTGCAGACTGCTATGGAATATGTTTTTGGTTCAACATTTGTTTGCAAAAACATTGACGCTGCAAAGGAGGTATGCTCATCTTTGTCGAAGCACTTATCTAGATTGTTTGAATGTGTGAGAATCATTTGGGGGGCAGGGGTGCTCAGTGACTTTGTCATAACCTTAACAATTTACAACCAATATATTATAACCTTAAAAATTTACAATCAGTATCCTAAACTTAGTCCACTACCAATGAGTTCCTGCAACTCTGTTTCTTAGGTGCTTATAATTATAGATACATCTTTCTTCCCCTACTTTCTCACTGTAAACTTCACTCCAATCTTTCTTCAGGTTGCTTTTAGTCGAGAAATCCGCACTCCTAGTGTCACTCTTGAAGGCGATATCTTCCAGCCAAGTGGTCTTTTAACTGGTGGAAGTCGCAAGTAAGTTGCTTTTTAGCTTACATATATAAACATGAAGAGGAAACCCTCTTTCTTCTGCTTGTTATCACCAAAACTTTAATTATTTTCTTTATTAATTTGTTTGCTCCATCAAACCACAGCTATTACTTATTAAATTTTGCATCAAATGATTCCTCAAGTTTATACACTTTCTTTTTGTAACAGGGGTGGTGGCGATCTGTTAAGGCAACTCCATGAATTGGCAGAGGCTGAATCAAATCTCACACTACATCAGAGAAGGTTATCTGAAATAGAAGCAAAGGTAGAGTTACATCCCCTTTCATCACGTGTAAGAAGGAAAGGGGTAGGAGAGAGTCATTGTGCTCTAAGATATTTTTTCTCCTTTGTTCAACATGTAAAGAACTTCATGTGGCATCTATCTGAAGTGATCAATATGCATATTGATGCATCATGTGCTTGTGTTGAATAAAAAATATTTGGAAACTTTTCCTCATAAAATGTTGATACAAGTTGCTCCATGAAATGCATTCTGATATGATACCAATGCTGTAAATCAACTCTACTCTCCAACTACGTTGGAGTATTTGTTTATTATGAGCAACATTTGAGATTAATTCTGTAATGGATACATGGAGAATCTGATTTGTACTCTGTTTTCCTTGGTTATTTAATAACACACCTTTCATATCATATGTAACAGATTCTGAATTTTGACTTGCAAGATTCATGTAGCTTTTGCTGTTTGATTTTCTTACTATTTCAATTTCTTTATTGGCTTCTTTTCATCCTAAAATTGCAGATTACAGAGCTCTTGCCGGTCCATAAAAAGTTTGCGGACCTTAAAAAGCAGTTAGAGCTTAAGCTGTATGATCTTTCATTATTTCAGGGCAGGGCTGAGCAAAACGAGCATCATAAGGTTTGTAATTTCTCCTCCTTGATAATGTGTCTAACTGGTTTATTCAGTCATTATTCTGCCCCTTCTGTTTCCGCGACTAAGTTCACTTACAATTTTTTGGTTCTTGTTTGTTGGTTTCTTTTGTGGGGTAATAGCTTGGAGAAGTAGTAAAGAAGATTGAACAAGAGCTTGAAGAAGCAAAGTCTGCAGTCAAAGAAAAACAAATTTTGTACAATGAGTGTGTTAATACAGTGTCAATGCTTGAAAAATCTATCAAAGAGCACGATAATAATCGAGAAGGCAAGCTTAAAGACTTGGAGAAACAAATTAAGGCTACAAAAGCACAAATGCAGTCAGTTTCAAAGGACCTCAAGGTAAATTTTAATATTGCTGATCTTTTACTAGACATTTCATGGTGGATCCGTGAATTATTGATTTGAGCTGGATTTGAAGCAGCATACGCATTTTGATAAAGAATTTACAGCACCGCTTGGGCATGGGATAGTTGAAAAGATTGAAGGACACTTTTTTGGATGGAGGAAATGAAACTTTTTCTCGCAACTGTATCCTGAATCCTACATGTGCTGTCTTTGTTAGTTTAGTTCAATTCGGTATGATTCCTTAATAGCTCTTTAACATTTTGTGCACTTTCTTGTTAATAGGGGCATGAAAATGAAAGGGAGAGACTTATCATGGAACAGGAAGCAGTCATGAAGGAACATGCATCTTTGGAGAGTCAATTAGGTGCTTTGAGAGCACAAATCAGCTGTCTTAATTTGGAATTAGAAGAACAAAAGGCCAAGGTAAACTTGGTATCTGATTCGGTAAACTTCTCAGTGTTTGGTGTACGAGTTATTGCAACGTGCCTTTCTTGCAGGTTGCTTCCACGCGCAATAATCATGATCAGGTTCAATCTGAGCTCAATGCAATCCGTCTAAAGATGAAGGAGCGTGATTCCCAAATTAGTAGCATTCTCAAGGAGCAGCAAAAACTTCAACATAAACTGAGTGAGACTAAGCTTGACAGGAAGAAGTTGGAGAATGAGGTAATTTGTTTATAGCCCTTCTTATGTACTGTCTACATTGTGACATTTTATTTATGCATTTCTCTATTTATGCAATAGGTGAAGAGAATGGAAATGGAGCAGAAAGATTGCTCTATGAAGGTGGACAAATTGATAGAGAAGCATGCCTGGATTGCTTCTGAGAAGCAGCTATTTGGGAGAAGTGGGACTGATTATGATTTTCTGTCACTCAATCCTAGTAAAGCAAAGGAGGAACTTGAGAAATTGCAAGCAGAGCAATCAGGGTGTGTAACTCAAACTTTTCAATCTATGATTAATACTCTTGTTACTACTGTTGTGTTAAAACTAATATTGCTATCTTTTGTTTCTCAAGAACATTTTTTTCTTAGCCTGAGACCTCAAACCTTTTGATTCTGTTTCACATTGCTATTATTATTTGCAGACCAGAGAGCTGATCATTTTTTTCCTGTTGTATTGTTCACTGTAATGAAGGCTCGAGAAAAGGGTGAACAAGAAAGTTATGGCAATGTTTGAAAAAGCAGAAGACGAGTACAACGATTTGATGTCAAAGAAGAACATCATAGAGGTTGTTTACCCTGAATATAAAAACATTGCTGTATATTAGCTTTTCTATACTTGTGCTAATTTTGCGTTTACCAGAATGACAAGTCTAAAATAAATAAAGTGATTGAAGAGCTAGACGAGAAGAAGAAGGAGACTCTCAAAGTTACTTGGGTTAAAGTGAATAAGTAAGGTTTCTCTCACTATGCAAGATTTCCTGCTTCTGATAGTGTTTTAATTTTATACCAGCATCAATTGTTTTTGTTGTTTACGATGGATGTTCTGATTCTGGATTTTACAAAATATGGCCATGCACATGCTTATAAATTTTCAATCTTTTTCAGTGACTTTGGATCTATCTTTTCCACCCTATTGCCGGGCACCATGGCAAAGCTAGAACCTCCCGAAGGTTGCAGTTTCCTAGATGGTCTTGAGGTTCGTGTTGCTTTTGGAGGTGTCTGGAAACAATCGCTGTCTGAATTAAGTGGAGGTCAACGCTCTCTGCTTGCTTTATCTATAATCTTGGCATTACTTCTCTTCAAGCCAGCTCCACTTTATATTCTAGATGAGGTATATTTAACTCGAATCATTATTTTATTGGCCCTTGGAGAATTCCCATCTTATCTTGTTTACCCTTTTAGACATGTCGAATGTATTATTAAATATATGGTTATATTATATTAGATAACTCCACACTTAATCGACTTCCATAATAGGTAATGGAAGAGAAAAACTTCTCTGAGGTGGTTTTGTTGACTAGAATTTGAAAGGCACTCAAATGCTTGTGCACGTAAAAAACGCACAAGCACAGAAAGAAACTCATGTTTTTCTACGCCGAGCTATTTTATGGAATTATTTTGGTTTTATTTTTTGTTCGCATCATGCTTTCTAAATAGATTTTAGTAGAAAGCTCATACAAGATTGATTTGCCATTGATCCAATTCTTGAGGTTGTTGACAGGTCGATGCGGCTCTTGACTTAAGCCACACACAGAACATAGGGAGAATGATCAAAGCTCACTTCCCACACTCCCAGGTCCAGTGGTTCTCTTCTGTGTTAAATGATAAATGAAACAAATTCTTAACAGTGATAGTGCATCAAATTTGGGTGACAACATGCCATCGTGCAAAATTTCTTTCCTGAAATTCATCTTTATTGTTAAGCCTATCGCACTATGATCTATTTTTCTTAAACTTTCTTTTGGATTGTATCTTGTAGTTTATCGTGGTTTCACTAAAAGAAGGCATGTTCAACAATGCTAATGTTCTTTTCCGGACAAAATTTGTGGATGGTGTTTCCACTGTACAGAGGACTGTTGCCGCTAAGCAGAACTTGTGATTGCTTTAATATGGTCAGGTTCTATTGGTATATTGCTGCACTAGCATCTAATATTAATCTTTTATCGTTTGTCGGGGATCTTATTATTTTCATTTGACGGTGCTATTGATTATATTTGGACAGGTAGTGTGACACCAAGTTCCAAGATTTTTTCAAGAAAAGTGAGAAGTTTCTACCTTTTAAAATTCTTCATTTTGAAGTCGTGTTGTTTGTATTGTAATTAAATGTCACATTATAATATTGATGTTAAGCGCTTGCCTATCAGTCAAGCAACTGTCAAACTAAAATCTGTACTAGATGATTCACAGGATTTAGAAGCTTTTCTATTCATTTTATTTATGTATTTGGATTACGGTGCTTCCGATTACTACATGAATATATTGTATAGTTCATCCACCATTGACAAAACTGAAATTGGAGAACTACTACTTCAGTGTGATCCCTAGTAAGGGTTGATGAAATGAAAAAAATAATGATGATGCATGCATATTTGCTTTCTCCCTTATTGCTTGTGTCCTGATGATTCAAACTTATGTTTGTTATGTTTATACAGATGGTTTTTCGTTTAACTTGCCAATGGAGACTGCTGGGGCCTAAGCTGTGAATCATGCCACTGAAGCTGATTGAAATGGTGATATTTCGTTTCAATGGCCCATGGTACAATGTTAATTGTGAAAACATCTCGTTCTCATGCATGTTAATCTGTAGAATGTTCTATTATGATACCTCATAACATATACCGTTGACTAATGGCATTTTGACTAGTATGTTTTAATGTTGAAGCTAATCGGTTAACAATTAGGAGTTTGGGATGGTAGTGACTAGTGCCATAGATGAGATGAAACTCTGTTTGACTGAATTATTTCTTTTGATCAAACTGGACATAGTCATCATCTCCAGCATCAACCAACGAGTTTGCTGTACCACTAAACTTTAGCAGATGGATAAATTGGCTTGTCGTTGGAAATTGAAGTTGCATTCAAATTGGCTAATCTATTGGAAACGTGTTTGTAAATTTCAGTTGGTTTTACCTGTCTCTTCGTACTATTGGTGGTTCAGAGTGTAAGAGTTGAAATATAGAAGTAGAAAGGTTGGAAAAGATGGAACCCTGTTGGTTTGCACTTTCATACTAACCTTAGGCTCTATCTGCGTCGTTTCTTTGTATCTGCGTGCATGCATGGGTGATGAATACGCCACAAACCAGTTTCATTTCATTATAGTTGTAGTAGTTCCCTAGATTTTGGCAGGCTTAGAACTTTTATGCGTCTCATAATTAACCCGGTTTGCTGTAACAAGGCCCTATCAAGTATCAACCCCTACTACATATAAAAAATGTAGGCAAGCCCATTGCTGATGATATTTCATATTGGAATTATAGGACACAGAAATACCCATGTCTGCTCAGGATTGAACTAGCCTCTCAATGCATCAATTATTTTTGGGGATGCTTAGGCTGTTAGGCATCCATTTTCCCCGTGCAGTTGTTGAGTGTTTCAAGAATGGTTTTATATTAACACTCCTTTTAAAATGCAAACCCTTTAGATGTGAAATCTGCATGAACTTTTCACTACTACGTGTTGAAAATCTTAATTTAATTAGACGAATAAAATTCATATTAAAGAACTTCAAGCTTTTGGATAAGACTGTAGGAATGATTTTATATTTTTTCTCAACAGTTTTCCTCGCTTGCCGCCGAGGCTTTTTTTTTTTCTTTGTTGACATTGTCATGTGTACATATTGTTTTCTTGATGAATTCCCTAGCAGATTTTTTTCTCACCATGAGAAATTTGGGGCTTAACACTTGTTCCATCAAGGTGTGAATGCTAAAACGAGTTCACGAGAAACAGAGTTAAATATGGCATCTGGATTGAATGCGTCAAATTCTAATTCAACCGACCAATTCTAAGGTTGGCAGAGAAGGGTTCCTGATGGAGATTTTTAGCGTCTTTTCTTGTGCGAAAGGAAACCAAGGCTGCCAACTCCACTCTCTTTCCCACTGCGTTACTTTTTTTTTCCC
Source organism: Populus trichocarpa (assembly GCF_000002775.5). Taxonomy (NCBI): domain Eukaryota; kingdom Viridiplantae; phylum Streptophyta; class Magnoliopsida; order Malpighiales; family Salicaceae; genus Populus; species Populus trichocarpa. Next base: position 13,121,185 of record NC_037287.2, on the reverse strand, counting down.
TCCCTTCCAGGAATACAACAAGGGCATCAATTCTGTGAAAAAGTCGCCAAAATTTTTAATCTTCAGTTTTTGTACATTTCTATCGAAATCATCATGCTTTTAGGCAAAAAAAACTATCTCATTACTTCGAACGAGAATCATTCTAATTTCACAAAAAGACACTTTACAGGGAATCAAGAGCAAATCTAAAGGAGTCCATGAAAATACTGTTTATACACACACAAGTCATTATGGATTTGCACTGGTTTTTTGATCCTCGGATTTTTTATTATTTAATTATTTTTGTTCATGTAGTCCTTCGATATTAATCCTTTGATAGTATTCCCGTTCACTCTTAAGAAACTGTTTGTCGGGCTTGTAGCAATGGAAAGCACTGTTATGCAGGCAATTCACGAAGAAGAGGCTGTAGCAGCATGGAGTTACCTCAGTTCTGTCCGAGCAAGTTATCCGTCATATCTTGTCCTTATTACCAACAAAGGAAGCTGCAAGGACATAATTCTTGCTAAGGAGATGAGAGGCTATCTGGCTAATTACTTTTCCCTTTCTTCTCGTCCATGAAATATGGTTTGATGTTGACGATATTAAAATAGGCTACAAAGATAAATTTTCGTCGTCATATTGAAAGAATTTGACAGCCCTCACTCTTGGATGCAGCACAAAAACCCTTGACGACAACTCTTTTATTATATTATATTACAATTATATATATATAAAAAAAAAACTAAGAAACTAAAACTCATAATGGTTTTACTGTTTCAATTCTTATACACACTCTGATTCATTTGATTTGTGGATTGTTACAATGTGGAGGAAATCAATACTTTATGGCTTTTATCGATGATTTTTCTAAATACAATTATGTTTATTTAATAAAAGATAAAAGTGATGAGTTTGAGAGATTTAAAGATTTTTTTTTAATAAAATTGAAAATCAACTCGATCAATACAAAAATTAAAAGAGTTAGAAGTGATAGCTAGAAACCGTGAATATGAATCTTAATAATTAATTAAACCCATATGTTTAAACATTAAGAATAATACATGCAATAATCTAAAATACTCTCCTATGATCTATAATGGTGTGTCCAAGAGGAAAAATGGAATCCTAATGCAATTGACAAATGCAATGTTGATAGCGTCAAGTGCTCCTTCAAATCTTTGAGGTGAAGTAATTTTGATTGCATATATACCATGTGCCACATAAAAAGAGTAAAATTAATTACACCATTTAAATTATGAAAGGATTATAATTTAGGGATGTTTAGTGTATCTGAGGTTAACCGATTTTAAAATACCTAAACTAGATATCATATATAGTTGTGACACTTGTGTGTTTTTTTTGGGTCATGCATTCCACAATAAATCCTATAAAATGTTAGACATTGAAAACAATGAGATTATTTAGTGAGATAATTTTTAGTCGTAATTTAAAAATTGACAAAATATATGTTAAAACTATGTCTCTAAAAGAAGAAATTTATATGAATCAACATGAAAATTTATAAAGTGTGCCTCTACATATCAAGTTTTTATTTTCATGTTGATTCATATAAATTTCTTCTTTACATATGTTTTATAAAGTAAATTGTAGTTTATCCCAGCTATAGTAAGCATGGCCAAGAAACCAAAGTGTGCAAACGTACTATATCCCTATATAGCTTAAAAAAAAAAAACTCTTAAACACTAACATGAAAATTTTTACCCTTACATGATTAATAATGTCTACAAGACAAATGAATGTGACAATTAGTGCATTTATTATAAGACTCTGAAAAATATTAAGGAAACATAAGTTTATTGATTCCAAGCATGTAGTTACTTCTTGTGATTCTAATATCCATTTATTTCCTGTTGAGAAAGATGATGACACTATAGTGAATAGCATTGATAAGCCATTGAGAGATGAATGAAATACTTGCTTGCTTTTTAGAAGTTAATCTTCTAAAATAATTACTTGTGGAATTTAAGACACATGCTCAATCGAAAAGTTCAATTCTCAATCACTTTATTATTGAAGGACAAAATCAGAAAAAAAATCAATTCAAAAAACTTGTCAAAGCAGAAAAATAACAATAAAAGGAATGGAGACTAAGCCCAATAGGAAAAAAAAAATAAAGGAGGATGAAACCATAAAAAAATCAATTTTATAAATCATCCTAAATAAAAAAATAATAATAAAAAGAATGAAGATCAAATATAAGAGATGAAAAAAATTGAAAGATGATGAAATTGAAAATAATTTTCAATTTGAAATAATTGTTTCAAATAAAAAAATTATAATTAAAAGATCTTGGACTTAATCTAAAAGGAAAATAAATTGAAGAGATGTTGTAAATTGTTTTCAGGGGCACAACAGAAATTGAGATGGAGGAGAAAGAAATGAAGAAAAAAAAAATCAAATCAGGGCCAAACTAAACTAAATCACCATGCACACACTATCTAGAAAGGACGAGGACACTAAGAGGAATCAAATGACATTGATGAAGAACAGTTTCGACCACTAGAGTTAGCTGAATATTTTCCTGAAGGCGACTTTTTCATTTATTTTATTTTACTTATCAAATTACCATATTTCTTCCAAGATTAAATATAATTATTACAAAAAAACCTTTATAAAATTACAGAAAAACCAGGGAAGGCATGCTAAAAGAATTTTGATTTCAAGGGCAATTTAGTTATTATATTGTTATTTAATGTTAGAGAATAATATAAATTATATCTTGGAACCTCACCTAACAACTTATGTTTTTGGGTTGAGATGGTTATTAGACATGGTATCAAAGTTTTAATTACTAAGTGATCACGAGATTGAATCTCACCATCTCCATTTATTTGATAAAAAATTAAATACAATGTAATGTCAGCTTGTGCAAGTTTCAAGCCCAAAAAGCTTTCACTTGAAGGGATGTGTTAGAGAATAATATAAATTATATCTTGAAACTTCATCTTATATCTTTTGAGTTGAGATGATTATTTAGAATTAAAAAGTGAAAAACCAAAAAATTCCTAGACCATAATGAAAAATCCAAATACCATTTAATAATTTTGAAATGGAAAATATATTTTACCCCAAGGCCAGTGAAACCATTTTTTCCTTGATGAACAAAGGCGTAACTTTACTGTTTCAATTCACAACGAATCACGTGTTTGCTAAATAGTTTTACCATACAGATTAGGGTTTTTTTTTTTTTTAATTCACCGTAGATCACATATATCGATTGGCTATGGTGCCGATCACTAGCAGACTTTGATGGGTGACGTGTTGCTGAGGTGCCATATAAAAGGCTTTTCTTGTAGCTTACGTGAAACCTAACAAACCAACATGCAATTCTCTTTGTGTTTCAACGTTAATTATTCACGTTTCAAACCCAAGATTTTGAGGGCAAAGTCTTGGAAGTCACGTTGGCCAAAATTCCAGACACGCAGTGGCCTTCAAATTAGATTAATGGCAACGTACGACTTGGACTTTGAGATTGTCTTCGTTCTCAGTTTTCCACAATTTCGAAGAATTCTCGCAAGGATATCTGATTAAGGATTCATGGGGCGGGCGGACCTAGCTTAAGCTGCAGGTGCCATGAAACCTCCAAACCTCACAAGATTCTCTACCCTTTAGTTTAATACATCTTGCCATGGCATTAATCCCCAAATCATCTCAGTCAACCCATGCCCCCCAACCTAGAAATTCTAGTTCCCACCCATGTATGATTATTATATATAAACACATACACACACCTATGTTCTCATCGAATGTGCTTTGTATTACAAGAACAATGGCTTCTAAGAAATTTTTGTGTTTTTGGAATGCTTTCTTGATTGTTATACTTCTTTTCTCTTCTGCAATGGGATCAAGGGATCTGTCAGAGATTGCCAGGCCTCGTATGATTCGTAAGTCGCACCTGCGCGCCTTCTTAATTTCTTGGTTCTTCAGAATGTTGCGAGTTTTTAATTCTATAATAGAAGCTAAATCGAAAGATGAGTTTATTTGAACATCTTGCATCTTCATAACAAATCTGAATAGAGATATTTAATTAGCTTAATCATCAAAGAAAAAGAAAAGAAAAGGGATATTTAGCTAATTACCTTCTAAAAGAGGACCAGAGAAAATCTTTTCTTTTTATAAGGATTAATTGTGATTGCATATGAGGGAGGTCACTTAATTCATATGATTCCAACAGTGTGCTTAGGTTATTCATACGGCATTTAAGCCCAGATGACTCTATGTAATCTACTTCCACATATTAGGGCTAACTAAATTTCTTAAGTGCCCGAAGGCATAAACGCAAGCATGCCAGTACCATATATTATCTCTGTTACAAACTCTTCTTTTGCCTTACTTACTCCATTGTTATTTGTTTGAAAAATAAATTATGTATCTCTGAGTTCCTAAAAGGAAATAAACTATGTTATGGCATAATTAATTTCTCTGTGTTCATGCAGTTGAGAAGGCTAGTAGAACTCAAAGGGGTCTTCCACGGGACGGCAATTATTTGGTTGATCCTCCACCGGCTCATTAGCTGAATTTCATGACATCTTTTATTGCGTACAAAATAACGCAAATATTTAATGGTTTAATATTGTAATATATGCATCTACAGTCAACAAATTTCTGTACGCATTAGTAAGCGTTGCTACCTTGCTATCCTGATTTTTGCCTCGCGTTATGGTGAAGGGTTGAGGCTGATATCAAAAGTTCCTGCTGCTGAAAGTTACTGTTACGTTTAGTTGTACCTTCGATTAATTTGTACTCATTTTGGATAGCTTTAGTACATCTTCTTGTAGCTGGCAAGAGAGAAATAAAGGAGACGAAGATAAAAAGTATCTTTTATTTTATTATGAAGAGTTTCAAAAGATTTCTGTAATTCCATATAAGATTTATCACTGAAAATATTGATATGCGTGAGAACACTTTACATGCCAACTTCTTAGATATTAACCTTCATATTCTCAATCGATACTAGCTTATCAAGAAAATGAAAAAAACAAGAATGCATGCCACCGTATATTAATAACGACAGCCGCCGATAGCAGCGGCACCATCAACAATCTGCGCTAGCAAAGACACCATCAATAGCCATCAGCAACACCACCACCACCGACCTCCTCCCCCTTGGATCCTCACAGCACTGCTCTCCTACCATCAAATTTAATACTCTCTCCTAAGAAACCCCATGAATGAAAATCCAAAACACAAACAAATTAGGTGGTCTCTCTCTCTCACTCGTATTGTTGCAAGAGCAAAATAGAAGAAAATAAAATAAAATTTTACAAATAATAGAGGCTGAGTCTTGCCACTTTGAACATATTAGTTGAGATTGGAAATTTGGTAATGGTCTTTTTTGCTAGCTATTCACTCAACTCTTACAGTGAAAAAGATAGCTTTTATGATTGTGGTCTGAAAAAATAAGTTTAGAAAAATCACTTTTAATTATAGTTGTTTTGATTAAAATACGTGTTTGGTTATAATTGTAGTTGGAATTATTATTCAATAAAAAACATGTCCATGATATTTGGGTAAAACAATGATTGAAATTGATGTTGGTAATAAAATGATCTAAAAGAATATGTATTGATTTTTTATTTTGTAATTATATTAATGTACATTTCATTATTAATACATTGTAAGAACAACCATGCGAATTACAATACTACTAATTTTATTGTCCCATTAAACTTACTACAATGCCATCTCGAACATAATTTGTATAGGAAGGCCTCTAGTTTTTGTGGGGTTGTGAACATGGAACCACATCAATTAGAAAAATTCCCAGCAATAAAATCAAAATAAGGATCAAATTATGTAAATAATTGTTGAGAATTAAAACATATGTATATATATTTTTTTATAATTTACCAATACAGAAACTTGAGTCTCGTCAAATTTTTAACTTACATAAAAACTACCCAACATTGATTTTTTGATTAGTTCAAAGGAGAGTGAGATTATTTTGATCTTGTGGATAGCAAATTCAATGATAATAAAATTCAATTCAATAAAAAGCAAAGGAGAAGTGTAGCAAATAGGTGGTGGTCCAGTGATAAGAGCTTGGGGCCAAGAGGTTTGCTCCCTCTGTGGTCTCAGGTTCGAGCCCTGTGGTTGCTCATATGATGGCCACTGGAGGTTTACATGGTCGTTAACTTCAGGGTCCGTGGGATTAGTTGAGGTGCGCGCAAGCTGGCCCGGACACCCACGTTAAACTAAAAAAATAAAAATTAAAGCATGTTAATTATGTTATATTTTGTAATTAAATAAGATAAAATTATGGTTACATAGAAAAGCAGATGGTAAAATATAGCCAATGAGGCTCAAAATCAAATTGAAAAGAAAGAGGGAACGTCAGTTTGAGAAATTCAAAGAAAAGGAAAGGACAAAACGATAATTAAAAGATTAAGTTTAGTTAAATATTCAAATCAAAGAAGATGAAAATTAAATCCATACCTTATCTCAACTCCAATCAATTAAATCGAAGCTCTAAATTAATATTATCACTCTCATTGTATATGCTTCACTACAATCTTAATTCCCCCTCAAATTACATGATGATCTGCAATTTATATTTATATATTTATACAGCTATTTTCATCCCTTCTTTACTGCTTTTCTTAGAATAGTAATTAGTATTCTTATGGGAAAAAAAAACCCTTAAATATCTATATATCACTAATATTCTATAGAGCCACTGAACTTGCATTTGTTTTTATACAATGTAATTATCACCTCCTCATATGCTAAGTCTTAAATAAATAAAGAATATATATGTGAAACCTGCGCGCGTCTATTTGTATTTATTACAAGCTAGTTGTTATCTCTCACAAGTTGAGCACTTATAACCTGTTTGGGTGTGCAACTTGGCATTGAATTTGTCAAACAAATAAAGAATATTTTTAACTACATGCTAGGTACAGCCTCTGAAGTCCTTCTAAGTGGCATTAATCAATTTTTGGATGGCCACATAGTTGGCGACTTGGCATTGAATTTGTCAAATGGGTTGGCTGGTCAAACTCTTTGTCGCAAGCCCTCTAAGATTCAGGGCTGCTACTTGATAAAGGCGAGGAGCTGAACACAGCAGCCTTTGTTACAATGGCCCGAGGAAGTTTTGTTTCTCTAGCAATTTTAATTGACTGGATAGTATTGTTGCTATTTTGCTGCAAAGCAAGTTTAGCTTCAAATGCAGCAGAAGCTGAGGCCTTGCTCAGATGGAAAGATAGTCTTGGAAACCAATCCATTCTCCAGTCGTGGGTCGCCCCAGCAAATGCCAATTCAAGTACCCCAAGTCCATGCCAGTGGCGTGGAATAACTTGTGATGACGCGGGAAATGTAACTCAAATAAATCTTCCGAACGTGGGCTTGACAGGTACCCTGCAATACTTAGATTTCTCTTCTTTAACAAATCTTCTTCGACTTGATCTTAGAGAAAATCAACTTACAGGAACCATTCCATCTAGCATTGGAACTCTTTACAAACTCCAATATCTTGATCTTGCCACAAATTTTCTTTATGGTACTCTACCTCTTTCTCTTGCTAATCTTACTCAGGCTTATGAGCTTGACTTTTCTCGAAACAACATAACTGGCATAATAGACCCACGGTTATTCCCTGATGGGTCAGCCGCGAACAAAACTGGCCTTGTTAGCCTAAAAAATTTCCTCCTTCAAACTACTGGGCTTGGAGGTCGAATTCCTGAAGAAATAGGAAATTGTAAATTTCTGTCCCTTCTAGCTCTAGATGAGAATCGTTTTCACGGACCTATCCCTTCATCTTTAGGTAACTCGAGTGAGTTGACCGTTCTACGGCTTTCCAACAATCTTCTTTCAGGAAACATCCCACCAAATATAGGTACTTTGAGCAAGTTAACTGACTTGCGCTTGCTCACGAACCAATTGTCTGGTTTCGTGCCTGCAGAATTAGGCAACCTTTCATCATTAACTGTTCTACACCTGGCCGAGAATAACTTCACAGGCCATTTGCCGCAGCAAGTGTGCCAAGGTGGAAAGCTTGTCAACTTCAGCGCCGCCTTTAACAATTTCTCTGGTCCAATCCCGGCAAGCCTAAAAAATTGCCACACCTTATATAGAGTTAGGCTTGAACACAACCAACTGTCGGGGTTTCTAGAACAAGATTTTGGAGTGTATCCAAACCTCACTTATATTGACCTAAGTTTCAACAGGGTAAGAGGCGAGCTGTCACCCAAATGGGGAGAGTGCAAGAAACTGACTGTTCTGAGAGTCGCTGGAAATTTGCTTGGTGGTAAAATCCCTGATGAGGTTGTTCTGCTAAACCAACTAAGAGTGATTGACCTCTCTTCAAATCAAATTTTTGGAGAGTTGCCAGCACAACTTGGAAAATTGTCCAACCTGTTGGTTCTAAATCTGAAAGATAACATGCTTTCAGGACAGGTGCCAGTGGGAATTGACGGCCTGTCCAGCTTGGAGAATCTAGACCTCTCTTTGAACATGCTAAGCGGGCCAATTCCATATCAAATTGGAGAATGCTCTAAACTTCGATTTTTAAGCTTGGGCAGGAATAGGTTAAATGGGACAATCCCCTATCAAATCGGAAATCTTGTAGGTTTACACGACTTGCTAGATTTGGGCTATAATTTGCTTTCTGGAGGGATACCCTCTCAGCTCGCAAAGCTTACAAGTTTGGCGCAGCTGAACTTGTCCCACAATAATCTCAGTGGTTCAATTCCTGCATCTCTCAGCAACATGTTGAGCTTGGTTGCTGTCAACTTTTCATACAACAATTTAGAAGGTCCACTTCCTGATAGCAGCATCTTTCATTTAGTTGAGCCGAATTCATATAGTAACAATAGAGACTTGTGTGGTGAAGTTCAGGGTTTGAGACGCTGCACCATTAGAGCCAATGAAAAGGGTGGGGGGGATAAAAAAAGCAAACTTGTTATTATTGTTGCTTCGATAACAAGTGCCTTGTTTCTTTTACTCGCATTGGTTGGTATTATTGCATTTCTCCACCATCGGAACTCCAGAAATGTCTCAGCACGTGAAAGCAGATCAAGGAGGGAAATTCCCTTACCAATATGGTTTTTTAAAGGGAAAATTGCGTACGGAGATATCATTGAAGCTACAAAGAACTTTGATGACAAGTACTGCATTGGGGAGGGAGGAACCGGAAAGGTTTATAAAGCAGAAATGTCAGATGGTCAAGTGTTTGCAGTGAAAAGGCTGAATTATCTGGTTCAAGACGAAGAGATTGAGACTACAAAAAGCTTTAGCAATGAGGTTGAAGCTTTAACAGAATTACGCCATCGCAACATAGTGAAACTCCATGGATTTTGTTCTCAAGGAAGGCACGCATTCTTGATTTATGAATTTTTGGAGAGGGGTAGTTTGGCTGGCATGCTAAGCGATGAAGAAGGAGCCAGGGAGTTGGATTGGGGAAAAAGGATAGCGGTTGTTAAGGGCATAGCTCATGCTTTATCTTATATGCATCATGATTGTGTTCCACCTATAGTTCATCGAGACATATCAAGCAATAATGTCTTACTGAACTCTGAACTTGAGGCTCATGTTTCTGATTTTGGCACGGCAAGGTTTCTGAAGCCTGAGTCATCAAATTGGACAGCAATTGCAGGCACCTATGGATATATTGCTCCAGGTGAGAAAAGAAATATATTTTTATGGTCTTTGGCTGTAATTACGTTTGTTAGCAAACATAGTGCTAAAATTTTTCATGGTCCTCTATTGACTGTTGCAGAGCTTGCTTACACAATGGAAGTGAATGAGAAATCCGATGTTTATAGCTTTGGGGTGTTGGCATTCGAAGTTCTGATGGGAAAGCATCCAGGGGACCTCATTTCCTATCTACATTCATCTGCTAATCAAGAAATCCACTTCGAAGATGCGTCAGATCCCCGTCTCTCACCTCCTGCAGAACGAAAAGCTGTTGATCTATTGTCCTGTATCATAACTCTTGCTCGTTTATGTGTATGTGTTGACCCTCAATCTCGACCAACCATGCGAACTGTGTCTCAGCAGCTCGAAATGAAGGCTGCTGGTTCCGAATAATTAGTCTGCCTGTCGATCGGCATGCTTACGCAGATCCATGTTTAATGTCTTTTGTTTTTTCAAGAAGACTCCTTCAAATAATAATAAATATATATATTTTCAGATCGCGGTCAGGGTTGATGGGTCAATAGATTTGCTGTTGAGATGGGTTTTATGACGATATTTATCGTTTATCATAACTCCCCCGTATTTGAATTTATTAATCATAACCTTTTCTAAGGAGTAGAAATATTGCCAAAATAATTATTCTAAGGAGACCATTTCCCGGTAAAAGCCAAACTTAACGCATGCCATCCTATTACTCATGAGCATATCATCGGTGGGAGTCTGCAATTTTTTCCGAGGAGTAGAAATATTGCCAAAATAATTATATCCTCAGGAGACCATTTTTCTGTGTGTATTAAATGGCGATTTTTGTAAGGGCTCACCGGTTCAGAGGTGGACCAATTGTTTTCCTTTTTATTTTGAAGCCGGTTGGTTTTGCTCATTGTGAGCTGTTCTTTGTTGCCACTAACCATGAAACAAGGCATATATACTGCACACCGTTGAGGTTATCCCAATGGCATGTTACTAAATTTAACCCTAGTTAGCTTCATTTTTTATTTTATTTTTAACTTTGATCTTTTTTTGTTAGGTTTTCTTTTGAAAATCTATTTTTTTTTAATCTCAATCTTACATCACGGATAGCTATTTAGTCAAGTTAATCTTTGTTGACTCGGGTTTTTTTCTTTAATTTTTTTTTATTTTATAATTTGTTATTAAACTATTGGGTTTTAAGCTTCAACAAAAAAATCTCTTTTTTTCTATAGGAGTTATTTATATTTCATATATCGAGTGGGATATTAATAAAATTAACACAAATTTATTAAAATCATTATAACCTTGTTTTATATATATATTAGAAAACATTTGACCTCCATGTGGCGTGCTTGTAACTAAGCTAGAAGTAGACGCAAAACCCATCCTACATTCTAAAGGGTCTGTGCACACTTCATTTTGATAATGTGTACCAAAATTATCATATATTATTAAAAAAAAATATTAATTTCTTTATTTTTTTAATATCTTTAATCATAACTCATTTTACTTTTATTTTTTTAATCCAACCGTGCTCTCTTATTTATATTCAAATAAAGAATGACATTGAAAATTAATCTAAGAACAAATGAGATGACAATTACTTTTAAATTTTTAAATTTTGTGGAAATTAAAATGTTTGGGATAAAAGGAGCATATATATATATATATAAATAATGTTGTGTATGGGCGCTCTTTGAAAGTGAGGAAAGTTCAAAAAAGAATTGCTTGGAGGAATTAACGTGAGTTGAAAAACTTACACGGTTGCCTGTGAGTTTATAGCGTGGGACACCCTACACTAAGATCCAGCGGCAAGGAGCTCCAGCAACGCAGCAGCAGCAACAGATCCAGATCCACCTCAACCAGCAACGGATCCAGCATCTCCAACTGGTCAGGCAGTGGCAGGGATGGCTCCAGCAGTGGCGGCTCCAGCACTGGCGGTGGATCCAGCAGCGGCTCCTTTGGATCCAGAAGCGTGACCACTTGTCTCAGCAGCAATGAGGAGCATCTCGTGCTGCAGCACAACCACCAGCAACTGCCTTGGTTTTGGTTTGGAATCTAACTTGCTTTAGCTTGAAGATCTTCGTCAGTTTTTGCTCTTGATTTTGGTTTGTGGTAATTAGATTCACATTTTAAAAAGAGCCGCCGCCCACTACAAACATAAGCCTCCCCTTCTCAACACCTCTCCCTCCTCTCATCAGTCAAAGTTTTCCCCTTCCTCAACCGACAGATCTCACTCTCCCTTCCCTGACCAAAACTAGAGAAATAAAACCAGCCGCTCCCCACAAGATCTTCCCCCTCTCTTCCTCTGTTTTTTCTAAACAAACCTCAGCCCATCACTCCCCGCTAACTCAGTCGACCCACCACCACTTTCTCTGTATTCACAAGAATGATGGGAATACAGCTCTGCTAGCTACTGCTGGGAAACTTAGTTCCCTGTTTTGGTAATGTTTGATTTCCACAAATAGAGAAGTAAAGGTGTTACCTGCAAACATGCTTCCATCCAAAAACCCTTCGCTCACCACTGCAAACCAGACTCTTACAACTCTACATACTCTAAACACTCTAGCCTCTCAAATACTGGTCAACACAACTTCCGAGTTCACAGATCCTTACCCTCTCCCTCCCCCTCCCCCTCCTCCTCCTAAACACCCACAACAACCTTCCATCCCCCCTGTTACACTAAGCCTCCCGACAACTGTGCACCAAACCAGAAACGTCCAGAACAACAATCCTCCTTCTAACACAACCTTCCCAGTCTTTGCCCCTTCTAAGTTCTTTTTTGAACGTTTCCCATCATGGTTAGATTATCATGACCTCAAAAAGAGGCTTTCAAAGATTAGTCATGTTACCAATCTTTTTGTTTCCAAGAAAAAAACATCACGAGGGAGACGGTTTGGCTTTGTTTCCTTCCTCTCCACTTTAAAAGAATCTGAAATTTGTGACAGCTTGAACCTTATCTGGTTCGATTCATACAAAATTCGTGCAAACCCAGTCAGATTTCAAAAAGATCCAGAAAGGAAAAAACCAGACCTTGTTATAAAACCACAACCAAAAGCCATGCCTAAACTCACCTTCAGGGACTCCCGGACATTTGTTGAAGCTCTCTCTGACACAATGCACCCAAAGAAGACGGTGTACTATGAGTCTATCCCTGATGACAAGGAATGGCTTCTGAGAAGTTTAGTGGGATCCATAAACACAAACGTGGACTATGCTCACCTTGAGCATATGGTTCTAAAAAATATTAGGCAGACAGTGGGCTTCCGTTTTCTGGGAGCAAGCCAAGCAGTCATTACCTTTTCAAATCGAGAATCTATGGAGAAAGAGCTGGTTAATGGATCCTCTGTTTTGAAAACATCATTCTCTCATCTGAAACCATGGAAAAAAGGAGCTAAAGCTACAGATAGATTTGTGTGGGTGTCTATACTGGGATTACCTTTGATAGGATGGAACCGCAGATGTATTGAATCCATTATTGAGAAAGTAGGGAAGATGGTTGGATACGACATCACCAGCGTGAGCCAAGGATCGCTCACGGGAGTAAAAGTGTTGCTGAGCACAACTTCCTTTGAAACTCTAAATGAGCATGTTTTATTGGTTTTAGATGGCGACGAATTTGATATCTCAATCATGGAAATGAAACCGGATTTTTGTCCCCTACTATCTACAATCAAACATTCAATGGATATTACTGCAACATTAGATGAAGAGTCATGCAACGACTTTGCCACTTCAGATGAGGTCACGACAGCGGGCTTAAAGACTACTGACCCTGGCGGTGACCTTTGTGCAACGAACACTACTATAACAGAGCAACAAAAGACGGATATGGATAGTGATTTCTCTCTCATCTTTTGTCAGGGGCACACTGGGCCAACAAACAACTGGGATCAAACTGACACAATTTCAAAAAACGCATGCCTTTTCCCTGAAACAGATGAAACACATAACCTCCAAACGACAGATCAGCAAATACACAATGATACATATCAGCCACCCCCTACAATGTCACACGATAACAGATTACAGGAAAACATGCAAGAGGCAACCGACAGTGACAGCAGCACAGATGTCTCAGTACAATCAGTTACAGGAGTGGGCACTGGAAAAAAAGGCATCACAGGCCAAGTGAAAGGAACAAGGCTATGTAACACTTCTTCATCCCAGGATTTAAGGTCCTCCTCCAAATCAGCAAGAACCTTGAATTTAGATCAGAATCAATTGCGGAACTCCTACTCGGATTTCATACGTGATCTGGCGGAACCTCAAGAAGTGGTGGATATGGAACGAAAGGAAAGAAAAAGGAAGAAGCTTAGACCAATCAGAAGAATTGGCCCTAAATATACATGCATAAAAAGGAAGAAAGTGAAGAAAAACAGACATGCTTTGGCTAACAGAGGCTTAACAGATGTTGCTCCTGACTCCTACAGAAACAAATATCTAAAAGATAATAGCTCATCCCCTGCTATTAAGTCATCTTCTGATAAACATGCAGATATTACCCCAAATCATGCCTCCATGGATACAGAGACCAGTGATGCACATACTATTCTACCAAGCCCTTTGAACTCTCAGTGCAGCCAGCAGGCCTCCTCAGAATCGATCAAAGAAAACAACAGGAATGCTAGAGGCAAAACAAGGAAACTGAAAGTGTTGCAAGCTAGCGGTAGTGTAGCCAACACTACCGAGAAAGGTGTCTCCTTTGATTCCCTCAATTCAGGAATTAAGCAAGGAAATGTTCGGTTTGAAGCAGCCTACAAGGATAATCAGGCTGATGGTTTTGATAGAGACAAGGAGACTCGGGAAATGTTACATGATGCAGCGGCTCTGGGATTGGGAATCTACCAAGATCTTATAGGGTATGAAGAGGGAGTTCGGGGGAACATTGACAGAGAAGTAGACGAGTGGACATCAATCAATCAACTGTAAGTCCCTCACCCTACTAAGTTTGATCAGGCTTGGTCTTGCTATATCTATGAATATCTTTGCTTGGAACAGTTGTGGGTTGGGTATGTTGAACAAACGATATTCCATCCGGAATAGGTTGCTCAACAGTAATGTTGGCATCTGCTTTCTATTAGAAACAAAAAAAGATAACTGCTGCGATTCCTTCATCAGAAATCTGTGGAATGTTGTAACTGTTAAATGGGCTTTTCTAGAGTCTGTTGGCAAATCAGGAGGGATCATAGTTATGTGGGATAGCTCTATCTTTGAGGTTAATTCCATAGAATTTGGGGGCCAATGGATCAGCCTAAGCGGCAAACATGTTAATTCTTCCTTTAACTGCATGGTAGTTGGTGTATATGCTGCTTCTTCTGTGCAAGACCGTGCTAAGCTGTGGGAAGACATCACCACTCTGAAGTTTGCCTTTGATTTACCAATGGTTGTGATAGGTGATTTCAATGAAACTCTTCATGCTCATGAGAGAAGTAGCGGCTATATTAATCATTCAGGGTCAGCTGCTCTTCGTAAATTCCTATCCGATTGTGCTCTGATTGAATTCAAACTGCAGGGCAGCCGTTTCACTTGGTTTAGGGGGGATTCCATGAGCTGTATCGATAGGGCCTTTGCATCTCCAGAGTTCCACCTTCAATTTCCATTCTTATCACTCAGCCGCTACCCTAGGGGGATGTCTGATCACTGTCAATTGCTTCTTCAGACACCAAAGGTTGATTGGGGATGGAAGCCTTTCCGCTTCCTTAACTGTTGGTTGTCTCACCCTTCATTCTTAGCTGATTTTCAGATCCTCTGGTCTGATAGCTGCAAGGAATTTCCAGGGGACTATAGATTGGTAAAGAAACTAGGAACTTTGGGGAAAAAACTGAGACAATGGAACAAATCCACTTTCGGTAATCAAAATACAAAACTTGAAGACATTCAGAACTCCATCACAACCATCGAAGATTTAAGCGAGGTTCGCCTCTTGTCTGAGACTGAAAAATCAAAGCTTAAGAATCTGAACTCCGAGCTTTGGGAGGTCAGCAGGAAGATTGAGGATATTTGGAGACAGAAATCCCGCCAAAATTGGTGCAAAATGGGGGATAAAAACACTCGTTTCTTCCACCTTTCGGCAAGTTTGAGGAATGGCCGCAACCAAATCAGCACGATTGAACTGAATGATAGATTTCTAGTCTCTCCAAATGACATCAAAGAGGGTGCTGTCAACTACTTCTCATCTCTGTTTACCAAGCCACAATGCAAAAGAATGGAAATGGGGGGCTCGGGATTCTCCAAAATCTCAGAAGCAAGATCAGTTTGGTTAGAAAGATTACCTTCATTGGAGGAAGTGAAGCAAGCTGTATGGGATTGTGACGGTTCAAAAGCCCCCGGTCCTGATGGGTTCACCTTCTCCTTCTATAAAAAGACATGGAATCTTATCAGCTCCGACATCTTTGTGATGGTCAAAGAATTTTTCAGAACAGGTAAATTACCAAAGGGGATTGGCTCATCCTTTGTAACGTTGATTCCGAAGACTAAGGGGTCGTGCAGATTCTCCCAATTCCGGCCGATTAGTTTGATTCATGGGTTGTATAAAATAGTGGCAAAACTATTGTCCACTAGGCTCAGACGTGTCTTGCCAGATGTGATAAGTGTAAACCAGTCTGCTTTCATTGCGGGGCGTCAGATTCTAGATGGGTTCATGATAGCAAACGAGGTTGTCCATACTATTCGCAGCAGGAAGGACCACGGGTTTTTGCTAAAGGTAGATTTTCATAAAGCCTTCGACTCGATATTGTGGGAGCATATCGATTCTACCATGGATTATATGGGTTTCGGCTCTCACTGGAGGAATCTGATTTCTGAATGTTTGTCCACATCTAAATTGGCCATCCTCATAAACGGCTCTCCTAGCAGCGAATTCAGTGTGGAGAGGGGTCTCAGGCAAGGGGACCCCCTCTCTCCTTTCCTATTTGACATAGCAGTTCAGGGGCTATCGGTTTTATTCAACAGGGCATCTGATTCGGGTTACTTCAAAGGCTTGCAGACATTTCCAGGGCACCACATAACCCATTTGCAATATGCAGATGACACTTTGATTTTCCTGCCAAATGATTATTCCTCTCTTCTGCATGCCAAGAGGATCCTCCGCTGGTTTGAGATCATTTCCGGGCTGAAAGTTAATTTCTATAAGAGCTCACTTATAGGAATTAATTTGGACAACGAATACACTTCAGGTATGGCTAACGCAATTTTCTGTCGCAGTGACACTTTCCCAGTCACATACCTTGGGCTGCCTCTTGGTGCTAACCCAACTAGGCTCTCCACTTGGAAACCGGTATTGTCAACAATCAGAGCAAAGTTAAGCAAATGGAAAGGGAAGTTTCTGAGCATGGCTGGGAGAATATGTCTTATTAAATCTGTCTTAAACTCTCTACCTCTATACTACATGTCTGTTTTTACTATGCCAAAGGGAATTACAAAGGCTATATCCTCCATCAATCGTCGTTTTCTCTGGAAGGGCACCTCAAATTCACATGGTATTTGTAAGGTTGCTTGGAACAAGGTAATTAAGAGTAAGTCGCTTGGAGGTCTTGGGTTGGGTTCTATTCAAAACAAAAATTTAGCTCTGATGTTTAAATGGCTCTGGAACCTTGATAAAAGAGTGGTAGGAGGTTGGCAGGATCTTATCCTACGAAAGCACCGGCCATATTTCGTAAATGGCCTTCCTGTGTTTGCAGGCTCTTTATCTCCAACTTGGTGTGGCTTGGTATCTGCAATTTCCTTAAATCACAGCATATCCGCTCCCCTCCAATCCAATGTCGGGTTCAAGGTGGGCGATGGGAGAAACATCAGGTTCTGGTCTGATTCCTGGCTAGGCCATGCAGCCCCTCTTCAGTTCATGTTTCCTAGGCTTTACAACCTCTCCCTGCAGCAATCTTTAAGCATTGCAGAAGTCCATAACCAAAGTGATAACTCAATCAATCTTTCTTGGAGAAGACCACTTCGATCCCGCGAGCTCTGTATACGGGAAAGCTTGATAGCAGAAGTGGAACGTGGTCTAGTCTTCTCTGATGGTGAAGACAGAAAGATTTGGAAATCCCACAGCTCCAACGTCTACACAGTCTCCTCAGGATGCCATCTTCTAGATGGTTTAATTGTTTCATCAAACCTTCACTCCCCTGCTCTGCTTTGGAAAGGGTTTGCTCCTCCGAAAATAGATGTGTTCATATGGCTTCTCCTAAACGGCAGTGTTTGCACAAAAGATTTCTTAGCTAAGAGAAGAATCATCAATTATGAGGATGCTCTTTGCCCTTTCTGCTGCAAGGAGATTGAGACTATACATCATCTCTTCCATCTCTGTCCTACATCTTGGTCTCTCTGGGGTAGACTCTTCAGATGGTTTGGGTGTGTAGGCTGTCTGCCAAAAGACCCAAATCATAACCTTCAGGAATGGTCCGGCCTATTAAAAGGAAATTTTCAACGTCAAGCAATTACCCTTCTCTGTAAAGGATTATACTGGTCAATTTGGATAGCGCGCAACAATATGATCTTCGACTCCAAAATTCCAGATTGGGATGTTATTTTTGACCTCACCTTTCATCGGTTGGCCTTTTGGTTGAAGTCCTCTGTTAAAAATTTCAGTTACACGGGTTCCGATCTTTATAGAAATCCTGAATGTATCATGAACTGGACTAACTAGTCGGGGTTGTAAATTCCTCGCTCTCTTTATGATTTAATTCCCCCCTGTAATCTTTCTTATTTCAGCCCTCATCTTCTTAATGGGGTCGCCTATTTATAATATTCTCGATTACTATAAAAAAAAAAGTTTATAGCGTGGGATTTATGATCGCACAATGCCAGTATTACCTCCATGGGTTAAAAGTGGCAATTTGTACTTCATGTGCTTTGGAGGTTTGGTGAGGGCACAAAACAATATAGCATTATGTATTAATTAAGATTTTATTAAATTTCAATTTAAATAAATTAAAAAAAGAAAGAGGAAAAGAGTACTAAAACACTCATCAAAACGATAAGTAAAAGTACAAGGATTTGTTTTTCTTATTGCATTTGTATAATATACTTGCAGCAAATTTTGATATTGTCGTGTTTCAAAACCTTGAGATACAGTGCGTAATCTCTTTATTTACGTGCGTATTTGCAGAAAACTAATGAAGCAAGCTAACTGATAATGCATTGACTGATCATCACGTCGAAAGAGATCAAAGAGGCAGGTGGCAATTATCTGACAAACCAGATGAAGAATGCTGACCAAAGTGTTAGTGAAATGGTGGCCAAGGAATAGGTGTATAGCATGATCACAGAGCATTCGGTTTGGCCAGCTCCAAACAACTGGGTCATCGTACCTGCCAAGTCAAGGCCAAAACAACAAGAGAGAAACAAATCGAGTTAATACCAAAACACATGAACATGGTGGAGCTTTGCGTGGATCTTGTAGCAGTAAGGCATATAATTCACTAATCATAATTAACAGAGACCTATGCCGATTGCTGGAGGAAGTGCAAATTGAAGCAGAAGAACAAACTGATACAGTGGGTCAGAGTGCAACAAGCCAAAACGGATTGCATATTTAATGATAAGAGCTCCCGAAATCGGCAAGATAATATACCGGACTGCTACTATACCGATAATCACCATGAGTGGCACCTTTGACCCTTTCAAACCTAAGGACATCAATGGTGATCATTGTTTCCATCTCTCAACAATTCAACTTGTGAAAGAAGGAAGGATCTTGACAAAAATCAAAACGATCACGCTTACCCTCCAGAAGATTTGCTCCCATGATCAAAGTGACAGATGGAATGGCTGCCTCCCTGCAAACATGAAAGGAATGCCAGGGGAAACTTGTTAGGTAGCTGAAAATGAAACTAACATAACATTTTTGGTTGCTTGGGAATTTTCGTATCATCAAAATCGGATACTGACCCGAGAAAGTACGCAGAGTCTTCCAACACATGAAGAGGGGCATTGTCACCAATAAAGGCTTTTTGGAACGTGGGGACGACACCAATAATAAATCCAACAATCTATAAAAATGAAGCAGTAAAGGTGTCAATCTGGCATTTTATACTTTAGTATAGAAAATTTCAAGATTTTTTAACGTGACCAAGAAACTGTAGGAAAAAAAATCTGCAAGCTGCTTATTAATGCCTGCTTCACGAAAATGTCTCCATAAATGTTCTTCAAAGATCAATGCTGTTCAAGAATAAACCAGGCATGTACAAAGCGCAGATAAGCATACCGCTCCGTTAATTATAGGCGAAAACAATCTCCTCAAGTTGAGTTTCTTTATAACCTTCTGAAAGCCCTGCTTAACGTTACTCGGAAATGGCTCCTGTCAAGAAATATTGACAGGTAGGATGAAGATTTCTCTTAAAGAACATTTTATTTACCTTCAGAACGAAAATGTGCTCATAATGAACATAAACAATATATTGAAATAGATAAGAAAGCACTGAAAAAATGAAGGTAAATATTCAAATTTCAAATGACCTTGGCCTTCTCCTGTGGCACTACACAATCAAGCTCCAAGCGCTCCATATGACCCTCTTCAAGCGAGGGCTCTTTTAAAGGGAGGAGGGGCCCTGTGCGGCATTTTGGAAGGTTTTCTGTTGTTTCTCCAGCAGACTCCGTACCCTCCGGCAATTCATCCAGTTTGGGTTCATCAGAATCCTTACTTGATGAATATACACGCACAATATGGTATACATATGACCACAGATAGATGCTACCAATCTGAAACATAAAAGTAAGATTGGAAGGAGGTTTACGAATCCCAGTTCCCTACCACCACCATTTTTAAATCAAGTTCAAGTTAGAAAATGTAGCCATACAGCCATAGAGAGCGAAGCATATGCCAGACCGCGCGTGTTACAGGAATTAGAATCTCCAAATGGACTTCCTTTTTCCTTGCAGACAGCTGGGATCAGTATGAGAGGAATGGCGCCCAGATTTCCTGTTCACATCGATATGCATCCTATCATATCATCATATAATATTATTTACTTATAGCAGTAAAGCTGAGGTAGTTTCAATTATGAGGTGACACGTGGACGTCTGATCATTGTTTAATACATGTGAGGTACAAATTAACATATTATTCGTGTCAATAAAGCATAGTTATTAAACTTGGGGCCGGGTTTCGGGTTATATGGGTCAACTCGGATTAACTCAGGTCAATCCAAATCAATTTAGAAAATTTTAAAAAAAAATTAAAGTTTTAATATTTTATATAAAAAAATTAAGAAAAAATCCATGTAAATATAGGTTATACATATTGTAAATATGAAGTTTAAAAAAATATTTTTTAAAAAAATTTATCCCACATTAAAAAGATATTATATTAAGCTTTTAAGGTGAAGTATTTAAATCAAAAAAAAAATTTATCCTACATTGAGAAAACATAATTTTTTTCTTGGGAACATAAAATATATATACTAATAGGTTTCAAATCCCACATTGAAAAAAGATAGTTTTTTTCTTGGAAACATAGAGTATATATACTAATAGGTTTCAAATCCCACATTGAAAAAACATAGCTTTTTCCTTGTGAATATAAAGTATATATACTAATAGATTTCAAATCCCATATTGAAAAAAGATAATTTTTTTTCTTGAAAACATAGAATATATACTAATGGGTTTCAAATCTCACATTAAAAAAATATTATGTTATTCTTTTAAGTTAAAGTATTTAAACCAAAATTTTTTTTATCCCACATTGAAAAAATATAACTTTTTTCTTGGGAACATAAAATATATATTCTAATGGGTTTCAAATCCCACATTAAAAAAAAAACACTGAGTCTTGCCCGGGTCTCGCCCAGGTTGACCGCCGGGTCGATCGAGTTTGGTCGAGTCATTGCACCGGCCAGTCTTTTAACAAACTCAGACCGGGTCGATCCGTCGGACCGGTCCGGATTTAATAACTATGGAATAAACTAGTGAGGTAGCATGCTTTTATTATTAATCAACGCAGAATTCCAATGTTGATAGAAAGCATCTATCCTTCTCTTTATTGGTCTTGATGGATTGGTGTGAATTAATTTTTATGAGCAGAGATACGGTAAGTGAAATTTATGCAATAACATTAAAATAATTTCTTTTACTGTTTGTTACTGTGGGCGAACAATGCTTGTTTTAAAAAATAAATTCATCATTTAAATGTTTTTCTCAATTTCATTCCTGCATGTTGTCTTATGTTGTTGATATTTTATATGTTAAGTTTATATATATATATATATATATATATATATATATATATATATATATATATATATATATATATATTCTTATGAATTCAAGATGTTTGACAACATTTAAAAATTAATTAGAGGCTAATTAATTAATAAAATATGATTTAAATTTAAATTTCTAGTATAAGAAATAATTTTTTAAAAAAAAAGAACAACCAAATTAAAAAAAAAAACATCCATATCCTTTTTTTCATTTTCAAGTGAAAAGAAATCATTTTGGTCAATAAATATTCAGTTCATGAGTGTTTGGTCCCTGTAGTTTTTGTAATATATGTTTTTGTCCTAAACTTTATTTATTTAATGTTTTAATTTTTAAGTTTGAAAGAAGAAAGTCATTGTAAAAAAAGGAAAAGAAAAACATGTCGGTTTGCCACATTTTGATTATAACTAATGTCAATTTTGGTGTCAATTGATTTATCTTGCCTAGAGGATTTTATTAGGGTGATTTGAAACTTTTATCTTGACAGAAAAAGTAGATTGGAGTTCAGAAAAAAAAAAATTGTTTAATTTTAGATTTTAGATTTTTTAACTTGTTGAATAGTTTTTTTATGATAAGGTTAGAAATGAGTTTGATGTGGTTTTTATGATGTTTGTAAGAGTTTTTCTTTTGATATCTAATAAAAATAGATTTTGAAATCTAAAAACTCGAAATGGTTAGAATTTGAATTAGTAAATAATGCGTCGTCTGCTAATATGATGACACATCACCAATTTATTTTTTTAAAAAGACGGACAACTAAAAAAAAAAAGCAAGTCAGATATGTGGGCCTAACCTGTTGATCTTTTTCTATACTTTTTACATTTTTTTTCAAAAAAAAATTTTTTTTAGATTTTATTCAAAATGCACTTTAAATAAGAAAATTGAAATAATATTTAAATTATTATTCAATTTGTCATGGTTTTTAAATAATATTATATATTTTTATAATTATATTAACAATTAATTTTTAATTATTATATACCTCTAAAATATTTTAAGAATGTGCTCGTGAATATTTAATGGAAATAGTTTTTTCTTATTTTTTTTAAAAGATTTTTATATGATTTTATAACAATTAGTTTTTTTCCTTTTAATAACATACACAACATCGAAACATTATTTTATTAAAATTTATTTTTAAAATCATGATAAGTTTTTATTTAAAAACTAATACTTCTAATTAAAAAATATATTTTTGTTAAAACAAAAAAAAAATGCATTAATAATGAAATAGAATTTAGATGGAAGAGATATATATTCTTAGACTAAATTTTTTACAAGCATTTATTTTAACTAACATCACTTTTCATTCAAAAAGCATCCTACTAATAAAAAAAATATTCAAATAAAAGAAGATAAATAAGATAAAATAAAAAGAGATTTCGTCTAACAAAATGTATTTTTTTCCAGAATTTAAATTATTATATTTCATACAAATATCTATTTTAATTATAAAATAACTAAATAAAAAGAAATTTTAGAAATGAGCCCGCAGCATCAACTTAGCAAATAACTAGAAAACACAAATCCTCTCAAGCAAATTTAAATGACAAAATAAAATTAAACCGTGTAATGTATAAACTATAGCATGAAGAGTTTAGTATGATTAGTCATTACTCGAAGTCCTAAATATTAATAAGCATTACCCGCCTACTCCACGAGCATAAATCTATGATAAATGTTTGAGGTGAAGAATTGAAGATTTTATTCTTACGTTTACAAGAATTACCCGCCTACTCCACGAGCATCCGTACTAATGGAAGACGGAAGACGCTACCAGTTTGGTAGAGTATATTTTTACGTTTTAAAAATATTTTAAAAAATAAAAAGTATTATTTTAATATATTTATAAGTAAAAAATACTTTAAAAAACAACTATAACTACACTTCCAAACAGGTAATAAATTATAAAATGGGTGGAAGAGATTCCCAACAAAATTATATGGATTTTTATATAAAAAAATTAGCATGATAAATTAAAAATATTATCCAGTCACAAGTCATAGAAACCAAGATCAATCATGATAAATTAAAAATATGTTTGGCGTCGGAAATTCACCAAGCAATTGAAATAATTAAATAATAATGCTCTTCTCTATACACCTTGAATTCAAGTGAGACCAATGTACGTGGTGTTATTAGTATGATTTGTTTGATTTTGATAAGATGGATTTTCAATAATTCTGATTATTTAAATAATGTTTAAGTTTAATTCTCATGTTAATGATGTGTCTTAATTAACCACACCTTTGATCATATTTCATAACAAAATCACATGTCCGTGGGAGCGTGGGCTGATGGCTAATTGTAAAGTATCGTAGAAAACATGCATGGCATTTTCCCTATAGCAGCTGCATTAATTGTGGACACACATTCAATGCACTGCGGGCGGACTCATCATGCATTGAGTGTTCTTTATTTTCTGTACCATTTCTTTTTCTTTACTCATTAGCAAAGCAGATAACCTCCATGAAATTGAAGAACATCTGAAACAGAATCTTAAATTCACATCAGTAAAATGGCATATCATCAGACCTGAAGATTCTGACTATGCTACTGGTACCCAATGCCAGTGAACTAGCTTTTTCAGACCTTTGTTGTTTCTTGAAGACCAATATTTTGTGAAAATGTAAACTGGAAAGGACACTCAAGATCTGCAGACATACCTTCAATTAACTAGCCAAATATATAATAAAGCCTACCTCCAGCACAGGATCCCAAGATCATGCCCCGCATACGTTTAGGAGCTTTGGTAATTTTTATAAGCAACCATCCAAGCACTGAGCCAATGATAAAGGTGATGAGAACATTTAGCGGCATGAACCACCTGCATAATTCAACAACAGTTGGATTTAAGAAACTAGCAGGAAAAAAAAAAAAAAAAAAGAATGCCACACTGAAAGCAACTAGCCCCAAAAACAATTGGCCAGTGAAACTCACAGCTCAAGCAAGCTTCTTAATGTTACGAATTTTGCCAAGCTGCTCCCAACAAGTGCTGGACTCAGGACATAAAACACAAGCTGCACAACAATTGAGTTTAAAAATACACATTATAGTCATACGGAATTCAGAATGTTCAATGCATCAATCAGAGCAACACAGCAAGGAAAACCTGAAAAAAATGTATTCACCACACCCCTCTACCCCTACCTTGTATCAGGCATAGAAAAAAAAAGTTTCAATTCTTGAAATGAATAATGTTGTTACACAAGTCTAAAACTGATGCTGTGCGTGTAATAAAAGTCCTAGCAAAAAGGTTAATAAAAAGTCTGGACTCATCAAATAATCTTTCTAACAAAATCAAAATCAGGTTATAAGTTTTGATTTAACCGTTGATTTAACCGTTGATCGAGTTGAAATTTTACCAAAACATTCTAAAAACTTTGTTACCACTAAGTTTAAGAAGACAACTTCATCTGAGTTCAGAAACATGTTTAAATTCAGCTCCTCAAAAGTTATTGCTCTGGATTTTTTTTTATTTTTTTTCTATATTTGGACTCTTTTTCTTTAGATTGAGACTCTCAATTTAATTAGGATTTTACTAATTATGATATTTTTCTTGTATTTAAATAACATTGCATGCTTCTTCTTCTTTTTGGAAAATCATTAAACTACAAAATTTTTCAGAAAATATTAGAGTTTTCTTTATAGTTTCAATCTATAAACTTAGAACTCGAGAACCTTAGTTTTTATTAACATTATACGCATGTCGATTAGTATTAGAGTGGGTTGACATGTTTGATGGACGGCTATCGTAGCAACTCACCTCGTAGTATAGGATTGTAAGCCTTATGATACACAATGTGGGCTAAAGAGGCAGCACAAGGAACCCAATCACATAAACGAGGTCGTTTAGAGCAAATAATGACAACAATATCGAATTGCTTGGAATATTTAGTTTGACGAATACGAGGCACAAATAGAGATCAAAAAGAGAAGAGGGATGTGCTTAGAGAGTTATCTCGGAGCGAACCAAAGCCTAAATTCATTTATAAAAAATCATATAGACATCATATCATGTTTATATGAATAATGGTGTTCATGAAAGGCGAAGGAGACTTAACTTGCAATCAACTTTTTTAAAAAAATTATTTTTAATTTCAATGAAATTCCTTTTTTAATGGAATTTTTCAAATAAGAAATTCATTAACTAGTTGTTAGAGTTGGAAGCTTATTTTTATTTCAAAAAGATTTCTTGTTATTAAAAAATAGAACTTGTCATACACATACTTTTTTATGGTGCTAAAGGACAATGGTTTGAAGTTCTAGAATATAAAACTTGTACTAGTAAGCCCTTAATTCCTTCATGACAAGCTAGCTTTTGAGACAATCATTAATTTTAGAGTTTATGTAATATGATTATGAAGAAACTTTATACGAGATAGGTAAGCAATTAGATTATTATTATTTGATTTATGTTCAATATTATTCTCAAATAACAAGAAGAAGAAATGTAAAAGAGGTGTCGTCTCTTCATAATAGATTGTTTCAACATTGTAGCAGTGACAACAATAACAACATTAATCATTAATGCAAACATTGTTTCGCTTCTTGATGTTTTATCTACCAATTAATGGTGAAGGAGAAATTTTGGAAGTTTTTAAATTAGTGTCATGTACTGATTCTTAATGTCTTGAAGTACTAGAAGAAAATGAGAGTCATTTTAATCGGGCAATCCTTGAAGAAAAATTTGAAGAGTACAATCAAACACCATCAATTGCATTACTCTCCATGAAAAAAAGATTAATTGCGGGACTGAAACCATGATTTAGAAAATTAAAGAGTAAGTGAAAGAAGTAGAAATACTAATTAACATATCCACAAAATTCTTCCTTACCAAAAATAATAGAAGATGTTTGCATAAGGAATATACCAATAAGTCAAGAAGTCAAACGAGCCTTGGAGAATGAATATATAGGACTAGAGTTTAGTAATGACACAATCAGAAATCCAAAGGTAAAACAAACTACAAAAAAATGTTGAAGATGCAGCGAGAGAACTTTCGGATGTTTTTCAACACATGTACTTGATAGGAAATCAAAATTATTATATTTGAAGTACCTATTCATTTGAAAACCAAACCGAACCGAACCGAACAGAAAAAAAATCAAGCCAAACTAGGAAAAAACCAGGCCAAAACCGAAAAACCCGAGCCAAACCGAAAAACCGAGCCAAACCGGTTTGAACCAGTTTTTGTCCAAAAAACCGAACCAAATCGAAACCGGTCGGTTTGAACCGGTTTCGGTTTTTAAAAAAAAAATCGGTTTGATTATTTTTTTTTTATCAAAACTGAACCGAACCGAAAATAATCACTCCTAGTTGAATCATGTTAAAATTTTACTAATAATATTTTAAAAGGTCATATTACCCATAAGTAAAAAAAGATAGCTTCATCCAAGTTCATGAATATACCTAAATTTGTCCTGGAAGTTTAAGAAGATTATTACTTTCAGTTTAATTAGGATTTTACGCTTTTTTATATATTCAAGCGGCATAGTAGGCTCTCTTTTTTTAGAAGATTATTGAATTACGAACTTTACCAAACAAAAAAAAATACCAGACGGTAACTTTAGAGCTTAAAAATCCTGGTTTTATTCATGCTACACGCCGCGTAAAAAATAGAACGAATCATTATACAACCATAGTCAATAATCAACCATTCATCTGGAACAGTATGAAAATTTGTCCTGCCCTCAAGAAATTGTCTTGTATCAGATAAAGCTATTGTCATGTATGATTCTCAAGACTTAATTTCGGCATTTAGAAAATTGTTACAACGGAAATTGTTGAGTAAATTATCTGTTCCAAATCCCTAAGAAAACTTGCTGACAAGAATCATAGTTTATGAACTAAATCTTCCCTCAGACGAATAAAAGCTCCATTGTTTTTTCTAGTGTATATATAAACAGATAGAGAGAGAAGCAACAGAACCAAACAAATACTTACATTGTTCAAATGATTTCGTGCATCTGCCCCCAAAATTCCCACGCGCTCAATTGCAAGAAATACGCCAACAGCAGTGAGCAGGAGCACCTTCAAAACTGGCATAAGTGCAACAAAGAACAGTTTCCAAATGTCCATAGAAGCTTATAAAAGTAGCTCTTAGAGTCGTTCCCACACCAGACTGGGGAAAAAAAAAAAGATGGTTCTCATAATTAAAATCTCTGAAATTCCACAAGAATTAACTGCCATAAGAATATAACTAACAGGTGCATGGAATTGTGATCTGTGTGTAAATTGTTTCAGAAAACACTTAACTGAACAGGATGCTTTTGAGCAGCTAGAGGCCACAAACTAGTGTATTAAATCTGTTCTTGGTCCATAAGCAGGCAAGAAGATTAGAAGTTTAATTTAGAATAGCAAGGCATTTATGATTAAAGAAAACTTGGGAAAGAAAAGCAAGATACCTTCAAAAAATAATTTAAAAAAATGGAGTGATGAAAATGGAGAGGCTGTCATCTTCATCAGAATAACACTAAAATAGAGTAGACAATCAAACACGAATATGGAATGGTATATTAGCACTCACAGAGAATATAAAAGTAAAGTCAAATAGAAAATAATAGGACTAAACAAGATTGGCATCCCATCAGTGCAAGAACTCCACAAATATCATATTATGGAATGGGAAACATTTTCATGTTTCTCCACCATGATATCACATCGACGATAAGACAGATGCATTTAAGAGTGAGTGATCAACTACGATACGTAAAGGAAACACACAGATTCTCTTGAATAAATGAAATGCCACCGTTAAGGCAAGAATGGTTTCATTTTTGTGATGGGAGAAGGCTGGGTTTGAGGGAAAATACTGTCTCCCCATTGCTCAACTCATTTATTTATTTATTTTGAGATTTGATTATTAGTTCCTGTACTGCAAAGTGGGGGTACGAAATGGGGTTTCTGTTGCTCCTCCTTATTCCTTGCATGCTTGACTTGTGAGCCAGAGGTCGTGTCATAATTCACTTGGTACGAAGGGGAAAAGCTCAGTGACAAAATGTTATACAACTTGTTCGGTATTTATTTGACGAACTATCATGTCATGAGAGAAACTTTCTGCCTGTCATGAATCGTTTTTAATCCACTTTACCAGGCTAAATTAGCTTGTCGGCATCAACTATTTGATGCTTATTAATAATCTTAAATGTCTGTGTATGCTGGTTTTGTCGGCGTGCTTAATGCAAACATTTTTTATTGCAATACGACATGGAATGTGTTACAAATATGTTTATAAACTAGATATACAAATTAAAGATCACGGAGAAGTCTGGAAACATCAAAAGCAAAACAATCATAACTTTAGATTCGGGAAAATTCACTAGACACATGTCCAGTTTTATACGGGGCAGCCAAGATCTGGAATACCCTCAAAATAGTTTGGTCCACCACATGAGGCAGCTTCGAAAACTTGCAAATGCTGCCATCACAAGAAGTTTCATGGTCTGATAGTAGCTTTCCCATAGCCTGATAAGTTTACATCTTACAAGGGTTGAAGGTCTCTGCGCTAAGCTCTTCAATTTGCTTTCAGCTACCGCATCTGTATAGTCGCTTTCAGCGACTAATGCTACAAAGCTGTTCCTCGAAATTCTGCATCAAGTGCATACTGTGTGTAAGAGGACAAAACTAAGGCTGCGCAGGTAAAAGCCATTCGTGCAGACCAGGTAATGTGCAAGAGCTAGTCATGCGCACAAAACTATAAGGCAATCGTATGAGCAACAAAAGTCAAAAGTGAATTCAGCAAAGATAGGTCATGTGTTATTCGACAAAAGCATGCAACTGAATTCTGAATGACCATTTAAGACGTGATGATAATAAACAGGCATATCCCATTTGTACAAACAAAGACAGACAGGTTTTATTTATGTTATTTATATTTATATTTTTGTTTATTTATTTTTGCACGGGGACAGATTTGCAACTTGGACAACTAAATCAGCATTTAGGCAAGGATCAGTAAAAAAAAAATTTGGGAGGACTCTTCTTTTCATTCAAAATCAATTAGATGCATTTGAAAATGCATTGCATTTTTACACCTGCATGCATTCGAATCAACCACAAAGATCCCATTCATACCTGTCTAATTTTGAGCTGCTCAAGCTAACATCCGCAGGTAATCTAATTTTGAGCTGGTTGTCTACCATTTTCACTGGACACTGATGAAATGCCTTGCTCAATGCTCTGGATAGTGAAAGCAATTGGGCAGAAGAGATTTAGAAAAACAAGATAAGCAGGTCAAGAAGAAACTAGAAGAAAATCAACTGCTAATGTTGAGGGATCATTTTCTAATGTTCAATGAAACAAAAACAAGGCAACAAAACTGACACCTGATGCTTCAATGCTATTTCTTACGGTCCAAAAAATTGGAAAGAAATGGAAGAGAAAATCAATCAAAGACCAATACTTCATAATTTTTGTCAAATCTAACCCATAATCTTTAGCAAAATGCTACCTCTTCAGGAGGTGTCATTGGAGAACTAAGGAGAAAAAAGGACAGAAAGAATGAAATGTGCAAGATGAAGATGAAAACTCTTCAGAGGATAATGAAGCAGTAAATAAACTGCCTCGCACACAAGGGCAGCAGCTTTTCAAATTCCTTGCTGATGTGGGAGAACACCAGCAATGTGATGTCGGAACAGTTAGTTAATCTCCAACACATCCAATTTTCCAGGTGAACAACATGTTCAGTGGTCAACACATTTCAGAATTATACAAAACTGATCAGTAAAATTTACCTGAAGAAGATAGCCATGCAGCCAATCCAGTGTTTGAGGGAATGTTGTGGCTGATATATTGGCAACTGTCAGACCCTGTTCCATGAAAAATGCAATGTATTTTAGGAGAAAAAAGAAAATGGTGCTCATATACTTTGAAACACCTAGTTAAGACTATGAGAAGTATGATCTCACTCAACTGGTAGAATGACATTTCAGAAACCCATAACACTAATAATAAAATACAGTCACCGCCCTATTATTTCTGTGATAGTTTAATTATTTTCTTCATTTCTTCCTTTGAAGCATAAATAAACTTGCTTGTAAGAGCATATCTGAACCACGTCATGGATTTACACCCATCTTTCAAACAGAAAAGAAGTATCAATTATCATGTGACTGAAATAAATCGGCCAGCCCTGTTCCTATGCCTGCTCACTTCAATTTCAATCAACCATCTCCAATGCTCTCCAGCCCAAATCAAAAGTTACTTCCCAAGCATGACAACAATTCCATGAATCGTCTATTGCTCCAGCCCAATAACATAATACCATGAATAAAGGTTCCCGCATTTTTCATCAATAATTTTCATCTTGCAATTTGACAAAATATGTACCTGATTTCTTTGACTTTAACATCCGAATTAGCCACTTGGTCATGTAATAAAATACAATAACTCTACAGACAAGACATCAAAGCAAAACTTGTTCTCATCAATATCTCAATCCAACTTTTGATCACAATGTTTCTAATATTTAAAATCAATTATTTCCAAATTATTAATAAAGAAGCAAAACTACAAATCTCTATGGCATGTTGTCAACTGACAAACACACATGAAGAAGCAAACCTGTGACTTGAATGAGATGAGATAGTCCTGAATGATTTTCAAATTGGTAATTGACTTATCTTTGTCCTGAAAATAAAAATCATATATGAACATATTCTGAATAAAGTTCAACAAACTATTTATTACAAAGAAAATAAAAACAAGACAATCAATTGAACTTTTGTGAAATTAGCGAAAAGTCAACACAAGGATACAGAACAGAAGAAAATCAATTGAAAACTTGTTTCTACAAAATCTTGCCTCACATTTTACCAGAGCAAAGTGGAATAAACATTTCTCTTTGATACTGCAATAAGTTTTTACCAGGAATTCATCCAGAGCATAAACATAACAGTAAAGCAATTTCTGGGAATACCTATATAACATCAAACTTTATATTGCACTAAGTAAAAACTTTTTAATTTATATTCTAGATTTGTTTCAATTGCAAGCAAAGTGTTGAAACAAGAAGCTTGTTAGTGGAATAATACTAAGCTAGACTTTTACTTGTTGAAGTGAATAAGGAGTTTTCCAGCCAATTTCCATTGATTAAGCAAAACAAAATTGTTAGCGAGCAAATGAGAAGTTATTATTTGCTATCTTAATCCAATCTAGAATTATTTGAACTTGGCAACACTTGGTTGCTTTTGCAATTTGCTGCTTTTGATCCACTTTCCCACTCACCAAATACATCCAGGAGTTACTGTATTTTCCATCAATGCCTGATCTTATTACTGTTCATTGCTTTCATCCTGCTAACCTTCATGCCAGAATTTTCTAATGCCTTTTATCTTTAAATTTTTTTAAAAAAAATGGAAGTGCTTCACCAGGGTCATTGACCATCGCTTGATTTATTATTCTGTTTTTGTTTTTGCATTTGATTGAAGAACCATGTTACTTCTACTACTAAAACTAATTTACCACATTTTCAGCCAGGCCTGTTAAGGTATTGGTGATCACTGAGATAGCCTCCCACATCCCCTAATTTCCCACACATCCATCCCCAGATATGTACCTGACAATGTAAAACCTCTGATTGAGAAATCCAAGTTTAACCATGGATTGTCTCATTGATTGATTGCTAATATTTAACTCTGTTAACTTATTAAAACTTGGTTGATTGCCTAAGTTTGATGTAGGCAAATGACAATAATAACTCAGCAGTCTTTGATACCTCAGCAGGGCATTTATCACTAAATGAACGTGTTGAGATCCACTCCTCAAGTAATGCCTGCACAAGGGAAGAAAAGATTGATAGAAGGGACCAATAATAAGGATGCAAGATTGGGTGTTTGGGATTGTAGTGCAGGGTGCTTTTTAAAATAGTTTTACGTTTAAAAATGCATCAAAATAAATTTTTTTCAGAATTTTTTTATTTTTTTATTTTTTACATCAGCACATCAAAACCATGAGAAAACACTAAAAAAAACATTAATTTAATACTTTTTCAAGTCAAAAGCACGTTTGAAAAGCACATAAAAGCATAAGCAAAAGTTGTGTCAAACACCCTCATATGAAACCTTCAGAAAGTGACAGATAATGAGGGAAGGGAACTAGAACAAATATATTTCCGATATAGGAATAAGTACCATCCATTTGGTAAATAATGAGGGAAGGGAAGTGGAACGATATAATTCGGATATAGGAACAAGTACCGTCTGTTTATATCAAGAATATGAAGAAACTTTTGACACGGCAAGAATAGAAGTACAAACCTTGTGGTCAAATTCAGCCATCTTCAGAACTATTGGTATAATTATTGGTTCAGGACCAGATTTTAAGCTAACAGAAGTCTTTCTATCTCCCTCAAGATCCTTAATAGTTTCACCTAAAAATCCAGGAATGGAAACTGTCACCCGTGTCACTCGTGCATGCATTCAAAACATGTCATCAAACAATTTATGAGTTAGAAGAGACTAAATAGAATATTGAACTCGTCATCAAAACCAGAAAAATAATAACCTTTACTGTCAGAAATGCTTCCAGCTTTACCTATAGATTCCTGTGAATCCACAACTTTATTTACCAGGTTAACAGATTTCCCTTCTTCTGAGGTCAAATATCCCGTAGTGCAGTTGCTATTTTCAGTATTATTTTCACTGACAGAATTATTTTCCAACTGTCTTGCAGGATCATCATCCAGACTCACTGACACAGTGTTTGTCTCAGATTTTTCTGGCATTTTAGCTGGTAACTTATTTTCTTCATCCATCAAGTAAATGCTTGGATCCAAATGTATCCCCTATCATTATTTGTCAGAAACAACTGCAGATCAGATAGGAGTGCTCGGAGACATTACCATGCCAATCATTATTATAACAATTGTAAGAATCTTAGCAGATGGGCGGATATTAACAGCAAAGAAATAAGTGTCGACTGGAAGTTTTGATGGTGCAATCTAATTGACAACCTGCATAAAAATGGAAAATTAGCCTTACCTCAATTATAATTGGCTTTCCATCTTTCATTGCTTTCTTCAAATCACCAGCCAAACCTATGAAGTAAGCATTAATTTAACAAATCAAAAACCCATGCACTTGCAGACCATATAGCAAAATTAATACAGTTTCTAGTATAACAAAGAACATCTTTGAAATCCATTAAATAATTAAAACTACGAATATCAGATGGGTAGGCAAGGAAAAGGGGAATTTTTCAGATAAGAAGGGTGATCAAAGAAGAAAGATGACAAAACAGACAGGCTACCTTTACGAACAATTCTGCATTCTCTACAAAATTCAGTAATTAACTCCTCAGAAGAGCTGAATTCCCGTGCCCATACAGGAGTAGATACCAATGGTGCACTAACTCGGATAAAAGAGAAGAGTGAGTAATCTAATATGATCCAGAGAATAAAAAGGGTTAAGTGATAGCTAGCATGACTAATAATCTTCATTGTAGGATGCAATATCATATACTAGAGACAACAATATAGTGTAAAAAAAAAATGAAACCTGGTTATATATAAATTCCAGAGTCCTTATTTCCAGTCAACAATATACATTTTTCAAAAAGAATCTTCCTTATTAAAACCTTTCTTGCTCTTCATTTAGCATGCTAGATAGCTTGGCATGCTTCTGATATTCTTAATTCCTCTAGACAGAAATGCTTCTAACATCGGAAATAGAAACCATGGAATTAAAAATGGAAAGCATGAAATACACATACTCGGTTGATGTTCGCAGCAATTCATACACCATATCTGTCTGTCACGTAAAAAAAAAACATAAATGTGAGGCATAGTATTGAACCCAAACGAGTGGGTACATGAAAAGAAAATAAGGGAAGCAAAATTCTTCAAAGCTAGGTGGAAGGAAGGACCTGCAAGACATTAGGCAAATTCAGCCGTTGTGCAAGTTGGGTAGCTATGGTAGACTTCCCAACACAGGCAGTTCCACAAACAAGAATTACCAAGGGCACTCGTTGATAGTGAAATCTAAAAGGATATGACCAGGAAAAAAATCATTTTTTTTCAGCATACAATCTGCAAAAACCTTTTATATTTTTTTTTTTTTTTATGAAGAAAAGGATAATAAGTCAAGAAGGTGCTTCTGAGCAGCCAAAAGTCAAGTGAATACTGAGAATAGAACTCTAAATTACCTGGTCATCATTTTGTAATGATTTATGTACTCTTCTCCATACCCCCGCCGCTCCATAAGCTGCAAATAGACTCCTATGTATAAGGAGGGCTAATGAAACTAAATCCAATATTTAGAAAGTCTCAAAAGTGTTCTAGTGTTTAGTGCAGTCCTTCCATGACAGTCACAAGAAAGAAACTGGCAAATCCAAACTCCTCTAATATAGGAGATTATGCCCTTTGATATCCACAGGCATCTAAGAATTGTAACATTAAAGAAGGAAAGGCCATGTACCTTGAAAAGATTGGCTTCCAAATCAGACTGAGAGCTGCAAAAATAGTGCAAGAGATTGACCATTACTTGAAAATTCAGGAAAAACCAAAAATTTATCACCAACACTAAGACATAGGGTAAAAAGAGAAAAACGAAAGGAAAGTTAGAATAGGTATTACACATCGAGCAGGCTGTTATCGATAAGCAGCTTCTTGAGTTCAAGAGCAATTTTAATAGCAACATGATTGGGTATCTGAAATCACCCAAAATCTTAGAATAACCAAAAATGAAACTCGGAGACGAAAAACAATTAACACTACTTGTTACCATCAGCATAAAATTTCGTCATCAAACACAATCTCTAAAAAAAAGAGTAAATAATTTGAGACCTTAGTGACAGTCAACATTCTGCTGAGCAGGAATCTTGATAAAACATAGCAGTGATCAGCGTTTTCACCTAACCACACCTTCACCTGTATTAAATATATACCACCACAAACAAAAATCAACTGAATTGAATAAAGGGTTCTCATCGTTTATTTAGGTTTTGAAGAAAATTGCAGGGAGCAAAACGCAGACCTTGACAAAGTCGTATTTAGAGGAAGCATTGCGAGAGGAGAAACTTGGGAAAGGAGAGAAAGGTCGTCCATTGATTTTTGAGTGATCGAACCCGCCTTCTTCTTCTTCATCTTCGGCACTGTTGTGATTAAGGCTTGTTGATATCACTACTTCCTTCCCTTTTCTCGTCATCTTCTCTTTCTGCACTGCCACTGCTCTGCTCGACAGAGACTTCACTTTCTGTCTCCCGATGCGCCTCCTCCCTCTCTTTTTAAGTTTCAACAACCGCACAATTTTACGCGCAGTTTTTAAAACTTGAGGACTCGAAATAAAAAATGGGTGACCTCTCTTTCTCTCTCGGCTTCTTATTTATTTATCAAGGAAAGACTGAAAAAATAGATTTCGAAAAACACGTGCACACACCTGAGTCCCTGACTGCTACAGCAGCAGAAAGGATTCAATTTCGGACACTCTTCGTGGCGGTTTGGAAAGTAAGTAAAGGATAATTTTAAGAAAATATTCTACTTTAAAATATATTAAAATAATTTTTTTTAATTTTATCACGTTAAAATAATTTAAAAACATTATTAAAAAAAATTGAAGCAAAACGGCAAACAGACCCTGTCGATTGTGTCAAATTAGCCCTAGTTGTTAAGCCAAGGCCTAACCAAGTAAACCAAGCACTTAGTTTTCACAAGGAAAAAAAAAAAGAATAAAAGAATTATATAGACTGATGTTATAAATAAATTTTTAGATTTAATATAGTAAATAAAGTATTGGAATTTCTATTTAGTTGTAAAACTAGACGTTAACTTGAGATATATCACTGGCCTGATATTTTTTCATAAAAAATAATATTTGAAAATATATTAAAATTATTTTTAAGATAAAACCTTTATAAAAAAGATTGAGTAAACTCAAATTAACTTGTTAAATCCATAATACATGTAGATTGGGATAATTAGATAAAAATAAAATAAAAAAATCACGAAACACATTTAAAAAATAAATAATAAAATTAAAAATATATTAACTTACATTAGCTTTTTAAATTCATGACTTAGGTAATTGGATCAATTAAATATTAAATGATAAAATTAAAAATAAAATTAATTAGACAAAAAGATGCAAAACTGAAAATAACAATTAAAAAAAATTATAAAACCAAATTACCCCTCAAAAAACTTGCTTAAAATGAGGAAACCGTAGGAAAATATTGAGAAAAAAAAAACTTGGATGCCAGATTTAAAAATTTTGCTTTCAAAATTATTTTAATTATTTCATTATACTTTAAAATACAGAAAAGAAAAATATATTTATTCTCAATCAATCTGCTAACAGATAATTGATTTTGTGAAAAAACCTCACTAACCCTAATAATTTATTAAACTACCACTGTGCTTGGTGCGAGGATCTCCAAATACTGTCGCCTACTCATGGTCTAGTTTTTTATCGAGACTTGTTTAAAAGAGGAGGGGTAATCCCTGAAGTCGAAAAACTTTCTTGGTTGATGGCATTGAATGAGCCAAAGCCCGCTGCTCGCTTTTGCTTTTGCTTCTTAGGGGCTTGGCCTGAACTTAGGAATTGAACAAGGCCTGAAGCGTAGCCCTTAAATTAACCAGATGACGGGCTTGATAACGTTAGCTGTAATTACATTAATTTCCCAGCAATGCATACTAGAAATCAACAATCTTGAAACGAAGAATAAGCTGCCATAGGTTGACAGTACATTGCGTATTCAGAAGATAACATGACCAGTTATCTAGACTAATTACAGAATGGTTGGCAAATATAACATCTTAAAAGCAGAGTCCTAACTTTTACAACTAGGTATTTCTTTAGATAAAGCACTTGAAAGCAGTGAAGATGGTGCAAACCTTCTTCACAGTTGAATTGATCCACTTGCCTTTCCATGCAAAGACAGAAGCATGACATAACCTCTCTCAACATCGTGTTCACCAGCTACATGAGCATTGGATGATCACGGGATCATACAGCATTCCAAGAGAAAATCAGGAACCCTCAAAAAGTAGCTGTGTGAATCATCTGCGTATAATTATCCAGGCGTAGGTTCTTCTTGAAAAATTTGCCACCTTTCTTTCCCATGCCAGTTCCCACAAGACTTGATGCGAGAAGAGATCTGGTATCTGGCCTCCATCTCAACTCTTTAAGAACAGAGAACAAGGTTGAAAGGGTTGGACTGACTTCACTGTCCTTTATGTTCTTGCAGGACTCTATTCTAAGATGTTCAAGTTCATTCCAGGTAAGGAGTACTGATTCCAGGCCTTCTGTTGTCAACAAGGAGCATCCTTCCAGAGATAATAACTTCACTCTCCTGAAAAATAAATTACAAGCGACCACTTATATCTCAAACATGTAAACTTCCACGTAAGCTTATAGTGATTGCCCATCAACATCAACTGGCTATAGCATAGTCTTCCAATTATAAGAATTTGTCAAGTAAATTATTCAATCCAAGTAAATGTCAAAACACCAGTCAATAAACTATAAAATAATGTTCCCTGTAAAATTATAGGGTTTTTTTTTTTCTTGTCTAGGTGAACCAATGAATTATTTTTCACTTTTCTTTTCTTTTTCCAATTGAACTAAATCTGCTCTGAGATTTTTCTTATGTCTAGTTAAACTAAGAAATTACAAGATACGCATAAATTTCTTGTACAATTGTGGTGCAGTCACTATTGCTGTGGAGAATCTAATAATCAGATGCATCTAACAGTAATAAAAAATCAGTGTCAATGTCAGTTAACTTCAAACCCAACAGCACCTGTTAAGCGTGTGAGTGTGGCACATTCCAGCCAGGCAGTTAAATGCAAATGATTCACTATCAATTTCAACTACATGATCCAGAGCACTACAAATTATTGCAATTTTTAAAAATGCATGAACAAGCTTTGATGGATGTTAACAGAAGATCATCTGCAATAATTCAAGAGCTTCTGGTATTATTAATGTGCCCTCAAGGACTGCAAATAATTGAAAGCCTTAAAAACACTACCAAAAGTAATCAATTAAAAGTAAAACAACTCATTACCTGCAAGTTCTTGCCAGGCTAAACAGATCATTATCCAATCCCCAACAGTCCTGAACAACAATCTCCCTCACAGTTTCACACAACTTAAACATCGCTTTAAGGCTCTTTTTATCCCTCAATTGACACTTCTGCAAATGCAACCTCTCAAGAGCTGGACAACACCCCAAATAATCATCCGGCCCTGGACTGGGATCGATTCTCTTGCACGACAAAAACCTCAAAGTCTTCAAATTCTCGCAGTAGGAAAGCCCAGCTAACCACCCATTATCCATCCGATGATCACAAATAGTTAATTCCTCAAGCATCTGACAACACTGTCCAATGGCCTTCATCCCATCAAAACTACCCTCGCACCCATTTAATTCGATCTTTACCAACCTCTTAGACCCTTGAGCTAAAATCGTTAACCCAATATCTGAAACCAAAGAACCATAAAACCCATCCACATTTCCAACAAGTTTCAGAATTTGCAAATTCCCACACGCTGCAATCCCACGCAACAAGTTGTCATTACACCTATGTAACTCCAATTCTTGCAGAGTCAAACACTCTTCAGCTACACTTAACAACCCCATCTCACTAGCACCAGCCACCACAAGCTTTCTCAAATTCGGACAACCTGAGGCTAACCCTCTAAGCCCTCTATCAACAACCTCAACAGGCAACAAATTCTCTTCGCAAACACGCCAATCTGGTAAAAACCCAGAAACCCCAGAATTTATATCCATCTTAAAAATCCTATGACTCAACAGAACACAGCAATCGTGGGGTCTAACAACACACCCATTAAGCAAATCCACATGGGTCAAATTTGGGAATCTTGAAAGTAAACGCCCAGATTCAAGAAACTCCCAATCTAAAACCTTTAAAGACCTAACAAGACGGCCTTGGAGATTAAGCCACCGTTTACAAACAAGTGAATTAGGGTTTCTCTGAGAATCTGGCAATTTAGATAGGATTTTTAAGAGGAGATCGTCACCTAAAAGAAGTGTGCGGTCAATGTGGGGGAGATTGGAGATTAGGGTTCCTGTTTTGTCTTTGAATTTGGTGGGGGGGTCTGTTTGTTGTTGTTTCTGCTGTTGGTGTTTCGGTGTTGGTGTTGGTGTTGGTGTTGGTGTTGGAGTTGTTGGGTTGGAGAGGGACTGGAGCTGCATGGCAAAGATAACATGTTTCAATGGTTTTGTGTTCTTGAGCCATAAGTCTGACCACCTTGGTGGTCTCTTCTTCTTTAAAGGTTTCTCAGTTGAAAACGACATCGTTTTTTTTTATAGTTGTTTGTGGTGGTGGTGGTGCTGCTGCTCTATAGAAATGAAATGAAAGGAGTAAGCGGGTGGTGGAGGAGCTTACATTTTGCGTTGTCTGAGCTCTGAAGAAGATGATCGTCTCTATTTGGTGTGTCTGTATGTCTGTGACAGAGACTGAGACTCTCTCTCTGAGGCTGAGAGTGGAATTTCTGGCAATGTAATATGTATGGCTTTGAAAGTGGTGGAAGGAAGGAAGGAAAGGAAGTTTGAACGGGTGAGTGTTTTCAGTAT
This sequence comes from Populus trichocarpa, assembly GCF_000002775.5. Taxonomy (NCBI): domain Eukaryota; kingdom Viridiplantae; phylum Streptophyta; class Magnoliopsida; order Malpighiales; family Salicaceae; genus Populus; species Populus trichocarpa. The sequence continues at coordinate 13,080,845 of NC_037287.2, read as the reverse complement.
TATTTATTTATTTATTTTGGGGAATGGCGCTTTTTGTTTTTATCTGAAAATTTGAATTGGCTGCCTATGCCTTCTCTCCTCTTTGTTGATAATTTTATTTTATTCTTCCTTTTTATTGAGTAATTAGGTTAGGAAAGCGAACTCTTTTATTTTTTAAATTTATTTTTAATATCAAAAGATTAAATAATCTAAAAACAATAAAAAAAATATTTTCTTATAAAAATATTTTTCAGCCACAAAAATAAACATAAACAGGGAATAGCTTATAACTCAATTATCATTGCAACCATTTATTTTTAAAATATATCATTTTACTGAAATAATTATATCTTTAATAAGATAATTTAATCTCCATTTATATAAATAATTTTGATCCATAACACCTCTTGTTCTCAAATTAATAATAATAATAATAATAATTTCCGAACCATAACTATCAAAAGTGAAACCACATATTTTTACGAGTCACTTATATAATGGAAAAATCTAGAGTGTATATGAACCAAGGATAATATATATATACACACACACACACACACACACAAACAATACTTAATATAGACAGTCTAACCATAAACTAGTGGTTGGAAATAGCTTCTACAAGGCTTATTGAAAACACTTGAGAGTAGAGACTAGAGACTGCAGGGAGGGAGAGTCCAATCAGAATGCCGTTATAAGTAGCCGTTAATGGATTCAAAACTCGGTTTGCAAGTGGGGGGCGGAAGCCTATGTTATGTGCACCTTTTGAAACTTCCTTGGCAAATTTTAAAAGCAACGCATATGAACGAATCCATATGGCTCAACCACCAGGGACCTCTATTTCATGCTTCATGGTCCACCCGTGCTGTGGGCTCGTAGCCATCAAAGTTATGAAAGAACTAATATCTTTAAATATTTTTTTTCAAAGAAATACATGACTTTGAGGGAAGAAGAAGAAGAAGAATCTACTATATACAATGGTTTTCGTGTGGCAAGGTGATATCCGTTATCATGGAGTGCTATGCTTTTTAATCTTCAATAAAAGCAGCCTCCTAATGTTGAAAATGTTTAGAATCATCAAGTCATTTTGTAACATCTTCTTCTTGTTTCTTTGACATTAACATGTATGTGTACATAATTGAATTAAAGAACAAAAGGAACAACTAATGTGGTATTTTGTAAACCAAGGTGTTTAATATTTTGTTAAAAGTTAATTTTCAAAATATTTTTTATCAAGAAATATATTAAAATAATATTTTTTAAAAAAATATTTAAACAATTCAAAAACACTAAAAAAATACTTTTAAAAAAAAATCAAATTTTAACAAAACAAAAAATAAAATTAAAACTAAAGTGAAATGCACTTAAAGCAAAAGGAGAGAGAGATGTTCGAATATTCGGAGTAGACAATTTGCAAGCGTAAAAAACAAGTCTTTTGCAAAAAGAGTTTCATTTAATTCTTAATCAAAACTCAAATGTGCCACCAAAATTTCCCAGTAACCAAAAAAAAAAAAAAAACCTGAAATGCACTTATTACCCAAAGCCAATCTCAACTGTACATTCCATAAAAAAAAAAAAAAAAAAAAAAAAAAAAAAACCCATTAATTATATGCAGAAAAAATCCAAACTTTCAAGCACAATAAAACCAAGATACAAAAATGAATAATTAAAAAAAAAACAAATTTTTTTAAAAAGCAACACCGGTTAAATTTAGGCCTGTTTTGAAGATTAGATTATTTTTCAAAGTATTTTTAATTTAAAAATATATTAAAATAATATTTTTAATGAATTTATTTTATAAAAAAAAAAAAAAAAACTGCCACAGCCAGACAAAATCGTGGTGTATTTGTTTTTGTCTGTGTTCTGTAAGGAAAAAAAATAGAGAGAGAGAGAGTGTGGTGGTAATGAAAAAAAAAAATATATATATATATATATATATATATATAGTAGAGATTAGAGAAAGGTGGATTGTTGATTATGTGCCTTTCTCTTCTATGTAAAATAAAGAAAGGGACGGGAGAAATGGTAGAAAATACCTGCCCGTTAGAAATACGAAAACACCCTCCACATATCACTAAGTCATCTAACAGGTTGAAAGGCAGAATCACCACTGCATTATTAAAAATCGCAGAGAAATTGCTCTTAATTCACAATACAAACACTGAGCAATTTTAAAAAAAATATATGTTTAGTTCAAGGATTGCCTCATTGACAATTGTAGTATGCTATACACAAAGGGGATGCTAGTTCTGTGCATGAAATCTCTATTCACAGACAAACTCCTTTGTATTACAAAAAAAATACAGCTTAATTAGAGATATTAGGGATGAATCCTCAAAGCATTTTTATCCTGTCTCTTTATTTTTTAAAAAAAATTGAAACAGTAACCGAACATTACCTCAACAATACAGCTTAATTAGAGATATTAGGGATGAATCCTCAAAGCATCATAGAACACGGGTTGTGTTGCGTTGAGATTCTAGTGTCGTTAGTTATCCTGGTCCCAACCATTGTCGCTAGCAGAAGGCCATAGGTGATAGGATGATTAGAATCAGTGTTGTCAAATCCAGTTTGGACTTGATGGTTAGACTGGAGAAGCAGTGGCCTGGGTCTGGATAATGTTGGATTTCTAATTCGCCCATTTAAGCCATCAACCCACTCAAGCTCAACTGCCGTGATTGGGGTTTTTGTCGACCCAAATGACCCGCCTAATCCGAACATGAACCAATGGGTTAAACATAGATGAAAAATAACAAAAGAACCACTGATAAGTAGTGTAAAGGAGACGAAAAGGGTTTTGATTGTTGGGGAAAAGGATAAAAGAAAATAAAAATGGCAAGTATAAACGGTGCGGTCGTGCTTTGAAATAAGAAAAAATGGGAGCAAATCCTTGCCATGATGGCCGCTGCACTCGAAATAGGTCTCCAAAGGTTCGAACCCTAGTGCAAATCAGTGATTGTGACTGTGACTATTTTCAAGAGATGATAGAGAGGGGAAAAAAGCTTTTATATTTTTGAGCCTAAGAATATGTTTGGCATTGGGGTAGAGGAAATTATATGGGAGATTTTTAACCCATTTGCATGTGTTTAGCACAATATATGGGGGCGGAAATATGTTAAGGGAAGAGATAATATTTAACCACAATAAGGCTTAAATGCTAACCTTATAGGGGGTAAAGGAAATTTGAGGGGAGAAACTTCGATATATTTGTCTTTCCCTCCTTTATTTTAAAATCTAATATTAATTTATATTTGTTCTTTTACACATACATTTTCGGACCACAAGTATTAACATCATCTAGTTCTTAATAATCTTGTTTCAAGTAAATTTTGATTTGATTTATATTGAAATCCACTTTTATCCTTATTTATTTCAACTCATGCTAAACATTATTAATACTTCACACCATTAACACTACATCTTCAAATCTTACTCCCTTAAAATCTCGCCAAAATTTTAACCTTGTGCCAATGCAATCTTATCACTAAACTGCATGGTTTATGAGTCTCTTGATCCAGTACTTTCGTGGGCTTTTGCTTGTGATTGAGAAGGAAACAATGAAATCTTGTGAAGTGTGTCAAAAAGTCGAACTCTAAAAACGTCTTTCTAAGCGCCTACTTTTTCACCAAGCTACAGACATTTTATTGCACATTTCTAAACCATAATATTTTTAAGATATAACATTGGGCTTCACCTGTTGACCCTGTCTAACCAGTGGTCCAGTGACCACCTTAGACCACTGGATGAGTGTGTTTAGAAATAGGCGAGCAAACCCACCCAGTCTGGAATCAAATTAAGGACAAGAGATAACCTAGAGCCCTTAACACTTGCGCGGCAATTCTTTTACGTCAAAAAGGAAGCGGAGAACTTGAAATTTCTGCAAATTGTTGGTAATTGTTACAGGGTTCTCCAAATGACGCACGAGCAGTACATCTGACAGACAAAGCAAGAGCCCGGCCAACGCCCAGCCATGTAATCTTTGTCATTCATATGCTAACCTTCTATGAAGGAGACGCCTAGATCATAAAAGCGAGCAAAGATTACATCAGTAGCATAATACCTCCACAGGTCTCCAAGCAAAACTGTAATCTTGAGATTCCAATCCATTCCGATTAAGATGCTTATCAGTTGTCAGCTATGCGAGAACTCTAATAAAGCTAGTTCATTGATACCTACAATCGACCAATGACAGAAATAGCACCATGAATGACTCCAATTTGGGAGTCTCTAATGGCTCCTATGGCAATATCAGCTATAAAACGTGTACAACAGGGTTTTTAAGATCAACTCCTTGAATGACTCCAACTACAATCTCAATTAATAGCAAACAAAAACTAGTGAAACACATCTCAGAAATCAGACATTGAAAAACAAGTTTGAGTGCACATTTAACTTTCAACAACCTTAAATCACTAAAATAACAACAACATGTGTTCGCTCTCGCACTATTCACTTGTCATTAAATTACTTCCAATAAAATGCTCAACATGAAGGACAGCATGAGCAGTTGAGTACACAGATAGAACAAGGAAATTATTCTAGTTCTAATACAGGACCTGATATAGGAAGTTGATCGCGAGAATCAGAAAGCTGAGTCGCCTCTACTCCTGACACATCAACGAAATCCTCAATAGCACAACACAAAACCCTGCAAACAGGAAAAAAAAAGCAATAAACAAAGATTAAGTTAACATGAACATAAAAAGTAACACCTACAGCATAAGATTAGAAGAGAAATCACATAACAGCAGTTTCAAATCTCAATTGTGTGTAATATTCATAAACAATTGCATAGATTATTGAAATTCTTACCATAAAAAGAAAAATCATGGTGCTTGGGAAGGAATCATTCCGGTCTTCCTGGCATAAGCGAAAATGCCACCAGCTTCGATAACAGGACCAGCATCACCAATAGGCTTCAACTTATACTCCTTTCCACTCGTATGGTTAATCAACTTACTTTCCGCAAGTTCAATCGTAATCAAATCACCAGTCTTACACTCTTCACAAATCCTAACTTCCGATTCAAGCGGATATATCTCTCCCGTCGCAACTGAATTCCTAAAGAAAATCCTCGCATACGATTCCGCAACAACCGCAGCTGCCCCCGCTGCACCAAGCGCTACAGGTGCGTGTTCACGCGAAGACCCGCACCCAAAATTTTCGCCCCCAATCACGATCGAGTATTTCGTTTTCGTTTGGTTCGCTTCGATGAATCGGGTTTTGTAAGTCGCCGGAAGTCCGATTAAAGCGTAGGATCCGAGTTTTTCGTATTCCTCTTGCTTGGAAGGGACAAGGGTAAGGTATTCGGCGGGGATAATTTGATCGGTGTCGATGTTGTCGCCGACGACATAGCAATGGCCGTGGAAGGAAGTGGTGGGGGTGGTGGTGGGGGTGGCGGCGGCCGTGGCGCGTGGGATGGAGAGAAGTTGGTCAGGTGGGGCGTGGGAGGTTAGGGGTTTGAAGGAGGGGAGAATGGAAGGGAGTTTGAGACAAGGAGGAGAGAGGAAAGAGAGGGAAGGTTTGGGATTGGTGGTGGAGAAACTAGGGTTTCTGGAGAGGGAGATTGTGGTGGTAGAGCGGCAGGCTGCCATTTTTTTTATTCTTTTTTGTGAAATGAGAGGCGGTGAGCGGGGAGAGAAGAATTTTATAGAAAAAATTTACGGAGCTAGATAAAAATAATATTTGTAAAATTTATTTTAAATAAATAAATATAAAAAGAAAATATAAATTTTATTTTATGACCCGATAAGAGTATAGAATTGTTTTAGTTATATCTTTTTTAAAAAATTAAATTATAATTAATAACTAATATAATATTACACTATAAAATAAGTCGTTTTTATAAGTGGAGCAGAACCGCCGGTTCAGCTATCAATTGGACTTCCTATAAAAACCTTATAAGGACAATATTTATTAAACTTGATTAAATATTTTTTAAATATATATCAAATCAGATGTAATTTTAAAATAATTCAGAAAATAAATTTACTCTTAGTTAATATATAAATTAAATTAAATATAATTTTTTTATTATCGAATAAAAGAATTATCAATTGAACCATTTCTTTTCGTTTTTCTTTTTCTTTTTTGATAAATTAATGAGTTTTTTTTTTTATTCCACATTATGTGGTATTATTTATCTAACTACCTTGTGCGTTGACTAAAACTAAGTTTTTTTACCAATTTTAAAAATCATCCTTCACATTGATTTTGATACATTTAAAAAGCATTAAATATTTTTTATGCTGATATAAAGGTTAAAACCCATAAATTAATGGATTGTGAAAACTATAGCTTAAATTTGAGCAGTGACAGAGCCACGTAAGTACAAAAGGGGGCAATTGCCCCCTTAATTTTTTTTAAATATATTTATAATATTAGAATATTAATATAATAGGTTGATGAGAGTTTGATACACGGAAAAGTGAAAAAAATGGAAAGTTATTGTTGAATTATATTTTAATATAATATATAATATTTATGTACAGCTCATTTACTCAAAAAAATTCTTTTTTTTTTCTTTCACTAATTAACATAGAGCTTCTTTTTATTTTAATCCGTTATTGCATGCCTCTCTCACTCTCATGCAAATTTCTTTTTTTTTTGCTTTATGAGGTAAATTTCTTTCATTTTTTTTAATTTATTTCATTATCTAATTTTAGTTATATTCTTTTATAATTAATCATTACAAACATTGGGATTTATGATAATTTAGGGGGTTTGATATGAATGTATTCAAAATAAATATTTAAATTTATTGATTTAATCAATTAAATATTTTCTTTTTTATTATAAATGAATAAATTAATGTTCATACAAAACCACTATTCTTGGCATCTCTTGTATTGACAGAGTATATTATTGAAATTATTTAACCGAGATCTTTTAATTCATTATAATCATGGATTAATTATTAATTGAGGTCTCTTAATTTACAATGTACATTGTCATTTTATATCATAGATTTGTTTGTAATTAATTGTTAATGAGATGCTTGGACTCAGGAGAGGCATGGGTTTAAATTCTATAAGCTACAATTTTTCTCTCTCGGTATTTTCTCTTAATTGAAACTAGAATATAGTATTAAAACTTGTTTCATATATTTGACTTGGTGAGTTCATACAACTTTTGTGTGTGTGTTTAGAAATAATTTAAATGTCTAGAAATGATTAAGTATAATTTAATCAACATACTTATTATATGCATATAGATATGAATTGAAATGAGTTTTGATGAATTGATGTGTATTTTACTATGAATTTCATATGAAAGATTTAGAATTATTGTATAATTCAACTGACTATTGTTTAACAACGAATTATCGTGTAGTTGTGTTAATTATTATGTAGACACTAATAATAATAAAAAAAACCAGCAGGTTCGTCAATTAAATTAACATATCACTAGACAAGTATTTCAAGCGTAAATACCTTGAGGATGAAAAATCATTTAAAGTTTCAAGTTATGTAACTCAATCAATTTCGAAGAAAAGTTATATTAAAAAGTCATATAGTATTTGTTATTAATTTGCCCCCTCATCTTAAAAACTCTGGCTCCGCCACTGAATTTGAGTATGCTTCCTTTTTCCCCCCTGATTTGAGTCTCTGATGTTACTCTACAAGAAAATAAAACGAAGAACAACTAGCAAGAATTGCCTTGCTTCGTTGCGGCCATGTATATAATTCAGTATGCATAATAAAATTGATTATAAAGTATGATAATTTTTATTTTCAAGTAATATAACATAACGTTAATGATAAATTTTGTATTTGTTTTAAATGAGAATAATTGTTAGCAAATACTTTATGATCATACTGAGACAATAGAAGTTCTTAAGAATATTTTTTGTATTAATTTTATTTTAAAAAATAAAATATTTTGATCTTATATATAAAGATAAAATACATGTGATGAACTAAGTTTTTATTATTATATTTTTACAAAAAAAAAATACTAGATCAAAAAAATTACGAGTATAAATTTTCTAAAATACAAGCATGTTTCAGTAAAAGCGTATTGGGCTTGACAGCGTGTCAAGCCCCAGGAATACTGGACATGTGTGAAAGTCTTTTATGGCTAGTTATAATATCATTTTTTAATTGGATAAAATGAGTGAAATGCAGCTCAAAATATCATGAAGATGAAGTTACACTCCAACCTGTTTTTTTTCTTCATAAAATGACAGAATCAATGAGTTATAAATACATCATGAGACTTTCAAAAGAAATATTCATAATTTTCATTTTATACTACATGTATATTTTTCAGAGCATCTCTCTTTTTATAATATTATTGTATTTTCTCATTTTAAAAGGATATTTATTTAAACATCAGGGAGTCTCCATTTCTATTAAAAGAGATCTTTTGTAGGTGCTAATCATAAGTCATTTTAATCTATTAAGCACCAAGTATAAACTATCAATCATCTTTATTATGAATAATAAATAAAATTAATAGGATGAATTGATTAATCGAATATTAACTCGAGAACTCTACTTGTGACTATAATAATTTGGGATATCATCTATATGAATAATACATATATGAATATTATATTATTGATATATTAAAAAAAACGATAATTTGATCATATTATTATAAAAATGATTATTATTGATGTTATTTAAACTCTGACGTAAGACACTTTGCTAAACAATTCATAATTCAGCTTGATAAGTAAAAGCCAAGAAAACAGTTGATAGTAAAAAAAAACATATATTGTTGATTTAACACAACTCTTAGTAACCTCGGTGTTCAATTTGTGCAAATTGAACCGATACGGGACGATGATTTAGAGACCCATAACATGGCAATGACTACAAAGCGTTCAGAGTTTCCAAGCTCAAAATTAATTATTAAGACCTACTTTAGGGTACTATTCGGCATCATGATAGCAATTATATTTTAAAATATTTTTATTTAAAAATATATATATTTTTTAAAATATATCTTTTATACCCGTTTATGAAAACAATTTAAAATCATAAAAAAATAATTTGAAGAAAAAAATTCAAATTTTTTTAAAAACATTTATAATAAAAAAAAAACAGGCTATTGAACTCTTTTGTAACTTGAATCTATGAAACCGTACTATATTTCTCTTATCTTGGTATTTTAAATTTTCTGATTTCTGTAATAATTCCAAATTCGATGTCATTTTTATTTTTTCAATCACTGGAGCATTACAGGCCTTAAAGAGAGATTAGTCCTTGACAATGAAGATGGGAAAAAGGGTGCTGATTGGGGGGTGGTCAAGCCTTGGCCATTGAATTTTGCTGTGAAAGCTCTTCTCGCTCCGGGGGTCGAACCAGATATGATGTCAAGGCTTGAACACGCAGGAAGAGGTGGTCAAAGGAAGATTACACAAACTTATTTCGAATTTTTGTTTCTTCTTTTTTACAAGGTAAAATATAATATAATATCTTATTTAAGTGGACATGGTGATTTTATTGATTAGTTTTTTTTATTATTTTTATATTATATTTAGATCGTGATTTTAAAACATGGTGCGGGAGTCGACCATCGTCATGTCCTAGGTTACAGGTCTAGTCGAATGACCAGGATTACCGAAGCCAATCGGATTTTTTATTGTGCAGAAAGTAAAAATAATATTATTTTGATAAAAAAAATAATAACCAAACAATTAATATGGTTTAACATAATTTTCTCATAATTAATCACTTGATTTTTTAATCAATTAAAAAATAAAAATAATATTATTTTAATAAAAAAAAATTAACGGGCTTTGACATGATGTTCCTCCAACTAATCGGTCGTTGATCAACCCAAGATCTTGACCCCGTTAACATGGCTTAGGCATCAAGTTACAAGGTTCATGGTCAATCCGCTTGGTTCAGTTGGGTTTTGCAATAAACTTTTTATCTTTCTTTTTTTTTATGTATTTTTAGATTTTTTTTTAATTTCATCTCTCAGCATTTTATTTATTAATATTTTTTAGCCATTATTTTTTTAAATTTATCTTCTATGGGATAATTTCGTTATAATGACCTGAGTCACGAGTTTAGAGAATTATTTTGAGTAAGCTTCGCTATTTTCTTAAACCCTTTTTTTAATTATTTTATTTTAGTTTGATTCTTCAACATTTAATTAATTCTGTATCATCTTTTATTATTATTATTATTTTATTATTTTATAGAGTTATCCCGATCTCATGTCTCGGATCTTGAATTTAATAGATTGACTTGGTTTGACTCGGAATCCCTCTTTTTTTAATACTATCCTTTAATTTTGGCAATCGCCTATTTTTTCAGTTTATTTATGGTCATTACTTTTTTATTTATTTATTTTATCGGATGCAGTTGATTTAACAATCAAAATCTCAATATTTTTTTTACTTTTATAAATCAATTGAATGTTTTTAACCTGATCAACTCAATAACCGAATATTATATTCTAATTTCAGATATCTCAACTGCCCGTGGCGTAGCTGAAATGCCTCGGAGACTAATTTGAAGTTGCCCAATAATTTAAACAGAGAAAAGAAGACAAAGCAAAAACATGCAGCAGAAGCAAAGTGGAATCTTGCTCTTGAATTACGAACGAGTCCAAATATACAGTAGTAAGCGTGGGTAGTGGAGTAGACAAACAATAATAATTAACGAAGAAGAAGCGAAGAGAAGAAGAGTCAAAGAGGTCAACAAGATCCACGCTTTTGTCGGAAAGCGAAAAACAAGACAAAAGACACAAGTGTCAAACTCAGAGATCAAACGTGAGCCATGACGACAATCTTCGTTTTAAAATATTTATGGAATACAAATAATTAGTAGTATATTATAAAATCACATTTCTAAAAAAATAATATTGATTGTAGTATTAATATATTGATAATAATTATTATATTTACGTTAAAATACTTATCTAGCACACGTTTTGACAATCTTTGACGCTTTTTATTTTCAGAAATAGTGCGCACCATTATCTTTGTTTTATACTTAAACAACTTTATTTTTAATATTATGTGCAAAAACATATACTATATTTGCACATATATTTGTAACTTAATTTTCTACATTACTGATATACATTGAACTTCTCAACAAATGAAATATTTAAAATATATGAAATTAAACATTATAGATTAATAAGATATGCATAACTATATGTTATTCAAATTTTTAATTGTACTAGACTAATAATCAAGGGTGTTTACTAGGATATTAATGATGTTTCAAAATCCAATATGTTTGGGAAAGAGGTTATTTGATGATTGGATAATGATTAATCAAATGTTTATGTTATTATTTTCTTCTTTTTAGTTCAAGAAATACAAAATCGATGGTAAATGTCCTAGTACTTACAAACAATCACTATCGGTAAGGTTTAAAGACCTTCCGATGAAAAAATCAATAACCTTAAATGAAAATGGTAATTAATAAATGAAAGAAGAGTTTTAAATTACAAGAACAAAAATGTTTGTTCTAGTTCTTATATTATTAATGCTCTAAAGATTAAAATATAAAAATTTAGAGAGTACGAACAAGGAAACCTTTTACTTGAATAGTTCGCGAGGTATTTATACTCATTGAACCTTATTGTTTAGGTAGAGTGGAAGGACCAAAGAATCATTTTTGGTTGATGATATTAATAAGAAATAAATATCTTTTACAAATCATTAATGAGATTAAAATATGGTAGGTTATTGAAAAATCTTTCATGCACCTATAGATGTTGGAAGATGATTATTTCCAATATGAATATATCACGTCAATAATCTTAAGAGATAACTTCATGGTTTTAACGTGAATCTTTAAGCCATTTAGGTTGGGTGTATAGCCAAACTCAAGAATGATGAGTCTAGTAAGCTATCAAATCCACAATATCTTAAGCTTTAACTCATGGTTGAACCCAAATATATTAGATCTACAGCTAAACCCTGGTATATTGAATTCAACAACTTGCTAGACTCAAGCTTGACTTATGGCTAAAGCCGAGTATACTAGGTATGACAACTTGCTAGACCCACGGTGCCTTGGTCTGCTCACGACTGAACTCATGTATACTAAGTTTAACAACTTTCATGACTTATGGTTCTTTGAGCTTAGCTCATAATAGAACCCAAGTATGTTGGGTCCGACAAATTATCAAACTCATAGTTCCTTATCTTAGCTCATAGCTAAACCCAAGTATAATTTATCAAAGAACAATGCTATATTACACAAAAAGATACAGAGTGAAAAAATCACAACAGAGACCAAAAACAAAAGAATTAACCGTGGCAAAATGCAACCATCCCATATTTAGCTGAGCACATATGCCCATAAACTATCCTAGTGAATCTTCATGATCAAAACAGAAGAATTATTAGAAAACAGAGAATTTGTGTTTTTTTTTGGGACCCATACTGCTATATGCCATGTCATCCCAAAACAGAATTTGACAAACATCCAAAACGACAATTGATTGTTATAATTTAAATGGTTTAAACATTTATTTGAAAATAAAAATAATCAACGTCTAAACACTCAATTGTAACAATCACTGAAATTCAGGCACTAAGATGCCTAGCATCTCCTCTTCGAAGTCGTACCAAACCACATCTTAGATGAGATCATTGATTAATTATACTGCCAGGTATAAGAAAAGAAAAAGGTTACAGGTCCTGTCCAGCATCATGCAAACAAAACTTTGGTCACGCCAGGGGCATTGCCGGACAGGGTCAAATTTCATCGTGCATGTCCTGGACTGCCAAGCAAAGCAAAGCACTCAACAAGACAACGGGCGGAGGGAAAGGATGATCAAGGAACCCGGAGGGCGTTGATGAAATTAAACTGATTGTCGTGTCGTCATGAAAATTTAAGTATCGAGCTCAGAGAGATAGTGAAAGAGGCTATGCACAGCATTTGAAAAGCCAATGTTCAGTGACAAGGGCAACGAATCCCAAATCAACAGCAGAGGTAAGCCAAGACAATAACCGGACTGCTAATACGTATGAATATTGAATGAATCACATGTATAAATGTCTAAGCAGCAAAACTAACCATTTCTTGCATTCCAAGTAGCATAAAACAGCAGCATAAATTGCAATCAATTATCAAGAACGTGGAGCTGCCAGCTGCTGCTTCTTTATCCTCTCATGATGTTTTACACCACTGTATAAACAACAACCAACAAGTTACATGAGTGTGAGTACTTCCTAAGGCTCAAATTTATCTTAGACATCTTAAAATTCTGCTTAGCTCAGTGTCAATCCAACATCTTCACAAAAAAGAAAAATGATAAGCATACAAACATCTCACACAACATCTATGACAATCGAAAGCAACACAAAGTGATTACTTCTGATGGGGACACTTTGACCACTGATTGGGCTACAATTTCAGACAGGTGAAAGTGTCGCAGACACCAAAATCCAAATCCTAAGAAACCTATTTAACATCCACTCAAATGGTTAAGAACACAAAACATCTACACAGTATCTATATGCACACAAACCAGTATCAGAATTTTTTTTTCTGAAAAAGAAAAGGACTTGAGATTACAAACCTAGCAGCATACAATATTCAGTCAAATTAGCAAAGCACGAGTAATAAACCTGATATCATGAGGAGTGATAAATATCCACTGGGAACCTTGGGCCAATGCAAACTTCACCAAGGTATCTAAGCTAATTTTCCTACTAACAGCATCCTGGAGATCAATGCAGAATAAGAATATGCATCAGAAACTGATTATCTTACAATTCAGAGTGGAACTTAGGAGCTGCATCCTCCATATAATAAGGTATGATTAAGTGAACAATTTTACATGCAGATAAAATGGAATATAAATGTCAAGGAAATTTACCATAAATACATCAAACTCGTCCATCGCTCGGAATGAGGCTTCTGTCATCTGATGAAGAGCTAATGCAAAGCATAATGTTGAGAAAGAGCGTTCACCGCCTAATTAAAAGAAAATTACAAAAATCATTTAGTTAGCAACTCCTAGAGGAAATCTTGAGTTGCAAACAGAATCTGGTTAAAAATTCTAAATAAAGGATCACACATCCATAAATATAATGGAAATGACAGAATTAAAGACTTGATAAAAACCCAGTGCAATTTTTCTTGCAAACCCTTGATGAAAACCAGAATCTGTAACTAAACAAGCCTTGCATCACATATTATGACATATGATTAGTATACAAACACAGACAAGAGAGTTCACAAGTACAGGAGAGAAAACCTGAAAGCCCTCTAGTGTCACGAACAGAGCTGCAGGATGCATCTTGGGGCATTTTTACCTGACAGCGTAAATATAGCAAGTTAAAAAGAAAAGACCAGCATAAGCAGCACCAAGGTGTGAAAAAAAGAAAAAGAAAAGGCGTGGGCATAGAACTAAAAGATGCAGATTACACAAGGATTCCAAAACAAGTTATGTACCTCTACTTTGAGGGTCTTCTCTTCGTAACTAATTTTAATGCTCCCACTAATCCCTTTCTCTCCTAAGTGACCATTGAAACTAATGGATGAAGGAAAAAGGAAAAGTCACCAGGAAGTCCAAATATATAATAGATCATTTGAAATGGCAGAAAGATAATTGACCAGTCTGACAAAAAAATGTAACAAATAAAACAATTCATACTTCCAAGTCAATTGGCGCTTCAAATCACTTGCATTCCTTTGAAATTTGCTCCATCGCAAATTCAGGGCTTCCTCACAAGTCTGGGATTCACAAGATTAAAAAGATGAGAAAAAATGGATACGAAAATAAAATCCTCCATCAGAAACACTGAGCAAACAATGCAGAAAACAGGGAGACTAATCTGAAAGGTGGTGGAAAGCAATGATAAGAAAAACAAGAAAAAAAAAAAAAACATAACAAGCACTCAAATCTATACAAGATTTGAAAAATAATAGTTACAAAATTAAGAAATTATCATGAGGAAACCTAACTCTCTAAGTCAAATGAATAAAAAGAGGAGAAAAACAAAAGAAAGAGACTAAATGGGGTGTCAAACTATTTGTTTCATGTGAAAGAACTAAAACCAAAACTAATCTTTGTTTTGAATAGCTTTATGGGCTCGCGAGAAGGTTTTCCATTTTTGTAACCTGTCCCAATACAGGAATCGGGTCTTCCATTTTCCAACTCCAAAAACCATTATTACTTGTTTATTTCTTGGAAACTATTCCCTTCTCTTCTCCCATTTTTTTCCTTTCTTTCAGATCCTTTTCCTTTCTTCTATCTTCTTGACCCTCTTTTACTTTTACTTTCACCTTGAACAGAGAAGAAATCAATTATAGCATCCACTCTTTCGAATACAGCATTGCACATCACCACCTCACCTTTAAGGCAAGTGTGAAACCCAGCTATAGGAGTGGAAATGATCACAAACAACAACCAAATGAAAACAAGGATGAAAATTCAAGAGAACTGATTCTCCAAAAAATCCAATTTATGGAATCAATCAACATTCATAGCATGTCAGGAACTAGGATTAGACTTAATGTGCTAAATAAATGAAAAATAGATAAATGTAGAATTTACCTTCAACTTTTCACGAAAAGCTCTGTATGTTTGCCGTTTACGCAAAATTTTACGCTCTTTTTTCTGATAAAACATCCTCAGGTCATCAATAGAGTCAGAATGCCTGTTACAATTAAAAAAAAAAACTTATTATTTGGAACTGTCATGTTACTAGTGTTCTCCAGGTGCAAGATACAAGTCATGACTATACTGCTGGCACTCATTCTGAAGTCTCTGGTTCAGTTTATTTAAATGCACGCTGAGCTGCTCTGGGGTGCTGCCATCACAACCTCCTAAAGCTTCAATCTCACTCTCGGGACATATAATTGAAGCCTTTCTGCAGCTCTCCTACAGTTTCACAAAACATATAATTAGCTCCGAGGTGGTGCCACAACAAACTCAATGCTTAAATGCTTGAACAGTCTCTGCTACAAAAAGGATAAGAGAAGCACAACCAACATGTATACACAGGACAGCAACCACAAGCCATTTTCACCACCATTTTCTGGTATTTAGCCACCTCAAATATCTACAATCATCACATTTATACTTATTGAGATACAAAAAATAAAAATAAAATCAGGTGCAGAGAACCACTGGGAATGCATCTGTAACTGCAAATACAACAGCAAAACCAGGTCAGTTCCCTCTCCCCACCAACACCGAACCCCACCACACATCCCAAAATGCAAAACCCAGCTCCACCTTCTTGGTCACCATGTCAGTAAACTAATCAACAAAAGATATCATAAATTGCAAAACCCAGCTTCACGACCTCAAAACATCACCTGCTGCCCCCCATGCCACAAAAACCTAGACCACCCACCACCACAATACCTAGTTTATTTTCTTGAAACCAAAGTTATGGTAGCAATTTCATTGACAAGGGAAGAGTGTTCACATAGAAGAGAAGTTACAGGACAGAATAGAGTGAGATAAGAGTGGATATCAGTTGTATTTGGAAACACTGTCCAGGAGAGTTTATGAGGGTGGTTTTCAGGGGGGAAGAAACCCATCACCATTTTAGTTCCATCCTTTTGATAAACACCCCCACCCCCAGGGGCTGATCAAAAGTGTATTGTAAACCCATTCTCATTATTCTGTCTCAATTCACGTTCCTCTCAATTTTTTTAATCAAACAGGATGGTGTCCTGGTTGCCCCAGATTTGCAAACAGAACCTGAAGCTTTGTAACAGTGGTTTGGTGGCTCATCTTGTAAAACAAATATTTTAGTTCATCTTTTCCTTTCCTTTTCCATCTTTTCAGAGATTATCTTGGGATTCTTAGAAGATGGATTGCAGCCATTAATACAAAAGGACAAATTTTCAAATTATTTGACTTTAGTTGCAAGATAAATATGGATGCTTCGCCACCTGGAACCCTGCGACTTTGCTTGTTTGGAGGGAAAAGTAGGAAGGACACATGAGAGGAGAAAGTTAAATTGTTTCAATAGCCAGATACAGACCCGTAAAAGGAAGGGACGGATCCTTCCCATCCTTAATGAGCTGTAATTTGCAAAACATCCAATTTGACTTCCATCCTTTCCTTTCCTACTTATCAAACTAGTTAGGATGAGTTAATATCCATTCTCTCCCCTCATCCTTCTGTTTTATCCTTTTCATCCACCAACCAAACAGAGTACACTTTTAACCAGGTTACAACAACATAAGACACGACAACTTAAGTTAAGCTTTGAAGAAGCAGGAAGGCAGATGAGATAGGCAACAACTGTTCATTGTTTGAAAAGGGTATGTATGGCATTACATAATTCACCAATAATGAAATTGACTTTGGAATAGCACAGTTAGGTTGGATTAATCTTAAAAAGGATAGTCATCAACTATTTCAAGGAGCAAATGGGTCCGCAATAAATAGGCTTAGTCCTTGAGTTTATATTTAGCAATTGTTATGCCCTGGTTTAAGCGATGATCTCTTATATATACCATATTTCAGAAAGCTACCGTGTGCCTTAAGCAATCAGACTAAGTGATGATCTCTGCATATACCATATTTCTGAAAGAAATGATTTGAAAATACACACCTCCAAAGAAAATTACATGAATAAGCACAAATATAGAGGCATGAAATGCACCTTACGATTCTCTTCAAGCTCCCGATATTGTGCCTCCGCCATTTCAATATCAGGGAGAACCCTGGTAGTCATTACTCCTTCATAACGGGCCTTTTCCTGATATAATACTTTGATTTCAGAAAAATCTTGCAGAAATAACTTAAAGAACTGCAGTGGACCACAAAACAAAGGCTAAGGATGAGTAAACGGAACTGCTTCTGCAAATTGCAGATCTTTTTCAATCTTCACCAGCTCACTCTCTGCTTTCTCAATAGCGTTGATTTCTTCTTTCACTGACTCTGCATGTGGAGACAATTATTATTGTGGATGAAAAAGCATGATGCATAATTGCATACATTTGATTGCACATAAAAAATTTAAACACTATGCCATACCACGCAAATCTTCAAATGTCAATTCAAGATCCCTGGCTTTTGAGTCAGCTTCATTAATTCTGACTTGGAGCGACTCCAGCTGCATTTTCTTTTCTTGTATCTCCTCTTGGATGCTCTGAAAAACATTTGCAATGATACGATGTTATTGAGAAAAAGAAAATCCATTATATATTGTATGCATGAATCAGGAAATCTAAATCAGATTGATATAACAAGCCCAGTGATAAAAAGGCAACACTAATGGCATGTAACAAACTGAGATTTCTTGTTGAAGCTCATCAACAGTTGATGCAGCAGCTTGTGAACTGGTTGCAGAAGCATACGAGTTCTTTGCATCCTGCAGTCCTAGTTTCTTAGATACCAGATCCCGCTCAGCATTCCTGCACTTCTCCTACATCACCAAATGGAACATTATGTGTACATAATCAAAAAGTACCTTCAACTACACCCTCCCCATTGCATCCTAAAAGAGAATTATAGATAGACTAAGTGCAGTAATTAGAATTAAAATTTGTTTAGTGAGTGTATTTTAGCAATCTTAGTACGTGTTTGTTATTGTGGTGCAAGATGCATTTCAAAAGTGTTTTTCGCTTGAAAATACATTAAAATATATATATATATATATATATATATATATATATATTTGACATGAGCACATCAAAATCAATGAAAAAACTCTTAAAAAAGCATCAATCAATGACAATGATTTTCTTGATTGAAAAAAAAAAAGAGCTCCTTTATACAGAAACTCTTGTTTGCACAAAAGATGATTGTAATGTGGTCGGTCTTAGTTGCATTAATATAAGCAAAAGGGTAAATAGTACAAGATGTTTGTATCGCCCATTATGTCAACCTGATTCTCCAAATAATATGTAAATACTTCACAACCTGATTATACAAAAAAGATTGGAGCCCTCACAAGGGCCCAACCTTGTCTTCTGAAGACATACAAGCCCAACAAGAAGCTTGGGGTTCCACACAGGAGGGCAAGAAGGGGGCAAATGCATTTTTTTCAGTTCAACAAAAACTCAACTTTAATATAAGAAGTGTGGAACATGACACAAATGTGTCCACTCACACAGCTTGGCATTAGGTCCAGCTTCTGTTCATCCATTGTTTAGGAAAGCAGATTTGGTGAGAAAACACCAAATGTAAATTGATCCATGATCTTGTATGAGCAAAACTTCAAGCAGAAGAAGACCAAAAAGTAGACTCTTGTTCCCTAGAATTGGAAACCAAGCTTTTCTAGATAATCATTAAAAGTATGTTTTGTTCACGGAGATGAAAGCAGGAAAGGATGACTGTCCTCATCTTTGTCCATAGGATTTATTTTTCCAGTTCTGGAATAATAAAACTAACAGCTTGATGCATGTAATTAGATTCAATGTTTTTTGGAAATGTTATTTTATTATTTCAAATAATTCAAATATTCAGCTTGACATTTTAAGTTTATTTGTAATATTAAATGAAAAGGATTGTTGATCAACAATTTTAATACTCCGAAACTGCAAGAGTTACTGGAAAATTGGTTAAATTTCAATTTTTCTCAATTAAAAAAACACATGTTTTATGTCTCTTATGTGATATTTTGTCAAGCAAGGCAATAAAGAAAAAATTACTCAGCTATGCACACAGAAGTGCAGTCCTTGAGGAGGGAATTCGAGGACAGTCTTCAGCTTATTTTGCATGAACTATTCTCAAGACTTTGCACCCTTATGGTGACAAGTCCAAGACTGTTACCATTGCATCAAAGAATAGCTCCTATATTAAGAGCAGCTTAATTGTTGTCCAATGAGGTAGGATGAAAATTATAGGGTGCTTAAGAGAACCTCACTGCGAACACCTCCCCCCCGGATTAAGTCAATATATAAGGATCATTGAAAAACTTATAAACAAGAGTTAAGAAACAATTATACCTTCATAATCTTTAGCCCATGTTGAAGATGCTGAAGGCTTGCCTCAGAGTCTCGTTTCCTCTTCCTGCACTGATCAGCTTCCTTTTGAACATTTGATTTAGATTGATCAAGATTCCTAATTTGATCATCAAATGAACCACAAAGACGGCCAGCTCTAAGCTTCTTATTTGGGGGAAGAACTGTCTGGACTGACCCGCGTGAAAACCTAGGAAGGAACAGACAATAAGAATTTCTGCAGCAGAGGACACCATTGCAATATAGAATGTAAGAGGAGCCCAATTATGCAAGCAAGCTTGAATAGGTACCATTCACATTTCCAAATCATTTTCTGCATATTGCATTTTTAAGTTCTTAATGATCTCCCTGTGCTTTCTGTGTAATAAAAGTGCCCAGTAGTATTGAGTGAAGCAGTGTTTCATCCAAAAAGAGTACTCCATTCCACAAAAAACACTTTGGTCTTCTCTTCTCATTTTGTTTTCTTAAAATATGAAGTTTTGCAAGATAAATACTAGAGTTCTTGAACATATCCTATCACTTCCCGTGTACAAATAATTAAAGGACACTTGCATTTGTTTTGTACAAATAATTCCTAGTTCAAATTGAGAAACGTACAATGACTTGATAGAAAAGATTTTCCTTTTCTTTTCTTGAAATAACAAAATAAATCTCTTTTTGTCCGGGCATTCATGAAATTTACAGCAGGTTTCCTTTTTTTTTCTGATGTATATAAGTTTTTTATTGTAAGTTTTATGATAGGAGACCAAAAGAAAAAGAAATGGCAAGATAAGTTATCTCGATGGAGAAAATGAAATGTAACAAACATGTGGAAAACAAGACAGGGATTCCCTACAATGACATTATAGACCAATTGAAAGGGATGTAGCATGTTTGTTTTAGGTGCAAAATGTCACGGGTTCAAATCATGTCATCCCTACACATTACTTCGCCTCTGAGCAATACAATAACAAGAGATCAATTGAGATCCATTAAAACTGGGCATCCTTGTGTTGGCTATGTGTGCAAACCAGTACTATTGTTTGAAGCAGTGTTTCATGTGAAAAGGGCACTCCATACTGCAAAACTCACTTCAAAGTTCTCTTTGCCTCTTTCTGTTCTCCTTGAAAAATAAAGTTTTGCAAGACAACTACTAGAGTTCTGGAATAAATCCTATGACTTTGTATAAGCTACCACTCACATGAAATGCTCCACCTTCATAAGCAAGCTAGCAGATGAGTATTGAGCAATCATCAGACAAATTGTCTCAGAATTACCAACAGTTTCCAAAATCAAAATGGATTCATTGCTTATGAGGTCAGCTACTTAACAGAGATCTGAATTCAGGTCATGTGAGTCCAAGTATACAATCCAACAAAGCTCATGCATTTCATATGAATCACCAAGTGTCATCTAAGACTGGATCTGACACCAGTTAAAATGGACAATTCCAACTTACATTTTATAACCATCTATTGTATAAACCTCTTTTAGATTTGAGATCTGTTTTTCAAAAGCAACAGCTTTTCCTGCATCATAATCTTCTACAAGCACTTGCCTCTCAGCACTTCCCTGGAAGAGTAAGAAAAACAATTATAAAGTGTCCATGCACATTAACAGCTTTGGGAGAAAACAAATACAGCATAAAGGGAAGTAAAAAAAACTAAATTAAATAAGGAAGAAACTATGAAGAGACCTATGAAGTTTACCATGTCCACTAAAACATTTAGAATAGTATCATTGTCAGAACGGATAACGGAAAATGTAGTTGGATGGTTAGTTTGCGGAAGCATGTGAGATGGTATGGTCAGCCTGCAGAAGAAAACAAGAACACAATATGAAGTATCCACCATAGAGACCCATAAGCACAGAATAAAAGCAGCCATCCATCTACCTTGGTCTTGAGAAATCATATATAATAATCTGCAGGTTGTTATAGTTCGCTTCTCTTGCACATCCTCTCAGAAGAAGAGAGTCCCTATGGTCTGTCACAATGAAAGCATTGAGCAACTTCCCGACAGCATTCTCAACAGCAGGAGCCCACCTATCACCATTTGCTAAAGTCTGCAGGGTTTACCATTAACCAAGATGCATTAGCTAGTGACTGGAGGAATGCTCCAGTGGTTGAGCATGCCCAGAAAAATAACAGACTCGGATACTGAAACCCTATATAGGAATTATCTCCAGCTATAAACTACAGTTGTCACAAGAGCCCAATAAAAAACTAAGTTACCTACGGGCACAAAAAGCATAGTAATTAAAAGAAAACAACTAAACTTAGCTCGAGTAACGCTATTCCAAACTAATTTCAGAAAATAACATAAAAGTCCTCTATTTCACCAACAACCATTTTATGTAAAAGAAATTCTCCAAAAAGAAAGAGAAGCTGTCTGACTGTTCAGTCTGATGACACTGACTATCCAGAAATATTCAGAAAGATATCTTAATTATCCAGCGTCCAGGATTTAAGCATTCGAGTTTTGACAACAAAACAAGACCTAAAACATTTCAGATGAGATATTATTACCAAGGGAAAAAGGGTAGCTACTCAAATGTCCTAAGTGTATATAGGTAACCATAAATCTTAAAGACATACAAATAGCTCTCAAGTAATATCAAGACATAGAAACATCAAAGAGATGTCATACTGTAAATAAGGTATTATAACACTCAAATATTCTTCTTTGCTTGATTTCTTCAAACTCGGGACATAATTAAACAAAACCAAAATTTGCACCATTCTGCCAAGTATTGTGCCAAAAATATCAAATCAGCTTTTACTATTCTGAGAGGCTCTTTAAGAGGAAAGGTGCATTCATGTGTTTAGAAGCAAATTTGTTCGCACAATAAGACAACAGAAATGCCTGGCCAATCTCAACTTGAAACAAAGAAGAAAAAAGAGTAAGTCCCAAATGTCAACAGAAACAAAAGTCAGTCTTCAATGCAACATAACATTGATGTGTGACACTGCAAAGAGACTCAACTGAAAGCAAAACCATATAACGAATCATTTTGAACAATTAGTTCTATATTGTTCCAAAAATAAACAAAATGATTGACAGCAAAAACATTTCTATGGATGGCACTTCAAACAATGATGGAAAAAAGAGGTCACTTAATGACTTTGTTCCAAATTCACCATACATAGCAAAATGAAGGCAATTTCTCTACAAGAACCTTCAATCATCATGGACTACATTAGGCCAGTGCATTAACTCACCTCTACAAGAGAGATTTCAAGTTGCAGGAGCTCAATTCACCAAAATCACAGGTTAGGTAATCATGCATAAAGATGAGCTCAGAACCACTACAAGCTAGCCAAATTAATCCAGAACAAGTCAAATTTACCTTAAACACGAAGGTCAAGCAGGCTTCAAAGAAAAAAATTGAAATAATGACCATTGAGAACCAAAAATGATACGAACAAACAACTAAAAAGAAGGCTTTAAGACAAAGTGACACTGCAACCTTGTTAAGATATTTCTTTGTTCAGATAAGAGAAGATTTTATTAAGAGTGGAATAGTAGAAATCAAAGTAAAGTCAAAGACATCCACTGTAACAGAGGAATCAAAACAGACATGCTATTCATCCTACTGCAAATCAGCTCACGCAACTCTCTCAAAGCCCGACACCATAAAGATGCTGAAGAAACTTCTCTGTCCTGATTGATTCTTGAAATTTCAGAATATCACTAAACCTCATAAAACCTAAATAACATTTGTAGCCCATTTAGATGCATCTCGAGAGATTAAAAACACACACAACAAAATAGCAACTAAGCAACAAGTTTGACAAGAGAAGGGGGGATAGAACCAGGAATTTCCAGGATAAAATCGCATAATAACAATGAAAAGTTTGCAAGGAGTAAAGCAACTAGTCAAGATGGTGGAGCATGTGACACTGTATCATTATGGTTGTTTTAAATGCTTCCCCGGAGACAAACACTCAGCAACAATCAGGGTTCCAAAGCCCCATAGAAGTAAATCCAGCCATTTTATTTGCAAGACCTGCTTGGTGCATTGTCTGATTTTTAAGGTGATTTCTTCACTTTAGAAATCACTAGTCGTATTTTAAATTTACTGACTCGGTATAAAATTATCAGCAGGCATACATACTGTTTTTTACTCACCACATGAGCACCAATTGGACCAATCGGCGGGCTTCCAAATCTTTGGTGATGTCTCTCAATTGTACGTAAAAGTTGAATCACTCGATCTCCTCCAAACGCTGTAACCTGTTATAGCATTGTAAGTAAGAAATCAAGGCATACATGTTGAAAATATATCATATGCACCTAGTTTCCAAAGTTGAAAAAAGCATGGAAAACACCTTGGCCTACTTTTTGCAGATGATTACACACAAGAAATATCAATTGTTGTGTGCAGTTATGACACTAAATGGAATAGCACAAACCTTGTTGGTTTTGTTTAGCTGGAGCTCACGGATGTATGCACGGATTTCCTGTTCCTTCTTTCCATACTCTTCAATCTGAAAACCAAAATTTTAAAATTCCCCATACTTTTCCCAAGAAAGACAACATTGGACTAACATAAACAAATATTTTAAAGTTTTAAAGAACAAATATAATGTGTACAACTATTCCTGCTAAAGCTTCCTGTGAAAAAATATATTTTTCAACAGCTATTGGCCTCACATTAAACCATCACAGATGAGCTTCACATTGCCTACTACATTGAACTCAAATGAACTATTACCTTGCACGGGTCATGGGATATTTGATGCAGGCATCTTATCCAAGTAAAGCAAGGCACCTTTAATGATATAAATGACAATTTACACCCAATAACACCATCCTTCTTTGGTCAAATCCTTCCCTGTTCTATTGCTATTAAGCCATGTTTCAATACATAATGGTAGTGTTTATCCTGAGCCTTTTCATTATATTAAGCCTCAAAGATATTTGCAAACCATCGAATTCATGTAATAGAAATAGCTTAGATATGGATACAAAAGCAAATGCAAGAGAAACAAGTAACACTTCAACCAATCACCCCAAAAATGGGGCCAATCACCAACATCTTGTGAAAAGAAAAGGGCCAAGGTCGTGGCCGAGTGGAGTCATCTGCCTAAACCTACACTAAGTACCAAGAATACACCTTCCCTTACCCATGGGCCCAGGAAAGCTCGCAAGCACTTTTTTATGACACTATACAACAATACAATTGGAACAATCACTTTAAATATCAAGGTCAAAAGTCATGATAGGAGAAAACTAATGATAAATTAAACAAAATAGTTTCTTCATGATTCAATTATTGTACTATGCTAGGCATCTTTATACCTCTTCAGTAATCTTTCTAATTTCATCCATTCCCTTGGACACGCTTTCTAATAAGGTACTCTCTTCTTCCTTCAACCTGAGTTATATTATAGATTAACTGGGCAGGTCAAATCCACATTCAGACAGGTAAAGTGTAAGCACACAAAATGTGGGACCAAATAAATGAAAGACCTTGAAAGTGTGAAATCAGCAGCATCAATCATGTCCTGAAGTTCCTTAAGCTTTTCCTCTATTTCACATTCTTCAGCCTGTTTCAATAAGAAAGTAAGGGTACAAACATGTGAATACTTTTGGCAACAGCAAGCAACCCCTTTGCACCGTTTCATATACAAGTACAAATTGGAAAACACAAATGGTAAAAGTACTAAAGGGGGGGAACAACCAACAGAAAATAGTTAATACTCTAATGCAATTGATGCAAAGTGAAGAAGAAGCAATGATCAATAGGCATTTTAGGAATACCAAACACCAAAGCCAGAAGGCAGCATTATTTTGATTACAATGCCACCTTTCCCCTCAATCTCTTTGATAAACGAGGTTCAAAATTACAGCATAGTTATGACCTTTGAAAAGGAAATCTGTTTTGGTCAGATATTGCATTGTTGAAAAGAGGGTTGCCCCAACTTTTGTTGTACCATAACAAGGATTCCTTTAAGGACTGTTTGATATGAAAATATATGTTCGACATGATAGTCTTCAAAAGATCAATGTGAAATACAAGCAATTTGCATATATTTAAGAGGGAAATAGGGATGATGAAATGTACAATTTTGTTATGCATTACTTGATCACAGAAATTAGCAGGAATGCTCAAATAAAAAAAGGAAGAAAAGACAGAAATGAGCACTAGTAGGGGGAAAGGTTTCCATCTCTATTCAAAGCAAAGGAAGAACCTGTGTATTTTTAACTTGCTGCTCATGAATATCACGGGCTTGTTGTTCAAGCAACTTGACACGTTTCACCATGCTATGAATTTGATTGGTTCGGCGATTGTGCTCATTTTCTAACTCAAGTTTCTTCTTCGTTGCCTGACAAATGATTATTGCATGAGTAGGTGGAGCGATTTTCAGAATATGTTAACTATTAAGACAGACTGTAAAGAATATGCAGGAAAGGTATAAACTTAAATAAGCATGTCAGGAGCACGCAATGCAGATCATACCATTCAAACAGTTGACTATTCACTATGCCACCATCACAATCCCTAGTTTCACTAGTGCCGGTTAGATTGTTTCCAGTCCATCTAATATTGTTTCTGTTGTCATTCTACAGAATGTGAAATGAAGTGCCAACTCAAAATCAAGAAGAATATAACATATGCCACAAAAGACACCTAAAATGATAACACTCATAAGATGCGCAAGAATCATAGAAACCATCCGACTCTGATTGACATCACTTCTTTTGGTATGGTGTATATAATTCAGGGCACAAATATCTTCATGTAACCTTTTCAATTGACATATTATGCCAACATGTTTCGATGTTCTAAGTGATGTTAATAATCTATCCAATCTCAAGGTCCCATAAGACATGTGGACCTAAGTTTTTCTTTTCTTTTTTCCTGAGCAAGGAGTGGATAGGAAGGAATCTAGTGTAGGTCAAGGATTGCATTTTGAAATTCAGACTCTTATGCGATTAACACAGATTTTGATGTTATGCATATGATTTTGCGGTAGGTTATTTTGATGTCAAAATACAGCAGCCTGTAATTTTTTACAACATTTACTAATTGTTCTTAATTGCATGATTATGTCAAAACACAGCAAAGTTTATAATTCTGCAATGAAATAACTCAGCTCTGTTGAAATGCTCAACATAAGTGAACTTTTACTGACATGTATTCTTGATCTGCAGGTTCTGTCTCCATCAGAAATCATTCTTTGATTACACACAAAAAAAAAGCAACCAAACAGGATTCAAGTTTTTGTCACAACCAAATAAGCTTTCAGTTGTCAGTTTTGGCATTCACTTCAGATCTTTTGACAGTGAACTTATTATATTAACACTGTACTAGTCACTTTCCCCTGGACAGAAATTTCCAACATACCAAGGAAACAGTATTACGCAATTCATCCTGTTTATTCCTCACTTCCTTCGCTCTTTCCACCATATGTGCAGTTTGGGCTTTCTTCTCTATGAAGGTTTTTCTCAATTCCTCCACCTTCATCTGTAAAGAAATTAAAGAAATGTTTTAATAAGAAGTTACAAAGTAATTTATGATCAGATTTAATGCAACAAAAGGACGCACACCTTAACAATCAACTTTCCACAAAAACCAATGCAACCACCCCACCCCCAAAACCCCCCAAAAAAGGGGAAAGGAAAGGAAATAAAGAGATTGAAACAGCAGATAGGCATCTCACATAAGTAAAAATCAAGTAATCAAGGAAATCATATACATAGCATGTATATGAGAGAGATCTGTAGCAAAACGGACTTGATTATATTTAGAGGAACACAATCCAGCATCAAATGAATAAAGGTGGCAATAAAATAAAATACATCATTCTCAAAAACAAACCAGGATTTGGAATATTCTTACCCATGAACAGCAATTCCACAAAAATCAAGGAATTGTGAGGAATTTAAATGGAAGAAAATTAAAAACTTAAAACTTTTGGGTCAAAACAAAGAAAACAAGACATGTGTATGACAAAAGAAAGGAATGGGCAGGGTGGGGCTAGCCGAGGGGAATGGCAGAGTGTGATGTATCAAAAGGAAAAGGATTTTCTGGTCACTAGTTTCACCTAATTTTAGGCTTTTCCCAGGGAGTAAATCCACGGGACATTTAATGGGAGCAAATCTTAAGTTATTTAATAAACTGTTATAAGTAACGATGGGGTTTTCCTCTAACTTGCTATTTTTTAAAATTTTCAGTTAAATATTGAGAGATTTCATATGGGTTTGACATGCATGCCTACCTGCCAATCAGCCTGTATAAAAGTCCTCTTCTTTCCTCCGTTATTCTTATTTGTGCATCTCTATTTCTTTTCTCCCCAGAGAGAGCTGCATAGTGGGGCAGCCTTCTAGATCCTTCCTTTTTCTCATTTTATTCAACCTCAAAATTTACCCTATTGTATCATTGGTAACAATCCCTACATACCAGCATTTTGCTCCCTACATTTAAATCCAATCAGATAAACCCATTCCCTTCTGAAACATACTGCTGGCAGCAGAGTCCCAATAATACAGCTACCAGAATTTATTGTTACAACCAC
Source organism: Populus trichocarpa (assembly GCF_000002775.5). Classification (NCBI taxonomy): domain Eukaryota; kingdom Viridiplantae; phylum Streptophyta; class Magnoliopsida; order Malpighiales; family Salicaceae; genus Populus; species Populus trichocarpa. The sequence continues at coordinate 13,052,498 of NC_037287.2, read as the reverse complement.
TAAATGCAAGCTTTTACTTGTTAAACCTCAACATTCACAATTCTCATCCAGTACACAGATCTTGAACCTATTTGTCTATAGTGAACACAGGAAAATAAAAGCAAAGGAAACAACGGAAATAAAGATGTACCTAAGGGAAAATATACAACTAGATAAAACAAACAAAAAAAGATCAAAAATCAAACTCATATTTAAGGGAAATTCTGTAGCTATAAATTTGACTGAAGCCTCCAGAGAAGGGATGGAAAAGGATGAAATAGAATATAAATATATATTTCAATTCACAGAATCTAAATAGCATTTTTAGTCCTTCCAAGTTCTAGAATTTATTACTCACGAGTTCATGATCAATTCTAGCTTGACAAGTGGGTATGCGTTCTTTAAGCTTTCCAAGCTTCACCATTTGTTCCTGGAGTTCCTTGTCTACACTGTAGACCCAAGACCATGCAAGCTTCTTCTTTAACTGTTGTGCCTGCTGAGACATTTCTTCTAGATGCTCCATATTTTTTATCTTTCCTTGCAACTCAGTAAGTTCCTTCTCTATGGGTTTTATCGAAGCCTCCAGTTCATCAACAAGTGCATTTGCAGACTTCAGTTGTTCATTAATACTTAGTAAAAGATCATTAACTTGTTGAAGAAGAGTAGCCTTGAAAAAGAACTGCACAATGGGATGTCAGTACTGCACCCATATGATTTGTCCTGGCACTAAATATGCACACAATAAGATTAGAAGTTACCTTAAATTTGTCTTTTTCATTCCCAGAATGCAGAAACTCTCTGCTTTTGTCTTGACTCATTATTACACAAGGATTCTCAACATCAATCTGCATGATGTAGAGCATAATATCTTGAACATTACCGATAGAAGTTATGAGGAGTTGGTGAAATTTTAATTTTTAAAAAGTAAACAATATCTCATCATTCAATGAACAGTTCCTGCCTTTATCATCCATGCCCATCAAATAACATGCATGCCATGTGACATGTGACAAAACAAGTGAATAAACGTGCTTCCTAGAATATGAAAAAAAAAACTGATTAAACAACCAAATGCCTGAAGTTCAAGCAATTATAAATATCACCCACACTAAAAATAATTAGTTTGAGAAACAGAGTTAAAGATCTGGGTCACATCAAATATCAATGATCAAAAACATCATTCATGTCAAATGTACAATGCCAAATGTACCATTTATGAGAAATACATTATTGCATATAAAAAGGCACACATGGCATCCAACTAACAGTCAATCTGCTCCAGATCATTGAGCATCAATGATTCAAGTAATGAAACTCAATATTTTTACATAGGTATGATCCATTGGGGAAATAAAATAGATGGCAGAAAATCCTATGAAAAATGCCATTAGCTGGCTATATGCAGAAAACATTGCATGCATAAGTAAAGAGATAATCACTATTTTCGTGGAAAATGATAATATTTTGAGTAAAAAACTCACATTAAAATGTTCTATGAGCTCCCGAAGATCCTCTCTTCGACTAGCCACTTTTCTTCCTGTCAAATATCTCATGGTGAAAACAACAATAAGTAAGTACGAAAACCTAAATCAATAATAGAGCACTCCACAACAAGACTGTAACAGAAAAGGAAAAAAGAAGAGATTTGATATGAATATTCATTTTTGTTTCCATTAGCTGAAATCATCCATCAAATCAAATTGGAGATAATTCATAAATGCAGAATCTTGGAATCCATAAATTTTCAAAACTCTGACAGTGTTTTCCTAGGAAAAAACAGAATCTAACAGGATGCAGTTATGTGGTAAAAGGTCTTCAAAATCCTTACAAGAAACTACCAAATGATGTTTTCCTCGGAAATAAGTCAGGAAAAAAAAAGAAATTTTCTTCCAGCGGTAATATATCTGTGTAAATGTGACTCCATAATGTTCAGTCCTCATTACTTGCAAAATTTATTTAATAATTTCTCCACAACCAGTAACAAACAAGCATTAGTACAAGAAGGGACCACTTTAGTTTCCTCATTAGCTTTCTCCCTCAACATGTTTCTCTACATTTATTACAGCAACAAGCATGATTCAGTTCAAATCCACATCAGCCCAAAGTGGAAAGGAATAGAAACAGAAAAACGGTTCTCTCTTATAACACAAAGTTGCCATGTCTAAAAAGATACCACGCTACTCCAAATGCCATACATATATGAGAACAGTAATCTACAGAAAACAGGCAGAGGACATGTGGCGTGGCTGAAAAGAGCAAAACAATAGAGAACAAAAATACAGCAGAACAATGGCTAAAACTAGAAGAGAATTGAAGTTGGAACAATGTAATAGAGTTTAGGGTTCAGAAACTTAAACTCCAAGGAAAAAAAACTAAGAGGTCACATGCTTATAACCTTAATTTCAGAAATAAAATAAAACAAATTGTAAGGAAGGCTCCAGCATCAACAAGTAACAAACACCTGCATCTAGACTCAATTAAATTGATGAAAATGTTCAAAAATACATCAATTACTACAATGTATGGTCCCAGAATACCACAGCATATACTTCTATGAGAAATTAAAATAATGAAAAACAAAATATATATAAAGAGCTCACGTAGCTCTGGTCAGAGAAAATTCCAATTGTTTGGAAGCGGCATATCATGGATTCAAGTACAAATACATTCAGCAGTGATTCGTTCAAACACAGCCCAATTGGCCAAGGGGCCTTAATACCTTTTTCATCAGAATCACAAGGAACTCAAGGCTTTTTAAATGAATTAAAGATATCTTTATCAGAAAACCAAATAGACCTTGGTGATCCTTTAGAACAGTGGTACTGGAAGATTGGTTGATTCTCCGTTCTATTATTATGGAATCACCATAGATATCTGGCTTAAAAGACTCCTCTCCTCTGTTTCTTACTTCCACTTCAACAACAGCATAACTGCAAAGAAGCAACATCAGATAAACATAAGCTGGCATAAACACATTGTTTCGTTAAAGAGATAATTGAGCTAATATTACCAGTAACTCTAGTTCTAATAACAAGAACAACTATTAATGCATAACATTGCACACAGTAACCAAGTATACAATTCTGAAGTTCGAGGGTTTTTCTTTAGCATTCCAAAGTGTAGTTTCAGCTTTCCAGCCTCTTTTGCAGCTCTCCAGCAAAACATTACGCAGTCAAAGAGAGGAGTAGAATTTCACACATTCTATACAAACAACTTATAAAACCAGTAACACTTGATTTCTTTAGAAGAAAATGAGCAAATAAACAAACGGGCAAGACAACACAAACCTGCAACCAGTTTTGATAAAATCCTTCAAAGTGGCGGCCCTTTGAGTTCCTTTAGCCCGGCATCCAAATGCAATACATAAAGCAGTCAATATTGCACTTTTGCCACCTATATAACCACCAATTCCCCATAAAAAAAGATTAATTCAATAATGCGATCATTAGCTTCATAATTCCCCTATCAAATTACACACATGCCATCACCAGAATCAAACAAAACAACTAATAATCTCAACTAATGAACAAAATAAAAAAAAATCAAACAAAAACTTGAAAAACCTAAATTAGGGTTTTGATGTACCTACTTCCGTTTCGACCGGTGACAAAATTGACCCACTGGTCAAGCTCAATTTGGAGGTTATCATGGCACATGAAGTTCTCTAACCGGATCCTGGAGATGGTACCCACACCGGACCGAAAAGTGGTAGGGATGTTACTATCCCCGAAAACCCTAGAATCATCCATGGCCTGGTTTGATGATCCAGGGTTCTTGCAAATCTCTTCAATAGAGAGCGACCGAGCCAGCCAGCCTAAAAATTTAAAAGTAAAGGACACAGTTTTTTTTATTATTATTTTTTTAGGGAGAGAGTAATAATAAAGTAATGGGAGGGAGTGTGTGGGGAGGAGAGGAAGTGAGGGCTTTGTGGCGGGAAGAAGGATTTGCACTGTGCGACGCGGGTGTATATTGATAGCTGTTTGCCACCCTGTTTGCATTGCGTTTCAAAAACAATTTTTAAAAAAAATTATTTTTTTTATTTTAAATTAATATATTTTTTATATTTTTAGGTCATTTTAATATGTTAATATTAAAAATAATTTTTTAAAAATAAAAAAAATATTATTTTAATATGTTTTAGAATAAAAAAACATTTTAAAAAATAACCACAATTATATTTTCAATTCCCCATTAAACTTTGTAATTTTTTCGATAAAGAGATCATCATATTCGCTACCATATTTTTACTATTGAATGGTAACTTTAATTTATATCAATTAAGTTATTCATAATTTCATATGGCATAATCCATATATGTTAGAGATACGGTGTATGTTATAAATAATGGCATTAACAACAAAACCTTACAAGGAAATGATCATAGATGTCTAACGCGCCTGACCCAATAAATCAATTTATAGCCACTAAAAAGCTAAAAAATCACTTCAAAATCTATTTGAAATAAAAAAATTTCCCGAACTCGGATCTTGTTTTAGGTGTTTTCAAGATAAAAAAATACTTAAATGTAACCTCACTCATTATATGAAACCTTTTACCATAAAAATTAACTGTTTTGGTGGTCGAAATTCTTCTCGACGACTGCTTTCTCCTTTTAAGCTAGAATCCAACGACTTCCTCTCTATCTCCTCCCAACAAAAAATGACTTAAAAAGAAGGAAAATGAAGTTTAGTATCAAAATATATTATCTTCATATTCAAGAGACTAGTCACCTAACATCTAAAAAATATGAAGGATTACAATTAATGTTTAAATGAAACTTTTAAACCGTCTCCGCGTTACCTGAGAGTTTTACTTTAGTTTCTTAGCTTTCAATTCAACCCTCCCTCCCAAAAAAATATATAATCAAAGGCTAATTTTAATCGAAAAAGGTCATATAAAATAAAAATTTGAAAATCAAAGTAAAAATTATTTAAAAAATACAATGTTTCAATCCGATAGGGCAATCGTATTTCAAGTACAGTAAAAGAATGAAGCATTTTAGTTATAGTTGATAGAGAGAGGGGATTGAATTTTTGATTCTTCGCAGGGGATGTGGAATCAATCTACAAAGCTACCAGCACTGCAGTGCAGCTCATGGATGGCAAGGAAGCTACCGGCACTGCAGTGCAGCTCATGGATAAATTCCTCTCCCAGGTTAATTAATTCTTGTCCTTTTTTTTTTCTTTCTGGTGTGATGATTATTTATGTGTGGCATATACTCAATAATATAATTTTAGGGCTATTACTAGCCGATAAAATTCTTTACCTGATACAGAGCTTTCAAGTGCACCGGAGCATCAAAATGAAAGCTTGGAGAAAGTGGGGAAGACAATGAACTTTCTATAAACTATCGGTGAGCTTACTATAGCTGTTATTGGGTCTAATTAGAACTTCCTAAGGTACTTTGCATCATAATCTTCCTTGTTTGCTAAGACATCAATTTTGGCTATCTTTATGAACAAAATCAAAATAGCCGACTTTTTTTCTCTCGCATTTGTCGTTTTCCACGAAGCACTCTCACCTCTCAAGCTCAATTACCCAAATGTGAGCTAGATGAAGTTTTGCACCAACGTTCTGATTGATTGCTGAAAATTATTCTTCTCTTGGAAAGTAAATTTTAAAAAATCAAATTTTAAAAAAGTAAATTATTTTCTAATATATGATAGTGTAATAGAAAATAAGTTGAAAAATATTTTTTAATATTTGGTTATGTCATGAAAAATAAGTTGAAAAATAATTTATTAATATTTTATTTTTAAAAAAATTATTAAAATAATGAGGAACAAATCTTATAAATTAAAAGGTTGAATGAGAATGAAATTGAAAAAAAAAATAATTTACCATTTCATAAATTATTTTAAATAAAAGTTGAATGAGAATGAATGAAATTTCATAAATTATCTTAAATAAAATAAATAATAATCAAAATAATAGAAATTAATTCTAACAAATAAAAAAATTGAAAGATGAATAAATTAAAATAATAATTATTATTATTTCATAAATTATTTCAAATAAAATAAGTAACAATCAAAAGAATGAGAACCAAATTTGATAGATAAAAAACTTTAATTAAAAAATAATAAGAGAAAAGCAAATAACAATTATAAAAATAAGGACCGAGATTAATATAAAAATTAAATTCTAAGGGATGAAATTGAAAAAAAAAATTCAAAACAAAATACATATAGCAATCAAAAGTTTGAGGGCCAGATTTGATATAATCAGCAAATAATATAACATTTCTAATTTTTTCACAACTTCCGAAAAGTATTTTCCGCCTAAAATAAAAAGAAAAACACTTTTCTAAAAACCAAGCTGAATTTTTCTTTAACTGGAAAGTATTTTCCGTTGATCAACTTTCCTAATGAAAAACAAATACAATAAAGTTTGAAAAGTGATTTCTAAAAATCCACTTTCTATCAAACAAACGCCCCTAAATTATGTAATTTTCAAACCAGGGAGATCAAAATAGAAATTGAATAGAATCTCAAGGCTAAAAGGCCCTAGCACCATTTTTTTTAAAAAGGGCTACTATTTTACCAATTTTTTAAATTGGTCCCCTTAGTTTTATTTTTTTTATAAACAGCAGGCTAAATTATTTTTAAAAATATCAAGAATCAATCTAATATTGATATATTTTTCCGAGATTACGATAACGTGACAGAAAGCAGTATAAAAGAAAACAAAAATAAAGGAACAAAATCTTTTAAAATAAAAGGCTATCATTTTACCTTACTTTTAATTTTAGCCATTTCTTTTTTAATTTTTTGCAAACAATTAAACTTTTTTTTTTTTTTTTGCAAAATCAAGAGGCAACGTGATGCTAGGACTTTTTTGAGACTAAATTGAAAAAACAAAATTGATAACCAAAGAAAAAACAAAATTGAAGAACTAAAAAAATAAAAACACTGCATATGCACCATGTTTTCACTCAAAGGCCAGCAGTGAAACATTGAGACTTTCTTTTTTAATTTGAATGATGACAAAATCGTTAGCCTAATCCTTGCAAATGCCAGGGACTGCTAAAACGGGCATGTTCTTAAAATATCTACTTGTATGATATTGTAATAACGGTGATGGTTTAAAAAAATTTCATTTAAAAATATATTAAAATAATTTTTTTTATTTTTTTAATATTTTTAACATCAGCATATTAAAACAATATAAAAAAATAATTTTAAATAAAAAAATAAAATTTTAAAAACGCTATTTATACCACGTTCCTGGTTCCAAACATACCCTAGCGGCTGCGTAACCTAATTGCTAATGCAATGCAGGCTGTTTAGATTATCCACATCCAGTTCAGTAGTGGGACCCTTGCAAAGTTAAACCTCTTTGCCGGGAAGATTTTGCAATATTTTCCTTCCCAGTATTGCTTAAGAACCCATGAACATGACAAGAACTAGAAAAATAAAAGACTGGGTTGATTCCCTGCTTGTTACGGTGCTTTTTTACTAATTTCGTTCGAGAAAAAAAAAAGAATATAAATATATATTTTTTCAGTTATGTAGGTGTTACAGAAAGCAAGAAGTAGTTACTGCATCCGCATGAAAAAACTAATTGATTTAACAATGCCACCTTTCCCTTCTCAAGGGAATCTATTTCGAATGTTCAAATCCAAACAAATTCGCCCTGCACGCATTATCTGGTAGTGTTTGTCACTTTGGATGATGATGAATTGAATATGATAATTTTTTTTGAAGTTGTTTAGTGTAATTTTAGATGATATAGAAATTATTTTTTATTCTATTCAAAGCTATAACAATGGAGAAATTCTTATCCTGATAAAAATGGTAGGAGAAGCTTGCTTGATTATCTAAACATCTAAACAAGAGTTAGTCTTGATTCGAGTTAATATAAAAATAAAAATAATTGTTATTATAGTTTTTAAACTCGATTTGAAGTCGACCCAGTATAAGACACGAGTCACGAGTCGGCTTGACCATTGACCCAGGTCAACATAAAAATAAAAAAATATTATTATAGTTTTAAAACCTATCTTGAGGGTCGAACCGGGACCAGACTCGGGTTACAGGTTGAGTTGATCATTGATCAAAGTCAACATAAGAATAAAAATAATAATTATTATAATTTTAAAACTCAATTAAAGGGTGAACTCGAGGCTAGGCTCGGGTCATAGGTCAGGCTGACCATTGACTCAGGTCACATATAAGAATAAAAATGATTAATTTTATAATTTTAAAAATCAACCCATGAGTCGACCAGAGAGTTAGGCCCAGGTCACGGGTTGGGTTGACCACTAACCCGGGTCAACATAAAAATAAAAATGATTGTTATCATAATTTTAAAACCCTATTTGAAGGTCGACCTGAGACTGGACTCGGGTCAGAACCGGGTTGACCATTGACCCTAGTCAACATAAAGATAAAAATAATAATTATTATAATTTTAAAACTCAAAATAAATGATTAACCTAAACAAAGCTCAGGCCATAAGTCAAGATGGTCAACCCCGATTGACCCAACAATATAAAAATAAAAATAGTTATTATCATAGTTTTAAAACCTGATTCAATGATCGATTTTGGATAAAGCTCGAGTCACTGCTTGGAAAAGGTCAACCTGAATTAACCCAAATTAAAAAATAATAATCAAAGTAATCTTATTCTGACAAAAAAATCAATAAATTTTTTACTCGTGTTTTAACTCGGGTTGACTGAATCATAAATTAACCTGAAAGTTTGATCATATCAAATATGATGAATCCTACTTTTATTTTTTTTTAACTTGAAACGATCTTAGACTTCAAAACAATAGATTCTTATATAGTATCCAATGAACATAAAATAAAATAAATTATCAAATACAATTTAAAACACATGCAACACACATCAAGATAATTATTTCTACTATTCCGGTCTAATCAATATTATCCATCGTACTGGACACCACCTTATAGCTCGATAAATCGCAGGTACCCCTGTAAACCCCTTTTAGGTAAATTTGATATGGTAACTTTGAGCTGGCAAGAATATTTGGCGGTCAATAAGATAAATATACATCTGGTTGGGAGCCTTGAAACTTGCTTTTGCTATCTTCCATGGCTGGGTCCGTGCATTTTCATGCTATAAACCTTTGTCTTGGCTACTTTTGATCCCACTCTCCATATATTTCCATACGAACAACCATTAACACTCCAACTTAATTATAAGTATCAAACAACAAAAGGTCATAACCCGACATTAAAGAGATTATAACAAGAACACTCCATTGAAAATAAATAAAGAAAAATCACTTCTCCTATACCAATCCCCACCATTTGAAAAATAACATTAGGAAAAAAAAAAAGAAAAAAAAAAACCAGTAAAATTATTTTATATCAACATTCGACTGCAGGCTTTTGTGCAATAGCCCCATCAACAGTAACAATGTGGTCACCACTACCAACACTAACTATACTTCCAGGCAGTTTCCTCTTGGGCTTGGCTTCTTGCAGCATCAGCACGACATCCCTCATTGACGGTCGGTCCGCAGGATTCCGGCTGGTGCATAACAAAGCAATTCTAAGCATTTGCATCATTTCTTCCCTCACAGATGCAATTGATGCCCCAGCATCCTTGTCTAAAATGTCATTTACACCGTCCTTAGCCTTTATCTTCGACCTTACCCAATCAACAATGCTATTACCATCCCCAAACTCAGCATCGACCGACCTCTTGCCGCTTATAATCTCCATTAACACCACCCCATAACTATAAATATCACTCTTCTCATCAACTTGCAGTGTGTAAGCATACTCTGCACGGTAAAAGCAAGATTTCAGTGACCCAACTCAATCCAACAAAGAAAGAAATCATGCCAAGTGCATCGAGAAGTCAAAAACTGCAATGAATGAGAGGATCTAAAAGAAATTATTCGTGGGTCCAACTGTACATGGTAAATCTAACCAAAAAAAAAAGGCGTGAAAGGAAAAGGAGAATTTAAAAGGAAAAAAAATAATAAGGAGAGCGTCCACGCGCAATAGTGAGTGCGCCACGCACTCATAGGTCTCGAACAGTTGCAAATTCGCGGCCCAAAAGAAGAAATGACGCCCACCCCACCCCACCACTGCACTCTGTACTGTAGTATTTACCACTCCTTTTTTTGCATTTGGAAAATCAAGTATGGATGGATGTCTTTCATGCCATAACAATCAAGAAAAAAAAAAAAGAATATGTCATTATCTCTAATTCCCATGTCTTGTTTCAAGATTTGACTCTCCATATTCTAGATATACCAGCAAAACGAACTAAGCAAACATAGACAAAAGGTATCCAAGAATTTCAAACGAGACCAGCTTCAATCTAGTCCTGTGTATGCAAATACGGCAGAAAGAAAAGCAAGCAAAGAAGATACATTGAGGATCTCCAAGCAAGAAAATATAATTTCTATGCTTTCCGTCCTAAAATCAACCGTCCTACTCGTAACACATTTGTCTTTCCTCTTTTGTTTTGTTTTATTACACGACCAAAACTAATCGATCCAGTTCTTCACTGCAGTACGAGACAGGGACTCTGTATTCTTACAAAAGTCGACTGTTGACAATCAAATTTCAATTCAAAATTACCCCCGTTTTCCGTTTACTACTCATAAGGTGAAATGCATTTGAAGGGCACAAACAAATCTCATAAAAAAAATAAAAGAGAAACAGCAAAAGGACCAGGACCATACCTGGCGCAATGTAGCCATAAGACCCAGCAATGACTGACATGGATTCATCACTTTGGATCAGCTTTGCCACCCCAAAATCTGCCACTCTAGCCTCCATCTCCCCGTCCAATAATATATTACTAGGCTTAAGATCTCGGTGCACAATCACAGGATCACAATCATGATGCAAATAGCAAATCCCCTGTGCCACTCCTAGTGCAATCTTGTACCTTGTAAGCCAATCACCCACCAAATTGTCTCCCTTATTTTTCCCATGCAACAAATCATGTAAGTTCCCATTAGGCATGTACTCGTACAGCAACATTGTACACTCCCTGTTACTGCAACATCCTAGCAATCTCACTATATTCCTATGCCTCACGTTACCTAAAACATCCACCTCGGCTAATACCCCTCTCCTCCTTCTGATGTTCTCCTTATGCTTACCCCACAGTTTCTTCACCGCTATGATCTCGCCACCTGGCATTTCCGCCTTATAGACCGTCCCCGTTGACCCCATCCCTAAGATCTTGTCCGACATTGATAGACACTCGAGCACATCATTAGCCGTGAAATTCAACCGTTGAAAGGCAGTTAATTTCCACGGTCCGATCTCTCGTTCATCACTAAATCTACGGCCATAGTTCGCATGGAAACACCTAGTCCCAGCAACAAGCACAAATAATCCAATACCAAAAGCAGCCGCCATAATCCACACTATAGCCCCAGCAGTCCTTTTGGGCTGCTGTCTATGGCGGACCTCCATTTCTCCAGCCCCCAATGTATCCGCAGCACAAGGCTTTGGCAAAACGCCACCGCATAATCCTTGATTGCCCGAAAAGGAAGACGGATGCAAATTTGGAAATATTGTACCCGATGCAGGAATGGGTCCAGTTAACAAATTATAGGACACATTAAAACTCTCCAAAGTAGAACAGTTACCAAAATTTGAAGGAATGGAACCGGTGAGTAAATTATGGGACAAATCGACATCAGCGATAGCAGGAAGTGTAGAAATCTCCCACGGAATAATACCAGTAAGAGAATTGCGGCTTAAATTAAGCGAAATGAGCCTCTCACAATGGCCAATATCCCATGGAATGCTGCCATTGAACATATTGTCTTGCAATTCTATCCTGTACAGACTGCTGCAACCGATAAAATCTGGTATTTTGCTCACCAGCTTGCATGAACTGGCTGAAAAAATCTGAAGATTTGGCGCGCTCCATATGTTGTTTGGTAAAGCAGTGTGGAAGGAGTTTCCAGAAATGTTCAAGAAATGAAGTGGTTCTGAATTGCCAAGATCGTCAGGAATTTCACCTGTGAAGTTATTCTTGCTTAAATCCACATAGGAAAGATTAGGCAGGAGCCCCAATCCATAAGGGATTGAGCCGTTGAGCTGGTTGTCTTGAATTCGGAACCTGGACAAAGAGGTGCAGTTTGCTAGAGAATCTGGTAATTTACCGAGAAACTTGTTGGAGAACAGAATCAGCTTGTAAAGCTTGTTTCCTTGACATAGATTTGGAGGAATTGGGCCGGAGAGCGAGTTGTTTGAGACGTCAAGCCATAGTAGATTCCCATTGGATCCAAGCTTTTGCGGGAGAACTCCGGTTAGGTTGTTGTTCCAGAGCTCTAACGTGTCAAGGTATGGTAGCTCGCCAATTCCCGGTGGTATTTCGCCAGTGAGCTGATTTTTCAGAAAGCTCAACCTGTTTAGCTCTTTCAAGGAAGATAACCCCTCTGGAATTGCCCCTGAAAGCTGATTAACGGATAAATCAAGTGCTTTTAGAGCTTTCAGATTTGTGTAGCTCACCGGGATTTCACCAGTAAACTGGTTCATGAAAAGGAGCAAATTCTCGAGTTTGGTAAGATTTCCAAGTTGTGGTGGGAGACTGCCTGATAGATTGCACTTTGAGATATCTAGGTACTTGAGATTAGTCAACAAAGCAAATTCTTCTGGTACATTGCCTGATAGGAGTGGATGGTAGCCAAGCTCCAGGTGCTCGAGCTGACTCAAGAATCCTAAGTCGGGTGGCAATGGTCCTTCCAATTCATTCCCAGCTAAGTACAGGTACTTCAATCTGAGGAAACTTCCATAACTCCTTGGAATCTCTCCCGTGAAGTAGCTCCCACCAAGGTTGAGCTCCTCCAGGAAGCGCAGCCAGACGAATTCTTTAGGCAATGGACCAGTGAAGTTGTTGCTGTATGCATTGAAGACTCTCAAGAACTTGAGCTTGGAAATCCCAGGTGGGAATGTTGAATTGAAGTTGTTGTGGCTGATGTCAAGAATCCTAAGGTCACCCAGTTCAAAAATGGCAGGTTGAAGAAGCCCATCAAAAGCATTTCCACTCAAATTCAAGTGAACCAAGCTCGTTAAGTATCTAATCTCTGCAGGAATTACACCAGAAAGATTCCGGTGAGAGAGATCGAGTGATGTGATTTGAGCAGTGGCTGGGTTGCACTTGATGCCGGACCACGCGCACCAAACTGGTTCTTGGATTAAGCCACTAGTGGTGGACAAGTTCCAATCATTGAAGGTATTGGAAGGGTCTTTGAGGAAGGTCTTAATGGAGAGAAGAGATTGGAGGGGGGGAGGCAGAGTCGTAGCAGAGAAGACTAGAAGAGGAGGTTTGAACAAGTAGAAGAAGAATGCAAGTAGAAAGAAAAGAAAAGGGAGTTTCATGGTTGTTATGGGGAGGTGAGAAATCTGGTTGAGAGAAATGTGGAGTTAAGAGAGGTAAATTTAAGGGAAGGAAGGTTTTGACAGGGAGAGATGATTATGCTTTTTGAGAGTGCTGGGTGCAGAGGGTGTTTCATGATCATGGTTTTTGCTTCAGTGGGTTCTCTTGGTGCCTATGACCGATGGTGGCAGTGGAGGGGTAAATCATATATGAAAGAAAGAGAATCAGAGAAACTGCTACTGCTACTGCTACTGCTGCTATATACACAAACACACACACCTCCTCCTACGCTCTTTATTTCCAATCTCCAATTCTTGCGTATCTACACTCTCTCACACACCTCTTCTTTTGCAGTCTTTTTCCTTTGTCTGCTCTCTCCACATACCACTTTGGGTTTTCTTGGATTTCTTTTTCCTTTCTTTTGTTTTCACTTTTCATCATTCCTTGTTTCCTTTTTCTTTCGCTAACAAATTGATCAAAATTACGTTGTTACCATTGTTCCTCGCAGGATCCAAGAAAGTCATTTCAATTTCCCACCATATTCTTGAAGCTGTTATTTTAAATGCTTTTTTTCCCCAATTAATTCTCCTTTTCCCCCCCTCGCGAATCCCAACCTGGGGATTCAAGCATGGTGGCATGAGGGAGACTTCTGTTGTTGTTGAAGACCACCTCCCTCTTCTTATAAATCATTGCTCATTTAAAGGATTAACGATGGCGGAATAGTTTTGATATCATTGTAGAAGAATTAGAGTAACTTCACCCTTTAAAGTATTTTTTATATCCAAATATATTAAAATAATATATTTTTATTTTTAAAAAATTATTTTTAAAATCAACACACCAAAATAATCTAAAATATATAAAAAAAATTAATTTTTTTATTAACTCTAAATCAGAGAATTCCACTTGCATAAAAAAATCAATACAAAAAAAATTAAAGATGCTAGATTCTTGGCCCGGGTAGATCACCTTTTTTTTTTTTTTCTTAGAGTAACTAAGATATGAAAAAATTAAATTGTTCTGATCAATTCTATAATGATCAGTGTACCCTGTAAAAAAATACAATTACTCATAATAAATAATTTATTTATTTTTAAAAAAAATAATTTCATTGTTAGAATGCACAATAAATCAAAACATTTCTACTATACTTCTTTTTCCACGGGATTTAGTTTTTGTTAATTAAAATCAATGACACCATAACAGCAGTCCGTCCACAGCACCAATGAATTAAAACTGTTTTGATATACATGTAATTTACTATAACTAAATGACCGTATAAAGTTACAACATGTATGCTTGAATGCTCGAGCAAGGTGGCCTGCCACTTGCGAGAAATTATCTTATATGGTCACTGTGTGATTTAGCTTTAATCACGGTTTGTTTTTAAGTCTCAAATGGATTTATAAAAAGGATTAATTTTTTTATTTTATTTTAAATTATTATTTTTTCTATATTTTTAGATCATTTTAATGCATTAATATCAAAAATAATTTTTAAAAAATAAAAAAAATATTATTTTAATACATTTTCAAATAAAAAACATTTTAAAAAATAACCACAGCCACCACATTTTCAAATATATTCTAATTTTATTCCAATGTTTTGGACATGAATGTGCAATTAATAATCAAATTTACTGAAAAAAATAATTTAAAAAAAATCAAATTTTAACAAAAAAATAAAAAATAAAAAAGGTTAAAACACACTCTATCATCAGGGTTGTTGCTAAAGTATTTCTCAGGATGAAGACACAGCTTGAAACCAGATCATCTGATCCTCAAAACTTTTCAGTATTTTAATGTGTTTTTTCAGTTAGATCCAGCGTCTTTCTACGTTGTTGTTTTACCGGTGATATTTTTTTTTTATTGGGAAGGGCTGTTCATAAATGGATTGGCATTATCTACAACGTGTCGTCAATTAATGAGCTCTTTAATTGAGTACGAACTAGAGACTATGGATGTAGGCATTGAGACTTGTCTTTTGCTTGTTAAAGGTGCATGGGGCTGGCAATACAATGATAGCTCTTGTTGGAGAAGCAAGGAATTTGGCAAGATACTGCAGCTTGTGAGAATGACAGTTCCAGCCATACAATTAAAGATTCTTGTGTTCAACCGTACGACTTGTTCCGCTCCCGTCCCGGGTTCGACCCTCTATGTGCATGCTTGTCACCCCCGCGGTGCCTTACCTGCTCCTGGGCTTGCAGGATGTCCAGTGGGCCGTGGGGAATAGTCGTGGTGCGCATAAGCTGGCCCAGACACTCCACATAAATCAAAAAAAAAAAAAAAAGATTGTTTATTTTCGTCCTTTAATTAAAAAAACGCAAGTGCCTGTCCATTCTACCTTTCTGTTGAGAGAATGTTTACGTAGTGATTTGTTTTTTAAAATGTTATTTATTTAAAGATGTATTAAAATAATATATTTTTTTATTTTTTAAATTTTTTTTGACAACAGTGAATCAAGATGATCTAAAAATATCAAAAAAATATTAATTTAAAATTAAAAAAATTAATTTTTTTCAGAAATATTTTTGAAACACAAAAACAAACAGACAGTGAGTGAAGGTCGTACATGAATTAAAGGTGCACTAGTATTGGCCTGCGCTATAAAAGTATTTTTAAGAAAAAAAAATTAAGAGTATAAATAATTTTTTTAATAGTATTATTAAATTTGGCTAAAGAAGTTAATCTTAAAGTCTTCTTACTTAACTCTTTACCTAACTTGATTTTTCAATTAAACCGGGTGAGAGTTAACCTAACTTGAATCGATTGATTTTATAGGGCTAAATGAAATTTTAATGATCGGTAAAAACATGACCTAACTTTAAAAAAAAACTTCAAGATATCAACTTTTTTTAAAAAAAATATTGAGACAGCAATATATTGAATCGACCTCGGTTCCCCCGCGACCCGTGTCATGGATTCTATTGGATTTAATATTTTTTATAAAATATTTTTATTTAATTATATAATAAAAATAGATGCTCACAAAAGTGAACACCAACATAAAAATAGCCACTTATTTGAGACAATAAAAACCCTATAGAATATAAACAAAAATAAATCATGCAATCTATTTCCCAATAAATCCAATATCGAATGATAAAATAAAAAAATAAAGGGAAAAAATAATGCATATTTGGTCAGTGGATAAACTCGTCAAACCTGTGAATCAAGTAACTAGGTTAGCAAGCCAAACTTGTGAACCGAGTTATGGATTCCATTAAAATTATAATTTGTTTTTTTAAATTATTTATTGTTTAACTATAAGATAACAAAAATAGACGATCGCAAAATTAAACATCAACCCAATACCGAGATGTTTTTTTGAGTCCACGATAACCTCATAGAAAACAAATTAAAACCAGTTATTAATCTGAATTTTAAATTAACACAAAATTTAAGGATGGAATTAAAAAAAAAAACATTAAACTTGCCGGACCTGCAATTCAGGTCAATTAGCCAAACTTTTGAACAAGTCCATGAACTTTATAAAGTTTAATGACATAACTTTTCTCTAAAACTACTTTTTAACTATATAAGAAAAAAAAACAAATGATAAAAAATTTAAGTTCAATTAAGAAAGAAAAGAAAAAAGACACCCTTCCAAACCTGAAAATTGAGGCAAACTGGGTTATCATAGCAAACCTGCAAACAACACTAACCATATAGAAAGGTAAAATGAAATAAATAAATAAATTATAAAATTAAATTCTCAATTATCTTAATATTAAAAAATGAAATCAACAAAAAAAATGATAACAAAAATTCAATAAATAAAAAGAAAAAAAGAAGAAGAAGCAAAGCATTATGGTTCATAGTGCAATAGGTGTGGATGAACAATAGTTTCCTTACACCCTTTAGTTTTTATTACTTTATTAAGTTTAATAACATGACTTTTCTCTTAAACTACTTTGCTTTTTTAATATATGAAAAACAATATAAAAAAATCAAGTTTGATAAAAAAAGAAGAAGAAGACTTTCCACCAAACTCATAAATCGGAGGAATCTAAGTTACCCTAACAAATTCGCAAACCATGCTAATCTTATAAAAAAAATAAAAATAAATTATAAAATTAAATTTTCAATCAATTAAATATTAAAAAGATAAACTCGGTATAAAAAATAAAAGAAAAACATAGCAATTTTTTTTTTAAATAAAACACTATAGATTATTTATGTAATCCATAATATAATGAACACAAATAAATTGTATTTTTCACATCTTTTAGTTATTATTAATTAATAATTAATAGTTCTAGTATAATGAAGGGTGAATTTTTAACCTCGCCGGAGGAAATCATTTACCGATCATCTCATTTTAGTTTCCAAACTCCAAGGAATGGAAACTAGGATAATTTAACTTTTAAGTATACGAACAAACACATTACAATAGAGTCTCGAGAGATCATTTATATTTGAATTGGTGCATTTTTGAAATTCTTATATTTTTTGTAGATTCTTATAAGATTCAACTTGAAGAAATAATAAGTGACCACTCATGCTAAACTCGAACTTCAATAAACAAATAAAATATTATATGTTTCTTTATTTTATTTTTTTCAATGGATTATTAAATATCTAATTTTATTATTGTGAATAATTTCATAACATGCTTTATATTTCCAGTAAAGTCTTGTCATAAATCTAAACTCTTGATAAATTATAAATACTAATCAGATTTTTTTTAAAATGAGAAATTAATTAGATGAAGTGGTAATATGATTTTAAATTTCCTAGGCATTTTTTTTAATTGGAAACCAATTGCTAACCTCCCCTGCTAGCTTTGCAAGACCACGCCGTGTAAAAAAAAATAACACATGGCGCGTGACAAATATAAAAAGAAAAATTGACGTGCATTTATCAGTAGAATATCAAATTAATCATCCGAATCATTGATCATAAAACGAAAATTTGAACAAGTGATCATGATCTGACGGTTTTTGGCAACTCATGAGTTCGGAAAGGAGGCACGACCACATAGATCTTGGAGAAGTACAGGCAATGCTCTCGTCACCCGACAGGAACAGTATCTCTCACCAACAGAATTTTATGTTTTTATATTTATGTGATATTCTAAAGAGTTTTGGATAATGGAGCAGCAGATCAAACAATAGGAAATAAATAAATAAAAAAAGAGAAAAAATTAAAGTGTTTGTGCAGTGTCCTTCTGCGAGGGCATTATAGGAATCATCGCGTGTTCTATGACTTTGCTACGCGCATGCTTCCGTGCAGCGCGTTCTCGACACTCGTGGGCCTGAAGAGCACGCCGTATGCAACGCCACGTAATTCTTTTAGGGGAAATATCAAAGTAACCCTTGAATAAAAAACCTGCCTGGGTGTTAGTGAATGTACCAAAATAACCCTGAATTAAAACGAATGCGCTCGCAAGGGACAATTCTCTCTTTTTTCTCCTTTTCTTCAAACTGCAGAGGAAAACCTAGGGGGTAGGTAGGGTATGGTGGGGAGGTGGGGTCCAGATGGGGGAAATGCCCAAGTGGGAGCCACATTCACTTTGTCCCCTTCAAACCCTACCCCTTTAAATGAGACCCCATTGACATTGTATGGATACACAGAACATGAGATTGTTATTATTATATTTGGGTTATTGTAGAAGTAACAGTATGTTTTGCTGGGGACGTATGTATGATCCCTCTGTCTTTGCCTTTGGCAAAGTGTCTGCCATTTTGCAATTTCTGCACTCATTGGTCCTAGGGTTCCTTCGCGTGACCCTACACCAAAACATCCTATGATGATGGATGGTGGTGGTGGCGATGGATGGTGGTGGACAGGGGGGTGCAAGCGTCCCATGCCCACGCGTGATTCTGTCTCAATTTCCGCCCTTAACTGTTGCTCTTTCTCCTCAAAAAAGAAAAAAAGAAAAAGAAAAGAGTTAACTCAAATGATCAAATGTCTCGCTCATCATATACCAGCAGCGACTGAATGAATGCAGCTTATCTGTGTTTGAATTCGGTCAAATTGAGGTTATAGTTATTTTAAATTTCTCTGTGTCAAATTAAGATGAAGGTATAAAGATTTTTTTTTACAGGAGAGAGTTTCCAAGCCTCTTGATATTAGGTGGTCTTCATGAAAATAAGCAGTATCTCACTAAATCAATATATACATATAAATTTTGTTTTTTTAATTATAGTCATTTTTTTCTTCCAAATTAGTTCTCAGGTCTCGAATTAAAATAAGTTTACAGTACATACACCTGAACTAATGATTATAAACTCGATAGCTTCTTGCAGTAAAGTAAGATTAAAATACTGGTAATGAGTGCAATTTTCTCACACTATACATTTCATCGAATTCCCCGATAAAACATGTATGTATCATGTATGTATGTATATGTATCCTAATATAATAGAAACTCAAACATAATTTTAGTCAAAATTTAATTGCTCATCCGAGTTGCTAACACATTTTGAATCTGATTAATAAGATTTTTATCTATATAGGTACAGATGCTGTTGGACCTGGCGCTCTATCATGCCAAAGAGGTGGCCTTATTATGCATCTCTCAAGGGTGTCGAGTCCAAAACTTTTTGGCATCACATCTCGGGCGTGGTTGGACGCTCTATCATCGTCGGAGTCTAACGCGTGGCCAGATCTTAAATGAATTATTAACAAATAAATATATTAAAATGTCTGAAAATCTAATGCACATCTCTAAGAATTTTACATAAATCTTAAACGAATTATTTTTTAATAAATAGATTTAATTAAATAAGTTTATACTCCATCAACACTCTCATGACTCATTATATCTCTATTCTTAGTAGGATAAAATAATTAGAATACAACTCACGATATAAAATTAATTTACAAGAATGAGATTACTTTCTAACCCCTCTATCAAGGAATCATGCACAGACTCACATTACCATGTGTTTATTTTTTTATCAAATAAATGGGGATGGTGAGATTCGAACTCGTGACCGCTTGATTATCAAGGCTCTGATACCATGTCAAAAAACCATCTCAACCCAATAAGTTAAGATGTTAAGTGAAGTACTCCCAATATATTATTTATCTTATTATCTCTAACACCATCTACTCCATCAAAGATTTTATTGATAGATTTTTGTACATATTGTTTTCAAAAAATACTGAATCCAGGAAAAAATATATTTATAAAAAATTTGGTTCATCGTGATCAATTAAAGATTAGCCATATTATAATAACAATTTAGAAGATTCACAAACATCAATTTAGTTTCTCAAAATCACTTTTAAATTAAATGAAGTAAAGTAATATGGACTTCTGTCACGAGAGCATATCGATATCGTTGCATAACCAACCACTTGTTTTAACTAAGAAATTTATTTAAGGTTGCTTATACATGCCATATACTCAATTGTTCATAAACGATGCACACTCATATATACTATATTGAGAATATATTCCGAGATTCTACATCTGTTAGAGAAGATTCCTTAGAAGGTAAAACAAAAAGGAATTGCAAATTGTGTAAGATCTAAGGAAATTATTAATAGCTTCTCGGAATAATGGAAGCAACTTAAACGTGGAAAAGGGGAAGCTGCATGCTTCACTCCCACAAACATGCAGTGTACTGTAGACATTAGAAGCCATCAATGGATTTTGTGCCATAACAATATTGATGATCATAACTGTTGCAGGGCTTCACCACTTTTGGGTCTTCAAAATTTCCAAAAACACTGAATATACAGAAGCTGCTAAATCCTAAGGAAATCATCACTAATTTTATCTGTACGTGCCTGTGGCGTGGTCCTAAAATGAATATGCACAACGCAAAAGAGGTGCCAGTGTTGAGGCTATAAACTGCATGCATTCAGGACCATTTGGATTCCAGGATTGCATGTCTCATAAAAGGGTAAAATCTGTTAACCAACCAGACACGCACACAAAGCAGAATCTTGGAGCTAAAACTTCCCAGTCTATAAAGCAAGGGAAACTAGACGAAGAGAACAAGGAGCAAAAGCCGTAAAACAAAGCAAGCAGCCTCATCATCTTATCTTGTAAGCTTGTGGCATGGCTTGCCATAAAGCTCGCTCCTTTTCCTGCATGCTATACTTCAATAAAATCAACCCGGTGCCAGTGGATAAAAAGAAGAAGAAAAAGAATAGTTGAACGGAATTTTTTTTATTTGTTGTTGGATGGAAACGGAATCCACCTAGTAAAAAGTTTGCGTCGGAACTATAGTTATCAATCTCGTGGTTAGAGAAGGGATCAAACTACTGAGTCATTGAGTCAGCAAATGGATTAATTGTTAAGTACTTTGGCTCGTCCCTACATCTACAAATGAGAACCAATAGATTTGGAAAGAAGTCAAAGCTTGTTAGAAGACAAGTCTGACTAGGTAGTTGGGATGAAGAAGTCTCAAGGGTGGCTCAGTTTCACCAGGGTTATGTTGACATCACTACCGTTAAAAACAGTCAATCTCAAAGCAGTTGGTGACCCACATGTGTGAGTGCCTGAGCTGGGGCTTTTTTACTGTTAGTGTAATAGGAATTATATTTTTATTTAATGATACACGTCACGTGTTTGAAAAATTTTGAAAAATTAGAATGTGTTTTTCATTATAGCAGTGGTTGTTTTTTAAATAATTTTTTATACCAAAATACATGCTAATGATGTTTTTTCATTTTTTAAAAATTATTTTTGATATCAGCACATCAAAACGATCCAAAACGTACAAATCATATTAAATTTTAGCTAAAATTTTTTTTTTTTGAATTTTTTGGGAACGCGGTTTGCACCGCGTTCCCAAACACATTCTTAATATGTTTGATATTGATTTTTTTAAATAAAAAATAGGTTTTATAATTTTTATCATTTTTTTCTATTGAATTATCATGATCTCATGACTTAGGCTATATGTGTGGTGAGATAATCCGGGTTGGCTCAATTCTAATTACTAGGATTACAGATTTATCATATTAACTCGGGTTGATTATGATTATTTTTTTAAGTTTTTTTATCCTATTTATTCTTTCATATTTAACAAACTGAGAATTGAGATACATCATTTTTCTTTTTTAAAAAATATTTTTTTTTCATATTATCATAATCATTCTTTTAAAAAAATTGATACATCTACCATCATTATTTATTTTTTTATTATTTAGTTAAAATAAAATCCATTTATTTAATTTAGTCTTTACTGTAACTTAAGTCATGAATTATTCTTTCTTTCTTAAAATGTATTTGTTGTTCATAAATATCTTCATAAAAAATAAATAGTTTGAATCTGGGATTCATAACTAGTAAGGTATTAAAGTCATATTTGTTTTTGTGTTTTAAAAACGTTTTTAAAAAAATTTAAATTTTATTTTATTTTTTTCTTTGCTCGAATTAATATTTTTTTTGATATTTTTAGATTATTTTAATGTTTTAATTTCAAAAATAATTTTTAAAAAATAAAAATATATTATTTTAATATATTTTTAAATAAAAATATTTTAAAAAATATCCCCAGAGTATCTCGAGCCACTAAAATACAATAACAAGCAACAATCTTCCAAATGTAGCCATTTACGATTCCTCACTTGCTGCCTACTTGCTGGGACTGGCAAGTAATTCAATGCCACGTGGAGGAGCTATATATATATATATATACACACACACGGCCTCTAGGTTCTACTCCATCCAATTCATTGTTTGACATCAGAAATTACAATGTACTGGTTTTTTTTATATATATATTTCATAATAATAATAATAATTTAGGATAAGGGACGTTCGAAAATGCTCAAATTTATCTGGTTCCTGCAGAGTATTTCAGCGTACACATGCTTCTGCTAAAATTGAAATGGTATAAAACCTCCAGGGTTTAATTCCCCCCCCCCCCCCCCCCCCCCCCCGGCATTTAGTAGTGGGTTTGTGGATTTCTCATGATCATGAAAAACTAATCCTATGTTTTTTTTGGGATTAACGGCATCAAATCAAACCACTTCCTAGCAGATAAAAGTCAACCAATATTGAGCTTTTATGCATTAATCCCGGCAGAGAATAATTTTGCTCTCGTTAATCTGGCATCCGGCAAGCATTTCTTCAAGTACTTGCAAAGCTGTGGATTGAGCTATTAGTTAATTAAACCCTGGAACCAACCAAAATAAACGTTCTGGATCGATTATTAATACTGGCAGCCTGTTCTTGCAAACTGAGCTGCTGGTGCGTGTCTAAATATATAGCAAATTAAAACAAATATATAAACGTGACAGATTTTAAAACAAAATCAAAATAAGTGGTGCAATATATGGAATCATAGAGATCCAAGATGATGTAATAGAAAGGTAAAGAAAAAAGGAGATGGAGGGTTCCACAGGAGAATGATGAAAGAATTGAACATACTCAGGAATAAGATTGGCAAGACAAAAGGGTGGATATGAAAACTGGGTCCATGAGGGATTTTTCAAAAAACAAAAAAAACATACCGTGTTTAGCGTTTGACTTCACAGTCACACCCCGCCATCTCTCTCATGACCACAATCCTCTTTTTCTGTTCATATTCTAACTTTTGTATTGTCTGAGTGGAGAACAAAATCATGAGGGTTTGAAGGATGCGTGAGATATTGGGGGCATGCATGTGAGAGAGACCTCTTCTAGTTTAAGTCAAGACCCAAACGTAGACTTCAACAGCTCAACCATGTATGATCCACTCCTAACAACACTCTGATATTCTTCAAACGAGAAACATTAATTATCTGATCACATCACTCTGGTCACTTTAATTCATGATCTTCCATCTTCCACAAGCTGTTTACTGTTGGAGAGGAACACAGACATCCTCTTCAAATTTTTTGGTACAGTTGTTTAATAGTTAAACAAATTGTTTCACCTAATTAATGCTTCTTCTTCTTTTCTAATAACAATGTGCATGCATTATCAACAAAAACGAAAGTTACTGGGGGCGTAATGAACAGGCGATACGGTTTTGTTGTTTATGATGAAAACTTCAAAAAAATAATGAAGCTTTTGGGGTGAAGTAGAAAGGTAAAAGGGTGAAAATTAAGAGAAGAGATCCATGTGATCAAGAAACTATTGCAATGACCACACATTTGAAACCTTTCATTGCTGATATTGATCTCCTTGGCTTAATCAAGAGGATTTGGCAAGATACTTAACAAGATAAGTGACATAAAAATAAAAAAGAAGGGTCCCAAGTCATCATTACATGTCATGTTCTATCATTTGGTTTTTGTTTTAAAACAAAAATAAAGATGCTTTGACATGAAGATTTGAGAGGGCACCGCCGCTTATTTTGAGAGTATTGTGCGAGGAAATTAGAATAGACAACCAAATGATTTAGACCTTCTAAAGTAATTAGATATACAAGGCGAAAAAGGAAAGGCGTGGAGGATTTAAATTAATGGGAAGGAGGGTTTTCTTGGGAACTTTGAGCAAGGATACAGATAGTTAAACATGCCATTCTCCATAGGCAACAGATTAACGAGTGTCAGGGACTCAAGAGGATTCATATTTTTTTCCCTAATAAGAACTCAAAATGATTTTTACTAATTTTTTTTCTTAATCCAGTGACGTGTTGAAACCTGAAACCAATATTAAAATCAGCATGATGTCTGCCTAAGTAAATTGTCAAACTAGGATAGGATTGCTGCTACACAAATGTAAATTGCTGGTTCGAATGGCAAGGGACAGAACATACAATCTTAACAAAACCATGTAAATTTTTTGTTCCTTTGTGCTTTAATTAGAGCTCTGGGGTTCGTGAAAGACAACATGTTTCTGGAGAAGCCCTGCTTTTGAACAAGCATGTCCCATGAAAGTTAAAAGCCTCATTAACATCCATGGCAAAACACAAGAGAGAGAAGAAGTTCCCAGAGGAAGGGTTCTTTTTATGATCAACTTGAGTCTTCGGTGTTCCTAAGCCTTGCGACTTGCGCTGCTTTGTTTCTTTGAAAATCCCAAGCTTGGAATAATTTTAGTTTTTTGCCTAAAATTATTGGAGGTTTTTCTCCTCTTTTCTTTTCCTCAATTCTCCTTGCTTTTCGATATTAAGAAATGGCAGTATAACTCTCATATTTCCACCCCTTAACATGTGCAAGTGACATCCCCTCACTTCACTGCTGCTTTCTGAAGCAAAAGACTTTGTAACGTAGCTCACTAGGAATCCAACCTGCCAAGCAAGACTCAAAGTGCCATCATTTTGTTTTAGAAGATAGAAGCAACTTTATGTTCATGGGTTTGTTGGATGTTTGTCTAAACTCTCAACCATAGTCTTCGTCTCAATCATCATGAGTTTCATTTTTCCCTCTTTATCTACCTTTTCTTTCTCAAGCTTTCAAAGCTTATAATTACAAAGTACTGCTCCTGGAGTGACACTGGAAGAAGACAACCCAACACACCCGTGGATGTCCTATGAATCATCATTCTGCTCCTGTGGCCTTCTTCCATCACTTCAGTTCTTTCTTTTGATGAAATTATTTTGTTCATTTGCCCATTTTCTCACCTGTCAGGGATTTTATTTTTTTTGCTAGAGATTGTGAAGCGTCATATTTTATGTTACGTTCAAATCGTTGCGCCTAGCAACATGGGGCATTTATGATGATCAAAGTTGCTTTTGCATATAGCAAAGGGATCATTGACTACAAGCATTATAATGGGTTATTATGGCTGTTTAAACGTTTGCCACCTTTTTCTACTAAAATATGATATTAGCACATTTCATGCTTTTTGACACAAAGGAAAAGCTTTATTACCACACAAAAATTACAAAATAAAATTGCAATGTAGTTCGTAAGCTAAACAATGCAGTGTATTATTGTTTTGAAAATACAACACTACTAGCAACGCTGTTATTGAAGCGTGAAGTTCTAGCCCAAATTGAGGAGTAAGTGATCCGTAGTTCTTTGTTGGGTATCGAGTAATTCTGGCAAGAGAAGGAACCTTTTCACTCGTTTGGCTCTGGCTTAGATTCAACAAATGCAGCTATAAAGCCTGCCAAGCATTATGAAGGCATGTCAAGAATAACTTTAAGAACGTAGTGGCATTCACAGTGACATGTTGGAGACACTACATTATGCTGTTACTTGAGACCTACATGACTTTGACATGAAGGGAGCAAGAGGGAAAGAAAATTCAAGCATATGCGGCGAAAGCCAGAACAGGGGTCCTGAGATCAAATATTGTGCTATGTCCCTGACACACTTTCTCATTAAAGACAGAAAAGAGATCCAGAATTAAATCCAATCCAATGCAAATTGCAACCTTTCAAAAATTGTACTTTAGAGAATTCTCAAATGGTTTCTAGCTTTTCAACTTTCTTATAAGTCAATTTTAATGGTATTGAAAACAATGTTTTGAAAATTAGAGGAGACATGGAATTTTTTAACTGAGGAATGGAGGGTTGTTAGTGATGCAGCTAGCTTGTGATAAACAAATGGCTATCACAACATTATAACTTTGCTTTTTAGTTACCTTGCTACTAATAATCCCACTGTAACATGAAATGGACTTCAACAGAGTAATTCATCCTCTTTCACTCTGAATCAAGATTTAACTTACCTCCCTTGCCCTTGTGTTTTTTGTGCTGCATTCAAAGGCCCTTGTTTGTTAGGGATAATTTGGTTGATAAAAGGCCTCTCACAGCGGTAACTGTTAATGATAATTGACAAAATTACAGGAAACTTAAAGCAAAATTAAAAGAGCATATGAAAAATTAAATGATCAATTATTTGTGGTCCAGAAATAATTTCTCGGATATGAGAGTAATTACACCAGAAAACAACAGAACTGTCCAACCTGAAGGTAAGCAGCTGGTAAAAGAAAATGCAGAAGAATCCTGCACAGAGAAAAACACAAATCCAGTATAAGGCTCATGTAAATGCCCACAAACATGGAAGACTTAAAGCCTCAAATCCATACCTGGAAGTAGTGTTTGATGAATAATGCAGAGAATATAACCCTCGAAATCATATCCTCAGAATAGTCAAGAAACCAGTGACCAGAGAATTTCAATTTAATAAAGAATATGTCATCAATTTCCTACTTTTGTTGGATCTTGTCCCGTCATGAGAGGAGAAGCATTCAGCTACTTATGAAGGTAAACAGAAATATTGTGACTTCAAATTGATGTTGAAATGCATTTACTGCATGTATTCCGAATGTAAATCTTTCAGCCCAAAAGAAAAGAAAGGGAAAGAATCTACAAATTCTTAACCATTCTGGCGAGCAAAGGAGTTAATCACACACACTATTCCAGGGAAAATGCCTGGTCACACAAGATAAGCTAGTAGTAGTAGTGGCATTAGCAGGCAAGTGTAATGGCACAATAATACAGAAGATGGGAAAATTTCTTTTTCCAGGTCCTGTCTTGCTGCCCTCAACAAAGTTTGTAACTATGTTTCTTAACTAAAAACGATACGGTGCTAGCTAAAAGCATAGGCTAGATTCAAATACATAACAAAAATGATGAAACCACAAAGCAATAAAATGCAAAATAAAACATGAAGAGACCAGTACCATCAAGACAGCATAAGCAAATTTGTCGAAAATGATGAAACCACAAAGCAAGAAAATGCAAAAGAACACATGAAGAGACCAGAACCATCAAAACAACATAAGCAAATCTGTTGAAATCAGAACAATGTTAAGAGAACAAATGAGGAGAGAAATAAACCTGATGCAGACCTGGAAAATGTAGCATGTGAACTTTCCTTGAATGGAAGATTCACCAATCTCACAACTAAGCTCCCTGGAAATGAAAAATTAACATTTACAACAAGCTCCAAATTATAAACATGCTATATTAATCAAACTCTCTAAATTGAGGCAGCAAAAGATTCAAATATACTATTTTGGTTTATTTAAACACTCAATTTGATTAAAAAAAATTGTTGTTATAACTCAAAGAGGCACATAATATCTGAACCAGCCACATACCTAACTTGTGAACAAGTCCATATACAGCCTGGTTGTTTGGGGTATCCAACCATACAAGAACAATCTTTTCCTCTTTTTGAAGAATTAGCTTTTGAGAGGATAGATGAGTGAACAGAAAACACATGCTAGCTGCTGCTTATCACAATCCATTATAGTTCCTAGTCTGTGAAAAGACATGGTGTTAACTAATATACTAACAAAATAGTTGTGAATATCACACAGTTGCTAAAGAACCTTGCCATAAATTGATAACGAATTAATATGACCAAATTGAAGAGACTATCGAGCTCTACAGTTTGCAAACATTAACAAATCAAACAGGTTTCCATCACACTACCAGTTTAAGCAATTTTTCCTTCCTTTGTTTTCTTTTGAAGGGACAGGGATGAATATAAAAAGCATAGAAACTTCGCTCACACACAAAAAAAAATCATTCCTGAAAGGGAAAAGATCAGAACTTCTAAATGCATGGAAAAGAACAAAATAACTCCAATATCCTAAGAACAAGCAAGCTTCATGTGCAGTTTGTGACAATGCAAAAACAATTCCTTTGTCCTACGAGAATTAAAAGTTTTATGTTAAAGTTGTCAGTGAACAAGGCTATATAGCAAGAAATAAGTTTCACGTACACAAGTAAGTCTCACAACTAGGAATTCAGATCAAGGAGATTACTTCGAAAAATAGATATGGAGACAGGTATAGATACATTTATCCAACCTTGTTTTTAATCAAATAGTCTGCAAATTGCCATTTTGCAGCTGATTTTCAAGGAATGCATTTCATATGCCAAAAAAAGAAAAAAGTGAGCACAAGTTGAAGTAACATTTTGTGCCTTGCATAAAAAGTAGCCCAAGACTTCCACAAGAACAGAAGTGACAAAAATTCCAAGATCTTGAAGATGAGAAGAAATGGTCAAGTTCTGTTAAAAAAAGGTGGAAAGAGACAGTGAAGCATACTAATTAGCGCACAATATCCACCACATAGAGGAATAGATTCTCCCCAAATCTGCATATCAAATCACCTAATACAAACACATTGAAAAGTAGAATCTATATGATGCAATTAGTACAACATGTACGCTCATCAAACTTTCAAATTGGGATGTTGTTGATGCATGTAGCATCACTTAACATCCTTGAATTATCTCAAAAACAGATGACGATGCTTTATTTCAAGCTGCAAAAGAATTCAAGTGCGTATCTACCACATGCCATTAGTCAGATCAACAACTTATAACTTTCAAGATTGTTAACAGAGTCCAAATAAACTTTTACCTTTGCTTGGAAAGAATGATGTACATTGTCAGACAATGCAAAAAGGTAGCTGCTGTTTCAACAATCAACCACATTTTAAGCAAGAGCAAATTTTGGGAGAGGATATACAAGGGTTCAGCTAAAAGCTTGCACAGCCTGCAACATAAAGTGAACTGATAATCATTGTTTATGTTATTTGGAAAAGGATAATGCAGATGAGATGAAGTACATTCAATTGCAATAAAAGACACGAGTTTACTATAAAGGGACTAGTAAGCTAGTAACTGAGGTTATGTAATGCACAAAGCAAACAAGAGAAGCCTGTAAAAGAGTCCCAGGGTTGGGGAGAGGAGAGACATATATGCTTAGCTACAGTAAAGTGTTGTGAAGCTCTGATCATTGATCATGGATGATGAAGGTAATGAAAACTAGAGAATTATCAATACATCAAAGATTTTTTACTCTTATATTCATCTCATAAATTCAACAACACTACTGCTTTCTCAAACTTTCTGAGAGTTAAGCAACTACCGAGGTGTTCCTTAGACTGCCTATGATCCATTTCTACTTCAAAGGAACTAAAATGAAAGTCTCAATTCACGAGCTATACCATGTTTAGAAAAAAACATGTTTAGGAGATCTAAAACTTTTTAGAGCATGCTGCTGGCAACAAAGAATGATAAGAGAACAGTTTGAACAACCTGTCCGGACAAAATTAATGTTAAGAGGCTATCATAGCATTTTACCATTGATCAAGATTGCTTGTGCATGTGGATTTGAATAAATTAGTCCTTGCCACCAGAAAACAAAAACAGAAGCTGCGATCGTAGTAACTATTCCAGGAGGGAATGTTATACAAGCTATTTTTAATAACTTTTCCGCATTTTCCTCAGTTGATGCACCATCACCGCAGCATATATAGCACAGTTTTGCAATACATCAGATAGAAGTTCAACTGCGAACCAAGGTTTGCCCACATGCTAACTAATTAAAGGGTTTACAATCAATTAAACCCATATAGGAGATTATGCATAAATTGCAGAACTCAATAATCCATTTCACAATTTGAGTATTTGTCTGACATTGAACCAAATTCAACAAGACTTTCAATGATCGAGTCATGTTTTGATGCAACAAAATATATATTAAATGGAAACCCTATCAAATAGTTTAATACTAAACCTTGCAATTCCACAAATCCAAGCCCAATAAAAACATAAGTCACTTAAACTTGCAAAGGCATGTCCAAAGCTCTGCACAAAATAAGCAAATATAACTAAACGAGCCAACAATACCATTCAATGTCAGCCCTCGTGCAGACTCGTCGGAATCCTTCCCAACTAAGAAACAACACGCATGTCACAAATGGATGGAATTGCACTGCATGAAAAAAGAGAATTTATTTCAGTTCATAAAATAGATTAAAAGAAAAAAACACAAATCCATGAGGCGGTTCTCAAAATCAAGAAAAGAAAATACCGCATAGTCCTATCTGTGAGGAGCCTGAAGATCCAGGAATTGAAAATAAAAGGGGTTCCTCGTGACAAAAACTGGGTTGCTAAATGAAATAGAAAAGCAGGAAGAAGCAGAAACCCAACGTTATATATTCATAAATAGAATTTTTAATAACTTTTTAATTTTTTTATAAAATTTATTAAGTTAAAGATAAAAAAAATAAAAAATGATGAAATTAAAAAAATATATTTTAAATGAAACAAGTATTAAGAAAATGAAGATTATAGAAAAACTAAAATAAAAAATAAAAAAATATATTTTATAAATATAAAATAAATACTAATAAGATAATAAAATCAAATCTGAAAGGTTAAAAATTATTTAATTAATAAAAAAATAAAAAAAGTTAAAAAAATAAAATCAAATTAAATTCTAAAAAATAAATTGAAAAAAATTCAAAAAAAAATATATATTAATAAAAAAAAAGTTAGGATAAAATTTAATATAATTAACAGATAAATAAATATTTTTTATTTTTTTATAATTTAAAAAAAGTATTTTTCATTAAAAAAAAATTAATAATAAGTAAAGAGATTAAAAAAAATATTATGAAATGATGTTATAATTGAGTAATAAAAGTATGGATGCATCTAACACTGTTATCAATGGATAAGTTAGTAAATTTCGATGATACATTAGTAAGAAATAGTCATGGTCACGAAAGAGGCGCGTACTATGTACAAAGAGGAGTGTGTTGCCCGCGCTGTCACCATTGGTTAAAGCTACGGTGCTTGTCACGCACAAGAATTTAAGTGTGTGGCGGGAACCCAAAATATATTTGTATTGCCGAGTGTAGCCATTTGGGCCGGGGCCCAGTCAGCATTGGTGTTGCTGTTCGGCCCACGACCCAAACTACATCAATGCAAACGCTAATCAAGGTCTGAATCACACTTAAGTTTCATGTAGAGTTCAATAAATAGTCTTAAAGCCCAGTTAGAAAAGGAAAACACTGCTTATTGATTGGATATGGGCCACGTATCAAAATTCAGGGCTGGAATTGAGGCTGGCCCAAATTCAGGGGGGCCTAGAATGGGTGAGGGCATAATTTTGATATTTCGTTTTGCTTTTTCTCACTGCAAGTTGACATCTCAAATCCTTTCGTCGTCTTACTGATTATTTTTCAAATGCCATTTAAAGTTATTAATTATCCAAAAGACAAGCACACACGTTTAAACTCTAATTTTTATGCCTCTTTTTGTCCAGATCTGTTGAGGATATTCTAGCAGGCAAAAAAAATTATTGAGCTTTCAATCAATTCAGGGAAGAAGAAGAAGTTTTGAACCTCTTATGGTGAATGTTTCATTGAACAAGTTTTTTTTTTTTTAAAAAAAAAACATTCCTAAATCACTTTGAGTAAATAAAATGATTTAGCGATCACAAACATACTTTGTTGATTGAATTTGATAATAGTTGTTTTTTCAAATATATTCCTATAAGCTTCTTTACCGATATGTAAATTGAGATATAAGATCTATTTAAAATTATAATAGTGATGATAATTCAAAGTGTTTTTCATTTAGAAATGCATCAAAATAAAAAAAATTTATTTTTTAAAAATTATTTTTGACATCGGCACGTCAAAATAATCTGATAACATAAAAATTTTTATTTTAAACAATAAAAAAAATTAAAATTTTTAAGAACATGTTCAAAGAGAGATATAAACCACTGCTTTAAGCTAAACATGAATGCCTTAGACAAACACGCTTTATTATTTTACTGAGAATAGCACTAGGGTGAGAAAAAAAACCGATAAACCGATTAAACCGAGAAAACCGGAAAAAAATAACAAAAAAAAAACCGAATTAACCGATTAAAAAATCACAAAAAATTCCGGTTCGTTTCGGTTTCTAAAGCCTGAAACCGATTGAACCGAACCGAACCGAACCGGTTCAACCAGCCACCACTTAAAAAAAAAACAAGTATAAATACAATCTTTTCTAATTTCTAACCCTAGACTAACATTCAGCCGTCACCCCCCCTCTCCCCTTCTCTGCATCTCTCCCTTTACTCTCACTTTCTCCCCTCCCTTGCCCCCCCTTTTCTCTGCATCTTGCTTTACTCTCACTTTCTCCCCTCCCTTTACTCTCTGCTTTGCTTTGATTTTCCTCCCCTTCCATAAGGATTTGGTTCCTTTAGGTTTTCTTCAGATCTTAGTTCTCATGTCGAGTCTGTGGTTGGCTCTACTGAGACAGAGAGCGATGAAGAAGATTACTTGGCTGGGTTAACTCGCCAAATGGCTCACTCCACCCTTGAAGATGATTTCAAGAGAAACGACCTCCTTTGCGGCACCAAAAAGATTAAGGTATTGCTTCCTTTATGTTTCTTTTTAAAGTAGGACAACCTGCTGGTTTTTGTGATTATGTTTTTTGGGGCTAATGTTCGGGTCTTGGGTTTTTTGCCTGATTTGCAAGGTTGAGTTTTGTTTGGATCGCCTCAATCAACGCTGTGTAGTTGGATGCATGTGAGGTTGTAGACAAGGGTCTAGCCGTGGAAGCCCGAATGGGTCTTCACCTACAGTAACTTGGGATCTGCTATACGAGGCTGCAGGAGAAGTAGAGAGGACCATTGGGTTTGAACCGGTTTGGAAGGGAAAAAAACCAAACCGAACCGAACCGAAATTAATCGGTTTGAACCGGTTTTCGGTTCGGTTCAAAAAATTAAAAAAAATAATTCGGTTTGGTTGTTTATTTTGGTTCAAAACCGAACCGAACCGGAAATGCTCAGCCCTAAATAGCACTCTACCGATCCAAGGTATCATACAAAGCTTAAATGGCAAGATGATCTAGTCATGAAAAGGATAAGAAAAAAAAATTAATGGAAGAGGAGGGCACTCAAAATCAAGGGCGAAAACAACAAAGTGAGGGTCCCATTTGGATTTTGCTTGGCGGAGATGCAACGTCGTTTAAATGGCACAAAATAATAAATAAAAGAAGATGAAGATGATGCTATTGCTACCCCTCCTTTTTTTTACTCTAAAAAATAATAATTTTAAATAATTTTAATTGATTTATTATTGATTCATTAATTGAATAATTTATATTTAAATATTAATTACAATGTCTAATAACTTATCATAATTTTTAAAATATTAAAAAAGTCATTGTTGGTTTGACTTGACCTATCATTAATCAATTTTTCAATATAATTATTATCTTTTTATCAGGAATGTTTTGATTTAGATATTATAACAATATTTAGCAGTTTATCATGGTATTAAGAAAATCATCAATAGTTTGACTTAACCTATCATTTATCAATTTCTCAGTGTAATTATTATCTTTTCATCAAGAATGCTTTGGTTTAAATATTACAGCATAGAGCGTGTCTATTTTGTCAAATCATGTTTATTCTCAACACTATAGTCATTGATTATTTGAATAAAATTTAAAGCTTTTTTCAAATTTCATTCCATTTTACGCAAGGATTTACAATCAATAATATTTGTGAGGAGATGCAATATTTTTCATAATTCACTTATGATAATGAATTCTTTTTTCATTATTCAAATACCTTCATATATTCCATGTTATACCTAATATATGCTCGTTTGTTACCATTGAGCAATGCAACGTGTAGTTGGATTAAAACATGATATTCCCTATATAAAACAATATAATAATCTCAAGTTTAAAGATCATTTATACAACCGTCACGTGAACCTTTTTATAAACACATGTGATCTTTTTATATGGATTTTTCATGTATGCAGATCAGTTTAGTGTGCATGACATTTGACAAGTATCTACATATTAATTTTGCGTATCCTTTATACCTCAGCTTATATGAACAATTGCTTTATTTCATAAAATAAAGAACATAATATGTATTAATCTCAATAATTTTAATTAATATCTAGTCATAATAGAATATTAACTAAGAACATTTAAGAATAATGCTTTGATGTAATAGAAATTTAATAATTGTAATAACTTTATAATTTTCCTTATAAAATATTTTTATTCAAATGACTTTATTTTTATTATAGATTTATTAATCAAGTATTAAAACTATTAATAAAATATCTGATTAATAATAATTTTTTTTTAAAATATATTTATATAAATAAAATCAATATCATATATAAATAACTGATTATCTACGAGAATTATCGCCTGCATCCAATCATAATCAACGACTCCGCACATGGAATAAAAAAATAATAATAAATCATCTCACAGAATTAAATGACCTGCATATAAAAATCAAAACATCCCATGTAAGATCTACAACGTAAGCACAAATCATTCGACACAAGAAACCAATGCAACGCACGTTATTTAACACACTTAAACCAAAGACGTAATACAGATGATCCAAAATAGAGAAATCAATGCATCAGGGTTGAAATTGATCTTTTGAAGTGGATGAGGTGGCCCAGAAAAGGTTGAAACAATGGGAAGCAGTGGCGGCGTGCAAATCACTCTGCCCGGTGCTCCTATTCCTAGTCTTCCTTTCGGCATGGGCATTCCCGGATTGTGACGAGTTGTTGCATGTGTAGTGGGTGGTCCGGTTGTGCTCGTCGTCGGTGATAAAAAAACCAAGGAGGAAGGGTTGTTGGGTCTGGGCTATTTGATTTGGATTTGGTGGATGCTATCTCGGTGGTTTGTGGACTGTGCTGCTGGCGGTGAGAGGCTAGTCGGCTGAGGTGGAGGGTGGGGAGAGAGAAAAGTGTGTGCGTGTGTTAGTAATAACTTCCCACTAAAAATAAAGAAAGAAAGCGAAAAAAAGAGGGAAGAGTGCAAACTAATAATAGCCAACAACTTCCATCTTTACAAGACTTCCCCGCATAAAGAAGCTGAAAAAGACTTGAACAGTAACGATTGAAAGGAGCATTTAAAAGGAAGAATAAAGTAAAAGAGATAAAATTCAGAAGCTTTTTATATATATATATATATATATATATATATATATATATACGTTTGTTTTCTTTCCCTTTTCTTATATATATATATATATATAAAAGAAAAGGGAAAGAAAACAAACGGAGACTTGGCATTGTTTATTGCCGTATGGAATGCCCAACCAAGCACAATGACATCCATAAAAAAGTCTCCACAAATTCAAATTCTAAAGGGATAGACAGCCGAGATAACTTTACCTGCACACATTCACATACAAACTCCTTACTCCATCCAATCCCAAACACCACTTCACTCTCTCCACCACACACACTTCAAGCTAAACTAAACTATCATGCTCGGTAGAGGCACAGGCATGGGCGGTGGAAGCGGAGGAGGCAGCGTGTTAAGGGTCTTTGGTCGTGCTGTTGCTAGGGCTGGTGTTACCAATCTTCAGGAACCCATCTCTACTACCAACTCATCATCTCCTAACACTAGTACCACTACTACTGTTACTTCACCCAGGGGAACCCGAAAGGTTATCTCCCCTAATAATTTGACTCTTTCTTCTTCTGGCTCCGCTCTCAGTCTTCCAATACCCGCTGATTCTGGTGGACCAGGTCCCACTTCCTGGTCTCCTTTTTCTGTCTCCCACTGTGATGATTACGACTGGGTTTCTGTTGATGACGGGAGTGACGAGGAGAGGCCTGTTGGGTTTGATGATGATTTTGTTTTTGGTCCTGTTCCTTCCATTGACGAAGTTCATGAAGCCGTCACTGCCCTTACCCAGTGAGTTTCTTTTCCTTTTCTTCTTAGTTTAATTGTGTGGTTGCTCTCTTTCATCACGCTCACTGTATGTTTGGTTTCATTATATATAAGCGCACTGCTCTTGATTTTAGTTTTTGTAATTTATTCATGTAGTTTTTGCTATCTTTGCTTTAGTGTGTGCTAAATTCGATAGAAGAAATTACTGATTACTACCACACACACACACACACACACAAACACACACACACACACACACACACACACTGATTCATTTCTGACTATGTGGGAAAAGGAAGGATGGTAAACCGCAGCCGAAGTAATCCAAACCGTGCGCGGCAGACTCCACAGGGGGCCATGCTTGGCCCGGATTTTTGAAGTCATGACTTAGCAGTTCTAGAGGGAAAAATTGTTGACCAGTCTGTAGACTATACTAAATGTGATTGGTGTGGTCCATAGAACAATTACTTGGTTTGTGGGGGATGCAGTTACAATTTAGGTACTATTGTGTTTTCGTAATTGATAATTTTGAGGGTCGAACCAGTAAGAATCAAGTTTTATTATCGGTGATAATTGGTTGTTTGGTTGGTTGGCGATGTGGCGTTTGGTCACGGTGATGCTGATAGGTTTGACAAAGTCCCCCAGCCCATCTCAACAACTGTTCCTTGGAACAGGTGTAAGAAATCTAGCATGATTGCCTCAAATGTAATATCACAGTCATTCTTCTTATGATGGGGATGATGGAGATGGTGATAGAGATGTTTATGGTTAAATATTAACGCTATCTACTAGATTACACCTTATATTTCCTAGTCAGAAAAATTTCTGAAAACCCAAGGAAGATTCAAAAGAAAACTTGGGCTATTGGAATTGTCACGGCACTGTTTACAAAATTTATTTGCACGTTGATGCTTATAACCAAGCTGCTGCTATGTGATGTGTCAAGACCAGTAAAACAGTGCTTCTATTATTTAATTCTCATCCTGTTTCATCTGCTTAACTTGACCCAAGTTTCCCCTAAAAAAATAAGATTCGGTCTGTTTGCATTTTGTTTACGAGGTTGATTTTGCCAAGAGAAATGAGAATTAGGAACAGTAAGTGTCAAAATGAAGAAACAAAAAGAAAGTAATTAAACAGTTCAGAAAGTATAATGTATTTTATGATGCTTAGAAAATGCCATGCTGATCTGGTTTTGTGACGGCAAATTAGAAATAGCCTAACAAAACCGTGACCCAGAACTTCCTTGTCATAGTCCAACACCAAAAGGCAGCAGCCTGTATTCGGAAGCAACAGAATAGCCTTAGAAGATTAAATCTTTAATATAGTAGAAAAACATATTCTTACATGTCGTGCCACTGCTCCTAAATGTTATCTGAATGTAGTTTGTTTGCGACTATGCAAGATACTGTTTCACCCTTTGTCTTTCTTGGTTGAACTTTGGATGCTTATCTTCAGCAACTGTGAAAACAATCTAAACTTTGGGATGTGTTTTTAATTTCATTTCACTTCCTTAATTGCGTTTCTGGCTTTAAAATAAACCTTTCATTTTTGCCACCATAATCTTCTAATTGCTGTGATATAGATGAAATTATTGTGCTCTATCACTTAAATGTTATCTCCTCTCCAGAGGGAGAAGTAAATCAACTTTAAATTTGGGAAAAAATGGTGTTTCCTTGATAGTTACAAGCTGAATGTGTAAGCTGTTTCTCGGCTTGTTATATTGCAGTGTATTTGATGCCCCCTCGCATTCCCAACTCATTAGAGATAAATTTTCATGCACTGTGGACAAGGATTTAGCTTATCAAATTTCAGGCCCAACTTTGCTGAACCGAGTTTCTTCAGTTGGGTCAGAGTTAGATTGGAAGGAGCCTTCTCCTGTTCCGTGTGATCCAAGAGCACTGCTCTGTTATGGATCTCAGAGAGTTCATGAAGCTTTCCGTTTGTTGCAGACAGAGTCATCTGTTCAGGTGCCTAATGTTGTTGACAATTATATATCAGAAGTTTAGTTGCATGAATTTTAATTTCATGGTTATTCAGTCTAAAAGAAATCCTTTTCCTTTTAAGAGAAGTAGTGGAAAAAGCGGTAGCATGTTACCTTTTTTTAATCTTTTGGTATAGTTTGATCTGCTATCTATATTTTGAGGATGCAACTTTCTGCGCAGAAAATGGTTGTCTCATTATCTTCTGATAAAGCTGTTTGGGATGCTGTTTTGAATAATGCTGCCGTTCGGGAGCTGCGGGAAACCTACTATGCAGGTTGGTATGGGGTTCGGTAATATATAACTTTTGAGTTGAAGTCATGTCTTTCCTAGTTGATAATAACAAAAGTATGCCAGGGGGTCTTTCACACTTTAAAACAACACTTTCGATTGTCATGTGTTCAATGTATTGGGTTAACCTTTATATGCTTACATTATGAAGTATTGTCCTGCAGTTTAAGATGAACCTTGATCTGGCTTCAGAACTTTTCATTAGAACTTCATGCTTTGGAATTATTCATTGTTTTCCTTTTCTTTTGGAACTTAAGAATAATTCTAAACAGGAGCTAAGAGAAGTTGTATCTGTCATAAAATAGTGTAAATTATATATAGAAGAAAAACCAGCTCTTAGAAATTCTACTTCAACTCGGACTATGCTCATACTCAATTCTATTATTTTATCTTCAAAAAATAGCTGCTGGTGACCTAGCAAATTTAGGATCTGTCTCATTGTATGTTAAAACATACATTTCGTACTTGAAGTATGTCTTTGGAGGTTAAGGCACCCGTATTATATATATGATCTGCAAACACATCAATGCCTATCACAGGCTCACAGCAGGCCTGCATCCAGATGCATGTTTGTTTTCCATGCACGGCACACAGAGCAATTATGACATTCTTACAGAGTCACATTCAGGATTATTAGAAGTAATGCTCTTGCACTTAATATTGTAATTTCCATGATATCTGCAGATGAAAACACTGATCCACCAACTTCTGAGAGCTTGGCCGAGACTGGCGAAGAATCCAATCCAGCTTTGAATTTTGTCAAGTGGATATTTGATAACACAAGAGCGAGAGCCATGGAAATATTTGAGACAATAACAAAACTGGTGAACGAGTTTTTTAAGCCACCAGCTGGTGAGAAGACGTCAGCAGGCACCAAGGATCCATTTGAGGACAAGCTGAGAAGCTCATTCCTGCTTTCCATAATGGTCCTGCTGATTGTAGTTGTGACTCGAGCCCAGAAGGCATGACCATAATTTGACGACATGACAAGTAGTATTCTCCCCGTGGTGTTGTGGAAGGTCCTGATTGGGTTGCATAACTCGAGTCCTTTAGCTCAATTCATTCTTGTGGATTTGGCAGTATATGTATATCCTTATGTAATGAATTATACAGTTATTTGCTAAGAGAGTTACTCCCAGTAGACTTGAATCCTCTTGGCAGGTCATGTGTACATATTTTGGATTTGTGAAACTTAAAGCTGGTTTTGTTAAGCAACCATAGCTTGTCAAGTGGGTTGGTGTTGCCAGATTCATGTTTCGTTGAATCGATGTTTGTGTTTTCATTATTGGTGACTGTCTATACATGTCTGTAAATTATTTCCTCTGGCGGGATGAAATGATTTGGAGATCATATTTGGCACGAACAGCACAACCAAATCACTAATGCAGCGGAGGACTGGTTTCCACGGGGTAAACGGTGGATAACGATCGTATCTTCAAGGAAGAAATACGAGAAATATCTGCATCTTGGAGAGGAAGGATACTAAACTTCGTCAAGGCTATAGTTGCTAAACTGACGCTACTTAGATGGAACTACGTGAACATAGTAGGGCTCACATGAAAAACCATGAAGCCAAGGCCATGCGAGCTGGAGATTGCTGTTGCAATGAGCAGGAGAAAAAAAAGTGAAGAAAGAATATTTGCTTTACTATTATAAATCACCCAATTGCATGATTCTTTTAGATAACATACCAGCAAGAGTCTGTGTCCAGTGATGGGAAATGGGTGTTCAAAGGTTTTATACATTGCATCAGACCGACCGTACAAGAATTCCAAACCTAAACCTAAATCTTCACAAAAGGATGAAGAATGCCTTCTTGCCCGAGGTGCCTGTTTACCTCGTCTTTCCTCCTTATTGGACAAACTTATTTGTTCCCGAAGTTCTAACTTTATGTGATCAAACACTTGTGAATTTACCCTAGGGTTCTCCTACTTCAAAATGACCACTTGGTTCTTTGTGCAGGTTATTTTGGATACCGCTGGCAACTTGCCTTTGGATATAGAAGAAGACCATGCAATTTCTGTGCTGAACCGGAGGCAACATGAACACACAATGCATTCAACATGGCTTATTCCATCCCTATGCAAAAGGGATAATTTTTTCTAT
This sequence comes from Populus trichocarpa, assembly GCF_000002775.5. Classification (NCBI taxonomy): domain Eukaryota; kingdom Viridiplantae; phylum Streptophyta; class Magnoliopsida; order Malpighiales; family Salicaceae; genus Populus; species Populus trichocarpa. The sequence goes on along the minus strand of NC_037287.2, from coordinate 13,011,547 downwards.
TGACCTTAAGAATGTATGAAGGACATAAAGGTCAAGAAAGACATCCTGCAAACGCCCAAGATCGATTCATTTGCTACCCAGTCAGAAAGACCCTAACCCTAATTCCTTACTTCTTATACACATACTGCTGCTAGGTCTGCCATATTTCTCTACCGTGCTGTATGTACCATTCCTACAGCTAATGCGTCTATTATTTGCATTCTAGTCCAAGTTGATCACAGAGTTCAAGTTAAATTCAATATCAGGAGTTACAACAGCACGTTTCCCAAGCTCTCCAATAGCGCAGCAATCTTTACCTGCAGTGTTGATCGCCATAACATCTTGAGCAAATGTACACTCTGAGCCTGGTGAAACCTGCACATAGTAAATCTAATGTTAAAACTGAGAACAAAGAGAAAAACACATGGTTTGATGCAGTTTCTAATTTAGAGCAGAGGCATCAACATCTTCTGCGGTGCCCATTAAGAGCAGTGAATCGAGTGTAACGAAAACAAAAGATAAATGTAGTATTCCGCTTTCCTTTAAGACCTATGATAAAGTGGTCGCTCTTTTGAATGTCTCGAGCAAAAACTTGTAATTATAGATGGTAATGGAAATCTATCCCTGTTAGTTTGAGGATAAAGGATGCACAATGCCTTTTCACTTCATGAAATGACATGCATAAAGAATTGAGAATTCACACATTTATTTATGAAAAAAATAACCAGTTTCACGAATTCAAAAAAAAAATACGTTTCTGATTCTTAAAGCAGGATTCCAGCAGGAACCGAGCCAAATTTGGCCGCTACAATAAGAAATGGAGAACTGTGCCAAATCTGGCTGATACAATAAGAACCTAAACCTGCCACCTAATTGATAAGTTATAACCAGTATGAGTATTAAATTCAAAATATGCAACTTCAATAAACGATGAAAATAGATTTCCTTCAAGTATATTGACGAACACTGCGAGTAGTTGACTTAAAACTCTTTTCAGGATTGTAAATTTGTGATCCAAATCTAGTATGAGGTCCTAATGTCCTATAGAATCTATCTGATTTGAGGTCTCAAAAACCAGGTGAACAGAGACAATGCAAGATAACTTAAGTCCATTCATTATCTTTATGTAACGAGTAGCCAAATAAGTCTGTTTGCGAGAATGCACTTGCATGTACATGTGCAAAGAGAATGTGTAACATGACTTACATCATATAGTGCATCGCCAAGCTTAAGCTTGATCGCTCCACTCCTGTAAACCAGCATTTTGCCCATATATCCCTTTGGCAATTCTTCAAAACTGGTCTTCCTAGCAGCACTCTTGCTTTCTGATGGCATTGACATATCAGCTCTCTCTTTTCCCTTTGCACTTGCTGATCGCTTCAAAAAGGGCAGCTTCTCAGGAACTTGGAAGAAAAATAACCTTTCATTGTCACACTCCTCCTGTCACCAATCACCAGTTAATTTTAACTAGGATGCTAGTTACAAAAATGAAAACTGATAAAATTTCAAAGCAAGGAATATATAAATGCGAACACCAACCAACAGCCCAAGATCAGAAGCAGGATTAATAGTAGTCTCATCATACTCCAAGTTCCTTGCTTCCTCCCCAAACTCAGCCTCGTCAAGAAGCTCTAAAAACAAAAACAAGCATATTGTACTCAGCATTACAGAATGACACCTAACAACAAGGCATTAAAGATAAAAGGCAACAGAAAATTCTTGGGCTATCTCTGCACTAATGAAAACTCTAGGTCTTGTGAGTAGTCATGGCATTAATTAATTGCATGAGATAGAACCAATTGGGGTCTTGAGAACTAAGCTCGTTGTTTTTTCTTACCATAATTTTGAGGAGATCCTAACATTAAAAAGATTTTCACTGGTACAATGTTCCAGCAATATCAAAATGTTGATATTAGCAATTAAAGCTATGCAAAAAGAAAATGGAACAGTCTAACATGACATGTGTCATAAAACAACAACATCAAGGAAGTTTATTATTTGAGAACTTCAGGGAAATGGAAACAGAGAAATTCGGTTCAAAAGTGCTTTCAGCAACCATGCTAAGAATATATTGTTCTCTTCTAGATGCATCTAAAAACTTACTAGGGTCGCCAGAGTAAGGCGGCCTCAAAGGAAGAGTATTTGGATAATAGATATGGTGGTAATCCTGCAACAGCATCACAAAAACCAGATCTTAGTATCCATGCGATGGAAGAGAGACTGAAAGAGAGAGGGACTGATAGAACCCTTACCCAAGGTTCTTTATATCGTCTCTTCCCTTTCAGGGATAACGGATTGATAGCCCCATCTACTCTGGCAGCTGAAGGAGGCACAAAAATTTTCCCATCATCATCCCTGGTATCTTCTGTCCCTGACCAGCTGCTACCAGTGTTCTCATGCACAGGAACATTATATTTCCTTATCAAAAGAGGTGGCGATGGGGCACCTGGCCCGAAAGCAACTTGCACTTGAGCTGCAGGTGTGAACTTCAAACATGAGTGGATAACGATGATTGATATCACAGTAACAATATTTCAAATTAACCCATCCCAAAATTATTCATCTAGTAGTGCAGATTTGACTGGGAAATCTGGCCCATCTCAAGCATTGTATCTTATTCCAATTATTACAAGGATGGTTAAACCGTCAACAAAAGATATCGAGTAACAGAACACAAATTATTTTCATTTAACTGTTCTTGAGTTTCTAATCAGAAATTGTGAAGCATATAGAATCACGAACAATTAGGGGTCATGCATATTGAGATGGTATAGCCTAAAGCTTGCAACCACAAGGTTGCAGACTCAATCATTACAAGCAGCACTAATTTCCGATACCATAAAATTTTAGCATCTTAAAGCTTAGTATGCAAGGAAGCAAGTTACATGGACTGAGAGAGAACACTAATTAGAAGCAAGGTGCCCTAAATCCCATGAGACACATATTGCTGCTAACATATTCCAGTTGCTGACTGAATTCCCAACGGAAAGGGCTTTAGCCAAATCAACATGTCGTTGGACAATGAAGCTTAGTCCATGTAAGCAAACTTAGTTAACATAAACAACACAGAAGAAAGATGAAACGCAAATGATAAGACAGAATAGAATGTCCAAGCTAAAGAGAGATTACGTTTCTTTTCTTTAGGGACTTGTCTTCTGAGATTTTCCTGCACAAGCAAATCACAGTTGAGCTAAGAACATAAAATAAATAAATTGCCATATTAGACTGTAGCATTTATTAAGCTTAGGATACTGCATGAAATTAGTCCACGGGGGAAGTGCATAGAATAACAAGGTAGTGTTTGGAATTGTGATAAAATTATTTTTCAAAATTGCTTTTTAATTGAGAATATATTAAAATAATGTTATTTTTATTTTTTAAAATTTATTTTTTATATTATCAGATCATTCAAAACGATTCAAAATAAATAAGAAATAGTAATTTAAAGAACAAAAATATTTCAAAAATATTTTTTAAAGCAAAGACAAATGCAGGCTGTCCTGAGATTTGTGTGGATTGGTTAGAAATAGGTTATTTTTCTTAGACTCCGACGACGACTGCTACTACTAAATTGATTACACAGTAATTGCTTAACATAGTTAGAAGAAGAGCAACAAGGATGGCTGCTGTGTATATGACTGACTGACTGACTAGTCACAAGGCACGACCATGCCGAAAGATCCGAATGGTTGAATGAACGGGGTGGGTCCGGTTTCGGATTGTGATTTTCGTAAAAATTAAGGCGCATCAAGGTATAATTAATTAATCTTTTGTCTTTTGGGTGGGTCGCAATGGTTAAATAAAAATCAGTAAGTTGACTTAAGACGCTGCAATTCTATAGGGCAAAGGAAAGAAATGGTAGATGATAAGACCAAGATGAAAAACCCAAACACCATATTTAGGTTGAAGCAAAGAGAGAACACAGCACATGATCTGCACACATACATTGAATTTGTGGATGAGCATCTGGGCCTGGGCAGCTTCTTCATCCTCGTTACTCCTCCTGTCATCATTTATCTCTTCACTGCATTTTCCACATCCAGCACCACACATTAAAACTAAAATTAATCTAACCTTTTATGACAAAGAGAAGAAGAAGATTTCAATCAAATACTGTACGGAGAATAGAAGCGGAATTACGTTTTGGGGACGGAGGGTCTTCTCTGTCTACGCGGAAGTTTAGGCTTGAACTTAAGCTGCAGTCAGTTCACTTTTTGTTAAGAATTATTACTTTCAGATCTGGACTATTCATTCAACACAATCCTAAACAATCAAACGCGAAATCATTGATTCTTAGTAAAATGATTGATTGATACCTTTGTGCGAGAAGGAGAAGATGGATCTACTTGATCGTCCATGGCTCGAAGCTTGATGATGACGATGAAGCAGAAGAGAAGATGAAAATGGAAAGGAAAAGGACTCAAAACGCAAAACCGTAGGGTTCGAACTCGAGGCCTCGCCGATAGCGTGACAATGTCTTGCACACTAGGCTATAAGACATGTTTGACTAGTCCTTACATTTATATATATATATATATCTCTATAATCTAAAATTATTATCATACACCCATTTGTGACTTGTCTTTGTATGAAATCAGAAATTAACCTTGTGCACATGATTTTATAAATTCGATCCTAAAGTTATAAAATTTGGGGAATTTAATATGAGTACCCTCGTATCCATCCATTAATGGCAAAAAAAATTCTTGATTTCAGTTTAATTTTTTTAATCTTTGTATTTCCCTTAAATATAATAGTAATATCATTTTATGCAATAATATTTATTTATTATATATATATTCGACCTCGGAGGATAAGCTAAGCGGACGGACAGCCTTCAAGAATTCTTCGTGACGATCCACCATTCTCCATTTGTTATAATAAAAGTTTGCAATGGTGAAGAATACTAACCATGTGACTACTCTACACTCTTGTAATAGAAAGAATTGTCAAGGAACTTAGTAATGGAATTGAATATTGTCACTGAAAATCACTATCTCATTGTGATTTCAACGCGAACACACCAGACCTACTTAGTATTCGCATTGGAGAAAGTTTAAAAAGCCATTGGATTCGAGAAAAACATTTATAAGAAAATTAATTAATATAAACCCTACAGCGTAATAGTGTGAACTAGATTACTAACTGTATTATGTTGGTGGTAGAATTAATTTTTTTAAATATAAAAAATAATTGAAGGATTAAAAGGTTGAACGAGAGTTGTTATATATAGCTGAATTAATTTGATAAATTTAAAAAAAAAATTTATAAAATTAAAAGTGTGAGCACATAAGAAAAAAAGTAATTTGAATGATTGATAGTTTGATTTTTTAAAAAATTTAGATGATATTTTTTTTTTATTTAACATCAAGAAAATAATATATTAAAACGACTCATATTAATCTACCAAACCCTCTACCAAACCCACAATCCCCGTTACAAACTCAACTTAGTTTAATAATTTTATTTTATTTAATAATTTTTTTTATCTACTTATGCGGTAACAAAAATAGATATTTGTAAAATTAAACACCAACAATATATCAAAATATATTAAAATTCATTTAATGAATTCAAAATAACAAATGTACTAAAATTCATGAATGATTTACTGTAGCCTCATATTTTTCCATTCACAACTAGTGATTTTTGTTCTTCACATGAAAATTTAATTACCTTAATAAAGACATTTTGATCAATTCAATATATTTATAAACAATAAAATAATCAAAATAAAATAAAGAGTTCAAGGTAAAAATATTTTTATTTTTTATACATGGTAGAACTACATATATACCCTTAAATCCAAGACATCTAATTTATCATGATCTTTCAACCATGGTTTTTTTGTTCTTTTTTCTTTTTTAATTGTTAGTGTGGTCAAGGGAAGCTAATTCTTTCAGCCATGGTTCAGGGGTATTTTTGTTAATTCACTCAGCCATACTTCAAAATACCATAACCAGTTTGAAGAAGGCAAATTCCAATAGAAAAAGAAAAAGAAAAAAAAACATCAATAAATCTAAACATCCCTTCAATCTAGCAGAAATCATCAAGAACGTTCCATGCCCATGGCATACTCGAGAACACCATCAGTCAGAGAACCATATCAATTAAAAAAAATATTGAAGCATTGCAAGGGGGAAAACGTAACATGCCCCCACAGCCACCTATCCCAAAGGAGCACACACGGGGACGGGGAAAAATCACAGAAAGCAAACAGGGGGCCACAGGCAAAGAACATTATGCGGGGTGATGCATGCAATGAGGAGGCCCTGCATGTAAGTTGTAGCAGAGATCCGACCACCCATATCAACGAACCATTACAAAATGCAGTATGATGTGATCAACGGAAAATATAAACTCAAAGAAGCAGTAACCATTAAATATCAATACATTCAGAAGTGGCAGTTTACAGAAATTTATATGACTGCTAGCTAATTAGCAATATCCACTTCAGAATCGGGTTTTGATGACAGAACTAAACCTCTACTATCCCTAAAACCATCTAGTTAAGCACTACATTGGGAGCTGACCATCAAATATCTGACAAGGTCCATGATGCCCATGATAGCAACTTCTTTTCGTCTCATGGAACTAAATCCTGACCATCTTGCACACAACAAAGTTAGCACGTAAAATGAAATAGACCAGGAAAAATATTAATAAAGTCATCAAGGTATATAACATCCTTGTCGCAAGAAAAATGACCACAGCGCCATTACCACCAGAAATGAATATACACGCCATGAGACAACTTAGTGCCTATGACCTGCAGCTGATGCAATAACAAAATGAAATGATGCAAACACCGAACCCTTCAACTTCCCAACAATCAGGGTGCTAGGTTTTGAACATAAAATAGCTGAACTACCGAATAATTGAGTAAAATTATGTCATCTCTAAAGTCTTCCTTGCCACTAATATTTAAGTCGCTCCACATCAATTTATCCGAGCAAAACACCAATCCTTCCTTAACAAGGAGAATTCAATTTTATTTTTTTTGGATATTTATTTATTTGGAACTATGATTGCTAGTCAAAGCTTTACAAAAGAATCTAGTTGGAGAAAACAGATTATCAACAAACATACCTACAGCTGTTCACAGCTCACCAGTAATTCAAAAAAGAGTTGTGCATGTACATTCAAGAAGGGTACAAATGGGTAAGAAGAAATGACAGAAATTTAGGAAGGTTCTATTCAAGAACAGGTCAATAGAAAGTCCAGAAGGGTACAAAGGGTACATTCAATGTTTTGTTTATTATACCACGGAGGCTAAGATTTGAAAAATTACCAACAATCTGAAATACCACTGACAAGATAATAATGCTTTCAAATCATCATGCAATATCTTTAACAGACTTTCTATGCAAACCACTAGGTGCCACTTTGGCACTGCAATCACACAAGCATATGCTTGCATCACAACTAGTTTTCACACTGCAGCTCTAAATGGGTCCTAAATCACACTTCATTGACCAGCTAAACAGGAAACTGATAACTCTCTTAATTCACACGAACAGTTAGCTCCCTCAGGTTCCATATTCAACTATATTCTAAATCACATAGCATTGTATTTGATAAAAAAAAAATCACTACCAAAACTAAATATGTATTTGAGATCTTTTAACTGCCACGTAAAAGCTAGGAAGAGACATCAGAACAACCTTACAAGCAAACGGGAGAGAGAAAAACAAATAAGCAAAAAGAATGAATTGAAAGCTTCTTACACATACCCAAAAGGCATTCATATTCTAAGACACTCACCATCTTGAAAGATAGGATGAACAAACCTGAAGAAGCTTCAACAGCATAGCAACTAGGATAACTCAACTATCCTCAAAGTAAAAGGTGAACAACAATAAAAAAATAACATTAAAGCCAAGAAAAGAAATGGTTAAGCACACCAAAAATGTCAAATGTAACACAAAACCGTCAGTGAGATATTCCAAAAAATTCAATTAAGCAAATAAAAGTAGAAGTTAGCAATGAGACATCATATAGGAGGCAACAGACATTGATAAGAAAACAATGTTAAGTTCAATAAGAAAACAAGAAATAATAATATCAATAAGATTTGAGCAGCTTCTCCAAAATGTGTCTGTATGAACTCGCTAGCCAATATCTCTGCAAATGTGATAACAGTACAGCAAGGTTAAAGATGTGAGTCCCAAACTTCCAACAAAGTCATGGCAAGAGGTAAGAAATCAGGCTGCGCCAAGAAACATCAGCCCTGTCAAAATTATTCAATAACGGCAAAAAAGGGTTAAGAAATGTAAACAGAAGGAAATAACAGAAAACATGTTGATAAGTGGACTGTGCAGATTTTTTTTCTTTCAGTGAGACAACTCAAAACTATGATTGGTCCTAACATATTTGACTTAGTAACTGTTTTGATTAAACATCATTTCATAAGAAATTAGATTTAATAAAGAAAGATAAATCAGAAGAGGTTGTTCACACAATCTACCACTGCTAGATGACAAGGCATACAATACCATTGCAAAGAAGGTAAATGGTTAGAATATCACAAACGAACCAAATGGAAAATTATATAATAATAAGGAATCATAAATAATCTACAGTCTCATCTGCATTTAGAAGGGGTTGACTTGCATACTGAAAAAGTTATAACCTCCTTCCTTTTAAATACCTTTGGATGTAAAAAAAACACACCAAGTGAGAATCCAGAATGCAAAAGTGAAATGCAAAGCTAAAAACTTCCATTGCCCCAGGTCAACTTACATCGATGGTAATTTTTTTCTAGTTACAACTACTTTTTAGCAAAAACAAAAGAACAGAAAACCACGTTGTATGTTTTTTTCCATCTTTTTAAGCAATAATGTTCTAGTATAAATAGTTCACAATAACTACAGTATACAACAACTCCTACACATAACATTCTGTCATGGATACCAAACATGAAACTCAATATCTGCAAGGGCTGATGTTTCATAGAACTTCCGTTGAGCTTGACTCCAAGAAACAATGACTTCCAAATATACAAAAGTGCAATACCATAAGGCAAGAGAACTTTATGATCAGAAAAGCAATGCAACAAAACAGTTGGATGGACAGGTTTTGATAGGATTTATACTGTCTCTAGTCCTATAAAAGGGAAGTCTCATGTCTACCTCTATGCACGTGTAAGATGCACACAGTTAAGAATCCAAAGGAATCATAACGAGTAACAAGAAAATGGACATTCCATCTACCTCTTCAATTGGAAGTAACTAGGAAAGTAACTGGCCTCATTTCATCTCTGCCATAAACTTCGCATACTCTGCATCTGCACCATATCTTGCTTTCTCTGCAGAAGAAGAATGTGGAGGTGGCATGGTCGAGTTTGAGGCCCAAGGCACATTACCCATTCCCTGTGAATGGTCTGTTGCTGGGGGGGGAGGAGGAGGAGGAACTGCACTGTAATAAGATGAATAACCAATCGAGTGCCCATACACATTTGAGGCTGCAAGTGGAGCAGATAAGCTGTTTTCAGATGGCACTCCTGGTGGGTAGCTTTGTTGAGCCTCACTACATGCCACGGTCTGAGTCAGTGTGCCCGAGGGAACTGGCTGCACTGGTAGAGGATATTGCACACCATAAGGAGGTATAGGCTGTCCAGGAATGGGAGGGTACATGGTTGACCCAGGAGGAGGAGGAGGAGGAGGAGGAGCATAAGGACCATAAGGAGAGGGAACTGGTGGTCCCCATGGAACCGGAGTTCCTCTATAGCTGGCGTGCGCCCCGACATAGCTGGTAGGTGGACCATTTGGAAGGGGACCACCTGCTGTAAACTGCTGCGAGGGATAGGCACCACCAAGTGGTTGAGTTGGGATAGGGTATGCGGGCATGGTTGATGTTGGAGGACCTGGCGGGACAGTAGGCTGAGGTGGCTTACCAGCAACTCTCACAGCAATGGTTCGACCATCAATGCGATAACCATTCATGCTTGCGATTGCATTATTAGCCATTTGAACATCACAATACTTCACAAAACCATAACCTTTACTCAATCCAGTAATCCGATCCTTAATCACCTTGGCCATCACGATTTCACCAAAAGAAGAAAACAAACCAATCAAACCATCATCATCAAGATTGGGTGGCAAGTAACCAATATACAAATTCGTATCATCATATTCTTTAGGTTTGAGCCCATTTGCTCCCAGCCCTGCTTGATTCGCACTACCAAGACCCCCGGTATTACTACCAGCCCAGGGAGGATTGTTTCCAGAACCACTTGACTCCAAAGCTAAGGTAGCAGTTTGCTTAGTTGCAGATTCAGGCATAGTCCCACCTAACTCAGCCAAAAAGTTCTGATACTCATCATCCATTTTCTTCCCAGCTGTTCCCTTCATGGGACAATCAATGGTTGGATGTCCACCATCGCCACAAATCTTACAAAGCACATCACTCTTAAACGTAGAGGTCCGCGAAGGGCATGCATACTGCCTATGGCCTGGCTCACCACATAGCCTACAATACTCCTCATCCCTAATTGTTCCATTCAAAGCAGCAAGTTCCCTAAGCTGCTGCCTCTTATGCTCATTCAAGACTTCATCCACAGGTTGCAACAACTTCTCAACCATCCCTGCAGCAGCATCCAATGCCTCCTGTGTCTCCGCCTCGACCAAAACATGCAAATCCTCATTCTCTGATGGATCTGGTTTCAGATCCCTCTTCTGCTGCAATCTCCCTTCCTTCACTGACCCCTTACCTCTAATAACAATTTTACCACCTGTCTCCCTCTCCATTCTCTTCTGGGTATTCCCTCTTGGCCCAATAATCAAACCAATAAAATTATAGCCTGGATACTCTTTCATAGGTATATAAAGCTTCTTTTGAAGCTTGGGGGGCCTATAATCTGCTGGCGGTTTAAAGGCCGGGTTTCTCTTAATAATCTGCGAAATAATCTCTTGTCTTTCTTTGTTCAATCTTTCTCTTGCCCTATACTCTCTAGTGTTAATCCTAATTCCCATATTATCATAAATTGGTTCAGGTGAAGGAGATCTAGCTCCTTCAGGTCTATCATCAAGAGGCAAACCAGACTGCAACATCCTGCTAATCTCCAATAGCCTAGCATTCAAAGCTTGAATTTCCGGATCAAATTCAATACCTCCAGTAAAATCTTTCATAAAATCAGGTAACTGAATCACGGGCTTTGGCTCGTCGTCAGCCCACCTCGATTTTCGCTTCCTCGTGCCGCTACCCGAATCATTATTGTTACTACCATCGGCACCAGCATCCGCCGGTGGGTCCCAACGACTGCGACGGCGGCGTCGGCTGGTGGTTTCCTCCTCTCCACCAGAGCAGTCTCTGTCACCACTGTTTGTGTTAGCGACGCCATTTTCGGAGAGTAAGGACTTGGGGATCTCGGGTTTTGGTGTGGTAGTTTGGGGATTGTGGCCATTTTCAGGGGCAATTTGGGGAGGATTGGAGATTAGGGTTTTGTGTGGGTTTTGGGGATCGGGAAATTGAGGTTCTTCAGCTGGAGGAGGAGGGGGCGAGTTAGGGCAAACGGGGATGAAATCTAGGGTTTCCGGTGGTGGTGGTGGTGGTGGTGGTGGTGGATTGGATTGGTCTTGTGGGGTTTGAAAATGAGGGTTTGGGGTTTGATCCATTTATTTTTAGAGAGAGAGCGCGAAGGTTATTCGAGAGAGAGAGAGCGCGTAGACGTAACCAGTTGTTTTTGTGGTTTCCGATTTTCCACTTGAGGTGGTGTACCGTGTACGTAGTGCTAGTTCCCTCTTTTCTTTTTATTGGATAAATTTTATTTATTTTCTAATGACGGTTAGGTTTAGTGGTGGTGTTAATGAGCTCAGTGTCTTTTGGGCTAAATCATAGTTGAGCTGGGTAGCCCAAAAAAAGATTGTGCGGGCAAGAACCAATACCTCAAGGCCACTTGCTTCACAATGGGCTAGTCTTCCCTTTCGAGTCTTGATCCGAAAATGTTTATTTTTCTCAAGATTTTATATTTAGGATTTTGTTTTTATTTTCTAATCAAAGAATTTGTTTTCTCCCTTGAATGATGAAATGACTTCTTATTTCTCAGTTTTTTTTATCTTTTTTTAAATCGAGAAACTCCTTTTATTTTGGATTCCTCAAAACTAACAATACTTTAAAATAATATTTTTTATTTTTTAAAATATTTTAAAGTATAATAAAAATTATTTTTTAAAATATTTTTCATATTTTTAAAAAATATAAAACTATCTTTGAAAAAAATATATATTTATATTCTCTACTGGTTGATCATCACCATCAAAACTAAAAACTAAGGATTGGAAACCAAAAAAAAGGTTAAAATGATTTTAGTTCGAAGGAGGGAGGAATATTTGTAGTTAGTCCGAAGAAAAATCTTCGCAAGAGAGAGAGTAACTTGACATAAGAGAAAATCAATGCTAATTCACACCCTGTGAGGTCAAGCACGCAGAGACCCCCGCAATTGTTGGAGCTAGCATTCTTTCAATATCCAGAAGTGTGCCTCTCAAAGAAGAACAAATGTCCAGTAATTAGACTGGATGCAGTGATCCAGAAGCGTTTCTCTTGACTTTCTCTTTTCTATGAATTATTGACTTTGTTAACACTTAGCAGACTATTTTTTTGGTGGCCGCCATACTTGGCAGTTCTTCTCTTCCAATATTCATGTGACTATGAACAGATTACATTTCCATAACTCGTGTTTTGCTCCTCATTGTTGCTGATGATAACAGAAACCCTTTAGGGTGTTTTAGGGATACTAACCGAGGAATTCTAATTATTCTTGTTAATCAAAGTGGGGCATAATTTGGTCTTCCAACTCATCGAAGACCTACAAGGAATCCAGTTTTGTAGACTGGATTGCTCTCCTACTGATCTCAAGAAAAAGCAGATCCTCTAACATTCTCCACAGCAAACTTCCCATTTTTTCCCTTCTTCAAGGCATCATCCCCGATTCTGCATCCATCAAGCAAGGCGGTTAGCTTAAAGGGTGGAACATCAGCAGCCAGCCATTGATCAACATAAAAGATAGTCTGGCTACACTCCTTGTGTGGTCCTGTGGAGGTGACTTCCACGTAGTCACAGTACCAGCCATGGTGAGACCCTTGGCCATCAGAGGTCAAGTTTAGGCGGCATATGGGTGCACTGATGCACGGACCGCGGCCACTAAAGATGTCAAGGTTAGCACGCTCGTAGTAGTCGTGTTTGGGCTCCATTAAACCCCATGATTGAAGGTCTGGAACCCATACTGATCGGCCTTGTGCGTCTCCTAGTGTCAGGCTGATTTTTGAGTCTGTTCCTGCCTTCATTATTGATCCAGTCTTTACGTAGAGTGCGTATACACAATCGCCGCCGCCGCCGCCCTGTTTGTACCAAAGATTAAGATACGTATAATTTTTAAAAAAAAATTTGGACAATCAACACATAGAGTCTTTGTTAAATGTCTGATATTCTCGTTTTCTTATATTTAGATTCTAGTTAGTACTAATGAAGAAAAATATATTGAATCTCATCAATATATATATATATATGCTATTGAAAATCTTTCCGAAATCACTCCTTGAGATATAACCTCAACCATTGGACTTGTGAATTCCATTTATCCAATAGGTGAGATTTTCTGGGAAATTATTTGGGAAAATACAATGTAAAACTCAATTACTCAAAAGAGCAAAAGGTGGTGTTGATAATAATATTTGCTAGATCTAGCCAGCATATCAAAGGCATAAACAGAAATAGCTTAATTTAAAAAAAAAATTAGTATCCACTATAATGTGGATTCCACATGATCAGATCTTGTCTAAATGGATGGATACATAAATTTATTTACGTAAGATCAATGGCAGATAATATGGGGGGGAGGAAAGGGAAATAATTTGGAGTTACGGGGGGGGGTTTAAGGTACTTACATAGAAGCCATTAGCGTCTGCAGAGAAGAAGAGAGCGATGAAAATTATTGATAAGCAGAGAGTTCCCTTCATTTCTCTTTCTCAATGCTGGCCTTGGTGAGATTGAGAGGGCAGGGGTTTGTAAAATGTGTTTATATATTCTACTAGATAGATGGGTGCGGTTAAAAGAGCAAGCAGAACGGGAAAACAGGGACAGAGGCAATGAGTTCCACTGCCATCCATTACTTCAGTTAAGTGCACGCCTTCCGGTGAAGGAAGTCCGGGCTATCAAGTAATCAAGCAGCCAGTTCAGTCTTTTCAGGGCGAGCTGACCGCAGAAACCGTAAAAAGACAACCAATACTTACCGTTGGCTTATATCCCGTGCTTGACCATTTCTATGAGATGGTGCTTTGCTTAACACGTAGCATTATCATGTAGATCTTGGTGTGGATATGGTACGTGTGTTAGCACTCAAGAAGCTCCCCCAATAAATGTTTTTTTCTTTTTAAAATTAACACGGTAAGTTAAAAGCTTTAATAGAATAATATTACTTAAATTTCTTTTACTAAAATAACATATTTTTATTTTTATCTTGTCGGGCCTTAAAAATATAATATTTATTAAATATTATTATTTTTATTAAACATTTGATAAAATTTTATCATGATTATCAATCAAGATATTTAATTAACATTACAATTCAAAAACATAATATTTAGTTAAATATCACATATCATAATCATATCATACTGCTATTTTACCCCCCAAAAAAAAATCATTAATGTTACTTTTCCATTTCTTTTTATTTTGTATACTAATTGCCAAATTTGTCCCCAATAAAGGCAACAAAATGATGGGTAGCCTCCTCTGCATGTGCAATGTGTTATTACTGGCCAAAAGCATCTTTTAACCTTGAAATAATTCTGCTGCTTTTGCTAGTACCATATAATTGATGTCAGAGTTTAACAAAGTCAGTGACCTGTACCAAAACAACCGAGTCTTGTTGTCAATCATGTGATATAGAAACAGCTGACTCGGTTGTTTCGCTGACTTAAAGGTGTTCAAAAAAACCAAAAAACCGAGTAAACCGATAAAACCGACAAAAAATTAACCGAAAAAACCGAACCGAAAAATAAAACCGATTAAACCGATTAGATAATGTAGGAAAAACCCCGGTTCGGTTCGGTTTTCGGTTTTGTAGTGCAAAAACCGGGTTAACCGGACCGAACCGGTTCAAAAATTTCGGTCCCTAGTATAAATACAAAATTTTATCGAGCCGCGCCGCACCCCTCTCTTCTCTCCAGACTCCAGTTCTCCACTGCGCGCAACAAACCCTAAACCTAAACATTTCAATCTCTCCTCTCACTACTCAGAGCCACCCGCCGGCCCACCCCCTCGCCCCCCACCCTCTCCGGCCTCCGCTAAGGCCGTCCCCGTACCAGAGCACCCACAACCCGTCCACTCTCGCCTCTTCGCCTCTCCCTCTCCACTGTCCACTCTCCTTAGACTAAGAAAAGTAGAAAACATAAACACAGATCGACGATCGACGTTTCCTCAGTCTCAACTGGACCAAAATAGTCTGTGTTTCCATCAGACCGACGGTTCCTCAACCTCTCAAAACCAGTAAGTTTTAATTTTTTTTCTCCTTTCTAATTAATTAATTCGGTTAAGGTTATTGTTATTTTAAATACAGTTAAACTTATTTTTTTAACGTTTCTTCCTCAGTCTCCACTGGATCAACACAGTCGGTGACTCGGTGTTTCCATCAGACCGAGCCTCTCAAAACCGGTGAGTTTTAATTTTTTTTCTCCTTTCTAATTAATTCATACAGTTAAGCTTATTGTTATTTTTAATCAATTTTGTTGGGTGATGAATTTTGGTTTAGTTTGAAACCACTGGATAACGAATTTTTTTTTCCTATATGGGTTGAACTTGTTTCTGAGTTTGAAACCTGTGTCGTTTATATAAATTACTATTGTTACATGTACAGTTAAGCTTATTGTTATTTTTAATCAATTTTGTTGGGTGATGAATTTTGGTTTAGTTTGAAACCACTGGATAACGAATTTCTGTTTATTTATCACTTCCAGTTCCTTATGTGCCAGACTATTCTTCTTCTCCTTTTTAGAATTTATCTGTAATATTATCTGTAATATTATTAGGTGTTGTTCTGTTTCTGTCTATAAAATTTACCAATTGATGCCTTCACATTCTTGGTTATTATTTTATTTTCTGTTTGGTTCCTGTGAAGATTGATTTCTTAGGTATTTGTTTTGTTGAGCTAATGTGACAGTTAAGTTTGTGTCTTTTTTAGGATTAAAGTATGATTTTAATGTGTGATTTCTTTGGTATTCGTTTCATCTTTACCTTATTTTAGCTCATTGATAATTTCACCTTATCAAAGTAGAGTTATGTTATTGATGTTATTTTGATCATTCTTTTAGAACTGATATCCGTCAAACCTATTCATTCCTTGAGAATAATAGTTTTCCAGCATGACTAAATTTGGATTGAATGTCATCTTTGACAATCTCCTTCTTTGCAGCTCTTAAAGATAGTTTTGTTTTTCATTTTGGTCTGTTGTATGAAGTTTTTTTTTTTAAATATGGAGATTGTATTTTAATTCCCTTAGTCATTGATTTGGTTGTTTGTCTTTCATTGCAAACTAGTTTTGTTTTGATGGGTTTTTTTTATTCGGTTTTGTTTTGTCATTCTGTAAAATGTATTCATTATTCTGTTTTGGATGATCTTGATTGGCATTTTGTAGTCATTAAAATCATGTTATTCTTGTATTCATTGTTCTGTTACTTCTGTAATTATTTTTCCTCCATTGATAGATTTTCTAAGCTTGTTTTGACACATTTTCTAAGCTTGTTTTGACATGTTACATGACTTCTGTAATATTTGTTTCATTTCAATTTTTAAACTGATTTTAATCTTTATGTTTATTAAGTGCTGAAAAGAATTGTGCAAGTGATAATGAACATGTTTGCATTTGGTAATTTACAGATGGAAAACCTTCAAAATCAAAATGCTTCATCCACTGGCACTACCCCAACATCAACCAATGCCCCATCTTCAAACACTAACCCAGCGCCAGCATCAACTACTGCAGGATCCACCACGGATAGTAAAGGTAAACAACTTCAAGTCCCTGCATCTAGGAAAAGAAATGTTGATGATAAAAAAAAGTCACAAATTTGGGATCATTTTACAAAACTTGATGGTGATCCTACAACCCCTAGAGCTGAATGTAATTATTGTGGAAAGGATTATGCATGTCATACTATTATTAATGGGACAAGTAATATGTGGAGTCATTTGAAAGTATGCAAAAAGTTTCCTTTTGTGGTTGATAAGAAGCAAAAAATTTTGGTATTAGAACCTAATAAAGTAGGGGGTGAATTAGGAGATCGAAGTGTGGGAACTCTTAAGGCAATAGGTTATGATTATGATGAATGCAGAAAGGCACTAGTGAAAATGGTTATAATTGATGAGTTGCCTTTTAATTTTGTGGAGGGTAAGGGACTTAGATTATTTTCTAGGACCTTGCAGCCTAGATTTGACGTTCCTTCTCGTTTCACTGTTATGAGAGATTGTTTGAAACTTTATGTTGAAGAGAAGGAAAGATTAAAGAGAGCTCTTAAGGGTCAACGATTATGCTTAACAACAGATACATGGACATCAATCCAAAACATTAACTATATGTCCTTAACGGCTCATTGGATTGATAATGAATGGAATTTGCATAAAAGAATTCTGAATTTTTGTCAAGTTTCCAATCATATGGGTGAGACAATTGGTCAAGTTATTGAGAATTGTTTGTTAGATTGGGGGATTGATAAACTTTTAACTGTTACAGTAGACAATGCAAGCTCTAATAGTGTTACTCTTTCATATTTAAAGAATGTGATGAAAGATTGGCCAACTAATATATTGTCAAATGAACATTTGCATGTTAGATGTTGTGCACACATTGTAAACCTGATTGTATGTGATGGTTTGAAAGAGATGAATGTTTTTGTTGTTAAGATTCGAAATGCAATTAGGTTTGTGAGATCTTCACCCTCTAGGCTACTTGCATTTAAGAAGTGTGCAGAAAAGTTGCATATAGAGTGTAAGAAATCATTGTGTTTGGATGTTGCAACTCGATGGAATTCAACTTATCTTATGTTAGAAGCTGCTGAAAAGTTTGAAAAGGTGTTTGTGAGGTTAGGTCAAAGTGAACCTAGGTATGTGAGTTACTTTTTGGAGGTTGATTCAAAGGGGAATAAAAAAAACATAGGGCCACCTAGTTTGGAGGATTGGGAAAATGCTAGAACTTTGCTGAAGTTTTTAAAGATCTTTTACATGGTTACATTGAAATTTTCTGGCTCATTGCATGTTACATCAAATTCTTTCTTCAATGAATTGATTTACATGCATACAAACTTGATGCAATTGTGTAAAAGTAGAGATAATCTTTTGAGTGGAATGGCGATGAACATGATGAGTAAGTTTGAGAAGTATTGGGGTTATGGAGCAAATCAGAATTATTTATTGTATGTTGCTAATGTTTTGGATCCACGTCTTAAATTGAAATATGTGAAATTTTGTTTTGGTGAGTTGTATAATCATGACAAAGCACAATTGCTAACAAAAAAAGTGAGAGATAATTTGGTGAGCTTGTATGAGTTTTATTTGAAAGCCGATGAAGTGGTGGATGATAATAGGCATAAACAAGATGTTAATGATGCTATTGATGACATGGAGATAGATGTTAACACTTTAGCTCGGTTCAAAAGGCACTTGCTAGAGGAAGATAGTGTGGAAAATAGAAATGAGGTTGAGAGGTATTTGGTCGATGGTTGTGAGGATCCTAATGATGATAAATTAGATATTTTGGGTTGGTGGAAGATTAATGCTTCAAAATATAAGATACTTTCGAAAGTTGCATAACATGTTCTGGCTATTCCTATATCCACAGTGGCTTCCGAATCAGCCTTTAGCACAGGTGGTCGTATACTCGACCAATTTCGAAGTTCTCTATCTCCAGCAACAGTTCAAGCACTTATTTGTTGTCAAAATTGGTTGCATCATGGTCCAATTCCAGTTGATAATACAACCTTGATGAATGATTTTGAAACCTACGAAAACCTTGAATCAGGTAATGTTTCTTAAAAACTTACATCTTTTATTTTATGATTTATTAATTAACATATTTTTATTCTAACATGTTTAATATTTTATTTTGTAGAATTTGATGGAAAGTTGCATTTAGCAACGGATGATAATTAGTTCACAAATTGTGATGCATATGGTATAAATATCTTTTTTTATTTTTATATCTTCTGATTTAATTTATCATGTTATAATTCTAGATTATGAATTTCAGGAATCAAAGTGCAATGCTCTTGAAGTGCTTTTTTATTGAGACGATGTGCACATGAAGATTTATTTTTTGTGGCTTGGAGTGTTTTACGATAATGTAATGTTATTTGTTGTTTTTTTGTTAAGCCCTTTGAAGGCAATGGTTTGTAATTTGGATTTAAACTTATTGTTGTGTGATTGTGAGTGCGTGTTATTTATTTAAACTTTTCGGAAGTAGAAAAATATTAGTAAGTTAAAAAATATATTGAACAGATTGACATTAATAATTTCATATAAATGAATATTTAGGGGTAAAAAAATTAAATATATTTGGAATCTTCAAAGAAAATGAGACAATATCAATATTAATTGTAAGCCTAATAGAAATCCATTAGAAACCCATTACAAAGCCCATAAAAAAGCCCAAAATAAGCCTATAGGTTTGTCCGGTTTTTTGGATAAAAAACCGGACCGAAACCGGACCGAAACCGGCCGGTTTGGGCCGGTTCCGGTTCGGTTTCGGGTCTCTTTTTTTTTTTTTTTTCGGTTTGGGTGTTTTTTTCGGGTCAAAACCGAACCGAACCGGATTTGCTCACCCCTAATCATAACCATGCCTGCAGTGAGCAAGTTACCCTGCCAAGTTTATTGAACATGGTTTGTCACGTTAAACAATCCAAATAAAACTGTGCATTTACATTGTATAAATAAACAATTACTTGATCATAAGAACACAAGGGATTCACAGTTATTGAGGCGTATCAGTAAGAAATTGTTTATAGGATTTATGTACAATAATAATTGTTATGGAAGTTGTACGGTGCAATGATTGCAAACACCCCAGAAGATTTTTCTTGAATTTACTGCAGTTTCAGCCTGGCAAGGGTAAACAAACATCATTTAAAAATCATCACCAAACTCAATAAATAGTTATATAGATGATGTCTAAATTAAAACATCGTAGATTAAGTATAGATGGTGTATCTGCTTCTTGATCACTCAATGCAGAGAGTTCAAATAAGAAGTTCTGCAGAGTGACATAACCTTTGTATTGAAAATCATCAAGAATCCGGTATTTAGGTTAAGACCTAGGCAGTTTGACAACGAGAACAAGATCAGATCTAATAGTAGAATTGATCCAAATCAAGAAGAGGAAATGTGCCACGATTCAGTCAAGGTGCACTTAAATGGAGGATCAGGGTGGTATAGTAAGAAAAGAAAACAGCCCATGAAATAGGATTAAAAAGGATCTGCTCAACTGACACCAAGAAACCAAAGGTACCAAAGGTAATGCTTAGTGAGTAAATCAACAATAAGAATCCAACCAGACCGGTTGACATACTTTTTACAAGCATATTCTTTCATTTGGAGAGCAGGAACAACAATGGCAAAGAAAATTGTTTGACATGCACATGTTCCAAAGCATAGCATTTTACTACGCCAAGGAAAAAAAAAATATGCTCAAAATTTTCAACAATGTTGGAACAATGTCGAGAGGGGAAAAGAGATTAATTATGGAAACTACCTCACATCAGCTACTTGAGCTACCAAGATCGAAATCCATGGTGTAATCATATTCAATGGTTGGAATTACAGAGGCTACAAATTTCAAAAATAAGAAAAGGTACCTACAAAGTAAGAAATTGCAATTGTAAGATACACAGAGATAGACAAAAATGAAAGTGGGAGATTATGAAAGATGTATTTACATGTAATTGCAATCACAAAATCTAAAAAATGACAGAGAACCATAGATAGTAACCAAGACAGGAAAATTGTACACTGGAACAAAATGCCATAAACTAAGGGGAAAATAGAAGTGGGAGATTATGAAAGATGTATTGACATGTAATCGCAATCACAATATCTACAAAATGACAGGAAGGATGTATTGACATTAAAGATCTAGAATAAAATGCCATAAACTAAATGTACAAAAACAGAAACGAATCAAACTTGAGCAAATAAAACTATTAATCATCCACAGATGTTGCTGAATAGTACACAGACTATGAGACATCAGGCCAGGAGCTGAGAGTCTGTGACAGGATCGAGGTTAAATGATCCAGAGATGTTGCATGTCTTATTGCGGGTTGATATTGCATATAAGCAGCTTCTTTTTTCTGTTATTTTTAAAAAAAAATAAAGAAAGAAAAGCAGATTAACTGGTGACTAGTGTCTGAGAGCAGAGCATCCCATCAGCATTAGAGATGGTCTCCTGTCACAATTCCATTGGATCTTATTGCTGTAGTTTATTTCCAAAATATCAAAGAGAGGTATGGGAACCACAAATAATTGAACTGCCTTGGACAAGGTAGTCTAACCCAGCAAAATTTGGTGACTATCTTTGACTTCCTGAGTAAGAAACTCATCTGATTTAGGAAGAGAACATTCTATTTTGTTATTAGGAAATTCACACAAGCTCTGGATAAAACTATATGGGCTCCACTCAGACCTATATTTAAGCCTCCAACCTAATTTCACTGGGTTCTTGTGAGAATAGTCCAGGACATACTTACAATTATAGGTATTTCATTGAATTTCATTTTTCCCTCCATTGGTATAAGATTTTTAAAAAAAAACTCACTTGTCAACTTCTGGCTCAACTCCGCGTGACATTAGAACATCAATAATTTTCTTCATTACAGCCCCATGTCGGCAAGGATGCACTGATGCATGCTTCCCAGGTAAGTGAGGATGGTCTTCAATAGTTACCTGTGCAGGATCAATTTAGATACAAGGAGAAAAGATTATAAGAAGCAACACATAAATTTATTCTCTATGAAATGACACACAAAAGTCAGGAGATATATCAAGCAGAAAATGACCAATGGAAGACTTCCCAGTTTCTCAATCTGACTTAAACTTGAGAGAAAAAAAAATTTAGAAGCATAAGGTGATGCAGACACATGCAAAATGGTTCTGTAAAAACTGACACACGTTTAAAATGATGCCCCACTCAAGGTCCACAACCTTAAAATTCCACTGCAATGCAAGGAGGGTTGTATTACTTTAAGAATTTTGATTCTAGAGTGAGATCTCATGAAATCATTAAAATGTAAATTCACATTCCCCCCCCCCCCCCCCCTTTTATGGATCTTAAGGTCACAACCACATGACGCCATTGGTGAGCCACGGTGACCTATTTGTACTGTAAAGTCATGCAGGCACCCACACTAAGATGCAGGCATGCGCGCAACACCACAAGAATTTTATTCAACCACATCATGACTCTGCCAAATAACAGTTCCTCGGTCTACTAATAGCAGATCCAAAGCAAAAGGGGGCTATTTGTGTGCGTGTACAATATCGATTGGTAAACAGCATAAAAAATCTCAGCACCGTTTTGCGTGCATGGTCTTGGCTAACATCTTCAAGTACAAGCTCTGGTTCCAAAAGCATCCTTGACTGCCATCAAGAAAAGAACACAGTCAGCAAATGAGTCAAACTGCATAGATGATGTGCAGGAACAAGTTCAATTCAATACGATACGGCCTTGCCTATAACCATGTTCAGAAATCAATTTCAGAGACTACAATAAATAGAGATCACAACCTTCATGTGCATTTTCATTGCACCAAAATATCTTTGATTGGTAAAATATATTGTTCTAATACTCACTACCCAACTGAAAAGGGTCGAAAATATTTGATAGAATGGC
The DNA here is from genome assembly GCF_000002775.5 of Populus trichocarpa. Classification (NCBI taxonomy): domain Eukaryota; kingdom Viridiplantae; phylum Streptophyta; class Magnoliopsida; order Malpighiales; family Salicaceae; genus Populus; species Populus trichocarpa. Next base: position 12,988,695 of record NC_037287.2, on the reverse strand, counting down.
AACAAACCTCATCATATCCAGTAAGCCATACACGAGGAGTTTGATAATATTTATCGTACCTGCAGATACAAGGAAAAAAACCATGTTATGATAGGCTTAAAAAAATGCATCGAGTTTCAATTAATTCAGACTTCTTGCAACCATATTGGACTATTACATTGGTGTTTGAAAGAAAGCATGAGGACCTCAGCTATGAGAATAGTACCACAGATAAATCACATAGTTCAACAGAACATGGCAAATGCTCTAGAGCTGTTATAACACCCAGATTTAAGGAAAAACTATCAATCAAAATTCATCTTACGTGATGCTGACATCATATGTTCGAGTGCGTAGAATGTTATCATCATCATCAGGTTCGTGAGCCACTAGATACGTAGTCTGAAGTGTTGCCTACATCACTCAAATTTGAATAGAGAACTATAAAAATATTTCCACCTTTCTAACCAGAAAATAACAAGGGTGTGAAGAATAGAATTAGCAAGTTACAGGATCTGATTCGATTAGATTGTCAGGGTCTTCAAAGTCTGCCATGTCAGGAATATCTTCCTCCTCTCCCCCAAAGTATGAAGGGTTTGTTTGGATAGGAATTCTTTTAACACTGATATCTAGAGCCTCCATTGAAGGCACATTCTCATCCTCGTCACCTTTAGTTTCTAGACCAAATGCAAATCATAAAGTCAGAGCTGAGAAGACTAAACATTGGTTGTAGATATCGAGCTCCAGCAAGAATGGATACCTTTAGGTTTCCCATGAGTTGCTAGCCATCCATCATTATCTTCATTATCAAGTAGAACTTCACCTCCAGCAGCTTCATAATCTTCTTCTACAGACGCAGCTCTTCGTAGACAAGGAACTAAAAGTGAAGTTCACAATTTGCATTAACAATATACAATAAAGCAAAAACTGCAAACGTATTCATCAAATTGAATGAGTATAAATTAGCATCTTTCTTTACATTCAAAACAATGTGAACTGCGATATCCCTCTGTATTTTTTCTTCACTAAACAAGAACATTACAAGTCTATGTAATTGCTAGTTGCCATATAAAAATAATAACTTCATAGATGAAGATACAAAAAAAAAAAAGAACACTGCTGATAATGGCAGAACTTACCATTTCGAGTAATCAGAAACTGTTTCTCTGCAGGCAAGTAAGGCTTCCTCTTGCTCGGCTCACCAGATTCCCTATTAAAAACAGAACAAAATCAAGACCAAAATTAAAGCATATAATTTATGATAAAAAACCGAAGAATTTTACACAATGAAAAGATGGAGGCTTTGTAAATGGGGGAAGTGGCGAAGAACCAAATTACCAGGACCAAGTGGGGCATTTAGAGACGAGATTGTCACCGGCGAGAATGAATTCGCTGACACTAAGAACGCCTTTCTCTTTAAAGGCAGAAACAGTGCGTGGACCTGTGATTCTCTCCACTGTTCCTTTGAATGCTTCGTGAATCTTCTGTGATAGAACCATCTCTCCGATTTTTTAATCGAATGGGGTAATCGAAAACAGGAAACCCTGGAAATTGCAGAGAGACCGGGAGAGAGCGCGGGGGTTGAGGGGCGTGTTTGTCGAGTTAATTTTGTCTTTTGTTTGAAATATTTGGTATAAACTATTCTCTCAGTCCCTGAAATTTAAGTCTTTTTCGGATTTTAGCACTTTTCTTTTTGCTTTACTTGATCTTCGTCCTTGTATCCTCCTCCCGAGTGGGAGTTGCTAGAAAGAAATTCTTGTAAATTGCACTCCGGATTGCCTATCTAGAAGCTAATCGGATATATATATGATTTTTACAGATTAATTTGATTCTTTTTCTAAATTTTCGATTTATAAAAGTTATAAATATATTTGGTTGGAAATAGTATTTGACTTAAATATAGAATTTATTATAAAATTAAGTCGACATTTTTTATTTAATCAAAATTAAAAAACTTAACTTTGCGCTTGTGATTTTTGACCGATTCTTCATCCGTTCCTAAAAAAAACATTTTGAATAGTTATTATCAAATATATTGCTAACTTGAAAGTCATTTTTGTCATGTATTGTTTATTAAAAACAATTTTTAAATTATAAATTAAATTAAAATTTATTTTTTATAATGCATATCTTCCTTTCACAGCAGCATGTGTTGATATCATATAGGGGTGAGTTAAAAAACCGAAAAACCGATTAAACCGAGAAAATCGGGAAAAAAAACTAAAAAAATCAAACCGTGAAAAAAACCGATTAGAATTTTGAAAAAACCAACCGGTTCAGTTTCGGTTTTATAAGCCTAAAATCAAAAAAACCGAACCGAACCCAAACCGAAAAAACTGGAAAAAAAACCGAGTCAAAACCAAAAAAACCGAGCCAAACCGGTTTGAACCGGTTTTTGTTCTAAAAAACAGAACCGAACCGAAACCAGTCGGTTTGAACCAGTTTCGGTTTTTTTAAAAAAAATTCAGTTTGATTACTTATTTTTATAAAAACTGAACCGAACCGAAAATGATCACCTCTATGTATCCAGCAGCTTATTTTTCATTCTTTCTTTCTTCTTTTTTTTTCTTTTCTTTTCTTGTTTGGATGATTTATCCAAGATAGTAAAAGAGGCTTCAATATTTTGGGATAAAAATTTTAATAATTATTCTTTTAATTGATATTTTTAACAATTACTAACAAAAGAGTTTGTCTCAATTGTAACCACAACCTTCACTCTAAAGTCTAACAGCCGGTTGCCAGGCAAGTTGGCATGAATTATAATGTCGAAGTCCACTGTGGCGTCTTCGATCACTGCAACCTACGTACAGTTCATCATTGAAAATTCACAGCTCTACAAATTCTGGCCGGACCATCTCAGCAAGCTCTATTTCAGGAATATGACATAGGGATGCCAAGAAGATCCGGTTTGTTGTGGCATCTTGCAAATAATCTCTTCGTTTCTAGATTGTGCTGCTGAGGTCTTTTCAATTATTTTCTAGTCTGGGTGGCTTAAATTGGCTTTGCCAAGAACATCGAGCTTGTATTTATACATGAAAGCAAATTTGATTCATTTTATTTGTTCCTATAAACACGAAATGAATCATTTAGAGGTCGTTGTGTGATCTCATGCAGTATTTTTCAACATATTATACTTGCAGAAACGCGAGGAGCTTCCGATCGCGACTTGACCCCTCACCTCCATTCAATGCAAAGAAGATAGATTTAGCCATGAGAGTCTGCAACCTCCATTCATCTTTCAGTTGGGCCATTTGTTTTTAGTTGACATGCATGCATTTTTTATGTTTGACCAGCCATCTGGTAATGAACAAATGATTATCTGCCGAGGTACACTTTGTATACTTGGACAACTGGTAATATATAATTCTTTTGGTATGCATGTTATGTCAATTTAATCAACAGAGAATATCCAACATTTCTGGAGCATACAGCTTGGAAAGCAGCAGAAATATGGCATAAAACCCCTTAAAAAGGACAGCAACAATCTTTTTGATAACAAGAACAGCAACAATCTTAACCATTAAACCATCATTTCCTCTTACATCTCTCATAACCTCAAAGCACCTCCACAGCAAAAGGAAAGTCAACAGAATCATAGACAAAAAGAAAATGCATATACAACAATTAGTGCAGATCAACTACGTACCTCCCTATCGTTCCAGATTTCCAGCAAAATCTTTGACAGTAAACCCAACCTTATCAAACCTACCTTTCTCACTGCTCTCTCTGTATTTCAAATATTCTCTGCAAACAAATGGGTTATAGATCCTCATACTTCCTTCTCCCACCACTTCATCTGGGGCAAAAATCACCTTCTCATCCTCAAAGCACCAAAAGAAGGCTAAAGAGAATCTGTGTACGTTTCGTTTTAAAACAACTCTATGTTCAGATGATCTCAACTTCCCATTGCTCCACGCATGCATCAAATCTCCAATGTTCACTACAAGAGTATCTTCACGTGGGTTTATGTCCATCCACTTCCCTTCCCTGGATCTTACTTGAAGCCCTCCAATCTCATCTTGACATACAATTGTCACACAGCTCATGTCCGTGTGCATTCCAAGCCCCTCAACTTCTTTTCCTTCCACAGTACTAATTTCTGGTGGCGAATAGCTGTTTATTCTCAAGTATCCGTGACAGTTATTGAAATCAGATTCATAAAACTTCCTTGCAAAATCTCCTCCCATGCTCATTAGCACTGCCCTCACTATTCTTCTCGAAAGCTCAGACATTTCGATCCCATATTCTTTAACTGTCTCACTGGTGTAAACACAAAGTAACAGAAATATATTCATCAGAAACATGCTCTATAATAAGAATATAACAGATTTCATTTTATTGCTTGGCTTCATGCTTCATTCTCAACTGATTAAAGGAATGAGAAAAATAGGTGAAAATAGTAGTTCTGACTTGTGAATTACTATTTATTACCTGAATTCATCAGGATTTGGATTGTCCAAGAGAATTCCTGTGGAACTTTGTGCAGAAGCAAAGAAGTCTGGTCCGGAAACACGAAGACTTTCAAAGAATGGCGATGCAATAAAATGAGGGGTGTAGGTTCTTACCGATGATGATGGACCTAACTTGATTTTGGACTCGTAAGGCAGGCTGAAGATATGTGTCGAGAGGGAGTAGAGTTTCCTGTAAACATCTTTCGAAACTCCATGGTTAATTATATGGAAGAAACCCCATTCGTTGCAGGCTAGAGAAAGGGAGGAGAGACAGGATGGGCTAATGGGCTGTGAGATGTCAAAAACGGGAAGCTCTATAGAACTATGGGATTCAGGCATCATCTAGGGCTAGATAACAAAAATCAGTTTGATTGGTATGTTTAGCAAGTAAAGACACCACAACACACAGCGGCAGGCCTTCATTTATATGTTTATATACTTAATTGAATCACCTGATAAGGACAAGTTTACAGCTGTCCCTGTTCAGTACAACCAAGCACATGTAAGATAAAAAAAATAACAGATTGAAGTTAGTATCAAGGTCAACACCGCAGCCTGGCTGTTCTTGGAAGGGAAGTACTTATTTTCTTATAGTTGTATCCCCAGCAGGTCAACAAGCAGAAGCTTGAATTTCTTAAATTGTAAGCTGGTGGCCAGCAGCAGGCAGGAATGAAGGAGGTGTGCTGGTCACTTATACTTTGTCAGACCTATTCTGTTAATTAAGCACAAGTTCTTGAGCTTGGATTCCTTACAGAGAATATATATTGAGTACTATCTGCATTGCCGTGTTTATCAAGTAGGTCAACTTGAGTTCAGATTAAAATATTAGCACTTCTGCTAGCTCTAGCTAGCTATTCTTCGAAAGAGAATCAACTGAATAAAATATTTAACGATATAGAAAGCAGCTAGCAGATTCATAGATGTCTTTTTCTCAAAGTTTTAATTACCAGTTGGGCAAAACTCTGTGCGAACCAGTTGATAACTTCAGTACAATACCCTAAAACTAGCTGATATATATGATCTTCTGCCTTCCATGCGTGAATTTGCTGGACTGGGAGACATTTTTGGATCAACAACTTCACTAATTAGAGGATCAGACACCTTGACACATGTACATTACCTCTGTTTATTCTCAAAATAAATGAGACATTTTATTAGCTCAGGCAATTTAATTAGCAATTTATTTCATGTGAGATTGATGTTCGAAATAAGATATATTGCTTCCGAATTCCCTGCCTCCATGTCGCATTTTCATGAATCCTGCAGGAGATGATATGACTGGCTAATTGATGCATGGGATTTTTTTTCCTGGTACATAAATTTATGTCGATGGATATAATTTTCTCGAATTTAATATAAGATTTTGCTGAAAGATTTTATTTTTTATAGGATTAAAATTGTGTGACTATCAGAAATTGGTAAGACATTCAAGCAAGACTCGGAAGTTACGATTCATGAATTTTTTTCTTTTGGTTTTAAATTTTTTTTTGTTTTAATTAAGAGTTTTTCAATATATAAAATAGGGTTATTTATCATGTATTTTTGAAAACTATTTAAGAAAATATTTAATAATAAAATTTTAACTTATAATTTATGTGTGATCTCTATTTAACATAATTATATGATATTTATTTTTATTATCTTTCTTGCATTGTTTTTGAACACATCAACATTTTTTCTTTTAATTTTTCATCTCACGTGAAACACAACCTGGGGGGTGGGTGGGGGCAATTGCATGAAGGTTCATGGGGACCCTTCTACTCTGAACTGTTTTTTTGGGGGGTGGGGGGGCCGCTTGTGCTTATTTCCTCTTACGTTTTATTCTCGTGAGGGAAGAGAAATAAAATGATTATGAAATTGAAATAATCAATTTTTGTTGGGGTGGGGGGGGGGGGGGGTGATTATTAAGTATTTAGATCATTTTTGGTAAGTCAAATAATATTTGATTGAATTTGACTGGAAATAGCTATATTGGAGTGGCTAGATATCTGTCATGTCTTGTGTTAGATATAGACTTGACAATTTGTTATGTTTTGTGTTTGGTATAAATTGAATAAGATAAAAAGGCATAAAGTCATATATTGAGCAATTGATAAAAACATTGACTAAAAAAAATAATGAAATGAGAATATATTTTATTAATTCAAGTCAACTTGAGGTAATATTTTAAATTTGTAATTCGAGTGATTTTAAATCACAATAACTCTATATAAAGAAAAGAAAACAAATTATAAAATTTAATTTCCAATAAACTCATAATTAAATGGTGAAATTGAAAGAAAAAAACACAATCTAAAAAAATACAATAAAACGACATAAATCTATCCAAGTTAACTCGCAAAATTCATGATTCAGGTCATGAGGTTGAGATAACTTCATAGAAAATAAATCAAAACAAATGACAAAGTTTAATTCATAATCAACTAGATGTTAAATGATGAAATTAAAAAATATATATCAATTTTTTAAAAAAAAACTCAAATCAATCAAGTTAACTACTAAATCCATGATATGAATCATAAGATTAAGATAACCAAAGAAAGAAAATTATAAAAAATATATAATACGAGATTTTCAAATCGTAATAAGTCTCATACATAGATATTCTCATCATGTAGTAAATAAAACATGATGGAATGGTCCTGTGTTGGACAATGTTCTTTGAATGTTATTTAGTATATAGTCATTTAAACCATGACCATAGGTACTAAATTATGTATATTAAATGATCTTATCATATGTTAATTAACTCATGATGGAATGATCCAACATTAGGGCCTTTTCCTTTTGATGTTAATTAATATATCATAGGGCTAAATAACATAACCTTATTATTCACTAAATGACAATGAGATAGTAAGGTCCAACATTGGGTTTTGTTTTCTTGGAGGTTGTATAATGGATAATAAAAATAATATCTAAATAATATAATATATGTTATTAAAAATAAATTATTTTAAATAGGTCATATAAGATGTGATATCTAAATTTTTTATTATATCATCAGCTCTTTAATCAAGATCTTTGTAGATCAATTAGGGTTTCTAGTTACTATAAAATTAGATGATGATTTTTTTTATCTTTTTTTACACATAACTCGACTCAATGTCCTTTTTTTTAATACTTTCTAATAGTTTTGATATACTAATATAAAAAAAATAAAAATTTAATATATTTTAAATAAAAAATATTTTTAAAAAACAATATAAATCTTGAGAGAGAGAGAGAGATAGTTATATAGACCGGATCATGTGCATTTTGAGAGAGAGAGAGATAGTTATGTAGACCGGATCATATCGCCATAAAAGGTCCTAACATAACTGCATTCATTCTGAAATTTTGCATCTGTTCTTGATATTGCTTTGATTAAACAAGCCTGTTTGCTAATGCGTACCTGTGGATTTTTTTTCTCAAAACTACAACAGCATTCTGTGAACTTACTAGTCAATTTGTAATGCGATCAATCAAAGCTAAATTGACCCACCAACATGAACAGCAAATGCAATGGAACATAATAATTCCTATATTATTTCCTGGTAGATAAAGAGAACATCAGAGTAACCAAAAAAATATCTAACGCATAAATCGTATTGCAGACTTTCCTCCTTTTCCTATACGCTAAAAGCTCTTTGTGCCTTGTATATGCCATATGTATATAACTATGTTAAGAAGATTCCTTGCCCAAAGACAGGGAAAGCATTAAGTGAAACCCAACCTAATCAATGTTTTTCCAGGGGTTTAACTAATAACTACTCTAGCATAATAAACTAGCCATTATTACTACTACTATTATTATTATAGATTGTTTAACCCCTTTTAGATTTGTGCTCCACGGAAGCCTTAGAAGTAGCCAGAGCCAACCAAGTCCCCTTTCCCATTGGCAAGGAAGAAGATGCAATGGAAGAGGCAGAGGAGCATCCCTGTTGCTGCTCACACTGCTCACAGTACCTTATCATTCCTGTTCTCCGATCACCTTCCTCCCATTGGCTCATCATCCCTTTCTTTGTGGGTCCCAACTGTGTAAAACATACAGAAAATGAAAAAGGAGTCAACTTGTATACTATGATAGTATCACTAAAATATGGGTATGAATTGAAATTGAGATTTGATAAGTACACATACACTTGGCATGGCAATACTGGTGGTCACATTTTGATGATGTCTTCTTTGGTAAGTGACAGGGTGAGGAGAGGCTTCAGCATGAGACTGAGACCCATAAAACAATCCATAATCATCAGTTTGATTGGTATTCAGTGGCTCATTAAGGTTGATGAGAGGGGTTTTGGTAGTGGTGGTGATGGTAGTAGAAGTGGAAATGCTGCTATTCTCATACTGGGAGTGAGTCATTTGATCAAGGGGAGGACAGCTGGTTGGAGTCGTGGCAGCTGTGGATTGGGGAATGGTGACAGGCCTTCTCTCAGCTAATGGCTTCACAGGGAAAGTACGGTGGGGTGTATGGGTTTGAGATGGAGGAGCAAAGAGGAAGTGAGATTGTTTTGGTGTAGTGGAGGACACTGAGGGAGGTGTTTGTACCGCAATGAGGTCTTCTAGTAGGACCACAACCTGAGGGTGAGGGGTTAAGGTAGTCATATCCGGCCACAGGAAACTTCCCTGGGGCTTGCATATTCTAAACCCGCTTTTCAGCCTCTCTATCTTTGCTGCCCTGTCCTCCGTTGGTGCTGGTGATTCTGTTCTTGGTGCTATGATGCCTCCTGATGATGACTTGCATTGTTCTTGTGCTGATTCCCCTAAAACCGTTGCTTCTTTTTCCTGATGCATTACTCCTTTCCCCTTTCTTCCAGTTCCTGCTGGCGTGATTGACTCTGTTGAGCCCATTAATAAAGCTGGCTTTTCAGTTGATTCTGCTCTGTTTGATTTCTCCACTCTGGTTTTTAGCTTCTCCATTTCTTCCTGCATCAATTAAATATTTCCATCATCACAATAATGACCGCGTTCAATGCATAATTAAATGCTACAACAATAAATGCAGCCAAGCCTCCCCGTTGCACTGTAAGGACAACTAAATTCATAACTAACCAATTCATCCTAAGATCATCATTAAGCGTATCATTGTTACAATATAAATGCTGTCCAGATTAGAAAGTACTACCAAGGACAACGGAAATCCACTGCCAGAACATTCATCATTTATGAAACTATTTAATGTGGGATTTTGAGCTTTAAATTGAACTAAATAATTGCAAAAATCTAGTCTGGAATAAGCAACACTCCCATATCAAGCCTCTAAATATAACAGCTTCTCAAATGGTTTCATGGCAATTTATGCATCAACTTATTATCTAGAATAGATACATGCATCAGATGGTCAGTTTGTTACTACCATCTTTCAATGATGTGGATCATGCAATCACCCAGGAATTTCTTATTTGAACGAATCTTATATACACTAGTAGCACCCAGAACGTCATAACGTGGAAAGAATCATTCATATCAAATCTTACACACTTCAATTGAAAAGAAAATGATAATTATTAAAGGAAGAATTCTCATGCTCTCCTACCTTCATCCCATACAAAGATTCTGAAATTTCCTTTAGTTGTTCCTCCATCTTTACCTTCTTATTCACCAAATCAATGTACATTTCCTGCAAAAATAGTACATGGATTGTCAAGAGAAGAACTTGGGTCAGTCCAAAAATCTGGTCAAACTTTCATATCTATTACCTTCAGTGGAATTAAGAAGTTGTCATGCTCCATGTCCTGACTTGTAGGAGAATAATTCGGTGCTGCCACCATTGCTAATTCCTCCCCGTGTTTTTTAGACACCATTGCCTCCATCTCCCTGCCCCCCATAAGAACAACACATACGCGAGAGATGGAATCAGTAGCGCACACAATTCACCCCAAGAGTAACAGAGAAAAACTGGTGGGCATTACCAGATCAACAGCACTAACAAGCTAAAAGACCACACAAAATTGAAAGACAATCAATCCTAGTTAAAACAGAAGGACCAGTACCCTTTAATTTTAGCAATTTCTTCTCTGAGTTCCTTGATCTCTCTAGCACAAACTGGATCCTGACTAGGATTATCACCAGGTTTCCACCCAGGTGGAGGTGTCCAATAAGGATCCTGCACACCAGCCTCTTTCCTGATATCAACCAAATCAGCCTTCTCCAGCCAATACTCCATTGCTCCATCTGCGTTATGCCTCCTTCTGAATCTCTCTTCTCCTCCCGGAGCCACCTTCCCTGACATATGCTTCAACAAGTGGTCTAACAGCCCAGTATCCCCAATCAACTTCCGTGCCTCAGCTCTCAATTCTGGCCTTAAAATTGGGCGTCGAAACACAGCATTTTGCTCTTTCATTACCTTTAACATGTTTTCCTCAGCCAATTTATACCTTCACAGAAATCACCCAACCAAATTAGCTAGCTACATATAGACACTAATCAAAAAAATATATTAACACAAATGACGATCTGAATTTAGTTTATTAACTAATAAAAGCTTTATTACCTCCCCGCAGACCATCTGTCAATAGAATTCTTGATGAGTTTGTTCTTCTTTTGCCTATAGACCACAATCTGGTTCTTCTTTTCAATTTTACGCCTTTTCTTTTTTGGTGATAATTTGCTAATACCAGACCCACCTTGACACTTTCTCTTACGTAATTTCCTTTTAGCTTCACTTGACTTGTTTACTACTAACTTAACATCGACCTCCTCCTCGTCCTCATCGTCTGTGTCATCATCACTACCATCACTGTCTTTCTCTTCTTCGCTTTTAATCAAATCCTTCGATGCAATCACTATTTCACGTTTATCCTCTACGTGTTTAGCCAAGAACCTGACCTGCCGGCGCTGACCCCACTTAACCATGCCTGTCCCGTTGAGCTCAGACATGAGAGACACCTTCCTTGCACCAACAAATTTATTAACATGAGTACTTGTAGGTGGGTATGACACTTTTCGAGGTGAAACCGAAGGATGTTTAACCATCCAGAAACTCCATGAGTAACTCTTGTCTGCCATTTCTTGAGAAGAGATTCTCCTATAAAGAGCTTCCCCTGCAACTTCTGATCCTATAATGTATTTCTCGTCGAATGCTGGTAGCTGCTGCTTCTTCGTTTTCATGTCTTTCTTGTAATTAATAGCTTCAATCTCATTGAAGTAACATCTTAGAGAATTGATGCTTGGAAACCTCAGCGAGACTCTCATCCTGGTCTTTTCATTCACCTGAGATATTTATTCAAGCAGAAACAAACACCAACAAATTTTAAATCAGAGAGAAAAAAATGTTGAGCCGGGTTTAAGAATATTGTTGAATTGTATAAAAAATACCATCACAACCCGGGTTTTGTTGAGTTGATCAGGGGATTTATGAGGCAGCTTGGAGTGATCAACTTCATAAAAAGAGCTCACTTTAATATGCTCAGCTGGGTCTTCATTATTAAGCATGGAAAACAAAGAGTAATCAGAGAATTCCTTATTTTGATCAGAAACAAGAGCTCTTAGCGTGGAAAACGACATAGCTACTACTAGCACTAGCAGCAGCTGCAGTAGTACTACGTACTTGCAGTACTGTGAGCTATAGGAGTAGAGCTAGCTAGCTAGTACGAGCAGTAAAAAAAATCAGCAAATCAGAAGAGAGAAATCAAGTGAGAGAGAGAGAGAGAGAGGAAACAAAAGGGATAAAAAAGAGGGAGAGATTTGTTGCTCGGGCGTGTGTGCGTGTGTGTTACAAATATTACCAAATGGTGGTGCTGTGGTAAATGTTGGGTGATGCAGGCAATGTCCGCCCAAAAAAAGCCTTCTATCGGCGTCCTCGGAGTTCTGCCTCCTTTTTATTTCCTGCATTTTCACAAGCACAACCAAAATCACTGTATTGCCCTTCTCCTTTAAAAGGGGTGAGGATTTATGTATGCATAAGCCCCTCGTGTGCAATACTCGATAGAGAATGTATAGAATATACCGTTACATAGCATAATAATTATGTGGTTTTTGTTATGTAAAATCATCATTTCACTTACTTGGGCACCAAGGATGTGTAGAGCGGGGTTTGATTTGCGTAACAAATTGTAGGGGACGCGCGTGTGGATTTGGTATGTGTGTGAGCGTGAGACAAAGATTAGGAATTCGGTTGAGTATTTGAAAACTTTAGTAGACTAGTAATCAGCGACTTGATTTGAGAGATAAAAGAGCGCGTGGGTTACGAGAAGAGAAATAGAGGAGTAACAGAAAGAAAGGGGTGTGGTGGTTGGGGAGTGGAGAGTGGGAGTGGGATTGAGGAGAAGAGAGAACAAACTCACCGATGGGTGGTCTATCACTGCAACATCAACCAGCTCCATGGTAGTCATCTTCTGCACATAGAGAAACAGTTTCAACTGCACAAGTTAATACTAGCTAGTCGTACCTCTCGTCCTTCCCGGCCCCCCGGCGAATAAACATATATGGACATGATTAAAGAAAGGGAAAATCAGACTATATATAAGATAATCATTTGAAGCAAACATACAATTAATCTCATTAATCAATCATAAACACAAGGATTGATCAGAAAAGAAAGCAAGGTTAAGGCCTGATAGATAGATAGATAGATATAGTGATTCTTGCACAGCCAGGAGAATCTCTATATTGTTGGTACGCAGAGACTGAAAACAAGAAGAAGCGAACGGGAATGCAAAATCAAAGCTAAGTACTACCGATCATTATGCGACCTTTAAAGTACACTAACTAGGAAAAACACCACTGGTAAATTAAAGATCATGAAGCTTGGAAAGTGTATCAAAAACACTTTTGAGCTTGAAATCTCAATTTTGAGAATCTTCCAGGAGCCAAACAACCTATATCTGTTAACCACAGGAAAATGCATACTCATGTCAGGACTTGTTTGAATTCCTCATTCAAACACATGCACCCCTTAATGACATGCAAATGGGTCATTCCTTTTGAGATGTTTTATCCAGTACCAGCACCGATTCAACCAGCCAAAGAGTAACTACACCAGCATTAATTAATTAATGCACATGAAAAAAATCAGGTTGAAAATTAAACAGCAAAAATAAATATAAAACGAGACCTTTTTTTTTCAATTTCTGTTTCAAAAGCTACTTGTGATGGATTGTTTGGAGAGCAAGAAAAAACAGCTTGAGAGAAAACGCAGAGAGAAGGGGGAGGGAGTTTTTTCTGTTGTGAAACCAACGATGGTGGTGCATTTCTGCTATAAAGAGAGAAAAAAATAGTAATGATTATTACCAGACGGGATGCGCCTCACGTGACCTGGATTCTGGTCCCCCCCTCCCTCCTCTACAGTAACGTCTCCCATTTTACCGTTTTACCCCTCCCGAGTCTTGTTGCCTCTGGAAATGTTGTATAGATGGTTGAGAGAGTTGAGAGCTAAAGAAACTGGCTCTTAGATTTATTTATCTATGGCCTTTGAGGAGCCATTGGTTCCTGGTAGCCAATCGTTTAGCCAGGTCATAACCTCTGTAGCTTCTGACCACGTGGCGGATGCTTGCTTGTGGGAGAGGTTCGGGATTGCCTCATTGGATATGGCGGGTGACCTTCTAGTTCCAGCTCGGGTATATTAATATTCTTCTCTGTACCCACACCACACGAGTAGCGCCAAAATCTACTAAAGAGGGATGGCACGCAATTTTATTTTATTTTTAAGAAGGTATTCTTCAATTTATAAGTAAATTGAGATTTATTTTTGACGATTTTAAGGGTATATCCCTCTCATTTATCTGATAAATTTAATAAATTCTTCAAGCTACTAATTCTAGGAATTGAATAAAAAAATCAATAAAAGATAATACATTTACTTTTAAATCAAGGGTTTGAAGAAGTAAAGACATTTATTTCGTCTCCAATTGTTCAGAAATTCAATAAATTGGTTTTGCACCAGCACTCCGGCACCTGGTCTGTGGATGCATGTAAGGCCCAGTGACTCCGTTAGCCATAACGAATGGTCTAGGGATGAATTATGTTCTTGTTCACGACTCTGGTTTTAATCGATGAGAAACTTTTGTTTATGTTGGGTTTCTGATTGAGTTCTAGAATTTTCAAAACAACAATTCAAAGAGAAACCTGTGTTTGGAAGTGAACGTTGTAACGGAAAAAGTTACGCTAGATTTGACGAAATAGTGCCGGAAAAAAAATAACCCGATTGGCAAGATGGCTATAAATTTTCTGTTACTAGTTGTCGCGCCAGTTAGACAATTACTAGATTTGTTGCCGGGATAAAAATGCTTGGGCAAAAAAAACCGAGGCTAGAGTCATTTGTTTAATTGATGATTTAAATAATTTGAAAAAAAAAAAATCAGACCCCACTTTATTCAGATGATAGGCAACTCAAAGTTTAAAGGTTAGATTTAAAAAAAATACCCTATTAAATTTGGTGAATTTACAAACTCATTAACCATGAGTATAAAATTAGAATAATCTCATTAAAAAAAAAGGCTGGAAAGAGAGTTTAAAGGATAAAATTGAATTAAAATATTTAAAAAAAAATTAACTTTTAAAATTGGTGATCCTGATCATGAAATTGGAGCCAACCCTATAGAAGAAAAATTATAAAAAAATAATAAAGCAAAACTGATAAAAAAATAAAAAATAAGAAAATATTAGTTTTAAAAAAGACAAACTTGGACAACCTCCTAGACCTGATCTAATCTCTAAAACTCGTAACCCGTGAAATTCTAAGATTGGATTCAATCAAAAAGGTTAATTCTCAACCAATTTAATTTTAAATGATGAAATAGTGAAAAAATATTAATAAAAAAAAACTTGCAAAAACAAAAAGGATATCAAATAAAGAGAATGGGAATCAAATTAAAAATATTTTAAAATCATATGGAATAAAATTAAAAAAACATTTGTAATTTGATAAATTATTTATAGGTTAAAAATGTTAGGGGAGTGAAATGGAGAAATATTTATAGTTTTATAGATAACTCAAATGAAAAAAAAAACAGTAATAAAAAGACAAAGACCAAATGTGAATGAAAAATAAATTGCAATGGCTGATCTGGGACTGGTGTGGAATTTGAGATGGAGAGAGAGAGAAAAAAGAATAAAAAAAAGAAACAATCATCGACCATTGGTGATTAGAATTTGGGGCACATATCTTCTCATTATGTCGAGGATGCTAGGACTTTTCAAATACCACCATGAAATGTGATGTTTTGTGACTTGAATGCCCTGTGTGCTCTACCCGAACGGTGCGGGAGGCATTCATACAATGGCTTTGTTGTGCACACATTAAATTTTTTTTTCAATAATATTTAATATATATTAATTATAATAATGTCCCCGAATAATCTTTAAATTTACAACAAAATCAATGTAAAATAACAAAAAAAAAACACATTCATGAGAGAGTTATGTTGGTTTTGTCTTTAAGGACATAAAAGTAATTATATTATTCTAAAAAAATCAAAGAGACCAAAATGCCCCTACGTGTTAGGCATTATATTATTTACTATAAGGTCAAATTAATAATTTTACTGTGTAATAAAAAACAAAATAATTAATACAACCTCATACAATATGTAAAGATACTTATGTAATGGTGAAACAATAATATTATCCGGAATACATAATTGAGGCAGCCCTGTCATGTCACCATTCCAATAAATAATAAATAGTAAAAAGAGTATAATAATTTTTCATTCATCTTTAGCTTATTTTTTAATAAATAAAATAAATAATTCAGAAAAATAAGTTGCTATTCAATGTTTTTACAGATAAAAACTAAGAAAAATTATTATCCAAGTCCATATTAATGTCTATTTTTTATCCTGATTTAATTATTAGTTTTTTTTTTTTTAAAGAATCCTAAACGAAGCGATTTAAAAAACAAGAAGGTCCTGATCTCTCACCTAAATTGATATTGCACCATTGAAACCCAATTTTAAAAGACAGAAATGTCAGGGCTTTAAATTTATTTACCAATTAAAAGTTTGTGTCCAAAAGTAAAGCTTGAATTCGGATCTTAAGCCTAAATCAATCTATTAAATCATAAAAATAAAATACGAGTCTAAATTTCAATTATAAAAAGACCACAACAGTCCAGATATGAGCCTTAACCTCATACCCGCCTGTCACACTCGTTGCATCTAAAACATAAAAATCGAGCTCTTATGTTTTTTATTGTAGAAGTCTACGGAGAGAAAGTTGTTCGCGGTAAACAAAATAAAAAATAAATAAAAATTGAGAAAAATAAACAAATAATAATAACAACAAAACTCGAGAAAACTCCATTGTTGGAACAATGTGGTCTCATATTCTAGTTATAAAATAGACATAAAACAATATATAAGATTACAAATTACAGGCAAATAGCACACAGGTCAACACACATAGCTAGCCTTCATATGATCCTCAAACCTTTTATTTACTGTATTTTTTTATAAAAAAAATTACAGATAAAAAACAATTAGTCAATGATAGCCTTGTCGTTGATCAAAAGGTTACTCGTGAGTTTTTTCATAAAAATAAAAATTTATTTTATTATATTATCATCGATCACCTTGTTATTAATAAAAACCCGTTTGTTTTTATATTTTAAACGTATTTTAGTAAAGAAATTAATATATATATATATATATTTTAATTTTTTCAAATCGTTTTGATGTGCTAATATATAAAACATAAATTTAAAAAAATAAAAAAATCAATATATTTTAAATTTAAAAAACTTTGAAAACCATCATTATTATAATACCAAATAGACTTTAAGGATATGTTTAGAATGTTGCACTATTAAATTGAACAATATAAATGAAAATGTATTGGAATTGATTAAACATGTTAATAGATAAGATTGGACTGGACTATATTGGAATACACCAGAAAATATAAATATACGTGTCTTGTGTCCGGTGCACACTAGATAGGACACGACCAATTTATTGTTGTAAAAGTTCATTTTAGCCTTTGAAATTTTATCAGTATTTTTTATATATTTTATTTCTATGACACTTTAGTCTCTTTATTGGAAATATTCTAATTTTATGATTTGTATAATTTAACCCCTTCATAAAAAAGTGTTTGCAATTAAACCCCTACATTTAAATCTTCATTTTACAAAAACTTGGTCAAATTTTAATCTACCAAATTAAAAATAAATGAGTGATAAATAAATAAATAATAGTTGAAATGAAAAATTTAAGAAATAATAATTTTTATTCATGGTTCTGGTCAGGCTTGTTCCACCCTCCATGACATACAAGAAATTAATATTGATAAATTGTCTGATTTAAAGAGAATCACTTTAAAAATTACAACATAATAGATTTTAAATAAAACCTAAGATATGGATGGTTATCAAATTAAAAATAACTTAATTATCTTGTTTGGTATATTAGAAACTAGATAGTACATAGAAGGAGGCATAATTGTTGTGAGGCACAAGCACTAAAGAACGAAGGATCTTCTTGTGGTGGCTCGTGGAACTATTCCTGGTGCAAAAAAAGCTCAGTTCGGCGATGCCTGGATCGCCTTGATCGGATGATCAAAAGGGACCGACGTGTGTCATCGATGAAGGACAGAAGTGGCGGTGCTGGTGACGTTATCTCCAATCTCATTTTCTCTCTTTCTATTTGTTTTCCGGTGGACAGGCCTGGATTGCCAAGCCTTAAGCGTGGCGCGTCTAGGTCAAGTGCGCGACCCAACGTGCACGTTTAGGCCCTTTTCTCTTTTCCTTTCTTTGATTTTTTTTTCTCACTTTTTTCCTTTTTTCTTTGTATCTTCTTTTCACTTATTTTTTTTTCCTTTCTTTTTTGCTGATTGTTTTCTTTTCATGGGGGAAAATTAAACGATAACACAAACCATTCACGTTTCTTGTTATTAATATACTTTTGATCATTGTTGTGAGATTCATTGCTATTGTTTTCTAATGTCTCCTATTTCTAGCTTATTGATTAAAGGGATGTTTTGAGACGCGGTGTGGACCGTAGTTTTTTAAAAATTGAATTTTTTATTTAAAATGAAATTTTTTTTATGATTTTATTTTGACGTGCTGATGTCAAAAATAATTTTTAAATTTTTTTTTTGTTTTGATGCATTTCTAAGCAAAAAAATATTTTGGATTGTCACTGCTACCGCAATCTCAAACATACCAAAAAATGACTACTCGGTTATTTAAGAATAATTGAGGTAGTTTTTTAAAATATTTTTTGTTCGGAAAAATATTAAAATAATATTTTAATTTTTAAAATTTATTTTTTTATCATTAAAAAAATATATAAAAAAATAATTTAAAATAAAAACATTTAATTTCTTTTTTTAAAAAAAAAAAATTGAAACTCACTCTCGGTGAAGTGGATTCAAGTTTCTGTAGTTCAATTAATCATGCATGGGAGGAAAACTATCCGTTGTTGTGTACTTCAGAATTTCTCAGGTTATTGTGCAGTTCAGGAGTGTAGTTTAGCACCACCAATGCACATGAGACAAAATTATTAATTTGGGCGTGTAGAGTTTATGTATACATGAGACAAAATTATTAAGCTGTATTAAATAATTTTTAATTTTCAATTTTTTTATTTATTTTTAATATCAGTATATTAAAACCATAAAAAAATACTTAAAAAAACATAATTTTTTTTTAAAAAAAAAAACAGTTTGGAAAACATACTGAACCACGTTAAAATTACAAACACAAACGTTCAAGATAGTCAAAATTGTCCTCTTTGGATATAATATCACAGGAGGGAAGGATAGGTACTGGCTAAGAGATGCATTAAGCTTTATATGAATATCCCAAGAGACATTTGTCTAGAAAAATAACACCGGGAGATGTTAAAACGGGTAATGCAGCACTGAAACGATGAAGTCATTTCTTTTATTGTCGAAGGAAAAGAAACTTATTCCTTTTTTAAAAAATACATCAAGATTATAACTATTTTTCTATATTATCTAGAACTATAATTTATAATAGTCATATTAATATTTTTTACCTTTTTTGCTGTTATTTTTATTGTTTATATTATTTAAATTACCAATTAAACCAATAACTTAGGTCTCATATTTTTTTACCCTAGTATTTTTTTACATCGAAAAAAAATTACTCACCTTGCGACGGAGCACAGGCATCAAATCTTGTCGGAATGTTAAAAAACTCATTTATTAAAATGTATTTGATCATGCTGAAATTATATTTTTGAGATTATTAACAATTGTTTTTTTGTCTCCACTGTATATATAGTTCTTTTATTGTGCACCTAAGCAACGTGGATTCTCTCACATTTCATCATGGATTAGAGCCGTGAGTTTATTTTTTTTAATTATTATCAAACTTTTTATAGTGATTTGATTGTTTTATAACCAATAGCCAGATTGAAGATCAATTACTCCTCATTTGTTAATCCGGGTAAAATTAAAAGACATGCAATCAAAGTGAAAAACACAAAAAAACTAGATGGTCATTTCAAACTTGACTAGAAAATTAAATTTGATCCTTTTACTTTATAATTAACTTATTTTCAGACCCTTTAGTTTTTTTCAATATTCACTTTTGATCCATAACTTCATTTCTCTTATTTGTAAGTTATGGTTTGAGGTGGGAGAAAGAAAGTTATCAAATTTTGGTAAAAAAAAAAAAATCAATTAGACCCAAATTCTAACCATTAAAATAATCAATTTGTTTTATTCAACTAGAAAAGTTCAACTCGAGTGTTCTTTCACTCTCAATTACTTGAAAGAGTATATCTAACTTATGTAAATTTTTAGTTTTCAAGTTGATTTTTTCTTTTCGAACCTCTTGGATTATTTGAAGGAATTAATAGGTTTATTTATGTTTTCAGGGTGATTTTTTTTATTTTTAAATAAAAAAATGATTGAAAACTTAATTATCATTCCGCCCAACCTCAAAATATAAAATAAAACGATTACGAACGCTGCTTGCTTGGCGATACCAAACAGCCGTTAACTTCTGCCCCTTTCCGTACAAAACCAACAAGTTAAAATTAGGGTTTTTTCAATTTATTCCGATGTCTGCTCTTTTCCCTACCAAATAGTTATTAATTTTTTCCGGTGTCTGATCAGGGCTTGGTGAAACAAATGGACTGGGGTTTTGTACACAAAGCTTGGGAGAAATGGACTTCCATTAACGTCGGCTCTTCCACCGGTGAACCATTGAAGGCTGCTTTGCTTATTAACTATGATCCAAATGCACCATCTCGCTTGCTTTCTATCATGTAAGAGAAAAGAAATTATAATTTGAAACCCACAAATGATTTAGTTTTCTTATGTTTGTTAAAGTCTTGATTATGGCGTGGTGGTTTTAGTGCAGAACAAGAAGGTATCAATGCCGTTCCCACTGAAGTGAGCCAGTTTGTTGATTTTGTTAAAAGGAATAAACTTCATTCGGAGAACTTTACTATCGGGCAAAATCAATGTAAGTTTCGCTGTGGTTACTTACTGAAGGACTTTTATTGGTTACAAGTATAGTGAAGTGTTGATATTAGTGAATGCCGGGTTTTTTTTAGAAATCAAGTTTGTTTTTCTTGAATTTGGCAAAGAAATTTGTCTCAGTTAAGATCATGTGCTCTTATACTGCAGCCTGTAGCTCAATTTACGCAGCTTAGCAGAATTATTGAGGATATTTGGTTTTGTGTTTTTGACTTACCAAATGTGCACCTCCTCGCAAATGTACCGCATGGATGACTGATCGAACCTTAAAATGTGTTTTCAGAACATTTCTTTTCTGCCCTTTCAGAGTTTAGGCATTATCGACTGAATCAAATAGGATTTCTGCTTGCTTTTGTTGTGCATGGGATCAATAGATGTGTATTCTGCCTTCCCAGTACCTTTGTTTCCCATTATACAAGCAGGATTAGAAAAGAACATACCAATTACTCTTGTTTCTTGTATTTGGCAAAGAAGTAGACAGGTACACTTATAACCCTGTTATGTGTAATACTATAATTTCATAGACATTCTAGCAGTTACAAATGAGAACATTCAGTAGTTTCCAAGACAAACCAGAGTGAATTTTTTTTGTTATTTTTGTTTCAATAAAATTAAGGTTTTCTTTTGACTAGAATGATGAGAACAATCTTCAGTCAGAATTGTGATCTTCTAAAGTCAAAGTATGCTGTTCGTGCAAGTCATTGCAGCTTTCCTTGATGCTAGCATTTTTGCGGACCTGACTGCAATTGCTTGGAAAATGCTCTGTGCCTTGCATTCTTTATAACATCACACATCCCACTAATTTTGTCTTGCACCATATCATTGTACATTTTTTCTTGTTCTCTTTGTAATATTTATCTTACAGATCCTGAATTGGGTGGACAGATGTGGTTACATCCATTCATGAGAATTGTTTCTGTGCAAGGTCTCTGACTACATCAAAACCTGCTGGTGAAGGTGCCATCATCATGCAGACTTCAGCATTCCTCTTGGTTGCATTGTAATCCCCTTTCTGTTTGTTTTGATATTTTTAGTTTTGACTTTCATATTTGAACAGATTTGGGCTGCTAATGTGAAGAAGTTGAATTTCATCTTGTCTTTTCATTTTGTGAATATGGCACTGGCAGGTATGATGGATCAATTGGTGCAGCATCCCGTGCTATGGTGGCTGTTGATCAGTTTGCTTGGCAGCTTGGGCGAAGAAATCTGTAACTCATTTTCTACAATGGTACTAGTGTAAGTGTCCTGCCCTGTTAGAGGTTCCTTAAATGGGTTTTGGTTTTTATCTTGTAAATTTAGTTCCTGATGTTGTTGTTTGTCAGAATCTTTTATCATTGGCTTACTGAATCATTAAATGCAGGTGTTATCTGTGTCTAGTTGGTTATGTGGACTCCAAGTTTGTGACAGAAATCATTGTTACCCAGTTTCCTTCAAATCTGAGCACTGCTTTTTATTCTAAGTAATTACATCAGATCTCCTTCAAAGATTATCTCCATTCCGCAAGGTGACAATGGTAGAAATCGAAGATGTCAAAACTCTTGCTCCTTTTAATTTTTCTTGTGATGTACAGTAGGAAATGATGCTGTTTTTCTCGCATGCCTGGGTAAATTGGCATGTAAATAATTTGTTGAGCTGTTAGGTTGTAGCGCTGCTGGACAAGGCATGCTTATGCAAAGGTAAATTATGTGTTGGAAAGTTAGCTGGGTCCGTAGTGGTTTAACAGTGCCCAACTTTTGCTGCATCAATGACTACGGTTATGACTTCCCAGATGAGGAACTGTTGGGTTTCTCAGTAATGGAAACGATAATTTTTTTTTTTTAATCCCAAAGATTCTGTTAAACAGATATATAGTTATTTAAAGTTTAAGATTATCTGAATATTAGATTTCTTTTGTTTTGAATAATTGCTTCAAAGTTGGATTGTTATAAGCCACGAACCGTTTAATTGTCTGGCCTTCAACGATAATTCACATGGACCATCAATAAAAAATTTCTTAAACCCTTTTAAAAGAGGGGGATTACTATACTTTTGAGTGTTAGCTCTTTTTTTTTTTGTGTTTAGGTATTTCTGTATTGTACTTTTGTATTATCATCTAATGCATAGAAAATAAGAGACATGACTTTCTATTAATGTCAAAATATCAATTTGTCTCTTAAATAATATCACATAAATTATTTTATGTTAATTTTATAAATTATTCAATCAAGTCCTAACTTGATTGTTTCTAAGTCTAGAATTGTAATATCTTGTATTAATTATATTTTAGCTCTCAATTTCTAAAACTTATTTGCAATTAAGTCACTTGATTAATTATCTCATTTTAATTTTTAACAAGTGGTTTTTATGTGAGTGACCTATTAGGTTTCCTGATAAGTTGGTCCAAATATAATCATAATCCTAAATAAAATATGATTAAATAAATTAAACAATTAAATTTATTATCAATTCAACAATTATTTGATATATTTAAAGATCAGGTACAATATTTAGCGATGTGTCATGATTCCCTAAATATTAGGAAAGTCATAAATGAGTTGACTTAACCTAACAAGTTTCCTAGTGTAATTATTATCCTTTCATCAAGAATATTCTAATTTAGACATTATAACATGAAGTATGTATGTTTTGTTAAATCATTTTAGTTCTTAACACTATAGTGATTGAATCTTTAAATAAGATTTGAAAGTCTTTTCAAATTTCATTCTATATTAATTAGGGACTTTACAATCAATACTATTTGAAAACAAATGAAACACTTTTTAAAAAAAATTCATTTAGGGTGATGAATCATTTTATGATTACTAAAATATATTCATATATTTTATATTATATTCAATATTTGTCTGTTTGTTACATTTTATTAAGACAACATGTGGTTAGGATCAAAACATAACATTCTTTGTATAAAATAACTTAGTGATATCAAGTCAAACGATCACTTATACAATTATCACGTGAGCCTTTACATAGAAATAAGTGATCTCTTCGTATAGAATTCTTATGTGAGTCAATTCAGTTTACACATCATCTAACAAATCTCTGCATATTAGTTCCAAATATCCCTCATACCTCAATTTATGAGAAAAACTGTTTTTTTTCATAAAAAAATGAATATGATATGCATTAGTCTCAACAACTGTAATTAATATTTAATCTTAATAAAATATTAACTAAGAACATTTAGGAATAATACTTTGATGCAATATAAATCTTATAATTATAACAACTTTATATTTTTTATGCAAAGCATTTTTGTTACACGGACTTTATCTTTACTCTAGATTTACTAATCAAACATTAGATTCATTATTCAAATATGATTAAATATTAAAAATAAAGAAAACCTTTTATTCATAATAAATATATTTTACATGAATAAAATTAATACCATGTATAATCAACTAATTAGCTACAAATTATATTTACTAACAAGAACAACGTGCAATCCAAGATCCATTGCTTGGGGAGTGAAATGCTTATTCAGAATGCTAATTGGTGGAGAGACCATTGAAGTTTTGGTCAAATCCAACTACATCCCTGTCTTTTTTATTTATTTACTTTGGTTCCTCCTGTTAAACAATCCAAAGAATTAAAGAGAAATACAAAAATAAACAAGAATAAGAGATACAAAAATAATAATGGAGAAAGTTAGGGTTTCATTGATACTGCATAATGCAATTAAAATAATAAAAAGAAATAGGTTTAACCTAAATATAAAGAGATTATATATAGACTAAATAAAGGAAACTAAAAAGAAAATGTAAAGACTATTCTATCCTTAATAAACAATAAAAATAATAATCATATATTTCTTAACATCTCCCCTCAAACTCATGATCTGACAGCTACAAGTATCAAGAGTTTTCCAAGTAAAAAACAAAAACGAGAAATATAATGCAACTTGGTAAAAAAATCTATAATCTATAAAGAATAAGGAACATATGGCAAAGTAATGGTGTGATGCTTGAGATGATGACGAGTAAGATGACAATCGATTTCAATGTGCTTAGTTTGTTCATGAAAAATCGAGTTGTGAGCAATTTGAATAGAACTCTGGTTGTCACAATATATAGGAGTGAGATGAGAAAGCGAAACTCCCATATTTGCAAGTAACCAACGTAACCAAACAATCTCTTTGGTAATAGATGTCATAGCATGATATTCTGTCTCGGTTGAAGATTGAAAAATAATAGATTGTTTCTTGCTCTTCCAAGAAATAAGAGAATCACTAAAAAAAAATACGAAAGCCAGTAACAAACTTAGGATCTGTGAGATCACTTTTATGATCAGCATCATAATATACACATAACTTCAAGGAAGAGGTGAATGAAAGTAAAAGACTTTGAAAGACCGTATCTCGAAGATATTGCAAAATAGTAAGAACAATTACCCAATGAACAATAATAGGAGAAACAACAAACCAACTAACAACATGAACAACATAAGCAATATCTGAACGAGTAATAATGAGATACACCAAGCTTCCAACAACAGTACGGTATAAAGTAGGATTTGACAAAAGTAAATCATTACAAGAATAATACTTTGCTTTAACCTCAATGAGAGTATCTACAATCTTATTATCAGTAAGTCTAGCCCGTTTAGGAATATCTGCAAAATATTTTGACTGAGAAAGAAGATAACTTTTAGGTGAGTAGGCTACCTCAATACCTAAAAAATATCATAAAGAACTGAAATTTTTTATTTTAATCTATCTAGCTAACTTTGTCTTCAAAACTAAAATACCATCAATATCATCACTAATAATAATCAACAAACAAAGAAAATCAGGATGCAAAAGAAAGAAAAATGAAATACCAAATTGCAGAAATAAAGGGAAACAAAATATCATATTGCATAAACTGAACGAATACCTTCTCGAAATTGTTCAGTCACTTCACACAAGAACTTGTGAAAGCTGTGTTTGAGATTAAGTCTCATTCCATAAAACCTGGCTTTGATACCATGTTAAACAATCCACATAAATAAAGAGAAATACAAAAACGAGAAAGGAGGAAGCTAGAGTTTTATTGATATTGTATAATGCAATTAAAATAATCAAAAGAAATATGTTTAACCTAAATACAAAGAGACTATATATATGCTAAACAAAAGAAACTAAAAAGAAAATACAAAGACTATTCTATCCTTAACAAACAACAAAACAAAATAACCATATATTTATTAACATCTTCTACTATTATGTCAATGCAATATATCATCTTCATTAGGGTTCCTTGAGCTACCATCATTGAAAATTGAGATGTAATAACCACATATGCGAATGCCACATGCTATTTAACAGAGTTTAATATATGAAAGTCTAAGGAACTTTAATGAAGACGATGTAGTGGTGTATTGCTTTGACATATGATAGTCCAGTGGATCAAAGTTACGAAATTAAAAAGTCAAAGGTTTAATCAATAGTTCATGTTCATGGTTTTCTAAACCAATTAACCTATTTAAAAGTCATTTTCTCAATCTAGTAATGTCTCTGCCACTATGGTTTGAGTAAGAGGAAAAAAATTATTTTTTTTTTATCAAAACATTATTGTTTCAAACTTTTTTTTTATTTTAAAAAGTCAAAACTTAAATTAATCCAAGTTAATTGAGTTAGGTCAATGCCATCAAATATAATGTGTTAAGAGGATCTCAAATGCAGATGCTAAATCTCTAATGCATATGCTAAATGAAAAGGCTAAAATTAAATAAATAAAATATTATTTTAGTTTTTCAATGCTTATTTTACATGTTTCAAGAAAAAGTGTTTTACAATAATTGCTTATCTAAGTCATATTGTTCTTAATGTCTTCCAGTTTCTTTTGGTAATGGACCTTAAGGTGAGCCCTCTCTTTATTTTTTATCCTTTTACGAAGTCTAGTATTGTAGATTATGACAGATGATTTATATTTCAAATATCTGTTATACACATTCCATAATTTATAAAAGTAAATGTATTTTTAAATAAAAATCATTTTAAAAAAACAATTGTTAAAATATTCTTAAAAAAATTTAGCACCACAAAATCAAAACTTGTGGCAGTTGAATTCTATAATTTAAAATGCCTTAGTAACAAAGTGCCTTTTCATTAAACATATTATAATATCTTTAAATATGAAGTTACTTGTAGAATATTTGTTTTTGTAGTCTTAAAAATCTTAATTTTTTTTTAATTTTTTTTTTCTAATATTTTAATTTGATAATATTAAAAATAGAATTTTAAAAAATAAAAAAATATTATTTTAATATATTTTTAAATAATTATTTTTTAAAAAACAAGATATTATAATTACAAATGCTACCTACCACAAAAAAAACCTATCATTCCCACCCCCCCTCTCTCTCTATCTCTCAAAAATTGAAAATAATAAATAAATATAAAAGAAGCCCCATCATTCCCACGTGGCTTCCCGTCAAACACTTTATACCCAAAATACCGCATGCAAATCAGTAAAGGAGCCCATGTTCCTTCACCTTTGTCCTCTCTCTCTCCTTTCAAAATGCACAGTCAAGAGACTCAAGACCCTCGCTGAAACGCACACAGACACGCACTTCCTTGAAAAACCAGTCTACTTCCCCACTCTCTCTGCAAGTAGTTACTTTGTCTCATTCCCGCATCTAATTTCGATCAACATTTTCATTTTCAATTGCCCTTTACTAACAAATATTAGTATAATCACTCAAAAAACAGAACCATATGTGATTTTCACTATTTCTCTCTCTTTAGATCTACAAATTTTTAAAAGATCGAAACTTACAATAACCCATTTCATTTTTTTATACAAATTTAAAATCCCACTTCACCAAACTCTCATTAGTTTCCTGTAAATGTAATGCCTCTCGGTTTGAGATCTGAAAGGTTGAAGCTTCGAGGGGCCAGTGATGTAATTCGGGTGGCATTTTGTTGTGAGTGATATTTAAGAGGAGAGATGGGATCCAGTGGAAGCAAGGCATATCGTGGTGGTGCATCGTCGTCGTCATCATCAAGTGGAAGTGGACGGAAGGGAAAATCTAAAGGGAGGAGTAAGGTTTTCCAGTCTTCTTGTTTGGGTACTCCTTGTGGATCTCGCGATAGTACCAGTGGTGACCGTGTCAGTCGCTCTATCATTGCTCCATCTTTGACTTATTTGGTTGTCTTACTTTTAGTTTTCTCAATTTTAATGCAGTTTAGTTCTTCTGGTTATTCACTCACTCGTATGCAATGTCAATGGAAAATGCATGTTTTCTTTTCTCGAATCGTGGAAAATGTGTTAACGTAACTTTTTAGGACTTGTGTTTATTAAGTATCATCATTGTTATTGTTATGATGCTATCATTGATTTGTAAGAATGATGTGAGAGTTTATTGGTTATAGGTTTTTGAAGGACTAAAGTTGTTTTACCCATGCTCTTTCAGGTTTGTGATGGTGGGAATAAAGAAAATTGTGAAGGAAATGCTTCATCTACTAACCGGAATGAAATAGACTCCGATGAGGTTAAAATTGAGTGTTATGGAAACGTTAAAGTGGAGCAATCTGATAAAACGCCCTGCATATCGTCGGATGTTGAGCTCGATGAATGGAATCAAGCAAGTATCACAAACACTTCCTCTAGAACAGGTAGCAGCTCTGCTCGAGCTGCTGCTCCTACACAGTCATCGACCTTTCCAAGTCGGCTTCTTTCTCGCTTGAGTTTTATTCCCGGTAATGTGAGTTTTAGGTTGAGCAGAGCAGTGAGTTTAGGGTCGTCAAGGGCATATCACACTCATTCAACTGGTCCCAGAATGTTTGATGGTGAAGATGAGATTCGCCATCATCCACAGTCTGCCAATTCTGTTGTTGATGGAAATGGAAATGAAATACAACAAATTAGTGATTTATTGGCTACATCCCTGGTGAGTAGAACTGCACATCATCATGAAGATACGGCTGCTGGTTTGCAGTTGCATAGTCAAGCACCTGATCTCTTGGACAACATGCAAGAAAACCAGAATATTTTTTCAATTCGCAATTCAGGAAGAGATGGAGGTGGAAATAGAGTGGAGGTTGATGCAAACTTACGTTCTCCTAGAATGTTCAATGACATGGATGGGATTGAGACTAGACTTTCCGATAGGCGAATTGGAGCACGAGAACCTGCTGAGCGTAATGTTCGTTTTAGCCGAACCTTAAGTGTTGGAAGACTTCGTGATAGAGTTCTTCGTCGGTCATCACTACCGGAACTTACATTTTGTCCCTTGCAACAAGAGAGAGAAATGAGAGGTTCTAGCCAGGGTAGTGGGAGACAGGCAGTGGGTGGGGAGATGAGGGTGTCAGAATCTGAAGGGAATACTCTAACCTCCACAACTGCACTGGGTTATCCTCCATCTGGCATGTCTAGCTCACTGTTCAGCATTCAAGATCATGAGGTGGAAACCTCTAGAACAAGAGAAGCCAGGTATCGTGACTTGCTAGAGCATAGATCAAATTTCCTTGAACGGAGGAGAAGAATACGATCTCAGGTATGTATATTCCCTATACTTTATAATTATTGAAAGTTTCCATAGGACATATTTTCATCTAAAGAACACATTGTGCATGGCTTGTAACTTTTTAGGTTGAACATTGAGTATTATATATGTTGTTGAACAGTATGTGGTGAAGTAGTGGATGCTTTCTACATGTAGAGCAGACCATTTGATGGTCTTGTTTGGGATTGACTTGGGTCAAAGCCATTCCTGTTGCTTATATAAAATTAACATTTCCTGCATTGTGCTTACCTGCTGTTGGAACAGTTTTCACCTGAAAGGCAATAAAAGGGACCCATCTATATCTGGGCTAAATCTCATGTCTCATTCAGCCTTGCTTTCCTTTGTACTTTCTTACCTTTCCAGTGCTTGAAATTGAACAAATTACTGACCATCGCATCGAAGGGTTTAGGTTCGCGCTCTTCAGAGGTTGGGAAGCCGTTTCGAAAACCTCTCTGGACATGAGAGGTCTTGTATTTTATCCGGTCAACACAGAACAGGTCGCTGTACATGTCGTGTAAATAATCGAGATGCAAACTTAAATGATGACACAAGTGCTAGGGCTAGCATATCAAGAATTGTCATGTTAGCTGAAGCTCTATTTGAGGTAATAGACCGTTAGCTTTGTGCTGTTTATCCTCCAGTTTTTATCTCCATTTTTTTCTCCTTTTTTATTTAGATCTTTGTAAGCCGAATCTTTCATACTGTATAATCAGGTTCTGGATGAAATTCACCAGCAATCAGTTGTATTATCCTCTCTTCCTTCCATGTCTTCACTTGGATCTGTACCCGCTCCTAATGAAATAGTGGAATCTTTGCCAGTTAAATTATATGCCAAGTCCCAGAAACATCAGAATGAGGATACAGCTCAGTAAGTAGCCATATTTGCTGATCAGATTTTAGTGTATTATATTTCTCAGATGGAAGTGACTAAATTTTTGTTTGAAAAGCTCAAATACAACAATGAATGTGTATCTATGTATGTATAGGGTTTTTAAGTGCAAATAATTTGTATTCCTGGCTTCTGATTTTACATCAAGGCCAATATAGTGAAGGTTCTGTGTAGATACATTTTAGGGTTGGCAGTTGACAGTGAGGATTTCTATATATTTCCTCAATCGACGAACTTTAAGGTAACTGCTTGTATCACCTACATCTAGAAAAATTGCAATCTGGTTAACTGCTGGTGAAAAATTCTACAAAGACTGCTTCGGATCAAGTATCTAAAGTGCCTGCCAGGCTCTGAGCTTACCTTCACAAAATGAGAAATCCCATTGCCGCTGTTAGTCTAATACCTTGGGAACCATATCTCCTGTTATCTCCTCCATGTGGTAACTTAAATCTCCCCAATCTTCCTAATCAGCCTGCTGTCCCAGTAATTAAGCACTGATTTTCTCCTGTTTCAATGTTGCCAATATTAAGTCTTTTGCACTCTAATAGGAACCCTGCAACCTGATTTGAATGTTCCATTGAATAAATGCCTTGAAGGGATGCCTTGTTTATTCTTATCCTCCACTTTGCAACTTGTGGATTTCACACATGTTCCATGTCTGATTGTGTTGACATGGTCACGCAGGTGTCTTGAGGAAATTGCCAACTCTGAGCAATGTATTGTGATAACATATATAATTGCTTCTCCATTTCCTCAAATCTTCTATTCTACATGCAGGCAGCTACATTGAAACCATCTAATGTATTATATAGTTAAGCAGTTGACATATTCAGTGTACAGTTAGTTACCTTCATATTAAGTACCACATAAAGCTCACTTCAATAAAGTTTGTGATCTTCTTCTTCTTCTTCTTCTTGTCATGAAAAGGTGTCATATTGTGTGTAAGAATTATTTTTTATTATCCGCAGTCTTTTGTGTAAGTTTTTAATGCTTGTTCCAGGTTAGAAGGTTCACCGAGCAGTGTTTCTTCCTTCTGTTTTCATAATCTTGTTATTTTCATTACATTGTTGTATGCTTTTCTTATCCAAGTCAATGAAGTTTGATTGAATTTTTATATTGCATCACTGTCTCTTTATCATGATTATCTTTTTACTTATGCTCCTCTCCCTTTTTTCCATTTAAATAACAGATGTTACATATGCCTTGTGGAATATGAGGAAGGAGACAGCATGCGAGTGTTGCCTTGCCATCATGAATTCCACAGAACATGTGTAGACAAGTGGCTTAAGGAGATTCACAGGTATTCTTTTTGAACCCTGAATTTTTAACTAACAGCCTATAAATACATGCATCTACACATGCATGTTTAAAATAAACTCTTTTTGTTGTGAAACTACACAATTCTTATTTGTTCCTGCTTAATTTTTTTTTTTTTTTGGTAATGTTAAAGGACAACTCTGCAGAAAATTTGAGATTGTCAAATTTGTATTTGCAGTACACATGACTCACATGTTGGGTCACTGACTAGTGATGCTAATATAAGTTGATAAAACTGACTGAAGGTTACACAATGTTGACTAGAATGCGAAGCACAACTATCAGAATGGCTCCAAAATTTCGTTTGTTGCCAGATCAGAGCAACTATTCAGAACTCCCAGTGTATTTTCACTCTTTGCTACATTGATGTGGGGTCCTTGTCTATTGTAAGTAGGTCCCAAATGATCTAACAGAGGGTGCACTTCACTGGAAGCGCTACATAATTCCTCATATCATAAGGCTTATCAAATTTGTGTCATCAGACTGTCTTGTTGAATCACTAGAAATCTTAAAATGGACCTGGGCTTTTGGGTTTTTCTGGGTGCTGTGAGTTCTGCGTGTCTTTCAAATATGCAGCCACAGATTTTTTGTTGGTATTTGCTTGATAGCAACCTCGAGGTTGGCCTGATTTATATCTTTGCTGGCGTTTTTTTTTATATCCAATGGCTTGCCTGACTTGTATAATTGAGTGCAAATTGTAACTCGTAAGAGGAAATTTGTTACTAACATGACAACACCGGGTCTTAAAAGTCACAACTCATAACCACTGGCTGTCCCCATGAGAACATTGTTATGCAGATTAAATGCTTTGCATGCTAGCTGCTGGTATAATGTCAGATTGCTCCCTCTTCTTTTAAGTTTTAATGTTATTTTGGCAGTGTATTATCTAGTCGTTTGCCTTACTTTTTAATGGTTTGCAGGGTATGTCCACTTTGTCGTGGTGATATTTGTAGATCTGAATCATCGCCTGCTGAAAACTAAGGCGACCAGTTTACAAGCAGCTACCTGATGACCTCAGGAACTCCTGCCATCACCAAGTTCTCCAGCATGACAAATGTCTCAAAAGTTCAGTCCTTTTCTTACAGCACAGGTGATTTTTCTGTGGTTTCAGTGCAAGCTGATTAACGTTAAATTCTGGCTGAAATGGACTGAACCATGGTTTGAGGTGGTCGGCTGTATGTGGGGTAGAATTTTTGCTCATTCCATTTTTTTTCATTTGGCCTAGAAACCCAAATGATATATTCAGCAAAGAGGCTCTTTTATCAGATTGAAAACATCAAGCATCTAATATCAGTCCTTCCATTATTTTGGTGCTTATTCTCACAGGGATCCAACTTGTAACGATTTCTCTTCACCACCGTGTATTTTATTTTCGAAAGTAATACAAAATTTGATGATCCCAGTATTTGATTCAATCAGATATCTTCTCCATGAAGGTTATGAAACCAATAGATTTTCAATCTCGGACTCTGGAGCTCCCAATCCTTCTAGTTCCATCTTAAGCCTAATTAGTCTAATTTTTATGGTTAACTCTAAAAATCCCACAAAATGGATCCTAATCCCTTCAGCCACTGAACTCTTAACACCATATCACACCCTCCTAGCTAGATTACGAGGGCCTCTATTTCTATTCCATAATCTTTACCCCTACGGATGACTGCGATAAAATTTCCAACCTAGCCTTCTTAGTTATGCTTGGGAAGAGAAAATCACGAGTGCTCCTTGTATCAATAACAAAAACGAGGAAGTGACTGTTAATCCTTGCCTTCACCCTCATCGTTTTAGGGTTTAAGCCTCCCACCATTGCATGTGATGAAATCTCTAATTGTATTTGTATGGCCTTCACAAACAACTCATAACTGGTCAATGCTCTCGTCTCCTCCATTTCCTGAAACCACGTTATCGCCCTCCCCTCCATGTGAAAGCTTGCCATGAATAACATATGATGTGTTATGATAATTGAGAAAAGGGCTAGATTTATATTCCCAACTCATGAGATTATCGCAGTTAAATTGTGGGAAATCTAACATCACTGGTCTCAATTGAATCTGTTGCTGGTCTTTTGGTGGCTCGGTCTCATTCAATAAATTGGTTGTTCCTCCTCTTGCTGATGATCCAAGTTGGTTACGGTTTCAATAATCGGAACATTCGGTTCCATCGAATATTGCAAACCAAGGAAAACCTAGCTGTGATACCAAATTGGAATAAATCTCAAATTGAATTAAGGATAATAATGAAAATTTATTGAATTCAAGGATTGGATTAGAAATAGAAAAAAGGATTCAATTGGCTATAACTAAGGACTCAATTAAATAACACCTAGAATTTCTAGGTTGATTCAAGGTATTATAGGCCTCTAAGAACTAACTAGATAGTTTTACAACAAAGAAAAACGATCCCAGACCATGTTGGAATTATGGGTATAATTTTCTCCCTAATAAGAAAACGTCTTTCATCCCCTTTCCAAGTGCCCCTTCCTAAATATAGCCCTCCTTCATCCTAATGATCCATCCACCCTTCATTTCTTTTGAATATTTAAGGAGTGTTTGGACGGTGGTAAAATTTGATTTTTAAAAAGTTTTTTTATTTAAAAAATATTTTTTTATTTTTTAAAATTTATTTTTAACAAATCAATGAAAAGTCTTTCATTCTTACAAGAAGACAAAAGGACTTTGAGCTTTTCTTGCTGTTCCTTCTTTGTTGTCGGCCACCATGTAACATGGGCCCTTTACATAACAATATATTATTACTTAGAAGCCCAACATAAAATAAATAAAAATAAAGCCCAACTCCAAATTGCCCAACAAACAAACAAAGAAAAATATAAAGCAGACAAGTTGCAGAGAATGCTTCGCCTTGCCTGAGAAAGAAACAAACAAACGCCATGAGCCAAAACTGTAATAAAAAAATAAAAAAATAGAAAACAATACCAAACCAAACCTTCTTCAGCTCTAAAATCTACACAGAGACTGGCTCCAAATGTAAAAAAAATGAACACAAACAACAGTAATCAAGATCTCCTAATCAACCCTCAGCAAACCCAAATTCCCCAACCCGACCCGTATTCTCACCTACCCCACCCCGTCCAACCAGGCCCTAGCCCTCACCCTCACCCTCAAACCCGCCGTCCACGAGGCTTCGCCGCCACTGCCGCCGCAGCTGCATCAGCTGATAACACCTCCGCTGTTTCATCTCCCAATGCCTCGGGTAAAGGTAAGAGAGAGAGAGAGAAAGAAAAGGAGAGAACCAAGCTTCGGGAACGACACCGTCGTGCTATTACAAGTAGAATGCTCACTGGTCTTAGACAATACGGTAATTTCCCTCTCCCTGCGCGTGCTGATATGAATGATGTTCTCG
Organism: Populus trichocarpa; assembly: GCF_000002775.5. Lineage (NCBI taxonomy): Eukaryota > Viridiplantae > Streptophyta > Magnoliopsida > Malpighiales > Salicaceae > Populus > Populus trichocarpa. The sequence continues at coordinate 12,953,841 of NC_037287.2, read as the reverse complement.
CTGCTTTAGCGCGTGAGGCTGGTTGGACTGTTGAAACGGATGGCACCACTTATCGCCAATCGCCTCCTCCTTCACATACGGTTAGTATGCTAGTCGTTTGCTTGAATTAGGGTTTCGTGATGTTGAAAATTAGGGTTTTGATTGATAATTTGTAATTAATGTGTTTGAAAAGGGATCATTTGGAGTGAGGCCAGTGGAAAGTCCATTGCTAAAGAATTGTGCGGTGAAAGAGTGTCAGCCGTCGGTTCTTAGAATTGATGAGAGCTTGTCACCGGGGTCGCTTGATTCGATGGTGATTAGTGAGAGAGAGAATTCGAGGAATGAGAAGTACACAAGTACGAGTCCCATTAATTCTGTCATTGAATGCTTGGATGCTGATCAGGTAATTGATTGATTTATTGAATTTGATGTTATCGGAATATGTTTGTTTGATAGTGTGGTTGATTGTTGGGTGTGTTTGTGGTGCAGCTTATACAAGATGTTCATTCTGGCATGCACCAAAACGATTTCACGGAGAATTCTTATGTCCCTGTTTATGTAATGCTTGCAGTAAGTGTCTGGTTTGATTTGAATTGTTGATGCAGTGGCATTTATTTGTTCGTGTCATTTTTTTTTTTAACATTTTGTGCAAGGATTGGCTCTCTCTTTTGTGTTGATCTTCTAATGTTTTCCGTGGATGCTGATTTGTTGAATCATGGTAGCAGAATGGGTTTATCAACAATTGCTGCCAGTTGATTGACCCACAAGGAGTCAGACAGGAGTTAAGTCACATGAAGTCTTTAGATGTGGATGGTGTGGTTGTGGAGTGCTGGTGGGGAGTTGTTGAAGCATGGAGTCCTCAGAAGTATGCGTGGTCTGGCTATAGGGAATTGTTTAACATTATCCAAGAATTCAAGTTGAAGTTGCAGGTGAGTTCTAATGATTTATTTGACTTGTATGTGTGTGTACTACAATAAAAAAAAGAAAGATTAACAGATACTTAATCATTCCATTCTGGTTCTTTTAACATGTATTTTTATCCTTTCCCCAGCAAAAGTGATCTTATATGTTTTTGTCAAAATGGAATGGACCTGTTATTTTGGTTGGAAACTGGAATCTAATGGAGACCATCATAAAGCATGAAACTTTCATCAAAATAACATTCATCGATAAATTGCTTATTCTATATGATCATGATTTTCTTAAACTCCATTTTTAAACAAATAGTTTTTTCCACTATGGCAAAGCATGGCTTTGAGGACCTTTCTGGTGCATGCATCAATTCTTTCCTTGAATTCTTATGCTCCTTTGTTTTTCTTATGAGAATATGTATTTATTTTATCAGAAACTTTCTTCACTGGTTTCCTCATTAAATGCCCTGTTCTTATATGGAAAACACCTTTCTGCTGGTTGTTGAATGGTATTTAAATCTCAAACCTGTCTTAAATCTTGAAGGTTGTAATGGCATTTCATGAATATGGAGGAACTGACTCTGGCGATGTTTTGATCTCCCTCCCCCAATGGGTTTTAGAAATTGGGAAAGATAACCAGGACATATTTTTCACAGATCGTGAAGGAAGGAGGAACACTGAATGTCTATCTTGGGGCATTGACAAAGAGCGAGTTCTAAAGGGAAGAACTGGTATAGAGGTATATATAAAAAAATTTCCATGTAGCCACCAACATCTCTTTTTTTTTTTCATGGTGTTTTCTTCTAGCATTTATTACATTATTGTCTCTAGGTATATATAAAAAAATTTCCATGCAGCCACCAACATCTCTCTTTTTTTTCATGGTGTTTTCTTCTAGCATCTATTACATTATTGTCTCTATACTTCTCTTATTCCTCTTGCCACTGTTGCTGTCTCTCTCTCAAAATAGTAATTATAAAATGTAGGCTTTTAGTAATAGAACCTAATGTTGTGCTATCAACACTACCTTAGGTCGTGTGATGCAAAATAATGCATTTTCATGTTAGAGTAGGAGGTTGTTCTTTTACTTTTCTGCTAACTTGATGAAGCTAACTAGATTTCATCGTTTCTAGTTCTATGAGGGAGTGATAGGATAGGCATAACTTATGTGAAAAGAGTAAAGAAATAGAAAGGTTTGGAAGAAAGACTTTAAGGCATGCTTTCATCAGCCTTTTAGCTCTATGCTGAGTACGCCAAACTCAAGTCATTGAACATACTTTCTGTACCTTATGGCGCCTGCACAGTTTATTTTATTTTTATTTCATATTGTGATTCTTAATTATATGCAGGTTTATTTTGACTTCATGAGAAGCTTCCGGACGGAGTTTAATGACTTGTTCACAGAGGGCCTTATTACTGCTATTGAAATTGGACTTGGACCGTCTGGGGAACTGAAGTATCCATCCTTTTCAGAAAGGATAGGATGGAGGTATCCTGGTATCGGTGAGTTTCAGGTATCTTTTTATGTTAACCCATGATATGCATGTCTCTCTCCTGTGCTGTATTTGTTTGAAGTTCATTGCAAAGCTTTTGATTTTTAGTGGTTCTTGTACATTGACTGTAATGGAAAATTGGCTGGAGAAATTTTATCTTGTGATTTTTCTACTGCTTGAAGTCTATCTTTATTGTGTATTTAGAACTGAATCTTTGTCATATTGAATGGGATCGGATTCTAAGTTTGATTCATCCACCAATACTGATGGAAAATAAACATGAAGGCTGTATGTGTTATGCAGGTTTGTTGTGCTGATGACAACCTACGGTTCTGAAAAATGAAGAAAAAAATTTAAAACCTTCTTTAGTTTATTTTTGGTAAAGTGAAAGTGGTTTTGGGTTTTGTCTCATGCAATTGGTTATGTGCTATTTGATAATCCTTCTTTAGAAAATATATCAGCTTATCAGCAGCCTCATTGTCTGTAAGAGACTTGATCCTTAAGAGTACTTACTCTTATGCAACCACCAGCCTGTGAGCTATCAGCATTTCATTGGTTGCCTTCAAGTATTCATGTTGGAGTTACCTACTTATATTGTTTATTTAAAGTATAGCAGTATAGTTTTTAATTTTGGGATGTAGTTCTGAAAGAAGAATATATCCAACTTTAGCTAGTGCTGCATCATGGATGCCATATTCTGTTAATATGCGATGTTCTTGCTTGGAAACCCTAGCTTGATGTTGTGCATTGTTTGTCTATTTTGCTCCTTATATTCTTGCTCTTTATTACTGGTTCTTCTATTGTATATGGTTTCAATATAGTTTGATTTTAGTTGATGTTCATCGTGCATGACCAATGCTGATTGCTTCTGTACAGTGCTATGATAAATATTCACAACAAAATCTTCGCAAAGCAGCTAAATTGCGTGGACATTCATTTTGGGCTAGGGGGCCTGATAATGCTGGTCAGTATAATTCAAGGCCACATGAAACTGGATTCTTCTGTGAACGAGGTGATTATGATAGCTACTTTGGTCGCTTTTTCCTCCATTGGTATTCCCAGTCACTGATAGACCATGCCGATAATGTTTTGTCTCTCGCAAGCTTTGCATTTGAGGATACAAAAATCATCATCAAGGTTTGTGCATTTAGAACTTCTTGAACTGGATTTTAGAATGATTTTGTACTATTGTTAGGAATGCTAGTCTTTTACTAATCCACTTAAAAGATAGTTATGATCCAAATCCTAGAGAAATCCATGGTCCATGTTGGTATACTGATTCACTTTCTTCCTTCCCCTTCTTTAGTTATTCCAATCCAAACTTTTTTAAGTGTTGTAACAAAAAAAAAAGATATTTTGCAATTGACACGAGACCTAATACCTGATTCTAATAAGTATTGTTCTTAATTAGAAATTTACAATTGAAAAAAATTATATTCTATTTCTAACTAATAGAAATTGAATATTTTTTAGACTCTAGATACTATTTAGAAATAGGTAAATGAATAAAATAATTTCCACAATCTGCCCAGCTTGCTTTGTCACGTCACCTGCATGGTGATACAATTGCTACTGCCACCGTCATCATGCTCCACCGCTTTCAGTGTCACTGATGGTATTCCACTTCTATTATGCCCTGGATCAATTCTAGATGCATCCAAAGAGATGCTCAAATCCTTTCTCATTGGGTTGGGGACACTGGGGCGGGTTGAGATATATGCTATCTTGAACAATTTTAGCACCAAAAAATTTAATAAACTGTATAACGAACCATGAGCCCACAAATCAAATTAAGCTGAGACAATGTGCCAAAACTTGTTCACCTTGATCTTTCATCTCCTCTGTAAATTGTCAACAACTAGACTCCTCTCCAATCTGCCTTGCCAAAAAAGCAAAGCTGGTAGAGAATTTGTCCTTCGTTCATTGCACTTTGGTTTTGATGGGGCTCTGTATTAAGGTTTAACACTGACTTCATGTTTATCTGTATCTTGCATTTTCATATAAATCCAGACAGCTTTCTCACCATAAATTTGTCTCCTTTTCATTTTATCTCTCATTTGTCATACAAAACCTCAGAGTCCTCCCGGGAACTGCAATTGCAAAATCATTTAGGTCTCAGTTTTCTTATGACAACAGGACCTCGCACAAGTCTCTGCCCGCCACCAACCTGGCCATCCTGCCTTATTTTCCATCCCAGAAAAACACATTTTTTTAGCCTTGATAAACACAGCTCCCGAGCTTCCTCGTTCTGGTATACCAATTTGTCTGGTTTGATTAACAACACTTATAGGATTGATACATTTCACTGACATGTTTGTTGGGCAGCCCTGGCCAACTGGATTAGTGTTTTTGTAAGTTTATGTTGTGTGTGGGATTTAACTACACTTTCATTTCCAGCTGGTTGATCACAAATGGTAGATTTTGGAGATGATTTTTTTATGCATTTTAGAACTCTAATCAAGTGGATAGTGGATTTGGAGGTGGTTTATGTGAAAAAAATGAATCTATATTGTCTTCTATCCAAACTAACATATGGTTTCTTATGAACTTCAATCACGTTGATGCATGTGCAGGTTCCTGCAGTTTATTGGTGGTACAGGACAGCAAGCCATGCAGCAGAGCTAACAGCAGGATACTATAACCCGACAAACCAGGACGGATATTCTCCAGTTTTTGAGGTTTTGAAGAAACACTCGGTGATAATGAAGTTTGTCTGCTCAGGATTGCCACTTTCAGGTTTTGAGAATGACGAAGCACTTGTTGATCCAGAAGGCTTGAGTTGGCAGGTGATGTTGTTTGTGGGATCCCTTAACTTGGTTTATTCCTCAGGCTATTTAGTATCTTGGATATTCTTAGCAACTTTTGGCTCATGTTCATGAACTGCTTTAGTTACTTCTATGCGTTTGAAGGAGTTGATGAACTGTCATTTGTTCCCACAGATTCTGAATTCTGCTTGGGACCGAGGATTGACAGTGGCTGGTGTAAATATGCTTGCCTGTTATGACAGAGAAGGGTATAGGAGAGTGGTTGAGATGGCAAAGCCAAGGAATGATCCCGACCACCATCACTTTTCATTTTTCGTGTATCAACAGCCATCAGCTTTAGCTCAAGGAACAATTTGCTTTCCAGAGTTGGATTACTTTATCAAATGCATGCATGGTAAGAAAAGCAAAGCTATTACTGTTGCTCAAAAACTTAGTCAATGGGGTGGTCAGACAGTCCATTGCAAAAAAGTTGCTTCTCTTTATCTTCTGCCTCCATCCATGTAATTTGATTCCTGTATAGAAGAAGATCGCTCGTGTCTTGAAAGCTAATAATGTTCAATCTCTCTTGATTTGTCAGTAACTGAATCAATTTTTTTGAGAAACAACACATTGCTTGGTAATTAATTAAGAAGAGAAATGCCAAACCTTTAATATGAAGAACATCGCTCACATCATGTCAATATTTACTCCAAGTTCATATGGAGATTTTTATTTTTTCATTTATTTTTTCCAGCCCTTTGTAATGTTAAATCCTAATTCAATATCTGCAGGTGAGATAACGGGTGATCTAGTATCCTGATGGGGTGAGGATTTTTCTCTTCGGTAGTGTGAGCACAGCCGCTAGTTTCAACTGCAGGCTGTAGGTCAGATGATGGTAGTATGCAGGGCATAAAAGCACAACTGCGGTTCGAAGCACAGAATTCTGTAAGATTACTTTGAAGTCTTTGTAAATTATGCTATCTTGGTCTGCCTGTGAAAGCAGGACAGAGTCTCTTAGGCGGGCATGAGGATAATCTTAATTTAAGATTTTGCATTTTGTTCATGGAATCAGAAATGCAAGTAATGAGATCCCCAAAATTCATCAACGCAATGTATTTTTTATGCTACGATTCCCATGGTTTCTTTTTTTTAATTACTGTTTTTCCCTACTTAACTTTGATTCCCATGTGATTAATACGGCTATAAACCCAGGGTAAAATTTAGAAGAAAATGATAAATAAAACAGAACGAGTTCGATAAATGAACTTGATTTGAATTGGAATATAACAATAGAGTTCTGCTTTTGAAATTCCAGTAGTTTGAAAATATGCGGTACACGAGAAGTGAAACTGGAGCTGTTATTGTACGCTTTGCAAGTTTAACTTTATAAAATTAGATAAAAAGAAAAGAAAGAAAATCTCTTCTGCCCAAAAACCCTGAATAGCATAAGAGAAGAGCTGGTCTTGGATGCTGTCATTCTTCCTCTCGACAGCTTGAGTGGGTTCTCAATCTTGAGTGAGCTAGGCTCCTCGTGAGTTTTCGGATGTCGTGACAGTGGGTGCTATCAATGTTTGACAATAAGATAGATAGATAGAAAATATAAATCAAGAAATTAATGATATGAAGAAATAAATGTCTCATACAAAACTTTTCAATATAAAGATGAAATCACTGAACGGTAAACGGTAGAAAATACACAAGAATTTAGTAATAATTTGGTTGTTTCCATCACATTAACTTCCCTATCAATAAAACTCAAAACTCCAGGTTAAATGTAACTGAAATTCAAGAAGGAAGCACACAATATGACTTTAGAAAACTCAAGAATTTTCTCACCTCTTCAAACATTTCTCCTATCTAGTTGATATTTAGCATGGTACACCTCTTCAAACATTTCTAAAATATATTTGATATTTAGCATGTTGTACCAGTCACTTCCATTAGCAGTTTGCTCATGCCTGATTATACCTTCCAATTCTGTAAAGGAAACTGACCTAGCTAAAATATGACTCACTTTTCATATATTTTTGACAGATTTTAGTTCTCATATTAAACACGTTGTTTTTTTTTTTAATGAATTACTAGGCTTATCATATATGATTGGAAGTCTTGAGATATCTAGTTTTTAGCCTAACTTGAAATGTAACAAAATTCCCCTTGTAACTCCAGATATGTCCCAAATAGTATACGAATGTTTAGTTTGGCAGATTTGACAAGATTTATCTAGCAATCTTGACCTTATGAAATAATATATGCTCTTGAACTTCATTTGACCTAAAAATTTACCACAATATAACTTCATGTTTATAGTATCTCCACGTACAAATTTAGCTTGATCCGATGTATGGTTTGAGAGATATGTCTGATCTCGCAAAACTGGCTAGCATGCATTTTAAGGCTAAATTCAGATCTGACTTGGTTCGTATCACAAATTTAATAAACTTGTAAAATCAAATCGAGTATACTGATTTTACCGATTTTGCACAAGCCAAGTCTGATTTTATTAGTTTTCAAGTGTTTAGTCTGATTTTACACGTTAGATATATATTTGACTCGTAAATCATATGATTTTACATGTAAATTTGAAACTTTGACAACAATGGGTGCTGTTTAAAGTGCCTGAAATTAAATTTGAAATAAGAAACTTCCTTTTCTTCTTTCCTTCGTTTTTGTCTCTCAAAAATTTGTCAGGATTTTAATTGACTAAACGAGCATGAAGTGGATCCTACTGTGTGACCCTCCATTATATTGTAAACCAAATCTACTTTAGTTACTTCACTCGTATAGGTCATGGGTTGCTTGGGATATTGTTCGTTATACATTTGTCACGTAATTGCAAGAAATGCTTCATACATGGGTAATTTTTTCAGCCAGGGAATCTATGCTCCGGAAGGACTAATCTCTGTTAATTGGAATGGATACTTACATTTCGTAGAGAAAAATAACGCAAGGGATAATGTAGCGAACAATGATATGTAATATTTGTTTTTTAAAGTATTTTTATATAATCTATCATGATGGGATTCGGGATCGCATCCAAGTCCAATATATTTAGATTCAGACAACACACATGAATCTATTTTTTATCTTTAATAGGCCCGAGTCAAATACTCGTTAAGGATTTTTTCAGGATCTTACGCGGGTCCTTTAATATTTTATATTGATCCAGTATGTATTATTTTAAGTAGAATACAACTTAAAATATCACAAGGGTGAAATAACATTTTAACTCATCCTCTACACAAAAAAACAAGATTCATGACCTATAAATATAACATGAATCCTTAAAGTCAAAGGTTCACAATCTTTTTATCCTTAATATTTTTAGCATACATATTTTCAAAGTTTATCTCTTTAAAATATCATCACACTTTCTCAATCTATAAATTTACCGACTTTACCATCAGAGAGTTCCCGCGTTCATAAAAAAAATCTTTTATAGTAATTAATTATCGATCACGTGGTTTATTAAGCATCACTTGATACCATCACAATTACCAGTCACATTAGCTTATCAAACATAATTTGCTACAAGTTACCAACTTCATGAGCATTTCATATCAAATTTATTAACCATGAAAAATAAATCAAATTACTTAAATTAAGAGATTAATTAATTTTTCAACATATTAGTTTTATTTTTAAGTATCTTGAGTTTTAGAAGTGATTGGTTTCTCTTGATCATGGGGCAACTGAGAGAATAAATAGATTAAATTGAAGTTTTTGTAGGGAAGAAACGGGTTTTGAAATAAATTTAGAGTTTAGGGATTGTATTCTTACATGAAAAAAAAAAAGATTTTGACTGATTAGGATTTTTTTTGTGAATAATAAACTTTGGTTATTCATGAAGATAGATGTAAACCGTAATTTTTAAAAAAATAAATAAGTCACAGAATGTTCTGTAATTTTTTCAAATTTTAAATTGTATTCAAGAAGTGAGAGAAAAAAAAACCTGAATTTAGAATCGTAAAGAATGATTTATCCCCGCAGGTGAGAAAAGGGCGGGGGGAGCACAGACGCTCGTGATAGAAGTGGAAGTGGGCCAAGAGAGAGCTGCATATAATGATGGGCACCGAGCGGCCTAGGAGGCGACAAGAGGCGCATCCCTAGCTACCGCCTCTTTTCTTGGCCCTGAAACGGTGGAGGGGTGCAGTAGCCTTCGCCATCGCATGTAGAAATTTGAAATCTAAATTTACTATTGGTTCATGATCATGGGATGGACCGCAGGCAGGATTTGTATTATCGGTCCAAAAAACTGATTGCATGAAGATATATATTATCGGTCCAGAATTCAAGATTGCAACACTACAGTATGAATTAAAAATTAAAAAAATAAATAAATTCCTCGCTTGATAGCAAGATGGATTAGCAACATAACCGCATTCTACTCAGAGGGCTTCAATTGTAGAAGAAAAAAAATAAAACGTTTTATTAGTATATTAGCTGGTCATGCTTAGCCGCATGTTTGGAAAAAGTTTGAAATGGTATTTTTTAAAAATAAATAAAAATTTATTTAAAATTAAATTTTTAAACGTATTTAAATTTAATTATTTTTAAATTAAATTGTTCAATCAGCTTAGTATAAAAAAATATTATTTTTAGGGACTTGATAGGGGTTTTGTTGGGATATTAAAAAAAGGCACTGGACATGGATTTCAACATGTACAAACAATTATTTAGAGCTAGGGTTTGTTATACTTTGACTTTTGCTCATTCCCAGAAGAGAAGAGAAGATTTCAAGACACAAAATAAATGTCTTATGTCGTGTTTTTTGGTCTTTAATAGTTATATTATATATAAGAGTATTTTTATTTTTTATTAAAATTTAAAATTTATTTTAAAGTGTAATTTTTAAAAAATTAAAGCAAAATATCATCACCATTAAATATTAAAAGAGTTAGGGTAATTTCCCCTTCAATTAACTATGGTGTTAGTAAATAAGACATGTTATTGTGAAACGGTACGTAGCACGTAGTAAGCGATTATCAATTAAGGACGCGTCTGGTCACCGGTGAAAAGAAAGGATTCTCCAGATAAAAGAGAGAGAAAAACAACCCCTCTTTCTATCTCTCTCTCTTGTTATAAAATGATTCGGTCTCCATTGACGATTTGCTCTCCTCTCTCTACAAGGGAGTCCAGCTCTGGCGTTGAAGTCAATAGTCATATAAATACTAGTAGCATGTGCCTTCTTCGCATATAATAAATGTGAGATATCCTTGGTGGGTTCATAATCTAAGTGTAGTTACTCTCATTACTGTTATTCTACTCATAATTTCAAGCAAGAAGCCTCCCATACACGCGCCATGTTCTGTGTCTCTTCTCCAACTGCAGAAGAAGCTTTGAAGAACTGCTGCTACTCTTCCACATGAACGTTGCTCTTGAATTATTCACCTCGACAAAGGTACGTTTCTCTACCAACCATTTACTTTTCCTTCGTTGTAATTGTCTTTTTTGAAGCCACATTAGTTATTGTCAATATTACAATGATTTTTAAGAAGGGTTTTTATCCTCTCATCTTTCTCTTCCTGGATCATGTGATTTCTTCTTCTCTTCTTGTTTCATCCAAGGCATTGTTTGGTTCATATTTTGGGATTTTGAAGGACACCTTTTTTGCTCTTGTATGGGGCTGGTTTCATACATATAAGTGTACAAAAAGCAAGCAGAGTGTTTCCCAGATTGCAATTTGAAGATTTGAACTGAACTTTGATTTGGATTTGGGTCTTTCCTTTTCGATACCCATAGACTTTCTGCTCACTTACTGTTTTAAGATCACTGGTAACAGTGCAGTGAATCTAGCTTGAGTCATACGTTCATGGCACTTGTCTTTTTTTCTTCTTCAACTTTTTGACTGCCAGTCCAAAAGAGCATACATAATCATCCAATCCAAAAAAGCATACATAATCATCTCTGCTTTACTCTTCAACCTCTATTGTAACCAAAATTCACTTAAAGGTTGCAGCTTTTTATTTCTCTCTCTTTCCTTCTTTTTTTTTTCCTTCGTTTTTTCCCTTACCTTCCATTCTACTTTCTAGCTAACAGTCTAAACATAAAACTGAGGCTAAGAAGCTTCGGTTTTTTATTGTGAAATGAAACAAAGAAGAAGGAAAGGGGCATCTTGGCTTTCTCTCTCTCTCTCTCTCTCTTAATTCAAAACTGTTTTAGAGATTACAATGTCGAAAGAGCAATTTCCATCTGCCATGGTGTGTCACTAATCCCAGCAACATTTATCACTTCTCTTGAGTACAAATGTCTCTGAATATGTTACAGAAACGTATTTGATGTTTATTGTTTCAGGAAGAGGGCCTTGTTTGAAGCTTTTTGGATTGTGTCCTTGATCATCTTGAGCTCCTTTAAAAGGTCCATCCCTGACCCTGACAATAGAAAAGTTGTTTCCTATCCAAAGGGATCGATAAAGGGGAACAAGAAGGCTTACAGCGAGAAATGATGATGAGAAGATGGCTCGCTTGCTGCGCTAGGGACACAGAGATTAGCCTCGACTTTGATGAACAAGAGAGTAAGATTTTTTATGTTCTTACTGTAGTATTTTTTTGTTGGTAACACTAATAGTACCTAAAAATAAATGAACGAGACAATGAAGTAACTTAGTGGGGGGCACCAATGTCATTGTCTAGTGGTCCTGTCACTGTTGTTTTTGAATGGTAAAAAATGGTTTGATTTCTACTTGGACATTCATCCACATGGGAAACCTTCTTTTTCTCCTTCTTATTGGTTTCTGGGTTTTTATATGCTTGAATGCATGTATATTTACCTGTCTTATGGTGCACAGTGCTCCTGTGAACCCATACCACCATCCAGCATTCCACCATTTTTGGTCTCTAGTGACAGATCTCTATCAAGAGCCTGTCCTCTTGTTCTTGATTTGTTCGTGGAAAGAAAAGTTGTTTGAATCTAGTGGTCCATTGGGTCTCGCTCAAATGATTTTCTGTGAAATTTCCTTTTACGGTGGCCCGCCCAGATAATGATAACATAGGAAGCTTCTGCTTTGTGATTACGCATCTTTGTTGTCAGTAAACTTTGAAAAGCCCTAATTTGAGAAATCATATTCATAATTCCAATTTCAGTGTAGTTATCTTTCTTAGAAACTCGTTCATCCTGTCTAAGCTAAAAATTGTCACCCTACGAGACCAGCCAAAAGTTCAATACATTTGTACCTTCTTTTCTGTGCTCAGAACGGCATGCGCAGTAGGCACGTGCTTCTTGTCGTCTTCTTTTCCTAACGCACCATCCATATGCTAACATATTTACGATGACAATTGTTATTGATGGACAAAAAAGCAGTCTTTATAATGCGTAGGCATTAACAGTATAATTCTCCCGTGGTTCATGGATGAAATGGTCAACATCATCGATCAAGCCACGTAGCTGATGCATCTCTTATTACATACCGACAAATAAGTTCTGATATATGAGGCTGGTGGAAGCTGAACCTTTGACTTGTAGCTAAGGAAAGATTCAAAATTAGGGACTGTAGCCAATAATAAAAGCAATTGTATCTGCATGTGCTGAAACCTATATTGTCAACAATAGAGACAAATTTGGCAATTTACCTGCCCCACTCATATGCCTAGATCTCAAGGTTTATAGCTACTAGATCTTGAGTGATTAAGAGAGAGAGAGAGAGAGAGATCCAATGTATGTTTTTTAGCACGCCGCTTGATTTTTAGTATAGCCCCTTGTTTGGTAGCTAGTCCTGCTTACAGTCATACAATGTAGTGAATAGTTAAGCCCTTTGAGTTATGACAAGATAAAAAATGGAATAGCTTGGCAGAACTAGCTAGTAGCAGTATCGGAATTTCATGTGACTTCTGATAAGAGACTTGACTTTGGTGAAAGCCTGGTATATTTGGATTCTACTATGTGTTGAAGAAATGATTGAGATTTGGGATCTTAAGATCAATCTTGTAAGTGGAATTTAATTAAGCTAAAAATCTCGGGCATTATATAAGTTGATTTCATATTTGAACGTAAAGAAAATCCCACGACGAGACATGTATTCTTGTTTTTTTTTCTTTTTAAGGAAAAGAAATTTTTATATGGTAGTAAATACTGCTATGTTATTGTATAACTATTTTAATTTAGTAGTTTAAATTTTCAGATAAAATTTTAAGATATAATTTATATTATTTTTTAATATTTTTTTAATTTTTAAATAAAAATCATTTAGGTTTGATACATACCTGTAATATTTTATACTTTTATTGTTTAATTATTAAAATACTGTTATTATATCAAATAACTAATTTAACTCAAATATTTTTTTAAATGAGATTCAAGATATGAGAAATTTGACTATAATTTTATCCTTTCGTACCAAAGAACTCGTATCTCAACAAGAGTTTATCATCTTGTTTGAATCATCAGCTGTCGGATGCATAATAACATGTCGAAATCCAAAAAGCTTGTACAACCCATGTTCCAAAAGTGCCGATCTTTAGTGCACTTCGCCTCAGTTCTATGTTTTTCTTATTGATCCATGCATTTTAGTGGATAACTACATAGTAAATTGCATTTCAGGGATAATGACGTATAATGGCCTTGAGAGTTGCATTATAAACAACCAGTCTTACGAAAATGAAAGCGGGACAAGCAGAGGAGAGGGTTGTCTAAGCGAATCTTTCGACGATGATGGTTGTTCAAGCTGTTCTTCCAGCAAAGATGCTTTTGGGTCATTTTCATCTAAATGGTTGAGAACGAAGAGGGATGAGCATGGTTTGGATGATTGGGAGGTCGCTGGAGGCCCTCGTCACTTTTATGCTAAAGAGAAACCATGTTACTCCCTTCAATATTCAGATGTGGAGACAATGAAAGAGAAATTTGCAAAGCTGTTATTGGGTGAAGATTTCACAGGAGGGCGTAATGGCCTCAGCCCTGCGTTGGCATTATCCAATGCTATAACAAATCTTGCAGGTAAATTATATCTCCATTTGTTCAAGCGTTGCCTATTTTGGTTTGCTTGCTTTCTGTAACCCTTTCACTCTATGATTTTATTTCACAATCTTTCTTTGTTTTTTGTATAGGTCATTTAATCTTACACTGTGTTAAAACTGTGATGGACTAATTCATACTGATTTTCATTCATTGGGGAGATACATATGGAGAAGTGGTAAAATAAGACGTGTCAAAATTTCAATCCATACTGATTTCATTCATTGTGAGTCTTTAAATCAGTGAGGGAAAAGAAGAAGAAGCAATAGTGATGTTTTATGTAAACATAAAGAGAGTGATACAATATTAAGTTTATGAGATGAAATAGAAACATGGTTATGTTGGTGCTGTTGCTACAGGATTAGATGCATGACGTACAAGCATTCACTTCCGAGTCTGATTTAAATCTTATATTGTGTCGTGAATAATATTCGGTTAAACTTTATCAGATTTTGATTTTTGTTGATATAATCTCGGATCATGTTTTGTGTATTGTTTGTTTTTATCACTAATCAACTCTTAAAATGCTTAAAATGTGTTGTAGCCACGGTTTTCGGGGAGCTGTGGAAATTGCAGCCATTGCCTGAAGAAAGAAAGACCAAGTGGCGAAGAGAAATGGACTGGTTGTTGTCCCCTACAAACTACATGGTTGAGTTAGTTCCTGCTAAGCAAAACTGTGCCAATGGTCGAGCGCTAGAGGTACTCTTTGTTTTTGTTGAAATATGAGGAATAAAATACAATGTTTTGTATTATTTGGTGAGATATATAATTAATCTCTTGATATTGAAACAGATAATGACACCAAAAGCCCGTGCAGATATCCATGTGAATCTTCCAGCACTTCAAAAGTTGGACTCTATGCTTATTGTAGGCCATCTCTTCATTCTTAAAATTGAGATTCATTTGCAGAGAGATTATTCTTGCCAAGTGCATTGAATTTTCAAATGTGAATAGGACACGCTGGATTCAATGGTGAATACTGAGTTTTGGTACTCAGAAGTAGGCAGCCGGGCAGAAGGCAGAACCAAGAGCGCAAAGGAGAGCAAGAGATGGTGGCTCCCACTGCCGCAAGTACCGACAAATGGGCTTTCTGACTCGGGAAGAACGAAACTGCTCAATCAGAGTAAGGTGGTCTATCAAGTATTCAAGGCTGCCAAATCCATCAACGAAACTATTTTGCTTGAAATGCCCGTGCCAACCATTATTAAGGATGCACTACCAAAGGTGAGATTGGTCTCTATTTCGTCAAAAGTGATACTTAAGCTTGTAGAAACCTATAGTTGGTGGAAATTAAAAATAGCTCCTATCCAAGTTTAATTTCAGGTCATTTTAGCTGAAGAGAACCTGCCATTGTCACTAAATCTTGGATTGCCTGTCATGTAACCGATCAAGGCATTTATTTTTTAATTATTTTTGGTTTTTAAACCATGCCATGAATGGCTTAGAAACCTGAAGTAGAAGTGAAAAAAATATAGCAATTTGGGACATCTGTTTTGAGCTAGTCAACTGTCAACCTTTGACAAATAGTTTGTTCAGGCATGGTTCTGGTTTTGCACTGTGACGGATGAATTTGACAATATAATGGCAAATGAGAGAAATAAAAGCTTTTGAATGATGCCATCCTTGTTTGCTATAACTTCAGTTGTCCTTCTTACAGTCTGGAAAGGCAAACCTTGGTGAGGAACTGTACAAGTTGTTGACTGCAGAGTCAAACACAGCTGAGGAAATGCTCGATTCTCTTAATTTACAATCAGAACACAGTGCTCTTGAAGCCATCAACAAGCTGGAAGCTGCCGCTTTTGCATGGAAAGATAGAATGACTGCACAAGTCGGTGTTAAATCTCCTGTTCGAACACCATGGTCCTTTGTAAAGGACCCGGTGTCAGAGTTTGAAAAGATGGAGTCACTGTTGGACAGAACAGAATCCCTTCTACAGCAGCTAAAGAGCAGATATCCAAATCTTCCTCAAACATTTCTTGATTCTACAAAAATCCAATTTGGCAAGGTGAGCTCCAGTTTAGACCTTTGATTAGAAAGATCACTGTTTCCTAAAAATAATGTGTATGATTGTGGTTGCTAATTCTGCAGGACGTGGGACATGCAATCTTGGAAGCATATTCACGGGTTCTTGGAAACTTGGCATTCAGCATACTGTCTAGGATAGCAGACATTATGCAAGAAGATTCATTGACCAATCCCAGTTCTCCTGCGGCTACATGTTGCTTTCCAGGAATAAATTCATCAGGATATGTTGAGACTCCAGCCATGTCCTACATCTCCGACACTCACTCATCGAATCGGTTGAATAAGGTGGATGTGAAGCATCGAAAATCCAATGCTAGTCATATTTCTGATCAGGAACTCTCTTGTAGCGAAGCCAGGACAAGCTCGGTAATTGCAACACCAAGTCGAAGTCGAGTATGGTGCATTGGTGGAGATGCTTGTAGAAGTCTGTCCCCTAAAAAGTCTCCAAAACATTAAAAAAAGAAAGAGAGCTTTGGTATTTATATGCAGGTTTCTGTAAATTGTGTTACTATAATGTTCACTGAGATAGTATGAGAGATGTTTGATTCTCCCTCATGCATTAACATAATTAATCATATGAATAAATCAGTGTTGGTTTGGCAGTCATGAGTGTACTCTTGGCGAAGAACATGAATTGCCAGGGAAAACTGTGGCGAATAATCTAGTTCTAGCTAAATTGATCAATCTAGTTATAGTTTTACTTAAGCAAGTCGACCCCCTTACGTTTTTTTTTCCTTCTTATTCTCTCTCTTTTCTTTTGAAGATCAAGACCTGGACTTACTCAAGAAATTAATTAATACACACAATTTTGTTCCGAACCTGGTTTATTTCCAGCATGGTTCATCCTAAAATATGTGAATATTTTCCTGGCTAGGAGCCCTTTCCCTTTTATTTCTTTGGTTATTTGTTTACTGAATGTTTTTTCTTTAAATTAATTTTTTTTAATAATTTTAGTGTGTTGGTGTTAAAAATAATTTTTTTAAAAAATAATAATATATTTTTAAATAAAAAACCTTTTAAAAAATAATCAGAATAATAACAAAATTAAAAATTCAACTTGATTTGGAGAAAAAGTATTTAAGACTGTTATAATTTATCTATAAATATTTTGATAAAAATAAAACTATCTTAAAAAAATAATGTTTTTTCCCCTTCTAATTTCTTGATATTTTGTGATACACGAGGATCTTCCTATCAATAATTGACAGTATAGTTTTAATATCCTAATTTAGGTTTTTTAAACCTATTTTGAAAAAAAATTAAAGCTCTTAAATTAAAAAAAAAATTACACATTTTTAAATTAATAATCACTTAAATTTTATAATTTAAACTAGAAGCATTAACATGATAATTTGATATTATATCATGAAAGACATATATTAATTATTATTGATCTTGAACTTATTGTTTTGAAACCATGAAAAAAACCGACATTATTTGAGAAACCGATTATTTCAGGGAGAAATATCTGATTAATTTATAAACATTTTCTTAAATTGCCAGACATAAAATGCTTGACAAAAAAAATCTAAACAAGCAGTAATTTGTTTTTGTAGAAAATAAAAATAGAATACTGTGTATAAAAAGTAACGAAAATTTGAGAATTACAAAAAACATCCAGCCCGTACACCAAGATATTTAATGATAAAGCCCAGCCCAGTAAAACTATATGGGCTGGAACCAACCCATCGGCCCACTCAGCTTCCTTGTCAGGTCTGGACAATAGCTATTCTAGTCTATTTTATAGTAATTGACTACATATGGGCACGCGCTGGTTCGTATTTTATCTTTGTGGAAAAAATAATCTCTTGATTCTGCAAGTGAGTTTTAAAAAAATAAAACAATAAATTAAATTAGAACCCTAAGTTGATTTTATTTTAATTAAACTATAAAAAAAATTGATAATAATAGTAAATGAAAATAAAAATGGTACCCTGACAAAAAAAACATTGAAGATATGTAATTGAATAAAAAAAATAGAATATAGTAAACTCAAAGTTACGTTATAAATATATAAGGTGAGTAATAAGAGACGAGCCGGCTCAGGTTTTATATAGCTTTTTAATTATTATTATCATTATTATTATTACTATTATTATCACTATTAAAAATAATATTATTAGTTTCATTATTATTATTATTAATGTTATTCCTATTATTTTTATTATTGTTTATACTGCTGCTACTACTGTTGTTGTTACTATCATAATCATTAATGTCATTACCACTATTATTAATATTATAATTATTATTACTATTATTGTTATTACTACTACTATAATTGTTATTGTTGTTGTTGTTGTTATTATTGTCATAACAAAAATTATAAATTTGATTTAAAAGATAAACTTGAAAATTATAAAAACTTTGACAAAAAACAAAGGAAAAAAATAAGATATTAAAAGAAAATGAACCAAATTGAAATTATTATTATTATTATTATTGAGAAAAGCAACATAAACTTGATTTGAAGGATAAAATTGAAAATATAAAAACTTCGACAAAAAAACTAAGAAAAGAATAAAAAGTAGAAGGGACGAATATATATACAAATTAAAATTGAATGGTTAAATTGAAACAAATGAAACTTTTAAAGAAGGGGATATGATAAAATTTAAAAATCAAAACTAAAAAAACTGAATCTGAAACGCTAACAATAATGCGGATTGGAGTTCATTTTTCGATCTAAAAGAGAGAAATTAAAAAAAAAAATCACCAACAAAAAATTGATCACCCTAAAATGACATGTATTACTTAGCAAGGAAGAGGACTCGGTGAAGAATCAAATGAGATGGCATAATAATATTCCCCGTCACCGGAGACACCGTGCACACCACTCAAAGCGCGCGGTGCCTCCCACATAATATATGTTTTTTTAATTTTTTAAAAATTAACTAAATAATAAATTACATTATTATCTTAAAAAAATCGAGGTTAAAAGATACAAATACTCCTATTTCAATGACTTAAATCTCTAATCCAAAGTCATATTTGTAATTTTATTGTATATTAAAAGGAAAAGTCCAAAACACCCATGCCCTATAATTTTATTTTTTTAATTAGAGGTATTATGGTAATTTTATTGTTCTTTAAAATAATAAATAAAACATGTAAAATGAATAATGTCATGTGTAAAAAAACAAAAATAATCCTAGTTAAAATAATGTTTTTTGCTCATTTTACTATTACAGTAAATAGTGCGAGTTTGCCTTGTCTTTTAGCATTTTTTTTATACATCGGCATCAGCTGGCCTAAACTGCCGTCTCCTCTTTCACCCGCCACCATAACATCCGCCGTCTCTCCAAACATGGGCGTCCCAAGATTCACACGGCCCAAAACACCGGCAACCGATTCACCAAGTCCTTATCTCTACGTAGCCAACTGTGGACCAGCGGTTGGGCTTTCTTATGACACAATTGCTTCCGTGTTTAACACCTTTGGACAGGTGAAAGGAATTTACGCAGCAGATGAAAGCGGAACACGTGTTATAGTTTCTTATTCCGAAGCTAATTCTGCCCAACAAGCTCTTACTGCACTGAATGGGAAATCTTGTGCTGATCTTGGTGGCAGGTCTTTGCATATTCGGTATTCGGTTATTCAACCAAATTGCGAGGCTGAGAGCCAGCAGGTTAATGAACACATTCCTGTTTCACTGCTGGACTCGGAGGTTAATATTCCTGGGCTTTATTTGGTTCATGATTTTCTCAGTCCTCAGGAAGAAAAGGTTAGCAATGTTTCTGCTTTTTAGCTTTTCGGGCGGGCGTGGATGCCTTTCTGAAGCAAAACTCTTATTTTTTATTTGTGGGGTGTGTTTGCATGTATTGTTTTATTAGAGCTTGGTGTATAATTTGTATTTTTCAGGAGTTACTGGCAGCAGTTGATGAAAGGCCTTGGATAGGTCTATCTAAAAGGAGGGTGCAGCATTATGGATATGAATTTTGTTACGGAGTAAGTATACATTGCTGAACTTGATCAAACCCATTGTTATACTCTTAATGATTTTATGACAGCAGAAATGGCTAATTTACAATGCTTTGAGAATAGCTGTCATATATGTTGTGAAGATATCTACTAGATGGACATGAGGTCTGGGAACTTTGTTGATATAATTAGCTTGTCAGTTGCTTTGATTTCTAAAGGTGGGAAATTTTCTGAATATGATCTGTTAACTTAGTACTACTGCTCCGGGAGCCTCTCAGTAACCATATTGTATTGTCAGAGCAGAATTTTGTAATCTTTAGGTTTCTCAGTTTTTACCATCAAGGATCGGCATATTCTGATTGACCCAACAACCATTTTATTGATTTTTCGCAAAGAAAGATCAAAGAAATATGCATGCATGGGCAAGCACATCTGCCTCAATAAAGTTCCTAGGTGTTCTTCTATGGTTCAAACAACTGTAACAGACTCAAGATGTTAAGATTTGTCTGTGCTTGTTAATTTGTATGGGTGATTCTTAAATAGCTCCCAGCCAATACTTTTCCTGTGAATTTTATATTAGCAAGATACCAATAGTAGTAAATCTGAATTGTAAGGACCTTAGGAAATTCTAGGATGCTATGCCTTGTCCATCTCTTAGACATGATTCTTTTTTCTATAATTTGTTGTTACTAAAGGTGGCTGCCTGGTTATGAATTAAATGTGAGAGTGCTAAAAACTCACCAAATCTTTTCCTGTTCTGGTACAGACAAGGAATGTTGATACAAAACTGCATTTGGGTGAACTTCCATCATTTGTTTCTTCGGTACTTGAAAGGATTTCATTGTTTCCTGGCCTTAACAGTTCTACAAGCATACTCTTGGACCAACTCACAGTATGTAGTACTTTTCCTACTAACCATTTATTTTAGTTGTGATCCTGTGTAATCTTATGCATGAGTCCTGCTATGTTATCTTATCTTATGCAATAGAGGTGGCAACTCTGCATGTTAAACTGAATGTGGAGTAGTACATATGGCTCAATGGCTAGGGCTCTTGCATTTAATTTATGCTTTGCTTGATTATTTATTAATTTTTGATAATCAGTGATAATTTACAGGTAAACGAGTACCCACCTGGGGTGGGCTTGTCTCCACACATAGACACCCATTCTGCATTTGAGGGATTGATTTTTAGCCTTTCATTAGCAGGGCCTTGCATCATGGAGTTCAGGAGATACTTGGATGGTTCATGGGTTCCTGATGCTGCCTCTAGTGCTTATACAAAGGTGGAAAATGTTGTCAACTGCTCAAATCTAGTAAGGAGGTCTCTCTATCTTCCTCCTCGGTCCATTCTTCTTTTATCTGGGGAAGCACGCTATGCTTGGCAACATTACATTCCACACCATAAGGTAAATCATGTTGTTGATCATGGATAGAAATTAGTCCCGTGTTGCAAATTGCTCTTTATGAAGTTCAAGCATTTCCATTTCCAATGGGATTAATGCTACCATCCACCAATTAGAACAGTTGTTATCAACGGGAATGTTCTGATTTACATATAGTTTCATTTTTTTTGTTCAAATGGCAGTACAATTTTGTTATGGATAGCAGCATCCTTCCTCTGCAACTTTCTTTGGAATGATACGATATTGTGTCTTTATTTGATGTGATAGAGTTTTCTCTCTCCTTGCCCCCTTTGTTTGTGTGCTCTAGCATTGAATTTCCTCATCCCTAAATACAAGGTTATATAATAATCGCATTGCAGATTGACATGGTGAATCAAAGTGTGATCAGAAGGGGTGCAAGAAGGGTATCATTTACATTTCGTAAGGTGTGTGACTTTATTGTTTCTCCTTGTTCTACTTTTTTGACTGCATTGATTTTCAACAAATATGTTCTTTTGATATGCATGCAATGAATAACTTTACATACCTTTGCTGGAAACAGTCATTCAGTTCATATTTAGATATTCCAAAGCCCACTATACTATTTTAGCTATCACTATCATGGATATATTGTTTAAATTCTTGTTGCTCTAAATGGTTGCTTCTATTATCTGAAGGTCTAAATGATGGAAACAAAACACAGTCACTACTTTTATCCATTTGCTATATAGTTTTGTAAACCGCGTGTTGACCCAGATGATTAAGGCATCATTGTTGGTGTTAATGAAGACAAGGGTGGAGCTTCTAAAAACAAATGCTCATATATCATATTAGGAGCACAGTACAAAGATAACTAACAAAAGGCACACCAAAAAGAAAAAAAAAATTCTCTCTACCTAACTTGTCTTTTTCTCATATGGAAGAGACCAAGTTTGGCTATGTATTCAGGACTAGTATTTTAGGTTGGTTGCTAATGTTCAGATTCTTAGGTCAGTATCAATTTGCAAGAGTTAGCTGGTTACAAAGAAAATCTGCCCTTGTAGTTAAATAAATATTTGATATTATTAGTGAAAGCTTGCTGTGTGGTTAATTTTGCCACTAGCTTCAAGGTAGAAATTGCAGTTCTTGGCATTATGGTTTGACTTTTTAAAATATTTTCTCGGAGGTTAAGTTGTCGTTACTTGGTGACCTAGAAGTTGTTCTTACAAGACTAGTGAATCATTTTCCTACAAGGACTGGACTTGGGGCCACTTTACAAGCAAACCTTTGTTTCTCATTATAGAAATCTTTTTGAACCTTAAACCTTACCATCTTGTTCAAATCTCAATTTTGTTCAAGTTCCGGACATAGTATTCCTGCTGTTTGCGGTTTGACATTGTCCCCCCCACCCCCCCCCCCCCCCCCCCCCCCCTCTATGTCAACTAGTAAAGACAACTGTTATAAAATATTTTAAAACTTCACATTCTAATCATATGACTACCACCATATTTAATAAACATAATTTCTGAGCTAAAATAACACTAATCTGATTAATTTTAGAGAAAGCTTCTGCTTAGATCTTTTTCCTAAACAGCTAGCTCTATTGCTTGTATTCAATTACTTCTTCAATCAAGAGAGTCAGTTTTTGACTTTTAATCCCCCCCCCCCCCCCAACAACTTTCTTGTTATCTTTCAAACTCTGCAACTTGCTTCAATCATGTCCTTTATTGGAATGACATGACATACTGTACATAAAAGGTGAGAGATGTTATTGGCCTATATGATATTCAAAGTTCAACCAAGGAGATATAACCTTAATTCAGGAGTGGCTTCTTGGTGTAGGAAGAGACAACCAGCATTTTTCTTATCGACTGCTAGCACAAAGAATGAGTTGCGGCAGTGGTGCCATCGGAAAGACATGTTTAATGCAACTTTTAAAGGATCTTCATCAATCTGTTGGTTATATAATCCCTCTACATTGCACATAACAATAAGTCAACTATTTGTTTGGCTGAAAATCTTACATTTCATGCAAAAGCAAAGGATGTGTAAGTGCGTTAACCCTGTTTGAGCAGGTAGGTATTACAAGGAGAGTTAGATCAACAATAATTTGCCACAAAGAACAAAGTGGCTGGTAAATTCACTGAAGGGCACAATAGTAAGTAACAAGCTTGCGTAGTTTGGATCATGGCTCAGAATTACAATGGGAAAATCGTTTTTGAAGGGGTGTGTTGAGGATAAAGAACAAACCCTTGGTTGAAGAAGCAGCATTAAAGCTAGCTAGCAATAATTAATTATGAAACCAAGGTCTGGTCCATTATATATAAGAGTTAATTTAAAAAAAATATTTATTGACCAACTTTCTCATTATGTAGCTGTACTTCAAAAGAAGTTGCTCCCAGCCATAAGGGAAGTCTTCTCCAACGGTAATAAAAACTTCTTTTTATTTAAGTGTGCAGCTCATTGATATATAGCTTTATACCTTGTAACTGACCTAGAGAATGAACCGAGACTATGTAGTGTTATAAATAGGATACTTGGGTTCAGTCGTAATATGTGCTAGAAAATGAGTATTGTACAAGTGAGCACTCCAAAGACATGAACATTTATAAGAGTGTAGATCATGGGTTTTGAGTCAAGGGCATCTTGAATTCAAGGAAACCTCTCCGAGTCACCACGGCAGCATTTTTCTGAGAAAAATTTACTTGTTTCTTTTGTTCTGAGAGCCTCTTGTGTTGCGTTTAAATGTAAAACTGGTTTGCTTGTTCTTGGAGGCTTGTATTTCTAGACAGTTGGTTCCTTAAATAAATGTGTTTGTATAGGTGTGCCTGTGCATGACCTAAAAACCGGATAAAAAATGCCATGAGAAATACCTGGAAGGAATATTGAACAAAATGCTGCATCGGGATTGACAAAATTGAGGTGTGATTGTTCAATTTGTTCTGATACTAATGGATTGTAATTCAATTTGTTGTGGTTTTAAATGACTGCATATCAAATTACTTTGGACAAACTGTGGCTTCTACTTAATTCGTTGCTAACAATTGCCATCAAACAAGGATTGGATTATCGATTTTTTTATCATATTAAGTTTTGTGAAAAGAACTCTTCTTACATGTATAGTAACCTGAAAAGGCTCAACTTGCTAGAAAATTGGTTTTATGACCTAGGTTTCCTTGAGAAACAGATTGGAAATGGAACAAGAATTCCTTTTGTCCATTACAAACAACTTCAATATGTTTGGACTGATAAGCTTTGACCCTGCAGGTACTTAGAGGTCCTTGCCAATGTGAATTTCCACAATACTGTGATTCAGAAAGATAGGAGAAGCTGTTGGGTGCCATTTGAGGTAATCGACTGAGCTTTTTGACATAGAGTGTGTTATAACTATATTTATGAGGGTGTTATAACAAGACCAAGTCTGAAGAGAAGTCCGCGAAGAAATCCGGAAGCATCTAATATGAAACCTAGAGTTGTTGTTTTAATTATTTTTCTTGCCTTCAAATTGGAGGCAATAGGAAACAATGAAGGAAGCAGAAAGTTGGCGCCAAAAATGGGATGAGCCAAAATAGTACGAGTAATTAAAGCTAACACTTATCACCTGTAGGACAAGCAAATAAAAAATTTCCCCTATGCGTGGCACTCCAACCATTTAAAGGTGTAATTCTATTGAAACATCAGGTTTTAAATCCTCATTTTTGTGATGAAAATTTTCTAATTTATGCCTCCATTAGCATTGGTGATGTTTCGCAATACTAGTTGCTTTATTTTGACTATAGTTCTGGTTTGCCATGGACTTGCCTACATATTTCATGTCATCCAAGTTCTTACATCACCATCATTGTATCCAAATTATTTATCTCCATGTTTAGTTTCCTCCAAATTATTTATCTCTTTAGGATTGAATATAAATAATTGTCTTGATGATTAGTTTACATCTCCATGTCTCCATACATTTATTTTCTACACATAATCTCCATAACTAAACGAAATGTTTTATTCTACACTATCTACATAGATGATACATTAGATTACACATAATCTCTATATAAAAGGAGGTTATGATACAGACAATAAATACACACAACTTGCAAAACTTAGACTACAAGCTTTATTCAGAAAAATCCACGCTGATAAAGAACACTACCACAAACAATACTTAAACATTACACGTGGAGGTGTTTGGAGGAGACTCAATATGCTTTTTCTCCTTGTACCTTTACTAACTAGTCCACCTTGCTAAATATGTTCTGTAATTGTTAAACAAGCTCTTATAATACCTGCTGTCGAGATTGTTGTTCCTCACGTTGTTGTTTCATGTTGGCTGTTGTGTACAATGATCGTGACATTCTTCTTCCGTTCGCTAGGTTTTGATTCCAAGTCTAAAAAATTAAAGCAGGAAATTAAAAGATTTTACAGAATAGAAAAAACACTAAATTACAAAGAAATTAAATATAATTGAAATAAAATAAAAGTTTATGGGCAAATTTGAGGTAGCTCAGGGCTCCACGAACTAAACCAAATCAATCAATAAACACTCCTATATTATTCAATTTATACTAATAACTAGGAATTTAAGTTTTGAATTGAAATTTGAAAAGATTTGGATTTAATTTGATTTAAGACTTGGTCATGGTTTTAAACTTTGAAAAGTTGTTATTCGCCCCCCCTTTTCATTGTCAAAATCAATCCCTGATCCATATACTGGCTTTCCCTGCCAAAATCAATCTCTCCAAACGGCACACGAGTTGCATCGGCAATTACAGAGTCTCTGACTGTCCTATATTGTTTCCTTCCCTTGATTGCCAACTCTTCACTCAATCTGTTCTGTCTCCTTGACCAACTCCAGTCCATACTCTAATGAATTTTTACATGGCAATCCAGCCTTTGTAAGTGCAACCGGAGAGGTGAACGCATTCCCATGGTAACCAGCAGGCAGTTTTATGCTATCCTTGCCACTTGCACTAACCGTGAACGATGCAGGAACAATCTTATCGGGGATCAAGTTGCATTGCAACCGTTCAGCATTTCCATAAGCAAGTAGTTAGTTAACACTGGAAACGTAGAACTTGCACGGAGGTGCGGTGGAAGACGTTTCCGAGTGGCTCCAGCTTGTTGCAAAGACAAATCCCCCACACATCAAACGAGTCATGTATGGATTGAAAATAAAGGTTAAAAAAAATTAATAAAATCCTAAACAACAATGCTGATCAAGGAAAAAAAAACGTCTCCATCGTAATTTCATTATTTCGTAATGAATATTTGAAATGGCATCAAAGATTTAATATTGACGAATAAATCGCTTTCGCCAGTGCCTTCATAGTGTTTATTTTTTGGTCGTAAATTGGGTTTCGATTTTTTTTTATTTGGCTTAGCTTTTAGTCTTTAGATTAATTAGAGTTAGTTTCTAGACTAATTAGATAGTGTTTTAATGTTGTAATTGAAATACATTTTTTCTCCTAAATTTAAATCATTTAAACTCTTATTTAAGCCTTTTATTTAAAAAAATCATGTTGATAAAAAATAAAAAAGTCATGGCTTTGTCAAAAAAAAAAAAAAAAAGAATTGCATAAATAGAAAGAAAGAATTTTGACCCAAAAAAAAGGTTTTTTACTCTAGAATTTGAATCATGGAAATTCTTTAAAATATTTTTTTTAAATCACCACAAAATTAAATAAAGTTTTTTGAGAACGGCTCCACAACACCTTGTGGAGACTATAAATCCTAACTTTCCCTGTAGCGTGTGGTCGTTATAATTTGAACTATCAAAATACATCTATGTAAAAACAGATCTACTCGCACTGACAATTCATTTATGCCGAATGGTGATCAGGTGGTACTACCAGACAGATCTCCTGAAAGAGCACTTCCGTATGATACTGACCCTGTCTGTGAAGTGGTAGCAGCAGCTCGCGATTTTTGAATCTGCCGTATCCTGAAAACATCTCTAGGTAATGGTTGGCTTTGGACGGTCGCCGTTTCATCTTCTTCTTGCCCTACAGTCACGGCATCCATTATAAGATACAAAAGCAATGATGAAGTTCAAGCAAGATTTTTTAAATTAGGAGGTGCAAAGCTTGGATGGACTTTTAAAATCTTAACCCTGATAGATATCAAGCAACACCCAAAGCCAAATTGCTATTCAAATATAAAGTACTACAATTTCATTTGCTTCAATACATGAAAAGGAGAAAACTTGTGAAAATTTTTGTAGTGCGAGAAGTATATCTTTAAGGGCATGTGACACAGTGACCGGCACATACAGTATGTAACCAAAATGAATGAGATAGCAATAAGCATAGTTTCAACTAAGTGTGAATGAAAAAACATAAACGTACTGTCTCGGTCCTTCCGTTTCCCAGATTGTCTATCCCGTGTTTTGAAAGATGAACCGCTTGGGACAGGACGTGATCTGCTCGAACCAGAAAGATCACTTGTTGCAGGACCAGAAAGCATTGGAGTTTGGGTTGTCCCTGACTTTCCTGTTTTCCCAACAGGTACGTCACTCTGCAAACAAATTGATAATACAATATCTACATTTGGTGCAGGACCTAGAAACAATCAAGAAAAAAACATTAATAACCATGTATAGCAAATAGATATCAGCAGCAGCAGCAGTAGTTGGAGATTTGGACTCTCCAAATTGACCATGTAAAGTACAAATCTGTACGGCACAAATGTACCATGCAATCAAATAAAATTTAAAGGTTGAAACCTACATAAAATTCAAGGAGCTATAAATCTGTAGTATAGAGCAACCACCAAGCACAATAAGCAAGAAATGTTTGCTCACAAGCATCCTAGTTATTCCCATATGGAAGGATCAGATTTCCCAATTTACAAGACCTCTCCTCATGTCAAAACTGACGGGGTGGGGGCGGGGGAGGCGGGGGAGGTGGGGCGGTTTCATAAAGATAAAAAAAACAGTAGTGATATACACAACTGCTCGCATATCATATCAACAAGAATGCAAGCAGTTAACTGAAATTTTTAATGCAAAATCTTGGAAATTGAAATTTTTACTAGGATATATATGGTATTAAAGTCTGAGTAATTACCTTCAACTACGGGCAAGTTTGCTAAAAAAGATATCAATGCAGGTGGTGTTGCTTTCAGCACCTCATCAAATACATTGGGTGCCAATCCAATAGGATTCGACAATGGGTTAGAAGCAGCCTTGAACCCAGACGCTGTTGTGCTAGGTGGAATTCCAGCCTCTACATAAGAACACCACTTAGTATATGCCAAAATCAAAAGTCAAATATACATGATTAAATATGCATGCAAATCTCGTTGTTTGATTTTTATAAGTGACATCTTACACTTACTATTATCAACTTGTACATCTCAAACCTATTCCATCTCTTATTTCATTTATCTGGCAGATTTAACAACTCTATACATGATTGAACTGTTCTTATCGGATAATGGCATGGCCAGATGAGTAGCCAGGAGGAGAGTTTGATAGAAAATGATGCCAGGTGACAAGATGTAGGAAAAAGGAATGTAGATCATAAGTTTGCAGCTGGTATAAGATTTGAAAGGCCAGACAACAAAATATTAGAAGATCGGCAGAAAGATGTCTGAATTTGTTTGAATGTTTGATGCAATGCCTAATAGTCCAATAATTCAGCCAATAGGAAGCCTTGAATGACCAGGTCAATTAGATGACAACAAGTTGGCCCTGTACTAGGTTTGCTGCCCCTGCCCCAACTCCACCAAAAACAAATTGTTGAGAATTGGGACCGTTGCTGAAGCAAACATTTTCTCCCTATAGCTTCACTTTTCAGATATTTTTATGATGCATAAGAATAATCAACATGTGACAAGTTCTGTAAGTATTGATTCCAGGTGGTTGTCAAGTGGTAGCCATTTTCTCTGACATGGCATGAAAGACAATAACATGATCATTTATTTCGTCAAGCCGCCTAAAAGGCTCAAGTGACCTTAACAGACATCTTATCTGCTGTCCTGTTAATTTGTGGACGCAGGAAAATTTTGTTCAAGCAATTGTAGCAGTTCATCATTAACTTCTATGCCTATTCCAGATTTTTTATTGTATATTACAGAGCCAGAGCTCCCTTGGGATTTGACAATAGTGTATAAATATTTGACTTGCAACAAACAAACAACACAAAAGTACAAACCATGCAAAAAATGTTGTGTACCTAGCTTTTGCCTTGGGTCATAAATTACCGTTTGTGAGGTATCTGGATAAATTACTTTACCAGATACATTTGAATTACTTGCCAGACCAGCAGGAATCTTATCTGTATAAATATAAAGCAAAATTAACCCAGTGGAAAAAGACAGAAAAAGGAGTAACTATGTCAACAGACAAATGAAATTAGTACCTAAAGTCGCAGGTCCATTAGAAACAGCAGACTTCTCTGCTTTCTTATTAATATTTTTAGCTAGCCACTGAAGAATCAAAGAAAAGTTTCAGAACCAGCAATACAAACATAGAGAATTGTATCTTGGAAGGCACTAGCATAAAGTTTATAATGTTTCAACACGTTTTAAATGGCAATTTTCTAATTAAAAAAAGCATGCATATCCTATAAACAAAAAAAAAGGAAATAAAAGAATAATTTAACAACAGTTAGTAATTCTCCTATCATTTAATATCAGTGGCATGCAATGTGTGTTGTCCTCAGAAAGTAAGATATGATATAGGAACATGGACACAGTTTTGTTCTCTGGAATAATACTTTGATGTATAGTCCCGAGGAACAGTATATGCATTTACTTAGCAAAACATCTTTTCATTACTGTTAACAATGTTGCTTTCTTCTATCTGAATGAGAACAGGACCAGTATTTGTCTATGACAATCTTGTAGAGGACCTATCAGCTGGAATTTATAATGAATTATGTCAGACATCCAGCTCTCTGAGAATTCAAATATTTCTTTAGGGTTTTCTAGTTATGATTTGTTTAAAGGCCTCAAAAGTTCCCCTCCCAATTATTATTTGGAAACTTAAATGTGAATACATTGAGAAAGCTTCAACAGAAAACAATCTGAAATTTTCTTCTACGACTGCAGATTTAACATGTTAGAGGACAAGCAATGGTCATTTTCCATCGCAACATTCAGCATAGCAAATAACAAAAACTTTCAATTGGTACCTCTTGCCGAGCTAAGTGATCCAAATCCTTAGAGGAGCATGGCCAAAGATCCATGAAACTATACCGTGACACAACATCCTGCAATGAACTCTCTAATGCTGATGCTCCATCTTCCCCTGTCCTCGAAAGAGCTTCTTTTCTTCTTTGCTCGACCTATACTAATCTACTAATAGTGAGGACTGAAAGCTTGTTAAGGAAAAATCAAATTTTTTGAAGCATGAAAAAATATCTAAGAAAGAGTCCACATCGTTTGAGTGAGAATCATATTGCTGGTGAGTAGCCAAGTTATATTACACATTTGCAGTTGTTTGGAGTTCAGATTCTCATTCCCATGTGGTTTGGTGGAAAGGTGTGCTCTGACACTCATCGCTCCCACATTATGTCAATTCCCTTCGAATCTTCTTCATTAATAATTTTCTCCTCGCCAAAAAACTCAATAGGATGGAATGGCTCAAATCATCAAAAATAGAAAAGAGCAAGAAGAATTCTAGTAACATTTATCTATCAACTAGGCCACTCAGTTTACAAGGAATGATCATGCCTCGTTTGAATGATCATGGAATCCTGCAGAATAAATGTCATCATTCATGACACCCTTCCATTGGTAAGAACGGGGAGATAGAAGGAATGAGAAATATGAAACGGAGAAGAGGATGTACAAATTCTAGATGGAGGGGAGAGTGAGGAATTTTGGGATTATATGCAGGTTGGATGGCGTGTGCATGGTAGGAATTAGGAATGTAGTGTGTAGGATATTGCAGGGAAAATAATTTGAAGGTTTCAGAAAGACATCTTTCTATTTTTAGATAAATGGAGAATTATAGATAAAAAGAACAACTCTGACCAAAAAGAAGGCTCGACATTAGCTGTTCTGATTTATCATTGATCATTTTGTGAAACCATATTCATCATGGCACATACTGTCAGAAGAGTTAATAGTAACAGTTCCATTTGTTAAAATGTAAACCAAAAACAAAATATTACCTTCAACATGCTGGCAAGATCACCATATGTTTGCTCAAACTGGATATATCGTTTCCAGACCTGTAGAAGCATTTATGAGAATACAATACATTTAAGGTACTAAAATGCAGTTAGAAGCATTTATGAGAATACAATACATTTAAGGTACTGAAATGCAGTTTGAAAAAAAAATAGCAAGCCAAGATCGTGCTAAAACTTTTGAATGCTTTGACATTTGAACAATGGTCAAAAGGCAACAAAATCCAAGCCATGCCTCTAGCAAACGTTCACATTTTTTTCCAAACAATACCCCTAACTTCTTGTTCACACAAGTTAATATGTGAAAAATAATTTTTTAAATGTGACTCAGAGTCAAAAAGTCACTCTATAACAGCCTCAAAAAGAGAAAAAAGAAAGAGCTTAATCTATGACATAATGATCTATTATGCTTATACAATGTTGTAAAAATGAGAGTGAAAACCTCAACAGATTCCTCGGGTGGTAGCGAGCTTAATGCACGCTCAAATAAAGCTCGAATGTTTCTCTCATCATTCAAACGGGACAAGAAATCTGCATATCTGCAACATTCAGGAGAAATTTTGGCATTTAGAGGAACCATATTAGCAGATAAAACAATCATGAACATCTATCTTAGTGCTAGTATTTCCGCCTTTTTTAATAACAGAACATAAAGATGCACCATCCAACTTTGTTCAGGTCACAATTTCCTACATCTGTGTCCCAAGTAACAACCATAAATATCAAAAGTCACAAGTATGGTATCCCACTTAAGTAGCAATTTCAGAAGCAAACGTTTCAATAGCGATACGCCCATGGCCATCAGCAAGTATCCTTATCAATGGTAAGCCACACCACCATTCGCAGACAGCAGTAAAAAAAATTGCTGGTCCAAACTTACAAGTATTATTGCATAAAATGGTATTGCTACAGTGATGAATTTATATGTAAATGAGAACAAAAGATGATGAAAGAACTGTTTCTCATTGGACAAGATTCCATGGAAATCCACATATTATACATTTCACTAGATTAGGTAAAAAATAATAGGGTATATATGAGATTGGGGGGGGGGGTGTTGGTTTGTATATGAAATTTAGGTCTATGTGTGCATAAACCAAATATATGCCAGAACTCAGATTAAAAGAACAGCAGAACTCACTCCAGAATGTACACTGGTTCATGCATGAAGCGTTTCAATCCTGCTTCAAAAATATTGTGCGCGATCTGCAAGAATATACAGCATAAGAATCATCAATTTAGATAATCTTCCTTGGTTGGCATAAATTAACAGATGCTGCTCATTGCCAATCAATGTAATGAAAAGCATGAAGCTGCCATAGAGAAGTTCCATTTTTTTCTTTTCCTTTCTTGCCAAGAGAAATACCTTTGAATCCTTGTCCAGACAAAATGCTATCAAAGCATAAGCAACATAAACATGATAAGAGCAGTCTGGGGATTTCCGAGCATCTAAGAAGTACTTGCGAGCTGCTTCCACTCCTTCATTCCTTCTTAGAAAGCGAATAAACTGCAGCATGAAACACCATAAAAACAATCAATAAATCATTCAGAGTAGCATGACTGCATGAGCCATGAAGTATTTTATTAACACAATGACCCAATTATAAGTTTAGGATATGCATGGAATCAGAATTTTCTTTTGAAACCACAAATCAAGCAAAAAGACAAACCAACCAACCAAATAAAGAAATAAAAAAAAACATGTTTGCAGTAGTTTTACTAAAAATGCAAGGAACTTAATCTTTTTGAAACTTTTGGGAACCTTCCCTGTCACCAGTTTGTCAAGTCAATTAACTTTATAACATGATTTGGTTTTACAATTTTGCTCATGCTTGTACGGTAAATGGGGAAATCTTGTGATGCAAAAAGAAAATAGAGCTTTATTATTTCAGAATACTCTAACTTCACTGCCTGTGAACTCAAAGACAGGCATGGCTTGGCTAGATGGAAGTGCCATCAACCACATTTGCAAGCTGCCTGACAACCCAATTCTTAACATCAT
This sequence comes from Populus trichocarpa, assembly GCF_000002775.5. NCBI lineage: Eukaryota > Viridiplantae > Streptophyta > Magnoliopsida > Malpighiales > Salicaceae > Populus > Populus trichocarpa. Next base: position 12,920,328 of record NC_037287.2, on the reverse strand, counting down.
CAAAAGCCACAACTCTGCCTGTTGGTCATTTCCACTACACTGCACCTCAACATCTTATCTCATTTATGCTTATGTGGACCCTTTCTTATTGTCTGGATTTTCAACATAAGTAGATCAATAGAGAAATCAAATTTATTTGAAAATTCAACACTGCCACAATTTCTTCATAAACAACCACTACAAGTATCCTCCACCATCAGTAATTCATCCACACCACTAACCATCTAAAATATAAAGTTTAAATCTTCCAAAAAAGTTATGCTATCCCTATGCTCATGTTTGTACATCAATATTCATTAGGTCTCCAAGATGCTCTGACAAACACAACACATTCAAAAGACAGAAATCAACAGCAGAGCCTGAGAGTTCCTTACCTGTATATGAGCTAGTGCTGTTGCATTAACACCATCTCCCAAGAGGCTTTCGTAGATTTTCCTTGCAGGCTGCATGAAAGCAGAAGCATACTTAAAACATCAATAATGAAGACAGGGCCACTTGAAAGAAGAAGAAGAAGAAGAAGAAGAAGAATTTTCATACCTGGATTGCTCCACGAGATTCCTCCAACTCAGCATAAGCATACTTCAGCGTATCTGAATCTGGTTACAAGAATTAAAAATACATGACAGGGAGAGATGCTTCAGTCCAGTCAAAGACAGACAACAGGAAATAATTGAACTATATTACCTATTTAGACTCCAAGTATAGCATAAATGATAAAGAATATGGTAATATGAAGGTTACATGGAATTTCAAAAACTTTATTTAGTAAAAGAAGAAAGAAAACCTGGAAGAGCCTTCAAAGCCCTCTGAAACACTTTGATTGCAGAATCTATAGAGCCACTTTTTGCATGCCAGGTAGCATAGTCATACCATACATCTTGATAATGATACAAATACATCAGACACTGGAAACCAACACAGTGCAATGAGCAATTCATTGTTGAAATGTAAGGATAACGAACCAAAAACCATGTTCCAACAAAAGTCAATGGCCTTGAAACTAGGATATGCATTAGCAAGCATGATAATTCAGACAAATTATTTGAATGTGATCAAACAAAATGCAAATGGAAGTTAAAGAAAAGACATTGTACTGTCTAAAAGATAACATAAAAACCATCGCTACATAGTACTAAACAATTAAGACAGTATGCTCAAATGATTAGCCATCACTGCATCTCATTCTAACAGGAAAGCCAAAATTGTGCCAGTAGTATCCGATTCTTTGCAGCAACATGGTTGTTCAGAGGCTTTCTTAAGCTCCAGAATAATTCCAAAAAATAATAGAAACTTTTAATCTCCAACTGCAATATGTGATAAATGGAATGCATCACAGCCATATATTCTTTCTTTTGTAAAGATATTTGTTTTAGTCTCTTTTCCTTTCCTTTCCATTTCATTTCTTTCCTTTTTCATTACTGCTTGCTCATGCTACATAGCTAATGTTCTAACAAGTTTTGTATTACCCTTTTCCTTTCCTTTTTTCTTTTTTGAGTTTAGGTTTTATATTACCTTTAATAAGATGGTTACAATGATAAAAAAAAAGTTAGCACAAAGATCCCATTAATTTAAGTGACAACTGACGAAAAACTAAGGAGAAGATGCAAGTAATTCCAATAAAGTATGCATATGGAATAAATTGAGCTTGAATAAAGAACTAGGCAAGGAAAGAGGGAAGCAGAAATGGAAAGATAAGCAACTGGTCTCAGATTACCTGCTCATAGGTGAATATAATTCGTTTGTTGGAGGACACGCTGTCTATCCTTTGGGGGTTTCCTCTGACAATTCAGATATATGAAATTAATTAAAAATGCTCAAAACAAAATCTCATCTAAACTTATAGCTTAATATTAACATCCAATTAATGAAAATGAAAGATGCGCTGGTGATGACTGCAACATGTACAACCTTAACAAGTTCACATAAACATGAATCACCTCATTCTATAAGTCAATTGTCATTGGATATTCCTTTTATGGCATGGACAAAGGAAATAAGAAGTTGATCAAATTTTCAAACTTAAGAAACTTGTAAGTTAATGAGATTTATGTTAAGCTAATCTCTCTTTTATTTGCACAATACCCATTTCTCTCTATTCCGGAGAGAGAGGGGTAATATGTCTAGGGACCTTATTTTTTCCAAGAATTCAAATGAGAGATGGATTCTGGATCTCCTCACTTCACTTCACTTCAGATTCTTGATTCCTTTTTCCTTCACACCTGATAGTGGGGTATAGACTTCAGATTTCAGAAGGCTCTATAGATTCTTCTGCAAAACCAGTGTACTTATCTCACTAGGACCTAAATATTTTGCATTTCCTATTAGATGTATATATTTGGAAAACCAAGGGGTTGCCCAAGATTAAGGCTTTCAGTTGGAGTGTGGTTCCAAAAACATTAGCGCCAATGATTTGTTGATGATTAGAAGGCCATACCCGCCGAAGCCCCTATCATCTAATATTTGTGTTAAGGTTGTGACACAAGAGCTTCATCTTATTTATTTTGTTTCTGGAATTATATTTAATTAATTAGTTAGGAGTCATGTGAGTAGCATGCGATCTTTTAAAATATTTTTTTGCAGATTAAGTTTGTATAAATTGGCAACCAAGACTAGTGAATCCTTTTCCTACAAGAGTTGGGACTGGGCTTTACATTAGTACAAATAGGCACAGTCTTTTGTTTCTTATCAATACATCCAAACTTAAGAGATTTTTCAACAAACCATAAATCTTAACATCCTTTCCAATTCCTTCAACTTTATTCAAGTTTTAGCCATCCCACTGCTTTGATTGTTGTGTTATATTGTTTCCCTATTCCAACCCTACACCAGCTTTTCATATTAAAATGAGGCAAGGAAAACTTATTTTCCAAGTCTCATAAACAAAATAGGATATTTTAGTGCAAGCATGCTCATGCTTCTATTAATTCAAAAATTAGATGATTTGAGGACCAAAAGCTAATAGGTAATTTTATCTACTTTAAACGCAGATTAATTTTCCCCATGCTACAGGTGTAGTTCATCGATTCATTCATGTTATTGTAAAAAAATAAAAGAATCATGCCTCTTACTTCTCAAACGTCAAAAATCTCTTCCAAGCCATCCATTGTTGTTCTTCCTGTGACATGCATTTGTATTACAGATTGCCCAAAAGATAAAACTAAGTGATGTGTGTGCAGATAAGAGCTTTTATTTATTTATTTGTTCAAGAACTTTATAAAAGCATACTAACAAGCAGGTATTACATATGTCACAGCCCAGAAACTCTAGTCATATGTTGTTTCTTCCAAAACAACCTGATATGGTGGCTAGCCTCCTACTTTAGTCAACCAAGCATAGGACTTTTCTAAATTTTAAAATGATTCCGAACTCACCCAGTTTAGAAAACATTCCTCTAACTCCTACACTGGTTAGATGCCAAACAAAGTGCTTAAGACAGGGAGCAGACATGCATCAATCTTTGGATCTTATGGCCAATTCTCATACGGATTCTTATATAGCCCACGCTTGCAGACAAGTCAGATATGATATGATGAGAGGCAGGGCTAAAAGTAAAAACTATTAAAGCAGAGTATAAAACACTTAATTTGATGGCTTCTAGTGATCTTGCTCATTTACATTCCACATTAGATATGGACACCCATTTGAATGTTTAGACAACAAAAATTTGGAAACCCAAGTACTTCTGTATGCATTTGGGGAACAATAATTACTGAAAAACCAAAAGCAAGTGGGAAATTACCTTGAAAGATCCAGTTGGTGGTACAGCTAGCATATTATAATCAATTTCGTCAACATATTTCTTCTGCTCCCTATAGACAGCCCTGGCACTGTTATATTTTGGTTGATATTCAGATACGAGTCCTTTGGCCTGGTTAATAAAATGTCATAAGATAGCAAGCATCTAAACTGCACACGCATGTGTGTGAATAGGTATAAATTCATTTACATTTAACAAGAATATGGCTTAGATCACAAATGAATGCCATAGCTAAACATTACCAATTGCCGGCTGACAGAATTTTCAAAATTTTCATATTCTCTCCAGAGTTGTTCAACATGATGGGTAGGAGTGATAATAGCTTTCTGGTATGTTTTACGTATAGCGGTCATCCGTATTGACTCTTCCTGTGCAGTTTGAGCCTGCATGTAAGACATTATAAGAACAAATAATGATAGATAAAATATATGTGTGTGTGTGTGTGTGTGTGTGTGTTGAACAGAATAACCATCTCATAACAATCATCGCTTTGAATCTGAAAATGAAAAGTGGAAAATATAGATAAGAAATTCAACAAACTGGTAGTGACTTCAGAAAGGTAATGTATTCCATCCATACAGGCCCAGATGCCATGTCTGCCCCTGGTAACACACGCATCAGAAATGAACACCATTAGATCAATCCCATTTACTATAATTACACAATTACAATTTGCTACCCTTATCAAACCCATTAACGTGTATCCACATATACATGTACATTCAATAACCTAGTTGATTGTGTCTTTTGAAAAACCATCATTGCCTTGTGCCTGTATAGGCAGATAGCATGTGCTCCCTACACAGGCAGTCAGTCACTGCGCATGCAACAATACTTGCTTTAGTTAATTGTGGAGCTCAAAACACTATAATTTAAGCCAGGCCAACCAATAACCCAAGGTTCTATTTTAAGGAAAACAGCCAATCCAAGAGTGTCAATGATCAGGCATCAAAACATGGCAGAAGTGAGAGAGAAAACAATGGCTCTGAAGGTCAAAGCACTAAAAATTATATGCATAGATGTGCAGAATTTGTTGCGTTTGGTTAAATTTATATGAGCATGTACATATAAATATGGCAAAAACACAATCAGCTGAACTAGTAAAGTAATCGAGGGAGATAACACACCAACATAACCAAGCATGAAGTCAAAAGCTTTTCTTATTTCATCCTGCCCGTCTGCACCCTTCTTCTCATTGACCTTTCTGATGAATCGAATGTAGCATCGCCTACAAAACGACAAAAGATTTTCAAGTCCATACTCCACTGAGTTCCATGTAAAATAAAGTGAAGATGTTCTACAAAAGAGAGATATGAGTATAAAAGAGAAACACATACCAAAGAGGAATATGAAGACAATTCAATAAACACCGGCTAAATATCTGTTTTATAGCATCATCATTATTCACAGCCATATGTGCCTCCGCATATTGTTTCCAAAATTTTGACTAAAACAGAAAGTGAAGTAACCTCAAAACATACATCAAGATATGTTCTAAAACGATATCCATAACCCATTTTACAACAGAAAACACATGATAATTCTTCTTTCAAGCGCAAAGTTCAAAACTATGGACAATTTGTAACTTGTTATAAGAAATAGAAAATATAAAAGTAGAGACCAAAAGAAAAGAAAGTTAAGAAGAAAAAAACACTCACGGCAGTGGGAAACAGTGAAAGGATTTGCTCATATATCGGTGCAGCTTGGGCAATCGGCATATGCTACAAGTACAATAACCAAACAACAGACAATCAACTAATAGATGGATAAAGCAAATTAATATACTTTAGCAGAAGAGAAATTAAATCCTTGAAACGCAAACCTGTGCGCTGCTAGCTAATATTTCTGCAGCTTCGACATTGTATGGATCAGTCGCAGCAGTAGTACTTGTTGTTGCTTGATCCTATCAAAAACAGCAATCCAGTTCAACAAGAATCGACAAAAGCAGCACAGAAAAATCAATTTACCTTTGTTTCAGATTGAGCTCCATTATCGACAGATGCCATTGTTACTTTTTCAGAAAGAATTTAACTAAGGATTCGGATTTTCGCCGGAAAATTCACCGGAGGTGAGTTCTCTGCAAGAGTGGGTTGATTTAGGGCTAGGTTTAAGTGAATCGTGCTCTTTCTCTCTCGGTCAGGATACATACAGACATGTGAGAGAATTCGTCGGAGCACCAGAGCACTGCAATCGCCTCTCTTTCGTCTTTCCTTGATCCTTATGGTTTCGGTTTAAAAAGATTTAAGCCCAGGGTTAAGTTGGGTCATGGGCTTTTTGTTGTGATGGATTGGGCCCATTATAATTTTCGGTCTCTCAAAGTTTTCGAAATCGAATAAAATTTTTGGGAATTTAATTGATGTTTCTATAAAGCAAAACAAAACTGCTGATCAGCATAAACTAGAAGGACCAAAATATACATAAACTTGAAGGACCAAAAACTGTTGTTCATAGATGGTGGTTTAGTAACTATAGCTGGTATCTATGCCCAAGACCCAATTAATTGCAAGCAAAAATATAATCTGAGAACAAAAAATTTAGGCTTGGTAGTGTTCGGTCGCGTGGCACTGCACAACCTATGTATTGATTCTCTAAGAATCCAAATGAAACATGACCTACAGTTCAGTAATTAATAGCGATATTGTGGTATTAATTGTTTTTTAAAATAATTTTTATTTAAAAATATATTAAAATAATATTTTATTATTATTTTTTAAAATTTATTTTTAATATTAAAATATCAAAATGATTTGAAAATAAAAAAAAATAAAAAAAATTCTTTTTTTAAAAATTATTTTTAAAACACAAAAAATAAATTGTTTAAAGAATAACCTACACGGTCTGAAACAGAATAATTATACCCAAAAAAAATTAATAGATATATTTTTAACAGCACAGTGATGGACCAATCAGCTCAACTTTAGGAAAGTGTGTGTTCTTGTAATGCATGAATTGGACCCAGCATTCACCCCTTTTTTGGACGGGACAACAAAGATAAGGGACCAGTTTGGGTGTCTTGCTTGCTAGCAACTGTATTTCTCCCAAGACGAGAAGAAGACACTATAAAAATTGTCTCCTAAATACAGAGTACATATTTCAATATTCCCGAGATGCAGTGCTTGAAGACTGTGGTTAAACTTATATTTTATGAAACTTGTATTTTTATTATTATTTTAATGTATTAATATCAAAAATAAATTTTAAATAATAAAATAAAATTATTTTAATATATTTTCAAATAAAAAAATACCTTAAGAAACACTACTAATAAAATACTGATTAGTGTTCCGATCAAGTGAAGGTACACAGAATTACTTTTTATTGGCCTCTACTAATTTTTTATTGGTAAGAGAAATAGTTTTATGCAGTGTTGATAAACTAATCTCTCTCTCTCATGCATATATACATACATACATGTGTGTATTAATTATAATTAAAAGAGACCAGTGTTTTACTGTAGAATAAATTATTGTGAATTGTGAGTGCTTTCATTGTAGATTGCACTGTTCGGTATCATAGCATAAGTTACTATAGACCGAAAGTGCTTTCATTGTGGACTGCACTGTTTGGGTTTGCTCTTTGCTAAAAGCACTGTGGGTTGGAGAGGCATAATGACAGAGTTGTCCTTGCCACATAAAGTTGCAAAGACCGTAGGGGTGGGATTGTCTTTTTGATTGGGGAGAAAATTGTCAGTTCGGATTTTGGTGGGGCTACACAACCCAGGCTGCAAACACCTGACGCTCGGCTTTAAGCCAGGATGCTTGGGCCAGATCCGCGAACCGGCACCAGACACCTGGCGCGAGGGCAAACCAGCGCGCCTGGCAGCAGCACTCGGCTGCGGACACCTGGCCCTGGGGCTGCCATGCCCTGGGCGCTAGGTAAACTCGCACACCTTACTAAAGACCCGACGAGCGGGTCTACAGACCCGTGCGTTGGGTGTCGACTCCTGCGAGCAGGTCTACAGACTCACAAGCCCGGGACCGCGACCCAATGTGCCCGACTCTGCAGACCCGGGCGCTAGGTGCAGACTCGCACGCCAAGGTCTCTTCTACCCTGCGCCTTAAGTTTGCAAGCCCGGGCGACGGGGTCTGCAGAACCTGCAAATAAGAAAAATGAAAAAAAAATATAATATCAATTATTATTATTATTATTATTATCATTATCGTTAATACTTTTTTTTAAAAAAAAATATTACTATCAAAACTTTGGCCAGACAAGTTCAATACTATTATTAATATGATAAATATTATCATTTGTATTATAAATATTATTTTTTTTTATTATAATAAAAATTATTCATATAATAATTAATAGATTTGTAGAAAATATATTAATATTGAAAAGCAATAATAGATTTGATTTGAAGGGTAAAATTAAGAATTATTATTACTATTGTTATTATTGTTATTGTCATTACTAGATTTAAAAAAAATATTACTATCATAAAAAAAAACATAAATTTTTTTTAAAGATTGAAAAATATAAGAACTTGGACAAGTTAAATATTATTATTAATATTATTAAATTCATTAATATTATTAAAATTAAAGTAAATATTATTGCTACAGAAAAAAATATAGATTTGATTTTAAGGGTAAAATCAATTATTATTATTATTATTTATTTTCTTTACTTCAAATTAATATTTTTTTTTTAATTCATATTAAGATGTTTTTGTATTATTTTGATGTGATTATATTAATAATTCTTCAAAAAAATATAGATGTAAATATTATTGTTTTTTTTTCACTCTTGAATTTTTTTTCTTTTTCTCTTATTGATTTTTTCCCATACTGTAAAGAAGAAATAAATTAATGTGACTTTTTTTATATTATACAAAAGTTGGGTGATGATAAAAAAATTTTCATTTTAGATTGAGTTGAATTTACTTATTAAAGGATGTTTGGTTTTGTGTTTCAAAAATATTTTGAAAATTTTTCATTGTTTTCTTTGTTTCAAATTAATATTTTTTGTATTTTTTTATAAATATATTGAGATTGAGTATGGCTGCGCAGCCACACCCAAGAAGAATATATTAAGTTGGGTCATGCCCCCAGAAGAACCCAAAATAACTTTGGGTCCAGCCGCCACTGGACTAGTCAACCTTGGGTCGTGCTGTGGCTCGACCCTTCAGCCTTGGCTCCTGCTGCAAGCAGGACCCATCAGCGTTGGGTCCTGCCCCTAGCATGACCCATTAATAATTATTTTTTAATTTTTTTTCTTTTCTCTCATCTAATTTTTTTTTCATATAGTATAGAAAAAATAAATTGATGGGAGTTTTCTTATATTGTTTAAAAGTTGGGTGATCATAAATTTTTTTCATTTGAGGTTGTGTTGAATTTTCTTATTAAGACATATTTGTTTTTACGTTTCAAAAAATCTTTGAAAAAATTTTGAAAATTTTTAATTTTTTTCTCTAATATTATTATATTAAAGTTGATGGAGCTCTCAATAAATTTTTGATTCACATCATATACTTTATATTATATAAGAGAATTTTTTAACAGTTAAATCCATTAAAAAATAATTTATAAATATTATAATATAATAATATTTAGGGTATTAAAAGATATTTTAATTTGATAACATTAGTGTATGGGATTTAAAGTTTTATCAATGTTTTATTATCTTTAGATTTTTTAGTCAGTGATTTTGAATTACATGTATTATTAAATACATAAATAAATTATGTGTTGGATCCTGCCATCACCAAGGCCCATTAGAGTTAGGTTTTGTTGGGGACATGACCCAAAATAGCTTTGGATCCGGCTGCACAACATGACACAAAAGCACTAGGTCTGGACCTAATTCTCTTGAGTCTTGCGTCAGGATCCAAGGCTGAGAAGTTGGCATCAGGACCTAAGACTTTTATTATAATTAAAAGTATTAATATAAAAATATTCTTATTTATGTTATAAAGATTATTATTTTTATTATAATTAATAAAATAAAAATATTCTTATTTATATTATAAATATTCTTATTTTTATTATAATTAATGTTATTGATATTAAAATTATTATTATTAGCATAATTCTTTTGGGTTTTGTGTTAGGACCCTTAGCCTTGAGTCCTGCGTTAGGACCCGATTCTCTGGGGTTTGGCATGGGTATCCAAGGCTAATGGGTCTTGCATCAGAACCCAATTTTCCTGGGTCAGGCGTCAAGACTTATTTCTCTTGGGTCCAACATCCAGACCCATTTCTCTTGGGTCCAGCGTTAGGACCCAAGGTTCTTGGGTCTTAGGTTTTTCGTGCTATAAATATTATTATTTTTATAGTAATTAAAAGTATTAATATCAAAAATATTATTATTTGTGTTATAAATAATATTATTTTTATTATAATTAAAATTTTTAATATTAAAAATAGTATTATTTATCTTATACATGTTATTATTTTTATTATAAATAATAATATTAATATTTAAAATAATATTGTTTGTGTTATAAATATTATAAGAATTTGGGTCAGACGAATTTAGTATTATTAATATTATTATATTCATTAATATTATTACTATATTAAAAAAACATAGAATTGATTTGAATAGTAAAATTAATTATTATTATTATTAATTGGGGTGAGGCATCCCCTTCCAGACCCAAGAAACTTGGGGCTCGAAAGGGGAGCCTCACCCAAGGAGCTTGGGTGTGGTTAGAGTGCAAACCCAAATTAATTAGGTATTGCAGCCCCGCCTAACCCAAGACTATTAATCATTCATCAAGACCCAATTTCTTGGGTCCTGCGTTAGGACCCAAGGCTAACAGGTCCAGCTTCAGGACCCAAGGTTGATGGTCCTGCGTCAGGACCCAATTCTCTTAGGTTCTGCATCATGTGCCAATTCTCTTGGGTTCGGCGTCAGGACCCAAGGCTAATGGATCCTACATTAGGACCCAAGGTTTTTAGGTCTTGAGTTTTTAAATATAATTATTTGTATTATAAATATTATTATTTATATTATAATTAAAAGCATTAATATAAAAAATATTATTATTTGTGTTATAAATATTATTATTTTTATTATAATCAATATTATTAATAAAATAATTAATAAATTTGAAAATAAATATTATCAATATTGAGAAACAACCATGAATTTGATTTGAATATTATTATTAATATTATAAATATTATTGTTGGGTTTGATATTGTAGCCAGATTCAATGTTCTTGGATCTGACATTATAACTAGAACTAATATTCTTGAATTTTAAATTATTATAATGTTTTTATATAAAAATAAAAGGTGAGCCGCTATGTATAGCGTGCTACCTAACTAGTAAATTATATATTTGACATCCGAATACATTTATTTTGCGTGCAGGGCTGAAGGGCTTTGCTTGCACGGCATGACTGAACCTTTCAACCCCTAATTGGTGGTTTCGTTCTCAAGCTGAAGTTTGTTGAAGTAGGAATAGGACTTTTTACCAGACGATGACGCCATGGGCACTGCGGAAAATCCTGTGTAGTTTCTCCTCGACTTCCTCAAGCATATATTAGCAATATTTTTGAACGACTCATGTTTCTGATTGAAAGGCTGGGCTACATACTCCTCAATTGGCATCCACTGAGTTACATAAAAATAAAAATAAAAAAATGAACGAAATTATTACGAGTAAGGCACCGCGGGGTGACAGACATACATAAAGAGGATCGAACCCGGTGACAGAAAAAGGGAGCAAGTCTCTTCCTCTGCTAGGCCACGACCTCAAGTGTAAAATTAATTTTTTTTTATTAGCTAGCTAGTGTGTGTGTGAGACATTCACTATTATATATAAAAGCATGCAATTTTCAAGAAATTTTAATTAACTACTATATGTCCTTAAACTTTTAAATAGTATTGTTAAATATATTTTATCAGTATCATAACGGTTGTTTTTTAAATTAATATTCATTCAAAAAAATATTAAAATAATATTTTTTAAAAAAATTATTTTTGATATTAGCACATCAAAATAATACAAAATCTAAACAAAAATTAATTTTAATAAAAATAATTTTAAATTTGTATAAAAAACCGTTTAACAGCGTCTTAGTGTGCTGTTATTGATAAATTTTAAATGTTTACGATACTAACATACTAATCAGGAGTTCAACTTATAAACCTTCACCAAAGGTCAAGTGACTATTAATTTTATTATATTCATAATAAATCAAGGAAAGTCAACAGAGGTGGAGACAGGTGGAGACGGGAGAGGCATGGGCCCCGACCCCTATAAAACATTTATTTTTCAAACCCCTCCTTTAATAATTTATATGATTTTAACTAAAATAATATAACAACTGAAATCTTGTCTCCTTTTGGCTCCCCCTGAAAGTCACAATTTGCAGGAGCTCTACTTACGTTTACTTCTCACATAAAATTATGTCCGCAGCTATCAATTCAAATTCAGCTATAAATGCGGAGTTCTTACAGCAAGGAAAAACAAAAAAACGTCAGCTGCAATTTTGAAAGTTAAAAGTACCTGAGCTGCCTCAATCTCTGAATCTTGTTTGTTGATGTCAGAGGACAGTGGTCGTAGCATGCAAACGAAAAATAAATCCGATTTCCCATAAAATGTCTGGTGGGTTTGGCTACGTATGAAAAAAGAAAAATCACTTAATAAAAAAGGAATGTCATGTAAAGATTAAATTGAATATATATAATAATCCAAGATATTCATCCTAGTAGCAAATATTTTTTATATGATTCTAGTCATAGATAGGTGAATTTTTTTTTTCAAAGTCTTAATATACTGTCCTTATTTTATATATATATCATATTACAACGAAATTTTCGTCTCATGTTTCTTCAAGGAGAAGGAAAACTTCAAACCTGAATGCCAAAATCTCCACAAATTCTGTGTCAATCTGAACCAAAACAAAGCCAGAATTATTATTATTAAACTTGCTGGAAGGCATCAAGACATAAAACTAATGAAGGATATATATATATATAGAAGCACAGGTTGTTAATTTTGCCTAAAACCATGAAATTGAACTTACATCAGTCTCTTCCTTCACCTCTCGAATTGCAGCTTTACAAATATCCTCGCCCTGTGAACGTGAAACTTTAGTATATATTCAACAGTACATGCGGAAAAAACATTCACCGAATATGAACACAGCACTCCTGATCCTATGATACTCACTTGATTAGCGACGCCCGTAGGGAACTTCCATACATCTTTTCCTTTGAATGCCCCGTTCTTCTCCTGAACTACCAGTACCTGCAGCCAAGTGGAATCATCGTTTGACCTCTCATGGGGAAATTATCAAAGCGTCTTACCCAGCAATTTCAGCTCATATTGCTGCGTGTACACGCGCACACGCACGCGGAGAAAAACCCCGTAGCACCCATCTTTCTCATAACTAGTTATTTTTCAAACTCGCTTGAGTTCCATCTTAATAATTTGATATGGAAATTTTTCCCATTTCAGTAAGATTTGAATCGTTCATGTACTAACTATCCAAAACCTCTTTGCTGCATGCATGTTTTAATATATCAGTGGAAGGATTAATATACTTTGTCTACAAAAATAAACGGAACAGCTGTGAGCTGTCAACTGTCTAGGATCAAAATGATTAAGAGGCAATCTTGAAGTTGTTCCCCAGCTTCCAGCGCGCATATATATATATATATATATATATATATATATATATATATGAAGATAAAAAAAGTTTAAAATTAAAATATTAATACCAAATTAAAAAAAAATGAGAAAACTATTAAAAAATTTATAATTAATAGCATGGAAGTTGAATTATATACTATTTGATCCTTTATAATTTTTAATTAATTATTTTTTCTAGATAAAATTATGAAATCAAGTTATATAACAATTTTTTTTAAAAAAATTGATAATTTAAATTCAATACACATCGAGAAAATAAAATAAATTATATTTTAAAAAATATTTTAAATTAACTACTATGGGGAAATCACTAAACAACTGATTATATAACAATAATATTTAAACTACGTACTAAAATTGCACCTATGACTTGTTGCCTACTATATATTTTAAATTAAATCATTATATGTAAAGTTTATTAATTTCAACATATAATTATTGCAAATAACACAACAATTAATTAAGTAGTGGTATTCAACTAATGTGGTTCTACGTGACCCCCACCAACTCAATACATAGTCCATGCAAATGCTTTTATTAAAATGAAAAGCTCCTAGTTGTACATGGAATTTCACTGTTTTACTCCCCTTATTGACCTTTCTTAGTATCTCAGGATTGAATTTTCTTAGAGCTAGTAACTGACCAGAAAGTATATGTTTACCATAAGATAAAGAAATTCAAACTGGGATTTTCCTCCCCAGACCGCCGCCACAGCACTACTTGACGGCCACAGAAAAAAGGTTGAATTATGGAAAAGTTACCTCTCTGTTATCATTTACGACGAAGGCACCAATACCAACAGTATGGGAGGCATTTGCAGGAAGCGTGTCAGGAGTCTCAGGAATCCAATAGACTAACATCAAGTAATCTGACTCTGCATGGTGGTACCTAAATCCTTCCTGCGCATTTTATTAGTCCGAATTATATCATTCCCACGTAGAAAATCTAGAAAATGAACCTACTCCAGTTATTTATAGTTAGAGACATTGATTCTATGTGTGGCTTTTGAGAGCTAGCACAAACTGCCAGTTTGTGTTTAATTAATTACCTTAACTGTAGGTTCAACAAGATTAGCAAGGTGAATAGGTAACTTGATCCAGACACCCTTTTTCCCCTAAAGAAAATATATATAAGAAAAAAAGAATTAATGATGTTGCTAATAATCAAGAACTTTTGTTTTGTAATAGTACAATCATGGTCCCGGCGTAGCGTAATCGCTCGCTACCCGAACTGTTTTCTAAGAGGTCCTCAGCTCGATTTACCTGCTTCCTCCATTGTGTTATCGAATCTCTAAGCAGAGAAACATAATCATTACAGTCCATGGAATCCTCCACATCTACCTTAACTCCTCCATATCTATCTTCAACAGCATTTAGTAATGTCCTTTCAGCATCTGGTTTTGTCTGCTTCATCATGACTGGCAATGAACTCGTAGATGAGAATGCCATATCTTTTGCCAACGGAGCCTGCTGAGATTAGGAATCAGATGTCCACTAATGTTGTGTCGAAGAAAACAAAGAAAAAGCTAAGGACGTTGCCAGGATGATGATGCGGTAGCAAATTGAAGGACATATATATATATATAGCCCACACACACATGTATATATAGGCACTCGGGGGGCATCATGCATGAAACAGCAGTTTCGATAATTAAGAGATCATCAGTTATTATAAGCCAAGAAATTTCATGGGTTTTACCTTGTCTTCTAATCTCCCTTGCAATTCATCAGTAATTGACTCTTCAACCTTGACCTGGTAGATTGCATGCGTGTCAAGAACAGACCAAAGAAAGACAAAAGGAAGGCCGGTAGAGCACACCAGTATTAATTCTTCAACCTTGGATAGCTTGTTTTTTTAACGTCGACGCGGATTCTAGAGTCGAAGATGCACTATTATATAAAACGAAGCTGTCGTCTAAAACGGCCCGATATCAATGCGCGACTCCCAGGAAAGTGCACGGGACTTCATCAGCAATGTATCCATTTTCCATGCAAGAGTTCAGAGTGTAAAAACCATCACTTTTTTATGGGATAAAATGATTTCTTTCCTTTTTTTTTATTTTGATATTAACATATTAAAATTATAAAAAAAACACATAAAATATTAATTTAATTTATTCTCAAATAAATTTTTTTTGAAAAACAAAAACTATTGCCATACAAAATAGGCACTTGTAGAATAATGACAAAGACTGTTCGCATACATCTTATTCTAATTTTTTGGTTGTATTTGTCAAAAAGGGAGGAAAGAAGGATGGATGAAAAGTAAAGGATTGAAGAGTACGTACACTTTGAGTTTAAATTTGACATATTTATGACAAATTGTAGTTCTTAGAATTAATAAATTATGAAAAAAAGTATACCTCATTTATTTTCCATTAATATAAATTTCTATGACAAATGGTCCAACCATTGAAATTAAATTAAATAACCATTTAATAACATATATTAATCATTAATTAATTAAATTTATATTTTATTGCATCTTAATTCCTTTCTTACTCTCCAACCAAATTAGCAAAATCTAAAACTTTTAGCCCCGAAATCCTCTAGCAATTTGGAAGCAAGACTCACAACCCTAATCAAACCAATTTCTATATGAGTTTTATAATGAGTTTTATAATGAGTCAGCTCAAGCCATTTATATAATGAATTTTAAAAATAAGTTGCATAACCTTATCATGTTTTAACAAAAGTTCGAGCAAGTAGAGTTTCGAGCAACGCATAAATGGCTCCGCTTATTTACAATTCTAATTATCTATGTAATCTATTCTTATCATAATTTTAAAACTCGATCCAGTCTAGCGAGTCAACCCGAAACTTGGATAACTAGGGGATTGGAACTGGACCAAGTTTAAAAAAAAAAAGAGTAAAAAACCTGGATGACCAGGCGAGTTGATCCGGTGACTCGGTTAACCCGATAAGACCTGGTCAAAAACCCGGTTGCAACCCATTTACTATTAATTTTTTTTAATCAAAACGATATCGTTTTGATTTATAAAAAAAATTAAAAGTTAAACCGAGTGATTTAATCAAAACCTAGTGATTCGAGTTTTGGGTTGAATCGACCACCAAAACAGCTTTAAAACTCTAATTATAATAGAAAAAATAACTCTTGACAGCGTAAATATACACGAATTTACTTTTTATGGAGGTTAGTAAGCTTACCCAATTGTTTTTTAGTAAATCATATCCTTGTTTGCTATTTTTTTAAAGAAAAATAAAAGAAACTTCGGCGGATTGGGAAATTTCAAGCATTGAAAAATTGTTTTCACCGGCATTACACGTCATTTTTAAAGAAATCATTAATTTTCTGGTTGTTTTTATTTTTAAAACTTTCAGTTTTATTTACTATGAAAAAAATTGATCAACAAAATTTTTTTTGGTCAGATAAAAAATCACTTGATTTTTAGAAAAATATTTTTTTACTATTTTGGACAAAACACTTTCTATCAAGACTTTTGACTTTTTTTTTTTTAATATCTATCGAAGTATTCAATATCAAATTAATTATACGAAGAGTTGGAGAAATTTCTACCCGTCCCTTTCTTGTCCTCGAAACCGCAAAGTCTTGTAAATTTCATGAACATATTCATGGAAATTGGAACTTGTATTTATTTATTTTTGATAATTTATAAGAAAACGACGTGACGTGATTTTGATATGAAAAAGTTGGCTAGCTTAAGAATAATATCCAGCTGATACAATAATATTATTATTAAAATAATTTTTCAATAAGAATTCATCTTAGCATATGAAAACTAGCTTAAAATAGCAGCAAAAGAACTGTATATATATATATATATATATATATATATATATATATATATATATATATATGTATTAAGGAAATTGAGGTGGAACATGTTACTCTTCCTTATCTCTAATGGAGTCCCTGTAAATTAACAACAAATTAATAAAAAAAACAGAAAACAAAGAATTATTGGCACAACATGGCGAGCTCTTCGCGCACGTATTAATAAATTGATATAAAATTGGCACAAAATTTCGTCCACCGAAAGGAAATTACCAAACAAATCAACGAAAATAGATAGGCGCGGGAATACTAATGGAGTAATTGCAAGAATTCTAATGGGAAACTCATTTGCAGTTTACTGGCGTGGAAGTGGAAGCTAAGTCGCAGAGTGGATATAGACATGGCAGGTCAGCATCTGTCCAAGACTTGCGGGGTCTCCTTTTAGGGTCCTAATGGCATAACGTGATGCAAAAGATTCAACATCGAATTAGTACGTGTATTTTTTATAATAACTTGAAATAATTAGAGTTTTACTTCTTCATTTGGATCCATAAAATACACTTTTCAAGAAGTGAAGTTTCCTCAAATAAAAAAAAAATCTCCTTTTAGGGTTCACACAGTAACCAACAACAACGAAACTACTGTTTGTTTTTATATTTTAAAAGTATTTTTAAAAAAATTAAATTTTTTTTATTTTAAATTAATATTTTTTGTGTTTTCAAATTATTTTAATACGCTGATATAAAAAATAATTTTTAAAAAATAAAAAATAATAATTTTAATATTTTTTTAAATAAAATATACTTTAAAAAATAATCACAATCATCTATACCTACCAATACCCAGAGAGTGGCACAGAATACCCTTGAAAATGTACTCCCAAAATTGAAATCCTTTAGCTTACACCATGCATGTTTGGGCCAAGGTCCAGACTCTAATGCTTCAATTAGCCCAGATAAATAAAATATGGGCTCTGGGTTTCTATTTTCATTAGGCAGTCTCACCTCCAGTAAGTACCTCACAGCTTTTCATTTTCTCTAAGCAATAAAACAAACACCTTGTGTGCGTTAAATTGTTTATTTTTATATATATATGTATATGTATAACTGAACTTAACCATGCTAAAATCCCTCTCATCACTTACCCGCCTACCCATTCCACCTATATCCACCAGGTGCATATTTCTTTCTCACTCACTAGCGAAGCTTTCTTTGGTTCTCAGGATTTTCAATGATTATATCTGATTTAATTCTAATCTGGGTTTTATTTTTTCTATCAGTTGTAGAATTTGTTCGAGCAAAATGAGCACAACAAAACCATCACCAACATGCCCAAAATTTATTTCTGTTGAGGGAGATGACATTTACTCCAGAAGTAAACCTGATGGTAATAAGTTCTTACTGTATTATTTATTCTCTTGCAGCAGTTTTTGTTTCTTCGTTTCTACAATGCCTTACCTTGTTAATGCAATTTATTGATGATATTTCAGGTGTTAGATTCAGTCTTGTCTCCTATAACATTTTGGCTCAGGTATGAATGATTTAACTTTTTAATACTCAATAGGTGTTAATGGGTTCATTTCCCATTTTGTACTAATATTTCTTTTCATTTAATTGTTAATATGGTATTTCAGACATTTTTCTTTCTTGTATTATTGTTTGCATATGTAAATGTAGAAAGTATCTGAATCTGGTGTCTGCTTTTTTGTTGTTTTCTTTATTGTGTGTTTGTGCTGGTTTATTCAGTGGAATCTTGAACATGTGCTTGCTGTTTCTTTTCTGGCTCATATCAGTTTTTAGTATTGGAAAACGTAGCCACGAAATTTTTTAATAGCCACCACAATACATTAAAGGATATAACCACATCTATAGATGTTTACATTAATCTTAAAAAAGGGTTGTTTCCAAATGATGAAATATATGCAACAATCATACACATGATTTAGGAATGCAATTATGATCATTGGATTACATGCTCGAACACACACATGCAACCTTCCATTGCAGCATTTAACCAAACAACTTCCTTGATTCTATTGCAGCATTCACACACACACACACAACCTTCTATTGCAGCATTTAGTCAAACAACTTCCCTAATTCCATGTTCTGAAAAGTTCCAAAACTAGTATGATATACTTGTTCTGATTGTGGCTACTGTGCAAGGTTTATGCCCTTGATGTTTTGTGTAGAGGATGAAATTCTTCAATGCGTAATGATTGGGGAAGTTGGAACTTTGCTGCTTGTATGCTCATATTTATAGCTCTGATTCTAACATCTTCAAATTGCGTTCCTTTTCTTTAGGTTTATGTGAAGAGTTCTATTTTCCCACACTCCCCGTCTCCTTGTCTCAAGTAAATATTTTATCTAAATTTTTATCCCTTATTGATAAGCCTTAAGTTTTGCACATATATACTAGCATTCAGGTTTTTGACAGACCTTGTCGTAAATTCCCCCCCCCCCCTTCTCCTGATATCTAGGCAATAGTAAAAGAGTTATGCACTCTCAATAGCTTCTTCTCAAGAGCCACCTGCTACCCTATATATACTTAATAAGAGGAGAGATTATAAAAGTTAACGGGGAGATACTTGTGTTATGAACTTCTAAGGACTCACATGAGTAACATTAACTCAAACCAGGGCATCTCGGCCATTGGCCTTGGACCATATTATGAATCATCTTAGGCCTGAGGGAATCAGATTCTAAGGGAAACTATTACTAATTACTATTTCCTTACTAAACCTATCTTTGTCCTAGGCTTACAATAAACCTCCCAGCTAACCTGATAACACTTATGTTCCCCCTTTCAAACTCAAAGTAGAAAATCCATCATTACCCATGTTAAAGGATTTGTTGAATCAATCTCATTAATAACAGGGAATCCATCTTATGAACAGTACACCAAGAAGCTTTAGAATCGGCAGAAAATATGAATTGCACTTATTCATCCTATAGAGGCTATTAAGTCGCGACAGATATTTCAACATCTGAACTAATTCAGCTGGTTTTCATTTTTCATTATTGCTTTACACAGGTGGAAAGCTCGCTCCCAGGAAATTTTAACTGTTCTCAAGAACCTTGGGACTGACTTCCTCTGCCTACAGGTGGTTTTTTGGTTCTCTGTTTTGAGAAACAAATCCATCCTCTCTCATAATATGGAAAGCCAGAATTTACCCATGTTCTTTCTTATTTGTTATTTGTGTTCTTTGGATATTTAGCGTTTGCAAGTTTATACATGCAGTAATAGACATGCACTTTGAATTCTTCTTGTCTGATTCATATAATAAACTTTGCCAGGAATTGGATGAGTATGATAGCTTTTACAAGAAAAATATTGAAAGTTATGGTTATTCCAGTATTTATATTCAGAGAAGTGGGCAGAAGCGTGATGGCTGTGGAATTTTTTATAAGCCCGACTGGTATGCTGTATCTCCTTTTCCCCCCTCCTTTTGGAGTCCAAGTATTTGACTTTAGATTCCTGTTGACATTATTTGCAAAATATCAAGGATTCTTTTAAGTAGAAAAAGGCAATGGTATCTATAATTTAGTTATAAAACTAATTTTAAACAAACCAATACTCCAATGTTACAAGTATAACAAGCCTTTAAGCATTATGGTGTGCAGTTTAAACGTAAAATATTAATTCAACTGAACCTCAATCCTAAAACTAAATATATTGTTAGTTTATTTTTATTTTTATTTTTAAACTGAGCATTATTTGGAATTGTATCTGATTTAAATATTGTAGCTGTTATGGCTTTCCTTCTCATCCTTTATCCACTTTCATCCTGGCAGCACCATCAATTTTATTCAATGTTTTAAATCAGCGAACCCTAGTAATTATCCACCCTGTTTGTTTGCTGGAAAGTAGTTTCCTTTTGGAAAGTGAATTCCGGGAAAGTGAATTATTTTCTGATGTTTGGTAGTGTAATGGAAAATAAGATGGAAAACACTTTCCAGTGTTTGGTTATGTCATGGAAAATGAGCTGGAAAATAACTTATTAATATTTTATTTTTCTCAAGTTTATTAAAATAATAAGAAACAAATCTTACAAATTAAAAAGTTGAATGAGAATGAAATTGAAAAAAAATATAATTTTATAAATTATCTCAAATAAAATAAATAATAATCAAAATAATAGAGATCAAATCTAAAAAAAAAAAAAAATTGAAAGATGAAGAAATTAAAATAATAATAATTAACATTTCATAAATTATTTCAAATAAAATAAGTAACAATCAAAAGAATGAGGACCAAATTTGATACATAAAAAATTTTAATAAAAAAATGATAAGGGAAAAACAAATAACAATTATAAAAATGAGGACCAAATTTAATATAAAAATGAAATTTTAAGAGATGAAATTGAAAAGTAAATATTCAAAACAAAATATATATAGCAATCAAAAGTTTGAGGACTAAATTTGATATAATCAGCAAATAAAATGACATTTCTAAATTTTCACAACTTCTGGAAAGTGTTTTCCGTCCAAATTTTTCAGGAAAATACTTTTCTGGAAACCAAGCCAAATTTTTCTTTGACTGGAAAGTGTTTTCCGTTGACCAACTTTTCTAATGGCAAACAAACACATGAAAGTTTGGAAAGTGGTTTCCCGGAAAGTGAATTCCGGGAAACAAATATAGCCTAAATTTTTCACAACTTCCAAAAAGTGTTTTCCGTCCAAAATAAAAGGAAAACACTTTCCTGGAAACCAAGCCAAATTTTTCTTTGACTGGAAAGTGTTTTCCGTTGACCAACTTTTCTAATGGCAAACAAACACAGGAAAGTTTGGAAAGTGGTTTCCCGGAAAGTGAATTCCGGGAAACAAACATAGCCTTAGGAAGTCTTTGGTTTGTGGCCAATGGCAAAGGTTCCTTTACTATTAATTTTCAGTGGATGCAATCAAATACAGAAGCTTTTGGAACATGATGGAAATTTCCCCCCTCATTTTGCAAGGAAGCTGAAATATGCTTTACTGATATCACTTCTTTGCATCTTTTACATTATCTTGTATCGTGGACTGCTGTGATTTCAAGTTTACATAACAATTCATCCATTGAAATCATCAACTTTTTTAAAGTCACATGGTCATATTACACTTTCAACAATTTAGGTCATGCATCCATTTAACCTTCCTGTTCCCTGTTTTCAGCGCAGATTTGCTGCTAGAGGAAAGAATAGAGTACAATGATCTTGTTGATTCAATTCAAGATGTGTCAATTTTATGTGACGATAAACACAGTGATACCCAGGCAAATGGAGATGAAAATAGTGAACCGAAGAATGGTAATGTTTCAGGCTGTTACTCATTATCCTTTCCCCTCTTTCTTCTTGTACTTTTAACATTCTGTATGTATGTCCTACATACTTGGTAGTGTGAAAACCATATATGTTAAGAGTGGTTTTTCCCCTCTTCTGGGTACTGGTTTTACTGAGTGATTCATCATTGTTTAGTTTAAAGTTAATGAAAACTAAGAAATTCTTGCAAAAGAAAAATGTGGTACATTATGACGTTCTGTTTTCACCACAAGGGGGGTGGGGTGGTTATTGTGAACACAATGAATCATCTGGGGGAGGCTTTGATTACTTCTTTAATGATCTGTCTTTAGGTTCATCATCAAAAAGTACTCTTGAAGATCATGGAGATCCTAATGATCCTCGTGTAAGATTAAAGCGAGACTGTGTTGGAATTATGGCTGCTTTTAGACTCAAGAATACTCCCCATCATGTTATCGTGGCAAACACTCACATTTACTGGTAAATAGGTCTGTTTTAATCTTTTGTGTGGCGATTTCCTGCAGGAGTGTCATGTGTTTATAGCTTGGTTTCCTGGAGTATGTATTTTATTTATGGTACATACCAGTGATTTTCTTTCAGGGACCCAGAATGGGCTGATGTCAAGCTTGCTCAAGCTAAATATCTTCTATCACGCGTAGCTCAATTCAAGGAACTAGTTTCTGAAAAATATGAATGCGTGCCTTCAGTAATTCTTGCTGGCGACTTCAATTCAATCCCAGGGGATAAGGTTTGTGCTTTACTGTCCTTCTGTGGAGTAGTCGTAGTGCTTGTCATGATCCATGAAGTGACATTTTTCATTTAAAATCTATGGGATACGTCAAACAAGTAAAAGATTTGGTATCTCTACACAATCTTAATTACTTACCATACTTGCGTTCTTATTTTAGGTTTATGAGTACCTTGTATCTGGCAGCTCTTCATCAGCTTCACTAGCGGAATGTTTGGATGAGCTTCCTATTCCGCTGTGCAGTGTCTATGGTAGTACAAGGGGAGAACCGCCGTTCACAAACTGCACGCCGGACTTCACCAATACGCTTGATTATATATTCTTTGTCCCTGACGATCAAATTAAACCGCTCAGTTTCCTTGAACTTCCTGAAGCAAACTCGCCTAATGTTCTTGGTGGCTTACCAAACTATTACCACCCAAGTGATCATCTACCGATTGGTGCTGAGTTTGAAATAACGAGGGAATAATGTAAGTCAGATAGTAAGCTGCAATTGCATTTTGTCAGCCCACCCTTCTCATCTCTGCTCCCCACCCCAAAAGAACGAAACTCCTTTGAGGTCTACTTCTCTTTCTTGAGAATGTTATAGATTTACATTTGCATTTGCATTAACATTTTATTTGTTTATAGGCAACAAAGCTCAAAACAAACAATTTTGTGGTTCTTTTGTGTAATGAGCTTGGAATTGTTGGGGATCAAGCATTTAGGACAGAGCAAAAAAGGTGTTATTAAACTACGGTCTGAATTTTTAACGAGCTTGATAATACCACGCTTTGCTAAGAAAGGAGATTTATTTGGAAATTGGATGGGAATTCCTGAAGAACCGTATTAATCCAAAATATCAAGTTATTGGGCGAGGCTCCAAATATTAACCCTTCAACAGGAATTAGCTCTTAAGAGAATTTGTTGAAATGTTCAATCCTCATCATAAATGGCTTCGTACGGACACCAAACCGATTGCAGTGAGTTTGCACGCATCCCTCACGCGGCAATACGCGAGTCTGGCGTTTTAGTTAATGATTGAGAGTGCGTTAAAAATTGTATTTTAAAATATTTTTTATTTAAAAATATATATAATTTTTTTTAATGTTTTAAAGTTTATTATTGATATTAGTACAATAAATAATATAAAAACATATAAAAAAGTTTATTTGAAGAAAAATAATTAATTTTTTTTAGAAAAACTTAATGATAAACAAGCAATGTTAAGTCATGTAATGAAATTCTTAAGTTATAGGCTTAAACAAGGTGATATTATTCATTTTTTTTTATAGACTCGTTAAAATTAATTATTTTATTTAATGATAAATGATTAATTCTTGAGAACAATTTAAATTTAGTATAATCAAGATTTTAATTATATTGTTTTATTCTAAGTTTAACATATTATATGATTACATCATTGATTAGTGTCTATACTTAAAGTGGGTTTTTCTTAAATCTCTCGTGTGTATACAGACACACACGCACTAAGCATATACTTGAGATGTGATTTTGGATGTTGAGATGTGATTTTGGATGCTTATAAGCATTAATCTATACTTGAACAAATTTGATTAGTATAAACTTTCTATAATAAACTAAATAAAATATGTTCAGTAATTAATAATCTAATTTATTTTTAGACAACAAACATAACAATATCTCTTCACATATTTATGACATGGCAAATGCCAGAAATAAAAAACAAAGATGAAGACAGTAGTGACAAGCTTAAACGGTAGAATTTATGCTTATAATTAGCGTAGCATTAATTAGGCTGGTTCTCTCCACCCCCAAGCACAGCCTTGATCACTGTAATCACACAATGGGTGCAATCGTCGGCGGTGGAATAACTGGAAAAGAGAAATAAGGACCGGCCAACACTAGTTCATGTCCCATGATTGATGAATCGTCGAAGTAATTATCACAACAGAATTCGTTGTAAAATGATCTTGCCTTCCTGAGGATGTAGCTTATGGAGGATGACATGTACCACAAATCTAAATACCGAGGAAGCTCTCGTGCCCAACCACGATCTCTCTTTCTCTTTTGGAGCTTATTGCGCCTAGTCATTTCTTTGCCATCTCCAGCCCTTGAGCCGTTTTCCAACCTGACATCGTTAGCTTTGTACTGTCTATAATAACTTGAACTCCGGCGATCAGCTGGAAGCGATTTTGTTACCCTTTCTCCATGAGATGCGCTTCGAGTAAACTGCTTCTTGCCCTTGCGGAGTTGGAGCGAGGCAAGGGAATCAGATTGGGTGGCCATGGAAGATAGCTAGCTAGCGAGCATGCATGTAGGAATCAAGGAAGTTCTGTAAGTAGCAAATTTGCAGTGAAGTGAGATGGCAACTTGTATGCATTAAATAGTTGGATAAGCTGTGTTGTTTCTGTCAAGTAAATGGCCTACGGAACATTGCTCAAGTGAAACGTAGGTCCTTACCTAGCTGGCAAGATCGTGTTGTCATTTCAGCCTTGTACCTGTAGGTTTTGCAGAGAATTAGCTGGAACTTCAAGTGGTTTATTTGGTGTTTCTTGCTGACTATTTTACACTACGAGCTAGAAATTGTTTCCATAATCACCGATCTCCACACTAGCTTTCTGGCAAGATTTGTATCCATGTTTCGGTAATTATTATGGTAATGATTGTTTTTTAAAATATTTTTTGTTTAAAAATTAATTTGAAAATTAAAAACGGGGCAAGTTAGTGTAAGGTCGTGAATTGAGGGAAGGGCTGCAATGTGAGCTGCAGACCTTTGAATTTCCCTGCATGGAGGGAGGGGGGCTTGTGGTGAAGGAGTAATGCTTTCTAATTTTAGGCGAAAATTAGATGCATGGTCCTAAATGACTTACCCTGAACATTGAACATTAGTTTTCACTGGGCCACCTCACAAGGAACGTACAATGTGATTAAGCAATTACTAGGGCAGACTCTCAGGCAGCCACACACCCATCTCCCTGCAGGCCGTCCTCCACCGACCTTTGAATTATCAATGCAATCCAGAAACATCTGTAATGACAAGTGCTGGTAATATTACCAAATTTACTTATTTTTTTTTTAAAAAATTGGCACATTAACCTAAAATATTTGGCAGAATATCTATAATTTTAAAATGCAGTGTGCCCTCCATGGTTAACTCGAGATATAGCTGATTCGGAACCAAAACCAAGCTAGATTTAAAAAAACACAAAAGAAAGTAAAAATCAAGATAATCCGATTAAAAATCTAAATTAACCCAATTGACCATACAAGACTTCTAAATAACTTAACAGGAAAAGTATAGTCGAAGGCATCAATCCCTTGCCAAAGCTAAAAATACTCACTCTAGCAAACCTACTTTCTGGCGGATTTCCGGTCACATACTTGTATTTCTACAATATTCCTGAAAAGGTTTGCTTTTCTTCCATCATCGAGTCCCTGAAGAGTTCTCTTGCTGCAACTCTCAGTTACTACTATCCATTTTCTGGTCGAATAGTACAAATTAAATCCAAATACCAACGAGCATGAAATTATGTGACGATAATGGTTCCTTGGTTGTAAAAGGTCATGCCATCATTTCTTAGAATAAACTAGACTTCTACAATCTTCAATAAGTCTTCGCAAGGAAAACTCGTCTCTGTCAACACCTAGTTTCCTTTACAAGATCAGGTCACCCATTACATTTGTGGAGGCATCTCAATAACATTCGCCTTTGATCATGCACTCTGCGATGCAAGTGCCTTTGATAAGTTCCTGGTTTCACGGTCAGAAATCGCTCAAAAAAAGCCAATATCTTGCATGCCAGACCACAGGAGAAGCCTTCGAGCACGTTATCCTCCGACTTATCATCCTACTTTGGATCAAACTTTTGTGAAGTGCACCACAGAAGAAATAATAAACACGCCAACAACCAGATCTTGCTCAAGCGCCTCTATCATATTGATGTCTCCAGCATCAATAGGTTGCAACAACTTGCTTGTGCCAGCGGTAATAAAAGAACTAAAATTGAGGCTTTATCAGCCTATGTATGGAAGATCATGGTAACAGCCATTGATGGAAAGCATCAAAAGTGCAAAATGGGATGGTTAGTCGATGGACGAAGTAGCGTTCATGCAGATCAGAATTTAATGCCAAATAACATAAGGAATATGTTTTCTGTTGGTGTTACAGAAGCAATCATTACAGAACAGAAGCAAAGGTCTCTATATTAGATGTTGCTAGCAATGTTCATGATGCGATATCAAAGGTTATAAGGCACATTTTTGGATTTGATTGACTGGATCGAGAAAGTTTCCAGTTGCTGAATTTGAGTTCGGATTCGGCAGTCTTGTGCTAGGCACGGTTGGTACCACGACAGAAAAAATTGAAGTTGGGTACATGAACCGAAGGCCAAGCGCTAGAAATAATGGCTCACGGACTGTTTCAGCTATCTTGTGGCCAGAACTAGCTGCTGTCTTGGAGTCTTCTTCCACTCTGATGCTGTTCTATCCATGTCTACTTGCTTCTAATCTATACTTGATGCTAGACGTTTGGCACTGTACCAAGCATTATACCATGCCTCCCACCTAGAACTAAGGGCGGGCTACCATGATGTGCAGTTTAGATTCAATGTTCCTTTCTACGAACAGAAAATATTCTCTCTTATTGAGAAAATGGAGTAAAACAGAAGGACATGGGCCCAGTTATACAATCACCATGAGCAAGGCAGCAGCAATCAAATACCGAATGAAGATAAAACAGAGCAAATACTGACCCGAATCCCACTCGTACCTCTTGTCCTTTTCAACGACCACGTTGCCTTTCGAAATTCATAGCTAAGAATAGAATCGATCCTCGAGAGTTTCAGAATTAGAACCCTGGAGCTATAAATGCTGTCGGGGCAAGACGTGAAAGAAAACCTCCAGGATAAATGGATAATATTTGTTTCAGTCTCGTGAAGCTTTAACGCCTCTTGTCTGCTAACGAATCCATCTGATTCATCACGGAAAAACAGAAAACAAAAAAATTTTAAAATTCAATGCGGTCTTCTTGTGAATTATTGTCTAAATTTTTGCTAACCCTAATTTTACAACAGGGGAATTTTTTCCCCCCTTCATCTTTAGCATAGTTATCTTTACTCACATTTTACAATTAGTGATATGACATTTGAGGGGAAAACCGAGAAAGGAAGATACAATTATTAGCAGCCACAGACTATTTTGAGAAACGAGGAAACCCCCATCTTAAGGCAGTGTTGCATCCACTTTCCATCCTTGAAGCTGGAGAGAACTTGATGGATGTGCAATAGTCTTCCTCTGTCCTCACCGATGGTGTTGATTAAATTCTTTGAAAACTTAACAAGGTAAAAACCATGGAGTGTGGCTAGATATTTAATTCCTCATAGCGCTATGTCCAGCCATTCATATCTCCATATTGTTACCCCTTCAAGGTAAGGCACTGCACCTTTCTCTGCTTCCAACAAAGTAATTCCCAAACGCTTCTGTGATTTTAAACTGCAAAACATGAAGAATTGACCTTTCATCTCTAAATGTCCGAACCATCTCTTTCCTCTACCAACAAGAAATTATTCACTTCAATTCAAAAATTTGTCTCATCACATCTCCTTCCTGACGATCTATTCCAAAAGCACACCTTGTTTTAATACGAGTCTATTGAAGCTTCTCCTGTCTAATTGTCTTCATGTCCCTGGTTACGGGCCTAACAATTCAAACAAGAATAGATTTCAAAAGGAAGCCAGAATGGGAATGTAACATAAAGGCTCTCCAATGCAAAACTAAAGGAAATGCCATATGTGAATGCAGGTTCCAGCACAAGATTGACCTGGTTAGGAAATGAGATATTTCTCCTTGGCAAAGACTCATGTTGCACAGAAGTGGCCCAAGCATCGTTGAATAGTGTACCTCACTATCAAACAACAGGACGTTGCATTTCTCTAAAAATATGCACCTGCAGTCACCTTTCATTGATTACAAAACAAGATGGGTGAGGGAAAGAAAAAAGATGGATAAAATGCAGCAAGCCCTAACTGACTAAGCAAACGGTAATGGCATAATTTTTAAGATGATATGGTATTTGATATCATCTCAACGACACTACTCTTTAACATAAGCTCAATTGGAATTTAGGTATGCATCATCCATAAATGAGGAACCCTTTCTACCATGCCCCCTTTTGCTTGTTTTAATTCTTTACTATGACGATACCCATGAAAGTGAAAATTGTGAACTCAATAATACTAGAGATATCATTATTACGAATTTAAAACAAAATACAGGGGCAGAATATCACCTAAGAGGAGTAAAGGTAATTGAAAGTACTCTCCATACATTCAAGGCAACTAACAAGAGTTTTATATTAAAAAAATCAACGAGACTGAAATGAGGATGGAGCATGGTGAGTGGCAATGCAAGCTAAATTAAAGAACCAAAAAATGCATCCATAAAAAATTGAGCATGGCACCAAGTAAGAAAAAGAAGAGGAAAAAGGTTAACATTGGACCATCAATCCTTTCCCAGGAGTGTTAAAGATGAGGTCTTTACATTGCATGAAGTGGAATCTCATGCTTATTTATGTCCTGTTGTTGGTGTTTACAATTTTTTGCTTCCACGGTTAACCTCTACTATGCTTTTAATAATTATAAGTGACTGTCAATAGCAATATAACAATTTCTTTGGCACTCTTATATGACTGGGAAAACTGTTGCTGCTACCTGCTATTACTTAAAAACAGGTCACAATCACTTGCCCCTTCTTCAAGCTATAATAAAATTATCAAAATAAAATATTCTAGAACAATTTACAGCGCAACAAAATAAACTTGAGCGAAAAGAAAATTGAAATGAGAAGGGAATGACTACGTAAATTAAGAGGAATCTTAAAAAAAAAAGAAAAAAAAGAAATCATGTACCATCATCTACCATGGAAAGCGAAAAAAAGCTTTCAAGATAACTCCTTTGGAAACCATTCATCCATCACAAGAGCAGGCAAAATAGCATATGCAATTGAAACCGTCAAACTGTATATAGTCAACCTGAATAGAGGAAGATGCAATAAAAAAATGAGATACACAGAGATGTGACAGGAATGACCATTTTGTTAGAAAGTAGCTTAAGACAAACCCATTTATGCAAGCAGAAACAGATTTTACAATTAAAATGTAGATGGATTAAGACACAAACCTCCAAATGCAATGATTTATCTTAAATTTGGAAGAAGTGCTCCCCGTGTCAAGCAATTTGATTCTCTGAAGAACAGATTTTAGAAACATAAATCAAGCTTGACAAAGTTGCAACCTTCAAAACATGAATACCTGAAAATTCAAACTCATACTCACACATTCATCCGGGATAAAACACGTGGCAATTTTAGAGGGCATGTGACATCAAGGGAGTTCTTGGTCATTCTTGATTTGTGGCTGTTGATGGCTGATGGCACCCATCAATCAATGTAGTGTATGTAATCTCATCTAAACATACTGCTCCACTGGACATTTCATCACATACTTTAAATGCTTCTTCTACCTTACCTTCTTTGCATAACCCATTTGTGAAGGCATTGTAAGTGACAGCATCAGGAAGAATTCCTTTTTCTGTCATCTCGTTCAGAAGCTTAGCTGCTTCTTTTGTTTTGCCCAGTTTGCAAAACCCATCTATCATGATTGTGTAGGTGAATTTATTAGGATGTATATTATGTGAAGACATTTCTTGCAAGACAATATTGACTTTATTCATCTGGCCTAGCTTACTATAACCACCAATGATTGTAGTGTAGCAGACAACATTTGGCAACAAGCCCTCCTTTCTCATCTCATCAAGGAGGTGTTTTGCATCATCAACAAGGCCAATATTGCACAGTCCGTGCATCAGAGAAGAATATGTGGCACAACTTAGCAGGACGCCTCTGCTTTTCATGTCATCACGAAGCCTAAATGCTGCATTCATATTCCCATTGATGCAGTATGCTCTGATTAGAGAATTATAAACAACAGAATTTAGCTCCAGTTTCTTGGAAACTAACTCGTTTAATAGATTTTCACCCTCTTCAACTTTATTGGCTTTACAGTATCCATCAATCATAACACCATATGTGTAAACATTAGGAACATAACCATTTTTTTTACACTCATGCCATAGCCTACTGGCTTCATCAATCTTATCCGCATTACAGAGCCCATGTAGCAATAAATTAAAAGTGTATATGTCTGGCTGAATTCCCTTCTTGACCATCTCTTCCTTAAGTTCAAATCCTTCCTTGACTTTTCCCTCCTTACAGCACCCTGATATGAGCGTGTTGTACGTTATCCTGTCAAATACTAAACCCCTCTCTAGCATATCTCTGAGGAGCTTAAGAGTTTCTTGCATGTTTCCTGCTTTACACAGCCCATGAATAAGGGCATTTGAAGTCACTATGTTGGGTACAAAACCTTTCCCCAACAACCTACACCAAAGTTCAACTGCTTCTCCTTGCTTTCCAGCCTTACATAACCCACTAACCAATGTGGTAAGCAGCCCATCATTTGGCCTCAAATTTCTTAACAGCATCTCTCTAATAAAATGTAGTGCAGTAACAAACCTAAACTTCAAGCACAACCAATTAATCACCATAGAAAATGAGCCTTGGTTTATTGGTAAACCTCTTCCTATCATCTCCTCTAAAACATTTTCAGCTTGTCCTATTTGATCACTCTTGCAAAAACCTTGTATAAGTGAATTCAAAGTAACTGAATTGGGAGATATCCCCTTCGATAACATGTCATCTCTTATTTTAAGTGCTTCGCTAATATTTCCCATCTTACAGTACCCATCAATCAATGTGTTATATACAACCTCATTTGGCACAAAACCCAACTCAGACATTTCCTTCAAAACACAATTTGCTTCATCAATTTTCTCCAACTTAATCAAACCATTAATGAAAACACTATATGTTATAAGGCTTGGACTCACTTTCTCTTTTACCATCTTTTCTTTAAACCTGTATGCCTCATCTAATCTCCCACTCTTACACAAGCCATGAATGATATTATTATACGTAACAACATTTGGAGCAACACCCAACTTTTCCATTTTTGAAAACAACCCGATAGCATCATCCTCTCTGTGTCCCTTACAAAACGCATTAATCATTGTGCTGAACAAGTGAACATCCGGAATGATACCACCAAGACAGATGAAATCATACACTTCATAGCTCTTTTTTAGCTCATTAGCCTTCACTAAAGAACTCAACAGAAAAGTGCATGTCTTTAGTGAGGGAAACAAACCCTTTTTCGCCAATAAACTAAAGACATCAGCAGCAAAACCAAAACCCAAATGTTTAAACTGTGTACTATACACATGTACCAATAAATCAGCAATTTTGACCCCAATAACAGGCTCAAACACCAAATTAAAATCAGCCATTATTTGTGCAATCTCAAAATGTCTACTCTCAAAATTCCTCGCATAAAAGGCTGGAACTTTCCCATCAATCAAACGAATTAAAAGCAATCTTGCAGGAGACAAAAGATCATTACCAACAAGCAAATGAATCAAAACACAATAAGATCGAGCTGTGAAACGAAACTTACAAGTCTCGGATACAAAATGAAAGAAATTCAAAGCTGTTTTTGGATTCACATTTGATTTAAGAGCTAAGAAACAGCTATCAAACTCTTGAGGAGACAAATGGGGGACTAATTCTTTACATTTAGCGCAATCCAAAGATGGATTAGAGAGAATTAAAGACACCCTTTTGAGTAAACTCTGATTTAAAGCTTGTGGATTTGTCTGTGTCTGCAATAATGGAGGAGGAGGAGGAGCTTGTGGGTGTATTTGGTGCTGTTTTTGAAGCGTGGTTGTGATACAAGTTAAAGGACGTTTAAGCGGGGATTGAATAAAGATGGGTTTGGTGATCGTTAGCCTTCTCATATCCATTAGAGATTGCATTCACAGAGCAAAAGAATCCAAACTTTACTCTTTGTGTGGATTGGCAAGGGTTTTAGAACGGTGGACAGCAAGAGGCCATGAGGTTCTTTTTTGATGGAGGTTGGGAGGATGTGAGAGAGAAACAGCCACGACAGTAGGTGTAAAGGAGCGTATGGTGTTTAATGTTTCAGGAGAGTTCGGTTCTCACTGTAATGGCTAATCAAGCGATGCCGCCACCCAGGGCAGCCACGGGGCTAATGATATCAGGGTTAGTTGAGTTGAGATTTGAGAGGAAGACGGGAGTTGACGTCTTTTGGGCTAGGTGTTTGGGTAACGGGCCTGTGTAGAACTGGAATACTAATCGGAACAAGCTGGGCTACATAACTCTAAAATCTGAATTGGGCCATAGTTTTAGGGGATGAACATTGGGCAATTGGGGTTTCTGATGGGTTGTGTTTATGTGATGAAGATATCCATCCAAGTGTAATTTCAGATATGTCCTCTCCCATCGTTTTCTTTTCATCAGATGAATCCATCCCTCAGACACTCTGTCGTGCAAATCTAACATTTATTTTTTAAATGGCAATGCTGAGTTATATTTGGGATCAAATGTTGATGCTCCATCCAAATCCAAATCCAGATGGGTTAAATATCTGTGTGCAAAAACTGGCCAAACAGGTTCTTACCATGGGAAGAACAAATCGGTGAACGGTCTCCGGTGTCTCGCTCCAAGTAATTTCACTTTCCGGTGTGCTAGTGTATTAAATATATAATTTAACATTTTTTAGGCTTACTTGAACAAATTGAACTGTCTCCTTTCAATCTCTTACGTTAGCATTTAGCACTAAAAGTTACTGTTTACGACGATGACAAAAGGGAGAGGGAGTCGAGTTTTGAAGACAATGAGGATATAATACAATTTACGACAAAATTGCTTCGTAGATATTTCTTAATTTTCCCCCAATCTTCTGTTTCTGCAAGATGACACCGACTAACTAACTGGTCATGGATTTTGTCCTCAGCTTCCTGTCACTTTCTTTCTAGTTGGCTGAAGAGCATGCAGCCTTTATTTAAAACACTTTTATTTATTGATATTAAACAGATTCAAGGGATCGATACTAGAAACTTAAAACATCGGAATCCAATAATTATTCTAATTAAATAGTTAAATAAGGATTCTAGACGCAAATCCTTCCTTTCCTATAAACATTTCTATTTAGACTAAGATGCCAACTAATTTACTAGTTAAATAATGATTCTAGATACAAATACTTTCTATAAGTATTTCTACTTTGACTACGTTTCAAGTAATATCTCAATAAACTAATTAATCCCCCTCTTGAACTGATATTCTTAAACAGGAGAGACTCTCCTCTAAATAAAATATTCTTAAATGCAAACACTGAGTAATCTTCCAAGTTTTATAAATAATTCTAATTTGAATGATTGGTAAACATACCAATAACTTGTTTTTTTCTTTTGCAAGGAATGTTTTCAATTCGAGATCTTTTAAGAATGAAATTTCACATCAATATAATTGTTCGGATCTTGCAAGTGTTTCTTCCTGCATAATCACTGTCAATAAAGCCCATCAAATTGAACTACCTTGTTGTAGAACAATCCACATTTCATAGTACTGATGACGTCTTATTGTAGCTGTTAGAAGATGAGTTCTCCTTTAGCTATGCTTTCCGCCCTCGGTCTCTTTTTTCTGATATGTCGTGGGAAGCTAGCATCAGAGGCAATGCCTAGGTTTTCTTTGGATAGCAAATCAGAAGAATTTTGCAACTTAGGTTCGAATGAATTAGGTGTAACAGAGACACCATTGAGCTTTTTCCGAGATTTTTTTGTGGGAAGTAAAATATTTTGATCCGCGGGTTAACAAGGTTTTCTTCTGAATTCAAGGAGAGATGTATTCTAGCGAGATATTTGTTGAGCTAGATGGTAATGCGATGTCTCGGTTAAGGCCGGTACTGGTGTGGAATAAGTTTTGAAGAGGTGACTCGGTTTGGTGTAGGGGTTGTGTCTCAGTTTGCTCGGCAAGAATGTGAAGAGGACCGAGGGGAATGGATTTTCGGAGGGCACATCTTTGGTTGAGGAGGCTGGACATGTGTATGAATGGAGGCCGAGGGGGATGCATTAATGATGGGTACTCCACTCCTAAGCGCACTCGCTTGCTGTTTCATGAACATGGTAAAAAGTTTTTTTTATTATTTGTTTATATTTTTTAATATAAAAAATTCATTCATAAATTTAAAAGTTTTTGCTAACATTTGATTAAATAAATAAAAAATATCTGTGTAATAAAAAAAATTATAAAGTTTAATTCTTAACTAATTGAAGTTAATCGGCTAAACTCGTTATCTGAATCATGAACTTAACTAGACTCAATAATTTGTATTTAATTATATGATAAAAAAGATAAACGCTTGTAAAATTAAGAACCAACTAAATATCAAAGCGTTTGTTTGAGATCGTGATAAAACTATAAATATCAAATCAAAACAAATTACGTTGACCAATTAAAAATAAATAAAATATCAAAGGGTGAAATAAAAAAAAAGCAAGAAAAATCAATAAAGATTCAAAAGTGAAAGATCAAATTGAAAAAAAAAACAATAAAAATTAAAAAAAAAAAAAGAAACAGGCCTAGACACGCGATTGGGGCAACCTTTGAGCCTAAGCCTATTTAATTTTTTTATAGGGCAGACGACTTGACATCCGCCCTATTTTTCTTGAAACAATATAGCATAAGGTCGCTGAAAAATTAGGATTGAGGGTTTTTAACTCCAAAATTTCATTTTCAACCTTTTTTACAAAAAAAAAAAAAAACACTTACAAAACAACCTAGAAACCAACATAAACCCCTTTATGCCTTCAAACAATATAAAAAAAATAGTCCAAGAACAAAAGGTCAACCCGAAACCCAATTTTTTTCCAAGATAAGATCTACTTTCTCAAGATATTTTAAGGTGAAAAAACACTCAAACTAAACTCTTATCATTGAATGGAACCATTTGATACCAGCATCAACTCTTTTATAATCGTAATTGGTGTTAACCGAGAGTTTCTCTCTCTACCATCAAAATACATTCACTTTCTCTCTTTTATTTCAAATCAAAGATCGAAAAAGAAGGAAATTAAGGTTTTGGTTGAATTAATAAAATGTTGAGGGACATATAGTTTATAATTTAAAAAGTAGAAGACACAAAGTGAACTTTTTATCTAATTTTGAAATTGTATTCCATTTTCAATGTTATGTTTTTTTTTCTATGATCCTCTTTCTTTCAATCTTGTTATTCCTTAATAAATTTGAATTAATTGGCTTTCAATTACGCCATAAAATTTGTCATATTGAATAAAACCTTTTTCCAACATTAAGATAGTGATATATTAGAATTTATTTTTTAAATATTGAAATGACAACATATTAGATTAACCTGGGTCAACTCAGGTTAACCATCCAAACTTGAGACCAAGGTAAATTAAGTTATTTTTTATTTCATTACACAGTAACAAGGCGGGTAGGACTCTTTTTCTATAAAAAAAATTGGCATGCATGTGGGATAAACAAAATGGCTTATTTTTTAAGTTAAATAAAAAATAAAAAATAAATTAAAAAAAAGAGGAGACCTTTAAGTAACAAAGAATGATTTTTTTTCTTTTTAGCTTTAAGAGGATTGTAATTAATTAAGTAAAAATTTTTTAAAAAGAAAATTAACAATTAGGCCAAACACATGACCTATCAGCACTCATGACCCAAGAAAGAATAAAAAATAAAAGATTTTTTAATGCTAATT
This sequence comes from Populus trichocarpa, assembly GCF_000002775.5. Taxonomy (NCBI): domain Eukaryota; kingdom Viridiplantae; phylum Streptophyta; class Magnoliopsida; order Malpighiales; family Salicaceae; genus Populus; species Populus trichocarpa. The sequence goes on along the minus strand of NC_037287.2, from coordinate 12,883,513 downwards.
TTAAAACAATCAAATATTTTCGGTGTCATTTTCACTCTGATCCTCTAACTTTTATTTCAGTCATTGACTAACAAATAAAAAATGATTGATAATCAATTTGGCCTCAAAAGAACTCAATGGAAGAAAAAAAAAAGTTTGAGAACCAAAATGAAAAAAAATGTTCACAGTTACAATCCATAGTGAAATGTGAGAAGATTCACAATGTTTTTTGTAACAGTAAAAATGCCTCAACCCTTTGTGTTTAGTGTAATAATTAAATTATGTCCTCTAATCTACAAAAGGGAAAAAGATTATTATGCCCTTTAAAATGTAAATTTGGTAAAAACATTAGTCCATTGGCTTGCGCTTCGCCGTGAGTTAGACCAATTTTTGTTAAGATGTAAAAACGAATGTTAAGAGCAAGGAAAATTCTTTGATAGTTTCATTAAACCCAACCAAATAGGTTAGTCTTGAAACCTCTCGACCTAACTCCTTACCTAACTCAAGTTTTTAATTAAACCGCGTGAGAGCTAACTCGACATAAATCGATCGATTTCACGGGTCTAAAGTCAACTTAGATGATAAGTAAGAACATGACTTAGCTTTTAAAAAACCTTTAAGATGACAACTTTTTAAAAAATATTAAGATGACGTCAAACTGGATTGACCTTGGTCACCCTGCAACTTAGATCATAGACTTTATTGGGTTTAATAACTATTTTTAATTAATTACATGATAAAAAAAATAGATGCTCGTAAAATTGAACACCAACTCTAAAATAGATGTTTTTTTGAAACCATGATAATCTTATAGAAAGAAAACAAAAATAAATCACGAAGTTTATTTCCCAACCAATCCAATATTGAAGGATGAAATAAAAAAATCAATTAAAAAATTTTGAGGACCAAAAACTAAAAAAAAAACATATCGGGTTTGCTGGGTAAACCTGCCAAGCTAGTGAATTAGGTAACTCGGGTCAACATGTCAAACCTGCGAACCGAGTAATAGACTTCACTAAGATTAATAACTTATTTTTTAAATACTATTTTTTTATTTAATTATATAATAACAAAAATAGACGATCACAAAATCTAGTACCAACCTAATACCAAGATTGTTTTTTGAAATCTCGATAACCTCATAGAAAGTGAAATGAAAATATCATAAAACTCAATTCTCAATCAACCCAATATCAAAGGATAAAATAAAATAAAATTAACAAAAAAGAAGTTAAACCAACCAAACCTGCAAACCGAGTCATTAACTCCACTGAGATTAATAACTTATTTTTAACTATTTTTTATGTGTATGATAACAAAAATAGATGATCACAAAATCAAGTACCAACCCTATACTAGGATTTTTTGAGACCACAATAACCTCAAACAAAAATGAATTATAGAATTCAATTTCTAATCAAACCTGATATTGAAATATAAAATAAAAAAATAAATTATTTTTAAAAAAAAGTTAAACCTGCCAAACCTGTGAAATAGCTTCATGGACTTTCTAAAATTTAAAAACATGATAAAAAAATAGACGATTACAAAATCGAATTCAATTAAAAAAAAAGGTACTCCTTCAAACTCGCAAGCAGGGACAACCCCGGATACCTCGTCAAACTCGCAAGCCGGGACATTGATCCCACAGTTTAATAATTTGGTTTTTTCAAAACTATTTTTTATTTAACTAAATATTTTTTAAAAAATAGACGACATCGTATTGCCGTGATATTTTTTGATATCATTGCAATGTCATGATATTTTCTCGATACCGAGATAGTCATGCAAAAGACAAATTAAAATAAATTATAATTATAAATTTCAATAAATAAATAATATAAGGACTAAATTAAAAATATAAAAAATTTAATAATTAAAGCAAAAAAGAAAAAAAAGACTAAAATACAAAAAAATATTACAAAACACTGTACTAAATTAAATATATAATTTTTTTAATAATTAAAGGAAAAAAGAAAAGAAAAACTAAAATACAAAAAAAATTACAAAACATTGTAGATTATTATATTAATCAGGTTTTTATGAGCGTGAACATTATTAAAAAAAATTCAATAACAAAAAAAGTACTTTGTATTTCTATGTGATACATATGGTGTTTACGGGTGCGGCGAATAGTGTTTACAAAAGGCGACAAACGGTCACCATCGATGGCTATTGAACGCAAAAGGAAAAGAAAAGGAAAAACGATAATATATAAATGAGGCCACGTAGAGATAGTGAGAGACGCCAATTCTCTTACAGCTTACAACATTCGACGACAAGGCCATCATACCCCAACCGCCACAACAACCGGAGGTTGTTATCGCCGGCGTCTTTATTAGAAGCTATATTATTAGCTAAAAGAGTGTTCATGGCAGGAGAGTCAAGGAAATGGATGATATTGGTGGCAACTATATGGATCCAAGCATTTACAGGGACAAATTTTGATTTCTCTGCTTATTCATCGGATTTAAAATCCGTTCTTGGGATTTCTCAGGTGCAACTGAACTACTTGGCTGTGGCCTCTGATCTTGGAAAAGTTTTTGGATGGTCTTCAGGATTAGCTCTCATGTATTTTCCATTATGGGTGGTTCTTTTCATGGCTGCTTTCATGGGGTTCTTCAGTTATGGTCTTCAATGGCTTGTTATAAGGAACGTAATCTCTCTGCCTTACATCCTGGTACGTTCTCTTTTCTTCTTTATCTAACATGGCATGTATTTATGGCAAGATAATAATTTGGGTTTCTATTGAGTTGATTTTGGATTCAATTCTTGTATATGTGTTATTGGGGTCATGATTTTTTCTGTATTTCTTGGATTTGCGTTTTCTTTTTTGGTTCTCTCAGAATGATTGGTGGTATGATTATTGAATTTGTTTCTGAATTTCTCATTTCTGGGTCTTAATTTCTTGAAGATAAGTTTCTATTAATGGCCAATAAATTGCCCAGCTCTTCTGTTGTTTGCTCTTCAAGGGGAGACGGATGCTTTATCCTGCCGCAATTCCCTAGTGTCTTCCGAGATGCTTATCGCCTAACCTTTTGTTTGTCAAATCCCAAAACTACTTATTTCATGGCAATTAAAATAAATATTTTAATGATTTATATTAAAAAGATATGTCTTTTTAGTCAAAATTATTTTTTTCTTATATTTTTTTATTTTAGCGAAATCATTTTTTTATTATTAGCATTTTTTTAATAAAAAATATTATAATTTAAAAATCAGATTTCAATAAAAAAAAATCATATCTTGATAATTTTTTATATAATTACATAAAAACATTAACATCAAGGATGATTTTTTTATTTCTAGAATTTGACTAACCAAAATCTTTTTATCTTTTCCTTTTTTCGCAAGTTCCTCTCTTACCTTTCACCATCTAGGAATAAAAAATTAAAGTTTAATGAACGAATTGTAAGTATTGAAAACCAAATGCACCAAAATGTTAAAAAAAAAAAAAAACAAATCCTATGTTAAATGAATAGTGCTTTTAACAGTGTGCGCGTTCCGTGAACATTGAAATGTTGCTTTGCTTTATGCGATATCTGTAGCTGTGGTTGTAAATTGTAATTGATTTTTTATAAAATTTTGATTTTTTTTATTTTAAATTTTGATTTTTTTATATATTTTTAGGTCATTTTGATTTTTTAATGCCAAAAATAAATTTTTAAAAATAAAAAAAATATTATTTTAATATATTTTTAAATAAATAACATTTTTTTAAAAAATATCTATTAGAATTTTAAGCATACTCTTAATTGATATTTTTAAGAATTTTTTTTTAAAAGAAACTCATTACTTTTAAGGGAGAAAATAATTGACATGCTGTTAGAAAATGGAATACTTGTCAGTTTTGTTTGTCTATTTCTGGTAGGAAAAAAAAAACTATTTCAGGCATATTTAATGCAGTGGGTTTTATTACCAGGCACCAAGCTGTGTACGAGTATGACTGACTGTATCTGCCCTAAAATTCTTATTTAGTACATGACGTGCTATTCTTAAAAATACACATGACGCTGTCCAGTCATATATGTGTGTAAAATTTGTTATGATTTGCTATAATTTAATTGGTCAGGTTTTAAATTTATTTTTTAGAGGTTATTAATTCGAGTCTTACATGGTCGTTAATTTCAGGACCCGTGAAATTAGTCACAGTACACATAAGCTGACCCGAACACTCATGTTAATTATAATAAAAAAAATTGTTATGGTGAATTTATACTCATCCTATATGTTCACCCTGAAACGTTTTAATGTTTAATATTAAACATTAAAAAAATAATAAAGAAGAATTTTAAGAATATAAAAAATTCATTTGATTAATGGGTACTCTACAATTGGATCTCACTTTAAAATCATAATCCAATAATATATATATATATATATATATATATATATATTATTGGATTATGATTTTAAAGTGAGATCCAATTGTAGAGTACCCATTAATCAAATGAATTTTTTATATTCTTAAAATTCTTCTTTATTATTTTTTTAATGTTTAATATTAAACATTAAAACGTTTCATATATATATATACTTGTTATATTTTTTTTAGTATTTAACATTACTCTTATAATTTTCTTAAATCGTATATTTTTAGGTTGGATCTGGGTCCTCCACATGGCTTTCTACGTTTTAGAAAATGTATTCTAAAATGTCTAATCTGCATGTTTATTATCAATGATTTAGTGGTGGTTTGGTATTGAGGGTTGAATTTGTTTTTTTTTTTTTTTGTTTAAAATTTATATTTTTAGTATTTTTGAATTGTTTTGGTTTGCTATGTTAAAAATAAATTTTAAAAATTATTTTAATATATTTTTAAATAAAAAATTAACTTAAAAAACAATCTTTACCCCCACCACGTTATCAAACTCCCCCCGTGGCAACTAACAAGGATGCTGGTACATTCTCGTCATTGTAAAACCTATCTTCTCAAACTCCCGTAGCAACTAACAAGGTTAATCATTGAGTTCTATATGTAGCCAGAAAATGTAATTAGTAGCTAGCATGTCATTTTCTTTAACATCTCTCGTACTTTCTGTCTTTTTGGAGTTGTTGATAATTAACTAATCACGGGCCAGAAGAATTGGAAAGAGGAATCTCATGAACCTGACCACACTTAAACTACATTTTAAATGTTGTTTGAGATGCATGTGGCCACAGCTAGAGAGAGCTGCTAGATATACAGTGACAAAACTTGTTAGTTATTCATAATATGGAGCCATCCATTCTGGAATTTGAATCACAAATTTATAAATCAGAAGTCTAAGTTTGCTGTAAAAAAAAAGAGTTCAAACTTCCAAGTTTGATTACTGCTTGGACCACGACACCAGTGCTGAAACTGAAAGTCCTATCTGATGTAAGATTAATAAATGATCAACAGAAGCATCTAGAAATTGTTGGATATTAAATGCACTTGCACATACTACACTGTTCCTCCTGCGTTACCTTTGCAAAAATCCAAAGGCACCACTATTTATATAAAATAGGAGTATCAATATAACTAGACCTCAATTGGCTTGGCTATTTATAATATCCAGTCATGGTACATAAATTTTCCCATTAGATGCCCCGGTCTCCTAATTAAGCTCTTTCGAAAAATATCACATATGTTCTGATAAAATAGAAACCGATTTGAAAAGAAAGAAAATTGTGGAAAAAGCATAGCAGAAATGCTCTGTGTGTATCCCTCCTGCATTGTTTGTTTATATACGAGCCATGAACTTTCTCAACTGTTGATGTTGGACAGGATATTATAGTTCATATCCTCCATTTTAGTTGTAGAAACTTTCGAGTACCTCTTTAGTCCTTCCTTCTTGGGTATATAGTATATACCACAAACTTTCTGTCACATACTGCTGATGAGAGTAGTGCAAATCTAGTGGTTGTATGTTTGCCAATTGCCAAACTAGCGGTAGGTGCTAAATGGATTGTTTGTTAGCTGCTTTAATGAATTTTTTCTTTCTGTTTCCAACCCTTTTGTTTCTTTACTATCCTTGCCTTTGGCCATGGTTCACAGGGATGTTAGGTTTATTTTCCTCCATTTCTCTTTGATTTCCTTTCCTCTCCTTGCCTGTGCTAAAACATGAAATATATATCTGTTGGCTTATATGATTTCTTATATTAATGGGGTGACACATAAGTTCCAGAACGGAAAACCTCAGACTTGTAGATGACTTTATCTTATATTTATAACCTGTGGTTTTAATTAGGTGAAGTTTACATCAGAATTCTTGTGAACAAGTAGCATATTCCAGCAATGAACCAACATTCAAATTGGATTATCAAACTAGAACAGCTCAGTTTCTCACTGAGCTTGAAAACACCACATGTGACGAGTCAAGGTTGTTTTTCCACTAGCATATCGTATGTGATGGCATGTTATAGATGGATACGTTTATCCGTCTCTATGGCATGTGATAGATGAATGTTTGTGTCTGTCATTAGTTTAGTTATAGCTATCTTTTTTTTTCAATTGAATAAGAAGGGAAAGCAGAAGGAAAAGATGAGTTCAAGATATAACAAATGAGAAGAAGGGAACGCTTTCCTATTACTAACGATATCCTTGCCTTTTTTACCTTTTTTCCCCTTATTGTAGTAAGCAGGACTCCGACCCAATAAGGAAGAAAAAAAATGCTTCCTGGATTGTGTTCTGAAAAGAAAAAATGTTACTCCTCTGTAATTATTCTTCAAGATTCTGAAATTCTACATTATTAAGATCCAGATCCTGAATATATAATTGTAGTGCTCTTTGTTAGAAAAGTGTTGGGGGAAAACATTTTTCTATCAAAATAATATAGAGAAGCAGCATAAGAAAATCTGTTGTGGACAGAAAGCAATGTCAAGTAAAAATGCTTAGGCTTCACATGCTATTATCACTGCAACAGCAGAAGGAAGTATTTGATGAAATATACTCGAGTGTGCTTACATTTTCCTACATTTTCATTTTTTTTATCCTTGCATCATCAAGACAACATTCTTTTTAGTGAATTTTTTTTTGCAGGTGTTTCTTCTTTGTCTGTTGGCTGGATGCAGTATTTGTTGGTTCAACACTGTATGCTTTGTCCTTTGCATAAAAAATTTCTCTGCTAACCGGCCCCTAGCTTTATCCCTCACGATAGCCTTCAACGGTGTGAGTGCAGCCCTATACACTCTCGCTGGCAATGCAATAGGTTCATCATCAAATGCGATATATCTTCTTTTAAATGCTTCTATTCCCCTCATCTCTTCCATTGCAGCATTGATCCCAATTCTTCGTCAACCATCTTTAGACCCCCTTCCTCCAGATGGAGTCCGCCGTGATTCCATTATATTTCTCATATTGAATTTCTTATCCATCCTCACGGGAATTTATCTTCTTCTCTTTGGTTCAAATTCGTCTGATGAAACAAGAGCTCGTCTTCTCTTTGGTGGAGCAATTTTTCTACTAATTTTCCCATTATGTATCCCTGGTATTGTCTATGCTAGAGAATGGTTTCACCGGACCATCCATTCTAGTTTCAGCCTTCATGGCTCTGGCTTCATGCTTGTGGATGTTGAAGATCTTGAGCTTCACAAAGAGCTACTTACCCGTGAGGCAAGTTATCATGAAAATGAAACTGTGTATGGAAATACAAGACAGAAAAGCGGTGGTGAAAAAGATGGGTGCTGTGATACAATGGTTAAGAAAGATCGATTAGAAATGCTTGGGGAAGAGCACCCTGCGTGGTTGCTGGTACGCAGGCTGGATTTTTGGCTATATTACATTGCGTATTTCTGTGGGGGAACCATTGGCCTTGTATACAGCAACAATTTAGGCCAAATAGCAGAGTCGGTCGGACAAAGTTCAAACACTACAACTCTTGTAACTCTCTATTCATCCTTCTCCTTTTTCGGCCGCTTGCTTTCGGCAGCACCAGACTACATTCGCGCGTAAGTGATCTTACTAAGTTTTCTTGACTTCTAATTTCAGCAGGGTCAGAGTGAATTGGATATGGTTCCTTTACCTTCTATTGATTTACAGTCTTTCTTTCTTGAACACTAAATAAAGTGCTGCAAAATCCTTCAGATATTTCAGCCTTGACATTATGTTATGCTAAAAATTCATGATGTCTTCTGCAGGAAGATCTACTTTGCAAGGACTGGATGGCTTACCATTGCCCTTGTGCCAACCCCAATAGCCTTCTTCTTGCTTGCTGCGTCAGGCAATGGTCTGGCATTACATATAGGCACTGCATTAGTTGGATTGAGCTCTGGATTCATCTTTGCCGCTGCAGTTTCAATAACATCTGAGCTATTTGGGCCTAATAGCATTGGCGTCAATCACAACATTCTTATCACAAATATCCCATTAGGGTCACTTGTTTATGGTGTTCTAGCAGCTGTAGTATATGATTCCCATGCAAGCTCTAGCCTAAACATCATTACTGACTCGGCAGTTTGCATGGGAAGGCAATGCTATTACTTAACGTTTTTGTGGTGGGGATGCCTATCGGTGTTGGGCTTAACTTCTAGTTTGTTGTTATTCTTGAGGACCAGACATGCCTATGATCAGTTCGAAGTTAAACGTATTTCTACGTCACTACTGTATTAAGAGGCAGCCAAGATTATGGTGTGGTCAGGTTCAAGTAGACAATGGGAGGCAAAAGTTGTATGGCTATATCAATGTTTACTTGTACTTGCTACTTGGGCCAAAACTTTTTTAGTTTTACAGGAGAGGAAGCTCTTGTATCAAGGATTTTGATCTGAAATGAAATCAACGAAAATCCATTTTTGAATTTGGCAGTCAATAAGATCATGAAGATGATTACCTCACAGTCATCGTTTTATTTCATTTGAAGGTTTACTGAATCTTAAACAACATGGAGGTTTTTTTTTTTATCTTCACTGTCACATAAAATGTTTTTTTTTATCTTCACTGTCACATAAAATGATCTTAGTCATTCTTTGAAGCAAACAAACTGAAGCAACATGGTATATTTCAATAGTTTTTCCTGTAAAAATTAAATAAAAATGTAAAACCAAAAAAAGAGCCTATATTCTAACTAATGATAAGTACAATATGTTTCATTTTTGATACAGAGAAATAACCTTTCATATGCCAAAGCCATCTTACTGGCAGTGAACATGGAAGCAGCATACTGTTGGCACGCCTTCCCTCTTTGAGCTAGTCTTCTTGATCCTTCCATCACCGCAGCTTCCAATGCCTCCAGTAAAGACGCCACGTTTGGAGAAAACATGAATCCAAACTCATCATCAACAACAATAGTACCTTTAATACTAGGAAATCTTGATGCCATAACTGGTTTTCCACTCATCATTGCCTCCATGAGAGTAAGATCAAGCCCTTGAGGCCTAAGTGTTGGATTCACAAAGATATCAATCGAGTTATAGAATGCCCTCAATGCAGATGGACTCATAGATCCCAAAACCAAGACTCTAGTGCCTAGTTCTTTGTATCTTTGCTGCCAGGGACCAGACCCTGCCACAATTAAATAGACATCAGGGTGTTTTGTCATGAACTCGGAAAATGCTTCATAGAGAAGAGGATGCCCTTTATCTTTCACTAGTCTTCCAGCAACACCAAGTACTAAACTAGCATTAATTGGGACACCAATTTTAGACCTAAACTCATGGCCTAATCTCACATCTACTCCAAAACCATGTTCATCTACACCATTGACAATTACATGAACTCTTCTGCTAGGAATCTGATACACATCCCTTAGCATCTCACCGCAACTATCACTAATAGCAACATGATGTTCATAGTTCTTGAAAAACCTTATCTCATTAAGCACTTTAGGGACAACACCATGGAGACTTCTATTAAAATCAGGAGAGATGGGCTCCTTTGGTTTTCGTGTCAAGTCCTGGTAAATACTTGATTGTAAGCTTTCAAGAGCTATACCATGCCAGGAAACTGCAAGATTCTGAACGTTGCGAGCTAACCAATGAGGCAAAGCCACACTCTCCGAGTGAACCACATCAAATGGTCTTTCACGTTGGTTCTCCTCATCAAATTGCTCCCATGCCTTGTTATACCTCCACTTGCCTGGCTCGCCTTCATGAAAATGAATTTGTGGATAAGATATCGCACTACCATGAGAAACAGATGGGTTATTTTCATCTACAGGAGAGGTGAAGATATGCACTTGGTGGCCGCGGTGAGCTAGAGCGGTGTGTAAAGTGTAGGCATGGCGTTCCATGCCACCAGGGGTTGTGCCAACAGGCCATTTGCGAGAGAAAACAGCAATCTTGAGCTTGACCGGAGGGGGTTTATTTTCAATGAAGGCAAGGCGGTTCCATGCAAAGTCCGCGTTTCTTAGATCACCTGACCAGGGCTTATTGGCATGGTTGGCAATCAAGGTGGTGCAAATGGAGGTGGTTGGGGCATGGAGGAGAAAAAGGGCAGGGATGGTGAAGAGAACAATGAAGAAAAGCGTGGTGCATAGACTGGATTTAGATTGAGAAGGGATGGCATGAGGTTTCTTGGGTTTGCTGTTGAAGGCCATGTTTTTTTGAGCGGAGGTAATGTTAGAATGTTGTGCTATGGGACTTGCTGATAAGATGTTTGTTGTGCTAAGTTCGATGAATTTTAAATCCGTGTGCTCGAAAAAGTAAAGGAAAGTGGGGAGGTTTTGCGGTGAGGTGGTAACGCACTGAGAGCAAGTGCATGTTAGTGCGTTTCCCACGCATCCTCCAAGACAAAGAGGATCCTTCTTGTGATGCTGACTTGTTCATGGGCAGTTCATATGATAGTTTGAAGAACACATTAACTCCATGTGCTCCCTTTTGTAATGTTGGAGCCTCCCTCCCCTCTCTTAGCCACCTTGTATCTTCTTCTACCATTGCTGCCGATAATTATTATGCACGCCTGCTGGGTTCATTTGACCCGAAACTACATCATAATTACTTGGTAAAGTTAACTTTGGTATTTGATTGACTTTTCTTGTAATATGACTGTGTTAAAAATATCTCTTTTCTACGATAATAGCTTTAAACAATCTTCATGGGGTCTCGGGCCATTGATTTAGACTTCAAAATTACATTCAACCCCCCAGTTTTTTTTATTTTACATTTTTATTCTTTTATTGATTCTTACCCAATTTCTTTCGCCAGCGGGCAGTCAACTTTGCTCGACGTATGTTAGGCAATCGACGAAAGAGGGATCAAATTCTTTTACAAAAGTCAACCATTTTGGGTGGTTTGAAGTCGAAGCATTTCCTCTTAATTTTGACCGAAGCAAGCTAGCTGGTCACAGTTTCTCCGGGGGAGATTTTGGGTGATTTGAAAGCACGGTATTCTTTCTTTCTTTCTTTCTTATGCCGTGCGTTTTGAAGAGAGATCTTCATTATTTTATGTTAATGCTAAATGCCATCAATTTACGGCACTTGCCCGTGATTTTTGCTTGGACTCGAAGCCCTTTATTTTCAATCTCTGCTTGCTTTCTTTGCCAGAACCCATGCTCATAACCTTTTGATGGCTTATATTTCAAGGCTGTTCAACCTAGCTGGTAATTGTCCGTGCTGATCAATTTTATTTTTTTTAAAAAAAATTATTAGATGTTATTAATATATTTTTAATAAAAAAAAATAGACGGTACAAAGATTAACTTGATATGTATTTAGTCGATTTGATAGATCCAAAAATAACTCGAAAAATTAATAAAAATATAATTTGACTAAAAATATATTAAGATGACAATTTTTTTAAAATATTAAAACGACAACTTATTAGATCGACTTAGATAAACTCGGGTTAACTTGTCAAACCCGCTACCTAGATCACGAGACCTTGATAGCTCTATAGAAAAATAATAAAAAAAATATTAAACTCAATTTTCAATCAACTCAATGTTAAATGATAAAATTAAAAACAAAATTTAACTAAAAAAATGAGTTGAGTCAACCCAGATTAACATGTCAAATCTAGATCATGAGATCGAGATAAACTCATATAAAGCAAATCAAAATAAATTATGAAACTCAATTATCAATTAACTCAATGTTGAAGGATGAATTTTTTAAAAAAAAATTAGATTCAAAAAACCATATAAGTTAATCGACAAAACTTGTGACTTAGGTTATAAGATTGAGATAACCTTATAGAATGCAAATTAAAATAAATTACAAAGCCTAATTCTTAATCAATCCAATATTAAATGGTAAAATTGAAGAAAAAGTCCAACTAAAAAAACAATAAAACCCAAGTCAACCAGCCTAACCTGGGTCCTAAGAATATGATAACCTCGTAAAAAATAAATAAATAAAATTATAAAACTTAATTCTCAATCAAACCGATGTTGAAGGATTAAATTGAAAAAAAATAACCCGGGTCAACTTAGGTTAACCTATCAAACTCGGGTTAGGAAACTGAGATAACTCTATAGAAAAAAAATAAAAAACAAATATAAAATCCAATTCTAAATCAACTCAATGTTGAAGGATGAAATTGAAAAAAATATTCAATTAAAACAAGGACAAGTTAAAACCCGAGTGAACATGGCTAACCCGCAAAACTCGTAACTTGAATTATAAGATCATGATAACCTTATAGAAAGAAAATCAAAAAACAATTTTGAAGTTCAATTATCAATTAACCTAATGTTAAATAATAGAATTAAAAAATAATATTTAAAAAATGACAACAAATGACTAGAGTTAACATAACTAACTTGTAAAACTTGCAATCTGGGTTATAAAACCAAGATAACTCTATACAAAATAAATTATAATAAATTATAAAGTCCAATATCTATTAAACCTAATGTTGAAAATTAAAATTATAAAAAATTCTTAAAAAAAAATTAGAATTAAAATAAAAAGAATTTTCGCATTTCATTGTTAATTGCTATAATAAAATTTCAAGTTTAATATATTTTTTATTCTTTGTTTATTTGTTATTGGTGTAAGCGTAATCGTTCTTTTAATTTAATCTTGTTTACGTATCAATTTCAAGCAGTTTTAAATTTTGGGTGACTTTAAAAGTTTTTTTTTTTAACAATAACAGTACTTAAATAAAAATTTAGTAAATAACACTCGGAAAAGTATTTAAAAAATATTACAGTTTGAACAAAAATATAGTTCCTATTTAACATTGAAATAATTTATGATGGTAGTTAAACAATGTGATTAAAATTATATTTTTTAAAAATTTAAAATTTAAATTTTTATGTTTTTATATATTTTGATGTGTTGATATTAAAAATAATTTTTTTAATATATTTTTAAATAAAAAATATTTTCCAGCAATATTGCTACACTCTCCACACGTATCAACCAACAATTTGGGATTGCTTGTGTGATTGGTATAAATACATAGCTTTCTCTTCTTTTTTTTCTTTTTTTTTAGTTTAACGTAGGTGTTCGGGCCAGTTTGCGCGCACCTTGATTAATTTCATGGGCCCTGAAGTTAACGACCATGTAAGCCTCCAGTGGCCATCATATAAACAAACACAGGATTCGAACCTAAAACCACAGAGGGAACAAACATCCTGACCCCAAGCTTTTATCATTTTACCATCAGTTGATAGCTTTCTCTTCTCTTCCTCCCACAGTTGCCACTCATCTCCTGTCAGACTGAAGAGACTGCTAGAGCCGCTGATTCCACTGGCAATGGAGTTAATGCTGAGGTCTAGACCGACAAGATAACCAGTTTGGAGATCACAAGTCACACGATCCCACAAGCAGCAGTTTTTTTTGTTGGTGTCGAGGACAGAAGCTTGGATGCAGTAATAAATTGAGGATCAATCGGGAATTCTTGTTTGATATGTAGCAGTAGTGATCTCTGGTGATCAAGGCATTGGCTAGATACCAAGGAAGAAAAGTACGAAATCCCAACAAAAGAGTTTTAGGAGGTAAGCGTGCATAAGCGGATTGCCATTTGAATAGTGATACAGATAATCAAACAAAAGGGAATGAACACGAGGAAGGTAAGTATGACACAGTCATCTAACAAATGTCTTACACTTAGCCTTGTATTTCATTATTATAAATGATTAATTGCGTTTTCTTGATGTGACTGGAGCTGATTTTCTATAACTTGCACCTCTACTTTCCAACCTTCCTCTGGGGGAAACTCCATTTCTCGCAGTGGATTTTGGTGATGCTTGCCATTGCCCACAAGACACAGCCATATCCTTGTAATGTTGGAGGGCTTCAAGAGTTTCGACAATAGATGGCATTTTGGGCCTGTCTCTGGGGTTCAAACTTATGCACTGTAACGCTAATAGGGCCATGTGCTTTGCTCCCTTGACAGAATACTGGCCTGCAAGTCTTGGATCCATAATACAGCGCAACCTGCGGCTGCTAGTCAGATAAGGTTTTGCCCAGTCAATGATGTTTTGCTCACTCTTCGGTCTTGATCTATCTGTTGCTCTCCTTCCCGTAAGCAGCTCTAGTAAGACCACTCCAAAGCTATAAACATCACTTTGGGTTGTCAAATGCCCTGAAATGCGTTGTCAGACGAGCCATTGTCAGTGATCAAATCTCACAGTAATTGCCGCATATCATATTACGTTTTCGTAATGTAGTTTATTAGTTCAAAAATCCATGCACGATAATGTTAGGGTTGGAATTGTATATTACAGAATCTTCCTATTATGGACCCAAGAGAAAGCTTTGAGGCAACAGAATATTTGGTGCTCAAACCTGTTGAAACATATTCGGGGGCGGCGTATCCATAGGTACCCATCACTCGAGTGGTAACATGTGTCTCTGATCCTTCAGGTCCCATCTTTGCGAGCCCAAAATCTGATAATTTAGCCGTAAAATCCTGACAGCATAATCAAAAAGAACATCTGACATGTCAAGTTTGGGCATCTACTAATCTGATTGAGAAAAGAATGAGATGGTTTACGCACAGAATCTAGCAACACATTGGAAGTTTTGAAGTCACGGTATATGACAGGCTTCTCAGCACCATGCAGAAAGGCTAGGCCCTTAGCTGCTCCTGTTGCTATCTTTAACCTTGTGCCCCATGGCAGGGACACTGAAAGCCCTGTGATCATCAATAAATGAAACAAGACCTAGTTAGTAGCTGTTTCCATCATCTTCATGAACTCTTCTTGCACACGACCCCCTTTATTCATTTTTACCAATTCAATAAAATTAATATCAGAGTCAGGCAATCAGCTTAATTTTTCAAAAGCTTTTTTCCATAGAGAATATACCCATTTTGAATTACATAAATTGGAAGGTAATGTAAATCATAACCTGAAGGAAGAAAAGATTTTGTAATATAGAATTGACCAACCTACTTTTGAACAAGTGATTTTCTAAGCTTCCTCGAGGCATAAACTCATAAACAAGAAGTCGTTCTTCTTCCTCGCAGCAATAGCCAAGCAGTTTTACTAAATTTGAGTGCCTAAGTTGTCCCAAGAATATTACTTCTGCCTGCAATAAAGAAAGATTTATTCAATTAATCAGCAGATATTGGAAGTTACAGAATTAACAATTAAATTATTACTTAAGATGAGTTTGGAGAGTAGATGAGATCGGACATAAGTAAACTAGACATAACAAAGATTGTGCATTGGAAAGAAATAAAAATAAAACATATATCAACTACTTTTCGTAGAATAACTGCTTTTCATCATATTCTGTCTTGTCCTGCTTTTCATCATATTCCGAATCTTTAATACGAAATGCTACCATCATAGTACAAGTGAAGATAAAAAGAGGGAAAACTAGAAAACCTCCAAGGAGATGATGAGAGGAATTTTTGGACATGATGAGATATAAGAAACATAGTGAAACAGGGCCGACATCCCAAGTGAAGGGTTGTACTACGCACCTCACATCATGAAAATCGAGAAAATTACATGAAAAATACCATGCATAAAAAGGGTCAAGATTTGTAAGGATTATAATCTGCCACCGATCATAGAAATAACGAAAATAACAGTGAAAACAGTAATGGAAAAAATAGTTATGGTTACCAGCCATTCACGGTGACCTTGCAGGCCTTCCATGTCCAGAAGCTTAACAGCAACGGCCTGAGCCTTCAAACCTTGCCTCAAATTATCATCTACATAACCCTTATGCACAGTTCCAAACCCACCTTCTCCTAGCAAGAAACTGCTAGAAAAGTTGTGTGTTATAGCACGTAACTCACTCAGTTGAAAGTCAAACAAGTCAGGCCCAAAAGTCTGTGCCAGATCCTCGTTAATACGAATTGATGAAGAACGGCTAAGATCAGAGAATGACAATCTTCTAAACGATGGCAATGGAGCAATGCTCTTGGAAACGTCTGATTTTGATGTCCTACATCTGCTATAGTTGCCAAAGAATGCTTGATCCTCGACTGAACAGCAATTAGCTGTGAATGGTCTCCATGGCTTTGAGGATTCTCTCATTGTTAGTGCAAGACAGCCAGGATATAGCTGGTTGTGTGTGTATAGTTATGGAGTGGTGGGTGCGTTTGCTTTGTAATATAAACATCCTGGGTTTTATTATCTAAAAGCTAGGGAGGACATTCTTTCTTCAACTGCTCTAACTACTCTACTAAATCGGGCATTTTCTTTGTTTAAAATCTTCTTTGTCGTCTACCATAATTCCTTTAGATATCGAAGGGAGGAGTTACATCGGAGGTTACCCTTGTGGCTGGCTAATCAGAGCACCAGACACGGATCCAGACTTTGATTCCTGGGGGCCCAAACTGTAACATTTCCATTTTGGATATGTATAAAAAACTGTAATTTTTTTATATTGTTTTATTATATTAATATTAAAAACAAATTTTAAAAAATAAAAAATTATTAAAAAACAACCAAATCCATAAGTCAAGAGAAATGCGATATTCTTTCAAAGGACGAAACATCACTGGAGCAGTTGAAGTTGAGGTGTTAGAGGATGATGTTTGCATTTCTTATTTCTGCTCCACTACAATAACCAAACACTTACGTCATGCCATGTTCTCTACCGTAAACACTGTCCTCCTTGACTTGAGGATTTGGTGCTTCTTGACCTTTTTTTTAGCATCGTGGTAAATTACAACCAAATTCCTTTTTTTTTTATTTAGTCTTAATTAAACGTGTGGATAGTATCTGTTAAATAGGCCCTCGTATGTGTGTCCACAAGTCCATGTTGTTATGATATGAGAATTAATTCAACGAGGATGAAATTCTGTCATCCTGTTTATTTAAAATGAGAAGAGATTTAATCCTGTTTAGATCAATTGGTAAGTTTATATAATTATTAATTTCAAGATCTTAGAAGATTAATTGAGAAATCCATAAGTTAACTAACTATATTAAAAAAAAAATAAGAAGAGATTTAAAGGGGAAAGCAATCAGGAATTGAAACTAGTTGGGCAGAAGGATTATCATAAAGGGAAGGGCAGAGCAAATTGCTTTCCCACTTTATCATGTTTATGTTTGTTTTCCATAATCTTCAGCCTCCGTCATGATCTTTCAGTGTCATTCTTATAATTAAGGCGATGACCAGTTGCGAGTTTTACTTTGTTCTTTCACATAATCCAGAATGGTCTTTCAGTGCTTGGATTCTGGTCTTCATCCTCCCTTATTTTCTGGGCGATCTGGGAAAAAAATGGAAGCATATGTGCATGTGTTTTCTTGGCAGACAATCCGAAGGTTTGTTTGGGGAAGATTGCGACAATCACAAATGAATAACGTCACCATACCATATTAACAAAATCAGCATCTAACCTTCATGGATGATAATTTCCCTCAAACCTTATGGATATTGATCTGAATAGGTAAAGAATTTTTAGACCTGATCAAGTTCGGGTTTGGGTAGGGTTCAAGTAAAACTCGAAGGCAAAATGTCAAGTTTGAAGTTGGCTATGAATATTAATCTATCCCATCCCAACATGAACCCGATCTAAAATAAATCAATAACCTTAAAGTTTTAAAAAACTATAAAACTATATGGATGTCACACTAATTATGAGCTAGATAGTTGTAAATTATAGCATTCGGGTTTCGAGCCGGGTTATGAATACCCTAGGCCGAGTTGGGTATAAAAAATCCATACTTATCAGGTTTCATTATGTTATTTTGGGTTTGAAAATAATAATAATAATAATAATAATAATAAGCACAATCCCATGTATTAATTCAACTCGTCTGTTTTGGTTCCATGAAGGGTAAAAAAATAAGTTTAGCTAGAAGCTATTCTCTAGAAAAAGCATGAGTGCTTAATTCACGCAAAAAAATGAAACTCCTGAAAAAATCTTTAGGCCTCCCCTCGATATTAACATTTTTAATTAATCCCCTGATCGCATTCCCTCCGATCATGGAAAACGTCAAACCATAAACTCCATGCAGAAAGCCGCCAATCCATTAATTTTCAGAATTTCATAGTAATATTTTTGTTGATTATTGCCATAGTAATGGCTTTAACGGATATATATAGCAATTATGAAAACAGTAATGCATCACTCCCATGATCTCCTTCACCTTTCATATTCCCCCATCATTACAGTAACTCCCGTTTGGATGACCTTTCCATTACCCTGTCTCCATTCCTAGTTTCCTATAAATTATTTTGCCATGCCAATCCACTCTTCAAGCCCCTTAATTTCCCAAATGGCCACCACCAGTTTCGGTTTCGTCACCATTGTCATATGTTTCATTAGTCTATCGCCATTTCCACTCTTAGGCGCAGCAGCCAGCCCTGATCCAGGGTTCAGTCTAAATCTTATTCATCGTGATTCTCCTCTTTCCCCACTTTACAACCCAAATCATACCGATTTCGATCGCTTGCGCAACGCTTTTTCTCGTTCCATATCACGTGTCAATGTCTTCAAGACTAAGGCAGTTGATATAAATTCATTCCAAAATGACTTGGTACCAAATGGTGGTGAATACTTCATGAAAATGTCCATTGGAACACCATTAGTTGAGGTAATTGTAATAGCTGATACCGGTAGTGACCTAACATGGGTTCAGTGTCTGCCTTGCGATCCATGTTACAGGCAAAAATCTCCTCTCTTCGATCCATCACGATCTTCATCATATCGTCACATGTTATGTGGGAGTCGGTTTTGCAATGCATTGGATGTTTCTGAGCAAGCTTGTGCCATGGATACAAATATCTGTGAGTATCATTACTCATATGGAGACAAGTCATACACTAATGGGAATCTTGCTACTGAGAAGTTTACCATTGGCTCCACTAGCAGCCGTCCAGTTCACCTATCACCAATTGTGTTTGGCTGCGGTACTGGAAATGGTGGCACGTTCGATGAGCTAGGTTCTGGCATAGTTGGCCTCGGTGGTGGCGCTCTTTCCCTAGTGTCACAACTGAGTTCAATAATTAAAGGCAAGTTCTCATACTGTTTGGTGCCATTATCTGAACAATCGAATGTTACAAGCAAGATCAAATTTGGCACTGATAGCGTCATTTCCGGCCCCCAGGTGGTTTCCACTCCTTTGGTTTCTAAACAACCTGATACCTACTATTACGTAACACTAGAGGCCATTAGTGTCGGAAACAAGAGATTGCCTTATACTAATGGTTTGTTAAATGGTGATGTTGAAGAGGGTAACGTCATCATCGATTCAGGCACCACCTTAACTTTTCTTGATTCTGAATTCTTCACCGAATTAGAAAGAGTGTTGGAGGAAACAGTGAAGGCAGAACGTGTTAGCGACCCCAGAGGGCTTTTCAGCGTTTGTTTCAGAAGTGCAGGTGATATTGATCTTCCTGTCATCGCAGTTCATTTCACTGATGCGGATGTGAAGTTGCAGCCACTGAATACATTTGTCAAAGCTGATGAGGATTTACTATGCTTCACTATGATATCATCCAATCAAATAGGAATATTTGGGAACCTGGCTCAAATGGATTTTCTAGTAGGCTACGACCTTGAGAAGAGGACAGTGTCCTTCGAACCCACTGATTGCACCAAGCACTAGTGGAAAGTGTTTTACGGATCATGTTGACGTAGTTTATTTGAATAATGTCATGATCTGTTATTGAAAAATCTGGTGTAAGATGTCTTTAATGAAGTCATAAAGCCGACATACAAAACAGTTAGCCAGAGCTAACATTTGAAATTGCCGTTGTTTTAAAACTTCAGAAACTGAATCTCAAGAACATATAATTTCTTCCTTGAACTCGTCTAGAGTTTCGATTTCCCAGTCAACACAATTGTTTGGCTGGCTCGTAACAGGTAAACTGCATTCAATAACAGGTCCACTGCAATTGTTTGTGCAATAACATGCTATAGCTGTCACAAGAAAAAATTGTGAACCTAAACATAATATTAATATTTACTGATATAATCACGCACGCACTTGTAAATTGCAATTCGATGTTGGGTTGGTCCGCTAGGGACAAACAGGGCTTCAGGACAGAGAAACTAGCTACACTAGGAACCCGAGAAACCCAGGTTGCGAAAATCCTGCACCCACCGGCCACCACCACCCAAATACATGAACCAAGGCAAAACATTGGACACGATTAGTGACAAATATTAATTTCACGTGTAATACCTGTAAAGAACTGCACAGCGCTAGCTATCATGTGAGATATGTAACTAGCGTTTTCAGGTTTCTGGGACATCATGTCTAGCTGACTTGGTAGACATAAGAGAATATTTTAGCAGCAGTAATTGTCTTACTAAGTTCGAAACACCAGCTTTAATTGAAAGCTTTGAGTCCAACAAATTCCTTTCGCACTCAGTACTGTGTTTAAGATCAGATTCAATTGCACCAGATGTAATTTGTGTTGGAATTAATTTTAAAATCAAAATATTCTTTTAATTCTCCTATGTATTTATCCTTTTACTAGTATAAAAATATTAAGTATTGTCTTCAAGTCCAAGTCCCATATCATTTCCTCTCTTAGGAGAGTAATATATGTTATATGAAAGATATTTATTTCCACCATGCTTCCCTTTCCATCTTCTCCCTTGGTTATTTCTAACATGATATCATAGCTAGTTTGAATTAGTGGGATGTTTGAGAAATTAAAGCATGTGTGTAGATGAGAGAGTGGACGGAGAAGTGGAATTAAAAGGAAAAAAAAAGTGCAAGCTAATAGAGTCCAACAAGAGAATTGTCATCTTGCGTTGAAAGAATGATAGAAAAAGCCAAAAAAAGACTTGGTGCAAGATGACAATTTGCATAAGAGATGGTGTGATACAATAATAATCACACATGATGAACAAAAAAGATAGGTTTTCTTTAAAAAAGAAGAGAGGGATATGGCCATAGAGCCATGATAAATGCGGCGGCAACCACTAAACAAGAAAAATAACTTGGATGAGTTATATTTAAGCAAATATGTTAGTTCAGCGGTAACAAATTCTTCTTTCATGAGCTCTACAGCAGCAACTCAATAATCTGTTGTTTTTCTTTTTTTAGTCAGCGCCAAAGTTGCTTAATGGAGAGAGTTCTAATGAAAAACATACACAAATCCAAGGCTGGTAAGGCTAGGGAGAAGACTTTGTCCGATCAATTAGAGGCTGAGCAGGGAATGGCTATGAGAGAAAGTGAAAGTGTGAATGGTTGGGACCAGAGCAAGGATTCTTCCACTACAAGACCGCACATTAAAGACTTTGATTTTAAAGATGAAGGATTATGGATGGGAACCGAGTCCGTGAACCTCAAGCTCACATCATAAAAAATTTCCCACGCGCTGGCAATCTGTCACACTGCCATACCTGATGTGGATGAAGAAACAGGGAAGATTTCATACGAAGTGAAGCAACATTTGTGATTGCTGCAAGAGAAATTGGTTTTGAATTCTACAGAAGGACTCAAACAAGCGTGACTCAATCCAAAGACCAGGAGGAAAGTTGAAAGGGTGCATAGAGCTCTGAATGTTTTGGAGTTTAACAGTGCGAGAAAGTGGGATGCCAGGATGTCTGTGATAGCAAGAAACGAGAAGGGTGCAACAACCATGCATGGTAAGATGATCGATCCTCCACCATTTTGTCCGACAAAGCAATACCTTTTCTATGAAAGAAAGAATTCAGGGATTGATTCGAAACATATGACAAACTAATGAGATCACAATAAACTTATGGGTGAGCACTTGCATAACCCGAAGACCGACCCGATCAGCACAGCGGCCAGCACGTGCATCTGGACTCCAGTCAAAACTCTCATTCTTATCCGACAGCCAGTTTCCACTTTCCATTTTTTCTCCGTCTGCTCTTCTTTCCTTTCCCATTTCCCTTTTACCTCTCTGTCCTGCAAAGAAAGCTAACCACAAACAAGTAAATAAGATATTCTCTTTCCAAAAATCTAAGTTACTTTCTTCCTTAATCGCCTCCTCCATTTTTTATGTATTTTAGCAGCCTGAGGCGACCTAAACTTTCTCCCTCACAAACTTTGATCTTGTAACTGTTTTAACTGCACACATAGTAACTGTAGAGTGAGTAATTAATAGAGTAGTAAGAGGTTTTCATTTACATGGAAGCCTTCAAAAAGCAAGCTACCAGGCTTAGAGAGCAAGTTGCAAAGCAACAGCAAGTAATTCAACTTCTCTCTTATCAACTGTTTCTTTTTTCTTCTTCTTTTTTTACTTATAATTCGGAATTTTTGTTTTTTGTTTATTTATTTTGTTTGGCAGGCAATATTGAAGCATTTGGGACATCTTAGTAATGAAGGAATTATCGTTGATGAAGCTGAATTACAATGCTATCAACATCTTCAAAATCTCTACAATTCCACTAGAACTGCTAAGGTACAGTTACTGACTACGATCTTCTTCTTCTTCTTTTCTTTTTTTATGAAGCTTCATTTCATTTCATTTTTTATAGAGGCGAATTTTCTTTTATGTTAAATTAACAGCATTTTCAAAAGAATATTGTTCGCGGTGTTGAAGGTTTTGTATCTGTTAGTTCAAAGCAAATGGAAATGTGTGAGTGTGGATTTTGCTTTTTGACTACTTTGTTTGTTATAGTTCGTTTTCTTTACGAGGCTGATATGTGAAATTTTCGGCTTTGGGGTTTTGTTTTAGTGAGGAGGTTGGCTGATGAGTGTTGTAAATACGGAGCTGAGAATCAGAAGGAGAACAATTATGTTGCGAGGGCTGTTCTTCAGTTCGGTGCCTCGCATAATTTGATGGAAAACGAGAAGGAAACTTTGGTTGGGGTTCTTAATGACCAGGTAATTTTATTTATAGATAGTAACAATTCCAAAGCAAACTGAATGGTGGTGATGAGTGTAGGAATGCATAAATAACTTAGAGGGGCGTGCATGCGTCCATGCTTATGTAAATGCATTCCATTTATGTTAGGAGATCATTGCTTCTTTTGAGTTTTTCTGCCATGTTCAAATGCTAATAGTTATTGTAGTTCCTGCTAAAATTAGTAACTCTTCATTGGATAAGCGGCCATCTGCTTGTTACTATCATCATAATGTTAAATGAAAGCATGAGAAAGATGTTTTTACAATACACAAACTGATATATAGATGATTTGTTCATGAACAATTTACTAATAGAGGTGACATTAGTGTTGTATTGTTATTGTTATTTTTTAAGCCCTAGCATGTGTAGTGCCAAAAATGAACGATGGATTTCTTGGGATTTTTAGCATGAGCTGTCATTTCAGAGAACTTGGGTTTTGCCATATATCTCTTTTTATGTTCCTAATCGAGTTGCAGGTTTTCAATATTTAGGTTTCTAAGCCACTTCGGGCTTTAATAACAGGGGCTCCTTTGGAGGATGCTCGCCGCTTGACTCACCATCATGACAAACTCCGTCAAGCGGTTGAAGTCCAGGTAAACTTTCGTGTCTCATGAGTGTAATGGTTTTGGGAAGTGTGGTAGAGTCATGGTGGTATATTCTTGTCAGGCAGCTGAAGTATTGAGGTGTCGGTCAAAAACCAGGGATTCTGAAATATCTGCCGAGAGTTGCACGAAGCTTCGAGCGGCAGAGGCAAGGTTGGCTGAGCTTAAATCTACCGTGATGTCACTTGGGAGAGAAGCAACTGCTGCCATGTCTTCAGTTGAAAATCAACAGCAACAGATTACTGTTCAGCGGCTGTTTAGTATGGTATTGCATGCTATTCTTCTTTCTCCCTTATGTGTTAGTGCGTGTGTGTGCATGACTTTCTCTGCTTATGCTGATCTTTCTGCTTCTCAGATCATGATCTATTGTCGTTGACAACTTTGACCATCTAAACATCTGTTGTTGCCTCATCTACTCTTTACCTGTTTGGGAAAAGTTTTTCTTATGGTTCATCTTCCTTGTCAGGGAATTCAATTTGGCAGTTGCTTCTGCATATCTGTCTTTGTGGCTAGCATTGAATCCTTCCATTTACCGTTTCAGAATTTTTCTTGTCCTGATAGTGATCTCCTCTCGTTTGTCTTATAAATATCTTGCTTATTTTCAAGAATGTAAAGAGTGGTTTACCGTATTCAAGATTTGTGCTGCTTGTTCAAATTTGGTTTAGGTAAGGGTTATTTGTGTTTTCTGTTTATTGATCTGAAACAAAATCGTTTTTCAGATAGATGCTGAGAGATGTTATCATCAACATGTTCTTACTATTTTGGATAAGCTACATGCTGAGGTTTGTTCTCTGGAACTCTGGACCTGGCATGTTTATCATTTATTGTCTTTTGAAAATCATATTTCTCTTTATCACTCCCTGCTAGCTTTCTTCACTTATCAGGTGCTCAAACATTGCCTTGCTACAATCCTAATTTTATGTCTGAGATAGATTATGGCCGCTGCAATTTTAAAATGTTTATTATTGATTTAGATGATTCTCGAGGAGCAATTAAACGAGTCTTCACCGCAATCGGAAACGACACAGAGAGAGATGATTGTCCCATCTGTACATGAGAATAATACTTCAAATGGATCTAAGAATCACATGGACAATAATAATCAAGAGGACGGGCTTTTCATAGCAAAAGTAAGACGTTTCATCACTTCGAATATTCCATCTCTTCTTTCAAACCTGGCCACACAGCGCAGAAAAATGATAAATATTGCAGAACACTCTTTGATGTTCTTTTCCCTCATCATTTCTCTGCTTGCACAGCTCATAACTCGAAAATGGGAATGTGCCCACACATCTCATGATGTTCGATTCCTGTTTTTTCTCATAAAACTATTGCAATTACTTCTTCATCCCCTGTAATTGCCATCTGCAAGATTACTTTACCATTTCATTTGCTAACGTGGATGCTGCACCCTTCTGTGCCTTGTACTTGAAATAAAACTATTAGTTTAACTCTCTCTCTCTCTCTCTCTCTCTATATATATATATATATATATATATATATATATATATATATATATATATTCAAAGGTGAGTTACCCTTGAAAGTATTTTGTCATCTCACTGATTCATTTGTCTATAACCGTAACCACACTAATTACACAAGGAGCCGTATGTATCTATGTGCTGTCATGGAATTTTATGTCAATGCGAACTGCGAAGAGATGTTCTCTTTTTTAAGATTCACTGTTTTCTTGTCCTTGGTGGTCTTAATTTCTTTTTATTCTTCAATTTTCAGGTCATACACCCATTTGATGCTCAAGCTGAAGGGGAGTTGAGTCTGTCTGTTGATGATTTTGTTGTGGTCCGGCAGGTACTTTCTCCACTGATCATGCCTTTGATGACCCATAGACTGTTATATGTCACGCTATCATTTAAGACAAAACTTGGAAATTGAAAGCATAAAATAGTTGCAAAAAGAAAAGTCCCTCTCTAGCTACAAAAGAAAAAAAGTCTGCAAGATAAAGTAGTGGCTAAAATGTTTTTACTAGTGCATTATTCTGGCCTCTGGGAAAATTTCAGATTCCCGTCCATGCCTCAAGATAATTTGTCCATGTCCCAGTATCCCATGTGTAAACATGTTTGTAGGGTTTTTTTTTTCTTTTTCCTGTTCTGATCAGCAACACATGGTAGTTTGAAGTATATTCTATTTCTTTTCATTAGAGCTCTGCCTAGTTATGGTTTTATCTTATGTTAGTTTACATTAGAGCTCTGCCTGTAAAATGATTTTGCGCCAAGGCTTTTACGAGGATAGATCTTGGTGCTTGCAGTTGGCAGTTTTCTCCATTAGAAACCCAGAAACTCTTCTTCTCTTTTGTCGAGCATCATCACAAACACACGATGGGAATTCATCTGCATACCACTATCTATTGATTGTTGAATATCCTTAGTTCTCATCATTGTCTCTGTCTTCATTGATTTACTCCGGGAGATGCATCTTGAATGCAAATACATGTTTCAGAATGAGCACCAACTTTTTCCTCTCTAACATCCCCTTTCTTTACTTTTTGTTGATAATATCAAGGTGGCTCCAACAGGTTGGTCAGAAGGAGAATGCAAAGGCAAGGCTGGATGGTTTCCCTCTGCCTACATAGAAAAGCATGAAAACTCACCTGCAAGCAAGACAATGGAAGAAAGCTTAACTTCTTGATCGAAATTGTTCATGTACAGAAGATGTATATGTCCTGTTTATATTATAGTCCAAATCTATGCAGGAGCGGGCTACCTCGGTGAGCGAGTTATTGAAAGCCATTCCTTCTGGCATGGTTTTATTTATTTTTGTGTTCAGGGAAATAAGGCCAGTGAGCAGCTTGTACTGAATGTGTACCTGTTCATCTGTAGTAAATTTTGTTGGATAATAAAACGCGCCCGCTTGGGTTAAGCTATCTTCTAAATTCAAGCAAGTAATCGCAAGTTCTTCACCTTAAAAATACCTAGACTGTTAGAATTTGCAGTAGCTACACGGTTAAGAACTCTTTCCTTGTTTTCTTTGTTAAGAAAATAAAAATAAATTGATGAAGGGACTAATTAAGTCATAAATGATTATTTTTTTCCCGATAATGATGATTAATTGCAGTTATTGAGATATTACGATCTTTTTAAAAACATCATAAATAATAATATGACAGTCTAATTAATTTTAATTTAGTGAGTGAAGGTAGGTATTGCAATAATAGAATTATTGTGGCGAGTCACATCTTACCTCATCGTATTTGAGTCGTCCCTCACCTCACCAACGGTCACTCTTCCACTCACTCTCTTGCACGCATGTCGTTCCTCTGCACTACGAATCTCTCTCTACACCCCCATCCTCAATTTCTATATCCTAACCCTAACCCTAAATCCCCAAAATTTCTCCTCCAGTTCCCCGCAAAGCCCCCAATCCTCAGATTCTCCGGCCACCGGACCATCTCATTCCGTTCCCCGGCGAGACCAACAACATCCAGCCAGCATCCTTTCACATGGCTTCAAATCGCAGCCACCTCCGCCGTTCTCTTCTTCGGCCTCAATGTCCAGGCCTGCCTTGCAGCCTCCTCTCCTTCACTCCCTGCTAACACCATCGTAGCAGCACAGGAGGAAAGTACAGTAGATCAAGGTGGTGGATTTTAGTTTTTACAGTAACTAAGTTTTCAGGATTTGTTTTGTTTCTTTTCTTAATAAATCAATTGCTGCTCTTTTTGATGATGATGATGAATACACAGACGATGATGGTGGTGTAGAGAGAAATGTTGATAATGTGCAAATGAATGAAGATAAGGAATTGAATGCTGCTGAATTTGAGAATTGGAAGTTGAAAACTTTCGCGTTGTCTGTTCCTCTTAGAATTGTTGCTTTGCGTGGCTCTGTACCTCCTTCATGGATCAAGGTTCCCAAATTTATATAGTAATTGAATTTCTTTTGCTGTTTACACTTCTGGGTAGTTTTATAACTTAATATACATCGAGAAAGTTCGACTTTATTGCATTAAGATGCTAGTTTTAAGAATGATTTTAGTGCATGCTTTTTCCCGATAAAGGCTAGAAGAAGTAAAAGGGTTTTTGTTTAGCAGAAAACATGCAGTGGTTGCTATTTATAGTACTACTACTTTTTGAACTTATGTGGACTTATGATTGGGAATCTTGTAGGATTTTATTCAGTCTCAAGGAAGAAGATTGAGGTTTCGTGTGAAGTACCTTGGAAGCTTGGAAAACATTTTTTCTGACATATCTGCGTCCTTTAACAAACGTAATATCGGTCCCATGTCAACTGTGGCTTCTGATATTGTTAGTGTTGGTGATTCTTGGCTCAGTTTTGCAATTAAAAATGCTATAATTGAGCCTGTGAGAGGGGTAGAAGAGCAAGATTGGTTTAAAGGCTTAAGTGACAAATGGAAGGTAAGAATGCGACCAGTCTGTGTTCTTACTATTAGAATTTGTTTTTCTTGTTTGAAGAGATTTTTTATAGTTCGTAAATCCTTTAGGCATCATGATAGTTGAGTTACACTAATGATAGTGGAGTTACGCTAATTCTTTTTTATTGATATAACTCTCTAACTGGCTTACAGCAATGGGTGGCTGTATTAAAACAAAAGAAATCCAATTCAGTTAAGTCGTCCCTGGGAAAAAAGCAGAACAAGAGGTTAAAAAAGAAGAAGCTAATTTAATGAAAGTTGTTCACTGGATGGAATGGCCTGCACTAGTTATATTGTACTTTAGTTTTTTTTTTTTTTTTTTCAATATTCAATGCCACTGCACTTTATCTACGTCTAGAAATGCTATTACCCTAATTTGCAATGTTGGTGTAGCTTGCAATTGAAATTTTAAGATAGCATAATTATTGTTAATATGCTAGATATTCCACTAATCATGTCTCAGGTATACCTGCGCAGGAACCATGAGGGAGAAATAGATCCCGAAGGTGAAATATGGGCTGCACCATATCGATGGGGCAGCATGGTTATCGCCTACAAGAAAAGTAAATTTCAAGAGCATAAATTGGCTCCTATAGAGGTATTCTGTCTGACATTTTTCCTTCTTCATGGGGCAAGGCCTAAGCATCAAAATGTGGCATGTGCTTGTTAAACATGAAGAGTAGTTTTTGGGCTAGATTTTCCTTAGGTGCCATTAGATTCCTTTAAACTATTCTTATTTTCATTCCCTTTTTCTCTATTGTAAATGAAGATAATGTTGTAAATTTTTCAAATTTTTATGTATGAAAGTAATAATGGGCAGGGATCCCAGGACATTCCAATACGAGAGGTGGATGACAATTTGGATGGGGAAATTTGGCATTATGTCATCTCCTGGCTGTTGCTCTATTTTAAAATTTAAGCTCCTATAGTTTTATTTAGCTAGTTCATTGAGAGTTTGACCATGTATAGCACATTCTATTAATATAGCCATTGTTGCAGGATTGGGCAGATCTGTGGCGGCCTGAGCTTGCAG
The DNA here is from genome assembly GCF_000002775.5 of Populus trichocarpa. Classification (NCBI taxonomy): domain Eukaryota; kingdom Viridiplantae; phylum Streptophyta; class Magnoliopsida; order Malpighiales; family Salicaceae; genus Populus; species Populus trichocarpa. The sequence goes on along the minus strand of NC_037287.2, from coordinate 12,854,423 downwards.
GGAGGATTTCAATGGTTGATTCTCCTAGAGAAGTTGTTGGTTCAGTTTTAAAGTATATGGGGGCATCGTACAATACAAAGAATATTGATTTGCAAGTTCCTGGTGGGAAGAATGCTGTCCAGCAGAATCTGGCATTGCTTGGGAAACAGGTAGCTAAGAGTTGATTACTGCATCTCATGCTTCCCTCGTTTAAATAAAAATGGAATTTGCAGGGGATTCTTAACTGATAGGACAACTCAAAGAGTTTTGTATGTATGATTCTATGGAAACTCCTGTTGAACAAGGGAAAAGTAGCTCTTAGATTCTTCAATGTGGTTGAACTATGTCCTAGTTTTGTTGTGGCTGCTTCTGTTAAGGAAAATGTTCATTTTTATTTTGATCTCTGATGTCTCTGTGTGGATGCAGTAAAGTGTGATTTTCTGAATAGGTTAACCAGAATTGTAGCATGCTAGGTAGTGGACCTTGGTAATTTGGATTTGTAGGGTATGATCTGCAGTTCTCTCTTTTTTATTCATTTGTTTTTTCCATTAATTTAGTAACCCAACCTTGTAATAACATCTGACTGCAAGAATTAGATAAAAGCTGCATAATGAGCAATTTATACAAATAATCAAATAGGTTTAAAATGAAGAAATAATTAAAATATGAACTAAGTTGTCAAAATGAGGGGCTGACTTGGCTTAATGTACCTTATAGTTAAGGTTTTTCTGTAGGACCCTGAATTTTTTATATAAGAAATGTTGCTGCCTGAAAAGTAATACTCCTAATTTTCACATTTCTTGGCTCTATATAGGTTCGACTATTCGACAGTATGTACTATCTGAAAACATTTAGCATGGGAGATGCATGGGTTGCTGTTGGGTGGAGTAGTGATGTTCTTCCCATTGCCAAACGCATGTCTAATGTTGCAGTTGTAGTCCCCAAGTCTGGAACTAGCTTATGGGCTGATCTATGGGTATTTTCCAATTCATCCCATTATGTATTAGATATTCACTTTTCAATGTTTCTTGGATTTAAATTGAAATGTCATTTTCAAATTTAACTATGGCTATATAATTTATGATCCTGTCATGCCCTGCTGATGCAATTGATGGTTAAGATAGGCCATGGTGATTGACCCTTTAACCAACTCTGAACAATGGCAGTTGTTGTACATGCTTTATTCAGAAGTTTTTATTCATTTTGCAGGCAATCCCAGCTGCCACTAAACTTGAAACAAACCAGATCGGGGGGCGAATCAGGGGACCATCTCCTCTAATCCATCAATGGATAGAGTTCTGCTTACAAGCTGCTAGAGCACTGCCTTTTAAGCAGGAGGTAATCCCGGGTGCAACTCCCTCTGCCATCGAAAACTCTGTCATTGAAGTCCCAAAAGAGCTTACCAAGGGTAAGCCAAAACTGGACACGAATCTTATTGCTGGAGTACCCCCACCTGAAATCTTGACTAAGTGTGAGTTCTTGGAGCCATTGCCTGATGCAACTTTGTCAGACTATAAGTTGCTTATCCGTACTATGCAGATTCCTGATCCTGGTTTAATCCACAGAATACAGCATTATATCTTGTCAACAATTCATACTTTTAGATTAAAGCAGCATCCAAAGGTAGCATAAACCAAGTACATCTCTTTGAAGACACTGTACATTTATTTGATAGAACAGAAACAGCTTTAAACTGCTAATACGTGGTTTTAAACCACAGATCATATAATTAACCCTGTTTAATAATTAAATTCTTGTACAATTTGTTTAGAAGATTATCAAACAGTTGCAGATATTCGAGCACTCTGTACCAAGGTCTGGCATTGGTTTTTCCACTTGGTTTTCTATAATCAACGAAATTTTGCATTTCTGCCTTTTCTTCTGCAGGGATGGACTGAATTAGAATTAATGGTTAGGACAAGACCTAAAATTTCAATAGGATTTGTCTGAAGCTGAACTGATAAAGGGGAAAAAAATGATTTGCATCTCTTGCTTGAATCCATTCTATAACATTGCTGATTGGAGCTGCAGGTTGCTCCCCTTGGTCGGCACAGCAACCACTGACAGACTGGTAGGGTTTTTCCACTGTAAGAAGTTAATTTCTTGCGGTTGCATAAAAAAAATACTTCACTTTCTGTATGTAACAAAAATTGAAGTCACGATCACCTTGGCAGTGTCACTGCAATCCTCCTTTCATGTTCCATAGAACTGGAACTGAAAAGCACTCGGGGAAGCAGCTGGAAAATCGGTGCACCATCCCTACAGAAATTAGTGCGTGGTTTACACTAGCAAGAGAATAGAGCATTCACTACCGATTATCCAATAAAGAACTGCATCACACCGTGCAAAACCAAAATTCCAACGGCAAGATAAATTAGCTCAGTATTTGTCTAGTTATCTCCAGAAAAAAATCTCGTTACAAAGTTTTACAAGAGAAAAATGATTTTACAAACATGCTTTGTAAAATTCATCATTGTATTATATTTATGTTAAGCTGGCAGGAAATAAAAAGGAAACTACAACTGTGCTATTGTAGATTCACCCCGTGGGTATAAATAAAGTCTAACAAAAAGAAACAAAATATAGACTAGCATCGTTTTTCTTTGCGAGTAGCGAATACGATTTTTTCATAGTCAGCATTTCTGCTTCACCATTGTCTCTTTCTTCAGGTTCTTGCTCATGACTGTTCTTAATGCATCCGCCAGGCAAGCCTCTCTAATTTTAGCCGTGCATGAAGGCAGTAATAATGGCACCACTCAATGCCATATTGCCGATAGAAGAATTGAAGGAGAAAGTAGCAGTAAGATTGAATGCATTCCATGGTAAAAAAAAAGACTGATGCCTTGAATGGTGGACATTGCGAAATGCTGAATTCACTCAAGGAACTGATTATTGCAATTAAATATATTATACAAAAATGGAGAACACAAGAATCCTTTTGCGAAGCTAGATGTTCTCAATTTATACAAATTTCATATACACTTAAATTTGGGAGAACAAATGCAAGAAGGGGACTACAACAAGAGAAGGCAAAGGAGAGAGCCCAAAAATAGAACTTCTGATGAATAACTGGCCCGTACCACAAGTGGAAACTCCATTCTCGTTGAGACACAAGTGTTTGGCACCCCCACACAAAATGACACGAAAATTCCAGTCGATGAGTGCTACCGAGAGAACCAGATGAAATCGTGTATCCTCTAATTGTGATAAATCTGCAGAAAGAATGGACAAATAAAATGAAGACAAAAAACTGCTGCAGATTCCAAGCCACCCTTTCCTGCTTGTGCATTGCTTCTTTAATTTTCCAGAAGCTGCACTAATAGATGCGGACTCAAAACATGTCTTCACTGTCACAGCATGGGTTTTCAATCAGAATTGGAATCGTAAAAGTCACTTGGGCATGGGGTCATAACCTCAGATTCAAGTACTTGAACCACCCTGTGCATGGTGGGTCTATCCTCTGGGCTCGAAGAAACACATTGGGTGGCAACCGAAAGCAGGGCATCAAGGCTTTCTACCTGCACCCCCTCGCAGTTTGGATCGACAATTTCTCGTGGTCTATTCTCTGTGATCAAGAAATTTAGCTGCAAAACAAAAAAATAGTCAGAAGACCAACTTGTATATTCTCATTAGCTATGACAGAACCACATATCTTCCTTTTAAAAATTAAACAGAGGAACTACGCCATGGGGCAACCATCACAAGACATGGATATAAACTATGGACCAGTCCATCATAGAAAGAGATCACATAAGAGGCAGTTAACATTTTCTATTCTCGTATATTTATTCATTGCGAAAGCCACTCTTAATTTATATCATAACATAGAGAAAGAAAATCTATTACTGTCAAGAGGCAGATAAAAAGAAACTAGCCTAACGGAAACCAAAATTTCATCAAGAAAGAAACATACCCCACCAACAATGTTCAGGCCCTTCTCAATGAATGACGCATCCGTTGGCCGCTTTCCGCTCAGTACTTCAAGCACCAGGACCCCAAAACTATAAACATCAGTCTTTTCAGTTGCCCTGCCACTTTGCATGTATTCTGCCAATGGTGTCAAACAGGCTCATGAGACAAGATAATGGAATGATACTGTGAAAATAATCCAAGATAGGACACGTACAGAGATCAAGCAGCAAAAGAACCATCAGATCTCATTAGATCATGACCTAAAGAGATTAACAGCTAGTTTGGATGCTAAACATCTTACGTGAAAGATGTTTTCAACTACATTACAGGTAACAAGCGCTGTCAAAGATATATCAAACAGGTATCCTAGTTATTGGACTACGTGTAAATACTCTTTTTTTATTTATGATTTCCCTCAGAGCAAATAACATATCCTCTGACAATAGAGCAGGAAAGAAACAGGTAAAGCCATTACAAAACTCAATTTAAAAGTTAAATGGAAAAACTTCTGCCTGCAAGTGTGATTGTGAGTGAAACTTATTTCAAAAATGTTCATTCCAACCAGTTTGGTCAAAGCAGTATCACACATGCACATTGCTTACCGGGAGCTAGATAACCAAATGTTCCAGCAACAATTGTTGTAATATGTGATTCTCCATCCCCTAATAATTTGGCAAGTCCAAAATCAGTAACTCGAGCCTCCAAGTTGCCATCAAGCAAAATGTTGCTTGACTTTATGTCACGATGGATGATCCTAGGGGAACAATCGTGATGCAAGTAAGCCAGTCCTTTTGCTGCCCCCATAATAATAGTCAGGCGCGCATCCCAATCCAGTTGCTCAGATCTTTCTGTAAAATCCATAAAAAAACATATTATGGTTCCTTGTTTAATCCTTACACGTGAAACTTAATACATAGAATGCTAGGCCTTAAATGAAACACTCGAAAAGAAAAGAAAAAAGAAGTCCACCAAGAAAATTGCAAATTTATAACAAAGGTTATAAAAATCAAAACTTCATTATAGATGTCTTTGGATCTAACACTTGAGGCTTCTCTGTCACTGCTTATGTCAATGAGTAGGACTTTCATTTTCCAAATAGAAATCATAGTCCAAAAATCATCAACCTAGAAAAAAGAAACAGAAAGTAGATGGTACTGCACTGTCTTGTCAAGAAGTGTTCACAGTAAAAAGTTTGAGGCCTTTGTAACAGATAAACTAGAAGAAAAAGAAAACATAAATCTTACCATGGAGTGCTTCATCAAGGCTACCACCAGATAGGAAATCATAAATCAACAATTTTGATGTAGGGGAATTGCAATAACCACGTAAATTAACCAGGTAGCGGTGTTTTATGCTTCCAAGAATTTCAAGCTCCCTCTCAAAGAATCGATCAAAACCATCATACATCTTTACAATTCTCTTCAAGGCAAATATACTGCCATCATCCATTTCAAGCTTGTACACAGTTCCAAAACCACCAGAGCCTATGACATGTTCCTCAGTCAAAGTCTCTAATTTTTTTATGATGTCTTTTGAAGAGTATGGCAAGTCCCCATGAAACATTACAATTGATGCACCTGGATCATCAGGAAATATAACATTAGGCGCTAGAGTTTAAGAAGTTACGAGACAGTTCTCCAATTACAAAAATAGTTCGGACAGATAATTCAAGTAATAGTTAAGAACATTACCTCCACTAACATCCATTGCAATACTATTACTCTCATTTTTACCAAATTTCTTATATAGAAAGCAACCCCAAAAACACATAAGTGCCACTAGAAGTAGTGCACCAATGGTTGCTGAAGTGCTGATAAGAAGTCTGCCAGAGTATTTTTTCTTTCCTCCTTGATTTTGGCCTGCAAGTGAAGAAATAATGATTATTAAGCCACAACCATAAAGCATAAGAGAACAGAAAATGATCAAAATGTTGTCAGAAAATTATAGGTTCTCTCTTAACAATTCAAATTCAGTTTCCATAGTGACTTCAACAACTCCCAGGGGTCAGATTCTAATCATGAGAAAGGTGAAGTTTTCAATGAGTTATACTGTGAGCAAATAAATAGTAAATCTTTCATCATCCTAATTCCTGATACTGAATTACATCCAGCACGTACAACATTATACCTGGTAAGATGAAATATAAGAGAATCAATACAATATGTGAGCAAGTTACCTGAAGGAGGCTGCCCATCAGTTCCAGACCCGCCACTATCATCTCTGCAAGTTCTATTGATCTGTTTTCCACACAAATCACGATTTCCGGTGAACCTACAAGATATATATTTCAGTTCATTAGTTTAGAATCTTCTTTGGTGTCTAAAGGAGTAAATTAGTAAGATAGCAGAATTTGCTTTTAGCTAAATTATCAAGGCACATCTAACTTACTAGATCACGTTGAACTGATGCAAAATCAATTAAATATGACACATGAGGGAAATTTAGACTTACGAGTTATCTGCAAAGTTGATGAGCACACCATCAGATGGTATTGGTCCGATGAGAAAATTGTTTGACACATTGCTTCAAAATTTAAAACGGTGATCATAGTAAGTATCAGATTCAAATGTACCAATTTCAACTGCTGAATTATTGTAACATCATTCTATAAGAATAAACTAAATTTGAAGCAAATGTGGCTACTCACAAAGTGATGAGTTTATTTAACTTCCCAAGCGATGAAGGGATTGACCCACTGAGAGAGTTACTTGAGATATCTCTGTGGAAGTAGTTGACAAAATACCCAATTAGTTTCATCTGTCCAGCACAATGATTGCATCTAAAACTAGCGTTTTTCATTCATAGCACATTAAAGCACACAAGTGCCTGTCAATATTCTTTAAAGATCTTGTATTGTATATAACAGCTCAAAATTAAGCTGAGGCTGCAGTGTTTATTTTGTCACTACTTCCATTTATTACTCCCCCCAAGGTGTGGCAAAGATTCTGTTGTTTCTGAAAAGACACGAACAAAAGTAATTTGTTGAACCATCGATCATCTAACCAGCAGTAGCAAGAGGGCAATTGTTGGACATGTGAACATTTCTACACTAGACACAGCACATTAAGAACCTACAGCAACCCAATCATATCCCTTAAGAAACTAGCTCAAGCCCAAGTGAATAACATCTGAATTGTTTATGCAAAAGGTTTACAATTTATCACTAAATTTAAATTGGGGAAAAATTAAGACTCAAGCGGTACTGAGCAGGAATATAGACCACAAAGGCCATAGAGTGCTAGTCTCTGAATACTGATTCCTAGGAGAGTTAATCTGGCTTAAGGCAATGAAAAGTTCACCCTATCAACTCATATGTGGTCCTTTTCTATATCAGCACTCCCATGATTCATAGCAATCTGCTCTTTTCATATACCGGAATCAAGAAGTGATTTTAAAAAAAAAAACTCATGATTGATTTCAAATTTATTCTGCTCTTGATAACTTATGAATCATATGGGAAGTATCAAAATATGCTAATAAAATCGCATTTCCAGAGGACACTTTATACAACCTTCAATGCTCATATAAAATGATTGTGCATATTTGTTTATGTTAAAAACAAAATAACATGTAAAGCACTGAAATTTATCACAAGAAAATAACTCACAGATTTTGAAGCACAGTTAGGTTTCCCAATTCGCTTGGAATTGGTCCACTTAAGTAGTTGCCCTGCAAGAATCTGAAGAGAGAAAACATTAATAATAAGCTTCCAGTTAGAAACACGAGTGAGGATAGGATACCAGTACAAGTGTCAAAAATATATCCTACGGCGGCAACTCTAACCCTCATTTGAATTAAGTTGAATGACAATATGTCATGGATTATAAAAAAAAAAAAAAAAAAAACAGGAGGGAGCAAATGCTGTTCAAATCACATAAGCCATAATTTCTACCAATCGTTTGATTTTTTAGTAGGTGAAAATGAAATAGAACTACAAATATAGGCAACATGCAGTAGCATCAATTTACAGGAAAAACAACCAACAACTAAGCTACATCAGCAACTTAGAAAACAAGTAGTTAACAATGCTGAAAGAAACGCTTCACTGCTGAGATGCCCTGAATTGTAAGCTCAAATGAAAGGCGATATGCTGACTAATCTCTCTAACATTTATAATTCCAAACTCGTAAGAGAAGCTAACTTTTTAGGTTGAGAGGTAGATCTTGTACCCTGTGTTCAAGGGTTAAAAATAAAATCTCTCTTAGTTGGTTTCAGAAGCTCTCATTTGCATTCCTGGAAAAATGTTTGTTCCCAAGAGGCAATCCTCTAAAGTCGGAGCTAGTGTTACTATTCAGGGCCATTGGAAATTCATTTTGCATGTATTTGTAATTTGTCTTCACAGGAAAAGTATAAGGTTGGTGACAGTTAAATATAATTCCCAAACCACTGAGTGAAATCAGAATGCTTTACTTCATTCAGAATGAGCAATTTTCAATCATCATCGGAAAAGGAAGTCTTAATTCTTACATAGATAAGACTAAGCACACTTGATCAGTGAAAAATTTTGACACCAGTCGTTTACAAATGAGTATTACAAGAATAATTGACAAGCAGATGGGTTTCCTAGTTGACCGTGTTGATATAGCTTGGATAGGAGAAAAGGACTGATTCTCACAAAATTCAAAAGCAAATACACTACATCAAAGCTTTTACTTTGGGAGAGAAAATACTTTTCAGTAAAATTACTGTATCTATTTTATCCATCACTAGTATATTGCGCCAGAATTCTATGCTAAATGATACAAAGTAAAATATAAATAAGTGGTCGCTACTTATGCACTCTGGTCATAGTTTCAATTTAACCAATAGAAAGGCAACAGAATTATTCAATAGGATAAAAATACACCACAATGTTGAGTAATGACAAGAAAATTTTTGTTACTAGATATAGCGGCACCTACATTCCCTGCAACTCTGTGCAATTTCCCAACTCTGAAGGAATTGTTCCATAGAAGTTGTTGTTGTATAGAGCTCTGTAACAAATCATTCATATTAAAAAAAACATGAAAGTAGCAGCATGCCTGAAATACAGAAAACACCTGACAATTTTCAATAAAAATAGGAAAGTCCTGGAAACACGTACAGAACTCTCAAGTGCTCTAACTTCCCAAGGTCAGGTGATATAGGTCCACTTAATTTGTGGTTCTTCAGATTCCTGGAAGATAAAAAAACGATCAACAAAATGTTGCATGACACCTCACCTCATATTGCATTGTGAGCTAACAAATACAATTTAATTGAAATACATGTGTGTGTGTGAGGCCCAAATCAAAATCAAGAGAAGAAATATGTGGGGTACTTTGAATGTCCATGGCTCCATGCTTATTTACAGGGAACAAACAGTTCATGAGAGGGAAAGAGAAAATATGAGTTTGAAATTTGAAAATAATTTGTGAACTCACAAATATATTACTCTCTTGGTTTTCTGATCACATGTCACGCCTCTCCAATTACATGGGTCAGTATCCTCTGGCCTCCACAAAGGAAGAATACCATCTGAGCTGACAATTGCACTCCTGAAGCTCAATAGTGCTTCACCTACAAAGACACAAAAATGAATTTCAAAATTCCAATGTATCATGACTGGACTTAAGCATGCATCTCCTATAGTCACTAACAAACAAAATAAAGGCAAAATGATTCTTGAGTATAAGCAGTTTGTGTGCACAAGCATTCATGTTGGAAAGAAACACCTACTTCATACCACCAACAGAAGAACTTGTTGGCTCATCTGGTAGGGGCTTACAATCATCAGTTAGATTCTTAATCAGGCTAAATTTCTCATTTCAAAAAACAAGTTTTGAGATGAAAGCAAAGGCATGCCAAGTTTATGTTCAGATTAATGAAATTCCCGTGTGAGTTAGACAAATCATAACTCGCAAAATATATGACATTTCAGCCATATAATAATAAAGTATTTTCCTTGAAGCTATGCATTGGACCATAGATTTCTTTGTACCAGTTTCACTACTTTGACATAGCTTATGATAATGTTGAAATAACATATATGCAAGAACTCAGATACCACCATACCATCAGGAGTGATAGCTCCGCTTTTGTTTACAAGAATATAAAGGTGTAGAATGTAAAGAAGCCAAGGCCTTTGAAATCTCATTGGACAGATGGACATGAGAGAACTGGTCAAGCATAATATAGCAGCTATAATTCATCTGATAGAACAAGCTCCGGAATGCTTTGCCTGTAACATGTGGTTATCTGGTTGATTAATCCATATAGCAGCCACAGATACAAGAAAAGATTGCCTGTAAAAAAGAGAGAGCAACAATTAAAACTGCGAGAAAAAAAATGCCTTCAAAAAGGAGCAAACTGCATAGAGAATAAAATGTTCCAAATTTCAACCTAAACTCGTTAGTCTCAACCACAAATATCTTTAGCACACATGAATGTGCTAGAAACACGGATACAACATTTTAAAGAGTTAATTTCCAGTTCATTGACACAGTTTCAACAACTTCAACAGCATAGAAGCTAAAATCCACATCCACTTCATCTTCTCTCTCTTTGCTAGCAGCACTGGTATTTTAACAACACAATTATAAGGAAATAAACCTTTTTTGACTTTCTGGGCTATAAAAAGATCAGTGAAATTTAGAACTTCATCATATTCAAGCAACAAGAAAATGCAAAAAAAAAAATTTAAAAATCACCACATTCTTATGGACAACAGCACACACCAAGAAACGACGGTTTAAGCAATGAATCCATAAAAAAAAAAAAAAGTTAAACTGAAAATTGCAAACTTTACCAGACATGAAACTTTAAGCTGAACAAGCCAATCTATGACAAAAGTAGAGTGTCGTCCATCCAGCCGAAACAACCTGAAAGCAATTGCGTTTGAACGAGAGAAAGATCTTAAGAACAACACACTGTTATGCACCAATCTTATTTATAGACTTTGGCCAAAAAAGTAAAATAATTTACCGTTTTGCACAGCTGCAAAACACTAAAAATGAAAACTTTGCTAAGAGCCCTAAATATTTAGCGAAGCTTAACGGAATTGAAGTGGCAAAAACACAAAAACACACACCCCTTGGATTTGATCTGGTGAATAAGAAGAAGAATGTAGAGAATGAGCTGTAAAGTGAGACTATAAGCAAACAAAACAAAACAAAGATATATAAAACCCAAAAACTAAATAATTAAAAAAATTCTCTCTTTCTCTCTCCAGGGAGATTTGTGTGATTGTTTTGTAGAGAGATTTTTTTCTTTTCTTTTTTGTTGTTTTGTAGAGAGAGAAAGAAGAGAAGAGTGTGTGTGTGTGTGTTTAGTCTTTGTGAAGAGGAGCTTGGAGTTAAAAGAAGCATTTATCTCAGCCAATCAGAGTGAAGTCCATTTCCACGTGTGATGTGGACCTTCCATACGTGCCAACCGACGCTCGTTTGCATTTCCTTCTTCCTTCTTTTTTTTCTTAAAACAATTTTTTTTTAGAACTAAAATAAAGAAATATCCATGGCCACTCACTTGTTTTACTAAGTTGCAAGTTGTTTGCTAGTGTAGTTATTTTTATTTTTAAAATTATTTTTTTATTTGTAAATATATTAAAATAATAAATTTTTTATTTTAAAAAAATTATTTTTAATATTAACACATTAAAAAATATAAAACAAATAATTTTAAATAGCAAAAAAATCATTTTAAAAAAAAACACAAATTTAAACACATTTTCAAACATGAGGATATGACAACTTTATACATGAATGATTACGAGAGCGATAACTTTTATTTTTTAGTATATTTTAAAAATATATTTTATTTAAAAATATATTAAATTAATAATTTTTTAGTGCTTTTATGATTTTAATGTGATGTTAGAAATAAAATAAAACATCTAAAATCAAAATATTTTAATATATTTTCAAATAAAAATTTTTTAAAAAATCAATTTATACCATAATATCAAACACATTTACATTACATTAAAATGCAAAGCAAAACAATAAAAGATAGAGATGTCAATAGATATTCATGGATCGGGTTTTGCAATATTTTTTTCATAATTTGATTTTTTTAATTTTTTTTATAATTTTCTCGGTTTAATCCATTTGTAGACTCCAGGTCATAAGTGGGTCATACTACCCATTAATTGAGTCGTTTATGGAAGAATGAAGTTATACATGTAACTTAGCAAGCTCTTAACAATACATAGTCGGCAATATACATGGTCTGGTGCTCAAAGCTTGTCCAAGTTATAATTCAAATGGACTGAATAAGAGAGAAATTTTATCCAGTTGCAAAATTATATGCCTTTTAACTCTTCAATCCTAATAACCATAAACCTAAAACTACAACACTGTAACGAGGTATTGAATTCTTAAAATTAAATTTTTCACTTTAAAACTACAACACTGTAACGAGGTATTGAGTTCTTAAAATTAAATTTTTCACTTTGAAGGACGGTAATAATTGTTTTTTTAAATATTTTTTATTTTAAAATGTATTAAAATAAAAAAAAATATTTTTTATAAATTATTTTTCACATCAGCACATCAAAAAGATATGAAAACACCAAAAATTTATTAATTTGAAGCAAAGAAAAAAATAAAAAATTATTTTTTAAAAAACACTTTTAAAATGCAAAAACAAACAGAATCTAACTAATTATTATCGTATGTTGGATCTTTGACTTGATGGCTAGAATTATGACTTAACTAGCCTTGTAGCACACTCTTCACAGTGAATAGACTATTTTGTTTTTCAAAAAATAATATTTAGATGTTAAAGTAGTATAAAATAAAAATTAGAGTTGAGTCAACTCAAGATATTATAGCAAACTCATGATTTAAATTATAAAATTAAAATAATCTTATAAAAAAAATAAAAACAATTATAAATTTTTTTATATAAAAAATATGTTAACCTTTCAAATCCGTAATCCTTATTAATAAACCAGCAACACTCAATCTAGAAAAACTATGAAGTCTAATTTTTAATCAATCAAATATTAAAAAATAAAACTAAAAAAAATCAATTATACAAAAGGATTAAAAAATAATAATTAAATAAATTAAAATACAAAATAAATTTTATATTTGATTTAAAATTTTCAACTCGAAAATTTTGCAAATTTATAATATATTATTTCAATTCTTATCTTTATTTTTTTAATTATTATTTTTTATTTTTGATATTTTTGTATATTTTTTTTCCAATTCAATGTTTGATTGATTAGTTAAAAATTAAAATTCATTTTTTTATATATATATCATGTTTTCGATCTATCTTTCTTAGATTTAGTTTTTTTAAGAAAAAACTTTTTTTGATTAAATAAAATTAATTACTTAATATATAAATCATATACTCACTTTATAATATTTTATTTATTAAAATTGAGCTATTTTTATTGAAATTTATAATTTATAGGATTACAATAGTCATCACAATCATGAATTTCATGGGTTATCCATAATTGATACATGTGAATCCTGGGTGTCATTGTTATAATATTTCTTTTAATAAAATGTCATTTTTAGAAGTTGTTCAGTACGCATCAAAAAAATTTCTTCCTAGCGTCTTTACTTTTAAGGTTAGAAAAAAATTATCCTGCCCACGGTGGTGGAGCACGGATCACTAGTATGATCCAAAATGACTCGCGGTTAAAAATTGGAATATTAAAGAAAAAAACAAAACACAGACAATGAGATGAGCCATTCATCGCAGCATGTTTTCTTCGCCACCGGAAAAAAATTGATCCAAGCAATTGCCTCCCTTCCCACATATTAGATAATCCTGTCTTATCCTGGTTTTACTGCTTTTCTCTAGCTGGTCTACCTGTTCAAAAAACACTCAGAGAGGGCAGGGTGGAACTTCAATGGTGGTTCCAGCTTGAATCATACCCCACCCAATGAGCCGCCAGTGCTTCTCCACTCGGCGGCTCAATGCAATCTTCTCACCCTTGCTGGTGCAGACTGGGGAAGTCAGTTGTAGCTTTGCCAAATCATTCTTCACAGCAATAACTCGAGCCCCAGATGACATTGACCCGATGTTCAGCATAAGAATCTCTCCCTTCGTCAGTTTTGATACCTTTCCCTGCTTCTCCGAACCCTTTGTCCTGACACCAATAAGCCGTCTCAAAAGGAAGAAATTCACCTACACATAAAGAAAAGAGAAGGGCACAACATTAGCATCAGAGGTGGGCCTGTCATCACAATAAGAAGCACCCATATCTTAAATGAATCATTTCTGCAACACGCGAGGGGGGGGGGGGGGGAATACTACCTAATATAATAAAATCAGACCTAAAGGGGCAAAGACACTTGCTGAAACCAATGAAAAAAAATAGCAACTTTCACTGGCATGTTTACTGCAATATTGTTTTTAAGCAACACATATAGTAAGCACCATCACATGCATATTAGAAAGCAAACGGGATGTCTAATATTTCCTGCCTATGCCAAAAATAGAACTCCACCTAGCTACCGAATTCAACCCAACAGGGTAGGATTTCATACATATTGCGTAAAAAGTACATGCCTATAGATAACTATACATGACTTGGACTTGAAAAGAAATATGATTGATTAAAAGGTATCAATAAAAATATCAAACTAAAAAACATTATTGAGATTCAGTTCTTTACCTCAAGTTCACCAAAAATTTCAGGAAGAGATCCAACATCACCAAGAACCTGACCCACCAACCTATCTGCACGTGTCAGAGTGGGGTCCATGGTTGTGCCAACACCAATGAGACCTCCGGGCACAGCAAATTGTAGCTCATTCTGCTCAGCATACAATGATACTATTCTAGTATATATTGGGGTGCATTTCATGTTCCCAGCATCATCTTTAACAATGATCCCGGGACGGATCTCAATAAATTGATTGACCTTCAAGACACCCTGCATGGACATGATAAACAAAAATAACAATACTCTTAAACCAAAGATTCTCAGAAAGACTAAATACATAAATTTATCTCTCTCAGGACCATAGCATCTTCATGGAAACAGCAAGCTTCAATAACCTAAATCAAGGGCTCATGAGTCCCAATGCCTAAAGTCAGTTCTCATTGTCAGTCCACAAGACCTCAAACAAGTAAAACTCAGACTCCGAGCAGACACAATTATGCTAAAAACAAGCATGTCTCCATTTCCACAGGCTGAAGGCATTGGCCTAATGTAGAACGCAGGACAGCATTGAATAGAATAAGAACAAATGCATGGGCAATCCAGCACAAAGTAACCAAGATCTTGCACCAAGTATACACACCATGTCAGTAAAAACTGCATAACAATACTAACCAACCACACGTTAAAAACATACCCTGAAGATGCTTCCTCCAGCCACGCCCCCTCTTATCTCATCAACCTCATATCCAGGCTTGTTTACATCAAAAGATCGAATCACAATCATGTTAGGTGGTGAGGTAAAGTTCCTCTCTGGAATCGGGATCTTTTTTATGATGTACTCACACACAACATCTATGTTATACTTTAGCTGAGCAGAAATTGGCACTACTGGTGCACCATCAGCAACAGTTCCCTGAAAAAAAAAAAACATTAACAAGAAATCAGCAGGGCATGAGTCTCTCTCTTTTTTTTTGGGGGGGGGGTCTTTCTTTTTTTTTGGGGCGGGGGGGGGGGGAAGAAAATCAGGAAAAAACACAAACAATGCATATAAACTTAACCAATGAGATGTGTAAAAATAGCATAGTGGTAGCAAACCTGAATAAATTTCTGAATAGCTTCATGCTGGTTTATGGCCGCATTTTCCTGAATAAGATCCACTTTATTTTGAAGAATTATAATATGTTGGAGACGCATGATTTCAACAGCAGCAAGGTGTTCAGAAGTCTGTGGTTGGGGACAGCTCTCATTCGCAGCAATGAGAAGTAAAGCTCCATCCATAATTGCTGCTCCATTAAGCATAGTAGCCATGAGAATGTCATGACCCTACAGGAGAGTAGAAAACAAGTAACATGGACGAGTCTAGTCACATAAAAGCATATAAGTACACTAAGCATTGCAGCTAAAAGGTTTTATTTAGCAATGCCAATTAAATAAGAGACCATGTGATTAGCCAACTTTTTCTTGCTATTATCTAAGTAGTAGCATGGGAAAAGGAAACAATCTACCAACACCACGTCTAATTTATATTTGGAGGAAGAGACTTTTGGGTCCGAAACTTCATGTGTTACAGTCAAAATATGAAAAGCATATACAGTGCATTAACCATGATTAAATAAAGCAGCTGGTTCGACCACTTACCAGGCAGCCTTAATATCCAACAATCAAAATATGAAAAGTTACACTCTGAAAAAAATAATTAAATAGAGCACCGGGACACCTTACCGGGCAATCAACAAAAGAGACATGTCTCAGCAAATTCATCCTGCAGTGTTTGGGATCTACATCACACACAGGATTATCTTCCTTTCCACTTCCATATGCCCTACAAGAACATTTCTCACATTAAGAGCGAAATGCCAGCACTTAACCTAAATAGTAATACTCCACCAATGCATTTTCTCACTTGTAGCACTTTGGCCGAGGACACCGCTCATCTTCGCACTTGTATATCTTCGCGTTTGCATATCCGAGCTTTATTGTAATATTACGCTCCAACTCATTTTTAAAACGAACTGTCTGCACATGAATAGCAAACCGCCAAATTAGCACCCCTCAAACTCATGCACAATATGACTGATTCTTATGTATGAATAGGTAGAGGATATAAGCTTCCATAATCATAACCATGGAATAAAATTTGAAAAAACATGTGCAAATACCAGAACTCCTCCACAGAACCATGAAAAAAAAAAACTACTTTATCCATATGTGATAATATAAAATATTGAGGGAGGATTTCTTGCCATGACAAAGCTAAATCCCCCTTCATCCGAAATAGGACCAATCCTAAAAGCACACGATTCAGCAATAGTTCATCCCTTAGTAGTCAGTAGTATAATTATTATGTTATATTCCAAGTGGCAAGGTCATTTTGCATTATATATCAAATGAACTGAGTCCAAATCATATTTACACTACAAATGAAGGGGATTGGATAAGGAGAGGAAAGACCACTCTTATCAACCTCAGGCTTGGAAGGCCTCCCATTACATAAGGAAAAAGAAGAAAGGAAAAGAAATTCAGATGTTTTCCACTAGGTTTTAAATGGAATTCACCGGCTCCAATACCTATCCCTATAGCAATTACTGTCACATAACATAACCACAGTAAACTCCCGACAGAAAATAGATTAAAGATTCAAGCACCATGACACAGAGATAGCAAAACCAGCTAAATCACCTGAACACCAGAAATTGCTTTCACAACAGTAGACTTCCCATGCGCCACATGACCAATAGTACCTAGAAGAAGAAGAATTATCAGTTTCGACTACAGCAATCAACAAATGAGCTTGTAATGCCTACTCACAAATTCAAAGAATTACCTATATTAATAGTGGCCTGACGCGATATAACTTCAGGAGAGAGTGGATGCAACTTCGTCACATCCAATTTACTCAAGTCTTGTTCCATCAAGCCTTTCCGCGCCATCTTGATTCCCCCCTGCTTCAACTGATTCCTTCTCAAACGAATCGCAAAACCTCTTTTCTGCGACTCTGTTTGCTGTAGAGATGGAACACGCGGCGATGTGGGTAGCTAGGGTTTCAGTGGGCGCAGAGACGATGTTCTTTTTTTCCTTTTTCTTTTTAATTTCGGGTTTGAGTAGGTGGGTTTGCTGTTATTTTGAATTGGATGTAAGGGTAATTTTGACGCTCCGGTGGTATAATGGATCGGTGTGCGACCATGGCTGGGTCATGGATACTGAATAAAAGACTTTACAAATATGGCGCCGGTTATTATTTTTAAAAGTATTTTTTATTTAAAAATATATTAAAATAATATTTTTTATTTTTAAAAAATCTTTTTAGTATTATTAATTTAAAATAATTTAAAAATATCAAAATAATATTAATTTAAAATAAATAAAAAATAAAAATAAATCATACTTTTTAAAAATATAAAAATAAACAGGCTTCTGGTTTTTAACTAGAAGTGACTTGTAATATCCTATGTTACAACCTAAAGTTAGGGCAATGTAAGCATTGTAAAAAAAAAAAAACCTAGGTGTTGATTAAAACCAATTCAATAAGCCCATATAATTTTAATAATATAATAAAAAAAATAAACAAATAGCAAGTAAAAAAGTTAAAAAAAATCTAACAGCATGTAAAATCTATAATTTAATTATGACACTAAGGTAACTCTATTGGAAGAAAATTAAAAGTTTAATTATCAAATAATTCAATGTTAAAGGGTGAAACTTAAAAATTAAAAGAGAAAAAAAACAGATCCAGGTCTAGTAGTGTCAACCTGTTAACCCTGTGACTATGAGTATAAGATTGGGATAATCCAATAGAAAGAAAAGCAAAATAAAACATGAAGATCAACTCATATTAAATCAAACATTGAATGATAAGATTGAGAAATGATCAATAAAAAACCTAAAAACAATTGAGGTCAATCCATGTTAATATTTGAAACCCCATTAAAGGTAAACCAAAAAAAATAACGAAGTAAAATTCTCAATCATAAAACACTGAGAGATGAGATTTAGAAGAAAAAAAAAGACAATAAAAAAAGGAACCAAACAAAACAAAGAGGAATAAAAAAATGGATAAAAGTTGACACAAAAATAAATCAAAATAAAATTGTGAATATGGATGATAATGAGTACTTGTATGTCAAATTTTTTTGTATTCATTACCCATTAGGTAGGAAATATAGATATTCATAAACTATAAATTGAATTTCGAGTACCACGTGGATATCAATCATATGACTATTATTTATTATTCAATAATATAGATTAATATATGTGCATGTGTATATGTATATGTATATATTTGAATTGTGTGTATTAAATTATTAAATTATAATTTTATGTTAATGTTAAGTATGGATATATTATATTGCATTAAAAAAATGTTCAACAAATATATCTATATAATACAAATATACACTTCATGCTAAGTTTAGGCGGGTTTCAAGTTGGTTTTGACAATATTCATACTCTATACATTACTTGCTTGGCAAGGTAACCATAAAAAAATATTGACTTGTTCGGGTTGGTATCCATTAAGTTTGGATTAAATTGGCATCCCTAACATCAAGGGATGAAATTATTTATCTCCATGAGTATCTATTATCTAAAAACTATCCAGTATTAAATAAAAGATAAAATAACAAATATATAAATTTGAAAAGTGTGTGTATCGAATTATCAAACTATAAAATAATAAATATTATACATATATATATGTGTTTTATGTCAATAATCAAAGTGTTATACATGTTTTGTGTCAATAATCAAAATGTTGTACAAATATATTCGTATAATATAAATATATATTTTGGCTTAGGTTTGAGCAGGTTCTGGGTATGTTTTGATAATAATCACACCCTATTCATTATTCGGTGGGTAATGTAACTATTCAAAAAACACCAACCTATTCAGGGCAGGTCGAGGCGATATCTATTGGATTCAAAGTAAATTGCAATCCCTAATGTTAATGAATGAAATTGTAAAAATAATAGAATTAGAAAAAGACTAAAAATGAAATAAATAATATTAAAAGAATGAAGACTAAATATGAATAAAAACTAAATGAAATTAAATGACGAGAAATGAAATTAAAAAAAAAAACTAACTTGCAAAAGATAAACAAACCAGAATAGATAAAAATCACAAGAATAATGATCAAATTTGAAATGAAAACTAAATGAAATCAAATGATAGAGATAAAATTAGAAAACATAAACTACAAAAGAAAAAAAAAACAAAATAGTTGCAATTAAAAGAATAAGAACCACATCGTATAAACAAAACAAAATTAAAGAAGCTCGTGTACTTTGCCCAAGAGAGGAGAGATAAAAGAGGGGGAGGAAAAAGTCCACTGGAGCCACATTGACTGTCCTCCACTATCACGCGCGCCACCATTGAAAAACTCTCGATGCGCTGCTTTAAACATTGTCACGGAAGGTGGTGTTTAATGATGAGA
This sequence comes from Populus trichocarpa, assembly GCF_000002775.5. Lineage (NCBI taxonomy): Eukaryota > Viridiplantae > Streptophyta > Magnoliopsida > Malpighiales > Salicaceae > Populus > Populus trichocarpa. The sequence continues at coordinate 12,834,507 of NC_037287.2, read as the reverse complement.
GAAGCATGCATACGCTATCTAAATAATGTTTTTGAAAATATTTAAATTTTTTTTCTTTAAATTAGTTTTTTTTGTGTTTTTAGATTATTTTGATGTGTCGATATCAAAAATAAATTTTAAAAAGTAAAATTAATTGATGTATTTTTAAATAAAAAATACTTATAAAAGACAACAGTATAATATTTATAATCATCAATCCAAACAACTATTGATCGTGTCAGGTACTTGGGCTATTTGTAAAATGAGTGAGATCTTCCATCTCTGGGTTGTTTCACTGTTCGTAAACTTCTTTTTTTGTTTTTGATCTCCAGGGCCATGCCATTGAGGTCTTTGAATAGAATAACCAACGTAGGCAAATATCTCACTTGCGTTGACTACTTTGATCAGTATGACACCCGAAGGAGTTTTCACGATAGCTCCTCTTTTGTTTTTTTAATGCGTTGTGTGCTGTTTTTATTTGAAACTACTTCGTATATAAAATAATTTTTTTTCTAAAATTAGTGCCTAAACACAACCAAAACTGAAGCAGCTCCTCTTATTAACAGTAAATCTCAATTTCCACCCCCTAAAAAATGTCGTAGCCTAACCAGGTGATTTCTATCTTCCTTCAAGTTTGTTGTCATAGCTACAAGAAACCAAAAGACACAAAAAATGTGTGACCTTTGATTCCTCATTTTCTTTTTCTCTTTTGTATTCTGTCTTTTCAGTTGTTGGTTGTTGGCTGACTTGTAAAGTTCATCACCGAAAGAGAGATACAGAGAAAAGGGAAGAATCAACCATGCCTCCAAACGCACCAAAACCAACAGGACGCCACAGAAAGGTCTTATTTTTTTTCCTCTCACTCTCTTTCTCATATTAGACCCCTTTGTCATTTTTCTTTTCCTTCTTTTTTCAGAGGCTAACAAGGATGGATGTTGCCGTAGATGCAATGAGGAGCTATGGTTTCTATGATGGGTTGATTGTCGACTGTTAAAGGGCTCTTGGAAGTGGGTTTTGTTTTGCTTTTAATGTTTTCAATGTGTTAGGCATTTAGGGGTTTTACAGGAAATTTATCGATTCAGGTATATGGTGAGGAAGGTTGGCCTTTTATTAAAGAAAGCTCATATAAGGTCTTGCTCGAGGCTATTCTCGAGGATCTTGAAAAAAAGGAGCAGGAAAAGGTAAATATTTTTTAATTCATGTAGTTATTTTGTTTGCTTTATATATCTTGTTTGTATTTTTGTCTACAAACTGTATATTTTATATCAATTTCATTGGTGTTGTGCACCAATGTCGGAAAAAGAAGACTGAAAGTGGTTTTCAATCTGACTAGGACCCCACTTGAATTCCGACAGAGCTAAGTAGTGGCTTTCATTAATCAATTGTTTAGTCATAGAAAATAAAACATTGCAACTCACCTCTCTTTGTTCACTTTTGGTTTAATGAGAGGCTTAACAAAAATCAACTGAACTAGTTGGACCGGTCACATATAGCTTAATTAAGAGAAACTCTTCAATTCGTAGTAAAATCGAAAAAGATATGCAGGGATTGATTTCTTGTTTTCTTGTTACTCAATTTTATTGACAACTAAAGAAGGAACCAAGTTGAATTGCCTATGACAATGTTTGTGAATGTAGTTTTTCATGTGATCTCAGGCTTGAGCAAGAACAACTATACCAAAATGCATTGGGGCCCCTCTGTTTGTTTGGAATTATTAATTTTCTTCTTCTTCCGACAACTCTCCTTTGTTAGTAATTATTTATTTGAAGATCCTTAACAATTGGGCTTACTAAGTCTCATGACGAAACTGTGTTCTGTGATTATACTTATGCAAGTTGGCGCAACTAAAGGACTTGGCAATAGAGATCCTTATAGCCCCATGTCTGGTTATGGTTTTAAAGTCTCACTAGGATTTCACTCCATTAGTTTGGTGAATGTGGAGTTTACCAAGAAAGTTTTCTAAAGCATGGTTGGTGGGGGTTCTAGAACAAAGCTAGATCCAATTTAGAATTTAAGCAAAAAGGTTCAATAAAATCATTAGAATAAGTTTTTCTTAAAACACAACCCTAGAGTTGAGAACAAGGCAACGAATGCTTTGAATCACCAAGTTATGTTGTTATCTATGATAAATGCTCAAGTAATTGGATTGGGTTTGAGAGACACAAAGAGGAATATGAATCATGTTTGAAGTTTGGAGAGGTATGCATAATCCTAATAAATGGGCATTACATTGTCATAAATGGCTTTTACCTCCAAGATAGGTATTTGGGTGAGTATTAGTTGGGGGTTGAAAAATATGTTGATAATTGCACATCAGCTTTTTTGGCTAAAAAAGACTAAGATAGGTCGAATATATTTGGGATAACAAGCTTTGTATCCCATAAATATCAATGCGTGATTTCTTGATTTGGGAGACTCATGCGGGAGATCTTTTAGGATGCTTTAGAAGAAATTGGACTATAGAAATGATGGGACGTCAATTTGTCTAGTCTAGTTAAAAGAGGGGCATTGCCAAGTTAGTTGGTTAATGTTGAACATGTCAGTTAGCCAAACATGTATCTTAAAGAAGCATGATTTTATATTTGTTGTTGTTGATTGTTTTTCCAAAATGACCCACTTCATTTCTTGTACCAAGATCGCATATGCCTCTAGAGTTGCAAAACCTTTATTTGATTGAATCGTCAAGTTGTATGGTCTCCTAAAACCATAATTTATGAATTATTTTTGAAAGATCTTTTGACATATAGTTAGTACAAAGTTGAAATTCTCCAATGTCTACCACCTCTAAACAAATGGCCCAACTAAGATGGTCAAACAAGCTTGGACAACCTTTTGAGATGTTTGGTAAGTGATCATAATAGAAGTTGGGATTTGATTCTCCCTTTGCCTACGGTGAATAAATCTATATGCATGAGTCCATTTGAAGTTGTCAATGGTTACAAACTTAGAAAGCTTGTAGACCTTCTTCTCGTGTCTCTTAATGCTAGGGTGTCTAAGTCAGTTGAGTCTTTTACACATAGAGTTTATGATTTGCATGTTAAAATCGTAAAATAAACGAATTCAAGCTAGTAGTGCACAATACAAACTTCATTTTGATTTACATAAGCATCACAATGCATTTAATGTTGGAGTTATGTCATGACATGAATTAAACGCAAATGGTATTCTCTTGGAGCCAATCAAAAATTACAGGTGTGTAATATTGAATCGTTCAAAGTGTTATAAAGGGTTGGGTCAGATACTCATGTCATTGACCTACAAACTCATCATAGATAATCCTTTTGAGATCTTTTCATCCAATTCTATTCTTGAGACCTTTATTGTATTATCCTTTTCATCAGCACAAAAGAAATATGTTGGTGTTATTTTGGATGAACAAATTGTTTTTACTAGGGATTATGAGAGTTAGCGATTCTTAGTTTGTTGGGCAGGGTGACCTAATTCGAACGATACTTGAATCATTAAAGATACATTGCAGCAGATTAATTTGATATATAACAGTACTATCAGAACCACAAAGAGCTACACTTGACAAGGTCGAGTTTTTCAAATTCCAGAAAAGTTGTAGGGACACCATACTCGCAAAACAGATCAAACAAATGTATGGTCAAAGACAAGAGAGGATAGTTCAACTCATCACTCTTTGATAGGAAGATCGCGCGCATTCCAGTTCATGTTATTGGGCTTTTATTTAGTTTTATTATTGGAATTAGTTTTATCTTATTTTGGACTGATCTTGTTTTTAGTGAACCGTTATCCCAATTATTAATCATGTTTTGATTAGGGTTTGCATAAGTGTATTTTTCTGCAGGATTGGCACTTTTTGATGATTGATTAAAGAAATTGCAGACATACCTGTCTCCTCTTGTGTCTTCGGCTTCTTCTTTTCTTATCCTCTTCAATTCATTTGTCCTGCATCACAATTTGAAAGAATTATATTCGTGGATTGACTACTTTTCTGCTCATGATTCTTTTCTTTCCATCTATTTTGAAGAGTAATACGCTGCAAGAGAATGAGAGGTGTGGAAATAATATCGAGATATCAGCTGGCAGTACATCAAATGGTGCTTCCGTATCGACTGGCCACAGCACAGAAGCTGTGGCCCCTGCATCTCAGACTAACAGAGTTCTACTCAACACATCACAGGCTGCAAATCCGGACTTAGCATTACTTGGTAAAGCATCTCATAATCAGTTTTCCATTCTGTTCTCGAAGTACTGCCATAAAACAAAAGAAAAGTAACCTTTAGATATTCAAATTCAAGAATAGCCAACTTTTGAAGTTTTCTTCTCCAGATTTCTTTTACTCAACATGACAGCATTGAATAAACTTTCCTTATAATCAGTGAACTTAGAAAGAAGCCTTTTCTTTTCTTTTATTTTATTTTTTGTACAATTAAATGGAATTGCCTCCAAACATATCTGTGGACTGTGGAGTTATTCTCATTACATCACTGTTGTTTTCTAGATGGTAGTACCCCTGCATCTAAAGTAGGAAGCAGCTGGAAAGATATAAATCTGTATGAGAATTGCATTGAAAAACAAATTAACAGTGACAATGGAGCAGCTGTTATGAATTTTGGCGGTGTTCAACTACCTGGCAACACTAGCTCCCCTGTGCCCCCCTGCAGGCGCAGACCCTGCTATGGATGGATTAGTAGTGATGAAGATGATGATGATGCGGACCTGGATCTCATTGAACTTACACCGGCGCCATTACCAGCAGTGGTAGCAAAGTTGCTTTCTGGGATTGATATGCCGAGGACACGCAAGGGAAGGTGGGATGCAACACCTGAGGATATGTAGGCGTTCACCTTTTGTATCTCTTATGTAAATCCACAGGCTTCTGACTCTTTTCTTTCAACTACGGAAGTGCAAACTTTTGGACAATTTAGGACGTTATTATTGATTTATTAAGGATTGATGTGTAGTAATTGACCCTAATTTCTTGCACTAAAAGAATTACATGTTTTATTACTATCTTTCCCCGGCAGAAAAAAAAAAATCAGAGCAGCGGGAATTCCAACAGGCAAGTGTCCTGATTGGTAGCTCCAGAGGGTTTAAAATCAGGGCCCTTTACCCTGTGAATTGAATTGCATAGATTCTTATGCATTAAACTTTTTGTGGGTATTTATGTTGTTAAGGAAGTTGTAAAGTTACTAAATACAATCCATAGCTCAGCCCCATACTCCTAACCGGCCCATTACCAATATCTATCCAGTCCAACCCGAGACGTGGCCTGAATTACCGAAACAATTGGATGGTTCATTTTCCTCCAAGCTCAAAGTTACTTGAACGGTCGTTCCAGTGACCATCGAGGGAAAAGAGCATTCCAGAGGGTCTATTCCTTGGAAAAGAGAACTTGGACATTTACAAAAGGTAGTGAAGTTTCTTTGATAAAATGCAGATCAGGAAGATTATTCTAACTTGATAATGACATTACAAGGAACATGATAACATTGATTACCCAATAGCTTACACGGTATCACACCATTACGAAAGGAGAAGACTGATGAATGACTGGAAAGTACTACCAGCTCAGGGGACTTTTTGATTGCTGCAGTTTTGCTTTGTAGGAGCTCTCCATCTCCTCCTGCAATATCATGATTCTGCTTAAGCAGGGATTTTCATAAGCCATAGATACATGACCAATTGGGCTTAGACATACCTTGCAGGATTTTAGAAGAGGTTGCAGAAATGATGATCTGAAAAAACTGATGGACTGTCCAAGTGAGGTTCTATCCCATTCTGCCATAAGAAATTACATTTTTTTAAGCGATTACCGATGCTATGAAGAGGTTCTGAAGGAGCATCCAAACGGTAATGCACATACAACAGACATGACTCAACAGCAGTATATCCTAAAGAAAAAGTTGAGCTAATCTCACATCTTTGAAACACCAAAGAATGCTTAAATGCGTAAAGGGTTACATTCATTTACCATTTTCATCTTCTGCTCTCGTTCCTCCTATGTTAAGTTCTTCAAATAGCTGCAAATCAGTGCAATTATTTAAGAACTCACGAAAAGGAGACATTATTTCACTGTATCAAAGAACCTCCCAAAGCCTATGCATAGAACTGGTACATCATTTACCTGGGAAAGAGTTGGCACCGTAGTTGGATCAAATTCATCACAGTGGTTAGGATCAATAGGCACACAAACACGTCCTGGAGCAAAGAAAACAAAGTATTGTAACAAAACTAGACCCCGACTAGCAGAAAATTCAAAAAAGATGGCTGTGAACGCTTCTATGAAGTTACAAGAGGTGATTTTATCTTCCATGTCTTAGGACCATTTGATAATTTTAGTTCAAATTTTCACACCCATCATTGATCAGGAACCAACAAAATTTCCAGGTTCCCACCTGTTTTTGGATGTACGCAGAAAGGTGCCTTCAGCAAATGGTTCATGTGTCTTGAGACCTAACAGGCACACAGAGCAGTCCAATGTGAAGATACAAATGTATAATCATGTAAAAGTTACATACTTGATAAAAGTTTATAATCCACTATCTCCATAACTGGGTGACCCCAACATGGTTGCACTCTTGGAGAACGTAAAACTTGTTTTAAAGGGGATAGAATGAAAAAATTGGCAAACAAGGATGGATATTGCCCATACCTCCATATCAAGTCTCGGATAGGTAAAGGAAAACACAATCTCTTCAACACACCTACGCAGCCCTTGTGCCTGAAACAAGGAATGGAGTAAAATGAACATAAAGAGAACATGCTGTTTACAAGAGCAAAAGGCTGTTTCATGCATGGCCGACAAGAGTTCTTGCCCTGGAGTCAACAAAAATTATTAAATGCTTGAACTCTCAAATGTCAAAAAGCAGGGTAAAAACAAAATAAAAATGGGAAGGTATTTATTACAAGAGCTGAAATGATTGAAAAGCAAAGGTTTCAGCATTCAAGAGATCCATGCTTTCCATATGCAAATGTGAGGAAACTTAAAGGCTAAGATTATGATAGAAGAAATGAGAACAAGGTCTTGGGTTTGATCAGAAACTTTTTTTCCAAGCCATTCAGCTTCCAAAACAGTAGTGTTCGTAGTAATATTTGCACCTCTTAAAAATCTGACTGCAGTCAATTGTCTTCAACAGCAGTTTGATTTCTCCTCTATCTGTCTTCAGCCAATAACAATCTCCATCATGCACAGACAATATCCTTCAATCAATTTCCAATATGTTTCACAAAATCAGACAAACACACTTGAAGCGTTCCAGTAAGGAGTTTGTTTCTTTCCTTTTGTTCCTAAGAATCCATCATTGATCCTTTTCCTCAACTATTTTCACCTTGCACATAATTTCTCTTCCTACTTTCAACTCCTAAATACTTCTACTATCACTCAAGCATTGCATCAGGGACCATTGTTTGGTGCAATAAAACAAGTAACTCGCAATTCCAAAGTGGCCGGTTCAAGCATTGAGAGTAGAAACTTCACTCAAGCAGTTTGAGCAGTAGGATAGGAGTGTTTCATGTCTCCCGTCTACGATCCCTGGTCTAAGGGACCAATACTGGGTAAAGACCAAATTGTTGTGAACGGAACAACTAAATCCTTGCAAACAACACTGGACATAATTAACATCATTGATAACCTCCCAATTTTTTTTAGGGTAAACACTTCTCAATGAGAAACTGCAGACCTCAATTACGAAAAAGAAAAATTCTTCAGCACTAATATTCACCAAATGTATTAAAGTCACAACAACCTCTAGTTCAATGCCAAACAATGAGAAAATTATATAAAATGATAAAATAATCAGAACTGACAAGAAATGCAACAATTTTCCAGTGATAAGGTGCTAGACAGTGCTAAGTCAAAGAAAAATATCCATTTAACCTATGACAAATGAGAAACATATGATTATCCATTGTTGATCATGAGGTCATTGATTCTACAAAAAGAACAAATATTCTCTTACCTTGTATTTTCCAGATTGCAGTGTGTTCTTTAGCTGCTCCCATCGAACAACATTAATGTCTTCTTTTGAGCCTTTCTTAGTCTGCCACTTTCCCCGTAGCTCAGAAGTAGCAGCTGCAAAGATGGCATGCATTAAAGTAAAAATGGCAGGATGACATGGAAGTAACTGTATATGGAAGAATAATCATGAAATTTCTATACATTTGTCTGGAATCATCTCCAGAATCTTCTCGTATCTATCCTCGGTTGAAAATATATTCTGAGAGAGAAGCAATTTTGTCTCAAAAAAACGCTCAAGAACTTCAGAATACGACCTCCTGCATCACAAATTGTCTCGGTAGAAGAGTAAAAGATCCAGAAGTATGACAGGAAAAGGAATTAACAACAGTATGATGAGAACTTACACGAGAAAAGGATGAAGGGCAGGACCAGTCAATGAAACCTTTTTGCTGCTATTTTCATTTCCCTGAATGGAGTACAGAATTCCATTAAAATTTTATCTGTATGAAATCAAATCCAATACAAGTATACAGCTTAAATATACCTTGTATACTCGAAAATAATCAGCAACAGCTGCCCTCTGTTCATTTGTCAACCTGCAGGAGTTACGGTAAAACATTTAAAACCTTTGAAACATATCATAGGAAACAAACAAAAAGAGATTAGCTTACAGCTTACAAGATGCTTTACCTTCTTGCTTTCCCATCACAGACCCAGCAATGGACACCACGCCGGCCACTATAAACCCATAGAATGTGGTTAAAGCCAAAGTCATCTGCATGACAAAACATAATTAAGTTCCACAAAAACATAAGCAGCATAATTAAGTTCCACAAAAACATAACTTTAGGCTTTATATTTTGAGTTTCAAGTGTTAGCGAGGCATGGAGCTAGCTCTTCTCCCCTCTTCTGACCTTTATGCCTATAAATTGAACTGTGAGAGGGGGGGGATGAAGGGAAAAGAACCATTACTGGATGAAACCTCACTGCAACTGGAGGTTGAGCAGACAGAAGGAGAATCATGATGCTCATAGTGGCTTTTATTGTGGACAAAAGTGAAACTATCGCATTAGCCATTATTCGATATGGGTTCATGTAAGTTCCAGCACTAGTCAGTATTCCATAGCATGCATAGCAATTAGGTTAATAGAACCAGATTTTGGTAAGAGCTAATACAATGAGATTACAAAGCCCTTTTGACTTGGTTGTTTTTGTTCCCTTTTCGCTTCAGAGGACAGCTTGTTCTTGTAATTCTGTATTCACTTCCTCTCAATAAAGTAATCTTTTATCCAGAACAGAAGAAACAGGAATTTTGAATGAAGGCCATAGGGACTCCTACCTCTAAGTGCAGTATCAATCACTTTAATAGCAACTGTCATTAAAGGCCAGCATTCCAGGCAAACATCAGCTCCAGAGCAGCAATATCTAACATCATCATAGTCTGTTATATCCTGAAGAATTGGACCTTAAGCAAGTCAACTACCCATTTAGTAAAAATAAAATGTTAAACTAGGCTGTGATAATCCAGAATCTTCAGCAGTGCAAATGGCTTACAATGTCAAATATTAGCTCTCTCTCCACTGGAGTAAAAACATTATCACCACTTTGGGCATATGCATTCTTCTTAGCAGGCTGCAAAGTAACAGTCAAACACAAAGCATGTTTGAGAAGGGGCCAGAAAATTGCATAGGCAAAAACATGCATAACAACTAAAATAAACCAAATAACATAATCCCTCCTATGCTTAAGAACACCAGCTTCCACAATCTAGCCCATTATTGCAAAAATGGTTGGTCACTCTGTTAAAAAATCATACTGTAACATTGTATTAACAACACATTAGTGTTCGCTGTAGGTCCAGAAATTGAAACCATGACGAAACTAATTGGCTTTAAATGCCTTTTTAAGCCCGGGAAACACATGACCCAAGTAACCACAGGCGAAAATAAATAAAGAAAAGTACAAAAATTCCACTTACATCTACACTGTAAACAGGACCGATATCGATTTTAAAGGGGCACTTCTCTTTGATTGAATTTTCAAGTTGAACTACATTGTTGAAAGACTGATACCGAAGGTAGATATCATTTTCAAGTGTAAAAGAAAACTCTCTCCGGCTGAAGTAAGACTGGTCACAAGCCGGATGCTTCCCATCTACAAATAAGAAGCATCAATTAGGCATAAAACAATATGCGCACACACCAACAACCCCCCCCCCCAAAAAAAAAAAAAAAAAACAAAAAAAAAGTACCATTTCCGTAGGACATCCATTTGAACATATCAGCATAAGGAAAGAGCTTTGCTGCCATTCATCCAAAAAAAAATGGTAAAATAATTGATAATCATGAGCTATGTAAAAAGAAATTAAAAAGTTATTTAGGGTTTAGTTTGGTTACCATAATAAAGTTTGAGGTAATTAACATTAAATTCGCTAGGGACAGAAACATTTCCCTGCTTCTGTCCATCAATCAACATGTCTTCCCTTCCATTCTCGCTTTCTTCTCTATCCATGCTTGCTTAGTCAGAGAGAGAGAGAGTCTGTTTTCAAATTACAACAGCAGAATCAGCAGGCGAGCCAGATCCTGAAATTAATTACTTCAAAAGCTTTGTATTTGTTGAAATTAGCTAGCTACTTTATCTCTCTCGGTTTCGATCGATTTTTGCTCTCATTGCTTCTCTTCTCTTCTCTTCTCTTCTCTGTTTGTCTTTCTTCAATAGAAGTACATAAACCACAGAATTGGATCAAACGGCGTCGTTTGTACACCAGAAATAAGATTTCCATTATTTGGCGGGAAATTTGGGAACTACTGGGGCTTTTGGGCGGGAATCGACAGGGCGGACAATAAAGGGTCGGGTCTATATATAATTATATATAGTCACACATTAAGATTCGTGTACCCGACCTCCTACGCTAAACATTTTTGTTTAACGGTTAAAAATATGTTCGGGCTATATTTAAAAAAAAAAAAAAAAACATGACTCCAAACATAGACATAGATAGGTAAACAAATTGTTATGATTTCATTAGATAATAAAAAATATATAACAGCAATAAATATACTAATTTAAATAAAAAAATAATCATGGAGCTTAAAAAAGAATATTAAGGCAAAAAAGCTAAAAATATTTAGCCAATCAGATAAAAAAAAACAAATCATTTAATATAACATGTCAAATATGCAATCAATATCATAAGACAAAGATAATTTAATATAAAGTAAATAAAAAAATAAAATTCAATTCCAAACATGTAAAGGGGTGAGATTGAAAGAAAAAAAAACCAACAGGCCGGGTAAGCCAACCAAACTCTACAACCCATGTCATGAGAATGACGAGAATGAGAAAACTTTATAGAAAACAAACTGGAATAGACTACAAAACTCAATACTAAAACAATCAAATATTGAATGATTAAACGTGAAAATATTTAAAAAAATTAAACAAAAAATAATTTTAAAAAAACTCGAGTTAGCTCAAGTTAATTCGCAAAACTCATGGTTTAAGTGATGAGACCAGGGTAGGGGTAAACAAATAGAAAGGAAATTAAAGAAAAATCACATAAAATAAACTCCAACCTTGAAAAATAAAACTACAAACGAAAATAAATTTTCAAATAATATAAAGTTAAAAGATGAATAAAAAAAAAATCAATTTAAAATTTTTTGTTAAAGTCAACTCAACAAATAACAAAAATATAAAAAGCCAAGATAACCCAAGTAACTTTTAAAATTAGTGAAAAAAATCTATAAAAAAACAAACAAACAAAAATAATGGAGTTTAATCTTCAATTGAATAAATGTTGAACAATATAATAAAAAAAACATGAGTTTAAAATAGACAAAGAAAAAAAAAAAACAAACCCAGATAAACCTTATAAACACTGGTTAATCTTCAAAACTCGTAATCTGTAAATTCTTAGATCTCGACTCAATCAAGAACCTCAGTTCTCAACCAACTTAATGTCGAATGATGAAATAAAAAAATATATCAATTTAAAAAAATTATCAAAGTAAAAAAATAGTAATAAAAATGATGAACATCAAATGTAATAGGAAAAAAACTTTAAATTAATTAAATTAAAAAAAATTAAAAATTACCTTAAATAAAAAGATTGCAATAAAAATAATAATTAAGTCATGATGAAAATACTGTATCGCTTCTTCTAATACCGGTTCAAATGTTTTATGATTTATGAGTGAAAAACAAAGTCATCATTACACAATTACAATTAATAGTGTGAAGTGCACAATAATTCGACAGGAGATTTAGTTTTTTGTTAGTATATACACCAGTCTTATACACCACGACCATGCTTCACGTAAGATTCTAATTTAATTTTAACATTATAAAAGAAGGTGTTGACTTATAATGTATCTCGGGATGCTCTGAAACCAGGCCTGGTTCTAAAGGTGACGAGTGCCTTTCATGGTAGAATAGCCAGGGCATTCTATGCCATGACCGTGGAACTTGCAAGGCTGGATATCTCCATCAAGTGAGGAATGACCGGAAGGGTTTGAGCATTCTGAGCATATGCCTTGTCATCTACCTCACCTTCATCCTTGCTATAGGATTTCTTTGCTGACCAAGCGCAGAAAGCAACCAACCATGATCCATTTGCCAGGAAAAAAACTGACACTGCTAAATTTAGGTGACTTTTACAGGGAATAGGACACAGATTGGCACAAAACTTGTAAAGCAGTTATTTCAATTTTCCCAGGTCCCTTGCAAAGCTCTGAAGACTTGGCATTTTCTAAATTGGAGGAATAAGTAGTGACTGTTGATTTTACGATTTCAATTTCAATTTAATGATTTAAATTTTAGCTGATAAATGAAGGCTTATCAGGCTAAAAGTGTTAAGAACCATCTTCAACATGTTCTTGGAGAAATATGCACGCGAAGTGGATTCTTCATGACCATGGTGAAATCCTGTTTCTCTGACAAATCAATGGCACAACCATTTTCAGCAGTCCATGTAAAGTCTCTAACCAAATTTGCCACAAAGTATTCTTGGTGAAGTAATGCCATGGCAATAGCAGGGCATGCTCTCCTACCAGCGCCAAAGGGCATCATCTTGATCTCTTTTATACCTTTCATGTCAAACACTACCTCTTGACCATTTCCATTTTTTAAGAATCTCTCTGGTCTAAATTCCATTGGATCCTCCCACACATCTGCATCCCATCCCATGTCTGCTACCGTGAAATTAATTATCGAATTTTTGGGTACATCGTAGCCTTCTAATTTCGTATCCTCCGTGACCCCATGGGGTAGTATAAAGTGTCCTGGGGGGTGTCGTCGAAGAGTTTCCAGAATTACAGCCTTCAAATAAGGCATTCTCTTCAAATCCTCCTCTGTTATCTCTTCTCCTGGTTTTACTGCAGCGTTGATTTCTTTATGCAACGTTTCTTGTATGTGTTGGTGCTTCACTATATTAGCCATAGCCCATTGTAATGTCGTTATTGAAGTGTCCGTCCCACCATGAAAAAACTCTGAACACAAACTCACCAATTCTTCATCCGAATACTTTCTGCCACTATCTGGTAACTGAAAATCTATCAAGGTATCAACATAGGACAGAATGCTCTCTCCCCCTCCTTCATCCATTAATTTCTGGTGTTTTTTCTCTCGTTGTGCATCGATAAGAGGCAGGAGGACATTTTCCAGTTCTCGGCGAGTCTCCAGAAGTTCCTTCCACAACTTGTGAAACAGAATTTTTCCCAGCTTAGGCATGAAATTAAGCAAATTAAACTTCACGAAATTTTTTATGATAGCACGTTGCACTGAAGTAATCTGTCTAATAACACTCTCTTCATATTTCTCACCAAAGCACAGGTAAATTAGCAAGCAAAACACAGCATGTTGAAAATGATCAACAACAACAATTGCTTCGTGGTTCGGTCTCGCTTCTTCCAAGAGTTTGCTCCTAAGTATGTTCATTGCCCATTTTCGGCCATCGGAATACAAATGTAAGCGTGAAGGATGAAACGCAGACATGAAATTTTGACGGAGTTGGAGCCATAGCGGTCCATAAGGTGCAGTAGTCACAGTAGTTTCGTTGCTTAACATGATACGGGTGGTCTCAAGAGCTGGTGGGCGACTAGCAAATATCGAGCCACTACGTACAAGTGCCTTATGGGCAGCTTCAGCAGTGGTTATGAAGATGGAAGGCTCGGATCCCAGGTGTAGAGTCACAATAGGGCCATACTGGGCACGTAGTTGGCGGAGAACAGGCTCCAAGGAAGAAAAATTATTGGAGGATCTCAGAAGCCATAAAAAGTTTCCTAGGACGGGTAAGGTAGGGGGCCCTGGTGGCAACTTTTTGTTTTTATGGGAGAGATCAAGAAATGACAGAAGAAAAACGAACAGGCAAAGAAATGCAATCAGTAACAACCAGAACTCCATTGGTGCAGTCAATTAAAGAAAGATATATGGATCTACCGAGAGAGCGAGGGAGAGATTTATAGCTACTAATTGGTAAAGGGGGAAGTAAGCATAACATGTTAGAGATGCAGAATTTTATAGATGCAAGAAATTAAAAATACCAGTTCATTAACTGCCATTAATGAAGCTTGGCAAAGAAATTTACCATTTAAACTGAACCCAGTTTCAACTCATTTAATGTGATTCTAGAAATGATAAGTAACACATAAAATAAAAAGCAACGCATGTCAAATGAATTAAATTACGAGAGAAATTTGGCATGGTTACAAATATAAACCTTTCATATCACCTTTTGCAGAAGAAAAATGGGGTTCTAGATTCCCAATGGTCTCTCTGCATTTCCTTCGGTTTTAATTTCTCCTACCTCGAGAAAGCATCTCGCCAGATTTTAGCTTTTTTGTAACATGTTATCATCAGAAAATAACATATAAAACAAAAGAAGTGAGTCACAGACAATGATCAGACAATTAAATCATAACAAAAGCTTACCATAGAAATTCTTATCTGAGTTTTTCCGTGTCTCGTACTTACAGTTATAAATTACTGCATGTTAGTATAATATGAATTTTAGGCGGTCGGCATGCATTATTATATATATATATTATTAATAAAAACTTAATTTATCTTTAATATACATTAAATTAATGAATTTAATATTTGATTTACGAATTTAAAATAAAAATAAAGTTCTTTAAACAGAAATGCTTTGTAAAGAAAATTATAAAGTTGTTATAATTATAAAATTCATTTTACATCAAAATATCGTTTCTAAAATGTTCATGATTGATACTCTCTTAAATATTATACGTTTATTAAAGCCATAAAAATTAATGCATGTTATGTTCTTTCTTTTATGAAATGAAGTAGTTATTCTTGTAAATTGAGATATAAAGAATACTTATAACTAATAATATTAGGAGTAATCATTTTCAGTTTGGTTCGGTTTTTATAAAAAAAAAGTAACCAAACTGAATTTTTTTTAAAAAAAACCGAAACCGGTTCAAACCGACCGGTTTCGGTTCGGTTTTTTTGGACAAAACTGGTTTTTTCGGCCTGGCTCTTTTTTCTATTTTGACTCGGTTTTTCGGGGTTAGCTCGGTTTTTTCCGGTTTTTTTTCAGTTTGGATTTGGTTTTTTCGGTTTCAAACTTATAAAACCGCAACCGAACCGATCGGTTTTTTTTTAATTTTAATCGGTTTTTTTTCACGGTTCAGTTTTTTCAGTTATTTTTTTTTTTGTTTTCTCGATTTAATCGGTTTTTTTGTTTTTTTGCTCACCCCTGACTAATATATAGGTGCTTCTCATAAGACATGTACACTGAACTGGCCCGCATGAGAATATCATGTGGAGATATCACACTTGTCTATGAAAAACTATGTCTTTTATTTTTAAGAGGTTGTTTGTTAGACAGAAAAACTATGTAAGTCACAAAATAAAGAGTTAGCACTCTAGGTATAACAATCTATCTCTCCTAAGTAGGGATTTCATAGATTTTTTACTGGTGATTCATGTAGATTATCGCTAGAAGCCGGATAATTGTATAACTTGTGGTTTGCGACAACCCATCATTTAAATAATTAATCAAAGCAAAAAAAAATCAAATATTCAGACAATAAATCTGTAAACAACTCTAAACATATCTAACAGAATCCTAAAGTCTCTCCATTTAAAAGCTTTAACACTCTATGAATCTAATTTTAACTCGTCAACTTTTTAATATATAAGATACAAAAAAAATCTTGTGATACATGGGATCAAGGGTTTTTTGGTTTACAAAAAATGTCAACCATGAGTTATTTAAAATTTAACTTATCATTTACCTATAATATATTTTAAATAAGTTAATGTTCTATAAGTTGTCAAATAATTTTCAAGAAAGTCTTAGTTCTAAAGTGAGTGAACTCACTTCTAATTTAATCTCAAATGTGTTAATTAACCATACTTATTTAAAATAATTTTTTAACATAAATATTGTAAATAAAAATATAGAGAGAAGATTATACATCTGGAAATGTAAGATACAATTCCCCCCAATTTCTTCTTCTCTCTTTTCAACCTTTTATTTGATTATATATATATATAAACTATGAGTTGAGATTTTGAAATTAATCCAAGAAAGCAAAATTCCGAAAAAATATTCCGAAACTTTTCCAGAGATGCAAAACCGCAGGCAGAGAAGAGTTTAAGGAACAAAAAAGGACAGTATTGTTCAACATTAATTATGACTCAAAAATTGGAGAACTTGTATGTCATAGTTTCTCATTTTTAGTTATTTTCATATTACCTCATTATTACATCATTTCATGAGCTAAGATCAAACCACTTGCAAGTAGCAATTACACTGACTCCGACAAGGAATATAAGTTATGGGGAATATAAATAAGGGCTGGGAAAGCAGGCTCTGAGGCAAGCAACTAGATCAGGGACTGACTCTGAGCTAGAATCCATAAAGAAGGGAATGACTTTTCACCAAAATGCATCAAATTCTTTCTCCTTTCGCAGGGAGAAGCTAGGGCTATAGGCTGTAGGGGAGATCCTTTTGATGACTTATGCTGTTATCTATATGATCCGATCGATTTTGTTTGTAAGGCACGCAGCAGCAATAGAAATCAGGGAAAGTATACAGAAATGATTGTTCTTTTCTGTTCTATTAGTAATAAAAATCAGGACCACTAATTTCTTATAAATATTCTTGCACGTCATCTTTCAAAGAAAAAAAATATAAATTCACTTCCAAAAGTACGAAACTGCTACAAAAAGAAATTCCAGATAATCAACAGTTAAATATTTTAAAGGTTTTGATTTTGTGTTTAGAACGCTACCAAGGCAAGGATTCGAGGCTTTAAAGATTACGACTTGAAGAGCTTAAAAGTGTATGTTTTTTATTGAGTTTTGAAAACCATTGCTTTGAATGTATTGAAATTCCGAGCCATGGTTTTTGGAAAAGACCTCTTTGGGATTCTGAGCCTGCATCGAAATCTGCTCTTTGACAACTCAACCACAATCCCTATCATGGACTTGCTGAATGAAGTGTGTTCTTTTCTAGAAATGTCTGCTTATCTCTCGTTCTGGTTTATATAAAATCTGTTAACGTTTATTCAATAATTTGTGTTTGAGGGTTCATGGTAGGTCCCTTTATGGAAGAAGACTGGCCTTTTACTCACCGCAATTCAATGAGGATAGTGGGTAGGAAATGGCCGGTGCGCACTAATAGTCGTATCTTTGACGGGGATGATAAGAAATCGAGTCAAGATTAGCCTCGGACATGTAGTTTGGGAGTTCATGGTCAGTGATCAACCTCAGAAGATTGTGTTTTGGTCAGATATGACAGAGTATAGTTGCCTCATCAACAGTTTTTTATGTGAATATTGTTTTTTGCATCGATCCTTTTCAAATTTCTTTGTTTAAATCAATTTCTAAGGTTTTTCTTTTTGCCGATTCTTCTACAGAGGCAATCGGAGATCTTCGTACGTTTGTTTTATAGATTTGATTTATGCTAAACACGTGTTGCATTTTGACTTCAGGTTCAGCTAGCGAATAGCAATCAAACTAGGTGATCACTATACATCCAAAAGAGAAGCCTCCTGCTGAATCCAGCTGATTTATTTTAGTCACTTGTGTATACTTTCAAATATCAGGAAACGCGTACTCCTTGTGTTTCAGAACTGTCAAAGCTGTATGTCATTGAACGTGGGTGGCCATTTTGTCAATGAACTGTCAAAGCCTCCTGCTGAATCGAGCTTGACTATTTTGTCATCTGAACTATAGAAATCGAGAATTCATCTTTGTTGTTGTTTCATCAGTGCAAACGATAGATTTATATGGCTTCAGTGTTGATTTTCTTGTAGCATCGATGTTGGATGTTTGTACATCTTTGATGTTTCAAATATCGGTGAAGAACAGTTCCTTTCAGATTCTAGGTAACTCAAAGTATGGTTATGTGATTGAAGCACTGAAAATTTTTGAAACTCTTCGAGCTGGTTTGGAACCCGAATGGAGCACAGAGAGGGGAGTGGCAGGGGAGTATGATTATGGTGGGCTTATTGCCACTATCTAGTAGGACCTTTAGCCAAGAAGTTGATGTAGTAGACAAAGGGTGTTCTATACCTAGATAGGTCAAGTTGAGGACAAGTGCTTGGTGCCATGTTGCATATAATAAAGATTGATCTTTCTTTGACTATAGTTGTTTTCAAGGCAAAATTAACAGGAAAAAAAAAAGGGATAATGTGTTTTTTTGTGGAGACATTATTTAACCGTGGATGCTCTCTGAACTTGCTTCCTTTTAAGGGTAAAAAAATAGTATTTTTCACATGATTTATTTGTTATGGCTAAATTGAATGAAGGTGAGTTGGTATCTTAGTTTTTCATTTGCATAGTGCTAAAAATAAATTTTAAAAATAAAAAAAATATTATTTTAATATATTTCTAAAAAAAATATTTTGAAATGTACTGCACTCTCAATCAGATATTTTATCTTATTTTTTTTATTATCAAGTGAGGTAAGGAGCAATTTAGTATTTTATTAAATAAAAATAAATAAAAGTTGATGGCAAGTGAGAGGAGCATGCACCTTCGAGCGGCTGGTGTGGGATCTTTCAAAAGCTAAACATCATCTTTCGCAGTGGTGTTGGGAGCAACGTGTTGAGATCTTTATGATCGACGGACGTGTGTATAAGTGATGTATTGGCGATGTAGTTATGACGTCTTTCGCAGTAGTGTAAATTGAAGTCAGTGTTAAGTCCTTTTTTTTTTTTCTCTTTTTTAATCTTCATCCATGAAAATATCCCATGTTCCTTTTTTTTCTCTTTTTTTTATAAGAAAGAATTTTGTACTAGCTACTTTGATTTTTTTACATAATGTTTAATTCACGAGTAAATAAAGAAGTAACTTTTAATATTGAAACTAATTCTTTTTAATCTTGGTTTGTTTTGGTGTTATAAAAATATTTTTGAAAAAAATTAAAATTTATTTTATTTTTATATTTTAATTTATTTTTTGAATATTTGTAATGATTTAAAATGTTGATATTAAAATTAAATTTTAAAAAACAAAAACTATTATTTTAATATATTTATACATCTGAAACCATGTTTCCATCCACAAATGCCATAAAAAATTAGTCAAATGCCATAAAAAAATGAGTTAAATAAATACATGGGTAAGAAACATGGGTTTTGTCCCTCAAATTCTATTCACATAGTTCGTAGTTTAGCAGTGTTTTTCGATTTTTTTAAATTATTATATTTTAGTATTATTAGATAAGTTTAAATTTTTAAAATAAAACAATAAATTATTGTATTTTATGTAAAAACTGGTCATTGTTTGGTTGGTTGTTATTTGTTTCGTTTTTATGATTTTATTGATTTTTTTCAATTATATAAATTGACATTTTGTGGACTGAGGATTTGATTTCATGAATTTTTCAATCCTACCTTTTGTGGGATTAATCATGGTCTCATGACTTAGGTCATGGGTTTTGAAGACTAGTCCGAGTTGACTTTAATCTTTTTTTTAAAAAAAAATTATTATTCAATATTGAGTTGGTTTAACATTAAGTTTCATGATTTTTTTCACTTTCTTTTTTAATGAGGTTACTCCGATCTCATATCCCCGGCTGTGTGCTTAACGAGTTGACTTGAATATTTTTTTCTATTTTTTTTTTAGATTTATAGTTTTGCTCTTAAACATTAAGTTGTATAATATCCGAGCTTTGTTGTTCTATTTAATTTGCTTTGTAAGAGATTATCTCGGTCTCATGACCATATCGCGTATTTGGAAGGTCGACTTCAATGAACTTAGATTGGTTGTTTTGGTTTTTTTTAATTTTATTCTTCTATATCTTGATTTGTTGGAGATTGAGCTTTGTATTTTCTATTTTGTTTTATACGGAGTTATCGCGTTATTATTTAATTTTTATTTTGTTATTAAATATTGAAAGGTTATATTTTTGTAATATTGAAAAACATTTATCTTTAAGTTAATTATTATATATCTTTTTTATTTTGATTTATTTATTATCATTGTCTATTTTATTTAATAATATTATTAAATTAATCATATTTATTCAACCAAGTCAAGTAAACAACTCAAATCTCAAAAAAAAAAAAAATTGCTTTTTAAAAAGTGCCAGTATCGCCTAACATTTTTTCTTTTTGCTTTTTGAAAAATTTGGTTCTGATATGCAAGCGCGAATATTTTTTTATTGTTTGTAGTTTTTGTATATTAAAATAATTTTAAAATATATAAAAAAATTACAAAAATATTTTGCAACTATAAAAACATGAAGGGTCCACGTGTAAAGTACGTACGACTTTCCTTTAAAGTTCAATAAATGATAACATGACTTGTCTCGTTTTGTCAAAGAAAATAAAGTACCAAAAACAACGAATTCACACGCTTTTCGCTTTCGGCTTTCACTAAAAATAAATAAAAAGCAGCATGGTAGATTCAGATTAATATACAAGCTTTCTTTATATAACCCTAATACGACACCATAAAGATGATGTTTCGCAGTGGAGGAGGAGAAGGAGATGCTGGGCTAGGGTGGATAAACATGATGCCAACAGCGGCGATGCTAAGTCCAACGGCGGAGATCTCTCCTAGGGGTCCGGCGCCACCGCAACATCCGCAGTGGGGACTGCAAGAAACGAAGGAGTTTATTGGTATTAGAGCGGGGTTGGAGAAGGATTTTGCAGTGACAAAGAGGAACGAGACGTTATGGGAAATAGTGAGTGCTAAAATGAGGGAGAAAGGGTACTACCGAAGGACACCTGAACAGTGCAAGTGCAAGTGGAAAAACCTCGTCAGTCTTTACAAGGTATTGTTTTCACTTGTCTTTGAATGTAGTGAGAAATGGGTTCTAAAAAAGCTGTGTCCTTAGAATATTATCGAGCACCCTCTACTGTATCTTCGAAATAGTTCCATTATTGTAGTCTCTTTTGGTCTTTTGAGCTTTTCACCCAGTATGTGATTGATATATTAAATTGGTATTCGTCCATCCTGTGCACCATGTTTTTTTCTTAATCAACACTGTTGATGGCAATTAATCAGGGAAAGGAGGCATCTGATCCTGAGACTGGCCGGCAATGCCCGTTCTTTGAGGAACTGCATGAGGTGTTCACTGAAAGAGCTAAGAACATGCAGCGACTACTTCTTGAATCCGAGGCAGGTTCCACCCAGTCAAGGAAGAAAGTGAAAAGAATCAATGGAGATCGATCCTCTGATGAATTATCAGAAGATGAGGATGAGGATGAAAGTGAGGAGGAGAAGCCAGCTAGAAACAATTCTAGGAAAAGGAAGGGTGAAAAAAATGTCGCGGAGAAGTCTCCAAGACCAAGCAGTAGTTCTTTTGGTGGTGTTCAAGAAATGCTCAAGGAGTTCTTCCAACAGCAACAGAAGATGGAGATGCAGTGGAGGGAGTTGATGGAAAAGCGTGCTCATGAGCGGCAGATGTTTGAGCAGGAATGGCGACGGTCAATGGATAAGCTCGAGAGGGAGAGATTAATGATCGAGCAGGCCTGGAGGGAGAGAGAAGAACAGAGGAGGATAAGAGAAGAGAGCAGGGCCGAGCGAAGAGATGCCCTGCTGACAGCCCTTTTGAACAAACTCATCAGTGAAAATACCATGAAAGACTGACTAACAGGTCGAGAACATTTCTCAAAGATTCATCTTTCAATTGCTTTTAATTTTATGGTTTGTTTAGGGTAGCCAAGATTACAAGTTCGGATTGTGGTTGAAGAATAGATCAATGGTGAAACTGCATGAGAGAATGGAGAGAATCAGAGAGAAGAAAAAAAATGTGGAAAAACTACACGAATAGACTGTTGAAGGAACTCGTTTTGCTGTGTTGGGTATCAGCTAATGTCTGGGGAAATTCTTTGATGTGTTCGAGCGGAGAAGCTATACATCATGTATTCATTCATATGTTTGCAGCTCTCTTGGAACGAAATGTTTTTAGGAACAGGTTATACCTCCATTCAATTTTCTTCTTTGGAGAAGATAGAACTGCAAATGATTGGAACATTATTTACAATGATTATATATTATTTTTTTGTTTGGCTGGAAGTTGTTTTGTTTCTTGCAACATTTTCTTGTTTTTTATTCCATAGACAGTGTTCACAGCCATGCAGCAAGTTTTGACTTTGCCTTTGTGCGTTCATATTTTTCGGTGCTTGCATGAAAGACAAAAAAAGATAAAAGAAATCAAGCAATCTAATTTTCACACCAAATACGAGAGACGGGCCCCATTTCATAGTCAGGATCCACTGAGGCCCTAATAACATTATGAATTAAAATAGTAATTTAGTGTTGATTTTTTTTTAATTTAGTTTCTGTATGATGTGTCTATGTAAATTTAGAGTAGATAATTTATTTTAATTTGTTTGTATATAATTATTGTAATATCAAAAAAAAATATCAGCTATGGTTTACTTTAAAAAATAGTTAAATAAAAAATAATTTCAAAAAAAATTTAGGTTATTAACCTTTATGGAGTCAATAACTCGGTTTTTAAATTTGGCAAGATAACCCTAGTTGTCCATGTTTGCGAGTTTAGTATGATACTTTTTTTTTTTAATCAAACTTGATTATGTGATCGTTCATTCTTTTTTTTATTATATAATTAATAAAATAGTTTTGGAAAAAAAAACATATTATTTAGTTTTAGAAAGTCTATGAATTAGTTGACATGTATGACAAGTTTAACTTTTTTTTATATAATTTTTTTTTCAATTTCATCCATTGATGGTAGTCTGATTGAGAATTGAGTTTCATAATTTGTTTTATTTTTTTCCTACGAGGTTATCTTAGTCTTAAAAAAAAATCTCAATATTAGTTTGTTGTTCGATTTTGCGATTATCTATTTTTGTTATCATGTAGTTAAATAACAATAGTTTAGAAAAAAAACAAGTTATTAATCCTAATGGAGTTCATTACCCAGTTTGTGGGTTTGATGTGTTGACCTATATTACCCAATTCGCGGATTTAGTGGGTTTACTCATCGAACTTTATATTTTTTTTATTTAACTCTTATTTAATATTGGATTGGTTGAGAAATAAAATTTATAGTTTTTTTTTTCTACTTTCTATAGGGTTATCACGATCTTAAATATTTTTTTATGGTTGATACTCGATTTTGAAAGCATTCATTGTCATCATAAAATTAAAAAATAATAATTTACAAAATAATAAAGTTATTAAATCCATTGAAGTCCATGACTCAGGTCGTAAGTTGATCGAGGTCGATTCAATCTTACATCGCTTTAATTTTAAAAAAATTATTGTCTTAAATTTTTTTTAAAAGTTATGTCTTATTTTTATCGGTTATTCAAATTATCTTTAAATTTATTAAATTAAATAATTTATTTTAGATTAATTTTCATGTGATTTAATTTAAAATTTAAATTAAATAAAACTTCGGATTGATAAGTTTTAATATCAATCTGATTAACTGAATTTTAAAATCTTCGTACTTTGACATTTTTTTTTAAATTTAGAAAAAAAAAATAGTTTTAGTCACAGCCGGGAGTGCGGACGAATATACAAGTAACCACTAAAAGACAACAGATTTCCACCCTTTCAACGGTAGAAATCCAAAATCAGCCACAAAATAAGGCCCCGTTTGTTTGCTGGAAAGTAGTTTCCTTTTGAAAAGTGAATTCCGGGGAAAGTGAATTCCGGGAAAGTGAATTCCGGGAAAGTATTTTCCGATATTTGGTAGTATAATGGAAAATAAGTTGGAAAACATTTTCCAGTGTTTGGTTATGTCATGAAAAATGAGCTGGAAAATAACTTATTAATGTTTTATTTTTCTCAAGTTTATTAAAATAATGAGGAACAAATCTTACAAATTAAAAAGTTGAATGAGAATGAAATTGAAAAAAAATATAATTTCATAAATTATCTCAAATAAAATAAATAATAATCAAAATAATAGAGATCAAATCTAAAAAATTAAAAAAAAATAAAAGGTGAAGAAATTAAAATAATAATAATTAACATTTCATAAATTATTTCAAATAAAATAAGTAACAATCAAAAGAATGAAGATCAAATTTGATAGATAAAAAATTTCAATAAAAAAATGATAAGGAAAAAACAAATAGCAATTATAAAAATAAGGACCAAAATTAATATAAAAATTAAATTTTAAGAGATGAAATTGAAAAATAAATATTCAAAACAAATTATATATAGCAATCAAAAGTTTGAAGATCAAATTTGATATAATCAGCAAATAATGACATTTCTAAATTTTTCACAACCTCCGGAAAGTGTTTTCCACCCAAATTTTCCAGGAAAACACTTTCCTGAAAACCAAGCCAAATTTTTCTTTGACTGGAAAGTGTTTTCCGTTGACCAACTTTTCTAATGGCAAACAAACACAGGAAAGTTTGGAAAGAGGTTTCCCGGAAACCACTTTCCGGAAAACAAACACAGCCAAAAGGGAAAACACTTTTCTGAAAACCAAACCAAATTTTTCTTTGACTGGAAAGCGTTTTCCGTTGACCGAAAAGTGTTTCCGTTGACTGGAAAGTGTTTTCCGTTGACCAACTTTTCTAATGGCAAACAAACACAGGAAAGTTTGGAAAGTGGTTTCCCGAAAAATGAATTCCGGGAAACAAACATGGCCTAAATTACCTATTAAACTCACGAACATGCTGTCGTTTCATATGGGGGGGGGGGGGGGTCCCCTGGGTCTTTTCTTTTTCTTCTCGCCTTGCAAAGCGTATAGCTTTTTGTCTTCTCTCTTGTTCACGAAAATGGAAAAATTGTTATTGTCAGGTTTTTTTATTATAAAGAAATGGATATATATGAGAGTTAATATCATTTTTCATTACCTCAGTTCTTTATATTTCCTTTATTTTTAAAATTAATCCTTCTTCTTATAATTAAGGGTGACCAGGTGACCTCAGTGGTTTGTCATCTATGTACAGAAATGGGTCAAATGATACATTCTTTGGGCTGATTTAAGCCCAATTGGATCCATATTGAACCCAACCAGCCCTACAAATGATTTCATGGTCTAGTCGTGAATACATTATCAAAACAATTAAAAGAAACAAGTTCGGATTAGCGGTTTATTATTAAGTAATACTCTAAAAGGCGTGGGGAAACTACTGTAGCTTCCCCACGCCTTTCACTTATTAATATATTATATTATTATAATTATTATATTATATTATATTACATTACAGAACTGTTTTTTTTTTCGTTTTTAATTTTTTTTTGTTTTTTTTAATTTTTTTTTTGTTTAATTTAGTTTGTTAATATGATAAAAAAAAATTAATGAAAATCTGATAACTAATTTTTGAAGATTTTCATGATACGGATCTCGGGTTTGACGGGTTAACCTGGTTTGACGAGTTAACCCGTATTTTTTTTCTTTTTAATTAATTTTTTTATTTAGTTTAGTTTGTTAATGTTAAATTTCTTTCTATTTAATTATCAGAATTTCATGACACGTATTAAAGAACTCTAAAACGCATGGGTTTTTCACTGTAGCAGCATGATTTTTTTTTTTTTCTATTTTGTACATATAATGTATCACCGTGCATAGTGAAACACTTGACTTTTTTTTTTCCTTCTTTTTTTTGTTTGGCCTATGGGTTTTTGTTTTTTTTTTTGCTTTTTTTTTGTGTTTTTTTTAATGATTTTTTTTTGTTTAATTTAGTTTGTTAATGTAAAATTTTTTTTTATTTAGTTATCATATTTTTATTACATGGATCTCGGGTTTGACGAGTTAACCTGAATTTTTTTTTCTATTTAGTTATCAAACTTTCATGACGCGAATCCCAGGTTTGACGGATTAACCTGGTTTGACGGGTTAACTCAGTTGATTCAGATTTTTTTTCTTTTTCCTCATTGGTAACATGCTTATGTCATTTGTTTGTTTTTTGTTTTTTTAATTAATTTTTTTCATTTAGTTTAGGTTGTTAATGTTCACTTTTTTTCTATTTCTTTTAATGAATTTTTTTTTGTTTAATTTAGTTTGTTAATGTGAACAAAAAAATTTATTTAGTTATCATACTTTCATGACACGGATCTCGGGTTTGACAGGTTAACCTGGTTTAACGAGTTAACCTAATTTTTTTTTCTCTTTTAATCAATTTTTTTCGTTTAGTTTAGTTTGTTAATTTTTTTTTCGTTTGACCCATCGATTTTTTTTTCTATTTAGTTATCAAACTTTCATGACGCGAATCCCAGATTTGACGGGTTAACTCAGTTGATTCAGATTTTTTTCTTTTTCCTCATTAGTAACAGGCTTATGTCTTTTGTTTGTTTTTTATTATTATTATTTTTAGTTAATTTTTTCGTTTAGTTTAGGTTGTTAATTTTAATTTTTTTTCTATTTAGTTATCAGACTTTCATGACACGGATCCCAGGTTTGACAGGTAACCTGGTTTGACAGGTTAGCTCGGTTAATTCTGGGTTAACCCGTCAATTTGTTTTTTCTATTTAGTTATCAAACTTTCACGACACGAATTCAAGGTTTGACGGGTTAACCCAGTTAATTCATATTGTTTTTATTTTTCTTCATTAATTTTTTTCTTTCTATTAGTTTTTTCCTTTTTAATTAATTTATTTAATTATCATACTTTTATGACATGACCTTGCAACCAGATCCACATCGAAGACTATTGGGTCTGATATTAGAGCGAGACCTACTGGGTCATGCAAGTTTAATATTATTATTATTATAAATATTACTTTTGGCTCAGACGTTATAGTCAAACCCAAGATTCTTGGATATAGTTTTGTAGAAAAACCTAACACTTTTAGATCTTAGTTTTTTTTTTGTTGTATTTTTTATATAAAAAAAAATTAACCCGCGGCATCGCGAGGGTTACGTGACTAGTATAAATAGTAAACCGGGTTAATTTATTTTTTTTTAAATTATTTTACATTAACTCTGTGTTGTAGCTAAATTGATTACACTTGACACTGATTAGGTGAGGTTGCAGGGTCGAGTATCAGGGGTAACAATATTTTCTATTATACAATAAACGACATGTCGTATACAGGTTTTTTTTCTTAAAAAAAATGGACAACCTGCCTTTAATAATAATAATAAAAAAAATAGCACAAAACTGCGACATACAGCCTATCTCAGGCTCATGCAATTGGTTTTTTTGGTATTATCATGACTTTTTTTCTTTGATTTTTTTTATGGATCTACTCGGTTAATAAGTTTATTTTAAGGTAATTCTCTCATGATTTAATTTAAAATCTAATTTAAAATGAAGTTATGTTAGAATTTTTAAATTTTAACCATTATATTAAATCTAATAATAATACTTTAATAATTATGACATGTAGATATTAGTTTCTTACATTCCCAGATACTTGAATCCAGTAACCCGAGTTCATATCTAGGTGGAACCTCGACAATACGCTGCGTTTTAGTGGGGGACGCGTGGATTAGAAGCTAAGCCTCAAAGCAGTTAATAATAAAAACAGGCGATTTGTGACTCGTAGTCACTTCCGGATCACCATCCTTACCCAAAAACAAACAGCAAAGCTATTAGCTACCCCCTCCCCCTCCCCCTCCCCCTCCCCTCTGGCTCGAAAATTAGGGTTTGGTCTGGGTGGTGAAAGAAATCGAATTTCCTACATGTTCCGTTCAATAAATTATCTCCAAATCACATTCGGGTTCATCTTCTAAAAAAACCCACCTCTGAAATACCAATCGAAATCCAATTTCTTACTATGATTATTATATTCTCCTCCCCCATCGCCTTTCTCACCTGTGAAAATCTTCGTGTTTTTTTCGGTCCCGGCCTCAATCCCTTCTCTCCTTATTGCGTTGCCCATCACTCCACTTCTCGCTAAATCATTTTTTTTTTTGGAAAACTGAACATGTAAATCTGTCGTCTGCCCTTTGTTCCTGTCGATCTTTTTAATTAATTATATCTTATAGAGAACTCGATTAAAAACAAATTAATTGCTGGATCTTCAAGGATTGTGTGCGTGCATATTATTGTTCCATTGAAGTATGCCACAGGAAGCTTCTGTTGCGGTTTCGTTGAGGCGTAATTTGTCAAGAAGACGGTCGTCTAGGTCAGTTGGGGATGTGGATAGAGATGATAGAGGCTGGAATTTGCTTCATATTGGTGCTAGAAAAGGTGATCTCAAACAGGTAATATTTTTTTTGGGTGGCGGGGTTATTTTAATTTCTCTCTTTACTGATTTTATTGAACGAGGAACCTTTCTTTCTCGTTATGCCCTGGAGTATGTTAAGTTGCTAGTTGATTTTATTCTTAATGGGTGCCTTTAAAGATTTACCGAATTCTTGCCTGTTTAAAGTAGAACGAAGTTTGTCAATTTCTGTGCTCGGTAGATGAGAATTTCTTTATAGGACTCAAAGCAGAGTTCTTTCTTCTGAAGTTGCAACTGGGTCTTTAGTTACTGACTTCTTTTAGTGGATCGGAGATCGAAAACAGGTGGCTCAACGAGGATGGTGTGTTTGGGTTCTTGAATTATTTAACCTATGTATTTTGAACAATCAGTGCAAAGCTCCGTTCTGATTCTAGGTAGCTATTTTGGCATTGAACAACTTTAGTCAGCAGGCACCCTTAACCTCTAGAGATCAGTCTGAAAGATGATTTCTTTTCTACGCCATGGCCGTCTTCTTTCCATTTGAAATTGTTCGACAAATAGAATACATACTCTCTCATCATATGCCCACATTAGATCTTACTCAACCAGCTACATGCATACGCTTTTCTGTAGCTGTTGGGGTGAAAATTATAAATTGTATATACTTGCTAGTAGAGAATGGGTTCCTTGAGAGCCAGTTTCCTTTTCCTTTTCTTTAAACTTGTTTGGTTTGCACCATCATGTTTATGTATATTTCACTCATGCAAGCTTCTGTGTTAAATATCAAGAGAAAGGTCCTTTTGTACTGACGGAAGCCGTGCAAAGAATTATACTGCTGCTATGATTTGTTGATTGAGGATGTTTTGTAACAGGTGAAACGTTTACTCGATGAAGGAATGGATGTTAACGTGCCTGCATGGGGCCCAAAATCAAAAGGCCTGACTCCTCTCCACCTTGCTGCTCAGGGGGGTCACCTTGAGATCATGGCTGAATTGCTCGAGCGTGGTGCTAATATTGATGCTAGAACCTTGGGTGCTTGTGGTTGTAAGCATTTTCCACTCATTGGAGAGAGTTTTCACGTTTCAAGCACCCAACTCCCTCTCCAGCCCTTTTTGTTCTTCTTCTCGACTTTTTGTTGCGACTACAGTTGCTGATACGTATTTCTTTGCATTTCACAGGGACACCACTTCACAGTGCTGCCAAGGAGAGGAAGAAAGAAGCAGTCAAATTTCTCATAGAGAACGGTGCATTCTTGCCAGATGATATTAATGATAGCAGATTCAACCCACCACTCCATTACTGCCCTGGTCTTGAATGGGCATATGAGGAGATGAAGCGTCATCAGAGAGAGAACTTGTCATCAGGCGAAGCATCTTATAGCTCTGAAAGCTAATGCCCTTTACCGTGGTCGCCCTGCAGCTTTCTGTATTGCACTAAAATGTTCTGTGATTTCCAAGGGTGTTGTATTCCTGTGTTAATCTGGGAGTCTGGAATGTTCTGTTATAATATGTAAAACTTCTCGCTTGCACTGGAACTAGATTGCTTCGTTTAGTTGTGCTGTCTGTTGACAATTTGCTTTAATTTTGTTGGATGGCAATCTTCTTCTTCTTCTTTTTGTTTTTTTTTCCGTAATGGTGAGAGATAAATTGTTCTTTAAGAAGTTAATTGCCTTGAAACGTTGAGTGTGTGCTTCAAGTGCCTGGTGAATGGTGATTCTATTCTCGGCGAGTGGAGAAAGACACGGCGGTTCGGGCCCTTTGTTGATGGGGGGATTGTTCAAAATAAGCATCTGCACTGGTTGGTTTAAAATATATATATTTGCACTCCATTAAAATAAATGTAGGATACCAGAAAACATAAGGATTTCTCGTGTTTAAAATGAAGTTGAGAACCCGCTCATAATGTAGCGCCGGTACATTAGTTGAAATAAATAAATAAAATTACCCGGGAAACCAAAGTACCCATTAACAATACACCTATTAAAAGAAACTGATAGGTATTGGAAAACACTGTAGTTCTAGACTAAAGTGTTCTATTTATTGGAACAGTAGTATAATGATGGTTTTGTTTATTTATAAGAAAAAATGAAACAGTATAATGATAATGATAATTTTGTTTATTTGTAAGAATAAATTTAACACTTGCACGATAAAACATTCTAGTTTCAAGGGATTTGAAGTTTTTTTATGGAGTTTAATGGTCATTATCAAATTAACACGGGATAAATAATTTTTTTTTTATATTGTTTACACATTGAAAGGATCAAAATGCTATTTGAAGCAAAAACATTAAAATTGGCGACTAGAGTTATTTTTGTATTTTTACAATGTTATTTTTTTTATTGTTATAATGTCAGTCAAGGGACAATTTGAAATTTGACAAAATATAAAAAAATAATAAAAATTATTTGTATTTTCACAATGTTATTTTTTCATTGTTATTGTTGCTCAGAAAAATAATCTGACCCCGTGTCCAAGCGCAAACAACGAGCTAGTTAGTTTCTAAAGTAAAAAAACAAAAAAAAAGCTCAGAGCACACATTGAATAAAGGGTCGGGCTTTCACGACGACACACAAAAACAACTGGGCTTAACCCATTTGGGATTCTGCCCAAACCATATGTAGGACCTTTCACCTGTCCCCCATGCCCTGTTGTCTCTGTAACAAAACCAAATTTATTTGTTAATTGGATCTTTCTGACAAAAGAAGCAAGCAATGGAAACTGAAGCGGATGTATTAGAAGAGCTACTCAATATAGAGACAGAGATTGAAGATGTTCAAGACCAGATAAAGTTATTACTAGAAAGACAAGAGAAGTTGCACGAGAGACAATCTGAATTGAAGTTTTTGTTGGAAGCATATAAAGCATCTGGAACTGGGAATTCTGCAAATGAAAATGCTTCTCGATCTTCTTCTTTGGAAGACTGGTCAGGTTCATTTGAGTGGGATTCTCAAGCTGATGATGTTAGGCTTAATATTTTTGGCATACCCTCTTATCGTCAAAATCAAAAGGAGGTTAGCTACCTATTCAAGTTTTATCCTTTTTGAGTATCTTGTTTTAGTTTCCTTTTCTTGCGAAAGATTTTGTACTGT
This sequence comes from Populus trichocarpa, assembly GCF_000002775.5. Lineage (NCBI taxonomy): Eukaryota > Viridiplantae > Streptophyta > Magnoliopsida > Malpighiales > Salicaceae > Populus > Populus trichocarpa. The sequence continues at coordinate 12,802,972 of NC_037287.2, read as the reverse complement.
TTGTAAATTACCCCTTTTAATGCTCTTGTTGTGTGCTATTAGTCATTTCTCAATATCATAGTACAAACTGGCTATTGCTCCTTTTCATGTTTTCTTTCTTTGGGAAAGGTGGACACGTTTTATAGATGCACAGTAGGAAAGGTGAAAACTTTTTTTCTGTTTTTATAAATTCACTAACGGAAATTTGATCAGGGTTAGGATTTGAGAGGAGTCTAGGCGTTTTGTGTTTAATGGATTATTAATATGTTTGTTTATCACTAGCAAAATTTGCCAATGCAAAGGAATGTCTGGTTTCAGTCTCATGATTAACTTCTTTTATGAATTTGCTAATAAAAAGCTTAAACTCAACCAGATCATAAATGCTATCATGAGCGGAAGAGATGTTCTAGTGATTATGGCTGCAGGTGGTGGTAAGAGCCTTTGTTACCAGCTGCCAGCTATTCTTCGTGATGGTGTGGCCCTCGTTATTAGTCCTTTACTCTCTTTGATCCAAGATCAGGTTCTTTCTTTCTTTTGTTCTGTTCTGTTTTTTTATTTATTCAATTGAACAATGTGCTTTCTATATGCTTTTTCTGTAACTTGAATTGGCTTCTCTGGACAACAATTGATGATTCAGGTTATGGGTTTGACTGCTTTAGGCATTCCGGCTTTCATGTTGACATCGACCACTAGCAAGGAAAATGAGAAGTTCATATACAAGGCCCTTGAAAAGGGTGAGGGTGAGCTTAAGATCTTGTATGTCACACCAGAAAAGATATCAAAGAGCAAAAGATTCATGTCAAAACTTGAAAAATGCCATAATGCGGGGCGTCTCTCACTAATTTCAATTGATGTGAGTTTATCATTTTTTGCCTTTTGCTTTCACTTTGACTTCCATAAGACATGACCATATCAACCAGTACCCTATTGAACATCAGCTGAGGTTTGCTGAAATATTTGTCCTAAACTTAGTTTTGTTGTTACAAAAATTGGATCTAATTATTTAGTCAAAATGTTTGATTTGACAATGTGACCTGGATGTTGAAGTTCTGGGAAAGTGCGTGTACATGAGAACACGTTTGGTGATTCACATACCTTTCCTTGCAACATGATTATAGAAGTGCCACGTGCTTTGTAACCTCAGTGCTTACTTCAATGGAAGCTTTCTCAGCGCCTGGAATCAGGACCCAAGTGGTCCAAGGAATAAAGGAACTGCTTAGTTGAGAAAACATTACCAAACTTTTGTTGAATCTGTCAGTATTTAACAAGATTTCTTATAAAAAATGAAAATAAGAAATCATTGTACCATCTAAGCAGACTACATAAACTTTTTTTTTTTGAGAATCTACTGAAGAAGATCATCTGTTTCTCTGAGTAGAAGTTCTTACTGCAAGCAGTTTGATTTAGAACTAAATGCCAGTCATATGGAAAGAAATTGGTAAAAACTAAGTTGCTCTCCTTAGACATTTGTCAGTATTCTCTGCAGTTGAATTAATTTGCCAGCTGTAGCAGACTGCTTTTTGAAAATTTATTTCTGAAAAGCTCCAGAAAGTAACCAGATTTGTATACAGATGTGTTGTACCCGCTGTTCATGGAATTAATGTCTGATTGCTTTTACATAACCGAAGTTTTTCATAATACTAATAATTTGTGCAGTAAATGTCTAGGCATCCATATGGAAAATTCTGCAAGCATTTGTCTTTGATTATTTGAGATACTTTTCAGGAGGCGCATTGCTGCAGTCAGTGGGGTCATGACTTTCGCCCCGACTACAAGAGCCTCAGTATCCTCAAGACTCAGTTTTCCAATGTTCCCGTGGTGGCTTTGACTGTATGTTTTCATTATCTTTACTAATAAGACAAGAAATTTGGAATATGTCTTATTATAGTTTACAATATAAAAGTAATCACTGTTACTTTGGTATCTGGTTTGCAGGCAACTGCCACACAGAAAGTTCAGTATGATGTAATGGAGATGCTGCGCATTCCAAAATGTGTTAAATTTGTCAGTACGGTCAATAGGCCAAACCTTTTCTACACGGTATAGTTGATGCTTAACTTCATTTATACTCTTAATGGCTTAAGAATGGGAGCAACAATAACAACTCTGTACTTTTTAGGTACGGAGCAAGTCATCTGTTGGTAAGGTGGTTGTTGATGAAATTGCTGAATTCATTCAAGAATCTTATTCAAACAGTGAATCTGGGATAGTGTACTGCTTCTCGAGAAAAGAATGTGAACAGGTCTGCTTTTTGTATTCAGTGCTCCTTGTTTTGGTGGTGTAAATATTGCTTGGGAGTTATTCCGTGGGTAGTGGTGTTGGAATGATCGATGCTGCTAATTTAACTGTGTTTGTTGTGTTACTATTATTATATCAATTGTTACACAACGCTGAAAGAAGTGTATTTCCAGATAACTACGTAAAAACAGAGAAACTATTGGAGCCTTTGCTCAACTGAAACTTTTGATGTAAATCATATGATTGTTAGCAACCTATCTTCTGCATGCTTTTAAAGTTTGTCATCACTTGAATTAAATGCATGAGGACTTTAGCGTTGAAATTTCTTTTTTATTTTCATATCGTCTCTCTTCTAGTCATAGGCACTGATCCCTTCTATTATTCAGCTGTACTTTTTTATCAGAACATGGTAAAGCCCTCTGTTTGCATTAGATTGATATTGTTAATGTAAAGCATTTGTGAAAAAAAATTATAATACTAATGGTAAATAACATGCTAGCATCTCTTCCCTAGAATTGCTATAAAAATTTATCCTTTTCTCATTCTGTCAAGAGCTGTAGGTTGCGGCAGAGTTACGTGAGAGAGGAATTGCAGCTGATTATTACCATGCAGATATGGATGTAAACGCTCGTGAGAAAGTTCATACGTGGTAAAGTCATTATTCTGATGTTATTAGTCACTGGTATTGTGTGAAATGGCACTAGCGTGTTTCCTTTCACTACGCATTAATTTTTGCGAAGAAGAATTTTTACTTTTCTGGGTTTCATAACTTATACTTGCTTCTACTTTCTTCTTTTTTTGTTTCTTAAGTTTTTTCATGTGGAAGAGATATTTTATGAAGAAATAGACAATTAATACAAACTGTGAGGATGAAACATACTCCAAGGTGAAGGCAAAAAAATTCTAATGCAGTAGTTTCCGGTCCTGCTAGTTTTAACTGAAGAAGTCTCTTGGAGACTCTAGATACAGAATACTATATCAGTCTAGACTTATTATAAAAATAACTGCATATCTTCTTGCTATTTTTTCCCTTAAATAGAATTTTTTTATTAAAATTATCTGGGCATTTCTTTCCAACAAAAGTAACCAGATTACTGTAGACTTCGTGCATCTTCCCAATGTCTTACTGTCTGTTCTCTATTTTCATTTTATTGAGTGTTTATGTGGTTTCATGTCACAGGTGGAGCAAAAACAAGCTGCAAGTCATTGTTGGTACAGTATGTGTCATTGCAGTTATCATTCTTTTATTGGTACAATACCTGCACTTTCTTTTAAATTTTATTACTTTGCTTGTGTATCAGGTGGCATTTGGAATGGGAATCAACAAACCAGATGGTGGTTATTATTATATTAGAACAAATTTACCTGTTTTGTCTTTGTGTTCTGATGTCTACTTTTGCAACTCTAGGTAGAGATATACATACACATTAAATTTAATACACAATACTTACTTGTAGTTAGGTTTGTCATCCATCACAGCCTGAGTAAATCAATGGAAACATATTACCAGGTTTGTTCTCTTACCTGGTAAGCCAGTCTTTTTTTCCCCAGAGTGCTCTTCTATAACTTCTGTTACTGCAGGAAAGTGGTCGAGCTGGACGAGATGGGCTGCCTTCTGAATGTGTACTCTTTTATAGGCCTGCTGATGTTCCCAGGCAGGTAATTTTTGTTTCATTTCCCCTCTTACAATGCTAATTTCTATAGCATTTCAACATACAATAAAGCAAAAGTGAAATCTGGTACTTTCTGAGCAGAGTTCGATGGTTTTCTATGAGAATTCTGGATTGCAGAATTTATATGACATAGTAAGATACTGTCAGGTACGTCGTTGCTATTCTTTTTTTGGTTGATTGAGGAAGAAATTTTATTTTGAAAGTAATGGTGTTCAAATAATAGGAGGGCATTCTTTTGGATGAAAGAGGCTAATTAAAATGAAAATATAAAAGTGCTCACCAACTCCCTAAATTGAGAAACGCTTCTAAAAGCATCCAAAGTAGAAACCCTCAAAGCAGTAAAAGGTATCATTATCACTCTAGCTGATGGAGACCAAATTGGTGATAAACTGATTCTTGAAAGTTTTATAGCATTCCACTCCAGCCAAACACAAGTCTTGATTGGCTACCTTCATAACACATCTTCACAGAAGTTTTTAGTTTTTCCTTCCCAAACCTGTGAATTAAATGAGCAATAAATCCTCCTTAACTGTTGAGGCAACCTATTGCTCACTAGAAACACTGAAATGAATATTCTGCATGCTCCTAGCAATAGAACAATGTGAAAAAAGTTGCATGTGCTTCCACTACTAATAGACCACGTTAACTTGCACAAGGAGGTCTGGATAGATGGTAACTAGACATTATGCATGTGCCTTGACACTCACATAATTGAGTGCGTACATCTAATATGCATTGACATTCCCAAGATATTTTGAATTGGTCATTATACATAGAATTTGCTATTGGAATGTGCTTCACATCTGAACTTGTATTGGCATTTTTAATTTTTTGCAGTCTAAAAGACAATGTCGTCGAAATGCCTTTTTCCGACATTTTGCTGAGCCATTACAAGACTGCAATGGTAGTAATTGTTGCTGTTTGTGACTAATATCTTCATGTTCTGCTCTTGATATTTTTTTGTGACTTTGATTCTTCAACTTTGTGCTTTTCAGGGATGTGTGATAATTGTGCTTTTCTTAGTGAAGTTATGGAAGTTGATGTATCTCGTAAGTTTCTTTGATTATTGTTCAATTGAATTTTGTTGTTTGATAAAATTGTTCAACTGAATTTTATCTAGTAGTTATTTTCTAACACTTTCCTTAGATAGTTTCTAATATGGTTCCTTCTTGTGTTGTTTCTGTCCTTTATATTACATTTTAACTTATATGACATTATATGCTGTGCCTGAGATGATTTACTTGGCACTGAAGGACTGAACTCATACAGCTCCAATTCAATGCATTACCAGGTTATTGAAATCTAATATTTAACCTCTTGAGGCCAATGGCGATGTGCTTAACTTGAACTGTAGTTACATGCAAACATGAACATACACCTATACAAGTCAATTTCTCCATTTTTATTGTTTACCATGTTGTTGGAATCTCTTTATGGTCTTTGAATCCAATCCTAATGAGGTTAGAATGGAGAGGAAAGAAGTTAGCGGGACCTTCTGGAGTTAATTTACTATGAGTTGATGGGAAGAGTTTACTGCTAAACATTTTCAAGATGGATCAAGGTAGGTTGGTGTTATTTTGGCCTTGTATTTATATGGGAGCAAAAAATTCTTGAGGTGTTTTGAGATGAAGTATTGATTGGCAGAAAGTGGAACTCTTAAGGTATTTTGGAGTTGCACTTGTTCTTAAATAAACAAAAGTGCAACTAATGCCTCTAACACCTGAAGAGTTGCAGTTTTCGGAGTTGCTCTTCTCTTAAATAAACAAAAGCTCAGCTATTGCCTGTTATATGTTTTGGCATCATGGATGGCACTGGAATCTGGAGTTAATGGAGTTGTTGAAGATCAGAAGTAACAGGCAGTTGGTGCTCCCTGTGGTTTTTTTGTTTGTATGGATGCATATTAATAAGCTAAGGTAAGGATGCATTGTAGGAAGTTGCCAGTTAGAAAGGCCTTTGAGGTAAGGACCTTCTTTGATGCATCAGTAGTAGGTTAATGGTTATGTTCGTTCAGTGTACTATTTAGAAGTCTGGCTTCTTACTGCAATAGCTTACGTGAGTGCTGGGTGCTCACTGTTATATTTAACGTGAGAGGATTGGATTTAGAGGGATAGGTCATTATTGGTTGGTTTACCTGTTCCAGGTTAGGGTTTCTAGAGATGCAAGGGGAAACGGTAAGAGAATGTTTGGAAAGAGCTATACACCAGAGATAATTCCAAATAGGTTTCCTCATCTTCATGGTACTAACTCAGATAACATGGAAATCAGTTATTGACCTGAAGACTTGGCTGAAGCACCATATTTCAAAACCTTTGAAACAAAAAAACAGCTAGGAGGAGAAATTTTGGTAGTTAAGATTCTGGTTTGAAATTAGTTGAGTTTCGCCCATTTTCTCCAGTAAGTTAGGAGTATCATAAGATTTAGGCAGCAGTTTTTATCATCAATGATTATTCAATATGATCAGGTAATTGTGTCAGATTTCATCAGTAAAAGGGTACGAATATGGCCTATTATTGTCAGAATATGGATATCTTGTTTTGCCATTCATTTTGTTTAGCTTTCATCATTGAATATAACATATTCAACAAAGCAAATAACTTTTTTTTGGTAACCAAATGTACCAAATAACTAATTTATTGACTGTGACTACTTCTGCACAGGTCATGCGAAAGTTATGGTTTCATTGCTGCAAGATACGCAAGAGAAAGATCAGAGGCTGACAATGTTGCAATTAGTGGACAAAATGAAAAATAAGAAGGAACTAGGTTTGTCCTATGGAATTTATTTTCAGTAAAAATGATTTCAACAAACTTAAAAGTATCGTTATTTTATCAGCAGAATATTTTCAGAGAGTTTCACTGATTTGTGTTTGTCTCACACTAATGATTAAGTCATTAATTTACAGTAGTGAGAATGCCCTGATCCAAAAGTTGAAATCTTATGAAAAATAATTAATGCTGAAAGTCTTTGGAGTTTCTTCCTTGTTAACATGACATGAGACTTCATCATCAGGCTTGATGCCCTGCCATATTGAATTCTCTACACATTTCTGTATCCACAAGCGCACATATGTTTGTACTTGCTCACATTATGATGGTTTGAGTGCGATGGATATGATAAATATGCTGGAATTCAGTTAAGTCTAATCATTGAACATGCTTAAATTGAGCAAATCCTGGTCCCTAGTCCAAGTTTATCTGCCTACAAAGAAGTTTATCTGCCTACAAAGTAATGCTAAAGTCAATTTTGTATGTACTTTATTAAGCTCTTATGACAATAGACATGTGTTGCATGCACCTTATGCGACTGCTTTTCTGGTACCTGATGGGTGGCAATGTGTGTATAGGGGCAGGTGGACAATCTGTAAACTAGCATGTAGTTGTGGCAGAAATGTCCAGGCATAAAATTATCGACAACAAACTATCAAAAACTGTCCTTGAAACAATCACTAGAGGCAAATTAACAGATCCGCCAACGAAACAAATCTTTTAGTTTTAAAATTTTGTTGTTGGAATCTGGACATGTATCAAAATGTTGAATATTTTTTGGGGCTTTTGTTTCATAGAAGTTCCCCTTTATTTTATAACATGCCCTAAACAGTGTGTATATGACAAAGATACAGCATCGTTGTAGAACCATCAGCTCGGTGATATCACTCGGCGTACCTTATCTACATCTTTATGTACTTTCCAAGAACCTTGATTACTGTATGTTGTTTAAAGGGGCATCAAGTGGTATTGTTTGAAATTTTAGGTTTGGTTTGCAGAAATAAAAAAAGTCCAAGAAGGAAAAGTAAAAATGATTTAAATCAAATCAGAGAAAAATGATTTAAATCAAGTCAGAGCCTGATTCTACATAAACAAGAAGAAGTCGGATTTTACAAAATCAAAGCCTGATGTATTTACCTCTTGTTACAGCTTGAAAGTGAAAAATCACTTAATGGAGAAATAAGATGTAACTGTTGTAGTGATGTATGATGCCCAGACATTAAATGCAATTAGAATCTACCTTTCTTATTTGGTTGGATAATTATTGCAATTGTTTCTTACCTGTTATAGTCATCTGACACTGCTCTAACTTTTATGTTTATTCTTCAAGTGCATTTGAAATCTGATAAACATAATGCGTTTGCATAAATTTATTTTGATTTCTGTATGAATTAATCCCCAGGTTCTGACATAAAGAAGGAGGAAATGGAACAGCTTGTCATACAGCTTATACTTGACTTTGTTTTTGTAAGTACCTGTATGCTTTAACTTTGAGTACGTAAAGCAAGATGTTGCACAATAATATTGTTTGAATTGGTTGCTGAGTCACTTGTGACACTGAAAATACGTGCAATGTCTAGATTGTTAAGTGAAAAGTAAATATGCTCACAAAAAAAAAAAAGAGGCAAGAAAGAAACATCATTTGTTTCGTATCTTAGATTGTTATTGAAGTTTATGTCGAGCACAAATATCACTGGCATGATTTTGTGTTTTCATGTCTACTCTTTTTGCAATGTTATATCAACCTTAAAAGTGTTTGCCAATTTGTGTCTTTGTCTTTGTTTATGTAGAAAGAAGAATATCAACATACAGCCTATGCTACAAATGCTTATGTGACAATAGGTCCATTGGCAAATCAGGTGCTGCAAGGTACGGTTCTAAATCAGATACTTAATTATATAATCTAGCCTGCATATTTTTGGAGCTTAGTTCTATTATGTCATTTCCTGTTCAATACAAGTGTTGAGAAATTTTGGAATTCCATGTAGGCTTGTACAGTCTCCCTCAGCAGTAAGGCTGTGAGTATGTAATTGACGTAATGTTGATACCTGTCATTTTGCATACAGGCAAGAAGATAGTTAAGCTTGAGATCTCTAGCAAACAGAAGAATAAGGGTGACAGCATGAAATCAGCAAAGCACAGCCTTGCATTTTCAGGTTTGGAGTTGAAACTTGATGAGTTGCGGGAGAAACTCTCTTCTGGTCATGGTGGAATATTCCCCCATTCTGTCTTGTCTAGCCAGCAGATGAGCATGATAAGTTCCCAGAAACCAAGTTCAGCACAAGAGGCAAGTCCCTACCATGTTGATATGTTACTATTGAGTATTTTCCCTTGGCATGGAGCTGGTTGGAATATCATTCCAGTTTGTCATTCCTCGTAGTGCTTCAGCTGCAGTGCTACATTGATTACAAAACTTGAATTATATATTGGAAAAAACTGATCTTGTTTGTTTACGAGAGCTAGCACTCTCTAATTGGATGATGTTGACTTCTGGCCAGCTGTAATTCTTGATGCTCCTGCTCAATACATTCATGCACAGGCTCATGTGCAAAGAGCCACCAACACCCCTGTATGTAAAAAGCACTGTAATCAGTGCCAGCTGTATGATCCAACCAATCATGAACTATTCATTTTAGGCAGCCTTAAAGGAACTTAAGGCAATATCTATAACAGATCTTGTGCCTGCGATGGCTTGTCATTCTCAGAATAGTCCAAAAGAATTGCAACTTTCTAACTGATCAATGCTTGTCACAACATTTCAATTGTAGTACAGCCCAAGCTAGCCTCATAAACCTGAGAAGTTTATTGTATCTGTTCTTGTTTGCAGTTGGAGAAGATAATTGGAAAGCTGAAGACAGAAAAGTATGGGAGTAAAATTCTAGATGAGATCAAAAAGTACACCAGCTCTGAGCTGCCGGATAATGGCATGTTGAATGAGGAAGAAGGAAGCAGGAATAGAGCTAGCAAGAGGTTAAAGACGAAAAAGGGTATTGTTGTTATCGAGAGCAGTGATGAGGAATTGTAAAGGTTCTTCTGATGCTTCTTAAATTACTCCTTACTTTCACCATGAGCCCTTCAGAAAGACCACCCTAACCATGATGCAGACTTGGTTGTGTTCATAGTTTGTTTCAATATTTTGTTTGGTCAATGAAGTAGCCTAGGGATTCTTCTCTACCCTTATGATGATGCTTAGTGGTCAGGGAAAAAGAGATGGGTTGCAGAAAATTTCTTATTCATACACAATTTTGAACCTGTCCAAATTTTTAGGAGAACTAGATATTGCTTACACTTCTCTGTAGCAGTCCCAACACTTTGATTTAGTTAGTGGTAAGGAACGGCAAATTACGAGTGTGTGATCACCATTGGGATGGTGATTTTATTTAGATACTGATGAAGAAGTAAAAGCATCCAGTAAAAGCCAGGGCAGGTGCTGTATCTATTGTAATTTTTTTTTCTTGAAGATCTGGAGTTCCAAGATATCCATTGCATTTTTGTAATTTATTTCGTGACAAGTCCTCATTCGTCCCATTATTTTGGATACACAGATGGAACATGTAGGCTTCCTTTATTTGTCTCTGGAAAAAAGTAGTCAAAAAATTGAAATTTTAATGGTTCTGCATGTCTTTGCACTCTTGTTTTCTTGTTTAAAGGATATTTTCCTGTTTTCTTTATTTTTATCATCTTTGAACATTATATAATTGTTTGCTACCTGCTCATAACATGTAATATTTTGTTGATATATATTTTGGTTCCTAAAATTTTTCAAAATTTTTATCTTGATTCTTATATTTTATTTTATTTTGCAAATAAGCTCTTGATTGAAGTTTTTTATTCTCATATTTTACAATAAATGTAATTTAGTTCTTAAAACTTGTTTTCAATTAAGTCCCTACAAGTAAAATATTAATCTTGGTTAAAATTGTGGCAATAGATGTGATATTATTGGAAACAAAAGTTTTACTTTTTCAATGGGTATATCTATTTAAATTCATTTAAATTTTACTTTGTCCATCAATCTATTTAAATTATACAAAACAATTATTGAAAAATAATATATTTATGATGATATGAGAAAAAATCAAAGTAAAAACGCATTCATGGGGATCAAATTTGAAGCATAAACAAACATTCAATTTGCCCCCTAATATCAGGGACTAAGTTACATAGCTAGGGCAAAAGTTCATGTTCATTTGTTTTTCCGGTGGCTAAATTTTTTTTAAAAAAATTAGATCCTTTCACATTATCTTTTAATTAGCGTTTGATTTAGTAGTTCATTTTGGTTATTTGGATACGAGGTTCTCGTAATATCAAAAAAAGATTTTAATGTGGAGTTAATGTTTAGCTCGTCAAAATAAGTTAAAATAAAATAAAACTTTGGTTTATATAAAATAATTAAGTGTTAATGGTTCAAAATTGAACTTGTAATTTTCTTTGGTGGTTGAGCACCACGATTCTTGGTGGCGTTGGAAGTGGTGCACGAGAGCTTTTTAGTGAGGGAACGCATGCCAACTAAGGAGTGATGGTTAGGCTCTAATGATGTTTTCTCCTTTTTTTTTTTTTTTTTTTTCTCACTCTCATCTCTTTTAATTTTGCATTGTTTTGTTCAAAATTAAAATGTGTGTTGTTATTTTGTTTTTACATCAAATTTAATTTTTATTTTTTTTATTGTTATTTTTTGTTTTGAGTATTTTTTTTAATTTATCCTTTGATGTTGGAATGGTTAGGAAATGAACTTCATAATTTTTTTATGGGGTTATTGGGTCTCATGACCTGGGTCATAAGTTTGAAAAGTTAACCCGGACTGATAATAATTTTTTAACATTATTTTTTTTTCAATTGAGTTTGTTGGAAATTGATCTTTGTAATAATTTTCTTTGCTTTTTTTTTAAAAAAAAAAAATTCTTATGGCTTTTAATTTTATCCTTCAAATCAAGTTTTTAGCTTTTGTTATTTCAATAATAATAATAATAATAATAGCAGTGGTGTGGTGGTGGTGGTGGTGATGGTGATGGTGGTGCTAATAATAATAATAATAATAATAATAATAATATTAGTAATACTAATAATGATAATAATGTTAATAATACTAGAATACTGATAATAATAATAGTTTATAATAATAATAATAATAATAATAATAATTGTGGTGATAGTGTTAATAATAATAATAATTAAAATAGTAATAATAATAGTAATAATGAAACCAATAATAATACTGATAATACTACTAACGGTGATAATAATTGTAATAGTAATAATATTTTTTTTCATGACTAATTGTTGCAATAATATTAATAATTGTGATAAAAATATTAATAATAGTAATAATTGTGATAGTAGTGGTAATACCACTACTAATAGTAATGATAGTTGTAGTAGTAATGATGATAACAATAATAGTAACTAATGATAATATTAGTTGAATTGTAATAATAATGATAATAATAGTGATTATAGTATTAATAGTAATAGTTTATTAAAAAAATAATGGTGATGGTGATAATAATAATTGTGGTAGTAATAATAATAATAATAATAATAATAGTAATAGTAATAGTAATAGTAATAGCTTATTAAAGTGGTTGTAATATCAGTAATTATAGTGATGGTATAAATAATAGTGGTAATAAAATCAATAATAATTAAAATAATAATAATGATATTATCAATAATAGTAAAAATAACAACAACAACAACAATATTAATGTTATTGATAGTAGTGATAGTAGTTATAATAGTGATAATAATAGTTGTAGTGGTAGTGATAAAAATAGTAATAATAATAATTATTATAATAATATTTATAGTAGTAATGATAATAGTTATAATAATGGATAATAATAATGCTAGCAAGGCTAATAACAACAACAGTAATGATATTGTTAACAATACTCATAATAACAATGATAATAATAAAGGTAATAATAATAGTAATTGTAATCATGATAATAATAATACCTTATTTTTATTTTGCTTTTCTATAGGGTTAGTGTGGCTTGTGAGTTTGAGTAACTCAGGTTGCTTCGATTTACGGGTTTGGTGAGTTGTCTTTGTTTTTCTAATTGAACATGACTTTTTTCCCCTTCAATTTCTTCCTCGTACAGTAAAAAAAATAGTTTCAGAGAAAAGCTATATTATTAAACTTTATAAAATTCAATGACATGTTTACAAGTTTGGCAAGTTTAATGTTATTTTTTCAACATTTTAGTATTGGATTGATGTTTAATTTGACGATCATCTATTTTTTTTATCATATAATTAAATAAAAAATAGTTTGAAAAACAAAACAAATTATAATCCCGCTAAATTTCAGAACCCAGTTCACAAGTTTGGCATGCTAGCCCGAGTAACCTGATTTATAGATTTGATGAGTCTACTCACTGGTGAATATGATTTGTTTTTAATCCTTTGATTTTTAAATTTGTTTTTCTCAATTTTATCTTTTAATATTAGATTGGTTGAGAAATAAATTGTATGATTTATTTTTTATTATTTTCTATAGAGTTATTACTGTATCAAAAAAATATTTATTTTTAAATTGGTGTAAAATTTTGAGTATATATTTTTATTATATAATTAAAATTAAAAAAATTATTTATAAAAAATTTATTAAATCCATGACAGGGGAGCGCTATCAATTGATTCAGACAAGCATTTAACAGACAAACAAGAGCAGTTTCGGTGTTAACCCCAATTTTGAAAGTGGGCTTTTGCATTGGTTTTCTAAGGAAAAAATTGCATTCCCATATTATGTTCTGAAAGTAAAAAAACATGTTTGATAGGCAGCATTTATTGTGAAGACGAGCCCAAAGGTGAAACAATCCGGCCCAAGATGAATTTTTGTTTTGAGAAATTTTTCAATAATTTCTTATTTATCGATTGAACATTCCAGGAACGGGAAAATACTAGCCAGGGTCAAGGCATTCGATCTCCTTGTCTGCGTCGTCGTCGTCGTCGTCGTCCTCCTCCTCCTCAACAAATAGTGTCTAATAATAATAATTGAAGAAGCATGAAGAAGCTATCCTTCTCAATCCCATCAAAATCCAAATCAAAACCTAAACCAGTCTCAGACCAACCAGACAATGACAACTCCAAACAATATCTCACCGAATTCGATCCCTCAAAAAACCTACTCCCTCAAAACACTCAAACCCCAATTATCCTTCCTATTCCAAACGATTACCAACCCCACAAGAAAATGAAAAACATCCACCTCCCTCTCCACCAAGATGATTCCTCCACCGACCTCCGTTTCGAAGTCGAAACCCTCTCCTCCGATCCCGCCGCAGCCTCCGATTCCATTTCCTTCGGCCTCAATCTCCGCCAGTCCGCCACCACGCAAACCCAAGATGCCAGAAGCGAGGACGTGCTGTTGGAGAAATTGAGGTATGATCTGAAGAGGTTGCCCGAGGATAGAGGGTTTGAGGAGTTTGAAGAAATGCCGGTTGAGGATTTTGCGAAAGCGTTGCTTAAGGGTTATGGTTGGCATGAAGGGAGAGGTGTTGGTAAGAATTCTAAGGAAGATGTTCAAGTCAAGCAGTACACGAAAAGAACTGATAAAGAAGGTCTGGGCTTTCTTGCTGCCTCACATGATTCTAAAAATAGTAAGAGTAGTAGCAGTAATGGTAATGTTAATGGTAGTGGTAGTGTTATTGTTAAAGAGAAACAAAGAGAAAGGAGTAAAGATGGGCTTTTTTTGGGTAAAGAAGTTAGAGTAATTAGTGGTAAAAAGGAAAATTTGGGGTTAAAAGGTACGGTTGTGGAGAGATTGGGTTCGGATTCAATTGCTTTGAGGGTAGAAAAGAGTGGGGAGAGAGTGAAAGTCCGGGTTTCTGATGTTGCGGAATTGGGGTCGAGAGAAGAGGAGAGGTGCTTGAAGGAGTTAAAGAGTATAGAAGAGAAGAAACCGAGTGATGGGGATAGGGAACAACGGCGTGTTAATAAGCGGAATGTAGAGAGTAGAGACAGTTTGAAAATGGGGAATGGTAATGTTGGTAAAGAGAGAGGAGTTCAGTGGCTTAGGAGTCATATTCGGGTTAGGATAATTAGTAAGGACTTGAAAGGGGGGAAATTGTACTTGAAGAAAGGGGAGGTGGTAGATGTGGTTGGGCCTTACAAATGTGATATAAGTATGGATGAGAGTAGAGAGTTGGTGCAAAGTGTGGATCAGGATGCTCTTGAGACTGCATTGCCACGTCGTGGGGGTCCGGTTCTTGTTCTTTATGGAAAGCATAAAGGAGCTTATGGGAATTTGGTTCAAAGGGACATAGATAGAGAGGTTGGTGTTGTGCAGGATTCTGGTAGCCATGAGTTGCTTGATGTCAAACTCGAGCAAATTGCTGAGTATGTTGGAGATCCCGGCTACATTGGTTATTGATTCTCTTGGTGAGCATTGCAGACCCATTTAAATGAATAGTTTGTCTTGGGATACTTTGTCTTGATTGCTTATGATGATTAATGTGTATCTATTTGGATGCTTTAAGGATTTTTATGGGTCTAATGTTATTTGAATTGATATTGTTGCTTCAGTTGATACTTTAGGTAATAAATCATTTTTCAGTCTTGTTTCTCTATTTTCACATGCACAGTTCATGTTGAAGCCTGATGAATTTGGACATGAAATAAAAATTTCATCATATGTGAATAAAATTGCTTTTTAGACAAACTCTTGCTAGTCTAAAATGCTTTCGAATCTCAAGTTTGAAGATCATAAATTACTTTTTAGCAAACTCTTGTTTGGATTATTTTCAGTTTCTTAGTTGGTAATATTTATTGGCCAAATATTGAATCCTTGTAGTGTTCACTGGGGCTATCTTTAGTTTTTTCATTGGCCAGCCAAATGCATTTTCTTGCTTAAGTTTCAAAGTTTGTGCAAAACTGATGAAATCAGGCTTTAGAGTTATTCTCGGCTTCTAATCATATAGGTCAAGCCACTGCAAATTATTGTTAGAGTAGGAGAATTTCAGACAAGATAAGTTGTTAGGGGATTTGCAAATTATCCGGAATAAAAAATAAGATTATTGGGGTTACACCTTACTAAAAAGTAGAGGGGTTAATTGTGTCTGATATCCTTTTACTATTGGGGTTTAATTAGTTGGGTCTCTCTACTACTAATCTGATTATTTGGATCCTTCTATTATTCTGTCCATAATCACTAGTGACCATTATCTTATGAAACCGGTAAAGGATGTGTATTGTCATGATGGTAGCGTGGCACATGTCCATATTGGACATGAATAATGTGCTATCTTTTTTTAAAAAAAAATTCTGTGTATAAGAAAAAGAAAAAGAAAAAGAAATTGATTATGTCTTTGTTCCTCCTCATATTCACTGCTTCTTCCATTTGAGCTTCCTCTACCTTTCCTTGTATTGTCACACTCTCTCTCTTCTTCTTCTTCTTCTCATTGTCTTTCCTTGTATTGCTGCCTGCACCTAATGAGGTTCATGGCATGGTTCTTGTTTTTGGTAGAGTTCATGGCACCTTTTGTATTCCCGCGCCTGAGGATCCTCTTCTCTTCCTCGTTGACCCTCACCTTCTATGACGCAAAATGAAAAAACATAAGAAAAACAACAAGCACAAAACAACGCAAAATTCTACCTAATAGAGTTACCATACCAAAAACCCTAATTCTAAATTTTATTACTCCATATTTTTTCTAACCAAAACTCAATATTACAACTTTTCTAGTCTTTTTATATACTAGAAAAAATGTCATAAACAAAGCTAGAAAAGTAATAAAAAAGTTCTAAACCAAATATAAAAAAGAATCCTAAATCATTTAGGAAAATATTACAAATCTTGAACTGTAATTTCTGGGTCTTATTTGAAGGCCTTCTTGACCTTAGATGACTATGAAATTTTAACCCAGGGCCTCTAGCCTATGGAATCTACTAACAAAATTTGAGTCCAATTTAATGGTCGAATAGAAATTTATGCTCGTTAACAAAAAGTTGCTTGTTAGAGAAAAATCTCCTACATCATTCTCGCTGTCCTCTTTCTTGTTCCAGCCCTCACCCTCCTTGATTGCTTCCTCTTCACAGTGCTGCCTACACTGTTGCAGCTCTTCTCTCGCAACACGGTTGTCAGTGTTCGATGTTCCATCAAGGATTCTTTGGGTCTTTTGATCACTCTCCTTCCCTGCTGCCTCTGCTTTTTTCCATTCTTGCGCTTCATATTTCTGCTTGCATTGGCTTTGCCATTGAATTAGTCCTTAAAACTCCTCCATATTATGATAATGTTCTATACACCTGTCAAGGGTATTTTTGGATTTTTATTTTTTATTTTTCCTATAGACAAAGAATTTATAAAATATGGACATGTGTCGTGGTACCATCTTGACAGCACATATCCTTTCTGGTCTCATAGGTTAAGGGTCTCGAATGATTATAGATGGAATAGTAGAGGGAACAAACTAATTAAACCCCAATAGTAGAGAGACATTGGACACAATTAACCTAGAAGGAGAGAGTTTGCACAGTCTTCCCTTTTTTTCTTTCCTCATGCAGCTTTCCTAACTCTTTTAATCACTCAATAGGGTGCAGCTGGGCTGTATCCTTGAGATTCTATTCAACAGTTGAGACTGGATGAAAAATAAAACAAGCAAACAATGAAGACAGATTAATGTATCACCATAATAGCCCTCTTGCTCTTTGGGATTAATTTGCTTGGAGTTCGTGGTGTCATGTCTAATAAAAAGGATACATCATGTTCACCCTCGAGGCGCTAAGGCTGAAAATTGCTAATCAAACTTTGGTTTGTGGTTTGTATCTTCTAGTCAAGGAACTTTATTTGTTTTCCTGTAACAAATGAAAAACAGAAGTCTTTGTATAACAAAGACAGTTCTTCCCGCCTTTGGAGAACCTCCAATTGCGGTTTGCTGTTGTGTGGCATCATTCTCTCCCTCCCTCTCTCCTAACTCTGTAGCTGCCACGACTCTGTCTCCTTAAAGCAGCACCCTTAAATCATTGATTTGAGTTTAAACTCTCTCTAACTTGTTATTCAATGATGGAATTGAATTTGATTCCTAAACCATATTGAAACTAGTTGTGAGTTTTGATTTTCTCTGTTCAGGAGTATATATACTGCTAAGTACATTTGCCGCCTACTTTTGGTCTGATCTCAGTATGGAACCTATTGCTTTTGCTGATATCATTTACTGTTAGATATTGAATTGTGTTTATTGTAATTCCAAACAGTAAAAATATTTAGCTAGAGCTTTCTTTGATTTCTGAGTTTATGATTGCTGCTTATCTTTGTGATTTAACAGTCTCACCTCTGACCTATCTGCAGGATGCGTTCTGATTCATAACAGATCACGAGCATGTTCTGATAATTCTGATATTTGATCTCAAAGCTTGCACATTTGTGCACACAATTTGCCTCAAGGTGTCCTGTGATTGCTTATTTAGTTCGATGCCGCTGCAAGACATTCTGAAATGGGATCCAGATCACATCCAGATGGAGAGATCTTCCCCAATTTGAAGATCTGAAGCAACATATAATCAGTCATCTTCCATAAAAGAGAAAATTAAAATAGTGAAGACCACGATTTTAATTACTGTGATTGCCTGATTGGATGCCTGAATGCAGATTGCATTTTGAATGGTGATGGCAACTTGAATGTTAACTGCTATTGGCTCCTTGACTTGATTGTAATGTACAACAAAAACAGTTATAACACTAGTTGGTAAAGTAATGCAGTAAAAGGTCACAGTGACTGTGTGTGTGTAACCGCTTACTCGCATGAACTATTGAAGAGTTTGGTATTGATTTTAATTTTTTTTTCTTAGAAATATATTAAAATAATATTTTATTTATTTTTTAAATAACACAAGGATATTAAAATAATTTAGAAATATAAAAAAAATTAATTCAAAGAAACAAAGATTCAAATTTTAGTTAAACCCCAGCACAGCAACGTTGCCAAATACACTTTATATCTCTTGAATAGTTAATCTGCGTGAAACAAGACAGTTAACAAGATCTTTGATGAGTCCATTATGAATTCGAAAAGTTTTCACCGGGGACCCAGCAACATTATTTCTTCTTTAATCTTATTTAATATTTGCCATTGTCGTATTTTAGTGATGATTGAATTTCGTAGAGGTATTCTCGTTGATTCATTTTCAAGTTTCTCTCTTTAGCAGAGACCAAAGAAATCTGCTTTGGTCAAGTATATCATCAATGGCAATTGTGTTTTGAGGGTGAAGAAAAGGAAGCAACTTTCACATTCTTTCATATGTGATGATGACGCAGCAACGTCCAAAGAGAGATAGCAAAAGGAGATATTGGTGGAGGGTTGGTTCTTCGATGGAAGATATCTATCCAAAAAGATAATCCGAAGATTCTCCAGATTGATTCTGGAATTATAGCCCGCAGCTTTGGTGCTGGTTCTGGTGGATTTTCAAGGTCAGATCCAGAACATTCCTCATTCATGATGTTGTTAATGACATTAGCCACCATTAAGAGGATTCATGCTCTTAAGGCTGTCCTTGCACTGACCATGTTTGTCAATCATCATATGGAGATATTGTTTAACTGTTTTTCCATCACAGCTACCTATTTAGTATTTATGTGATAGAATCTGTCATCTTATTGTGCTTAACAAATTGACGAGAACACTGGAAAATTATGAATCACGCCAACATGCAGTGCAAAAGCTGTTCTACAGTTTTTTACCAGTAGACACATTCTGAAGTTTGTTCTGAAATTGCAGGTTACTTTGTTTTTCTCTGTAGAAAATCAGTCTTTTCAAATGAGATACTCTTCAAAACATCCATTTACCTAATATTTATATACTTCATTGTTTCTCTACGAGATTGCTATTTTTTCACATGAGAAATCCTTGGATGTACTCCATTTTCCTCATTTATACTCATTTGAATATTCTTTATTCCTAACTTCCTGCTTGTTCCTCCTGTATGCTTAATGCGTACTATGGCTGTAAGCCTGTATCTTTTCTTTTAAATAGTTTTTATAGCAGAAAGGTAAGAGTGTAAATGGAACCGAAAGGAATACGGAAAGGAAACAAACCATGAGGATGATCAAAGTTGACTCAAGTTTCTGCTGTTAATTGTGAGATTAACAATAGAGATGGGAAGCTCTAGGGTAACAATCCTTGATGTTTGCTGAAATCATTTTTCATATTTGCAAGATCACCGTGATCACAATGCTGAAATTTTAAGTTATTGCATGTATAAAGAAACAGTATAAAGTAGTCAGTGTAACTACATAAACTTCAGCACCGATCCATTTATTATCCGCTTTGGGCCTTATCGCCCTCACGGTTTTGTTCCTAGTGACGCGAGCCCACTTCTGAGCCTGACGCCCCAAAACGCGTACAACATGCTGACAACCAGCACTCTTAATAAAGTCAGCTACCACTCCCTCACCCGCCGATGTGGGATATTACAGGTCCAGTCACTAGTCATTTCGTTTACTCATACAAGAACCCTGGGTCAACTGAATACCATAGCTTATGAGAACGTGTATATAGTGCCATTTATTGACGCCTATTAATTTTTGCGAATCTGGATGTCGCCCATTACATTTATCTCTGGTGAATTGGTGCTGGTTGATAAATGTCAGGGTTTGGCTCTAGTCAATCGGTTTAACATTAATGAGGTTTGTAAGTGTTGCATCCATTGGGAAACAGGGACAGTAAATCTGGAGCTGTGGTCTGAAGATAGGCCCGTTTCAAAGCAATCACCTTTCGCAGTCTCCCATGGGTATGAGGTGATAGGAATCTCTTAGTTGCTTGTATAAGTGACTATGCAGAAATCTTCACTCAGCAGATTTTAAGTTGTAAAGTTTTAGCTAAATAATGCATCAAAACTTATCTTATGAAAGACTGGTAAAAGGGATCTAGAAACTGCACTTGGTTCCTAACATAAATCAAGATTTCTTCAAAATAATCAAGTTATATTATTGGCATCCCAGTTTGGGTGGAGCGGTCATGTTTGTAATTTTGATAGATTAGCCTAGTGGCTTGAGCACCCAACCCAAACCGGGCTTCAACCCGGAATGTTAGATAAAAATAGTACTCCTATTTCACTTCTGTGAATAAAGAAAATGAGGTCTTTAAGAAAATGAGGCACAGGAGTTATGATCAAATATTCAACTGAAAATGTCTTTTGGAACTCTGATCTTGCTTTTGAATCATCATTTCATGTGATTGGTGAAAACACTTGAATTTTAAATTTTATACAAAGAAATCACACCGGTGCTAGCTGAAGCCACTAGCGATAGGTTGTCTTTATTTACACATGCATTTGCACATCAAAGCGTTCGCGTGGAGCTAAAGGGATTATCAGTATGTGTGGTAGGACTTAGGAGCATGTTAAGCTAGGTGCTCAGATTCTTCCTTTTTCTTGGCCTTCTCTTCCTCGAGCAAATAAATTCTCTCTGCTTCAGGAATAGCCAAAATAATTGCATGTAGCCTGATATTCATCTCCTCCACCTTTTCCATCAGCCTGTCATTAGTAAACATGCCGAGGCAGACACTCTGGATGGTCTCCCAGCTTTCCATCAATGGTAAAGCAATAATCACCGCCGATCCAATGGTACCCCATACTATAGCTATCACTGCCCAGAATGTGAAGTAGCCTAAACCAAACTCACCTGCAAAATAACCACAGGTAAGTACAAACAAATATTACCACCCAAATCGAAAGATAGGTGAACAAAAACATCAGGCAGTTTCTTTCTTTCTAAGAATTCTGACCTTTTCTTGTTGAGACACGTTACAATATCAGAAATATCAAAGAGGATGAAATTACCTGCAGGAAGAGTGAGGAGAGGCCATAATATAACAATCACCACAGTAAAACCAACACCCCATTTAATAATCCAGGCTTTCGCTTTTATGAGTTTCTCCTCCTTGAACTCTTCTGCTGGCAGCTCATTCTTTTCCTTTTCGACCATTGTGATCTGCTTGGTCGTATCCCAATCATAATCTTGTGGCCATAAAAAGCTACAGACAGCATGGATTGCTCCACCAGTAAGTATTGACACAAGGTTGCCTGCAAGCATTGGTGCATTTCGCCCAGTTGTGTCAAGGTTTATCCGACCATACTCGACCTTCGTAACTACTAGCCAAGTTATAACCCCAAGAACACATCCGATGATTGTTCCAAGAATGGCACCTATTGCATTTGCTTTCCTCCATAGAAGCATAAAGGCTATAGGAAGGACAGCAGAACCGATAAGAATTCCCATGGCAAGATACATCCAGCCCAATGAAACTCCTGCTTTGTTTAATATCACTGCTAACAATCCCATGAAACATCCGAAGCCTAGGACAACAGCCCTTGATACTTTGAGGATTTTTTTCCCACTTGCATCTGGATTTATGTAGGTACGGTATATATCGTATGTGCACAGTGAAGAAACTGCAATCAGCTCAGATGACCCAGCAGATGTCACAGCCCTGATCATTATATGTATACAACTGCTAAGATTGTCCCCATGAAGTATGGCTAGAAAGATGAAGTACAGAAAAGTTCAAGCTAAGAATAAAATGTGCTTACATAAAAAGCATTGTTAGAAGAAGTATGGATCCTCCCTTCCCCATCAAAGCTATAGCAGTAGCAGGAGGAACTAGTCCATGGCTTGCCTCGCTCTCTGTTATCGGTAGATCAAGGGCAAGCGCTCCTAGACCCAGAGATGTTGCTAAAGAGAATGGTACAGCAAACCACACCAGCCCACCCAACAAGTAGCCCTTGTGAGTTGATGAAGGCCTTGCAGCTATCGCACTAACCCAATATCCCTAAAACAGTTTGAAAATCAACATAGGTTAGGTGAAAAAACCTTGAAAGTTCTGAAAACCACTGTGAAGAAGATGCTGTTGCTAAATCATGAAGCTTACGTTGTCAACGAAAACTGTGCCGAAGTTGCCTACGATGTTTATAATTCCAAACACAAGCCCACCTGAACTCAACATTGTTAGGTAAGACCCTTTGTAATTTCCACTAACGGGACCACAGGATTGTCCATCATGGGAAAATGGCTCCTGGCATACTCTTGATTTGTTTCCGACCTCTAATAGACGGTGGTATATGACACTGGGACTACCTAGTTCGCTGCTTGCAGTGTAAACTAGGTACACAAAGATAACTAGAACCAGATGCACTGAAATCCAAAGTAGTAAAAACAACAAAACCAAATCAAACTCATGAATCGAAGTTCTCATATCAGGAAACTTTCAAGATTATGAGTAGAAATACCTATAACAGAATGTATGTAACTTGCCAAGAAAGTTGCCTTGAGTCCTCCGGCGAGAGTGTAAACAATGACTCCAAGCGGTATCAGAAAGCTAGCGGCATAAATGTTCACTCCGGTAAGTGCGTTTACAACAGCAGAACCACCAAGAAGTAGCATAGCCGTGACAATAATGTTTGTCAAAAAGCAGAAGGCAAGGAAAACTATATGTGCAGGAGTCCCCCAACTGAAGCAAAAGAATAGTAGATTGTCAGTAAATTTTAGGGGTAACAAACGAGCTTATTAACATTTGTTCCAACTACTGTGTCATACCGGGCTTTTACAATTTCACAAACAGTATGAGCATGAGGAGCCTTTCTTTTAATCTCTATAGCCATCACACCAAACAAAAGTACCTGTTCATTTGCTAACAGTGTTAAATTCAGATGCAGAATGTTCTTTTCTGGAAATTCGAGAGTAAAAAAAACTAGGGATCATGCCTGGATAGTAGCCCCACTAGCATACCAAAAGGGCCCACTAATTCCATACTGCCAGGCAACATTGGAGCTTTGCAGGATGGTTGCAGCCCATGTCCACTGTATAAATTGGCAGCAAATTTAATGCACAAGATGAATATCCAGTCCATAAAGAACATAAAAAAAAATAAAGCAAGACGCAAATGTTACCTGGGACACAATCACACTGGCAATAAGTCCTGTTTTTACATTCCTGCCAGCGGTATTGAACCATTCTGAAGTGTGGCGAGACCCAACATATCGTTTCTCCAGCCATACCTGAACCACACAAAATAGCTTGACAGTTGAAATTTCTAAGTTTAATGTATACAGCGTAGAAAATATGAGGGGAGGGGTTTGTATACCAGGAAAGAGGTGAAGACAGCAAAGAAGGCTCCAAAACCAAGAATAACAGAATAGCCAACACCTTGATTGAGCACAGCTTTTCCTTCAAAGAAACTGATCTGCCTCACACACCTTCCACCCTCTGACGAGTAATATTTGGCCGAGAATCCAAATGGCGGACACTGCACCTGACTAGAAGCCATCGAGCAAGCAACAGCTAGCTAATGCTAATACAGTATCAGTACCTTCTCTTCTTCAATACACCATATGGCTTGCTTTCTTGATTGAGCTTGAGCATGCGCTGTATGTAGACAAATAGTCAAGTGGTAGGCTTCGCAATCAGGTACATTTTCACACTAGAGTCAGCATCTATCTAAAAAATTATTTATTTTATATATAATTTTATAATTATATGAAAAAACTTAAAAAAAAACACCACTGGCTATATGTAGAAGTCGACTAATGCTGACACAGACAAGGTCCGCGGATATATAGAGGCTCTTGCTCTTGCTGAAAGAACCAAACTCCGAAGCTACAATGTAAAATAGTATCTTATCTGGTTTGGACGAAGGAGAATCTTTTGGACAGCATTGTAAATTTGCACATATAACCCATCATCATTTCATTGTCTTTTTCGGTGTTTTAATTGAAGTTTTGTGCTGGAATGAGGGAGATTTATGTAATTTGATTATGATATATGACAGCAAAGACTTTGGAATCAGCCCCTTTGCGGATTCTTCTGACTTTAATTCCGATGACCTCAGTTGTTACAATAATTCAAGTGTCTGAGTAAAGCAATTCTGTTCTTAACTTGTGAATTGAATTTAGATGATTAAATAAATTTTTATGTTTGAAATTTTTTTTTGAGGGTATTAACCTGAATTATAAATAAAATTTAAACTATATAAAAAAACTGTAAAAATGAATCTGATGGAAAACACTTTCATTTACAACAATAATCTACCTTGAAATTAATATTAAAAACAATATACTAAAAATATTAATTTTAACACAAATTTTATTTCTTTTCATGTGTTTTTTTTTATTCCAGAAACCTTTGGCAATACTGTATTTTTGTATGCTTAGCATCAATTTTCATCAAGCTATCATAAAAAATATATTATTATTATTATTTTCCTTCTTTTTTTTCTTGAACAAGGTTAAAGATGCATTTAGAAATTTTCATCAAGCTATCAATTTTCATCAAGCTATCATAAAAAAAAAAATTCAATCTTGAACAAGGTTAAAGATGCATTTAGAAATTTCAAAATAACTAACATTTAATTTATAACAAGGAACTAACTTATGGTTTTCAAAAACATAATGACTAATTTATAAAATCATAAAAAAAATACAAACTAAATTATAATTTACTCTAATTATTATCTCTTAAAACCTCTAACTTAAAAATAGAGGTTTTTGTTTTTTAATTTCCAAAGAAATATTGATATACTATGCATTTAATAATAATAATAATAATAATTCATTATTTTTTACTTTTAATTGTTAACGTCGTCGCCCCCAGTAAACAAGTTGAAGAGTGGTTATTACAAATCCACCAAAAAACTAATTTAATATGCCAAAAACTAATGTTATCATATTTTTACTCATAATTAAAAACAAAAGCTACAAATTGTATTCCGTTAATATTATGATCAACATAAATTCACAATATTTTCATGATAAAATATATAAAAAAAATCGATTAAAAATTTACACGTGTAAGATAAATTTTTATGTCATGGTGCTTTTAAAAAAAAAATCATAATCGAGCGTTCCTTTGAGTTCAGGGGGGAAATTGTGTAGAAGAGAGACGTTTCTTTTTTCCAAGGTGACTTAAGACGGAATTTTTATTGCATTACTGATTGTGGTGTTTATGTCATTAGAAAAATAATTAATGACACAATTTTAGTAAAATGTGTAATCTAATTATATTGAAGTTAACTAGTTTACAATACGCAGCGGGTTAAATTAATATTTGTTTGAAAGTAATAAAAAATATTCAGATTATAGAAAATTATTTAATATTTTTATTAAACTCGATTTAATAGATTAATTTTGAAATTTTTTGATCTAATTCCTCGCCTAGCTAGATTTAAAATTAAATCGTATATGAATTGTCCTGATAAGACCCGATCAAATTTATCAGTCCAAAGGAATCCTAATATACTAGTAAAAAAGTTTGAAAAAAAAATGAAACTGATATAAAAAACCTCTCGGATCAACTTCTTGCATAGCTCGGGTTTAAAATTAAACTGTGTAAAAAATCCTCGATGTGACCCAGTTGACTTGACCGATCCAAAGGTAACATGACCCACCAATAAAAAAAGTTTAAAGATGAAACTTACATAAAAAAACCTTTCAATCTAACTCGATTTAACTCCTTACTAGCTTGTATTTAAAATTAATTAATATGAAAGTTGTCTTAATATGTCAACTTGCTCGACTTAAAAGCAGTTTAGATGATTGTGAAAAACAAATTTAAAAATGAAATTGAAAAAAAAATGATAAATTTGAAATTAAAAAAAAAAGAGGAATGGAAAAAAATGGAGGAAACTAAAAGAAAAAATAAAGAAACTTCATTGTTCATATAACAGTAAAAGCTCCATATTAATTCTCGGTCTTTTAGTATAGAAATATTTTATTGACCGCGCTCTCACTTTGACTTGGATAAAAAAAATAAACATAAAAAATAATATCTAGATTTTGAAAAACTTTTCAGCATTTTCATGAAACTCGATATTATTAGTAAATTGTTTGGGTACATAAACAAATAAAAAATCAGCTTAGAGATATAAAAACATTGTTTTTAAAGTGTTTATTGGTCTCGTATAGAGATATGATACAACTAAACTCTCTAAACCTCTGAAAGAATAAAAATAAAAGAAAAGGTAAAGGAAATATGTTTTTTGTATATCTTTTTTTTCTTTGTGGAGTAGCAGATTTATATAGAATTAAAGCATTATAATGAAACATTATAATTATTAATGAAACTATATGACTATTAATTAAACAATTCTATTTTAAATTAAACTGAATAGCTATTATTTAATTTTATTCTAGTAGTCGCAATTGCCATAATTAATTATAAAAATTAAAATAAATAAACTCAAAAAAATAAATTAATCTCATTGACATATTAAATTCCAAGTTCCATCTTTCTGGTATTATATATATATATATATATATATATATATAATAAAATTAGAAAACTCACTAGGAGATCTCATTTATTTTGACTTTCACTCAATTTACTATACAATAAAAACTCTCACTTGTAAATATTTAGGAGGGGGTGTTTCTTTTTTAATATAGGATAGAAATCTTTTCATTCTTTATTCATTTACAAACTACACCAACAATCCCCCACTAATTTGTAATGAATGTATTTTCATTTGATAGAATTATACTTTTAATAAGGTATTTTACAATTTAAACCATCAATTAGTATTAGAACTTGAATTATACTTGGTTTGCAGATTAAACCAAAATTTTTGTTGTGGAATCAAATATACCACACACACGATACTATCCAAACTCTTAAAGAAGTTTATAACTGTTTAGCATTTATCATGATTATGTGCTAAAATCTTATTTTCATGAATATTTACAAGAGAAAACCTCAGATATTGTCAAAAGATTTATCATTGTAAATATTAATGTAAATTCAAGACATAGTTGATTCACTATTATAGTATAAAAAAAATAACTCACATAGTTGTGCTTCTAACACTAGATATGATTTTTTCAAGATAAAAAAAAAAAATATATATATATATATAAATAAAGGATTGTGAATTTTTTATTAAAGAAATACAATTTCTTCTCTCTTTTAAAAAAATAATTTTATCAAAAAATAAATGCATTAATAAAAAATAATTCTAACTAAAAACAATAAGTTTTTCCTATAAATTTTAAATCCTTCCACTTCTGACGAACGTTTATTTTAATCGCTATATAATTTAATTAAAGAAATCATATAAAAATATATAAAAGACACCGGAATAGGGCGCGGGGGGGAGTGGTAAGGTGAACAGCCATGCCTTAAACATGCTAGCATTTTCTTTGTGATGGCCTTGTGGGTATGCTGCCACGAGGACATGATTCATTTTTCTCATAAATAAGTCTCTAAGGTCCTTTCCACCTTAAATTCCAGACCAGACCAGACCAGGCCATCCTGCTTGTCGTGGCCCAATCCGAATGTGGTCCATACTGCCCCCCAGGATTGACCTTTGACTATAAAGTTTCAAGTGCAAGGGCAACTTCAACGAAGATGTTAAATGAAGAGCTTAAAAAAATAATAATAAAAAGTAATATTTTAACTTTTCTTTACTTATTAAAAATTAAATAAAATACTAAAATATTTTTTTCTCGCACAAATAATATTTCTACATCTCTTAAAAAAACCAAAACCAACAGACCAACAAAATAATAAACCAATTAAATATAGTTGTGTGGAAAAAAAATAACATCAAAATTATTAAAAATAAATAAAATATTTATTTATTTTTTTCCAATACAATTGGCTTCTCAAATGGCTTTTTTTCCATTAAAATATACATAATAAAAAAACTATATTTATATTATTCAAAATATTATTTTATCGATTTAACTACTTAAAATAATATCTTTGAGATGCTGTAAAGACGTGCCTCCCAAACAAATTTAATAAGTTTGAAGTCTTTTGTAGATGGGAAGGGACAATTTCAACAGAAATATCAAATATCCAGAAACTTCATGAAGTAAAAATAATCAAAGCAGGCATTTACATTGGATTATCATTACCATTTTATTTATTTATTTATTTGCTTATTGCATTTACTTTCAATCATTCACATTTTAACTTGTCAACCACTTTTAAAAAAATATATATATTTGAACCTCGTGGTTTCAAAGCACATGCGAGAGTACTTATCCCATCCAAATAGAACTCCAAGAAAATGGAGCGTGTCAAACCAGGCTACTTTATTTTTTATTTTTTTAGCCATCTTTCTTGCCTTTCCTCCTCATTTCCGATTTCCCATGAGATTGCAAACATGATATTGTAATCATGGACCTACACAGCTATATAAATACTTCTTGTAAGAACCAGCCTCCATCATACACAGCAATAACACTAACAAAGCAAGATTACAATATTGTTTTTCACATTTCTCTTCGTCTTTGATTATGAGTCAGAGTACAGCAACGAAGGTTTCCAGGTTGCTTCTGGGGCAACTTGGCCCTCGTTTCTTGTCAAACACAACCACTTTTTCTAGGCCTGCAACTGCAGGCATGAGCTCGACCAGATTTGCTTCTTATGGGGTCCGAGGTTGGAGTGCTTCAGCACCACCTGTTATGCCAGGTGAAGAGGAGAAACCAAAGGCAGCTGCAAATTCATTTACTACAGAAGATGGTAAGGCCATCGTGAGCTATTGGGGTGTGACTCCCCCCAAGATCACCAAGGAGGATGGCACAGCTTGGAAGTGGAACTGCTTCAGGGTATGTGCTTTTATATTAATCCACTGCTGCAATTGTCAAATCCGCGAAGTTACTGAGCTAAGTTTGCATATCTACTTGAATAATTGAAGCATTTTCGTTTCCTGATTTGCAGCCATGGGAGTCCTACAAACCTGACATCTCAATTGATGTGAAGAAGCACCATAAGCCTGGTACAACAATGGATAAATTTGCCTACTGGACCGTCCAGGTCCTCAAATACCCCACTTACTTATTCTTCCAGGTAGCTATCCTACACAATCTTTTGCTGTGCCCAAGTTTATAAACAGAATTCGCTGTGCCTGAAACCTCAGAATCTAATAACTTACGAGCTAAATTTTCATCAATTGTGATAGAGACGGCATATGTGCCATGCCATGCTGCTAGAGACAGTAGCTGCTGTTCCAGGCATGGTTGGAGGGATGCTCTTGCATTGCAAATCACTACGACGATTCGAGCAAAGTGGCGGCTGGATAAAAGCTCTTTTAGAAGAAGCTGAGAACGAGCGGATGCATCTTATGACCTTCGTTGAAATAGCTAAGCCCCAGTGGTACGAACGAGCCCTTGTATTTGCTGTCCAAGGTGCCTTCTTCAATGCTTATTTTCTGGCATATTTAGCCTCTCCGAAGCTTGCACACCGTATAGTAGGGTACTTGGAAGAGGAGGCGGTGAACTCCTACTCAGAGTTCCTCGAGGACTTGGACAATGGTAATTTTGAGAACGTGCCTGCCCCTGCTATTGCCATTGACTACTGGCGCTTGCCTCCCAACTCCACGCTTCGTGATGTTGTGTTCGTTATAAGAGCTGATGAAGCACATCACCGAGACCTTAACCACTACGCATCGGTAAGAATTTACGCTTGCAGCCGTGAAAATTGTTGTCCCTGTAGGTGGCATTTGTGGTCGGATTTATCTGATTTGATTGAATTTTCTGAATTGCAGGACATTCAATGTCAAGGACAAGAGTTAAAGCATACACCTGCTCCAATCGGATATCATTAATCCTTTAAGGCGGTCCTGAAATTATGGAAGTGTGTGTGTTGCGTTGACATGCTCCCAAAGCCATCAGATTCATTCCATTGTACTACGTTATTCTTTAAAAATAAATTAGCTTTTTTTTGTATTCTTTGTAAAATCAACCAAGTGAATCTTTTAACATCACGAAGGCAACCATTGAAACTTTCAATAATGCTATTGACTGCGCTAAAATTATGCACGGAAGAACCGATATCAGATATCATTATCTGCAAAACTAGTTCTCCGGGGAACTACAGCCACTGCCACAAAGTTTTGATTCTCTACAGTGATATATTATCATAAATATCATCACTTGGGATGGGAACTACGTGGAGGTGATGACGGATTTCATGTGCTATGTACAGTTTGTGGGGGCTATATAATATCTAAGGCATATGTGGGGATTCAGTCCGTCCATGACCAGAAAAAAGGGTTTGTGCCGGGGAAGGACAACTCGCCATGAAACTCCTGGTTCTAAGCAAGTAAAATTTAACACATTGTTGAGTTGCATTTGGCTCTGTAAAGCACTATTCTATTGCTTTTGACGTGGACTTTGAGGTACCGCGGATGCTGCCCATTAACATGCAAGACTAACCTCCTCCAAGAATCTCCTTCAGGTTGTCGTGTGATTAGAACCATGATTAAGGAGGTCTTTCTGAATTTGAAAGCCAAGCGTTGACTTATCGCTATCAACACCATCTTTCCTAGCAGATAAATTAGTGGTTGCCTTTTCTTTCATGGCTTCCTTTTCCAATTTCTTCTTTTCAACATCAGCCTGTCTTTCATTCTCCTCTCGTGACTTTTTGAACAATTTAACAAAAACAACCAAGATTTGCGTCACTGCAAAATGCAAGCATGACAAAAGGAACATCAGTTAACACCATTGACATTATAAAACTAATTTCTATGAGATTGCAAAGACAGCTTCAAAATCCGCAAAATGACAAACAAGAATTTTGGTTTTTGTTAGCTTGTTTGTTTTTTTATGATTCATTACAGAAGAATCAACAATGACCCAATCAATCAGAACTTCCATGCCAGGGAAAAAAATCAGAACATGCCAAATCGTGTATACCTATTATTGCACAAATGCCAAAAACGACATCAAGTGAACTATACTGCATCATATGAAAAGAAGAAATAAACAAAAAGCATTGGTTATTAACCTTGTTCAAAGGGACAACGAGCCGGATCCTCTCCAAAGTACTGAGACAAGGAATCTGCATTTCTTCCCTGAAAGATGAAGAATGAGGAATTTAGGGATAAAACCAGTAACTGCATGTAATAACTACATAGTACAAACATCTAGAGTTTGTTGAGGCCTTACCACTTCAGAATATAATGAGATAAGTGACCTAACTTCAGATTCAGCAGTGTCAAGGAAATTCTTCAAGACCTGTAAAGGGGGAAAATGTTAGTTCAAGAGACATAAATGAATATATCAATACTAAGAAAATCATACTCAAGGTTATCTTTGTGAGCTTAAAAATGTAGCCAAGCATCTGTACTCATGCTCACCTTTTGAAAGCCAGTGGAGATGGCACCATCATTTACTGAAGTGGTGAGTTCTTGTTCAACCTTTTCAAGGCCTTTACTCACAGCTTGCATTTCTTCAGCCAGAGTTTTCAGTTGAATCTGGTAAACCAAAGCAGGAGGAAACAAGTGATAAGAGAACATATCGGCTTCAGTGACAATCAGCAAGTTACAAGTAATCAAGGAAGAAGCTAGCGCTAAGAATCTATTAAGGATACCTTAGAGGCAGCTTCTAAATGAACAAGGTCCTTATCAAAGTCTAGTAACTCCGGCATTTTCTCAGCTAGTAGCTAGAATCAAGACAACAGAACAATTAAGGCATCCCATGAATGCCCATACCATTAGAAGAATTTTTGTGGAAAATTTACAAAAGTGGGACACATCTAAACTCATAAGAATAAATTAAACACAGCAAAAAGGTCAATCAGTTATAAAATACAGCATTAAACAATCAGAATAGCAATAGGCTAAGTGTATAATCTAAACCTATATATGAAGATATAATCATCAAACAAGTAGAACACTGGCAATCATATTTTCTGTTCTTTTGTAAGTAGCAAGTTCTTCAAGAAAATGACAAAAAAAAATGAGAATATCAAGCATTAAATGTTGTAACACTTACTCAGCTAACAATATGATAATTTGAAGTTTCTAGTTTAAGCTTATCTACCTTGCACAAGTAGTGCATTAATGTCATTTTATTGTTTCTTGCACGAGTATCTGATAATTTAAGAAGACTGTCCAATTTGAATCCTACAGCAGATCCTGAAATAAAGATGAGTAGTATGAAATGAGAACGTATAATACAAGAGGTATAAGGCCAGCAAATTTAAACAAAAGAAACTATAACTTTCACAAGCAGAGTGATACCTCGTGCAGTGCCCTGATTCAAAGCATTTCCCAGAGTGAGAATTGTTTGCATTATCTGACGCAATTTCGCGGATTCTTTTACCTGAAAGTATATTGTGCATTAAATATGTAGAACAAACAAACATTCATCTTCGTACTTCATAACCAATTATTTTTAAAGATACCTCTCTAGTAGCATCATTTATACTATTCAGATTTCGTCTTAAGTCATCCACCTGAGGAAAACATATGATGAATGCCAAGTTATCCCACGATGATAGCATTCTGAATCAAATATGAGTAATCCAGAAATATACCTGACTAGAAAAGGTAATTCTGAACGCAAACACTCGCAACTTAGCTTCAACTCGTGGAACCTTCATCAACTCCAGGAAAAACTGAGCAACAAAATCTTGTTAGCCATCTAGATACGAGCAGTGCATGCATTCAAGGTAACAGCATTGGAATTTACCTGTTCACACTTTCCAAGCATTTCCTTGTCACCTGTATAATTCTGCAAATATTAACAAGAGCATGTCAGTAACAGCAAATAAATAACACATTGCCTTTGTGCTGCAAATAAGCATACCAAATTTACATGACTCATACTGTCACCATAAATTTGGTTGGTGTATTTTTTAAATTATTTAATCTGCTAAGGCTTTGTTTTGTTGATTATATTACAATATTTGAAGGATTAATTTTGTTGTTAAGAAAACTTGGGTTTTGATTCATAAACGTTACCTACAATTAGCCATCATGCATCCCTATAACATATCTCACACCATCCATGCAGTTAATAGTACTTCGCATTTGCGTTTCACCATACCAAAAGAAAAACAAAATAAACTAGCATGTACTTTTCTCTCTGATAGAATAAAGGATGTGCTAACTTCAGCTCCAAGCCTAATATAAAAAAAGGCCAAAAGGCTCCCTTTATCTTAAACATCGAAGCAGCAAGATCTCACATGAGACATTCATTGCAAGTGTGCTCCAGAAACTCGAGCCTAAAAAATCTATACCATAGTAAAAGAGACAATATTATTGAGACTTGCAGATATTTGGTGTGCTACCACAACACTTTTGTACTGAATTATTATGACTTGCAAATATTTGCAAACTGGAGTCATAATTTTGTGAAGACTAACAAATCATTGTAATTTGCACATCAAATGAATGATTGTACCGTTCATTTTTCTCATTCTTTTCTTTATAGTATTTTCTTTTTCTAATTTAGTTGCTCTATATTTAACTCCATGCTCTTTAAAAATATATTTTGGTTATATCAGAAAACAACATAATCAGCACATCTTTAATTATTTGAATTTCTTGTCAATATTCTCTTCTTTTTTTCAGAGTCACGAGTTAGATACAAGAATCAAATGTGACAAAGTAGCATGTATGAACATATGTGATATATTGTTAGGTGATAAAAGAATAGATTACCCTCAGCATTTCCATTTCTTCCTTGGTAGGACAAAATTTGATGAGGTTCTCAACCTGGTCAATGTCTAAAGCTGAGGAATCCAAAGCTAGAACTGCTTTCTGAACATACAGATGAAGATAAAAATTAGGAAAGCTAAATTCAGTCCAAGCCAACTGAATGATACAAGTTGTAAAGTAGCTGACAAGAAAGATGGACTTACAATCATGTCTGGCAAAGGAATTTTAATTTTTGTGAGCATTATTTCACAATTATAGGCTCTTCGCAAGTCTACCTACAGAAAGAAATTCAACCAAAAACTCAAGTCATGATAAAGATAACTCTTTGTACTTTTGAATTCAAAGAGAAGATATTTCTTGATCAAAGTGGGAAGAGTTAAAAGCACTTCCCTTTTACCAGTTGTGTTCAGCAGATGCCGAATTTAAAAATCAGTGAGAAAATGAGTATTTGAAACATCATTCTATCTAATTGTTGCACAACAGTAGACTAGCTCATTTTCAATTTTGATATGATCAATCCCACTACGGGCATGGTACAGGTAAATCAAACGTCAAATTTCAATTGTCATAAGTGCCAATAAGTAAAATGTCCATGATTTACATGAAAAGATCTCACTGCTTTGTTATTTTGACAATGATGACAGTAAAAATAGCTGCAGAAGAAAAAAAATGACTTTAGCACACATGCGCATACACAAAAAGAAGAAGATTTCTAGGTGGTTGTGACTATATCACTGGCTTTGAAGCATCAGCTCACTAATTTGAAGGATTCAAAGCCACTTCTTTTATGTGACAATGTGTAAACCAGCTCAATATCAAATTTAAAACTTGTAATTACAATACTCTAGTTTGCAAACTATGGTGCAAAAGGAGCAAAGATGGTTAAGAAAGTCAGTTATTGGAAGTTGTATTGTGAGATCACTCAATTTCAAGCATTGAAGTCCTTGAGATTCTTCAAGTGGCTCCAGAGCTCCATACTTTATTGTTATTTTCTTTATCACTTACTTGTTTCTAGTGTTGTTGCTTCTTACTTTCACATACTTGACAATATTGATTTTGGTGTTCATCATACTGAAAAAATTGGGAGTTCGTTGCACACCAATCAACCAATTTATGCTAGATTCATTTTATGATTTAATTCAAGCACCAAAACCTTGAGTTCAATCTGAAGGAAAATCTAGTAATCAACAAGAATTATGGCTTGCCCATAATACACAGCAATATGGGGAACTTTGAATTGCTACTTCTAAACTCTATGAAAGTATCAATTCTGCTCCCTTATAATGGACATTTTTTCAAGCCAATTTTCGAACTTCATCCATAAAAGTAGAGTTCGGATTCCAAATCCTGCCTACGAGGCATTATAAACTAGGTTCCTTAGATCAGCCTTAATCTCCTATTATACAGCCTTCAGCTTTGACATGAAATTTATTTACTGTTAGTTCTCCAGGTTAAACTTCTGATATTATTCAAATTAAAAGCTTAGCCCTTATTTTGAAAAGAAAAATTAACGCTTTTAATTCAAAAAGAAGACTTATTGTTTAAAGTAGCAAGTTATCTCATTGATTCTCTCTTCTTGAAAATATATTACTGAAAAGTACAGAGAATCTGGACTAATACAATGCAATAAGTGCGCACCCACTTAAACAAATAAAACACCTTACCAATTGCACTTTCTCAGGTTTGTTAATGTGAGAACCACGTCGACCTCCAGCTTTAATACTGCCTTTCCCATCTGAAACAGAGGCTGCTGAGAACAAACTTTCAAGTTCTGATATATCAATCTCAGGAGCCCTGCTATCAACATTCATCGGGTGAGATCACTAATGCAAGCAAGATACATGCTATAACATATGGAAAGGAGGAAACATAAAATGAGTGGTTGAATTACTGGAGAGGTTCTGAATTCATTCTGTGAGTTCCAAGTAAAATTTGTGTACATTTGTCAAAGTTATTCAGCATAAAGGATATATGTGCATCTAAATGAGCTATCAAGCAGGCAGTGTAACATTGATCTTTAACCATATGCACAAACCTTGATTGGTTTTCCTGTTTTTGCGAGTCAGCCCACAAACTCCCTTGCATTGCTCGAGTAACTTTCACCCAATGCAGGGGCTTTAGAGAAGCTCTCTTGGGGGCATTACCAGACCCACCAGCACTTCGACCTCTTACGTGGCTACTTGCCCCTAAAGAAGCTTTTCCTCTTCCTGCAGATGGAGGTGGAGGTGGTGGCACATTAGAGCCCTTTGCTCCAGGAGGTGGAGGTGGACCTGGTACTGAGGCACGACCAGGTGGTGGAGGGGGAGCTGCAGGAGGCTTGGGTGGCGGAGGCGGTGCTGTGGAAGTGGGGCGTGTAGGTCCAGGTGGAGGAGGAGGTGGCGTTGGGGCATTAGTAGGGTTGCGACCAGGAGGAGGAGGAGGAGGAGGTGGCCTTGGGGCATTAGCAGGGTTGCGACCAAAAGGAGGCAGAGGAGGAGGCGGAGGAGGTGGTGCCCCACCAATACAACTAGCAGTAGATTTTGAACTTGAAGACAGTGTCGTAGGAGGGGGTGGTGGTGGTGGCGGCGGCGGCGGCTGTTGTGGTGATGTTTTAACATTATTAGTTGTACTCATTGAGAATGGTGGCAATGGTGGTGGTGGTGGTGGTGGAGGCACTGGAAGCCGCTGTGGCACAGAGGATTGTCTTGTTTTAGAAGAAATAGGAGGAGGTGGTGGGCCTTTAGAAGAACTCAAGAGGGGAGGTGGAGGAGGTGGTGATGGTGGAGGAGGTGGTGGTGGTGGAGGAGGTGGTGGTGGAGGAGGTGGTGGTGGTGGTGGTGGTGGTGGGCCTCTGCAGGTGGGAGGAGGTGGTGTACCAGAATCTTTACTGAAGTTAGGAAGAGGAGGAGGAGGAGGAGGTGGTGGTGGTGGGCCTCTGCAGGTAGGAGGAGGTGGTGTACCAGAATCTTTACTGAAGTTAGGAAGAGGAGGAGGAGGAGGAGGAGGAGGAGGTGGTGGTGGTAGCAGACATGTATTATGAGAGGCAGGTGGTAAAGAAGCATCTTTATTGAAGAAGTTGGGAGGGGGAGGTGGACAAGGAGGTGGTGGAATATCTCTTTTACTAGTGGGAACTGAAGCTGTTGATAAATCTCCACTAGAGACATTGGGAAGAGGAGGTGGTGGTGGAGGTGGTGGTGGAGATTTACTATTGCTAGTAGTAGTAGAGGGACGTGTAGGAGGTGATGGTGGCAGAGGGGGGGGAGGAGGGTATGGGTCTAGTGGAGCAGCCACTGACAGAGGACTTTGGTTAGAAATAGAAGATGGAGGATGGGGCGGTGGTGGTGGTGGTGTGCGAGCAAAAGGGGGTGGTGGAGGGGGTTGAGGGGGGCATGGAGAAGTCAGAGTTCCTACACCCGCAACTGATAATTGTTGATGAAGAGAGGATGGTACACCCTTGACTGAAACTTGAGGTGGAGGGTCTGTAGTTAGATCCAAATCCTGTGGATCATTACTTTCAGCAGATAAGGGAACTGACTCAACAGTATTTGACATCAATGGTTTCATTCCTTCAGCTGTAGACTTGGAAACATAATCAAATGCTTCATCCGAACTATCAGCAGTGCTAGATGCATTATTTTCATCTTCAGAATCAACAGGTGATGCATATGAACTCACTTGAGTTTGCATTCTTGAAAATTCTCTGGCATCACTAATGACTGATAGCTGTTTAAGCAACCACAATGCAGCATCGTCACTGCTATCAACCCACTCAACGCCACTAAATAGTTCTTGAACTCTTGAAAAGGCTTCAATCGGCAATCCACCTTTTTCCTCACCATTTAAAATTGTAGTTGGGGCTTTCGGAGAGGAGATGCTCTCAACCTCCCCAAACAGAACCTGAACTTTGACATGTAATTTAATCAAATGGAAGGCAAAATTGAGAAAGAAAAGAAATGGTTCATTTGATAATTAATTCACCTCTGCACGGAAGCCTTTTGGATACCGCTCTTTTGAATCCCAAAGAATGTCCAAATTGTCAGAATTGAGCATCAATATATTGGATCGAATAAAAGCGGTATTAAACATTACACGAAACATCATAACTTCCCTTTCAGAATCCAAGTCCAAATGCAGACACTCCAAGACAACATCTCCTTGCACCAAACATTGAATGTCAATCTTTATCACATCACAGTCCGCCTACAAAGAAAGAACAGTCAATTTCACATTGCCTTGGGAAAGAGAAATTGAGTATAAAGTAATATGAAATGGCATAGAACAGCAAGCCTCTCACCTGGCAGTAGTGCCGAAGGGCAGACTTCTTCTTCTTAGACATAGAGAAGAGCATCTGCGTAGAAAGTCCACCCTTTGTGTGTAAGTTCCTACCAAAAATACGAATGATTGGCCTACACCCATTTCCAGCATCAAAACTGGGAATGGCACGAAAAATGACACAATCCAAAGAAAGAGCCCGTTCAGGAGGTGGCCACTCAGGTGCTATATTTCTCCTAGCCACATACTGAAGATAACGAAGTTGAGATGGAAAAGGATTGAGTGGCGACAAGAGCTGCAAGAACCCTTTAGGAGCCTCTTTATGAACAATCTCAAGAGTCCTCTTCTCACCACTATGCAACTTCCTAAAAATCAAGAAACTGGCCAAAAGAAATGCTAACAATGGCCAACTCCCTCTCTCACAGTGAAAAAGGATAACATTCTGATGATTCCCTTTCGAAAGCCAACTCTCACAAACACGAAGAAAATGCTGAATCAAAGACAATGGCAGCAATGGACAACCCTCATACTGCCGCGGATAATCCATTACAGTAACATCATACTGACATAAAATTTCTGCAAGCTGACTCCGTTTCTCGCCTTCCCGAAAATTAAAGGCCAGAAACGAAGAGTCCGGAAATTCCTCATATAATTCAGTTATTATTTCGTGCAGGTAAATTTGGTACATTCCATCCGGTAATACATCAGTGGAAAAACAAGAATCAAACACTGCAAAACACACATAATCAACAAAAACACACAGAATTAACACACAGAACGCCACATATTGTGAAAATTAAATAAATCGAAAATTAATTACCGTAAACTCTATCAACAAATTCGAGTAAGCCATCAGGGGGTCTCCGGTAAAAGAATCTACTGAGGAGGGACATTTCTGTCAAAATAAATTTACATGTGTTTGTTTGTTGTAACCTGAGGAAGGATAGCAAAAAACTTAGAAATTTTTTTGATTAAGCTACAAGGAAAAATAAATTAATTGAAATGAAAAGAGAAATTTGAAATTTGAACAATTTTAGGCTTGGTTAAACTTTCTAAGCTGCCAAACAGAAAGAGAAGTGAAGTGAGAAAGAAAAAAACCTGAAGGAGAGGCAAACTGCGTGTTTTCTTTCAGATTTGAGTGCGGTGGAAGTGGTGCTGCTTTACCTTTTTCAGTTTTTTGAATTTTCAATCTGGGAACGGGAAGGCAAGGAGGCAGGAGTGGAGAAAGAGTTTTTTCTCCTATCTCGTTTGTTGGTTTTTTGAAAATTAAATAATTATGGAACCCAGATACGTGTTCTGGCCCATTTGTTGGTAAGAAGCCCATTGCAAGGTGGCCTTTATTTGGAAAGACGATAAAAGGCCCCAGTTTAAGGATCGATTTGGTTGATTTTGAAAGTACCTCTAAGAGGTTATTTATGTCTTTTACTTGTCAAGTTATAATTGAGTACTTCCTTTTCCCAAGCCACAACAATAGTTTCCGAGATTTTGTGATGCTGATTATTTTGTAAAACTATATTTTTTTTTACATATTTTTTTTTATATTATTATATTAAAATTATTAAAAAATATTTTTTTAATATAAATATAGGATTTTAAAAATATGATAGTAATTATTTTTTAAACTTGTTTTTTATATAAAAATATATCAAAATAATATTTTTTTTTATTTTATAAAAATTATATTTAATATCAATATATCAAAATAATAGAAAAATATTAAAAAAACTAATTTAAAATAAAACAAAATTTAATTTTTTAAAAATATTTTTAAAACACAAAAATAAATATACTTTTACTTACTGCTAGTTTGGCATGGAATATCAAACAACACTTAAATTTTTAAAAAAAAATTAGAGATCCCTATGAACCAACACTCAGGCTAGAGTTTGGAACATGGAGGCAAACAGAGTTAGTTTGCTTGAAGCATTTCGACTCAAGTAACGTGCATCTGACAGCGGACGGAAGCTGATGGCATTACAAAATGAGACTGGTAAGATCTACTATGGGGACGAGGTGGGGAGCCAGGCCAAGCTCACCACGAGACGTTCCTTCGACTCCATGAGAAACAACTTGAAAGAAATCCAGAGAAACTTGGAAATATGGTTGGCCAGAATTATTGGAGATCTTAATGGAATTCTGACCAGAGATGATGCCTCTTGTCAACGTGAATATTATATTTCTAGTATCCTTCTGTTCAATACAATTTTCTGACTGGTAGTCTCAAGTACTGATCTAACTGAAACACACAAGCCCTTCTGGTAAATATCCTGATCCAATGCTTGAAAATAGCAGCCAGGGGCACCATGGAAATATGATCGTTCCACTATGTTTGTGGCAGCATCCCTATCAAAATGAAGCCATCACCTAGTCAAAACAAATGCTGGTCTTGGTATTCTGGTATTAAGTCAAGCCTTTACAAATAGGTTTTCTGTCCATAGCTTAAAGTGATAGAGACTGTTTCCTACAGATAGAGAAAATTTAATGCTATTTAATTCTGGAGAAGATAGGTTTGGGTGGGAAGTAATCACACCTTTTGATTCATGTCCATGTGCATGTGGAAATCGAAACCATATCACTCAGGGCGGCACGCAATTATAAAAAAAATACATGGAAAATCGGTTTCGTGCGATGTTATTTATGTTCAGACCAAATTACATTAATCACTTGAAAATCAACAGTTTTGCTCAGGTTACAGTAGCTCCAACCTGCAAACTGCAATTTGCTTGAACTTGTTTCCTGAAGGTAGGAGTGAAGAAATATTTCCACCCAAGTTCGAAGATCACTTTTTTATTCTGTCATTTTTCTCTCCCTTCTGGAGTAATTACTGGAATTAAAAACCGGTTCCATTAAAAATTGTGAATCATCATATCAGTGCAATCAGTCTGTCATTGGTTTCTCATGGGAGTCCAGAAAGGATCAGACAATGATAAGACATTAACTATAAATCATCCCAACATAGTTCCAAACCAGTTTTAATGGAAGCACACGCTAACAAAACTAACTTAAGGGGCAGAATTCAGAGAAAAGGTTTCAATACAACAAATTATTAACTTGTGTTTCTACTATTTCAAACACAAGGAAACATGAACATAAATAAATGGTCACTCCACTAGGCAGAAGCAGCAGCTTCTTCCAGCAACTGCTTAACCTTGGTGATATAGTCACTCATTGCTTCCTCCTTGGATTTCCCTGAGAAAAAAAAAAAGGAAACAATTGTGTCAAAGAAAATAAACCAATATCCTACAACCATGAATTTCAAACCAATACCTTCAACAGCCTTCCATGCATCCCACTTTGCCCTGTCCCTCATGTTGAAAATACCAGGGCGGCCTGCAGATTGCCATAGACAGTACGAGTCAATAAAAAGACAGTCGGAAGAGAAAAATGTTGACTTCAATAAAGCTATACTTTTGATCAAGAAATTAATCAGGGGAAAACCATCTGATCATGAGAGCAAAGAACTCACTGGTGTTCACTAGTCCAACAGTGGCTTGCTTGAAGAGCCCATAGAGAATAAGTTTGTTCTCATTTGTTGTATTTTCTGGCAGTGTCTTGGCTTTCTCAGCGTGCTCCTCAAATTCCTCCTGCAGAGGCCAGCCCAATTTGTGACATCAATAAACAACTTAAACGTCAAGCGTGCCAAATAACTTAAGCCGAATAGCTGAGGCAAAATGTTTTGTATTTCACGTCTATTTCCAAATAAATTGCATAAATCTCGTGTCTTGGAAAACTAGAGAAGGAAATGCATCATATAAAGAGAGAATTGATTGCCTAAATAGATGTCGATCCATGACTAGACAGTGACCCTAAGCATAAGTAAGATAGACTGCAAAATATTACTAGCCATCAACTTCCCATAGATAGCCCTGATCTCAGATTTGACTAAATAAAGAAAAAGTTGACAAATAGATGCCCTGATCTAGCTTTGAACCAGAGTATCATGACCACAGAAGTCATTACAGCAGCATGCAATACCACAACATTGCAAATTTGATATATCCAAACAT
Source organism: Populus trichocarpa (assembly GCF_000002775.5). Lineage (NCBI taxonomy): Eukaryota > Viridiplantae > Streptophyta > Magnoliopsida > Malpighiales > Salicaceae > Populus > Populus trichocarpa. The sequence goes on along the minus strand of NC_037287.2, from coordinate 12,760,682 downwards.
AGATCTTCAACAATACTAAATAATAACCAATCAAGAAGAAGAAACAGATCTGAAAACCAAAGAATCTAGATTCGTATTAAAACAGAGCAACCAAGAGTTTTTCATGCACCTACACTGGGAAACACTAATAACCATGAAAATTAACACTGCCCCTTCATATACAAATCCAAGAGGACCAGACATGAACTAATTCTAATGCATAATCCAAACTGATAAAAGCAATCAAACAATCAAATCCCATGTCAGATCTAATCAATAGAGGTTGATTTTCAATAACCATTCAAAACAAGATGTTAATTTACATGAAGAATGAATTACATAGGATTGCTGTACCTGCAAACCCATTGCGTTACTTGAAATGGAATCCGTCTGCTTCTTGATTTTCTTTTTAGATTGAACGAAGAGGAGGAGGAGGCATGTTATATAGTGTAGGAGTGGTTTCAGAGTTCACCACTTCGTTGATTGAGGAGCATATTCATTTAGCGTTTGTACGTAGTTTCTACACGTGGCTTGTTTGGGTTGGTTAACGTAAATGTAGTAGGCCAGGGGCGTTACAACCAAAGATTTGGTGAAGATAGGTTGTAATAGGTTGCTATTTTATTTTGCAGCTGGCATCACAAAAATATATTAAAAATATATTTTTTTATTTTTAAAAAATTATAATAATTTAAAAAAATAAAAAATTAATTTTTTTAAAAAATTGTTTGATACTCAATTTTAAAGTTCCCGTATCTTCTTTCTTCTTTAGAAGATCATTGAATTTCTTGTTGCTACGATAATTTTTAATTCGTTCATGACTTGAGGTGGATGATTCGCTCTTTTTATTTGAAAAAAAAATCTTAATGATACAATAAAAATAAAAAATAAAAAATAAAAAAAATAAAGTTGTTTGTAACTGTTCTCAACGGCCAGGAAATATTTTTCATAACCGTGCATTTTGTTTCTCTAGAATTACAAATTTCCATCCAAAGAATTATAATCAACACACAAGTTTTATGAAGATCCCATGGACACAAAGGAAAAGACAATTCTACAGTTAGAAAAGAAAAGAGAAGAAATGAATTGGCACAAAATGCAAAGTAAACGAGATAAAAAGGAAAAGAAAAAAGAAATAAAGAATGAATATTGAAGACATATTTTGAAAGTGATTTTATTGGAAGATGAATTTCTGGAAAGTAAATTACTTTTTTATGTTTGATAGTATCATGAGAAATAAGTTGGAAAATATTTTCTAGTGTTTGACTATATCATGGAAAATTAGTTGGAAAATAAATTATTAATATTTTTTTCAAGTTTATTAAAATAACAATGAACAAATCTTACAAATTAAAAAGTTGAACGAGAGTAAAATTGAAAAAAAAAAACATAATTTCATAAATTATCTCAAAAAAAATAAATAATAATCAAAATAATAGATATCAAATCTAACATATGAAAAAGTTGAGAGATAATGAAATAAAAAAAATATAATTTTATAAATTATTTTAAATAAAATAAATAATAATAAAACAAATAAAGATCAAATTTGATATATAAAAAATTTCAATTAAAAAAATGATAAGAGAAAAGCAAGTAACAATCATAAAAATGAGAATCAAAGTTGATATAAAAATTAAATTAAATCAAATTCTAAGGGATGAAATTGAAAAAAAAAGATTCAAAACAAAATATATAACAATCAAAAGTTTAAGAATCAAATTTGATATAATCAGCAAATAACATGACATTTCTAAATTTTTCACAACTTCTGGAAAGTGTTTTCCGTCCAAAATAAAAGAAAAATAGTTTCCTAGAAACCAAACTAATTTTTCATTTGACTAGAAAGTGTTTTTCGTTGACCAACTTTTCTAATGACAAACAAACACAAGAAGATTTTGAAAGTGGTTTTCAGAAAATCATTTTTTGTGAAACAAACGAGGTCTAGAGCTCTGATTATAACACTTTCAGTGTCATCAGAAAAATCTTAACGAGATGAATATATAAATAGTGAATACCTTGAAATGCCATTAATTAAGGCTAGAGGGGGTCTCACGCGCTGCCTAAAAATGGCGAGTAACTCATTTGTTGGCCATCAAGTCCAAACAACTAACATTCTAGCCATTCGAGCCATACCTGAATGTTTAGAAACCTGATATTTTGGGCCTAAACTCGATCCTGACCCACCTTGATTCATCCAATTTTGTCTCAACAAGCATCTTTAATCGCGCACACATACTTTCTATTCACACAATTTCTTTTATACACAATACTTCTTCAATGCATTCCATGCATTACTTTTCTAGCCAATTGTTATTTCCTGATATTAGACCTAAAGAACATCTTCATCAATGACATGTATAACACAATCACTCTTGATTTTCTAAGAAAATATTGCCACCAATAACCAGCATGGCTCAACACTTAACGATTTAATTTTCTTAAAAAATATTTTTTTTCATAAAATAATTTCAAGAATTAAGTTTATAAATACCTAAATCACATGTAAGATCACGCAGGACTAGGACTCTGTACTCAGACTCCATGCATAGACCTAGATTTCCCATCACTCCCAGTAGCTTCGTTTTATTTTTTTTATATTTATTTATTTATTTAAGTATCGAAATGCCTTCTATACCCATAAAAAAAACTTGTTTTTTTAGTAACAAATTGGGCAACAATAAAAATCTATATTCAAAATCAGTTATCATCCAAAAACACAACCATAAAAAAGTCATATCGTTTGAAACTTTTTCGTGATCTAATCAGATCTTTAACAACGAAGATGTAGAAAACAGCTCAGATTATTCGGAGTGATGTGAGATAGAAATTCCATCTCTCTTGTGACAGTGACAGTGAGAGAGAGGGAGAGGGAGAGGGAGATGGAGAGGGAGGATGATTGAAACAGAGCATATATGCACGCAAACTTAGGAGATTGCAGAGTCCGAGAAGGGAAGGCTGAAAGTGATCACAGCGGCAATGTTATCACTGCGACGAGTCCACCATGTCCTTCCCGGAATGCTGCAGTCATATTTTCACCGCATGGCCATGAAGCAGAGAGGATGACATGCTGATTAATTAAGATTTGGGGGGGGGGTATTTTCTGCTTGATCGTGGGTGTTTAAAGCGCATGATCGATATAAAAAATAAAATTCTCATAAATTATCTAATTTTAACATGGATATGTCTACCATCTTCGACCAAGACAGAGATGTGTATGTGATCTCTGTTCAAACCGTAGGTAGGCGTTGATGACAACTTCAAATTAACTCCTTTTATCCGAATTAAAAATAACCTTTGCAATAATGATCATGAAAATGCCATGAAACCACCTGATCAATTTCGCTGCATTTCTCCTTGACACTCTATTTAATTTTTTATGCAAAAATCAGCCCCGCATTAAGAATATATCATTTTAAAACTATAACAATAGACTCTATTCTCTAGCTAAGTTAAAAAAACTATAATAATAATCACTTTTATTATTGTGTTGACCTGGATTAAACCATATTAACTCTCCGACCCATGAAAAGACCTTGTTTTATTTTAACTTTTAAGTTATATTTTAAAATTTTGATAATAATTATTTTTATTTTTATACTCGATTTAATTTAAATTGACTATCTTGTCTCGAGCTTTATTATATATTAGCTGCTGAGTTAAATTTTTAAATTATAATAATAATTATTTATGGTTTACGGTGGGGGTTCATATTTTACAACAATGACAAACAAGAATACTAGACACTATTTGGGAACGCGGTGCAAACTGTGTTCCCAAAAAATTCAAATTTTTTTTTTACTAAAATTTAATATGTTTTATATATTTTAGATCATTTTGATGTGCTGATGTTAAAAATAATTTTTTTAAAATAAAAAAACATCATTAATATATATTTTAACATAAAAAATTATTTAAACCACATTGCGAAACCAGTTCTTAGATTTTGGTTCATTACATGTAAAGTACACCTTTGCACATGGAATCCATAAAAGGTGTACATTGGGGAGTGTGTGGTTTGTCTTTTAATAATTCCTTCCTAGAAAGAATCTCATCACTTGGCACCCAATTCTTTTTTCCGTACAAGCTTGGCACCGGATTCCATTACAATTATCTGTTTCTTCTTTCGACGTGGATGTTGCCAAGCCCTTTTATGTTTTTTTTTTTTTTTTTTGTCTTTTTAATCTTTTGTTTACTGAAGTTGTTAAAAATTTGTTCATCCGTCGTTCTCTGTCTTTTTAGTCCTTGCTACTCTGTAACAATCACGTGCAGCTTCCCACTTTTTTTTTTTTTTAATTGTTGTCTGGTGGAATCGTTTCAGTTTCAACTGTTGAATTGAGATTTTAAAAAAAAAACATCTTTAGTTCTGATTTTAAAAGTATTTAAAATAATAAAATACGAAGAAAGATATATAACGCGAGTGTGCAACAAGAATATTAAAGCTTAAGATCCCGAATGTGATTATGGTTATTTTTTTAAATATTTTTTGTATTGAAATATATTAAAATAATATTTTTTTATTTTTTAAAAATTATTTTTAAGATCAGCACATTAAAATAATTCAAAACATAAAAAAATTGAATTTTTTAGAAATGCGGTTTGTACTATGTTCCCAAACAGTACTTTAACCGTTCTATTAGAAAAAAAAATATTTTTTTTAAAGATAAATCGTGTGCATCAAATTAATTGATGGAATGATAATTTTTTTGTGTGTTTACTAATATAATTGAAAATATATATTTTAAAAATAATATTTATATTAGAAAAATATAAAATTCATGTTTTTAATTTTTTTTTAATCATTGATAAATCTATATCTAATAGACTTAAAAAATCCTCAAAAAAAAAAAAAAATACATTCCTTGAGTTGAGCCAAAATAAAATACCAATTATTTTAGGCTTAGCTCAATGAAAAAGCCTAGTCTCATGAGTACAACTACATTTTAGATTTTATTCTCCATGCACTTTTAAATGTATAAAATTTTTATAAGAACTTATTATATTTTTATCGACATTAATATTATGTAAGGAATAATATATAAAAATTATTTAAAAACTCAATATATTTTTATTAATATTAAATACATATATCATGTATATTTTTTCTTTTTAATACGTTTGTTAAAAATATTTTTCATTAATATTAATATATATATCAATAATATTTTTTCTATTTAATACTATCAAGTCAACATCATACTTTAACTTCTAATCTTCTAAAAAAAAAAAATCCATATCCTATAAATAGATAATATGTTAATTATGGATTTTCACATATATTTATGAAATTGATTTTGAGACGGACTTATATAATATAACTTCACTTATTTAGTTATTTCTAAAAAAAAATAACGCTTCCTAGTTCCTAAAATTACAATTACTGACTCACTGCTCTATTTAAAAAAAAATAAAAAAATTCCGCGAGAATGAAATGAAAAGAAAAATATATTTCAACCTTCTGTTTCACCACAAGGTAGGAACACACAGTGGCATAAGGAAAGAGACGCACCCAATCTCCAAAAGAAAACGCAGTTGAAAAGTATTTATGAATGTCTTCATTACCCAGTTTTGTCAAATCTGATTTTTGAGTTTTACAGAGCTTCTCTTCCCAATTTCATCCGCGATGTCTTTTCTTCTTTCTTCATGGTAGGTTTTTATATCCCCGCTATCCGTTCTCTCTCTTCTCTCTCCCTCAACCGCTCTCTTTACAACTTTCCTTCTTTTGTTTCTCATCAATCTTATTGTTCATTATTATCCACTTGAAAAGGTCGAGATTCCTTTTTCTTTGTTATGTTTAGTTTTATGGATTTGATAGGGTATATTTCATGTTAGAAAACCCATTTTCTGTTTTCTTGAATGATGCTCATTTCGTTGCTCAATTTTGAAACTTTGTGCTTATGTTTTGCCATTATTTAGCTGCGTTGATGAGTCTGTTTCGTCTTGATTTTGTCTTGCTTTGATTACCTACTTGATAAATCATAGAGATCCCAACTTTTTTTTAATGAAGTTAGAACCTTATGTTAAGTGCAGAAACTGAGGAACACAGCAGCAAATAAGCAACAACCTTCTATTGCAATGGGAGAATACAATGGTGTTGCATATGTGGATATTAATGAAGGACCTTCTTCACCTAAATTGGACAACTTTAAGAAAGTTTCAGTTTTGCACCTCATTTTTCTCATCTTCTATGAGGTTTCCGGTGGACCTTTTGGAGTGGAGGATAGTGTTCAGGCAGCTGGTCCGCTCCTTTCACTTCTTGGGTTCTTGGTATTCCCATTAATATGGAGTGTTCCCGAGGCATTGATTACAGCCGAGATGGGTACCATGTTTCCAGAAAATGGAGGTTATGTTGTTTGGGTTTCAACTGCTTTGGGTCCTTACTGGGGTTTCCAGCAAGGATGGATGAAGTGGCTGAGCGGCGTGATTGATAATGCTCTGTACCCAGTTCTTTTTCTTGACTATTTGAAGTCGGGAATCCCAGCTTTGGCTGGTGGTTTACCAAGAGTTGCAGCTGCTCTGGCGTTGACATTTCTCCTCACTTACATGAATTACAGGGGTTTAGCTATTGTGGGATCGGTTGCAGTTCTTCTGGGTATCTTTTCGATCCTTCCTTTTGTCGTTATGGGGCTAGTGGCGATTCCGAAGCTGGAGCCTTCAAGATGGTTTGTGATGAATTTGCATGATGTGGATTGGAATTTGTATTTGAACACTCTGTTTTGGAATTTAAACTATTGGGACTCAATAAGTACTCTTGCTGGAGAGGTGGATAACCCGAAGAAAAATCTACCTAAAGCTCTCTTTTATGCTTTGATCTTGGTTGTTCTTAGTTATTTCTTCCCCCTTTTGGTTGGCACTGGTGCTATCCCACTCAACCGTGATTTGTGGACTGATGGGTATTTCTCAGATATTGCTAAAATTCTTGGGGGTGTTTGGTTGAGATGGTGGATCCAAGGGGCTGCAGCAATGTCAAATATGGGAATGTTCGTGGCTGAAATGAGCAGCGACTCTTTCCAGCTTTTGGGGATGGCAGAGCGAGGAATGCTTCCAGAGTTCTTTGCCAAGCGGTCTCGGCACGGCACACCTTTGATTGGGATTTTATTTTCTGCATCTGGTGTTATTTTGTTATCATGGCTAAGCTTTCAGGAGATCATAGCTGCAGAGAATTTTTTATATTGCTTTGGAATGATATTGGAATTTATAGCATTTGTACTGTTAAGGATAAAATGTCCTGTTGCTTCACGGCCTTACAAGATTCCTGTGGGAACAGTTGGAGCCATTCTTATGTGTATTCCTCCAACCATACTGATTTGTGTTGTGCTAGCTCTTTCAACAGTCAAAGTGATGATTGTGAGTCTGTTTGCGGTGGCAATTGGCCTTGTGATGCAGCCCTGTCTCAAATATGCCGAGAAAAAGAGGTGGATGAAGTTTTCTGTCAGTGGTGAACTCCCAGACCTTCATGAAGGTAATCAGGAGAGAGTTGATTTCTTAGAAGACTAGTCAATAATATTTGACACATGCCAGCACAAAACCATCATGCTGCAGCTCAGAAAGATAGTCATGAAACAAGCAAGTGGTAGCTTGTGTCTATCTATATATGCTTTGGCTTTTTGAAATGCTTAGGAATACATGCCCCGATACCTGTTTATCATCCTTGTTTAAAGCATGGAAGATGAAAATGATGGTTGAAAAAAGCAAGAAGAAGCGAAGATGGGGAAGGAAATGGTGCAGATCATGTTTTTCAGTATGTTGTAAAACTGTCTTAGAAAATTAGCAATAGAGTTTGAATTTGTTTTACAGCATCTGTTTGATTTAGGACTTTTGATAATGTTTGAACGGTTTGGCAAACAGCATTAGACAAGCATTCTTGTTCAGGTTCTACATGTAAATTCTAAAGTGGCGTAGAGTCCCCTCTGTTTCTATGCAAGTTAATCGAGGAGAGAATATCCAGATCCTTTTTAACTGTTGCATAAGTCCTTTCCTTTTTTCTTGATCACGTTATCACTTGATTGAATAAATTAGAAGTGTTCCATAATAATCTTGCATGTTGGTAATAATGTTTCTTGATATGTGCTTGTGATTGTTTATGATTCTATTAAAGACCGACAATGTTGGTTATCCGAGTTTGTTCGGATGTTGTTTTGGGTCTGTTAAGGCTGCTCTAAAATTGCATAGGAAGAGAAGAAGAAGCTAGTTGACAGCCGTCGTGAATTTGGATTCTTTAATTTTTTTTCAAGGGAACAATTTTTTGTTATCTTTAAGGTTTTGGCTCCAGGGGTTTTAATGGTAATTTGCATGATTTTCAACACTCCCTATTTAGTTGACCAATAAAACAAAATATATGAAGGAATGACAAAATTGTCCTATTCAGTGAAGAAATTTGGATATTTAATTATCTTTTCTTGATTTTAAAATGTCCTCCATTCTTAAATTTTCTAAGCAACCAAACGAAGGTGGTTGCTTGCAGCTAGTTTCTGTCATGAAAATACAGAAACTTTTTTTCATCCCGAAGATATGTTTTATTTTTTAATTTTTTATTCCAAAACCATGTTGTTTTAGATTTTTTTTTTTAAAAAAAACAATAAATTCATGCCTGCTTATCTTATAAGTTGACCTATTTAATTCGTGATTTGAACATTTAATCACGCAATAGTACAAGCCGATCTCTTAACCATGCAAATTATTTTATTTTTAAATGTCACTATTTTAATTTATAATGATTTGTGAGAAAGTAAATTTACATTCAAATCACTACCCCTTTTACTCTCTTTTTTTTTAATAATAATAACTTGTTAAGATAAATATAAAAATCACTTTTAAATCTATCAACAGAAAGAGAAGTAGATTTGCAAAGTAAATCGGATAAATATAAAATTATGTGCAAAATACTAATTACTACCATTTGTTTTTCTATCAAACTAAAAATCATAAAAAAAAAAATACAAAAATAAACTGGAAGAGTAAAAATTCCTAATGTCCATAATCATTGTCCTCTCAACAAAAAAATTCTCGTGAGAGTCAAGAGTCCTACTATGGAGTTTCTTAAGGATTCAACGCCGAACATAAAGGTTCCTTTTACAAGTCCATTAGTACCAAACAAGCCTTCTTCAAAGCCATTTTCACCACCTCAAATCCCCATTTTACACACCCCACCAACACCACCACCACCTTTGGCCACCATTACTTCACCACCACTACCACCACCAACAAAGACTGATTTTATTGATGATTATTTCAAGAAGCTTCCACCTGGATATAGGTTTTGCCCTTTTGATAATGAAGTGGTGGTGCATTACTTGGCGAAGGCTATGTTTGCTAAGGAACAAGATGGTCGATGTTACACTCTATGAACACAATCCTGAGTATCTTGCAGGTTCTTTTATAGGAAACCCTTTCCTTTTCTCTTGATCACGTAATAATCTTGCATGTTGGTAATAATGTTTCTTGATATGTGCTTGTGATTGTTTATGATTCTATTAAAGACTGACAATGTTGGTTATCTGAGTTTGTTCAACTGTATTTTTGGGTCTGTTTAGGCTGCTCTAAAATTGCATAGGAAGAGAAGAAGAAGCTAGTTGACAGCATTAATGAATTTGAATTCTTTAATTTTTTTCAAAATAATTGAAAATCCTAGTTCTGTTATTGGCTTTTTCGAAGAATTCAATTTGAAGAACAAGTTGAAGGGAACAATTTTTTGTTATCTTTAAGATTTTGGCTCCAGGGGTTTTAATGGTGATTTGCATGATTTTCAATACTCTCTATTTAGTTGACCAATAAAACAAAATATATGGAGGAATGACAAAATTGTCCTATTTAGTGAAGAAATATTGGATATTTAATTATCTTTTCTTGACTTGAGAATGTCCTCCATTCTTAAATTTTCTAAGCAACCAAACGAAGGTGGTTGCTTGCAACTAGTTTTTGTCATGAAAATACAGAAACTTTTTTTAATTTTTTACTTTATTGTTTCATTTATCACTCCTTCGAAGAAAAAGCTTTGAACAAACTTTGCTGTTTATATTAATACTATGGATCAATAGAGAAATTAATACAAGCGCTATGGAGACGAGGAAATGTACTTTTTCACACCAAAGAACAGAAAGTACAGGAATGGAAGTAGACCTAATCGAGCCGCTGACGGTGGATACTGGAAAGCCACTGGAAAAGATAAGACAGTCAAATACAGGGGCACTCCAGTTGGAAAGAGGAAGACACTGGAGTTCTATACTGGAAAGGCTCTACAGGGTGAAAAAACCGACTGGAAAATGCATGAGTTTACAGTGAATGATCCAGCTCCTATTCATCAAGTCAGAAATACTAGAGATTACATGAGGGTACTTGGATATGCATTCCTCCATTTGTTGTTGACACAGTATAATGTTTAAATTTCTGTTAATTTGATTGACTACTCAAGTGTTTTCCTTTCCTTTTTGTTTGTTTTTGGTGCAGCTGGATGACTGGGTTTTATGCCAGATTTACAAGAAATCAAAGAAGCCTAAAGATGTCAGAAATCGACAAAGAGACGAGGAAAATTCAACACTAACTGCTATGGATAATGTTGATTACGTAAATAACCATGATGAAGATAGGACTGATCTGCCTGTTATGGATGCTGGCTATGTTGGGGAGATGGATAATGTTGGTGCTGATGCTGTTTTCACCCATGACTATAGCCAACAACAGATTGCTTCAAGTGAATTCCCTGCTGATTTTAACCTCCATGCTGCTTCATATAGCGGCATGTTTCCCAGTTTGGCCGAGACATGTGGAGATCCTGCCTCAGTATTTTCCAATTCTGACAACCTGTCAACCCTGGATGATCTTTTGAATCCTGCAAACTTTCATTGGAACATTGATGATCCATTTTTTGACCTCCATACTAGCGTGCCAAATAATATTCCAGGAAATCCTGTTCCTGCTCCCGGCAACATCGCAAATCCTGCTTCTCCTTGCAACCTTCCCGCAGCTAATCATGTTCCTTCTTCGCGCTATCTTCCTTCGGCATATCTTGCTCCTCCTGGCCACCAAATCCTGCAACCAGTCAGTCAACTTCAGCAGCAGATGTTGTGCCAAAAAACAGCCTGCTCTAACGAATAGGCTGGAATTGAGAGTTTGATTCGAATAGAGTTCTAGAATGGTTGCCATCCGCCTTTTGATATAGCGAACGCTTGTATCATTAATTACTTAAAAAGAACTTAAAAAGGTTTGTTGTTTCCACTGTAGCTCCCACATTGCACTGTTCACTATAACATTGCAATTTTTTTTTTTCATTTTGATCCTTTTAGAAATTTTTATTTTGGTATTAATCTCAAGATATTCATTTCGTCACTGATTTTTTTTTTTAATTTCTTATGTTCATGTAATTTAAAGCTTGATAATTCATTTTAATTCGTGTGATACATCTTATTTTCAATGTCCAAAATGTCATATAAAAATAACAGGGACAAGATTTAATTCATCAACAATGAAGGATATTGGCACTAACTCCCAATCAATATGAACTCAAAGGAATAATTTATTCCTTTTGTCAATTTAACTATTTTTTTCTTTAATTTTTGGAGGAAGAAAAAAATAAAGAAGATGGAGGAGGAGGAGGAGGAGGTAAAAGAACTATTCAATTAATTCTTATATGCTACAAGGACTAAGGATTTAGTCTTAATAAATACAGGGACTGGTAATTAGCTCAAACCCAATCGATGGCGTAAGAAAATAAAAGCTCTACCGATGCCCGAATACAGATGCTTCAGCCCAACTGAGAGCCCGACCCAACAAAAGCTAATCAACCTGTCAATATGTATTATGCACTATCTCACCATTTTCTGCTACATGAATCAGAAAGAAAGAGACTCGGAGAATAAAATGGGTAGAAACAGAGGAGGAGGAGGAGGAGGAGGAGACACGGAGCTTCACGCTGCGGCGAGGTCCGGTGACATGAAAGCGGTTGAGTCAATTGTCAGCTCAAACCCTTTGGCTATTAACTCTAGAGATAAGCACTCTAGAACCCCGTATCCTCCTCCCTTTTCCTTGTTCGTTTTCTTAATCCTTTATTTAGTATTTTAATCATCATTTTTTTCCCTAGTATTTCGGGCTTAACATGATCCAGTTAATAGCATATTCAAGATTTTGCTAGCTTTTAGAGTACGCTTACTTTGATTGGATACTTCTTGTACTTAATTGGTTGAATAAAACATGGGTTTCTTTCATACTCATATTTCTTTGTACTAGATAGGTGCGAAGTCAAAAAAGATTTGTGGGTTTTCGTTGTGTTTTGCTATGGATAATTTAATGCTAATCTGTTGTGATGTTTTCAACTTCCATTTTCAATTTGTAAAGTGGTAGATTATCATCCAAACTTCTTTCAGTAAATTTCTCTGAACTAATTACTTATCGAGAAGCATAGGCCTTCTGAATAGACAAGGCAAGTTTTTTTTTTTGGGTTTATTTGATGATGACTTGACAATCTTGCTTGAACTAGAGCTGATTCCCCATTACTGAGACAAGAGATGTGAGCCAGACAATCTTTTTTGTTGTCCAATTATCCTCGGAATTCAGAAAGGACTCGAAGAGTAAATGAAATTTTCTGTCTTTTGTATGTCCGTGTCTGGCTTCATTTCTATTTAGCTTGTTTGTTTTGCTGTCTATTAAAATTTCTAGGTAGCATGAGGAATAAGTAGATACGAAGCATTTATAGACGAGAAAATACTGGAATGAAAGTAGATGGATTGACTGGAGTGAAGTCCAATGTGTGCTCTCCATCCATCTGCAGGCTTGTGTGCCTTATCTTGCATAATTGAAATTTATAGTTCAAGGAAAGGTGTCTTGAAATTAACAATTCGAGCTTTTACTACAAATAAAGATGTTTGCTAATGTCCTATCTAATCGTGAACCATTTAAACTTGTGTCGTGAAATGAAATAAGAGAATAATCATGTCAGACATTATTTGTGTAGTTTTTCGTCTTTAGTTTTATATGTTCTTCATTTTCTTCTTTTCTTTCATGAATATGCTGGCTCTGGTGTTTCATGCTAATTTCTATTCAGAACTCCAAAAGATACTGAAATTGCTGGGTTTTAGAATTTTTCTTCCTTGACACTGTACCCTCGTTTCATAGATTGCATTTAGCAGCATGGTCAGGGCAGGCAGAGGTGGTGAGTTATCTCTGTAAGCACAAGGCTGATGTTGGTGCTGCTGCCATGGATGACATGGGAGCAATTCACTTTGCCGCCCAAAAGGGCCATTCAGAAGTTGTCCGAACTCTGCTTTCATCTGGGGCCTCCATCAAAGCGTCCACCAGAAAGGGCCTTACTCCACTTCACTATGCTGTTCAAGGGTCCCATCTGGAGCTAGTCAAGTATTTGGTAAGGAAAGGAGCAAGCCTTAATGTCAGGACAAAAGCAGGAATGACTCCTCTTGATCTGGCAACCAATGAAGAAATCCACGTGTTTCTGGAAGAAAGCGAAAGGACACCTAAGAAAGGAACCTTGGACGGAAAAGACAAACCTGAAGCATCTGAACCAAAGACATCGTTGCAGGATAAATCAGAGAATTCTGGTGGTGAAGCTAATGCTGGAGAGCATGAAGAACAGGAGAATAGAAATGTAAAGAGGAAGGGCGAAGAAGATGATGCTAAGGAAACTTCATCGGAACCGAAAAGAGCCAGAGTAGCACTTAATCATCTTCTGAGTGCAGATGACACTCAGGAAGAAAATCTGTAAGGATAGTATAGAAGATAGTGGGCTAACTAACCTCTTAATCAACACTCCGGCATCAATGTTGTCTTGACTCTTGAGAGTATATCTTTGGTATGGCTTTAAGTCGATTAACTCGTTGTTTTTACTTTTTTTTTTTAATGCTTTTTTTTTAATTTTATTTTTTAATATTTTATTCATCAGAAATTAGATTTTATGATTTGTTTTAGTTTGTTTTCTATGAAGTTATTTAAGTTTTATAACCTGAGTTATATTTTTTTTCAATTTTATTTTTTAACATTTTATTTATTGAGAATTAAGTTTCATGATTTGTTTTGATTTATTGTATATGAGATTATCTAGATCTTATGACTCGAATTACAAGTTTGACGAAGTAATTTAAGTTGATTCGAGTAGATTTTTAAATTGATTTTTTTTTAATTTTACCTTTTAATATTAGATTAATTGAGAATTGTGTATTATAATTTATTCGATTTGTTTTCCATGAAGTCATCTCAATCTCATGACTCAGATTGCGGGTTTGGTTGGTTAACCCGAGTTGACTAAAATCAATTTTTAGTTTGTTTTCTATAAGGTTATTCTGATTTTATGATTCAGATCACGAGTTTAGTGTGTTAACCCGAGTTGAATCTGGTTGTTTTTTGTATTCTTTTTTAATTGAATTTTTTTAAAAATTTAATTATTCAATATCGGGTTGATTAAGAATTTGGTTTCATAATTTAATTCAATTTAATTTTTATAGGATTATTCCGATCTAATGATATGAGTCATAAATTTAACAGTTTAACTCGGGTTGACTTAAATTATTTTTTTCTAGTTCTATTTTTAATTGATTTTTTTACTTTTATTTTTTAATATTAAATTAATAAATAACTAAGTTTTATAATTTATTTTGATTTGTATATTAGCTGCCTGAATATTTTTAATGTTAAAAAAAATTGATAACTTACTAAAATATAATCATACTCTATCTCGTAAGTTACTATTGTAATATTTAGGGTATTTAAAATCTAACTTTCATGTATACAAATCATTAATTCTTTCTAGGGTTAAGCAAATCATCAATTTTGAATCCGTGAGAATTTGTTTTTCACTAATGTTAATTCAAATTAGAAAAGATAATATGAAAAAGAAGTCTGCTTATTATTTTAACTAACATTAACTGAAAATCTAAAACATTGTGAATGTTTTCTGTGTTTTTTTTCTTTTTTACCCTTCTTTTTACACACATAAAAGGAGCTTGCAATTAAGGGTATTATTGACTTTTCAAAAGGATAAATTTGTCATTTTCAAATTTATAGAGGCAAAGAGGTTTTTTGCTTTTTTTTAACAGTAAGATTACTAAAATAACTTTTATGACAAATAAAAATGAATTTTTATGATAAATTTAGGATATTTGAAGATTTTAAAGAGATAAGAAAAGGATTTTAGTTGAAGAGAATAATTATATGTTTCTAAGCATTTTCGCTCTTTCAAACAATAATTATCAAGCGTTTAAGAAGCAGGGGATTTTTAATAATTTCTTAAAATAATTGAAGAAAAAGAAAAAGAAAAGAGAAAGCAAAGCATGAAACGACAGCATTTAAAACATCAACTCGAGAAAAAGGAAAAAACAAATGTACAGGGAAAAATACAGACAGAGGTCTCTCCAGTATCTACCCTTTGCTTAACTATCCCAGCAATCCCTCCCTCACCCCCTCACAGTCTCACCCAAAACTTGAGCCATGGATTTGCTCTCGCTCTCTTCCTCCACAGCAACCCCGCTCTTTTCCTCTCTAAAACCCACTCTCTCTCCCCACCACAACCTAAAACCACCTGCTTCACCTTTCCCCTTCCTTTTCAAACCCCTAACACCATCTTCTCCAAAACTTTCACCTCTCAAAACCTCCCTTAAATCCTCCCTAACCTTAACCCCAATTCCCCAACTGGCCTCCCCTCAAACACCGGCCACCTCCATGAGAGGGGCCGAGACGGACGCTATGGGCCTCTTGTTGAGGGAAAGGATTGTGTTTCTAGGGAACAATATAGATGATTTCGTGGCTGATGCTATTATTAGTCAGCTGTTGCTTCTTGATGCCCAGGATCCTACTAAAGATATCCGTCTCTTCGTTAACTGTCCTGGTGGTTCTCTTAGGTAATCCTAAACAATATCCATTTTTCATTTTCTTATTTTGAGCTCAAAGTTTGAATCTTTTTTACTGCTCTTTTTTTTATAGGAAAGATGGATACTTAGATTTTTTATCTTGTTTATTAAAGCAGTGTGTGGTTGGTTCAAGTGATTGAATTGAAGTGGGATTAGTGAAACGCATGGGGTTTTAATCCTATTCCAGGGGAAAAAAATGGTATTGAAATTCTTTGGAATGGTTATTTGTTGTAGAATGCATCCAAGTGAGTCTAGTTTATATAATTAAACAGTCATTAGTTATGATTCGAGGCTTCACATTTGCAAGAGAACTGATTATAGATTGATGGTTAGTTTCATCTTGATATTGTGGGAACGGGAAAATAAACAACATATAAAAGTGAACAAGAGCCATAAATTTGAGAAGTGTGTTTGTAGATGATAGATCCACTTGGGTGATCTAGGGCAAAGAAAATCTATTTCCTTTTTTACCATTTTGTTTTTTTTGTTCACTTGCTGATCAGCTTTTAATGATATTATGCACAGTGCTTCAATGGCTATCTATGACGTGGTGCAGCTTGTGAGGGCTGATGTTTCCACAATTGCCCTTGGCATTTCAGCTTCAACAGCTTCTATAATTCTTGGAGGTGGAACGAAAGGCAAACGTTTTGCAATGCCCAACACACGGATAATGATTCATCAACCTCTTGGAGGAGCTAGTGGGCAAGCAATAGATGTGGAAATTCAAGCACGAGAAATTATGCATAACAAGAATAATATAATTAGAATTGTTTCAGGTTTCACTAGTCGCACGGTTGAGCAAGTGCAAAAAGATATGGATAGAGATCGTTACATGTCTCCAATTGAAGCAGTTGAATATGGAATAATTGATGGAGTTATTGATAGAGATAGCATCATTCCTTTGGCTCCAGTGCCAGAAAGAGTGACACCGACCCTGAATTATGAGGACATGCGTAAAGATCCAATGAAATTCTTGAATCCTGATGTCCCTGATGATGAGATATACTAGCCCAGAGCATCCTTTACAGGTATCTTACTCTTAATGTGTTCCTTGCAATGTTCATGAAGCTTTAAGAATTACATGCCCAAACTGGGTTTCTCTGAGAACAGATGTAGGAAATGGTTACATGTATGTCTTTGTAAAATGTTTTCTCATTTTAGATAAAACAATGCCTTCTTAAAATGTAAATGGCTGGTTTGACATGGGTTCTCAGTATATTTCCAAGAAATAAAATAGATTTTTAGAGTGCAATACCTAATTCATTCTCGTTATGAATTGGAGAGGAAACAGCTCAGTGAAAGCCAGGAATGGATCAAAAGAATCAGGTTTGCTAAAAAGAAACTAGGCAGTTCCCTTCCATATTGTGTTGTGTAACCTTCATTATAGACTTGCCCAGATATTTTGCAGGCTAAACCCTATTTTACTTGAGAAAGAATGTGGAATCATTGTTATAAAAAACATACAAATTCTTTTGGTGCTGCAGCATCGAGCGCCTTCTTTTCCTTCACTCTTGAATGAGAATTAAAGGAATCATAGTGTCTTACAGAATTTGTAGCTAGTCTGATAGAAGCAGCTAATTATAATACAAATGGTAAGAACCAAATTGCTATAATGCTCTAAACCCATGGATTTGATCAAGTAGGCACTTGGAAATTGACTGCTTACAAAGTAAACCAGTGCAGTTACAATTTTGATCTCCAATAAGTCCACTCAACTCAATTAAATCTCAATCCCAAACTAGTTGGGGCTGACTAAGTGGTTACTTTTTTTTTTCAATTTCTTTTATGCTTGTCATTCTCTTTAGGGCAGTTTGGATATTGTCATGAAAAGGATGCTTGTTGTTTTATGTTGTCAAGCCCAGCTAGTTTGTCATTCTGCTTGGAAAGTACAATGCCGGAGCTTGGCACCTGGCAGTAAGGGATGGGTTCTAGATTCTCAACACCTTTGGTCATTTAGTAATCCCATTGCTTAGACTGGACATTGTTATTTTTAACTACTTTAATATTAGTTACAGTGCAGTGGGAAGAGTTAACAGATTTTTCTGTGTTTTTATATTTCTGCGTGCTGGATGATAAGATTGATGCAAGAGGGCAAACTTGCACCATCACTGAAACATGAGATGGTTTATGGTCCCTCCCTTTGTTTCTTAGTGGAAAAAAAGAGAGAGTAAATAATGATAAACAAAAAGAATACTAAAAACTCGAGTTACTTCCTTGCCTATTGTTGACTGGCTGTAGTCATTTTGAATTGTTTAAGGCCTCCTTGTCGTTGAAATACTTGTGTATAATAATGTAAAGCTTGACAACATTTTCAATCCTCTTCGTCACTCATAAAAACTATAGGATAAAAGCTTAGTGCTATGATGTAGTTTTTTATGTTGGTGTGCATGATGATCAATGAAACTTCTAAACATGAATCAGATTTTTTCCTTTTGAAATTCTCTTAGCCAGGTACACATCACGGTTTGGAGTTGACGGATTGTCCATGCGTTTGAATGGTCACCTGCGGGAGTTGAAACAGTTTTTCTTGCTTTGCTGACCAGCCGGACCACATCAAATTCAGTGGATTGATAAGCTGTTTCCATATCTTGTTTGTTACTTTAATAAATTCTCCATTAAAAGAGAATTATTTGATTATCGTCCTCATTTTGTACCTCACTTATGAATACTATTGCAACTGATTGAGCTTTAAAATGTTGGCACTGATTTGATATGATTCAGTCAGGGAAAGGGCGAGTGACTCAAATCCTAATACTCAAAAAGTGAAAAGCGTACCATCATTCCACTCTTACTGTGATCGTTCATTTAGTGCCAGTTGCATGTATAAAGGGTAGTGGATCTTTTGGGGTTGAATACAGGATTTTGATGGCACTTTATGCCGATGCAAACTTTATGCTAGGATCCTTTAACACCAACTCCCAAGAGTTTGAGGTTCCAACCCATCCCCTATCCCAATTGAGAAAAGAAAAGTGATTTCCACAGTAGTCCTAGTGAGCTTTGCTTCTGCCGGTGAGACCAATCTGATCTAATTTGGTGGGGTGGACGGAACGGTATTCTAAATTCTAATTCGATGAACTGAGCAGATGAATGCATAATCGCTGAGCATTGCTGCCCTCTTTGTGTTTAGTCTCTTCGCATTTCTTTGCTTGACATTCCACCATAGGGGAAAACAGCAAAGTGACCGAGAGAAGACTCGAATAAGTCACATTATGTTTTTATTCTTGAAACGTTAAAAGCACGTCTATTACGTCCTTGAGACACAACACGGCTTCTTCCGTTTTGGAAAGAATCGTTATATGCTTTTCCTATTTCCTTTCTCCATGGATTCTATACATTTCTTTCCTTGCCCGCTCCCTTTCCTTAAACCAAGGGTGGGGAAAAAAATGCTTAATTGCTTGAGCAATATTAAATTGGCAAATTTAACACCATTTCTATCCACACAAAAAGTAGAACAAAGAGCAATAATCAACAAAACATGGCCCCAGAACCAGTCATGGAAGTTAAAATTCCTCCTAGAGATGATCTAGCTGAAATTACAAGGTCAACGAGGGATCTTCCTCCGGCTCACTACACATTTAAGATCGAAAACTTCTCCCTACTTGCAAATGCAAAGATAGACAACTTCGAATCAGGTGACTTCGAAGTTGGCAGCTACAAATGGTATGTGGGCTTAACTTCAGTTCCATGCATGGTTGGCCTCAAATGGTGTCTTTCTCTTCCTCTGCATTTACCATGTTTCCTTTCTTTCCATGATTAAGATTTTTGAACTGCAGGAGATTACGTCTCTATCCTAACGGAAACAAGAAAAACAATGGGGATGGACACATATCTCTATATTTGGCATTTTCCAATTCAAATGCACTCCCTTTTGGCTGGGAGGTCAACGTGAACTTCAGATTGTTTGTTTATAACCAAATCCAAGACAAATACTTGACTATCCAATGTAAGCTAGCACACAACTTGATCAAATGGTCCTCTGAGACAGGGCTTAACCATTGTTTTTATTCAATTATTCTTGCACACATTAAGGACTTGAAACGTTTGTTGATCAGATGCTAAAGGAAGGGTAAGACGCTTTCATGGAATGAAAACAGAATTGGGTTTTGACCAATTAATCCCTCTGACTATTTTCAATGACGAGTCAAAGGGATATCTAATTGATGATCGTTGCATATTTGGAGCTGAGATTTTTGTTATTAAACCTACTGGTAAAGGTGAATGCTTGACCTTGGTTAACCAACCTGTCAGCGACACTTTTACCTGGAAAATTCAGAACTTTTCAGCACTGGATCAAGAATCTTACAAGTCCCAAGTTTTTTCTTTTGGAGGGTACAAATGGTACGTAAGATTAAATGAAATGCTATATTTATTGGTATGTGTGTATTAATTTGTTTTCAACGTAGGGCTTTGCTGGTTTATCCGAAAGGGAATTCAACAGAGAAAGGAAAAAGCTTGTCTATCTACTTAAAAATGGAGGATTTTGAAACTCTTCCATGTGGACGAACAACGTATGCTGAATACATGCTGCGTGTGAAAGACCAACTTTTCGGAAAACATATCGAAAAAAAAGGTCAATTCACAACTTCTGCTTAGATTGTTAGAAAAGAAAAGAAAAATTGTTCTGTCAAGTTTTATTTTTACTGATAAATGGTTTAATCGATGTGCTGCAGCCTATTCCCATTTTTCTTATTCAATCAAGGACTGGGGTCACCTAAACTTTATGTCTCTCGATGACGTCAACGCCCTTCCAAAGGGATTTCTAGTTAATGATACTTTGGCTGTTGAGGTACAAATTCATGTGATAACGGTGGTCAAGGAATTCTCCTGAAGTTGCTCGTACGATCATGTGTGCCAATACTCCTAAAATTTGATATTCAGAAACTATTGTAAGTCAAGAATTCGATGGCAAAAAGGCTGCCTTGTCTTTGAATTGGGAGTGTTGATTGTCCATATTCTTTAAGCTGTTCTAATTCTTAATGTTGTTCCCTGCATATTTCTCAACAACTTTTATATCCTATAACTAAGAGTGTGTGTTTATTTTTGCTTCTGTTTTTATATTTGCTTTGAAGTACAACCTTCTATAACCAAAAAAAAAAAAAAACACAAGAGCAAAGAGGAAAACCAGTAAATTTATATTTTTATAATCTTGCCCACAAACTAAAAATAAACACATTAACAAAAACAAACTCGAATTAATTCAACGATATCCTGAAAGACCGATAAAAATATAAGTTAACTTATAAAAAAACTTTAAGATGAAATATTTTTAAACAATGAGAAAATGACATATGACCTCAATCATGAATTTAATAGCTCTGCAAGATGCTACAGATTTGTTATTATTAAGGACCTGAAACCTGTTTTGATGAACTTGAAATTTGGTTGGGGTACAAAAAAGACGCTGCTAAATTAAGCTTCATCATGTCTGGCAGTATTTTGTATACAATCACAATATGAGTATGTTACTTTTCTGCCTGCATGCTTACTCGATTGACCGAGTATCTTACTAGCAGGAATTTACATCCTGGCACCATCTAATTATGCCTTTATGGCACCTTTTTTTTGTTTTGTTTTTGGAAGTTTAGACCTGTCAACAGTAAAATATATATAGGAAATATAATTAATCGCTAGCTTTGTAAGAAGTGATGCTTTGCAATGTTGAGTTGTCTACTTATCTCCAACTTCTATGTCCTGATAGCTGGAAATGATAAAGGAGGCGTATTAGCTCATTAGGAAGCTAACGTGACAGGTATTTTAATCTTGAGGACAAGGTAAATCTAAGCAAGAATTCTTGCTTTCCTCTTGTGATTGTTCATTAAAGGAGTTGAATATTCCAAGCTTCTTATTTTGTGGACACTTGCACGCATTTCAAGATTTTGTCACTGTGTGTACAGAGTTTTCCAAGAGCTCTCACGAAATCTTTTCAATAATTATTAACAACCAATTGCACATGATTTATCCCCGGATGCTGATTAAATTCTTTTTTGGCGTTCCGCCCCCTCTTGATCTGGGATATTTCCTGGGTTGATTGGCAGTCATGATGCTGATTCTTCAACGATGGAGCTTCAAGTACAAGGGAGAATTCTGCCTGAAACATTAGAACACTGGCCTGCCAACCTGCACATTGTACCAAATGCCTGAGATATTGAGATTCATGCATTAAAAAAACAGAACAAACACATTACTAGCTAATTATTAACAGGATTACTTGCAGTTTAGGTTACAAATGTCACTCTAAACCATGCACTGTTCAGTATGTCATAACCTAGCTGTCCCGAGTCTTTCAACTTAAAAACAATAGATTGCCGGCTTCTCGAACCCAGAGTTATTGACTCAATTCATTCATTTCTATAGTCACTCTGTCGGTAGATCCTCATATTCTGTCGAATTATTCTGGTTTGTGGGTTTGGTAGCTGCTAAACATTGCATCATCAAAATTTAACAAAACACGAAAGATGCTGAACTGTCCTGAAGCAGTTGTTGCTGGCAGTAGTTCGCACAGATTATCATTGGCCTGTGGTTTGCTTTCTATACATTCTATTTCTAATTAACGGCTATGATCTTGATTCTGACTGATTTGATCAACGAGTCTTCGTTTAGTAATAATCGCCCGGTCAAAGATGCAAAATGATGCCATTCTTTTGGGGGAGTATTAAGTATTTGCTAATGAATTTTTTAGATTACCTATTTAGCATTATTAACTAATGAATTAGTACAAGACTAATGTTCGCTTAGGTAATTGCTTGCGTGTGCCGCCTTGTTTCCGTCCTAGGCAAGTGCCTTAAACATCCTGAAAATATTAATCTAAGTAAAAGAATCTAATGTCAATTCAAGTAATTCTTGTTTAGTTTAACGGTTAGAGAATTACATGAAAGGTATTAACCAAGAATTCTTGATTACGGCACTATGGAGCACATAAAATTTGAATTAGATGAAGATTTGTTGTTATTCATTATCAATCTTTTATCTTTAAGATTTCATAATTTGTGTAAATAGAATAATTATAATCAGTCTTGTAGAATTTTAGCACCACCACCTTAATTAGCTACAATCCTAAATAAGTTCCACGAAACATATAAAATATAACTCAAAATCTATCTTTAATATAACCTAACCTAAGCTTTAGAGTGAAAAAAAAAAAAACAGAGAAAAAATAGAATATGAACTTAAGGAAAACAATCTTGAAAAAATTGAGGTGAAGAAAAGTCTAAAAATATGTGTTAAACACTCTTCATTCAGCCTCCTTTTATATCGGATATCGGAATCAAAATTGATATAGAATTAATTCTGGTAATTAATTCATGTCATCTATCAACCTTAATTGTTTGCTATAAAACAAAATTAACTTGATTATTTTTCGCTTGAAAATATGAATTTTTGTTTTTTTTTTTTAATTGTTCATCTTAAAAAAACTATATAGACTGTTTATTCATAAGTTAGACAAATAACAAATGGGCTAGTAAATAATAATTCTTTATAAACTTAAAAAATATTTTATAGTAAATTCAAACCCAAACTTCAGCCTTGGACCTCGGTTCAGCGGAGCAAGTTTGGCTTAAAACCCCATTTAATCTAAGATTTCTTCTCTTTTAAAGCTATGGTGTCTTAACATCTTAATTTTAACTTTTTAACTTCTCACTATAAAAGCTTCAAAAAAATCTTGTAATCTTTCAAAGTAGGATTGAGGGTTCTTCAATTTACAAAATATGACAATTAAGGATTCTTTGAAATTAAATTTTCATGTACCAAGGGTTGTGATAATTTTTTTAATCCATGTGTACGAGATAGTCATTATAAAAAACAAAACTACAACACGCGAGAAGAGTATTGTGCATATACCTTGATTTATTATAGATTGTAATAGTGAATTTACAATTTTGCCCTTTAAAAAAATCACAAAAAATATCTTCAAGGGGTATAATGGTCTTTTCACTTGGTTCATTTATCATTCTAAAATTGTTTCGGGGCATCTTGATCTTTTCATAAGTTTTTTTTATAGTAAAATCACTTTATTGCCCTTAAAAGTTAAAAAAAAAAACAACTAACTTTGGTCTAGGGGCTTTTTTGATATTTCACATTTTTTACTACAATGTAATGACTTTTTTATCCTTGGAATTAAATTTTCAAAAGCTTGATTGCAAGGGCTCATTCATCATTTCACAATGGTTTTTTCACCATAATTTTTTGGTTCCAGAGGCAATGTGGTATTTTTATAAAAAATAAATTAAAAAGTTGTTAATGCTTTAGTTGCACGTGTTCGTTGCTCCATTGTCTTCAGACAGCGCGTGCAACTAACTCCGGTGGTCAAAATTATTATTTTGTTGTGTCATTTGATTTGTCTCAGCGTTCTATTTCTTTCTATGCATTGTGTAGCCAATAAACAGACCTTCAGTGCGGCACCGACAAACTTTTCTTCCTTTTATTCCTTATTTTCTCTTTCCTCCTAAGAATATATTTCCCTCCAAATTTGTAGATTAGCCCTTCAAGTGTGTTTTCTTTTCATTTCGTCTCTCTTTTTTTACTCCTATTTGTTTTATTTTAATTAATTTCTAATTTTTTTTTCAATTTCATTCTCCTTCAATTTCTTAGTCTGTCAGATTTTTATTACTATTTTTTTTTTGCTTATGGTAAGTTTTTTAATATAATAATTTTTTTTCCAATTGCATCCTTCTATGTTAAATTAGTTGAGAATTGATCATCTTAATTGAACTCGGTATGCGATTTCATGGGTTGTGAATTAAATTATTAACCCAAGTTTAGAAGATTTGTTTGGACCAATTACTATGGATTAAAATAGTAAATTTACCATTTTATCATTCAAAAACTTTCACACTCACTCTCCTTTAATTATTGTGGATTAGTCATATATAAATTGATTGAGGTTACTACTGTCTATTTATATTTTTTTGCATGGTTTAATTACTAGAATACCTTTATAAGCTAACACATGTTTTTATCAGTCATCTGATTTGCTCTTAGACCTATGAAATCAATCGATTCACATTGAATCAACTTTGATATGATTTAATTGAAAACTCAAGTTAAACAAGGAGTCAAGTTGATAAATTTTAAGATCTATATACTTCTCTGAATTTAATGACATTGCCAAAAAAAATATCATATATTTTTAATATATTTTTATATTTTAAAAAAATTACCCGGACTATGACGGAGCGCATGCCAATAAACTAGAAGGACCTAAAGAAAGATACACAATGGCATACCAAAGGCATTCCCGAGCATGAAAGCGCCTTCTCAACTGTAACAATATTTCAGAGAATCACCTAACAAAAACAAAGGGCAAGTGCACAAGGTCCTTTTCATTGCTTCCATCAGGCCATTTCTTTGTCTGTGCTAAACATCTACTTCTTTGGTGTCTAAATCACTGAAAAGGTACTTCTTCTGATAGTAAATTCATTTCACACTGCCTCTTTGTGTACTTTTACAACAAGTGATGTTAGCTATATTCTACTGTATGATTGACATATGGAGGATTGATTTAGCAGCTGATTGAGTTGCTTAAACATCAGGTTTCGAGACCCTTTTCGATCAAATCCCCACTACAATATTCAAAATGAAATAAATTATGAGATTAACGAAGTGGGGAAATTTTATGTACTATTTATTACCACTGGTTTCCTGCCTTTCTCAATGGTGGATACTTAATTACTTCCAAAAACATCTGGCCCTGCATACTGGTGAAGAGGAAGATGAATACTTATAATGCGAACATGTAAACTAATTAATGTTCACGTCTGAACTCGGGGAAAATGCCTAAATGGGTTCAAATCAACGGCACACTTGTAAAAAAAAAATTCTGTTCTTTTGGTTTGAATTTCGATTTCTTATTGTTATTATTTTATTGCTTATTAAATTATATGATTTTTATTTTATTTTGGTGTTATTATTGTGTAAGATGCCAACCTGGGGACAAATATAATAGTCAAACCGAAAAACGAACAAGAGTTCCTATAGGTTGATGGGCGATGAAACATTGTCTCTTTGGTGCAATATCAAAAGCAAAAGTTAGATAGTCTTGGTGCAATATCTTGCAAGAATGTGTTCCCTGTATTTTTCAAAATTATTGTAGATTTTATTTTTATTTTATTTTTTATTATTGGACATAGGTTGTATTTGTTCATCTTCTCTTGACTAGATTTTCAACTCCCAACCGGTGGCCTGGTAGGTTATAGGGATCCAAAGCCCAGTTTCTGGCCTCCAAGATTTCTGATCATTGCTAGGATATTCATTTGTTCTTTCTGTCATAAATATTGCCTGTCCTTTTTGACGAGGAAGGAGGTTTGGCACATCTACTTGCTTACGGTAAAAGGTAATATGATCAATGATAGAAACAAGGGAAGCTTGACAGACAACTCGGTTATAAAGCCAGAAAGTAGTCAGCAGCACAACTTCAGTTTTTATCAGAGGGGTGAAGGGGAGAAAGGTGTGATGGAGACGGAAGGAAGAGGGTTTACAGACCTGTATAGGAATTCAAGTGAAGAGTTGTTTCTCAAATCTTTGATGGAGACCTCAATTGGGATGCCAGTACCCACCATGGAGATGTTGGGGTTCAAGAATCTCTCTCAGAACTTTCGTACCGACAGTGAGGAGCTATTCAAAAGCTGGCTTACAAATGGAGAGGCGAGCAAAAAAAATTTAATCTTGATTTCAGCATCCAAGTCTCAAGCTCATCATTTGCTTTTCTGCCTTTGCAGGATTGACTGACATCTATACATGCCATGAGTTTTCTCTTTTTTCTCTTGTTTCCAAAATCAAAACACAATCACAAGTAGTTGGCTGACTTTTACTACATCTTCCTTGACAGAAAAATAAGATTAGACTGACAAAACATCACAATTTGTGTAGTGAAATGAACTTGGTAATGGTCTAATTTATTTGTCAATTAGTTGGTCAACTTTGATTATTGCCAGGCTTTCGATTCATGGATTGTCATTAAGTGATTGATAATCTGAAGAAGTGGCCATAGGAGTTATCAAACCAAAACACATTAACTCCTCATCTGCTAGATTTGAACTTGTCTGTTTAAAATAAAGCATCTGCCTTGCGGTTTTATTCAGAAAGACCAGAATTTTTCACCAAGTTAAAAGCTATATTCCATAGCAAAACCTTACTCATGCGGGGTTTGCAGTTCAGGAAATCACTCCTTTTTTTTATTTCTTTTTCCCATAGGATGGGTTGGGTTTCTTTCTGACTGATGGACTTTTCTTTTTTCAGAATGGCTATAACTCAACAAGCATAGCACATCGAACCCGACAAGCATCGAGAAGGTGAGTAGATCGAAGTAGTATATGTCGACAGAGAAAAATGAAACTGTGCCATTCTCCAAATTCAGATTGCCCTCGTTTTTTAGATTTTCTTGAAGGACTTTTCTGCATTAGTTTTTTTTTTTTTTTTTTTTGTATAATCTTAATGGTGCAGAAGTGCATGACTCATGCCTCTAGAGTTAAATGTAGCTACATTTCTGTGCTAGCATGATACAAGTTTTTTTGTTTTAGAGGAAACTATTACCAATTCATCCTTCACAGACTTGGGAATCATCCACTAGGTTCCAGCTGATTGAAATGCATGGCCCAAAATTCCCCTGCACAAGAAAAAATATCGTTCGATATGCAAGCTCTTCTAGGAGTCTGAAATTCAGCCCTGATGTCCTTGGCTTGTATGGGAAAATTCATTTGCGGAGGGAATTAGCTATCCCATGTTTGAACATTAAGAAATCTGACTAACAGAAATATGAGTTCCCTTGTAGCTAAATATGCTTAGCAAATCCTTCCCAGTTGTTTGGCATTTGATAGAGGACACCTATTTTGCCACCACTTCTTTTGGGAATTGCCCTCTCTGTCATCCTTCCAGCTCCTCAAATACTCCTCGGTAGCATGTGTAACTGCTCTTTAAGGAATATGGTCATAGCTTCTCCATACCTTGCATTTAATTCGTCGCTCCTTCAGTGTTTAAAAAACTTCTAAACTCAGAATTCTGTCTATAATGATTCAATAACTGCAAAAAATGACTAGTTATTTAATGGAAGTTTTCTTATTCTGATGATATGTATAACACATAAGTTACTCCAATGATAAACTCAGGATATCAAGTGAACTGGTCAATTTGACCAGCCAACAACATGGGAGCGCACCTCAGAAGAAAAGGAGCAATGATGTCTTATTCACGCAAAATAATCCAACAGCTGATGATATCTCCAATGATCTCAATGAACAGTCAATCAGGTAGCTTCTGCACCCTTCTTCCATAATGATCTTATTTGTACAACATTACAAGATTTCCAGATTCGATCATCTATGCGCATGTCATATGATCCTAAAAAGTTAGTAATGTGCCGCCAAAAGAATAGTGATTCTGATTTATCATTTTGTTGTTACTACTTTTAGCAGGAACGCTGTTGAAAGGACCGTGCAGGCTAGTAATTTATATCTGGCTAAGGTCTGTAATAATTTTTTAAAATCTTCAGAAACTTCTGCTCGATTAAACCTCTACAATTCTGACAGTCTCTAATCTCTTACTCAGGCGTGGTTTCACAGTTCTCAACCCATGACAAGAAGTCGATCCTCTGAACTGAGGTATTAGCATTATTGCGCGCGCATGCATAAGAATGATAACAATCACTTCCTTTAAAAGTTTTTTGTTAGTGATACTTAGTATAATTCTGGCTCCACATTCTTCATCTAGCTGATTACCTTACATCTGGCAGAAGTCCGTGGAATGCATTCTTTAAGGCATAGAAATGCATTTACTCCAACAGTACAAAGAACAGTTGTTTCCTTTGCTTCATTATCCAACTTGTCTTGCAGGAGAAGGTATGCTGCTATGCAATATACTCAGACAAATATAGGTATGGAAGTTATGCAGAATGTTTCAGGGCATGGTGTCAACAATTTGAATCAAGAGTTTGGAAATCCAAATGGTTTCAGTGACCCTCCCGTACATGACACTGCCAATCAGTTGGGCACGTTCATGTCTCCAACCAATTCATCCTCGTCTACTTTTAACACCCCACAAATGAGCAGCATAGATAAAGTTTCTTCTGTTGTTAACATGCTAAAGGGTACACTGGAACGCAAGAAGCTAGGTAACCAGATTGAGAAGGAAATAGTTGAAGATAGTTCTAACGCATTTTATCATGTTCAAGTTATAAACTCTACTTTTGATCAACAAAAAGGGAACGGCATTCATGAGATTCCTCCTGGAAGTTTTCAAGAAATATCACCTGGTCAAGTCAAGGACCCTGAGTTCTTGAAGACAGTTCAAGGACCCATGGATCTTGACTTTGAAGGGTTTGTAAATACCATAAATCCGGTTCAGCTGAGCACGGTTTCTCGGGAACCTTCTCAAAGTGGATCTTCTGCCGCTACACCAGTAGTTTCATCTGCTTTTGATGCATGTGATGGCCCCAGCAACTCAAGTCAAACTCTAAGCATTTGTGAAACCTCAAGGAAACAAATTGGAAATGGTAGGAGTTCAGAAAATGGCCCTAGAGCCAAAGGTGTGCGGTTTAAAAAATGGCCTCTTTTTTTCTATCTTGAAACTTGATTGATTTAGTTTCTAAATTGTTCCTGCATCTTATATTTCAAATGCAGATTTTAGAGACCGAATAATTGACAATTTGAAGGATGATCGGAAGGTACTTTACATTCTTCAATGCAGAACAAAAGTATTCTGATTAAATATTTATTGCTTTACCTACTTCCTTTTTTCTATGGTAGAGGGGAGGTCTCGTCCGATATGGATCTGTGACATCAGCAGGTTCAGGTAATCAGTTCATCCTTAGAACTTCACCAGCATGACATTTGGCTTTCCTACACCGGGCTTCACTAAAAGGAGAAGGAGTCAGCTGGAATGTGTTGCTCTATTGGTTTTGATCTGTTCAAAACAATAAGGAAATAAGTTCTTGAATTGAAAAACATAACGCTTTAATAATTCTTGCCATCATATATAAATCTGCAACTGCCACTTTTGCTATTGTTATTCTCTTCATCAGGTATACTTGTTGTGATTTAAGCAAACCCTAAAAACTATGCAGATGCTTTACTGCATTATTGTGTCGTTATGCGATCATATCACTCTATCTGACCATCCAAATTTATGCAGTGGACAAGGGGGACCCAACTAAGAAGCGGAGAGTGGAACGCTCACGAAAGTAAGTTGTTGAACTTTAATCTCTCAGCTTTATTAACTCTGTTATTCAAACTTTCATTTCATTTTGCATGGCCTACCTGCTTCAGGAACAGATTGATCTCTCGTGATTAACATTATTTCTTGTTTAATATAAAGATACAAGCAATACAACTGACTGAGAAAATCAAAACCAAATGGCTAATCATCCTTTCCTTGAAGTATGTAGCATAAGGATATATGGACGATCCAAACTGCATGCACCATAATTAGACCTCATGAGCGATATGAGGATGCTAGAAGCACGCAATTAGTGTTACAAAAGATGCAATATCTACAAGTGTTGGAGGATTGTTATTGCCTAGTAGCTTTGATTTACGTTGAATTCTTTGGTGATGTAGAATGGCAGAGGCAAAGGAAAGGAATATGACACCAGCAATTCCATCTGACATGCAATCAGTCCTTAAGCGGTGTGAAAATCTTGAGAAGGAAGTACGATCACTCAAGTTGAACTTGTCTTTCATGAATAGGTAGTGATCACTAGATTACTTCCAATTGGGCTGTCAATAAGTGCATAGAGACTTGTTCTGTTCTGTTTATTTTGCTGGACGTTCGGCTTCCAAGTTGTAGGTTTTCTATGCATTATGATCTAGAACTGCTTTGTTATTAATCAATTGTTTTCAAATACTTTTTCAGGAAGGATTCTGAACAGACTAAGCAGATAGAAGAGCTTCAGAAACAGAACGAAGATTTAACTGATGAAAAAGAACGCCTCTTAGAAGAAATTGAGAGGATTCTAGCAGAAACAGGAAAGATGTAAAAGTTACTTTCCCTTTTGGCTCTTACACATCTCATACAGGTGTACCTTGTAAGCACCAAGTCTTTTGCAGAAGCAGCAGTAATTCTGAAAGACCCAATTTAGTAATCTAAAGACAATCCTATCCAAGTCCTTAGTAAGCAGAACACTCAAAGAAGTTACGCCTATTCTAGATTTTCCAGTTTAGGTGTTGTGACTTGTTTGCTGATCATATGTCCATGAATGTACCAATTGCATGGTAAAATTGGTAAATGCAGCTATGTCTGACAAACTGTGAACGCAATATCAATTTTAAAATTTTGGAAGCAATGGACCAGCAGGGTGTAAAAAAGAAGCTTCGTGGCTTTTATCCAGAGAGATGGCTGTAATCCGTGTCAAATAGTCAACGAGCTTCTGAAGTGCGTGGAAAATTTAAACCATCTCCATTCCTCTTATGTAAGAGATTGTTTGTCTCCCTTGAGGATATACCAGCATCAACATACTGAGGAAGTAATCGAAGTGTACACAATAATTTATTCTTGGATCTTTCCAAGCATAACGAAGGTAGTAGAGATAGAAGCTGAAGCTGTCTTGCTCAGATCCCTTGCAGGGAGCAGAAAATACAGTAATGCTCACTTTTATCAACCATGTCCTTCAAAACAGGATTTGACAAAATCATACGTCAATGAGATTTTTTTTCATATAACATGATATGACTATACATGAAGTCTATTTCTCAGCTACATACACAAGTTGCTCAACATTTCTTCTAAAAAAATACATTTGGCACCCATGGAATCATTGGGCGACGAGTGTGTCAAATTGCAGCAATGCAGCATCCAGGTTCCGGGGAAGAGAAAAAAGGAATTGGCCCTTGTTAAAAGACTGCTTCTAGTAATTATCAACTCTGTAAATCTCAGGGAGACCAAACCTTTTCCCACACTGGATTGTCAACCAACCCATAAAAGAAAAGTACGCCACAAGAAAACAAGCTCGCTTGAAGAAAACTACATTGGCGCGAGAAAACATCCTAGCTACAGAAGTTAGACGAAGCCATGATTTAATGTACTGTAGGATTTTTATAAAGCTGATGGTGATTATAGAAGTTGAAAAACCAGTAATAACTCCGGCTATCGTTTCCCACCCCCAATAGCTAGCTTTTCCTTTCTTCCAGACTGGGGAGGAATGCAACATCTCTTTAGACCTGAATATGTAAAACCAACAATTCTATGTTAAATATTGGCAATGCCGCATCCAATGATTGCAAAAAGATGCTTATCATTTACATGATTTTCAGCTTTAACATTTTAAAAAACATAGGAATAGTATAGATTCAATCATACAAGGACTATACTTTCAACAATATGTGGAGAAATGAAACATTGTATTTATCTTATTCAATGACAGATGACTAGATGAGTCACTCTAATGGGCCAAGACCATAGCACTAAAAAGCCAAATTCACATTATCAAATGGCCAATCAATATTATCAGAAATACATGACCATAATCAACTCATATCTATCAAGATAGTCAAATCAAACTGGTCCACACACTTCAGATAATCCCTAGGCCATCCATCATCTACTTTGGATATCTCAAATTCACCATCTATATTTGAAGTGCAGACATCAAATGCCATAGAAATACACACAACACAGATGAAGTAAATAAGATTGGGTGTTACTTTTTCATTTAAAAGTGAAAAAAAATGACTCACAGGATGAAATAACGTTTTATCATCTCAGCTTGAGATGGATCTTTTGCTTGACAACTGAAAAGATCATCACGATATAAACTCACTTTCGAAATGCCTGATGTATACCAGCAGTCATAGGTTTTATTAACCTGGAGAGGAATGAGTAGAAAAGAGTTAGATAGTGATAATGGACTGAAGGAAATCTGACTTAAAATGTATTACCAATGAGTGAGGCTTGCAGCTTTGCAATCCCTACCTTGAATTTATCTTTGGCCAACCATGCAGCACCAAAATTAGGGCGGCAATTTAGAGGAAGGGCCTCATTTGGAGCCTCTGCCAAAGCAAATTGAGTCTGACCCAAAGAATAATCTTCGTATTCCACCTGCAAATGGAAAGTTGATAAAGAAATGATATTAAAAGACCCATTTTTTACTCCAATGCCTCAAACCATTGCACTTTTAAAACCAGTCAGATACATACATAGTGTACGCAAAACTTGATAACATGGTGTAAAGAGAAATTATGCATGCATGCTGAAGTTTGCAGAAATGCTACTTCCAAATCCTAACACAACCCAGCTATATATAATTCCTTGATGTTGGATTTGTTTGAAAACGCAAACATTGTCAAGAGTTCAGGGGTGGGGAATATGAAGAGCTCCAAGCATCAAACGTTACTAATGGCTCTGCTCATATACACTACATAATGCTCATATGATAAATGTTGAAAGTGTTCTATTGGCTATTTGCACTAAAAAACTAATATTAAGATATTGTTGTCTGTACACCTACATTACAGCAAATTCAGAAATAGACCGCACAGATATATACTATAATGATAAAAAAAATATCAAGTCTTCTAGAATTTCTTGATCAGAGACAAACAAAAGGTTTAAAAGCAGTTAATAGAGAAAAATTAACAGAATATTTATCACCCTCTCAGATATCCAATCTGTCTCAGTGTATCAGCTGCATGCGTTTTCAGAGATGTAGCAGGATTATAGATGTGTGTGTGTTAGAAACAGAGAAGAATATATCACAAGTTATCTAGAGCAAGTTCCAATCAGATCACCACTGACAAGTAAAACAGGGAAGGGAATCCTCCTATCTCGTAGAGAAAACCTACTGATAGCACATAAAAGACAGCTTTTACACAAGGACACGCTGAACCATTGTAAAAGCATGACCCTGGAATAACAGTCATACACAATAGCATGACCATAAAAATTACAGAGGCAATTAAATCTATTTGCCGCATGTTCCTTTGAAGAATGTGGGGGTACAAATGACTGAATCTGAGATACAAAGGGAAACAATGAGGAATCAGTGTTGCATCACATTAGGATTAAGGTGACACATAACCATCAAGCCTTCCATTGCCCAATGGTTATATTCCTCTACCAATGAGTCAAAAGGCGGTTTTCTTCAAATACAGCTTCCACATACCAAAACAAATGTGGTGTTTGTTCTTTAAACAAAAAGATAAGAACTCTAAAGTAGTATTTAACAAGGTTAAGAGATTCACATTAAAACAAAAGATTGATAGGCCCCACTGATACAAAGAAGATAATCTATCATAATGAAAGTTCCCTCATTTCATCCTTTGACGTCACCTTTATACATAGTGATGTGTCCAAATTTTACACCTCCTGTTTTTGGAACATGGAGCGTTCTATTAAAAAACAAAGGAGCTATACAAGAACTTCCTTTTTTGCATTGAAAGGTTTGATGATTTGAGATACCCTAAGTTAGAAAGAGGTCTTGGGCTCTATCAATTGAATACCAATTATAACCAATCTATAAAATTAATGCTATTTATCAGAATACAAACTTTTTGACAACTGAAAGTTGAAGATAGTCCTAGCTCCTAATGAGTAAGCCTACTGGAACTTCAGCATTATGAACAAGAACAGCAATGTTCATGACGTTTCATACCCTTCTACATCCATAACCCAAGATACTTTTCAAGCTGAAATGTTCCATGTAATCCCATTCCAAGTCATGGTAAAGAACCATGCTCTCAGAAAATTCACATATTTTGAGAATGTATTGTTGGAATCACCACATTGTTCTTAGCTTACATAATGTTTAACTTCTAGGTTTCCTATTCAACTAATTTAAAGTTAAATATCTACTTTTGGCATTTCAAGTCCATCCTCCCTTTGTTTTCCACTTCCACAACACATTATCTAGGAATAGTACTGACCTCAATTATCAGAAGAAATCATTTTAGCAGCATATACTCCTAATCTTTAGCACAATAGAAGTCATATAATACTTGCTAGAGAAAATGATAAAATCACCTCAAACACTGAAGCCCAGTAGTAATCATAGCGACAGCGAAATTTGCTTCTGTTATTTGGATAAAACACATGCTTGGCTTTATAATTCAACAACCCAAGCTCACAAATCTTAGATGATCTAAGATCCACGCCTGAAAAACAAAGAAACAAAAACAACCCACTTTACACAATTCATAAAAACAAAAAACAAAATAAATAGATCAACAAAAACTCATTATCTAAAAAAAACATAACAAGACAAAACAAAGTATGAATTTAAGCTTAAAATCACAGGGGTAGCAGTAGGGAGAGGGAGAGACATACTACTGGAGAGTATCCTGCACTGAAATGGAAGAGAGGGGGGGGTTGTAATAGAAAAATGGCCCATGAGAATTGCTAAGAAACCTAATAATATTGACAAGAAAAGGAAGGCAAAGATTGGGAAAAGAAGAGCTGAGGTTAATCGAAAAGCTAGATACATGAAACCCTTTTTCCCATTTTCAGGGGTTTCTATTTCTAATTCCATCTCATCATCACTAACATCCATAACCACTGCTGTACTGTTACTTTTATTTGTGGGGAGGAAGAAGGAAGACAATCCTTTTTTTAGAGGGAAAGTAGTGACTGTGGGCTCATCAGAGTACAATACAATCACTCTACTCGATCTATATCCATAGTGGAAGGTTTTTGACAGGAAATTTTTTTTTTTTTTGGGTCATTGTGGCTTGTGGCCTCCACAGTAAAGTCAACCATTCGATTTTTTGTTTGAGAATTAAAAAAGTGTTTGCCAAAAGTACATAAATTATTTTTTATTTTTTCAATTGAATATTCAAATTACTGGGATTTTGTCATGCTTCCATCACTGTTCACCGTGAGCAGAATGGTATTGAAAGGTTGAAACTTCCCGACGGGCCCTGGTCCTCGGATCCTGAAGCTCTTTGAGTGGTTGCTGCTGATCATTCTCAAAGACTTTTTTTTTTGTGTGTGGTACAGAAAACATCTCTGCTTTGCCTCTTTTTATAATCACCCTAAACTTCCAGAGAATTTTATCTCTGATTTATCGCATGAAGTGTTGAAGTCTACGAGGATGGATACCAACCAATATTCTTTCATTGTTGATGATTTGTTGGTTCATACAGTTCAGGATGCTTTTGCTATTTGGTCTTTCCCTTCCTGATTTTATTACCAAGTTTCGTCCCTGTGATTTCTTACGTCTCCTTATACTACTAGTTAATTAATCTTCATTCGTGTGAGAGATTGATGAAAAAAGTGGTTTTGAATTCTTCAAATTCAAAGAAGTGTCAAAAATTAATTCCTATAAATCTTGAATTAATTTTATTATATTGAATCTTCTCATATTCATTGTTTTTGCAAATTCAATGAATTATCAGAAATTAATTCTAATTAATATTGGTTTAATTCTTTTCCATTGAGTCTTCTTGGATTTATTTATTGATTTTGCAAATTTAATGAATTGTTTAAATTAACTCTAATTAATTTTGAAATAATTCAACATCTCTAGCCTCCTCTGCAAATAAAGGTAAAGGTACTTATTCTTATTAGTAGGAAAGAAGTTGGAAAAAGGAATAAACAAATAAAAAATTATCACTTTCTAGTATGTAACATGTTTGCTTTTGTCCTTTCTTTTCTTTAGCTTGAGGTTTCATTGTTGTACAAAGAAAATTTAAATAAGTTTTCTAGTTCTTATAGACTTATACCTTGATTTAGAGTGAGCTCTTTCCAATGACTTTTTTTTCTTATAATCATTAGCAATGACTTTTTTTTCTCATCTTGGTTTTGAGATGAAATTTATAATTTTACAGGCAAACACTCTATCCTTGTCTTTCGTTTAATATTTTATATTCATATTTTTATTATTTTGTTAATATATTTAATTGATTTTACTAAACAATTTCCTCATCATAGCTTTTCCCTATTAAAAAAACACTATAACATAAGTTGATATTGTTTTTTTACACTTATTTTTTTATCATTTGACATTGTTTATTTTGAAAAATAGGCTTCATGATTTTCTTTGGATTTTTTCAATCATATTATCCCGATCTTGTGACCTAGACAACAGGTTTGGTCGGTTAACTCGACCATTTTTTGGGTTGTTTTTTATTTTATTTTTTTGATTTTATCCTTCAAGATTGGGTTCTTTTTAAAATTAAGTTTTATCACTTTTTCCCGTTTTACCTTCCATTAGATTATTCCATTTGCATGATCCTGCTCACGAGATTTGGTGGTCTTACCCGAGTTGCAGGTGTTTTATTTTTTTAGGCTTCTTGTTGTTCACTTCTTTTTTTTATCATTTTATATTTAGATTGTTGGGGATTTCTATTGTTTTTTTTTTAATTTGCTTTTTATGAGGTTAACCCAGCTTCATGATTCAGGTATAAGTTTGGCATGCTAGCTCAAGTTGACTCGAGGTGTTTTTTTTTAAAAAAATTCAATTTTATCTTTTAATATTGAATTATCTTGAAATTCGGCTTTGTGCTTCTTTTTTTTTAGAAGCATTCTATTTCTTTTGGTTTTGTTATTATTTTTTTTAAGATTTGATCTGTTTATTATCATTGATTTTTATTTTATATAATTAAATGAATGTTGATTTTTTTTCTTTTCTAAAATATATTTGCAATGTCCAAATATTGTTTTTTTACGTTATAAAAAAACCGATCCAACTCATGACAAAGTACGGGTTACCTATCTATTTTTCCATAGACGAGGTTTGTGTCGGATCCCCTCTCCTTTTATCCTTTTGTCTCGTGTATGGAGGAAATATCTCTACTTGTTGCTAAAAAGGTTACTCTAAAGAATGGCAGCTGATTCGGTGTTCTCGTAGTGACCCAACTATCTCTCATTTGTCATTTGTAGATGATGTTCTATTGTTTACTGAAGCCTCTATATCCAAGCTAAGGTGGGCAAGATGACTCTTGTTGATTTTTGGAGAACTTCTGGTTAGAAATAAATGAAATTAAATCTAAGTTTTATGCTGCCCCTTCTGTATCTCGTCGGAAACGTCAGCAAGTTCGATGTCATTTCTCCAATACAATGGAAGTATCTGGGCATTCCTTTGTTGCTTTCTTGAGTCACTAAGAACACTTTTGGTAATGTTTTGGAGAGAATTTCAGCTACTTTGTCTTCTTGGAAGGCTAAACTTGTCAATTTGGCTGGGAAGCACTTTGTCAGCTATTCCTATTTATGCTATGCATCTGCATGGCTGCCTCAATCAATTTGTGATGGTATTAACAAAATTGTTAGATCTTTTATTTGGTCTTCTGAGATGGATAATCGTGGCATCTCTTTTTGCTAAGCTAGGATTGTATTACTCAGTAGTCGGCGAGATGATGTTCTTGGAATTAATTCTAAGGGATCATGCATGAGCAGAATATTGCATTACTTGGAAAGTTGAGTTGAGATTTAATCCACAATTCTTCAAAATTATGGGCTTCTATTTTGCAAGCTAAGTACTTGAGGGGTAATGGACTGCGTTATTCTATTGTTTCTCCTTCAGTTTCATACGTCTGGAAGTCTATTTTTAAAGGCTTTCATAAGCTTAAGGATGAGAACGTCTGGCTGATTGGCAATAGGAAGGATGTCTCCATGTGGCTTGATAAATGGTGCATGGATGTTGTGCTTATCCAAATGGTGCCTGAGCTTCGAGACAGTGATGTTCATCTTTTAGTGGCTGATCTTATTCTCGAGATTGGGAGTTTAGCGTGCTTTGGACTCCTATTTCTCATTTTTGTTCGGGCGTGGATAATCTGACTTGGGATCCTGCTCTTAATGGGGAGTTTTTCTTCTAAATCTGCCTACCATAATTGGCTTTTTCATAACCCCAGTTTCACTATTGCAGCTACTAATAATATTATTTGGCTGTGGAAACTTAGAGTTCCTGAAAAGATGAAGTATTTTGTGTAACTCGTTTGTTATGATCGACTGCTGAGTAGTGACCTTCGTTTCCGTTGGCATATTGCGAGGATTCTGATATTTGTTATCGTTGTCATCATGTCAAGAAAACAGGGCTCCACATACCCCGCGATTGTTCCTCAGCTAGTTGGGAGGCCTTGTTTCCGGCCGTAGTGTTGGACTCTTTCTTTTGTGCGATTGGCTTCTCTATATTTTGAAGTCCATGCATTCTGCCTCCTTTGTTACTGTCTCTGGGTTATTTGGAAGTTTCTTCATGAGGAGATTATTCAGGGAAAAGTCCGCTCCGTCGTTAATCAATTGCAGTATGCTAGCCCTCTTCTGGTGTATTGAGATTCGGCTTTTGAGCATATAACTGATAATTTGGTTGGTGGCCCCGTCAGGATTGGTCAGGTGGGTCTCCTCGTGAGTTTCTTAAATTAAATTTAAATTGAGTGTAGATTCCAGTGCTCTTGGGAATCCAGGACCGGCTGGTTTTGGTGTTCTTCGGAGCCATAATGGTGTCTTTGGTTGTTCGGGCATGTTGAAACTCACCAAACAGAAAGTGCTTTAGCCCAGCAGTAGGTTGCTGCATAATGTTGTGCGCTAGTCAGAGAAGCTCCATTTTTTGCAAGGAAATCTGCACAACCGTTTCCCTCCCTAAGTGTATGACAAATGGTGCAATCTCAATCCTGCTTCAGGAAATCACCTACTATACAATCGTAGTAGGTGATTTCCATGATACAAGCCGATTAAGTAACCACTTCATTTCAATATTGGTGACATCATAATACTACTGCAGCAATATGAGTACGTTCTAGAATATCTAACAAAAGGCTTTCATAATCCATCTATACCTTAAAACCCAAAATTGCAATTGCATCGTTCAAAACATCAGAGCCTTCGACTCAAAACTCAAAAGTGCCCAATTATATGATACTCATGCAAGGCTACTCAACACTACTATCAGGTCGGCTGCAGCAAGATTATATTGATCATCATATATAGCATCACATTTTCAAAAAAGTTTGCCAACAGTATCGCACAACAGGCATTGAAATGATTGAGCAGTTTCTCAAAACAATGGTCTCAAACAGTGACTAGGTTGTAACAAAAAGTTCTGCAGAGTATTTGAACATCCCTCGTGTCTACTATCACCATATTCACCACACATCCTCCAATACATCCATGAGTCACACAAAGCAGCTCCAGGTCCCTAGCGATCCTATGAGGTTCTCAACTGCCCTCACTTTTCTCCAGAGCTGCAAGAGAGAATTTGTCAGCAATAACAACAATAAAAGTACACAAACGATAAAATTCAGGGGCACGTAGAGTTCTGGCATGTGATTTCAGCTAAAATTCAGTGTGGTAAACCAATGTACTGTCCCATTCTCTTGGTGTCAGCTACTAAAATATAAACTCCAACCAATTTGTGACATTTAGCAAAGCCCCACATTCAGCTAGTTATAATCGTAAAACTTTCAAATTATGACTCAAACCCTTTAAGATGGAGAGCTTAAGGTTAATTTTCAGAGGACTACAATTCGCTAATCTAGCATGGTCTACTCCAAAGAAAGTTTGTGAGATGCCTATATACCTACCATCTCAACCAAATAATTACAGTACCATCAGTGTGACCACAAAACAAAACCCGAGCACACATAGCACATATGAGAGGGTAGAGGTGGGGGAAAGAAGAGAGAGAAATTACTATTGTAGTTCAGAAGCTTCTCAATAAGGTCGACATGAGTCATGAGCATTCTTCTACAGCAATACCGAACCAACCCCAACGCATCAAGAGCATCTCTGCATGAAGAGCCAAGATATGATTTGATTGGACATGTCATCTATGAGTTTCAATTGATTAATTGGCATCCAACTTCATATGACTACCATTACGACTGTTAACTATCAGTTGGAAGCATTTCGGAAAGTTGTTGTGCAGTTCTTGTGCTAGTCACATCATAAATCACTAGATGAAACTCAGAATTATTTGAAAATCTTTATATTATAGAAATCTCATAAACCACACCCAAAATAACAGCATTTGATTTCTGAATTTTGCATCTTGCCCGAGTATTTAATAAGAGTCAACATGAAAGAAAAATAACGGGTAACTACTCACCCTTCAGTGTAATCAGCTTGGAGAAGATCAAGATACGTATCCCATTTGTTCCCAATCACCTAAAACCCAAACAAAACATCACCTTCCATGAAACATTAAATGCAACATCGCAGCATCAACCACTAAATAATAACCCCTTTTTTTGTTCATCAAAACAAACAGTTAAATTTAGGGAAGGACTTTTCTCCGCATATAAAAATGTTCTTAATGGAAAAGGTTTCTTTTGCGTTTCTCTCTCGGCAAAGGATCAAATCAGCTACAAAACCCTAGAACGAAAGATTAAGCCACCTCGTGATTAAATAAGATAAAGCAATAGTTTAAAAAAGCCAATACCTTGCCGCAAGTGAAACAACGAACTGGGATAATCATCTTTGGCTGTCTCTCTCACGACTAAGATAAGCCTGTGCTCGTGCTCGTGCTCGTGCTCGTGCTCGTGCTCGACTCCTGCGCTGTTCTGCTACTGCGTGTTTCCGTGGGAACTTGGATGGAAGGGAGGATTTTATAATAGTTCGCGTCTTCGAGTTTTTGGGCCTGGATTTGGGCCTTTAATAATTTGGATTGGAGGTCTGGCTTTGGGAATCGGTAAACTGTAGGTGTAATTTTGTTTTTGTTATTTGAATGCGTGAGTTTTTATTTTTTTAAAAAAAAAAAAACAAGGGATTTCATTATTATTATTATTATTACAGAACACTAAATCTCGTGGGTTTTTAATTGTACCAGTTTTAATTTTTTTTCTATCACAAATCATTATAAATTACAATAATTAAATTTTAAAAAAACTTTAATTTAATTCTTAAATTTTAATTTTTATATAATTAAGCTTTTTTAGCCTAAATTAGCAATTAATTACATTTTTTTCTAAAACAAAAAGATTAAATAGAAAACTAACATGTAAAAAGGGGTAAAATAGATTATGTCTTATAATTTTATTTGAAAAGTTCATTTTAATCTCTCATTTTTTTTGTTATTAAGTAATTTGTCCTTTAATTTTTTAAAATTCAGTTTTAATACCAAACTTTATTTCACTTATTTTTCAGATTTTTTTTGTGAGAAAAGAGAGAGGCTCGATGAATTCTGGTGTAGATAGAGAAATTCATCTTCTATGACGATTTTAGCCATCAAAATAGTCGATTTTGGTATCAATGGGTTCTACTTCATAGGATGAGTTTTACCCGAGTGTTTTTTTCTTTCTCCTTGCCCAGAAAGGTAGATTTGATTGGGGAAATACTTTTGGTTTTGGGTTGATTTTGGTTTTTTAAGCTATTTTTGTGGCTATGTATAGGTTTATTAAGATTTTTAGAATGTTTTCTAGGCGTTTTGGATCAATAATGGATTGAACAATAAGTTTTAAATTGAAAAAAAAAATTGCACCCTGATTTTTTTAGCAACCCCTGGTCGCCAGAATCTACAAAAGATAGATGATGTGTCGTTTATTGTATTTTAAGAAAAAAAAAAATTGTCTTTCACCTCTTTAAGAAATTAAAAAGAATAAGATAGACCCAGGCGCTCGGGCTAGGCTAAAAAGCGCACGTGCCTAGGTTGGTTTTTTTTAATGCCCATGCTCGGGTGGGTTAGGCTCTTTTTTTTCTTCCTTTTTTATTTTTGGTTTAAAAAAATAATTTGATATATTATTTTTTACTTTAGTTTATATTAAGTGTAAAACTAATAATGTTATAATAACCCTCTTTATAAAAGCTAGAATGGCCTGACGAGTTGACCTGGAGCTTGAACCGGTCTAAGTTTAAAAAAAATAGAGAGATGACCCAACTTGATCCGGTCAAAAACTCAAGTTGACTCGAGATAAAACACAAGTTAAAAACCCATTAATTTTTTTTTGAATTTTTTTTAATTAAAACATGGTTGTTTTGATTTAAAATAAAAATCTGGATCAAACTGGATGGATCCTCTTAACCCGTGACCCAAGCCTTATCATAGGTCAATTATCAAGTTAAGTTTTAAAGTTATAATAATAATCATTTTTATTTTTATATTAATCCTTCTAATTTATAACCCAGATTTTATATTGAATCGATCCTCAAATCACATTTTAAAATAATAATAATAATAATAATAATTTGTATCCCTGTGTTAAGGAAGTAAACAATCAATCCGACCCTTGCACAGCAAGCCCCCCGTGCATTCAAAAGCTACTAGCATGCCTGATAAGCTGAAAGGAGAGATTTAAGAGAGCAAATGTAAAACAGTTGCAAATTATTGCAAAAGGCATATAAATGAGAAGCAAATTGCACCCACACTGGAAAAAAAATTTTGTGAGCTGTTG
Source organism: Populus trichocarpa (assembly GCF_000002775.5). Classification (NCBI taxonomy): domain Eukaryota; kingdom Viridiplantae; phylum Streptophyta; class Magnoliopsida; order Malpighiales; family Salicaceae; genus Populus; species Populus trichocarpa. The sequence goes on along the minus strand of NC_037287.2, from coordinate 12,717,622 downwards.
TCTCCTATTCAACACATAATCTCGAGGAAAAAGTTTAGCAAGGACATGTCTCTGTGAAAGCCATCAATAACATGAGGGGAGGGGTGGGGTGGGGAGAAAGGGCAAACATTCACGGGGGAAAAGTCCGAAAGCATTGTTTTTACCTAAGTTTCCATGTGAGAGCAAAGCATTGGAAACTAAACAGGCTCAAATTTGCCAGGTGTTCACCAAGCAGAGCACAACACCAGATTAGCCATGATCAAGGCAGCGGTGAGGAAAAGAAAGTTTTAAAAAAGAAGAAAACAAAAGAGAAAAAGAACTGACATGGATCATCTCAAGAATAATGGCGAGCAGGAAATGACAGCACGTCGAGTATATTTTTGGAAACGCGGTTTAAATTGTGTTTTTAAAAAAATTAATTTTTTTTTTGTTAAAATTTAATATGGTTTGTATGTTTTGGATCGTTTTAATGTGCTAATATCAAAAATAATTTTTAAAAAATAAAAAAAAATCATTAATATATATTTCAGTACAAAAAATTATTTGAAAAAAAATTACTATCATACTGCCAATCACCCTGATATAAAGTTGATGCCAGGCAACATGGCACATCTCACGAATAAAGAAAAGAGGGAGAAAAGGTTGGTGAAAATTACAGGATTACTACTGCACAATATCCACAATGATTTCACTCTACAAGACACCATCCTATTTTAGCTTTTGTTACTAGATCAATCTCCCATGCTGTAGTGCAGATTATATCAATTATTTTTTTAATATAAAAAAAATATTAAAGAGTTCCTAATATATTTTCTAATAAAATAAATAATTATTAACTTAAAATATGATATGTATTGAATGGTATATTTTTTTTAATATTGATATGGCGATATAATGAATATTATTTACTCTTAAATACAGAGATAATGAACATATTAGATCGATTTGTATCAGCTTATCAAATTTACAACTCGTATCACAAGACCGCGATAACTCTATAAAAAGCAAATCAAGATAAATTATGAAGTCTAATTTCTAATCAATCTAATGTTGAAGAAAAAAATTAAATTAAAAAAGGAAAAACAAATTACTCGAGTTAACCTACCAAACTTGCAATTTAAATTATAAGATTAAGATAACCTCATACAAAGTAAACATAAAAAAATTACGAAGCTTAGTTTTCTATCAACCAAATGTTAGAAAAGTAAAAAAATTATCATTCAAAAAAGGACAAAAAAATTAACTAAAGTCAACTCAGGTTAATCCATTAAAATCCAAGACTTGAGTCATAAGATTAAGATAACCTTATAAAAAACAAGTAAAATAACTTACAAGATTTTATTTTTAACAGATTCAATGTTGAAGGTTAAAATCGAGAAAAAATAAATAGATCTATGAGACTGAAATAACTCTACATAAAACTTATTGAACAAATCATGAAGTTCAATTCCTAAACAACTTAATATTAAATTATGAAGTTAAAAAAAAAACAAAAATTGAGTTGTTGAATGGTAAAATTGAAAAAATACCTATATTCAATTAAAAAAGGACTTGAAAAAAATAAATCGAGTCAATCAAAGTCAACTTGCCAAACTTGTGATCCGAGTCATGAGATTAGGATAACCTTATAGAAAACAAATTTTAAAAAAATATGAGATTCATTTAAAAAATAATAAAAAAATAAATATGATCAACCTGTCGAATTCGTGACCCATGTCGAAAATTAGGATAACCCTATAGAATGTAAATAAAAAAATCATGAAATTCAAATTTTAACCAACTCAATATTGAAAGATGAAGTTGAAAAGAAAATCAATTAGAAAAGGTAAAAAGAAAACTGATTTAATCTGGGTTAACCCATTAAACTTACAATCGAAGTTATAAGACCGAGATGAGTTCATAGAAAGTAAATTGAAAAAAATAATAAAACATAATTTTCATAATAACTTAATATTAAAAAAAAATTAAAAAAGCACTATTATAATGAATGTTGATTTATGGTTTTGATAACAACAGTAATTTGCTCAAATAGAAATGTCTACCCCAGTATCAACCACATATGCACTATTACAGCGGTTTGCAGTGAGCCCAATCTGATCTTCTTCTTCTTCAAACTTTGCAGCTTCTTCTACTGAACTACTATGGGGTCTCTCTCAACCATAAATCCTGGAGGATTTCCATAAACCTTGTTTACGTGTTGTCAATTTCTTATTGCAATTACTCCAACCCCTGTTGAATTCAAGGTATAAAAAATTGAATTCAAGGGTTAGATTATAATACAATACGAGTTAGAGATCAAAGTGAAAAGAATTTAAGAATTCGAGGATCAAAGTGTAAAGAATGAAAAGGTTTTTTCCAAACCTTTGTTTCAAAACATCCGGTTGAAGTGTTAAAAGAATGATTTTGAATAAATATAGGGTTGAAACCTTAACCGAAATTCAATTTTATAATAAAAAATATTATATAAGAGAATTTTGTGTAATGACACAATTTTTTCAAACTCAAAAAAATAAATTTAAAGTACTATAACCGTATTTTTTAAGCCCGGCCCGGCGGGTTGACCCGGGGCTGGAATCGAGCCGGGTTAAAAAAAAATAGGAAAAGTCATGACCCGACCGACCTAGCGGGTTGACCCGGCAAAACCCGGTTGCAACCATTTGACTTTTTTTTTTTAACTAAAATGATGTCATTTTGAATTTTTTTTAAAATAGAGATTGACCTGGGCAACTCGGCGACCTGTCAAAACCTGAAATCCAGATCTTAAACCAGACCGGATTTAAAAACTATGACTATAATCACATCTATGGCAAGTTTTATTGTGTGTTTTATTTTACAAATTTCACTGTAAATAAAATAATAAAAGGAAGATGGTGAACTGGACCGAGTTCGATAACTCAAAGGAGCCCGTTAAAGGGAGACACTAACCGAACCCCGAAAATCATAACCGAAGCCCAGAAATTCCTACTCTTTTTTTTTTCTCATTTTTTTTCTCACAAGCTTATATATACCCCAATGCAAACCCTGAAAAACCCTACAGCCTTCGTCTCTCATTGACAGCTGCTCGTCTCTCTCTCTAACAGGTACTATCCCTTTGCATCTCCTAGCTTCTCCCCTTTAACTTCAGTTTCGATATTTCATTTTCTCACCGCTGTGCTGTTGAATTTATACGTTGTTCTTGTTGTTGTTTTTTTGTATTTTGCAAGTAACCCGATACTTGGGTAATCGTTGTCTCGTGTTCGGTCTGCTTTGCCAATGCATTGCTGGATCTGATGAGTCTTAAGCACTGTCTTACATTTGCTTACTTTTTGGGTTTTGTTTTTTCTTTCTGTAATCGTTTCTACTTGTTTGGCTGCTGAGAAAATGAAAGGTTAAAGAGATACAAAATAAACCATGATTTACTTCTTTTATTTGTGAATTTGTGCCTAGTTTGTTTTCTAACCAGCGGATAGCTGTTGGTTAGTGTACCTCGCACCAGAGTTATTAAGTCACTTTTTTAATGTCCGTGTTCTTTATCCTGCTGCTTTGGTTTTGATGCATGGCTTCTCTCGTCTAATAAAATCATGAGAAAAATGTTTGGAGAGATTTTAACTGACAGTGTCACCACAATATTTAAATTCTCAGTTCTTGAGATGAGCCCGTAATGCAAGAATGATTGAACTATTGCGTTCTAGGGACCTGGGCAGGTTGTTAGAATTTTAACTCTCTACTGATGAGCGTGGATGTGGCTGTAGTGATTATGAGTTATTTGTTGCTTTCTTGCCAGCCTGCTGTTGAATTTTTGTTTAGTTTCGTTTTTTAATCTATGAATGAATAGGAAGACATTTAATGGTTAACTTAAGTGACTATATAATTTTGTTTTAAGAAGCGTGATCATGGTGTTTCAGTAGAAACAAATTGAGATTATTGCTTGGTTGTATTATAGTTGCCTCAAGTTTTGCCTTTTTCATGTTATGTTGTTAACTTGATTCTTTCACTCGATTGCATCATACAGACAATGTCATGTCTCTAACTCTGTAAATCTTATGCTCTTTTAGGTAAGACATGGTTAAGCATAACAATGTTGTGCCCAATGGGCACTTCAAGAAGCACTGGCAAAACTATGTCAAGACATGGTTTAACCAACCAGCCCGAAAGACTCGCAGACGCATCGGTGAGCAGCTTCTATTTTACCTTTAATTGTAATGGATTACCCATCTCTGGTCCCTATTTATACATGTACTATACCTGTTGTTTCTGGGGTCCTTATTTGGAAGCACTTTATTAAAAATATTCATGTCTGTGTTATCTATGAAAACCATTTTCAGCTCGTCAGAAGAAGGCAGTCAAGATCTTTCCTCGGCCTACAGCTGGACCTCTTCGACCTATTGTACATGGCCAGACTTTGAAGTATAATATGAAAGTGAGAGCTGGTAGGGGGTTTTCTCTTGAAGAACTCAAGGTTAGTTGGTTTTCGTTTTCCTGATTCAGTCGGGTACTTGTTCATGTCCAATCATATTCGAGTCTCCAGAATGCTTAATTTGTTTTTTCTTAGCTATTAATTACATGCATTTGCTTAATACTCTATGTTAGGGTGTTTCTACTTTACACTTATATGGAGGCTGTGTTTATCTGTGCCTGGTTTCAGATTTGAACTTGAAGTGTTTCGTACTGACAGTAATTGGAGATGAACATGTGCTTGCATTAAATATTCATTGCACATTGCTTTGTGAGCAGGGATATGTAAATTTGTTTTAGGTCTTGCAAGAGTATTGGGAATGGTTTTCACTTTCCATGTAATATTGGATATCTGTGGTTCTGTGGCAACTATGGATACTTTTATTTAGTTATGCGAGATGAATAACCCATTTCTTTTTCCTTCTCCAGGCTGCTGGTATTCCAAAGAAACTTGCTCCTACAATAGGAATTGCAGTTGATCACCGTCGCAAGAATCGCTCCTTGGAGGGTATCCAGGCTAACATTCGGAGGCTGAACACCTACAAGGCCAAATTGGTTGTCTTCCCAAGACGGGCTCGCAAGTTGAAGGTATTTTCTTTGATATGCCGGCCTAATATGATGATTCTCTGTTTTTCTACTTTGAATTTCAATTTTATACATGTATTCTTGCAGGCTGGTGATTCTGCTCCTGAGGAGCTGGCAACCGCTACTCAAGTACAAGGACAGTTTATGCCTATTGTACGTGAGAAGGCGTCTGTGGAGCTTGTGAAGGTCACCGAGGAGATGAAGTCATTCAAGGCTTATGACAAGCTCCGTGCGGAGCGTACGAATGCCCGCCATGTTGGTGTTAGGCTGAAGAGGGCTGCAGAAGCCGAGAAGGAAGAGAAGAAGTAGAAGTTTGACCCTATCAAGTGGATTTTTGAGTGGCAAGTGGGATTTTTGTTGTTTCATCTTTACTTGTTTCCAACCTTTCGTCTCCACCATAACTGGCTTCAAATGCGCGCATTACACCTAAAAACCCAAAACAACATTTTGTTTTAGTGTGAACACTGTAGCACAAGACAAGATATATTACATCGTGTATGACAGACACTGTTCAAGACACAATGCTTTTTTTTTTTTTTTTTATTTCCATCATCGAACTTATTTCTTTTTTATTTCATTACTACAAGTCATGTCGACATCGTTTTAGTTGTTTCACAAAGCATATTATAAAAATTATGAATTGAATTAAGCGTCAAATTCATAAAATATATAATTAAAAAAAGTTTGAAAGAAAACTTCATTTGGAGAACCTTTCATTATCACGCAAAAAACTTCATTTTGTTCCCTCAAGCTTGCATTTACATATTTTCCTGGTAATTATTGTTTTAGAATTTTATATTTCATTACGTAACTTTATTTCTATTACATTTCTATTCATGAAGGGAAAGTTGAGAGAGTTGAGACTTGAGAGAGAAGAGAGAATGTTGCTAAGAACAAAATAATTTGAAAAAATCAACAAAAATAATTCTGAAAAAAACATACAAAATTTTAAAAAAAAAGACAATTTTGAAAAAAAAAGGAAAAAAAACATGTGGGGAAAGTTAAAGCTGAATTCTCAACCAGTTCAATATTAAAAAAAATCGACAAAGATAATTTTGGAAAAAAACATGTGGGGAAACACTGTAGCAAAACAAAAACCATGTGGGAAAACATTGTAACAATTCACAATGTTTTAAAGAAAAAAACTACGAAGCAAAATCGACAAAGACCATTTAAAAAAAAATTCATAAAAAAAAACCACATAAGAAAATATTGTAGTAATCCATAATGTTTTAAAGAAAAAAAATACAGAACTAAATTTTGAATTTTCAACCAGTTTCATATTAAAAAAAATCGACAAAAATAATTTTGAAAAAAAACACAAAAAAAACAATAAAAAAAAGACAATCTTAGAAAAAAAAACATGTAAAACCTAAAAAAAAAACAAAAAAAAGAAATACAAAAAAATAAAAAAAAAACATGTGACATGAAAAAAGTTACAATACTTTCCCATGTATTTTAGAGTATTATTAATATAATAAGTTCATTTAAGAGATTTAATAATCATCATTAACTGAACAATTAAATGTAGATTAACGAGATATAGACCGTATAGAATATGACTACTCTTTTTCCTAAAGTTGCATTTTTTTAATTTTCTTTTATAAAAAATAGAAAGAGGAAGTGACTTCTCACACTTTCACTGTCCACTTGACTTTAGTTGGTTTGAAATATAATATTTTTTTTTGTTTAAAAACACTCTTTAATCTTACACTTCGGGTACTTCAAAAATCTTAAAGATCAGAAAATTTGCAAAACCGAAGGGCTCTAGGCTTTCCCTCCCAAATAAATCCCGGCGCCTCTTCAACATTTTTATCCTCTCTAGGGTTTCCTATTCAAAACTTTCTCGCGAACCAAACGCCCAATTTCCTCTCGTTTTCTCTTCTTTCCCTCCTTTATCCCTTCACAAACACTCAATCTTACTATGAATCTGACGGAAGGAGCAATATCCAAGATAACGAGCGGAGGAGCCACCTCGGCCGAACTGAAGCCGACGCTGCAAGTGACAGATTTGAAGCAGGTGCAGACGAAGCAACCGCAACAGAGTGATCGGTTTCGGTTGGTTTTATCTGATGGGTCTCATTTGCAACAAGCTATGCTTGGGACTCAAATTAATCATTTGGTTAAAGACGGGAACTTGCGGATTGGTTCTATTGTTCAGTTGAATCAGTATACTTGTACTACCGTTCAAGGCCGCATGTAAGTTTGTTTCTTAAAGATTTTGTCTTAGTTTAAGGAAATAGAGAAAGATGTGTTTAAGGGGATTTGATAGAGATTGTTACTTGGATTGTTTATTCGAAGATTTTGGGTATAATTTATGTAATTTGGTAGTAGGTAAATTGCTTTTGTTTCTATTATTCTCGTGTCTTGCTCGTTGTGTGTAAAGTGTGCGCGTTAGTTTTGATATAGTGGCATTTTTTTTCGAAAGCTTTTGTGCGTGGGTGCTCGCCCATTTACTTGTAGAATCTTTATGAAAAAAAAAAAAAGAAGTTTTATGTACCCATCTTGAAGCTGAAATGATGATGACACTACTAGTTTTTGGAGCAATTAAACTCTGCTTCCCCTTTTGGTGCTACGTTGTGTTATTGCTGCTGAAGTTGTTTGTTCATTGAATCCAGGATTATTATTATTCTCGAATTGGCCCTGGTAGCTGAAGATTGTGAGTTGATTGGAAATCCTGTATCGGCTCAAAGATCTTCAGGGCCTTCACCATCACCGGTTGCTCAACCAGGAAACGTCAATGCAAGTCCTAAATCATTTGGTACCAACTCAGTTACTGGTGGTGTGGTTGGGAATCAAAATATGTCTGCAGCACCTGTACAAAGCCCTGAGATAAATCAGTTTCATAATACACCCCCTTCTAGCAATTATGGCCCAGGAAGGTTTGCTCCAACAAATGCTCCACCACTTTATCCGAAAGTAGAAGCTACTGCTGGATCAGTTCCATCAAGCGGGTTGTATGTTAATCAGAATGCAGGTTACCTTAACCCTAGACCAGAAATTTCACAGCCTCATATGGGAAGTTATTCCCGCCCCCCACAGTCAGCATATCAGCAACCGCCTCCAATGTACAGTAACAGAGGACCAGTTGCTAGGAATGAGGCTCCTCCAAGGATCATTCCAATAACAGCATTGAATCCATACCAGGGTAGGTGGACTATTAAGGCTAGGGTGACTGCAAAAGGAGAGCTCAGGCATTATAATAATACTCGTGGTGATGGTAAAGTTTTCTCCTTCGATCTTCTTGATTCTGATGGCGGAGAGATCAGAGTGACCTGCTTTAACCAGGTGGCTGACCAATTCTACCACCAGATTGAAGCTGGCAGGGTTTATTTGATTTCCAAGGGAAATTTAAAACCTGCTCAAAAGAATTTCAACCACCTTCGTCATGATCTAGAAATTTTCCTGGAGAGCACTTCAACCATACAGCCATGCTTTGAGGATGACAACACAATTCCAAAGCAGCAATTTCATTTCCGTCCCATTAGTGATGTTGAAGACATGGAGAACAATAGTGTTGTGGATGTAATTGGGGTGGTAACATCCATTGCTCCCACTACTTCGTTAATGAGAAAAAATGGGACAGAAACTCAGAAGAGAACCCTCCAATTGAAGGATATGTCTGGTCGAAGTGTTGAATTAACCCTCTGGGGAAATTTCTGCAATGCTGAGGGTCAAAGGCTACAACACATCTGTGATTCAGGAGGTTTCCCTGTTCTTGCTGTCAAATCAGGTAGAATCAGTGAATTTAGTGGGAAGGCAGTGGGGACTATATCTACAAGTCAGCTATTTATAGAACCAGATTCTCCAGAGGCTAACAGGCTAAAGGAATGGTTTGACAGAGATGGGAGGAACACTCCTTCTCTTTCAATTTCTAGGGAAACTTCAACTTTGGGTAGGTCAGATGTCATGAAGACTATTTCTCAAATAAAGGATGAGAGGCTAGGAACATCTGAGAAGCCTGATTGGATCACTGTCCCTGCGACTGTTATATATGTTAAGTCTGACAATTTCTGCTATACAGCTTGCCCCATCATGTCAGGGGAACGGCCATGCAATAAAAAAGTCACCAATAATGGAGATGGGAAGTGGCGGTGTGAAAAGTGTGATCAATCTGTGGATGAATGTGACTACAGATATATACTCCAGTTTCAGATACAGGACCATACTGGCATATCATGGGTGACTGCATTCCAGGAATGTGGTGAGGAGATAATGGGTATATCTGCAAAAGATTTGCATTATTTGAAGCATGAACAGCAAGATGATGAGGGATTTTCAAAAGTACTTCGCCAGGTTCTGTTTAGTAGATATGTATTCAAGTTAAAAGTGAAGGAGGAAACTTTCAGTGATGAACAGCGTGTAAAGTCTACTGTTGTCAAATCAGAAAAGGTGAATTATTCATCTCAGTCCAGGCTTCTTCTGGATATGATGGAGAAGTTTAAATCAGGGAATGATACTTCTTTTGCCTGCAAAGCAGAATCTAGTTACCATAACCCTGGTGTGAATAATGCTGTAATTGGAAATTTTGGAAGCAGACAAGCTGGACCACCAGGATCAAACCCTGTGGGGAGCACCAGCTATACTGGTAATGTCGGGTTACCAGCAAATCAATTGGGCCAGTATGGAAACCAGCAAAACCCTATGTTCCCCATGCAAAGTTCTTCCGGTGCTTATCGAAGCTGCAACAGCTGTGGGGCCACCAGTCATAGCTCAGCAAATTGCCCAAGTATGGTGAATGCTCCGGGGCAGTCTATGGGAGGGAGCTATGCCAATAGAACTTCTCAGGGGGGCACTGGTGAATGCTATAAATGCCATCAAGTTGGGCACTGGGCAAGAGACTGCCCTGGGTTAAGCAGCTCTGGCAAAATGGGAGGTATTTCAAAGCAACATGTGGGTGGTTTCTGAGATTACCTGGAAATTAAGCAGCAGAAGTATGTGCTACAAATGTTGAATGCCTTTTGAGATGTTATCTAGTAGGTGATGGGATTTAGCTTGTTTAATATCGTAAAGGTTGTGGTTTCTGTGCATCTTTAGTCTGTACAGAATTTGGTTCATCAATGAATTTGCAAGGGATGTCATGAATTTTAGCTTCATCATCTATCTTGAAGCTGAATGTTTTGTTTGTTTCTTATTTTCATAAATAGTGGTCCCTGTATTAATTCTTGCTTGTTTATATGTTTCTGAATTTTTTATTTCTTCTAAATTTACTCTGTATTCTTGCATGTTCTCGTTCTATTCTTGTTAAATGGAAAGTAGCTTGCATGTCTTATAAGCCAGCTCATGTTAAACCCTAGAGTTAGGTCGCCGGTACATTGTTCCCTTGCTACTTGCACAACAGGGAATCAAATTGCTTTGTGTGGATATCCAACTTGTTCACCACACATTGTCAAATTGGGGTTGGATACTAGAAATCAATTTTTCTATCTGATCATGACAATTTTCCTTGTTTTCTCATCATATCCTTTGCGTTACTTTGCAGCTCATAGATTGCTCAACTTCAATTCATTGCCTGTCCTGGAACTTTTCGTCCAATATGTGAAGTGTTTATTGCTTTGACTCAATATAATTAGGGAGAGGGATGTTAGCTTCTAATCATTACATGACAATCGACCTCTTTGAAAGATGGAAGTGCCAAATTGCCATTCGCAAAGAATAGAATGCTAACGATTAATGGTATATTATCTGGATTTGAGATTCCAGGAATAATTTTGGAGAATAATTTGGAAGCGACAATACAAGGATTGTGGATGACACATTGTGGAATCAAAATTCTGATAGCAGATTGCCGGGAATTTGACTAGAATGGGATGAGGTGTCTCCGGTCATTTCTGCAGTTCACAGCTACGACGGCGAGGCATAAGGCAAGTTTGGATGTGAACAAGGTAAAACAGGTCAATAGTGTACAACAGGGAACGTCTGTAATCACAATGATGATGAGGACATCTCTTGGGTTTTACTTGGGCAGTGTCCTTATATAAATGTGTTTACTTAAAAAAATAATTTGATTGTATATTAATTGTAAAATATACTAAAATTATTTAGTGTTTCACTCTACGGTCCACGGTGAAACGTGAAGTTTTTTTTTAAAATTTTTTTTTCTGTTTTTATTTGTTTTTTATGCCTTTAAAGGTTTTTTTTTTTGTTTTTTTTTGTGTTTTTTTCTTCTTTTAATGAATTTTTTTATTTAATTTAGTTTGTTAATGTTAATTTTTTTTAATTTAGTTATCAGACTTTCATGACACGATCCCGGGTTTGACAGGTTAACCTGACTTGACAAGTTAACCCGGAATTTTTTTTGCTTTTTTTCTTTTTAATTAATTTTTTTTTGTTTAGTTTAGTTTGTTAATGTTAAATTTTTTTCTATTTAATTATCAGACTTTCATGACACGTATCCCGGGCTTGACGGGTTAACCCAGTTAATTCTAGGTTAAGCCGTCAATTTTTTTTTCTATTTAGTTATCAAACTTTCATGACGCGGATCCCAGGTTTGACGGGTTAACCTGATTTGAAGGGTTAACCCAGTTAATTCAAATTTTTTTCTTTTTTTTTATTAGTTTTTTTTTTCTATTGGTTTTTTTTTCTTTGGTTTTTTTCTTTTTAATTAATCTATTTAATTATCACACTTTTATGGCACGACCTTATAGCCAGACCCACATCCAATGCTCTTGAGTCCGGTGTTGCATCCAGACTCACTTAAACTTAAATCATGTAAGTTTAATATTATTATTGATATTATAAATATTATTTTTAGGTCAAGCGTTGCAGCCAAACCCAAGATTCTTGGGTATGACTTTGCAGAAAGACCTAACACTTTTAAATTTTAATTTTTTTATGTTAAAAAAATTAACCCGCGCGATGCCGCGGATCATGTAACTAGTATATATATATACGTTGTAGATAATTTTGAAATAAATTTTTATATTTTAAAATAAACAAAAAAATCATATATCTTACTATCACTCCTTTGAAGCATTCATCAAAACTACCCTCCCTTCGCTTATTCAAAAGTGTTTCAAATAGTATTTTATAAAAATATAAATTTTTTTTGTTTAAATTTTTAAATAATTTTAGTATGTTGATATTAAAAATATTTTTAAAAAATAAAAAGAATTATTTTTATATATTTTCAAATATAATGTACGTTAAAAAGCAACTATTATAATTTTTTTAATATTTTTTTATGATTTTAATGTCATAATATAAAAAAAATATTAAAAAATATGAATTTAATATATTTTCAATTAAAATAACCCCTTTAAAAATCACCTATACTAAACAAACACAAGCAACCAACTGTTAAGGCAACTTGTACCAAAATAAAAGGTTAAAAAAAGAGTGCATCAGTTAATTAAAAGAGTGGGTGAAATTAATAGTTTAAAAGATAGCTTATGCATTCAATATTTCATAGCAAACTTAGAATGAGAATGGAACTGCAGTCCACTGTGTTATGGCTCCTGGCATTAAAAAAGATAGATCAAGAAATCAGATTTTCACTTTCTAATATTCAGAAGAGGCCATTTGTGCATTTATCAAAACGTCTACACTATTTCTTTAGAGATGTCGATCAAGCATTTAACCCTAGACTAAAACCAGGAGTGAATGCCTAAAGAAGTTGAAAGGTCTGAAGAACCATTTTGAAATGCCCCCCCACCAGCAGGCAAGCTCCCGGGCATGCCAGATCTCAAAAGAACGATCCTGTACACGGCAGAATTCCCTGCCAGTTGCTTCGTTGTTCACTGTAGGTTTTCTTCCATCTGAAGCCATGAGGTAGCAGGTGCTGTTTTTCCTCCGCCTCCATCTCTAACTCATCAGGCCACTTCCAGTACCAGGTCTGCCTTAACGATAGATTCTTTTGACGTAATTCTTAAAATTCAGGTTCAGTATGTCCATGAAGCTGAGACAAGCTTAATGCAAACACCACATCATGACTTCAGCACACATGCGAGGGATGAAAAGAAGCTAAAGTCACAAATGCGCGCGCCTGTGCATCCAGATAATTGCCCAGCTGCTGGAGAGATTAAAATGGTTTCACCAGAATTCATCTGTGATGTTGCCACACCTACGCTTCCCACGAGCTCCATGGTTGCCCGCAGCGAAGCGCATACACCTCCATCTCGTCAACAAAAACTCTAAGCTGCATAGCAGAAACCCTGTAGTAGGCATCGTGGACACACTAAATTCACTATTCATTGCTACATTGCAATGAATATTGTGCCGGAGGGAGTTAGGTTTTTTTTGCATGCCAAATTAATCATTTATAATTTGACCGGAGGTATATGTGATTTTTTCATTTTGCATGAACAATTAAATTACTTTATTAAAATTACCCTCCACATCAAAAAATTTAAATTATAATTTGAGGGTATTGAAGCCTTTTACTTTTTAAATACAGTCGAAAGATATATTTGTCCTCTTGGAATAAAAATAAGATCAAACATACATTCAACGTTCTTTTATCTTTGCACAATTTTATTTTATTTTGTTAATTTCAGAACCGTCAAGCTAATTTGATATTTTTAAGTTATTTAATAAATATTAAAATTAAAAAATTAGTGGTATGTGTGCAGTGTCTAAAAACCACCAAATATCATTTGGACACGTGTGCAGTGTCTTCCAGTATCCAAAACTTATTCTTTCAGTGTGTTGTTAGAAGCTACACCACATGCTTTTAATTTATGTTTCAATTAATATCTATTCTCTATAATTTTTTATTTTGCTTATTTAGCATTCTTTTGAATAGAGGCTTTTAATAAATTATTTTTTATATATTTAATTCTTGAAGATATAATTCTAATTCATGTATATATATTTTTTAATGTTTTATTTAGGTGAGATTTGTTTTTAATAATAAAAAATAATTATTTTCAGATAATATTTCTAACACGTGGAACCTTATAAATATTTTTTATTTTTATTTTTTTATTCAATTTCGTGTGAATATCTATTTTTATTATTGTTTGGTTGAATAAAAAATTAATTTTAATAGACAAATTTAGTAAAGAAAGTTGATAAATATCCCATATTACTAGATTAAATATCTTAATCTATATTTATTTTAATTATTTTAATTTTATTTTAATTATTAATGATAACTTTTTTCTATTTATTTATACAGAAAAAAAAACTTCAATTCATTTAATTAAATAATTGCATTAATGTTTTTGTGTGTACAAGAAGAAGGGGTCTAGGCATGTGGAGAAAGAAATAGTTTTTTTGCCTCTATTTTTCTGTCTTGTACTGTCTCGTCTGTGTTGTCACATCGCTTGTGCTTTGGGCATCATTTCCGAACCCAAAGCAATGAGTTGAGGCTTTCACGAGTGAACAAAAAGCTGGCAGTTGATGAATTATTGAGGCTTGGCTGGCTCACATGGAGTGCCCAAGACATAAATGTGGAGATTGTTTGTTGGTGCCACGTTCCATCTGTTCAACGTGAAGGGACAACGTTTTAATAAATGTTACAAAGCAAGCACACCGCCTTCTCTTTTGTTCCTAACAACGCCGTGTTGATCTCAGAATCTACAGTTCAACGCCATCTCCTCCCTGTTTAGAGCCTTTGATTGCACGTCTGGAGATCCCCAAAATCATGTCTTGTCTTTGAATAATTGACATTACATCATGATGGATCGATCTTGCAAAATTAATTAGTCGGTAGTAGTGGTTTGCACTTTACAGTCCAGTGTTGTGATGAGCGTCAGGTTAAAAAATAAAAAATAAAAAAAATGAAGGTTATAAAAATATAATTATTTTATATTTTTATTAAATTTGGTATGGATAAATTTTAAAAGTTTAAAATTAAATTGTATAAGGGTTATCATAATATATTCTTATCGACTTAGCTAACTTAAAAGCATCCTATCCAACTAATAAAAAAAGTTAAAAGATGAAATTAAGAAAAAATAATGAAGTTGACATAAATATTTTTTTTTTATTCGAGGAAACCTCGTCCCCTGAAAAACGCACTTTGTGGGCCCAGATGAGCGAGTAAAACCCCGGCTGTCCCAGGCTCTTACAAGAGGTGCACGCCCTAACTCGAACTCGAGACCTACTGTGCAGATCTCAAGCCCTTTGCCATCACGCTACGCCTCTTAGGGATAAAAAAAAAAATACTACCGACCCAACTTCTTGTCTAGCCCTGATTTAAAATTAAACCATGTGAAAGTTGTCTCGACATGACCAAGTTGACTTGACTAGTCCGAAAATAATCTGACTCATTGATAAAAAAAAAAATCAGAAAGAAATCCTCCTAAAAAAAGAATAAAATTGACAAAAAAACTTATCGACTCAACTTCCTACTTGGCTCGAGTTTAAAAGTAAATCATATATGAGTTGTCTTGACTAATCAAAAAATAATCTGACTGTTTGATTAAAAAAAATTTCTAAAAGAAATCCTCCTGAAAAAAGAGAGGATGAAATTGACAAAAAAAACATATTAACTGAACTTCTTACTTAGTTCGAGTTTAAAAATAAATCATAAGAGATAGGGGTGAGTAAAAAAACCGAGAAAACCGGAAAAAAATAACTGAAAAAACTAAACCGTGAAAAAAAACCGATTAAAATTTTGAAAAAACCAGCCGGTTCGGTTTTGGTTTTATAAGCCTAAAACCGAACCGAACCCAAACCGGAAAAAAACCGAGTCAGAACTGAGTCAAACCAAAAAAACCGAGACAAAGTGGAAAAACATAGCCAAACTGAACCGAAAATGATCACTCCTGATATAAGAGTTGTCTTGACGTGATCCAGTTGACTTGATGAATTTAAAGATAACTCATATTACTGATAAAGTAAGTTTAAGAATGAATTTAATAAGAAAGAAAGATAAGATAAACAAAAAACAAAATAGAGTTAAGAATGGTCTTTACCAACTTAATGATCTATCAAAGTGTTTTGTTCCTCTAGGTGGTGGCCCAGTGGTAAGATTTTGGGACCAAGAGGTTTGCTCTCTCTGTGGTTTCAGGTTCGAGCCCTGTGGTTGCTCATATGATGGCCACTGGAGGCTTACATGGTCGTTAACTTCAGGGCCCGTGGGATTAGTCGAGGTGCGCGCAAGCTGGCCCGAACACCTACGTTAAACTAAAAAAAAGTGTTTTGTTCCTCGCATCTTCTTTGTTATATGTTTCACTTCTAAAATCTTGTATCATTATCTTGGTCATCTTCATTATTATTTCTTTCTCAAATTTTATCTATCAAGTCCTGTCTGGTTACAGGATCTGTATTTTTGAATTGTAGTGCATGTAGTTCAGAAAAATCTAAGGTAAACTCATTTATCTTTGTCTAAACCTGAAAAAAAAATGAGAATTATAAGATAATGTATTTAGTTAAAATTTGATAATAATTGGATTGTATATCCTTTAGGAAAATGTATTTAATTAAAAGTAATGAAGCAGTAATTATAAGAAAAAATGAGAATGAAGATAAAAAGTCAACATATTTTTATTAGGTGAGAATAAAAATAAGAAATAAGAATGAAATTTCTTTTTTTTTAATTAAAAATGATATATTATTAAAATAAATATATAAAACTATTTTGATTGTATGACCTCTACTACTATCATCAATATCTTTTTTTGTTGGAAATCTATTTAATTAACATGATTTAAACAAATTATGGATGAATAAGGAACTAATTCCAAAAAATCCTTGGTTTTTCTACATTTAATTCTTAATTTATAGTGGCTAATCAAGGATTTATAATGGTAGAAATTAATTCTTATTAATTATTTAACCTTTTAACTTCCAAAATTCATTATAAAAAATAAAGTGAAGGAAGAGTTTAGAACTTGATTTTGTTAGATTTTTAAATACTCTTCATCGGCTCATATTTTAGTATTTTTTTCTCATTTTAACCTTTGATTTTTCTTCTAAATCTAGAGTTTAGGTTCATTTTGTAAGGAATGCTTGAGTTTTATATTCTTTTGTTCAAATATCTTGTTTAGATGTTCATCTAAACTAAGATGATGTTTGAATCTTGGGAGGTTGCAAATATCATATCTGTACAATTGAGGAGCAATAAAGCTTTAATGATAAATAATTCATCATTGATAACAACAAAAATTTTGTTACTTTAAAGTGTTTCAATAAGTAAGTAACCTTATATGATTTAATATATATATATATATATATATATATATATATATATATATATTACTAGTATGCATCTAGAACTTTGAATTAATATCAATTACAAGTTTGATTATATGCTTAGTATGCATGCTAGAATTATATTATTGTTTTTATATTGAAAGCATGTTTGTCATTAGTTATGCTTTTACATGCTTATAGTTTTAAACATGCATGAACTCTATGATTTTGATAAACATCTTTTATTTAACGTGTCTTTATGATAATAAATTAAATATCTTTGTTCATTAGTCTAATATATATTTACAACTTTCATTATTATAACCATCATCGTTTGTTATAAGTACAACCATCATTATCAACATCCGCGAAACTAATTATTTTATTTAAAAAAATATACAATTGTTATATATGATTTTCATATAAATAACCATTATTATAATAATAATTATTATCACAATTATTTTTACTGCTCATTACCATCTCCACAACAACAAACAAATATCTTCACGCCACCCAATCTTTATCTTTAACATCACAAATATCATACTATAAAATCTTATAGACATTGTTGTTGTTACAACTCTACACCATTACAATCATCTTTTTCATCGTTATTAAGTGTTTTTTTGTAATTATTCTTTTTTATTTTAAAAACTTTGATGTTAAGAAATTAAAATTTTATATATATTCTTAATAACTATCCAAACAAACATACCAACGTAGAATTAAAATATCATTCTAATTTGTTATTTTCATCTTGATTCATTAATTCTTTGTCGTCTCCAATCCAAATGCCACCCAAGAACTTGTTGCAACTGACTATGAAATGAATCAGACGTGGAAATAAAAAAAAGGAAAAAGAAAATCACTCCCAAGATTCCATTGGCTAGTTTTTGAAGTGTGGAATGTTGCGGCAATAAAGGGGTTTCCTCTCCAAGAAGTTCGTGGGAGGGGAGCATGGTCCGGTACAAGAACTAGTTAAAAATGGCGGTGCTGACAAATGAATGTAATGACGAGAAACAGGGGAACTGCTTCTTGTTTTATTTATAATAACAGCAGTCAAGAGCCCTGCGTACGATGTGATTTCATGTTTGCTGCCAGCTGTCTCTCAACCCACGTTCTCTTACCAGAGATTGGGAAATAAAAATTAATGCCGCCTCCCTCCCTTACAAATACCACCGAAAGATTTAGTATTAGGCATTAGACAGGGGCCATGCTACATCGCGAGGGGATCTATTTTTTTTTTAATATAAAAAAAATAATGCTACTACAACATAAGTGAGAAATTAAATAATATAAAACCATCTAGATGGTGGTACAGTGGTAAGAATTTGAGATTAAGAGGTTTACTCTTTCTGTGGTCTCAGGTTCAAACCCTGTGGTTGTTTATATGATGGCCACTGGAGGCTTACATGGTCGTTAACTTCAGGGCCCGTGAGATTAGTCGAGGTGCGCGCAAGTTGAACCGGACACCCATGTTAAACTAAAAAAAAAAAAATATGAACAAAAATAATTTACAACATAAAAGATGTAAAAAAAAAATCTGACTCGAGCCCATCTAAATTAATATGTTAAATTTAGGACTTGACCATAAAAGATGTAAAAATAATTTACAGCATAAAAGCTCTTTGATGTAAATTCAACAAGTTTTACGTATAAGTGTAATATAACCTTTACATTGTTTCTTTTAAAATGTAAAAAAAGTAAATTGTTATAGAGTAACTTTTAAAATTATTTTGTTTTTTTAAAATGTTTTTTATTAAAATATATATTAAAATAATATTTTTTTAAAAAAATATTTTTGATACTATCACATCAAAACTATCCAAAAATATAAAAATAAATTAGTTTTAAAGAAGAAAAAAAATTGGAACCTATTCCAAATGATCCAAAATGCCAAGATTGTATATTCTCTCTTCGCAAAAATTTTTACAACGCTGTAATTAAAATCTCGGAAATGAAATTTGAAAAACACAGCTGTAGGTAGCTATATTGTTCCCAAGCAATTTACCAGGGTTTTATTTTGGATTCTGCAGATAATTAAGTAATTAACAACTGAAACCATAAGGATTTAGTGTGATGGCGCATAGTCCCTTCCAGATCCTCCTGTGAAACCCAAGTAAATTTATTATGTCAGATAAACACATGCTGTGTTAACCTGAATGAACCCAGCTAACACATTAATTAAAGACTATCACAAGTGTTATGATTGTCTACCATGCATGCCTCGCACATGATTAGCAATTTCTTAATTTTTATTTGGAATGTTCAACATGATCAGCAGGTTGGTTGAATCCATTACAGATAGTTTAGCTAAAAGCACATAATCTCTTAGATATAACAATATGGAAAACAAATTCATAAGGGTAATTTTATTCGTCCCTTGTTCATAGACAAGGCATCATTAATCTCAGTTGATGGCAAATAGGAAACTGTGTCCAAAATGCGTGTAATTCAGGGTCGTGTGAGAAATCATTCGGGTCTTGTCTCTTACCTTTTCCCCTTGTGACTCTGATGATGAAAGATTTACAGCCAAGTATATTCTAGTCATTAGAGAGAGAGAGGGGGGGGGGGGGCATGAAATTATTTAAAGAAGAGAATAAAAATTATATAAAATAAAATAAAAGACAGGAGAGAAGGAGACACAGGACAGACAGCTGGGAAAGGAACAGGAAGCAAGTAGTAGAGACTTTTATTTAAGGTTTTGCAGATGGATAGGAAAATAGATATCTGTGTGTGCCTGCTTCTGCGTGGGTGAGGTTTTGAGGCTAAGGCATCTGTAGTTATAACCATTATACCTGCCTCCCCCTTCTTTCTCTCATCTGTTTAGAAAGAGAGATCTCAGTTCCAACATCCTTTATCTATCTATTCAGTTTTTGTAGCGTACAGGTGGGAAATTAAGGTACAGTAATGCAGCATTGTTAGTAATTAGTACCCACTTGATCCTCTCTGTCTATGTTTTTGTCATTCTTGTTGTGTTGCCTGTCTCTTTACCACCGTGCTCAGTTATTCTCTGCTTGTACTTTCCTTTCTCTGACAGATAGGGATCTATCCTTATCACTTATATGTGCTGCACATATTGTTTCTTCTTCTTCTTCTTCTTCTTCTTCTTCTCTGTTTTCTGCAATTCAGATCTGTTTTTTTTTCCTTTCTTTCTGGGTATCCTGTATATTTTCTTGATTTGCTTTTTTTTAGGCTTGTATATCGTTACCACCTTTTGAGTTACTCCTTTTTCTTTTTTGTATTGTAAGCATTGCTTCACTCCATCGCTGTTCCTTCTTCTGCTTCTCTGACATTTTTATGGTTTAATCACTGATCTTTCTCTCTTTGTTTTTTTTTTCGTGACAAAAGATTGATGACATTCATGCTGGAACTATATGTTCTTTTGCTTTTTTGATTGACTGGTGAATAAGTGCTTTTTTTCTTAATAGTACTACGAGTAGTAGCCATTGATGACACCTGAGAAATGAAGAAAGCAGCTGATCGGAACAAAGTGAATCATGGAAAAACATTTCTTGGGTTTCAAGGAAATCATTAAAATTACTTGGTGGTTTATTGTTCTTTTCCTCTATTATTTGCTTTTTGCTTTTTCAATAATTTGGTGTAAGATCCAGTGGTTTGCCTTTCGATGTAGTGGACAGAGAGAGAAGAATGATACGTAATTAGGACCGATGGGGTTTGATAGAATGGGGTCCCAATATCATGTGAGAAATATCAAAAGTAAAAGTAGCATGGACAGTGAAAAATAACATGTCGGTATTTGCTATCAGATCTTGTACTACCAGTCTGTATCCCTTCTCCAGCACCACCAATCAACCTTTACATGTGTATTAATTACTGATTCTTTTTTGGAACTTATTCACCAGTCATTGGTTCTGCATATATAAGCTGGATCTGTCTTAAAGACCGAGGCTTGTTGCATTGATCCATTCAATTTTGCTAGTTTAGTGTTTGCCGGCTGGAAGAATCAGCTTATAAGGGTGTGCTTCTTTGCTTTATTTTGATTGATTTTTCATTTGGAGTTCTTCTTTCTGGCATTGCTTTGAAGTGTCCAAATTCATATGTTGATCTGCCTGAAATCTCTACTTAATTGTGATCTGCAGGATCTTCTTAATGCCTCATACTAATGCTTATGGAGAAATGAAAACTTTGTTGTTTAATCACTCCATTACTATATTGTTGTTGCATTCTCTAATTAATGATCCTTAGTTTTACAGATGAGATAACTTAGGAATAGGATTAGAAACTCATAATGCTACACCCTTATTTGTGCTCATACTCAAAGAAACTGGTTGAATTTTCTCAATGTTGAGGTGGGAGGGATTGACATTAGCTTTATAAGACATTGCGGCTTACAATTTGCCTATTGTTTGCAAGTAGCTGTTCGTTTGCGGAATCATGAAGCATAAAGATGGAAAACCAGGGTCCCATCCTGATAAAAACTCCAGGGCTTTTCCCATGGCGATGATGTTTGTGGTACTCTGTGGGCTTTCATTCTATCTTGGTGGAATTTTCTGTTCTGAGAGAGATAAAATTGAGGTCAAGGACGTGGCAAAGGTGGTCTCCTCACCCAAGGAATCGTCAGTTGCTCCTCTCCAAATTAAATCCACTGCATTTCCTGAATGCAGCAGCGACTATCAAGACTACACTCCATGCACGGATCCAAGGGTATTTACATAATTATTTATTACATGGTGCAAAATCTATTAGACGGTTATAAAGTGAAAATTGAGATATCGATGATGTATGTCTATTGCACAGAGGTGGAAGAAATATGGTAATCATCGGCTTACTTTCATGGAACGCCACTGTCCTCCGGTTTTTGAAAGGAAGGAATGCTTAGTTCCACCACCGGAAGGGTATAAGCCTCCAATCACATGGCCAAAGAGCAGGGATCAATGTTGGTACAGGTATTACGATCCGTTTCTGATACTTTTTTTGTCATTTCACAGGATCTTTTTTAGGCCGAATTCTAGGTTCAAAATCCAGTGCTTGTCAGGTATTAGCTGGAATGCTAGGTTGAAAATGCTTGTTTCACTTATTTTACCTTGTGGACCTGGCTTCAGGAATGTACCATATGATTGGATTAACAAGCAGAAATCTAACCAGAACTGGCTGAGAAAAGAGGGGGAGAAGTTCCTCTTTCCTGGTGGGGGCACTATGTTTCCCAGAGGAGTGGGTGCCTATGTTGATCTGATGCAAGATCTTATCCCTGAAATGAAAGATGGGACCATTCGCACTGCCATTGATACTGGGTGTGGGGTGAGTTGCACTTTTAATCTCACCCTCGTTTCTGGAATTACTCATGAAAGAAACAGCGAAACTTAAACCACCAGAATCCATGTTGCATGAGGAATGGTACTGCCATTCATATTTAGGCTATTTGTCTCTTTGGAATTCTGTTGCCTAATCCACTCAGTTATTTTTATTTCTAGGTTGCTAGCTGGGGAGGTGATCTATTAGATCGCGGGATTCTAACTGTTTCTCTTGCCCCAAGAGATAACCATGAGGCTCAAGTCCAGTTTGCATTAGAACGTGGAATTCCTGCAATTCTCGGCATCATTTCCACACAAAGACTTCCCTTCCCATCAAATGCATTCGATATGGCTCATTGCTCCAGATGTCTTATCCCATGGACAGAATTTGGTTAGTCTTGATTTTAACCCTTTCCTGCTCTCAGTTTGTGTGGGAGGTAAAAGATTATGTGCTCTAATTATTTGCATTTGTTAATTGCTGAAATCTTCATAGGGTTCTTCATTTTCTGATTTTAGAAAGGCTTTTGAAATTCAGTGTGGGATGGGCACCACCAACTAGTTGACTTCTTTTATTAGCACAACGATTAGTTCATGCTGTTCATTTTCCTCACCTCTGTCTTCCTATTATAGTTGCATATTGTATTACTACTTGCTGCTTTTCTCAAGAACAGAATTTTGTTGCTTTCAGGTGGAATTTATCTTCTGGAAGTTCACCGTATTCTCCGTCCCGGTGGCTTCTGGGTTCTGTCTGGTCCTCCTGTTAACTATGAAAACCATTGGCGAGGCTGGAATACTACTGTGGAAGAGCAGAAATCTGATTATGAAAAGTTGCAAGAACTGCTGACTTCGATGTGCTTCAAATTGTATGACAAAAAGGATGACATTGCTGTGTGGCAGAAAGCTTCAGATAATAGTTGCTACAGCAAACTTACCTATCCCGATGCCTACCCACCTAAGTGCGATGATAGCCTTGAACCAGATTCAGCATGGTACACTCCATTCCGCCCTTGCGTTGTTGTTCCAAGCCCAAGAATTAAGAAATCAGTTATGGAGTCCATCCCCAAATGGCCACAGAGGTTGCATGTTACACCTGAACGCATTTTAGATGTTCATGGTGGGAGTGCTAGTGCTTTTAAGCATGATGACAGCAAGTGGAAGATTCGTGCAAAGCACTACAAGAAGTTGCTCCCAGCACTTGGGTCTAATAAGATAAGAAATGTTATGGACATGAATACAGTTTATGGAGGTTTTGCTGCAGCTGTGATTGATGATCCCCTGTGGGTCATGAATGTGGTCTCTTCCTATGCTGCCAACACACTTCCTGTTGTTTTTGACCGTGGCCTCATCGGAACTTTTCATGATTGGTAATCTGAATGAGCTTATAAGAATCTTGAAGTTCTCATTTTGCATGAAAAGTATCTTTGATGGTTGGATGTCATTAATAGTACTTGGGAGCTGTTGATTTATCTCTTTTCTATTTTCTAGGTGTGAAGCTTTCTCAACTTATCCTCGAACTTATGATCTCCTTCACCTTGATGGCCTCTTCACTGCAGAAAGCCACAGGTAAGTTAAGGAGCACATTTCACTGTCTAGAAATGTTGATCTAGCAGATCGTACCGGGTCTAAGTTTAAGTGGTTAACTTCAAGGGAATGATATCTTGTGTAGTTGGGAATGATATCTACTATGAGGAAAAATTATCACAAGATATTGAATATTGTTTGGAAATATGCAGCACCAGGCCGACTAAAAATTCTCTGCAGGATGAAAATTGGCATGAAATGTGATTCTCATGATTGTTTGTTCTTGCACAGATGTGATATGAAGTATGTGCTTTTGGAGATGGATCGGATCCTAAGACCTGCGGGTTATGCAATAATACGAGAATCCAGCTATTTCATGGATGCCATTTCTACCATTGCCAGGGGTATGAGGTGGAGCTGCCGTGGAGAAGACACCGAATATGGAGTTGAGAAAGAGAAAATATTGATTTGCCAGAAGAAACTCTGGCATTCCTCTAACCAAAGTTCAAGATGACAAACATGAGAAATCCTGAAACATGCCGCTCCGAGAGCTTATGCAACTGCAATACAAGATTGCAGGGGAAGAAAGCTGAATACCTTACGCAGATTAGTTTATTCAAAAGAAGCCAAGGATCCTCCAGATCAACATCTCAGTTGAAGAATTAGCTACCCAATAACATAAATTTGTTAATTTATAGTATCATCAGGTATAAATAGATTCATTGCAAGGCATCCTGGCTTTGTGTTATCTTTTTTTTCTCATTTCGGATCTTTTTCCGATATGTAAAACTTCAAAGATCGGTGTGTGGAAATTCGCGGACTCGATAAGCAATGCCACCTTGCATTGTTGTTCTTACATATATGTAATGAAATTTGGTTCCTTCATTATTGAAATTTTCATCATATGATGCTGGAGTGCAGTAGAGGTTGCTCAAAGAGAAATCTG
Source organism: Populus trichocarpa (assembly GCF_000002775.5). Taxonomy (NCBI): domain Eukaryota; kingdom Viridiplantae; phylum Streptophyta; class Magnoliopsida; order Malpighiales; family Salicaceae; genus Populus; species Populus trichocarpa. Next base: position 12,692,818 of record NC_037287.2, on the reverse strand, counting down.
ACGGTGCGTCCAGAAATAAAATAAAATAAAAATTATTTTTTCTTTTCTGTTTGCTTTTTTCCCTTTCAACTCTTTTTTTTCTAATATAAAATTAGAAAACTTGTTCATTGTTAAAAATAAAAACAATTTTCACCAAAAAAAAGACATCAATAATATTATAGCTATTAAAAAAAAAAAACAAAACCATGATCTATAATATTCATATCAATATTTTGTATTTGTAATAATTTAATTATAGAATATTAATTTTATTTCATTAAAATTAAAAACTATCATGAAAAAATATTTTTAACTCAAAAAATGTTTATATTAAATTATAATAATTATATTTATGACACTAACTATATATATATATATATTTTACATTGCAAAAAGTGGTTGTATATAAAAGAAAAAATTATATTATTTATATCTTTTCTTCATTTGAAAAATAGTGAAAACTTGTAAAGTAAAGTTGTGGAGAATCTTAAAATGTGTTGAAAAAATAGTTTTTAATTTTCTAAATAAAAAAATATTGTATTTGAACATAAAGCTGTAGTTTATCTTTTTCTGAATTTAATTACTCAGAAAATGAAGAAGTACTGCCAAGTCCCACAAAAAATCTTTAGAAAAACATGAGCAGTCACCTAAATCTAGTGTTTTCAGAACTGTTATGTTGGATTTAGAATTCTTAAATCCAACAGAGTTTTGGAAGTGGCTAGCGTGAGCTCCTGAGTGACAAAACATGTAGGAACTTGGTCGTGGACAAAGTGAAAACACCGAGTCTAAGTTATCAAATTAATGTGTAAAACGTGAGCAATTTAACCATAGACTTGAGGGTTATCTCAACAAGATTCAAGTATCATCTAAATTTAGAAGAAAGAATTAGGAATCTCTGTTCGGCGTAAATTGATTTGTGGCCCTCAACGGTAGAACAATTTTCAAGAAAACGAAAACGCACAAATTTTGGAGGAGAGTTCAACCTTGCTGGGCTATAGTTAGTGAAAAAGATGGGAGGAAATCGCACCCTCTTTAATCCAAGACATATATTTTCTTGTTGGGCTATTTGTTTTAGCTTATATGGAGCGGCTGTGGAGTTTTTTGCCATACAGCTATGGGCCAGTCCTTCTAGCCTGGCTTGAGGATATATTACCTCTTCTGCTTCCTTCTCCACTCTAGCTCTCTCTTTCTTCCTTGTCAATAATTTAGTTCTCATACATCCTCCTCGCACTCTTCGAGGTAATGAGCCGGTTCTGTGCTGGACTTTCTTAATCTTTTCCGTGAACCTCTCTCTCGCATACCTTGCAAAATCTCATAATCGAAACCCTCTTCCACGAAATCATACCATATATCCATGACAGCAGAATATGCCAATTTGGAATACACACACACACACACACTGTTACTCAAAACATTCAATTCGGAACAGAGAATTGAAGGAAGAAGATAAGCAGAAGGAAATTAAGGGAAGACTAATATTAGTACATATCCAGATTTAGTTGCTGATTTTGTTTTAATAAAAAAAGACGATTAAGAGTCACTGCTCGTTGTTTTACATGATCATTAGTCAGCCAACCAGGCCCGGCTTTCCTTCTTCCTGCCTTCCCATTTCCTCACTGGCAACAAAACGAATAAGGAAAAAAAATAATTATCAACATTGTGCATTTTGATTTTTTGATTTTGAGTTCGTTAACTTCTTCTTCTTCTTCTTCTTCTTTTTCCCTTGTGATTCCCTTACTAGCTAGCATTAGCAAGATTAGTTATTAAATCCGATATCCCAAAAATTAAGAAAATAAATGGTGAAGGAAACTTAACCAACCGGAGTAGCTGAGTAAGGTGTTCGGCATGGGAAAAGTTGTTGTCTTGACGTGCTTTCAAAATGCTAAACATAAGGTTGATCCTGATTTGATTGCAATCACTCTGCTTGGCTATGTTCATTGTCTCCTCTTTGAGTTTGTGGCATTCAGATTCTATCTCTTCAAACTTTTGTCTTATTTCTCGTTGCCCTTCCTTTAAGCGTTCTTGTCCCTCACTGATCTCTACCATATCTGTTTTCAGCCGTTCCATTGTCTCCCTCCTCTCCCTGTTCTTCTTGATATTTTCTTCTCTTTTCTAGAAGCCAGATCGGCATCCATGCATGTAAAATACGCCGATTAGTAACGTATATAAGAATAATTAATTAATTATTATTTTTAATTTCTGGGGATAGTGACATGTTTAATAGCAGCAACCAAAGAAATTATAAAAAAAAGAACATAGAATTGTAACTGGATTGGTGGGTACCCATTGTTTCCTCTGTTTAGACTTGTATACATGGCGGCGCAGAGCAAAAGGCTTGATCGAGTCCATGGACGCAGAGACCCAGATGGCTCCACCGTGTTGACTTCTCCTCTTCCTTCCTTCCTCTTGAAAGTTGAAATTGAAAATTTGTGTTCACACCGACAAGAGTCCTTCACGATATCCCTTCTTTATAATGGAGGAGTCGGATCTGCAAAATGAAAAGTTATCAAGTTCTCCGATCGAGCTTGGCAGATTTCTCGCGTGTGTCTTTCGATATCGCACGATAACGCCAGAAAATTTTATTTTATTCTTTCTTAGGCTTAAAAACGTTGGGATCACGCCTTTAACCACCGCATCTCGAGCGACATGCGTATCGGGTCATGTGCTTCTTGACTTGGAAATGGGGTCCTCGTGGGCTGGAAACTTCTGAAGTCGTTGTATATACTTTTCAAATATTTTTTTAAATTATTTCTTTATAAAAAAATATTAACTTGATTTTTTATGTGCTTTTTTAATTATTAAATCATTTACTAGATCTTTCCTCATTTGATAAATTTAGAGATGTTAATGTATATTGAGCTACATAAAGCCCAGCATATAGTAGAAATAAAATATCAAATAAATAGCACAATTAAAAATTTAATTAGAAAAATAGTATTATTTATAGAGGATATCACTTGTGACTCTCAAATTGCAAATGACATAGCCCTAAATGCAACTTGCAACTTCTTCAAAAATGTAGCATATATAATTTTATTAAATAAATTTAAAATCTATTTTAAATTTAAATAAATACTACCTTTAAATTGAGACTGATATTTATTTATTTATTTTTAAAATATTATATTTTAAAAATAAATAAATATTATCGATATCATAGTTGTGATTAAGATAATATTTATTTATTTTTAAATTTGGGATAATTGCTTTAAAGAAATAAGAAAATTGCTTATGCTATCTTTTTTTTTTAAGAGAATTGCATATGTTATAGTTGACTCGAGTCATAAATATTACTCACAGTTCTAAAAAATATCTTATTTTTATAATTAAATTTTTAATTATGATGTTTCTATAAAAAGAATTCTATTATGCTGATTTAACAAAAAAATATTCCTTGGCTATCCTTGTACTTTTGTTTTCGCGGTTCTACATGTTTTTTAAAATATTTTTTATCAAAAAAATAAATTAATATTTTTTAATGTATTTTTCAGCTATTTTATTTTATGTTCTTATTAAAAATCACAAAATATTATTTGAAAATATTTTTAATTAAAAATACTGAAAACAGCCTCCATCGTGTTACAGTACATACACTTTAGTTATCGTGCGATCTCGCGAGGCTTCTTGCGTCTATCATCGATATTCGTGCAGTAAGCCCCGGGGACCGCTGCACGCAAAGGAGGCCTTTTTAGGTAGGATTTAAAATTCCCTTATATATATATAATATATACTCTCGGTCCTAACTCCTAACTGTTATTATATTTCAATTTGAGATAATTCGGATATTTTACATCCTCCTTCGGTTCCTTAGAATTGTAACTCGCAGCAACAAAATTGTACGGTCTAGTTAGCTCCCTAGTCGCTGTCCTTGTAATTATTTCTCAAAACGGTCGTTTGTCTTCTTTTTCCCCAGTCATAAAATCAAGTCTTACAGTAATCCGAACCAAATTATATTGTTAATCTATAGTAACCGGTGCAGAACTCATTTCTAGTAATTGTAGCAAAATTATCCCATTGACCAAATTATCCGGTTTTTATTCCTATTGGAATTTTTAAATATATAAACATATTTCAAAATTAGCAGATTAATCTAAGTGATTAAAAATATATTAAAAAATAATATAAAAATTAATTTTAGAATCGATTCTCTAATTAAAATTTGATTAGCTAAATTAATAATAGTTGGAATCTCAACATCTATTTTTTTTTATTATATTAATATATTAAGTATAATGAGATAATTAGTGTATTCAAATTGAAATATCTTTCAGTCAAGCTTTCACTTTTAAAGAAATGATGGTTTTGAGATGGTAAAACTTTTTATTTTATTTTTTAAAAAAATAATCTTAAGTATTTTAAAATTAGCTAACTTCAATCATTCTTGTTCTATACATAGTAATTAAATATTATCTAATTACATAGTTGTTAATAATCTTGAATATTTTAAAATGAACTAACCTTGATTGTTTTATTTCTAGTATATTGGATCTTAACTTGTGTGCGTGGATATTAATTAAATTATTAGTAGTCCTATTTACTATAAAAAATTATATAATATTTTGATTATTTTTTATTTATATTTTTTATGGTATTTGCGTGTTTGTTTTTTTTTTTAAGAATTTGTTTCTTGAAAAAATCATTTAGTTTCTTGAATTGTTCTTTGAAAAATATTTAATTTAAGTTTTATTCAATAATATTTTAATTTAAATAATCTTATCAACAACATAGTACAACTATTCATTTTTAAACAATTTAATAGGCTTAATATCATAGTAAATCACAGCACAGCACAACATGACACTTCAAATATAATAAAACACAATAAAAGCCTAATAAGCTTTTAATTTTTTTTAAAAATAAATAATCATTTTAATGCAAGAACTTAACAATTAAAGAGAGTATAATGAATACTTTCGTATTATTTTTTAAAATATTCATCAAAGTAAAAAACTCTTCCGACTTGAATTTGCATGAACTTCTCATCATCTTATACTTAATTAAATTAATTTTATACGAGAATGGACCCACCAGAGCTAAATAACCATATAGTCTGACAAACAGTTCTCAGTCGGTTAAGAAATCCGGGAAATTTAACTTACGTGGGGCAAAGGAAAAAAGAATCAAAATTTCTAACAACTCTCGTGGCCAATAAGGTCTCCTAATTTTTCTTTCTTTCTTTTTCGAACCCAAGATCTCTACCTCATTACAGAATATCGAGCTTTTTATAAATCTGCGTGCTCCATGCATTCCCACAGTTTATCTGACGTTGTCATCTTTATCTCCGCTTACGACTGCTGTAACGTTTTCACGTGGGATACGACCACAGTTATTAAACCCAACCTGGCCCGGCCCGGCAGGTCGATCCGGGACCCGGTCGACCCGGTGGCTGGACCGGTCTGGGTTTAATAAAAGACCGGCTGTGGCAACAGCCCGGTCAAACCCGGCAACCCGGTGGGTTGACCCGGAACCCGGACGACCCGAGCGAACCCGGACGAGACCCGGTTTTTTTTGTTTTTTTTTTTCAAATCCAAATGTGGGATTTGAAACCCGTTAGTATATATACTCTATGTTTCCATGAAAAAAACCATGTTTTTTCAATGTGGGATAAAAACCTTTTGGTTTAAATATTTCAACTTAAAAGGATAACATAATATATTTTCAATGTGGGATTTGAAGCCCTTTCATATATATACACTATGTTCCCATGAAAAAAACCATGTTTTTTCAATGTGGGATAAAAAACCTTTTGGTTTAAATACTTCAACTTAAAAAAATAACATGGTATCTTTTCAATGTGGAATTTGAAACCCTTTCATATATATACACTATGTTCCCATGAAAAAAACCATGTTTTTTCAATGTGGGATAAAAAACCTTTTGTTTAAATACTCCAACTTAAAAGGATAACATGGTATCTTTTCAATGTGGGATTTGAAGCCCTTTCATATATATACTCTATGTTCCCATGAAAAAAACCATGTTTTTTCAATGTGGGATTTGAAACCCATTAGTATATATACTCTATGTTCCCAATAAAAAAATCATGTTTTTTCAATGTGGAAGAAAAAAACCTTTTGGTTTAAATACTTCAACTTAAAGGGATAATATATTATCTTTTCAATGTGAGATTTGAAACTCATTAGTATATATACTCTATGTTTCCAAGAAAAAAGGTATGTTTTTTCAATGTGGGATAAAAAACTTTTTTAGTTTAAATACTTTAACTTAAAAGCTTAACATAATATCTTTTTAATGTAGGATAAAAAACTTTTTAAAATATTCTTTTAAACTTCATAATATGTACAATCTATATTTACATGAATTTTTTCATATGAAATATTAAAACTTTAATTTTTTTTTATTTTTCCGGGTTGACCCGAGTTGACCCGGGTTGACCCATGAAACCCGGGACCCAGCCCCTTGGCCGGGTCAACCCCCGGGCCGGGTTTAATAACTATGGATACGACGTCGTAAGAGCATCTCTTGGAAGAGATAAGTTAGTTAAATACCTTTTTTTACACGTATTTCAATTATTTAGAAGATTTAGTTCTATTTTAATATATAATTGTTTTAATAATTTGATAGATTTAAATATAACTCAAATAATTCTTAATTAATTTAATATTAAATGAAGAAATAAAAAAAAAATTGACCTGGATCAACCCGGATAAACTCGCTAAATACACGATAAAAATAATATTATAAAAATTAAATTCAAAAACCATAGGTTTTTTTAAAAAATATTATTTTGATATATTTTTAAAAACAATACTTTAAAAAATAGCTGTATAATAATCTCAAACACTACTAAAGCTTTTAAAAGGAGATTCTATGAAGAGATAAAAATTGTGTTTGATTTTGTGTTCAAAAAATACTTTTAAAAAGTTTTGATTTTTTTTGTATTAAATTATTTTTTTATAATTTTTTATTTTTTAGATGTGTTAATATTAAAAATAAATTTTAAAAATAAAAAATATATATTTTTAAATAAAAAAATTAAAAAAATAACCATTACAGCAAATCTAAAACACGGGAAAGACCGCTATCCGAATTGATTCTGAAATAGTGGGCAAGAGTATATTGGTAGATATTCCCAAAGAATGTTAAGGCTCAGCGCATTTTTAAAAAAAAACATTCTCCATCGTGCTCTGCGGAGCGATACGCTCAAGATGCATGATTTGAAAGGGTGAAGTTGACTCAAGGCCACTCGAAAATTCTCCATGGATGAATTGAACGTTTTATGACGACTTACGCCTATTTATTTTTATGTTTAAAAATAATTTTTATTTTTTTTATTTTAAATTAATATTTTTAGATAATTTTGATGCACTGATATGAAAATAATTTTAAAAAAATAAAAAATATTATTTTGATGTATTTTTAAATAAAAAACACTTTAAAAAACAATCACAATTACACTTTCAAACAAGCTTTTAGTTATCCCAACTTAAAATTATGTCATGGACATGATTTTTAATTTGAATCTTTTATAAAATCGAACAATTTTGATATATAATTTCATAATATTCTCTTCTCTCCAGCGTCTGGGACACCTTACCTGCAGACACTACCAAAATGTACGTCACAATTCTCACGCAAGGCTCCTAGAAACATGTCACATGGCACATGCTGGCTCACATGCAGGATCATGGAGGTTGTCAAATATAAGATAGAGCTGAACGTTGGAACTTGGAACATGTGAATCACTTGCGATTTATTTTTGAGTCCGAAGGATGTTTATGTTCGATCCGCTGGCATCTCTATCCTTATGAGTTATTTCTTTTTATTTCCATCCTTTAAATTATATTATAGGATAATTTAATTCACATGTTTCGTTATCTAACTACACTCTGTTTAATTAGTTTAAAACTTTAGATTTTAATTGGTTCTGTTTGGTTTTGCCTTTCAAAAATATTTTTGAAAAAAATTAAATTTTTTTTTACTTTAAATTAATATATTTTTAATGTTTTTAAATTATTTTGATTCGTTGATTTCAATTTTTTTTAAATAATAATAATAATAAAATATTATTTTAATATATTTCTAAATAAAAAATATTTTAAAAGACAACCACTACCTAATTACAAAAACAGACCAAATGCTATATGCTTTCCTAAGAATCACCTAGACTCTTAGACGCTTAAAAGAGTTATTGATTGGTTGATTTTTTAGCTATATAATATTGATGAAGACTTATTTTTGTTTATATGATTCCACCTTTTATTTTATTTTATTAGACAACATGTGTAACTAGAATGTTATTTAACATGAAAACAGATAGAATATAATAAAAGATGTATAAATTAAAAAACTAATTTATCATTGAAAAGTTGAAACCAGAAAAAAAAACAGGAAAAAACCTGTAATTTAATTTGTTTTCCTTTAAATTGATCTAATATCGATATTATCCATCCTAATAATAATTTCGTCAAGTTGATGTAAGTTATGCTCTTAAAATTACTTGAGAGAATTTAATTAATAATGTAAAACTAGTTTAAAAATATCATCAATTTGGTGGTTGAGAGAAATAATAAAATCATACCTATAAGTCAAGTGGTTGGCTTACATTTTACCAAGTCCTTTTTTTTTTTATTTTTTTATTTTGAATGATGTCCACAATGAAGTAGTTGCAAGTTTACAATTTTTTTTTCTTCTAGGTTATTGGTGGATCATTTGTTTTGTTGCAGGATATTTTTTTATATTATTTGTTCATTATTTTTATTTATAATTTAAATTAAATTATTATATTACTTGATCTTATTGGGTCCAGTCAAGCTAATAACTTAAGTATTTTATTGTTTTTTATAAATATCATCATTGTCTAAATATTTAATTTGTATGTTAAAAGAAAATTAATATATCTGCCATGTTGCACGGGTCACAAGTCTATATATTTATATAGGAAATAGAAAAAAATATCACCCATAGAAACGAATGACCAATCATGGGCTGATTTTGGGGCAAAATAATCTGGTTCCTTAGGCAAGTCAGATTGCAGATGGTTTTTGACAACAATGGCTACTAGATAAAAAATCTTAAATCTTTTGGAAATTACAATGAAATTAAACAGCAGAGAAGAAGAAGTGGATCTATCTTTTAGAATCTATGGACTAAAATAAAGTTTAACCAAAAATAGTTGCACCAAATGCGAAAGCATCGTGCGATGAATGGGAAGAGGTAGCGCGAGACTTCAAGTCGTCCCTTTTAATCGCCACTGCCGTTGATAGGGAAAAACCATCGGTGCCCATTTAACAATCCTTATAACTCTCACTCTCACTCTCTGTGTGTGCGTGTGTGTGTATATATATATATATTCTTTCGAGCAGGCAAGGCATGAACAATCATTGTATATTTGATTTCTCTGCTTTTCAATTAATATAGAGCAAGGAGACAGCGCAGCAGTGATAACCATGGAGTGCCAAACGACAACTGGGAAAAGGGCTTGCAGATCGATTGAGAGCAGGTTTCAGGTAAGTCATATTTTATTGAGGCTGGCCATTGCATGAAGGAGAAATATGGCTCCATCACACTAATTTTTGAGGTCCCTTGTGCCCTAGCTTCCCCTTTCTTGCGTTGCGGATTTAGAATTGATTAATTATAATTATAATACAGCATGCATCGTTTGCAATTCTTGTTGGTTTGCATAATTTTAGTCTCTTTTTTATTTGTTTAAATGGCAACACCATTGCTGACGGAAAAAGGGAAGTTGAAAATTGATGATCGGCGATCATAACTGGTTAGTTTAATTCTCAACGGACAAAGGCAAAAGGAATCCTTCCTTGTAATTTTCAATATCCTTAATCTAGATGGATTGATTTTCATCGCTATCCTTCTCAATTTTTGTTGCGTACTGCCCATCCTTCTTGATAAGAAGTCAGAAGAGCGGCACCGTTCCTAAACCCTGATTCCTTTGAGTACCAGTCAAGTCCCTTGATTCTTAATTTTATATTAGAAGTCCTTGAACAATGCTACATTTAAAATCAAGTCCTTCTGATAGTTTTTATAGGATTTTTAATAATATATAGGATTTTTCTTCTTGTTGGAGGTATTTTTCCGAATCTTCTTTCTTCTATTGTATAAAATATTGTTTTTTTTATGGAAGTGACCTGCATCTTATAATGTAAGAGTTCTTAAATTATGGATGAAACCCAACAAAAAATAAGGAAATGGCTAGATTGAGTTTGACCTTAGAAGCCCTAGATCTTATGGCTGCCCAACCCGCGAGCCCTAGACTCGACACCACTTGATCTTTAGACCCCACATCGACCCGACCCCTAGCATCCTAGATTCAATGTTAGCCTGACTTTTGGGATTCGTGGTCCAACCCCAGTCCTACCTCAAAATAAACCTTATATCAAGGCTGTGTTTTTGTAATGTGTTATTAAAAATTTTGATTTTTTTTGTTTAAAATATTTTTTTTTTTATGTTTTCAAATTATTTTGATATTCTAATATCAAAAATGATTTTTAAAACATATATATTTTTTTTATTTTAATGCATTTCTAAGCAAAAAACATTTTAAACCTTCATCGCTATTACAATTTCAAACAGCCCCAACTCGATCATTGATTATCTCACTAAACTGATTTGTGTCCATTTCTTGATGTTTTGTACTCTATCCAACTCACAAATCAAAATTATATATTGATGTAAAAATTAGTTATAAAAACTTTTTTTTTCATGTTTTTTAAAGAAGCAAAAATATTTATGCTCTTACATTTTGATTTCAAAAGTTCGGAAACGAAGAGAAAATAATATTCGAATTATGGATAACTTCATAATACTCTATCTTGACGTTGACACGCGGAGGTGGAACCCATAGCCACTCGTCTGTAAATTAAGAAAATGCATGCAAGTTCACCCAACCCTTTCAAGGATTTGAACTCTTCACCTTGGGTACGACAGCTGGGCAGCTTGAAAGATGCATGGCCGGTCACCATATTTCAATTTTCAGGTACCAACTTGGCAAGGTACCAAGCAACTTCTTACATCAGTTCTTGAATAATACTCGATATTTTAGGCTCTTTTCACCAATATTTATATTAGGTATTCTAATAATGTAAGATGAAAATAAGATAAGGAGTTACAATGTACATCAGTACCAGTTCCGAGGAATTTCAACAAGTTTTTCTTTTTCTATTTCCCCATAATGTTTTTTTATCTGAAATTGTTATCTTTTTCTATGATCATTTATTGACGAATGTTAATTACAGCTCAATTAGTCAAATAATTAAAGAATCAGTCATTGGCAGACAAATTAATTGCTTTGTTTAGAGATCTTTTTATTTAATTTTCCTTTCACTTTCATCACTCACGTTTTCTTTTTAGTGGAAGCCTGAAAGTGTGGGTATTTTATCAGTGTCGATGCTCAGAGCTTTTCAGCTATGACATATAATTAAGATCGGTTAAGTGGATTTTATATGTGTGTGTGTGTGTGTATATATATATATATCTGTGCATTAAACATTAATGTACTCTTGCATCAAAGAGATAAATATCATCGTGACAGAGTGTCATACTTACAGGATCCCTTTGAAAGGGGAAGAAAATCAAAATGGGCAGCACTGCTCCATTTGGCCATTAAAAATCTTATTGGATTATGATTTTAAGATTGTTGTATTTGTATTCAAGATTTTGTTTTGCATGTTGCAGAAAAGAAAAGGACGTGGAAAAACAAAATCAAGCATGAAAAGGTTGGAAGCAGAGATGGCAGAGATCGGTGAACAGCAAAAAAGAGTTAAAAAAGGGCAAATGGAAATAAGGGAGAGGTTTAAGGAGATGGAATTTGAGTGTGATCAACTCAAGAAGGAAACATTCCTTATCTCGAAACAGGCTGGACGCAATCAACAACGACTAAATCTTATGTTCAAAATCGTAAAAGCTCGAGAAGAAAATAATATTTCTGAAGCTGACAAACTCACTCAATCTCTTCGGTTAGTTTTACCTCTCTCTCCCCCCCCCCCCTCCCTCCCCCCCTCTATGTGAGCTTATCCTTCAATTTGAAATTGGCTGAACCATAAAAGATCCCTTCAACTTAATTAGTTTAGTTTTTATTGTTTTCTTTGAACAAGTAATTTAAAATATGTCCTGAAAAGAAGAAGAAGAAGTCCTCTTGCTGTCTGGCTTAATTAGCAACATCACAGCTGAAGGATCGCATTTCAGCTGGCTATTATATAAAATCGTATTTTTTCTTTAAATACCAAATCGACCAAGAGGACAGAGGAAACCGTTAAATGTGGAGCAGATGGACGCAAGCCAGCTCATTACATATTTTTCTATTTTGCTCGTTAATTAAGAGTAATTGTATTTATCCCGAGGAGAACATTCTGATATGGCAAATCCAGATCATGATATTGATGATCTTCTTGCTACTGATTTATGGAATCGAACTTTTCAAATGTTCAATAACAAGCTAGCCTGCGATTTTCAACTTAAAGAAATAATGCCTGCCGAACCAAAGTTAGAGAAACCAACTTTTGATAGAATGAGGCTATCAACGTACTTTGATTAGGATGCTTGGAGATATGAAGGGTAGCAATAGAGGTCAGATAATATTGTTAAAGAGCCAAATCTCCAGATTGTGAAAGAACTAGTACTGTAGTGACAGATTTTAAAGCATACACACATAGCTTTCCTGTGCTTAGTTTTATATGTTATTGCAGAGAATGCATGAAGCACAACATGGAAAACAATCCCTGACTAGCTATTTCCACATTCAAGTGATAAAGTAACGAGAAGAAGGAATAATAAAGTATGCACCCGCCATCCCATATCAGTATAAAACAGGAGTGCAAAAATGAGCTTGCTGTTCTGCTTTTTAAGTTCTTTATATATATATATACATATATATAAACCCTACTCTAAAGCTTATTGGTGGGCACCCGCCATCCCTGTATGGAATTTGAGAAAAACAAAGGCTGCATTGGATTTGGAGCAGTGATGGCAATCGGGTTGACAGCAGCAATAGCAGCAGTTGAAAAAGAAGTCATCAGGTTTGTTGCAGCAACAACAGTAGAGGAGGAAGACCTTGATGATGATGATGATGATGAGTTTCTGTTGTTGGCTTGTTGCTGTTAGGATTAATGCTCTGATACAAGTTAAAGGAGGCTATAAACATGTTGAGACATAAACTAGAAGCCAATATGTTTTAGGGCTCCAAGCAGAGCCTTATATATGTTTATCTTTAAGGTTCAAAAGAGAAGTTTTGGCAGTATTATGTTTTTGCGGATCTGTCTTTAGTCCAAGTCGGCTTTGAATTTTTATTTTAATCCAAATAATTATTTTATTTATTTTATAATTCCTGGATTTGTACGATGAGAAAGAAAGTTATTGAAAAATAAATAAGGAGAGAGAAACTTGTTTGTAAGTCACATTTCAACAACCAAAATAAGAGGGAATAATATAAAATACAGAGAAAATGCATAACTAATCTCAATTGTTTTTGAATTTTTATTTTTATTTAAAATCTTATTTTATTCATTTTCCAGTTTGAAAAATTAAAAAAAAAGTTATCAAAAAATTAAAAAAAAATTACTGCATATTAACCACTTGTTATAAAACAAAAAGGCTTATATTCATGTTAAAAAATAACATTCGATGAGAGTATTTTGATTGTGATTTTTTTTTCTATAAACATGACATATCAATGGTTATTTAGATTTTTATATTTTTAGTGGGTTTCAGGTGTTTTTAAATTGATAAGTGGTTTATGAAAATTTATACGATATTTTAGAGATTTTTTTCATAATATAAATAACATGTTTACCAAAAACAACATATTTAATTTATAAAATCATAATTTATAAATCAAATCCAAACTTTTCACTTCTAAAAGATAAAGGGAAGCCACACAAGGCATTCACGTCAAAACGCTACGACAATTAATTCTTAAACGAAGGTAGAGAGGGTTGGAATCTGAGTGTCACATTTAGGTTAACACACAAACACTACCTAATTAATATTTTTTTAACCCTTATTAAAGTATAAGTTTTGTTTGTAACCTCTTTAAATTCCCTTCAGTTTACTCATTCAATATAACGAGGAGGTCATGCTTTTTTTAAGGATAATAAGAAATAGTCCAATGCTTTTTATATTATAATCGTATTGCAAAATATATTTTTATTGTGATATTAATGGAGAATAATTTTTTGATCTCTTAACATTTTATAAAAAAGATATGCAACTCATGTTTTATTCAACCAAAAAACTGAAAGGAATGTAATAGATATTGGTGTCAATTAATGTTTTGTTAGGAGAGGGGAGTTCAAAGAAGATGAATTTACCCTTTGACCATGCCAAAAAAAATAGATTAGAGTCCATAAATTTATTATTATTATTGTTTTGTTTGATTTTTTATTTCTAGATTGATTAAAGAATGTTTTGTAGTTGAAAATGGAATTATTAATATTTATATGGTATTTTTAGGATTTGTTTTGGTTAAAATAAGTTAAAGTTTGGGTTTGATTCAATAATTTTTCATGCGAAAAGCGAAATATATGAAATGAAATCAGAACATTTCAACTGAAATTTATTTGAAAAATTCATAATAAACTAAGATTTAAAATAAAATAAAAATTATTCTATTTTATTTTATTTTTTAAATTGATACGAACTATCTTAGTCATTTCAAACGAAATGAATTGGAATTGAGAACCTTGCTTTCATGAGATGTCTCGCTTTTCCTTCAAGGAAACATCCCAATTATTAATATATCATTATTTTTCTCTCTTGACGAATATGATCGATTAGCCCTGTAAAAGAGGTCGCACCGCACGATTTGAGCAAACAGATCGTGCGAGACTGCGAGTCTCTCAAATTACTTAAACAAGGAAAATGGAAGCGCCAAGTCACGGGCGCGTTCAATAAAAGTCACAGACCGAAGATTCATCGGCTGTTTCCATACCCCTACCTGGAGATTTCGATGAGAAGTGTTCTTCGGTTGCAATTATTTCTATAAATTGGGCGACGCGCGCTGCTCGATTTCCAATCATCCCAAGCCCGGTGGTAGTAGAAGCATAACTTTCTAAGGTTGCGTTTCATGCGTGTGAAGATCGTGGTTTTGAAGTAGAAAGAACCAGTCGGAGCTATATACAATGGATCAGTGCACCAGGAATGCCTTCGCTGAAGAAAGATCGACTGTGAACAAGGCTCAGGTATGTGATTTATTTTTATTTTTACCAAAGGTCAATATTGCTTTGGATGAAAGAATTAGGGGTCCCGGATAAGTCTTGAAGCCCAGAATGTGCTCGACACTTTCTCTAGCCTGTACATGCATGAAGTTCTTTGACTTCTCAATCGATCTTAGATCGGAGAAATGGTTAGATATATGGAAGAAGATTATACTCTATTTTTCGCATAAATATATGTGAAACCGGTTATAAAAGAAATTGTTCGTGAATCCAAACCTTTATGAAAGAGAATACATCTCCTAAGCTAGTGTAGGGATGCATAACCCAAGCACTTAATATTAGATGAAGTCTAATTAATGATTTTATATTATTCTTTCTAAACACTAATCCATACCTTTTATAGTTCACATGATTCACCATTTAACTTACATACATATCAAATTTCTCTAAATTAATTATAATTGTTCTGAAATTGAAGTTCATTTTATAATTCAAACACTTGTTCTTAATTTACAAAACTCTTTACATCAATCATATTTCTGTAGAAATACATTTCTAAATTACCAAGTTCCATCATTGTTCATTAAAAAAAAAAAAACAATCACATTAACTACCGTACGTTATTCCTATCTTCTTCTAGCTAGCTTCTTCTCCCTTGTCTTTTGAGCTTGTGGGATTCCTGCAATTACTTTAATTCATTTATTTATTGGTCGATTAAACTGCTCCAGCCGTCCATGTCCTCTTTTTATAATTTCTCATGGCATGTATAATGTTTAGTGGATGGTGATCGCACACTAATATGGACTCTTTACATTTTCTTTCTCATACGAATCTCTTTATCTATTTTGACGGAAAGAAATGTCGATTATCGGTGCAATATTCTGTCTATGCTTACAACAAAAGTCTCGAATGAACTATTAAAGGTTCAACTTTCTTTTTAACCTCATTTGTATTTAGTTCTTACCTTCTTTTTTTCTTGGCGTGCAGAAAAGGAAAAGAACTGGCAAAAAACAAGCAAACATGAGAAGATTAAAAGCAAAGATGGCAGAGATTGGTGAACAACAAAAACGTATTAAAAGGGGGCAAATGGAAATCAGAGAGAAGTTTGAAGAGATTGAATTTGAATGCGATCAACTGAGAAAAGAAACGTTGCTTATATCACAACAGGCTGCGTGCAATCAACAACGCCTGAATCTAATGCTCAAGATCGTGAAAGCACGAGAAGACAATAATTTGTCTGAAGCTGACAGGCTTATTCAATGTCTTCGGTTAGTTTCGCCTGACTCTCCTTAATTAACCTTCTTTCTTTCTCTATGGCTCTTATGTTTTTTAATTGTAATTCTTTCATTAGCACATTACTTAACTCTTTTTATCTGAATAAAAGAAACTCTTTAGCTAACAAGTTTGGAGTTCAAGAACTGCCAATCATTTTATTTCCAGAAAAACAGAAGAATTTAAGTTCAAGCTTGATGATTAACTTTGATCGTTTGTTTTTACTTTATAATTTTCAGAGAAGGCATGATGAAGCAAACATGGAAAAAATTATGAATATGTTCAGATGCAAGGAATGAATCAATGAGAAGAACAAATAATAAAGGTCCCGGCCGTCCATTTCAGTACTGGAGTATTAAAAATGGCTTGTGTTCTAGCTATACATCAATGGCAACAGCAGACTTTTGTTAAAAAAAAAAATTAAATAAATAAATTTTCGACTTCCATGGTTGAGTGTCATTGAGTAGTACCCTACTGTCGAGGTGAGGCAGCTAGCATTATAGAATCGCCCCTTTTAAGTCTCTGTAACCAGTTTAAGCGTGTTAGGTTTGAAAAAAATAATTTAATAAAAATTATTTTTGATTGAGATTGGTTTGATATTTATATATGTTTAATTAAAATTGTGGTTGAAATTGAGATTGAATAAAAAGTAGTTTAATGTGTTTGGTAAAAAATACTTTTTAAATTAAAGTTATAAAATAACTAAAAATATATATTAATATTGATGATTTTTAATTTAAATATTGTAGATTTAACTATTATTATTACATCATTAAATAAATAATATTTGTATATCAAATATTTTTTATTGTTCTATTAACCTATTTAAAATTTCATCACGTACCAAATTCATCCGATAAGGATTACAGTTTTCATGATTTTTTGAGCGTGCAATAAAATCAGGTAAAATATCATCAGGAACAAAATTAAAATTACGATCAAATTTTACAAATGCTACGTCATCATGCGATTTTTTTCTAATTTATGTAGTGTCATTAAATAATATTAAACACTAGTTTTTCAGGTAAAACATAATTAAAATTTAGAGAATAAAATTTAGGCCGGAATAGTAGAGAATAAAATTTAGGCCGGATCTGGTCCGGCTGGACAATAAAGAACGTCTCCACTGTCTCCATATAGAGTGAATATTCAATCTCCACTGTTCACTTTTGTAAAAGTGAACAGCTCCACTGTTTATTTTTACAAAAGTGAACAGCTATATATGGAGGCAGAGAGAAGCATCATGAAACTGCTATTTGCTGAACTGCATTCAAAACCCAAAACATGGTGGGTCCCTCATGAAATAAATCACATTTCCTCAATTATTAAACACTTGTTTTTTTGTGATTTGCTTTAAAAATAGAAGCAACCACATAAATAAACACCTTCTTAAATGAGACAGAATTTATGGTTTGGTTTGATAAATCCAACTGAAAGGATTTTGTTGTAAAAAAAAAAAGTTTATAATCATTCAATATATATATAAAATTTTATAATCATTTTATTACGACTATTTATTGTTTAAAAGTGTTTTTTTTTTAATTTTAAAAAGCTGCAAAAACTATCTAGATTATTATCCAAAAAAACTTAAAAAGCTTGTTAGACTTGTTGCATGGGTTGGACAACACATCGGTTTGGAGAAAATAACTCTTCATGGTCCATGGATTAGGTTAAAACCCTAAGCGGCAAAAACAAAATCATTTGTAACCTAAACCTAAAGCGAGGTCGGGCTCGAAGCCCGGACATGAGCCATGCGGGAGCACAAGTTTAAACTCAATGACCATTTTATTTAAAACCTTTCCCCTTCGTTTTAGATCTAATTCTAACTTTTTCACATTTCTATTAAATAAATCACTTGAAAAACTTATTTCTTTCTTATATTGTATAGAACTATTACAGTGTTATGGTTTTTCCAAAACATATTAGATTGATTTTTAATTTATTCCATAATTTGTTTAAGCGGCTTTGGGGGTTCTATACATATTCCAAGGCACGATTTTCTTACTTGGCCGGCCGGCCGGCCATCTTAAAATTAAGACTCTCTGTACTATGGAGATTGGAGAAGAATTATTATCGTTCGACTTCATTCCATGTTTGTCTGAAAATGAAGAAGAGAATAATCACATTTTCTTTGTATTCTCTGCTAATCAGAGGATCCAATACAGTTTGTTTGTTGCAGCTATGCAAAGTGGACTGACAGGTTTTGTATTCTCACAGTTTGATGGTATCTAAGAATTAAGTTGCTCCTTTTCGCAAGCGAAAACCATTGATTCATCAAAAGAAAAGGTTTAGCAGAGTGTCAGGTTTCAAGAAAATGCTTTCCTTTTTCCCACCGTAAAAAGAAGTGCCCATGGATTGATTGGGCGGAGGTAACATCTGATCAAATCTGGGTGGCTTTTCTTCTCGATTGACAAGGATGGGATTTGTTATAATCTTTTTATTATCTTGATATATAAATGCCCACTGATTTCACAGACGCTGTTTTTAGTCTTACCTAGCTACTCTTTCGCTATTAGTTTTCACTACCTAAATATGCCCACTTGTCATAAAAAATTTAAATATATAAAGTTTTTTAACATGATTTTGGATATAAAAAATATTATATCGTGAATGAATATATATATATATATATAAACAACAAAAAAAATACTAGATTAACTTAGGCTAAACCCACTAGCTAACTCTACGACAATGATTTTACTCTACCTATAGTTTTGATTTAGTGAGTTTATAGGTTGTCATATTTGATTTGTTTTAACTGATGCAATCCTTGCATATTTCTACTAATTTGGTGATCCATCGCCTACAGGATCCATCGATCATGATGTTCTTGCAGAGTCAAGATTGTCGCACCATTTGGCAGGATGCAGTTGCAGCAGCTAGCAAAAACCAGGACCGCGAAGTCCAATAACCGTGTCATTTCTTCTTCACCTGCCGTCAGCGGTGAACAATATTCATTAAAAAAGCTGATTATATGGTTTTTTTTTTTTTAGTTTAACGTGGGTGTCCGGGCCAGCTTGCGCGCACCTCGACTAATCCCACGGGCCCTGAAGTTAACGACCATGTAAGCCTCTAGTGACCATCATATGAGCAACTACAGGGCTCGAACCTGAGACCACAGAGATTATATGGTTTTTTAATATTTATATAGATAGGAAATTGTTGTCCACCATGAACACGTAAACCTAAAGTTCTTAGAGCAAGACTTTCTCAGTCAAAAACCATCCTCTATTATGAGCACATCTTTTATGACCTTCAGCCATGATAATAATCAATTAAAGAGCATAGTTCTTGAATGTAATGTTCACGAGATAGAATTGTGAATTTCAGAGAGAAAAAAAAGGAACTGCCAACCCTGTTGCGTATTATTGAGTCTGTCACATCTACATTATATATAAGATTATTTTCATATATTGTGCTAAGCTAATTCTGGAATAAGAGTTACAATAGGAATACATATCTTTGACAGCATATGTTTCCTAATACATTTCGTAAACATGGGATTTTGTTGATTCTTTCTTAACTTTTTTTTTTTTGGATTCGAGGAAACCCCACCCCCCGGAAAGCGCACTTTATGGGCCCAGGTGAGCGAGTAAAACCCCGGCTGTCCCAGGCTCTTACAAGAGGTGCACGCCCTGACTCGAACTCGAGACCTGCTGTGCAGATCTCAAGCCCTTTGCCATCACGCTACGCCCCTTGGGGACGATTCTTTCTTAACACCCCCCCTCAAGTTGGAGAGTGGATGTCAAGAACTCCCAACTTGCGAATCATGGTGGAGAAGCTCTCTTTTCCCAATGGTTTAGTGAAGACATCCGCAAGCTGTTCTGCTGAAGTAACAAATTCAGTCGTGATCGAACCATTCTGTATTTTGTCCCGAATGAAGTGACAATCCATTTCTATATGTCTGGTTCTCTCATGGAAAACTGGATTAGCTGCTTTGTTATCTCAGTGTAGTAATGCTGGTTTCGGGTGCAATATCTGTAGGTCTTTCAACAATGATCATAACCAAGATAACTCACAGCATGTACCAGTCATAGCTCTGTATTCGGCTTCTGCTGAGGAGAGTGACAATGTTTTCTGTCTTTTTGTCCGCCAAGAAACAAGCAAAGAACCCAAAAAAACACAATAACCTGTAGTTGATCTCCCAGTCATTGGGCAACCAGCCCAATCTGAATCACAAAAAGCTCGCAGAGACATACCATTTTGAGAAGATAAAAACAAACCCTGACCTGGAGCACCTTTCAGATAACGCAACACACGCAGGGCAGCCTCCATGTGCGGTTTGCGTGGGGCATGCATAAACCGACTTAGCACATGTACAGAATACATGATATCCGATCGTGTAATAGTCAAGTAGATTAGGCACCCCACAAGTCTTCTATACTGAGATGGATCTTTAAGCAAGTCACCTGTATCAGAGAGTTTTATGTTTTGTTCCATAGGAAAATTCACGGGTTTAGCACCCAAAACCCCACTATCCTTCAGAATTTCCAAAGCGTATTTTCGTTGTGAGATAGAAATACCTTTTTTTGATCGAGAGACCTCAATGCCCAGAAAATACTTCAAATCACCTAAATCCTTAATGCGAAAACGACTGTGCAAAAAGTTCTTGAGAGTGGATATAGCCTTGAGGTCATTACCTGTGATGAGAATGTCGTCAACATATATCAATAATGCGGTAAAAGATTTACCATTGCGACATGTGAACAATGAATAATCTGCTTTAGACTGAACATATCCGGCAACTTGAAAAGCTGCAGAGAATTTGGTAAACCATTGGCGAGATGCTTGCTTTAATCCATACAACGACTTGTTGAGGCGACATACCAAGTTCTCCCCCTGTTGCTGAAGACCAGGAGGTGGACACATAGAAATTTCTTCATGAAGATCACCATGAAGGAAAGCATTGTGTACATCTAGCTGGTGGAGGGACCAATTCTGTGCTGCTGCTATAGCTAATAAACAGAGGACGGTAATCATTTTGGCAGTAGGAGAGAATGTGTCATGGAAATCAATACCTTCCAGCTGTGTGTAACCCTTGGCCACAAACCGAGCTTTATGACGCTCAATGGTGCCATCTAAATGGCGTTTGATTTTGTATATCCAGCGACATCCAATGACAGTCTTGCCAGGAGGGAGAGATGTGAGGGACCAAGTCCGGTTAGCTTCCAATGCTGCGAGCTCAGATTGCATGGCATTATGCCATTGTGGAAGGGAGGCAGCTTCAGTGTATGAGCGGGGACTCAATGTCCTGACTAATGGTGGCAACAAAGGACCTGTGCTGTGGTGAGTAGCTGTGATAAGAAAGGAAATTATAAAGAGGATACCTTGTACCTGTGGTGGGACTGGACGATGAAGGCAGCGTTGGTTTGGGAGACGTTACTTAGTTGCAAACATAATCACGTAGAGCACGAGGAGGGCTGTGATGCCGCTGGTAACGACACGGAGGCTGCACAGGAAGGATAGGTGGTGACAGGGGCATATTGGAAGGAGATGATGGAGGGACTGGAGTGGAAGACGCTGAAGAGGGGACTGGGAAGTCTGCTGAAGGAAGATCGGAGATGGAAAGGGGAATGACTGGTGTGGCAGCTGTGGATTCAGGTGATGGTATGGGAGGTGCAGGAATGGTAGAGGGTAATTGATAGGGAAAAATGTGTTCATGAAAGACAATGTCACGGCTGGTGAGAAATTTATAAGTGGTAAGGTTGTAGAGTTTATAAGCTTTTTGGCCGACTGGGTACCCAAGAAAAACACAACTTGCAGCTCGAGGAGCAAATTTATATGTAGCGTGCACTTCAGTAGCATATGCAAGGCAACCAAAAACTATGAGATGGGAGTAATTTGGAACCTTGTTGTAAAGTTTTTCAAAAGGGGTTTTATGGGAAAGAAGTGGTGTGGGCAAACGATTGATTGAATGGACAGTAGTAAGGACGCATTCTGCCCAAAAATGCAAAGGGAGGTGAGCTTGAAAACAAAGAGCACGTGCAGACTCAAGGATATGACGATGTTTACGCTCGACAACCCCATTTTGTTGGGGCGTATAAACACAAGAGTGTTGATAAGTTGTGCCATGTTGGCGGAAAAAATTCTGTATAGAAAAAAATTTCCCCCTATTATCGACGCGAATATTTGCGATGGATGCATTAAATTGAGTTTTGACGAAGGAAAAGAAATTGATGAGTAAATTTTGTGTTTCATGTTTGTGATGCATAAAAAATACCCATGTAAATCGAGAGTAATCATCCACAATTGTCAAAAAATATTTAGCATCAGAAAGAGAAGGAATTTTATAAAGCCCCCAAATATCGCAATGAATTAATTCAAATGGTCGAATAGAGAAAATTGAACTAGCAAAAAAAAGAAGACGACATTGTTTTGAAAGTGCACAAATATCACAAGCGTCTTGGAATTTAAAAGGAAAATTGAGTAAAGTTTTTGCCATAAAATGTAATCTAGAGGAAGATAAATGCCCTAATCGGCGATGCCACAAATCGGTGGAGGAGATGACACACTACAAGATTTAACAGTTTTACCGACGGAATTTTTCCGTCGATGTAAGACACATATTCCATCGGTAATTATATTACCGACGGAATCAAAGACGGAAATGATCCGTCGGTGAATCGTTCGTCGGTAATGTTTTGTCCGTCGGTAAATTCGTTGGTAATAGAATTACCGACGGATTTACTGACGAAACAGACGCGTCGGTAATAATTTTTTTATTACCAACGGAATTACCGAGGGATTTACCGACGAAATTACCGACGGATAATTCCGTCGGTAATTCCGTTGGTAATTATTGAAAAACATTTTAAAAAAAATTCATTTTATAAAATTATAAAATAATTAAATTAACATAAATTAACACTGTATAATATATACTCAAAATGCTTGGAAAAAAGAATAAGAAAATCAATTCAAACAAATTTGCAACAAATAAATAAAATAAAAAAATAAATTCAACTAAAAAATTAATTCATATGAAAAAAATGAAGTTGCAATTGCTAAAAATTTAAAAATCCTATAAATAAATCTACTAAAAATTGATCTCATATTAAAAAAAATCTCACAACAACATTTATACAATTATTAAGAACAAAAACAATTAAAAATAAAATAAAAAACAAATATAGTGAAAAAAATCATGAAAAAAGAAGAAAAAAGAAAAATCTTACCTTAATGTAGTTGCAAGTGAAGCTAAGGAGAGAAAAAAATTTTCATTAAACATATTAATTAAAAACAAAACTAAGAGGATAAAAGAAGAAAGAAGAAGAAGACATACCCAAGCATGGAGGAAAAGAGAAGGAGATGAGGAGAGAAAAGAAGAGAAAGAAATAGATAAGAAACGATGTTTTTTACATAAAGTGAAGAAGAAGAAGAAGACATACCTTAATGATGTTTTTTACATATAGTGAAGAAGAAGAAGAAGAAGAAGAAGAAGTAGAAGAACAAGAAGAAGAATAAGAAACGGGTCTGTCTCTTGTGAAATAAGGGCATTCAGGCTTTTTATTTGGACGCTTTACCGACGGATAATTAAATATTAATATTTTTTAATTATTCCATCGGTAATTCCATCGGTAATATTTAATTTAAATTTTCAATTTCGTAAAATTTTTTCAGAAACCGCCAAAAAATTACCGACGATTTTTCAATCCGTCGGTGATTCCTTCTGTAATATTTAAATGAAAATTTTAAATTAATTGAATTTTTTCAGAAAACCGCCAAATAACACCGACGACTTTTCAATCCGTCGGTGATTTACTCTCTGGAAAATACCGACGAAATTTTCCATCGGTGATTCCCTTTGTAATTAACATGATGAACAGTGTTCACAATTTACCAACAAATTTACCGACGGAATCACCGACAGAATTTGTTCCGTAGGTAATTCCGTTGGTAAAAATGACACGTCATCATTTTTTTTTGCTTTGTTTTAATTTTTTTTCCCACGGTAATTCCCTCGGTATATACCGAGGGAATATTTCCGTCGGTAAAATCCCTCGGAAATTTACCGACGGAAATATTCCCTCGGTATTTCCGTTTGTATTTATCAATTTTCTGGTAGTGACATGAGAACGGGATGATGGGGTAGCAATGACAGCAAATGCGGAGGGTTGGTATTTTGGTGTTGGTGGTGTTGATGCTAATGCAACCAAGTAATAAAGTCCGCCTCGTTGTTTACCCAAACCAATCGTCGTCTTCGTCGCCAAGTCCTGTAAAACATACCAATAGGGAAAAAAGGTTACTGAACAATTAAGTCCTCTTGTAATTCGACTTATAGACATCAAATCCACCTTAAAAGATGGCACACCAAGCACATTTTTTTAGAGAAATAACAGAATTCAAATTTAAAGTCTCGGTAGATGTAATTGGAGCCTGTTCTCCACTCGACATAATAACTGGTGGCAAAATAGTGTTCTGCCTACTATCGACAAGCAGATTCAGAGAAGTGATATGGTCAGTGGCACCGCTGTCGAGAATTAATCGACTTGGCATAATAACTGGTGTTTGTAACAAACTTGGAGTGGTGACCGCAATATTGGCTTGAGGAACAGTGGTTTGAGCATTTCCTGTATTGTTCATGATAGACAATATTTGCTGGAAGTACTGTAAATCAGAGAGTCCATTCATCACTTAATGCTTCTCTTCCATTGTGGGACCTTCCTTGATGTAATTAGCTGAAGGTTGTGCAGGTTTGTTATAATGTTGACGACTTCCAGACTTGTTGAATCTGCTGGCTTTGTGCTTTGGGTGACCTGGTGGATATCCATGTAATTTCCAACATGTATCTCGCACATGATGGTCACTGTCACAGTATGTGCAATGCAGTGGCTTACGAATAAAAAAATTAGAGCAGGAGGAAACCCCTTGACCTGATCGAAAAGCCAGAGCTGTGGGTGCATTTCGTTGAACTACCATGGCTGCGGTTTCTATTGCATCATGTGTATCACCTAAGCTGCATTGCTTTTCTTATTGAACAATGGAAGCATAAGCCTGACGAACATCAGGTAAAGGATTCAACAGTAGAATTTGCCCCCGAATTGCCTTGTAAGATTCATTTAATCCCACGAGAAATTGCATCAATTGTCGTCGCTTATGATCTGCTCCACAAGAGCAAACAGTTCCGTTATAAGATCCCAATTCATCCCACAATCCTTTCAGCTTTGTATAATATGCCGCAACTGTCATCTGAGCTTGAGAAACACAAGTTATGTCTCTCTCAATCTGAAAAATACGAGGAGCGTTACTTTGAGAAAAACGATCTCGAAGATCCTCCCAAACTTCTTGTGCTGTAGTCGAATATATAACACTGTCGGCAAGTTCTGGTGTAATTGAGTTGAGAATCCTTGATAAAATCATGTCGTTGCATCTTTTCCATAAAGCATGATCGTCTGGCTGGTTGGTGGCTGATGGTATTTGTATTGTCCCATCTATAAATCCCAATTTATTTTTAGCGTTTAAAGAGATTGTCATAAATCTGCACCAAGTAGAGTAGTTATCACCATTGAGAGCTTTGGAAACAAGCACCAATCCCGGATGATCGGAATGGTAGAGAAAAAAAGGATCAAAGGCATTATTTATGCCTTCTTTAGAAAATTGTTGGCGTTCCATGGTAGTGAACAATCGGCAAAAAAATTGAAGCAGGAGTTTGAGGCAGAGGCAGAGGCAGAGAAAGAGAAAGAGAAGGAGAGCTAGGGTAAACCAAGCTCTGATACCATGTGAATTTCAGAGAAAAATAAGGAATTGCCAACCATGTTGCGTATTATTGAGTTTGTCACAGCTACATTATATACAAGATTATTTTCCTATATTGTGCTAAGCTAATTCTGGAATAAGAGTTACAATAAGAATATATATCTTTGACAGCATATGTTTTCTAATACATTACGTAAATATGAGATTTTGTTGATTCTTTCTTAACAAGAATCTCCTTAGCTCAAAACTAACATCCTTTACCACGAATATGTTCTCCTCTACTATATATATCAACTGATGTAATCAGGAGAGAAAAAGGAAAAGAATAACAGTATTTAACTATTTATTATTAAAAAAAATCTCAAAGATTAAAAAACCTATAGTTATGAAGAGACACTAAAATATTTAAATTTTATTTATCAAAGTCACATTTTTTAAAAAGCTATTGCAACTCTTTATATGAAAAAAACTAGAAATAATGTTGAATTAAAAAAATAAAATAGAAAAACTATTCCTTTTAAATACAAAAACTGGAAAGTCTAATAATATAAAATAAAAAATTAAATTAAAATTAAAATTCCTACACTAAAAATAAATAAAAAATAACTAGGAAAAATGTTTATTTTTTCAAAAAGGTCCCACGGAAAAAATAAGCGGAATTTAATAGAAATACCATATAATTCATAATTAGAGATATAAAATTAGAGAATGAAAACTTTTTAGAGTAAATATATAGAAAATCCTACGGATTTTGTAGATTATTTTTATTTAGGAGAGTTTAATTTAATGTTATCTCCTTAAAGTACTGATCATGTTACTTTGTTGATATATATTAAAGAGATGTGTTTTTACTTCCTCCTCCTCTATAAATCTTATGTTTACTACGTATGGAATACCTGCACCATATATAAAGTGGAGCAGTGTTCGGAATGTTGAGACTGTTAAGTTGTTGAAATTGTCAAAGTTTATTCTGTTAATAATTCCTATTAATTGGAACACGTAAACTAAGTCTTTAATTGATTTTCTTATTTGTTACCATGTAAAACGTGGGTTGTTATGGTTTCCACCTTATCACTATGTAAGCCAACAGTTCTTTTGAATTCAATAAGAGAGAATTATCAGATAATTGCTGTGAGTTGCTTTGTGCTTAGAATTTCCAACAAATTGGTATCAGAACAGGTCACAGGATCAGTGACAAGAAACCGCAGTTTCTTAAGAAGAGTGTAAAACATCAAAGAGTGTAAAGATCACAGAGAGAGTCATAATATGACAGCTGAAAATACTTTTGTTCAACCTGCAATTCTTAAGTTCGATGGTTATTACGATCATGGGTCCATGCTTATGAAAAATTTTCTTCGTTCAAAAAGAGTAATGGAGTTTTGCTTGAGAATGGCATTTCTATCACAGCAGAATCCTTGTCCTTGTCCTTGTCATCAATGTTTTGGACCCCCATCGCATGAGAATGGGTTTGGACCCCCATATGTAGGGCCAGCTAATCCTTGTCCTTGTCATCAATGTTTTCCTGTAAATGTCTGAATTTGTGAGCTTTGGGGAGATAAAGTGATGAGCACTTGAAAGAGGGATCGAGAAAGGCTGTTGACTGACGAAACATCGGCTGCTGTATGGAATTTGAGAGAAACAAATGCTGCATTGGATTTGGAGCAGTGATGGCAATCGGGTTGACAGCAGCAGTAGCAGCAGTTGAAAAAGAAGTCATCAGGTTTGTTGCAGCAGCAACAGTAGAGGAGGAAGACCTTGATGATGATGATGATGATGATGATGAGTTTTGAGTTTCTGTTGTTGGCTTGTTGCTGTTAGGATTAATGCTCTGATACAAGTTAAAGGAGGCTATAAACATGTTGAGATATAAACTAGAAGCCAATATGTTTTAGGGCTCCAAGCAGAGCCTTATATATGTTTTTCTTTAAGGTTCAAAAGAGAAGTTTTGGCAGTATTATGTTTTTGCGGATCTGTCTTTAGTCCAAGTCGGCTTTGAATTTTTATTTTAATCCAAATAATTATTTTATTTATTTTATAATTCCTGAATTTGTACGATGAGAAAGAAAGTCATTGAAAAATATATAAGAAGGAGAGAGAAACTTGTTTGTAAGTCACATTTCAACAACCAAAATAAGAGGGAAGAATATAAAATAGAGAAAATACATAACTAATCTCAAATTTTTTTGAATTTTTATTTTTATTTAAAATCTTATTTTATTCATTTTCCAGTTTGAAAAATTAAAAAAAAAGTTATCAAAAAATTAAAAAAAATTTACTGCATATTAACCACTTTTTATAAAACAAAAAGGCTTATATTCATGTTAAAAAATAACATTCGATGAGAGTATTTTGATTGTGATTTTTTTTTTCTATAAACATGACATATCAATGGTTATTTAGATTTTTATATTTTTAGTGGGTTTCAGGTGTTTTTAAATTTATAAGTGGTTTATGAAAGTTTATACGATATTTTAGAGATTTTTTTCATAATATAAATAACATGTTTACCAAAAACAACATATTTAATTTATAAAATCATAATTTATAAATCAAATCCAAACTTTTCACTTTTAAAAGATAAAGGGAAGCCACACAAGACATTCACGTCAAAACGCTACGACAATTAATTCTTGAACGAAGGTAGAGAGGGTTGGAATCTGAGTGTCACATTTAGGTTAACACACAAACACTACCTAATTAATATTTTTTTAACCCTTATTAAAGTATAAGTTTTGTTTGTAACCTCTTTAAATTCCCTGCAGTTTACTCATTCAATATCACGAGGAGGTCATGCTTTTTTTAAGGATAATAAGAAATAGTCCAATGCGTTTTATATTATAATCGTATTGCAAAATATATTTTTATTGTGATATTAATGGAGAATAATTTTTTGATCTCTTAACATTTTATAAAAAAGATGTGCAACTCATGTTTTATTCAACCAAAAAAAATGAAAGGAATGTAATAGATATTGGTGTCAATTAATGTTTTGTTAGGAGAGGGGAGTTCAAAGAAGATGAATTTACCCTTTGACCATGCCAAAAAAAATAGATTAGGGTCCATAAATTTATTATTATTATTGTTTTGTTTGATTTTTTATTTCTAGATTGATTAAAGAATGTTTTGTAGTTGAAAATGAAATTATTAATATTTATATGGTATTTTTAGGATTTGTTTTGGTTAAAATAAGTTAAAGTTTGGGTTTGATTCAATAACTTTTCATGTGCAAAACGAAATATGTGAAATGAAATCGGAACATTTCAACTGAAATTTATTTGAAAAATTCATAATGAACTAAGATTTAAAATAAAATAAAAATTATTCTATTTTATTTTATTTTTTAAATTGATACGAACTATCTTAACCATTTCAAACGAAATGAATTGGAATTGAGAACCTTGCTTTCATGAGATGTCTCGCTTTTCCTTCAAGGAAACATCCCAATTATTAATATATCATTATTTTTCTCTCTTGACGAATATGATCGATTAGCCCTGTAAAAGAGGTCGCACCGCACGATTTGAGCAAACAGATCGTGCGAGACTGCGAGTCTCTCAAATTACTTAAACAAGGAAAATGGAAGCGCCAAGTCACGGGCGCGTTCAATAAAAGTCACAGACCGAAGATTCATCGGCTGTTTCCATACCCCTACCTGGAGATTTCGATGAGAAGTGTTCTTCGGTTGCAATTATTTCTATAAATTGGGCGACGCGCGCTGCTCGATTTCCAATCATCCCAAGCCCGGTGGTAGTAGAAGCATAACTTTCTAAGGTTGCGTTTCATGCGTGTGAAGATCGTGGTTTTGAAGTAGAAAGAACCAGTCGGAGCTATATACAATGGATCAGTGCACCAGGAATGCCTTCGCTGAAGAAAGATCGACTGTGAACAAGGCTCAGGTATGTGATTTATTTTTATTTTTACCAAAGGTCAATATTGCTTTGGATGAAAGAATTAGGGGTCCCGGATAAGTCTTGAAGCCCAGAATGTGCTCGACACTTTCTCTAGCCTGTACATGCATGAAGTTCTTTGACTTCTCAATCGATCTTAGATCGGAGAAATGATTAGATATATGGAAGAAGAAGATTATACTCTATTTTTCGCATAAATATATGTAAAACCGGTTATAAAAGAAATTGTTCGTGAATCCAAACCTTTATGAAAGAGAATACATCCCCTAAGCTAGTGTAGGGATGCATAACCCAAGCACTTAATATTAGATGAAGTCTAATTAATGATTTTATATTATTCTTTCTAAACACTAATCCATACCTTTTATAGTTCACATATCAATTTTCTCTAAATTAATTATAATTGTTCTGAAATTGAAGTTCTTTTATAATTCAAACACTTGTTCTTAATTTACAAAACTCTTTACATCAATCATATTTCTGTAGAAATACATTTCTAAATTACCAAGTTCCATCATTGTTCATTAAAAAAAAAAAAACAATCACATTAACTACCGTACGTTATTCCTATCTTCTTCTAGCTAGCTTCTTCTCCCTTGTCTTTTGAGCTTGTGGGATTCCTGCAATTACTTTAATTCATTTATTTATTGGTCGATTAAACTGCTCCAGCCGTCCATGTCCTCTTTTTATAATTTCTCATGGCATGTATAATGTTTAGTGGATGGTGATCGCACACTAATATGGACTCTTTACATTTTCTTTCTCATACGAATCTCTTTATCTATTTTGACGGAAAGAAATGTCGATTATCGGTGCAATATTCTGTCTATGCTTACAACAAAAGTCTCGAATGAACTATTAAAGGTTCAACTTTCTTTTTAACCTCATTTGTATTTAGTTCTTACCTTCTTTTTTTCTTGGCGTGCAGAAAAGGAAAAGAACTGGCAAAAAACAAGCAAACATGAGAAGATTAAAAGCAAAGATGGCAGAGATTGGTGAACAACAAAAACGTATTAAAAAGGGGCAAATAGAAATCAGAGAGAAGTTTGAAGAGATTGAATTTGAATGCGATCAACTTAGAAAAGAAACGTTGCTTATATCACAACAGGCTGCGTGCAATCAACAACGCCTGAATCTAATGCTCAAGATCGTGAAAGCACGAGAAGACAATAATTTGTCTGAAGCTGACAGGCTTATTCAATGTCTTCGGTTAGTTTCGCCTGACTCTCCTTAACCTTCTTTCTTTCTCTATGGCTCTTATGTTTTTGAATTGTAATTCTTTCATTAGCACATTACTTAACTCTTTTTATCTGAATAAAAGAAACTCTATAGCTAACAAGTTTGGAGTTCAAGAACTGCCAATCATTTTATTTCCAGAAAAACAGAAGAATTTAAGTTCAAGCTTGATAATTAACTTTGATCGTTTGTTTTTACTTTATAATTTTCAGAGAAGGCATGATGAAGCAAACATGGAAAAAATTATGAATATGTTCAGATGCAAGGGATGAATCAATGAGAAGAACAAATAATAAAGGTCCCGGCCGTCCATTTCAGTACTGAAGTATTAAAAATTGCTTGTCTTCTACCGAGTATGTTTGGTATTGTGGTAATTCACACTGGAGTATTAAAAATTGCTTGTGTTCTACCGAGTGTGTGTGAGTGTGTTTGGTATTGTGGTAGCTTTTGTGATTGTGGTTTAAAAGAAATTGTTTTATAAAAAGTACTTTTAGTTGAGGTTGGTTTGATATTTATATAGGTTTGGTTAAAACTGTAGTTGAAATCGAGGTTGAACAAAAAGTAGTTTAATGTGTTTGGTTAAAAGAATACATTTTAAATTGAGGTTATAAAATAATTAAAAACATATATTATTAATATTGATGGCTTTTAATTTAAATATTGTAGATTTAACTACTGCTATTACATCAAGAAATAAATAATACTTATATAAATTTTTTTTTATTCCATTAAACTATCTACAATTCTATCACGTACGAAATCCATCCGATAAGGACTACAGTTTTCTTGGTTTCTTTAAGCGCGCAACAACATCAGGTAAAATATCATCAGGAACAAAATTGGGATTGCGATCAAATTCTATAAATGTTACGTCATCAAGCGATCTTCTTCTAATTTTTCGAATAAAGCACAATTAAAAATAAAAATAAAAATTGAATTTTTTTTAACTGGATCGGACCCGGTTCAATGCATTTAACTTTGGACCGGACCCGGTCCAGCTGGAATAGTGGAGAGTGTCTCCACTGTTCACTTAAGTGAACAATGGAGAGTGAATTATACTCTCCAAAACTCTTCACTGCTCTCTTAAGTGAACAATGAAAAGTGAAACTCTTCACTGCATGGGATGTTGATGCAAAAAAAAGGAGCTGTTTTCTTTAAACCCGAGGTTGAAATACAATTTATATGGATCCCACGTTAATAATAAAATAAGTTTTATCATTATCAAACATATATAAATAATACGGTTTGCTTTAAAAGTTGTCGCATTCTTGTAAACAAGCGGACACATAGAATCAAATAAATAAATTTTCGACTTCCATGCTTGAGTGTCATTGAGTAGTGTGGTACCCTACTGTCGAGGTGAGGCAACTAGCATTATACAATCGTCCCTTTTAAGTCTCTGTAACCAGGTCTAGAGGCAGGGTTTGTGGTTTGATTGGATAGATCCAATTAATTGAAAAGTGATCTTGTTGTAAAAAAAAAAAAAAAAAAAGTTTATAATCATTCAATATATATAAAAAAGTTCTATTAATATTCTCTCGATTATTTATTGTTAAAAAAGTTTTTTTTTATTTTAAAAAGCTGCAAAAACTATCTAGATTATAATCCAAAAAAACTTAAAAAGCTTGTTAGACTTGTTGCATGGGTTGGACAACACATCGGTTTGGAGAAAATAACTCTTCATGGTCCATGGATTAGGTTAAAACCCTAAGCGGCAAAAACAAAATCATTTGTAACCTAAACCTAAAGCGAGGTCGGGCTCGAAGCCCGGACATGAGCCATGCGGGAGCACAAGTTTAAACTCAATGACCATTTTATTTAAAACCTTTCCCCTTCGTTTTAGATCTAATTCTAACTTTTTCACATTTCTATTAAATAAATCACTTGAAAAACTTATTTCTTTCTTATATTGTATAGAACTATTACAGTGTTATGGTTTTTCCAAAACATATTAGATTGATTTTTAATTTATTCCATAATTTGTTTAAGCGGCTTTGGGGGTTCTATACATATTCCAAGGCACGATTTTCTTACTTGGCCGGCCGGCCGGCCATCTTAAAATTAAGACTCTCTGTACTATGGAGATTGGAGAAGAATTATTATCGTTCGACTTCATTCCATGTTTGTCTGAAAATGAAGAAGAGAATAATCACATTTTCTTTGTATTCTCTGCTAATCAGAGGATCCAATACAGTTTGTTGCAGCTATGCAAAGTGGACTGACAGGTTTTGTATTCTCACAGTTTGATGGTATCTAAGAATTAAGTTGCTCCTTTTCGCAAGCGAAAACCATTGATTCATCAAAAGAAAAGGTTTAGCAGAGTGTCAGGTTTCAAGAAAATGCTTTCCTTTTTCCCACCGTAAAAAGAAGTGCCCATGGATTGATTGGGCGGAGGTAACATCTGATCAAATCTGGGTGGCTTTTCTTCTCGATTGACAAGGATGGGATTTGTTATAATCTTTTTATTATCTTGATATATAAATGCCCACTGATTTCACAGACGCTGTTTTTAGTCTTACCTAGCTACTCTTTCGCTATTAGTTTTCACTACCTAAATATGCCCACTTGTCATAAAAAATTTAAATATATAAAGTTTTTTAACATGATTTTGGATATAAAAAATATTATATCGTGAATGAATATATATATATATATATATATATATATATATATATATAAACAACAACAAAAATACTAGATTAACTTAGGCTAAACCCACTAGCTAACTCTACGACAATGATTTTACTCTACCTATAGTTTTGATTTAGTGAGTTTATAGGTTGTCATATTTGATTTGTTTTAACTGATGCAATCCTTGCATATTTCTACTAATTTGGTGATCCATCGCCTACAGGATCCATCGATCATGATGTTCTTGCAGAGTCAAGATTGTCGCACCATTTGGCAGGATGCAGTTGCAGCAGCTAGCAAAAACCAGGACCGCGAAGTCCAATAACCGTGTCATTTCTTCTTCACCTGCCGTCAGCGGTGAACAATATTCATTAAAAAAGCTGATTATATGGTTTTTTAATATTTATATAGATAGGAAATTGTTGTCCACCATGAACACGTCAACCTAAAGTTCTTAGAGCAAGGCTTTCTCAATCAAAAACCATCCTCTATTATGAGCACATCTTTTATGACCTTCAGCCATGATAATAATCAATCAAAGAGCTTAGTTCTTGAATGTAATGTTCACGAGATAGAATCTCCTTAGCTGAAAACTAACATCCTTTACCACGAATATGTTCTCCTCTTACTATATCAACTGATGTAATTAGGAGGGTAAAAAAAAAGAA
This sequence comes from Populus trichocarpa, assembly GCF_000002775.5. Lineage (NCBI taxonomy): Eukaryota > Viridiplantae > Streptophyta > Magnoliopsida > Malpighiales > Salicaceae > Populus > Populus trichocarpa. The sequence goes on along the minus strand of NC_037287.2, from coordinate 12,658,300 downwards.
TAACAGTATTTATTATTAATAAAAAAATCTCAAAGATTAAAAAAACTATAGTCATCGCAATTTTTTATATGGAAAAAACTAGAAAACTCTAATAATGTTGAATTAAAAAAATAAAATAGAAAAACTATTCCTTTTAAATACAAAAACTAGAAAGTCTAATAATATCAAATAAAAAATTAAATTAAAATTAAAATTAAAATTCCTAAACTAAAAATAAATAAAAAATAACTAGGAAAAATGTTTATTTTTTCAAAAAGGTCACACATAAAAAATAAGCGGAATTTAATAGAAATACCATATAATTCATAATTCGAGATATAAAATTAGAGAATGAAAACTTTTTAGAGTATGTTGATAGAAAAACCTACGGATTTTGTAGATTATTTTTATTTAGGAGAGTTTAATTTAATGTTATCTCCTTAAAGTACTGATCATGTTTCTTTGTTGATATTAAAGAGATGTGTTTTTACTTCCTCCTCCTCTATAAATCTTATGTTTGCTACGAATACCTGCACCATATATAAAGTGGAGGAGTGTTTGGAATTGGCAGGGTCGTCCAGAGCGCGTAAAAGTGTTTTTGTGGCTAGCTAGCTTCGCATGGGAAGTTACTTACTAATGAGCAACGCACAGGTTCATCTAGGGATGATTCTTATGGCTTTTGCGGTGCTACTGGAGTCTGTTTGCATGTTTTAAGGGACTGTCCGGTTCTATGGTGTGGCAGCAAGTCTTGCTGCTAGGGTGGACACGACTTTCTTCTCTTCCAATTTGCATGAGTACTGGTTCCAGAGGAATTTACGTAACGACAGAACTGTGGTTTTTGGTGATGTATCTTGGGCTGTGTTGATGGATGTTATTGACTTGGAGAAACAGGGATGTTTTTTAAGTAGATTTGCCACGACCTCCACGACCTGTTAAAGTTCTTTCTATTATAAAATAATATAAATTATTTTTTAAAATCTCACTTAAAAATTTAAGTTATTGGCTCACTGATGTTTCTCGACTATATTGGTGCCTTTAGTTTAGTTTTTATCGTTTTACTATCTTCTACGTAGAAAGAGGGTTGTTTGCCTTTGGCTGTTAAAATGTCATTTCAACAGTGAGCTATCATAATGAATATGTAACTGTACCCTTAGATTTTGATCTTCTACTATCTGTGTCACTTGTTATCTGGAGGCTAACTTGGTGATTTTAGACACAGCCCCTTCTTTTTTCCATGCAAAGGTCTTGCATGTATGGTGACCTTATTAGTCATGACATGCATGTTCTGAGAATGGGCATTAAGCAATTTTTCCTGATTCTGGCCTCATATCAGTCATTTGTTGCAATTCGTATTTTTAAATTGGAAAGAAGTTCATCATTACATGGAAGCATTTCGGAGTTGTTGGAGCACGAAAATTCGTAGTTAATCATTGTTGACACACTAGTTTGTCTTTAGTAGCTGAAATTTTCAACCATATTCATTCTGAAATGGAACTGCTGGAATTAATTGGCATATCTCTGGCTTCATATGTTTTTTCCCTGATAGAAACTTTAAAGTTTCATAAGAAAAAATATAGCCTTTTCCTTTGTGACCAGGTATTGTTGTACTTGAAAAACCGTCAGCCATTGAACTGTCATTCTTATCATAGCTATGGCTATATTTTCCCCTTTCTTTAATTGATCTAAGTAGGCATCATCTTCTCAAATTCATAGCCACCACCTCTTGTGCAGGTGAATCCGATACTGTGGTTGTGCCAATGGCTGTGTTAGCTGTAGATGTTTCCAGGCATGGGTTTTGTAATGTCAGCATGTGCATAGACTAGTTCATTTTGCCCCTAGTGGTTCTATCTGTCTCCTTTCTCTACTAGACAAGTGGCTTCTTTTTTAGTGAATTTGTTGTATTTGGCATGTAAAACATGGGAAACATGAAAAAGTAGAAGCTTTTTTGGACAAAATCTTCGAAGTGTAAATTTTCCTTGCCACAAGGTTGTTCTAGAAATGCTTTTGGGTGTGGTTTACTTCCTCCTCCTTTTTTTTTGTATACATAACCAGATTTATTTTGGCGCCTCAATCTCATAGGAGAGATATGTTTTGCCTCAATCAATTGTTTTATCTCGTTGCATGGCTACAAGAAACTGAGTAGGATTTCTTTTCTCATACTAATTTAGCATTGCTCAACCATTAAAGAAAAGATATAAATATGATATGCCTGGATGCTGTCAGTTGCCTATTGCCAAGAGTGAGTAAGTTGAGCGTAAACCTGATCAAATGCTCTTAGGATTTATTGGGTGGATTTTGGGGCTTGTCATGTTTGGCCATAGAGGTGTTTTAGGCACCTGGATTAGGTGCTTGACTAATAGTAGCATTTTCTTCCATTCTTGCAAGGTTTGGTGACATTTCATGAATTCAGAATGAAAGCCAGAGATATGTGCTGATTAACACATCCTGATCTCATTGGATATTGGTGGTATTTGCATTTTTACTTGAACGAGGTCACTTTCTTACAAATTCAACTGCCAGGTAGTTTTGCTTCAGAATCTTTAAATGACATTAGTAAGTGACCTTCAAACTCTTGAGGGCGTGAAATTGTTGGATATATCACACACTGTTTCTCATCAGAGTTGCTCTGGCAGGACAGGGCTAGTAGGTCTTTGACATCTGATGTGAAGCTCTGACAAGTTGCTGTTATTTGCTGGTTACGAGTCTTTTCTGTGCTCCTGTGGTGCTCTATTTGTGTCTCCACTATTCCAATGCAGGAGTTGCTATTGGTCATCTGCCACTGGATTAAAGTGGAGATGAATTGTGTTTGCAACTTGATTGGTCTGTTGTTGCATAGATCGTGGGAAAAGTAGATGCCTGTGTATTCTGTTCTCATTCCACATGACCTGCTGTTTGGTACTCGTGTCTTCCACCTCAACTGTCTTTGGTGATTGACATTCTTGTCTTAGATTGGTTTAGTGTTTCCAGTTTCCTTTCCTCGACATTCTACCATTATTATAAAAAAGATACAATGGCATATGTATGGATGTGGTTTCTTGACTTTTGCCATTATTAAATTAATTGAGCTTAAGCCTGATCTACTACTCTAATCAATACTTATAAAAAGAAATCCTTATATTCATTTTTTGTTTTTAAACTTCTTTCTCAATGCATCACTAGGGAAGGTGAGCATGTACTTGATCAATATTTTCCAAGGCATTCATGATGAACAATCTGTGAAGTACAATTTTTTTTTGTTTTTGGTTTTTCTCTGCCCAGGTTATGAGTGAAAGTAGAACATCAAGCCCTCTCTAATGCCAAGTTGAAGTCAACGAAACTGAATGGGCCATGTGGTCGTAATCCAATGATGATAGCTATCCAGGTGAAAGCTACTCGTGGCTCTCCTGCTGAAGAAACACACTAACCAAATTCCCAGAAGGTATTTCGATGCATATTTTACATTATTATTGTTGACAATTGGAATGCACAGTGTTAGTCTAATTGCTTGCTAGTTCATGTTTCTCGGATTGAAATATTGGAAGCTGCACACTTTCCACTTCTGAAGATACGCAATTAGTTGTATGTGCAATAGTGTAAGCTGGAGTTGGTGTTCTTGTTCATTAGAAATGACAGTCCAGCCTCGATAAAACTTGTTAGCAGTGGCAAGTTTGTGCTGGTAATGGGGGTGAGAGTAGATTGGTAATAATATCGACTTCAAATTCATCGAGAAAAGGTAAATCTAAGAGGAAAAGGGTAGTGGAAAGGTTTCATTTTAAGCTCAGGCAATCAAAGGCAATCTCTCAAGGTTCAGTCTTGGAGGTGGTTATCAGAAGCCATGGTTTTGTCAGGCCAGATTAACTCGGAATCCGCTTGTTTTATTTATGTATATATAAAATAGCCCCAATTTTAGGGTTCTGTGAAGTTCCCCTAAATCTACAAATTCCATTTCGTAATTGTCTTCTTGAGGTTCTAATCTTGTTCCCTTCCGCTCTCAACCCTTTCATCTTTCTCCATCAACTTTCCCCATTATTTTCATGGTCTGTGATATAACGCCATAGGATCTGCATGATCGAAAATTAGCACCAAAAAGAAAAAAAAAAAAAAAAAAGTGTTGATGGCATTAAATTAAGTTCCCGGTTGAGATTGTGGCCTAAATATTGTTTGTTAAAATTTATTATTTTATTTTTATTTTTTTATGTTTTGAAATCTTTTTAATATATTGATATTAAAAATAAATTTTTTAATAAATAAAAAATATTATTTTTAATATATTTCAAATAAAAAATATTTAAAAAATAACCAACAACACTGTATTCTCAAACAGTTTTATTCAGTGCAGGATATTTCTACAATTCTATGTGAACCACAAACAGAATAGAACAATAATTTTGCCACATCATTTTCTTATAACGGCACACCTCAGCATTATCATAGTAAGCTAAGAGCTTGTTTGGCTCTGCAATTGAACCTGTTTTTGATCAAATTAAAATTTTTTTTTTGTTAAAATTAAGTGCGGTTTGTACTTTTTGGATCGTTTTGATGTGCTGATGTTAAAAATGATTTTTAAAAAATGAAATAACATCATTGGCATGTATTTTAGCACGAAAAGCTATTTGAAAAGCAACCACTACCACACTTCCAAACACAAAAATACGCTGTTGAGCCGTGCCGTTATCAATATGAGGCGTGACAAAGTCACCATCCTCACGGCACTATATTTTTAAAAAAGAAATAAAAAGGAATGGCAGAGTAATTTACAATTCCATATCATAATAATCACAGCGTTGCAAAAACAATCACTAAATGTAAAAACAGCAAATATCGCATAAAAATAAGACGCGACACCAAGGAGAGTAGGAGACAGAGCACCGATATTTGAACATAAATCGATAAAAAATACAAAGAAAGAAAGAGAACAGCAGGGAGAAAATTCCATGGGGGGAAAGAAAGAGAGAGGAAAAAGGACGAAATAACGAGCCAATCAATCACTAAACGAAAGTCAACATTCGGGGACAGGTAGGTCCTCCTCATCTGGCGGAGCCAACACCCATTCACCATCTTCGTTTCTGACCATCCCTTTGTTCTTCTCTACCCACCAAATCCCAGGGACCAGGCACTCGTCTTTCAAGAACTCAGATGACTTATTCACCAATGCCAAGCTCCTCTTCACTTTCAGCTCAAACTCCTGTTCCTCGCCGTTCCACCCTGCCACTATATGCAACATGGCCTGCAAATTATGCCAATCACTCGGATTCTTCGAGTCCTTCAAGCTTGGAGATTTCCTCGTATCAATTTCAAACTCAATTCCAGTATAAACATACCCCATCAATCGCCCTGGATAGTGCGGTATAACATCAATCTTATTTTTTATATGCAGAACCTTCAGATTTGGATACTTGTTAAACCTCTCGTTGAATTCCTTGTTTCCAACTTGTGGGCTGCCAAAGACAAAAGCTGATACTGGGATATCTGTAATTCCATTTTCCACAAGATCAAAAGCACTCAAAATTGATAAACTAGCACCAAGGCTGTGACCAGTAAAGATAATGCTCAGGTCGTCATCCTTGTATCGCTCCCTTAGCTCTTTAATATGGGCCAAAAGCTGCGCCCTCGCACTTAATTTGGTGAAAGGCGAATTTGGGTCGTCAGAAATATACATCGTAAGCCAGCCTAGCATCACTTTAGGAACTTTGTCATCGTCATCGTCACTGCTGCTGCTGCTTTCTTGATCATGAGTAGTGCTTGTAGCACCCCTTAACAATGGTTTAGCAGACTTGAGCTTTGCGCCTAAGATGTCAACCCATTCGTAATTTCTGGTGGTTCCGCGGAAGGCTATGTAGATTTCACGGCGGCCAAGAGTTTTCGTCTGTTCATCAGAGGTGACAGCGATGTAACCAATCCAGTTGGTTTCACGGTCCCAGGAATCACGAGATAGAGAATGGAGAAGGAAGGCTTCAGGGAGGCTGACACGAGCAGTGGCGTAGAGGAAAGAGGAGACTTGATAGTTTTCGGGGTTGTCAAGCATCACTTTATGAAAGAAGTTGCGCTTGCCGTACCGGCTAGTGCCGCAATACCTGGAGTTCTGGTCGTTGTTGAAGGCATCATATGTGGCCTGGCAGAAGTCGCCACATCGGAGAATGAGTTTGCGGAGGCTGAGGTCGAGAGGGTCAAGGAGATTATCCCAGTTTCTGCTGCCCAGGATTTCAGGCCATGTCGCCTCACTTGTTCCGTCCATGGGGAGGTAGCTAGCCAGGTATCTGGGCTAGGTGCTGTAAAGAAGATGGAAATGAGGTGGGACTCGTGGTATTAAAAAACCAAAAGAAAACATAAAAAAGAAAGATGTGGTGTTAAGGGCACATGAGTGATGTTGATGATAATGTTGTGATTGCGATCCACCGTCACTGTGCTTTTTCAAATGGATAAATTGGTCAATTAACTTTAAAAAAATCATGAGAAAAATTTTTTGGTGAATTATTATATATATTTTTTTTGTAATAATGTGATTCTGAACAGGGATATTAATAATAATTTTATAATATTTTTAAATTATAATATTTAATTAAATATTATATTTTTGAATTACAATAAAATTATAATTGATATTGTAGTTCAAAAATATAATATTAATTAAATTTAATGACTAGCTAGTAAGTTAATTGTTTCGTAATAATTAGTTAAATCATTCGACTGGTTAATATTGAAAAGTAGAGGTAAGTTATTATATGAATAGTAAATTTTTGATATTTTAATTGGAATTTATTTTTTAGTCTATAAATTAAACAAAGACATATATCTTGATCCATAAAATATATTTATAATTTTTGTATAAACTGGTTGATCGAGTCATACAACTGGATTAATCAGTCGATTAGTTGAGTTAGAGGATTGATAATGAAACTACTGTCCCATTTAAATCTAACAAATAAAAATATTTTTGATGAAATTTATTATTTACTTTGTTAATCTCATATTTATATTTAATTTAGTTAATAATTTTAAAAAGTTAAAAATTTAATAATTTAAACAAAATTTTTAAAAAGTGTTTTCTCAATAAAAACTATTCTCAAAAGTTTTTCCCCGCTTAAAAAAAACCTTGTAAAAAAAGACGATGTTGAGACAAAATTAATTTGGAGATTCCGGTAAGCTATAGTTTGAGAGCTAATTTGAAGTTTCTCTCTCTTTTTTTTTTCCTTGTGCAGGTAACAAGAAGCACGATATTCATAAGTCCGAATTCTAATGTCTACCGAAGTCTTCCGATACCCATCTAAAAGACTGCTCGACAGTGTGATAGTAATTGCTTTTTAAATAATTTTTTGTATTGAAATGCATGTTAATAATTTTTTTTATTTTTAAAAAATTATTTTTAACATCAACAAATCAAAATAATCCAAAATATACAAAGCATATTAAATTTTAACAAAAAAAATTTAAACTTTTTAATAACACGGTTTACACCGCATTCCCAAACATGTTCTAACATAGACATGGTGGTCCCTTCAAGCAACATTTAGTTCTCCCTCACTGTTTTTTTTTTTTTTTTTAATTATTATTACAAACTACAAAAGTCTTCGTCAAGGGCCACTCCCAACCACAGATCAAGAACCCTATGGTCTTAATTTATCAAGTCTTTTGTTCAGACCATAAATTAAACATTACAAGCATAAGCTTTCAGTAGATAGGGATGGATCCCGATCATTTCGGTAATCGAGAGACAGGATATTGTGACTGGAAGGAGTGGCTTCAGGGAGACAATGAAGATATCTGTAAGTCAAAACTGTGCATATTTGCTCGGAATTTTTATTTTTTTTTTGTTTGACGAACAGTTTGTTTTCAATCTTTGGTTTCGTACTTCGCATCTAACTTTCAAAATCAAGATCCTTTTGGAGACTTTTTCCGTGGCATGAATATGATCCGATACCTTGTAGATCGCAGCTAGACTTTCAATTCACTCTCTTCATTTTTTTTCCTTCTTTTCCATGGCAAGAGAGCCTCGTCTATAGATAGATAGATGAAGGCAATCGAGAGTTTCTCTTTTCTCTTCTTTCGTTCTCGAATTCTCTCCGCCACATATAATATGAAAAAGGAATAAACGGCAGTTGGAATAAAAGATCAAGTTGTTCATTGTTGTTTACTTATCTCCTTGGTATTTGCTTCAAATCTGAATATAGTGTTTTACTCCATGAGTAATTTTTCTTTGTTTTTCAACCAATAATGAAGAAAAAAAAGCAAGTGGTCGACCAGTTGAGTCGATTTAAAGAAAAACAGTGTATCTTCCTCTCAAATTCTTTCTTGTTCTTTGACTTTGCAATTCAGTATTATTGTTCATAACAAGTTTCTGAACTGATTTTCTTCCCTCAAATAGAATGTTTTCTAGATAAGCGATTTTTGGATTAAAAATATATATATTTCTGATTTATCATGTGTACTGTCCAAATTCAACAGTGCTGGATGGAGCGAACGCAATGCCAAGCCCTTTCCTATTCCAGTCACAAGTTAATGATATGGGTGGAACAAGCAATAGAGTACTCCAGACAGACAATCCACGCGACAGAAAAAAAAGAAATGACAAAGAATATCGAGCCCGTTGTAGGGTATTCACTCTTTTTTTCCCCTGATTAATATATATGTATAATAAAAAAAGAAGAAGGGTTAATTAGTATTAACATGCAGGAAGACCAGAAAAGACAGCAGGAGGAGTTGGAGAAACTAGCGGTAGAAAATGCACGCATGAAGGACGAAAATGAATCCCTGGTGAAGGAAAGGGTTACAGTTTTGAGTCCGAAGTTGGAATCAGCAGCCATTGAGATAAATCAACTTAGAAGTGAAAGTCAGAGCTTGAAACGCAACAGTGACAACCAAAGAATTCTTGTGCATGCTTTAACCGAAAAACTGGTAATTCTTTTTTTATTATTATTGTTATTATTATCCCTGATGCCAGAGCCCTTCTCAATTAATTAGTTTAAGGTGGGTGTCCGGGCCAGCTTGTGCGCACCTCGACTAATCCCACGGGCCTTGAAGTTAATGATCATGTAAATCTCCAATGGTCCTTATATGAGCAACCACAGGACTCGAACCTGAGACCACAAAGGAAGCAAACCTCTTGGTTTCAAGCTTTTACCAGTAGTCACCACCTAGATGGTTGCCCTTCTCAATTAATTAATTGCATATAGGGAGGCCTCCTTAAATCTACTGCATGTATTCTTAAATCAATGAAAATCCTACAAAACAACTTTTCTCCACAAGATGTGTAAAACCCATGATTGAAAAGAAAACTCTAAAGACAATTAGATTTTCGATTCTGCAAATCGATCCACCGTCATTCTGCTGCCTCCATTTCCGTATAATAAAAGAACAACAACAAGAAGAACGAAAGTTCTTTGTGTTTGGCGGCTTTGTCTCCACAAATTCTTCATTATAATCATAAGACCCGTTCAGAATCCATACATCTCCTTCACTTTCTCTGCCATTCCTTTCCATTCTTCACTCAAATCATCACATCAATTCTGCGCATATAAAAGAAAAGTCATGTTAAAATCTTTTGCTCTTTATCTTTTTTCCTCTGCACTCCATCAATCAGAACAGGAGAGAATCCCATCTGGTATGGAGATCTTTCCATCGCTAATCCTCGACCATCCCAATCTCATATCCATTTATTGAAACTGAAAATTTGATAAAATGATCTTTTCCTCTTCTTCTTTTTTTGTTGTAGTCAATGGAGAGTTGTTGCTTCTTTTCTCTTATCAGAGTATATAGATGTCTGACGTTTATATGGTAGCTCTGATATTGTTGAGGAGATGATTTATTTTTATTTTTCCTTTTTCTTGCTTAATTTACAGCCAGCATGTTAGCGTTACAGTTGAAATGGTTTTTCCGTATTGTTACTTATCTTTTAATGAATCGCAGAGTCGCTATATCATATACTAATACTACTTAGTTTATTCCCCGAACAGGATAGCCAAAATAAACTTAGAAGCCTCCATGATGAGGTTGCACGATTGAGACAAAACGTCCCCCAGGATCCCAGGATGCAAGAAAAGAAAAAACTCATGGAAGAGCTTTTGAGGTTAGAAAACGAAAACAGGCTGCAAGAACTGCAAAATCAAGCGTATTGCATGATGATACAAAATGACGGGGACCCTAGAGGGGATGAAGCTGATCAAGGTTCTTAACATATCCATTTACCAGTTTAACTAACGATATCTTAGATTATAATTTGTCTTAATAAGGTGGCTAATTGTGCTGGGGTGCCATTGCAGCATTGCCTGCAGGATTGCTGTGATTATTTGCTGAGTAGTACATTAAGTTGAGGCACCTCTACCAAATCATGAGTACTTCTCAAGCTTTTCATCATATTTGAACCCTTTGAGAGAGATGGATCTACTGCGGCAGAACAATCACAGGTCTCCTGTGCTGTGTTCGTGTTTGGTTTAATTTACTATGCTTTCCGAAATAAATGCCAGCACCTACTTTAATTCGCTTGGCTTGTCTATCTTAATTATGCAGATGTAGCTACTGTATCTTGAATCACTATACTGGTAACTCGTCGAAAATACCCAACGCTGATGTCTGCCGTTTAATGTTCAATGACAAGAGGATTATACCTGGTTTATCAACCAACCTTGAAGATTAAAAGTATCCAGTCTCCTCTATTTTTCAACTTTACCTCAATCGATCACCCTGCAAAATGGTTTTTCATCCATTTTCGAGGAAAACTGACCGTTAAAGTTAAAGGCCATTAAGCTGGAGCTTCAAAGGGAGGCCACAATATTTTGTTTATCCTACAAAAATCATAAGGTACTTCTATATGATTAGTGATGGAAAAAAATACATATGAAACCGCAGTGAATAAGGCTTATCTATGAACTGTTAGAGAGAAATAATCATTTTAGCCTCTCTCTAAAACCCCAAACTGATGCCCTGTAATTATGCAGACGTAGGTTTTCATAAGAAAAACAAAAGTAATAAAATAATTTTGTATAGTTTTAGAGTTAACCATTTTGAAAGAGGATCAAGGTAAAGTCAAAACATAAAGGGATGGTTGATAGAAAAATTAGTTTTAGTTAATTGATAAATTAGGTATAGTTGCGGGGTGGAGCAAATTAAGATTAGCTCTTTTCGACTTTTTGTTATCCTTCTTTAAGTGATTACGCTTTAATCTCCTGGCTAGAGCTAGCTAACTTTTGCTAAACATGTCGAAACTACATCAGCTGAGAAATATATGCGTTAATTTAAGGCAAAATTAATCTAGCTCTTCTACGATTTCACTTTTCTTTTCTTTTCAAAAATTACGTTTCACATATTGAATTAATGCAAGATTTAAATTTATATGAAAATATAAAAATATCATTTTATATAATATAAATAACCCAATAATCTAAATCACAAATCAAATTAAGTTTATTAAACCAAGTTGCCTCCACCACCAATAAGAAAATACTTGTCTTAAACTTTGAGGGGTGTAGCTCAACTGGTCAGGTCCTGAATTTACTCCCCGGAAGTCACTAGTTCGAGTCTCACAAACCTCAGGGCTACTGAAGGCTTACATGATTGTTAACTTCAGGACCCGTGGAATTAGTCGAGATACGCGCAAGCTGGCCCGTACACCTATGTTAATCTAAAAAAAATATTTGTCATTTGAGGGGGTAGCTCAACTGGTTAAGCCTTGGATTTGCTTCTCAATGGTCATGAGTTCGAGTCCTCTCAAGGCCATTGGAGACTTACATAGTTGTTAACTTTAGGGTCCGTGGGATTAGTTGGAGTGCGCGTAAGCTGGCTCAAACACTCACATTAATAATAATAATAAAAAACTTATTGTTTCCATTTATCTCCTCTCAAAATCCAATTTATCTATTAACAATTAATTAGTTAGTTTGCACGGCTGTGGACCAAGACGCAATTTGTTTTGTGAGTGAAAAAAATAATATTTAAATGCAACAAACATAAATTTTTTAAAAAAATTCGTGACTCGAGTCATGGATCTAATTAGATGAAATAAGTTTTTTTTATTTTAACTAAATATTTAACGATAACAAATTAATCAAATAAAATAATATAACTCAATTTTTAATTTGTGTTAGCATAAAAACTTATAACTTAGATAATAAAAATCTAGTTAAATTCACGGGCTAATCTCATAACATCAAAATAACTTAATAGAAAAACAAATTTCATAATGTGGTGTCTCATATGAGCTTTTCCACGGCTAATAATTAGGTTGTAATGTTGAAGACAGATTATTGGGCTCAAAGACCGTGAATACTTGTAAAACAAGTTGGGTCATGGCTCATTCAATGTTTAAGTCAGTTAATTTGTACGAGGAATATACCCTTAAATATAAGTAATTTTGTTTGTCACTTGGGTTTGATCCTTAAGTAACGACCTCTTTTTTTATGTTTTTTGTTTTTCTAGTTTCTCTACCTTGCCTCTTTTTAAGTTTTCTTCAAAATTGTATTTTCCCCTTAGATCACGCCATAAATTAAAAACGTTAATTTTCATTTTTTTTCAATTATTCCCTCAAATTAGATCAATGAAACTATTTTTTTATAGATTATTTCAAGAATATATTCCCACGTCCACTTGATATATTTTTTAAAAAATCAATAAAAATAAATTCAAGAACTTGAAAAGTAAAACTGTACTGGAGAATATAAGAAGCGCTAATAATATGGAGTGATTAGCAAGTAAAGTAACAACTAGGACGAGTTGGTGGATGGGGCGACCGACCTAGAAACAGCTCTCCTTCGCGTGTGTGAAGGCAACCTTAGCCAGATGGTTCCTTCTTGAAGGAAAGACAACCCAATCCAGGGCACGCGCTGTGCAGGTTCAACACCTAACAGCCTTCCCTCGAATTCGTGGCGCCACCTTAACACCAAATCCTGACACCTCAGCACCCACCGAATATTCCCAGTTTACGCATTTAAACAAGAATTTAAAGTAAAAATTTTATTCACAAAAGATAAGATAGAATATGTAGCCACCCACCTTACCATTTCAAATCATGTAATTCATGATTGCCGGTCCCGAATTTGGTGGCTGCTGGAAAGTTGCTTGGAGCCGTGTCCTTTTCCGGCCTGGATATTGCTCATATCCTGTCACAGAAAAATATCCATCTAGCCCGTGGTATTTGTATTTTTAATTCAATTGACTCCCCGCTAAAAATAAAATCTAACCGTCAAAAATATTTTTTAATATAATATAAAAAATATAATGTAAATTTGTTAAATTATAAATAATTTTTTAATTAATTATATATTCATAATTACTTTAAAAAGTCAAGTCTAATTTTACTAGTTTTCAAGTTTTTTTGTATTAAATATATATTAATTTATCAAACTCGTAATTTTAATAACAATTATTATTTTTGTTTAATTTTTAAACAAGATGACGCACTTTTCACAAAAAAATTCGTTTTCTCTATGACAAACCACGAACTTTGTGAGAGGTTAGAATACAAATGTTATTTTATTTTTTTACTTCTAACTAAGCCTTTTATTATATTTAAAAAAAAACCTCGTCTCCTAACCAATCACAAGACGCCAATGAATTACTTAGTTGCGAAGGAGTAAATATTACTTTAAAATCTTTATTATTTAGGAAATTTTGTAGCTTAAATGACATTAGTTTTCACCCAAACTCAAAAATCTTCTTTACAATAAAAAAAATTAAATTTAATCACTAAAAAACACTTTATATTAAAATACAAATAAAGGAGAAATCAAATCATCGCAGGCAAATAGAAAGGAAAAGGTAAAATGAATTAGTATGTTTTTTTTGTTTGTCTCTGTTTACAATCACGGTAAAACCAAGAATGTGAGGTGGTGGAGTGATAAACGTCCCACGTGGACAAACCAATGAAACTGAAGATGTCGTCCGTCCTACACCGTTTAAAACTTCCGGATGCGTTAGAATAAGACTATACGTAACGATTATAGGATAGAATCGTAAGAACAGAAACCTTTTTTTATTATTTATTTTTCTCTTAATTTTTGTTTTTTTTTTTAAAAAAAAGAAAAATCGTAAAAAATGAGCCAACTGGAAATGAGAGATAAAATAAAAATGGGGGCCACCACCACCTTGTGATAGAAAAATAGGTATTTTCTTGGTAAGCAGGAGAAATAAAAGGAGGACAGAGGAGGATATTATTAGGTATTTGGTGGCAGCGAACGAGCGAGGGTGCGCCTGTAGTTTTTGTTGTGCAAAAGTTTTGTGTTTCTCACTCCAGAGAAATTAACTAATATTTAGAGAGAGAAATAGAAGCTCTGGATTCCTTCTCATCCGTCCTCAGCGACGGTTCTTATGCCGCTTGGCTTTCAGGTTTTCACCTCTCTCTATCTCTCTCTCTCTGTCTCGATTTCTTTTTTCTTTTTGTGCTTTTGCTGTTCGATTTGGATTGGATCTGATCAGATCGAGTCAGATCTATTGTTGGTTTGAATCAGGGTTTCTGATTAGAGATTTGTGATTTCTTTCATGAATTTTAAAGTATTAGGGATTTGATTTTACGATGTTTGGGGATTTTGATTCTAGCTAATCAATTAGGTTTTATTTTATGATAAATCAGTTTGTAGGCTAGGTTAAACTGGCATGTTATTTAACTTTATTGATTATGATTTTTGACTCTAGGAATGTTGAATGATGCATGTGATCTATTGAATTTATACATATTTTTTTGCTGTTAGCACTTTATGTAGTGCGAATCCATTGAGCTTTTATTATCTGGGCTTTAGTTATTTGTGTTTTGAATTGATTGAGACGAAAAGGAAGGAATCTTACTCTCTTTTTTCCACTTTAAATAAAGAAGAAAGGAATATAAGACGAAATAATTCTTAGCTTAGAGCATGATCAATGTGAAATGCTTCTTGTCTCAAGATAAATCTAGCATATACGTTGATGTCAGTCCATTTGATTTGTCCGTGGTGGTTATCTATGTGCATAAAACATGTTATACATGATTCATTTTTCTTCTTGGAGTTGTAAATTGCTGTTGCTGATGAAATTGAATGGTTTTACTATCTTTACTTACAGGTAGTATTCTATTCTTTTAGGTTCTGCTGGGTTCAGATTTAGACAGCTTAGTTTCCTTCCTTAAGACATGGAGAAAGCGTGCTTCTGGTCAAATTGCTTCCAGCATCGGGTTTTTTCATTCCAAGAAGTGCTCGATTGGCGGTTTCTCATCCTTGGAGATTTTCTGTTGGTTTCCTTTGTCAATTGCACTTAGTGGTTGCTTTCTTTTTAATGAACAATATAGAGGCGTGATGCAAAATTTTTCTGAGAGAGGTGTTGGTTCTTTGGTGCACTTGGTCAAGTAAGCAACCCATCCATGTCCTTTGACCAATGCCTTATTCTAGGTTTTGTCTAACAGATTATTTCATTTGTAGTGCATTGCTGATACAACATCCAGTTGGAGTTCTTGGCACGCCTTCCGGGGTATATCTTCTTTTTGTTTGTTGCTTGCTTGCTAAGTTTATCTACTCTGCTTCATTGCTCTAATCTCTGTGGTATTTTTTCAGGGCTAAAGTCTGCGACGATTCTGTTGAAAGCTGCTTAAGTAGTCAATTTAGATAAACCATCACGTCAAGTTGGTGCAGACTGTACAGTTCTTAGCTATCGTCTCTTCATTGCGCCTGATGGGTACTTGTTAGATTGTGGAGTTATCGGTTCACTGAACGATTTCTACATAACATAGATGAGTTAGCTTATTTTGCGTTTGAACCCTTGGGTGACTGTCTTAAGCTTAGTGGGATTGTCCTGTTGGCTAGAACAATCATTCTGGTTGGTTCTGAGTTTTGTCAATATGCTTTGTGGTTTTCATATGGCTCTTCCGTCCATGACTTCATATTGCCTTGAAGCTGTGGCTCTATCAATGAATAAGGCCAGGAAGCTCGTTCATCCTAAACATTCTTGTTTTGTGTGCTCAGTTTTCTCCACATAAAATTAGCTGGTCCACCAAGGCAGCTTGTTTAAATTTTACAGTTTCTATTAGATTATCTACCATAAATGTCAAATAGCCTTACTAAGTGTCATACTATCCGGGAATAAAGAAAGAGCTCTTTTTTGTTCCACAAGAAATATGGAAAGGTATGTTATTTTCCCGTGACTTCTACTTTAACCAGTGCTGATTGTCAATCGCCGAGTAACCTTTTTGGGAACCTCATGTAGGTACAAGTTAATCAAGGAAGTTGGCGATGGAACATTTGGGAGTGTGTGGAGAGCAATTAATAAGCAATCTGGTGAAGTTGTAAGTGCATTGTTACTTTCCATTCCAGCTAATCTGGTATTTGTTAGCTGGTATTAGTATTGCTCCTGAAAAGTTAAGGATTTTCCTGATGCAACTGAATCTCGTGTTCTTGCTAACAACTAATAGGTGGCAATTAAAAAGATGAAGAAGAAATATTACTCATGGGAAGAGTGTGTGAATTTGAGAGAAGTGAAGGTAGTATGATCAACTTATTCTTTTTCTTTTTGTAGCTTTGCTATATGTCTTTCATCAATTAATGGGTCTCTCCTTGTGTCAGTCATTGCGGAAAATGAATCATCCGAATATTGTGAAGCTCAGAGAAGTAATCCGGGAAAATGACATTTTATATTTTGTTTTTGAGTACATGGTAAATTTTTTTTTTTAAATTGTTTTTCATTTTGGGATTTCTTGCTTTTTTTATAAATCCTCTTTTTGCATGCTTTTTAACATTTTGTTTTGTTTCAGGAATGCAACCTTTATCAACTTACTAAAGACAGGGAAAAGCTATTTTCAGAAGCTGAAGTGAGGAATTGGTGTTTTCAAGTATTTCAAGGTCTTGCTTACATGCACCAGCGTGGGTATTTTCATCGTGACCTTAAGCCAGGTAACTGTTATTGGTCAAGATTTTGCTTTTGCTTCAGGAGTTTTCATGGCAAGTTGGTGACTGGATGTTTTTACAGCTTCACATGCTTCTTTAACTGATTGTGTTTATTCTTGTGGTCTGCTCTTAATGCTTCTAGTTTTTGTAATCCATGTCTGAGTATTGTTTGTTTGACCTTTTGACAGAGAACCTGTTGGTCTCAAAATCCATAATTAAAATTGCTGATTTTGGTCTTGCACGAGAAGTCAATTCACAGCCTCCATATACGGAGTATGTCTCCACGCGGTGGTATGTCATCTTTTGCCTTCATATTGTTTTCTTAAAATCTTTGCTTCCATGGAATTGGAAATGGATGGAAGATGTCCACTGCTGTTTCTCACTGTCTTCTGTCTCAAAATGCTAGGTATAGAGCACCTGAAGTGTTGCTTCAGTCATACCTGTACAGCTCTAAAGTTGGTTAGTATCAGACAAACATGAGATTATGTTTAACCATTAAATAATGATTACAAACGACTCTTACATAATGTTACTAGAACTAATATATATGCTTCCACAGATATGTGGGCAATGGGTGCCATCATGGCTGAGTTATTCACCCTTCGACCGCTTTTTCCTGGTACCAGGTATGGCTCTGAGTTAAATAATAGTCGACAATGATTTAGTTCATAATGGGCTAGTCAGTTTCTGGTGTTTAAACTTTTCTCGTTTATGGACAGTGAAGCAGATGAGATCTACAAAATATGCAGTGTGATAGGCAGTCCAACAACTGACACCTGGGCTGATGGGCTTAATCTTGCAAGGGCTATTAACTACCAATTTCCACAGGTCAAATTTTCTTATTTTTCTCTTCTTTTAGCAGTAGATACTTTTGCCTTGGGGGTTGTGGGGCCAACGAGACGAGAAATCTATTGATTAAGCACAAACTGTTTTCTAAATGATAGAATGATGGCCTTTGTAATGTGCAATTTTGAATTTTGCTAATATTTGTTACTATCATTCAAACATGGTGAATATACCATCTATTGCTTGGACATGATTCTTGGAATAGTATTAATATTTGAAACCATCCATGTCAATTTATGAATTAACCATATATGATGCAAGATTAGGAGTCTGAAATTTTGATTGTATAATTTGAGACTGCAGTTTGCTGGTGTTCACCTTCCCACACTTATCCCATCAGCAAGTGAGGATGCAATCAACCTTATCAAGGTTGGTAATATATGTAGAAACTATGGTTCCTTTCTCTGATTTTTCTTTTCTTTTTTCCCCTTGCAAGCAAGCACTATATTGTAAAAAAAAAATGTTGGATTAGAAAATTATTCTTAATGCCCCTTCTTTACCTGTCCTTTCTTACTGTTTCCTTTTTCTCTTTTGAATCTAGTCGCTTTGCTCCTGGGATCCTTGCACGAGGCCTTCAGCTGCAGATGCTCTACAACATCCTTTCTTTCAGGTAGCCTCTTTTGCGTCTTTGTAGTTTGAAACAGGATTTCCATGTATGTGTGTGCATGTGCATTTGCACAATTGTTGTTTCAATCACCAAATTCGTTGGGCTATAATTTGTTTTGGCAGAGTTGTTTTTATGTGCCACCATCCCTACGCCCCAGAGCAGCCATCACAAGAACACCTGCATCTGGTTTGTCTTTTATCTTGCATTGTTGTTGGTTTCACGAAGATGACTGCCAAAAGCATTTCCAAGTGTTCTTCACTTCAAGAATCTTACATGCACATAATTATTCACTTACATGCAGCTGGAACAAAGGGAGGACTGGAGCAACAATGTGGGAGGAATTTACCAGGGGCTTTGTCTAATTCTAAGCTTACTAACAGTTTTCCTTCTCCAAAGTTACATGCTTCTTTGAGTACAGGTTATATTTTTTCTACAAAAATTCTACTATAGTACTCTGTGATAAACATTAAGATAATATGGTTTAGATCATTGTGTGCATGGTTTCATTGCAATGTTAATTTGCATGAAGTTCAAAGCAAACCTTTCGTTGTTCGCCAAGTCTGGACTGCATTTGTAGCTATATGCTAACATAAAGATGTTTTTCTCTTTTTTATCCCTCTGGCAGGGGTACAACGCAAGTTGGATATGGTTAACCAGGTATGCATCTGTTTGAGGCACCCTATGTACTGCATGTCTTTTCTGTTATCATCTGTATGGTCTATTATCTTTTATGTTTTTGGAAGTATTGGTGCTCAAATTTTCTCTGATTTTGATATTGGGTACTGGTAGCCTTGCACTTCCTGTTTGTTATATATATTTGGATCATCTTTCTTTCTTTCTCATAATAATAGTTAAGTCTCAATTGAATTTGACAAAATTGATCATGAACTATTAAGACTACCTTTGGACTTGACCAATTAGGTTTCTGTTCGTCCATGAATTGCAAGGGCTTTTAACCATCTGCTTAGATAATTGAGCTGTGGGGATTCCTGATAATGAGTTTGTAGCTCAATGGGGTCTCAAGTTCTGAGGACCACATGCATTATATCTTCTGAGTATTCGAAACTCATGGTTGAATAATTTTTATGTCTGTTATCCTTGGACAGAATTGCATTATATCTTCTGTAGTATTGATTTGGATTTGCTTCATTTACTGGCAGGATTCACGGAAGCCCGACAAGTCCTTGAAGAGCTCTACAAAACCAAGATATCAACCACCAGGGAGGAAAAGCCCAAGTAATTCTCTTACTTTAATCATTGGATGAGTTAGAACCGGGCCAAATATAGAATATTGGGAATCCCATTGATAATCGAGTAAATATAAAATAGACAACCTTGTATCAATTGTCTTTCTAGATTTTGTAAACCAGGCTATTGTTCGGTTAACAAATACATGTATCTCAAAAACTAATTTGAAGCTATGTTGGTTGGCAGCATTTATGAGCAAAGGGAGAGTTGCACGTGGAGCATCAGAAACAGCTGATAAGTTTGCAAGCATGACAATTGCCTCTCGTCGGCAGTCTCTGGGGCAGCAGCCCAAGCCACCTACTATGAAGGCTGGAGTACAGTGGACTGGAGAATCTGGTGGGATGTTTCTTAGGCCAACCCAACAATTCCCACATGGCAGAAACTATCCAAGGAAGGTTGTGGGATGAAAAGGAAAGGCTCTTTTCAGAGATTATACTGTTATTTCGTAATATGCTATTAAGAAAGTTCATAGTTATATGAGTGATATATATATTGGTGTGTCTCCAAGCAAAACCTACGTGCATAAGAGTGGTGCTGCTCATGTTTGTTCTTACCTTCGTTTGTTTGCTGTTATTTTGATGACGTATTGACATTGATACTATTATTAATAAATAAATGGCGTCTTCGCCTGTACGAGGAATGAGTTTGATTTGGTAATGAAATTTGCTTTGAGATACGCTTCAGTCGATCTTTTGCCAAGCAAATTCTCGTGGTCGTGGGTGGTGTTCTCTCTCTCCCCTTTTGCGTTCAGCACTTCAGCAAGGGAAATGTTTGGTGGGAACGTCTGGCAGGATGAGTCGAGGGAGTTTGCTAGGTGCTGTAGGGGTTGGTTAGTATTTGACCGATTTGGTTTAGGTTAGGAGGAAGTGTCCGCATTCTAGAAAGCTGACCTGGGTCTTCTCGCTGATCGGTATTTCAGAACATGATTTCTTTATAGCAATACAAGGAGCACGATAAAAAATTTGTGTTCGTATCTAGATTATAGTTTAGCCTCCTCAACCAGGTAGTGTGAGGTAGCTTATGTTCTTTTTAGCTTTTAAAGATGTGGTTTGTGCTTAAAGGGTATTGTATCTTTAAAAAAAAACCACCACATCTTCAAGTCACACACACTTGTTACAAGTGCGCACAAATGTTGACTCTGATTTCAAAGATGTTAGAATTGGAGATCTTTCTAGTAGGTTTGTGGTACCTTCAGTTTATTTTGGGAAAAGATTCAGACACCACAATGGTATCAAGCCAAATGGCAAGAGGAAGCCTGGAGATCAGAATGGTTATCCTGTGGGTTGCTCGCTGTGATTTCAGATGCTGGTGAAACAGCAGATAGGAATTCCGTTGATCAAATAATTTGGTGAGGTAAATTGCAAGAGTAAAAAAACAAGTCACTTGGTTAAGATTTCTAGGTCTACCTAGCAGGAGAGGAAGAAGACCCAGATCCTTCTCTTTATGGAAGCATAGCTAATGATTTCAATTTACGCACAAGGATTAGCTGTTTCATTTAAATCGACCAAACGTCCGTCCATAAGTTTGTTGAGGTGAGGTTTAAGCATACAGCTAGCTAGCGAGAGAGTACAAGGCCTGAAGGGTTAGTCTCTAATTTATTTAACCCCTTTACAATCCAAGCCAAGCCAAGAAATTATTGTTGTTGAAATAATATGCTCCATCCCAGAACCTCCAGCACACTTCTCATTTGCATTCAGGATACTAATTGATTGTAAACTTGTAATTATTCGCCACCTGACAGCCCGGATTTAAACTAACAAGTTTAATTTGTGTTTCAAAAATATTTTTAAAATATTTTTAATTTTTTTAAAATTAATTTTTATATATATTTTTAAATTATTTTGATATATCAATAACATAAATATTTTTTAAAAAAAATTATTTTAAACCCAACTCCAAAACGCACAAAAGTCAATTCTAAAAACGCATCTTTAAAAAGTGGGACCGTAACGGCTACACTTCTAACAGCAACAAATTATCACATCCATGTTAAGGATGAACTTGGCAAATATGCACTCTTTATAACAATAAATGATCTCATTCAATTCCTTTCTTTATAAAAACAGTGTGTTGCAGAGAACAAGCTCTGATAATAAGTAAATTACGAGCCAAACAACCCCAGAAAAGCATGAAGACTAATACATGTCTTCGGGAGGGAAAAACCAGAGGCCCTAAAAAAATAGAAGTTGTAATAAAATTGTGACCAGGACAAACAATAGAGACAAAAATTGGACACGTTAGGACATCCCAGGGGAATATACCATCACGAAAAATGGATTCATCACCACCACAAGTGATGGTAAGACATAATTCGGCCCTGAGAATGAAGAAATACCGTCAGTTCAGTGGTGTGACTGTGACCATCCAAGGTGGTGGCAAGTCCATTTTCTGTAAAGACCTTGAAAAACGAAACTGAATGAGTTTTCTTTTGCTTTTGGGGGGAAAGGATATCCAGCTGCACCCTCAATCCTTTACTAGACAGCAATTTAGGTCATGGGAAATCATGCCTTATAGGTACTGAGCTTGTATTCTTTCTCTATTCTGTTCCCACCATGTCTTCGCGTGCACTTCTCCGAATTGTTCGCGGCTGTGAACATCAAAAACAAAGACAGGATGTCAATGGAATATAGATGTTATATACCATCAAACAAGATTCAGATGAATACAATATCATAACACCAACTTAAAAAGAAAACCAGAAAAACAATTTTCTTACGAATACAAGCAACAAAACCATTTTTAAATTCATATTTTTCATGTTGTATATGTATCAGGTGCTAATGAAGGGACGGCGCAAAGAAAACATCAGAACTTTAAAATAAGTTTTCCTTCAATAGTTTCTGTCACCAAAAAAGATGCAACTTGAAATGTGAATAAATAAGGATTTCCATTACCTGAATCTGACACGCCTGAGCTCCCTGGTGCCATCGGCAAGTTGTCTGATTGTGATGTAAACCCCTGGCTCATCTTGCTCAACCCATTCTGTCTCCAGGTCACTAGCATTGCTAACTGAAATAGAAGGCTCATCTCTAGATGATGTAGTTGTCCGTGATGCCTCTAAAGAAGATGCCTCGAATCTTGGCCCCCCCATACCATAGCTACTTGAACCAGCGTGGTAGTGATGGCTGCCACCTTGGTCCATAGTATCAGATGGGAAATAACCTTTACTTCCAGCAGGTTTATAGTAGTTTCTTGGGGTAAAAGATGGAGCCATAGGGCTTTCCCTTGCAGATTCCAGCCTTGAGTAGGAGGAATCTCTTTGCTGATTAAGAAACAATTATTGGTCAGTAATTTTTTGAAGATGCTGAGATTTTTTTTTCCTATAATATGACGAGGAACTTCAATATATAGAAGTAGTGATGTGAAAAATCAAAAGAAGATATTTTTTTATTATTTATTTTTCAAAAAAAGAGAGAGAGGAAAAGGAGAAGGGGAAAGCATGAAAGAGGTAATTGTTACAAAAATGTCTCCAAAAACCATCTTTTCATAGTAAGGTTTTGGGATGCCATTTATATCCCAATGTCTTATCAGCTAGAAATGAGACTGGTTACAAGCAAGGGCACTAGAATCCCTTAGTTCACATGCTAGAAGATCATTGCTAATTTTTTTATTTTTTTTATCCCTCATAGTGCTTTAAAATGGTTGAGGCTTAAACATGATTATGTTCATGATCAAGGAAGCTCGAAATGGAAATGTTTTGCAACTCAACTCCTCGATCCACTATTTCTAGAGGATTTTTTAAGCGGCAAATTAAGATAGAAGAGATTTACCTCATCCTCACACCTCGGGGGAGTGTGAAGAGCTTGACGATTAAATCTCTGGACATTATAGAGCTCCGTGATTCTGTCATAGTTCTCACCCCACCATCGCTGAGCTTGCCACTTATTAAACATCTCTCGGCTTCAAAACCCAAATGCCTGAGTAATGTCAGTTTGTGCTTATACTACCCAAACAGAAATAATCTATCTATTCTTTTTTTAGTTCATTTATCTGTTCGGATTTGAACTAATATATGCTACTAGAAGTATAGGCTCAAGACAGTATGTTAAGGATAGCTGATGCACACCTGAAACGAATACGCTTTAGATCATTTCCCCCATTAGGGAGAGACACGAAAGTAATGTGAACACCTGGCTCCACCTGTGCCATCCATTCCTTGGGCTCATCCTCATCCTCCAGCACCACATCACAAGACTCTGCTCCTCCAGGGGTCCGGTCTCCACCATACAAAGTAGAAAACCTAGAGTCAGCTCTAGTACCTCGATTGTGTTTGGGAGTAGTAAAGTCCCAGGCTGGGGTTGAGCTTGAGCTTCCACCTCCAAAATAGGGGTATGGAACCCCTTCTGAAGCTGCATCAAAGTCAGGGTAAGGTCGCTGTCCTTTCTTGTAGCTGCTGGGACTTGTGCAGGGCTTGCATTGCTTGTAAGCACCAGACATTTTCAGTGCCATGTCCTTGATCTGTACAACATTGAAATACTTGGTTGATTAGAATTGCAAAAGAGTTATGATATATATAATTCATTCAAAAACTGAAATATTTGGAAGTCGCACAATTAAGTTTACAGTGCAGACAAAAAAATTGTAAAAGAAGAAAACTCAAGGGAGGTCGTGAAAAGGATGTGCAACTTTAATTTCATTTTATGTTTTCATATGTTTGTTGCACATAGATACAACCTCAACATAACTCAGGTTGCTTTCTTTAGACTGTCATAAAATGCTAGAAAATCATGCAGCTGCATATCAACTCTAATACATATTATTGGAAAGGAAAGGAATTGGACTTTTAATCTAATGGAGTGATGCATGGTCAGTTGGAAAAGGATCAAGTTGATGCTTGTTAAAAAAGAACAGAATGAAATCAGATGCATCAAAGGGTTTGAATCCAATCATGCCAGCAATTAATTGGCAATTTCATCAAAGAAGAAAAGAAATCCTAAGGTTCTGCTGTTCCTCAAAAACGTCTGATACCTGAATATAAATGGCAGCGGAAATATTTCAGCCTCCTTAACACGATTAAGGAGGCTAATGCGTAAATGCTTCACACATTTACACACGGTTACAAATATTTATGCGCCTGTTGGTTGGAATAGATTTCATATTCAACAGAGCAGATTTGATGGTGCCTCACTGATTTGTAAATTTTTGCAACCTATGGAGTCCAGACAACTATTAAGAGTAATTTGCAAGCAAGACTACAAATATTTCTCATTTGAATAAAGGCGCCCCCTTGTTCCAGAATGAAGTAATGGCCTGTCACAGAAGATGACTGCAAAGTGTAGACTGAATCATCGCATTGGGTGAATAAACATTAACTAGCTGTGCTTATGAAAGGTAGAGTCAAGGGCAAAAGGTGAAACATGAGAATTTTTCTATAAAAAAAAATTTGCAGCGGTGAATACTGCAAGGTGAAAACCAGAGTCAACAAATCGTTTTGTACTTTTCTGCTGCAAACTATTAGACGCCAGCCTCGTTTCACTGCCCATTAGCAGAGCAGGCAGATTCTTCCTTTATCCATACAACTATATGATATATTGAGCTTTCTATGCACAGTGGAAGGACAAGAATTCAATGGTGGGTCAGATCAAGGACAATTAAGTGTCTTTTCTTAAATATCACGAGTCCTTTCCTAAAGATCCCACTGTTGTGCACAGTGGAAATATGGGGTCCTTCAATTACATATTCTATAGCAAACTTGGCCAGCACAATATTACAAGAGTTTTCCAAAATTTATATTTATTTGTTATCACGAGCATTTCAGGGTTTTTCTTTCTTTCTTTTTAAAAAAAGAAAAAGAAATTGGAAGTGGGTTACCACTGCAAATCTATATATTGTGGTCTGATGGGGTGTTATCACTCTATATATTACAGTCTTGTGAGAGATTCATGATGTTACTAACAGCCTAGCGATACGAGAGACATGGTCGTTTTACTGCAGCACTGCTTTTGAAATGTCCAAGGTACTTAGAGGTTCAACCAGTTATAACACCTTAATTTGAACAGGGTTTTACAGTTACAGAAATATCCACGAAGAACTTGATAATAATACCATAATCATAATAGTAGCAGTAGCAGTAAGAGATCATGCATGGAGATAACATGACAAATTCAAAAAGAAAAGGGGCAAAAAAGACAGGAGAATGAAGGGTGTTGTGTATCATCCAGTCAGCAAGCAATAGGCAACCACGCGGAGCCAAAGAAGGAAGACCGCCCAATATATCAGTAGGCCGTACACACAAGAACTACCTTGTCAGCCTAGCCAAGTAAAATATATTATAATTTACTACTGCCTAAATTTGGTTTGCAAGAGGAGACCATGGACAGACATGTGAAAGATGCCAAGAGAAGTGAAGGGATGGGGCCGTGTCCTCCCCAACTTGGACCCCCCGCTTCATCAATGCCATCTTACAACTTTGTTTCTTTGCTTAAATGAGCATAGATTCAAACACTTATACAGTGTTCATGTATCTTTCTCTGGGTGCATATATAAATGTATAGAGCTTCTTTTTAGATCTTTAAGTATTATATATATATATATATATATATATATATATATATATATAGAGAGAGAGAGAGAGAGAGAGAGGAATTTGAGAGGGTAAAATGAGAGAAGGATTTCAGCTAAAAAAAAAGGATTTTACGAATACTGAAATTACGAAAGTAACATTAGAAGATTTTAAATTGGAGGAACGGAGGTAAGAAATTGGAGAGCATACGGGGATAAAAATGAAATTTAGCCTGGTAATAATAATAACGGATAGAAGTAAAGTGGGACCTGTGAAGTGAGGCTTTTGACGGCTTCTTTTGTACTTGGGGTACCACTTCCACGCGCTCCTCCTTCTTCTCCCCGTCCATCCTCTGCCACTGGCTTGGTACACGCTATGCACGTAAACATTTTCTCTTCTTCTTCTCCTTCTTCTTAACCCTGCAAAAGACATTATTACACCCTTGTTATTATGCTGACAGTTATTTCTATGCTTATCTCCTTTGTTTTTTTGCTTTATTACTGTTTTCAGAAACAATGTTGCAATGAGTGGTCATCCAATCAATTTTTATTCAATCCCTCAGAGAAAAAAAATTTAAAAAAATTAAAAGCTGATTATCTGAGCTGATTAATGCTAGTACGTATGAACCATACACAAGGCATGGTTTTGAACGATTTAATTAGGAGCTTCCACCTTGAAATTGAACAGAAAAAATCCAACTAGTAAGTCGCAAGGAGGTATCTATTCTATTATTCTTTCCAAGAGTCAGATCACCATCACAACCATGAAGGGTAGATGTGGACAAACTGATCGGACAATAGAACATTCTTATCTCTATTTGATGATGCGTTTGCCTTCTATGGGCCCTAACTTCTTACCCTGGTATGTTACTCCAATGTGTTTCTATTTGTTTGAAGGGACGCAGATAGAAAAGCACAATCGATGCCCACAGAGAGAGAGAGAGAGAGAGAGACCATTCCAATAACAAGGAATTAGATGCCCAAAAAACCAAAGGGAATAAAGACAAAGTAATCGTTGCCCAGAAACAAATGATGGAAACTTAATCCAAATGAGCTGGACCATTATAAGCAAGAATCTAAAATACGATTTTTGTCCTCGAATTTCAAGGGAAAATGGGGCGTTTTTGGGGAAGGACAAAAGGGCTAAAGAATAAAGAGAAGCTCGGGATCGGAGAAGTAGAAAGAAAATGGAGGGATAAAATAGTGAGTCAATAATGGAAAGGGAAAACAAAATGGGGACATAGCCCCATTTGAAAGTGGTCTAATTTGATAGACTGTGATGTTCATGCTTTAATCTACAAACCCAATAAAGAACCAAAATTGTGTATGCCGAAGTTTCTGACAAACCCTTTAAAAAAGACAGTCCATTGAATCATATATATATATATATATATGATCTACCACTACTACCGTTCGATAATAATCCATGTAGGAAAAAAAAAACACCAAAGAAATGAAGTGTCCTGTGTAGAAAAATTAATTTTAAAGAAACATTATTTTATAAACTGCAATGTCAAGCGCCCTGGAAAGCGGTAGCTGAATAGACAGGGAGACAAGGGAATATTTAAGAAGGGGAAGAGTAAGCAACATTGATATTTGTTTCATGCTTGATAAAACATAAAAATAAAGATAAAAAAAAAAAGTATTGCGTCATTATTATTCTGAAAACGACTTACCTAAAGCTAGATGACCCCAAAACAAAACACTCAACACCCAGCTGCTGCCGCTGCTGCTGCTTGCTGTTCCTGTTTCTCTCTTAGCTGTCTACTTTACACCATGTACTGATCTTCATAAATCTTGAGCAGTCCTTTGTTTCCAGTTAGATATGTGCTTAACTTAATCTCTTGCTTTTATATCCCTCTATTGCTCGCCTCCTTCCAAATAAACTGCAATAAGACAACATTAATTCAGACCCCCCCAAAAAAAAGAAAAAAAAGAAACAGTGCATAGAAAGAAATGCATATAAGACAAGCAAGGCCACATAAAATTGTCCCTCGAGAACTAACAGCAGCACGATCCGACATCTTTTTGGGACTAAACTGGGTGGGTTGAGTCTAAATCATTAAAAGAGCTAGGAACTTACATAGAGTAAAGCTATACTCTGTTTGGTTGCTAAGAAAGCTTAAAAAGAAATACCAAGAAAAGAAAAGGGAGGAATTGAAACTTGCAAACGTTCTATGGAACTACCTGCCCAGAATATGCGAATCAAAAATCTTTAAAACAAAGTGAGAAACTAAAAAAAATATGCTATGTTTAGAAGGTGAGGGGGGGGCAGATAAAAAGATATGAAAACTCTTAACTTCATCAACTGAATTCACGTCTCATAAAAACTGATTTTCTGTTTGTGCGGGGGGGAGGAGGGAGAGAGTTAGATACAGCTCCGAGTTGTAAAAAATCAGAGTAAAATGAGACCAAATGGCAACAGAGAACAGCATTCTTTTTAGCCCACCTTGAATCTTCCTTTCCCTTTTAAACAGATTGTAAGACGATACCATAAAATCTTCTAACAAATCTTCATGTAATCAATTTTCTCTTCACTGCCGCAACCCAGAATCCCTTCAATTTCGCTGATAACTTAGAGCGACTCGAAAAGAAAGAAACAAAGAAAAAAAGTCTTTGCTTGCTATGTATAGCTTGCTAGGAGGGCGAGACGAAAATAAAAAAGGCCTCCACCGATACAAAATGCAGCGATATATCAGCAAGATGTATCGGATTTGGAGCTTCCCTCCCAAGTTCAGTACGTTTTCAACGATTCTTCTGCGAGTATTTAAAGTGAGAAACTTACAGACAAGGGAAAGGAACAATTGGGGATCCTCGTATTTATATAGCAGAGAGAGGGACTTGACGTCGTCGATCTCGGACGTTACTTAACGGCTAAAGTGTGTCCACGCAAGATAATGAGTTACTTTTGTGTCGACGACCACAAAAAATTAAATTAAACTTGTAGACCATAACAGTGCCAATTCTATTAATTTTGTTTTTTAAAATCAAGGTTCAAATCCTGTAGATACCGTAAAAACAAATTATCATTTCACTAGGAAAAATAAGATTCAATGATACTGTAATAGTTTATTTTTTATTTTAAATTATTTTTGAAAAAATTTAAATATTTTTTATTTTTTTCTTTGTTTTAAATTAATATTTTTTTAAATCATTTTGGTATGCTAATATCAAAAAAAAATTCTTAAAAATAAAAAGATTATTTTAATATATTTTCAAATAAAAAACACTTTAAAAAACAACTGTTACCACATTCTCAAACACCCCATAATCAAAAGGTACCTAATTTTATAGTGAAAATGCTATCTATGAACCTATCTAGTAGGTGGCCCAATAATAAGAACTTGGGACTAAGAGATTTGCTCCCCCTGTAGTATCAAGATCAAGCCATGTGGTTGCTAATATGATGGCTACTGGAGGCTTATATGGTCGTTAATTTCAGGACTCGTGAGATTAGTCGAGGTGTACACAAGCTGGCCGAAACACCAACATCAATAAAAAAAAATAATGTTATCTATGAATATAATTTCAATATATATAGTAAAGGAGTACGTCAAGTGATTTATTTATTTTATTTGGAGGAGATGGTTCTTATGAGAAGCCAAGATGAAAATAGATATAGAGAAAATAAAATAAAATAAAAAAGAGGACCGTCAGGTTTCTTAAGAAAATGTATTGAAAGAGAGACATTGTGATTAAAGAAATGGTCTTGATAAGTGAGGACATAAGGGCCCGCATGTCTAGGTGATGTAAGGAGAGGGGATCTCTTACGTGTATGGTAAGTTGCTTGGGTGGCGTGCTGCGATTGGCTTGAAACCATGGAGGGGATTCTTAGGCTGAGGAACCATCCCATTAGGGATTTAAAAAAAAACAAAAATCAAAAGGGTAGGTGAATATTTTTAAGTTGGGAAATAATACTATCCACCGTTTGGAACTTTGGTTTAAATAAAAATTATTTTTATTTTTATTTTTATTTAAAATTATTTTTTATATTTTTAAATTATTTTAATGTAATGATATTAAATATAAATTTTTAAAAATAAAAAAATTATTTTAATATATTTCAAAACAAAAAACAATTTTATTACACTCTCAAACATATCGTCAATACCATCAAATTCAAATTATGTAGCATCTTCTCTTCTTTTTTTTTCTCATTCCAACATCGGGTACTTGAAGTTTTCTTCCCTTCTTCTTTTTATAATTGGCTCCACCATTGCTTTAATATTCTATAGGTTATTAGTTCAAAATAAAAGGTTTTATATAGATTCGGTCTCATCAAGTTAGTTTTGACAGGTTATATGATATAATATAATTTTAGCCTTCCAAATTAAATGAAGGGCTTGGAGTTTTTTAGGTGATTTTATCTTAATTAAATCTTCTTCTTCCTTTTATATTTCAAATTTAACCAAATCTATTTGTTTTTAAATATCATCCAAATTAATAAAGATAAAACTCAGTCCCTCCCGGATCGTAAAGAATATTTTCAAATTTTTTTATTGATAAAATCATTGTATTAATGCGCATGAGTTTTTTAGAAAAATAAATATTTTTCTTAATTAATTTTGTTTTTTTTATTATGTATTGTAATGCCTTTTCTATTTGAATTGAATAATTTTTCTAGCTTATTTTTTATATTCAATATTATTAGAGTTTTTTTAGTTTTTATATATAAAGGATTGTAATGATATTTTAGTAAGTCGACACATAAATGAATAAAATTAAATTTTTTAAATTTTTCTCATAATTATAGTGTTTTTGGTCTTTGAAGTTTTTGACATGTAATAAGTCATGTTATCTTGTGTTTTCATATGTATTGGTTGGTATAGTAACCCAATGATTTCTAGTGGTTCTAGTTGAAGATTGTGGAGGATGAGAAAGCTCCCATCGAAAAAAAATATCTGGAACTAGTGTGTTGTTTGTGTTTATGTCAATTGCTGTTATTGAAAATTCTGGTAGTGAGATCTACGATGAAACAATCCTCACAAATATGTTGTGTTAGGGATCAACGATGGAGCAAACCACACAGAGACTGTGTTAGGGACCCATAAAGTGGTGACTCAAACACAAAGGATGATTGTGGAAGACAATTGTCTACTCATATCTGAATTTAAAGGTAAATTCCTTCAACACGAGGAGATTGATGTGTGAAATTTTTTAGAAAAACAAATATTTTTCGTAGTTAATTTATTTTTTCCTATTCTGTATTACAATGCTTTTTCTAGTTTTTTTTTTTCCTTCTACTTTAAGGGAATAGTTTTTCTAATTTAATTTTCATATTCAATATTATTAGATTTTTTTAGTATTTTGTCTATACAAAGGGTTATTATAGCTTTTTGATAAGTAAAGACATCGAATAATCAAATTACATATTTTGAGAGTTTTTAAGAATTTTAACTTATAATAAACTCTATTATCTTTTGCTCTCATTTACGTCACAATATATATATATATATATATATATATATATATATTAGTTTAAGATGTATTTTGAATATACTTTGATACGATACAAAAAGAAAAATAATCAAGAAACCCATCTCTTATATTATATCAATTTCAAGTTCAAGTTGTTCTAGAATTTATGGAAGAAGTTCACTTGATTTCTTATTATTCTTTAATTAAATCTATCCTTTCTTAATAAGATAATGAAATAAAATGATATAATAGCATTTCTTTAAAAATGAAGAATATTTTAAAATTTAAATTTGTATGCATCAAGAAAATAAAATATATTACATGGTTTTTTTAATAGAAAAATATTGCCTTTTTAATTCGAAGAACTAAAATTGTACCATCCCCGCCCGTAACACAAGGCACACGACTAGTTAATAACAGTTGAGTTAAAATTGATGGTATTTTTACAAAATAAAGAATAAATGTCAAAATCCGTTCCCTTAATAGTTTATCTTTTATTGTTTATAACAAAACAACTACAACGGAAGGTATGTTTACTATATATATATGGCCACAAATATATTTTACTATTAACGATATTTTTGCTATTCTTAAAGAAAATCAAATGTTTTGTTATTGAAAGTATTTTGGTATTTTCAAGTGGTCAATTAGTTATTAATATATTGAATAGAGGTATATAAAAGTCCTTTTCAATTTATAAAGTATGGTAAAATAATCTAATTACCCTCCAAATCAAAGTTTTTTTACATTTTGTTAAAATAAAAACAACTTATTTGACCAGGCAGAGCTATAACCAGAGTCATTGAATTTTTTTTCTTTCTTTAAAATGATTTACGACATTTAAACATCACTTTTTTACAAGAAAAGAATAAAGTTGACCCACGACATTAGTTTAATCAAATGCATATATTTTAGTGTGTGTTTGGTAATACGATGCAAAGTACTTATATAAAATAATTTAAAATTAAAATTGTATAAAAATAATTTTTTTTTATATTGACACATCACAACTATTAAAAAACACCTTAACAAAAAAATAATTTGAAAAACAGAAACAAACACTCCCTCTATCTAAGTTTGTGCTCTGATCATAAGCCCACAAAAAAGTCCATGTGCAGAATGAGATATATATGTGGTTTTTGTCACCTAAAGAATTTAAGATGGTATTTGAGATTGCGATAGGAATGTACTTTAAAAAAAATTAAATATTTTTAGTCTTAAATTATTTTTTATATATATTTAGATCATTTTGATGTATTAATGTCAAAAATAATATTTTTTAAATAAAAAACTATTATTTTAATGCAATTCTAATTAAAAAAAAAAAACCACTTTAACACCCTTCTAAACAATCGCTAAATTCGTAACGAGCAGGGAAACAGAAACACAAACTAGTGTTCAAGAATCTATTTCTTCCCATTTTCTTAAAAAAAACAAAGTGAAAAAACTACCCTTCTCTTCAAATGAAATAATTAGGGGTTGCTATGATGTCCAATCAGCAAACACCCCTGCTAGACTAACCAGTAATTAATAAGAGGAGATGATGGAGTCAAAGTCTTGTGAATGTCTCTACAACTAAGCTAGATCAGGAGTTTTGATTCATCCCTGTCAGTGTAAAGATGTTTTTATATATTCCTATACAATGGCCTGTAACTCTCTGCAATCGAGGGCCATACACCTGTTCTATCAAATTGAATTAATATTTCCTACCTAAATTGTAAGGTAGTTGGCCCCTCTGATTCATGATTCCGAGGAAACAAAATCTTTTACCAAGATTATCAGGACCGAATATTTGTTCCTATATATCCTTGTTATAACATACGCATGCATGCATGCAGGCTGTTTCCATATACTGGAAATCGTCTTGTCATATACTATTATAAACACTGCTCTAGCGCTCATGGAAATTTCGAGGATGATCTTCTCATTTCGCAATCACTTAAATTATCAAAGAGACTGAATTGATGCGTTAAAGCCGATCCGAAGTGTCCTCATAATTCAATAAAGCTTTATTCTAGCTCTCAGGAGTCGTGCGTGCCGTTAGTACTGATCTCTATCTATTAGCATATGAAACAATGATTATGATTCTAAACTCGATCGAATGTGAGCTTTTTTCGTTGCTTTCTGTAAAGGGTTTTATTCAAACTTCATAATTTTGAAAAAAATGAGATCAGATCTCTCGCATAAAGGTTTCTTGTTCATTTATTGATTGGAAAAGGAGAGAGATGCATGATCAAAATGCTATTTCAAGACCTCCACTGATCAAGCCCTTTGATTACAGTACTACTAATACATTAATGGTGGCAAAAACCGGGTCGACCCTGTTTCGATTGCTACATAATATGAAAATTCACTGGCAACAAAGGAAGGAGATACTGGAGAAGTGATGTTCAGGCCGTACAAAAATTCTCTCCTGCAAAATAAACCAAGCCCGGTGGGTTTGGCAAGTTAGAGCCAGAGATTCCTGTACAGTGTAGTACTGAAAAGAGAGGAAGAGTAGGTTGCCTCCTAGGAGTGGCGAGGACAAGAGGGACGCACGCCTAATGATCAGAGGGCTTTCTCTCCGTTGAAACACTAGAAAGAGAAGCGATACGTACATTAATGGTGTTTCGAATCCTAATTAATATTCTGTCTCCATTTCATTTCTGCCACTGTCACATGAATTTGGCATGCAAACCGAAAAATAATGGCCCGATTAATCAAGATAATGTTTTATTAAACAGTACTCACATTGAAATCTAAGCATTTATATATAATTTCTTTTTTTTTTTAAAGTAAGTGTCCGGGTCAACTTGCGCGCACCTCGACTAATCCCACGGGCCCTGAAATTAACGATCATGTAAGCCTCCAGTGGCCATCATATGAGCAACCACATAGCTTGAACCTAAGATCATAAAAGAAACAAACCTCTTATTCCCAAACTATTATTACTAAACTACTACCCAGATGCTGTATTTACTATACTTCGGTCAAATTTACTTGGAGTCAAATTTCTTCTTTCATAGTCTCTACTTGGAGTCAAATTTACTATACGCGATTTGATATCTCCAAAATGTCAAATCACAGTATCGATGCACTGCAAGAGAAGGAATCAACACTGTTAAGAACATACAAAATAGAACCATGCAAAATGTATTATATCTTGTCATAGCAGATTCCGAAGATCTAGGCCATAAAAAAAAGTTAAAAGAGAGAGAGAGAGAACGCACATATCTTGTATTGGATTGCCACCAGATGTCTCATTAATTAATCTCTAATTTGATTTTAAAAGAGATTAAAAAAAAACAAATGTAGTTTTAAAATTTCGATAAAATAATATTTTTTAAAAAAAATGAGTGAAATAACATATTTTTACTTTATCACATTTTAGAGAAGCGACATTTACTAAATATCGCTATTCTGAAGCACGACAAGATAGTTGTCGTGTTTCTAAAGTATAACATGTAGTGAAATTAAAATCATTCCCAGATCAAAAAACACGGTTAAACGCAACAACTCTCTCTCTCTCCAAACCAAGTCCCCAACCATTGTCTCTCTAAAAACACTTACCAAATACTTGTTTTTTTTTTATCTTAAAACACCCAAATCAAACCCAAATATTTTGCTGGGTATGAAATAATAGTTTATCCTATATTGGTTATTATGAAATAACCGTTAAGGTACGAATTTGATATGTGGTATGAAATAATATGTAAGTGGGCCCAATATATCAAGAATAACTTGAACCAAAAAAAAATTAGGCATTATGTTATGTTAGCGGTCACTAGTATTGTAATATGACAACTAATCTTTCAAAATCAGTTAATCATGTGTTTGAATGTTGTGCAATGTCTGTTCCAGCTCTAGTACAATTGATATTTTTATAAGTGTAATAGTTATTAGATCAAGCAGAAATATGAAGCAAATGATTTTATTCAACATGGAATAATTTATCCCCCATCAATTCAGGTTGAATTGACAATTAGCATGAATAATCAAGAGGTCATATTGTAATGTTGTTCATAATCATATCTACTAACGTTTATAATCGGATTGCATTATGCTAGCATGCATTTGGATTGACACCCCTCCTTCTGAATTGAATGAGGGCAACATATGTCATAAATGGAATGAAGAGTCATTTACCACACCACTAAATGATGCTAACGACGAGGTCTTGCAGAGGTGTCAATTAAATTATGATTTGAATGTTGATGATTATTTGTTAAGCTTGTATGAATTAATATGATAATTTTAATGTGTTATGTAAGTATGCCAGAGCATATATACTATATCTATTTGGTAGTGTATTATTCATAAACCTCGCAAGGAGATATGTGCCTTTAATTTATTTGATGCTCCTGGATGATTTTGAGGTCATTTCCACATATAGCTGGGAATCTACTATCTTGACATGTCTGTCTGGATATCTATGTCTTATATGCATGAAAGGCGTCAAACAAGTTAGGGGATGTTTGTTACTTCTACAAATATAAATCGAAAAATTTTAAATAACTATTTATATTTTAAATGTTTGTTGTTAACATGAAATATATAACTTGTTTTTATTTAATAACAGTACTTATGATCTTGAGAGCATCTTCATGTGGAGCGACCCTAAATATTCAGATTCCTGCTTATGACTTTCCAGACTATAGGGGTTACACTTTAGCTACTACTAGAATGGAAGTATTGCAATGTTATTTTGCAATTATATTTATTTATATTCTCTAATTTAAACTTTAAAAAATACAATTAAACCGACATATTTGTAATATTAGATGGTGTACTAGTAGAATATCTTATAACAATCCAATATATGTGCTGTTAATTTATCAGAACAGGCTAGACAGACAGCACGTTATCCAGGTATTTTCTGAACTACTTGTTAAATAAAAAAACTTAACTTAATCGAATTATTGTTGTTTAATATTTTAAAAAAATTATCTTCTACAGGTCATGTAGACACCTTATTTGAGTGAAAGATTGGCAATTGCTCTAGCTATTTGCACTAACAAGATAAATATATTTTTAGATGGTTGAACTACATTTTTCAAATCAGGTAATACGACAGTTCAGGTACAAAAAACACATTCCAGTCGACATCGATACAAGTGATGCTTTGCGCGCCATAAATCAATCAGAGTAAAAATAATGATTATGACTGGTTAAGTCATCAAGGAGCTTATATATCATAGTGGAATACATAGAGAAATGAGATATTTACAAAGATGTATCCTGTTATTACAGTTGAGGAGTACTACTGCAGTTTAATTGATATCGTGGTTCAGCACAACAATATTTAATTATTGTCATGGTTCAAAACTGTGACATACAAAGATGTGTTGTTTGAGCAAAACTTTTTGTTGCGGTGTTAATTAATAATATTTTTTTTAATTAACGTGGGTGTCCGAGTCAGCTTGCGTACACCTTGACTAATCCCACGAGTCCTGAAGTTAACGATCATGTAAGTCTCCAGTAGTCATGAAATTTATGGAATTCGAATTGATAATTTTTAGGAAACAGATCCAGTTGAGCTACACCCGTGCTAATTTTTTAATTTATCTAAAAAGAAAAAAAGAAGAAATACGGTCAATGTATGCAACTCAAAGAACAACCTTCCTGAATCTTTGGACAGTGAAATTTAGTACGGTTAGTAAACGTATGGTCACAACCGGCTGTGAGCGGTGACTACACAGAACAGGGGTTGTTTTTTTTTTACATGTCTCGGGCAGTGTCCTTTACTCAAGGGAGATGTTCGCTGGCTATTGTCGGGCAGCAGTACAGGCTGCTATTTGCTGCTGTGTCAAGTATATATTTGTGCGAGCAAATGCTATCTGTATATGCGAGCTTGTGCTTCCATCGCTTTAACTTTAACCTCCCCCCCTTGTGATTTTTTGTCCCTAGCTTTATTCCTGTCCTGGGGCTTGGGCTAGCTAACTTGTCTTTAAGCAAAGAATGCCTGGAACAGAGGGACAAACCCTCATTTATGCCCTTATCCATCCATCCATCCATCTCTCCCTAGAAAACCACACCCACTTGAATTCAGCTCTCGTTTTTGTGCCTGTTCAGCTGTGTTTAAAAGACATCAAATTAATAATATTTATGTTCTGCTGTGCTGACTGTCGCTGATGAAACAGGCTTGATTTGAGGGTAGCTAATGTGGGTTTCTCTCACTCTAATGAGGGTGTTCTTGCCACGTTGTAAGGATATGGAGAGTTAAACTTTACCTAAAGAGGTCCCTACAAGATCTTCTCGAGCAAGAAAAGCATAGTCAAGGTCCAAAGCCATTCCATGCCCGCCCATTACCACATAAGATTTAAGTTTTTATTTTATTTTATTTTATTATCATCGGTTCTTTTCTCCTGGCTTGGAAGCAAATTCAAAAAAACGCAACATTTAGCTGCAACTTTCGTCTTCTTTCACATATCTTTATCTAGTTTCTATGTGGAAATAAGAAAAAGATCAATATTGGGAAAACAAAGGTACATCAATTTACCAGTACAGCATGTCAGACCATAGGATTTAGGACTGTAAACATGGTGATCTTCTCCTTCAGAGTGGAGTTGCTCTTGCACCGCATCATTGTACTTCTGACTAATGGGACATTACTATTTGACCTTCTTCCTTCACGCGCGATGTTAGCCAGGGATATTGATGGTATTTGCTTTTTACCGTATCATTTGATCTATCATCTGAAAAGGCTTTTTAATTATTTTTTAAAAAAATTATTTTTTATATATTTTGTTGGTTGGCCACATTACAATAATAAAAAACTATTGATTTTGGTGTTAATTTTTTTTATTTGACAAGAATGATCTCATCAAGATGTTTCTGCA
Organism: Populus trichocarpa; assembly: GCF_000002775.5. Classification (NCBI taxonomy): domain Eukaryota; kingdom Viridiplantae; phylum Streptophyta; class Magnoliopsida; order Malpighiales; family Salicaceae; genus Populus; species Populus trichocarpa. The sequence goes on along the minus strand of NC_037287.2, from coordinate 12,620,072 downwards.
CCATCATCTTGCCTGAAAAAATAGATTAGGTGGAGAGAGAAAAAATTTCATAGTTTGATATTGTGTTTTTAAACCGTTTTAAGGATTTGTTTTAGGTCAATAAATTAGTTTTTTTTATGTTGTAAGGGTTTTATTAGGTGAAAATGGATTGAAAAAAATGAGTTTTTAAGGAAGAAAAAAAAGCCCTCCAATTTCCCGGCTACAACTATAGTGCCCAGATTTTAGGCAGACAGATGATGTGTCACGTAACTTTTTGTTTTTTTAAAGCAAACGACTAGACATGTCATCCAATCTTTTAGGGGAAAAAAACAAAGAAACTACTAGTCATGCAGACTTAGCCTTGCATAAAAAAACTAATTCAATATTTTTTTATGATGTTTTAATATAATATCGTTTAATTTTTACTTAGTTTATGAATAAAATTGCAATTTTTTTTTTATATTAGTGGGTGTTCTTTGCAACTTTGCATAATATTTTTCTCCTTTAATTTTATTTATTCACTTTCATATGCGTGTCCTTTTTTAATATCATTTTATTAAAAAATTTAGTTTCAATTAATAAAGTTATTAAACATAACTGGGTTCATGAATCATGTTTCAGAACTATATATCCAGATCTACATCTATCTTTTATTTTACAATTTAGTATTTGGTTAACTATCATTTAATTTTTACTTGGTTTTCACATAAGATGATAACATTCGTTTTCTAATACCATATGGCATTCCTTTTGTTCAACATTGCATAATTTTTTTTTAATTTATTCAATTGTTTTCATGTGCATATCTATTTTTATTATCATTTGATTAAATAAACAATGATTCTAAGAAAAAATGTTACTAAAAAAAACCGAGTTCATAACTCATATTGCAAGATCAAATATCTTGATCTAAATCTATTTCTTAATTTTCCAATTTAGCCTTTAATTACCGTTAATTTTTATTTTTATTTTGTATTTATTGACATAATGAATTCTTGATTTATTTAATTATATAATGCATTAACCTTTCAATTTACAATTAGAATTTTTTATATGTGTCAAGAACTCATTGAAAAAATCATGCTTATTCATTTTTTGCATTGCATTATTTTTATTTGACCCGCGATGAAGCGTGGGCCAGATAGCTAGTTAACAAAAACTAAAAGAGGTGATGCTTTAATTTGCACCATCTCACTAAAAAACTATTCATTGCAATAGGTTTTTTGTAATTTTATTTTATCTTTCAACGTTTGATTTATTAAAGATTGAGCTTCATGATTTGTCGCGGTTTGTTTTCTACATGGTTATCCCAATCTCTCGACTCATGTTGCGAGTTTAACAAGTTAACCCATTTAACTTGTTTTTCCCTTTATTTTAATTGATGGTTTTATCAATATAATCCTTCAATATTAGGTCAGTCGAGAATTAGAATTCATGATTTGTTTCGGTTTAATTTCTATTAGGTTATCTCAGTCTCATGATCCGAATAATGAATTTTACAGATTAACCTAGATTGACTTGAGTCGTTTTATTTTGTCCTTTATTTAGATCCCCCCCCCCCAAATTTTATTCATTAACAATGAATCGACTAATAATTATTTTTCATAATTTATTTTTATTTGCTTTATATAAGATTGTCATATTCTCATGACATGAGTAGCGAGTTTGACAGGGTAACCCAGATTAACCATGATTGTTTTTTTTTGTTTGCTTTCTATGAGGTTATCTTGGTCTCATGACCTAAATCATGAGTTTGGTAGGTTAACCCGAGGTGACTCGGGTTTGTTTTTTGTGTTCTTTTTTAATTGATTTTTTTTCTAATTTTATCCTTCAACGTTAAGTTAATTAACAATTGAGCTTCACAATTTGTTTTGATTTACTTTATATAGGGTTATCATGATCTCATAATCCAATTATGAATTTGATAAGGTAATCCAAGTTAACTTAGATCGACCCAATATGTTGTCATCTCAATATTTTTTTAAAAAATATTTTAAATTTATTTTTAGTCAAACTATATTTTTATCGGTTATTCAAGTTATTTTTAAATCCATTAAATTTATCAGGATCATGTCAAATTAATCACCACATGGTTTAAATTTCTTTTCACTAGGGAAAAAAAGAAAAAGTAAACAACACCCTTAACCTAGCATAGCATATGCAGAGAACCTACAAGATAATTCTATAAGCAGCCATGATCACTGCTCCGTCTTGCAATAACAATCCTTGTTAAGAAAAAAAAGAGATGACAGGCGGTCTGCTCTGCGAAGAATATTTAATCACATTGCTGGATACAGACCAGTTTCCTTTCTTTCCAAGAACAAAAAGGCATCATGCAAATCTTCCAATCAGGACCCATTATTTGCTGGAAATGAAACCGTACGTCAATTCATGTTGGTTGATAATTGAATTGATTTCAGTCTTATTTTTTATTTAAAAAAAAAGCATTCAATAATCAGGGTATAGAAAAGTCTCCCTCCCTCCCTCCCTCCCCAGATGAAATTCCAAGAGAACCACCTGAATCTCCTTTTCCCAAAGCATTAAAAAACTGTGTGAAAGGCAAGGCTGAGATTAGACTTTGTTTTAACGTTAGGAATGTTGGGGTGTTGAAGCAATGATATAAATATCATGATGTGTGCTTTGAAAAGTGATTATAAAGCTAATTCAGCGATCCACTCTCCCTAAAGCAAAGATATCTTCATCTCAATCCCCAAGTCTTTCCCTGTTTCCAATGCTTGATTAACTTAGATTCTGCGTCTGTCTCTTTTGATTTCTTCTCCTCTTTCTTTCTTTTTTTTCCAGAGATCAAAACATATGATATGCTCAACCCATGCTGCATGTTAAAAGAAGAGACCATCTGGGTTAACCTTTTACTCCTTCCCTGAATGCATGAGGCCGGCCCTAACAAAACTAAAGTATTTTTGGATTCACCAACGGCCATTTTCTCCTTAAATAATCTAACAAAACAAAAGTCAGATTCAAATAAGGTTTTCGTTTTCAAATTCTTCAGAGTATAAAACACTCTGAAGTGTTTCGATCAAATCACATGGAATAAGTAAAGACTAGCGGATTTGGGCCATCATGTCCAAGGGCACACAACAATGCTATAAGCGTAAAATTCAACGACTCAAACACTCTGTTTGACGACAACTTCCCATGGGAGGGAAAGTTCGATCTCGGGCTCATGACAAGACAGGACATTGACGAGGCCCATGTTGGCAAAGCTCCCATGTCCTTAGCTGCTTATTCGACAGGAGAGTTATGTTAAGGCCTTGCAGAAAACCACGAAAAACCCATAATGCCTCTCCAGAAAGCTCGTGTTGAGTTCAGAGATTGGTCACATGGAATTACATGGCGGATGTCTTGAATATGTCATGAATATAATTGTACTTCCACCCACTAAAGATATTCTTTCACTGATAATTCTAAGCAGACCCAGAATGCGAAAAACAATAACTACGATATCCTTTTAATTAGTACAAGTGTCTTGCTTCTTAATAATCAGAAATCCATAAAATCCCACCTGAATTGAACAAGAAAGAGACATCCCTAACCAGTCAATTAAAAGCGAAAGCTCGATATGCTTAAATGTATCTTACAATAAAACCGAAAGAGATTCTTGGGATTGATAAACAGAGTGTGATTACCCATTTTAGACTCCACATAAACAAAAGAAAAAAAAAGAGAAAAAAAAAGAGAAAATACAAACAAAAAAAATACTATTAATAGAATATGTGTAGCATTTTGATTCCCCACCAAGAAGGGGGGAAACGAAAAAAGCATTAGCCCTCTCAGAAGATAATAATTTCTTCCAGCTTACATTGGAGAAATATTCATCCATATATAACTATCATATGACATTAATAGAATATGTTTAGCATTTTTAATTTTTTTTTACAAATACATTAACAATATCACTTACATTTTAAATGAGATATATTTTTAGATGAATTATAAAAAATCATCTATCAATAAATAAAACTTTTATCAATTATTAAATTAATCCAAATCATCAAATTAGTAAAAGAATAGATTATTGGGTCTTTTGCTACGCCACATATTCGCACGATTTTCGAGTAGGCGTTGAGAAAAAACTAATAACTCAGGTTATAATCCCAACAAACTAAATAAATTAGTTTTATTTGAATCGTATGGGAGAAAAAAAAAGAGCAATGATAGCAAACAATATATATATATATATATATATATATATAAACGATCATGTTAACAAGGGAAAAAAATCTTTATCCAATAGCAAAAAGATGATATTTAATTTTTAACCAATTAAACATGGAATGATAAAATATGATAAAAAGAAGAATTAAAAAAAATTATGTGAGCCAACTCGAGTTAGTATGATAAACATGTAATCTGGACATTAAAGGGTGAGTTAGTCCAGATTAACTTGACAAACTCACGTCCTAGGTTATGAAGTCAGAATAATTCGATTGAAATTTTTTTTGAAATAATATATAGAAAGATTTGATATAGAAAGATGTTATAATTAACCATTTGATATATTAACCTATGGTTGGTGTGAACAGCCGTAGCCTATGAGAGGCTAATAATATATTACTATTACTTCTTAATATATATGGAAAATGATTTGATTATCATTTTTATTAATTAATCTTGCCTTGATAGGCTGCTTGGGGAAAAGACTAGGGCCAAGGATACTGGGGAGAAGGCTTGACTCAGCCGTAAACTCCTTGAACCCTAGGATTTTTGTGGCATTAAGCTTGATTAGTGTAGCTTGATAAACTCGCGTTCTAGATCATGAAGTCAGAATAATTCGATTGAATTTTAAAAAAATCACAAAATCATTTTAGTTTAAAAAAATGTCGAATGACAATATCAGAAAAGAAAATAAGACAAAGAAAGAAGTCAACACCTACTAACTTTTCAAACTCGTTATCCAAGTCATTGGACCGGAAGCCATATACATGAAAAAATCATGAAGCTCAATTTCAAAAAAATAAAATGTTGAAGGATGAAATCGAGAAAATAAATTATATAAAAAATCCAAAATAAAAAATAATATTTAAAAGAATGAGGGTTCTTGGCGGGCCTTTAATTTTTTTTTATCCTCCATAATTTTTTTTGAAAAAAAAATAGATAACATACCGTCTATTTCAATAAATTCCGGCCAGCCATTGTGATGGCTAGTAAAACAATGTTTCTGTTTTTTCTGTTTAAAAACTCATTTTTAATTATTTTTTTTACTCAAAACACATGAAAACTTTAGCTGTTGTTGCTGGAAATGTGTTGAGTTGTTGTTGCTACTGCATCCAGGCTGCTGCGTTTGATTTCTACTCCGAGCTACTGCCGAAGGTTTGCTGGACTATTGTTGTGTTGCAGGAGGCTGAGAAGCTGCTTATATTGTTGTTGTTTGAGCGAAAGGAAGGCTGTTACTGCTGTTTTTCTACTATTGCTGCTGTTGAGACTGTTTTTTGGCTGCTACGAGAGGTTGTCGTTGTGTTTGGATGTTGTTGAAAACATTGCTAGCTGTGTTTGCTACTGTTAAAGGGAGAAAGAAGGTTGCATTTTTCTCTCCTAATCAACTTATCAACATGAGCTCTAAATCACTAGTTTAACAAGGATTCTAAACACAAATCTTTTCTAACAAGGATTCCAACTTAGATTAGTATCTAACTAATATCTCATAGTTATGTGGAAATCGAAGAAGTATATTTGAAAGGCCTGCAACTTCATTGCAAGAAATTAACCTCATAATGATTGATTTCACACACCAGTCTGATGATCGTTTGCTATATAACAATGGATTGGTTTGTAAGAAAAATATTTAAGATTGATGATCAACTGTGAGAATATACATTAACATTAATTCTTGCGGAACATGACGAGATTTTCATATTTTACTCAATACTGATCATCTACATTAATCCCAGACTGACAAATACACAAAAAACTGCTTGAAAAAGAAACATGTAGAATATATAAAAAGATTACTACAAAACAGTTCATTAAACAAAATAAGCAAAACCAGTCATTTGCCCTCTCCATGCTCCCTGCGGTTTCTTTCTTTCTTTCTTTTTCAAGGGAGAGGCCCATAATTACATCATGCATGAATGTAATGATGCACAGTAACGCTTTCCCTTCCTTTTAAATCTTCACCTACCTGCCTTTTTCAAGATTTGAATATGAGACAATATCGATCGAGGATAGAAGGTGAACAGCGTATCTCACAACAACCCCTCCTTGTCGAAATCCATAGATGACTTACAAGAAGGCGGGAGGGAGTACCTGGATGAGAAACCCCTTCCCAAAAGATCATCATCTTCATAAAGTTTTGCACCCTCGTCGAAGTTAAGGGCATAGCTCGAAGGATCATATTGGAATTTTCCATGTTGAGGATTGCCACCGCCTGGCTTCTTATTGAACCTCCGCAGGAATGTTTTCCATTTAGGGCCTGCAACTAGTTCTGACCAATCCCGGATTTTCATCCATCCCTGAAACCACCATGATTCTCGGTTCGCTGTGCAGTCTGCAGGCTTGATTCTTTGCCAAAAGTCTGATCCAATAATACAACTGCAATATGACGGTCGATCTGTGGTTAAGAATGGTATCCAACAGCACCCTCTTTTGGCAAAAGCGAGGTCATGGATATCATCGTTATTACCATAAGAAGAAGGGGAAACATCTGGGGCCTGAGATGACATTTGATCAGGGCTACCAAATGCCAAATGGGTTTGCAGACCACAAGAGAGAATCAGAAAATAATAAATTAGTAGTAAGTCTCTCCTCTGCAAACCCTAGATAGCTCTTAAATTGTTTTTGGGCGGTGACATCTCTCACAAATAAGAGAGGAATTGTTGGGTTTGTTGCTATTTTTCTTTTTTGGGATGGCCTCCTTGCATCTGGAGGTTATGACAGCAAAGAGTGCGGAGTTTAGAAGGGTAGAAAGTATAAATTGGGCAATTAGCATCTAAAAATAGTGAAATGATACATAAACAAGAATTTGCGGTGAATTAAATAGCATATTTTCCTATGGCCACATCAATTAAATGTTATTGTATGTGAGAATAATGATAAAATTAATTTTAATGGATATCGTTGTTTATAACTGTGATTTTTACTTAAATTCAAAATTAATTAATTAACTAGTTCATAAAAAAATTTCTAAAATTATCAAAAGCAGAACCTCCAAAATTTTTGAGATTTAAAGATTCGATGATCAGAGCAGTATTTTATATTTGAAAGTACATATAAAACTTTTTAAGATTTTAATTGAAGTCTATTTTTTAATCTACAAGTTGAACAAAAATATATATTTTTATCTATAAAATATATTTGAAGGGAAGAATTCATAAAATTATAGTTTTTATATAAAACAATCGATTGCTTATACAGTTGTATCCAACCGGTTGACAGGTTGGCAAATATCAAGCTTCAAAAGCGTTAATTTTTTAAATGTTGCTATTACGAAGCGTGATAATTATCTTGTCGTGCTTAAAAGTAACAATATTTAATAAATATTGTAAAGGTGAAATGTTATTTTATTAAAAAATTTAAATTACTGTGCTAATTTAAATAAGAATTCAGTGAGAAAATTATTTTCGTTTTGATGCTTTTTAGTTTTTGGTACGAGGCGGTTCTCCTTTTGTAACATTATGGATGCTTCGGTGTAAACCAAAAACAATAGATGCCAGTGTACGAGCATTATGACCTTTTCCCTTGACCAAAAAAGGATTCTATTTATGTACATCCTTCCTAAATTGTTTTTTTTTTGTTTTTTTAATTTCATTTTCTCAGCCAACTGATATTGAACTGTCAGTCCTATCTCTAATAATTCTTATTGATTTATTATTTTTACGGAAGTTCTTATCAAAACCCTGAAAGGTGCGTTTTTTATTAATTAAAACCGTTGCAAATCTACTGGAGTCCGAATGGGCTAGAGTCCGGCCCATTTGTCTACTGGATTTAGGATGTAAAGAGGTCCCCGTGACTTCAAAGCACAGATCGGTGAGTCAGAGGTCCAAGGACCCAGAAATACTAGCACAGAAAGCATTTAGCTGGGGCATAACGTGGATTAATTGTAACCTTTTTTTTTTTTTAGTGAATATTTGGTATCATAGTAGTTTTTGTGGTTATTATCTAAAATAATAGATTTTAAAAAAAATTATAATTTTTTTAATTATAATTATAAATATTTTTTAGGAGGTCCAATACAAAACTATAGTTGTATTTGTTAAAAAAATACATTTAAATATATAATTGGAGCAAATGACAACATAAAACTACAAGTGGTGTGATCATAAAGAAGAAAACATGGGACAATTAGGTGATAATTAGTCATGGGAAATTTTGAAAGGTAATTTTTATTTGATTATATGATAATTAAAATAGATATTTGTAAGAGTTTGAAACACTTAATTTTTAACGGATAAAATGTATTTCTTAAATTGAAGTTCTCATTCTTTATACTTTTTTTTTTGTTTTGATGAAAACTATTTTTTTTTATCATCAACGTCATTTATTGATATGAATCCAATGTAATTAAAATAATTATTCTCAAGAATCGTAATAGTTTAAATCAAGGAGTGAAAATTTTATTTCAGAAAGCAAAACTCCTATATTTTTTTTATCAATGACATATTTTTCAAATAAAAAATTATCATAATCTAAAAAGAAGATTTAAAAAACAGAATGCCTTTATAATTTTTACGTGGTTATGTAAAAAATAAAAGAATAATTAATTCATGAAACCCATATAAAAATAGCAATAAGAAGACTATTTAGTTCTCATTAAATATTCATGTGCAAGTTATTCACAATTTACTATATTCTAGGGTATTATAAAACTATATATTTAGAGGTGGATAATATATTTAATAAAGATTAAATAGAATAAATAAGAATAATAAAGATTGGGGGAACAAAGAGAGAAAGAGCACTTTTATTTCATATAATTTTGTAAATGAAATAAAAACATTACCAAGAAAAAACCCAATGGGAGAAAAAAAGTTGATTGAGAAAAGAAGTTCACTCATAAAACTTGTTTAGTACGCACAAGCAAGCTGACTCCAGATAAAGTTCACTCTGTGCGCGAACATGTAAAACCATCAAAAGTCAAGTCCGTTCTTCGAAATTCGAACTGTACGACTTCCCTTTTCTGCAGCTTAAAAAAAAAAAACAGAGAGTCACTCACACTGCCCAGTTACTGTTAACTTGTAAAGCAACACAACAACAAGGAAAAGGGAGAGAAAAAAACTCTGATTTCTCAAGAAAAGAAAAGAATCCAATAATGGCTGATAAAGAAGCAGAGAAACAAGTGATGATCGAAGAAGATAAGGAGAAATGGTTAAAGCACTACTCATCGAATCATCAAATACTGTTGGTTGGTGATGGAGATTTCTCGTTCTCTTTGAGCTTGGCTCTTTCTTTTGGCTCTGGTTCTAACATTGTTGCTTCCTCTCTTGACACATCTGGTAATGTTCTGTATACCCTTCTGTTCTCATGCTTAAGCATATGTGTATGTGCTTGCATGTATTCGTGTTTGTGGTCGTGCTTATGTGTATGTGTTTTCTTCCTTTTCTTTTTAATGGTTCTTTGTATCACACTATCTTGGATTGACAGAGTACTTTTATTGTTTTGATTTCTTGCACTTGTTTTTTATACAAGAATGCAATGATCTAACAGGTTTTTTAGGGTTTAGTGAATCGTCTACCCAATCCAATCTTAATCACGTTTTCTTCATACATATATGAAGAAACTTAATCACATTTCCCTTTTAAAAAATAATGGAGTACAAAAAGGAGAGCATTTTCTTGCATTTATTATTTAGCACTTTTTTTCAGAGAATTCTGTAGCATTTCTATTTGGCATGGGAAATGGTCTTAAGCCATCTCTTGAGTGTTAGCCAGTTTTGTTGGTGAAGTCATTTTGACGTTGTCTTATGTAAAGTCTCTGGTTTTTTTAGCAAGCTGTCTTAATCGATTTGGGATTGCCTGTGTTTGGCTCCTAAGAAAGATTAAAGGCTATTGCTAGGGCAGTCACGCTACCGCTGCGGACAATGGACGGTACAAACGTGGCACTCGTATGCGCCTGCCCATACCAGTCTTCTACAAGAGGGGAAGAGTTACCCTATTTTGTAGTACAAGAGGCTTTCTCATAAATCACAAAACTGTGGTTTATTACTGTACTGATTCGTGAATTAAGTACAGTCTCATTCAGATTGTAACAGCAATCTAGTATTTTCGTCGTTAAAATAATATCTTGTGCATGAAAAAGGATAAGTTACCTCGCTGGTAGCTGAGGGACTGAACTGAGTGGCTGACTCATCCTTAAGTGGCCATGGCTGAGAGAACCCAGGAAAGGAAAACATCACATGTTGTTCTGTTTTCTAGAGATTTCAAGAGGCTTGATTCTTTTCCTTTTCAATTTTTCTCTTTTATTCACATAATGTCAGAATCTGACTCAAAATATATAGTATTGCAATTTGATTAGGTTAACTTATGTACAATATTGCTTGTAAGCCACTCAAGAACCTGTGGGAATTCTGAGCGGATGTACTTCAGTACTTGTTTATCTTTTGTTTGAACTATCAGTAGATATAGGGTCTTTCGACTGATGAATTTGATTGGCGTTCCAGCTATTTAGTTGCAGTTGGGCTCCTAAGGCTTGGTTGTGAGTTGATTTAACTTTTCATGTTGATACTGCTGCTGTTGTTGTTGTCTTTCTGTTCTTACTCCCTCTCTATTTAAATTATCTATATCGTTGATCAATTAGATGTCTTGATTAAGAAATACAAGAAAGCAAAGTCAAATCTGGAAAATCTAGCGAAGCTGAAAGCATCTACCTTACATGGAGTGGACGCAACCAAAATGAAGCTTCACCCGGATTTGAGGATGCGAAAGTTTGATCGGATTATCTTCAACTTTCCTCATGCAGGCTTTCATGGAAAGGAAGACAATATTAAACTGATTGAGTAAGCTGTTTAACTGTACTGACCTTTTTGGTGGAGCATTCTTAATTGCTTGAGGCTTTCTATTCCTTAAACACCACACTGCCAATCATTAACTGGAAAATTACATTTTTTGTGCTTGTCACCCTGCTTTAGTTTTTATAGTTGTTTCACATTTAGTGGTGGCATGGATGAGTAATAGTTCCAAACATGACACATCTAACAAACAAATTTTTAAACTTGATTACAAGGAATTAACTACAGAAGGACCTAAACATCTAATTTGCTTTACCTTCTCTGTCTCAAATTCATTCCGTGTTATAGAAATGCTTTATGCGAGCATTGTTGAAGATTGGAGTACGTAATTCGAAAAGAAAAATCTGAAGCAAATGTTGTTGCCTGAAATTTCATGGTTGAAATTCCACCAATTTTTACTTGAATAGACTGGATCAGTTGCTGGAATTTTTAAATGGAAGTCCATTTTGGTGCTTAAATGGGGATTTCCATTATTGTCAGCGAGAAAATGTCAATGCATTTGCAGCTGTGTGGTTTTTTCAGTGATAGGACTGGAAACACTAATCATTAACTACTTTTTTACTTTTGCATGATAGGAAGCATAGGAATCTTGTGCGGGGCTTCTTCAGGAATGCAAAAAGCATGCTACGAGCAGATGGGGAAATTCATGTAAACCACAAAACAACAGCTCCATTTTGCCATTGGAATATCGAGGAACTTGCACGGAGAAACTCTTTAGTATTAATTGAACGTGTTGAATTTAAGATTGAAGACTATCCAGGTTACAACAATAAGAGAGGAGATAGCAATAGATGTGATGAACCCTTTCCTTTGGGAGAGTGCAGTACCTTCAAATTTAGATTCTCTCATGCTGCTAAGATGTCTAAAGCAACTAGTCACTTGGGTTTTGCCGGCAAAAGATGTCCGCAACTTCATGACAATCCAATAAAGATGTATCATCAGCCAAGTTTATTCAACCACATGCATCCTCAGCCAACTGTTTTCAACTACAAACATAGGCAGCCAACTTTATTCAAGCACACACATCCTCAGCCAATTTTATTCGAGCACAAATGTCCTCAGCCAACTTCATTCAATCGAATGCATCCCCAGCCAGCCTTGTTCAATCAGGTATATTCTCAAACAAGTCTCGCCACAAATATGAATGGCTTTCCAGGCTATTTGCAATCAACTTCTACAATTAGCATCGAAAAGGCTGATGACTTTAATGGCTACCACAATCATACCTTGGAACCACATGGTAGAACTGTCAATCATGTGGACTGCTCTTATAATGACTATAAAATCTACATGCCAGAAGCACCAGGAAGAACCTTGGAAGGTGATCTCTATGTGTCGCCTGAGCTTCAACATTTAAGCAACATGAGATCAGCCCTATGGCGAAGGTTGGTTTTGACTCATGGTCAGCACCCGGAAGCCTCAACAGTTGTCTAGTTCTTATGGAAACTCTACCACCTTTTGTTTTTGTTTCTTGGAGGTGCATTTGGCATTTGTTTGATGCTAGAGGAGTTTGTTTATTTCGACCTTTTTTTTCTGTATATACTGTTACCAACTCGGCAGCTAATACCTTTTGATTTGCTCGATCTACTACTGACAGTCACATTCAAATGTAATATTGCATGAGCGTTTGTCTATTTTAGTGAACAAAAACAATGGTCCGTTGTATGTTCTATGTTATGCTGTTCATGAATATAAAATTTGAGATCAACACATTAAAATAATCTAAAAGTATATATAAAAAAAACCAGCTATGAAAATGGTTCTGGGTTGTGTAAAGGAGGCAGATTTGGCAGGCTTACATGCGCGTTAAAGATAGATGTCCGAGAAGTGTTTTATACAGCTACTAAAGCAACTGTAACATTCTTATGGCAGCATTTGCTCTGTATCATATCCTGACAGTGATAGTGGCAGCCTGGTAGGACCAGGCGGGGACAAATTACCATCCTAAGAGGAGATTATAGTTCATTAATCACTTCCCGCAGATAATCAAAGGATCTTTGCTATAATCACCAGAACTTGCTCAAAATAGTAGCTAATTTCTGAACTTCCTACCTGGGAGCAAGGAGCAAGAATTCGGATTTTTCTTTCTTTTTAAAATTTTTTTGTGTTGGATCTGTTGAACGGAGAGAAGAAGAGAAACAGAACAGAACAGAAGAAAATATAAGGAAGATGAAGTAACAAAAATGGCTGGCCCAAGAAACAACAGCAATCCATTTAAAAAAACCCAGTATCAGCAGCCCACCATACATACTTGAGTTCAACAACCGAACAAGGCCACGACATCTCTGATTCTCAACACTCTCGCTCGCAGTCACAGAATCAATAGAAGAGGAGGGCATAAATTTGCAGCAGTATCTGTCCATGGTAACGACAATCATTTCTTCTGCAATCTGTTATTTCTTACTTGTACGTTCCCACAAGTTCTTGATCCCATGATTTATATACAATGAACTCTAGCCTCCTAGCTATCTCAACTGACCCTCTAACTAGCTAACTTTCATCTCATGCAAGGTTATGACAGTTACTGAAGTAACACTGCATCTTTAGCTAGTTCTGCACATTTTCTTCTTAATTGTCACGTACTGTTATTTATCTCTTCTTTCTTGATTGCCAAGCCTCCTTACCACCTTCCTCTCGTAACATTTTCTCAGGTAAAAATAATAATAAAAGGGCTGTGCAGGAGACATGAAAGATGGAACGCAGTGCATCCAGCTTCTGGAGCATTTTGGGGTATGGGAATAGGCAATGGTTGTGGCCTTGGTTTGGTCCAGAAGCAATTGGATATATGGCAACAAACATAGATTTTCGTCATAAAAGCAATAATTTAAGTTTTGTAGAAAAAAATAATTATTATTATAAAAAAAATATTTTATTGCATATACACTAATAGCAATTAAAATAAAAATCTAAAAAAATTCTAATAAATATAAAATAAGTAAAAAAAATCTCTTTAATTAAAACCCTTTTCCCCTATTAATTTATTATTTTCTTATTCGTTTTTTGACAGGTATTTTTTTTATCAAAAGTTTTATTTTTTAAACAAAAGCTTCTCGTAATCTTAAGTGAATCTTCATAAAACAAAACAATAAAATGATGGATTGATAGTTTTGAGATGAATATATTAAAAAAATATATAAAAATAATAATGATAATTTGGCGAGGAAAAGTTGTCGATGATCTGTCCAACGTATAATCGAGCCTTTATTTGTTTGGCTAGGAAAATTTTAGACATTAACTTCGATCATTAATAATTTTTTCTTGGCTTCTACTGTAATAAATTATAATCCTCAAAGCTTACTTCATCAATATTTGTTATATTCACATAATTTTCAAACATATTTATCTTTATGATAACTATAAACTTGTAATTAAAATATTTAACATAGTTTAAATTAAAAAATTTATTGAGTATTAGGATTTGTGTTTTTTATCAATTATCTTGTCCTTATTATCTGGATTATAAATTTATCATCTTAACTCGGTTGGACAAATATTAATTTTTTTTATCCTTGCTACCTAATTTTATTCTTTCGTATTTAATTATTTAAGAAATAAGTTATATTGTTTTTTTATCTCATAAAATATAGTAAAATAACAAGCTTGCCATTGGAAAAAAATAATCATGTCTAAATTGGTTCTTTAGTCTTTTCACTTCAACTTATTTTTTTTTTATGGTTATTAGGTTTGCCATTGACTTTTTAATCTTTTAATAGGGATAAATACTAATTAAATTGAAAAGATTGTTTCCGCAAGCGTCATATCATGGGAGACACCCACACACTTTAACAAGAAGTGAGGTGCCTCCTGGTGGCATAAAATACTTTTTTGTCGGGTCGTTGAAAGCATTGTCTTATCCTTTTCCTCCCAATATAGCACGTGCCGGCATGGGGTTTGTCACCCATCAACCTTTTTTTTCCCCTTATTTTTTCTCTCATTCCCCTACAAATTATAGGTTCGTCCTTATTATTGTTGATATTTTAGTTTTGGTCTTTATTTTTTTTATTTTGGATTTTTGCTCTTAGTTTTTTTTGTAAAATTTATATTTATTTTAAATCTAGTCTTTTAATTCCAATTTGTTATATATATTTTTTTCTATTTTGGTGCTTATTTTTTTTATTTCTATTTTTTTTTCTTGTCCCTTTTGTAAAAGTTTTATTGGTTTTCAATTTCATCATTCAATTCAAGTTTATGGTGTATTGTTTTTTTTTTATTTTGATCCTTATTTTTTTGATTTTTTTATTATTTTTCTTTTCAATTTAACTTTCAAGTAAAAGATTTACAATTTCCCTGTAATTTATTTTTTATTTTGATTTTCACACTGATGTTTTTAATTGCTTTTTTTTTATCTTTTTTTTTATTTCATCGTTTGATTTTTTAGGAATTGAACTTTATAATTTTTTCATGAATGTTGCTTCCAGTCTAATGACTCAGGTCACGAGTTTGAAAAGCTAACACAAGTTAATATTCATTTTTTGGCTTATTTTATTTGTTGATTTCATTCGACATTAGTTTTTTTTTTAAAAAAATTAGCTTTATAGGTTTTCTTCAATATTTGTTTTATCAAATTATCCCAATCTCATGATCTAGACGATATTTATATGTTAACTAACCATTTATTATCCAGGCCACATGTTTATAACGCTATCTCAAGTTTACTCAATATTTTTTATTATTTGTATTCAATTGGTTACTTCTTAAAGTTTATTTTTCAATTGTTGTGATATTTTCTTTTAAAAAATTTGTTCGTGTGTTTTTATTGTGTGTTTTTATTATTATTTAATTCAATTTAATTAAAATTATCTTATTAAACTCAATCAAAAGTATAACATGAGTTACTGGTTTTTTTAAAATTTGAAACGTGCTTACGTCACCTTAGACAATGTTTTTTACGGGGAAAAAATGCAAGCACCGCGGCCACGTCTAATAAAAGCCGATGCCAGGTGCCAAACACAAATCAATCTTGCTGTATAGTCATATGCTGTACATACCCTATAATAATAATAATAATATATTATTATTATTATTATTAAATGGTGTCAGTCTTAAGAGAAAAGAACTCGACAGATCATTTTATTTTTTACGAAAAGATTGAAGAAAATAAATAAATTTTGAAACTAAAAAGAAGAAGCCCTTTTGCATTCAGCAACTTAACTCTCCATTGCAACACCATCGCCCACGTCAAAAAAAAAAAAAAAAAAAACCCGATGGAGGCGAAGTAAGCTAGGTAATCTCTGAATCTCTTCATCTACAACAGTGTTTGATTTTAAGCAATTTCCATGGTTATTGATGGTGCTTTTTTTTTTCCTTGCACTTGACTCTTAATCTAGAAGCAGCCTTCCTTAAAGTTCTCTTTATCGTGCATGATTCTATGCCTTCTTTCATTTGGGCAATGGCACTCTATAGAATTAATACTAATGATCGTTTTGTGGAAGATTAGGAGACGTCAAACTTCACCGGGCTTTGCCTCTGAATGTTTGCCCTTTGTCTTTTACGCATTACCTGGGATAGAAGGCCTCTCAATTTGTTTGCTCTGTTTGGTCTTTTAATAAAGTGACAGATTTCGTTGATTTTTTTCCTTTGGGTTTGTGGAGAAGGACGGGCTATAAGATTTCGTGGGATTGTATCATTCTTTTAGTGATTTGGTGTATCTACATAATCTTTATTTATCGCATCTTGCCAAGGAAAATTGTTGCGGTAGAAACTAGATTCCCCCCTTTCCAGTTATTTGAGTGTTAATTCTGTGTATATATATATATATATATATATATTTTTTTTTTTCCTACTCTGGAGGATCACTTATTCTTTTGTGCATTCCAATGTCTATGATATTTTATTTTCTTATATGAGAGAAACGAGCGTAATAATTTTTGCGAAATCCATATTTAGTCCATGACCAACACAAAGTAGGTTGAGGCCATGGGATTTTGTCTTTCTTTCAATTTGAAATGATGCAAAGGTCCGTTTGCTCGCCCTCCGGTATTCTCAAGGCTAGGATTCGAGCATGATTCCCTGCCTCTCCTTAAGGGGCCATCAATTATGGGAAGTTTGCTTTGGGTTCATGTGTGTACAGCAAAAAGAATAAATTTCTTTCCTTTTATTCTAAGTGAATTCCTATCTAGCACATATATCATGTTATAATCCTGTCTAGCATGTACATTGAGGAAGGGTTTGTTTTCATTTTTCCCTTTACTCGATTATTTATCAGTGATCAAGTATCTATATTTTGATCCAATTTGGAAATTTCTTCTTACTGAATATTATCATCATATGCTATAGTAGGTCTTTGTTATGTCAGAAGATTTAAGGGGTAAACTTGGACCAGATCACTTCAGTTACTATGCAAGCGAAGTAGAACGATTGTTGCAAGATGAGGATAACCATTTTTTGACTTCACAAACTGCTGAAATTCTTGGAAATAAACATGAGCATGCCAAATGGGAGGACAGGCTTCAACCCAGTTGCGATTTGGGTTCTTCCTTTAGTAATTCTGTTGGACCACGGCTTTCGGATTTCCAAAGAGAAATGTTGAAGTTACGTCTTCAGCAATCTGTGGTGGTTCTAACATCAGAAGTCAATGAGGTACACTCCCTCTCTCTTCTGTAGAATGAAGGAAAGTTCATATATCATTGTACAAAGTTTGCAATTTGATATATGCAAAATGTGTGGTTGTTTTACTTGTGATATTCCTTCTATGGAAAAATGATTATTTTTTTCTTGGAATATATGATGTATTCTCTTGGAGGTAGATAGTGAGATGGGGCATATTCCTTTGGTTTATTGATTTAATTTATTTGTTGTCAGTTTAGTCAGCAAAGGACAGTGATCATAATAAAGACAGGTGGGACACATTTTCAAAGTTTTTTGAAGGATACATAAATTCTTCTCTTCAGAATTGAAGACACTTTCTTAATTCTAGAGATACAAAAAAGTTAAGGGTACCTAGGTGTAGATTGCAACATTGTGGTTAGGGATGATGAGATTAAGGAAGGAGGAGAAGTTATTCTTGCAAGCTCTTTAATGACCATTGACTGGGAAATCTTAAAGATCTCTGTGAGGTGTGCCTTGCAATTTGCTTTGGTAATCCATTTCCTCATCTAACCAAAGAAGCTGAGAGGAAAAAAAACTCGATGGATATTCAGTGAGATCTGTTTTCATATGGGTACTTATTCTGTGTTATTAACATTTCCTACTATGAGAGGTTTAGATTCTATTTGTCTTGGAATTAGTAGTTTTTTTTTCTTGACGAAAAATATATAAACTTTGAACTTAGCAAAGCCAAGACTACAGGACTTGTTCTTTGTTTTGATGAAGCAGGGGTGCCTCATCATGACCATTATTGGTTCCTAAGATACAAAACAAAACAAGGAACATCAGGGAAGATATTGGAAAGAAAGCAGAGTGTTTGGTATGAACATGTGTGTTTAGAGTGCAGTATTAGCTGAAATGAAAGGGTTTAAAGGTAGATGATGTATGGAAACACAAAAAAGGATTGAATCAGAAATGATTGCATCTGTTGTAATGTGTCTGGTGGAAGTGGCTTCTATTAAATGTAAGTTGAGGAAGGGTTTTCTGAACTTTGGCCATGTCTAGCAAAGGTTGTGCATGCAATGATGAGGATGTATAACTAGACTGAAGCAGTGAGAGAGGTAGATAAATAATGTTGCCAGTTGAAGTCATAAAAAAATTATTTAACATCATAGCAGCTCACAAAAAGTTTGGTCTATTACATAACATAATGAAAATTGCTTAGCTTTATGTTCACCGCCTGTCATGTTTGATGTGTCCAATCATGTGGCACCTCATCTCATTGTTCCTCACTTTCTGCATGTGCACATTGTTCAGTTAGCTTAATGGCAGTATTATTAGCAAGAAATAATTCTTTGATATGGTTGAAACAGATGCTTGATCCGGTCTTATCCATGTGCCGGTTACAATCACAGCTCACAGCAAGACCTGCATTATCTAAAGCTGATGCAAAGCAAGTTCCCTCTCAGAAAGTTATGGTTTCTTCATATTCCTCATCAACCAACACTCCTTTGGCTGCTAGTCCTTCTAACTCTTCTACAGAGGTTATACATCCCTAAATTCCTTTTGTCATTTATCTACCTTTAATCTGTTGATGTCTTAACATGCAATAAAATGCAATGAAAACTGTGGCATTCATATTCAGTTTAAAATACTTGTGAATAATAATCATGCGGTCTCACTTCCTGGTTTAATATGTGTGGGGTTTGTTATATGGAAACTGTAGATATCATCTTTCAAGGCATTTGCTCCAATGTCATTATTGTGTTTGATTTTGTGAATGCCATGGTGTTTGATTTTCTGTTTGAGTTTGGTTTATGGAAACTCCTTACTGGAGAACTCCATCCCATTCCAAAAATCAAGAGTAATGCTAGAGATACTTAAACTTTTGCTAAATTTATTTTTTCTAAATGGCATGACAGCTTGTGATTGGGCTTTTATTAATTACTTCATCCTTTAATTGTGTGTCATTGAATGTGATAAGACATACATTTCATAATTTGAAAAAACTTTCCCTATCAAAAAACACTCAAATTCAAACTCCATGCCATTCCCAAAATAAAGATATAGATCTATCTGTACAAGATAAATCTTCAGGATGACAATGGATAAAATGGCGATCTCAAGTCAATTTGATGCAAATCTTTCTTCATGTAAATATACAGGAATTCTATTCCAGTAAATATTGTGTTTAAAAGTGTGAAAATTAAATTATCATTTTTTTCAAGATAATGACAAGCATTTTGAACTTGTTGGCAAAACATATGTTGTAAGAAATTGTTTGTTCTCATACTAATATTCTCTTTTTAAGAAACTCATTTTCAAGCAATCTCCTCTTCACGGATACACATAAACAGACATGCATCTTGATATTGCTTTGATACTGGCAAGCTTGTATTGTCTGAACTTTTTTTTATGACTTGGAGATTTACTGGAACTAAATATTGCTTGATCTGGTTTTAATAGAATTACTGTTTTCTGTTCTTTTCTTAAACTATCCTTTTACCCTTTTGCAGTAAAAGCAAACTGATAAAGAATTAATAAGTAGATGTGTCTTTTTTGCTGGTAATGTGTATATATTATGAGAGAATAAAACAAATAACAATGAACTGGCAATATTGAGATTGTGGATATGTTTGCATGTGCCTTCGTGATATTTGTCTTCCCAGGTGCTAAAGCCTATATTATATGAAATATGTTAATTATATGTTGATATATCAAGTATTAATGCATGGATGAATGTATCTGTCATTTAGGATGATGATATGAAGTTCCTTCTAGAGAATAACAGCTCCCATGTTGAGAAGACACTGAAGAAATATTCTGATGAACTACTTTCAACAGTAAGCTTTTCAAAATTGATGTTGTCTGTACCATTTCTTCAATATCACATGTTGCTCAGAATTAAGAGTTTGCTGTGTGCTTTGAGAAGCTGTTATACGTGATCAATAGCCGAACTGAGGTTATTTTTTCACATTTTAGTTGGAACACATGGAGCAAAAGCTTGAAGAACTTCTTGATGCAGTGGCATCTAACTGCAGGTAATATCATTTCATGGAACAGAAAAAAAGTTGGTATGGTAGCTTTCTGTTTTCTTCATATGCTTTCAATTTTATAAACCTAATATAATTATCCTTTTCTAACTGTGTTTGGCTGGTATGAATCTGATGGTTTTAGAAATCACGAATCAAGCTGAAAAACAAAAATGATGGGCCAATATTTTAGTGGATAATGCACAATTCAGTGGTCTATCTGCAAAATGATAAACATTGTTTGATTAATCAAGGTGCCTAATCCCAAACTGGTGAAATAAAAATCCATGTTACAGTAGCTCTCATTCTGATTTCTGAGATAAAAATATGTGCTGTATAAGCAATGTATTTTAAGTTTTAAAACTGTTTTTCCTTGCCTCACAATGCCACCTACAACTTGCAGGCCAATGACTCATACTGAGAAGCAGCAACTTCAAAAACTAATTAAGAAGCTACCACCGAAGAAGCTTGACCGGGTAGTTGAGATTGTTCAACGTAGCAAGCCAATAGAAAGCCAAGACCATGATGAAATTTTTGTCAATTTAGAAGAAAAGGTAGTAAATTGCAGCAACATAAGTTTTGGAAAATGTATTTAGAATTCTAATCCTTCAAATGTGTTGCAGGATAACGCAACAGTTTGGAGATTGTATTACTATGCTGAAGCAGCGGAGAAGGCTAGACTCCTCTAATAGCAAACATCTATTGCTCGTGCAAACAAATGACGAGGTGGTGCATTTAGTATAATCAGAGCTGTGATCCTGAGTTGCGAGGGCTTGGCATTAACTGTCGCTGATTTTTCAGAAACGTACTTTCCTTTCTATTTTGTTTCTTCTCATTTGTCTAAACACTCTATTCAACATCATGAATTTATGTAGCTAGCAAGGGGAGATCATTGAGAATTCAGGCAATTAAATCATTCTTTTTGAAGTGCATGTGAAACTTGAGATCAACCAAAGCATTTTTTTAAGTGGGGCTGTAACAAGATATACTAACAATCCTTGCGCTTATGTTATCAGTTCTACATTTCACGGACTTGGGAGCAGTTTGGAAACACGTTTGACCTTAGGTATCCATGAGAACTCACGTATGTATGCCATGAGTAGGGGTGATCATTTTCGGTTCGGTTCGGTTTTTATCAAAAAAAGTAACCAAACCAAAAAAAAAAAATTTTGAAAAAAAACCGAAACCGGGTCAAAACTGACCGGTTTTGGTTCGGTTCGGTTTTTTATGGCAAAAACCGGTTCAAACCGGTTTGGCTCGGTTTTTCTGGTTTTGGCTCGGTTTTCTCGGTTTTTTCCAGTTTTGCCTCGGGTTTTTCCGGTTTGGCTCGGTTTGGCTTGGTTTTTTCTGGTTTTTTGTCGGTTTCGGTTCGGTTCAGTTTTTTCGGTTTTCTGTTTATAAAACCGAACCGGCCGGTTTTTTCAAAAATTTAATCGGTTTAATCGGTTTTTTTTTCCAGTTTTCTCGGTTTAATCGGTTTTCTGGTTTTTTTGCTCACCCCTAGCCATGAGTATGACTTCACATAGATTGACTCTCGGTTTAAAATTTCTCCTTAAAGATTCGGCTGAGTGCTGCTACCATTGAGTCTCTAAAATCACCATATATTGACTTCATTGCTCATTACCATAAATTAAAAAAACATTTATTTTTTGTCCCTAATATTTTTTTATTTTTTTAAAATTAAAAAAACACACCAATTACAATGTGAATGCATTATGATTATTTATCACATTAATCTATACCATGTTGCGCAACTTGAGTTTTAATAATTGCCCAAATTGAAGTAAGAAATAGCCTGGTCAACGAACGATTAATTTAAAAATAAAACCAGAAATCATACTACAGAATGCTCCCACTCTGTCATATGAACACTTATTAAACATATAATATTAATAATAATCAAAGTTGTTAAGATGTCTTTATTCATATATTGACAGACTGATTATTAGCTTAGCAGGGTTTTCTTTCTTTCATTCATTCTTTTTATTCTTATTGTGCTAATAACCAAGTAAATTAAATTTGTTTAATCAACTTTTAATTTGGGTAAGACTTAAGAGAGAATGAGAAACTTTAGGTTTAACTAGATATCGATGTGCGCTAAGTTATGTGGCAGGTTAAATTTTTCTTTAACATAAAAAAAATATTCAGATATTGCTAATATTTTTTTTCTTACAAAAAATATATTAATTGTGTGAGGGTTGACCTGATGTAACTGATTGACTTTACAGGTCCAAAAGCAATCTGGACGACATGTAAAAACATAGTTTGATTAAAAAAAATTAAGATGTTATCTTTTTTTTTTAATATTAAGATAACAATATATTGGATTCATATATGTCAACACGGTTTAACATCTCAAATTCGTAACTCGGTTTATGAGACTATAAACACCCATAGAAAGTAAATCAAAACAAATTATGAAACCTGGTTCTCAATCAACCAAGTAATAAAAGATGAAATTGAAAAAAAAAAACAATTTCATTGGATTAACTTGATAAACTCGTGATCTATGTCATAAGAATAAGATAACTCAATAAAAAATAAATACAATATTAAATGATAGGATTAAAAAAAAAACATTAATGAAAAAAATCAAATAAAAAATATATTATTCTAACAAATAATATGTTATAGGAATGAGTATAATAAAACACCCTCCTTTTTTTAATATTTTTATTTGTAAACATCATCACCGTTAGCATCAACATATATCTTTATATCCTTTTATTTATTTTAAATAGAAACAAAGTTGTCACCCCACCCACCCCAGGTCCCCACCATCTCGTTAAGTATATATAAAAGAATAATTGATTAAAAAATACCTCTATTTCTTTCTTAGTATTTAGTACTAGACAGAGGTTAGCCTTATGTCGCCGGTCAGTTTTTTTTTTTAATAAAAAAAATATGGTAAAATGATATAAAAATACCTAAAAAATATGAGATTTGAGTTATTGACCCAACTAAGTTTAATAAGTTCGGTTAATTTAAATAATACAAATAAAAAAAATACAACAATAATAAAAAAAATGACAACATAAAAAAACCAAGAAGCTCGTCAAAAGCAAATTAAATAAAACTATGAAATTCAATTACTAAACAGCTCAATATTGAAAGGCGAAACTAAAATAAAACTTAATAAAAAAACAACAAAAAAAAAATTCAATTTATCTCGAGTTAACTCGTTAACCCTGCGATTCTGAGCACAAGATTGAGATAATCCCATAAAAAAAGAGTAAAAAAAAAACACAAAGATCAACTCCCAATAAATCAAATACTGAAGCAAGAAACCGAAAAAAAATCAATTTAAAAAAATTACCTAAAAAAGCAAATTTAACTCATGTTAACCTTCGAAGCCAATGACTCTAGTCATGATCCCAGACCAATCCCACAGAAGTTAAACCTTAAAAAGTAACACGGTAAAATTCTTAATCAACAAAATGTTGAAGTAAAAAATTGATAAAAAATACAATAAAAAAGATCTAAAACAAAATAAATAGCAATAAAAAGAATGAGAACTAAAGTTGATATAAGAAATTTTGAAATCAAATATTAAGGGATGAAATTAAAAATAAAATTCAATTAGAAAAAGAAAAATAAATAAACAATCAACAATAAAAAGAATAAAGACCAAATTTGATATAAAAATAAAATGAAATGATAAAAGAAGAAATTAAATAAAAAAAATCAATCAAAATAAGATATAAAAAAACAAAACAAATAGTAATAAAAAAGAATAATGATCAAATTGGATACAAAAAACAAATGAAAGGATACCATTGTATTTTGGCAAGGAAAAAAGAGAAAACAAGAAGAAGAAAAAAGTTCATTGAAACCCAACTGCTACTCAGTTGTGTACACACGAGGCACAAACAAAAAGATCACGACGAGATGCTTCCAACATTACCCTTGAAGTCGATGTTTGGGCGTGAGACAATGACTCACACATTGCCCACTGGTTGGCGCATGCTTAACAAGCACCGAAACTCTTTTTAATTGACCCCCAAGCCAACCCTATTCTAAATATTTACTTGTAGTAGAGGAAAAATAAAGGGCAAGCTATACGTTATTTAATATCAAAAGTATAACCTATATCTCAATTGAGTCCCTAAAGTATAAAGATTCTTCTCAAACAAAAATGATCTTAATTGGACCCCCAAGCCAACCCTATTCTAAATATTTGCTTAGATACAGGTCCATGTAAAGCGATCATGTCAGCAGAGGATTTTTATTTCTCAAATCTGTAATGATTTGGGTGAAGTGTATGATTGATAACCTATGATGTTTGAGGACTAAATTTAGAACTCCAATAAATAAATGAGAGAGAGGTATCAGTCAACTTTGTGGTATAGTTATTAAACCCATATCTGCTCAACAGGTAGAAATCCAAAAAATAAAAGAAAAGGAGGTCTCACTCAACTTTGTGGCATAGTTATTAAACCTGGATCGGCTTAACAGGTCAATATGAGATCTGGTCAACCCGATGACTAGATTAATCCGGGTAAAGTGAAAGATCGATAAGAGTAAAAAAATGATCAAACCTGATCAACCCACCTGGTTTACCTGTTACCCGAGCGACCCAGCAAAACCTGATAAAGATCTTTTTATTTTTTAAATGTGTTTTTTTTCTAACCAGAAACCTTTTTTTTTCATATTTTTTAGTTGGTTTTTAAACCTTTTCAAAGTTCATTATATAAATACTAAAAGACTATTTTATTTTTTTAATTTGAGATTTGAAACTTTTTATTATATCTATTTTATGTTTATAAAAAAAAATTATTTTTTTAACTTGAGATTTGAAATTTTTTAATATATATATTCTATGTTTATAAAAAAAATTATGTTTTTATAATGTTGAATAAAAATTTTTTTAGTTTAAATACTTGAATTAAAATATAATATAATTTTTTTTTATTATGGAATAAAAAATATTTTAAAAAAATATTTTAAATTTTATTATTTATAACAGGTATATTTATATATATTATTTATTAATTTTTTTTATATATAAAAACATTAAAATTTTAAATATTTATTTTAATTTTTTCAAGTTGAGCGAAAGATCTGATTCCTTTGCCAGTTCAACCCCGGATCAGGATTGATAAGTGCAGGAAATAAAACAAGCGCCGTGCTGCCAGTGCCCATCGCAGAGAACTCTGTTGAGAAACAAGGGCGCTTTCCGCTCAAACCAAAGCATACCCAGGTTTTTAAATTGTCATCTTTCCTTTCTCATACTTCTTAGTAGTTCTGTGTCTGTCCCATTAACATAAACATAGCACATAAGCATCTCATTGTTTATGAATGTGATTTACATGCAAGATCTTGTCTTTTTACTTTTCCCTACTTACCGGAACAATTTTTTATTTTTTGCCATTTTTGCTAAGATTTCTTAGACTTGCTGGGTCCTTTTGATGTAGAAATGAATGAAACATGAGGTTAATGCTGATGTTCATTGAGAGTTGAAGGACAGAGGAAAAGGTTTACATCTATTTTTTTTTTTTTTGCTGAGGAGAAGAGTAAAAATTCTTGATCTTGTTGAGGGATCAAGGTGAGATTTTAGGGGAGGAAAGCAAAGATGGGGGGAGGGGATGTCTCTTTTAGGATGTGGGCCTGTCAGAATAGGAAAGAATGAGTTCATGATGAGTTAGATCGATTATACAATTGATGCAGGAACAGTTCTTTTCTTTTCATGCCATTTTAGATCATCGAGAAAAGGATTTAACCTGTCAACAGAAATTATGGATGAGAATTTGAGAAGAAAATAGATCTTCAAATTCTAATCACTTCGAGATCTGTCAGTAACATGAACTAGGAACTCAAAACATACAGAAACAAAAATAATGGCTAAAAAATCGGAGATTATTTATTCCCTTGGTGATATATGATAGTTCAACAATCAAAATCAGTCAAAACACTCTACTAGCCTAGCATAAAAAGCTAACAAAAGCTGAAACTTTTGAAATGTATTATTACTGGTTATTTTTTTTCATCATGAGTTTTTAATTTTATTATTTAAATTTAAACATCCTTCTATCCAAAAAAAAAAAGACTATTGAAAAGTGTACTTTAATCAGTTAGTTTCTCATTCATAAGATCCTTGTTCTGTTAATATCTTGGATAAAGCTTGTTTCAATTCTATATGCAGTTAGCTTAAGGCTACTTTTTTTTTAGTGTTTGAATTTCTGCAGCCTGCTTGCAAGTTAGGCTTAGACAAGTTTTATATAATGGAATTAGATAGATTTTGCTTTCTGTTGATTGATTGTGCAAATGAACAAGTCTGCAATTCTTTTTTCATGATTTAAACTCTTGTAACCCTGAGGCTTTTCTATACTTCTTACTTTCTATAGGGTGTAAGGCGTCCACTACAGTGCCTTCCTATAGAGTTCCTTAAGCATAGATTGTCAAGTCATAGTATCACAATTTCTTAATGCACAAAGAGTGAAAAAAAGAAACCAGGATGTTTTTGAAATTGAGTTTGAGATGGCTTTTTACACGCACACACACACGTTGAGAAAGAAAATGGATTTGCTGGGTACTATCAAAGTTGAAGTAATTGTTGTATTCATGGTAACTTTTAGGCCATGTTTTTATTTATTAATTTCTTTCTTTCTTACTGTCTTTCTTTCTTTATTTCTTTTTAATCATAATCTTCCTTTTGTCATTCTTAGTTAATTTGTATCAGCAATGGACTCGGAGACAGAGAAAAAGATAGTGAACTGGTTGAAAGAAGACGATGCACCAAGACTTATTCTTGTTGGCATTGCTGGAGTAGGGAAAACATGGATGGCAAAGAGGATTAGAGAATGTGCAATCACTGAGGGTTATGCTGTTCTCTGGGTATCCATGACTGTAAAACACGATAACATGTCGCTTTACAAGATTATTGCTCACCAGTTGTCTCTACTGTCCACTATTGAGAAATTGGAAGAAGATGACATTGATGAGGAGAAGGAGGAAAGCCCCGATAACTTGAAGAAGAAAGTATCAGAAAAGCTTGAAGAGATCAGAGAAGAAAACAAGCCTCTTCTGCTAATTCTGGATGATGAGGAGCCCAAGAGATATGGAAGCAAGGACTTGCTGGAGTTGGAACCTCTGTGTAGTGTGAACTCGCAACACAAACTGAAGATTTTAATTTCCAGAAGAAACATTGATGATGGACAGACTGCTGAGACCTCCCAGAGAGAGATTAAGGTTGAACCCCTGTCTGAAGAAGACTCGTTGTCTTTATTGAAGAAAAGAGTGACACGAGTTTCTCAATCTTCTGCTTTTGAAAAATTCTCCAATGCTACTGCTGAAAAGAGCAAGGGTTTACCGGCTGCAATCATCCTGATGGCTGAAGCCCTAAATCAAGTTGGAGAACACGATCTAGATGGTGCTTTGAAAGAAGCAGAAAAGGATGTATCTTCGTTCCTGCACTGTGCATATGGAATGTTACCCAGTGGTGTAGTAACTGATTGCCTTTGGCACTGTAGAGAATTCTTTCATAACTATGGCGGCCTGCACTACAACAAGTTGATCACTTACTGGATAATGGAAGGCTATTTTGATCCCGTTACTGATGTTGAGAAGGCTTATGAGAAAGGACACTCTGTTTTGATGCAGCTTTTGAATCGTCGCATGCTTAAGATACAAGAGGATAATATTGTGATACTTGAAGGTGCAACACAGAGCATTGTTGATAATCGCTTGGGTGGATTCAGTGGGACAGCCAATCTTGGACTGGCTAGCTTGGTACCTGGTGGTGAATTGAAAGGACTTGACAAAATCACACCTATGGATGGCATGATAAAAACACTGTGCAGTGGTAAAAAATGGAAAGAGGTCCATGCATTACTGATTCATGGAAGCCGTCTTTTAAGGGAAGTCCCTGAAAAATTGTTTCAGCGCATGGATGGACTTGAGGTACTTGCTGTTTTTGATCTCAAACTCAAACAGTTGCCGTCATCTTTGTCTCAATTGAAATACCTGCATGTGCTTGTGCTCAGAGGCTGTGATCTATTAGACAACATTGATCACATCTCAAAGCTCAAGAAGCTAACTGTTCTTGAGATATCTGGGGCTAGTTCCTTGACAAAAATCTCAGATGATTTTTTTGCACAACTGACTCAACTTCAGAGTCTCAACTTATCTGGATCCCAGCTGCAAGAGTTACCTTCTACTATTTCCAAACTGATTGAACTGCGTTGGCTCATTCTGAGAAGATGTAAGAGGTTGGAAAGTCTGCCAAAAATACATGAACTTTCAAAGCTTGAAGTGTTTGACCTCTCAGATGCTACCTTGTTCAATAATGTCCAAGAAAAAAGCTTTACAATTTTTAAGAAACTGAAAATTATTGATCTTTCCAATACCCAGATTGTACGCTTACCATTTATCAGTGACCTTAAAGATCTAACGCGCATCTTATTGAGAGGCTGCACAAGCTTATCAAGACTGCCCAAGCTAGAAAATCTACCTCTCCTCCAAATTCTTGATCTTTCAGATGCTGTTCAACTGAAGGAGATCAATGCCCTTAAATTCCTTGATCAATCAGGAATCACAAGCAATCATTCAGCTTCCTGCATTGGCAATCTTTCTGAACTCTATTTGATGGGCTGTCATAAACTAAAAGAACTTCCATGCACAGAAAATCTCACTGGCCTCAGAGTACTTGATCTTTCTGATGCTTCTAGCTTGGAAAGATTCATCGACAAATCCTTTAACCATCTGAGCCTCCTTCATTCTATCAACCTCTCAAAAACCAAAGTGAGAAGTCTTCCATCTCTGTCTGACCTCCATAATCTTTGTTTTCTATTGCTAAGGGGCTGTTTATGCTTGGAACAACTAGACGTTGGAGGGCTTACTAGACTCAAGGAGCTAGATCTCTCTGGTTGTGAGAATCTGTATGGATTGCAGGGACTTAATGCCCTTCAAAAACTGGAGGTTCTTGATCTTTCTGGTTGTGTTGCTTTACCAGAAATTCAAGTGCAATCATTCCTGAACATGTCTTGCCTTCAGAAACTCAATCTCTCTGCAACAAAGGTTGAAAGTCTAAGTTCTCTAAATTCTAGCTGCCTTTGTCAACTTGTACTAAGAGATTGCACGAACCTCAAAATCCTTCCATCTTCAAAATCATTGTCAAAGCTTGAGGTGCTTGATCTTTGTGGTGCTAAGGCTTTAGGTGAAATCCTATCAGATCTCTTTGTACACATGATTCACCTTCAAAATCTCAACCTATCTCATATCATTCTCCAAGAATTTTCATTTGTTTCCAAATTCACCAAGCTCAGGCAGCTTTCACTGGAATGCTGTCGAGGCTTAGGAACAGTGCCGTTTTTGACAGAACTTACAGGACTCGAGATTCTTGATCTTTCTGAGACAGATGTTTGCTCTCTATCATCCCTGGAAAAACTTAGCCACCTATCTAGGCTTTTGCTCAGAAAATGTTCACGCCTACATAACTTGCCATCCCTGAAATCACTTATTCAACTAGAGGTTCTTGATATATCAGAGAGTGGCGTCACAGAATTTCCGTATGAAATCTCAGAATTGGCTCATTTAAAGCACCTTTATATGACAAACTTGAAAGTCAAAGTTGATTGGGAGAGAATTAAGCGCTTACCAGGTCAGTTTGACTTTTCTAACCTTGATGAAATTGATGACGTTGGTAAGAATCCTTCCATACTTGTGAATGGGACAGAGTTTTTTCAAAATTTGAAGAAATACGATGCCAGCTTGCTAAAGAAGTACCTGAAGCAAATTTTTTTCTGCGTTTGTCCTCCTATTGAGAAAGCTAATGGTGGTGGAATGTATCTTCAGAGAGAGGATATTATCTCAAATGATGCTTACTTTGACATTAGAGAGTTTCCGCGTGGTAATGTTCCGTCTATAGAACTCTGTGGATTTGAAAAGTATCCCACTGGTGTGGAGTATGTCCTTGAGCAAACAGAGTGCATCTCTTTGGTTGAAAATGGGTTTATGAAAGGCTTGTCTAGTTTGGGCTCTGACACCTTGAAGTTGAAACACTGTTGGTTAGAGAGATGCACCGAAATGGAAAATATTTTCTCTGATCATAAAGATGTCAAACTGGGGGAAAATCTTGAGGTTCTGTGGGTTTCAAACCTTACTAAACTCAAGAGCCTATGCAGTTGGAAAGTGGGATCTATAAACTTGAATAATCTTCAGCATCTGCATGTGGATTGTTGTCCAATGCTGGAAGAGGTTTTTCCTTTAAAGTCAGGGCTGGAAAACCTCAAAATAATGAAAATCAAATTCTGTGAGAGATTAAAGATGGTTTTTAAATGTGATGGCTCAGTCAACAGCGAATTGCCAAAGTTGCAAGAGTTGCATCTATTTGAATTGCCAGAGCTGACACATTTTGGGGCCCGATATCCACGTGAAGTCAAGCCTAATGTCTTTGCATGCCCAAAGCTGAAACTGGAAGTATCAGGTGACTTCTCAAATGGACAAAATGCATCTGCTCAGAATGCAGGAACTGGAGCATAACAGCATTCTGTGCCAGTTTCTGAGTCTGAAAAAGGCCCTCAGCCAACAAGGTACACCAATGGACATACTGGCCATGTTAAACACCAGGTTTATATGTTTTCTGGCATCTTGTCAGATATTTTGAAAATTCACATCCCTGCAGACTTGTTTCATGATAGTTATAAGGTTGTTTTGAATTACTGATAGTCCCTTTTCAATTCTGCAAGGTTATTTCTTTGTCCTATGCTCGCCAACTTCTTTTCTTACACAACTCTGTAATTTTTCGTATGACCTGTCAAACTAGTTTTGGCTTTAATGTTTAATCGATATAGATCCTACATGCTACTCTTTCTGATGATTGGATGTCTTTTTTTTTTTTTTAATGAATCAACCAATTTCATATAAAACAAATGACAGCAAGAGTTACAAAAAGCTATTAAGGAGATAGCAACCGAAGATGGTGCCAGCGATTACTTCCAAAAAGAAAACAAAGCACCTACTCCATCCCATCCAGGATGTGGACAAAAAATGAATTCTTGTAGCGAAAAGTTGACCAAATTGTTTCACATCCAATTCAGTGTAGATCACTGAAACCATGAAAAGGGGGCATGATTGTAGTTCTTGTTCTAACGCTATTTTTTTCTTCTTCTGAAATTTGTTCTTTGAAACTCCAATGTCTTTTTTATTAATTAGTTATTTTAACACTCTTTATTGTCTTGTGTATGACAGTCGCGTGCATTGTGCTAGATACAAAGCGCCGCGCCCAAGTATTGATCCAACAAATTGTGAGGGGGGGGTGAACGACATTACATGATGCAAGGAGGCTGCAGTACCTTTGAGGCAAATATGCAGTTGGCATCTGAGTAATTGTTGCTTGAGTTATAATGATTCACGTCAGCAAAAATTATTATTTGTAAAGAAACAGACTATCCTTTTATTCCATGTAATCTTTCTTCTCCGTAGCAAGACTTGTTTTTCTACACTGACGTTAAATATCGGAGTTTCCATGTTATGGGACTTCGTTACTATGTGGTGAGCAACATTTCAGGAATAAGAAACAATCCAAATTCTATATTTGCTTATTGTGAAAAGTTATTACAAGGGAAGTTATGGACACTATGGTTCTTTTATTTACTTGATCCATAATAAAACCTGAAGGCACTGGTTACTCTTGAAGTAAACCGTAGTTCTTTCAATCTTATGCCCCTTGATTCTGCCTCTAGGCTCGTCCTTTGTCAAGCAAATCGAAAACTATAAGCAGCATGTATTTTATTCGGTTCACATCCCAGCCTAAAGTTCTTGATGTTTTTTCACTTCCCCATATCCCGGAAAGGAAGAGAAAAAATTAAATAAAAAGGAAAAAGGAAAAAATGCGGACGGATATTCATCCAGGAATATTGCCTGGGGTACAGGACTGGGTATTCTTGATTAGTCACATTATGATATCATTGTAGGTGGGTTGTAATATTTGATGTTGCTGCGTGGCTGGCTATATCTGCGTTCTCATAACGTTATTTGTTTCCCTCTTTCTCTTTTCTTGTGTAGTCGATGCTGCTGTCTTTAGTCTTTCCTTAACCCAGAGAGAGAAGAAGCAGCTGAAATGCGAGTCTTTACCGTTGAAGCTTTTGTGTGCATTTATGTGACAAAAGCATGCAAGACCTCAAAACGCGTTTATTTCTGTATTTGTTATGAGTTCGATTCTTTGCTGCCAGACAAAGGGTGTTTCTGGTGATTAACCTGGTCTTCTTCTTCTTCTTCTTCCTCTCAAAGTTGATTGCTTCATATCAGTGTGATATTGTCACTAACTAAAGCTACATATCTTCTTTCTGATGACAGTTCACAGACTAAAATTACATATCTTCTACATGATGACAGTTTCTATTTCTCACTGCAGGGTTTTCAAGAATCATGCATTTCATTCCCGGTTGCTAATGGTAGTATAAACTATGATTGGTTTTTAGTTTCTTTTGTGTTTGGCTCATTTTTGTCACTTTGGCGGCATGATCAGCTATGTTGATATTTTACAGAGTTACTGTACTCTATTGATATATCAAATAGTTGTACCTAGGCAATTAGCATTTGTACTCGGTTCTAAATAATTTGGCAAGAAATACATTTTCTTGTACTTGAGCATCTTCATTGTACTCTCTGCAGAATAAAAGAAATTCAAACAAGGAAGAAAAAAGAAGATACAAATAACATCTGATAATTATCTTTGATTTCTAGAGCTAAATCAAGTGATTATTGCTGCCAATATCCATTCGAGGAAAACAATCGGCCATAACCAGAGCAGAAGCAACCAACAACATGTCTCGACATCCTGTTGAATCCGTTCTGGAGAAATGTGTAGCGGTTTTTAATTTTAATTTTAATGTTTTAATTTTTTATATATGGGATTTGGTTTTTATTTTTTTTATTGCAATTTGTTTTGTTGTTTAAAACAATCTTGCATTGCACAAACATCTTTTTTTAAACCAATAAAAAAACGTTACAGCCCGCGTCCCACAAATCTAGTTTCAAATAACTTGCATATTTAACATATTCGTTGGCTTAATGTTTATTGTGAAGGAATTCGTTTCAAGATTGCGCTCGGATTTCCACGAAGCACCCCTGCCTCTATATAAACCCCAGTACCACCCTCCACAGAACAAACATCCATACGTGGCATTGCTATTATCAAACTCCTTGTGTTGTTCAACAATCCAAGCATGGCTATTCTCTCCGATCACGAAGAGCCTCAACAAAAACAGCAAACCCCAACATCTCCTTCCTCATTCTCCTTCAACACGGTTCTTGATCCCTCAAACCCTCTAGGGTTTTTGGACTCTGCCCTAAACTTTTTGTCTCAAAAGTCTAATGTCCTAAAGAACGATGTCTCTCCCCTAGTTAAGGAGTTCAAGAAAAGGATCAGGGCTGAAGAGGATTCAAAGAAAGCGGAAGAAAAAATACGTGCCGAGAAAAAGAAGAGAGAAGAGGAGAAGAAAAGGATGCGGGTTCCGAACAAAGGCAATGGTCTTGACATGGAAAGCCATTCATGGGCACAGACCCTGCAAGAAGTAACTATCACTGTTCATGTCCCTCCTGGAACGAAGTCTAAGGATGTTGTGTGCGAGATAAAGAGAAAATCTGTGAAAGTTGGACTTAGAGGCCATTCTCCAATTCTTGATGGTGAACTATTTGAGACAATCAAGATTGACGATTGTATCTGGAATCTGGAGGACCAAAAGACTGTTTCTGTTCTTTTGACAAAGTGTGACAGGATGAATTGGTGGAAGTCCTTGCTGAAGGGTGGTCCTGAGATTGATATTCAAAAAGCTGAACCAGAGCCTAGCAGGCTGTCTGATTTGGATCCAGAAATAAGGTCCACCGTGGAAAAGATGATGTTTGATCAACAACAGGAACAGTTAGGTCTCCCTACCAGCAAAGAGATCGAGAATGAAAGCCTCTTGAAGCTATTCATGGCTCAGAATCCAAACTTCTCCAACAAGAATCCAAACATTGACTTTTCCAACATGAACATGAAGTAGACGGTTGTCTTTGGCTAAACTGGAGTAATTCTTAGGGTTTAGATTGATGCTGGCAGGATAGTATGAGATTTAGTTGTGCAAAGTCTATCCACAATTATTCATTACCGTGATGCGCGGTTTGTAACGAGTTTCAGTTTTATTTTCTTTCTCCGAATGACTAAATAGTTCTATATTGCATAATGTGGTTAAAACGCCATGATATACAAGCAAGAGGAAGTCTGCTTTACCTTTCCTCTTTAGTTTTTTCCTATGTTGAATTATATTTTGCGGCATCAATTGCTTGCTCCTACCTTTAACCCCTCTGTTCATCCAAATTGAACAAAGCTATCAATTTTCTTTAAAGTGGTGGTAATGCCAACCAAATTCTTATTTATATGCGCATAACCTTTCAAAGATCTACTATGATTGCAGTATAAATAGTTAAATGGAGATTCAATTGATCATAACAAAATCAACAAGCCAAATACTGAATTAACATTAAGTTAATAATAACATCTATGATGTTTGATTTTATTGTGGACAAAGAGAACTTCACGCGCATTCTCAATGTAGTCAGAAGTCTACCACAAAAACATAGTAGGAAACCCAAGTACCCAAACATAAATTACAACGGAGCTAGATCCCACAGCCAGAGTAGGGCTGTCCTTGTACTTGATCAAGCAGAGATATTTTGAAGGCATCTCTTAATGAAGCATCCCATGCTCAGAAACTCCCATGCTCCTTTCAAGCATCTGCATTATAACATGAGAGGATTAGAACTCATCTATTTGTTTTCCACCAAGTCTTGGGGGCGTCTAGGTTGCGGAAAAGTATGTTCCAGATAAACCTGTCTCACCATTTGGGGAATGATAACTCCTCGCAGCAGGGTTAGGAGCCATTGGAATGGCCATTGATAGCTGAACAGCAGACGAGTTATTGTTAGATCTTTGATCAGTGAGATGGGAATCCATATCCCTGCATTTTGGCCACTCGTCAAAGAGAGGCTGAAGAGACTGATTTTCCCGCCTCATAGATCCTGATGAACTGAACTCCCTTCCAAATAAATAATGCTGCTGCTGCTGTTGTTTTGACGATGCAGCATCAACAGTTAGGGGCTCAAAATCCTGCAGTGTCTGTACTTGTGGGTAGTTTTGCAAAAGAGAACCATTTCTTGATTCTGGCACAGGGTTTGCAGGGACTTGGGATGTGAGATGCCAAGTGCTGTCCACAGTAGAGTTCATTCCAAAGCTTCTTGTATTTCCCAAAGCTTCTGGTAGGAAAGTTTTCTCATCTGCTTCAGGCTTCGGTCCATGGAGAGACCTGCAGTTCCAGTTTGCACAGAACACACCCAGATGGTTTCTTTATAAATAATTCCACAGCCTTAGGATATGCTTCAACAGTTTGTATCAAATAAACATTTTTTCCTTCACAGCATATGTTAAAGATCTCCAACAAATCCAAGCTAGTCTTTAGATATTCAAGTGCAATCAAGATCAGATCTATTAGTCTAGTGGGAGCAGGTCTGTTGTAAGCTACCTACTCCATTCTCTTCAAAACTACCTTACAATTCACACAATCAATTATTGGCTTAATTAACAAACTTACACACAACGTTGAATATTAAAATTGAAATGGGATGCAGGAACGACCAATGCATCTTCAGAAAGCTAAGTCATGATACAATGGAGATACACAAATGATGACTGTGTATACATGGATAGACTAGTGGAGTAAAATTTCGAAACACAAAAAAGAAAAAAAAATACCATGGTGACACAAGAATAAATCACTCCAACACTTTCAGATGTTTATACGACCAAAAGATTCAAATCTCATCAACATTACTCCTACAATAAAACTATATCACTATTATAGTTTGAAAATAGATGATAACAAACCAAAATGAGATATCACAGCAGCAATCCAAAATCACGATTATAGACCATACTGTGCGCATGAGCTAATGACACCAATAATGGCTAAATTTGGCAACACCTGCAGCTATACAAATAAGACTGGTGAAAAGGGGGGATTTTAATGTTTGAACCTCATTTCCTACTCGTTTCACATCCCCTTTAGAAAGGCTGAAAATGTGATACTATATTTGATTTAGAAGGAACAAAAATTCCAGACAAGTCTGAACTATATTTCTGGGTGATAATTTCTTAAAGCTGCATTAGCATTCAAGTAATCTGAGTATTAATCTGAAAGAACAGAGGCAATACAAAGACAAGCCACATTTTGTATGCCATTGTATGGATACTGGATCGCATTGTAGCAGATGGTTTTCGTTGGTTATGAAAAAATGTTTGTTGCCTCCTCCAAATAAAGGATGAGAAACCAACTAGTGTTGATATTTTTAGAACTACTATTGACAAGACTCCTTTAAAATCCACAACAGGCTCGCAAAAGCAAAGAAGGATAAGGTAAAGACAAACCCATTCAAAATATTTAAAGATTTCAACTTGTTATGTCAGCCTCAATTGATGATAAGAGATATTAAATTTTCATTAGAATCAATGGTTGATGAAAAACGTTGGAGTGCTTTTTGAGTAATGTGTTAAAAACAAGGTCATCAATTTCACAACTTAATCTAATATGTAGCACTTAACCTTCATGATTCATCAATGCAGTAACATCTTGTTTACCTTAACATGCAAGACCATGACTCTAGCCTTTATTTTTACAAAGCTAACAAGTAATAGAAAGTTAGTTATCAGAGTCACTATAATCACCAAGGTGCTTCTACATACTCAACCAAAGGAGAGGAAAACAAAGGATTGGGGAGACCCAAGGGCCTTGGCTTGCTTAACGCAGCATAAGGGATGACAATAGCTTTATGAAATATTTAAATGGCTTGGGGTCAGCATGCTGCTCAAACAATCACATAGCACTCAATTTACACACCGCATTACCCATAACTGTACCAAAATATAAAACATAGAATGCTATCATGCACAAATCCTTTAATAAAACCTTAGCTCAGCATGCAGTCTGGCTAGTGCAAATAACGATCACGCACCTGTAGTCTTTACTATTAACACCATAAGGCATAGACTCCATCTGCCAACGTGACATATTACTTCCCAAACCTAAGGTCCCAGGATTAGTTGGATACCCTCTGCTCCCAATGCTGCTGCTCCCAGTTGCAATTTCTGATGCCACAGTTGACAAGGACTGAGAGGTAGTTTGTGATTCCACAGGCTTTCTTGAACGGTTACGGCTTCTATTCATATGCCGCTCACAGTACTTGGAGTCTGGGTGAGCATCTTTGGAGCACCTCCATTTCTTGCCATCTGTCCTCCGACACCTCCCTGGCTCTGAGTCAATCTTCTTCCCAAAATAGGAACAGTAGCTCACTGCAAAAAAGGACACATATAACATGTAATGAACACAAAAATATAACATGCAACTCTAAAATTAGTTGATTAACTGGATATCACCAACCCATTCAACAAAACAAGTGCGCGCACAAGACATTTGCAAATTAAGATGATTTCACGTGTCAGAAAACTGCATTGCCAATTTCCAGTAAAATTTCCCCAAACCATTTACCTAGAGTTAATTTCAATTACTTGATGGTTACTCGTATGTCTAATTGTATACTATTTCTCACCTCACTGTTATAGCATTTAACAATCCGAAAACAAGCCCCATAAAACAGATAAACAAACATTACAATTTCCAAAGAGGGAAGAAGAAAAATACATTTTTAACCAGTCTCGTACAATTGAAAGAACAAGCAATTAGCTGAATCAATTAAGACGATATATAATTTTGAGGAGTGAACAGTAAACATTCTCAAAACTTAGACTGACCTTGCCAACTTTAATTATAAAAAAAAAAGCTACGCACGTCACAGACGTACCGATCCGTTCCAATCTTAAAGACACCAACTTCAATTGAAATAAAAAATTTATATGCAATTCCGATGAAAGCCCTTTATTACATGTAGGTCAATCAATTAGAGTAGCAGCCATGGCACAGGACATGAAAAATTCCTCACAGATCAAAATGACATCCCCAACTTCTTTTATTTCCTCGTTCATTAAAAGCAAACAAGTCCCCAGCGTACCAAACTTTATCAATCTTAAAAAAACTTTAATTAACACTAACAAAAAGGACAAAATAACGAAACATAAAAGAGGTAAAGCCAAGAGGTTTTCTGTTTTTGTAGCTTACAATTTGATGGGTGCAAGAAACCAGGGGAAAGAAGCTGAAAACTCTTACGAATAGGAAGGAGAAGGGAAGGAGGGACAGGTAACCCTGCATTTAAACACTTAAAGATAAGAACTTGATGCTCCAGCTCATGCCACTGAGACATCGTGAAACCTGGTGGTGATCTTGATCCCACCCCCGCCACTGTGACTGATGAGTTGCTCATTTCTTTCACTTCTCTCTTCAACTTCACTTGGGTATGACCGGCTGCTTCTACTGCTTTATTAAGCAACCCTGTTCAACAAATAATGGAAAAGGGAAGAAATTTTGGGGTTAGCTTGTGAGATATAAATATCTTAGCGAGTGTTAACTGGGAATCAGAGAGAGAAAGGGAGGATCTTTTTATTGCTTTTACCTTAGAATGGGAGATTGAAGAGGAGGGTTTGGACATAGCTGGGGGGAAGTTGGATGTCGGGGGGGTGGGGGGGGAGAGGACTATAGTCTATATCAATGGGTGTTCGGTGGGCGAAAATGGGGCTTTTTTATTTTTGGGTATTTGAAGCTGGACATTAATGCTTCGATTTATGGGCAGACAAAAAAGAGATGTGGAAGTTAGATGTCCTTAATTGGCCTCTTGTTATGTTTCAAGAAATTAGACTTTCGTGTAAAAAACTCTATTTATTTTGGAATATAAATAAATTGCTCACAAATTAATATCACTCAAATCGATATTATATTAAATAGAAATTATTATTAAATAATAATTTGTATATTTTAAAATTTATTTTCAACATTAATACATTAAAAATAATACCCTCCATAACATATGAATTTAATTATTTGTATTTGATTCTAATTTTTTTTATTATGTTTAATGGAATTCTGGCTTGGTGGTAGTGGTTACATGGTAATCATGGATTCTATTGTATTGAGCCCAACTCTCCTTGCTTCATAACACCAGTAGTAATTAGAATTATTTTTTTATATTTTGATCAAATCTTTTTATAGCCTAATTAAAAGAAATTATGCTTGAAATTATAGTAAAGATACAAAATTAAAATATAAAGGATTAAAATATAAAACACAAAAAAAAAATACAGATAACCCCACATTAGCAACAATTCCCCCATTTTAGTTTAAAAATTCTCTTTTTTTTCATTTTTTAGTTCTTGAAGTAAAGGGGGAAAAGAGAAACCAGCTCAAAAACAAAAATGAAAGAAAAAATTGTTTGTTTGGCCACTCTTTAGAGAACTTGTTGTTTTTAATTTCAATTTGTTGTAGGTTTTGTATATAAACATGCTCAAAAAAAAGATTGACTATGTTTTATTTATTTTTTATTTGGTTGATTTTTTTTAGTTAGATGGTTTAGAATGGGTTGTATGGTGTTCTTCGAGTAAAAATAAATTGAAAATGAATTTTCAACTCAAAAAACTCACCCTATAAATTTTTGTTATTATTGTGGTATTCAAATTCTAGGTAGCAACAAGCAATGTATCACCTGCTGCTATTTTTTCAAACAAAATAAAAACAACTAACATGACATTCATCTTTTAAAAAAGAAAAAAAAAACTGAACATGTTGGAATTTTTTTATTAGAAAAGCTCAGGCATATTGTGTCATTTAAGCTCGCGCGTCTTGGTTTTTTTTTTCTCTTTGAGTTTGTTTTTTTTATGTTGGGTTTTTATTGGTTTTTTTTGTTTTTTTTTAATTTTATCCTTCAAGATTTTGGTTAGTTTTGAATGGATTTATATTTTTTATTATATAATAAAATAAAAAATAATTGATCTCAATGAAGTATGTGATCCGGGTCACGAGTTTAATAAATTAACTCAGTTCACTTAAATTGTTTCTTTTTTATTCTTTGAACATATCAAGTCAATAAGGTCACATAAGATAAATTTTCATATGATTTTAATTTAAAACTTGAGTTAGGAAAAGGGATGGCTCAGGAGTTTTAAAATTTGACCCGTTGTGACAGGTTTAATAGCAATGTCAGTGTGCCTATTTTTATTATCATATCAGTAAGTAAAAAATAGTTTTTTAAAAAAGTTGTTAAAACTAATGGAGTTTATAATCTGGGTCGCGAGTTTCGTGGGTTAAGCCGCAAAGCCTGAGTCAATCAATATGTTGTTGTCTCAGTATTAAAAAAAACTTATATTGAACTTTTTTTTAAAGATAAACCATACTTTTTACTGATCATCTTGATTATTTTTTAACTCATCAAGTCGATTGAATCATGTCAAAACAACTCTAACGTGATTTAATTTAAAATTCATACCAGGTAAGGAATTGGATAAAGAAATTTCAAAATTATCCTACGAATCAAATTTAATAATAATATTAAATAATTTTTTATAACCTGATATTTTTTACATTCAAAATTTTTTTATTTGATTTGTTGCTGGTAACAATAAACTAATTAACTAGTAGCATATATAGACTTTGATTAAAAACAAATCACATATCATTTAAATTATATCGATGACATTTGATTCACAAGTAATCACTTTCCTGAAAAAGTGATTCTTGAAAAATTGACTCTCAAGACTTTTAGAATTTTTGTTTTTACTTAATAATGTAAGATTCCTAGCATTTTTATGTTTAGTGTTTCCTTGAGAATTTTAAAACTATTTGGATTAAATTATAATCTTATACTTTATTGTTGTTATAAAATAAATATTCTTGTTAAATTTTAATTGTTTGCACTAATAAAAGTTAAAGCAACGTGTACTATTAAGGGTCTTTAAAAATATTATCATGGAAATTAATATAGTATGCTTTCATATTCACAGGACATCCATCTCCTCATCAGGCAGAGAAAAACTATCGCTAATAAATACAAAATGAGGTGGAAATAGGGTGAGATCGCATACCCTATTTTGATCTCATTCTAATCCATCGGGAAGAACATGCAAGCTCTTAAGATCAGAATGCCCATATCTTGAAGCTGCAAAACCATATGAGGCCGCAACAGTGACTAGGACACCAAAGACCAAGGAGAAGAGCTGAAAGTTTGCAAGCAGCTCGCCTCGAACCAGACTGTCTGATGATCGACACACAATCTGATCGCCCTTAAGCTGACATCCGTTGGGCATCATGGGACCGTAGAGAGTGAAGGCAGTCTGATAAAACCAGAGGCCTTGGAGAGTTATAGCAATGCCACTGGATAAATCAACAGGAAAGCTGGTTCGGAGAAGTGCCCCCGCCGCAACGGATAAAACACAGAGGCCTATCAGAAGGACAAGGAGGAGATGGTAGTGCCCTTCAAGCCCTTTATGGGTTGTTGAGTGAAAGTAAAACAGGAGATACTCTGCAGAAAATGCCGCTGCAGCAACCAAGCAGAGGGCTCCTTCTGGCAAGGGTAGAAATCTGAGCACACAGTTAAACCAAAAGGAAAGTTCCTTCAGATAAAGTCAACTCAGACCATCTTTTTTTCCTCTTTGAGGACTAAATAATAGAATTGAAATCTCAGGTGAGCATGCCAGTGTGCGTTCAGAAATAATTTGTCTCACGTATGATTGTTATTGGCCTTCCATTAACAGGGTAGAAAACATTAAACACATGTTTTGGCAATTATTGCATTATCTTTTACTGCAACCTACCAAGGAAAGGAATTTCTGTGTTCAAGATCCCATGAACAAAACCATGAAAGTTATAATAAACATCATTGGAAATTCACAAAGATTTGGAGTAAAGTTCGTGTGAGTTTATGATCTGCATCTTATGATCCCTATATAATTCAAAAGCATCTCTATTATCCACTTTTCATCTCTCCACAGATATGTAATTGAACTATTGCTATCCAGTAACCACGTCTAGCTGCTTTGTTGGTTGCCTCGTGCAATTGAGTCCCTATCTAGACCCTTTTCTCCTTCCAGCTGGATGTGCTGTTTTAAAGCTCAGGCCGTCCAAACTTCAGAATAAATTCAATATGTATGATCATGACTGCTACAGAGCACTAAGGTCTAGGGCATGCAGAACGAGGACGACAAAGTTAACTGTAAAGACCAATCCGATTTTGCCATTTGTAACACCATTTTCTTATGTATAGAAAATAAAAACAGAAGTCCTCCTATGCTATTTTGCATCAGATTCAATTGAAAGAAGCTAATCCCAAATATGAAAATTTTAATTCCTTCTTTACCTCGTTCGCTCAGGTATCAAACAGATATACACAGTGTCATAAGGTAAAAAATAATCTACAAACACTAATACTATGAAAAGACCAACCTTGTTTTCTCTGATAGCAAACTGACAACCCCGAAGATAAAGAACATGAGAAGCATTCCACCGTGCTCAAAATCATTCATATGATGAGGATTCAAGACTCCGTTGATAAAGAATTTTAGGTGCGTAGAGTACAAAACCTCAATACACATGTCAATAAAGGCACCACCCGCTACAAGATAAAGCTCCAAGTACTCAAGCTTCCCATCAAAACCAGGCACAGGGTTCCAAACCCGGACGCGAAATGACTTTGGATTCGATACATATCTAACCAAAGAGCTCCATATATGCCATACACCAACCAATAGAAACAATGTTCCTGGTAAAGCATGCCCGATGAAAGAACCCATCTTTTGGGTCTATTAGTGCTACTCTCTCTCTCTCTCTCCACTCTCCTTGTTCAAGGACAACACTGAAATCCTTTTCAACTTGTTTGTTTTCTTGATTCAACAAATGGGTTCTGTTTTAAAACTGGGTAAAAACAAAACAAAGAAACGAGTTTAGACTTTTGGTGCTTGTATTTTTTTTAGTATTTTTGGCAAGCAGACTTTTTCAAGTTTGTTTTTTGAATGTATCTTCATCTTAGAAGACCTTTTCGAAGCAAAGGAAGCTTCTGTATAGCCGATAAATAGTAATGGGTTTCGTGTCTGCTCTGTTTTTGTTGACGAGAAAATCAAGAAAATAAAATAAAGTGCATTTTTTTTCAAAATAAACAAAGAGAAATTGAAAAGGCCGTTCATTGCAAGTCTGTAAGATTCAGTCGATGCGAATCTTTAACAAATTATTGCTAAATCTATCAATAACCTTATGCTTCATCTCCTGGAAGAAATTTTCTCATGAAACAATCAGACTTGGGCAAAATAAAGTCAAAATTTGTTGGTATCTGAAAAAAGAAATCCTACCCGTTCAGTCAATTATCGAGAAAAAAGCTTGAAAACAGCCCTTTTTCAAGTCATTGATATTAAAAAAGAAAGAAAATCACGAATTCATTCATAAGCGAAAAAACCGAAGAGAAGAGAAGCAAAACATTCTTTCTTTTGGAAAGAAGTCTATCAAAAACACAGATCTAGCATATCCCCTGAACACAGAAAAAAAAAAAACAACAGACAGAAAGAGAGAGTGTGAAAGCAACAACGACTGCTAACCTAAATGGTTAACCATGCAGGTATATGAAAAGTGCGGTAATAATTACGGTATGATATAA
Source organism: Populus trichocarpa (assembly GCF_000002775.5). Taxonomy (NCBI): domain Eukaryota; kingdom Viridiplantae; phylum Streptophyta; class Magnoliopsida; order Malpighiales; family Salicaceae; genus Populus; species Populus trichocarpa. The sequence continues at coordinate 12,576,023 of NC_037287.2, read as the reverse complement.
ACAAAAAAAAAATATCCACGTACTTACATGATGCTTGACTGATTTCAAGAGCAAAAGGCTTCGGGTTTAATCTGTTGATGTGGAGAGCATAATTAGGATCCAAAAAAGTCACTGCTTGCTTGAGCTCCCTACTCCATAATTAGATATTGTTGTTGTTTAGAGAGAGAGAGACCTTTTAGAAACTGAAAGATGATGATGGTGGAGATGATGGCGGGGATCTGAAAAGGAGATTGGGAAAGGCAACAGAAAAAGAAGATGGGAATAATGAAGGGATCATTTTAATATGTATAAAAGCCTAAAAGCATAGCATAACTATATATATCGTATAATATGGTTGTCATTATCTATATTATTTTAAATTTATCCATGGTGTATAATGCCTCCTCCCGTCCTCCCGTCCTCGACGGCTCGACGGCTCGACGCTATTGCTAGTACTATGGTCTGCATGGATGACATGTCCTCCTCACTCCCCTATTCTATGATTGCGGTTTATATCGCACGGTGCTTGGCATAGAGTACATTTAAACGACAGCCAAAAAAAAAAAAAAACATGTTACTTTTAAAATGAGGTAATAGACGTACCTTTATTAGCAAAGCACATGTAATGGTCTCATTGAAATGTGATTGGCAACGATTTAAGGTTGTAACAATAAAATTTACTTTATGTTAAAAAGATATGCCTGCCACTGATTTATATTATCTCACCACGTGTCAAACTTTGCTATCACTATATATATAAAAAAAACTCTTGTGGAATCACAATAGCTATTTTTTCCGCGTTACATTACATCACGAATAATATATTTTTTTAAAAAAAAAATTAAACATGAAAGCTTATTCAATATGTTTTCTTACATGAAAACTCTAAATATAAATAAAAATATATATATAAATATTTAATTAAATAAATCAATAACTACTCGTGTAAATAAAAAAAAACATTAACGATAATTAAAAGTGAAACTGTAGATATCTTGCAGCATAAGATATTTACCCGATTGTTTACTAAATTTGAATGAAATAAAAGAAAAAAAACAATATCATGTAAGGATGTACATATTAGAAATATTTTTTAAAAATAAATATTTTTTATTTTTAAAAATAAAGTTCATCTATATAAAACATAAAAAAATATTTATAAATGAATTACAATAATATCCTCAAAAATTAAATAAATACCAAATAATTTTTTAAAAAAGTTATTAACAAAAGCTAAATAAGAAAAACAAGAAATCATAAAGGAAAGATATTAATTGAAATATAAATTTAAAAAATTGCTAAAAAGACGTATAAAAAATTGTTTCAATTAAAATAAAAACCAAAATTGGAATAAAAAAATAAGAAAAAAGCAGCGATAATCTAAGTGTTGCAGGTGCATTTAAAATAAATAAGAAAAACACTACTTGGGTTATAGACCCGACCGAGTTTAATAAGTTGGTTATATTTTAACTAAACATTAAAAAATAGGCAACGATAGTAAACAAATAAAACTTTTATATAAAAAGGGATCACGATAACTTTAAAATAAAAAACTTTAGAAATACAAAATTAAATAAAGAAAAATGATTTAAAAAAACAATCTGAGTCATAACCTGAGTAAAAAGGAGTGAGTTAACATGAATTAACTTATAAAACTCGTAATTTAGATAATGAGACTAGAATAACCTGATAGAAAATAAATTGAAGAAAATCACAAAGCCAACCTTTTTTATTAGTAGTAATAATAATATCGAACGATGAAATAAAAAAAATGAGCCAAAAAAGAAGTCGTCCGACATTAACAATTTAAATCCATGACCGAGTTATTAGACCAAAAGCACCATGTCACAGAGTTCAGTTTCTGACAAATCAAATGCTAAGTGATGAAATCAAAGAAAAAAATCAATTACTCAAAAAGATTTAAAATTTAAAAAAATTAATTAAAAGAATGAGGGTGAAAATTAATATATAAAATAAATTAAAGTGTAATAAAAAAATTTGATTAGAGAATTGAATTTAAGAGAAGAATAACTTCATCAAACAAGAAAAAAATATCAAAATAACGAGGATCAAACTGGAAAAAAAAATACCATAAACTTTAATTGAATGATGAAATTGAAGACCAATAAAAATTTAATAAAAATACCAATTAAAAAATAGAAATAAAAAGAATAGAGACCAAATTGAAAAAAATAATACATAATAATTTTTTATTAAAGAATTAGATTGAAAACTAACAAAACTTTTATAAAAAGACCAGCACAAAAAAATAAGGACTGAAATTAAAAAATCAAAAAATAAATTAAAATATCATGTTGCTTCTAACAACACAATAGAATGATAGATTTGACTACCGAGAGATGCCATATCCACACACATGAAAAGCAAGTGTTAGCAACTTTTTGAACACAAATAAATTATTATTAACGTGAAAGAATGAAGATGCCTATGGACAAATGGTCTTTTTTTTACTTTGAAGGGCAAAATTGTCTTATAGCTATATTCTAAATAATTAAAAGATAAAATTACTCTTTGGCCTTGTTTGTTTCAAGGAAAATGAATTCCTGGAATTCATTTTCCTTACTTTCCCATGTTTGGCAACATTACGGAAAAGTAGTCAATGGAAACTTAATTCCAGTCAACAAAAAAACATCGTTTTATCAAAGGAAAGTGTTTTCCTACTGATAAAGAAAGGAAAACACTTTCCTTTTTTTCAATACACCTATTTTCACAAATCACGATCTCTCTCTGCTTGTTCTCTCCCTGCTCGTTCGTGCTCTCTGTTTTTCTTTGTGTTCGTCTGTTCGGAGGGGAAGGGGGGAAGGTGGTGCAACCGGAGACGAGGCTAACACTATGTTTCTGTCTCGTTTGCTTCTCCAGTCGTCCCCTGGTTTTCTCTGTGTTCTCCCTTGGGTTCTGTCTCTGGTTTTCTTATGATTTTTCTCCAGTTCCCGTTGCTGTGTTTTTTCTCTGTTCTTCCCCCCTTTGCCTCTGTTTTGCTCTGCCTTTTATAGAGCCAGAGAGCTTGCCCCTCTAACCAGTCCCTATTACAGTCCTGCATTTACAGGACTGTTAATCAATCCACGAGCGGGATCGTGGGCAAAAGAAGTGGTCCATGATCGGATCGAATTGCTGCTGTTTTCCCTGTTGAATAGGCTTTCTCCGCGCGAAATGGAAGGGATAATGAACAGCTCTTCAAAACGGCGCCATTTGTGTCCTTGGGAATGACTATTTTTCACTTTGGTCCCTGAACTTCTGACATTTATCAATTAGGTCCCTGATTCCATTAATTAAATAATTCCAAGTCCAATTAAGTCCCCAAACTTCTAAATTAAAAATTAATTCATTAATAAATTATTTTCCAGTTTATTTTCCATAACATAACCAAACACTGGAAAGTGTTTTCCAGTTCATTTTCCATAACACTACCAAACATCGGAAAATACTTTCCCGGAATTCACTTTCCAGGAATTCACTTTCCCTGGAATTCACTTTCCAAAAGGAAACAACTTTCCTGCAAACAAACGGAGCCTTTGTTAACAATTTTTGTTCCCTGAGGGTTAATCAATTATTTTACTGTTTTATCCTTTAATAACTGATGAGTCTTTGAAAAATATTTAATTACTCTAAAAAATATATTTTTACTGTAGTAATGAATAGTGTTTTTTTTTTTTGTGTATATGCATGCATAATGATCTCTCTACATGTTTTAGAATATATTTGAGAGTATGATAGCGGTTGTTTTTCAAAGTGATTTTCGCTCAAAAATACATTAAAATGATATTTTTTTACATCAACACATCAAAATAATTAAAAAATATAACTAAAATAATTAATTTTTCTCAAAACACTATTTGAAACACAAATACAAACATCCACTGAGGCACCGTTTGGGGACGCGGTGCAAACCGCGTTCCACAAAAGTTTTAATTTTTTTTGTTAAAAATTATATTTTTTGTATATTTTGAATAGTTTTGATGCGCTAATCTTAAAAATAATTTTTAAAAAATAAAAAATATATAATTTTAATGTATTTCAGTACAAAAAATACTTTAAAAAACAATCACAATTATATTCTCAAACAGACAAATATATCCCTCGCATAATTGGGAGAACAGAGGACAATATACCAATACATCAAGAAATTGGATTTAAACAAATCAAGAAAAATCTTAAAAAAAAAAAACGTGAAAGCGGTGCGTTCTCCCGCGATAGCAATTAGCAAACGAATGAGAAAAGCCATTGTTGCACCTTTCATCAAACTAAACTAACGACGGGGCGTCTGGGAGAGTTCTTATTTCTGTTTTTGTAAAAATATTTTTAATTAAAAAAAATATGAATTTTTTTTATTTTGATGTTTGGATGTGTGTGTGTATATATATCCAAGTAAAAAATTAATTTAAAAAACATAATATACCACAATTAAAAACACACATTAAATACCAAAACATCAATTTTTTAGATACTTGATAAAAAAAATCATCACATGTGATATGTTAAAGTGTTTTAACGGAACAAAACACCGTCAAAAAGAGAAAGTTGACATGAAAAGAAAACATTAAATTATTAAGAGATTCACGGTCATATAAATTTTAGGATGAACTAAATATTCATTCAACGTCATTCACTAATTTTAAATTTTTGATATATATATATATATATAATTAAAAAAAGTGAAAAGGGTGATGAATTTACTATGCTAAACACATTAAAAAAATCTATTTGCACATGCAAACAAAAAACTTTGACAGTCAAAAAGTTGTTTTGAACTTATCCTTTTTACTTGCATGGTAAAAATATCTTCTTGCTCTTGGGAGGGGATGAGGGAACTTTTGTCATTGCCCTCTCAGTTCTTCCGTTCTTATTTGGTAAAATAAGAGATAGTTTTGTCTTTTAATATATTAAAGGTATTTTAAATTTTTTTTTATGAGGTGTGTTGTGCACGCGTTAACATGTCAATTGCGCTGTTGTTTTCCGACAACACATGCAGCTAATTTTGATAACTAGAAACGCTGTTCTGGGATGTCTTTAAAATCATTTCAGCATCTCCTCTGTGTAACGGTGACGCATGTACATAATAACCCTTTGATTTGGCTTCGACCACCATTTTTCTTCTTCTGTCTCTTTTTTCTCGCTCCCTTGATTTTTATGCTCTACCCTGGAATATTTCCAAACAACCCTCAACTTCTCTTTGTTTTTTATTTAATCCCTGATTTTTTGATTAATATTTTTTATCTTAAATAGTTTATAAAATAAAAAAAAATTATTTCATCCTCATTTAAGTTTTTGCTTTATCCGTCATATTTGATCCACATTCTTTTAATTGTTATTTATGTCATCTGAGATTTTTTTTTAATTTATCCTTGTTTTTTTTATTGTTATTTTTAAAAATTTATTTTATATTTATTTTATTGGAGATTAAACTTTGTTTTTTTTATATGCTTTCCACGTCCCTTTTTTATCCTTTTTTTTGTTGGGTTATCTGAGGTCTTTTTATTTTTTATTCTTTGTTAAATCTATTTTTTTAGAATAAATTTTATTTTTTAATTAAATAGAATTGATTGATTTAATATAAATAGAAACTCATTTTATTGTGTTTTGTTCAGTTTGATTTTTCAGGGCATTACTTTAGCGACCTATGTGACTCTTTTTTTATTGTCGTCATGCAACCTTTTGCAATAGGGTTTGAATTGTCTCAACAAACTTTTTTTTACTGTGAGCGATATTTACAGTAGAGTGGTGAAAGGTCTCAAACGATCTTTTTTTTTCTCATTACAAGAATGATATCGATTTAAATTAGATTATTAAATTAATCAATTTTATTGGATATATTCAAATTAATGAACCAGGCACTAAATTTGTTTTTTGTTTCTTTAAAAATATTATCGTTTCTTAAATAATTTTTTAAAATTAAAAAAATAAATCGGTCTACGGGGTAGTGCGCGTTCCACTCTAGTATCTTTAAGACCGTTTGGGAATTCGGTTGAAATCGTGTTACCTCAAATTTCAATTTTTTATTTTTTGCTAAAAATTATTATTATTTATGTTTTTAGATCGTTTTGATGTGTTAATATAAAAAATAATTAAAAAAAATAAAAAAATATTATTTTAATATATTTTTAAATAAAAAATATTTTGAACCGTAATTGTTATCACAAACCCAAATAAATTCTCTATCAAATGCATAGTAGAATCAACAAGGTAATGCTTTGGTGGCGCGTGCAGCTAGCTAGCCAAGGGCCAAGAAATGCAGCTGTCCAGTAGATACCCAACGCGCATCAATATGGGCTTGATGTGCCCCTTTCTGCTATGTTCTCTGGACTTGTCAACTTTAGATCAGGTTCTGACTAGTCCCTAATCGTGGACCCTACATTCAAGGCGTTACAATTCCCTACCTACTGGGCTAGCCCATTTCTAATGAACCCAGATCTTCGTACAATAAAGAGCGGGGCGAGGAGGCCTCAAGGGGCACACCAGCGATTTTATAAATAAAGATTTTGTCCTTTATCGTGAGAAGACAACTTTGTCTCTTCTCGGGAAACGCGTCAACAATCATATTCTCGTCCCACTGGTCGTTAATGCATCGATGGAAAGCGCCATCGAATAAAAGTCCAATTTCAAAAAAGGAGATTGGCTCGCGTCCCCTTGCTATTCTCGTTGGCAATCTAGACTTTGAATTCAAGAAAATAAATTAAATAATCGATAAAAAAATACGAAAACAAACTTGCCTCGGCCTGTTCACACTGCAGTGTTGCGTCGCGTTTTGACTTTTGTGCCACTCTTATAGCCGCTCGTTACACAGCGAATAAAATTTTAAATTAATTTTTAACATAAGCGAATAAAATATTTATACCATTTACTTGTGTTTGGCTATCCTGATTTTTTTTAATGTTTTTTCTAAATATTGTTTATATTAAATAAAATATATTAGTTTAAATTAAATAATAAAGTGGAAAACTAAAAGAGAAGCGAAACCAAGAGATTGATGCAAATACAGATGTTTCACACCATTTGCATATTTTATTTTACACATTTTCATCATTTTTATATTAGAGGTTATTTTTCATCTAAAGATTTTTGTTTTTATAAGTGTGCCATTAAAATACAACTTGTTTATGTAAAGTATAAGAAGAAATCAAATTGTATATAAATTATAATATTCTCTTTCAAAACATTATTAAATTAAACAATATTTAAAAATATAAATCAACATTTTAAAAATTAAAAAAAAAATATTAATCAAATAAAAAAGATCAATGGAAAAAAAGAAGAAGAGAGAGATCAGGTCCACAAGCCTGGCCAATAGCAAAAGCTTAGGTGCACTAGGTATATTGCAAACATTTTAGTTGCACAATTAAGAAGCAATAAAGATTTAAGGACAAAGAATTCATCATTGACAATACCAAAAAAAACTTATTATTTTAAAGTGTTTCAACAAGTAAATATTTTTTTATTTTAATTTAAACATGATTAATTTTATTATTAATTTATTATGGATGCTTAAATAAATTATTGATGCCTCGAAGCTAATAACCTATAATACTATGATTGTTGAAAAACAAAAAATCTAGCCATAACAAAGCAATGACATGGTAAAATGGGAAGGGAATTTATATTTTCTACTCACTATCTCCTCAGATTTTTAGCATACAATAGAAATAAAACTTTATGGTGCTTAAAGAGTAACTATGAATATATAAAAATATTTTACCTAGGTTGATCTATTTTATCTTTCTTGTTTCTACCTTCTTTTTATATCTATTTTTTTTTGTACATAAGTATAAGTTTTTCTTCCTAATCACTGTAATTTTTTTTACAACAAAGTAATCTAGTAATCATTCTCTTAAATCTGACCCATAAAATAAAAAGACATTGAAAAACTCAAAATGTTACCACTTTTCTATTAGATTTCCTTTCTAGCATAGTTTTGAAAAATAAATTAGCAAAGTATAATAGGTAGAAAAAGTTTGGCTAAATAACATAGTTTGAAAAATGTTATGACTGAGGATAACATATTTTAAAAAGTTGCAATGGAGGATTACAACATTTAAAAGGAATGATTAAAATGAATTGACAAAAATTTCAAGACGGAGAAAGGATAGAGAAAAGAAAAAAAAATAAACGAGATCTTGGAGGCACACCAAAATTTCAATGACAACACTCCTAGTATCGCTAGAAAAATCTTAATATGATGAATCTAACGACATTAAAAAAAACCACCAATAATGATTGGAGGAAGCCACAAGTTTCGTCCAAATATAGTGGATGGCTTGTTTGCCTTTGAACATCATGTATCGCCCACTCCAATAATCGTTGATGACATTTCTTGATGTTGTTGGATTTATTGTCGAGATCTTTTTTATAATACCATAAGTATCATCATCAGAGCTTGAATACACCTTCGAGGTCTCATTCTTTTTCCCCCTTTCTCTTTCTCTTATTTTCTTATTGGAATTTGTGCCAATCCATTTTAACAATTTTTTTAAAATTTCATTACTCCCAAACGCGATATTTATTAAATCATGCTATTTTGCCAAAACTTTTTCTACATGTGTTACTTTGCCATTTTTTTCAAATAGTGCTAATTTAAAAATAATTCTTGTTTTTCAAATAAATCTAAAAACCATGATGACGCTAAGATAACCTTACAAAACTGACCATTAATCACAATCTCCCACGTGTGAACTCTTGTTCTCTTAACTCACGTGAGACCTCTTAAATCCATCAATAAAAATCAAGTTTTTTCCTATATTAGCCCAATGAAAAAAACATATTTCCCAAACTAGCACAATTAGGAACATATTTTCCAAGCTAGGACAACTCAAGTAGTTGCGCAAGTCATACTTGTATGACTATTCGATACGGGCATGTAATGCATGCATGACTACTCAAATTAAAATTAAATAACTCATTTTTCTTTTATTTTTTCTCTTCCTTTTTCTTCTCCTCCCCAATATCACCTTGTCTCTCACTCTTTCGATCTTTCTATCCACCATGAAAACTCTGCATCTCTCTTTATTATTGGTTCTTTTTTTTATATCTTATGTGAACTCTAACAAAATTTAATTGAATTCATGAATCTAAGATCTTCCCAATTCATGTTTAAAATTGATAATTGAGCTTAACACAATGGGCGACCTCCCTAAAGCACCAATACTATAATAACCACTCTTACACAATGTCTTCACTTGAAGACGAGTACAAGAAGTATAAAATCACAACAAAGATTAGTCAATTCTTTGAAGAGTGTAGTTTAATCAAGAACCAAATAAGAAAAATCCCTATTATCTATGCTTTAATATGCAGTAATTAATGAGTATTCCAATATAAAAATCAAGTCTTGCAAAAAAATATTTATACTATTTGAAATAAACCCCTAAGATAACTTAATGGGCTCCCTTAACTCAATTTGAAACTAGGCTTGAAATAACCCAAAAACTAACTAAATAAAATGAAAATAATAAAATAAATATTTTAAAATTTTATTTTATAGTGCCGCCACTATTATTTGAAGAATACACTAGAAAACTTTATTGTTCTAAAATCCTATTTTGCCGCCACCTTTAGTGTCCAAGGTAGAGTATGATTTTCCTTCCAATCAAATATCCTTAATATATTATACTTTTTTTACCCAAATAATACATGATTTTCTTGTTGAATTAGGAAACATAAAATATTTGACAAAATAAGTTCAATGATACCAAATTACTCCCTTGGCCGAAACCCAAGGTCCTTAAGCCCATATTGAATATGAATTCAATTTATTAAGACTCGTTCTTATTGGATTATTACTCTTTTGTAGTTTACCTTGACCCACGTGTTTTACAGAAGCCCTAGTGATTGAGCCTGCTATAATTACTAATAGATCCTTTTGCGTGGGTTAGAGTATGAATCTAAATTGAACAATAAAAAAGATGATCGTCATGTTAAAAATGTGATCGAGAAAGATAAGCTAGGTGAGCCGACAAACCAAACCACGAGGCTTCTTATTTTTAAGTCTGAGGAAGTTAGTGAGTATGCTCATATGATAATATGATATTCATTGACTGAGCTTTGAGTTGTAAAAAATCAGGGTTAATTATCAAGTTAGATATTATTGGATAAACCTTCTAAACCAAGTTTAATTTAATTACTATAGTTAAATAATAATATATATAAAAATCATTATAATACAAGATTCAACATGCTATGGGTATTATAAGAATTACAATTCATTTGAAATATTAAAATTGAAAAAGCCTCGTGCATGTCAACCCCATGGCCAATCAAATTAACTTGGATTTTATAGCGTATATAAGTTACGCATGACTACCTGCGCATATTAATAGGTGGCGTAAGGGTTACCTGCACGACTGCATGAGAAATAATTTTCCAACCATTTTATTTTGTAAAATATTTTTTACGACTTTGGTAACGCGAGAAAAAACTCAGTCAAAATCTCTCCCAAATCCCGCTGTTACTTGATCTCTTCCTTCAGAATCAACCTGCAAAAACGCCGGCGTTTTCCACCTTCGTCCCTGATCCCGGCAAATGTCACGACCTCCTTAAAATTCCTCTCGCTCTCGTTCTAGAATATAATTATATATATTTTTTCTTTTTCAGTCTCTATCTCTCTTAAAATATAAATACTTGACTCCGCCCCTATTGAATTTTTTCTTCCTTTTAAGATTCAACTCACACCTTTAAAACTGCAAAGCAATCCTTCATTTTTCCCTTTCCTCTCTGTACACTTTCTTTTTTCCCTATTCTTCTTTTGGTGTGTTCGTTCGCTTAAAGTCAAATATTCGTGTTTGGAATCATCGAAAATGTGGAAATTTGAAAATGGGAATTCAAATCCTTGATTCCGTTGTACACAGTTTTCAATTCTAGAGATGAGAGATCAAGTCAGTCAGTTTTTATTTTTCTTTTCATTTTTTTCGTAACGGTGTTTACGATATCGCAGAATAGGAAGCGAAGATTTTTCAGAATCCGAGCTTCCAATTCCGCGAGATTGAATTTTGAATTTTTTTGTTGTTCTTAGAGAGTTGGATTGGTATTAGGGTGTAAATAAGGTGGTTTGCAGAGGGTAAAAAATGTCGAAAGTGATATACGAAGGGTGGATGGTGAGGTATGGAAGGAGGAAGATCGGGAGATCGTTTATTCATAGGAGGTATTTCGTTTTGGAGCCCAGGCTTCTTGCTTATTACAAGAAAAAACCACAGGATAATCGGGTAATTACTTCTTCTTCTTCTTTATTATCTGAATTTTTTAATGTTCTTGAAAAAAAAAGGAACTGACGTGAGTAATAATAAAAGTGGTGTGAATGTTAAATTTTTTTAGGTGCCAATCAAAACCTTGTTGATTGATGGGAATTGTCGAGTAGAAGATCGAGGCCTGAAGGTTCACCATGGACATGTAAGTTGGGCTTTCTCTATGTTGCTTGGGATTCGGTGATGATGCGTTGTCAGTGAATCGGATAATTCGGATTAGGAGTCATTAGCTAATAGGTTATAGGCTAGCCCTATCTTTATTCCTGTTAATATGTCTGTGCTCGTTGTGAAACTGAAAGTTAAGCAAACATTGTGATTCATGGATTGTAATGAAACTGCGTTTTTGGAAGTTGGCGATTGTTTAAATTAATAGTTTTCTGCTGCTCTCTGTCTGTCTGGTGACTTTTTTCCTGCTATCAAACTGGTTGCTTTTTGTTGATAGCTTACTCAATGTAATGTTATTTTTCTGATGAGGGATTGCTACAATGTAATCTTGTGGAATTTCGAGATGATTATAATGTTTTCCTTTTCTTTTTCCTGCAGACTCTTTATGTTTTATCTGTATATAACAAGAAAGACAAGTATAATCGGATCACAGTAAGCAGTTTTTGCTCTTAGTCTTAGTTTCTAAATTTGTGAATTAAGATGCTTTCCTTTTTTCTTCCCAGTAGTCCAGTTATTTTTTGTGTTGCTGTTTTATAAATCAAATTATAAGAAGCTACCATCTGCTCTATAGCATTACCTTTTCATTTGCCTTTGCACTAAAGTTTTACCTTTGGACTCCTGGGTGGTGCTTGCTCTTTACTCTGCCACTGATAGATTAGTTTAAATTTTGGTTTAAGATTTTGGCAGCTTTCTATTGAGAGCTAATTCTCTTGGTAAATTGATGATCACCTAAGATCATCGGAGCTTGGAAACTGGAAAAAAAAATCATGAGACCACCCTGCCTTTTCAATCCTGAATATTGACCCTCATTTATTCTAGTTATTATAACAGCGCCTCTTCTTGTTATCTGCCATAAAAATATGCAGAAATGACATATTTCCATGATTACAACATGATTAACCTTCATTAGTTGTTCATTTGTTGTGGCATCATAACTTTAAGTGCAAAAATACAACCTTCGTGCGCTGTTTTCTTGTTTCAGATGGCAGCATTTAACATCCAAGAAGTATTTATCTGGAAGGAAAAAATTGAATTTGTAATCGATCAGGTCAGTATGCTTCATTAGCTGTGAATTGTGATCATAGCTATTCAACTCCCATTTCTCATTTGGATTTATTAAAGGCACTGATAATATTTAACCATTATACATTTTCCTTTTGAAGTTGTCACTTCTGTGACGACTCCTTAGATTATACATTCTAGTGTAAAGTATTCTGGGCGATCAACACAATGTTCAGTTGATTCTTTATTTAACATTTTTCAGTTTCATGCATTCATATACCTGTTAGGCAACTGGATCAAATGATTTATATAAGAATGATTGCTTGCTAATATATGTGCAGCATCAGGAGTCCCAAGTTCCCAATGGTAACAAATATGTCTCATTCGAATACAAATCTGGAATGGATAATGGGAGGACTGCTTCTTCATCAGATTGTGAAAGTCAGTGAGTGCCTGTTCAACATAATTTCTCCGCTTGTGTTATCTGTAATACAGTTTCTCCTGTCATAGAACTTTGTGTTTGCTTGCTATTGTATGACAGTAGATAATGGAAAACCTATTCTGTATTTTTGCTATGTTTAAATATAATTTTTATTTCATCTTGCCTGATATTTTATAGTTTTTATTATACTTTAAGCTAGCATTTTGCACTGCTATACTGATCCCAATTGTTGATGCTAGTTTTATTAATCATTTGAACTGCTGTTGGAGCCAGTTTTACCAATTATTCTAACTGATGCGGAAATCTTGGATCAAAAAATGATTGATTGCAGGCTCAGTGCACAGGAAGATGAAGATGAAAATGAAAATCATCGAAATTTGTTGCGGAGAACAACCATGGGAAACGGTTCTCATGCTTTCCTTTTTTTTATCGGCTCCAAGTTAATTTGATGCAATCTTCGAGCAAGTCTTATTTTTTTATTGGCAGGTCCTCCTGCTTCAGTATTTGACTGGACCCAGGAATTCGACTCGGAATTGACAAACCAGAATCCCAACAACCAAGTATTCTCAAGAAAGCATTGGCGCCTTTTACAGTGCCAAAATGGTGATTTATTTTTCTTAGCCTTTAGTATTATTTAGCATTTCATTACAGTAATGATATTCAAGGAAGCATAGCAGTTTTGGTTACCGCCAATGTTTGCCTGTATATGACAGGACTCCGCATTTTTGAAGAGCTGGTTGAAGTTGATTACCTTGTAAGGAACTATTTCGTCTTTTGCATTTAGTGAACGACATCATTTTGCTATGTGGTAGGCTGTTTTATAGTTTGACACCACTTCTTGTTTTCATGATGCAGCCAAGGAGCTGCAGTCGAGCGATGAAGGCTGTAGGTGTTGTTGAGGCTAGCTGCGAAGAAATATTTGAACTTATAATGAGCATGGATGCTACACGTTTTGAGTAGGTGTTTTCCTCTTTCATCCAAATTTAATAGCATGGCTCTAGAAGCATTGTTTATAGAACAAAAATTGTACTCTCTATCCACACACACTACTGTGCTTTTGGGTGCATGAGTATTTCAGGCTTGGATCAAGAAGCTGTTTGCTTTCGAGATGTTTTTTGAACTTTAATTATGTTAAACTATCTGAGACCTAAGTGTGCATGCAGAAGTTGATGCTCGAACAACTTTGAAAACCTTTAATCAAGACATGCGATATCACAAATATTTTTTACATTAAACTTTTGAGTGTCTTATGTACTTTTCTGAATGGCTGAGAACTTATTATCAGCAATTCTTTCTCCATTGTATTCCCCCCTCTTTTTTTCTGTGCACAACATGCATTACCCATTATTGATAGAACATAATTTTATCTTTTTATGATCTGAGCCTTGTTCTGGTGTGGAGGGTGGTTGGGAGTGGGCTAGTAGTTAAATCTCACTGTGACTAGGTCTATGATGCTCACTAGTGTTGGTGGTCATTTGAGATCGCACACATGATTGCCATGGCTTGTTTTAACTGAATTGTATAGCAGACTTCTCTAATGCTCTGAGTTTGAATTCTAATTTTCATTATAACAAAATTCCGCAATATGATTTATTTAAAATCAAGACGTGTTAGCATCTTTCTTTGGAGGAAAAGAAGTGTGTGCATGTGTGTCCGCACTAGACTGATAAGACACTGTAATTAGCATGTGTTAATAAATCCCGCTTCTAAACATGTACGTCACTTGCATCTTAAACTCTTAATACATGGTATGTAGACTTATTCATGAAGCACTAGTGCAATTGCTTGAATGGAGTTGTTGTTTGGTTTTCACTTTTGTTCTCATGTTTTGCCCATGTTGTCTGCTTACTCAATTCATGACATCATTTTTTTCATGCCTTGTGCAGGTGGGATTGCAGTTTCCAGTATGGTAGCGTAGTTGAAGAGGTAGATGGACATACAGCAATACTCCATCATATACTTCAGCTGGACTGGTTTCCAACGTAATATTCTCCCCTAAATAAATCACACTCTTGCATATATTATGATCATATGGAAGTATTTTGCACTGGAGTTTTATTGGTCATGTCTAGGGTGTGAAATATTTAATAGTCTTATCAAACTTGAAGGAAGCTTGTACTTTATTCTGCTTTTTTTTTGTCCCTCCAGTTTTGCTCTGTAATGAATTGTTTCACAGCCTAACAGGTTTACCCAAGTTTGGTTTATTTTTAGACTAGGAAGCGTGATATAAATACTGGATACGTGCTGTTCTTAAAAAAGTTAGGATAATGATACATTGGGAATATGCTGATAAAATATGCATTAATGTAGTACCATCTGCTTTGTGTCAAGTTTAACCATAAACGTGAATAAACGTTGACTTACAGATTATAAGTTCTTAAAACCGAGTAAGAACTTTAAGCTAATTGCAAAGAAGCACATGTGTTAAGTTTGTAATTATGTTAGCCAAGGATATTGAATTTTACAAAAATATACTCAAGTCATCTTAAAAAGTGTGGGTATGCAGTATAACAGCATAGCAATATAATCCTGTCTGATTATGTGGGTATGCAGTATAACAGCATAGCAATATAATGATCTCTGATTGTGGCTTAATCGGTTTTTCACAATTTACATGCTCCAAATAAAAGTCATATAATTAAAATATGGAGGGCCTGAAATAGTTTCTCTTGACGTTAACATGCCCAAAGATGAGCAGGATTCCTTTTTATCTATGCATACCAAACACTATTTTTAAAAAGTGTGGGTATGCAGTATAACAGCATAGCAATATAATCATGTCTGACTTGTGGCTTAATTGGTTTTTCACTATTTACTTGCTCAAAATAAAAATCATATAATTTAAATATGGAGGTCCTGAAATAGTTTATCTTCACGTTAGCATGCCCAGAGATGATCAGGATTTCTTTTTATCTATGCATACCAAACAATATTTTTAAGAAAACTACAGTCTGTCCAAATTCAAGGTGGAAGTCCTCTTGCTTGTGGAAATGGGGCACTTCTGTTGTTCTTTATGACTTAGAAATGAATGGGTTGCAGATTTGTGTGGCCGCGTGACCTTTGCTATGTGCGATATTGGCGGCGAAATGATGATGGCAGCTATGGTAAATAGTTTGGCTTGTCCACACCTTATTTGATCTTCTAACTCGTCCCAAGCTTTATAAATTCCTTGTTATTTTGCAGTTGTGCTATTTCGTTCCAGAGAGCACGAGAACTGTGGTCCACGACCAGGCTATGTGCGGGCCCATATCGAGAGTGGGTTTCATACAGTGCCTTAGGTTTATGATTAAAAATCTAAAACCAGAACTTAGATATTTAGTTTTTGGCTATATCCTGTTTTTACAGGTGGAGGTTTCAATATTTCTCCTTTAAAACCTCGTAATGGGAAACTCAGAACGCAGGTGCAGCATCTTATGCAGATTGATCTGAAAGGATGGGGTGTGGGTTATGTTTCATCATTTCAGCAACATTGTCTTCTTCAGATGTTAAATAGTGTTGCTGGTGAGTTACTTTTTCTACAATTTCTCACTTATATCTTCTGCTGTTGTAAGGATTTGATGTCACTCTTATTTGCTAAAATTTTGAAACACCGTATGTTTCCACGCGTACATACTTTACGTTCTTCCTTAGTTTAGAAGCTGATATTGGGTGGCATGGAACAGAAAAGATAAGGGAAAAACAGAATAGCAGAGAGGATATAGGATGGAGAAGAGGGAAGAAAGGGGCAGAGCAGTAGTGTAAGGCAGGGGAAGAGATGGAGAGAAAGAGAGAAAATCAACCTTAGGAAAGCAGAAGTTTCAAATCTCTGCGATAACTCAGCCACTGATAAACATATTAACAGGAGTCCATATGTAGGCACCAAACCCCAATGAAACCCTAAATAAAATAATAAACGTAATAAAGTTTCTAAATACAATTAAAGGTTATAAAAGCCTAAAATAAGTAGATTTTCTTATTAAGATAGAATATAAAATAAAACATAATCTCTAATTTTTGTATGATAATTATATTGCAAAACCTTCATTTATTCTCCATCATTGGGGTTGGAGGAATGGCTTGAAATTCTAATTTTTCTATACCCACATCCTTTCAGCACCCAAGTTGCTGTAGGAGTTTATTCAGCATTTCCTTTTTTTTTCCCCTTCAACCAAATCGGGATTGGAGGAATGACTTGAAAATCTATTTTCTCTGTACCCACAGCATATCAGTGTCCAAGCAACTATAGTTAGTCCATTCAGCTTTTTCTTTCGTTGATTATTGTTTCATTTTTTGATTTGATTTTTTGTGGGGTCCACCAATTTTGCATTGGATATTTTGTCATTGATGTTGTTTAAATAGTGTTGATGGCAAAAGTACAATTTTGAAATTATCAGACAAGAAAGTGAGCAAGAACTTGTAATAGTTTCATTTTTGCTTTTAGTTTGATTTTTTTAGTTTATGTTGGTGAAATATGCAAGCATTTTTTCAGTCTTTTTGTTGCTATCTTTTCTGGTTTATAATCTCTTGTTGCTTTTTCTGGAAGGACTGCGTGAATGGTTTTCCCAGACAGATGAGAGAGGTGCCCCTCCAAGAATCCCAGCTATGGCCAATATGGCTTCAGCCCCTGCTTTGTCAAAGAAAAATGTAATGCTGCAAGAATCTTCTGTTCATCCGACTCCACCTTCTTTCAATCAGATAAATGCTGCTAGCCAAAACTCTGTAAGGAGGGATGGATACTCCGATCAAATAGCTGAAGAAGAACAAGAGGTACGTTTTATGTCCGTTCCCTAAATGTTTTTTGCGTTGTCTTGTAAACACGTTTTTGTCTCAATTTTCAGGCTTGCCAAACCAAGCATGAGAACGATGCGAAGAGAACAGGTGGATGACAACTGCAAGTCTGCAATATTACTTTGTTTTTTTCATTTCAACAAGTTCAATCTTTTGGGGCTTTATTTGGATATTTAATGACAAATTTTTTAACAGCCTCAGAAGAAGAACCAGTTGATCAAATCGATTTATCCTGTTTTTCGGGCAATCTACGTCGTGATGACCGTGATAATACCCGTGACTGCTGGCGAATATCTGATGGAAACAACTTCAGAGTTCGTAGCAAGCATTTTTGTTTTGACAAATCAAAGGTTCTTTCATATTCTCGTCATATTTCCCTTAGAGTGTGTTTGGTATTGCGGTAGCTGTTGTGGTTGTGATTTGAAAAAAATTGTTTTATAAAAAGTACTTTTAGTTGAAGTTGGTTTGAAAAAATAGGTGTTTGGTTAAAACTGTGGTTGAAATTGAGGTTGAAGAAAAAGTAGTTTAATGTGTTTGGTTAAGAATGCTTTTGAAATTGAGGTTATAAAATAATTTTAAAAAATATATATTAATATTGATGGTTTTAAATTTAAATATTGTAGAATTAATTACTCCTATTACATCATGAAATAAAAAATACTTTATATAAAATATTTTTTATTATTCCATTAAACTATTTATAATTCCATTACGTACAAAATTCATCCGATAAGAACTACAGTTTTCATAATTTTTTGAGCGTAGATAAAATATTATCATGTATAAAATTGATATTACAGTGCGAGTGAATTTAATTCACTCTATACTAGTTTTTCGGGAAAAAAAATATTGTTCACATCATTGTGCGAGGGAATTTAATTCACTCTAAACTAGTTTTTTTTTAAGAAAAAAACTGTTAAAAAAATTAAAAAAAAAAGTTCACGTAAATAGTGCAAGTGAATTACACTGTTCATTGTTTTTTAAGTGAACAGTGCAATTCTCTTGCACTGTTCACATGAACATACACTGTTCATGCTAATTGCATTGTTCAATGAACAGTGCAATTAGCATGCACAGTGAGGAAGAAGCAGCATTTTGCTGCGTTTTCTTTTCCTGCATCTCAAAAGCAAAAACATGTAGGGCCCATACACAGTAAACTGTGTATTTTTCTTTACTAAACGGCTGCAAACTACGTTTTAATTAAAACGCAGCTGCAGCTGCGTAGCCAAACGGGCTCTTAATATATATGCACTGGAGTTATAAAGTCATCATCTTATGAATTTGTTAGGCTCACTTTTGTTAAATTCTATGCGAGTTGCATATGAAGGTTCCCGCAGGAAAACATTTGTTGGATCTTGTTGCTGTTGATTGGTTCAAAGATACAAAAAGAATGGACCACGTTGCTAGGCGTCAAGGATGTGCGGCACAAGTAAGTACCTCTCCAGCTAACCCCTCCCTTGTTCTGTGCTGTTCATCGCAGACTTCCAAATTGACTTTGGTCAAAGTCTTTTTTTCTTTTTCTCTATGGTTGTCATTTACCATGCACAGCTCCAATCTGTGCTGCAAAATATTAAAATTTATCCCATTTCAGGGAATTGCAGTGATTTTTCACCATGATAAACATATTATTTCCTGAAAGGTTGGATTATCTACACCTACCTACTACTCCTCGCATCAAGTTTCGCCTACATTTTGCCAGATAATGAACCTTGTTAAATAAAATCTTAACTTGATCAAGCTGTAGTTAGTTTATCATTGGTTCAAAGCTGTTTTCAGTTGTCAATTTATCCGATGTCCTAAGAGGTCAATCAACTTAGGTCAACTATGTTTTTTGTTGACAGTATAATATTTAGCAAGCGTATGGTTCTTGATTCTGTTAAGGTTGTAACATGTTTGTGGACTTTAAATTCTTCTGTAGGTTGCTTCAGAGAAAGGGCTTTTCTCTGTGGTTTTTAATCTGCAAGTAAGTTTATTTAATTTGTTGTGAATTTCGATAGTAGCATCTGGAGGCTGGAAAAGAATGACCTTGTTTTTCTTCTGGCAGGTACCCGGCTCAACGCACTACAGTATGGTATTTTATTTTGTGACAAAGGAATTAGTACCTGGATCTCTCTTGCAACGATTTGTTGATGGTGATGATGAATTCCGCAACAGTAGGCTTAAGCTCATTCCATCAGTTCCCAAGGTACTTGTCTTTCTGTTCCTCATTTTTGGAAAGTGCGTTTGCCAGGATGGTGGGACCGTCAGAAGCCGTGATTGTTATAGCTAGATGAGTATGTATGATTCACGTTGGTGGTCAGCAATGCTGGCCAGCCCTTAGGAACTACCCTTTGATTGCCTAACATGCTAACAGATTTGTATATCCAGACTTATTTTTTCTCTATGAATAGACATGGAACCATGTTGGAGAAATTTCTGGAACATAGTTGCTAGTAAACATTTTAAAGATTTGATGGAGCCGGTATGAAAATGATTTGAGTTGCTTTCTGTAATTAAACATGCAGGGCTCATGGATTGTCCGGCAGAGTGTTGGAAGCACCCCGTGCTTATTGGGAAAAGCAGTTGATTGCAACTATATCCGTGGTCCCAAGTACCTAGAAGTAAATACCATCCAAATTTCTTTAGTACCTGATATTACTCTTGAGTTGCTTTGCCAACACCAATTGTATGGTCCAACATGGTTTGTGTTTCTGTAGGTTGATGTTGATATCGGCTCTTCTACTGTTGCTAATGGAGTTTTGGGGCTTGTAATTGGTGTAATTACAACATTGGTGGTTGACATGGCTTTCCTTGTACAGGTATGTGTGCTCTGTTCCATGGAGCCATCTCAAATAATTATATGATCAGGAAACCTACCAACTGAAGTTCTGGGTAAAAATACTATCATGCTCGTGACCAGGCTACTGGCCTAAAGTGGTGGACTAGGCCAGGCACTGACTCCCTAATTAGAGCTGTCAAAGAAACAAGAAATCTAAACTAATCCTGCTCAAGTTAATGGAAATTTGTTTGAGCCCATGAATCATTCAACCTAATTATTAAATTCTGATCTGTTTTGACATCTGCTAGAAATCAGTCTTCTACTTGGTTATTATAATACAGTACTTAAGTAATCAAGTTCCACCCCCAATTTGGCAATGAAATTTGCTCTGAAGAGTTTCTAGCTGAGGAAAATAAAATGAAAGGAAGTGCTTTGCCAATGTATGTTCGTTTTCTTACATTCCCTTCTGCACAGGCTAATACTACTGAAGAATTGCCGGAGAGGCTGATAGGTGCTGTTCGTGTTTCTCATATAGAGCTCTCATCTGCTATTGTTCCCAAACTGGATCCAGATACGTCATGACTGACAGAAACCATTGATCTCCACTGATTTTACCCAACCAAATTTGTTTAGATGCATGCACGAGTCTCACTTGTTGTGTCCTTTACTGGAAGTGTTTTCAAATGGAATTTTGCATGGAAAAAAAAAGAAAGATGGCGGAAGGGAATTTGTTGTCTGCTAACTGTTCCAGCTTTCAATGTCGCGCTTACCATCGGAAGAAGGTGAGACGAAAATTTAATTTGAGTTGACATCATCGTGGCACACGTCAGGAAGCATTATTTGCCATGCGGTCGTGTTTTGTCCATGACAATGCGTCATCGAGTTGAGTTGGGTTCTTACCCTTCGGCATTGCACTCTCAGGTGAAGAAGCTGAAAGTTAATGATGGAATCCATATCATTGGATAAAATCCAGAGCAGTCCCTCTGTTTGTAAGATTCAGCAGCTAAAGCCTGAATGAAACAATATGGTCAAATTTCATCTTGTATTTGTGAGATTTAGTCATTTTAATCAAATTGTAAGAGTTCTACCACTTAAAGTTTTTGAAAATGAATAAGGAATAAGGAAAATTATTATTCTTCTAAGAAAAAATTACAATTTTTTAAATGTCTTGAGAATATTCAATATAACATTGCTATTACAATTGTAAAATTCTTTTTACATATTAATAAATTAGAAAATGCTGAGCTTTTAATTTTATTGAAAGATTCAGAGAAATAATTTTTTAAAAAAGTTTAATGGAAATTTTAAGAGAGAAATAAATTAATTTGAAGTGTAAGACATGAGAATCTAAAAAATTCTTAGCCATCAAAACATGTCTATTTATTTATTTTTATAAAATAAAAACCATTGTAATTTTTCAAAATATATAAGAAAATAAAAATCTCAAAAGTGATCGTCCATTAAAATTTTATAAAACTCGTAAAAAAGTTAATTTGGAAAAATTAAACTTTTTAATAAATAGAAAGTAAAATCTTAAAGAAACAAAAAATTTCTTAAGCATTTCGGAAAATTTTGATTTCTTAAATATTAGATTTTTTTTATCTAATAAATGATTTCAGATGTTTATTTATTTTTAAAAAAAATTTAAATCTGTTTCCTTAACCTTATAAAATAAATAAATGATCGGATATTGTGGGAGCTTTTTTATTCTTTAAAATTTTGAAACTTTTATTCTATTGAAAAAGCTAATTTCTATTTCCATAAAAGATTTTTTAATTTTTTTTTTATTATTCCATAAACTTTCTTTTAATTGGTTTTCATCTTACAATTTGATATAAGTTTGTCCAACAAGACTGCATTGATTAAATCTACAAATATCGGTTAAAATTGAACAACATTCTTTCATGTATTACTCGCAAAATCAACATAAATGTTGAAGTTATTTTGAGGATTGTTTCTTTTAAATTATGAACATGTGTCTAAGAAAACTCGAACTCAAATCATCTTTGATGACTGTTTTGGGTTACACCAGCCTTAGCGATTTGAGCACAAACTAGCCCTGGAAAACTCATTATCCCAAGTCCATGAGAGCTAGGTAGGGCCTGAGTCCCTCTAATCCAAATCCAAGCCACCAACATGGAAGGTTTGGTTAGGCTAGATGAAGCCCAGCTCTTTAGTGGTTTGCGGTTCGAGCTTGGATTAACTCTAAGGGATCACTGTCCCAAACTCATGAGGGGTTTTGGTTGGATCTAGGTGGTGAGAGTTTTTATTTATTTATTTATTTATTTATTTTAAACCTTGTGGTTTTGAATAACTGCATTTTTTTTTTAATTTTTAGTTTTTCTTAATTAATTCTATCCGTTATGAACTAGATCATTAAGCAGCTTGGTAAGGCTCGTAAACTATGCTATACTTTATATTCGAGTGATGATGGGCTCAAGGTTTTATGTCTTTTAGATCAAACCCATAAATGCTTTTGCATATTTAGAGTAAGTATAGATGTAGATCTTAAATCATTTTGGGTCCCAAAGCTTACTTAAAAGCAAGGAGCCCAAATTGAATTTGTACAACTATATACCTTAATTTAGGCCTAGGATGCCCTGACGCTCCAATTCTCCCTAAGACAAACCATCCTCGACTTGAGCTGGAGGTGCCTTAGAGCCCACTCGCTTTACGGGATGAGATAGTTCCCTAAACCATGTAGCCTCGGATGCTGCTTGCATACCTAGACATACAACTCATGATCAAACTCGGTCCACTCACCACCAACCAAGAGGACAAGGCATACATGCATTAAATATGGACAAGCTTCTCAGACATATATCACCCAAGATTCAGCCCAACGATTTTTATCAACTGTACATATCCAATATAGCTTGAAATCATGGTAGCTTTTGTAGTGGTCTGTTATCACTACCGAGCCTTTGTCCACAAGGAAGCAAGCATATTGACTACTTTGTCCTTGTATTGACACACTTATGTTGGTTTGATGCTATATAAATAGCCTTGAACAGTAACGTAAGATCATCTTCTTCCTCAGGTTCAACCCTTAGGTATGTATTTGTTTGCAACTAAACACCTATACATATACATATCTTTACAAGGCTTGTAAAGATATGAAGGAATAAGAGAGAATTCAACTGGAAGAAAAACTGAAGAGGTGATAAGCAATATTATAGTGAGAACAACTTTCCATGCAAAACTAGATTTTGTAAAGAACATGACGGCTACAGTACATTAGAAGCTCCAACGCCGAATCACGTGGTCGAGCTCAAACTGCTTTTTGGTTCATGAGATCTCTGAAGGCATCCAAAGAACTCACTGAACTCGTTGGAAACCCATGCTTAAATTTAGCACTAAGCAAAGCTGCCCTGTTCTTGACATCTTCATCTCCCCATAGACTCTCCATTCCCTTGATTATATCATCTTTCTTGATCAGCTGCGAGAAATCATCAGAGACCATGCATCCAACCTTGAGATGTTTCACTACAAGTTTGGCATTGTAGTTTTGGTCGCCTCTAATAGGCCATGCTAAAATTGGGATCCCACGCCCAATAGCTTCCACCGTAGAGTTCCATCCACAGTGTGATAAGAACCCACCAGTAGATGGATGGCTTAGTATTAGCAATTGTGGTGCCCATCCATGTATTATCAAACCTCTTTCACCAACCTTTTTGTCCAAATCACAAGGAAAATAACTTTCACCGGCCTTCGCACCAGGTTGACCCTCAAATAATTGCGGCGGCGGACCAGACCCACCCGAACCAGGCTGGATTACCCAAATGAATGGCCGGTTCGATGTTTCTAACGCATCCGCCAAGTTTGGATACTCTTCCATTTCAGGACCCACTTCGCTACCAAAGGACACATATAATACTGAACTAGGTGGCTTTGAATCTAACCATGCTATCACTTCTTCCTCGGTGACATTGGATTGCCGGTTGGTTCGAATTTCATGGTCATGAAGAAGTGAATCAATCGATTTCCAATAGAGTTCGGGTAATAACGGGCCAATACCCCAAACTGGTTTTTCAACTTGATCAGTTAGATATTGAATGAATGGACGTTCAAGATCATCGCATGTGTTGATCATATACGCGATGGAGCCCCTAACTTCATCCAGCCACGGTGGTGGTCCACCGAGCTTTGGTGGACCCATCATTTTCTGGGGGCCCATATCACCTGGTGGTCTAGGAAAACCACCCATCGGACCGGCTGGTCCACCGAGCTTTGGTGGGCCCGTCATTTCCGGGGGGCCCATATCACCTGGTGGTCTAGGAAAACCACCCATCGGACCGGCAGGTCCACCCAGGCCAGGCGGACCTCCTCTACCACCTGGAGGCCTATGCCGCCTACTTTTAAGGTCGGAATCTGTAAGAGCCATTTCCTTTGGTAATCCAGGGAGTAAACGGATCTCCCCGGGCTTCAGTTCATCCAGGTGGCCCTTCCACGCTGCATACTCCAACGCTGCTGAGCAAGCACCAGATGTAAAAAACCCAACGGTTGGAACCTCAAACTTTTCAAAAACTTCAAGAGTCCAGCCCATCATAACATCAACAATAGCACACGCGGGTAGTCCCGAGTCCGGGTTCTGTGATCTGGTTGAAAGGAGGTTTTCAAGGCCTTGTGCCATCTGGTTGTGGTGCATATGAGGGGGGAAAGGCGGGTCAGGTCCTGGCTGCTGTAAAGGTGGTGGAGAAGAGGGTAACTCAGCTATTTCAAGAAGTGGATACTGGTGAAGATAGGAGGGGATATTGGAGGAGAGGTTGGAGGGAATGACAAGGGTGGTTCGGAAGTTTCTTGATGCGACGTGTTTGCAGAGTTCCATACTTGGCAGGAGATGGCCCTGCCCAAAAAATGGAAAAACCCATATTTCTTGAGTCATTACCGATACTCTTGGTTTCTCTGTCTCCCTAAATCTACCTTGAGATCTTGCTTCTTCACCAACCTTTTTATATAGGAGGTGGGAGATCAAGAAGACTTAACGAGAAAGAAAGGGATTAGCTAAGGATTGTCTTGACTGTTAGGTTTTTTTAGTTAGGCAGAAGGCCATGCCTTCATGAGAGAGAGAGAGAGAGAGAGGGAAACCGCGTTGGTGTTTTGATCGCTTTTTATAAGATAAAATCTCGAAGGAAGTAGTTTTTAGGTGTTTGAAGGCCAACCGTAGGATCCTAACTAGTTCAATTGATGAGGAAAAAGAGGAGGAGAATTTAAAGCAAAAAGAATTAAGAGAAATAGAAAAGAGCAGCCCTATTTCTTTCAATTGCGGTGCCCATCCACGTGTCATCAGAACAAACTAGGACCACCATGATTCTCCTTGTCGGCTCGAACCTTCAATTACTCGCATTCCTCTAAGTGTGGGACCCACTTCATCGTCAATCAAATTTTATTCCCTCTTCCGGACGGACAAATTGGGCAATTAACATAGAATTTAAAAAGAAATGTGGCGGCAAAAAGTTTTGGTTAAATAAGATAATTCAGAATTGTAATATTAATTAAATTTTAGTAGTTATCTCAACTATTTCATGAAAATTCAGCAATAAATTTTCCTAGATTTAAAACGAAAAAAAAATAATTTTTATGAGATTTATTATTCAGTTTGTTAATCTTATATTTAATTTAGTTAATAATTTTAGTGAATAAATTTTTTCTAATTTTAACAAAATTTAAATAAGGTTTCTTTTATTTAAAAACTACACTAAAAATTATTTCATGTTTAAAAACCTGTAAAAAACCACAATAAATAAACACGATAAATTCTCATATTTCATATTATAAGTAGCCTCAGAAATGCATATAAATAAATATATATACATTCAAAATGATTGTCAAATACTTAAATAATACAATATTCTATTAATTAAAATTCCAAAATATATCAACATAACTCATCTATCTATCAACATTTACGTTATTTACTAGATGATCCGAATTTATCAATAGCACGATTGTATCCTACGTCTATCTGTGCTCTTTGATCCCAGAAGAGGTTTAATTAATTTCATGATATGTCATATATTTTAAGCACGACAACTATCTAGTTGTGCTTGAAAGTAGTGATATTTAATAAATATAGCACTTCATAAACACGATGGTAAGGTAAAAATATGCTATTTTATCAAAAAAATTTAAATGATGTTATTCTCTTGTAATCTTTAAATTACTGTGCTATTTTTTTTTATATATAAAAAAAGTCTCTTGACAAACAAATAATATAAAATCAAATTTTTATCTGCAAGCTTGTAATTTGGCATTTTATGTGTTCACAAATCTGCAGTTTCTCCTTCAATACACCCAATCACATTCTACCCAATCATTTCTATGCGAATTCCTCCGAGATGGCTTCCTTCTTGCTCATAAACCAGCGACAATTTAAGCAAAATGTTGCCAAAAACATCTGCATTGGGATAGAAGTAGTTTGTTTCAAACTTGACTTTTGGTGGCTGGAAAGGGCAGTCAGTCAGTCAGTCAGGGAAGGAAATGGATAGTTTGTATTCTATCTCTTCAAAAACTCTCTTTGCTTCCTGGGACTGTTCCTTCCCAGCAAAATATGTTTAGCCATTGATTTGTTGCTTAAAAAGCTGTCTTTCCCTTTCAGAATTTTGTGTTAGGTTTCTAATAAATTGAAAGAATTGATGTTTAAATCATGAATTTTGTGTTAGAGTTTGAAATTTAAATTGAAGAAAATAAAAATAGAAAGTGAATTGAACCAATAGAATTAGATTTGGTTGCGATGGGTCTTAAATTATGAAGAAATAATGAAGAAAAGCAAGGTGTCTTTAATGGTGTATAAGGTCAATCAAGAGAGAACAAGTTAGCATGCAATCAAATTATGTTTGCTTAAGAAAATTATAAGAGAGAAAAATGTATAATGTTGTGTGAGAAATGAATTTTGAATTAGTGTAGTTATGTTATATTAAATGAGTAAAACTTGTATATGGTAGTGAACTGGAATAATTGAGTACAAAGTCAAATTCCTGATGAAAAAGTTTCTTGCTATTGTGTTGAACTTGTTAGCATGCAATAAAAGTTGATACGTGTATTTAATAAAATAAAACAAAAATTATATATGCTAATAAATAATAATAAATATATTAATTACAATAAAAAATTAAATCGAGAAGTTGAAATAACGATATAAATTAAATTATTTGATCTCACATCGTGATGAGGTCTTTATGTTTTTCTTATTTAATTATACAACAATAAAATT
The DNA here is from genome assembly GCF_000002775.5 of Populus trichocarpa. Taxonomy (NCBI): domain Eukaryota; kingdom Viridiplantae; phylum Streptophyta; class Magnoliopsida; order Malpighiales; family Salicaceae; genus Populus; species Populus trichocarpa. The sequence continues at coordinate 12,548,448 of NC_037287.2, read as the reverse complement.
ATTTTTAGTTGGAAAATAAATAATTTAAACTCTATCAAAAAATAATTATAGTGCAATTCCTCCATTTTTTATTAATATATATTTTTAAAAAAACATTTTTTTTGTCATGGGTTCTTAATTTGATAAAAAAAAAGAATTAGAATAAATATAGATTATTAATACCAATATCGTCCATTTTGATCATCAACAAGATTCTCTCTCCTCTCCTAACTTGAAGATTAAAAAATAAACAAAATAAAATTTCAAACTTAAATGACTTTTTTTGCAAATTTTAGATTGGCTATATGATTTCTCCATTTTTTTTTCATTTTGATCCTTTCTTTTAATTTTGTTTTTCTATTACAAATTTCACCACTAACTCATTAAATTGGCTATAAAGATTTAATAAAAAAATCAACAAAAATAAATTTGATATTTTCAAATCGAGCATCAACTAAACATCAAATTTGTTTCCTAACACTAAAAGAATCTCATACCAAGCCGACTGAAATAAAATACCAAACTCAACCCTATGTCAACCTAATATACAATGATCAAAATAAAAATATATCAAGCTCTAAAAAAACCAAATGACAAAAAATAACTTGTTAGGATTCAATCGAAAAATAATCAACAAAATTAATTTTGATTTTGCTTAATATTTGATTTATTTCCTAACATCATGAAAATCCCATCCCTCCAACCAAAACAAATCATCAACCCTAATTCTAAATCATCCTAACGTAAAGAAATCTAGATTGAATAAAAAAAAAAAAGGTCAAGTGACCGAATTCACTGTTCACACGACCAGGATTTTCCCAGCTATTTTAATGTTTTTGTTATAATGTTAGTCAAACACATTGTGAGGAATGGATTGCATCATGACGTCACTCGTGAGCTATGCTATGCTTTCTGAATAATATATTTATATTTATATTTACCGACATAATAGAAAAGAACTGGAAACAAAATGAGGTAATCGGATTTGACACGCATAAAGCCATAAAAAGCAGCAATCTTTTTTTATACAGAAAACAACGAGTGATTGATCTGTGGAAAAATTACCCGACAGATTCATATTCATAAATCATCATCAACCTGCTCTCTTTCAAACCAAACCAAGCAGTAAACATCAACTCATCTTTTACAATCTTTAACTGTGGCATCTTGATATTCATTTCATTGCAGCAATTAAATGAGAATGAGAACTCTGCAGTGGCTCGTGTCTTATTTTTCTCTCGGGTTTGAGCTAAGTTCCCAACAAAGTTAACCATACAATTGCTTAAGATTTTTGCCTTCCTATATCATTATCACCATCCTGGACAAAACCATTGCTTACTGCAACCCATAAAATTAAACTTGCAACCATCTGCACAGGAAATTACAAGGGTTTGTCCCTAAGCCTGCACATGCACCATACAACAACAGATTTACATACATGAATGGACACCACTTTCAACTCAGAAGTCTAGGCTATTATGCTATGGTTCATCCTTCTATATAAGCACCTTTTTTCTTATTCCCAATCAATGTAATTCCCCACTCACATGTGGTTTCTCAACACAAACAAAAACCAACTTCATGTAGTCATATGCATTGGTCAAATCAATGTGAAATTTGCATCAGCAATCCACCAGAAAGGAAATATTACAGATCCATTAAAACTTCTAAATTTCCTCCTCCCAAAACTAGATGGGGAAGCTAGAAAATCTAAGCTTCACCTACAAAGATATATAACCAAGACAGCATATAAGATTAGAAAAAAGAAAGAAAAGAAAACCTTCCCAACCACAATCAACGACTCAAAGCACCTTAATTATGTTGAGAATTGATGAATAACAATTATGAGCAGTTCTTCCAAAATTCATTCCCAATTGCAAGACAAATCTAGGGGTATTTATCAGGAGTAAAAATGGTAAATCATGGATGTCACTTCTAAACTATTGCAAAACTATCAGACCATACACTATATTCAAACAGTAAAAATGGTCAGATTGAAATAGTTTTTTGAATACCATTCAGAGTTTTCAAGACATTGATAGATGGTTTACGCTTGAACCTGGAGACTAGAAACAACAGGAGTCATGACAGCTAACAGCACTAACAGATATGATAAACATGTCTTTCATAATTTGAAATAATAAAAATAGCACACCTTTTCTATTTCAAGGATGCTTCTTCAATGGATGAAGCAGAAAAAGTTGGCGGTAGCGCAAAGGATGAGGCTAGAGTCTTGAATATACACCTTGGACATATAAATCTGCAACATGGACAACTCAAAGACAGAAAAGGAACATGGATTAAAACTGTTACTACGTGTCATTATAAATTGAAATTTTCTCTGGGATCAAATGAATACCGAATTCTCAAACTGACGGCAGAATATCCAGGGCAACTTCTTTAAGGGAGGGCATAGCTTCCTGTTGATGCAAACATATATAGGCATTCCTAACTTTTCGTAGGACTTGCCAGGGACCTGGGTAGCACCTGAAAAACGGTTTTGAAAATAGAAGTTGTGGTTGAAAACAATAAGAAAATTTTAAATCTATTGAGCCAAACAACCATTAGTTGCAAGCAGCTTTTGAATTTAGAAGAAGAACAAAAACGATCAGCAATAAGTACTTCAGGCATAAGCAGAAGTTAACCAAGTAGTGGCTACAAACCTGAAAAGGGTTCCTCCATTGCGCCCTTTAAAATTGTGAATGTAATATACAGTCTCCATCAATGGGAAGAGTGTCTTCAAAAGAGAGGCAAGCTTAGGATAGAAAAAGGATGGATAATCTTTGTACAATCAAGGACACCATGGGCCAAGGAACATAAAACTCGACTTAAATTTCTGAAAATCAGAAACCAACTAATGAAAGAAAATATGCCATGATGCATGGAGTTGAAGAAGAAAAAAATGGAAACATGAAGAGTGGACTTCTAAAGTTAAATAATAATAATAAAAAAAAAAACAGGAAATTGATTTTGAAGAGGAATGGGCACAGCATGCAGTGAAATGGTATAGATAGCACTGAAAAGCTTTAAAAACTGAAATAAACAAATAAGATTTTGCAAAGGATACAACCAGATCTTATGCGGTCAAGTTCTCCATTGAATATAATCAGTTTTCGGGCTGTTTCCACAACAGCTTCTTTGTAAAGCTCTTCCACCACAAGCATTTCTGAATCGAAAAAACAAATAAGAGATATAAGGCCTGTGTGGAGTTTGAATCAACAAGATGGCAAGTTAGAAGGTACCATTAACATTGAAATATGGATAGGCAACTAGGAACAGTTCATCCTCTGGCTTCACACGGTCTGTCATTTTGACTTTTTCAACAAAACCAAAATCCTCGAAAAATGATGGCTTTGTCAAATAGTCCAACTTAAGCGAAGATCCTTCAAATGCTGATTGTCTTGCAAATTTAACTTCATTAGCCTCTGGAAAGAACTGAGACAAATCCATGGACAGGTTTGTAAACAGAGCCAAATGCTTGAATAAGTAGACCAGATTCAGAATGATCAACAGCATCAAATGAATAAAGAACTACCTAGAAAACCCTCCTAGGAAGATATGCAAAATCCTACTTGGAATAAAATTTCTTAGATGTGAAATCATCATAAAAAACTTTGTGATTTTTCCTATCTACATTAATGAAAAAAGAGAGAGAGAGAGAGAAGCAAATCAAGGATACATACAATTCTGGTCCTTGTAGTCTTTTCTGGACTTACAAAACGATCACAGAATTCACGAATTAACTGCATGCTTCCAGTCATCTCTATTCCTCCTTCACCGTCACCTGGTACAACCATATATATTAACGGCAATAATAAAAAGAGAAATCAAAATTAAGAACCATAAAGATATCAAAGGCAAGTGAAGAGAACCCGGTACAGATTCGAGTCCGGCCGTTGGGAATTCAATCTCCTGAAAAACAACAAATGCTCGTCGTTCACAGAATGTAATATTGTGAATTCTAATACTTTAATTAGTAAATAGCTAATTTAGTTACTAACCATCAGCTGTTTGTTATCTTCCCAAGCCAATTCAGTTGCTTTTTTGGCCTGTTAGTAATCAATTATCAACAAACACACACACACACACACACACTAAAACAAGAAAAAGGAAAGAAAAAACATCAAACAACTCTCAAGATTTCAAGCATCGGCACATACATACATACATTTTTTTTTTTTTAAAATAGATAAATTGCTTACTTGATCAAGAAGCTCCTCATAATCACGAGGAAATGGCACATCAAATTCAACAGAAGAACTTCTTCCATTCCTGGGTACTGTTAATTTACTTGCAATTCTGAAAAGGGCTTCCTTCTCTATCCAAAAACTCTGTCAGTTACAAACATCAAATTGGTAACTAACTGATTTTATATACATGCATAGTTAAAAGTTAAGAATTATTCTACTTTTTTATTTGGAAGTGAAGGAGTTGCTGCGTGAAGTAGTGAAGAGGCAATTGTTGTGGTGTAGGATAACGCCATTTCCCTTTTCTTTTCTTTTTTTTGAACCACAAAGAGAGAGATAGAGAGGAGGAGGTTTTTTCAGTTGAGCGATTTATGCCTACGGTTACATGCTAGATGGTGGCGTTTAATTGGTTGATGAGGTTGAGGTCTAAAAGAATTCTACGATGTCGTTGCTTTGTTTAAATGCCACAGCCTATAAAATGTCGATACGTGGTTTTGTGTTTTCAAAATTGTTTTTTAAAAAAGACCATATCGACTCATTTTTCACTGTTTACTAACACACAAATAAGATGAAATTGTTCTTGAAAAAAAAAAAAAAAAGGAGCTTAGCATGCAATTAGGGGTAGAATTATCCTTTTCATAGAATACATTTATCATTAAAAAAATAATTGGGGGCAAAATGGTTCGTTTTTTTTGTTTGCTATAATATAATTAAATACTGATTTGCTTTTAATGGTACAAATTTTTAATCTTTGAATGGGGGATTCTTTTATCTTTTTTTTTAAAAAATTAAACAATGAAGTTACAATTATGTTTTTGGAAGGAAAAAAATATACATGTATTGAAGAGCTTTTTCATCCTTTTTTTTTAAACAATGAAAATACGAGATTACCTTTGGATTTTAAAAAGATAAGGTTACATGTAGGAGTGTTTTCGTCATTTTAATATAGTTTTGTTGTAGATATCAGGTGGGGGGTGCAATTGAATATTTTTATGTATACAAATTATTATTTATATTAAAAAATAGCTGCTATGTAGCACGTGCCAGTAAGTGAGTGCTGCTCGCGCTAATCGAGTGACGCATACAGCATCAAAACAGCACCAAACACCGCCTTCTGGGGTGCGTTTGATTCGCCTCGCCACCCCAAGCACGATGGCAAGGCGTCTGTGCCATCGATTATAAAGAACACCTTCTAATGACCCGCTGATTTAGAACCTAGCTCGGCCTGAATGTTTTTTTTTAATCAATTTTGGACAAAGTAATAAAATCTAACTTAGAAGTCGACTCAAAATAAGACCCTGGTCATGTGTTGAGAATGTCATCCCGAGTTAACTCCAATTATTTTAAAGTAGCAAAACAATATTATTTTGATCATTTTTATTTTCAAAACGAAAGTCAACGAGTTGAGGGCTGGTTTACACTAGGTTATGGGTTAAGAGGGTCAATACGACTTGACCCTGAAATTAAAAAAATGATCAAAACGATGTTGTTTTGACAAATAATTCATAAAAAGTCAACGGATTAAGGTCTTAGTTATATCTTGGGTCACGGGTCGTCCCCTGATTTTTACTAGGTTAAATAGAGTCATTCTTATTTTTTCTTTAACCTGGACCAATATAAGCTTAAAGTTCCAAGTCAACCTGTTAGACTTATTCGACATTTATAACTGTGATGTTAAATCTATTTGACATTTATAATTGTGATTTTAGACATTGATCCAGGCAAACCTAGATGAGATTTAATGGGATCAATTCCACTATTATTTTTTAGTTTTTGCCCTAAACCACTTAGTTTATGAATTGATCTAGTGACTTGGATCTTTAGTCTGGTTTGACAACTACGAGAGAAACAAGAGCAATGGAATTAAAAAGTTAATTTTTGAGTAGGTAAAAATATAACTGCAAGAAAAAGGAGGAGTAAAAAGGGGAAAAAAGAAGAAGAAGAAGCAAGCCATGCAAAGTCTAGAACGGCAAGAAAGAGGAGGAATAAAAAGGGAAAAGCATCAACTTGCCTCTGTGTCGTCTGGAAAGGAGGAGGAGAAGATCCATTCATGGTAGTAGATCATCCATTCAAGTACAGGAAAGAGAAGAAAAATACTATTACGTTGGCTTTAATGTTGGAGCCAACACACCACTTATGATATCTTTTATATATTTCTTAATTTAATTAAACTTTGTAAAAAAATAAATATTTTCAAAAAAAATTATAAAACCAAAAACATGAAACGGGCCCTTCATAATTTTTGAATGATATTGTAACATAGAAAAGGCATTATAATTAAAGATGGCTTGCATGGCATCATAGAAGCCGAACGTTCTGTACTGCATCAAAGTTTTTTTAAGGTGTTTGCGAGAAAATAAAGGGAATAATCACACTGTTGATATCCAGAGTCAGGAGCTGCAGGCAGGAGTCACGACGCTTTCCATGCTCAAACAATTTCTTAAAATTTAATGTCCATTCATGCGTGCTTTTCACCTCTTTCTTTCACCCGTTTTTTTGTTTTTTTTTCCAGGCAAAAAGAGAGAGAGGGTGACAGTTTGACCTTGTAAGAGGGTCGAGGAACTCTGTGTAACCCAACAAGGAATGGAGAGGAGGAATGAGAGGGGAGATCAATGATTTTTTATCCTTAATTTGGCGTGGTCGGGAGCAAGGAATGGATGGTGGGACAGTCTGATCAGTTTACGGGTTGGTTGTCTTTTCATTTCTTCTACTACTTTCTCCCACCTACCTTATCTTCTTCCTCAACAACTCCTAGAGGAAGAGGTCACAGAGAGGAAGGGTAAAATAACAACAAAAAAAACCCATCTACTTTCAGCTGAAACAACATTCAACGTTGAACCCTAGAAACCATTTGGAACATGCTGGAAGTACGAGTGATCATATTTTTTGAGATACTTTTCTATGGTTTTTTATGTAAAAAAAATATAAAAAAATGTTATTTTAATATTATATTTTTAATTAAAAAATATTTTTACAAAAACATCGTGCGCCGTATTTATAAACAAACACTAGATATCAAACCTAGTTTAAGTGGAATCAACTTATCCTTGATTGCACCCTTTCATCCCTTAATGAAGAGATTTTTTTGCTAATTGGTAGGTTCACATCAATCTATGTTTGCTTGGCAAGCCTTAAACACATGGTAGGTTGACATCAATCTACTTTCTCCCACCCACCTTGTCTTCTCCAATACATGTGTTTAATAAAATTAATTGATAATTATATGCAAGATGAAGGTCTCAAGGGACCATAGAGAAGGAAGAATAAAGGTAGGTCCACAAAAAGAATGTTTTCATGCGACTTCAAGATTAACCATCTGTCTCTCCTTTTTTTTACAAATGAATCCTATTTTCTTAAATTTCTCTAACAAATTATAATAAAAGTGGTCTTTAAATTAGTGGCAGAATGATGCAATTAAAAAAACAAAAATATTTACGAACAAAAGAAAAAGACTTACGAGTTCTATGAATTGTTATTTTAGAGGCTGTTTTAGATTACGTTTCAAATGATGTTTCACCAAGTTAATTTTGAATTATTATTTTTTGATTGAAATATATTATTTTAATATATTTTTAAATAAAAAAAACTATCGAAAACAATTACTAGCTCTCTACTAAACACAACCTTACTAAATTTGGTAGTGGTAATGTAATATGTAAAAGATCACCGAATTGTTAATCCTCCGCAGTCTCTATCTCTGTTATGTTATGCCTTACTAAATTTGGTAGTGGTAATGTAATATGTAAAAGTTCACTGAATTGTTAATGCTCCGCAGTCTCTATCTCTGGTTTCTTAGCGATCTGAACATGACGACTTAGCTTCGTTAAAATTACATCACTAACTTTTGACAAATAAACCACATGCAGAGTTCTCTCATGGGAACGCGAAATACAGAAGTTTGGTTGGTAAAAACCCTGTGTCTGAAGCAACGAGTAGGCTAGAATGAAACGGAAAGCCAACGCCAACGCCAACGCCAACGCCATTGACAATTAATATTGAATGTCTTTTCCTTCTCTTTATAGGTGAAGTGCACGACTTGACGACATTTGAGTAAACATTCATGACAGTTACAACGTTGAAATCCTCCAACTTTGTCAATGTTTGGTCGGTTGTAACTTTGAAGATTAAGTTAATTAAAGATAAAAACAAAATTTGTCCATTTAATCCTTGACTAATTATTGGGTCTGCGATCAGCATCTGTACAATCAGAGTGCAAGTGGGGGTCAATATTCCCCTCCTAGCTAGAAATCAAAATGGCCCTTCATATCTATAGAGATAATGCTATTGTTTCTAAATCTGACCTGACTCTCAGGTTGATATAGAAACTTACCCTAGCTGGGTTTCTTCTTATATCATTTTAAAAATTGACTTAGGCAAATATGGATGGCTCAATAGGTCAATCCGTTATCAAACTCTGATGAGATTTGGCAGGGTTAAATTAAAGGAGTGTTTTAAAATCATTTTAAAAATTAACTTAGTCAAATCTAAGTATTCTATCAGGTTAATTTGAATTTGATCAAAATCATAATTTAATTTATCACACCAAGCTTTAGTGGGACTTGATAGGGTCAAATTCAAGGATTGTTTTTTTCTAAAACAATATTGTTTTAGTTTTTTTTATTGTCCAAAACAATGTTGTTTTGCTTGAGTTTTTTTTATAAAAAAAAATTAAAACAATATTATTTTTATCAAAATAATGATTTTTATTCATATATTTTTTTTCCACGTGACAACTTTAAGTGTGTGTATAGACACACATACACACACAAACGGAAGTTGATTTAAGAAATTGTTTATAGGTTGTAGAAGATCCTTGGCTAAAATCAAGGAGTCCCGTGAATCTCTTGTATAACTATTTTTTCTATTCTAATAACTCACACCGACACTTCCTCCCGTGAATAGAGGATTGTACTTGGTCTGTCTTTGTAAGTATGTTTGCCAAATGAGTCATACAACTATTTTAGCCCTTTTCTACTTTGGGTCGGACAAGGCCTTTGTAATCTGAATTTTAGACCAGATTAGACTCTAGATCAAGCATGGTAATTACTACATATAAGTATCCAATTAAATAGTAAAAAAACATTAAATGTTAGCTCATAATCTATAAATTCCTAGCTTAATATTGTAAAGTAGAAGACTTCTTGTTTTGTCTCGCAATACATTCATGGTTATAATAGGTACATAGTACACGAGGAAATGAGACAAGATCCAAGAATCATGAAGCCTAAACATATGTTATAATAATTGTATGTGAAGATATGGCTCTAATAAATATGAACAGTACCCGTAGGAGAACTAGAATAATGATATGTACTTTGACGAAGACAAACTTTTGTTGTATTTGATCTACAAATCTCTTTACTTTTCGATATAATTTGTTTCGAAGAGCTTTTAATTACCGGCGTTCAAGATGACAATTTTGTCACCTAACCCATCGGGGTCCTCTCTGTTCCCCAATGAATGCATTTTGCTAACTACTATAATTAGCTATTGTTAATTTCAAGTCACCAACTCGAGTAACTTATACTGAAAAAACATGATGGAAATTGATAAAATATTATTAATTAATTAGAACAAATCCTTTTGCCGATCTTTATATAAGTCATAGTTCCATGGGGCACGAAACAATAAAAACAAGAAACCATGGCAAAGAGCAAGGTTCTCGTTGTTGGGGGTACTGGGTATATTGGTAGGAGAATAGTGAAGGCAAGCTTAGACCAAGGCCATACAACTTATGTCCTTCAACGCTCTGAGATAGGCCTTGACATCGAGAAGCTGCATCTACTATTGTCATTTAAAAAGCAAGGAGCTCACCTGGTTCAGGGTTCATTCTCCGATCAGCAGAGCCTTGTGGAAGCCGTGAAGAAAGTTGATGTTGTCATTTGCACCATGTCCGGGGTGCATTTTAAGAGCCACAACATTTTGATGCAGCTCAAGCTTGTGGATGCCATCAAAGAAGCAGGAAACGTGAAGGTACTTTAATATTTATGATAATTCTGCCTGTATGATCCTTAACAGTTAATGACTGTCTTCACATCTTTTATCTCCCTTTTCGGGCTGCCCATGCAAGCGATGCAGGTCATATATATATATATATAGATCGATACACAAGGTAGTGCTAGTTCAACATGTAGACAACGTAGTTACGTAGTGTTGTTGTTCTTGCTGTTTGCTGTTGTTGTTCAAACTTGTGGTGACAAGCAGTACTTTGGAATATTGAGCAGTGGCCAAAGATTTAACCCTTCCCTAGTGTAAATTTTCGCCTCTGTTTATCTAACTTAGTGTATGAATCTTCTTCTTGTTACTAGATCTTGTTTTGTTCAATTATCTTTTGTTCCTTCACTAACAAATTAAGCGCTCTGTTTTAACAATTTTTTCATTTATATTTAGCTTCTCAAATTTTAACCTTAATTCAAGGTAATGTTTTTAAAATCACCTTTTGGATTTCGACGTGTCCCTTTTAGTATCCATGCGTTTTTTTAATAGATTTTGGCAGGTGAGCTAATCTGTCCAGTCTTCACCTATTTGCCCATCAAATCCATCCGTGATAGCCAAGGTAACGTTAGAAAAGAACAATATCGACCTAATTACTCAAGGTGATCTAATCATGAGAAAGATTGCTGTGGGATCAAGGGACTCCTATGTCCTGTCACTTTAGCCCTTGCAATATTTTATTTGGTTATGGCAAAGGCTCAAAAGGCTTCTGCAATTCTTTACTCAAAACCTTTGGCACTCAAGTATGTTAATTAATTGAGTTATTCTGCACTAATTTTCTTATTTTCAACTCATCAAATATTTTTGTTGAGTACAGTAGAGTTTCTGTAATTAATGATAAACAATTTGTAGGTTTCTTAAGCTTTTCTGACCAAGCATATCAATAACAATAAGATAACATAGAAAGGTCGCCCTTATGCATGCTCGATTTTCTTTTCTTTGTTTTTTTTAACGAGGGTATGCTAGTTAAGAGTCTGAAAATACTTCTATTATATTGTGGGCAGCGTTTCTTGCCTTCAGAATTCGGTATGGACCCAGCAACAATGGAGCATGCACTGGCACCAGGAAGAGAAACATTTGATCAGAAAATGATTGTGAGAAAGGCAATTGAGGATGCTAAGATCCCCTTCACGTATGTATCCGCTAACTGCTTTGCGGGTTATTTTGTTGGTAGCCTCTGTCAGCTTGAGACCCTGACCCCTCCAAAAGACAAAGTCCGGCTTTATGGAGATGGCAACGTTAAGGGTAAGTAAGTGGTAGTAAAAAGAAAAAGAAAGGCTATTTTGGTCGTGATTTATGCTGAATTATATTTGTTTTCTAGTTGTTTTTATGGATGAAGATGACGTTGCAACATACGCAATTAAAACAATCGATGATCCTCGGACTTTGAACAAAACTTTGTACCTAAGGCCACCAGAAAACATTCTCACACAAAGACAGTTAGTTGAGATCTGGGAGAAACTCAGTGGAAAGAAACTAGAAAAGATCAGCATTCCCGGAGAAGACTTCCTAGCTTCCATGAAAGGTACATATGAGGATTAAAATAGAAATGGCATTAATCTCTCTCTTTTTTAGGTTGTTTGTCCACGTTCTCTTGGTTGGATAATTTCTTTGTTGTTGCAGGCATGGATTATGTAGCCCAGGCAGGAATGGGGCATTTCTATCATATTTTCTATGAAGGCTGTTTGACAAACTTCGAAATAGGAGAAGAAGCTTCGGACCTTTATCCAGAAGTGAAATACACTCGCATGGATGAATATCTGAAAATCTTCCTTTGAAGAAAACCACGTTCTATGTATCTATCAAAAGCAGTATAATGAATATCTAAGAAGCTTCTGTTGTTGGTGTAGATCGTGAATGAATAAAGAAAGAAAGGATCTCTATCATATATTAAAAAAAAAAACATTCTCTTTTGATGTTTATAAGTATTGATTTTTATTGTGAAATAAATTAAGCTATTGTATACGAACTCTTCTATTTGGTTTTCTAATACTATTATATGAATATTTATAATATTAAAAGATGACATTTGAAATATTTCAGTGAGATTAATTTATCTTTGAATTAATTTCGTAATTAATTTTAATATTTATGACTGTTGAGATAAAACTAAATAGCAGTTATTCAATTTAATTTAAAATATAATTGTTTTATGAACAGTCATACTGTTTGATATATATATATATATATATATAAAACACAATAAAAATATATATTTATTTTTTGTCTTGTTTTTTTATTTTTTTAGAGTTTTAAAGGACTTAGTTGTATCCTGAAGATATTATCTCTGTATGAGATAAATAAACACTTTAAAAACAGTGTTTAATTTCACATCTTTAAACCAACTCCATATTTATTTCCATCCTAAATATTTCTTACACTTCTATCAACTTTCTGTATCATCAACAAGATGAAAGAACAAATTGCGTGGAATGTTTTAAGGACAAGAATGTTAAGCCAATCAATCCATTCTACGAAGTTTATGAGAAGGATTGGTACAGTACTTGAACATTCTTTTCCTTGATGGGAGAATAAAAATATGAATTTCTTGCAACAAAGAGCACTTCATTCTATGAGCATGTGTGGAGGGATGGTTCTTGAACACAAGTTACTGTAGATTTGGAATAGTTTAAAATGTTCCTATAATGAGAATTACCTAAAAAACAAACACAGACAACTCCAGGAAAGTACTCTGGTTGTGCAGTGACCAGAATAGATAGGCCTCCCTATGAATCAAAAGATAGTAAAAAGAACTCCAAAATCTAATTTCTACAAAATTTATAAGCAGCTTTTGAGGGTCACACTATAAGCAGTTACAGTTGTTTGTTATAGAAGTAATTGGTAAATATTACCACTAATTTATCTCCTATATGAAAGCATTTTGAGTTCCAATTCAGATCCATTTGCAGAGACAAAATCATAGTTACCTTTGGTGTTTAAGTCAAAATGTATGGAATCCCCTTGAAGGTGGTGCTTAACATCTTTGGTTTCCTGTGTCTGTCCCTCTCTCTGAATATGCATAGCCGGACCATTTTCCTTCATATTGATACCTTTCAAATCAGTGATGCTTGGTTTCCTATCTTCTGCATTCAAGTTCTCCATGAGACTATAAACAGCGGAATTGAAGCCTGTTAAATGAGCTCTTGTGGCTTTTAATTTTCCATTGCTGTCGTCATTCAAGTTTTGTGAGAGGCTCTTCTGAGCTTTCTCCAGTATGGCCTGCAAGTACTTCCCTTGAGCTTCTATTCTCATCTGCAGCTTCTTCTGTACCTGTTGGAGAAAAGACCAACTCGATATATCAAATAAGAAATTCGAGAATGACCTAGCCGAGTGAAGTGATATTGTTGATTTTCTAGGAGCAACTACCAGAACTCTATGAGAAAGCCATACCTCAAGCTTTTCTTGTAATGTTTTCTGTACTTCAATCTGACAATTTAATGCCTCTGCAACTGAGATTTCTCTGTATTGAACTACATTAATTAGTACCAGCATAGAAGTTTGCAAATATAGTTTGAAGGAGAATTCCAGATGAGATTACTCTTAAGGTTAAGCTAATTTTAAAGTCAAGGCAGATTTTTCTTTTCATCTCACGGGAAAAAAGATAAAAGAAAATAGTAATCAACAAAAAATCACGTGATTCGATAGATCCTTCTCAAACCATCACTACTGCATACACACTCCATCAAGGAAATGCTGGGGTAAAAGGAAAAACAAAAGCTTAAAGCTTTAATGGATATAAGCTATGTTCAAGGAAACAAGTTTTCGTGGATGTAGCTAAAAAATGGTTGCACACAGCACACACCATTGAGGGCTTGAGTCATTCAGAAAAATTCAAGTTATTTTTTTTTATAGAAACAAGCTACATAAAAATACAGAAGAAAGATGGCAACGTATACCCTTGTTCTTCATCGATTCTTGGTGAACTGGTGCTTGTCCCTGAGGAGCCCTTACTGAAGTTTACATATGAAGCTCCTAGAAGTTGAGTGCACGGAAAGTCATCAGAATATTTGTTCAAAGAACTACTCGATTGTACAAATTCTTGTAAACACTTTATGAGATAAAATTGGATCTACTGCCAACATTTAAACTAAAATGAGTTATTTGTGGTGAAAAATGGAACAATGAAAGAAAAGCAGTGATGAACTAACCTCTGCTCTCTTTGCTTTGTTCTGTATTGTTCTGTCTTCGAGCCTGCTGCCCAAGTCTGTATTTCTGCAGATAAATAAGCCAGCATAATTACACAATCACAATTTAATGGGCAAAGAAAAAGGAAATAGAACAAGTAACACTGATGAGAGCAGCAATAGTTGTGTTAAAACTTGAAACTGTACCTGTAAATGACTCTTTAAATGGTACAATGTCAAACCCTTCAATCCCATTAACCTCAACACTGACTTTGGAGTTGCCTCTGAAAATAAATCCATTCTATATATAATTAGATTCACTATAAGATTACACAGAGAACATTGAAGTGTAGACTCAGGTTGATTAAGTTCATACAATTATTGTGAACAATCGGATAGTAATAGACCAGATATATGAATTATACGTACTGTCATTTTCATGTTTCAAAATGCCAACAGCAGCATTTACAGCAGTTTATTATTACTGGGGCTGATGTTTCTGATGTAGTGCTGAAATTATTTTATGGGGGTTTATGATTTCTGTTATAATCTAGTCAGAACGAAGGAGAAGACTCGCAGTAGCTGTAATCATATTTCCTGGAAGAATCCTAATGAGCTAAGCGTACTAATGGCTATTTCAATCAATATGGGCAACTTAATCAAGCAAGCTATCAATCTCTCTAGCTAGATATTGAATGAAGTTCAAACAAGAGAAAAGAAGAATAATTTGAGTGAACTTACTATCAGGGCCACCAAGTTTGGTGACAGCATCAACAAAACGATCATGAAGATCAGCAGTCCATCTAAGTCTTGGCCTTGGGTCTCTTGTCATCATCACCACCCCGTTCTCGTATGGATAACTCCCTCCTCCACCACCAAATGTTGTTTTCTCCATGTTTTATATATAATACAACACCCAAAGTTTCCAACTAAAGCTAGCTTCTGTACTTCATGAAACAATCACTGACTGGAGAAACAAGTCCTCAAGCAGGTTTTTTGCTTTTGCTCTTCCTAAAATTCTCCCCTGCCAGAACATAAGAAGATCCAAAAGCGAAGAGGGAAGAGATGGCTATGAAGAAAGCATAAAGATGGCCAAGAGGACTTGAATGTTCCTGCAGTAAAGCAATTCCTTGCAAGAGCAAGTGACCAAAATTCAACAAGTGTACATAGCAATATAGAAAAAAAACATAGAATTCTTGTTTTTATTCAGGCAGGGAATATATATATATATAAAAACTAAACACTTTTAAGTAACAGTTTTATTATTTGCAAAGTTTTTTTTTTAACAGGGCATTTTATTTATAAAAAAAAAACAAAATAGAAGAGGAATGTATTTATATGGGAAAAAAAATAGTATTTATAATACGTGTATGGACATGCAGAGGAAATCTCGGCGAGGAATCTGAAGCTACATGATTGAAGAAATTTACAATTGGAACAGATCTTTGTGTCGCCATGCTCATTTGTACATCAACATCCCATAATAACTGTCAGATGCATCTTGAGGAAACGTCAAGATGATCGACGGTGAGGTGGTCACTGAGACCATGAGAAGTAAAAGATTAGATGCCACGTACCAGCCAGCGTGGAATATTCGCCGGCGGAGAAGATGGAAGGAATATTAGTGGAGTCACGTGGGGGGGCCCCGTGGGAAGTGTAGGAGGGGACAAAATTGGAGCCATATAATGCTGATTGAAACGACGGTGTTTGACATGTGGGCGGTGGTCCATCTCAAGGATCAGCCAGTGCCGACGGTGAGAGCTGGGTGGCTTTAAGCTTCAGGATAAGAGGGGGGCATGGCCTCTCAAAGTTTATTTTGATTACTATAGATGTATGGATTATTCAATTGTGTCCCTAAAAACTATAAAGCAAGCCCTCTTAAATATTTATAAAATAAAAGGATTTTAAAAATAATGAATTATTCTTCATGTACTCTACTACATGGGTTTACGAGTTTTTCTTTTCTTTTATTTTCCTTTTTTTTTCCTTTGATGCACATTGAGATCGTTTATATAATATAGATAATAATATACATAAAATTGATTATATATATATATATATATATATATATATATATATATGAACTAGAAATGTATACTAAACTGAAATCATTCAATAAAGAATATACTCGTATTCATAACTTAGACTAAGAAACCATGATCTAAAATATCACAGGAACAATGCTTTTATTTTATTTTTTTAATATTAAATTTATTAGAGATTCAACTTCATATTTTATTTCTATTTGCTTTTTATAAGTGTATTTTGATCTCATGAACCAAGTCCCGGGTTTGACAGGTTAACTCAGGTTTTTTAAATTTTTTTACTGATTCATTTTTTAATTTCATCGTTTAACTTTTGGTTTCTTGTGAACTAAGTTTCATTAATTTTTTTCGGTTTGCTTTCTATGAAATTCTTCCAGTTTCATGACCTAGATCGCGAGTTTGTCATGCTAACCCAGATTAACTTGGATTATATTTTTATCCTATTTTTAATTGATTTTTTTTCAATTTCATTCTTCAATAATGGATTGATTGGAAATTAAGTTTCATAATTCATTTCGATTTATTTTTCATGGGGTTATCAAAATCTCATGATCAGGGTAGCGACTTTGACTGGTTAATCTATATCGATCCAATAAGTTGTTATCCTAGTATTAAAAAAAAAAGACGTCATCTTGAGATTTTTTAGTCAAATTATGTTTTTATTGGTTATCTGAATTATCTTTAAACTTGTCAAGTTAACCGGGTAACGATGGAACAACTAATGTTCGAGAGACGTTTTTAGATTTTCATATTTTTTTTACAGTGTAATTACTGCATAGCCTATGGGGTCATTTTTTTTTTTTGCCTAATGTCAACGGGTACTTCCAGTTTTTTAACCTTGGTTTTCTTACAATTATCCTGTGAGGTCAAGGGTTTTCTGATCTTTCTATGATTCAAAGAACAAGTAGCTGGCAAGAGGAAGGCATCTGCGCCTTTTAAGCAGCCCGTGCGGCACCTCCTGGTGGCCACTGGTAGACTTATAGGGCAGCGTCTGAAGCAACACGTCACCCTCTACATGGTGGGGTGGCACATGTCTGCATCCATAGCATGGAGGAGCTCCGACGATAATTTTTCTCCTTCCCCATCTTTTCTCTCTCCTCCACCTCAAAATGTGTGTTAGCCTTGCAAAATGGTCCTCAATCTTTTAATTATATCGAATTTGATTTATTTGTTTTTCAATTTCATCCCTTAGAATTTAATTTTTATGTTTTGTTTAATCAAATTTGATCCTTATTTTTATGATTTCTATTTATTTTGCTTTTAATCTTTTTCTGAATGGATTTTTTAAAATTCAAAATCATCATGGCTTTGTCCAACATGGATCCTCATATGAGGGTGCTTGGCAGTGTGGTAGCGGTTGCTTTTCAAATAACTTTTTGTGCCGAAATGCATGCCTATGATGTTTTTTTATTTTTAAAAAATCATTTTTGACATCAGCACGTCAAAACGATCCAAAACGTACAAACCATATTAAATTTTAGCAAAAAAAAATTAAATTTTTTGGGAACGCGATTTGCACCGCGTTCCCAAACATGTTCTAACTCTGCACACACCTCAATTTTCTAGTATAGAAATCCTAGTCATTAGTTGTGAAATAGTCATTCCACGGATCGAATTATAATTTTTAAATGTAAAAAAGATATTAAGAGCGTGAAAACTTTTTGACAGTGTTATTAAACCTGTCATATGGTTCAATCTTAAAACCTCCTGTCACAGCTCTTTGCCTAACTCAAATTTTCAATTAAACCTCATGGAAGCTAGCTCGAATTAAATCGATCGATTTCATGGGTCCAAATGCAATCTTGATGACTGGTAGAAACATGGCTTAGCTTTAAAAAAACTTCAAGATGGTAACTTTTTTAAAAAAAAAATATTGAGACAATGATAAATTAAGTCAACCTCAGTCCCCCGTGACCCGGGTCATGGACTCTATTGAGTTTAATAACTTTTTTTATAAACTATTTTTATTTAATTATATGATAAAAATATATACTCACAAAATTGAGCATCAATTTAAAAATAGACAGTTATTTAAGACAATGATAACCCTATAGAAAGTAAATAAAAATAAACCATGCATTTTATTTCTCAACTAATCCAATATTGAATGATGAAATTTAAAAAAAAAACAATTAATGGACAAAAAAAAACATATCCAATCAGTAGATAAACTCATTAAACCTGTGAACTTGTGATCAATAATATATAACATTGCCATCGCTGAACTACTGCAAATTTGACTACACGCGTTACCCCATCAACTACACCTCCATTGGATGCTTCAGACGACATGACGGTTGGGAATTTTTTGCCACCGTAAGACACAACACGTGTCGCCCGAAGAGCGCGGACAACATCCACTTGCCGACACATGCATAGCACGCACCAACCACTTTTTTATTATTATTTTATTTGTTAAAATACTGATTTACTCCTATTAAAAATAAATTATAATGAAAGAGCCATTATAAAAATATCATTTAAGGACAATAATGTTATCTAACCGTAAAAAAAAAGAAAAAGTGATGGACCATTAGAACCACGATCAATTGTATAATGATAAATAGATACCTTTGAAAATACGATTGTACCATTTGTTTTTTGGAATGGAGGGCAAAGAAAATATTGCAATTTAGTAATCTACAATGCAATAAATCTATACACACGGTAAATATAATGTCATTGATTTTGGGAATTTTAATGTTTTATTTTTAATGTAATTGATTTTGGGACTCCTAGGGGTTAGCTTTCTGGTTTGTCGCAGTATTGGTAAAAGTAGAAATGTCGATGGAAGTACATAAAAAATGGGAAATATGTCTCAATAAAAGCCCTTCCAACTTCCAAATCTTCGTTTCCATTGGAGCTAATTCTCAGTCCTTTATTTACATCGTGCTCATATAATTATTTTTTTATACCCAATTTCTATTAAATAAAGCATGCAGCCCATTAAAAGAATAATTATTAGAAGAAAAAAGACTGCAAAAATTATCTAGAATGGAGGCATACTTCTACCATCCACCGTATTTATATGGAACGTAATATATATAGCTTATTAAAAAAAAATTATCAAGGTTTTATTAAGGGTAAAATATATATATATATATATATATATATATATATATATATATATATATATATATATATATATAACATTTTGTTTTGGATCTAAAGAATACTCTCCATGCACATACATGAATAAACAAATCAATAAATAAAACATTTTTGCCAAACTCAACAAATAATAATTTCACCGTACATTCAAGAGTGGAGTGTGATAAACGATCCAAGACACTAAAAAAAACAATCTAAAAAATCAATTGAATTTGAAGTAAAAAAAGAAATCAAATTTTGATGGTAAACCAGTTAATCCGCAGCCATAAAGTGAGCCGATATCAATAAAAAGTAATCGTGTCCTTCAACTTTGAACAGAATATCTTATAAACATTCTTTATAATTTGGGGCTCCATAAATACTCACAAATTGACAAGAACACACCTTTTTTTTCCAGTTGCCATCAGGCGTTTTATTGAAACAATAAATCCGAACTACAAATTTCTCATTGATATTCAATGAGTTTCTTTATGCAAAAAATCAGATATCCAATTACAATGAAAAAATGACACGAGCTTGCCTCTCCCGGTAGAAAAGATCGAGGAAAAAGGAATAGCCCAGCAAGCAAAACTCGTCATTAATGCCGCGTGTAATGAGATGGATGACAGAGTTGCGGTGTGGAAAAATATTATTCAGCCTTCTGAAAGGTTGCGGTGCGAGTAAATATTATTCAGCCTTCTGAAACAGTGATTTAGCTAATTGAAGGTTAGTTGAGTGAGAGAACTTGGGAGGTAATGTCATTAGCGGATCATCCCCACTTAGTTTTTGAAATGCCATCCCCAACGTGAATCCCAAGGCACGACCTACAGGAACTGCAACTGCATTTCCAATTTGACGATACCTGCAAAAAAGTTCAGAAGCTGGTCATATAAACACCATGCTCGTTACTGCCGTCACTGCACGCCCACGCATACATAGACATAAGAGATTGAGAACTGGACAGTGTATACACTTTATAGGAGGTAGGAAACAGCAATTTCATCACTCAAAGAACCAGTTATGGAAACAAAATTCACTAGCCAAAACTAGCAGGGCTGTGCAAACATCGATTGGACCACTGTTCTAAAGCATATAAACAGGGCACAACTTTCAGCCTCGCTATTATTCAAAACCTTTTGAGAAATCCAAAAGCAGTTGCTAAAACGCAAAAACAAACAGAATTTTACAAAACTCAATAAAAAAAACACGTAAAAACTGCTTCATAAAAATTGCGTTTCAAACTCAATTTTTTGGTGGGCACCACAGTATAAAACGCAGTTTGGTGTATTACCAAACACCTAACTGCGTTTTTTACACCGCAAATGCAAAAGAACAAACGGAATGACCCCGTTTGGAAACGCGGGCCAACCCATGTTTTCAAAAAATTCAATTTTTTTTTTTTGCTAATTTTTTTTTATGTTTTTGGATCGTTTTGATGTGCTGATTTGTCCCCGGGGAAAAACAGCACCTGCAACAGCTGTTGTTTTGAAAACAGATTGGGTGATCAAGCAACGGGGTCAACTGGCAGGTAATTGGTCAACCCGCTTGTTTAACTAGAAATTATTTGAGTTAAGCTAGCATCTAAACTATATGTATTAGCCTATAATTATGCCAAAGTAATGATAGATTGTTGATATATTAAGTTTTTAAGTCCTTAATGAAATTTTAAAAAAATAATAATAATAATAACTTCAATGGAAACATATAATAGGTATAACTAAAAACCTAAGTTAACATGTATTAGGAACAACCAAAGGAATATAACTAATACACATGCTAAATTAGTCTAATGTCAAGTGACAATTATCATTCTCCACAACTCTTATCCAAAGATTTTAGACTGGTGCCACTCGGACCCATCCAGTCAAACCAGATTGTTTTGACAGGCTTTCACTAGTTCTGATTGGGTTTCTGTTTCTTTCTTTCTGAATCAATTTTCAAATGACCTGCTATGAGCACTAGGTCAGTCTCAAGGTGGTTCACTGGTTAAAAAATGTCTTCCTTTTCTTTTCAAAAGTATGCACACAGACGCTGTCAGATGTTTTTGAGAAAGGAAAAAAATAGAAATTTTCTGAAGAAATATACTCACCTTTGTTTAACTGTCCCGCAGAATCTATAATAATCAGGAAAACCTTGCAGCCTAGCACATTCTCGTATGGTGAGAACTCGATCTTGCTCTGGATGCATCACCGCCTACAAATGCATGAAGAGTTATTACAATAAAAAAGTATATGATTATAAGCTTAAACAAGAGCAAGGAGGGACCTGGCTGTGAAGATCCGGAAAAGTAACAACAGTCGACACTGTTTCATCCCACCATAATCTCGCATATGGCCTAAACAGATACTCAGATCTTTAAAATGTTTGAAAAAAATTTATAAGAGAGGAAACAGGAGAAAAACTGTAACCTTCTAGACTTTCCTCCTTCGAAATTTAAGGCAAAATCAGGTACCTACAAGCAAATAAAACACGACTTAAATGAGTGCCAGTACCCACTAAGCATGACATCAAAGTCCTAATTTACAACGGCCATAATGCAGTCCCTTTCACCCAGTCAACAAATTTCAATAACTTTTGGTCTGTTCCTGTTCCTTACAACAACCTCGTTTTGTTTAACCACCTCCCAATAGCTTTATGAAATATTTTAGTACTTCAAATCCCATTTACCTTATCTGTTCTTTTCCCCCTTGTCCAAATCATTTTTTGTATGCTAAAGTATATTTCAGAAATAAACATGGGATTGATATGTTTTATTCTATTATTTCTTGCCCGCCAACAATAAACAGGTATTTACTAAGTGCAATTTGGATGTTTAGCTGAAAAGAGATCAAAATATGACTGTTGATTTCCTTCCAAACGGTTATTAACAGTAATGATCAGGTGGTTAGTCTTTAAATGTGAGTGATAGTTCTGGTTGAGGGAAAATATTTTTTTAATTTGGCAGGGACAAGACATGATCTTGAACCCAACTTGAAGCCATTAAAGTGTGTTTGGAGCTGGCTGCACAGAAAGGATTGATCAAGTATCAATGCTTTCTCTTCCATTGTTGAGGCCGGCTGCCAAATTGACTGCAAATTCCCTTCATTTTGTTGTTTAGAAGTATTCACGTATATATCTTGGAGCACAATGAATCTACAGAACTATTTAACCATCTCTAGTTAACTTTTCTTATAACAGAATAAGTAAGAGTTTAGGAGACAATAATTGTAAAACTATAGATCATTTCATTGCATAATTCGAAATGCAGGAAAATAAGTTAAAACATGCATTCCTATCTGCAATTTATTTCACAATCATTAACTGAAAAAAAGAGTCGATCTGTCAAAGGAAAATGCAATAAAGCACTAACCAGGGGCTTTCCAGATGGCAACAACATTTGCTCTTCCGTTGGATCCCGCCGGGCAACATTGTCAGCTCCTACAACCACACCAGGTAGGTCCCTGAAATTTGCTCCCTAAAAGAATTTCTACATGAGAAAGAAAATCAAGGAATGAATCTCAGCATACCAATCCACAGAATCCATATTTATCCAACCTTTTTTTTAGGAATTTGGCAAACTCGAGCAAAATCTTCTTCAGTTAATGAATAAGGACGATGGTCATATAGCAAATTGATCATTCTTGTTCCACTGAGCTCAGAACCAGTCATCTCTACAGAGCCAGAAGAGAGATTAAAAAACAATTATGTAGTCAGCAATTAGCTCCATGAACTCTCCCAAAGTTTTAACTTATTTTTAAAATATACAAATGCATGTTTCACCAAATGTAAGGTCCAAAAGCTGACAACCTTAAATAGGAGATCGATTTTCATTCTTCCATCTGGCTGACACTCCAGTTTGGAAAGAACTCATAAAATTGTGATAAAATTATATGTACAATATGGTAGTTACTTGCATGAATACAATTGGGGAAAACACAGTTTTAAATCTTATCATTATTAACCAACAGCAAAACCTGCTATGAATCTTTATCTTTTTGCTCTGATGATGGATAAAAAAAATTAAGCATATTCCAGATCACACACTGTGACTTGAACTTTTTGTGGCAACAACTCTAGTAGATTAAAAGAGAGCTCGAGTTAATTGAAAGTTGAATAGTGGGAAAGCAACCTAGAGTCCAAACTCAAAAGGGTTCAAATCAAGCAGAAACAAGTTTAATAAACATATTGTAACTTTAGCAGCATATAGGAAAAGAAGGAGAATATGTTAACTTAAATGCATGCAAAGGAATTGATACTATAACTATTATGCAATGCAACAATTTAAACAAAAAGGAGAGAGTATCATATCTATCTATAGCAATAGTAGATCTAAATGCAAAGAGAAGATGTACAGATCTATGGTTGAGCCACCTAAGAGTCCATTTTTCAGGTGCTCATGCAGTGTGGAAATAGAAACAAAATCACCATATAATTAAATTTTACAAAAAAAATCGTTCATAGACTACTTTTGATTGAGCTCCAAACCCATCAACTTTATCACAAGAATTTGTCACTACTTTATTGCCAGTATTTGTCATTATCTCTCACAATTTACGAGACTATAGGGTTGAGATTAAACAGTCACGTTAAGACAATGAAAGGCACAAGCTTGTTTGCAAAAAGCAACAAAGGAGTCAGACAGCCACCAAACTCAAATATAGGTCTCAAAAAATCCAAAAATTCAAATTTGGCCCCCATGAAACATTGTTAGGATAAGGTTCCCTGCAATTTGAATAGATCTATACTGTTAAATTCTGAATCTTGACATGCATTTTGCTTTTCTTTCATTTAGCATATAGAACTTTTGGCATGAAAGGTAAAGAGAACCAAGATGGTCAAGTTTTTCTGTTTTGCCACATTATTTTATTGGTTTACTGCTGAAGTTTTATAACTTCTCTAATGTGAAAATGTTCTAAAAGTTTAATTTATTTAATAACCCAAAAAATGGAGATGAAAAGTTTAATTTATTTCATAGCTACCTCATTTTATTATATTTTTGGTAATGTTAAACATTTAGTACACACACTCATAATGAACGAGAACTCACAGGGACAAGATGTGGAATAAAAGAACAAAAAGTAAATCAAGGGGAAGTAAGAAGGAAGAGAATGGTCAAAAGAAACCATAAACATATTCAGTCGTTTACTTTCTCATAGACCATTACTATCTCTGCAGCTTGAGAGCAAATTATCCCAAGGAATATAAGCAATGAATTTGCAAAAGCTTCTTAGAAATTGGCAGGTGCTTGTTAGCTATAGAGTCAAAGCAAGACGGTTGAACTCCAGATGCACAACTAGATTACTATGTGATCCTAAGAACCCACTAAGATGGAAGTTTTCACCATTTGACCAATTATGCTTCTTACTAGAAATTGTCGGACATAATCATCATGTTCAATAAGCATAACTGAGATGGAAAATCGAAGAGAACGAAGACAAGAAGGAATTGGATTACCATGAGAACCAATTGAAGATAAAAGAGGACCATTTGAGATGGTTTAGCCTATATCCAGCTTGAATGTAGAGAGGCACTGGTGTAGCCTTAAAACAGTAAAAAACAAAAGATTTCCCATAGATGGAAGAAATTGTATATATAGGAACTTCAGCTTATTAAACTACCACTTAGTTAATTGAGTTGAGATGGATCCCTATATTACTGATATATAACTATATAATTTACAGATGGCTCTACTCTAGATAAGATAAGCTCAAAATCTAATTATGCAAGTCGCTTGTCATAGTAATACTAAAATTTCAATTATTTCATCACCCAAATTTAGACAGTTGGATTTTCACAGTCCAACCGTATCCACATTTACATTTACAAAAGATAATATTGTGATGCCTCTGGTATAGCAATTGAGACTATTAATATTACCAAATTTTGCAATTTAAGAGTAATCACATTACCGTTTCTTGTTGACCTTATGAATTGTTGAAAGTCAGTTTCTGGAGGCTTGTCGTATGCCATTTCCTCACGGGTTTCATGGCTTGTGACCTTTAACATCAAGTAAGATGAGAGTAAAATAGAATTACAAAAGTTGTCCATCAATAAATGGAAATACAGCATACAGTGAACCTACATCTGGAAGATCTGAAATGGCATCACGAAGAACTGTGGCTTTTTCTAGATCATCACGAGGTTGATCTTCATCATAGGCAACAGTGTTCCGCTGCAATAACCAATCAAATCATCAACTAACTATAGGCTGCAGATAAATGTGATTTCAGACCTTCGTGAAAGAAAACTGATACCTCAAACTCAGGTGGAGGCCAATATCTGACAATAACATCATGAGAAGGAAGTGGAAATTGAGGCAGTTTCTGCAGGGGAAAAGAAAGAAACAAAACAATTAGATGGTCATTTAACATCACAAAGAGATCAAGATATTCAAACTGTCATATATGCCTGATGAATGTTACGTCTTTTAGCAATTGAAATTTCATGTTGACTTGACCAATGAAGATTACTTACAGCACGTGAGAATGGTTGTTCATGCCATCTTCTATTTTAAATGGTCTTCTTATAGACTTATTCTAAATACAAGTTTTGGGGAAATGAATGGGTCAAGCTCACTATAAAATATCATAATGATTGACACCATGAATTATGAAACTTGCCTCCTTGGGATGAGCTCCCCACAAGAAAACACGCAGCCGAAATTGTGGAAGACCATAACAACCAGCTGCAACAGTGCCAAGCCTTGCTTGGTATTTCATATGCACCAATCGGCTTAAAGCATATCTAGCAAACGAAGCCTTGTCAAATCTAAGGATGTCAACTACATTTTCCATCAGCACATATTTAGGTTTTAAGAACTGCACTATGTCCATGAAGACTACAATCTGAATATTTCTTTCATCAGCAAGTGGAGAATCAACATTTCTATAGCGATTATAGCCACTAATCCCTTGGCATGGAGGACCTCCACAAATCACATCAGCATCACCCTGGTACATATTGATTCATTAGGAAAATGCTGGTATAAAAGTTTAGACAGCATCCCAACTTGTAGCAACAGTGAAAGAGAACTCACAGGAAGTGGCAAGATCTTGGATTTGAACCCCTCTCTTACAAAATCCCGTATAGAATGTTCACAGTTACTGAAAATTTTCAAATCAATAGGTAATATTGGACAGAGTCAAGCAGAAATATTGCATTCTAAAAAGCATACCTTAAGCCTTCAATTGGCTCCCATGAATCTTCACTGGTACTATAACCCTTCCAGTGCACCTAACGAAATAGCTATGAGTAGAAAATCATCTTCACCAAACTACAATATCAAACAAAAAATGAATATGAATTATGAACCATGATGTTTAAGAGAAAACAAAGTTTCATTTATTTAAACGTGCAATTTCACGCCTTTTTTACCATTTATTTTAAACATGTTCTAATACTTGACCTCAAAAATTATTTAGGGAACATGCTTGTAGACTTAAGCAGAAAGTAGTCAAAACCCAAGTAAACTTCACAATTAAAAATTTGAGAGGAAAAAGGATAGGTACTTAAACACTAATTTTACTTATTAATGCTATATATCAACACAAAGTCCAAAATTCTTCTAATACAATATGTTCTATTCTTTTGCAAACTTATCAGTTTATATTTTTAATGCTAAAAATGATATCAAGATCATCAGCTTGACTCTCAAAAGCACGAGACAAGGACTTCCCTTAATAACAACCATTTGGAATCGTTTATTTATTTAATGCGAATTGATCCTGAAAAGCAGTTATAAAAATTAACATCCCATTAATTATAAAGTTTGGGGTATGAAAGATGATGTCTTATGCAGTGAACTAACAGAAATTTAGAGAATGGCAATTGTCATGAAGTACCTTAAATTTCAGCCCACGCTTTCCTCTCTTATCGGTCTTCCCATAACAAATGTCAACAAGCCTAGCGACTTCATATTCACCAGAAGCAATATCATCATCATTTGAAGAATTTTTATTTTGTTTTGACATACTTGATGCCATTGACCGTGACTTATGTGTCCTTCCTACATCATTGACCGCATAACGTTTGCATAGCTTTTGCCATTCCTTCAATAGTTCAAGAAAATCCTCGGCAGCTTCATTCCTAACCTATATTTAAGACCATCATATATCTCATACAATTCCATTTTTTTACAGAAGAACTAGCAGTGATCAAATGGTAGATCAGGCACACTCACATGTGTCTCCGGATGATTTAACTTCAAGCTTTGACATGCAGACTCATCACTGTCTAGCGCCCATCTCTAAAATAAAAGGGGAACAAAACTAAAGAACAATCGTGTGTGCTTAAACATGAAATTTCTTGACTTCAAGGAAGTAACATTACAAAATTTCAAGAAAGTACCGTCACAAGATCGACACAAGAAACTTTGGCACCCAGGCATAATCCAGTTGACATTCCACCACAGCCAGAGAAAAGATCTAGTAGTGTCAACTTTGCTTTGTAACTTCCACAAGTGGACATGTTTTCCATTGAAATATCACTGGGAGTTGCAGATCGAGAATCACAGAAAGGCAGTGGTGATAACTCATGTCCCCTTAATGAACAATCTGGAGACAGAACATCAGATGTATAAGTGTCATGCCTGGTTCAAAGCTTTCATCGTTTCATAGTCAGTTTTGTATATTTTATGGAACAAAAGGAGGAATTCAAGGTCATGCAAACACATGGTAATTACCAGGCTGTTCAAGAAAACCAAAAGCAGCAGGATGCCAAAAATAAAGCGAAAGTACCACTCAATCCTGAAACTTGTGAGATTCCAAAAATGGTTTTTATTAGGCTCTTTTACACACTACTTTGAGTTAAAACCAATCCAGCTTGAAAATTGAAAAAAGCCCTCCACTATATTGTGCTTAAAAGAATAGGAGTGAGACTGATGACCACCACTTAAAGTCAACGTTCCCAAATGGAGAAGCATCACGGCATAAAACAAAACAAAGGACCACCTACTGAAACAGAACTATAAAGATTTGTTTGAAAAGAAATTGGAACAAATACAAGATGAATGTTTCCTACTTTTAGCCTGTGAAATATCAAAAAATAGATTAATAGAGTGCACAAGAAGATTGGTTAATTTATTTTTTATTTTATTTTTTTGCTTTTTCTACCTGAACAGAGCACTATAATATGAAAGTCCTAAGCCCTAGTTGCTGCACTGATTCAGATGCCTTTCTTAAAAGACAGCTGGGGCAACAAGAGCATTCCAAACTAGTTGGGGTTGGCTGTATGCATCCTTTTATGCCATTCAGCTGAGGCAGAGTGAATGAACATAAAAATGTTGACATGAATGTATCCATGCTAGAACGTACAAAAGGATGCGTATGAGAAATTCATTTAGTTGGAGAAAGATAAGAGACACCATTAATGGATGGACTATCTTAAAGATATAGTTAGATCAGATGCTATCTAATCCTGCTGTTTTTGAAAAGTGTGTTGTCTTCCCTACAAACACCACCAGCCAGCATAATATCTGATCATTAAAGAGTCAAAAACAAACAAAAATACACAATAATGGCTTATATTTATAGCATTCAGACACTGCAATGAAACTGTCATCAACCAGCTCAAATTTTGTCTTACATACAAGTGTTATCTTCCCTTTTAGAATCTGTTTTTTTTGTTTCTCCGAGGTGGATAGATGGTGACAGTAATTCAAACAGTATATCATACTGATCAAGGATACTATTTTAGCTTCAACCTATGCACCTTTTTATCTAGGAAGAAAAGATTGGCAACAGATA
Source organism: Populus trichocarpa (assembly GCF_000002775.5). Classification (NCBI taxonomy): domain Eukaryota; kingdom Viridiplantae; phylum Streptophyta; class Magnoliopsida; order Malpighiales; family Salicaceae; genus Populus; species Populus trichocarpa. The sequence continues at coordinate 12,519,307 of NC_037287.2, read as the reverse complement.
AGCACCAGTAACCCACAATACCTAATTGCATACTGGAAAAAACACTCTTACCACAATAGACTATCTTCCAGCTGATGCAAGTATAGGAGGAAAGAATAAAAGATCCAAAGGAATTATTTTCCACCATGTTGTCCTCCACACGCAAGACTCAGATTTGTGATAAGAATTGGTGGCATTAAGGGAGGTGATTTAATCAACTAATGCGTCAATATGTAATTTTATGTTTTTTGAATTAGAATGAAGCGAAGATATTGTTGAATTTGTCTCTTATTAGCTGTTCTTTCTCAGTATCCTAAGGTTCTTTCTTTCCCTCTCATTACCTACAAACCTAACAGTTGGGATAAAAATTTACTAAGCATGAAAAATGTGAAATTTGATGTTTGGGGCTTATCAAGCACATTGGTTCCTGACCAATATCTCATGCCTTCCATTGAATGATGAAACTGTTCCTTCCCTTCCTCCATTTGACATGCAATTGCAGCAAGACTCAAACAGCAACTCGGTACCAGGAGTAGAATTTAAATTCTTACCAGTCAGCAAAGTTCGAAATGTTGAATAATCCACACAGTATTCCATGTCAAAGTAGAAGTCAGACGCTGGTGTTGAATGAAATTTTAAATGTACCTGAAACAAGTTGCAATTTATTAAATTAGCATGCAAAATAAATTAATTAGGGCAAAAAAGGAAGAGATGCCATCAAAGCCTACAAAAACTTCAAAAGGCAGCCTTCCCGAAGATTATTGAAGTTGATAAAAATCTAGAAGTAAGACTGAACCTTACCCTAGGTGATATCTGTACAACAGTGACTTTAGAAATAATGCAATCTATTGGATTATCATTCATCACTGTGGAATAAAATAACCGCTTATTGTCATGAAAATCAGCTGCTTCTTTCATCACCTAAGGAGACGGAAGAGCGAAGAATTCAATACAAAAATAAATAAATGATTCAATCCAACAAAATTTATGTACTCACCGTATCCTCAGCTCTGTAAAACCATTGGACCCTAAAATAATCTTCCCTGTCTGTTGTCTTGAAAAACTCTAAGATACTACCAATATGATTTTTTGCTCCTTCACCCTACAATTGCTCCAATAGATAGATTAATGGTTCTGAAAAAACTCAAAACCTTTTTTCCCTCATAGTTTAGTAAAAGAAGTGTAGGCAATGCAATACTCCATTCTTGTGCCTAAGCTCTACTACGAAATAGGCTAATCCAAACTGTGCTAGCAACCATCCTGAAAAATCAATTTCAGAGGGGCAAGTGCAAAATAAAGAAATGCTGCATGATTAGGTAACAAAAAAATAAAATATATAGAACTTGTTAATTAAAAATTTAGAGGATTAACATTTAATCTAAATATCATCCCACATCTGAGTTAAGGGAGACAAACAATATACACATGCCAAGCAAATGCTTGGTCAATTAAATGAGGTTGACAAGCTGAAATAAGCAATGGAGCAAAATAACAGCTATTATGTAATGGAATTTTGAGTTCATATTATGTGACACCATATTGTTAACAAGAAGCTCGTACATAACATGCATAGAATAACAGCTTCTACCAAGGGTATGCGACTTGTGACCTCAAAAATATAGCCTAATCATAGGGTAGCAAAAGTATGAGTAGCATCAAAATAATGATGATTTAACCTGATAGGAAGATGAAATGGTAATGTTGCACATAAGAAAAGAAATATCCATCTTCAGTAAATTCTCATAAAAAATAGGTGCATTTACCTTTACATAGACACAATCTCCAAGATTAATGATGCGACCTTCAATATTAGCCTGAGTGTAATGGCATTCAACATTCCAAACAACCTTATCTTCATCATCATCACTGAACAAACGAGCATAAACAAAAATTGACAAGCAAAAAACCATAAGAAGCTAAAACATTATTGAAATAGGATACATAAAACAACAAATACCAGATGGATAGAATAGCTCATAACTGATTGCTTACTCTAAAGCGAGTCTTGGATGCTTGGTTCTCTTACTCTGCAAACTCAAAGATGCCCGCCATGAATATTGGAATAATCAAAATCTAAGGCAAATAGAATTAAAACAAGTAGCGTATGATTTACAGATAATTTCATGCACTAAAAGTTATGGAGCATGTCAAGTCACAACTTACTAGGAAGGATAAGATATCACTTGTTTGATCTGAAATCTTAATTAGCTAATACTACTAACTTGTTACAGGTGCAAAGGCCACACAACAAATCATTTTGGTAAGTTCGTTTTTTCAGTTTTAGCAGCAATGCAACTCCAGAAAACCAATTTTTTAAACTAATCTTTTTTCAATCTCTGGGAATTAGAGGTTTGTATCTTAAGATCCTAGAGGAGGTTTTTCTGACACAAAACTGTTGGTTAACAGACTGAGGCGACATTCTTAGACATGCTGTTTATGTGATAATCTGGTCTGTTTGGTTGGAGGACAATTCTAGAATCTTCAACACAAGCAACCACTCTTATATATTATTTGGATAGTATAGTGTTCTTCACTTCTTATTTGGATGCAAGTTATAAGGGGGGTTACCTAATCATCTAAAGCTGCATGTTCTAGGTCTTAATTAAATTATGGCAGAAAAAGAAAAGAAAAACATCAAATTGACAATCATCTTTTGATATACATGTAAGATTGATGTTAGGCACAGGCCCTGCAGCATTTGAACCTATATAACCTCTTAAGACACATGATTTCTGTGACAACCACATAAAAGAAAAACTGCAACCAGAAGTTACCTTGAAAATCCGTAATAGTTCGTGTTCTAGTGCAACAAACTCATTTACAGTTAATCAGGCATAATTGATATACATCTACCAGCAGGAGGAAGTACAGAATTCTGATGACACAATGACCATCTAAAACGTTTGAATAATAAAATAACACAACACCAGATTATCTTAAGATTTGCAACAAGATCTTATATGGTTGCCAAATTTTCGCGTGGCAACAATAAATTCACAGACAAAAGTCAGATGAACCAAGCACAAATATAGCTATTATCACCCAGTTAGACTGTTAGAGCCCCCCAAATTACCTAATACTGAAATAAAAGTGCAATAAAAAAGAGTGCCAAATATGTACTGAAAATCAAGTAAAAGATAAAATAAATATATAATAAAACAAGAATTTATTAGTCACCTTCATTTCATATCGCCAATGCCACCTTTCTTGAGCTTCATCATGGGCGACAGGATCTCCAATCAGGGAACAATTACCTCTGTGTTCCTTCTGCTTCTTCCCTGAAGAAGCCTTCTCCAAAGACAGTTCTTTACCAGAATTCGTCTTTGGAGATTGCTTCTTACCTGACTTGTTTTCCCCATTTTCAGTCACAACAATTGAGTTTGTCCTGGGAGACCGTCTCAAGAGCTTCTCATCTGACATTCCTGAAACAGAATTTTCTTCACAAATTTTAACCCTCTTAGAAGGGCATGCATCGTTCGAATCAAAAATCCCACTGGAACAAGATATCACTTCAAAATTCCCATCCCCATCCAATGCCGAGGACCATTTACAAGATTTTATGGGAGACTCGTTGATAACAGCATTTTCATTTGCAAAATCAAAACTTGGAGACATCCTCAACGGCTCCTCCTCAAACACACTTGAGCCATCATCACATTTTACCATCCCAGTTTGACTCTCATTATCTCCATGCCATGGAAGCAATAGCGGTTTGGCTTCAAACTCTCCCGAATCCCCTACTTCAGAGTCAGAAATTGTCAACAAAACAGACTGACAACCACGCTTTTCACAGCATCCCAGTTTAGCATTTGCTGAACTGCATGCTACAGGTGACCCCTTTGATAAGTCCTTACTCGAGCATTCTACTTTCAAACAATTTCTTTCATTCTCTTCGCTAAAACACAAGCATTCATGAGCTAATTACTAACTACCAGCTATAAAATTAAAATTAAAAAAAAAAAGAAACAGTAAAAAGTCGACCAAATAAATTTACTGTGTGATAAAATTATTACTTTACTATGAAGCGCGAGCATTTTTCACTCTGCAGAAAATCAAGAACCCATTGTTAACATTGAAGTAAACACAAGTACGCAATCCATAACAAAAGAAAAAAAAATAACAGACTAAAGAGCGTGCAGAAGAGAAACGACACCTGAACTAAGGCAAACTGTACGTCCAATCGGCCGTTTTGATTTCTTGGTGACCTTGACATCTCGTCAGACACTCTCTTTCTCTTTAAGAAAGTCCTCACTTTACTGACCGCAACCTCCGCGTACCCATTTGCCAGCCTCGGGGACCTCCTCAAGCGCGCTGTATCCGCCACAACAACTGAAGCGTTTCGTTCACTAACAACAATCTCCATGTCCGCACTTGACAGCCTCGGCGACCTCCTCAAAGCTGAAGAATCCAACAAAACTGTTCTGTTGGCGGCAACATTTTGCATGCGCGAATTCCCCACCCTTGAGGACCTCGACGGGATTTTGCGGTCAACAGAAACGTTTCGAGCAGAGCATTTCGTTTTAGAAACGTTTCGGCTGTGCTTTTTCCTCGAAACGCTTTGGGGAGAAGCAGGTGTGGGTTCAAGCCTCGGAGATCGTCTGAGGGAAATGTGAGTTGTTTTGGGTTTGTTAGATTTGGGGGTTTTTGAAGGTACATTGTTGTTTGGTGGAGCTAATCTTGGAGATCTTCTTGAGGTAGAAGTGGATTCGTACACCTGCAAAGGTGTTAATTTTGGTCTTGAATCCGTTGGTGATGATGACGATTTCATTGCATGAGATAAGATTTGAGAGGGGGGTTTGCGATTCTTTTATTTTTAAGGGCGTGTGGAGTGTGGATAGGTAGCAGAGTGTTCGAATCTTCGATTAACTAGAAATAGAGAGTTCTGAAAACAAGAGAGCGTTAATCTCTGACAGACACAGTCTTGGACGGAGCACTAAAGGGATGGACCAAGCGCTTCTCGACAAGACTCCCGGAATTTGAAAAGCAAGTCTCCGCACTGAAGGGGATGGGAATTGATAATTTCACCGCAACCGGGATTTTAAAACAATTTAAATTAGCTTTGAAGCAAGAAAAGTGTTTTCTTTTATTCTATCAAGAAAAAAAAATTTAATTTAAAAATAAAAAAATAATAATAAAATATTTTTATTATTATTATATGTTTTATTTGAGATAATTGATAAAATTAAAATTTTTAATTTTTATTATCTTTTAATTTTTTAATATGTTAAATTTAATTTTATTTATTTATTTTATTCAAAATAATTTATGAAACTGAAAAAAATTTAATTTTTTTTTATTTTTTCATATGTTGGATTTGATTCTCATTCTTTTAGTTGTTATTTATTTTATTTGAATAATTAAGAAATTAGAATTTTTTTAATTTCATCATCTTTTAACTTTTTATCTATCAAATTTAATTCTTATTATTTTAATAAACTTGAAAAAAATAAAACATTAATAAGTTATTTTTCAGCTCATTTTTCATGGCATAGTCAAACACTTAGAACTATTTTCAATATATTTTTCATAACACTATTAAATATTAAAAAATTATCAACTTTGCAGGAACCAATTTTTTATGAAAACTATTTTTCGACAAACAAGCGGGACCTAAGTGTGTATTTGATATTTTGATAGCTTTTACAATTACGATTTGAAAAGATAAGTTTAAAAAAAGTTATAAATTATAGCCTTTTGTAATTAATGTTTCAAAAAAGGGTTTCAACTTTCAAGTAGAATCCATGCAAAAATATGATGTGTGTTAATTAACTAATATTTTCAAAACTATGTTTGGAGTAAATTACAATTTCAATCATACTATTAAATGAACTGTTGAAGGAATAGATTAAATTTTTGATGAATAGTTTAGGTTTAAATAAAACTTTAAAAAATAAAGTTGTGTATAGATATTTTTATTCTCAATCCAGACCCAATCTAAAATTTAATAATATCTTTAAAATTATAAAAACATTACACTTATACCATAGCTATATTATATATAATTATAAATACAAAAATATACTGTGTGTTAATTAATTAAATATTTTCAAAACTTTGATTGAAGTAAAATACAATTTCAATTACTACCAAATGAACTGATGAAGGAATGGATTAGAAATTTTATGAATAGTTTAGTTTTAAATAAAACTTGAAAAAATAAAGTTGTGTATAGATATTGTTATTCTCAATCTAGACCCAATCTAAAATTGAATAATATCTTTAAAATTATATTAAAAAAATTACACTTATACCATAGCTATATTATATATAATTATAAATACAAAAGGATGGAGGTGATGAAAGTGAAATTCACTATTCAAAATAGTATGGATTTCACCATTTATTTCTACAATGCCTATATTGGTTATTCAACTTTATTTATTTATAATTTCATCATTTAAAGTTATATTAACATGTTTTTGCATGTTGAGATTTATTTCACTATGCATGCTCTCATATATAAAAAATATAGATTAATAATTTCATGATAAATTAAAGATAAATGTTATGAAATAGAATTATAGGTTGTAGCTAAAAACATTAAGAGAAGAATGATTAAATTTAACAAAAAAATAAAATAGTTCTTTTTTTCATTTTAGAGTGAAACACTTCAATTTGATCCTTAAAGTTTTAGTTTATGTATTTATCTGGTTCATGATATTTTAAATTTTTATATTTTCATCTTAAACTTTTATTGTTTCATGTTCCAATCTCTAGATGTTGAGATGAGAGAGAAGGTTCTTAGAAAAGATTAAGGAGAGAGAAAGTGCTTGAATGGTGACATTCTAGCTCACAAAAAAAGTTGTTATTAGTGTCAATGCGGTTTTTTTTTTTTTTTTTGTGAGAGAAGTTTAATGAAGATGATGTTGTCCTATAACAATGACTAAAAAAGTAGACAAAGGTTCATGAACTTTTTTATTCATTTATTTTTCTTTTTTTAGTGGTTAAATGGGGATTTAGGGTTAAGAATTGGATTATTGAGGTTTCTATGATGTTTTTTAGATGTTTTTATTTGAAATCAAGTTGAAAATAAGTTTTTATAATTAGAAGTACGATGCATGTTATGAATTGCATAAGACTAGATATTGTATACTTGATCAATGAGTTGAGTAGATTTATCATTAATCAAAGTATGAATTGTTGAAAAATAATAAATAAGACACTCAAATATTTGAGGTACTCATTAAACTATAAGCTACATTGTTATACTAGATACTTGGTGTTATTAGAAAGTTATACTGATGTAAATTGGACATATGATACCAAGGATTTAAAATTCTCTAGTTGATATAATTCAAAATCCATAAGAACCATAATAAAAAATCTCATTTAGTTGTTTTTGGTTAATGGTTAATGGGTTTGATTTGCCAAAATTATGTTTTGCTATATTTTTTCCGAAATGAACTTGGAGTATAATTCAAAACGATGAGAGTTTGTAGCTCATTGCAAGCGGAAATGTGAGACATGCAAGAAAAAATCATGAAAAAACTGGAACGGGTGCACACTACATCCCAAGAAATTGCAATTTCTTTCTTCTTTTTCAAAGAATTTCATTTAAAGGTCAAAATCAGAAACATGACAACCATGGGCTTTGATCCCAGGAACGAAGGAGCCCAGACACAGTCCAGGAGGAAGTGGAGCATGGCTGCAGAAATGCTCATTAGACACAGCACCATGTGTGTATGATAAATGGTTCATCTTCCTTCAATTTCTCTCATTCCAGAATATTAACGGATCTGGTTCTCATGCCTTTCAACCAGCGTTCACAGAACCAAGGGACTTGAAAAAACGAAAAAACAGAGAAACTAGTAGTAACTGGTATCTCATTTACACAAGGGGGTTTTATCTCGTTCACGTTTTTTTAAAAAATAATTCAAAGAAAACTAATGCATCCGTAAGCGGAATATTCAAGTTATTCAGAACACTGTTTAAATTTATTAATCCACAAGTGATACTGTCTTCCATAAGGGCAACTAAATCACTCTCCAGAATACAAGAAAACAAGATGTTCTAGATTTTTTTTTAATGTTTCACGACCCTTCAAAACTAAAAACTAGCCATGGCAAGCAGCAATTTCCTTCCATGCTACGTAAACTGACAAATCGTTGAAATAAAACAATGGACCAAATAACTAGCATATGCACTACCTGGACATTAGTTTGGATGAAACCAAAAAAATAAAATATCGAGCTATTATTGGCTGATACTGTTCGACTAGCAATTCAAATTGGAAATATTGTAGCAGTATCCTTGTTTGTTAGCCAAATGCTCAAAACAAGTTCCAACTGTTGCTACAAAAACTGTTGCTCTAGGCCATGGACATTTTCATCTTCTGTCGAAGTAACTGGCAGCATCTGAAGTTTTAAGTTAACCACAGAAATTAAGCTTCTTCATAACTTTGGCATAGGCTGCAGGTACAGTAGATGGTTGTCTCAGTCGACGTTTTGATTTCTTTGACTGCATTAAACATAAAATTTCTGTCAATCACAAATGAAATCAGCTAATGCCAAATCACACCCCCCTAATAAAAGAAAAACAAACAGTAAGATCTGAACAAGAGGATTTTCTGCTGGTAACTACAACTTTTGGAACTTGGGAGGAGAGCAGTGGGTGGTGGGGGCACCTAGAAATAAGTAAACAGTTGAAGATGTAATCATCTTATTTCTGATTGAGTGAAGTTCAAACCAAAATGAATGCTCATCAACCCCACTTCTCCATTGAGAAAAGAATCCTCAAAATGCCACCTTTCATTGAGTATCATTCCTTAAATTGGGTTAACACAAGAGTACTAGGCAAAACAACTCAAACATAAATGCAACACAAGGGTACTATCATTCCTTAAATTGGATACAGTAAACAGAAGTTAATAAGACATTTGTGCCCGCCATCAATAAAACTCTTCAACATCAAAATGCAAGCGAAAAGGAAATAGAGCTGAGCACATCAGGACCAAAAGAGATCATATATGCAAACAGCCTAGGATTGGAAAATGACACAAAAAAGATGTTCTATTAAAAACATGTGATGAACTAGCATTCTTTATGATGGCAAGATAGAGAAACCAGAGCAACATTGCAAACTTACAGATGAACATCACATATAAATGAAACTGGGCCACCTGAAAATGTATTTTGAGTACTAAAGGAGGCTCCTCCTTATCTCTAAACTTAGAAAGCTAAATAACACGTCCAGTGTAAACTTGATTCATAAGCGGATTGTAGTCAAGCATCACTACAACTTTGTAACAAGCATGACTTGCGAAATGCTAAGTAGAATTAGCATGCACTTTATATAATCAAGAAACCAGCTATATAGTTATCAACTTATGGAAAACATGTAGCTAAAGACCATCTAGTTTCAATAACATGAAAAGGAAAGGAAAATGACAGCATGAAATTACTGAAAGACATACCTTCGAGTGCGCATTGTGATTCTTGCCCTCCCTCCAGCGACGAATAGTCCCATCATTCATTGTCCTGAATCTTTCCTTATAGGACCTGATCAGGACAAAATAAAACCAGTTATTCACAGAAATTTAAATAGCACTTTCATAGAAAGAAAAGAAACCGAATAAAACAGCTTAAACTCACGAGTAAGCCTTCATTTTAATCTTTTTTACTTTGGAGGTGCGTGGAGTCATTGGCTTCCTCCTCTTTTTCCGCTCCCTTGATGAAACATGACGCACTTGCACCAACTGGAACACCACAAAGAAATCTACAATTGCATTAAAAAGAAATTCAAAGTGATTTGGATTTAACATCAAATGGAAAATTCCTGGACTCGTGTTGATTGTTAGGATGGAAAAGGACGGGATCAGAACTCTACATACACTCCTATATAAAATAGAAAGCCGAACTCAAGATAATATAATTACGCTTACGTATCAAAAAATTTCAACTTCTCTATCCATTTTATAAGCGGTTGCTGAGAAGGTAAATGAAAAACTAGCATTTCCAATGTATTAGCTAATAGGCTAGGATGCACAGCATGGCTAGTCAAGTGTTGGAACAAATTTGACATGGGTTCTTCTAATTCTTCTTCAGAACTCAACTCCTTGCCAATAACGACTTTATCATTTTAGACTATAATTCTAAAAGCAATAGTTTTATGTCAATTATTTTGCAAATTCTCAAGATTAAAGAAAATGATTGGCATTTGCTGCAAAATTATTGAATCACATATAGAATGAGGTACATTTAGTAAGACCTGAAACAACAGTTAATGCAAAGATTGAACTACAGGTAACTAAATCAGGATTAAAGATACACATTTCTTTGCGGCACTTCCTCAGTATTCATGCATACAAAAAAGAATCAACAAGCGAATAACCATGCAAAAAACAAAACAAAAGAAGCCCAAAAGCCTTACCGAGTGGGGGAGTTGAGACAGACGCGAAGAGGACAGAGCTGCCACCGAAGGAAGCTGAATTGGTAAAGAAGAAGATGTGTTCAAAAGGGACCCATTAAGATTCCATTTACGGGAAGCAGCGGCGAAATGGAGATGTCGGTGATAAGATTGTGGAGGCGGGTGGAGGAGGCGATGTGAGGAGGAAACAGAGGCTAAAGATCGGAGCTTGGTGCATAATCTCTGCATTTCGAGAAGGAAAATGACGGGCTTTGAATAGATTAGAAGGTAAAACCGTCAGAGGTTTTAATCACTGCTCTTTGGTGGGGTTTTGGTTTGGGGATTGTAGTTAGAGGCTGGGTGTTTGGAGAATGGTTTAACTGGAAGCCTTGCTCGTGGAGACATGTTTGCCTGTATCGAGTTAGGACTGTCCTTGCCCTGGACAATGCGGTGGGGGTGGCTGACTGCCTTCGGCTGTAGATTTTTTTAAAAATAATTTTTGTTTTCAAATATATTAAAATAATATATTTTTTATTTTTTAAAATTTATTTTTAATATCAATACATTAAAATAATTAAAAAAAATATATAAAAAATAACTTTAAGCTTTAAATTTTTTTTTAATAAAAAATATAGTTGGACCGCAATACCAAATAAACCTTCATTAATCTTATAATAGGTTAAATATACCTACAGTTCCTTTACTATAGAAATTACACCAATTAGGTCCTTTTTTATGATAATTTTATTAATGATGTTTCTTTATGATATATTTTGTTATTTTAAGGTTGTGTTTGTTTTTGCAGTTGAATGATGTTTTTGAAGAATTTTGAATTTTTTTCTTCAAATTATATTTTTCGAGTGTTTTTAAATTGTTTTGATATGGTGATATTAAAAATAATTTTTTTTAAAAAAATATTATTTTAATAAATTCTGAGCAACAATCACTTTAAAAAACAATTTTCACCATAATTCTAACAACAAGAAATGTGTTCATTTAAGATGAGAAAAAAAAAGTCTAAAGAAATAAAATTTGATTTTCTAAAATTTCAATAATTAACACAAATAAAAATTATTTTAAAATTTTTTAAGATAAAATTGAAGTGTTAATATACTTTTGATATATTTTTTAACTCCCCTTTCTCTCCTCTTGATGTAATTGCTTATGAGTGCGATCTACTCTAATCATCATTGATGATTTTTTTTTTGTATAGTTGGATTTATTTTATTGAGATTTTTTTATGGTATTATTGGTATCATAATTGTAGCTTTGATAAGCTTATAAGGTCTTTTTTTTTTCTTTTCATTGTAATTTATGCATTTAATAATTCTTTTGAAATGTCGCATTTTCCACATGTTGATTTAAATCGCCTAATTAACATGTACCAAACTGTGGTACTTTACTAATTTTTTTAAACTATGTGATTTTATCAATAATTTTTTTAATTAGTGCTAATTTAAAAAAATTCGACTCTTATGTTGTCAAGAAAAACAAAACAAGCTATGATTTAAACAATAAAATAAAAAATAAACATTGCCCATATTTGGCCACTGATTTAGGGATTTCTTGTCATGATTGTGTGTGTGTTTAAGATTGTATTGGATTGTAATTTTTAAAATAAATTCTGACTTGAAAATATATTATAATAAATTATTTTTAGTTTTTTTATATAAGTATATTAAAATTATTTAAAAGTATTAAAAAAAGTATTAATTTTATATTTTTTTAAAATTAAAAATACTTTTTAAAATATATATAAAAAAAGCAGAAAAACTATCGATCACTATGACGTCTATGGAAATGATGGAAATGCAAGAAAAGATCCATAGGATAGTTCCGAGTCATGCCTCGTTGATGACCAGAAAGAAAGTAACCCTTAAAGACTCGGCTACTGAAGGGACTTTCACAAGGAAACAAAGACTAACGAAAAGGACGCAAATCATGAATCACAAAACGACACGTGCACAACCCCCCAATTCTTCATCCCTGTAAAGCTCCTCCTCCTCCATCAATCCTCACATGCACGCGCGCTCTTCTACCAGTGCCCATCTAGCCTTAAAAAAAAACACATACAGAAGCAATAAAAAGTTGGCCTAAGCATTGAAAAAACTTGTAGGATAGAGAGGAAAGAAAGCAGAAAGAGAACAATAACAGCCTTTACCATTATTCTCAAGCATCCCAACAAGCACATGTACAGGGATCCCATGTTGCCTCGGCAATGTTGGCGTCTCCGCTTTCCCTTCCAGCCCAAAAAAAAACACATCAGGATAAGGTTTCCACTACCTTCCACTTTCCTTTCCAAAAAACAACAAGAATAATAATAAAAAACAATACTTTCTCAACTTTTCTAACTTATTATAATTAGAAACTAGAAAAGCTAACTACAACAGTAAAGGTAAAGTCATATTCTTTCTTCCTGTTTCTTCTACTCCTCTCTTTCCTTCCTTCACCAACACTCGCCCTCTGTTTCTTCCCCTCCATCTCCTTTCTGTCTCTGTTATTCTCTACCATGGCAACTCTTCAGGACATAGGAGTCTCAGCTTTCATAAACATTCTTGGTGCTTTTGCATTCTTGCTGGCTTTTGCTCTACTGAGAATCCAACCCATCAATGACAGAGTTTACTTTCCAAAGTGGTACATTAGCGGAGGAAGGAGCAGCCCAAGAAGGGCTGGTAACTTTGTGGGCAAATTGGTCAACCTCAATATCAAGACTTACCTGACTTTCTTGAACTGGATGCCTCAAGCCTTGAAGATGAGCGAAGCAGAGATTATCAACCATGCTGGTCTTGACTCTGCTGTTTTTTTGAGGATTTACACTCTCGGGTACTTTTTTCATTAAAAACTCTCAATTTTCTTTAGCTTCTTTCACGAGCCTTGTCTGTCTGCCATGGCTTTGTTTTGGTCAATTTGTAGAATGCTCTCAATTTGTCTGACTATGAAAACTAGTAGGTAGAGGAAATTGAAAGTTTTGAAAGTTTATGAGTGACAATGTAAGTTGTTCAAATGAATTGGTGGCAATCTGCGAATTTGGTTTCTTGGAGCTTTATTGGATGTCTATGCAGTGCATATGGTAATCTTGGTATATGTTCATCTTGCTGTTCATTTACCGTGGATTGAGTGAAGAGATGCATGCCTTTCTTTATAAGTTTATTTAGCATATCATTGACACTGACTGATGCTCTTCAATTTCTTTTCTTTTCTTTTCGTTTCCTTGTTTTTTTTTTTTTGAAATGGGTTCGGAAGAACCACGGTCAAGTTTCATTTTGCTGTATTTTCTTCATAACATCAGCTAAGGCTTTGAGAGTCCAAGTTTCAATGATGGCGGATGTTTAACAACTGATATTTTCCGATTCATTTGGCAGCTTAAAGATTTTTGTTCCAATTACAATCCTTGCGCTCATAATTCTCATTCCAGTGAATGTATCCAGTGGAACACTATTCTTTTTAAGGAAAGAATTGGTTATGAGTGACATTGACAAGCTTTCAATATCAAATGTCCGTCCTCGTTCCATAAGGTAAGTTTATGTTTCTTTTAGGTAGAGCCAAATGCACATACTTTGCACTTACTTTTTAGCAAACTTGTTGCTATATAGTCTAATGATGGCTTCTAATTATCTCTTGCTTTATTACGACTTTGAAAATGTACAGTTTAGCATATTCTGAAGACCATTTGCTATCAATTTCAGATTTTTTATCCACATAGCGTTGCAATATGCATTCACTACATGGACTTGCTTCATGCTCTACAAGGAATATGATCATGTCGCATCAATGAGATTGCGTTTCCTGGCTTCACAAAGAAGGCATGCTGAACAGTTCACTGTGAGTTTGACTCAAATTTTTCTTTATTGTTTGAGCGAGAACTTTCTGCATGATATCAATCAAAAGTAAACAACCACATCATCATTTCGTTCCAATCCTCAAATAAATTATACATGGTCCAACTTCACGCTTAGATTCTTCTTTTAGTGAGCTTACTGTTTGTTATTTTTTTATGGTATATTTGACATATGAATAGACATGCTCAAGAAAGAAAAGGAGAAGATGCATCTCATAAGTAAATAAGAGGACAAAAAAAGATGTGATAATCTTGTAAAATTTGAGAAAGTTTACAGAGCTTAATATATTTAGTAGGGTAATGATGTTGTTTTTCTCATGAACTCATTATCTTTTGCAGGTAGTGGTCAGGAATGTTCCGCATGTTTCTGGTCGGTCAGTGTTAGACATAGTGGAACAATTCTTTAAAAAAAACCATCCGAATACTTATCTTTGTCAGCAGGTAACATAGTTTTATTGAGATTAATCTTAACTAATTTATCCATTCTTTTTTTCATAATTTTAATTTGGTTAAAATGAAAATGGTCTTTGTATGGATTTTATGTTTGGAAGATATATGCATGATTTCAAGCTCTCTTAACTAATTTTCCTACTTTTTTTTATAAGAGTAATTTGATTTATATGAAAATAGTCTTTGAATGGATTTTATGGAAAGATGGTACATGCATGATTTATGTGCTTAAACTTTTGTTGGCCTTATAATTTATCAAAGAGAATTGGAATTTCTTTGCAGGCAGTCTATAATGCAAGCAAATTTGCAAAACTTGTGAGAAAAAGAGATAGATTGCGAAATTGGCTCGATTATAACCAGCTTAAGTTTGAAAGACATCCAGACAAAAGGCCCACTCGAAAGGTGAAGTTTGTGTATTTAGACCTGTAATCATAACTTTCTCCTATGTGCGCGCTTGAGCATGCATCATTGCATGTGTATGCATGTGTTTGTCGGGATCATTGGGAGAACCAACAAGTCTTTCATCACCAAACTACCTTGTTTATAATCCAAGTTTCCAAGTGATTGTAAAATTTATTTCTCCATTCATATAGATGACACACGTTAATTACATTTCCATCTATTTTAACAAACCTTTTGTCTTTGTAGCTTGTGAAATGAATTATAGCTCTGTCTGTGGTCAAAATTTAACAATATGAGACATTCCAATTGCCTTGAAAATCAACTTGCGAGATCTATAAACATCAAGTCCATTGATCAAATCGGAGATAGTTAGATACAAAAAGTCATGGAATGCTGCAAACAATGGAAGCCATACACCTTTTGAATTAAACTTGCCTAATCAAAAGTCTGTTGTTCAATTAAAAAAGCACAACGTTGATGATTTGACTTGTTTATTTTTCAGAAAGGATTTCTAGGAATCTGGGGTGAAAGAGTTGATTCTATTGAATACTACAAGCAACAAATAAAGCTATTGGAGAAGAATGTAAGCCAAGAGTTTTATTTGTCTTCAACCTTTCATTATTTTATTCTGTTAAACTTAGCTGTCCTATACTGTCATAGTTTTTAACTTGTTCTACATCTAGTGTTTTACCACTCAAAATTGTTGATAAAAATTGCTTAATGCATGTATTTGATGCCCATATGTTTCAGATGGCATCGGAGCGCCAAAAAATTCTTAAAGACTCAAAATCTATCTTGCCAGTTTCTTTTGTTTCTTTTAATTCACGCTGGGGGGCAGCTGTTTGTGCACAAACACAACAAAGCAAGAACCCAACATTATGGCTGACAAATTGGGCTCCAGAACCTCGCGATATCTATTGGCGTAATTTGGCTATACCATTCGTGTCACTGACTGTTCGAAAGCTTATAATATCTTTGTCAGTGTTTGCTTTGGTGTTTTTCTACATGATACCTATAGCTTTTGTGCAATCCCTTGCAAATTTAGAGGGTCTTGAGAAAGTTGCTCCTTTCCTTAGGCCGGTCATAGAACTGTAAGTGGTGTAATTGTTTCTTCATTTTGTGAGTTGTCTTGTTTCATGTTAGATTGCATTGAAGCTTTGCAGATGTAACTTTCTCTTATTTTTAACATTGTCGAATCTCTTTTAACATATTTAAAGAATTTATATTTAGTCTTTGCTTATTGTTCTTATCATTATTTCATTATCTGTGCACTTTTCTTTGAATTATCCATGCCTCGTTAGTATTTGAACATACTGTCGACAATTTAACTTGATGATTTGGGTCTTTACATCTCTACTGTGTTATAGAGGATTTGGGGATCATTAATATATTTTGTTATGTTTACTACTCATTTCTATATACATGAAATTAAATGACATTTTAATTATGCATCCATTTATATGCCTTTCAAGATTTGGAGTACAAATAAGGTAGTATCTTGACCTCACTAAAAATCTAATTTTGCACAGGAAATTCATCAAGTCATTCCTACAGGGTTTCCTTCCTGGTCTTGCACTTAAAATCTTTTTGTATATACTACCAGCGGTTTTGATGATAATGTCAAAAATCGAGGGATATATTGCACATTCAACTTTGGAGCGAAGAGCAGCAGCAAAGTATTATTACTTTATGTTAGTGAATGTATTCTTGGGGAGCATAATAGCTGGAACGGCATTCGAGCAGCTGGATGCTTTCCTTCACCAATCACCAACCCAGTAAATTCTATACCTCTATGATTTTAGCTTTTGTAGTTTCTATATTTGAACAATTTGTTATAGGTTGTGGATACTTTGGATGAGCTAGTAATTTTTTGATTTAAGTTTGGTTGATACTTCTCCAAAAATCACCTATGTGATCAGCATATGCATAATCTTAATAAAAACCCAACTGAATTTAATTGATAAAATTTTATATTTGGAAATGCTGACTGTGATGGGGTAAGTGCATATATTGAAATTGAGTTGTAGGTTTAACCTTCTACCTTAAACATTGACAAGTACCAATTATGCTAAGCAAAAATGTGGAACATAATATATCAACGTAATTGTATCACAACTAGTTCTGTTATGCAACATAAGAGATAACAGGCATATGGTTTTATGTCTCCTAATGTAATATTATCATATTCTTAAATTGTATCATGCAAAGCAAGCATATATTTCAAAGTTTTTACTCATTGCTCTCCAATCTTTATCTCTGTCTGTTCCATTCATGGTTTTATAAGAAATTAATGTACTGCAGGATTCCTAGAACTATTGGGGTTTCCATACCAATGAAGGCTACCTTTTTCATTACATATATAATGGTTGATGGATGGGCTGGTATTGCTGGAGAGATTCTCAGATTGAAGCCATTGATCATATTTCATCTTAAGAACATGTTTTTGGTAAAGACTGAAAGAGACAGAGAAAAGGCCATGAATCCTGGTAGTGTAGATTTCCCAGAGACTCTCCCAAGCCTCCAACTATACTTTCTTTTGGGAATCGTATATGCTGTGGTTACTCCAATACTGCTTCCCTTTATTCTAGTATTCTTTGCTTTCGCATACTTGGTTTACCGTCATCAGGTCAGTATATTCAGGATGCTTGATTACTTATTTATTTATTTATTTTACCTTTATACTATGTTTATTAGCATTACGTTACTTGCTGGCATCTGAAAGTAGATTAAGCATTATCTTTG
Source organism: Populus trichocarpa (assembly GCF_000002775.5). Classification (NCBI taxonomy): domain Eukaryota; kingdom Viridiplantae; phylum Streptophyta; class Magnoliopsida; order Malpighiales; family Salicaceae; genus Populus; species Populus trichocarpa. Next base: position 12,501,552 of record NC_037287.2, on the reverse strand, counting down.
AATTGACCCGAACACATTTGCTTTGGGATTTTAGATTGGCCAAGGTTTGGAACCCATAACCATTTGATGCTTGCGATTGTAAATATGATGTTCTAGAAAGCCAGCGATTTTGGTATTATCTAAAATCCTATGGTTGGATTTGAGTCTTAGAAATAAACAACTAGGTTAATTAAGGTGTCTCAACTTGTTCCCATTGTGGTTTAAGTGGCGTGGAATGTTTCTCTATTTGCTTGGTAATTCTTTCCCTGGTAATTCTTTCCCCTACAAGTTTAAATAGTCAGTATCTGTCGATTTATGGAGTCCACACAACAACTTTTTTAGATTTACTTCAAACTTTGACTCTTTGGTGTTTGATATTATTGCTGTTGTACTCCTAAGATACCCTTTCAATGTTTTCTAAACATTAGTTTTACTGCTGGTTTGTATTTCTACTTAATGTTGCAGATAATCAATGTCTACAATCAACAATACGAGAGTGCTGCTGCATTTTGGCCACATGTTCACAGCCGTATAATTGCAAGTTTATTGATATCTCAACTTTTACTTTTGGGCTTGCTTAGTACAAAAAAAGCAGCCAATTCCACTCCTTTGTTAGTTATCTTGCCCATATTGACATTATCTTTCCACAAGTTCTGTAAGAGTCGCTTCGAACCTGCATTTAGGAGGTACCCTCTTGAGGTAAGTTTTGTACTTTGCAAGAGAAGAGATTTTTGAAAGTTTCATTAAATTAAATGAAATCATTTTTTTTATTTCAGATTTAAATTTGTCATTTGAAAAGAGGCATGGAATATGTTTGTTTTCAAATACTGATCCAACTGTTTCTTCTTGGCACTACTTCAGGAAGCCATGGAGAAAGACATATTAGATCGAACTACAGAATCTGATATAAACTTGAAAGCATACTTGGCTGATGCATATTTGCACCCAATTTTCCACTCATTTGAGGAAGAAGAGTTAGTTGAGGTTGAGGTTAAGGTTGAAAGAAACAAATCGCATACTGCAAGTGATCCAACCACCGAAATCAACCCCCCCTCTCCACCACATCAAGTCAACCATCCTTTTTCCCCACCGCATTACATGTATCATCCTTCTTCTCCACCTCAGCATGTCTATGAGCCTTCCTCTCCATCCCATTATGCCTATCATTACGAAAATGATATCTACCATCCTCCCTCTCCACCCCATTATGCCTATCATTATGAAAACGAGCCTTGATATTATGGAGGTACTAATCTACAAGTTCAACTGCTAACCCTTTTTTGTTTTTATTTTTCTCCAAATTTCTAATTTCCACGGTTTCATTTAGAATGTATAGCTTTGTTCCCATTGTAATTATTGGTTTGTCAATGTAATCACTAATAGCTTATGGTGTTTTCCTGAAATATGACTGGAAATTCCACAATGCTATATGTTTAACTCTTGAGAAATGGCAGTTATAATAATTGTGTAGGGAAGGCATATAAAGCTAAAGCTGTTTCTTATTTGTTTATGTATTCATTTATTAGGGTTATCCTTCTGCAAAGCTGTCTGTTGTAGCATGTGTGATTGTTCTGTTGTGAAATGTTATGCGAGGCAATGGCCAAAATGAGAAGGCACTGAAGGTCGAGTGAGACTTGGGGGCCAACGTTTGGTTCCAGCATCCCAAACTATCATGCACATGCGTGCTTGCAAATAGTCAGTAGTTCTTCCGATACCTAGAATACGATATTCCCTCTTTTCCGTGCTCAGCAAGTTTCACTTGTCTAAACACTTCAGTTACATGATAATTCAGTGTTGCTAGAGCATTTGTAGCTTAATTGATGGCATCTTTTTAAAGGGAAGATAATAAGTCCGGATGTCAGCCCCAAATTATGCTAGAGATTTAGGTAGTGTTTTATCTCTATGAAGTAATTGTTTTTTAAAGTGTTTTTTTATTATAAAAATACATTAAAATAATATTTTTTTATTTTAAAAATTTATTTTTAATATTAATATATGATCTAAAAATATATAAAATAATGATTTAAAATAATAAAATTATAATTTTTAAAAAACGTGATTTTCACCTAAAAAAAAAAACAAACAATACGTTATTGCTTGGAACTGAGAACATGCTTTTAACTTCAAATTCGTATTTTGGGGGTTCAAAATTTTCCAGTTCTTGAACATTTGTTTTCGGCATTAATCTGATTAATTCGATATCCCTTCAATCCCAACATTTTTTTTTTTAATTTCTTCTGGTTGTAGCCAAAAGAATCCACACTTTTGTTTAATTTCCCACTATATCTTTCATGCAGATCACCTTCTCATCTATCAACACACACAATCATTTTCACGTCATTATAGATAAACAAACCATCATTGACTGACCATCTAAAACTGTCTTTGTCATATGAATCTCCACGAAAGTGAAGGCTTTCATGATTGCAAACTAAATTCATGAAAATTAATACTTAAAGTAACTAATTTATTCTCGAAGCTAAAATACTTCAGATTGGCAAAGATTATTTTCCTTTAATATTCATGTAGAGCATGGATATGGGCAGCATGAGTCTCAAACCTATAAACACTTCTATCCTACGGTTGTAAGATTGACATTGATTAAGTATTCATTGGCATTGCAAGTATATTTAATTTTAATATATTTACAATTTATATTTAATTTAATTACCATTAAATGTTATATTTTGGTGCAATTATAATTTAAGTTGTTATGCAGGAAGAGACCACCATTTACTATCGTACACATAGGCGGATATGACTACATGAGCGAGTCCAGCTATATGTGTTTCAAGCTGATTTTTTGTATGTTAGTTGTCTTGATCATATTAAGCTTGATCACGACTTGATCTATGTATTGATTGAGCGATGAAGACGTGAGACACACGTTCCATTTTAGGCATGAAAAGATGACACCGACATTAAAGGACGTGACAATTTTGCTTGAATTATGTATTGATGAATGGACAATCACATCAACTGGTGTTCGTAATAAGATTATGTTATACGAGTGATTATTTAGATTAGCACCCCCTCTTTTTGAATTGAAAGGGGTAACACACGTTTTAAGTGGATTGATGAGACATTTTCGACACCATCATATGATGGTGACGATGAGTTATTGATGAGGTACAAAATCAATTATGATTTAAATGTATTGATTATTTGTTATGATTGCGTTGATTATTATAAAGATTTTAATTTGTTTGTAGGTATATCAGATCATATATACTTCATCTATTTGGTAATGTGTTACTCACTGACCTCACAGGGAGATATGTTTTTTTGCTTTATTTGACGCTCCTGAAAATTTTCGATGTTATCCACACATATAACTAGAGATTTGCTATATTGGCATCCTTGTATAGATATTTATGTCTTACATGTATGAAAGGGGCCAAACAGGTCGGGGAATGTTTGCTACTTCTACACGTATGAATCAAAAAAATCTAAATAACTATTTAGATTTGGATGTTTACATGCACAACAAAATTAACAAAATATTTTTATTTAATAACAATTATGGTCGTGAGAATATCTCCATACGGGAAGACCTTAAATATCAAGAAGATATGACAGTTCAAACAATAGGGGTTACACTTCATCTCTCACCAGGATGCATATACTGCAATGTTATTTTTGCAATTATACACATTTATATTGTGTTCTTGAAACTTTGAAAAATAAAATGAAACTGACATATTTTTTTATGCTAAGAGGTGTGCTCGACGAGTTTTTGAAAATAATCCAGCATATATGCTAATATTTTATTGGAGCGAGCTCGACATGCAATATACTATTCAAGTATTTTTTGAACTATACACTAAATAAAATAATTAACTGCATCAAATTATTGTTGTTTGATATTTATTTAACTTATAATCTACATATCATTTGGACGACTTACTTGGAATAAAGATTGGTTGTTGCTTCAGTTGTTTGCACCTACGAGATGGATATATAGATAGTAGTGGTCTCGTTGATATGTTTTGATATGGTTGAGTTACATTGTTCGGATAGGGTAATGCGACAGTTCGACTATAGACAACACGTTCCAGTTGATATCAATACAAGTGATGCTTTGCATGTCATTACTCATAAGGGTAAAAATGATGATTATGACTGGTTTCACAGTGAGATGCACATATAAATGAGATATTTACGGAGATTCATCCAATAATTACTGATGAGAAGTATATGATTTAGTACACAAGTATAACACGATGAATCATTACTCCGGATCTCAAGCAAGTTCCTCTACTTGGATATATACAATATGAGTAACAAGCCTAGTGGATTCAACATCATGTAAGTAATAAAGTCTTTTATAAGTAATATATGTTAACTATTGAGTTTTACATATTTATCTTTTAATTTAACATTAATGTTTTATTAATATTAGGTTGACTTCTTGTTACGGGAGGATCAAGAGATCAAATCTCATCTTCATAGTATTGATGAAGAAAGCGAAGTTCATACCATAGAGTCCAAGTGGTTAAATTTTTATCGTACTGGACTTGAAACCCTTAGAGAAAGGCTAATTCTTGATGATGTTGTGACAAAAAATGAGGCCACTTAGACAGAAGTAAGAGCTGGATCCAGTCATGCTACTAATGAGCTCAGATCATCTAATTGACGACATTAACATAGATAAATAGATGAGTTATATCTGTATATATTAAGATTACTTGAATATTGTATTATTAAGTTATTATATTTTTTTTTTGCATATATATATATATATATGTTTTTTTTTTTGCATTCCCGGACCCACTTGTAATTATGAAATATGAGCATATATTGAGTTTAATTAAAATTTATTGATTACGGTTATTGTATATTTTTGCAATTTTTTTAAGCGGAATAAAATTTTAGGTATAGTTCTTATATAGATGAAACTATTCAAATTTTGATAAAATTTTAAATATTTTAACTTTTTAAAATTATAAAATAAATAAAATTTCAAATTAATAAAAACACTTATTTTATAATTTTTTTGAAGCTTAAAACATAAAAATAATCTAAAATCTTATAATAGCCAAAACATTAAATGTTTTTATTTAAATATCATGATTGAAAAATATGATTTTTCTAGAATTATGATATCATGAAACTATGCTATTTAATCTAAACTTTTCGTATTTAATTATATTTTGGGTGACAAGTGACCGTTTATCCAAAACATAGCACCTTTTTTGTGTTAACACTCTGGTGACCTGTCTTGTCCCTTGTTTGATCTCCCTGACCTCTGTACTTATAAATAGCGCCAGCAAATTACTAACACCCATTTCAATTATCACTCGACAGAACCCCGGATGGAGAAACTCACTGCCACCGCCTCAAAAACAACACTCCCAGAGTGGTACTCACCAGAAACAGGAATTTATAGCAGCAAACACCCTCCTATACCCTTACCTGCAGACCCATTTCTTGATGTTGTTTCTTTCATTTTTTCACACCATAACCACAATGGCCTTACGGCTCTTATTGATTCCTCTTCTGGGTTTTCAATCTCTTACTCAAAGATTCTACCATTGGTGAAATCCGTTGCCTCTGGTCTTAGTAACATGGGCATTAAACAAGGTGATGTTGTTTTGCTTTTGTTGCCGAATTCCATTCACTTTCCCATTGTTTTCCTCGGCGTGTTGTATCTTGGTGGCATTGTCAGTACCATGAATCCACTTAGTAGTGAACTAGAAGTCAAGCAGAGAATTGTTGATTGTAATGCATGTATTGCTTTTGTTGAACTAGAAAAAGTTTGTAAATTTCAGCCACTGGGGATTCCTGTGATTGGTGTACCAGAAAATGTAAATTTTGATGAGAAAAGTAATGACTTTGAAGCTTTCTATATGCTAGTTTATAGTAAGGGTGATGTGGGTGTAAAGCCAGTGATTAGGCAGCAAGATACAGCAGCAATAATGTATTCTTCAGGTACTACTGCTGCTAGTAAAGGGGTTGTTCTAACACATAGGAATTTTATATCCATGGTTGAGCTTTTTGTTAAATTTGAGGCTTCACAGTACGAGTATTCGAGTACGGATAATGTGTATTTAGCTGTTTTGCCAATGTTTCATATATATGGGCTGTCGCTTTTTGTTGTGGGATTACTGTCACTGGGGTCTAGCATTGTTGTAATGAGGAAATTTGATGTCAGTGAGATGGTGAAGGTGATTGATAGGTATGGAGTAACTCATTTTCCAGTTGTTCCGCCAATACTGACTGCGTTGACAAGGACTGCAAAAGGTGTTTGTGGAAATAGCTTGAAGTGTTTGAAGCTGGTTTCATGTGGAGCGGCTCCTTTGTTTGGCAAAACCATACAGGATTTTGTGGAGGTTCTTCCGCATGTTGATTTCATTCAGGTATATGGATCCAAATTCGAAAGACTCCTTAGACTAGAAGCTTGACTTAGTTATTCCATTGTAGTCCCCAAGTAAGTTTTTCTGTTTTTCCTTTTTCTAGGCTGCAAATTGAGTAATTGTTCTGTCTGGAACAGACGGCTTTGTTAGCTTGCATATGAGCTGCCCTTGGAAATTTTGGAGTTTTTTTCCGTGGTTAGAAATTAAGTTCTTTATAATTTTTTGGTTGAGTTCTTCAATAATTGAGGCATTAGTATTTATAATAAGGGTTGCATTTTGACTGGCTTTGTTTTTATAGTCATGCTAGCTTCTTTGATTTTCAGAATTTTCGAGCTATGAAATTGGTTTATTTACAGGGATATGGCCTGACTGAGTCAACGGCTGTAGGAACCCGTGGCCTCAACACTGAAAAATTCCAAAAATATTCTTCCATCGGACTTTTGGCTCCAAATATTGAAGCTAAAGTGGTGGATTGGATTACTGGAGCTTTATTGCCTCCTGGGGGAAGTGGTGAGCTTTGGATTCGGGGACCTGGAGTTATGAAAGGTGATAAATTTTACACCCTTTTTAATCGCTTCAAGTTCTTGCGATGCCAGAAATGCATATAATTATGTCCTACGACTGGAAAACAAATTAAACGCTACTCTTTATTCTCATTACCAGAACTCTGCTAGTTTGGTTTCTGTTGCTCATTTTGGTTCATTATTTTCATGTTAAACCCCAAGAAGTATCTGTCTTCATTGCTAGTGCTAGAAAATTTCAAGTTTAACTCCTCAATGGACATTATATCGTTTTTCTTCTTAGGATATTTGATGATGTCATCTATCACAGTGGGCTTAGCCTTTTATTTGCACCCAAGTTCTTAGCCTTTTATTTTTGCTTAGAAAGGAAAACAGTTCTTCAAAAACCGTGCCCCATCGACTTTCAATTAAAAGTAGCCCATGCTACAACAGTTTATTCATGCACTGTTCTCCTTTGATGATTAAAAAAACCTGTCAATTTTCATTTGCGGCCTTGGCAATCATCTTAATCAGTTCAGCAACCTCAGCCCGCGCCCCCCCCCCCCCCCAAAAAAAAAAAAAAAAAAGAGAAAAAGAGAAAAGAAAAGGAACCTCTTGCTGTGATCACCTAGCCGCTCCTCCCCATTTTGTTGCAAAACAAAGCGTGGCGTTTCTCTTTGCATTTTTCCTGAAAATGTTCTAAGTAAATTTGGTTACATCCCTGCAAATTTTCAGAGTATTTAAACGGTGGAGAGGCAACTGCATTGACCATTGACAAAGATGGTTGGCTACATACCGGGGATGTTGTTTATGCTGATCATGATGGGTACTTATATGTAGTTGACCGCTTGAAAGAGATTATCAAGTACAAGGGCTTTCAGGTACAGATTACCATTCCATATCATACAACTTCCTAACGTTTGGAACTAAATAAATGTTGATAGACATAATTTGATATGATTGCAGTTTGTTGATTTGTATGTGACAATTTTGTCTCTTCTGCAGATTGCTCCTGCTGATTTAGAGGCTGTATTGATTTCCCATTGTGAGATACTTGATGCTGCTGTAATACCGTAAGTATGATGAGTTGAAAGCTCACAGCAATGTTTACTGCAGTAACAGTTGTAGAGATTAGTGTTATCCAAAAATTTCTAGGTGAAATGGCTGACATGTTTAGCATTTAAACATCCATATAAATCAGTCATGGACAGTCTTGAAACATAGTTACAGCTTCAGATTGTTGATATCCAAAGAGAACTGTTATAGCATATGTTACTACTAATTGTACTCATATTAGTCATTATCTCAGTCTCTACATGTCCCCTGATTGCTTCGCCTGAATTTCATCAACTATAAATATGAACACATCATCATGATTTTTCAGTGTCGTCGATAAAGAATGTGGAGAGATACCAGTAGCGTTTGTAGTCAAGAGGCAGGGAAGCATGCTAACACAGGAAGCTATTATCAACTATGTGGCCGAGCAGGTAGTTTATTCTGACCTAATGGACTTCTTTGAACTCATGCACATACATTTACCCAGATTCTCATAATCATGGCTCACAAAGATGAACATACGAGAGATATCGAAACGGCAGCTGTGCATGCTGGAATTTTGGCTCTGTCCTTGATGGCCAACACTGAAGGTTAAATATATTTTCTTGTCAGGTCGCACCTTATAAGAAGGTTAGGAAGGTGATCTTTACACAATCAATCCCAAAGTCTGCAGCTGGAAAGATACTCCGGAGGGAGCTCAAGTGCTCCCTGACTTCTAAACTGTAATGTGTCCTCTTTACGTGAAGACCAGATTAGTTACAGCACTGAAATTCAGTATAGCATCGGGGTCTCAAATTTTGATCATAGTAATTAGAAAGAAAGAGTCCATTTGGCATGGCTTTTTACAAATTTCATTGAGTTGTTTTTCAAGCTCTCGACTAAGAAAAACCATACCCATGTTCGGTTTGAAATAGTCAGAGACTTGAACCAGAAAGTTATTTTTAAATTCAAGTCAGAATTTTTTTATTTAAACTTTTAGCTTATTGATCCTAACTCGCACCATCTGTATCCTTCAAGGAGAGAAAAAATGTTTTCTGTCTATTTTTGTCAAGAGAACTTCAAACTTAAATTATTTTCATCGAAAAATAACGACTCAAGTCACCCTTGTTTTTTTAAAACTTTGAATTAATTTTTTTTTATTTTTTTTAAATCATTTAGCTGTGATGATGTTAACAAAAATAAATTTTAAAAATAGAAGAAGTATCAAGCAGGGAAGAGGAAAAATCCAAGGGAAAAAAGGGCAGTACTCTGACGATCTTTTTTCATCAAACAATTCTTATCTCCTTTTCTCAATCCAACCATGAACCACCTGCAATATAGTGGTGACAGTGGTGGTTGTTGTCGTTTATTTGAGTCCATAAATATGTGGAAGAGAAAATGGAAAACGTGCAATTTTAGATTATTTATATGTATTTTGAAAATTAATAAAAGCTTCCGGTCATATTGATTTTGCAAGTAAAAAAAAGGGGCCGGGGAGTTGATCAAGAGAAGGAAACTGCATGGAAGGTTCCTTCAAACCGTGCTCGTTTGGAGATGGTAGATTTGTAGCTTATTGCTCACACACCTTCCCCTGGCATCTCAGCCAGGAGGTATAATAATTTCCTTCCCTAATTATTCACCCACTCATTTCAGGGTTTTTTTTTAATACAACAAACTTAATTGTTGAAAACCCCTGTCTCTATCCCTGATAATGAATTATAATTATGGATGCATCTTGATTGTCTGGGAATGAAAACGTAGTAGAGGTTGAAGTTTATGCTTAGAATCTATATATAAAAAAAAAAATACATGAAAAAAACAAGTTTTTATTTATGCGATTAGTACGTCATCTTAATTTTTACTGTATTTCGAAACACATTCTAAGCAATCCTCCCAGAGACGCTACAAGCCTATGAAAAATTCCCGGGAAAAACCCGTAGTATTCGTTATAGGAAAAGAGGGAGCCAATCTCATCTTCTTAGAAACCAACCTTGTTTTATGTCCATACAAAAAAAAAAAAAAAAAAAAAAACCCACCCTTTGGGGACCCCTCCACGGAGAAAAAGAAAAACAAAAGGAAAAATAAGAGCTCTCCTTCAAACTCTTCCCATGGCTACTCCTTTAGTCGCTCATTCCGTTCAGCTCTGTCATCACCACTCAAAACAATATTCTTTCAAATCACAATCACGTGTCAATAGGGATATCGGTACAAAAACACTACTTGGTGTTTACAATGGATTCCACAATGTATATAACCAATCTTATTTTCATAAGCCTTGGGCACCCATTAGAGTTCTTGAGCCTAATTCAAGGTTCTTGCAAATGGGTCCTCAAGAAACCTGCTCTAGTCGAGGAATTTCCAAGAAATCTATGAGCTCAGAAGGCAGTACCAGTACTAGCTCTTCATCTATTTCTCAACAGGTTAGTATAAAGGTTTTACTGTTTTTCTTTTTTGCACTCCTTTTTATTTTTTTTTATGCTTTCCTGTTTTGTATGATTTCTACTAATTGGTATTGAGTTGTTGCATTTAATTAAGCTGATTCAACTATTTGATTTACCTCCTTTTTATATTGATTGCATAAGGTGATTGGGATCTTGCATTTGCTTGTTTCACTTGGGATTATCCTTGCAATGGATAAGTTGTTGAAAAAGGCATTTGTGGCTGCTGCTATCAAGTTTCCAAGTGCTCTGTTTGGCATGTTCTGCATATTCTCAGTTTTAGTCATTCTTGATATAACTATTCCGGCTGCTGCAACAAGCTTAATGAACTTCTTTCAGCCAGCACTGTTATTCATTCAGAGATGGCTTCCGTTGTTCTACGTTCCATCATTGGTTGTTTTGCCTCTCTCTGTTAAAGATATCCCTGCTGCATCAGGTGTCAAGATTTGCTTCATCACAGGTAAAACGAAGCTTTTTGTTGATTCATTGCTTTTCACTCTCTAAATCTTTAATATAGTTGGCTTGATGAATAAAATGTCACTATGAATTTGTGATAATCACACATAATTAATGTTATCTATTGAAATCACAGAAATTACTGCAAGCTCAAAAGCCAAGATAACATAGCATCTCCTTCATTCTCCTTATGTTTCAAGTTTTTTGTTGACCATTTCATTATTCATATCTCCGATTCCAATGGCCACCATTTTTTTTCTCACTTTGGTCATTATTCATATACCATCCAGTCAGCATTCCCATGTTTACTTCCATTTTGGTGGGACTATTTTTCAAGTTGTGTTTTGCAATTGTAATAAATAATAATAATAATGATGATACAAATGCTTTCTAATAACTGCAGCTGGAGGGTGGTTGGCGTCACTTTGTGTGGCGGGTTTTACAGCTATTGCTGTGAGAAAAATGGTGAAGACAGAAATGACTGATGCTGAGCCTATGGCGAAACCCTCTCCTTTTTCTCCATTGGAAATATGGGCTTGGAGTGGGGTCTTCCTTGTATCATTTGTTGTCGCATTATTATATAGAACGGCATTAGGGACTGCAGCCAGAACATGCCTTCCTTTCCTACTAGCGTCCACCGTGCTAGGCTATATGGTTGGTTCTGGGTAAAATCTCAGTTTCCTCAGATTAGCAACCTCTGTGTTGACAATTGTTTTCCAGACCAAATTGACGAGGAATGGAATTGTTGCACACATTCATTATAATTGTAGCCCAGTTAAAAAATCATGGCTTTACTCTTCTGGTTTTCAGGTTACCATCTGGTGTTAAGAAGGTTTTCCATCCCATTATTTGTTGTGCACTATCTGCAGATTTGGCAGCGTTGGCCTTTGGGTTCCTTTCCCAATCTGGACTCGATCCCGTTCTAGGTACCACTTTTCAAAGTGTTTGCTGTCTTCATTTAGTTCACTCATTTTCTGATGTGGAGCAACAACAAATGACAACAATTGTTACTACAAAATGCCTGTATTATTTTGTTCCACAAGCCATCTCTTGCTTTTCCTTTCTATCATATGTGTTAGTTTCCATTATGTATTATGTTTCCTTCTGATACATGTAGTGTTAGTAGAGAACAAAACCTGGAGGGGCCATTTCAGGCAGTTTCCATTGACAAACTTAGGTAGTGTTTGGTATTCCGAACAAAGATGGACCGGATATGACAATATTTTTTGTGAAGTTGTTTTGTGTACTTTTGAATAGTACAAAAATCAATTTTTATCTTGTCCAAAGCTGTTCTAGTAGAGAAAATTGTCTCATTAGAAGGGGTAGAACAACCTTGTCTAGTTCCTTGCAGAAGAGTTAACTTAGGTTGATCCGAATCAGCATAAAATAAAAATAGTTATTGTTATAGTTATAGTTTTAAACTTGACTAGAGAGTTGACTCAGGGCAAAGTTTGGGTTACGGATTAGGTTGACTATTGACTCAAGTCAATGTAAGGATAAAAATGTTTATTATCGTAGTTTTAAAACTTGACTTAGGGTCGAACCGGGGCAAAGCCCCGATCACGGGTCGGGTTGACTATTGATCTAGGTCAATGTAAGGATAAAATTATTGTTATCATAGCTTTAAAACCTGACTAGGGGGTTGACCCGGGTCACGGGTTGGTTGACCATTGAGCCGAGTCAACGTAAAGATAAAAATGATTATTATCACAGTTTTAAAACCTGATTTAGGAGTTGACCTGGGATAAGACCTAAGTCACAGGTTGAGATGATTATTGAACAAGGTCAATGTAAAGATAAAAGTGTTTATTATTATAGTTTTAAAGTCTAACTAGGAGGTCAACTCGGGTAAAGTCCCTGTCACAGGTTTGGTTAACCATTGACCCAGGTCAATATAAAGATAAAAGTAGCTTGAGTTACAAGTCGGGTTGACCATTGATCTGAGTTAATGTAAGGATAAAAATAGTTATTATCATAGTATTAAAACTCGACTAGGAGATCGACCTGAGGTAAGACCCATGTCACGGGTCGAGATGGTCAACTTGTTTTGACCCAAGATAACGTAAGAGTAAGAATAATTATTATCAAAATTTTAAAATCCGACTCGAGGTTCAGCTTGAGTCATGGGTTGGGAGGGTTAACGTAAGAATAAAAATGATTATTATTATAATTTTAAAACTCAATTTAAAGGTCGATCCGGGGCAAGGCCTGAGTTATGGGTTGAGATGGTCAGCTTGGGTTGACTTAGGTCAATATATAGATAAAAATAGTTATTATCATAATTTTAAAACCTAACTTGGGGGTCGACCTGGGGCAAGGTTTGAGTCTTAAGATGAGAGGGTCAACCTAAGTTGACAAAATATTTTGTTTTTTAAAAAAATCAAAACAATTTTGTTTTATAAAAAAAAATAAAAAAAGTCAAAAGGATTTCTTAGCCTTGTTTTATCTTGGGTCGCAAGTCGACCTGATTTTTTAACCGAGTAGGGTCGGATCAATTGTTTCTTTATTTTTTCTCAAACTTAGATTAGTCCAATTCTTGTGTCAGTCGGGTCTCATCCGGTATCTACCAAACACGAAATAAAATAAATTGTCTAGTTCAATTCAAAGCACACTAAATACAAAAACAAAACAATTATTTGTCGAGTCCAATTAATATTGTCTAGCATACCAAACACTACCCTACCACTCATAGCCTTTGTGCAAAATGTTGAGGGACCTCGAACGTTTTATTTATTGCATCACTTGTGCTAATACTGTTTTGTCAATGATAAAAAAGATGGTTATTTATGATCTAATGATGAACACTTCTATAATTCAAAACTGAAGTTAACTGATATATAGTTTTACAAATATTTTGGACAACATTTTTTAAATTTCAGGGATGAAAATCTTAAAGTTCAAAAGCCGTTTTGATCTAGTTTCTGTTGGAATTCAAATCACATACCATGTGAACTCCCTCTTTTTTCCTCCATCCTTCTCTATGGTCACATTTTTTTCATTAAGTTTTTTCATATCTATTTTTAAGCTCATTTTCTGTACTTCCTCATTGTAGTTATGGTAATTTTCTTCCAATGCACACAGGATATTACCTTACAAAAGTTTCATCTAATCCTGGAGCTGGTGATGTGTTAATGGGATTCTTGGGACCTGTCATTCTTTCTTTTGCCTTCTCAATGTTCAAGCAGCGAAAGGTAACTTCTTTTCTCACAATCCATGCCAACAGGTCGGGTTCATTTTGTATTAAGTGGATATGTTTCATCTGTGCTGTTACTCAGGAAGGACTAGCGGTTCCTTTTATTTAATTGTAACTATTTGGTGTTGCCAACCAAACTATCTGGTGTTGCCAACCAAACTATCTGCTATACATTATTTTTTTTCATTTGGTAATGGAAGACGATGCGTTTGAAATTCAGAGTAGAGAATAAGCAATGAAAAACCTCAAAATATTTAGACCTTGCAAGAATCTAGGAATCTAGAATATTGCATCTACCTTTATATGAATTTATCCTCAGTAGTATTCTATGTATGCTTTGTCATTACATGGTTTGTTGTCCTCGATTCAGAATAATAAAAATTTGTCATCAGATGATGCTCTTAACTTACTGGTCCTTTTGTCATGGCAATGTGAGTTTATATACTCTGGTGTTTCTGCAGCTTGTTAAGAGACATGCAGCTGAGATTTTCACGTCCGTCATTGTTGCAACACTATTTTCATTGTATTCAACGGCTCTCGTGGGACGTCTAGTTGGGTTAGAACCAACGTTGACTGTATCCATTATTCCCAGATGTATAACCGTGGCATTAGCCCTCAGCATTGTGTCATTCTTTGAAGGTATAGTAATGTTCAGAAGCCAGCTGGAAGCAGGGAATTCCATAAATGGGCATCCACTAGTGATGCTAAAATTAAATTTTGACATATCAAACACCGTTATTCTGAGATGAATTCATTTCCAATTTACTTAACGACTTTGGTCAGTTAGAACACAATGTACTGCAGATGATTGGTGTGACTCATTACCATTTTTAATCGAATTAATTTTACATATTGGTTGTAGGTGCCAATTCATCTCTCACAGCTGCTGTAGTTGTTGTAACTGGTCTCATTGGAGCAAATTTTGTACAAGCAGTGCTCGATAAATTAAATTTTCGTGATCCCATTGCTCGAGGAATAGCAACTGCTTCCAGGTTTGTGGTTTACCAAAGACAAATCAGTACGAACTCAAGCACTAAACAATCTTTGCAAGCATAGACCCTTCCCTTTCTTTAGTAAATATAATGATGTGTCATATCAGCTACAAGCAACTATCTTTCTCATAGCTCACCTGTATAGTTTTCTTTCAGGGGACTGCAACAAAAATGCATCTGGGACCAATACTTTGTACTAACAAAATGCTTGCTGTTGGCCAGAAACTGGAAACTGAATCTCCTGGGGAACTTAAAACTGGTTAATAATTAAGCTATTTAATATGTAGAAAATTCTGAATGTCACTGAGATTCTTATTGCTGAATCTTATAAAAATCAAAATCATTTTAGAATTGGACTAGTCAATGAAAGGAGATCTGTGTTTTTCTGTTTTGGTTGAATATTTTAGTCATTTTGGTTATAGCATATAAAAACAAAACCGTGGATTGAAAATAAGAAGAAAGATAGGATGCTCGAACTTTGCTCACTGAATTGGACTTGATGCACAATCTTGAGTTATGCTTTAAAAACCTTACCCAAGTTTGTTTGTGACTTCGGTTATAGTCGCAGCTTGTGATGCTCAGATAAGCTCAGTTTACCTGTTCTGTTCAAGAGTGTACAACCTGACATGCTCAGTCCTGAGTATTATATTCATATCCTACTTTAGTTTTCCTGTGTGAAGATTTTGCAAAGTTTTGTAGGAACTGTGTCCCATTACTGCATTTATGCTTATCCTTCTTAATTGTTTCAGTGCTCATGGACTGGGAACTGCAGCATTGTCAGCCAAGGAACCTGAGGCACTTCCATTTTGTGCCATTGCTTATGCTCTCACTGGTATATTTGGTTCATTGTTTTGTTCAGTTCCTGCAGTTAGGCAAAGCTTACTTGCAATAATTGGCTGAAAGATTGGGCAGCTTTTGGTTATTGGTGGCCAGACACACTTTTGATTGATTATCCTTGTCCACCCACAGCATGATTTTTAGCAAGTACACAGTGCTAATAGCCAACCTTGTATTATTGATTACAGTCAATTATGTATAGAAGTTGACATCATCCTTCTGCAAAAACTCCTCACCTCCTTTAAATTCCTTTAAATTATGAATAGTGAACTGATTGTCTTCTTGTTAGAAGGCGGTCAGCTGGCTGAAAAGCAAAAGCTAAAGGTCAAAGGTAAATTATCTATTCTACACCTTGAGAGGGTGGAAAATCCAGTGGATACCAAAGAAGCCACTGTTGCTCAGAAAGAAAATCTCCATCATTTGACCTTGAATTGGAGAAAATATGGTGAATCTGAATCACAAGAACATGCTGAACAGGCACTTGAATCTCTTGAACCTCATCCAAATCCTAAGCAGTTGAAGATAGAAGGATATAAAAGCATTCATTTTCCACATTGGATCTGAGAGCCAATCCTACTTGATAATTTGGTTTCTGTTGAGCTATCTGATTGGGATAATTGTGATAGATCCTCCACTACCAGGGATGTTACATGCCTTAAGGAATCTAACATTTTCTAGAATTAACAAAGTGGAGTACCTAGAGAAAGAATCTCATTGTGGAGGGGCAATGAGAAGATTTCCATCCCTGCAAACACTCAAAATTGAATATTTGCCAAGGCTGGAAAGGTTTTCAAGAGATAACGAAAGAGAATTGCTCCCAAATCTCACTAAGTTGACAGTCTCTGATTGCTACAAATTATCATCGCTGCCATTGTCACTTGTTTCACTTAGAAAGGTAGATACATGGCATTGCAATGAGGATTTATTGGATTCAGTTTCATAACTTAGCACCCTCACTTCCCTTGTGCTAGGATACTTGGATGAGGTGACATCCTTTCCGCATGGGATGCTGCAAAACCTTACTGCTCTTCAAAAATCACAAATTCTACACCTCACTTCCCTCCAGCGGCTGATATTAGTCAATTCCTTGAGCTGGCTGCTTTGCCAGATACTGTTGAACACATTATCTCCCTCAAGGATTTGTGCTTAGATGGGCTTGATAAGTTAAAAATCTTGCCATGGTTCACTTCAGTGCACTGCAGTATCTAAAAATAGTTGGCTGTCCCAGCTTGGCATCATTGCCAAAAGTCCTTAGGAAACCTGACATCACTACGAGCTTCAAAAATCTTCTGGGGTTGCCCAAAAGCTGACATCTCTTCCAAAAAGCATCAGGATCTCACCAACCTTAAATATTTGAGTATTTCATTCTGCCCTGACCTAATGAAACATGGTGAGAAGCAAACAGGAGAGGACTGGTGTACAAGAATTGGGTGGCCCACATTCAAGACCTTGATTTGCACTGCTAGCTATCATTATAGCTGTGACTTGTGGGTCATACTGTGACTGCAGCCTGCAGGGGTATATATGTCAAAGAACATTATTTTATTTATGTATTTATTTGGATAAAATTAGCATTTGTTTTATGGTAGAAAGATCGAATTCCTCGTGAGATTTTAATGCGCCATTTGCTAGTAAATGATGATTATGCACTTTCTTTTTTATTAAAAAAATATAAAAAAACCACGCAAGGCCTCGACCAGTCCATGCACCCAAGACCATTATTTTTTTTTGACGACAAATTTAAATGGTATTTTGTGAAATAAATATTTAGTCAAACGTTAAAATACTCTATGACACACTAGTACCGGAGGGAATATAAATAGAAACAAATGTTAACACATAAAATCATGCAAACATAATTTGCAAGGATGAAATTGAAAAGAAACTAAGTGCAATGACCAATCTGTACAATGTTAAATTTTCAGGGACCAAGAAAGGAAAAAATTGATTATGAACAGTTGGGTTAACATGTTAATGTGAGAAAACAAACAGTAAGGCAACAGCGAGTCTCGGTTTTCTTTGAGTCTACAGTGTTAGTGTCAGTGTTAAACAGTCTTCAAGTCAACTTTATGAGTAATCTGTTTTTCAGAGCTTGAACTCCACTGCATGGTGGCAACATTGCTCTTCCTTTTTAGGTACTGTACTTTATTTTCCTTTATGAAGTAATTTGGGGTTCGCATGATGTTTCTGTCTTGAAAATTCTTGCCTTGGGGTCACTATGGTGCATATCCTAATATTCTCTGTAGGAGCTTCAGTCAATGCGTTTTTCTCTGCTCATTCAGGAATATTGGGCTCCTTTGCTCATTCTGTTCTGTCTTTTCTAGCAGTGAACTTGTAAGTTATTTATGAAATTGAATCTGTTTTCGCATATGCTGTGATTTATTCTAGAAATGAGTAGGTATTTCTTTTTAGATTTTCATTGTAAAACATCACAGTGAAATAAGATTTGTGCGGTGCAATATATCCTCAGACTGTTCAGAATTCTGCACTTCCTACCGTACTAATTCCACATGCTTTTCCATAATTAGTTTGGCTGGTCTGGTTTAGAATTTTACTTGATGGTTTTGATGATGAGGGAATGAATTCTGGCCTGAATTAGCCAGCTTTTCTTGATGCTATTCTATTTGTTCCCTATCCTTCAGCAACATCTATGTATGGATTATAAGTGGAATTTGGGCTGACATAGATGTCAATTGCAGTTGAGCGCCGGGATTTTGATTTGCCCGAGCTACCTCCTGACGCACATGTGTTAATCCAGTGGTTATGAAGATGGGGACATACTCTTGAAACCATGTGATACCAGAAGCAAGCACAGCGGCATCAGTTTCACATTTTTCCTGGTTTTATCCCGGACGGTTCTTCTCTGCACCGAAAACAAATTCAGGTCCTGACAGAACTCAGAAGGATACACAACCAGGTGTTCCAGTTGCTTCCATCCGTTCAATATCTCCAGCTGAGCTAGCTAAGAGAAACAACTCACGAACTAAGCCCAGAAAGGCTAGGAAACAGAAGTCTGCTGACAAGAATTCTAATCAAATTCCACCCAAGGTTTTGGGGCCAAAGCAACCCGAGAAGAAATCTTCCAAGAAGACGAACGGAAAAATCAGACCTGAATCAAAACGTGAGGAAAAGAATCTTGATATCGATATTGGCAAAACAAAGTTCGATTTATCCGGGGTTCCTTCTCCATTTTGATCTTGTACAGGTATGCCAAGAGTTTGTTACAAATGGGGTGCTGGTGGATGGCAATCCTTGTGTTGCACGAATAGCATATCTGAGCACCCTCTTCCCATGAGTTCATTAGGCCTGGTGTTCGCATGGCTAAGAGGAAAATGAGCAATGGAGCATATGTGAAACTTATTCTGAAACTGTCAGCCGAAGGTTACGATCTTTCTCATCATCTTGACTTGAAGGACCACTGGGCTAGACATGGCACTAACAAGTTTGTTACAATCGAAAAGAGATCTGGAATGTTGGAAGCTAAATTGCCAGCATACCTAATTCCCAACCTTCCACGGGTAAGTCGTGGAGTGTTGTTATATCAAAAAGAGATCTTGATTTCCTCGACCTTTTCCTTTTGATCTGATATAATAAGCTAAACGCAAGATGGCGATGGAAGTGAATGTCATTTCTCTGCCTAATGATGTCATTTTCGTTTTATTTCCAACAACTCGTAACTTTACATGATAATTGAAGCCCATCCTACACCCTCGGTTTCCCAAAGAGATTTTGGCAGTGTCTTTAACTCCCTTCAAAATCTGCTAAATTGAATCTGACACAAGGGAAAACCGGTTTGGATAAGGCCTTTTGCTTCTCTTTGCTTGTGGGATCGAATTTGTTTGTTTCTCTTTTGCAACCCTTACATAAGAACATTAATGCTGTCCTTTCAGAGCTTCAAAGTAGAACATGCTTCTCGCCATAACTTATTTCATTAAGCTTTCTTTCCAGCTTAAAATGCTTCATAGTTACAAGAAAGGATTTGATGATTTGCTCTTTCACTTAATCTCCCTGAATAGGCAATCGTGTTAAAGGTGGCTCTGCATTCGATTGCTTCCCTACAGAAACGCAACAACGTATAAATGCTGTCTCTGAAAAGGCAATCATGCCCTACAGAGATTCGATTGTCGAATCTCAACCAAGAAGACTTTTTTTTACTGTCTTGGGAAATCAAACTAAATCAGTATACACACTCAAAAAGAGAAGGCCAATGTTACTTGCAAACTTTACGCCATGTCACTGGACTTCCTGTTCTCTTACATTTCCTTTGCACATTGAAGGGGAAAGATAAAAATCATGCATTTTAATTAGGCCATTCATGTTCCAAGAAGAAAATAGAGCACAAGCAAATCGCCAATGTTAGTGGCTAAATAGGTGATGCAAGAAGGAAAAAGTGGTGCAGGAACTTGAGAGAAAACAATGCCAAAAGGTTCTGATCTTCTATGAAGTTTCTGAAATGAATTTCATCTGTTTTTGATTCTCTATATTATACAGATCTCCATAGAAATATAACACCAAATAGATACAGAGTGTTCTCAACATCTCATTCTTATGAGGACCGACCTATCACTGAACTGAAGCACAAGAGGACGTTGAAAAAGAGAAACTCAAAGAGGGTTTTGAGAATGAGTGCCTTGTTCAATATGTAAATTAGGCTTTTGTGGCTTCAACTGGGGTTTTGGCCCTGCTGGCAACAATTTGCTCGAAGAGGTCTCTTATTTTCAATCCGACGATTGTTTGGAAGAGACCTGTTCCGTTGTTGCTGCCGGGGAAATCAGCATGCTTCAACATCTGCTGGGTGACTTCTCCATAGAACTTGGTAGAGATGTTACTTAGATGGCTTTCGACATAGATGAGCTCATCTAATCTGTCAAATTGCCCATCCATTTCCAGTACAGACACCTGAGAACGAACAAAACAAAACAGAGTATAAGTAACAAAAATATTAAACTGTAGAAATTGAGCTCATTGTTTTCTCAGACCAAAGAAAGAATCTATGGATCCCTTCCTGCATCATTATAACTAAAAAATCAATTCCGAAAGATTCTTACTTCTCCAGCATATTCTTAAACAGGTCAAATCTAAAGCATATTTAGAACTTTAGACCAGATACCTCATGGCCGTAGTAAGCGTCGGGCCCATAGGAGAATTTGATGCCAGGGTAAGAGCAGGTGAGCTTCCTACCACACGGGATCCATGAAATAGAAGAGCCTTCATCAAACAAGTAGACAGGGCTGAAAAATTCCACCCCTTCTTTCATGATCAGCTTAACTCTTAAAACCTTCCCCTCGTTGTCGTCCGGAATGAGTTGGGTTGGCAGCACTTCAATGACAGCATCAGCATATTGCTTTTGTGGATCTGCAAAGTGAGAAAAAAATTGAAATAATCATGCATTTGGATAGACATTTTAGGCTGATAAACAAGCAGATGTATATTAACAATTGGTAATATAATCTTTTACGAGTTTGAAGGAACTACCAATATAAGCATCAAAATCCGGCTTGCGTGCTTCAATACTAGCTTTAATGCTTTCAAGACTGTGTCCTCGCTCAGCCATATCCCTCTACAATCAGTACGACATCTTTAGCTCACAAGAAATGGATAAATGGTGGCCACTGATATAAAGAAGTTGGAAAGATGGATTTATAGAGGTAGTTACCTGAATTTTCCATGCAAATTTAACCTCGTTGCTAATGTCCAAGTAGATACTGAAGTCCAAGAGGTCCCTCACACGTTGGTCATACCTACATGTTTGTATAGATGGTGACAATCAGTCCAAGCTCTTGCAAACAGATCTTACTCAATAGATTGTAATATATTGCATCACTCTTTCCTGTGCACATTCTGGTTTTGTCTGGTATAATAGCCCTATATTGTTTTGGACGGATGAGCCCTTCATCGACAAAGACAGAAAGGTTAATAGTATTTGTTTTCTTTAAGGTTAGGTATCTTTTGGATCATTTTTCATAAGATTAAATCCCTCTTCAATTGAATCTTAAGCAAGTCATTCACGTACAACTTGATTCATTCATCTAAAAATTTATTTCACCATTCTCCCCTTGAATTCAATCTCTCTACAATAGTCTGCATACAAGGAGTGGGGCTATGGTGCAGGCCCAAGCTAGCTTGGGCAGTATAGAGTTCCAATTCCTCAGCGTTGTAATTAAGATAGAGGATCACTTAACATATACTATATCGAAATGAACAAACATAAATGATAAAACATATACTATCTCAGGATCAACGATCCATTTATCCTCAGATCACTTTGTTGAAAAAACAAAAATATCCTCAAAACATGTGGTATTCTTATTTTCTCCAGGTATGCTTTTTTGCTTGAAAAATTGATCCGTATTTAATATGTGATACATTGTGTCTTTATGCCTTCATGTATAAATATTATACGATACATTAAGTTTTCTGGAAAAAAATGATTAATTAATTACAGATGCAGAAAATAACAAATTCAGTTGATGGAATCCTCGGCTTCATTAAAAACTGGGGGGGGAAAGTGAAAGATGATTCCGAGATTTCACCAACACGTGTGTGGTAAAGAGGGAGTGAGGGAAAGAAAGAAAGACAGAGACAGACAGGCAGACAGAAAGAAAGACAGTTAAGCATATGCATTATCATAAAAAATACAAGTAAAGAAAGGAAATTCGAAGCTGTAGTCTTACTTACATTGGATGCAAACCTTCAATGACAAGAATCTTAGGAGGCTTAATAAGCTCAGGAGGATCCAAGAGACCTGTAACATGATTGTAAATTGGTTTCTCAACAGCAGTCCCATCTTTGATAGCCTTTACTTGCTCGTACATGAGATCAAAGTTGTTGGCTCTTGGATCAAGCGCAGTGACACCCTTCTCTTTCCTTCCAGTCCTATCAAGTGAGTGATAATCGTCTAAACATATTACAGTTGTAGTGTCGCTTATGAGTGTGTTCGAGTCAGGATTGCCACCTCTTGGTGGCTCTGCTGCACCTCCAAAAACACTTGTTAACCTCCTCATGAAGGTACTCTTACCACACCCAGAGTCTGCTGCTAGGCCAATCACAACAGTTTGTGTGTCAGCTGAGCAGGTTATCACAGCACTGCTAGCCCTCTTGGTTGTTTTCTTGTTAGTGCTATAGAACACCACATGTCTTTGGTTAAACCCCAAGTGGGTTTTTGTTGGGGTGGAGATTGAGCAAGTTGAATTGAGGGACTGCGTAGTGTATACCGTGCAAACTGCCATTTCCTTAGCTTGAGAGCGGAAGAGATGGTGGTGAGCTGAGTTCTGATCTTTTCAGCTAGTTTTGAAAGGGTGGCATGTAATGGATTTGTGGACGCTTTTCCTTTGATTATATCAAAGGAAAAGTTTGGAAAACAAATGAGTGGAGGAAAAGGTTGAAGAAAAGAAAAACAGATAGCAGTTTGTATGGGAAAGAAAAAACTGTTTTGGCTGGTGATGGGATGCTGACGTGTCTTGTTTATGTTTTTCTGTGACTACCCCTTGTTTTTGACAAAGCCGGAGGTAATACTAAGGCAGGGATAGAGGGGGACATGGACGGGAATAATTTAATGTCCATGAGTAAGATTGTCATTTGGAATTGTTTATAGTTCCGAAAACTATACCAGATATTTGTAGTCTACTGAACATGTTGATGAGGTGATGGCATTTGCGATAAACAAAGGCATGGAGAAGCTTGGTGGTCATTTCTTGCAGTTTGGATATTTGCCATGCCACGTGGCATCAGGGTGGTGGATGGTTGAAGATGAGGGTTTTGGGGTGTGGACTGGAGGAGATATGGAGCCAATACATAGCACGGAATTTAGTCTCGGAATGTACTTTTATGCCTGGAAGAGTGAGGCCGAGGGAAATAACAATAAAAGACGAAATATAGTTCTATTGTTATTGCTAGCAATGCTTCGGACCACATTCTTCAAAACACTCACTTGAAAAAGACGACAAGAAAATAAGGAAAAACTTCGAACTTTAACAGTCTCGAGTTCACTATTTCAAACGAATTTCTTTCGAACCCCCGAGGAAAATAGTAACTTTTTTAGCCGAGTCCCGAGAGCTTGTCAAGCTTCAGAGATTATTTTTCTGTGAATTAATTCATGAAAGATTACTGCGTAAATGCTTTTGTAGTTAACTATTACTATGTTGCTTCTTCCATGAGATACTGGAATCACATGTAGATTCTTGAACAACCTTGGAGCGGCTGCTTCCTCGTTTTTTAAACTAGTTTTTTTTTCAAATCTTGAAAAATAAAAAACATTATTTTAAAACACAACGCAACGCACTTTATCATAAACAATTAACGATCCCAGTCAATCAGAAGCAAAAACGAAGTTCTCATCCCTGTCGGCGGATCCGTGTTGCGACAACTGATACTTTTGTTGGAGGCTGGTTCATGACAGACCCAACTAAAATAAATGTCTAGAAACACACTGCAGGCGTGTGCTAAGCCCATTGGATGGATTATTTTAACTGCTGATTTCCCCAACAGGAACGCACAGGCAATATCCACGTCTCTTCTGACAACTTGCTCACTGGGCTTCAACGCAACTCACAACACCATGGGCTGCTATTCCCACTTTGCCATTCCGGCAATCCAGCCTTCCCGCAGCTAGCATACCATTATCAAAACAACCAACTAAAATGGAACCCTGTTTCAACTCATTCAGGAGGCACGCGCCCTGTAATTTCACTAGTGCTATTGGCTTATTTATCAAAACAAGAGACATTTCTTCTTTCCATATTGACGCTGAACACAATATATCAGTAATTTTTGGAATATAATGCTCCCTGGGTTTGGAATATGTTACTCACATATAAAAAAAAGAAAAAAAAAAAAAAGAAGAAGAAATGAACATATATATAATGATAGAAAGAGGAATCTACCAAACCACCCAGAGAAGTGAGAAGCAGCAACACTTGAAAAACTGTATCCGAGTTCCAACCCTACATTATCTCTCACTTGTTCCCCCTGAAGTACATATAGATTTTCTGCAGAGGGAGAAAAGGAGAGCAGGAATCCAAGGTCACAAAAAAAAAGAAAACGATATAGAAAAGGGGTATGGTTGCTTTAAATCCAACTCTCAGCACATGCGGGACAAATATTCTACTGGGGCTGGGGAGATAACAGTAAACAAATGCTGACTTTAGTAAAGATGAAGAATCTTACCTGAAGGACCCACAAGCTGAGAAGTGACTCTAAGCAAAACAGGCCAAACCCTACTAAGTAGAAAATCTGCACAGAAGAGCATTATTTCAAGACAGTGTTTTGACACTTGTGAATGGAAGAATGAAAACAATCTGATATCATATCAGAAACAAAATATATCATACACCATGACTGGATCATCTCCATGCATATCATGTCTTGATGATCTTTAAGGAAAGATCATAGGATGCAAAATATATTAAGAAGAAGAAAAACACAACAGTTAATTAGGTATAATCCATCATTTGCCTCCAATACCTATACCACTGGTAATTGATTACACCAATACAAGATCATAACTTTTTACACTGCTTCCTGGAATTACTTCCACATAAGAGTTGATGCTTTTAAGCATTTATCACAGCGCAGTAACACATCCTTAGTTCTTTGGCACTTTAGGAAGGAAAACACCTTCAATTGCTTCTCTCATAATTCATTTTACCTTAGATATATGCCCATTTAACATCACATACTCAAGGGGGAGTATCAATGCATCATCCATCCATCCATCCATCCATCCATCTCTTCTACTTCAGTCATTTAAGGTTAATAGGTAAAAACCAAAAGGGCCTAGAACTTCTAAAAAATTACCCATGAGAGAAGTTGAACCAGATCAGCTAGCTCTCAGGTAAAAATTACTATAAATACTGACAACCAAGGATGGAGAAATAAGAGAACTAAGCCAATTTGCAATTTCTCCAATCCATAAGGAGGCCCCAAGGGACTTGGTGCACAAACAGGTAATTTTTAACTATTGAAGCATCCCTTCTTCAACACCTGATTGGCATTCTTGTAAAAATTAGACAAAAAATTCTATTAAGATGCTTTAGCTTCTCAAGACATAAACACAGCACTCTGTCAAATATATGGAGAAGGATGGTAAATTTACTGAAATGATAAATTAAAAGTGTCATAAATATTTTGAGGGTCAGGAATCATAATAGTGGAAAGAGAAATTCTATCACACACTTGTCGTGTTGTGGGCTAAAGAGATTATGTACGAGCAAAATTTGACATTCCAGAAGACAAAGTGCCTCCCAATACTCGGAAATGTTCATGGCGAGTTGTTTGTAAAACAAATAAAATAAATGAGAGATGCCAAGACTGTTGAACTTACCCCAACCAACACATGGTCAGAGAAGACATCAACTGCTGGAAGGATGCCCCTGCAATTGATAACAATGTTCAAAGCTTAGCATTCAGAACAAAAGTTGTGATATCAAAATCAATATTGTAAGAAAGCTCGTCAATTTAAATTTTATATTCTAAACTAAGTGTGATAGCATGGCATGAAATCAAATTTGAGAACTACAAGAACTTACGTCAAAGACTTCCCATGGAAGACAATTGGAGGAGCAATAGCAGCAAATATACAGAAACCAATATGAATCTGGGCACCAAATTCATAAATCAGTTGGTTTAAAAAAATACAATAATTACAATGATGAATTATATAGTCATGGTTGGTAGTTGAAACTAACCAGGTAGAACACGAAAAACCAGCTAAACTTCAATGCGCTATCCGTCCTGCAAGTTTAAAAACAAAGGAACATTTTAACAACCATGAGAACACCAATCCCTTAATCTTTAGTTCAATTATACATGAAGCAACCATGTGTTTACTTACCACCAGTACACTGTTGTAATCAATGTAGAAAATTTTGATGTTTTGACTCAGTTAAACTCAAGAGTTCACTTTAAGAATTAAGTGGATAATTACTCAAGTTTTCAGCTTATAGTAAGTTTGCAATTCTGTTTTCTCCTCAAATACAAAAACAGATTTAAAAAGTTGGTTTGGCAGCCATGAGCGCCTTATCCAAATTCTGGAAAGCTTCAAATCAAATAAATATGAAGGCATTAACAAATACTTGCCTCATTGCTCGATAGAGAGGTCTGTACCATAAGACATATGAAAGTGGACATCCCATCAGCGCATAGATTATGGCAAGGAAAAAGATTTTGACACCTGCATACCATGAATCGTGGGAGATAACTCAAATTGCATTACAGCTCTTAGACAAATTGTTGCTAATGTGATTAGGAGAAGAGCTTACCTCCGCCTCTAATCCAACACACTGTCACAGCAATTACATTGAAGACAAGACAAAGGACAATACCTGAAATCAGGGCACCCAAAGAAGATTAAGATTTGCTGCTTAATAGTAAGTGAGAAACTCATAAAAGAAAAACAAGAATTTAGCGGTAAGTTTGCATAGAAAAAGAAATGGTACAAGTAATTTTCACTAGAGTTGTATCCATTTCCTTGATATAAAATGACAAATCATAATAAATAGATTTGAAGATAAGAAGAGCAGAAGATACAGAAACAGGAAAAGCAGCCCATATTTGCATAGAAAAAGAAATGACACGGGTAATTTTCATTATTAAATTTAACTTGAGGTAAAGACTGAATTATATGTTCACATGAAAAACTGGTTAAATCCACGATCACAGATAGAATAAGTTAGTGAACCATTACCGAAATATTTATTGCAAAGGAAGGAGATCAACCAAGAATCTGAATTTAAACATTAAACCTTCACCAAAACATTTCACAGAGTCCTCCCACACCTTTCTAATTGACATCTATAACAATTTATCCCCAATTTATGGTTTCCCAGAGAAAAAAAATCTAATACAGGATTGTGCTAACAATATTCTGCATGAAAACACAGTAAAGAAAATTTTGACAAAGGTGCTGCAGAAGCATTGTACCAAGTAAGTCTATAATGGAGCAAAGACAAGTAGGAAAACAAGATATGGAAGCACAAAGATAAATGGGAGATCTAGAAAGATACTATGAATCCTCTAATATCAATGGTGCAGGTTGACAATAAAGCTCCAGGTGATAAAGTGACTTGCTTGATTTTAGTGTTAGGTTAGAACACATTGAAACAGTAAGGGACTACAATAGACTAATTCAAGTGAAGAAATCAATTGATCTAAACTAAGACCCAAAATCCAATCACAAAAACTTCTTAAGCTAAACTGCTTCATTTGATTTTCGTAATCATATTTAGTTTCTCGTCTTCAGATTTAGCAGCTACTCATAAAACATCTTGTGATTCTATATACAAAATGTTCTAACAAGCGCAGCAACTATATTTAAGAATGATTTTAGGTGCATAACTCCACATTATAATATTTAAAAACAAACCCAGCACTAAAACTTCAAAAGGTGCTCCTCCCAATCTCATCCATGAAATTGAAATCCCCAGTTCATCTTTCTATCTATAAACATTAAAGTTATTTCAGTAAACAATAGCACTGTTTGAAGGGCAAAGCAACAGGGTAGGGACGTGTTCTCATGCATAACCGTAGAGACTAGGTTTCCTCATCCACAAACCCCCGAGGCAAAGCAAGTCTTTAAAACTGAAATGGAAGGTTAAAGAACTACAAGGTAGGGAAAGTAAAGCAGGAAATCAAGGACTCTGCACAAAGGACAAAAAGAGAGACGGAGAAAGGCAGTTGGTGTTAATCAAATGCTATATGAGAAATGCACCAATGCTTCTACAGAATACAGTCCCTAATATTATGAATTTGCTTGCCATTCCATTACATTAGAATAGAAAATCTGTGGTGTAACTTGGCTGAAGAACCAAATGCTGACCTACCCTAGAGTCAACTGAAAACAATATCTCTGTTGGTTTGAATAGCATCAAAAGTTACTTGGACTCAAAGAAGAAAGCATGCGATCAAATTTGCAACATAGGAAATTTCAAAAAAAAGATTGATAACACAAAACGATCTCCTACCTAACCAACTGGCAAAAGCCAAATACTGTATCCTTTGGGCATGGATAGGTATTTCATTTGCTATATCATGATGGATGATAGGGAAAAAAGGTGGCCAATTTTTATCATTCGGGGTAATGCCAGCTGAAATACCATGTAAAATGGAAAAGAAAAATTGAGTTAGCAATAAACATTCTACAAATCCATAAATATACGATTTTAGAAGCAAAAAAATTTGTAGGTTGTAGTCCTTGCTTTTAGCAACAGCATCTTCCCTCCTTTTGATTTCCTGATGATGAAAAAGTCATGAGTAAAACCTCTGACCGAGCTTAAAATCAATGTATACTATTTCTTACTATATGAGACATGAATAAAAGCAGGTTTAGAAAAATAAGCAACTCAAAATCAGTTAGGAATCCATGCTCAATTATACACGATAGGAAGCCATGTTTTAGAATAACATAAACCAAGTACTGCACTTGCATATAGAAGTATTTAACCATGGGATGAAAAAGATAACCTTTTCCCTCCTTTTAAGATCTGCTTCCCAAGATGCGAGGTCTTTCCCCTTTTTCTTTGAATCCTGCACATTCAATACAGAAATCATACAGTTCAAAAATCAGCCAACTCAAGTGTACTTGTAAGCAGGGAAACCACAAATTTCATTACATTCATTGTATCAAGTGGAATGTCAACTGTTGCATCATTGTGCCCAAATCCCATAGCTTCATGTCCCAAAGGAGGAATGCGTGCCTTTGATGCCGGAGCAACCGCGCCCTTCTGTAAAAACCCCAAGCAAGTAACACCATGAACCACAATAAACCAAATTGGCAGGAAAAAAATATAAATTAAAAGAAAGATAATGGCATCATACACTAATTTTTTTTCAGAACCAGTTCCATGATCCAAAATTTAACCAGGGTTGAACTTCAGCTAATTTCAAAATCTGAAAGCTTGCGAGTGCATATTTGACTACTTTAACAGAACCCAGTTAACAATTGATGGTCAAACCAGGGTTGACTAGTCTTTGACTAAGCCTGACTTCACCCATGTTGCAACAATTGGGCCCCATAACTTGCCTACTTCCTAACCTATTATTCTCATCAAATAAGTTTTACTCTACTCGCAATTTAGTCAACAATTAGTCCACTCTGATAACAATTTAACATTCACAACCGACCAGCAATCACACCAAGGCTTTCTTTTTCAATTAAGCAAAAAACATTAAATGTTCGATTACACAGTTCAGTGTATAACATAATTTAAAATTGAAAAATAAATAAATAAATCGAACAAAATGTGTACTTGCTCCCTTCCATCATTTAAACAAAGAAAAGTTTTCATATCAGATCCAGACAAATAAACAAGAATTGCCCAAACTACCCTCGCATAAATCGAAATATAGCAAAACTAAACCACTTAAAAACGAGGAGGAAGTAGATCTGGAAAGGGGCCGAAACGAGAAAACAAGGAAAGGAAGGAAAATTACCGAGAAGGGATTCACTTCTTCTTCTTCATCGAATGGGTTAGGGTCGCTGTTGTATCGGCTCATATTTCTTGACCTCTTTCAGATCCCTAATTTGCCAAACAGGACGTTTGATTTTTGGAGAGAGAAAGTGGCTTTGCGTGTGTTTTTTCTGAGAGAAAAACACACTCGCTGTTCAGAAATATAGTGGTGTTCAGAACTTCAGATGCTTCTTAAAAAGTGATAAACACACTTTCGTTATTTTTCTTTTATTTTATTTTCGTTTTCTTTTTAAAATAATATAAGTTATTTTTTAAAGTATTTTTATTTAAAATATATAAAAATTATTTTTTTTTATTTTAAAAAATTATTTTTAACATCAATACATTAAAAAAAAATTTTAAATACTAAAAACAAATTAATTTTAAAAAACAAATTCAAAAAATCATTTCAACTTTGATAATTAGGGGTGAGCAAAAAAACCAAAAAACCGATTAAACCGAAAAAAATAATCAAAAAAACTGAATCGTGAAAAAAAACCGATTAGAATTTTGAAAAAAACCAACTGGTTCGGTTCGGTTTCGGTTTTATAAGCCTAAAACCGAAAAAATCAAACCGAACCCAAACCGGAAAAAAACCAAGCCAAACCGGTTTGAACCGGTTTTTTTCCCAAAATAACCAAAACTGGTCGGTTTGAACCGATTTCGGTTTTTTTCAAAAAAAACTGATTTGGTTATTTTTTTTGATAAAAATCGAATCAGATCGAAAATAATCACCCCTAGTGATAACAAACATGACCATTTTTAAAATCATTTGGTTTTTAAAAAAAAAATTAAAAAAAATTTACATAATTTTGATTTAATAAATACTAATACCATATATAATTGAAATAAACCGGCCAAATTAAAAATGGTTCATAATTATTATAATTTTAGGTGAAAAAATATTCAATGATTATTATTGAAAAATAATTCAATTTATGTCCTTGATTTTTTCTTAAGTTATCAGCTTGGTTTAAAAATTAAATAAATAAATTATTTATGACTATCAAAGTTTATATAAAATTATTTTAAATTCAAACTTATTTATTTAATAAACATTGAAACTTGTTCATAAAAAATATATTGAGAAATCTTAAAATATTATAAATTAATTAAATAATACACAAGCAAAGCAATTGATATGAGTAAACATTAATTAATAATTGATAGGCTAGAGCAGGATTGCTTAGTGTAGAAACGTGGACTCAATTGAAACGTTGTATGTAAAAAGACTAAATTGTAAATAATGACTCATCATGCGCTAAATCTTTGCCCAAGTTTTCCTGCACTCACGGGTTCAAACCTACCGGAATTTCACAAATTAATATCATAACTATTATTTTCAAAAACTCTTAATATTTTTTTTTCTTTTTCTTTTTTTTCTGTTCGAGAATGTGGTTGCAGTTGCTTTTTAAAGTATTTTTCATACTGAAAATACATCAAAATAATATTTTTTTATTTTTAAAAAATTATTTTTAAAATTAGTACATTAAAACAATCCAAACGGTGTTTAAATCGTGGTAGGAAAATTAGTATTTTTAATACACTTTTACATGAGGATATTAACAAAATATTAAGGTAGTATTTGGTATTGTAATAGTTGTTTTCTAAAGTATTTTTTATTTAGAAATATATTAAAATAATATTTTTTAAATGATAAAATTAAAGGTTAATTACTTTTAATTTATTGATGAAGGACATGATTAAAAGTTAATGGACCAGAGTGAAAATAACGATGAAACTATGTGGCTTTTTTCAAATTTTCCTGAAAATTAACTTTTATCCTCGTAGACCCTTTTAACCAAGGTCGTATTCCCCGATCC
Organism: Populus trichocarpa; assembly: GCF_000002775.5. Classification (NCBI taxonomy): domain Eukaryota; kingdom Viridiplantae; phylum Streptophyta; class Magnoliopsida; order Malpighiales; family Salicaceae; genus Populus; species Populus trichocarpa. Next base: position 12,469,499 of record NC_037287.2, on the reverse strand, counting down.
TCCCATGCCCACCACTGAAACCACTTCACGTCCAGATTTGGTCCCAAGAAGCCGCTCAATCGCTCTGCTTTTTGCTTTTTGAACAGCTTCTTCAAGTAGAAGGGCATCCCTTTGACATTCCATCGTAGTTGATGCTGTTGGAACTTGAACCATGAACCATTTTGTTATTTTTATTGCAGTATCTCCGATGTGACTCTGATATACTGATGACTCTGGATTTGATGCCTTGAATTTTTGAAGCAACTCGACGCCGAGCTCTAGCATCCTTAACAGAGAGACAATTTTCCTGAAGCAGGAAATAACTCCATGCCCATTATCATTGGCAAGGCATAGCCTGATCAGTTCATCAAGTGCGTCCTCTGTGTCATAAGCTACATCTCTTACTTTCTTGACCAGCAATTTGAGTGCAGAATCACTTTCCTCCATTGCATCTGCAAGTCTCAGGAAGGCTTTCATATTGAACGCAAGTTCATCACTAACATGCTCAGCTTCATTCTTCACTGTTTCCAATTGTTTCCCCCTCTCTAGGAGGAAGTCTCCAAGCTTCGTGAGCAAGAAGGTCACTATCCCTTCAGACATGGCTCTTTCATTGTTCCAGGAAGTGTTTCAGTAACTTCAGGGAGCGTAACATTGGTGTTTGAAGTTGTGGCTGTTCTGTGATTCTTGAGAGTTCGCTCTCTACTTGTATAATGCCACCGCATAGCTAGATACAAGTATGAGCTCTTCCTTCATGAATATAATATTTTACTAGTCAACGAGTTCTTTGCTTGAGAGTGCACGCCAATCCAAATCACCATCAGCAAAGATATTCTGTAGTTGTAGTCTACGTAGTTCTATTATATATTTGCAAGCTCTGTGAAATTCTATCGATCCCGTCGTCAATCTGCCAAGTAGCACATTAGTTCTTATCTGAAAAGGCAAATCCTCTTACTTTTCAGGTATGAAAGGCTCACTGCTCAGGTACGCATTGTAGACTAATTATTTAATGGTTCCAAGAAGTTCATGAAACTAATTTTTCTTTCTTCCCCTGCAATTCCTGTTAAGAAAATGAAAATTTACCAAAATATCACCTGCTAGTCAGACTGTACCGAGGCACAAGGGAGGGAGATAAAGCGGACCCCAGAAGATGACCTCATCCAGGCAATCTAGGAGAGGTACCTGTGGGCATTTATCTACTCCTTTGCTGATATCACCTTGCAGATGTTGAAACTTGAAACCAGAAACAATCATCATCTCTGTACAAGAAGCTAGTTAGGTTGGATTATTATTATTATAACTTGAAGGTACTCGTACGAACAAACTAGATTAGCTCCTTGGATTTAATTTGTAAAAAAATCTTCAAAAATCTTCTTAAATACCGGTGGAAGAGCATCATTCAATTTAAAGTTTTGCTTTGTCAATATATAACCAGCCATCTTTAAATTAATCTAAAACTTGACCAAGCCAAATGGTTTGACACCAACGTTAAGATTCTAGAATCTAATATGTTAGAAAAATGGGTGGAAAACGATGAGCAATATATGATTATTCAAGGAAAGCTTAGAGATAAGATGAGAACTTCAGGACAGGAAATCAAAAGGGTTCAAGGCAGCTTGTCGTTTAGCCCTTTTATACTTGAATATGTTTTCAAGCTGAGATACCATGGATAGGTAGCTAAAACCTACCTAACAAAATAGCCTTCTCCAAGTGAGCCTAATTTATGCTGACGCTGCTTGCTTTCAGCGAGTAACTTGCTCTACAGTAGATCCTACCGACAAAAATCCACATCATGCGCGATTACTAGGAATCTTTAATGCAGTATCTATAATTTCTTATTTATCTTCTCGTTTAAGATTTCGAAGGAACAAAAAAGAAAGGTAGATAATGTAGTTTTGATTGTTTTTTAAAGTATTTTTTATTTAGAAATGTATTAAAATAATATTTTTTATTTTTTAAAAATTATTTTTGAAATCAGCGCATCAAAATAATTTAAAAATACCAAAAAAATATTAATTTAAAGTAAAAAAAATAAAAAAAATTTAAACTTTTTTCAAAAATACTTTTAAAATATAAAATCAAATAGGGCCTAAAAAATGATTTAGTATCACTTTTATGGTTTTTTTTTTTATTCAAACCACAAAGAAAGCTTTGTTTAATTAGTTAAATATTGCTTTTTGCTATGTATTGTGTGGGTAATTACACTTAAAAACTAGTGGATAAATATTAATAAAAAAAACTTTAAAGATAATTAAGTTATTTTATTGTACTTTTGTATATATATCAAAATATCAAATTGTCTTGAAAATCAAATAATAATTAAAAAACCCCCTAAATAAAAGTACAAATAAACCATTAATAGCAAGTTATGAAAATTTTGATTATAAAAATAATTAAGTCATTTTACTATGTTATAAAAAGTAAAATATCAAAAAAGCTTCTAGACACAAATTAAATAATTTTTTTAAATGATAATTAAATAATTATATTATATATATTTTTTAAAAAATCAAGTTATTCCTAATTAATTTTAAAATGATTAGTGGTCCGTGTGAAAAGATCTAATTGAAGGATAACTTAGTTTTTTAGATGGGCAAAACATCAATTTTAGTATTCTAATCCACATTGAATCAAGATATTTTTACTGTGCATTTCCCATGAACTTTAGGTTTTTGTTAAATTTCTGTACTTTAATGCAGTATCTATAATTTCTTATTTATCTTCTCGTTTAAGATTTCCAAGGAAAAAAGAAAGGGAGATTAAGAGACGGTTTAGTATCACTTTCAGGGTTTTTTTTTTAAATTCAAACCACAATGAAATCTTTGTTTTATTAGTTAAATATCGCTTCTTGCACTGTATTCTGTACGCAATTACACTTCAAACTGGTGGATAAATATCGCTTTTTGTATATATATCAAAATATTAAATTATCTTTAAAATCATATAATAATAAATAAAAAAAACCCTAAATAAAAGTATGAATAAGCCATAGTTTTTAGACCCGGTCCAGTCCAAGGCCTGGGTTTCGGGTTTTGACCGGGTCATCGGGTTGTCCGGGTCATTTTTTTTATAAAAAAATCAAAACGACGTCGTTTTAGTAAAAAAAAATCAACAGATTGCAACTGGGTTTTTGACTGGGTCTTGCCGGGTCAAACCAGGTTTTTTCTTTTCCTGTTTTTTTTCAACCCTGCCCGATTCCAGCTCCGGATCAGCAGAGTCTCGAGTCGACTTGCGAGGCCGGGTTTTAAAACTATAGAATAAGCTGTTAATAGCAAGTTATGGAATCATTTTACTATAATACAATAGGTAAAATATCGAAAAAATCTTCTAGATTCAAGTTAAATAATTTTTTTAAAAAATAATTAAATAATTATATTGTGCATTTAAAAAAAAAACAAGTTGCCTCTAATCATTTCTAAAATGATTAGTGGTCCCTATGAAAATATATAATTATGTGATAGATAACTTAGTTTTTTAGTTGGGAAAAACATTAATTTTAGTATTCTAATTCACATTGAATCAAGATATTTTTACTGTACATTTTTAGAGATTACTTTTCACTTTTTTTTTTTTTTTGAGATTTTTAGACAAATATCACTAATTGTGTCTACTCAATAGCTATAGATAAAGGAACAAGGGTTTATTTTTTCTTTCTAATTCTTTTAAAATGAAATAATTAAAGATAACAATTAATTATTTAAAAAACTATAAATAAAGGACCAAGTTGTTTCAGTTTTTTTGAAGTAGATTCTCTTATATTCTTATCAAACTAACTCTTGATGTTTGTGTATAGTTCTATAATCGTATTTACTTAAAACATTATAGCAATTATTTTGCAAATTAAGGGACATATAATTAACACTTTAAAGAAAATGTTAATCCATGTTGAAATCACATATAAATCATTTATTTCCCATTCAATTCAATTGATCTTAATTATTGGTTTTCTAGAGGTAAATTCCCCAGCACAACAAGTCTTTGAGACTTTAGCAGGATCGGCATGGCTGCCTGCGTGTACACATATTATAGACGATTCTTAACCATATAATTTAGGAATATTTTAATTATTTCCCATTCTTAGCTAAAGTTCTTTTAAAAGAGGTTTTAGTTTTCTTTTTAATTATTACTATTATTATCAATGAAGGACCATTGCTGGTCCATCCTGGTAGTTTGCCCAGTCGTCGTTGAAGAAAATTCCACTTGAATCTTGATCCACACCAGGGAGGAATTGAATCTGCGATGTGCAATTATTCACACTATCGATGCTCGATCCCCTTTCCGAGGGAGCATAATTAGTTAAGCGTTAAGACAACTGATTACACTGCGCACCAAAGAAGATACTGGAGAGCAAGAGAGATGGAACATAAACATAAGCTTGTTCATGATTTATATATATACATTGATCAATATAGACCAGACAGTATTTGATGAGTAAATAGTAATCACACATTATTTCCAAGTATAATTGCGTTTGATCATTCTAGGAGTAAGCTGGGCAGAGTGTTTGTCTTCTAATTTGGCACCCAGTGAAGAGAAGATATCCCAATTACCATTATTCCAATACGTAGAGTAGACATCAGGCACATGTGCAACCTTCAAGTAATCTCCATCTTCTCCATTAGGATGCAGAGTCATGACTAGTTCTTTTGGCATGTCGAAGAATTCCAGTACTTTCAGCGTACTCAAGTGCTCAATGCCTGATGGCACCCTCCGCAGTGATTTGCAGCTCTGGACTATCAGCTTTTCTAGACAGGGCATTGCTCCCTGCTCTACAGTTATCATCCTGAGCCTTTCTAGTTTATTTAACCCCAAGAACTTGAGTCGCTGAAATCCCTTGGCTTGAAAACACAAGAGCTCTCCATTGTAAACCTGTACTAATTCAAGATGTACTAGGTTGGGTAAATGTTGAAGAGATACAAGTGGGTCGTCATTCAACTGACTCCATTTTAAAACCAACCTGACCAAGCTGTCCAGTGAAGATATCCAGTCTGGTAGTTTCTCCATACGTCCTCCCAAGTACAATCGTTGAAGATATTGAGGAGGCGATGCTACGTAGTCCAGATCAATAATCTCATTTTCTGTGATAGAAGTAGCAGACAAGGCACGGAGATTCGTCAGCCTTTCAACAGAAGAACAGAGAGCCTTCCCATGTTTTTTCTTCAACTTTACAATTCCCAACTTTCTCAACTGTTTCAGTCTTCCCAGTTCGAACATAAGATTCCTCCCTTGATTTGCCTCTACGAAGCAAAGCTTTTGTAAGGATTGTAGACGTCCAATTTGATCCGGGGCCTTGAAACCGTATTTGGTGGGGATCCGTGTTGGGTTGGTTGCCATTAATGTGCAACAACCATTGACAATTGCAGCAGCTGCAGCTGGAGTTGCACCAACCATGTGCACCCATCCAAGATGTCAAAGGTTGGCAGCCACCATTGTTGAAGAAGAGCTGGAGTTGGCAGCCACCTTTGTTGACAAAAGAACAAGTGGAGCAGCACCATGGATGCCTATAAAAGAGGCATGATTTTAGAGAGCAAAGTTGAGAGAGAGAGCTGTGAGAATGTGAAGAGAGTAGAGTGAAAGTGAAGGGCTGCAATGGCAGCAGCCTTGCTGCCATTGCAGCAGCTGCAAGTGCAGCAAAAGAGCTGGGAGTTGAGTTTGAGTGAAGTGATCCTCCTCCTCCATGTATGTTGTAATCCTTTCTCTATATATCTCTAATAATATGGACTCTCCCGTGGATGTAGGCGGTTTTGCCGAACCACGTAAAATATTGTGTCTCGGTGTGCTTTACCTCCGTTGAGCAAGTATCAGTACACCCCCGGTCCGCGCATGGGGGAGCCGGAATCCCCAACAATTGGTATCAGAGCTGATGGTTTAAAGGGGTGTTTGATTTTTTTTGCTCAAAAATGAAAGTTGTCAAAATTATGTTTTGACCATACCACTGTGTAGAGGAGGAAGAGACGAAGCCAACGGTGAAAACGGCGTCAAAATCGGACGTCGGACATGGCCGCACTCTCCATCACTCTCCGGCAAGGCGTCTGCCCACGCGCGCAGACGCGCCCCACGCGTCTTCTTCACCCGGATGAGTTGACCCGACCCGAATACCAGTTGACCCGACCCATGTGGCTGACTCGGATAAGGATGACGTCAGCATGATGTAAAAGTGACGTCATCATGAACACTAGACATGTGAGGGATGACATTAGCATGATGTAATTGTGACATCATCATGTACAGTAGCATGGCCCCTGATGACATCAGCCTGATGTAATGGTGAAGTCATCATGCACAGTAGGCATGCCATGTCAGCAGCCACGTCATAGACCAGTCAGCATCCAGTCAACAGCCACGTCACCAAAGGGGGACCCACCTGTCACGTCACCAGACTCAAGCCGAACTGAGCCGAGCCGAGTGGAGCCGAGCCGAGCCAAAAAGGAGCCGAGCCGAGCCGCGAGCCAAGGGATAAGATTCTGTGCAGCGGAGTCTACGTGCAACCGGATCTGAGATTGAATCTGGGCCGTTCATCAGGCCAGAATTGTTTTGATCAAATCTTAGCCGTCTGAAATGCGATTTGGACGATTTCAGACTTGTTTCCAGCTAATTTGATCGTTCCGGATGCAATGGTACGGTCCGATCATTGAGATTTGAGACCAAAAGTGGTGGTGGTGAATTAACAAAAGAGATTGTCCGATTAGGAGGCATCTAAAGGTCATCGTGGTGGTCGATGATGATGAAGAAGAAGAAGATGCACATGTTTACCCAATTATATGTGCTAAAATGCTAAGTGGGGAGAATTTTAATTGCTTTGAAGGAAGGCAAAATTGGGACACTCTGGACACCCGATCATGTGGACAATTAGAGGTGTAGAGTGAAAATTAAGAAAGACCAATCTTGACGAATCTAAGCACTGGTAGTCTCGCCAGATGTTGAGAAATGATGTATTAAACCAGTATATTCCAGATCACTTGTAAAGGAAAGCCGCAACAAAGCTAACAAATGGTTGTATATACGGAAAGACAGTACGATGGATAGATATGGCCTAAGAAGTTCTGTCTAGGAGATTGGGTTTTAAGCGGGACCAGTGTGACCCCTCCAATCTTTCCTGGGAACTTGCTTAGTGGAAGGATTATCCATATGGTACTATTTTCGTATATATAGCAGTTTGTAATGAAACGGTTGAAGACTAGCAGGATGGCGGCACAAGGGAACAGTTGGGTTCCAAAAGTTCAAGGATCTGATGGAGTGGTGATTTCTCCAAAGAAGTTAGATTCGGTGACTGTGATTTCTCGAAGGGAGAATTGATGAAGACCCTGATAATGGAAGAGAAATACAGCAAGGGGATAAAGATTGGCACCCTATTTTGACTTGGACAGGTGTTGTGACAGGATGAGCTGCTGTCAAACATAAGTAAGGAATAGGGAGAAATCTGGAGAACAGAAATTGCACGAGGGCACACGGAGATTGTGCAGGAGTACCCGTAGGATCCAATGAGGTACTATAATGAGACAATAGGTGCAAGGAGAAGAAGTGTTCCCAGATGAAGCTTAGAGCAGAGACTGTTAAAGTTTGTACAACAGGAAGTCTCTTATGCTCTTGATGAAGACAACAGGCGAAGACCTTTCCAATGCATGCAAGGATGGAAAGAGAGCTGTTGCAGATGCACCTAATTGAGGGGGTGCTAACGCCTGTGATAAAAGGCGACCGCCTATGATGAAAGGCGAAAACACCAAAGAGAGTTGGTGTAGGTGGAGCTGTCAAGCAGAAAGGCGTAGAAGCTCCAAACATAGAAATCGAGGTGGAGGATTGCGAGGAGTATACCGCAAGTTTCTCTTTCTATGTAATTAGTGGCAGTTATCTCTCCCATAGTGCACATGGTGGTAGAGAACTTTTTTGGAGCCACTTTGAAGCATCTCAGCTGAAGGAGGATGCGACCGCCCCATGACAACGGGCGAAGACACCTTAGATGGAAGGTGTGTAAGGGCCATAATAGGAGCCCAAGATCAGACCGCCCCATGACAACGGGCGAAGACACCTCAGAGAAGGTGTGAGGGCCATGATAGGAGCCCCGGATCAGACCGCCCTATGACAACGGGCGAAGACACCTTAGAGAAGGTGTGAGGGCCTTGATATAAGCCCAAGATCAGACCGCCTATGAAAGGCGAAGACACCTTAGATGGAAGGTGTGAGGGCCATGAAAGGAGCCCCAAATCAGACCGCCCCATGACAACGGGCGAAGACACCTTAGATGGAAGGTGTGTGAGTGCCATGATAGGAGCCCCAATTCAGACCGCCGCATGACGACGAGCGGAGACACCTAAGGAGAAGGTGTGTGGGCCATGATATGAGCCCAGTTCAGAACAACCCCAAAGCCGATGTGATGGCTAGATACAAGTGGACAGGTGTATGGATAGCCAAATGAAGTGGCTATGATGAGTATGGAGACAGATGCAGGATTGACTTTCATGGATATTGCCCCCATGCTAAAGATCAATGAGCTAGAAGACATTTGCCTTGGACAATAAGTGTGTGACTTGTGGAGCATTAAGACGCGGCTGCTATGAAGGAGCAGAGGGCATGCGCAGGTTCCCGGAACAAGTTGACTCTTGTCAAGGTGGTGAGCTCAGTGAAGGCATTGTAATACTCAGTATCAAGACATATATGGATCAACCTTTAATGGGCTGCCCCCATAGGTGAAGGTGGAGAGCTACCTAGACTCTTGAGACTAAGAGCGAGAGACTCACGGAGAAGTAAGGCGTGGTTCCTAGGGTGGAACAGAGGGCAGGCGCAACTCCTGGATGAGTAGACTCTTGGAAGAGTGGTGAGCTCGTGATCATATTGAGATACTCAGATAATGACTGTCGCACTTGGAAATAGAAATTTCCGTTTGAGGGGGTGTTGTAAACCTTGGTGTGAGGCTTGATGAATCATTCCGGACCGAGCATGGTTGATACGCTCGAAGGGGAATGCAGTGTGTCCCAGAGACAAGCGTTAACACTCTTCAGATGTGAAGTGGCAGACCATCTGGTTGTAGTGATCCTTTTGTGTGAGAAAAGGTGTGCTTTGGTGACTCTGGTGATTGAAAGGTTTGGCGAGTACCTGTAAACTTGGCCACAGACGCTCTCGGAATGGTAAGCTTGGAAGAGCTGCAGGATGCAAGCCTGTGCTGAAGAAGCAAGAGGACAGTTGCCCTACATGAATGGCAAAGGGGGTGATTGTTGGGTTGGTTGCCATTAATGTGCAACAACCATTGACAATTGCAGCAGCTGCAGCTGGAGTTGCACCAACCATGTGCACCCATCCAAGATGTCAAAGGTTGGCAGCCACCATTGTTGAAGAAGAGCTGGAGTTGGCAGCCACCTTTGTTGACAAAAGAACAAGTGGAGCAGCACCATGGATGCCTATAAAAGAGGCATGATTTTAGAGAGCAAAGTTGAGAGAGAGAGCTGTGAGAATGTGAAGAGAGTAGAGTGAAAGTGAAGGGCTGCAATGGCAGCAGCCTTGCTGCCATTGCAGCAGCTGCAAGTGCAGCAAAAGAGCTGGGAGTTGAGTTTGAGTGAAGTGATCCTCCTCCTCCATGTATGTTGTAATCCTTTCTCTATATATCTCTAATAATATGGACTCTCCCGTGGATGTAGGCGGTTTTGCCGAACCACGTAAAATATTGTGTCTCGGTGTGCTTTACCTCCGTTGAGCAAGTATCAGTACACCCCCGGTCCGCGCATGGGGGAGCCGGAATCCCCAACAATCCGGTCATCAGAATCAATTTCAAAACGATACACCAAGAGGTAACAAAGTTTCTGGAGCTTCCGAATCTCAGCAGGCAATTCAGAGACTAGAGCACGTTTCATATCCAACGTCTCAAGATTCTTAAGCTGGCTAATAGTACTCGGAATAAAATTCACTTTGGTATTCCTCAAACTTAAGTATTTTAAGAGGAAGAGACTGACAATTTCCTTGGGAAATTCCTTTAGAGGTGCGCCTTCCAGATCCAACACGTGAAGCAGCCTGAGACGACCAGAAAACAATTTGCGTACAGGAGACTCATAATTACAATCTGCCACCCAGAATGTAAGCAACGAACGAAGTCGAGAGGCAACTTGTCTTCGTTGTTTATTTGGCATGGCATTATGGATTGACACACGGCGAACCTTTTCTGGCCATGTAATGCCTTCTTCCCTGGCGATTGCTACAAAGTCCTGGTCTTTTGCCATTGCAATCATAATCTCGCGCAGGAGGTCATGGATGCGGCATGTTTTTACCCGTCCATCAGTGGTTGTCTTCACCACTTGAACCAAGCTTCTCTTCATGAGCTCATTCAGGTAGTCTTGTGCTACTTCCTCTACTGTCATTCCTTCTTTGCCTTTGACAAATCCTTCAGCTATCCACAATCGAATAAGCGTCATGCGCTTGATTCGGTTACCCACAGGGAAGATGCTGAAATACAACAAACAAGATTTAAGATAGTAAGGCAAATCGTTGTAACTGAGTGACAGTATTTTTCTTGCACTCATCAGCATGTCATTTTCTTCTAATCCAGCACCAAGGCTACGATGCACCATTTCCCACTCGTCTATTCTGCTCTTGTCCTTTGTTGCCAGAACACCACTAATTGCTACAATTGCAAGCGGCAAGCCCTCACATCTATCCAGAATTGTTTCTGAAACACTCTTCAAATGCGGAGGGCAAATATTATTCTGAAATATCTTTTTACAGAACAAAGTCCATGATTCTTCTTGAGACAACGGATTTAAAGGGTAGACTTTGTCAGGGGAATCCATGCATGAGGTAGAGGCAACTTCAGTATTTCGTGTGGTGACCAATATTCGGCTGCCACAGATGTTGTTTGGCAACGCATGCTGGAAAGCATGCCAAGCACTTGGGTGCCACACATCATCCAAGACTATCAGGTATTTCTTCTGTTGAAGGAATTCATGGATGACACTTCTTAGCTTATTGTAGTCCATGCTGTTCACACCTTTTGGATCTGGTTTTCTATGGACACGGAAGAGCTGTTGAATCATGTCTTTTAAGAGGTCTTCTCTCTTAAAAGATTGAGACACAGTTACCCAAGCACGGAACTTGAAGTGTTTCTTCACGTTTGAATCATCATAGACCCTTTTCACCAAGGTTGATTTTCCCAAGCCTCCCATTCCGACCACAGAAATCACTTCACGTCCTGTTTTGCTTCCAAGAAGCCACTCAATCAATTGCTTTTTGGGTTTTTCAATGCCCACCAGATCAGCTTCTTCTATTAAAAGGGCATCCCTTTGACATTCCAGCCTAGGGATGCTGTTGGAGCTTGATCCTTGAATCATTATATTATTCTTGTTGCAGTATCTCCGATGTGACTCTGAGATACTGATGACTCGAGATTTGATGCTTTGGATTTTTGAAGCAATTCGTCGCCGAGCTCTTTTATCCTTAATAGAGCGAGAAATTTTCCTGAAACAGGAAAAAATACCGTGCCCACGATCACTAACATGGGATAGGCTGAAATTATCAAGAGCATCCTCCGTGTCATAAGCTGCATCTCTCACTTTCTTGACCAAACATTTTAACACAGGATCACTGTCTTCCATCGTATCTCCAAGTCTTAGGAAGGCTGTCATGAACTCTAGTTCATCACTGATATACTCAACTTCACACTCGACTCCTGCCAGGTTCTTTCCCCTTTCTACGAGGAAGTCTGCAAGCTTCGTGAGTAAAAAGGTTACCACGCCTTCAGACATGGGTGGTTTTACTTTTTAGTTTTCCAGCAAGTGATTCTGAAACTTTAGGGAGTTTAATATTGGTGTTCAGAGTTGGAGTTGGTTTGTGTTTCTGAGAGTTCACTCTCTATTTACATAGTGTTTATATATATATATTAAATCTGGATGACCACTTCCTTTATGAATATAATTTGTTATTAACCAATGAGATCTTTTCTAGAAAGTGTAGGACACTCCAAATAAACATCAGCAAGGTTCTTTCTGTACTTGTTGTCTAAAGTTCACTATTTGCAAGCTCTATGTAACTTCTCTTCAGTCATACCAATATTTCAATAGCTCCAAAAGGTTCGAGAAATTAGTTTTCTTTTTTCCCATTTAGTTTCAGCAAAGAAATGAACAATTTGCTATTTTCTTCTCAGAAATTTAAGACCCTGCTGTTATCAGATGCGCCTGGGTTCTTGAGTCCATTTTGCTGAATCCTGAATGTGATGAACTGAGGTGGCCTTGTCCAATTCTACACGGTAATGTTTAACCTTCTGGATGGTTGCCACTTTGGCAGCTTTAAAATTAATGTAAAACTTGACCAAGACAAACAAACTGACGCCCAACATGAAGATTTTATAATCGGCTTTAGCGTATATTTATTAGAAATATTCGGTGGAGAACGACTGGCAATATGTGATTATATATTGAATATGCATTGAGGAAGAGACGAAAGATAAGTTTAGGACTTCAGGACAAGAAATAAAAGTGATGAATGTAGAAGTTAAAGAAAGCAATTAAACAAAGAATACAAAATATTTTAAATAGATGAAACTCTAAATTTACAAGTTTATACTTTCTAAAAATAACAACAATGAAATTTGTCTAATTAGAAGATTTACAAAACCTTCAATAAGTCAAAAACCCTACTTTAACTAGGAAATAAAAATAAAAATCCAAAATTACAAAAAGAAAACCATAAAATCTAAAATAAACAAAAAATCTAAAAGTAAGAAGGACAAACACAAAAACTATCAAAATTAGATGTCTCAACAAGATTTTTGATATCTAAAGATTCGATAGTTCGTATAACGATCTAAGAAAAAATAACCTCTAAAATTACTTTAAAAATTTGAACGTAATCCAATAATATTTATAGTTCTTCTTGAGCTGTTATTTTAGCCAGACATATCTAGATTTTTGGAAGATCTTAGCCTAATTTATTGATTTATAAATTCATATGCTAAATAATCCAAATAATCTTTCTTCAGAGTATATTTATTTTGATTAGTACATACTCGTACCTCGCAACTCAAAATCTCCGCCCGACTACATCAGAAAGGGTCATTCTAGCTGAGACACCATTGCTAGGTAGTATCTATAAAATAATAGCAAACCCAAACTGGGCTAATTTATGCTGACGCTGCTGAAAGAGCTTGCTTTCAGGCAGGGACACAATGCTATCTCACATTACCAGATGCTTTACAAGTGTCCTATTCTTACTCTACACAGAATCACGTGTAAAAGGAATCTTCAAGTAAATATTAAAATACCTTTTCTTTTCTTGTTTAGGCAAGCACTCACGTCAGATTCAAATCCTTTCGACGGTCAAAAAAATAAAAAATACAGAACAAGGATAAGATCAAGATTTTGTTAGTTCTGGGTCACTGTCTCTCTCCGTGGCAAGCTTTGGATCCACCTTCGGCATTTGAGTCATCAGGTTATACTAACTTTCTTTAGAAAAGAAAAGGGGAAATAAAAGAATAAAAACACATAGTAAACCCTGTGAATTTGACTTCTAAAACATCATTTTGGATAACCATGCGCAGCGGCTAGTCAGCATTAACCTTTTCTCTGAAGGAGAAGGCAGACTACTAGTTAACGAACGCCAGGAAATTAGACAGCAACACTAACCTTTTAAGGAGAAGGCAGACTACCAGTTAAAGAACGCTAGGAAATTAAACAGCAGCACTGACCTTTTAAGGAGAAGGCAAACCACTAAAGAATTATAGTGAAGTTTCTGCACAGTCTTCGAAGCTATGTTTTCCCGAACACTTCTCGTTAAGAAACTGAGAAATTTACAATCATCCCCAGAAAATCTTGAGACGTGATCATATATATGGGGGAAATCTATGGGATTACACAATAACATTTTTATCGAGTTGGAGAGATATGCAGCTGATCATTCACCTTGGCTCAAGCACAAGCTTCCTTACGTGATAACTTACATATATGACAATTAATTAAGTCCTAATCCAAAAAAAAAAAATTAAGCTATTGGGTTAAATATCTATTCTTGTAGAGGTCACTTAAATTTTTTCAATATTTTTTTTTAGATTCTATATTTTAATTCATATTTTTTTTTCTTTATGTTTTTAGATTCTTAATTGATTTTAAAGAGATAGGGTTTTTTGACTTATTAAAAGATCGTGTAAACCTTTTAAGAAAGCAACCATTATATATAAATTTTATTTTTTAAAAAATAAAATTGTGAATTTAGAGTTCATGTTTGCAATTCTCTTCGCTTATTAAATCTTTTATATTTTTTTATTATGATTTTTATGTTATTATTGTCCTACTTAACTTTCGCTGCATGAAATAAATTAGAGAATTTGTTTTTGCTGGTGCTATAACTGATTAAGGGTTCTCTATATCTCTCTCTAATGCAATCTTACATGTAGATTTTATATTTATAAATCTTAATGACAAGCTATAAGTGTTGGATACAAATTGAAACAAGAAACATTAGTACTCCCTTAAGAGAAGGGGAATGGTTGCAACCCAATAGCCTTATTAGGGCATCTCAAAGGATGTCCTAAATAAAAAGTTAAGAGAAAAAAAAAATAATTTTTGGCTTTTATCTTTTATTTTTATAGCTCTAATAAAGCTTCTTTATTAGAGCATCTCAAAGGATGCTCTTAGTATGCTATAAAAAGCTTGGCAAAGACTACTTCAAAAGCTGAAGTCAGAAAGCTTTTTATATGATATATAGCAGCCTTGTAGAAAAATCAACCCTAGCTCCACACTACTCCATCGACACAGATTATTTGAAAATTAACGAGAAATATTCACATTTTACACAGCACACCGTACACCAAATTAAGAGAAAACAACAGAGAACGAAGGGAAGGAAGACAAACTAAGAGATAAGCTTATTCATGAATAATTTACAATCACAGAGATAAAAACTTGTTATTTCCAAATATAGTCGCGCCTGCTACCGCTAGGGCTATGCAGGGAAGAACTTCCATCTTCTTTGGTTAATAAAGCGAAGTTATCCAGTATACCGTTGTTCCAGTAGGTAGAGTAAACATCAGGAACATGTGCAACCTTCAAATAATCTCCATTCTCTTCACTGGGTTGCAAAGTCATGATGAGTTCTTTTGGCATATTGAAAAACTCCAATACCTTTAGCGTGGTCAGGTGTTCAATACCTGATGGCACCCTTTTCAATTCCTTGCAGCTTTGGACGATCAGCTTTTCAAGACAAGGCATTGCTCCTTGTTGAACAGTTATCACTCTGAGACTCTCTAATTTATTTATGCCCAGGAACTTGAGCCGTTGAAATCCCTTAGCTTGGAAACACAGCATCTCCCCATCGTAAACCTGTACAAGCTCGAGGTGTACTAGATTGGGCAGATGCTGAAGAGATAGCAGTGGATCATCACTTAACCGACTCCATTTTAAAACCAACTTGACCAAGCTATCCGAAGAATGCAACCACTCTGGTAAACTCTGTAACCGTCCTGTCAGGTACAATCGCTGAAGAAATCGAGGAGGATTTGATAAGTACTCCAAATCAATGAATTCACTGTCTGTGATTGAAGTTATAGATAAGGCACGAAGGTCTGTCAGCTTTGTAACAGAAGAACATAGAGCCTTCCCATGTTCCTTCCTGAACCTTACAATGCCTAACCGTCTCAACTGATTCAACCTTCCCAGTTCCAGCAGAAGATCACCGCCTTGATTTGCCTCTACAAAGCAGAGTTTTTGTAAGGATTGTAGACTTCCGATTTGAGGTGGTGGTTGGAAACCATATTTGGTGTGAATCCTGTCATCAGAATCAATTTCATAACGATACACCAAAAGGTGGCGAAGTTTTCTGAGCTTCAGAATCCCAACGGGCAATTCAGAGATTTGAGTATGTTTTAGATCCAACGTTTCCAGATTCAGAAGCTTGCTAATGGAGCTTGGAATGGAATTGACATTGGTGTTCCTCAAACTTAGATACTTTAAGAGGAAGAGGCTGGAAACTTTGCTGGGGAATTCCTTCAGAGGTGCTCCTTCCAGATCTAACACATTAAGCAACCTCAGGTGACCGAACGACAAATTAGGCGCAGGAGAATCAGGACAAGAATCTGCCCCCCAAAATATGAGCACTGAACGAAGTCGAGAGGGAACATGTCTTCGTTGTATGCTTGGCACGGCTTTATGTATTGACACACGACGGACTTTTTCAGACCACACCATGCCTTCTTCCTTGGCTATTGCTACAAAGTCTTGGTCTTTTGCCTTTGTAATCATAATCTCGCGCAGAAGGTCATGGATGCGGCATGTTTTGACGCGTCCATCACTGGTTGCCTCTACTACACGAACCAAGCTTCTTTTTATGAGCTCATTCAGGTAGTCTTCTGCAACTTCCTCTAATGTCATTACTTCCTTTCCTTCCACAAATCCTTCAGCTATCCATAGCCGAATAAGTTTCATCCGCTCAATTGGATTACCTGCAGGGAAGATGCTGAAATACAACAAGCAAGATTTGAGATAGTAAGGCAAATCATTGTAACTCAGTGACAGTATTTTTCTCGTACTCATCAGTGTGTCGTTGTTTTCAAATCCAGCACCAAGGCTACGATGGACCATTTCCCATTCGTCTATTTTATTCTTGTCTTTTGCTGCCAAGACACCACTGATTGAGACAATTGCAAGTGGCAATCCCTCACATCTACCAAGAATTGTTTCTGAAACATTCTTCAAATGTGGAGGGCAAGTATTGTTCTGAAATATCTTTTTGCAGAACAAAATCCAAGATTCTTCTTGAGATAATGGGTCCAAAGGAAGTACTCTGTCAGGGAAATCCATACATGCGGTAGAGGCAACTTCAGTATTACGAGTTGTGACCATAATTCGGCTGCCACAGTTGTTGTTTGGCAAGGCATGTTGGAAAGCACCCCAGGTACTTGTGTGCCACACATCATCCAAGACAATCAGGTACTTCTTCTGTTGCAGAAATTTATTGATCACTGTCCTTAGCTTATCATAGTCCATGCTATCCACACCTTTAGGACCTGGTTTTCTGTGAACACGAAAGAGTTGTTGAATAATGTCTTTTAGGAGTTCCTCTTTCTTGAAAGATTGAGAAACGGTGATCCAAGCTCGGAACTTGAATTGTTTCTTCACATCTGGATCATCGTAGACTTTTTTCACCAAGGTTGACTTCCCCAACCCTCCCATCCCAACCACAGAAACCACCTCGCGTCCTGATTTTCTTTCCAAAAGCCACTCGATCAACTGCCTTTTGGGTTTTTCAATGCCCACCAAATCAGCTTCTTCGAGCAGAAGGCCATCCCCTTGAGATTCCAGCCTTGAAATGCTGCTGAAGGTTGAGCCTTGCCCCATTATATTATTTCTGATCAGGTATCTCCGGTGTGCTTCTGAGATGCCTATTACTCTGGATTTGATGGCTCGGATTCTTGAAGCTATTTGATGGCGAGCTCTTAAATTCACAAAGTGGTCGAAACTTCTTAGGAGAGGAGCAAAGAATCTTTGTCCACGATCATGTGTAAGACGCAGCTTGAAATCATCAAGAGCATCTTCCATCTCGTAAGCAATATCTCTCACTTTCTTGACCAACACTTCAAGGCTCGGGTCCCTCTCTTCCATGGCATCAGCAACTCTTAAAAAGGCTTTCATGAACTCCAGTTCATCACTGATATACTCAGCTTCTGTCCGAACCCCTGTCAAAAGCTGGCCCTCTTCTTCGAGAATTTGAGCAAGCTTCGAGAGGAGAAAGTTCACTGAACCTTCAGCCATTTTATCCCTTGCTTAAATAGCTAGAAGTTCGGGATCTGCTTGGTTACAAGATAGAGTTGGTTCTGTTTGTCAGAAAATTAACTGTATCCGAAGTGCTATTCTAATATATGCATTAGATTTGTGACAGGAATGGGTATGTCAGGGTATTTCTTAAAAGAAGGCTGGAGATGGGATTTTTGTTGTATGTGTCAGGACACTAAGAATTTAGAAGCAGCTGGTTTTGTTCAGGGTTCAGGTTAAATGTCAGGCTTGGTTGTGTTTTTTTTTTTTCCCCTCAAGGAATGGAACTTGAAGAGAAGGTTGTTTGAACTGTGATTCTGAGACTCCAACTTTGGGCTTATATAGTTTTTTCTCGCATTAGGTCAACTAGCCATGGTTGTCATAGGAAATATTCAAGATCCCTGGTGATCAGTTATCTACACACCATCCAGTCACTTATTTGCTTGAGAGCATAGTTTACTCAGAATTTTCGTAAGCAGGAATATAGATCTGTAGTTTTTTATTGTCTCTTCCAAAAATTGTAAATTCCATGAAATTCTCCAATTTGGCTTAAAGTTATGCCAGCCTCAAATGTATGTGGCCATTTCTACCACTTAGAGTCCAGAAAGCTTAAATTACTTGCGCAGGAGAGTTAAATGATTGATGATCTCTCACTCGCTGAAAGTTCCAAACAGCTACTTTTCCCTTTCGTGGAAAGCTTCATGGGCTGCTGTCAAAATTGTAATTCCAAGGATCATTTTCATGAATGATGAGGCACCTACGAAGCCTAATTTGTTTTCTTTTCCTTTTTATTAGAAAGGGATGAAAAACTATGTTCTTAAACTTAACCCGATCTAACAGAGAGACTCGAGAAACTCATGACCTGGAGCCTGAACCGAAAAACTGAAACTCAAAGCCCGACTCAAACCAGATTTCTAGTCGAGCTGAGCCAAACAAGACGTTGAGGTGGTAAAACCTGATTAACCAAGCCATGTTTTCAGTGACTTACTTGACCTGCAAAACTAGTTGGTCAATCCGAGATAACCCATTACCTATTCCAAGTACTTACTTCGAGGAAATACCACCTGAATAGTTCCGTTCGCGAGGTTGAAAAGTTCAGTATTTCTTCTAGGAAATTGCAGATATGAAAACACATCCACTCGAACAAGCTACAACGTCCTTTTTCTCCTTATCAGCAAGTAAGATTTTTAAATATAAATTGAAACTCTCGAAAGCTACAAATAACAATATTCTTTTTTTAAAAAAAAAACCCGTAAGCTGATGGCTACCTCGTCATTGATATGACACTCTGTTCACTAATCAATAACCAGGTGTTACCCCATATTCAATGTACATTTTGACCATGGAAACGTCCTCGTCATCACTCATCACCACCAAGACAATGCCGAGCATTAACAAGTATTAACAACAAATTATGAACTCTGCTATTACCAAGTTCCACTTATTGCGAAATTACGGGACAAATATTCATGCAAGAACGGCGCCATTTGACATCGTCAAGAAGTTTCATTCTATTTCCCTTTCTTTAACTTGAATTTTGCCAAACTTACCAAGCAGTTTAGGTTTAGGTTATGAGATAACAAATCCGTTCATGCTTTCTCTGGAAATAAAGATTGACTAATCTCAATTGTTGGAATTGCCCGGCAGTATGTTACCATTTGAAGATAATAGTTTGATCTTACCGGCGGATGACACCTTTCGGATTGACGGTTAATTTGACAAGTTGTTAAGAACCAATGTCTCCTTAATTACGATGAAATAATTATCTATGCAACTCTAATTTTCAAGGGGATTTTAGTCCTAAAAAGTAAATTTAAACTTTCATGGCATGTAGTAGTAATACGTATTAATCATCAAGTACATAACCTGTGTTATTGTTGATTTTTACAGCAACTTGTATGTGTATAGATATATTAATTTTTATTTTATTTTTTTGAAGACAAAAGGTATCACTTCGATTTTGCGCATCAGATTAAGAGTCTGTTTGGAAACGCTGTTACAACAGTATTTCCTTAAAAAAAATTTAAAAAAGTTTGCTAAAAATTATTACTTTTTATGTTTTCATATTGTTTTGATATGCTGACTTTAAAAATTATTTTTAAAAAATAAAAAAATATATTATTTTAATGCATTTCTATGTAAAAAATACCTTGAACTGCAACCGCTACCGCTACCCCAATTCCAAACAGGCCCTTACTGCAACCCATGGCCCCAAGAGTTTTTTTTTTTTTTTGTTAATTCTGAGGGGTGTAACTCAACTAGTCAGGCTCTAGGTTTGCTTCTTAGAGGTCACTAGTTCGAGTCTCACAAACCTCAGGGTAACTGGAGGCTTAAATGGTCGTTAACTTTAGGGTCCGTGAGATTAGTCAAGATGCACACAAGCTGTCCCAAACACCCACGTTAATAAATAAATAAATAAAAGTTTTTTTTTAATTTTATGTGGACACTAGGATTCAAACTTGAGACTTATCTTATAATCGTCGCCCAACAAGCATAAAGCATGAAACTCAGGAGCCCTCCCCTAAAAAATCGCATTTTTGCAGATGGCAGCTCTTTCTGTTGCTTTCCTACAAGCCCCGGTCATGACCCGGCATCCTGTTACCTATTTATCAATTTGGCTAGACCCATGTTTAGTTGCTTCTTTGTTAAGAAAAAAAGAGAGATTTTTGCTGCTACCTATAGGATTATTGTCCTCGAGCTTTCGTGTCTACTTTGCTTATATTGTTCAAGGTTATTTAGACAACAACATTTTAATTTGAATTCAATTTCCTTTAACTCATGTTATAAATTATATTGAATTTAATAATTTTATTTAATTACATGATAAAAAAAATAAATAATTACAAAATCAAGCACCAACTCAATTTAGAGATGTTTTTGTTAAGACTGAAATAACAAATATATAAAGCTATAGAAAGAATAAAAAAAATTAAAAAATTAAAATTTGTCATATATCATTTTTATTTTATGTTTACATAAAAAATAAAAAAATAAAAAATAAATAAACATTTATATATTTATTTGTCAATGGAAAGTGGACACATGAGATGAGATATTTAAAATAATTTATCATAAATACAATATCTCATAAATAAAAATCAATTAATAAAATAATATCATATGACATTGACAAAAAAACTTGAACGCCTCTACAAATCTCTATAAATAAATAGTTTCTCCCTATCCATAAGGGACAAAAATAAATTCTTATTAAAAATATAAAGTTTTTTAAATACAAGCTTTTCAGATAAAGAAGCTCTTTTAAAAACTCTCGAGCCTTTTTTATCTATGTTTGAAATCTATAAAAAAACAAAGTTGTAACGACAAAAAAAATATATATATGCATTGAAATCTCAATCATATAATCACGTCATGTATTATTCATTTCATGTTAAATAAACCCATCGGTAGTCTCAGGCCTACCCATCATTTCCATGTTCCATCAAGCATAATATATAATTTTGATGAGTCATATTCATACAACAATGACGCTAAACAACAATAGACATGAGCATGCATACATATAAAACTAGCCTAAAGTAGAGCTAGAAACAACAATAGGCTACAACTCCGGACAAGTATGTGAGGTACCTGAAAACAACATACAGTTTGAAGACCTACATTAAAATAACGTATCTTTACACATTTATTAGTACATTAAAATAATAAATACTTATACAACACGTAATTTTCACCATATATAATCAAATATTAACTTGATTTCGTCACATGGTTCAACCCGTGAACTAGGTCACATGGTTCAACCCGTCAAACCTACGAACCAGGTCATAGACTTTACTAGGATCAATAACTTGATTTTTCCCCAAAAATATTCTTTATTTAACTACTTGATAACAAAAATAGATAATCACAAAATCAAGCGCCAACCCAATACTGCGATGTTTGTCTAAGACCGCGATGACCTTATAGAAATTGAACAAAAAATCACGAAGCATAATTCTCAATCAATCTAATTTTGAATGATGAAATTGCAAAAAAAATAATAATTTTTTTTAACCAGCTAAACCCATGAATCGGATCAACCCAGGTTAATTCGTTAAACTCATAAACCAGTTAATGGACTCCATAAAGTTTAATAATAAATTTTTTTTTCCAAAACAATGTTTTTAGCTATATGATGAAAAACAATATATGATCACAAAATCAACTTCAATCCCCAAAAAAAAAACACACAATCCAAAAACTTAATTAAAAAAAATAAAATTCAATAACCAAATAAAAAATTAAAGGACCAAATACAAAAAGAAAAAAAACATCATGAATTACTATTGTATAATGAATAAGATTGAATAATATTTTTTTTCCACTCCCTTTTTTTTCTAAATCTTAATTATATATGTGTTCTATAAAATATTTTCATAATAATATTATCATGACATTTTTTTTTTATCAATAGGAAATTAAGTATTTTTCTTGGTTGATTTTGAGGATGCACCTTCCACGTCAACCTAGGGTATTTAAAGGAATTTTTTAAAAAATTCCTCTTGTTACAACCTCTTTTAAGGTTCAAGTGTCTTTTTGCCTCCAATCATATCTATTATACCATGTTATGTGGTGCTATACTATGAAATTATATACATCAAACTATTTGATAATTAATTACCATGCTAGTAAAATTGTTATTAAACTTATAATTTAAATCAAACAATTTCTTTAAAAAATAAAAAAAAATTAAGAAACTAAATAAATTGCTTAAGAAATATTTTTTAAAAAAACCACACAAATATCATAACAAAATGTAAATAAAAAATAATATCAAACATTATATAAATTATTTTAGTAAATAGAACTACTAAATAATTTAATTAAAATCTAGACAAGGTAAAATCTAATATACTTGAAATAAAATAATCAAGGTTGGTTAATTTTAAAACATGTAAGGTTATTAACTATGTAACTAAATATTGGGTAATTATTATGTATAAAACAACAAAATGAAGTTAGTTAAATTTAAAATATCTAAGATAGTTTTTATTTTTAAATAAAATAAGCTTTCTTTTATCTAAAAGAAAAAGGCACGTTTCATATTTTTTTTAAGTGAAAATTATTATAGATTTAAACTATTTTATAATAATAATTTTCACTCTTCAAAGTTAAGCATCTAATTGTTAAAATCATGATAAACTACTTTTTTGAAGAATTTTTTAAACAAATCAATGTTTTCCCTAACACTTCTTATTAAGAAACTGAGAAATTTACAATCATCCCTAATAAATCTTGAGACGGGGGAATCTATGAGATGTTTTTATCAAGTTGGAGAGATATGCAGCTGATGATTCACCTTAATTGGATCATGCACAAGCTTCCTTACGTGATAACTTACGTATATGACAATTAAAAGTCCTAATCCAAAAAAAAATAAAAAATTGGGTTAAATATCGATCATATATATAAGTCATTTAAATTTAGAGCCTTGATGCTCCGATTTTATTATTTTTTCTATAGTTTTTCAGATTCCATATTTTAATTCATATTTCTTTCTTTTATTTATTCCTTTTATATTTTTATATTCCTAGTTATTTCTAAAGAGGTAGAGTTTTTTAAGAGCTCTTGTGAACCTCTTAAAAAGACAGTTACCATATACTTAATTTTTCAGAAAATAAAATTGTGAATTCAGGGTCACGTTTGTAATATTTTTTTTATCATTAAACCTTCCGTGTTTTTTTTTAATGATTTTTGTGTTATTGTTGTCCTACATAGCTTTCACGTGCATCAAATGACTTAGAATATTTTTTTTTGTTATGCTTTTATTGATTATGGGTTCTCTATATCTTTCTGGAATATAATTTTACATGTAGATTTTATTTGTATAAATCTTAATGACAAGCTATAAGTGTTGGATACAAATTGAAACAAGAAACATTACTCCCTTAAGAGAAGGGGAATGGGGCAATTGGTTGCAACCCTTATTGATTTGTACCATGCTGACTGTTTTGTATCTTAAAGGCTTAAAGCCAGTGATTCTCATTGGCCTATGGGCCTCCTCAATAGGGCATTGGATCCAATGGATATATTAAATGGACTTTCATATCTTATTTTTACAGCTTCAATGAAAAAACTATATTGGAGAGTCAAAATAATATTATTTTTACATGAAAAACTATTTTTATATATCAATCAAAAAGATTAAAAATAAATTTATTTTTAATAAAAAGGTTTTTGATTGAAGTTGTATTAGTTCGTTATAATTAATAAATAGTATTAACTTTTTTAAATGAGTTTTTTTTACCATAGAGTATATATAAACAAAAAAATTATATTTAAACTATTTAAAAATTTGTATTATCAATTTAACTCTTCTAAATAGCATTTTTGTTGCGAGATGCGTATGCTATAAAAAGCTCGGTAAAGACTATTTCAAAAACTGAAGTCAGAAAGCTTTTTGAGGGTGTTTCGCTTGGAAGTGTGGTGGTTTTTTTTCAAAGATACAATACATTTTAAGCACAAATCACACCTTCAAAAACTATAAAAACATGTTTTTACTATATAAAAAAAACACAATCTACCTCTCATCCAAACATTCTTATATATGATATATAGCAGCCTTGTAGAAAAATCAACCCTAGCTCCACACTCCTCCATCGACACAGATTATTTGAATATTAACGAGAAATATTCACAGTTTACACAGCACACCGTACACCAAATTAAGAGAACACAACAGAGAACGAAGGGAAGGGAGACAAAATCAGAGATAAGCTTATTCATGGTTAATTTACAATCACAGAGATAAATTAAAAATACTTTATAACAAATCAAAACATGTTATTTCCAAATATAGTCGCCTGCTACCGCTAGGGCTAGGCAGGGCAGAACTTCCATCCTCTTTGGTGAATAAAGTGAAGTTATCCAATATACCGTTGTTCCAGTAGGTGAGTAAACATCAGGAACATGCTCAACCTTCAAATCATCCCCATTCTCTTCACTGGGTTGCAACGTCATGATGAGTTCTTTTGGCATATTGAAAAATTCCAATACCTTCAGCGTGGTCAGGTGTTCAATACCTGATGGCACCGTTTTCAATTCCTTGCAGCTTTGGACGATCAGCTTTTCAAGACAAGGCATTGCTCCTTGTTGAACAGTTATCACTCTGAGACTCTCTAATTTATTTATGCTCAGGAACCTGAGCCGTTGAAATCCCTTAGCTTGGAAACACAGCATCTCCCCATTGTAAGCCTGTATAAGCTTGAGGTGTACTAGATTGGGCAGATGCTGAAGAGATAGCAGTGGATCATCACTTAACCGACTCCATTTTAAAACCAACTTGACCAAGCTATCCGAATAATGCAACCACTCTGGTAAACTCTGTAACCGTCCTGTCAGGTACACTCGCTGAAGAAATCGAGGAGGAGATGATAAGTACTCCAAATCAATAAATTCACTGTCTGTGATTGAAGAAATGGATAAGGCACGAAGGTCTGTCAGCTTTGTAACAGAAGAACATAGAGCCTTCCCATGTTCCTTCCTGAACCTTACAATGCCTAACCGTCTCAACTGATTCAACCTTCCCAGTTCAAGCAGAAGATCACCGCCTTGATTTGCCTCTACAAAGCAGAGTTTTTGTAAGGATTGTAGACTTCCGATTTGAGGTGGTGGTTGGAAACCATATTTGATGTGAATCCTGTCATCACAATCAATTTCATAACGATACACCAAAAGGTGGCGAAGTTTTCTGAGCTTCAGAATCCCAACAGGCAATTCAGAGATTTGAGTATGTTTTAGATCCAACGTTTCCAGATTCAGAAGCTTGCTAATGGAGCTTGGAATGGAATTGACATTGGTGTTCCTCAAACTTAGATACTTTAAGAGGAAGAGGCTGGAAACTTTGCTGGGGAATTCCTTCAGAGGTGCTCCTTCCAGATCTAACACATTAAGCAACCTCAGGTGACCGAACGACAAATTAGGCGCAGGAGAATCAGGACAAGAATCTGCCCCCCAAAATATGAGCACTGAACGAAGTCGAGAGGCAACATGTCTTCGTTGTATGCTTGGCACGGCTTTATGTAATGACACCCGACGGACTTTTTCAGACAACACCATGCCTTCTTCCTTGGCTATTGCTACAAAGTCTTGGTCTTTTGCCTTTGTAATCATAATCTCGCGCAGAAGGTCATGGATGCGGCATGTTTTGACGCGTCCATCACTGGCTGCCTTTACTACACGAACCAAGCTTCTTTTTATGAGCTCATTCAGGTAGTCTTCTGCAACTTCCTCTAATGTCATTCCTTCCTTTCCTTCCACAAATCCTTCAGCTATCCATAGCCGAATAAGTTTCATCCGCTTAATTGGATTACCTGCAGGGAAGATGCTGAAATACAACAAGCAAGATTTGAGATAGTAAGGCAAATCATTGTAACTCAGTGACAGTATTTTTCTCGTATTCATCAGTGTGTCGTTGTTTTCAAATCCAGCACCAAGGCTACGATGGACCATTTCCCATTCGTCTATTTTATTTTATTCTTGTCTTTTGCTGCCAAGACACCACCGATGGAACTGATATACTCAGCTTCTGTCCGAACCCCTGTCAAAAGCTGGCCCTCTTCTTCGAGAATTTGAGCAAGCTTCGAGAGGAGAAAGTTCACTGAACCTTCAGCCATTTTATCCCTTGCTTAAATAGCTAGAAGTTCGGGATCTGCTTGGTTACAAGATAGAGTTGGTTCTGTTTGTCAGAAAATTAACTGTATCCGAAGTGCTATTCTAATATATGCATTAGATTTGTGACAGGAATGGGTATGTAAGGGTATTTCTTAAAAGAAGGCTGGAGATGGGATTTTTGTTGTATGTGTCAGGACACTAAGAATTTAGAAGCAGCTGGTTTTGTTCGGGGTTCAGGTTAAATGTCAGGCTTGGTTGTTTGAACTGTGATTCTAGACTCCAACTTTGGGCTTATATAGTTTGCTCTGGTTAGATAATAGTATGAATCATACTTTGAGATCTCACCTAATAATTTAAGTTATTGAATTAAGATGGTTCTTTAACATATATCAAAGTTATGATGACTAAATGGTTATGAGTTCGAGTCTCAAAATTCTTATTTATTTGATAAAAATTTAGCACAAGGTAATGTAGGCTTATGCAAGTTTCAAGTTTAAAGGATTTTCACTTGAAAATATATGTTAGAGAATAATTAAGCTATTGTGTTGAGATTATTTTTCAACGGTTTTCGTATTGGTCAACTAGCCATGGTTGTCATAGGAAATATTCAAGATCCCTGGTGATCAGTTATCTACACACCATCCAGTCACTTACTTGCTTGAGAGCGTAATTTACGCAGGAATATAGATCTGTAGAGTTTTTTATTGTCTCTTCCGAAAATAGTAAATTCCAAGAAATTCTCCAATTTGGCTTTAGTTACGCCAGCCTCAAAAGTATATGGCCATTTCTACCAATTAGAGTCCAGAGAGCTTAAATTACTTGCGCAGGGGAGTTAAATGATTGATGATCTCTCACTCGCTGAAAGTTCCAAGCAGCTACTTTCTCTTTCGTGGAAAACTTCATGGGCTGCTGTCACAATTGAAATTCCAAGGATCATTTTCATGAATGATGAGGCACCTAGGAAGCCTAATTTGTTTTTTTTTTTTATATATAGAAAGGGATGAAAAAACCATGTTTCTTAAACTCAACCATACCTAACAGATGACTCGGGAAATTCATGATCTGGAATCTAAACCGAGAAACCTGGGACTCAAACCCGACTCAAACCAGATTTCTAGTCGAGCCGAGCCAAAAAGACGTTCAGGTGATAAAACCTGGTTAACCAAGCCACGTACGTTTTCAGTGACTTACTTCACCTGCAAAACTAGTTCGGTAAACCCGAGATAACCCATAAACTTTTCCAAGTACTTAATTTCAGGAAATGCCACATGAATAGTTCCGTTCGTGAGGTTGAAAAGTTCAGTATTTCTTCTAGGAAATTGCAGACATGAAAACACATCCACTCAAACAAGTTACAACGTCCTTTTTCTCCTTATCAGCAAGTAAGATTTTTAAATATAAATTGAAACTCTCGAAAGCTACAAATAACAATATTCTTTTAAAAAAACCCTGTAAGCTGATGGCTACCTCGTCATTGATATGGCACTCTGTTCACTAATCAATAACCAGAAGTTACCGAGGTTTGCTTTCTCTGTGATCTCAGGTTCGAGCCATGTGATTGCTTATATGATGGCCACTGAAGGCTTACATGGTCGTTAACTTCAGGGTCCGTGGGATTAGTCGAGGTGCGCGCAAGCTGGCCCAGACACCCATGTTAAACTAAAAAAAAATAACAAGAAGTTACCCCATATTCAATGTACATTTTGACCATGGAAACGTCCTCGTCATCACTCATCACCACCAAGACAATGCCGAGCATTAACAAGTATTGACAACAAATTATGAACTCTGCTATTACCAAGTTCCACTTATTGCGAAATTACAGGACAAATATTCATGCAAGAACGGCGCCATTTGACATCGTCAAGAAGTTTTATTCTATTTCCCTTTCTTTAACTTGAATATTGCCAAACTTACCAAGCAGTTTAGGTTTAGGTTATGAGATAACAAATCCGTTCATGCTTTCTCTGGAAATAAAGATTGACTAATCTCAATTGTTGGAATTGCCCGGCAGTATGTTACCATTTGATGATAATAGTTTGATC
Source organism: Populus trichocarpa (assembly GCF_000002775.5). Lineage (NCBI taxonomy): Eukaryota > Viridiplantae > Streptophyta > Magnoliopsida > Malpighiales > Salicaceae > Populus > Populus trichocarpa. The sequence continues at coordinate 12,441,145 of NC_037287.2, read as the reverse complement.
TTACCGGCGGATGACACCTTTCAGATTCACGGTTAATTTGACAAGTTATTAAGAACCAATGTCTCCTTAATTACGATGAAATAATTATCTTTGCAGCTCTAATTTTCCAAGGGGATATTAGTCATAAAAAGTAATTTTGAGCTTTCATGGCATGTAGTAGTAATACGTATTAATCATCAAGTGCATAACCCGTATTATTGTTGATTTTTACAACAACTTGTATGTGTATAGATATATTAAATTTTTTTTTTTTGAAGACGCAGAATATCGGTCAACTTTCACGTATCATGTTAAGGCTGCATTTGGGAACGCAGTTGCATTCCTTCAAAATTCAATTGTTTTTTTATTAAAAATTATCTTTTTTATATATTTTTAGATCGTTTTGATGTGTTGATTTTAAAAATAATTTTTTAAAAATAAAAAATATTATTTTAATGTATTTTTAAGTGAAAAATACTTTTAAACGGTAATTAATACCATAATTTCAAACAGGCTTTAAATTATTGTAGCCCATGGCCCCAAGAGTTTTTTTTTTTTTTTTGATATAAGGATTCAAACTTGAGACTTGGAGAAAGCACAAGCTGATATTCGCTAGACCAGCCTTTCAGGTTATAGATATATTAATTGGTATAAACAATTTCTCTTTAAGATGGCGGTCTTTAACAATTTTATTGTAGGTAAATTTTCCATTTTGTATACGCTAGGTTTCAATTTACCTAAAGAGAAACAACAATAATCGGTCACGTGTGATTAACGTGATTATCATAAATAGATGAAGAGAAGTCTGCAAGTTTACAAGGATGAGAAACTTGGGTATAAAATGACCTCGCATCAAGTGTTTGTTATCCAGATATCCTTTGAGTTAGTTTTACCTTGTTCTTCCAAAGCTCTTTTTTAATGAAGTACCAAAAGTCCAACTAGCACAAAAACATGGCTCCCATATTAGATAATTGGTTAATAATCTCATATATTTTTCTCAGCCAAGATGGTTTGTAGCTAGTACTTGTAAAATATCTTATTTGATGGATATGAGAACTCTCAGATATTTGAGTAAGTATCTTTTTAGATAGAAAAAATACAATAATATTCGTATTCTAGAGATAGATGCTCTTAAATATATATGCAGTAGAGAATGAATATTGTGAATCTTTATTTAAAATGATTTATGATGTATTTATAGCTCACAAGCTTTGTCTTTTTATGGATAAGAAGAGCTAAAGTGTAATTTCACCTTTATAATATTTTGAATTGTGAGTTATATTCTATTAATTTTATCCAGCAAAAAGATGGAGACATGGTAGACTATAAGAGACTTTAATATACCTAATGGTGTTGGTGGAGTATAGACTTATTTAATTAAGTCTATTTGTTGATAAATAATCTCTCTACAATTTTATATAAAAATCTCTAAAATTGTAAATATTTATAAAATTTATAACATTAGTTTCAAGCATTATGTTTCAATTCATAGATATAGCGAATCCAGTTATGCCCGAGGTGTGACGATAAAAATCCTCAAGCTCGACATCCTCGGATAACGAGCAACATGCCCACCTCATTAGCCTGACAGCGCTCCAGGCCAAGCATTAATTAATTGATAAAATCTTGGTTTATAACTTTTATAGTTTTGCTTGTTCTTTAATATTCTTTACTTTGTTGATCTCTTATTTAATTAAAAATATAATTTACACTGGATTTCCAAATTTCCAAACATATCAGACACTAGCCCTCTCCTACATTCAAAAAAAAAAAAAAAAAGACTTATCTTATAATCGTCGCATTTTTGCAGATGGCACTCTCTCTTTTGCTTCCCTACCAGGCCCGGTCATGACCAGGCATCCTGTTACCTATTTATCAATTTGGCTAGACCCATGTTTAGCTGCTTCCTTGTTAAGAAAAAAAGAGAGATTTTTGCTGCTACCTAGGATTATTGTCCTTGGACTTTCATGTCTACTTTGCTTCTATCACTATGGGTATATTGCTCAAGGTACTTTAGACAATGATATTTTAAATTGAATTCAATGTTTTTATAACCCAGTTATAAACTTTATTAGATTTAATAATTTTATTTTTTTAATTATTTTTATATAATTACATGATAAAAAAAATACTTATAAAATCAAGCACCAACTCAATTTAAAGATGTTTTTGTTAAGACTGTAATAATCATATATAAAGCTATAGAAAGAATAAAAAAATCAAAAAATCAAAATTATATGATAAAAAACTATTACATTTAATAACTTTATTTTTTAATTATTTTTATTTAATTATATGATAAAAAAATAAATATTCGTAAAATTAAGCACCAACTTAATTTAGAGATATTTTAGTTAAGACTGTAATAATCATATATAAAGCTATAGAAAGAATAAAAAAAATCAAAAATTTTCACATGTCATTTTTATTTTATGTTTACATAAAAAATAAAAAAATTGAAATAAATAAAATGAAAAATAAATAGACATTCATATATTTTTTTGTCGAAAAGTTGACACATGATATGAGATATTTAAAATAATTTATCATAAATACAATATCTCATAAATAAAAATCAACCAATAAAATAATATCATATGATATTGGCAAAAAACTTGAGTGCCTTTACAAATCTCTATAAATAAAGGGCTTCATCCGAGACATAAAGGATAAAAAGAATTCTTCTTGAAAATACAAAGTTTTTGTTAATACAAGTATTTCAGACAAGGAAGCTTCTTTAAAAACTCTCAATCCTTTTTCATTTATATTTGAAGTCTATAAAAAAAATATCGTTGGATAACCATAATCAATTTTTCAATACCATTGGTAGTCTTAGGCCTACCCATTATTTCCATGCTCCATCAAGCATAATATATAATTTTGATGAGTCATATTCATACAACAATGACTTTAAACAACTAAAATCATACAACAACATAATTAATTTACATTCCAAAGTAAAATTACCATTGAACATAATTACAAAAAAAAATCAAGTTTAAACTTTCAAAAAACATGTTTCTTAGTTATCTGATACTAACACATCACTAAAGGATATATTTAACTTTTTTATGAGCATGCATGCATGCATATATAACTAATATATAGAACTAGAAACATCATTAGACTACAACAACATTAGACTTATTTGAGGTACCTGAAAACCAATATATAGTTTGAGGAACTACATTAAAATAATATATTTTTACACATTTATTAGTACATCAAAATAATAAACATTTATACAACATGTAATTCTTTCCATGTATAATTAAATATTAGCTTGATTTCACAAATAAATCAAGCCGCCATAAATCAAATTCAAATGAAAAATCAAAAGATTAATTTATTCTTTTGTATGAATATTTTAAATAGACATTGTATAATGTTATACATTTTAATAAAATCAAATATTTATAAACGTGTGCTTGCTTAATTCTTAGGTATTCAAATTTGTGTCTATAAAAACAAACCAAAATAAATTATGAAACTTATTTTTAATGAACCCGATATTGAAGAAAAAAATTAAAAAAAGGCACATCAGGTTTGGTGGGCAAACCCATCAAACCCATGAACTAGGTCACACAGTTTAACCTGTCAAACCTATGAACCGGGTCATAGACTTTACTAGGATCGATAACTTGATTTCCCCCCAAAAATATTCTTTATTTAACTACATGATAACAAAAATATATAATCACAAAATCAAGCGTCAATCCAATACTGGAATGTTTGTCTAAGACCGCGATGACCTTATAGAAACTGAATAAAAAAAATCATGAAGCATAATTCTCAATCAACCTAATTTTAAATGATGAAATTGAAAAAAAAAAATTAACCAGCCAAACCCATGAACCGAGTCAACCTGTATTAACTCGCCAAACTCATGAACCTGTTAATGGACTCCATAAAATTTAATAATTTTTTTTTTCCAAAACAATTTTTTTTAGCTATATGATGAAAAAAAAATATGATCACAAAATCAACTCCTATAAAAAAAACACACACACACAATCCAAAGACTTAATTGAAAATAAATAAAATTCAATAACTAAATAAAAAATAAAAGAATCAAATGCAAAAAAAAAAAAACATCGTAAATGTTCATAGTGTAATGAATAAGATTGAATAATATTTTTTTTTACTCCTTTTTTTTTTCTAAATCTTAATTATATATGTGTTCTATAAAATATTTTCGTAATAGTATTATCATCACATGACATTTTTTTTTTGTTAATAGGAAACTAAGAATTTTTCTTGGATGATTTTGAGGATGCACCTTCCACATCAACTTAGTGCATTTAAAGGAATTTTTTAAAATTGCTTAAGAGTCCAAGAGTCTTTTTGCCTCCAATCATATCTATTGTACCATGTCATGTGGTGCTATACTATGAAATTATATACATCAAACTATTTAATAATTAATTACCATGATAGTGAAATTGTTATTAAACTTATAATTTAAATCAAACAATTTATTTAAAAAATAAAAAATTAAGAAACTAAATAAATTGCTTAAGAAATATTTTTTTAAAAAAACCACACAAGTATCATAACAAAATGTAAATAATAAATAATATCAAACATTATATAAATTATTTTAGTAAATAGAACTACTAAATAATTTAATTAAAATCTAGACAAGGTAGATCTAATATACTTGAAATAAAATAATCAAGGTTGGTTAATTTTAAAACATGTAAGGTTATTAACTATGTAACTAAATATTGGGTAATTATCATGTATAAAAAAACAAAATGAAGTTTGTTAAATTTAAAATATCTAAGATAGTTTTTATTTTTAAATAAAATAAGCTTTCTTTTATCTAAAAGAAAAAAAGCGACTTTTTATATTTTTTTTAGTGAAAATTATTATAGATTTAAACTATTTTATAATAATAATTTTCACTCTTCAAAGTTAAGCATCTAATTTTTAAAATCATGATAAAATACTTTTTTGAAGAATTTTTTAAACAAATCAATAAAAAGTGTAGAAAATGCTACGAGTTTAAACAAATCAATAATTTTTTTCGAAAGCACTCCTTTTCTTCCCCTGAAGTTGGGCTCATAAGTTTCAGCCCATGGACCCAAAATAAGGCCTAAAATGAGTTAATACTTCATACGTAAATCCGACAAAATCAAGACCCAAACTCTCAACATCTAAAACCCTAGAATAAACCACCTCCTTCCCCTCGAAAACTCTCTTGGCTTTGGTTCGCTCTGCTTTCACTTTGCAGCCTCTAACCTACAACAACAGCCATGGGTAAAAAGATTCGAGAAGCCAATCTTAACGGCGAACCGATTGCCCAACAAGAAGCCGCAAATGGTCACAAATCAGATAAAAAGAAAAGGAAGGATAAAAACAAGAATCAAGAACCTGAATTCCAAGAGACACAAAAGGAACCAACTCTAAAGAGAAGGCTTGAGGAAACCCAAGACCAGGAAACCGTCAAGAAAGAAAAGAAGAAGAAGAAGCATGAAGAAGAGAAAGAAGGTGAAATCCATGAAGGGAAAGACAAAGAAAGTGAAAGTTTTCCAGAAAGTACCAAGAAAGATAAAAACAAGAAGAAAGAAAGCAAGAAACAGGAGGAAAATGGGAAAGAAAATGTAATTCATGAAGTGAAGGAGGAAGTACAGCCGCAAGACAGAGTAGTGGTGTCCGGAAAGGATACACAAGAGACAAAGTATGCGTCTTTAAAGTCTTTTGCTGAGGCGAAACTGCCTGATAATGTGTTGGAATGTTGCAAGAATTTCAAGAATCCATCTCCTATCCAGGCTCATGCTTGGCCCTTTTTGTTTGATGGGCGTGATTTTATTGGGATTGCAAAAACTGGATCAGGTAGATTTTGTGGTTTTATTTTGTGTGTGCTGAAATGTGATTTTGTTGTCCATCGGTTAATTATTTATTTTATGTGTTGAGTGTGGTGAATTTAATTTTTATATGTTTATGTTTTTTGAATAATTTGAAACTAGAAATAAAATTTGATACAAATATGTGATTTAGGTAAGACTTTGGCATTTGGGATACCTGCAATAATGCATATTCTGAGCAAGCGAAAGGGGAAATCGACAAGGGGGGCAAATCCACTTTGCCTTGTGCTTGCTCCTACAAGAGAATTAGCTGATCAAGTATGTATTTTATTTCCATAAGCTGTAATTTTAAATTTGTATCCCATAAAAAGCTGGCATATGCATGCTGAAGTTTCTTCCTTCGAGCATGAATTGTAAGAGGTACACAATCTTCTACTATGCAAGTGAAGATCATTTGAGAATCTGCAGTTGAATGATTTCAGCAACATGGGTGTTGCTACAATTTTTCTGGGCTCATTTTTCGCAGAAGCTACAGCAGAGGTTTTAAAACTTCGACAAATGCTTTTATTTTTCCATCAAAAGAAAACCGACTGTCTGCTTACGAATTGAGACCCTTTGTGGGTGCCAGCAGGCAATCACACCTCATTTGATTGTTGAAAGAGGACGATGGCATGTGGGAAAAAAATATAAAGTCAGTGCTTTACCTTGAAAAGAAGATCAACTCGTTTGTCATTGACAACATGGAAACAAATATGTTGGTTTGGGTAGAAAGAATTTGTATTGATTTTCTCATTGTAGTCCAATTTGTTTCCCTCTTTTTTTGTTTTGCCAACTTCACTATACACTATACAAATGATCTTTTAAAGTTAAAACTTTTGTTTTAATTTGATTGTTGAAACTCATTGGTAGAAAATGGGATGATTCTTTATCTTTTGTGACAGATTTCAGTTGTTTTACGTGATGCTGGGGAACCTTGCGGTGTGAGATCAGTTTGTATATATGGAGGAACTTCCAAAGGACCTCAAATCAAGTCTCTGAAGGCTGGCGTTGTACGTTATTCTATTATCTCTCTCAAACTAAACACAAAGGCATGCATTTTCTCTTTCTTTCCCATACACACAGAGAGACCGCATAAGTACGAACTTGTCAGCATGCTTTGTCTTAATCCACATGTATATTATTTTGATGCGCGACAAGAAGATTTGAAGAAAGAAAAGTAGAGAAAGGGAAGAAAGAAGGGAAAAAAGAAGCTTGAGAAGAAAAGGAAACGGAGCTGAAGAAGAGAAGAGAAGGGAAGGGAAAGAGGGAGGAGGAGGAGCAATCCAAAGATTTTTCTTAATTCATCATAAACTGTCTACAATGTAAAAAGAGCACATATAAATAGTAAAATCCCACACAACCAGCAATTGGGCTTATAGCCCACTAAAATAAAATGTTCAACAATAACAAAAATCAAGCCCAATTATTAAACCAAATGAAATTCAATCACATAGACATAAGCCCAATCTCCCAACCAAAAAGTGATGTAATTGAGCTATCCTCTGTCATCAACAACCATACATGTGTGTGAACTTTGTCTCTTGTCTAGTGTCCACACCATATTTTCGAAACTTATTTATTTGCAGAGTGACATTTCCTGTTATCATTATTTGTTTACAGTATTCTTTTCTCTTACATGCTCAGGATATTGTCATTGGAACCCCTGGCCGTTTGAAGGATTTGATAGAAATGAATGTATTGCACCTTGCAGAGGTATCTTTTGTGGTAAGTTAATCAATAACTGCTTCCCCTAATTGCTATTTATTGGATCCTTTTTATTCGTATTCCATAGCCTTATGTTGGTTGCTTAGCATGTTATCTTATTGTATCGAGCTTTAAACTGAGTGACTCCTCTAACCAAATTATATATGAGAATACAACATAAATTCAGGATTACCCCAAGTTGCTCAGATAAAGTTTACAAGGTGTTGTCGTGGATGCTCAACATATAGGATATCTATCATTTCCAGCATTGCAGTTTAAACTATTGTTGATACATCATGCATGCTGGAGGTTTCTGTCTAGTTGCTGGAGAGTTTGTGGTATTGCGTAAAGAGCCCTTTGCCTGTGATAGTTAAATTGTTTACTCTGAGGTTTCCAGTTTTCCAATATTCCAAGAGGTTAATTTTAATGTTTTGTTCCTGAACTGCATCATCGTTATTTAAAGCAAACTCGTCTCTTGGTTTATGATAAAAGTTTTATTTAATGCTGTGGTAAGACCATGACTCTGAGTTGTTGAGTTGTTTTATAAGCCAATCGATTGAAAAGGATATTGGTGTTCATTTTTCTCCCTTGTCAAGAAGGATGATGGTTATGTACTCTAGTGTCTTTGTTGCAGTTGCAAGCATCATTATATTGTCTTTTGTGTATTTCATATTGCTTTAGTAAATGAATATATTTTTGTAGCATTCTAACTTGAAAGAATTAAAATTGATTTCTGTAGTAGATGAATATATTTGAATATATTCTGTAGTAGATGAATATATTTGTACATGAATATAGTCATATTGCTTTAGTAAAATTGATTTCTGTAGTACATGATTATATTTGTAGCATTCTAACTTGAAAGAATTAAAATTGCTTTCTGTAGGTTCTTGATGAAGCAGATAGAATGCTGGACATGGGATTTAGACAGGAAGTTCGTTCAATATTGAGCAACACATGTTCTGGTATGTGGTATTATTATAAGATACAGTTATATATGGAACTGCACAATCACTTCAAGACAACAATCCAGCCTTGAAATTCCTAGAAACTCTAGGCTCAGTACCAACCTACCCCTGGTTACAGTTTTTCCTCCATAACCAGTGATCAGTTGCTGACATGTATAAGACACCAATATATCTCCTTAGGAGAAATATCCTTATTCCCTAGTTGACGAAGAGGTAACTTGGACATTTAGATTTTAACTATCTTCTCTCCATTTTATATTTCTACTCTGTTTTGGTAAGTTTTTAGTGCAGAAATGTGCATTGAAAGCCCCCAAGCAGGGAAACCTATACTTAAAAGGTACAAAGTAAAACCTCAAAATCAAAAAGCTTAAACTCTAGACTCCCCACCCTGAGTTCTTTTAAAGGTATGGAAAGAATCTAACACTTGCTCCCTCCTTCAAGAAATAAATGAATGAATAAAGAACTTTCCACGACAAAGTCGTAGCCCGAAGAGGTTTATTTTGAGTAAGCTTGTTGCATTACGTCAAGGTGTTTGTTTGTTTGACTCCCGTGTTTGTTTGTTTGACTCCTGTGGAACTTGTAATAGAACTTAAGGCAAACTTAGTTTAAGAGTATAGAAAAAGAAGTAATAAATTCCACTTGTTAGAACCTTATTGCATGAAAAATAAGAGAAAGTTGTTTAGTTGATGTTTTTTATCTTCTTACTTAAAGTGTTATACTAAAGTTACTTGAAATCATTTTAATTATTACAAGCTCAAATAAACTACATTTGTAATGCACATGTATTTGACTGTTGGTACAAATCTCAAAACCTGTGCAGCTCGCCAAATGATAATGTTTAGCGCTACATGGCCTTTAGATGTTCATAATTTGGCAGAAGAATATATGGACCCAAATCCTGTTAAGGTGTGGCTCTTTGCATATCATTCCATTACATATTTGCTTTTCTATATGCTCTAAAATATGAGCTCCATCTCAGGTGGTTGTAGGTTCTGAAGATACAGCTGCCAACCATGATGTCATGCAGATTGTTGAGGTCTAGTTTCTTAATGCCCAGCAGGAGGCCCTTTTTCACTATTCAATGTTTCAATTAATAAAGAGAGATGTTTGTCCTTATATTTACATTCTCACTTCCATAAATGCAGGTATTGGAGGACCATTTGCGTGATCAGCGTTTACTTGCTTTGCTAGAAAAATATCACAAATCTCAACAGTACGTTTGCTATTTTTTTACTGGATTTTGTAAAATTTGTTCTACAGACATATCTTGGGTTAATGCCTGAGCTATTTGAGCATGGAGAATTTAGAGCAATAGTTTTTTTAAACAGTACGTTTGCTATTTCATTACCATCTTCTTTTGTTTTGATGAATGACCAAAAAGGGATTTTATTGGTTTTCAGAAGCTGATGCTTAATGAGTGTTTACTTTCAGAAAACAGTTTTCCCAAGTTCATTTTAATTTTCATCTCTATTCTAAATTGCTTCACCGTCGAAAACTAAGAAAACGTTTGTTCTCACTAATAATTTTCTAAGATAGAAAGCTAGGACCATGTTTGGATTATTTTTAAAATGACGAATGATGAAGAGATCAAATAGCATGTTGACTAAACAGGCCCTTGTTTTTCTCTAAAGTGGAGAATTTGGAAAAGAACTAAGTTCCTTTTTAAAGAATCTTGTTTTAAATTTTTAATCAGCAAATATGTTTTCCATTTTCTGTTTTTGTATTTAGAAAATTGGAAAATTCTCGATATTATACGTGAACTAATGCCTTCTTTCCTCTATTTGCATCTGTGACGCTTTTATTTTACAAGTCAATGCTATCCTTCCTTGGTTATCTGAAATGGCCTCTATATCTCCATGCTAGATTATGGAAAACCTTGAATTTCCATATTTTCCTTGATATGCCTTGATTATTCATTCATGGTGCTTATTCATGGGTTGGGCCTCTAATCAGGAATAGAGTGTTGGTTTTTGCCTTGTACCAAAAGGAAGCGGAACGTCTTGATGGAATGCTAAGAAAAAGGTACACAAACATTATTTTGGTTATTGTTCTCTATTTGCTAAGTCAACATTTTCTAGCCAGCTGCTGAAAGTACAATTGGAAGTCGATGCTGATTTCAATGAGCTTGTTTTCACTTTCTTTCTTTTTTGAACTTAGCTGCTGAACTTTAATTTTTTTTATTCGAGTATCTCAAACTATTTTTTTGATTAAATATAGGTCTTTTCGTTAATTTTGATCATAGATGATACTTTAAAAAAATGACGTGTCAAAAAAACACGTGATTTGAGAAGAAAAAGTTAATCGAGGGCCCTACCTTTTACCCCCAAAAAATAGTTCATGGTAATCAAATAAAAAATTAAAGTTCAGCGCTTAAGTTCAATTTGACCCAATTTTTAGGATAGTTTTGGGTAATTTAGCCTTTTTTTAACTTGTTTTCTAGTGGGTGGAATGTTGTTTCTATTCATGGCAACAAAGCACAAGAACAACGAACAAAGGCATTGTCATTATTCAAGAAGGGCAGCTGCCCTCTGATGGTACGTTGAACAATTACAGTTTTTCAAGTATCATAAGACAGTTTTTCATTTTAAGGTGTGTGCGCTTGGACATTTAGTACTTCACTTATGGAACAATTAATTTGTCTTCAATATGCTTTTCCTTTTTCAATAATGTAATGTTAATGAGTGGGACTTCCAAAAGTAACAAATCCTCAAACCATGTTTTTCTTGTTTTAAATACAGTTTTTATGCTGAAAATGACGTGTAAAATTTATCTTCGGGATCAGTTGTCTCTTAGGAGCCACTCATTGTATATGAACCTTGTTATTGTAATAGTTTTCTTTAAGTTCATGTTTGGTTTTTCTGGCAATAGATTAGAATTTTGGGTGTTCTCTCACATCCCTATATCTATAGGTTGCTACTGATGTGGCTGCTCGAGGATTGGATGTTCCAGATGTAGAAGTAGTAATCAACTATACCTTCCCACTCACCGCAGAGGATTATGTCCACAGAATTGGCAGGACTGGACGGGCTGGCAAGAAGGGTGTTGCTCACACATTTTTCACGCATCATAATAGGGTAATATTTAAAACCTTTCTGGTACTGCCGCTTTAAATTCTTCTATCAAAATATCAAGTCATTGATTATGCAATATTTTGGCCATTATTTTCTCATCTGATGATTATTTCAGGGGCTCGCTGGAGAGTTGGTCAACATTCTTAGAGAAGCTGGGCAAATCGTGCCACCTGCCCTTTTGAAATTTGGCACTCATGTGAAGAAAAAGGTGCGCATTTCTGTCCTACATTATCCACTAATGTTCTTACATGATTGTTCAATATATGAACTGCAACTTATGTCATGTGCATGCACACTGAACTCATGTCTAATGAGATGGCAGAAATATAATTAGCCTGAAGTATGGGCTGGTCTCAGTAATTGGGGTACTTAGCGCATTATGAACCTCCGTGGCTGTATTCATCATTCACAGTGCCTTTTCTCGTTGCAGGAGTCCAAGCTCTATGGGGCTCATTTCAAAGAAATCTCTGCAGATGCTCCAAAGGCCAAGAAAATAACTTTCAACTCGGATGACGAAGATTAAAGCATATGGTCTCCAGATTTTGTAAGATCAGCAATGAAACAAATATACAGTATCGGTTATCTATTATTTAAAGTGGTATAAGATTTTGTAAGATCGCTTCCTGTCTCTTCTTTTTGCTCATTTACATAGGTGAGATATCAGCAACATTTGATTCTTTGGCAAATTTTCAGTAAAATTAATGTCGATCGTTATTGGATTTAATCCGCTCCGATTGTCTTTATGTATCTCTCATTTATTCATGTATTTTTCAACCTTTTTTTTATCGTGTTTTTCAACCTTCATGTGAAGAGTCCTTAATCAATTTCTTTGGTTGCACTGAACGTGATAAATGCTCAACAATAACATAAATAAAGATCAATAATAAAATCAAATGAAATCCAATCTCATAGGATTAAGCTTGATCTCTTAAGTGATGAATTGAGTTATCATTTGTTATATACAATTTGAAACAACTTAATAACTCAATTTCATTAATATTATATGTAGTAGAGATTATTTTTTAAAGTGATTTTTGTTTGGAAATATATTAAAATAATATATATATATATATATATATATCATCATATAAAAAAATTAATTTAAAACAAAAAAAAAAGTGCGGTTGGACCATAAAAACAAAAGTTGTCTAAATATAGCTTCAAAGAGTGTGGCTGCGGTTGTTTTTCAAAGTGCTTTTCACTCAGATATATATTAAAATAATATTTTTTTATTTTTTAAAAATTATTTTTGATATTAGCATATCAAAATAATCTAAAAATAGCAAAACCATATTAATTTGAAGTAAAGAAAAAAATAAAATAAAATTTAAATTTTTTCAAAAACACTTTGTAAATGCAAAAACGAACAGAGTAGCAGACTTTACTGCAATATTGCTATTGTGATTCAAGTACAATATAAAGCAGGTTGCTTGTTCCATGAACTAAGAATTGTTGAATTTCATATCCTAGTAAAAACAAGTGAATTTAAAATAAAATTAATATGTTTCTCTAGTGCTAATGATAATGGTAATGAAATATTGATTTAAAAAAATATCATTAAAGATACATGGGAATAAAACATACAAGCTTTTTAGATTTGTAAACATGAACACTAAATAACTTAAGGTGCGGGGAATAGAACAAACATTATTCAACACTTGAGTGGATATGAATCAATAACAACCTAGTAAATTATAATCATTTTCCTTATCATATATAAGACTTAAGGAATTATAGAGCTCAATATACTCCTCAAATTTTATATCATATTGGATATCAAGCATAGGGGATAAGGAATCAAGAAGTTTAGAAGGACAACTATCTTGAAACTCTTATTCTTATATATCCTTTTCATCTAGGTTATTAAAGTTCTTGGGATTGAGCTCATACACTTATTCATTATAGTCTTCCTCTTCACTCTTATCCTTGTGTTCTTTGATGAATTGGGGCTTAGTGATATAGTTGGTTGTAGTATGACTAAACCTTGACATTTAACACACTAAACTCTTGAACTCATCTTAGATACTTCATTGATGATTCACTTGTCTTTTTTTTTTTTTAAGTTGAGCACTACTAGGATTAGGTTCATGAGGTGGAGTACTTAATACAAAACTATTATTTCTAAATTAAGACCTAACATGGGTATAAAGGTCTTAACATTTTGTCCATTAAATCTTAATGCCCTTTAAAGGTGACATGCAGATAGAAAATAGTTAACGACTAAGAAATACGATGTTGTATTGACAAGTCATATGTAAGTATGGGTCACACCCGGTACCATACTAAATTCATTAGAGATCATAATTTTGCCTCGAGGTACGTGCTAATCATTGGATTCCTAAGAATATGTGTGGTACTGGGTCTAGCTCAAATAGTACCTCTCAAGGTTGTTTGAAGCTCAAACCTACCAATATAAGGGTGACCGGTAGCTGATCTCGTGGTTAGGTTGAGGCCTAACCGCAAGACCAGACAACTTGGCTAACCAGTATAGCCTCATGTGACTAGCCAGACAACAGGGTTAGAAAAGGAAGCCAACAGTCTTGGGATTAAAATAAGTAGCTTTCTCCTCCGCATTAGATACTTGAAAATGAGTTTCAGAAAGGTGGGCGATACACTGGGCATGTATACGATACAAAGCAAGCAACAGGGAAGTGAGACAAACAGAATTGATATTGAACAAATTATGTACAGATCTTAAACTGTTTATCGGAGCATTTCTTTTATGAATATTTCAGAGACGCGGGCTTCTGATAGCACCTGGGTAGTTTTTGATGTTCTACAATGAAGCTATACAATAATCTACAGACAACTAGATACAAATCCTTGCAGTTTTCAACTACAGGTAGTAAAACCAACCTGTGACAGAAATGTTATTTCCGGCGAGTATGGTAAATAATCTACGGACAACTAGATACAATACAAATCCTTGCAGCTTTCAACTACAGATAGTAAAATCAACTTGTAGCAGAAGAATCATTTCCAGCGAGTATGAAGCTCCTGGCTCCGTATTACGGGACTCGGCCGGGAAGAGTCATTCAGACTCTCCAAAGAATGGACTTCCCATCCCCCTTCTCTCCAGTAGGTTGAGTACACTTCTGGGATGTGCGCGACCCTCCAACAGTCTCCCCCTTGTTCATCTGAAAGAAGTGTCTTGATTAGTTCTCGAGGCACATCGAAAAATCCTAGCACTTTCAGGTTTGTCAGATGCTCAATGCCTAATGGTGCCTTCTGCAGCAATTTTCAGCGCTGAATACTCCGTTTTTTCACCACACGTGAAAATTTCAAAGTATAAACTCCAATAATATAATCAAATAAATTAATTATTATTTATATAAAAAAGTAAAAAAAAGTTGTTAATAATAAATAAAAGAGAAACTGAAAAATTAAGATATAGGTATAGTTTAAGATATTTAATCTCGTAAAATGAGTTATTTATTTGTTTTTGTCAACTGAATTTGTTTATTAAAATCAATAAAAGATAATAGAACTAGAAACACATGCGAAACTGATTAAATAAAATAAAATAAAAATTATCTTTTTATATAAAATAAAGCTCATCTATGTAAAATAAAAAATAATTCTTTAAAAATTAAATAAAAATAAAATATTTTGAAAATAATTCTATTAAAAAAAGGTTTGCAAAACCCATAGTCTAAGCAATGAGACGAGAATAAATCGATAGAGAATAAATTAAAGATAATCATAATTTTTTTTTAAAAAAAAACAAATAATATAAAATAATAAATTCGTAAAAGAAAATGAGAAAAAAAATCCTGAACTACATGGACTTTTCAGACTCATTACTCATGTTATTAGATAGAAGCATGACAAATAAAAAAAACTACAAAGCCTATTTTCCAACAAATCAAATGTCGAAAGATAAAACTTTTAAAAAAATCAATCACACAATAAATTTTGATTACAAGAATGAGGGTGGAAGTCAGAATAAAAAATAAATTAGAGAGTATCAAAATAATTTAAATTGGAGGGTTAAATTGAAAAGGAAAAAACTTTAACAAAAGAAAAATGAAATCAAAAAAATGAGAGCTAAATTGAAAACAATAAAACAACATAAACTTTGATTGAAGGATAAAATTGAAAACCAACAAAATTTTAACAAAGAACCAAGAAAAAAAATTAAAAATCAAAAGAATAAGGACCGAATTGGAAAAAATAATAGACTAAATTGAAAACATAAATTTTTTTTATAAAATGACCAAGGACGAAAATAAGCAATAAAAAACATGAGGACGACAATTGAAAAATCTAAAGAAAAGAGGACAGAAAGAAAAGAAGGAAGAAAAAAAATAATTGTCGTCAACAAACCACTCATAATTCGCTGCCACGCGCTACCTCATAAGAAAGAGAACACGGTGGAACTTCTAAGGACACGATGAAAGGACAAATTTGGCCACCGTATGACATCGCATGCGCCACCCAAAAAACAGTAATGTCACCCACTCATTGGCGCTTCTTCATCATGCACTAACATCTTTTTCGAATAAAAACAATTTTGCAAATGAAAAATACTAGAATGTCCTCCATAAACATGAGAATTACGGGGGGGGAAATAGTGAAAGTACACAAATGCCCCCAGAGTTATGCCTTGAGTTTTGTCTTTTCCAAGGGTGAAAACATATTTGTACTTACCAAGTGAAAAATTAAACAAACTCTTGGTTAACAATTTTTTGTTTTTTTTTACTTGAGGGGTAAATACTTATTTTGACATTTTTAAAGATTTTGAAAAGACTTAACATCTCTTGGATTTTGTTAATTTTAAAAGTATAAATATTTTTTTATTGTGCAAAAAGATTGAAGAAGGACCAACATATCATCAAACAATCTTTTCTAATTTGCAATGAACCTCTGAAAAATAGTAAACTACCCTCGTATCGAAGCCTCTTATTTTTTAAACCCAAAAGCATAGTAATTTTATTGTAATAATCCACATTATTCTGTATCTATAGCTAAATCCACAATATAATTCATCTATAGCTACAATGAAACTCTCATGCCCTGTTTATGTTAATGTGCCCAAGGCTATAACACCAATGAAGATAATGCAGATCCAACTGTTTAAACAAGCAAAATAAATTGGTTTGTGAAGAAAGTCCAAGCACGTAATCTCCCTCCAGCCATCCAAATTATAATTGCTTGGAACTACATTGATCGATGAACACAAAATATTCACTGCCAACTTCCTTAGAACACGACTACAAATATTTCACTAAATTAAATCACTGTAGAAACAAGAAATTATAAATAAAGCCAGACAAAAATCAGAGTACTAATAGCAAAATTATAGTATTTTGCATTAATTAAAAAAAAAATCGACATACAGCATATGCTCTATGTGGGCGATCCGGTCCTCCAAGACGTATAAAAAATTTCTAGGTGAAGCAATCTTTGGGGGGAGGTCAATTTCCAAAAGGAATTTTGATGAAAATGGCTGACCCAGCAAAAAATCTATTTACTCGAACCTTACGGAAATGGTAGCTATTTTGGGCCAATTAATGCCATACAGATACAAAATCTAAGTTCATTTGAACCATGATATCCAGTTTTTTCTTATGACATTTTATCCCCTAGATAAGCAAAAACCCTTTTCTTAAATACCTGACCTAACTCAACAATTTCTGATTCTTTCACATGTCCTTGGACATCAGATTGCCTGTGTCTCTGGTCTTCTTGGGACAACCTGTTTGCAATATCGATGGTCAAAATAGCCATATCTCTTCTAGCTGTTAATACACGCAACGCTATAGCCGAGTAGCCAGGATTGGACACAAGTCTATTAAGTAATATCAGTGCCTCCCGAATCAGCAATGTCCTACATATACAGAGGCATTGACGACAAGAGAAGCAATCAAGGAAAATGGGCCATAAAAATGTAAGCATAGACAAACTATTTAAGTGATCCACTGACCTTGCTTTGATGCTTCTTTCTGGCTCAGCAGAAGCTTCTACATCCATTTCGGACACCAACACTTGCAAAATCAACATAAGAAAGTTTGTCTCTCCAGGTAATTTGCAAGTCACCATAATTTCAAACCCAGGTTTTCCAGATGAGGCTAAAAAGGCCAGCATGATGATAGCCCGCTTGCGAAGTTCAATATCCTGAAAGCCATTTACTACAAAATGAAACAGATTGCATTTTGCAGCAAGTACCATGTTTGTATGCTTTAACAGAATAAAAGAATAAAATGAAAGATAAACCAGATTGCATAATGATCAGAGTCATTTTATGTAGAGATAGATTTCCAATAATAAAATGACAAAATGAAATGCAATTTCATGTCCCTTAATTAAAAAGGTGTAGACTTCCATTAAAAAATAAGGGGAAATAAAGTGGCGTCTCACTGTTGCTGCACAGCCTCTAGACATGCCATATTAATATAAAGAAAGTCATGAGATAAGATGTTACCTAGGATATATTAACACAAGTTTTCTCTTGATAACATTGTATCATAAACAAAGATCATAAGTTCAAAACCAGAAAACAGGCAAATGCAACGGGAGAAATAAACTGCACATTAAAAATATATGAAAAAATTGTGCCACATCAAATTGAATCGTTAAACTGAGAGCTAAATTATCACACCTACCTGTAGGCTATATCCAGAGCATGCAATACATTCTGCCAAGCCCTCAAGGGTGCTACTGAATCCTTTGGGTGTTGAAGTAATTTTCTTGTCATTTGTGGAATCAGAAATCTCTGCCTCTTTACAACCAGAGCAAAATATGCTCAACAGCTTGGAACCTTCAATTCAACAAAGAACCGTAAGCTAGGAAGGGTTTTGCTGGGTACACCATGGAAGTAGCATGTCAAGTAGTTCAAATCTTTAACTCCTAAAAGAGGGAGGTACAATAGAGTACTGAGCAAAATAAGGTGGTATTCTTAATTTATTCAGCTCAAATAAATAAACTTCATATGGTTTAGTGGGTAGACATGGATATGAATATGTGTTAACCATAATCCACTGCTGCTTCTGATTGTTCAAACTTTTCAAGTAAATGAAAGGTCTCCAAATAAGTGTCAAAAAAATGGGGGGCAAGGTTGCAATATCCTCAAAGGTATATTTATAAGGACATCAATGGGGGACCGGTTCTATAGAAATTAGGACCTTTATTTTCTAAATACTAGGACTTTCTGAGTAGTTTTTGTAAAATGGTGCTATTTTTGTTGGGCATTGCTGATATAACCACCCATGTTTTATTTTATTATATTTGGTGTACGGGAATGATGGATTATTGAAATCTTGACTATTCTTTTTCACCAATTGTATTATAGGTCTCCTTGAGGACTCAAGGAACCCCTTGTCAGTCGCTATGGTTTATCTTCTCTTTTGATAACACACTTGATAACACACACACACATGTATTTATATATCCAGAATGCTGTAAGACAAAAGATCTTGGTTTCAATTAGTTCTTGCAGTAAACCATCAGATGCTAGCAAATCTTTATGAATGGCCAGATGGTGTGATTTTCTTTCTTATCATATGTTTGTTACTCATTTCAATTCAAAGGAGCATTTGAGATAAACTAATCCAATTTAGTGCATACGAGTTTATTCTGAGCATTTGGATAGAAAAGAAATCTTTTTCTACTAATCAGGTGTTTTACAGCTTTTAGGGTATAGATTTGCTTCTTTCTTTTAACCAAACTAGAAGATGCACACAGTCACCAGCAAATCACATGAATCGATATTTGCAAGCATCAAAACTTGATCCTTCAGTTTTGTACTAGACACTACACCGCTGCTTATTCATTTGGATCAACAATCAACAGAGCAGGTTTGTTTCCAAAATATTTAATACTGACTCTAAATAGAGAGCAAGCTAGTTAACAAACTAATGGAGCTAAGATAGACATCATAACCAAATGGGGGAGAGCAGATCAACTCGGATGGTATCTAACAGATTGTAAAAGAAGTTTGACAGCCAAGTTTGAAGTTAAAGCAAAGATTCTAACCAGAAAGAAAGACAAGGAAAGCTAGTCAAATTAAACAGGAACAAGAGACAAAATTGGCTCCGACTTACAATTTAGCAACAAGAATAGAAGATGGAGAGCTTCCTTTTGGACACGTGAGCCAGCTTCCCTTTTTAACAATTGTGCTATGCTTTCAAAAATTGGTAATTGGCCAAACCTTTTTAAGCAACATTGGATTCAGAATTTAAAAAGTATTGCTTTTTAACAGAATATGCAACCAAAGGGGTAGGAGAACTCACTTTTCCCTCTGTGTAAACGCATTAGTACTCATCAGAATCACATTCATGATAGAGACTGCCTCCAGTCTCACACATTCTTCTGTATTGCTCACAGCAACCCGAAGCATCAGTTCAAACAAAGAAACCCAGTTTACAGAAGTAAGAAGCAATGATGTGTCAGCATTCCAGCATCGCTTCTTGCACAGGTGTTTTAAATCAAAAGATCTGATCCCATGCGAACTACAGCCCACATGAGATGTCTCATGGCTGACCACACTAAACAGATCTTGGCCTCCAAGGCTGCCCCCAGAGCAAAGTCCCTCAATCTTGATATTGTCCCTGAGTATAGTGCACTGGAAAGATCAAATCAAAGTTCATAAGAACACAAACACAATTAGAAAATTTTAAGACCATCACTTTGCAAGCACCAGATATGCAGAAAACAAAGTACCAAGTCCTCCCTTTTCCAAGAGAAGATTACGTAATAACTTGAATATGCTGGTGAATATTTGATGCTTATGAATGTACACAAAACTAAGAAAAAGAAGTTTCTGGCTTGATTTCCTGTTCTCTTCCCAGCGAGCAAAACTATCCAGATTCTAGACCATTTCCTATTATTTCCTCTTCGTTTTCTGCTCAATAGATCATCAGTCATAATTCAAGATGTTCTTTAGCTCCTCTGTTCTAACATGTAAGAAAAACAATCCTTTTTATTTGGTGTATCAAACAAATTGACCAGAGTTGGGATCCTCTGCTATGTATTTAGGAAGTTCTAGTGGTCAAACTGCTTTTTAGAGGCATTTAAAGTTTTCCATGTTTATTAAAAGCAACTTGAAAAATACAATATGAGCAATGGCCATATACTTCTAGAATCTAAATGGCATTTTGACAATCTAAAATTTTGAATAAGGAACAAAAAACAAATTAGGAAGTTATCATTGCATAGAATCCAGATTTTGATCGGAACAAGAAAACTAAATCAAAACATCATGACAATCAAAGGAAAGGGTTCTAATCCACATCACAAAGCATGACATTGTTCAGCATATAAAATCTCAGCAATTCATTTTAAAGGCATAAACAAACTTCAAGAAAGAAAAATGAATATATGAGCCATAGTAAACTTACCCTCCCAATTTTGTTCCCAAACTCAATAGGTACTTCAAAAAGACGAGCAGTATATGTAAAGAACTAGAAAGAATGGAAACCTGTAACAAGGAAAAAAAACAAAGAAAGATAGGTGATTCCTTTGAACTAGATGAGAAGAAAACAACTGAATTTGACTATGAATGACCCAAAATGAATTTTGATCATGAAGCATGGAAAAACAGAGTCTGAGCTCACATTTGGAACATCACAAAGATCAAGTAAAGATCTAAACAAAGCTTCCAACTGTAGCACTCCATTATTGATCTGCAAAATAGAAGAAACAAACAGAAAACAAACTTATCGGATGCTCAAAAATCAAAATAATGGGGAAAACATCCAAGGATAATTTAAGAATGCCTTAAGCATGAAATGGTTTGGCACATAACACAAAAGAAAGTTAGCCCCCATGTGTTCTGCAGGGTTATAAAACTATCTCAATATCCTTGAAGTTCATGTCATTACCATGCATGGCTTCTCAATCAATTACCATGCGCAGTCAATATTGCTGTCACAAGCAAACATAAAGGTCTTTTCTGACTAAGATTGCCAATCATTTTTCTTCTTCTATTAAGGTAAACCCACCTAATTTTGTAAGGTTCATGTTTCTATGACCCACATCCTTAATATCAATGATATGGTCAGTGCTCAGTTATGGTCCCAAGCTATCATAGAGAGGGCCTTGGAAGGAAGTGATTGGAGAAAGTCAGATGATCCCTTATATTTGTATCCAAACAAGCAACTTCAGAGCATGGCAATGAAAGGTAAGGATGAAAAGGAAACCAACACCTAAAATTTAAACTATTCAAGATTATCAAAATGATATTAAGGGAAAGGGAGACAAATCCACAAGAATAAGGGATCCCACAAGACACTAACCAGAGCTTCATAAATATGAAGTCCTGAACCTTCAAATGCTTGAACTAGAGAAACTAGACAGGGATATCTCAAGCTAGGCTGGTTATCCATACATGTCATTCGAAACATTTCAAATTATTAATATATAGTCATCTTGACTCTTTCTTCTCTTTATAAGGTGTTATTTAGATTTTATTTCTTAGATGACATTTTTTTAAGCATTTCCAGTCATTTTAATTCCCATTTTATTAGATACAATCGAAAAGAAAAGGCTAAAACAATGAGCCACACATTTCACACAGTTGCACTTCTAGGGTTGGTCTCACTTAAACAGGACATGATGCATGGCTCCTTACACCTCTTCCTAAAAATGAAATCCCTAAATTGTAAACTATGGGATGTGTCTCAATCGTAAATGCCTAAAATCTATCTTTATCTCTAATTAAATGTACATGAAGTTTTTACATTACGATACCTTTGTCAGTACAGAATACAGATGAGAAACTTTTGCAGCTTCAGATGTCGGAAAAGAACGCAAATGATACTGCAAAGCTGCATGAGAAGAGCTTTCACCTGGCATATAGTCCATTTGTACTCTAGAGGACATATTCATGCTCATGCACCCAAAAAGAACCTGAAAATCTGTCAGGCAGGCCATGAACAACTTGGAGATCATATTTCTTCCTAATTGTTGTTCACTTGTGGAACCCCAGATGCCCAGCAATGTTTTGGAAAGTTCAAGGTGAGAAGATAAATCATTGTTCAAGTCTATTTTGGTAAAATCAATGCTTCTCTCTGTCTGAACTCCTATGGCCTTGGACGTAGAAGCTGTTAACAAACAAAAGAACAAAGCATGGAGACTTCAAGTCAAAATAAATAAATAAAAAGACAAGAAAATACTATGACAATACACATTTATCCAACTCATGCATCTTACCTATATGACAAAAGAAAATGCTATGACAATAGACGTTTATCCAACTCATGCATCTTACCTATATCAATCTGGTCCTCCAAAGGTTTTGCATTTTTAGAGTGCTGGGAAATTCCATGAACATCCTTGCTGTGAAACCCATGTTCCCTGCCACTATAGCCAGTGCCATTCAAAAGAATTGTAAAATGTAAATCATAGCAATAAAAAAGTGCCCACTGCCCAATTGTGATTTTATAACTGACAAGCTAAATAGTCAACGGAAAAAATGCAAGCAATGTTAAGAAAAAAAAAGGAAAAAGGAATAACCAAAGCCATAGCTAGAGAAAGTTTTCAAATAAACTAACTGATGATGTTGACAAAAAAAGAAGCGATATTGATTGTTTTTTATAGACAAGGGTATTTCTGCACTTTTCAGATTTGCTGGAAATTATGAAAAAACTGTCTAGATCTAGTTTTATTTTATATATATCATTCTACTAGTTCTAAAAGAATTAGCTTTGTTAGGCTTTTCCTATTCTAAATAGGAATAATCATGTTGGAGGTTTAGGAATCCATGTCCTTAGTGGATTTGGACAATTAAAACTCTATAAAATAAGAATGTAGGCTTTCAATATTTTTCAATTTAATAATATGAAATAATTTCCAGTAACTTTGCTTTGATTGTGTAACTCGATCTCTTCTTAGGTATGAATCTTAAGAACCCTAGGTGTGACTCTTAGAATCTATCTACATCCTTCCTCATATACCACCACAAATCGACACTAACACAGTTCTAACAGCCATAAAACAGCCTCTAAAAGTCAGATTCTGAACAGCCTCTACGCTGCCCTGCATCAACTGACTAAGAATAAAAAAGCCACCAAGAATATTTTTTATCTAGATAACCACTCTGAGGCTGTCAAACTGTGAACTGGATTTTGCAGCGCAAAATAAGATTGATCAAGACCTCAGCTGGTGTTTGAGTAGAGATAATAAGCCACACATGCAATATCACATAAACAGCTGCTTGGATATATAACCAGGATAGTTCAAAGAAAATTTAAAAGATACCGAGAGGGAAAAAAAAGCCTCACAAATTCGTCTTTTTTCGGCTGTGAACATCCATATCTTTTTCTTCAATATTTGCATATGCAGATTTAATTTGGTCATCTTTTTTTCTTCTCTCCTTCTTAAGTTCAAAGCATTCTTTTTCCTGAAATGATTTAGCAATTCATCAAAACAGAACCCCATTAAGATGGACATAACTTTCAAATAAATAAACCAATTAAAAAATGTAACAAAGTGCCACTATCAATGAGATGTAGCTTGAAAAACTAGATAATGAAGAAAATGGATAAATAATGCACAGATAAATACTTATAGCATAGAGAAAGAGTAGGAATTTCTTTTTACCAAATTTGTAAGGTGCTTTGATACGCGGCCCAATTCTCTCTGCAATTTGTAAAATCAATTAAAACTGAATCAGAAATTTCAATCCTTTTCCCCTTGAGAAAAACATGGCATCACATTCATCTTTCACCGAAAGTGGAATTGAAAAAAAAAACACTAAGATATCAAAATGTAAAGTAACGTTTAACAACGTCAAATATCGGTATTTGATAAAGGAAGCAAATATGAATCCAAAGAAAGGAACGAATAAATAAGAAATTTCGAAAAAAGAAAAACGAAACCTTTAAGCGATCAATTTCCAGGTCTCTTGCATTATCGTTGGAGACGGAAGTAGAAGGAGCGGAATGCGAGAATTGGTTAGAAAAACCATCAAACGTCATGCTGTTATTGTAGTTGATACCGAACTCGATTGGTCTTTGAGAGAGTTCTCGAGGAGGAGAGTAACTGATGGAATTATTTTGATAATCTTGGTGTTGTTGTTGTTGCGGTGGTTGTACTGGTGGTGGGAGGTAGGAGAGTTTGGTGGTGGTGGTGGAAGGGGGGGATATGGAGGAGGGGAGTTGAGAAGAAAGAGCGTGTTCTTCGACTTGGATCAATTGTTCTAAGAAATCAGCGCCCCATTCTTCAAACCCTTCCTCCTCCTCTTCTTCTTCTTCTTCTTTCATTTTTCCCTTGCCAGTTTTTGAATTAAGACAGAGCTGTTGGGAGTTGGGATTGTGCGCCGTTCCTCTATATGCAAAAAGTGTGCAGTGGCAGAGTAAAAAAATAAAAATAAAAAACTATTTACTTTTTGAGTACTTGCACATTAGTTCCTCTGAATTTTTTAAAACAAATTAAACAATCCTTTTAATTTTAAAATAATTAATTAATCTCTTGATTGGTGGTGACCGTACATAAAGCTTTATTCTAATAATATCTTTTTTCTCATCCGTCTTTCCATATTATTTATTTATTTTTTACTTTTTTATTTTATTTTTTAAAACAAAATAAATTTAAGAAAACATAAAATGTATAAAAAGAATTAAGTTACAACTATATTAAAAAAAACATCAGGATTAATTAATTATTTTTAAAATTAAAAGAATTGTTTAATTTATTTTTCAAAATTATAGATTCTATTTTATAATTTACTCTTAATTTTTCTTGGAAGTGACTCCCTTTCAAAAAAAAAAAAAGAATTTCAAATTTCATTTAGTAAATATACTTAAAGTTTAGATTGTGTTTGGAAACATGATTGAAATTGTATTTTTTATTTAGTAGAAATGTCAAAAATAAATATAAATAATACATATCAGATATTTTGGGTGTCCACTCTCTATTAAATCATACCAAATAGGAAAAGTTATTTCAAAAGTCAATTGTATTGGAGTGGAAGATATAAGTGTTTAATTTTTTTTAATGAGTTTGATGTTTTTTTCTTTTCACATGGCTACAGTTTTAATTGGTTTGTTTTTTTATTGACCTACTTTATTGGTTTTGACTTTTTTAAAAAATACATAGGAATAACATTTGCTGGAAGAAAAAAACTACTTCAATATGTTATTTAGCACTTCCTTTAAGCACATAAAATAAATATAAAATAATTAAAATAATATTTTTTTTTAATTTTTAGCTTTTCATTTAGCGGACTTTGTGCTCTTAGGCACTAGGAGAGGTGCATGTTCATTTACAATCACGGAGACAACATCAAGTATTGTAGGCCTATCATTTGGACTTTCTTGGAGACAAAGAATGCCTACGATGGGTAATTAAGTTATCTTCCACGACTTGAACAATTTTCTTAAAAAATAAAAAAAAACTTCTGATTTTATGGTAAAAATTTCCATGTTTTATAATGGATAATTAAGGGTTAATAATAATGATAATTAATTATGATAATTACTAAAATTATTAATTCCAACTTTAAAAATAAACAAAAAAAACTAAGAGAAGAATGGATTTTATTGTATTCCTCGTTACAAAATATTATTTATTGAAATAATATTATTAATTTATTGGATTTTTTTTACAGTTTTTTTTAATTTCAATTTTATTTTTTAATATTATATTTAATGAGGATTTGAATTAATAATTTATTTTAACTTATTTTTTTCGAGGTTATCTCAGACTTATGATTTAGACCGTAAATTTGACAAATTAACTCAATTAACTCGAGTTTTTTCCCTTTTCATAATTGATTTTTTTTCTTTAATTTTATCATTCAACATTGAGTTGATTGAGAATTAAACTTTGTAATTTATTTTGATTTGTTTTACATGAGTTTATCTCTATCTCATGACTTGGATTACAAGTTTGATGGTTAACTTGGGTTGGTTCGAGTTGATTTTTTATGTTATTTTTTAATTAATTTTTTAATTTTATCCTTCAATATTAGATTTATTAGTGATTGAATTTTATAATTTTTTTCAATGTATATTTTATAAGATTATTCTAATCTCATGACCTGAACCGTAAATTTAACAAATTAATCGACTAGAGTTTTTTTTATTTTTTTTTATAATATTGAATTTATTAGAAATTATAATTCTTGATTTCTTTCTGTTTGATTTCCACGAAATTATCCTAAATTGTCAAATTGTATAAGTGTTCGATGTGATGAGTGGCTTGATGGGCTGCGGGACGAGAGAGAAGTATTGCCCCCAAATGCAGATGTTACTGGGACAGCTGCTGGCACTGCTGCTGCTCCTCATGGAATTGAAGTAACAGTGTAGTTTAAGCCAGTTGAGCATCCAATTGAGTCTCTCAACAATGATCAACCAATTCAGTGCCCGCTTCCTGAACCTTGAATTCTTAATGTAAGCATGATTATTGTTTTGTTTCTCAATTTTGTGTTGTATTTCCAACTTTGTTAGTTTTCTTTTTCCTCTTGTTTGAATTGCTTTAGGTGCGAAGTGTGGTGCAAAATCAGGCCCGAATTCGGATTCAATCCCGAATGCCTTTACCAACAACTGGGATTTGATCGAGTTGGATTAGGACTAAGGAATTAAGTTTTCTTTCTGAGTTGGGGAAAGGTTTTGTTACTGAGTTTTGTTAGGTCATACTGCAAGTTCCTAATGTATGGAGGCCATCCATTGTGGTTCGGTCGCAATGTTTTTGAGCACTAATTTCTGAAGAAGATTAAATCATTGTAACGAAAAACACATGGCTTGTATGAGAATTAACGGCTATTAGGAAATTACATGTCAAAGGTGAATATGGCCTGGTTTCGAGCTATGGAAGTGGGCTCTGCATGCTTTTTCTTTCTTTCTTTTGGGATTCAGATTTTTGTGGATGAATTTGCGGCAGCTTTAGAAGTTCTCCACTGTTTTATTTCACAAATTTATTTTATTTTTGGCCACGCTAAGGGTTTGAGACTCTAATTTCAAGTTTCTTTATATAGGATGGAAGATTATGGAAGGAGTGAGTATCTGCAACTGTGCATAGAAGAGGTGACTTGCCTGTCGTGAAAGAAGGCGGGGCTCTTGAATCTGAATCTATTGAATCTAGGCCACGGCCAAACCAGTCCAATCGATTGATACTGCCTTCTATCAGTGCCCTCGAGCATAATTTACTAAAACTACTTGAAGAATGCGATGCATCCGGGATCCAAAACCTGGTATCAATTTCTGATCGGAATGCAGCTCTGCATAGTTCCATACAAAATTTAGTCTCATTCTTTTCCTTTTTCTGTGCTTTATCTGCTTCTGCATAAGTTCACTGGAGAATACGTAATTACCCATGAACCATAACAACGTTACACCTGTTCTATGTATATGTAACGAGTCAATTTTGGACGCAGAAACATTCTCAAAATTTGATAGATGTGGTCATTTATTACAGCTTATGGAAGTAGTCATTGTTTATATACTCTACTTGACAATGGAGTTTCCAGGTCCAACCAGTTGTTGGTGTCATCATTTCCACCCTTGTCAAGGTCATTATTGAAGCACGTTGTGCATGCTGGTTTGCATTACAGCTGCTGGATCAGGGAATTTACATTTGGATGCAATCCAGAATGTGCCTCCTATCTTGCGTCAAACTGTCAGCCTGTGCCTTAACGTGTTTATTTGTCGTCCTCAGCATAACATTTGTGGATCAATCCACTCGTTTCCTTGTATGTCGATGACAACCTAAGGATACATCCTGAGGGGCCAGGATTAATGAATATAGTTACGGACCAAGCGAACTATGAGTTTTCAGTATCCATAAGTAGTTGGAGTCAGGGTAGCACTTTCCATGTTACAGTGATTGCTTGTTACATGTAAACAGCCCTTGCATACAAGTGTGAATGTGTGATCATGCCGAATGACTTGGATTCAGCTGTGATTGTGCTGGTTTGTTAGGATGGCTGTATCCTTGTATCTACTGCACTCTCTTTAGTGTTTGTAGAATGCTTTTGTACGATGGATCCTAATCCAGCTGTGACCTGTGATTTATCAAAAACAGAGTAAATTCTCATAGCATGAAATAACATGTGATTTATCACCAGTTGGTGATTTTTTTGTGCACTCAGCGTGATTCAAATTTTCATGCTATTCAGCATATGATTTTTTATTAAATACTTCCCAACAAGACGTTTGTTATGCGAATCTTCCTTACTTGATGTTTTCGTGGTCAACACATTCTGTTGGCTGTTGCCTGTTAACAACATTCAAGAGGAAAAAAGTTATGGATTGATCAAGCACTCGGTTTGATTAGTTTTATGGTTCTTAGAAGAAATGGAGATGATTTCTGTGACAAATTGAAACAGTGCATTAAACCGAGGTAGTAATCAAATGAACTGGTTTGAGAAATGTTCCTTGGAGAAAATGAGATGAAAATCCCATTAAAAAACAAGGTTATGATGGTGCTAGAGGATCAAAATCAATGTTTGAGTTCATCTTTTAGAATGCTGTCATTCAGCTATACTGATCTGCTATCCGGAAGAGTTCGGTGAAGAACAGACAACAGGGAGGTGTTGAAGGCTTGAAGCTCTTTTTTTTCATTTAATAGAACTTGCACATGGGACTCAGCCAATCCCAGTAACTGGTATGAGCGAATTCAGAAAACTAATCACAATAGCTGATACATTCAAGTACCCCCTAAAGGCCTACAAAATTAGATAAATAGTCCAGGATGATACCACAGATACAGAAGCACACATAAATAAACAACAAAAGAGGAGGAAGGAGAGAAGAAGAAGAAGAAGAGATGTCAAGACGAACTAGAAGAAGAGTAAAAAGAACAGGGAAGGCTATGCAGGCAGCTTGGAAACTTCAAACGGATGCTCCACTGTTGGGTCGACAAGGTGCTTCCTAGGGCCACGAGCGCTTCCGTGATTTATTCTCCGCCACGACCGATATGAATTTGGAACACTCTTTTTCCCGGCAGCATCACCGGCAACAGAATGAATTGAGGTGAAAACAAGGAGGAACAAAAGAACAAGGGATGCGAGTATGGCCTTGAACAGCATCATTGTGTTTCTTGGCTCATGCTTTTCTGCCTTGGGAAGGAGGGTGGGGTTAATAAAGAAACTCAAAAGGGATCGTTAACTTTGCGTTGCTCGGAAGTCACATGGAAAATATTTGACCTTGCATAATATAGATATTGATTGCTTGGGGGACTTATCATGGTTTTAGTTGGGTTTTGTTAGAGGGGCTGGTTTGTCCGCGTTGCTGCTATCATTCTGCTCGAAGACTCTTCACCAGAATAAGAAATCAAATGATTTTAGTATTCAGAAAGGTCCTCTAAGAAATCATACTTAGGCCTCCCAGGTGCATGGGTAAGATGCAGAGCATCCACAACTCAACCCTTCTTCCATTTTTTGGTAAATGCTACTGATTCTTCAATATTGGCTAATATATATATATCAAATCCATGTAACATTGTTTATTATAATAGGGTTTTGTGTTTTTTTTATTTGATTTTTTTTAATTTTAGTTTTTTAATAACAAGTTGTTTTGGAAATTGAAATTTGTATTTTTTTCAATTTTTTCTAATAAGTTATGTACTGATCCCATAGATTTAATTTAATTTTTTTTCTTCATTTCAATCTTCAACATTACATATGTTTGAAGTTAAACTTTATTATTTGTTTTAATTTATTTTCTATGAGTTTAACTCGATCTCAGGACCTAGATGGCGAGTTTAACATATTAACCTGAGTTGATTTTAATTGTTTTTTTTTACCGTTTTTTCTAGTTGTTTTTTTGTTTTTTGATTTTATCTTTCAATATTAGGTTGGTTGAGAATTGAATTTTGTAATTTTTTTCAATTTTTTTCTATTGAATTATCTTGATCTTATAGATTTATTTTTTTTCCTTTTGATTTCAACTTTAAACATTGGATCTGTTGGAAATGGAGTTTCGTCAAATTTTTATTTGTTTTTTATGAAGTTATTTTAGGCTCGTGACCTTGGTCATGAGTTTAACAGATTAATTCGATTGGCTTAGTTATTTTTTTAAGTTATTTTTTCAATTTCATCCTTCAATATTGGGTTGCTTGGAAATTTAGCTCAATGATTTGTTTTTATTTGTTTTCTGTTGCATTGTTTCAATCTTATAATCTAGGCTGCAGGTTTGACAAATTGACATAAGTTGATTTTATTCATATTTTTTGGGTTTTGTTTTTAATTAAGTTTTTTTTATAGAGTTATCTTGATCGTGAGTGTTTGGCAGGTAGACAAAAGTCAACTCGGTTTATTTTTTTGGATTCTTTTTTAATTGATTTTTTTCTCAATTCCACCATCTACCAACTCAATCTTCTCTTTTTATTTAGTTTTTTTTTTTCAAATTCATCTCTTAATATTAGATTGTTTGAGAATTGAGTTTCGTAATTTTTTTTAATTTACTTTTTTTGGAGTTATCTAAATCTCATAGATTTATTTTTTTTTTCTTTTCAATTTCAACCTTCAACATTGAATTTGTTGAAATTGAAACTTTATAATTTTTTTATTTGTTTTTTATGAAATTATTCTGATTTCATGAACCAAGTTGCAAGTTTAATAGGTTAGCTCAGGTCGACTTCAGTTATTTTTTCAAGTCCTTTTTTGAATTGATTTTTCTTTGATTTTATCCATCAACATGATTGGAAATTGAGTTTGTATTTTTTTTTCAATTTTATTTCTATGAGGTTATTCCAAATCACAAGTTTGGTAGATTAACCCATGGTGATTCAGGTATTTTTTTAATCTTTTTTTTCAGTTAATTATTTTTCAATTTCTTCTTTCAATACTGAGTTGATTAGGAATTGACCTTTATAATTATTTTTTGATTTTTTTTCTATAAAATAATAACAATCTAATTACCATAAATTTGACATGTTAATTCGAATTGATCCAATATGTTTTTTTCTCAATATTTGAGAAAAAATATAATTTAATATGTCATCGTGTTAATATTTTTTAAAAAATATTATCCACTATATATTATATTGTGAATTTAAGATTTTTTTTGGGTTAAAAAACAAGTTAATAATACTTGAATATCTTTTTACATTAATTTTTTTTAAAATCTGCAGCACAGAGCCAATACCTGGTCTAACCCTAAACCACGGGGCACGTTCATGCTCTTCAATTTAATTTTTGTACTTAATTTTTTTTACCTTAGAAATCACAACCCCTTGTTTTATTTGATGTGCGAAGAAAAAACTAATGTGAAACCTTTTGAAGGAGGGGGGTAAATGCGTCAATTGAATTAGAAATTACTTGTATAAATGCACCAAGTATTCTCGTTCGATTAAGCTAGCTTCCAACTTAAATACACATATTATTGCACGTAAATTAGATTATTTAGTGAAACTTTTATTTATTGTGAATAATAATAGTGTAGATTGTGTTTTCTGTATTGGATTAGTTATATTATTATTTATTATTATAAAGGAAGTGGACGTGCTTCATTTTGAAATGAATAAGACATGGCATGGAACACAATAATTTTGTTAATGTAAAAAAATATTAATATGTTGAGATGTTATTAATATGTTTATTGGTATGAAAAAAAAATTAAAATCAAGTGAGGATTAATTTGATATGATTTAATTAATTTAATGAATATAAAAAAATTAAATGATTGTAAAAAATAAAATTTGACTAAAAATAAATTTCATAATATTTTTTTTAAAATATTAAAATAAAAACATATTGGATCGACTTAAATCAATTTGGATTAACTTGTTAAATCTATGATCCAAGTCATAAGACTAAGATAACCCTATAAAAAACAAATTATAAAACCAAATTTTCAATCAACCTAATCTTAAAGGATAAAATTAAAAAAATTAATTTAAAAAATATAAAAAAACAATTTGAGTCAAAATGAGGTAGCTTACTGGAGGTCATTTGATTAAAATAACCTTATATAAAGTAAAAAATCCCTTGATGAATTGTAATAATAACAAAAAAATATATATATAAGAAGAAGACAAAAAAACCCTTGAATCCAAGTTAAAAATAATTTTAACCGAACGATAATATAATCATTTTATTTTATTTTAAAAATAAAAAAATCACCCTACCTTATAGTTTATTATTGTTTTTAGAATATATTAATTATTTTATTGTAAAAAAAATAAAAAACCATTATATCAGCCGAGCCCAAAGTTTTATCTTTATGAGTTCAAAATTATAATTTTATTTTATTTTAAAAATAAAAAAATCACCCCTGCTTGATGTTTATTATTATTTTTATTTTGTAGAATATATTAATTATTTTATTATGAAAAAATAATAAAAACCATTATACCTGCCGATGCCAAAATTTTATCTTTATGAGTTCAAAATTATAATTTTATCACTCCAATTCATATTACCAACGACAAGAGAGCAACGGTAAAATATCTATCCTTTTAGTTTCTTTAATAATAATAATAATAATAATTAATAATAAGTAGTCCAAATCAATCTTATCTTGGCATGCGACTTCGGGATAGTAGGAGGAGGAGGATAGCCCTACCAATGTTTACTGATTTTGTTTTGTTGGATTGGGCTGAATTATGAAAGCCCACAAATCCAATCCTCTACTGTGTAACCCGACCCAGACATTATACTACTCCACTCCACTATTTTCTGTTTTTCCCTTTTTCCTTTTCCTTTTGTTTTCTTTGAGCTCAAGCCAAACAAACTAAACCCACAACGAACAAAGAAATTAGAGAGACGCATCACAAACAAATATTATTAACCCTCCAAAGCTCAAAACACAGAAAAAAGATCTCTCAATCGGCGCCATGGCTGCTCTACAGTACTTGGAGACACAGCGCAACGCGCATCCGGAACTGGACGAGTGGTACAACTCACTTGCAGATCTGTACCAGAAGAAGCTTTGGCACCAACTCACTCTCAAACTTGAACAGTTTGTCGCTCTCGCCGTCTTTCAGGTCTATTTCTCTACGCTTTCTTCTGCTCCACTCTTGTTTAATCCTCTTTTCTGCATGTGTCATTGTTTGCTTGTTTGCTTGTGGATGTTAGTTTTTTTTTCTCTTTGTGGATCTGTTGGGATATTGTTTTTGGAAATTGTGTCTTAGGTTTCAAGAATTTTGGGGATTTAGGGTTTTGTGGTATAATTAGGGTTTTTAGAGGTGCAGTAAGTCGTTGGATTTGGTAATGAGGAGATTTGTGGTCTTGACTTTGTAATTAGGGTTTCTACGTGTGTCTGTGTGTGCGCTTGAGTTTTGATATTATTATGTGTTTTGGCTTTTTAATAAACTGGGGAAATGAAGCGAGATTTGAATCTGAGTGTTTCTCATTTTTGGTTTTCTTGTTCAATTCTTGCATAATTTAACTAGTTGAAGTTAGTTGCGTTGGTGGACTGTTGTTTATGGCTTTTGCATTTTCTTTTTGGTTTTCATTTTTACATGTTGCGGACCGAAATTTGGTAACTGTTTATTGTGGTTTAAGATGTATATGATAATCAAGAACTGTGGCTTGGTATTACATGCAGACAATCTGATTTATTTCACGAAGTTGTCATGCACATTGCAACATGTTAGTAGGAAGATCTGTTACCAAATAGTATTGTCTTTGTAGGTTTGGAATCAATATGTCAAAAGCATACAATGATTCTGGTTTTTAATCTGTTGTATTTGCTAATTTTTGTTAGCTTCTAGTAGAGTTTGAAGTGCTTATGGCTGCTCTTCAATGAGGACTTTTGGTACAATTAGCAACCTGTCAAATACCTTGAAAGCTTATGTACTTAGTTACACAGGCACGCACACACTCGCACACTTACACTTATTTTACTCTCTGATTCTCATCCCTTTACCCCTTCCCAATATACAAGAGTGCTGCTGTTTTCTGTATTTATTCACTTCCTCACTTGTATTAAAGTAACTTTCCTTAGGTTTGTTAGCCTATATGACTCAGATACTTATTTTTTATTTTTTGTTCGTTAAATTCCAGGCTGGTGATGCTCTAATACAGTTTTATCATAATTTTATCACCGACTTTGAGACAAAGATCAACCTTCTCAAGCTTGCACACTTTGCCGTTATAGTTTCTCGGCGTTATGCAGAGAAAGAAGCTGCCATTAGCTATCTTGAGGGGGTGATTGAAAAGCTTCGAGCAACTAGAGAACAGCGTATAGAAGAACCAGTCCTTTACATTAAGATGCAAATAGCCATATTCAAGCTTGAGCAGGGGGATCAGAAAGAGTGCAAGAAGCTTTTAGAAGATGGAAAGAGTACCCTTGACAGTATGACTGATATAGATCCATCCGTGTATGCCAGTTATTATTGGGTTTCGTCTCAGAACTATAAACATCGTCAGGAATTTGCTGATTTCTATAAAAGCGCTCTTCTTTATCTGGCATATACAGCAGTGGAGTCCCTCTCAGACTCATTTAAGCTGGTATGATTATAGATGTCCAAATATCTGATACAAAAGACTGATGGTGGTGTGGCTTTCTGCCATTATATTTGAGCTCTATATTTTCTCGGTTTCTTTTGGCATGCTAGCTCTGGTAATATGCATGGAACTTCTAATGCCAGATATCTAGATCTTGGTTCTCTGTAGCAATTGTTTATTTTGATTATTCCATGCCCATGGAAACTTTAAAATATTGTCTCGCCAATTTAAGTCGGGGATCAATCTCTCATTTCTTTCAGACCAGTATTATTTTGGCATTCTTCATGGGGGAAGTATGATGATCTGA
Organism: Populus trichocarpa; assembly: GCF_000002775.5. Lineage (NCBI taxonomy): Eukaryota > Viridiplantae > Streptophyta > Magnoliopsida > Malpighiales > Salicaceae > Populus > Populus trichocarpa. The sequence goes on along the minus strand of NC_037287.2, from coordinate 12,405,935 downwards.
AGAAAGTTCAAGCAGTGAAGTTTGGTTGTGCTTTTGTGGGTCTAGGTGCTCAACTGAGCAGTTTGTGTTTTTATTTTGTTTTTCCTATCTCCTGCTAACTTGGATATGTTATAAGTAATGACTATTTATTATTTTGAATTGCTATAAGTTCAAAACAGAGAAAATGAACTTGCCATCAAGTATAAATGAATTAAATTATTTTTGACAATGTCTTAGGCATTGTGACGATTGTCAATGACTCCTGGGTTAACGTGAATTCTTAATAGTGGTTTGAAGTTTTTTACACTACAAGCTTTAAGATGGATGGTAATTATTCTCCTAAAGCATCAAATTTTGAAGTTTTAGTATATAATAAAGATGTCTAAACATCAATTAATCTCTAGGAGTCTTGATTTCTGAATCTCTAGTTTTAATTGATTTGCTTAAAGTTATTATTTCTCTGTTTGGAATGAGAATTTATTTTAGCGATGATGTTTTTGCTGGAATTGGAATTTATGAGCATTAGGTCTGATGAAATATAGGTTGTATGGATTGTTTCTTACAGTTACTGGCACTGGTAACAGATTTTTATGAAGGAAAGAGTTAAAACAAACAGAGTAAATTCATTGGTTAAATGGTTTATATGCTTCTACTTTGCATATGTCTTGTGCTTTGCATTATCAATTATGATATGGTGTTCATGTTCACAATTTGATTCAATTTCTTATCTTTTCTTTTTAGGATTTGGCATTTGATCTTTCTCTTTCTGCGCTTTTGGGGGATAACATCTACAACTTTGGAGAGTTGCTGGCTCATCCTATAGTAGGAATATCTTCATCTCTGTTCCTTTTCTCTTTATAAATCTGTAGAGCTTTCTAACTACATTGTGGGTTTGGGATGATGAACATTTAATTTACTTCACAGATAAAGAGCCTACTGGGCACTCAGGTTGAGTGGCTCTACTACATTCTCCAGGCATTTAACTCTGGTGACTTAGTTCGCTATCAAGAATTGTGCCGTGTGCACAACACTGCCCTGAGGGCCCAGCCAGCATTAGTTCAGAATGAGCAGAAGCTATTAGAAAAGATTAACATTCTCTGCCTAATGGAAATTATCTTTAGGTATGTGTATTAGTAATATCATTTTACTTGTGGTTTGATGGCCAAAGTATAGCAGATCATGTGCCACTTGTATAAGATTATTGCTGGCTGAACTTAAATTTGCTTCCTTGCAGCCGTCCTTCTGAAAATAGAACTATTCCATTAAATGTTATTGCTGAGCGCACAAAGCTTTCCATTGAGGATGTGGAGCATCTTCTCATAAAGAGTCTCTCTGTAAGTCCAACTTTCTCTCCCAATATTGATGTTGGAACTTGGATGAGGTGCATAAATTTTGTTCACTTAATAAGATCCATCAGCATTCTTTTCAGTGGCAAACTATGTAGTTTCCATAAAGAAACCGTTTCAGATGATATATATATCTGGTAGCCCAAAAGGCGAATTGCTCATCCCATTTTCATATATGTTCATTGGGTACATGCCTGACTGCTAACATTGCTACAAACATGCAAGGCAAACTTAAAACTCTTTTAACCTTTTTGGAGGCTTGAACAAAGCAAGCACTCACCTAATTGAAGTGAAGCACATGGTTCCAAAACATCATCCTCTCCCCCTAGTTCAAAAGAACTACCAAAGGGGAAAAAACTGAATCAACAAGCACCAAAGAAAGCAAAGGATTTGAATTGATTGGTAGTTTTTGGTCTGAGGAATTCTTGATGCATAGAAACGTAGAACATGGACTATGTTTTGTTTCACATCCTGTCAGGAAATAAGTTGCATATAAACATAAAAGGGGAAAAAAAAAAGAATTGGGAAGATGGAAATAGTGAAGAAGAGGGCAATTAGTGCATGTTTTATAGGTGCTTTGTGCTCCACGAAGAGTCCTACTGAATGCACCTCACTTGTTGGCAAAAAGAGCTTTTCTGCATTATTTGTGTATAACTAGCTGCAATTTGGCTAAAATGAGTACAACTTGTTTTGTTTTCAAGCTTTTCACTTTGAACCCAAAAGACTTGGGTTCAAAGCGAAAAGCTTGAAAACACTTGAGTTGTGTAATGTGTGCCCAAAGAAGCCAAAAGATCTAGTGTGCATGGAACTGCTTCGCTAAATTTTTGTCCCAATTGCTATTGATGCTTTGTGCTGCTTTGCAAAATAATCAAATTTCCAACCAATGGCAAAAACATTTGAAGGCATAAAATTGTGACATTGACAAAATCTAGAACTGCATTAACTCAAATTTGAAAATTTCATTTGCTTCTCTGTGCACCTTTTATTGTTTGAAGTTTTTACAGTGCAAAGCTAATGCTATGATTTTGGCAACAGGTCCACCTTATTGAGGGTATAATTGATCAAGTCGAAGGAACAGTGCACGTTTCCTGGGTACAGCCAAGAGTTCTGGGGATTCCACAGATCAAATCCTTGCGAGATCGACTGGACAATTGGTTGGATAAAGTACACACTGCTTTGTTATCAGTGGAGGCAGAAACACCTGATCTAGTTGCATCATAATCCCCCCCCCCTCCCCCTCATTTCTTCCTCTTGATTTCCTTTCAGCCTACTGTAACACTTTCTTAATACAAAAGGCGGATATTGATGGGTAGCAAAATGGAGAGACAAGCTGTAAGTCGCATGGGCAGTTGAGTCAAATTTGCATGCTTCCTTTCACATTGCAGAATCCTTTTTCCTGAATCATCAATTTTTTCTTAAAGGAGCTGCATGTGTACTTTTTTCACTTGGGATTTGTTGGCTATATAATGTGGTCTGCCTGGAGGTAAGGTGAATTTGAATGCAAAGAAAAGCTTTTCTACATTTAGCATGGTTATTACTTGTTAGACCATGTATTGGTATTTCTCGCCTAAGGCGTTCAAGATGTGATCCACTTATTTGTGGGAGCAGTAACTGCATTTAATTTCTGGTAGACATTCAGTTGTTGGTTCTTTAAATGCATAAGCACTGCTGCTAAGTTGTTTCATGTTGTGTGCTGTTTCTGTGCATGTACGTCTCTATTACCTTATCTGGCAATAAATCTAACCCCAATCAATCCCATATTTAGAGGGATTTTGTGGATGTCATCCGTGATCCCTGGAAAGTCTTGGATTGATGGGGGTAATCTAGGTTTCCAGAAGGTATTCCTTCAGTTTACGTTGCGGAAGCAAATGCGATGCCTGTTTTGTACAGGGCTTACCGAATCTTTTGAAGTTTTATTTGGGTCTGGGACTGAATAGTGGAGAGAGATGCATCTCATAACACAGAAAGACTTTCAAGGTTTTCCATCAACTTTCAACCAATATTTATCTCAAAAAGAATAACACAAGTTTGCTGACATCGCAAGGTCTTCGTTTATAATGAACAAAGCCAAAGTTTTGTGAAGCCAAAGCTCAGCAAGCAGTTGCTGACTGAGCTACAGACTGCCGTGGAAGATGGAGCAGTGGAGGTTGGGCACCCAATGCCCCTGCAGTGCGTTCAAAGGCGCTGGATTGCAGTAAAAGCCCGAGTTCTCCATTTTGAGGAAAGATGGGCCGACAGCAGTAGGCTAGGCCATATACTTGTATTTATACTCAAAGCCAATACAATACAAGCGTTGCCAAACCTGCTCTCTATTCTTTAATCTCTGATTATTCTTTAGTTTAATATATAAAGTAGAAGAGCCTATCCATTAATTGTAGTATGGCTTTTCTAGGAAACATAACATCTGATGCTCTTAACTCGCAATCGGCGACCATCAATTCTACATCATATAATTCTCGCCATTATATTTCTTAAAACTTATTCACGAAAATTACTTATTTTGGGAGGCTGAAGTTGAGTTGTTTCTGGTTGGACAAGGTCTCTACGGGTTTGTTGACGGCAACGATATCTGTCCACTTGAATTTCTTCAACAACACATCAACACCAAGTCTCTAATTCTTGGTTGCACTGCTTTGAAAGCTGTTTGGGACACATTATCTTTTATTTTGGCCTCACCTTCCATTACTCGTATAATGTCCTTTCATTCAGCTTTACTGGGATTGGAGCAATCTCTGGATGAGACTGTCACAGCATATCCGTAGCGAGGAAAACCATACCATGATGGACATAAGGAACTTGACTTGACTGATTTTTTTTTTTTTATCAATATCATCCGGAATAGCTTATGTATATCTCGATTAATTTTATTAATTTTAAAATTAACGATCATATAAACTTTCATTGACCCTGAAAAAACTCTAACTTATGATTATTAAAAAAAAAACTTAAAACTTGACCAACTTTTAATTATTTAAATTACTGTGTTTGGAGTTTAAAGACCTTGTTACCACCGTCGTTGCAACGCACAAACCAGTGCCACTGATCTTATAATGTCCTTCAATGGTCATGATGGATTATGGTAAGGGATTTGACAATAGACCGACTTCACATGTTACTTCTACTTGATGTCTAGACATGAACGCCATCATGTTATAACCCACATCGAACCTTATACTGGTTCAAATCATCTCGAGGTTGGTAATGGTAAGGGACTCTCTATCTCTCATCTTTGTGATTCCTTCATTTCAACATCTACCAACACCTTGCGAGTCCATTTTCTCTTGAAAATAAAGCCCTTTTTAAATTTCATGGTGATTCATGTTTCCACGAGGAGCAAGTGTCCAAGGCTATCCTTCAGCGTTAAAGATGACCTTTCTTGGCTAGACAAGCCCTCCTCTAAATTGATCCCTCGTGCATTGTCTATTGTTTGTTCCACTTCTGACATTCGGTATAGATGTCTTGGTTATCCTCACACTGACGTCTTCCATCACTTGTTTTTGAATAAACACAATTTTGGTTATTTTTTTCTAGCTCATCTTTTCAGTATACTGCTTGTCCTTTGTACAGATCTAGTAGATTGTCATTAGGTCGTTCAAAACATATGAACTCTGCTTTGTTGGGGTTATTGTTTAGTGATGTTCGGGTCCCTCTTCCACGTTCTCATTTGAAGGGTACCGCCTTCACTTCATTGTTTTTACAGGCCATTTTTCCAAATTTACAAGGTATTTTTCCATGCGTGCTAAATCATATGCTTTAGTGTTTTTATTCAATTTTATACCATGGTTGAAAAGCAATTCAACACTAGCATTAAACAGCTCTAGATAGATTGTGGCTATGAATCCATCTCTGTGATGTCGGCATTGTTCATTGCTCGAGTTTTCTACTTTCTTTGCTCGTACTATCATCATAAAATGAACTATCGCTCTTCTCCATGTGTTTTTCTTGGCCATAGCCTTTTTTCATATTGATTATCATTGTATGGATTTGTATTTTTTAATATTAGACGTCATTGCACTTCCTTCGGACTCCTCTCCTCTTCCTCATTAGACACTTGGGGTCTATTATCCTAGCCAAACTTTTCTAAGCCTTCATTCCTTTCCATCCCTATCAACAACTCAATCTTCTTCCTTCCTTCGATCTCCCTCCCCTTTTTTGACTTACCCTCGTCCTTATCACCGTCTCGTATTGTCTTTCATTCTCTTTTTTTCATTTTTATCTTCGTTTTCCTTACTTCGTCTTAACGTCTTGGTCGATCTTAGTCCCTCCTCTCCTCTTTCTTTACCGTTTTCTCCTCTATGCCATCGTATCTGCATCATGCTATGACCTTATATCATTGTCAATATACTTCTCAACTAGTTCTTGTCACCGTACTAATCCTGAGTTCAACCCTTATTTGTAATAACACATGGTTGCTCGTTCCTACTCTGTTTTCATGAATATTGTGAGTTGTAAATGGGTGTAAATGATTATGTTAAATGCTATAAGGCGTGCCTTGTGGCCAAATGGTATCAGGAGGGGTTGATTTTGAGGAGATGATCAACCTGGTTTTCAAACCGTACACAATTCAAATAGTCTTGAGCATCAGTCCCTCTCATGGCCGACTGGTTCGTTAGTTAGATGTGCATAGTGCCTTTCTCAATAGGCATCTTAACACTGATGTGTATATGCAGCAACACCCAGGTTTTGTTGATCTTACTTCGTCGCATCATATTTACAAACTTCATCGGTCTTTGTATACATCAAAACAGGCGTCCTGGATTTGGTTCAATCGTCTCCATAGCTACTTAATTTCCTTGGGTTTTCATAGCTCTCAGGCTGATCCATCACTCCTCATTCTCTATATCATGAAGGCTACGATATATACCTTAATCTATACCAATGGTATATTTCTAACCAATAAAATCAAACATGGGATATCATGTCGTGACAACAATTCGGACAATTTTGACCATTGTTGCTTCCTGGTCTTGGCCTCTTTTACCAGATAAATATAAAAAATATGTTTCTTCATGGTGATCTCAAAAAGGACATCTATACGTGACTCTTGTTGGGTCTGCCCAATTCTTTTTCTGAGAATGTTTGCAAGTTGAAACGTTCATAGTTTGAAAGAAGCTCCTCATGCATGGTTTAAGAAATTATGTTCTACTTTGAGGAAGCTTTCTTTTGTGCAACTTATTTATTCATCAAACATTAGATGTTATGGATGACATTCTTCTTATAAGCACTAACTTTGTTCATAACTTCAACAATCCTTGAGTTCATCCTTCCATATGAATGACTTAGGTCCTCTCCACCATTTTTTGGGTTTGGAGGTTCATGCGACTTCCAAGGAAATCTTCTTGAATCAACGTAAGTATACCACCAATCATATTTTCTTTGCAGGTTTTGTTGATGCTACTCCTGTTGATGCACCAATGGAGATCAATCTTAAGTTGAGAAAGGAAGAAGGGGATCTTTTGTGTAAATTGTACTCTCTACCGCAAGTTTGTTGGGAGCTTGGTTTACATGACTAGTACTCGTCCAGACATTGCTTTGTTTGTTCAACAAGTGAGCCAATTCCTAGCTTTTCCGGTTGTAGTTCATCGCATCATACCACTTATGAGTTGCTCTTTCCATTTGATTCTCCATTGACTTTGACAACTTAATTACTACAATACTGATTGGTTGGCTGTCTAGACAGTCATTGTTCTACCACTGGCTTGTGCATATTTCTTGGTGATGCTCTTGTTTCTTGGAAGGACAAGATACAGGCAATGGCCTCCAAGTTTTCTACCAAGGTTGAATGTTGTGCTATGTCCACTACATGTGCTCCGATCATTTGGCTTTGAGGTCTGCTTGTTGAGATCAAGGTTTTGCTCAAACCAATCCTACTCTTGTTGCGATCAAGGTTTTGCTCGGACTAATCCTCCTCTTACAAAAGTTGACTCGACATCAATTCTTAATTGGCAGCAAATTGCTGCTGATTGATCTCCCAGCATCAATTTGGATGTGTTATTAAATCTATTTTTGTTATCAAGTCTATTTTAGACAATACAGCTATTATTGACTTTAATCTATTATAAATACTTCATAAGTTGCGCACCATTTATGACACCAATTTAAAGACAGTTCAACATTTCACCAAATGATTTCATCCCCCACCTATTTATAAAAATTGGTAATACGTGCAGAACTGTGAAAGCAAAGTTTTCCCACCAGCACGCTCCATCAAGGAGAAAGTAGATTGATTCCACCTGATTCCCTCACCAATGTCATCAATAAAAATTGACCTCACAATGAAAGATCACAAACAAGTGACTTATTTAGAAGGTTTAGGATACTGGTGATGAAATTAATTTCCTTTATACATGTTATAAAGGAAATGTAAGGAATTCAAGAGCATCACTCTTGCCTAACAAATGGTGAGGAGCTCATGTCAGTACTACTGTAGAATGAATCCTCAGCTCCACCATAGTAATTATCCTCTTTCTCCTCATCCCACTTCAGAACCTCCCTTGTGTACTTAAATGCCTCATCAATTGTCACTCGGTCCCTTGCCCTAGCTTGCCATACAAAAAGTTTACGGCCTGTGATGGAAGCATATAGATCTTTAAACTTCATTGCAACATAGTAGTAGGCCTGGTGAGCAAGTGATTGGTTGTTGTGGTGAGGTTGCACCGGACTGAAGTCATTAAACCACTCACAAGCACTTAAGTGCACCCGATTAACCTTCTCTTCGAAGACATCGTACTTGTTAAGTATCAGCACAAAAGGTGTATCCTTAAAGCATGGGTGCCTAATCATTGTCTCAAATAGCTCCTTGCTTTCTATCATCTTGTTCCGAAGTAGAGATCCAGTGCCACTACTCTCTGGCACAAGCCACATTTGATCGTAGTCACTAAGGGCTACACAGAATACCACTGCTTGAACGTCTTCAAACATTTCCACCCATTTACATCCCTCATTCATTCCCTTTGCATTTACTCTAATCAGTTGATATCTGAAAAAAGAAAATTGCAGGCATGAATACTCGAATTCAGCCAACATAATGAAAGAAAAAAGAGTATCGATTTTCAAGTTCAAATGCCATGAACTTGAAGTGTGTTTGTGTGTGCAAAAATTCAAGGTCCCAATATATATGAAGTGTGTTTCTGAATTTGATGTCTTGTAGAGAGAGAGGGAGGGAGAGAGAGAGATTCTGACCTTAGATGTGTGCACTTCCACACAAGGTCAGTTATCATGAAAATGTGTTAGTTTTCATTAAGGCATGCTGTCTTTCCATTAAAAAAAAAAGGTCTGAGCTAGGGTGCTCACAATGTGAATGCCTCTAGTAAAGTTGAAGAAATCTGTTAATTTTATTTTATTTTTCTGTTTTGTGCTACAGTTGGCATATTTTGTGGATTACGCAGAACAGTATAGAAAACTTACCTGGTCAGAGGTGGAGGTGGAGCATCCAGATTAGTTGTGTATGTTTCAGACATTGGACTCCGATCATCAAGGGAAAATTCGATGAAAGCAAGACCATTTCCTTGGGTGACCCCTTCTGCATAGAGAATATCACGTTCAGAAGGTTCGTATTCATTGCTTGAGATCTCAACAGCCTGAAAGAAAGAAGGCCACATGATATAGCCATTCAAGACCATAATGGTAATTAAAGTTTATCTAGGATCAAAATATGTAATAGACATCCATTAAATGCGAGACACCAACAATGTTAGAATTAACAACTTGGTGATTAAGAAGAATTCAGAAATAAACAAATGGCATATTGCAACTGCTAAATCTTGTACAACCAACTGATGTAAAATGCAGAATTCTACCCGACTCAAGAAGTACTCGGCAACATCTGGAAGGAAGTGAAGCTCATCTTTTCTTCTATATGTTTCCTGTGTAGCAGGATCTCTCCACACCTCCTCAACTAATGGAGCGTACTCACGTGTTGCTGCAGGGAAGAAAGCATCCAAATCTCCAGTGGCTATGATATCCAGTAGCCAGTCAGAGAAATGCTTCAACCTTGGGTTGATCGAATAGATACAGTGATTAGTTTCACTATGGTCAACATCTCCACCTAGAAAGAGCAAACAAATGATAGCCTCCATCAGATTACTCAAAGGTTTAGTGTTTAGCTCTGATTGAAAAAAAAAAATGCACTGAATTATTTTCCCTCCACCCACCGAAGAAAAAGATAATAATAAAAAAAAAAAAACCATAACCCCATTTAGAACCATTTCATGATAAATTCCTAAAAATAACGTCAAGATTACTGGAAATTGCCCTAACTTGCCACTCTTCCTTTATGGCCGGCGCGTGTCATCTAAAGGTAGTCAGTTTATCATCGGTAGCCATTTCTTTTTTTCCCCTTCATTTCTCTCTCCTGCATAGAGAGATGCACTCTAGTCCTTATTTTTATTGCCTCTCCAGTTTCAGTCCTTTTAGTTTTGATTGTTTATTTTTGTCATTTTCCCTTCTGTTAAATTTTTATGATTTTTCAATTTAATCCTTCAATTCTAATTTCTATATATAATATTTTTCAGTTTAGTCCATCTACTATTGATTTCTTATTTTGTTTCTTTTTTTCTTTTGTCAAAATTTTTATGCTTTCAATTTTATCCTTCAGGTCAATTTTATGTTTTTGTTTTTTCAATAATAATAAAAAAATTCAATTTGGTCCTTCTTCTTTTGATTTCTTGGTTTTTTTTTCTTGACTCTTTTGTCAAAGTTGTTATGGTTTTCAATTTTATCTTTCAAATCAAATTTATGGCTTTTGTTTTTTCAACAACAACAACAACAACAACAATAATAATAATGGTAATGATGATAGTTTATTATGATTGTAATGGTGTTAATGATAATAATGATTGTGATGATAATATTAATAATTGTGATCATAATTAAAATAACAATAACAGCAACAACAATGATAATAATGATAGTAGTAATAATACTACTAATAGTAATAGTGATAACAATAATAACAATAATAGTAATTTTATGGTTAGTAGTAGTAGTAATTTTATGGTGGTGGTGATGGTAGTGATAATAATCAAAATGACTTTGGAATAATGTGTTTTGGCATATTAGTTTATTTTCTCTTCAATTTAACACTCCCATCAAAAATTTGTCCTTTTTTATTAATTTTTTTTTATCCATTGTTCTTTTGAATAAGTGTTATTCCTTTTTTATGTAGTTCTTCAATTTTAATTTTTCATGTATTTTTTTTTATTTGGTCCTTATTATTTGAATTTCTTTTTTTTTCTTAACCCTTTTATAAAAGTTTTATTGGTTTTTTATCTCATCCTTCAATCCAGATTTAAGGTGTGTTATTTTTTCTCAATTTTTTCCTCACTCTTTTATTTTTTTTTTCTTTTTGCTTGAGTTATTTTTCTTTTCAATTAAACCCTTCAATTATAAAAATTTAGTTGCCCTCTAATTTATTTTTTATTTAGATTTTCACCATTGTTCTTTTAATTATAATTTTTTATTTTAGATCTTTTTGTGTAGTTAATTTTTTCCCCCGGTTAAGTTTTTATGTGTTTGTTGACCCGGTCCAATTTTTTCATCTTTTTTTATCTAATTTCATGCTTCCACTGTTTTTTTCCAAGGTATCGTAATATTATATTTTTTTGGAAAAAAAATCTGATTAATATTATTGTCTTTTCTTTTACCATCTAATTAAAATAAAACCAACTCATTAATCTCAGTTTGTGTTATACATCAAATAGTTAATTTCTCTTATTTCTTTAGAACATGTTAGCATCACCTAGACATCGTTTTTCATGAAAAAAATACAGACCGTTTGCATCACTTAATATCGTTTTTCAGAAAAAATACAAACCCGCAGCATAGCACAAGCCCATGCCTAGTTGCCACTAAATCTTATGGCATGCAATAACAGTGTCGTTTCCTTCTTTAGCATGCTTTTTTCTATATCGAGCATTTTGTAGAGCTAATCAGCAGCAATCTCCCTCTCTCATGTTAAAAATATCTCATTTGAATGTTCTCTACATTAATGTTATAAGTAAATTATAATGGAAGTTTCTTTTCTAATAAGATGAATACATTACTCCTATTTTATGTTGTGATTTCAACACTTTTTAAGCATAAATAATATTATAATTTTAATTTTTAAGGGACTTTATAAAAAAGAATGTTGAATGAAACTTGTTAATTTTTCTATATATGTAAAAAATTAATTTAGTTAGCATCTAAATCTTGGGTTTTACAATTTTAGTTTACGAACTCCCCAAAAATTTAAGATTAAAAAGTGATTGTTATAGGCTTTTATTGAATAAATATTTGATAACATACAAGTACAGAATATACCCAAGAATTTTAATGCTGAAAAGAAAAACTAGAAATTAAGATATTACCTGCATCTGAGTTTTGGTCTTCGTCACCAAGCGACTTCATCCAAGAGGCTTCCTCCTCAAAGCGCTCCCGCCCATCAAGCAAAATGCTAAGATATTTGTACATATTGCTCTGGATCATCAACTTGATATCTTGCAAATCTTCCGCAGTAAACTTGCTCCCGTACAAAAATTTGGCCTGTTTAAGTGATGCATAATGCACATCAAGAAAGATATCAGCAATCATAAAAAGACATTTCAAGTTCTAGCACGGGGCTTTAGTAAAAATGACTAGAAATTTTGCATCTTATCGAACTCAGGTTGAGTTGTAATTCTATTGAAAAATGCAAGAGAGAGTCTGATCTTTATCCTGCATGCATTGAGCCCAAGATATCTCAAGTTCTTCACTCTATCTTAGCGAAATATGGTTGGTAAAAAGTTTTGTTTGCATCACTTGAAGTTGACTAGTAATGCATAGTTTAAATAGAATTCAGTAAATGGCTCAAAACTTGAACAAGGTAATACAACACCCAGTGCAATCAATGAACTTGTTGCTCCAATTAAGTTTGACTTCGAGTAAGAAACAAATTATCAAAATGAAGTTGCTGATTGGACATGACAACTCTTACAAACAAAAATGATAGCTAATCATTTGGATAACCATCCCATGTGACAAGAACAAAAACCTCAAAATAACCACATTCAAGATGGAAATTCGAACACAAATACAGGAAAATTTGTGTTTCAGAAACCTTAACCAACTCATAAAAGGTTATATTTACCAAGTGTCAACCCCCTAACAATGAGTTCTTAATTAGATGGGCAGATAGGGCCCATGCTAAGAATTTCAGATCCACTTCAAATGTGTGATGAAAATTTTACAGTTGACTACTCTCTAGACCATAGCCAATCAAAGCACCAACAGAAAGGCCATACCTGCTTGAAGATAGTGCTAGTTCCAGAGCCTTGAATCCCAAGTAGAAGAAGTTTCTGTACTTTTTTCTGCTCTAGATAATTTGGAACGGTGGTGTAATTGCTGGCCTCATCTCTCTGTCCATGAGGTTGACCATGGGGCACAGGCAAAGAGAAAAGTGTACTAACAATCCTAGTTGATGCCTGTCTAGCAAAGAGCAAATCCAAATGATCAATACAGGACCTATGATTTTATACTGACCACAAACTTCTAATAAGGAGTTTCCAGCACATACCTTCTCCCAAATATTTCCCCTGATATTATTCTGACCTTCCTCTTCATAACGACCATCATCATAGACCCAAAAATGAGTGTCTCGAGGACACTGCACCTTCGCCAGCTAAAACATTAGGAAACCAGGTTAGCTATTGCGTTGGACATGAACCAAAGTGACTAAAAGCACAGACAGTACACAATAATACATCTACTCAGTAAGGAAGACCAATCCAAAAACTCAGTCTAGCTATGGTAGCAACCAATTATGCCCACAAGAACACTAAAAGGAAATAAAGTATTGTTGTGCAACATCAATAATACACTACTAAACATTCACAAGCTGGGCTGAAGTATAAGGTTAAGCTGTTCTCCAGCTATGACTGAAATTGGGCATCATAACCAAGCAGTGACCATGCTGAATTCAACTAGCATGAAGCGTTATTTGGCTCGTCTGCATCCACAGCTACTATCTCTCCATGACATACTTTCTAGCCTTCACCAATCTACATGCATCTCTGTTTAGAGATTCTCTATCTTTACACTCATTAGCATCCCTAATGGTGACAATATATTCAAGGCCTACAGTCTATGTTTAAACATGCATGAACTACATGCTGCAGCTTCATGACTGCTTATACTTATACGAGCATTGCATTCTTCATTTATGGGAACAGAGCTTTAGACCACTTTGGAAGGGGATATACAATAATTGTGGGAATTCATAAGACATTGTCATTTTAACATATCTAGTTTTTCCCGTAAACACAAAATGGTAACACAATTTATTAACAGTATCAACTTAAGATTTCAACCTACCACCCTGCTCATCTTTTGTCAATGCTGAGTGCAAATGAAAATGTCAGCAATAAAAAAAAAAAAAAAAACAAGGCATTGTCCAATTTCCTCCAGGAAAAATTGGAGATTTAAAGCAAAATTGAAATCAGAAAGTTCCCTCCCAAGCATTTGTAGTCAGCAATTAAAATAGGAAAATGTGCTTGAAATAATTTTTCTGTAAATGGAAGTGCCTAACAAATCCTATTACTTTATGAACTACACAAGAAAACTTGACAAATCCAATATTTTGTAAACTAAGTGAGAGAACTTGGGATAAGAACAACAAGCCTAAATGAGGTTGAATACCGACAACCCCAAAATGATTATCAAAATGTAGATACACATGAGGAATGTGCACTGAAGTTCATAAAAGCAAAGGATAAAAATCAAATCCCAAACTACCTAGCAGCTATTTTCATTTATCTAGTAAGAATCTAAATGTTGCTGTTTGCATCACACACCAGTACAAGAATAACTGGATGAAGAACTTACTTTTAGAACCCTCAGTTCAAGTTTGGTTATTTCCCGACCATTAATGTAAACCTCCGTGCGACCATTGCTTGCATTAGGGCTGAGTTTCCCTGTGAAATTTAAGTTTGAACTAAAGATTCTATCTGGTTTTTCTCCCTCCTGCAAAATAGCAAGTAAAAACCTTTAATTCATGCTAGCCTGAAGGAATTTAAATTTTTTTTCCCACAAGGTCAGGTAGAAAGAGACCTGAGTGATATTTTCTCAATTTGAATTTTAAAATTCAACTCACCTTTCCCCAAAGACCAGATTCCTTGTCATACCAATATCTACCAGGTTTCAATTTCCGCGGAGGTAATGGGCATCCAAGTAATTCAGACATCTCTTCTGGTTTCAGAGGATATCCATTCACAATCAACTGCTCTGGCCGAAGCTGATTACCCGAACATTCTTTCTCTGCTTTCATAATTTGCTTGACTTCCAAAGGACTGAGTAATCGTGACAAAACCCTTGAATGTTTGCCCAACTTTGACCTCTTTGATTCATCAATTGGTTGACCAATGCATGTCACACACTTGCGCCCTTCAGGCATAGATCCCATGGCTCGAAGCACACAATTGCTGCAATACTTAGCATCACAAACCAAGCACGATTCCTTGGTTTCCCACCTCCCCTTTCCACACCTGTAACAAACCCTACTTTTTTTCTTCTTCTTTTCCTTTGCAACTCCAACGTACCCTGGATAATCTAGCTTCTCTACATCTTTCCTCTCAGATCGATCAACAGTGTTAAATGTAACAACTGGCACTCTCTTTACTTCATTAGCCATTTGTTTTGGAGGATGACTAAGAGAATTTTGGACTGACCCTGGAGAAGCTGAAGCTGAAGCAGAAGAAAATTCAGGGTTTTGCAAGACAGAGACTACTGACTCTGAGCTTGCTGATATTCTAGGACTTTGATTAGGTGAACCAGTGACACCAGCTATTCGAGACACGGGTAAAGGAATTGGTTCAATTACTGGAGGACCTGGATTTGAAACCAATCTTTGTGATTCTGAAAGCGGTTCTGCTGTCAGGATCACATGAGAAATTACATCAAGAGGTTCAACTTTCGGGACATCATAAGAGACTGGTGGGCCATCATACACCATCGCTATAGAATAATCAAGCTCGGTCTCATCTTCAGGAAGAGGAACTCCTGGAGGAAGCATCTTTCTCACCAATTCCCGCCAGCTCTCTCCCTCTCTGCTCTCCATTTCTTCAACTATAACACCAGTTAACTATAGTCTTTACCTTCAATATCAACTAATAACTTCACAAGAATCACTCATATCCAAATTAAGAAAATGCAACTTCATGGAACTGCTACCAACAAGCAAACCATTAATGTTGCAGCAAACAAAAGATCCACAAAAAAAAAACCACTAAAAAAAGTTGAATGGCAGATTGTAGGCGATAATCTTGATGAGGACTTGGAATCAAAACCAGAAATAATCAAGCAGCCGCAATCAACAGTCGTATACCCCCACCTGGGTCAGCCTTTGAAGCCTTCATATTTGAACGAATAAATCACAAACTGATCAATAATTTGATCCAAATTCAAATTAACATGAACCAAATTCAACCATAGCAAAGAAGAACCAGTTTATACAAAATACCATCTGAGCTTAAATCATGTCAAAGTCAAAAAAGAAAAATTCAAACTGAAACGTATCCAAACTCGGTACTTTTTAGAGTCAATGCATGAGCTTTCAACAAAAACAGCCAAATCCCAAATCAAATCAAATCAAGTTACAGTCAAAATCAAATAGCAAAACTGGAATTTCCCGTCTGTCTTCAAGCTTTAAATTAACAGAAAATAAACAATTTTTACTAAGTCCAAAGTTAGAAAATCAAAGTTCATACAGTAAGAACTAATCACTAAGTCCCCCAGAACTTTAAGAACCAATGACTAATCCAATACAAAAGAAAAGAAAAACCAACCAAGAAAGGAATCCAGAAAAGGGAATCTGATAAATGCCCTTGAGCATAAACTTTCAAGTTTTCTAAAGTGATAGAGCGCATAGAGAGAGGAATAGAGACCATAGAGAGAGAGAGAGAGAGTAAGGCACCTGAACAAAGGGACGGAATGAGAGAGAGCTTGAGAAAAATCTATGAAGAAGAAGAAGGTACTGAGCTTTTCGAACCACTATTTCTACTTCTGCTTCTACTGCTAACTAGTATGCTTTGAAGAAACCAAAAGGAGAGACAGGGTAAAGCATTAAGCTTTTTAGCGCTCCATTCTTATGCAGAGGGAGTGTGATATACAGGTGATGATAGGGTGAAAACTACAGATAGATAGAGAAGAAGGAAATTGCGGGTCCCGTAGAAGGGAAAGTGGGGCCATACTTCATTTTGGTTTTGTGTCTTGTATTTTCTTAAGGATAATACCACGGAGTTTTTTTTAAAATAATATATAAAACTTTTTGAGACCATGGTAAATATTCTGTTTTAAAATATTTTTATTTAAAAATATATTTTTTATTTTTTTAAAATTATTTTTAATATAAATACATCAAAACAATTCAAAAATATTAAATAAAAAAATATTAAATAAAAAAATAAATTTTAAAAAACAATATTTTAACTTCACTACCTAACACCCACTTAATTATTGATTTATAAATGCAGGTATTATATGCGCGGTCAGCTGTGTAGGTCTCACACGCGTGATCTTAAAATTTAGAGGCCTTTTTTCGGCCTCTTTGACTTTTTAAAAAATAAACAATAAACTCAACGAGTCATATTTAATATAATTCATCTTTCCCATAACTAATTCACACAATCCACCTGCAATTCAATTTCATTTTAACTTAATTAAATAAACTCAAATAATTTTATATATTAATTATTATAACATTTAAGTATATCATTTAACTTTCTATATAAACAAATCTACCTAATAAATAACAAAAAAATTAAAAATATTTAAAAAAATCAATTTTTTTTAAATACAATTAAATTTACCTCCCGGACAGTTTTTGGATAAAAATAGATTTTAATTTCTTTTCTGTCACAGTAATCAGACGCAAAATAGGACGATAATGAGGACGGGCAGTGGGGAGCTCGTGGGCGTGTGGATAGACATGTCATTGTCAGCGTGAAGGGGACGGAAAGGAAACGCACACACGACCAAGATGTTTAAAAATATGTTTTGTTTTCCGTCTGCGTTTGACTGTTAATTCCGCGCGCGCGTTAAGGGAACGTTATGTGGCCAGATTTGGGATCATTATGAACTCTGCTATAATAATTATTGCTTATCTAGTTGCCATGCCGGTCTTTCACGTAACAAATAAACAACGCTTTCAAAGAGGGGATGATTATTTTGGATTTGATTTGATTTTTATTAAAAAAAAATAATTAAACTGAATTTTTTTAAAAAAAACCAAACGAGCTCTTGGTTTTGGTTTGGCTCGATCGGTTTTTTAAGATAAAAATCGGTTCACCAGGTTTGACTCGGTTTTTTTTATTTTTGCTCGGTTTTTTTCTGGTTTGGCTCGATTTTTTCTTGTTTTTTCAGTTTCGGTTCGGTTTTAGGCTTATAAAACTGAAACCGAACCGGTCGGTTTTTTCAAAATTATAATTGGTTTTTTTTTACGGTTCAGTTTTTTCGGTTATTATTTTTCGGTTTTCTTGGTTTTTTAGGTTTTTTGCTTACCTCTACTTTCAAGATATCGATAACTACCTCTTTCTATTTCTAAGTAAATGCGAAAAAATTTATAATAATCGATGGGTAACTAGTGTTATATATTAGTTTTTTTTGTTTATTTTAAAGAAAAATATATAAATAAAAAGAAAAGAATATAAATTTATGAATCACAAAAATAATAAGAATATTTTAATCTAAAATTCCTCTTTTCTGGTTATATTTTTTAGTTTTTTTAAAGTAAATCCCAGAAAATAATTAATAGGTTGTATCTAATTACTTTTAAAATAACATAAAATTACTTAATAAATTCCATTCTAAATAACTACCTAGTTAAATCGTATGGCCCCATTTCAAATGCATTTACCAGGTAGCGAAAAACGAGAAAAAAGAAGTAAATTTCACTAGCGCAACAAAAAGAAAGGGTTATTTTAACTTTGAGATTTATAATTCGACTGGTTAGGTTTTAGATTTATTTCTCATAAATCGCTAGTTTGAGTGCTATAAATTTTAGAACCACTGGAAATTTACTTAGTCGTTAATCTTAGGGTTTCGAAAGATTAATCAAGGTGCATGTAAACTGACCCGAAAACCCATAATTAAAAAAAAAATCAAAATCTGGATAAATAAAAGTTTTATTATTTGATATTTATATTAAAATCAACTGTTAGTGATTTATTTATAAAATCCAAGATCATGAAAGTAGAGAGAAATGAAAATGTCATCATAGATTGATTTTCTTCATGCACCACTTGCGACCTTGTTGATGCCACCCAGAAACATTATGATGTTAGATTATATAATTAAGTTAGTTTTTAAAAACGCAGCTGTATCTGTATTTTTAAAAAAATTAAATTATTTTTTTATTAAAAATTAATTTTTTTATATATTTTGAATTATTTTGATGAGCTGATCTTAAAAATAATTTTTTTAAAAATAAAAAAAAATATTTTAATACATTTTATTATAAAAAATATTTTAAAAAATAATTACAACCACACTATTGAAAATAAGCCACGTATATTTATTTTTACTGTTACAGCGAGTAAAAATGAGGGAATTAAAATAAAACTCTAATCTCATTTATGTTTTGCTGTCCAATCTGCATCTGCAGGGAATACGGAGGAGACAGTAATTAATGCAAGTTCGGACCCACCCGTGAAGTGGTGTACTTATTACATTATTGGGTCTTCGGGTCCCAGCATCCGGAGGCATATTTGAATCTACAAGCTACAGCTGAAATAACATAAAACAAATCACCCGAGAGCTTTTCAGCTTTCCTTTTCTTACATTACCCACGACTTGTAAATTTAACCATCTAGATGGGATCAATAATAAAAGTTTGGGATCAAGAGATTTATTTTTTTTGTGGTTTTAGATTCGAGCCCTGTGGTTGCTCATATGATGGTCACTGGAGGCTTACATGGTCGTTAACTTCAAGGCCCGTGGGATTAGTCGAGATACGCGTAAGCTGACCCGGATACTCACGTTAAACTAAAAAAAAAAAATGTCTGTTATGAGGATGGATTTTTTTTAAAAAAGGATCAATTTAGCGCTAATTAAATTTTAAAATTTATTTTTACTATATGAGAATCTTATATTATAACAATCAAAGTAAGGTGACTAAAAGATTAAAGGATAAAAAAACTGCGGGTGTCCCTTGCAACCCAATATGATTATGTCTCCTTCTTCTTTTTTTTATTGCATTATCATTATTTTTTAAAAAATAAAAAATATGAATCACATATCATATTTTCTTGCATATTAATATTACAAACATTATTCTATTGTTCATCGAATAACAATTTTACAAAACCAAGCTATAATTATTGCTGAAAATTTTAATAAAAAATAAAGATTAAATTTGACACTTTCCTAATTTGAAGGGAACAAGCCAGACACGTAAACAAAAAAAAAAAGAGGTAGGAAAACAAAGAAAAATGATTCATCGAGGCCACATAAGAGTGCCTTTGCTTGCGTACGTCTCACAACCACCAACCACTTTTTTCTTGTTCATTAAATTCAGTCTCCGGTTTGAATATTTGTTTTATTTTTAAATTTGATTCCTAAATATTTAATTGTTTTAATTAATAAAAATAAATTTTATCTTACCAAATCAAACATTAATCTAGTGTTTAATTATTATTTGTTTGACACCTCGAGAATCTCATACCAAACCAACATAAAGAAATCATTAATATCAAGCTTAAACTAAAGGATAAAAAAAATACAGAGTGACTAGAAAAGTAAAAGATGCAAAAACATAGAGAAGAAGGAGAAGAAACATGATAGAGTAGCATTATAATCCACAATTGATGATGTCTTACTCCACGATAACTTCATTATCTCTTTTAGTTTTTTTTTTTAATTAATTGTTTTGGAGTACAAGGGCTGGCAATTCGAGCTTTTATTCTAATCAAAAGGTCAAAAACCACCACGATGTAACCTATTATCCTTAAAAAAAAAAAAAAAAAAAGCTGGAGAAGATCCGTTTTGAAGCCGTGGGTAATCGCTTGCCCGACAACACATAACAGTTCGTTCTGTTTATTTTTGTGTTTTAAAAATATTTTTGAAAAAAATTAAAATTTTTTTATTTTATTTTTACTTTAAATTAATATTTTTTTATATTTTCAGATTATTTTAATATGCTGATATCAAAAATAATTTTTAAAAACTAAAAAACATTTTATTTTAATATATTTTAAAGTAAAATAAACTTGCAATCAGACTCGCAAGAAAGAATCTATGTATTATTCCATTGAAATCGCAAGTCAACTGGCACAAAAGATCTGGGTTGGTTTGGTATGAGATTCGGCACGGCTCGGCTCCTCTAGCATTCGTCCCTTCTTCTTTGAGATATTTTTATATTTTTTTGGATGGTTTCTTGCTTGGACTATTAATCGATGGGGGAATCCAGCACATCATGATCGACCCCATGATACGAGAAATTGGTGCAGTTGGGGTTGGTCCATCATGTTATGTGATTCACGTGAACCACTATCTGATATATCATATTATTGATTTTAAATTGATGTTTTTGTGTTTTTTTATTATATAACTAAATTAAAAACAAAATTATTAAATCTAGTGAAATTAATAACTTAAATTATAAGCTTGAAAGGTTAATCTAACTTGATTTATAAATACATTGAAATAATATTTTTTTATATTTTTTAAAATTTATTTTTCACATCAATACATTAAAACTATTTGAAAACATAAAAAAAATTAATATAAATATAAAAAATATATTTTTTAAAATATTTTTAATACATAAAAACAAATAAATTTTGATATCCCACCGTGAACATAGATACAATGTCCTATAGGCTATAGGGCACATGCATCCCGTACACTGAGAAAGTTGTTCAACGAACCAACCTAACATCAAACCTTGATATTGCTCCTTCTTGTCCAAAGATGGCTAACAGTCCTATCATTAAACAAAGCTATAGTCTTACCTTAGGCCTAAAAATATGGCAAATGATCTTCGAGACTTGGCTCAGAATCATTTCTTTAAGCCGTAAAATTAAATCTACGACCTAAAAACAGCAATTGCGGCATATATTGAGCACATAGTTGCCTTATTTTTATCGAGCTTGGCTGTACAGGACTGTTTTTTTCAAGATTAAATAGTATAATTTCCATTCATTAAAACATTGAAAGATAAAATTAGAAAAAAATTAATTAAAAAACAAATAAAAAATCATAA
The DNA here is from genome assembly GCF_000002775.5 of Populus trichocarpa. Lineage (NCBI taxonomy): Eukaryota > Viridiplantae > Streptophyta > Magnoliopsida > Malpighiales > Salicaceae > Populus > Populus trichocarpa. The sequence goes on along the minus strand of NC_037287.2, from coordinate 12,384,398 downwards.
ATTAACCTGTAAAATTCATGATATGTATCAAATATTAGTTTAACCTCATAAAAAGTATATCTTTGATACAATTTATGAAGCTCAATTCCCTATAAGCTCAAAGTTAAATGATGAAATAAAAAAAATAAATTTTAAAAATAAAAAAAAATATATCATTTTTCCAATGAACAATGATATGTGAGGAGGGGGACAATAAATTCCCCTTCTCAATTAGTGTTTGCTACTAGATGTGGACCCACACTACATCGCGGGGTCGTATTATTTTTTTCCATAAAGAATAATGTTTAGGTGTCATGAGCACGTTTTAAAGAAACAAGAAAAATCTATGACTCTGGTTATAGACCCGACTAGGTTAAATAAGTTGATTTTACTTTAATTAGATGATAAAAAAAACAATAATAATAAACAGACTAAAATTTAAAAAATAAATAAAACAATCACGATAACTTGGGAAAAAATCTTTTTTTGATAGGAAAAAACAATGTAGTTCAATTTCCAAATAATGAAACATAAAAGAATAAAATTTAATAAAAAAAAGATAAAAAACTAGTCTGAGTTAACATGACAAACATATAAACCTAGTAATAAAGGGCGAGCCAACTCGTCAAATTTATAATCCAGATCATAAGATCAAAATAACCCGCTAAAAATTAAATGTAGGCTTTAAGTTGTTATTTTTTATTCAACCCATGAAAAAACACGAAATAAGTAACAAATAAGTAACTAGTTGTGACCTAAAATGAAAGGAAACGCAGAAAGAATAGAATATTGTTAAATTAAAAATAAAATAAAATTCCACCCTTCAATTTTTTGGGGGTTAAATGTTAACCTCTTTGAAAATTTCCCCTTCCTCCGAAGCTGTACTGAACAGAAGTAAAGGGGTTAAAAATTATTACCCTCTCACCAAACATGCCCTTAATTTGAACTAGAACACCCTAAGCTGTAAGAAAACACAAAAAAAAATGTCTAAAACGGAAATTGTTAGCTGAGATTAGGCACCACCAATAATTATTGGAAGGTCATAAATCATAGATACACATCAGGAATTCTTCAGTTTATATGAATTTATAAATGGTTAATCACAGGATTATGAATTTGGAAATGGCTAAGCACTGCTGTTTATATGATAAAGCGTACATAATATTACAGTCAAAGCAAACCCAGGAAAATTTAGGGTCTGTCAGGTTTTTGATATCTGAAACCTCAAAAAAGAGTATCTCAGATTCATCGTTTTCTGAAGTTCAATAACCAAATAAAATCTTTCTATATCAGTAAGCTAACAAATAAAAGTGGAAGAAACACATGCAGCTTTATTTGATATCACTCAAGGCAGGCATGGCAGGTACAGACTTTGATACTGTTCCTCTTCTTTATGAGCAAACTTTGATACTGTTCACCAGGATTTTCTTTCATTTTCAACCCTTTTCAAACTGAACCAGTCCACAAAATCTAATACAAATCTTTCTGAATTAAATTTTCTATTATTAAGATTATAGACCTAGCTCACTCAATATGAACTGCAGACACAGCTGCTGTGATTTCCTTGGTTATTGGATCACCAGTTTCTAAAGAAACACCATGTGGGTCTTCTCTGACTAACAAGGCCAGAACATTGAGAGAACTCCAAGCTTTGGCGACATTGCTGCCAGAGTCCCCTAAGGTTACAGCAAAGACGGCATCGAATCCACCTGCTCCAGGAACTCCTGCCAGCAAAACTCCTTCCATGTCCATAGTAGCATCCAAAAGTCGAGTCTGTGATTCAGGCTCTATCTGCAAAGTTCAAAAAGATTATTAAACATCAAAAAGCTAAAAACCTAATTAAATTAATATTTGTTCCATTAGAGAAGCAGGATGAGAACCCAGCACAACATCTTCAACTTGCATTTCACAACAGATTTATGAAGTTGCTGTTTATTAATGTTGGCTTATGTTGCAAGGAAAAAAATAAAACACGAATGAAAATCTCCCAGCCAGAAGTTGCATGCAAACTTTGTGCATAGCTTTAACTTGTGACAAAGGCAGTTGTCTATGCACTTGATATTAAAATCTTACTCTCTCTTGTACCGCATGGGATCTTACGAGTACAAAGTTTCTTTCATCTTATTCTATTTAACGTTTATAAATAGCTTTCTCCAACAAATATTCTGCAGCTGCAAAATGTTCTCACTTTTCAGGGCCCGAAAATGTGCCCCGCTCATCCTTTTCAATTAAAGAATTGCAAACGTATGCACTACCTAAAAAAACCGTACCAAAAACAAAAGGACACTGGCACAAGGCATCCAGAGCAGGGACTGGGTGATAAACTACAACTGCAGTTAGTACATAGCTAACCCAAGAGATCCTATCTAAGGAAAGAACTAGTAAGCTGGAAAGTATATTTGAGTATGATATTGATAAGACAGCAGAATGATTATGCTATTCCTATCTTGCCCAACTGTGAGAACCGAGAAGGGTTTAGAACCCTTACATCAAACATTCAGCATGACACTTGCAGAAGCCATATAAAGTCAAACCATTACATGGCATAGCAGGAAGGTCAATATACCTTTCAGGAGAGTAGCCAAAGGAGAAGAATACATTGGCAGTAGGGGTGATCATTTTCGATTCGATTCAGTTTTTATCAGAAAAAAAAAACCAAACTGAAAATTTTATTTTTTTTAAAACCGAAACAGGTTCAAACCGACCGGTTTCGGTTCGGTTCGGTTTTTTAGGACAAAAACCAGTTCAAACTGGTTTGGTTCGGTTTTCTCGGTTTTGGCTCGGTTTTTTCCAGGTTTGGCTTGGTTTTTTCCGGTTTTTTTTGTTTGGGTTCGGTTCAGTTTTTTGCTTATAAAACTGAAACCGAACCGAACCGGCCAGTTTTTTCAAAATTTTAATCGGTTTAATCGTTTTTTTTTACAGTTCGGTTTTTTCGGTTATTTTTTTCCGTTTTTCCCAGTTTAATCGGTTGTTCGGTTTTTTTGCTCACCCCTAATTGGCAGTGCCGTTGTAACATAGTACATTGGTGAAGTCACTATAGCTAGCCAGTACTAAAGTAGCGAACGTGCTACTCAGAAACATTGATGTTTATATAATAACAAAAATTATTGTCCTAGTCCTCTTTTTATCATATCCATAAACATTTCACTCCGATATGAAAAGTTGTATCTCGGGAACAAAGAAAGAGAAAGAAACCTACCGGGACACCTGCAGCCTCGCCCATCTGGCGCATCAGATTTCTGATCTCAACCATGGCACTTCTTGCTCCTAACAATGCTTTAACAACTGCTTCTTGGCTAGGTTCGGTGGATTGTTCTATCCACTGTTCAAGCAATTCATGACATTATATCAAAATCAACACTAGGCATAAAAGTCACAACGTAAGGAAGGAGCACCAAACATAAAAGATTGAAAAAAACAGGATAAAAAAATACTTTGACAGCATAGACGAAGTAATTGGCAGCTTGCACATCGTTATCCACAAACAATATGAAACTAGTGTAGCTAGACATGATTCAAAACAAGCATCTAATTGGTTTGTTCATTCATGTCTACATTTGTCAAACACAGTTTTCTGTTATTAGAACAGTCATGTTTCAGGTACAGCACTTTTCTGTGGAGAATAGTTAAACTCGTGTATGAGGCTGAATGAACCCCACAATAGTGCATTGTTAGTTAGTCTCCTTGTACTATTTAGTCAGAGATGCTAATGGTCTTCAAGGGAGAATTTGGAATAAGCTAAGATCAATAGGAAAGTACAGAGCAAGGGAAGTATATAATGTCATGTCAGCTACGGTAATAAGAAAGAACAGCACCTACTGATAACCAGGTTTTACATTATTGTCCAGCAAAACTCACTTTACCTAGACTTCAACAACCATGAATGAGGAAGAAGAGAAGAGTAGAGAAGGCAAGGACCTTTATAGAAGACCCCAAAAAAATTCAGACTCCTGCTCTATATTTATCTATTTGTTTATTGACAAGTAAAATTCAAATATATGATAAATCATTGCCCCGCAGCAAACACCCCTCTACCACCAAAGTCAAAGCTTGGAAACCAGATTTCCTGTTCTGGTAATTCATGATTGAGGTGCTGGCAATGTGGCAGTGACTTATTTAAGGCTTTATTCAATTTGAAATGAATATTTTTCAGGATAAAATTAACAAAGGCATGTCTCAGTACTTAAGAAAACCACAGATTTCCAGTACCTGTCTTTCACAGAATTCCTACTACATGACTGGAGGATAACAGCAGTAGGTGACCTTTCATGAGGAAAGGAAACTCTAGATGAATGGTAAAAATCAAATAAAAATAGAAAATCAAGAAATTTAACTCACTACTGTTTCACAAACAACACAATCTACGACTCACAATTCCAGACAAAATCAATGTTCATAAATGCATATAACCTGTTTGACAATCAATAGAAAGTTGTCAGGGTTTTATGAGTGCTCTCTTTTTAGATATAACAGAAACAAGTCCAACAAATACCTTCTCTGACCTTTGCTTGCTGCAAATGTCTAGTACACATTTGTAAGCATTCCAATTCTCTTCTGCAAGCTTGCTTAAAATATTGAATTGGATTTCAAGTTTTGAATTTGCCTCTGACAACTTTCTCCATGTTTCTTGGGCCTTTGCAGGGTCAGATTTCTGCCACCTTTTCACAGCACCTACCATTGATGGCGTGGATGATCCTCCAGTCCCTGGTTCTCCTAATAACTTTGGAAAGCATCATAATTATTGTCAGCAAACAGTTATTAAGGTCTTTGCAAAAAGTGGAAATCTCAAACAAACCAAAAAATTGTTGTTTGAAAAAGAAAAGGAAATTGCAGCTAAAATTGTCCCTTTTCTACCCTGAATTTGTTAAAAGAAAAAAAAAGTTTTCTTTTGATTGCCTCCCTCAGTTTGTTAATGCATGCCTTTAATCATTACTGTTCTCATAGAATCTTCACATCTATTGTGTAGTCAACCAACAAGCACGAGCTTCTCATCAATATCAATAACACAGGATGACAAGAGGACAAATTCATTATACCTAGAAACCACGTGAGAGTGCATAAAAAATGTTCAAAATCAGACAGAAGGGAGCCATGTTTCTGGAAACTGAGATTAAATGAGAGATTTTCTTTCCTTCCTTTTTTTTTCTTTTAAGTCTCTTAAAACTAAAGTTGGAATAGGGCTTTCAGCATCATATCTATATAACTGTATGGTAGGACAGCTACATGTTTTCCAACAAAAGCATAACCATAAATTCATACACATAAGGAAACATCAATAGTATATGTCAAGATGCTCACAAGGTTCATCGATGGGGGCAAAGAAAACTTGGTCCTCTCATGGTCCCACTTTCCTTTTAGGATGGCAGCCATGACTTCCTGTAATGGTGTTCCATTCAATGCATCCTGCAACGTTTTCCATGGAGTTTTTAAGGAAAATGAACTCTAGTGAAAGTTGCATAAAACATACTCTCAACTTTGCATATAATGTTCTGAAAGTTGCAAGGATACAGTTTTCAGGAACAGATAACATCTTTATCCACATAAATAGACACGCATGATTGTTAATTTTATTTATTCCAAAATTGGCAACGATCTACACAATAGTGAGGCAGTTGACACGGTTCAATTAATGCAACCTGAATAAGTCGTCTTCTTACACATCACCCTTTGAGAACTGTAAACTTTGTCATTTATTCAAAAACCTTTAACCTTGCCTCAAGAAATGCACAGGAAATTATTTGTGCTAAAATCTAGTAAACGATGAAGGATTTTATTTATTTATTAAAGGTTTTATTACTGTTTTCACAAATAGAGATCACAGACACCAAATTGAATAAAATTTAGGAAGACAATGGATGGTAAAATTATGCAGAAATCAACTATGCTTAATTACTGAAAAAGTTTTTTACAAAGTCAAGTCTGCATGGCATCCAAAATACTAGAGTACTTACCAGTTTTTGATATAAATACATACCATAAAAACTCTTCACAACTTAATGGTGAAGATGGATATGCATAGATAAAGAAAGAGGGAGGGGGAGGGAGCTAGAATACAGGCCTTTGCTCAACTTTAGGTGATAACATTACACGTCAATTCCTCAAGAAGCCATACAACCCTCAAACCCAGGATGGGATTCACAGCGAGCGCATATCAAAGAAAGTAAACAGCAAATCAACCAGTATTTACCTTACCAATGGCCATTTAACTTGCAAATGTAATTTTAATCTCTTTACTTCTGAATCAAATTCAATGGGGGAATGATCATGCAGTCATGGTGTAACCTCTCAATTGACATCATGAACCCAATCATTAGATGCACAGAGAGGGAGAGGAGGCGAGAGAGGGATGGAGGGAGGGACCTGAGCAGAAGAAAGAACATCTGGTGAAAAGCGGACATAACGGTGACTTCCATAAACTGCAGAACTGACATCAAAACCACTTCCAATTTTCCCTTGTGCAATACAATGAGCAGTTTGAGCAATAATATGCACCACATCAAGATCAGCAGATCCCTCATTTTTAGACACGGGTGAAAGATCAACCACTCCAAGGTAATGAAGCAGAGCAGCAACCACAGCAGTGGTCATTGCTGCAGATGAACCCAAACCAGTTTTTGCAACTTCAGGCTTGCAATTCTGTCCATTTTCTTCTTCTGCATTGAAGGTAATTGATGTGAAAGGAGGAAGAGCTGCCAATGATTCTGGTGTCAAAGGGAGTCCACGTGCTTCAATCTTTGAAAAAGGGTGGCCACGTTAACAAAATATTATAATAGAAAACATTCTACTCTTATACGAGCATCTCATTCACAAGAATCAAATAATTAAATGTTCTCATGTACCTTTTTTTTTTGCAATTTATTTATGAGATAAAATTGTTGGCTGCTGTAAAGGAATGTGTGCTGTTATATTTTATGATGCAAAATCAAATTAAATGTGTTAAAGAGCAATCTAACTGACAGTTACGCATATCATGGTCGAAGAACAACTGTTGGGGAGAGAAGATGAAACAAAAGGGCACCGAAAGTTATGAGGGAGATGAGCAAGTTAGAAATATGCTCTGCCAGAATTTTATCTGTGTAAATAACACAATAGCTGGCAAAAGCAAAGAAAGGTAAATACCTGATTTCTGTATGAATAGAAGTCATTGCAACCTAAAATTGTGATATCAAGGCCTGCCTCAATAACCAGTAGAAACATTAGATTCTTGAAGTCCTAATAGGTGAATATTGCATAAAGGATAAAGAAAACATAAGCATCAACATTACCTTGCAAGAGTAGCTTGTGTAAGGCATCCTTCTTATCTTCGTCAAATAAAGCATGTGCAGCTGCTATGGCATATGGTACCGCTTGCTCCACAAAAGGGTTCCTTGATTCACTGAAACACAAAATTCATTTAACCATACATTTTCCTTAACAATTGCACTTTTCTGGCCTAGGGATATCTTTCTAGATAACCTTCAACATGTTTAGTGCTGGGCGTGCATGATCAGATATATGTAGGTACTGTTGAAATGAATCGATCAGGAATACAAGGACTATCAGGGATCCCGAATGACAGTAAAACACAAGCACTTAATACAATCCTCAAAAGAACTTGCCTTGAAGAGACACACTGAAGCATTAAATTCTTCAGTGACAATTTATACATGCTTTCTCTGGAGAGTTGGGGAGATGTTAATCTAACATCAGTCCAAGCCTGACATGCATCAAAAAAAAATATTCAAAAAACATTCCAACGCTTTGGTCACATTACGTTTTTTTTAAAAAGCAGAGATAAACAAATTAAATACTATGCATTGATTATCAAAGTTTGAGACTTTAATAGTATAATCTCAGAAACAACCAAAATAACGCTAAAAGATGACAAAAATTAAAAGAATCCCTCACCCAGGCCCAGCTATCAGGCTTCATTTCTTCATAAAGAGGTTTAACAATGGCATAGAAACGAGCATTTGTGCTTAAAACAACTCCAGCATTAGGTCTCTCCAATATGAGGTAACCCCCAGTCATCAAAACCTTACCAGGAGCAGAAGCAACTCTGTTAAATTAACATCAACAACACCAGTCTCATCAAACACTAACTAAAAAACCCAGATCAATAATTAACTAAGAAACAGCAAACGTTAAAAAATTATACAAAGTCGGTTAACCCAGAAACAAAAAGAATGAAATTCAGATTTCTTCACTTTGTGTTTTCTACTATCATAGCAGTAGTGTAGATTAGAACTCTCTCAGTGGTAAAAGAAGGAGATTCAAAGCATGGGTTTTTTGGTTTTGCAAAAGAAATGGATAATAATATTTGAAGTGAGGAGAATTGAACTTACACAGCCATAGCTAAGCTAGCTTCTTTGAGATTTGCAATCTGAGACAGGTACAGTCAAGAGTTAAATCTTTCGAATTTCGTAAGGCAAATGCAAGGAAGGAGGGAAAGAGATGTGGAGATTCAAAGGACGACAACCCGCACGCACTCAACCACTTTGGCTCGTTCGTTGGTTTTAACGTCAATATTTTTTTCTCGCCCCTATTTCCCTTTTTTTTAAAAAAAAAATAGCACTGTTTTAAAAAAATAATGAAATACGCTTATAGAATTCCCTTTTTTTTTAATGAAATAACACAGTGAAAATAACAACATTTTAAAAAGTTTTTGTTAGAAATAGTAATATTTTAAAGAAATAGTTAAAATGGTTGTCATAAATTTAAAGAATAAGAGGAGAAAAAAAAAACTTGAAAGCAAATCAACCACAATAAAATTTCAAAACCGTATTAGTTTAACGGTTAAAATATTTCTATAATTCTTATAAAGATAGGAATATAAATTTGATTTTCATAAAACATATTTATTAGAAGGAACAGTCAGAAACTCCAAATAGAACTAGTTTCATACTTTAAAAAGATATAAAGATATTCACCAACAATAATATAGTGATTTATACACACCACTTAAAAGCAAGAAAGTTTTTAAAAAATATCATTATTTATAATCATGATATTTAATAAAATGTATTATTTCTTCTAGTTTGGTTTTTTTTTTTTTGATATTAGAAAGGAAATTTACCCATTTCCCCTGGTGTTCACCTCATTATCGATTAAGTCGTCCAATAAGAGATTTTCTTTTCTGGTTCATAATTTGTTATTGAGTGCAAGTAATTGATAATATTAAATTATAGTTGAAAACTTTGAATTTTTTTTTATAAGTTAACATTTTATATTTAAATGAGATTTAAAAGTATAGTTGGGATTGTTTTTTTAAATATTTTTTTATTTGAAAATATATTAAAATAATATTTTTTTATTTTAAAAAAATTATTTTTGACATAAATATATTAAAATAATTTAAAAATATAATAAAAATTAATTTTTTATAAGAATTAGTTACTTTGAGAATTATTATGTTCTTAGTATTAACTCCAATTTTATATATTAAAATAGATACTGCATTAGATAGGTTTGACTTGTTGATAAATGAATTTGTTTTCATATTATTATCTTAAGTTTGAATTTAGAAAAAGATTGCAAAAAAAAAAAAAAAAATTGTAAGCGCGCAGACATTGACGTAAATGTCTTGTCCAAACAGTCCTTGGCCATTGAAATTTGAAACAAATAAAATAAGGTATTAAGAAAAACCGTCACGGAGATGCCGTTATTAGAAAAAAAAAATTGATTTTGATTTTGATTTTTTTATATTTTTAAATTGTTTTTAACATGTTAATATTAAAAATAAATTTTTAAAAATAAAAAAATATTTTTTTTACGCATGGGATTGTCGTGGGAAACAGAAGGGCATAAAGATTTTGCTTATTTCATGTTGAAAATGAGCATTTATTTTGTTTTTTCTCCCTTCTTTTCTGAACAAATTTAACGGGCCGCCTCCCACATTAATATTTTTGTGCTGTAGTTTCTTGACTTCTTCAACCCTTTGGTTTGGAGTTCTAAGGTTGTATTTCAAATTAAAAATGTTGACTTTTATTGTTGGAGGAAGTTGTTCTCTGTGGAACGTGGATTGTTGACCTTCAAATTTAAACTATCCTTTTTATTATTATTATTAAAATACTTTATACCATTAGTGCACTTACAATACACTTTATTTTTGGAATAATCTTAAATTATTCCCCAACCTATAATTTGTTTCTCAATTTGCATCTCCACCAATGTTTTTTACCATTTGGGTCCCTGATCTTTTCATAACTCCTCAATTCAATTTTAAATCTGTTAAAAAAGAAGAAGATAAATTTGATTGTGTTCATTTGAGTGAAAGAAGAGGAAAAAAACAAGATCACCTCACAATGGATGCCATGGATACTCCCCCCTTTTTTTAAGCAATATGTAGCTAAAAAATTCCCAAACACATTGTTGACAGAATAAAACCCTAATTCCTTTTTTTAAGTAAATATATCGTCACATTTTCATCGTGAAAACTTTTTATTCTTGTACTTTAAACACTTATAATTAATTTTACCTTTACTAATATTTTTCGAATTAAAAAGTATGAAATTAATAAAACTCTAAACCCTTTTAAGATAATCATGCCTATACAACCATTACTTATAAAACATGTATAGAATATTGATGACAATATTTATTATAGTGTAACTATCAATTCAAAATTTAATTTTTTACTAAAATAAATTTACAATCCAATAAGTAATTATCATTTTTATACAAATCCAATTTTGAACTGATTATCATCTTTACACAAATTCAATTTTGCGTCAAAATGTGATCTAAACAATAAAATTAACAATAAATAATCGGTACCCAACTAATTATTCTCACTTGTTTAATTCAAACTTATTCAATCTATATTAATACATTTTAATTATTATCAATTCCATAAAAAAATAATTTCCCTAAATTTTCTTAAAATTTCAATTGACAATAAAATTGACAAAATATAATTTTACCTATTAAATAATCTATCATTTCTTCAATTATAACACATCTAAGTTACAACATTGAACTCAATTTCATTAAATAACAAATAAAATCAATTTCTCTTATATTTCAAACAAACCCAACATACAAATCATTAATTAGCACAACAAAAGTTTTTAGGAAAAAAATTGTAAAATATTTAAATATCTAAGCAAACTATAAATACTATAAATTTTTTTAATAAATTAACCAAAAAATATAAATAAATATGTTTGCCTACTTAGTGTGGCAAAATTTCACAAGAAATTGATCATGGGAGAAGAGGCTGTTGTTTTTTTAGTAGAAAGAAGAAGAGGAAGGTAGGGGTATGAGAGAACTCACGAGTTTTTATTCATTTAATTTCTGTGATGGAATGTTTGTCGGCAATTTTTTCAGAAAATAATGATGTGTCACATTTTCAATGGAATTTTTTTTATTTCTCTATTTTGTCAAATTTTTTATCAAAACATATTCCATCGTAATTTACACTGGCAGTTATCGACGAAATTTTTTATCAAAACATACCATACCACTGAGAGGAGTATGGTAAAATACAGGCTTGAAACTTGCCAGGCAAAAAAGAAGAGCTTAATACATCTGGACGTGCAATAAGTTCTGTTGCTACTGTTCGTGGGTTAGATTTTAATGATTTTTGGAATTTCTCAAAGTTGGTGGCATTTCTGGGTACGCCTGTTAGTACTGCTCTCAATGAAATCTAAGAGCGCTGTGGTCCATTTGCTTCTAGTGGTGTTTGTCCTGTTATCTGCATGTCTCGCGTCTTTTAATGTTTTGTCTATCTTTAGGATCATCGAATCAAGGAATTCTCATCCACTCTCTCTTTATTGTGCACAGTTCCTGTTGTATTTATGCTGATATCAAGTTTTCTGTGCTAAACACCAGAGCTTCATGGAATAGATCGCACAATTTTGATGTGAGCATTGAAACTTCTAGAACATAAAGGGAAGCTTGCAATCTTTAAGGGAACTTCAGCTGATGATGAAGGTGTGAAATTCTCTGTGTAATGCTTGAACTGTCGCTTTGAAGAGTCACCTGTTCCTTTCAGTGTATTACACAAATATTACCAGACCACACAGGCTGCCACCATATTTTTATGGGTTTGATCAATGGCATTTTCCTCTGTTTTCTGGGGAAGTGGTACCACTCAATGTATAATGTCAGGTGTGATTCTAGTTTGATTTGCAATGGAGTTTTTCTGTTCTTCTTTTTTTTTACCTCGTATTACTGATTGAGCCTGGGCAATGTCTTTAGCGTTGAAGGAATTTTGAACTTGCAAGAAAAACCTTAATACCACAAAACTTTATCCGGAATAAATATAAATTAGATACAAGGGAGAAAATGGGGACATACAAGTAATTTTCTTGTTGGGTTTATGATTTACATGTTAGGGTTTTATTGGAAATGGACCAAGTTTTATCAATGGCGGGTGTACTCTGTCAGGGACTATTTTTTTCCATCAGTGAAATAATTCAACAATTTTTTACTGGTTCTCTTTTGATGGATTTGTCAAAAGATGCCGATAGCATGGAATATGACTAGATTCGAGCAGGGAAATGCCAAAGCTTATTCCCAGAATATCACCACTCTAGCATTTTGAGCTCTTTGCCTAACTAAAAGGCTTGTTTACAGCCTAACTTTTTGTTTGGTTGTGTTAGGAGGTGCTGTCCGCGAAAATGCATTACACAAGTTCTAACCATGCCAGATTTCAGCTCTTGCGTAGCTAGACTCGAGATCATTTATCAGAACTTAGGCTAATCCCCACAATTGCATTAATAAAAACAGATGCTTGACAAAAATTAGATGAAACTATCCGCAGAAATCATCAATTTCTATATTCTGTAATTAAAGTACACAGTTCAAACATTTCGCTCAAATAAAAATACATACATATATATATAATAAGAACCCTTAACATGCAAACAACAAACTATTCAAACAAGTATAATTCACGGGGAATTCAAAGCACAATGCAAAATGGGTCCAATACTGTTTGTTATTCATTTAAACCTCACAATACCTATTATATAAATCATAGTATACAAACATAAAAGTGAGATAACAAGACCTGAAGAAATCGTATAGTCACCGTGAGAGCCAGAGTTCAACTCTACCAAAGGTCAGTTTCCAACTGCATTCTAAGGATTTGAACCTCATTTATGTATACATATCAGGGTAACACAAAGATGTGAAGAACAATGACAAGCAATTGTACAGTAGTCGTAATAACATGAGCTGCCTCGCGTGAAGGTGTGTACAGAAAGCTTTCAGCTGTGGTAGGTGGAATATTTCACGCATATGATGGAGCCAAACATTCGTCGACCATATCCACCAGGTTTGGGTTTTCCAATGCTGCAGCTACTCGCTCTTTATCATTTAGTTGTTTATTAACTGCACAAAAAATAGATCAGGATAGAAAACAAATGCTGTTTTATAATTCATATGCACTTTTATCAAGATCGAGTTTGCATGCCACCTACAAGGCAAAAGAAGGAAAGCACGCATCACAGGAGTTCTAAAAAAAAATGATGCTACTCAGTAATCCAGGAAGTGCTCTGTGAAGATTCCCACAACTCATGTTTCAAGAGCTTGTTAGGTCACAGAAATAAGGGGGTGAAAAAAAAAATGAAAAAGAAAATTGGTTGTCGTTATTTCTAGAGGCCAGATATTTGATTAAGGATTCAAAACCAGTGCCTGTAGTATATACAGCATCCTCAGGCTTCAAAACATTAACTTCAGGGTGTAAGATGAGGATACGACCATATGGCTTTTAGTGTTTGGATAGGGAAAGAAATTCTAACGAAAAGAAGCACAACATGGAGAATAAGATAATAAATGGCGGCAAATCTATTAAAGGCATTTGAACTTCCACCCAGGCACAAATTAAAAGCATCCAACAGCTGATTCCCTCCACCCCAAGATAGAGTGATTACCTGCAGATTCAGTTGCATGAGTTCCTGGTGCAACCCTGATATCCACCTAAACAACATTGGGAAATATTGGTGAGAAGGAGAGGAGAAAAGGCAGAGGGGGATGCACTACAATTACAAGTATAAGAGTGTAAATTTTTTTAAGAATTCTTGGGCCAAAAGTAGCTGTTAAGACCGGCACTACAACACTACAATTAAAAGTATCAGATAAAATTCAAAGTTATCAACAAAAATTGACTTGGGATGCTCCAACCACATCGTTTCCAGAGTCCAAATCATATAGGAATTAAATAAGCACCAGCATGTACCCTTACTCCATCAATTACAAATTAGCGTTTATGTATGAGTTAAGTGTTTTCTGATCTATGCAGATAATCTGTGATGTTCAATCCATTTTAGGACATAATGGTTACTAAGAAATCATTGCTCTATCAAATCATTTTAGGACATGTTTTCAAGCGGTAAGAAATCTTTCTTCAAGGGAGTAATGAGTAGGGTTTGTGGAACAAAACTTCCTTTATATAACTATAAAGCATAATGTTGACAGTGCAACCCGGAAAACTTGGTCATCTACTTTATCTTAGTCTATTGTGTTCCCCAATTCCTGGTGCTGGTGAATCACACAACTACAGTGCTCGCATATTGTTTTGCTTCAAGCCATTCAAGTAGGCATTCGCAAATTACTCCAGATATATTGTGGGCGAGCTCAAAATTTCATAGATAAATAACAGACACCAAATGCCATAATATAAAGAATGACAGGAAATCAATTTAAGCAATTATTTGCCTAACATTCCCAACAATACAAAGCCACCAAGCTTTTCTAGATGCGCTTAGTTGTGTATTCCACCGACTTCAACAATATATCTATCCTCAACCTAATTTCATAAAAAAAGAGGCGTATCTCAGTATGCATGATCAGATTAGGGTTCATGAATGGCTATTCATGTTATCGGGGGAAGTGGTATGACCTTGCAACATCCAAAGGAACTTAAACAATACTGCCAATCACAAATTATGGTCCGCCTCTGCTACAGAAATAGATAACAAAGCTGAAAACACAGTTAACAAATACCTTGTAACGTTGTGGCAGGCTTCTCATAAGTTTCACTCTCAAGCAAAGACCAATGACTGTTGCCATGCTACAATGTTCAACTGTTGGAGTGAATGTCACCCTGAATAAGAGAAATCTCGTAAAGTTTTATTTGAATTTCAGTTATTTATTAAAAGGAAGGCCAATGAAGTAGGAATAAATAGAATTGAGACGACAGGCATTGTTACCTGACATAACTGTGATTGTCATCTACTTCAATCGCATCCTCCGTTATCACTTTAAGCTCTTCCAAAGAGTAAGGATGCTCCGGATCCTTTATGTCTCTAATATGATTTAAGAATGTTAAGAAAATAAACACTCTAACAAATCTTGCTTCAAACTACCGAAAACATCAATCCATTCTACATTTCTTAGCATTGCTTGCGCGCCCACTCCAAACCACCGACAGTAACATATTTTTCATGTAGCGTAATTGGGGTTAATTCTTACACTATCTAGCCCCATTCCCAAACAGAAAAAATCATCAAATATTTTGTCTTTAGAAGCAATAATATTTTGATCGCTTTTGAACCAAACATAAGAAGAACGCACAGAAAAAAGGGGGAAAAAAACTAAACTTTAGAATTGAATTAAGAAAAATTAATGAAAAGGATATCAAAAACTTCAAGTTGATCAATAGGCTCAACAGCATGCTCATCATCACCAACACTTGGAGCACTTCGAACCCGTCTCTCCTTCTTCTCATAAATTACTGGATTAGCGTTGATTAGCCCAGAGACCATTTCTTTTCTTCTTCTTTTTTTCCTTCTTATACCAAAAAACCAGAAACAAGAAACAGAATAATACAATACTTTACGTAAATAGTAACCAACACCCAAACAAATTCAGAGAGAGAAAGAGATAATCGACAGAGGATGCTGATGAGTTTTTCTAGACCTCCTCTGCAGGCTGGAGCGGTGAAACCTTTACGGCTTTCTTAACTCTTTCACGGCGCTGTTTGTTCTAGTTATGGGTTGGGCCAAGCCCTTGTTTGGGCTCATGAAGAATTCAAGCACGTTCTGCATTGGCGGAATAAATAAATAAAAAGTATAATTATATCGATCGTTTTTTTTATTTGAAAAATTAAACCTTACACTTACATTTTGGGTCAATCAATTTTTTCATAAAATAACTAAATCATCCTTATATATAATAATATATTAAATTTCCCAAAGCCACTTCTTCCTTTTCCTGCATGAGCAAAAGAGTTGTAAATAAATCAAAATAATGAACAATGATTAGTTTATTAAGAGAAGAGTGATAAACATAAGAATGTTTTTTTTTAAAAATCCAGAATTTATATAAATTTAAATTTATAAGTAAAAAAAAATTCATAGCAAGCTTTCAACTCAAATATCAAATAGAATAATATCATGCATGCAAATTATATATCCAAACTTATAATTGATATTAATTCAAAGTTCTAGCATGGATACTAATAATAAAAACGTTAATTATTAAATTAAAACAAATAAAAATATTAACTTCTTGAAACATTTTAAAGTAATAAATCTTTTATTATTGTCAATGATGAATCATTTGTTTTTAAAGCTTTATTGTTAATAGCTTGTATAACTCTGATGTTTGTAATATGTTTTTCAAGATTCCAACACCACCACTTTGATTTAGAAAGTCTTTGAATTAAAAATTATGTAACTTAAATATCTCTTAACAAGATGAACCTAAATTCTTAGATTTGAAAGAAAAATCAAAGTATAAAAAAAAATAAAACATTAAAATATGAGGTGAGGAAGGGTGTATAAAAAATTAAAAAGAGTCAAGCGAAAGCGAACCCCTAATCAATAGAAGAGGCACCAGAAAAGAAAGCTAAACTAAACATTGTTTGAAACTTTTCCTTCACCATCTTTTTTATAGTTGATTTTGAAAATTAAAAAGTTGAAGAATTAATTATGATAAGAATCATAATTAATTCTCATATTACCAACATTTGATTAATCACCATAAATCAAGAATTAAATATGAATATAGTGGTTATAAATATGTATTTCTTGAGTTTAAGAAATTATACACATTTGCTAGGAAGAGACTATTAACATTTATGGGGTAGACTTGAAAAACAATGGGATGATCAAAGTCCAAATTTTAATTGGCAAAAAAAAAAAAGTTGTCCACCCCCTTAACAAAACCAAAAAGTAATAATTTTTTTTTATTTGGTTTTTTTTGGCACTTTAAGAAAAATCTATTAGATTCATTTACTATTTAATTTTAACATGATTCTTAAATATTATGATAAATTTTTATTTGAATCTTCATAATTTAATTTTCAATTATTATATATATGATAAGAGAATAATAATATTAATAATAAATTGTTCATGAGAATTCAATTCGAATCAATTTTTTATTTTTAAAATTTAAAATAAATTTTGAACATAATTTTTATTATATTTATGATTTTTTAGCTTATAATCACACATAAAATATTAACATACTATTTTTATTTTTTTTGTTAAACAGAAAAAATAATTACAGTTAAAAACCTTTGGTTTGTTTGCTAAGATAAACAATAGTTTTTACTTGATTTAAGTTCTTCAAAAAAAAAAAAAAAAGAACAAGACTAGTTTTGTTATATATATATATATATATATATATATATATATATATATATGCGCGCTAGGACAATACTTTAATCTCTTAATTAAATTTGAATATATGCTTAGTTTTGTTTGTAAGATTTCCATGATATAATAAATTCCATAATTATAGATTAAACTTGGAAAACTAATTTGATTAGTATGCTTTTGTAATTTTAATTAGAGGAGAATGCTACCGTTTCTAACACTTGCAAAGTCAGCCCTCTTGATCAGCAGGATGTGACAGAAAATTTGTAGCAAGGAATGAGGCTTCTAGGAAGCTTCTCCACCTAACATGGAGGAAACCTGTGCTCTTTTTCGTGGATATGGACACTATTATGTTGTCTAATCAACGGTCACACTTGAGAGTTGAGACTGTTCATAGATTCTTCTAGTGAAATGAACAGATTCACAAGTAATTGACTCAAACAAACAATTTAGTACAGCTATTTTTTTTTTAGTTTAATATAGGTGTTCAGGCCAGCTTGCGCGCACCTTGACTAATCTCACAGACCCTGAAATTAACGACCATGTAAACTTCTAGTGACCATCATATAAGCAACCATAAGGCTCGAACCTGAAACCACAGAGGGAACAAATCTCTTGGTCCCAAGCTCTTACCACTAGGCTACTATCTAGACGGTTTAGAGCTAATTTTAATTACTTCTGTGTTAGATCACCCATGATTATTTATTTTATTAGGACATCAAATTGAAATCTTAGCTTCAGTACTGTTGTTGCCATTCAAAAAGTAGTTAAAATCGAAGTTTCATATTCAAATCTGAGGATAGATGGTCTCAGGGTTTATGGAACTTGGATGTTCTGCTACAACGTCACTATATATCTAGCTCTTTGCTTGGCCAATCACCACCTACCTCCTAGGATACCATTTCCACTTTTAAGTGAGATTTATCCAAACCCCATATCTGCTTTGGAGAGATTTCTGCTTTTTCTGAGCATTTCTTCAATGTATCGTAAGCTATGAAGATCCCTAAGCTGATGTTCTCCTTCCTTCTCTTTGCCTTGACAGCAATATCATTTCAAAGGGCCATTGATGCTCAAGGTCCCAAAGAAGCGGTGGTTGATTCAAATGATAACGAGGTTCTCCTGGGTTTAGATTATTACATCGCAGTCACCAGTCCATTTGACGGGATGTCTCTAGCCATGGAAGCCAGCTGCCCACCTCCTGTTGTGCACAGGAACAATCTCTCTTTGCTTCCGATAAAATTCTCATCGGTGGTTGATTCCAATGACAATGTGGTCCGAGAAGACACTAGTCTGAACTTGGAGTTCAATGTCGAGCTCAACAACAGTGATTGTAACGTGCCGACCATTTGGAAAGTTGAGTTTAATGCATCCATGCAACAATGGCTGGTTATGATCGGTGGGGATCGAAGTCATAATCGGTTTCAGATTGCCAAGGCATGCCCATATAGAAAATATTTCTATCAGCTTCGTTACTGCCCGGTTCTCGGGTCCATCCAATTCCCTTGCGTTACAGTTCGCTCTCTTTTCAAGAATGGATTAAACTATCTGGCTCTCAATGGCGATCCTATAGCAATTGTGCTGGGGCAGCTTGTATCTTCAACATGATGCTATTCTAGAATATTACGATCTTCAAACTTTTTTCCATGGAACAGGGGGCTGCATGGCTAGGATACACTTTTGTTGGGGGCCAGGGGACCTGGCTGGAAGTACTCTTGAATAAATAAATTCCAAGCTTTTGCATTTGCTGTGGTCGATCAAAAATCTTCTGTGAGCCCTTTTATTTTCTTTGGTTTGAATTAAAACTTGTTCTGATTGCCATAATTCTTAACTTAAAACAAGTGGTTCTTTGCAGTAATCTGGTAAATTTGGCTCTTTGAAACGGCTGTTGTTTTCCATTGAAGTGCCTCAGTCCTAATCCAGAGCACCAATACCATGCAACCCTACAAACTTACTTAATCTTCAAATCATGGAATCGTGTTGTTGATTAACAAATATTAAGAAATCAAGACCATGCTGGCGCTTCTCATGAGATGGCTTAAATGGAACACAAATGGCTCTTCTCTAGACCATAAGCCTAGGCATGCCGGTGTTGGTTAGTGTTTTAGGTGGTAGAGACCGGTTGTCGTCTTGTTGAGGCTTTGAAACGGGGTGAGCCTTGTGGATGCTAAATTGCAGCTGCTGTTGCGGGGTTAATTGTTAAGGTCGTTTGTTCGTCCTGACCACCGCTGAACCACGCTGTTCTACTGAGTTCGGGAGATAAAGTGTGATAATTATTGTTTTTTAATGTTTTTTTTATTTAAAAATATATTAAAATATTATTTTTTATTTTAAAAAAATTATTTTTAATATTGACATATTAAAACAATCTAAAAATATAAAATAAAAATTAATTTTAAATAAAAAATATTCAAAACCTATAAAAAAACATTTTTGTACCCAAAAATAAACAGCGCACAAGGAACCCACCACGAGGCCCATGCCTTCTGTTCGGGACACAGACAGCATAATTTTAAGACTATAATGTACCTACCACTCTATACAATCAGAGTGACATTAGTTACTGAACAAAATATTCTGCAGCATCAAATTAAAATTAAAAGAAATACTGTAGAAAATTTAGTTACAGATTTAATTTAAATAGTAAAATTATAATTTTTTTCCTAATTATCACAATACAATTGGCCGTGGTAACAGAGTATAGAGGTTTTTTTTTTTACACAGTAAAAAGATTGATGAGAAAAAAAAAACAATAATGCACTGTAAAATAAGGATATGTTTTATTTTTTTCATTTTAAAAACATAATAAAATAATTAAAATATCATTAACGTCTAATTGCCTTAATTTGAGTCAAGTCGTTTTTCGGTTTTTTCTTATGATTTTTATGTTATTATTGAATCTTGTCAAATGCAATTTTATATTTTGACATATATAAAATATTATTTAATTTTTAAAAGTGAGTTGTGCGTGAACATCACGTGGACACATGTGGGTGCCCCTGCTTTTTCTGGTGAAGCATGTGGCATTCTTCAACGATCAAACTATATCTTTCACGATGACGTTTTAATCTTCACAACATCATCTCCATTACTGAGCGACACGTGTTGTCAGAATATATTGAGTTTTGTGATAGTGAATGCTTTTTTTCTTTTTTTCTTTCTTTCTTTCCTCTCTTCTCATCAGTTTTAGAGCCTTCCCCTATATATTTCAAAGCAGTCCTTTAATCTGTTTATTTTTTTTTTCAGATTTGATTCATGTTTCTTTCATGCTATTTGTTTTATTTTAAGTAATCCATAGAATTGGATTTTTCTTTCAATTTAATCCTATTATGATTTTTTTTTACCTTTTAGATTTTGTCCCCGGTCTTTTGTTTGCATTTTTTTTATTTCTAATCATTCTCTTCATTAAATTATCTTTCTTATCGCACCCCACAATATTTTATATAATTATCTTAACTGAATTATTTTTTCAATGGAACCCTTAATATTTTATATAATTTTTTTAATTGAATTATTTTTTCAATTGTAGCCCTCGATATTTTATATAATTCTCTTAATTGAATTATTTTTTTAATTACATCCCTCAATATTTTATTTTATATCAGATTTGGTTTTTATTCTTTTAATTACTATTTACTTTGTTTTTAATCATTTTTTATTGAGACTTTCTTTTCTAAATTTCATCACTCGGCAATTTATTGATCGAGATTTTGTTAATCTGAAATTTGATTTCATGTTTTTTTCGGGTTTGTTTTTTATGGGATGCTTCCGGCCTTATAACCCAGATCACGAGTTTGAAATATTAGCCCGAGTTGGCTTATTTCTTTCTAGGTCCTTTTTTACAATTGATTTTTGTATTCCATATTTTATGGTGTTATCTCGATCTCATGTGTCAGGTCATGGATTTTGTTGGTTAACCCGAATTGACTTGGGCTAAATTTTTTTTCTATTTATTTGTTGTTATTTCCTATTTTATAATCACCTCATTAAGTTAAGTTAACTGAAGTTATTGAATCCAATAAAATCAATAACCTAACTCTTGAATTTTTCTTACTTCTTTAAAAACACTAACATTGCCTAAACATTTTTTATGTCCATCTTTTATTCGAATCTTTTTACAATTTTATTTTTCAGCACCAAGTTGATTGAGAATTGAACTTTATAATTTGTTTTATTTTTTTTCTATTGAGTTATCCTAGTCTCATGATCTGGATTTCAAGTTTAACAGGTTAACTTGGATTGACACATATCATTGTTTTGGGTCCTTTTTTTTTTAATTGATTTTTTTTCAAATTCATTCTTCAACATTAGTTTTGTTGTAAATTCAACTTTATAATTTGTTGTGATTTGTTTTATATAGGGTTATCATGGTCTTATAACCCGACATGCAAATTAGCAGATTAATATGAGTTGACCCAAATCGATTCAATATATTATTATCTCATTGTTTATAAAAAAATTTTATATTGAATATTTATTTCGAGTCAAATTATCTTTTTACTGGTCATCAAGTTAACCGGGTTACATAAAATAAATCCCTCACAATTAAAAAAAAATTACCAAAAAGATATTAATATCTAGATATTTTTATATATAAAAAAAAAATCCAGTATAGCACGAGTTAGTCATCAAGTATTGGAAGCGTGCAACTTTATGACATACGGGTGGCGTGGGTCGTACACTTGGCTTCAATAAGTTGCCTGAATGACAGGTCGCTTAGAGGACATGCGACCAAGCCTGCTCTCATGTTGCATCCGTATTTGGAGCCCTATTTGGCTATTTGCCCTTGTTGTACTGTGCTGTGTAATACGTTGTCCTTGTGAAGTTAAACAAAGCAATTAAAATGTTTAGTTACAGACTACGGTGCTGGATCATAAAGTATAATACAAGAAGTTTGCTGGATCGATACGGTTTTGGATCATATAATATGAAACAAGAAGTTTGCTGGATCAAAACGAAGCGCCCGAGACTTGCTGGGTTGTGTAGACAATAATGCTGCTTCTGCAAATCCATTTCATGTATTTGGATTAGGAGGCTGTATTGTATTTAGAGGTAGCCAGTCTGTTGCTTTTGTATCATCAGTGCCAGAAAAACAAGACATTCACAGATATTAACCATTCACCAAGAATTCACAAGGCAGAAGAACGCATCACCAAGAATGACAAGAATTGTTCTTGAGAAACAAGAATATACTTTGTTCCTCAAAAATGTTATCAGCTTGCAAAAGTTTCAGCGTAAACCATTTGCCTAACGATAGCATTCTGATTCAGCAGTACAACCACATGGCTTGTGTACCAATCAACTTCCTGCCAACGACCGACCTCATGGCCTGCGCGATAACAACAGTATATTTATTATGAGTACACAGTTCCTTGTTGCCAAGGGATTCAAGTAACTGGTAACCTCACAACTATTTGTGCAGACAGCGACCGTCCACGCTGAGTTTTGTAGCTTTCTATGGCTTCTTTTTCGGTGCTTTAGCTGATGTAAGTTTTTTTATTCATCTCCCGGCAACAATTGACATCTGAGTTTAGGAGCAGTGAAGTTGTGACTGCTCAAAAGTCAATTACTTGTCTGCATATTCTGCTGCAGTTTTTGCATAAGGTCCATCTTGACCTACTGTTAAATATTATGACAGTTTGCAAACTAGCTGAAATAGCAAAACCAGTGACTTTGACAACAGAGTTGCTTAGTTTAAGTTGCCATTCTCTCATCTAGCAAATCACCTGCGACCTGCAAATTCTCATAAGCAGCTACAGTATCTGCAGAATGGTCAATCAACAGAGCAATCGAGTGCTCCAGCAGTAACCCGGAATTGATATTAGGCTAGTAAGTTCAACAAGCTAATTTCTGAAAGCTGTAAATAACTTCGTTACTTAGAAAGCTTGAGGACATCAGTTTCTCAAACCTCCACATAAAATCCAAAAGTTTGCAACAGAACAAAGTGAATTAAGCCTCGCATATGATTGCCGGTAGGATGAACTTGGCTAAATGCAACTGCCAGCTTCTTTTTGATGGATGGAGGATCCTCTTAATAAGAGAAAGCAAAGGCTAAAGAACCAATCGAAAAACAAGGATCAATTGTTAGAAAGGAATACAAAAGAGATTTTGAACTCATCAAATCTGAAATCTTCATCAATAGAAGCTGCACATAAAGCAGACTGTAAATGCGGAGCTTGCAATCTGAAGAGAAAGAATGACTTAGCAAATGATTTGACAAGAGCATGTTAAATAGTGAAAAAGTCAAGGTGTGAGTGATGTGCTCAAGTTTATGTCCAGACAAGGGCAATATTACAACCCCATTCCCATCCACAGAATGCAACCTGCAAATAGAAAAATCGACGGTACTTTTTCAAATTTCCTTTGAGGATTATGGAAGCCCTTTTCCATAGATCATAGAAGCCTAAAAATGTTATATACACACATGCGTAAATGTAAAAAAAAATGCGTGTGCTCTTATAGCATGGCATCTCATTAGGTTTTTTTTTTTTTGACCCAACCAAGAAACAGAACATGACCACGTATTAAGAAAAATCCTTGAACCTAGAAAATTCAGCAAACCTATGAGTATAGATACCAGGGGACAGCTCATACTTGTGGCTGCATTTATGGACAGATGGACCACCAATCTAAACACAAACTACATATTCGACTGCAACCAATCCATACATGAGGGCTATCATAGTTACCTATATAGATCATCAAAAATATCTGAAGTGTGTCTTTCAGTTTTCAATAAGTTCCTCTAAATCTTGAGATTAAACCCATTGGTTAGTTAGTCCTTTAAACCATGAGGTACTTGTGCCTCAGTTACTTGTGTGCTGCACTCCCACACTCACTTGTGTTTGGAGAAATAACCAAGTTAATTTTTTTAACAAAATTACTAAAGTAAATGATCAGACCAGAATAGGCAGTCATGATTACAGAAAACACAAAAAGTGATCAGTTGCATAATTACCTCGCAGGGTATTTAATTTACATCCATATATTTTCTACCTCAACCCCTGAATCAGAAAAGAAGAGCTATCATAAAGCATGTCAGTTTTCCCTACTCAATGTCAGCTTCCCCACCAACAGTAAGCAAATTTGAAGGAAGTGAAGCAGGATCAAGTTCCCAACAGTCCTTTAAATTGTCAGCAACCTCGTCACCAGAAAACTTCCTTGAAGGAATCTGATGTGAAAACAACCAAATATCATCTTTTTCAAGCAATCTAACAGCATGGCACCCAATCTCTCGTCTCTTAAATACAGTCTTGTACCCATCAACCTTCTCAAGGGAGGCCATGCTCAATCCATGCATCTCACTGTAAGTGGTTAACAGCACAACAATGTCATGGCATCGCTCATCACTAGCTGACAGATTTCTTCCTTCAGCACCTAAAGTTGCTTTATTATAAAGTGCCCACACAGAACCCTTCTTAGGATAAATCCTATAAACTTCCCTTGCTTCCCTTTCACATTCCACAGCATGTGAAAAGATATTAACAGAGTCAATTATCATCGTCCTGGCAACCTTAAATCTACCACAAGATACATGAAGACCCATTTTCTCCCAAATTAACACCTCGTCTCCATACCTTTGAAGATCCAACCAACTCAAGTTCACCTTAAAGGGATTCACTGAAACAACTTCATCAATCAAACCATAATGTCTCGGCATTCCATCATCGTCATAAATAGCCCAAACTTGCCCTTTCTTAAACCTCCTCTCCACTCTATCACTATCAAAATCAAAGAAATTTGAATACTCCACTGCCATGCTGTCCAAATCCCCCCTTGAATTCTTGTGCCTCTCCATTTGCAAACTCGCACTCTTCTTTGATGCTCCTTGCCTCATGATTTCCATTTTTCTACTTGTCTTTACACCTTCCCTTGTCTTGATTTCCGTATCCCCACTCTTCTTTGATGCTCCACCTTTTTCAGTCTCCAAATCCGTGCTCTTGTTCAAGACTAGACATGTTTCCTTCCCCTTCCCCTTCCCCTTCTCCATCACCTTCTGCTTCTCCTTCTTCTTCTCCTTTTCCCCAACATCCTTTTGCTTCTCCTTCAATTCCACCTTTTGACTCGCCTTTTTCTTTGCTTCCAACTTCATTTCTGCTAATGTCATCGTTTCATCAGAAAACTTCACCCTCTTCTTTGATCTCTCCAAAACCTCACCAACAGTACTCGTTCTCCTCCTCAAACCCCCGGTCCTCAATTTCCCACCACCCCATTCTCCAGAAATTACTTCATTCCCCTTCAAATTCACGCCTCCTGCACTTTCAGCATCCAATTCTCTCCTCGACCCCGCACTGACCCCTTCCCCGGAACTCAAACCCCCAATTCCCTTACCACCAATATCTTTCCTCCTTAGCCTCTCACTCCAAACTCCAACCTCAGCATCCTTTTTATCCCCTCCTTTTACCTCAACAGCCTCAAAACTCTTCTTACAACTAGGACACACCAAATTATGCCCCAAATACTGTCTCTCAAACTGATGCAAAAGCCTACACCGCGAACAG
Organism: Populus trichocarpa; assembly: GCF_000002775.5. Classification (NCBI taxonomy): domain Eukaryota; kingdom Viridiplantae; phylum Streptophyta; class Magnoliopsida; order Malpighiales; family Salicaceae; genus Populus; species Populus trichocarpa. The sequence continues at coordinate 12,358,390 of NC_037287.2, read as the reverse complement.
GCAGTCCAAAAGGTCTCCACAGCAGAATTATCACTAACCCTCTCGTCCTGAAGCCGTATCCTTAACCTCAAATCATACTCTTTCCTCCTAATCTTATCAGACAAGACTCTAAACCCCTCAGCAACAAGCTTAAATGCCTCTTCGCATCCTAAAAATGGGTTCTTATCAGGGTGTAAGACTAAAGCTAGTTTCTTGTATTGTTTCTTAATACTGTTCATATGAGAGAAGGGTTCTACCTGGAGAATCTTGTACCAGTCAGTGATGTCTGAATTTTGGGTCTTGGAGGCGACACGGAGAGTCTTCAAGGCTGTCAGCATTGAAGAGAGACCTTCGAGTTTTGGAGAGAGACGGTGGGCTTTCTTGGCGTGCTTGAGGGCTGATTTGAGGTTGGAGTTGGTAAATTTAGTCTCTGCTATTGTTTTGAGACGCCTTGCTTCTTCTTCTTGATCTGCCTTCGTTCCCATTGATTTTTGACACACAGAAAAAAGTAGGTTGAGAGAAAGAGGAGAGAAAATGGGTAGGGACTAGGGAGGGTTTTAGCTTCTGTATATTTTTTTTCCTTTCCTTTCCTTTTCTTTAATCAATGAAAGCAAAGCCACGACAGAAACAAAAGAAAACGTCGAACAAACACCAGTCTCGCCATAAGTAAATACAGTAGCTGTTTTTTTTTTTTTTGTGGGTTTTAAAGTTATTAACGGTTAAATGGGCTGGGCTTTGATTATTCGTATAAAGGAAGCAGATGGTAATAGTCTATGCCATTCCAAAGCCTAGCCCATAAAAAGGTAGATAAAGCTTGGTGGCCTCGGCCCATACACAACCAAGACCGAAAAACTTAGAAGTGGCTAGCTATGGATGTAGAAACTACTATTTATTTTACAGTGTTGTGTCGTGGATTGGATTAAAAAAATATATAGAGAATTAATTAATGTTATTATTAAATCTGTTGTAGTATGTTAATCTTGAAATTTCATAATCTAATTTCTTATATAGTTCGAGTTAAAAATTAAACTATATAAAAATTCTTTTGACGGACCAATTCAACTATATGCTAAGTAAACTGTGGTTCTGAGTATTTAGATAAATTTTTCATTATCTTTTTACCTTTTTAGCTTGGTATTTTTCATATGTTTCACTACATATTTGATAGACAAGAAGGTTTAATAAATAGAAAAATATTTTTGGTTAATTCAATTCATGTATTTTCATCATATAACACACTAATAATCTCTTCTCTTTTACTATTGTAATGTAATATATTATACTATATGTTAAAAACCTTAGGGTGAAAACGTTGTTCATGTGAACAGTGAATCACCTCAAGCTTTTTCTTCATTTGCATTTTTTTTATTCTTTATTGTGTCCTTCAATCTTTTTTTACCATCTTAATTTTTTTTATTTGCATCTTTTTTTTTTTATTGGATCCTTTGAACTTCTTTTTTTATTTGTGTCATTTTTTAGGAGCGCGTATGACAGGAGTTCCAAGAAAGGATTTGCATGTTCCTCTAGGTTATTATGAATATGGTCTGAGGGACTAGTTTTTCAATATATATATATATATATATAAAACATTATTTAATCATTATCTTTATTCCTACATCATCTTTTAAAAAAAAAATAGTTAGGCAAATACAAACCTCTCCATATCTCAGTTGACGTGAAACTTCAAGCTGCTAGTAAGAGCTTGGAGAATTCTTCGCAGGAAAAGTTGAGAAGCGAAGTAACTCGACCAAAAAGAAAGCCAACTCGATGGTGGCAACTCAAGAGGAGCAGCAACATCTACATGTGGTTGTCATGTTTGAGTGAAGGATTTGAGCTTGACGGCTATGCAAGAAAGAGAGTGGAACAAGATGAAAAATAATGGAAGCTAGGATGTTTGGTTTTTTTTCTCTTTGTTTGTTATTTTTTTATATGGAATCGTGTTTTGAAAAGAATAAGCTCTTTAATTATTATTTCAAATATAATAGCAATTTTATAAATAAATATATATTTTATATTGACTTTATAAAGTATTACAATTTTCAGGTTACAAAATGTAACATATAAAAACTTGATTGCAAAGTAAAAAAATAACCAAGAATACTTAAAGTAATTTGCCCTTTGAAAAATGAAAATTTTAAATAGTTTTCTGAAATAAATTATAAAAAATTCAGATTAAGGTAAAGTCCCCGCAACAAAGCAACTTTAACGAGTTTGCAACAAGAGCTTCAAGCATGCATGCATGCACCAATGTTGTTGACAAATTTGCTCGATCAAAGTAACACATCCGTTGCTGATTGGGCTCCGTAGACAAATGCTTGTCTTGTAAATCAAATCCATAAGGCAAAAGTACATATTGACCGAAGGACAACAGCATCAATGAAAAGTCCTTCACAAATGAGAATATTTTTGTTCCTCACATTTACCAACTTGCACTGATGTTTTCAGCTTAAACCATTAAGCTTCTAACACGTCAATTCGGGGTAGGCTTAATTTAACAGATATTAAGCCGATCGGGAATCCAATATCTAGTTGAAATGGGCTTACATTTTCCCGAACAATGTCACCGATTGAAGCACAAGAACCAGATGGCCCTTCACTTGTAGGCCGGTTACTTCCAGCCAACGACCAGCCCATGCCCCATGCAATAAAAATACACGTTATTTTTCTTATATAATGTTCGTTCTTGCCAATGGATTCCAGAAACCGGCAATATCACAGATATTTGAGCATACCGCGACCTTCCACGCTAAGCTTCGTAGCTTGCAATTGCTTCTTTTTCGGTCCCTTTAGCTGCTGCAACTTTTTATTCATCTGCCAGTAACAATTGACATTTAAGTTTAGAAACAGTAAATTTGGAAATCTCAGTATCTTTGAAACACAAGCATGGGTGCATACTGCAAACTCAAAAGAACATCGAACCATCGATTGACCTTTCCAAGGAGTCTCCTTTTTAAGGAAGTAAACATTATAGAGAACCATGATGCAAAGGAGAGTCAAAAGCAAACCTCAACCAGCCATTCATCAACAAGTACAAAAAAAAAACCCTCAAGTTGCATATGAATTGGAAGCGAGCATTTTAGTTGATCTAGATTGTGTTCAATGTTTTTTGGAACATATATATTTAGAACCATAAGCTTTGGCTAACTATTGAAAGGGGAAAGAATCGAGAGTAATAAGAATCTATCAAATCTGTCTCTGACAATACTGCAGGAGAGACCAATTGAAATTGAAAACCCTCACCAATATAAGAGGGCAATGACATTCTAAAGGATGGCTCCAAAGCACCCTGTTAGATAAGGATCCAAGTAACACGCAAAAACTTAGCTCAAATTGAGACAATCTTGTCCCATGAATAGTTCCAACTCAATGGTGGATCATGAAACATTGAGGTCATGCCATGTGAGTAATCATGCTACCACTCATTTTAACCTTTTACTCAACACAGCACTTTCTGTTAACTCTAAATGATTCAATTATGTGCTCACTTTCACATATTGGAATGGAAAAACCAACCTTTAGACGACGCTGATCTTGAACTACTTGTTTAGCACGGGCCCTAACTTCTTCAGGATCAATCTTAGATTGGGGACGCACCAAAAAATCCAATGGTGTTGCTTCTGGCCTGGATGCATGCTGTCTGTCTGATGACTGACTAGACTTCCGTTCCCTGAATTTTTTATTGATGTAAATTGAAGATTAGAATTGAGAAAAATAGCATGCCGAAAAAAATCATAGAAGCAAACAGGCACAAGATGTTGTTTAAGTAATCATCAGCAAACATGTAAGGAGTGATCTTCTGTCACATCTTACCGTGAAATATCCAAATCAAGATCTCCATCCCTTGATGACATTCCAGCAGAATTATTCGATGGCCTGAGATTCATACAAATTTACCACAAGAAAAATTTTCAGGCATAGACACATGAAACTCATGCACATATACAAACATCCAACAGTAATAAAAGTTGGCAGTGTGTGAAAAGAGAAATACCTTCTCACAGTTGGCCTTCTGAAGGCCCGATCATCTTCAACGTTTCTCATGTCCTCAAACCTTGTACTCTTATTAAATATTGGCCGACTCTATATTTATTAATTGCAGAAATGCAAGAAAATGTCATTACTTCAGATACAAATCTTCTTTGTGCACATATTTTCCAATTAATGAAAAAGATATTTTTTACCGAAAAATAATACCAATAAGGAAAAATATTCAAGTTTGGTTTAATTTTATTATATACTTGAGATCAACACATGACAAGTCAATTAAATATAAAAGAAAAGAGGCATTTCAAACAAACAGGAAAAGAGATCACCAATGAATGAACCCTAAAAGGAGAGAAACTATCCATGAGTGCCAGTCTAATATGATTTTCTAGTAAATGCATGCCCTAAGTTTTGCACTAAAAAAATATTAAGGAGAGGTGGCAGTTATTAAACAAATAAAAATCATGAGATGAAAAGAGATTGCATTACCCATTTATCAACCAGGTCCTTAGCAAGTTTTCTGTTGGATGTGGTTTCCTCATCAGATTTTGATAAAAACATAATAACCTGCCAGAGTATTAAATCAGTCTGAGTTTGGTTCAGTGCCAATAGAAACAGCAAGTTCGTTACCATCACATAAGGAGATCCCTAACCTTTCCAAGACCACTTTTTTTCAATTGTTCTCTTCTATCATACTGCTCCAGATCAATTGGAAACTGCATGAGAGAGAGAAAATGTTTCAGGCTCCACACGAAGTTCGTTCAGAAGCAACAAGAAGTACTAAATGGGGGAGGATGGTGGAAAACCCCAGCATACATCAGTCAAAATCTTCAAAATCGCAGCACGGATATTTATATTGGGTAAACTTCCATCTGGAAGGGGTTCTAGCCAATTTTTTAACAATGTTAGTACTCCATGATCTATGAACTCTTGTTGGAGCTGCTTCCTGCACCAGGAGACAACAATAAATTAACTGTAAATTCCAAGGGAACAAAAACAAGATTGTGTAAAGCCAGCTTACTTTGAGAGAACCTCGGTAAGAAGAGGCAACTTCTTGAGTTTATTAACAGCAGGCTTCCCCTGTCTATTAAGGTCTGCATCTTCTTCAGCAGTGACCTCAAGCTCAGCCATGACATTCTCAACTAATAGTGCAATCTCTGCAGGACTTTTCTCATTCTTCTTCCTTTTCTTACCCATCTTGAACATATCCTTGATTTCCTCATCCTCTTCACCTTCCTCTGCCTGGAAAGAAACGGAATAATAAACCCAATAACATAAAAGCTAGGAAGCTCCATATACAGCATGTCAACCGGCAAACATAAATATTATTATAGAGATGAAAGTCGATTAATAGTGCAACATCAATTATGGAACTCTGCAACAAGACAAGCAAAGTCTCCAAACACCAATTCAAAGCAATAGTGCGTAAAAAAAATACTGAACAAGCCAGGAGCCTCATCAATAAAACAGTCTATGGTGGCCTACAATTACAAGTGAGAGTCAGGAAAAGAGCTGGACTATTAACCTGAGGAGCATCAGTAGGAGAGCGTGGCTCATTGTCAATTCCATACCCATAAGCAGGATCCACACCACTGTCATCTATGAAGTTGTCATCATCTACAGTCCTAGCACCCTCTTGATCATCCTGTTCCAAAGGAAATTGAAATATATTTAGATATTCAATAACAAACTAAAAAACATAGTAGTTACTAAGGAAAGACCCAACACTTAAAACAAGTCAATAAAACAGGATTTATTCTATATCATAGACTCAACGATAGTCATGCAGCACGAATCAGACTTTTAATGTTAATTAACTACATAATTGAACCTTGAGAGACTAGCATATAACAAAAATTAGTAAGAACTATAGCAAAACTTGCTAGATTACTAATATATTGTCGTGAAAAAAGACGATGTGGAATCAAGTAAACAACTACATCAACATCAAACTGTGATAGAAATTGTACCCTAGAGGTTGATAAAGGAAGCTGCCGACCATTTAAACAGATTTAGCCACCTAGTACTAGTAATCAGATATCAACCAATTACTTGCCCATATAAACTCAAAAGACAAACCCAATGCTAATCCCATCCCAACAAAAATTTGTACTATAAATCAGAATAGCAATGTCCTATAGAATGCTATTAACATACCGACAACAAAAACAAAAATTAGCAACCACGAAATCAGCACCATGAAGGCTATATAACCCGGAAAACTTTAGCTCCGCAAACTGTCACCAAAATCACTCGATCTCTTCTTCGAGTCAATGAATCAGAAATCTCAATCAATCACATAGACAAACATAAAAAATCCAACACAATCAATTCAAAACTAAACACATCAAAGCATCAAAGAAAAAAAAATCTTAGAAAAAAGAAACTCAATTCAGATAAAAAAAAAAAGAACCTCGGAATCGCCACCAGCAATAGTATCCCACATCTCTTTAACTTCTCCGTCATCCTTTCCAGACACCAACTTCGTCGGCGTTCCTTTTTTCAGCCCCAATTTCGATTCACTTCCTCCTTTCCCTCCAAACTTCTTTTCCCCTTTACTGAACTTTTTCCTCTCCTTGTCCTTCGCAAATTTCTTGGTATAGTTCCCATCTCCAACCGATCCTTCCCTCTCAAACCCCCCGTAATCCTCCTCCTCGTCATCAACAAACGCCGGCGGCACATAACTACTGCTACCACTCTCTCTCCCTGAATCGCCGCCTTTTTTAACCAATCTTTTTCTAGGTTTTCCTACTTTATCCGTATCGTATACCGGAGTTTGTGACCTCTCTCTCTCCCAATTGTCAATATCATCCTCTAATTCGTCTAAGATATGATTCTGGTGTGGTTCCGGTGATTGTCCTCCGCCATCTGATTGCATTTCGTCGTAGTCCATTAACGGCTCTCCGTCCTCATCACGATACCTGACAAGAAAGCATCGGTCAATAGAATACCAAAAATCGTAATTTTCTCGATTGGGAATCGGTCAGCGAAACGCAAAAGAAAGCAATTGAAAAAAAAAACTAATTTTTTAGATAGATTGATCGAAAAGAAAATGAATTTAAAGAATTGAGGGAGTGGGGAGAGGGAGAGGGAGAGTACGGATCGTCTTCGTGACCCATGGTTATGCTTGGTTGTGGAAAGGTATGGAATTGATGACAGAATTTATAGTGAGGGCCGAGAGGATGGATTTTAATTGAGCAGGATGAAAGAAACAATTTAACCCAAAAGTTTATGCGGTTAGGTGAGGTTTCAGGATATAATTTATATTATTTTCTAACACATATTTTTAAGTGAAAACCCTTTGGGCTTGAAACTTAGACAGACTCACATTACCTTGTACTTAATTTTTATCAAATAAATGAGGATGGTGAGATTCGAACTCGTGACCGCTTGGTCATCAAGGCTCTGATACCATGTCAAAGAACCAATTTAACCCAAAAGTTTAAGCTATTAGGTGAGATCCCAGGATATGATTATGATTTATATTATTCTCTAATGATAATTTTAGTAAAGTAAGGAAATTTAGAACCAACACGAAGAGGTTATTTTAGTAAAGTAAGGAAATTGGGAAAAAAGAAAGGATAAACTATAAATTTAGCCCCTGTAGTTTTATCAATATTACACTATGATATTTGTATATTAAACATTTTCAGTATTTACCACATAAAATACTCCAATGTCAATATATATAATTTAGAGGGTGTTTGAGAATGTAATTGCGGTTAAATTTTTAAAGTGTTTTTCACTCAGAAATACATCAAAATAATATATTTTTTAATTTTTTAAAATTTATTTTTAACATCTACTCATCAAAACAATCCAAAAATATAAAAATATAATTTAAAATAGAAAAATTAAATTTTAGCAAGCCGCACTTCCAAACGGGAGCTTATAAATGGGCATGGATTTGTCAATATATTAACTGAAAAACAAAACCACATGTGTATTTCACTGTAGTCCAATCCACAATAAAATGTGTATTGGGTTGTAATGAAATTATCATTTTACCCTTCATCCTTTTATTTATAAGGCTTTGCTTGAGAGGTAAAATGATCTTTGCACACGGTTAATTTATCATTCTTTATTTTTTTTAGAGGAAACAATGTCTTTTTAATTTTTATAACAATACAATTATCATATTGCCCTTAAAAAGTTAACAATAAAAACCTTTGATCTAAATGTCTTATAGTAATTTTAATTTTTAAATTAATGGTTGAATTATTTCATTACCCTTACCATTAAAATTTGTTAGCCTTGGCTTTAGGGGCTTAATTGTAATTTCTTAACGGTTTTTTTTTTATTGTTGTTTAGTCCCAGGAGCATTTTTTTTTACAAATTAATGAACAATGTGATTACTCCATTACCCTTGCCATTCAATTTTTTTAACCTTGGTTTTAGGGGCTTGATTGTAATTTCATAATAGTTTTTTTGTTATTATTGTTTAGCACTAGGGACATTTTTGTTTTTTGTATAAATAAAAAAAAAGTTGTTGAAATGTGCCTTGCACGTGTCAGCCGCTTCGCCGCCTTCGGGCAGCGCGTGCAATTGACTCCAATGGTTTGAATCGTGATTCTGCCACATCATTGGATTTATCTTAGCATCCTTTTCCTCCCTCGGTGACGTGTGCTGGCCATGCAGAAAAAATATATCAACCATTTAATTTCTTTTATCTTTTAATTTGGTTCTTCTTTTCTTAATTGCAATTGTTTTATTTATATTGATTATTTCTAATTGAATTTTATTTTTGATTTTATCCCTGGTGGTTTGATTTTGTTAATGTTTTATCAAATTCGGTCCTCATTATTTTAATTGCTATTTTTTTTGTTTTGAATCATTTTCTTGATTGATTTGTTTTTTCAATTTCATCAATAAGCATTAATTTCATTTAATTTTTATGTCAAATTTGGTCATAATTCTTTTAATTACTATTTTTTAATCATTTTCTTATTTAGTTTGTTTTTTTCAATTCCACCCCTAAACATTTAATTTCATTTAATTTTCATGTCAAATTTAGTCTTAACTCTTTTAATTGCTTTTTGTTTTGTTTTGCATTGTTATTTTTTTATTGATTTTTTTTTCGCAATTTCATCATTCAATATTTGTTTGATTAAGAATCTTGCTTCTTGGATTTTTTTTTCAGGTTTGCCTTTAATGGGGTCACCCCGGTCTCATGATCCAAGTCATAGATATGAAAGATTAGCCCGAGCCAACTTTGGTTTTTTTTAAAGCATTTTTTTTAAATATTTTTTTGCTAGTATTTTTTTGGTTTCCTATATATAGGGGCATCCCAATTTCATATCCTAGATCATATGTTTGGTTTGTTGATCTAGGTTGGTTGCCGAGTTTGCTCGAGGCTTTTTTATATATGTTCTATATATTTTTATCATATTGGCAAGTGTTCATTCCTTATATTTTGTTGATATGTTCGACCCTGCGTAATCTTTTTTATGGTGTGAGTTTATTCAATTAGTCTTATTTGTATTTGTTGTTTAAGTCATGGGTTTTTTATGGTGGATTTATCTTTTATTTATTTAAATAAATAAGTTTAGTAAACACAATCGGTTGAATGTTTTATTTTTGCAGTTGGTTTCTTGGTTATTATTAGCGACTTTTTTTTTATTTACATAAATGATTATTTATTTATTTAGTTAGATGATTGCATAGGCTTTTCAATTTACACTTTGAATTTTTCATGTAAAAAAACACTTTGAAGCAACCTACATGAAAAAAAAATAATAACTCGTGACTAAACATGGGTTAAATGGCTAGAATAATTTATAATGTGGAGTGATTTTCTCACCGATTACAAGTGGATAGCATTACACCCAAAAAAAAATATTTTTAGTAAAACTAACATATTCCTTAAGCAACGAAATCATTGTAACAATGGTGAGAGCTTTGTTTTGCCTTGCATTATCAAATAAGAAAACATTGGCACGACTTGAGCCCAAAAGAAGTAACCCAACCTATTAAAATAATGGTGTTGACAAGTTTAAGAGATCGGGAATGGTGTTGGATTTCAAGGAAAGAAATATTGTTAGTGTCTGATATTTATAAAAAGCATGGGTTAATGGCAAATTGGATGTGTATTTTGGAAAAGGAAAAAACACAGTGAAATGGTGTGGGGTCTAAAAGAGGTCGTTTGTTTACGCGACTGTGGTTGCTTTTAAAGCAAACTACGTAAACAATACGTTTGGTAACAATAAAACACGAATCACTGTATACGTGGGGCCCGTTAAAAACGTTGTTTCGTGAGAAGCAGCTCTCAGCTGCTTTTCACGCGGCCACGTCTAATGCCCAGGTGAATTAATTCACCTAGGCACTGTTCACTTCAAGGGCACTGTTCACTCTTGAAGTGAACAGTGCCTAGGTGAATTGATTCACTTCTTGTAGTGAACAGTGCCTTGGTGAATGAATTCACCTAGGTACTGTTCACTTCAAGAGTGAACAGTGCTATTCACTTGGCACTGTTCACAGTGAAAAACAATTGTGTTTTATTTTTTTTATTTGTGTTTTATTCGAAAAATTAGAAGGAGATAGCTTGATGACGTAACAAAAAATTCAGTTTTTGTTGTTGCGTGCTTAAGAAACCATGGAAAATATTGTCCTTGTTTGGTAGATTTCGTACGTGATGAAATTGCATATAGTTTAATGGAATAATAAAAAATATTTGATATCAATATTATTTATTTCATGATGTAATAACAGTAGTTAAATCTACAATATTTAAATTAAAAACCATCAATATTAATATATATATTAATTATTTTATAACCTTAATTTGAAAATCATTCTTTTAACCAAACATATTAAACTACTTTTTGTTCAACCTCAATTTCAACCACAGTTTTAACCAAACATATATTTTTCCAAACCAACCTCAACTAAAAGTACTTTTTATAAAAGAACTTTTTTCAAACCACAACCACAACAACTACCATAAAAGTTGACTACTTTTTTATGAAATTGTGTGTTTGGTATTGTGGTAGCTGTTGTGGTTGTGGTTTGAAAAAAGTTGTGTTTATAAAAAGTGTTTTTAGTTGAGGTTGATTTGGTATTTATGTATGTTTGGTTAAAACTGTGGTTGAAATTGAGGTTGAATAAAAAGTAGTTTAATGTGTTTGGTTAATAATGCTTTTGAAATTGAGGTTATAAAATAATTTTAAAAAATATATATTAATATTTATGGTTTTTAATTTAAATATTGTAGATTTAACTATTGTTATTATATCATGAAATAAATAATACTTTATATAAAATATTTTTCATTGTTCCATTAAACTATCTACAATTTCATCACGTATGAAATATATCTGACAAGGACTACAGTTTTTTTGGTTTCTTAAGTGCGCGACAACATCAAGTAAAATATAATTAGGAACAAAATTGGAATTGCGATCAAATTCTGCAAATGCTACGTCATCAAGCGATTTCTATCTAATTTACGTAGTGTCATTGAATAATGTTAAACACTAGTTTTTCGAATAAAACACAATTAAAAAATTAAAAATAATTTTTATTTTTTATTTTACTGGGTCAGACCCGATTCAATGCATGTTAAGCTTTGGACCGAATCTGGTCCGGCCGGAACTGGTCCGACCGGAACAGTGTAGCATGCTACATGTTAATTGCACTATTCACTGAACAATGCAATTAGCATGAACAGTGCGCGAAAAGCAGGAATTCCTTGCTTTTCTTTCCATGCGTTTCGGACGCAAAAATAATATGGGACCCATGCACAGTAAATCTCGTTTTCATCTTTACCAGACAGTTTAAATCTGTGATTTAATTAAAACGCAGCCACATCCACGTAAACAAATGGGCTCTAAGTGGCATTGAAGTCGAGTAGTGTTGTGTGTTGTGATGCGACTAAGAAAGAGAGATGGAATATTGGGTTCCTTCTTTCTAAAAAAAACCTATTTTCTTTAAATTCATTATATATAGTTAATAGCAAAAATATAATTTTTACCAACTTTATAGAAACAAATATATACATATATTACACATAAATCTCGAGTTCAATATGGGTAGAATTTTGAATCGAGTAGAGCAATATGCTATAAAAATATGGTATTCATAACCATATTAAGTTAATAATTTAGTGGTCTTGGTTAATGAGTTTTAAATTTTCATTGACAAAATTCATGTATCTTTATGAATTGATACATTAGAATTGTTACAAAAGTCATGTATCTTTATAAGATACATTAGTTAAAGTCATGTATCTTTATGAATTGATATTTGATTTTCCTAAATACATTAGATACATTTACCAATATCATATACCATAAATATTAATATATCATAAAGTTAATGTATCATATTGTTTAAGATAAATAAAGAGCGTGTATCTATCTCAAAGAGAGATAAATGATTATGTATATATTTATGACTCTTTGATGAATCGAGTCACTTAGACAATTATTTCTTTATCCAATCGCATATTTTTTTTATAACAATTTCATCACTCGTGTCAAATATTAGAGTGAGTAAAGAAGAGAAGATCAAGTTGTTTATGTATAATTGAACATTGATATTAGAAAGTCAAAAGATACGCATAAGGAAATCATAGTAAAAGGAATAGGTATTTATGATAAGCATATTGGTTAAAATGGTGCAAAGTATGAAAATTACTTATATATATATAAAGTTATGATTTATTTTGCTTCTCTGTAATTGTCATCACTTGCAAGTTCATCAAGCAAAGGTGGCAGGGCTTTTATGTCATGTGACCAGGCTTTCCATCTTATCAAGTGTATAAACCCTGTGTTGAAGGTTGTGAGCCAGAGAAAAAACGGATTCTACCTTTTCAGGTTATTTGATCCAAGCTTTAATGAATATATTATCTATACAATAGAAAGAAAAAATGGCTAGAGAAGCTTAAAATAATGTTTTTTTGTATAACTCTCGATAGTAAAAATGGACAGGGAGCTGACAGAAAATAGGACTTGTTTTCCGAGGCAGGGGTGTACTTGCTTTGACCTTCTATGCTCTGCTTATATCGGGACTTCTATGTTTCATTTGTGTTCATGCGGGTCAATAATATTCTTTGAAAGGGTCCAGATATTTGAACTCCAGTATTTTGTTATATCAGAGTGAATATGCTTTTTATGCGGGCTAAATTCTATAATTCTTATTAAAGACATTCATGTCAATTGAACTATATAACTCAATTTGATAGAAAAGAAAAATTGATGATGGAAAGAAGCCAACAAAATCCACGCTTAGCAAGATGACGGGCTTGAATTTTAATGTGCTACAACTTTGATGAGTTTAGATAACCTGCCAACTGCAATGTTAGAAATAGGGAAAAAGTTCCTCATATTATCTAACACGTGATAATATTATGTATATTATACATACATGTCATGATCAACTATTATGATTTTTTTATGGTTAAATTGATAATCACCAAAGCAACCTATTCATATGACATTAAAGTACAATTGATTAGATAATTTTTTATGAGGTTATGATTTTAAAAGTATAAATTGTCCAAAAGGTACTTACATTTTTATAATTGTAGTCAAAATTGAAATGTTGATACCCAAAGGTATTAGCATCTCAATTTTAACAAGTTTATGATGTTACAAGCCCATGAGCATAATAAGTGAATTGTTTAATACTTAAAAGTGTTTAACATCTCCTTTATGACATTAAAGTATGACATAGTGAATTAATGGCATGCCTTTTTATATCTTAAAGAATGGATATGACGATGCAATGAATTGCTTAATAAAATATATGTTAGTGTCACTTTAAGGTTTTACTAAGCAACTACTTTAACTTTCTTTTTGGACCATATGCCAAATATTTCAGAGTTAAAATGTTCTAATTTTTCATATTGGAATAAACATATACTCATTACTTTAGAGTGTTTAAATTTAGAATTATATCTTTGCATGGATGAACCAATAAAAATGACTGACGTAAGTTCACCTCAAGAAAAAAGCCTTATGAGAATTGTGAACTTTTCAATAGATTAAGTCTCATTATTATAAACATCAAAATTGTTAAGAATCTTTATAAGTCAATTCCTATATACGATAAGGCATATGAATACTTGGCATCAATCAGGAAATAATTCCAAGGTTTTGATAAAGAATTGGTATGTATTCTAAAGACAACTTTGATTGCTAAAAGATACAATAGAGTTACGAAGATGATGATTGCAAACCCATTAACTAAAGCACTGATATCTAGAGTGTATAGTAAGCTTGTAAAGTCTATGGGTTTGACTAATGATTTCTAGTTATGTTTAACTAATATGACTAATTGTTCCTTTTCTTATCTCTTAGTGCATAATATTTGACGATGAAGAAGATGTAATGCTTTGAAATATTAGTGTCATTATTTATAACATGAACATGATGCATAGTTCGTAGTCTTCCTCATTAAAAACTTATCTTAATAAGTATTAGTATTGTGATACATATGAGAAATTATGTAACGTAATTTATGCAAAACCATCATGATCCATTTTAATTGTTTGTTTAGTTAAGTGTTACTTTTTTTTCTTTCTTATCAACATGTATAAATTAATCCATGAATGAACTTAATATGATCATTCAATCGAGTGGGATAATGTTGTAAAATATGACCTTCATGACCACATCAAGTTAATAAATTTAATGGTCTTGGTTCATGAGTTTTAAATGTTCATTGACAAAAATCATGTACTTAATTAATTAAATTTATAAGATACATTGTCCAAAGTCATGTATCTTTATAAATTGATATTTGATCCCTCTAAATATATTAGATATACTGACTAAAGTCATGTATCATTAAGTTGATACATCCCAATGCTCAAGATGAATAAAGAGGATAAATTTACCTTATATAAAGATAAAAAGGCCATATATATATATATGACTATTTGATAAATTAAGTAACTTAGACAATCATATGAAGGGCTCTTAGTCCGTTTCTCTTTTCAGGTATTTTTTATAACAATTCCATCATATATCAAATATTAGAGTACGTAAAGAGAAAAAAAATTGAGTTATTTCTGCATAATTAAAACTTGATCTTAGAAAGTCCAAATATATAAAGAAAAAGATCAAGATATAAGGAATGTGTACTTGTTTTAAGCATCTAAATTACTGGTTGACGTGGCACAATGTAAAAAAAATTACTTATACATATATATTTATGATTTATGTGTTTATAAAATAACAAACATCCTTATCTTACCTAACACAATAAGTTTTAGATTTCATTTTTAAAATATTTAAATAAAGATATTACCACGAATGATATCATGCAAAGGTAAAACATCTATTTTAGTTTGAATTCTTTTTCTTCCTCTCTATTCTTTTAACTTCAAGACAATGAAACCTAACAAAGTGAAAAGTTAAAGTGCATTCGATATCATTTTTTCAAAAACAAACTTATTGTTCGACTTTTTTTAGTTTATTTATTTTTTTATAAAATACATTCAGTTTCAATTAAAAACTTAAATTAGTAGATCCAATGTTTAAGTTTAAAGGCACAATCTTATCATTTACTTGATCTTGTATAAAATATAAAGTCAAAACTACGATGAAAGTTTTTATATATAAAATATAAGGAAGAGAAAAAATTTATGTTCCACACAATTTTGATATTCAATGAGTATTTGAATTGATGTGATGTTAGTAGATTCAAATTCAATCAAGTTTGATGTAAATCTTGTTTAAGCATCTTTATTCACCAAAATACTCAAACTCGATCAATCAAGTGGCTATCTAATATTCGATCTTCGAACATTTAATACTTATTTATCACTCATTTACCATTTTATAGTTTACTTGTTAATAATTCATATCTGTTTAGCATTTGCCTATTAAAGATGAACAAAAATTAAACATAAAATTGTAGATGCTAGGAAATAAGCCTTGATGAAGTTGTGAAAACTTCAAACAGGAACTAAGCTTTTTATGGTTGTGTTCTGGGTTGGTGGAGTGATTGAGCTTGGTTTTGGGTCCATAATTTTTCCTGCAAAACAAATTTTACGTCAGAATAAAGAAACTTTCAATGCTTAAGTTAATAAATATTATAAAAAAAGATTATGTGTGTGAAAAAGAGACTATACAAAGCATTAGAGTAGAGAAAACTAGCGTGACATTGGTGGATGATTTGGTGTTTATTATTAGTTGTAGAGCTAACAATTCATTAGATTTTTCCATAATAGGTGATTTATGTTTTGTGAGCTTATAAAATATAATGAAAAGTTGACATGTTTGTATAAAAATTCTTTCTCAAAAGAGGCTAAACATTTATTTTCATTATAATTCGATTTTTCACTTTATGCATATATGCATGGAGTAATTGTTTTTTTGAAAGACACAGTAAAAATATTATGAATCTTAAAACTCTCGTAAGAATATTTTTTTTAATCAATCATATGTACACTTAATTTAAAAAATTAGTTCAAAAATTTCACACATACATATTATAAAAGTCCTGGGTTTACTCATCAAAAGTCACCAGTTCGAGTGTCACAAATTTTAAAGCCACTAGAGACTTACATGGTCGTTAATTTCAGGATCTCGAAGGATTAGTTGAGGTGCGCGTAAACTGGTCCGGACACCCACTATTATTAAAAAAAAAATCAAGTAAATTAAATTCATCCCTTGTTATATTTTGCCAAGAAAAGGACAAAATAAAAATAACACCACTGAACTTTTATTTAGCGGTCCAGGCATGTTTTGGAAAAATATATCTCAGGTTAATCTATATTTAGTTGGTAAACGATTTACATTTGAACTATTTTTTTCCCCTGCAAGATTTGAATTCAAGATTTCTTTTAAAATTAAAGACCTAATAATATCACTTGAGTAACGTGTGATTGAGCTTATTTAAATTCATCCACGCAATTCTCAAATTTAAATTAATTGGAAAACAAATTCCTATTATTTTCCAACCTGAGCCAATGATAAAAAAATTAAAATTGTGACGAATTTTACAGTGAAAAAAGTAGTTTTCGTACCATTAAAAAAGAATTTAAATTAAGAGAGTTAGAAAAGAACAGTGTTTAAAAGTAAATAATGATATTTTATTAATTATAATCCATGTTCATTTTAAAAAAATTATAAATAAAAATAATTTTATGATAAGTTATGCATTTATTTTTACTATTTATATTTATTTTTTCTTTAAAATATCATAAATGTTTTTCGAGAAGTACCCTCAGATTTTATTTGTTTCTGAGTAGTAAAAAGTTTTTATAAAAATATGATTTTTTTTTAATTAATTGTTTTTTGTGTTTTTAAATTTTTTTAATGTTTAAAATAAATTTTTAAAAATAAAAAATATTATTTTAATATATTTTTAAATAAAAAAACAAACAATCAAATTCATCCATTAAACGCAAAAACCCATCAATAACCGTCCATCCTAATCATACATCGGCTGGACCAACCAACCACCACCACAATGATCTCCATTTTATTAGTCACTGATTATTATTATTACTAAAAACTAAAAAGAGAATTTTTGCTACATAGAGTTAAAAATAATAATAAAAAATAATTCCATGTGTTTTTTTCTACTGAAACCAGCGACTATAGTACGACGGCCCACAGCGTCTGGTTCCTGAACTCCCAGCACCTCCACCCGAAAAGTACCCAGAATTGAACCCTAATTTTGTGATCCTTCTCTCTCTGAAAGTCCCACGAATTTATTCATTTGTATTGAAAATTCGAACAAATAATTCCCTTTCCCAATCTTTGCCCTAATCATTTTCAAATTAACATCTCTGTCCTTAACTGAAACCAGCTCACGTGTATTTTATTTTTGGGTTATTAGTTTCTGTGGATCAAGTTTCGATTCTTAGCTCGATTTCGAGGATTTCAACAAGGGGTAATTAAATCGCCTGATTGTATTTGCGTGGTTTCTGTTAATTTTAGCCGTTAATTTGCATGATTAAGCTGAATTTCAAGGTTGCCTTTTCTTTTTCTTTTCTTTTAGGGTTTTGATTGATCAGTTTCTATTTACAGATTGCCATTACCTGAATTTCTTTTCATTTTTAGGGATTTGGTTAATTCATACGGTTTATGTCTCATTTTTTACTATTTCAATAAATGATTAATTCATAATCTAGGGTTTCTCAAAATGAATTATAGTCTCCGCAAATAGTTTTGGATATGATGATAACTATTATGGAGAAGTTAGAATCTATTGAAAGTTTGAAGCTTTGCTGTGTTGGATATGCTTCTGCAGCTTCTGCTGTGGCTTTGTTTTTTGGGAATTTTTATTACCCTTGAAATTAAAACTTATATGGAGGCACAAATATGATATATATTATTCTTTTTCTTCCTTCAGTAATTTGACTGTAAATTGTAGTTGGAGTCAATTCATGGGTTTGTAATGATGAGAATGATGGCTGTTATATTGTAGGATGGTGTGAGGAATTGTTGGAAGGTTATATATAATAATGGGTAGCAGTGATATGGATAAAACAGGAAAGGAGAAGGAGGCCAAGACACCATCTGCTGCTTCTACACAGGTCTACTTGCGTGTTTTTTGAATACTTTGTTTTTTGTCATAGAATAAACTATTCTCATATGTTTTTCACTCTGTTGCTGAAAAAATGTGATATTTTTATGCTCCTCAGGAACAGCCTTCAACTGCCGGTGCTGCCACTGTAAATCCAGACTGGTCTGGGTTTCAGGTTCTATTAAGGAAGACCTTTTCTTGGTTTCTTTTTCAAAGATAATTCTGGTTTCATACTTTAGCAGGCTTATTATACAGATTGGTTGTTTCTTTAACAGGCCTATTCTCATATACCTCCACCAGGGTTCTTGGCATCAAGTCCCCAAGCTCACCCATATATGTGGGGGGTTCAGGTACCAATGATTTTGTATTTACCTTATCCAGTATGCATTAGTTGTTATTAAAACCTAATGTAAAACTATAGAGGCACTAAATTTGGGTGTTGCAAGAAAAAAGTGTAATTAACTTCTAATTATCTTAGCCTCGAAATGGACTCAATTGTGTCAGGCATCTGACCATTTGAAAGATAAATGAGTTTACAGGTCACATGAATGCCTGTTTTGTCCTTGTCTGTTTTGACAACCTTGAGACTGCTCGTCTGACTGGTCTTGTGAAGTAGCATAGTCAATGTGGTTTGTTTTCCTTTTTAATAATTGAAATATAACATATTGGTCAGACAATTTGCTTCAGAGATCTGCATGATTCTTTTGTCATACTAACTGCGCTTCTATCAGAAAAAACTACTTTTCTTATGGGTTTCTTTGGCAATCATGAAAGCATCTGGGAATCATGGCTGCTTCACTTCCAGGACCTTTAGCTGGCCTTCTTGCAGCTCCATTTTGATTTGAACGCCAGCTTGAAATTTGATTTCTAGCCTGGCTAAAACTATCCAAAATTAGTTGCGTTAATGATTAGATGCAGCTCATAGGCAGCATGCTTTTTAGTTCATTGAAATGCCATTATTTAGCCGGTGCTTTCTATACCTGTAGCCAAAAGATGTTATAGATTGTCTTTGGGTCACATAAAGATATTAATCATCAAATTACATGAAGCTTTAGATTGTTTGCATGTTAATTTCATTTGCATCTTTTCAAGTATATTTATATCTCTCAGGAAATTTAAACATCCTCCTTCAGCTTCTGTAATTTCACCTTTTGGTTGGTAATTGTCACAGTTCCCATGTAAATTTTAAATTGCAGCACATTATGCCTCCCTATGGTACCCCACCACATCCATATGTTGCAATGTATCCTCACGGTGTATATGCTCATCCGTCCATTCCCCCGGTAATTTGTTTTCATTATGCTTAAGATTTTTTCTCTCAAATTGACACCATCAAATCCAGCAAAAGTTAATCTTATCCTAAATCCATGTAGGGTTCTTATCCTTTTAGTCCTTTTGCAATGCCTTCTCCAAATGGTATCGCTGAGGTTTCTGTGAGTTTCCTTTACTAAGTTTCTTCTGGAATAATTGCAAACGACAAGGCATCTCTTTTTCTGCATGTCAACATAAATTTAACTTGTATGTTTGAATGTCTGATTTAGGGAAACACTCCTGGCAGCATGGAAGCCGAAGGAAGACCATCTGATGCCAAGGAAAAATTACCTATTAAAAGGTCCAAAGGAAGCTTGGGCAGTTTAAACATGATTACTGGGAAGAATAATGAGCATGGGAGAACAACAGGAGCATCTGCTAATGGAGCTTATTCGAAAAGGTAATGATGGACATATGTAACATGCATGGCTGTGACGTATGTTGATAGATGAATTTTACCTAGTGTTTTTTGGGCTACAAATGTCGTTGAGCTCTGCTTTGTGGTCCAAGTTCACCATTTATTGATGATTTTTTTTTGTTAGATGGAAGGAAAATAGCAGGGTAGGATCATGTGTCTCAGATTTTTTGTGACCACCATTACCTTATCATAACTAATTGTAGAAAGGGTGTCACTCTGCATTTACTTATTATTGCTGCCATGACATTTTCCTAATAATCTGACATTGGAATTAATCTTGATATGTAGTGCTGAGAGTGGAAGTGAAGGCACAAGTGAAGGAAGTGATGCGGATTCTCAGAGTGTAAGTGCATTAAGATCATTTGTTTATCTTAGTTTTATTAAATGCCTCACATGATTGATTGGCATGCTTGGCGCCATTCTTTTTTGCATCAGCCACTTAAATGTAGAATTTGTGGTTAATCAAACTTATGCCCCATCTTAATTCTTTAGCATTACCTGGATGATTGGACAAGAAAGTTCTTTGGGCTGTCTGTGTGGAGCAATATTGCCACTAATAACAGTGGTATTATTTTGAGCATGGAATTTGTGATCATAATAGGGTCAATGATAGAATGTTGATTGCCATTTCCTGTTACCTTTTCTTCACTCATGTAGGAATACATATATCTGGTTCATGATCACATGTCTCTGGGAATAATTATTACTGGTGTTAAATGTTATGGGGACAGTTAATCTGTATAGAAGCCAGTATTAGACATTTTTTTCGCACGCTGCACTTATCACCTTTGAATTGACACGTTGAAAATCACTTACATGAGTAATCTTGTTCTGGTTGCTTTGCATCCTTGTTATTCCACAAACAAATGAACTTTCTCAATTAGTGTTTTGTGCAATGAAACTTGATTGCAATATAGGTATATGAAATGCTAACTACAAGATGCCCAAATGAAAGAAAGAAAGAAAGAAAACAAAATGCTATGTCCTTAGACTTGTGAATGTTTAGTCACTCACAAGGACCGTTGTATGACAGGGATAGTTGAAGGCATTGTTTTTTAGCACAAAGTATGAATTAGTCTCAATATATCAAGAAAAGCTTCATAAAGTTTTCTTAGAATATAGGCTTGTTCCAAATCCATTTATCCTAAATAAAATTTTCTATTCCTGTCATCATTGCATGCTGCTTATCCCAAATAAAGTTAATAAGGTTTTTGTACTTGTCATTCATCATCTAATGGACTTGGTTGCTTATGGATGTGGGGGCACCTTTTCTTTATCTGTATGCATCTTATAATATCATATTCACACGCTTCATTTTCCTCTACTTTTGTAGGACTCACAAATGAAGTCAGGTGGCAGACAAGATTCTCTGGAAGGTTTGATTATGATCATATTATCTTTAGTGAAGTCATCATACTGAGTGTTGCATGTTTATTGATAAAGAACTTTATTACAACAGAAACATCTCAGAATGGTGGTTCTGCACATGCTGCTCAGAATGGAGGACAGGGTGCATCTACAATCATGAATCAAACAATGGGTGTCCTGCCAATATCTGCTGCCAGTGCCCCTGGAGTTATACCTGGTCCCACAACCAACTTAAATATTGGAATGGACTATTGGGGAGCCCCTGTTGCTTCTAGTGTTCCTGCAATTCGTGGGAAGGTTCCTTCTACTCCAGTTGCTGGAGGGATTGCTACTGCTGGATCACGGGATGGTGTTCAATCGCAGCATTGGTTACAGGTTAATTTTAGTCTTTAAATTGTTGGTTTCAAATTGATGGAAATACTTTGTTTCTATAGTTTGCACCTACCTACATGAGTTTTGTTTTGATGCACCTGCCAATGCATTCGCATGGCCTTATACTTATTTACTATAGAGTCAACTAACTCCTTGCTGTTTGAGACTGTAATTATATTGGAACATCTGTAATGTAGATACTCTCAGAATAGGAGAAGCAATATTCACTGGCATAGGGGGCTCTCCAGATTCTCAACACCTAAAACCTGAAATTAATTGAACAGGCCACAAAGTGAAATAAAATCATCTAAAAATGCTGCTCCCACTGCTTTTCTGAGGCCATACCTTAGTGAAATCATGCTTTTGCCATGCTCATTCATTCAGCGTTCTAAATTAACTCTTATACCATGAAAGATCATAGTATTTCAAGGGAGTTTCCATGCAAAAATTGGATTTGTTGGATTTTTTTCTTATCTAATGTCAAGGTCTATTGCTATATTTGATAGTGATATTCTAGATGTTCTTCTATGAAGAAATTCAGTTTTTATCTTCTGTGTTTTTAAATATTTTTTATGCTCTCCAATTGAGTTGTCTCAAATGGAATGAATTTAGATTCTGTTAGACATGACTTATAGAAACTGACTTTGGATTTTGAGTCATAATTCACGAGTTGTTTTTTGTTAAATAACTTATGACAAAAATAAGTTAAAATGACTATAAGTTAGAAGTATGTATGGTAAAAATGACTCAAGGCAACTTTTTTGAAGAAAAGATGTGGTATGAGTTAGAATCTATAAGTTTTAGAAGTTAAAAATTTAACTTTTGATTAACTCAAAATTTTGATCCATGTCAAAAGTTATTTTTTAACCAAATATATTTATGACTTTTCTATGAGTCAAAAGTTAAAAAGTAACTTGAATCAATCTGCAAAAGTCATACCAAATGGAGCCTTGGTCTTTCATTTCAAGTTCACAGCTTTTGAGGTGAAGTTTGAATTATCAGTTGCCATACATGGTTATTGGATTATGTGTAAAACTAATTCTTTCCAATCTTTGTTAGAGATCTGAATCAGACCCAAGTAGAACGACATGGATTATTTTGTTAGGAGCCAGAAGTTGTTGTCATACTTTTGTATTTTCAACTGTTACACATCTATAATGAGTCCTCTCATCTTGTTTTTCTGGGTGTAGGATGAAAGAGAGCTTAAGAGACAGAGAAGGAAGCAGTCAAACAGAGAATCTGCTCGCCGGTCCAGGTTGCGTAAACAGGTATCGAAGTGTTCCTTAATATCAATTCATTGGGTATGTCAAGCTACGTGCTCCTATATCAATTCATTGGCTTGCATGCATGCTTTTGAGTCAGGCTGAATGCGATGAGCTGGCCCAACGTGCTGAAGTTTTAAAAGAAGAAAATGCCAATCTTAGATCAGAAGTAAATCGGATCAAGAGCGAGTATGAGCAGCTTCTTGCAGAGAACGCCTCTCTCAAGGTGATGTTTTAATCTTTGATTTGATTTGTTGAATTCTGGTGTCTTCTATCTCAACCAGTCATCATCTAAATATCCTGCACGTGACATATAATGAAGTTTAATGCATTGCAAGGTGGGGTCCCTGAAAGAGGCTTTACAACCATAGCTATGATTCATGAATTATTGGATCTGAGCACTTTGATTTCACATGTTGGAAAATAAACATACAAGTTGTTTGAGTGAGTGGACAGAATTAAGTGGCAAATTAACCGGATTTCATGGGAACTTTTCCATGAAAAATTTCAGTTGGACCAAAAATACCTTTCATTTCGACTTGAGTACAAGTAGGCTGTTGGTTGATGATGATGAGCACCTTTTACAAATGACACTTGGGGGGATCCCGATGAAGGTCCTGAAGGGATTAAAATCTTTAATGCTAATTGCAGATAATTTTTGAACGGCATTGAGACAGCACAAATTCATTAGCCACCTCAGAAACAAGAAACTGTGCTTGTATAAAGTGGTTTTCTAATACAAATTCGGTTGCTATTACAGGAGAGGCTCGGGGAAGTTCATGGACAAGAAGATTCCAGGGCTGGCAGGAATGACCAACATACGAGCAATGATACACAACAGACTGGACAAACATAGCTTCTTCAGGGTGGTCTCTAGGATCTAGGTACTCTGTTTTCATGCAGCTTTGAAGGAGCATAACCTAACCAATTAGCAACAGGAGTTTTCTTCATATTTTACATAGCATCTAGTTTGAATTTATCGAAGCTGACCTTTGTAGTTTTAGGATATGTTCATCTCATATCATCCTAAAATTCTTATTGGGTCCATCTGTAACCCTTGAAGACCTAGGATGGGATGCAGAGTGAAATTTGAGTTGTACCCTGTTTTAAGAGGGCAGTATCCACACTTTTCTTATGTTTATCTGTATTAAAAAACTTGGTTGAGGATGGTGTTAATTGTTAAACTTAACTGTGCTATATTCTATATAAATCCCTAAATACAGTGTGCCTGGTTCTTATGTTTTGCTGCTCGGGTGCTTCTGACCCTGCATTTCTAATTTGACATCTTAAATTGAATCCATCTTATTTTGCAAGTGATATAAAATGCTCATGCTGTGGTAAAGAGAGAGACTCTAAATTTATCATGCTATCTCATCCGAGTATTGGCTTCAAAGCTATACATAATTGGTGGAATAATAAAAAATATTCTTCTGAAGTTTATAGTTTATTTCATGCTACAATTGCTGATAGTAGTGAAATCATTTCTCTTCCAAGATTAAGATATGATTTCTGTCGAAATATTGGCCATATAGTTCATGTCAAAAGGCACACGGTCCACGGTATTAGTGCTTAGAACTTGAAATAGGAAATCTTTATCAGGAGATATCATTTTCTCTTGTCTTTTGAAAAAGAAAAAAGTGAAATTGTTTAGTAACATGGCATCAATGAAAAACACTGGCAGCCATACGTCTGAATTATTTTAATTCCCTAGTATGCGTGCTCGGAGGAGGAGATGAATCGAGTGTATTCTACTGCTTTCATCTTTTGACTCTCATTTAATCATGTTACCTTTTATTCTCTTTCACTCTAGATTTTTACTTCCTCATCCAAGAGATCAATTATGATCACTCTTTTTATACTACTTTTGCTTGGTTTTTGTTTCCCTTTACCTTATTTCTAAGGGGAGAGAAATCTTTTATTAGAAAATCTTCATAAATATATCAATTGAACCATGAATACTGTGCAAAAAGATTTAGCTTTCGGCCTCCATTCTTGAAATAAGAATAAAATAAAACATTGTTCCTGTTGGGTTGGCCCATTTTTATGTCATGTTCAAGATAAAAAAAAGAAAGAAAGAAGCGAAACAGGGAAAAAGGCCGAGAGTATCCATACCAGATGTGAAACAGAGAAGAGACTTCGAGGTGGTTTGTTTTTCTTATTAAAACACTGCTGATTATGTTTTAAAAATATATTTGATATAAAAAATTATTAAATTAATATATTTTTATTTTTTTATGGTAATTTTAGTGTATTAGTATTAAAAAAATTTATTTTAATATATTATTAAAAAAATTTATTTTTAATAATTTTTAATTAATTTATTTTTGTTTTTGAATGATTTTAAATTGTTAATATAAAAAAAATATTATTTTAATATAACTTTTTTTAAAAATTCTTTAAAAAATAAACTCACCCACCCGTGATCATGCACAATTCAACAACCACAATTTCTCTCCAGTATCACCATCAGATATCTCCTTCCATCTACCTTTTGGATTTGGTAAAAGTAAAGAAGAAGAGGAAATAAAAATATGCAGCAGATAAGAGGAGGAGCAGCAAGCGAAGTGTTGTCGGTTTCCATCCCTTCAACTTCAACAACTGGAGGAGCTCTCAAGTCTCCTCAACTACTTGCGCAGAACTTCCATTCTCTGTCCTTTCTCTCTCCTCCTTCCCATCTTACTAAAGTAAAAAATCATAAGTCTCTCCCTCTGTTGTCTGTACTTTCATATTCTTTGTTATGCTTTTCATGTTGTAATAATGGGAAACAATTGTTTGTCTCTCTGTGTGTGTTTGTTGTTTTTTGATCATTCATGTACTTGATGTTCTTCTCATGATAATTTTTTTTTCTGTGTTTTCTTTTTCGTTCCTCTTCCTCATTATTTCAATGGAAAGCCAGTCTTTGAATTTGGAATGCTTGATATTTGTTCTTACACAATCTCTTTCTCTTCTAGAGATGCCCCTCTTTTGGCATTCCGAGGCTAGGAGCCGGCATGTATAAGTGCCGACCAAGAGGCTTAACTGTGAGAGCGTCAGGGGATTCGGCTGGTAATCCGGTTCCAGTTTCTCCTCTTGAATTCGAGTCCCCAGTTGGGCAGCTTCTGGCACAAATATTGCAAACCCATCCACATTTACTCCCTGCAGCCATTGATCAGCAACTTGAGAACCTTCAAACGGATAGAGATGCCCAGAAAGAAGAAGCTGCGTCATCTCAAGATTTCCTTTACAAGTTAGTGTTTTCCACTTTCTCTGATAGAAGCACTATTAATTAAAGTTAAAGATTGATTTCATTTTAGATTTTGGCATGACCACGCATGATTACTGTCTCGCGACATAAAAAAATATAGACAGTTGGGATAGCGAGGAAATGTCACTTGAAAGGATATAAATTCATTGTCAAACTGTTGTGAGATAGATTTATTTGAAGTATCTGTTTTCGTCCTCTCTAACCAAACATGTTTCAGAGATGTATAGAAATAGAATCGTGGTGATGAACTGCAAATTCTGAAGTGCACTTGCTGTGGATTTGGGCATTTATTAAGATGCCGACTACATCTGTGGGGATAGACTTACATGGGATGCCATTTACTGAATTTGGCCAAGGTTTAGGTTAGCCTATATGACTCCCTGCATCATGCTATTGCTTGCAGGAAATGGCCTCGTGATGAGCCTAAGGTGTGTGCCTTGGAACAATTCCTGGGAACCTTGGGGCATTTCCTCAGAGTGTGGCAATCAAACATCCATATGGAAACCTTGACAAGTTAATAAATGTTTGTATGGTATCCTTTTGGAAAACCTGTTCTTGGTATCCGTTGCAACTCTAATATAAGCTTACAAAATAAATGTAACCATATAGTAGTTTGCCAACAGTACAGCAGTAGAAAATTCTTAAAATAGCTACGAAGACGGTTGTAACATATAGTTTGCCCAATACAAATTAATGCAGCTTTTCTATCAGAGTAGAAGGAAATTGATTATTACAAATATCATAACATAAGCTATAAGGAAGTCATAAATATGATGCACAATTGAAAGCCCTTGAGGATTTGAAACACGGTAATCGTATGGATGTATATGATTTGAAGTGTGTTCTAAGTCAAGGGAATTCTAGGTGGCTAAGTCTTATATACTAAAATTGATCAAAGAGGTATGAAGTCTGGATAAGGAAGAACATGTCAAACTTGATTGTAAACCAGACTTTATCACTTAAACTTGGATAGTGAATGGAAAGTATAAAGAGTCTACATGGTACAAGATTCTTAAAACAAGAAATGAGTAGGTAGTTATCTTGAATAGAGTGAGTGAATAATTACAAAAGTTATCATGAATAAGGTGAGTAGGTAGCTACTTGGAGTTATCTTGAACTTTATTTAAAGGAGGCAAGACAACCAAGAAGAACAACAACACAACAGACAATTCAATCAAGTTCATAGAATCTTTAAAACTTGTTTATCAAGCAGGCATGTAATTGTAGGCTGATAACCAGTAGATGGTAGCTTGTAAATGGTAATTCTGTAGATGATAGAATAGTGGACGATAATTAAGTAGGCTTGCAATTTTGCTTTGTAATAAGTAGGCTTGCAGTTTTAATTCTATAAACCACAAATATCAAAAAAATATTCAATTATCCAGGAGTTCCAATTCGTAGATGTAATCAGAGTATAAATCACTTTATGAATATAAATATTTATTTTCTAAGTTATTGAGTTTACTTTACATTCCAATTATTTTAATTTTCAGTTAAACTATTGTTTGTATGAAGTAGATTTAATCATATTGATACTTGTGTAACTCTGTAATAAAATTTTGGAATTACATGAATAGATCTAGGACTAAATCCAGAGTTCAAACCATTTAACTTAAAACTCTAATTTTAAGTTGCAAAGTTCTCTTAATTGAAGTAGGCACAAAAGAACTTACATCAAACAATTGACGACCATAATGAGAGTGTCATATTTGTTTCTTTAAAACTATGACACCGAAAATATTAAAATAACCAGAAAATTTAGAAGAAAGAGAAGAATTGGTGAATGTTCATGTTAAAGAAGGAAATAGAGAATCAATCCTTCTAGGAGTGACAATAGAAAATGGAGAAGAGGAACACAAGTTTATGAATATAGAAGAGAGATATACACTCTTTAAATGAAGGGTAGAAAAAACCAATAAAATACTTGAAGAGAGATATAAATTTTTTTTTGAACAAATTGATCATAAGATTTGTGATACCCTAGCAAGGACTTTGTTAACCAAAGAGCTTAAAAGGAAGAGAAAAGTCTTTTCTAATGATTAGACAAATAAAAAAATGAAAATCTAAAGAGGTAGTACTCCAAACTACCATTAAGAGGTTATTAATTTACTGGACAATCCATACTCTGGAAAAGGAAGATCCAGAGTCCGAAAAAGAAACACTAGATTCAAGTGAAGGATCAACGATAAAAAAATTGAGTGTGATCTAAAATCAGAATCATCCCAAGATGTATGAGAATAAAAATTAAAAGGGTTTTAAATGAAGAGAAAAAAAAATTCATATTAGAAAATTCAAATCATCCCAAGAAAACTCATTGATATTAATATAGATAAAGACATTAAAGTCTCTTTAGTTGCCCTTTATCTCCTAATTTGAGGAACAAATCAGTCGTTAATGGGTTGTTTAAAGGGGGGGGGAATAATTGTTATACACTAAAATTGACCAAAGAGTTATGAAATCTAGACCAAGAAGAACATGCCAAACTTGATTGCAGACCGTACTTTATCACTTAAACGTGGATGATGAATGGAAGGTATAAAGAGTTTACATGGTACAAGATCCTTAAAACAAAATATAAGTGTGTAGTAGGGGTGGACAAAAAAACAGAAAAACCGATTAAACTGAAAAAACAAAAAAAACATTAACCAAAAAAACCAAAACAAGAAAAAAAACCGAACACATCGATTAAAAAGCCTAAAAAAAATCGGTTTGGTTTGGTTTTGATTTCTAAAATTTTAAACCGATTGAACTGGACCGAACCGAACCGGTTCAACCAACATTGTTCTCTCTCACCACTCTCCTCTAATTCTCTAATTCTCTCATTGTTCTTTGATTCTCTGAATCAAAACTCAAGCCTTAAAAAAATTATAACCAGAACTTTCAACGCCGGCATCATCATTTGACCCTAAATTTTCAATTTTTCCCTCATTCATACTCTATTTGTCTTTGACATGTGAACACTTCACCATTATTATTTTTAAACAATAGATGAAGAGATATACCTCTTTTTTTGCATAAAAGGGATGTGCGCTTTTTCTGTCTGTTCTTGCATAAAAAGGATGTGCACTTCTTCTATCTATCTCGGTTTCATGGATTTTTCAGGGCTGTTATGACTTTTTTATAAGTTAGTGGAAATCTTGTTGATCCTCTCATCATTTAAAAAGAAAAAGTCAGGATCGTTATTTTGCACTTGTACATGGCTGAAATTCTTGCCATTTAGATCAATCAATTCATCATCCATATTCTCCACATTGTTGGCATCAACTTGCCCTTCACATGAAACAGAATTGGATATATATGTTTTTTTTATTTTTTTTCCTCAATTAACTGAACCGAACCAAACCAAAAATGGTTGGTTTGAACCGGTTTTGGTTTGATTTCGGTTTTAAATTAAAAAAATATAAAAATTTAGTTTGGTTGGTTTTTTTAAGTAAAAACCAAACCGAACTGAAAATGCTCACCCCTAGTGTGTAGTTACCTTGAATAAGGTGAGTGAGTAGTTACCAGAAGTTATTTTGAATAAGATGAGTGGGTAGTCACTAGAAGTTATCTTGAACTTTTCTATTTAAAGAAGGAGGCAAGACAACCAAGAAGAACAACAATTAACAACAACTCAACAAAACAAAACAACAACTGCATTGCAGTTCAATCAAGTTCACAAGATCTTCAAAACATGTTTATCAAATAGGTATGTAATTGTAGGCTAATAACCAGTAGGTGATAGCTTGTAGGTGATAAGTCTGTAGGCGATAACTCTGTATACGATAGAACAATAGACGATAATCAAATAGGCTTGCAATTTTCTATGTAATTTGTAAGCTTGTAATTTCAATTCACCAAAAATACTAAAAAGATATTTTATTATCGAGGAGTTCCAATTCATAGATGTAATTAGAGTATAAATCACCTTATGAATGTAAGTATTCATTTTCTAAGTTATTAAGTTTACTTTACATTTAAGTTGTTTTAATTATTTAGTTGCTTCTTCAATTGAAGTACTGTTTGTATGGAGTGGATTTAATCACAATGATACTCATGTAACTCTGTAATAAAAATTTGGAATTATATGTTTAGGACTACATTCAGAGTTCAAACTAAAAGTTTAATCTTAAGTTACAAAGTTTTCCTCTTAATTGAGTAAAATGCAAAAGAATCTAAAATTAAACACAAGTACAAATTAGTCTATCATGGAAGAGAGCAAGGGTTTTGGCTGCACAAATCCAGACTTTAAAAAGAGAAACATTAGGGAAGCTAGATAAACTAAAGGGCCTGAAGACAATTTCTATTTAAAAACTACCGAAGTTCTCCCAAGAATCTGCATAATGACATTATCTTCAGAAATGATTACCATTAAATATATGCATTTGCATGACATAGTAAATGTGTAGCAAATTGGAATAGAAACCCTTATTCTGGATTCTACAGCACGCCCACATCTCAATAGGGCGAAGTATGCACGTTAACACAATGGTCACCGGTGGCATAAACGACATTCACGGATGCCTCTTCTTTAACATTGCACTTCAAATTAAAGCACTTCATGCATTTCTAAATGGATCTCGTCACCGAACCATCATGTTACTTGATAACATGTGTTTAGAAAGCCCTTATACAGACTTGGTGAGAAATAGAAAAATCTGAAATGGAGGGGTGCTGTGTTACCCCCATCAGGGTTGATAGGTATCTTCAGTTTATGTCTTAATTTTTGTGGTTCTCCTCTGCCTGGTATGAACTTAACCTTTTTTTAGTATTCATAAAGATCTACTGTCCCTCGTGAAATTTGGCTGACACCCATCTTATTTAACTGTCCAATTCAACATATGTTATCGTTGTTGTCTCCCCTGAGTTACATGAAGATTGGAAAATAGGTAGTATGGCATAGATATCTAGCTCACTGCTTTGTGTTTTGCGTTTGACATTTATGTTCGTTTCATCCAATGCTTAAACAGACAGGTTTTAATTGTTGTTTGCTTGCTTTTCCAATTTTCATAAAGGTGCTCCCATATTTCCAAGCTTGTATTTTCATATGTACCAATCGCTTGCTAATCATTCACTGGCATGCGATACAACAACTAATGTCACCAATCCTTGGATTTTTAGGAGAATAGCTGAAGTCAAGGAGAAAGAAAGGAGAAAGGCACTGGAGGAGATCATTTACTCCATGATTGTACATAAATTTTTAGACAATGACATTTCCATGATCCCAAAGATATCGCCGACATCAGATCCCACTGGACGAGTGGATTTTTGGCCAAACCAGGAACAAAAATTAGAATCTGTTCATTCCCCTGAAGCCTTTGAGATGATACAGAGCCACTTGTCTATTGTACTAGGAGAACGATTAGTTGGCCCCCTTGAGACCACTGTTCAAATTAGCAAAATCAAACTTGGGAAATTATATGCTGCTTCTTTAATGTATGGATATTTCCTCAGAAGAGTTGATCAGCGATATCAGCTTGAGAGAGCCATGAATACCCTTCCCAAGGGATTTGATGAAGACAGGGCAAGATTTGAAGATCCAAGTCCGGCGAACAGACTCTGGGATCCAGATTCTTTGATAAGGATTCTGCCTGATAGCGGTGAACCTGATGGGGACTTCACGGATACTGGTGAGGAAAAATCATATAGACTAAGATCATATGTGATGTATTTAGATGCGGAGACACTGCAAAGATACGCAACTATAAGATCCAAGGAAGCTATTTCTTTGATCGAAAAGCAAACTCAAGCACTCTTTGGGAGGCCAGATATAAGGATTGCTGGTGATGGTTCCATTGAGACAGCTAATGATGAAGTGGTTTCAATAACATTCTCAGGACTTACAATGCTAGTCTTGGAGGCGGTAGGTTTTGGATCATTCCTATGGGATGCAGAAAGCTATGTTGAATCAAAATACCATTTTTTCAACAGCTAAAACACATTTGTATATTGATTCTGCAGATTTGTAAATTGCAACGCAAGGTCTTTTTCTTTGTTTTAGTGGTTAAAATGGAACACAATAGCTGGGAGATAGATGGTAAAGGCATGATGTAGGAAAGCAAGCTCCAAGCAACCACTTCTCATGCCTGTGTAGTATCAGAAATGACTCGAGTGTTATCTTTCCCCGTCATGCATTTTGCTTATGTGTTTCTGGTCGTTTAGCTGTATCTGCGGTCAGCATACATAAAATCTCATCTCCAGAGCAGATGATACTGTGGAAAACCAAAAAAAATCATCGAAATGTTTATATTTTATTCCAAAAAATCTCTGTCTAAGTACATGACTGATGCCCTAGGTTTACTTTTAATTCTATAATCTACAATTAACAGCCCTAGCTTTCTAGAAATTTTGACCTGGCAAGGCCATTATTTTATCTGGCTGCTTTCATTACCTTGTGACGTTAGAATCTATCCATCCATCCATCTTCTTCTTCTTTTCAAGTTTATCTCGTGAAAGTTCTCATCAACCTGTGGTCGTAAATGCCACCATCAAACGTTTCTCTTTGACCTTTTGATATTGACACAAATCAGTTTTATAAGAGTTACATTAAAAGTGAAGAAAGGGTGTTCAAACAATCATCTCATTAATTTTAATCAACACCGCAATGGCTCAAGGTGAGCTCTTCTGACATTGCTATCGTGCCAACAAGGCTTGCATTTCACTTGTTCTTTTAGTATTGTAAAGAGCACATCACTCAGTATAGATAATTGAGAACAAAAGCAGTCAACGCAAAGGGGATGTAGCTCAGATGGTAGAGCGCTCGCTTAGCATGCGAGAGGTACGGGGATCGATACCCCGCATCTCCACTTTTTCCCCTCTCTAAAAACAGAAATACGCTAAGGTTGTGTTTGCTTTCTCGATAGATAGGTGAAGAGGATTTTGAAAAACTAGTCCTGAATATCCGCAGACCACACATGAAGAAGTTATACCACTCGGTTTTTTCTTCGTCACAAGTCAATATAGAACATGATAACCATACATTATACACCTACACGCATGTTGACCATTTGGAAAATAATGGTAGATTTAAATATAGGTTAACTAAAAAAAATTAAGATATTTTTTTTAAATATTAAAATAACAATATTTTAAATTGACTTTAATCCACTCGAGTTAACTTACCAAATTTATTATTCAGATAATGAAATCCTAATAAACCTATACAAAGAGAATAAAAAAAAAATATTAAACTCAATTATCAATCAATCAATTGCTGAAGAAAAAATTGAAAAAAAATAGTTGAGTTAACTTGGGTTAACCTGTGAAACCTAGGTTATGAGATTGAGATACTCTTATGGAAGGTAAATCGATATAAATTATGAAGCTTAATTCTCAATCAATCAATTATTGAAGAATAAAATTTAAAAAAAAGACACAAAACCATCTAAGTCAACCGACAAAATCTACGATATGAGTCATGACATTTGGATAACCTCGTACAAAAAAAACTAATCAACTTAATATTGAAGGACGAAATTAAAAAAAAAATCAACTAAAAAAAGTAAAAAAAAATCCAAGTCAACTAGCCTAACCCGTGACTTGGGTCATAATACCGTGATAACCACATATGAAACAAATAAAAAAAATTAATTTTCAATTAACCTAATTTTAAAGGATCAAATTGAAAAATAAAATAAAAAAACCCAAGATAACCCAGATTAATCCAGCAAACTCAAGTCAATCGATCAAAATAACTCTTTTAAAAGAAAATAAAAAAATCATGTTCTTGATAATATTTATTTTTTTACGTTAAAAAAAAAAAGCATGTTCCACGAGAAAGGGCAGGCCAGTATCTTCTGTTCTAAAGGGGAAAAAAGAAGAATAAATTTCTGATAATTTGAATGGTAAATGCATACAGCCAAAACTTGGGCTTGAAATTTGTAAAAAATGTCGATAATTGTGATATTAAAATTGTAGTCTAGCTGATTATGGTGACCTCTTGTTGACAATTATAAAATGCAACATTTTTCAAGTTAATTAGCCATGTCGATTAAGTACTCTGTTGTCGACCAGTAGTTTTTATATATTAATATTAAAAATATTTTTTTAATATACTTTTAAATAAAAAGTATTTTTAAAAAATAATAATAGAATACAAGTCGGCTTTGCTCTCTCTATCCTTTGAGCGGTTACTCCCAGCATCCTTCATTTCCCGCAAAGCCCTTCAACTTGCGTATCAAAACGGTGAAACTACCCTTTGACCATTCTGCCTCTAGATTTATTGATGGACCAAATTGCCCTGCACACATCTCATTGGACATCTTACTAATGATATCCATTCTTGACTTTTTATATTCGTTTATCCATTGGCTAATCTCACAATCAATATTAAATATTGTTTGTTATGTCATCAAGTGGTTGGACCACATCATAGATGTTGAAAACAAACTCCCCCCTATCATGTTTTGACACGCAAGCATTCGGCAGAGCTATATATATATATATAAAGCCTAGTTGGTTCTAAATTATTGAGATGGATGGAGCATTTAGCGAGTATGATGCATACGTGTCTTCATGCATAGCAATCCAAATTAATATCTAATTGAGATGTCTTTATTAAGTAATAAAGCATAATTTAATATAGTAGAAATATGATTTTTTTTCTAAATTATTCCCTTTCAATGTATACGAGCTACCAAAATGCACGTGTAACCACTCGCCAGTGTTCCAGTTGGTAACAACAGCAACAATTATAGTGTTTTTCCTTATCTTCTCCCTGCCTTATCTTATACAAATAGAGATCACAATGTTATGAATTTCATATATATATATATATATATATATATATATGAACAGCACACAAGGATGTGACTAAATCATCATAGCTACTCTTATAAAATGCTATTCAATAAAATAGTATTTTGTGTTTTTTTCTTTATAATTTTTGTTTTTTAATTTTATATTTTAATATTAGATTGTTTTGAAAATTTTGGTTGATAACCTTTTTTATGTTGGATTTTATATCGGTTTCATGAATTTTGTTTTTTTTTTCTCGATTTCAGCCTTCGACATTTGCAGAAAACCTATAGGACTTGAGTTTTCACTATAGTGCAAGACACAAATTGATAGATATCGCTAAAAAATTATCATTTTGTCCTTCACTATTTGATTTCTAAAGCTTTGCTTGAGGTTAGAATAGCCTAGACCTTACTAATCTTCTATCAAAGTTGTCATTTTATAACTTGGAATATCTCAGTGAACTGTAAGTTAAAAGGGGCAAGTCACTATTTTATCTGGTTTTATAGTAATTAGAAATCTTAATTAATAAGAGACTAGTTATATATTAAGGAAGATATGATCAACCTATTTATCCTATCTAAGATAAATTGTATTGTTATTTGTTTTAAAATAAAATGTGTTCGTTATGCTTTGGGTTTACCCAAACCTACTATTTTTATTTTAAAATTAAACTAAAGAGTGATTTTAGATTTGGGTATGCAAATAGCATAATCCTCACATTGACAAAAGACATGCAACGTTTAAGAAAGATATTTCAAACACAAGCAAATCACATAAACATGTACTCATCAATTCAAATATTCAATAATCAACTACCAAGGATAGGAACCAAGAACAAGTTCTCTATCATGGGTTGATTTCTTAAAATAAGTCACAGTTTATACATCACATATGAAAACAAGCAAAAGAATCATATGATAATTGATACATACATATATTTGTTAATTCAAATATTCGATGGTCAATATCCAAGAATGAGAGTCGAGAGCGAATCCTTTAATTTGGGTTGAGTTGGGTTCTCGAAATAAATGACATCTCATACAATAACTCAAAGGCAATACTTCAAATTTCTAAACCAAGACCAAACTATTATGTCTTGTATATTCAACTCCACAACAATAAATCCCTGACGACTTTATACTCTCGAGATTACCATGCATCGGTGCGAACCGCCTCAAATATCCATCACAATTCCTAAGAATCACAAGTAAAAAAAAATCAATGATACAATTAAAATTACTCAACAAAAATTACCAGGGGTTCAAAAATAAATTTCAAGAGCCACTGGAAATGAGAAAAGGCTGTTGGAATCTGACTGAGTTAGTAGTGGTGTGTGGACCTATGCGTTGCCATGTGGAAGTTGTTTTAAAATGCAAGACGCATGTGGTTCACACGCCAATACTGCTTATTTTTTTTGTTATTTTAGGAATTCTTAAATTAAAAAGATTAAAATTATCGATCTTAATATTTTATTTCCTAGCATAAATAGAAAAAAAATAAAAACATCATAAAAAAATATTTTTTCAAATTAAATAAAAAATAATAATAACTAATTTTTCCCTAAAAATTCATGATTTAACTTATAATCCACAACCATAACCAGTCATTATTCATTAATAAGGTGTTTCACAATGAGTTTTAACATGATTTTTATTAAAATATGAATTTTTTTTGCTTTAAATAATATTTTTAGTATTATTTTATCATTTTAATGTGTTGATATTAAAAATAATTTTTTTTAAAAAAATATTTTAATATATCAAAAAAAATCTTTAAAAATAACTGTTCGCGCACTGAAATATCTAAAACCAACAAAGACATTGGCCTGAAAACGCAGCTACAAATTGCAGATACCGCCACCACCTCATATCCCACTGTACAGTGGATATAACGTAAAATTGAGACTTTAAAAGGGCATTGTTGTACATAAACTCAATTCGAAAACGCCCGCAGACTAATTTAACCCTTGTTAAGACCAGTCTCTCCCCCTCCCATATTCCTTCTCCTTCTCGTCCCAATTCATGTTCTTTGTACATATGAAAACTTGCAGAGAAAGCAAAGAAGGATTAGGGAGTGAGACTAACAAGAAATACTAAGAGAAAATTAGGTTAAAAGATAAAAATGGATTGCTTATGTTGTTGGTCTGTCTCGAAACCTTTGTATCTCCTCCTCTTCTTTTACTTCTTTTCTTGCACTGCCAAAGCAGCTTTCAATCTCTCCACCATCTCCTTTGATGAAGGTTACAGCCCTCTCTTTGGCGATGGCAATCTTGTTCGCTCTCCTGATGGTAGAAGCGCCCGCCTCCTCCTTGATCGCTTCACAGGTATTCATATCTATATGTATTTAATTTTTGAAAATCTGCATGTGTGCTTATACTGGTATTTTGCATATAGTTATACCGTTGACCGGTCGTTAATTTTTGGGAATTTCAGGTGCGGGTTTTATTTCATCCAGGATGTATAAATATGGATTCTTTAGTGCGAATATCAAGTTACCAGGCTATTACACGGCCGGTCTCTGTGTTGCCTTTTATGTAAGTGACAAGCAATAATCATATATTCCTTTCGAGAAACCAGAAAATTGTTCTCCGCTTTATATATATATGTGTATATATATATATGTATGTATATATATATATATATATATGTATGTATATATATATATATATATATATGTATGTATATATATATATATATATGTATGTATATATATATATATATATATATATGTATGTATATATATATATATATATATGTATGTATGTATGTATGTATTGCCTTGTCTTTTCAAAGGTAAGCTTTTTGGTTTGACAAGGAATTTGAGTTTATTCTGGCTTTGTATGAAGGAAAAGTTCAACTCTAATTTGAATTTGCTCACCATGCTTCTTAATTTTCGGCAATTAATTGATCTCTTAAGGCTCCATTTATGATCACTTATCTTTCCTCGTTAGTTTTTTGGAAGATTTAATTCTTGCTTTGTTATTTTGAATTTTCCACGAGGAATTTAGTTGTTTTGGACCCACATATTGATTAATAATCCTTAGTTTCATCTTCGTTATAAAAATTTCCCATACAAACATTTGAATTCGGTTATGCATATATGGTTTTCTTTTTTCTATTTCCTCTATGCTTTCACAATTACCTATTGTAAATTTAGATATTGCACCATGTTTTTTTTTTTTAATTTAGATTTTGTTTAAATTATTTTTTTATGTTTTTGAATCGTTTTATATATTGATATCAAAAATAAAAATAAAAAATAAAAAATATATTATTTTAATGTATTTTCAAGCGAAAAACACTTTGAAAAACAATCGCTACTGAATCAAGTAATACTCTCTACTATAAATCTGGAGGAGGGACTTAGGACATCAAATTATTATTATTTTTTTAAAATAGTATTAATAAAATTAATGTCAAAATAATAAATACAGAATTATAGTTATCATGGTCAATGTATTATGGATGATGTTATTTTGAACGCGCACGCAGACATCGAACGGGGACGTGTTCAAGAAGACCCATGATGAATTGGACATTGAATTCCTGGGAAACACCAAAGGGGAGCCATGGAGGTTCCAAACAAACTTGTATGGTAATGGAAGCACAAGTCATGGCAGAGAAGAAAGATATCGATTGTGGTTTGACCCCTCCAAAGAGTTCCATAGGTATAGCATTCTATGGACGGCAAAGAACATCATGTGAGTTTGTCTTCTAGCTCCCTCTAACTTTATATCCACTCATTTGCTTTTTGCTTCTTCACATTTTGATTATTTATGGGATTTCTTGGACTTTAGACATAGCCTAATTTAAGTTTTTTCTTGTTTGAACTCTGAGAATTGCGTGAGAGATGTTAATACTAACTAGTGGACAAACGTGAAGTTAACGAGATGCATTTCTAGATTGCTTGTGAGGCCAGATTGGTTTTGGAGGGACATGGCAATTTGGCCTAAAAAGTTGGCTAATTTATTGTTTTTCATCAACAGTATTGTATCCTCTTAAAACTTCCAATTATGTTCTCTATATATATTTGGTAATTGAACTTCGAAAATAAGCTTTCTCATCCTTTCAGTTTCGGCTACATTATTTTCCTTGGGAATCCTTGGTCTCCCACCAGATTATTATTCCAAACGGAGATTGTGTCGATTTTTTTGACAGTAAAAGTTGTCAAAAATTAATCAGCATTTAAGACTCCGAATTCCCTCGATCTCTTGGATCAAGTAAAAACGAGTAGTGATTTTGCCTTTAGGAACACGTACCTTCTGAAACTGAAAATTCTAGTGTAAATATATGATTTATCTAAGTACTTTCCCCTCATCCTCAAGTTTATCATCTTCCAACTCTCTAAATTCCATCTTAAATTTAAATGATTCCTCCTCGTTTACACTGCCATTTCCATCCAAGTTATACTTTGTTCTTTAACCTACAAGCCTATAAAAATAGCGTTGCCGCTAGCAACTTGGTCGTGAAAAAGAAAAACCCAGATTCCACATGCCTCTATTAATAACAAGAATCAATAAACCAAAAGTTGTCTTGAGATTGAAAAGCAAGCCAACAAAATCGACAGGAAAAGCTGACCTCTTTCCATTCTCCAGTAGTAAATCATGTTGATATATATATATATATATATATATATATATAGAGCAGTTTCCTTCAAATCATCATAATAATCATGTTATGGGTATTTTATTGTGAGTATAGAGGAAGAAATCTTGAAGATCAAATGTGTTTTCTTTTGGATATAAACAATACTAAATATGAAATTAAATAAGTTAAAATATGTTTTTAGTCATTTAGTTAAAAACTTAGTATTGTAGCTTAATGGAGTAATGCTGACGTAGTGAGTTTGATCTGTAAAAAAAAATTTAATATTATTTTTTTTACATTCTAAAATTTACACCGACTGCTTTAAGTGAATTGAAGGTTTTAATTTGTACCAAGCAAATGCTATTATTTCCCCCCCTCTTTTCTGGTTAATCTCCATGACTAATATGTATGAGCATTTTTTTTGCTCCTCTTGATCGAAATTAACATGTGACGTGTGGTTGTGAATTTTTAGATTCTACATTGACGATGTTCCCATCCGAGAGGTGATTCGCAATGAAGAAATGGGCAGCGAGTTCCCATCGAAGCCAATGTCCTTGTATGCTACGATATGGGATGCGTCGAATTGGGCAACTTCTGGTGGGAAATACAAGGTCAATTATAAGTATGCACCATTTGTGTCCGAATTTAAGGACTTGGCTCTCGAGGGCTGCCCTTCTGACCCCATCGAGGAATTTCCTTCATTTGATTGCTATGAGAGTGATATTGCTAGGCTCGAGAATGCCGATTATGCCACGATCACGCGGAGGCAACGTTCGGCAATGCGGCGATTCCGCCAACGTTACATGTATTATTCTTATTGCTATGATGCATTAAGGTATCCTGTGCCACTACCAGAATGTGTTATAATTCCATCAGAGAAGGAGAGATTCAGGGACACTGGCAGATTGAAATTCGGTGGCAGCCATCAAGGTGGCAAACGCCGTTCAAGGCGCCGAGGCCGAGGCCGAGTTCAAGCTTCTAATTTAGAATATGATCCGGATATGTGATACCAATTCGTTCATTTGTAAACTATTTTGTATGGGGCTTGCATTTTTTTTTTTAATCTTTGTTCTTATATATAGAGAGAGAAGAATTTAATAATCTAATTTGGTGATTATATTATTGCAGCTGCATGGCTTGGATTATTTGTTGGTTCATCTTGATTAGCATATGAACTTCTCCATTGAGTACGCTTGATCATTGCCAGAATAATTATTAAGACATTATATATAGTGTAATTGATACTCTAGGGTAACAATACCGTCCAACAGTTAGCTAGCCATGATGATCAAAGTCTTGCACCGTTCTATTTTCGTGTGTGTATATATAAAATTCATAGCTATGCTATAAAGGAGATTGTAATTAAATATCAAATGTTTCCCTTTTTAATAATCTAATTATCAAGGGCTAACTGAGAAGGGAAAATCATTGTTCCCTTCTCACAAAAAACTGTTCATAGAAACAATACTTTTTTTTTAATCTTTATTTATTTTCAATTTATTTTTTTAATTTTATTATTTAGAATGGGATTGATTAAGAATTATATTTCATAATATGTTTTGATTTGTTTTTTATTATGTTTTCTCGATCTCATGATCTAGGTTTGGTAGGTTAACCTGAGTTATATCAGGTCAATCCCTACATAGATTAAATTTTTTTTCCTTCTTGAAAATACGTTAACAATGCATGAATATTTTTTTTAATATTTAGAAAAAAAAATTTATCTCATTCACAACAAAATTTAATCTTTATTTTTTATTTAGAAATCTCTCTACTATTTTTAATTTTAATAACAACTTAAAAGATTATTTGAATTTTGAAAATTAGTCTCTTGGTCCCTCAAGTTTTTTGAAAAAAAGATTTGATATATATATTTTATTTTTGTTACAATAAGATATTATTTGAATTTTTTTCGTACTTTTTTTTTTCTATAAATACAATTTAGTCCATGAATAATTCCTTTTCAATAAAGTCCCTACATTCAAATTGTAAACTTGCTCAAAATTAGTCAAGATGAATTGAAACAAGTATACATGTATAAATATATATAAGAGTTTTTCTATACTATGATATTAAAAAAAATCTTTTCTATTATGATATTATAGAACTTTTTTAATTAATAAATAAATTAATGTTGTTAGGTCATTTAAGTGTTTTTACTTTGATTTTGATTATTTTCTCATATTACTCCACACACACACACACACACACACACACACACACACACACACACATATATATATATATATATATATATATATATATATATATATATATATATATATATTATTTTTCAATAAAATTTTGGTTTTTTCTATAATCTAATAGTTGATGATCAATGTGCGGATTTAAATAGATATACCAATTTGAAAAATAAAGTTTTCCTTTTCCTATAGTATTAATATTTATTGCCTTAGATTTTTAAAAACAATTCAAGGTCGATGACCAAAAAACTTTAATTTAAATACTTATTTATAATAAAATTTAAATATAAAGACTAAAGTAACTTAAAAAAAACATTTAGGACTATAATGTACATCAACAAAAATATTTGGTGTGAGCATGTGACAAGTGTCAAATTTAACGGTATAAATAACACCGAAATGGTATAACGATAATATTTTACAAGGTTGATATTAAGAAAAAAAAATAATAGAGATATCTTTTAAATACAAAATAAACACAAAAGATGTACGGAAGAATTAGCCGATTAAGAAAAAACTAATTCTTCTAGAGAAGTTGTTGTGCATTAAGATTCAAAATATTGTTTATTTGTAATAGTATAGTTATAAAATTATTCTTGAGCAAAAAAATTATTGAAGTAGACATTTGAGGTAAGATGATCTTTTCACCACGACACAATTATCTTTAACATATTATATAAAGTTAGATTTCTCATTTATTTATTTTTTCACATAAGAATTACTACTTTAACTATAGAATAAAAAAAACATAATGTCTTTCACTCAAGGGTGTTTTGGTCCTTTAATTTTTTTCAAAGTAGTATAATTGATATGATGCTTTTAAAGACAAAATCAATATAACTCTCTCATAAGGGCTTTTTGGTCATTTTATATTGGTTTTAATGTTAATTTGGAGGTTACCACATTATTGTAATTGACACATATTGAATATTTTAAAAAAACTTAGTAACACATGCAACATATGCACCAGTGTGGGGACAACCCTCGTGCCATTCGAGTGGTGTATGCCAGGCCGTTCGACCACCAAACTCCGCCTTTCGAGGTGATGTTTGAAAGATCTTGGCACTCTCTAAAAGATGGGGCGACATATGGATCAGAAGCGCTTTTGGTTTGGCGTCGACGACCATTCATTTTTTTTCCTTCTTCTTTTCTCTCTCATCTTTAAATTTAGCGCCATCTATTAAAATTTCATACCAAACCTTTTAATTTTTTCTTCTTCACATTTGATTCTTATACTTTTGATTATTATTTTTTTAATAAGTTATAAAATTACAAATATTTTCTAATTTCACCCCCTATTATTTTTTAATATATAAATAATGTATAAAATTATAAATGTTTCTCAATTACACCCCTGTCATTTTTTAATTTATAAATAATCTATTAAATTACAAATACTTCTCAATTTCACTCCAATGATTTTTTTTATTTTTTAAATTTGAACATTATTTTAATTGCTATTTATTTTGTTTAGGATCATTTTGTTTTCAAATTTCATCCTCCTTGGATTTTTTTTATCAACCTTTTTTTTGTTGCTGGTTTTTTTGCTTTTGCAATTTTTTTGGTTAATAGTTTTCTCTATGATTTTATTATTTAAAATTAAATTAGTTTAGAATTAAGCTCCTTGATTGAACCTGAACCTAAGATTTTACGAGTTGTGAATTTTAAAAATTAAACACGGAAAAAATATTATTTAAAGATTTTACGAGTAATAAATCTAGTTGAAATCCTAAAGAAACATCCGGTTGAGGACACGGCAAAAAGAAGTTCCAAAATCAAGTTAGATTGCGGTTTTGAAATTGAAAAATCATTTATTTTTTATTTTTTCTCTTCGCAGGTTTCAAATATTTTATAAATTTTCTTCATGTTGATTCATAACTTTTAGTATCATAATTTAACCTTTAAATTCTTACATCTTTGAGAGAAGGTAAGGGTTATGCATCTCAATATCATAATTTAACTCTTAGAGGTTATTTTTTTTTTATATAAAAAAACAA
The DNA here is from genome assembly GCF_000002775.5 of Populus trichocarpa. Lineage (NCBI taxonomy): Eukaryota > Viridiplantae > Streptophyta > Magnoliopsida > Malpighiales > Salicaceae > Populus > Populus trichocarpa. Next base: position 12,314,466 of record NC_037287.2, on the reverse strand, counting down.
ATTTGTTAATATTTTGAATCTCTGTAGGCTTTAAGTTCAACATAAAATCATATATATGTGTGACCTAAAATTAATCAAAATCCACCGCCATGTTGAGTACAATGCCAGCATACAAACAAGGTCAAAATCTCATAATTAATGAATATGATTAACTTGAAAGGGAAGTAATTAAAACCACCTAATTAATGTTAAGTTTCTTTAATTATATGTTGAGTGCAATATCAGCATTCTTTAATTATATGATTAAGATCATCATTGGTGAATATTACTGATGAGAAGCTTAAGCCCTAATTCCAACAATAAACCTATCAAATTAAAAAAAAAAATCCAACACTAAAAACAGTACATTCTTGATGATATTAATTAAGAAAAACCTAAAAGAGAAATATTTTTACCGTGGATTATATTGTAGCATATGAGTAAAATTATTGTGGATTGTAATGTTGTTTTCTTTTCTTTTCTTTAATGTCATTTTTTTTATATAGGTATAATTTTTTTTTTCAATTTTGTTCTTTAATATTGTGTTTTCTAAATATTAGAATTGATGATTTGTTTTGTTTTGTTTTTTTATTGGGTTATTATAGCTTCAAGAAAAAGCTGTGACATTAGATTGATACTTGATTTTTTTAAAAAAAATTGTTGCTTCCAAAAATTATAAATATGGACACCAAAATTGATAGAGTGGCAAATATACATGATTTTTTTTTATAATGTTTAACACCTTTTAAGAAATTTTGGCATTTAGAAATTTTCCACTTTATTTTTTTTCTCTCTTTACTTTAAAACTTTTCTATTTTAATCTAGAATTTAATTTTTCTCATATTTTAATCTCTAGGTTTTAAGAAAGGAGAGAAAGTAGTTGAAGAATAGTGGAGGAGAAAGAAAAAATCAGTAGATTAAATTTCATTAACAAAAAATCAAATTTGATGTCAATATATTTCTCTTGAGGAGATGAGTTTTATTACAGTGTTTTTGAACTTTTGTTTTGCTAGAAAAAATAGATTAGGTTTTAGAGAGAGTTTCTCTTTGGTTTAATTTTGCATTTAAAAGCTAATTTATGAGTGTTTTGAGTTGATAAATTAATTTAGTGAGGTTTTAAAAATATTTATTAAAATTTTTTAGATAAAAATATATTGAAAAATAAATTTTTAAATCTAAAAAATCCCATTCTAATTTTATAACTACCTCTGACAGTTGAAATCTAGACAATCACACTACATATCATTTGCTTTTTTGTTTTTTTTTTTTTAAAGCAAAGGGCAAACAACGTAAGCAAAACAAATTCAAGACCAGGTCGGCAGAGCCCATCTATATGGGGCAACCCAGTTTGGCCTCATACAATTCAAAACGTCATTATTCTAATTTCTTAATAAAAAAATTAAATTAATGTTTTTATTTATTTAATTTTTGTAAAAAAAAACAAACTAGATTTTAATTCAATTATGAATACATTCACTAAACTGAAGTCATATTAGATCAATTCTCCTTTAATTTATTTAAAAACTCAACATGATATAAGGCTAGATAAATAAATCATCTTGTTGTTTAATTGAGTTTAATAATATTGTCAAAAAATTCTCCTCCGTGCTTGCGCTACCAACAAGATACCAAACACACACCAGTGAAGCACTAAAACGCAGAAACCTGTACTCCGAGACTAGAGTCGCTAAGATACAATTTCGCTGTAAGAGGGTATCAGGAAAAAAATGGAAGCAACAAGCATGATGATAGATGCTAACAATCTGACCTGAAACAAGTTCCATAGACTATCTAAACAATTCCAAATCCTTCCCCTCATGCAATGAAGCCCATACATTGCAATGGAAAGGAGGAAATAATGATCATTGTCCCTCTTCATTTCATTAAATTTCTTCTAAGCGCATGCTGCTAGTTTTAGGAAACACAAATCTTTCTACAACATGCTCCCTTGCAATGATCTTTGATCTCGAAGACTCTCAGTCAAAAAGCGGAAGAAGAAATAAAACCAAAGATGTAGGGAGAAAAATGTGCCCTTATCAATTCCGCAATGAAAAGTAGAAAGAAACGTAAAGATTGCAAGTTTTAAATCATTAAAGGGCAAGGTATTAATCACAACAGTTTCTGAAGTTACATCTGAAAATCTGTAAAGAATGAATGTATTACTGTATAAACAATCCACACCCTGTATGAACATCAAAACCATGCTAGCGATCAACAAAAAGTCCATGATGAAATCTGTATGCAACCCACATTAGAGATGGCAGAAAAAGGAAACTCATGGGAGTTGGAATAGTCCCCCGATTTGATTATTTCCTGATGGAGGGTCAATAGCAACCCAAAGTAATGAAATACAAATCGAAAGGAGAGCCGACCAAACGTATATGATGGTGGGTGTCTTCCCACGTCTTCCCATAAGCCCTTTTACAAAGGGGTAGAAATGAGCCAGGACCCAGAAGCTGAAGAACACACCTCCAAGTAACTTGCTCCACTGAGGGGCTTCGCTATATATAGTTCGGGAAACACCGACTGCAATTGCAATGAAGTTAGTCATAATGATTGTGCAAGGTAGTATCATAAGAGATGTCCATTTGAATAGATAGAGATCAGAAAACTCATCGTCAGCATCATCTCCAGCTGATTTAGATGTCAATGTGAATGAAATCTCAATCCCTGCAATCACCTTCAGTAGCCCCTGGAGCACGGCAGCAAGATGCGCACTTGTGCCTCCAATTAACCAGAACTGCTCATTCCTCCACCACTCCTCCAGTTCAATTCCAGACCAGTTGATCTCAAGCACAGCAAGAATGCAAAGGGTCACGCTGATGATAAAGAGGTATACTAGGAATGTGACAGTTAGAGACGCAACGATGAACTGATTGGTGAAGAGTGAAAATGCGGGAATGAAGCAGTAAACAACGAGGAATATAGAAGTGAAAGGGTAAATTCCAACATTGAGGTAGGCAATCCTCTGCAGGAGCTTCAACCTAGGGCCACCCAGAAGGGCGTTGTTGCGAGAAAAGAATATCTCGACAGAGCCAGTCGCCCACCGGAGAACCTGATGAAGTCGATCAGTAAGGTTAATAGGGGCAGTCCCACGGAATGCATCCCTCTCAGTCACACAATAAACCGATCTCCAGCCTCGTCCATGCATCCTATACCCAGTGACAACATCCTCAGTTACAGATCCATAAATCCACCCTACGGATTGGCCCCATTCAGTTTTATCTTCATACCAGCAAGAGATGACATTCACTGCCTCAGCAATTGTGGCTAGATGTAGGGGCCTAGGACCAGTTAGAGCACCAGGAGGTCGTCCGTATTTGACATGTGAATTGTCTGCGAGGGGAAGACCTTGAAATGCTGCCACCCTTACCGAATCAAGAAACAAACTTGAATTTCCAAACTTTCTAGGAATAAGAGGAGCGTTGATTTCCTGATTCTCTGCATCTTCCATTCCATGAGATTGGCTGATTTCTGGGGCAGAAGCAACGGCAGCCTTCTTGTGACGGCCGAAGAAGCAGCTGCCATGATCTTCATACCTTGGAGGATCGAAGTCATAGAAGGCAGTCCGACGAAAGAGGCATCCTGTTCCAACATATACTGGACCTTGTATCCCATCAAGGGCCCGCATGTTGACATCAAAGAAAACAGTGTTGTGATTGGCATAGCGGTCAGATGGATCAATTCCTTCAAACCTCTGAGGAAACTGAACATAACAAATGCCTTCCCCACCCCGGTCCATCATGAAGCATATGCCATCTCTCAATGCCTGGGAGTTGTATATGTAGTGGTCACAGTCAAGGTTAAGAATGAAAGGTCCATTAGACATAACAGCGGAGGCTCGAACCAGTGCATTCATCGCCCCAGCCTTCTTGTTGTGATCATAACCAGGTCGCTTTTCACGAGAAACATAAACCAACACAGGAAGGCGAATGTCCACTTCAGATAGGTTCATGGATTTGCTATCCCCTGCTATTCCTTTTAGTGGTTCATCACTAGGAGGCTGCAACATTACCTGTAGTTAAATGTTCAGCCTGTTATTCAACACATACAATCTCACTCCATATAAACATATAAATAAATTTCAATGAAGTTACTAACTAGCATGTTGGGCAAGTAATGCATTTACAATGGAACTCTAGCAACACTAAACCTATAACTTTTGCCTGTGAAATCAAGGGAAATAACATTCTATATAGCAAGCAAGATGCAATGAGAAATTAATGGATGCTTTGTGTCTGTTATGTTCGACAACCAAAAAAAAAAAATAGTTGCTGTAATAAATTCATTAGAAGTTCTAATGTAAGTTTTAGAACAAGTAATCTTACCTGTAAGATGCTGGCATGATCACCCCTAGTATGCTCAGGTGCTGGAACTGTCCAGGTGCCAGGCCAATGGGTTCCATCAGCCATCCAGGTAGCCTTTGGGATCTTCAATCTATCCATTGGTTCGTCATCTACTTTCTCTTTCCATCTTTTCATTGCCTTTAGCTCTTCTTGAGTATTATAGGCATCAGATCGGCGGCGAATTGAATCAGAAAGGCCGTTAATTCGAACCTTGAATTCATCATACTCACGTTTTGCCCGCCTTCTATCTCTAACAAAATCTGGGCGGATTTTATTCTTGTAAGGATCTCTTCTCATATTGAAATAAGATTCTGGGTTTCTAGGCTCAATTTCATGTTTCCTACAAAATGGAACCCACAAGCTGGCAAAACTAGCAGCCTCTGCCATGGCTTCAAAAGTTAGCAAAGCACCTCCATCATCAGAAACATAACACGAGAGCTTCTCAACTGGGTAGTCAGCTGCAAGAATAGACAGAATGGTGTTTGCAGTAACAAGGGGTGGTTCTTTCTCTGGATCTGCAGTAGAAACAAAGATATCTATGCCAGGAAGGTCAGATTTTCCTGTTGGATTACTTGGACTAGGAGTTTCGAACTTCTCCTTCAGAACATCAAGGTCAGTAACACGGTTAATTGGACAAAGCTTCGGGAGCTGGTCAAGTAGCCAAGAAAAAGCAAACCAGATTTCACAAACTATAGACATGCCCCACAACCATCTTGCATCTTCATTAGGATTTGAGACCCTCCAACGCAGGAATAATGCAAGAACAATCATTCGGACAGGGATTAGAAGCCTGCAAGAATAGTTCAGCAGAGTGCATGAATTATAAAATCATAGAGCTCACATGTGAAAAGAGAAAGCTCTCAGAAATAAGTAAACATAAACTCAGAACAATCATTTCGTGAAATGATAACCAAAGAAAAACAAGCAGGAATCTTTAAAATTTGCTGAAACTGTGGAAGTTGTAGTATATATAGCGAATCAAAGATGGAACTGAAGCCAAAGTAATGCAAGGTGATCCCAAAACCTATAGAGTTATATAGCGATTTAAACTCCAAAGGTTATATAGTCCACATGCCCACCAACGCAGATGAACTAAATTATTCCTAACCAAAGAAACCAAGAAATGTAGAACCTTTCAATTCATAGAAATTAGTCAAATGTTGAGAAGATTCATTATCCAAGACTGATTATGAGGACATCTCTTGCTGTTCTGCAACTCTTTGTTTAACTTCCCTGTTATTTACCACCCAATACATTGCAATGATGTAAAATCAGTTTCAGAAAACAAATTGTTTTATCCCTAGAAATTACGCACGACTTGAAAACGCAACCGGCAAATTTACGTTACAAGAACGGATGAAAAACCTCCTCCTGAAGCTCTGTATCATTTATTCACCACTCCAAATATGCAAGGGCAGAGAGAAAAGAAAAATCACAGCGCAGAGTAACTAAAAGAGAATATGAGAAGAGAATTGGTGTTCTTACCGATATGGAGCAATAACTTTAGTAGATATTTTCAATTCACGGGTAAGGGGTTTCCATTGTTTCTCAACAAGAGATTTCGGGACACCACTAGTACCCTCATCATTGCCCTTCACACCATCAGTTGGGCACAAAGCATTTCCGTACCCATAATTCGTCATTGAATCGAATAAATATTGGGAATAATCAAGTTCACCACTATGGCTCTTGGCCAAGGCTTTACTGGATTTACCGAAAGATAACCTCCTGCTATGCAACTCGGGCACATCATGACTCCTATAAGGTTCTTTGCAACCAGGGCATATCCCGTCACCAGTAGCCAGGACATCCTTACAACAATCCCAACAAATCTTGTATTCACATTCACAAGGTACTAAATCAACGCCACGTTTATCAGCAATGACCTGAGCATCACAGCCTGGCACCGCACAAAACGACCCGTTTGCACCTGCCCCTCGAGGATGGCTTGTTTGGGACTCGATCGTTTTTTCTTTCAAATGCGCACGAGTAGCGCAATTATGCCCACCTGTAAACATAGAATTCGACGTGAAACTCCTCTCCATCTTCTTTTCATTCTCTGCAGGGATTTCCACTGCTTGGTTATTAGGTGTGGGCGGTATGTGGACTGTATAGGTAACAAATTCTACACTGCCAATTTCACTATCAAGATCCTCCCTTGAGTTACTATAGTGGTGAATTGTGGGTGCTCTTCTTAGATGGTATGGATCAGCAGCAGCCATGTTGCTGGCTGTGCAAATCCTTAGCAGACAATATTGAACTAAACAGACCACTGATAACGTTGACCAAAAAAAAAAGGGAAAGGGAAAAAAAGTTGTGTCTATGAAGAACACAGAGTCTGGGGAAAGTAGTTGAGAAACAGAGTAAACAGAAAAGGTAAATTAATAAGAAAGTTTCTTACAAAGCGTCCCTATTTGAACAACCCAAGAAAAGAAAACAGAGGGACCAGGTCCAATTCAAAGCCTCAAGCCACCAGCATCATTTCTTTATTGAAGCCTATCATATCAACACCCATACCAATAATGTCTCTCCAAAAACAAAAACAATGCAGGGTCTCTCCAAAAATGATCTGCCCCCCTGTTGGTGGCTTTTGGAGAGGATTAATAAAATTTCCTATTATGGAAAGCGAGAGAATTTACAGTTTCAACGCTTGTAATGATTAAGACGACGAAGATGTTTTTGTTTCCCTTCGATTGGGGTATTGAAGGAAAGGATGTGAAAGCGAGACCTCTGAGGATTTTGTAATAAAGTCAGTGAAGAGAATAAGGAAACTTTAGATTTTTTTCAGGGCATTTTCCTTTCGTCAGGATTTCAAGACACACATTCACACACCTTATTAAATGATGGGGCAAGTGATGAACATTGTTCTATCATTGATATCCTTACTACCATAATATAGTGATATATAAATCATTGTATTTATGTTATTAAGATTTTCGGTGTGATTTTTATGTTCGTGTAATCTTGTGTGAAAAAAAAGGCTAGCGTGAATTATATATTTTCATTTTTAAATATGTTAAAAAGTTTATTTTAAATATGTGAATTATATATTTTTATTTTTAAATATTATTAAGATTTTTTAGTTCAACAAAAAATATGTTAACAACGCTTATATTTTTTAAAAAATATTTAATTTTGATCTGGTCCTCAATGGAGTGCGTGTAATTAAGTTTACTAATCTCTTGCTGGATGCTATTTAAAAAAAAAATTCACAAATCCTTTGTACGTCACCACTCTCACGAGACTTGTTCCAGCTTCTTACAACCAAAATCAGTCCAGGAAATTTGCCTATACGAAACCCAGTTCTTGAAAAAGACTCCCTAATAACTTTCGTTATTCTCGCAGTTCCGTCGCTGGATTTCCAGGTATTTTTTTTAATGACACTCGGTTTCTATGTTCGGTTTCATTTATATATTTTGAGGGTTTATTTTCAACAAATTTAGTTGATAGAGATAGGGTTTTGCAGTCTGCATGATATGATACTAGTAAAAACATTGAGGGCTGTGTCTTCTTAACATGATATATTGCTATATAGCAGGGCACGCCAGAGTGAATTTTATATTTTCTCATGTTGTGTTATTGAGCCAGTCTTGCTTTTTAGCAAATTTGCAAGACGTTATGGATGAGAATGATTGCTGAGTTTAACTCAAGTTCTGTTCAACACAAATTTTTATGACTCCTCCACTGTCTGGTCGATGCGTGTCTGCATCTGTAGGAAAATGAATTGACTATTACATTGCTGTGTTTACTTACCTGTGGCAGGGCGGAGAGGTTCGCTGTTCAAGTGCTCGTTAGAAGATAGGGAAGAGATATGTAATGATGGATTAATGTACAGAGAGTAAAGTGCAGAAAAGATAACTGGATTTATATTTTTGTGCAGTGGAGAAACTAAACCTGAGTATCGTGTTTTTGGGCTGCGTCGGGAAAATTTAGATATAGTTTTGAAAATCAAAGCGGGTACAAAGCTCTTTCTATTTGATTTTGGTGTGAAGAGGCTTTACGGAATTTACACTGCTGTTGATGATCTGGAACCAGCTGCATTTCATGGGAAATTTCAAGCACAGGCCGGCGAGAAAATATTGATATTGTAGCGACTGCATGGGATCTTATGGATAATAAAACTGGTATAAATTTCAAAGCATGAGCGAGTGCTGTTACATTATGAGTGGTAAATGGTAAATCTGCAAGTGTACTGATGAAGTTTTTCTTTTTACAAATCAACCTCCACGTTCTTTACTAGCTAAAGGATATTTTTTCTTTAGAGTGTTTGGTTTATAGGTTTTGAAATAAATAATTATTTAAATTTTTAATGTTTTTTTAGAAGATTCAAACTCATCACTATTAAAAAATAAATTTAAAATCTAATTAGTTAAAGAATTAAATAATTTCTTTTTGATACAAGATGATGTAGCCTAGGCAGTTGGGCACGTCATTGGGTGCCGCCTAGCTATGGAAAAACCCGGACAATATTTTTTATTTATTTATTTTTTGCATACAATCTTATAAATTCTATTTGTTTTCATGCCGGCATAATTTTATTGAAGGAGAAACACAATAAATCAGGTATAGTTCTCTAAACCAACCAAAACTCGCCATGACACATGTATTACAGCATCTAATCATATTCTTGGAAAGGCACAAACGCTTGCCTTGCCGCTCTTTGGAAAAGATGAGTCGTAGAAAATTTCTGTATGATCACAAACATGCAAGGGAGAGTACTTGAGGATCTTAAAAACTACTTGGAAGTGAAACAAAACTTCTTTTTATAATTTTTATTTGTTTATCTTTAAATCAACAAACACTCAAAACTGATTTAAATAAAGCTGATTTAAATATTAAAGTGTCTCTCATTCCACGAAATACTTATTTTACAGGATTAACAAGGGCCTAAAGCTTGTCAGCAAAGAAAGTCCACTTCTATTTGAAGTTTTCAACGATGAAAGAACTTGAATATTCAAAACTGAGGCTTGAGTTTTAAGTAAAGTCACTCCTTCAACAAGACTTGCATTTGAGGTATCATTTAATCATCTGGTATCATTTCAAGTTATATAAAATTTTATATCAGATATTGTCTATCTTATACTTAAAATGGGATTTTATATCTGATCATGTCTATCTTAAAAGTTTCTGGGATTGATTGGATCGTGGGTTGGTAAATGCGATCGATCAAATGTTCCATAATTGTTTTCTAGCTAGGACTCTCCTAGCATATTTATCTAGATTCTGTGCCATATTATTTTTTCCATTTTTTAACCTTATGTCATGTGCTAAGAAATTGAACCTGTTTGTGTGAACGCTCGATCAGTTTTTTATTATTTGTTGTTAATTATTGTTTCCTTGATTTAGGTGCCGTTTAAGATAGTCAGTGACTGCTTACCTCTTGCTGAGAGTGCTTTGAAACATTCCATTAAAGACAACTATCGAGGTTCTAAGTTTTGACAGGAGTTGAGTACTGATCAAGTAAGCTGCCCTTCTTGCATTCTTGCTGGGCGAGAATTGTTAATTTGTTAAGCTTAATTTTACTAAAGAGAAGGATTGTTAATTACCAGAAAAAGAATGCAATTTTTATATTTAGGAATTTCTTCATGCAAAGGTGAAAACTTTAGCACCATTGTTCCGGCCAATTGATTTGCCACCGTCTATTTCTGGGTTGCCCGCTGTTGCAAATGTGGCTCCAGCACATGCATTTCCTTCTGCAATTTCAGTGGAGAAGTTTCTATCTCCTGCAAGGTCACTTTCTCTATATTTTCCAAGGGAAAACCATGCTCTATATTTTCCTTAGACACAAGGTTCAGCACCAAGCGATGCATTTCCAGCATCTTCCAGTAAGCAACTGTAGTTGCAAACACAACAGCCATTGCAATCAACATATCAATCTTATTACACCCAAACAACTCATGAGAATCAAGGTCTACTATACCCTAATCATTTTCAATGGTCAATGCTGGGAACGTCTAGTGCAGGTGAAGACTATTTACCAGCGTCTCTACCCAGTATTCCTTTGCTAGAGCAGCTTCAACTTGTCAGCAGTGTACATGGAAGGGGAAGCTTTCATCAAGCTGATATGTTATTACTGTCGGAAAACGTCAGCTTCGAACTCGATGTGTATTCTTGCGCTTGTTTTGAGACGAGTAAATGTGGGAAACTGTTCAATTATCTGATATGATTGTTTTTCAGAGTGTTCTGGTATTCTAATGCTGAAGTTAATCATCTTTGCCTAGAGGATTCAGTCATGCTTGCTGTTTGCAATGAGAATGACGTCAGAGGGTGTATATACCCTGCTGCTCCGGTTGTTTTCTCCAATACACTGGCTGTTCGGTATCGCTACCTAAATGATGTTTTATAAAAAAATATTTTTTAATTTATTAATATCAAAAATATTTTTTCAAAATACAAATATTATTTTAATATAAAAAATACTCTAGAAAACAATCATGATCTCAAACAGCTCTTTCCATAAACAATAATAATGATTTGTTAGCTTAAGAGTAAGTCGGGCCCAACATTAATAAAAGCGAAAGAACAAAAACTATCGCCGTTGCCGGGGATCGAACCCGGGTCACCCGCGTGACAGGCGGGAATACTCACCACTATACTACAACGACTTGATGATCGACTTGCCACAGTTAATTTATATACTTAAAGAGTCATTTCATCCAGAAACATCATGGAATGTTTTTTTTTAATGTTAACATCGTAGGATATTATATAGTTGTTAAGATTTTAGCACATTACCTTTATTTTTTAAAAAATTAATTCAGTGATTTCCATCATAAATTATGTAAATCCCTTCAACATGCAGAACAAAAATACTTGTATCGAACCAGACCTCCCCATGGGCTCTGCGGCTAATTATTTATGAGTAGTTTTCATCTTTTAGAATATCAAAAGAAAGAAATCTAACCTATTGAGTTGGTTAGCTAATTAATTTGTTCCACATGATATTAAATTATCTGTACACCAACGTTAAATTAAGGCCAAATAACTTATATTTTATTACATGCAAAATATTTTATTTTCATTTTTTGGTTAAGTTAATGAAAACTATTTGAAATTAATTTTTTTGGTGTTTGGTACGTAGGAAAATTATGTTATGAAAAAGAAACAACGAGAGAATTAATTGACGATATATGCATCCCGAGATTTATTAACATTGTTAGGCTCATAAAATATTTTCATTTCCCCCAATAATAATGTTGCTGATCCAATTTCCATCCACTCTGGCGATCGAAAGGTAGTTTTGCTATTGCTTTGTTTATATCTTTTTTCATCTTTCTCTTTTCTCAGCTATACTTGCTTGAATATTTCGGTGTTGTTTGTGTTTTAAATAGTATTTCATGAAAAATCTTAGTATAAAATCTTCATTTCCATGCAAGAGCATACCAAGAACAACATCCAATAATATCTTTTCTAATAAACATATCACACTACTTCCCCATGTTTTGGACACTAACGCACAAGATTAGAAGTGTTTGTGAATTCAGCAATCTATACAACCATGCTGATTAACATTGTCAGCCATCCTGCTTTCCATTTATCCCACTGTGTTTTCCCAAATAGCATCTCCATGGCGCACAACTTATTCTGCAGCAGCAACCGTGTATTGGACATTTAGGGCATCTGGGTCGCCAGCAACATGCAACACAACTTGAACATTTGGGTCTCCGGCTTTGTGTGCACTTGGGACGCCACCAGCATTTTATGCACCTGGATCTTAAACATTCTGAGCATTTAGGTCGCCACAGTTTGAACCCACAGCACTTGTTGGAAGCATTCTCAGACCTAGGTTTTATACGGAGATTCTGCCTGATCTTTTGGAGATGGATCTCTGCGGTTATATTCTCCATTTCGTATATAAACCTGCTGAGATGGCGGATGTAATCAGGATACAGTTCCAAGTTACAGTGCCCTCCTCCTTCAATCCATAAAGGCTCGTACGGTTCTTTTGACATTTTCCACAGCCCATCACCGTGTAACCAGTTCACAACATCATCCTCTGTGCCCTGTAAAACATACAATGCAACCCATCTCAAAACCTGCTTCAGACAGTTCAGATGCAAAGAGCATCATAAAAGTTTCGTGGTCAGAATTGGTCAGCCTAGTTTAAGCCAGATGAAATTGTCGACATGCTTAAAAGTGAACCTCAGAGGATGACACGCCTTTGCACATGGGAATTTAGAATAGCAATGACTTTGGTGATTTAGCATGAAATAACAAGAGACAAAGCAACATTTTGTAAACATCCTCTCAAGCACTTGGAATATGCATGTATATAAGCACACATGCAGTTAAGGAGAGAGTAAATCCTAATTCCAAAAGCCTATAACAGACCCCAACCATGCGATCAACTTAACTGTTTAGCACTGAAACTTGATAGATTCTGATATTATCCTTGATAGCCCTAACTACGAAACAAGTTTAGTGCTGAAACTTGATAGATTCTGATATGTAACATCCTTAATAGCCCTAACCACGAAATCACTGCAACTAGTTTCTGGAACTCGGTAAGGTCTTTTCTCTCTCAGAAACGAAATGAAACCATGTTTACCATTGAAAATGGGAAGGAGATAGGTTGAAAGAAAAAGAGAGACGACGAGGCTCTACTGTCAATACTATAACATTGAGTCAGCTTTTAACCAGGCATGAAAGACCTGGATCTAGTAATTGTGAACGAACTTACCATTAGGTTACAATAGTTCGAACATCTACTTAATTAAAGGGAGAAATTATGTAGCTATTTTCTTTTTATCAACCCCAGTCTTGTATCAAAATATAGGCGTTAGTGATGAGCATCCACTAGCACAAAAAACTTCTCAAAAAACCAAAAGTAGGCCATAAGTTAGAACAAAAACAAAATACACACGTAATTTGTTATCTATTCACCTGCAACCTTCCAATTACTTGCTAACATACTGGGCGAATCCACTCTTTGTAGAATCGAATCGACCATAGATATCTTTTTTCACGACTAGACGTGGACCTTCAGGTGGGAATCTCGAGAGTAAGCATCTCTAAGGGAGACACATCTCTTGCATTTTTTACACTATAACAATCAATTCATGTGTACATCAAGCACCATTTATTCAAAAATAAATAAAAATAAAAATTATGTTGGTGATATTATTAATAGCGACGGAATGTTTCTCTTATAAATTTTCAAAGTAATATTTTGTCAGTAATTACAAATAAAATAAAATAAAATTAAAAAAAATAAAAAAATATTATGTTGGTGATACTATTAATTTGTACAGTTAAATTAATAATATTAAATATGTTCTTTAATTTAATTTTTTTTTGTTTAATGCTATTTAATGTCAAATTATTTGATAGCATTTAAAAAAAATTACTAAAACATCGACAAACATAAAAATTATGTTGGTGTGTTAGTCGGTACAACAAATCCATTTTCCTCGGAGAAATACAGAGTTATTAACTGTTTTGATATAAACCTACAGATTCACAGACAGAACATGGCTGACGGTGATTCTAATTGTGCATTAATCGGTTATACATGATATATACCGACAATTTGTTAGTCGGTGATTTGCCAATAATATTTACTAATGAATAATTTGACAAAAAAATTGATCATCATCTATTTTTATCATCGATGCTAATATTATGTCAACCTATCTTTTAAATCACCGACTAAATTATCGATAAATTTAAAATCTCCAACAAGACACTAGCCAACAATACTTTCCTCTCAGTAAATATCAAACAGTGATATTTGTATAGATAGAAACACAACTTTTACACCGACAGAATATTTTACGGTGTAAATCAATTTTTTTGATGGTGTCCATCCTTAAAATTGAACAAAATAGATTGTTTTCACTAGATTTTAACTTAACCTTTGATGATTAATCAAGTTGACTTAACTTAGTAGGTGTTTGGTGGTTTATAGCAAAAGTTAAAAAGTGAAGATGGTACCAATCACTATTACTTCAATAGCTTATAAGCCAACATATTACCAACACAATTAATTATGGCATTTAGCCTAATTAATCAATCCAAAATAATGATAATGAGTGCTCAAAGACACTCATTAAATTTAATTTATTATGTTTTGTGCATTACTATTTATGGTCATTGTAACAGAAAAGGATTCCATTTAATGTTCTTGGATTGCAAACTTCGGCATTGTATTGATCGAAATTACAAATTCCAGAAATCTCAATCAGCTTGGACAGGCTGACCTCATGCATATTAAAGCATTTCAGATCTCAATGTATTCTCAAGCTCTCGTACAATCAGTTGACTGGGCACCCTTTAAAAAAGGATTTGCTTGGCGAACCAAGGTCTCAGCAGAATGATAGCATGATAAAGAGTTTCTAAAGAAGACTACAGGAAGAAAAGATGCTTACATGTATCACTAGAACAGGGCTCTTCACCTTCCGAATTTTGTTTACATTCTGCATTTACGAGACAAGTGCATGTCTTAAAAATGGCAGCAGGGATAGAAGAACCAAAGACATGGTGCTCATTAGTCAATAAACCATTAGGATTTCAATAAGTAGCAACGACCAAGTTAACCTGCTTACCTTGTAGATGTCAAAGCAAAATGTAAACTTCACATGGCAGAGCACACGGAGACCAGAAAGAATGGAACTGTGCAAAACTACACCTCTCAGCCTTGGCAACTTCGCCGCCAAGTGCAATGTTGGCCCGCTACCAACTGACTGCCCATACAAAATTAAGTCTTCCTGACTGACTCCATACTGAGTCTGAAGAAACTCGTAAACTGCCTCTATATCAGCATATGTGTTGGATTCACTTGGCTGGACAAATCAACACAGTATATAATTACTTTGTAGAGGGTCAATAATATCCGTGTGCTGTAAACTTCTTAAATTATAGGTGAAGTTGTCAGCATGGGAAACCAGACAATAAGTAGAGCAACCAGTAAGTATCACATAATCTCAACTGCCAGTTTTTTTTCTTTAAAGAATAAACATCATAATCTCCTATCTCAACTATATGATATATATCTAGACAAACGAGCTCATTTGTGCTCTGGGTGGAGTTAACAGTGCTCCAGTTTCACTCTTATTTTTTCTCTCTCTCTCTCACTCACTATGAACTTGAAGAGTATCATAATCACTTGGAGGAATGATAATAGACCGACCACTATCCCCCGTTCTTTATTATTATTGTTGTTGTTGTTGTTGTTGTTATTGCTATAAACAAAGACGATGTAATTACTTGCAGTCTTTCAAGTAGATCTGTGCTCTGTTGGTTTTCCCTCCTATGTTCACTAAAAAGTTCTTTGGTATTAGATGACCCGGATTTTGCTACTCTTGGTCATGCAGCACTCTTGTTACTGTTCATAATGCATGATCCAGATTCTCCTTTATGATCTGGGATTTCAGATTATACTGCTATTTTGATTGCTTTACATTTGAACTCCTTGATCTCAATATCTTCAATTAGCTGGATTTCTTCAAACATGCCAATATGCCGTGAGGAAAATGCTGCTTTTGTTACAAGCTTAAGTTGAATGACAGCTTACCTTGCCAGATGAAGCACCATAACCAGAATAGTCATAGCTGCATCATAGCATTCAGATGGCAGAGATCATAATTCAAACCAATTAAGGAAACAGCAGGGGAGAGGGAAGAATAGCAAGAAAAATTGAAAGCTAATTAAATAACAATAGCATGAGACAGTCATCTTTTCAAAAGAAAGAAAGTTTCCATGGCACACAAAAATTAGGCAAGCATTTGAATGTAAGCACACTTAGGTTTAAGGCCATATCAAAGATTGGATCCATAGAGATACACAGAAGTAGTTAAAATGAATAGCAGAAATTTGAGAATACCATTGAATAGATCATGCTGGATCTTTTTCAGGATCTGAATTATAGAAAGACTGTGCCAGAAATGACAAGTAAAAACAGATCAAAGAAACAGTAAAGTTAAAACCTCACAGGGCCCAAAATGCACACAAAACTCTGAAGAGAAGAAATTTGGCTTTGTTACCAATTCTATCCAAATACAAGTCAGTAAGTATCAATTACTTTATCTTTAAGTAAAACAGAAGTCAAGAATAAAAAGTGGAAAAAGACTGATGCCAGCTTGAAAACACCTTTAAATTACCATCCATCTTTACTCTAAAGAGTAAAAATGACTAGATAAAAAAAAATGGATGAGTGAGTAAATTAAAACCATTATTTGCTTAATAGCTTCAAAATATGTTAATGGCACCAGGATAATTAAAACTTCACCACCACTACTCACAGATCTAACCCAACAAAACCCAGAACCATAACAGTATAACTGTTATCGGAAAAGAGAGGGAAAAGAAAAAAGAAAAAAAAGAAAATTTTAGGACAAAGCATTCAACTCCACAGAGAAAAACAGCTACAGGCCCATAGAGAAGCAGAGAGAACATTAAATACAAGACGCATTTCACAACAAGTTTCAAATTTTTACAAAAAGAAGATGAAAAACTCACAATAAATTGTCTCAGACAGTTTATAGGGGAGAGAATTTGCACTTTCCCAAAATAATTTTTTTTTGCAATAGTTTATGATACTAACCCCATGATATTAACTCTGAGATTGACCTTGAGCTGCACAAAGAGATCATAAAGCTGGCCAAGGTCAGCAGCATTACCATGAGAGTAAAGCACAGTGAGTCTTGCATAAGGGTTTTTGAGATAAAAAGCAACAATCTTGTTGCCTCTCTTTGTATCAATCAAGAGTATATCTAACGAACTATCATCAGCAAGAGGAAGTGGCATAGAAGGAGAAGTTGAGACCACAGAGAACTTGCCATTGTCTCTCTTCTTAATCTGATATGTAGGTGGAGATGGAGGAAAGAAAGCAAACTTTGCTGCTAATTGAGAGAGCATGCACCCCATTCACCCCTCCAACAGTGTTTTTTAAATCAAAAACATAAGTTGTCCAAGAATGAACAACCTTGATGAGTTCACGTGTAGGGGAAAAGAAGATGAAATGATAGATAGGTCTGTGGGTTGAGTGTAAAATGGAGAAACGAGTTGCTTTCTAGAAGTAACTTATTCTTGTTAAGAAAAGAGAGAGAAATAAAGGGTGATGGTGCTAATAGAAGAAAAGTTTCTAGAGTTGTGGCTAGTGTTTTTGTCCAGCTAAATTCGTGTTAGCATCCTCAGAGTTTTAAGGTTAATTAATCTTGCATATTTCAAGGAAGGAGAGAGGGAGAGGGAGAAATGCTGAGGTAAGTCCACGTAGTGAAAACAGAGGACTGTGTGGGTTGGCGAGAGAGAGAGAGAGAGAGAGAGGAGCTGCAGGTGGTGGTGTGTATATGTACGGTGACTAGTAGACTGGGGGTGGCAGAGGGAGTCTTTTACTATGGTATAGAGAGAGAGAGAGATTGGGAGTTTGGAGCGGAGCAGTGCCTTTAACTTCCAAACTCAGTTGAAAACAAGTGCATGACTTCATGGCTGTCAGTTGTACAGATGGAGTCAATGTAGAGAGAGATATGCAACTCCGCTACATGACATTTTTTTTCTGTCCATTTTATCTGTTTGATTGCACACTCAGTCTCTTCACCCTAATAATTCTCTGTACTCTCTCTTCCTTTTTTTACATATTGCTTTCTTTCTTTTTACAGCTACTAATGCGTGTTCGGTTTTTTCTTCTTATTGATGAAGACATTTAATAATGAAATTGCAGTAAATATTATTTTTTAAATTATTTTTTTATATTTTATATTATTTTTTATATTTTAAAATTTATTTTTAATATTATCACATTAAAATAATTTAAAAACACTAAAAAAATTAATTTAAAACAAAAAAAATCAAACTTTCATGAAAAACGAATTGCCCGCAACCCTAAATAATTTTTTTTTATTAACATGAATGTCCGGATCAGTTTGCACGTATCTTGACTAATCCCATGAGCCTTAAAATTAACGATCATGTAAGTCTTTAATGACCCTTAGATTTGTGAGACTCAAACTAGTAACTTCTAAAAAACAAATCTATAATCTAATCAATTAAACTATACCTTCAAGTTGTAAATGATTCTTAATGTTTGCCTTGTTGCCATCAGTATCTAATAATTGACTTGATATACAATCTTTATAAATTCATGGAGGAATATTTAGGAAATGTCGAGACAAAGTGATAAATATGAGGAATTAATGATGCTTGAGAGGAGAAGATGTGTTTTTTCTTAGCAAACAAGATTCAAAACCTTAATTAATTTTGTTCATAAGAGATAAAATTCTGATAAATGAAAATCTTGATTGTGATGTCCATTTGGGTACTTTATGGAATGCCAAAATTATCATTCCATCCTACAATTAATTATTACAGGTCTGTATAATTATCAGATGCATAGCATGTATTGTATTACTTCTTATATTTAAAAAATATTTTTTTTTTTAGTTCCAGTTTTAAAATAAACTAGATTTAAAAAATATATGTGTGTTAGTTAAAATTGATGTAAGAAAAAATTTTACAAGTAAAACAAATAAAAAGCATGTCTTCATCAAATAAAATCAGATTATTTTATCTTCTATAAAAATAAAGATTTGAAATGTAATTATGCATGGAGTTTAATTTAAAAAAATAAAAATTATTTGACTAAACAGAATGATTTTTTCTCTGTGGCAGGATAAAAAAACAAATGGAAACACAATAATAATTAATGCTCTCTCTTGCGCCATCTCCAACAGCCAACAGATAAGTGCTACACTACTCGCTATAATGCTCTGCTTCTTCTTTTTTTTTCACTCCCGCTAGCTAATAACTGAGGATTAGTTTTTTTTTTTTTTGAGTTTAATATGGGTATCCGGACCAGCTTGTGTATACCTTGACTAATTTCACATACCTGAAATAACTGAAGATTGGTTTTGACTGCTAAGGTTGCAGATGCCAAGTCCTTGAAATTTTTTGTGTCACCTAATTTTGTGCATTGTTCTGTAGTGTATACTAACTTTTGTGACAGGTTGTGGGTCAGAATAAAAAATATATATATAAATTTATTTTTAATTAATTTAATATTAAAAATAAAATAAAAAATAATTAAAAAACTAAAGAACCAAAAACTAAAAATGAAAAATATCGAGTGAACATGTCAAACCCTTGAATCAGGCAACTCGGGTTAACACATCAAACTCGCGAAATGGATCGTGGACTCCACTAGATCATGATAACAAAAATAGATGATCCCAAAAATTGAGCATAAGCCTAATATTGAAATATTTTTTTAAAACCGTGATAATTTCATAGAAAAAAAATGAGCAAATTATAAAACTCAATTCATAATCAATCCAATATCGATGGATGAAATAAAAATAATAATTTAAAATAATAAAAGTTAAACCCGCCAAACCCCCAAAACAGGTTAACATGTCAAACCCATGAACATGTCCATAGATTTTATAAAATTTAATAATATAGTTTTTTTCTGGAGTAATTTTTTAAAACTATATGATAAAAAAAATAGAGAATCATAAAATCAAGTTTAATTAAATAAATAAAAAAAGGTAACCCGTCAAACCCACAAACCAGAGCAATTTAAGTTACCCCGTCAAACCCTCAAACTAGGTTATTGACTCCACAAAGTTTTATTAACTTTTTTTTCAAAAACGATTTTTTATTTAATTGAATTTTAAGAAAAATAGATGACCATGAAGTTAATCATCAACCCAATATTAAGATATTTGTTTGACACCACAATAACACTATAGAAAGGCAAAATGAAAAGAAACCAATTATGAAGTTTAATTAGTTTAATATTGAAGAATAAAATTCAAAAATTAAATTTTAAAAAAATCAATTAAAAAATTCTTAGACTAAGTTGAAGGACTAAACTAAAAGAATGGAAAAATGACAAATATGAGGGGGGGGGGGGGGAATGGAATTAATTACGAACTCCATCGAGTTGAATTAATTTTATTTTATTATATTATATAATAAAAAATATAAAAATTAATATACAATTATTTCAATATTATAAGATAAATTTCAATAAAAATATAATATTAAAAAAAATTGATAAAAAATTAAAAAGAAAACACATTCTTTACTGAGCTATGCTAGGCTTGTTAAAAAAAAAAAAAAACTCCTTGTTATCACTGCTACACGTGAACCAATTCAACTAAAGTACAGAGTTGATAGAAAACATTTAAAAGAATATATTAACCTGATTTATAATTCATATAAATATTAAATTTATTCTATATGTGTGAGGATGTAGTAATAATTATTTTTTAAAGTATTTTTTAGTTGGATAAGTATGAAAATAATATTTTTTTTATTTTTTAAAAAATTACTTTTGATATAATCACATTAAAAAAACCTCAAAACATCAAAAAAAAAAATCTAAAAACATAAAATAAAAATTAATTTCAAATATAAAATTTTTAAAAATCACGAGATTTCAAGGCAAAAACAATCAGTACATTGGGTGCTTTGATAATTGGCACAGAAGAAAATGTATAATTCCAGCTGCAGGCTGTGGCACACAACTTTTCAGGCAATCAGCTAGCAGTGCAGTATCCATTTCCCAGAACAAAACCCATCAAAAAGTGGGCCCAAAGTCCCGTCCACCAACGAAGGACCTGTTGCGTCAACAGCTCCACCTGAAAGCAGCAGTTGTTTCCTTGTTGATAGGCAAATGGGGGTGGCGCGTGGGACACACATTAATATAGTAGGTGTTGATTGTTGAAGGGCCCATCTCACTCAGTTTTGATTTGTTATTTGGCTTACCTATTTGTCTTTCATTCTAAAATGATCCCACAAGGCTTATCACATGCTGATGACTCACCAAATTACTCCTCTTTGATTTTGTATTTTAGACGGCTCTCGTTTCCCCACGGCATCCCTTCTGCCCGTCTAGGATGCCACATGTAGGATCAGGGATGCAAAATTCTATTTCTAGGAGGACATAGATGATTCAAGCCACTTTGGCCTGGCCTCCCTTCAGATGCCACATGTAGGTACACGCAAATGGTTTTTAAGCTATTTTTATTTTATTAGTTATATGCATTGATATGAAGTTTATATTTTATTTTATGGTTGTTTGATGGAAATTTAGTTTGTTTTTTAAGCTTAGATTTAATTCCTTAAAAATTAATTAAAAATAGAAATGCAGGTCTAATCAGGTACTAATCGTACGGTGGGAAAAGTTCTTCATCCAGCCGATCCCATTGGATTGAAGAAAAAGTCCAAAGATAGATTTAGATATTCTAGGTAGTTCTTGCCCAATCTAATTCTTGTTTTTAGATTAATTCTCTCTAGTTTTTAAAAATAATTAATTAATTCTTGTATTTCTAAATCTACTCCTAACTTGATTTTCTTTTCAACTATTTAATGTTACTTTTCAATTTATTTTTATCCGTTTTTAAAAATATAGAAAGAAAAAAAAAGTAGACAATGGAAAATTGATAAGAAAAGGATATTTTCTAAGACAAAGAAATAATAAGATTAAGCATAATTAATATTGACTAAGCATAATTAAGATTTTCACGACGGAATCCAATTACCTGCGTTTGTGGGCATGGGGAAGATTTTGGGGAGTTTATCCACATTTAACGCCTGTCTGTCCTTCAGGAGAAGAACGGCTATGGACATATTTTTTATGCTCCTGCTATGATGATCTATAGGATTAGAGTATAAGATGTTTCTACTTTCTAGTGCTCATTTCTTTGCACATATAGATTTTCTTTTTGGTGTTTATGGTTTATAAGTTTCGTAGGAACTTGAATACAATCACGCGGCTGCAGTTGAGAACACCGAGACAGAAAAGAACTGCCGGTACACGGTAGAAGAGAGGAAGGAGAGAATTTTAAGAACAAAAAACAATGGAAATTTAACGACAACATTAAGGTTAAATTTTATTTCCATACTCTCAATGTACTTGAATTTTAACCCATTTTATATGTTAAACCCTATATTAGAAATTGCGCACTTAATCTTTAATAATGCTTGCTATGTTTTGCGGTACGCTTGCCGAAAAGCCATAGCTGATGGGAGACCTCGTGCTCGCGGGAGATTTGTTAAGCTCAAGAAGTTTTTGAAGAAGAAACTGAAGTGAGAAGAATGACGTACGTCGTTCTTCATAATCGCCGAGAAAAGGGAACATATTGCGATGGTGATGCTCTGCAGGTACTTCAAGCTCCTTAACACTAGAATATTTGAAGAATGCTAGGATTCAAGCTCTTTTAACACTAGAACATTCAGCTGGATTCTTGTACCGTGTAAAATGACCACCTACTCTTGAGAGTTTTAGGTGCTAGACGAGGCACATAAAAATAGAAACATAGAATGGCTTTTTATATCACGTCATATAACACTTGGTAACACTCAAAATTAGTGTTTCAAAATTGTTTAAATTTGAATACTGGACATTATTGAAAACAGAGATTTGTTAAAACCTTGGAGTACCCAGTTATCAAGATATTAAAATAAAATCCCAAGCCACTGTAAGAATAAAAAGTTATGTGAAATCCAATCTACTTGCAGTACTAGATTTTTAATATTGTTAAAGAATTATTTCATCTACACGATTGTATTTCTGGCAAATTTCATGACCCGTCCATCTGGATAACTATATCACATGCATCTACAAGACATGGCAATGTAGGTCTCCGGTTTAACCATCTTTTCTATACGCGTGAAAGCAATCAATGAATCCAGCGACTTACTGAAATGCAACCGTGCAAGTTTCCAAACAGCAACAATTGACCTCTTTACTTGAAAACACGAAAAGTTTCTGTTTTATTGGAAATCAAAGCCAACATCTAACCACGCCTAACAATCATTCAAGGGAAGGAAAGGGAAAGTTTTTTAGGACACACCTTTCTAGGTAAAGGATCTATAAACCATGTTTGATCAATGCTAAATAGCATTTCCTTGCGAGCAATACGGACTTCTCAATACGGACTTCTCATCAAAGCAAACAACTAAGCACCAAAAATCTTAATTGCAATCCAGCAATTCACTTATAAGCCATGTCCTATGAAAATTTGCTTGAATTGATAAAATTACTCTATAAATATGTTTCACAGCTACAGCCCAACAAAACAGGGAGCCAGCAGGGCTCAACCTTAACCTAGGAAATTCATAATCACCAAATGGAGCACCAAGTTGCAGAGAACAAAATCAGCAAACGCACGCTCTGGTGGTAAATCCTGTAATTGGTTGAAAGAAACATCAACTATTTGTAATACAAAAATAGGGATTGCTATCAACACTCACTTCAATAGTTGCTTTTAAACATTCAATTAAACTACCCACATAATGACTCCTTGTTTCACTCAAGCTGATAACTGCCTTTAGAAAGTTTAGGCCAAATGCCGAATCAACTTTCAGTTTGTCTCTTTACCAAATAAGTACCAAATAAGTGACCAGTTATCGGTTGGAGTGAGACAAATGGTTCTGACTAGACACCTTAAGCGCCCAAGTGTTTAAATGCAAGTTTCAATGAGTTCAATACCACAACTCTACAAAACTTTAATAAAAAGATTAAAGATGTCAATTCAATTTATTCCTCCACTCCCTCTTGGGGGTTGGGGGTGGTTTTAGTTTTTTCCTCCATTTTCTCAATAACTACCATAAGATGAAAAATTAACAGAATAGTCTTACCTTGAATTCCTTGTTTTCCTTGTTCACTTGGATACGGAGACAAACTGTGACAAGTGAAACAAATTAATCTCTCTATTGTGAATTTTAGCAGCTGTTATCTCGCTAAACAATAACTACTTACCAGCAAGGACTGCAGTCCCTACACAAGAAAGTACACCAGAAAGAAAAGAGTTGAATGGAAATGACCCAACAATGGCCATGTAAACTACCTGTTGATCACCAAAACAAGTTAAGCAAAGCTGGACAGCATAACTAACCAAACTTACATTGAACAAATCATGCAAGAGGATTATAAGGGAGGGGGGGGATAAGTTTGAGATGGCTTGAAATATGTGCTTGGCACAACAGATAAATTCTATATAAAATTACATCCTGAAATGGTCATTGAGTGTTACCCTTTGAATTCAAACAAGAATGCATCTTTGATGGTCAAAAACATGAGTAATTCTAGAAAGAGAAACTGGATTAGAGTACTTAAGCTATTCTAACTCAACAAGAAGAAGAAAAACATTCACAAAAGGGAGAAAAGGCATTAAAAATGCAGAAACAGCAAGTTCTGAAATTGCAGCACCTCCTCCAGGTAAATAATGCAGCAAAGGAAGAAGAAACTGGCAAATGAAGCTTTTGGAAGGCAGAGACCAGAGGAAAGGTGTGAGATTAGCATAGATGATCTTTACACACTATTGTCCTTGTAAGTTCTTACTATTATAATATTTCCACGTATCAGTATGCACTGTAAATCTAATCGCAAATGTATATTCCAAGACACCCACCATTGAAAGGAACTTTAATGCTTTTTGTTGGGTGTATATAAAGCTTAAGGTGCATATAGAGCACAGCCATAGTATATAAAATCTGGTTGATGTGCCAGCTTATTTGAAAGATTAGAAATCTATCCATGATTTTTTGAACATAAAACTGCCTTTGGTTGTTACCCCCTTTTTTTTTTTTTTGCTCAATAATTACAGGTAGGTACGAACTTTTGTGCTCCTTTTTATCTCCTTCTCTTCACTCCTAAGGCTTCTTTATCCACCATCAATAAGTTCCCTATCATTCTTAAAAAGAAAAAAATATTCCAATACCAATCCTTATGCCAAAGGACATGTTGCTAAAT
Organism: Populus trichocarpa; assembly: GCF_000002775.5. Classification (NCBI taxonomy): domain Eukaryota; kingdom Viridiplantae; phylum Streptophyta; class Magnoliopsida; order Malpighiales; family Salicaceae; genus Populus; species Populus trichocarpa. Next base: position 12,289,446 of record NC_037287.2, on the reverse strand, counting down.
CCTGCTTTTATTTGAATCTAAAATGAGCCCTTTAAAAGAGATGAATGACTGTTGCATCCGGGATTCATCAAATATGTCACAGGGCTCATCAGTTCTCCTTCTTGTTTTATTCATTATTGTTTGGACCTTGAGACTCATTGGTTTTTAGGCAATTTCTGAACTTGTTGGTGTGGTGGTTAGTACCCCAACAAAATGAAAATAATGTCCTAAAGCTCTGAAAATACACCAGTGAGTAAACAAATGCTTAAGACTTTCTTCCTCCCCCTGTCCCATGATGCATCCATTTATTCCCTCCAACTATGCAAAGATAAGGTAGAACTCAAGGATGTGTGCCAAATGAAAAAAGTGACGCCATGTGTAGCAGAAATTTATATCAGCACACAAGACAGCTCCAATGACCAATACGAGGAACAAAATAGAGAGAACATTATCAACATGACTCTGGACAATAGTGACCTAAATCATTAAATTTTTTTGGCCCTCCAAGTTCTTCTCCCTCATTTATTTTTCCAGAACCGGACCCTTAACTTTATAGAAGTAAGAAAATCAAGATGCACGAGTTCACACAATCAGGTAATACAATCAGAAAAAGAAACGCACATGACTGACTGATACCTCAGTTAATGGAACATTTCATCTACCGACATTTTACCTCACAATCATAGTTGTTTTATTATTACTTGATTCTAATAAACCTCTAAATTTGCCTGAATCTGACATTATTCTTTATCATGTTCATCTTCCACTGATCCAATCGAACCCATCACAGATCCAATTCCTAACATTACTATCTCATCGAAAAAATAAACCGATCCTTCAAATCTCAAAAATCACCGCATCAGAATCGAAGTAAAATAACAGATCAATAATAACAATAAAAAAAAAGTTATAGGAAAGCTGTACCTGAATTATAGCAGTGAAAACTGCAAAAACCACATACAGATCGATAATCTGGACACCAAAAATAACTCAATTTTAGAGCTTCATCATCAAAAATTGAGGAAATAAAAGATAAAGAGAGCGAGAGAGAGACCTTGAGGCTAGTAGGAGTGGCAGTATACGCAGAACGAAGGGATTGGAAGAGAGCTTGAGCGTCTCTGCTGGTCGTTCTCGCCATTATCAACACTAACTAGCGCAAAGCTTCCAACTTTTTCTTTGTTTTTATCGGAGGTGGAGTCTATGCAGGGAATTGCCCTAAGAAGTCAATTTTAGGGATTGCTAATTGGAAGGACCAAACCGACGCCGTTACGAGCCGAAAGAGGCTAGGTGGACAGTGAATGCATCATAAGGGCAGTCATGTAATTTTACAACCGTTAAACGTGTGTGTCCACGTCACATGTGAATTGTTGTTCTGCTGGTTCAAGCCAGTTTCACGAGAACTCCATTAAAATAAAAAAAGCTAAAAGCTATCAACCGCGGATATATACTCAAAACATGTGATTTCTTTATCCGTCTTAGAGTGTGTTTGGTATTGCGGTAGCTATTGTAATTATGATTTGAAAAAAGTTGTTTTATAAAAAGTACTTTTAGTTGTGGTTCGTTTGAAAAAATAGGTGTTTGGTTAAAATTGTGGTTGAAATTGAGGTTGAAGAAAAAGTAGTTTAATGTGTTTGGTTAAGAATGTTTTTGAAATTGAGGTTATAAAATAATTTTAAAAAATATATATTAATATTGATGGTTTTTAATTTAAATATTGTGGATTTAACTATTGCGGTAACATCATGAAATAAATCATACTTTATATAAAAAAAATTTATTATTCTATTAAACTATCTACAATTCCATTACGTACAAAATTCATCCGACAAGAACTACAGTTTTCATAATTTTTTAGCGTGTAATAAAATTAGATAAAATATTATCATGTATAAAATTCACTCCAAACTAGTTTTTTTTTTAAAAAAAATTTTAAAAATATTAACAAAAACAAAACTTAACATACTAATAAAAAAAAAAAAAAAAGAGTGTCCACGCAATGCAAGTGAACAGTGCATCACTTGCACTGTTCATGCTAATTGCACTGTTCATTGAACAGTGCAATTAACATAAACAGTGAAAAAAAAGTATGAAATGGCTGCTTTTCCTTTCCTATGTTGCTAACGCAGAAATTCAGTGGGCCCCAGTGAACAGTAAATCAATTTTTTCCTTAACCAAACAGCTGCGAACTGCGTTTTAAATAAAACGCAGCCGCAGCCGCAGAGCCAAACAGGCTCTTAGAGGGTGTTTGGGTTGGAGATGTGGTGGCTTTTTTTAAAAAATACAATATATTTTAAATACAAACCATATTTAACCATACCTTCAAAAGCTATAAAAACATGTTTTTTACTAAAAAAAAACACAAGCTACCTCTTCTCCAAACACTCTCTTAACAAAATCAGTAAGGCATGGTTAGGGGTAGTTTTGTCTTTTCAAAAAAATTCATTGGGCATTTCCAAATTAATTAGGGGCAAATGGTCTACACAACTTTTTTTTCACGCTAAAATGATTTTGTTACCTGAAAGCAAAATAAAATATATCTTTTTACTTGGGGATATTTTTGTTTTTTATTAGTTTTATTTGCACAATAAATTATCAAAATTACCTCTGGAAGCTAAAAAACAGTTGACATGAAGAGGTATTTGTGTATTTTTATTCTGGTTATTTTATAATAATCAATTTTATATAGAGGTTGATATATTTTTTTACCAAATATATAATACTATTTACATAATTAATAGAGAGGCGCATGAGAGCTCTAGAAAAATCATAGCGGCACATAGTGATTTTTGTGGTTAAATGGTGGCTTTCAAGGTAGTGATAGAATCCTCTCGGTAAATCCTAACTTCTTAAATTGTATGTGTGGTTTCATTTTATTTTTTTCTCTTTTAACCTTGAAAATACTCAATATAACCCTTTAGTTAGTTTTTTTTCAAATTTAGTTTCTATTTTTTATTAGTATTTATCTTATTTGAAATATTTTATAAAATTAATTATTTTTTTAATTTCATCCCTTATGGGTTTTCTCATCTGTAAAATCTAATTCTCATTTTTTAATTGTTATTTTTTTATTTAAGATGGTTTGTAAAATTATTTTTTGTTACAAGATCATCCTAGATTTTTTTCTATAGAATTTAATCCTTATTTTTTTATTGTTGTTTTTTACCTTGATTTTCTCATGGTTTTTTTTATTGATTTTTTTTTATAATTTCATTCTTCAACTTTAAATTTATCAAGTGTTGAGATTCTTAATTGAGCTCAGGTCTAGAGCTTAATGGATTGCAGGTTTAAGAGATTAATCCGAATTTAGAAGGTTTCTCAGCATTTACTTTGTTTTTTTTTATCTTTTTTAATCTTATTTTTTCAATTTTATCCTCTAATATTTTTTTCATTTCTACAGGATTTTTCAATCACATTAAGATTAACACAACTCTTTGTTAGATCGAACTTTTTTAAAAAGAACTTTATTTTTTAAAAATAAATTAAATTATTTTATCTCATCCTTCAGCATTGACTGGTCTGATATTCTCAATTTTTTTTATCTTTGTTAAATTATTTTAGATCCTGCTTTTTAAAAAGAAATTTTGTTTTTTAATTAATTTAATTTAATTTATTTCATCATTCAATAATAAATTGGTTGGGCATTGAGCTTATTTGTTCAGCTCCGTTATGGGGTTGAACAAATTGCACTTTGAGAGATCAACCTAGGTTTAGAGAGGTTATCTTGGGTTTGCTCTTTTTTTTTTGTAACATCCTTAAATATCTCCTTGGATTATTTTTTTCACTTCCTATGGGATTTTCCATTTGTTTTGAAAAAAATACTAGTTACCTTAGGCTTTTTTTTCAGTCTTTGTTGAATTTAACTTTTTTAAAAGGATTTTTATTTTTTAATAAATTAATTCAATTGATTAAATACAAACATGAGATACTCGCTTTATGCTATTATTTTTTTGTTTACTTTTCGAGATCATTCTATGAATGCAGGTACTCTCATTGAATTACATGAATCTTAAATTTTTCTTACTTCTTTGAAAATATTGATGTCACATGAATATCTTTTTTTATGTTATGAAAAAAAATGGCCTAGCACACAGTATAACGTGAGCCATCTAACTAGTTAAAAACAAAAGGTAAAAGGGCTGAGTATTTCATTGTGGATTGAGACAATAAAATAACTATTTTGTCATTTTCAAACAAAATCAATCAATTAGGTGTTGAAAGTAATACAATATTTTCCATGTGATCCATTAGTCGTTATCATATTAATTGGAGCGAATTGGTCTTTTCATGATTTTTCAGCATAATAAAATTACTTAATTACCCTTAAAAAAAACTTAAGCTGACTTTTAGGGGCTTTTTCGTCTTTTCATTTTTTATGTATAGTAAAATAACTGAATTACCCTTAAAATAAAAAATTATTAAGCCAGCATCTAGGGGCTTTTTTGTGTTTTCAACTTGGTTTTTGGTTATAATCAAGTTCACGGAGGGTTAATTTGGTATTTTAATAAATATAAAATATTATTTAAAAAGGAAAAGTGGTTTGTGTGTGCATTGCGTGTGCCAGTGGGTGAGAGACACCCATGCTGTTCAGACAAAATATGTGAGGTGTCGTCCAAAGACAGAACGGTGGCTTTCTAGGTGGTGTTCAAATCGTCTCAACAACCCCTCCATACCTGGATGGTGCATATCACAAAAATAACTTTAATGTGACAATGGTAACGTTTTTTTTTTTTACTTCTTCTCTCTTCTCCTTGATTCCGACGCCTTACCCTTCAATTTTTCAAAACAACCATTCAATTTATTTTTTCTTATGATTTGGGTCATATTCTTTTGATTACTATTTATTTTATTTGAAATAATTTATAAGATTAGAATTTTATTTCAATTTCATCCTCCTTCAATTATTCTCATCTATTATATTTCATTCTTATTTTTTTTATTATTATGTATCTCTACATTCACAAATTCTTTGTGTAAATCAAAAGGACTAACTTCTCCATCAATCACATAACAAGCATCATAAACCCATAATGAGAACTAATCTCTCCACCAATGATATTCATTTTTCTTCACCCACCATGAAGTTGTTCTTCGTCATTGCTTCAATTATCGGAACTCCTTGCACCACAAAGTATCTACAACAACACCACCCTTGATGCTTTGTCAGAGTAAATTGATATAATTAATATCTATAAATATCTTTGATCATATTCAAGTCCATTCAAGAGCTTCTTACTAGTTAATTCACACACACCATGCTATCTTCATTCTATTTCTCTTTCTGGTATAATATTTCTCCTCCAATATTTAATGAATTAAGCGTCATAGGGCTCCATGTTCCAACATGAAACTTGTTTTGCAGGAACAAATGAGCCCAGAGACAAAGCCTATATCAGTCTTACACACTTCGCCCAATACGTAGCTATGAAACCCCTAATTCAATCCTAAAGTTTACACGACTTCATTAGGGTATATTAAAAATGACGATGTTTTTTTAGCCTTCTCCACCATTCCCAACCACCATTCCCAAACTTGGCTCTTTCTCTTCCTCTTCCTCTTTTTTTTCTCGAGCTCTGCTAAATTCGCTCTCTCTTGACCACCTGTAATCCCACGCTTGATTTTTTTCTTTTTCTTTTTTGTATTGGTTAAATTTTGAAATGAAATTAGCTTGCTTTTGATTTTGATTTTGATTTTACTCCATCAGTGTGCGTATGTTTGGCGTAAAATGAAACTATGCAGAAAAGGGGGTGGGTGGTAAAAGATGACTTAAGACCCACAACAATTGATGTTGTAATTGTTCTTTATTTGTTTTTAGCTCACAATTTTGGTCTCTTTAACTTGAAAGAAGAAATATTTTTTGGATTGAGATAATTATTTCATGTATCGGATTTTTAATGACAAAACAATTATGTATTAAAAGAACTTTCACTTTATAATATATATATATATATATATATATATATATATATATATATATATATTAAAGCATAATATAAAATCATGCTTAAAACTATATTTTTGAAACCCGGCCTGGCCCGGCGGGTCGACCCGGGCTTGAGATCGGGCCGGGTCTAAGTAAAAAACAGTCAGGGATTTGACCCAGTGAAACCCGGTCGGCCCGGTGGGCGACCCGGAACCCGATCAACCCAGGTAAACCTGGCTGAGACCCGGCTTTAATTTTTTTTTAATATATATGCGAGAAACGGCGTCGTTTTGGCCTTTTACATTTAAAAGGCCAAAACATGAAGAACTGAAGACAGAACAAGCAAAAGACCTAATTAAAGAAATTTCAAAAGCTCTTTCAAGGTACACTGAAATGATCGACGATATTATCAGGACACAAGCTAAAACATTGCAACAAGGGAGTGAGCTAACTCGAGTGAGGCTCAAAGAAATGGACCTGCCAGATTCAATTCTTTCTTTGGAAGAACTTTACGCTTCCAACAGATCTTAAAAAAGATGTGGAAGCAGTGTAGATTAGTGGGGGTGCAGCCGACCTTGAAACTGAGTTACAGCAACTTATGGATTTGAGGAGAGTAAACCAAGAATTGTTGGTTCAGACCGAGGAACTTTTGCAGAATGAAGCAACGGAAGATGCCCAATTTAGATCTTTGAAGAATAGAGATGCTCTATTTTATGGAGGAATCTTATTTCTGTTTTGCTTTCATCAGATAGAATCTGCACTTCCAACTTTAGCTAGGCTGATAATGTCTTCGGATGCTAATGAAGATGCTATAGTGAGGGCCTTGAAGTAAAGCTTGGTATGTATCTTCTTTCTAAACCTTTTGTTTTTCAAAATAATTTGGTGTTGCATTGTTGAGTTGACATTTCCTTTTCCCCGATGAACTCAACCTTGCCTCTCTAAAACACTTTCCTGAAAACTAAACCAAATTTTTCTTTGACTGGAAAGTGTTTTCCGTTGACCGGAAAGTGTTTTCGTTGACCGGAAAGTGTTTTTCGTTGACCAACTTTCCTAATGGCAAACAAACACGGGAAAGTTTGGAAAGTGGTTTCCCGAAAAGTGAATTTCGAGAAACAAACATGGCCTAACAATGAAAATAAGTAGAAAAATGAATTGAATGCTTTTTTGTTACTGCATATTCTTTCTCTTATTGTTTTTCTTTTTTACTCCTCATCCATAGATTATGTTATGGTTGGTTTCCCTTGACATTTCTTGAGTAGGTCTTGGTAATCTTGAGTGGGTTTATATAAATGTTGCTTTTCTATTGTTGGTTTTTTTTTGGGTTGACCCGGGTCAACCTATCTGACCCGTGACCCGATCATTAGACCGGATCGACCACCGGGTTGGGTTTAAAAACTATACTTGAAACCTCACCTAATTAAGCTTTTGTTAGTAATATTCTTGGTTTCTATTAAAAATAAATCCATCTGCCGCAAAAATTACAAACAAATTCCCTATAATTGGCATGGATAGCTTAATTGTAATTAAATGCTCAATTTTCTTCCACAAGCTTAACGGGCTGCGAATATGCAAGCTCAAGTGAATATACAGACACTTCCGACAGATTTCCAGTAGATGACAAAGGATTACATGGGGAGATTTCTGTTTCGTTATAATTTCCTTCCTCACTTGACTGAAAATCAACTCCCGAGGATCTCTCTGAAAAGGAGAGATGTAGTCACACCAGATGAAAGCACAGTTCCTGATTAGGTCGTACCATAATATTTTGGTCCATAAATGAATATTACGGGATTTGGGTTTTATTTTTAATATTTTGTTGGAATATTTATGCTGGTTTCTTAGCAGGTTAGATGCACCAGACCGATCCAAGGCTCGATTCATATGTCAAACTAGACAGTGAAGTCGGGTTCTTATAACAGTGATTTTGGATGCTCAGAGTGGAAATCTTTCTAGCGAGAGTTTCTTTCAAGCAACCATAATAGTGAATCTCCATGCGAGGGGACACCCTCAAATGGTAGTTTAGCCATACAATTTTAACTGGAAGTGATGAGCACTGCTGCAAAGTGATATGAGAACCACACCTTATGCAATAACTGTAGCAATAATTAACACGAAAATTGCTTCTCTTGAGCTCGATCATGCCGCTAACTATTAATCAGTGATGCATCAGAATCTACACTAAAGAATCACAAATTTGTGCTCCATAATGAAACAAAATGTTGTTGCAAAACCACTCTCCCTCTGCTCTGCGTAGATAAAGAATGCCTAGCCATGCCGCCGTCCGTCTCTTTGCAATAGATCGCTCCCTAAGATATCCACGTCATGCAGAGTTTTCATCAAGTTTAGAGACATAACATTGTATAATCATTGGTCACAACTCACAATCAATCGAAGTTTAGGAAACATAAAAACAAACTCCTGGCACAGTAAAGTATTCTCCTTTACAAAATGATGCACAACTTTCATGTAACTGATCCACCTATGGTATATGGTACGCAATTGCTTCTCTCAGTTCTTTCTTTCTACATCTTTTTTTATTTATTTTATTTTTTTGGATTCAAAGAAACCCTACCCTCTGGAAAACGCACTTTGTGGATCCAGGTCAGCGAGTAAAACCACAGCCGTCCCAGACTCTTACAAGAAGTGCATGCCCTGACTCGAACTCGAAATAAGTTGTACAAATTTCAAGCTTTTTACCGTCACGCCACGTCCCTTGTACCTTTCTTTCTACATCTTCACATAGCAAGACAAGAATTGAAGACCTGCGTAATTAACTCGATTAATACTAGAAAAGTAACCAGCGCAGCTCTATTTTACAGCCTTAAACCACTTGAAAACTGGGAAGCAAGAATGGTTTTCTAGACTAATGAATTATTACATAATTTGTCATCATGCTCGGTGGTCCAATTACTTGATACAAAAATCATAATTGACATTCCATTTCAATCCTAGCCACTTAATACTGTTATATTATCTACAGAGCTCTGATTAAATTCCAAAACCTTTTTTTCCTTGATCTCTATTTTTATTTTTTTAAAAGATTTCATGACCTATTTAGAGGTATTATAAACCTCTAGTGAGACAAACTTTATTAGTTTTATTTTTAGATAAAAATTTGAAGTTACAGGAAATCTTTAAAACAACTAAAAATTCAAAAAAAAATCTAAATTAAACAATAAATTAAAAAAAAACCTAGAAAAAATAACAAAATTAACTTAAACAGTAATTTTTTGGTCTAATTTCGAGAGATCCAACATTAACATAATAGCTCCTCATAATATTTTTTTTTATGTTTTCATATTATTTTGATGTGCTGATGTCAAAAATAATTTTTAAAAAATAAAAAATATATATTATTTTAATGTATTTTGAAATGAAAAGCACTTTAAAAAGCAATTACTACCACACTCCCAAACACACTGAGAGGAACCGTTTGGATGTGCCAAAGACAGAAATAGGATCCACAGCAAAAAAAAAAATGCTGGAAAACACTGCGGCATGTCAATTCCGGTATTGCTATTAGGTTTGTTTGAGAACTAAATAGGTGGCCGGTTTAAAAAAAAAATTGATATAAAAAATATTATTCAAGCGACATCAATAATTTCAAATAAGTATGAAAAATATAAGATTTAGATAATTAATTGGGTTAATATACTCAATTAATTTAATGATATAATTTTAAAAATATATTGATAATAAATAAAACGATAAAAAACACAATAATTAACTATAAAAAATGAGACAACAATATTATCTTTGTGGAGAAAAAAAAAATAGCTCATAGACTCACTGTCTCTCCACCATGGACACCGCCATGCAACTAAAATAACTTACTAAGATAATTTTAATACCATTATAAAAGGCTATACAATAACTCTAAAAGAAATCGCACGAGTCATCAAAATCAAGAACTAGAAAGTAAACCAAATAAAATGTTATGAAGTAATCATTTTATGCTTATATTTAATCAAATAATATAATTTAATTCAAAAATATAATTTTTTTAAAAATACTAAATTTAAAAAAGAATAAAAAATAACAAAACCCAAGATAATTCAAGTCATTTTTAAAATCAATAAATAATCCTACAGAATGCAAATAAAAAAATAATGAAGCACAATTTATAATTAAATAAATATTAAAATGATGAAAATTAAAGAGATTTTGCTTTTAAATATAATTTAATCATTTTACTGTTTTTTAAAAAGCAAAAATACAAAAAAAAAGAACTCTTATTTGTTTAGTTCAAAATAATTTAAATAATTTGATAAAATCTGTCTTTAAAATAATTTAGTTATTTCAAATACCAATTCTCTGATTAACATAATAATGATAAATAAATACTATAGAAAAAACCATATTATCTCCAATAAGAAGTTAGTTGATTTTACTTGAGAACAGCAAAATAATCATATTACATCCTATTGCTATTCACTAATCCTTTTATTTTTTTAAAAAATAAAAATTAAAGGGGAACCCGTCTAGTACAAGAGAATATTTTATCTTGAGATTCGGGAGTATTGTTGCAATTTTGTAATAAAATCATACCTTCATGGTTACCTTGGATAAGAATTGAGAATGGGGAAACCTGTGGTGTACAACAAGTGCAGTTTGGTAATAAAATAATTCTTCCATGGTTATTTTCCCGTCGTGAATATTAACTGTAATTTCAATTTTCGATTCCAAAATTTACTGTGCTTCCAAGATCAGACACACAGACATGCAAGCTCTTGCTTCGTTTGGTCCACGTTTGTTGTAATGTCTCTTTGCTGTTCTCTGCTGAGCAAAATATAAAGTAGTGCCATTGACTGAACCAGCCTAAAGTACCGAGTAAAGCAAGCGCAGAATGGCATACGACTTCATCATGACTAGCTTGCAAATGATGAATTCCGCATGAATGTCATCTCATCAAATGTGAATACCTCGAGAAGTCGAGGAAACCAAAGGAGATTTCAACCCATGCGCCTCTGCAAGGGGCAAACTCAGAAATGTTCAACCCTCCTACACACTTTCATTTGGCCATTCTTGTTGAAAGAAGTTGCAGGTTTTATTTACTTGCTGATGGAGTTCATTGAAGGAATTCCTGCTCGCACAGCTCCCCTTTCCTCTATGCATAACCAACAGTTAAGGAGGCATATCGTGCTTTGATACTCAGCTAACACCAACCAACCAACAAGTTCATTGTCCCTCTTCTTTTCATGGGACTCTCAATTAGACAAGACTAGACGATTTCAAATAGGCAAGCAACAGCCTTAAAGTTTATTAACCAAGCTGTTCAAGATTTAGACAGTTTCTTCTAACACTTGCTTCTCTTGAGAAGTAGCTTCTAACCACCAATTAATAGACAAACGCTCAATGAAGCCTCAGGAACTCCACAGGTCAAACAATCCAAAAGTTTATTAACCAAGCTGGGGCATGATCATCAATACAGGACACATAAGTAGCAGAGTCAACTCACAGACAATTCCATCACTAATAAATAAGGCAACTAAGAAATAACCTAACAGTTTCAAGATAACTAAGACCTACAACTCTTGACAGGATATTCACTTCATGTCGACACATTCTACCAACAAGCATCAAACAAACTTCACCTCAGTTTCCAACAAACAGAAGCATTAAGGCGTTTTGGTCTCTCAAAGCCCAGCTGAGCCTTCTGCAGTTGGTTTAGACACAGGTACCTCACCCTTAGATGGCAACTGCATGGACCCAGAAAAGCTGTGTCAGGACAGTAAATTTTGACAAACAGCAGATTTTGGAAGAAAGATAGATCCAGCAAATAGGTATAACCAAAATTTATTTTCTGTATGAATTGCCAATATAATATTGCATGGCGAGGATAGCTTCTCATCCACATTCTTCTTCTTTAGTTTTTTAATCTACCTTCTGAGCTTCCACATTTTTTTTCTGCCATGAAATGGTACTGCAGACACTGGTCAGTATTATACACTTGGTATGCAACCTAAGGCAGTTTAAGTTACTGATTGAAGATGAAAGCAATTCTGTTTCACAACCCAAAACACAGCAACATAGAGAAACTGAAGATGAAGTATATAAACAGTGCTATACTCGTCATAGCAGTCTGTTTCAAAAAGACATGTAGGGGAAGAATAGCTTATAAAAAGACTTAGGTTCATGAACTCTGGTATGTTCCAATAATACCAAAACCACATTCAGACCATAAAACTAAAATTCTTACAGAAGCAGCAAAATCTAGACATTCCTATAACTAAAAAAAGAAAAGTGGCATTGGGACAAAATAAATAAAGGGAGTGGAATCAGTCTGTTGTATGTTCATCGGTTACAAAAGTACAATGAACCTATTGATGAATAAACTGCATCAATATAAATTCTATATTTTAGTGGTAAATAGTTATTAGGAGCACTCTTCAAATATATGCCCCTGGACAAACTATTAACGAATTTTCAGACAAGCAAGTTAAGGTGCACCCAAAATCATAACACTAGAAGACTACCACTGGATGTCCCAATTTAAGGCATAACACAAATCATAATATACCTTGCATTGAAGACTTGTAATTGTTGACTTCAGTAAAGCATCCCCAACAATCAACCTCAACTTCTTGACAAAATCCTCCCTGTTTACCTTCTTCTCCTGATAAAATAAACAAAAGGGTGATCAAATATATCATGAGAAACATTTGAATTAGAATGAAAGATAATAAAAGATCTTGCCATTTTACATACCCTGAACAGTTCATAATTGTTAGTTATGAGTTCCATGTCTTTGCTAGGAACTTTATTTGAAATTGCAGCAAACAACATAGGAAAAGGCATCCATGGAGATTTCGGAGCTCTGGTACTGCTTGAACTCAGACTTGGTGATTTTCCAAGAGATCTCCCAGAACCCAAAACTGGTTGAATTTTGCTTCCCTTGAAGATAACAAATGCTAACAGTTTAGTAGCTCAGGCACAGTTACGAACATCAGAAGCTAAACGAAACTAGTCAACAATACAAAATAGGCAATCTTGTCAAATGAGACATAATGACTTCCAGGCAACCATAACCATAAGCATATGCTCTAGGCACATGCCAGTGAAAGGAACTGTTCAATTGTCTTTTAATGTTTAAACAATCCATCTATTATTCTAGCTTGTACAGTTCAAAAGCAATGCTTGGCAACAGATGCTGTTTGTTTCAAAACTTTTCATTCTGCGGGCAGATCTATCTTTTAGACAGAATAAGACTCGTGAGTAATAAATCCAACAATTCAACTTTCATTTCATATTTTGTGCTTTCTTAAAGCACAAGTTGTCTTCAGTCTAAAAGGGACCATACTTCGCAGGCAAATGAAGAAACATGCATCTCCCCAAACAGTACAAGCAAAACCAACATTAATTTTTTCACCCGCTATATATTGCATGACAAACAACACACATAGCACAAGTAAAACCAACATTAAATTTTTCACCTGCTATATATTGCAGCACAAGCAAAACCAAACTTAAATTCTACATCCTGCTATATATTGCATAACAAACAATGGATAACAATCCTGACAAATATACAGAGAGAAAAATAGTTGCCATACCATATCAGCAGTTGGGGACTCATTAAGATCAACTGCAGAGGACTCAACTGGTAAGTTCAAATCAACTGCAGAGGACTCGACTGGTAAACGTCCCTGACCTCCATGAGAAGTGGTCACCCCTGAAACGGTATGCTTACTCTCACTAGCAACCAGAAACCCTGCAGAAAGAAAACAAAATACTACAGCAAAGTACAAAAGAAGTTCCAAAAAGAAAATTAGAGGTACTCATACAGCATCTGCAGAAGACACCGCTGACAAAGTCATTGAATCAATGGTTGAGGTGCTGATTGATCTCTTGAATGTAATAGAACACAACCAAAAGGAGATTTCCCCATCATGGATGAAACTTTTATCTTAAAACTACCATCCTTATAAATTTCAGCATCCAAGGAGGTTGGACTTTTGAATTGATACCTGTGCCCAACCATCAGAATTCATTGGCCGTGCTCCATCCAACAAATCACTAATGATCGAGGAGCACAAATCCAACACGAGCAAAGATTTCATTCCAATCCTAAAAGACAAATTCATACATGCACATATGTGTATATATATACATATATGTATGTGTGTATATATACATATATGTATGTGTATATATATATATGTCATACATGCATTTGTGTGCATGTTTAAATAATTCATGCCAAAACTAACACCTCTAGAAGAAGTAACATATCACCTTCAGTGGTGGAAGAAATCTTGAAACTAACAACGAACTCCGGATAAATGTGGGTGTTCATATTCATATTCCAGACTATATACTCTCTTGGACTTTCAAGATCATCCACTCCACTATCAAAATTTTCACTACTAGGATGGAACTGCCGACTCCCAGAGTGAAGAAGCTCCATGTTTCCCATTATTACACGACAAAATACCAGGTGTCGTTCTCCATTTTCGTCAACATCACAATACTTGACACTGTAAACAAACCAAAAGTTGAATCCTCCACAACAGCACAGTATTTAAAGGAAAAAGGAAAAAGAAAAAAGAAGAAAAACAAAGTTAAAACCAGTTATATAAGAAAACTATCACAGAAAACGCATCATATGCATTTCTGAAGGCAGGTGATCCGTGGCACAGGCAGCAAAACACGGAAAGCTTTTTTCAGTAATTCTTAATACAAAAGGTTGAAAGAAAATTTTCAAGGTTAACAAATCACATTGATCCAGATTAAATTGTTCAAAGACTTGAACTCTTCATTTGAGGATTTTTTAAGAGGACACAAACACAAACCAGGAAATCTCACACTAATATAATAGATGGTAGATATGTGAAAAAAAGAGCTGAAATAGCCGCCACCGTGACAGTGATATGAATAGTAAACAGATTGTTTCTGTGAAATAAATTAAGTTTTTTTAAAATAAATTAAGTTTTTTTAAAATAAAAATATCATGCAGATCTTCATGAGAAGCCTCAAAAGTGTAGCTTATCAGTCAATTGCTCATGTTACCAAATTCAACAGTGAGAATTGATAGGCAGCTCCTGAGAACAGACCTATAAGTAATTTTGCTAAATCTAACAAGACAACCAAATTGAAAATAATAGGATTACACACAACTTCATAGTATTATTAGACAAGCATGGCATAGAAAGATTAGCAATCTCCAAATTAACTTTTCAAAACCAGACTGACAAGAAAAGGGGATTCTTCTTTAAAGACGAGGATGACAATTTTCTAGCCAGTCTAGGGCTACTGTCTTAGAGTAAATGAACATTTTACCTTGAGAAAAACATGATATACTGCAGTTATTGCTAGACTATGACTGACAATTTCCACTTTAGACAAAACAGGAAAAACATCCAACCTGGTGTGACAACAGTTCGCTGCAGAAAGATGAACACCAATGCCATGTTTGGAATTTGTTGTGCATGGACCACAATGTCCAAGTCCATACGACATGATTGTGGAGAGTGCTCCTTTGGAAGAAGCAAGCCAGGCATATCGAACATTTGCATCTCCACGATATTTCTCTGTTAGTGCAATCTGCTTCAGGAAAAGCTCAAATCGAGCTTGCATCGAAGTACTAGAGCAGCGATAAATATCTACAATGTCTGCACCACCAAAAGGTTTCATAACTGTAACAAACAACTTCTTTACAGTATCAGAATCCAACATTTGCTTAAAAGACTCGGTGACTAAATTTGCTTCAATCTGTTGATTTTCCTCCATATCTTCATCAATTTTTTCACCAGGTTTCCTGTTGCAACTATCCTCCACTTCTACATGATAGTGGTCACTCATAGGCTTTTGACCAATTTGGATATGCTTGACAAGAGCATTTGACTCTCCACTATACTCCTTCAATTTTGATTGATTCCCTCCATTTATATCAATTTCAAGCTGCAGCTTGATCTCATGGGGCCCAAGAGGCTCCCTGAAAATGGGCCCTTGATCTTTCACACAATCATGCTGGCAGCAAAGATACGGTTCATCTTCATCAGCATAGCTTTCTGGAAAGAAGCAGCTACCTGCTTCATCAATCCAGGCAATTGGTTGCTGAATACCTGTCTTCATGTCCAGACGCAACATGTGCAAGAAGTCAATCACATAGCAGCGCCCCTCCAACTCAACCTCAACAAATGCCTTCTTCCCTTGAAAATCCTTCCTAATCAAAGCGACAAGATCCTTTGGGAAATCAATCCATTCCCCTTTCTGATAACACATCAGACGCTGTGGCATCCCAGTCCTCATAAAATTTGAATAGGACCGGAGTAAAGATCGTCTAGAATGATGCCCACAGCTCACAGGCTTGCTTTGGCTTCCATCCAATTTCCTGCGCTTCCCTAGCTTATGACTTGAAATCAGAGTGAGCCACTCAGGCAACACCATGCGGGACGCTCGCTTTCTCTTAACTCCAGGCATAACTCTACGACTACTATCCAACACCTTGGTGATCCTAGCTTCCATTTCTACCAACTAGATTAATCCTTATCAAGAAGTCTAAATCTAAAAGTTCAAAACTAAAAAGAAGTAACAAATCTAGCCTTTAACCATTTTCAAAGACACAGTGCCATTGAAGATGACTGGCAAATCCTGGATAACAAACACTTGTCAGGAAATTTGATCACATATAAAATGAATGCATATGGCATCAAAATATACACAAAAGGCTACAGATCAACAAATATATTCAAGCAGAAGGATGCAATCAACCCTGTGTGATACAGATATCAGAAAATGCTATATGTTTTTTTTATAAGCTTGTGGCAAATCATTGTGGTCCTCTTTACCTGAAATTTATATAATGTTGGTTCTTGAAACAGAAATACAGACTTAAAGTACCTCAAAATCATGGTCTAACTACATGGACAACCATAGCGATTGATGATATGAAGAGGAACGCATGGTAGGTTATCTGCCTTCAAAGGTCCAGTTAGCTTTGAGGAGCAATGATCAATTTATAAATATGAGAATGGTCTTCATTCAAGCAACATATGCCTACAAAATACCCCCCCTGCAGTCTCCAAACCAAAAACAATTTTCATTTCAAGAATAACCACAGTGAAGTTGAAATGACCACCCCTGACATGTATACATTAGTCATTTGACATGCGCTCCGCTACAGGTTGTATATTTTTTTCTGGCAAAAAAAATTAGAATTTTTGAAGATATTATTCTTATTCATCTATAATTTTTTTTTTCATGTTTTATATAGATGAAATTTATTTTTAAAAATAAAAAATATTTATTTTTAGATGATATTTCTGACATGTGCAACCTTGCATAATTTTTTTTCCCTTTTATTTTGTTCGCTCAATTTCACATGTGTGTCTATTTTTATTATTATATGATTGAATAAAAAATTATTTAAATAAACAAATTCAGTAAACACTATTTGGGTAAAAATTCCATCTTATATGATTAAATATCTTGATCAACATCCTATTGTTAATGATTTTTTTTTTCAATTTATTTACCTAAATGGTTCTCGATTTTTTTAATTAAATGCTTGCATAACCTTTTCGATTTACACTTGGAATTTTTTATGTTAAAAAACACATCGGAAAAGCCTAAATACAAAATAATTTAATAAAAGCCTCTATTCAAAAAAGACTAAATAATCAAAATAAAAAATCATAGAGGATTGAATTGATTGAAACATAATTAAAAAAACTATTAACAAAAAGAGAACTTAAAAAATATATCAACCAAAATAAAAACCAAAATTAGAATAAAAAAATAAAAATAAGGTAATGATAGTCTAAGTGTCGCAAACGCATTTAAAAGAAATAAGAAAAACAAATGACTCGGGTTATAGCCCCGATCGAGTTTAATAAGTTGGTTTTATTTTAATTAGACTATAAAAAATAGACAACAATTGTAAACGAACAATTTAAAAAAAAATCACGATAACTTGGAAAAATACCTTTGGAAACGCAAAATTAGATAAAAAGGAGAGAAAATAAATCGGCTTGAGTTAACTCAAGAAAGAGTGATAAACATGTAACTTGGATAATAAAAGACAATCCAACTTGGGTTAACTGGCAAAACTCGTGGTTCAAGTCATGAGATTACGATAACCCGAGAGAAAAGAAATTGAATTAAATCACAAAGCCAATCTTTTTAAAAAACAAATACCTAATATCAAACAATGAAATCAGAAAAGAAAATAAGCCGAAAAAAGGATGTTGGTCAAAGTTAAATTTTCAAACTCGTGAAAAGGTCATTAGACAAGAATCACCATACATGGAAAAACCATGAAACCCAATGCCCAACAAATCAAGCAGAAGGATGAGATCGGGGGTAAATCAATTACATAAAAGAATATAAAATAAAAAATGGTAATTGAAAGAATAGGGGTGAAAATTGAAATAAAAAAATAAATTAGAGGTTAAATTGAAAAGAAAAACAACAAAAGAAAAAAAATCAAAAGAATAATGATCAAATCGAAAAAAATAAAACACCATAAAATTGGATTGAAAGATAAAATTGAAAACCAATAAAACTTTTACAAAAAGGCCAAAGAAAAAAATTAAAAAACAAAAGAATAAAGACCAAATTAGAAAAAAATAATACATGACAAATTGAAATTGAAGGACTAAACTGAAAACAAACAATTTTTTTATAAAAAGGACAGGAAAAAAAATTAGAAATAAAAAAAGGATTTAAATTGAAATATCAAAAACAGAGAGGACCAAGCTGTATTTTTTAAGGAAGGAGAGAGAAAAAAAAAGGCTTATCGACGACGAACCACCCAACCGCTGCCGACACATGCCACAACACGGCAAACAAGCATGTTTGTTAGGGGTGAGCAAAAAAACCGATTAAACCGAGAAAACCGGAAAAAACAATAACAGAAAAAACTGAATCGTTAAAAAAACCGATTAGAATTTTTAAAAAACCAACCGGTTCGGTTCGGTTTCAGTTTTATAAGCCTGAAACTGAAAAAACCGAACTGATCCCAAACTAAAAAAAAAAAACAAGCCAAACTGGAAAATAAACCAAGCCAAACGGAGAAAAAACCGAGTCAAACCGAAAAAATCGAGACAAACCGGAAAAAACCGGTTTTTGTTCAGTTTCGGTTTTTTTTAAAAAAAAAAAACCGGTTTGGTTACTTTTTTTTTTATAAAAACCAAAATAAACCGAAAATGATGACCCCTAATGTTTGTCCATCAGGTGGCGCCTGCCGCACGTGAGCAACTTTTTGAATTTTAAAATTAATTAATCATGTTAAAAGGACCAAATCACCCCTGATGGCTATGGAATTAACAAAAAAAAAACCAAAATGAAAAGGCCAAAAGAGCCTTGAACCCATGTTTTAATTTTTTTGGTTCTAAGAGCAAATATGTGTTTTCATTGTATTTTAAAAAATAAAAAGACTTAAACACCCTTGCCTAAAAGCTTAAAAAAACCTAATCAAAAGGGTAGTGAATTCATTTCATTATTCCTAAAAAAATAGAAAAGTCACATATACCCCTGGTCAAATCATTAATGACTAATGGGTCATGCGAAAAGACCAAAATATCCCCAACTTATAGGCCTCTTATTTTTTCTTGGAAGGGCACAAAAGTCATTCCACATGAATAGTAAATTTAGAACGTG
This sequence comes from Populus trichocarpa, assembly GCF_000002775.5. Lineage (NCBI taxonomy): Eukaryota > Viridiplantae > Streptophyta > Magnoliopsida > Malpighiales > Salicaceae > Populus > Populus trichocarpa. Next base: position 12,269,945 of record NC_037287.2, on the reverse strand, counting down.
CATAGTATCTTCTACTGTATTTCTTACACCTTTTAGTGTTTTTGTTAATATGTAAAAGAAAAGGTAACCCGCCATGATGCCTATAAACAAATAGGATATTCAACATGCAAAGTCTTCTACCTAAAAAATTTCACAAGAAGACTAACCTCATGGAAGTCAAATTAACCATTCACAGTATATATTGAAATATGGATCTGATGTTAACTCGCCTTGACACCTATAACAAATGAATTATCAATTTCAATCACTTTAAAGTTCTATATGACGATACAGCTAGAAGAAAGAAGAATTTTGGATACACTAATTCAATAAGGAATTAGTGCTGGCAACTTTATTCTTTTAGTCAATAACATCAGATATTGTAATTGGTACTACAGAGATGGAGGAAGATAGTGTTTCCAGGAACAGAACAAATACACAGCCACAGGCAGCAAAGAAGTTTTGGTCACGGAACTGAGAGGTTTAATTGAACAGCCAAACAGAGTCTTCTAAAACTGGAAACCTTTGGTTTTCACACTCCCAAATAGTTGACAGAAGCAAGTGAAACTAGGAGGAAAAGGTACATAAGTTTGAGTACAGAGAGTTACCCTTTCTTTATCACGACTCAAATCACATTCATTGATAGCTTTGAAAGTTCACCCTTTCTTTATCACGACTCAAATCACATACATTGATGGCTTTGAAAGTTCACCCTTTCTTCATCACAACAAAAATCACATGTATGACTTTCCATCAACAAAAGGTCCAGACAAAAGAACCAATGAGTTCTAAAAAAATGAGGAGCCAGATGTGTTGCAAATGCTTGAATAGCACAGCTGGTGGAGCAGAGGACTGAAAATGTTAAGAGTAGACTGGTTCTCTAACATTCATTGGTCCAAGGAACAGCATATGTTAATATTTCTGTAAGAAAATGTCACATAAACCTTTCAATTGACAATGCGACTTACTCAATTAGTATTTCCAAGGCCACTATTTTGAACGATGTCAGAATAATTCATTTCCATTCATGGTCAGTAAATGAACCCCTTCCAGCTTTTTCAGGCATCATTATAGATTCTCAATTATATATGCAAAGCTACACGCGAAATGTTTCTATTCAAGAGACATATTGAATGAAGAATAAGCCATAGAAGTACAGAACACAAAGTTCCCTGAAAGCAGCATAACATGCCTGCAGAAGTGCTTACATAATAGAGTAAAAAAAAAAACATGCATAGTAAATACTGTGAGAGCCGAGAACTTTTCCATCCAAATATTGCCACTACTCCAACAAGAAATTTACTTCCAAAAACAAGCTTGTGAAAAAAGAAAAGAAAAGAAAGAGAGAAAGAAAGTTCAATAACAAAGGGTAGACAAAGAACCAAGTGGAGAATTAGATAGACATGAAAAATCAAAAAAGAAAGACATACCTCATGATAGTGCTACTGTTAGCGTTCATTTTGTACATGTTCCCTTTTTTATACAACCGTTACAAAATTACAGACGTAGAGCCACTTGGTTATTTATTTTACAGCCTTGAGTAGCTCCGCTCCTATACAAGGGAAATCACAACACACAAAACCCTTACTTCAAATTCCAATAACTAAATTGATTTCAAAAGGACATACATGCGCACGCCAGATATTTGGAGTATTAATTCAAGCTAAGCAGATAATCATGTATTTAATTCAGTATATTTGCTTGCTCAACCAAAAAATTCACTTTTCCAGTTATTTCAAATCGAAGTCAAACCAATTCTTAGGAACATAATTTCAATTCATCTTCTTGTAACCAAACAAATCAGAACCCCAAATCATTCATATACCTCAACTATAGCTACTATTTTTTTTACAAAATTTTGTCAATTTTACTCTTAATTTTAAGGTTATTATGAATTAAAAACTAAATCAAAAACAAAAGGGGAGAGATTTTTAAAGGATTAATAATTCAATCCTCACTCCTGTCAAACAAACAGATCATAACCCAAAATTATCTCTCTTTTTTTCAAAGATAAAAGTATTGCCATTTTTTAAATATATTGTCCTTAATTTCACCACAATCGCACATTTTTTTCACGAAAAATAAAACACAAAATAAAACTTTGAACCTTCAAATAACCAAACGCGATCTAATGAATTCTCTCACAAAATAAACAGCCATAACAGAAACAAAGGAAAAGGACGAGATAAGGAAAAAAGAAACAACAGTACCTGTAAACGATACATAGAGATTAATTAGTATAATCTAGCGAGGTTTGATTTTCTAAATTTCTATAAGAACAAAAGAAGGAGATCGATGTGCTTATTAGAAAGAGAGAAAACCCTAACTCGCAAGAAGAGGAACAGTGCTAGTATGCGACACCGTTGATAGTTCTAAAAAGATATACCCATCGGCGTTGACGGTGTATTATTATGAAGTCGGCGGTCTTTTTGTTTATGTGTGTCTCTCTCTCTCTAAACTAATAGAATCATCTCATACTCCTCGGCGCGTGTTTTCAATTTTCTTTTGCGAAAAGCAAGAAAGACCAATCAAAATTGCCCACCAACGTTACTTGGAGATAATGTTAGGCTTACGTGGTGTTTGACAGTTGTTGTGTGACGGGTTGTTTCGATTGGGTTTAGTTTGGGGTGTCCTAGGAAAGAGTGAGTCGTGATTGGTAGGTGTGGGGTGTGGAATTATTTTACGGGTGAAAGAGAAGTTAAATTATTGATAGGGGTGGTTCGGGTATTACAAGATAAAGGTAAGGGTAGTGTTGGGATATTAATAAGTACTAAGTGGGTCCCACGGGAGAAGAAGATAATTTTGGTCAAAATTTGTCATGTCAATCACTCTTCACTCTTTTCTTTCTTGATGCGAAAAGAATAATAAATAATAAATGTATCAGAATATTTTATTTCGGTGTTATTTTATTGGTTTCAAGCGAAGCCTGAAAATATATATTTTAAAAAATAGACTCAGTCACCTTCAAATTTCAATGGACAATTTTTGAACAAGTAAACAAATCTTCATCATGATATCTTCAGGGATAAGATTTATGTTTTTGATAATGGTTAATTTTGTAGTTTCGATAATTTAATTTATTTTTTTAGTCAATGTAATTAAAGGTGGGTATTTGATTTCTACAAAAGATACCATTTGGTAAATTTGGTAATTCTTTAATTATTAAATTAGTAATTTTTTGAGAAAAAATACAATAATATTATAGAAAGATATTCTGAAAATAAATAGAGATTTTGAACTTTTTTAATGAGGAAGAATATCTCTGATATATATATATTAATATTGATGGATATGCATAAAAACAGGAAATAAGCAAAAGGAAAAAAAAAACTAAAGGCATCAACCGATAACTAAATAGATAAAAAATTAATATTAATGAACTAAATTAAATAAAAAAATATTAATTAAAAATAAAAAAACATATAGGAAGAAAAAAACTAATGAAGAAAAAGAAAAGAAAAACTAAATTAATTGGGTTAACCAGTCAAACCTGAGATCCGTGACATAAAGTCTGATAACTAAATAGAAAAAAAATATTAACAAACTAAATTAAACAAAAAAATTAATTAAAAAGAAAAAAACAAAGGAAAAAAACTAATAAAGAAAAAAAAACTGAATTAACTGGGTTAACCGTCAAACCAGGTTAACCCGTCAAACCTGAGATCTGTGTCATGAAAGTCTGATAAAAAAAATTAATATTAACAAACTAAATTACAAAAAAAATAATTAAAAATAAAAAAACAAAAGGCATAAAAACGAGAAAATAAAACTAAAGGCATCAACCTTTGCACCGTGGAACCCACTGGGCAATCAACAGTAAAAAGCTGATGCTTTTTAGTTATAGTTAATATTAAAAGATGAAAGTGGAAGAAAAAAACAAATGAAGAAAAAGAAAAAATTCTAAATCAACTGAGTTAATCCGTCATATCATGTTAACTCGTCAAACCTGAGATTCGTGTCTTGAGAGTGAGATAACTAAATAGAAAAAAAATAATATTAATGAACCAAATTAAAAAAAATTAATTAAAAAGAAAAAAAAACCTATAGGAAGAAAAAAACTAATAAAGAAAAAGAAAAAAATATGAACTAATTGGGTTAACCTGTCAAACCAGGGATCCGTGTCATGAAAGTCTGATAACTAGATAGAAAAAAAATTAATATTAACAAACTAAATTTAAAAAAAAAATTAAAAAGAAAAAAAAAAAGACATCAACCTTTTCACAGTGGACTGCACTGTGCAGTCCACAGTGAAATGCATAAAAAGAAAAAGAAAAGGAAAAAGAAACTAAAGACATCAGCTTTTTCACTGTGGACTGCATACAATATTAAAAGATAAAATTGAAAGAAAAAAAATCTGAATCAACTGGTTTAACCTGTCAAACCTGGAATTCGTGTCATGAGAGTGTGATAACAAAAGAGAAAAAAATTAATATTAATGAACTAAATTAAAAAAAAAATTAATTAAAAAGGAAAAAAACAAAGAGAAAAAAACCTACAGAAAGAAAAAAACTAATGAAGAAAAGGTAAAAAATCTAAATCAACTGGGTTAACCCGTCAAACCTGGGATCCGTGTCATGAAAGTTTGATAATTAAATAGAAAAATTTTAATATTAACAAACTAAATTAAAAAAATAATCAAAAACAACAAAGCAAAGAAAAAAGCCAAAAAAACTAAAGACATCAGCTTTTTCATTGTGGATTGCATTGTGCAGTTCACAGTAAAAGGCTTAAAAAGAAATAAATAAAGAAAAAAGAAAAAAACAAAGGCATACGCGGAGGGTTATTGTTATTTTTTTTTTGCATCAAAAATATCAAAAAGGCTAAGATCTAAGAGTGTTAGGTCTTTCTGCAATGATATACCAAAGAGCTTTAGGTCTAGCTGCAACGCTTGATCCAAGAATAATATTATTAATATTAATAATAATAATAATATTAAACTTACATTACTTAAGTTTAAGTGAGTCTGGCTGCAACACCAGACTCAAGAGCCTTGGATGTGAGTCTGGCTGTAAGGTCGTGTCATTAAAGTGTGATAATTAAATAAATTAATTAAAAAGAAAAAAGAAAAAAAAACTAATGAAGAAAAAGAAAAAACATATAAATTAACTGAGTTAACCCATCAAACCTGAGATTCGTGTCATGAAAGTTTGATAACTAAATAGAAAAAAAAAACTTGACAGGTTAACCCAGAATTAACTAGGTTAACCTGTCAAACCTGAGATCCGTGTCATGAAAGTTTGATAACTAAATAAAAATAAATTTAACATTAACAAACTAAATTAAACGAAAAAAATTAATTAAAAAGAAAAAAAACACAATTTTTTTTTATTAACCCATTAAACCAGGTTAACCCGCCAAACCCGGGATCCGTGTCATCAAAGTTTGATAACTAAATATAAAAAAATTAACATTAAAAAATTAAATTAAACAAAAAAATTTCTTAAAAAAAAAAGGAAAAAAAAAACCAAAACACAACAGCCTTTTTATCATGGACTTTACAGTACATAGTGAAAAGCATAAAAAAATATAAAAACTTGCTCAATGTTTCACAGTGAACTACACTGTACAGTCCACGGTAAAACACTAAACCGTCTTAGTTATAATATAGTTAATTGATTGATTGGAGGCCAGACCTCCCATGCCCATATATCCCAGAATGTGAAAGTCGATATGACCCCCCCAACCTTTTTGCATCCTAGTTCTAGGCTGTGTTTGTTTTTCAGAAACTGGTTTTCGGAAAACCACTTTTCAGACTTTTATATGTTTGTTTGCTATTAAAAAAGTTGGTCAATGGAAAACACTTTCGAGTCAAAGAAAAATTTGGCTTGGTTTCCAGGAAAGTGTTTTCCTCTTATTTTGGGCGGAAAACATTTTCCGAAAGTTGTGAAAAATTTAGAAATGTCATATTATTTACTGATTATATCAAATTTGGTCCTCAAACTTTTGATTGTTATATATATTTTGTTTTGAATATTTGTTTTTCAATTTCATCCCTTAGAATTTAATTTTTATATTAATTTTGGTCCTTGTTTTTATAATTTTTATTTGTTTTTCCCTTATCATTTTTTAATTGAAATTTTTTATCTATCAAATTTGATCCTTATTCTTTTGATTGTTACTTATTTTATTTGAAATAATTTAAGAAATATTAATTTTATTATTTTAATTTCTTCATCTTTCAATTTCTTTATTTTTTAAATTTGATCTCTATTATTTTGATTATTATTTATTTTATTTAATATATTTTATAAAATTATATTTTTTTTTAATTTCATTCTCATTCAACCTTTTATTTGTAAGATTTGTTCCTTATTATTTTAATAAACTTGAAAAAAATAAAATATTAATAAATTATTTTTCAATTTATTTTTCATAACATAACCAAAACACTGGAAAATGTTTTTAAACTTATTTTTCATTACACTAGTAAACATCAAAAAATAATTTATTTTTCTAAAATTTATTTTTTAAAAAATATTACTTTCCAACAAACAGGCTAACTATCTTTTTGTTTTTTTTTTAATTGCAGGACCCATCAATCTCTGAGTTTTAAGGCCGTCGTGGAAAATTTGCTGAGGCTTTTATCATACAGAGACAAAAAAGTGGCATGGGTGGTCCGGTGGAGAGAGACTCCGTTTTACCTAGATTACCACGAACATGTTGATATTTGTGCATACACTGATTATGATTGCTGGATTATCTTCATGGCGGAGAAGATAAGCAAGAATGCAGCATAATGATACGGCTTTTCCCAACCATTAGATCTTATTTTAATGACATGTCACCGATCTATCATATTCTGGTAAAATTAAAGGCTTTTTGATACTTGAGGGGAGCCGGACCAAGCTCTATGCGACGGGAGGAAGCTTGGATCAAACAACCAAATAATTACCATGATACCTTTTATTTATTTATTATTATTATTGTTAATTACGCACCTGCCAAACAGAGTATATGAAGGAGCTCCATGCGTGCAAGCCGTAGGAGAGTGGATAAAAAGACTTCTGAGTTTTAGCCCATTGAAATTCAAAATGTCAATCTCCAACCGATCACTGTATTAGACTTCTAGAAATAATATCAGCCCATATGTGCTTGGAGGAGTCCCCGAAAAAGAAGAAGGAAAAGATGCTCTGCTCCCGTCCGCCATATTACGGAGAACGCAGCAAGGATTAGTAGAATTACCCCGTTTAATTTCACTTGTAAAGCTTTTGTTGACAGTCTATCAAGCACAGCGCAAGCCAGGAATGAAGCTGTGTCTTGGAATCATAAGAGAACCCCGAGACAATTCAAACCAGTCTACAAGAGGCCTTTTGGTTCTCAAGAAGCTCCAGTACTCATCATTTACTGGAAAGATTCCATTAGGAGTACTTAGCTTCTGCGTCACCACGTCCTCTTTATCATGATCGGGACGAGCACCATTACTGAGGGGTGATTGGATCATTACCAAGTCTTCTAATCTTCCCGGGGGCGGGGGAGCAACTCCAGTACTTATCATTCAGAATCACAGCTGAAACTTTGGACGGAAAAGGAAGGGTAGCATCTTAGGTATTAATTTCTAGAACTAAAACTCTGAAGGAGAAGACCCAAAGGATGCCAATAAAAAGGTTTCTAGCCATTGCCAATTATAACATGTTGAATCAAACCCCAAGCAACATTCCTGAGGTGCAAAATTTTCCTCTGGCTCCATGAACATTAATCACCTGGAACTTATTCGATTGTCCAAATACTTCTTCCCTTAAGATAGTAGTGATGGATCCGCGACCGAAAGAGAACCAGATTTGAGAAAAAGACCCCAAAGGTTATCTCACGGAAGAGAACCAGTACCCAAAGACTGTTTTCCCTTAGCTTTTGGAGTGTACTTTCTGAGTTCACGAACTTCTAGTTTATTTCTCTTAGGCTCTTGCGTAGGCAAAGACGAGTTCCTCGGTCCTGACCACAATAATGTTAAGTTTCATGTAGTCTACTCGAGCAGCAAATTCTTTAAAAATCTCAGGTTTAATTCCTTGAAAAATACAAGGCAGTACTCAATGCATCAATATACATGTCTAAAAGATGAAGTTTCGGTGAGTCAGTCTTTACAGTTGAGGTTAATGTTTCTTCATCGATGACAGGTTTATCTGTCTATTAATACGCATTAATAAGTTCAAAGATGTTCATCACACGACCAGTGTTGTATAACCAATTAAAAAAATTATTTTTTAATTGCTCTTAATTATTAATTAAGCCAGATTTCAAGTTAATACACCAATAAGGAGGTGGAAAGAAAAATTCTTTTTTAGAAATTCTTTTTCCTGGCATCCTTACTTGCCCTCAAGTTTTTTAAACACGTATGTTTGAAAGATTTTAATCAATAAAAAAGAAAAATACTTATACTATATAGATATTACCTTTATTTTTCTAGGATTGTACGAGAATGTTACCCTAGCTAGATCATCATGAGAGAAGAATGCTTTTAGACAATGCTTGTGGCTTTTATTAATTTCTTCATGTAAATCTTTACTAATGTTTTTGCAAGAAAAAGAAGAAATTGTTTTTTTTGCTTGTGCAGATAAATAGTACAGAAATAAGAAATATGTGTAAAAATAAGGTGGTCTATATATGCATTTAGGATGCATTTTTAGAGGAAAATGTTAATGGTTGATCATAAAGATTGAGAAGGATCACTGATTTTTTTTTTTTGGAGAGAAATGGTCATGGAGACCTAAGAATTTAAATGAAGACTTTGACATAGAGATTTTATAGAGACATAAAGATTTTTATGGAGGCATGGAGAAGCACTGAAAAATTATCTTATCTTAGGCAGCACATCATGAGGATTTTTTTTTTTTTTTCAGGTTACAACCTTCACAAATTGTTGAGGTATCCTATAGAGATCAATTTTTCTATCCCTTTTTTTAGTGCATGAAGCTTTTATATGTCATGCCTATGATAATAGTAAAAGAGATAAAACTTATTGGGGTTTTTTGTGTTTCATTGGAGGTGGTTATTGCACGAAGTCTTTTCCTTTTATAGCAGCCAACACCTCAGCTTGTGTGATAGTGAGAGGTGTGTGTGGTCAGAGTCCAAGGAATATCAAAAGATCATAAATGTGCCCTTTGGTGTTCATTTTTTATGCTTGGGTAGGAGATTGGTGATGTTATGGAGATTCCACCATTTGGAATCGATGGTGATCATGTTTAGTCACACTGACTTTCTCTACTTGAATATGGTTCTTCATCACTTGTTTCATGTTGATAAGTGTTTTGTCATGGAAAATGTATAAGTTCTCATAACAAGTAGTTATAGATTTCATTGATCAGGGCTTGAATATTGATGAGTTCGAGCAAATTCCCAAAGCTTAGCATTTTCTTGTTGAATCTTTTGAGATATGCTTTTGTACTTTTACCTTCTAGTTGTGTGATTGAAAAAAAAAAGTTTAGTTGTGCTCATTTTATTTGGAATAATAGTGCTGAAATGAGAGATGAGTTTCACATAGAGACCATGACGACCTATGATAGAGCTATGATTAAGATTATAATACCAGACCCTAACATAACCATAAAAAGTTGGAGGAAAAATCTTGCACACGACATCACTCTTTGTTATCACTAGTTTGATGTCACCTTTGACATTTTATATATGCTCTATAAGATTTGTAAGATCTTCATAGTCAGGCTGGCCTTCGCATCAAAATCTTTGGAGATATGAGTGTGTGACACTCTATGTTAAAGTAAAGGTGAGTGTGTAATACTTTTTGTTAAAGTAGAGATTCTCCTACAATGTAGGAATGATGTTTAGGAGCTGATGCAATATTATGTTTATCATATCTATGTTTTTTTGTAATAGGAGGCACATGAACGAGATTGAGACTCAAAAGAAGATTGATGGAGATAGCTATGTTTATGGCTAAGGTATGTTGACGAGTGTTGGTTCCTTTATAGAGTTTGAGAATTGTGTTTACTTGACATGTTATTTTGTCTTGTTTATTAATGAAAATGAAGTTGTGTTGGGGAGCTTAATTTTGACTTTCATGTTAATAGAATGATATAATACGAAGAAGTTCTTGTATAGTTAAAACAATATTATTAAGAACTTGTACTTGTTGGGGACTTGGAAGAATTGAAGACTGTATGGTAGGAAAATCAATTAATCTCTTTTGTCCTGAAATTTTGTTAACCATGAACAATATTTCTATGAAAAATAAAAGGGAATGAATTAACTTTTTGTTCTATTTTCCACTTCAAAAACTTCACATATGAATTAGAGTTTTCATGGCTCGGTTGATGACTTATACAAAGAAAAAAATATATAGAAAGAGAACAAATAAAGTGAGGGCTGTATAGTGTATATCTTGCCTGACTTTCAATGGTTTTACCTGACTTTCATGAGCTTTGACTGACTTTCATGAGCTTTGGCTGATTTTTCTTGCTAAAAATTGCTATCGTGTCAATGACGATATTATGGATAGCTCAAATTGTTTTTTTTTTTTTTTTGCATGGGTGACCGACTGAATTCATATATTCAAGCCGTGGATGGAAAAAATTGTGTTATTGCTGAAAAAAATGGTTGGCTAACCATGATAAATTTTGGTTGATGTAATATGCCATCATTATTGTATCACACATGCTATTAATAAAACTTATTAGTCATGATCTGCCACTATCGTAGAAAAAGATATTTGCTTTGCATTGCGTGTTTGGATTGGACTTCAGCTAGAAAATTTCCAGCCGCGTGGGCATGGCCCAGGCGGCTTGGAAACAAATATATATATAGAAATTTTTTTTTCTTGCATCGTGAAACGGGTTTTGAATGAATGAATGAAAGAAAAGATTGTGTACATGCACAGAACGAATACGCGTGTCAAGGTCCCAGCTAGGTTTTGTAAAGGGATAAAATTTAAAATACTTTACTAGTTTTACTTCCTTGCACTCTGTTCACCAATTTCTCTACTTGTGATGACACAATGAACAGGAAGTTGCTTGCTGCAACAACGGCTACTGAAAAAATTCCTTAAAAAAATTGTGTGAAGAGAACTTGGTAATTACCAGCCATGAAATGGTGCCAAAAAGATTGGCATTCAACAATCCTCTCACTCTACAACATCGGATCTGCCACATACTAGGAGATCGATTCAGCTTCATTTGATGGATCCCAACCAGGAGGCTTGATGTTTGGCCAATCCCCACGACATCCTAGCCTTATATAAAGGCTCTTCTTACCTTCCAAACACATAGCATCAAGAATTATCAATGAGAGAATAGCTAAACTTCTCCACTTAAATTTGATTAAATAACTGAAATGCGATGAATGATAAATCTAAAGCATTAATCTAGGCCTATACATCAATGGATGACAACGTGATAATTCGGCATTCCCGCCTCCACCTTTTCAGGTCATCTCAGGTCATCAATGGATGCTCTTCTAAATCCCACTAAACAAGCTCTCATCATTTCTTATCAAGCAGCAAGTGGCTTTGGTGGCCAAGGTAAAGCATTTCTTTTTTGCTATCATTGATAGATAAACATCCTGTCCAATCTTTAATTTAGACTCCAATGAGCTCAAACATCAACTAGAATTACATGAATGATGCTCTGAAAATTTATAACTATCAAATAAAATGACTGTTCAGGTCTTCTGGTGAATTGTTAATGCAGGTTTTCCGTTTTACTTTCCATAAATATTGTCAGGTCATATAAAGTTCAAACTTCACATAACTTCTTCATCCTATTTCAGGTCTCTCTCTTTTTTTTCAAACAATTTTTAGAAACCATAAGCTCATTCATTTTCTGATTAGAAATGAAAAAAACAAGCTGCAGTTACAAAAAGTGGTTGACGAGCACCTGGAAGTTTCTTGTCAGACAGAATCAACTGCTTGAGAGCACTCAAGGATGCCTGAGCAACACTTTTGGCATGATCAGAATCCCAACCCTGGAGCTTGACAACCACATCAGCATTTGAGTATGCTACACTGCGATCTTTAACATTCTTTCTAGCCTCCTCTTTAGCTGAATCCTCATCTGTGTTGAATGTGAGCAGACTTTGCAAGTTACTCAAATTTATTTAGGAAGACGCAGGCAAAACTGGTGACTATGGAGTTGTAATTCCCTACCTCTCATCCTTGTCATTGTAGCAATTCTAAAAATAATAGAAGTAGTAAAATACTGGTGTCTCAAAGATGTATGACATACAGTAAGATTTTGATTTGACCAAGATGTATGACTTTAGGTATATTTACACACCAAGACATATTGCTTGAGGTGACTCTAGTCATAAAAACTGACTAGAGGTTTAGAACTTTGTAAGAATGTGATGTGTTATGTAGTGCGATCCACATCAATATGACTTTCCAATCCAAAATCTAGCAACGAGCAGAATATCAAGAAAAGGATACCTAAGGCTTCGGTCTGTGACAACCAGACAGTGAACCCTGCATAAAGATGCTGCCATTTATAAGCCTTTCCAGCAGCTCCCTGCTTCCCTCCTAATGTTGAAACAACAGCACGTACATGACTGCAAGACCAACCAAACCAAGAATAGGGTTTTAACTATCCTAGAAAAAAAGAAGAAGTTAAAAAATTAATTACTCCAGATACCGTACCTACTTAAGCTTTCTAATATAGCACATTCTGCTTCAGCTACAGAGTCAGAGCCTTCAGCAAGCACCCCTGGAATTGATTACATTCGTTAATGCACTGCAAGATGGGTAATATAAGTCATTTCAAGTAAGGATACTGCAGTCTAGAAAGTCATTTGATCACATTAACTCAACAGTATGAAGTACATTGTAGCGCTGAAAAATGTTTGCTTTGCAAAGTGTAGTGTGTAGCTTAGAAAGATTATTCACAAGGAAACCACAGAAACAAATGATAGCAAACTATCAAGTAACGGATGTGAAAAAGCTCTGTCAGAAGAGTTTTTTTTTTGTAAGTTATAAAGATCTCATTCGCAATAGAAGCAACTGCAACAATGTGGTTGACAATTATGCCATCCTTTTCAATGTCTATGTTAAGCTAAATATCTGAATATCTACACAAAGCAATTCAGCGATACTGTAAATGTTTAGTCACTATCAGCTCCTGGGATAGGGAGGTAGAGAGCTATTTTACGCTGTATACATGTGTATGTGTTGATCTTTAGACACGAGAACTAGAGAGATAGCTCTGAAGGCTATCAACCAGTTCCAGTAGCAAGAGAACTAAATTAATAACTATACTCACATGAATCAATTGTTTGCTTAGCAAATGTTTCTAGCAACTCCTGTGTATCAAGTAGCGTGTACCTGAAACATATTAAATCAATAAACTTTACAACAGAGAGAAAGTGTGGAACTCAAAGAGTTCTACAAGACATATGAGAGCTAGCTTTCCTTGATTATTGATTAGGAATGGAATTTGGTCCAATGTAATATCATTAAGTAACGAAGACCAAAAGAAAATTAAGGTCCTTGATGATGATTTACAGAACAGAAAGAGCTGGTAGTCTAGTAGACAGCACACCATTACAAAACCAAGGACAGTCGCTAAAGTGATGCTCTGTGAAGAATGCAAAGTGTTTTAACCACTGTCTAGGTACATCATGAAAGATGACGGACATTGACATTAGCAATGGATCAGAAAAAAGGAATTATCAAGCCAACTAAATAAGCTACAGAAGGAGAAAAAAAAGGAGAAAAAAGATTAATACCCAAGAGGAGTAACATGATTGTTGAAATCAATATGTCAAACCATTACAACACAATTTGTAATTTTAGAAGCTAAAGATAGATTAATACCCAAGACCAACAGCAAGTTCTCGAGCCACTTTTTGGTTAATTTCAGTTGAATCACCAACAAGGAAGATTGATGCCCCTTTCAGGAGTTGCATAGATCCTGCTGTCAAGGATTCCCATGACTCCACAATGTCAGGCCATTTCAAATCTGGGTCTTGCTTCTTCATGTTGATAACAAGTTGATCATCATCTATGAACCTGCTCAATACAATAAGCATCAGACCAACTATTGAAGAGACTTCTTCTAGCTAATCGAATCCATGTATTTTCTGTGCCACAAACCATATTGTTTCAGCAGGCTTTATTTTCTCGAACATCTTATTAGTTTCTATAAGTGTGATATGCGACCCAGAGTGCTGTACTTGGACTACTAAGGAGGTGCCATCTGCATCCACGAATATATCTCTGGAACTTTGAATGTCTAGTCCCACAAGAGATAATCTCAATTCCACTTCTGAAGAACTATCAGAAAACTGCATTGCATTTACACATTTGAAATATGATGTTAGCCAACCTCGATGATTAAAAAGCATGCAGAGAATTAACAAGTTGGAGAGAAAAATAGAAATCAAGAAAATCCCTTTGTTTTCTAAGAAGAGTTTAGCCACTTGGTTTATCAATAGTAGTATCCTAGTCCAATCTACCCGAAGGACAGCACATTTGGTTTCTCGTTCTACAGACGTCCTATTTCCACCCAAACCACACTGCCAACAAGAAAATCTCATCTCAATGACCAAATTTCTTATAGACAAATTAAATTTCCTAACTTTGTAATACAAATGATCAACTTTGGTTCCTAGCAAAGTAATCAATACTCACTCTAACAACTTCTCACAATCTGAACTCTCTCACACAACCATACTCCTAAGCACACAGATAAAAAGATCAATTTCATGTCTTCCATTAATTCAAGTTCGATCTGTCCATTAAAGAAACCAAAAGGAATAACTCTGTGAAATGAAACAAATTAGCCAAGAAAAACGATCAAGTCATCAAGATTTCCTTCATTTTTCGAAGAAACCAAACAAAAGGGTATTGATGAATTAAAGAGGGTGGGTACGTACCTCGTAATTTGTGTTGGGGGTGGCTGTGGAGATGCAGTTGCAAGAGAAGCGACTGTATCTGTTGAGAGGGCTGCTCGCATTGTTTGATTTAGAGGCAGGAATTGAAAGAGAAAAATTGGCGACGGAAGTAAAATTGGTTTTGGAAATGGAAAAGGGGATATTTGAGAGAGAGAATGATGGTAGAGTTTTAATGGGGTTTTGGGAGTGGAAGGAAAGAGTCGCCGTAGTGGTGATGGTGGCCATTCTTTTGGATTCCGAGAAAGAGAGGCCAAGGGGATAACGAGGGAAGCTAGTGGTTTATCCGTTAATTCAGTTTTTTTCCTTTTATTTTTCCTTAACAAAAAGATTGTTATAAAAAGTTCAGATGCATTATAGGTTAATTTCTGTGGCAGAAATGATTTTTTAAGAAAATTATTTTTATTTAAATATTTTTTAAGATTATTTTGATGTGCTGATACAAAAATAAATTTTAAAAAAATAAAAAAATATTATTTTAATGTATTTTCAAATAAAAAATATTTTAAAAAAAAACCATTATAACAATATCAAACATACATATAAATAACATTCTAGCCAAGCTACCTAAGATTTTAAATTAATTTTTAATACATGAAAAATAAATTTATATGCTATATATTTTTTTTCGAGTATTATAACTGTTTTAATTGATAAGCAAAAAATGTATTGTTTATATTTAAAAAAAATAAAAAAAAATGTTAAAGCTAATCAAATAATAAAGTGAGAAACTAAATATTCATTGTAAAAGAGAAAAGTAAATGCAAAAATACAAATATTGTATATTGGTTGTCCATTTTATTTTATATATGTTAGAGGTTATTTTCCATTACTAATAGCAAATGATTTTATTTTTATAAGTGCATTGTGAAAATGCAGCTCATTTATATAAAATATAAGAAAAAAAAGTACAAATAAATTATAATAATTTCAACGAAACATTATAGCTAGAATAAAAAATATATATTTAAAAAGATGAATTACTATTTTAGAAAAAGTTTAACTAACAATTTTAAAATAAAATACAGAGTATTAAGCAATATTTAAATAGAAACAATTAATAAAAAAAAATGAGTTCACCTCACATGATTGGCCAAGAGCACCTTAAAATTACGATAATAATAAATTCAATTTTAATTTTTTCAGTGATTTTAAATGTAATTTTTCTAAAACTGATAAAAAAGCACAAGATCAACCGGAAAAAAATCTCTCTTGACTTATATCTAGTTTTTCGGGCAAGTTAAAGGTCTAAAAATATTTTTATAAAACTTTTTTTATTGAATGAAACATGTTGACATTAAAAACATCATGTTTTGTTGCCAAAAAGCGGTCTAACCAACAATTTCCCCTCTCCTTGTTGTTTTTAGGTGACTTTCGCTCTCCTTTCTTAATTTCACTCTCACGTATTGAAATGTTAAGAAAATAATTTTTTGGACCAAAATTAAAATCAGAAAAAATTAAAGAAACTGAAGAGTAAGAAAAAAGAAAATTAGATGGACTAAAAAGAACATTTTCTAAAGAACAGAACTTGAGATTGGACATGAGATTTCTCTTTAATTTACACTTTGGTTTTTTTTTATTGATTTTTCTTTGTTAACAAAATTTCATAAACTGACAATTAATTTGGGCGTAAAAGGCCGCAATAAAAAAAATTAGGATAAAATTGAAAAAAAAAAATAAAATTACTATGGATTATAATGATTAAATACCTAGGCTTTTTAGTATATTTTTTACTAGGTTACTTCACATGCTATGCTGTGGATTGAATTAAAAATTTTTTGAATGTAAATTAAGAATGTTTAGGCCATGGGAAACTTTTTATCATTATCATCAAACACGGTTTAGCGAGTCAAACTTAAAAAATCTCAATTTGACTCATTTCCTAGCACATGTTTCTAATTAAATTATGTTGGAGTTGTCAAAGATTAAAAAAAAAAATCAAAGGAGAAAAACAAATGAAAAAAAAAACCCAGGCACGCTAGGCCAAAGACAACCTGAATGATCGATAAAATCATGATTTGACTTAAAAAAATAATCTCAAGATGACATTTGAAAAAGAAAAAGGATTTGAAGCAAGACTTATTTGATCGACTTAGTTAACCCGTCAAACTCGTGACCTGGATCATGGACTCCACTAGGCTCAATAATTTTTTTATTTAATTATATGATAAAAAATATAAAAATTAATTTAAAATCAACCAAATATTAAAAGATAAAATTGAAAAATAAATTATTTTAACAAAAACTCAATGCTGAAGGATAGTTTATATGAAAGGCTTTTACTGAATCTGACAGTTTTGAAGTGCAGAAGCAACCCTGGCTACTCGTGGAGAACACCACCTGGGCTTGCTTTCATCTTCTAGTTAGACTATCCGATCAAGGAAGTCATTTTTATCAATTTTAACTCAATTTCGTGAGCAATTTAATATCTTTTTATGATAGAATCAATGATACATACCTAAAAGAAAAAATAACCAGTCTCTTAAAGACCAACAAGGAGAGGATTGATAATGTTCCTTTCAAGAGTTTCATATATCCTGCAGTCAAGGATTCCCATGACTGCACAATGCCAGGCCATTTCGAGGCTGGATCCTGCTTCATAGCGATCACCAGTTGACAAGCATGGCCTCCTCTGTAAACCTGCTCAAAACATGTGTTTGCAAAAGGAATACTACTGCTACTTCCTCACGAACACAAATAAAAACACCTAAACTGGTGGCGTAAGGAAGCAAGTGATTGTGCAAGAAATTAGAAGGAATAAGAAATTAAAAAAAAAAACAATGATGGAGATAGAGTACGACAATAAAAATTATATATAAAAAAGCTACTCAATATGAAATTTAGTAAAGAAAAGGATTAGCAGCCTTGCTTTTTTAGCATAAGAAAACTAGGAGGAAACGTTATTTAAATTTAAATTTAAATTATATATTTGTGATGATGCTATTTAATGAGTTTAGAATATGTTTTATTTGAGCACTTAATTCTCTCTATATATATTTTGTTCTTAAATAAACTAAAAAGGTGTTCCAGACAATGAAAAAAATAACAAATAAAGTATGTTTTTTTTTTTTATTAACGTGGGTGTCCGAGCCAGTTTGCGTACATCTCGACTAATCCCATATGCCCTGAAGTTAACGATCATGTAAGCCTCCAGTGGATCTCATATTAGCAACCACAAGACTCGAACTTGAGACCATAGGTGGAGCAAACTCCTTAATCCCGAACTCTTACCATTGGGCCACCTACTTGATGGTTCAAATAAAGTATGTTATCACATATTGATCTGGTGGAATATCCATGTAAAAAATAAAAAATAAAATAAAAACTAGCTTCAGGCTATGTGGGTGAATATTTGATTTAGATTTCAATAAATTTAATTCAATTTTTTATTAGCTAAATACTTAAAAATCAAAATCGAAATAGAATCAAAACGTGATTTAATTTTCTGGTTTTTAAAATTAATTTTTCTGTTTTTTAATGAAAATACAATTTTTTTATTTAAAAAAAACAGAAAATGATTTTATGATTTTTGGTTCCTTAAACATTTTTTTTAATCATATGGTATTAATATGTTGAAAGATACATTTTTAGATTTTTTTTGCATCAATTTACTATGTAAATTATTCAATCAACCCAAAAGAAAAATAAATAAATAAATAAATAAAAGGCTTGACTAATAATGAGATGGTATTCTTATTGTTTATTAATATGTGTGTATATACTATTCGGTTTTCTATTGAAACCAAATTAAAAAAAAAAAATTAAAACTGAAAAATAAAATAAAATTATGTTTATATCTGGAAAAAAAGAACACAAAACCCAAACCAAATCTTTAATTCGATTTAAACCAAACGGGGATCACCTCTGAATAATTGAAGACCCAACACTGCACAGCACAGGTTCTTTATAGAGAGGACCCAGCCCAAGTTCAGAATACTGAAAAATAAATAAAATAACAAGAAACCGTCCCTCGCTTCACGCTTCGCATTTCAAGCAACCATCGCTACAAGTTTCGGCAAAGATCTCTCTTCTCCTCGTTTGAGCCCATGATTTATCTCGTATTAAGTAGAGAAATGGCTGTAAGTTTCGTTTCCATATGCTCTCATGATACGTGATTCCCTGTTCCGCTATTCGGTTTCCTTTCTTTCCTTGTATTTTCTTTGTCTTGATTTTCTTTACTTTAGTTTAGTTTGAATGTTCATATACAATATTAGGATTCTGGGGATTTTAGTTTCAGATTTATGCTCAAGGCCAGTAGTTATTTGAAGTTCAAGGGCTCTTCATCAAGCTTGGTTGTGTTGTGTGCATCTTAAGCTTGTTGTCTATAAGTTGTCTTCTTGTAACCCTTCTTTTTTCAGTTCAATAGGAGACATTTGTCTGTGGAGTTTAGATTTTGATAATGAAGAGAAAGCTAACATTTCCCCGAGGTAAAATTGAAATAGATACACCAGTTATGTTGGTGATCCGGTATGGCTGAGCTATTTTGGTTCTAAACCAAAGCGGTTGTAACTTTCTCCCACTATGAGAGCCCCAGGGATAGCTATTTCTAAGGGGCCAACTCTGCTCCATTACATCGTTATTATCATTGTAACCTATTTTACCGGCTGCAGCTTGAGTTTCACTGCCAATTCATTGAAATGCAACAACACTTCTTAGAGTTGATTTCTCTGAGTCAATAACTTCTGATGAAGTGTGGCCTTGAGAAGTTTTCAAATGAGACCTTGTATTCTTGTCTTTGCTACTGTAAGATATTCCAGGCGTATTTTATTCCCTGGCATTTGTTCTGTATACTTAGTAAACGTACGTGTGATAGCGAATATGTCCCCTGTACATTAAAAAATTGTTTCAAACTGCAATGTCTTTTGCAGCACAGCTTATATTTGGGATGGAAGCCGCCACATCTTCACACTGAGGTCTGCTATTTTCTATGTGAATGGCTGGGAGACATATCTTCTTGAAAAAGCCATGTTTTCCTCCCTTGGGTTCGAGAAATTTAGAGTTGTGCCTTGTTTTCTTGGAAAAAACTCAAAAACAGGGGGGGGGGGGGGGGATGGTTGTTTCTTGGTTTCAGAGGGATGTACTTTATCTTGACCAATTCTTAACTTTATCAGTTATTGCTAGGATTAACTAATGTCATCTCTGTTATTCCTCACTTCTGATCATGGCCTGAATGTCCTGCTGCACTCTTACAGCAGCAAAGGACTTTCATACAGATGAGGACTCTTCTCGAGGTCATGGATAACTCGGGGGCAAAAAGGTTGATGTGCCTGCAACCTTTGAAGGGGAAGAAAGGGGCAAGGTTGGGGGACACGATAATTGTACCTTGGAATGCTATAGCATGCAGTCCGAGCAATTATTTATTGCAGCAGAAGCCATATTTTGCCCCTGGATTCAGGCATGTCGTCCATATAGTTCCTCTGTTTTCCATGCTTCAACGGGCACATCCGCCCTTTGCAAGTCCAACCCTACCAATGAATCTAATATATGGATCCAACAACTTACTTCAATGGATGAGAATTCTCTTAAATTATTTATGATAAAATTAGCATTATTCTTCTTTCTAGCAACTTACATTTATATATATATATATATATATATATATATTAACCTGGGAATATGGACTGGGCCAAGCTTAACTATCATGATGTCTTCCGGTTCATAGATCGGGCTATTTTTTTTTTTCTAACTTAGCCAGGATCTAGGGTACGGCAGAACTTTTTCTTTTTTCTTTATTTTGTTGCAGAACTCATGTTTGCCATATAGTAAGTTGATAACCACTATCTAGAATAATAATAAATCTTGCTGGCCCAAGGTCATGACTCCCCAACTGAAATTCGGTAACTGAAGAACAATTCGGAACAGACTGCATGATAATCCACCAAAAACCTGTCTCAAATTAATTATGAGTACTGACCTATTAACGACTCTTCTCATGGTTGTCTTCATTGAACAGCAAACATGTTTCTCACTCTATGTCCCATGCCATCACCATGCATTAAAGGCTAGAGTGTTTGTCTCAATATATATTATCAAATAATTACACGTTTTAATCTTATTTTCTATTCTAATTTTAAGTACAAAATAGTATGAACTTGTACAAATTTCAAATTTAAAAATTTTTTACTTGAAAATATGTATTATAGAATAATATAAATCACATATTGAGATCTGATAATTTAAATTATTGGGTTGAGTTAATTTTTTAACAATATATATAAATTTGTAATGTACAACGCTTTTATGTTTTAAAGGAATTTCTGAACAATCTCTTTGATGATATTGTGCTATAATATTGATGTTGACTATATCCTTAGTTCTTCACTAATAAATTCAACTCTTGATATTGGATCTTGAACCAATAATAAAAGATGTACTGCCATACAATTACTTCACATAAAAGTCTGCCATATAATGTATCGGAAAAGTCTAGATCCCCGCTATATATGCTTTGCAAACATCACCCATTAATTTAGAAAATACTATATTAATGAATTAGTTACATAAATGACTAATTATTATCACAACAAAATGTAGACTCTTTAGTAACATATTTAAATATTTTTGTATAGTTTTTCGTCTCGTGGTAATTGCCCCACCAAAGCACAAATTAATGAATTCTCTAATCATTAATGAATTCTCTAGTTAGCACCAAGGCTTGTGGCCCAGCGGTCTTGGCAGGTTTTCCTGTCTCTGCATCCTGGGTTCAAGCCTCAGCGTATACGTCTGTTACCCCCGCGGTGCCTTACTTGCCTATTGGGTTTGCAGGGTATTTACTGGGTCCGGGGATTAGTCGTGGTGCGTGTAAGCTGGCCCGGACACCTCGGGTTATCAAAAATAAAAAAAGAATTCTCTAATCATTTTTTTTTCCTGTTCAATTCCTATAATATATTCACTTGCTTAATAACAAATTAAGGGTAAGTAAGATTGCTTAAAATTTTACTGTATCAATGAAAATTATGCCATGCAAGTATGAAATTAATTTTTATAGCTTAATTTGTTAATTAGTAGTCATACTGAAAAGTCGTAAAAAATAGTAATTCGTCTCAAAGTACACCAAACATACTCTCATTATTCTTGCTATTAGTGTAAGACTGATCCAGTACCATACATTTTCATCAATTTTAAGAATATTTAAATTACAAAAATAATATAAAAATAACAGCATAATTTAATCTTGGTACTAAAACTTGCAAGAAAATATTTTTGTGGGTCGATCTTCATCCTCATCAAGAGACTCTCTTACCTGAGCCTAGCAGGAGATGAAGATGATAGCACCATGTACATGGAGCTAGGTCTCGTTGGTATTCCCTTTAAAGTTTTGTAGACACATGAAAAAAAAAAGTTTTCTCCTTTTAAGCCTAAGAATTCCTCTCCACCTGTTTGGTTCATGCATGGACAATACGTTGTTCCTTTCATCACATGGACAATATATTCTCCTCAAAAAATTCCTGAAATGTGCATCTTTATTAGCTCACTCATGCTTTTTTCTCTCTTCCCCTTTGGTGTTTGTGGCCGGGCTTCCATGTTGGGTTTAGAAAACTATGATCAAGACTGGCCTCTTGGCTACTCAGGGCCCATTTGAAGGAGCTCTATCATGTAATGGGCTTGGAGAGTCACAAAGTTATTATAGATAAATACTCCCCCGGCAGCCATTTTGATAAGAGAAGAGCTACCCACACACACACGCACTATAATGTCACAAATGGTAAATAAATATTCATAATTATACCAACATCTTATTTAAATTCTTTGAATTTGAGCTGTAAGAAGTGGTGGTAAAGAGGTAAAATGGGCACCCTCCTCCCAATCTATTATCCCTACGTACGCATAGTGACAGATAAAAAAACAATACGAGACATGCACCGTCTTGTGTCTTGTGATGAATAAAAATCAGACGTCACATAGTAGCCCGTCTTGATTGCCGGGCAGACAAAGACAGGACTGCCCTCAAAACGGGTCACTTCAGAGAAACTGAGGGAGGGCAAAGGTAAAAGGTATGGTCTCTATCAACCCCACATTCACTGGACCCTGCCCGTGGTGCCCGTAAAAGATAGTGAAAGGACAAAGCTGCCATCACGGCCTCCTGCAAGCTATGCTGACAGCGCTGTCAGCGAGGCATCAATCATAAAGCAATGGATTGCAAAATGATTTGCCTCGTTTCCTGGGCACCCATCCCCATCTCCATCTCCATCTCCATCTCCATCTCCATCTCTTTCTCTCCCCCCGCTCGAGCCCCTATTAGCCATGATGCTGACCCTGTGTCTTTGACCGTGTCTCTAGCCTTCGATCTGTGAATTCCTCTTGACACGTCTGCTCTGTCGAGAAATTTTGCTCTCCTTTACATGCTCTTTGTTGTTGTTTTCTTGCTAACAAAATACTACTTTAATGAAAAAAGAAAAAAATTAAAAAAGAAAAAAAAGAAGAAGAAGAAGTAGAAAGAAAGGATGACACCAGTTGGTTCCCGCGAGAATCTCGCTTTATCATGTGTGGTATCTTAAAGAACTAAGAGTAGGGTAGTTCTTCTAGTTCATGGTGTGATCAGTGAATAAGAGATTTTTGGCGGTTTCCTCTCTCTTTTTGTTTTTTTTTTTCTTTTTCTGTGTCATATACACACAACTTTCTAATCCCTGTTTGTACCCATGCGCAATCTGCCTTTATTTCTTCTTCTTATTACATTTTATATAACCGGATTAATGATATAAAAAAAATCCACCCGGAAGAAACAATTATTATTAAAATTTGAGAATTAATTAAATCTGAGTTTTATTTATTTAAGTGATTTAAGCCTTCAAATAAGGGACCCTTTTTAGACTTATAAGTTATAATCTCTTATTATTTATTTATTTTATGCGAGGATGATAGTTCTGATGGTTATTAATGCTAGACCAAAGGGTCCATAATTCGGGCATATAATATGGTGTTAAAAATGGTAATTACTGTCTCGTGTAAGTAAGGCATGGCTCAGCTTCTTACATGATTTTTCACAAATTTATGAAGGACTGACTCTTTAGTCGACTTTACTGAATCTCTCCCTTCAGCATAAAGCTTGATAAGAACGCGAATCTTTCGTCACCTCTCCAAAAGTTCCAGATTACAGCAATGGCAGAAGCAAGCCCCTTTAGCTTTTTTGTTTTTACAATGGACAGGAAAGCCGTATCCTTTTCCTTCTCCTGTGGTAACCCAACCAAGAGAAGCACATGTCACCAATTTGCACACATTTGTCTGTCTAACATGAGTGAAGCAGAGATCGATGACCACTGCCTTATGTCTTATAAAACAAGTTCTTTCTAGTCTTTTGCAAGTGGTTTTACAACAATCCCAAAAGCAGTTCTTAGTAGATATATCACGCGACCAGGAGCAGAACACATATAGAGAGAAAACAAGGAAAACACCTCACAATTCAAGTGGAATACTGCACATATATGTATTTCTTGAAGGATTTGACTTGTTATTCAATCTCAAGTACGACTGACAATTCATTTATATATCTTCTTTTTCTTGACTCGTCAACATATTTCTTGTGCTTTATTTATGGATTAATATCCTGGGGCTCAATGGCAGTAAACTCGTGCTGCATGAGTTGTACGTGTACATAGCACTAATATACATACATACATACATACATACACACACCACTTACCAGTGAACATGGTTTACAACTGAATAATAACAGTGGGATTCTCATCGAAAGGTGTTGTTCGATCCATGCATGCTACTGTAAAACGACAAACAAATTAGCCAAGTTTTGATTTGTGTACTTGGTACTGCATTTCCTTAAAGCTCTTTTTTTTTTTCCAGAAAACAAAAGTGACGATTGTGATAGATCGATCCTACACGCATGAGTCTTAATTCCTTGTTGGATGTATTTGGAGGACTGATGAATATGAGACAAGAATGAATACCGATCATTAACCCTTATAATCAACACATTATATGGGCGTTGATATAAATTAATGTAGAATCTTCAAATTAAGCTGAGTCTTAAATGTATACAAACTAGCTAGAGAGGTTGATGAAATTGGTACGTAGTTTTTGTTTCTCCCTCTCGCTCTCTCTAAAATAAGCTTTCAAATTATATTTTCCCGAAAAAGCTTATATATATGTCTCGTTTTATACATCCAGATAAAAGATAAATACAGAAACTTTACAAATTGGTCCTACAAAACTCTTTCCACATCAGCAGCCCATCTAGGAAGGCAAGCAACAAGGCCACAATTGAATGAATATACCGAAATGAAAAGCAATATTTGCAGAAATTGGAGTGTTTGGAAAGCATGAAATTAATCAAGGATGTGGTAAAATTAAATTACTGTGAAAAATAATATTTTCTTGTACATTTAAAAAGCCTCTTCAAGGACAAATGTTTGCAGGTCCTATGGAGCTGCATCTGCATGCATGACCAGCGCATTAAATTTGTTGCATGAACATACCACCCTTCATGCTGTCACATTATGACACAACATGGACCCTCCCTCCAACTTTTTCATGCACAACAACAACTACAATAAAGCTTCTCGAGCTACTCAATAAACGCTGCAAATTTTATGAAAAGACATTGGTGGATGGAAGCAATAGAGAAAAAATAAAAATTACATCATCCTTGCGTGCCACCTTTCATTCTTTGAGCGGGTGACCAGATCTGACGGTTGACAGGACCCTCGAGTATCCATAACAGCGAGACGTGATCTTAACACGTGTAAAGATCGTGGGCCAAGGATGAATAAATGATAGTGTAATGATGATTTAATAATTTTATTTGACATTCTATGTTCGTCAATTAGTGCAGTAGATTAACACTAATGAGGCTGCTCTAGAAACAGTACGGCCTACAAGGAGCTCAAGGGCCCTTCACAGGTAGTCTCTCTGTCCAGTGTCCACTGCCACCCCTGCGACGCGACGCTAGGTACTGCTTTTGTTTCCTCTGCTTCTTTTGCACACAAACCGTCCCCCTCTTCTTCTTCTTCTTCTTCTTCTTCAATTAATTGACAGCATTAAAAAATTAGAACCCACGTCTACCTTTTTCATGTGCAATAGTTTCTTAATTGTGCTAATTATGGAATTATACCTATAGATTCAACAGGACCAGGGAATACAAGCTTGGTAATGGTTATAATTAAAAAAGAAATGGGTAATCGCATTTCTCATGAGCGCGCAACCCTTACCGTAAAAAAAGAAATACTTCACTATTCTCTTTATAAAATTAGCATTGTAATAAAAGTATGCAAGCGTTCAATTCCAAGACATAAAATTGCAACTCATTACTTAATCACTCAATTTCTCACCAGAGTGACAGTACAGTGAAAAACAAAATTCATGTAAATGCTAATATATTTAAGCGTTTTCTTTCTTTTTGTTATTTCTTTTGCAATTGTTTTAGATTAACTTCATCTATCTTTCCATTTTTTAATCAATAAAAAAATATAATATTACAATATTTCTATTTAGAATAACTTTATCTTGATTTTAATATTTCTTCGTTGAATATCTGGAGATAAGCTCTGATGCTTTTATCTTCTCATTAGGTGATGGTAAAAAGCTCATTCATGTTTTTTTTAGACGAAATACTAATGCTGAAATGAAAAATAAGCTTAAAGCAGAGATCAACTTACATATAAAATCTCAACCATGTGTTGCTCATTTCTTAGATAAGATTTTTTCCATTGTGAGATGACTTCATTGAGAAGCTGTTATCCTTTACGAGATGATTTCTTTGAGAAGCTTCTATCATATAGGAGATCCACCTACAACCCAGATCTCAATTGAATTTTCCACACTTCCTTTAGAAGCTTGCATAGACTATAAGACAAATATATACCCCACTCTCTAGAAAAATAAACAAACAGGTTAGTTGCCCCCATTAACATAGTGGATGACTAGAGAATCCCATTAAAAATTATTTACAAACATAAGAGTTACATTCATACAGAAACGAAGCCATTCAGATGACAGGACGTGTATCACGGTATTGCATAATTGACGATGTTTTATACAGAAGATCTATCCCAGCTCTATTATTGAAATAAATGTCCTCATAAGAGAGCTCCTATGTCTTACAAGAAATACATAAAGGCATATATAACTTACATACAGGCTCTTAAGCTCTTGCAGCTCAGGCGACACGAGCAAGATTTTATTGGCCAACCATACTTCAAGATATCATGGACTTAGTGAAGAGGTGTGATAAATGTCAGAGTTTTAGGTTAGTCCCCCGAAAACCATTTGCAGAAATGACCACTATAACTTCCTCTTGGTTGTTTGCACAATGAGGAATGAATATCCTGGGTCCATTTCCCAATAGCAAATGCAAAAGGCAATTTGTCCTAGTACTTGTGGATTATTTTATCAAATGGGTTGAAGCAGAAGTTTTAGTATAAATAACCACCAACAAAATACTCTTATTCTTTTGGAAAAACATCATATGCCATTTTGGGCTTTCTAAAGTTTTGATCATAGATAATGACACGCAATTCAACAATCATAAGATGAGAGAACATTGCCAGAGACTTCACATTGATCATCGTTTCTTCTCAGTAACACATCCCTAGATAATGATCAAGCTGAGCTGACTAATAAAGTTCTACTAAATGGATTGAAGAAAAAAGATAAAGGAAGACAAGTCAGAATGGGCAGAGTTGTTGAATGAAGTTTTATGGGCCTATAGAAGAACTCAAAACTTCCATTGTAAGCCTGAAGTTCTTTAAATTAAAAAGAAAAAGTCAAAGTACATAAACATATTGATTAATCACTATTTCAAACACTAAATAACATTTTTTATATATCTTAAATTTTGAAACATCATCATGTTGAAAATAGAATAACAGACCACCCGTATTTGAACTTAGCAAATCTTTAGAGCATGTATTAAGAAGCTAAAATAATTGAAATAACACCAGAGAATAACAAAAACCAGAGAACCTAAAGCTATGGGTTAGCAAATACTTTGATCCAATAAAGACTGCATGTATAACCAAGACACCACAAAAGCATAGGATGTAATTTCATGACCATGCTATAAATTATTCTGTACGAGACTCATCGCTGTTATTATTATTATGTAAGCCAACAACCTAACAAGCATCAGTACTGGTAGCATCCCAAGACGAGAAAAGGAGGAATTGAAATCTATTTTGGTAGAAATTTAAGATAGCAACAATAAACAACCGACAGTTTACTGCATCATAAATACCAAATATATATATAAATAAATTAAATAGGAAGATTTTCCCGTTAGATTAACACCACGCACATATTTTATTGCTACATAATGTTGAAAATTCTTCTAAACAAAGGGTGCGTTGGTGAAAAGTGAAGGGTCCGGTATCGTTCCTTTAATTATAACCCAATTAAAATACTCCAGTTTTTAAAAATAATCATATAGTAGCAATTAGCAATCCAAAGCCAATCCCGAGGAGTGCATTTAAGTGATAGCAAGGCACACAATACATTAATTAGTGCATAAACCATGATGAATTGAGACTAAGTTTGTTTCGATTCATGAAGAGGTGAATGAGCCTTGACTTGGATAATGATAATACAATTTCATCACTCTATTATTATAATTCAAGAAATCTCAGTTATCTTTACTTGAATTTACATATGGGAGGTTAATCCTGCTTCTAGGTTTTAGTTTTCCCAATTATCAAATACTTCCTTACTTGGTTTATACACACACAAACTCTAATACACTCTAAAAAGAGTGTTTGGAAATGTATTATCAATTATTTTTTATAAAAATTATTTTTTATATCAGCATATTAAAATGGCTCAAAAATATATAAAAAATTATTTTAAATAATTTATTTTTAAAAAATTATAAAACACTAATTGCATCACAAATCCCAGTTATCAAATCGTCTCTCTTTTATTTATATTTAAATTTAAGTTTTTGTTAACCTGAAAAGTGAATATTCTGGTCATCAACCACGAAAAGTTCTACGTATCCGTCCAAATCTTCACACCGATTATTTTATCACTCGTTATGGAGTGCTGCTTGCTATCAAGTACTGCTAGTCAAGTGTCTCGGACCAATTACAAATTTATTACTGTCAAGATGGTAATCTCACGTGACGGTCACGTGTCTCCTGCCACCAATATGGCTTCATACGCTCCAGCTTAGCCTTAGGCTTGAAAGCTGAGAGAAGCTCGAGCTCATCCACATCTTTCTCTATCACTGATTTGTAAACCTATGAATGGATTAGATATACAGAGAGAGAGAGAGGGGGGGGGGGGGGGAGGATAGTAATGATGACAGCAATAATTACTAAAAAGTCACCATGCAGACAAGACTTGTCAAAATATATATAAAAAAACGTGGCAAGATCAGAATCTTGATAAGGTTAATATGAAAGAAATACGGCAGCCCCAGCGCTTGTCTGCTTCTTTCATTCTGTCCACCACCCTCTCTCTACAGTAGCCTCCGCTCATAGGTCATTTAAAGTGGCCTTTCCAATTTCAAACATTTTTGTCCCTCAATGGACTTTGCTGACTCACGATTGACCCGTATTTAATTACTTTTGTGAATTAATATATACTCCCTCCGTTAATCCAAAATTACACCGAAGTTTTTAAATTAAAACAAATATTTTAATTTTGACACAATGAAGTAAGTTACGGGAATACGAAATTCAAACTTTCGGAATAGTTTCTAGATAATCAAATATAATCTGAAGTCTTTTTTTATGGTCAAAGATATTATCAAAATAATTTGTTTGTTGCGGAATAGTTTCTAGATAATAAAAGATAATCTAAGTCTCTTTTTTTATGGTCAAAGATATTATCAAAATAATTTGTTTGTTGCGGAATAGTTTCTAGATAATAAAAGACAATCTAAGTCTCTTTTTTTATGATCGAAGATATTATCAAAATAATTTGTTTGTTGATTAAGATTATTTTTTTCTAATATGACCTTATGATAATATTTAATTACTAATCTAAGATAAAAAAGATGTCACGATATGTTTTTTTTTGTTTTTTTTATTTTAAAAAATAAAAAAATTCATTGATACTAATTCTAAAGTTTCAATCTAAATAATTAATGATTTGTGAAGCTATGAGTTATTCTAGATATGAAAAACTAAAATTATTCTATTTTCATCTAAAGATAAAAGAGATAAAAACAATACAGGTAAAAAGAACATGTTGTATTACATCTCTTGTTTATAAAGGTTAATATTCATTCCAAAAATAGATAGATTTATTTTATATCGTTGTTTTTGTTTCTCTAGCAAAATACATTTATTTCCTTTCTATATCTATCATGTATGTTATATGATACTAACCAAACACAATATAAAAGATGCATTCCTCACATTGACCTTGTGTGTTTAAAGAAATTTATTAAAATTTTCTTGATGTTAATTCTAAAGTTTGAATTAAAAAAATAATAGTTTGTGGATAGACATGTAAAATTTAAAATTAAAATATGTGTGCTTGTATATTACTCATGAAATATTATTGAATATAGAACAACATTCTATTCATATAATTTTTAATTAATTACATAATCCAAAAGGATAAGAAAAAGCAACCTCATTATTGATAATTGGCTTCCATTATAGAGTTGTCCTATCTATAATTATCACCAAGCCATGCATATACTTTAAAACTTATTGGTAGTGTTTGATATGCTGGATAATATTGATGGGTTGGACAAGACATAATTGGACATGATTGGATAAATAAATGTTTTGTTGTGTTTAGTGTGATTTGAACTGGACTGAATAATTTGTTTTATTTTATATTTGGTAGACACTGAACAAGACTTGGCCAAACAGGGGCCTAAACTAGTCCAAGTTTTTTTAAATAAAAAATAGAGGAAGGGTTGATCAGATTTGGCTTTGGCAAAACTTCGGGTTGAGTTGTAACATAGTCGACCCGAGATAAAACATGAGTTAAAAAATTCAAGCTGAGTTTTAAAACTATGATAATTACTATTTTTTTATTAATATTGACCTGGCCTTACCCCTGGTCGACCCCAAGTCAGGATTTAAAATTATGATAATAACCATTTTTATTCTTATGTAGCTTGGGGTCAATCAGGGTTGACCATCCCAACCTGTGACTTGAGCTTTGTCATAGTTTGACCCTCTAGTCGGGTTTTAAAACTGTAATAATTATTATTTTTTATGTTGACTCGAGTCAATGATCAACCTGACTTGTGACCCAAGTCTTGTCTCAGTTAACTCCTGAGTTAAGTTTAAAACTATGATAATAACTTCTTTTTTTTCCTTATGTTGACCTAGTCAATGGTCAAACTGACCCATGACCTTAGCCTTAGCCCGGGTTTAGTTTTAAAATTATGATAATAACTATTTTTATCATTACATTGACTCGAATAAATCCGGGTTAATCATTGTGTAAAGAATTGGACAAGCTTGCCTTATCTCTTTTAATAAGATAAAAATTTCTCCACTAGAATAACTTTAAACATGATAAAAATTAATTTTTTTACTATTTAAAAATACACCAAGCAACTTCACAATGAAATTGTCTAGTCAAGTCTATTTTTGTTCAACATATTAAACACTACATTTTGTATTTGTTTTTTTTTTTCTATTCTTTTCACCCATTGCAAAGTACCCCGTGTGAAGCTAAATCATTCCTTCAAATGTGAAACTAAAAAAGAAAGTTATTCCTCAACCTGCCTTTTCTCATGGGATTATCACCTTTCTCTTTTTATCTTAAACTTTCTTTGACCAGAAATGCAAAAACACAACCATCCTATCAGCAAGTGTAAACAATTATTCCAAATTTCCTAGACTTCTACCATGTTCCCTTTCTCTTTCATTTGTCTCCTAAAGAGAGGTTGAAAAGGATTTCACTTGCAAAAGTTTTCTTGAGAAAAAAGAAGAAGAATAAAGTCATATTTGCATCTTTCCACCAATTCATTAAAAAAAAAGAAGCTTTTGCTATCAATTTAAACATTTTTATTTTTAATTTCAGCCAATTTAATATAATTTTTTCAATATTGAAAATTTATCTTAACCAATTGAGCACTCCTTTTCACTACATGAGTCGTCATTATCAACCTTTTTTTTTCATTCATGTTAACATCTTTTTTCCATCCCATCCTCTTTACTGAGTAGTTTCTTTTTCCAATTTACATAAATTCTACTTAATTAGTTGAAATTGAAAATATTGAATAATAATTTGTCGGAAAAAAAACCCATAAAACTTGAAAAATTGAAATTGAAAAATTGAAATTATAATAAAAATAAGGAATTAAGTTGATTAATACAAATTAATCAAACTTTTACGAGAAAATTTGAGACGTGCCATTTTCTAGAGAGAAAATGAAAATTTTATGATATATATAAACTCCTAGCTAGCTAGCTAGTTTCGAATACAGAAGACTCGGTATTAGAATCACTAACTATTATGCAACTTTACTGTGAGAGTAGAATTCAGTTTTGGTTCTTTCTGAATGAAAAAAGAAAAGGAGAGATAAAGAACGCGTTTTTCTTTGCCTGGACACCACAAATCAACAACATGCAAAGTACTGTGATTATTTCTTGAAACTGTATAATTCAAATATATATAGGTGCTTCAGCAATTGTGCAAGCAGAGATTCGAGATTGGACAACAAACAGTTGGACCCATTAGTGTTACCCGGTGATTTAACGCCTTCGTGTAGGGCTTGAAAGTTTTTCACAAACTGTCCATTGCTTGGCTTAATATGTGCCAAAAAGCATAAAATTCTGCACTTATAGAATGAAACATCTGACTAGAGAACAAAATTTTGGTAGGAATCTAGCTGTACACAAAGACTCCATGTTCTTGCCTGCTCTATTCAATCTCTAGACTTTTTGCTTATAACTATTTCAATCATTATCTTGAAATCTCCGCTCATGAAGGACTAGTGTTGAGGCATTTTCTTCGACATTATTGCTCTCAACATTTTCAGCCATAACTTGCCAACTCAGTGATCGATCAATCATCAAGAATACAGTATACATGTAGTGTCAAACAATCAGCAGTCCTGCTTGAGAATGTTGAGATGGAATTAAACATTGGTCCCTTAAGGTATGTCATAGATAGCTTTGTCTCAAAACAGTTTGATCAAGAGGCATTTTTCTAAATTACCAGCCAAAATACTAGTGATGATTCAGTTTCATCATAACTTAGTTTGAACTTGAAAGTGTTTGGACACAAAAGCCGGCTGACTAAAACTATAGAAAAAAAAACCCAATGGTAACGCTGATGGAAAATACTTCATTAATTGTTGTTTACTAACGAAATTTGCATAGAAAATTTTCCATAGTAATTTCCAATGAAAAAGGTGATAGAATAAAAAAAACCAAATTAAAATATTTTGTTGGTAATTCCATCAATATTGTTGACATGTTCAATTACCGACATAATTATTGATGGAATTTCCATCATTGATTTTAAAATGAGTTAAAACCTGGTTGTTATATCATATCCCTGTTTTTTTTCTTCATTTTAGCTTAGGGTTTTCTACAACATTTCTTCTTCTTCTTCTCCAATAGCCCCCCTCATAAATCCGGTGTTGACAACTCTCTTCTCCCTATCTAAAGTTTGATTTCTTGTTCAATAAGTTTAGGGTTTGATTTTTTGGCTAATTAATTGGTTACTAATTCTTTTCTTTTATGCTATTTAATGCTAATCATTGTATAGTTGATGGTAATTTATGGTTTTTTGAGTGAGTGAGTGATTTAGTTATAAAAAAGGTTGGATTTAGTTTCAATTTCATCCCACATTTCACTACTAAAAAATGTAGTAATTAGCAACCGATCACTCCGTTACAAATAATACTAAAATCCGTTGCTAAAATAATTTAGCAACGGAATCAGCAACGGCAAATATCGGATGCAAATTTGTCGTTGCTGATTTTTTAGCAACGGATTTATCCGTTGCTGATTTCTCAGCAACGGAAATTCCGTTGCTTACAATTAGCAACGGATTTTCCGTTGCTAATTTTAGCAACGGATAATCCGTTGCTATTTTTGTGAATCAGCAACGGATTGTCCGTTGCTGATTGATGAATTATTTACAATCAGCAACGGAAAATCCGTTGCTGAGTATATTATTTTTAATAAATTAATTTTTATTTATTTATTTAAATGGCTTTTAATTTATTTATTTAATTATTTATGGATATTTTAAAAGTTGTAGAATATATAACCAACATAAATTAATATTAAAAATAATTGCATCACTAATACAAAATGGAATAAAAATAATATTCATATTATAAAAATTCAACAATTTCCAATTACATCCAAGTCAATAATACATGCACAAGAAGGATTCGATGTAAAGAGATGGCCTTAATTTGAGCCTGGACTGATAGCAAATACAAAACGACCATGAAGGTTAAAGGCTTGTAGAGAATCATCCAATGGCATGCATAATGATTAATGACCAATAAGATCTTCAAAGATGTTAGAACAAATTCACTGATATGAGGATTGCTCCAACCAATTTCCAACTGGATTGTATTTATGCTTTTGGAACATTCTCAACCATGAACAATACAAGCTGTTTCTGCGAAATTTTCAAACCATATTCACTGCTCTTTTATCCTCTTCTTCTGGAAAAAAAAATTTCCACAGGTTTATTAGAAAGAGAATCAACAATTTCCAATAATTTCCAATAACACAGAAAGAAACATAATTGAAAACAAAATGTTAAATGGCAATGGGCAAACTCAACTCTCACGGGTTTATTAGAAATAGAATCAACAATTTCTTATTACACAGACTTATCAGAAAGAGAATCTGATTTCGTTTATCTTATTGCGTAGCTAGCCTTTGAAAGCAAATAGAATTGCAAAACCACTAGAAAAATGTTGAAAAAACTCACACAAACTTCCCTATCAGCAGGTTCTAAAGTCACAGTCCTTCCCGGATACTCTGTTGTGCCTCTATGGTCAGTGTTGTGCTGCCTATTACCAGAACAAAAAACATCCACTAATACATTTCACTAACAAATACTCCCTCCAATATATTTGTATTTACGAGTAAGAGAAAGAAACCTTGGTAAAATACACGGCGATATCCTTTGATGAAGCCAACGATACCATCATCGTAGGTTAAAACCTGCTTTCCATATTAGAGACCCATATACAAATACCCACAACGACCCATTTTTCCATGTTTCTCCTGCATAACACAAAGCAAAATAAAAGGTGGATTATTGCAACGAAAATGATCTGATTGGGTGGTGGCAATGGTGCTGGAGGTTGTTCCCAGATTGAGACTTTGTTTAGAAATTTAGTTGAAATGGTATTTTTAAAAAAATTTAAAAATAAAATTATTAAACCGTAACATCTACTGTATTTTCAAACACCTTCTGAATAAATGGTTGTTGCCCTTTGTGATTGGTGAAGACAACAGGATTTGCTCATCGATATCATCAAACAAAAGATAGATCTAATGTTGCAGGCGATGCAAGAAGTAGAGCGGTGGGAAAGCGGGGACACAGGACATGCAAATACTTGAGAAAGAGTAGCATCCAGTGTGGTCAAAACTCCAGCACTAATCGGTTAATATTGAAATTAACTTAACTTTCAAGCACAAAACAGAGAACTCACACCAAACAAGTATCAACGCTATGATGGAAACTTCTCTTCTTTCTTTCTTTCCCGAAGGGGAGAGAAGGAAAAAAAAGAATCCCAAAAGAAGAATGAATTGAACTGAAGGGGCGATGATAGATCTGGTGCGATGTTGCCATGGGTCTCTGTTTTTGGTGGTTTACAGAGAAAGATTTAAACTGTTAAGATGAAGGAGAAGAAGATGAAGAAAAAAAATTAGGGATGTTGAAGACGAATGAGAAAAAATGAAAAGTTTGGGACAAAGGAAAATCAAATCGATGAAGAGATGGTGGTTTTTCTACAGCTATGCATGTTATTAGGGACGAAGAAGATGGGAAGTTAATTAATTTTCGGTTGCTGGTTTTGTTGTTCTTTGTTTATGTTTCTAAGGGTGTGGGGTTATTAGGGACGAAGAAGATGGGAAGTTAATTAATTTTCTTTGTTTTGTTGTCCTGTAGGTTTAGAAAGCAATGGAGAGAAATTCAATGGTTGAGATTTTATTTTATCATAAGTAATCAACGGTTTCTATAATTTTGATTTTATATTAAAATTTAATTAATTATTTTTTTAATTAGCAACGGATTATCTGTTGCAAACTTTATGTTGTCTTTAGCAACGGATTTTCCGTTGCTAAAATCTGTTGCTAATATTAAAAAAATAATATATGTTTAATCCGTTGCGAATCAGTTACTGAATTTAGCAACGGATATTTCCGTTGCTAAATTCATATGCTAATAGCCCTTTTTTTAGTAGTGTTTTTTTAGTGGTGGTTATTGTTATTGAGAATTTATTAGAATTTAGTTACAATTCTTTCTTTCCAACTCATTCTATACAATCATGGGGTTTTGACATAGTATCTGGAGAAACAAGGCTAAAAGGGTATGTTCTCTTTGCCTCTTGAATATCAACTTTAAATCATCCTTCTTCTTCTTTTTTGCTCACGATTTGAGCTTTGACATAGATTTAAGGCATAAAATATTATTAATCTAATGCATCTTGAAGTTGATTTCTCTCTTGTTTATAGTCTATATGATAGTTTAGAGTTTATGCCTCGCGGAATTGGGCAATTAGCTTATCGACAGACGTTGTCATGTTTTGTGGTTGCAAAAACTAGCTAGTCCTAAATCCAAGATGGTTTGTGAATTGAATGAGTTGAGTAGGTTAAATGAATTTAGAGTGAACCTTGATATAATAGCGAAGGGATATGAGAGGAATTTCCTAGTCTGAAATGATGGTGGGAAAAAAAGTAATGATGAGATTAATGATGATAGTGATGAGCCAACGGAAGAATAAGAGTTAATAATGCTTTAATAGGTTATCATGATATTTCTCTTTATAACTATGACATATGTATGTATACATACATGTCCATGTATAAGATCCCTTAAATATGTGTCAAAACTGTAAATTAATTGAAAAGTGCAATTTCTTAAAGTATTAGTCATCTACCAAGTAAACCATATACACCCCTAAATTTGGCTATGTAATTTCCACCTTTGAATAAATTTTGCGTTTATATTCTTGAATCACTGTATAAATTAATTGAGACTTATTTTTTTTAATGATCATAAAGGGCACACTTCCATATCAATTTAGTGTATTCCTGAAAATTTAATAAATTCTATTAAATATTAATTTGATACCTTTTTATTTTCTTTTGTTTATTTTAGGTACTATGTATTCAAAGAAATATGCCCAAATCTAACAAAAGTGTTACTGCTTTATCAAGTAATAATCTCGTTGATCAGACCATGAATCTAAGTGATGATTATAAAGAGACTACTAATATATAAGTTTCTAACCAAGACTCAACTACTGAGGACAATAAGATAGACTTCACTTTTTTTATAGAGCCAATTTCAAGCAAAAATATATCAGAATACAAGTGTGACTTATCTCAATAATAAGTTTTTATCTATAAGTATTTTAGCCAACAAAAATATCTATTATATAGAAAAAAAATATTCTGTTGACAACCTTTATTTTGCACATAAAAAAAAGGTTAAAAAAGTGTTTGCTAACGCTCTAAGTGTTTGTCAATAAAAGCAAGATTTAATTTGTATACTAAAACTTGTTTGTGAAGATTAATTTACAAATGTATTCTTAAATTTTATATAGTCTCAAAACATTGAAGACAATGTATATCATTCGCAAAGAAAATATAAAAGAAGACTCTTTTAAGTTGGAATTGTTTGTGAAACTCAAAATTAAGATTACTTTGTGTTTACACATAAAAAACTTTTTTTTAAAAGAGATTC
Organism: Populus trichocarpa; assembly: GCF_000002775.5. Classification (NCBI taxonomy): domain Eukaryota; kingdom Viridiplantae; phylum Streptophyta; class Magnoliopsida; order Malpighiales; family Salicaceae; genus Populus; species Populus trichocarpa. The sequence continues at coordinate 12,232,328 of NC_037287.2, read as the reverse complement.
CTTTGTTGTTAAACTAAATGTTTACAAATAACAACGCAAAATTTAACAAAATTAATGATTTTTTAGTGAAATATGCAAAGAGGATGAAAGAGATAAAATTGAATAAAAATTTATTAACAAAATTAGTGATTTTTTAGAGTTGTTGAGATGGAAAAGAATGATGACGTGACATATTAATTAATGACACCAAACTTTAATTTATGTGTGCTACTAGTTTTAGTTTGAATATTTGTATTTGCGCGCGCGCACAAATTCAAAAGCATATGAAAAACAAAAAGGACTAAAAAATAATGTCGTGAACAACCATAAAAAAAAAATAGAGCACTAAATAAGAGCAAATCTAGATTACATTAATTCGATAACCTGAATTGGTACGTCGAGATTATTGTTGGTATAATTTAACAAAACTTGAATTGAATTTTCTAAATATATAATCTCACGTGCAAGGGCTTGCTCGGTTTAGCAAGTGGAGGATAAAAGTACCGGTCAAAAGTTGCACATATCAAAGAGCTTAAAGTTCATTTATATTCAAAGGACTACTACAAATTTTTCAGCACTTTCACAGAAGCTTTCCGTTGTGTGGTAAAATGTCATTTACGAATTGCAAGGTGCAATCTTCTTTTGTAAAGCTACATTATCATGGCAGTTCCATGCTTTAACCATACTAAATTTAAAGTGCAATGATAAAGTTAATGATTACATGAACAATCTTGTTCCTAGAATGACCAAAAAAACAGAAAAAGCTTAGAGTTTCGGCATTATCTGGGTGAATCGGCATGTAATGTGCTAAAAGCATGTTGCATGGTGGAGAGGAAATTACTATAGAAACAAAAATCCCATGGATGATGCAATTTGTGCAACTTTTGGGAACTAACAATGCCCAGTTGATTGATCTGAGATGTACGTACTGATGAAATATATGGATTTGTTCAAAGATAATACTGTTTCATTTATATATCTTTTCCAAAATGGCTAACAATCGTACTGGGATAATACTCCGAGTGAGTGATCTGGGATTATGATGATTCAAAATTTCTCAATTTAAATAAAAAAAAAACATTTCCAACAAAAAAACAGTTTGCTTAGTTTTGAAAAAACAAGAGATGCTGAGTGTTTAGTAGAGTATTTAGTACGTATGATGGACAAAAATGGATTAGATATTACAATTTTTTAAAAGTTGTTTACGTATACTTTGACCGTATACAAATCAATTTTTATCTTGAATAAATCTATTTCAGATCTTAAATTCTTTATACAATTGTTGTTATTTATAAAATACTATACTGCCCTTCATGTAAATATAACTCAACACTCTGAAACCACCTCCTCTGCTTCCTCTACCGTCCTGGAGTCATGGCTCCCCGATGCTCCATTGCCGCAATTGCTGGGATGCTCTCCATCATCACGTCGTATCCTCTGGATCCTCCTTTGGAAGTGGTGGCGGTAGCGGTAGCGGAATTGGAGCCCCTGACGGCAACATGCATCAATTCTACATCAACGATGCACCAAGCTTGAAGATCGATCGCGCCCATTAATTTATGGGTTTGATTTTGTTTATTAATTTTTTCTGACAATTAATTTAAATTCACGGATAATGTTTTTTTTTTTCCTTCGGATATTATTGTTACTTTTAAAGTAATGTTTTTTGCTTAATGTTTTATTCATGGGTTTGATTTTGTTGATTAATTTTTTTTTGACAATTAATTTAATATAAGATGTTAGAGAGGTGATTAGCATAAAAATTACATGTTAATTAACATAACAAATCATGAATTTTGTTTATAATAAGATAATATTTAAATAAATACTAATAATGATTTTTTAAAAAATATATTTATTCATTAGATTAAAAAAAATAATTTTGTTTGTTAAAATATATGTTATAATCTATACTTTAAATATTAGACAAGATAACCCTGAGGGCTATACGTAGCTCAACTAGTCAAATTCTAGATTTGCTCCCTAGAGGCCACCAGTTCGAGTCCCACAAATCTCAGGGTCACTGGAGACTTACATGGTCGTTAACTTCAGGGCCCGTTGGATTAGTTGAGGTGCGTGCAAACTGACCCGGACAATAATATTAAAAAAAATAAAAATTATTAGACAAGACAAGAAAATTATTGACATTACAGATCTTAAATTCTTAAGTGATATCCTAAGATATGATTTAAATAATTTTATAATACACGCCTTAAGTAAAAACTCTTTGAACTTGAAGGCACACACTACTCTGTATTTGATTTTTTATCAAATAAAATGGAGATGATGAAATTCAAATTTATGACCGCTTAATCAACAAGATTGTTATATCATATTAAAGAATCATCTTAACACAGTTGTTTAAATTGTTACGTGACGTCTTCAAATATAATTTATATATTTCTCTCACAATTTCAACCACCAATAATTGATAAATGGTTGTAAAAAGGCGTTGTGGAAAAATTATTTTTCTTCTGGATATTGCAATTTCAGTTTTCCCATGCCTTTATTTCGAATGCTTTCCTGGCTTATATTCTCAAAGTGTTTCTTTTCCTTTGTTCGTAGAGTATAAAGCATGTGACAATGCCTAGGAATGAAAATAGAGCCCCAACTCTTTGGTAAAAATATGAAAATATTTTATATTAATGTAAAGTGCTCCGTTACAATTACCAAGGATCGCTTTATACTTTGAGATGGTTAAAGTTCTCTCTCTCCATCTCTCTCTAAAGGTCTCTCTCTCTCTCTCGTTCTCTTTTTCTCCGAGAGTGCAATAACATACAAAATCAATTAGATTTCATATTTACGTAGGAATATAATATGTTGATTTGGATTTCACTGCTTGATATGAAGGACATGCCTTTTCCACTCTTCACCTTTTGTTGCTTTCTGTCTTTGCTGTCCCTTTGTCATTCTTTAGCTCTCCTTTTCTTTTCTTTTTTTCTTCCTTTTCTTTTCTTTTTCTTTAGCTCTGATTTTCTCACCTGGGTACCTGATTCTCTTCACCAGCATCCCCTCAGAGATAATAATGATTCAAAATGAGTAGTACACAGTGGATAACTTCAATGTGGCCTGCCCAAAGTGAACTCCAAATTAGGCTTCTTGGGGCTTGTCCCTGAAACGGTCGATGAGCTTACATCTGATATTTTCTCATAGCTCAAGCACTTTGGATCCATGCCCTTCTGCTGTAAGAGAAAACAAAAGAGTTGTTCAAAATTGAAATGAGAAACCATAAAAAGAAAGCAAAAGGTAGCTGTAGCTAGGACAATAAATCACATAGAGCAGAGTAGCACAAGGGAAGTGTGTGAAGGTGGGAATCAAAGGACATTTGACTCAGGGAATAATAGAATATTTATCAAAGAAAAAGAAGTATGGCTAGGAGTACATTTTGAAAGACTGCCAAAGTGTGACCACTGTGCATTTCCCAATACGAGTACCTAATAGTACACTTATTTACTAGCTTTATTTTATGAATATGCATAATCTTACCTGTGTAATTATATATTTGACTCCACCTACTTACTCTCTTGTGTGTGTGTATATATATATATATAGATATGAACCATATATATCCAGGTCAACAAAATGGGGTTGGTAATTCAAGGAGTGCTCAGGTTTAAGGTGTGTTTAGGGTTTTGTTTAATCATGAGCATGGAAATGCCCTTCCTTCCTTTTTTTTTTAAAAAAAAGTTTTCCATATTATATATATATATAAAACTATTCTCCCCTGTGATAAAAGAAAAAAACTATTCTTCATCCCTTAAATAATCTTTTAAAATTACTTAGTTCCTCTTCAACAAGTGGATAACCTAAGCAAAGAATATGGAAAGCCCTTGCCTTTCTTGTATCTTTCCAATGGGTAGGGCTTGGGGAAGAGAGAAAAGAACAAATCTGCTTTTCTTCACCAGTTCCAGCAACAGAACATTTATGTGTTGGATACAACATCTTGAAACTCATGGACATTATAGGAAAGAAAGATTTGAAATTTTGGTACCTCAAGTGGTGGTAAGTTTCCGTCAGAATCCTTTAATTTCCCATGCAACCAAGCTTCCCTGCTAAAAACCAACAGATTGAGAGAATATTTCCTATCAGTGGAAGCCATGCAGAGAATAAAAAGCAAAACTAAGAAAAGAAAGCTATCTTTTACTGTCTTGTTTATAGTTCCCTTCGCTTTACATTTTATCTTTGTGCTGATTGAAGATAAAGTTGAGCTCACCCATGTGATAGCCCATGACACATAGCAACAGATAGCAAGGAAGTCTCAAAGGGCATATCACTTTGGCACCACGATTTTCCAATAATGGGGCCATCACAGGGTTTATCTTTGACACTAAGTATTCTAACTGTAGGCCCCATTTAATAGTTCTCTCTATCAGAGCCCACAAAATCCGAAGGAAAGAGATATCTTCATTTTTTAGGTGGATTTGTCAAATGGGATTCTCATGTCTTGGAATAATGGTAGGAGAGTGGGTGGATTCTTTAACTTCCTTTTTACCCACTGCTACAAGGAAGAGTATAATTACCCCATCATGGTGTTCCAGTCTTCATGATGGTCGTGGACGGACAGAACAATGCAGTGAAATCATTTCTTCCTCTTTTTGTGTTTTCTTGCATGTGGTTACGGTATTTGATATATAATCTTGTGATGAAGAGTAGAGAGAGAGGCGGGATATGGTAGTAGAACCAGTACTTGAGTGATCTTTTTATTTTTTAAACTCGTGTCTAACATGCATAATCCCATTTTTACATTAATCATCCCTAATGAATCTAGATTAAGGAACACAGCGTCAAGGCCAAAAAGATCCAGAGAAGCTAGCTAGATTAATTGGACCCCCCCTCGCCCCAGAGAGAAAAAGAAAGGAAAGGAGTGACTAGAACATGAAAGATGGGATACCTAGTATAACGAGCCATGCAATTTTCATCTGTTTTGTCCTTGCCACAAGGAAGTAATCCAAACTTTTCTTTATAAATCATAATTGTCTTAATTTAAGTGCTCTTGGGCCTTCCTTACTTCTAGAAAGAGAAATAATCGTTGACCAAGACGGCAAGTTGATTACTTATAGGCAAATGGACAGTCGGTGTTACGAAATACCCTTAGCAATTAAAACAATTGTAAGAGGGGAAGAATTCAGGTTTAAATCTTGCCTTTGTTAATTACCTTAAAAGATCGATCTGAAAAAAGAAAAGAAAAAATTAGAAACTGGGAACTACATCACAAATTCCTTATGCTTGTTCTACATTCCATTTGTTTGTTATTTTTTTTTAATTATTATTATTATTATTTGTCCTTTTATTCTCCACTAAAGCATGCATTCTGTAACTAACCCATGGCATCAAAGGGTAGACAAGAGATTAATAAGCATGGTACAGCAGTGGTACCTTGAAGAGTTGCTCCAGAGAGCCTGATAGTCCTTGTCCTGGTGAGCATTTGGTCTTCCCTGTTGCATTGACATTTCTGACCTTCTAGGATTTTCAATGTCAAATACCAAATCTTCTGAAGTATCTCCAGATGATCCATTATCGAACACGTCCGATAGCGCTGTACGTACACGATATTAAACAAACAAAAAAGAAGAAGAGGGATTGGGCCAGTAATTAATTAAGACCAACGTAATTAAGGAACATTGATTAACACAACGCTCATTAATAATATTGTTGCCTATGAATATATATAATCACTGAAAACTTTCATGAAGCAAAGACATGAAAGAAAGCATATATAGGGAAAAGCACTAACCCGAAGGAGCTGCTGCTCTATCAGTGGTCTTCACAGTTCGATACATCTGCATCCATCACAATTTCAGAAACAATATTATTAGACTAATTTTGTGATGAAGCATAGAAATTAAGCTTAAATGGGCATTGATTAACAGAGCAAGAAGAATATCGAAAACTTTAAACAGAAAAGGATAAAACGAGAAAAAGAGACCAATATGCTGTGTAGGACACACACACAAGAGATGGTTTGATTCAAGTGCAAGTACAAACTGTAAAAAGTGAGATTAATTGAACTCTGAACAGAATCATTTGTTTGCCCATACAAATGCATGTATGCAGATATGTGATGTGGCATGCATGAATGAGATTCAGCATGGTTAAAAAAGTGGGGTTGATGAGCCCATGTATGTATATAGGTGATGTGGCATGCATGGATGAGATTCACCATGGTTAAAAAAGTGGTGTTGATAAACCCATCTGCGAAACATATCATTGAACAATGATGGGTTTTTTTTCTTTTTTCTCTTCAATGTAAGAGAAAATGTTTTTAAAATGAAAAATAATGGACTGAGTGCAAACTTGTCGCGGCTTGGCTATGACTCGTTTTGAATTCCTTGGGCTTTGTCTTACTTGATTCCTGAAATCGATAATATACCCCCCCCCCCTTCCTGGTTCATTCTTCCAAGCAAAAAGCTGTTTATTAGCTAGCAGCACCATCAGATCTAATAGAAAAATAAGTGCTTAAAGGATTAGAGAGACCCTCTGCAGGGAAACATTGGAATTTGTGACATGTGTAATAAAACACCCTTCCTGTAATGTATGCTATCGAAAGGCAAATTCTGCTTAGAAGTACAATTAACACTGCATCAATTTAACACTATTAACTCGAGCTAATAAGTTTTAGTTAGAAAGTTAGAGAGAAAACAAAGAACAATTTTTCCAACATATCTTTTTTATTTAACAAAAAGGAGTTTGAACACTACACGCAGGAAGGAAAAACAGTTGAGAATATGCTTTCATTACCTGCAAATGTGATTTAACATGTGCCAAGGTGAGATCTTTCACATCCATAAGCTCAAGAACTGACTTGGGTGTAGCCCCTAAACCCCAACAAAGAAAAGAGAAGAACAAGGAAAGAGGAAAGGAAAATATGAGTCAAATTTTCTTTTCCAAGTTCCTTTTTTTTGTTTTTTCAGTGTTATTGAAGATGGTAAAAAAAAATGAACAGGAAAGGTGAAAGAAGGGAAAACTTCGGAAACGATAAAAATGAGAATCTAGAAAAGAAGAAAGCCAGAGGAGAAAAAAGAAACAAAATGAAGCATACTTTCATGGCCACCCAATAGCTCAACAGCGTGAACAAAGCGAGCATGAAGAGTGGTAGTCCAACGCATCCTTGGTGCTCTCATACTTCTTTTAGCTGGAAACCTAGACATGAATCTTGATCTCATCGACCCTTGAGACTGATAGGGACTTATACTTGTGGCACTAGAGTTATTAGCAGCCAGAGAAGAAGCTTGGGAGCAAGTATTATCAAAAGTTTGTTGAGAGAATGGAAAAGGAGAAGGAGGGTTTTGGTAGACAGGAATCCCTCTAATGGGTCTCAAGAAACCAAGCTCTTGGCTCAGTCCTTGTTGTTGTTGCTGTTGAAAGAGCACTGGATGATGATTATGCAGGTGGTTTTGTTGGTGATGGTGGTGTGTGTATTGGTTTTGTTGAAAGGAATGGAAGAGATTGTTACCATTACAGTTGTTAGAATTTTGGAGGATATTGTGGAAATGGTTGGAGTTAGGCTCTGAAACCTTTGGATTAGATAGCGAGAGCTCAAAACAGGTATCAGGTTTTGCCATTGAAGAAATAGAGTTTCTCGAGTCCAAAGCTCTCGTCCAAAACCCCAAATCCATCTCTTCTTCTGTTCTCCTCCATGTTGATGTGGGTTTGCTGTTTGGGGGGCTAATCTGAAGAGACAAATCTGGTTGTGCTGGGAATAGCTCCATCTTTAAGCAGCCAAATGAGGCCTCTTAATTAGGTCTCCTAATTATCTCCTCTGTCTTTCTTCTTGTTGTTTTTCTTGTAGGTACAGTGCAATTGGGAAGTGTATGTTGTTAAGGATCAAGAAATTAAGATGAAGCTATAGGGGTTTGTTCTGGACAATCTAAGCAAAAAGAGTTGAGAATTTTTCAGGTGAGATTTTTGGGGTTTCTTTCTTTGGATCAAATTGAGGGGAGTAGTTGCAGAGATTTGAGATTGGGAGGGGAGAGAGAGAGAGAGAGAGAGAGAGAGAAGAAATGACAAGGTATGAAGTGAATGGTTGTTTCTTTTGTGTGAAGTATATGTGAGAAAATGACACTTGAGGGACTATACGAAGAGAAGGAGAGGGAGAAAGTAGAGGAGGGTGTGTTTATTTTGTGGACGTGGGGGAGGTAGGGAACTAGGGTGAGAAAGGGAGAAAAAGAGAAAAGTAAGCAAGTTTGGGACTTGATTCCTTTTTACTACTACTACTACTTTTTTTCCCCTCGTTCTTTAGGGGAAAATATATATTTTAGTGTAAACTTTAACGTGTGCGTGCATTTGTTCCTCAACAACTCGTACTAAACTTTTTAATCCACACACTCTCACTGCAACCTTTTAACAAAACCCTAAAACTGCAATCAATTTTTAATCACCATTGTTGGTTTAATCACTAGGGTTTGTTAATTTCCTAATTATTAAACCACTCATTGTGAACACAATCTAAACATAATTTTCACAGCCAAATAGTTCAATACGCTGTTTAAGTTCTTAATTACTACCATGTTATTTTCTCGTGAGAGATTTATTCTCTTTCTATATGGCGCCTATGCTAATTACATGGTTGGTCCTTCAACATTATTAGACGACCAGTGCTGTACATATAGCTTTGTACTAATGGCGGTAGATCGATGGTTCCTTTCCTGTAATTGAGATTTGAGAGCACACACTAGACTCCGCCCGCCCGCCCGCCCGCATATTTATATGTATGTGTTCCATAAGAAGGGAAATTTAACATCGCCAAATTACTTACCACCTGCACGAGTATGTCTGGCTTGCAATTAACAGTGTTTTCAAAATAATTAAGCTAATTATACAGCAATCAATCTAACTGGATTCAGAAAGCCTTTGATTTTTTTTCAAGTTGTGTATAATTCTTTCCAGTTTGATTGTCTCAATGAACCGATATTTGCACCGAGAGTCATTCGGGTTGTGCAAATTTTGGCTCGCACCTTTGATTAGGTCATTGCTAGCGCAAGGTACTAAAAAGAGCATTTGTAGAGATGAAAATATTATAGTTAATTAAACACAAAGCCCACTACAAAAAAAAAATGCATCGCTGATGAATTCCTATTTTAGATATATATAAATGGGTTGAATTCCCCCCCCCCCCCCTGCTTAAATTGTTGAAACAGTTCAGTACTGGTGCTGGGCCTGAACAGGCGTACCATCGATGACAATGAGGTTCTTACTTTTAGTTCAAACCCTAATGAACAACACCTTTTTTTCACAAATGATCGAAAACAATGGTAGTGCAGGGTTTAGATGCTTTATTATTGTTGTTTTTTTCTTGAAAACCAGGAAGCATTGCATGAATGCTTGGGCATAGCCTGCAGATTAGGAATATGGGCCTTACTAACACTTGCAGAAAAAAAGAAATGAGCTACATAGTAAATGCTTTCAATAATAGTGTCCCTATCGTCTATATATGTGCATCTAAACATACTCTACAATTACATTTAATAGTGATCAAACAATTAGGTATATAAATGACTTGATGATCCATCATGTTTTTCTCTAACCCAAATAATCAATGAAGAATAAGTAAATAACCATGTATAAGCACTGTACATACGAACTAGGTGGCTAAATTTTGCTTAGGATCACAGGGAACAGGACTATTACTTCCTCGAAGAAATTAGCTCCTACTTTGTATATTGTCCAGCCGATAAATTTATCTAACACGAGGGCATAGATTTGATTTTCTTCTTAGATTGGTCCTTCTACAAGCCACGTGATCAAAGAGGTTTCTTTTTATTCCAATTAAGAAGAAAAATCAAGCAGCCACATCCATATATGGGCAATTTTTTCAAAGGAGTGGTCGCAAGCAGATGACTGATTAATATATCTTCGAAGATCAGTGGTTGCTTATATTATATTCTTACTATCAGTTTAGTTGTTTCTTTTCTAATTATAGTGCATTGGAATGCCCGTCTTGCATACAGTGAGAGAAGACGTCGACCTTAACCCTTCTTCGTGGCCTCACATTCCAACTGTGAGAATGATCTTATAACATGTTCATTTATTACCAAGCGACATTACTATCCTAAGTAAGCTCAAATTATATTTGATCCCATATCATTTTTTTTATTGTGATTTTGATTTGAAATATGATATCATAACTTAAACACAAGTCTTTCATATTCTCCATGATTTCTCCTCTAGATCATGCACGCTAACCTGGGTTTTAGGTGAATTATCACAACCTCATGATCTCTTGATTATAGTCATTTGAGAAAATATATTTTCAATAGATGAATCTTAATAATGGGAAACTCTAAAATTCATTAATTTATTGGAAAAATCATGTGCATACGAGCATGGGAAACAATTAGACATATAGACTTTGGAATCATATATTTAGATCTTTCAGTTTTCAAACAAGATCATTAATTCATCCATTAATCATTCTTGACATAGAATAATAATAACCGTGAATGTAAGGAATGAACAAGCATCTGTCAATTTGGCAACGAACATGATTGAAGGAGCTGGGGCATTTTATGCAAGTTGCTCCCATTAGCTTGACCACTTTTTGTCGGTAAATCATTGTGCTCTGCCGATTAATCAATTTAGACTTACTGGAATGACCTAGTTAAGTATTTCCAAAAATCAAGCAAAAGGTGTTTTAACTTTTTGACTTGCATGGAAAATTAATATGTGGGGTATGATTTATTCTTTCGCATCAACTATATAATATCTTGAATTTGATATAATATCTTGAATTTCTTAACGTATTGAATGCTTTAGTTGTTTATTGATTTTGATGATAACATAGCAGTGAAATATTTTATTTTTTTGAAAAAAATTAATATATATATTAGTATCAAAGAATCATCTCAACATAAAAACTTAAAGTATCATATAGATGAGAATTATATCTTGTGCTTAAGTTTATTAATTAAAATGAAAAGGGTACGATTCAGATTCAGACTCAGACTCATGATCGTTTGATAATCAAGACTTTGATATCATTTTAAATAATTATCTCAATCTAAAAATTTAAATTATAAAGTAAAATACAATATATAACTTATATTATTCTCTAACACTATTGTATTAATGATATTACAAGACGTGGAGGGAGGTTGGGTTTTATCCTGCTCCATTCCCCTCAACCTGCCACAACCAACTAAAAATTAATTAATTATTTTTGTATTCATCCTATTTTTTTAGTTTTGAAAAGTATATATCTTAGGTGAAAAAAAATACCATGTTCTTTGAGAATGTTCTATTCATTTTGATTTAGAATACATAAGATGACAATTCTATCATATTCATGCTTGAGATATAATTAGTCTCCCCAATTAAATTGGTTTTTAATCCCATTATGGTGTCTATCTTATTGTCTTTGGCTTCTCATACGCAAAAAGAGTTAAGATGATACTTCAGGAAAAATATTAAACTTTAAAAAGTTAATTTGGATGTAAGTAAGTTTGTTTTTTACATCTATCGATTTAGATTAAAAGGATATAAGAAAAATAATTTATTAAGAAACCAGTAAAAAATATGGACGATTTACTTAAAACCTGGTTAAAAGCAAAAATAATCTTAATGAATGAAGATTAATCTTAATATAGTAGTGTATTACTCATAGTTATGAAACCCGGTCTAGCTTGTCGAGTTTCAAATCACAAAAAGTTAGGCTTGCAATTGGCCTAGTCAACCCGAAACCTGGGTGATCGAGTGTAACAAGGGTGAGACCTGATTTTTTTTATATTTGTTTTATAAATTTAAAAATATAAAATTAATTTATGAATGCTTAACCTCATATATCTATTTTAACATATATTCACATGAATTTTTCTTAATTTTTCAATGTGAGATAATTATATATAGCTTACATCCACATGGAATGTTTCTTAACTTTTCGATTTGGAATAGCTATAAATAACTACATCTACATGGATTGTTTCTTAATTTTTTAATACGGGATAACTATACTATACTACACTTTACTCTCTTTTTTGTAGTCTACATCCACATGAATTGTTTCTTAAGTTTTCAATGTGGGATAAGTATACTACATTTTATTTTATTTTTTATATTGTACATCCAAATGTATTATTTTATCTATATATATATATAGTATTTTATTTTTTTGTTGAATAACAAATAATAAATAAGGTATCAATATAAAAGACTCGACCCATAGAAATTGATTACAATCCCTACGTACTTATGAGAAACAAACGAATTTCTTTTTCTTTTTCTTTTTCTTTTTCCCCCAACCCCTTTTCATTAAAAAAGCAGGATCAATTATCTTGGGCATATAGAAAGAGAGATGATACAAAGCTTTTAGTTTCTTTAATTAAGGGGCTTTGCCTATAAGAATTGGTGAGCGTTACCTTTGCCATGTAACTTTGCTTTTGGTACCCTTTCTCTTTGGGTCATCCATCCTTAACTTTCTTTCTGGGAAGAAAAAAAAAGGGTCCTTACTTCTCTTTCATTCACAGATGTTCAGAGCTCTCTCTATTAAAACATCCATTCGTGAGCTCGTAAAAAGGTCCATGCAGGGTTCAATATGGAGAAATAATCATGTTCTGATTTTTTTAAGACAATTATATTCTCTCAATTATCAAGAACATAACAACTATAATTTATTCAAATCTTAGATACATGTAAGAAAAACGAGAATCTTATGTCACGCAAGGGATTATTGGTTCATCACTGAGTACGTACAATAATTCAACTTTTTCTATTTGTTTTTTCTCTTCTTCTTTTTTTCCCTTTTAATTTCTTTCATAAAATAATTTTAAAGAAAAGACTACATGATCTTAAGCCCATGATGACACTACTTGGCCCAATAGATATTTGCCTGACCCCATCACATAATTAAGTAAAAATGGAGCTATGCCAGTGGGTGCTGGCTAACTGATTATAACTAGATAGGTTTCATGCTCCGTTGTGAGTCGGTCTAAACTTTTTTTATATTAAAATTTTTTTGTTAAGATAGCGCAATTGTTTATAAAAGAAAAATATAAAAATATGAGACTTTAGTCATACTCGACTTAATTTAATAAACTCGATTAACTTAAATAATATAAATACAAAATACAAAGACAATAAACAAACTAACAAAAAAAATATTTGGTTAACCTTGCAATCACGGACATAGAATTCGAATAATCCTATAAAAAGAAAATTGAAAAAAAAAACAACTCAAAGACCAATTCCCAATAAATCAAATGTTAAAGGACGAAATTGAAAAAAAAATATCAATTTAAAAAAAAACCTACAAAGATCAATGTCAACCCGTATAAACTTTTGAAATCCATGACTCTGGTTAAGAGCTTAGAACTAACCATATAAAAGGCAAACCCTAAAAAATAACAAAGAAAAATTCTAAATCAACAAAATATTCAGGGATGAAATTAAAAAAAATACAGAAAAAAAAATGACAATTAAAAAAATGGAGACTAGATTGATATAAAGATAATTTGAAATCAAATGTTGAGGGATGAAATTAAAAATAAAGTTTAAATAGGAAAAAGATAAAAACAAACAAACAGCAATCAAAAGAATGAGGACCGAATCTGATATAAAAATTAAATGAAATCAAATAATAAGAAATAAAATTGAAGAAAGAAATCAATCAGAAAAGATACACAAAAAAATAGAAATAAGAGGAATAAATAAGAGGACAACATTATATTTTGGTGAGGAGAAAAGAGAGAAGAGAGGGAGGAAAAGAAAAAAAAAAGTCAATCGGAGCCCAACTATTATTCTACTCTGTACACACATTACCTAAGGACATGAACATTATCCACTCGTTAGTGCTTGCATTGCACGTCTCAACAACTTTTTATTTTTAAATAATATTTATATTTATCAAAAGATCAATTCACCCCCAATTCAATTTAATAATAACTAGAAAACTAGTTTGAAATGATGGGAAAAAAACCTTAAATATCAGTTTGAGAAATTTTGGTTTTGAGAGTAATTTAGTCTTTACAATGTGCTTTTAAAATGTAAAAGGACTAAAATATCGATCAATTTTTGAGAAATTTTACTTTTAAAGGTAATAGAGTCTTTACATTGTTCATTAAAAAGATTAAAAAATCTAATTATCCCCGATCAATCTCATAATGACAAATGAATCTTGAGAAAAAGACTATTTTACCCAAAACTAGCAAGTTAATTGATTTTTTTATTGGAAAGGAAAACTGGTAGTTATACTATTATGATTAATAATGTTGTGTATGCAAGGACAATAAATTCTCCATGGATTACATTTTTTTTAATTATAATATAATTATAGTTTATAATAAATTAAATTAAAAAATATGAAAAAGTAACAATGATATTTATTGTGCATACAGACTCATATGCATTGTTTATATAAATAGTGTTATTTCTTTTCATTTCAATCATCTCACATTATTTCTTTCAAGTCTTATCATTCCAAGTTATATTAACATTATTTATATATTGAGAGATCTTTCTTTTTGCATATATTGTTTTTACATATATGAAGTTTTGATAAATATTTCCATATTAAATTAAAGATCAAATTTTCAAAATAAAATCTTAGGTTGTTGTTAAAAAATAATCAAAGAACAAGAACAAAAATAAAATAAAACAAAACAAACCTCATTTTCATTTTTGTCTTGAAATACTTCATTTCAATCTTTAAAGTTTCAATTTATATATTATTTGATTCTTTTTTTTTTTTAATTTTAGCACCTTTTATTTCAATCTCAAACTTCTTCTTTTTTTCATGTTTCAGTCTTTATTTGTTGAGAGAGGATAAAGAAAATCATTGTAAGATATTTATGGGGAGAGAAAGTGCTTTGATGGCCATATTTTAGCTAATAAAAATGCTGATTTTTGTGTCAATGGATTTTTCATTAGAAAAAAAGTTTAATGGAGGTGATGTTACCCTTTATACATGACAGGAAAAAAAAAATATGGATCCACAAAGTTTTTTATCATTTTATACTTATTACAAGGCATTTTGAATTTGAAAATAAGTTTATTGGGTTCTTAGAATGTTTTTCAAATGTTTTTAACTAAAAACAAGTTTTTGACATTTAAAAACTCGGATACTGATTTTTCGGTCACCAAAGTTGAGCAAAGAAATATCCACCAAACAATAAGTCATCTGTCACAGCAAAGAACCCGTCATTTATTAGATCAAAAAAACAATCAACTAGTCATACAAGTGTTGCCTGCTAGCTAGGCCCAGTAGTGTGTGCCTTCTTTTTTTTACTTTTTATTTTTTTAGTTATTCAAATTTAATTAATATCATATTTTTTATTAAAAAAAAGTAGTTTAAGTTTTTTTAAATAGTATTTTTTTTTGTTTTTTTTTAATTTCATAATAATTCAAAACAATCATTATAATTTGTCATTGTAATTTTTTTCTATTGTATTTTATATAAATAAGTTGTATTTGTATAATGCATCGTTAAAAATAAAAATCATTTGTTCTTAGTAAACAAAATATTAACCTCAAATATAAAATAAAAAAAAACATGTAAAAAAAAACAGTCTATATAAAATATTTGTATGTCCTTCTATTTTTTTCTTTTACTAAGAAGTTCAACTTATTTTCTTAGTATTATCAATTCTTTTTAAATTATTAGTTCATTTTTATTATTTTATGAAACATAAACATCAGTTTTTTGTTTTTCAATTAAAAAAATCCACTGTATTCAAAAACACATTCATAACGCTAGCATTTTCTTCTCTTACATTATAAATTAACTTAAAATCATATCATCAACAAAGTGTGGGTTATAAAACTTGTTTAATATATAAAATTTACTTACCATTTGCCAAATTAACAAACACAAAATCTCAAGCACGTTTGAGATAGAAGGGATTTATGAAGAAAAAGAAAAGCCATCCTCAAGAATCTAACCAATATATGGTGAAAAAGTAACTCTCGTATTGGGTTCCAAAACTTTTTCACTATAAAAGCCTTGCGTAACTATCATGTGAGTTAAAAATTGACCTTATATGTTTTTCTTTTCCATCTTTGACTGCATTAAACAAACATCAAGACATCGTATTGTCTACCTTGAGATCAACAAGATACCGTGGGAATCTCGAAGGAGAAAAAGACATGCATTTGATCTCTCAAAAACACCCAGGAAAAAAATAATACTATAAAACAAAGAGTATTACTTTAAAGATATGATAAATAACAATGACAACATATTGTTAATCTGGTTTAATTTTCCTAGGGTTCCCGACAACATTGGAAGCAATGTACGAGATTTATATCACATTAATTTATTGTTTTGAGGTAGTTTATGTTTATTCATGTGCATGTCTCTCATTGAAAATTATATCATGAAACTTGTAGCTGCGATCAATGGAGATCAGAGATAGAATATATAGTACTTCTGACATCTTGTTTTCTGCAGCAGCAGTGGAGTTTATTACACGATGAAGATGGGTATTATTATAATTATGAATGGGATTAATGTCAACCATTCCTCGGTAACAAGAAATTATTAGAGTTTTGAACAGTTGCATGTTTTCAGGGACTCTTTTAATTAGATGTTTAGTTTATAGAAGCATCTAATTTTGTCAGTATAGGGCTTCTAGGCTCTGGCTATATTTAGAGGTCAAGGTTGGAATCTTCCATTAATACCTGAATATCAATTTTATACTTGAAGTTGCATGGTGATCTTATGTTATATGGCCGATTCCACTTTGTTTCCTAATTCCTTACTGAGTTATATATTATAGAGCAAGATCCATGACATGATATGATTAGATAAAGATGGATGGATGCTTTTTAAAATGAATTTTTAATTAAAAATATATTAAAATAATTTTTTTAAAATAAAATATTTTAATTTTTATATTATCACATCAAAATTATATAAAAAAAACACTTAAAATTAACAAATATTAATTTAATATTTTTTTAATTAAAAAATAATTTAAAACACACTTTACAAAAATAAAAACCATTACGCATCTATCAGTAAATTAAGGTGCGTGCAATACAATTTTGACCCTTGATTATGTGATTTCCTTTTCTTTTTAGTTAACGTAGATTTTACTTTTAGAGAATTCGGTACTGTTTGGCACGATCCTTGGTTAAAAAAGTAAAAAAAAAAAAAAAAGCAATTGTCTCGAGCTCCCCATTATGCAAATTAATGTGATTAGCATCAATATGACAGCAGCGTTTGTACAAACCACCCCAAAATCTTGAAGTCCTGCTGGAATATGATTACTCTATGATCACCTTCTTGACGTTTGAAGACGTGTCAATACATCATCATTTTGAAAACCTCAATTCTCGAAGTCCCAAGTTCCTAGCAGCGATACGATGAGTTTTTACAAAAAAAAAAAAAACAAAAAGGTAGAACAGTACAGTAGTAACGAAATATTAAGGAAATTGAATGAAGTCACATTCGACATTTATATCTGGAGAGTCGAATGTGATATATGCGATCCGAAAGATATAAATATTATATATAACTCTAAGTAAACAAATTGACAACGTACGATAATTTTTCTAATCTCTCAGTTCTTTGCCAAAAAAAAATAACCAATTTAACTTAACACATTTTATAATTTAGTATTCACCATAATCATAATTCACATAATCTTTAATTTCATTTCATTTAAACTAATTTCATAATTAAACAAAATTAATTTTCATAACATTTAAATATATCATTTAATTACATCTAAAAATCTTTGTAACTCATGGATGGGTATGCAGCAAAATCTCGTTAGTGCATCTAATATATATATATATATATATATATATATATATAAACAAGATGTTTAATAAATATTATAAGAAAAACTAATGCATAACAATTAATTTTATTTTGGAAAGTGGGGCTCATAATATATCGGATTATGTACATGGATGTTCCTTATAAAATGCAATTATATCGGTATAATAAATCATTATGTTATGCTCGTATACCATCTTGTATAGCTTTCTAAATCAATTAACAATTGTCACTTTACAAATATTTGATTTCTTCTCCTAAAGATTTAGAAAAGGTACATGAATCATTAATTAATTGTCTTCTTTTTTACCTTGACGATTGACGATGTACAACTCATCACTTGTATCAATATAATCTAGAATGTATTGAGAAAATTTAAATTGTCTCGTTATCCAATTAAAATAATATATCCCAATGATATCAAAACAATATATTGAGACCACTACTAGCCATAAATCATCCCCCACCCAACACATTAAAGAAGTTGCTAATATCAAAGTCTTGGTGTAAGGCATCCATATGACATATATATATATATATATATCAAGACATAAAGTACATATATCAGGAAAAAAAAGATTCCTTATGCATTTAATTATGATAATGAATCCTTATGGATCAAGCCAAGCATCAATGGGAAAAAAATCTCTCGGTTGAAAATTCTTTTTCCAAAGTTAACTTTGGAATTGTCACAATAATGGATGACTGAAATGTAAGAAAAATCGCAAATAAC
Organism: Populus trichocarpa; assembly: GCF_000002775.5. Classification (NCBI taxonomy): domain Eukaryota; kingdom Viridiplantae; phylum Streptophyta; class Magnoliopsida; order Malpighiales; family Salicaceae; genus Populus; species Populus trichocarpa. The sequence continues at coordinate 12,213,906 of NC_037287.2, read as the reverse complement.
CTAATCAAAGTTTATCAATAACTACATTTAGTGATCTATGCTTGATGACAATCTCCCTTTTAAAGGCGAGCTATATAGTAGTGCCTTCAGCTTGTTCCAAATTGTTGGAACATACAAGAAACTTAAAACTTGCAAAAAATAGAGTCAAAATTGTCTTATTATATATACTATGAATGTTCTGATACTACCCAAGGAAGTCTGAGAATCTTGAGAAATGCATATAGCTGTTTAAGGTCTATTCTAAGAGATTATTAATGATCATCATCAAAGAGCATGAAAAGATTTAACTTGACACACCAGCTGATCCTCTAGCTTCAGCATGAATGTTAGAGAGACTTCATTGCATGTATTCGTTGAATGTTATGAATTGATAATGACCAATGAAATATTAGAGACAATAGTTTTATTTAATTAATAATGGAGAGAGATAAAAATTAAATAAAAATCCTCATACCGACATAACATGTCACTATTTTTGTAAGCATTGTTTGTCATTGTTAAATGCAAATGGGTCATCATGTTTCTTCTCTTCTCAATCTTTGGATCATACATGCAATTATGGCGTGGAGAAATTAAAGGCAAAATACAAGCGAACGCGGATGGACCCGATGCATAAAATAATCAATGCTAAGGTTAATTCATGACATGAAATTTCTGTTCAGCATTATTTTTTTATGTATAGCAAAGTTTCTTACATTGAAAATACCGAAGTGCCACATAATTGAGTTAGCAGACATGAAACAGGTTCCACCTGTAGCTTCCAAGAAGATCATGAACAGCATGGCAGTTTGATTCTTTTTTCCCTCTAAAAAAACAAGTATAAGTCATATATGGAAATGTAGGGATGATTATATTTTAAAGTATTTTTTATTTATATATATATATATATATATATATATATATAATATAATTTTTATTTTTAAAGAAATTATTTTTATATCAATATATTAAAATAATTTGAAAACACATAAAAATTTAATTTGAAGCAAAGAAAAAAAATAAAATAATTTTAATTTTTTTAAAAAATATTTTTAAAACATAAAAACTGATATATATATATATATATATATATATATATACTGTGACCTGAATGCCACGGCACATGATATAAAAGGTATAAGAATAGTTAACAAACCATGATTGATTAGTCTTTAGTGTATGATTAATCTACATCGAGCTTGAGTCAGATAACATGCTGTCTTAATCAATATTGTTATGTATTACCTCAGAGCATGAGGCATGCCCAAGAGAGACATTAATCAATGGACCCTCCAATTATAGCCGCGCGAGGTAAAAAATTAAAGGCTGAAAATAAAATGAATAGAATTGGAAGCCATATGCGCAATTAAGGCTATTAAATCCCTAGGGTTGCACCCTAAACCTATGCCATGGATTTATTTTGCTAGACAACTCAATGTCCTTGGAATTGCGTTGATCGATGATACAATGGTTCTGAAGTCTTGTCCATAGATATGGGCCTGTCCTGAGTATATATCTAAAGATCAAAAAAGAATTACGCAAAGAAAACCTGATCAAGAAGTCTTTGTTTCTTGCGTCGTTCAATAAAATAATTATGAGGTACTTTTCCCTCTCTTCTCCTACGAAAAATTCTAGAGAATTTCCCAAGTGAAAAGGCTTGGTGCGATATTGGGAGAACTTGTTCCACATTGATGGAAGGCAAGGAAAGTTTTCAAATTTGCACAAATCGCTTTATTAGTTAGGTGTTGATTTCTTTTTCTTTTTTTTTCTTTCTTGTAAAACATATTTACAGGGCTTCGATCTAAGAGATGAGAAGGGTTTGTTCCATGATTGATTTTTTGCATGCGGAAAATATATATATGGGGCTATATAGGATTAAAAGAAGTTAGATATACAACTGTCAGTAAAGCACTCGTTATGGTCATTTCAAACTTAATCGAGATTAGCTGGCTACTATCTTAATCAGGTTTTTAAATTAAAAGTATAATTAGTGGAAGACGTGAATATATAATATATTCCCAAATACTTAGACCTTTTAAATTTAGCTTTTTTCCTTGCATGAACAAACAAATATGCTCAGAAAACTTGACCCATCTAGAAAGAGATTTTCTCCAATCAAACCCACATATCAAGACTTAAAGTGGTAAATGCCTCTTTTCCTCTATTGAGTCCCGAGAATAGGTATAGGTTCCTATTTACACAAGAGCTATATGAGTGGAAACATTTTGAATCTTTTGCAGCGACTTGGAGCAAAGGGAAGCTTTGATTAGTGCCCTACAAATCTAGAGAGATTAGTGACTGAAAGAAAATTTGTAGATTTTGACAAGAACCCATTAACTAAAATTTTCTTTGTTCCTTTCTCATTCTTCATTTTCTCTCTGGTTTCGCTTTCAACAATTCCACAGTTTTATTCTCTTCAATAAAGGTAAGAATGATTGTAGGGAAGAGGATGGTCCCACACAACCCAATCAAACAGAAATATGGTGGAAATCAAGGTAAGGATGCGTGTAGGTTCCCACCAAACAGGAAATATGACCCCGCATGATTGCAAACAATCCTTTCCTTTTCTTTTCATATGACATCCATATCCCATTTTCGGAACGAGGAGAAGAAATAAACTTTGTACTTAATACAACGCCATTATAATTTCTTAAACAACTAGCTAGTTGCGACTCTCAATTTACATATTATTAGGTGTAATTATGCTTCTGTAAATATCATGCATGCATGTAAATAATAACACTATCTAATGCGTTTTTAGCTTAATTTCAATAATTTCTTTCTTTAACAAAAGAAAATTTCAAACTAAAAATAGCTTAAGAATATAAATATTCAATAATTCATTATTAACTTTGTCATAACCCATATTTGAATTTCCAAAAAAATTAAAAAAATTAAGACTTTGATCAAGACCATAAATTGAAAGTTTAGGGGGTTAATAAGGATAAAAGTATAAAGTTTGAAGTCAATTTAGCCAAAAAAATAAAAAAAAAATGATAAGTTTAGGACTTAATAAAACTTTGAATTAGTTTAATTAATGCAATCAGGGGCTAAATTGAAAAAAACATTAGCCCCTGATTAACATAAATTGAAAGAATTGATAAGTTTAGACCGGTGAGTAATGATATTTTGTTTATCATAGTAAGATCATTCAAAACATAAAAATTAAAAAAATACATACAATTTTTAATCTATAAAGTATGAAACTTTTGTTGTGTACATGATAAATTCTTTGTCCTTTGGGCTTTATTACTCCTCACTTGTGCAACTAGAATGTTTGTATTATGCCTCGCAAGATTCCAACACTACCACCTTGGTTTAGATGCACCTCTAAACAAGGTCTTTGAACCAAAGATTATGTGACTCAAATATCTTTCAACAAAATGAACCTAAGCTCTAGTTTTGGAAGGAAAACCAAAGTATAAAAAAAGAAAAAAAACTAAATTATAAGGTGAGGAATAGTGTATAAAAGTCTAAAAAACATTATCTCAAACTCTTCCTTCACCACCTTTTTAGTGAATTTTAGAAGCTAAAAAGTTAAAGAGCTAATTCTCATCTTTCAACCTTTGATTAACCACCATAGATCAAGAATTAAATATGAATATAGTAGCCATAAATTTATTTTTTTAGCTAAAAAAACTATTCAAATTTGCATAAAATATTTTTAGAAGAGACTGTTAACATTCATGAGCTCACTTGGCAAAACAATGAGTTGGAAAAAATAATTATCCATAGACCAGCCCAAGTCCAAATTTTAGTTGGTAAGAGATAATCTTTTGTGATCCAAAATATAATTTTATAATAAACTCAGATTCATGCCCAAGCCGAAGCCCGAAGCCCGAGCATGAGTCAAGCTAGGTCGACGCGTATGTGTGTATGGGTTTAAACTCAAAGTCCATTTTGTTTAGGACCTCTCCTCTCTAAAATTAAGCTTGGGTGTTATTTAGGTCTAATTTCAACTTTTCAACTTTCCACTTTATAAACACTAATTTTATTTTTTTTTGTTTCTTTCCTATATGAGATAGAAGTTTTTAAAGAGTTTTAGGTCTAATTTCAACTTTTCAACTTTCCACTTTATAAACACTAATTTTATTTTTTTTTGTTTCTTTCCTATATGAGATAGAAGTTATTAAAGAGTTTTAGGTTTCACCAAAACATGTCAACCAAGGGTTCAATAAGATCAATTTCTCATTCACCTATAATTTATTTAAATCATGTTAATATTTTATGTTAAAGAGCATATGTTGGAGATAAAATTAAATAAATTTTTAACCTAAAATGCAAGTGGACCCCACTTTTAATTTATCTTCAAATGTGCTCATTAACCATGTTATTTAAACAAATTTCCAATAATCTCTCACATGAATGGAAATTATCTCACTAGTTTTAAAATGACTCAAAGATTTGTTAAAAGGTATTGATTTGGTAGATTAGTAAATCAGAAAATGTAGTTTTTGGCTTTGAACCTTTCGTAGTAAAATAATGTTGGATTTACTCGGCTAAATAGTAAACATAATGACTTGAATTATTTAGTCTTTTGTGTAAACCAAGACAATATTACTCACATGGCTCCATACCTAGATATTTTCTTTAATTCTCACTATTGTGTTCATTTTAGCCTTGAACAACTCTTGGATTCATGAGTGTTTTAGAGAATTTTGTCTTCATTAAAGTTATCAAGAAAACAACCACATTTCTCACTCATATAAGTGATCTTTTATTAAGAATATTTTTTTATACTTCAATTGATGTACCAAGATATAAAAATCATTAAGAGCACAACTCACATTTTATCACAATGCAACTAACACTTATTTCATCATAGGATAAGAAGGAAATAATAATTTTCCAATGATACTAAAAATGCTTTATAACTTAGTTTTTTATTTGAGTTTAAATCTTGTGATCACCAATGAACTAAGTATGGTTATTATCATTATATTCTTTTATCTTTAAAGACTTTAAATTTATTTTTTCTCAATTATGTATAAGCTTTTTTAAAAAAAAATGAGAGGATCCACAATATTTTTATGGATTGTTAAAAACTTAAATATACAACATGATCGAACCAAGCCAGTAGAAATTGATTATAATTTAATTTATGAAAAAATGAAAAATAAAACTATTGAAGTTTTGTAAGTCAAGACTTCAAGGCATCTTGCAGATTTCTTGATAAAAGCAACCTTCAACAAAAATCGTTTACAGCTCGCTTGACAAGTTATTGAAGATATGTACAATGAGAGTCTTGGAATAAGCGGTAAAAGGACGGTGTTAGTCATCAATTATGCATACACAAATATATATATATATATATATATATATATATATATATATATATATATATATATATATATATATTATAGGTATGAGTCTTGTCAAGTGCTTCAAAACATCGGGACCTCATCCCAAACAACAAAAGCAGCATCTTCAACCAACTTTGATAATCGAGTGCCCTTTTTAATATGACATGTGGGAGCATTCATCAACAGCCAGCGGGATTTCAAAGCGAGAATGAGTTGTTCTACCACTGGGAAGAAAAAGAGACGCAATGCCGGAGGACTCAACAAGAAGCACGATTAGACCTTCAGGTCTTTTTCTAGATAAATATAACACAAATTCCGCATGCGTCAAAAATTTTAAGTTCAAATGATATTTATTCGGAGTGGATTCCTTTCTATACGATCCAACATTTATACTCTTGATAATCTATTCGACACTACAGTGTAATTTCTATGACATGCATATTTGGACTAATTTTAGTTGACTCTATATCGACTAATATTGGCAGAAAACAGCAAAACAGACTGATAATGAGGAGGACTGCAGAGCCCTATCAAAACCAAAAGTGCAAAGAGAGGAGGACAGATTATCCTCCCGCCTTGCTTTTTTGCGGGGCGGATTAGAAATGAGTGCGGTGGTTGACAATTCACAAAGATCAAGGTGAACAGGTGTTCGCATATCATCTCAGCCTAATTTGATTTTGGACTCATGAGTCGACGTCAGGCAGCCACTCTATTAAATCTTTCGGTGCTAAAATCGCTCAAGATAGAATGAATAGACAACTCTCCCTAGCACCTCCCAAACCACTGAGAAAGGATTGGAGCATCTCTATGGATGCATCTAGAACTGATCTTGGACATGATATATAGCAGTGGAACAACATCAGTGACACTTTAAGTACGGAGAAAAAATAAACCAACAAACACAGAGAACAACCCTCTTCCAATCACAATGAAAGCGTGAAAATAGAGACAGGATCAAGATAGAGCAAAGAAAGTGTAAAGAACGAAAAGCAGCGTGTGAACTGTGGACAACCAAACCCAACCATATGTCTAAACTCTTAACGTTTGAATAAAGAAAATCCCACAATTCCAGGAGAAACTGCCGCCCACATCCAAGAAACGACACCGCGGAGTTCAATTTTCATAATGGAACGGCGCCGCGTCGAACCTGTATCCTTCAATGCAACGTCGCCGTTCTGTGTAAAAAGAATGGACACCCTCAGGGCTGCCCACCCTTAACGACAGCGCAATAGTGGAGCGGCAAAAAAGAACGCGCAAGTTTTTTTGCAAGCACGGCGCCATTCCAATGCAAAACGACGTCGCGTGAAAAGATTGGGACCTTCGGAACTGACAGAGACAAAACGCAGCGCATAAGGGAGGCAAAAAGAAAAGAGCTTCCTTTTATAAAACTACGTCATTCTACCTAAAATGATGTCATTTAAATGACTTTATTCAAATATGAAAATCCATTTTTTAGATAAAACAAAATATGGTATTAATAATAGTAATTAGTAATATTCTATTAATTACTTATGGTTAAAACACATGCCAACAACATAATATATATATATATATATAATAAAATATGTTTTTTTTATAAGTATTTTTTTTAAATAAAAACTTATTATTATCTTAAAACTATTTTTTAATATAAAAAAATCATGAATTGATCATTTTTACGCACCGAATAAATGTAAAAATAATTAATAATTTGAGAAAAATATATAATAAAAAATAACAAAATAAATGTTATATTCTTATTGAATATTAATGAGCAAAGTTTTTAAGAACTTCTCCATGTTAGGTTAATATATAATTAATCATAAAGTGATTATTAATATAAAAATGAATCAATGCCAAGTACAGCTCATTTGACAGCCTAAATCTTCTTTATCATTGTTGTTGTACTACAATTAACTTAGGGGAAAATTCCTAAACTGGACTGGGGGTATGGAGTTAAGATCGATGATATCTTATGCTCCGATAGAGCTCTGTGCGCGCCCGATTATATTAATAAAAATAATTTAATGAATTTATCATTATGCCACTATATATGTATGTATAAATATGATAAATAAGAACAAGCCGAATTGCTAAAGCTGACTTTATGTCATAGCTAGCCGACTCCCTCTCTTCTCTGCCCGCTTTGATCTTTTGTCAAGCCTATCTCTTCACAGTCACTCTTCTCAACGGCTCATCAATTCAATTTATCTTCACCGCTCCTCTCTCCCATGCCCGCCACCTACGACATTCAACGCTGCCACCTTCATCTTCATCGCTCTTCTCTCTTCCACAGAAAAGTTAGGTCAAATGTGGTCGAACAATGCACCATACCACTTCCACAATGTTTATTACTGTACATAAATCCTATAATCATTCTCTTACAAATAAGCGTCATTATATATGATCGGCATAACTGCGAATCCTTCGTAATCTTATGGTTATATAGTTGTTTATTTATATAATGCAAATGCATAGATATTCACTTTATTTAGATTTATTAACGTGGCAAGCCATGTTCAAGAGCCTGGGTGTGGTAACTAGCTAGCTCACTGCAGGCATGAGAATCATGATCTTATGTCAGTATAAAAAAAATGGAATCCTACTGTCAATTTTGTGAGCAGAAATTGCTGTTATTCTTGTATTTTTACGTTGCATGCTGAAATAATGTTTGGAATATAAATTTTACCCAGAAGGAAAAAATTAAATGTCAACTATTTTCTTAGAGGTGATTCCCTTGATTATATTCTAGATGATGGCATTGTTTATATACAAGCAAGAGCATCAGAAAAATGTTAATGTACGTATCCTCTAACTCCATGGTGCTCCCATGCCATCCCTACTATTGCAGTGGCGATCGATCTGTGCCCTAAGGGCACTACAAGGGCAACGTCCGAAGCAGGACAAGACATCCTCCAAAGTCCAAACTGCAAGCTTTTCTTTTTGGATCAGTATGTAAGATCTATTGGGCTTAGGGTTTTTCTTCAACTAGACTCCGAGGGCCTTATGTTGGACTTTGTTGCTTGTACATGCAAGCTTGGCCCATATCTATAAGATCCTAGGATTCATCTTCCAGGGAAAACAAATTCCAGAGATCTAGTATTCTTAAAATAAAAAAACCCTAGGGCATAGAAAAGATAATTTGTAAGTAGCAAAGAAAAAGGTGGTTAAAGGTCTGAGGATAATTCTCACGTCTTTTTCAAGATTTTATTTCATTTTACAGATACTAGATAAGGAATTTTTTACTCTCTTTCCTCGGGAAGATTTTATTTGTGAGGAATAAAATGGATAAGAAATTTGTTCTTAAATTTTTGAAGTATGGGTGTATCATTGACACCTCATGACTCATGTCAAACGAGCGGGCTCCATATATATACATTGATCTTCAAAGTCCAAGGATTGAGATTTGAGATGGACAAGTCGCAAAACACAGTCAGGAAGCAAGAAATAGGAGGAAAAGTTCAGGATTAATGGTTCCATTTTAGTCATCAGATCACGACCAATATCGTCGCATTATAGCATACCCGTAATTCCCATTCACTTTAATTTTGTAAGTAAGCAGTCTAGGCCGAAAAGGAGATTTTTCTCCCATCTAGTGCATTTGTTGTCGGGCTGCCTCTCTGAAAAGAATTCTCGAGTGCCTAAGATTCCCGAGCATTAGCAGCTCTCGTGAAGAAACAGCAATCTTTTCTGTTTTCCTGAGAAGAGAAGGAACAACATATGACCATTGCGGCCCACCTGTTTCTGAATAAAATCAAAACATAAACAGCGAAACCGTTGTGATTTGTGTCAGGTATCTTTCTCCATTCACAACAAAAATGGCTACATGCTATTGTCAATAATGTTGCAAATGCTGGGCTACAAAAGGAGCAGAACGACCCAAACAGACCACAGGGAAACTTGGTTCGTGTCAAAACAGCTTCCCAACCACTGAACATATGACCCTAGTGCTTGCCATTAACGTGAACAAGACAGCAGTAACAAAGCCCCATGGAAGTCCTATGCTATCTTTCAAGAACGGGAAAGCACGTAAGCTATTAAAGTTTGCACCTTGCAGTGACAGCCACATGCATGCACACTGCCAGTGGCATGTCCACTAGGAAATCACCCCATATACAAGGCATAAACAGCATACCCCACTGTTCATCTATCCCCAGCTTGCTTTTCTAAGACGAGCTTTGCACCTTGCAACATTATCAACACTGGGGGGGGAACAGCTCAAGTTTTCTCATCTCTGGTTCAGTGCATGCCAAGCCTTTCAATTTAAACTCGGTTTAATGGCGTGCCAATCCCATAACAATCCTTGCATGTACAATAGCTATGTACTGTGACCGTATGAGCTAAATAAACATAAGAAATGAAGCAGGCATGATCGCACATAAAGAGAAAACAGGTATTTCTCTGCATTTATTCAAGTAGTCCATTGCTACATAAAGAATAAAGAACCTGCGGAAGCAGCAGACTGGTTTTAAATGAAGGAGCAGTGGAATACCCACTATTTCCTTGCAAGAATTAATCTGACTGTTAAAAAAATTTTACAAAGTTACTAATCAAATTTCTACTTTCAGCTAGCAGGAAGGTTCTCCTGCCAAATGACGGAAAAACACCCCGGCATGAGAACCTGAAGAATCACCATCCGTGCAAAGCGCCCCAATTCGAGGCCTGCACAAAGAATAAAAGTATGTCCTAGAGTTGGTTAATCTTTGCCGCTGCTCCCAGAATCAATCAATCTTTTGATATTCCGTGTGGTTAGAACCCCATTAGAGAAGAAAAGGTTAGCAAAGTCAGGCTCTAGATGATACTCCCGAGGCAGGCCAGCCAGTTTTCTCGTCAATTATGTGATCCAAAAGTCAATCTAACCTGCTCTCTGAACCTAGAGATGACGGGCCTCTGACTTTAAGACGCTTTGGCCCAATCTCTATAGGAGGTGGTTCCCTCGTAGTCTTTCCCAGTTCATGCTGGAAGCGGTCCAATCTGTGGTGTTCTCGCTGTCTACCCATTTCTTCCTTGGAGGTCAACTTCTTGAACTTAATCGAGAATGGAATAGTACTTCCCCTGGCAACCCTGTCCTTTGAAGCACACTCTGGTGCTTCTTTATAATCTGAATTTGAAGAAGTGGAACCATGATTTGATTCATCAGCTCTGCAGTATTCTGATGATGTCGTTTGCCCATATCTTCCTTCATGTTGGAGCTTCTTCAGTCTTTTAAGCCCCTGTATCAGGTGACCAAATATGAGCATGAAAAATCTGAGTACAACAATAGTTTTCAGCACAACTACTTCAAAGTTCATCCTTTGACATTATGGTAGCCAAATGAGTGCAAGTACGGACACTACAGCATGCATTATGAATAACTTGCCGTATAGTTCAAAATAATCTAATATCACTACTATGAGAAACTAATTAGCGACAAATTTCATTAAGACACCAGAAAATTACATCAGGGAAAGATAATGCTTAATTCAAACACTCTTTGCATTTTACTGGTAGAGTACATTGAAAAATAGAGGAAGCACAGAATGCAAAAGAGAGAGAGAAAAATGGCAAGATTCAAAGATACACCACCTGAGAATCCTTAAAACACAATCAAATAAGACAAGAACCATATATAACATACAAATCATTGAAAAGCAGGACTTGAAAGCAATTTACAAAATTAAGAGTACAAAATTAAGTGACCAAAATAGAGTCAAGGTAGCAATATACAACTATACCTGGTGTTCAGAGTTCTTTGAAGATGCAGCATCATTCACAACTCTTTTTTCAACTTTCAGAGAAGACCGGCGCTTAACCCTAAAAATCTCCGAGTCAGAATCATCACTTTGTTCATCAACACTGGATTTAACCTCTAACCCTCGAGGATTACTTTTCTGGATTCTCAAGAATTCATCATCATGTGATTGAGAGGATACTGAGTACTCATGCTTGCTGTGCAATCCTTCCTCAAATAACCTTTCCGGATCAAGTTTTCCTGCATTAAAGTCAGCCTGCACCTTTACCCGCCAAAGATGGAAATAAAATCCATTAACCATAATGTTAAAAACAACTTATTTTTCAACATTTGTCTAAAGTAGGAATAAGAAAGGAATCATACGTTGTCAGATGCAGAAAAGCTTTCCACTGGCTCTCCAAAAGAACAGAGAGTGGATGCAGCACAGGAAATGGAAGCTTCAGAGTATTCAGGTCTAAAATTTCCAATACCATACTTGTTTGTGGATTTGCTAAACTCTTGTGAACATTCCCAGGTTATCGCAGGAGTCTCGGCATTGAAATCAAAGCTTATATCACAATAAGGAAAGTACCCATCCTCGGGAACACAATGAAACTTAACTGATAACTGATAAGAATACAAATCATCACCAGTGTTTGCTTGCCGTCTAATCTCCTCTAATATTCCATCTTCCTTCTCAAATTTCTTAGCTACAGCTTCCATATTAGAAATATCCTCCCTCAAAAACAGTGTGTGATTTCTCCCACATGAAAAGCCAAGTGAACTGAAATCTGGACAGTGCAACCAGCACAATTATAAAGTGATTATAAGACAATTGAAAATGACTAATCATAGAAAGAAGAGAGATATTTTGTATGTTGTCCGTGGAAGATATGGAGCAAATCATACCATGTCTAAGGCACACCGGATGCAAGTCACAGCTGCAGTTAAGGAATGCCACATAGCAATCCAGTTTACATAAGGTGCATAAGATTGTCCCATTGGTATTTGGCAAAAGGCCAGTGCATGCTCTTGATTTCATTATAGACCAGCGAGCACGGTGGTGGAATCGCATCAGCTTCACAAAAGAAGCCTTAATCCAATTATGGGAAACCAGGTCCGCAGAGGAATAATCTGAATCTTCAAGTTCTAGACTTGTATAAAGAAGCATTGCTTCTTTGCACAGAAGTTCTTCATGGGGAAGTAGAGGCACCCTGTTGAGTAGTGCATAGCGCCAGCTAGCTACAGCCCCCAAAGGAAACCAGTCACCAATTGCGAAGTTCACAGCCTCACCACAGTTGAAACCTACAAATAGACAAGGGAAAATACAATTACTATCGCTATACTGTAACAAATATCCCAAAATCCAGTTAAGATGGGTAAGTCAAAAAAAAATCAAAACTATTATCATCTCAGCTGAAAGAAACAATTTCTTACCATGGCTGAATCCTGCATGATAAGCTCTCGGGAAAGTGATTATAAACTCCCCAGGCTTTTGCACAGCCTTGTACACAGGGACATCATGTTCTAACAATATATTTGGGGGAAACAGAGTTGTTTTCCCCAAAAGTACATCGAAAGCTCCATCCTCCCCATCAGTTGATAGAATATCATGGCTATACACATGTTCTCTAACCACTTTTTCAAATTTTAAAGCTGCATGACCAGGAATTCCATACCAAGTTTTTGATGCTCCGCAATGATGGTAATTAATGCTGCCAGTAAGGTAATTAAATTGACAATTAAATCAATGTTAACAAAAAAATTTACTAAACAATACAAAGCAAAGGATAAAAAAGAATACATATATGAATAATACCTGTACAAATAATGATCTTCTACATGCCAAGCAAACACGCTAAACAGCATTCCAATGTAAAGCATAGGATCAGTTACCCCCTGAAATAAGTGTGCAATCTAAGTCAACAAGAGACATCAAGTACACTAACAAATATGACAAGAAATATATTGACCAATTACCGGAATAGCTGGTCCCAGAAGGCGCAAAATGGACTTCGGCAGCCGGGAAAGATTCTGAAATCACAAACATATATAAAGTATAATAATTGGTAGCTGTCCGTGCAATACAAGAAACAGATACAAAAGACATTATTCATAAATTTCAGTAACCAATGAGCTATTTTTTTTTCCCAACAAGCAACTCTTTATCCACAGCAGTAGAATAATAATAAAAAATAAGGGAGGAAGAGATTTTAGGCGGGATGCTAAAGGGGATTATTTTTTTAGCTATTTGATGAATGGCATAAGATTAAAGGGGATATACACTACCCTGTTTTGAAATATTTTTCACTTTACTTGCGAAGGAAAAATTTATATTCAATCTACTATATACACTACCCTGTTCCTAATGGAACAGGATTTCTCCATTTTAAAACAAAACAATCTTATCTTGGGTGGCAACAAACATGTATCAGGCTATTAGCAGATCTCACGTATGGTTCCCACTTTTCAACCCAGGAGGCTCAGGAAAACCAAATTGCCAGAATTCTGGCGCACCCTTCCAAAGATAAAGACTCCGTTCTTTGCCACACTGATTTCTGTTGAGAATAGTGAGGGTTTCTCGTGCTGCACACTTATGTGAAAAAAATTCTCATACTGTGATTTGGGTTCTCCAGTTGGATTGATTTTAGCCATTAGATCATGATATTACACATTTTACCACCCAACCCCTCCCTGGATGCTTTGCAAATTCTCCTGGTTCTTTTTGTTTTTATTTTGCACATCTGACCAACTCCAGTACTTGAAATAATATTTTTTTTTCCTTGGGTAAAATTAGGCGGATGTTATCCATCAGAATAAAGAACAGGAAATCATAAATGGAAAAGCAAAATCAACACCTTCAGATTCCACTTGCTATTTCCAAGCGGGTCCCTGGGAGACGATGAAAAGGCACTGCCATCAACATCGCATGCATATTCAACCGTTTCTGTCTTTCCACACGCAATTTCATGCCAAAATTCTTTTTCCATGTACGTCGCAGGAAGACAACTGGCACTACAATATCTACGGGCAAAAACCTTGTTCGCCATTTTCTCGAAATCATGAAATGTATAATTTCTGAAAATCACCATTCATATTTAAAACCCGAGAAAACAATCAAGTAAGAACTTATATCTCTTTGAAGTAATAAAACTAACCTTCCACTCATAAAAAATGTGACTCGGTCACTACTATCCCACTCAGCAAGACGAAGAGGTTGTACTCTAGTTGTAAACTTGAATCCTGCTTTCTCTTTCATTAATACAATCCCAGCAGGAACAGATGCACTAATAGGAGAAATAATCTTGCATATACCTGTAAATTCAGAAGAAGAAGAAAAACAAGAAGATGCAAATTGCATTAATTTGATTGATGAAAACATGGCAGCAGAAACTTGTAATTGGCAATAAGAAAGCAAAAGAACTCCCTCAGTCTTGCAGTTTCCACAAATGTTACTTGAAGGAAGATCGTATTATGAGAAAAACAAAGAATGTTTCCCAATGAGACCGAGACAATACTGACAAAGAATAATAAGGATGTCTATTACACTACATAATATGCTTTTATATGAAGCAGGGAATGCGTGAATTAGACATGCCCAGGTTCTCATTCTTGTGGCTCGATGTTGAGAATTAAATGTTCTTCAATTTTAAAGAAACAGAAATACTCCAATCAATGCAGTACCTTAAGTAAAACCAAGAAGATTGTATAACCAATAAAGAGGCCAAAAGAGATTATTAGACAGCAATGTCTGCTTGCTTTTAGCATAGACATATACAGGCTTAGTACAGAGTAGATATGCCAACCAAAAACAAAAGTAGGACCTTAAGATTTTTACATGAACCCTAATTTAAGCAGGTGTCTTCCATGTGATTTACAGTAGCTGATAGACCAGCAAGATTGCATCAGCAAGATTACAAACAAGGTTTAAAGAAATTGTTATAGGAGACCCTGTTTCAAGACTACATTACCTCTTAACAAAACAATGTTTGGGAATAACTTTTATAAGATAAATTAGACCAATTTGAGACAAAAAATTGGAAGAATTTTACACTCCCTACATGTTCAATTTTCATGTTATTCAATACAACCAACATCATAAGAAAAAATAAACCTGAGTTGATCCATTACCATATCTTGAAGCTTCTGGAGCTATTTTCTGCAAGTACACCAAGGGATCCTCAAACTCTTCCTTTGTCGGACAATAGACAGGGCATTCTGGGATTTTTTCAGTCCATTCTAAATCACTAGTGTCAAACTTTTCCACTTTCCGCTTTGAAAACACATCCTTCCCACTTGAAGCACCAGCAGACCTAGAGAATGATTCCATGTTACCATTTATCCTAACACCACACGATGCTGAAGCCCTTAAAGCATCTCCTCCGCTTCTACTCATCATACTGGGAATACTTACAGTTTCTGTGACACTTTCTAATTTCATTTTTTGAAGCCTTTTGCGCTTCAAATATTCTAGCCCATTCCGAGCTTCTTTGGACAAGCATACCCTTCCTTCCACCTTCAAAACAAAAGGCAGTACAATAGAATCCGATCAACACATGGATAAAAAAAGAAAAGAAATGCATGATAAATAATGCACTTTCAACCTTATATTTAGATAGCAAAGCATCAACATCAGGTGCAGCATGTATTTTGATAGAAGATATGAGAATATATAAAGCTCTAATTCAAGAATGCAACCAGCATGAAACACAAATTCATCAAGCATTTTCAGTTTCACAGACACGAATCTAAGCATCTGTATTGTTTATTTCAACTGATAATGAGTTCAGCTACAAAAACATTTATGTTCAATACAATCCAGAAGGGCCTACAGCAAGTCAACACTCAATGCATGATTCAAGAAATCATGTCAAAGTTCAGAAATGAACGACCAAATTATCAAATAAAAAGACAACAAACAAAAACAATTCACCTAAAGTGAAAACTGTAGAAAGTCGCCAACAGGAAATTACCGTGCATTCATGTTAATTGTATAGCCCCAAAGAAATTTCAATACTGCCCCGCTTCTTTCCACCCCAAAGAAAGTAATACAGAGTCAACCATTTGTGGTCATATCAATTAATCAATTTATCACCACAATCAAAGCCAAAAATGAGAGTATCCACAGGACCCATGTTGAATTGAGGGTCAAAAATTCAATAAATCCAAGGAATATTTCAAACTAATAAAAGTACAACTTGAACCAACTACGTCTATGACCATATCAACTCTTTACGGTCATTTTTTCAATTCTATAACTCTTTTTATCTTTATCCGCGGAACTTCTAAGCATGGTCAAAGCTACCGTTCAACAAATACACGCGTACACACTTCATTCACAATTTTTACAGGCACATGAAAAATGAGAGAATTAAAAAAAAATGGAAGCATGATCTTGTCATCTTTGCGTGCAGCTTGTTAGCCGGCTAAAATTAAATTGAAATCCGAAAAATAAATTATAAAACTCATTTAGAAAAAAAGAAAAATAGTTAAACATCTTCACAAAATAAAAATAAAAATTAATCTTTGAAGCGTAACAGAAAATGCAACAAAAACAGAGGTTGGAAGAATCAAAAAACTATAAAAACACGGTTTAATAAATCAAACTGAAGCTCAAAAAAAATATTTAAATTTCCAAAAAATACAATCCAGAAATCAAAATCACCATTGCATGGTAGAACAATGTGAAAGATCTGTCCAATAGAAACTGGAATAAATTAACTCCATAACTATTGAACACAGCTTTATAAGCATCAACAGATAAATTTAAAAGATGGAAGAAATTTTTAAATTAGCAAAGAGAAACCACATACCATTTCATTCCGTGGACGGTCACTATACGCCTCCGTTTTAATCAAATTGTAGCCAACAAAAACAAAACTGAAATCAACAAAATACACGAATTCCAAACCCTAGATCAAGATCTTCTTCAACAAAACAATTAATCACAACCAAGCACGCCACATTCTCTCAAAACGCGCCAAGAACGAACAAACAGAGCCAATCTCAGAAGATCCGGAAAAAGTAGTTGTCAAAAACGGAGACAGAGACACGAAACCAAACAAATCAGTGAATTCGAATTCTCGGGTTCGCCGGCAATAAACGGAGGCTATACGCCGGAGAGATGAGCGGTTTCCGGCGAGAACGGAAGTTTAACGGTGGAAGGTGTGGAGAGAGAAAAGAAAAGGCAGTGAGTGAAAAGAAAAGGAAGAGAGGAAGAGAGAGAAAGTTAAAAGAAGGGAATGGCTTAGAAAACCGGGAAAAGGCCTTAAAGAAGATAACTTGTATTTTTATAGTGAAAAAACAAAATTTACTAGTACTACTTTTCAGTTTTTTTTAAATTAGAAAAAAAAAATGGAATTGAGTAGAGAAAGAGAGAGAAGGATGGAGGAAAGTGGTGGTAGTTGTTAGGTGGTTCAACCAAACGCCTTGCCGGCCAAAACGCGTTTATTTTCGCTTCATTTGTTGTCGCTGTTTTTTGTGCGGCCACGCAGTGCTTTTTAATTTTGTTTTATTTTTTTTATTTTAAACTATTCTTTTAATATTTTTAGAATATTCAATGTATTAATATTAAAAATAAATATTATTTTAATATATTTTTAAATAAAAAAATACTTGTAAAAGCAACTTTAACAATAAAGTCTCCAATTTTTTTATTTTATTTCTTTTTAAAGCTTTCCATTTTAGACACTTTTACTATTTTACCCCCCTTTACAACCTTAATAGTAAAAATATGGTGAAGATGTTAACTTTTTTCATGAATTAACTTAAAATACGATATCTATCTCAATGATTGATTAGAAAATATATTTTTTTGTTGGAGGTATTATTGCTATATTAGTCCACTTGTGTCTATATTAATATGTAAAAAGATTAAAAACATTATATAACATTTCATCCACGTGATAAAAATAGTATGTACATATCACAAATATATGTGATAAAAATAGTATTTACATTTCATGAATTAACTTAAAAGATATGAATTTTTTTATTACAATTTAATCTACATCGAGAATATATATATATATATATATATATATAAAAGAGCCCGTCTTAGTTTAGCATTATCAAGAATCTTTGATAAATTATTTGGTAAAGATTATCTTGAATAAATTTGAGATCGAGTTTAATTTATTTTATTATTTATTTTCACTCATGTTTTAATAAATAAATATTGTTCATGTGGGCCAAAATGTAAATTAAAAATTAAATATAATTAGTGGAGGAACTCAATTCAAATCAAAATTTGTTCAAAGGAACGAATTACACTGATAAATATTTTCCATGTATTTCAAGGGAGAGAGCGTGTGAAAGGGATGGTTATGCGAGGCTATTTGAGACAATTCGCTCGACGGTGCTACCGAAGAGTTCATGGTAGGTATTCTGGTCAGAGACAAGAAAGTGGCTGGAAAGACGTAATTCTCACGTGTAGAAATGTACAGCAACGATTCGTGTACAATGAGAAAATCGAACCGTTCATCTAAACGAACCACGTAAGCTGAACGGTAAAAATAGGTGACAGCAATACAGGATGTGAAATAAAAGCCGTTTGTACTTTTTTCCTTCGGGCGGCCGACTTTGCGAAGAATCATTATCACCTACCTTCTAAGTTTGTTGGACTACTTTTCACATGACACTTATGTCCTTGCTCTTGTTCGTTCTTTTGGCGAAAACACCAAGGACACGGTCGTCCTTCACTCTGGATTCCGTCAACCAAATGGAACTAACCCGGACCCCAACCAGTCGTGCCTCAGGGGAAAAAAAGACATGAGCTCGACGCGTGGAGATATCCTTGTACAGTGATGTACACGTGGCGGGAAACGGGAGCGCAGTTTCAAGCGTCTTGTGTGCTACCGTGGGTGGTATTGCCAGGACAAAATTAGCTGGCGGTTACAGCAGGTTTCACGGACCCATAAATCACCGGCCCAGCTTTTAAGTCTTAGCGTTCTCTCTCTCTCTCTCTCTGTATCACGGGAAGCAGTATTGTTTAAGTCACAAAAATTAGAAAATACTTGTCCAGAAAATTTAGGAAACCCGTAACGGATAAGGTAAAGTTGTTATTTCTTGTGGTATTAAAATTAAAACTGTAAATTAAAAAAAAAAGGGGGGGAAATTGATGCCCATCAGTACATCACTGTTTATTCCCGCCCGTCAAGCTACTCATCTCACCACTCGAGTTTATTTTTTTCTTGCTTGAATATTTTAAATTCAGTTATTGAGTTTTTTTTTTTTCAGTGTAATCCTTGCAAATTATGTTATTAAAGTTTAATACGTTGAGATTTATTTCCTATTTATATATTCTTGCATATTTGACTGTCATAAAATATTCTATTATTAAATTAAAGTGAATTTACAAAATTCTATTGTTAAATTAAAGTGATCTTACAAAATAAAATTTTAGCTTATTATTAAGTAAAAATTGAAAAAACAATGACAAAAAAACACATAGCTGATTTTTAAAAACACTTTAAACACTTCAATTTTACCCCTCAAGTTTTACACTATACATTATTTAGTCCTTGTTATTTGAGTTTTTTATATTTTAATCTGAAACATTATTTCTTTTACATTTTAATCCTTAAACACTAAAGAGAAAACACAAAGTCATTAGAAAAAAAAAAGAGAAAATTCTAATCAGATAATTTCTAAGGAGAAAAAAAATCAAACTTAACGTTGTTGGATTTGTTATAAAGAATAGAGTTTAAAGAAGATGGATTTGTTCTTCAAACGTGCTAAAAAAATATAGATTAGAACCTATAAATTTTATTTTAAATCAGTTTGATTTTAAATTTTTTAGTTGATTAAAGAATGTTTTAAGGTTAAAAATATTTTAATGAGGTTTATATAAAAATTTTAGGTTAAAAGTAATTAAACAATGGGGTTTTTCATTAAAAAAAAATCAAACCTCAATTTTCAAATACTATAAATGATCAAAAAATGTTATAGGAGACATGTCCTTTGCCATACGGGCTGTGTATAGCTCATTAAGAGAAAAAAAACATTGTCATCCGCTCTTTTTCAAAGAGAAAATAAATTAGGCATGTCTAGGCTTTTTAATTATTGGACGAGCACACGACTTGACTTTTTTTTAATTTTTTAATTACTCTCAATTTAAATTTTAATTAATATCCCCTCTCTTATTTTTTTAATTTGTTTAATTTAAAAAAATTTAATAGTTGTTAATCTTTTGAATTGTTTTTAATTTCATAATACTTCAAAAAAGTTACTGTAATTCATTTTTAAAATCATTTGTATGTAATGACTGAGATTAACATCTTAGATAAATAAAAGAAAATGTTCAAAATATAAAATATATCCAAAGTGAAATATTTGCATTTATATATGTTTTTTTTTTCTTACTAGGAACAGTAGTTTCTCATTAGTATTCAAAACTCTTTTTTAATTTATCAGTTTTTATATATTTTTTTAATTCATTTTATTAAGTAGAAATATCATGTTTTCTTTCCCAGTTAAAAATAATTATTATGATATAAAATATATATTTATAACACTGACATTTTCTTTTAAATTAAAACACAGCTTCAAATTATATTGGCACAAGATACAATAATTACCTAATACTCTAAAAAAACCGGGGTGTTGTTTTATTACTCGTACGAATAATAAAGCACTTCAATATATTTTTTAATCATTTTCTATCAATTCAACGCCTGAAGCACTCGGGTTCGAATCTGCGCGTTAGCAATATTTCTTTTCAAGATCAAGATGAAATGTCATATGTATTTTTTTTTTCCAAAAACATAGTCATTCGCCCCCTTAATTTTTTTTTTTTAAAAAAAAAGTTGGACCAAGCGATGGGCCTTTCCCTTTCATGAACTTTTCTTTTTCTGCACTCCAAAACAATTCCAGAAAAAAAAAGTACTTACTTTTTACATGATTCTAAAAACATATTATAAATTTTATTTAAATTCTACTAATTTCTCCAGTAATTATTATTTACCTAGTTTAAAAATAATAGTTCATGAAATTCAATCCAAATGTGTTTGGTATTGTGGTGGTTTTTGTGAGAAAAAAAACTTACTTTTTACATGATTCTAAAAACATATTATAAATTTTTATTTAAATTCTACTACTTTCTCCGGTAATTATTATTTACCTAGTTTATAAATAATAGTTCATGAAATTCAATCCAAATGTGTTTGGTATTGTGGTGGTTTTTGTGGTTATGGTTTGAAAAAAATTGTTTTGTAAAAAACATTTTTGGTTGAGGTTGGTTTGATATTTATATATGTTTGGTTAAAATTGTGATTGAAATTGAGGTCGAACAAAAAGTAATTTTATGTGTTTGATTAAAAGAATGCTTTTTCAAATTGAGGTTATAAAATAATTAATATATATATATATATATTGATAGTTTTTAATTTAAATATTGTAGATTTAACCACTGCTATTATATCATGAAATAAATTATACTTATATCAAATATTTTTTATTGTTCCATTAAACTATCTATAATTTCATCACGTATGAAATCCATCTGACAAGAACTACAGTTTTTTTGGTTTTTTAAGAGCGCAACAACATCAGGTAAAATATCATCAAGAACAGAATTGGAATTGCGATCAAATTCTACAAATGCTACGTCATCAAGCGATCCCCTTCTAATTTTTTGAATAAAACACAAATAAAAATAAAAATAAAAATAAATATTGAATTTTTTTTAACTGGGTTAGACCCGGTTCAATGCATTTAGCTCTGGGTCGGACCTAGTTCAATGCATTTAGCTTTGGACCGGACCCGGTCCGGCCAGAACAGTGGAAAGTAACTTCATTGTTCACGCGAACAGCGGAGAGTGAATTATACTGTCCGCGGGATGCGGGAAAGCAGCTTTCAGCTGCTTTCCACAAACATGCAGTTTAAACAAACTTTGTATGGGTCCCTCGTGAACAGTAAAATATGTTTTAGCATTACCAAACATTCAACATGTGCGGTTTGCTTTAAAAGAAAAAGCTACTGCATAAACAAAAATAGTCATTTGCCGCCTTAATGTTTTTTTAAAAAAAGTTGGACCAAGCGATGGGCCTTTCTTGTCCTTTTTTTTTTTACTCCAAAATAAATTTTTTTAAAATATACTTACTTTTTTATTTTTTTACATGATTCTAAAAACCTATTGTAAATTTTTATTTAAATTCTACTAATTTTTCTAGTAATTATTATTTACCTAGTTTAAAAATAATAGTTCATGGATTACAGTTTTCTTGGTTTCTTAAGCATGCAACAACATCATAAACAAAATTGGGACTGCGATCAAATTCTGCAAATGCTACGTCATCAAGCGATCTCCTTCTAATTTTTTGAATAAAACACAATTAAAAAAAATTGAATTTTTTTTAAATGGGTCGGACCCGGTTCAATGCATTTAGCTTTGGATCGGACCTGGTCCAACCGGAACAATGGAGAGTGACTCCACTATTCACGTGAACAGTAGAGAGTGAATTATATATTTTAGTATCACCAAACATTCAACATGTGCGGTTGCTTTAAAAGTAAAAGCTATCGCGTAAACAAAAATAATTATTTGCCGCCTTAATATTTTTTTTTTTTAAGTTGGACTAAGCGATGGGCCTTTCCCTTTCCTATCATTTTCTTTTTCTCACTCCAAAACAATTCTAAAAAAAAAATATCTTACTTTTTATTTTTTTACATGATTCTAAAAACCTATTGTAAATTTTTTATTTAAATTCTACTAATTTCTCTAGTAATTATTTTTTACCTAGTTTAAAAATAATAGTTCATGGAAATTCAATCCATATCTTTTTTTATCCTTCAAATTTCTAGATATGTTTTTAACATGATTTTATCACATTTATAATATTTTTGATCACATATAAAATATGAATATATTATTTTAATATATTTTTTGAAAATATTTTGACAATTATAAAATATTTATTTTTTAATAAAAATAATGATTCAAGCAATAAACCTCGCGCTCATTAAGATAAAAAAATAATAAATTAATAAAAAAATATATCTTGATTGCAAAAAAAAAAAAAAAAGTGTTTTCAGGCATAATGGATTTAATAATAAAGCCAAAAAATCCACTCAACATGTATATTTGATTTTGTAAATTTATCACCCTGTAGCGTATAGCTCGGCAATACAAAGTAGTTATCTCTGCATGAGATTGGCGTGTTGGGATTCTTTTTATCAAGCGAGGGTTTTGTCCAATGATTAATCTACGAAGCCTTGAAAAGTTTTAGAACTCAGTCAACGTTTTAACATTACTAGTTAGTCGTTTGACTTAATCCGTGAGAGGGAGAATATAGCTTGACGGAACAAAAGAATTATAGAAAATTCGAGCTCTATTTTTCATTTTCCCCAAAAAAGGAACGAAAAGAAAACAATTAAGCAGCCTTAATTAAGCTCGGTGGCATTAGTGGGTGTTAAAAAGTAATATAAATTATATTTTAAAATTTTATCTAATAATTTAAGTTATTCAGCTAAGATGGTTTTTTGACATGGTATCAAAACCTTGATAATTAAGTGATCATGAGTTTGAATCTTATTTTTTTTTATTTGATAAAAATTAATCATAATATAATATGAACCTATATATTTAAATAGTTTTTACTTGAAAAAATATATTAGAAAATAATATAAATTTTATTTAATAATTTAAGTTATTAAATTAAGATATTTATTTTTACAGGAAATAAACAGTAATCTTGGCGTGGTGACAAAAGAGCTCTTTTTTAATATTTCAAGAACTACGACCCTCGTAGTGGAATCAAATAGCAATGGTCCAACCACCGCATGGAGGCTTCCCTGCTTTGCTTGTACGTTTTGGTGTGGATGGAGCCAGCAACTCGCTCTCTGGGGCTGACGCTTGTCCATCTGAGGGCATTTCGGTAGTTTTACTACAGAAGTTTCAGTTAAAGAGACGAGAGAGAGGGAAGCCACGAGATTCTGTTTCTGGAATGTTCTCGTATTGACAAAAATGCCCAAGCGAACAATACGTTATCACCTCACTTTCCGTTTCTGGTATACGTACGTCTGGAGCACAGTTTTTTTATCTTTTCACATCACCAAACCTGGAATACAATCCTTGACGTCTACATCAGGTGCAAAAATGTAAAAAACAAAGTAATAAATAAAGGCAAGACATGTGCAAGGCAAAGGCTGATACGCCGAGCTTTATCCAGTGCGGTGGTATTCTGGTGAATCTTCTTTTACACATAAAAAAAAATAAAAAATTTTTTACTGCAGACTCGGTTTACGAGGAACACCACTGGTTAAATTTCTTTTCTGAAACTACTCTACGAAGTTCGAACCAAGTTTTGAGAATCAAAATTCTCATGATTTTTAAAATCTCGAAGGGACATTCACGAAACCAATGTGATAATATTCTCACATGCAGAACTGAAGAAAGGCAGGGTTGGTTGAGCTGTGGGTTGGATAGAGTGATCAAGGCTTGACAGGAATTCTTGTTTATCTCGCATTGCTTGCTTTGTTACTAGTTAGTTGGCAATTACGAGAGTTAGTTAAGAAATTGATCATCATTGTGGTTCAGTTATACTTTTAATAATTTCTTAATTTTTTTTACTTTAAATTCTAAATGTTTTTATTATTATTTTGATTTATTTCTAAATAAAAAAAAATTACTTTCTTGAATAATAGATCAGTCCATCACAGTCGGAGAAGTTAGCTAAATAAGGATGCGTTTTATATAAAACAATTGACGGCATTACATGAGAAACTCAAGAAAAATCCGATGAACATTTGCAGAATATTGCATAAACTCTTGAATATTGCATAAAAAGCTGGATCAAATCAACTCACAGTTACAGGCTATATAGATTATTCTCAAGACAAACACAGGGGGTCAATAATTAAGCTGATAGAGCCAACACAGTTCATGGGGGGTTAATTTCCAATCAAGTGATGAATCAATCAATATATGAGGTGATGGCATTGAAAATTAAGAAGCAGAAAGACTAGGGCACAATGCAACACTGCCTAAGGTGGAACTGCCAGATTTTCATGAAGGGTTTAGTGGTACTTAAGGCCTGTTTGAGATTATGATAGCGATAATGATTTAAAGTATTTTTTATTTAGAAATACATCATAATAAAACAATGTCTGATCAGAAATGCATAGTTGAGTAGACACGTGTCAAGACTCAAGACAACCCGTGGTTTTATCATTAGCTAGTGATTTGTGCGGCTTTTGCAGGCTAATCAAGCCAATGAGAGTTTAATTTACGTCAAGCTTGTGATTAGTTGGAAGACTAGTTTTATTTATCAAATTACCGTATTATATCTAAGCCCAAATAATAATTATAAAATATCTTTTTAAAATAATGTAAAAACACCTATAGCAAATATCTTAATTTTAAAGGTAATTAAGTTATTATATTATGCTTTAAAAAGTTAAAAACTAAAAGTATTTTTATTTCTTAATTAAGTATTTTTCTACTTTAAAATATTTAAGTAATTTCATTATACAAAATTTTCTTGGAAAAGACCAAGATACCCTTGACAACTCAGGAATAACAATAAACCCATAAAAAGATGTTTTTGCCCTCCAAAGCCAGTTCATCCTTTTTATTTTTCTTAAGAGCAAAGGTGTAATCTCAGTGTTATAATTCACAGTGATTTAAGCCTTTCCTAAAGTAGTTTAGCCACCGGCTCTAGGTTGTGTTAAATTTGGTCTCAATTGAAAAGCGAAATTAGTTAGTCATAAAATGTTATCATTCCATTTTTAGATAATGTATAACGAATTTCTCCAAAATTAAGATGTACTCATTAATTCAATAAAATAAAATCTATTCCAATGAGATTCCGATGCTTTAGTGTTCTTGTTCAATTTCAGGTGAAATGACAAATTTCCCTCCAAACTATTATGCATATATATTCCAACTGGGTGTTCCAACTATCAATTGTCCTGATCGATCCTCCACCTATTTAGAATTTTATCAATCAGTATTTGTTGTGATCTATATGGTAGGGAAGAGTTTGAGACTAAAGAGTTTGTTTTTCCTGTGATTTTAAGTTTGAGTCCTGTGGTTGTTAATATGATAGCCACTGAAGATTTATATGGTCATTAATTTCAGGATCCGTGGGATTAGTCGAGGTATGTGTAAACTAATTTCATAAATGAGTTCTTAGCATAAAAAAAAAAAAAAAATCTCCATGCCCAGATTTTGGCTAGAATAGTCATCTCACTATGTGCCTATCACATGCTTTTTTAACGGATTGTTAAATGTTGATCATGATGGGATTGATTGATTAAAATCTAAATATATAGGTGGCGAACTCAATTCGAGCAACCAGCAAGTGATAGATGACGTATAGTTTGGAGAGAATTTACTCCATCAAAGAAAAGGAAACATATTTCAATATCGGAAAAAATGAGAATATATAAGAAATTTAGTGTTCCATTATCAAGTATATCAAATTTAATATAAATAAAATCATTTAGGAGGTGACTCAGTGATAAAAATTTAGGACTAAGAGGTTTGCTTTCCCTGTGGTATCAGGTTCGAGCCATGTGGTTGCTAATATGATGACTACTAGAGGTTTACATGGTCATTAATTTCAGGACCCGTGAGAGTAATCGAGGTGCACACAAGCTGGTTTAGCCATCCATGTTAATCAAAAAATAAAATAAAATAAAATTTAATATAAATGAAATCAATCTCTAATCCCGACATTAATTTTTTATACATAAAACGATAGGAGTTAAAGAGCCTTCAATGTGTATTTATATATACTCCCACAAACATTTATGAAGAATTAAAGAAATAATTAATCTTATGTACGTGCATACTAGTTGCATTTGAAAAAAGCCATTAATTAGTTTGGATGTCTAGAATAATTTTACAAACATTAAATTGACGAGCAAATAACTTATAGATGATGGTGGATCAATACTATTCCAAGACAAAATAAGATTCTAATTGCCAAGAATATATATACACGATTTCTGTCTTTGCCCTTGTTTTGTTATTGTATTCAAGAATATTTAATTTATTTCCTTGAAATTCCTTTTTAATTAAAGATCCAATCCGGCAAATCCCACTCGAATTGATCTCCGAATCCAAAAACATCTCTTCTATGCAAAGAATGAAGGAAAGCAAGTCTTGTTTTGAAAGATTTAGGCCAATTGCCGTCCTCGGATACAATCATGACATTGATCGCTCTCCCTCCTCGTGTCACATTCTCTATGACCGGTTGTTTAAGGAATATTATTCGAACACCATTTGGCCACAACATAAACAAATGTAGTGTTGGGAGACCCACACAACTCGTGTTTTATCCAATTAGCACCGAGTCTCCAACAGCATCAACATCACTCTTGATAATGTCTTCTTTCTTTTCTTCAACTTGGTTCCAAAGTAGGTATGTTGTAGATAAATATTCACCACCTTTTCTTGGCCTAAACCAATCCTCGTCCTATAAATTAATGTGGACAAAAGTGGACCGACCCCTACAATATTCAAACCCAATTAGGAGGCTAAATCAATTGAGAAAAGTAGGTGATTCAAAACATATTAATTACATCAATGAGGGGTTAGTGAAGTCTTAATCAGCAAAATGCATCGTGCCTCTGGACACAGACAAGGCCATACGGGACGCAAGGTAGGATGACGATATATGTGTGTGGAGGACACCAAGATCCCGGGGGGGAAAGAACTCCAGATTGTAAAAAGAACCTAAGAGGTTGTGTAAAAAAGGTGAAAACGAGACGTTGGAATCGGACATGTCTTGCCCTAGCTATATACTGTGGAGGTGTTTCTTTCTGGGGCTACATTAATACTTTTAGCTAGACTCTGCGCTCAGCAGCAGCCTCGACGGAAGTATAGCATTTGAAGGTTTAACTTGGATCATGGTAGTTAAGTTGAATGATCGGTCTTGCTTGGCTAATTTAGCTTTAGCAGCACACATCTAGCTTTCAATATTTGGAGCAGAGGGAATTCTTCGAAGCAATGATGATGTCTCTGCACAGTGTATCAAAAATACGATAAATGATCTCTTTTCGCTGCTTTTGATCAATAATATGTAAGCATATATATATATTTTCGTAATTGTTGTGGGGATGCCCATGTATTACAAGTCGTAAGGCAGGGGACAGCAGGCCAAAGAACCACAATCAAGTACATTTTCGCTAACAAAATTAATCCCTCTGGTCGTCTACAAATAAGCTCAAGGAATTTGATGTTAGAATCAAGTATACCCCAAAAGTCAACTCTATATTTAACTTGAAAACAGGGATATTATTGAAGCCCATTATCACCTATCCCCCTAGCTAGCTAGTGTGTATTAAAAAATCAGCTTCAATTATGATCGAGAAAGTTTGTGTGCTAACGCTAGTGAATTATTATTATAGTATAAATTAAAAGGGAAGCTGATTTTGTTGTTTATCTCGTAATAAAACACTTTTTATTTTAATAATTTTTTAATGAGATTATCCTAATATTATAACTTAAGTTATAAATTTAATAAGTTAATTTGAGTTATATTTTTTTATAATTTTATCTTTCAATATTTAATTAATTTGAAATTAGGTTTCATATTTTTTTTTCTTCCGTAAAGTTATTCCGGTATCATTACTCGAGTCACAGGTTTGATGAGTTAACTCAAGTTTATCCGGGTTATTTTTTTATCTTTTTTAATTTTTTCTTTTAATATTGAGATTGTTTATCCTGAGTTGCGGGTTAACTCGAGTTTCTTTGTTTTTTTTTTAGTTTAGTTTTATTCTCCAGTTTTATCATTCAATATTTGGTTGATTTAGAACTAGACTTTATTTTTTTTGTTTTCTATGAGATTATCCCGGTCTCATAACCTGGGTCGCGGGTTTGACTAATTAATCCAGATTGACTTAGGTTTTTTAATTGATATTTTTTTTAATTTTATCCTTCAACAGTGGATTAATTAAGAATTGAGCTTTATAATTTGTTTCAAATTTCTTTCCATAGAATTATTCTTGTCACATGACCTGAGTTGCAACTTTGACTAATTAACCTAATTTGACTCGAGTTGTTTGCTTTTTTGTCTTTTTTTATTTGATTTTGTTTTTCAATTTTATTCTTCAACATTAGTTTAATTGAGAATTAAGTTTCATATTTGGTTTTGATTTGCTTTCTATAGGGTTATCTCGATCTCATAATCTAGATTGTATATTTGACAGGTTAATAAACTCGAGTTGACCCGGGTTGATCAAATATGCTTTTCGTCTTAATATTTTTTTTAAAACATGTCGTCTTGAATTTTATTTAGTCAAACTATGTTTCTAATAATTTTCAGGTTGTCTTTAGATCCGTCAAATTAACTTGATCATATCGGGTCAACCCCCACATAGTTTAAATTTCTTTCTTTTAGAAAACACATTAATAACACCTATATATTATTTTAAGTTAAAAAAATTAATTTGACTAAAAGACAATGATATAGTAAAACAACTAAAACAAATGAGACCAATTTAATTATTTTTATGAATAATAAATTGGGTTAATTTTATTTTTTATGAGATAACATATTAGTTTTCGTAACTCGATTAGTGCACGAGTCAGTGGCGAAAGGTCATGGGTTTGATTCCCGTTAAACACGTTTTTTCTTAGTAAAACCAGAAACGATATACAAATAAAAAAATAATAATAGGGCTTTTCCCCCCGAAAACTACATGTATATAGTGTGTAAGTTCTTGTTGTTTAAGATCACCCATCTCCAATGCTCGAGAAGTCGGGATTTGAGTTCTTGAACTAAAACATTTCTATTTTCAACTTTACTTTTATTTAAAAACACCTAAACATATCATAGTAATATAAGTGAATACATTTTCAATCACTAAATACTCGTTAGCTTATCAAAAAAACTCAAAATTAAATCTAATATAAAAAAACCTTCTCGAGTCTTGATCTACGTTCTTAAACAAGATGAAAATTTTAAACCACTTCTATGAAACTCTACTCTACAAGATAAATCTATTGATACCAAGTTTGATTTTTATGTTCTTAAACAAGATGAAAGTTTTAAACCACTTCTATAAAACTCCACTCTACAAGATAAATCTATTGACACCAAGTTTGATTTGTTTCAAGGTCAGAATGTGACTGACTAACTTTTTTCTATATATTTCTTTTTTATTTTTTAACGACTTTATTTTTTATTTCTCAACACTCAAGAGCTTAAATATGATAAAAATAAATTTTAAAATCAAAATATAATATTAAAAAACTACAACGACCAAGTAATGCGTAAACTAAAACTATAATCAAATTGAAGTTTTTCATGTCTTTTGGAAAGTTAGCTCTCTTTTTTTAAAATATATTCTATTTTATAAAATTATTATTTAATTCAGTTTGGGAATTTTCTTACACACTCAGCGTAAGCGAGTTTATGCAAAGAAAAGTAAATTACAACACAAAATAATAATATAACTTAGAGGATGAGATTGAAAAGAAACAAAGTTTGATGATTAAAAAGTGATTACAAAACAACATTATTTCTTTAACGAAACGATGTCGTCCATAGTGATTTGTGTATGGTGCCTTGAAATAGTGAAATAACATGTTGTTTTAGTTTTTTAGCTGTAATTTTTTTCTTCGCACGTAATCGAGGCCGAATCTTAAGGAATTAAGAAAAAAATCAACTCGTCTGATCAAAGCAACTTAGTTATTAACAACAGAGAGGAGCTTCACTGCATCTCCTCCACATTATCATTATAGAATCAGAAGAAGGGAAGCATCAATTTTATGCATTTTCTCCGAAGCAAGTTGAGGTGAATTTCTTATTGATGTATGGCCAAGTGGGCTTGTGATGTCACAGCATGTGTTTGCACATGGCCTTCATCTTCATCTCTAACTTCCAAGCAATATATATATATATATATATATATATATATATATATATAACGTGCCTTACATTGATGCTTCTAGAAATTGAATACGTACAGCTACAATACACCTGTACTGATTCTTCACAGCCACTCCATTCTTGACGTTTCGAGGATAGTTTTATGCTGATGTATAATTGGAATATATAAATTCCTCTGAAATGGATCGAGTTCGGCCTCCTGTAGTTTCTATCTATTCTTCTTGCACGCATAATTAGATTCTTGGTGCCGAAAGGGTTAGGTCTCGTGAAAGATGAATGTTTGGTTCAATTTTAACCATTTATAATTTTCCTATGCTAAAAAATTGTGCAAAGACTTTCTTGATCTCGTTCAATTCATAAATGACTTTTTGATTTTTAGAAAAAGACTATACTATCCCGTACAGGGCTAAATAATTTTAGATTAAAAGGCAAAATTACCCCGTACAGGGCTAAATAAACATTGAATTTTTTGTTTTTTGAATGTCTGCATCAAATATGTATGGATCCATATTGAAAGTAACTAGCCGACACATGAGGAAAGTTCATGCAGCTAGATATGACCAAGTCACACGCGAAAGCAGTCCTCAAGTTTTACATGGAAAAGGCCACTTAGGCGCCGTTGAGAGAGTCAAGAAATGAGAAAAAAGTTGTAGCCAAGTATTTGAAATTTGACATGTTCCACGGCACATGATTCTTCTCCACTTGAAAGATTTTGGGTCTTTGCACTGGTCAATTATGATTCTTTTCCTTCTACAGCCTCTGAGGTAAAATCTGTTAGGTTCACCTGTTCGTCCATGGCAATGGCAGCGAAATTACCACGTAGCACAACAAGAGGCAAAAGCAAAGCACAACTTTTCCCCTTTCCTTGCTGTGAAATCAAAAGCCTCCACCTGTCGCCACCATGTTTTTCCACATCTAACATTAGCGTACAGCTGCGTGCCGCTCTGCTAGGCTTTTGGGCATGTCGCCAGCCACATCTTGGTGTCCTTTTTATGTTTATTTATTTATTTTTAATCCTGCTAGGGTTCACCTCCTTCTTTTTTTCCTCCTTTTGTTGATTACGCACAGAATGAAAGGCCAGTCCCACGGGTTTGTGGGATTATGCAAGGTTCCAATAGAACACGAAGATTCCTCATTTTGTCACTTTGTCGGTTGTACCTTTAGTTTATTTTCTATTTCCTTACGTTCACACTACTATTATTTCTGGGGATTAAATATTCCCCACCACACATCAGCCTCTCCTTCCTCTGCTTGGTGCTTCGAAACTCGTCTCTGCCCTTTTATTGGTCCCCTACTCCCTTGCTTTTCTCGGTTCATATTTTATTACATGGAATCAGTAAAATATGGACACAGTCGGTTAGGTTATTAGATTTGAATTTGATGAGTTCTCGGTAATGATAGGTTGACAGCATTCTTCAGCTGTTGTCATTGAATAGTGTTGACAACAAGCCTGAATTGCTGATGCTTTGGTCTGTTAAAAACCCGCGGTTTTTCCTTCTTGACATCATCGTTTGTCAGAAATCTCACTTTTCTATTTCAGGGTTGATTAGTTATGTTTTTAAACGGTTAGAAGGTTTTTTTTACTTAAGAATATATTAAAATAATATTTTTTTATTTTTTAAAAATTTAAAATATTTTAAACAAAATAATATTTTAAATTTTTAAAAATTATAATTCTAATAGTGTCTCCAAACACTAACTTCCTTCTTATCCTCTCTCTTCTACCTTCTCGCTAAATTTCACCAAAACTACATTTTCATTTTTTCATTTGATCATGTTGTTTTGGAATACAAGAGATGTTAAATGGGTTTTGAAACAATTTCCTTTTATTGAAGGAGATACAGAAGAGATATAGAGTTTAAAATAACATACTCATTTTTCAATCCATTTTTTTTAATTTTTTATGGGTTCTTATGTTTTTTTTCCCCTTATTCAACAATATTTTTAAGCAAGTGTTTGATAATGAGATATAGCATGTTTTTGAAAAAGCTTTTTCATTTGAAAACATTAAAATAATATTTTTACAGTTTTTATTTTATTTTTTATATCAATATATAAAAATCACTGAAAAACACTTAAATGACATCAATTTAAAAACCTAAAATATTTTTTAAAAAACATTGAACTAAAAAACAAACCACTTAATAAATTTGA
This sequence comes from Populus trichocarpa, assembly GCF_000002775.5. Taxonomy (NCBI): domain Eukaryota; kingdom Viridiplantae; phylum Streptophyta; class Magnoliopsida; order Malpighiales; family Salicaceae; genus Populus; species Populus trichocarpa. The sequence goes on along the minus strand of NC_037287.2, from coordinate 12,180,940 downwards.
TTTATATTATTTTAATCTTCAATTTTTTTGATTTAAAGTATGGGTTCCAAGAGACTATGAGTGTTGTGTAACCACTTACTAGTTTTACTCAAAGGCTGCAGATGCAATACTTCTTTTTAATCCTCAATGTTTTTTATTTGTTCAATCTAGTTTCTACTATTTGAATACAAACATTATCATTGATTTTTTTGCTTGTCATCTTCATCTAGTTATGTGATATATCTTCATTCTTGTCCAATTAATCCATTACTTTTGATTTCTAAATTTTTTATAATGCTCATTTATTTATTTCAAATTCATTAACTAGATGAGATTTGTGATTTACATGAAAACAAGCAATTCATATTTGTAACTGAGAAATTTCAGTTTGGAAACAATAAATTCATACAATTTGATTTTATTTATTCTACATTAAAATATTAAGATTTAATTATAAAATACATAAATATAGTTTTAATGATTTATAAAGTTCTTGAAAAAAATAAAACAAAACCACGAGTAATCCTATATTAACTAAAACTAAAACAAGAGGGATTTCTACTCTACCTCATGCGTAGAACAATGTTTTCATCTTTCTATTTTTCATACTAAATTTTTTTTTATTTAATATTTCATTGATTGTGAATTAAATTTCTTGATTTTTTTTAGATAAAATGCTTAGAGATGAATTTGAAAAATTAAAACAGTTAATTTTTTATATATATATATTTTCAAAATAGCATTTTGTAATTTTTATGTAAGGACATGAGGACCATTGGAATTTGGAAAAAATATATTAGGATCTGAGAATTTTTTTGGCAGGTCCCCCATTTGCTTTCCATCGCGTAGAACATGCATCCTCATGATGCAAACATCTTTTCGAATTTTTTTAATCATTATCGGCCTTCAACTCTGTTCAATGACAACATGTTCTGAATCAATCTTTTCTCTTATAAATTAGACTAGTCATGTCAAATGTCAAAAACGCTGCATTTAATAGAATTTCAAGATAATTTATAACTAAAAAAAGTGAAGGTTTTATTAATGTGTTTTTAATTATCATACTTTTTTATTTGAGAATAAAAAAATATATTCACACTTAATAAAATAAAAAATATATATAAACAGATAAAATATAAAAAAATTGTTGGTAATAATAAAATACTAAAGTAAAAGGCTAATTTTCCTAGTAAAAATAAAAGATAGATAGTAAAAATATGAACATATTTTATAGAGATTATTGTTTTTATTTTACATGTTTTTATTTATTTTATTTTAAAGGTTAATTCTAGTTGTTTAGGACAAAAATCTTTCAGTTTAATAAATGCATCATGCAATGCAAATACAATTTAATTATATAACAAAATAAGAGAAAAATTTAAAAATAAAATACAATAATCTCTTGAAAGGATTATGAAAAAAAGAGAGGATAATAATTAAATTTTAAATAAATAATTAAAAATAAAATAAAAAAGGCAAGTGCTATTTGGCCTGGCATGTTAGAATCGTGCACCTAACCAAGAATGCAAAAGTCTAGACAAAATGATTTTTTTGTCTTTGCGCCTAGTTTATTTATTTATTTATTGAAAAATAAATGATATGTCATTTTCTATAGTATTTTAAATAAAAATTTACGTTATCTATTATGATCGATTACTTGTTATCTGCTAGATAATTTTTCAATCATTCTATGATGAACAGAAAATCACAATTCAAGTTTCAAATTCTAAAACTATTCAACTTGTTTTCACCTTAAACCACCTAAATAACTCATAAATTTTTTTTAACATAAAAACATCCTTTAGTCACTCTAAAGAACAAAAAATTAAATAAATAAATAAAATTGATAATCTCAATCTACTTTTTCAACATAGTTACAAGACAATTCGTACCAACTCTATTAAACTCCTCTTGCAGAGACAACCCTCATTAAAATTGGGGCTCCCATGATCTTAGAAATACCGAAGAAATTAATTAATCCGGGCCACCATAGCCGAACCAACTGGCAGCTCATGTGTGAAGAATTTAAGACGCAGCCCAATACATTTCTCTCATCAAGGATAACGTTTCTTTAAGGAGGAGAAGGGGTGCGGCAAGTGTATATTTCCAATCATTTCCATGGAGTTTTATTTATTTATTTTGCGATAACACACCGAAGAGTGCAATCTGAGTCTATCCGATTATAATAATAATAAAAAAAATTCACATCCAAGTTCCAACAGCTCCAGCAACCGTTGCCTAAAGTTAAACAAATGGCAGGTAATTCTTCAAGCCTTGACTAGTATCTGGAGAGCGATGCAGAAAAGGACTTGGCGCTCCTTTCCCTTCGTGGCTTGGACCAGTCCAAATAAAAAACGAGGCACTGTTACATCAAGACGACTGATTCTTCGATCCGTCCATGGAATCTTCGCCATAGAGGACAACACCTTTCCTGGCAATCCCGAACAAAAATAAGCTCCCCTTGACCTAGCTAGGTGACTCACGCAATTATGAAGACTTCGATGGAAATCTGTAGACCATGCATTACGTGAAACTCATGCCCAGTGACTTTTCTTGCCATTATCCTTGTTTTGTTCTTGTGAGATAATCTTTCTTATTATAAATACTTTGAAAAAACGGAAGGGAAAGATTCAGTATCATTGGAGAAACACACGGTGCATTCTTCCTTGCCTTTACCTTAATTTTCTTGATATCAGGATTCGCCTCTTTCAAGCCATCCATGACTCTCACGCATCATCTTACCCTCTTGTTGATATATTATATATTTTCCTGGGTACAATTAAACTCTTGTTGAGACTTAAATATATATATAAAAAATAACATTTCAAGTAGTAGTTGATCCCCAGTATTTTTATACTATTAATTAAATCTCCTGCTCTCTGTGAATCAAATTAGATCTGGAAAAGAGATATTTGATGTAGCAGTTGCAGGGACAGCATACAACTTCACTAATTCCGTGACTCTTTCTTTCCTATTATATATGTTTCTTTTTATATTATTTGTAATGAGAACATTTTATTTTCATGTAAACAGCAATCTAAATTCTCACGGATGATCTTCTAAATAACTTTATTTTTATTAATACACTCAATTATTATTTAAAAAACAAAACAACATACAGCTTTGAGAAACAAGATTGCCACGATTGACCATCTTTAGAAAAGGGGCTCCTCGATCAACAGGCAAACATTGCTGCATTCAGTGAGAGCTCCCCGATACGCTTTAATGGGTTACCAAAAAAAAAACCTGCAGACAGAACAATACTCTAACATATGTGATAACCAGAGGCTGCTATTTTAGCTGTTTGATGCATCTACTGGCATAAAAAGAAGAAGAAGAAGAAGAAGAAGCGAGCCGTTGGTCCCTGAGAAAACTAAAATAAGAAAGTGGACCCAGTAGCTTATCAAGAAATGGGCCTGTGGTTCGAGACAGTTGTGATGGGTTTTCCTTGATGGTTTTCTTTTGGACACCTAAAGTCTTCTTAAAAGGATTTCAATAGCCAATCGGCTACTGGTTGTTAAGAAGATCAACTCAGCTGCTACGAATTTATTAAAGTTTTCTGATATTATTAAGATCGTTCCAAGGAAAAACTTAATCTCAGTATACATACAAACTACCATGATTATCCACGTAACTTTCTTAATGGTAGAGTTTTCGTCAAACCAAACCTTCAATTCGTGCATGTTAACCTAGTTTTAAGTGATTTTACATTAGATATTCGCTCTAATTAGATATTCTTTAGTTAATTTGTGGGTTTCATCTTCTCTTTCAATATTGATTAGAAGGGACAAACCATACTTGTTCTTCACTAAACAGTTGGCGTGCACTTGCAAGATGGGATTGTTAATCGCTAGCCAATTCGGACAAGCCAAATTTATAAAGATAGGATGCAGCCAAACACCTCCACTAAGACTTTAGAGTGAATGACACGTGTATAGAGGCCACTCCTTAAAGAACACGTGCTTATATATAGAATTTAAATAATAACCTTCATGTTCGAAAGACAAAATACGTTAGTTTTATTCTTAGAAATTAATGAGATTCATCATTGCCCGTCTATTGGGATACCTACTCGCAATGTGGTGAGTGCATCTCACGCAACTGAGAAAAAGGGTGAACCACCCACCCGAGCACTTGGTTTCTTCTGGAATATCGATTTCCATTGATCGGTATTTCATTAATTGTTTTTTTTTCCTTTTCATGTTATCGATCGGTTACAAGTCCAATTGCATTTTTTAAAACATAAAGTCGCAACAGCAACGAACAAGAAGTTGAACAACAAAATTTTGTAATATTAATTTAATAGTTAATACCAATATTCTATACAAATATCTCAATTACGTTACAGACACTCCTAGCAAGAAGATGAGCAGGAGGTCAAGGGGAAGGAAAATATCATGATCACTTTTTATATATTTTAATTCGATTCATTTCCTATTATTATTTTTTTAGTCATGTAATTAGAATAAGTCATCTTATATATCTAATCAAGTTTATAACTTAAATCATATATATTTTTTATATATAAAAAAATTAAACCATCATACATCATATAACATATCATTATTGCATGGCATGACCTCTTCGTTTAAAGAGAAATAGATCAAAACTCTTAAATAATCGTTAATTTCAAGATTTATAGGATTAATTGAGGTACATATAAGTTAACTCAGACACTCACGTTAAAAAAAAAAATCAAAACTATGGATAATCATTGAATTAGTGAAAGCAAAATATATACCGCATAGATAAAATTTATTTGCAAAAACAAAGAGACGAACCAAAAGAGCAAGAGAACCAAAAGAGCAAGAGAGAAGGGATAAAATGGATAATTGCGAACAAATAGTAATTTAAAAATAAAAACTCCATTTAGTGGCATTAAATAGAAACAACATGAAATTAAAGACCGACAAGCAGAAGTCAATACCCGAACCACCACCCTCGCTTCCTGGTGAGGCCTCGTCTTCATGAGAGTACTCATACAAAGAAAGGTCTTACCACAAAGCTAGGGTCACGTCGTGGTGCGCTCTTGACTCCCTCTATTTTCATCACACTATCATATACTACTACTGGGTTTTTTTCTTCTTCTTACACCCCCGTGCATTCTCACATTTCACCCAATTATCTTCACTTCAGTCTTTTATTTACCAAATTACCACTGCTGCTACTACTATTACAGTAATGGTAACTTATTTGCAATCCTACCCTTTGCATTCCTGCTAATTACCTAAAGTCTCCCCTCTCTTTAATGAAAAACCAACCCCAATAGAGAGGGATTTGCAAAACAGATCCCTTGGACGTCCCAGATGTCAAGTGCCGTAACCAGATTGCCCTTGGTGTAAGCCAGGGGTTTTTCTCTGGGAGAGGGATAGAGGAGGGCAGACTTGAGGTAATTTGCGCGGCAAAAACTCTAAACCTGTTTCGATGCAGCTGTAGGCTCGATATTGCAAGAGCCTACAGCATTGCCGTTGTCAAGGCAGCTGCTAGTGGTGGTGATGGTGGTGGTTGTGGTGGTGCTGCTAAGAGCAGCGGTGATTTGGTTCACTGTGTTGCACAGATGGTTGTTTATTGCAGTAACGCTGGAGAGGTTGAGCTTTGCAGATGGAATAGTGCTTGCAAGGACTTGGAGCCCCACAGTGAGCAGACAGCCTGAGTTGTTATGACCATTTCCATCCTCGGAATTAGATGGCATTGAGTTGCCTTCACTGACAGCACTGCTGGATTCTACTGGAACTATGACAAAACCTAGTGGAAGTAGAGGAATGCAGGATGGATCCTCGCCACTCATTGCCAGCTGAATTGACTCAACATCAACGGTGGTGTAGACAACAAGGCTGCCGGATTGATCAGTGCAACACTCTTGTAGCATGAGCTCTACATGCTGTGATGAGTTGCTTGCAACCTATACATATACATATATATATATATGTGCATTTATATCATGAATTTTTCATTATAGAGAATGCACACAATGTTGTGCATGAATTGTTACAGAGCAGTAAGTATAGAGATTTAGTTCAACAGTATCTAATTACTTTTTATGTAATTGGTAATAATTAAGAAATAGCAAGTTAAACAAAAAAGGAGAGCAAATAATAATGATGTAAAAGTACATAGTAACAAATTAAACACAGAGAAGGAAAAAAGAGTCTTACGTTGATGCGCAGAAGAGAAATGCAGTTTCCTGGATGAGAGCCATTGGCAATGTGAGCAACCTCATGCAAGGCATTCCCATTGGAAAGAAGTTCCAGCTAGACAACACAAAACATAGGGACCCTTATAATATAAACAAATTATTTTAATTGCTTAGAGTTCATAATCGATTATAAAAGACTTGTTATAGTGTCCGCTAGCTAGAACCTGAGATCTGCGATGTTCATCCCTCAAGAGGTCAAAGACTTGGTAGTGAGGATAGGGCAGCCAAGTTGTGGATACTGCAGAGAGAATAACCCCATTAGGCTGCCCAGGCTCAGTGATTTTCCTTGTGGTAATTCTAACAGTGTCATCATATGAATCCGATAAACCGGTCCATGATTGGCCACTAGAAGAGCTGATATTCAGGCTAAATATTCTGATCATTCTTTGAGCCAGTCTCATCATATTCTTCCGTGCTTCAGGAGAGGGTATTACTGTGAATATATACCAGGATTGGAAGCGTTAAAATTGATGGCAGTTAAGCTGGTACAAGAACTAGTTGTAGCTATATAGAAAATGGATGCATGCATTTTAGGATCAAGCAGCTCTTCTAATATGGTTATCACATAATAATAGATGAATCAAATAATTATTTTTTTCTTTTTGGTATGGGTATCAAACATATATTGCAGTCGAAAAAATAGCTAAGATTAAAAAAATCAATACAAGGTTTAGTGGAGCTCGATACTTTAGTTGATATTGTATACTTATTTAATTGGAATTATAATGGAAAAAATAATGGAATTGTAACCTCTTACCTCCTAGGTCAGAGATATTTCTAGCCATGAGGCTAGCAACCCTCTCGCATTGTCTCTGTAAGACTGTTAACCAGCGATGTGCTCCGAATGCCATCCCACTATAGACATACTGGCTAAATATCTGATGGACAGGCTTCTCCTCTATCTCTGCATGTTCTATCCATGTCACCTGTGTAAGGATCGAAATGTACAACTCTCAAAAATCAGCATATAGTCAATTATGAAGGCATGAGTTGAAGGAAAGAAATTTACTTAATTAATGGAGGTTCAAACTTATGAAAGTTTTCCATCCGACTCTCCTCCAAGAAACAAATAAAAGCATGAAAACATAGAATTGAGGCTAGTGTATACCCTTGAGTACCCATTGGGCATGTCTTGAATAACACAACCGGACGGATGTCTCTTATACAGGGGAAAGGACGGCTGGATGTTGTCGTGGAGTCTATCAAGAGGGAAATCGACAATGGCCCAAGTGCCCTCCTCTACATTTTGATGGCAAAAGCGAAGAAAATACGTCTCCCGAGTTGGCACCAATGGGGAAAGAACTTGCAATTCAGCATACATCTGCTCGAATAACAAGTAAAAAAAATTAATCGATCTAGAAAACAAAAAAAAACTATGTTATATATATCACAGAGTATAGTTTATAGAGTTCGATTTTAAACACTAGATAATGTAGGAGTTATTAAAAAATTGTAGCATCAAATACATGCGTACCAGGTGAAGAGAACCACTTGCACCGGAAATGCCTGGTGTTATAACTTGAACAGTTTTTGCTCTAGCAACAATGGAGGGAAACAGCTCCATCCATTTATTCTGACATTTTATACAAAATCAAAATCAGCTTAAATTAGCTTTCCAAATGAAAGCTAAAAAAGATATGGTAAGATGGTTAATGATTGAAAAACATTATGTTCTAAATATATAATATGTCTTACACATAAATTAAGAAAAGTGATTCAATAATTTTGTGAGTTCAAAGAAATTCTTCTGAAATTTTGAGGGACTTACAGCATCCAGGAAAGCGTCAACCAAGGTTATGCTATTCATTATAACCACAGCACAATCACGAGTAGCTTCAGTCCTCGTCTCACTTGAATTCTGCTTGAGATTGGAAGGCCATGGAAACATTCTCCCGTGCTCTTCAAGATTAAGCACCTCCTTCCCATTTTCAATGTTTCTGATCCAAAGAGGCTCATTTGCATGACACATCTTCACAAGTTCATCCATGGACGACAATGCAAGTTCCATCGCAAGACCTTTTCCCTCCTCCATTAATACCACACCAGCCTCAGGAAATGAAGATGGTTCTTCCAGCACAGGCACAGGCACCGGCATCATATCGGTGCAAGTGCCCAAATACTCTGGAAACGGCCTTGAATACATGTTCATATCCAAATCCAAGGAAGGGGGAACGAATGAAGGAACCGGTACCATTGAGTGGATTTGCCGGCCGCCATACCGTGAAGTAATACAGCAAACACGCTCCAACTGCACAACATTTTAATATAAATAAGATTCATCGATCAATGTATTTGAGATGAAAGTGCACATCTAATTGACTGCTTCATTTAATTACTTGCTACTGTTATTTTTGGTGCAACAATTAATTGAAAATATATATATACCTCATCTCTAAGTCTTGCATTTTCAAGTCGAAGTTCCTCAAAAGGAATTGCTCCAAGCATGGCTTGGCCCCCACAATTGGGACAAATAAGACTGCGTAACTCCGCTTGTAGCCTGTAATTGTCATTCTTCAAGCTCTCATTTTCTGCCCTGAGTATAAGATTATCCGACCGGTCTTGCTGTGCCTATTAAATTCGATGTAGGTAACAAAAAATGTACACCAACATTAACAGTACTTACACTCATAGAAACCTAGCTAGCTAGCGGACTTACTTTGTCAATGTAACCCTAAATGCCACCCATATCGCATTGAAAGCTGTGCACTCTTTGGGAAGCAGATGTGCAGGTAAGGGTTTAATACATGTCCCAGAGGGATATTAATGGTGACAGACTGTATATCTAGTAGATAATATATATATGTATGTGAGACTGCAAGCGATGAGGCAGTCGCCCAAAGTTATAAATGCGATATCCTTTTGCTACAATGCTCATGATGATGGCCAGGTAAAAACGTTATCAATGGACGACGCGCCCTGTTGGGAATCGCGTTCACCATGTGTAAAAAAAGAAAAAGAAAAGCTCAACGGCTTCATTAAGAGTTGGGACATTTTAGGGTTACCATGAAAGTGAAAGATCTAAGAGAGAGAGAGAGAGAGATGAAGAGGGAAAAAAAAAAGAGGTAATAATATGTTTTAATTACCTTCATTTGGGTACGGCGGTTTTGGAACCAAAACTTAACTTGGCGTGGTTTTAGACCAAGTTCTTGGCTAAGTCTCATTCTTTGTTTGTCATCTGGGTGTGGACATTCTTTAAACATGCTGCAAAACCATGTGGTAAAAAGGGGCAACTAATTTTGAATAAGATAGCTAAAAAAGGTTAGAGATCATAGAGTGATTAATTAGTTTGCTTCCATTAGAAGTAATATTTTATGTATAATGTGATTGTTTAAAACAGAATAACATGTGCTGATCACTGCATATGTCCAAATAAGAAGATTTTGCATGAAGATAGAAAATCAAGAGAGCATGCTCTTTTAGGTTTTGACGAAATGATTTTGTTGACAGAGAAAAAGTAAAGAGGGTTCTGCGTGGCAATTTTGATGTGTAAGAGGCATATATTCATAATTTTTTAAGAAAATTTAAAGAGATGTGCAAAAATAAATTAGTGACATACGCTTCCATTTCTTGGATCTGAGCTGCAGTGTGCCTATGGTAACGTTTCTTCTTTGGAGGTTGCTCGCTGCTTTCTTGCTCGTTCCCTGACCTGTCTTCAAGTTGTTCACTGCCAGAACCACTTTCCATTTCCTCCTTCCCTCGCATGACTAACCCATTTTCTTCTTTCTGAACCAAAGAAACCACATTGTACGAAATTTTCTTATTATTATCCTTGGGATTTTAGAGAGAAAACAAAAAAATAAAAGAAACAAGGAGATCAAAGAGTACTCTAGAGATTACAGGGATGATGGGTGAGAAAGTGTGGAAGGGCATGCTTGACATGAAGCTGAAGTTAGGGTTTCCGATCGGCGATGAGTAGAGGTTATCAGACGAGACTACATTCCCTCCCATGTTTGACATAACTTGGCAATCACCAAACATTTTTGCTTGGTTCTTTGAGATATATGTGAAGAGATGAAACCAAGTACTGTTTTTCTTTTCCAACTAGGTCTTGGTGTTAATTGTTTACTTCTTCACTGGAATAAAAAGAGATGAACTTGAATATCGTGCCTGCATTACATAAAAGGAGAAAACTGCATAAAAAATTAAAGATCAGCGTGATGGGAAAAAAAAAATACAAATCCTTGTGCGAAAAACCTTAATCAAATCTAAACATGGAGTTCAAAACACGGAGAACCTCACAGCAAGGACAAAAGGAAAGGAAAGAAGCTGAGATGTAAGAGAACAATTAAAATCTTCTGAAAGAAGAATAAGAAAAGGTTGTAACGATCTTCTTACACCACAACAACGAACTTATCCTATGACTTGAAGGATAAAAAAAAAAAAGGTAAAATTCAAAGTCCTGTAAAGTTCCAAATTAAAACCACCATGAGAGACTCATGAGAATATATATGTATATATATATATTAAGAAGCTGCAAAAAAGAAAAAATTCAAACAAAGTTAAACGGAAAAGAAAATATTTACATAGTAGTGAGAATTAATACCACCAACAATGATATGTCGGTTGTGATCTATAGAATTTTTGGAATTGAAGAGTTAATTTGAAAGAGAGAAAAAAAGAAGAGAAATCTCTCCTTTTTTATTCCGAAAGCCCCACTCTCTCTCTCTATATATCTCGTTCTTATTACTGCTAGCTAGTCTGCTACTGTTCTTTCTCTCTCCCCATAATCTCTCTTTCTTTGTCATAAATTGCGCCCATTAATTCCTTTCACCGTGTATACTGTATAGGGTTAAAACTGGGATTTTAATTTTTAGGGTTTGACAGAAACCGATAAACCACCAATTACTGATGGGCTCTCATGCATTCCCCAAGTCTAAGAACCCTAAGTCAAACCTTTCCTCTTTTACTCGCCAAATTTGTGAGTATGTCTTGTGATTGGTCCGTGTGTTACATTCGATCCGTGTTGTAGCGACGGGCAGTTTTGTACTTTTGTCTCGTGGTAATTTTTAGGGCTTCTTTTTTACTTATGGCTGGAAGACCGAAAGGACTTGGATTGGGTTAAAAACTTAAAAGAGTCGATGCACGGCTAGAGATGGCTAGAGACAGTGGAGGAAATGATAAAAGAATAAAAGCTAGTAGAAAAGTCAAAGAAGGGGTCAATAAATCATAGCCGTCAGTTTTGTGGGCCCATGAGATATCTACATTTATGTGCCCGAATAATTGAGAAGTGCTTTTTATATATTAATATTAAGAAAAAAATTATTTCAAAACGTTTTCAAACAAAATTTTTTAATATTATTTTGAATCATAATAATAATTATTTTTTAAAATATTTTTTATTTAAAAATAAAATAATATTTTTTATTTTTAAAAAATTTATTTTTAACACCAACATATACTAAAATAATTTTAAAAATATAAAAAAATAATTTAAAACAAAACAAAAATAACACCCCAATAACGTACACTGCATTTAAACATGGTTTCTTCTTTCTTGTGTTATGGAAGAGGACTAGGAGGGACCAGACCAGCCTTTATCTTTGGTCCAAGAACCATTTTCTTCAAAGCACTTCATAATTATGATTTTTTTTTTCTTTATGGTATGATTTTCTTCTATGGATATTTTTTTTTTATGAAATCGGGATTTTGGGTGTCTCCCTCTTGGTTTCATGATTTTTTTTTCGTCTTAAATGGACCTTTTTGTCCGAAAATATGGATTTTGGGAGGATAATGTTTGGAATATCCTGATTCGGTGAATTGAAGTTGCCGAGGAAAATTAGATTCGGTTCGTGTGCAATTTTAATGAAGGGATCTTTTTAATTTGTTTCTAAAATCTCTTTGGTATCATATATTCATTCTTTTGTGAAGGTCTCGTCTCAGCCTAATATGCCATTCTGGGGGTATATATCAGCCGGTGGTTACTACTAAGGTTACGCTACTGTTTATTACTGGGTAAAATTTAAATTTTTTATATATATATATTTTTAGATCGTTTGATGTATTTATATAAAAAATAATTATTTAAAAAAATATTATGTTAATATATTTTTAAATAAAAAACATTTTAAAAACTAATTATTATTACATTATCAAAGACCATCTTATTAATTTTAGGATCTTGTAAAATTAACTGAGATCACTGAAGATTTTGTTACGGTACACTCTTTGATTTCCTGTGCACGTCGTTTGCCATGTGGGCGTTGTGCGCGCGTCATTGACTCGTTTCAAGGCTCTACCACAATACAGAGTTTCAAAATGATGCTCGTACGTACAAAGAGCGACAAAGGTTCTCATATTTATCTATCATTTTCTCTTCTTTTTTGAAAAAAAAAACTCGGTAAGTATACTCTATATATCTAGTTTTTGCATATTGTGATGGAACATTTTCCGATCTAATTTTTTAAACAAGAAGGACGTATTTACAAGTCGATAAAAGAAAAAACATAAGTAAATATATTCTTAACATTTATAAATTGTTAAATATTTATATATTTTTTAAATCATGTGATAAATTAATCTTCATCTAATTGAAAATTTTAAACTCCGATAGCATTTGAATTTTGAAATAACAATAATTGATAATGTTGTCTATAAAAAATAATAATTTATAACTATATAATTATAAAATTTACTTATTGACAGGAGATCTCGATTCATCACAATTAAATAGCACATAATTATATGCTTTTTTAAATTTGATATCTGTCGAGTATTTTCTTCTCACTGCATTCTTCAATAATTGTCATTCAGGATAACAAAATATTAATAAATTCTTACTTGAGGGTAGTTCATCATCATCATCATCATGTCTTGAAATGCGGTTGATCTTTATTTTCTAATAAGACTCAAAATAATACGAGATAAATATTAAAATATTTTTAACACATTAGATTCTCAAATTTATTTATCATTATCTCTTTTATTTTTTTTAGAAAAAAACCTTGGTAAGTATAGATACTCCATCTAATTTTGCATATTGAAAAAAAACATTTTATGATCTAATTTTAAACAAAAAGGATGTACTTACAGGAATTTACTTCTTTTTGTATAATCCAATTGAAAGAGAATTTTAAATGATAAGGTGATGAATAAATTACCTACTTATCAATCAAACTAATTCTCCAAAAATACATTCCATCCTCGTAATTAGCAATTCAATTAAAGTCATCTCTTGTTCCTAATTATGTGCTCGTCAAATTACATCCATCGATCCATCTCGTGATAAACTAAAGGATGATGATGAATACTCCATCGACCAAATTGCTTCTATCTGGGTATAAGCATACACAGACTCGAATAAGACCAAAGGATCGATGATGATGAATCGAAGAAAGAATCCAAATTCCAGAATAAAAGGAATGAAAATATCTAGAGGCTAAAACGGTTGATCCGTTTTCGAGAAAGAGCCCAACCATTTCTAAGGTTATTTACATGAGTTAAAATGGTTGGACTCTTTGGAGAAAACAATCAAATTAACCGATTTAAAAAAAGAAATAGCCTATTTTACATGAATATTATTGTTTAATGCATTTAAAAATAATGTGAAATTTTGGGTCATTACACTTTGCCCTTCTCAAAACACATCACTTACTTCCCATGAAATACGGTAATTTTCACAAGATTAATTAGTTATTACCAAATTAATTGAAAGAATCTTAATTAAACTCTACATATTTTTGTTGTAAATAATAATACTAAATTGTATTTGAAAGTGAAAATAATTAAACTTGAGTTTAGGGTTCTGAATTTCAGTTTCTTTTACAAAATGATTAAAATACTTTTAAAAGCGAGTTTTATTTAACTTGTGCCCAAGGTTTTTTTAATACTTTTTACACTGATTTTTTCTGTAATTATAATTTTACTGAGGGGCAACCTGGTAATTTAACAAATATAAAATATTATTAAAACAAAAATAGTCCACCGGGTGGGAGGCAGTTGTACCCTTCAAGCAGAATGTGTGGCCTCCTTTGACAACCAAAAATATCCAATTATCGTGTCATTTAAAGCATCAAGGGGAGGTGCATCTAATAGGGTGGCACATGTGGTGTGTTACTCACGGTAGTTTAGTGGCGATGAAATTTTTTCCTCATTTTCTCAGGATTCACGCTAGTTTAGTAAAAAGTAAAAGTTATCCTCCCATTTCTTTTCTTCAATTATAATCTTTGTGCTTTTGGCTGCTTTTTATTTGTTTTGAATCTTTTATTTGTATTGATATTTTTTTGAATTTTATTTATTATCATTTAATTTTATTTGATTTTTATATTAAATATGTCATCATTCTTTTAATTGTTATTTTTTTATATCATTTTCTAAATTAATTTTTAAAAAAATTTCATCTATTATCATTTGATTTTATTTGATTTTTATATCAAATATATCATCATTTTTTTTATTGTTATTTTTTTATATCATTTTCTAAATTGATTTTTTTTTCAATTTCATCTCTCGTCATTTTATTTTTATATTAAATATGATTCTCATTCTTTCAAATGTCTTTTTTTTCTTTGGATCCTTTTTTTAAATTAATTTTTTTTTAATTTTATCATTCAACATCGAATTGGTTAAGAATTAAGTTTTACAATTGTTTCGGTGCAGTGATTATGGCCTTATGACCGAGGTCATGGGTATAAAATATTAATCCGGATTAACAGTGTTTTTTTTTTTTACACCGATCTTATTTTTCAATTTCATCATTCAATATTGGGTTCATTGAAGATTGAGCTTTTTTTTTTTTTTTTGCTTTATATAAGGATAAACTAGCCTCAAGGCTTGGGTGGAAAACTCGGATTGGCTCGAGGCTTTTACATCATTTTATTTAATTTTATTTTTATGTCAAATTTTTTCATTATTCTTTTAATTGCTTTTTTTTTTTGCTTTGGGATCCGTCTTTTAGATTGATTTTATTTTTCAATTTTATCATTCAACATTAAATTGATCGAGAATTGGGCTTCATAATATTTTTCGATGTGATGATCTCAATCTTATGACCTAAGTTATGGGTATGAAATGTTAACCCAGATTGCCATTGAGTTGTTTTAATATATATATATTTTCTTTTACACCGATTTTGTCATTCAACACTAAGTTTATTAGAGATTCAACTTCTTCTTCTTCTTTTTTTCTTTCCATGAGGATAGTCCAACTCTACGACCCGTGTCGGAGTTGTCATGCTAACTCGGATTGATTCGGAGCATTTATATCATTTTATTTTAATTTCAAATTTAATCTCCATTCTCTCTCTCTGTTTTTTTTTCTTTGGATCCTTTTTTGAAATTGAATTTTTTTTTAATTTTATCATTTAATATTAGATTGTTGAGATTTGAGTTTCAAATTTTTTTTTGATGTGGTGATTCTGGTCTCATAATCCAGGTCGAATGTATGAAATGTTAACATGGATTGACATCATTATTTTTTTATCTTATTTTTACACCGATTTTTTTTTTAATTTCATCATTCAACATTAAATTTATTGAAATCGAGTTTCTTTATTTTTTTTATTTGTGTTATATGAGAATGGTCTGACCTCACAACCTAGATTACGAGTTTGCTATGTTAATTTGGATTTACTCGAGATTTTATTTTTTGTTATTTTTCAATGTTTTTTACTTTAACCTTTAATATTGGATTATCTTGAAATTCTATTTTGAATTTGTTTTTTCTTTTGACAATCTTTTTTTTCCTGCATGTCATTGTTGTTTTTTATTTAGATTCGGTATATTTATTGTTGTTATTTGTTTATGATGTAATTAAATTAAATTTTTTTAAAGGATCTATAAAAGTCTATAACTAAGTGCAGAATTTTTTGTATGCTTTTAAAAAAGACTAATTGCACTTAAACATCATCTTCTTTAATTGGAAAAAAATTGACCCGGCAAAGCACGCTATATGGAGCCAAAATCCAAACATAAACGACATACTCAGACACTGAAGTCGGCAAAAATCTGAAAAACGCCAAAAATAAAAACAGATTTTTGATGTTCTTGAGACTACAGAACGCCTTACTTCAAAATCACACCGACGCACCGAGACACACGCACACAAAATGGCACTCCTCTACACCTCACACTCCTCCCTCCTGTTCTCCCCCTCCTCTTCCAAAAAACCCAACAACCCACTCCCTCTTTCCAAAACCCCACCACTACCATCTCTCTCTTTCTTCCGTAAACCCCCTCAAACCCTCCGTTTCCTTACTCAAATTACTAAAAAACCCAAATTCCGGACCCTCCTTACACACATCTCCTCTTCCTCCTCTGACCCGACACCTGACTCAGATCCTGAACCAAACTCACCTCCGGTAGGTATCACTGACGAGTGGGGTGAGAAGGCAGAACCCGAACTTGAACCTGAATACCCGAAAGCTGCGGACTTGGATCCTCCGAGAAATGATGACGAGTGGGGTGGGGAATTTGTTGCCGTGGAAAATGGCAACGCAGCGGCACCGAGTTCCAGCAGTGCTGTGGTCGTGGAGAAGGATGAGAGGGTTGAGGAGTTGAAGAGGGGTTTGGTAGATACGGTCTATGGTACTGATTTTGGGTTTCGGGCCAGCCCGGAAATCCGGGCTGAGGCTTTGGAGTTGGTTAATCAGCTGGAGGTTGTAAATCCGACTCCGGCACCTGTGGATGCTACTGGGGTGCTTGATGGCAAATGGGTTTTAGTGTAAGTTTGTTGGTTTTTTGAACTTGATCACTCTTTTGAGTTTCTGATCGTATCACGTGAATTTATTTTTGTGTCTTTTTATAAATGGTTAAAATAAAATTGGAATTTCTAGATTGATTAGAGACAACTTTGAGATTTTGGGATCTATGTTTTTATGTATTTACTTTCGAGATTGAGGATTTAGTAGCTAAATTGTCAAGCTTTCATTTGATCAATGAAATTGAATATCAAGACTTATTGATTGTTGTTTAAATGGTCAAATTCAATTTTGGCATTTTGATTAGGGGCACCATGAATTCACCATTGGAAGTTTGATTGAAGTTATAGAATAGGTTTTTCGATGGAAACAACTTAGTTGGGATTATCATATTACGGGAAACTGGTTTCTTAAACTGTTGTGATGCTTGAAAATGAAGTGAACAAATAGTCATTTGTATTTCATAATTAATGTTTCTGTTGACAAAATTACATGGACTCGGTTTGTTTGCTGCAAAATTAACCACAATAAGACCAGCTTGACCATTTGCAATGGAATCAATAGGAAGCATTGTCTCATGTTGGAAGTTCACCACATTAAATGTGTTCATTTTGGCCTAAAACTATCAACATAAGACTGCTTTCTTTGCCACCCTTTATGTTGGCACATACCAAATGAAATGTATGAGGATTACAATTCGGTGGAACTGCGGTTATGCTTCCAGAGAGTTTCTGAAAAATGCAGATTTTTGCTGGTGATTTAAGTTGCATGATGGAAAACATTGTAACAATCATTTTGGTGAATTGACAAAAATTAGATCATTTTTTTGTCATTTACATTGTCTTTAAATATGAATTATTTTTATTTAATTTGGATTTATTATTGACAGGTATACTGCATTTTCAGAGCTGTTGCCACTTCTGGCAGCAGGCGCTACACCTTTCTTGAAAGTGAAAAGCATATCTCAAACAATTGATGCTAGCAGTCTATCTATAGTGAACTCAACCACATTGTCAGGCCCTTTTGCTACTTTCTCCTTTAGCGCTTCTGCTACTTTTGAGTTTCGGACTCCTTCAAGAATACAGGTACCTCTTAAAACTGTTGAAACAATGTTGTCTTTTTTATGTAAAAAAAATTGGAAAGAAAACTAGAAAAATATAGTAATATAGCATCTTCTTAAGAAAGCAGAAAAAATGATTGCACTGGAAAGATATTGTTTTAGTTTAAGCTTTGTGGCCCCTCCTGCGAGGAGTTGGTTTCTCAAAATTTCCCCTACGAACTTCTGGCATTAGGATTTGACTAAACCTTACTAGTCTCCTCTACTTTCAATATGCTCAGGTGGAGTTTAAGGAAGGCGTGCTGCAACCTCCACAGATAAATTCCAGCGTAGAACTCCCAGAAAATGTTGATCTTTTTGGGCAAAAGATCAATCTGTCTCCCATCCAGCAATCTCTTGGTCCTCTGCAGGAGGCAGCAGCAAATATTGGAAGAACCATTTCTGGCCAGCCACCGCTTAAGGTACCCATTCCAGGCAACCGAGCAAGCACCTGGCTTCTCATTACCTACCTTGATGAGGATCTCCAAATCTCAAGAGGGGATGGTGGTCTTTTCGTTCTTGCTAAAGAAGGAAGCCCTCTTCTAGAACTGTAGCGAGGTGCATTCTGCAACCTGCAACGTGCTATCTATAATTTGGATGTACAGTGTCTTCTCTTCTATACTTGACCTTGTAGAAAAGGGAATGGTTTAAATGGTGAATAAGATGCCTAGATCCAGCAGAGGAAAAGAGAGAAACTTTGAAACCCTTCCATTCCGATATAATTATAAGATTACACATTTTTTAAATGGGTTTTTCTACATGTAAAATTATAATTCCAAAGGAAGATATTAAAATGCAGGTGCTTGGTAACATCCTCAAGTTTTAAGAGATTAAGATTGATGAAGATGAAAGTGGGCAGGCAGAACTCAAATGCATTGGTTGCCTATCTGTTCAATGTGTGTATAGGACTACGGTTTTGATAAATGAAATCAAGATGTCAATTAACGCTGTAAAACACAAATTGCATCACACATTCATATAACTGAGTCAAGTTGGAGGAGAGTCCACCATAAGGCATTTGGAGGAGAGTCCAACATAAGGCTTCTTTATAAAAGTTCTGCTAGCAAAACTATATATACTTTGCTAAAACTCGCTCGTTTTCTTGGCGGCAAAAAACACAGATGAATGGAACTATTTCTAAAGTATGCAACAAATATTTCAGCTGTAGTTTTGATACCCTTTGAAGTCTCCTCAACCATGTATCTAGACCTCACTCTGTATTCTTTGAGCAAATTGTACTGCACAAAGCTGTGAGGTAGGAGGCTAGCAAAGCCACAGAAGGGGGAAGCAACTTACGTGTAATATACATCCGTTGAAAACAAGAAGATTTTCACACCGAAAATACAGGAAAAATAGCAAATATTATTTGGTAGCATGGTTTACCTGTCATTTTATCTATTACTGATTTCAGTTTCTTTCTTTATCAGATCACGCACAGGGGATTTGGCATTTAACTCCGTCAGTAGAAAATTGAAAATTCTAATTTTTGTAGGTTGGTGAGATGGAATGTTCTTCATAGTTCATCCTACTGCATCATTGCGATGTTCACGAGTAGATTTAAGATCAAATAAGAGGTATTCGGGCTCATGGATTTATTGATATCGGGTATTTAGATATATAATAGAAGTTATTTTTAAAGTGTTTTTTTTTTTTAGAAATATATTAAAATAATATTTTTTATTGTTTTAAGTGTTTTTTTTTAGAAATATATTAAAATAATATTTTTTATTATTTTTTAAATTTTATTTTTAACATCAGCATATTAAAACATACAAAAAAAAAAAACTAAAACAAAAAAAATTCAACTTTTAATAAAAAAAAAACAGATTTTATGGTATTGAATCTCAATACCATAAAAGATAGATGAAATAGCAAGACACACAGGCCAGGGCTAAGCACCCCTAGCCTGCTATTGGTGAACTAAGCATCGGGCCTGCTCTGTTGTTGGTTTTTTTTCCCTTTTTTTTTTTTGTTTTTTATTACACTCCAAATTGTTTTTACAAGATCCATTTACTCTTTAGTTTTGAAAAGACTTTTAAATGCTATTATATATTTTTATTTAAATTTTAGTAATTTTTTTTCTAATTATTACATATTTGATCTCAAAATAATAATATTAATAAAAATTATTCATGAAAATTTAATTGAAATTAGTTTTTTTATTATTAAAATGTTTAAATATATTTTAAACACGATTTTATCATATTTATAATTTTTTTAGTTTTCAATCATAAAAAATATAGACATACTATTCTTGATATTTTTTAATAACTTATTTTAACTAAGTGTGTGTATCAGCGGAAACAATAATTCTAATTAAAAATATTGTACTGGATAAGATAAACAAGAAATGCGTTAATAAAAAAAATTATATTTATGAAAAAAATCAAAATGACTATATTTTTCGGCTTCCATGACAATGTCGTAGAATTTCCTGAGACCCAGAATGTTTTATATATATAATTAAAAAAAATTGGGTCTCCTTGTAGCGTAGCGCTGACATACAAACTAGTATTAACCAAATGATGACATCAAACAAATTTCTTATAGTTTTCAAGCCCGCACAAGATTGTGGGTTAATTGGATCAAAATTTTATTGAATGTGTCAAAAAGTATATAGGTCGTCTAGAACTGTTTGATATTTTTATTGAACCCAATCCAACAACTTAATCTTGAAGTCTCATAATTTGACTCATTGCCTAGCTTGAATTTAAATTTAAATCGTGTGAGTTTTTTTGACATGACTAAGTCAACTTGGCTAGTTCAAAGGCATCTCATCTCGATCAACCAATAAAAAAATATAAGGATAAAATTGAAAACAAAATTAACAAGAATAAAACATCTCAAGACGACTCCTTGCTTAGTTTGTATAAGAGTTGTCTTGACATGATCCAATTGACTTGGACGGTATAAAAATAACTTGACCGAATGGTAAAATAAATTGAGGAAAAAACTGACATGAAAAAACCTCTTGACCTGACTCATTACTTAACCCGGGTTAAAAATTAAATCGTGTGAGAGTTTTCTCGATATGACTCAATCAACTTAACATGTCTAAAGGCATTCCGATCGACCAGTAAAAAAAATATGATGATGAAATTGAAAAACAAATAATGAAATTTATATAAAACAAACCTCCTGACCCGTTTTCTTACGTAACCCATGTTTAAAATTAAATCTAGTGGGGATCGTCTTTCTTGACCAATCTAAAGGTAATCGGTCAACCGGCAAAAAACATTTAAAGACAGAATTGAGAAAAAAAAATAAAATTAACAGGGGAAAGAAACTCCTAACTTGACTTCTTGTTTAATCCAGATTTAAAATTAAATCATGTGAGAGTTATTTTAACATGATTTATATGGCTTGACCTGTTCAAATACAACAACCTGATCAACAATAAAAAAAAGTGTAAGGATGAGATTGAAAAAAACCGAAAGTAACATAAAAAACCTCATGCCCTCAACTCTTTATTTATATCAAGTTTAAAATTATATCATGTAAAAATTATCTTAACATAATCATGTTAATTTGTTCAATTCAAAAACAACAAGAGAGATTGTTAAAAAGAATCTAGAATACAATGAAGGGGAAAAAAAGATGAAATTATTTTTTTTAAAAAAAAAAACGAGGGGAAATGAAAAGAAAATAGAAAAAAGAAGCGCTTCACTGTACTGTACATAATAGGATAAGACTAGTTTTTTAATGGATATTATAAAATTTCTTCATATAAAGAGTGAAGCTACAAAGTGATTTCTAAGTTTTTTTAGCGTAGAAGTAATTCGACCGTCATCCTGACAAGTAAGGTTGGATTCCTACATCTGTCCTTTTAAAATCCACCGATTAATATTATGCTAACATGCTCAAAAGTCAAAAGTCAAAACCAAATAATTTAGGACTGCACCAACATCACCGTCGTGAGTGCATGCCCCTCACATTCCTTCTGCATATCCTCCCTCCTTGGATGCTTTATCCTTCACCATAACCAAACCAATTTCTTTTCTTGTTTTTTTTTTATAAAATATTTTACTGGGAATTTTTTTTTTTATAATTTTTATGTTTCTTTTCAGAATATGTTTTTCTATTTTTGTTTATCATAAAATATTTTATAAAAAAAATAGTTAATAAAAAATATTTTACGATCAATTTTTAAATTTAATTTATTTGTTGAAAAATATTTTCAACTCATTAAATTTCATAAAATATTTTATGAATATTAATATGGTTACAATATCATTCAACTATTTCAAATACAATATTTTCATTGCCACCATTTTTTATTTCACCTCATCATCGTTTATTTTATTATTGCTATCATTATCTTACCACCACTACAATCTCACAACCACTTTGTTATCGTCTCTTCCATCATCACCGCTATCATCTCATCACTATCACCATTTCACCATCACCTCATCATCCTCTCCTCCATCACTATCGTCATCGTCTCACAATCATCACCATCTCGTGACCACCTTCTCCTTCTCTTTCTTCATCACCACCTCTTCTTTTATTATTATCACCATCATCTCACCACCACCTCATTTACCATAACCACGACCACCTCATTAACACCACTGTCATCTCATCATCACCTCTTCTTTCACCAACATCTTGATCGTCTCATCACTATTCTCTCTGTCACCACCACTACAACACCACCCTCTTTTCTATTACCACTGAAAAGTATTTTACAAAAAATATTAAATATTAAAAAATAATTTACATGACTTCATGAGAAAACATTTTATAAAAAAGCATTTCACATATAAATTTTTTTTATTTGTAAAGTATGTTACTCAAAATAAAGAACCTTGGTTCAACTTCTTTTTTATTTTTATTTTTATATTTTTGTGCTTCTTCAAATGGGCAAATGCTTGATGGGTCAAAATGCCAAATGGCAAAACATGATTTGTTTTCGTTTCCACTTGTATGCAAACACCCCACTTGGTTGGATTGGAAGAAGCATTGTTTTTTTCTCTCTCTCTTTTTTTAAAAAAGAAGGGTTGGTTGACAAAGTCATTGAGAAGGTGACTCTATAGCAAACAAGACGTGCACCAATCACGGAACTGGCGCCTCTTTTGCCGCTCTGGATTTCTTCTTTCCAAAAGCAAATAAATAGTTCATGGAATATTTGAATTGTATTTGTAACCCACCATTTATTAAATCCATTCTTTGTCTTTGGTGTTGGTGTTGACTCTGCATCAACTGAAACAAAAATTACGAAAAAGTCTTTAACATTGTACTACGTGTTCATCTTTTTAAGCATCACCGAAGTTTCTTAATCCTGGCTTCTTCCTTCGGATGTCTGTTTTTGTTTCTCCTTTTCTCTTCAATATTGGATCCGATAATTGGGTTGGGGTTTGATCACTTGTAAATAGGAGAGATCCAAGCGAGAAAGAACGATTATCAAGGCAAATCTTGGATCTCTCAAATCTCTTTTTATTGGTCACGGAAAAAGAAGTCATCCATTCCCAGGATTTGTTGAGAAAGAGAGACATCTATAACTGATGATATATGCCACTGGGAGGATAGAAGTGAATCAATGTTGAAATGAAAGAAAGAAAGGTATGGTTCAAATACTTGTGTCAAGAGCAGAGATGAATGTTATTTTATTCAAACACAGAAATTGTCATCCTGCAATTCTTGTTCATACCTTAGTAGCGAAATATTTTTGCTTTTTGTTTGTCCAAATATTATCTAGTCTTATGTATCAGGACTGTTATTTGATCATATTTGCAAAGACTTAAAGATAGAAACGGTAAAGAAAGTGAGTTGAAAAAAGGGAGTTTTTTCTTCTTCTTGTTAACAATATGAGCAACAAGCAACCAGCTGTGAAGCTAGATGATGAGCAAATTTCTGAGCTACGGGAAATATTTCGTTCTTTTGATCGAAACAATGATGGAAGCTTAACGCAGCTTGAGTTAGGCTCACTCTTGCGGTCCTTAGGACTAAAACCTAGTCCTGACCAGCTTGAAACCTTAATTCATAAGGCAGATACAAACAGCAACGGTTTAATTGAGTTCTCAGAGTTTGTGGCTCTGGTGGCACCAGAACTGCTTCCGGAGAAGTCACCGTATAGCGAGGAGCAGCTAAAGCATCTGTTCAAGATGTTTGATAGAGACGGTAATGGGTTTATTACAGCAGCCGAGTTGGCACATTCGATGGCAAAACTTGGGCATGCTCTTACAGCAGAGGAATTGACAGGGATGATCAAGGAGGCAGACACTGACGGGGATGGAAGAATAAGTTTCCAGGAGTTTTCCCAGGCAATCACATCAGCTGCTTTTGATAATTCTTGGGTTTGAAGCCACTGGAGTTGCTTCTGGTATGTTCTGTTCTGTTTGGTTCATATCGCTCTTAAATGCTAGTAGCTCTTGGCAAAAAAGTCTTCTGGTTTGTATGGAACGGCTTGGAATGTTGTATTGTTGGTTACAGGTTGAAAAATGTGATTCTGCTTGAAATGTCCCTTAACTTTTTTTTTACTCAGTAAAATTTGAGCCAGGCACCCTGGAAATTAATCTAATTCAACAAACCAACAGAATGAATTGGGATTTGTTAATTTTAATTCTGGAAGAATGTATCATCTCAGTGGGTACAGAGTGCATCTTGACACCCTTTTTCTTTTCTTTTCTTCTCCACCGTAGCTCTTTATCGATGTGATTATTGACACTTTACCATGCAAAAAGGTAGCGCCATCTCTTTGAAGGTGTTGCTTTACAACTGCATTACATTCAGCAACTTGTGTTCTCATAAAATCTGAAACATATATGTAAGACCTAGCCGAATTATTTTTAACAATTTGATTGATGAAAATCCTACCTAACACAAGAAGATTTGTGGGTGTTTTGTGATTTACATAGAAGCATTCAACTTGCATAGAAAAAAAAATGTTGAAGATGAGTAAGATGTCGATTTATGTATTGTCTGATGCCAGGTTAAACAATGTTCCAAAACAGTTTTAAGCAGGTTTATCTTCTTTCCAGCACCCACAGCGCAATACGGATCATGAAGGGCCGGATGATTCTGCCACGAGTTCGTTCAGAAAAAGTATCAGTGTTTCAGGCGAGTCAGAATAATGTATGCATTTTAATCTCAGGTCTCTCTTCTTGTCCCTTTGAGACATGCTTGAGATTTTAGGTTTGAGATCTTCCCTTTCATATGAATGTTGTGATTGTTGGCTCTTCAGGCATTCACGGGTGCATAATGATCAACGGGGTCGCAGAAACCTTTTTTTTTCCCTGTCTTTTTTGAGAAATAGATATCCATTTGAACATAAGTAACTCGCAGGTGTCTCGAGTTACTTCTGTGTATATTGGATTGTGTTTGAAGAGTTCCAGAACTTGCCCGCAACACAAACACCAAGTTTTGAGTCTCAAAAAAAAAAAAAATTATACATAGAAAGTACATGATGCTATTTGACATGGTCAGATTCAGAGAGATTGCGCTACGTACTCGTTACCTTCGAAGTGACTTGTTCAAGTGCTGAAGAGATAATTGAGGTCAAAACTGTATGCGTCAGCATCTCAAACACTAAATGTGATGGCTGCAAGTAAACAATAACCTTGGCTGATAACCAAGCAAAGAACCCTGTAGATGGTAGGATTGAATTTTCTTTTGATATTAGAGCAGAAAAGTCAAAACCAACAAAAACATGTGATATGTTCTTAGAAGAAGAAAAATGTAATTAAAAAGAGTGTGGACAGAGCCTGTCTTCGATCATATTGGAAAAACGGAATCAGTCTCAACGTATGTAAGCTGCCTAAATATACAAGCGCACACGCACACAAACGCCCGAGGAAAAGACCGAGGTGGTGGAGGGAAGGAAGCTCAAAAAATGCCCACGGATAGCCCAGAAAGTATAATAAGTGAAGATCAATATGCTGATTAAAGATAACAAAAACCCAACTGCCCTGTCTGCTAACTCCATGCTAGTGTTTGCAGTTGTTTATGCCTGTAAAAACAGGAAATATTAATTCAAAATCCGAGAGAGAGAGAGAGAGAATCCCTCTTTGGACAAGCAGGGTGTACTTAAAAAACCAAGATAAAGGTGGCACAATACTACATACAAAAACATATACGATGGGATGCAGCAAAACTAGAAAAAAATAAGAAGGAAGTGCGAAAGAAAGGAACTTCTTCCTTGATCTTAGAGATACCACAAATCCAGAAGGATAAGAAAAGAGGCGCATGTAAAAACCAGGAAAACAAAAAACTTTAGGTGCATGTAAGAACCAGGAAAAAAAAAATTTCTCTGTTTTGTTGTCCGGAATGATAACCATCAGTACATTTGTTGGCTCGCACAAAGATAAAGTTCGAATTAACTTTAAGCTCCATGATCGACACAGAAATTCATAATAAAAGTTGGGCTGTCAAATTCCAGAATGCTAAATCCAAACAATATCAATTTAACTGCAGGAAGACTTCCCACTCTTACCCACAAAATGTCGCCTGAGCAATCTCATTCATTACTTGTGTAAGCAATGATGAATAGTCCATGTGCAAAATACAAAAAACGATGAGGAGACTGGAAACAGGAAACAGCTAGGAGGACCATGAACAGTGAACGCAAATTGCATAATTACCCAATCCACATCTCATGCATCGGGATTAGACTTGCCACACC
This sequence comes from Populus trichocarpa, assembly GCF_000002775.5. NCBI lineage: Eukaryota > Viridiplantae > Streptophyta > Magnoliopsida > Malpighiales > Salicaceae > Populus > Populus trichocarpa. Next base: position 12,154,413 of record NC_037287.2, on the reverse strand, counting down.
AAGCATACACAATTATACTCAATTGCCAACTATCATTATCATCACAATGATCAACAGCTGGTAAGACAACGTCTTTTACAAGGGTTCAAGCAACAACTGAGACAACAATTTCGGATAAAAGACACCGTTGCCCTCATTTGCGATACATCATTACGAGCCTACAAATTCATTTTGGAGATCAGAATAACCATCATCTACCTCATTCAAGGAAATGAAAGCAATGAGTACACCTAAGAGAACGAATAGAAGCAGCAAACTCGAAATATTTTCTTGCGCTTGGTACAACGATCAAGGTCGAAGTCTGCTAAACACGAGGGAAGAGAACAACCGGCGATGTCATAAAACTATGGAGCTTAAGAGCCAGCAGAACATTCCTCGAGAGCCCAGAAACTCATGCCCTTACAGTCATTAAAACTAATCAACCCAGATGAAATTCAAGCAAGATTTCAATTAATCAAGTGGGAATTCACCAACTTAAAAATGAAGGCAATCAATCAATTGTTTATCACTGTTTCCACTCCACCATATTAGATCCCAATTTTCTATAACACGATCAGAGAGTAATGCAATACCATTTGAGCACACTTGTAAGATAGCAGTAAGATTTAGTATGGTCTCGGACCTGTTCTCTTTTTTTGTACGGGGAGAGGGTTCTGCAGTGCAGGAGCCGGTTGCTTTCTTTCCAAAGCCGGAGCAATACAGATAAAAGTGGATGGAAGGTTATTCGCTTCGTATTTGGGCTATAATGAAGATCGATTTCCCAAACCGTACATACTTACCCATAAGCAGTGGGCTTTAACCACCCCGGCCTTGTCATTTTTTCTCTATAAAGCGTTCGCATTAAAAATAAAAATAAAAACCCACGACGGTATTTAAGGATCCTTCAGGGAAAAATGATTAAGGTTTGGTTCACCAAAGGATTCCCTTTTGGTTTTCTTTGATCTTCTAACAAGCTATGCTAATGAATAAGCTAGTGGTGATTAGAGTGATGGACCAGATCACCGGTGGTTTGTGATCCAGTGGGGCATTAAAGCGATGGGACTTCTCTGAACCAGCATGAATAGGTCCATATAAACCTGACCTTGGTTTGGAGGCCTGCTGCTGCTGGGTCCTGGCTAGTCGAGCGACCTCCGGGAGAAAAGACTAGTTTGAAGTAGCACGATGTGGTGCTGGCTGCAGAGAGCTGCAGCAAGTTCAGGACAAGCCACTATTCGGTAAGTCAGGATAATGCCGGGCCTGAAGAGCAGCTGGCCTCGGTCCTGGCTTCACAGAGCAGGATTTGTTTGAGACATGCACAATGTGGTCCGGGCTTCGAAAAGGACGTGACGTGACGTGACGTTGTAAATTTGGATTTGAATTGTTTTGAAAATTAATACTAGGAGAAATGGTGGTTGATTATTCAGTTTCAGAGACGTTTTATCGGTGATAGGTTCAGAGACTTGTTAGTATTATTATGTGCGTCCTTTCACAGGTCATGGGTATCATAGATCATTGTTTGTGCAGCATTACAATTGGCCTAAATATATAAATCAATAAACATTCATCAGAATCAAAAACAAAAACATCCGGTTTTTTATATCATTATTTCTTGAATGAACAAAAATGTCAATGAGGCCAAGCTAATGCAAATTCTAAGAGAGAAAAAAGAGGCTCAGAAGCATCAGCCAGAAAAGGGGGCGATTTATAAACCGAACGAGGAAAAGAAACATGGGACCAAAGGTTTCATCTATCAGTTTCCGCATGACTGCGTTGTGTCCCCTCAAATCACACCTCAACAAAACTTCTTGTACAGTTACATCTCAGAATCAAGTCAGGCTCCACAACAAACACGAGATAGAAAATACCTGCGACTGTTAGTTTTGCAGAATATACTGCATTATGTCCTTCCGGAAAACCCCCTGATATCCACTTCCCCCGCCAATGTTGTAGTTTGGTCTTGACATTTCAGGGCACTGGATGCTCAAGTGCCTGTACTGTGTAAAAGTTCCAGCAGGTCTGGATGGCCGCATCATCATTGCAATGGATGGAAATGGTTTTGACCACATATTTCTTGCTGAGGTGAAAAGGTGCCTATCAGATTCCTGGTGCCTGGATGTCTGGCCAATGCTCGGAGCTTTCAGATGGGAAGTGTTGTTGGTTACCTGCTTTGTAACATTTGTATTTGAGCTAGCACCATTTGTGGGTTTCACAGGTGGGGGACCACGAATCTGAGCAGAAGGTTTCATTCGGTCCAACCACCTCAGGATCCTGTTACCAAGATGCCGACCAACCTCTATGTCTCTCTGTTGTATATTCAGGTGAACTTTCAGAGCAACATCAAAAACAGCACGTGTTCGCCTACGAAGTTGGGAAAAAGAAAGGAGCATGTGAAGTTATTTCAAGGCCTGGAAATAGTTTCAACCAAGAGGCATAAAGAAATACAACATACTGGCAGCATAATGATATGCAACAAATAACAATGATAGTAGCACCAACGAGAAATAGATGCACAGTGCATAATAGCAAGCAAACCAAGCTGGTAAGGAAACGGAAAGCTGAGCGACATTACAGCCATGCTAAATGAACCTTCCAAGCCTTTTAGGCATCCAAATATGTCTCAATTACATTGACTTCATGCATTCATATCTTTAATAGTCATCCAAACAGTTGTCTGGCATCAAATAGTATAGTGTCTTGATTTTTATCAGTTATCAAAATCTATGGTATGATATTAAAAGAAACCCCGGCAAACCTTTATATCAAAACTATTGCTTAAAATATCAAAATTTTGTAGTGGTTCTGGAGTAACTTTGTGTAGTCAGGTATGTCCGTATTCAAATTAGAAAGAAAACCACTTCGCACGATTTCACTCTTCACAACCTTGAAACAGATACCCATTGTGGAAATGATCATTTGCGAGGGAACATGAAACCAGTTTTGGCATGCACACTGTACAGTGCGCATACATGCAAGAAAACAACTCTAGCACAAGGGAAGTCATGAAAGAGATACTGCCAATGGACGATGTCCAGCTAATATAAAAGAGACTACAAATCAGAGTTGCAGAAAGAATGATTAAAATGGAACTCAATGCATCAGATGCAAGCTCCTGATCAACGTTTTAAGCAAATCCATTTGGCATCCTAATCGACAACATGAAGTAGATATACCGCTAGTGCATGAGTGTCGACATTCAAAACCTCATCTCAAACTATCCCAATTTACTCAAGGAAATATAAATTAAATGGTGAAGGACTTGTAATGTGATGGGAAAATTGGATTAAGTCTACACGAAGCAAGCACTCTCTATCAAACAAAACATGAACAAGCAGAATCATTAAACAATAGGCACAACTAATTCAATAACGTGTGAATGTCCATTTATAAAATCCCACAGATGAAGATAAGAATAGATAAACGTTCAGCTAAAAAAATCCCAAATTTATCAAAGAAAAAGCAACCCACTTACTAATTTTCTATCGAAATGAATCGATCAAATAACTGATTAAACCCTATAGCAAACAGTGCCATCAAAACAAAATCAGATACATCAAAAGAGCTAATCCATCAAAGATCGTATCAACAAAATAGTAACAACACATACCTTTGAACAAACTGACGGATCCTAGGGTACTTAGGGCTGATAAGCCTACGTTGAATCCTTACAGCCAGTCTATAAGTCCGTTTCAGACCCAAAAAATACGCAGTTCCCAATGTGATCTCCCATAGCACCATCTTGTGTTTAATTCTGTCTCTCCAGAAACTTCTAATCTCTCTTTTGTTTACGTATACTGCCTATGAAATGTTTGTTTTGTGGTCTCTGAGAATCAAACCATGGGCGGTCTTATATTTCTTTTACATATTAGTGGAAAAACGATGGGTTTCGTTTTGGGCAAGTTAAGAAAAAGAAGAAGGGATGGGATTCGCTGTGGAGACGCCAGAATTTTCGATTGCAGTGACGTTAGTGTTTTTTCTTTTTTTTATCTATTTTAGTAGCGGTACCGATGGAGCAGAAGTTTATCTCAACCGTTGATAGGTTATTAAAATCTGGACCATGGACGATTGGGTCTGAGATATAGCCAGCTCCTAATAAAAGATGTAGATAATTGGGCCAAGCCCACAGTTTCACTCAGATTCGGTATCATTCCACCCTCGGGATTCTTCGCCGCAGCTAAGTTGGGTCTGGAAAATTTAACAGAAAAAACTAAGAGAAAAGGAGAAGTTACGTTGCTCTAGGAATAATTTACTATTTATTATAATAGTGATTTGACTAAATTATCCATGGATCAAAAACTTTGTAATTAGAAATTTGAGGTAAGATATTTTTACCATGATATAATTATTTTTTACAGCTTATATGAAGTTAGATTAATTATTTTGTTTTTTATTGCATAATAAAATTATTAATTTAATCCTTAAATAAAAAAAATACAATGTTCATTACTCAAGGGTGTTTTGGTCTTTTTAAATTTCTTAAAACAGTATAATTTTTTTATGCTCTTAATGAAAAAATCAACATAACTCTCTCACAAACACTTTTTTATATCATTTTACAATAGTTTTGTTGTAAATTTAAAGGTTACTTAAAAATATTATTATAAATGACATATATTAAATATAATTTAAAAAAACATATTGCTCACGCGTCAGTGTGTGGACGATTCTCGTGTCATTTATGCTACGCGTGCGAAGCCGTTCAACCACTAACTGCTACTTTCAGGAAGATATTTGAAAGGTCTTGGCACCCCTTACACGATGGACCAGACATGCCTGTAATTCGACCATTTCTCCTTTTTTTTTCCCTCCTCTCTCTCTTCCTCAAATTCAGTGTCAACCCTTCAAAAAATCAAACCAGCCTCTTCAATTTCTTTTTCCTTCGCATTTGGTCCCTGTCTTTTTTATTACAATTTTTTTAATTTTCAATAATCTATTAAAATAAAAATATTTTTCAATTTCACTCCAACAATTTTTTAGTATTTAAAATTTCATCCTTATTTTTTTTTTATTATTTTTTTGCTTTGAATCATTTTTTAGATTTTTTTTTCTTACAATTTCATTCTCTTTGGATTTTTTTTTCTATCAAATTTTATCCTTGTTTTTCTTTATTGCTATCTTTTTTTACTTTGGCAAGTTTTTTAGATTGATTTTTTTTTTTCATGATTTCATTCTTCAAAGTTAAATTGATTATGAGTTAAGCCTATTGATTGAACCCGAGTCTAGGATTTCACGGGTGCAAGTTCTGGAGAATAAATCGGGTTTGGGTTTGCTTATTTTTTCCCTTTTTTAAACTCATGTTTTCGTATGTTTTTATCTTTTTTTAGAGTTTTGTGTTCTTTTATAATTTGCCTTCAATGGGGTTAGTCTCGGGTTCATAATCGGGGTCACTAATTTCAAAACTTAACGCAGGTTGAATTTTTTTCTTGTGTGTTTTTTAAATTGATTTATTTCAATTTCAATTTCATCATTCAACATTTGATTTATTATAATCGTTCTTTATACCTTTTTTCCATTTTCTTTTCATTGGGTTATCCCAATGTTGTGCTCATGGTCGTAGGGTTAAAAGGTTAACTCGAGTTGATTCGTATTTTTTATGTTGCTTTAAAAAAAAAAAAACATTTGTCCTTTAACACTGCATTGTTTGATAATTAAGTTTCATGATGGTATCATGATTCAGTCAAAGATTTTGCATCTTAACTCCGATGAGCTTGGATAAAGTTTTTCCTATATTTTTTCTATCTATATTTTTTCTTGATTTTTGTCATATAACATTTTATTTGCTATAGAGTGAGCTTCAACCTTTTCCTTTTCATTTCATTTTATATAGAGCTATCATGTTCTCGTTTGATTTACCAGGAATTGGTCTTCAAACATTTTTTCATGCTTTTTTTTTTTATAAAGTTATCCCAATACTATGTCTGTGATCATGAGATTAGCGAATCAACCTGATTTAATTGGGATTCTTTTTTGTTATGATTTTTTTCTTCAGTTTCTCCCTTCAGTATTGGATTTTTTAATATTCCATATGGGTCTAGGTCGGGTTCTTTTAATCTTTTTTTTTATTATTTTTTGGCCAGTTCTTTTTATTGTTGTTGTGTTTTTTTATTTATATTATTTAAATTACCAATTAGATCAATAACTCGAGTTTTAATTTTATTTTCTTAATATTTTTTTTACAAAAAAGAAAATTGATTTTTTTTTTTTTTGCAAAAGATTACAAATTGAGGGACTTGAATTCATATTGAAGGGAAAATCTACCTTTTTCTTTCTTACACTGCTTTGTAAGCGCTTTTATTCATTTTTCTCCTTGGTCTTTTGGACAAAATTGGGTTTGGTCCTTTTTGTTTTTTTATTATGTTATTCTTTTTGCAATTGAATCCTTTCATATTAAAATTCTTTGAAATCAAAGTTAATATTATACTTTGAATAGGTTAGTTTGGACTTGTCACATTGTCAAAACAGCTTCATAATTTTTTTTTTTAATTTAATATCGAAGTGATTTGCGATTGGGATTGATATTGATATTGATATTTTTTTTTAATATGGTTAGTGTGGACTTCTTACGGTGTTAAAAAAGCATCATGTCAATGGGTTGATGTTCGATTTTAAAAAAAATGTCGTCGTTAGCACAAAAAATGAAATTAGAGAGGCTTAGGCAAAAGGCTTTATTTTCATTTCCCAGACACTGTTTTGTAAACGTGTTTCTTGAATTCTTTGCCTCTGGATTTTATTTAAAAAATATCTATTTCGGTTCTTTTAATATGGAAGTTTTGTGTGTCGATTCAAAAGTTCATTTTGGGCAAAAAAATGAAAATTAGAGGGACTTTGAAGCATTTTTTTTATAAATATCAGTGGGCTTTTGTTTCACATTCTTACATATTTATTTTGTTTAATCACTTTTCTATGTTCATTTTAATTATTGTTTGATTAGATAAAAATTTGATTAAAAAAAATTATTAAACACAACCGGGTTTATGATCCATTTTAAAATCAAATGTTTTTATCTATAATTTTCTCTCAACTTTTTATGTTAGAACTTTTTCAACGCTAACAACTCTTTTATTTATATTTTTGTGCATATATATATATTGATTATTTAGCCATGTTTAGATAAACTTTTGTTCTATCCCATAGAAGCGCAAGCTTAGATGAAGGCCTTGTTTAGGATTGTGATATCGATGACGGTTGAAAATGCTTTTCATTTAAAAATACATTAAAATAAATTTTTTTTATTTTTTTAAAATTATTTTTGACATCATCACATCAAAACAACTTGAAAATATAATTTTTTTATTTTAAATAAAAAAATAATTTTTTTTTAAAATACAGCTTACACCATGTTTTCAAGCTCACAAGAAGGAAGCCTTATTGGTATGTTTATGTGTATACCTGATGAGTTTGCATGAGTGCATTGTTTCCTTTCAAATTTTGTATATTACAAATCAGAATGTTCACGAACGAGGGTGGGCCAGTTTTAGTACAGATCCATTCAAGCCCTAAAACCCCAATTATTTGGGCTTTTAAACTTTCGACCCAGGTCTAGCCTTATATGCAGTTTTAATAGGATTTTATTATATATATATATATATATATATATATATATATATATATATATATATAATATACATTTGGATTTTGTCAATTCAAAATGAAATTTGTCTGGAGGCGACAACGAGCTCAAGGTATAGATTCTTTTTTTCAACTCCTCCGAGAAGCTCCAAAATAGAAACTTGTCTTGCAATACATCTCTCACTCATTAACTCACTCGCCCGTGAGTGACCAGCACATGGACACGATGACAAAGGCTTGTTGTATTTAAGATTCAACGATTATACAGGGTGTGTTGGATATTGGAATAGGATGATGGTTTAAAGTATTTTTATTTAAAAATATGTATTTTTTTATTTTTAAAAATTATTTTTAATATAATATATCAAAACGATTTAAAAATATATAAAATTATTTTAAATAAAAAAAAAAAATCAAACTTTGAGAAACACGTTCCCAAGCAGGACTTTAAATTTAAAGGAATTGATAATCTTTTCCACTCTTTTTTCTTTTTACACAAAGTCAAATTTTATAGTAAGTATTAGGTAATTGTTTCGAAAACTTTGTTTTGAAATGTAAAAAACAAATCTATATAATGTATTATTTATTTACAAGTAAAATTTTAGAAACTCAAAATTTAATATATAACAAGTAATTGTGTTTTTTTTAAAATACCAAGATCACAACTTTCTTAATTAATCTAGAATCGTTATAGTTAACCTATCAGACCCGTTAAGTTCTCAACTTAGATCACAGACCTAACTGTATTTAATAATATATTAAAAACACATCAAAAACATAAAACATGTAAAAAACATCATGAAACCCTGTATAAACCACCCAATAATCCTAGAATCATTTTAAAAAGAAAATCAAAATCAAAATCAAAATCGAATTCAATCTAATTTTCCTATCATGGTTAAAGAAAAAAAATCATTTTCGTTAAACTTTTATTAAGAAGAGAAATTTACTGACAAAAAAATCTTTAATTTTTGTGGCTGAATAGTGGTAAAACAACAATTTTATTGTTTTTCAACAGGTTTTTTTTCTTTTTAATAATATAAAAACTATAAAATAGATAAAATAAAATTTTAAGCTAAAATAAAAACTCTAAATATAAAGGTACTTCATGGTTCATATGAACACTAGATGAACATAACAAATCCTCTCTCTTTTTTTTTTCATAATTTTGTTAAGTTAATGTTAATTACACCTCATATGAGTTATGAATGATTCTAACTAGCAAACCACTCATACTTTCTAGAAGCCCTGATTTAGACTGGTTACTTAAACTGAAGATTTCTGGAACTAATTCGAGGAATCAAATATGTAAATATATTTAAGTCAGGCATCTACAGGGCATGTGCCATTGCCTTTTTTTTTTTAACCGCTTGACTTTATTTTCTATTTTCTAGAACTATTTTACTAAATACATTAGGTAAATATCATTTTCCTTTTTCTTTCCTGGAAAAGAAGGAACGCTGAGCCCATACATTCAATTGACAATTCGACACCCACCCTTGACCTAGGAAAAAACAAAAACAAAAAAAAACAAAAAAACTCTATCCATGTCTCTATCTTCACTTTTTAAATGCATTAAAGAAAGGGAAAATATTTTTAGCATCGAGGATTAACGGACAAGTAAATACCACCTCTCCTATTAAAAAACTCAGAGCGTAACTGTTGCCCCTCTCTAAACAATCAATCAAACTAAAGCAACCTCTCTCTCTCTCTCTCTCTCTCTCTCTGGGCAATGCAAAGACAATCTCTAGGCTCACCAGTAACCAAGCTCCACACCAATGGAGGAGCCGACACTCTATCGTCGAGCGATAATAAACTACTATTCAAAGACCTACCTTCTAGTTCACTCACACCAGACGCTGACGACTTGGATCATAAATCAATAAAACCACGCCGATTCTCATCCTCTTCAACCTCTTCATTATCATCAATACTTTCATCCCCGGCTCCAGCCCCGGAGAAACTCATCCACCTTATTCCTTTCCTCACCCTCTTTTGTTTCCTTGTCCTCTTCCTCGTCTCTCATAATCCTTCTCAAGCAGGTACTAATAAATCAAAATCAGTAGCTCTCTTATTGATCTTTCTTAATTATTTACCTTTTTTCTCCTGGCCTGTTTGTCGCAGATTTGGCGCAGTTTAATGGATTCAAGCGAGTCTCCAACCATATAGGTATAATGCAGTTTGAATTAATTTATTCTCTTCATTTTTTGTTCTTTGTATTTTATTTTTATTTTCTGGGTTGTAATCGTAGAAGAAGCGATTGAGAGTGTCGGTGACGTCAGTGGACTCAGCGCGGTCAGAAGAGGCGATGTCCTGGCGGTTCGAAGTTTCAGGAACTTGCAAGAGATTGCTGCCGACAAGCGCGCGCCCCTTAAAGTTCGCTCCCACCGAAAATTCGCCCATTTTTAAGCCGCATTTTCTGCATCTTTCTTTCTCACCATCTCTGCTGTCCGCCTCTTCCAGGCTCCTGGCCCTCTCTGTCTCTCAGCGTGGCATGCGCGTGCGACGTCTTCTTGCACGTGCGTTGTATATCTTTTTTTCTTTTTGAATATTTTCGCACGTGTGCATTTAATTCCATCTCCCTGTATTTTTTTTCACAATGATATTTTATCTACATCCGGCGAGAGAGCCTCTATCCGTGGCGCTTGTTTGATTGTTTTCATGGAGGCTCGCAAAACAGCGAGAGATTTTTTTACAGAGAAATATAGAAAACATGAAGATACGGGGAGGGGTGGCATAATTGCGATTGTTATGATGCGTTGGGAAAGGCGCACGTTAGTTTTGTCGGGATGAAATAGGTTAGAGTGCGCTTAAAGGGTGTGTGGCTGGAGTCCAGCTGGAGAAGAGGACCGTTATAGCAGTAAATACTAGCCTTGGGATTTTAGGGAAGCCAGCTGGAAAGTAGGGTAGTGAGTGATAGTATCGGATACTCGCGGTCCCCATGACTTTTTCTTAATTCTTGTTAAATAAACTGTTTTGATAACCTAACCCCCAATTTCATGGTAGTTTCATGATCCATCCATGGCTGGCAGCTCCCTTCCTATCAGCTCTCACCGCTCTAAATTTTCCATGTTGGTGTTACTGCGAGTTGCGTCTGGTTGGATCTAAAAGTGGAATCTCATATATTAATTAATAGCAAATCATGCAAGGGAATCTTCATGTTAAGGACAAGTTGCCAACTTGATACATGCATAAACCTTTTCCTTTGAATAGTTAGGTAACCTTTTTTAAAATGAATTTGATATAATAATGTTTTTTTTAAAAAGATAACTTACTCCGGAAGTTTAGAAAGTGCTTGGCATATTTGAAAATGCATCAAATAATATTGTTTATATTATATAAAAAATATTTTTGAATTGAGCATATTAAAAAGTTTGAAATAAATAAAAAAATAAAATAAAAATTCAAATGTGTTTTTAATTATCTTTGAAAGACAATTACATCGTTGAGGTTTAGAGAGTATTTGACAGTGTAATTGCGGTTGCTTTTTAAATAATTTTTTCGTGCTGAAATGCATGTCAATAATGTTTTTTTATTTTTTAAAAATTATTTTTGACATCAACACATCAAAACGATTTAAAACATATTAAATTTTAGTAATAAAAAAATTGAATTTTTTGAAAAACGCTTTTTTATTATGCATGAGGGTAGGGTTTTATTCGTTCGAAAATCACAGGAGCCCATGTTATTTGAGAGAAGGGTGGAAATTAAATGTGGATATTGAAAGGGTGAAGACCGCTTTTGTCGTATCCAAGGCTATGTAAATATGTCGACTTCATTGCAATCATTGTACCCTCGTAAAAAAAAATGAGAGCTGTCGTGCCACGTTATTTTTCTGTTTTTCCCGGAAAAGCTCCTCTCTTTTTAGACATCCCGTTCGGTGAGGAAATGGATGAATAGTCCGACATTGATGATGGCGCATGATGGCGATTCTGATCGCGGGCTGCCTTTTGATGACAGGTGTCAACATAATAATGTATCATGAAAAGAAGGGGTAGATGTAGGTGATGAACGGCATCGCTTTTCGCTTCTTCTGGGACCCCAAGGCGATGAAATATGGGTCCCAGTTAAGGGTATCTCTATGATACGATAGAACACGTACCGGGTTTGCAGATTACAGATGGAATTGATCAACATGTGTAACCTTTAAGATACCGTATTGTATTGTGATATTTTTTTTTTTCAGTTACAAGGAAAAAATTGTTTGATTACGTAAATAGATTCTGTTTTTTTACATTGTAATTTTGTATATAATTATATTTCAAATCTTGATTTTATAAAAGATAAAATAATTTATTTTATTTATTTATGAAGACAAGTTTTTTATTTATTTGATATACAAAAATCTATCTCACAATAATTTTTGTTCTCCTGCTGTAAAAGTGATAGATGTTTGGTCTCTCATGTTCTCACAAATGTAATTTTGATTCAATGCCTTACTTTTTTATTTTTAGATCTCTAGTTTAAGAAATGAGATAAACAGTTGTCGAATTCCGCTAATAGAAAAAAAAATCTTGATTGATATCAATTTCTAGACATGGAAAGATAGATTTTTGGTGTTAATTATTTCTATTTGATGAGAAGAGCTTTACCAAAGTCTTATTTGTCATTTCTATTACTTGAAATAATAGATATAACCTCGGTAAAGTTTTTGGATTCTAATTGGTTTTTGCTTTTTGTATTTTATTTTTGTTATTTGAGATCATAAATGAGTTTGTAAATGTTTTTACAGTGTTTTTTAAGATATAAATAATTAAAATTGTTATGAATTTTATTTTAATTATTATAAAAATAGGTTACAAACATGGTTTAGCAATGTCTAGTTTTTTTTAATAGTTTTGTTTTTTTAGTTCAATTTTCAATCAATATCCTTTCTTATTTTTAATTTATTTAATTTAATTATTTTCAAAATATTAATAAGCATTTAGGCGGTTTTTATAATTTTTTTTATTATTAACATCGGTGTCCGGGCCAGCTTACGCGCATCTCGACTAATCCCACAGGCCCTGAAGTTAACGACCATGTAAACCTCCGGTGACCATCATATTAGCAACTACAAAGCTCGAATCTAAAACCACAGAAAAAACAAACTTTTTAATCTCAAGCTTTTACTATTGAATCATCTGCTTCATGGTTGGTTTTTATAATTTGATAGAGGAGATTGTTGTGTTTATCCACTAAATAAATAGCTTGATTGATAGTGATTTTATATATTTATTATTGGCGTCATTATCACGAGGAACAGAACAGATAAGGGTTCTTCTCTAAAGTGATTCCCGTTGATTGGGCTCTACCGCTCTACAGTCACGAGTGGGAGCCTGACGACATGTTCTCGTGCATGTTTAACAGGCTGTTTTATTTGGTGGAGCCCAGCTCGTGACTGCAGCTACCAAAATGGTAGAAGAGTACAAACTACAAACGACAGGAGAATGCACGAATTGGAGCGTGCATTCGTCCACCAGACCCGGCTTTAAATACCCTAGCAGGATAAAAACATTTTTCTTAAGACATTTTTTACAAAACTATTTTTCCTGTAAAACAAATAGACTCTATTAGAGATAAACTAGCTACTTTGTCGGCGAGCTGCGATCACGTGTTTCAATAGTTATATTAACATTTATCTTCATTCTCGAATTGGGATTGACTCGTGACTCACTTGTTTTCAGAGCCATAATTATTATCCTAATCATTATATAAAAAACTAGTTTTTTATTTAATTTTATAATAATTAAAATAAATATTTGCAAATATTTGAAGGATCTAAATTCTAAAGGAGAAAACATATTTCTCTATTCAGGATAAAAAAATATTTCTTGAGATGAAACTCCCTTTCTCGTATTTATTTTGATAAAACTTGTTTTTTAATAATAGCATTTTTTTTAATAAAAAAACTTTTCATGACTTTAAAAGAAATTTTCAAAAAATAATTAAAAATAATATAGTAAATTTCATGTGCTGCGTGAAAATATAAAAATAATAACTAATTCATTGAAAACCCTATAAAAACCAATGACAATATATATATAATTTGTATTCTTATAAAATATTCATTTTTAATTTTAATTTTCTTCATATTAAACTTATATATAATTATTCAAATTGAAAAAATCACCATAAAAAACTTTAGTCTTGTTTAAAAAAGTTTAAGATAGACAGGTGAATTACCACCTCACCCTCTTTCTCTATCCACCCAAATGTCTCTTTACTTACAAATGGTACAACTAGTTATCTGACCTGTGCTTCGTTGTGCACGAGGTAAATTTTTTTAGAAAAAAATGCAAGCTTTTCAAATTTATTTATTTTTCATTTTTAAATATAAATCAAAAGGCACATGAAAATTATTTGTATCAATAAATGCAAAAACAAAGAGTTATCGCATCCATTCAACTTGTCTAGCTATAAGTCGAATATTTTTTTTTTCAATGCAAAATAATTAATGTGTTTTTTTCCATCAAGTAAAAAATATAACCATGAATCACAAAGTCAATGCTTACATATAATAAAATATAATAAAGAGCATATACATTAATAAAAATATGTAAGATCTCAGGTTAATTTTTGATGTAGCCGAAAAAATAAAACAATGTTGCAATTGCTACAACTAAATACCATTTTCTTAGTCTGTGTAGAATAAATTTCCACAAACAAAAAGTGTAAAGAAAAAAACATTAAAAAAATCACAAAAGAATAAAAAAATGAACAAAAAAAATGATATAAATGGGCCAAGTGTAAATAATAAAAATATTTTTTTTTCAAAAAAGAAGGGTAAAGAAAAAAAACTAAAAAAACATTAAAATCATGAATTTGGCATGCATGTGATAAATGTTTTTTTTTTAAAAAGTACCAGGTATCAGGTTGCTCTAATATGTTTTTTACATGAAAAATAAAAAAATATCATTTGAAAAGCCTATGTAATCATCTAGCTAAATAAATTGATAACCATTTATGTAAAAAAAAAAATTGTTAACAATAACCAAGAAAGAAACTATAAAGATGAGATATTTACCCAATTATTTTTAATAAATATTTTTATTTAAATAAATAAAAGATAAATCCACCATAAAAAACTCATGGATTAAACGATAAATACAAACAAAAATGACTGAATAAACCCATGCCATAAAAAATAATTATGAAAGGCCGAACACATCAGAAAAATATAAGGAATTGACATTTTCCGATATGATGGGGACATATAAAAAAAAGATAAAAAAAAGTCTCGAGTGAACCCACCAAGCAACCCGGGTGAACAAATCAAACACGTGACTTAGAATATGAAATTGAGATGACCCCATAAATAGTAAAGTGAAAAAAAAATACCAGAATTTTTTTTAAAAAAAATACTTTAAAAAAGATCGAGGTCGACCCAGGTTAATCTTTTAAATATATGACCCGGGTCTTAAGACTAAAGTGACCCTATTAAAGGCAAGCCTAAAAAAAACAAAGAAGCAAGATTCTTAACTAAAAAATTACCGATGGATGAAATTGAAGGGGGAAAAGTAAATAAAAAAAACATGCAAAACAAAATAAATATAGAAATTAAAAGAATTAGGACTAAATTCAACATAAAAACCAACTCAAATTAAATGTTAAGGGAAGGAATTGAAAAAAAAAATCAATTAAGAAGATGATTAAAAAAATAATAATTAAAATAATTGGCACTGGATTTGACATAAAAATTAAATGAGAAGAAATGCTCAAGAATTGAATCGAAGAAGGACAAATATATCAAGAAAATAATTGAAAAACAAATAGCAATTAAAATAATAAAGACTAAATTTGAAAAAAAAAACTATCAAAACAAAATAATCAGGGATGAATCGAAAATAAAATCCAATTAGAAACAATCAATGTAAATAAAACAATTGCAATTAAGAGAAAAATAACTTAATCAAAAGAAAAAAAGAAATTGAAAGGCTGATATAATTTTTTACATGACCAACACGCAATCCAAGAAAGAATGAGAAGGAAAAGAAAGGGAAAAAATGTCAATTGACGCCAAAGCAGACTTCACTATCATACACGCGCCATCTAGGGAGGAAGATGACACCGAGACGCATCAAACAATGTGACGAGAGGTTGATTTCAACCACTTTTGTCAACCACATATGTTGTCTGAAAGCAGCAGAACAACTGACAAGCACGCGTCAACAACCTTCTTTTATGTACACAAAACCAAAAATACCTCAATAACTAAACAACATTACAAAAAAAAAAAAAAACCTTATAAAATTACAACCAACTGAAATATCCACACGGTTTATTATTTTCCTTAATAGTGAAACCAGCCTTTTTATGTGCCAAGTGTTTTGTTTCGATCTTGATGTGGATTACTATAGGCTTATGAGTCCATTAACTGTGGTGACCACCAGCACCTTCTTACAGGGGATCCAAGTGGAACAACCCAATAATAATAATAATAATAATAATAGATTAGGTTTTTTTATTATTAATTAAGGGTATTATAAGTAATAGTAAGTATATTAGTCATTACATCATAATTTAGAAAATAAAAAAAATAAAATTTTATAATAACTCGCGCTCTATTTTATTAAGAATATCAAAACCTACATCAACAAAAAAATTTGATACAAAGCTATAAATTTTGTTTTATTATATCAATTTAATGTGTGTTTTCTATCCTTAACTTTTAATTGAGTTTTTGCATGCATATTAGGATTATTAAGTGTATATTTAAGATTATGGTGTATGATATTTTTCAAAAAGGTTTCTCATTTGAAAATACATCAAAATAAAAACATAATTTATTTTTAACATCAGCATATTATATTAAAACCATTAGAAAGTACAAAAAAAAAATATATCTGATATTTTTTCAAGCCAAAAACACTTTTACAAAGCATAGAAAACACAAAAGCAAAAGTCTTCCAAAACACCCCTTAATAAATGTTTAGAACTTAATATTTTTATGATACTTGATTTTTAATCATTTTAAGGAGTGAGTGTTATACTAATGAAGTCTTAGATTAATAGGAAGATATTGAGAGTGATTTTATATATTTTTGATAAATTAATTTGAAGTAATAGTAAAATTAAGGATTTGACAAAAAAATAATGAGTTGGTAGCTTATTATAGTTGGAATTTAGTATTTAATTATAATATGTCGGTTGTTTCATAATTTTATAGTTGATTTCTAAACTTTAATATTTTAATAATTAGATCAATTTATTTTAATAATAGCACATTTGATTTTATTTGATATTGAAGTTGAGTTATTTGTTGAGATGATTTATATTAAGTTTAGTTGATATATGATTCAATATATTTTATTTTAACGAAGTACTATTTTGAATATAAATTTTTACTTGCATGCTTATAAAACATGCAACGTCGTCATGTAAAAGGAGTATTTTCAAGATTTTTGAATTCGGAAGGAGACACCAAGTGATTGTGGCATCTGTCATTAAGAGAGCAGGGAATTCTTCCTCTAAATGCATGATGTGCGATTCTCATCTCAGTTGCAATCCATCGTCCCTACAAACAATAGGTTCGAGTTTGGAATTAGAGGATTTGTATTTTTTTTTTATCTCATGTTCAAGTTATGTGGTTATTAATATGATGGCTATTGGAGGTTTACATGATCGTTAATTTTAGAATCCGTGAAATTAGTTGAAGTACGCACAAACTAGCCCGGACACCCATATTAAAAAAATAAAATAAAAATAAAGCATGAATGCCATATGGATCCTTATCTTCAATCCACTTTCCTCCGCATGAGAAGGTGATGATCCAAAATGAATTTTATTGCTATGATTTTGAGAAATAGAGACATGGACTCCATTCACCAAATTCGAAGGGCAACTACATGATGGAAGAGATCGCAGAGGATCCAAGTTTCTACATGTCATGTAGTTCCATTTAGCGAACTAGACAAAAGATTACAGAACTTCATGCAAATGAGAGGGTTTGGAGGAGGTTGTTTCAATATTTTCAAATTCCTTTTTTTCTAATTAGGTTTGTGATATATATTTAATTCAAGTTTTATTAGTTAGATGGTTTTACTTTACTATTTAAAATAGGAAAAACTATTAATATATAGAAATGTAATAACTGGAATTCTTTCTACAATTTAAATGTAATTTTAGGGCTTGTGGAATCTTGATTTCTACATTTTCTTTATACACTGCATCAAAAAAACCAAATAATAAGGAACTCGAAACAAAAATAGGAACCCGAGTAATTATTATTCTCTCTACAGTTAAGCTTAATTTTAGAGTTTGTGAATTTCTGATTTCTTCATTTTTGCTATAAGCTTCGTCAAAGAACCCAAGCACCAAGGAACTCAAAACAGAAACAACAAAAATTTAACATAATTTGGTATATTCTTGTTCCAGGGAGGATGAGTCAAGCCATTACATGCAATCTTATCCAGCTAATTGGAGCAACATGTCCTACATTCACTGCTTTTCCTTACTGGAAGAAGTAAGAACTCCGGCGAGTAATCAAGTGGTAGTAAAATACCAAAGTTCAAATTAAGAAATTTACAATTACAAATTAAAGAATCAAACCTTGAGCAGGTGGAGGCTTGGAAGGCTGCTGCTCACTTTCACCAGATGCTTTTGGGGACTCAGATAGGTGGACCTGAGCATAGTCATCCACCATTTTCCTCTTTTGTTCCTCTTCGGACATCCCTACCTTTTCTTTAGCTGCCTTTGCAACCTTATTGAATGTGCCTGTCACCCAAGCAGCCCCAGTAAACACGTACCTGTTACTCATTATGGCAGATCCTGCACTACTGACTTTCTGCTCAGCAGCTGCAAGTGCCAATTTAGTTTTCTCAGAAACCTGAAATTTCTGATCCACTTCCCGAACTTTGTCACCAACAACAGTGGTGCTAGCACTAATCTTCTCAGTGAGACCTATCTTTTTGTCTAAAGAAGCAACTTTAGCTGAGGCTGTTGAAGTCAACTGGTGCTTCTCATCAAAACTCTTGGCTTTGTTGATCGCATCTTTACCCAAGATAAAGCCCTTAGCAAGCATGCCAGTAACCACATCTTCTGCCTTATGAAGAGCTGATTCATCACTCGGAGCTTTATTTTCTGTTGCCTGTACATAGTAGGTATAACCAATTCAGTAAAGTGACAGGGTTTATCAACTAAAAGAACTTCAACACAGCATTCTTACAACAAGTGCTGCTAAAGCAGCTGGTGGCAGCTGGTAATCTGGATCCAAAGTTACGGTGACAGGAAGGTCAACTATTGTTGCTCCCTGAAAAAAGAAAAAAGAAAAAAAGAGTTTATATTGAAAGCTGATATATTGCCAAAGAAAAGGGGACCGTGTATTGAATTTAGAAAAAAACATATCCACTTTGAAAATGGTTCAATTTATTATTCCAAAACCTAATGTAATCAAATAATGATTGTAATATATCCCCTCTAGAGATTGTATTATCTACCTTCCTCTGGTTTGCATATGTTAGACAAAAAATTTGAATAATTCCATGAACATGGTCAAACAGACTCCAAAATGTGATGGATAACAATCTATCAAAGTCATGTCTCGGATGAAGATAAAGGGAAAATTGCTGCCCTAGAACCCAAATCAGGTCCACCAAGCAGACCAATTTAGGACTTTCAGAACAGTAAGTGCAATTTCAGATAAAAAATTTCAACCAGAACATAGATGCTTTCACAAGAATGTGACCATAATTTCAAACAAAAAAAGCAATCCCAACCAATACAGGATCACATATCTCACGCTTGTAATTTTTTGAGTTAACATAAAGCCAATGTGAGTTCCATAATCTTAAGATTTTTGAAGCTGTGATTGATATTTCATCCGGGGGGGGGGGGGGGAACTTTTATAGATCTAGGACCAAACTGAACCCAACAAAGCTTCAATCCTAATTTTACCCATTATGACCAGAGGTGGTCTTCTAGGACAAGTGCTTTGTGCAAACTTTGGCATCCAGGAAAATTATTGATGCAAGTTATCCAAATATCAGACCACTGCAAGAAGACTTCGATAACTTCATATCAATGCCTCACTTTCAAGTGCTAACCTTAGAGATAAAAGGGTGTAAGAATCTACTGCTGAGAAAATTGAAGATTGCAAGTTCAAAGAGACTTCATCTCTACAAGGGTGGGTGACTCGCTTTAACAATATATTCACCCACCAGTTTATTTTCTCTTTATGTGCCGCACATCATTCCATTGCTGGCGAACTTGAAAATATTCAGAGGTAGGGAAAGAAATGAAGAGTTTCAAGTACCGTTTGAATAAATAGAGAAGGGTGGGTGCTAGAAACATTCGATAATTGAAGAGTACGTATAAAACTTATTTTTGCCTGCAAAATTTTTTCTCACAGAGCTCTAAGAAGAAAGCTAACTACTAAGAGACAACAGCTTTCCCACAGAGATCTAGTGATATGGAAGACCCAGGCCTCCTCTACATTGTTCTTTCCAATAAGAGGCAGCTCGAGGAAAGATTTTGAATATTGATACCTATAGATGAATGGGAAAGGTGTTGCTGTGTTGGTGCTATCATGGAAAGGATGCAGATGGATCTGTCAATCACAAGTTGTTACACTAGTTTTGGGCTAAAAGCACTTTAAAAGCTAATGAATGGAGCTGAGTTTCACTCTTTTCATTCATCAATTCTGGAAGGAGAAAACAAGAGAGCTTTGATATTATCTTGTTGACTTATATTGTGTTTGCAAAAGAAGGAGCAGGAAAGGGCATTGACAAGGGAAGAGGCTTCTCTATTAGGAGTTCATGTTAACGGTATGCAGAGGATGCTTTACAAATGTAACAAGCGCAGAATGTGTGTGTGTGTAAGTAAATGGTCAGCACCTTGTGGTGCCTTTTTTAATAAATTTCTTTTTTGTATCAAAACAAATATATGAGAAACCTTTGGATTACATAAATCAAAATCAAAAGGCCGATGATTTTCTTTTGCTTTGAAAGGAAGACAGTTTGGCAATGATCAAAGGATGGCCATTACTAACAATTTGAACATACAAAATCCTAAAACTTCAGAAGCACATAATCTCAGTAAGACACGATGCAGTATCTTGATATTTTCCTTCTAGGAAATAAAATAACATTAATTGAATTCATGGGTCATACATAATCAATGCACATATATGGAAATGACTGCACATTAATCTAGTGATGATGCATGTACTGAAATATAATTACCGAAAGAAGAACAGCAGTGTCTGCTCCTTGAGAATCTTTGAAGGATACATATGCAATCTGAGATTGCTCATTCTCACTACATAAGCATAAGAGATGCTCAGTAATCAAACAACAAAGAAGAATGGAAAAAAAAAGGGGGGATATGGAAATGAACAACGGAGTACCTTTTCATTTCAACATATTCAATATCACCAGAAAAAGAAAAGAATTCCTTGAGGTCTTGCTCAGAAGCTCCTAAAGAAACATTACTAACTTTCACTGTTTTTACCTGGAAAAAAGAAAAAATAATGAAAAATTGAAAAGCTTAGAGCCCTGTGGTGGAACCATAAGGATATATAACAAGGATGCCAAGTACAAACATAACCTAGAAATCTCATACTTGAATAATAGCATAAATATGGAAAATTACCACAAAGCAAGGGCCTACAAGGTTCAAATGAAATCCTAAGCACCAATAGCATCTGATTTGTAAAAAGGACATGACTCATGGTGTCAAATGTCCCCTAGTAAAAAACATAATAAGCTTTGCTGCCCCCTAGCCAGGTCTAAGGATGAGAAGAACTTTCTATAATGAAACCCAAAAACAATAAATAACCCAGAAAGAAGCAAAGGGATGGAATAGAAAAATGAAAATGCGAAGGTCATGCGAAAGAATCCCAGACAAAAAAGTGCACCAAAAGGCACGAAGAATATCAAACTAACTGAAAATCCAAATTTAGTCAGGTAAAATAATTGTGATGCCAATCAGGCGGACCTCTTGTTCTTCTTGTATGCTTGATGTCTGATATACATTCACACTCACACAGCCTCACATCTAATATCAGTACAAAGGTCTAATTTTTTGCTTCTAGTGTATGATAACTCAATGGTCGAGCTGCGCCAGCCACGCCTTAAAATGCTCAAATAAAGATAGAGAAATTATATTTCACATATTCTTATGCCTCACTTAACAAAGTCTCATTGCAAAAGTTTAACTAAACGTTTTTTTTTAATATGAATAGACGAGGCAGAAGAAACAATTAGTAACTATATTCCAATATGATATATGAACCCTGAGGAAACCAACCAGTATGACAGTAACAAGTGGGTCCTTGTTCAGTCTAAAACATTTCATTTCCATGTTCTTGTGCAAGCTAAAACTATCGGAACACTCACAATTTTCACAATTGAAGCTTCAATTATGAGAAACTGATAGGTTAACAGTCCTTCTTAGACTCCAAATATGTAACCAAAAATTGAATAAACTTTAGGATTACTCCAATCTAGTAACACAAGCCAAGCCACGCCCAAATAAATACTATCACACGCATTGAGGGATAACTTCCCATCTGATCATCATCAGGACACCGACAGATTTATCCACCTCTATAATACACTCATCCTTGCCGAACAAAGATGTGCTTTAATAACAAATATTTTCAAGCAAATCATGTTTTATCAATCCAAATCAAATATAATATTTTTAAAAAAAGAAGCAAAAACAAATACTAAACAAGGGAAACAGACAATCATATATACAGATTGTAAATGATAAAGAAATAGGTTTATCAAGCATGTGCATTTTGAACATGGCAAACAAAGAAAGCTTAAGATTGCACAAAAGCATTAACTATCAAACTCAAACAGATCTACGCATGTTAATCAATTCAGAGAAATCAAACTTGCTAATTCACCAGAAAGAAATCTCTCAAAAATCAAGAAGAAATAAATGAATGGCAGTATTACTAACCGACATGGCGAGCTGCATTGGAAAGTGAGGGGAAGGATTGGAATTGTTAAAAGAGAGAGAGAGAACAAAAAGCGTTTGATGAAGAGAGAAGGGAGGGATTATATGGAGGAGGTTTGAGGGGCAAAGGTGTGGGGGGGACAGACGCCGGCAGTTGCGGCACGTGCAAATGAGAGACTTCCGATATTGAAGTGAGAGATAGATTAATGGAAGGGAGAGAGATGACCCGTGTTTACTTTTAAATGTACGTTTAGTATTGCAGAAGTTATTGATGTTTTTTAAAATATATTTTTAAATAATATGTTTTTTTAAAAAATAATTTTTATATTAAAATATTAAAATAATTTAAAAATATATAAAAAATCAAAAATTTTAAAAATACGAGTTACCTAAATGTTTTTTGTGCGCCACTAGTTATTAAAAGAAACTATAAGGCTAGAGCATTTATTGTAATATTTTAAAAAAAAATTACACTGAACTTAAGGAATTATAAGTTGAAACTGTAAAATTATAATTTTGTCAAACATAATAAAACAAAAATGGTATTGGAAGTAGGGTAAAGTGTTCTTGTTGTTATTTTTGTACATTAAAATAACTAATATACCATCAGAAACAAAAATATAATGTGCTAGTGAGCAAGGGTATTTTCGATTTTTTCATTTCAAATGCACAACAAAAATATCACAACGCCTTGTAATTCAAATTATTTTTGCCTTCGGTAAATTGGTGTTAATGTCTTTTTCATTTAATTTTTTTTGTGGTTGTGAATAATTTTGTGTGTGTATATATATAATATTAATTAATTTTTTAAAAATAGTTGCATGGCATGCATGCGGATACGAGTGAATGCTCTTGTGTTTGTTGTAGGGGTGATTATTTTCAGTTCGGTTCGGTTTTTACCTATTAAAACAACCAAACTAAATTTTTATAATTCAAAAAAGTTTAAACCGAAACCGGTTCGAACCAACCGGTTTCGGTTTGGTTCGGTTCGGTTTTTTAATGTCAATATACAAAAAAACCTATATTATTTTTTGGGTGCTCTTAGGATGATCTGAATGGTGTGGGTAGTGATTTTACTGGCCGAAAATAGAGGTATGATAGTGTCTATGGTAAGACATTAGAACAAAATGAGAGAGTGGACAACACAGACATGGAGGCTGGGGTTACTAAAATGGAAATAAGGTTATGCTATATTGTTAGAATAAATTAGCAAAATCTTTTCGAAATATAACAAGTCATAGTGATCCAAACACATGTTTCAATTAATTTGGAGTGTTGATGGGTTAAGTACAGTTAACGCTTGCCCCCCTCTTTGCTCGTCATACTGCCATAAGGGTTATTAATCTCAAGTTCTTGCAGGGGAGAAAGCCCTTAAAGACTCTGCTTTAGATGTATGAAAATATAAAGAAATAAAAGAATTGGTAGCTGAGAATAGCAATGTCAATACCGTGTGGTGTTGCTTGTCAACACAGTAGAGATCCTGGTAATACTATGAGCTTGTTTGGCAGTGTGGTTGCGGGTGCTTTTCAAATAACTTTTTGTGCCAAAATGCATGCCAATAATGTTTTTTCATTTTTTAAAAATTATTTTTGATATCAGCACATCAAAACGATCCAAAACGTACAAATCATATTAAATTTTAGCAAAAAAAAAAAATTTCAAATTTTTTAGGAATGCAGGTTGAACCGCGTTCCCTATGTCTTTATAGTTGAGATCCAAAGATGTAAATTGAAAGGTTGGGTTTGGCGTGTCACTTATGGGAGCTTGGGCGGAGGTAGTTGATATTGCTTAGATATGGTGATGGCTGATGAAGATTCACAATATTGATTGAAGAACGAAGAACTGTTTGTGACCGTGGACTCGTGAGTGTTATTTGTGAATTGTGAAAGGTTGTGTTGCTGTGATGAATGAGGTGGGCCGCTGCTAGGGTTAGTAACTTGCTAGGTTAGAAAGTTTCATCTTTCTATTTATAGTATTTTTTTTAATATGAACTGGTTCGATTCGGTTAGAGTTGACCGGTTTCATCCTTATAAAATCGGAACCGATCCGAACCGGCAGTTTTTTTAAATATTTTAATCAGGGTTTTTTCATGGTTTGGTTTTTTCAGTTTTCCCGGTTTAATCGGTTTTTTGATTTTTTTACTCACCCCTAGTTCGTTGTTCAGCATCTAAAATCCAGCTTCCACGATAATGTTTTATTCCTCGCGATACCGTCTCCATTAATGAGCAGCGCGTGTACCAAAAAATGTTGGGTTTTGCCCTGGTGACTATTTTATTTTTTCCTTTCTGTTCCTCGGTTTTAAAGTTTTCCACTACATTTTCAAAGTAACTATTTGATTTTATTTTTTTTAGATTTGATCCTAATTTTTTTATTGTCATTTTTTAATTTTAAATAATCAACAAAATTAAGATTTTCTTTCAATCTAACCCTCTTTTGATTTTCTTACCTTTCAGATTTGGTCTCCTATTTTTTTATTGTTAAGTTTTTTTTAATTATTCTTTTAATTAAATTATATTTTCAATTACATCCCTTGATATTTTATTGCTATTTTTAATTTTAAATAATCCATAGAATTTGAATTTTATTTTGCTTTAACCCTCCTTTATTTTTCTTACCTTTTAGATTTTGTCATTATTATTTTGATTGTTACGTTTTATTTAATCATTCTCTTAATTAAATTATCTTTTCAATTACATTCCTCAATATTGTATACTAGTCTTAATTTAATTATTTTTTTAATTTCAACTCTCAATAGTTCATTTTAATTCAATTCATTTTATTTCATATTTAGTCTTTATTTTTTTTATTGCTACTTGTTTTGCTTTTTTTTTTTTATCGAAACTTTTTTTTTTTTGATTTCATCCTTTAAAATTTTATTTATTGAGATTTTATTAAGCTTTTGGGTTACAGGTTTTAATGATTGAACCAGGTTCGTTTAAATCTTTTTAAGTCATTTTTTACAATTGATTTTTACCGATTCCATCCTTCAACAAGGTTATTCTGATCTCATATGTTAGGCCATGAGTTTTATGTGTTAACCTAACTTAACCAAATCTAATATTATATTATTTATTTATTGTTGTTTTTGCTTGTTTATTTTTGTCATACCATCAAACTAATTTAGGTTTAACCCACCTTTCGAGTTTCTCTCGCCTAAATATTTTTATTTTATCATCCAATTGATAATAACCACTTTTATTTTATGTTGATCCAAGTCAATTCAAGTTGATCCTCTTAACATGTGACCCGGGTCTTATTCCGAGTTGACTCTTGAGTTGAGTTTTAAAATTATGATAATAACCATTTTTTTTATTGTGTTGACCCAGGTCAATGGTAAACCCAACTTGTGACTCAAGCCCTGCCCTGGATCGACCCCTAAATCGAGTTTTAAAACTATAATGATAACCATTTTTATTTTTACGCTGACTTAGATCAACCCGGATCAACTAGAACTATGACTCAGGCCTCAACCTGTGACCTGATCTTTGCCATGGATCGACTCTTAAGTTGGATTTTACAACCATGATAATAATCATTTTTATTTTTTCATATCTTGATTGAATAATTTTGAAATTAAGATTTTTTTACAATAATATTTTAGGAATAAAAAATAAAAAATAAAATCTCCGAATACATGTTTCTTCTATACCTCATGTCTTGAAAGAATATAAATTCATTTCAAAACTGTTTTAAATATAGATTTATTTTGATATACATGTTTCTATCTCTTTAACTAAATATTTTTATGTTTTTACTATTTTTTTTTATTTTTATCCTAGAATAATAATAAAACACTATCTAAAAAATGATTGAATATATCCTGGGGGAATCTAGCCCGAACTCAATCTTTAATCCGACAATTAAATTCATTTTAGAAAAAAAGATTTGACCTTGTCGGAACATGCAAAGCACTATTGATAATTCAAATTCATGGGAATATATTTTTTTAAAAGTTTTGGTAATTTTGTTGCTGTCACGTTTTCCATAAATTATTTTGCCCTCAGATCAATAAATTAAACGCACAACGATCACCTCAATTTTTGGTTTTAAAAAACGAATATTTCTTAAAGAAGTAGTGCCGTAGTCTCTGTTCATACCCCCACCCCCTCTTTAATCCATAAGCTTCTGTTGCTTTCTCCGACCAAAAACACCTCCCATCCCACCCCTAATATTTTAAATTAAACACATACTAGCACCACCACATCACCACCACCATCACGCGAAGCCATTGTTTTTCCCTGACCCATCGCTCTCTCCCACGTGTCCCTCCTTCAGGGATCCACATCAACTTGCCCGGCACCGAATATTCATATCCCCACCCGAAACCCCAGAAAACATACATACATCATCATTCTAATCTTCCTTTCTCTGTCCCTTCTCTCTCTCTCTCTCTCTCTAAAATCATCAAAACAATTTTCTCAATCCACGCCGTGTTATTAGCTTCTCATCTTCTTCTTCTTCTTCTTCTTCTTTTTTTTTTCATTTACCTTAATCGATTCTTACAACTGTATCCAAACAACCCGCTTCTCTCCCCTTTCTCGGGAAAATCCCCTCGTTATCTCTCGAGAAACTGCTGGTTGGGGTTAGGGATTTTCAATCGACAGTTCGATTAAATTTTAGTTTAATCGATTAAAATAATATAATAATAATGAGCTTTCAAGATCTGGAGGCAGGGCGACCCTTGGCATCTTCAAGGAGAGAACTGATCAACGGGAAACAAGATGCCACGCAAGCGGTTGCTTCTGGAATCTTCCAGATCAATACCGCCGTGTCCACTTTTCAGCGTCTTGTTAATACCCTCGGGACTCCTAAAGACACGCCTGAGCTCCGGGAGAAGCTGTAAGTTTATTTTTATTTTGTTGCCGTTTTGAGTTTCTTCGTTTGTCGTTTTGACTATATGACGAGATTTATGGTCGATTTTCCATAATTATTTATAATTAAATTATCGAAGTTGTGTAATTTTGCTGTTTGGATGGTATTATTGAAGTGATTTTATTGTGTTTACAGAGCTGAAATTAAATCACAGGCGTCTGAAAATGAACAGGGTTAGAACACTGTTGTTTTCTAATGAAATATAAGGAGACGATTGTTGCACTACACGGCAGTTTATTGTTGTTATGGCAATATGACCATCGTTTACCACAATAATTTTTATTTTTTTAAAACAATTTTACAAACATTTATTTCCTATCTGATGTGGAATGTACCACATAGGGAATTCTTATTGCAAATAGCTACATCACTCAATCGGCATGATCGTTATTTTGTCTATCATTACTCTAAAAGTTTTGGGAAACAACACTAAACACAATTCTGGTTGTTCCGATTACCCAATATGGGCCATGTCCAGGGATGCCTGTGTGCATGATAGAATAATCACAATACCCTTTAGTTGCTAGCAATGCTAAAAAAATCTCTATCCTGGTACTTATGTGGGTTTGTTTTTTGGTTTTCCAGAATTTATGCAACGGATAAAATCTGTCTGTATTTTCCCCGAGGAGAAATGCAGCATATCTGAGCAGTGACAGAGAAATAGTTAATAGATTAGAAAGAACGTAGGGTACCCATGAGTTGGGCTTGGATAATAATTACTTTCTTTGCAGCCACATTTGAGACTACTCTTATGACTCATTAGAAAAGAACTTTCAACATTATATTGTGAGAACTTCTCACCTAAATTCTATTCAGGACTTAATTGTACCGACCTCTTTTTGGGTTTTTTGAAAACTTGTTGACAGTAGTGTTTGTTCTCTCTTGCTCAGAACATTAAAATATGCGTGAGACTCAATAATTTATTTTTCAAAGAAAAATGTCAGAATTTAATGGTTTGCTGTTCCTCGCTCCCCTTTTTTTTTATGGAATGGTATCAGTCAAATACCCTTGTAATGAACCTCCATTTTGAGCTGTCATTGTACTGATTTTTCTTGCATGACAGGCATAGAACAAGGCTACATATTGGGCAATTGGTGAAGGATACTTCAGCCAGACTTAAACAAGCTAGCGAAACAGATCATTATGCTGGAGTCAGTGTATGTTTGCTTCTTGTTCTTTACTGTGTACTTAAATTAGTACTTTTCCAGATACCCTTCTGATTCAGTAATCCCTCAAGATCCCATTGGAACCACATCAATTCCACCCCTTGAATCACTAACCTTTCTTAACTGGTTGGACATGTTATTCAACCTTAATGTTCGAGAAAATCAACATTTGGATTGCCTCTTCTTTTTTCTTGTTGTAATTGCAGCAAAGCAAAAAGATTGCTGACGCTAAATTAGCAAAAGATTTTCAAGCAGTCTTGAAAGAATTTCAGAAGGCTCAGCGGCTTGCAGCTGAGAGGGAAACTGCATACGCACCTTTTGTTCCCCAAGCAGTCCTTCCTTCCAGGTGATTGTTTTAGGATACCTTAATAGATACTTTGTTGGATTTGAGATTCTGTTTGTTTCTTTGATATAATGAACAGTTTGTTTTGATAATACAAAAAAGCTTTGATATTTATATATTCTTCTAACAGTTTGTGTTTGTTCATATTCTTTGCAGCTACACAGCCAGCGAGGTAAATGTAAGTTCCGAAAAAAGTCCAGAGCAGCGCGCCCTCCTTGTGGAGTCGAGAAGGTGAGATCTGCTCACTATCATAGGCTACCAATGACCTTTTCATTTATTTGTCCTAACTGTAAGAGAAATTTATCAAGTAATGTTTCTTTTCCATCACAACTCCTTGTTCATTGTGTTGAGCATGTAACATTTATAGGTTTTTTCAAAAAACTGCTGGTCTTAGTTTTGCTGCATTCATTTTTTATTTTATTTTTGATTCATAACTCTGTAGGACTGAAGGGATATCATGCATGGAGAGGATTTTTGGTACTAAAATGAGTGTAGGAATTTTTTATCTTGTAATTTGCAATAGGATTGATTAATGGTTTGCCTCTGTGCCTGATCATCTAGATAAGAAATCAGTTTGTAACTTAACAGTTGAATCATATACTCTTCAGAAAAACTGTATACAAGAGTTGCCTCTGATTACACTTCAGAGGTTGCCCGAGACAGACTTTTAAAAGTAGGACCATTCCTTTCTTTTTGTTGAAAGCCTGTCGCACAACTTGCTATGTACTTAGCTTTTAATTGACCTGAAAAAAAGGAGAAAGAATTCTGAGCTTTGAATTGAATTTTGATGCAGACAGGAGGTCCTACTACTGGACAATGAGATTGTCTTCAATGAGGCTATTATTGAGGAGAGAGAACAGGGAATACATGAAATTCAGCAGCAAATTGGTGAGGTGAATGAGATTTTTAAAGACCTCGCTGTCCTTGTCCATGAACAAGGAGCTATGATTGGCAAGTTTTATCTTGGCTTTTTTTTCCCCCAATCTTGCCTGCGTACAGATAACTAGCTCTATATATTTTAGTTTATCATTATTATTGAACTTCCCTTTTTCTGGGTTTGTTACAGATGATATAGGCTCCCATATCGAAAGTGCCCAGGCTGCAACATCACAGGGAACATCCCAACTCGTGAAAGCTGCAAAGACTCAAAGATCAAATTCATCTCTGGTAATTTATGGCATCTCATTTATTTATTCCCATTTTGATTATTAGTCATTATTGTTGCTGGTGGTGGTGTTGTTTGTTTTTGTGACTAAAGTAAGTTATGGATTGGTGGTGATTATGTTTTTTGATTAAATTGGACACTCCCAGATTGTCCTATAAGGGGCTTGTCATCTAAATGCCATTTGCATTTTCAAATGCGTTTTTCTTTTTCATTATTTAAGAATATGAGCTGCTGCTTTGATGCAAATTATTCTATTGAATATTGATGAAAGAAACTGTATATTGCCCTTGTTTCAAGGAGGGGAATTTCATTCTAGATGTTGATTCTCTATGATTTATTGTATTGTATTGTATTCACAGCTAACCCTCATGTATTTAATGCAGGCCTGCTTGCTCATGGTGATATTCGGGATTGTGATTCTCATTGTGATCGTAGTACTTGCAGCCTAATCCAAAAAAAATCTTTATAGAATCCTTGAACTGTTTCAAGAGCTGCTTGGCAACAAGATAGTAATGTCTCTGCTAGTTCCTTGGTTATGTTCTTTAACAAGACATGGTGACTGACTGGAGTTTCTCACTGCTAGTCAGAGGTGGTATATATTGTATGATGGCTGCAGATGATCATTTTGGGCTGCTTTGTCTGTCTTGTCTGTTTCTATTTTCCGCTGCCTCGGGTTTACAAGGGTGTGTGACTGATTGTTCAATTGTTTCGAGTTTTATAGTAATATTAATAAACATAACATCCATTCTTTTCTTTCCATGCATTTGGCTTATAACCTTCTTCCTACAATTTTTCACATCATTAGTGCATCCTCACTGGCTTGCTTCTTTTTGCAATAGGGTAAATATATTATCAATTTATCATCAAGTGGAAAAGGTGCCCTTGTAGATATCAGCAGTCTTGATTTGCCTTGTGTCAAATTTATCTAATGTGGTAATTCTCGGATCTTCAGTCATTGTTGTCTTGTGAATTTATTCAACCGGTGGTATTTGCAAAGAAATTTTGGTTTTATAGGATCAGAATTTATTCATGTCCTTATAGTGGGGAGCTACGCGTTGAAGTTTGAACCATGTGCAAATTGCTGTCTTTGAAAATTGAAACCCCACTTTCCTGACTTGGAATATTATTCCAACTACTTCGTAGATCATCTGGCACGAAATAGGTCCGTTTGATGATGAGGGTGGGATTTCAATGCATGCTAATGCAGCAGCGAAATGTCAAGTGGCCTCTGGAAGTTGAAGACGCGGTTCGTGGCGAGAACTCTCCCGTATCATTCATTGACTGGACACAAGGAGTCATCGTGAAGTTTGGCTGCTCTTTCGGTTGGAGGGGTTTCCATAGTCAACTTCCGATTGGGAAAAAGAGATTAAAAAAAAAAAGAAGAGACGAAACCTGGTTAAGTGACATGGATAATGCGTGAAAAAGAGTCTATCCAAAGCCATCGGGCCAATAGGTAAGGTAGAGAGTGATAATGATACAGCTTTTGATGAGAGGGGGACTTCGTATCGTGGGAAAAACCTGTCTTACGGAGGAAGATGAGGCCCAGGTTGCTTGTTGGTTCTTGGGGTCTTCTCTGACCTGTCAGGGTGAAGGCCGGTCCCCGGGAAAACGATGGGAAAAGGCAGAAACCATGGTGTCCTTTATCTGAATTGCCTCCGCATTAGTTGCACAACCGGCGTTAAAGGTCGAGTTGAATAAAACCTGGTTATCTCTTGGCAGGTGGTATTATCAACCAACAATCAATGTATGAAAAATGAGATACTCTTCTCTGTAGTTATTTGAAGCAAAAATAAGCACAATTACTTCGTCATGGGATTTTTAAGTAAATTATGAAAAAGCAGATAATTTTTTTTTCCAGAAATATAAATGGATGACAATGCGGTGTTAAAGAGTCGCTAGCGGATGTTATAATTTATAAAAACACGTGAAAGGACCATTGCTTTTTTACCTGTTTTTCTACAGACTCTAAAATGAATTGGTCAGTACAGTAACAGTTTTTGGCAATGGGCATGCGCCTATTCGGGCAAGCAACACAGCAAGTACGTCATTCCAGGCATTCCATGACAGGATATTCCAGGAAGATAGTTGTTGCTCCACAAAGTTTTATACAAAAATTTTGTTCACGGCAAGAGTATATAACAAAACTACGATTCTTTCAGATTGTTGCACAATTTACTATCAGAATAAAAGATGGATGTTAGGACGATTAAAAGAGTAGATATAGAGGCTGCAAGAAAAGTTACAGCAGATACAATGCCAGCATGTGCCCTTATTCCTGAAGGTATTCTCCACACGACATTGTCAGTTCTAGATCCTGTCCTGTCATTGGTTGGCATAAGTAGGCAGCTCTCATGGTCCCCATTTTCTTCCATGCTGCAGCGCAGGAATATTTCAGGTTCACCAAATTCCACTTCTGAATAGCCACTGTCATCGAGGGGCTGCAAGAGAGGGACATAATTCAGACAGTTTTCTTACAGCTTTGTGATTGCTCATTTTATTATTGTTGTTGCAATAACACAGCAACGTCCTGTTCTCTTGAACAATTCACTTACAGGATATCGCGCATGCAATGGAAGGTCTGCACTGATTTCCAGTTCACTTATATGTCCCAACAAGGACGTGGGAGCAACCTTCATATGAATCTCAACAGCTGACTGATTCGATAGAACAGAGGGCAATTCCAAATTTGTATCTCCAAAAACAGCCACATCAGTAAATACTGCAGAAGTGGAGTAAATGTACATCAGGCCAGAGAAAAATGCCACTATAGCCCAAATTTCAAAATGTGGTGCACATATATCATTCAATGTAGGAACAATTAAATGCACTACCACCACGCTTGAGCAGGTGTTGGAGCTCAAATGGGTCAGCAAAGACTCCTGTCGGCAGTCTCTCAATAATGATAACTTTACAAAAGTGAGCACGTAGCTGAGACATGGAATCTGGCTGCATGTGG
Source organism: Populus trichocarpa (assembly GCF_000002775.5). NCBI lineage: Eukaryota > Viridiplantae > Streptophyta > Magnoliopsida > Malpighiales > Salicaceae > Populus > Populus trichocarpa. The sequence goes on along the minus strand of NC_037287.2, from coordinate 12,121,480 downwards.
AATCTGATAGTTGATGATATATGGCGATGAGAACCTTCACCAATCAAATGGCGCCATGGAACTGATACTCTTAAAAGATGATTCAGATTATCTGGCAGCAGCTTGCAGGTATTAAAAAGAAGTTCATCTACTATGAAGTTTTGGAAATTTGGTTCAAGCAAGCTATCATATTTTTCAAAATAAGATTCCATAATATACTTCCTGAAACCACAATATGAGTTGTTGGAATTGGAACTCGACTCACACCTTGTCTCCTGACAAGCAAGGAAACAAGTTAGAAAATAAAATTTTGAAACTTTTACATTCACACCTTGCCTCCTCTGACAATTAAGGATACAAGTAAGACAATAAAATGTTGAAACTTCATTGGATGCATAGTCAAATTGAAAGGAATTCTGAGATGGTTCCTGCAATTGCATTTTAATTCTCAGAAACATGTACTATCAAAATGGCAAACGTTTGGATATTGTTACAAGTAGCAATTATAGTAGGCAGGTAGCCAAACTTAAAATAAATGCTGTATGGTCATTAGGGCATGCCATATTGTTGCTTCTTGAAATGCTCACAGCCATCTAGTATGCATCTTTAATTGTAGAAAGTTAATACTTACAAAATGCTATACAAAAGATTATACGGCAGCAGGATATCTATGTGAAACTCAAAGTACAGCATGACGCTTACAAGAGCTATCAAATCATGGACAAAAAATATACACAGTAACAGACATGAAGAAGAAAATCCAAGGCACAAGGGCTATGGTGTACCCACCTCACTTGAAGATGAACTCTGCAAGAAAAAGCCAAAGCCAACAGAGAATATCAACAGGATTCCCACCTTCTGGTGAGTGCAAAACTTAACATGCTTAGGAGTTGCCATAGACTACCTGAAACATAGTAAAAAGCGCAATAGAAGTCATAAATATTAAGCATTCAGTTGCAGGATAGTTAAGATTCTGATATTTTTTCCGAAGTTAAAAGCAGACTTTCTACTCCTTTAAACACATATACATATTCAGTAAATTTAGGGCATTTACAGGCCAATGTCCCTTAACTTAATGTTACCAAAAACTCACGACATAACAAATGAAAGGCATAGCATCATCTCTCATTTTCTACAAGTAAAAAGTATAATCCCAATTGCAGTCACACCTTTAGATGATCCACTCTAGAATGATCTTGATGATTCATCAAATCAAAACTATTTTAAACAAATTGTCGCATACAGAGTAACAAGCACATTCTCTATGCATCGGCCCTGTATGCAAGTCACCCACACACAAACACAGACATACAAGTGTACACATGTAAATACATGCATGTCCTCACCAAAAATATAAGAAACATGAACGATTCAAACAGGTATTTCAAAGATTAGCTCAATTACACACCATATTAGAGCCAAACTGAGTCTTTCAAAGGTTCAGTACAGGAAATGTAGCATTTAGAACGAACAGGGTGTTTTTTTTTTTTTAATCATTTTTTCCAATAGAAATCAAACTAGACCTATCCACAGCCAGAAAATAAAATTACTTGTACAGAAAAAACGAAGACAGCACCTCCATTCTTCAGTCATTGATTCTTGCACCGTTTGCATTGAGATGGTTTTGACTTGTGCAAAAATCATGCACCAATTTCATTGAATTTTATTATCACATAAAAAAGATAAATAAACAAAGTGAATATAACTTAACAGATGAAAAAAGAGAGGAAAAAAACAGAATCCGATTCAATAAAGGAAAAAAAGCACTTAAGCCAAATCTAGCTAAAAAAAACACACACAGCATTTCTGTAATAACCCTACATAAAAAGAGATAAAAAATGATTCACAGAAAGAGAATGTAAGTCAATGACTGAATCATGAAGAGATCAAGCAAATTGCCTATCTAAAGCTTGTATGTGCGCCATTTGAAGACCCAGTAGAGAGAAATAGAACTCACCAGAATCAATCTACTGAGATGGAAATCCTCTTGGAAAAAGAGGATTAAGGCAATTGAGAGAAGAGAGAGAGTAAGAAGTAGAATCTGAAATATCAATCAGTTTTTCTCTCAACGAAATATTCTGAGATGGGATCCTCTGTTTTTTTTTTTTCTGTTTCAAGATGAAGAAAATCAAGTAGATTATTTATGATGACAAAGAAGTGGGCTTGACAGCCCTCTTTTAAGCTACGATGAAGCCCATAAAAAAGTTAAGTTAATTACTTCTTTTTGTTTTGGAGAAGGAAAAAAAACAGTCAACTGCTTTTCTAGCTTCTTCTTCTTTGTTAAACCCCCTCCCTCCCTCTCGGCTTCAAAGATTTTTCCCGCTCAGTGAAGTAATAATTTTCTACCAAAGAAGAGAAACAGAATGAACAGTACATCATCAGCAAATTCATCAGTATCAACAGCAGCAATTATTGGAGGTGGAGGAGGAAGTGTTAACAATGTTGTTTTGGATGATTTTCATTTCCCTTCTGATTTAATCTCCATTCAAGACCGCAAAGATGAGGCCATGCTTGGTTTGTTTTGTTCTCCTTTTTTTGTTCCATTTGAGAATCTCTTCTTTTGTGAAGTTTAGCCATCTGGGTTGTTATAATATTGCATAATCTATATGAATTTCGTATTTTTTGGTAGCAGGTTTGGGCATTTGTGGAGGAAAGATTTTTTTTTTGCCATCTTGGCCATTAAAAAAGTGAATATTTTTTGTGCGATTTGGCTTGTTCTTATGGAAATTCGTTATCTGGGGTATTTATATTTCTGCGTTTTCTGCGTTGGCCTGTGGACTTGGTGGCTATTTTTGTGATTGTTTGATACTTCACATTATTTGTTTCTTGTGTTAGATTGCTGATATTATCTTTATAAATCATATTTATAAAGGCCCCATTACTCTAGGATTCTCTTCGGCATGCTTCACAGATTTTTTATTTTTTCTCTAGTGTTTAGCATACATGTTACTGAGATGTTGGTCTTATTCATAAATTCATTATCCTGCTGCTAAGAAAATAAGGTACAATGCATGAAATTCATGTTGTACATAAAATTCTGAAGTTTATGTTGCTTGTTACGAAATATTGCCCCTTATATGTATTTACTTTTTTCAGAAACAAATCGAACTCATCGACAGAATTAGTTTATGTTTCACACTTTGATTATTTAAATATAGGACTAAGCCAATTGATTCCATTAGTTTTGGTCTTGTGGAGGATTGAGATTTAATTTCTCGACTTCAAAAGACATAAAGCTTACATCTCTAAATCGAGTTCTTTCATCCAGCTGCCTTGATCCATTTTAATTAGCATGTCTGTTAATTTTCTTTGTTTCTTGATATACCTCTGTTTTTAGTGGCCCTCTAACCTAACTTGGATATATGAAAATTCAAGGACTTACTTTTTTGCATTTGTTCTTCACCCATTTTGGTTACAAAACAAAACAATAGAGAAATATATTTTGGAACTTTATTGTTTATTCTTCTCTGTTAGCTCTTGTCTGACGAGTTCATCATGCTAAACATATGGCTTTCTTTCTCTCTAAGCTTCAAGCATTCAATGAATTATGTCAGTGGAAGGTTGGCAGGAGCATAGGGCTAGGGGCGAAGAGGGGGGTGCCTTCTGTTCTCTCTCTAAAACTGACCTTGGAAAGAAAAAAGGGAGGCCCTGCATCCAATTAGTGAAACACCCATAATTTTAACTACTATATCTATCATCCGAGTTAATAGCAACACATTGGAGTTATTGCTGTTCATAGAAGTCTTCTTATTCTTCTATTGCAGCGTTAAAAACTGATCTGATGGCTGCACTCAACAAGGAGGTTAAATCATTGGATGACGATAACTGGAAGTTTGAAGGACCTCGTTCTCATATCAACCTCATATCAAGGCCAGGTTAGTCTTCAATCCACCAATTACCTTTCCTTTCACATCCCACTCCTCCAACTTGTGTAGGATAAATACGAGTCATGCAAAATACTGGCATTTAGTGATTTATGTGACTGCTGTGTTTTTTATTTTAGAACTGCATCACTTCACGTGTCAGTGGTATCAGCTGATTCATTGTGGTGGATCTCTTGTCATATGCCACCGCCATCAGTTTAGGGGTCATCTAAAACATGCTTGAAAGATTAGCAGATAGGTTATTGGGTGGGACAATGTTGTTCCGTGTTGGATTTTCATGTCCCATGATCATAAAATTTCATGTTGCATAAAATAGATTTTATCCATGTAGCTCCCAGTTAAAGACAGAAAAGGAAAAATGGACTGGAGGGAGTAAGAGTTTGTCAAAAAGCTCCACACATAGATCCTCTGATTTGTAGACACATACACCAAGTATCATACTTTGTCTCCGTGACTGGTTGCTGCAATTGAATAGGGCATCTTCTTGCTTCTGGAGAACAGTGCCCAGATGAAGTGTTTGTGGGTGGGTCTGTAAACTTTTTGTAAGATTAAATAATTAAATCACACCAGCTAGCTTCCCTAATTTAATTATCAGAACAGAAGGGATCACTTACACATGATGGATGCTGGATCAAAAACCAACCTCTGTTATTGCTTCCTCTTATATTCTCCTGCCTGTCCATAATATCCATGTGCTTTGACATTTTCCCAGGAGCTGACAAGAAATATTGGAACCACTTTTGAAGCTGCAATTCGTTTTTAAACATGTTACAAAACTATGGAACAGATACCGAGGAGTATCTGATCCAGATCAGTATCTCCCTCGTATAACTACCCTTCCTATGCGTTTTTTTACCCCAATTTTTTTGTGAGATCTTTTTGAATCATGTAGACGAATGTAAACTATGACTCTCGGTCTGTTAGAGGGCTTTGAATCCTGCTTTCTTTGTGAACTGCGGGTCCATCTCCTTGTGATTTCTACCTTGATACCTTATTTTAGTTTGTTCATTGTTAATTATGGATTTGTTATTTGTCTTCTTTTATGGATCCCAATGCAGGTGAAAAAGTAAGCAAGAAGTTGGAAATAGCAACGCATAAAAACCTGGCCTTGCCGAAATGACATGTAATTCTGCGGGCAGGCTGCATCTTGCATTGATTGACTTTTGGTACATATCTTTTACCTTGATGATAAATATTTCTTGTTTTATTCTGGAGCTGGCGATTTTATGTGTTGTTTGCCCCGTGTTCTGAAATGCTTCCAAGAAACTCTGTTGTCCATACTACAAATAAATGGAAGGTAACTTGCATTTCTTTCTTTTACATTGAAGTCCAAAATGTATGCTCATGGTTGAGTTTATATCCAACCAAAATTGCACAGGACTCGAGGGAATATAACTAATTATAAGATGATTAATTCCATGACGAAAAGAACCAACGCCACGACGGTCTTGCTGGCCTGCCAGTGATTTTCCCCCCCCTTTCTCCACAGAGACGAGGCCATGCACCGGATGAAGCTTAGACCGCACCAACAGCAGTTTCGTTCCTTTTGATTGAAAATTTTAGGTCTATCGCGCTGAAGTGGTTTTTCGTTCTATGTACAAAACTGAACTTGGTTGAATCAATCCAGCAACCAAACTCGATGCAGCTTCTAAAACACAAACCTTGGACTTGAGGTGGAAAAGGGTTTTGGATGAATTCGAGGCTGTTTGGTAGTATGTTTGAAATTGTTTTTAGGTGATTTTTTAAAATGTGTTTAATATGAAAAAAATATTAAAATTAACGGTTGTTTTTAGTGTTTTTTAATAGTTTTGATGTAGTGATAGTATAAATAAAAAAAACTGATTTTTTTTTATTTTGATATATTTTCAAGAGAAAAACTATTTTGAAAAGTATTTCATACCACAATTCCGAACACGCACAAAATCAAAAACCTTTAGACTTGGTAATTTATAGTGTTTTGTTTTATTTTTTTTCACGTTTGTTTTTATTGATTTTATTTTTTAATAATGAGATGGTTAATAATTTGACTTTGTATTTTTTTTTCTTTTTATAAGGTTAGAGTGATTTGCAGGATTGCTAGAGTAATTCAGGTTGCCTTGGTTTACGGATTTGATGAAGTGTTTTTTTTTTAATTGAACTTAACTTTTTTTATCATCTATTTTTTTTTCTCATATAGTTAAAAAAATAGTTTTTGAGAAAAACCATGTTATTAAATTTTATAAAGTCCATGGAAATGTTCGCAAGTTTAGCTGGTTGACATGGTTTGTAGATCTAGCAAGTTTTTTTTTCAATTATTTTTTTCAATTTCATTATTAGATATTTGGTTAATTGAAATTTTGGTCTTGTAATTGATTTTGCTTTGCTTTTTATGAGGTTATCATGGTCTTAAAAAAAACATATTGATTTTGGGTTGGTGTTTTACTTTGCAATCGTTTATTTCTATTATCATATAGTTAAATAAAAAATTATAATCACATTAGAGCTCATAACTCGGTTCACAGGTTTGACGAGTTTATCTACTGACCAGGTATGTTTTTTTTTTTTGTTTTTGGTCCTTTAATTGTTTTTATTTTGTTTTTTGTCCTTCAATATTAGATAGGTTGAGAAATAAAGTGTATGAATTATTTTTATTTGTTTTTTATAGGGTTATTATTGTCTCAAATAAGTGTCTATTTTTAGATTGGTAGCAATTTTGTAAGCATTTATTTTTATCATATACTTAAATAAAAATAGTTTATAATTTTTTTTATTAAATTCAATAAAGTCCATGGCCTAAGTCGCGAGGGGGCTAGGATCAATCTAATTCATCATTATCTTAATATTTTTTTTAAAAAAATTGTTATTTTAAAGGTTTTTTTTTAAAGCTAAACTATATTCTTACCGGTTATCATGATTACATTTGAATCCATGAAATCAATGGATTTAAGTCAAGTTAGTTTCCATATAATTTAATTGAAAAGTCAAGTGAAGTAAAAAGTTGAATTGAGAGGTTTTAAAATCAACATGTTAAAAAATTATTTATATTTTTAATATATTTTTATATTTTTTTTAAAAAATTAATCTAATATGCTATGAAGCACGAGTTAATAAAATAGTGCTAACTATACGGAGAGTCGTGGATATAGTTGAGGGCGGATATGTTATATCCAGACATGGGTGCTCTCAAAGTAAATGTGCCTACATGCACCGCCTCATGGACTTAGAAGGGATCCAAAACAAATGAACTCCCGTATGGTTTATGGATCAGTTGGGCCAGTTGACTTTTTAGAAGTCACATCATCCTAGTTGGGCTTCTAAGAAATCATGTCAACTCACCTCAATTTAATGTTGTGTTAAGTTATTTAAAGACAGTGTGATTGCGGGTGTTTTTTAAATAATTTTTTGTGCTAAAATACATGCCAATGATGTTTTTTCATTTTTTAAAAATTATTTTTGACATCAGCACATCAAAACGATCCAAAACATATAAATCATATTAAATTTTAGTAAAAAAAAATTTAAATTTTTTGGGAACGCAGCCGCAGCCGCGTTCCCAAACGTTCCCTTAATCCTTGGTATTGCAGTTTCATCATATATTTTTAAAGATTTTTGAATTTTTATTTTATTTTTTGAATTAATATTTTTAATTATTTTAATATTTTAATATAAAAAATAAATTTAAGAAAAAAATAAAAATATTATTTTAATATATTTTTAAATAAAAAATATTTTAAAAAATAACATTTATCACAATTATAAATAATTTGTTATTGGCGCGTCCAGGGGTGAAATCGCTTTCAGGTTTGGGGAGGCCTTTTCTACACCCTAACCATCAGCTTTGTGGTCAGCACCTTAGGCTTAGGTTATACTTCGAGCCATACAACTTGGGCCATCAGGATTCCATGCACTATAAATCAGCAGTTTCAGTCAATTGTTTTTAACAGGTTTGTCTACTCAAATAGGTATCAGATACCAAGGGCTACCCTAATTAGACCAACCAGAAACCATGCAATAAACATTAGGAAAAATCTCCTAACATTTTAAGACGGTAACACTTTGTCACCATTTAAAAATTATATTAAAAATCAACAGACACATACGAGTCAACGAAAAAACTAAAAAATATTACATAAATACTATTAAAATTGATTTAATATATAAAACACCCTTATAAATTAAATATTACATATTTACAACTTCTCATGGTCAAAGTATTAATGTAAGTTAAAATTTGATGTTCAAACACTAGACTTCCCCCAAACTTCACAAATTACGATGGAAGCAGTAAAGATGATCACAGAAAAAGCTTAAAATTGCCTACAGAGCAACGAGACCAGGCCACCCAAATTGCTATTAGCACCAATTCATTTACAGGCAACCCAATTGCCATCAGTACCAGCTTGTCTTCATTGATTTTCCACCACCTGTACTTTACTATATCCGATGATTATATGTATTTTAGTTAGGAGCAACGACGTATAAAGCACCACCACGAGGTGATTGATGTACTTGTTTCTGTCTTTCATAATCTATTGCTTCACCACTACTGGGCCATTTTCCAATAAACTACCCCTCAAATATCTGTAAAGAACAAGAATTGATCAGAATTTGAACGAGATATTAAACAAGCTGATGACCATAGTCCGTAAAGCAAGCATTCTACATTTGCCTAAGCGAACTCTTCAACTATGATCTCAACCTAACAGATCCATATTCAAGTCACTCGTCCCAGCAATGTCCCAACTATGAGAAATAATACACATAAAATCAACAAATCTGATTTTGAAAAGAGAGCTAATTAAGGGATGCTTGTTATGAAGAGAGAGTAGCAAGGAGAGGAGATGTCCAGGAAGATAGAAGACATGAATTGAGAGAGAGGGTATTGTTGTGGAGAGAATAGAGGAGAGGGGATGTCAGGGAGAGAGATAAAGAGAGAAAGGAAAGGGAGAGGAGAAAGAAGCAGAACGAGGAGAGAGGGGAAAAAGAAAAAGAAAAAGAAAAGGTTGAAAAAATCAAGGCATATTTAGGTATTTTCATAAAAAAATGAATAAATTTGAAAAAACAAAGATAAGTGCTTTTGTGTTTAAATGATAGGAGCATCGGTGGTCTTTTTTATACACATAGTACTTAGAAAGATTGGTCTTTTATATATACAGTAATGTTAGAAAGATTTTTACTACATGAGTCTAACTACATTTTAGAAGATATTCAAATTAACCCCTCAATTATGTTTTTCTTTGATAGTATTTCAAGGTGTGGTTAGAATCATATTATTAAAAAATTTCTAACAACACTGAGTATATAATAGATAGAGCTCTAATATGTATCTAGTAAATCATTTTTTCTTTTCTCATGTTTCTTTCATGTCATTTTGACTAGACAATTTTAACCAATCTTAAAAGACAATCAAATTAATCCCTCAACCACTTTAACCCTAAAGTAACCCCTAACTAATTACATTCTTGTTTAGTGACATTTCAAGGTGTGGTTAGAATCATGTCATTAAAATCTTTCTAACGATATCGAGTATACAAAAAATATAACCTCAATATATCCAAAGTGACTCATTTTTTCTTTCCTACCAGATCAACTTCTCTTCTTTGTTATTGGATTTTAAAATTTTTTGGGTCAGCTTTTGTACATATTAATTAATTTACATAAAATATATATTGACTTTTGAATTTTGACTAAACAATCTGGGTACAAAACCAACATTTAAAAACATGGTCGTGATGTAAATATTTTTATGTTATTCTCCTAAAATTTTTATGAAACTGTCACTTTTTTTAAAAAAAAAAAATCCGAGTATCAGAGTAATTTTCCCGCGATAAGGCCACATCCCACTTTTACCAAGCTTGGGAATAGAGCAGCACCCCTCAGCAATATTACCACAGGAACAGAAGGTGACACGTTACTCTTTCCACGACAATTCACGCCTCCAGTACATGAAAATTATCCAGATTGGCTTCAATATGGTTTATATATCCCCATGAAGCTTTCCACCTCCCTAAATAGGCCACAAAGCCACTGGAAACGTTGTTATTTATGTGACAGGCGAGCAAGTTACAAGCATTCAGTTCAGTAATACAAGGATAAATTGGCCATTTGCTCAACATTAACCTTTCATCCTAAACCTTCATCCTAAACCAAGAGCAGCCTACACTGTATACTTTGACCTTGTTACAGCAGGCAATTATCCCATTCTCCCTGTTGCTTACCACAGATATAACATCAGTTCGAAACAAGCAGCTGTCAAACTTATCAAATCTCAATTGCATAGGTTTATAGAACTCCCTCCAATAATTAGCTTCCTAACTTCCAGTGAGTCAAACACTCCACAATCTTTTCTTTATAATCAATTCTCTGTTCCAAGATCAGCAGTTCGGCACTCGAAGTCTACGAGTGTGCTTGCTTCTGCGTTCTGATACCAGTCACACTTCCCTACTACTTTTAGATATCGCAAAAGGTCAAGCAAAACAATTTATACCAGTCACACTTCCCTACACCCTCCATCGAATTTCTCTAACCACTCAAGAGTGCTACCTCTAACTAAATCCTGTTTTGTTTGGGGTTGCAGTGCATCTCACTTTTTATTAAAATTTATATTTTTTTTATTCAAATTATTTTTTTAGTATTTTTGAATTTTTTTATATGTTAATGTCAAAAATAAATTTTAAAAAATAAAAAAATATTATTTTAATATTTTTCTACGCTATTTTGCGACCTAATGTACACGTTTTCCCATAAAGGTAAAGTAGCCGATGAATGGTCTACAGGGACAAAAAATAGGAAAATAAAAAAAGGAACCACGAACGTGAATTACTTTGAAACAAAGGCAGAATTCAGGAATAGGATTTGACATGTACAAAAGATGGACAATCGGATCTATGGACCTAAGGACAACATAATGTTTCTTGAGATCTTGAACCTCTCATAAGATGATGAAGAGAAAAGTTCAAAATAAAAATTTGAGAAAAAGAAAACTGAATTTTATGTCTCCATATGTGCAAAAATAAAGCTACGCTGAACAGGTACCAAAGGCATTGCTTGTTCCAATGGCCAAAGGAGGAGGACCCGCTGATTTAAAAGTTTAGTAGGTGTTTACCTCATACAGTGTGGGACAAAGGTACATTTCGTGTGATTAAAGCTTCTTGTCTGATGTCAGAAGCTCCATTTGTTCTGTCAGCTGATCCACATGCTGAGCTTTGTCCCACCCGTTTGCATTTGGCTGCACATCATTTCCATTGGCTTTACCCTCTACAGAACTTGATTCAATATCCTCATGCTCTGGACTCTGCACAAGAAGGTCATCCCAGAAGCTAGAATTATCAAGCAAAGCATCAATATCAGGATCAGGGGAAATGTTATCAATATCTATGGGTATTCCATTAATTCCTAATGAAGCTAGATCTATGAATCCATCATTGCATGTCTCTGGTTCCATGTAATCTTCACAAGGGATATCAGCAACATTTTCTGGTACCATTTCAAGCATTTGAGAAACATGGGGCATGATCACATCTGCCTGAGGAATAGGTATGGAGGTTGCCCCCTGTGCTCCAACCGGCATACTTATATCCGGAAACTGAGAAGCTGTAACCTTTTCAGAACTAGCAATTTGCAGGGAAGATTGTATTTCAGATATTGGAGCCGATGGGCCCTGCCTGGAAATCCCAAAAGCTGCTGGTATATGAGCGGATTGCCCTGAAGTTGGCAGAACCTCTTGAAGAGTCACTCCTGATGTGTGGCTCGAAGAGCTTCCACTGTCTTTTGCACCAAGATTATTGTCATAAGATTCCAACTTAGAAGAAGCATCCATTTTCATAATCTGCCTAAGCATTGCTTGGGCTGCCTCATTCATCAGAGGCTGATACTTCACAATCTGCCCATCATGAGAACCAGAACCCTCATTCTCAGGAACATCCTCCTGCTTGAGCCTTCGTTTTTTATTGGCTTCCGTTATGCGCCTATTGTTGTCATTTTGCTGCTGTACAAACTGAGCCAAGAAGCCTGGGCTGTTCATCGCCTTGGCCAGGAATGACATCATCTGTTGCTGACGCTGCTCCATTCCTTGAAGTCGCTGTACCATGGTTTGCAACTGGCTATCTGTGGACTGTTGCTGCTGCCTCAACCTAACAAGTTCTTGCATAAGGACATTCTTGTCCCTCTTAAGCCTCTCCACCTCTTCCTCGAGCCCAAATTTCCCAACCTCAACACAGGCGGCAACTGATGAGTTCTGTCCATGCGGTTGTTGTGGCTGTTGATTAGCATGCCCGTGGGCAGGTTTTCGCCGACTGATAATCCTAAGCAGGTGCTTCTGACCCCTCAAAAATCCTTCATTGGCAAATTCCCAACGGTCTGGATCCACCTTTCGAAAACCCTGTTTGAAAATAGAGAACAATATACAGTAAGACTAAGTCCAAAAGGAAAGAAACAAAAAGATGCAAATCACACAAACAAAAAGAACAATATACAGAAAGGGTAAGAGCTTAGGCTTGGTTTTCCAAACAGTAAACATTACTGGAGGATAACAAGCAGTGATTAGTTCTCCTTCAGGTAAAATTAATGGGTAGTTTTGGTATTGTCACAGAAGGGGAGCACTCCTGTTAGCTTTTCACACATAATACAAAACATTTAACTTCAAGGAAAGCGATTTTATATTAGATGTGGCAGATTACTAAGGTAAATGAGCATAGAAGTTTTCCTTGGCTGCCTAGAAGTGTTGATCCCTTCTTGGCTTACCAAGGGTAGGAATGCAGATATTGTTAGTGCCAAAGGTTTGAGGGAGATGATGTGGCCACAAGAGGCAAGATGAACTATTTTGAAAGGAAGGTTGCTTCCGATAGATCATACGCAAAATCTCCTTGCAATGTTTCTTGGAGTTTGTCGAGGAGAGCATAATGTAGACAGTAAGCTAGCAATACCAGGTTTTTTTGTAAAGTCAAAATGATACTTGATACTTCATCATAAATAATTCATATCCTAGTCAAACATCATATCAACCAAAAAACATTTCTCTAATTATTAAAAAATGGTTATTAGATGGGCGCTCAACCTAAAAGAACACAGTTACAAATCCAAACTGCTAGTAGCATCAGATCTTTATTTATTGAGAGAGAATTCGGTTTTATTTCTTTTATTTTGTTTTGCCTTTCCCATCCATGACTTGGTAGACAATAACTGGGAAATGATCTTGCACATGAGCACAAATGTTCAAACAAAAAGTGAAAAAGATTCAGGAACTCTCCTCTTTTGATACCTATAGCGCCATAGCAAACCGTGACAATAGCAAACGATACTAGCCATTACAATTATACAATGAAATCCACACTTAACTCAGTAGATTGTCACTCAATAGCAAACAGGCATCATGCCATTTCATAACCACTAGCTCGTGGTAAAGACATTTCAGCTATGATTGGGAGTTCGATGCCCACTTGCTTTCTGAGAAAGCCAACTGCATTTCCGTTTGATTTAAAAGGAGCACATAATTTCCTTGAGGCAATATTGAAGGTGAAAGGATAAGCTCTTGTCGAGTTCCTTCCACATACAGCTAGAAGTAAAGCAAGAAAACTACAACAGAAAAGCAGAAAAATCCAAAAAGAAAAGAAATTAAAGAAATAAGAAAAGCGAAATCCATACGTAAGTGTTCAGTTGCCTAACAAAGCTGGAGAAATTATTATGCTTGAAATACTTCGGCAAAAGATCGCGAGCGAACTCCGGCGGATTCCAAACCACAAAACTATTATTCGTCGAACTCCAAGACACCACCGCGTCTGTCGCCGGATCGTCTACCATGTCGTAAGTCTTACTTAGAAATGGCGGCGGCGCATTCGACTGTGACGCCATCGGCACCGACGCCGCTTGTGCCCCACCGCCGCTGATCGAGGAGTCGCCACCGCTTGCAGAGTTGATTGTTCCATCCATCAGAGTAGCGATTAATAAAGGAAATGTTATTGATTGGAACTTTTTAGGGTTTTGGAAGACCAGGCATTTGTGAGAGCAAAAAAGCTAGATTGAAGGAGAGGAGAGAGAACGAATCGAGATTGTATAGGGAGGAAGGAGAAAGGGGGTAAAGAGGAGACAGGGGGTTGTTGTTGTACGGTCACGGGAAATGAAATGAAGAGTGGGATTCTATTAAAGGCAGACGCGACGGAGGGAAACAGGCACGAGCCTGTTGCCATTTTGCCTCTTTCCCTTTTTTCTGGAGGTGATGATAGCAGTTGAAATTACTGGTTTACTCCTGCTTTCTTTTTCTTCAAAAGAAATTGTGAGGCTGTTTTTTCCCCTTATTTCTTTAAATAAATATATATTTAAATGGTATTTAGTATGAGGTTAAAAATATGAACGAATTATTATAGAGTAATTATCATAATAATAATTTTTTAAATTGTTTGATTTTTAAGAATGTTTAGCTTGAGTTAAATGTTAGAGAAGAGAGATAGATAAATTTAATTGTTAGTAATAATTTATTATAGATAATTAAAAATTAATTTGAGGTAATCATCACCCCCTTAATCATTCACTCTTAAAAAAATAAGATAAAAATAAAAATAAAAAGTTTAAATTTTATTAAAGTAAAAATCAACCCTTTTAACTTTCAAAACATAACCCTAATTATTTAGATTTAAGGTAAATATATATGGCTCAAATAATTTTTTAGCATTTATTTTTTATAATAAATCTTTGAATTTTTCATTTTAAATAACCAACTCGTCTCGTTTGCCCCTTCAAATTATCATGCATCTGTACTTCCAAGAGGCAAGATAAGATAAACATAAACTATTTGGTAGGTGGTCCAATAATAAAAACTTGGGATTAAGAGGTTTGTTTTTTTTATGGTTTCAAGTTCGAGCCATGTGATTGCTAATATGATAGCCACTTGAAATTTATATGATCGTTAATTTTAAAACCCGTGAAATTAATCAAGGTAGATCCAGACATTAATATTAATAATAAAAAAAAAAAAGCAAGAGGAACGGAGCCAAAATGCCAAAGAGAGCTCACTTTAAAAAAGCTCGCTTTAAAAAAGTTCGCCGATCATTATAGATTTCTTTCTTTTCTGATAGTTATGAAATATTTTTATTTATTATTGTTATTATCACAAGTAAAATAGGGTGCTTAGTTGGGACAGAAATGTTGAGATCCGGGTTTCAGTCGGTGTCCTTATTCGTAAAACAACACGACAAGCCCGACTTATTGAGAATTTGAGATGGAATATACCGGCATTTATTTTTTCTAAATCATACGGACCCCTGAATTGCTTATCAAATTTGAATTAGTACCTGTACTAAAAATATTATCTCAATTGCTACGTTAACTTCTTATAAATTTTTAATTGGTCCTCCTATTATATTTCTATTAGTTTATTTGTTTTTTTATTTTGCTTTTATTCTTTCAGAAATTACACTTCATGAAACTCTAATGGCCTTATTAGAAATCTGGCTGTGATTGTTATATTTTATTGATATAAAGGTGGTATAGATTTTTTTTGTATGAATTAAAAACTTTATATTGATCCAGGATATATAAAATATAATTATTTTTAAAATAAAAATAAAATGAAAAAATAAATAAGTTACGAGAGGTTTTTTTTATAAATTATCCCATTTATTTTTGATAAATTGTCGAAAAGTGGGACTGGAATCCTGCTGTATCCACAAGGCTATTATGAATGGGCCAAGGCCTAAGCTGGAAGTCCATATCTGTAGTAGTACTCGGGCTTTTGCAATCCATGGTTTCATAACTGAAAACTGAAAAGGTACACTGAAAAAACCTTTTCTAATTGGCGGGAAAGAAGAGAAAAATGAGCTCCTCGGCGATAGAGGCAGATGCTTTGCTAACTCAACAGCGTCCGAGCATTGTCGAGGCTCTCTCTCACCGTCCGATGGAATCGTTATCAGGTCCACTACAACACTTCTCTTTCTCTTTTGATTTTATTGTCATAAAAAAACTCTAGGGTGTAATGTAACCAGTACCACACTCCAACACGTCACAGTCCGACCCATTCTTTTTCAATTTATCACACTGTTATCACGATCAGGACGCAGTAGTTAATTTATCGGAACACACCATCGTTTTGATCGTTGAAGAAACCTTCTGTCTCCAAGCCAAAGTTTATCTTCAAAAGGAGTTGATCATGATTTCTAACTCACAACTGATTTCTAACTTGCTCTCTTTGGTTGCTGGGTTCATAGGGGACTTGAAGGAAATAATCTAGTAGCAGTGATTATCTGGCATAGTATCCTACTTTGACTAAATGAGTCCTCGAATTAACTTGATGTCTAACCCTGACTAATAATTTGTTGTTGTGGAGAATCTTGGGATGGAGAAGAGGATTGAAGTTTCTGGATATTAAACTTTGTAGATTTGGGGGATTATCCTGATTTTTGTTTTCAATTACTTCTTAACAACCAAACAAATTATGAACTACTTTTAGAACATAAGCCTTAACATTTAATCGAAGCACTGATTATTTGGATATTATGGGTGAAATGCAGGTGAAGGAGATTGAAGAGTCATAGATTGTGATCCCATGAAACCTAAGATCTTCCTTTCACAATTTTTTCATGGTTGAAAGAATAACTCCAGTCATCAAAAGCAAGAATATGTTTTGTTAGGTTGGAGGGTTTTTCACTGTGAATTTAAAGTCCCTAACACACAAGAGGCTCTCCTGTTTATTTGGTAGAAGTTATCATAAGCTGTCAATTTACGCAGGGCGGATCCAAGTAATTTATGCATCTGGATTTAGTATCAGCCGAGATTCTGCTGTAACCTCTATCTCTATCTATACCACAGGCCTGCAGAGTGACTAGATGGCTGCATCTATGCGAGAATCAAGACTAGAATCCCAGATACAATTTCATGGGACTACAACTTTGAACCTGCAGGAAGCACACCGCTTAGCTTCACAGTCAAGATATTCTATTCTCTATGTCAGTAATGCATGCATGTGCCATGGAAAACAGAAAGATGTGGCAAGTTTTGCTTGAATCATACATGCTTCTTTTACCTGATAGCTTATTCTATCACTAATTGTATGAAGATTTGGTATTTCCTACCAAATACTTTTAGTATTGCGGTGGGAGGACCACTGCATTATCAAACAAGCATTTATTCTGTATAATTGCCCGGTGGAATTGATTTTTCTTGCAAAATGAGATTGATAATCCTAGGTCAATCTGTCAAGTAAAGAGAAAAAATAAAGTATATCTACCCCTCTTGTATAATTTGTCGGCAAAAAAATACCAAGAAATTCTCTTCCATTAATTGGGGGAAACGAGAAATAAACAAAATAAATATATAAGGGATCTCCATCTCTTTTGTATAATTTAATACATAGAAACTCAAAAAGAATTGGGATAGCTTGAAGGGAATTGAACCCGACGTGAATCGAACACGCAACCTTCTGATCTGGAGTCAGACGCGCTACCATTGCGCCACGGATCCCGTTGATGTAGAATGGTAGTCAAAACTTATATATATATGTTTTAAACGTATGGAGTGATCCCATTCCAGATTCTTTTTTTGTTCGACAAAAAACTGTCGAAGCGGCAAGCCAGCTTTTGCCAAGATACCTCGATAGGATGGTCTTATCTGCAGAGTCTATAATGCAAATTATTTTGGGTGAAAATTGAAAAATATTTATATTTAACAACCAGAGGGTCTGAGAGCAGCCTGCTACCTTCATCACAGAAAGAGGGTCAATATTTGCTTTTCACTTCGACACTCACGAAGATCTTTTAAAGTGTCCTACGTACCTTGACTTTGACATCAGTATAGATCATTTTAAGAGTACTTCGTGAACTTTATCATTTGAGTGTCGGTCTCATCTCTTCCTGTCACTTTGAAGTTCATAGAAATCATTTTAGGCATGCTGTCTTCACTTTGTCAATTTAGTTATTGATTTTTACTTTGCGATGTCATATCCACCTGCTTGTTTACTTTACTCATCTTTAGAATCCTTGCTTCTAGCTTGATCTTGAATCTTTACAAGGAATGCTTTTGTAAAAAAGAATTATTTCCTTTCTTTTTTCGTTTCGCTTTTTTTTTTTCCTTTTTGTTGCATTTCTTTGTCATGTTCCTTAAGCTATCATAAGAGATGTTCAAGAATCCGTAATAAAAGATATATAAAGATAAATTATAAAATTAGCTTGTCAATAATTAGCGATAAATTTATAAAAGCAAGTTGAAAAATTATCTTCCCGACTAGTGAAGATATAAAAGATAAAACTAGAGAAGAGTGATCATAAATTTGTAGTTAGTTTTAAGAATCTATTTTAGAGATGTTATTAGAGGAGGCAACCTCTTGATCAGGATCTACAAGAGAAATTTTAGCAATAAGAAAATGATATTGAAATTGAACCCTTTTTTATGGTTAAAGTTCCTTTATGGATTGAAATTAACCATTAAAATTTGATAAAAATAAGGAAAATAATATTGAAGATGATGATTTAGATGCAAAACTCTTGGTCTATGATAACAAGAAATATTCATGCTGTATTAGTGAGCAACAACACTACCACTATCATTATCACAAACAAAATAACAAGCATATAGACTCTGATTTAAATAATGAAATTATCTATAAGAAGGGAACGAGAGTAGATTTGTTTATAAGTGATTTTTTATTAAGCATGTTACGAAGGATGTGTTTCACATGTGCTTAAGAAGAATTATGAAACTGATACGGTCAAAGTTAATTTTCTTAGACTTTAACTAACAATTATAAATGTCCAAAAGTTATACTAGTGGAGAAAACAACACATATCTTATTATTAATTATATACAAGATACAAATGAGAGATTATTTTGTCCTTATAGTGCTTAGCATCAATGATATCAACGCAAAAACAATTTAAACTCGAGGATTGTTTTGTATTTCAAAAGACTACATAAAAAGTATATTCAATAATAAAACTTTGAATTAAAGTTTTTGTGAGGTGATCTCATTCAATATAATTTTATGTTGCTTATACTTATTGTCTTTCTTATTTTGTTTTTGTTTGCTTTGAATTTCCCCTTACAAGCATATAACGTGTTTTAAAATTTGATCCATTTTGGGAATTTATAAATGAATTTGCCATTATATTATTTCCATTATAGATAAAATATAATGCCAAATAACACTTTAAAATAAACATCTTTTGATTTTTAAATGAATTTAATATTGTATTCCTAATATTGTTATATGGCCTCGGTTTACTAACTTTCAGACTTCATACTTGAAATTTTTGTAATTTTCAATTTATTAGCCTAAAATATCGTTATGATACTCATACTTTTCATTTGGATCATATCACTTAAGGTATTGTGGTAGTATGTGCTCTTTTATAATTAAGATAGTGTGTATGGTATTCAAGAGATTGAGGTAAATTGTATTAGATAAAAGTAGGAAGTTGATATTTAACAATGGTACTTAAAGAGTTGGTGGTGCAACAAGATCCTATAGGATTCATAATGAATGAATAAGACTTTTAGATCAAATTTAAGGATCATTGTGATAAAAGTTGGCAAACCTAAATGATATCTCATACGGTGTAATCCTTATTTTTTCTTGATCTCAAATATTATTCTACTTTTTAACTACAATCGCCATGTCTATAAATTTAGCTGGTAAATTGTTGATAAAAAATCTATAGTATGAAGTTTTGAAAATGTTGATGCAAATGAAAGTAAGCTTATCATTGTTTAATAAAGGATGAATCTTCACAACCATTTCACGCCACCTTATAACACCCTTTAACTATCTCATTGTTTTTTCTTTTCTCTATTGTCTAAAGACTGGACATGTTTAAGACTATTTCTAAATTGAATTTGTACTACTTTATTAATGCATAAATCAGATCCTTTTATCTTTTAATCTTGTTGTCATCCGGTTGTATATATTAATTATCAGTAAGGTTACATAGACTCGTAAAAATAGTAAATCGAAAGCTTCTCATTATAAGTAATCTTAAGCATGTCTTGTTGTAGTGTATCATACAATGAGTCTTAGTATATTGTGTACTGGTAAACTTTTCAAACTCAGTGACCTTGAAGTTTTGAGAGATCATCATATAAAGCACCATACAAATCTCATTTACTCATTGGATCATACTTTTTTCAATGCCCTTAAACATTCTTCAATTCCCAATAGCTTATTGAATTCATTTTATTCCACAACTTTTTATTCTCACTCTCCTTTATAATGAGATAAATAATAGGGACAGTCCTTATTTTATTAAGCCATTTATTCAATACGACCTACGTTATTCACTCTAATGCTTATATACAATAAATTTAATAAAATAAATATTCATATTTATCACAAAATATGATTGATATACATGCTAATCATTGGTGGAGCTTCATAACTTCTAAAGATTCCTGTTTGCATAAGGATAAGCTTTTCATGACATGATCATATTTCTCTTAAAAGATAAGTGGAAAAACTAGGGTTAAAACAAGCAACATTCATATGATACAATATAGTTTGTGTCCATTTTAGGTTCAAACCTATAGATATGATCTAGTTTTTGTCTCAACTTGTATAATTCTAAAGGTTTTTCAGGCTCTCGGGTTGTTTAGATTATCAATGAGGTAACCTAATTTCTACCCTTAGACTAAAGAGATATAAGAATAAATTATCTTGCAATCTCTCATATATAGGGTGGGTTTTGATATAAGTGGAAGTTTAATTGAACATCAATAAATATGTATCACACTTGCCACGTGAAACTTCTTTTTTAATCTTATAGGGTAGAGCTCGAGTCTAGAGTTTTTTTTAATGTTTAATATGAAATGTGTGGAGGTTCGAGATAACCATGCATATCTAATCCCAAAAAAAAAAAACAATTAAAGATAATAAATAAATGACTTGAATTTAAATGGACTAAGAATAACAATTTGAATATAGATGACTTGAAAATAAATATATAAAATAATTTGCCTGAAATAAAAGACGCAAGTAATTAAAGAATCATAATTAAAAGGAAAAAAATATGTATCATGCTTATTTCTATTCTCAATGGAGGTGGAGTTGTTCCGGTGTCCCTTCTCAACATCTAAGACTTTTAAATTAAAAGGCATTAAAAAAAATTGTAACTTAGTTCTCGAAAGAGACTAAGAATCCTAAGAAAAATACAATGATCGGTGTTGACAAAAATCATATAAAAATGTTCTTTAAAAAAAAATTATCCTACATGTTTTTATTTTTAAGTTCAATTCTTGCATGGCATTATATGCCGAGTTATTTCATAAATTTATTTTAAGTCAGGTCTTTTATGTGAATTTAGAATTAATTTGAGGTATTAATCCATCACATTTTATTTGAGTTTGAGCATTTGAATCCCAAAATTAGCAAGGTGGGAAAAATTGGGCTTATTGGCCCATTTCATTTTATTTTGAGTCAAGTCTCTTTATTGAGTTTTAGAGTTAATTGATGGATTTTCTTGAATCAATCACAGATACGTTGAATTAATATATAGATTGGAAACAGAAAACTTTGATCGTATAAGGACCTAATTGTGAAAACATTTCTATAAGAGCTTAATTGAGATATGAGATCCAATCAGGGGACGAAATTGTTTTCGCTCCGAAAGAGAACTGACGCGGGTAAAAGAGGCCACGCCACCTCTGTATTGGCGGGAAACTCCCTAAATAACAAAAGAAAAATAAAATCCCTAATTCCTCAATTCCAGCAACCAACCAGGAATTCATTCTCTCACTCAATTACTCTCTACTATGGAAATCAATGATGGAGAAGAAGAGGAATTTGAGTTCTCAAGGAATTACTTTCTAGCAAAAGAATTAGCTGGGTCGGGTAAGAAATCAACCCGCAAGATTTCTGATATCAACGTCGTCGATGAACAGGTCGCTCACCACTTTCTTTATCATTATTTTCTTTAGTTCCCTTTTATTATTAATTTTTTTGATTAAATATTAATTTTTTGGTTTAAAAAGTTTTGTTTTTTTAATATTGCAGGAGCTAAGAGCGGCAGCAGCTAATATTGAGCTAAAACATGAGAAAGAGATTAATTCTCTTGTTAATAGTTATAAGAGCTTGTATCCTAAATGGGTTTTTGAACTCAGGTAATTAGTTGAGTTATTGCAAGTATTTGTGAAATTGTAGTATTGGATGAAATGGGCACGATTTATTTGATGAAATAAACTGGCACGAAGAGTAGTAAGTTAGGCACAGATAGCAAATTGAAACCCATTTCGAGGTAAAAAAAGAAGAAACGATATGGCCTCAAGTTTGGATTTGAGAGTTTAGTTGATTTTTTTTAGTGGATATTGGTTAGTTTTATGTACTTTTTTCATATACATTTTAGATAATTTTATGAAAATTATGGGCAACATCCCTTTGATTCATTGTTATGAATTTTCTTTTTTAGGATTATTTGCACTAATTTATGATTCTTTACTATGAATTTAGGTGTGGATTTGGCCTTCTAATGTATGGTTTTGGATCGAAGAAGGTACTGATTGAAGATTTTGCTTCTACAGCATTAACCGAGTATTCTGTAGTAGTCATCAATGGGTATCTTCAGTCAATTAATCTAAAACAGGTAATCTACCTGGGTGCCTTTTGTTGATACTTGACTTATTTATCGATTTACACATTGATATTGCCAGGTTCTTAAATGCTGATATAACATTAAAATGATTCCTTGGCTTAGAAATTCAAGCCAAGCATAATACAGTGGAGTTTATGCATGATACACCGGCCACCATTTTCTTTGTGCTATGCTAACTACTGTAACATCATGACTGTAGGTGGTCATTGCTTTAGCTGAAATTTGGTGGGAAGAGTTGAAAACCAAACGAAGGACTTCTTCAGGGGTTTCATCTAAATTTCAACAGCCTTTTAATTCTCAATCTATGGATGACCTTCTTGCATTTTTGCATGAATCAGACGTGGAGGAAAATGATTCTTTTGTGTGCATTGTTGTTCACAATATTGACGGGCCTGGATTGAGAGACTCTGAAAGTCAACAGTATCTTGCGCGACTTGCTTCTTGTTCACATATCCGCATTGTTGCCTCTATTGACAATGTTAATGCACCTCTTTGTGAGTATATCTTATTATAGCTAGTTATGTGCGAACACAATGGCTAGTTGGGGCAATCTGCCAAGTTAAATTGTTTTAAATTTTATTTCTATGGCCCCATCCTATGGTTCTCAGAATTAGGTTAAACGTATTTCCTAAATAGCGAAACATTTCATGTCATGATTTCTCTGGGTGCCTCAAAAAATGATCCATGTTTTATGTTAACATTTAGACTTGTTTGCAACTGCTTTGTTGGGAGATGAAGGTCTAAATAGGATGGTCCCCATTGGCATATAGGGTTAACATTAGGGTGTGAAAATTGTTCCAAGTGTCTTCTGAACGATGGTGAACCCTCAATTCTTGCCTCAGTTTCACTTTCATTTTGTTTCTATGCCATGGATAAGATGTAAATTTTCATTTTTCTGTCTTTCCTATGATTAAAGAACAGAAATCTTTTTGGAACCCTTTAGTAATTCTTTTTTCCTCGGTTCATCTTATACATTTATGATTTACCGTCCTATTCCAATTGTCTAGGACCCTAATAACTGTACTGGGTTTTTTTTTTGGCAGTGTGGGATAAGAAGATGGTTCACACCCAGTTTAATTGGTTCTGGTATCATGTTCCTACCTTTGCACCTTATAATGTTGAAGGAATCTTTTTTCCTTTGATTCTCGCTCACAGCAGTACAGCTCAAAGTGCCAAAACAGCTGCAATAGTCTTACAGAGTCTGACACCCAATGCCCAAAGTGTGTTCAAAATTCTTGCAGAATATCAGTTGTCTCATCCTGATGAAGAAGGCAAGTGACTACGCATGATGTGGAGCATTATGTTTCATGGTTGAAATCTTATGTGCTCCATTTGATTTGTCATTTTCAGGCATGCCAGTTGATGCTCTGTATACAACTGCTCGAGAGCGCTTCCTTGTGAGCAGCCAGGTCACATTAAACTCTCATTTGACAGAATTCAAAGATCATGAGTTAGTAAAGACTAGACGGCACAGTGATGGCCAAGACTGCTTGCACATCCCGCTTGCAGCGGATGCCCTTGAAAAGTTGCTTTCTGAGATCAATCAATAGTTCTGACTAAGTTTGTAAATGTATTTCCCATCCTGCTTACTGTGGATGCTCTTGAAAAGCTGCTTTCTGAGATCAATACAATATACCCGGTACGTGCAACTCAGGTTGTAACTTGAATTAGTCTCATGATCAACTCTTAATTTCGATCTCTAGCATGCTGGCAACCTATTGCAGCAGTTCGCATGAAAAACTACATTGTATCTTCGATAGCCTTTGGAGAAACCTTTTTGTTCATATCTTGATGTTTCCTTTAAAATACCTCTGTTTAATTCCATGTAAGCTTGACTATTCCTTTACCAGAGAGGAGCCCAATGCCAATTCTGGTGTACCAACTTAGTGCTTCATTTCCCATTTACGTATCATCTGAGTTTTATAAGTGATGTTTAGTTAATTTAAGGTGTGTGGTCATTTACTAATTATAGGATGCTATGTCGTTCGGTTCCTGTAAACACAGTTGGGACTTGGTAGTCTCTTAAGCCATATGAATACTGCAGGCCATGTTCTGTGCTTCTTCTTTTTCTCGAACTTAAAGCTGCGTTATTGTTCCGGTACTTTTCTATATCAATTGGGCTATATATTTATAGCTTAATCAAGTCACAAACTTACACAGTTTGAGATTGGAATATCTATTAATTTTCTTTTGGAACCTGGAGATGATAGAAAATCAAAATACCACAAATCAAAGAGATGATTAGACAAGTTTATGAATCTTGATTCATGATTTATATATATAAAAAAAAGAATCTTGATTCCTCCAGCAAGGCCTGAATCGTTATATTTCACATAATGCAAGACTTTTGGGAATTTTATACAAGTACTTACATGTACCAAGATTGATAGAAAAACTTGAAAAAGAATTACAATGGATAAAATTACACCAAAATGTGTAAGGCCGGCCTAATTTTTCCTCACAAATCATGTTTCGCTCATAAATCCCTTTATAAGTAGTATTATTGTCCGCTGATCATATTAATGAGACCATAACGATGCCTAAGCTCTTTACAAGAACTTTTACTTTTGAAATGCGATTGGGCTTGGGATTTACAGTTTTTGGACAGCTCATGATCCTTTATACGCATTGGATCTGGGCAAAAATAGCTGTGGGCCTTGAAGCTCGAATTAGTGCAAACACTCCAAATTGAGCCTGTATAATCAAAAGCACGACTTGGGTCTAGGAGTACCCTTGTTGGTCTAATACCCTCAAGGGCATACACACCATCGGCATAGGTGCAAGGACAACTTGATGTCCTAATATGCCAGAAGGTATGCTATCCTTAGTTTAGGCTCGAGGGTGTCGATGGATGATGACAATGTAGTAAATATTTTCTTCAAATACATGATGTACTAAATAAGAATAAATAGCTCTAGATTAGCCCTAGTTAAAACATCACTAGTTGGTATAGAAAAAAATGGTGTGCTGTTTGAGGGTCTGCTAAAAATACAAGTCGCTGTGGATACATATCTTAAGTGCAAGATTCTTCAGTAAACCTCGTATACATGACTTTAACGCAATAAATAACACTAGATATATATAGTTGTGAAATTCTTTATAAAAAAGGATGGTCATGACTAGGAAGGGCCCTTTTTTCTAATTGATATTAAAATAATGGTCATGATTTGAGTAGGTGAGATTCCACTGAAGGACTTTTGTGTCATTTAGTTTTTTAATTTAATTCTTGAATTTTTAAAAGTAATCTTCATCTTAATTTTGTTATTCTTACAATTATTCTCAAATACTATATACAAGACATTTTAAAAAAAGTTAAAAGTTAACACTTAATAAAGCAGTAGCCAATTATAAATTATTTTCTAAAGTTGTTTTAAAAGGATTATCGTAAATTTTCTAGTTGAACTTCTGACTTTGACACCTTTCCTTGTTAAAGCCACAGGTTCAAAAACTTATTGTGATATTTAAAGATGAGATTATATGACTTGTTCCCACTGGTGTTTAAGGATTCCTTGTCATGTAATGTATGACATTAAAAGTATGTTTGGTGGTAATAGTTATTTTTTAAATAATTTTTTGTACCGAAATGCATGTAAATGATATTTTTTTATTTTTTAAAAATTATTTTTGACATCAGCATATCAAAACAATTCAAAACATATAAACTATATTAAATTTTAATAAAAAAATACAAAAAATTTTAAATTTTTTAAAAACATAATTTTACACCGTCTTCCCAAACAGTTTTTAAAGTTCACGTGCACAATCGGGCGGTCGAAATGGTTGTGGGAGTGATGTTTAAGGTTGTTTGTGCACGATTTGTTGCCCGCATACAATCTGAGATGAGAGTGATGTGCCCTTTTAATAATGTTTTGCGTCATTTTCTTGTGCTCGCAATTCAACCCTGTGCCGGTACGCCGGCAATAAATTTCCAAACTTTATCTTTCTTTACATTTTCAGGGGATGTGAATCCCTCCGCTGACTTTGCTTTGCCAAATAAATTGTATCTGGGGTTGAAACTTGGGCGTAAAGATGTTACATATCAGTATGTTGCTCATCAACTGCTTGTTACTTGTGTCCTCCAATTCTCTCTCTCTCACCATGGCCACCTCTTTCTACAGTTTCCAAACTTTGAATCTCTATGTCATTTCCTTCCTGCTGCTGCTTCTTCCACCCTCTGCTAATTCAATTTCCTTTCAAAGAACACGATTTGACCCTAGTGACACCAACATAATCTATGAGGGAGGTGCATCAACTCATGTTGGAAGCATTGAATTCAATAGTGACACTTATATGTGTCAAGTTGGTCGAGCCACTTACGCCAAGAAGGTGCCTCTCTGGGACTCTTCCACTACAAGGCTGACCGACTTCAGTACCCATTTCTCTTTTTACATCGACATTGAAGGTCGTACTTCTTATGCAGCCGGATTTGCTTTCTTCATCGCTCCTGTTGAGTTTCACATACCCCCGAATTCAGCAGGAGGTTTTCTAGGCTTATATAACATCACCACTAGTGACTCTCCACAGAACCATATTGTCCACATTGAATTTGATTCTTTTGCGAATCCTGAATGGGATCCTCCAATTCAAAATGTTGGGATCAACAACAACTCAGTTTCCTCGGCCACATACACCTATTGGAATACCTCCTTGCACAGCGGCGATACTGCTGATGTGCGGGTCACTTATAACTCCACTACAAAGAATCTGACGGTTTCTTGGAAGTATCAGACAACTTCATCTCCTCAAGAGAATACAAGTCTTTCCTACATTATTGATCTCAGGGAGGTTCTTCCTGAGTGGGTCACGATTGGGTTTACAGCTGCTACTAGTAACCTTATAGAGCGGCATGTGCTTCACTCATGGGACTTCAGTTCTACCCTGGAGATGAGTGAAACAAGCGGAAAGAGTGCTAAAAATATAAAACTCGTGGTGAGTCTGACAGTTTCAGGAGCTGTTTTGATTATTGTGATTGCTGTAGTATCTGGAATTTTGTGGAGACGGAAGTTGGTAAGGAAGGAAACAGCGGAGACGGTGAACTTAACATCAATCAACGATGACCTTGAAAGGCGTGCTGGTCCTAGAAGATTTTCCTATAAAGATCTTGTTTCAGCTACCAACAACTTCTCTGCTGAGAGGAAGTTAGGGGAAGGAGGGTTTGGAGCTGTTTACCAAGGGCAATTGACTGGTATAGATACGGCAGTTGCTGTGAAAAAAATCTCAAGAGGTTCGAAACAGGGGAAAAAGGAATACGTAACTGAGGTGAAGGTCATTAGCCAGTTGAGGCATCGGAATCTAGTGCAACTCATAGGTTGGTGTCATGATAGAGGTGAGTTCCTACTTGTCTATGAATTCATGTCAAATGGTAGCCTTGATTCTCACCTTTTTGGTAAGAAGATTCCTCTCACATGGACAGCAAGATACAGAATAGCTCTTGGATTGGCCTCTGCTTTGCTTTATCTTCATGAAGAGTGGGAACAATGTGTGGTGCATCGCGATGTAAAATCAAGCAACATAATGCTCGATTCAAGTTTTAATGTCAAGCTCGGTGATTTTGGGCTAGCTCGACTCATGGACCATGAGCTAGGTCCGCAGACTACAGGTTTGGCAGGAACTCTAGGCTATTTGGCTCCGGAATATATAAGCACAGGTCGAGCTAGCAAGGAGTCTGATGTATATAGTTTTGGCATGGTTTCTCTAGAGATTGCTACTGGAAGAAAAGCAGTTGATGCCATTGAACAGAAATCAGAAATGAGCTTGGTAGAGTGGATTTGGGATCTTTATGGAACTGGAAAACTCAACTTGGCTGTTGATGAGAAACTTCAGTCTGAATTTGATGAGAATCAAATGGAGTGCTTGATGATTGTTGGGTTGTGGTGTGCTCACCCTGATCGCAATATAAGACCCTCGATAAGGCAGGCAATTCATGTTCTTAACTTTGAAGCACCATTACCAAATCTTCCCACAAAGATGCCTGTTCCTCTGTATCATGTGCCTACACCACCGCTTAGCTCCGGTGAGCCCTTGATATCGCACTCAATGGATGTGGGTCGTTAATCATGGCTTTTCACTTGTAATATGCAATAATGTAGATAGAGAGATGAGTGCCGAGATGCTTAAATTGATCTTCTTTTTCATTTGGTCCAGTTCTTAGGGCATCTTTGTATAGCAGCTTCTATGGGAGATCTTTTTCTCCTCAAATAAACCTTTTCATTCAGTCTTATTTTCTAAATAAAGGTATTCCTTGCTATAAAAGAATAAAGTCCCATTACAGTGTTTAAACAACTGTCTTTCAAGCAGATCCTTGCTGTGTTGTAACTGAAAACTGTAGTTATGATTTTTGCCTCCGCATATCGCTGGTGTGCTTTGACGGAAAAGGCTTATGTATCGGCTGGTGGTACGGAGGCCTTCCTGCGATGGATGTGCTGTAGGCTGGATCCTGTATATTGACTTAAAAGGCTTATGTACACCAAAGGCCTTCGGGAAGAATCAACACCGCACCACCGCTAAGTTCTTTTTTTTAATAAAATCATCATTTTATCATCATTTTACCATAATTTTCTTACACATTCATCATTGAAATAATAACTATCACCTCTGATCAGTCTCATCATCCCGCCATCATCATCATTAATTAATATATTATATTTATTATTATTATCATTAACATTTTCATTATAACCAGTGTTTTAAAACCCGGCCCGACCCTGCGGGTCACCCGGGACCCGGCTGACCCGGGGCTGGAACCGGGCCGGGTTGATGAAAAAACCCATCAGGGAATTGGCCCGGAAAAACCCGGTCGACCCGGGACCCGGTTGACCCGGGTAAACCCAGCTAAGACTCGGCTGTTTATATATATATATATATATATATATATATATATATATATATATATATATATATATATGTGTTAAACGACGTCGTTTTTTGCTTTAGCTTTTTACTGTCGATTAATCCCCGTCTCTCTTTAAAGTTCATAGCTTCCAGCCTTAATTTTTGATAAGCCTTCTCTCTCTCTCTCTCTCTCGCACTCTCTCACTTAGGCAGCCAAGACTGCAAAAATGGAAAAAAACAGATTCTCAATCTTAACAATTCTATTGGTCACACTCGTTCTCATTCTCTCCCTCTCTTTCTCCACATATTCCCCAACAGATCGTCGCCTCTTAGTCCTCCTCGACGACTTGTCACTCAAATCTTCACACTCAATCTTCTTCAATTCTATCAAATCTCGTGGCTTCGATCTTGATTTCAAGCTTGCTGGTGACCCGAAACTCGCCCTTCAACGTTATGGCCAGTACTTATATGATGGTTTAATTCTCTTCTCTCCTTCAATCAAAAGTAAGTTGTTGAATCCAAACAAATTGTTGTTTGTTGTTATCAAGTTATGATTTTTATGGTTCAGTTTTCGTTTTGAGAAAATGGGTTTTGTTATGATTTTGTTTTTTTGGTTTTCTTGGAATAATTTGTAATTTGGGATTTTTTTTAGGATTTGGTGGTGCATTGGATTTAGCTCTAGCTACTGGATGTGGGGTTGATTTTGATGATGCTGATGTAGAATTTATGATGCATTGAATGTTTTTATCATTTTATTTTATAAGAGTCTGTCGTTGGCAATTTGGCTTGAAAAAAAAGAGAGCAAGTCCAGGCTTGAAGGCTCACTGGAATGAGTTTATATAAACCAGAGAATAGAATTATTTTGTTTATTGAGTTTACATTATATTGTAGGATCCATTGCCTTGTTTATTGATCATAAAAGTTATTGTTTTTGGGTTGACCCAGGTTAACCTATCTGACCCATGACCCGATCATTAAACCGGGTCAACCACCGGGTCGGGTTTAAAAACTATGATTATAACTAATACTATTATTACCATAACTAACGCTACAAATCTTATTATCTCCATCATAACATATTATTTTCATAATAACTACCATCATCATCATTATCTCCATCATAAACATCATAAATTTCCATACCATATTATCATCAATAAATAATAAAATCAATTAACATCCTAGTTGTTATCAATTATCAATTTTTTTTTTCAATTCAAACTTATTCAACTTAAACCATTGTCTTTAATTATTATCAATTCCGCACCAAATTATTGTTTTTCAAATTTTCAACTTAACCTTAAAATTAACACAAAATAATTGGTACGGTTTAAATTACTCGTGATTTCTTCAATTCTAACACACATAAGTTACAAAATCACACTCAATTTCATCGAGTGACAAATTAAATATGTTTCTTTCAATTCTAAAATATAAATCATACGTTAATACAATAAAATTATCATTATAAAACAACCAAAACACTTAAGCAAATTATAAAAACTACAAACAAACTTCAATAAATTAACTTCAAATGTAAATGGGTTAAAACATAAATGGATGGGTTTGCTTACTTGGTGGAGTGCAGTTTGACAAGAAATCGAACCAATAGAGAAAGGTTGTGTCGGCACTAATGGATTGGGTGGCTGGATTTTAAAGGGGAGCT
The DNA here is from genome assembly GCF_000002775.5 of Populus trichocarpa. Classification (NCBI taxonomy): domain Eukaryota; kingdom Viridiplantae; phylum Streptophyta; class Magnoliopsida; order Malpighiales; family Salicaceae; genus Populus; species Populus trichocarpa. Next base: position 12,090,581 of record NC_037287.2, on the reverse strand, counting down.
ATTGAAAGCTTGAAGAAATATGGTTAGAGTTTGAGTTGAAATTAAAGAAGAAAAGGAAGAATAATGAGAAGTAAGGGGAAAAAAAGGATTGTCAGGCTTTAAATCTTTTTAAAATCATCAATGAAAATTTTGTCAGTAATTTGACACGTTTGTAATGCCGACATATTTTTTTTATCACATCACTATTTTCATCAGAAATTATTTATGAAAAAACTTTTGTCATAATTTTCATCGATAAACAATAGCGAAATATCTTTCGTCTATATTTTTGCTACTTATTTTCAATTTTATAGTAGTGATGATGATTAGTTGTAGCCAACTTACGAGTAGACTCCAGAAGCCCAATGGAATTTAAAAGATATTAAGCAAAGGGCAATAATTAAAAAAACTAAAACCCATCAACCAATAATTGTAGTCCAAGAAATATATCACTATGGATTGAAACAATGAAATGATCATTTTGCCTTTCTAAAAAAAAACAACCAAGCTTGTAATTAGAAGTAAAATTATCTTTTCGAGGGAATTCATTTAGTATTACAAAATTGATTTTGGACAAATTGTTCCACACATATTTTTATGGTACAATGAAATAACTTTATTACTCTTAGAAGTAAAAAAATGTATAGCTTTAGTCCAAGAAAGTTTTTGTATTTTTATTATTTTTTGCATGGTAAAATTATGCTTATAACCTTAAAAGCAAGAAAAAACATTAAACTTGCAAATGGGAGCTTTTTCGTGTTTTTAGTTTTTATAACAATGAAGTGATGGAATTGTTTTTTTTTTTAAAAAGTTGGTTCCAAAGGCATTTTTATCTTTTTATTATGGTTTTTTCATTGTAGGCTATAAAAGCAAGAAAAAACATTAAACTTGCAAATGGGAGTTTTTTCGTGTTTTTAGTTTTTATAACAATGAAGTGATGGAATTGTTTTTTTTTTAAAAAAAGTTGGTTCTAAAGGTATTTTTATCTTTTTATTATGGTTTTTTCATTATTATTTCTAGAATTTATTAGGAGATGCTTGGTAATTTTAGAATTTTAAATGTTATTAAAAACAAAGTTGTACGAGTCAGTATGGTATGGTCCATGTGCCTTCGGAGCGACGCATGCAGGTCCGTCAGGGGAGTCCCAACGCCGCCATCCATGATGATGTTGGGAGTGGCGCGTCATCCTTTTGGCATTGATGGGGCGCGTGTGTATGATGAAGGTGCAGTAAGGCTCTGGTGATTTTTTTTTCTTTTCCTCTTTCTTTTCTTTCTTATAGTCTAAACATTCATGTAAACCCTTCCAAAAATTGATTGTGTCTTCTAGTTTCTATTTCTATCAATTTTGACCATTATTATTTTTATTACTATTTGTTTTATTTTTAATGCTTCTTGAAGTTTTTTTTTTCAATTTTGTTTCTAGGCATTTTATTTCATTTAATTTTTTTATCCAATCTGTTCCTGATTCTTTCGATTGATATTTTTTGTGTTTTACCCTTTTCTTAATTATTTTTTAAAATTTTATCTCTTATCATTTTATTTTATTTAATTTTTTATTCAATTTTGGTCCTCATTCTTTTGATTGTTATTTTCTTATCTTTTTCTTGATTTGTTTTTTCAATTTTGTCTCTCAATATTTTATTTTATTTAATTTTTTTATCCAATTTTGATCTTTATCTTTTGATTGCTATTTTTTTATTAATTTATTTTGTTTTTTTAATTTAATCCCTAATTATTTTTTTTCGTTTAGTTTTTATATCAGATTTGATTCTCATTATTTTAATTAGTATTTGTTTTGTTTTTTTAATTTTTTATAATTGAAAATTTTACTTCATATCTATTTTTTTATAAAATAATCTCAGTCTCATAACTCATATTACATATTAGTCAAGTTAACTCATCATCTAAATATTTTTTTTATATTAAAATAAATAACATAACATGCGCATAGCACACATCACGTATTTAGCTTGTTGTTCATGGCAAAGCGTGTAGATATGTAAACTTAATATGCATAGATTTTAGATCAATAAATATAAAATATATAGATAAAATTATATAAAATACATATATTATTAGGTGAAAATTATTAAATTTTATTTATATATCTTATATTCATTAATTTAATTTATAAATAATGTGTAAATATAATCTATCTAATAATTATTTCTGGTGTGAGGGACAACCTCCACTGATAATAAACCCGAGCACATGCAGGATGAAGATGCATACAATTTTTATTTATTTATTTATTTATTTTGCTAGGCCTGCACTCAATACCCTCGACCAAGATTGAACAAGTTGAGGTCAGGTCGGGTCAGCTCACGGTCAAACATATCTTCTTGGTTTCAACCAACCAGCTAGCTACTCTTCCTTCTTTGTTAAGGCAAAAATAATAATAAAAACAACTCTTCTTTCGTCTCTTTACTCTACACGCTCCCTTTGTTTTGTAGCAGCACGCGGCCAACAAACTTTCTGTTTTTCTTTTCTTATTTTTTTATAATTTAATATTTACTTCAGTTTTGTTGTTATATATATATATATATAAATTATTTTGATTTACTGATATTAAAAATCAATTTTAAAAATAAAAAAATTATTTAAATATATTTTCAAATAAAAAACATTTTAAAAAACAATATCTACCACCCTTCTACCTCCAAATACTAACTATATATACTTCTACCTCCAAATACTAACTATATATATATATAGTTAGTATTTGGAGGTAGAAGGGTGGTAGATATTGTTTTTTAAAATATTTTTTATTTGAAAATATATTTAAATAATTTTTTTATTTTTAAAATTGATTTTTAATATCAGTAAATCAAAATAATTTAAAATAAAAAGTGTAAATTTTTATAGGCCACTCCATCTAGATATGCACTCTTTATAACTTTATTCTATTTTTTTCGATATATTATATATGTTTTTCTTCCTATATTTATTACTTTAAACATTTGAATATCTCGTATTCTAACAAAGAACTGTTTTTTCAAGAACAACCACCCCCACAAGCGTAGAGCATAGCCATGAAAAGTCCAGTTTATATCTAAAGTTCTTTCATAACTTCGTCAACATTATTTTTGCTTCTAGCTTATATGCGTAAAGTAAGGCTTCTGGTTAACTGCTTTCTCTCCCAATAATGAAACACTGTTATCTTTTTCATCTATGATGGCTTCTTTTTCAACAATTTTGCCCCAATAAAGTCATTTTTAAAAGCACGGTTTTGGGATTCTCTCGGAGGTTTAATCTTTGTCGGCTTCAAGTTAACTATTATGGACCATTGTTTTTTTTTTTTATTATTATTAATATGGGAGTACGGTTTAGTTTACACGCACCTCAACTAATTCCATGCACATGCCTGAAGTTAACGACCATGTAAATATTTAATAATCTTGATATTTATGAAACTCGAACTGATAATCTCTATGGAGCAAACTAACCCACAATCATGATTAGTTATTAGGGAAAGTAGAACAGAAGGCAAGGACTCTTGTCATTATTATTCAAAATTAAAATTAATTATGATGAGATTATGAACTAGAACTGTTTTCTGATAACGTGGAAAATTTATTTAAATAAAATTAATAATTTTTTTTATTTGAAAAATCCTTGTAAAAAATAAAAAAGAATTTAATCAAGTTTAAGAATGCATTTATAAGAGGGTTAATTCCAAGTTGAGTTATTTATAAAATACATTTTACAACAATAGCTAGTATGAGACGTGTGTGTTTGGGAGTGCGGTTGCGGTTGTGGTTACTTTTCAAAATGCTTTTTGTGCTGAAATGTATCAAAATGATATTTTTTTATTTTTTAAAAATTATTTTTGAGATCAGCACATCAAAACGATCCAAAACATACAAAAAAAAATTAAATTTTAACAAAAAATATTTTTGAATTTTTTGAAAATACAGTTTCTGTTGGCCACTCCTGTATATTTTTCTCATTATCTTTTATTCTTGATATAGATATTTTGGCGGAGGCAGTAATGTATCTCTCTAGTCTACGAAAATTATTTTCCTTTTATTTTCATGAAAAAACGGAACATCTAATGTCATTAATTCTTAAATAAGTAATGCGTCAACCCAGTTATATTCTTATTTTATCAAGGGCGTCGATCTTGTTTAATTTTTTTTATTTTTGAAAATTATTTTAATATGCTAGTATAAAAATAAATTTTAAAAATAAAAAAATATTTTTAAAAATAACAGGGAATTCCCTCGTAAAAACACCCCGGTTGCCACTTCTTTCTGTTAGAAACTTGGGCACAACTTTCCAGCGATGATCGTTCTTTTCTTTTAGGCAGTGACGTCACGTCAAGTCATGATTTGATTAAAAGTCCACTAATATTGTGCATCCAGGCATTTTCCCTCCCACAAAGAACGGCAACGGTGAGTCAATGAGAGAAACGTTGCCGCAAAGACAACAGAAATGAATGTACGGTGGACTACGAACGAAGTGGCCCGCCTATTGATTTGACAGTATCAGTCCATTTCGTGACGTGGGTTTGGAGTTGAATGGTGTATAATTTATAATGTTTTTTTATTTAGAAATATATTAAAATAATATTTTTTATTTTTAAAAATTATTTTTAATATCAATACATTAAAATAATTTAAAAAAATAAAAAAAATTAAAATATATATTATTGGTTCCATCGAGATAGATGATCAAGCAATGGGTCCAGCACTTCTACGATGCTAGCGGAGCCAAGTAGAGAGAAGAACAGCGATGGAACTTCATTTTCCAATTTGTAGACGGTGCGCACTAATCTCTCAGTGTGAATATTAGCCACCTAAATATGATTGTAATTAATAAAATATCCCCAATCAATTAACCTTTTTATATTTAAAGACGTCTCCACATGGATCTTATATTCCACAATTAATATTAATTACATATCTAAAATTAATTTAATGTTTTTTGTTCTTTTTGTAAAAGATTGGTTGACAGCAGTTGTCGATTAATTGGTATAATCAACCAGAAACTCCCCCCGGACTAATTTCATTTTCTTTTTAATTTCGATAGAATAGTATTACGACCGGTGGTTCTGGAAGAAGGCGACCGAGCACGGAGAATCAGGAATGACAATTAAATAAAGTTCACGGTCTATATTAAACAGGATTAATCTATATAATATTTTTTTTTAAAAAAAACACAAGTTCTAGATGCGCACCAACAGCATGATTATAGCTACTACAATGGACTATATAAAACAATATTTTACTTTAGTAAAAAACAAAATGGTCCAGACATCTTATAAGCTATAGCTTCTATTTCTCTTTTTTTTTTTTGAAGTCGCTTTTTTCCAGGCAAAATTCACTATAAGTCCGAGCAGGAAACAATATTTTTTAAAGGGTCAACTGTGAAGTGGATTTGGATCAACATAAATTGTTTATAGAAACTTGAGCTATGAGCTCTCGCTCTCGACCAGGAGGCTATGATAATACCAATATTATAGGTACGATAGTTTGAGGGCCTGTGAGCTATATAAACTGAAAGTACCACCTATCTTCTCAAGATGACAAAACACACCACGAGGCACGAGTCATTAGCCTTAAATATGAAACAGTGTCTCTTGAGAAGCTAACCACGTAGTGGATTTGGACCAACATATCAGTGGTGCTATATGTAATATTTAATAACGTGTGCTATATGTGATAATGCGTGCTATGTGCTCCTGGCTTCATCATACTGTTCCCCCCCTACCAGCCTGGAGCTAGGGGGGGGGGGGGTGGTTCTAGGTAGCTTATAAGGTACAAGTATCTCATCTCTCTTAAGGGGGGGAAAAAAAAAAACCCCACCATGAAGCTATATGCTCGAACCAATAGATAGCTGGTTCAACCAAGCAGGTTCCCCCGAGACCTCAGCTACTCGGGGTTTTGGGTGGGTTTTTATTAGTCAAAACCCAAGTTTTTTATTAGCCCAACGTAATTTGAATGACATCTGATCTTTTTTTTTTAATAGACTTAAAAAACATAAAATTAATTTATAAATACTTCACATTCCCTATAAAATATTTCTTAATTTTTTCATGTGAAATAAGTATATTTATATATTATATTCACATGTAATATTTTTTATTTTTTTTCACCAACTTTTTTCACATGGAATTAATGTGAATGGAGATATATATCACATTAATTAATTTTTTTTGAAAGATAATATACACACACATACACTTACACATGAAATATTTATTGATTTTTCTACATGGAATAGTTATATATAATCTATATTTATATAAAATATTTCTTAATTTTTTTTATAAGATATATTATAACTTTTTTATATATATATATAGTTTTCTCGGATTGACCTGCGCAACCAGTTTAATTCAAGACCGGCTTTCTTGACTTAAATTAACTTTCAAGCTGGGTATGAGTCATTCAATGAATTTGAGCCAATATCATAAACAAAATAAAAATCATGCCATGCTCGCTAATTAAACACATTATAAAAGAAGGAGACAACAATGTGATTCTAGAGACAGCAGGGGTTCTGGATGTCATCATTACAAACACCCCATTTTCGCGCTGCTTTCTTCAGCTAGCTATCAGCCATGCGAACCAAGTAGCTTTACTTCTTAAATGAACGATGTAGTTTCCACAGATGAGAAGAATTTGTATAATCTTGGTGATTGCTAATCATCATTTGGCGTGGGTGGGGTATTATGTTAGACACAATTATTATTATTATTATTGTTCTTATTTATTTTATTATTATTAGTTGCCAACTTGCCATTGCTTCGAAACCAGTTGATGAGGTGGTTCACAAGGCACAAGTAGTAAATGTAATTATTCATGTTAGCTGAAAGGGATCAAGGTTAATTTCATGACAATGATAGTCGAACTGGTCTTCGCATGGTGGAACTCCATGCACTTAATTACATTAATTGACAAAACAATTAAATTAATTAATTAATTTAATTGCTGTTTTCTTTGTTTTTCTTCTTGGTTGGTAGGTTTTTTAGGCCTCTCTGGTGGACTGGCTTCTTAAACAGGGAAAGCTTGAAAATCAAAGCTTACAACTTATTGCCTCAAGTATAGCTAGGATACCGATTAAAAAAAAAAAAAATCTAACAAATTCACCGGTAGCGTATGGATTGACAAGAACTAATAAATTGTAATTTACTTGGTTTATTTTTTTTATTAAATTATAAAAAAGATTAGTATTGTGATGGTGGTTATTTTTCAAAGTAATTTTTGTTTAGAAATATATTAAAATAATATATATTTTTTAATTTTTCACATCAATATATTAAAACAATCTAAAAATATAAAAAATAATTTTAAATTAAAAAAATCAAATTTTTATAAAACACGTTTAAGCCTCCGCGTTACTAATAGGAGCATCAATAATTCCAAACGGAAGGGACCGGCCATTCATTCATTGCGCGGGGCCAAGGCAATGAGCAGCCATTAGAGGCCGTTCTCTCCATCTCCAATGAGGTCTTCGAACTGAAAAAACAAAAAAAAGATATTTAGTTGGTTCAATTCAATAATTGAGGGGTCCAAGCAAAGAGGTGGTCGAGGGTCCATACACGGAACCCATGATGGTGTCCAAACATGCACAAAGTAGGTCTAATAATGCAATGCCTAATGCCTACTTCCTATGGTAAAATTTAATAAATTCTCTGGAACAGACCAAGATGTGGTTCTATGCAGCCAAGATCCACTCCCCTCTCCTTTCCCTGTCACAGCAACAACGTGCAGATATGTCGATTGACCTTATTACTATGAACGGAAAAATTATGCTAGTTTATATGGGAATTTGTTAAATAATAAAAATAAAGTTCAGAATATAATTACAGAGTTGAATTAGCGCACTGCCTACTTTCATTACGTACTGCGTTTTTAGCACTCTTCATGAATATGTTCCCAAATGGCGCACATGCACTTGCTATTTATTCCCTGTAATATCATTATTTGTTTGAAAGGTGTTCCTTTTTTTTCCCACACCAGTGCTACCCTCAAGTTAATAATTTTTATATATTAATTAACTAAAAACTAATTAATTAACTAAAAACTAACCATGGTAAAAATAAAATAAAAATAATAATCAAGGAGGTGGAGTCCACTGTTCTCTGGTCCTCACGTGATCACTCTTCTCTACTATGTCTCTCACACAGAGGAAGTCGGTTCGAGAGAATCAAATGCTTTTTATAAAGACATCCCATTTGTTGTCTCCTACCTGAAAAGAGGAAAACCAAAAATATCAAAACAAAATCTTTATGTTCAAACTGCAAAAGCAAAGCCAAAAAGGGTGTGTTAATGCCGCACTTTCTCTCTCAATATAGTGGGGGGGAGGGACAATAGAAGAAGAATCTCTTTGGTTGCCTATGTTTATCTGAGCTTGAAAGGTAAGTTCTTTTTATCTTCTTCTTCTTCCCTGTCACTAGAGTTACTGTCTTTTCTAGTGTCTTTTTGCTTTTACATGTTGTATGCCAGCTACTTCTTTATGGGCTCAAGGAGGTTTTCTCCATCTCCCTTAGAAGTTGTGTTCTTCAATTGATGAAGTGGTTTATGCATTTGGAGTGTTCAGTTACTTTGATCAGTCTTGTTGTCTTGATTTTGTTGTGTTTTTTTTTTTTTTGGAGATAAGAGGTAATCGTGTCAATATTGGGTGTTAATTTTATCAGATTTTAGCATCCGGGTACTTAAATTTATAGTGAAATTATTTTTCTTTTATATATTTTCTGAGTTGGCTCAATCAGTGTTGAGTTTTTCTTTTTCTCTTCTTAAATTTGATATATTTATCTGTGCATATCAGTATGTCTGTCTTCATTTTGTTGGAATTGTTTTAAGTTTTTGCAAGGCATGGAATCTGTCTTTAAGAGGACAACGAAAACAATGCTAAGTGTGATTCTTAATTTCTTATTCTGGTGGAGAATATTTGGGATTGTAATGGGTGTATGATCGCTTAATCTATTAAATTCCTGAACTTTATGTGGAAGAACATGCTTCAGTAAGAAGTTGTAAAGAAGGCAAAAAATTGCATTTTCTGAAATAACTGGTAATTGCAAAAAGTAGAAAATTTCCTAGCATTACATTTCAAAGATTTTTTTTCCCGTGCATTTTTAGTGCTGATTCTATTTGTTAATAGAGGTTTCTTTTTTGTAGAGTTTGATTCTGCATAACTTTGAGTAGAACAATACTTCTTTATCTGTCCTCGCTATGGTTTCAAGATCATATTCCAACCTCTTAGATCTTGCTTCTGGTGATGCTCCAAATTTTGGTCGTGAGAGGAAGAGGCTTCCTCGAGTGGCAACTGTTGCTGGGATACTGACTGATCTAGATGATGAAAACAGTGTTAGCTCTGATGCCCCCTCTTCTGTCTCTCAAGAACGGATGATTATTGTGGGAAACCAGCTTCCCCTTCGGGCACATCGAAGTCCAGATGGCAGTGGAGGGTGGTGCTTTAGCTGGGATGAGGACTCACTTCTCTTACAACTCAAAGATGGCCTTGGAGAAGATGTTGAAGTTATCTATGTTGGTTCTCTTAAAGAAGAGATTGCACCTAGTGAGCAAGATGATGTAGCCCAAACATTGCTCGAAACTTTTAAATGTGTCCCGGCATTTATCCCTCCTGACCTTTTTTCTAAATTCTATCATGGATTCTGTAAACAACATCTGTGGCCTTTATTTCACTACATGCTCCCTTTATCACCAGATCTTGGTGGCCGGTTTGACAGGTCCCTTTGGCAAGCCTATGTTTCTGTTAACAAAATATTTGCAGACAAAGTTATGGAAGTGATTAGTCCTGACGATGATTATGTGTGGGTTCATGACTACCATTTGATGGTTTTGCCAACATTTTTGAGGAAGAGATTTAATAGGGTGAAGCTTGGTTTCTTCCTCCACAGTCCATTCCCATCTTCTGAAATATATAGGACACTTCCTGTAAGGGATGAACTTTTGAGAGCACTTCTCAACTCTGACCTCATTGGTTTTCATACCTTTGATTATGCAAGGCACTTCCTCTCTTGTTGCAGTAGAATGCTCGGTCTTTCTTATCAATCTAAGCGAGGTTACATAGGGCTTGAGTATTATGGTCGGACAGTCAGCATCAAGATTCTCCCTGTTGGGATTCACATTGGTCAGCTTCAATCTGTGCTTAATCTTCCCGAGACAGAATCTAAGGTTACAGAGCTACATGATCGGTTTAGGGGTCAAACTGTTATGCTAGGGGTTGATGACATGGACATCTTCAAAGGAATCAGCCTGAAACTTTTGGCCATGGAACAGTTGCTCACCCAACATCCTAATAAGAGGGGTGAAGTTGTTTTGGTTCAAATTGCAAACCCAGCAAGGGGCCGAGGAAGGGATGTACAGGAGGTCCAATCTGAAACCAAGGCTGCAGTGAGGAGGATTAATGAGACATTTGGAAGTCCAGGATACACTCCAGTGGTTTTGATTGACAGCCCGCTACAGTTTTATGAGCGCATTGCTTATTACACAATTGCAGAGTGTTGTCTTGTTACAGCGGTGAGGGATGGGATGAATCTGATACCCTATGAATATATTATATGTCGACAAGGAAATGAGAAGCTGGATGAGACATTAGGATTAAACCCATCAGCCCCAAGAAAGAGCATGCTGGTTGTTTCAGAGTTTATTGGATGCTCCCCATCACTAAGTGGGGCAATTCGAGTAAATCCATGGAATATTGATGCTGTAACTGAAGCCATGAATTCTGCCCTGATAGTCCCGGAGCCTGAAAAACAGATGCGACACGAGAAGCACCATAGGTATGTGAGTACGCATGATGTTGCATATTGGGCTCATAGTTTTTTGCAGGATCTTGAAAGGGCATGTAGGGATCATGTGAGGAGGAGGTGCTGGGGAATTGGTTTTGGTTTAGGTTTTCGAGTCATTGCCTTGGATCCAAATTTCAGAAAACTTTCAGTTGAACATATTGTTTCTGCCTATAAGAGGACCAAAAACCGGGCTATTCTATTGGATTACGATGGTACTATGATACTGCCAAGTTCAATTAGTAGGACTCCAAACATGGAGGCTGTTGGAGTCTTGAACAGCTTGTGTACAGACCCCAAGAATGTTGTTTTCCTTGTTAGTGGGAAAGACAGGGAAACTCTTACTGAATGGTTTTCTTCTTGTGAAAAGCTTGGAATTGCTGCAGAGCATGGTTATTTTATGAGGTACGAATTGCCTTTGCTAACTTCATTTCAATTTGATCTTGATCTTCCCACTTAAAAATATGATATTTGACTTAGACCCTTGTTTTTCTTATTGATGTTTAGTTATGTAGAGAAGAAAATAATGGATAATGTGGCTTAGATTTTCCACATGTTCAACCAGTGCTGGTCCTTGTTTTGGTGAAAAGGGTGACATCTCAATATTGTGCTGTTAATGTTTGGATTCAAATAATACATCTGGCATTACAGGACATCTTGATGGTTCCTTTGACATTACTGAATGTCACTTTAGAGTTGTTGTGCTGTGACTTTCAGCATGGCATAAATGCAATGCATATTTGTAACTTATCTAACTTCTAGAAACCCTCATATAGGAGGTTTCGATCCAAGGGTAATGAATGAGATATAGATGATGGAATGCGTGATATTTATTTGGCTTAGGCATCCAAACCACTCTGGCTGTCCTTGCCATCATAAGTGAGCTTCCATTAGCAACCACCATTCTGGGATTGTGATAGACTCATGGTATGGTGTTAGAAACATCTAAGGGACGGGTATATAGTGTTTCCCTCAGCCTAAGAATTAGGTATCTCTGACCGCATGAGAGGAAGACAAAGTATATTACCCAAAGTATTCAAATGGCAGGAGATGATGCGTACGCGTAATTTTTTTGAGGGGTGACTAGGACACATTCCCTTTGTTACAGACTGAATTTATTATGAACCTAAAAGAAAACTAATTTTATTTATGTAGGAATTTAGACATGGACTGGTTATCTGAATTGGGTAACATACAAAGCAAGGGCAACTAATGTTAGCATATAAAAAAATCTTGCCACAATTTGAAAGCACCCTCCTCTGTTTGATTATTTCCCCTTGAGGTCAACAATGTAATTTTGAGGTATCTACTATGATTATTCTAATTTAGACCAATCCATAAAAAACAAGCCTAGTTCATTCTGCACCTTTCAATTTGAGTTCAGTGTTTGTTTACAGGACCAATCATGATGTGGAATGGGAAACATGTGTGTCTGTACCAGATTTTGATTGGAAATGTATCGCTGATCCAGTAATGAAACTATACACTGAAACAACTGATGGTTCTTCCATTGAAACAAAAGAGAGTGCACTTGTTTGGAATTACCAGTATGCAGATCCAGATTTTGGTTCGTGCCAGGCTAAGGAGCTTCTAGATCATCTGGAAAGTGTTCTTGCCAATGAACCAGTTACTGTCAAGAGCGGTCAACACATTGTAGAGGTTAAACCTCAGGTTGGTGCCATTTCATTCCTGTATCTATCCTTATGATGGTTAGATTCTGTTAGTATTCGGTTTTTAATGAGAAGTTGTGTTCCTTTGTGCCTGGAAAACCTACTGCAGATTTAGGTGCTTTGCCCTCGTTACTCATAAATATACCATGTTAAGGTATTACATACACAAGTGGGTTAATGAGGCACATCTTCTTTTGCGCATGCTTACAAGTACTGTTATCTGTTACAACATCATCTGACAAATGGGGTGAAATCACATGCATTTTGATGAAAGCCAAAAGCAAGTCTTAACCACTTGTGCTAAACTGAAAAGATGACTTGCCCTCAAACCATTCTTGCCTAATTACAAGAAATCCAAAGTTTTTTCACATTTCTATTCTTTCCCTTCATGCAGACAGTTGATCTATTGAACTCATTAGCAAGTTTATGCTAAATGATAAGATTTTGACTGTAAAACATATCTTACCTTATTACAACAATCACTTGAGCTTTGAATGATGATTTTCTAAATGCACTGGAGAAAGAATAATATGTTGATGAGAGTCATCCATTTCAGTCTGTCAAATGACCATATTAATGTTTTGTTTCTTTTTTCTTTTCTTTGTTCCAGATTGTTAGACCTTTGAATAAAAGAGTTTCTAGCATTTAGGCAACCTGTTCAACCATGCCTCCATAAAACCGCATGCTCATATCCTGAGAATGGTTACCTCTTGTAATGGAAAGACTGTATTGTCTCCATTTCTTTTGGATCATGGACAATTAATTGACTCAAATAGGCTTGTTATGAAAACTAGTGCTGCAAAATAGTGTCATCCGCAGTTCCTCAATTAATTTTCTTTATTGGATCTTGAAATATTTTTACCAGTTATTCTTTTTGAATGCTTATTAGCTATGGAGATTTTGTATATTCATTCTTCTATTTTCTTTTCGAGGAAGAATCTTCTAAAATGCTGTGCCAATATATATATGTTTCAGCTTTGCACTTGTATCTCATGTTTGTTATCCACTTGGCAGGGGGTCAACAAAGGTCTGGTGGCCGAACGCCTCCTAGAAATAATGAAACAGAAGGGAATGCTTCCCGATTTTGTTCTCTGCATTGGGGATGACCGGTCTGATGAGGACATGTTTGAGGTGATAATGAGTGCAAGATCTGGCCCCTCTCTTTCCCCAGTTGCTGAAGTGTTTGCATGCACTGTTGGCCGAAAACCCAGCAAGGCCAAGTACTATTTGGAAGACACATCCGAGATTTTGAGAATGCTGCAAGGTCTTGCCAGTGCTTCGGAGCAGGTTGCTAGAAGTGCCCCCCAATCCTCTCAGCAAGTGATTATTGACAGAGAGTAATCACCCCTTTATCTCTTTGTATTGGGTCGTGTCCAAGTGTATATTGAAAATGTTCCATGCTTCACGATTTCCTCAATCCCTTCAGAGAGCTTTTATGTGGTGTTCAGAATGGAGTTTTAGGTCAGAATGGAGTTTTAGGTCTTGCGTGCCTGTCCATTACATGGATAGCTTCAACTGTTGCTGCACAGTGATTGTAGTTTCTATGGTGAGCGGATAGATTATGCTATATGTTAAGCTCTTTTCTTATACTTTCTTAGTCTTAGATGTTGGGTTATGTAATCGTCTCATCTGATGGTTGATTATCAATCCTAGACCATCATTGGTCATGCATAAGCTAGTGCCGGTCGCAATTGCAGCAAAGCTCTTCCTACGACTATAAAATTGACCAGTCCTGTAAGGTGGATAGTTTGCGGTTGAACTCCTGGCAAAATTCAGTCTCCATTAATGGGAATATTCCCTTCTTTGGGATGAAGATGAACTGAGAAAAAATTCTGTAGGTTAATGTGTTGTTGCACTTGAAATCTTTATTGCATTTCAATTTGGGTTTGCATCCAATCCTATGGCAGTTCGGTCATTCATGTCATATCACGTGACAGCTAGGTTGGCTGCCATATCCATCCAGTCCTCATGTATGTATGTATGTATGCCTTCAAAACTTAGAAGATTTCACTTTAAAAAAAAAAACTTGAAAAACCTCAAAAGCTGTTCTCACCTTATTTTCTTTCTTGTTTTTCAAAATAGATTTAATCTCTATTATTTTGATTATTATTTATTTTATTTAAAATAATTTATAAAATTATATTTTTTTTCAATTTCACTCTCATTCAACTTTTTAATTTATAAAATTTATTTTTCATTATTTTAATAAACTTGTGAAAAATAAAACATTAATAAGTTATTTTCTAACTCATTTTCATGACATAACCAAACACTGGAAAGTGTTTTCTAATTTATTTTTCATTACACTATCAAACATCAGAAAATAATTTATTTTTCTGGAATTTATTTTTTTTAAAAAAATTACTTTGCGACAAATAAATAGGACTAAGAAAATTCAACTTTCGGAGTGAGCCCTATTAAACTTTCCTTCCCCGGCTGGGCCAGCAGTATGACTATGTGGTGGGGACGATGACTCCTGTCGATTGAGAGTCCTGAAATTGCTCTCAATGGGAAAAAAGGCCCGCGATGATCCATGTGGGTAGCAAGGTCTACGAGCTGAAACTTCCAAGCCCATAGGCTCTAGAACATTCTCGTCCCGACTGTTCACATGCTTGGTAGGGCCCGGCACACGTGGTTTTCCCAACTCCCTCTGTTCTGTTAATAGTATCTTGATTGGAATATATAGCAGTATCATTTGCATGTGTTTTGTTCTGTAGTATCGTTGGCATGCTAGTGATAAAAGTTTTGGATCAATCCAGGAGAACCTTGGTCGAAATCTGCAGAGAGTTTTGGAAGATCATGGATCATGTTTCCCAAGGTTGTCTGGTTGGCAAATATATAAATACGTACTGTCAGCTATCTTATGGTCTGGTTTATATATATTTTGAGAACTGGTTGATGTTCTTAGACTAACATTAGAAATCTTCGATGAACTTCTCCGAAGGGATTGACAGATCCCAAATCCCAAACACGAAAAACAAAATGTACAGCACTAATTAATTGCATGCATGTTCTTTCCGAACCGAAAGATATCTGGGAAGATCCTATCTATCCACTGGAGCTACCATTCGTTTAATCCTATATATATAAGCATTCGAGATACATCAACTTTCTAATTATACAGTTTATGTCATTACCATTATATGCAAGGGGGAAAAGACCTAGAGCTACTAGCTAAGAGCTACCCTCCTCAGCAATTAATATTATCATCGTACGTTGTCCACCATCCCATGAAGTAACTGATACCAAACATTTTAATTGATTGGAAGGAATCTTGTGTTCAAAATGGATTGGAAAGTGAATGATCTTTCTTTACAGTGACTTCAATTAACAGCATACTTCGCTGAAAAATCCTAAGAGAAGTCCTTGCATCATACAGATTGATCAATTTAATTTCCATCCATGGAGATTGGCTTGCCAATTTTCCATATTATGTACCCTTCTTTTCTTTTTTTCCTACCCAAGAAAAAGCTGCATGCATTGCGTTTCTTAGCTAGCAAGATAGGTTTACTTATAAGCCGCTAACTTTCCATCCTCTCAACCACTGGGGAACTTTCTTGCCTGTGCACTCATCGACGAGTTTTTCATGGAAAAACCTTTATGTGAAAATCTTCATGTGGAATTCTTCCTTGCCTGGCTAGCTTAATAAGCTGTCTCCGATATTCCTTGAATATATATAGTGAATTTTTTTATAATTTAATAATTGTGTTAAGAACATAACCCTCACATCACTAAATTAAAGAGTAAATTATATAAAATAGTCCTTATACTAACAAAAACTAATTAGTTAGTATCCATAGCTATAGAAAATAATAGTCAATCCTTATTTTTGTTTTACAAAATTTTGAGAGTAATTTTAGTCGTTTATTGAATTTCATGTTCCTTTTCAATTTACTTCGCTTTTTTTTTTTCTTTCCTCAAAGGTAGAATGAGAAAGAAATAGGTAAAATGTGAGAGTTTGAGTATGAGGGTAGGTATTTTAAAATAAACTTATTAAATTGAGGATAGTCAACATCTGTTAGGATACTATTTAATTATTTATAGTAATAAAAAACTAACTAACTAGTGTTGATAAACTATAAGGATTAAATTATAATTAACTTCTAAATTAAATAGATGTTTGGAAACCTTGATCATTTATACTTGTTAAATAATTAAAATTTACTAAACTAATATTTTAAAACTATACAGTGCATCCTACTCAGAGAATATAATAATAATAATAATAAGATATTAATAAGATACCAATTCACAAGCAATTATATTAATCAAGTCGAATATAATATGTTAAAAACATGATCATAATATTGGGATTCTCGAGATTTGGTGTGTGCTTGGTGTTATGGTATATAGTGATTTTTAAAAATATTTTTCAATTAAAAATATATCAGAATGATATTTTTTATTTTTAATATCAACATATTAAAATCATAAAAAAATATCTAAATTAATAATTTGATTTTTTTAAGTAAGAAAAAAATTTTAAAAATAAAAACTACTACAATACCAAACAAACACCTAATTTGAATGTAAATTCTACATATAGTCCATTGAATCCAAATTTCACCTGCATATATTTATCTTTTAACCTTAATTTGCAATATGTTATCTTTTTCTTCTTAATTTAAGGAGATTTGCATATCAATTTTTCTTCTTTTACAAGGGTTATCCAGTTTTATTCGATATGAAAAGGATGAGATTTCATTCGAAGACCTTACTCTTTTTATTCATACAAAAATATAAATTTATTGATCATTCGGGCGGTCGTTTAAATTTATCAGAACCCAACTCGCAAAGTAGAACCATCATATATATGATATTAGTTACAATTTTTCAACTTATCACCTTATAGAGAAGGTGCGCCTATTTATCAATAATTTTTATTTATTTTAATGACATGGATGCACACGTGTAGATATCATTTAATTACTAATCTGGAATAAATTATTGGATATATATCAAATTTGAAATAATTATTGACTGAATCATCCACTTATAAATTAAATCCGACGTATTAACGTTTTATTCGATATGGAACAAATGCTTTCGAATAAAAGCAGATGAAGAAAATACACACGTGTGGGGTAATATCTCGGTTGTTACTGTAATAATAGTTTTTTATTTAAATTATTTTTTATTTAAAAATATATTGAAATAATATTTTTTATTTTAAAAAAATTATTTTATTATTAATATATTAAAACAATATGAAAATATTTAAAAAAATTAATTTAGAACAAAAAAAATAAAAAAAAATCTCAATTTTTTCAAAAACTTTTTTTTTTTAAAAAAAAACAAACCGTCTCTAAATTTAACGATACATATTCAACAATGATTTGGAGTGCAGAACTTTTTCAAAAAAAATTCTGAAGTCTTGTGAAGCGTACTAAATCTAATCTGACAACTTGGTTTAATGAACATCATGATGAATTTATTATTGCTAATTTTTTTTAATCGTTCTGACTTTGAAGCCCTCTTTTCCCATTTCTAGGTGAGTGAGAGGGATGGTTTTGGTTGATACCCATGTACAGCTTAGCTTAGCCCTATAGGCACCAATCTTAACCTCTAAGCAAGGCTAGTTATGTTTGAAATTAGCACCACCTCCCCTGAAAAGTGTGAATTCTCTTAATTAATTGCTTGGAATGGCGTCAAGTAGGAGTGTTACAGTGATATCACTCAGATCGTTTGCTTGTCCATTTGTGTGAATGCGACATCATTGAAGCAGTTGACATCATGCCCATCAGCAGGCCTTTTAAGTTTTTTCACAGACTGGATCTCAAGTTCAGTATTGTGATTACTAGTATAATCATCAAATATTTATATGATTGTTAATTTTAAAATTTATAAGATTAATCAAGGTGTGTGTAAATTAACCTAGATATGTATGTTAATAATTTTTTTTTATTGACCATCAAAACTCTCTTTGCCATGTCGTGTAAGAAATTATTTTTATGATGAAGAAGTTTATTTTCCTTTTGTTTCAGACTCCTCGAACGCTTAGATTTTTGAATCCTTTCAA
Organism: Populus trichocarpa; assembly: GCF_000002775.5. NCBI lineage: Eukaryota > Viridiplantae > Streptophyta > Magnoliopsida > Malpighiales > Salicaceae > Populus > Populus trichocarpa. The sequence goes on along the minus strand of NC_037287.2, from coordinate 12,072,154 downwards.
ATATCTTACCTTAAACAATGTACCTAGAATTGATATTTATATGGTACGAGTTTGATTTATTTATAGATCTAACACTTTAGGTCCAACTATATATTGAATCCAAGTACATGTGAATCCAATAAAATGCTAGACTCAACACTTTTAAATTCAGTTATGTATTGAGTCCAATTACATATAAAATAAACATTTTTATTTTTAAAATTTAAAGCTCATTCTCTTATTTATTATAATTTTTTATTAAAAATCACTAACTTTATCATTGGAGGATATCTAAATCCCATTAAAATATATTGTGTTGCAGGTGTCAGGTCTTCTGTCACCAATTACCAACCTTGTGAATTTTGAAGAAGAGAATATTGACATGAACATGTGATTATTTTTTATCCAAACATTTAAAAAATCTTTTTTTTTCTGAGCATATTGGATTTTAGAACATCATTAATTGACAAGGTCTGTGGGATACTAATAAAAAAATCATCAATTGTTTTTTCCTGAATTGATTTTTGACATCCTTGATCGCTATTAATAATAGAAAATCAAGATACTTCTAGGATGAGACCTGTCACGGATCTCCATATGGTTGCTGGTATAATGTCTTAATTGTTCAATAATATTGATTTTATGTTTTTTATACTAATATTGATTTTATGTTTTTTTTTTACTATTATTTTCACTGTTTTTTTTAATTTAAATATAAATGCAAAATAGTTTAACGATAACAAGGAAGTGATTAAGATTCTAAATGAGTTTTTGGAAAAGTTTGGATTTTATTTCATGAATTGGATTAATTAAATTTTGTATGAGTTTTACACAACTATAGACAAAGCAATGATTTTAATAAAGAAGAACCGTATATTTATATAACCTGATTTTTTAAAAAAGTTTTAAAGTTAAAAATATAGTTTTTAATGAAAATATTTAAAAACTTATAGTCCAAACTGTAACTAGTTATTGCACTCTACAAGCACTCTACATTATCATCTCAAGTGGAAACATAGAAGAGGATTTGAGAAAAAGATTATCATGATTAGAGAAGGATTTAACTTGGATGCATGATAAACGGCTTAAAGATACTTTTATTGTTAAAAGAAGAATATTTTAAAATTAAATTGAATTATTGGAGTGGAAAAATAAATAAAAACTCTCACTTATTTATGAAAAAACCACATTAACAACATAGATAATTAAGATTCCGAATGGGTTTTGAAATGTGATTTCTTTTTATTTATTTATTTAACATAAAAGTAAATAAAAGTGATTTCAATGACAACCTAGATTAAATTTAACTTGAGGTTAAAAAAAAATCCTGAGAAATTTTATGGTGTTAAGAAAGTAATTAGTAATATTCTATTAGTTATTTTTCGGATCTATTTTTTTTAAAAAATATGTTCAAGTATGAAAGATAAATCCTAGATTAAAATATTTTTATCATTTTCGGTGAATCATGAATTTTAATTTTTTATCTTCTTTGTATTTGGTTTTTTCTTCGTAATAGGTTAAAGAACTAACTAATAAGATACTGTTAATTACTCCAAGCACAATAAAAATCCCCTACATGACTAAATGGTTTATTATTATTATTATTATTATTTATTTATTTGATCAAGTAGATTTAGGATTTAAACACAATTTCTTTTCTTATTAATTAGGTCCTGTAAATATAGGGTTGAAGATTATATCTTATTGTTCAGAAAAGATTTACATCTATGGTTTAGATCTTCAATCAATGAGACATGATAGAGCGACCAGATCTCCAATTGATATATGATAGCAGGAGATTTGTTTCCATGCTTGATTTCAAAAATTATGGTTCACCCATGCTGTAAAGCATTTTGTCATATTAATTTTTTTTGTCTCAACTTTTATTTTTCATGTTTTTTTATTTTATTTAAATGATGTAAACATATATAGTTAGTACCTTGATAGGGAGGAGCACGTGGCTGGTATAATGATCAAATCAATTAGCAACTCAAGTGCGCCGTCCGCCAAAAATATTAGCTGTTCAAATAATTGTTTTGCCTCCCGGCGGTGGTTGAACTTTGCTGGTCCCCGTTTCTGTGTAGAACCAATCACCGACCGTTTTTAGTTCGGTCCTGGATGAACCCTAACCCTAAAAAAAAAAGTAAAAAGAAAAGAGAGACAAGTCAGCCCGAGGGCCGAGCAATTAATGACATGAGCCTGTCATCCTTGAAGCCAAGCCATGCCAGCTACCCATGGCCAACTCTCCACCTCTCAACTGCTTTGCACCCGAATTCATTAGCATTCATGCCTTCGAGGTAGTTTCCACTTTCCATATCCCCTCCTTTTAATTGCAATGTCATTAATCTTACTAACCTGAAGCTCTGAGTTTCCTTATTCGCGCAAACATGATACTTAATTCATAATTCTACATGATTTTTCCTGCAAAATTCCTTGATGAATTGCCACAATAATTCATAATTCTACTGTAGACTACTCTCACTCCTCTCCCTTTCATTTTTGGGTTTAAGTTCACCACTTAATTCGTCATAGCTCGAATCTAACAAGGAAATCATTAACTTATGTAGCATTTTTAGTGACTCTCTTCTACTCGTATTAATCTATTACATGTTTTATGTATTATAATAACTGAACTTGTTCTGTACTGTTAAGAAGACACAAAATATAAAAAAAAAAGTTAAACAAGATATTTTTAGCACAATCTCAAGCCAAGGAAAAGAAAAAATGCATTTGGAAGAGTTATTGAAGTTGAAAAGTGCAAATTAATTCTAATTGCATTAGAAATCCAGCTTGAAAAATAAAATATCCTAGTAGGATTAGAATTGGATCAAAGTAAATTTATTAAACTAGACCCTGTATACTCTTTAGACCATAACTAGAATTATAGATGAATTTTTTTTACTATTCAAGTAGCTAAAAACTAAACATTTCAAGTTTTTTTTATCGATATATGGTAGGCCCAATAAATTTTCCAGATGAAAGAGAACAACATGTTTAATGTTAGGTCTAAAATCTACCAGCAGACTAGCTCGTCCTACCCAATATTTCCATGTTGGGATGATGATTTAACAACTTATTAATGATGTGGATAGGGCCCCCACATGATCATAAAATCTTTCTAGAAGGTCAAAGTGAATACACGAGTTATTAGAATCAAATTACTATAAAGAAACCTCAAAATAATCAGATTAAGAATTAGTTATTAACTAGAAAACTTCTCCACTTCCTCAACTCCATATATAACCAATCTTAATCTTTGAAAAAAGAGGGGATCATGTTTAGAACATAGAAGAATAAAAGGAGGGGTTTTATTATTTTTTCACTATTTTTTTTAATCTTAATCCCTTTTCTAAATTTGTGACAAGATCAGTTATCAATTTTAAGAGATTAATACTCTTTGATTTTAAATTATCATGAGGATTTGTGCTTAAAATTATTCTATATTTGATTGTAATACATGAATATCTTATGTTTTTTTATGATTAAATTTGATGATTGATGACTGAAATTCTATATGACGTGCAACATATATTTTTTATTTTAAATCCATTACTAGTTGCTAGTTTACGATGGACTCATAAATAATTAACTTGAGTAGCAGGAGTATCTAATTTTTAAATCCATGTTTGATTATTTGATACCTGAAAAACAAAAACCTTAATTAAATTAAGTCTTCATGCATGTTTAATTATCATGAATCAATCACACTCATCTTGATCTCAATGTTGTCACATAATTAAATCTTGCATGCTTAATGAAGGTTGCTATGCAATTAAAGTTAAGTAATGCACAAATTCTAAATTAACTAGAAAACAAGGATATGTAGAAAAATTTGTTGTTTTTCATGGTTGATTTTTTTATTATCTTAAACCATATTAGAAAACATATTTAGTAAAATGATTTATATTTAATTATCATTGATGAACACTTTTTTAGAATTGATGCTAAAACTTTCTTTTTTTTCTCTACATTTTATATTATGTTAATTTGCCTCTTATTTGTCATAATTTGTTTTTTTTTCTTAACTTTCAAAGTTGTTTTAGTTAATTTAGATCATAAACAAAACCTTAATTTTAGTTACTTTCAAAATTGATTTGTTTTTTTATTTAAACTTACATCTTTACTTGGTTTGCTTTAATTTAAACTTAAATAACATGTTTTAATTAAGTAATTAAATTATAATACTTGTATTTTGTATTTTTATGGAACGATAACTTTATTTTCTATGCTGCAAATAATTAATTTTAAAAATTTAAATTGGCTTTGAGGATTGATAGACTCCATGAAAGAATTCACTTGTGCTTAGTCATCAATTAATTTTAAAGCCACACCTACCAATTTATGGTGAGAAAATGGTATGCATAAAATAATTACTTCCATAAATAATTTCATTTTCTTTTTGTCTATAATATAGCTTGACAGCACATTGAAAGTTATAACTTGTTTATATGCGATGGAGTGTTCAATCTGCATCTGTTCTATAATACCAAAAAAGAAGAAGAAGCGTTATATTAGGATATAGTCTTTGAAATCTAGAGCTTGATCCATGAAATCTTATTATTTGAAAGTGATGCCTCACCGGTGGATCATCTAGGTTAGATTCTGAATGCAGTAAAATTATGAATGATGCAGTGACTTGAAACGTTCCTGGGATTTGTTCGATATCTCAAACCTTTTCACTGAGAAGAAGAACTTTCGATTTCAACGATTGTATATTGTGCTAGATGAAGGAATTCCCAGCTAGCCTATTAGTGATTATTTATTTATTTGCACTTGTTTGCTAGAAAGAGAGAATTAGGTTAAGTCTAAATCATAATTAAGTCCCTAACCCTAAAATTGCCCATGCGGACTAAATATTTTCTAGTCATAACTCCTAACATAGAAATTACTTCAAGTATAATTTAGACTTATTTGTTAGAGAACACGTGTGTGTATAATTAAAATTATCTTATGGGACATGATCAGCTGTCTCAACATTATCTTGAATATATATGTATATATATATATATAAAAGGTTTGATTGGTTATTAGATAATCCATTCGGAGTAAAAATAGAATGCTTAGCTGTAGAGTGGGCCCAAAATAAAAATGCCTCAGATTTGATGAAAACCTATTACTTTGGTTCAAGTTAACCTAAAGTGCACAAAAAAAAGTCGCATTTCATAATTCTATGTTTTGATTTGCAAGTTAATTAGACCGTAATTCGAATTGTGAACCTCAAAGTATGAAAAGAAAATACTTAAATTTTTTAATTTTGATGTTAAGAGATTGTATGATATTATGATAGTAATTGTTTTTTAAAATATTTTTCAATTAAAAATATATTAAATAATATATATTTTTTATATTAATATATTAAAACGACTTGAAAAAAAATTAATTTAAAATATTTTTTTAAAACATAAAAAAAGGTGCTCTGTGTAAAATAACAATGTGATGTTAATTACTTAATTACTTTTTTTTTTGTTTAATAAGGGTATCCGGGTTAGCTTGCGTGCACCTCGATTAATCCTACGAACCCTGAAGTTAACGACCATGTAAGTATCCAGTAGCCCTGATGTTTGTGGAACTCGAACTGGTGACCTCTAGGGAGCAAACTCAGGGCCTGACCAGTTGAGCTACATCCCTCAGGGTTTTTAATTACTTTCTCTTGGAATAAGTAATCACACGAATATGGGGTGTGTTAACGAACCAACTCAACCTAATAGCTTGAGCTGTTAGATGAGGTTCAAAGATATGATTTATATTATTATCTAACACACACCCTCAAGTGAAAGTCATTTGAGCTTGAAACTTACATAGACCCACATTATCTTGTGTTTAATTTTTATCAAAAAAATAAGAATGGTGAGATTCGAACTCGTAATCGCTTGATCATCAAGGCTCTAATATCATGTTAAAGAATCAACTCAACCTAATAATTTAAACTGTTAAGTGAGATTTTAAAATATAATTTATGTTATTTTCTATTTATCAGGATGAACTCCAGCAGATTGATAGAATAAATCCCGGACCGTGTTGCCGAAATTTGTCATGACTACTACAGTAATATCACAGCCAAGGGAGGAATGCTTACAAAATAGGTTTTTTTATACTACCAAAGAATTTGATCAAAATTTTCACATTAGATGTAGCTTCATCATGAAATATTACTTGGTGTGGCGGACAATCGATCATTCGCAGGAAATTGAAGCATCTACATGCTATCGCGTGAAAAAAGACGACAGCCTTCAATTATTAGTTAAAGGAGGACGTGGTTTTCTGACTTTTTTCCGAGTCACCTGGGTTTTTTTCTCTTTGCATTTCAAGTTCCTTGGCACATCTGTGCGCAAACTGCAAGCCAAAGAATTATTGTATGTTTTTGATATGTAGGGACCAAACCTAACTGATCGATCACTATGAATTGTTGAGCTAGCGCCAAACTTCTGCAGAGCTTTTACAATCCTAGTAATTTTTTTTTAATTTTTTTTGGTAATTCTTCCTATGAGATTTGATTACATGGTAGAGATTGAATTGAAGGAATTCAGTTTGGTTTATAGAAGCTAGCTATATAATATAGACACACAAAAAAATTATATCATTACATAATATATAGCAGTATTTATTTAAGTGATAATTACAAAAATAAAAACTCTGTGAATTTTGTGAATTTTGTTTTGTTTTTCATTTTCAATATAAATTTCAATAAGAAATTATAGTATGTTTCCTGAAATTTATACACGTACTAATACTTGATATTTTAAAAATTTAATAAAAAAATATCTGATTATTTACAAGTTTACTATTATATTTATTTTAATAACTAAAATGTCCATGGATTTTTTTTTATTTTTTTTATTTTCTTGAGTGATTTTAAGATGTTTTGAGGTTAATAGATGATTTCTAAGGATTATCGTGATGTTTTTAAAGTGTTTTTAGATAAAATATATAGAAAAAAGAATTTTTAGTCCAACCCTTCAGCATTGTATTGGCAAGATTCTAGACAACACCCTAAGCGACAAGTCGCTTGTCACTTCTGTGCCCTATCACTTAGTTATAAAAAAACAAAAAAAAAAAAATTGGATAACACATTTTTGGCTCCTAAAAAATAAAAATCAAGCGTGGGCCTCGGTGTTTTCTTAAGGTTAGGTGTGTGGGGATGACCCATTAACACATGACTTTTTTCTCTTTTATTATTTCTAACAAAATTTTAACTAAATTCTTAATTAATGCCCTCCCTATTTTTATGTATTTTTTATTTTGTATTACTTTTTTTTTATATTTAAATCTCAATTAATACCCTCTTTCTTATATTTTAAACTTTTTTGTTCATCTTTTTGAAATAGTACGTAGTTATTTTCTTTATAATTATTTTGTATTTTTATAATATTTCAAAAAGATTATTTTAATTTATCTTTTAAATTTGATATAAAAAAATATATATTTGCATGATGTATGTATCTATAAAAATAAAAATAATTTATTCTTGGTAAGAAAAAACAACCTCTAAGATAAAAAGTAAAAACATATAAATTAAAAAGAAGAAAAAACTGGAGTTAAATATTTTTATATTCATTTATCATTTGTTTTTACAAGAAAAATTAGTTTTTCATTTAAGTATTTAATTAGAATTAACAAATTTTTCATAGTTTATCTATTTATATATATTTTTAAAATTATTTTATTAAATATAAATAATATCTTTGTGTTTATTAATTAAAAAAATATAATACAATAAAAAACATTCGAACATGAACATATTACATTAAAAATTTATTGAAATTCTACTAGTAGCGTAGAAAACGTACTTGATAAAAAATAATCATGATATTTTATATATATAAATATATACACACTACTATCAATTATTTTTATTGTATTGAAAATTCTATTATTAGCGAAGCGCAGGTGATAAAAGTAGTTTGAAATAAATAACATGTTGAGCTAATTCCTAGAAATAATTAATCTCCAGAATCTTAAAAGACAGACTGTCTTCTCTGCGGTGCACATCATATCTACAACAGTCGTTCAGAGGAGAGTCGTCGTCCTCATTCCCCAGTATATATATAGTCAACCTTCCTTGTTAAACTTGCGCTAATAAATGAGCCATCTAACTTCTCACACTATCACCTCCCTTCATTATTAGTCTCCTTCACATCCACAAATTTAATTAATTCTACACCTTTAAGCCAAAATTTCACTTAATGTAACACCTAATTTATCAGGAACAGACTCTCCTTATATATATATATATATAGACACACACACAAACTATCATTACTATCATCTTTTCTTTCATTTCAGCCCAAAATGAGTTCACTTGCAGGCAACATTGAAGACACTGATGATGTGGAAAAGAAGAAGGAAGAGAAAAAGAAGCAACGCAAAGTTCCATTCTGGAAACTATTTGCTTTTGCTGATTTCTACGACTATGTGTTAATGGGGTTGGGATCTCTTGGTGCTTGTGTTCATGGAGCTTCAGTCCCTGTCTTCTTCATTTTCTTTGGAAAGTTGATAAATATCATTGGATTGGCTTATCTCTTTCCCAAAGAAGCTTCTCATAGAGTAGGCAAGGTTAGCTAAAAATTGTCCATTTTAATGCATGTAAACACGCACCGATTTCCTGGCGCCTCCCATCCTCTTCCTCTCCTTCTCTTGGTTCCTGATTTCTTCCTGAAACACACTTTACTCATTGCATGTATGGTCTTCTTGTTCATGTTTCAAACGAAGGCTGTCTTTGGGTTTTCCTCAAATTAATTATATGATGGTGTGTTCAGATATTCTAAAATATGATTTCTGACATCGATTAATTAATTACTACTATTTTAACTTCTGGTTTATACGTACTTATTTTTTATCTATTTATTTTCCTGCAGTACTCGTTGGATTTTGTATATCTCAGTGTGGTTATATTATTCGCATCGTGGATAGGTAATCACAAGTTTTTTAGTTTCTTCAATTAATCATTTGTTGCATGTGATGGTATAAAACAATGTGTGATTAATTCGTCTGTCAATTCCTCTAATCCTTTTCATCTCAGTGACTGTAATTTGTGAAGGTGGTTAGTTAAAATCTTAAAGTTCTTAATATTCTATCAAGGTAATTATAACTTTGATTATGTATATTTCAATATGAATAGAGGTGGCATGTTGGATGCATACTGGAGAAAGACAGGCAGCGAAGATGAGAATGGCCTATCTAAAATCAATGTTAAGTCAAGATATAAGTTTATTCGATACTGAAGCATCAACCGGAGAGGTCATAGCTGCCATTACAAGTGATATAATTGTCGTGCAAGATGCTATTTCTGAAAAGGTATTTTTTTTCTTTCTAATTTGGCTTTAAATGGCTAAGAATTCTCAGTCTTCTCACCTAACTTTCTTTTTTTTTCTTCGATCTGTTTGTAAAGGGTGTGTTATGGTGATTTAATTTGACCATGCATGATCACGACTTCACTAGTATTTGTTAAAAATAGTTTTTTTATTACAATTCTATTTGCAGTTGTCAATAAGTTCTGCCACCACGGTCGTTGAAACCCGTGACTTTTTTGGTTTCCTATCCTCGTATATATATCTTCCTAAGTTTTCTTTTTGCGGGGATCATGTGAATTGTGACATGGTCTATATCTTGCATGCAAGGACAATCTTATCTCGTTGTCCTGAATTTCCTCGGCGACGTGGAAGTTTAAAATTTAAGAGATTTTGTTTTGCCTTCCTTTTAATCACCCCCACAAGTTCATTTGGATGGGTTTCCGTGGTTCAGATCAAAAGGGATTTTGCAAATGATGTCTCTATACAGCAAACTAATTTTGAAAAAGAAAAGAGAAGAAAAGTATTCATGTAAACGATAAGGTTTTTATAAGACAGCTAGCAATATCCATTCTTGAGAAAAAAGAAGAAGAAAATCCACTGTCGACACAAAAAATAATAGTAGAATTTAATATGGATGAGTTTAATAACTGGGATTCAACTGTTAAAGTGTCAAAGCGGCGGGGCAAGAGAATCGGCCCGTATTCTCATGTGATCTGATTTCCAAGTTTGCTCCCGGCATGGTTTTTAATATTTGTCTCAGAACCAGAGTTTTAAATATATTGCCCCAGTAGTTGCATTTATTAATTTCTTGTGATGTGAAGAAGAAGAGAGAATAAATTTAGACAAATGGCATTTATAAGCCGGTTGGTTGTTGGATGTGTTTGGTCTTGGCTTTTACCTAGCTCTTTCCCATCTAGATCTGTAGTCCTGTCAAGTAAGAGATGGAATAATTAAAGCCTTCTGAAGTGCAGCAGTGTGTGTTCATATCAAGACATGGAGTAGAAACTTCGTCATAAATTCTCTTAGACGCTCAAATTTTAGAATTTGACAATCATACGTATTTAAATCAACAAGGAAATGGATTTAGATTTAAATCAACAAAATCAATTGAAGGCTTGAAACTAAATCTTCATCTTTTGTTTTTCAATAGGAGGCCTGATTGGCCATGGGTTACTCAATCAGGCACACCCCCTTCTGAGCCCCTCAATTCTCATCTCTACCCTCTCGGGGTTCGAGACCTCCTTGAGTAAATTAGAGGTTGTGCTTTTAGGGATGGAACTAGCTTGAAGAGGTGCTAAAAAACCAATAATAACTGAAGTTTGAACCATTGCAGAATGCACAAACCACATGATCCACAAGAGTAATTTTGATGAGAATTCCATATTTTGAAAGTTGACTTTCATTATTTGCTGGCTAATTTTCAAGAGAACGTATTTTTGTTGTCCCTGTCTTTTATAGTGAACTGCTTTAATGCCTCTGAATGTATTCTGCTACACTGATTATGCTGGCGTGTGAAACAAATTAGTAGGTAATTCTCCTTCATTTCTTTGAAATTTGAATTGTGGTGAATTATGCAGGTTGGGAACTTCATGCACTATATAAGCCGATTTCTCGGTGGATTTATAATCGGGTTTGTTAGGATATGGCAAATCAGTCTGGTGACGCTGTCTATAGTCCCTTTAATTGCACTTGCTGGTGGCATCTATGCTTATATAACAATCGGCCTTATTGCTAAAGTTCGTAAATCTTATGTCAAAGCAAGCCAAGTCGCTGAGGAGGTATCTCTTGTCATGCTAGGCCAAACAACGTTAACAAACTGATTTAAAATTAAGCCATCTGCATCAAACTCGACTGAAAAAATACTAAGTCATCATCTTCTCATTGTTTATGATATTGATTCAGGTAATTGGAAATGTTAGAACAGTACAAGCATTTACAGGGGAAGAGAAAGCAGTGAGGTCATATATAGAAGCTCTCAGGAAAACGTACAAGTATGGGAGGAAAGCAGGCCTGGCCAAGGGTCTTGGATTAGGAACCTTGCATTGTGTCCTTTTCCTATCATGGGCTTTGCTTGTATGGTACACTAGCATAGTTGTCCACAAGAATATTGCTAATGGTGGCGAATCTTTCACCACTATGCTCAATGTTGTTATTTCTGGCCTGTAAGAATTCTTTCTGATCTATCTTTGTGGCTTTCTATCATATTTCAGAGAAATCGAATCATTATAATATGTTTATTTTTGCTGTTGTGGATTAACATCATAATTAATATTCCATGAAGACCTCGAACTTCTTCACTGATGCAGATTCTTGAAGAAAACAAATTTCTTTCTAGTGTGCTTGACATGACATTTAGCCATCACATAGTTTTTGTATGACCTTTGCCATTTTTAATGGGATTAAATAGGGTTTTTCTCCAGGCGAATGCCCTTACTTATCCGTGTCCAGCCAAAATCGTGATTGAGGACACTAATTACTCAGGCTCATTTCTTTTCAGGTCACTGGGAATGGCTGCACCAGATATTTCATCATTTCTCCACGCCACAGCAGCAGCCTACCCTATTTTCGAGATGATAGAGAAGAACACGATGAGCAAAATCAGCTCAGAATCTGGTCGGAAGGTAGATAGAGTTGATGGCCACATTGAATTCAAAGATGTGTGTTTTCGGTACCCTTCTCGTCCTGATGTAACAATCTTCGATAAATTCTGCTTAGATATCCCTTCTGGGAAGATTGTAGCCCTTGTCGGAGGAAGTGGGTCTGGAAAGAGCACGGTAATATCTTTGATCGAAAGATTCTATGATCCTTTGTTTGGAAAGATACTGTTAGATGGGAATGATATTCGGGACCTTGACCTCAAGTGGCTTAGGCAGCAAATTGGGCTAGTTAATCAGGAGCCTGCTCTTTTTGCAACAAGCATCAGAGAGAACATTCTCTATGGGAAAGATGATGCCACCCTTGAGGAAATTACACGTGCTGCTAAACTTTCAGGAGCCATGTCTTTTATCAATAACCTCCCAGATAAATTTGAAACACAGGTACTAATTCAACAATTTACTCTCTTAACAATTCACGTCAATTGTGGTACACAAGAAACAAATTGCTTGTTGAAGTCCAGGACATACTAGGGAACTTTTTGAAAATCGCTTCAATCACAAACTATATATAAGAAACAGGATTTGAGGAATGATTTTCATGTGGAGAAATATTATTATGTACCTCCAGGTTGGGGAAAGAGGAATTCAATTATCAGGCGGGCAAAAGCAAAGGATTGCATTATCACGTGCTATCGTGAAAAATCCATCCATTCTTTTGCTAGATGAAGCTACAAGTGCACTGGATGCTGAATCTGAGAAAAGCGTGCAAGAGGCTATTGATCGTGCCATTGTTGGACGAACCACTGTAGTTGTGGCTCATCGGCTTTCTACAATCAGGAATGCAGATGTCATTGCTGTGGTTCAGGAAGGGAAGATAGTAGAAATCGGGAGCCATGAGGAGCTCATTTCAAACCCTCAAAGTACCTATGCTTCCCTCGTCCATCTCCAGGAGGCAGCTTCCTTGCAGCGTCATCCCTCACATGGTCCTACCTTAGGACGACCACTCAGGTATTCGTTTATGTTCTGAAAATATTTCATTAAAGATGAAATGCTAAAACTGTTCAATTTAAGTCTATTTATTTTGGTGATGAATATTTATGCATCATCAAGCAACAACTTAGAAAGTGGTTCCAATAATAAAGTTGCACAAACATTATTTTTAAAGTGCTATTTTTTTTTGGGGTGGATTGAATGGAAAATTTATGCTGACTAAAAAGGTACTGAGGTTACAAGTAATTAAACCATGCCCCTTCGAAATTTTAAGTTGTTGCTGAGAAATGACAACCATTTCTCACTATGGGTAAGTGAAAAGTCTTTACCAGTTGAATACTTCATACAGACTGCTAAAGTTTTCGATAATATCTGACCCAAAATTACTTGTTTCTGCCAAAAGACACTTGGTGGTGGAAACCATGAGTTGCTGAAGTGGTATATTGTATTGAGAATGATAGTGCCGTTTCGGTGATACAACAGAGGGAGCTTAAAATAGAATATGTGCAAGAAGTATCCTGATTTTATCTGTTATTTGTTAAGAAGCTGTATTTAGTAACTTCTCTCTTGATTACTTGAATAGCATGAAGTATTCTCGAGAATTATCCCACACAAGATCAAGCTTTGGAACAAGTTTTCATTCTGACAAGGATTCAGTTAGCCGGGTTGGTGGTGATGCTTTGGAGTCCACGAGGACAAAGAATGTTTCACTGAAAAGATTGTATTCAATGGTCGGCCCTGATTGGATTTATGGTGTACTTGGAACCATGGGTGCATTTATTGCCGGATCCGCAATGCCACTTTTTGCTCTTGGAGTCTCTCAAGCTCTTGTAGCCTACTACATGGACTGGGACACAACTCGCCATGAAGTCAAGAAGATTGCAATCCTGTTTTGTTGTGGTGCAGCAATTAGTGTTATTGTCTATGCCATTGAACATCTCTCTTTTGGAATCATGGGAGAGCGACTCACTCTTCGTGTCAGAGAAATGATGTTCTCTGGTAAATACTTGGTCTTATTTTCACCAGTTTTTCCTCACTGATAGCTTTCATTACATCATGCGAAGAAAACCTTATTTTTACATGTATCATTTCCCATAATTTATTTTCTTAGCAAATATTTGGAGAGCAGCTGTTCTAATAAATGCATAAAAAACTCAGAAAGTGTTCGAGAGAGGGCAGTTAGAATGAACTTTGTTTGAGAGAGTTTGATTTTTCTTGCATTAATCAATGTTTTCATCACAAACTCGATGCATCAGTGACTCACTGTGGTGTTCCATGCACTGGTAAAATATAGCACATGAAATGCTGAAGCGCTAACTAGTTTAGAATTTGAACTCTTGTACTCATTTTGACTGTTTTGCTGGCTCTGATTACAGCCATTTTGAAGAACGAGATTGGATGGTTTGATGATTTGAACAATACAAGTTCCATGCTCACATCACGTCTAGAGAGCGATGCAACTTTGTTACGAACTATAGTTGTTGATCGCTCAACCATTCTCTTGCAAAATGTTGGTTTGGTTGTCACCTCATTTATCATCGCCTTTACATTGAACTGGAGGATCACACTTGTTGTCATAGCCACATATCCGCTGATCATTAGTGGTCACATAAGCGAGGTTTCCCTGCTTTTCTGTACTTGTCTAGAGACGCCAACTTTCTGTTCAAAATCTAAGAATATTTTTTTTCCCTATATGTTCAGAAACTCTTTATGAAGGGCTATGGTGGCAACTTGAGTAAAGCATATCTAAAGGCTAACATGCTAGCTGGCGAGGCTGTGAGTAACATCCGCACTGTTGCTGCATTCTGTGCTGAAGAAAAGATACTTGACCTTTATGCCCGTGAGCTTGTCGAACCTTCCAAGAACTCATTCACTCGTGGTCAGATCGCCGGCATATTCTATGGCATATGCCAGTTCTTCATTTTCTCATCTTATGGGCTTGCTTTATGGTATGTTGTTTTATCTTCATCATTTGAACCTTTATTCTTTTAAAATGCAGATCATCAGATAGTGAATAACCAAATGGAATCAGAAATGTTTGATGTTCTTCTTTAAGAAAAAAAATAAATCAAAATCCCATTTATAAACACACCCGCTCTTTCCAGGGAGCAGGACAAAATTTGTTTTTCTAATTATATTGAAATTTATATCCAAGTCAGTTCTATTCAATTTGTTCTACATCACATACAAATCATGAATTACGGACCAATTTGGTGAACAAAGCAGGGACGTTCTTTTATCATGTTCATATAAAATGTACTTCTATGCATTGCAACGACAACATGCATATCTATACATATCTCAACTATAACGAGCAGCTAGGTACTAGCAACTCTACGCAAGAGTCAAACTTTAGAAAGTCCATTTAAGGAAAGTGTTAATGTCAGAGGCATGTGGTGAAGACAGATTAACTTAAAGGACTTCATTTTGGTACTTGCCACCAAAATGCCTGACACCAGAAAATTCATGCATTGCTCCTTTCAATGATGTTACTCTAAAGCGGCTATTGCCTCGATGTTTGAAGCAAATTGCAATGCTTGTTGTTGTTTGATGTTTTGCAGGTATGGTTCTGTTCTGATGGAGAAGGAGCTTGCTGGTTTTAAATCTATCATGAAGTCATTTATGGTTTTGATTGTAACTGCATTAGCCATGGGTGAAACTCTAGCATTGGCGCCAGATCTTCTGAAAGGGAACCATATGGCAGCATCTGTCTTTGAGATACTGGATCGCAAGACACAGGTAATGGGGGATGTAGGAGAAGAGTTGAAAAATGTGGAGGGTACAATAGAGTTAAGAGGTGTCCAATTTAGCTATCCTTCAAGACCTGATGCATTGATTTTCAAAGACTTTGATCTAAGAGTGCGTTCAGGCAAGAGTATGGCTTTAGTGGGACAAAGTGGTTCCGGTAAAAGCTCTGTCCTTTCTCTGATACTTCGTTTCTACGATCCAACAGCAGGAAAAGTGATGATTGATGGTGAGTTTCTTTGGACTCCACTTGCTATAACTGTGATAAAAAATTTCCAAACGGCCATTTTTTTTTTAATTCTTTCAATGGGTTAAAACTGCCACCAGTATTCACAATTTTGTTTTAAGTTCTTCTTGCAAGATCTTTTTCTAGCTAATAAATCATTTCTATAATTGACATCTTGTACCAAACACCAGTCCTCCACATTTTTCCATATGCTGCTGCCATCCGGTTAATTGTCTCCACACAATTTCTTAAAGCTGTCTGCCTGATTGACATCTTGTCGGAATTCCCACAGGCATAGATATCAAGGAACTCAAGGTGAAATCTCTTCGAAAGCACATAGGCCTAGTCCAACAAGAGCCAGCTCTCTTTGCCACATCAATCTATGAAAACATTTTATATGGAAAAGAAGGAGCCTCCGAAGCAGAAGTTATTGAAGCGGCTAAGCTTGCTAATGCTCACAGTTTCATTAGCTCTCTTCCTGAGGGTTACTCAACCAAAGTTGGTGAACGAGGGGTGCAATTATCAGGTGGCCAAAAGCAAAGAGTGGCCATTGCCCGAGCCGTCCTAAAAAATCCAGAAATCTTGCTACTTGATGAAGCCACTAGTGCTCTAGATGTGGAGTCCGAGCGTATTGTGCAGCAAGCTCTGGACAGATTGATGAGGAACCGAACAACAGTGGTAGTGGCACATAGGTTATCGACTATAAAGAATGCGGATCAAATATCAATTATACAAGAAGGAAAAATAATAGAGCAAGGGACTCATTCTAGTCTTGTTGAAAACAAAGACGGAGCATATTTCAAGCTGGTTCGTCTTCAGCAACAAGGAGGAGTTGAACAGAATCATTAACAATTGACAACAAGAACACAGATTACTACGACCATTTCTACAGGAGCTTTCTCCTCTGCTATATCATGTGCGGTTTTTCTTTTTCTCCTTCCGGGCCATCAGGATATGTATTAATTTTTGGGTTTGATGTATTGATCATTTTTTTTCCTATGTGAAAATAACAGTATATAATAATCACACATGTAAGAGAATGCTGTATACTAGAAAATGGTATTCCCCATTTATTTTTTTAAGTTTCTAATCATCTTTCCTCTGTTCTTTTTTCTGAGAAAGCGGGTGAGAAGAAACAAGAAAGCATACTTGAGCTTTTCAAATCATTAATTTTAATAATTGGAAAACGTAAAGATGATGAGTCCCAGTTGTATTCAAGAATTCAGGTTCTTGCTCCCAGATAACCAGGTGGTCGAAAATATTTTGGCATATTTCAGTCGAAGTGAACAACGATAGTATCGTTATAGATTTGTCTAGGACCTCTTGGCAAAGACGAGGCGTATTGGACATTTGAGCCGGCCTAGATCAGGATTACGAAATCAGTTTATAAGCCCTGTACATTCAAAATTACAAAATTCAACAGGCTCTAACTCTTTCGGACTTGGGTCTTTTCATTTTGATAGCAGCAACGTGTGATTTGTGTAGATAATGGGACTTGTGTAGAAGGATCACTAACATAAAGCTTGCATTATTATTATTATTATTATTATTATTATTATCTGTTCCTTTTTGCAGTAGTGGAGTGAGTGGTGCAATTATGCGACCATTTTCAACACTACATTCGGGCCTTAATGAAGAGGTTCATTTAGGAGAATTAAAAAGCAATGAGTAAATTTATTTCAACTTAATTTGTAACTCAATACTTTTACCCTTTTTTTTTAATATGTACTTATATTATGTGATTATTCATTTTGTTTCTCGCATTACTTGCTTTAAACTCTACAAAAATTAATCCTATGAATCACATAAAAAAAACATCCTAAGCATATCTCTATCATCGACTAGCAATGTTTTCTTCTTTCCATTAATAACTAGTGAAAAAATTTTAGAACTTCAAATATCCAAAGCTTACAGGTTGGATAGTTAATTAATATTTCTAACAATTTTATTTATTTTTATTAATAAAAGTGATTGTTAATTTGTATTTGATATTTAGGTGACCAAGATAATTTGTGATTAATACTTATAAAAATTTTTTTTAGTGAAAATAGGGACTTTTCGATACCTAAATAAATATTTTTTTAGAAAGAAAAGATATAATAATACACCTAAGACGCTTGAATATGACATAATTACCAGATTCAAAACACTTAAAATAAGGAAAGGAAAAATCTGGTATGACCCGAGCGACCCAGTTAAAAACTCGGTTGCAAGTTGCAACCCGTTGACTTTTATTTTTTTAATTTTACTAAAATAATGTTGTTTTGATTTTTAAAAAAAAAATTAACCTGAATAACCCGATTAAAACTCAAAACCCGAGTTTTAAACCGGGCTGGCCACCGGACCAAGTCTAAAAACTATGCTAGTAGGAATCAAAGGTCCAAACGGTCTAAAACCCAACCGAAAGTCTTAACACTTTGGTCACAGAAAACAAAGGTGGGGGTGGTGACTGGTGACCACCTTCCATTTACAGCTTCAAACATCTCAATTTCCTCTTCATCTCATCAGTCTCACGTCAATCCCACCATGGCAACAACATCAACAACAGCAACCTGTCAGCTTTCATGTTTCTCTTCTCTCAACCGCAGATTAAATCATCTACACCGTCGATCCATTCTCTCTCTTCCGCAGTCTCCTCGCTACAAGGTACCAAAAAAACCCAATCTTTTTTACTTTCTTTTGATACAATAAACTGATAGATTTTCATAATTACAGTCATGGGTGGTTGTGAGTAACGAAGGACATAATAATGGAGCACACTCTTTGACTTCAAATATCAAAACAAGTAGTACCGATCATAACTATACAGCTCCTGAGGAAGATAAGGGAATCAGTGATCCAGTAAAGGGAGTATATGGGTCAGCGAAAATTCATGACTTTTGTTTTGGGATTCCTTTTGGTGAGTTTTTGTTTTTTCCATTTGGGATTTGAAAATTTTGAATTTTAAGTGTTTGGTTTGTTTTTGGGAAGATACTGATGCAGCTTTTGGCAAATGTGTTTTTTTTTTTTTCCAGGTGGGATTGTTTTAAGTGGGGGGCTCATTGGTTTTGTGTTCTCAAAAAATGCTGTATCTTTAGGTACTGGTGTGTTGTATGGAGGTGCTTTGCTAGCACTCAGTACCTTCAGTTTGAAGATTTGGAGGCAAGGGAAATCAAGCTTTCCATTTGTACTTGGACAAGCTGGTAATTGAAGCATACACTTTACAATATTATCATGCTGTTTCTTTAAATTTCTGCAGTGGGTTGTTTTTAGTTTCAGCTAGCTGGCCTTTTTATTGAAGCAAAAATTTTAGTAGGAGAAAACATATATAGAAGCTTAAAGCTAGAAAATGGTTGCTCCGGCCCTTGCTAGAGGGCATTAACATGCATTTGTGGGAGACTGTGTTCAGTTAATGAAGATGGTATTTGGTTTATAGCCACTATAGGATTGGTGGAGATTTTGAACTCATATCTTGCGTGATGAATAAATTAGCAGTACAACTTAGAATACGGGTTTGCTTTTTAGGCTAATCCATTTGATGATCAACCAAATTAGGTGATGAATTTTATGCCTAGGCTTGGCGAGGAAGCAAGCTTGCATCACAAATGAATGATACTTTGATAGGATTGAATTCAACTATTCCTCAATATGTTTACCCCCCCCCCCCCCCCCCCCCCCATGTTCTTCAACTCTTACCCTGCCATCAATGTTTAGTAAAAGACAAATGGTGATGATCTAAAAAATTTCAGTTTGCAGCTCATTAGCACCTTGGGAAGGTCATTAAGCTCATCCTGCAAACAAATGTGAATTGTGAAACCTTAGTGGTGTTAACCACCTGAAGGTCCTAAAAGTTGATAAATTTATTGCCTTATTGGATTTTACAGAAGATTAAGAGGTTTATCGTATTTTGTTTCTTTCTAATCTTAATTTGCAGTACTCGCAGCAGCCCTTTGCTGGAACAACTTTCGGGCTTACTCATTGGTTAGTAGCCAAATCAGTATTAAATTCTCGTGATTGATTAGTTTTTTTTTTCTTCCCTTTTTTTCTTTTCTAACTTCATTATTTTGTGAGATGCAGACAAAGAAGCTAATTCCAACAGGATTTTTTGCCGTCATTAGGTACTTCATAATTGGTTACTAAACCGTTTTATTTATTAAATTATCCGGTCTCCTTTTTGACACTTCAAACTTATGCATTTTCCCCCTTTATTTATTACAGTGCTGCAATGCTGTGCTTTTATTCATATGTAATGATATCTGGAGGAAACCCACCACCAAAGAAGTTGCAGTCATCTGCTAGTGTCAGTTCATAACAAAAAACTGAAAAGATCAGGAAAGGGTGAGGGATAGTTTTTTATAAAAGGGCCATTTATTTAATGTGTACTACAAGTTGATCTAGCATGCATTTTCTCGTATAAGGCAGTGTTGCTTAGGTCACAAGTCTGCGAGTAACAATTTCTTAATAGCAATAATGTTTCATTGGACAGAATAAGTTAGTCAGTTTATGAATATTGGAATGGGACTCCAAATTATGTTGTAAAAAGATGAGATTTTATCACCTTGCTATGCATTTCCATATTTCAAGATGCCCAAATTCTGGAGTATCTGGGTTTGCCTATTATTTTTTCCATCTATGATCAAGCTAACAACTTAGATGAGGATGTAATATGAACACAAAGAACTATTTCTGCAGTGCTTTTTCTGTTGCAGTTGTCCTGCGCATATGATTTCTTATAATTCATATCTATGCACCTGAGTCTTGTTGTTCTCCATTTTCCATGATTTTTCTCCGCTTGATACATTCTTTTGCACCTAATTGGAAACGAATGCATAAGCACTATTCAATTCTCTGTAGGAGAGCTAAGGATTTCTGAATTGATGTGAAGTAAGTGTTTTGGTCATGTTACAAGTGCGCAAATGCATGACTTTATGGTACTTGAACCTGGTGCATAGATTGTATCATTGTAGTGCTGATTTTACTTCTTGAATTTTTTTTCTTCCTGGTTATTCTGTCACTTTTTAGTTCAATCATTTTCTGAAATTTTGGTGTGCAGTGAAAGTTGACACTCTAGTCACTTGCATGATCAATACTATCTCTTTTGTTTGTGCCATTTCATGGGTCTATTGATATTGGCAATTCTTTTGGTGCTAGAATGGTTTCGATGGGTTACATGAGATTGTTGATGATACTTGGGATGGAAATGTAGGTGGAGAGAGTATATTATAGGGCGGTGAGCTTGAAATTCCTTTTCCTTTTATATTCATCACCCAGACCCACCCTGCTTATTCTTCAATTTTTTTGATAAACTGGAGCAGACTGCTTGATGCCATTGTTCTACTGTTTCTCTTATATTGATTTGATTCTCATGGTACAGAGAAAAGGGAATACCAACGGATTTTTATTGCTAGTAACTTGTATAATTGTTGGGTGTGGATAGCATGATTGTTACTGACAGTGCTGATGATCCATCGGGGTATGGATTGCCTAATATTTACGTTCATGCTTCAAAAAGCGGTTTGGAAAGACAAAATAGTGGAAGACATTGAAAAAAAAATAGAGGCCCTAGTGTGATACCCCATTTTATGTTCTGTAGACCTGTAGTTGAGAGGATTTTTTTTTTTGTTACAGTGGAAACAAAGAAAAAAAAGACTAAACTACTCTAGGGAAGCTAATTCCCATGATATCTGCTAGAAGAAGCTGTTGCAAGCCTTGAGGAGGCTCATCCCAGATCATCAAACCATTGTCGCAGGAAGTTGCAAGCTTTGCCATAAAATCAGCACAAAAATTAGCCTCTCTTAATGTAGTTGAGAGGAACTGGACGCTCATATAAGCTGCTGGATGAATTTGTATATTAGGGTTCTCTTCCATTTCTCTAAGTCGGTTGTCTGCCATTGATGTGCCTTTTAAACTTGTGTTTTCCTTGGTAAGTGGCGATGATGGGCTTGACACAGTTTAAGTTTAATAAGAGGGCCATGGTTATTGTGCAAGACATGGTAGGTAACACTTGTACACAAAAACTAGCATACTAGTATTGGCATGCATATAATTGGGAGCTTAAACAATGGACTCGTATATCTGTAACCAAATAAATTCAAGCTTGATGGTAATTGAAACAAAAAATTTAGAGTTCATCTGTGCATGTAATTGGGGTGCTTTGAAAGGTTGCAAGGTCTCAAAAGAAAAACTCCAAGAGCTGTGAAGTGGTAGTGTAGAAAATGTTGCATGAAGAGTGCCTCTACGTTTTCGCAGAACTCTACAATCCGGTAGGCTGTCAATGGATCAGTGGAGGCCTTTCCTATTTGCTTTTACGCATCCTTGACCCCGTAGAATCTTGCTTATTATCACTGTCATCCCTCTTTTGTGCCAAGTGAATGATGAGATGTTAGTCTTGAATTTGAAATTCTAAAAGCAAAAGATATTGGGTTCTCTATTCCTAAAAGTGGAACCACAAGCTTTAGGAAATGCACATTATAGAGCTGCCAGTGTTTTCCCCCCCTCTGATAGAAAAGTTGCTGAAGCCCTGGCCAAGAATCACTATTGATCTGTTGATGGTTTCTCTGAAAAATCAGGAATCGTAGACGTTTAACCTCCTTGGAGCCTGTGGACCTCGATTCAAGCCTCTCCATGCATCGACATACAGCATGAATTATGGCTAATAGGCTTAGTACCTGTTTAATTCTGCCTTCTATTCATCACATCACCTTTCAAAGTGAATGAGCATTGGGTTGTGCCTTAAAATATCAGGAAAACATTTAGGTGCCGATTGGAAACACAATCCAAATTTGTATTTTATAAAAATTTAAATTTTTTATTTAAAATTAATATTTTATGTTTTTGGATTTTTTTGATATGCTAATATTAAAAATAATTATATTAATTTAAAGTATTTCCGAGTGAAAATCATTTAAAAAAAAACTATTATTTTGTTGAGTATTTTAGGGAGAATAAATAACTTATTCTAATGAAGTGCAGGTAAAGAAATAGAATCACTAGCAATTTCATAGCTACAAAACAAAGCCAGTCAATAGTTTCTTGTCCCAAAGAATTTTCATATGATTGAAAATTAGTACTATTAAAGCTTAATTGGTCCAGTCCTCACGGCTGACACCGATGGATTTTGGCTTGCATAATACAATCACCTGTGCTGTTGTTTTCTTATATTATATGCATGTTAAATCTCAATTCATTCAAACTTGATGGTTGTAGGAACGAGGCAAGTTCGTATTCAAAAAGTTAAAAGGAGTTGTTTTATTTGGTGTGTGGGTGGTCAACCATGCAATGAACACATTGCTAGAGTTTGTTGGAGAGCTGAA
Organism: Populus trichocarpa; assembly: GCF_000002775.5. Taxonomy (NCBI): domain Eukaryota; kingdom Viridiplantae; phylum Streptophyta; class Magnoliopsida; order Malpighiales; family Salicaceae; genus Populus; species Populus trichocarpa. Next base: position 12,049,035 of record NC_037287.2, on the reverse strand, counting down.
TATATAATAGCTGCCGTTGAATAATTCTTCAAGTACGGAACTAAGAACTTCAGAGGATGAGAATATTGAACTTCAGAGGATGAGAAAACATTATTAATGAGGATTTGCGAAATTGCGATCATATGATGAGAGCACGACGACTGCACGAGGATACAGTAGAGTTTTTGAAAATCATAGGAAAGCAGCCCAAACAATTCTTGGGAAATAATATTGCATCATGTAACATTCTGGTATTCAGGTTCAAATTAAAAAAAAAAATCATTCTATCATCCATAGAAAGAGATTCTAGTTACCTTACAAAATGCCCAGATAGCTTCTTCTTTTTTCTTAGCGCTTTCTATTTTGCTGAATAATGCCCAGATAGCTACGAGATTTCATCATCACTGCTTTGTTTTTGAAAACTTAAGTTACCTTACAAAATAAATAACTAGTGTTTCTTGGGTGATTAGCGAGAAAAGGGTATTTCTTTGGAACTTTGGTAGTTGATTATACAAACAGATGCGGCCTAGCAAATTGGAACTCTTGCAAAAACTTGCAGGTTTGAATATATATAGATGTGTAAAATGTTGATGATAAAGAAGAATTAGAGCTGCCTTCGAAGTTCAAGAGATTAGTTGAGGGTAAGAATAAGAGTTATTCAGTTTAAGTCTCGTATTCGAGTATCCAGACTATTGCTTTTTGAAAAGGTGGCATATTATTTACATCAGATGATATATATTATGTCAAGGGAACCAAACTAGCAGTCGTGGCTGCGCGGTTTCCACCAGTTCTAGCACTAAGCCGAGACCTACAGTAACAAGGAAACCTGCACCATAAGCTCTTTTCTTCAGCCAAGAGATTGGCTCTATGTTATGGCTCAATCACTTTCACCCATTCTCTTCGTGAGACTAATCACATGGCAGATCACCTGGCTAAACAAGGAGTGCGCAGAACAAGTACAGGTTAATTAGTTGCCAACCTTAGCTTTCCTGTTGTATATATACTTCTTCTGAATGTGTTCTACTCTTTTAGTTGTGTAACTCATACATGTACCACAGCTTTTTGCGTGAGTGTGTAAAGGAAGCAAATACAGAACCCTATAATTTGAACAGTTTCTTTGTCTTCTCTGCATTTTTTCAGCTTCTTTGTCTCTGGTTTTGCTTCTTCTTCTTTTTATTCAAGAACTTAGGTTATAATATTTTGTAAAGAGATATTAAGTCTAATTATTCTTTTAATTCGTGGACTTAAAAAAAATGCATCTTTTAAAGTTGTTGAAATTTTAGAAGACTATTCATAAGAAAATCATTTATACTAAATGACAAGCAATTTAATCTTAAAGGACAAAGGGCCAATCCTTAACAACATTTTTCTTTCTTCAACAAGTACATTATATCTGCTCTAGTCTTAGTTTAATATTTGAAGTATAATATGTTTTTTGTATTTGTTGTTATACATGCTAGAATCTTGTTTGATTTAATTATAACTTTGAATATTTTATCATATGCTTAATATGCATATGGAAATTATTTTAATTCAATTTCAAGATTATGTAATCTTACATACAGTTTAATTTTAGTTTTAATTGGTATTATATTTTTTTAGTTTAACAAAACAAACTTAAACTAAACAAATGTTATCTACAAGGTTGTTCTCTCTGTGTGTGTGTGTGTGTAAACACAGAATTAGCTAATTAAACAAGGAATGTCACGACTTTTCCTTCTTGTAGGCACTCCTGCTTCATTCAAATTACCTTGAGGATTTTTGGTCCCCCACTATGAAAGTCAGACTTATTTCTTTCTTTTTTGTAAGAAGAGTCCAATTATTTGTTACAACATTATATATATTTTATTAGGTTAGTTATTTACTCCTGTTACAAGCCATTGACTGTGCAGACAAAAGGATTACCAACCGTTAACTACCAAAGACAAGGAGTTACTCTACCTAATTAAGCCATGTATGCCCGATAGCTAGCTAGCTTTTGTAGCATTTTAAGATCATACACTCATGGGATGAATATAGAAAAATTAATTAATACTTAACATAAAAATAAACAACCGTACGTCCCATAATTAATTAAATTAACTTTTCACTACAATTTATATGATAACATTCTAAAAATTACAAATAATATTGACAACGTACGAATATATTTTATGAATTCTCTTTCATTCAGGAAATTTAATTAAAAAAATAAAAATTACTGATGATAAAAAAAAATCACAATATCAATTATTAATAATATATTGCTTCAATTTTGTCTTTGAAATGTGTCTTCCTCATAAGCAAGCAACGTTTTAGCAAAAATCCCAACCACGTTCCCAAATGTATATGTACTCACTAGCTCACTTGGGCCTTCAAGATGTGAGAAATCTCTGGAAGAAGAACGGTGGTGGCACTTCATTGTCAAATTAAGTGGTGGTATAATCAGTTTTACATGCTATCAATTAAGTTGATGAACTGAATATTTGTGAATGAATTACATAATAAATATTAATGTAATTATAAGTTAATAATTAAACAAAAAACAATCCCATCTCCTTGCTTATTCGGTGATTACTTTAAGGATTTGTTTTTTTTTATATATATATAAAAGAATCATCTTCATTTAGAAATGTAAATTATAAAATAAGATTAAAGAATAATTTTATATTATTTTTTAACAATTTTATATAATACAAGAAGAATTGTATACCTGGTGAGAGATTTTCAAATGGGAAAGATCTCTGCTGATCGTTGTTCAATCTCAATATTTTAAATTTTACCGTTAATAACAATGATGATAGCTGCTGTATATAATTTATAAATATTCGAATTGACCATTTACTAAACAAATACATCCTCGTTTTCAACAACTATGTTATGTAAGATGTTTCGTAGAAGTTTGTTTTTCCCTTTCTCTTTTCCTACGTTGTCCTCCTTGTGTGGATCTATGAGCCAGGTTTTGTTTTTTTTTTTCAAGTGTTTACTTGTATATTTCCTTATCAATTATTTTCTTCTAGCAGTCATTAATTGTTTTTCCTAGACTTTGCTTGTCTTTGAGGACAATGATGCAATAGAGATTGACAAATTGTTAGCACATGTCAGTTTCTCATCATTGTTATTGTCATCTTTGCGATGATGATCAGTATAAAGAAATATTTTTTCGTGTAAATAGAATGAAGGTGAGAAAAAAAAAAACTAAGATTGCAAAGTTGAGGTGTAATATACAATAAAAAAAAATTAAACTAAAGATTAAGCTAAATTGGATTAGACTAGAAGATTGTAGATTTGAGTTTTAGAAAACAATACAATTTACATGAACAGATAAGTTTCAAAAATTAACATGAGTAAAATAACAGGAGTTTATTTGATTTTCCGATCATAATTGTTTTTAAAAATATATTTTTATTTGAAAATATATTAAAATAATATTTTTTTATTTTTTAAAATTTATTTTAATATCAATTAATCAAAATAATCTAAAAAAACATTAAAAAAAAAATTCAACAGCCAAAAGAGACTACGAATGAAGCATTGCAGCAGCCAATAGTACCATGGAACCGTGCATATTGCAAATGGGAGGGACTATAAATATATAATTACAGGATATATGCACTTTAAGAAAAGATTTCATACTCTTATTAATTGCAGGATTAAACATGCCGGCATATATATATGCACCTTTTTTCAAAAAAAAAAAAAAACTTACATAGCAAAAAAATAAGCTTTTAGATAAATAAGTTTAAAACTAATCCTATTATGGGGTAAAATCTTGAAAAAGAAGTAGCCAGTATATATATATATATATATATATATATATATATATATATATATATATATATATATATATATGTGAGAGCCTTGAGTGTTGATATAATTAGACATGTCAGCGGAGTACTAAATTATTATATGATGCTACTACTGTGTTTATAACCTTCCAGAAAATTAAAGCTCACTCTTGTGTTTACGTATTGGAATTAAGAAATATGTAGCAAATCGAATATATGTATTAATTTCCTTCAACATGATTTGAATTAATCCCTGATGGGATTTCTCAATGCGCTATATGTTGACCAAAATACCTAATGTCGGCCGAGTGCTCCGAGTGAAGGCAACGTACGTGTCTACGTGAGGTCATTTTGGTGCTCATTGGGTTAGCAACGAAGCTTTACAGAAACTGAGAAAATTAACTTGTGGCTGTACATTAATATCAATTAATTCTTTTTCTTTTTACTGAATTATTAATTAATCCTTTTGAAATTAATGCAAAACAATAGTAAATATTGCCAAAGTAAATTGTTTAATTAGTTATATAGGGCTATTTTAAACATAAGTAGTGGATATCTTGAATTTGAATCGAAACTGAAACTTTCAGGTAAAAGTGAAGGGGGGAGGTTGGCGTCGAGTGAGTCAATACGGACACCTTCGGCTGGGCAAATGAATGTCGGCTGATCAACACCATGCAATTTTATTCTTCTTCTTCTTCTTTTTATTTGGGTGAAATTATCAACCTTGCGTTGGCAGCATTACAAGGGCAGTTGGAGACTAATTATATTTTGTATTTCCAGACAGGGGACCTAAAGCTTCAAAGGATGAAAGAACTGCCAAATATGCTGACCAATAAGATGATGCATCAAGAATATTATAAGCAAATAATTAATTAAATACCTCAATAATCCTAGTTAGTAGCTTTAGTGGAATATTAATTAGCTATTAATTAATTTGATGCCCGCAGCCACCCAATAAACATTTACTATATGAGTAAAATAATAATTTGGATATTAGAATGATAAAGCATATATATTACATAATATATATCAATTTCTAGAAGATTGTGTCAAACAAAGAAATAATGATATTTCAAAAACTGTGTAAAGAATAGCAAATAAAAAATAATTGCTTAATAACTCTTTAATATTGATCAAATTTTATTCAAATTATTAAAATCAGTTTTATATATTATTATTCATAATCCAATTATTTATATTACTACAGAAAAAAAAACTCTAATCTTATTTTAATCATTTGATTTTACAAGAAACTTTTAATTTAGAATATTTAAAGATAAATGAATGAATGATTGAAAGAAAAAAAAAACTAATTGAATCAGTAGCTAGGAAGTTTTGTTTGAATGAGAATTTCTAGATTAATCAACTCAATAAGATCGTTTTTTTTTTTCTTTTGGCTTGAAGATTTTCTGAGTTTATTATTAGCTGTTAACTTCAACAAAGAGTCTACATGTTAGGTCAAGGTTTTGCTAAAATAAAGGTAAAATGCAAGTTAAGAAAACTGATCAAGCATTTTCCACAAAATTAAATTTTCCTTGTGCGTAGACATTTTATTCCAAGAAGAAATCAATGCTGGAGTATACCCAAAAGTAAATCAACATTTCCAGGAAAAATCTTGTGCTCGAGGACTACTTGCTTTGCCATTTTATGGACAGTCCAAATTTTATATATATATATATATATATATATATATAACACCCCGCCCGGCCCCCAACATGTTTATTTCTCGATTATGATCATGTCCTTCCAAATTTGCGCCTTGCCTTCAATTACATAAAAGAGATGTTCTTTTTAATTAATGGAAGTTAAAAGCTGCTAATGAACATCCGCTTGAAATCTAATCGCGTTAGGTTTGAATATCAAAAATTTAGAACTATCGGATAATGGGTCATATATAATTAATAATGATTTGAGATCTATTTAAGATCATATATAAATAATAACATCATACTCATTATTATTTCTATTTAATTTTATATAGTTCAACAAGCATCCCGTTGTAAGAAAAAAAAATTCAAGAGGCCAGCGGGCTCCTATTGAAAAAATTTGAAAACTTCTTTTTTTTGCTTTAAATTAATATATTTTTTGGTGTTTTTAGATCATTTTGATGCGCTAATGTCAAAAGTAATTTTAAAAAAATAAAAAAAATATTATTTTGATACATCTCCAAGTAAAAAACACTTTAAAAAACAACCACAACCACATTTCCAAACATATCTAAATCTAATTTTTTCTATGCTTTTATCTCCAAACACTCAAAAGTCATCCCACAAGCATTATAACCCATTTTTAACTTCAAAGCACACCTTAATTATCTTTAAAAAAATCAAATTCAAATTCAAATACTCTATTATGTTTTTCAAATTTCAATTTCTTCGTCAACCCAAATGCAAAGGCATAAGAACAACGATTTTTATAGCTAAAAAAAAGTTAAACGAAAGCTTTCTCTCTCTTCAATGGTCTTGTCTCTATCTAGCATTAGGGACTTAACTGATCACCTAATTATCATAAAAGGATCAGCATAAATTGAGGAGAAATTTTATGGGTCCACTTTCCGAAAATTCATATTAATATTTTCACATGACATTTGCAGTACCTAATCTTTGATGATTTTATTACCTTTATAGTTGCTTATCGGTTTCTCCTTGTTGAATAATACCTAGATGTTCATTATGAGATCGACCTCCCCCTATTTTCCTTGATTTTATACCATACTAATAAAAGAATGAAAACGACCTTTATCGTTTCAAGTACGTCTCTCATGCATCTATATAAGCACCGATATGTCTCATAAAAACAGAAGTCATAGCACCTTAAAGCTTGTCTGGTATATATTTCAGACATCTCAATCCACAACTTCTCCAATTAATCTTGTTTTGGTTTATTTCTATTAAACTTGTCTTGACAGAATGGTTAGATCTCCATGCAGCCCCGGCGCCAGTGCCTTGAAGAAAGGGCCATGGACGCCGGACGAGGATGAGAAGCTAATTGATTATATTAAGAGAAATGGTCATGAAAATTGGAAAGCACTCCCTATGCTTGCAGGGTTGAATAGATGTGGGAAGAGCTGCCGATTGAGGTGGACAAATTATCTGAGGCCTGATATCAAGAGAGGGAAATTTTCTGAGGAAGAAGAACGAGTCATCGTCAACCTTCATTCTGCTCTTGGAAACAAGTATGCAGTTCTTCCTTTTCCTTTTCAGCTAGCATACGTATTTGTGCTATCAGTATTTGTCCTTATTTCCATTTACTTGAACATGCAGGTGGTCAAGGATTGCTAACCATCTTCCCGGACGGACTGACAATGAAATAAAAAACTTTTGGAATACTCACATAAGAAAGAAGCTTCTTCAAATGGGGATTGACCCCAATACTCACAAGCCAAGGACTGATCTAAGTCATTTTTTGAATCTCTCTCAATTGCTTGGTGCAGCACAATTTGGCAACATTGCAAGTCCATGGAACAATTTTCTAAAGTTACAGGCAGAAGCCACTCAATTAGCCAATATCCAGTTGTTGCGGAATCTGTTACAGATGATGAATACAAACACACTAACAAATATTGAGAGCAACAGTCTGTTAGGATCCCAAAATCCTCACCAGTTTAGAGGACTAGTCAATGGGACAACCATCTCCAATACCAATGAACCTACCACAATATCTCAGGATCTTGTTAACCCACCTGTAACTCCTCAAGTTCACAATGACTTCCAAGCTATCTCAAAGTTGTGGGCAAGCTGTGAAGGTGGATTCGGCCCTGAAGGCCTTAACATCAACGGTGACACCTTGAGTAGTTCCTATGGTATTCAAACAGAACAAAATCCACTTCCTGCATTGGTTTCAGCCTCAACTTCCCCTGTTACTTCCATCGATTACCAAACAGAACGCAAGGGTGACCCATCAAACTACTCCACTGGCACGCCTACCTCCACTATCTTTGAGGCCTGGGAGAAGCTGATCGATGATGACAACTATAGCTCCTACTGGAATGATATTCTGGAGTAGGTACTTAGTTTTTCGTTGCATTTATTCATTTCGATATCATTCCTTCTTCTTAATTTTGCATTTAAATTTTTCAAAAAGTTACATCCTTCATTCGCTTTTTATGTTCATCATCTCTATTTGCAAGAAACTTAACATCTTTTTTCTGTTGTTTGCAGTTTGGCACCATCATGATCACATAACTCCTGGTGAAACACTCTTTCAACAAGCATCGATACATGCTAGCTCTTGGTGCAGCAAACACAATTCGTTCATTTAAAATCTTATGGAACACGATCATTTTTCTTGTTTTACGTGTAGAGTCCGTTCGGGAAAGATTGAACTATACTTTTCTACAAATTGGATACAACCATATTTTTCCAAATATTTGAAACTGCCTATTTTTACCTGTAGCTGCAAGTTCCTTTTAGAGCAATATTTTTCCTTGAAAGAATCTAAAGCATGAATATAATATTTTCATCATAATTCTGCTGTAGCTAGCGAACTCTTGTACTAACAGGTTTCTGAACATTAAATGACTGATGTCCCTCAGAAAGATTGAGTGGATGAAACTAACTGATATTTTTCTTTACATCTGTGGGACAAACATCAACGTTATTCTTAAAACCCTAAAAATGGGTCCAAGTGAGATAAGTTTTTGACCTACGCATATATAATTTGCATGCCATGTCAAAGTCGATAATGTCACTCCCATTTCAAAATTATTTGAGGACATTAGTGTTGTTTCTTGTGGTCTTCCTGTGTAAAATCAAAAGATTAATTAAATAAGAAAAATCATCATCCTTGCTAATATAAAAGATCAACTGGATGGTAGTGTATGTATCGTCTCTAAAAGTCAGGTTTTCGTTGCCTTGTTACTTTTTAGGTGAGATTATTTACGTCCAATACAAGTAATTGACTGTAGCAAAATACCATTACCAACCTAACCGCCCAAAGCTGAGTTCCATTTTGCTTGAGCAGAAGATGAAGCCTGGAGATAATGAATTAGGTAAACATAAAAATTCGCATTACATAATTGTCACGAAAAAGTTCTAGAATTATTACAATTTGATTTATCGATTGCATTAACATCTTTGTCACATAGAACCACAATTTATGAAAAGATTACCAAGAAGGAAAAGTCCAAAATTAAAAGATGGTAAATTTTTTATTTCTTATAAGAAAATCTTATTTGTGGAAAATGGTGTCTCTACTGGAAATATTCCTTCCCATTAAGAGAGAAAAGAGTAGAATCTTAATAAATGGTAAAGAAAAATGTAACAAAAAAAATAAAGTATAAAACTGTAATTAAATTTACAAAAATAAATTGTAAAAAAAGATAAATTGCAGAGAATTGAAGAAAGCTTATAATGAAGTTATGATATAGGATAGACCAAGGAATTATAATAAAGAAAACTCTCCTTAAATACTAGCACTCATGAGACCTACCTTACTTGCTCTAAATGAAAGAAAAATCCACCAACTTAAAAATCAGTCCTTAACTAGAAAATTAGAATCTATTTTAAAAGTGAAAGAAATAATCTGGAATTAAGAGGACTTAATTTGAATCCTTTTACATAAATTAAACAAGAAAATTATGCATTAGACACGTCGTCCACTCAGTTTATCAATAATTTGATAATTATTTTTTCAATCAAATAATTATTCATGCCAATAAAAAATAAAAAAAATTATTAACAAAAATAAATTGAATAAAACTATAAAGCTCGACTATTAAACAACCCAATGGAGAAACTAAAAATAATAAAAATAAAAAGATATGGACCAACCTTTATTAACCCGCTAACCCCGCAACCATGGGCACAAGATTAGGATAGATCTATAGAGAGAAAACAAAATTAAAAAAGATCAATTCTAAAAAAAAAATGTTAAATGATATGAATTTAAAAAAAAATCAATTTAAAAAAAAACATAAAAAGAATGTGGTTGTGGTCATGAGGCCAAGACCGACCAATAAAAGGTAAACCCAAAAAACAACAAAGCAAAATTTTCAATAAAAAAAATACTTAACAATGAAACCAAAAAAACCAATTAAAAAAATTAATGAAAACAAAACTCAAATCAACCCAATATTGGGATAACCCTTTATAAAGAAAAGTGGAAAAAAAGAAGCATGAAGATTAAAAAAAAAAATTCAAATGCGGAAAGATAAAATTAAAAGTAAATTAATTTTATATAAATACCTAAAAACAGGCCACAGTCTACCCATGACATGTGTTAGCTACTTTTTATTTTTAATAATATCTAAGAGACCTAAATGCTCTTTAGTCCTCTTGATAATAATAAAAAAAAAACGATCATTAAAAGATGAAAAGGCCCTTATAAAGAAGCTTTAATTTTTTTTTGATACTGATGGCAATTAGGTGATTTTATTGTTTCTTAAGAAATGAAATTTCATTAACAGTCCCTCTGCTAACCTGATTATTATAAATAAATAAATAAAAACAAGTATTTCAAAAATACCAAAACACTTATGACCATTAAGGAATGAGACTTAAATTTTAGGAGTAATTTAGTTAATTTATAGTGTATAAGAGATTTAAAGGATGAAAACACCCCTTATTAGCTTTGAAAATTTTAATTCTAAACATAATAAAGTCATTTTACTATGCATAACAAACGTGAGAAGATTAAAATACCCTCATTCATGTGGTAATGACTAATGGACCCTTTAAAAAAATCAAAATACTCTTAATAACAAGTTATTTGGTTTGTTTTTAAGGGGCAAAATGGAAAATATTGTGGATATGCATAGTGTTTTTCTCACACCTTTTAGATTTATTGGCTAGATCATTTACCAGCGCTATGTTGCATGTCGAATCAATTTTAAAAAAATTACAAAAAATATCTAGGCATGACGTGTTTTCAAGAAGAAAAAATTTAAACCATATAGAGATTGATTCAATGTGACACAGTTAACTTGACAAGTACAATGGCAACTTGGATAACAAAAAAAAAACATAGTTTGACAAAAAAAAGTTTCAATACGAAATGTTTTAAAAAAAATTAAGATAACAACATACTAGATCGACCCGAGTTAACCTAGATTAACATGAAAACTTTGTGACCCGGTTCACGAGATCATGATAACCTCATGAAAATCAAATAAAAAAACATATTGAAGTCTAATTCTCAATCAATTCAATGTTGAATATATATATATATTAAAAGACAAAAAAAAAACCAAGTCAACCTGGGATAACCTACCAAACCTAAATCATTAGACTGAGTTAAGCCGATAGAAAATAAATTAAAATAAATTATGAAGTTCAAATCTCAACCAATCTAAAATTAAACGATGAAATTGAAAAAAAATCAATTAAAAAAAAGGCAAACCAAGACAAATTATGAAGTTTAATTTTCAATCAATCCAAATGGTGAAGACTAAAATTAGAAAAAAAATCAATTAAAAAAAGAACAAAAAAAAACTTGAGTCAATTGGGATAACCAATAAAACTCATGAATTGGGTTATGAGACTAGGATAACCTCATAGAAAGTAAATAAAAATAAATTATGAAGCTCAATCTTCAATGAATTGAATATTAAAAAATAAAATTTAAAAAAACAACAAATATTGTTCCAATGAATAGTACTTTTAAGGAGAGGAATGGTAATTTCCCCTCCCCGATTAATTCTTGTTAATATTTGACTCTTTTAGCTCCTAGGTAGTGTTTGGTTATTGTTTTAAAACAGAAGAGACTTAGACAACAGAGATAGAGGAAATAAGATAGAAAAAGAGACGGGAACAAAATTGTGTTTGGTGATAATGTATAAGTTAAATTGATTGTCTTTATATCTTGTTTAATTATGGTGGACAAAACAGAAAAAACAATATGAAAAAATTTATTTTATCCTTAATAAATATTATTGTCAAACTTATATTTTTGTTCTAAATAATTAGGTATTATTATTTTTTTACTTTAGTTTATACTAAGTATTGAAATTAATAATATTATAATAACTCTAGTTATAAAACCAAGACTGGTCTAGCGAGTTGACCACGTACCAAGCTGATTCAAGGCCTAAATTGGTCTAAGTTTAATAAAAAATAAAGCAAGAATTGACTCGACCTGACCCAGTCAAAAAATCAGCTTGACCCGATATAAAACATTTGGTCAACCGAGTTGGCCCCTTGACCTGTGACTTGAACCTTAACTCGGGTCAACTTCTTAATCAGGTTTTAAAATTATAATAATAATAATTTTTATCCATACATTGACTCGAGTCAATGCAAGTTGACCCTCTCGGCCCGTGACCTGGGTCTTGCCCTTGTTGAACCTCGAGTCGGGTTTTAAAACTATGATGATAACAACTCTATCCTTATATTAACTTAGGTTGACCCTCCCGATTTATATCCCCAGACTTTCACCTGAATGGCCATTTAATCAAGACTTAAAATTATGATAATAATCATTTTTATTTTTATATTGACTTGAGTCAACCTGAATTAACCCTCCAGACACGTGAGTTGGCCTTGTCCCGGGTCAACTCCCGATTTGGGTTTTAAAAATATGATAATAATCATTTTTATTCTTACACTGACTCAAGTCAACCCAACTTGTGACCTAGGATTTGCCCAAAATTGACCCCCAAGTTGGGTTTTAAAACTATGATAATAATTATTTTTATCCTTACATATTTTAGTTTGACAATTTTAAAATTGATAGTTTTTTATAAGGATATTTTAAAAATAAAAAATAATAAATATTGTTTCTGGAATATTGTCCTATTTGTACCTGCTGTTATGAAAATACAAAAATTTACTCCAAAATTATTTCAGAGATGATTTATTTTTATGTCTTTGTTTTTTCAACTAAATACATTTATATCTCAATTGGCTTTGTTCTTTTTTTTTCAAGACAGTAACCAAACGCTATCATACTGTTTCTAACAAGTGTTTTAAATTTCATCAATCTAAACCCACCTTAGATAGTTCATAAAAAATTATGTTGCACATTTATAACATATATTTAAGCCCAATTAACCAATTTGCAATGCCAAATACTATTCGGCCTAAGAAAAAAGCTAAAATGAAAGGGAAAAACACTATGGTTATAATGAAAGGGAAAAACACTATGGTTATATACTCAATTTACTATTCACTGCTACAAAATAATTATATTTTTACCCTTCCTAAAAAATCAATGAATTTTTCTTTAAAGGTAATTTGATCTTCTTTTTTTTTTTGCACAGTTAAATTATTAAATTACTCTTAGAAAGAAAAAATAAGTTGTCAAACAATGTCATTTTTGCCCTTTTCCTTTTACTTGAATAGTGAAAAGGCGATTATGCCCTTTAAAAGCAGAAATGGATAAATTATTGCTAATGGGCTATTTTGTCTTTTCACTCTGGTTTTTTTGTTTTATTTATGTTGACTTAGGGGCAGTTTAATCTTTTACTAAATATAAAATGTTAAAAAAAAAAGTTGTTAGTGTGTGCATATTAGACACTCTGCCACCTTCGTACAACGTGTGCGGATGATTCCAAATGTTTCTTTCTCTTTTCTCTCTCCACCTCAGTTTTCGTATGTGACACCTTCGAATTTCAAACTCGCCCTTCAATTTATTTTTCATTCAGATTTGATCCGTTTTCTTTTCATTACTATTTTTTTATTTGAAATTGTTTATAGATTTGGAATTTTTTTTTAATTTCATCCTTCTTTATTTTTTTATGACATATTCAGTCCTTATCTTTTGATATTTATTTATTTATTTTAGATAATGTTTTGAATTAATTTTTTTTTCACAATTTCAACCTCCAATTTTTTTTCCTATATGATTTGATCTTCATTCTTTTCTCTCTCTTTTTTGCAATTTGTTTTGCTTAGGCAAGTTATTTTAATTTAATTTTTTAATGATTTTAGCCCCCGGCATTAAATTTATTTGGAACTGAGATTCTTGATTAAAATCGGGTCTAGGATTTCATGAGTTGTGAGTTTAGAGGATTGACCCAAGTTTAGAAGATTTACATGAGTTTGTTTGGTTTTTTGTATTTTTTTAAGCTAACGTTTTTTCTGTTTCATCTTTTAAATATTTATTTATTTTTCAATTTCATTCTCCTTTAATTTTTTTCTGTCATATTTGCTCCTTATTTTTTTAATTGTTATTTGTTTTATTTTGTATAATTTTTAGAATTTAACATTTCTTATAATTTCATTCTCCTTTAATTTTTTTTAAATTATGAAAAAAAAATGTAACCCATGTCCCTTCACAGCTTTAAAAGGTATAATTAACAGAAAATTGATGTAGATTTTAAACGAAGGGACCTGTACTGCCTAACGAACCAAATTATAGATATTCAATCTGCCAAATTGAAATCATAAGAATATCTTTGTCAAATTAAAATGGATACCATAAAAACTTCTGGTATCATTAAATCAGAACTATATATTAGAGTTTAGACTTCCATCTTTTATCAGAAGGAAATTAAAAACAAAATTGAAAAACTACGTCTTGATGAAAAAAATAATAAAGATGATTGTAGTGGAAGGGATGATAATAGTAATAATAGTTTATAAAATAATAATATATTTTTAAAATATTAATGCCACTATCATATGATGAGGTGGCAATTAAAAAAAGAGTAGTGGTTAAATAATAATAAGTATAAATTTTTTTCAAGGACGCCCACCTCATCGCTCCTTCTATCGTGGAATCGAACTATTTTTAATTTCAATAATCATTGTCATTATCATTCCTTGTTATCAAACAGATTTCTCTGTCGAGAGATGGAGCAAAGCTAAACTTCCAGTAAGGATGTGAACAAGCAAAGGATCTAGCGAGACCATAACCAACACACTTGGCTGTACATATTACAAAATAATGATAATAAAAAAAGATTTTCACCTTTCTTTCACTGTATATCCACGTCTCACATTTGTATTGTAGATGGCTAATCCATAGTATCATTTTTAATTTTTCACTAAATGTGGAAAAGTTCGATTTAGTCCAAAAAACACTTTATTTTTTTTACGTTTCAGTTCTTAAATGCGAGAAGAAAAACTTATTGAAAATAAAAAAAAAAACAAACTCTTGATATCAATAAATTCACATTAAATAAAGAAGTTTGATAAGGATAATAATTTTATCATTTAATCATTTCAAGTAAAATAGATTTGAGCCCGTAAAGCTTGTTTAGATTTAATTAAGATTGCATTTTTTGGAGAGGATATCTTGGGGTTGGAAATAAAATTAATGAGGTTACTGTAAAGTTTTTTTGTGTGTGTTTTTATGTGAAAAATATATTGGAATTTGAGTTTTGGAGTTCGAATTACTAGGACAGCAACTTCCAGTGGCTGTAATTTATTGTATTAGATGGCATGCAGATTGTTTAGACAGGCAGCGTGTCTTGTCTAGGCTAGCTCTATTTTTTTAATATTATAAGATAAAAAAATTAAAATAAAATAATTAAAATCAATATTATATTTTTTAAATAATTAAATATTTTTAACAGTAGTTTAGAATTTATACAATAGTAAATATATTAAAAATAATATTTTAATTTTTAAAAATTATTTTTAACATCAATATTTTAAAACGTTGAAAATATTCTAAAAAATTAATTTAAAATAAAAAAAATTCCAAATAAAAATCTCAATTTTCTCAAAATCATATTTGAATGCGAAAACTTAAACAAATACCAAGGAGGAAAATCATTTGATTAAAAACCCTGTAGGCAACCATAATCCAGCAACCCTTAAATAAAAAGCATTAATGTTCCAACTAATTCAAAGTCGCTAAAGAACCTGACACCAGTGCAGATAAATTGAAGATCAAGATCCAGCTGCAACCTCCAATTGTCTCCAAGATGCTACATTCATTCCACATCCAAAATAACTTTTAAGGAGACAAATATGCTGTTTGTCTGCAAGCTTGTTCAACAATAATCAAAATATACAGGCTCAGCAGCATAAATCTGTTCTAACTTTATCGGTTATCCCAGAACAGTATTTTTATAGAGATGCTACCCATAGAACAATTAAATGTGGGAGATCTAGCTAGCCAAAATAGGCAAAACACAAGCACTTTGGAGATCTACCTCATATGAACTGATAAAATCATCAAGGAAATAGAAATGCTAAATGCGGTGGACCTGCTAGAATTGATTCAAGAACGTATGGCAACCATCTATCTTGCACTGCTCCAGCTCCTACAGTGAAGAGCTGGTTTTGTGCCCTGACTAAAAGCAGCTGTATTAAATTGCTTCTTGGTAATACTAGAGCCCGCCAGCTGCAATTAGTGCAATATACATGCTAATCACAATAATTAAGGTGGTACTGGTAGACAGCAGAGTCGGTAGCTGAAAACATATTATGACAGAACCACAATAAGCACCATCATACTAGCTGAGATTTACCCATCTAAATTTTGACTCCTCATTTCTGATCATTAAGCTAGCTTGAAATCAAGTACACATGGACGAGCTAAATACACAAGTTCAAGAACAATACCAATTGAAAGCTGTTGAGATGAACCCCATTTGGACCATGAACCATAATCAGCAATTTCTTGACATCACTTAGATATCACTGGCCACGACAGCAATTCTAATAGAATTGCAAAAACAGCTTACTGTTTTTCTTGATGTCAACATCTCCTTTCAACAGCTTCAAACAATTAGTGCTGGCTATAATAAGCACA
The DNA here is from genome assembly GCF_000002775.5 of Populus trichocarpa. Classification (NCBI taxonomy): domain Eukaryota; kingdom Viridiplantae; phylum Streptophyta; class Magnoliopsida; order Malpighiales; family Salicaceae; genus Populus; species Populus trichocarpa. The sequence continues at coordinate 12,032,647 of NC_037287.2, read as the reverse complement.
CAACCGTGACCATGACAATTTATGTAGTAGTATCTTTAAAATCTCATCTAATTTCAGGACCAATCTTCATTTTCACATCTTTACTGCCAACATCTCCCTACCGTATACATCCAATGGAGGGAGGAAGACATGGGGAATTAACAGCATACATTATCAAGAACCAAGTGCAAGCTACCTTTCCTAACAGCAACTTAAACTGCTACGAAACAACTGCATTCATGTTTCTATGTAGAGGGTATAACTCCACTTCCAAACAGTGGACAAGCATCACCAAATCCTTAGGACAGTGGGAAATTTAAACTATATTTCCAAAGTTAAGACAGCTAATCATAACACAGCCACTGTGTGCATCAATAGTAAGTTGATGTTATGACACTACCATTTGCACTCCCAAATTAGACTGGTTCCAAATTTTGGGATCAGACACTACCACAACATATTGCACTCCCAACATAGTACGAGATTTTAGACTGGTGATTTGTTATAAGTTGGAAACCTTATCTTAAAACAGATGTTATGACATAAAAGAACTACCCTTAATACACCCCCTAAAATGAGAAGTTAAAGATCAGTAGACAACAAACCCTTCTTAAATATAGATAGATTTTAGAACAAGAGATGCTAAGTCCATGCATCGTAGTAAAATAAACAGAACTCTTGGTCATATACCAGTCCAAACATTTATCTATTTTGTTTTAGCATTACCCATTAAAACATGGGTCCAGAAAAATCTGATTCTTTAGCAAACATTGCCAGAAAGAGGAAAAATTAGCTCCTATTAATTAAACAAAGTCCGAAGTGTTTGGAAAGCAGCGTGCATTTAACATTCTTTGGACGGAATATTCAAACCACAAGCAAAGAACATAACGTGTTTCATTCGCATAGGCAGATACTGCTCGAATCTAATATGAAACCAATTAGACTGATTCATAGTGACAGAATCAGACCAAAGCACAATGGCTTGGAATCCGACACAAACACATTATTGGGTGATAACCCCAGTAAAGTTCAGCTTGATCTTAAGTGTTAAATAAAACTAGTATAAACAGGTAAATTGCTTGAACGTAGCATCTGAGAAAGTAAAAGGATAATCCTGTGCTAAATACTTAACATACCCTTAACATAACAAGCCAACCTTCTCTTCTATGTCAATACAGATTTTGTAATCAAACTCCCTTCAACATGTATAACAGAAACAAAAGCAATACTCATAACACCTATGCATCATACAAAACTGAAATAAAAGACTGTAGTCCAATTTGATCACTAATACCGGGTCACAGATGGTCCAACGATAAAACTTTTAGTCATGTGCACCACTTGAAACTTCCTCCATTCTCGTTTAGCATCATCCATTAACAAAAAAAGCTAAAAACATGCAGTTCCTTTTCCAGACATTCATAGAAAAAGATAATGAGTGCTTTATTTGAATTCATAGCCTTAGTTTGCATTTCAATTCAGTGTGCTTATAATAGAATTTCTAAAGTCCATCATAAAAACACCTGCCCAAACGCTCATGCAACTAAATAAAAATTCATGTGAGAGGGTTTCATGGCAATCAAATCCGAGAGTCAAGGATGTGCATTAGCACTTTACCAACTGTGTCTTTTCTCATAGAACCAGTGATTTGGAAACCGGTTTTTCTCAAACGTTGGGCATTATTTCATATTCATTCCTCTGCTACAAACATGCAATGGAAAAATTCTAAATAAATGCTAAAAGCATTTCATTTCTCTAATCTGTTGAGGCATATTCTGTCAAATCTACCAAGTTAGTGACCTTGTAGATCTCCAGCAACGGTTTTTATTGTGCTGGAAAACTTCCATAGATTAAATAGTTCAAGCATGGAATAAAACATCCCTTCAATCAACCGAGACGAAAGGCATGGAAAGTAAGATTAAAAATTTCATTTAACTGACAAAAAAAAAAAAAGGAAATTTCATTCACCAAAAGTGCCAAATTGCGCTAAACAAAAACAACTTCTACAAAGGAAACACTTGGAACGCCTCAAAGTACAGTTTAAACTTTCCTAAAAACTTGAAGAAGAGTATTTGGAAATTACCTAACACCAGAGCAGTTGTTGACAGAATATACATGTTCAACTCCAAAACACCATGTAAATGTTGTCAAGAGGCTAAAACTACCAACAAAGACGCAACAAACCTATTTATTCCACCACTGTACCTCCTATGCTCCTCCCTCCTACCTAACCCGATTCCCCACCCACCACTCAATGAACCCATTGAGCCACACCCACCGTTATCCCCTACTTTAGTTTTTTGCTTCCCGCATTTCAAACTTGAAGAACGGGTGATTTCTCTTTCTCTTCAGTCTTCCCCATCACTACAACAAGTCTTACTCACAATCTTGGTCACGTCCACGTCACAATTACGCACCACCTGCAGCTTCTCAACCCCACCTATCTCTTTCTCCTCACTCGAACTCTTCTTCCCCACCACATCACAAAAGAAATCAGTCAAAACAGTCTCGTAACCGGGCATTTTGGCATACCCAGGAAAGTAATTAATGTCAATCACAAGATATCTATTCCCAATTCTAGCATCCCTAATGACATCAAAATTAAACAAATTCAACTTCAATCCCCTCCTCAACCCTCTAGCAATATCCGTAATAAAACTCTGCGGTGGCAACTCAGTTTCCTCCAAATCCATCAACTTATAGTACTTATCATCATTTCTCTCGTCACTAGTCAAATTGGAGACCTGAGAAAACGGCAATGACCCTTCCAAACCCTTCAGTTTCTCTTCAGAAACATCTGGCAAAGACTTCCTTTTCACACACTTAACAAATTCCCCTACCACGTAAACTTTAAAGATAACGCCGCCGTGATTAACAAACTCTTGTAAGACAATTGGGGGTTTCAGTTTATTTAAACCCTCATGGTTAAAAACCAGAGCCATTTTATGAGATTTTGCGCTACCATCAGCAATCAATGGTTTCGCAATGACCGGATATTTTAGAAACTCCCAAGATTGGCGGTCGAAAAGCGATTCCTTATCGTAAATCACAATCTGTTTCGGAATGCCGAAAGTATCCGTTCCCGACTCGATCTTTAACTCCGAAACCGCTTGCAGCATCGAGATTCGGTTGTGGAGTCGTTGGATTGAGACGGGAGAGTCAATTATTGTGGAGTTAGGGTTCTGAATTTGGAACTCCTCGAGTTGTTTCCTCCAATCATCACCGTACATCTTGTGGAGAACGCAATCGAACGGTCCTTGATCGATTAATCGACGGTCTTGATCGATTCTCACCAGATCGATGCCTCTTGATTTGCAGAGAGAGAGTAGCGAGTCTTGGATGAAGCTTTGTTGTTTCTTGGGTAACAGCGCGTAGCCAACAACGCCTCTCATATCGTCCGCCATTGGAATTGATTGGCTTTCGGGAGGATGAAACTGAAAGATCTTGATTGCATTCAATTTGGAAACGTGATTTGTTAAAGTTTGGGGGTTTAATTTTAAATTTTAGAGACTTTGTAACAAGAATGGAAGGGCGAGAGAGCGTGGAAGTGATGAGCGGGGTGGTATATACTATATTTATAGATATTGTACTAGGGTTAGTGTGGTTTGATAAAGTAATCAGAGGTAGTGAAAATCAGTGCACGTGGCATATTCTTTGACCCGCGCCGCAGGATAAAAGGGAACGCGTGTAGAAGAGGATTTAGGAAAGAAATGGACGGTTTCGATTGCGGTTTAAGGAAAGTAGTGAGTACTGAGTAGGTGAAGGTTGAATTTGATTTAATTTTGGATGACCCTCGTCTGACCATGTCTATAAGCTAGGACCAGTAGTCACGATGATTGTGGTAGTTTATTGGGGTTTGGAATTGCCTTCTCTTCTTGTACTTGCATTTCCTTTCCTGCTGGTCTAGAGTTTTTAATTTTTTTATTTAAAAATATATTAAAATATTTTTTAAGTTTTAAAAAATTATTTTTAATATCAATATTCCAATCTATATTCTAAAAAAACAAATTAATTCTTAAAATCTTATAATTTTACTAGTGAACATGTATCCAATATGTCAAATTAAATTAAAACTCAAAAACTAGTAAAATCGATCAAATTTGGTAAAATCAGACCGATTTTACGATTTTGAAAAAAACATAAAATTGTGCATTCTGATAATTTGTACCTTAATATTTTCATTGTTTTAAATTTATATTTTGCAAAACTTGTGCAATTTGATAATCAAGGACTTGATTTTGACTATAATTATTATAATTTTTTTAACGATACAAGTTATTTATGAATTTCATTTCCGTAAAATTAAAATACTTATTCATTCTTCATAATTTCTTATGTAAACTATTAACATATCAATTGATATATTACTTTGTTTTAGCTGGCAAATATATAGAATAAAAATTGTAAATTGACATGCTTTATCATTTGAGTAATTAATGTTAAATGGTCTATCAAAATTTAAAGGAACTAATTTCTTGTAAATAATGAAGTAAGTGAGTCGATTTGTCCAAGAAGTAGAAGAATCAATGTGAATAAAATAAAGGTATTGGGATTTTTCTATTATTTATTTTATTTTTATTTTTATTGTGATATATTGTTAATTACTACTTAATTGAAATTGTTAATATACAATTAGTTAAAATATTTTACTTACGAGTTTACAATTTAAGTTTATAATTCAAGTTTATATTATATATTTTGTATCGTATAAAAAAATATTTTTAACAATCTTGATTCCGACACAATCTCAAAACATAACAAATAATAATAATTTTATAAAAATCAGACTTTTTAAAATTCTCAGTATATGCTATGATGCTCTTCACCCCACTCCACTTGGTGTCTTTGCCAATCTTCGATGACGTTACTTATTTTAATTAAATTTGTTTGCCACGTGGGTTTATGCGGGCCGCTGGCACACACTTTTAGGAATGATGCGGATGGTTTTTGTTCTAAATTAGCTCATTTTCTTAATATATTATTGTCACATTCACAACAATAAATAATGTACTCAAATATTCATATTTATGAAATACTTATTTCTTGAATTTAAATGTCCAATGTAGATTGCACTACAAGAACGTAAAGAAGAAGAAAAAATTGCTTGAGGATTACTAGCTCAAGAGGCTTGTGTTCATCGAAGGAGGTTTGGCCCGAAATGTTGTTTATTAGTCGTGAACGTGTTTAAAAATGTGATAATAGTTATTTTTTAAAGTGTTTTTTATTTTAAAATACATTAAAATAATATATTTTTTTATTTTTAAAAATTATTTTTGATATCAGCATATCAAAATGATCTGAAAACATCAAAAACATATTAATTTAAAAAAAAAATTAAAAACACTTTTAAAACACAATGTCAAACAAGCCCTAGAGACTTGTTTCAATTCTTACTTTCACAAATTCAACAATTAATAACGGCATCTATAAATCTTCCCAATATCAAAATGTCCAATGCTTAAAATAAAATCTATATAAATTTAGTTCAAATCTCAATGAATCTGAGAGGCATTTTAGAGAATATGTTGGAGATGGTATTTATAAGCAAATAATTAATTAAATAGATATTCAAAATCCGTTAAAGATCATGATCAAAGGATATATATCAAATTAAAAAAGAAATACATGAATAATATAATAAAGTTTTGATTAAGAAACATGATTTTTTTCCTTCTTAATTTTAATCATGAAAATTTTTACGAGTAATTTTTTATCTATCTTAAGTTTTTACTTAAAAAAAAATCATGTTAATGATAAAAATAACATGCTTTTTTTTGTCAAAACAAGGATAAGAAATAAGAATTTTTACTAAAATATTTTGTTTAGAATCTAAATGGTTAGTATTCCTATAAATAACTATTTTAATTAGCATATAATTAAATAAAAATAGATTTCATGAGCATGTCGTTACAAGCCTAGGCTCATCTAGATTGTAATTTCAAGCCCATGCACTCGTGGCCTTGACTTGACCCTTCACTTGTTTTTTTATTTTTTATATTTAAAATTAAAAAAAAATCAAATTAATAATTAATAGTATATTTAAAAAATCATTAGATTATACTATAATTCTTAAATAAGACTAGAGTATTTTTTATGATAATATTTGCAATCACTTTATAAATAGTTATATATAAGCCGAACATGCAAAATGTTTTTAAAGAGATTATACATGAATATTTAATGAAAATAAAATATTTAATTTTAGTTAGTTTTATGAATTAATTATTCTGGAAGCCCAAATCCGTGCCCTGCCATGCATGCAGTCTCTAGGAAAATGAAGGATGCCTGATAAATAGTTTGTTTTCAAGTGGATTGTTTATTATGAGCCCTGTGAGAATTTAGCATATATTTTATGATCAGGAAGTCAAAATTAACAGCATGTAGAAAATGACATGGAAAAAATTGATCTGTTGTTATCAATCTCTCCGGAATGATGGAAGTATGGTTATCATTGTTTTTTAAAATATTTTTTATTTTAAAATAATATTTTTTTATTTTTTAAAAATTATTTTTGATATTAACATATAAAATGATTTGAAAATATTAAAAATATATTAATTTAAAATAAAAAAAATTAAAAAAATTAAATTTTCTTGAAAACGTTTTTGAAAAAAAAAAAAAGAGACGGTGGTGCGCATTTTCCACAACCACCGAACTCCATAATCGTCCAAATTTAGTGGAGAAGGAGACTCGTGGGTCCACCAAATTCCTGACACTAGACTAGACCGACAGGGTGAACTTTATGTTGTCTGTGCCTTTGTGGTGGGGTTGGATTTTACTTGCTGGGCTACTTGTTACGTGCATTTTCCTTGACCATCAGGATCACATGCTATCCTCTGATGCAGCAGCTACCAGATTAGAACGCCGAACACTAATTTTCATGGAAAGAAAATCATAAATCGTTTAAATGTCTTATTTTTATTATTAATTTACAAGAACTACTTATGAGAAATTATTTTATTTCCTTTCTTGGGAGAAAAATTATTAAACCTTTGATTATCGGCTATTTTCTTTTATGCTTCAAGTGTTTATATAACTAACATGGTTTTTTTTAGAAAATAAAATACTTGATATTTTATTTATAGAAAATTATGAAAATTTTTATAAGTAGTAAAATATCAATTTATTTATAAATGTCTACAAATATGACATCTTTATGCACTGTCAATCCCTGATTACAGTGTCTCGGAATAATCACCACAAAATAAAGCAGCCGTGTTTCATTATCAAGGATATAGAGTGATAGGGTTTTTAAAAAGATTCCACATAATGGGTTGCTGTATGGATAAGCATATCTATCTTTAATAAAAAAAAAAAAACAATATTAAAGAAATGCCAACTTTTTTCTTCCTTTTTTTTATTCTTTTCTTTTCTTTTATTATTTTTTTATGCCAAATTTATTTGCTGAAAAATAATTTTTTTTAGAAAATAATTTCCATAGAAAGTGAATTGTTTTCCGATATTTAGTAATATCATGAATAATAAGATGAAATATATTTTTCAGTACTTGGCTATGTCATGGTAAATGAGCTAAAAAATAACTTTTAAATTTTTAATTTTTTTATCGAGATTATTAAAAGAATAAGGACCAAATATGACAAATAAAAAAGCTAAAAGGGATAAAATTAAAAAAAAATCTAATTTTATAAATTATTTCAAATAAAACAAATGGTAATTAAAAAAATAGCTATCAAATCTGACAGATAAAAAATTAAAAAATTATGAAATTGAAAAAAAATCAATTTCATAAATTATTTCAAATAAAATAAATAACAACAAAAAGAATGAAAATTAAATATAATATATTAAAAAATTCAATCAAGAAAATGATAATAGAGAAACAAATATCAAATAAAAGAATAATAATCAAAGTTGATATAAAAATCAAATTAAATCAAATCTTAAACGATGAAATTAAAAGAAAATATTCAAAACAAAATATATATCAATTAAGAGACAGAAGATCAAATTTGATATAATTAATAAATAACATGATCTTTTTAAATTTTTCGCAACTTCTAGAAAATATTTTCTATCCAAAATAAAATAAAAACATATTTTTATAAACCAAGTTAATTTTTTTTAACTGAAACATATTTTTTATTGATCAAATGCTAATAATAAATAAACATACATCAAAGTTTAAGAAGTAATTTTTAGAAAATAATTTTAAAACGAGGTCCATGCTTTTGCTTTCTATTATTATCTAGTTGAACAACCGATAAAGCCATGGAATCATAAATGATAGTGATATATCGACATTTGACCTTGTCTAGCTAGCTAGTTGTAAAGCTGAGAATGATTCGTTTTGCTTTCGCGTAAAATATGGGCAGCATCTTGACTATATAATATATACTTCCTCGTATATATTATATAGTCAAGAAAAAACTATATATATATATATATATATATATATATACACACTTCCTCGCCCATGTATATATTTTTTTCTTAGGGGAAATTCGCTCTCTTCCTTCAATTCATGGTAGTTAATAATTAGTAGAAGTCCTCGTCTTGTAATTCGACACTAAAGATGGCTGGATTGGAAAACGAGATAAACAAGTAAACTCAAATTGCCTCCAAATTAATTTTATTCAATTAATAAGAACTTATCCGAATTGGTTCTGAGAATAAAAGAATTAATATAAATGAGTTTTATACGAATTATCATTGTGTTTATAGGCACAAAATCTATTAACTTTTATGATTCTGAAATAGCAATATCCTATCTCAAGAGAATATCTATCAACATGCTGGATGAATCTCATTGTGAAACTACCTCCATAAAATTTATTTGTTTTTTATTTAAAAATATATTAAAATAATATTTTTATTTTTAAAAAATTATTTTTAATATTGAAAATTTTAAAAAATAATTTAAAACAAAAAAATAATTTTTTTAAAAAACATTTTTTAAATAGAAAAAAAATATGTCATTTTAACCAAGTGCAATGATGAGGCCTATAATGGGATCCTCCGATGCCCAGACCGTTGCAGCCTATAGGGGAGAATCTATTCTACAGAGCACATTACTTTTCAATCGTAGGGTAGGCATAGTACTAATTCCCCCCTTTCCGTGGATGCCATAGACACGTGCATTGTTAAAATACTTTGTTCCATTGGATAGCATTTACTTGAGAGATACAACACTAAAGCCGGGAATACGGTTTCGGGAGGTTAATTGTTTTTTAAAAGTTTTTCTTTTTATTTTGAAATATATTTTTTTATTAAAAAAATATTCTTAATATAACTGTATTAAAAAAATTTAAAAATATATAAAAAATAAATTTTTTTAAAAAATAAATTACTTTTTAAAAAACTTTTGTTGAAACGCGAGGCTAGATACTCCATGAATCCATAAGATCTGAAATCTATGTCATCTAATATGCAATATTTTAATATTAAAAAAATTGTTCTGAATATTTTTAAGTTAGATCATGATTTTTGTCCATTATTCAAATTATTTTTAGATTCATCAAGTCAATTGAATTACGTCAAATAAACTTATATGTGGATTAATTTTAAACTCAAACCGGACAAGTAGTTGACCCCCAGAGGTTCTTTGGAATTTGATTGGTGTTAAATTTTGTAAGCTTTTATTTTTGTTATTATATCATTAAATATAGTTTTTAAAAAAATTAAAGTTGTTAAACCAAGTGGAGTCCATGATCTGGATTACAGGTCTGATATGTTAAGTTGCAAAGCTCAAGTCAATCCAAGATTTTATCGTCTTAATGTTAAAAAAAAGTTATCTTGAAAAGAAATTAAAGTCAAATCACATTTTTTATCTATCATTCGGTTTATTTTTAGACTCATCAAGTTGAATTTGTTATGTCAAGGTGACTTCCACACAGATTAATTCTAAACATAGGCTAGGTAAAGAGTTATGTTAAGAGGTTTTAAGGTTAACTTACTAGATCAGATTTAATAACAATGTCAAATAGTTCTTTATGGCTTGAACTTATTTTTCAAGTTTATTTTTTTTATCCGACTCACGACATAGCACATGTTAGTAAACTAGTACTTATTATACTAAAGGCTTGTTTGGGAACGCGTAAATGGCGTTCCCTTAAATTTTGATTTTTTTTTCTAATTTTTTTTTGTTTTTTCATATCATTTTGATGTGTTAATATCAAAAATAATTTTTAAAAAATAAAAAATATATTATTTTGATGTATTTCCAAATAAAAAATACTTTTAATCATAATTACTGTCACAATTCTAAACACATCATAAAAACTAAAACAGTGAGAGGTGTGATTTAGTTACTTCATTGTTCATGGGAACAATGAATCAGGTTTTTTTTTTTTTTTCTATCTTTTTTTTTTCTTTTCAGTGAAGCCCTTTTAAAATATATATAAAAAACTTTTTTTTCTTTTAATAAAGCCCTTTTTTTTAGGATATTTTGATTGACATTTTTTTAACTGTATCTTATCCAATTCAATCATTAAATATAGTATTTCTTTCATTTTAAAATACAAAAAAATCATAAAATTATCAAGGGTTGCTTTCTTGATGATAACTTTATCATATTAAAAATGATATTTTTATCATAATATTGGCGGAAGTTGATTGTTTTTTTGTTTCGAAGAATTTTTAATGATATCTTGATGTTTTAAAGAAAACATATAAAACTCATATGTTATTTAACAAAAACAAAAAGAGGATGGAAAGTAAGGAAAGAAGTATGAATTAAAACACCCTTTAATAAAAGAGGGTTGAGACGAAAGAGAGTGAGTGTGAATGTATAATTGAAAGAGCCAAGTGTTAAATATTATAGAAATGAATTTTCTCTCGTCTTAATAAGGTATTATTATTCACCAGCTAGCAAATTGATTACGCTCTCAAGAGGAAGAGTAAATAAATAAATAAATGCCAGCCTCTCCTGCGACGGATTCCTCCCCCATGGGTCATTGGATCGCAATTCACAAGTGGGTCCTTGTAGGTTGCTTTCTCGGCCCTTGCCTGAGGGCACAAGAAATGGGTCTTAGCCATGCTCAGCTATTATTCATAGAGGTCCAATTTGAGGACACCGATCAATTTCCTATGACTCGGACCACAAAGCCCACGGGTCTAGTTTTGCTGGACTTAAAGTATATCCGGACATCTTACTTTCTACTATTTCCTAGATGTCCTTTTGATTTCTAGGGTTTTTAATTATTAGATACCAGATGTGTCAGTTCTGGCAAATTCACAATTTACTATTTTTGTTTTTATGTTTTAAAAATATTTTAAAAAAATTTATATTTATATTTTTTTTACTTTAAATTAATAAAATATTTATAATGTTTAAAATCCAAAATTGTCTAATGTCAATTGAAAAATAATATCCCATGCGCCTATAAATTAGAGATTGATTAAGATAAACAAGAAAACAACATCGAACAGCGAGTAACAAGGATTGTAGGTGGTCGGTGTTCATGGAGATTAATCAAAATAATTTTTATTTTTTAAAAAATATTTTTAATATCAACATATTAAAAATAATAATAAAAATTTAATTTTTAAAAAACCATAAAACATGCTAAACAAGAAAAAAAAATCCTCGTTAAATTTGTTAAGTATATTTTGGTGTTTGCTGAGAAATGATATAAGAGAAAGGAAGAAATGTTTTGTGTATTTATTAACGTAACTGAAGACCATATATATAGCCTTTACAAAGATTGAAAACAGAAGCTAATAATAGAAATAATAACAGAATAACAGAATCCTAAACAATAGGATTTATTCAAGACTAGAAATCAGCTAAGTCCTAAAGACTTGTTCAACTGGAAACAAACTCTAACATCCTCTCTTAAACTATGTGCTAGTAAAAGCACTTAGTTTACGCCTGGAAATGTGCAGACCCCCATCAGACTTCTTAATTTTATGAACACATCCAGTTTCAAAGGCTTGGTCATTATGTCTGCTATTTGCTCTTGTGTATTACAGTGAACCATCTTAACAACACCATCTTTAGTGAGCTCACGGAGGAAATGAAATCTGATGTCTATATGTTTGCTTCGGCCATGTAGAACAGGATTCTTTGACAGCTCAATAGTTGAACTATTGTCACAGTAGACAGTTGTGCCATCACTTTGAATTAGACTGAGGCTTCCCATAATTCTTCTCATCCAAACCACTTGACAAGCACATGCAGCAGCAGCAACAAATTCAGCTTCAGTGGTGGACAATGTAACTATTGGTTGCTTCTTGGATGACCAAGATACTGCACCTGAATTGAACATGAATACGTAGCCTGAAGTACTTTTTCTGTCATTTAAATCCCCGGCATAATCACTGTCGGTGTAAGCAATTAATTTGTCTTCTCCTCTCTTGCTATAAAATATTCCAAACTCACAAGTTCCCTTCAAATATCTCAACACTCTCTTGGCTGCCTCAAAATGAAGTGCTGTAGGGTGATCCATATATCTACTTAGTAGACTGACCACAAACATAATATCAGGTCGAGTGGTAGTTAAATACATTAAACTACCCACAATTTGCTTGTAGTGGCTGCTATCTAACTTTACTCCAGCTGTATCTTGCATCAGTTTAGAACCGGGTACAATTGGATTAAGCACAGGATTGCACTTATCCATACCGAACCTTTGCAACACCTCATTCACATACTTTCTTTGATGAATGAAAATGCCCTCCTGTTCTTGCAAAACTTCTATACCCAAAAAATACCTCATTCTTCCTAGATCAGTCATATCAAACTCATGCATCATGGATTTCTTAAAATCAGTAAACATGTGTTCATCATTGCCGGTGAAGATTAAATCATCTACGTAGAGACAAACAATTAAAAGTTTACCTCCTTCATGCGTTTTGATGAACAAACTATGCTCATATGGACACTTCTCAAAACCTTCCTTCGTAAAATAAGACTCGATGCGACTGTACCACGCTCGGGGAGCCTGTTTCAAACCATACAGTGCCTTTTTCAATTTGTATACTTTGTGCTCATTACCTTTCTTCTCATAGCCTGGAGGTTGCTCAACAAAAACATCTTCAGAAAGATCTCCATGCAAGAAAGCCGACTTAACATCAAGTTGAAAAATCATCCACTGCTTTTGAGCTGCTAAAGAGATTACTAAACGAATTGTATCCATACGTGCTACCGGGGCAAACACTTCGGTATAATCAATTCCATGCTCCTGAGTGTAGCCCTTTGCAACTAACCGGGCTTTGTGTTTATCTATCCCACCATTCTCGTTGAACTTTGTCTTATACACCCATTTTACCCCAACCTTTTTGGCATCAGTAGGCAAACATGTTAACTCCCAAGTGTCATTGCGTTCAATTGCATCTATTTCTGCATCCATGGCCATTCTCCACTTAGCATCTTTCACTGCTTCATAAAAGAACACAGGATCATCTGCAGCAGCAAACATGACCATATAAGAATCTTCCTCAGATAAATCTTCCCCACTGACATAGTCCCTCATCCACAAAGGTCTTCTATGTTCCCTTTCAGGTCTGCTACGTGTATTCCCACTGCTGCTTGCTTGGACTGTTGGACTTAAAATCTGTTGACTCGCAGAAAATGTATTGCTACGTGTATTTGAGAGATTTCTGCGATCAATGCTCTCTTCTGGATCAGCATGTGGTTCAAGGTGTTCACTGTCTGCCCTGTGATCTGCTGCAAAGTCATTGTTTGCTTCATCTGCTGCTGCAAAGTCTGTTGCTGCAACTGAAACCACTGCTGCAACGTCATTATGTGCATCATTTGCCCTATCACCAGTTGCAAAAAATTCTTCATGTTGATCAGTGTTTTCCCATTCCAGAGCAATAGTATCAGCAGCAACTGAACTCTCACTCCAATCCCAACTACTGTTTTCATCAAATATCACATCCCTGCTCACGATAATTTTCTGTGAAATGGGATCATATAGGCGATATGCCTTTGATTCTCTGCTGATGCCAAGTAAAACACATTTGACACTTTTATCATCCAGCTTGCTTCTCTTGCAGTCAGGGACATGAGCATAAGCTATGCAACCGAAGACTCTAAAGTGATGGACTGACGGTTTGATGCCACTCCAGGCTTCTTCTGGGGTCTTGTTGTTAACTACAAATGTTGGACTTCTGTTCAAAACATGAACAGTCCAATTTACAGCTTCTGGCCAAAATTTCTTCGGTATCTTCTTTGCTGACAGCATGCTGCGGACCATGTTCATGATGGTGCGATTTTTCCTTTCTGAGACGCCGTTTTGCTGAGGAGAGTAGGCAGCTGTAAGTTGACGACGTATGCCATGCTCATCACAAAAGACTGCAAATTCTTGTGATAAGAATTCACCTCCACGATCAGTACGAAGACTGTGAATACATAAGCCAGTCTCCTTTTCAACGTGATTCTTAAACATTTTGAAAACTGTAAAGGCTTCAGATTTTGTCACAAGAAAATAGGCCCAAACTTTACGACTATAATCGTCAATAAATGTGATTATATATCTCTTGTTGCTATTTGAAACAGGAGTAATAGGACCACAAATGTCAGAATGTATAAGTTGAAGAACCTGAGTAGCTCGCCATGTAGATTCTTTTGGAAAAGAATTTCTCTGTTGTTTTCCTGTCAAACAGTCTCCACACACTGTTGATGGTGCAATTAAATTTGGCAAGCCGATCACCATCTCTTTTTGTTGAAGAAGATTTAATCCCGTGAAACTAAGATGTCCATATCTGTTATGCCACAGCATAGCATTCTCCTCTGATGAAGATTTAAGACACACCTGCTCCTGTTCGCTGGACTCCTTAGGCTGCTCCTGTTCGCTGGACTCCTTAGGCTGCTCGTGCTTGCTGGACTTCTTAAGCTGCACATGCTCGCTGGACTTCTTAGATAGTGAGTTAAAACACACCTGCTCACTACATTCCTTAAGCTGCACCTGAGCAAATAACTTGAACATTCGGTTTGAAGACATGGTAATCTCAATGATCAAGCCTTTTTCAGAATGATATATCTTGCATGTTTCCTTTTGAATAAGGATAGCAAGACCTTTCTCAGCTAATTGTCCCATGCTCAATAAACTGTTTTGCAAGCCTGGGACGTAAAAAACATTTGTAATGATTTGTACAAAACCATTCACGAACATTCTGATATTTCCTTTTCCAGTAACAAGCATTTTAGAATTATCTCCCAGTTTTACTGTTTCTCTAAAGCTGGCATCAAAATCAGAAAATAACTCCTTCTTACCACACATGTGGTTGCTGCATCCTGAGTCAAGAAACCATAACTCCTCCATGTTTGTTGCCTTCTCATTTATATACGCCATTAATAGCATTTCTTCTCCCCCTTCTGCATAATGTGCCACTCCTTCACTCTCCTTCCTTGGACACTCATATGCAAAGTGTCCTAATCTGTGACAGTAATAACACTCAATAGTGGATTTGTCAAGATAACGTCTTCCACCTCCTCCTCGGCCTCTGCCTCTGCCCCTGCTTGATCCTCGAATTCCTCCTCGCCAACCTGATGATTCTCCTGTTGTTACCTTCAACGCATGCTCCTCCATGATATGAACATTCATACGTTGTTCATGAACCACCAAACTGCTTTGCAATTCATCTATGGAAATAACATCAAGGTCTTTTGATTCTTCGATAGAACAGACTACGTAATCAAATTTGGATGTCATGGAGCGCAAGATTTTCTCAATGATTGTTAAATCAGTCAAATTCTTTGCACCATTTGTCCTCATCTTGTTCACAACAGTCATAGTACGAGCAAAATAAGCAGTTACAGACTCACCTGCCTTCATGTTTAACAACTCAAACTCCTTCTGAAGAGCTTGTCTTTGTGCACGTTGCACCCGTGCTGTGCCTTGATACTTCGTTTTCAAAGAATCCCAAATGCTCTTGGCAGAATCTTTGTTTAAGATTGTCTCTAAAACTGATCGATCAATACTCTGAAAAAGATAGTTCTTTGCCTTAAGATCCTTCAGCTTTGCATCTTCAATAGCCTTCAACTGAGCTGGAGTAGGCTGGACTCCTTCAATCACTGTAGGAATCCCATCCTCAATTAAACTCCAGTATTCTTTTGAACGGAGAAAGTTCTCCATGAGCATACACCAATGATCATAGTGTCCGTCCAATCTTGGAATTGAAGGCTGCACAAAACCTCCTCCTTCTGTTGACATCTCTGATGCTATCGTCAAGCTCTGATACCAAAATGTTAAGTATATTTTGGTGTTTGCTGAGAAATGATATAAGAGAAAGGAAGAAATGTTTTGTGTATTTATTAACGTAACTGAAGACCATATATATAGCCTTTACAAAGATTGAAAACAGAAGCTAATAATAGAAATAATAACAGAATAACAGAATCCTAAACAATAGGATTTATTCAAGACTAGAAATCAGCTAAGTCCTAAAGACTTGTTCAACTGGAAACAAACTCTAACAAAATTTGTCAAGAGGCTCCTTAAACTTATGCCCTAACTGCATATTCATTTTTTTTATTTTTAAGATTTCAAGGATTAATGAATACTAGCTCAGCCCATTTAAGATAATTGTGATTAAGTATCGGAATCAAATCAAATAATAATATGCTTGTTTGAAAGCATGCTAGGTTATTTTTTAAAATATTTTTTATATTGAAATATATTAAAATAATATATATTTTTTTTATTTTTTTAAAATTAGTGTATGAAACGATAAGAAATATAAAAAAATATAATTTTTAATAAAATATATGCTTGTATTTTGACTGGCTGGCTCCAAATCCAAATGAATGGAAAAGGACAAAAGGGTGATTTTAAAGAGGAGATAATATATGTGGGACACAGCAGAGAGGCTGTGCCGTGTGGTGTAGAGGTCAGCACGTGCCTCCTTTGACGAACGGCAATCGTTAGTGTCCCTCTCTGTTCGTGCCGTTTCCCACCATCCACGTGCTTCTCATGGCTCTAGTGTTTATTTATTAATCTCTTAATTATTCTATTATTATTTGTTCCTGGGCCCCTCCCTCCTCCTTATTCACTAATTCACTTTTTTATTTGCTTTCATTTATTTATTTGGAGGTAATATGACCTGGATGAATGAGTCATTGTTGTTTTATCGATGCTACTTTCTTCTCTTCTGGTCAAACTTTTATTCTTTCTATTTTACTTGAAATTTAAGTTTAAGTTATCGCGTAGAAGGGAGGGAGTTTAAGAAACGTGGTGCGTTATTTTCATTAGACTTTTTCAATCAAGAGTGGTTCGGGGTAGGTTTGTTTTCCGTCAAATATTTTCCAAATAAAAAATCTTTTCTCAATAGTATTGATAAAAAAATAAAATAATAATAATAAAATAACGATAATGATGATAAAAATAATAATAATAATAAAATTATAATTAAATAGTTGTGGTGCATAACTGGATGATATAATAAGTTAATTATTATTTATAAAATTACAGAATTTTATTAATTAAAAATATTTTTAAGTAAATAAATTAAATTTGAAAGTTTACTGTAAATATCTTTTATTAATTATTTTTCTGTAAAATAATTTACGGAAAACAAAAACAAGAAAAATATGAGATATAGAGTTCTAGATGATGATAAAATATTTATTTCTTAAGAACAAGGAGAAGCATAAAGGCATTAAAAAAATACAAAATAATATGTCAAAAATTAGAAGATACTTCATCTATCTCTGAAGATAGTCAATGGTTTCCATCTTGGCAACTTCTCATCTTTTAATACTCTTAGTCCTTTATCGCTGAGTTCATTTCAGATGAATAGATAACAACACCACCACAAGCAACGATACCTCGTCGGAGCCGGTGGCCGCATACTCCATCGGCACAACAATAATACAACTTCTTCTTATTTCTTTTTAGACTAAAAAAAATCCTCTCAGCTTCGCTTTTCCCATTAATGCAATTGACACTTAAAAATTGGATCACCCTCTCGTTTTACTATCAATTACCCTCTGAGTTGACATTATTAATAAATAGGTATTGTTCGATCAAGGTTAGGGTTGAGAGGGAGGGAGGGAGGTATTGTTGGAGGACAAAAACTGAGATTCATTGATGATTTTTAGGGGAAAAAAATAGAGAGGAGCGGGAGATAATTAAGAGAGGAAGAAGTGTACCTCTCATTCTATTATAGAGCCTAGAAAAGGTATTTTTTAAATTAAAAAAATTTAAAATCTTAACCTATATTTTGTTTAATATAGGGGGTTACACTTTTCAGAAGTTGTAAAAAATATCTTGTTATTTATTGATTATATCAAATTTGATCCTTAATATTTTGATTGCTATATATTTTGTTGTGAATCATTTTTTTGATTTTTTTTAAAATTTCTCTTAGAATCTGATTTAATTTGATTTTTATATCAACTTTGGTTCTTATTCTTTTTATTGTTATATATTTTTTTCTTATCCTTTTCTTAATTAATTTTTTTATCTATCAAATTTGATCCCAATTATTTTGATTTTTATTTATTTTATTTAAAATAATTTATGAAATTGGATTTTTTTTCAATTTTATCATTTTTTATATGGCGGATTTGATCCTCATTCTTTTTATTGATGTTTGTTTTGTTTGAAATAATTTATCAAATTGGATTTCTTTCTCAATTTTATCCTCATTTGGCTTCTTTATCTTTCATATTTGGTCCTTATTCTTTTAATAAATTTGAAAAAATAAATAAAACGTTAATAAGTTATTTTTTAGCTTATTTTTCATGGCATAGCCAAACACTAGAATACATTTTCTAACTCATTTTCCACGACATTGCTAAATATAAAAAAATAATTCACTTTTCATGAATTTACTTTTTATGAAAACTATTTTTTTTTATAAAAAACTTTTCATCAAACAAATGAGGTCTAAATGAGAATAACTTATCACTAATTTAATAACAGTAACATCAATGAATTATTTTATTGACAGTTTCAAAACCATAGTACTATTAAATTAGTTTTCATAATAAAGAAATAAAATTAATTTGTTTTTCTAAACCAAATAACTAGTTTATAATTAATAATAAAATTACTTTAATAATGATTTTTTATTTGTAAGTTTAAGACTTCATGGCCAATAAAAAATGATATTTTTTGGTCCACCTATTTTCCTTTATCTTTCTTTTCAGTCCTTATGGTTTTTATCATTTTTGTTTTGGTTTAAAAGTTTATTTTGTTTATTTTTTACTCTCAAGGCTTAAGGAAAAAGAAAGTTAGTTCAGAAGAAGATAGAAAGTCATCAGATTACGAAAAAAAATATAGAAAGTCACCGATTGGTCACATTTTGATGAAAGAAAAACATAATTTTAGTGTCGATGTGTTTCATTCAATAAGATGAGTTATATGGAGTTGGTTTTAGACTTTCAACTTGCTTGAAATGGTAGATCAAGGTAGAGAGAGATTTTATTTTTGTTTCATTATTATTTTTTAAAGCAGTTTAAGGAAGTTTGAGTTGAGAGATGGATTTATTTAGGTGCTAAGGATGTTTATTAGATGTTTTTGGGTCAAATTAGATGAAAAAATGGATTTTCCAAACCAAAATACTTAGCCTTGATTTCTCGGCTATCCTTTTGTAACCAGAATCTAGACAAGTGGGCGACACATTATTGCTTATTTTTTTATAAAAAAAAAATATGGATTGAACGACAAGTTACCTATCATTTAAAAAAGAATTTTTTTAAAAGGCCCAGGTATATGGGCTAAGGTTGGTAGACTTATGCACTTGAACTTTGTTATAAAGACCTAAGTGATTGAGTCACTGAGGTTTTTATTGATTTTTTTTTTAATTTTATCTTGTAATATTTGATTGATTTTTAATCGATCTTCATAATTTATTTTGGTTTATTTTTTATGGAATTATCGTAATCTCAAATAAACATCCTGATATTGGGTTTGTACTCGATTTTACAAATATTTATTTTTGTTATCATATAATTAAATCAAAATAGTTTAAAGATAAAATTATTAAATATAGGGGAGTCCATGACCTAAATTGTGAATTTGACGAGTTAAGTTATGAAACTCGAATCGATCCAATATGTTATTGTCTCAATATTTTTTTTTAAAAAAGATGTTATTTTGAATTTTTTAAAGTTAAATTATATTTTTATCGGTTATTCATATTGTCTTTAAACTTATTAAATTAATTAGTTCATGTCAAAATAACTCTAATATAGTTTAATTTGAAATTTAAATTAGAAAAAAGAATTGAATTAGGAGGTTATAAAATTTACTGACGAAACTAATTTAACAAGACTATCAAGAAATTTCTATAAAAGTAGGGACCGGATTTTTTTTTTACGTTTAATTTTTTTTTTGTGTCCATGACAATTGGCATTACCATTTACCACCGGCCTCTCTCTCACACGCTCGCGCGAGCGCGAATAGACGCACAAAAAGAAACCGCGGTGGACGAGGACCAGCGACGACTGTCGACTGACAAACAACAAATGTGCAATGTTTTTATTTTTATTTTTTCAGTTTTTAACTGGATCCTCGTAACTTTTGGGATTTAAAGTTAATTTTAAAGGTGAAATGTCCACAGACAAAAAAAAAAAAAAAAAATATATATATATATATATATTTTTTTTACTATTTAGAGTAATAATCGTGGTTTAAAATAATTTTTTCAAAAATATATTAAAATAATTTTTTTTTATTTTTTTAAAATTATTTTTAACATTAAAATATCAAAATAATATAAAAATATAAAAAAGTAATTTTATTATTTTTTTAATTTTTTAAAAACATAATTTCAAAAACATTTCCAAACAGTCTCAGATCTCTCGCCAACGAATATTCTTTGTCCTCTGTCTCTCTTTCAAAGTCATTAGATAAGAACTACAGGCAGAGAGATAGAAACCGCAACTCAAACACACAAAACGGAAAGGAGTGTCCTAAAAGCAAAGCAGCTCCAACTCATTTAAACCTTCCCTTCCTTTCCTCCCTCCATCCCTCCCTCCCTCCCTCTCTCAAATTAAAAAAAATCATAATCAAAAGAGAGAGAAAGCAAAAGAAAAGAAGGGAGTCGGTGAGAGATGAAGGGGAAAGGAGGGAATGTGGGATCCAGATTTCCTTTGAGCTTTTGGGAAGTTGGTGCTGCTTCCTCTGTTGTGCTGGGATTCGTTTTGTGTCTTTTGGGTGTTTACCTAACCATGCCTGCATCGGACTATAGTTTCCTCAAGCTTCCTCGTACCCTCGAAGATCTTCAAATCCTCAGGTTTTCTTTCTCTTTATTTTTCATTTTAATTGATATCTACCTTTGCTGTTGCCTGGAATTGTTTTAACATTTTCATATTTTTTTAGGGTTAAAAAGAAAATTGCTTTACATTTTAAATTATTTAATTTCATTTGTTTTGTTCTACTCATTGCATTTGGGGTCTGAATTCTGAAATTACAGGCAGAGCTGACTGTGTTTTACCAATCGTGTTCTTGCCATAAAAACAAAAACAAAAGCAAAATCAAGATCCATGCTTTTTAAGTGAAATGGGGATTTTTCCCCACTTGCCTGTATCAAGGTATTGCTTTGCTTGGCTTGATATGAAAAAGGGGTATAATTCGTCATGTGGATACAACCCAATTGGATTATTCAAATCAGGATCTGTGGAAGGTTCATTACATTCAGACCTTCATATGCAGGCTGTCTACTTATGAACTTCTGTTGCTTTGCATGTTGGGCCAAAGCTTAGAATTTGTATAATATCTATTATATAGGAACTTGAGCTGGTGAGAAGTATTGTTGGATTTTGTTTGTAATGTTCTTGACATAGCTGTTCACTTGGGGTAAATGAGTCTTTGAAACCTCAACCTCTGTGGTACATCTCATGCGATCTAAAGGCGCCAAGGCTTGGTTAAAATATTACTGGAAATCTGCACTGGCTCTGTCATTTTTTCTTACCGAAAGATAATATTTATATTTCCTTTGACTTGCTCATCGCATTTACTTTTCTTCAAATTACTGGAATTCCATGTTTCCTGGCCTTATGTTAATAGTATGATGTGGATGCTATTTTGCAGGGATCACCTTGAGACCTATACAATTGACTACACCGCACAAGTCCTGGTGGGGTACTGTGTGGTCTACATTTTCATGCAGACCTTTATGATCCCCGGGACTGTTTTTATGTCATTGCTTGCTGGGGCACTTTTTGGAGTACTTAAAGGTGTAGCTTTGGTGGTGTTCACAGCCACTGCTGGTGCTTCTTCTTGCTATTTTCTGTCAAAACTAATTGGGCGGCCTCTTGTCTTTAGTTTGTGGCCTGACAAACTTAGTTTCTTCCAAGAGCAGGTGAACCTCTTCTCCTGTTTATCATTTGTTTATATTTGATGGAAAATTGTGATAAAATTGTTTCTTTTCACTATCAGGTGGCTAGAAGAAGAGGAGGATTGTTGAACTACATGCTTTTCTTACGACTAACCCCAACTTTGCCAAATACATTTATAAATGTTGCTTCACCAATAGTTGATGTTCCTTATCACATTTTCTTCCTGGCAACCTTGATTGGACTTATTCCTGCTGCTTATGTCACTGTTAAGGTATTTTACTCGCAGAGTATAGGTTTATATATATAAATTTTGGTGCATTATTGAATATCTGGAGTGAATGCCATTGTAAAATGCATAATTTACATGTTAGGATCACATGAAGTTCAATGAGCTTTGGTCCGACGCTCCTTGGGATTTAATGTAATGTAGATCGCATTCATGATGTTCTACAAAACATACCCCAGTGTAAGAGGTCTTTAAGTTTTAAATATCAAATGCAATGTAGGGTAATTGGGTAGGAATTGGTGCGAAGCTTCCGGGCAAAGTGTGTATGAATTTTGAAAGGTAGAATGTCATTAATGAAAAACTTATATGCCATTGCTGCTTTCTAAATATATCGGATGCCTGGTTAACTTGCAGGCTGGAATAGCACTTGGAGAATTGCAATCGATAGGGGACCTTTATGACTTCAACTCCATTGCCACTCTGTTCCTTATCGGGATCATCTCAATTACCCCTACATTAATGAGCAAGAGTAAATCATAGTAATGTTCCCTAAACACTTGTTGTACATGCGTCTTCAGTCACCTAGCCAGCCATTGCGGTGCCATGTTGTTTCTGTATAGCAGCTAAATGCAATACACAGCTGTCCCTGCCTGTGGGTTCCCTTGTGAATGCTGCAGATGACAGAGATGATCTTGGGAGGATGCCTGACTTGCACAAGTTCATTTTCCTGTTGGGGTTATTTGGATTAGAGGTGTGGGGTTGGTGATAACCTGTATAATTTGAATGCCTAGAAAAAAAAGTCATCAATCTCAAAAATATGTGCATTTTTTCTGCAAGACATGTAGTTTTTACAAAAAGTTCTCGCCTGTTGCAGGGTTTATGCCAGTCGGTGCTGTCCAATTTTTTAAGCAGCAAATGTTGTTTATTTCAGCTGTATGTAAGATTTAGGATTTAAATAGAATGATATTTGTTCCTGATCATTAAGAATGTGAATAATATATCAAGTCTATGTTGATATAAGTTAACAAAGAATTAAAATTAATAGAGTAATTGTACGTAAAAAGTTTCTTGAAATAAGTTAATGTGTATGAAAGGTTTTTTAGATTACAATAAATGTAAGTTTGCTTTTTATAGAATAAAAAATGAGAGATTGACAGTGAAATATTATTATTTCTGTAATTACATGACTGAATGCATGCGAAGAGTTTCTGAAATGATTTTTAAGAATACACTGAGCGTAACTTCACTGTTTATGAATGTGGAGGCTTTGTGAAAGTGTTTTCTGGCATCACAAAGAATTTTAATTGAAAATTGAGAAGTTGATATGTGCATTTAATGAAATAGACTAAATGAAAAGGTTGATCTGTGTATTTAATGAAATAGAATAAAAATTATACAAGTCAATAAATTATAAAAAAATTATTAATGCTAAATAAAAATTAAAGCGAAAAGAGGAAAAATATACTCACATGAAGATATTTGATATCGTGTTGTGAGGTTTTCTACAATCTTTACATGACAGGATAGAATAAGGCCAGTCATACCATGGAGATTTGTATTATCCTTACTTGCGATTAGCGACCTTCGAAACACTCCAAGATTCATGAAAATCAAGCATAAAAGCCAAGTTCAAGAAATCACATGAAGAAAAAAAAAATCGGGCACGAAAAATATATTTTAGTCACAAAGACACTGCAGATTAATATTGTACAGGGATTTATGAAGTAAAATAGAATGAAAGCGGGAAAATATCCCTTTTTCAAGAGATGGTGCCTTGCTATTTTTAGGTATTGCCCATAATACGAAGGCTTTTTTCTTCCTCTTCCTACCCAAATTTCCTGGCTTTCTTCTTTCTGTTGGAACTGTCTGGGGTCCGGCTATCTAGCTTGCGTTTTTGCCTGGCTGGTCCTGAAGCACCACCATCCTTGAGTGCTGTAGCTTTTGCCTTTCTTAGAGCAACAGCTGGCCTTTTCTCCTGACGCTTTTCTCTTTGAGTCTTAGATTTCACCTTAGCTGTTCCATTGCGTTTTGCATTTGCGGGAGCATGGACTTTCTTCTCAATACCAGATTTGCTAGCACGCAAGCCCTGATAGGACTTGGCAGCCTTTGTATCTGGCCTGTTGTTGCGATCAGGAGTCCTCGAATCTGTTGCCAACTTCTTGTTTGACAAATTAGCTGTCTCTCCTGCAAATGAGTTCCTTCTCTTAGATGGCGTAGAATCCTGCCTGGCATGAGATGCTCTCAGTTCTCGATCACGAAGCTTCAAATTTCGTTTCTTGATCACCAAATTTGCAGCTTCCTGCATGCCATCACATCAGAACTCATTAACCTTATAGGACAGACACTGGAATTTTTTGAATACATTATGCAAACTAATGAAGCATTGGTATAAATTTAAGCAGTGTGAGAATCTTTCAGCAACCATAATTTAAACAAGACAATTCTAAACTGCTAAAAGAGAATCCAAACACATCAACACGCACAAAAGAATCAATTCCGCACAAACAGGTAAATTTCATCCTTTCATTTCCGAGCATCTCATCATAGAACAGCTACATGAAAATACAAGCCCAACTATGCTCTTTGCTCAGTCTAACATGCCATCCACAAACATATTCCCAGAGCAAGAAAAATAAAGAACTCCAGGTCAAAGCTTCGAACTCCAACAAAGCTATGCATTCATACAAGTAAGTATTGGTTGATAGCTCCAACGATGCATCCCTGGACTAGACTTAAAAACTCTTCCAAAAAACTCACTGCAGCCATTGCTTAAGCAAATCACAGTTTCCCGCTCCTTAAATCTGAGAAGAAAATACAAAAAAAGAAGACCACACCTCTGCACTTATGTGAAATATGCTCTATTCTTTTTAAATTGGTTTCTTCCTTGATAACATGGTATGTAATCAAAGTATTTAATGATCCGACATGATAAATAACTTAAATTCTAATTGGACACCCAACCCAAGATATTGACTGCAGTGTCACAGGAACCTTATATTTCCAAATTTGGAATACAAGTGGCAGCTCTTCGGAACATCAATTTCAATGGGTACAGCATATCAGATAAAATAGAGTTGGGACATGAACAAACAGAGGGAAGCACGTTACTATAAATTTCAGTGATAAAATTATTGATAAAAAATGAGCATTAATTTTAACGCATCATACCCTTGTTTTAAACAGCACATAGGCGATGCCCTTTCCCAGACCTATATGAGGATGTCTAATAACCCGAACAGCTTCAATGCTGGATGCAAGATCTTTAATACCAGTGAAAAGCTGATAAATTTCTTCGTCCTACAGTCAGATGAAAGAGACATATCAAGATAAGATTAACAAAATTAGGCAACAACAAATCCACACAGTGTACGCAGAATGCACATAGAGAAATACAGGACAGTTGATTACCTTCACA
The DNA here is from genome assembly GCF_000002775.5 of Populus trichocarpa. Classification (NCBI taxonomy): domain Eukaryota; kingdom Viridiplantae; phylum Streptophyta; class Magnoliopsida; order Malpighiales; family Salicaceae; genus Populus; species Populus trichocarpa. The sequence goes on along the minus strand of NC_037287.2, from coordinate 12,006,835 downwards.
TCAAAGGGAAGGTTACCAACAAAAACTGTCCTCTTGTTATCATAAAGGGGAGCATCTGACCCCTTTAACTTCTTACGAGGTGGGCATGCCCTATCTACACGAATGTGATTTCCTCCAACCTATAATAATAAAAAAAACATAATATTTTACTCAAAATCATGTTGATTAGCCAACTGTCAGAAATGAAACATTACATAAACATACCACAGCCATATTATGGGTGAGAGATGCCTCTGCAGATTGCTCAGTGTTGAAAACAATATATGCATGAACACTGCAGCACACGGTATTCTTCATCAAAAATTGACATTGCAATCAAAATGAATAAAAGCAGATATAAAGGATCAACCAAAATCACAATACAAAGTTTAATTAAACAGAAGCTCCTTATAGGCAAACTTAGAACCCGTTCAGTATGTAGCTTTTTGTTAGTGATGCAACTCAAAGTTGAGAAATGGTAATTATATCACAAAGTACACGCTGGAAATGGATCATCATTTGATTCCAGCCCTGATAACTCAGGGTAAACATTTTTCACTTGTTTCTCTTTAATTAGTTGCCAAGGCATCTTTTTTTTCTTTTTCTTTTTTCTCACAGTGATCATTCATGCGCTCGGAAATCTAATTAATTCTTTTCCAGATTCTGACATGGAAAAGCCAGGTAACGTGGATCGTGTAAGGAATTTGAAATAAACCACGTAAACTGGAACAAGCACTTGCTAGGATTTTTTTCATCAGATGAAAAATAAGCAAGTAGGGTAACATTACGGGGTTCAATTCTAGAATTTCAGAAGTAAGACATAAGAATGGACATCAAAACTAACTATCCGAATATGTAACACAAACACACACATCTGTGAGAACCAACAGCATACCTGTCAGCATTATCATTAAATTTCTTCAACAAAATAGCTCCCTTCCTGGGTATCTTGGACTGCCCATGCAGAAATCCATCAAAATACAATACCAATCAACAAGAAAAAAAAACCCATAATCATCAGAATCAAAGTACACCTACTTCAGTAATTGGCATAGACCGGATCCTCAAAGACTCAACCTCCCCAAACTTACTAAATTCCTTAATGAGTGCCTTCTTCTTCACCTTCAAAGGCAAATTCCCAACAAACACAGTCCTTAATAACTTCCTCTCATCGTCAAAACCTTCACCCTCCTTTGAAACCAGCACATCCGCCGCATCATCAGCCTTTTTCCTCTTCGCGCCAACAACAACACGCACATTTTCCTCATTATTTACCACTGGACCGTACTTCTTAGCCTCATATTCGCTCTCAAGATCATCTCTCTTTCTCTTCTTTCTCTTCCTTCCACTCTCATTTAACGTTTTCTCTTCTTTCGGCTCAAGACCCAAATTTGGATTTTGGGTTTTCACCTTTTTTAGTTTCATTGCAGTACCGTTGAAATTAGGGTCTTGAATATCGGCATTGGCGCTGGGGTTTTCGTTGGATTTTGGGTCGTCGGGTTTTCTTTTGAAAGGGTTGCTATCGGTGAAAAGGGAGAAGGTAGCAGCGGTTTGATTGGCGCCGCTGAATAGGAATTTGAAGATGTCGGAAGAAGCAGAAACTATGTTCTTCTGGGTGGTGGCAGTCTCCGGTTCCGGGTGCTCCCTTCTGCCCATTGTTTTTTTGGAGTGGAGGCAGAGGAGGTGGTGGGAGAGGGAGGCTGTCACGCGGAGTTGGGATTCAAGGGATTTTATAACTTGGGGAAGGTTTTGTGGGGCGTCGAAAATGCAAGTGTTACTATTTTTAAACATACGGCCCGATATCAGTTTTCCAATTTAGGAAATCAAGTCAAATCCCACAATTAGAACTTCTTTTCTTGGGTTATTCCAGCTCAAATAATAATAATAATAAAAAAACCCCTCCATGTTATTATTTTGAATTCATAATTGGTTTATAAAAACTTTAGGTTGTACACTTGTAACCTTCCTCTCTATTACCCTTTAAATAGTTTATGCATTCTGAGTTTTATTTTATCCTTCTTTTCTTATAAAAATAATTAAAAAAAATGATCAAGTAAGTGAAAATAAAAACCAAAAATAACTCAAATAAATAGACCGCCCATATGCATAGCATAAAACAAACACTAGCTGAGTTTAATTTTCATAATCATTTCAGGTTTTTCAATTCGAGAAAAAGTATGAAAAATATTTTATGCATGTAATAATTGAAATGAGTGAGAAGAAATTTTATATTTGTCTCAATATAATTCTGAAGACTTTTTTTTAATTAATATTTAACATTTTCTTTTATTTAGAATTAAACCAAACTCCCAATAGACAAAAAGGGGAAAAAAAAAAAAACTAAGAACGAGCTAAACAAAAACACAACCCTATTCAAAACCTAACAGTGATAAAGGTGTTTGCTCCAAATTAATAGCTAATCTCTTGGAATTTGTTAAAGGAGAAGTTAAAAATGGAAGATCAAGGTGGAAAAAAAAGAAAAAGAAATCAAGTGGCCAATTATAAATTAGCCCAAAAAAGTTATCTTTACCCCCCTACTCTTACACTCACATACAAATCACTATTCATTTTTTTTTCTTTAACTTTTAAAATTTTGATATTTTCAGTTTTATCCGTTGTATTTTCATTGTTTTTTAGATATTTCTTCTATTTTGCATTATCTCACGTAAACATAGTTTTGGAAAACATTCCATAGTTTATTAGACATCAATTTTTCAAAACCAAATTATAATTGTTATTAAAAATAATAATTACAAGAATAAAGACAAAATTTTACATATAAAAACATGGAATCCCCTTAGCTATTTTAAAGAATTCAGGTGTGGAAACCGAGAAGAGAAAATAGAAAAAAGAAGATTTGGTAGCCGGAGTGACTCCAATAACACGCGCTACCTTGAAAGGAGGTTCTCGCCAAAACAAATCCAACAACACCAAAGATGGTCTGCATCTTGGAGGACGCCTCATGCGCCACCATAAAAAGCGAGCCTCCTCACATGATGGCGGACGTGTTAATGTGCCAAACACCTTTTCCCTCTTTATTCAATTTGATCGTTTATTCTCTTATAACTCATCAATTTATCTTCTAATTCTTACTTTTTTCCCACTTCATTCAATGAACCCCCTATTTGGTCTCATATTTCATTCCAACCAAGCCCAATGAAGGCCCAACCAAGTAGAGAGGGAGGAAAGGGAAAAGAAAGAATAAAATGACCTAATTAGCCTCGAGTGCAGCCCAATTGAACCCAACATGGGAGAAAAAAAATAGTCATGCCTGAAAAAATAATCATATCCATGTTCGCACCACCATGACCACTAATTGTTTTATGAAAGGAGCACCTATTTCTCCGCTTTGCACTTTGTTAGTACAAACACACATTTGTCAGTACGGGTGCTAACCTTTCTCACCAACGACTACTCGTTTATCTTGTCCAACTCATGATTCATTTATTGCTTAAGCATTTACTTTTGCACATATCTTTTGCTTTTATTAAAAACATTAACTTCTCACTTTATCATTTTGTTTCTAAATCAAATTCATGATACTCGATAAAGCATTCCTAATTAGAAATGATAATCTTACCCTAACCCGATAGGCACCTATCCAAATCGACCCAAATGTATAGAGATTTTTTTTGCTCGTTTAGGTTTGGGTAGAGTATGGATATTGTTTTACTCGAACTGAAACCCACCTGAAATCGACCCAAACTACATCAATAACCCTAAAGTTTGAAAAAAAATTACAATTGTACCAAGCTATATATAAATAAAAATTAGGGTTCTACACTTCTACTTCCCTCTTTATAGCTGACTCTCTCCTTCCATTTCGCTCTCTTCCTGTAACTCTCTTTTCAGCAAGACAACAACACCAGGAATCTCTCATACAGGTCCTTGAACGTTTTGTCCTCAATCCCCCTCTAGGTCTCTCCCTCTTCTTCCTTTATCATTGCTCAGTAGCTTTCTTTCTCCCGGTCTTATCACTATGACAGATTTTGTTTGTCTTGAATTTGCAGGGAAAAGTTTCTGTAGTTCGAGTCTGTGATTGAGAAGAGAACACGAGCGTCAGCAATTCTCAATTCAAGGCAGGGTGTTCTGTCTACATGTTAAACCAACAAAGTTTCCTTTTGCTTTTGAATTTTAGTCCAATAGTGTTATTTTTTTTAGAAATCAGTTGCTGTTATGGACAAATTAATACTCATAGCCAAGGATAATTTTCCCAACTTCTTTCTTTTTGTCCAGCCTTACGTTTGCTTTATAACATGTTTCTCTTTGTTTTAAAAAAAAGCAAAGAACACAGCAGAGATCCATTATAGTTTGTTTTTCAATTCTCAATATTTTAATGTTGTGTGAATGAAATTTCTAAAAGCCAACAACATTCAATGGGATGGAAGAGAAATGTTTGAGAAATAAATGAATTGGCAAGGATTGTTTGCACGCCTGGTTTTTGAATGGCAGCATGTTTTTTGTCTGGTCAAGTTCTTGAACAAAGATACCAGAGATCTGATGAAAGAAAGATTTGGAGACTAGAAAAGATACTCCAAACATACATATACCTAATGGATACGAGAAAAGATATTGAAAAACCTGAAAACCGACTCGTAGATACTTATTGTCATTCTTATTTCGTAACACAATTTTTTATATTAGCTAGATAGCAGGCCTTTACATATATATATATAAACCAGGCTCTCCCTAGAATTAAAAAGCTTTGGCTAAAAAAATGCATTTTTTTGTTACTTAATTTAAATCATTTGAGTTTTAATTGATATTTTGTTTTAATTTTTATATTTTTTCTATTAATAGAATACCATTGCTTCATTAAAATAACAAAAACATTAACAATAAAAAGGAATTTCAACGAGAAGAATATATTTTTTCATAAAATTTAGATCATTTGAGTTTTTAATAATATTTACTGTGGACAAAATAACTATTTGACAAGATCATTGAAATTTACTTCAGTTATCAATTTCTCATGCTTGCTATCGGACTGGTAGCAAACCTTGCTGCAAAGCAAGGGCTCAGGAATACCTGCACCAGTGTTGACTCATAACAAAAGGTATTCGGATTAGCACGTGAGATTCAATATAATTGCAAATTTAGAAAAGAGGAGACTTCGCTTTATGTCAGTCTCGGACTACCCTCTATTATCGTCTTCTGTAATTACTATTCACTAATGCACAAGTTTCATGCGAAATACGAAATAATGTTAAGTTACACCATCGTGTATGTCCCAAGATCCGCATCAGAAGATATGGGATAAAGGGTTTTATCAACCTTGTGAAAGGACTTAGTGCATGCTGATTTATTTCTTTTCAGGGAAATGCGGGTATATGAAAATTGTTGCAATTGCACAAATTAGATGTGACAAACAACACACATTATTATTTCTAATAGAGAAGAGGTACATTGAACTAACAGTTTTGATGTCAACAGTCATGGTAATAACATTCGTGCAGGTATTAAGGCACCTGTATCTCTTCTTCATGCTTCTTCATCAAAATCCAGAGTTGTCAAATGCAAACTGATCGTTGAAAAGAAAAATTATAATCAAGCCTACTGATGCATCTGCACATATAGAGCCATATAGCCTTTTAATTTGCATATTCAGAAAATAACATATTTCAACAAATCAGGATGTAACACCAAAGATTTAAAAGAGCTGACCTGTCTGTGTCAATTCTATTGATTCTTCTTTAGCTTAGAAGTGTTAGGAGTTGATGATCTAGGATCGGGGTTGGATGTTCGAATTATGAAAAGAAAAGTTTCTACAAGCATTCCGAAAACCAATCCAAGAATGCCTCCAGCAGCACTCTGGAATGTTAGAAAAGTGTGCCATTAACATCAATCTAGAGAAATAGAAAAGAATGGTTGGACCAATATATATATGTGTGTGTGTGTGTGTGTGTGTGTGTGTGTGTGTGTGAATGTGCACACACAAGTGCAAATGCACATGTAAGCATGTCATAAAAGACAAACCCAACCAACAAGATTGCAGATGATTTTTTTAAAAAAATCTAGGGTGGCATTTCTTAAGATAGCAGATAATTTGAAATGCTTTGAGTAGTAAAAACAACTTTAAATGGAGGGAAAATAGCATCTGATGTTACCATGGCAGGACTGTGGCCAAACAAAGCTCTAAATGCTGCATATCCAACCAGATAGCCAGTAAACATGATAAGAACAACATGCAAACCTGCAGAAAGTTATGATTGACAAAAGCTTCAGGCTAACCAAAATAGAAAAATGTGAAGATTTGAAAAGGAGGAAAGTTGTCTCCTTATTTAGAGGAAATTAAACACGTCTAGAGAGTCACTACAATCACAAGCTAGGAGATGCATTAAAAATGCAAATTATCAGGGGCAATGAACTTTTTAAAGGGGCTCTAGTCGGGGATAACAAAATAACAAGAAACTTCATATAGCTACAGAGAATCAGCAAAAATCAGTCACTAGTAACTCAAGTTGTGAAGTGCACACAATGACTGTGTTAGATTGTGTTCATCCACAGGTGAACAACTAAAAGGATGCAATTAAAGCCCGGGACAACAATCCCACGGAGTCAATAGTTTGATGTAGTGCAACAACACTTACCAAAGGAAAACTTCAACTAGGAAAATGTGCTAAAAGAATTGCAGGGAATAAAAGAGGGGAACCAGACATGTTAATTGAAGATGTTAATGTAACTTGACACTTTCCTACCTTGTCACACCCCGTACTATCATCCATTTAAAAATTAAGCATTTGTTCACTGACTGAATATGGGAATGATACTCTCTCAATCAGAAAGATTCTACAATTCAAAGATTTCCCGTTTCCGAATAATGCAACTCTTTTTTCCGAGGGAGGGAAATAAAAGCATGAAAAATAGATTCACTGATAGCTGGGACACATTCTCAACCGTCATTCTTAATTACCTTAACAATTTTTTATCATACAATTGAAGGCAGCAGGCATGTATGTAGTAAGATTGTGATTCCATAAAAATTAAAATTTGCAAATCCCTCCCAACTTTCTCCAAAATAAAACATCACTAACCCCACAAATTCAACAGCAAGTGACTGACCACATATGACCAATTCATTAAGAGTTGGATTAAAATGTAACTAAAAATTCGAATCCTGTAAAAAAACAATAAGAAGCAGATGCAAATGAATGAAAAACTGACCAAAGCCCATCTGATCCTTATAAGAAGAGAAGGGCTCATCGGTATTCTTCTGCGGCGTAATATCCTTAACTAGCTCTGCATACGCTTTCCTCTCTGCCATTTCTTCAAGTTTCCTCAATCTCGCCTTGAGCTCTTCACTCTATAGTAACAACAACAACAACAATAATAACCAAATTAAAAAAATAAAAAGTCAAAACAAACGAGTGCATAGAGAGATAGAGTGCTTTTCTTTAATTATTATAACCTTTTCTCTGGGCTTGGGGCTGGATAAGATGAAATTGGAACCGGAGAAGAGGCGGATCAAGTCGGGTGGTCGGGTTGAGGGTGGGGATCGGATCCATATACTTCGGAAGGACTTGTAGTGTAGGTTATTTTGAGAGGAGAGATTGAGAGCGAGATCCTGCAGTTCTCGAGGTACATCCCCGTCTTTCGAAGCTGAGAGGAGAAAGGAGCGGATAGGTTCGGTCATGGAGATTCTTAGTCCCGACGGTGGGTTTCGCGGCTCGCTCATTTCCAGGATTTGGTTCTCCGATCACCGATTTTTTTTGTTTTGTTTTTTAATGTTTTCTGTGTTTAGTTTTATTTGAAAGAAATTACTTGGATCTTGTTTGCCTTGAATTTAAATTGGGCCCATCTCGGCCCACGATTACGTTCCTTTTTCTCTTGTTAAATTATTAAAAAGGCCGTATGCTAAATAAATTTTTACTTTAAAAAAAATAAAAATCAAAAGCTCAAAAATCAAAATAAAGTTAAAATGTTGCAAAACTCTCTTATTTGGAAAAGACTTTTGAGTAATAAGAATATAATTTGTCTATGGTTTTTAAATATAATATTAGATCATCCAAGTCTAGTTTTAAATGTTCAATATAATAAATCCTATTCTCATTTATTTTGAATCAGAAAAAACATGAACTTCTCTTTTTTTTTTCACTAACATAATAATAATAATAAAAATAAAATTAAAATTAAAGAAAGAGACTTATGATTATAGTTTTCATAATCTATTTTTTACCCCAAATTTCTATATGTGTTTTCAAAAATTAAATTTTCAATCCAATTCAATTTTTGGCTTATAAAAAAAATAAAAAAGAAAGAGTTTAGGAATTGAAATAAAAAGAAAGAGAAAACATCTAAAAAAATCAATTTTCATCCAAAAATACGTCAAATATACCATAATAATTTATGTAAACCACCCAACAACCCTAAAACAACCCAAAATTACTATAAAAAAATGAAAATCAATTGAATCTAAAAAATCAATTTTTTGTTAATTTTTTAAATTAATTTTATTTCCAATTCTTTTCTTCAATATTTGAAATGCTTTTTTTTTAAAACAATTTATAAGATTAGAATTAGTTTTCTATTTCACCCCCTTTAATTTTTATTCTTTTGAACTTAGTCCTTATTCTTTTTATCACTATTTGTTTTATTCGAGATAAATTTTTTTTTTACATTTTCATCCTCCTAAAGCTTTTTTTTTCCCTATAAAATTTTATCATGTTCTTTTTACTACATTTTTTTACTTTAAAAAATTTAATTTCATCATTCGACACTAGATTTATTTGAAATTGAGCTCCTTAACTAAGTTCAGATTTAGGATTTCACACACTATATATTTTAGAGATTAACCCAGATTTGAGAGATTTGTCCAAATTTACTTGATTTTTATTTTCCCTTTCTTTAGGCTCGTGTTTTTTAAGTTTCATTGTTTAGCAATTATTCAATTGGATAATGGGATCTATAATTTTTATTTTTTTTCTGTAGAGTTTTTTACTAATTTTTTAAAAAAACTCGGGTTTTCTCATGTTTGTTTATATGTTGTTCTTTGTTGGATTTACTTTGGTTAATGAATATTAAATTGACCTTTGCCCAAGTTTTGGACCTTTGTCCAAGTTTTGAAGGTTTGCTAGAGTTAATTTATTTTTTTTCTTTTTTTTAAGATGATTTTTTTCAATTTCATCATTAAATATTTTTATCCTTAGCGATTAAACTCCATTTTTTTTCTTTATATGCCTTTTATATGATTTCTTGTGAATTTGCAAAATGACCTAAGTTGTCATGAGTTTTTTTATTTGTTATTTTTTGTTGGATTTACTTTGACAATTTTTTTAAATTGATTTTTTTTATTTCATCCTTCAATATTATATCGGTTGGGAATTATTATTTTTATTCCATCCTTCAAGGTTGAGGTATTTTTTGGTATCAAGCTTCGTGATTTTCTCTGATTTCTTTTTTATTTGTCTATTCTGGTCCCATCGCTTGGACTGCGGGTTTGGCGGGTTAGTTTGATTTTTTTTTTCTATGATTGCTCTTTTTAAATTTAATATTTTTGTGTTTCGTCCTTTAATATCAAGCTGTTTTGAAATTGAGTTCCGCAATGTTTTCTGGTTTGCATTCTATTTGATTATCTTATTTACATGATTCATATCATAAAAATTGGTTTGTTGGGTGTTTTTTGATCATTTTTTAAATTGATCATCTTTTCAACTTTATCATTCGAGATGAAAATGTTTAGGATTCGACTTTAGCTTTTTTTTTATTATTATTTCTATTGGCTTGTATATTTTCCATACTTGGTTAGGTTGATCCATGTCAATTTTTTTTGTTCCTCCATTTTTGATTGAATAACTTCATTGTTTGTTTTTTCCTGCCTGTCCTTTTTTTTTTTTTGCAGGTTACATGTTTTTATTTTTTTAAGCTACTTTATATTATAATTTTAAAACCCGGTTTGACGGGTCGACCCAGAACTCAGCTGATCCGAAGCTGGAATTGGGTCGTGTTTATGAAAAATAGGGATAGTTTAAAACTCGGTTGACCGGGCAAAACCCATTGACTATTTTGTTTTATCAAAACATCATTGTTTTGACTTATAAAAAAAATGGGGTTGACCTGGGTGACCCGGACCTTGGATCGGGTCGGCCACCAAACCGGGTTTAAAAACACTAGTTCATATATCATTGTTTTTCCTCGAACAAGTATATATCCCAAATCATATTATTTAAAAAACTTTTTTTAAAACACGCAACCAAACATTGTTTTTATTGATAAAAATGTTCTGGCCCGCAGCCTATTCAATATCCTGTCTGGAATCAAGGACGTCGACAAAAGTTCGAAGTGAAACCCTTTATAACACACGGAAATGTAGATAGATTCAGAACAAGAATTAACTTAAAAGATTTGCCTCTGCCATCCTATATATTATACGATCATGGGCAGGCAAGGCATTGAGAGAAATGAATGATATCAGTCTGTCTGCCAACTTACAATTGCTCCTTGTAGAAATATGCTTGCTCTGCTCCCATCGTTGACCATCATTTACCCAAATCCTTCATGTTTCCATTTCATCAATTCTCCCAACCGTCTTCTAGAGTTTCTTCCTGTGATGAATAGCTTTGCTCCCGCACCTCCTGTGATTAACTGGCCACACACATCGCTCTTTGAATGCTGGCCACATTTTTTTCCTACTACAACCACCTGCAGCCACGCTCTTTGAATGCTAGCCACATTTTCTTTTTCTTTTTCAAATTAGCACAATATTTTTTTTTATAAGAAAATAAAGAGTTAATGCTATCTGCAAGCCTCAAGTTGCCTGGTTTATAGTATCACCGGCAACTTTAAAAAAAAAATAGTAGAGATAATTTTATTAAAAGTTATTTTAAATCTTAAATTTAAAAAATAAATTAATAAATACTACCGTTTTCACAATTATAATAAAGATCATATTTATTTATTTTAAAATAACATTTTAAAAATAGATAAATATTAATCTCAATATAAAAAAAATAACATTACACTAGGATCACATCTTTCTAATTGATTAAAACTTTCAAAATAATAATAATTTTGTTCTACTTTTTTTTTATATATAAAAAAACTCATCTTTACACACACACACACACACACACACACACACCAGTCTAACTCCCTCTACCCAAAAATTTTAGGGAAAAAAAAATCCCCAATTCCTTGAAACTTGTTGTCGTTTTCTCCTCCCTTGTTCAATATATATACACCCCCCCGAAGTCACCTATCTAAACCACTCTCCCTACCATACAAAACACACAACTCTTCGAGTTAAATAAAGAAGTGTCTCCTCTCTTCCCTCTCAAATGGCACCGGCTTCTTTCCATCACATCACAAACACAGTTTGTGTGATGGACGCTTCAGGCAGCCTTGGGTTTAGCTTGGTTGAAAGGCTCCTCCAAAGAGGCTACACTGTTCATGCTGCGGTTCAAAACCATGACTGTAATGCTCAATCTCTCTCTTCTTTTTATTTATTTATTGATCTTTTACTAACTACTTGGCCGGACGTCTTTCTTTCTGTCGTTGTTTTTGCATGCATGGGCTAATTCATAATTGTCTTGGATGGTTTGAATCAGGTGAGTTGCAATTCGGCGGCCTATCTTGTGATAAGAAGAAGCTGAAGATTCTGTATGCAGATCCTTTTGACTATAAGAGCATAATTGATGCATTAAGAGGTTGTTGTGGTGTGTTCTACAACTTTGAGCCTCCACAGGATCAATCCTCCTATGATGTAAGTTGATCTTTCCTTTTCATGATCTAAAAGTACATTCAACCGCACTTAGCATATGAGATCTCCGGCCGACACCTTAGAGTAGATCAAGAAAAAGCAGCACAAGCTACCGCGCGCTGCCTGGTGAATGCGAGCACCGCGAATTCACCTTTCTCTCTCTCTCTCTCTCTCTCTCTCTCTATATATATATATATATATATATATATATATTAGAATGGTTAATAACAGCTAAATGATTAGTCCAATAATAAAAGAAATCTATAAATAATTTTTATAACAGATCTAGAATTTATGTTAAACAAACCGAGCATAACTCTTAATATATTTAATGATTGAGAGAATGCCAGCAAATTGCAAAGTTATCAACAAGCTCTGAAGTTTAAATTAATTAATAAAAGGGATTTAAATTCATGTGCTTTGATGTTATGCCCTTCGTTTACTAAAAGTAATTAATAATGTAGGTGCATAATTGCATGTCAATTTAAACTTTAATTTCCATGGGTTGCATTACCATCACAGCTCACCGAAAAAAAGACGTGTATTAATTATAATTTGAAGTTGAATAAATTAATAATTAATTAGGCTAACTTTTTATCCATATATAACTAATTCAATCATATATATATATATATATACATACCCTACAGTAGTTTCTAATAAGTTTTGTACATTTTGACTTTTGGTAGGAATTATTTTTTAAAATATTTTTTGTTTGAAAATAAATTAAAATAATATTTTTTATTTTACTTTTTCAAATTTATTTTAATATCAATATATTAAAATGATTAAAAAATAATTTAAAATAAAAAATAAAAAATAAAATTTTTTATATCTTTTTAAAAATATTTTTAAAACAAAAAAAACAACCTCATAACCTGTAAAATTATTAATATCACGGCTCTCCAGCCTTTTGAAAACCTTCGAAAGGGACTGGCGGCCTGCTTAATTATTCTTGTACACACAACATGTTAACCAGTAATTAGTTTTAATATGTTCAATTCGTCAAGTTCGTCAGAGTTGTTAAATGGCTTTGATTAATTGCTTGTAAGTCAACACTACTAGGCCAATTGGGCTCATCACGGTTAAGGGTCTCCTCTCATTATTAGCCAAGGAAAAGTCTTCGTTATTACAATCGACCACTTATACTAACAATAGGCCATATCTGTTTTAATATGCTTTAAACCTTTGAGAGAGACGGGTGTCGACCGATCGTTGTCTAAATCTCGGGTTAATGGGCAGCAAATAAGCGTTCAAATTTCTGTCCTCTTGACAAATGAAGGGCCGTTGGTTCGGTGCAGGAATTCATGACAGAAGTGGAGGTCAGAGCAGCTCACAATGTGCTAGAAGCGTGCGCACAAACTGAAACAATTGACAAGGTTGTGTTCACGTCCTCAGCAACTGCTGTTATTTGGAGAGATGATCGCAAGTCCATAACAGCGGACTTTGATGAGAGACACTGGAGTGACATCAATTTCTGTCGTAAATTCAAGGTACCAGCTTCTTTTATTTACTTATTATATGAACTTCAATTCTAGTGTCAATTACGTGCAATTATGTATTGAATTTAAGATCTCCTCCAATGAATCAACATTGTTATATACTGAAATGAGTTTCTGGACAGTTGTGGCATGCTCTGTCAAAAACTCTAGCAGAGAAGACAGCGTGGGCACTGGCAATGGACAGGGGAGTGAATATGGTATCTGTTAACGCAGGGTTGGTGATGAGTCCTGATCTTTCCATCAAAAACCCATATTTGAAAGGAGCAGCAGAAATGTATGAAGATGGGGTTTTTGTGACTGTTGGCTTAAATTTCTTGGTGGATGCCCACGTTTGCATCTATGAAGATGTGTCATCATATGGGCGCTATCTGTGCTTCAATCATGTTGTTAATCAGCATGAAGATGCTGTTAAGCTTGCTTCTATGTTAACTCCTTCCGCACCTTCACACCCTCAAAGGTTAGTACTTCATTACTGGGTAACATAATAACTGACTGATGTTCAAAATCATTGATTATAACATTTTTTAACTGCGCTAACGAAATAAATTTCCTCTTTCATTATTCAACCACAGCTTTGACCAAGATTTGAGAATTAGACAGCAAAGGATAAGCAGCAAGAAATTGAACAAATTGACGGTTGATTTTGAGAGGAGACCCCAGCTAGAGAATTGATGGAAACCTGTCTGAAATTGTTGATTGGTGATGGAGGTACGCTAGCTGATCATCACACTTGCAGAAGTATTAAATGTTGTATTGACGTGTTTGCTTCATGGTCATGTAACTGTACCATGCATTCTTAAGTCACGTGATGATGGCTAGGAGGAGTGGGTAAAAATCAATTGTGATAAGAAGAAGATGTACATCATCAAGCTGTTAATAAAAGGCAATGGATTTGATTTGTCCATTTCATCTCTTCGTGCTTTGCTCTGGACTTGATGAGAAAAACACCCTTTGTCCTCAACATCTATGCTGTAAATATTTCAACTGTTCGAACTGATGATTTCGTGAAAGTAAGGGCTCAATATTGGCATCACATAAGGATGGACTATACAGAAAACAGAGCAAGGGCTCTGCAGAGCACTAAACACATGCATCTAATCTGTCCGTTGAAGATTTCTTGAGAGATTTCGAACCTTTCATTATATATATATATTCACCCTTAAAAAACCGTACTAAAACCCAGAAATATCGAATAAAAAGAACACAGGAGCAAAATTTTAGAATTTTCAAGAAAAAAGAAATGGGATGAGAAACTTACCATCGCGTTCACTCGGTTGGTCCTCGTAATTTTATTTATTTATTTATTTATTTATTAATCCTCACTTCTAAGCCATCTCTATTTTATATTTGTGTATTTGTTAATGCCATGTATAATATTTTTATAAAAATATTTTTTAATTAAAAATAAATTAAAATTATATTATATTATATATATATATATTTATTTATTTACATTAACATATCAAAACCATAAAAAAAACACATAAAAAATCAAATATATCTTTTCAAATGGAAAGAAACTTGAACAACAAAAATAAACACACCAAAAGATAAAAAGGAGCACCAAGGGCTCCCTAGATTACTTATCTCCAATATTACTAGGAAGTGAAGTTCATGTTCGTCTAGCTTTAGGTCCAAACTAGTCCAGTGTCCCATGCTTCACCGCATATCGGATCAATTTCTTTAATGTAAATAAGTGTAGTCATTATCAACATATTTTATAGCAGTAAAATAATTTTTTATTGTGAATTAAAAAAAGTATCCATCTATTTAATAAAACATGAGGAGAATTAAAGATGTCTATAAATATTAAAAAAATTGTTAATATAACTAAAAAAATAAGTTAAGAAATTAAAAGATAGATATAAAGTAATATATTTAATCTTGTGTTGCGGAGAGCCCTTTAAATTTTATTTTATTTAATTATATAATAATTATTTTTTATAAGAACAATAATAATTAAAATCTTATCATAACAAAATGATTTTTTAGTATAATTTCTCATTCCCTCTTTTTTTTTCACAAAGAGATAAATCTTTTGTTCTATGTCCTTTATTTAATTAAAATAAAAAAACCATCAGAACAAATACAAAGAAAAATGGACGGTTTGAAATAAAGGTAAGAAAGGTATCCAATGAACCAAAACTCCTTTTGTTCTCCGTTTTTGACTTGGCCTTTTTTTGCAACATTTTTTGTTTTTTAGAGAAAATCTACTAATTTTGACGCGGACGCGCCAAAATATATAAGAACAGTTCCCTGTCTGCACATTACCGTGGTCCGTAGGAATTTTTTTCTGTCAATGCCGCCAAACTCAGCTTAGATGGCTACTTGGAGACCATTTAATTCATATTTTTAAATTAAATTAGAAGAGAATTGATTTAATAACACACGATTAAAAATTAAGTTCATTCCAAGAATTTTTTTTTAAGATAACGTTATTTTAACATTTTCTTTTCATATACTAAGATAACTTCTTTTTAAATTAATTTAGATCGACCTGTAATCTAGAAATTAATTAAATAAAGTCAAAGAAAAAAAAATATTTCATAAAATTACACTTATTAGAAATATTATCCAAAAATAAATATTTTTTATTTTTAAAAATTTAGCTTATTCATATTAAACAAAAAAAATCATATATGAATTAGAATAATCTCTTCAAAAATTAAACATGTACAAAATAATTAAAAAACAATTATTATTTATATAAAAAAAGCTAAATAAAAATAAATAAAGAAGAGAGAATACGTATTAATTTAAATATAAATAAAAAATATTAAAAAAAAAACATTAATTTTTTAAAAAACAAAATTAGAAATAAGAGGGAGAGGGAGGGCAAACATTGTTGGGCCTGACAAATCAAATTAGGACGCCTGTCTCATTTGGAGAGGGATTGCACATGTGGGCCTTTGTTTTTTTCAAAGTTCTAATAAGATAGACGACGCGTTATCCGCCCAAAGTTTTTTTGAAAAAGAAATTTAGACGACGCATTGTCTACTTTTCCCTAGATTTTGGGCACCGAGATGCTAAAAAACTTGAGATACATAGTTTTTTTTTTGTACTAGAAACTCATTTTCAATTTATTTTTGCCTAAAACATCTAGAAAAGACTCTAAACACATTGATAAACTCATAAATTATCTTAAATAACAAAAAAAGGGCATAAAACCCAGAAACCAAAATCTTCACATGCTTAGAATTTGTTCTTAAGACGGTTTTAAGGTGAAAAAACATCAAAATAGAGAATACCCTCACTAGAACTCGTCGACACCATAGTCAACCATTTTAGCTGTCGAACCTAGTGTCAAAGATGATTTTTTTTTCTCTATTGTTGGAATTCATCCATAATTTTTTATAAGGGGATCCAAAGTGTATTTTGCACAGTGAACTCCTCATACTTTTTAGATTTTCTTACTAGTTAATTGATCCATGATCCACCGCGGGTTAGATTTTTTTTCTAACAAAAAAAATAAATATACAGGCTTTTTCGATGCGTTTTTTATATAAAAATATTCCAAGTGTAAATCAAAATGCTTATGGATGAATCTTATTAAATAAATTGAGAACTAATTGTGTTCCTAAATAAAAAAAACATTAACGATAACTAAAGATAAAACTGAAAAAATTATGAGACAAATGTAAATCAAGATATTTAACTGACACAAGTCATTTACTCATTTTGTTTAATAACTTTGTTTATCAAAATTAATTTTTTACTTAATCAAATAATAATTGAAATAGACAAAAACATGAAATTGATTAAATAAAACCAAAGGGAAAAAAATATTATGCAATGTCACACATATTATAAATATTATCCAAAAAATTTTGAAAAATATTTTTTCAAAATAATTGTTTTTTTTATTTTAAAAAATAAAGCTCATTTATATAAAATATAAAAAATATAGATGAATTAGAATAACCTTTTCAAAAATTAAATACATACAAGATAATTAAAAAATTACTATCTAAAAAAAGCTAAATAAATAAAATAAAGAATTAGAGAGAGGTATTAATTAAAAAAATAAATTTTATTTTTTAAAAAATAAATATTAAAAAAGGGTATCAATTAAAATGGTCATTTTCAAAATCAGAAAGCAAAATAAGAGAAATTTAATGGAGCCTAATATCTATTACATAAATGCTCAAAGATAAAACTGAAAAAACACAAATTTAAAAAAAAAACCCTAGTAAACTTGATTAAGCTGGGGTTAATTTTCTAAATCATAATCTGTAAAATTCTATACCTAGGCCCAATTAACAAGCTAAGTTCCCAACCAATTTAATGTCGAAGGATGAAATAAAAAAAAATATCAATTTAAAAAATTTACTAAAGTAATAAAAATAATAATCAAAATAATAAGAATTAAATTTGATAGAAAAAAATTAGAGAATGAAATCATAAAAAATAATTCAAACAAAACAAATAAAAATCAAAAGAATATAAACCAAATCAAACATACAAAAAAATTGAAAACAAGTTTCATTTTTATAAACTACTTCACGTAAAAGAAATAACAATAAAAAAATAGGGATCGAATTTGAAGAAAAAAGAAATTGAAGGACTTCTTTAAGAATTTGCATGAAATCAAAGAGGAGAGAGAAAAGAAAAAAGAAAAGAAAAAACACTACTGTTGTCAAACCAGAGTTTTGATCACCTCACGTGTCGCCCAAAAATAGAGGGGTTGCCGAAAAGATTCGATCACCACCCTTGAAGATGGTGTTTGGCATCGGGTGACGCTGTCTGTGTCGCCTAAACAACGCAACCATCAACTATGCTGGTGCGTACAACACAGACGTCAACTATTTTTTTTAATAATATTTATATTTTTAAAATTACTAAATCATCCCTTTACCAATCTAATAATAACAAAAAACCTAAGTGAAAAATACAAAAATACCTCTAGATGCAAGTTAAGGAAAATTCTATTTTAAAAGACATTTAAGTCATTTTACTAGCTTAAAAATGGATAATACAAAAATGTATTTGTACTCTAGCTTTAAGAATTTTTGAATTTAAGTGTATAAATTATAATAGTGATTTTATTGTGCTATATGAAAGTAAAAAGATTTAATTGTCCCATTTGAAATGGATCATTGTGACATTATAATACTACTCCTAATAGATAGTTTTAAGGTTTTGTTTTTGAAGAGCAAAATGAGTATTTCAATTATGGATTACTATACTGAAATATTCATAATTTTTAGAGTTCTTTTAATAGTAAAATAATAATTAATAATTAAATTAAATTAACTTTAATCATATTGATCTCATTCTTTACTTCAAATGGCACACTATCTGCATTGGTTCAAATCTAACACTCCATTGTACAGCCACGTCACTTGTATATGATTTTTATGGGTGTGGGAAAATTTAAGAAATGACCCACCATTTCTACAGATAGTATCAATTTTGATTCTGATATCAATTTTTTGTATTTTTTTTAAATTTGAAGAATTTTTATTTAAATATTTCTATCCCTGTTCAATTATCAATCAAATTGTAGCTTTTATTATAACAATGGACATTATCTTATAGAAAACCTAACATTTTATGTCAAGGATTAACAACAAAAACCCATTTAATATGTCTAAATTATTTTAAAAATATTGATGCATAAATGTTTTTAAAATCATAATTTATCTCAATAGTTGAAGGGAAATATTTGAGGATTGCTCTTTCATTTTAACAGGTGTTGGTAAAGTTCCTTTTATATATACATACTAAAAATTGAAAAGAAAATCCTTTATTGAGCAATGTTAGAACACCAAATTTTATGAATTTTATTTTTTCTTATAGATAAAAAATGAAAACTTGGTGTCCTTAAGATTCGAAGCAACATGCATTGAGATCTTCTCTCAATTTCGAGTCTTTATTATCCCTCTTCAAAATGTTTATTTGGTCATATTTCCACTTTAGACACTCAATTTCTATTTTCACACCCATTTTTCATTTGATAATTTACAGATTCTGCTTCATATCACAAGGCCATGGATCCAAAACCCAATCCATTACTTAATTTATCCTTCAATTTTCAGGTTTTACCTGCTGCTGATGCTGTACTCTTATCTCCATCTCCATCTCATTTTCACCGCAAATTTTAGTGAAAACCCGTTTGAATCTAGTCTTGGATGTGTTAACTAAAAACCCATTTCATAAATTTAGGTAATTGAGTGTGCTTCCTCTTTTGATCAGGTAATTGGAAACCCTTTAATATCAGTTCTTGCTGCTTTGGATGCTGTTTTAGCTCAAGCTCTGTGTTACTCGGGTGTTAATTAAAATACCCGTTTCTCAAATTTCGCTAATTTCATATCTTTGCTTGATTTCCAATCAAGTTTAGTTCACGGGTCTCATGTTTTATGTGCTGATTTTATCATCTTTGTTTACAAGTTAGGGTTTCATCATCAAAGTTTAGAACTTTGATATTATTTGGTTAGTGGGTTTGAAGTAATAAAATGGATTGCAATAGGGATTTTTCTGGTGGAAATGTTGTCCATGTAATTCCAATATCAGATCCAGAGAGTTGGATTCTAAATTCCTCTGATTCCAGTTCTGTTTGGGCTACAGAAGATGATTACCGTGATTGGAACAATTCTGATATCCTTAATGACAACGCTTCGTCCAATTCCAACTACCAATCCTCAACACGATCCGGTAGCGAACCGCCAAATAAGAAATCAAAAAACAATTCCCAGGAATTGAATTCGAAGAAGTCGATTGGGAAAATGTTTTTCAAGACCAAACTTTGCTGTAAGTTCCGTGCCGGCACATGCCCTTACATCACAAACTGCAACTTTGCACACAGCATAGAGGAGCTTCGGCGTCCCCCTCCAAACTGGCAGGACATAGTGGCTGCCCATGAGGAAGAGAAAGGGAACACCGTGGATGTCAGGGAGGAATTTCAAATCCCATCTATAGTGGGATTTGGAGCGGAGACACAGAGGTCTTATAAAGGGAGGCATTGTAAGAAGTTTTATACGGAAGAAGGGTGTCCTTATGGAGATAATTGCACGTTTTTGCACGATGAGCAGTCAAAGAATAGGGAGAGTGTGGCAATAAGTTTGGGGCCTGGAGGTTATGGAGGAGGCAGTGGAGCAGGAGCAGGAGCAGGAGTTGGAGTTGGAGTTGGAGTTGGAGGTGGAGGTGGAGGTGAAGGTGGAGGAGGAAATGCAGGTAGCAATGCAGTTAATGTGAAGCCATCAAATTGGAAGACTAGAATTTGTAACAAGTGGGAACTTACTGGATATTGCCCATTTGGGAATAAGTGCCATTTTGCTCATGGAGTAGGAGGTATGCCTTATGAATTGTGAATTTTGTACCATTGATGATTTCAGTTTTTGGTAGGGGCTAGGATTATCAGCTGGAGACATTTTCTGTTGATTATTTGGGACTGAATAAATGTAAAAGATGGTGACTTTGATCATTTAGAAACAGTTGTTTGGTTGCATATGTTATTTGAGAGCGCTCCAGACTAAGAAAGTTGAACATGTTTGATTGATTTTAATGGTAGACAAATAGAAGAATTGTGGTTTCTGGGATATTTTTTGGGTATGTGGCTGCGTCACATATAATAGATATGCCTATCTTTATAGAAGTATTAGCTGGCTTGAGCTACTCATTGAAGGACTTATATTTCTAGTTTAATGGCTTAAGATGTTCACATGTCTCAGTTTCTGAATAAAATAGATATTTGTCTGTGTTCATGACCTGAAAATGCTTCTGTTTTGAGGGCAGTTTTGAACCTTCTATTGGAAAGTAATTAGCTGCAATTACTTCATAACACAAGGTGTATGATGATTTTCCAGCTAACCTGGGACTTCGTTCGGGTTTTGTTACATTAGTTGGTGCCGATATGAATGCTTAAAATGAGCTATATTGCTGTTGTTTCCTCTAAATAACTATCAAAAGATAGCTTTCTTTTTTTCCCAATTAAATTTAAGGTAAAATGTAATTTTGTCTTTCCTTGTATTAGAAAAAGCAGTTAGATTTCATTCCCCCATTACTTCTGGTCTGGTAAGCTGTGGTTGATGTATGTTGCTTTAACAAATTATAGGTTGGTTTTTTAATGCAAGCTGTTGAAGTATTCTGCATATCAAATGAGAGTTGAAATGCCATTCTTCTCTTATAAGCACCTTAGATGTACATGTTTTCTGTTGTAGGTTTGTTAGATGTCTTGTGGTCATGTTTATGGCCATCTGAGGATTGCTGGTTTTATCCTTTTATTTCTCTTTAGATGGATAATAACATGAAACTCATAGAGCTATTTGTTTAAAGAGGATTGCTAGTTGATGTTCTCTATGTATTAGATTAATGTTGGTTTCAGATTACTAACATGATGATAGAGCTGCCCTTTTTTTTCTCCCCTTTCTTTCTCTGTTTTTCTTTGATGTGATTGAAGTATTTTTTATGTTAACTTAGGATTTGAATTGTCTGGCTGCAGAGTTGCACCGATATGGTGGGGGGCTTGTGGATACAGAAGCTAAAGATTCTTCTTCTGTCCCTGTTGAATCAAAGCAGGGAGGAATGCCTTCAAAAACTCCACCAGAGACTGCGGTCGCATCAGTTACTTCAGTGCCTCATTCAGATGTTTATCACCTAGGAGTTTCATCACAGAGATCATCTATTCTGATTCAGAGATCAGGACAAAGAACTCATGAGAAATGGAAGGGTCCAGACAAAATCAGCAGGATATATGGTGACTGGATCGATGACATTGAATAGAATCAGAATTCTTTTCTGTGTAGCATTCTGATAGAATTGAAAATGTTCAAAGACTTGTGCAGGAAGGCTAAATGGCCAAGTGCAGAGTTTGTTTTCTCAAGGCATGAAGATATTGGGAAGCTTCAGCTCTTAGGTTGAAGAGGTCCATGCTTACTGGCTTCAAGTTTCTGGATGATACCTTGCTCAATGGCCAAGTGCAGAGTTTGTTTTCTTAAGGCATGAAGATACCAGGCCTGTAGCGTTTATGCATGAATTTTAGTTTCCGGTGGAAATTTGAAGCTTTCACTACATTTGTAGTGTAGATCCTTGTAATCAAGCATGATAACTGGATGTCTCACATCCAAGGAGAACTGTTATCTTTGTAGTTGTACCACTTTGGATAAATTTTCCAATTTAGTATTTAGCTCTCTCTCAGTCTCTCTCAAAATCATTGTTGCTTTACTTAGAATGTGCAGGTCAGCAAGTGATCCATCAACATTTATCATGAATTTGCACATTCTGAGGTATGTCACTGCTAGTTTTTGTTTTGTGGATCATTTGTTTTATGTATTTGTTTCATATATTGATTTCTCTAATGAAATTCATCAGGTATTAATTTGCCTCTCCTCTAGTCTAACTCTGCTCTCTTTGCCCCTGGCTGCTTAAGCATCTGTTTGCCTCAACTGATTGCAATGGGGCTCAAATAAAGGTGAGAGCCTCGACTTTTATTTGACCATGGGCAGCAGTTTTCATTTTTAACTCACTATGCTAGAAAGGAGAGTCACGATCCATTAGGCATTTGGACGTGCCCAATTTTTTATGCTCTACAAGGCTGTAATTGCTTGGTAAACAGAAATTTGAAACTGAATTAGTTGGGTCGATTTTGAGATTATATTTAAATGCATAGACCATGAATTCTACCAATGTTGTGAGACATTACCCTCAACCTTTGCTGTGCAAAATTTATTTTGTATGTAATTGTCTCGCCATTGTTTTTGGTGGGGATTCATATGGTTGACATTAGCGATGCATTTGTTGTTGGAGTATGGTTTTTTGATCAAAATTGTTTTGGATATGTGGGTGAGGACATTATTTTTAGTCACCCCCACAGTGGAAAGTACCCAGAATTACAGATGCCTTGTGGTTGGAGAATGGAAGCTTTTCCGCTGCCTGTACGGGGCAGCTAATTTTGTCTCTGAATAAGCTTTTTTCTATACCAATCCTTAAGTAAGGATTCATCATGGTTTAATGAGGAAAATCATGAGACAATCCCAAAAAAAAAAAAAATTATTTGTAGGAGAACATGGTTATAATAATAATAATAATTTGGACCATTTTACTGACATAATTAATGAAATCCTAAGCCTAATTACCAATAAAGTAAATATTGAAGAACTAATTCAAAAAAGAACAAAAAAAACCTACTTGAGTTAGTATATTAAATTCCTGATTTGATCGTGAGAATGAGATAACATCAAAAAAAAAATGAATATAAAAATGAAGTTCAACTTTTATAAAGCAAACTATATGATGAAAGGAGAAATTAAAAAGAAAAACTAGTTAAAAAAAAACATTGAAAACAAACCCTCAAGTAAACACAAGTTTACTCGACTAACCTATAATTTGAGACATGAGATCGAAATAACTCTGTAGAAAAAAATTAAAAAAAAAAATCATGAAACTCGAGGTCTAGCAATCTAATATTGAATGATAAAATTGATAAAAAAAAATCAATTTAAAAATATGGCTAATCTTTGAAACCCATGACTCAGGTCATAAGACTAAGATTATCCTATAGAAAGCAAACACGAAAAAATCACGAAGCATAATTTTTAATCATCCAAAATTGCAAAACAAAAAACAAATAGCAATCAAAATAATAAAGACCAAATATGATATAAAAACTAAATGAAAGAAAATAATAAAGGATTAAATTGAGAAATAAAATAAATCAAGAAAAGGATGAAAAAATAACAATTAAAAGAATAAGAACTAAATATGATATAAAAATTAAATGAAATAAAATGTTGAAAGATAAAATTAAAAAAAAAATCAAGAAAATGATAAAAAAACAAAACAAATAACAATCAAATGAATGATGATCAAATTATATATAAAAATATATATGAAATAAAATATCGAGGGATAAAATTGAGAAAAAAAACTTTTAAAAATATTGAAAGCAAAACAAATAACAATAAAAAAAACAAGAACCAAAATCAATACAAACACAAACTGATAAAACACATTTAACTTTTGAAAGGGCCGACGCAAAATATAAGGCGATGAGAGAGAAAAAAAGAAGGAAAAGAAAGAATGTCAACTAGAGCCCAAACACTGCTCTTTCATGCACATACTCCTGACTAGCAGGAAAAGAATGACGCGACACTTTCAATGTTGTTGTGGAAGGTGGTGTTTAACCACCAGGAGACGTTTAACCACCAGGAGACGTTGTATGTGGCAACAACTTTTATTTTGTGATTATATTTATGTTTATTAAAAGACTAAATTTTCTCTTATTCAAATTGATAATAGCTAAAAAACCATGATAAAAATATAAATAAATCTTTGGATATTAGTTTTAGAGGCAACATAATCATTTTATTATGCAATTAAAGCGGTTAAAAAACCCTAGATTATAGTTTTTTTTAAAGTATTTTAATTATTTTACTGTAATTAAAATGGTGTTGTTGCATCATAACCCCAAACTGCCAACAACAAAAGCAAAGTAATCACAAGTTTGGCGATAACATCACTCCAGATCCAATCTTGTTTGTGTACCCATATTGTGATTTCATGTGATAGGTACAAATGATCTGAGTCTGGTCGGGTTGAGGGGGGTTTTTTGAGTTTGGTGATTATACGAAAATAGGACAAAAGACCTAAAAAAAGAAAAGTGTCCTTGTTTTGTCACAATAGAAAGAGAGAAATTAGCTGAGCCAAATTCGCTACTTTTCAGACAAAACTCCCCATCCTTCTCACAAAGACTCGCTCAGTGGCCATGATCTATTCTGTGTCAAGGACAACAAACCAATCTCTCCACAACCAAGGACAGGAAACTGATCTCTCCACATCACCATTCAAAATTAAGCCACCTTCTTAAATGTTCCTAACCACATTGAACTAACAAAACAAAAATACTCTTTTCTTTCTTTCTTTCTTTTTTCCCCCACCTTTTAGATTCGTTTTCTTACGGTTAAGTTTCCCTTCATCCATGCAAAAACCTGAGGTTTGCAAAATTCCAAGCTCCGGCCAGCCATCTAGGCTAATTAAATTTCTAATCGATGTCATCTAATTCTTCATCATCCTCAACAACTCTATCTATTGGCTCTCCTCTAATAAGCCTACTTGTAACCGTAATTCTTATTGTGGTCTTTTTTATAGGTTTCTTCTCTATATGCTTTTACAGATGTTTTATGGAAGGCATCATGCACAATTGGCATCTCAGGCAGAATTCACGTGGACTTGTAAACCTGGCCAGTTCGAAAGAAAATCCTGGACTTGATTCTTCACAAATACAATTTTTTCCAACATTTACGTATTCAAACGTCAAAGATTATCGACGTGAACAATATGTACTTGAATGTGCTATTTGCTTGGCAGAGTTTTCTTATGATGATCTACTGCGCCTTTTAACGGTTTGCTACCATGTTTTCCACCAAGAATGTATTGATCTTTGGCTTGAAGCTCACAAGACTTGTCCGGTTTGTCGTAGAGATCTTGACTTGCCCAAGGAAATATTGGAAAAAACTCGGATACGAGACCACAGAGCGGACATTAATGTGCATGATGCTGATGTAACAAATGCGTTGCTAGAGCATGCCATTAGCATTCATATTAGAGAAGATAGTGGCGAGGAAGGTGGAGAAGGAAATGACGAAGTAGGATCGACTCATGATGCGGACAGACAAAACGAGGAGCATAAAAAAATGTTGGGATTGTCAAGGTCACACTCGACAGGGCACTCGATAGTTGCAACTAGAGAAGAAGAGAATAGATATACTTTGCGATTGATGGAACATGTGAAGGTAAAAATTACTAGGGGACATTGTGCAACTGGAAGTTGTATTACATTTGGGGACTACTAAAGCTTTATGAATGATGGCTATGGAGAGTTCTCAGGGTGGTCCCATGCAGGGACGGAACCAGGGGGAGGCGAGCAGGGGCTCGGCCCCTGCAAAATATTTTAAATTTTTGTATTTTTAGTATTTAAATATAGAATAATATAACATATTTTTATTTTAAATAGATAAGTTTTCTAATAATAAATTATATCTTGAGTTTTGACCCTTCCTATTATATAATTCCAGCTCCATCCCTAGTCCCATGAGGGCATCAAAAGAGAATAACGTTTTGCTTGTCTTTTTTTCTTTTCTTTTCTTTTCTTGCACTATATTTTGATTACCTTATTTGAAATTTCTTGATAAGTCTTAAAAACTATACAGAATCTATTCAAAATCGGCTTGCCATTCTCTGTCTGGTTGAGGCCTCGGAACAATGCATAGAAAGGAGCTTATTGATTCCCAATTAAATTTGGATTGAGGTAGTACTTAGCTTTCTCTCTTGTTGTATATAGTTAGATACTTCCTCTTATGCAATATGACATGGTTGAAACTTTTAAAAATGGATGGTTGCGAGCTTCTTAACTGAGATTTTATGAATGCTTTCTCCTATAGAAGCAATTTCCTCGTTGCTGAAAGACTATACAACAAAGTTTTAGACTGCACTGAAGATCATTAAGTGATTGGAACATATTCCCAATTAATGGTATTAGAATGGGGTAGCCAGGGTAGTCCCTTATTTTTGTTGTTATGGTAACTAACCCTGATCATACTTCTAAGCCAGAGGTTTTTAAAATCCTCCATATAGTTTGAATCAATTGCACATTCCATTCATATTATCAAACCGAGAATTTCAAAAAGGCTTTCAGATTTGTATGGCAGACTAACCGATGCGATGAGATGGATGATTCCTAGCTACCTCGCGAACACTACAAATATCATTGTGATTCGAAGTAGCTTGATTTTGTGAAATTGAGACATGCTCAAATTTACAAACATGGGAAAAAGGAAATTTCACGGAATTCCTGGCTTAATGTTCTTGATGAAAAAGAGAAGAAAATGCTGAGAAGAAGAATCAAAAGGAATTGCCTTGTTGTGCCTATTTGTTAATACTGGCAATGTTTCAATGCGGTCTTATTCCATGATGACATGACCTCCTACTGCTGTACGATTCAAACACACCAGACTCAGGAGTGAAATTCTGAAGAAGCATTTTAAATGTTCCGGCTTTCTGAATAGGCAGGTACTATCTGTCTCACCTTTCTCACGTTCAACCTTGTTTTATCCCGTTGTACTTGTAAAAGCTCATGAACTTAGCTACAAATTCTGACAAGAAAAGGTACTTTGTTAGAGTAAGCCAATTTTATAATTGGAAATGTAAGGTATTAGCATCCAATTTGATGATCTTGTGGGTGATATTGGAAGGAAATGTGAGGGGCCTGCACTCATATCACGTGAGAATTATACGCAGCAACCATGAAGCTCTCAATTACTTACCTTCTATCCTCACAAACCCGGCAACCCTTGTTCTCATTTGCCCACAAAATAACTCTTCTTGGTTTCTCATTTTCTTTCTTTCAATACAGAGGTCTTCATTCTGCTTCATGAATATAGCACATAAATGACAGTGAAATCAGTGATATGCACCATACTAAAAAGATTAGCTCAATTACTCGGCTGTCATTCATACATCATCGTTGTATGTCTGGGTAAAGACTCCGATTTGCATTTGAATTCGGTCATCCAAATGCCTCTTTAGTTCTTCCACTAATGTCTGCAAAACAATCAAGAAAATTGCTTGAATTCATAATTTTCCAATCAAATACAAACGCATCTTGATGAGAGTGCCTTACAAAAAAAACAAATTGGGGACACAAATTGTGCTGCAACAGAATTTGAAGCTTTTGTCTGAAAAGAAACAACCTGCATACAGAAGAAAGATCAGTGAGTAAAAGCCAGAAGCCAGGTATGCTTCCTTAGTTATATCCTCATCTTCCAAATACATTTTTTCTTCATGAGTATTAACAAAAGGTTCGACTGGACAAATTGACTTGGACCGACATTCCCTTCATGTCTCAAAAGTTCTAGTCACTATAGTCTTTGATTTAAATGATCCTATCACTGCAAAAGCTCCTAACCGTTTAGAGCTTTGCTCTTCAATTATACTTGTAGCAATGTCTGCAATTTCTTTTTCCCAGCCAGTCAAAACCAGTTGTTCTTCTTTAAAGGGATAACTGTAACACGCAGGAAATATGTCAAAGCTAGACAGAGTTAGAAAACAAAAGGAGCAAGCATATATTCATTTGTTGACTTGTGTTGTGTTTATAATTAGTTGATTAAGGATAAATGCAGGTAATTGCGGGCTTAGTCTTGCGTACTTCGAATGCCAGGTGGCCTCAAATGACCGAATGGCTTGCTGAAGGCAACGTTTGGACTTCTCTGCTATGTTGTTGGCTAACTGGTCAGGTAATTCAATGTCTTGTTTTTTAGCAATGAAATGCAATACTTCAACAATCTAAAGAACAGAAGGAACAAATCACAGTCCTGAACTGAAAAGAGAAAAGGCAGTGGAACTATCAAATGTTGAAGAATTGAGATTTTATCTCAAAGAAATCTGAAGCAAATATTTACCTGTTCATCTGAAGGTGGAAGGAGTGGAATAACCATGCAGAGGGGACTGAGATCGTGGAGCCTGGAAATATCATAGCAGCAGAAGATGACTTTGCAGTGGCCTCTATAAGTCTGTAGGAAGCTTTTGATTCGGAGTTGGGCATCCTTAGAGAGACGCTCTGCCTCGTTTACAATAATTGCTGTTTTTTACATGAATGCTAATATCATTTTTCTTTTTTATAGATTAAAACTATAACCAATTGACAAGGCCGCCAACTATCTATATTGAAATGAGCGGATGTTTCCACACCTTGGCCGTTTATATATGTTTCCTGGAGTAGATCCAAAATTACTTCTGTAGCATGCCA
The DNA here is from genome assembly GCF_000002775.5 of Populus trichocarpa. Classification (NCBI taxonomy): domain Eukaryota; kingdom Viridiplantae; phylum Streptophyta; class Magnoliopsida; order Malpighiales; family Salicaceae; genus Populus; species Populus trichocarpa. Next base: position 11,977,920 of record NC_037287.2, on the reverse strand, counting down.
TCTTATTTCAGATAGATCGATCTGAATGAGCTGTGAAGATACTTCAATTTTGACAGGAATGTTAGAAATTGGCCCGCTTCCACTCTGAGATAACTTAATTACGAAATTCAGGGTAGCTGAGGGTGCATTTTGAAGAAACGAAGGGGAAGATTCTTAAAGCTAGAAGATGGATGGAACCAAGATGCACATTAACAGTGCTTACCAGATCGAATTCTCTGATTTCCTCCTTTGTCTGTAAAAAGAAGGTAAGCAGCCATTACAAGGCCTTAAACACCAAGGGAAAATTAATACAAGAACAAGGAAATCACTGAAGTACCTCAGTTATATCCATTCCAGCACACTCTCTAAGCATTGCTAGAGCCATCGTTCTCTTTCCTACCCCTGGAGGTCCTTCAAATATACAATGATTATAATGTCCACGGCATACCTAAGAATTCACCAAAAAGCCCATTTAGTGTAAAAAAAACTATGTACGTTTACAATGCTGGTCGACGACTGTCATCAAAAACCACAAATTTACTCCCTATAAAAAATATCACAGTTCTAAAAGCATTTTACTAGTGAATAATATATATTATATTTTAAAATTTTTTTAAAAAAATTTAAATTTTAAATTAAATTGGTTTTTTATATGATATTAGAGCTTTAATAATTAATCAGAATCTTACTATTCTTATTTATTTGATAAAAATTAAGTATAAGATAATGTGAGCGTGTGCAAGTTTCAAACCCGAAAGGCTTTCACTTGAGGGGTACGTTAGAGAATAATATAAATCATATCTTGAAACCTCATTTAAAAACTTAAATTTTTGAATTAAATTGATTCTTTGTCAAACAGGACACTAGAATAGCTTGTAACAGTTGCCTTAATTTTCATCTTGTGCATTTCAGAAAAAACATTAAAGTGTTTGGGAGTGTGGTGATAATTTCTTTTTAAAATATTTTTTATTTAGAAAAGTATTAAAATAATTTTTTTTATTTTTTAAAAATTATTTTTAATATCAATACAATAAATTAATTTAAAAAATTAAAAAAAAATCATGAAACACATTGCTGCACCCAACCCCTGCCAGCCTTAAGAAAAAAACAATACAAGCAATTCAAAATTTCTTTCATGAGAACCCCCTTCCGTACTGCAAGGGACCGGACCAAGTAACCTAAATTGAAAATGGCCTTGTGTACTTCTCACAAAATAAAATAAATTCATGTAAATGTATATAAAAGCATACCGTACTCCGGATGGATTCAGCCTTCTCCCTGTGACAGATAAAGTCCTTCAAAGCCTTGGGCTGATATTTCTCCGCCCAGCTGAAAGTATGCCCTACTTCAGGCCTCTCTCCTTTAGCAACCGGCAAATGAGTGCTTCTACGTGATGCTGCACATGCTGTTACCATTAATGGCTCATAATTAGCTGTCCTCAATATTCTCTTGCTGTTCTCATCTGATTTTCTCATACAATGAATATCTTTTGTGTCGGAAGGATGATCATGAGAATTGTCTGGTTGCGTGGACATATCTGCGCTGCGACTTTCTTTGGATTTTAACCAAGGAAAACACAAGTTGAAGAACGATGCCATGGCTGAAGGGTCAAAGTAGCAATAGCTAGCTGTGTTTTTTTTTAGTTTTTTTTTTCCAACTTCGGAATTAATTTAACAAATGAGAATTTGGAAATTGTAATTAGAAAGGTATTTTTCTATAAAAAAAAGGGGAAGATTTAAATAATATTGATTCGAGAGCATTAATTAGAGAAGAGTAATAAGCATCGACAACAGTACCAAGCACGATTCTAAACAAGTAAAGATGCCATGGTTGGCACTCGAGGGTCTAGCTGCTGTGGTCAATCGTGTGACTTGTTCCACCCCCGTCCCGGGTTCGACCCTTTATGTGCACGCCTGTCACCCCCGCGGTGCCTTACCTGCTCCTGGGCTTGCAGGATGTCCAGTGGGCCGTGGGGAATAGTCGTGGTGCGCGTAAGCTGGCCCGGACACCCCACGTAAATCAAAAAAAAAAAAATAATAAAAAATAAAAAAAGATGCCATGGTTGAATTCATAGAATGTGTATAGGATCAACAAGTAAAGCACAATTCTGGGTACAGCGTGGTCGTTGTAGTTTGCATTTATACATGAGCACCTTTGTTTTCTAAGAATATCAACAGTGACTGAGTTCGTCGCATAGAAAATGTCAAGAAAAGTTTCTGATTTACCAAGGACCAGGAGCCTGTTTCTTTAGTTCTTGGCACCGTTTTGCAGTGTATCTTTTCTGAAATATGGTTAACCATCAATTCCTAGGTCATCAACAAAGGCTCATTGGATCTTTCCTTAATTACTGTCTATGTTCACTGTCTGTCTAGGTTCATTCCATACAAAAAAAAAAAAAAGAGGGGTTGTCTGTCTAGGTTCACAGTAGCTTCTTGTACTGTCCAGGTTCATGCTTTCTGTACTTAACTTTGTGACTATCTCCGTCCGTCCTCTATAGAAACCTTAACTTTGCGCAGTTTGGGCTCAAGTCTCACTAATTTTTCTTGATACTGCAGAGAATGGACTAAAGATAACAAGTATACTACAAGTAAAGAGGGGCTAAACACTGTCTCTACTGTTGCATCATATTCCCTTTACTGTGCATTGTAACTTTAAGAAACGATTAACATTTAGCTTGGTAGATGGGGGTAATAAAGTCTTTTTATTTTTATAAACAGTAAAAATATTAAAATGTCTTTAGAAACAAACAAAAAAATATTTTGTGCCTAAGTGTAGTTTTGGTTTTTCAATTTTAAATGTAAAATTAGGTTACTTAAATACCCTTAAATACCCTTAAAGTAAAAAAAAAACTTTGACCATGATTAGTTTTTACTTTTAAAGTTGGTTTTTGTATTATTTATTGTTTTGTTGATGGTAGTATTGCCTTTTAATCCAAATTAAATAGTTTTAAAATTTAATAAACTTTTAAAGCATGCAATACATGTGCCTGCTTGCGTATGAAAAACATCCATGTACTTTGATTAGTGCTTGCTGCGTCTCTTAATGGTAGAACATGCCCTTTCATTATGTCATTGAATGTGTCGCCGTATCCTTTTCCTCCTCGTACAACACATGTAGATGATGGGTATGTGGTTTGTTATCGGCGTGCTTTTCTTTTCTCTTTTCTTTCTCATAAATTGTAAATTGATTTTTTTGTTTTTGATATTTCTACTTTGCCACTTTTTTTTTATAATTATTTTTTGTTCGGTGAAAATTTTTTCCATTATTGTTACAAAAAAAATCACTGTAACAAAAAAAAAAAACCCTCATTGTCAATATCCAGAGCTAGAAAAGTAATTTTTATTAATGAAGTCGGGAAAGATAAAACAACACTATCCCTTGGGGACTTGGGAAGAAAAACGAAAGGACGAATTTCATGTGTTTGTGTTGCAGAGATTAAAATAGAAAAGAGAGTAAATTCAAAAGCGATTACTTTTACCATTATGTCATGTCCATGGTCATATGTGAGTGTTTTTTTTTTTTAAATCTTTGGAAGGATAGATAATGTTAGCCGAAGTTTTAAATTAAAGTGATGTTTAATTTTGCGGTTTAATTATATTTTTAAAAAATAATTTTAAATTAATTTTTATGTATTTTTAAATATTTTAAATATATATTAATATCAAAATTATATTTAAAAATATATATATTTTTAATATATTTCTAAATAAAATCTAATTTAAAAAATAATTTCTATCTAGTTACGAAAATACAATATTTCCAGCTTACTAGAAAATAATTTTTATAACAGTAAGCAAAAGATGGCTCATCAACGGGTCCCACTAGAATACATCCCATCTCTGTTTTATAATTTTTTAATTTTTTCTTGAAACTGCTTTTTAGTTTTTAGAGCTTGTTCACATTATGGTTGCGGGTACTTTTTAAATAATTTTTTGTGTCAAAATGCATGTCAATGATGTTTTTTTATTTTTTAAAAATTAGTTTTGACATTAACACATCAAAACGATCCAAAACGTACAAACCATATTAAATTTTAGTAACAAAAAAAAATCAATTTTTTTGGGAACGCGGGTTGAACCGCGTTCCCAAACATTCTCGTCTTTGCTTTTTAATAACTTGGGTAATTCACGCTAAGTTGTAATTTAGGTCAATTTTTTTCTAATAAAAAAATTATTCAAACAATGATAGAGTTTTTTTAAAAATAAAAAAACTATGAATTCTGATTATTAATTTGAATAAATTTAATAAAATCAGTTAATTTAATAATATAATTATAAAAACAAATAAAAAACAAAAAAATAACAATAATTAATAATAAAAATGAACGCTTGTGAATACTATAAATATATACTTTCTAAATATACTTAAAAAGTCTCAATGATTTTATTTGATAATAAAACAAAAATTAAATAAGACCAAGATAACTTATAAAATGGAAAATAAATAAAAAATTAACGCCCAGTCACTAGCAAATCAAATAGTGAAGAACCTTCTAAAAAACATTTAAAAAAGAATAAAAAAATATAATTTGAGTTAGCATGCCAAATTTACGGTCTAGTTGTGAGACCGTAATAAACCTATATAAAATAAATTGAATAAAACAATGATGGTTTACTCTTGAGCAAACTAAATGATGAAAGACAAAATTGAGAAAAAAATTAATTAAAAAAACATGAGTCAACTCGGGTTAACTCGACTAATCTCCTATCTGAGACACGAGATCATGATAACTCTATATCAAAAAAATAGAAATTAAAAAAAATCAATAAAAAAAAAACCAAAGTTAAATTGAGCTAATTTTTGAAACTCGTGACCCAGGTTATGAGACCGAGATTACCCAAAAGAAAGCAAACATGAAAATCACGAAGAAAAATTCTCAATTATCCAAATATTAAATGATGAAATTGAGAAAAAAAATCAATCAAGAAAAATGATTAAAATACAAAATAAATAAATAGCAATCAAAAGAATGATGACCATATCTTATATAAAAGTTAAATGAAATAAAATGATGAGGGATGAAATTGAAAAGTAAAATAAATAAAGAAAATGATAAAAAAACACAAAATAACAATCAAAATAATGAGAATTAAATTATATAAAAAATTAAATTAAATTAAATGTTGATGGATGAAGTTGAAAAATAAAATAAACTTCAAGAAGCATTAGAAGCAAAATAAATAGTAATAAAAAAATAAGGATTAAAATTAATACAAATACAAATTGATACGACACATTTAATTTTTAGAATGGTAGACGTGAAACCGAAGATGAGAAGAGATAAAAAAGGAGGGGGGAAGAAAAAGAAGTTCATCGAAGTTTAGTAGCTGCTCCGTTGTGTACACATGCCTGACTACCTTGAAGAGGATGTTAAGATGCTTTCAATGCCATCGTAAAAAGCAGTGTTAGCTGTCGGGAGATGCCTTATGCACTACTTTTGGTTCTTAAATAATATTTTATATTTATTAAAATATCAAATTATCTCTTAATCAAATTAATTATAATAAAAAAATTAGGATAAAACTACGGAAAAAAAGCTTTGAACACTTGTTTAAAAAACTTGGTTTTTAAAAGTATTTAGTCATTTTATTATGCTATAAAAAATAAAAATCCAAAAAACACTCATGGCTTTTTGTTAAATAAATTTTACTTTAATTTAATTATTTTATTATATTTTAAAAATATAAAAACACCTATTTATTTCATATCAATCTAAAAATAAACTAATGAACCATTACAAAAATATCATATTACATTTAATAACAGTTTTGTTTTTTAAAAAACAAAATAATCATTATATTATTTCAATATAATATGCAATGTTTCTTCGTCAAAAGACGAACCTATTAATTTTATTTTTTAAATTAATTTCTTTAGGAAAAAAAATAAAAAAAAGGAAGAGGGATGGTACAAGCTGATCAGCCGCTGTAAAAATCTGTAATTTTAACAAACTTCTTTATCTTAATTTCCCTTCTTTTTCTTTCTTTAATTTTAAATCAAGCTTCCTACCATTCTCGTCAATGGCGAACAAAATGTTGGAGAGAGAAATAGAAAGTTCTGTAAGTTAGTAATTACAGTTCCGTATATTGTAAACCACATTTTGATAAGATTCCTTAACGAAATCAGCACCCTTAAGGTTGTAATTTGCAACCCATTCGCTCTCTCCTAAAATCCGAAGCCCTCTCTTAGAACACTGCAGATTTGACTTTGCTCATTCTGAAACACATCTTATTATTATTAACAAACAACTTGAATTCTCCTAAATCATGGATGGTTCTCTCAATCCCAACAAGCATCTCAAAGAACAGTAACACCTCTCTCTCTCTCCTCTTTCCCTTTTCTCATTTTCTCTAATGATATCCAAAATTCACAATTTTCTCAATGATCAGATTCGTAAGCAATTTGACTGGATCTTCCATGCTCGAAATCGCCGTAATGTCCACTGTTGTCCCTGTATGTAACATACTCTCCCATCATTCACTCCTCTTCTCTCCCTCCCTCCTAATTGCTCTTTTTCTCATCGCAGCTTCTCTTTGTTTTGCGACACTCAATCTGCTCCAGTTACCAGACCGGTGATCATTTCACTCCTCACATTTGCGATTTATTTATTTATCAAAAACTAATTTCATTTATCTTTGACGCTACAGTGACACCAACGAAGAAAAACGACCATGACAATGCCGTTTTGGGTTCTAAGGAACTGGGAAATTACATGGCTACTCTGACCGTGGATTTTCTCTTCATTGTTCTTCCTATGCTTTTAATTTTCACTGTAAGTTTTCTCAATCAAGAGATTGTTATATTCGCTTTTAATAATTATTTTTTATTTTATTTTTTAAAAAATCAATGAGCTTTATATTGAATCGTAGATTGGTTACTGATGATAGGTTCTAGCAGATTGGGTTTATATATTTGCGATCCCAATGATGGTATTGGTTTTCTCTGTTGTAGCAGCTAAAAGGTAGAACTTGTAAGTCACACACACACATATTTTTTTTTCACTTTTTGTTATTTTCTTTGGTTTTCCGGGGTTATGGAATGCTCGTTTTTAAGTGCTGCATTATTAATCCTCTAATTAGTAACATGTTGACTGTCATTTATTTGAACTTTGATGAAGGTTTGATGCTTCGAATTATTCAGGAGGGTCACTCTCTCTTAGGACAAATGTTTCCTCGTACAGGGTTCTTGTGGTACTAAATCTAACTTTACATTTCCATTGCTTTTATGTAGACACTAATTTTGGATGGACACTTGTTTTGTTTTATTTTTAATTTTGGGACATATGAGATTTTGATTACTGCAGATGATCATAACGTTCGTGTGTATCTTGGCTGTTGACTTCAAAATTTTTCCAAGAAGATATGCCAAGACCGAGACCTACGGTACTAGTTTGGTAAGATTTTCAAGCTGTATCTGGGTATTTAGTGCTTCTTTTCCTTGCTCTTCTTTTCAGCTGGGTTATGATTGCTATTCTTGGCTTTATTTGTCTTGCTACTTCTGGTCACCGATGTTTGAGAGAGCAATTTATATGTCCTTGTTTCCTTAGTGCAGCGTTTAATTAATTAATTATCGATATCCTTGAATCCTATGGTATTTAACTTTGAATTGATTTTTCAACCCACTCTAATTATGTGAAAAGTTCTTTCTTAATTGAGTTTTATTCATCATCTATTATCGCAGAGGGTGGAATTCTTAGTTATTATAGCTCAACTGTGGCTTAACCTTGGCATTTAATATTCAATTTCAGCCCCAGTTTATACTGAAACCACTTCATCTGTCTTTGCAATTTTGTCCACATCAAACTGAACCATAACTAACACCACACAAATTTTTTTCATAGCATTCAAGGATGCACTAGTTTTAGACTAAATTGGTTTTACAAATGATGTCCCCTGACAAATTGTTGTTATGAAGAGTTTTTGGCGTCAAGATTAGCAGCTGTACTCTGACTTTAGAACTTTTAAGTTGTATTTTTTGTGTTCAGTGGATATTTAGCTGTATACCAAGAAGCACTATACTCTCTCCTCCCTTTGTAAATTTCATTGCTCTGGTCAGCACCCAAATTTTTATTTCTGTGATTCTATCAGATGGATCTCGGGGTGGGCTCCTTTATTCTTGCGAATGCACTAGTTTCACGGCAAGCGCGGAGTGTCTCATCAGTGTGAGTCTTTCATTGCTTTGAAGTTCTGTACTTGCTGGCTTTGGCTTAACAGAATAATTTAGATAAAAGTTTTTCGTATTTTCCCACACTTTAACAATTTGTAAAAAGTGAGTGGTGCTTCTTTCCTCTTATCTATTTTATCCACCTAGTAGCAATCAAGAGATATAATTATAAATTGCTCAAAAAGGAAAGCTGAAAGATCACTTGCAGAGCTAATAGTGGAATTGAAGAATAATTTAGATAAAAAGGATTGATCACTGATCAACCATCAGCAGTTTTTGATGGTTGTCATAGAATAGGAGCAAGGCTCTCTAGGCTGGTAGCATTTTACAGCTACAGATCCTTAATTGCCATTAGTTAGATGGAGGCATGCATTTATATAGGTTTATAGTGCTGGAGTTTACTTTTTTTAGTTTGCCTGTTAGTTTTAGAGACAAGTTCAACTCAACTTCAAAGATGTCAATATAACAAATTGATAGAGATATACTGAAAGGCCAATGGAAGAGAATATTTAGAGAAAAGAAAATGATAAAAATCAGCTCTCTCAAGTAGGGATTCAACCAGCTGCTTTCAAGTTTTGGAGACTTACTATTAGGTTGTGTTTGGTTCGGGGTTAAAAACTGGAGGCTAAATGTTAAGGGGTTAAGTGTTAAGGGTGTAAAAAAATGGTTAAAGGGTAAAGTATTAAGGATGTTTGGTAGGTGTAAGAATTATTTGTAATAGTGGGATCCAATCATTTTCAAATCAAAATTAAAATAAATATAATAAAAAATAATAAATACTGTAAAATGGTGGGACCCATTTGTTAGGTGTGTATAAAAAGAGAATGAAATTTGAATTTGAAAAAAAAGCACAAACTTAAAAATTCTTTACCCCCCTCAAAAATTTTGTTACCCCACCCTTAATGGTTAACATTTAAACCCCATTTGGAGATTAAGGTCTTGTTTGGCATTGCGGTCCAACCGTGCTTTTAAAAAATTTTGAAATATTTTTTTAGCTTCAAATTATTATTTTTTTGGTGTTTTTGGATCGTTTTGATAGGGTGATGTCAAAAATGAGTTTTAAAAAATGAAAAAAACATTATTTTAATGCATTTTCAAGCGAAAAACAACTTCTACCACAATCCCGAACAGGTCCTAAGTGTTAACCCTCCTGAACCTTTCCCCCATCCCCATAAAAACTTTTAAACAAGTTATAAGGGGATAAATGTTAATCCTTTAACATTTAACCCCCTCTAACCCAAAACCAAACACACCTTTATAATGGTATGCTAATAAGTTTTTACTCGAGTAATTTGTAATGATTTGTGTGTTAGGTCTAGCTGATGGCTTGATCAAATTCATTGGTTCTTGCTGCCCCATCCTAAGTCTTGCTGGAATTTAGAGTGAGCTTGAGTCTCAATGTTTACTCCACCGCCAAGGTTTTATGCTTTCAAGGTGGTGAAGAATGAAAAGGCATGTTAGCTCCTTATGGTGCTCTTGTGTGCTATGATTGAAAGCTTGCTATGATTTCTGATGCATCATCTTCCAAGAATAATGCTCTGGGAGTTTTATGTTACGCTAGATTGTTGTATTCTCTTCTCTCTCATCCCTTTGTTTTCTACTTGTGCCAGGGAGTTACATTATTATCCTAGGTTTCCCTATTTGATTTAAAGCAGTCCAGACATAGATGGATTTATGGCAAGATTGACATTTCTGTAATTAGTAAATATAACAAATTGCTATTGGCCAGTTTGTGTGATTATCAAATTTTATTAGTTAGCCTTCTTTCATTTCCTGGCTTTTGTTTGTGTGATGCGACAGGTTCTTTTTTTGTATAATCTGTTTATATTTTGAATACTTTCATTCATTACCTTTTTTATGTTGATGATATATTCTTGAACTTGTTTTAAAATTGCATCTTTACTTTCTTGTTCTCTGTCATTCTTATGTACTGTACATTAATAATGGGGGTGACAGTGGTTTATTTTTTGTTTGCTGATGCTTTTTAGGAATTGGAAGGCTGCAGTCCAATCCACGAGCCCTCTGCTACTGCTAGGGTTTGCTCGGCTTCTTACTACAAGAAGTGTAGACTATCAGGTGGATTATATTTGCTTATCTTATTGGTCTAGGAATACTGCTTTCTAATTGCGTGTAAAGATGCTTTCATTATTTCATATAAGGCATTCTGGTTGCTTTTGTTCTTCTATCCTTTGCTAAGAAATCATGGCTCAAATGCTTTTTATGGTGGTGGACTGGCTCAGGCACACAGCCACTGCTGATAATGAGAAACACCGTGCACATAATTAACTTCAGCTCTTTGAAACTATAGCTCAAATTGAAAATGAAAAGGTAGCACATTGATTATCAAAACTCTTTCCAAATATCCTTCGACAGAGGTGGAGGGTTGATGAATTAGTTGGGTTTTTTTTTTTTTGCTCAAATGCTTTTTATGGTGGTGGACTGGCTCAGGCACACAGCTGCTGCTGATAATGAGAAACACCGTGCACATAATTAACTTCAGCTCTTTGAAACTATAGCTCAAATTGAAAATGAAAAGGTAGCACATTGATTATCAAAACTCTTTCCAAATATCCTTCGACAGGGGTGGAGGGTTGATGAATTAGTTGGATTTTTTTTTTTTTTTGGGGGGGGGGGGGGGGGGGGGGGGTGGGCATGGTCTCCTCACAAGTATTCTATGTGTTGGCCCTGCTTTGATATGTCTTATCTTTGAAAAAAATGATGAATTGATCTCAACTTGAACAAGCTTACCATGTTACATTTTTAAACCTTTCATATATCAACTAATCCATTGTACAAAAATGTGTAATTCCTTCCTGGATCATAGATATATTGGAGATCTAGTGGACTTCTATTTGTACTGGTGACAAGTTTCTATCCCCTGACCTTTCCCTTATTCACTAGAAGGGAACAATAGATCAAAGCTAGTTGTTATGTGTGTTTCAATGCTGCTTCAATTCTCATTAGACACTGGTGAAATCAGTATTGGTAAACCTTTAATTATAGGCGTGGGTTCATGTAGAATGTCCTTGCTGAAATATAGAATTTTAGTACAGTTAAGCAGTAACAAAGCTTTGTTCTCTTTTTCACATAATATGATATTGCATGTCATGCCTTATATTGCTTTTCAAAAGATTCATGTCTTGTCATGTTATTATTGTTATTATAAGAAATATGTCTTATTTATTTATTTTCATGCAGGTTCATGCAGGGGAATATGGAGTGCACTGGAATTTCTTTTTCACTCTAGCAGCTGTATCAATCCTTACATCCATAATTAACATCCCGCCGCAATATTCAGGAATTTTTGGTGTAGCAATTCTTATTGGTATAATTTTTTCCTGGATATGCATTAATTGGGTTCACTGAAGATTTTTTGATTAGCCTTGTTAACTTTGATTCTTCAGGTTTTCAATATTGGTTGAGTCATGGATTAAATGTGTACCTCCTTTCTGATGAAAGGGGTACAGATATCTTGAGCAAAAATAAGGAGGGGATATTTAGTATACTAGGTAAGGATAATATCATCTGAACTGATCATTTAATGATTTATGGTATTTAAAGTAATGTTTGTAGCAGAAGAGTAATATTCTTTAATTTGTATTTATGCTATCCAGTTTTCTCTAATGCATAATTTTCTCTATTGAGCTTTATGATGTAGTTAATAACTGTTCATTTTAGGAATGATAAGCTGCATTTATGACTCCGATTATGCCTCTTAATTCTTCCATGAGTTTTGATCTTGTCAGCACCAACTCAAATCTTTTTACTTTTAAACCATTAGAAAATACCCCCCTATATGCATCAAAAAGTCAATTTGCGCCCCATATTTTGATTTTGGTCAGCTGCATCCAGAATTGCTTAAATTTGGGTCGGTCCACCCTTACTGATAACATGCCTTCAATTCTAAAATAAATCAACTGATAAATGATGTTAAAAAGAGAGAAAAACAGTATGATAAGTTGAATTCACATGTCTTGCATGTGATCTTAAATTGGAATTATCTTCAATTGGTGTATCTTGGCACATTTTTGAAATTTTGGGTACCATTGACCAAAACTAAGATAGGTTGTGAATAGCCTTTTTGATATGAACATAGGGGCTAAAAGAGGAGAGGGAGGGGGGGACTACTGAGAACTTAGTCTTACCTCTGATCTGTTGATTGTGAAAAATCCATACTACTCAAGTACGATAATTGATGAAGTTGTTGTATCATCCAAAGACTAAAAGATAGTTTATTATCTACCAATCAGCATATGCTTTTAGTGTAGTTTTATTGTTTCTATTTCTGATTAGAGTTTTCAAATGTTAATTTGTTATCATTCTCAGGGTATTGGGGTTTGTACCTTGTTGGTGTCCAATTGGGTTATTATCTTTTCTTTGGAAATCGCCCCGCTACTGCATTGAGAACCATTAAGTGGGCAAGGGTCCGGGTCTCATTTATTTCCCTGGTGTTTTGGTATGGTCTACTGTGGCAAGATATTTTTTTTATTGTCAGCATACATTCAAATAAAAATTGATTATTCTAAAGTTTCCAACTTATTTCCCTCTGCTGATTGTATTGCAGGCTAGTAACTGTTCTTTTAGACAGGCATGTTGAAAGAGTTTCACGTAGGATGGTAGGATGTAGTGCACTGTTTGATTAACTAATGAGTGAAATTGTTTTGGTAACTTTGCTGATGAAAACCCATAAAAACTCATTTTGCAGTGTAATCTGGCTTATGTTACTCTGGTATTGGCTGAAAATCTTCAGGTGCTTCCCATATTCTTCCTGTTTTAACTATATTTGAGATTCAATGTGACACTGATTTTATGTAATTGTTAGTTTAGGTTTCGTGATGCAATTTCAAGCGTTGTTTGCAGAATTTTTTTTTTTCTGCAGAAATGTTTTTTTTTTTCCTGGTTAAAAGAGATATTCATTCGTTTGTTTGTTGCTATCATTTGATGCGGCTCAACAACTTAGTATGCCCCTTCCAAGTCCCTCAACCTCCCAATCCATGGGTTTTTACATTATGTCAATACCGCTTGCCACAAAACCTAAGTTAGTCTGTACTACAGTGGGGTTGTTCTTTTCTATTCTCTCTTATACCAGCTGAAAGTTTCTCTTGTTCTTCAGGCTTTAGCGATACTAATGCTTTCTGATTTCACTGCTGGAAGTAAAATTTCAGCACTTGAAGAAGCGTTGAACCGGAATCTGCTGGGCTCATTTCTTCTGGTAAATGAAGGATTCTGAACTGAATTTGATGTTCTGAAAAGCTTTCAATTTAATCCTCCCTCCCAGGCGAGCTTGCATGAATGATTTGCTGAGTTTTCTTGTTCGTACATTGCAGGCAAACTTGCTTACTGGACTGGTAAACTTGTATGTGGATACTTTGTTTACCCCATCGCTCTCAGCCCTAGTTATCTTGCTTGCGTATGCGTATTGTTTATCAATCATAACTGGTATTGCTGATTTTTATGGTGTCAAATTGAAATTTTGGTAGTGATTTGGTTTCTGTATAGAAAAAAAAATTTGGTTGAAGGCCATGGGTTGTTGCAGCTATAGACCCAATTCTCATCAAAATTGCAATGCATACTGTCAAGCTTTCTTACTATTTCTCTCTTTCCTTATTTTATTGTTATTATGTTTTTTTATGCTGTAAGTACATTGCTAGAGTATGCCATTGCCAACATCACATATTCCATCAAGATAATGGAAACTGATGATGGAGCTAATGGTGTGTGAGTAACATAAAACTATTTCCCTTCTCTTTTCCATTTTTCTTTTCGAAAAATTAAAAAATGTGTTTATTTGTTGAAAAAGAAGCCGTATTTTTCCACTGAAAAGAAAATAAGAAATATATGAAGATTATAACTAAATTAAACCTTAATTTTGAACAGTTATATTAATATTTTTTATTAGTGTCATTCTAATCATAAAATATTTATTTTATTTTATTTACATTAAAAGTTATCAAGAAAAAGTTATATTGTTGACTAGAAAATTATATTATATTAAATTTATAATAAGTTAAATTTATAACATTAATTAAATATGAAAATATAAAAAAATAATTTTAATTTTTTACATTGCTAAAAGGTTCTTGTATATAAAAGAAAAAAATTGTATTGTTTTTTTTTTATTTGAAAAAAGAGATGAGAATTTTGTAAAAAGAAAACTGTAGATAATTTTTAAAATGTGTTTTTCAAACTCTATAAATATAAATCTAAAAATTAAGAAAATTAGTTTTATAGGTTTTAAATAGAGAAATATTACATTTGAATATATAATTGAAGTTTTTCTTGTTTGAACTTTATTTTTTTAGAAAATTAAAGTATGATTGTATTTCTAATTAGTTTTTAACTGTTACTGTGGCAAATAAGCATCTTATCAATATGTTTATAGGCGTGTTTAAAGAATGTGGTTATGGTTATTTTTTAAAGTGGTTTTTATTTGGAAGTGTATCAAAATAATATTTTTTTTATTTTTTAAAAATTATTTTTGACTTTAGCATATCAAAATTATTTGAAAATACTAAAAAAAATATTAATTTAAAGTAAAAATAATAATAAATTTTTTTAAATATTTTAAAAATATTTTTAAAATACAAAAATAAACATTTATCGCCATAATTTTTCTTTTCTGATATAAAAATCATAAAACTTGTACTGGCATGATGACATCGTTCTTTCTGCACTCCTTTTCTGCATAAAAATGTGGATCCTTACCTCTGAATTGTGCAAATCATGAACAGCATGAGATGAGAGGAAAACGAAAAACTTCAAAAACACGACGGACAATAAGCATCAGCGAAAAAAATAGATGAAAAAGTATTAAAATGATATATATTTTTATTTTAAAAATGTATTTTAAACATTAGTATATAAAAATAATATAAAAACATGTACAAAAAATTTAAATTTTAATAAAAACAGGATGAAATTTGCGTAAAAAAGAAGAAGCTAAAGTTAAATTTGGACACTTGCTAGAATACTGCAACTTTGGAAGTCGATGGTCACATGGATTCTCTTTCAGAGCCTGTCAGCTTAGACCATGTTACAAGGTCAGATCACCCTAACAAAAGTCCTCATCACTGGGTAAGGCTACATTTCCCACTGTTTGTAATCGATAGATTGCTTTCACATGTAAGGCTACATTTCCCACTATTTTTAAATTTAATTTAATTCATAGGTTCTTAATGAAATCTTATATTTTAAATTATTTTGAGTGTCAAAAATTGAATGTGAAATAAAATTAAAATTTTAAAAATAATACAATTAGAGATCAACTCCTCTGTTTTACAACACTAAAGAGAAAAAATTAATGATTAATCTCCAGCTCTTAAACTTTACTAATAAGGCTAGTTATGAGTAGAGATTTTATTTGAAACACAGGTAAGGTTAATTAGTAATGGATGTCTTTGGATGCATTCATGCCTATGCTTTTTTTTTTTTAATGCTTCAAAGTAATAAACTCATGACTAATTATATCTAATTATCATGTAACTGTTGTGTGTCTTGTAACCTATCATGGTAGATTAATATTATTGGTTTAAATCATGCTTGAAAATAACTGCAAATCTTGAATGATTAATTTAGCAATTTATCTAAAACGTTGTTTCAATGTAAGTGTGAATGATGCATTAGTTCCAATTCCAAGGATTTTGTAATTTTTAAGGATAATAGAAATCACCCGTCAGGTTTATGATCACAACTTGCCGCAGAATATATAGAATTCCTTGTATATAATTTGCAAGTCTAAGTTGTGCTGTGGGACATACTGACTGCATTCATTCGCGAAAATGTATCATTTTCTAGTCTCGCGCTCAACTTTCAGAGAGAAGGTTACTGATTCAAAGCCTTTCCTGTTACTGCAGTTGCTCGGGCTGAATATCAATTACTGTATGAAAGAACTGCTACCCAAAGGCTAAATACCAATTATATCTGTTGGATGTTTATTCAAGGGTGCTGGGAGTGGGCTGACTTTGAATGTGAAGAACTTCCCGCCTTCTAATGACCGTACAGAAGCTAGTACATGCTTTATCGTACATCAAGCATCACCTCGAGATGAGGCCACATTAACAGCCAAAAACATTCTCCATTCTAAGAATGTAGATGGTTGATGATGATGCTCGAAGCTATTGCATAACTGTACCCTAAGACTTTAGCAATCACACCCTTGTAACTCAAGATGAGGGAACGAATTGTTTTAAGGCTTTGGGAAATTTGAATGACAAGATGTATATATGTAGCGACCGAGCTTGCTCAAGTATTGACGATTTATAACAAGCTGTTAATCACCCTGTTGTGTGTGCCGACCATGGAGGTTAGTGCTGTAATGCCATTTTAACTGCAACATCATCAAGGCGTGATATGTTCACACACATATAGCAGTAGTCATTATCACATATCCAGCCACTAGCTAGCCATTGCAATTGGTCAGGCGCATGATGAACGGCCCAGATAACAGAGATTATCATTTTGCAGGCTAGAAATAAACGTTGAGTGGAATGTGTATGGTACGCTATGGGTTGTGAAGCGCACAAGTTAAAACGCTTATATTGGGTCTAAAATAATCTCCCCCTTTACATTAGAGATGAGAGAATCTACTGTACGTAAGCCAGTCAATATTTACTGCAAAATCCAACTCGGAAATGAATGTGAGGAGTAGGTTTTAATTACACAGCTGCTTGTGTTGTCTGTATGCATATTTCTATATAGATTTGGGTCCCCCCTCCAACTCCTTCCTCTCTTCTCTCTCCTATGCAGAAACTTTGCCAGCAGTGTTGATAGCACCTATGAGTATTGGGAAGGTTACTGGAACAAGGATGAAAAAGAGAGCTCCTCTCCTTGTTTTTTTTTCCTGTCCATCTCACGTGCACCATATCCTTCTCTTTCTCTATATTACCCTCTCAGCATAAATTCACGTCTAAAAAAATCCAACAATTTACCCCTTCCTCAGTGTACAAAACACATACTATATGCTGCTATATAAAAGCTATAAGAATAAGTGGTGGCTGTCATTGGAATGCAACACTGTGATATTTCTTAAGTTGCATTTAGAGAGGTGAAGGTAGTTAGTTTAGCTAGCAGTTAAAGGGAAATGGCACTACAAGCACTATCTTCTAATGAGTTCTTGAACTTCATACTCTATGACACTATCTCTGCTACCCCATGTAGCAGCCATGCCTCGCTAGAGACAACAAGTTTATTGTTAGAGAATTTGATACCTCAAGACCATGGTGTTTCTGTAAATAGCTCTTCCCTAATGACTGGACAGAGATGCTCGATGGGACGAGAAGCCGTCATTAGGAGGCATAATTTATTAGCTGTGCAAGGAAAGAAGAAAAGGAGGAGAAAGCCAAGAGTTTGTAAGAACAGGGAAGATGCTGAGACACAAAGGATGACACACATTGCTGTTGAGAGGAATAGGAGAAAACTGATGAATGAGCATCTTGCCGTTTTGAGATCTCTCATGCCTGAATCTTATGTTCGAAGGGTTTGTTTCTAATTGTTTCCTGCAACTACCACCCATCTGTTCTCTTGCTCCTTTTCTATAATGGCATGCAGATACATTAATTAATTAGTGATAATTCATGAAGAAGTTGTTCTGATTATTGTTTTTGCCAACTTTTTGTAGTAGAAATTTGGTAACTCTCCTAGACCTTAGTGGACAGTAGGCACATGAATATCTATGGATAACTTGGAGTCTATGGATATCTCATATTCAAGCATGTACATTTTAAAAAAAAACAGTTGCAATTGTTAATTAGGTGAATTTTAGTTTAGATGTTGGTGTTAATTTTAGGAACAATTGGATTTTTTTTTGAAAATTTGAGAATAGTCGGATGAAAGAGACCGTAAAGCAGCACTCAGATTCTCAGAACCCAGTCACGTGTATCTGAAAATACTGGCTCCACCACGGCATTTTGCTCTGTTTTTTTCTTACATAATTCTTTTATTTTCAAGTGAGAAAAAAGCAATATTATAGAGACTCTAGAGCAAGTGTTCATCCGTGGTGCTGCTGGTGATTAATCTGGATTTATTTGATATTTAAGGTTAAAATTTTAATTATCTGAGTAAATTATATAATTTTCCTTGCTACCTGCATGCATGTACTCATCACGTTTGTTAAAAACTTTCTTAAAGTGCAGGGTGACCAGGCTTCTATAGTGGGTGGTGCCATTGAGTTCGTGAAGGAGATGGAGCACTTTCTACAATCCCTTGAAGCTAAGAAGCTCAAACTAAAGCAGGAATTAACAGGACCTAATTACAGCGCTGAAAATGCCACTACAACCTCAGAGTTTCCACAGCCACCCTTTTCCCAATTTTTTGTGTCCCCTCAGTACACTTGGTCTCAAATTCCTAGCAAGTTTACGTCAAAGACTGCGGCATCCATAGCCGATATTGAGGCCACTTTGATTGAAACTCATGCAAATCTACGAATTCTCTCAAGAAGAAGCCCTAGACAACTTTCAAAGTTAGTTTCTGGATTTCACACGCTTTACCTCACTGTCCTCCACATCAATGTGACCACCATGGACCCATTGGTTCTCTACTCAATCAGTGCCAAGGTATGAACAGTCAAAATAACTTGTACTATTGTTTGCACAATTTTGCGCATTAATTAAGTCTTTCTTCACTTTATTTCTGGGCCCTAGCATAAAAGAATAAGAAAATTCGAATCCTACTAATATATTCTTTTTGTCCCTTTGGGTGCCATCTCTATCAGTATATAGCATTTTTATTCAAAGGAGATTTTATATCATGTTCAGAAAAATGCAGTCACTTCCATTGATTAAATATTATTGAACATGTTACATTGATCATTGATGGGTCGTGTATTTCATTCTGTAAGCATGAACTATAGCAAATGACCCCGCAGTAATGAAATTGATGGCGAGGAAATCTGTAGCCATTTCATAAGCAATGGTCTTCAATTATTGTCGTATGGGGTAGAATGGGCAGGTTGAGGATACTTTCAAGTATTTTCGGGGTTTCCTAAGTTTAGAAATGCATGTCTCTTTGCCTGTTCTACCAAAATGAATCAGTTCTCGAATAAATTTGGAACATTCTTAATGCAGCTCGAAGAAGGATGCCAACTTACATCAGTGGATGACTTAGCAGGAGCAGTCCACCACATGCTTAGAATAATTGAGCAAGAAGCTGCCCTATGTTGATCAAGTCATCATCTATCCAAAAGGCCTATTGATTTGGGACAAAATCACCATAATGCCACCCACTTTTCCCTATTGCAACGAAGTTTCTGGTCTTCTTTCTTCGGTCTTTCAAAGTGTTTTTAGTGTAGTTGTGTTTGGTTCCTCCTGGACATAACTGTTGACCTGTAATTTTTAAGTTGTAATAATGGTGTTTTCAAACAGAAATGAAATGGGACGATGGGGGCTACAATGGGATTTGGGCAGCCTGGCCATGATGGTAAGAATCTGGCATGCGAAGGTATCTGTTTCAAAGAGTACTGAAAATTAAATGTGAACTATATGGATAAGAGTGCATTTTCTTCTGTTAACCTTTTTGGTTCTTTGTACAACTTCTTTCTTTTAACCTGATTCTCTGGATTTGCATGTGAGATCTCGATCTATACCTGATTGGCCAGGGTACTTAATCCTTCCATTAGATTGCGCTAGATTAACCTAATTTGCATGGCTTTTAACTTTTACCAAGAACAGAAAAACACAAGATTTTTTGGATGTCTGACAATATCAAGTAATTATGAGGCCTATTTGTGACCTCTCCAACAATGCCTTTTAGAAAACCATGCACTACAGGATCGGTTAAGCTAGATATATATAGGTTTCATCTTGCTGCCTTCCTTTTATCTTCTTATCATGAATTGCCATGATCTTGTGATTCTCATTAATTAATCTTCTACTTATACTTGGGTGATCGAATGATCAGCTTCAATGTTAGCGGGAAAAGAAAAGATCATGATCCTCTCTCAATGAAAGATAATATGATAGCAGAAAGAGCAGCAAAAAAATGTTTAATGGTTAGCTCTCTAGATTACTAATAATTAATATTTATTTATAGGCGTCAATGCCGCCTTACTAGGTGAGCAAAATCATGCAAGAGGACGAAAATTGTACGCATTCATGGGGTAACAACGCAAAGATAACCCTTTTGTTCAAGAGCAATTAACGGTTCTCTTTATGAAGTTGCTAGAGATGGAAACTATCAAGCCGGACGGCATAAATTAGATAATTACGCTGATATTCGTAATGAACTAAATCTTGCAAATGGTACTGATTCCAGATCAAAGTCATCATAGAAATTTTTTATTAAATCCATATATAATTAGTTGCTTCATCATGTAAATACGCCCTTAATAATTAATTAAGAACGTTATATATCACCACAAACGCGCCACACCACATCCATTTTTGGGTCGCTTTTTCCTCGTAAAAAGATAATGGAAGGTTGACATTGTACAAGGTGGTGGTGGGTCTTGATAAAGGTGATGAGTTTTTGTAGTTCAGACCTGAGAAGTAAAAAGTTTTTGTGGGATCGATGCATTTTACCTTATTCATTGATTCTTAGCTCCCATTTTTGTTCTTTGTGGAGAATAAATCTGAATTCTAATTAAAACACATGTCTTCTAGTGTAGGAAGACAGAGACATGGCTGACCCTAACGTATGATTCATAGAGAAAAGAGAGAAATGGGATCTTATCACTTAGGTACCGTCACGAACGTGGTCCAATTTTATGCCCTGTGTAATCTTCATGAATCGCAAGACTCTTTACTAGATAGCTGATAAGTTAAGTTCTTGAGATTTATATCAGGAGTTTGCCCTAATATGGATAGCATTTAATTGGTTTTGCTAATTCTTGCTTTACCTTCGGCTTTCTAGCAGCTCTAGTTTCAACAAATATTACCCTTGAAGTTGATAGTTTTATTCCGTAAATATACCATCTGAGCAATTTTGTTTTGCTTGTTAATTTCTTGTATATATTTGTTTTCCTATTCCCTAGCTCGTTAATTATGATATTTATATATTTTGTAAATTAATTTACAAAATTACTTGATATTCCAATCAAAGCAAACCAATCGCTAACACCATATATACACGAATACCTACACATGCAAGTTTTTCTAACAATTGAGTATTCGTAGGTTTTTTCTTTCTTTTTTTCCCTTTTCTATTGAAGTAGATTGCAGTTGAATAATTTACAAAATAACTCTAATTTCATTAATAGAAAAATAGAAAAGTTACCTTATCAAGTAGTCCTATGAAAGCAAAAAATAAAAATAAAAATAAAAATAAATGGAGATATCTTTTTGTATGGTCCTGTCAAAAAAAAAAATCTATCCAAAATGTTTTTGTTTCAAACTTGTATGGATTTATTAATTTAATAAGAGAGATTATAGCTTCTAACTACCTACTTGATTAGAAAATCTTTGATATGATATTAAAAAATTATATTAATTTAAAAATTTTAAGATGTTAGAGTTTCTAACAAATACTTTTATATTATTTTTTGATAAATTTAAATATAATTATCAGACTCAAACCTAAGATATAAATTATAAAGAGTTTAAATAAATGGGACTTCCACTCATAAGTCAATTCATTTTTTTTTAACGAAAAACTATAACAAGGTTATTTTCATATATATATATATATAAACAAAGCGTTGACCCTATTAAATTTATATGAAATTGGGTTAGATGGGTCAACTGAATTTATCCTTTTAAACTTAACACAAGTTAGGCTGCAAGCCAACTCATTACATGGGCCCGGTGAGATAACACTGATCTAAAAGGGGAAGAAAGAATACATGTTCTAACTAATATAAGGTCCACACCGCCGCAGCTATTCCAATTTTCATATGCAGTAATAGAAAGAAAACTCCATCGACAGTAAAGCCCTTGAGACAGATTACAGTACAGCCCATTTATATAGGACCGAATGAGCCCATTAGGCCCCCAATAACAAAAATAAACCAGTTGCGGTTTTATTGATAGACATACCATCTCATTCCCAGTGACCCATTCAGAACCATACCCCAGCCTGGCATGTCTATTTATGAGCATGGTTTCCCCTTTCCTTTTTTTTTCTTCTTTTTTTTCCTTCTATCCTTTTTATCCCACTTGAATTTTAAATTCATGACACTAAACGTTAAGGAAAAAAAAAAAAACTTTAAACGTACACGAGTCGTTAAATATTAAAATCATGATCCAAGGCTCACAAATTTTTTGGAGCCTTTTTTTTTTATATATATATATCACAATTATAGTAGAGGGATAGCATACTTCAACCCCAAGCTCCTCCTCCCAAATCTCACTTCGAAATCTAGTTTCATTGTTCTAATTCTAAGGTTTATGCTTTAGGCACATGGAACCAAGACCAGAGGGAAAAGAAAGTTGGCTTCCTTTGTTCTAAAGCATGGCATTTTATTTTTATCCTTTGTCAAAATATTTCACACTGCTAAGCTGATTCACTAGTTAATTTCATGTGAAACTGTTCAAGTGTTTTTTGACTTCTGCAGCCACCTTTCGTCAACACTATAATTAAAGGCACCGAGGTAATAATGTCTAGCGGGCCTTGATCCGCTGAGGCCAGCCTCCCATCCCTATCTTCTCTCTTCTTTCACATCATTTACCGAATTGGGAGAGAAAAATGCCACGGCATTTTAATTTTTCTTTCCAGGCTAGTATTAGTTTATCTACATCAAGATCTTACATATAAAGATGGTTAGTGTTTCAGTTAATTTGGCTATGTTGAGAGAACTTGAGAAAATCATCGTAACGATAACTATCTTTTTTCAAGACTTGAGGTGGAGTTCATAGATTTCGGGTGCGTGAATGGAGATTTGTGGAAGTACTGATGTTCTGAGCATAAGTTTATAGACAAACTTCTTTTGAATTAATGGATTTAAAGCTTATGCATTAATTCTATTAATTTATCTAAATACAATGATCTAGTTGATACTGCATGCCGATATCTCACTCACCATTATCCAAACCATACTTTCAATGGCAGATTTAGCATAATTGAGCTTCGAGCAACGAGTTAAAAACAGGAAAAAATGGGAACTGGTTGCATCGTAGCTGTTAGCAAATAAACCAATGAACCATAGAGAACAAACAAGATTTGCAAGATATATAGATATGTCCCTCGTCAATTTTATACATTGGAACACAATTCTCACGCTTACAGAACTTTATCATAACATTGATTAATGGAAAATATAACCATCAATGGAAAAAAAAAAAAAGAGTTTTTGTTTAAACAAGACTTATGGTGTCACGCATTCTTCCATGCCCAGTGAGAAAGAATCTTCCACTAGAAAATGATCTCTTCATGGTAACAGGATTGAGTACACAATTCAAGACTCTTCTGCAGCTGCTAGACACGCATTTGCTGATTTCTGCTGAATGTTTCGATGATCCAACGTCTCCCGAACAGTCTTCTACTGGAACAACTTCATCCTGATTCATCCGAATAATTTCAGCGATGGAAGTGTGGCTTTGACATGGATGATCCATTGAAAATGATCTCCTAATGCGTTGATATCTATCTATATCTCGCATCTCAATTATGATATCTCTCTCTTCCAAGTTCCCCGAATCTCTAAACACTCGTGACGGAGTCTTTGGAACCCCTGCAAGATTCTGTGTCGCTTGCTCATCTCTAGCAACCCTTTCCGTGTCTTGTGTAACCGACACATTCTCATTAGCTCGTTGGCTTTCTTGCAAAGATTCATTGCCTTGAGGAGTTTCTGTCACTGGAGGAGGCAATTGAGGCAGGGAAGCACTAAAGAAGACTATGTTGGCACGGCATAGTGGGCAATTCGAGTGAGAGCGAAGCCATGTATCAATGCAAGGGACATGGAAAGCATGGCTACACTTTGGCAAAAGCCTTATGCTCTCATCTTCTTCAAACTCACTTAGACAAACTGAGCAATCTGTCCCTTCAATCAAACCATCTCCCTTTTTGTACTTGCAAACTGTGATGGACCTTATAAGAGCCTCATCAACGCCAGTTGTTGCAGCATGCCAAGGCTCGTGGAGAGATGAGTTGTGATCGTCCTCAAATTCCTCATTTTGTCCATGATTTTGATCCCTTCTCCTTGCCGAATAATCGTTTCCACAATATTTAGATATGATGGTGTAGTAACATACTAGAAGGAAAGCACTGGCCAGTATGCCTATAATGGCAATGACAAGAGGAGAAAAAATTGGACTCGAATCGTCATCAGGGAACTCAAAGGGAGGCGGAGGAGGGGAGATGATGTAACACCATTGTGGGCAGTATAAGCTACAAAATCCTTGAGAACAGTCTTTAATGTTCACGTGTGGAATCCAAGTTTGGGGGGCGTCTAGAGATGCCATGGCAAGCTTTACAAACTATATGACTCTAAACTATTAGCATTTCTGACATGATGCATACATTCTACCACCTAGTATTATGCTAGAAATGCGAGAAGAAAATCATTTGGACCATATTTGTGTTGGACCTTTAAACAGAAGAGCCTGAAAAAAAATAGAACTTTCTTCGTAACTTGGTGGAAGAAACAGTGAAACAAAATTTTTTTTGGTAAGAATTGGTTTGAAAATAATTTCATAAAACCAATGATATTGATTTGATGCGAAAAGAAGAAGAAGAAGATGAAAGATAAAAGAGAGATTACCTTAGAAGTGTATTTGGAAAGGATGGCTGGAGTGTTTCTTATTAATGATGATGAGCTGCTTATGAGCAAGATATTACGAACTGATGTTGTATTATCTAGGTTAGGAGAAGACAGAACAGCAAGCACAGAGAGAGTTCAAGAGATTAAAATTTCGGATACCACAGAAGAGTGAGGTTCGAAAAGCAGGGAAAGAGGCTTACATGGAAAGCAAAGGAAAGAGTGTTGATGGGAATTCTTTCTTTTTCTCTTCTTTTTCTTGTTCATCGCCTTTTCTTTTCTTTGGTACCATCTTTTTTTTTTTTCTTTCTTTTTCTCTGGGAGATAATGGTTTGTTGACTAAGGGGATGGAATTGGTTGGAGAGTTCATTAAAGTAATCAATGCTTTTACTATTGTTCAAAACTGGTGCAGTTGGGGTGAGTGTGTAGCATGGGAACTCCTTTCCCCCATTTAATCACTTGCATGTATGCCTACGTCTGTCCAAAGTAAATATCAGTAGCCAACAATTCTCCTAGATTTTCCATTACCACCATCGCAAGTGCAGTCCGCCGTCATCAAATCTTTTTCCCTCCTGGCAGGCAGGCAGCTACGCAGAATGAGGCCACAAAGAATTTCTCAGAGTGGAGGTTGTGGGATACTGTGATCACTGTAATTAATCCTCTTGAATTTTCCTCTTATTTATTTTTCCCAATCTTTGTTCAAGTGTTGGTGGCAGGCTTTCTAATTTCTATTGCGTGATATGGGAAGAGTGAAAGGGGCCACAATACAGGAAAGAAAAGAAGAATACTCGAGGGGAGACAAAGACATAATTATTCAACTCACTCTAAGGTTCCATTTTCTACTCTCAGTGCATCGAAGCACCGCTTTGTGGACCAAAGCAAATTGTCTTTAGATTCCACCGGAGATATTGAGCATATATTTTCCCATTTTAATTAAAATTAGCATCGTTTTCTTTTATCGTTCAACGGTGGTGACTCAGGCTTTCAGCAATAGTGGGGCCTAATATATCAACAAGACAGAATTTAGCTATTGGTTCCTGCTGAGACTTTGAGACATTCATTAAAAAAAAAAAAAAACAAGGTCCTAGGGACATAGTATTAGAGCATATGTAATACAGCTAAACATTTGGTTGTGCGAGATTTATGTAAAAATATATTTATTATCAATAAGTATATTATTTATTTTTAATATTTATTTATGTTTGATAACAAAAAAAATTCTTAGAATAAAAATATATGACAAATAAAATTATAAATTGATTATAATTATGAGATTTTTATTGCATTAAAACATTGTTCTTAAATATTCTTAATTGATATTCTAATTATAAAACTGGATGTTAATTATAATTATTAAGACTAATATATATTATGTTCTATATTTTTAACGATGAAAAAATAATAATTACATTGAAAAATTAGTCATAGAAAAATTAAATCAAATCAGTTATAACTAGAGTTATGAAGTTTTTTTTATAAACAGAATATTATACCTTCTATAGATTATACAATGTTTTAATCAAAATACACCTTGAAACACAAAAAAATTTAAATTACTGTAAACTCAACAAAAAATGCTTGGAAATCACTGTAAACTAACATGAAATCCAGTTATTTATTTATTTTATCAACAATGAAGTTTCATTGAACAATACAGCCGGATATAGATAGCTTACTCGTCATGACACTTAGATCATGTTTGTTTGTTGAAAAATAGTTTTTTTTTAAAGTAAATTTCTGAAAAGTAAATTATTTTTCGATGTTTAATAGTGTAATGAGAAATGAGTTAGAAAAAACTTTCCAGTATTTGACTGAATCATGAAAAATAACTTATTAATGTTTTATTTTTCTTCAAGTTTATTAAAAGAACAAGGATCAAATCTTACATATAAAAAAGTTGGAGGATGAAATTAAAAAAATATAATTTCTTAAATTATTCCAAATAAAATAAATAAAAATTAAAATAATAAAGATCAAATCTGACAAATAAAAAATAAAAAATGATGAAATTAAAAAAAATTACAATTTCACAAATTATTTCAAATCAAAATAAATAGCAATAAGAAGAATACAGACCAAATATGATAGATAAAAAAATTCAATTAAGAAATGACAAGAGAAGAGCAAATAACAATAAAAAGAATGAGAATAAAGGTTTATACAAAAATCAAATTAAATCAAATTCTAAAAGATGAAATTAAAAAAAATAAAACAAAATATATAGCAATCAAGAGATTAAGAATCAAATTTGAGATAATCAATAAATAATAAGACATTTATGAAACTTCTACAGTTTTCCATCCAAAATAAAAGAAAAATACTTTCTAAAAAAAAAGTAAAACAAAATATATAGCAATCAAAAAATTAAGAACCAAATTTGAGATAATTAACAATAACAAGAAATTTATAAAACTTCTATTGGAAAGTTTTTTTGGTTCAAAATAAAACGAAAATATTTTTCTAAAAGCCAAGCTATATTTTTCATATTTTTTATTAATTAATTTTTCTAATAATAAATAAAAATTTAAAAAATATTTTTTTAAGAATCACTTTTCATCGAACAAAACAAACAAGCTTGTATGTTACTTGAGAGTCAGCGCGAGAATACAACAAAAACTACTCTCAAGGTTGTTAAAATCGCGAGTTGACTCTTAAAATCTTACGATTTTACGAGTCAACATGTATATAACGTGTCAAATCGGGTTAAAACTCGAAATCGGTCAAACTCGGTTAAATCGGTAAAATCAGACCGATTTTACGAGTTTGATCGATTTTGACTGAGTTTGACCGATTTCGAGTTTTAACCCGCAAAAGTTAAAAAATTTACTGACTCCCTGTCCGAGTCCTCTGACACTCCACTACATAGTCCCCACTCCCCAGTCTCCCCTTTCTTCGTTGCCCAAATCTTAAATTTTCAATCTTAGCAGACTAACACCAGCATTAGAGGATCTTGGGTATGGGAAAGCCTTATACTGTATTTTAGGCCTGGGAAAGCATGATCGGAGGATCGAAATCATGGAAAGACAGAGGTTGATGGTGAGGAATCAAATGAGTAAAATAAGAGATAGGAATACTTATATAGAGAGAAATACTGTGTTTTAGACTAATCATTTGTTAACTATAAAGAGAGAGGACAACAAATACTCAGAGAGAACTTGAAATACATGTCTTGCTTGGTGGGATATTTGGACATTATTTCTAGGACTTGTTACTAACATAAAAAGGTGGAAGGATGAGGTGGCACTGAGATTAAATTGATGTCATTTTGTACATTTTGTTTTTGTTTTCACGGGTTCACTATATTGGTCTGTGTTAATTTTTTTTTAAGTTGGTGATATACCTTAGAATGTTTTATCATCTCACTAGTTGTCTGCAATGTGTTTCAAGACCTGTCCTCTAGAAAATGCTCTGAAACTGTCAATAAAACATAGTTGTTCAATCTTATTTTTTTCTTTTCGTATTTTTAAGTTATTTAAACCATGTATGAATTACTATTTGAATTATATATTTTAAGATGTTTAGATATTTGTATTGTTTATTTCACTTTTATTTTAATTATGTTATATTATTATTTACTACTTGACTGAAATTGTCAATATATAATTAGTTAAAATATTTTTCTTGTGATTTTATGATTCAAATTTATAATCCGAGTTTATATTATATATTTTATGTGGTGTAAAAAAAAACATTTTTGACAACCTTAATTACTCTACTACTGAGATATGTAATTGCATTAGCGCAGTTTTCAGTCAACAGAACAAACTTAAAAGCGGCATGTGTGTGAGAACCAAGAACTCTGTTTCCTTCTCAACAAGCAACCACCTCTTACTTAGCCTTGTGGACCTTTTCACTTCTTTTCATTTTCACTTTCTCGAGTGCTCTACTTTCCCTTCTCCAAAGTCACCCATTTCCACACCCTTAGTGACCTTATAATAACCTTATACGTGTGTGTGTGTGTGTACTAATATTAGATTATTAATCATCATAGCGATTTGCAGGTTTCTATGAAGTCCCAAAAACACGCATCTCAACTCCCCCATGATGCCCATGGCAATTAGAAACAAGCAAGGTATCTCGACATAAACGGGGCTTCAGCAATCATGTGTTCGATTTTTAATCACAGATCTATGCTATTTGAAAATGAAGCCACCTCCTTCACTTTCCTCAACGTTTTCCGGGTCATCAAGTAACCAACAAAAAATACCTGTTGATGCTGACTAGGATCAAGATGGCATTGAACCTCTCTAACCAGCAAGAACCACCCATCTTTTGAGAGAGAGAAAGAGCATATGATCCTTAGGGAAGATCATGTCGTTTTAAATGCCATGTGGTCGCAAGAGTATATAAAGAATCGGAGGGATTCGACACAATCAGGATAGATAATATGCAACAATGGAAGGAATAATATATAGGATACAATCAACTTAGAGAATCCTATCTAAAAAACATAAACTTAGATGTAAGGGCATATGTATATTCGATATGATTGCTCGAAACTAGGGAAAAACTAGCTAAAAATTATGCATTTATGAGGGTATTGTGCTCGCTGATAATGAGATAGAAATCTTAAAGTCTTGTAAAGCAAAAAAAAAATTAATTTGAAGTAATGGAAAAAATAAAAAAAATACTTTAAAAACACAAAAATAATAGGGATATAAATTTAAGGGACAACTTCCTCCCCATCTCCAAAGCCACACCAACTCTATACCTTTAATGGCTTGTCTTTTATGCTAATTCATGCTACTAAAAGACTGGATTATCATCTTACATGAAGTTCCAAACTGACTTCATCTAAACATCCTGTGATGCCCACAAGCAAACAGCTAGAAGAAAGATACCTCAACAAATCTTGATTCTATCTCTCATTCAGTCTTTTTAATTATGAGACACAACAGAACGCAACAGTACCCCCTTTTTCTTTCTTCAATCTGCCCTGATCATCAAGTGAAAAACAAAAATTAGCTACCAACAACATCAAGATAAGCTCGAACCTCTAATGTGTAAAGTCCATCTTCAGATGGAGCATGAGATTCCAGTCAACTTAACAGAGAAGAAAATAACTACTTAATTTCAAATCATAATATTGAAATCAAAGTATAAGCAGCATCAGAAGGATATAGATGATCATAATAGATTTCAAACCATAATAAGAATGACTATCACCATTTGCAAGTTTTATTGGAGTGCTAATTCAGTCATAATGACAGCACAAGTAGACAAAACAAGGTAGTCATAATGACAGTAATCTCAAGTTCCAGTTCAGTCAGAATCAATCACAGCAAGTTAGCAGCAAAGAACAGCACAGATTAAAGCAAACGTATGACAACTGCGGGGACCCATGACAAAACTCTAAGTAGCAAGGAATTATCTGAATGCCAAAACACTTACTTCATCAAGTGTCGATTGTTCAAACAGCTTTTACCAGCCTATCAATTGAATCTATTCTCCTTTTCCTTCTTCTTGTAAAAAAATTAACTTGGGACCTTGCTAATCACACCCCAACCTCTTAGAATTAGATAAAGGGATTGATTAAAATTAGAACATTTATTTTAATAGCATAAAGAAAATTTATCTTCAACGATTATAGATATTAGAAGAAGAAAT
Organism: Populus trichocarpa; assembly: GCF_000002775.5. NCBI lineage: Eukaryota > Viridiplantae > Streptophyta > Magnoliopsida > Malpighiales > Salicaceae > Populus > Populus trichocarpa. The sequence continues at coordinate 11,947,547 of NC_037287.2, read as the reverse complement.
TCTTTATTGTTCCACTCATTCGGTATTGAAGACAAGACACAAGTCAACATTCCTATGAAACAGGGCACTTACAAGAACCTTGAAAGAGGCAACACTGCAACCGCAAGTTACCTGCAAGAACGGAATTTTAGAAGGCAATAAAATCTCATCGTAAGCCTTGCTAACTACAAGCACATAAGAGATATGAAGATTTTGAATCAATATATTGCGGTTTAATCATTTATTTTTCAATCCAACCTTTTTGGAATACTTGTTTAGCAGCACCTAAATAATTTAATTAGCGGATGCAAGGAACATGCCGAAAATCAAGTACGCAGATATTAAACACAGGCTTTAAAATGCTTTCTTTTCTTTCAATTTGGTCCCCAATTATTCTTCATCGTTGAAGGGGAGAATTCCATAACGACATTATACAGCTCTTCTGGATTTTACATCTAGAGGATGGCTAACCTAATAGGGGAGGCCTCCATCCAAAATTTTCCATCCCTGGCTAAAATTGAGATTTAACCATGAGTTTCTGACAAGGGTTCTGGCATCTTCATACCGTGTTTCCCATAGACCCATATTTATGTGGTTAGAGGAGCAATACGCTGGTAGCCCCTCATAATTTCTTTTCACATGCATGCATGAAGAAGGCAATATTGAATTTTAATAAAAGCCTTAAAGACCTCAAAACGAAGTTCCAGCTTGCTCAAACAAGCATTCTTCCTCATTTACTCAAACATGGGTAGTTTTAACAGGTAGTTCAATTCTAACAGCTAAGCACCGATTGAGCAACCAATGTCGATGGTACAAAGTGAAAGAAATGAAAAAGAAAAGAAAAGAAAGATGAATGCGGTAGCAGCACCTAAAGTCATGTTCCAGCAAAGAAACTTAGAAAAGCGCTGCTTAAAAAAGAGGTGGAAAAGAACTTCGATTATGCAATCATAAATTTAAAATGTAGTGTGTGTGTGTGTCCATTTTTAAGGCTGTATAAGCAGGAAATTATTATATTATTTTATAGTTAATTGCACAAAATATTTATATATCTATTTATTTAAGAGTAGAGATTAAAGCTCTTGAAATATTAAAACAGAACAAAATTAAAAATAACTTAATTAAAAATAACTTAAAAAGAATATATATAAAGATAATAAGAATACGAAGCACTATTTGATAAATTATATTTTTAAAATGATATTATTCACCAAACTACATCTTCTTATTCACTATAATAAAATGACATTGCAAAACATAAGAATTGAACCTTTAAAAAAAATAATGAACACCACATTGATAAATTTAAGATCACCTCAAAACTGATAAGAGGTAGCAATTCTAATGGGTAATTATATACTTAACAAAATACCTTACAAGAAGTTAAAAAATACATCATATGAATTATATTATAGTATTATTTTAACAAAGTATCTAATATCATGAGATCGAGATAACCTCATAGAAAGCAAATTAAAAATAAATTATAAAATCTAATTTTTAATTAATTCAATATTAAATGATAAAATTAAAAAAAAATCAATTGAATAAAATGACAAGATAAACTTTAAGTCAACCAGGATTAATCAGTTAAACCAGTGATCTAGATTATGAGATTATGATAACTTTATAGAAAGTAAATTAAAATAAAATATAAATTCAATATTAAAATTAAAAATTAAAAAATAAACTAGATTAAACAAAAAAAGATTTTTAAAAAAGCAAAGCTCTGTTCTAGGAATCAATTTCGTAAGTAAAGAGGTGAAAAGTAAAATCACCTCTTCTTTTAATTTTTGTTAATTAATAATTGTTCATGATGTGTTCTGTTTCTTTCTTTTCTTCCCTGACTTGTACACGGTATCCCTTTCCGAAAAGTATAGCAGAGCTAAAAAAAAATGTACATTTTAAAAATTATCGTAGCTTGCTTTAGTAGCTTGGATGGATCCAAAGAAAGGAACTAAAAACAGGCGGGCCATATGACTTAAAGCAGATCCTGTAGTAGCTGTTTTTCAACATCCATCACTGGTACTCCACATTTTCTTTTGTCCTGATCATTATCTGAGTCCAGGAAGAAACCAAACCCAGAACAAAATCACCACGGAGAATCCTCTCGCACTAAAATGGCACTAAGCAATAATGTTATTGGTGCTATCAACTTTGTCGCCATGCTTCTCTCCATCCCAGTCATAGGTGCTGGGATTTGGCTAGCAACGGAACCAGACAACTCTTGTGTCAAGATCCTACAATGGCCTGTCATTATCTTGGGAATGCTGATCCTGAAAGTAGCTCTTGCAGGCTTTGTAGGAGGTTTCTGGAGAATCCCTTGGCTCCTTATCTTTTATCTCATTGCCATGCTCATCCTTATAATATTGCTCGCATGTCTAACGGTTTTTATATACATGGTGACTGTTAGAGGCTCAGGCCACCTTGCACCGAGTAGAGCCTACTTGGAATATCGTCTTGATGATTTTTCAGGTTGGCTTCGCCGAAGGGTTCATAGTTCATATAAGTGGGATCGGATAAGAGGTTGCCTTAGCTCCTCTAATACGTGTGCTGAGTTGAACCAGAGTTATCACATGGCTCAAGATTTCTTCAATGCTCATATTAGCCCCTTGCAGGTTATTAAAGTTATTTTCTTGCTTAGATTATCTATTTTTGATTATGTACCAGACGATTTAGAAGAAATTAAGATGCCTTTCAAACATGGACCCGATCTTTCTATGGGGTGCATGCAGGCAACTTCCTACTTTCTTAGGGAAATCAAAGAAGAAGAAGAAGAAAAACCCAGTTATAATTAATAAATGGAAATGATCCTTTATCTTTTTTGTTTTTCTAGATAGTCATTGTTTTTGCTACCAAAAAATACATTATTTTTCTTAGCCTCTAACTAGAATTATTAGGAGATATGATCATATCTTCTTCGAATATATTAAAAAAACAAAAACGTAACATATATAATTTTGTTCTTGGTGAAAACTTAATCATGAAGTTATTAAGTGTTATACTTTTTTAAAGTGTATATATTTCTTAATAATTAGCTTTTGTTTCGATGACCCTAACATATATAGGAATAACTTTTATCTACGGCTAGCGATAATTTCTAATATTGAAGAAAAGAATAATAAAGTTGATTATATTCTCTCATCGATCATGTGATTATCTTCAACTTTATGCCTTTTTTTTTCTTTTGCTTTTTTATCCTTGACAGTCAGGATGCTGTAAGCCCCCGACCGAATGTGGGTATACATTTGTGAACCCAACATATTGGATTAGTCCAATAAACATTGCTGCAGATATGGACTGCCTGAAATGGAACAATGACCAAAATCAACTTTGCTACAATTGCGATTCATGCAAGGCCGGATTATTGGCTAATTTGAAAAGGGAATGGAGAAGGGCAGACGTCGTACTGCTCATTACTCTCATTGCCTTAATATGCGTTTACTTGATTGGTTGCTGTGCCTTTAGGAATGCCAAAACAGAAGACTTGTTTCGCAGATACAAACAAGGTTATACATAAGACCTAATTAATCAGAGAACAACGTTGTAATGCTTGCATTGTAAGGTAGTTAATGTGTTGTGGGAATATTGCTCTGTTTCTTTTGCTAATTCTATTTCTATATACGAGTTTCCTGCAAGAAGATGATTTTATTTTGAGTTTGTTTAGGAAAAAATTTAAATTTTTTTTGTTTAAATTTATTTTTTATATATTTTTAGATGATTTTAATGTAAATTATATAAATGAATTTACAAATAAAAAAAATAACAGCCTTTCACGATATCAACCATGCTTTTAATTTACTGATTAGAGCGCGTGTAATTCCTTTGGACTGGGGCTGATATGATTCGATTTTAGTGAATAAAATCCAGGGGAAGATGTTAATAGCAACGATCGAGCAATTTGTCGTGGCCACCAAAAGTTGATTACCTTTTCAATTGCCAGTTACATGGTGGTATTATCGGTATTGTATTGGTTTTTATAATTTTGATTAAAAAAAATAAATTTCAAACAAATATTTTTAATTGTGATTTTTAAAGATACATGCTTTGTTAAAACTGTTGTAAAATACATCCTTGTATGAAAAATATTGTTTCTATAAATAAAAAAATATATTATTTTAATTGAAAATTTAAATTCCCTAAAAAAATCTAATTTGTGACGGATTCAGTCATGATTTTTCTTTTTAAAAAAAATAATTTTGAGATTGAAATTGGTCACAAAATTAAATTGTGACGTGCTTTTTGCAACCATCACAAAATAATTTGTGTCCAATTTTGAGCTTTTCTACGAAAAACAAATTGGTAAAAAACCAATTATTTTGGCAGCTATACTTCCTTAATTAAAAACTATTGTAAGAGTAGATTAGTGCTTCTTTTTATCATAATAAAATTAACCTCCTTTTAGAAGAATTCAAATCTATTTTAATATAAACAATACTAGCGTGCACAAAATTGAAAAATATGAACAACAACACTTATGACACATGGTTAAAGTACTTTTGTGTTTCCTTTCAAAAAAAAAAAAAAAAACTGAAAAATATGAGCCAAGAAAATATATACTGCATTTGTAATTCTTATGCCCTATTTGTTTCGTAAAGTGATTTCCTAGAATTATTTTTCAAATTTTTCTCATATTTGTTACTATTACAAAAGTGGTCGATAACAAATATTTTCCGGTCTTTTTTTTTATTGGATTCTAGAAAAATATTTTATTTTTATTTTGAGTGAAGCATACTTTCTAGAAGTTGTAAAATACTAAAAAAATATCTTGCTATTTAATTGTTGATTATATCAAATTGATCCTCAATATTTGTATTATTATATATTTTTTTTCAATTTCATCTTTTAGAATTTGATTTAATTTAATTTTTATATCAAATTAAATTCTTATTTTACTGATTGTTATTTATATTTCTCTTATCCTTTTGTTAATTGAATTTCTTTTATGTATCAGATTTGACCTCTATTTTTTATTTTTATTTTATTTTATTTGAAATAATTTATTAAATTGAATTTTTTTTCAATTTAATTGTATTTTAACATTTTTATTTATTAGGTTTGATTCTTATTATTTTAATTGTTGTTTATTTTTTAAAAATAATTTATAAAATTTGATTTTTCATCTTCATCCTTCTTTAACTTTTTCATATGTCAGATTTAGTTTTTTTTTTTTTCTTACTATTTGTTTTATTTGAAATAACTTATGAAATTGAATTTTTTTTTAATTTCATTCCCTGATTTTTTATCTGATATTTTTTATCTCTAATTTTTAATAAATTTAAAAAATTAAAAAATTATTTTTCAGCTTATTTTTCATGGCATAGTAAAAAAATTAAAGTGTTTTTTAACTTATTTTTTATGATATTGACAAAAATAAAAAAAATAATTCCTTTTAACTTTCAATAAAAACCACTTTTGAAAAAGAAATTATGAGAAATAAATGGGGTTAGTTTAATATATTGCTAATGAACATATCAATATTTTTTACATAATTTTCTTATTTCAAATTTACAGAACTAATGATTAAAAAGTTGAGGAGGATCCGGTGAAAATGCATATTGTTCGTACTGATAAAAGGAGTCGGGACTGTTGTCCCTTTTTTTTTTCAACGGTGACACCGAAAGCCGTGATGAGGCCATCATGGAATATTGTTGCAGTTTTGGGAGCAACCGGCCAGCAGTTCATATACTGCACAATATGACCAGTAAAATTAAACTTCACCCTTTAATTAGTTTAATTGGTTATGTTATAATTAAGTTTATCTTTTAAAAATATTAGTTTAAGTTCTATAAATTTTAAAATTATTAAAAATTTATATAATTATTAACTTCAGTCTTATAAAATTAATTAAAATACACATATACATACATTTATGTTAACAAATAAATAAACTTGGCCCTGCTTTTAATATACAACTTCCATTCCATACAAGCACACATTGTGTTAAGGAAGTTCTCAAATGATCAAGTTCTTAATTATGTGAAAAGAAGCAGGAATACAGGAAATCTTACCAAGCTAACAACCTGGAAGGTAATTGCATGGTATTTTCCGAGGTTAATAAAAGGAAGCAATCCATTCAGTTTGGTAACAAAATGACAGATAGATACATATATTCTTCTTCTTCATCATCTTCTTTTTTGGTCGAAAAAAGGGTGTACAAATAAGCTGAAAATGGCAGATACAGATATACAAACATAACGAATCATCCCAAGCATAAAACACCTGCGTTTGATCCATTTTTCTTCTCTCCATCCATTGTAACATTCTGTTCTCCAAACTCAATATTCAAAACCGTCGAGACCGGCTCAATTAACCTTGTTCATCCCTTTGAGCGATCTACATGTTGTCCCGGGCAGCTTGCAAATATGGGTTTTGCGTTCTGGTTGGTTTATCCTGCGTGGTTTTCCTTGTCTTCGCCACTTATGAGAACGCAAGACATGGACCCCATACGGTGCGTCTTTCCGTCCACTTGTCTTCCTTAACCTTCAAAGAGTTGAACCTTGGTACCTCTCGAAAATTGGACACCGTATGGAACACCAGCATCGCTGTTTTTGCTAAGAATCCTGAACCCTGGGCTAGCTTTAATCCAACCAGAGGTTCATTTGCTTTCGTTAAATACGGTGGAGTTGGTATTTCATGCGGCGAGTTAGTGGAGGATGGGGAGGAATTACCCATGGGTGTTGGAAATGTGTCAACACTGCAATTTAAAAGCAAACCTTGTGATTTCCCGAATCAAATAGATGATGATGGATTGGGGGCTAGGTTAAGAAGTGATTTAGATCGCAAGGAGGTCAGACTCGGTTTAAGTTTTAAAATACGTTCTAGTTTTAAGAATAGGGTGTGGAGTTGGGTCAGCGTTCTTGTTATTTGTTTTTGTGATAATTTGCTCATTCAATTTGATGCAGCACAACGCCAGTGGTTGTTCAAGGGACATGGATCTACGGCTTGTATAGTTCAAACCCCACTTGTTATCCAATGATTTTGTTGTTTCGTTTACTCCGTCTGACAATGAAAGCTTGTAGCTAGTTAATTAATTGCTTCCCTTTAATTTATTTTATGTGATTAAATGTCTAATTTTATAGGGATAATCTATGTATATGTATGCCTGCCAATGCATATATAATGAAAGCTTGTGCTGTTCTGACTTTTTCTTTCTTTTCCCAGAAATGAGGTGGTGATGATACGGTAATGAATAATGAATAATTCGAATATGAAGTGATTTAACATATTATGCTACGCTAACATGGCCCCAACAAAAAGAAATTGTAGTCAATGGTCTCTGGAGAATGTATTTGCCGGAGCATATAAACTCTTTTACGTTCCGGTGGCTGTGGGTCTTCAGTGAATTCATTTAGGGGAAGATTCAGCAAAAATTAATTGAGCATGCCAGAAAGTAGGCTGCTCTGTTACCTAGAATGGGCCTACTGCATTAATTTGCGTGGATCACCGAGTCCTTCAATAGGCTTAAAAGCCCCACAATGACTAGGAGTATTACTGTGTTTTTACTTGGTTGGTTCCATGAAGGGCCCAAAAGCTCGTAACAAAGAAACTAAACTCTGGAAAGTGGAAACTGGGATTATAGTAGTAAAAGTTCTTTTTTAAATTTTTTTCATTCAAAATATATTAAAATAATTTTTTATTTTTAAAATTTTATTTTCAACATCAACATATTAAAACAACGAATTAAAATGATTCAAAATCACCAAAAAAAATAATTTAAAATAAAAAAATTATATTTTTTAAAAACATAGTTCGATTACACTTCCAAATACACTGCTCCCACAATAAATACTCCCATAAGTTCAACAGCCCAGGAAGGTGGCTTGGTAAGTCCGCATTACCATAGCCCACCAGAATGCCCCATTAATTAGACTCTCTGTGACTACCTGCGTTGCCGCATTGAAGACTCTCTCTGTGGTTGGTAATCTTCGTCTTGGCTTGCTCGTCTCCACCTAACCTCGCCTACGTAACATGATTGAAATGATTAAAAAATAATACATTTTTTTATTTATTTAATAAAGAGTACTGTTTTGAGGTTAGAAGTGGGAGTTATTGAGGATGCTGCAATCATGTTAGCTAATCCCACAATTGATGTACGATTAGTTTCCGCTGCCACTGAAACTGGAGGTCAAATTTCGAGAACCTGACTTCCCCGTCAGAGACAGACGCAGCCAGACAGGCTTTGTATTACAATGCACAACCTAGGAAATTTCCTCGGAGGCCTTAATGCATAAAGCAAATTCCTGAATGAAGAAAGCAATATTCCGGACCATTTCATTTCGACTTCTTCTCACAATAATAAGTCAACAAATACATGGGACCATAAATGCGAACAGGTAACTTGCAGTTCAAGGCTTTTTAAAATTTTATTGAGAAAAGTGTAAAGAATAAAAGTTTTGAAAAGATATCTTTTCAAACTTTGTTTTACAACCTCATGTAGCATAAGATTGAAGCATAACTTGGCTATTTGATTATAAACACAAGTAAAATATCAATTATTGGTCACATTATTAGTGATTTAGTTATCTGAAAACAACTTTCTTTTTATTTATTTTTCTTTCTTTTACATAAAATTAAACAAGTTCTTTGAGTGTTCTTGAAAAATCTTTTATTTTGCTATCTAATATTTTTGATGTCTTTGTATTAGTTCTAAAAATGTGTATTTATTTTAGATCCAATAATAATGGAGACAAATAAAACATTAAAGATTGTGAGCTTCATGCTACAAAGATACAAATTCAATACGAGTTTTACAGCATAATTTTATCTTTTTTTCATAATTAACATAAGATATTCTTCCACTACATGAATTGATATATTGATGTGAAGATGTATAAGATTTAGATTTAGTTTTCATTAAAGTAGGGAAAAAGAGAGATGTTTAAAACGCGGTTTAAGGTTGTGTCCTTTCATAACCAGAACACATGTAATTCATAAAATAAAATTAAGTATTTTTAATTAATGATATCTATTTAAGCTAAACATATAGCCCAACAAATATCTATCTATAATTGTTTGCAAACCAATTTAATAATAAAAAAAAAACCCTCAAAAGTTATAATAAAAAAGTGATCAACTTACGTGCAAGACGCGGGTCTTCGTCTAGTTATCATTGAAAGTAGAGCACTAAAAGCCATCAAGTTGACATAAAATATGCGCAGATGGCTGTTAGTGCACCAATAAATATGAAAGCTTGTAATCAATCAACCCCATTGACCCTTTAAGCTTTTGATCTGAAGCAGGTGTGGTCACTCTGCATTGAATTAAAATAAAAACAACTGCTCGTCCTTGAGTTTTCCGAGAAAATTTCAGCATATAGCATCCCGACTAGTTGGAGAAAAACGACGGGGAATTAAGTGGAAGCCGTCTAAACAGTGAACTCCTTGGCGTAGCATTCTACAAGTCAAAAAAAAATATCAAGAAATCAAAAGGAATCTACTCTTGGGAAGGTCCCTCCAACTCGTGTTCCATGATTGATTATTACTTTCTTCCATACTAAAAAAAAAAAAGTGACCCCATGTCCAACACCGTGGGGTTGGAATACATTAAGGGTTTCCATCAAAATATTTAACCAGCTGGGAAGGTACTAAAACGACTTAACATTGGCGCAGTAGCCAATCTCATCACTTTCCGTTCGGTTTCCTTGATTCTAGTAGACCCCATGAAGAAACAGCTGCGTGAATTGCAGAGTAGTTGCGGCATACTTTCCTGTGGATATATGGATAATGTTGGATGACGAGAGCGATATTCTACCGGATTAGTGCATTAGGATGTCTATCTTCATAAACTAATATTCTACTCATTGTGCGTCTCTCTCCATGGACGTACTCTTGGAGCTTTCTCTAGGCGAATTAGGTGTTGAACATCACATGAAAGATGAAACTCCATCGATATTTGATCCCTCTTGGTATTGTCTTATCTAATCGATCGCATAACTAGTACTGTCAACATGAGACAGAGATTTCCGCCAAACTGAATGATTAAGGGTTGGATTTCGGGGTTTTCTTAAATCATATATGCTTTATTGGTGATTCGAATCTCCTTATAAATAACAGAATAGATATTAGACCAAGATTAAGGGTTAGATTTCGGGGCAAGAAAAAAGATTGTAAGAATTGGTTAGTTTCGAAGGTTCTTTGATTGATTAAGGCTCATAGAGCTCCAAAGATTTTAGAGGAAAAAGAGTCTAGACAGTGTGAGTTTTGTAATAAAACCACAGACACTCGACTTGGACTCGGCTTGACTTTGGTCCGGGTTTGTAAAATAATTTTTTTAATATGAAAAGATATTTGATAAAATGTTGATTAGTTACCTTTATTTACCTAAAGAACCTTTTTTAAGGGGAAAAAATATCTTGTGATTTAAGGCAAATGTTAATTCTGACAGAGCGATCTAAGTAATCTTATTTAAGAGTTAAAAAAGGACTAATTAAGGATATTGTAATTAATAGCAAAGAGATTAAATTAAGAGATTAGAGCTAGCGAGCAGGGTAGTCTTTATTGCTATCAACAACCCTTTATCTCCTCCTATTTAAGAGTTAAAAAAGGACTAAGGATATTTCTTTTTAGTGCTTAATTATTTTAAAGCTTTGGTCTTGTACTTTGATGAGAGGATTTGAGTCTGTTTTGAAATTAATTAGTTCACAGACCTTGATCGATATTATAATATTTTAAGGTGGTGTTGTTGTTATAATCTTTAAAAATTATTTGTTTATTTGCATTAAGCAATGAAATTTGACTTGACTTTTTTTATCATATCAAACTATTCAACAAGTAATTAGTGCATCTATTTTGTTTATATATATAAATTAGTGTTTAATTACCATATATACGTGTGGAAGATGTTAGTAATCATTTTTAAACAAAATCAACCATGATCAATCTACTATAAATAATTAATTAAGCATGACAATATTAATCAACCATAATTGATCAAGATTGACAATAATTGATCACGATAAATCGATCGAGCATGTTTTTATATACATACCAAGTCTAAATAGAATTAGTATATGAATAGAATTAGTATATATATTTTCCAGTAATGCATTTTTTATAAAAAAATAACCAAAAGAATTCATGAAAACATGGAATCTTTAAGATATAGTGAAATGTGGATTTGCATGGTATTAGTAAGTATCTGTTATAATTATTATTTTTAATTTAATTAGGTTGATTTAATGAAATCATATATTTTTATTATCATATAAAAATATTTTTTAAAAAAATATTTTTTAAACTCGGTCAAGTTCATGACTCGGGTCTTGAATTTAATATATTGAACTAATATATGTGCAATCTAAATCATTTTTCCAACATAGTTTTTATTAAATTCTTTTGTTAATATTTATTAACATGTATAATCATAAACGTATTTTTTAAAATATATACATTAAATTCTAAATTAATGATTAAGTTTTTTTATGCTGAAAATATGCTTTTTTATAATTAAAAAAACATTTGATTGGACATGCACCTAGTGTGGGGGGGGGGGGGTTATTAATTACTGTGGAGATGAGTGAGATTTCCAGAACTAGTGGCGGAGAATCTGAGGTTTGCGATATTTTTGAAAGTGACGGTCTGATAAATAAATATATAAAAATGAGAAGTCAGAAACAGAGGCACAAGTAAACAATGGATTAAATAAGTATTAAAATCACGAAAACGGAACTACCGTTTTATATACAAAAATTAGGTAATGCGGGTGACCAGACGAGAAAGCATCACCAATCAATGTGAACAAACAAGATGCCAAGGGGCCCACCTTGATGCTCCTCAACAAGGATAGGTGCTTTATTTATTAATCAATTAGCATCAGCATATATATATATATATATATATATATATATATCTGTGTGTGTGTGTGTGTGGTAGTTAACCAATGACATCATGCCTTAGGCAATTTGATTTAGGTATAAGGCCCCACATTCACTTGATGGGAGAACTATTGAGTTTCTTTTTATTCTTATTCATTTTTTTTTTTTTTGAATATAAATGGTAAATGACAGGTGCAAATAAAAAAAAAACATCAAATCAAATGATAGAAAATTTATTTTTTTCAACATAGTTTAATGAAGTTTGATATACTAATAAAAATATTAAAAAGATTTAAAGTGAAAATACGGTTTATATAAACAGTAAATTAGTTTAATTTCTTTTTTTATTAATATATTTTTATTTTTTTAATTAAATCATTTCGTATTCTATTGAAAAATTATAAATTAGTTTTGCAAAATTTACGATTATCAACAACGAACCACCTCAAACTCTATTTTTTTTCTTTTTTTTTATTGAGTTATTTTGATTATTTTTTATTGGCTTTGAATAAGGATTTCACGATGTTAAAAATAAATTTTAATATTAATAATGTTAATTTAGTAAAATTAAATTAGATTTATTAATTCGAACTAATTAAAACTTTAGAAGTCTAATCTAAAACTAAAACAAATATTCGATATTTTTTTCTAAAACTAATATTTTTATCTGAGCTTGTCAATTTAATTTTTTATTGGAATAAATATATTTTTTATTATTTATTAGCATATATAATTTTATATTTATTTTATTGAATACTTGTATGAATTTTTTAATTTATTTATTTTTTACAGTGAAAGAAATTACATTTTTTTTTTTTTGCATTAAAAAAAATACTCCATTACTCAGCGTAGACTAGTGTTAATGAGCATTTGCACGGAGAGAAAGAGCTAATCAACACCAAGCAAAGTAGAAGGCAGAGTGAGATCCACATCCACTAAATTTTGGAGCCTTCGCTTATGTGATCCTACATGGCTACCACCATCCTAGTGTTTATTTTTTTTTTATTATTATTATTATTTCATGCTATCTTTCATGGAAAAGACACGGATGCATGCCTAGGAAAGCAAATCGTTTTGTCATTTGAAGACAATTCATTATTCTGTTCCTCCCATTATAAAAATTTTATTTTTATAATTTCTATACAGCAGCAAGTCCAAATTCTAGTGGCCTATAGTATATGATGCTCCTTATTGTTATCTAAAAACAATATAAACCATACCTTTAAGTAATAAGCTAATGTTTGCATGCAATAATTTCAATTACTTTTCAATTTGTAATCATTTAAAAATATTGTTTATGAGTTGGATGATATTTCTTTTCTTTTTTTTCCCTATAAAGTAAGGATTGGAACGGATATATAGTTCAATATTGAAATTTAATGGGATTAAGAGAAGAATATTATATAAACCTCTAAACTAGCACGCTAATCCCTCGAGCTAGCTACAAGCATTCCGAGTTCAAGTACGTAGAAGCAATTGAAGCTATCGAGATTTGCATGTTTTAAATGGAGACAAAAGAAAAGATTTCAAAGTTGGTCGTCCATTTCATCCATGCTGCTAATCAGTTTCAGATCAGATCTGCCACATGTTTTATTTGCACAAAGGTATTGCATTCCATGTTCTTATTAAATTAACTATATACATATATGTGGGTGGCCGCTCGAATAGAGATTTGCCGGACACGAGCAAAATACCAAGCACACGAACCTAAACATATCCTCTTTTTTCATTTTTTATTCTGACAAACAATTTAATAGATAAACAAAAACTAACCTTCTAAAATTTCAAAAAACTACTAAGATCCATGGACTCGGGTATAGTAGCTTGAGTCCATATTAGGTGTACGTCCATGTTGTGCCCATACCTATCTAGACATATCATGTCCGGTTGGTATTGGGTATGCATCCTAGCACCAATATAGACTTGGGTTACCATACCCTAGTCTAATATGTTTAGGTCTAGACAAAACTTTTAAATTTATTTTTCATCTCTAATTAATGGGTATAAACACCTTGTCTGAGTTCAATATTTCATTGTGACTTTTTTCAAGACCTCACGCGAGTCCTTCAATGTTTTAAATTGATCCAATACGTATTATTTTGAATAAAATATAACTCAAAATATCACAATGATGAAATTACATTTTTGCTCCTTCTTTCCACAAAAAGACAAGACTTATAGGCTATAAATATACCATGAATCCTTCAAATTCAAAATTTAAAATCTCTTCACTCTTAATATTTTTAACATACATATTTTTAGAGCCTATATCTCTAAAATATTATTGTATTTTTTTCTCTACAAAATTACTAACTCAAACATCTAAAAGTTTCAATATCTATATATAAAAAAATCTTTTGCAAATACCTGCCACCAACCACTTTGATTTACTGGACATCACTAACTACCAATCATTTAAACTTTTCATATTAAACTATCAAATACCTTAACTAAGAAAAATATATCAAATTACTTAAAATAAATTTTTTTTAATTATTTAATATATCAATTTTATTTCTAAATATCTTCAACCTTGCTTGTTTTTATAAATGTAACTTCTCTCTCTGTTTTTTTATTTTTTTTGTTGTCCTATCGTTCTAGATGGTTAGGCAGAATGAACAATGTGCCTTCTTGCCTCCCGTGACTACCCATTTTTAATAGTGTCACCTGTTAAATACTTTACCACACTACCAACGCCGGCCACGCATAAAATATTAAATTAGTAGAAACCACTCTCATGCTCTCGGATTATATAAACATAAAACCAGTGAAATGCAAACGCATGATTGGCTATCTTTTTACCCCTAGTTTAATTTAGCAATGGCGCAATGAACTTCATGGAATGAGTTGGATGTATAGTTATTTGTTCTTATTTTACACAATTCAGTTTAATGTTTCTATTAGAGTGAGTTAATTTGTGTCATTTGCACGATAGTGAAAAAAAAAAACCTTGAACAATACAAAAATAAATCTCCTAAAATATTTCATCTTTTAAGGCCATATTTGTTTCTCAAGGCCATATTTGTTTCTCGGAAAGTAGTTTCCGGAAAATCATTTTCCAAACTTTCCTGTGTTTGTTTGTCATTAGGAAAATTGATCAACGAAAAACACTTTCCAATCAAAGAAAAATTTGGCTTGGTTTCCAGGAAAGTGTTTTCCTGAAAAAATTGGACGGAAAACATTTTCCGGAAGTTGTGAAAAAATTAGAAATGTCATATTATTTATTGATTATATCAAATTTGATCCTCAAAATTTTGATTGCTATATATATTTTGTTTTAAATATTTATTTTTTAATTTCATCTCTTAAAATTTAATTTTTATATTAACTTTGGTCTTCATTTTTATAATTGTTATTTGCCTTTTCTCTATCATTTTTTTATTGAAATTTTTTATGTATCAAATTTGATCCTCATTCTTTTGATTGTTACTTATTTTATTTGAAATAATTTATGAAATATTAATTATTATTATTTTAATTTCTTCATCTTTCATTTTTTTTATTTTTTAGATTTGATCTCTATTATTTTGATTATTATTTATTTTATTTGAGATAATTTATGAAATTATATTTTTTTTCAATTTCATTCTCATTTAACTTTTTAATTTGTAAGATTTGTTCCTCATTATTTTAAAAAACTTGAAAAAAATAAAACATTAATAAGTTATTTTCCAGCTCATTTTTCATGACATAACAAAATACTGGAAAATATTTTTCAATTTATTTTTCATTACACTATCAAACATCAAAAAATAATTCATCTTTCCGAAATTCACTTTCTCATAATTTATTTTTTAAAAAAATTTTCCAATAAATAAATAGGGATTAAGAAACGGACTTAATTTAATTCTGTTTTTGTTTTTAAAAAATCCACAACGAAGCATCTAATGGCCAGTAGATGAAGACCAACAAACTGAGTGGACCCCACAGTTTTGCTTCTACAAGAAAGTTCCACCCGTTACTAGCCCTACACGTGCGAAAGCTATTTGTGATGCTCTGGACGGTCCGAACAAAACCGGCTGGCATTTTCAATGACACGTGGCATACTCTTGACCACTCAAGAATCAAATGTAAAGGCAGGAGTTAAAAAGAATTTTGATATGTACAGGTTAGTCTTACGTGTCTTTTGTCGGCTTCATCTTTCAAAGTATGGAAAAAACAATCCCAACTGGAGTTATTGCTAAAAGAAAACGGAAAAGGGACGTGAAACGTGTCGTCTCTGTATCTTCAATTGATGGTGCACGTTTCTTTCGGGGACCTCATCTGGTTATTTTTATTAATTGCTACACGAAAATTTATATGTATCGTATATATACATATAAAAATAATTGAGACTAAACTATGCTATTGTTTATGGATCCTGATTGAGTGACCTCAATTATTGATTCCAATTCTTGGCACACGCCAAGATTTTATTTTTATTTTTTTAGAAATTGTTACAAGATGTCTTTCTTTTATTCTTTATAATAAATTATTTATATATGCCCCTTCAAAATAAAAATACAAAAGTCAAGACTAAAATAACTTAAATGGTGGAGGTAAATTCTGCAGGTATAATGAAAAAGAAAATGTGGCAAGTCACGTGTGACAGACAAATGCGAGGAGGTAAGGTCGGCGTACGATCATATTATAAAATATAATTAACGGAGGTAGACGGTAAAGAAAATATAAAACAAATAACTTAATTTGTTTATACATTAACCGTCTGGATCCTTGAGAAGACATGGTAAAAGAATGGTTTGGCATGCCAACGTCACCGCGTACGACCCCTTCTTTTTGCCCTTTTAGCTTAGCCAAGGATGCCTAGGAGAGTACAGTAACGATTAATTTTTAAATTATTTTTTATTTAATAATATACTAAAATAATAGTTGTTTTAATTTTTAAAAATTATTTTTAATTACCTGAATGAAAGATACGATGCTGTACCGCCATAAACACACCTTGCTCAGTTAAAAATCCCGAGTGAAAGTCCCCGGAGGGTAGGCGGGTGGGGTGCTAGCTAGCTAGCCAGCCAAAATGCCACGACATAATTTTATCCTATAAAGAGGTGGTAAATCTTGAAGCACGTTTTTGGCATGTATCAAGAGAAATTACTGTATGCTTCCGCTTTTTCTTTTTCCTTTATATATATATATATATATATATATATCAAATCAAAAGGCTAAAGATATTACAAGTTTTTCGGCAATTTAGTTGCAACTTGCAAGTGTCATAACCAGCTATTAAAATATATATAAAAAAATATTAAACTAAAATCACTTTATGGAATGGCCTCTAGGTGTACAGCCATGCATGCTATAAAAGAGTCGCGAGAGAGAATAAAGATTATGGAAAGCATTTTGGAAAATCATCTCTAATTGTGTGTGTTACCATTATTCATGCTATAAAAGAGTCCAAAGAGAATCAAAATTAAGGATGGGTTTGGAATGCAAATATGGACAGATACCTTTGCATGTTAGCCTAGTGGATTGGAGTTTTTTTTTAAAAAAAAAAGCCTATTGGATTTCAATTAAATATAAAAAAAATCAGTTAGTCACCTAAAATTATCATACAGACCCAAACGCATTTTTTTTTTACCCCCCGCAAATAGAATAATTTGAGGGACTCCCACAAAATACAAATTGTGAACAGCTAAAAGAATCACTCGGACTCAGTCACCTAAAGCCCTTGTCAATGATAATCGTATGGTCAAGAAAGAAACACAAAATTGGGTCCCACATGAACCGACTTTAACAACCCACTTCCTACGTTGTTAGTTTTTTTTTTTTGTCTTTTCATAATTCTTTTTATTTAAAAATATGTTAAAATAATATTTTTAATTTTTCTTTTATACAAACACCTCAAAACATTAAAAAAAATAATTTAAAGTAAAAATTAGTAATTTAAAAAAACCCCGCGTGACTACAAGGCTCTAGGAAACTTAAGTGGAAAAAAAAAAAAAACATCCAAGGCAGGGGCGGCTCACCTGCTTTTGCATACCGAGAATCAAGACACTTAGGTTTCCCCACCACCAATAGAATACCGACACGCCCGAGCTACCAGTCATGTTGGGCCCCGCTAAAATTGGAAGCACTCACCACTAGTGCAGTCGAACCAGAGAGAATCAATAATGAACAAGTTTCTAAATAGAGGAAGAAAACAAGGTGCTATCTACGCATACACAGATTAATTAAAAATCTCTTATCTTCATTTTCCTTTTTATATAAACACCATCATCGTTCCAGACAAGTAGCCGAAACCATTTTCAAACCAGGGAGTACATTGTCTTTTCACTGCCTCTTTCCTTAGCGACCCACCTACCCACCAAAACCCTATTTACATTTTCCTTTTTCTTGAATCCCAGACTTATGTATAACAACCCCCACTGTTCTCTCCTTTTTATCTCTCTTTTTTTATATATAATATAAATAGCAAAAGCCTTGGCTTCTTATTCTTACCATCCAGTCCTTCACATTCATGTTATTTTCTTCTATGTGCTGTAGCAGTACTACTTCTTCTTATATACACATCAACATTGACTTAGGGCTAAAACCTCCAATACTGGTCCCTCTCTGTCAGAAGAGAGCTGTGCAAGCATGGGGTTTGGAGAAGAGGGGCATTTAGATAACAAACTTGTATATATGGGGGTGATCTAATATCTTTGCTAAAACATCATCAGTGTTCTAATATTCTATTATTAGTCCTCCCATTGGGGCTCGGTGGGGGATTCCCTTTCTTCGCTTTGCTGCCCGGTGACTAGCAGGCGTTGGAGGTGGTGTAGAGGGGGAGAAGCTCTGCACTTTGTTGTCATTGTTCTTCGTCTTCATGTACTGCCCATGACTGCTGCTGCTGCTATAAGAGTCCTCCGAATCCGATGCCATGGACATTTGTTGTTTCTTCCTCTTCTGGAAGTTCTTTGAAGTACCAACAATCTGCCATAGATACCCAACAAACATTAATACATACTACCCCATTTATACATTATTCAACTGAGAAGATGTTTCATGTTATAATGCAGAAACTAGTAAGGACTAGAAGCAAATTCAAAATACTAGAAATCCAAGATCGGTGAGAAAATTGCGGGAAAGGAAATGGAATTTTCAACGCCCACATTGCCTTCTCATTTCCCCCTCGGTACAACGAGAAAAGTCAACTTCCTGAAGGCTGTAACCACCCAGCACCAGCATAAAATTCAATTAAGTGGAATTTTCAGAATGCTTGCTGACCAAGAAAAATAACATTGTGGGTGGGTGGGTGGGTCTGAATCTCACATCCCCATTCCTTTCCCAAAACTTTCTCCGTAAACGAAAGGGAAAAGATGAAAAATAAAAATTTGGGACAACGTAATTATACCTTGCACCCAAGAGAGCAGAAGCGGAAGGAATCGAGGAGGCTGCGCTCGCAGACCTCGCAGGTGTTGGTTACACCTTTTCCAGGCCTTGGCTGAGGCCTCTCGTTCAAAAACACAACTCTAGCACTGTTGATAACATAAGTTTGGACACCAGTGATGTCTAGCACCTTCTGTATTTCAGAAACCCTTATCACATCATGGTATGAGGACCTCCTTATCTGTACATTCACAAAGAAACATCAAGAGACAGAGTGTTAGAAGACCATGTGAAGCTCATGAAACTTTTATTTTTTTGTTCAGAATGAAAAAAATGCAAAGCCAAATGAGAATTTGCAGGACACGGAAATCCCATTTAAAAAAAAATAGAAGAAAGGATTTCACCAATGGCCAAATTTGTCTATTTGGGTGTTTAGAAAATGTAGGGAAAAAAAGGAAAGTTTTAATTTCGAAAAGGTAAAATCTGCATTCAATTGACTAGATTGAGTTGAGATTTTGAATAACAAATTTAAAGAAAATCATCTTCACTCATCCACTATATATGGAAATAAAAACAAATTTAATATATTGGATTTACAATGTCCAAAAAAAAGTAAGAAAACAGAGGGATTCTTTCAGTCCCAGAATAGGAAAGTGAAAAACAAACCTTACAGAACAAAACAGAAAGAAAGAAGGAAGGAAGGAAGAAAAATCCAGGACCAAAATCAAAACACTGACAAGAATGAGTAAAAACACAAATACAAAATTGGGAAAACAATTGAATTACCTGAATAGCACGGTGATCCTTGTGGTAGGCAAGGCAGAGAGAGCAAAGAGCACCACTCATACAATCCAAACAATACATGTTGCATTCACTCTTGTGTGAATCAGCGTGCATCTTACATTGAACAAAGAATCTCTCGCGCAACAAAGGTTTTAGCCATGGCGGCCACCTGTGGTCCTCATCATCAGGTCCTCCAGCTCCCTACACAATTCAACACAAACAGATTGTTAGTATTAAAAAGAAAAAGGAAAGGAAGAAAAGTAAGAATCTTTCAAGCAGACAACAAAGAAGAACCAACTACTGTTGTACAAAAACTCCATTCACCAAGTGAAGTGAGATGCATTTTCCACAAAATGAATTCCAATGACATTTTAAAAAGCAAATGAAAACAAACAAACCAGTGTTTCAAATCCGGGAAAAAAAAACAGAAAAGAAGATGAAGAGCTCAAAAGAAAGCAAAGGCATTACCATTATTCTTCTGTTCTTGGGCTTAATAGTGGTTTCTTGGTTTTCGATCGCCAGCTTGAATGACTAAAGAGAGAATGGTCAACCTGGTCTTAGAGAGACTGAAGAAAATAATGAAACTTCTTGGTTTGTACTAAGCAGGGAGAGGGAGAGGGAGAGGGAGAGGGAGAGTTTTTGTGCGTGTATGTATGTGTGTTGAGTTTGTGTCGGGTGCTAAGAAAAGAAGGGAGAAGCCTTTGGGTCTTTGAGAAATGGAGGCGGCTGGGAGAAATTAAATGGGGGTTCTTGAATGAGAGAGTGGTCGTTCTTATCCTCACACAAAGAGAAAGTCTACAAAAACCAAGCCTAGTTCCGAACCCAAACCTATATTAAAATAAGCCATAAAGATGCGTTGGGTGCAAGGAACCCACCTCGTTTTTTCTTTTCATTTTCATTGCATCTTCCCTTTTCTTCGGTCTTATCGTATATGCCTTCCCTCACTGTTCCCCTCTTTTATTTTTTCTACATTACCATTACATATACCAAATATCTACAATGCCTCTCAAATTCACTGTCCCAGTAAACACGAGTACTCGATAAATTCTCCATTTCAGTCCTCAGCTTTTTTTATTTTTTATTTGCACCCTTTAATGTTCAAATTGATAGTCAATTTAAAAAATCACTAAATAAATATACTAAGGTTCTGTTTCCATTGCAATCCAACTATGCATTTGAGATTTTTTTAAAAAATTATTTTAGTTTTAAATTAATTTTTTAAATATTTTTGAATCATTTTGATGTGCTGATATTAAAAATAAATTTTTTAAAATAAAAAAATATTATTTTGATGCATTTTTAAATGATAATCATTTTAAAAAGTAATATTTTCAAATATATTATAAAACACAGAGAATTTACTCTACGACCAAAAAACAATTATGTTAGCAAAATTAGAGGGAGGGTTAATTCTTTTATTTACTAATTTTTGAATTGGTCAAAATATGCAAAATATCTACAAATTTTCCACGCTTTTCACGAAGAGTAAGCTCGTAAATATGTAACTCGTCGGATTTTATTATTATTATTATTATTTTATTTTTTTTGAGGATATGGTTTTAGGAATCGTGGACCGGTGGACAGGAAATGGGACATCGATCTTAAACTGGCCAATTGGGCAAACCTAATTCTTTTGGTATGGAAGCTAATAAGAGCACTAGTTCTCTAAGACCCGTTTATATCATGGTTTGTCCCTAATCATGTCATGTTTGGCTACGGTCGGCTAACCCTAATTAAAGAACAAAACCACTTCTATAATTGAGCATTTGTAGGGCAAATGTTACTGAGGTTGAATTCTTATTCTACATTGTCAGAACAATTTAATTGGTATTAAAACTACATCCCATCATTTATTTGTGTGGTTATTTTTTAAAGAATTTTTTACTTGAAATAATTTAACATCATATCAAAATAATTATAAAATATAAAAATTAATTTTAAATAAAAAATCCAAGCATCAGGGTGGTATTAAAAGGTTACATATTGTTAGGGGAAAAAAAAGGCAATCCCAAGGGAGTAGTTTAACTGCTACGGAGGTATAATTTATTTCTTAACTTGTCGAATTTAAATCTTAATATATAGTAAAATATAAAAAAATCATTATATTCATCTAAATGTAGCAAATAAATGTGAATGATTTGCTCTTCAAGATTATTGGAGAAGAAACTTATATAATTTTCATTGATGTACGTACGCGCTTGTTCAAAAATATCATTTACAGTTGAGAAGATTAGTTTTATTTTTAAAAAAAATTAAAAAAAGAAAAGAAAAACATTTAACGGCTGTTTTGGCAACCCCACAAATTTGTACTTGAAATATATTTTAGAACACTAGATAGAAGGGGGCGGTGAGGATCCAGGAAATTTAGAGAGAAGCTGCTTCCAGTACATAAGAACGAAGATATTTAAGAATTTTATCTTCTCACTCCAAATTAACACTCGACGCGGAAAAAAAAGCTTATAATATCAGCTATTTAACATGGCACGGAATGTATAATATCAGCTATTTGTGATAATTTAAAAAAAAACAAATGAAAAATTAAACTCGAGTCTTTTAAGAATATATATCAGTTATATATAATACCCTAGTCTTTGTTTGGGGGGTAATTATACTATTATTATTATTATTATTATTATTATTATTATTATATATATATATATATATATATATATATATATATATATATATATATATATATATATAAAGTATGCTCCACATTTGATACGTTTCCATGATGGATTGATTTTGCCTTAAAAAAATACCATGTAGAATTGATTTTGAGTAACGTGCATGGACCGGGCCTTTTGGGAGGTCAAAGTACCAATTAGCCATTTTCCCATTAAAATTTCCATTTTAAAAAAACAATTATACAATGAACTAAAACAGGCGGGCATTTTAGACCGTGCACTTTTTACATTCCGTCGTTTACGTGATTGCTAAGTCATTTTTCCCCCTAATTTTTTACTTTTACACTTTGGTCATTGAACTTTATTTATTTTTAATTCTATCATTATAAATTATATTATCATGGTTTTATATCATGAAAGCAATTTCAATTTACATACTCTGGCATGTATGATGTTATAAAATATTCAAACGTTAAATTAAAAAATAATATTACAAAATAAAATTTAAGATTAAATTTTTAAAAATAATAGAGAACAAGGACCAAAACTACACACTTAAAAAAACATAGAACCTTTCCGTTTTTACTATTTAAAAAACATGGAAAACTTCAACTTGATCCCTAAAGCTTTTTATTTTTTCAATTAGTCTCATAAGTTTATTTTTATTTTTTCATATTTAATCTTTCTTATTTTAGGTTTTTATATTTCATTCATAAACTTTATCTTCTTACCTTTCAGTCCTTGGTTATTCATTATTGAGGCAAAAGAGAGAAACTCAACTATGGTCCTTATTGTTGTTGGTTTCAAATTTAGTCCTTTTAGTTTTGATTTTTGATTTTTGTTTGTTTTTCTTTTTTAAAATTTTTATTTGTTTTCAATTCTAATTTATAAATGTAAGTTTTTCAATTCTTTTTTTTTTCCTTTGCTCTTTTATAAAAAAATTTGTGGTTTTCAATTTTACCCCTCATATCTAGTTTTTTATTTTTTTTCAGTTGGAATAATAGTAATTTTAATTTGGTCTTTTTTCTTTTGATTTCTTTTTTTTTAATTTTGTCAAAGTTTTTATGGTCTTTAATTTTATCTTTCAAATCAAGTTTATTTTTTTTCATCTCAATAATAATAATAATAATAATAATGAATCATTCTAAATTCTAATTTAGAATAATAAATTATAAGAAATTGTAAATTTAAATTTTTTAATAAATTCTAAATGAATATAAATTTGAATTCTAATCAAATAAAATGAAATAAAAAATAATATATATATATATATATATATATTAAATGTATTAAATAAATCTAAATGTATTATATGTAGTCTATTAATTAGATATAATAGGTAATTAAATATAAAAGAAATATATTAGATAGGTAATAAAAATGGTCCTGAAAAGAATACTTGGCGTGGCTATTCACGGATAGAATCCAGGTAGTACGTGTCAATATCAAGACAAAAAAAAAAATCAAATGGTAAAATTTCTCTTTGCCAAGAAAAAGACGCGGTAATAGTGGTGGTGGTGGTTGTGGTTATAATAATAAAAAAAATTGATAAAAAAACAACTAAAAAACAAAAAAGGTTTCCCTGTAACTATATGAAAAATCCACTATTCACTACAATAGTTAAGTTTCGTTTATGGCCTTCCTAAAAAATCACTTGTTTTGGAGTCAATGATGTTTTTGTATTTTCTAATGGTTTATTAATCATTATAAATTTGGCTGGAAGCATTTTTATTTATTCAATATTTTTAATTACAGTAAAACAACAAAAATACCCTCGAGGATAAAAGAATCAACACAGCGAGGGTAGGGGTATCTCGATATTTTCATTTTTTTTTATAAATAGTTAAGTTACATATGTGCCATTGAATTCAAGAAATGTAAGTAATTGGAGTTAGGGGTATTAAAGTTTTTTAGTCTTGTTTGTTTTTTTTGTTAATTGTAGATTTAATTGACGGTGATAATGTAACTTAAATTTAAAAAACTTCTAGGATGTTAGGGCCACCACGCGCTTTGAGCTGGGCGTGTGGCATCTTTCAATGGTAAAAAATTGGTTTATATCGTATAATTTTATTCTTTGATGTCTGCTTTTTCTTTATAAGTAGTGTGTATTGTCTAAAAATAAATAGCGTTATCATAATCTTAATTAGTGTTGTAATTAATGTTGTTTAAATATGATCAATTTTTTATGTCATTTTTAACTTCATTTTAATATTTTAATATTATTTTTTTATATAAAAAATAATTCAATAAAAGTACGAGCATCAAAACTTAAGTATGGTAGCGAACAATAAGATAATGTTTAAGTGATCATAGATTCCTCTATTTTATGACTATAAAGTTGAACTAGTCGATAACTAAAGATTCCTCCCACTTACATTTGTTTTTTTAAAAAACTTTTCATGAAAAACACATCTTTCTGCGATTTTTTTCGATAAAAGACAAATCGATCTTGAAAGTTTCTAGAAAGTTACGCCTCTCATGAGTTGTCAATAGCCAACATACAAGCACGAATTCTAAAGCTGCTGATTAACGATTACTCGAGGATTTTTTTTCTTGTTAAACCATCATTTTAATTTTTCATTGGTATAGAATCTATATTTGTTTTTGAGTTGATACTGTTAAATACTGTTAAACCATCATATTATATATATATTATTTTAAATTATTCTTTGTGTTTTCTAAATTATTTTGATATATTTATATCAAAAATAAATTTTTAAAAATAAAAAATATATTATTTTAATGTATTCCTAAACAAAAATATACTTCATATTCTTTATGTTTTAAGTTTTTTTTTTATTATTCAATTATTTCAGGAGATTCAGGTTGCTCAAAGTGGTTGTTTGAAGTTATTTCTTTAGTTTTATTTACTCTTCTGAGTTTTTCCACCACTAATATTGCTATCCTTATTAGTAATAATATCTTTAATCTTAACTCATCTGTCCAACTAGTGTTGGTAATAATATCTGAAAAGTCTAAGAGTAATCATAAAGTAAGTGTGTGTTTCTATATATTATTGGTATAAGCCCATCACGCTATTGTGACTGAAAATGGTGAAAATTTTGAGGAAAATTTTTATGATGATTATGGATGGAGTTTTCAATGAATTAGTTTAAAAATCATCATATTATAAGTAAATGAAATAATATGTAAAATTTGAATTTTGATGAAAAATTATCTACTATCTTATCTAATTTAACGGTATCAAACATATTTGTCAATCCAACAATTAGATTGGGTTGAAACTTGATGAAGAGTCTCTTAATATATTTGTCTATATTGTATTAAAATTTCAAGACAACCAGAGATTGGAAAGGCCTTACGAGAATACTGATGGTCCAATAAAAATACAAAAAAATAACATATGGACTCATTAATGATATTTTTGTAATTTTTGCTAACTTTTACTCCTTGCTACTGTTTTGGCTGAGAGCCATTAAACAACATAGTAGTCTTCATTGTTCATTCTTCTTCAAATCTAGTGTTTGTTCTTTCAAAAATTTAGGCAATAGAGAGTGTAATAATCATTTCTACTTCAGATATCAAGCCAAGATACTAAAAAAAAACTAGAGAGAAAGGAAATTTCAAGCTTGGAATGTTAGTGAAAGAAATAATGCAAAAATTGAAGAGGAAGGAAAAAACATGGGATTTGTTGCAAGAAACACACTCCATTGAGTGTTTTGATGTTTCTGACCAATAAATCTTAATTTATAATTGGATTTTGAATAGTAATGGAAAACCCTTAATTCTTGAAATTAGGGTTCATGTGGGTTTTTGTGTAATAATGATAATTGAACTATTTGCTATTGTTGTTGGATTATGTGAATGCATGAAAATGGTTTGAATTGGATCAATTGTGTAAAGAATTAGAAAAACCTAGAATTTTCAATTCTAGGGTTCATGTGATTTTTGGTGGGAATGATTGTTTTCGATGAATTTTTGATTTATTTGAGTGACAATGGTTAAAACAATAACAAATTAAATAAAAAAATTGAATGAAAATCATGGGTTGATGGCTACCTTATGGCCGACCATGTAATGGAATTGGGAGAGATGGAAGTTGTCCAATTTTTGTGATATTGAATGTTTAGGAATTAATATGAAAACCTAAGATATGGTTAGTAATATAGAGTTTTGTTTGGGTGTATGAATTTCATGAATGAAAGTTAAGAAATTTGCTCAATTATATGAGAACTTATTGAATTGGACTGTGTGTGGTGTTTTGGTATTAGTGGTATAAAAATAAACATACTTGAAAATGAATTTAATTATTATATCTATTTATAGTTGAATTGTTAGTGTACTTTGAATGAAAGATTTTGAGAATTATTTGGGAAAATGCTTGATCATGGTGTTGTCTTTAATGTAAGAGATATGCAATGATGGTTATTAGTAATAATTATTATAAGATTTGAAACAAATTTAAGGGAGAAAAAAAAGATCTTAGGGTCGGCCATGAATGAGTCCTAAGAAATATAAATAATTGATTAATAAATTCTTATGAATTGACACCTAATTGTATGAATTATTGATGTGATAATGTTTGAGATAGTAGGTTATGTTATTTATTGAATGATTATCAAATTCTTGTTTGGAAACATGTTTAATCGTGTGAATGAGTTATATACATAACATTGGCTTGTTGTAGCAATATATGATTTTGAATATGTGTAGTGTGTTGTGTTGGAAATGCCAAGTATAGGAATAAATAGTGTCCAAATTGTGTGTGAATTTATTAAATGGATAGTAATAATAAAAAATGAATGAAGTGAATGGATGTTTGACATGTTGTGATGTATGTGTTGAAAAAACAATATGTATGGAAATTATGAGATTTGGGGTAGAATTATAGTATAGTATAGCCATTAAATTGTAGGTGCGAGTAAATTATGCTTAGGAAGGTATTTTGATTTGTATATGTGATTTACAAGTTGAAAGTGAGTTGGCTAATTGGGTTTGGGTGTTAAGTTTATTAATTGGAATAAATATGCTTGAAAATAGGTTTAGGAAGAAATAATATTTTATAAATGTTATTGGAATTGATTGAAAGGTTAGTGGTGAATTTTGAGAAATTTAGGAAATAAATCTAAATGTACAGTGATATATGATGTTCCATGTCTTGCATATTGATAAAAATAATGTATGGGACAATGTGAAATTGTATGAGTAATGAAAAATGAAATATGTAAAATTGAAAAGAATTAATGTGTCGAAGAAATAAAATTTTAGAAATTTAATTACATTGAAATGTTTGTGATGTTCTAAATTATGTTTAGAAATACTTAAGTTTTCTGTTAAATTTTCAATGAAGATTGCTAAGAGTTTAAATGTTTTGTGTTAGATGTATTGAAATGTTGAAATTATGAAAATTGGTTAAATTGAGGGAAATTGTGATAGTTTTGTTGTTTTAATGATATTATGGATACTTAAATGTGATTATCATTATTGTATATTGGTTTTGATACGTGGATCATTAATTTGGAATTTTGAGAAGATTAAAATATAAGAAATTATATGTTATGTTGCATTGATTTTTAGACAAATGTTGGATGTGTGTGGTGAACGAATATTAATGGTTTATATTTGGGAGTTATAGGAGAAACATTTGTGTTTTGTATATGACCGCAAGGGTGGAAATATTTTACATGTGAATTGTAATAAACTGCAACAATGATAACCTTTAGGTGAATAGAAATTGACCGCAACGGTGGTATTTAATATATAAATTAAAATTTGACCGCAACGGCGGTAACCACTATGTAAAGAGAAACTGACCACTACGACGGAAATAAGTGTACATAAATTGTAATCATTCACAACGACAGACATTGTAACACAATGTTTATGAGCTAACCACATGAGTGTGAGTTACTGATTAGATATTTTATAAGTCGGCCACATGAACGAGTGCTACTAATCAATTTTGTATTGAATCGGCCACATAAGTGGGGGCTATGGTTTTGGAAAGTATTTAAGTCGGCCACAAGAATAATGTCTAATGTTAAAATCAAACCTGGTGTAAATATTGCTATAGGGTAAGAAAATAAATGGTAGGTGAGATATGCATATAGAGTACAAAAATGATATATTAACATTAAATGGATTGCGACAATGAAAACTGAATATGTGAAATTAGAATTTGATAGCAATGGTGGAATGTAATGTGTGAAAGTTTAAATTAGTTTGAATGGCAGGCCAATAATTTTAAACATTATTCTTGCGGCAACAGTGAGGGCTATTAAACCTTACGTATGAGTTATGGATTCCTAAAAAAGTTGGTGATTTTGAATGATGAAGAGCATGAGTTCGAATACTAAAATGGATCAAATGAATTGATTAAAGTGTTGACCAAACTTATAGACAAACAGATAAATCTAGAAATGTATGGATAAGACATAATTATTATGTAAATGAATCAAATGGGCATGAAAAATAATTAAGTAGAAAAAAATATTGAAATATGCTATAAATTTGCATGTAAAATAATTGAGTGAAAAAAATATTGTAATGTGCCATAAATGGGCATGAAAAAAAATAATCAAGTGGGAGAAATATTATAATGTGCCATAAATAAACATAAAAAATATCCGAGTTGAAAACATATTGGAACTTTCCACTAACGGATATAATAAATATTTAAGTAGGAAAGAAACATTGAAATGTTTCATAAATGAATTTGAGAAATACTTAAAAATAATAATTGAAGAAGTTGGATGGGCATAAAGTACATGAGAATAGAAGAAAAGTATGTACAAGCCAGAAATGAGTTGGAACTACATTGAGTTTAAGAATTTATATGGATGAGCCTAAATGGAAAAAATAGATATTGATAAGCCGATAATTATATGAATAGATGACGAGATGAACTAACGATTTTAGTTCGTTGGAATAAAATAAATGATTGGGAGGGCCGAGAAGGCATATGATGGTAGTTAAGAAATGAAATAATAGCATGAACTGAATATACTCATAAGATGAAATATGGTATAAATAAAATACAATGTGGAAAGGGAATATTAAGATGAGATATGAAATATATGGTAGATCAAGGAATAGTTTATATTTGTGATGATAATAGTTAAAGGTGTTTAATGGAAAAGAAGATTTTATCAATGGTTGATGAGGAGGTATTAAATTAAAAATTATATAGATGGATATGTTTAAAGAAAGGGCTAATGATATTGATTTATTCATAAGTTGTAAAATGTAGTAAACATGATGATGTAATTACTTTTGGTGATTTTTGTGATCTTATGTATTTTACAAGTATCTTATTTTAAAAGCCTCAATACTAAAAATAGAAATGGCTATCGAGCTACCTAGCCTTTTCTATTGGATTGCACTTGGTATTGATTAATGGTTGTAATTGAAGTCTAGTTTATGCTTGTAATTTATAAGGTGTTGTAACCACACTAATGTATAAGTAAAAATGGTGTATCAATATACTTGTGGATATAATTTGTTGGAGAGGTGGTCTTGATGATGCCCTTATGATACACACGCGCGCGCGCACACACATATAATTCCTTGTTTTTCATGACCATAATTATTGAAAACGTGCAAATTTCATTAAAAAGTTCAGGGCGTTACATGTAAACTTTTAAATACTTATGTGCCTGATTGTGTATGTTAAACAAGCTTACGAAACGAAGAAATGAAAAGTGCTAAAAGTTAGGATAAAACATCTTGGACTGAAAACAATTTGCATACTTTTTATGACATTATATCATAGTTATTGGTATGGGAATGAGACCAAATACTCATTTCAATAAAGCCAATTGAAAATTTCTTATGACTACCTTTAAAAATAAGATTGGTCATGCTTTCACTAAACCACGATCGAAGAACAAATGAGATGATTCAAAATAGGATTGGAGAATTTAGAAAAATAATTTTTGGAATTGGTGTTGGTTAGAATAGTGAACTAAGAACTATATCTGCAAGTGATAGGTGGTGGCAAATAAAAACCCAGGTTAATTATTAAGAACTTTATTGTTTAACCTTTTAATTGTCTGGTTTATATAGTTGAAAATTTGATTAGGTTTCATTAATTATATTCATTTACTTTTATGTAAGAAATCAGAGGAGGAAAAAAGTTTAGGCATGTAGGTATTGAACCATCTTTGTGTTATAAATTTGATAGGATGTTAAGCGACATAGTGCCTATTAGACAATATATTTGGACTCTTTTTTTAGAATTGTTGTTTGATGATGATGGTGAGGATGATAACATTCAGAATGCTAATGATGATGATGATGTTAATTTGAAGGAAGAAAGCAATAGCATTCTTAAATTGGCATATGATGTTTGTGACATGGTAGTTGGAGTTAATATGTCAAATATTAGTACCACACATAATAGTGGCAAGAGAAAAAAAAAACAGAACATTCTGAGGTGCGAGATGAAAAAAAAAACAGAAGATCATCTGAAATTGTAGCCTACTTATTTTTACATTGGGATCAACTAGTTGATAATGTTTGGATCAAGAGTGATTCCACCTCTAGTAGTAGGGATAAAAAAAGATGCTTGGTGAGGTGATGATAGAGCCTCTTACCATAGATGGAATTACCATCAATGATTACTTTATTTCCTTTTCTATCGAGTGCTTTTTATTTAAGGAAAAATAAAGATATGTGGGCATCAATAGGGATCTTGATCAGATGCTTAAATGGTTACCAAGAATGTTTAAGCAAAGTTTAAAGCCATTGAACAAAAAGTGCATCTTGTATTCTTTAGTCTGATGTTAGTTCTATATAAAAAATTCTTGTTATGGTATATATGAGATCTTATTTAACATGTTTATTTTTTTGCCATCCACTTACCTTTGCAGCTAGATGTTATTGTTGTGTTGAGAAGGTGAGAGCCTTTTTTATCTGTATTTCATGTGAGTGTTATTGCTTGAGGTGAATGGGGTAAAAACATAAAGATTAGTGTAGTTAAAAATGATTGTATAATTTCAAGTCTTGTTTCTAGTTGTCTGGACTATTATTCATGTCATGGTTAGGGTTAACAAACTACTTGTGTGTTTCTTTGGAGATCATTGATGTTGCCTTTAAAAGAACCTTTAGCTTAATAATGAGATGTAATGAATTTCAATTCCTACTTGTAAATAAATACTTTGATGTAAAATTTCCAACTCAAAAGAAAAAACTAACGAAGAAAATAGATGGTTGTGTGTAAAAATTTGAATATAACGCGTGCAACTAGATAAAAAAATATATTCATAGTAATACATGATAGACTCGTGCGTCTTCTTGAATATTGATCAATTACCTAAATTGTTTTGTTTGCTTGTGATTTTCTCCTATTATCCAATCCCTACAATTATTATTTGAATAATTAAATGTTATTTTAACTATTATTATAGTTAATCTTTATTAGTGAAATTACTTACAATTTCCTTACTTGTTGTTTTAGAGAAATTTAAAAGGTAGATGGTAACGCAAAAACAAACATTCACTAACCAATTTGTAAAGAAAAACATATTGTATACCTTCATTTGTAATGTGCAGAGTTGCAACACAGGAAAACTCTTTTAGCAATTTGTACATTGTTTACCTTTATTTTATTTATGAAACTTTTTTAATTATGTGTGCATTTTAGTTTTAATGACATGAAAGATTGAATTATATAAATTATATATTGTGATTTTATGTAAAGTTGAAATTTTTAAATTGAGATAATTTTTATATGACATTAAAATTTGAATAACTAGATAATTGTGAGTTAAAATATCAACATTTTGATTTTTTTTCAATTACGAATTGTTCGAAAGCCAGCTCAAAACAATTGCAGTACAAGTACGAATTGTTCATCAACCAGATTTGTCCATTTTACAAGAAAATCAACAAATTATTTACTAATATTATCATGACACAATAATAAGTCAAGACTAAAAATTATTCTTTAGGCGTGTATGATGGTTTAAGTTGACTAGAGATGGCTGGCTATTGGCTAGCATTTGGAGTCAAAAGTAAACTTTGAACCCTCGGTCACGACACACCAGGCATGACCGCGCAGCCCTCTTTCTTTTGCTTTCGCTTTGCTTTATGGCGTGCTTAGCAGCGATTCACCATCACACGGAACCCACTAAAAAGTCCTGTTAACTCTCAAATACTACGGCGTTTCAGTGTTATTGTGGGCTCCACTTTTTGCACAGATGGGCCCCCCCTTATATATTACTAATTATTGTGGTGGGCCCTTCCTTCCCGCAGCTTCGAGTGGTTTCGATTTGTGGGTCCCTCCCTACTGCTCTAGTGGCCGGCCAAGTGGTCTAAGCATACACGTCGTTTATTTTTATCGTCTACTTTGTTACATTGTTTCACCAATAAGTATCTATTCTTCCACGTAGTTTGTACGTCAGAATTTGAAAATTATATTCCTTTTTTTTTTAAAGAATCTAAAGATCACATAATTTCTTATAGTTTTCTCACAATTTCACTCAGTGCAATTAATCCAATCTTACATTTACAAGGACTTTTTTTTTATTTTTATGATAGCTATTGTCGAAAGCTATCGTTACAAATATGAATTACATCGCCACCTTGTTCGTAGCATAGGACAATGGATTAAGGGTATTCTAAAAACAAAATAAAAATTGTTATGATTTAGGGTATTTTGAGTCGGTTAAGCTTAATTCTATCTAATTAAACTACAAAAGAACTCAATTGCAAGAAAAAAAAACAAAAAAAAAACTTGAGGTATTTTACTATTTATATTAATAATAAAGCACTCGAGTAAAAACCCAAAATCTTTTAGTATATATGTAAATTGTTTTGTACCAGTCAAGCTCTTCTTATATTTTTAGTTATTTTTGTCTCAAAATAAGATATTTTTTCTAATACAATTTTTTAAGTTATATAAAAAAAATGCTATTATATTGTGTTTTAATAATATTATTTTACATTATAAATATTTGAATTGAATATTTTCCATCAATTGATCTTAAATGTTAAAAAAATTTTATATTGATTAATTTTTTTATAAAATATTTCACAATAAACAAATATAAATAAATTTAGAAACATATTTTTCTGTAAAATATTTTATACTAGACAATCACCTTCTTAAAATTAATTAAAAAGAGATAAAGCCCCTTGAAAAAACATTGTACCTCAACACTAATTTATATTGTTAATTAGAATAGTGTAATGATGTCAAAAAAAAACTTCATACTACCTATCAAGGGTATTGAAATCTTTTTACAAGAGCCATTTGTTATTACCAAATTAATTGGGGATAAATAAGTGTTTTTCCTTCTTAATTGCATAGTAAAATGATCAAAATACTATTGAAAACAAAAAAAAAAACCTGACATCAAGGGGTATTTTTGTATTTTAATAATGGTTTTCTTTTGTTATTGTAATTTCAACTGAGGATCAACTTGATATTTGTCTAAGTATAAAAAATAATAAATAATTAAAATTCACAGTGAAACTATAAAAATATCCTTAAAAGCAAAAAAAAATAAACCAATAGTCAAAGGGATTTTTAGTCTTTTCACAAAGCTTTTTTTCATAATTATTAAGTCATCTCCAAGAGCAATTTGATATTTGACTAAATAAAAAATAAAATTGAACAAGCATGTGCGGTGCACACACCAGCACATGAGAGGTGTCTGCGCTATTTGAGTGACATGTGTGTTGCCTCCTGACATCTAAAAATACCCTCTTGCCATATCATTGGAAGCGTCGTTGTGTCTTCTTGGCTTTAGAGTGGTGCATGTCGGTGTTGGTGATACGGCTTGTTGCCGATGAGTTTTTTTTCCTTTCCTTTCTTTCTCGTCCTTAAAAATTACATCTTGGTCCTCTTGGATGTTAATGTTTCAACTTTAATCCTTGTTATTTTAATTATTAATTTATGTTCTTGACTTTTTTATATAAATTTTATCTATTTTTAAATTATGTTCTTGACTTTTTGGGCGGCGCATGCGGTGGCTTCTAGTGCAAAAAAAATGAGCTTTTGCCATCTTATGTTATATCTCATTGTCTCCTCTTTCATTTGGAGTGGCGCGTAGTGTCCAGAAGTTGTTGATTTATCGTCAGTGCCTTTTTTTTATTGGTGTTTTAGATTCAGTCTCGTTAGTTTTGATTTCTATATTTTTTTTATTTTTTTTTTGTTAAAGTTTTGTTGGTTTTCAATTTAACCATTGCTTTTTAATTTGTATAGATAATGTTTTTTGATTTGGTCATTCTACTTTTAATTTCTTATTTTTATCATTTGTCCTTTTAACAAAATTTTTATGGCTTTCAATTTTATCCTTTATAGTTTTTGTTTTTTCAATGATAATAATTGTTCTAATTTGGTCCATTTTCTTTTGATTTTTTATTGTTTTTCTTGGCTCTTTTATCAAATTTTTTATAGTTTTAAATTCTATCATTCAAGTCAAGTTCATAACTTTTATTTTTAATAATAATAATAATAATAACAAGAAGAAGAAGAAGAAGAAGAAGAATAGTAATAATAATAATAATAATAATAATAATAATAATAAAGATAAAAATAGCAAGGAAAATACTAATATTATTAATGGTTATAATAATGATGATAATAGTAACAACAACAACGACAACGACGAGGAGAAGGACGATGATGATGATATTATTAATGATAGTAGCAAAGATGATGATGATGATCATAATAATAAATAAATAAATAAAACTAAATTAGTGATGATAATAAGAATAATAGTGGTTGTAGTAGTGCTAATGACAATGATACCACTGCTGCTACTAATAGTGATAGTAATGGTAATAATAATAATGATGATATTGATAGTTGTGATAATAATATTGATGATAATTTTTTATGATGATGATGATGATGATGATAATTTATTAATAGTGATGGTAATGGTAATAATATTAGTGATGATATTAATAGTTATGATAATAATATTGATGATAGTAGTAGTAGTAGTAGTAACAACAACAACAACAACAACGATAATGATAATGATAATAATACTAATAATGATCATAATAATAATAGTAATAATAGTTGTTATGATGATAATAATTATGGTGGTAGTGATAATTATAATGATAATGGTAATAATAATAAAAATGATAGTTATAATATTTGTAAAAATGGTATCATTAGTAATAATAATAATATTAATAATGATGATGGTGAGAATGATAATATTGATGGTGGTGGTGGTAGTAGTAGTACTAATAATAATAATAATAATCTTTTTATGGCCAAAATGTGTCAAACTAGAAACTTTTTTTCTCTTTAACTATTTTCCAACGATCTTTTCTCTCATATCTTAAACCTAAAAGCTGAAAAATAAACAAAATAAATTTTCGGGCCAACATAAAAATTTTAAAATTGGCCACACATTTTATTTGTGTTGTACATTGTGATCATCCCTTTTTTAATTTTGTATTTGTACTATAATTTTAAACTTTATCTCATGAAATTTAGCTATAAAAAGATTAAATAAAAAAAAAGTTTGGGGATAATTTTTATTTTAAAGAATGAAAATAAAGAAAAAGAAGAAGAAAAGGAGTTGCTTCACTATTTTCACCCCAACTCTTTTAGTGTTTTAGTTAATTCACGTGCTAAGAAATTTTGCAAGATTTCCATCTTTTATATAAGAATTTTAAGCGACCAACTCAATGACAATATGGTATAGAATCTTTTTTGTGTTGGGTAATTGAGTATAATGCTAAATATTAAAATTTAAAAAATTTAAACATTTATAAACTAAATGTTATTATTTTTGTTTGAGATTGTGATAATATTATAATAAACATATTGAAATAATTTATAAATATAAATTCAAACTCAAACAAATATTAAATTATAAAATTAAAATAAATTGATGAAAAAAAAAAGAAAAATAAAAAAAGAGTGCAAAACTAAAAGCCATCTCAGTAGTGAAAGAGATGAATTGACACAATAACTCATTTAGATGGGTGCGTGTGTGTGTGTGTATTTGGGTCTAAGATGCTCGTTAAGAATCCATTAACATTCTAATTAATCTTTGTTTTTCTATTTTGCAATGGGACTTATTGCCGACCTTTAATAAAATTAGCATATAAAATATCAATTATTTAATATATTGAGTTAATATCATTGTTTTTTTATTTAAACTTTGAATCTTTATCCTTTTTATCAACTTAATCTAATATAAAATGAAGTTTCACCCAAGAAGTTATAGTTCAACTAGTATTAGTGTCATTTTTATCTTTAAAAGATCTCAAGTACAAACCTATATATATATATATATATATATATATATATATATATATATATATATATATATATATATATATATATATATATAAAGAGCTTTTAAAAATGTATTTAGATGATATTTAAAGGATATGTTTAAGACACTCGTTGGCTTTTGCCTTTCTTTTATGTTTATATATTTTCTTTCATTTTCTTAATATTGTTTTCAAATTTGTGGCTACCACTTGCACAATTAAGTATTATCCCAAAACTCTATTAAAGGCGTGTTTGAAAGATTAAAGGCACGCAATCAAGTTGTGCAGAAAAGGACGTATGACAAATTTCAACAAAAATGATTATGATGTTACATTAAATAACTATTATAGAAATCGATATTAGAGGTTGTTGATTAAGGTACGTTTATTTATTTTCCTGAAATTATTTTCTAAATTTTTGTATATTTATTTTTATTAAAAAAACTAGTTAGTAAAAAACACTTTACACTTAGAAAAAAATTTAACTTTATTTTCAGGAAAGTATTTTCTTTTTATTTTGAGTGGAAAACACTTTTCAGAAGTTGTAAAAAATTTAAAAATATCATATTATTTGCTGATTATATCAAATTTGATCCTCAAACTTTTAATTACTATACATTTGTTTTTAATCTTTTTTTTTCCAGTTTTATCCCTTAGAATTTGATTTAATTTGATTTTTATATTAACTTTAATCCTTATTTTTATGATTGTTATTTACTTTTCTCTTATCATTTTTTTAATTGAAATTTTTTATCTATCAAATTTGGTTCTCATTCTTTTGATTGTTACTTATTTTATTTGAAATAATTTACAAAATTAGAATTATAATTATTTTAATTTCATCATTTTTTAATTTTTTTATCTATTAGATTTGATCTCCATTATTTTGATTGTTATTTATTTTATTTGAGATAATTTATGAAATTATATTTTTTTTTCAATTTCATTTTCATTCAACATTTTAATTTGTAAGATTTGTTCCTCATTATTTTAATAAACTTGAAAAAAAATAAAGCATCAATAAGTTATTTTCTAGGTCATTTTTCCAGTTTTATTTTTGAGTTATTGTTTATGTTTTTTTTTTCATTTATTAACACGCAAAGTTCTCGATTTATTTGATTACATGTATGCATAAACTTTATTATTTTCACTTATATTTTTTTTAACTACAAAAACATGTCAAAAAACTTATATATAAAATTATTTTTTGAAAATAAATCTTACCCACAGCGAAGCGTGAGCCAAGTATCTAGTTAAGGTTGATAACGAGTACCACATATTAAGTTTTGTTTTGTTCGTATATCCATAGTTTATCCATTATTCATCAGGTACAAGATTTAGACATTCATATTTTATCTAGCGAGTTGTAGGTATCTATATAGATATCTATTGTATGATTATTATTTATTATTCTACAAAATAAATTAGTAATACAAAAATATTTGAAGCGTGTATGTATATATATATATATATTAAATAATAAAGTCACACACACACGTATATATATTTTATTGGGTTAAAAAATATAAATGTCTTATATATGTATAGACACACCTATATAATATAAATATATATCTTGAATTAAATTTGAGTCAAATTTAATAATATCTATATTATTTTCATTAACTATCAGATAATATAATTATCCAAAAAAAAAAAATCTCAATCATTCTTGTTCAACAAAAATATTATGATGTTACGTGAAATAATAAAGATAGAAATTGACAACAAGTATGGCTTCAATAAATTGCCACGAGGATCAAGCAAAGTTGTTTCCATCTTACTGGCCTCATTATCTCTTTCCTTTTCAAAATTACGTGTAACTTCAAATTCGGCAAAAAATCATTTGTCGCTCCTCTTTAGCTCGGCCGGCCAATTAACAAGATGTTCTATAACATTCTGTTTGAAAATAACATTTCTTTTCTTTTATTCCCTTGATATCAATTGCTATACAAATCATAATAGTCTGTTTTTAGTGTCATAACATCTCAATTAAAAACTTAATTGTGAGGAAAATTACAGTGCTTTTCCCAATAAAATCGATAAAGATAATTTTAGAAAAAATCATAAAAAAAACCATTTAGAGAAATATTGTAGCAATCCATAGTGTTTTGTGAGAAAAATACAACACATTCCTCTTATGATTTAGCTTTATTGTAATTATAATTTTTAACCAACTTAATATTAAAAAAAATCGACAAAAATAATTTTGGAAAAAATTATATGGGAAAACACTGCAATAATTCACAGTGTTTTAAAAAAAAATTACAAAGCTAAATTCTCAATCAGCTCAATATTAAAAAAATAAAATAAACAAAGAAAATTTTAGAAAAAAAATAACAAAAAAAGAAAACACGAAAAAAACAGGAAAAAAATTTACAGTGTTTTCCTCGCATATTGTAACTGTAATTTTTAACAAGCTCAATATTAAAAAATAAAATAAAAAAATATAATTTCGGAGAAAATCATAAAAAAACAAAAACAAAAACAAACATACGGAGAAACACTGTAGCAATCAAAAAACGTTTTAAAGAAAAAAATTCAAAAACTAAATTCTCAATCAGCTCAATATTAAAAAAATAAAATCGAAAAATATAATTTTGAAAAATAAAAAAATAAAATAGAAAAACCATGTGGGAAAACACTGTAGCAATCCATAGTATTTTAAAGGAAAAAAATTATAAAGCGAAATTTTTAACTAGCTCAATATTAAAAAAATAAAATCGACAAAGATAATTTTGAAAAAAATTAACGAAAAAGAAAAGAAAAAGGGGGAAGTTTGAAAAAAAAAGAAAAGTAATTTTGGAAAAAAAAAATAAATGAGAAAAATGAAATGGGAAAGTTGGAAAAAAATAAAAAAGTGCAAACAAAAAAAATATTATAAATTATTGTTGTAATTCAGAGTGTATTGGATGTGAGTTAACAGGAAATTCCCTTATTACTTAATAATATGCCAAAACGTTTTAAAAAACTAAAAGAAAAAAAAAACTTTAAAAGTGGCCCACGTGGGAAAAAAAAGAATGAAAGAAAAACAATTAAGCAAACGTGGATAGTATAATTCAAACCTGAATAGATAGAGTTAATCAAATCTTAAACCTATCAATTTAACCAATTGTTATTGGACACAAGAGAAATTATTGATTTCCTTATGCCCATCTTTACTTTAAACAAGAATATTATTTTTTAAAAAAAAAACTCTGATTCCAGATACTACGTAGTAGCTAGAAAATTAGGACAGATTTATTTTACTCAAAAACCTTATTTATCAACCTATTTTCACATAATAAACACTCTTGTAAGATCAAAAAATAAATTTGTCAACCCAAAACTCTCAAAAATAATCTAAAAACACAAAATCAACAGAGTTAAAAGTTTTTTAAAACATTGCTCTATTTTTTAATGCAATATTGAGGTTTAAAATAATTATTATCAAACTTCTTTCATCGAATAAAATTCATTGACACTTATATCAATATTTTTAATGACTGTATTAGATGAAAGTCTTTTAAATCTAGGGACCGGAGAAAAAAAGAAAAGGGAACTTTTGAATCAAAATTAAATTCACAAAAACTATAGGGATTTTAAAGGAAGGAGAAATAAAGTAGGACTAAAATAATCTTTTCCCTTAAATTTTAGATTGGACATTATATTTCTCTATATGTTATGCTTTGGCCCTCTTTTTATTAATTTAATTAATCCTTAATAAATTTTGAAAGATCAGTTTTTCATTTTACCATTAAAAGTTACGATTAAAAAACAAAATTGAGGAACAAAATAAATGTTTGGTGGAGCTACTGTGAAAGACCCGACCTTTTAGAGTGTGTTTGTTTTTGTGTTCAAAAGTGTTTTTGAAATATTTTGAATATTTTTTGCTACAAATTAGTACTTTTTATGATTTTGGATTATTTTGATGTGTTGATATCAAAAATAAATTTTAAAAAATAAAAAATATTATTTTAATACATTTCTAAGTGAAAATCACTTTGAAAAACAACCACTACCATAATGTCAAACACTACCTTAGTATATTTAAAGCAATTTGAGGATAGTAGTTAAAGGGTGGTTTCAAAGTAGGTGTAAAACTTTAGACAACATCGACACCTTAAAAAAAAACGATATTAGTTTTCTTTTACCGTTAGTCTAGGTCATAAATACCTCTCACATACATGAAGCATTAAAGGCGCACATATATATAACCGAGCATCAAAAAAATAAATTTTATTTGGAGATCAACATGTTACACACACACACACACACACACACACACACACACACACACACACTAAGTCTATGTTTAAAAAGGTCGATTGCAAGGTGATAACCCAACATTCTTAAGCTTAACCCGTAGTACATATGGGTCTGGTAAGCTACTAGACTCAATATCCTTGGATTGGGCATCACGTCAAGCCTAAACTGATATAGAACTAATAATCTTTTTAGGCATCATATTAGGCCACATGAATTTGTTTATTTATTCTTATTATCTTTAACATAAAATATTAAGGTCAAATATGCTCATCTTTCAACGTATGCAAAAGATATAAAAGTGTAGCATTTCTTGACTTTATTATTGTATTGGAACGAAAATCATCAATACTTGATTTGTGTACAAAAAATTAATACGCACTATTATTATATGTAAATCCAATGAATACACAATCCACTATTTTAGATCTTATGTTGACCTTTTTTAGATAAGATATCGCCATTTTTGCAAGTCATCCCCATACTTTGAGGTATTTATAGAAATGTCTTCATCATTTCCACAACTTATATGGTGTTTTTTTCCAGCTTCATATAGGGTACTTCATTACTTTGTTAAGTATATATTTGACTATCAAAATTTTATTCCTCTATAAGTTTTAGGGTGATCTTGAACTTATCAACATAACATTCATTATTTTTTTAGAGTTTGTTTTTACGTTCAATAATTTAATTTTATTAAGATGAATAAAGAGTTATATATTGGTGGATAATACCATTTTAAGAATAAAATTTACTAAAATTGTCATCTCTATCGTTTTTTATTGTCATCATCTTTTTATTAAATTAGTTTTCAACTTCATTGTTGTAATCTTAACTCTTTAAAACTCTCATCTTTTTTTCTTAGCAAATAGGTATAACAATAGCTAAAACAATTAATCTACTTTCTCCAAAAAAATAAAAAAAAAATGATGCAGCCTTGATGCCATGACTTGATTTGAAGCACTTATTCTAAACTTGAGAAAAAAAAAAGGACTTCTGGTGTATCTACAAGGTACATCGTTTTTACACAAGCTCTTTTGCCTTCTACGTGATTAATTTTTTTTATTATATTCACACATTCTTCAAATTGAATGAACCACTTATAGAAAGCCTTTTATAGCTTTGAAAATTTTATGATTTTGTGTCAGTTGGCATCACCTTTTTTAATATTTTTTAATAGATACTTTGATGAACTTTTGATTGTATTTGACTTTGTTGGTTTGCTCACTTGTGAGTTAAACTTTTTTTATACTCTTTGTTTTAATTTCTTTTGAGTGCAAGTTGGATTTACTATACACATTTCATTCATCATTGTGTTTAGCTTTACCATTTGTAATATGGTATGCTTTTTTTATAAATATTTTTGCTTGACTTAATGTTAATGATAATTCATAATACAATAATTACGTAAATGATAAACTAATTTTTTTTATTAATTAATATATAAATAAATAATTTATTGATTAATTAATAAATTTCCATGTTCCCAAGGATACTAATCTATAGAGGTTTGAACCCGTGGGTGTGGGTATTATATATTTAGATTGTTTCCTATGAATCATAAACAAGGAATAAAAAGAGTAACATATAAATTTATACATAAATTAAATTATAGATAATTAAAAACAAAATAGAAAGTATATGTATAAATGGTCTTAGCATAAGTTGTCTTTCAAGATTCAAACAATACCTTAAAATGATGCAATTCCAATCAAAGTTTATGAACTAGAAAAGTCTTTGTACAAAGACAAGACTTAAAGTTAAAATAGAGAGAGCGAAAGAAAACATAACAAAATAAGAAAGCAAAGAGAGGAAATAATTTCTTTGTTTGAAAACATAATCTCCCACCTCTATTTACACACAGGTGGTCAAAGATATAGACAGTTTCAGGATTTATTTGAATTAATAAGAGTTAATTTCTAGCAGTTATTTTTTTTAGTTTAAAAAAATTAAAGATAGAATTTAATTTTAAAAAAATGTACAGGAACTAATAAGAAAAAAAAAAGTGATTAGATGAGACATTAATCCAAACAGATTCAATGATCTAGACATGTAATTAAATAATCATGGACCGGAAAAATAACAATTTCCTACATCAAAAACTTATTTTACAATTAACCCAAATCTAAACTCAAGCACTCGCGTCTGGTTTTATACAAAGCTTACATTGCCTAAGTTCTCTGCCCTCTAAAAATTTTGACGTCCTACGAGCTCAATTTTTACCTTTCATGGCGCAACTATACAAGGTTTGAGAGTTTTATC
This sequence comes from Populus trichocarpa, assembly GCF_000002775.5. Lineage (NCBI taxonomy): Eukaryota > Viridiplantae > Streptophyta > Magnoliopsida > Malpighiales > Salicaceae > Populus > Populus trichocarpa. The sequence continues at coordinate 11,904,314 of NC_037287.2, read as the reverse complement.
AATCAAGAGTTCTATAACATTAATTTTTCATTTATTCTCAATTGATTTTAGACATGTTAATAATTTATGCTATAGAACTTATATTGAAAAATATTTTTAATTTCAAGAATGATACTTAAATGGACTTTACTTTTAATTTGAACTCAAGTATATCTATTAAGCGTGTCATAATCAATTTTTTTAACGGGCAAAATTCCCAACAGAATCTGAAAAGGACGGTAAAGTAAATCAGTTCTGTAAAGCAAAGCCTTGTTCAATGTTAGTGCATGGTTACTCATTTGTAAGAATACCCCATGTCGTAATAATTAATTTACATGTATTACCTAGAAAAGTATAGATAGATAGAGTTGCAAGTTAATTTTAGAATAAAAGACACTCGAGTTCTTGTGCTTGGAATTTTCGACAAGTCCGCAGAAAGCCCGTGTCTATGTGCTTTCCCGGCTTTCGAGTATTTCGTTGATTGATTAGACTATTAGACTTGTTAAACGGGGAGTGAGTTTGTTGTCCAATGTTTTAATCCACATGATAAATTAACCAGTCCAGTGATCAATAAAGGCACGTTACCGATCCATGCACACAACTTCTTATAACTTGTTGCGGCAAGAAACCATGAAAAAACTCAGAAAAGTCCCTCAACAAGCAAGTATTTCAGAGTGCCGGAGAAGATGGTGCTGCCCGGGACCTCAGGGCCCAAACTCAAGTGATATCGAGGCCTAGCTGGTTATATTGTTAATTAGTTATTTCCAAACTCGAGCTATAACATTGATATCTTCCTCGTTTCAAAGATTTCGAGTTGGAATATTTCTTTTATAACAAAAAAAAAATGTTTTTCAGAATCTATTTTTTGAAAAAAAACAAAGGTTAATTAGAATTTATCCACTCCATGCTTGAGATTTCTTAACAAAAATACAAGAACCAGAAAATAATAAAAAAACAATTAAAAATAAAAAACAAACAAACACCAGAGAGAAGGTCGTTTCTAAAGACTGGGCTGTCATTTAGACTTGCAGCTCCGTAAGACTAAAAGATGAAGAAGAGTTCGGCATGTTTTGGTCCATAGGCCTTGGCTTATAGCGTTAACTAAGCTTAATTTCTCAATGGGGGTTATATTTGGATTTGGAATATAAGCATAAGGGCCCCAACACTTCGGCCTGTAAAATCACCAGTAATTAGGCTTTTCATATCCAAACTCTTACTTTCTAATGAATTATCATGTTTTCATTGCTGCTTTTCTTAAAATACATATGGATTGTGGAAAAGATAAATTTAATATTTTTAGGAGTTCTAAAGTTCTTGTAAGAGAGATATACAGTTGTTTGAGGTTTATATGAAAATTACTAGAAGATCAAATATTCTTTTCGACATTAAATAATTATTTCAAGGTTAAATTGTTGTAAACTATAAGTTCTCAAAGTGTTTGGCCTTTGACAATAATTCATTCAAACCATGAGTAATAAATCTTCTAAACTCATTTAAGAGAGGAATTATTATACTTTGGAATGATAACTCTTTTCTTTTGTGTTTTTTAGATGTTCTGTAACTTAAGTAGTTTTTCTCTTTATATAGAACATAAACATTCTATTTATAGAAAAACCTAAAAACTCTATAAATAGCAAAATATCAATTTGTCCCATGAATAATATCACATGTATTATTTCAGAATAATTTTAGAAATTTATTCAATCAAGTCCTTGATTTTTTTTCTAAGTTTAGAATTGTAATCCCTTGTATTAATTACATTTTAGTCATCAATTTTTAAAACTTACTTACAATCAAATCACTTGATTAATCATCCCAGTTTAATTTTTAATCAATAGTTCTTATGTACGTGGTTCATTAGATTTCCTAATAAGCTGGTTCAAATATAAATCACATTCCTAAATAAAATAGAATTAAATTAATTGATTTACTATCAATTCAATAATTGATTGATTTATATTCGAGGATCAAGTACAGTGCCTGACAACGTGTCATGATCCTCTAAATATTAGAAAATTAATAAGTGGTTTAACTTAACATTTCAGTGGTCAGTTTTTCAGTTTAATTATTATCCATCATCAATGATGTTCTAATTTAAACATTATAGCATGGAGTGTGTCTACTCTATCAAATCAAGTTTGTTCTCAACACCATAATTATTGATTTTTTGAATAAGATTTAAAATACTTTTCAAATTTCATTTTACCTTGCGCAAGAATTTATAATCAATATTATTTAAGAATATATTAAATATTTTTTTCTAATTCACTTAAGGTGATAAATCCTCTATTGATTACTCAACTACCTTCATATAGTTCATGTTATACTAAGTATCTGTCAATGTATTACCCTTGATTAAGATATGTAGCATAATCAAAGCATTTTTTTATTTTACCAATTTTCTAGTAGTGTTAGTATCTTCGTTGAGTTGGTATTTTTTTAAGATATTCAATCTCGGCATTGCTAGTGAGTATTTCTTTCAAAACACTCATTGGCACCACGTCTATATTTGTTGTCATATTGTTAATAAATTGTAGAGCTTTAGTATCTTTTTCAATAAACATTTGAAGACTTGTCAAGAATTTGACGTCAATCCCTAAAAAAAGATTTTATCGTTTTGGAATTTAAAAAAAACCTTTGACACTAATCCTCAAAAATAAAAGATTTCATCGATTTAGAAATTTTTAATGTTAATCCATAAAAATAGAAGATTTCTAAAAATAAAAGATTTCACTGAGTTTGAAACTTTTTATGTTAATCCTTAAAAATATGAGATTTTATCAATTTTAAAATTTTAAACAATTGTTTACGCTAATCTCTAAAATAGAAGATTTCATTGATTTAGAAAAAAAAATTGACATTGATCCCTAAATATAGAAGGGTTTTGTTGATTTTGGAGTTTTATCAAAAACATTTATGCTAAATCCCTAAAAATAGAAGATTTTGACGTTTATCCCAAAAAATAGAAAATTTTATTAATTTTGGAATTTTAATGAAACTTTTGACGTTAGTCTCTAAAAATAGAAAGATTTTGTTGATTAATGAAAATTTTAATGTTAATCTCTAAAAATAAAAAACTTCATCGATATTAAAAAAGGTCATGGGCTTGGCCTAAAAAAAAGGCCAAGTTGTGCTTGGTCTTCTAATATCAAGCTTGCGCGCATAATCTTTCTTTAAATGGGTAGAAATGTGATTTTTTATTTAATTAAAAGGATATCTGGTTTAAATTTTGATAACCTCTAGATAAAACTCTAAATCATCTTATTAGAACTCTATTGTGCAAAGCGAGCTCATTGATTTAATATCGATATTTTTTTGTGGATAGAATATGGTAAGCCAACAACTTTCTCTCTTATTTCTCTTTTCTCAAAACTTGGGAGCTAAAAAGATAATAAAAATAAAATTTAAGACTAAAATGTAAAATTTAGAAATTGCAGACACAAAATGTCACATGCTAAAACTTTAGGAATCAAAATAAACTATTTCTAGCTATTTTGAAAGTGGATTCTAATTATTTACTTATCTTAGTCCTTCGATCTTTCAATTTTTTTAAGCGTTAACCTTAAATTTTATTTTATAGAATTAATTTTTTATTCTCTTATGATATTTTTCATATGTGAGTTTATAAAAAAAAAAAAAGAAGAAGTGAACTCGAGAACATAAAACGATGGCAACATAAGTTGAAAAGATGAGATTAAAAAATAAAAAAGTTCGGTGAAAGAAAAATAATGTTTATAGTGTTTTGTGTCTGATGATACAAAGGCTGCAATATAAGTATATTATGGAATGTCGGCTATGTTATGTAAAAATATATAAACTTTATGACAAATTTAAAAGATATGCATATCTCGGACACTACAGGGAATCGAAGCATAAGTGCATCAGTTCGTTCACGTGTGAACTTGTCAGAGGAACTAAAATAACAAACATTTGATGGTATCGTTTTGACTATTAGTTATTACAGCCTTGTTGGTCAACAATCCCTGTAAAATACTAATTAGTAATAAGCACTGCTTAGGAAAAAAAAATAAAATAAAAATCTCAAACCAAACACAGTCAACATGATATCCCAGCAATCCCTCTCTAATATTAAAAATACTAGTAAAATAAAACAAATCATTTAGTCAATTGGGTCCCACATTTTGTTGTTCATCTATGACTCGACTAGGTCACTAGAGTCCCCTTCCATACACGGACGAGACTACCTGTTCCCCTTACGACAAATACACCCTTACATGTTTTAATTCGTGTGAACTGGCATATCCGTAATTAAATTAAAATATGCTGGTAATTTCATCACCAAACACCCCCCCAGGCCCCAACCCGACCCCGCGCTGTAGAGTGTAGAGGCCACTCCCTATTTATGGCATTCTAGTAAATTACTCTCTTAGTAAAGGACATTTATTATCCACTCCAAAACGCTCCGTCTGACACTGGCATTCTAATCGGCTCTGATTGAATGATTGATTAATTATTTAATTAGTTTGACCGTAGTTAAGTTTTGACTCGAGATACTTAATCATGGTCAAGTCATTTTATAAATCCTTGAGAAGCAAATCCAGAAAGCCAGAAAAGAAACAACAAGCTGCGTAGAGAGAGAAACAAGAACAAAACAATTTCTTTTGGAGAGGGAGACATAGGGAACTTACACCAAAATGGCTCTTTACGTCGATGAAGAAGAGATATGGAAATGTCCAAAGCACCCTTTCAAGCGTCGCCGAACCGGTATCTGCCACGTGTGCCTCCGCGAACGCCTCTCCTCTCTCTGCCCTGACTGCGCTAACGCGCGCCCCTGCGCTTGCTACGCCACCACCGCATCCTCCTCCTCCGGCTACTCTTCATCGTTCTCCTCTTTTCACCGCTTCTCCTCCGAGGCTGGAGTGGGAAGCGTCGGCCGCGTCTCCAATTTAATAGGCAGCGAGCCTTCTTTTCGCCGCTCTCGATCAGTAGCTGTTCCGTTTCTCCGGTCAAAGCCCTCCGCTGACCAGAGCTATAACAGTCACAAGACGTCGTCGTCGTTTTGGTCGTTATTCAAGGGAGGACATGGCAACAGGAGCATGACAGAGGAGGTTGATAGACGACACGTGGTCATTTTAAAGGAGGAGGAGGATGAATCGGCGAGAAAGGTAAATGAAGATGAGGAGAGGAGGAAGATGATGAGGAAGTCAAGATCGGTGGCGGTGACGTCAGATTCAAGAGGGAGTGACGTGATGAGATCGTCGAAGGGAGGGAAGGGATGGTTCCCTAGTCCGATCAAGATTTTGAAGCAATCAATATCGAGAGGAATTTTGGTGCATGAAAGGTCGCCTTTGTACAGGAGTTGATTTTGTTTTCTTGTATAGCAATAAAAATAAAAATAACTACTAGTCTTAAACTGCCATACAGTAACACACGTGCTGCTTCTTTGGCAGACATGACGACACTATGTTTTATCATGTAATTTTTGCAATTTATGCATTGGGAAGAGAGATTATTACTATGTGACCAATCAAATTTCTTAATTTAATCTTCTTTTTCCAGCATTTTGTAATTTTATAGTCTCACTGTGTGCATGCAGCAGTTACAGTTGGCTGTGTGCTTGGGGTGCAATCAGGTGAGAATCTTCGAGCGTTAAGTTAAAAGAAAGCAAATGATTAGTAATTTGGTCCCACTACACATGTGGTTTCAAGTTAAACAAAGCATCAATTTGGGAGTTGCATGCCGCGAGGATTTGGAACTTGTTTTTAGGCGATGAATTTCGGGTGGTAGAGAAGGAGGCTAGGCTAGAATGGGCATTGATCAATACCTGAGTATGCTGTGTTCTAAATTACAAGTACAGTACAAGAACTTCTCAGTGATGATAGCGATTTTGTTTCTGTGATTTGGAGTTTTTATAGTTGTTTTTTATTTAAATAAATGTTTTTAAGTGTTTTTTTTATAATTTTATTGTATTAATATCAAAAATAAAATAAATTTTAAAAATATTACTTTAATATATTTTTAATTAAATTTTTTTTTTATAAAAGCATCCTATAAGCACATGTGACAAAGAATTACAACATGGATAGGGTTGGGTTGCAAAAAATGAAGTTTTTTTTTTTAAAGAAAAAACAAGAAAGAGGATTGGATTTGTTTCCGCATTTCTGTAGTAACATAATAAAATAGTTTAATTATAAAATAAAATAAAATAATTTAGTTGCATTAAAGCTTAATTGTTAAATTCTTCTTCTTCTTTTTTAACTTAGGCGTGCCTTTTCAGCCTAAAGTTTTAACACTTAGGCTTGTTTAAAGATTTTGAGTTTAAAGATTTTTAAGTCTCCCAAACTATAGAAATCGATGCTTTTAGCGAGAGGTTTTAAATTTTTGGGCGGAAATGGAAGATAAGTTGCTACAAGCAATTTTCGACCTCCTTAGCTGGTCATAAAAGGATTTGTGTGTTTTTTTTTTAAAGAAAGATCTTTCTAGCTCAGTAGCAGATAGTCCTTGTTTTGATATAAATTCCCAAAAGTAGAATTTGTTACTTGTTCCTGGTGTGCATATTGATTTGTTTGGTTTGTCAAGCTAATGGTATAAAGCATAAAACCTTGGAATTTTGTTTATGGTTACAGTGGATCCATAGCTTGGAGTGAATTTTTTATTTTTAGGTTCATAAACATGGAAATTGCGAGAACAATAACATCGACGATAAAAATATCAATAAAGGTGCTTCTTTTTCAATGTAGTCAACTTAAAGATCATACATAATGGAGGCCTATGGTTGAGACTTGGTGGAGAAAATTCAAGGTTAGTTAATGATTAATACTTTTAACGAATAAAATATGTTCTTAAAATTTGAAAAGTAATTATTTTATGAAAATGATTTTAAGAAGAAATTTTGGTGGAATGAGGCAAACTCAATGGTGACAAGGCAAGTATGAGAAAATCATAGCACTAATAGGTAAGTTTTAATGTGTGACGTATATGTTTTTTGTATAATAGTAATCTTTTTTTGTAAAATTTTTTGGTTTAATGAATTTTTGAATCAAGTTGCGCAATTTCCGGTATGATGCCCAATGGTATATTATGAGATATGACGAGTCAGATGACTTTGATGTTTTTAAGCATTGTAGACCTGTCCACATCATTGAGAGTATCTAGGAGAGATATCTAAAGTTCTTCACGTCATATGCTTTTAAAAGGTGCTCTAGGAGTGAGTTCTTGAACAGAATCAAAGAGACCCATGATTCTATTATTAAGTATATCGGTGGGTCACTTCTTTTCACTAACCATGCAAAGCGTTTGGTAAAAGCTTTTTTATTTTTAAGTTTTTTTCTTCAAATGGTAGTTATTATTTGTGATAAGCTTTAAGTATTGATTTATTTTGCAGTCAACACAGCTTGGGTATGAGCCTACTTCAATGAAGTCGTATATGGAAACACATATACAAAGGGAGGATAGACGAAAAGGGGTGCAATAGTTTGTCGATAGCTGAGCTAATGTGTTTATTATAAGTAAACTTTGTAACCTTTTGTATATTATTTGAACTAATATTTTCTAATCCATATATCTGACTTATTTTTCTTTGGTATAGGAACAATATAACGTCGTCATGTGTGCCAAATATGGAGAGGACCCTTCAACTTATCCGGAATATGATTTGAATTTGTGATTGGAGGTTGGAGCAATTGGTGGACTCGATAAGAGTCAGGTTTACGATATCTTTATGATTATAACTCGATATATGAGATTGGGTTATAGTGTCTCAACTGTAAGCATCCTAAAATTCAGCTTGAGTCAACCATCACCAGCTGTTGAAGAGTTGATTGAACAACGAGATGGTGTTATGAGGGTCGGGATGAAGGCAAAGTATGAAGAACAAAAAAAAGCAATTAAAAAAGATAATGACATACTTGTCCGATCATTATACTTCTCATATGAACCTCCATGAGATTTGTCTCTCTTTTCATCTCCATCTGCAGCTAGAGGTTGTAATTAATTTGTATAGACATTTACAATTGATTTTTTACATTATATGAAATTTATTCTTCAGTTTTAATTAGTCATTTGATATTGTTTAATGCCGTTGTGAAATTGTGGAAGAAATTTTAGTCGATAAATGATCAACTTTTTTATCGGAGAATTACAGAGAATTATGAACTATTTTGATCCATATCGATGGGATTTTTTTTCTTTAAAGCATCACAATTTTCCTTGGAGAATTACAAAGAATTGTTAATTGTTTCAATATACACCCTGATGGGATCATTGACAGAATATGTCATTGGTTATTTTGTAGGTGAACCTATCAAAGAGACATATATATTTCTGATAGATATATCCGTTGAAAATACATTGGTAATATTCACAAATAAATTTGGCGATAGATATTGACAGGCCCCTTTCTTAAGGATCGATGAAAATAAGTGGTCACTATATCCATTGGTATAAAATCATCGAAAAAATTACTGACAAATATGACATCAACTCAAGATATTTTTTGACGACATGTTTCCAACGGTAAATTCATTGGTGATTTTTATACTGACAGAATTAGTGAATTTACATTAATAAAATATTCTATTTTTGTTTTGCTATTTTCTAATTGTAATCATCGTAACGTCACACATGCAACACTAGGATACAAATATATGATTCTGAAATCATTGGCACATTTCAACATTACTCAAGCTACAAATTTAAGAGTGTTTGGTTTGGAGGTGGCTTTGACTTTTTTTGATAGGATTCACATAAAAAATATGTATTTTTATATTTTAAAGATGTGGTTTATACTTTAAAATGATTGTATCTTTAAAAAAAAAACCATCACACCTCCAAACTAAACACACAAAAAAAAAAAAAACTGGGATCCGAAGATCATTTCATTAGCTCTTCTGTACTTTAAACCAACTATTTTCTCATCTCGAGGTTCTATAAAGTACATAAATGATGAAATTTTGCACTGGTGCCTGCCTGGTCACCTAACATATAACATGGGTCATTAATCTACCAGATCAATTATTTTGATTGTTCGCCAGGATTTTATTTCATATTGTATGCCATTAAATTTTGATCTGGATTTAAACCATGCTCCGACCTCTTTAGATTATTTTGAAGGACGTATGCCACTATTAATCAAATATTAGTCCTACAGAAAGACTCGATACTTTAAAAATGACACAAACAGAAACAAAAATGAAAAAAGGTTCATAATTTGGAGAGGATGATCACCAAGTGGAAGCAGTGTTAATGTTCATGGAACTTCGTTGTCATACTTAAACGGTAAAGCAGCGTTTAGTAAGGAATATGAGACAAAAGGTACACATGCGAGAGAGTATTAATTAAAATTAAAATAAGAATTAATGAAAATAAAAAAATAAATAAGAGAGAGAGGGAGTTAATTAAAAATTAAATAAAAAATCAAATGTAAAAAAAATGAGGCTGATTATTTTTTTCTAAACTAGAATTAATAGGAATCTTATTGGTGTCCCTCCATATCTTTTGAAGTCAAGATTAATAGAAATTTGGATTGACTATAGATGAAGGGATCTTGGTTGCCCGATGGATTAAACAATAGGGATCCAAGTACTGGTCAAATTGAAACCATAAGAGTCTCTTTCTCAAAAATCCACACCATAGGGATCCCTAGTGTCATTAAACCATTAATCGATCATAATTTTAAATATATAAATTAGTCAATTTTTACATGAATTTTATAAAACAAAAATCATATTAAATTACTGTAATGTCTCATATTTAAATAGTTGTTGTTAATTTTTTTTTTGTTAATTTAGATAATAAAAATCTTATGATAAATTATATGCTTTATGGTCGTTTTAATGTAAATATCATAGTAATAAATCTATTCACAATGCAATATATTATAATTTATTACCAAGCAATTTAATTACTTTATACACAACACATGTATAATAAGCGCAATAAATATATCATAGTAGAGGCCAAACAGACTCTCTAAGTCGAATCACCTCCCACCCCGAAAAAATTAAGCAATGGAGTATTAAAATTCTTTTGGTGATTTTAATTTGCTTTGTTCTAAAGTAAAACAAATAAAACAGCAAGACACTTTCCTAAGGAGCTGGACTAGGCACAAGCTTTGACTACGAATTAGTCAATACGTAGAAAATACGCACCTCCACCTAACCCTTAAATACTTTTGGACCTGGAATTATTATTTTTTCTAGAAACGTTATGTTTTTTGACTTGAAATGTTTAAGGGTATGTTTGGAAGTATGGTTGTAGTTGTATTTTAAAATGTTTTTCATGTTGAAATGTATTAAAATGATATTTTTTTTATTTTTTAAAAATTATTTTTAAGATCAACGCATCAAAATGATTCAAAACACATAAAAGATAATTTTTAGCAAAAAAAATTGAAGTTTTGAAGAACTCGGTTTGCACCGCGTTTCCAAACGGATTCTAAGATACCTCTAAAAAAACAGGATTACCCTCAATATTAGATACCTTAATCACAAAAATTGAAAGAATTAGAAGGAAAAAATAAGAGGAGAAAAAAGTAGTTAGAATTAAAGAGTAAAAAGAATCAACCAAAGCTTAAATTTCAAGTATTGCCCGCTTTAGGGTCAATAGAACCCGAGGGCTTTAACATCTTGCCATAATAAATCGACTCTTGAGAAAAACTTTGACCTTTGCAAAAACGCTCGTTTTCTTTTACACGGAATACTTTCTCCGGTGTGCATGTTTGATCAGCTAAGGAACTCGTGACTTTTGACTATCAAACATTGGACCAATATAAGCATCTAACATTGATTTAGTAATAATTACAGTTTAATAATTCTCTCTACATTGTATAAATTGGTTGATAACTGAAACCATCAATTCATATTCTCATTTATTGCTAGCTATGTGCTGCATTATGCAACAGATTAGATATTTTTTTTCTTATAATATATATATATATATATATATATATATATATATATATATAGACTTTTTTACGTGTATTTGTACGTACAAAAAATTAAAAAAGTAAATTAAAAAGTTTATATGTTTGTATATATATAATAAAATAAATTGAGAATACTATGTATTGAAAAATAAAAATAAAAATTCACTAACAATAAATGAAGATAAAAATGAAAAATCGATATACATGTATAAATTAACATATTGACATTGCAACACGAGTCTTTAACCCGGTTGTGTTGAATGACTTTGTTCACCAAAATCAAATTTTCATTCAATCAAATGATAATAATAATATAAACATATACACATGAAATTGATTGACTAAAAAAAAAAAATTGTGTAGGGTTATGCATATTAGAAATATTATACAAAATTAAAAAAAATTATTTATATAAAACATAAAAAAAAATCATAGATGAATTAGAATAGTCTCTTCAAAATTTAAATGCATAAAAAATAATTAAAAATATTTCTCATTTAAAAGAGACTATATAAACAAAATGAATGAATGAAAGGGTATTAATTTAAATATTTATAAAAAATTGGACAAAAAAAAAAAGGAAAAGGTAAGGTGTTATTGGATCTGGAAAGCTAGGCTACCTCGCCCGGTACATTTTGTTAGGGCTTACGTGCTTCTTAATATTTTTATTGCAAGGAGGGCAAACAACAAGTCTTTCTTCTCATGTTTTATTGAAAAATTGAATATGAAGACGTGATCCCTGTTGAGGCGAACCATGTGTTGTCTAATTTTGCTTATATTCTGGCCACGAATCAGGACTGAAGGTTTTTTAACGTGAAAACCCAATTTTCAATCCAAAAAACCTAGAAAACACCATAGAATCCTTGATAAACCTGTTTATGACCTCAAAAAACCCAATAAAAAAATCTCAAAACACAAAATCAACTCAAAACAAAAGGTATTTCTAAGTTCGTATATGGTTTTTAGGCACTTACATGGTAAAAAAAACACATAAATTGAACTCTCATCATCAAATGGAACTATTTGACACAAAAATCGATTGTTTTAGAGGCCAAAATCGACGCCGATGATATTTTTCTCTCTACCACCGCAATTTGGTGACCTTTCTCTATTCTATCTTGGACCAGAAATTAAAAAATAACAAAAATAAATTTTTTTAGCAAAATTTAAATGAAAATCTATTGAGGAACCAAATATGTATACTTTTTAAAGTGTGAGGACTAAATTAAACTTTTCATGTGAACTCTAAACCATCCCCCATTTGTGACGCCTATTCTACTTTGCCCCCATGTTTTTTAATTTTGTTTTTAGTCAACAAATTTGATTTAATTTCCTTTGAATCTGGCCCTAAAAGTATGCAATCGCATAAAAAAAACATTTGATGACCAAATTGAAAACAAAGCAAAATTTTGAATAGTAGGTCCGCTGTAAATTGTGAGAGGGTGAACAATGATATGAGCACATTGAAAAGGCCATGCCTTTTAGACTTTTACTAGCTATTTGACTTGTGCTTCGTCGTGAGTCGAATATTTATTTTCTTCTAAACAATTTGTATATATAGATTTTGACGACGTGTTTTTATGCATAAAAAAATCTCAAGCAAAATTCAAAAAGTTTATGCATACATCCAATTAAATAAATCAAGAATTATTTATGCAATAACAATAAAAATTATGAAGCTTAGTCCTTTCCCAACCAAACTCGTGACCCGGATCATTGACTCAATTGAATTCAATAATTTTTTATATACAATATTTTTATCTAAAATAGACACCTATAAAATTAAGAACCAACCAAATATTGAGGTAATTAAAGAAAAAATCAAATCAAAATAAATTATATTGTCTAATTAATAATCAATCAGATATTGAGTGGTGAAATTAGAAAAAAAAAATTAAGCAAGAAAAATAAAAAGAAATACAATTGTAGTGGATAAAAATGACAAAGAAAAAGAAAAAAGGGCCCTGGCTCTCGGGTTTGGATAGCCCATAGCTCTTGAGCCATTTATTTTTAATCTTCTTAAGAGGTGAACAACAAGTCATCCGCCTCTTAATATTTTGGGGAAAAAATTGGCATGTGACGCATCACCTACCCTACCCAGATTCAACCATAATTTGACCCCCCCAAAAAAATACCCTAAACACATTGTAAAATATGTTCATAGCTTCTAACAACCAAAAAATTAGCTTCAAAGCCTATAATTAACTTGAAACTAAAATTCTTTTTGGGCTTAGATCTATCATTTCATGTAAGTTTAAGGGGGGGAAACACCTAAGATAAACTTTTTCTATAAAAAGAAACTTATTGACATTGAAATCTCCTTCATTTATAGGCGAAATCGGTCTCAACTGAGACTTCATCTCTATACAATGAGAATTGAGCAAGTTTCTCTATCCCCTCTCAAATCATAGACAAAAAAATAAAAATAAAAATAAAGTGTTTGTATGATATTTGAATTTGTTATCCAATAAATAATAGATGATATATAAATATTAAATAATATCCATTGCGATGTATTATCATACCAATTAAATCATTGAATTTAGAAGGATAAAAGTTGCTCAACACCTTTTAACAATTAATTAACGTATATAGAAATAGTTTCTTAAAAAATAATCAAACCCCTTTTGTTAAACAAAACTAGTCTCTATCCAATTTGGTGAGCCATACAATGTGATTTCACAAAACTGGATAGAAATCTGATTTTGCTCCATAAAATTGTGTATAAACCTAATTTTCATTAATGGAAAGCGCTAATCAAATTCTGAGTTCTGTTTATAGATTAATTACACTGAATAATTTGTCCAGTGAGTATTTCTACTTAAATCAATGTTCATGCAAGGATGGGACTTATGTAATTCGACATAATAATGAACATATAGAGAAAAGAACTCCATTATAAAATGGAGAAGCGTTCTCGGTGCTACGAAAAAGCATGCGCACTGTGCACTCGAATTGCCTCGTCAAAACCTTGTTGGGTGCAATGCACGGGCAGAAAGCACCGTATGGATGCCATTTCCACCACACAGGAGTCTCCTCACAAGTTGTGTATCCCATCCTAATCTTATTGCTCGGGGGAGGTCGGTCCGTGGGGTCCCTTCAAGCATTTTTTTTCCCTTGTTTGTTTTATGTACTTGTAAATAATTCCCAATTTAGATATAAAAAAAACTAATTTAAATAGTTTGTTCTGATTTTTCTTTTTTAAGATTTTATCCAAACATTTTAGATGTGAAATCTCAAAAATAATTAAAATATCAGAGAAACATCTTATTCGCATCAAAGAATTAGGATTTGCAACGCATATAGGATCATATATGATGCGTGCAATCAAATTAAATATTTACAAAACGCATCACTGTATTCCGCGTTTACTGAATTTATCACTATTTTTAAGGATGTTAATTTCTTCGGTATAAACAAATAGTAAGGTAAAAATAAAGAAAGAAATTCCCCCGTCGCTGACACATTTGGACCCACCTAGGAAGAAAAACTCGTGTGGTGCAATAGCCCACCGTACACGTGAGGTGGAGTTCTCCGATCACGTAAAAAGAAGCCCCTTTTTATTAGTTAACAGTTTTTTTTCCTAAAGTCTTTTCGCCGGTCTTCTTAAAATTCATTTTTGGGGACTTGCGAATTAGTACGATTGACCCTCCCAGGTTGCGACAGATGTACGCACACCGATGCCACATTTCTTTTTTACTATTTAAAAAAATACTTTTTTTTTTAAATTAGCACTGTTTTTTGTTTAAATAACATTGTTTGTCAATTTAGTAAATATTACAGGTGAAAACCATGACTTTCAAAAATTTGTCGGTGAGAATAATAATATTTTAAGGAAATAGTTAAAATTAATTAACATAAATTTCAAGATGAGAGAGGAGGAAAAAAAAAAGACTAATAAAACATACTAAAACTTCAATAATAACAAGTGCTTTTTAAAAAAATATTATTAATAATAATGAAATTATTATTGTTGGAATTTTAGTATGCTTCTGAGATTTTTTTTTCTCTTCTTCTTGTTTTGAAATTTAAAGCATTTTATTTTAACTATTTTTTAAAAAAATCTCTATTTCCACTTAGCGACATTTTAAAAAGTCACAGTCCGTGATGATTTTTACCAAATTGTGTTATTTTAATAAAAAAATTAAATTAAATTATTTTATTATAATTGATATGGTAAAATAACTCAGCTAAAGGATAAGTGCTCAATTTATCCTAAAAGATAGATCCGAGACTTGGTTGAACAGCCTTTGATCCAAGTTAGGTGTCAAAAGAATTAATCCATGATTGATCTGATTTAATTTAATGGGCCTGACGAATCAACCTGAAATTCATTCAAAGTTTAATTTATTTTTTAAAAAAAAATCTATTTTTAAAAACATGACAGATTAGTCAACTTTTATTTTTAAAAAAAATTATTGACCTAAAAAACTCAAATTAAACTACTCAACTTATAATTCGAGCAAATCAACCATCAAATCAACCCTAAAGTCAGTTTAACATCCATGAATGAAAGTATCTCTCCATGTTTCTTTCATAAAATGTACAAGGGATAAATTAAGTCATGTATCTATTTTTTGTTTTTTCCCATTCAAATTAATGCAACAAATATAATTTACCTGAAATACCAGATTATAATAGCTTGTGCCTAGATACTTTTTTAAGAAGGATTTTCTTGTTTTTCTATGTCTTCAAAAATTGAGAGAACATGCAACTGAAATAAGGGCATTATAAATTGAGAGAACATGCAACTGAAATCCCAAGATTTGACCAAAAAAATAAAAACAAAGTGATAGATCTACAAAAATTAGGATAATAGATCAAACACCAAAAAAAGGCCACCATAGATCCAACTCCATTATAATTTGAACAAAAACGAAGACACATATAGTAATTAAAAGCAGCAAAACCCACCAAGAAAAATGAACCTTTCGAAAGTCACGGGGAGCCGCACCATGGAGGTAGAAAGAGTATGAAGAGAAGATAAGAAGAAGAACGAAGAATAGAGTTGCAGAGATCCAAACACACACCTTCTCCATCTTCATCTCAGGTTATTTTGAATTTCTTGCTCAAATCCCAGCCAAGATGTTCTAGGTTTACTTCATTCATTCTGTTTTGGATATTTCTATTATGTGTCCCAGAGCACTAGTTCTTGCAAAACCAATTAATGGGGTCTTTTTTGTTTATAGCTAAGAATCAACTATACAAATATCCTACAATGTCAAGGAAGTACGTTAAGGGTCATGCTGTACGTAGTTAATTGAAGAGGATGTAAATGCTTTGAAGAAAAACTGAACTTTGCCGCGATGAAAAGATCTAGAGGAACATGTTCTTCATATAGTCGCAGATAAACTGAACTTTGCTGCGATGAAAACGTGTTTTATTATCAATCCTCCAGTAAAAGCAACAGTCCAAGTTGAAAATATCGATGATTTTAAATGGTAGAATGCCTCTTACTATTCTGTTTTACGTCAACTTAAATATGCCAGGATTAAAGAATACTATTTCATGGAAATCATCCTTCCTCTCTCATTTCTGGTGCCGAAAGTCTCAAATATAGGAATCTAAAATATTTTTCGATGTTGAATCATCTTTGATTTTATCTTCCTGAAGTTTATCCAAAACTAGACAAGATCCTTTTCTTGGACAATGACATTGTAGTCCAGAAAGATTTAACACCACTTTGGTCTTTGGTTCTTCAAGGGATGGTGAATGGTGCAGTGGAGACATGCAAGGAGAGCTTTCATAGGTTTGACAAGTATCTAAACTTCTTAAATCCTAAGATTTACAACAATTTTAATCCAATTCTTGTCTGATAAATCTAAATTTAACAGTTTAAAAAAATCCTAAAAACTCATTTATAGATTCGGGTTATAACACCCGAGCTCAACATGCTGCCAAGAGAGCTGAAGGTCCAAGGTTGTTGCCTGAACCCAAGGTGTTTGGGATCGGACGTGGTAGCCCAAGCCCATGTTGGGCATGTTGCCCAGCACCTTATAGGCTCGAGTTGTCACATCCGAGCCTAATATGATTGGGTTCAAGCAGCGTATTTGAGCTCATTTTTCATCCTTAATAAACTTAGATAGCTAGTATGAACCCATCACTTTCTCTTAATTTTTCAAAACCTCAACGCGAGTTCTTTAATATTTTATATTTATCCAATACATATTATTTTGAGTGTAATACAACTCAAAATATCACAATAATAAAATTAATCTTCAACCCCTTCTTTTCACAAAAAAAATAAGATTCATAAGCTATAAATACCTCATGAATCATTCATACTCAAGTTTCGCAATCTATTTATTCTCTATATTTTTAGCATATATATTTTTAGAATTTATCTTTCTAAAATATCATAGTACTTTTTTTCTCTACAAATATAAATATTTAAGTATCTGAAGGCCCTGATATCTATTAATAGAACTTTTTGTATGTATCAACTACTAATTAGCTTAACATGCATCAAATACCAACTTTTTTTCTAAAAAAAAAAATCAGATTACTAAAACTGAAAATTTAATCAATTATCTAATATATAAAACTTATTTCTAAACTAGCTGCATCTGGACATTTTAGGATACCATCTTAGGTTAGGTATTTGTCATGAATATGTTTGACTTGATCAAGCAGTGAAAGAGACGGAATATCGCTCGCATATATCATCATTGGAAAGATTTGGTAAAGGCTTCAATCTTCTCTTTCTGCTAAGTTGACACTCTAAGCTCTTTTCTCTTTTGCACGTTATATGTCTATGTCTTTTGGAACTAAAATCTTGTGATATTTACTTGTATTATTTCTTGACAAAATACCCATATACTTGTTATTGAACATAAAGAAACCAGTTTTCAAGGTAGCTGGTTTAATCACGCTTCCTTAATATTTTAAATTATATGTGTGACCTGGAAACAGAATGTTGAAATAATTAATCTAGAACTGAAATTTCCTTCCAATAAAAAAAAATGGGATGCCTGTTGCTTACATGAGATACTTAAAGATCATGAAGCAAAAAATAAAAAATATAAGATTATCACTTCACTACAGGTAAGCTCCAACAGTAATAGAAAGACTTTCATTTAAAGAAAAAAACCAAAATAAAAATTTTGAAAGTTTATTTGAAATAATAAGGAAAAGCATAAGAAATTGAAACTTTAATAAATTTAATAAAGAAATTGCTTTAATTATTTTTAAAATAAAACCATATTTTTACATGTTGTTTAGATTATTAAATCATGTCACGATAGTTTCTGTATAGTTTAATTTAAAACATAGCTAGATAATAAGTCAAATTAAAATGTTTTAGAATTAATTTGCTGGACCAAAATTAATAACAACATCAAAAAATTCTTTACAAACTTGTTATTTTATTATATTAGTTTTTTTATCCAGCTAGTAGTGGATCGCAAGGGAATAAACTAGTTAATCATCTAATTAAATAAGTGAATGCGAGAGAATGAGTTTTTATATATATATAAAAAATACCATCTTATCAAATAATGAGAGAAACCTAAAGATTAATCTTAAATAAAAACATACTTAATAATAAAGAATTAAAATTGACGAGACTGAATATATAATTTATTAATTTTAGAGTAACGATAAATGGAAGTTTACTTGGTAAATAATTAAATTGATATGTTAAAAGATACACATGATTATAAAATATATGCAAATACATGTCTACTCTTTCGAATATTTTTCAATAAAATCATCATGTTACTCTGTAGTATATAAAAAGAAAAAAGAAAACGAAAAGAAAAGGAGCTTTATAAGAATGTTTATTGTACAAATAATTGTGTCTCCTAATTAATCAAAAGATGTTAAATCATAATAAATGAAGTGGGTTATCTTTGATATACATCCATGTGCTCTTTCTTTGTTTGGAAGGTCCCTTTACTATTATTTCTTTTTGTCTTAATTAATATCAACCTTGTATATTATATTTTTATCATTGTTAAATCATTTTCTTCATTGTTGTCACTAATGCTCTTAAATAATGACAAGTGTCATATGCTTACAGAATAGGATATTTTTGTTGATGTACAACTTAGTCCTAAACTTCTTGAAGATTTTATTTTAGCCCTTATGTTTTTCTCTTACAGACAAGTCACTAATTGACAACAATTTTTTGTCCTAGTATTTTATTGCAATACAATTTAATCCTTGAATGAGTTTTTTTGAATTATGCCCCCCCCCCTGTAAAATCTTAAATTTTGCCAAAATTGTGACAATAGATATATGATATTATAGTAAACAATTTTTTTTTCACTGGGTATATCTAATTAAATCCACTTAACTCTTACTTTTTTGACCAACCCATATAAATTATTGGAAATAAAAATTTTATGGAGAAATAATATATTTATGATAATATGAGGAAAAAACAAAATCAAAGTAAAAACACTTCAATTTGCTAATATTAATAATATATATATATATATATATATTAATAAAAAAATTTATTTTTTTATAAAATCATATAACTATTATTATATTTTTATTTGATATATTTTCTTATATTTTAAAAAAATAAATATATGATATCATAAAAAATTAAAAGTTTGTCTTTTAAAATAGATATACATACTTAAATTTAGGCCCCATTAGTTTACCAAAAAGTTTTTTTTTTAAGTGAATTCTTGAAAAGATGATTATTTTTTTGATGTTTGGCAGTGTCATAAAAAATTAGTTGGAAAACACTTTCTAGTGTTTAACTATGTCATGAAAAATAATTTATTAATATTTTAATTTATTTTTTTTTAAGTTTATTAAGAGAATGAGTACCAAATCTGATATTTGAAAAAGTTGAAGGATGATGAAATTGAAAAACAAATCTCAAATACATAAATTATTTTAAATAAAACAAATAACAATCAAAAGAATGAAGACCAAATATTACATATAAAAAAGTTGAAAAATAATGAAATTGAAAAAAATATATATAATTTTCATAAATTATTTCAAATAGAAAAGAATATGGACTAAAATCTGATAGATAAAAAATTAATTAAAAAAATAAGAAAAAATAAATAACAAGAAAAAAAAATAAGAACCAAAATTGATATAAAAATTAATAAATCAAATTCTATAGGGGGGATTGAAAAAAAAAAGATTCAAAACAAAATATATACCAATCAAAAGATAGATGATCAAATTTGATATAATTAACAAATAGCAAGATATTCTTGAATTTTTTGTAACTTTTGAAAAGTGTAGTCCTTCCAAGATAAAAAGAAAAGATTTTCCTACAAATCAAGTTCAATTTTTCTTTAATTCAAAAATATTTTTCATTTACTAAATTTTTCAATGGTAAACAAACATGAAAAAATTCAAAAAATAATTTATAAAAAAACACTTTTCATAAAACAAATATGTCTTACTCAACTCTTATTCTTGTTTGTTTGCATATTTAATAAGTGTGACTAATTTTAACCATCAAGGGACTTAATTAAAAATAATCATTCATGAACTAGATTGTATGTATAATAGAATTTAAGGATATTTTTTCAATTAAGGACTTATTTGAAAGAAAACTAAAATACAAGGATCAAAGTAAAAATTTAAAAATTTTAGGGACCAAAATAAATATGAGTGAAATATTCCATATGGAATATAAATATAACTTATGTAATTTTTTTATTAAAAAAAAACAATAGAATAACCTTTTAAATACAAAAGAAGAAATATAGGGATGCGTGATAATTTTGAGGAATTGATGCAACTATAAGGACTGACATAATTTTGGATGGCCGTATCCCCCACAGCATGCCCTGTGATAGCTTCTTACGAAGGATGTGGATGTGGATGTGGATGTGGATGGAGTCAAGCTACTAGCTGAGAGAGAGAGAGAGAGAGAGACTTTTTGGAGAGACCGGCCATGTGATAGTCAAGTTTATCTTGTCAAGATTGTCATTTCCAGGGAAGATTGTAGTCTTTTATGTCGAAGGAAAAGTTTCAAATACATCAGATCAGACATTTAGTGCACAATAATTTCGAGGGATGTCAAAAGAAAACAGCTTGTGGATTGTTCTGAATCCTGATCGTGGCAAGAGGGACGATGGAACTTTAATATTATAAACGGAAAATAGCATATTCAAAATCCTCCAGGCCTGAGAGTTTAAGCAACTGGTCCAGGTGAACTAAGGCCTGCAACAGAGCACACAGCGAGCCTTACATCAAAGGATATTTGGGCTTGGGCGGTTTGGACATATGATGGAAGTGGGCTAACATTATTTACAAAACTACTAAATCAGGTGGAGAGTTGGTTTAACTATTCATATTATAACAAAAATTAAATAATATAGAGAAATTACTTTGAATTTTGAGATATTTTATTGTGAATTATAATAGTAGTTTTATTTTTTATTTTTTATTTTTTTACGAGACGTTTCTTTGGTTTTCCTTTTCTTCCCCAGCGAATGGATGGCGTCCACATCATTAAGGAGGCGCGTGTGACGCTTTCTTGTGGTCAAATCTGGTCATTCGCCGTCTCACTGGATGTGCAGTCGTGCTCTCTTTCACATGCTGTGACGCGGCTAGATAGATAATGGTTAGATAGCCACCGGTGATAGATTGTTTGTGTTTTTTGGTTTCTTTTTTCTCTCTTGACAATTAAAATGCACAATTGTCCTTTTTATTTGTTATTTGTCAAATCAGGCATGTTTGTCATTCTCAAATACCTTGAGTATGGCATAACTGTAAGATACAAGGCTCTTGGATTTGGCATGGTTCCCAAACCCAGGGCTAGACAAACACATCTTGGGTCTATGCCAGCCCAAGCGACTTTGGTTGGAGTAGATGATAATTAAAATGTTGAGGATTATAATTTTTTTTATAACAAAAATATTTAAATTATTCTAGAAATATAATAAACAGAAATCCAAGTTCATAAATTATTTATAAACAACAAATCATCACAAAAATCTAATTTAACGTTTTAAAACTAAAAATTCAAATCATATATTCCCATTAAAATGGTTTATTTTTTATGTTTATAAATTTGTTATTACTTCAATAAAAATTTTATCTTCTTTCTTTTTTTTTCTATTTTTTTAATTCGATGCCTAGGTCTGGTATGACCCAAGTGATTGGGTTTGATATTGCTGTCAGACTCAAGACACTTAAAATATTCTCTATACACTTAATATATTTTTATATTTTAAAAAAAATTAATAATAACTCATTATATAGCACGGGACAATATACTAGTCAACACTAAAACAAGTTGATGTGTTATTTTAATCATTTGTCAACAAATGCATCATGTATCTCAATTGGTTAATGTGGTCTCAACAGTTGCCGAGGTCATGGATTTGATTCCTGCTAGCGTTGGCTCAGGCCCACGGGTCTCTTTCAAGCCGATGTACTTGGGCTTTATTGTAATAAGTTCTTTAAATTTTATTTTATTTTTTGGATTTCTTTCTTCTTTTTGTACTTTTGGAGGAAAAAATTCCAATTTTATCATTTAAATTTGGAATTTTTATTTATTTTTTATTTTTTTGCAATCTCATCATTTAATGTGGGAATTTTATTAAATTCTATCCTTCAATTATGGATTGATGGTAAATTAATTTTTATATTTTTTTTATTAAACTCGCTAGGATTAACCTAACTTGTTTCTATTTTTTCTTTGATTTTTTTTATCTTTGGATATATCCTATCAACAAGGTCACGTAAGAGGAACTCCCACACGATTTAATTTAAAACTCAGGCAAAACAAAGAGTAGGGTTAAAAGTTTTCAAGTTTAATTTGTTTTGTTGAGTTTAATAACAATGCTAAAAATTTTCTATTGTCTAGATATTGTTTTCTTATGTTTCAAAAAAAATTGATCCAACTTGTAGCAATAACATGGGAAATAAACTAGTCTTCTCTACTAAAAAGTCTGAAATTCTTTATAAAACTTCATTGTTCATATAAGTAGCGTAGCTGTTTTTTTATTTTTTATTTTTTACAATTTAGCCTCTCTTTTTTTTTATTTCCCCTTTTTTTTTTTCAATTTTATTATTTTGTTTTCTCAATTCCATCTTCAAATTTTTTTTTAACAATAGACTAGGTTGTCTTTAGACTAATTAAGTTGATTAAATCATATTGAAAGAATTTTCATATGATTTAATTTTAAACTCAAACTAGACAAAGATTCGAGTTAAAGGGTTTTTTTCCTGTTAATTTTATCATTTTTTTTAATTTTTTTAACTTTAGATCAACTAAGTTGATTAGGTCATATCAAAGAAACTTTTATATTATTCAATTTTAAATTTGAACTAGATTAAAAGTTGGATCATGAGGTTTTAAGATAGACCAACCAGGTTGATATTGAATAACAATTTCAATAGTTCTAATGTTTTTTTATTTCCTTTTCTTTTTTCTTTTAACTGATTAAATTGTTCCCTACGTGTTTAATAATTTTGATTAACATGTAAGCCCGCTCCCCCTTTCATTTGGTATGATTTTTCTTTATGTTTTTTTTTTTAATAGCCTAGGTTATTAGGTATGATGCTTCGTTAGGCAATACGAATATCATTGTACTTCTTTTCTTTTCTTTTCTTTTCTTTTCAGTTAACACCAATTCACACCGTTAATTAATGTAACTGGAATTGAAATTTTGCAGAGTGATTCTGCTAATTACTGGGTTGTGTGTGTGTACTCCAATCATTTAAAAGGGTCAAGATTCGTCTAATCATTTTCTTAATTTCATAGAAATAGATGTTGCTGGTTTTACACTTCAAGGTGTGCTCTAATTTATATTTATTCTTACTCCAAATCTACACTCCACATAGCAAAACAGTGATAAATTAAATACCCACCCCGCAATTGCAAAAAAAAAGAGCTAGTATCGACAAATTGAGACCACCAAATCAGCGGCAATGTTGCTGAATCGAACCAAGCCCATTGCACAGATAGGTTGATGTTAGTTTCATTATAAAAAAGGACGATTTTTAGGAGAGGCAAGGCAACGAGGCCTTTTTGTTGTATTTCTTGATTTTCTTTTCTTGAACACGCCTCACCATCTTTATGGGTCAGGCAGTGACAAGACATAGCCCACTTGATCCAACATGTCTGCCGACAACATGTACGCATCTTAACGAGCCCAGCCCATTTCATGAAACTCCCTTGTCTATTTAATTTGTCTTGGCCTCTGTACCTAGAACCACGGCCTGCAAAATTGTAGATCACTTTGCGCCTCTCCCTCTCCCTCTCTGAGCCTAGCAATGGCTGATGCCAAAAACGTCTCAAATGAAACCAAACAAACTCTGGTCTTCGTATACGGCACCCTGAAAAAAGATTTCCCAAACCACTACCTCTTTCAACAACTGATTTCCCAGAAAGAAGCCTCATACGTAGGCACCTGCATAACCCACCAACCACACCCTCTCGTTATTGGCCCCTATGGGATTCCATACATGCTGTACCTCCCTGGTAGCGCCGGTCACCAAATCAATGGCGAGCTATACTCCGTGACAACACAAGGACTCGTTTCATTAGATGAGTTGGAGCGCACGAGTGTTGGCCACTATGAGAGGCGTCCAGTTCAGGTAATCATGCGGGAAAAGAGTGATGCGGAGGAGGGTGAAAAGGGCAGTGTCGTTTTGGTGGATGCTGAGGCATATTTTGCTCATAGGAGTTTTGGGGAGAGGATGTGGATTAGGTGTGGGAGAGCTGGGTTAGATGAGTATAGTTTGGAAAGAGCTGCCCGTGATTATGTGAAGAAAGTGAATAGGCCTGAAGGCAGGAGTTTTCTTGATGAAATCGAAATGTTCTTGTCCGGTACCGCTTGACAAAAAATAAAATGAATTTGATAGATTTCATTTCTTTTGTGGCTTCAAATCCTGTGTGGGTTCTTTTAATGTAATGAGAAAATCCCATCAAGTTAACCTATTTGGTTTGTTGCATGTCGCGTGTTTCATGTTTGTGATGAATGATTAACTTGTAATAAGAATTATATGTATCATCATCATCATATTGATGTTGTGTTGTTCTTTCGTTCTTTTATGGGAGTGCGAGCTAAGAATACAAAATGAATAATAAAAAAAAAACCCTGTCAAGAACAGCTCAGCGAAGGATTTTTTCTGAATATAAACGAGAGGGAATCAGATTAATTGGTTGGGATACAGACGAGAGAAAGATAAAAATAATCGAACAAACTATCAGCCGGCATGAGCAAGAAATCTATTGGAATAATAAGCTTTCCTTTTAGAGATTAAGAAATTTTGTGATCTACTTAAAAATACAAGCGTTTAAAGGAGCAAAATTAGTGTCTTGTTTTTCCCTGGGAGGGAGATTAGGTGCCTAGCCTCAGATGCAGCAAAGTTCCCCATCCTGCCATCCATATCTTGAAATAGGGTCCGTGATGCTTGCTTGGTGTCATACAGGAAGACAAAGAGCTGTGAGTTTTCTTCCTTCTTTGTTAGAGGGCAGATCTACTTGCTCTTGTTAGAGAGAAGGAGAGAAGTCCTTTCATGATAAATCTCATGTTCATCAATGGGGCCCAAGCAAGGAGTAGCTGTGCTGTGACTCTCTAGCCTGTTAAAAAAAAAGACAATGTCTGTCTTTCACAGTTGCCTTCTACAATTATTTCGTAGATTTTTTTTTCTATCTTCAAATTATATAAAATAATTATAATTTCACTAAAATAAAAATATAGAACTTAAAAATGAATTGCCATTCAATATGTAGTAGCTAACATCTAGAAGTTACATAAACAAAACTTCTAAAACGCTTATCATTTAAAGAAATTGCCAATGTAATTTGTAAGATTAAAAATAGGAACTTGGTGTTGATAAATTAAACATTGTACAAATTTATTTCGCACAATTAAACCTTTTTATAGAAATTGAAACAATATTGCTTCTAATTGTTAAAAAGAAAATTGCATAATTTATTTTTTATTTTCTTAAAAGGAGAATGGGAGCTTTGTTTTATTACAATTCATGTTAATGGTTTTTTAATTAAAAAAATCAATTAATATAATTGGAAATTATAAAATGATTATAAAATTAAATATACTTAATAAAATATGTTAATAATTGATAAAAATTTTATTAAGTACCAATATTTTGATTACCAACATTTAGTAAATATATATAATCAAACCAAACCCATGAAAAAATTGAAGCGAAACTAAAACTTGATAATCATTAAATGTCAGAAACTAATATTTATATATTAATATTACAAAATTGCAATTGTTTCTTCAACTGTAATTCCTATTCCTAATATAATATCTATAAAATATCTTATTTCAACAAGGCCTCTTGCCAATAAAAAAATATTTATATAATATGAATATACAAGCTATATGATATTAATGAAAAATTTATTTTGGGGCTGTCACATCCTGGTGGACGCAAGTCGGGACTCCCGCATAATTGATGGCGAGAAATATATAACGTGAAAAATTGAGAGTCGTCAACTAATAATTTAAGAAAACTACATATTCTAGAATATGCATTGATTTTAGATATTCATTTTAAGGGGTTAGTTATATTTAAGGAAAGAACGATATCACCCTTATAACATCATTTCTTACAAAATATTATCTTTACTATATGTTTTCTCTTAAAGTTATCTTTGTGATTGTCATTAATTACCTTATTTATTTTTAATTTATTTTTTATTATTTGAGAAAGAATTTAACACCGATCCCTAAAAATATGACACTCGTTAATTTGATTATTAACAAAGAAAATCTTGGCATCAATCCCTTTTAAAAAGAGATTTTTCGTTTTGATTACTTACAAAAATTGTCATTAGTCTTTTAAAAAAATCTTGATTTTCACAAGATTTTGACAATTGTCCGGAAAAAAAAATAAAAATATTTGTCATCTAAGTGATTTTCAAAATGAGCATTGAACCCATAAAAAAAGGAAAAATATGATTAGGTTTTGACCTATTTATTTTAGGTTGGTTTTTTAAAAGGAAACTTATAATTATTACTCTTATTTAATAGATCTTAGTGGGATAACGTTGACCCAACTTAAATTATTATAATCAATACTTGAAATGTTAAAATAATAATAAAAACATTATTTTTATTCTGACCTATTTATTTATTATATTGTTTTATGATAATTTATTACTAAAAAAAAATTGTGGTTCTATACAAGATATGAATCAAGTCACAAATATCATGCAAGAATTCTATAACTGTCCACAAGATTTTCAATGGAGGAGGCTATTATTGTCAGCCGCGCGACTTTGTTTTCCTTTTTCCTTTACTAATAGAGTTTTTTTACCATATTCTTAGCGTATACCTGCAGCATTATATCCAAGTATCTGAAAATAATGTCTTCAAAGCAGGTAAATCGTAATCAAAGCTTTGTCCTGCCCAATTTTGTTATGATCTTTGCTAAATCTATCCGAACAGAAAGAACTTTATAATATACCTGTTGATGTAATTTATAAATGAATAAAAAAAATTATTTTATATTGAAAAGAAATACTTTATTCTAAATACTTTAAATATAAGTTTTTATTATGTAGTAAATGAAATAAGAGTCGTGATGAATAGACTATCCTAAAAAGCTTTTTAATATGAATATTTATAATATCAAAAGATAACACTTGAAGTTTAATATGTCAGTGATATTAATTAATTTATTTTTTTAAATTTATTTCTTTTAATTTTTATAATTAATTTTGATATTTATGATGGTCATGATAAAAACTAAATAGCAACTATTTATTTTAATTTAAAATATAATTTTTTCATTAACAGTTATAAAATTATAAAATTTCATTCATAATAATAATATTTCATTATAATATTTCAAGTCTATATAAATAAAATATATACAAAAATAAATATATTTTTTTAATTTTTTTAGAGGATTAGAGAATTTAGTTATATCATAGAAATATTTTATCTGTAGAACAAAAAAAAATAAAAACCTCAAAAACAATATTTTTAGTCCTCTAACTCAATTTTTTATTTGTTTTTAATTTTTTTTAACAATGCGTACCTGACCCTAGTCATTTTCAAAAGCTAAATATATAGTAATATACAGCCAGAACCATAACGGTGAAAATTGCTTTATAACAAGAAAGAAAGAAAAAGAGAAAGACGAGCTGGTTTGAAGTACAAGTCGATGTAGGCTGGAGAACGTAGTCGATATATAGTCCTTTATTATTCACATCCTACAAGAAATTTCACCATCACCATCAGCTCTGCATCACTTCCACCCAATATCTTTGAATTACAAATCCATAATTAACCAAAAGGAAACGTTCTTGATAGTGATCTTCATGTTTCTCTGGTTATTTCTCCTCTAGAACTTGCTACATATTAGTGGAAATCATAGTGGAGAGGTTAGAAAAGCGGCCGGTGATTCCCCTGGAGTGAACTCTGCACTGGCTGCGTTCTGATAATTACAGGCTCCCCGTTTTTATCTGTCATAGCCATGTTACAAGGAACTTTCTCTGCAAAGAATTCCATGTCTCTTCTCCGAACAACTAATTAAATCACTAAAATCTTCGAGGCCCTCGAGGAAAAGTATAGTAATGACTGTGTCTCGTTATTTTTCACCTATCAAAAACCACCCATGTCGCATGAAGGCTTGTAAGTTTTTCTACCACTACCAATTTCAAGGGATACCCTATTACAACTTCCTTTTGTGGCACAACCTGCATAAATTACATGAGAAATAATTGGCAGGAATATCAATATAAAATGAGTGATGTTACATCAGCCAAAGATTAATACATCCATACCCCAATTTTTTTGCAGAGGTCAATCATTGCTTGAAGCTTTACATATTTAGAGTAACTCTTCCATTCATCGCCTTGCTCTTTTGCCACAGCTAATTCTTCGAATCCCACGGCCCAAACATCTTGCCTCGTTTTTTATGATACTAAAAAGCACAGTTAAGCCCCGGGTTATACAATTTCATCAATTATGTACACGATTTGTAACAGCACAAAATATGCGTACAGATACACACACACACACGCACAAGAAGACTAGATACTGACGAGGAATATTGATCCATGGCATGGCTCCAAGGAGAGGGACCTTAATGCCACCGGATGCTGAAATATTCTCGAGAGCCCACTTAAGCGGCTTTATGGTGAACTCCTTGGGTCCGTCCATGACTAGGACCACCTGAGTGGTGGTGCTGGCAATTTCCGGAAACTGGCTGCTTCGCAAAGGCTCTGGCATTCCTTGGTGACTACTTTCTCCCCTTGCGAATGAATCAGCCATGTCAATTAACTAAACTTGGTGGCGTTTCGTCTGCTTTGCCAATATACCAAATGCTCCTGCTCCTTATGGAAAGAAGGAAGGATTGGTATGAAGGTTTTCTGATACTTTAATAATTAATTCAGTTCCTGTCTGTAGTGAAAAATCCAAAATTGAGGCCTTAGAATTAAGATGGAAACTAGGATCGGCTTTGTATGCTCTTGACATAAACAAAGAAACTCCGTTTTATATATATATTATCGCATTGACTATTGAGTATAAAATGGATGAGTATTTTTTCAAATCCCAAGCCTTCTCAGTCCGAAGTACCCTGACTCTTCACTCTATTAAACCTCATCAGAAGCTAAAGCAGTGACAGCTACATACAAAAACTGATCGAGCGTCGAATTCTATGTCACATTGATGCGAGCCTCAAAGTTCAAATTGCAGTTAACGAAGGCCATTTCTAAATTCGAAAGCAAGGTTGCAAAAGAGTCACCTTCATTTCATTTTAACATTACATTTCCCAGACCAAAAGGTATACCTAAACCAAGAGACCAGAATACCTGATTTAGTAACATCACAAGGGAAACTGAGAAGCAGCTCAGAAAGGTAATATGCACTGTGAAGTATAAACTTTGCGTTTCAAGTATATTAGTTCTAAGTTGGCCAAAGACCAAGACAGCCAAATGAGACAACCTCAAATGTTCAACGAATAACTGCCACACGAATGGGTTTACGGCGAGAACCAGGAGGGCTGGCCCTTTTACATGGAGATGATCTTGGTCTGGTCTTGTCATTCCTAGGAAGCAAGGCAGCCATAAGTTTCATGCCCCTTGCAGTTGGCATTCTCTTGATGCATCTAAGAGCTTCAGCTGTCTGCGAATCCTTTGTGCCCTTTTTAGATGATCTTTTACAATTTACATGGTTCTCCACTTTCAGATGTTCTCGTGGAATACAACGTCTGGCTTCTGAAAAGTTCCATTTATCTCATTTCAGTTATATTGACTTGGGAAAGAAATATGCAAAGACTTCAATGGAATATACTCCTTTACCTGGCAGTTCTCCAGAATATACATCTGAAGTGGGTGATCTGGGTGGGGCTGAGGGACGAAGATCACCCTTTCTTCCAATTTTCTCAGCACACTGATTGCTGTAATCTTCTTCAACAGGTGGAAAACATAACATCTCATCATGCAAAACTCCATCGTGGCCATCACTTACTCCATGTGGCAGAGAAACATCAACCATGTTGGCACAGGAAATCTGAAAGGAAATTCCCTCAGTTTCACCTCTAGATACAATCTCTTCAAACTCTCTCTCACACGGAATGTGAGTTGAAGTTGCCTCAACTGCATCCTTAATTACACTGGTCTCCAAACTATCTTTATCTGCTACACTAATGCATTCACTATTAGCATTATCTAGAACTGACTTGGGTGATGTATTTGAGTTGCTACGATCCAAGCAAAACTCTTGTGGTTTGATCAAACTCGAACACCAGGGTGTACCCTCCCTGGCATAGAACAGAATGTAGGCAGCTTGAGATAGCACAAATTCTTCCCTTTCCTTGCTGACCTGAAAAATATGGCAGTTATTTTGGTTGTCCAATACCATAATTTCAGAATTAGTTGGTAATGCATCAAACTCAATCAACCCTTGAAAGGTGTTACATGCAGAATTACAGAAAAATATTTCCAGTTTCTTCCATCAAATACACACATGAACACACCCATGCCCAATACTCATGATGCTGGCAGATTTGTTTGTAAATTAATGATTTATCCAGCAAACAGTAAGCCTAAGGACTTCAATGGTTTGGCACCTCCCAAACAATTGACATTAGAGGGGTTAAATGTTGAAATCTAGGACAAGATGGCTTTTGAAAATCCACAACTAGAAATTCTAGGGATAACAATGGAAGTGACAGTTCCACATCAGAACAAACCCGTGTTCAGGAAAAAGTAAACCTGACTTAACCAACAGATGTTAGAAATATAACCCCATGATAAACACAAAATAAAACTAATGATAACAATCTCATTCATCATTTATTATTTATAGGTTTAAAAAGATGCAAAGGGGTACTGTATAAGGAGATTTAGAGCAAAACAACAACAATCAACAGCAACGAGATTGAATCTAGCATTTATTACTTCTGGGTCATCCAACTTATGCCATGTGTCTGGAGAGGATCTTATATAGCAAACGTAATGTCCGGAAGTAAGTGAATATCCTTTATGCACCACAACCGCATACAGCTGGTACTTGAAGCCCACCTGTTGTCAAGAAAATGGAAGATTTTAATTAAATGCTCACAAACAATTTATAGGTGACATGAGTCAATTCTTCAATCATTTATTTCCCAAGTTAACATCACATTTGACCTTTGTGGACAAAAAGATCAATTAAATGGACAATAGTCATAGCTTGATTTCATTTTTGAATTTCTATTAGCATGCATATTTCCACGCTCTTCATCTTCATTGCCATTGAAATATTTCTTAAGTGATCTTACGGCTTTTTAAATTCATATTGATACTAGTAATCCATGACTCACATCATTGGAATCATTGTCATTGATGTAGGGCTTCAAGTCCAACTCCAAGGGAAACTCCACATGCTTGCCAATCTTCTCAACAGAGGTCCCATCAATCTTGAATCTCTTCAAATGCAGAGCAGCAATTGAAGGAGCCTTGTCCAGCATAAGCTGCTTTTCCCTAGAAACTTCCTCCTTGCAGTTTTCACACGTAAACTTTGTCTCTGAATCTTCAATTTTCTCCACATTGGTGAATGACTCCAGTGCAATTTGAAGCGTGTCCGCATCTTCAATCTCCAAACTCAGGTCAATCAGCGGCTCATACTTATCAGAAAAGTGACCACAATTGCAGCATCGCAACTAAACATTGGAAGTAAAGAAAATGAATGATTCAAACGTTCTTTTACATCAGCAATATGCAAATTAATGGGAAATAAATGGGAAAAGTCACTCATTGACTCATACTTTGCTCACAAGACGACCTCCAAATACCCGCTCAACTATGTTCTTATCTTGGGAGGATGAGATGTCATCAGTGAGGCTTGAATCCAAACAGCTCCTCTCAAGTCTTTCTAACAAGCATTGGAGGAATTCATGGGCATCTTCCTGCTGATATCGACGAAAAAATGATGAAATACCTAATTATTCATGGGTTAAGAATCACAGTAAGCCCAACTTTTCAAAAAAAAAAAACTTTCCTCAAAACATCAAATAGGTACTGCAGAAGAAAAACATAGTATCCAAAACACAAGCAATATTATGAAATATAGAGAAAAATCACAATAGTATAAAAATGTCAATTGGGTGTGGTTGACAGCCCCTTGAAACTTAGAATTCAGCTGCACAGAAATATAAATTAAACTAAACAATAATGCACAATAAATATACTGTCTAAAGTACTTCATAATGCACTTGAGATTATAAATCCACTGCCACATTTTGCAGAATAATAAACAGAGTGCAAAGGATACTGTCCAAATTGTTGACAAGTTTCAAAGGCTCGAGGATCTTTCCAGATGAAGCTAAAGAAAGTTCAATGTGATCACGGATAACACAAAGAGCACAGAATCCTTCAGTTCTACCTGAAAATTCGAAATGTCCAGCAGTGAATATTTTATACAACAAACAAATTCAGTTCCTAAGTAGCTACTGCTAATACTCACAGGGCATTGCATGGTTGCAAGAACGAAGAGCCTGAACAAGAGGCACCGTATGCGTAAAGCATTGCAGGACTGCATTAATATAGCATGTGTTTCCTTTATTAAAAAGCCCAGCACCCTGCAAAACCAGCACCAAAAAACAAAACAAGAAAACATTAATATCACAAAGCATAAACATCAACAAACACATACACACCAGACAAATTCAAAATGATATCCTCTGATAGACATACCACACCAGTAGGTCCAGTTTCCTGCATAAAACCAGGAGGCCCGTATTCTTGATTCCTTGTCTTCTCTCTGTCATCCCAACGATTCCTCCATTGAGGAACCTGTGATCCACGAAACCTCTTAATCGAAGAAGGAGACAAATCCGGATGATTTTCATGGAATTCAGGATCAAAATGACCCCGACGATGATGATACATTGGGTGATAATTAGGTTCACAACGAAAAAGTTGCCTTGGATCCTCTTTCTCACCATCATCACCAAAAACCTCTTCCTCATGCTCAACATCTCCATGAACAAGCCACGAATTCTCAAGTTCTAGTTCTACTCGCATAGGTGAATCAGGTTCTCTATTATCATCAAAAATACCATTGTCAGTATCACAACGAGCGACCAAGCGCTGGTCAGAATCCAATAGAAACCCATCTTCGTTACCATTAGCTACTAAAGACCCAGACCAGTCCTGATTTGACTGGGAAGAAACCGAAATCTGGCTACCTGAGGTTAAGATATGAGGAAGCAAAGTGCCGATTAGGGTTTCTTCAGAGCGAGGCATTGAAGTTGAAGTTAGTGAAAACCCATTTGAATTTGATGATAGAGGAACCAAATATTGGCCTCCACAGCTTAACTCGGAATTGGGGGAAATCACAGGGTCTCCGAGCAGCTCGTTATTTAGGGCTTCAATCTGTGACTGGGTAGAAAAGCCATAAGCCTGAATAAAAGATTTGGAATCTAGGGTTTTGGTTTTAGAAGGCACGTCAACGCCTGCTTCAGTTGAAACCTCCATAACGAAAGAGAGGGTTTTGAAGTCGAAAACAATTTGGGGGATATTGTTATGGTTGTTGTAAAAGAGGGAGTTGGAGGGAAAAGGAAAAGTTAAATTCAAGGAGGCGGAGTTGGAGGGAAAATGGAAGCGCCCAATTTTTTTGGTTTTTGTTTCTGTTTTTGTTTGTTGGTAACAGACCAAAAGGAAATAAATATTGAAGGCGACACCTTCGGGTGTGAATGCTATGGTGGCTTCTCGACTCGATTCAATTTTCTCCTCCTTTCGCTGTGGAGAGGAGGTTCGTCATATCCGTACTCTCTCAAGGGTTGGATGTTTTTTTTTTCAATAAAAAAACTGAACATACAAGATTTTTCAAAAATTTTAAATAAGAGAATTAAGTCAAAATTAAAAATTATATATATAATTAAATAAAATAAAAATTATCTATATCAATAAATAATAATAAAAGTTATTAACATAACTAAACATGTATCTAAAAGTTGAGAGGGATATAAATTAAGATATTTGATTTTGCAATACAAATTATTTACTTAATTGTATTCAAAGACTTTACTTGTTCAAATTATTTTTGATTCAATTAAATGATAATAAAAATAAATACACATATAAAATTAATTGAAAAAAATAGAGAAAAAAATATCTTACAAAGTTGCACTCGTTAGAAATACTAACTAAAAATAAATATTTTTTAAGTAAATTTAAATTGTATAAAATATAAAAAAAATCATAATTGAATTGAAATAATATCTTAAAAAATTAAATACATACATGATAATTAAAAAAACAACCACTATTAAAAAACCAAACAAAAAAATCAGAGAAAATAGTATTAATTTAAATATAAATTAAAAAATACAAAAAAAAAATCAGCCTATTTAAAGAGAGCTCATGCGAGGTTTTTATTTTAAAAAAATGAAATTGGGACTCATTACTTTTTGAAAAAACTTCAACCGTAGCCTGGTTTTCCAAGGATTTTAGCTATTATGGTGACAAAAAAAAAAAAAAAGTTTGTATTTTTTAACCTAATAATTCATTTGTGTTTTTTATGAAAAACATATGGAAAAGAGCTTGAGCGGCTTACCGAACTCACAAATAATCTTAAAAAATAAATGCAAAAATCAAAAAATTTCCTAAGGTTAGATCTAGATTTTTAGGTAATTTAAAGATAAAAAAACACACCAGTAAAACTCCTCTTGTCAACTGAAACTTGTTGGCAACAAGATCAACCATTTTGATGGTCTAAATTAATATTAATATCAATTTGTTTTTCTTTGCTACCAGAACCCGACAATCTTTTTATCATCTCTATAACATGATTTTATCAACGTTTATATCAAAAATAATTTTTTGAATTTTAAATAAATTGTATGGATTATATTATTTTTAAAGATAAAGGATTTAGATGTATTTTTCACCGAAAATCTAGAATGTCATTCATTTTTCATGTCTTTTTTTATTATGGCTCCTCTTCTTTCAATTTTATCATTGCTCAAGAAGTCAAAACCAATTAAGATCAAATTACCAAAATTAAAACTTTAAAAACTAAAATAAATTAATAAAAAATGAACAGCGAGTTTACAGTTACCTGTCAATCATTTGAGGAAATTAACTGTTTTTTTTTTTTAAGAAAACAAAATTGTATTTTTTTAAAATTAGGATTTTCCTTAATTAAAACGGTGAAATTAGACTTCTTTTATGCCCCGTGAATAAAATCTTTAACTGTAGAATTCAAATCGATAGTATAAAAAAAGGACTCTGGATTAAATATTTTGACTTCTTTCAACTTAAAAAAATGAAAATGACCTCTTTCATATGTGTTTTTTTACATATATAAAAATAAAATCTTAATTTTAAATTTAAATTTAAGAGTTTATACATATATTTAATCAAATAAATAAAAAATTATATGTGTAACCGAACAAATCAAAAAACCTAATTTCATGATTTAAATTATGAATTTAATTGAGTTTAATAAATTTTTTAATAATTATTTATTTAACTACTTAATAAAAAAAAATTACATTCACAGGATTATCCAGCTAAACCCATGCCATGACTTAATCAAGTTTTTTTAATTTTTTATTTAATTACATGACAAGAAATGAAAAAGAAGTTACACTGCAAGTTAATATTCAAAAACCCCAAGCCTTTTAATTTATTTTATAATAATTAAATACGACTATTATTAAGTATTAATTTCAAATATCGTTAGAATTAAAAAAAAACTTTATTTTAAAGAAAAGGTTTTATAGTGTTAAAAAAACATAAGGGGGTAGTATAATGAGTGTTCAGAAAATACTATTTACTTTAAATTATTTTCTTAAAAATTTGCAAATAATTTAATATACTAATATTAAAAATAATTTTTTAAAAATAATAAAAATATTATTTTAATAAATTTCCAAACACAATAAATACTTTAAAAAATAACCAATACTAATACTATATTCCAAAAACAACACCACTAAAAATGCCCACGATCCACATGAAACCAGCAATCATATTAGCACATACTAAATGCTTGGGACATTGATTATTGTTTCCTTGCAACGGCATGTACTGTGCAGCTCTGCTCCATACATTACCCCCTTAAACAGAACAAACTGTCCATATTTTCAATCCCTCCGTCTCTTTCTTCAGTACATTGCAAGAAACTAAAACATAGAAGATCCCAAAACCTGGACTACAGAATAATAACACAAATCTGTCAAAGACCTGAAAAGTCTTAAATTTTATTTTTCTTCAAAAAGAATTTTATATGGACTCATTTTACATTACACTACACAAATATTGATGGGTAATGTAGCAAACTTGAAAATTCTCAAACACAGAACCCATCAATTTTAGAGGATCCTGTCCTGAAGATCAGTCATGAAGGTTGATGCGAAGGAGCTGAGCTTCTTCCCAGTCTCTCCTGCAATATTCTTCAGAGAAGAGATGTCTTGTTGAGCCTGAGAGGGTAAACATGAGAAGAAAACCTTCGATGAATACAGGACAGTCAAAGTAAAAAAAACCTATGAGTGAAACCAAATGTATCCTATTTAACGGAAGTTTGTTCGAATATTTAAGCACCAAAACATGCAAATCATACCTGGAATGAGATCCGATTGATGAGGTCACTCGCAGCAAGATCAATAGTCTGATCATCGCTGTGACCAAAAAGATCAGCACTTGATATAGCAGAGGAGCCCTGAAATAGTAAACTGACAATCCTTAGCCCCAAATTTAAAAAAAAAAAAAAAAACAAGGAAACCAAGGATTTTGTGTTTAGTCGCGGGCCTTTCTTAGAAATTAGTTGGCTGATGCCTATTAGAGTTAAAGCAGCTAGGATGTGCACAACAGGATGCGGAAGTCGCCTAGCTAGATAAGAATGATATATATCGCATGGAAGACTAACTATTGGTGATTCCACTCCACATTGCCCATGTGGTTCTCAGTCAAAAAGCACCTTTATATGATTTACATCATTTTGGCATTTTCCCTGAATGCTAAAAAACTAAGTTTGGAATGAGGAGGGGACGCATCGGAATTCTCACTCACATGTCATCCAAGAACCACAGTTTTTTCTTCCTACATAAGGCTAGACATTAGCAGGGGGAAAAAGAAGGAACCCAGGGCTGAGTAAAGTAACTTTTGGTTGGAACAAGAAAATAATGGATAATTTCAATCTAGTGACAGACAGAGCAGACGAGGATGAACTAACAGTACAAAAAACAGAGAAAAATGAAACACCAAGAATTCTCGAAACCTGTCACTTTATACAAAATAAAATTTAATATATTTAGATAGTAGTAGCCAGAGTGCGTACAGAAAATTTCTGCAATGAAACTTGAGCATCAGCATCAGCTTTGTTCTGATCACCAAAATATTGGGCTGATGAGATTGATTTTGCATTCGTAAACTTTTTTCTTGCTTCATCTGTTTCCTGAATCTGATAATAACAGCACATAAGGACAAAACAAGTACAGAGCAAAACAAGATCATTCATAGCTAACTAAATCACAAGAGTCATCGAACAAATTCCAAAAACAAAGGGCAAAATGTCTCCAATGTCACAAGCAATTCCCACAAAATAAGCAAAGTGATTGGTAATAATAATATAAATAAATAATGAAAAACACACCATACCAAGAATGATGTTGACTGTGACAAAAACCACTGATATTAAGATCCTTTTTAAATGTCGCTAGAGACACAATGACATAGGAATACTCAAAGCAGAAGTATCACAACTGACAAACAGAAGGTTTCTGCAGAAACATCACCTATTCCGTGATATGTATCTTCATAGTTCTTAGACATGAACTCACACAAAATCAACCATGTTTTGATTCTTCTGATTGAAAAGGGAGGACGTACAGGTAAACTCAGAACAAAATATAAACACCCATTTGATAATGCGAATACAATTTAATGTGCCTGTTATTCAGTAAAGGATAATCATACTAACAAGAATAACATTTATGTAATAAGGGTAAGCACCACAAGACTTGCACATAGAGAATTAGGAAACCTATCAGCTCATGAATTTTTTTTATACTATCAACTCAAAAATCTAACCAAACCTTGTGGAATCAAATGAATGACATAAAAATACAAAATAAAATAAACTTGAAAACACTCCAGTGTATAGTTACAGGTAAAAACACCAAGCTGTCATTCTATTGCTTTTCCCTTAAATATTCCATGAGAACTGACTTCTCTTATTTCTTTTACTGGATAAACATAATTACATCTAGACTTGCATGCTGAAAAATCAAAAACAGATCTCCATTTTTAATAGCATATGAGACAATTTAAACCAGTTTGGATAAATGTATTTATTTCCCTTTGCAACTCTGCATAGACACATATATAAAATATGCAAAAATTTGTTTAAGCACTAAATTGTGGCGTGGGAAAAAAAATGCTGATTGGAAGCAACTTACCACAAATTTAAACCAGATTTGGGAAGAGCAATAAAACCTAACAGCTAATTAATTAAAAATCTAAAATTCAGTTGGCAGATGAAACCAAAATTTCAGTATCTTTTTGACATCCAATTAAAAGGTTGTCCTATTAAGAAGATGGCTCAGTAACAATTAGGTGATTTTGCATTATCTGGCGGGCTATTTGCTGGCAGTGTAATTATTACCTGGTTTTCTACATTTAACTATAAGCAGATAGTACACATTAAAGAGCTTACTTGAACTTTTGAGGAGTTTGAGCTTCCTTTCTTAGGAAAACCACTGTCCATCCCGAACTCTGCAAAAAAGCTTGATGACTTTGGTGGAGAGACATGACTAATCACTTGTGGGTCACCAGAAATCAGCTCAGCAGGTTGGACATTATCTACATACTCAAAACGAGATGCAAAAGATGTGCCAGATTTTGTGGTGGTGTTGTTAGTTGTGGAAGGCACAGGAAGTGCTGGTTCCTCAGGCTTCTGGTCATAGAGATTTTCACTAGGCTGCAGTTTAAAAGACTATTAGGAAAAAGAAGGCTTGGTAACAAATGTCAAACTGACATATGCTTCTAAGATAACTGATGATAATTCTAAAAGTAAAGAGGCAAAAGCCTACCTTTACAGTAAGCTTTCTAGCACCAAGTCCCCCTGTTTTCCCAGTTCTCTTTGCACCAAGAGGCTTCTTCACAGAACTAGTAATGACTGTGTGAGAAGCTTTTGGGGAACGAACGATATCAGGTGTTTCTTGTTTTCCTACTGAGCTTTCTTTAGGAGTGTCATTAATCTTGACATCAGGAAGTCCATTTGCTGCCTGGGCTGCCTGAGAAGCAACAGGTGATGATGGCAAGCCAGCATCTTCAGTCATGCTTTTAGCAACTTCTTTTGAAAGTAATTGCCTATATAACTCCGCAGCTCTGGATGTATACTTGGCCTCAGTTTTCCCCCCATCACTCCATCCATGCTGCTTGAAGAAAATCTGAGCACGATTATTTCCCCCAAAGCTCATTGTTCTCAGTTGCTCTGGACTCCATGAATCTAAATTCGTAGACCTAAATGAATACGGAAATAACATTGCATCACAGTCATTCCTGAAAAGAAACGCTAGAAGAAAGGAGGATAAAGAGAAAAGAGATGCCCCCCGGAACAACACTAAGGTGAAAAGCCTCTAATTCTAAAAAAAAAACACATCCATGGAATGCTCTGCGCCACCGATAATTCTACACAGAAAATTGTGAGGGAAGCTCAAGTAGTTTTCCAGCTTGTATGAATTACCGGTAAATGCATCCACCAGAAAATAACAAGAAATTCTTGTGGGGAGAGACACAGAATGTTATGCACAGATG
Organism: Populus trichocarpa; assembly: GCF_000002775.5. NCBI lineage: Eukaryota > Viridiplantae > Streptophyta > Magnoliopsida > Malpighiales > Salicaceae > Populus > Populus trichocarpa. Next base: position 11,864,274 of record NC_037287.2, on the reverse strand, counting down.
TGGAAAATCTCTACCATCAAGTAACCACTTTTTCCATCTCGCTATACGCCTGGCATGCTTTCGTAACATGAGAAAGACTTGGAAGTATTGAAATACATGCTCGCCCGCTACAGGCCCTATTGGTTGCATGGAACGAGAGCAAAGATCTCACCAGAACTTGGTTAAGATTCAGAACTCAATCCTCCAGTCTAACAAACATACCCAGTCCAAAGTTTGACGAGATGTGGGGTGGTTTTAGAGAGGAAGCATTCCTCTGATATATTATGATACTTAGTTTGCTCTCTGCTTAGTTTCCAAAGCAATGATGACACATAATCTCTCCGCAAAAAAAATTGATTAATCTCCAGATCTAACTCCTACCATTCTCATCATCCCACATTATCCGATCCAGAAATAAAATACAAAAATCAGATAATTAAACAGAAAAAAATAAATATATACCTAACAAAGCTGATGTGTACACCGAGACTACGGTGAAAAGCAGAGCAATCGATGCAAAGGAAGATCCCGTACGTTACAGAAGCCCAAGTAGGATTTTTGGCATTACAATCAAAACACATCTAACAACAAACACACCAAATCATAAATTCCAGATCCAAATATATAATACAATTTCCAGATCCACAGCAAATACACAAACCTTGTTCTCCGATTTCGCTTTCAGTTTTCTGAACACCACGTTCTTGTCGGTGAAATTTTCCGACGCCATGGTTGTACTTTTTAGTTTGTTAATTTAGAGAGAGACAAACACACGAAGAGTGATTCCGAAGAGGAGACGTGAATTGCTGCACCACCTCCTCCTCCGCGAGAAAACAGAACGCAAATACAGGAAGACAGAGGGCGAGAGATAAATATAAAGCTAAACAAAACTGCAATATTTGAGCGTGCGCGTTTATTTGCTTCGCTTTGCTTTTAATAATAATAATTAAAAATAAACAGAGTAATATGTATTTCCGACAATGCCCCTGGATTTATTTGCTTGATGAGGGAGCATGATTCGGTGATTTGTTGATGTCTGCGAGCGGCTCTGCTTTTTAAATATATTTATTATTGACAAAACAAATAAATAACCCGTACCTGTGAGCCAAGGTCACGAGTTCAAGCTACATCGTCAACAATATTAATTTTTATGTGATAAATGATGAATATTAACTTAAACACATGGGCCTGGGCTTTGATCAAGGATGCTTCCCATTAATAATGATGACTTGGTAAAAACGCATCATAGCACTGCCATCAATTCTGCTTTCTCCACCATCATTCTTGATGTGTTGCTTATTTTTTTTCAAGTACGTAAGTTAGTAGCTCTTTTTTTTAAGCAAATATCAAACCTCATCAATAATAAAAGGAAAAAAAAAACCGTGACAAGGGCAAAGTTTTTACACATGGTTATAAAATTTAGCAAAGCTAATGACTCGATTCAGTACCTGACTCATGGGTTGAAACGTTGAGGCTAACCAGGGTCAATAATAAACAATATTGGTTTAGGATTATTTTTTATTGGATATTTGAGTTTTTTCTCCCTTTGTTTTTTTTTTCTTTTTTCCATTTCATTTTTAATGTTAAGTTTTTATTAAATTTTATCTTTCCAGTATTTAGTTGATTGTAAATCCATTTTTGTGTTTTTTATCATGTAATAAAATCAAATAAAAATTAATTCACTTCAATGAAGTCCATACTTGAGAAGTGGGTTTGACAGGTTGACCTAATCTATTTTATTGTTTTCTCCTTTGTGTTTTTTTGGACATATCCAGTTGATAAAATCATGTCAGAGGAACTCCCACACATTTAATTTAAAACTTGAGTTAAAAAAAAAGTTGAGTCAGAAGTTTTTAAATTTGAATTGTTACACCGAGTTTGATGACAATGCTAAAATGTTTCTTACGATTTAGATACTATTTTTTCATGCTCAAATTTTTTTGGTTCAAGTCATAGCAAAAACACAAGAAATAACCTAATAAAATCTAGATGGACTTATGGTTTAATTTCATGACTCATAAAGTTTTTTCAAAAAAACAATTATAGTTTAGATTGACTTTTGTATATGCACATTAACCCATCTAATCCATAATCCACAAACCAAAACTTAAAAATCATGGTAAATGGCGTAATCAAGCATGTGGTTAATGAAGGTGGGGCAGCGGTTAATGGTTGTTGAGTATTATTAACCGTTTGCCAAATATAGTGTGGTGAGACATTAAGTGTGTGTTCTACATTGTAGTAACTTTTACGGTTCCAATTAAAAAAAAACATTTAAGAAAAACATTATTAGTTATAATTTTAAAATGGTATGTTTAAAAAATATATATTTGATTAAAATGACTGTGAGATAGATTTTTGTATGTAAAATAAATAAATAAAAATTATTTTAGATTCTACAAAACTAAGGTTTCGAATCAATTATATACTAGGCTTGATGTAAAAAGTATAAACTATTTGACTACTCAAATGGATTTTTCTCCGGAGTCAGGTAAAAAGAAGAAGTTACTAAAATTTTAAGCCATCAGTCAAAAAATTTATAAATTAGTATTAAATAATAAAAATTTGATCTTAAAAATATCAAATAAAATAAGGTGATAATTCGGCAAACAAAATGTCAGCTTAATGATGAATCGTGTATATTCTTGAACAAGGTAAATTGATGTAAAACCCTGAATTAATTAAAGTATAAAACTATACATGAGAATATTGATGATTGCAGTGAACTCGAGTTTAATGGCATAACAGTTAATCGAAAAAATTAAAAAAAAAATTTATTACAATGAAGCTTGTAGATTTTGATTTTTATCCTTCAATCTCTGTAAATTCTCTCCTTTTATGTAGTATAGGATTGTGATTAACTGTTTTCTATAATCAATCTAGCGAATCAGAGAGAGAGAGAGAGAGAGTTGAGGGATTGGGAAAAATAGAGAGAGAAAGTGACGAATTAATTGGAGGAAGAGAATTTAGGGGCAAATTGCGTGGGAACTTTCTAGATTGGGTTCCTGTATTATGGGTAAGATAATTTTTATGGTAATTGTCTTTGTTTTGTTGATTTTATGTTTAGAGGATGAAAAAATCCAAAATTCAATTCTATGGTTTATGTAAATATCCAGGGGAATGCTTATTTTGATGAATTATTAGTTGTTTGGTGTTGGAATAATATGAATGACAATAAATTTAAGTAGAAATTGAATTAAAAACCATGAATTTTATACTTGTTAATGGTTGATCGTGTGTATTAAATTTAGGGGATCAGAAAACTTGTGTTATTGAGTAAAACTACTGTGTTATTTGAAGTTATGAAAGGTTAATTGATGATAATAAAAATAAAATTGTCTAATATTTTTTCAAGTTTAACGTGGGTGTTCAGGTCAACTCGCGCACACCTCGACTAATTCCACGAAGTTAACGACTATGTAAGCCTCTAGTGGCTTTGAAGTTTGTGGGACTCGAACTGGTGATCTCTTAAAAGCAAATCCAAACCCTGAAATTATCTAATACTTGAAAGACATGTATGGGATCTATTTAAAGAAAGGCACAGGGAGATGGAAAGTTTGTTTTAATTTTGTAATATTGAATGGTTAAACTCAAAGAAAAGCTCTAAGGATTGCAATTAAGATACAACCGTGGTTGTATTTATGATTATAATTTTGAATATTCTAAACCCCGTTTGTTTGCTGGAAAGTAGTTTTTTTTTGGAAAATGAATTCCGGGAAAGTGAATTATTTTCTGATGTTTAGTAGTGTAATGGAAAATAAGTTGGAAAACATTTTCAAGTGTTTGGTTATGTCATGGAAAATAACCTGAAAAATAACTTATTGATGTTTTATTTTTCTCAAATTTATTAAAATAATGAGGAACAAATCTTACAAATTAAAAAGTTGAATGAGAATGAAATTGAAAAAAAATATAATTTCATAAATTATCTCAAATAAAATAAATAATAATCAAAATAACAGAGATCAAATCTAAAAATAAAAAAAATAAAATATGAAGAAATTAAAATAATAATAATTAATATTTCATAAATTATTTCAAAAAAAATAAGTAACAATCAAAAGAATGAGGACAAAATTTGATAGATAAAAATTTTTAATAAAAAAATGATAAGGAAAAAGTAAATAGCAATTATAAAAATAAGGACCAAAGTTAATATAAAAATTAAATTTTAAGAGATGAAATTGAAAAATAAATATTCAAAACAAAATATATATAGCAATCAAAAGTTTGAGGATCAAATTTGATATAATCAGCAAATAATGACATTTCTAAATTTTTCACAGCTTCCGGAAAGTGTTTTCCGCCCAAATTTTCTAGGAAAACACTTTCCTAGAAACCAAGCCAAATTTTTCTTTGACTGAAAAGTGTTTTTCGTTAATCAACTTTCCTAATGACAAACAAACATTGAAAAGTTTGGAAAGTTGTTTCCCGGCAACCACTTTCCGGAAAACAAACACAGTCAAAAGGAAAAACATTTTCCTGAAAACCAAGCCAAATTTTCCTTTGACTGGAAAGTGTTTTTCGTTGACCAACTTTTCTAATAGCAAACAAACACAAGAAAGTTTGGAAAGTGGTTTCCCGGAAACTACTTTCCGGGAAACAAACATGGTCCTAATTACAAAAAGGATCGCTTCCGGCTTTTAGCTATAATATTTAATATTTTCATTTATAAAAATCTAATTAGGGCTGTCCGTGTATATCTAAATAATATTATAAAGTGAAATTAACAAACTATAGAGTAGGAGTAGCAATATCTTTATCTGTTTTATTTTTTAATACAATCCTTTCTAAAAAAAATAACAAGGAAGTTTTCTTTTTCCGATACTGTGGGAGCTTTTCATTAATGGGCGTGACATTAACGAGGATACAAGCTCTAAAAATAGAATTCTAATTAAATAATTTATCTGCGAATCCATGGAAGAATGGGCCCGAAATATAGCTTATATGGCTTGGGCTATTGCTTTCCGAATCCTGAAAGGGCCACAATGTCAAAGGCTTTCCCTAGCCTCTCTGGGCCTTTGCTAACTTCTTGAAATTTTACAGCTTTGTTTCAGCTTTAAGTTGTATAAATCAAAACTTACTTTCGTGTAAGATTTGTTTGATTCTTGCTAGCTTGAATGGGCCCGAAATATAGCTTATATGGCTTGGGCTATTATTGTGCATTTATATATTTTGATAAGTTAATTATAATTATATTACTGTGTTTGCTTGAGAGTTTAAAACATAAATTTGAATCACCTTTTAATATTTAATAGTTAGGACAAGAACTCTTAGAAATAACAACCATTAAAAACTTTGCATCAAGTTATTTGTAATTACAGTAAAAAATAAATTAAAATAATTTTTTTCATATATATATATATTATAAGAAAGTTATGTCTTTTTTTTGGAATAAAAAAAAAACATTTCATTTTTATGACAATGCTTGTGGGTAGTTGTTCTACACACACGTATTTTTAAAATCAACATGATCATATTATAAAAATAAAAATTATTAGACATTAAAATATAAGAACAATATGGTGGGAACTAACTGGATTATTAAAATAAAAAAGTAATAATTGATCCTGTTTATTTTTACGTTTCAAAAACGTTTTTGAAAAAAAATTAATTTTTAATTTTTTTTACTTCAAATTAATAATTTTTTAGTGTTTCCAGATCATTTTGATATGTTGATAACAAAAATAATTTTTAAAAAATAAAAAAAATGTCATTTTAATGCAATTCTAAGTGAAAAACAACCGCAATTATATTTTCAAACAGACATAAAACACTGTAACCTAATGCATGTTTTATTGTTCAATTGGAACAGTAAAATAATATTTTTGTCGAACTACAAAGACAACAAAGCTTGTAATTAGGGTAAAATTATATTTTTAATGGATATATTGGACATTACTAAATTAATTATTTAGTTCACACATTTTTTTTTATTGCAATGGAATGACTTTGTTTCCCTTACTTGACACACACACACACACACACACACACACAAAGGTAGATTGCAACTCGGTTTTAGAGCGTGTTTGACAGTGTGGTTGCGGGTGCTTTTCAAATAACTTTTCGTGTTAAAATGCATGCTAATGATGTTTTTTTTATTTTTTAAAAATTATTTTTGACATCAGTACATTAAAACAATCCAAAACATATAAACTATATTTAATTTTTTAAAAAAAAATTTAAATTTTTTAAAAACACAGCCGCAGCCGCGTTCCTAAATATTCCCTTAATCTCTAGAATCCAAACTTATGGTGGGTAAAATATCCGTGTAAGAATTAGTTGCGTACACGTAAATAAAAAAAACAAAAAATACCCATCAGTTTGCAGGGGTGTACGGGTGTACCGACTTACTCAAAAAATCAGTTTCAAGAATCAAATTTCTCTGATTCTGTTGCGCACCAATATATATATATATATATATATATATATATATATATATATATATATATATATATATATTACAATTGAATATAAAAGGAAAAAGGAAATAAAGCCTGTCAATTTTAAACACTCTATCGGTTCTTTATATTTTGTTGTTCTTTACCCATGTTAGATAAATCTAAACCCTTTAAAATTAATGGTTTGAAATTGTAATAACTATAAATTTTAAATGAATTATCGCAACCTCAAGTGTTCTTTACCCGTGTTATTTTTTTTCCCACGTCCTCAGTCAAATTTAATTTATCTTTTATAACTAAATTACGCAAATAAAAAACAATTTCCTTACATTTCCATATATAGAAAAAATAAAAAAATTAAAGTTATAACTGTTAGAGAATAATATAAATCATATATTGAAACCTCATCTAAAAACTTAAGCTATTGAGTTAAAATAGTTCTTTGATATGGTATCAGAGCCTTGATGACCAAACGGTCACAAGTTTGAATCTTATCATCCTGATTTATTTGATAAAAAAATCAAGCACAATATAATGTGGGTCTGTGCAAGTTTCAAAACCAAAGGGTTTTCATTTGAGTGGGTGTGTTAAAAAATAATATAAATCATATATTAGATCCTTACACAAAAATTTAAACTATTAAATTGAAATTGTTCATTGATAATAACACAAACGAGGCTATGACAAAACAGATGTATGCTCTGAAGAGGAAAACTCACCCTTCCATGCATAAATGATTATGCGATGCGAGTAATTTTCATTATCGTTCGTCTTCTAACAAACACATCCTAAATGATTATGCGAGAAATCAAAGTCAAATTGAGCATGGAGGAGATGCACTTGCAATTCCGAGTAGTCTTTAATTTATCAATTCCTTTATTGCCTAACCTATCCTGTGAGATATTTGAAAATGCAATAATAATTATTTTTTAAAAGTATGTTTTTTTAATAAATTAAAATAATATTTTTTATTTTTTAAAAATTATTTTTAATATCATCATATCAAAACAATTTAAAAATATAAAAAAATACATTAATTTTTTAAAAATAATTAATAATTAACCTCTGAAAAGGTTAGATTACAAATCAAATTGTGATCTTTGCAAAATACTTTATAAAGTAGATAACCCTTCAAAAGCAAAAGGGAGGATGAAAAGGAAGAAAAGTCGACCTAGACGACGAAGAAATATCATACTTAAAGAAGATGATAACTTTTAAAAAATAAGCTGACTAGACCCTTCAAATAATCAAGAGCCATTCATCTGGAAGGAATATATGTATATTTATAAATAAAAACTATTTTAAAAACTAACAACCACCGCAATAACAGCGCCTAATAATGTTTAGGCCTGACAACCGCTCGCTGCTGATCTGTTACATAGCATGATGGTCTCTCTCTCTCTAACTTGACTGTAAAAAAGGAAAGAAAAGCATTTGACTCATTTGACCTGTATATGTTGAATCTGGCTGCGTGTGTAGGCGGGGGGGTCCAGGCTCCAATGATGCCACCCATAGGCGACAAGCTGCAAAGCCTGTGATACAAAACGACATTAGGCGAGAAGTGTGAACCATGTGCGAGTTACCTGTCCGGATACAGACAACAAGTAAAAACACAGATGGTGCCTTCTTCACAAACTTAGTTTTCACGTCTTTCTCCTCATTCATGTATCATTTTTGTTTTTCCCTTCTCTTTTGTTTTCTTTTTCTGCTCATATGCTGGTGTGTGCAGTGTACAACAAGCAGCAATCACATTCTTGCTCATCTTTTCAAGACCCATAGGCGAAATTAGTTTGATGCCTTGTGCTCTTAATTTTTACTCTTTTGGATCCAATTGCAACCAAGTTCTGGGATGTTACAGTGTAGGGTAATGCCTATAAGTGGCAGGGGACAGAGCTGGAGACAGGCTTGTCGACCTGGGTCGTACAGATCTTATCATTCAGGGAGTGATATTGGAAGCTGTATGAAGTATGAACAGATGCCTTTTCTTTTATTTAATTAATTGTATAATCTTGTACTGCAATTTGGACATTCTGAGTTTTTTCGCTCATTCATTGTATTAAAGGATAAGTTAATCAGTTGTTTTCAGCATGCGATACGTAAGTTTCTTTGATTGTATAAACAAAGATTTTGGAACGTTATCCAGCCGGACAAGCCAAACTCCGGCTAAATTGCGTTGTGGGGAAAGAACAGATATGCCCCAAAACTATTACACCATTCTCGATTGAGTCCCAACAAATAGCTTCTCAATTAATTCCTCCATCTAATTATACATTACCCATTTATCCCATCTATATGATAAATTATGGTCCGAAGTTTAGTTTGAATTGGAGATTTGGCCAACGTTTAATGAAATGGGGGATTCAATTAGAAGATTGTTTGATCGAGGACTTGAATAGGGCAGTACGTAGTGTGGGAACATATTTATCCTTTCCCCCGTATCATTAAATTAAAAATATATATATTATAAAATATACTAAAATTGTTCAGTGTTTTACTATGACAGTCCATAGTAAAATATTGAGCAGCTGTTTTCTCTCTTTTTTTTTTTTTAAGTTGTTTTTTTTATTTTTTTAATGATTTTTTTTGCTTAATTTTTTTTTAATGTTTAATTTTTTTCTATTTAGTTATCAAACTTTCATGACACGGGTTCCGAGTTTGACGGGTTAACCCAAATTTTTTTTCTGGTTTACTTTTTAATTAATTATTTTTTCGAGTGCAGTCTAAAGTGAAACGCTGAGCTGTTTTTTTTTTGTTTTGTTTTTTTAAGATGTTCTTTTTCTTTGTTTTTTTTAATGAATTTTTTTTTTGTTAATGTTAATTTTTTTTCTATTTAGTTATCAAACTTTCATGACACGGGTTCCGGGTTTGATGGGTTAACCCAGATTTTTTTCTGGTTTTTCCTTTTAATTAATTTTTTCGTTTAATTTAGTTTGTTAATGTTAAATTTTTTCTATTTAGTTATCAAACTTTCATGACACGGATTCCGGGTTTGACGGGTTAACCCAGCTTATTCTGGGTTAACCCGTAATATTTTTTTTCCTATTCAGTTATCAAATTTTCATAAATAGCTAAAAGGAATCAGTGTCAGTGCAGTCCACAGTAAAACACTGATTCCTTAGGCGTTTTTATTTTATTTTTATTTTTTTTTAGTTGTCTAAGTTTTTTTAGTTGTTTTTTATGCTTTTTGGGATTTTTTTTTGCTTCTTTCTTTGTTTTTTTTAATTAATTTTTTTTCGTTTAGTTTAGTTTGTTAATGTTAAATTTCTTTCTATTTAGTTATTAGACTTTCATGACACATATCCCGAGTTTCACGGGTTAACCTGGTTTCACGGGTGAACCCAGTTAATTCCGGGTTGACCTGTCAATTTTTTTTATTATTATTTTCATAAATATTTTTGTTTAATTTAGTTTGTTAATGTTAAATTTTTTTTTATTTAGTTATCAGACTTTCATGATACAAATACTGGGTTTAACAGGTTAATATGGTTTGACGAGTTAACCCGGGTTTTTTTTCTTTTTAATTAATTTTTTTATTTTAGTTCAGTTTGTTAATGTTCACTTTTTTTTATTTAGTTACTAGACATTCATGACACGGATTCCGGGTTTAACGGGTTAACTTGGTTTGACGAGTTAACCTGAATTTTATTTTATTTTTTGCTTTTTTTTTCTTTTTAATTATTTTTTTCGTTTAGTTTAGTTTGTTAATGTTAAATTTCTTTCTAGTTTTTTTTCTTCTTAGAGGTTTTCTTTCTTTTATTTTTTTCTTTTTAATTAATTTTATTTAATTAATTTAGTTTATTAATGTTAAATTTTTTTCTAAGTAGTTCTCGGCTGATGCCTTTAGTTTTTTTTTTATGCCTTTGACTGTGGACTGCACAGTGCAATCCACAGTGAAAAGGCTGATGCCTTTTGTTTTTTTTTTAAATTAATTTTTTTCGTTTAATTTAAATTGTTAATGTTAAATTTTTTTTTATTTAGTTATCAAACTTTCATTACACGGATTCCGGGTTTGACAGGTTAACCTGGTTTGACGGTTAGCCCAGTTAATTCTGGGTTAACCCATTAATTTATTTTTTTCTTTTTAATTATCAAACTTTCACGATGCGAATTCAAGGTATGACGGATTAACCTGGTTTGAAGGGTTAACCCAATTAATTCATATTTTTTTTTCTTTTTTTCATTAGTTTTTTTCTTCCTATTGGTTTTTTTTCTTTTTAACTAATCTATTTAATTATCACACTTTTATAACACGACCTTGCAGCCAGACCCACGTCTAATGCTATTGGGTCTGATATTACAGTCCAGACACTTTTATGCTAAGGGTTAACCCAAGTTTAATGTTATTATTAATATTATAAACATTACTCTTGAGTCAGGCGTTGCAACCAAACCTGAGACTCTTGGGTATAACTTTGCAAAAAAGCCTAACACTTTTAGATCTTGGTTATTTTTAAAATGTAAAAAATAATTGACTCGCGGCATCGCACGGGACATGAAACTAGTATATATATAAAAGCTATCAGTACTTTACTGTGACCCTCGACACATTACAGTGTTATTATTAAAAAAGACAAGAACTAACAGAGCTTGTATTTGAGGTGAAACTGTCTTTTTCGAGGAATTTATTTGGAATTACAAAATTAACTGGGAATAGATTAGTATATTCATATTTTTTTTAGTATAATAAAATTACTTTGTTTTTAGTACAATAAAATTACTTTGTTATTTTTAAAAGTAAAAAAAAACATAGAGAAACTTATTCATCTTTTTATTTTTATCTTTTCAATATCTTTACATAGTTAAATTATATTTACACTTAAAAAAAACATTAAAATTATATAGAGAAACTTATTCATCTTTTTATTTTTTTAAATAGTGAAGATATTAAATTGCCCTTAAAATAACAATAACAATCTAAAATTGATTTTAAAGGTATTTATTTTTCAAGTTGAATCATGTTAACTCAAGTTATCATTATTTAAATATTTTATTTTATATTAAAAAAATTTATCCCACGTGCCCAAGATATCACGTGGTACGTATCTTGTTCATGCTAAATTGTACTCGAGAATAGAGTGTTCATATTTCTCGTTCTTTCATTTTTTATTTTTCACCTATATTTGTTTTTTTTTTTTCATTTTAAGTAAATCATAGGTCTCCACTTGCTAAACAGTACTCCACCAACTAGTTTTTTTTATTAGAAAAAGTTTTTCCATGCTTAGTTCAGTTACAATGTTACCCCTTTTCTCTCCAATCTCTCTCTCTCTCTCTGAACCCAGCATACAAACACTAAATCTTAAGCTAAATATTCGTTTTTTAATTGAAATCTCTGCTCGTGCGACTTTATTGACCTAGAAAACTCTTGTTGGTTTTTGTTTATTCAATCTTCTCGTCGGGAATATGGAAAAAATTGCATGTAAGTTGATTATTAAAATTGAGATTTTGAATGGCATGTTTGTGCGTTTATTTTATGTTAAATGGTTAAAATAATATATGTTTATACTTGATTTAAAAAAATTAAATAATTTTTAATTGATTCAAACCGAAGCTCTAAAAACCCTAAAAACTTTGGAGAAATCTAGAATTTGATGTTTTTTGTTTGGTTAAAATAATGAGGAATTGTTGTTCAATATCTTATAAACATGAACTTAGTGTTATTTTTTTAAAAAAAATATTCAGCCATCGTGGCAATGATTAATTTTAAAAATACCAACCAATTGTTAATTAATTTATGATATTTTTGTTTTTTTGAATCACAAGAGACATTTAAATTATTAAATTAAATATAATAATAAATTTATAAATAATACTAGATTTTTTATTGATTATCTCCTAACACCAAAATAAAGAACATGAAATATTATGAAGTTATTAAAATTGACGAGGAAACTGAATTTTTTCAAACTAATAAGAAAAAGTAAAAAATCAACCACAGTATATAAAGGCTAAAGTAATTATAAAAAACAAGTCAGCAACAACCAATCACCAGTTGCCACGTTTTAAGGTGATGAAAAAGTTGCTGATGCCGCCAATATGAAAGGCTGCACTCCTGTAGTAAACAGTATGGGACGCTTCTCCTTATCCTTCGGTAGTGTTGTAACTTGGAATTGTGTTTTATATGTTTTTTTTTAAAAAATGATTTTTTTTAATTTTTTTTAAATTAATATTTTTTAAATATTTTTATATCATTGATATCTAAAATAATTTTTAAAATAAAAAAATATTATTTTAATATATTTTAAAATAAAAAAAATTTAAAAATTTAACTGTTACAGCGCTGCTAAACACGTTTGAAGTTTGAAGACGGCTTTAGGAACTAAAAGCGTCCCGACACGTAGGCGCGTGGCAAAAGCTGACAACACGCTTGAGGAAAAAGGCAAGAAAAAACTGTGAATCACGTTAAATTAAATGTATAAATTTGTAGGGCCTACCATTGTCGTTGCTGGTTCTTTGAGGCTTCCCATTGATTCACGTTTATCTCCTGCAGCTTTTACAAATATAATTTTGACATCGACGGCTTTATCGTTACGCGTATTCTAGACTAGACTTCCAGCTACTTCTCCGTAATATTTATAGTTTTGGCTCCTAGGAAAAAAAAAGAAAAACCCATAGACTTTTCACGTATAATTCCCCCGCGTTACACTGCGTGTTTGTATTTATTTTTTAAAAATATAATATTTAGTTGTTATAAATATGTTTTAAAGAATAACAACAATTAATAATTTGAAATATAACACCGACTAATATTAATATTTTTTTTTTAAATTGATTTAGTTATTTTTTTTAATAAAAATCGAACTGAAAATGATCAAAAGTGACCTCTTAGTTAATTATGGCAAAACTTGCACTAATATTTTCTTTATGGTGCTTGATGATTTAGGTTTATCTCTCGGCAGCATCAGGATAAGTTTTCAATATAGGTTCCTCCTCACGTTACACTGTTGGACAAAAACATTTTAAACAGAAATTCTTTTTTCAGGCTACGAATTTATTTTGATATTATTATTAAATATAATCTAAAAAGTCAAACATGAAAACTTTCAATTTAAATTTATGTTTTATAAATTATTTTTTATTTAATAATACAGAAAAAATAAATACTCACAAAACCTTCCTAATATCAAAACATTTTATAATTTAAAGCATTGTTCTCTAAAAAATCCATTATCATCTTAAAAGCAAATTTAAAATAAAAAATTCAAGATTTTGTATATGGTTGAAGAAAAATATTTTTAGATATGATAAAGTTATATAAAAAAATGTATTCAAAATCTTAAAGAAACACAAATTTTATGTCAAGTAAATATTAATGAGTTTTTTTTTCATGTTAGACACATGTTAATTGAAAAAAAAATTAAGCTAAAATATCTATAAAAGCATATAACATTATTTGTGAAAGATGATGAAATTGAATAATAATTTTTTTAGTGCATTTAAATATAAATTTATAAAAATAAAAAAGATCAGGCATGCGGGTCTAGCCTAAGCAGCACAACGTGTTTGGGCCTCTAAAATACAAAGGTTAGGTGTGTGGGTTTCAAATCCCAGGTTTATGTGATTGAGCCTTGGTTTTTTTTTTCTTTTCTTTTACAAGGGACATGTGACTAGTCATTTGCCCCTCTTTTTAAAAATAAAAATAAATAGATGACACGTCATATGCTGTGATAAATGACTTGTCGTCTTTTCTCTAGAATTCAACCACCATAAAATTGGCTAAAAAAATAAGGGGAGATGATTTTTAAACATAAAAATCCATTTTAAAACTAATCCCGACCCAAAAACACCCTAAATGCTTATATAAACTCATTTATGACATCAAATATCCCAAAAATAGGTCGATAAAACAAAAATAAACTCGAATTGCTAAAACTTTTTTAGCCCAGATCTAACATTTTAGGCAAGGCAATGGACAAAGAACAACATAATAGAACACCTATATAAAATATAACTCTTTGACACTAAGATAAACTTTTTTCATGGCTGAAGTCGGTGTGAATCAACTATTTTATCTCTTCTCAATGAGTTTCTCTCTCCTTTCTCTAGCCTAGGGATTGAAAAATAAAAAAATAAAAATAAATTTTTGGATCAAAATAAGAATTATCATTACTATGGGGTTAGCCATATAGTTTCTCCATGTTTTATATTGTAGTCCTTTATCTTTAAATTTTGTATTTTTACCGTAATTTCAAGCCTTATTTCTTCTAATTATGCTATACAAGGGTTTGATTGAAATAAAACAAAAGGCTAGAAAATGAAAAAAATGAACTTGGTTGGGAAGCTATTAACCAACTATCTATTTTTTTAGTTGTTGTTATAATAAACCTAGAAGCTCTAAGAGAAGATTAATTAAGGTAAATACAAGGATAAATAACATGAAAAAAATAAAAATTAACATAAAAATAAAATGTAACAAGATATCGAGAAATGAAATTGAAAAAATATTAATATTACATAGAAGAGCATATGGCAACGCGGTAGTGAAATGTCTCACACGGTGCCAAAAGATTGCAGAACCCTTGTACCTGCTAGCGCGTGCGTTTAAGGCGCCAACCTATTTTCCTTGTCCGTTTACCCCAATCCCTCTACTTATTTTAGTTTCAATCTTCTTCCCTTAACATGTTTTTTAAAATTAGATAAATTCTATACATGTTTTTTGCAAAATCAAGCATCAACAGAGCATAAAAAATTTCTCTTGATATTGCATGAGCTCAAATAAAAGCCAATATAATAGGATCAAATTGAAGGAAAAAAAAGTTGAGGGACCAAAAAAAAGGTGCATTAACTTGTCCCTTGACCATGAAAATTAGTCTTTGATTTTGAAAAAAAAAAGATGGAATATTTCTTTAAGCTTCAAATTCGATCCTTGAAATTGAAATTTGCTTCGCAAAATCAAGACTTAACCGAGCGACATAATACTTCCTCGACTCCTCGAGATCCCCGTACGCATGCATCGAAAACAAAGTTCCAAGACCAATCACAAATCAAAACAATTTTGAAAGATAAAATTGTAAGATAAAGAAACTAAGAGACCAAAGTGTAAAAATTTCCAGGAACTGAAAAGAAGAAGAAGGAAATTTACGGTGTTGAATGAATGAACAATGCATCTCTTCACTAGTCAAAGTGTTTAACCGGCGCCTCTTAGTTTTTTTGTAATTATAATTATAACATGGTCACCAATAAAGCAACGGTTCCACTATATACGCGGATTTTGTTTTTTCAAGGCAACATGGTCGAATCCAGGATGCTACTCAATTTCTCGTGGATTTTTGGTCAAATTTGTCCATGCACTCATCAGTTCAATAACAATAACAAAAGGAAATGAATTAAAAAAAAAAACAAATAAAAATCATGCCTGGGCAATCATTCATAAATTGGAATTAGTATAGTGATAGAGCAAATGCAGGTGTATGTGTATGTGTATGTGTATGTGTATGTGTTCGCGCTGATGTATCTCTACGGTGGTTAGAACTTCTGGACAGGATGAATAATACCTGTAAATTAGACTGCGGAATCTAATAGATGGACTCTGGATTATTTATTGGTAACTACGTGACCTGTGCTGTTTTAATAGCCTGATTATTTTTTAATAAAAAAAATAAATTTATAAACTTTTCTAATGTATTTTTTAATATATATTTTTTTAATTATAAATTGAAATGTTTATATATACTAAATTCATGTTGCCGATTGTTACTATGAAAACTATTTTTTATTTAAAAATATATTAAAATATTTTTTTTTTAAACTTATTTTTAATATTAACATATTAAAATAATTTAAAAATATTAAAAGTAAAAAAAATATGTTAAAATAATATTTTTTTTAAAAAATATTTTTAACACTATGGTATCAAACTAAAGCTAAAAAAATTAATTTAAAAATATAATTAGAACACAGTATTACCCCATTTCAAAATGAATTTCATTTTTTTTTTGTTAGTTCGTGTAAAAAAAAACAGTCTGAAACTTAAAACTCAATGTAGTCAGGAATGCTTTTAGTTGACTCTGGCCCCAATCCATGGAAAGCACGAGAAAAGTGTGCCGTTTCGTAACGAATTGCAACCTGGTTTTTTTTTTCTTGAGAAAAAGGAAAGTTAAATTCAATACGAAACATGCTCAAACCTGACTCTGGCCCCAATCCATGGAAAGCACAAGAGAAGTGCTTTAATCAATCAAAGTTGTTCTCTATGATTGATTGACTTGTATGATCGGTCGAATTTCTCAACAATTCCGTTGAAAATTGATTCTAAAAAAATAATATAAGAAATCAGGGTCATACAACAAGATCAGCGTCATAACACCCCCCGTCCTCATGATCTACAGCAATTTCAAATTCCCCGGTGTGCCCTGTTTTCTTCACAGATCATACCATTAAGAACTTTATAGCAACTTGAATCTGTACATCTTCACTGATAAGGAGACCTCCATTAAAGGCCATGTGTTTGTCAAGAGTGATGGGTAGAAGAAAGTGAAAGGATGAGAAAGAGACAGGATGAATGGCCTCCTGTCGGCCGATCTAGTTGTTTAGCTAATAAGAGAGGAGATGGAAGATAATTAATCCATCCAAATCGAAAGCATTAATTAAACAGTTATTATATTAAATTGAAGAATAAGAGATTAAAAATTATAACTAAAGAGTCTTTTTTAATATTAATAAAGTTTGTCAAGAGTTAAAAATTCTTTTCTCTAAAGAATTCAAAGATAACATAAAAAATAACCAACAATTTCCTATAAAAATATATATTATTTTAATATATTTTTAAATTAACAAATAATTGTTATCACAACTACAAATAGTATGTAGATCCTCCCCTCTCCCTCTTTATAAACACTCTGTTATTTCTCTCCTTTGTGCGTATGAATTCTTTTCCCCGTGAGGTCACATTCATGCATGAGGTTGAAAGGGATGAGAATGTTATTTTTCCTCAAACTATGGGTCTCCTTGTAAATAGACATCAATGACGAGCATAAAACACAAAAAACATAAAATTGAGACTTTAGAGGGATCATTTACAAATTTACTCCAAGCTAAAAGCATTCGGGCCACAAATAAAATAAATAAATAAATAAAATTAAAAGAAAGAAAAGGGTGATGGAAAATTTATGACATGGGAAGAGGCATATACACGTGCCAATTAAAATAAAATAAAGAAAATTGTATTTACGTCCCTTGTAAAATACTTACCAAGCAAAGCAAAACGTGCCTCAATAATTTATTCTTTAAACATTGTGAAGTTTTTAACTTTTTGTGGTTAAGTTCTAGGTTGAGGTTAATTTATACTTTATTATACATAAAATTTAATTATAAAATTTAATTTTTTTTGTTTTTTCTAGTTTTTTACACAAATCTTAACCTCAATCATGAAAACAATTTTAAAAAATAAAAATAACACAATAAAAAAACATGTTTGAAAGTGTGGTAGCGGTTGTTTTTCAAAGTGTTTTTCACTCGAAAATGCATTAAAATAATATATTTTTATTTTTTTAAAATTATTTTTAATATCAGCACATTAAAATGATATGAAAATATAAAAAAATATTATTTTAAGTAAAGAAATAAAGAAATAAATAAATAATTTTTTTAAAATTTTTTTTTTAAAATATAAAAACAAACTGAAATAATAACCCGTAAAGGATATTTCTATTTTTTATAACATAACCCGACAAAAAAAAATAAAAAAGAAGAAGAAGAAAGACGACCCCATCAAGGGCCATGATCATCTTTCGTGACCACAACGCGTTCATGGCCTTGTATTTATCAACGATTCATGTTACGTCATGTACAAAAAGATCAATTAAGGGTGAAGTGCTCTAGCGATTATTTGGAAAATTGCTGCCGAGTTCCCGAGTCTCTTGTTACTCGTGGCTGGCGGCTATTTCACGGAGCCCACAACGGAATTAAAAGGTCGTCGTTGTGAGGATGAGGTGAGACTTGTAAACAGCAGCTGGCTCTCCTCCTTGCGGGGATATCATCGATAATTTTTTTTCTTTTAATTTGATTGGACTACACTGGAATTACAAAGTATATTGCTTTGGATTATTTTTTCGGTGTTGTTTGAAATGATTTTCATTTAGAAATATAAAATAATATTTTATATTTTTTAAAATTTATTTGTAATATTATCGCACCAAAACACTTTAAAAAATTAAAAAAATTAAAATTTTTTAAAACAAAATATTACAGCAAAAAAAAAAGAGAGAGAGCGCAAGGGTAAAGTGCACGCAAACGAACTGTTTGAAACACGTTGAGCAGGAGTGTTTGTGAAGAAAAAAATCGCAAAATTGACCCATCATGACTATGTTACATTGATTATCAACCTATTTCTCCCAATAATGTTTTTTAATCCTTGATGGTGTACGGCTAGTAAATCCACAAGAAATCCACCATCAAGCTATCATGGGAGCTGATTAAAGTTTTTATCGAGGAGATGAACCTACACCAACTCGGTTAGCATAAGTTTTTATTCTTCTGACGAAGATAAAATCTTTATTATATAAGAAATAAAACTTCCCATATCATTATTAATTGAAGCCAGTTTAAAATATTATATTCATGAATTGAGAATGATAAAGAAGAATATAGGATTTAATGTCATAAATGAACACCCAAAAGAATATTTTTCGAAGAAGCTGGGAAACAAAGCCAAATTTAGAAGGAAAAAAAAGTATTTTCTACAAAAAAACTATATTATAAAAGCTGAGGATCGATACGGTATGTATTTTACCCACGACAGTCCACTAATAATCTTACTGTCTTGAAATCTTTCGATTATTAATTTTACATCAATCATCAAATCTTCTTATGCAATGCCGCAAACTCAGATAACACAGCATGTAGAGATTCATGTAAGAGGCACGGAAAACCTCACACGAGATAATAAAATTAGAAAAATTGTAAAATAAAACTAAAATACATGAAATATATAATACTATTTACTAGACCCCGAATTATTAAAGAAAAAACAAAAAATAATGTTGTTGCCGGTTAAAAATCACCAATGACAAAAAACTATTTATATAAAAAGTAAGCACAACAATCTCAGCTAGCATCATTTGCCTTTTGATTTTTTTTTCTTTGGTTGTTGATTAATGTGATCTATAATCTTCTTGGTACTTTCTTTGGTTTTTAGAATGAACAAAATTCAATAATAAAAAATAATTTCACTCGATAAACAAAAGAAATAACATAATTCGAGTATGTCATGATTCTGAAACGTTGCATAAAAAAATTAGGATTGAGAAATATAACATAAGGTAAATATCATATTCAGAATCACGGTATCAATTAAATGCCGAAACATTCCAGTAGCCATCTCCACAGTCAGCCAACCAAAATCCAGTAGTCAAAACCCCCCTACATCCTATATATTTTGAAGGGTTCTTATGAAATTTTATCATTGAATTGCATAACAATTTCAATTCTAATAATTATTTAGTTTGCTAATCTTACATTTAATGTAGTCAATTACAGTTAATCTTAAGTTTACCACTCATAACACAAACCTCGATTATTTTCACTCATCATATTTATGAACAAATTATACATGAGAATGTTTTCATGAGATAAATGCAAGTAAATAAACATATATACATAAGAACTATAAAATGCTTAAACAATACAATATTTTACTAACTGAAATCCCAAAATATATCAACATAAACTATCTATCTATTTATGTCTATGTCATTTACTAGATGATCCAGATTCATCAATAACACGACTGCCTCCTGCTCGTGCTTTTGCGTGAGTGACCTTATTTTCGGTCACGATATCATAAAAAAATTAAAATCTATCCAAAGTTTTCAAGTACATCAGGACTACCAAGAAATTTTATAATTGATCTAGTAATGGATGACCACTAACATTCCACTTCTTCTATGATTGGTCTTCAATTTCTTTAATTCAATCTTCAATCATGTAATATACATCACAATTAATTACAAATATAACAAAAGTTAGCATTCCCCTTAACAATTTTATATAAACTCTAAAATTTCTAAATTAAAAATTTTTCAATATGAAACAAAACAAGAAAAAAAGTGGAAAATAATACATTTCCAATGCTAATTAATTCAAATTGACATCCCTTTTTCAACAATTTCAAGAATCTCCTAATTTTCTTCCAAACTCCAAACTTCCTCTCTCTAATCACCCAAGCTCTCCATCTCTCTCTCTAAGTTTTTTCTCTACTTTGATTTGGTTTTCTCTGCTTGGAAATCACCAAAAACCAATCTCATTTAATTGGGAGGAATTAAAGAAAAAGAAGAAGAATTA
This sequence comes from Populus trichocarpa, assembly GCF_000002775.5. Lineage (NCBI taxonomy): Eukaryota > Viridiplantae > Streptophyta > Magnoliopsida > Malpighiales > Salicaceae > Populus > Populus trichocarpa. Next base: position 11,843,620 of record NC_037287.2, on the reverse strand, counting down.
GAATAAATAAACAAGCTAATTTTGAGGGGTGTAACTCAACTGGTCAGGCTCTAGGTTTGCTCCCTAGAAATCACCAGTTCGAGTCTCACAAACCTCACGGTCACTGGAGGCTTATATAATCGTTAATTTAGGACCCGTGGGATTAGTCGAGGTGCACGCAAGTTGGGCCGGACATCCATATTAATAATAATAAAAAAAAGGCTTAATTCATAATTCACATGAAGATCATAACAAATAGATAATCTTGATTAAATCTAATTTAAAAAGAGAAAAAGTGATGATAAAAAGAATTAGAATTGAATTGTAATCAGGACATGACGGAAAATCAATTGAAAAAGGAGATGAGAGGGAAATGTGAACAAACCTATTTGGGAAGGAGTGAGAATCATACAAAGTATAAATTTGAACCTTTTTTCACATACTATATGGTGCATTTGATTATTTATTATTTAATCTCACACCTTTTGGTCCAACTCCCCATTGAGTAGTAGTAATCATTTCAGTTCAAAGAGCAGTCACCGAGTCCAATATTAGTAAGCTTCCATAAATACCCCCCACCAGCTGATTTCGAACTTCCTTCTCTACGAGTCACCTCGGTCACAAGCAGCAGCTCCAAACCAGCAGAACTATTCCACGTGATCCCCACGTGATCCTTTAGCCAGCCCTCAACCCAACCTTAACTGCATCCCCTCCAGTCCTCGTTCACGCCGCCCTTTACCCTTCTCCCTTCAAAATATCGTGAATTAATCGGCGACCCTTTCCTTCCTGGAAACTGGCACCCTCACTTTCTTTCCAATCCTCTAAATTAACTCTTAAAAAAATAATAATATGAAAATAGAAAAATTAAGCTCAAATTCACTCCAAATAAATTCCAAACCCAAACGCAACCCAGATTACTCCCCTCCCGCCCCTCCCCTCCACCACAACCACCACCACACGCTCTCTCTCTGAACCAAATCCCCATCAAAACCACCGCTTTCTCTCTCCAAACTAAACTTCATTTCACCCCTTCCTCACTCGAGAACAAAAGTAAGGATCTCCCTTTATTTAAAAAAGAAACAACACATATTTACTTTTTGAGATGACTGATTACCGTCTACCACCGACAATGAATCTATGGACGGACGACAACGGGTCTGTAATGGAAGCGTTTATGAACTCCTCCGATCTCTCTTCTCTTTGGGCACCGCCTCCGCAAACCTCCGCCTCCTTTTCAACGCCAGCAGCAGCAGCAGCAGCAGCAGCGCAGCCATCTGATAAAACTATGTTGAACCAAGAAACACTCCAGCAACGCCTCCAAGCATTAATCGAGGGCGCGCGCGAGAGCTGGACTTATGCAATTTTCTGGCAATCCTCTTATGATTGTTCGGGCGCTTCCGTCTTAGGATGGGGCGACGGATATTATATAGGGGAAGAAGATAAAGGCAAAGGTAGGATGAAAAATTCGGCATCATCAGCTGCTGAACAGGAGCACCGTAAAAAGGTGCTCCGTGAGCTGAATTCGTTGATTGCCGGGCCTAGTTCTGTTACTGATGATGCTGTTGATGAAGAGGTTACAGATACTGAGTGGTTTTTTCTTGTTAGCATGACTCAATCTTTTGTTAATGGAAGTGGGTTACCTGGTCAAGCTCTTTTCAATGGGAGTCCGGTTTGGGTTGCTGGCTCGGAGAGGTTGGGGACTTCGCCGTGTGAAAGAGCAAGGCAGGGTCAGGTTTTTGGTTTGCAGACTTTGGTTTGTATACCGTCGGCAAATGGTGTTGTTGAATTGGGTTCCACTGAATTGATTTTTCAAAGCTCGGATCTGATGAATAAGGTTAAGGTTTTGTTTAATTTTAATAGTTTGGAAGTGGGTTCATGGCCGATTGGAACAACAAATACCGATCAGGGTGAGAATGACCCGTCTTCGCTTTGGCTTACTGATCCAGAAACTAAAGATGGAAATGCTGGGATTCCGTCAACTACTCCGGCTCATCAGACTGCGAACAATAACAATCATCATAGTTCGAGCAGTTTGACTGACCATTCAGGCGGAATTCATCATGTTCAGAATCATCACAGCCATCAACAGCAGCAGCAGCAGCAGCAGATTCATACTCAGAGTCTTTTCACTCGAGAGTTGAATTTTGGGGAGCACAGCACGTATGATGGGAGTACTGTTAGGAATGGGAATTCCCATTTGATGAAGCCAGAATCTGGAGAGATATTGAATTTTGGGGAGAGTAAGAGGAGTCCTTCCAGCGCAAATGGGAATTTCTATTCGGGTTTGGTGACGGAGGAGAGTAATAAGAAGAAAAAATCACCTGCTTCTAGAGGTGGTAATGAAGAAGGGATGCTTTCGTTTACTTCTGGTGTGATTTTATCTTCTTCTGGTTTGGTGAAATCGAGTGGTGGTACAGGCGGGGATTCAGATCACTCTGACCTCGAGGCCTCGGTTGTAAAAGAGGCTGATAGCAGCAGGGTTGTGGAACCCGAAAAGAGGCCACGAAAACGAGGGAGAAAACCTGCGAATGGAAGAGAAGAGCCTTTGAATCATGTTGAAGCAGAGAGGCAAAGAAGAGAGAAACTTAATCAGAGGTTTTATGCACTACGAGCTGTGGTTCCTAATGTATCAAAGATGGACAAAGCTTCCCTTCTTGGCGATGCAATATCGTATATCAATGAGCTTAAAACGAAGCTGCAATCTGCTGAGTCCAGTAAGGAGGAGTTGGAGAATCAAGTAGAGTCAATGAAGAGGGAGTTAGTAAGTAAGGATTCAAGTTCTCCTCCCAATCAGGAGCTTAAGATGTCAAATGACCATGGAGGTAGACTGATAGACATGGATATTGATGTGAAGATTAGTGGATGGGATGCAATGATACGAATCCAATGTTGCAAAATGAACCACCCTGCTGCTAGGCTAATGTCGGCTTTGAAAGATTTGGACCTTGATGTTCAGTATGCGAATGTGACTGTGATGAATGATTTGATGATCCAGCAAGCTACAGTGAAGATGGGGAATCGGTATTACACCCAAGAAGAGCTAAAGGTAGCCATATCTACAAAAGTTGGTGATGCCCGATAGGCATTGAACAGAGCCACAGATGCGATTAGCAGTTGGGATAGGTCTTGGTAAAGATTATAGGTCCCGAGTTTCTTTATTAATGCTGTAGGATTTTGGGACGTTTTAAGGCTCCCCTGGTAGTACAAGCTCTGTACAATAGCATTATTTCTTGGTGTTTCTTCGTAGCTGTTTTGGTATAATTCTGAGTTGGGGCACTTTAATTTGAGGGGCTGAACTGACGAGCTATGTAGATTTACGAGGCTCCAATCAAGTGAAAATAGCTATTTTTGTGTTTATTTTCTGTCTGGCATTGATGTATATATTGAAATTCAAACCTGATCAATTTTCTGGGTTAAATTCACATGTATCGTGGTATTTTTCTGTCAAACTTCAACGACGGAGAAGGCGAACAGAATTCCAGTAATTTGTTCTATTAAATCGGTAGTAGATTGCCCCTTCGTCGTGGAAGTTATGTGTATCCTATAAAAACAGGCTTGAGTTCTGGATTTTGCCTTCTCCTGTCCAGTAATCCTTTTCTCTTGATGCAGAAACTCAAAGTCTGGGATTGGTAGCGCAGCTGCAGTTTCTTCATCTGTGCTCTTGTTTGTCAAGCAATAGACTGTGTCTGGGACTCTTGCCAATCCATATTTCCTAGTTTATTGTTTCAAGGTGACATCAAATCTCCTCTCCGTGCTGCGCCGAAGGGTATCTACCTTTGCTGACTTGATTTATTTGAAGGCAAATTTGTGCTGTTGTAAAATCCGGAAGCTTTATTTTATTAACGTTTTGAAGCAAATCTAATTTTGTTTTTTTTTTCTTTCTCCGACATTCCTGGTTTGGAAATGGCACCTGTTATGCTATGGGTTCTGATGACTAATACCACGTGCAGTTCTGGAGTGTGGTTGGGCAAACACAACGAAGAGGTCGGACTGATCTAATCACATGACAGCATTTCTGCTATCAAATTCCACACATGTCCCCTCAGGTCCCATAATAGCATGCTTACATGCAGCAACTGTAGCTGTTAAAACCATAACACGGTAACCATGGAAAAATGCTCGAGGGACAGATATCCCATGCTAGCTACCATCAGCCCTGGGAGTCATTACTTCAGCTTCGCTGCTTTCTACCTCATCCATCGGCCTCTCTCTTGTAGGTTAATTCTAAGGATCTCCTTGCCTTGCCTTGCAAAGAATGTACAAAGGCAATGAGGTTATTTGATTACACGTGGGGTAAGCAGACCAATGTTTAACACATGCTTAATGTCTCGTAATAATCATCATCTAATAGGGACGGCATGAGAAACGTCAACAATCAGATTATTATCGGAAACGTAACATGGGACATGGCTGACGTGGGTTCCTTGAATGTAAGATTAGAAGATGTCATGGTGGCTGCAAAATAGTCAATAATCTCCACAAGTTAAATCATCTCAAATCTCAAAGCTTTCCATGTTAAAAGACAAAAAAAAAACAGCAGTCCTTGAGAGAAGAATGCTTTGTGGATATGGATGGTTGGTGAACTCACGACATTAGGGTTCCGATTCGAGTTCCTCAACTCAGGGTGAGAGAAGAATGCTTTGTGGGCGTTATTGCTAATTTCCGACCAAAAAACACAGAATGGCATTTGACATCCATGAAGGTTGTACATGATACTTTTTTTTTTGTTTTTTTTTTTATTTAAAAACGTTTTTGAAATAATTTAAAATTTTTAAATTTTTTATTTTAAATCAATATTTTTTTATTTTCAGGTTATTTTGATGTTACGATGTTAAATATAATTTTTTAAAATAAAAAAAAATATTATTTTAATATATTTTTAAATAAAAAATAACTACAGTATACCATTCCTATATTTTCAAACATTATGGGCACTAATTATTCAAGCCACGGTACAATTTATTTTGGACACTCAACCGGGCAAGCCTGGGCCAAATGTTGCAAGGGCATGGTACTCAAGGCGGCGATCAAATTAAAGTAGAAAGCGAGGAAATAAAACGAGATTTCAGGAATCGAATGCAATATTAAAGCGAGATTAGAATCTTGTTTAACTACCTAATTAAAAAGTAAAGAGCAATGAATTTTTTCTCAAGAAACCTAATCATATATATAGTGGGTCACAATCAGCACCACCACCACCGAAATGAGTATAATTAACCGGTTAATCAAGAGCTCATGAGATGCTAATTCTGTTGGTTAATCATATAAGCCAGCCTTCTTTCAAAATCAAAAGATAATTATTACAGCAAGCGCATCATAATCTCTTTACCTTTTCTCTCATAAAGTCCATGCCATCTTTACCAGCTGAATTTGGCTTTTGTTACAAAAGCATCATACTATTGTCCGGAATCTTTGAGTTATTTGCATTTGGACACACGAGAAGTTAATTATATGGAATATTAAATAGTCTTCTCAAGCTTGCATATAGTTTTCACATGCCTTCATCTCAGCTTGATAGGCTCTCCATGTATTTATACACATGCATGCATCAAGGATTCATCAATGATTAATGAACCTCAAAGTCGTCTCGCTTGCAAGTTGCACGGAGGAGGAGCCTGGAAGTGTCGAGATTCGGTGTTCTAGTCTGAAACCTGAGGCCAGTCGCTTCAAAAGGTAAATAAGATCAGCAAAATAATTCCATGGCTCAATGATTCCATTGTTAGGTTGAGCAATGATTAATATGGTGAAAGGAATCCCGTATCAGTGGCTCCATTATTGAAATAACTTTTTTCGGGAGAGATGAACGGAGTAATTCCTTTCTACAAATGTCCAGATTAAATGCTTCTAATATACCTTGAGGGTGACATTTTAAGAAGTGGAGGCGTGTGAATTTTTTTTTACTTTTTTTTCTTTTCTTTTCTTAGGAGGAAGGGTCAAATATACAAGTGGATCACATGAGATGTCAGCGTGAACTTCGTTAAAGTCTTGGAGCGAGCGAGCTAGCTAGCTAGCTAGCCGCCTCTTTTTCTTTTTTTTTTTAATTATTATTACCGATAAACTAAAATAAAAATACTGTAATATTTTCTCTGCAGCCGTGTTGTTCACAGTCACACACATCTACACCCACATTTTATTATTTATAGTAATTTTTTTAATCTATTTTAGCCTTGATTATCTTTTTTTACACTTACTGAAAATTAGTTCTTTGTAAATTCATCATAGATGGTGAATTTTTATATTGATACTTGTTTTGCTTTAATTTCATACTTTATTTCTTTATAATTTCATCATTAAAACTTAGCTTGATTTTATGTGTTGAGATTTTTTTTATTTTGCATAATCATGTGTACATGAAGTGTTAGGAAATAGAACAATATTAAATTAAAGATTAATTTTATAAAATAAAATTTGAGGTTGAAAAAAATTAAAAGAACAAAAACCGAAATTAACTCAAACAAAAATAAATAAAGTATTTTTGAACTATTTAGAAGTCACTGAAATATTTGTTCCTTGAAGTTTTAGTTTATATTTTATTTTATTTTTATTATTTTAATATTTAATATTTTCATCTTTAATTTTATTTTTATATTTTAATTTTTAAATGTTAAGAGAGATAAAACCATCCCAAAAAAAAATTATTCTATCCACGTCGTAGCATAGCGTGTATTAGCATCTATTGTATTTCATGCAAATATCGTCAAGTCAGAGGCGGATCAATAGTCATCAACATTCAAAGTCGTTACGGCTCAAATCTCTGGCTTACCTGTCTTTCCGGGCATCGTGAATGACCATGGCTGTTAAATCTCTAATTAAAAAAAAAAAGAAAAAAAAGAAGAAGGTTTCAGGAAGTAACCATTTTAAACTTTTCCCTTCCTATCCATCACCTTCCCTACATCCCATCGATCCCCACCTTCCCATTTCAATATCTCAAACCAGCTTCTTGATTCATCTCTCTGCAGCCACCGAATAAACTAAACCTAAAAAGGTTCAACTTCCTTGTAAAGGGGTATATATAAGCATCTAACCATGAGCCTCAATTGTCTTACCTGCCAAGACCTGCAAAGGAGTGATTCTGAGAGAGAGAATTTGCAAGGTAAAAGACATAAAAATAATAAACTATGTTGCATTAAGGTGGAAAGAAGCTGGTCAGGAAAATTGAGCCCGCCATCTTATGGGCAAGTGGGGAGAAATTCTAATCTGTTTTCTGCAAGAAGGGTGATCAAGAAAGAGCCTCGCCGCTTAAACATCACAGGAGGTGTTACATTCAAGGGATGTGACGAGCCAAAGTTGGTGAGGAGCTCTGGAATGAGAAGGGATTGGAGCTTTGAGGATTTAAGAAAAGCATGCAACGGAAATTATTAACATATATGCGTTCTAATTATATATCAACCCCAGCCACATACATTTTTTTCAATTTTTTTGTGAGTTTTGTTTCCCTATTTCCTTCTTCTTAATTAATACTTGTTGTATTGATTTTCTTTTTGCTTGAAATCGTTGTATCTAATGAATGTAGTAGGTACCTGCCATGTTCACATCTTCATGCTCATAACTATTTGATTTGCATTGCATTGCGCGGCATCGTGATTTATGGGGCTTTTATATGAGGATTTTCCCAGCAAGGATTTCTCCATGTGCGAATATTTGTAAGAGTTAATTCAGATTTTGCATCAAGAGGGTGGGAGCTTGAAGGATTGTTATTTGCAGACGAAGTGCTGATGGAATAAGGTGATGGCAATCCTTTTAATATTTGCTTACCAGCTATCATCTCATGTGATGTGCTGCCTTAAGATCATGTAAGCATTAGTACTATTTTTGCTGAAAAAACAAAAAGAAGTTGCTATCAGAACCTTTTGTAAAGAGGTAAGGGATGAAGGTTGCGTGGTGGATACAAGATGAACCCAGCTTTCCCCTGGTGGAATATTAGGACAATGATATGCTGCTCTATTATCAGTCTTCAACTAGGTTTTCTGTCGAAATTGTGCATACATTGGTTCAAATCACCGTTTGTCTGTACTGATCCAGAATCCCAGACAATAAATTTATAGCTTGGATCGTGGAGATCAAAACGTCCGTCTACTGATCTGCCATGTGATCTGGATATGCGGGGATATTATTTTAAAACTCATATTTTTTGTTTCATAGTAAGCATTTGATTGGATATTGGGCTTGTAATTTATTTATTTATTTTACCTTATATATAAGATTTTTTAAAATATCTTAATATTTTTTTTAAAAATATATTGTCTAGTACATCATCACCGCCAATATTTAAAAAAAAATTTCATCCATTATACATCAAATTCTTAACATTCTAATATCTTTATGGTTTTTTTTAAGTTATGAAAAAATAATCTGGCCACAGCATAGCACAAGTAAAAAAGGCTAGTCTTTTATAAAACTATACATGTAAAATCTCTTGAATTAATTTGAGTCCAATCCTCAAACTCGTTTTTATGCGCACCCAAGCGCTTATTTTAATTTTTTTTCCCATTACAATGCTATATGATTCATAATAACTTCTGCAAAATGGTCCACGTCAAAGTGCACTCCCAGCTCATTTCTGCATTCCTTATGATGGCCTTGGCCTGCGCAAAAATTGAATGTCTATATCATGCCCATTTCAAATATGCCCTTTTCAGGAACAATAGTTGCTGAATCTTTACAAGCCATCTGCATACTATTTTCAAAAGTTTCATGTCGCTGCTTTACAGCTGCTTGCGGTGAGCATGGCATAAGCTTCCAGTTCTGGTTGAAACAATTGGCAGTCTAAACTTATGATTAATCCTGGAAAGCACTGATTTCAGGCATTGCAAAGGCATGAGCCCTCATCAAAGTTCTGGTACGGAGGATTGACTACTGCAGCTACCACTTGCAATATAACCAACATGATCATTAAAAAAAAAAGTTGAAATAAATGGAGTTTAAAGGCAGCATTTGAGTTTCAAATTTGCATGCACGGACAGAGCTAGATGATAAAAGCATCACAAAGGATAAAACTATGAAAAATTTGTTCGTCTATATGGATACTATCACCTTAGGCCCATCTAGAAACAGGCTGCACAGATCACAATTGCATAAGCAATTCTCTGTAGGATAATGTGCCATGAAATAAAAAAGGGAGGGGGTTGTCTGGAGAAGAGGAACATCAGCCCCGCATTTCGTATAAAAATCATATTAATGGAATGAGAGGTTGATGACCATGAACTCTTTTACGAGCAACAAAACACTGAAGTTTCTTGAATCATAAGCGAAAACAATTTTCAAGAGTCTTAACACTATTATTACTCAAGAAAACAATGATTTTGGACAAGAATCATCTTCCTATTCCCATATATAAAGGCATGAAGACGCAGAAGTATTGCCTTGACATGAGTAAAGTTTCATATTTCATGTTCCATTGTGGTGCGTATACAACAATACTCTGTCTTGTATGCACAATGATATTACACTTCACAGTAGAGTCACCATTTATTATAATCATTCCTGAACACTGACCTAACCTTAAAATAAAGGCAAAATTCACGGCTAAGCTTCTGCTATTTGATATTCTTCCTGCACAAAATTGATGGTAAGCAATTGTTAACTTGCTGGCTATATTTTTTGACGCTCTCCCATCCTATCTGTAATCGCAGAAGCTGCAAAAGTAACAAAAACAGAAAAAGACAATAAAATTTCCTAATCCATGTCTAGACAATCTGCACTTCAACACATGGTATAGATTAGTGGGGCCATCAGAACTCACTATTCTCCACAATCATTACCTGCTGATCAAAATGTCTCTGCAAATTCATTAAGCCCAACAAACACATTTATTTATTTATTTTACTTGCCTCGCCTTCCAATCTCTTCGACCCGGCTTGGTATTATATGTTTCACCACTCCACAAGCTAACAGAATTCTCCGAATGATTTTTCCTCTCTTGTGGTGCCCCTGTCATTCTTGCATTGGCCAAGCATACTGTCTGACTTTCAATATTTAAGGGCAATGCAGAAATAGCAGAAGCATTACGTGTTTCTTCCATATGCCTATATGCATGAGCTCTTCTTGCATCTTTTTTCCAGTTCTTTTACAAGGAATAGGGCTTATGCAACTATTATGATGCCCATTCAGTTCCACTTCTACTTGTGATGGTGATAGCTGGTTTGTCACAGAGCCCTACTTCATATCTGCTTCAAGGAGTTTTCAGGCCCTGTATCTATGTTGCCATTCACGGTTCTTTCAATGATTAGTAATAATGTCATTATGGATTTTGGAGGGCTCTTCTTCATCATGAGTTTTCATCATAAAACCATCTTGTATTACAGCAGAGTTCATAATTCGCCCATTATCCATTTTGTGTAACAATTATCAACTGCATAAAAAATTCATAAAATAAATAAATTAGAAGGAAATATATCAAGCTATGGCTTTGTTCATAATTTTTTATAAGCAATTCATGTTTCTGACCTGCAATTTAGCTTATTGTTCCATTATCTATTTGATCATACAAATGGACAAAGGATTGCAATATCTGTACATGCAACACCACACTATTCAATTGGAGGAATACACGTAAACTTATTAAAACCTACTAACATTCAAACATTTGAGCAAAGAGAACTCATTTTCAGTGACTTCATTTGCGTGATACTTGGAGAGAAACTTGCCTTTTCCTCGGCATCTATCCAAACTGACGAAGCATTGCATCCAAGATATTTTTCCCAAAAATGACATGCCCTTGGAGATCTTAGACACAAGATACAAAGTCAATCTCAAGACCAAATGCACACGATGGATGCCCATCACACAGCGACTTTTCAATTGTGAAAACATGAAGATGTACGTCATAAACAAAAGCATTCAAACAAAGTTATTAGCAGTTTACTTTACAGCATGACATTAGATGCCTCAGAGACATAAGATGATCATCACGCTAAAACCACACATAATAGACATTAATCGCATTAAAAATTTTGGATTACAAAAGCACAAGGATATATACATTACAGATAAGCAGTCAAACATAGAAGCGAATGATTCAGCTTTACAACTGAGACTCATCAGTTGCTTCTTATAAGCTGATGTACTAAATGTCATGTATACTCAATGGTAGCGCATCAAGTAACATTATAGAAACATCATTGGTAGAGACAATTTATTCATTTACCTTATATATATATATCTAATTGAAAGCGTGTTATGGACCATGTGGAAGAGCAACAGATGGATTCCAGCAACAATTCATCTCAAGTTTTCCCCCATTTTCATTGAATCATAAGAGATCCCTCCCATCCAAGCACGTTGCATAATTTTAGACATCCAACCTCATTTACACATGCAGTATCTCAATTTCGGATCAGTCACTTATACGGTAAGTCAGCGACTAAAACACTAATCAAACACACTCACATAAAGAACTTCCTCAACAAAACTTGAAAAGCTATAATGGGTTTCATTTAATCCGCACAAAAATGACTTATGTCTTACAAACAAAAGCAGGCAAACCCTGGAGAAACATTTATATATAAGCAGTAAACCAGCTGTGGCAAGTTTGAGACCAAAAAATAAAACCAAAAGAAGCCGAAGCAAACATTTTTTCATTCAAGGACAAGAAAAGAAGGGTTTTTTTACAACAAAATAGAAAAAAAAATAAATGATGCTTTGATTAATAGCAAGGGGTCGCTGTTCAGAGCTCAAGAAATGAATAAATTGGGTGAAAGAGAGAAATTAAAAAGTACCTCTTCAAAATGCAGCGGTTGGCTAAGATAGAGTTTGTGGAAATTCTGTCTTTGTGAATTGTGATTTGATAGAGACATGCGCGGAGTTTATTTTTACGTGCTGTGTGTTAGCGGGAACTGAGAAAACGGTGACGGACTGTCCGATTTCGGAAGGAAACAAGGTCAGGGGCTTGTGTTTAAGGTGTTTTAGGACTCAGTTGTTCGATGCTATGAAATTAACTTTTATAGTACTTATATTATATATTTAATTGGCATTATCAAAAGGGGTGGTGGCGCAGTTGGCTAGCGCGTAGGTCTCATAGCTTCTGAGTTATCCTGAGGTCGAGAGTTCGAGCCTCTCTCACCCCATTCTTTTTAGTAACGTTCCCGAGAAAGAGTGAGGCTATCATAGTCTGCAAATTTTTTTAAATTTTATTTTATGTTTTTTTGATCATTTTAATGTATTGATATCAAAAAAATATTTTTTAAAAATAAAAAAATATTATTTTGATGCATTTCTAAGTAAAAAATACTTTGAACCGCGACCGCTTTCACAATCCCAAACAAGCCTTTAGTAAGAAACAACGTATTAATTTCATCATCTACACTTTTCTTCTCTTTCTTTCATATAATAGGAATCAACATATTAATTTCATCGTCTACGTTCTTTTTGTGATTTATGCAATATAAATGTAAATTTTAGTGAAATTTTATTAGTTATTTTTTATATTTATTTGGAAGAAAGAAATAAATATAAGTACGAGAGATAAATCATAAGTGAAGATATTCTCATCATTTTTTGTTGGTCATGAAATTTATTATTTCTTCTCCTTGTGCTTGTTTTTTTTTTAAGGAGTTTTAGAGAGTAACTATTAGGATGTCACTAGTTACTTCCTATTAAGTTAATAAGTATATAACAATCATGTTTTGAGACGTGAAGATTACTATTTTTAAGATATTAATTGCCTCTACCATATTTGTGACAAAGTTAAAGCAATATATATAAATAACAAGTTCTATAGGTTTTTTAAAAATATATGTTTTGGTTTTTTTATAAATGTAAGTAGGGAGTTCATTGAGAGAAAAATAGGACGAGAAAAAAAATTATTTTCTAATTGATTTCTACCGGTATCAAACTAATATTTAGAAGGAAAATAACACCATTTGAAATTGATATTTACAAGGGAAATAATATCATTTCAAACCAATGTATTTATAGAATTTAAAGGTATATCTCTTCAAACTAATATGTTTGTTGAATTTAAAAGGTAACCCATCAAATAAATTAACTGAATAACTTAGTAAGAGATGTCATGCGTAATTAATTAATTTCAAAAATTAATTAATTTTGAAAATAAAAAAATATTTTATATAATGCTAAGTGTCCAAGTGCCAGGTGCTATATATATAAATTTTGCTTTTCCCTCTAAATCTTTCCTCTAACATCCAAATTAATTGATTTGGTATCCCTCATATTATAAGGTATAAGAAAACCTCTTACCTTTCTAATATGAGATGAAGTTCTCTTTATTTATTTATCTAATAAGCAAGTTATTATAACAATCTCCGTCTTAGCTTATAAAGTTAGGTTGTACCATGTTTTATTTATAAAAAGAAGGTATCTTTCAATTTAAACCTCTTCTTAGTGTAAACATTTCAAAACTATAAAGAAATCATAATGGCAGAAAAACATAAATCAGAATTTTATTCAATATAATTGGAAATCCTACAAACATAATCCAATTAACCCAAAACAGAAGTTCACCATTTTTTAGCACTAATATGGCCTTGTGCTACTTTCTAAGTTCATGAATATTTATAGAGTTCTCCAAACTTTTGTTGAAGCGACACCACTTTTTATGTTCATATAGGTGAAATTTCCTTTTCACATTGAGGTTTTATTAAGAATGTTAATTACTCGTTATCCCTTTTAATTTGGATACTAATTTTGTAAATCTTGATTTTAGACACAAATTAATATACATCACTCTTACTGATAATTTGTTATTACCGGTGAAATTCCTAATTAGCAAATGTACTAGTAAGAGTTAGGTTCATATTATTATTAAGCTTAACTAAATGGTCTCAAGTCAATACTAGCATAATTACTTCTAACTAAATCTCTTTAGAGACTTTTAGTGAAATGATATACTAGATTATTACAAAATCTGACATACACAATAATAATTATCTTGTTAGAAATTAATTTCCTTATATATTCATGTGTCAAGCTGATATGTCTAGATTTTCCATTGTAATTTTTTTCTAAATGCCTTAAACATAATTGTTTGATCATCACAGTGTAAGGGGATAAAAAGCATTGGTTATGGCCACAATTTAATGTCCAATAACATATTTCTCAATCATTTTATCTATTTACCTGCGGTTGCTAGAGCTATGAACTCGGATTCCATTGTATAATAAGTTATACATGTTTGTTTCTTTAAAGCCAAAAAAACAGATCCACTTCTTAAAATAAATACTCATCTAAAGGTTACTTATTATAACTTGCATTAGTTATCCAACTAACATTAATATAACCTTCAAGTACAATTAGAAAATTATTATAAAATAATCCAAAAATCATAATACTTTTCAAGTAACCAAGTACTCTTGTAATTGTTATTCAATGATCCATACTATGATTATTTGTGTATCTAGATAATTTGTACGCTATGAAAGCAATATATAATCTTGTACAATGCATAACATACATTAAGCTACCAATTGCATTAGCATATTCAATTTGAGCAATTGATCTACTAGTATTTTCTGTTAACTTAAAATAAACATCATACGAAGTATTTGCTCAAATACAATAGAGCAAAACACAATGCGCGCGCACACACACATGAATCTTGTACTAATTTATAAAAAGTGTTGCATAACATTGTTGCATAGAAGATGACTACTGATGTGCAAGATGTATAGGTAGAGGTGAGATAAAAATTATAACAAACTAATGTTTAAGTACAAGGAGACTGTTGATAAACACTATCATGTCAAAGTGTTCAAGGAAGGATATATGGTGATGGTGTTATATTCAAGCAGAGATGTTTAGTATGAACATATAACAAGCTATAAAAGAAGAAGTATTGATGGACATTACAACGTACTAAGAAAAATCAATGATAATACTTATATTGTCAATCTATAAAATAATATGGGTATTTTCAACGCCTTAAATATTTTATATTTTTATCTTTAGTATAACGATAAGACACTATATCTACATTCGAGTGTTGACTCGAGATCAAGTCTTTCACGAATGTGGAGCATCTAATGGGTACATTAAAAAATAAGAATGATAAGTCCAAATCTAAAAAAAAAGCTCGAATGAGAATAGGGTGTTGAGTTAAGATCAAGTCTTTCACAAGTAAAGGGGATTAAAATGGAACATCTAGTACATAAGTCATAGATAAGAATGATAGGTTCAAATCAAAGAAGAAACCTATATTAGTCAAATGAATTTACTAACAAAAACAAACATAACTTTTAATTCAATTGTTGAATCGAGTTGAAATTTTATAAGTGCATTATACAAACTCAGTTTTATAAGGTTCTAGGTTTTCATACATTATACAAGCTCAGTTTTATAAAGTTCTAGGTTTTCATGCTCAAATTACGTTTAGATATTGTTGTTTCAAAATTTTCTTTACTTGTCACTGTTATTTTCATATTCATTTTCTAATTAAATTTAAGATATTTATTTAAAAAGTTTTGTGTGTTATTAGAATTTAGTTATTGATATTTAGAGTTCATTAAATCATAGTTTTCTCTATAGTTTAGTTGTAATTTTAGAATTTGTAAAATCATTGTTTTTTTTTACTGTATAGTGTATCATTTCTAAATTTAAATATAAAGTTTTACTTATATCAAGAAAGAATTTGATTCAAATGCATGTTAAAAATGTCTCATACAATATAATTAGTGGTTAAACCAACAATACAAATGAAGGCTTATTTGGTTAAGGTGAAGAGGGTCTAAGACAAAACAATCTATCCTTTTTAAACTAGATATCAAAAGCTGGATTTGGTTTCATGACACTTGGCTTAGCATTAAACAAATCTATAGAAAGATCATTATTTTTGCAATTAATAGGATATGATAGTTAATAACTGTTAATAAGAGGATTGCATTTAAGTTTTTCAAGAAATAAAGTTGATGTAGTTAAACTTAATGACAGAGACATGATAAATTGAATTTAAAGAAACATTTGTGCTCTGATATCAATTTGAAAATAGTACTAGTTTAAGGAGAGAAAGATAATTTCTAATATGAATGAAGTGGCCGCTAAATGTGATAATGGTAACATGTAAAACTCTATTTTGAAGATAGTTTTTCTTCTATTTTATTAACATATTCTTTTTTTGATAAATATAAAAACATATTAAAACCTAACTTAAACAATTAAATATCTAATAAAATAAATAAATAAATGGAAAACTCATGCAAAAACTCTTAGAAATAATTTGTTTTTACTTTTATTTTCATAAGAATCACAAAATAAATAAATTGCCATCAAACTAAACCAATTAATTTGAGTGAGTGTTGACCATCGAAGAAAAGTGAGGAAAAAAAAGAATAAGAAATAAAGCAAAAAATTGGCATTATCTATATGAGTTTCATTGACTTATTGTGTATTTGAGATTGTGTTGTAACGTTCTTTTTAAAATAACTTTTTATTTAAAAATATATTATTTTTTTAGATTTCTTTTTATTTTTAACATCACACATCAAAATCATCATAAAATAGTAAAAAAAACATCGTTTTGATGCTTTTTTAAACCAAATATATTTTTAAAAAGCACTTAAAATAGAAGAATAAGCACTTCTAAATACACCCCTAAATAAAACAGCGTTGCATTAATTATTATTTGTTTATGTACCAATATGTTTATTAATTATATATTAAAAAAAGAAAGGGAAAATCTTGTTCTGACACACTAGGCACATTGTGTATGTGCCTGCTTCATTCTTTTTTTTTCTTTGTTAATTATTTGTTTTGGATCTCGTTTTTTATATATATAATTCCATCATTTACATTACATTATGATTAGCTTTTTTATTTCTGGTTCTTGTGTTTTGAGGATTTTACTTTTCAAGCTTATACCCTGTTTGTTTTATGTTTTAGTCCATAAAATTTAAGAGGAAAGAGAAAGTGGTTGGTAGGCCATATTCTAGCAATAAAAAGCTGATTTTAGTGTTGTTGGGCTTCTCTTAACGAGAGGAGTGCCATTAAAGTCCTTTTGAACTTCCATCTTGTCCGAAAAATGTAGATTGAGGTTAAGAAAATCATTTTTATTTAGTTTAATTTTATATTTTCAATCTAATTTAGAGGTATTTTGAGGTTAACAATTAGTTTATTAAAACTCTTATTGTATTTATTAGGTATGTTTAGATGAAAATGTGCTTTTGGGTAAAGAAAAAACCTTAATCCAACTTTTTAGCAATCGTTGGTTGCCAAAATCTGGATCAGTAAATGACACGTCATTTACTTTAATTTTTTAAAATAAAAAGATGGACAACATGTCATCCACGCTTAAACATAAAAAAATGATCAAGAAGACAGATAAGCTCGCAAGTGCCAGTTCTTCTTTATGTTGGACCAATCGCGCAGGCCTAATCTCTTCGGCTTAGGCACCTAGCCTATTTTCTATGAGTTTTTCTCAATTTTTTTATTTTGATTGAAATGCATTATAAATAAAATTTTTAACTTGATATTTAAATTATTATTCAATTTTGGCATAGTTCTTGAATAATTTAATATGTTTTTATGAGATGTTAATAATTTATTTTTCAATTATCATATACCTAATACGGAAAAAAAAATTGTTCATGAATATTTAATAAAAATAAATTTTAATAGATTTATAATATGATTTTATCATATTAATTATTTTTTTCCTTTGATCACACATAAAATATTGAGAAATTTTCAATTTTTTTTTTTATTAAAACTTGCTTTTAAGATCATGATAATTTTTTATTTAAAAAACAATACTTCTTATTAAAAAAATAATTTCATTAGAACAATAAAGAGATGAATTAATAAGGTAATGAATTTTAGATTGATGAGATATATTTTTCCTACTTATTTCAAGTTATTAAAGTTTTTAACATGCCTTTATTTTAATGTTTTCTGCCTTTTATTCAAAAAAAGTGTTACTTGTACAAAAATATTAGGGCTTCTTATATTTAAAAGTGTTTTTTAAAATATTAGGGCTTTCTCGTGATTACATTATCGATTTCTTTATGAATAATTATGTTTTATTTTTATATGTATATTTTTTTAAATAAATTTCTCATTAATATTAAAAAGAATACAATATTTTTTTAATATTTCTATTGCTAACTTCTTATATTTGTTTTTAAATTTATTGTTCTCATATATTGTTTTTCATATAAGTTTGCAAGATTTCTAATTGAAACTTACTTTCATACTAAGTTTTTGCTTAAAAAATAATATATATTTTTAAAAAATATATTTTTTTCAAAATAAAAAAGAAATGTGCGAATAAGATTTTTGATTAAAAATATATGTTTTCTTTTTTAGTTCAAATTGTTATAGTTTTTCTGAATATTTTTTTGATTGTTATTGCTTTTTATTAAATGAACTATGCTACTAGTTAAAAAAAAATATTTTGTTGTCAAAACAAATAGAAATTAAATAAATTTGAAACTACAATTTTGACATAAAAATA
Organism: Populus trichocarpa; assembly: GCF_000002775.5. Taxonomy (NCBI): domain Eukaryota; kingdom Viridiplantae; phylum Streptophyta; class Magnoliopsida; order Malpighiales; family Salicaceae; genus Populus; species Populus trichocarpa. The sequence goes on along the minus strand of NC_037287.2, from coordinate 11,825,241 downwards.
CATTTATCCTCTATAACTTTATTTGTTTTCTTTTCCGCAAATATCTATTTTTATTATCATATGATTAAATAAAAATAAATTTTGAAAAATAAAGTTACTAACACTGATTGGACCCATGATTTGAGTCATGATATGGGCTCAACCTTGGTTGACCCGAGTCAATCCAAAACATTATCTTTTTATTATTTTTTAAATAAAAATAATTTTATATCAATATTATATTGAATTTTTTAAGTCAAACTAAATTTTAATGAGGTAATAAATACACCTATAAAGTCAACTTACATTCGATTTAATTTGAAAGTAATGTCAGATCAAATATTATAAATTTAATAATATTTTTAAAAAATTATTCGCAACATTGCATTGGATAACTAACTAGTGTTTGATATTACAATATAAGACGATTTTTAAAAATATATTAAAGAAATATTATTTTTATTTTTAAAATTAGCACATAAAAATAATAAAAAATATAAAATTATCAATTTGATATTTTTTAAATAAAAAAATAATTTTAAAAACACTTTAAAATCCAAATTAAACCAAAAAAACAAACCCTCCTTTCCCACCTAACCCACAACGAGGTTTCACACCAAAGCCGGTGTATGCATAGCAGACCATCCCAGAAAAGCCCATAAAAGAAAGAAGAAAAAGTCACAGCAGCAAAGTCCAATTGTAATGGACTGTAATAACGTGTTAGCTGTTATGTCTAAAAGGGCCCCACACCCACCCCTCTCTCTTGCTTCTATTTCTCTCTCCATCCCATTCCCAAGTCCCAACTACAGCATTCAATTCCTTTGTTTTCAATTATACGCACCATTGAATTTGACTGGCTGGTCTCTGTGATTGTTAGGGTTTCTTTCTTACGCTCCTCTCTTTGCTTGCTTTCTTTCTGGAAATATTTCCGGGTTCTTCTCTGCAGTTTTCAAGCCAAGCCTGCCGTCTCGTCCCTCGTAATTTTTCTTCTCTTGCGTTAACCTTTTTTTACTTCTCCTCCTTTCTTCCTTGTAGAAAAACAAGGTGGGGTTTACTTTGAATTTTTGGGTTTAGAGTTGCTACTTCTTTCATTTTTGGACTTCATATATATTTGGCTTTTGATCTCTTCTGTTGGGCTTTGCTCTATTGGGTTAAGTTTTTCTTTTCTTTGTTTGGAGAGATTTGGATTCTGTAGCTTGGGTTTCTTATGCAAGGAATTGGATTTTGAGGTGACTAGCTTTCCAGTTGATTCTATCCAATTTGGGATTTTAGTTTTGGAGAGACGAGACTAAAAGGGTATGCTCTCTTTGCCTCTTGAATATCAGCTTTATATCTTCCATTTTTTTTTTTTGCTCTTTTGGCATTGAGCTATTAGGGTTTTGATGAGCTTCATTTTGGAGTTATGGGTGTTGCCCTTGAAGCTTTTCTAATGTTTTGACTTTGTGGATAAATTCAGAATAATAGAATCTAGCATATTCAAGCTTAAAGTGTGGAGTTCTGGGTATTGTTTTGAAGCCTTTAATTGTTTGACTTTCTGGTTAAATCATAATATTGGTATTGAGTTGCTAGGAACAAGGTTTTTTTTTTTAAAAAAAAAACAATGGATAACTCGAAAAACAGGCAGAGTGATCACTTGGGTGTGAACAAGATAGGCAAGAATATAAAGAAGAGTCCTTTGCACCAACCCAATTTTGCAAACAATCCCAATAGGCAGCAGCCTCAACCTCAGGTCTACAACATAAGCAAGAATGACTTTAGAAACATTGTTCAGCAACTAACTGGCTCCCCTTCACAAGAACCTTTGCCTAGACCTCCCCAGAATCCTCCTAAGCCTCAAAGTATGCGGCTACAGAAGATTAGACCGCCTCCTTTAACGCCTATCAATCGACCTCATATCCCCCCACCAGTCCCAGCTCCAGCAGTGGCACCTCCAGTTCCTTACCATAATGCATTCGTTAGGCCAGGGATGCCACACCCACCTGGCCAATTTGGGCTACCATCTCCAACAATGACGCCGCCTTTTATACCTGGGGACTCGGGTTGGGCAAGTACAGCAGAGTCTCCTATTTCGGCGTATATGCGCTACCTTCAGAATACAATGATAGACCCTGGTCCCAGGGGAAACCAAGCTCAATCTCCGCTACAACCCCATCCACCACTACCACAAGGTCGAGGGCAAATTCAGCCTCAACACCAACCGCCTTCTGGTGGTTTGCTTTTGAATCCACCTCTGGCTCCAGTACCCACGCCCGGAGTGAATGGTCCTGCCCCACCTATGCCCAACCTCCCTTCCCCATGGATGAATGGTCCTCCTTGTTTACCCTCACCAACATCTCAATTCCTTTTGCCCTCTCCTACTGGCTACATGAATCTGTTGTCTCCGAGGTCACCTTACCCACTGCTTTCTCCTGGGGTTCAGTTTCCTCCACTGACACCAAATTTTGCATTTTCACCAATGGCTCAGTCAGGGATTTTGGGTCCAGGGCCTCAACCTCCACCTTCTCCGGGCTTTTTTCCATTATCACCTTCAGGTTTTTTCCCTGTCTCAAGTCCAAGATGGAGGGATCAATAGTCCATGAGATAACATTGTTGTTTGCGGAGTTCTGTGTTTAATGAGAAGCTGGTGCATTCTTTGAGGAGGCTTATCTGTGATTCACAGGAACTTCAGTTGTGAAAATGATCAAGTACACTGCTTGTGCAAGAGGTCTAAAAAGTTGTAGTCTTCTTGTTTATTCAACTTTCTTTGTTTTTGTTATCATTTTGTTTTGTTGATAGTCATTACTAGTTGTGCAGCTTGTACTGAGATTAGAATCTTTAACAACTGCAATTATTTTAATTTCTTGGATAAATGTTACTTGGGTGATGTAGTGAAGTTCAGACCCAAGTTGACTGGACACCTGAACAAAAGCTGTAACATGTAAGACTGCTGTATCATGAAAGGAGGTAGGTTTACAGACACCAAAATTAGCATGTAGGTTGTTTAGGAGAGAATTCTTATGTACTTGTACTGTTGTGGATTAAATCTCAGTTGCTTTGAAGTTCAATTCTTCTCGGGAAGGAATTCTAATGCATTTCTTTTATTGTTTCATGTGTTATACAATGAAAGAAAGATTCATGGTGTTTAACTGTTTCAATTTTAGATCATGATGTTTGGTTATTACCAACTGCTGGTTGTATTATGTTATCAGCTATCCTGTTGTTGTAATCAATCGTGAATGTTCTGTTTGTGCTTTATTGTCATACCTGCTATCCAGGAAGGTAAATAGAAAACTAGATATAATTTGTTCTTCTGATTATTCCCGTGTTAAGGAAACATGTGCTATATTTTTTGAAAGATGTTGGAACTTAGAAGAGCATCTTCCAAGGTTTGTTTGCAATCCACGTACATCTCCAATTTGTCTAATGCTGTTTAGTCTCATCAGCTTGAATTCATTATTTCCTTGTATTAATGTCTTCATCTAACTTGCTCACAAAAACATTTCAACCTTAAGCATGGTAAAATATAGGTTTTAGTTTTCATCCTTCAATAAGCTGTTTTCCCCATGGAGTTCTTTTTGTAATGCTTGGACAGCATTTCTGAGTCGACCATTGTTTGCTGTGGACTGTATTCCCTGCACAGCTCTATTATTATTCCACATGATTGTGATTGAACATTGACCAGTCGCTCTTGTGCTTTCAAGACCTAATTGCTTTTGAAGTACAGAGAGTGTTTGACATGGTGTTTGTTTTAAAATAAGGGAGGTGAGGTTTAACAAAATAATAGCATCTCATTGTTATGATCAGTTAATGGGAATTACCCAACCAGGTGTATTTAGAGAAAGAGTAACAACTAAAGCATGACACAGGCATGCGCCTGATGAGTGAAGGTGGAAAGAAGGGCAAGGGTGCCTGGACTTTAAATCTTAAGCACAAGCCATTGGCTAGATAGGTCAGCACAGTAGCATGTCATTTGGTTGTACTGGGTGAAGGTTTGAGCTGATGAGTTCTAGTTAAGTGATGGATTGATGGGGTGGAGCTATTTTCTGGAATCAAAGACCCTGTTGCTATTAGGATCAGTTTCAAAGACTGTGCATTGTATTTAAAGTGATTTTCTCTTTTACTTGTACTATTCTTGCCCTGTTTTTGTTCTCTGGTCTTGTCTTGTCTGCATCGATGTAGAAGTTCGTTTAACTTTTGGAGAATGTACACCATACGGTATCACAATTATTTGCGGCACAAGGTCACAACAATTCTTTGGGGACACAATTTCAAATTTTAATTTTATATATGTGGTTATTGTAGGGTCAGGTTAGACTGGAATTGCAAAGTATATTTGTTGGTGGGGCTAAATGGTTATCTACAGCTTATGAATGTCTACAAGAAAGTCTTAACCTTTATTCACATCTCCAGTAGCTTTGATCACTGCCTCTTCTTGTTCTTGTTCATATAAATCCCTCTCAATCCTTGCAGTTGTCTTCTAGTAACATTTTTGCTTATACAGCTTTTTGTTGATTAATTTCTGATGCCAAAACTCATTGATGGGAAATCAAATTTCTAGAAATGTTACATACGCTGGTTTTTTCACTGCAGGTTCTGATTATTTGCCTTGTACATTCAGTTGGTTTTGCAATATTGGTATTATTATGCTCTATTTGATAGTACTCTTTTTTTGAGCATTGCTCTCTTAGATACTTGGATCGTGTGCTTTCTTTCATATTTACTAAATCCAGCTATAACACTTTGAACAACTACAAGTTGCTTGCTTTCTTTCATATGATCCAGTAAATCAAGTGAAAAGTTTTGGTTGATGCTTGGTCGACATGAGCAAACTTATATTGATGTGGGTCTATGTTGTCGAGATATATGCATCTGATAGTTTCTAATGGCTCGTGATGCATTCTCACTTATTTAGATGCTTTGCCTAGTTTTAGTCCTTTGGTGTTTGAGAAAATTGCTACCTTGATGCGCGTCTTGAAATTTCCCTGTTGGAACTTGGAATTGGTCTTGTGGACTTTAATGGATTTGCGTAAAAGGAATTTATTTAGCTGCCGTCAAAGTTTGCAAGTCAAAGAAGTGGAATTGCTTGGCAGGAAACATGATGAAAAACTGAAATGTAAAATATGGTTGACTTTAGAGGAGAGTGCCTGTTTTCCCCTTCATTGAAAGAATACTGCCGCATTCATGTCATCATGCTATTCAAGTACTGAATGCTTTTGTTCGAGCCGACACCAGGCAATCGGTCATGGAACTGAGCCAGCATCGGTCTCTACCTGAGCCAGCATGACATCATTACAGTCATGGGTTTTATATTTTTCCTCTGACCTAATTGAGCTAATCTTGAGTCATGGGGTCTCCTAATTGGAAGTTGTTAATCATATGTTTGAGAGTGATGCATGCACTCTTCCAAATCTTTAGTCATGTTCTTATAGTCACTGATCAAGGACATTACAGTCCATTCCTAGTTCTCAAATTGATACCCAACATTATATGTTATAATGAAAGGGAAAATGAAAGGGAAAATTAAAAATATTCCTACCCTAACATGTCCTCTCAATTGTCTCCGTCATCAGCACATAATGATCGCCACCATCAGTGAAAAAACATTTAATATCCAACACCACTACTAAGATTCTCTACGATATTATTGTCAAACCTTGCAATCTAGATGATGATAATAGGATAATTCAATAAAAATTAAAATAAGAAAAATAATAAACATTAATTTAAAAAAGAATCAAAATATTAATTTTAAAAAGAACAAAAATTCAAAAGATGGAACCAAAAAATAATTAAAATTTCTTTAAAGAAAGCGACCCCATAAAAAGGGTCAAGCCAGTTTAGATCAACTTGATAGAAAAAAAATGAAGAAATTACAAATTTTCTTTTTAAAAAAAATATCTAATGATGAAATAAAAAAAAATGATGTCAACTCGTGTTAAATTTCAAACTCGTGACCCGAGTCGTTAGGCCAAAAGAACCTTATCTAAAAAAATCACAAAGCTCAATTCACAGTCAATCAAATATTGAAGGATGAAATTAGATTTTTTTTTCAATTATACAAAAGGACCCAAGATTAAAAAATAGCAATTAAAAGAATGAGGATCAAAATTGAAATAAAAAATAAATTAGAGGATAATAATAATTTTTTAATTGAATGGTGAAATTGAAAAGAAAAATCAATTTAACAAAAGGACAAAAAAATCAAAAGAATGAGGATCAAATTAGAAAAAAATGACATCATAAATTGAAATTGAATGATGAAATTGAAAACAAGTTAAAATTTTATAAAAGGGTCAAGAACAAAAATTAAAAATAAAAAAAAATAAGGACCAAATTGGAAAAAATAGCATATCACAAATTGAGATTGAATGATGAAATTGAAAACCAATCAAAATTTTACAAAAGGGTCAAGAACAAAAACTAGAAATCAAAAGAACAAGGACCACAATTGAAATATAAATAAATAAGAGGACAACTCTAAAATTTTGAATGATCGGTTAGAATGTTGAGGGGGAAGAGAGAGGAAAACGAGAAAAAAAAGAAAGAAAGCATAGCTGGCGACAAATTGCCCCAACATCAACACTATGCACTGCCCCAATAGGAAGAGACATCATGAAGATTCCAACGACACGTCTGGAGGAAGTTTTTGACAGCCAGAAGATGCCACACATGCCAACCACTTTTTGACGAGAATTTCATAATCACAACAAGATTGACATTGAATCCTAGAAAGCTGAAACAAGTATGATAAGAGTGTGACACAATGAAAACTTGTCCAAAGGCACTAGCTTTATTGGAATAAGAACCCTATCCTACAAATAACAATTCACGAATGAGAAGTATAAGGAAGACGTCACGAAGCCAATTAATTTTTGATAAGTCAATTTAGTTCGTTAAAGAACCAAAGAATGTCAGAATCTCTTTCACACACGCTAAATAAATTTGGTAGCAATAGTATTATCAAGTCTGAATATTTTGTCCTTACAAAGAGTATTTATACTTTTAAAAATAAAAACCCTAATGATCTACTTTTGTGGGCTAAATTGACGCACTTATAAAATTGATCCAAAACCTCTACTAAGAAACCCAGAAGTATAGATCCGAACAAGCCTTGGACTATAGCTGAAAACTAATTAATAAATTAAGCCCAAACAATAAATTAAGCCCAAACAAACCTTGAGCATTAGCTTATAAAACGAACCCAAAAACATAATTTAAGAAAGAAAAACTAAGTGTTAAAAATTCTCTCTAATCTTCTGTAACTTAAAGAGAACCAAAATAAATAAAAGACAACTAAAACTAAAGTATTTATAGAGCCCCTAACTGCTACACATATCCTAAGAAAGAAAGGACTCAAATTCTTCGATGAATCAAAATCACATCAGAAACACTTATAGCTCAAGCCCATGCATAAGTATAGGGCGTAAATAAGACTCATATAATCTTTTTTTGTTGTTCAAAATTTACCCATTATAGGTTTGGACTAATAGGGCTGAAAATAACCAAGAAAAAACAACTTTGTCGGTAAATTTATCAAAACAGTAACAATAAGTTTGACTAATTTAAATAATATGTTTATGAAATTCAATTGACTTCAAAGTTTAGCACAATATAGTTTCATGTGTCTAGTATCTGCCTGTAAAATTCTAGCTCGATTCAATGTACGGTATGAGAGATATGTCAAATCTCGTAAAATTAATAAACAAATATTTTAAGACAAAATTCAGACATAACTTGGTTCATATTACTTTTAATTTTTAAAATATATTTTATATTTATTAAAATATCAAATTACACCCAATCAACTTGACTATATCCAATTTAATATTTTTTTTTGAAAGAACAAGACTGTTATTATCTTGTTTCAGTGAACAGTAATTCCTTTTACAGCGAAAAATACATTTCACAGGGGAGTTAACTTTTATTAATTATCTGTACATTTATGTGTGCACGAATAACGAACAAAAGCAGTAGGAATAAATTGGAAAAGTATAAATATATATATACCAATAATCCTCACTTTGCACCATCCACTGAAGTACCTATCCACAAATTGGAAATAGAAGCTACAAACCTTCTTTTCGCCAATTAAATTAGGGCTATAGTGGGGTTAAATCGACGGGGTCCATTAGAGATAGACATATTGCATCAACAAATCAAACCTATAGATGATATCCTATTTTTGCTAGCCTTTTGTTCCATTACTTTACTCCTTCATTGACTTTAAGGCCTTTGCTTCCTTTTTGAAGTTAATTATAACTTATTCTTTATAATTTAATAGCATTAATTAATTAATCCTCATTTTTTAAAACTATATATTTAATTTTTATATTTTGAATTTTATATTTTATCACTTTCAATTTCATTAATACAATACAAAAGACTTGTTATTCATTTAGGTGATATTTGAAAACGCGGCCTGAATAGACGTCTCACAAGAAATAAAAAATTTATTTTTGTTTATTTTTATATAGTTTTAATTTGTTGATGTAAAAAATAATTTTTTAAAAATAAAAAAATATTTTCATAAAAATATTATTTTGATATATTTTCGAGCGAAAAACACTTTTAAAAACAACCACTATCACACATAGTTATCAGACCCGGCCCGGAGGTTGACCCGGCCAAGGGACCGGGTCCCGGGTTTTATGGGTCAACCCGGAGAAATTAAAAAAAATTACAAATTTAATATTTCATACGAAAAAATTAAAAAAAAATCAATGTGAATATATGCTATATTGTAAATAATAAAGTTTTAAAAAATATTTTAAAAAGTTTTTTATCACACATTGAAAAGATACTATGTTATGCTTTTAAGTTGAAGTATTTAAACCAAAAATTTTTTTATTCCACATTGAAAAAACATAATTTTTTTCTTCTGAATATAGAGTATATTTATGTAAGGGTTTCAAATTACACATTGAAAAGATACTATGTTATTTTTTTAAGTTGAAGTATTTAAACAAAAAAAATTTTATTTTATATTTAAAAAACATAATTTTTTTATATTAAAATTATGAAAAAACTCTTCTGTTTTAATTTATTTCTTATTATTATAAACTGTAAAATAAACTTTATGCATTTATAATTTTTTTGAATAAAAAAACTAAAATAATTATTTTAATGGATTGAAATAAAAACATAGCTTAGAGTCTTAAGACAATTACTGTCTCTTCAATCTTCACTCCCTGTCTCTTCAAGTCTCTTTAATCTTCACCCCCCCTCTCTCCATCTGAAAGGAAAAAAAATCGCTCTCTCCATCAGATCTCATCTTCACTAGCAATCGCCATGTCCTCAGCAACCACTGCTCGATCATTTCCTCTCCTCGCCTTCATTTCCCTCTTTCTTCTCTCTCCCGCTCTTCCCCTGAGTCAGTAATAACTTGCAGAGCTCGTTATTTAAGTTTTATGTGTTTTGTTCCCGAGTTTGACTCAAATCTGTTAGTTTTTGCGGGATTAAAATGTTAGATTGATTGGTGTTTATGGATCGAGTTTTGATTTCACAAATGACAGTTTATGCATTACAAACACCGGGTCTCGTCCGGGTTTTCCCGGGTCTCTCGGGTCATGGGTCAACCCGCCGGGTCTTGCTGGTTTTTTGCATTTACCGGTCTTTCTCCTAACCCGAACCGGTCCAGCCACCGGGTCGACCCACCGGGCCGGTCCGGGTTTAATAACTATGCTATCAAATCTCAAATACTATATTAGTTCGTGTGACAAAATAGATAACATGTAGTTGACAATCATATCCCCTATACTATAAACCTAAAGAAACAACAAGTTATTTTTCAAAGCAATTCATGGCAAATTAAAATTTGTTTTTTGAGACCCAAATTGAATCCCAGGAAATAGAAGGGTTGGGTATAAATTTGTGTGATCCTCTCAAATAAAGCCTCCACGTCTACAATGTCTCTCGAAGACATTTTATCAAACAATTGAATCACATGGTCCAAACAAGTACATTGCTACACAAATCCATTAATACATTTGCATCAAAAACAAGTTTTTCATAAGGAAATAAGACAATTCTAACCACTAAAAAAATACTAAATATGATTGTAATTTGTTAGGAATTTTGTTTAAGGTTAATTACGATCTTGTTCTTTCAAGGTGTAGTTAGAATCATTTTATCGAGATCTTTTTAATGGTATCGAGTATATCGAAAACATAATCCTAGTATATCCTCGGTGATCCATTTTTTTTTGTTTTTATTTTTTCTTTTCCATTTCTCTCTCACACAATTATCTTCTCTTTCTTTCTTAACCATTGGATGTTTAATCCCACCTTTTGACTATTGGATTTTCATAAAAATATTTGATTGATTTTTGTTGAGGCTAATTAATTTGCAAAAGAAAAATGTTTTGAAATATTCATTAAACAACCACTATTTCCAATAATGGTTATGTAAAAAAAAATATTTTAAGACGCGACCGATATTTCAAATAACGATTGTGTATAAAAATATATTATGAAATGTTGTTTTATTCATACCATGTTATTTTTTAAATATATTTTTAGCCCGTGTTATTTTTTAAAAAATTTAGTCAATTACGTTATTTTTTCAAAGAAAAAAAAACCCACTAGTTTTCTCACAAAAAGAACCGGTGAATAACTAAAGAAAACACCTAAACTGAGGCAAAGATATTCTCCGGTGAGCCCCACCCGGCCACCCCCACCTAACAATTCCTTCTCTAGAACTGGGCTTATAGCTCCCACGGTTATCTAAACTTGTTTTTTCTTTGTTTCTTTATTAGCCAAGTTGGCAACTTGCAACCTCGCTAAACTCGCCTTTCCCCCACCATGCTGCGAGTGTATTTGGCAGTGTGGTTGTGGGTATTTTTCAAATAATTTTTCGTGTCAAAATACATGTCAATGATATTTTTTTATTTTTTAAAAATTATTTTTGACATCAGTACATCAAAACGATTCAAAACGTACAAACCATATTAAATTTTAATAAAAAAAAAAAATTTCAAAATTTTTGGAAACGCCGCCGCAGCCGCGTTCCCAATCGTAGCCTAGATGCAGGCCGCTTTCTCAAGACGTTCCTGTCATCAGGATAGTGCTCTTCACGTCACCACCAATTAGTGAGTGACCTTCGAGTTATCATATCCTTTCAAATACTGATATATTCACACATACATAGCCACATTATAGGAAAAATAAGGGAGATGATGTATTTGCTTACTATTTCTTACGTCTGACCTTCTCTGGGAAATAACCATTCAAGAAAGCAGCATCATTGCCTCAACTATTTTATTCAATCCCAATGAAGATCATGACGTTGCAATCAGCTTTTTAAAATTCAATCAATCACTTCACAATTCCATTTCTACTGCAGGAAAACATGGATCTTGTTCTTCGAAAAACCTGATTATTGATTCTGAAAATCTTCTGGTAGCAGGCCGAATTGCGATGTATCACTTCTCAACCTGATCATTATGATTGTTTTGTGGATACTCCGATTTTTCTTTTTTGTTTGTTTGTGCTACTTGGGTGCGTCAAAAATCGAGCTAGTGGAAATTAAATCTTTGTATCTTGGACAAAAACAAAGAGAAACGTTAATACGGACATGTGCAATCAGTATCATGCATTCAAATTCCTCGCAGAAATAATGAAAGTTCTTGTCCATATCATATGGGCTGACAGAGTCTGTTGGTGCATGTGACCATATATTGGCACACATGCGTTATACACAGAGAGTGCCATTAGTCTCTGTTGGTGTTAGGATAATAAACTTTTATAGAAGAAATATTATTTATATATAATGTTTAGTGCATGATGTAATCAGATCAATGCACGAATTTCTTCTTTTTTTTAAAAAAAAAAAAGTGATTCAAGCATTTTTTTTTATTGTAAATTTTATATCAACGGGAGTAATAGAATTTTTATTAATGACTCGTCCCTTTTAATATACAATAATGCAATAACAGGCATGTCATTTGACTTAAACGCAACTTTACATAAAACTCAAAAAAATATTAAGTGAAGATAATTTTTTAAATTTTTTTTTCACTTGAGTTATAATAATATTTTGTGAAATCATTGATAAAAGTAATAAAATAGTTTTTACTACTTATAATTTACATAAATTTTAAATTATAAATATTAGTGTGAATTAAATCTAGAGGCTTACTCATTCTCTCTATGAAATAGAAAAGTGTCTAAGTCAATTTGGATTATACATAAATTTTACATTTATGGCTTTGATGAATATGAAATTAAAGGGTAAACCCAAATTACTAATCCTTTTGAATGTTTAATAATTAACATGACCGAAACAACAATGTCATAGATCAGAAGACTCAACCATATAAATAAATAAAAAAGCCTTATCAATATTTTTGTTTTTGGGTATAAAAATCATAACATTGAGCTTAAATAATCTATCATATAAATATTCTTTTCCCACAAACATCCCACTCTTTGTGAGGGTAAACATACTAGATTCAAAAACAAACCTCAGCCCATTTTCACTCAACAACAAACGAGAAACTAAATTCTCTTGATGAGGGTAAGCATGAACCATATTATTCAGAGTGCTTTTTTATAGAAGTTATTTTTAACACCACCTGTCTATGATCTAAGATCTTGCACATAAAAAAGTTCTTGAATAGTTGTTGTCCAACATCAACAACTATATACTCAGAAAAACTTGTTTTATCATAACATATACCGTGATAGGGAATGTCATCATAAAAAATATAAGCTCCACCATATTTGCCTTAGTTGTTAGATACTGGACTATAGTTTGCTTTTTAGAATCTCGATCTTTTTATGCTTATGATTTTTGAAGTCTTTCCATTAATGTATTAGCTTTTTAATTATTATTTATACTTGAAAGGACTCACTTAACACCATTTTTTTTGTTTACTAATCATCTGCTCACTTTACACCATTACTTTTGAAACAACTGAACCATTTATAAACAAAAGCTAATTAGGAAGGGAAAAACATTGCTCGATGTGGGAGGATTTACTATTCACTGGAACAATATAATAACCGATTTACCATTCTAATAAAAAAATGATGAGTTAGCTATCAAGGGTAGTACGATCTTTTATAAAGTCTATTAGTTATTGTCAGATTGATTACAAGTAGGTCTTCTTGTATTATAAAAGCACAATGAAATGTCTAAATTACCCTTAAAAGAAAAGCTTATTTAACTACTGTACATGAGGTTTTTTGTATTTTCATCATAGATTTTTAGTGGGAAATTTGGTATTTTTATAAATATAAAATATAATTTAAAAATAAAAGTTGGATGGCTTGTGCAACGTATACGCTAGCAAGGGTCGGGCACTCGCGGTCTTTTGATGACTTGTATGACATCTCTCGATGTCCAAATGACAGCTTTTATGATGGTGTTGGAACCATCAATACATATCTATTTGCATAGGGCGGCAAGTGTCGTCATTTATGTGACAGTGTGTCACTGACAGACTTTTCTTTCTTCTTTTCTCTCTCCTTCCCCTTAAAATTCATGATGTCCATTCAAAATCTTAGAGTTGTCCTCTCATTTACTAATATTTTAACTTTGATCCTCATTGTTTTGATTTCTAATTTTGCTCTTAGCGTTTTTTTTTAAATTTTGATTTGTTTTCAATTTCATCATTGAACCCATAATCATGATTTGTCTCAAATTTAGTCATCATTCTTTTGATTTTAATTTTTAATTTTGGATCCTTTTATGAATTTGTTTTTCTTTTCAATTTCCCTCTTTAATTCAAAATTCTAGGTTGTACTTTTTTTTTTAATTTCATTATTCGACATTTGATTTGTTAGGAATTGGGTTTCATGATTTTTTTAAATGAACTATTTTTAATTTAGTGAATCAGGTCATAAGTTTTAAAAGTTAACACATACTGACATTATTTTTTTCACTTATTTTTTTTTCAATTTCATCATTCAGCATTGTTTATTTTGAAAAATGGACTTCGTAATTTCTTCCCTTTTGACAAATATTCCTTTTCTTTTGGTCATCATTATCAGTTTTTCTTTTCAAATTCGATTTATTTACTGTCATTGTTTTTTTTCTATCATATAATTAAATGAAACTATTTGATTGGATTCAGTAGGGGCTATGTCTCGAGTCATTATTTTTCTTTTTTACTTTTTAAAAATATGTTAACATTATCTAAATATAATTTTTTTTTATATTTAAAAAAAAATTAGAATGATGCACAGAAAAGCGCACGCCACCAATATGCTCATGTGTGTGTAGCAAATAGATTATTGCAGGGGGGAACAAGTTAATGCCCTTTGGCATTCGGCCAGAGTTTAAAAAACCACCTACCATGTCAAAAATCTCTTCGCCAACCTAGATGCCATGCCTTTTTGTAGAAGGCAAAATTAAACCCGTCCGAACCAGGGGCAGGGGCCTTTGATCCATCACAACTCCACACAGCATCTATGCCTTTTTCCAAAGTAACCTCATTTTATAATTCCATTGCAGACCAGCTATCAGGCCTCATGAAGCCATCTGAACCGATATTAGGCCTATTCCATCGGTTATTACTAAACAGATTTGAGTAATAACCGACGACTTTGGCTTTAATCTCTGCTGGCTGAGTGAGAACAACTTCATCTCCGCGGTTCCTGACAATGGAGTTTTGCCCGCCTCTAAATGAAATTAACAGGTTAAAAAAGGATGTGTTTCTGTCTCTTAATAGGCACCTATTAACTCTTTTTTTTTTCTTTTTTTTTTGCCTCCATAACGACTAAAGCTTCATGGATACAGACCATAGGTTGGAATTGGCTTGCCGATAGGGATCCGATTCGTCTGGAGTAATTTGGATTCCCTAATTACATCATGTTCATTAACATATATTTCGGCTTCCTTCAGCTGAGTATTTAGGTTCCTGAGAATACTTGAACATTTTAACCACTCTGAATCCTTCAGGTTCCATACTACAACAAATCACCCTCATGTTCTGCAAAATCTCGTGAAAGTTAAAACGAAACCACCAGCTGAAACCGAGATGCGTTTTTCACCAAGAATACATGAAATTGCACCAAAATAATAGGGCAATGGTCAGATAACCCTATCAGCAGTGCTATCAACTTATGTAAAGTGAAAAGTATCAGCCATTCAGGACTGCCATATTTTTTAATCTATTCTGCTCATCGAATCGAAGCGGCAATCGAGACCAAGCGCCAAGCTGGCATTCGCTTTTAAGGGAAAATTACCTTTGTTGAGGTGTCAAATTAGGGTGTGTTTCTTTAAGAGGTGCGCAAAAAACATGTATTATATGCTTTTCATGGCGCACCTCATAAATAAAACTCTCACACCCCGTGAAAAAAATATGTATTACATGCTTTTATAGAGGTGTGCCGTGCCGCACACCTCACAAATAAACACTCTATAAGGAATTCTAACATAAATAATTTTTTTAGTTAATTTTATTTTTATCATATTTATTTTTTTATTTTGTATTATTTTGTTTTTTTTTGTTTTTTTATTTGAAGAATTTTTTTTTATTTTCTGTATTATTAAGATTTTCTAGTTTTTTCCTTTTGTTTTCTATATAAAAAATTGTAATAGTTTTTTGGCATGTGAGAGTTAGATGGATGGAAATTAAATATTTTTGATGTCTCTCTATAATTATGGTATTCTTGATTTTTGAGGGTTTTGACTTGTAACAAATCTTGTCATCCGTTGTTTCTGTCCATGTTAGTTGGCAAGGCAGTTTTGCTTCAATTAATATTAGAGCTCAATGATTTTTAATAGTTTTTGTTGGAGGTTGTAAAAAACGTGTATTAGAGCTCAATGATTCTTAACGATTTAATGTTGTGCGCCATTAAATAACCATGGTTAGAAGATGTCACAGAACATGACGTACTCGTGTATGAAGAGATGATGAGGTGAACCTGAGTAAAAAAATGTTTTGTAATTAGTGTGTTGTTTACGTCTATGTCAATTGTTGTTATTGAAAATTTAGATAATAAGACCCCTGATAGGTGGCCCACACCAAGATATTGTATTAGGAATCCACAATAGAACGACCTACATGAATATATTTTGTTAGGAACCCACGCTGAGATGGATCACACATAAAAAAAATTAGTGGTGGATGACAGTTTTGATTAAGGTTCAAACTCGAGGGCAAATTCTTTCCAGCCTAGAAAGAATTATACAAGAGATTTTTGAGAAAATAAATATTTTTTTTAGTTAATTTTATTTTTTCTATATTTTATTTTTCTATTATATATTATGATGTCTTTTCTAGTTTTTACTCTAAACATGATAAAGGAACTTAAATTGATTGATATGGAACCATTTAATTTGACTTCTTATGTTGCTTTACTGGAGCTAGCTATGCTTATCTGTACTTTAATACTTTAATACACAGAATTATTGAACATTATTGCCAAGTTCTATCTAACGCAGATCCTTTTGTTTCTTCCGGCGGAGGCATGCATTATATAAATATGAGAACAAATATTCTCAACTACTTTGAGAGAGATGGAATTTGCTTATTATACTCATTACTGATATATATATATATATATATATATATATATATATATATATATATATAGGACCTAATTCATGCAAGCTGTGTGGTCAATTATGTAGTGGTAAATTGATCTAGTAATTCACTAGCGATGCATACAGGAGCAAAAAATAACATTTTTTTTATATATAAATTAAAACTTTCAATGACCAAAAACATCATATTTAATTATTAGAAAGATATTTAAAAAAAAACTCAAAAAGAAAAGAAGATTGTTGATGGTAATTTTCCCAAAAAGAAATGGAACTAGCTATATCGTACGTAGCTAAATAAATAGACATAAATATAACCCCATCATGATTTAGAGTAAAAATATGCCTTCATCATGTGTAAATATGTTGCGATCTTCGAGATTAGTCTTAATATAATATTGCATATGCTGTACAATTATATTATAAGAAACTCTAAAAGATGTGATTTAATTGCAATAGAGAATTGCTCTCAAGCCTCTTACATTTCATCGTGAACTTATTATTTAAGATTTTATATTTTGATCTTCAAATATTTTTTTAAGTGATTGCATCCATTAATTTGAGGCCAAATTAAAAAAAAATTAATTCAAAATTTTTGACCAAGGAAAAGATTAGAAGGAGGACAAGAGTGGGAAAAAAAAACAGTCAAAAAGTTCATTTTGGTCTTTCTTTTACTTCATTTTTCTTATTTTTTTATCCCTGATTTGAGAAAACAGAAAGAAATTAGATAGGTTTTAGTGGTAGAATGAAAAAGTTTTAGATGACACTAATTCGGGCCATGAAAAAAGTTTATTTTGGTGTTAATGAGTTTCATTCGATGAGAAAAATTTATTTATTTTTCATTTAAATTTATATGAGGTGATAGATCTAAGTTCGAGAAGTTTTTTTAGTTGATTTTGAGTTTTGAAATGAATTTTTGGGTTATTTAAGGCCTTATTTGGGTTTATTAAGGTTTTTAAAGTGTTTTATAGATGTTTTGGGTAAACAATTAGTTGGAAAATGATATTCTAGGTCAAAAAGTTATCAACCTTGATTTTTCAACTACCATAGTGGTGAAATTTGGGGGGAAAAATGACATGTCGTCTGCATCAATAGAACAAGTGTCACTTACTTCTGTTTTTTTTCAAAAAAATTACGGACAAACACCATGTCATTTGCCTCTTAATAATAATAATAATAAAAAACTTAGTTAAGGTGGGCATACACCCTTGGCCTTTTCTTTCATTTGTTTTTTTGATACTTTTATTTTCTTCTAGCAACTTCATCCTTTATTTGCTGTTTTTTTTAATTTAATTAATTTTTTAACAATTTCATATGATTTTTTTTATATAGAATATGATTAAGTTTTTACTCATTTTATAGATAAGAATTTTTTTTATGTTACGAGACATTCTTTTTGTATAGCTTTACTTAATTTTTTTCCCTTTATTTTTATTCATTCTCTTTTCTATGTGTTTTTTTATTATAATTTTATTAAATAAAAAATTCATTCTAAGAAATAATGTTATTAAATATAATCAAATCGTTTCGAGATCAGATATCTATAACCATATATATATATATATATATATATCTCTTAACTTTTCAATTTAGTCGTTGGTTAAATATAATTTATTTTTACTTGGTTTTCATATAAAGTTATAATTTTTTTTTTTAATATGTGTAGCATTGCATAATATTTTTTTCTCTTTGATTTTACTTAATCGTTTTTATGCGTGTGTCTGTTTCTATTATCATTTAATTAAATAAAGAATTTATTCTAAGAAACAATGTTATTAGAAACAACGGGATAAAATCAAATATCTTAATTTATATTTATCTCTTAATTTTTCAAGTTCAATTTTTAGTTGTCGTAGCAATTTTTTTTTAATGTTATATTGGCACATATAATTGTTTGATTTAATAAAGAACTTATTCAATGATACAAAGTTATTAAATACAATTGGATACATGACCAGATCAAATATCTTGATTTATATTTATTTTTTTATTTTTTAATTTTAATGACTGTTTTGTTTTGCATTTATTAACACAAATAATTATTGATTTATTTAATTAAATTATTTTTAATTTTAAAAAATAAAATTATCCGAATCACAAGTAAATATATGGTCATCATTATACATTGTTGATAATACCTTACATATGTTCTTTTAATTAATACTTGTAATCCGGTCACAAGCTGAAAGCTCAACAGCCTAACATGGAAGATTAGAGAAGTTGACATAACAAGTATTAATTTGGAACAGACGCAACATAGACTGATAACATTTTTCTCAAACTCTACATAGATTATGACTGGCATAGCAATAATTGATACGCAAATGAATACCCAAATCGCAAGTCAATTACAAACCATCATTCAGTACAGCTGCAAAGACATCATCCTCTCCTTTTAAAAATGAAAAGAAAAAGGAAAGAAATCTTCAAAATCGGACTTTCCACACGTTATTATGCCTTGACTGTTATATACAGCCACTCCTGGATGATCCGGTAGTGGCCGTGCATGGGGCTTCAGTTAGTACTTGATAGGCTAGTTTGGTATTGCGGTTGCTGTTGTGGTTGTGGTTTGAAAAAAGTTGTTTTTATAAAAAGTACTTTTAGTTGAGGTTGGTTTGAAAAAATAGGTGTTTGGTTAAAACTGTGGTTGAAATTGAGGTTGAACAAAAAGTAGTTTAATATGTTTGGTTAAAAAAATACTTTTCAAATTGAGGTTATAAAATAATTAAAAAATATTTTTAATTTAAATATTGAAGATTTAACTACTATTATTACATCATGAAATAAATAATATTGATATCAAATATTTTTTATTATTCCATTAAACTATATGCAATGTCATCACATACAAAATCTATTCAACAATGATTATATTTTTCATGGTTTTTTAAGCATGCAACAACAAAAACTGAATTTTTTGTTACGTCATCAAACGATATCCTTCTAATTTTTTGAATAAAACACAATTAAAATAAAAATAAAAACTGAATTTTTTTAACTGGATCGGACCCGGCAAGAACATAATTGGAATTGCGATCAAATTTCACAAATGCTATGTTATCATGCGATATCCTTCTAATTTATGTAGTGTTATAAATAATATTAAATACTAGTTTTTCGAGTAAAACTCAATTTAAAAAAAAAAATTACAATTTCATTACGTACAAAATTCATTCGACAAGAACGATAGTTTTCATGATTTTTTGAGCGTGCAATAAAATTAGGTAAAATATTATCAGGAATAAAATTGAGATTACAATACGAGTAAATTTAATTCACCTTAAACTATTTTTTTTAACAAACAAAAAAAAATATTGTTCACGTTCACGTGAATAGTGCGAGTGAAATCAATTAATTACACTGGTTTTTTTTAAAAAAACAAATTTCATGTGAAACAATACGAGTGAATTAATTTAATTCACTTGCATTGTTTTTCAGAATTAAAAAAAAAATACTGTTCACGTTAATACGTGAACAGTGTTACAGTGGAGCATGGCTCCATTGTTGGTGTTAATGTTTAGACGAGAAGCAGCAAAATGCTGCTTCTCAAAAACCTGTGGCACACCATAGTTATCAGTGGGTCCCATAACAAAAAAAACTGCTCTTTTAATTTTACCAAACACTAAAAATTGTGGTTGCGGGTGAACCTCACCCGCAACCACAATAACAAACACCCACTAAGTGTGTGTTTGGTATTGCGGTAGTGGTTGTGGTTGTGGTTTGAAAAAAGTAGTTTTATAAAAAGTACTTTTAATTGAGGTTGGTTTGAAAAAATAGGTGTTTGGTTAAAACTGTGGTTGAAATTGAGGTTGAAAAAAAGTAGTTTAATGTGTTTGGGTAAGAATGCTTTTGAAATTGAGGTTATAAAATAATTTTTAAAAATATATATTAATATTGATAGTTTTAAATTTAAATATTATAGAATTAATTACTCATATTACATTATGAAATAAATAATACTTTATATAAAATATTTTTTATTATTCCATTAAACTATTTAATAATACAATTAAATAAAATATTATCATGTATAAAATTGATATTACAGTGCGAGTAAATTTAATTTATTTTATACTAGTTTTTCGGTAAAAATATATTGTTCATATCACATTGCAAATAAATTTAATTCACTCTAAACTATTTTTTTAAAAAAATATTAATAAAATTAATACATTAAAAAAAAAAAAAAGTTTTAACAGTGCACGTGAACAGTGTACCATGTACACTGTGCCTGTTAATTGCACTGTTCAGTGAACAGTGCAATTAGCTTGCACAGTGAATGGAAATCATGATTTTCCTGCTTTTCATTTTTAACGTTTCAGCCGCAAAAAAACACGTGGGACCCAGACACAGTAAATCAAGTTTTTTCATTACCAAACGGCTGCGAACTGCGTTTTAATTAAAACGCAGCCGCAGCCGCGTAAACAAATGGACCCTAAATAATTTATAGGGCAATCAGTCTTTGGTAAAAAAAAAAAAAAAAGAGGCATAGCTGAAAATGGAATAGCGGTGGCCGGAAGTAAGGAACTTACTAGAACTGGGCTCGAGGTCGAGGTTACTTTACCGGATCTATGACTTCTGGCGACTTTGAATGAATATGAGTGCAGTCTTGAATATACATAGATTCTTCCCATCTAGAAAATCCAATCCTGCCATAACAGGTGGTCAGTCTCTCTCCACCGTATGGATAGAATGGACCATCCCCGTGACTAAACTGTATTACCTTCCAACGAGGTCCAAAATGCTGTTGCTAGGTGATGGATCAGGGTAATTAGATTTTTCATTGTAGGTCTAGATACAAATTAATATGGATTCCTGCATTTAAATTATCTTCTTTTTTTTGTTTAGAAAAAAATGAAAGCAAACAATGGTATTTTAATCTTTTCAAATGGTTTAGTGATCATTTAAAATATATGTTTGTTTTTTTTAAAACCAAACAATAAAATTACTTATTTACAGCTAACATCAAAAGATTTAGGAATATTGACAAAGTGTATGCATGTTATTTTCACTTATTTAAATACATTAAAAAGATATTTTTATTCTTAAAAAAATAAAAAAAAAAATTATGCGTTTAAAGAGTCTTTTTGTCCTTTCACCTAGTTTTTTGTAATTTCTAGAAATATAAAAGACATTTTAGTATTTTTAATTTGGATAGTTAATTTTTTATTCAAAAAAAATGTTGTCCCGTGCTTATTACGCTGTCAGCGTATGGGTGGCGTTCATGCTTTTTGGATGGTGTATACGACACTACCCAATAGCCAAACTTGCATTTTCACTGTGTTGTTGGAAACACCACCATGTTCTTTTCATATTGGTGTGACACGTGCAGTAATAGACAGTTTATAGCTGGTAGTTATTTTTTCTCTCCCATTCTTTTCTCAATCTTCCAAACAAAGTACATTATGTTTTTTATTTCTTATTTTTTCTCTTGGTCATTTTATAAAAGTTTTTTATGTTTTCAATTTAGTCTCTAAATTACAATTTATTATGTATTATTTTTTACAATTAAGTCCTTATTCTTTTGAATTGTGATTTGTTTCCTTAGGTTTTTTGTTAAAGTTTTATTGGTTTTCAATTTTATACTTCAATCAAAGTTTATGTTGTTTTATTTTTTTTCAATTTAGCTCTTATTCTTTCGATCTTTTTTTTTGTTAAAGTTTTTTTATTTTCAATTTAATCTTTCAATTGAAACTTTTTGTAAGCCCTTTAATTTATTTTTTATTTTGATTTTCACCCTCATTCTTTTAATTATAATTTTTTTTTTGTTTTGAATCCTTTTGTGTAATTGATTTTTTTTTCTGGTTCCATCCTTTGACGTTTAATTTGTTGGGGATTGAGCTTCATAATTTTTCTATATGTGGTGCTTTTGATCCAATGACACGGGTTGTGAGTTTGAAAAGTTAATGCGGTTGGACAATCTTTTTTTTTGCTCATTTTCTTTTATGATTTTATCATTCTACATTATTTTTTAATTTTTTTTTCTATGGTTATCTTCAATTTGTTTTCTATCAATTTATCTCAATCTCATGACCTAAGGCATGAGTTTGCAGGCTTTTTTTGAATAGAAGTTTTTTTAAAAAAAATTGTTCTTTTTTTAATTTTTTATATAGATGGACTTAATTTTTTTTAAAAATATTTATCTTGAAATAATATTTCTAAGATGTTTTGACTTGCATAATATTTTTTTTCCTTTTATTTATTCAATCAATTTTATATGTATTTTTATTTATTTTATTTTTTTATTAATTTTGATACATAAATTTAGTAGACACAACCAGATAAATATCTTGATCTATACTCACCTTTTAATTTTTCCAATATCTTTTTTAGTTATTATTAATGATTTTTTATTTATTTATTTATATAAATAATTATCAATTTATACAATTAGATTTTTTCATAAATTTTTTTATTTACATTTTACATCTTTTTATGTAAAAAAAATATATTAAAATAGCTTGCATACCTTATTTTTTTAAAAAAATAATTTATAAATCGTGGCGGAAAGCGGTTCAACTAGCTAATTAATATATATATATATATATATATATATATATATATATATATATATATATATATATATATATATATTGTTACTTGTAGAATAAGATTCCATTCTTACTAAGCAAGTAACTAGGAAACAGTAAATATTCTATATATCTCAACAGGAGAGAGAGAGAGAGAGAGAGGGAGGGAGGGAGATCAGCGTCTGCGAACCATATATATCATAATCATATACGATTTGGGTGGAAATACGTATTGAAAAGTTTAGGGAGTGATTAATTAAGACATTCATTCTCGAGAAAGAATTTTAGAAAGTGGTTTTAATTGTTTTTTAAAATATTTTTTATTTGAAAATATATTAAAATAATATTTTTTTATTTTTTAAAAAATATTTTTAGTATTATTATATTAAAATAATTTGAAAATATCAAAAAAATATTAATTTAAAATAAAGAAAAAAATAAAAAAAATTTAAATTTTTTTTAAAATGTTTTTGAAATGTAAAAGTTAAAAAAAAATATTATTTATAATATACTGTGAATAGATTGAAAGGTGAGAGAAAAAGGCTCCACTTTCACAACTGGATTCTCATACTGAAACGACAGGTCAAAAGCATTAGATTCTATCAAGACCACGAAGAAAAATGAATCCATACGGTCCCAAGGTGACGCGACGTTCGGTGTAGCAGTGTGCTTTGCTTTTCCGTTCCCTCTGTTCAAATTCATAGCTACCTAGGTTACTTTTAACTCATGCACAGCAATTCATATTCTAAATTATTTTCTGTTTTGTTAGGAAAGGCTGATATATCTTGTTTCTGTTTAAAAAATAGATGGAACAATTATTGTATCAATAATAATTTTTTATTTTGATTGTTCGATAATGAGAAATTTCTTGATATTTTTTTTTATTCTAGGTTAAATTTTTTAGGACAATCAGAGTTTAAAAATGCCTTACAAGAATACTGATGGTTGAACAAAAATACAAATCAGAGTTTAAAAATGCTTTACGAGAATATTAACGGTTGAACAAAAACATACAAAATAAAACATGGACTCATTAATGATATTTTTATAATTTTGTTCATAAAGATCATTTTATTGAGTTATTTTTTTAGATCAATTTTTTTTTAAATTTCATCATTCAACGATATAAACATTGAGAATTAAGTTTTATAATTTATTTTAATTTGCTTTATTTAGGATTATCAAGATGTTATGAGTTTGAAAAGTTAATATAGGTTAACTCGAGTTGCTCTAATATATTGTCATCTCAATATTTTTTTTAAAATTATTATCTTTTATTTTTTTATCAAACTATATTTTTACTAGTTGTCCAATTTATCTTTAAATTCATCAAGCATACGAGGTCATAACAATTCAATTCTAATTTTGTTTTATTTAAATTAAAATTATATTTGTTTACTGACTATATATAAATATATAATACAGTTCCGAAACGCTAAAATATTCTAAAATTAAAATATATCGTTTAAAATGAAAAAACAAAACACCTCCGGAATGAAAACTAATTCGCCCTTCTTATCTTTCATTTCATGTATATTTGATCTTTCTCATTAATTCTTATGTAGTCCAAATTTAATTTAACCAAAATGTACGACAGCCGAAACTAGCAAGAATTACGGTAAAGGACAGAACTAAAGAATGACAAACAGACCAGGAAAACACAAATTCCTTAATTTTCACAAATTTTCGAAGCTACCAAAACTGAAAATCTCTGTACAATTGCATTGACTCCAATGCCCTTACCTTCATCTTCGACGAAATCCAACAAAGCGTTTTGATCGCATTGGTAGAAAGAAAACCAAAACAGCATAATCCCAATGGAAAATTCAAGTGGCATCAATAGTCAATCTTTTCCAACAAAATGGCATTTTCATTTTTCCCCAAATACACCAACTGCCCAAAATAAGAAAGGAGAGATAACATACTAATTACAATACTTGATATATATATATATATATAAAGGACTTCTTCTGTTTGGTGAATCTTTGCCTCTTTGGGTTTTGTTTGTTTTTTCTTTCGGGTTACTTATTTACCGTCACCGTCTCGAACCAAGCTTTCAGCAACAGACGCAAGTTTTTGGAGATTCAGCTTGACAACAGTATCAGCAAACAGCCGTGCTTCTTCCTCGGTATTCCCTTCAGGTACGTCAACGACATAGGATTCTAAAACAACGGTCCGGATCTTCCCTTCACGTTCGAACCCATGCACTGTCGTCACCGACCTGTAGTTCCTCAACCTATGTTCTCCCCCAATAATACTAAACCCCGTGAGCTGCTGTTCATCATCCAATATATCAAGCCTCTCCGTGCTTGTTGCTGCAGGCAAGCCAGAGATCACGTTCACGTCTCGTGTGGATCCGACGGTCATTGTGAATCCTGGACCCACGCTGCAGCTCTTGATGAAGTGCTTGTAGGTCTGTGGCTTGTCAAAACGGCGGACAATAGACCAGACGGTGTCGTTAGGAGCGCTTATGAGTTGGGCTAGAAGAGAGGAGCATTGACCTGCGCTGATTCTGTAGGTGTGGAACTCGGTTATGAGAGGGGCTAACTCTTCGGATTCGGACTGAGTTAAACCTGATGGGATGGTGATGTGGTGGGTAGTGGAGGCAATTGATTCTTGTTGTTCTGGGTCTGTCATGTCTTTTGATTTTTGAGACATAAGAGTTCGAGTCCTTGAAAGAATAAGAAGGAAAGATGGTGAGCGGGTTTTTATATATATATATTTTTTTTTTTGAAGGGAGGGGGGTTTTGATCAAGCAGGTGGGATGGAACTAAATGGGTTTCATGTTAGTTGCTTGACACATCAACCTGGCTAAGCTCCAAAGCCGACCTGCTTATTATTTTTTTATGCTGATTTTTGCTGCATTATTCTGGTTTCTTTGTGATGGATCTGTAGGATTTCGTTTTGTTAATTTTAATTATTATGCAGAAAATAAATACTATAGAGTTTGCTGTGCACATAGACACATAAAAAACTGTTCACTGTGATAGTAAAATTACGCTTTTATTCTTTGAAGAAAATTTCATTTGCCCTGGTTTTGAGAGTGATTTGATTTTTTTCAAAGGATTTGATCTTTTTCAAAGGTTAGTCAATAAAGATTTGTAAGGGGTTATTTTTATCTTTTTATGAACAATAAAAATACTTACCCCCAGTAAAAACAATTGAGCAGTTGGCTTGGATTTAGAAAAAAAAAAGCCAAGATTTCAGGGGTGATTTTATCTTTTTTATATAAATTATTTTTTATTATTACATAAATATAAATGTTTTTAGACTTTCTGCTCTTACTAATTAATATTTTAATAAAAAAGATGAAGGAACGTAGATATCACGTGATGGTGTGTGGGAGGCGTTTGTACTTTTTAGGTAGCGTGTACAGTGTGTACTGATAGCCAAATTTATTATTCCTCTTGAAACGACGTGTAATAATAATTGATGAGCGGTTTGTTGCTGATAATAATTTCTTTTTTTCTCT
This sequence comes from Populus trichocarpa, assembly GCF_000002775.5. Lineage (NCBI taxonomy): Eukaryota > Viridiplantae > Streptophyta > Magnoliopsida > Malpighiales > Salicaceae > Populus > Populus trichocarpa. Next base: position 11,798,793 of record NC_037287.2, on the reverse strand, counting down.
CTTGCAAAAGAAGTTCACCATGCCTTTTTTTTTTCATTTTTCATGTTTGGTCCTTATATTTCTGATTGTTTATTTTAGTCCTTGGCTCTTTTAGAAAGTTCTTGATGTTTTCAATTTAATTTTTATATTGCAATTTGTCATATATTATTTTTTCAAATTCAGTCCTTATTCTTTTGATTCCTAATTTTTTTTCTTGGTTTTTTTGTTAGAGTTTTGTTATTTTCAATTTCATCTTTCAATCGAAGTTTATGTTGTTTTTTTTTTTTTTTTTCAGTTTAGCCTTTATTCTTTTGATTTTTTTTTTGTTAAAGTTTTTTCTTTTAAATTTAACCCTATAATTTATTTATTTTTATTTTTATTTTCACCCTCATTCTTTTAATTGTATTTTTTTGTATGATAGATTTTCCCTCCGGTTTCATTCTTCGACGTTTAATTTGTTGGGGATTGGGTTTCATGGTTACCCCTAAAAGGATTAATTAATACTAGAATTTTGAAAATTTTCATAAATAAAAACTTTCAGAAATACCTAGCATTGGATTTTTTTTTAAAAAAATTCATATATAAAACAGATAATAAATTCCAAAAATTTTCTATTCATTTAAATTAGTTTTTGAAAAATAATTAATGGCCACGCCTTTCCGCTTGTTTATCTGATAAGAATTTATTTTTTTGTCTATAAGAAATTATTTTACAGTCCAATTACTTATCACATTTTAATCTACCAAAAACCCTTTACAACACATGGAAAACTAAATATCCCATTATATATCCATAAAATATATATTTAGTTCAATACAACACATAAACAACTAAACATCCCATTATCCATAAAATATATATTTAATTCAAGCATATGTTCTTTATTTAAACATTATTGGTTCTTAGGCATAGTACATTAATCAGATAGTTTACAACATTTATGCACGATCTCATATTTAATAGTAAATGTTTAAACCATTCTATAAGATTTTGTGCATTCATGCTGCTGCTTCACCAGTGTAATCTCAGTCACCTTTGAACACTATATGTATATCTAATTGTAATTAAATCCTTGATTAGACTTTCAAGCTAGCTTAACATTCCATAAACTAGCTAGATACACGTACGTGCCCTTTCTTTTACATTATCTTTTCAAAACTAGTTCCAGTACTGTGCCATTCTATAATAATCTCCTTTTAATTAGCGGTTTTTGGCCAAATCAGAAGCGCAATTATGATACCACTACCAGCCATGGAGAGCATGGCAGCGTCCAATTCTTGAGGAGTGTTACTTCTGGCACCAAACCATAGTTTTCCAACTAATCACTTTCTGTATTAGCATTTAGTTAGTGTTTTTTAAGAAAATATTAAAATTACTATTTTTTTATGTTTTTTTATATTGATATATCAAAACTATAAAAAATATCTAAAACATAATATTTTTAGTATCTTTTTAAAATAAAAAATAGTTTAAAAACATTTTTAAAAATAGACTGAAGAAAAAAAAAACTCACTCGTTGGGCTGTAGTTATCCACAGCAGGCGTTGCCACGTCATTGATATTAAACCGAATGTACATTCCCCCCTTTCCGTGCATTATAAAAATGTACGTACGATTATAAATAATTTCTTTCAAAGACTTTAAGAACCTTATCAGAAAGACCCTTTACCTGCCGACCCAACTCGATCAACAAATATATAAAACGGTCGAATTCCATCAGCCATGAATAAAAAATTTCCCATTCTTAAATTCTTGCTATAATTATGTTTCTAGGTTCTACCCCCTGGGTCCTTGGATTGCTCGTAAAATATTATTTTTCCTTTCATAATATATAGTTTCTTGCATTAAGAGCTTTTTTTATTCCTTTCCATTGAAGCATGGAGATGTTTAGACTTTTCTTAACATTAATTAATATTTTTTAAAGAATTTGATGATGTTTAGAATTTTAAAATAAAAAAAATATTATTTTAATATATTTCTAAATAAAAAACACTAAATTAAATTCTTAAACTTGAACATTTTTTTTAATAAATGAATATATCAAAGCAAAACCTCAACACAAGGTACAAACGCTAATTACAACATAACATTCTGAATTGTTGCGTTATAGTGTAATAAGCGATGTACGCAGCAGGGGTTGGTCCTCCTTAAATCTTGCCTTGACATCAATACTTTCACCTCAAAAAATGTTGTCTGAAAGAAACAAAACAGTTAACTTGTAGGAGGAGGAGATGGCGGTCGTCACTAATTAAGATTAATTAACACCCTAAGAGTTTCAAGCGAGGCCATTTGGGAGGCACTTTCTTCTTCCCACTTTTGCATTTCTTATCATCTCTGTTAGGCCTATTCTTCCCAAGTTCTTGCTTCGTAGGTTTCGAATGCTTCCTCTCTTGTTCTTGCATCTGAGACTTCTCCCGAGCCTAAAACAAATAGAATAATCATCATATTATCAGGGGAAAAAAAACTCTGAGGCTGTGATAAATAAAACGTGGCAATGTTTTGAAACAACATTAATCTAGGACACCGATATTTTTAGATCCGCCTCGTTGCAGTAGAGTTCTGGTTCAATAAATTCCCACTGCTATTGAGGTTTCACTTTAGTATACGTGTTTCTAACCGAGGGAAAAACGAGATTTTACATGATCAACTGGAGGGAGTCATCAAGGCAGTAAATTATATGCATGCAGTTCTAAAATTCAACAGTTCGTGTACTATACCTGAAGTTCAACCCTGTTAGCATGGTCTAGGGACTCCTCTTTGTGTCCTTGATTTGGATTATTGAAAGTTGCCAGCGTGAAAGTTGGCAGTCCTTGCCCAGAAGATGCACACCCAGATGCCCGTGATGAAGTGGCTGATGTGCTGCTGGAATCCAACTCTAAGCAAAGCTGGAACACAAGAAAAATCCCAATAGCGCAAGCAATTTTAAGCTTTCTTTAGAGGAATTAGGCTACAATTCTCCAATGAGTCACCGAGTTCTAAAACACATTAGAGATAGATATGCTTGATTACAAATTTTTTTTCTTAGAAATAAAACATTTGTTGTATTACATTATAATGTTGGTGGACCTCTTCAAATTAATAAATAAGAAATTAATGTCCAGAAATCAAATTAAGCAACTGGACATAGAACTAAATTGAGAAAAAGCAATGGAAGAAAAAACTTGTAGTCAACTTGAACTGTAGTATTTGTTGTTCAAAAGAAAAATACTTGAATGGTTGTACTGCTACATTTCACCTGAAAAAGCCTATGTTCAAGACATGCCACTCGATCCATCAGTGACCCTTTAAGGCAAGCCTCCTTCACTGCCAAATCCATCGGCATGGATTGCCTCCCAGCACCTCCAACCGAACAATTTCCTCGCCATTTTGGTAAATGTCGTTTTCCTTCTAAATATTTCATCTTAATTTGTTCACAGGGAAAAAAAACACCCACACTCGTTAAAAAGACACCACACAGTGCAAGTGAAGAAAATTGACTGATAGACAGTATTTATGAGACCGTAGATGCTTTGGGAAAGACAAACTTACAACGAAATCCAAATGATCCAATCTAGGAACAAGAGACATGGAGGAATGAGAATGTCTTGCAGCTTCCATTTTGTTGTCACTCTAATGCTTAACTTTGATGAACCTTTGTAAAGCTTCAGTATTGTCTGTCATATAGCTTCCAAGTCTGCAACGGTTACAGATTCCCTCCTTTTAAGTTTACTGATTTCTAGTCCTCCTCACTAGTCACGCGCGAGTTTGTTAATTCAAGCAGCTTACTCTAACCCCAATGGAGTGCGCTAACTAGTCAAACGCTGGTTTGTTAGATTATGTGGCATCCATTCTAATGTCGTCGATGTCTGAGCCAAATGTCACCAGTAAGCAGTGGCAAAACGGAAGCTTTAGTAAGGAAACTGTAACTAGCTAGGCATTGCCTCCATGTCCACGATGAGAATAATTTATGAACCCTTCTTCTGTATTTAGTTCGTTTCAAACTTAAATGAATCAAACATGGGAATCAACCGTTTAAGAGACAATAAACTACAGAAAAATCGCAACAAGTTTGGACGGAATGGAAAGAAACAGCTGTTACATGCTTGCAACCTGGAACTTCAGACCTCGCATAAGAAAAGGCTGATTGCCGTTCTGTGAAGAGACATTAGGCGCATGTTTTGTCCTTGTAACCAAGGGTGACTCCACCTTAAACACAAAAAGAATCGATGATTTTTGGGTTATCACACAGTTAGCCAAAGCAGCTAGTTTCATCTGTTTGCATCTGGGTGAAGCTTGGTTTTTTATCCCATCATTCCTGATTTATTGATTGAGGCTTTGTCCTGCCTTTTACTAGTCGCACGAGAATCAGAAACTAAATGTTCAGGAAAAAAAAATGCAACTATTGCATGTTCAATTGTTGGTGACTGGCGAGTGTTTCTTCCAGCACCCGAGCTCATTAATTTTTAAGGATGAATAGCATGTTCTTTTGACATAACCTGTTATCATATTACTAAACAATTACTTGCAAAAGCTTTTTGCGAGCAGCAATATGATAACAATGGTGAAGAATAATCCAGTTATTTGCTCTGAAAGAACGGCAGCCAATCACCCCATGCTTGACCTTGTCACCTCATATGCCAAGAAGCATGCTGCATTTGCAGGGACACTTCTAGCCATGGCAGGGCCAAAACCTTTGTACAGGCCTTTGATACCTTCAGAAGCCAGGATCTTCCTAAAAGCATCAATAGACCCAGAGAACTTGGGGTTTTTGTAATCATCTACTTGAATGACGCTTTTAACAACATCAGTGGGGTAGACAGATACCCAAAAGGAAGCGCCAGCTAAGCCACCGGCCACCATCAAAGAGCCCCTTCCCAACTGAGAAGTATCCTCACCTCCTGCAAAGGACTGCTTCAGCAATTCATAGACACCAAACATAGCAGCATTTCCAGGAATTTCACGTGCCATAGTAGGAACCAAGCCCTTGAAGAGACCCCTCACACCACCTTCTGATTTGAGAACATGCCTGGTCACATCCATTGGCCCCCCATACTTCACAGCCACCACTGCTGAGTCTGAACTTGCCAAAGCACTTTGTGCTTGCAACCTGTTTCCACCAGGAAACCCCAACTGATTAGGAGGTAGATTTCAAAGATCTACCAGGTTATGTAAAACAAAAACAAGAAAGAAACAGAAATGGCAAGTGAAGAAGTTAAAACTATTTGTTGCCAGGAATGTTTCATAACTAGAAAAATACTGGCATAACCACCACTTTGTTGTTGGAGAAACGAGAGAAAGAAAGGATTGTATTCCAGTTGTTTTAAGACTTTAAGAAACAATCTCATTTGGCAATGTGATTTTTCCCCTTGCCTGATAATTTTCAGGACTATTCATAGACTTAAAATGTCAGGGTGAACCAGAAAAGACACGACAGTACCTCAAGGGTGAAGGAAAACCAGACACATTTTTGTTTTGCGATTTAGAAGAATTCAGGACATGACAGGTAGGACAGAAACTGCCCAAAACCATCAAGTTGTCAAGATACACAGCCCAGTCAAAAAATGAAAGCTTTGCAAAATAATGAGCACTCAAAAATTAAGAAAAATCAGGTAAAAAGGTCAGGAAAGGTTGTGAGGGTAAGGAGAGATGGCACTGACCTGCATTTGATCAATTCAGTGGGACAAGCAAGAAAAGAAACAGCAACTCCAGCACCCGCACCAGCAACAACTTGCTGGTTAACTGTAAGTGGGGCACCAGGTTGAGACCTTAACAATCCCTCCATTTGTCCCCTCACTGTGAAAAGAACAGCATTGAAGGCTGCCACAGTAGCAAGTGGAGCTCCCATACCTTTGTATAACCCCCTTGGGCCTTCAGCAGATAAAGTCTGCTTGACAGCATCCACTGCACCAGCATACTTGGGAGCTTGGCCAGGGAGTGGGGCAGGCTGGCTTTGGAGCTTGACCTTGATGGTGTCAAAGGGGTGCCCGACTATCAATTGTGCTACACCACCGATTGTCCCGGCAGTCAAGTCCTTCGCTACGTCCCCCATCTGCAAGATAGCTGGAAATATGAATTCGAGTTATTCAAGGGATAAAAGGGAAAGACTTGAATTACTTTCATAATGTTTGATTTGAAGCCAAGGGAAACAACAGCAATGGAAGTATTGTTTGCTTATTAAATTTCCACATAAATATTCAGGCAAAATATAGCTGAAGTGCAAAACAGATGCCATGCTACATCCTTCATTGTTTCTTTGCAGGTTAACAGACAAATTTTTCACAAAATGCAGAAGAGAAATACAAGTTGTCAGGCAAAATGTGGAGGGCGGACTATTCCAGGTTTGTAGAACAAATAGCATCGTGAAAACAAAAACTAGTAAAAAATATCCTCACCAACTACTGATGTTTCTAACTACATTCAGGTGCACGTGTTCTAAATCCAGGACAACGAAAGAGGACACAAGTATGAGCTCCCACAACTCTCTTCTTTCAATTTTCATTTCAAGCGCCCCTGAAAATGAGTCATTTATCTTCTACTTGGTAGAGACAATTTGTAATCCGAGCCAACCACTGGATTCTCTTACCAAGTCCATATACAATTTTGAACAATGTAATTCAATAGTAAAAGATACGATCAAATACTCATAGTAGCACTGCAACACATCAAATATGAGGAATGCGATTTCCCATTAAATATATGTATTTGCTTCTCAATTTTTCATTCCCCAGTCATTTCCGACCACAAATCAACATTAACTTGAGCTCAAGGATTGAATCAGCTCTAAGAAATAGAGTGAAGAAGAAAACAAAAACCCAAAAGCAGTTTCTTCACAATCCATAAATAAGGGAGGTGATGGGTAAGCATTACCATCAAAGTGAAAAACGAAAGTATGCCATCTATTATTATAAATGCAACAAATGAATTTGTCAATTCCACAAATGATTCAGTTACGCTCCGAAAACTGAATAATATTAAGAATCATACCAAACTTGATTTGACGAGAAAAGGATGCAAATAAAGATCAAAGCTTAATCGAAAGTCCAGAACTTTAACCTCTCCCCAGATTACAATCTGGAAAAAAAAAAGGAGTGTTAACAAAAAAGGGGTTGTGTAAAATCAATCATAAATCAATCAAGGAGAGTATCGGATTACCGGAAACAGTGTTAATAGAACTTCGCCATGAAAATAAACTGTGTTGTCAACTTGTCATTGCCCACTTCCAGGGGGGAGGGGATGTAAAAACGAAGGGGGTTGGTGAGATTTAAGAATTTTGGTTATTTGAGAAGTCTTGTAATTTTAAGCAGGAGGAATCTTGAAATTAAATTTCCACATAGTTTTTTTTTTTTTTTTTTTCAAAATAGCTTAGTGGGGATAAATATAGCCAAAAACAATTTCTTTTTCTTTTTTTGAGCTTATTTCTTCATTTATTCCATATTTAGTTAACGTTAATTTCAATATTATGATAAGTTAATTCATTATTTTTTAAAAAAATTTGACAAAAATTAAGATTTAATTTGGAATGAGATTGCTAAGAAAATAATTATTTTTTTTATATTTTTATATCATATTAAAAATAAAATTTAAAAAATATATTATTTTGATATATTTTCAAATAAAAAATATTTTAAAAAATAAATATTATATAAAAGCAAAAATAAATACAAATTAGTTGAATTTACATGCTTGTTTATAATTAAATTAAAAATTATTAATAAAAATCCAATTTTTGTATTGCCCCCGTTTCCATCATCTTTCTTTCATTTACAATGTTACTTGAACAAATAGCAGCTCTTGAGATGCGATTGAACTAGCTGTTTGCTTTGTTTTTAAGCAAAACATAATCACTTTCTTTCAGTGTGCAAAACATTCCTTGACTAGCAAGATAATGACACTTTATTCAATTTCCAAGATGGACTGATCATCTTGAAGACAGTATATTAAATCTGAAAATTTGATGAAATTAAAGTATGATCCAAACCTAAAATCCAATCTTCTTAGGGTCTCTGTTCACTTCCACCATGTGATTTCGGGTGAGTTTTGTGTAGTAGAGACTAGAGACTATGGAAGAGTTGGAGCGATGGAAATTTATTTGAGCAAACCTCAAATAACTCTCTCAAACACAATACCAACTTTTTTTTTTTTTAACGAGAGTGTCCGGGTCAGCTTGCGCGCACCTCGATTAATCCCACGGGCCTTGAAGTTAACGACCATGTAAACCTCCAGTGGCCATCATATGAGCAACCACAAGACTCGAACCCGAGGCCACAGAGGGAGCAAACCTCTTGATCCCAAGTTTTTACCACTGGACCACTACCTAGATGATTCACAGTACCAACTCTTAATCGATACAATTGAAAATATTTTTATCCTAATTTGGTTTCTCAAAACAAAAAATAATTCAGGAGATTTTCAATTGAGTCCTCCATTTATATCCATTGTTGAATTCCGTAATTTCTTTATAAGAAAAAATCATTTATAGAAAGCGTGGTGGTTTTTTTGTTGAAATTGGTGAAGGGCTTGGAAAACAATTCAGTTGAAAACTTATTGAAAATTCAGACACCTAATTCGTGATATATATGTAACTCAATTAGGATTTGATTTTTTTTCTTTGCATAATCTTTTCTACCTAATAAATCAGGTTTCATATAGTACATAACAATCAGCTTCAATGCTCCAATCATATCCACTCCCCGTACTAATCATATCCGATTTTTTGTTATGGAATGAAATAATTAATCTTTATAGCATTTATATACCTTCAATTACGTTTAAAATTTCGATGATTCAGCAGCAAACATTATAACTTCATGATAATTCATTAGCAACGTCTGTGGTGCATGTTCTTAACCAAAATTAATGTATATTTTGGTTAGTGAAGTTCGATATGAAACTCGTTCTCTCATTATAATAAGTTTAAATTCTTCTGTAATTAATTATCACATACTTTAATGTTCATAAATTGTATATGGTGCATCAATATATTTTTAAAAATTAATTTGTATCCTAAGTCCTTAAAGTAAGGTTCAAACGAACGATGATAATCCAATAATAGGTAAGTGGGGTTTATGTCTATACTCAACATATCAAGGCTTAACAGAATATCAAGTTCAAATGACATATACCTAGCTCTCTTCTAGGTCCAATGTCTTTGGACGTGGTTAAGAGCAGAGCTCAAGTGGGTATAAGTTTGGTGAGCTGTCAGGGTTAATATCATTGGGTTTAATTAGACGCTAAAATCCCAAAGGAACATGTGTTTGACGAGCGGCCACACACAACGTTCTCGGGTTCAACTACGTGCTGACCCCAAACAAACATGGGTTTGACAAGCTACCAGACCCAACATCCTTGGGATCAACTACATGTTGAGCCCAAATGGATATGGATCTGGCAAGGTGCTAGGCCAAAGACCTTGGGTTCAGCAAAATGCTGAGCCTAGACAAACATGGGTTTGGCGAGCTGTCATACTAAATATCCTTGAGTTTAGCTACGCACTGAGCCTAAACGGACATGAGTCTAGCAAGCTATCAGATTCAACTACACGCTAAGCCCAAGCATACATTGATCTAGTGAAATGCTAGAAACAACATCCTTGGGTTCAACTACATGCTAAGTTCAAGCAAACATAGGTCTAGCAAGCTGTCAGATCCGATATCTTTAAGTTCAGCTATATGCTAAGCCCAAACAGACATGAGTCTAGCAAGTACCAGACCCAACGTTCTCGGGGTCAGTTACACGCTAAGCTCAAGCGGACATGGGTTTGAGAAGTTGTCAGACCCACCGCCCGTGAGCTTGCCACAATGCCAAGTCCAAGTGGGTATAGGCTAGCGATCATTATAGACCCCATGTTAAGCCATAAAGCTTTGTTTATTTATTCTTATGACTTTTAACATAAATTGTTAATGTCAAGAATATTCATCTCCCTGCCTACCATATTTCCATCATGATTAATATTGTGTAAGAGATATTCATCTCTCATTAATATTGTATAAGAGATATCTGCCCCCCATTTAATATTATGTAAGATATATTTATCCTTCATTAATGTTATTAGAAGAAAATGACTTTGTAATCCCTCCACTCCAGCAAAATATCAAGGTTCAATGGTTATAAATATCTCTCAAAACACCCAAGTAAAGAGTTCATAATTTATATTCTCTAGATATGAATACTCTTAAATTTTAAAACATTTATTATACCAAAACAAAAACAAACACTATTGTTTTTAGAATTTAAAGCTCATTCTCTTATTTTTTGGAATCTCTCTCTTAAAAATTATTAACTTTATCATCTAAGGATTTCTAAACCCCACCAAAAAAGATTGTATTGCAGGTGTTAGGCCTTCTACTATCAATCATCCACCTTATCAACTCTGAAGAATGGAATCATGACGTTAACATATGATTAATCATCGTCTAAATACTAAAAAATCTTATTCCTACACATATTGAATTTTAGAACATCATCACATATAAATTTTTTTATCTCACACAGAAAACGATAGATAAAATATGTGTGAATTTTAATCAAATTTAGAAAATTAAAATTTGTATATGTAAAGAATTTTTTTTATTTATATAACATTGTATGATATCAAATCTCTTCACTTTTCATAATTATAGTCATATTAAATTATTTATCTATAACTTTTAAATTTTAAGATTTGCTTTTTGTTTATTGGATGTTAGATTCAGGATTCTAATGAAACTTGTAATATATTATTCAATTCCGACTGCAATGAAAGAAAAATATAGAATAAAGCTGGTCTGCATGTTTACTCTACGATGATATGGAATGTTAACAATTGATAACAAAAGACGAAAAGTATTGAAATAGCTACTTCTAACTTATTACATTGTGAGTCTACCTAATGGCGTCTTCTTCAAGAGCTTGCTGCGGATTGCTGAAATCTGCAACTAGTGGCAGCCCCCTTTTTTTATTTGTTATCATTTATTCTTCTTAATCTTTTATGTTTTAAAGAGTTGTAATATCCTCTTAATAAATCATGAATACAATTTAAATATTTTGGGTTTTTTTAATATATTTATGGTGTTTTTTTGAACGAGGGTTTTCATTTATAATAAACTTCATTATTCTTTACTGCTATATATTTGTTGCGTCAATTATTGGTATAATTTACTTGGTTTTCTGCATTTTTATGTTCTATCCAAAAACAATTGTTGATCATAATTTATGTCTATCTAAATTTATCTTATTTCAATTCTAATGTTTTCTTTGTAAATCTCTCGTTGTAATGATTGAAAAGGGTTTTTCTTCTTTCATAAAAATGAAATCATGTTTAATTTTCTTTCTCATTCCCACTCTTTATTTTTATTTTTATTTCATCAATCCTTATTGATGAACAACACAAAAGAAACAGATCACTACTGTATCAATCCATCGTAGTGTTGTTGCTGCGTAAAAATTATTTGGGCAACATTTTTTCAACCACTATATTTGAATATCCGTAAGTAACATTTTTGAGTCAATTACCTATCATACTTTGAAAAATTACAATTAGAATATTTTTTTCACTTATCTCCTATACTTTGAAAAAATACAGTTTACATCCTAAATCAATATAAATTTAACAAAATTATCAAATCACCCTCATATATATTACATATATATTAAATTTAAAAATTGATCAAAAGAGAGATTGATATTTTCTCTCTTTAAGTGACAATTCTCTCTCTTTCTAAACCTAAACTACCAAATTGAACATAAAATTTATTGTTTTTAATTGATTTCTTACACAATTTCTTCCCGAAGGGCACTGAAGGGTTCGCCAATTGTCACCATGAAAATTTAGAATCTTGGTGGTGGCTAATTCTCTCTAAACATCTTATTCTGAGCCAAACCTATTTTTACTTATATTTATGTAAATATTGAAAAAAATGCACATTTATGTTGATGATGATATTAATGTTACTCCACTGTAAATGAAAATGCCTAAGTGTTATACATATAATTTTTTATTGGGTTATCACGATTTTATGACTCGACATGTGGATTATCAAGTTAACTCAGGTTGACCTAAATCAATCCAATATGTTTTCATCTTAATATTTTTTAAAAATAACATCTTGAATATTTATTTTGAATCAAACCATGTTTTTACTGCTTGTTTAAATTGTTATTGGACTCAAGTTAACCAAATTATATTGAATTAATTCTCATATATTTTTAAAACAATTATGTTAAAAATACATTAGCAATAAATATATATATTTTTTATTATAATTTTTTTTTATTCAACCCCAATAATATAGTGTGGAACAATTATATAGTGAATAGACTAACATAAGAAGCAGCAAATATACAGCCAAGGAACCATCTAGGTGGTGGCCCAGTGGTAAAAGTTTAGGACCAAGAAGTTTGCTCTCTCTGTGGTCTCAGGTTCGAGCCCTGTGGTTGCTCATATGATGGCCACTGGAGGCTTACATGGTCGTTAACTTCAGGGCCCGTGAAATTAGTCGAGGTGCGCGCAAGCTGGCCCGGACACCCACGTTAAACTAAAAAAAAAATATAATAAAAATAAAAAATAATATATATATATATATATATATATACAGCCAAGGATATATCGAGTCACAGCAGATATCGGTGCCACCGCCAAGGTAATGTAAGGTCAATACTTAATAGAGTACATACAGCTAACTTGAATTTAAGTGGCATTTGATTTTATTTAAGGAAAGCATCACAGCTGTAGCCCTTGGTTGTTCCTTGTTCGTATTCGATAGCTGTTGTGCACAGATTGGGTAGTCCGTGTTTGACCATATTTCAAGGAAGCTAATCAAGTGGCCGACTGATTACCAAACGATGCCATTTGATCTGGATGTTAGCACCCATTATCTTCCACAACCACCAGCAGATTGTCTTTTAGGGTGTAATTGGCTGGGTGGTTCAACTTATTTTCTGTATCTGGCTGGTGTATCCCGCTAGAGGATACTGGTGGGGTTTCTTTTTCCCCGTTATTGCTTAGTTTCATTTTGTTTTTTAGCATTTCCTCTTAATAATAATAATAATAATAATAAAAACACAGTTAATTCCTTTTATTCTAATATATCTTGCGAGACCATGTCAAGATTTAAGTTAGATTCCAACAATGTTTGACGATCATATCTATTTTAAACCATGAAAGTACATGAAAGATGTTCATTTTTTGTTAATTATTACAAGTTTTCCTTCTTTTCTCATGCCCAAAAGAAAATCTTGGAAGCACTTAACTGAGACCCTTAGGTATTTTTTTATATATAATATAGATACAGTCAACCTACAGGACCACCAATATAATTTGGTAGAGGGAAGGAAACTATACATTTTATTTTTATGAAAATAGACATGAAGGAACATTTAACTTCAGGGTAATGGAAGTGAATTAAAGTAGATATTTTTATTTATTTATTTGAAGATAAATAAGAATATGATAATATCTTATGACTTGATAAATCTTTGTACCCAAACGGATTTATATAAATAATTTATTATTTTTTCATATACTTCCAAAATAATGTGTATTTTTTCTAAGATTATTTTGATTATATTTATTTGATAAATATACAACATTTTATTAAAAATTATCTTTGATGGCATATATATTTTGGTTAATGAAAACTGGTCATTGAATAAAAGTCATGTAAACCTCCCCCGGAGATCTACCATTTACGGAGGACTGAAAATTACCCTCAAATACATGCAGAGGTGAGAGGTGGATGTAAAGGTCATATGACCTTTATAGATGCAAAAACGGAGAGTGCATCTTCTTTTTTCATAGGCTAGTATTGATATCCCAACTTTAAAAAAATATGTATGAAATCAATATTATTTTTATAGGCTGAATATTTGTTGTATCGGCCTAACTAGCTAATCATAACTTACAGGTAATTATGGTCACATATGTTTTCTTAAAAAAATTATTTCTAAAATATCATTTGTTTTGGAAAATTATAAATTGTTCCAAAACGGTTTATAAATATTAGGGAAGCAAATATGCGAGAGACTTTTGATGATGTTCTAAAATTCAAGATGCTTAAAAATATAATTTTTTGGTAATTAAATAATGGAATGATCAAGTATTCATGTTGATACATCCATTCTCCATAGCAAAAAAAAGTGCTAGCTAGGTGTAAGAATCTTAACACCTTTTAAAAAAATCCCTTCTGGGTGAAGGACCCCATATGCTTAAGTCAATATTTTTATAGAGAGAAAGTATAAGAAATATGTAAACGAGCATTAAATTCTAAAAATTATGTTGTTTATTCTTGTTTTTATAAGAAAATAAGTGTTGTAAGAAAATGATACGTGTATGTTGAGAATGAAAATTATGAACCCTTTACTTGAGTGGTTTAAAATGTATTTATACCTCATAAACCTTGTTTTTTTGTTTGAACGAAGGAGTTGGAAAGTCATTTTACCTTTATATTATTAATGAGGGATAAACATCTATTACACAAATATTAATTATGAATAAATATCCCTAAGTCATATGCTAATAGGGGACAAATATCTCTGATACGTGTTTTAATGAGATAGAAATATGGCAGGTCATAGGAGACTCCTTTGTTCATCTAGAGAAGTAAATTGAGTAGGATCTAGGCTAGAAATCTTAGGTTAGATAAAAAAAAAAAAAAAACCCAATGGACTAGGTGTTGGATCCAGGCCACAAGGCAAGAATATGTATTGAGCCCAGATGCATGGCCTAGACCCAAAAGATGCCTGGCACGCACCTGACATCTAGGCTTAGGCTTAGGCATGATGCTTGAGTGCACAAGTGCAAGCCTAACACTTAGGCCGAGGTGTAATGCGTTGGCCTAAAGGTGTCAAGTAATGCCTAGCATTTGGGCCCAAGCCTATAACCTAGGCTCAATTCTATTTTAAATGAACCTTCAAAGCTTGGTCCATCATTAAAACGTGTTTGGCCCAACAAAAAATCATTTAAAAAATATTGATATATCCTAGTCCATCAATAATCCCTTGAGTCTTTGTGGTAAAAATACATAAAAACTTAAAGATAAATCTGATTTTTTTGGCGGAGTTAATTTTTCTATGTATAAAAAGATGGATGGATATCTCAAGGCACATAGTCAAAGTATTTACATGCAGAGGTATACATCACGAATAAAAGAATGCTTCTTTTAAATAAAAAAAAAAGTAGGAAAAACACATTGTGACGATGTTGGCTTTAACTTTATGGATCTGCCAAAGGCAATGACATGTGTCGTTGATCTGGCAGGGCATGAGGGAGGCCTTCCACTGTATAAGGACTTCCTCACATTCCATTTCATTTCACACCAGAAGTTCCTCTCTCTAAATTTCTTTAAGCCATCTTGCCAAGTAGTTCTAAGGTGTGAAGTGTGTACCTAGTGGGGAGTAATTACGTGGAATGTGTGGGATTTGCATGGTGTGTGGTACATGAAGACTTGCTTGAGGTAACCATTCATACTTATTGTGTTACATGATTGTGAAAATGGATCTTGTTACACTGTGATGTCAGCTGAGACTCTCTAAAATCAATTAAAAAAAATTTTACTTTAAAATTAAGAGTCGTCATTTAGTAATTAAAAAAAAATTAGGGATTCTAAACTATACATTGGTTCCAATGATTCAAGTAAGGGGTTAATTATGCTTAATGGAACGATGCCATCTTTACAACATCTTTTCTTACAAAAGTTATCTTTATAATGTGTTTTCTTTTAAATTTGTTTTTGTGATTGCTATTAATTATCTTGATTGTTTTTAGCTTTTTTTTATGTATTTAATTTCTAATTATTTTATGAAAAAACTGATGTCGATCTTTAAACATGTTAGAAAATAAAACCAGTCTCTAAAAATAGGAGACTAATCGAAAAACTTTGATGTTTATCCCTAAAAAAAAACATTACATTTAAATCGTTGAAAATAGACAGCTTGTTTGCTGCTTAATTTGAAGGTTGACATTAGTCTTTAAACATGTCATAAAATGACATAAGTCTCTGAAAATAGAAGAGTTGTAATTTTTTTTGATATTTATCTCTAAAAAAAAGAGTTTACATCAAAATTGTTAAAAATAGATGTCAGATCTATATGGATGATGAGAAATAGCTTTGGACCCATAAGAGTGGTAAAATGAGCTTTAGCTCTTTTGTTCAAAAAATCTTATACGTTGAAAATTTTATCATTGTTTATTTATTTATTTTAAAAGAAATATAGGTTTTTGGTTTTTTTTTTTTTTGTATGTAGGCCTAATGGGCCATTTTATTTAAGTCAAGTTTTCAATGAGCTTGATATACTTGTTGTCAAGCTTAAAAACGCATGCAACAAAATTATTATTTTTTGTAATAATGCAAAAAACATGTTTTTTTTGTTATTTTTTCTTTTTATGTTAAACATGGTATTAAAAAACAAAGAAAATATATTTATTATGCTTTTTCTAAGCTTGGCTATAATGAAAATTAAAAACAACTGTTTAATTTTTTTATGGTGCTATCTTTTTAATTTGTTCTAACACATGCAAAGAAAATAAAATCATGAACCATACCTATACATTCTCTTTCACTAATTAACACACACACACACACACATTTATACAATTATCATATGTAATCAAACATAATAAATCAATCAAAGGTTGCAATAAATTTTTTTGTTGTTAGTATTTCAATTTCAGTTCTTATTATTTTGATTTCTAATTTTTGTTCTTGATTCTTTTGTAGAAGTTTTATTTATTTTTAATTTTATTATTCCATCCCAATTTACAAATATTATATTTTTCAATTTGGTTCTTATTTTTTTGATTTCTAATTTTTATCTTTGGCCCTCTTGTAAAAAAATTATTTGTTTTGAATTTCATCATTCAATCCAAATTGATGATATTAAGTTTTTCGACTTGGTCCTCATTATTTTGATTTCTAATTTTTTTCTAGGCCCTTTCAGAAAAAAAAAATATTATTCTTTTCAACTTCATCATTCAATCATAAATTTTTTTATGTCAATCTTGATCCTTATTCTTTTTATTTTTCTTAATCCTTTTGCTAAATTGATTTTTCTTTTCAATTTCACCATTCAATCAAATTTAAAATTTATTTGATATTTGAATTTTGATCCCCATTCTTTTAATTGCTATTCTTTTAATCTTTTTGCTAAATTGATTTTTCTTTTTAATTTAATCATTGAATATCTGATTGATTGAGAATTAGGTTTCATGTTTTTTTCACATATGGTATTTCGGGTCTAATGACCTGGGTCATGAGTTTGAAAAGTTAACACGAGTTTTTTTTAAAAGGCTTTATAATTCTTTTTATTTTTTATTGAGTTATTCAAATCTCATTATCTGGACCGCGGGTTTGGTGGGATATTCCAGGTTAACTCAGCATTGATTATCGGGGTTATAGGTTTGTCATGCTAACTCGGATTAACCAAGATCAGTTTATTTAATGTTGTTTTTTACCCCGTTTTGTTCTTTCATATTTAATGGACTGCGAATTGATATACATCGTTTGTTCCATTTTGAAAAAAAATATTTTTTTCTCAAGTTATCCTAATCACTTTTAAAAAAAGTTGGATCCATCAACTATTGTTTTTTATTTTTGTTTTGTCTAATTAAATTAAAATCAGCTTATTTAATCTAGTTTGATATATGACCCAACTAATATATTTTTTAAAAATATATATTTATGAAAGTTGAATATTATTTTTTATCAAAAAAAAAAAAAAAGTTTAGTCCGCGCGAAACGCGGTAGTGAGAGAGCTAATGGGATTGATTAATCAGCAGCCAAGTTTCTATCAGCTTTGAATTTTAAGTTAATTAACGCGGTACCATAAAGTGGAGTCCTTGTCATCACTCAAGTCGGCAGTCCAGGTCGACTTCTAATTCCTACTTCCAGGAGATTCTATTCTACCTCAGTCCAACGGCTATTTTTATTGCCAGCAAATCCTATTATATTTATATATGTATTAACAACTACACAAAATTATTACATATTATAGATTCAAAATAGATATGTGATCCGTGGAATATTTTTATTTTTTATAAAAAAATTATATATATAGGTTTTTTAATGCATTTCTGTAATTTAAAAAATCTAAATTATACATACATGAAATTAAATAAATCAAGAACCATATGTACGAATAGATAAAAAAAAACATTAACGATACCTGAAAATAAAACTTGAAAAATCAAGAGATAGGTGTAGATCAAGATATTTAATCTCGACAGACAGGAAATTTACCCTGTTTTGTTTGCTAAATTTATTTAATAAAATAATTTTTTTATTTAACCAAACGATAATAGAAATAAAGACACAAATTAAATTGATCGAATAAAATAAAAAGAAAAAAACATCATGCAAGGTTGCACATATTAGAAATATTATCTGAAAATAATTTTTTTAAATTTTAAAAATAAAGTTAATCCATACAAAAGATAAAAAAAAATTTATAGATGAATAAGAAAAACTCTTCAAATTTAAATGATAACTAAAAAAATAATAGTAATTTAAAAGAAGCTCTCCAAACAAAATGAAAGAGAGAAGAAGTTTTAATTTAAATATAAATTAAAAAAAATTAGAGAAAAAACTATTAAAAAAATCATTAATTTAGAAAAAAAAAAAGTAAAGATCAGGCGTTGCTTCCCATGAACCAGGTCATGGGTATAGAGAAAAAAACGCTTTAAGTGAACTTCGCAGTTAACCCGGCTGAACAAATAAAACATATGATCTAAGACATGAAATTAAAATGACCCCATAAATAGCAAAACAAAAAAAACACCTACAAAAAAAAATGCTTCAAAAAAAGACCAAAGTCGACCAGGGTTAATCTTTCAGATCTATGAATCGGGTCATGAAATTAGGGTGACCCTGTTAAAGTCAAACTTGAAAAAAATAAAGAAGCAAGATTCTTAACCAAATAAATATTGAAGGATGAAATTGAGGAAAAAAAAATCAATAAAAAAACAATGTGAAACAGAACAAATATTAATTAAAAGAATTAAAACTAAATTCAACATAAAAACCAGCTGAAATTAAATATTTAAGGAAAATCTAAATGAAATTAAATGTTTAGGGGTGTAATTGAAAAAAACAAATCAATTAAGAAAATAATTAAAAAATAACAATTAAAAGAATTGACACCAAACTTGATATAAAAATCAATGAAAAGAAATGCTCAAGATGCAATTGAAGAAAAACAAATAAATCAAGAAAATGATTGAAAACAAAAAAAAAATAGCAATTAAAATAATAAAAATTAAATTTGATAAAAAAAAAACTAACAAGATCAAACAACTAGGGATGAAATCGAAAATAAAATCCAATTAGAAACAATCAATGTAAATAAAACAATTGCAGTTAAAAGAAGAAGAATTGTATCAAAAGAAAAAGGAAATTGAAGGGCTGATATAATTTTATGCATGACCAGCATGCAATCCAAAATAGAAAGAAAAGGAAAAGAAAGAAAAAAAGAAAAGCCAATTGGCTTTAAACCAGACCCCACTATTATACACGTGCCATTCAGGAAGGAAAAGGACGTCGAGATGCATCAAATGAGGTGGCGGAAACTTGATTTTAACCACCATCATCAACAACTTTTTTTTATGTGCAAAAAAACTAAAAATATCCATATGACTAAATAACAATAACAAAAAAAACCCTTATAAAATTACAATCAAGCTCTTAAAGCTAAGGCCAAATAAGTTAAATATGATAAATTGACAGTGTGTAAAGACCTTACTACCTATCAAGTAAAATTTTAAAAATTAAAGAATAAATAGGAAAATAATAATTTTATTGTGTTCGTGGATATATTTTATTGTGGATAAATTACAATAAAAAAAAACCAAGAAGTTTAGTATTTTACTTAATGCTTAATACACCCTTTTCTTTGCTTACAAATACACTTCTCTTGCTACTAACAATTTTCTCTGTCTAGCCGGTGGTAAGACTATTCAGCCTTGACCCTTTCAACCTTTTTCTCATCTATCTCCAATCCTTTGCTTTCACTTCCATTCACATTATACGAGTTATGCACACGCAATCTAATCTTGTATATAAATATTAGCCAAACACAATCATATAACATTGTATCCACTGTGGTCTCACATTAGTCCTGTACAAAAAACCCAGTCTCTGATTAACGGCAATGGATTGCTTGGTCTTGCCTGTATCAATGTTGAGAAAGTGCTACTCGAGGTCACGACTAGGCTATCGGCCATTAACTGAAGATGGGTTCGGCGATTTGGACAGTCCGGTGACCGTGGTGGTGGGAAAAGAGAGGAAAGAGTTCTTGGTTGATCCGTTTGTATTAGAAGAGAGCCCCTTTCGGGTTTTGATTGAAACAGTAAATAAGGACAGAGTTTTCGATGATACGAGTAGATCAAGGGAGGAGAAGAGAGTGATTTTTGTGGATGTGGATGCCATTTTGTTCGAGCACATGTTGTGGTTGATGTACAATGATTGTTCTTCTTTATTTCAGCTTAATCTCAAGGAAATTATTGACTTCTATGCTCAAGATTGTTAGATACAAGTGAATAAAACAAAGGAAAGGTATACCAGGCACACTAGCTAATTTCATTTTATATAAATCTCTATATAGTTCCATCGATCATGTAAATTTCTTTAAAGCCACTAATAAATAATTCTAATTGTTCTCATTTCTTGTCCTGCTGCTCTCTTCTTCTTTGTTATTCGTGTTCTTCATATCAATGTTTCTGTGTTGATCAATAACATTGATATTGGATAATATATGCCCTGTGAAAAAAGCAATGGAGATTTTCTGGATCAGTTGTAGATAATATTAGGCGCCTCAAAATGGCCGCATTGCTACGTGGTAAATCGGCCAATTGTGTTCATCGTCTTCCATTTTCGGTTTCCAAGTCTTGCTTGTGCTAATGTCCAAAATAGTTATTTCTTGTTAGAGGCAAGCAAGAATATTTACCAAATCTTTCCACACGGCAGGATTTTTCTTACTAAATAATATACGTAGTTCACTTTTATTCTACGCTGTTGAGAGCTTTCTTCGTTGTTTCGTAACAACAAGAGTGTTTTCTCCCCTCTGTTCGCTTGGAAAGAGTCAAATATGACATTAGATTACTGGAAATAAAAACAAATTAATATGCACTTAGCTGTAAATTGTTCAGATTAATGGACAACCTAACAGATTACTTGTAACTAGATCCAGAATAACAAGCTTTATGAAGTTTTAATCTGTTAATACAATTAGATCGATTCCAATCCACCTCTAACCAGATGAAGCAAGTTAACGCCATGAACTTTAATATGCATTCCATTTAGCATATTCTTTTCCTTTTCTTTTGTCGCCCACTTAGCATATCCTACGAAGTTCTCTGGTCAATTAGAGACTAATAGAGAATCATCAATGCATGCATTGACGGTGAAGTATGATCAAAGACTAACAGCACAAGTTTTTCGTTGTGGTCACGAAAGAGCGGTTTGGAGTCATTAAAGATATCAATATCAATTAATATTCCAATTTTGCTTTTGTTGCGATGTTGTTTTCTGAAGAAACTGGCCAGTTTATATAAATTTATGTGGCCTTTTTCAAGTGGGTTGGACTTGAAAACGATTGACAAGAAAAATTGTTAATCCGTGATGGTTTCTTGCTGACAAACATTCCAAGATACAAAAATAGGCATTGCAGGTGAACTCAAATTTCAGCCATTCTGTTGTCTTGGCCTTAGGGAGTTCCTACTTTTCATAAGGGCCTTACCGAATTAACAAGATGAGATGGAGAAGCCCATTCTCTTGTACGAAGAAGTTTACTATTTAATGAATAATAATAAATAGAATATTATCAAACTTAACTTGAAATCTGTCTAAATCTAACCTTAAATATATAATTATATTATATAAATATAATTATAGAATATTTAGATTTTTTTAAAATACAACATGATATATACATACCTTAATATTGATATAAAACACACATATATGAATAACATTTATCATTTTATCATTAATATACACATACATACTTCAAATATATATATTAACTATTTTATTATTTATTTATTAATAAATAATAGTAGATAATATATAGTTATTGATACCCAAAACCTGATGAATAATTTATAAATATCTAAATTTCTTACTCGATAGATAATTGATAGGGTATGAATATAAAAAAATCTAACCCGCGGATATCCATTGCCATTTCTAACTAGCATTTGATAAAAAAAAAACAAAAAAAAACTTAGTTTTATCACATGGAGATTATTAGGCACCATGATTTAATATTCTCTAGTTGCATAAAAATGAGATCTATATACATCAATTATGTTGGATTGCACTCTTTTTTATGAACGGAGTAACAAAACAGTGATATCAATTAAGTAGAGTTTTACATGGAAACAGAAGAGATAGAGATAATTAAAAGAGAATAAATATATTCTCATGTTATTTATGTTTTAAATAAAAAAAATTCACTCCAATTTTTTAAGTATAAATCTATTTTTATATTTTCATCTTAATCCCTCTAACTAACTAAACATGTTTTTTTTTATCATTTTTATATATTTTTTATTTTAGACCAACCAATCGCAACCTTAAAGATATTATTATATTTTGAAAAAAAAAAGCTCATAGGCCCAATATTTGTATCAATTTGCAACTCAACTAGACTAAATTAAATTAAATTATAATATTAATAGTAATTAGAATTTTCTAAAATGTTTAGGAAATAATTTTTTATCTCAAGAAAATAATTTTTTTGGATATTTTCATTAAAAATAAATAAAAAATTCAAAGACAGTCAATCATTATAATTTTAAAAACATGTTTGAGAAACACTTTTTTTTTTTTTTTGCAAAACAACTTAAACTTTTTATAATTTCTAAGTAATAAAAAATATCAAAATATTTTTCTTAAAGAAATAGTCATACATTAAAAAACTTGAGAATGTTACGGATTTTTTAAAAAATATCAATGGCTGAAAATTTTAAAATTTTTATTTTATAAATTTTAGTTGTTGAGAAATTAAGAAAAATGATTTCTTAAATATTTTCAAATATTATATTTTTCTGATATTTTTTAACATCTCTTAAAACATATTCATAACTTAATGACTAATATTTTTTAAAATATTATCTGTTCATTACTGTTTTTATTCCTTAAACATTATAAAATATTTAATAATCAAATATCATTGGAAATTTTATTAAAAAGTCTTCAAAAAATATCTCAACTAAAAAAGAGAAAAGTCTTCTTTCATATATCCTTTTTGTTCACGTCTGTATAGAAATAGTAGAAATTTGGGAAGTAAGTTAGATAAAAAAAAAAAAAAGTGAAGAAACTTGGACAAAAAAAAAAGAAGTAAATTATGTAGAATCGACTCTATCTTTACAAACATTTAAATAACCTTTTGGTTTCTAAAATTAAGAAATATTTTTTCTTTATTTCTTAAGCATTTCCCAAATATTAATTGTTATTCATTTTGAGATTTTATGCAATTTCTTTCAATTATGTTGCATGGACTAAATTTTGCAACACATGTGGAACCGGTAATTGAGTCAGGATAGGTGCGTCTAGATCGTGTTGCTATTTAAGTTTGGACCAGCATGCACTTGACCTTGACCCTAACTCATTATATTCGAGCGGGTTTAGGTCTATCCATGTTATTAAAAACAAATTTCTAGGAAAAAAAAGAGAAGAATTCAACTATTTTATAAGATATGTAAAAACTTCGTGAAGACCTCATAAACCATTGCCATTCCAAACATAATATTGAAATTAAAATATCGCTATGAGTCTTTCATTTTTATTCCGGACTTTTCATTTTTTTATAGTCAAACAATACTTTAAGGTTTTGTAAAGTTAAGGTGTTATATAATACTTGACCCACGGGTTATTCATAGGTCAATCCAATCTAGAAAATTTGAATTATTTTGGGTTAAGTCAATATAGGTTTTCTTGTTGATTGGCGCACAAAATCTTTTTCATTGGGATTGATTTGCCAAATTGGTATAAACAAAGGCGATTTTGTGGGTTTTTCCTTCTAATTTTTCTATATATATTGGGGGGGGGGGTTCTGTAATAGGACAATTTAGAATGTTTCTTTTTTAAGTTTACTACAATTAACCCATGTTTAATTTTTTTAAAGCATTATTTTATATTTACATTAGTTATAAAATATCATGGTGCTAGATGTTCTTTTAATAGCCAATTAAACCTCTATTAGAGAATTTGATGTCATCCTTCAAAAGTTGACTCAAGACCCCCAAAAGGGGGAAAAAGAAGAAGCATGGTAATGGATATTCTTGAATAGTTCAGTAAAAAAGTTCTCCGATAGCCAAATTTTGCCCTATATTGAAGCTTCTATTTGCTACGTTTTGAAATCTGTACAATTACTTTCTCTGATATGATGGAACTGGAAACAGAAAATAACAACATAAAAGAGTTTTTAAAACCTTGCTTTCAGAAATTGCCTCGTCAAAATAAAATAAATAAATATTCAGTGACAAGTAGGGTACAGTTACACTCCATTCATTACGTTCTCGCAGACTAATTTTCGATCCCACTAACGTGTGATTATTTAGAGGCACTTAGTTTTTTCTTAAGAGAGGGAATTTCTAAAAAAGAAATAGAAAGTGAGGGAATTCGGCTTGGGCTAGAGCAAGATCAATCATGGGCTGTGTCATAATCGACAACGGGCAGAGTATATGCTCCACCATCGTGCTGGTAAAGCTAATATTGGTCCTTATGGGAGCAAACGTCTCGTCCAGCCCAGGATTACATTGATGGAAAATGGCTTTGGTTTTCCAAGTTGCAATCTTAGAATATATGGATTTGATTTGATCTGTTTAAAAAGAGATCCTCGTGGCACTGGCTGCTTAAATTAATCATGTCCTTTAATTTAGTAAAATTCAATAATATTCTCCTCTAAAACCTCAAAAGCTGGAGCACATTTCTTTTAGATGCATGCCAGAGAGTTTTTTTTTTTCTTCTTCTTCTTACAAGTCGACATGCACTATCTAATGATAAAGACATCCATTGTCACAATCATCAGATGCATAATTCCATGCGAAAAACACCATTTCTCGAGACCAATAAGGTAGATACATCCCTCGTATCACTAAAGTAGAAATTCTCCTTTGCAAGAGAGATGGCCGTTAATTAATACATTCGTTAAGCACTTAAGAAATTCGTGGTCTATAGTTTTGCTTGCTTGAATCAGCTAATTTGTCCACATATCCCTTCATTGATTCATCTACATGGTTTATTTATTACCATAATATGCTTTTTAGTCTGTCTTAATCCTTACAGATTTTAGATCTTATAAGCACTGTGTTTATAAGATCTCTCAACAACACTATTAATTTCTTTACACATGTATCTCAAAATCGTTTTCATGTCGTGATCATGACACGGGCTATCATGGTTAAAATCTATCTACTATTGCTTCTTCTTCTTTTTTCCCCTGGAATTTTATTTGGATTACATTGTTTAACAAAAACTCTAAATTGCGTAGTCAAAATAAATTCACTATTCAATGTTGCAGTGTATGAACTCTTTTTCCCAAGAAAAAAACAAGACATAAACAAATCTATTAATCATTATAGATTTGTCCGACAACATATGATTTTTAGATTTTTTTTTTAATTTTTAGAAACAATAAAATGATTTATCTAACCTCCAAGTAAAAAGAAATTAATGATGTTAATATAAGAGTAAGAGCTTTTAGGTCTATTTGTTTTTTTTCTTCTTAAATACAGGAAGGAATCAATAGAAACAAGCATGAGCCTATTTGACTTTTCACATGAGTTTTGTCATATATTATTTTTTTATTTGGTTTTTTTTTATCTTTTATTATTAAAAAAATTATTAGTTTTCAATTTTATCTTTTAATTCAAATTTATGGTGTGTTATTTTTTTTTCCAATTTACACCTTATTTTTTTATTTTTCTTTTCTTTTCTTTTGCTAAAGTTATTTTTCTTTTCAGTTTAATTTTCCAATAAAAAATTTATAATTGCATTCTAATTTGTTTTTTATTTTAATTTTCACCCTCATTCTTTTAATTATGATTTTTATTTTAGATTCTTTTGTGTGATTTTTTTTTCAATTTCATCTTTCAACGTTTTGATTTTCTAGGGATTGGGTGTGCTATTTTTCTATGTATGGTGCTTCTGGTCTAATGAATCAAGTCACATATTTGAAAAGTTAACATGAGTCGACATCTTTGTTTTTTTACCCTATTTTCTTTTTCAATTTCATCGTTTGACAATAATTTTTTTTTTTACAAATAAAACATCTAAAACATTTTATTGTTTAACATTGATTGCTAGTTTTTTTTTTTTATCTTCTTTTGATTTTTTTTTAGTTTCATTTCTAATCATTTGGTTTAATTTGATTTTAATATCAGATATGATCTTTATTCTTTTGATTTTTTTTATCCTTTTACTAATTGAATTTCTTTTTTATTTTCATTCATAACATTTGATTTCAATTTATTTTTATATAGAATTCGGTCCCCATTATTTTTATTGTTGTTTATTTTGTTTAGGTTTCTTTCTTATTGCATTTGTTTTTTGTAATTTCATTCATTAATATTTTTTATGGAGTATGTTACTTCTTGTTTTTTTTACCTTCTATAGAGTTAGTACAAGTCTCATGACCGAAGTCACAAGTTCTGAAGATTGACAAAGGTTTATTATGGTCTTTTTTTAGATCATTTTATAAAATTAATTTATTTTCAATTTCATCCTTAAACATTTGATTTTTTTGAAATTGGTCTTCATGTTTTCTTTTTTTTACTTTTCATTATTTAGGGCTATCTCAATTCTATACTCATGATCATAGGGTTAGTAAGTTAACCCGGGTTTACTCAAATCTTTTTTTTTTTTAGTTTCGCTCTCAATATTTTTTTATTGAGAATTTTATTCATTTTTTTGGGTTTGCTTTTTATATGTGGTGAGCCTGGGCTTAATGACCACAATCATGAGTCTTAAAAGTTCACACACATTCACTTTAGTTTTTTTTAGTTTTTTTTTAGAAGTTGAATATTTTTTTTAATTTTATCCTTTAATATTTAATTTTTTTAAGATCTTTGTACTTTTTTTTATATATTTAATTTGTTATGAGATCAAATATCTTAATCTGAGTTATTTCTTTATCAAATATTGATTTATTTAATTAGATATGTGTATAAATATTTTAATTTATAATTAAAAGTATTTTAATATAAAAAAATATGATGGAAAAATCTATATATTCATTTTTTTCACTTAAAAAAAAATACATCTAACCCACTGCAAATGACGTTGACATAGCTAGTAAAAGGCTAAGATATTGTGATTACTGTGTGCACATTTTAAAAATGTGGATATCTCGACTAGGAACGATCAAAGAATCAGACATGATTTTCAAAAGCATCCAGTCATTTGACAAAACCAAACCCTATATATAAGAAAGTTGAGAAAAGGAAGAGGAAGTGATCAGAAACTCCATGGTACAATGTCATCATCATCGTTGTCGCCTTTATCATGATCACAGTACACCAACCATAAACAACTTGTTAATTAATTATCCTATTTGGCCATTGTTTATACATTAACATCTATTATTAAAAAAATGTTTTCTTGTGGCGTTATGAAATTCAACTGCTCTTAATTAATTAAGTATATAGATGACAGCTTAGAATCAAATATAATTTCATAACATGCTAAGTGAGCTTAAGATCCGGTCAGCTCATGTGCAATCAAGGTGTTTTGTTCATGATTTAACCACCACACACTTGCCTTATTTTATTAAGTATGTTGGGTAAGCATAGAGCTTCATTAATTTTCTAACAACCTTTTAAATCCTCGAATAATCTTTTGCCATGTATATTGCTTTTAATTTTCACTACCATGATCATCTACAGCAATAAAAGTAATAAATAAAATAGAAAAACCTAGTAAGTTCACTGCTGTAACTGGGAAGAAAAGTAGGCTCATTCTCCCATAATGAGTGGCCAATGCTTGAAGTCTTATCAATTATGGCCACAACCTTAAACATGTAGTAATAATTAGTTAGGCTTCTTCTTCGTGTGTTGTTTCTTATATTTTACAACCTATGATATACATCATCCTCTTTTGAGACTCACCTTGCAAGTTCTCCAAGCTTCAAATCAAGCCGTACCTTTTAGTTCTTGCAAGTTCTTTGAGTGGAAGAAATCCACATTACTCTTTCATGCCACCTCTGATGATGTAACTCTGAGTTGAGGCTGCTTTTAGATTGTCAAGATTCCAAAGGCATGAATTTGGACAAATTAAGTAGCAGCGAGAAATCCCAACCAAATACAGATAATTGCGTCATGAATTAAGAACCATGATAATATGATGTATAAATCTATCATCTATTATATAATAGATAGGAGAGGAGCAAGTGTTTTGGAAAAAAGATAGAAGCAAGCATCAAAGCACCCTAATAAACTCCTACCATGTGCCGAACAGCAGAAAATGGTGGTTTACAACGCTGAATTATTAAATATCCCACCAGCTTTTCAAGTATTATACAAGTCCTTGTACACATAAACAAGTCATATAATATAATCTTTTGTATATTTAAAATTCATCCTTACCTCACCATCATCATTGCTTCGTAAAATCTAACATGAGGTGAAATATTCTAAACTAAAGTACTTCAATGAATCAAATGCCCATAAATAAGCACTACGAGAATTCGTTTCATCAATGTTCAATGTGGATTTTATTGGATATGGCAAGCACTTTCCTCATCCGCCATGGAACTTAAGCTCAAAGATTTGAAATGGAGAATCAAGGCCTTGACCTGGTGAGGCTTTGGTGATTATTCAACCCAAGAACTTAAGGTTTTGGGTGATGCAGTAGGAAATGGGTCCCCGCTATGTATTATATGCTATAATATTGGACTATATAAGAAAATGAAGATTTTGGCTTTGGGTTAGCTAGGTTATGATATGCTGCTTTCTCTTATGACTTCGTGTTATGGTTTTATATTATGTGACGTACGTGAGGTATCCAGGCAAGGAAAAAATAGATAATAATTATTAACTAAAAAAATAGATAAATTGGTACTGCCCTCTTTTAGGATAGGTCTGATCAATATTACCTTAATAACAAAACTATTGTTGTTGTCTTCAAAATCTTATCCTTTGTGTTTATTTTTTTCTAATGCAAGTGGATATTTCTTTTTTCATGACTCTCTTCCTCTTAAGCTAAAAATTCTATGAAATATAAAATTACTTTGAGTTATTACCGATTAATTTATCTATTTTTTTAACTTCAATATTCCGTTTATAATTAATTATTCGGTGGAAGAGCTTAAAAAACAAATTCTTGTAACCAAAGAATCCACCGAATCTGAAACTTTTATGCAAGATAGGTGTGTATGTCTAATTAAATTTCTTAGCTAGATCCTTCATGATTTGAGAGAGAAATTGTAGCATGCATGGTTTAGGTAACATCCAAACAAAGTAGGCTGGAGTTTTTTTAATTATTAGGTTTATTTGTGATTTTTTATATAGTAAACTAGACAATATGGGATTCACTTTCCCTCTAGAATAAACTTAAAATCATTTTTTGGTTTATATTATATGATTCTATTGTTAATTTTGTGAACTTAAATATACAATTCTTAGCAACCAACGAGCCATTCATTTTAGAATTTTTTTCACAACGATATATATATTTTTTCTTTTATGTTAATTTCATAGCCAAATCCATCATAACTGGGGACAAATGATAGTTTTATTCAAGTAACGTCCAAACTGAAGCTCTTTTTTTTTTTATCACAGTTTATATATATATATATATATATATATATATATATATATAGAAAATTCGCTTCTACCTTTTTCATATATAAAGCAGTGAACCAAGATGGGTTTCTCATTATCTTTTGAATCACACCAATACCAATTTTGATTAATTATCTATAATTTTTTTAGGACAAGAGTCCTAATGACTCTGCTCCATTAAGGAACCCCGGAAAGGGGCAGTCTCATTCATACAAGGTACAAAAAGCACTAATAGATATGGTTGAAAGCAAGAACGAGAATCGACCTTGGATCTAGACCACAATTCTTAGAGCGTTTTCTAGAAGAGTGAACTCCAGAGTATTTGTCTATCCTTTCAGGGCCTCTGCTTTGTCGAACTACACTAGCTGCCTTCAACGAAAACCACGGGCTATGAGCTCTTTCACCTTTTTCAAAAGAAGGGATTGCGAATACAACAATCTGAATCCTCAATGATATCGGAGTCGATGGTTATTTTGGTTTGATTGATCTGCTAGTTCTAACAACTCTCATTCTTTATATTTCTTCTCAGCTGCTTGGCCTGTAGCAGGTATCTGCTTGACCTGTAGCAGCAGGTATTTGCTTGGCTTTAGTAGGTATCTGGTTCACTGCTTTAAGTATTAGCAATATTATTTTCAATATAAATGGTTTTAATTTCAAACAATAGTCAAGGTTGTGTAATTAATACCTGGATTGATTATTAATTGTGCTAACTTTAATATAAAAGCTATGCATGAACGTAATGCTCATAATTTTTCCTCTAGACCTAACTGCTGTTAAAGTTCCATCTACATGACGGGAAGGGCTTCTGAGTGTAATCCGAGATGAACTAAATCCTTCTTTGCTAGCTGATAGCTGATGGAAAAGGAATATAAGGAAATCCATAGATTTCTATTCCTATATGGCCTAAACTACTTTCCTTGGCGGTTGGGTCCGTGATCAAATAAGGTAACATTCTATTTCACCAGTATAGCCATTTCTGGCTTTGTTGACAGTACTGCCGAATCGGGCTTGCAAGCTTCCACGAACATCCAATAAACCATAAAATACACAGGTGTATCAGCTTTAATTCTGGAAAACCTAACGATATTGTTATTCTGAGCATATTTTGTACATGAACATGTGAGCTAAAGAAACCATTCTTGACATCCAAGAAACCATTCAATCTACAACTTTTATGAGGTAGACGATGTGGATATCTATTCTCCACCATCCAAATTTCATATCTAGATCCCTCATAATTTGGTAGAATGGCTGTTTAGTAAGTTCTTATGATTGCTAGTTTTTTTTTCCTTGTGAATCAAATTGTTTCTGCTCCTTTTTCTTTCTTTTATATGATAAACTAGATATGTTGGGCTTCAGTATTTCTTGGAATTACACTAGAACATTTTTGCTGAACTTTGCACACACATACACTTGAGACTCAATTTTTTATCAAGTTAATTGGAATTAATTTTCCATTTAAATTTCATGCGATCGATTACTAGAACAATGGTCATATTTTTCTCTTTATTGCTGATTTAAAGTTAACCAATAGCAAATCAATTGTTTTGCATTATCCATAACAAAAATAAAAAAACTTCTCTATAAAAAAAAACCCAGAACAAAATATTCGGAAATGACAAACATCACAGCGCATATATTCAGGATTTGCAACTAGTTTAGAAGTAAAATGGAGGATGAAGTAACCTGTTAATTACTCAATGTAGATATAAAGGGAGCAGGAGGAGGGTAAGGAGCTGCTAAATATTTGAACATATTCATGCAGCGCAAATAATAATAATCTCGAGTTCGAACGGTTTTAATTTTTAGGGCAAGAAAACTAAAGTTCTTCCTTACAGACACTGAGTTCATGGATATGAATCATATGATGACCATAATTGATTTCATTACCAAAGGCAAATCTTCTTTTGATTATTTGCTAGCTCTTTGTATGTTTACCAAGTGTGAGGGGATAAAAACAATGCAGAACCTTCAATTTTTAAAAGCAATAATCCTACTTCCCAATCGGATTTCTAAAATTGTCTGTAAAGAAGAGCTATAATGAATTACTTTATCTTAAAAAAATAAAAACCCTTGTTGGCAGAAGAACATATAAAGTATGATTAATAATAATTAATAAATTACTAATCCCTGTTGTTGCCTGGAAACTTATGTATATCTTAAAGGGGAGTGCTTTTAGTACTAGCAACATGCTAATGAACAAGGTCTTGGTTTTTCTGTCATTTCATTCTTTATGCCAGAGGTTTTGAAGACAGGAAAGTTATATTTATTACAGAAAACTAGTTGTATAGTTCATTCCCAGGAGATCTAACTAGCTCAAGAAAGTCGGCTAGAAAATTAATACAACTCTTGGTGGTTAACAAAAAAAAGTACATCCAATGAAAGGAATCCATGTTTTTATTGAAAACCTCGGTTCCTTACTACCATATTTATTCCCTCCGAAAAACAATGCAAAAGACACAATCCCATGTTACCAAATCCCACAAGATTTACCTCAAAGTGGTTAAGAAAAAATAAAAAAAATACCCCATATTGTATATGTTACCATATCACCAACAAAAAGAACCTGGTTGAGATCCAAGAGGAAGTTTAAATAAAGAGAGAGAAACCAAAAGAAACCCTAGTTGATGTATCAGCATCACTGAAATTAAGTAAGTTGCAGTTTTCAATTAAGATAGTCAAGACATCATCAAACCATTTCTCATAAAGTAGAAGATAGTTTCACAATGAACAAGGAGGCTATTTTCAAGGAACCATCAGAATCTAAAAAATAAAAAGAAAAGGAGAATAGATGACTGGGAAAACAAGAAGTTATACCCTAAATTAAAACATCACCGTAAGATCAAGAAGGAGATGGAGAAGAAGTAACATGATCATGATCTTGAGGATAGATAATCCATGAATTTTGCTGACCTTTTATTATTCAACAAGCCCAACAAAGCCAACCAAAGAACGCTGCTCCAATCCAGCAAAGCCACAATTGGCTTCCATAATACAACACATCACAAAATCACCAGCAACCTATTCGATTATTTCTCTCAAAACGGAGCCCTACCTCCTGAGTTACCTGCCCATCCATTCACTGGCAACTGCACGTTAGATGGCATATTAAGCGGCAAATTAAAGAACGGAAGCCCCCCGGAAGCCGCTCCCGCTTCATTAAAAGGACCATTATTCCCAACCCCAATCCCACCACCAGCACCACCTCCACCCCCTCCACCACTCTGCATCAGCAATTGGTCATCCTCATCCAAAGGCAGCCTCTCATATGCCACGTTTGTGAACGATGCTGCAATCACTATAACTGGGCCTGCTGCGGTAAGCTCTCCCACCACGCTTCCTCCCACCACCTGGCCTTGTCCCCCAGCAAGGAAGATTGTGAGGCTCGTCGCGCCTGGAGGGGCCGGAGGCGGCAAGAAAGATCCAGACAGAGATAAGATCTCAAATCTGCCATGGAGAGTCACTATAGATCCTGCTGCAGCTGGTTGCCTGATGCTAACATTTGTTACTGTTCCTGCTCCGCTCAGTATGCAAATCCCACGCTGCCGTCTACGCGCGTAGTTACCCACGCACTCGAATACATCGCATCCACTTCCTACTTCAAGAATGTGGGCACGCAGTGTGTTTGCACTCTCGCGAGTGATGATAATCGGAGGCTTCTCTTTATTTTTGGAACCAGGTGGACGGCCTCGAGGCCTACGGGCCATGATGTCTCCTGGCCCGGAGTTGGCCGCAGTAGCAACCAGGTCAAGGCCTTGATGCAGGCCATCGTCGGGGTTGTGGTCAGTAGAAAAGCGACCAACACTTCCAAGACCGTCTCCAGCCCTATTGGGATCCTCGTCTTCAGGATCAGGCTGGTGCTGGAGCTGAAGGTCAGGTCTGTGGTGAAGCTGGTGAACGTAGCGAGAAGTAGTGCCTAAATCTAAACCAGCCATGCCAACATCAAAAGGAAACAAAAAACAGGAAATGATTTTTTTAGAAAAATAAATATTTTAGATGATTAAAAACTGTTTTGGGTTTTGTTTAATGTTGAAACAGGAAACAGGAGAGTGAAATTATAAAGAAAATAGAAAGGGAAAGGGGAACACCGGGACTCGAAGAAAAATATATGAATATATAGAGAGAGGTTACATGTATATTTTGGAGAGAAAAAAACAAGATAAACAAGGACAGAGAGAGAGAGAGAGAGAGAGAGAGAGAGAGAGAGGGAGGGATGAAGTGCAGAGAAAGGGAAAAGGGAAGGGAAGGAGGAGGAAGGAGAGGGGACAAAGACTTGAAACGCAGTCATTTCTCTCACACCCTAAAGTTTAAATATATGCATAGAATAATGGTTTGTGGACGAGTTTCTTATGTTTCTTCTAATTTTTGAGAAATGTGTACAAGAAGGTGGATGCAAGTCTCACTCTCCTTCAAAAGGGTGGATTAAACGCAATAGCGTTCCTGAGGATGGAATGATTATGTAATTTTTTTGGTTAGCCTCTCGACTATATATTTGTTATGTGCTAACAAATATAAAAGCAATTCTCCCAACTATTATGAAATATGGAAAAAGACCAACAGAACACCTTTCTTTTACAATTATAACTGTTCACGTTCTTTTCCTCCAAATATTAAGGTGTTTAGCTTTAACTGATTTTTCTAACATCATATATCTTAAAAAATGATTGCTATTTTAACACAAATATAGAAAATGTAACATAAGGAAGCAGAGGTTGAAGGGGTTTTGGTCGGTTCTTAATCACATGTGACTTGATGGAGTATCTAGTGGTTTGGCATAAGTACGCACGGTTTAGATGAAAGTCCACAGGTAATTAAGATTGACAGAGAGTTTTCTCAAGTCCAGAATGATTTATCCATTTTCCTTCTTCATCGAACTTGTTACTTCAAACAGAGGCCTACCTGATCTCTGTCCTTTGTTCCTTGGTTCGGATATGAGCCAATAAGTCATTTCGTTTAATGGATTATTTATTGGTAGGCAATCCACATTTCGCCGGCCGGCAGTCTTGATCTCTAGTGTAGCCATATGGTTTCAAAGGGATTAAAAAGTTTAAGTTTGAGAAAGGGAAGTCAAAGGAATTAAATCATTTTATCTTCCGTCATGTTGAGGTGTGGATGACTCGGTGGCTTGTTATATGAAAGATAGAAAGGTAGGTTTTGATCATAAGTTATAAAATTACCATTAAACTATAGAAGACTCTGATGTGATAAATGTTTAAAATCAACAACAACAAGAACAATAATCTATTTTGAAAGTAATATATGAATTGGTTAAATAGTTGCTAAAACTGACATGGTTAGTGAAATTTAAACAAAATAAAATTTTGAAACCTAATTAAGAAAAAGATTAAAAAAAAAACTAGAAAAAATAATCTTAAACAACATCTTTTAAGTCTATTTTGGACATCTTCTAAGCTAATTTCATGAGGAACTGGATCTATAGAACATGCTTATAAAATTTAAACTTGATTCAATAATTAAATTAAATATTCTATTTTTTTCTTCTCAAATATCATTTGATGAATCTAGAATTCTTCTTGCACTTAGACTTGTCTATTTGGTTCATGAATGATCCACGTCAATTGTTATATGTCCTACTTCATTCAAGAATCAACAAAGCATCTTCTTCTATATTATAAGATGGTTTGGTTGTATTAATCAATCAAGTATTTCTAGATCAATTAAGCTACTAGTTCTTCATTTATTTTCTTCCAATAAGAAAAACGTTATCCATGAACTAAATTATGAGCAGAGGCAATTACAGCCTCGTAAAATCAAATGAAATGTGAGTGTTTTAATACTTTAAACCTTAAGATAATATGTATATGTCCTAAGCTGCACCACTCAAGAAGATGAATAGGTAAAAAGAAACAAAGAATTGAAAGCAATGAGATAAATGAAGGTTGTAAATATTGAAAGAAGATATTTTGAAAGAATTAATTGAGTAAATTTACATACTTGGAGTTGGCCAAATTTTTCATGTACTAAATTTCTTATTTATATTGATATAGTGATTGAATTCCATCTAAACAAGTAATCTATATCAAACAAGAAGTCATTTTAAATCCTAATACAAACTAAAATTTTCCTTTACTAATACTCACATCAATCCTAACTAATCTAAACAACTTAGTCAAATTAACCCATCAAGGACTCCCATTCTAAGTAGGATTGACCCCTCTGATCAGTCATGTGAATTTAAACTCCAATGATCAATCACTTTTTTGTATCAATCATGACTTCTGATCATCTAATCAATTGTTCTCTAGCTTTCTTGCTCGATTAGGAATTTTCAAACCTAGTTGATTGTTGTTCACGATGTTTTCAACCTTATTTTCTCTATTTAGATATAGATAATTACTATTCATATTTGCTTAACTTCGAACACCATTGATGAGTCATATCAAGAATAGGATTTCTTTATTCGGTCTAAAAAAATAAAAATAGCTTTGTGGATAGTGTAGCTAACCAAAAATGCTTGGATTTTCAATGAAATGGTTCTAGATTAGGATAATTTTTACTACTTGACTTTTTCACATGGTTGTTATCATATGTAAGTCTCTAGATACTCACTTTTGTTATACTGGTACAAATTTGGTGAGGAATTCTAATGAGGAAAGCTCAACAGGGCCAATAAATCCCAACCAAACCCAAGAAGTGGAATGAGAAAAGAAGATAAAAAGATGTGGGAAGAACAAAAGAATGAGGAAAAAAAGATAGACCTAATTAAACCCATGCTTGTTTAATCAATGTAAAAAAAAAATAGAGAGAGAGAGAGATGAAGGAAGTGAAAAAGGACAAAATAAGGTTCAGCCCAACTAAGGCTAGAGAAGAGAAAGGAAAAAGAAAGAGAGAAGGAAATTATGGAAGAAAAAGATAAAAGGCAAGCCCAGTCGAGCCCATGCTAGCCCAACCGAGGCCAAATAAAAAAGAATGATATGAGAAGAGAATGAAAGGAAAAGGAAACAGGGTAAGCCTAACTAGACCCATAATATCTCAATCGTTAAAGAAGAAGAAAAAAAGGAGAACATGCATGTCTAACCAAGCATATTCTAGTGCATCCGATGTTAAAGAAAAGAGAAAGAGAGAAGAAGGAAACAAGGTGGGCTTGACCAAACTTATAATATCCCAACCAAGGTCAAATAAGAAAAAAGATGAGAAAAGGCATACCTAACCAAGCTTATGCTAACACATCTAAGGTTGAAGAAGTGAGAATGAGAGAAAAAGAGGAGGAAATAAGAGGGAAACATAGCAGGCCTATACAACTCAATCGAACAACTCAAACGAATCTAAATGGAAAGAGAGAAAAGAACGAGAAGAGGAAAAAAAAATAAAGCCCAAACCCATACTTTTCAACCCAAAACTTTGACAAAGTTTATATACCTTTTTGTAAAAATCACTTCATGAAAAGCCACCACTATTATCCTTTATATACATACATGAATTCTCGTGATAAAAAATGATATATCAGATGCCACCTTATTCTCCATTGTGAATATTATCCAGATCCTTCTTTACAAAATAGGCACATGTAGTTAACAATATGAGCGTCCATTTTCATAGTTCATATTACAAGATAATCACATGGTGATAAACAATAAAGTAACAGTTTAACATGATTACTCCATAGAGAGTATGGAACCCTATTTCCTACGATAGGTTTGCAACCTTACTCTTTTTTATTGATATAGGATACAAAGCGCATGGCCCATTAAAAATATAAGACCAGGTGTATGGGCTTGTCAAACTAGGCACAAGTGCTTAGGCCTTTTTTTCCATTTTTAAGGTTTTTTTTTTCGCAAATGAAAACACTTCAAACAACATGTCATCTACTTACTAAGATTCTGACAACTAGAAAGGTGGCTGGGAAATCAAGCTAGGGTTTTTCAAAGAAAAAAAATCTATTTTAAACCTAATTTCAAGTAAAAACACATAATAAACATCAATAATACATTCATAAACCAATAAATCAATTCAGAACGCCCTAAAATATGTCTAAAATTACAAAATCAAAATAAAAAAATTACTTCTTCTAGCAAGATGAAGAGCTAAAACCCCCTTAATGGAACTTCTCTCGTTGAATAAAACTCATTGACACGAAGAACTACCTTCCTCGTGGTCGAAAAGTGGCTAACCATTTACTTTTTCTCTCTTTTGTCATTTTTCAATTATTTTCTCTCTTTTCTTGAACAAAAAATTGAAAAATTAAAAAAATAAAGTTTTGCATCAAAACTAAAATTGCAAAAATTAAAGGGATTGGAAAGGAATTCAGAGAAAATTAGGTGGACCGAAGAGAACTTTTCACTCCAATTTTTAAAAAGCCACTTGGTTCCGTGTTTTATACTTTGGCTATTTGTTTTTTAATTTGGCATTATATAACAAATTTTATGTAATTGGTCATTAATTTGGACAAAAAAAAGATGTAATCATAAAAAAAAAGTTTTATCATTAAATTAAAAAAAATTGGCACAACTTTAATCCACATTGATATATCATATATGTAAGAAACCAAATAGTGTCAGAGTAAAGTGAGTTCTGTTTTAGTTTTTGTTGTAATTATAATGAATTACTACTGCACCCACTCTGTATAATATAAAAACTAAACAGGAAAAATAAAATACTTTAATAGTTTTTTTAAAAGGAGGATGGTATATGTATATATGTTCAGCGAGAAAGCACGATAATTGGATCGTGTGTTTCACGCGAGATGAGAAGAATGCTCGGATGACATACAAGTTACTTTGCGTGTGATCTGCTGATTTGAACATTTGAGCAGATGAACCCTAGATGGAGGAGAGTGTGTGGGTAGGGTTGGCTGGTCATGGAGGTTTAGAATTTGACGGTGAAGCTAATTAACTATGGTTAACGCAAAAAGTTGACCAGGTGTGGGTCAGTTGAGAAACAGCCAAATAGCTTTGTTTTAAAAAGAAAAATATACACAAAAACAAGAGGGGGGAGATGGCGAAAGGGAGACTTTGCTGCGGCTCGTAGGTCCCCCACTTTTGTCCTCTCCTCGCAACCTCAACGACCCTCCTAGGCTCCTACCTCCCCTGCCTGCGGCCAGCTTGCTTGACTGGTTCAATTGCGATGAGGGAGACCGTATCTATCATGTTTGTCGCCGTGTAATTTGAGGTTTTTTTCCCTTCAATGGTTAAAGTATTCTATATTGCTTTTTATTCATTATTATTAAATCGTTTTCCTTAATGGTATAGTTAGCTTTTTTTTACCGGTAGGGTCAATTAAATGCCATTAATTTATAAAATAGTTAATTAACCAAAATGTAAAATTGTGAATTATAAACCAATTTACGATAACAAATTGTTAAAGAGCTTCAAAAGGATAAAACTAAACTGACAGGCAATTGTTCAATTAATAGTATTAATTACTACATCCTAGAAAAACTACTAAAATACATTTTTTTGATATTCTAATATGTTATTTCCATTCACAAACATGTGGAAATTAGAGCCCTTCATGTATGAATTATATTCATGATGATATTATAACAAGTTTGATGATATAATAAAAATAATATTTTTTTATGATTGTTGTTTTTTCAATTTATGAATAATGCAATGCAAAATATATAAGAAATTAATTGGTGTTTTTTTTTGGGTAATTTTATTAACAAGATTAATTTTAACTGAACATTTATTGACATGATTTTGATTAAATAACAATTTCAATAACAATTTTAACTAAATGTATATTTTAATCAAACCAATCATAACTAAAAGTAATTTTTCTAAACTTATTTTTATCAAATTACAACTACAAAAAAAAAAAACCAAATACTTAACATTTATATTTATCAGCTTTTGATCAAAATAGATTACCCCTTTTAACTAACATGAATGCTAAAAGCACAATAGTCAATTATCAACAGTTGTTAAATCAGGGATTGGAGGTGTTTTGAGAGACATCACGGGTTGGTTTCTATGTATCTTCTCGTATCCTACAGGTGTTGCCAGAAACCTTTGGAGCTTAGCTCATCATCTTCCTATGTAGATTAAGTGGACTGGTTCTTTGAATCCGACTCAACCAATGGCTTGATTGTAGCTCAAAATTTAGGCCATGGATATTAGTGCAATATGTTTTTATTAGTTCAGTCGGTGTTCTCATATGTACTTTAAAGTATGTCCATTTTTCCCACATCTATGGAGAAAATAATATGGTAGTAAACCACTTGGCATGCATAAACCTTATGTTCATCTACATGGCTGCTTTGCTTTCAATGCATTATTGATTCTCATAAAAAAAGTCACAAAACATTTGCTTTTAACTAATGCTGTTTTCTTAGTTTAAAATATATATTTTTAAAATCAAAGCACTTTACAAGATATTTTTTCTTATTAAAAATTAGAATAGGTTTTTTTAAAGTGTCATGCATTTTTATTTTAAAACAAACACCACCTTAATCAAAAATTAATTTTATAAGAAAAAGTAATTATTACAGTTTAAAATACTTAGAAGGCTTGTGGGATTCTTTTGAAAAGTAGCATAATTTATAAAAAATTTAAAAAACTAACTAGAAAAATATTTTGAAAAATAACACAATTACATAAAACCCGTTGAAAAAAACTAACACCAACTATTCTTCCTTCTGTATAAACTCTTTTAATTTTTTAAATAGCGATTTCTAACTATTATGATATATATATATATATATATATATATATATATATATATATATATATTATTTTTCAAAATCTTTTTTTTTATCCTGTGTTATTTTGAAACACAGAGGCTCGTGGAGAGTGAAGATGGGGCGGTAGAGATTTCGTGTTTCTTACAATTGTCATGTCGTCCATCAAAAGGACATACGAAGAAGGAACAAGACGGTGTTCTTCTAATTGCAAAAGAAACAAGTATTTTAAAAAGACGAATAACAAACGTCAAATCCAATACTTGGATCCACGTAACCTCAACGCAGTCTCAAGGGTTTATACACAATATTTTAAGTGTGTCTCATTCTCTATCTTTTCTTCATTTTTTTTTTAAAAGACACATATACTATTATAATCTTCTAATGGAAATTAAATAATGGTAAAAAAAAAAGATTGATTTTTTAAAC
The DNA here is from genome assembly GCF_000002775.5 of Populus trichocarpa. Classification (NCBI taxonomy): domain Eukaryota; kingdom Viridiplantae; phylum Streptophyta; class Magnoliopsida; order Malpighiales; family Salicaceae; genus Populus; species Populus trichocarpa. The sequence goes on along the minus strand of NC_037287.2, from coordinate 11,758,016 downwards.
AAAATAAAGCATTGCCAAGAATTTGTCAAAGCCAAAAAGCGAAGATGGTGCGTAGAGGACAAACTAACATATATACTTCTTTCTATTTTTACTTCTTACAATTGTATATTTCTAGTTTTTTAAAAATAAAAGATAGATATGTGTCTGTAAATATTTAACTCTTATTATCTTTTTAATTTTATATATTTTTATTTATTTTATCTTAGAGGTTAATTTTAGTTGTCAAGAACAAATGATTTTTATTTTTATAAATATGTTATGTACATAGAATTTATTTATTAAAATATAAAATAAAAAATATTTAACAATGAATTACAATAATCTCTTTGAATCATTATAAAAAAAATCTCCTTAAAGCACTATGAAGTTAAAAATGAAATTAAGAAGAGTAATTACTAATTTAAAAATATATGAATAAAAAAATTTTAAAAATAAAAGAGAGGTGATTAATTAAAATTTAAATAAAAAATTAATCAAAAGTTAAGCCAAGAGCCCAAGCTCGCTTGCTTAGCTAGGAATCCAATAAATCTCAAGTCCACGTGCCTAACTGATTTTTTTAAAAGGAGTGAACAACGCATCATCTTTATTTTTTTTTTTTTAAATGATAATAAATTGTTTGTTGTGGTAGAGGACCAATCATCCCATGCACCATTGTTTGGTCACTTTTAATGGCTAGAAAATGGGGTTTGAGTTTTTAGACTTTAATAATATATCTTTTTAATTTATTTTCATCTTAAACACTTAGAAACACACTAGAAATATTAATAAAATTCATTCACGATCCCGAAACAACCTCTCATCTCTTAAAAAAAACAAAAATTAAATAAAATCTAGAACTGAAATGAAAAAAATAAAGTTTATGACTAAAAACCCAAAAAAATAAAAGGAAAGGGACCAATTGTGAGCAAAATTTTACTTGAGGGGCTGAATTATAGCTTTGCACACCTTTAGTGGCAAAGGGCTCAATGTTTTTCCATAATGTCAATTTTGGTCCTTTAGCTTCAATTATTGTTTTTGTTCAATTTCATAAATTAATCGTTAATTTAACGTTTAAATATTTTATGACATGTAAGACAAGAGAGATAAAAACAAAATGGAAAATATTTGAGTGCATAAAACCATAAAAATATAACTTGAAATGAATGAATTGAAAGAAAAAAAATCAGTTCAGTGATTAAAGTGCACAACAATAAAAATACCAGGGACCTTGAATAAAAAGAAAGTTATTGTGAAGTTGGAGTGAACAAACAAATGTGAGAGAATGAGAAATGAATACAAAAAATAAAAAATTCATTTGTTTTAATATATAGTTAATGTATTTATAACAAGATAGGCATATGATACGTATAGTAAACAAGAAAACAGTAGCAAACACATCTATCGTTTTCTTATATGGACTAAAAAATGGCTTGATAAACATGAAACTCTATTCGTTAAAACCATGGAGGAATTAATTTAAATATATGTCGATATTTAATTATATATACCTTAATTAATGGTCAAATTTTAAAAATGATTTTAATAACTAAGTGATCAAGGTTTCAAATCTCATTATCCCAATTCTCTCTAATAAAATTAAGCAAAAAATAGTATTAAATATGTGCAAATTTTAAATTTAAATCAATTTTTATTTAAAATAATATATTAAAAGAGTAGTATAAAACTATTCATTCAACATCACCTGCACCAATTCAATTTTTCAATTAAGTACCCTATCTAATATTTAGATATTGTTATCAAATTAACTCATGCCATGTGATTAATTATGGTCCCCAATTCAAAAGCCTCTTAGTGATCATGGTTTCTCTTTCTCACCTACAATAATTAATTATCCAAAAACCTTTTTCTAATTTGCTTTTTGTATTTTTATTCCTCTCCACTGATTGTGCTCCGCAATTTTGGTCGAAAAGGCACACTCTCCTCCTCTTGTTTTCTTGTTTTATTTTTCCTTTTGTGTTCACCAATGAAAATTTTGAGCATGGAGTACGGTAGAGTTTTTTAAATTAAAGAAACAAATAGCACATTAAAAAAATTGAGGAAAATAACAAAATTCATAATTTATATAGAAATAACAAATTTTAGGAAATTGCAAATGATATTTGTGACTCATTTAAAAAAATTTAACAAATGCAATTTTAAAATCTATTTTAAAATTTAAATTTAAAAAATAATTCAAACTCTATTCTTATACAAGAATAAGTGCTCCATTCTTATATAAACTGTACAAGTAGAAAAAACTTGTGCTTTTAATTAGTGTATAATTAAGCTAGGATATTATTAAGCAAGTATCTATCTTTTTAATGAAAAAAGTATTTATTGATAGTAAATAATTTTTTTATACAATTAATACCTATAAACTATACAATACAAGAATAAGAGCTTCGTCAAAACAAACGAAAACCAATAAGAATGTAGCTCTGCTAAAAATAATTGTGCTAGAATTTTTAATATATAAGAACTCTAACATTACTATTAAAAAAAGCTACTATTGTAAACGTCCACGGAATAAAATTTCTAATAAAAAAACACTATTTTAAAAGTTTGCAGAAAAAAACTTTTTAAATAATAAATTAAAAGATAAATAAAAAATATAAGCATATAATTGTGAGCACAAAATGAATTGTTTTGTTTTTTTATGAAGCATACCCTTTTTATTTTTCTAAATTTACATGTTTTAATTATAAAAAATATTTTATTTATTATTAATAAATATTTTTTATTAAAAAATAGATGCAAGTGATTTTAGTAAAACTAAATTACTATTACTATTATTATTATTATTATAAACAAGTCACAAAATATAATATACGATCGTATTATTTCTTAAGTTTTGCACTGTGTTATTATCATTAAATGGGAAAAAAAAGAAGAAGGTAAAAAAGCAGTAAGGGGTATGGTTTAAAACCAAACCTGCGTCCTTACCACAACATATGTCCTCGGAATTTACACCAGCTGAGCACAGGCACATGTAAGACAACGAGGCCATCAATCACTTACTTCCCCTTAAACCCCAACCTAAGTGCCAGTGCTTAGGTTGTCTTTATTGATCCTGGTAATCAAGTGGCTCCTCTCTCTCTCTCTCTGTTTACATGGATATTTGTGACTGTAAAGGTTGCTCATCGGAGTGCCATATGAAACTATGGTGGAAGGAATAAAAGAGAATCAATCACGTGCGATTTCCTAGTAAGAAACCCAGAGGAGTTTCCAAGGTCACCGTATAGCTGTCGGCCACGACGCAGCTGTCACTTCCATTGGGAATTGCGCCCTTTCCTATCCTTAAATCCCGGGGGCACTATACCTGCCCCACACCCACACGCCCAGGTCCCCTTTGCTTCAACATCCTTAATAAGACATTTCGGGCTCACTGGCCCAGACTTTTCCGGATCCCCTAGTTCCAGGATTTTCAGCATCATTAAGGTGTAAACCACCTCTATTAATTTCCTCCCTCAAAGACCAATATGTAGACATTAAAATCAAAGTTATTGGTAGTTAAAATCCAATCATTTAAGAGCTTTTTCTCTCCTTAACTTCTCAAGAAGTTTCTCTTTTTTCTCTCAACTTCTGTAGACTAATATATGACAGAAATAAAATTTAGAATAAAAGCGCAATAAACTAATGGGACATGGACAAAAGATTAAAAAAAAAAAGGGTTAAAAATGAAGGGATCAAAATGAAACTTTTATGTTCTTTTAATATGTTTTTCATAATGTCCAAAAAATAGTTAAAAGGAAAGTTAACTCTCCTACCAAATTAACAAAACCTAAAGCTAGAAAAAGGAAAATTGCTATACTTATAGGAACAAATCATTTTTCATTAGAATACTGATTTGATAAAATTATCCCTAACTCAAAAAACCTTTAAATTATGTATTAGAGGTAAGATGATCTTTTTTCACTATGATACAATTGTCTTTAACAATTTGTGCTAGTTTAGGTTAGTATCATTTTTCTATGCACAGTAAAATCATTGATTTACCTCTAAAAAAAAATATAATGCCTTTCAATTAGGGGTGTTACGGTCTTTTCAATTTTACCAAAATAGTAGAATTATTTTTCTTACTTTAAAGACAAAATCAACATAACTCTCTCACAATGTCTTTTTTATACTTTTTTAATGGTTTTATTCTTAATTTGAATGTTACTCAGGAACATTATTGCAATTGCTCATATATTAAATATTAATAAAAAAAAACATGTTTGCATATGTGGAGCACACACTAGCGAGTGGATGAGCCTCGCACCTTTTGGAGGTGTGTGTACGGATGTCTAACTATTAAAAGTTGTCTTTCACGATAGTGTTTGAAATGTCTCGACGCCACCTCCATGATGGGGTGGCGCATCCACCGAACATGCTTCTGGTTTGATGTTAACATCCCTTTTTTTTTCTTCTTTTTTCTCTCCCTTTCCTTCTTGAATTTAGTGACAACCTTTAGAAAAACTCAGACCAGACCTTGTAATTTATTTTTCTTTTATATTTGATCTCAATTTTTTTTTTATTTTTTAATTTTGAATAATTTATGAAATTACATGTTTTTTCAATTTCACCCCACCACTTTTTAGTCTTTTAAATTTGGTCTCTATTATTTTGATTGTTATTTATTTTGTTTTGGATCATTGTTTAGATTGTTTTTTATAATTGTTTAGATTGTTTCTTTACTACTTCATCCTTAGTTTGTTTTCTATGAAATTTGATCCATATTCTTGTTATTGCTATTTTTTTTCTTTGTCAAGTTTTTTAAATTAATATTTTTTTTCATGATTTCATCATTCAAAATTAAATTGGATAGGAATTAAGCTTCTTAATTGAACTCGAGTCTAAGATTTCACAGCTTGTGAAGTTTAGAGATTAGACCATGTTTAGGAGGATCGCTTGGTGTTTTTTTCTCTTTTTAATTCTTTTTTTTTATATATAGTTTTGCTTTTTTATATTTTTTATGATTTTTCTTTCGGAGGGTTAGTTTTGGACTCATGATTAGAGTAATAATTGATTTTAAATATTGATTTTTTTTTCTTTTTAAGAAAAAAATAACTTATTTCAATTCCATCCTTCAACATCTGATTTATTGAAAATTGATCTTCATATTTCTCTTTTTTTTTTCATTAGGTTATCCCGATCTTATACACATGGTTAGGGTTAACGGGTTAATCTAATTTAACTCATATTTTTTTGTTACTTTTTTTAGTTAATTTTTTTTTATTTTGTAATATTGGATTATTTATAATTGATGAAAGAGTGATTCCATGGCTAATAAATTGTTAGGTATATATAATTATAATTCGTGAGGTTATTAATATTATCATTGTTTTTAATTAGTACTAACTGGATTTGTTATTTGATGGAAGAGTGATTGCACGGCTCTTAATTATAGCGCGTGGCCACTGATATTCCTAGTTTAGTATTATTTGGGTTGCGAGCAGATAAGGTCACAGGTTTGGTCCAGAGAAAGAGTCCTTTGCTTTTGCTTAGTTCAGAAATAAAGCCTAAGCTTTGACAGACCCTTACATATCCAACCTCTCCATTCCCAATCCTAGATAAAAGCCCCCTGAATTCTAGGCAACCAGATAAGTTTCAGTAATCAGTTTTATCTCCTAAAGAACAGATACAGTCACAGAGATTTCTTTCTCTGATCTCCTTTTCTTACGTAAACACATAATAACGTGTAATATAAAAAGCGAAACCACAGACTTGACTTTGCTTGATTAGACCCGATCCGTCCTTGAAAGATCCACCATCTCTACTCCAAATCCCGCGTGTCTCTGTCAAACGTCAACCCCCCCCCCCGGGGCCATCATACCCACACCTGGAGAAAATGTCAAATACCTTGTTGGGTTACAACTTCCACACCGGTTGGTATTGGAGGGTTTTTTTATTTAAAGTAGAACAGTATAAAAATGCAACACAGTTAAAAACTTATTTAGCTTATTTAGATAAATAATACAGTTTAGCAAATCGTATTGGGCAGCAAATGAAAATGAGAGACAGAGATGGAGGGTTGGATTGTTGTGTTTGGTTTGTGTCAACGTGGTTGGTGTTCGGATGTGGTTGAAATCGGAGAAGGTGGAGGTTGATGATGAATCAGGGCTGGAAAAAATTTTAAAATGAAAATGAAAATGTGGTTATGGTGGCCCCTTAAGTTTTCAGACAATGGCCATGTTAATTAGAGAGGATGATGTGTCTTTTTTAGCTATGGTGGTGTTGTTGTGGTTCGGGTTTTGACTATGGTTTTGTGTAGAGACTGGTTTTTGGTACGTGGGGGAGGACAATGGGTTTCAAGCATGGAGAAGATACTGGAAAAATTTATAGTATTCGTTCATGAAGAAATTCTTGATCCTTTCTCTGGTGTTGCTTGTTTTGGGTTAATAGAGCTAGGGTGATGAAGATGATAGGTTATGTCTGTTGTTGGTTCTTTCTTTTTTGAATCAAAGGCTGGTACCCCCCCCCCCCCTCCCCCCCAAGCCCTAGGGAGCTGATTCAAGTCATTAAAATCAAATCTTTTCTCCCTAATATATCATAGCCTGGTATATTGAAGAATAAAATCACACATTTTTGCTTTGTTGGAAGATCAATCCAGGCTGCAGATTGGTGCCAAATATTGATGAGGGAGGCTTGAAATCTGGGATTGAGAGCTGGAATTGGAGAATGAAATCTGGGTTTAGTTGATGGATTGCTTAATTGAATTCTAGACTAAATTGAATTATTTTAGACCAAGTGAGTGGAGTGAATTAGACTAATTAATTTAATTGGAAATTAACAATTGGACTTAATTGTTATTTATTGGACTGAAATGGAATTAATTGGATTGAATTGATTGGAATGAAATAACTAGGATTGAAACGAAGTTATATAAATAGTCAATTGGTCCTTGGAATATTGCCCCCTTTTCATTACAGTACTCAACTTTTGAGTTTTTTCAATTCATTCATTCAGGGCTTTAAATCTTGAATTCCCTTTCAATATAATCCTTAAGATAATCTTTCTAATTTAGCTTCTTTTCAATTTAGTCCTTATGTTCTGAATTCTTGCAATTTCAACCGGATTTATCATAAATTCCCCTTTTCATTTCAATTGTGTACTTAATTAAATCAATTTAGACCTCCAAATTTAACCATTTGTTGCGAGTCCATCCTTAGTTCCTAACATTCTACTATTTTAATCAAAATAACTCTTAATTTTGATTTTCTTGTTCAATTATAACCTCAATTTATTTTTGATCTTGGTTATTTTTTTCAAAATTTTCATTGAACTTCAAATTTTCTTTGATCTTAACATAGTTAAATCAAATTAATCTTTTTTTCTCAATTGCCTCTTCAATCCAAACCTTTATTATAGCCCAAAAATTCCAGGACTTTGTTTTTACATGTGATACTTGATTATCAATCCAATTTTAACCCTAGCTAGATATATTTTTATTTTTATTGTATTTGTTTTATGATTTTAATGTTTTTTAAAACAAAAAAATTAAATAAAAATAATGAAATGATTAAAATTACTAAAACGACGTTTTTTTTTGGATTTTTCTAATTTTCAAAATATATACAGAGTTAATTAGTTTATGACTTTTCTAATCGTTTTGTGAGAAATTTGATATTGATCCTTAAAAATAGAAGGGTTGTTTATTTGATTATTTACAAAAATCAAATCTTGACATCAGTCTTTCTAAAAAGGACTTGTCGGTGTGGTTATGCATAAAACATTTACCATTGGTCCTCTAAAAAAAGAACTTGTCTTTAGCAAGATATTGACATTGATCGCTATAAAAAAAAAAGACTTGTCATTTAAGCCACTTTTAAAATGGAAATTAAACCCATTGGTCGAAATGGGATTGAGATTTCACCAATTTATTTTGGTTGGTTCTTAAGTTGAACTTGATGATTGTCATTTTAATTTAAAGGGGGCTTGATTCTTGGAGAATTGATTGAAGATATGGGCTAGAATTTGGGATTGAGGAGTTAAAAAATCTAGTTTTATTGATGGGATTGTAACTGAAAAATAAGAATTAATTGCTGGAATTTGGGGTCTAATTTCTTGATTAATTTGGACTAAATTGAATCAATTGAAAATAATTAGAATGAAAACTTGAATTAAATGGGTTGAATTGAATTGAATTGAATTAATTTAATTCAATTGGACTCTATTGGAATTGATTGGACTGAAAATAATGAGACTGAAACAAAGTTAAATAAAAAGTCAATTGGTCCCTTGAATATTTCCTCCTTCTTCATTACAGTTCTCGACTTTTGATTTTTTCTAATTTTGATTGAATTTGCCCTAAACAACATTTTCCTTTTCAATTATATCCCAAATTGAGTCAATATTGACCCTTATTTTTAGCTATTTATAACAAACTCATCCTTGGTTCCTGAAATTATTCAAATTTGACCGATCTAACTTTTAATTTTTATTTTTCTCTTCAAATAAGTCCCTATTTGACCTTGTAATTTAGCCACGAGTTTCAAATTCATCCTTGACTCTTTAGTTTTTCTAATCTTAGCCAAACTACAAATTAAGTTCTTATTCTTCCATTTCTCTTCCAATAAATTTCCAATTGCACACAAAACCATTCTTGGATTTAACTGAACTTTTCAAACTTGATCTTTGATTTGTTACACTTAGTTATTGGTCCAATTTCACTCCCAAGTATATTTTTTGTTTTTATGTTTAAACTTTTTTGTATTTTTTAATGATTATTCCTAGCTTAATTTGACACAAAAATTAAATAAAAATTAAAAAAATAATTAAAATTAACTAGATTTTTTGAAAATACACATTTTTTTGAATTTTTCTATTTTTTTAATATATAAAAAATAGGGCTAAAAAATTTGGTTATAACAGATGTAATAATCTTTGCTCCCTACGCTTCAATATGTTTTGTAATAGAAAATTCATTAATACTAAACAAATTACAATTTTAGAGAAATATAACTTATTGTTTGAAAAAATAATTTTTTGAAAAATAGAAACTTCATTAATAATGAATAAAGTATGATTTTAAAGAAAATATAACTTATTGTTTGTGAAAATAATTGACAACACCGATACCGTAGGTTATTCTTCCGAGTAATAACTGGTCCTTTTAATGATTTGAATGACAAATTAGAAAACCTCTAACTTCTCATATATAAAAATGAGTTTGAGTCATGGTAGGAGGAACATACTTGATGCAGACGAAAGCAATTAAGGATACTAACAATGATAGAAAAACATAATTATTTTAACGAGTCAAAAGAATTTCAAATGTGCATCCTACAATTTTATTTTCTGAAAAATAAATATATGGTGGCAGATTATTAAAAGGTTTATAAAAATTTTAAAAATCTTATTTCTACTAGAAAATAACTAGAAGTCTAAAAGCATAACAAAAAAAAAATTAAAACAGAATAAACAACAAAACAAAAAAACCTAATATCTAGGAAAAATAATAAAATTAGTTCAAACAACTTATAGGTTTAATTTTGATAGATCCAATAATTTGATAAGTGACAAAGTAGTTTCTATAGAAAAACTGCATGTAAAATCACCTAAAAAATAATCAAATGGTCAAAAATCTTGTTATTATTGTTTTAAGGTTTTAGCCTGTGTTGTTTTAAAAATGCAATTTCACTTATACCCTAACTATATTTATATAGTTAAATGTTTATTTTCAGTAAATTTTTTAAAAAATAAAGAGTAATAAGGGAAATGAGTGAAAATGTGTAATATATAATTCTACTTTGATTTTTAGAATAGATCATGGGAATGACTTGCACTAAAAACCATTTCATTAGAGGAATGACTTGTGGTCAAGTATTTACTCCAATTTCAGAACTTAAATACTCAAAAGTTACCAATCTTAGATATCAATTATAACAATGGAGGCTGTTTACATCGGTGTTTGTTAATTAATTTGCAGTACCACTTGTGTTCAAAGATTATAAAACGGCTACTTTCTTTATATTATAGTATGTCCCTTCTCTATATTGACTATAAAAGATTATTATAATGGAAATGCATAAACTTCTGATAGCTTTTTTTTTTCAGCCAATCATTTTCTCATGAGCACTGCCTCAAGTTTTGCTAGATGCAAGTATCAATTTATGTAATATAATAAAAATAAAATCCTCAGACCTACTTAATTGGATCTTCCTTCTGCGCAAAGTAAGCATATATATAATAATCTGCTTTTCTAGTTTTTAATGAACTTCTTTTATTAGTGATCAAATTACTGTTCGGTTTTATATATAATATATAATCTTTAATTAAAAAAGAACATAGCCAAGGCATAAAATAATTATTCACTCTGTACTATAACAGAAAGAACAGCCGCATTTCTGGTTTGTACGTTAATTGACAAAAGGGCATAAATAAATTACGATCACAATTTACTAGGTCAAATATTAAACTATGTTATTGGTTTCAAAAGTTGATTATTATTAATATTGATATTCTTCTTCTTATTATTGTTTTTATTATCAGAATGAAAATGAAGGACTGCGATGCTTATCATTATAAATAAGCAATAATTTTTTTAAGTAGATCTCAGTAAACCTTAACTAGGTATTGTAAAATACTCCTCTGCTGTTAAGAGTCTTAGATCATGAAAACCATAAAATAATAAGGAACGCATGCATTAAGAAAAGTATATGCGCAAGTGTAGGTATCTTTAAAGCACTAGATTAGGAAAGGAAAAGGTAATAAACAGAGCAAAAGGAGGCAAACCCAGCTTGAAAATTCCAAGGAACAAGGCAAGAGAGCTTGTCAAGTGTACAAAGTATCTCCGTTTCAAACCCCTGTTTATATTGATTCTTGAAATCAAATTAATGAAGAATTAATTTTAAAAATTATTAAAATTAATCCCCATCGTTTTGCCTTAATTATCGTCCATAAAAAAATCTAACAGTTTTTTAACTTTAAAACTAAATGCTTTTTCATTTGAAAAATTATTCAGGGAGATAAAGAAAGCTAATTGTTCATATTTTTTATTCATGAGATGGATATGTATAAAAAGGTTGGAATAAAATAATTATTTTATAGGTCAAATAATTGTTTTTTGGTCTCAAATATGCTTATTAATTAATCATGTTTTATTTATATAAATTTTAATATTTGAACGCTTATATTTCTAAAAAAAATATGATTGATGATGTTATTGATTTTTAATTCAATAATTTATATTAGAAGAGAGAAATAAAATAACAAATAGTTAAAGTTATTTATGCTTTTATCATATATTAAATCATAATTTTTAATTTGAATTCAGTAATTTATATTTAATAAGAATATGGTCGTGTGTTCCTTTGAAGATCCCAATAAAAAAATATATCCATGCAAATCTGATTGCGAGGATTTCTATTTCCTTCATAATACATGTACCATCTACCGTGAAAAAGATTAAATAATACTTCAAATAGCGGGAAAAAAAAACCTAGCTCCGAAACCTTTTCACCAAATATGTTGTGAAGTTGCTCATTTAAATACCAAATCAGTCAGAAAAAGAAATCAGGATGTCAAATAACGTAATTGTTGTCATTCAGGTATATACTTAGGTGACATTGAACTTTTAATATAAATCTATTAAAATCGTTTTTTTTTTATTTCATATTTGATTGCCTCTTTAAAACTAAATTATTATATTCAAAATGAACGGATATATATATCGATTTATGTTCAAAATTATGATTTATGTTTAAAATGCTCATAATTTAATGGACTATGATCCTCTTACGCTTCTTTCTATCTTATTTGATAAATATGAACTATTAAATTCAAATTCAATGAACATAATTTAATTAGTACATGAAAAAAATAGTGTCAACTTAATTAGTTAACATTTTTCCTCTTACAACCTAAATCATTAGATTTAAAGCCAATTAAGAGAATTGAAACATGATCATTCATATTCTTTTAAGATATTCTTCTTAGCACATGAGAGGATCCATCTCCAATTTGACTAATTAATTATTATTATTATTATTATTGTCTAATCTAGATTGTTGAATTCAAAATCAATGAAAAGATTTGAAACGTGATGGTCACGTTGTTTTCCAAACATGAGAGGATATGAATACATAATTTTAGTTTAATTAATCCATTTGCCCTTTTAATATTTCAAGAAATTATTTAAAAGATATATAATCTTGAGTCAATTCCCACTATGCGTTCTTATTTTATTTAGCATTCTTCTATATGTCACTTCAATATACAGCTTAAGTTTCATTCAAATATTCCACAAAGACGTGATCTATAGAAATCTGATTCGTTCTTACTTTTGGTTCATAAAGCTCAAGACACGCACTATTTCTTTATAAGTTCTTAGGCATTTCAAAGAAGTTTTGTAGCATAACAAGAATGAGTCTTATTGTCAATATGTCCACGAAAGTGTTCTTATAAGGTTGAAGTTTTTTTTTGCTGGATGGTCATTCTTGGCAAAATCAACACAAGGGGAGTTCTGGTAAAAATTGGCATTCTTGATGCTAATAAGGCCAATTGTCCGTTATGTTTGGTTTGCGAGGAAACAATAGATCATGTTCTTCTACACTGCTATAAATATTGGAGGGTCTGGTCCATATTTGCAGATTAGTATGGGTGTCTTGATGGTGTCCAACATGTATGTCTTATCTCTTTAATTAATGGGTGGATTTGGTTCATGGAAAGTTTCAAAAGAAGGTATGGACTATGATATTTTTTGGTATTTCATGGTTTTTATGGCTTCTACGAAATGAAAAGATGTTCAATAATAGAATACCTAATTATGATATTTTTTTTTTATTAATCTTAACAAGATTGGGTATTTGGTTAAAAGCTATTTTTTTGGATTTCTATTATCTTGCAATAGATTTATTGATCTTGGTTGAGGGATTGGTTTGTTAGATGAATGTCTTGAGCAGTAGGCTCTTGATCTTATACTGGAATCCTCTTAATAGTAATGTATTAAAATGGAATGTGATGGCTCTTCTAAAGGTAAACTTGAACCTATACGTATTGGAGGGGTGTTAAGAAATCATTATGGAGTGGTAAGTCAGTGGATACTAAAAAGTAGAAACTCTAATGAAGCTGAGCTGCTAGTTGTTGTAAAAGCTATTGAATTGTCTTCTTCGATGGATGATTTTATTGGGAAAAAATTCTTAATGGAATCTGACTCGGCTTCCGTGGTGAATTGGATGAACAAACCTTCTTCTACACCTTGGAAATCCCATGATCTATTCATTAAAGCTTCTTGATTTTCTTTTGTTTAGAGTAATTTTTCTTTCTGTCATATCCTTTGAGAAGCAAACTTCATGGCTGATTCCCTTGCAAAACAAGGGGTGAATAGAATACAGGAGCTTATGGTGTGGATTTGAGATTTTCGGTGGGGTTGATGTGGCAGTGAATTCATCTTTGAAGGGCTTCATGTTATGGTGGATGGCAGAATGTAATATGTGGTATTCCGATTTGTAGTATTTATTGATGGAGATGTCGGAATGTTAATAGTTGATATTGTGCTATAGAATTGGTTGCGGCTGGGGCTCTGTTTGTTCATGATAAATTCCGGGGATGGAATATATTAATGGTTGGACTTATTGTTGCTTCAGAGTGACAGATTGACTGAAAGCTCTCAGGCTGGTGGTTTTTCAAATGGAATTTACTTGAGATTCCTAATGATGGCGATTAGTGTCTGCTGCAAATTCAAATTCCAATTTCTTGGTTGTCATGTGTGATTTATTGTTTCTCTGCACCTGCAGACTAAAATCTATTTCCTTTGTAACGTTTTGCAAGCAGCTGTGCTCCAAATACATAAAAAAAGATCACATTTACAGACGCATCCAATCTAGTTTTTCTGAAAATGCTTCATTACTAAACCCATCTTGCTGAACTTCTTGTACTAATAGGCATTCAATATCAAAGATATTAAAATGATCCTCATTTCTTTCGAAAACGGTCCTACATTATTAAAAAAAGGAGGGAGTTTATGCATAAACACACCCATCCTCGCATAGATTCTCCAGTTTTTTATATGTTAATTAATCCAAAAGAAAAAGTTAGATAGAAAAATCACGGGTAGTGCCCTACAATATTGTCTCCTCATCCCAAGTTGCATAAAGAAAGATATATTTTTTAAAACGGACAAAAATATGCAACAGATACGTTTTCTGAGAGTAGTGATGAGGACAAAAGGGAAAAGACAGAAAAAATCGAAGAAATTAAAACATAGTTTTTGATGTGTTAATATATAGATCACTGATAACGTGCATAGAGTTGCTGTGATTAAGCTACAAAAGTTCTAATTCTTGAAATCTTAGTCCTGCATGAATTTCCCTTTCTTGAAATCATATAACAAGGAAAAGAAAAATAGATTTATTATTATTATTATTATTATTATTATTTGCAGAGCAAATATGGGTTTGCGGTTAGGGCTAATGGTAAAATACAAACATTATTGAAGAAAAAAGTCTCATCGCTTGGCTTCACATGGTGACTGGTGCTATAGTTATATCCACTGCAATATACTAGACAAAGCAGATTTAATTTGTGATGCTTCAGTTTTCCATTTACATGGATGCATATGCTTCAGACAACTCTTTCGATGTCCTCTCTTTGTTTCAAGTAATGTTTACTGTCCCAGTCTTTACTGTGTCATTTACGTATGTTTAGTGGTAGCTGTTGCTATGCTAACCATGCAGCAAAAAAACCAAACACTCTACCGGTGAGATGGGCGTCCTGTTGCCCAATGATATTGGACCCGTCCTCCGATCTCCGGCAACTTTAATAGTAAGAGAACAAAACTCAACAAAGGCAACAAGGGGAGCCCCCGGTGAGGTGGGGGAGAGTTTAAATCTTAGGGCCTCTGCACGAAGATTGGACGCTAGCCCACTCGGTCTGTCAATCTCAAGCCTTGGATTTGTATCTGACTATTTGTGAGCTGAACTGTATTTATGGACTGATCAGCTTTCCTTTTCTTTGTATGGGCCTAACTTAGGTCGCCACGTTTAGTTTGTGGCCCAGATTACAATGTGAAAGGCTTTATGCCTATTTCTGGGTTGAAACAACTTCTCGTCATAAAATGAGAATCGGGCCCCCTTTAACAATTAAAAATCAACATTAAGAAAAAACCTAAAACAAAATTGAATTCATTATTCACCTGTTCAGTACAACAGTACTTTAGTTTTTTTTTATTTCATCTTGAATTTATAGAAAATTAAGTTTCTTGATTTTATAAAGTTATTTTAATTTCATAATACTGGTGATGGGTATACGAGTTAACTATGATTAACTCAGATTTTTTTTATTTTATTATTGAATTTATGTTAGTTAATTATTAATTTAAACTTATTAGCTTGCAACCCAAAAAGAACCAATCAAGACTTATTGTGATGGGAACAACCAAGTTGTCACTAGATTTATGTGTGCTTCCTACCTTTTTAGTGATTTTCTTGTATTGAGAAATTTTATTCTGGGACTTTTTATTTCTCCTTATCATTAATTTATTGATTCATACTATCTATCTCTCTTATTTTATTTAGATCACTCATTGATTATAATATTGTTGACTTATTTTATCAGATTTTAATGCAATTTCTTAACTAAAATTACCAATATATAATTAGTTAAAAAAATTATTTATAATTTTATAATTTTACAATCCAAATTTACAATTCGAGTTTATATTGTATTTTTCATGTTGTATTAAAAAATTGTTTTTTACAACCTAACTTGAGATGGTTATTTGACAAAGTGAAATGTTGAGTCTAAAAATTTTGTTTCTCTCTCTTTCTATTTTTATGATTCAAGTATTTATAGATTTTTGTCATTTCAATTTATCTCATGACTTAAAAAGTTGTATGACAATTAATTGATAAAAATATTGATGTAAAATATTAATTACCTTTTATTAGTGTGGAGAGGTTGATGATTGTTAATGATAAGTTGATTAGAAATAATTATTAATCAAGAAAGAAAATACTTAAATATATAAAAAATGATGCATGTTTTTACTATCAATCATTAGCTCAAAAATATAATGCAAACCCATAAAAGTTTGTGTGCATCGATGGTGCACGACGTCAACATTTTAACTCCATAGGACGAAAAAATATATTTAGTGTGTGGGTATTGGATAGTGTATTGAAAAAGGTTAGAGAAAGGAAAAAAAACCTAAACAGGCCAGGCCAGGTGTAGCCGTTTAGGCCTTCGTCTAAAGTGATATAGTATTGGTGGTGACCATGCTGTTCGGGCCGAAGCCTAAACAACAAAATGTGGGGACAAGCCATTTCATGGCTAGCATTTCTAGCCATGAAGGTCTAAGATTTCTAGTCGTTCATGGCTAGATTTTTTTCTTCTAGATGAAAACTATGCACCATCAATACTTATATAGAGATAATAAAACAATAGAAAGTATAATTGATTGAGCTGAAAGAGTTAAAATGAGATGTTTCTTTTTTATTTGACAAGCAAAGTCATATTAATGTTTTTACATATTTGTAATGATTTTTACAGTTAAATCAATATTTAGAAATATATATATTTACTCTCAATATATATTAAATGTATTATTCAAGTTAAATTTTTGGTATAATATTCTTTAATGTTGTTTAATGTCAAATTATTTTTTTGATAGCATTAAAGAAATTATCCACACCACCAATAGAATCCCTAATTGATCAAAAACTCCATTAGTAAAACATATCAATTTTCATTGGAGAATTACATGGAATTATTAAGTATTTTGATTTATAATAGCAAGATCATTGATAAAAAGTTATTATTAATAATCTTGTCGATTATTCATTGAAAATATGAGATGTATTATAGATAGGTTATTTGTCGTAATATTTATCAACCAATAAACTGATAAAAATTGGTTGTTGTGTATTTTCATTGTTGATAATAAAATTCTGTCCATATAATCATTAGTGATTAAATTAATAATAAAATTATATACAGATCTGAATCTACAAACACGATATTAGCTGATAAAATTACTATGTCAGTAAATCTGTATAATTTTACTAATGGATTAAAAGATTATTTTACAACAGAATATTCGATCCATATAATTCATTTTTCCAGTGGTGTTCTAAGATACTTCTACGATGGATCCGAAATCACTTTTTATATTATTTTTTAATCGCGACAAGGACTAGTTGATTTATCTCGGCATTGCAAGTTACTAGCAATTAGATGGAGATAATCAAGTAATTAACTTCTTAAAGTAATTGCAACACATTCTTTTATCTTTTCCAAGTGGCTGTTTGTGTTTGTCTGGACAGGTTTTATTTTAATGTTTTTTTATCCTATGATTTGTGTTCGAGAGAAAGGGATATTTATGATGTTAATCATAAAGAATATCCTTTGAGACGATGATATCAATTAAGGACTGGTTGTCAAATTGACACATTATCTTTCTTTTTTAAAAAAAAATATTTTTTCAACACGTTACTCACTAGAATTCAGGTGATTAAAGAAAAGGTTGAAATAAATTATTTGGAACTTGTTATGCAATTCAATAATCAACTACTTAGTTTGCTATTAAGAAACTATATGTTAAGTAATTCTTGTATGTCAAGACCCCTGATTAAAATAATGCTGTCTTCATCCACTTAAACGTGTAGGATATGGCGATCAAAGGGAGACAAAATATGTACATGTTGTAGTATAGCTAAGCATAGGAAAACCAAAAGGCAGGCCGTAACTGGTAACAGTCTTCATGTATTAGGGTTGGTGGTAACGATGACGCTTCAAAGTGTTTTTTATTTAAAAATATATTAAAATAAATTTTTTTATTTTTTAAAAATTATTTTTGATATCAGCATATCAAAATGATCTGAAAACATAAAAAATTATTTTAAATAAAAAAAATTAAAATTTTTAAAAACACAATTACACCGCGTTTCCAAACATTTCCGCAGGTAACACAAACGAAGTAACCAAAGAAAAAGAAAAGTAATTAAGACCTCTATTTCTTGTTGTAGTCGTTGGTGAAAAAAGCTATGAGAACAGATTTCTTAATTCATTTGCTTCGTTTACTTGCGAGCTTCAAGACACAGATGCAATCACTTGTACTATATTCGACAACATCAAACCAATATTATATTTCTTCTCACAGTCCATCAATTAATGTACAATTTACACAATTCGTCTTTCGATTTTGCATGTCTTTTTGTTTATGTAACAAGAAGAAAGTAACAAGAAGGAGAATAATGGAAACAAGTGAGAGGCAAGTGAGTCGAGGCTTAGTTGTCCTTGACAGTCACGTTCAAGTGGATTGGTGCGCTGGACACACGCATGAAAACACTTGCTAAGATTATATTTATCTTCCTGTCAGCAGAAGTAGGAAAACTACAGAGAGAAACTAAATAAGTTTCTGTTAACTTCTAATTTGAGAGGTAAATTTGAACCTTACAACTAAGCATCGAATGCTAGATCTCTTAGGGGGGGAAATATAGCTTGTTGAATAAATGAGTTCAAATAACGAGCATACTTGTGTATTTATACTGTAGGGTTAAGTAATTTCTTATGTTCAAATAGTTTTTTCAATTTGCAGTGAACATCCATCACGGCACAAGTTCAAATAATATAAATTCCTTGAAAATAGACCGTCAGAAAGTAATTTCCTTGTGAATCTCTCATCATTTGTTTGGAAACAAAGTGACTGGATGGAAAGAAAAGGGAATGAAGGGAAACTAATTAGTTAACCTTATTTAGGAAAAACTCTTAAATATTGGAAGGGAAGGAAACTCTTTTAACCCTCATTTCCCTCCTTTTCATGAAGTGAATTTTTTTTTCTTTAAATGGTTGGAGGGTGGAATGAGAGGCTGAACCGATTACGAAGTAGATTGAATCTACCACAAATCAAATCAAATTGAAGATCAATTCATTAATTATGAGTCATTTGATAAAAAGAAATATGAAAAAAAAATTAATCTTTAATTCCATGTATTAAACCGACCCAGTTGAACCAGTGAACTATCAATTAAAATGATGAATGATACCGACATTTTCACTGATTCAAGCTCGGTTTGATTTAATAACACTGCTATCATTCACGTACCTCGTTACAAGTTCATCAAGGAGAACCTATTTCCAAGAAACTTGTGCTTGTTACTATATTTAATATCTTACTCCAGTGTCAAACGAATTTCAACCATATAAGAAAATAATTTTTATACTATAGAACGAGTGCCAAAAATAAATTCAAAATGCCACATCATTCAAATGCACAAAATTTAATGATATGAATAAAAAAATATTTATCATATGTTATAAACTCGGGTAATAATTTCAAATTTAAAATATAAGTTTTTAGATGAGGTTTAAAAAATAACTTTATATTAATTTTCGAATACATATCCTTAAATGAAAAGCTTTAAACTTAAAACTTGCATAGATTTATATTATATACTAAATTTTTTAACATAATTAAAGAAAAATTGAGGATAATAGGATTCTAACATGTGAAAATTTAACAATTAGACTTATAATAATATGTAAAAAAAAAAAAAACATTCTCAACTCAAAAATCTAAATTATTAGATAAGGTTACAATATTTTTATATTAACTGATCTCTCACATTATAAATGAATAAAAAGAGAACCCCTACCCAAATATATACCAACACAACTTATTAATTTTTTAATATATTTTGAAAGGGTTTTTTATAAAGTTGATAAAAAGAGCTATGAGAGATGAAAAAAGAAACTTACCTTATGATTGTTTGAGAAATAAGTTGTCGTAACTCATTTTTTACCCCTATTTTCATTATATTAAAAAAAAGATACAAAAATATACTAAAAATACATTTTTTGAAATGATTTTGCTAATTTTTAGTCATTTTGTAATTTTTTACCTCTTCAAGGACTAATAAAATTTTCTTTGGGTTTTTTTAAATATAATAAAAAAACAAAGGAAAAGGGAGAACATAATGTTGCTTAAAAAGAGAAGGGTTTTTTTTTTTTTTTTTGATAATCATCGAGAGTATATTGAAAAACCAATAAGCAATACAAAATTTGAAGCTAGTAGAAGGTGGTGAAAGCTTGTAGAGAATTCATGAAAATAGTAATGGGTATGGATGAGTTTAGAGATTAGAATATTTTAGGAAGTATAAATAGGTGGTTAGTTTCTCACTCTCACGCGCAAAAAACAGAAGAATTAGTTAGACCCCACCAAAACACTTTGTATTAAAAAATCACAAGAAACCCGTGATCTCTCTCTAGCTTTCTCTCATTGAAAGCAATGTTGTCAATTTCGTTCCGGTAGGTGTTTTGTTTTTTCAATTGGAATGAAATGTTTCAGTTTTGGAGTGTTTTGGCGTGCCGTTTCGGTGTTGTACTGTTCACACACACACACACACACACACACACATATATATATATATATATATATATATATATATATTCAACAAACATAATTCAAATTCAAGATAAATTAATTATAAATTATGCAATACAAACACAATGCCAAACAAATATAATTTCAAAATTTAAAATATTTCTAAATAGTCAAGATTAAATAGATCTTTAACTTAAAGTAATTCAACTTAAACAAAATATCAAAATATTATGAAAGTAAAATGTTTTAACACAAATATTTTAAATATAAAGTTAGGTCAATGTTATCAAGGTTAATGGAATCTAAAGCATCCCTTGTTTTGCTCAAATTCCTACAAAGTATAAACATGAAAAAAACAACATGAATATAAACCATATATATTAGTGATAAATCTAATTTTAAAAAATTAATATCATTGTTATTGAAAATAGTAATGAAAAAGAGCTTTTTATATTTGGGTGGTTTAATTAATTAAATTGAACAAGGTTCAATGGCTTTTCAAGAGCGGAACGGAACATGTGGAATGAAACCGGAACGTTCCGGCCGAAATTTAGTCGAAAAATCCGGAACGGGATGAAAATTGTTCTGTTTTGTTTTGTTTTTTGAATTGGTATGGAATGTTTCGGCCATTCCGGACGAAACAGAACGAAATTGACAACCTTGATTAAAAGGATAAAAATAAAAACAAAAAAGTATAAACCCTCTCTCCCTAAAAAAAAACTTGTGACCTGACATTTCCTTCCCCTCCCCTTACCTTTAAAGAACAAGTTGAACTTGACTCTCTATTTCACTCTCCCAAATTCACCCACACTATTAGTTTTACATTCAAGAAATGTTCATTTCTTCTTCTCCACACTGATAGCACATCATCAAGCAACATTCACATCTTCCTCTTCATCCACGATAACCCAACACATGTTTGCAACGCGCACTTCATTTTCTATGTTCACGACGACCATAAATCCAACACTGGTTTAGAGTAGCAATAGAATCATTACCATAATATTTCATATCATTTACAGAATATCTCATCGGTATTTAAACATTGATTTACTTGAAAATAAATTTATCTAAGGAATCACAAACGGAAAAATGTCATTGAAAAACATATCGTCAGTTATATATCAATCAGTCGGTAATATAATCATCGATGGATTTATAGATGAGAATAACACGCCAAACAAAAAAAATTATCAGCATTAATTTTATCGGTAAATCCATACCCAATTATGGGTCACACTAAAACCATAACACTTCTGCATACCGGTTTAAAAACCAAACATAATAACCTTGTACTACAAGGCCACTTCATATAATTCTTCACCTGATGGTATCAGAGGTGCAACATCCCTTTCAACTTTACCTACAAAGAATTCATTTCTTACTTAATGTAATTGTGATCGGTTGACAAGAACCTATAATGGCAATAAAAAAGACGTTTTACCATCATTTATTAAAGTAAAACCTTGTTATTTTCCATGTTCTTTGGATGTTGTTAAATAGATAATAAAGACAATACCCGAAAGACATACTAGTTTAGACAGACCACATAAATACACTTATCATTGAAAATATATAACAACGCAGTTTACTTTATGTAGGATGTATATGGTGATGTTTATTTTTTTTATTCCATATGCAGCCATTTATCCAAGATCTCTATACACCAGTTAGGGTTTCTAATTACTATAAAAATAGATAGCAAATTCTTTTTCCTATTTTTACCCCTTTTTATACTTAGTTCGCTTCGATGTCCCACCTGCGACATAAGTTATCATAGTAGAATAAAAGAAAAGAAAAATCAGAAATATAGAATGTTATTTAACATATAGAGTGAGTAAACCATAAATATAGTTTCATGATTTTTTCTCATTCCATATGTCAAAATTTCTCAAATTGTAAACATATATTATTTATTAAAAATAATATTTATATTAATTTCAAAATCATACAATTAAATGCATTCAAATCATAATGGAACTCATATTTATATCATAAAAATGCTATTCCAAATTTATTTAATTACTTTGTTTTTAGGTGAAATCAGATTCATTAATCGCACTATTTGCAAACACTTAGTGGAACTCACAACACAGTCAATGCCATGTCGTTTGGAGAGTAGTTATATCTCGATAATGACAGCACTAAAGAGGTTTAATTGTTTTATTTCATAGAGAATAATGAGAAAAGTATCGAAAACAAGAAGATTTCAGGATTTTATACATGAGAAATAAATATGCCCTTGGTTCGAGCTAAGTACAATTATTGTAAAAACAAAAAAAAAAGGTTTAATTAAACCATAAATAAATTAATCATATAAAGCTAAGTAATTAAAGACATTAATTTTGGTAATCCTATTTCTTAAGTAGTCTTCTCTTATTGCGTCGTGCTCTTGCTGCAAGTTAATGCAAGAGCGGTTCCCCAACTACCATGTGATCATTTTATGTATAGGCAGAAATATTGGGGAATTAAATGGGACATTCTTTAAAAGAGCAATCAATGCGCTGCTACTACAGGATTCATTTTCCTTTAATCGGACAAATCATTGCCGAACGCTCATTCAGTAGCCTCCACAATTACTGTATTATGTTATGTTTTCTCTTCATTGTTTTTGTTTTAAATTATTATTTTTATATTTTTTATTGTTTTAACATGATGATATTGAGAATAAATTTAAAATAATAAAAAATATTATTTTAATATATTTTTAAATTAAAATACTTTAAAATGCAACTTTTCCTATACTCTCAAACTTATTTGCACAAGTGACCTCACAAATTAAGTGTTGAATAAAAAATACATACACAGGAGCTATGGCTGTGAAGGCCAAGAAACTTCATTAACATTAACAATAACCCTAATAATTGAAAAATAGCATGTCTACCTTACAAATAGGTTGAAATCAACGGAAACTTCAATCCTTTCTTGTAATTAAACTTCCGATTGAATGATACTGTCCATTACGCACTAATTTGAACCATTGAAGGCAGAGAAAAATGCAAGAGGCAATTGAACCAGTAACAGTGGGGCGTTGAAGCCGAAGTAATTAGAAATGTTGTCCTTACGTATGAAGTTAGCTAGTTGGGAGGGTAAATTATTGCAATGCAAATCTTACTAAATTCCAATTGCTTGCTACAAAATTTTGGTGATATCCTCGGTGTTAGGGTTCGTTTTGTCTCGATCTCTCACCTTAGCCCATCCCCTATTTAACTCTTCTCTCCATTTGTTTCCACATCACCTCTATCACCTATCTTAAATGTTACTAGTACTATGGCTGCTGAGATTGGCCTTCTCTCCTTGACCCAACTCCAAAATTTACCTCAATCTCACCAAAATCAGTATCAACATCAACGGAACCCCAGTGAGACCCCTAGTTTCTGGATGTGGAACCCTAAGCAGACTCAAGAAGATGATGACTCCTGGGAGGTTAGAGCCTTTGCCGAGGATACAGGCAACATCAACGGCACCACCTGGCCACCACGGTCTTACACTTGCACCTTTTGTAGAAGAGAATTCCGGTCTGCTCAAGCCCTAGGCGGTCACATGAATGTGCACCGCCGTGACCGTGCTAGGCTCCACCAAACACAGCCTGGTTCAACCAATCCTCACTCATCGACTTCCAGTTCTTCCTCATCCACTCTTATAATCCCGACCCAAGAATTTCCCCCAAATTCCGGGTTATGCCTACTCTACCAATTACCAAACCCTAATGGGGTCTTCACTCCCACAAATATGACTGCATGCTCTATTGATTCATCTTCTACTCTTATCTCTATCACACCATATCCCCATAACAACTTGGTAGGACCATCTCTTAATTTTCCGGTAGCACCACCTGAGATAAGCACTTCTCATTGTTACTCTAATATCAAAGCCGAGCCCTCGGCATCCACTGATCATAGCAATGGTATCAAAAACAACAACTGCAAGGAGTTGGCAAACGAAGAACTTGATCTAGAGCTCCGGCTAGGGCATAGATCATCATCATAACAGATAAGAAAGCTTCAGTATTTTTTAGTGTTATTTGTTTGAGTGCTATGTGTGTCAAAAAGAGTGCCCTTTAATCTGAAGAAACAGTCTATTTTCATTGACTTGAGTGAGATTTTTTTTTTTCAATTAATCAAAAGTTCATTAGAGGGTGTGAAACTCAAGGTGCTGTGAAATTTGAAAGCGGAAAGCTAAAGAAAAGCACCATGTAAATTAAAAGGAAGAGAATTAATGATTTATTCATTGACAAATAAATGACACCATATTAGGGCTCGGTTGCTCCACTGATAAAGCTGGCATCGTACTGTCATTTTCAATTACGGATCTATGTATAAAGTCTGTCTGCGTTATATTTCCGTGGGCACTATTTGCATTAATGCTTAAGACGGATTCACACCTCCTTTTTTTATTTTCCAAAAAACACAGAAACTGCCATCTTTTAGTGTTTAGAGCTTCACAGAAAGTGCACCTCCGAACAGACATTTAAACAATTCTAGGAAGAGTTCATACCAAAGTTAATGCATTGATTTTCTTTAGAAAGCCGTACCCTGTAGGTTCAGATATCTATTCATGTTTCTACCACGATATTATTTGTGCTAAAGTACTCTCAGATTCCCCCTGAATCCATTTCGGAGTGCCCAAAAAACAAAAAGGCCACCGAGATTCTTGTTCTTTTCTTTTTCAATACTTCTTTCCTGATCATCTAGATGAATGAACTTTTCTTCTTCTTTTTTGAACCAAGGCTATGAATTTTCTGAATGTTGAACCTAGTGCTATTGATGTTGAACGCTATTTTTAACAGTAAGAAAATCTTCATGTACATATGGAGGCGATGAAATGGTCGCCATGTATATGGGATGATGTCCCAAAAAAACATAACGCATCAAAATTTCACTGTCCTCCCATGATGTTTAAAGAAGAA
Source organism: Populus trichocarpa (assembly GCF_000002775.5). Taxonomy (NCBI): domain Eukaryota; kingdom Viridiplantae; phylum Streptophyta; class Magnoliopsida; order Malpighiales; family Salicaceae; genus Populus; species Populus trichocarpa. The sequence continues at coordinate 11,732,826 of NC_037287.2, read as the reverse complement.
GAAAATAATAAAGAAAAACTAACCCTTTGGCTTATAATTATATCACACTCCTCCGTTCACCACTCCAAAAAAAATTTTAGTGACAATTATTCAATAACTATACTATTATTTTGACTATAATATCATCACAAATAGATGTTATAATGTCATTTAAAAAAAATATTAATTATTATACATGTTTAGCAGCAATTATATAAATTTTAAAAGCAATTATAGGAGTTCTTTATGGACATTAGACATAAAAATATTTGTTTCAGATTTTATTGAAACAAATTCCTTAGTATCAATGTTAGCAAATATATATATATATATATATATATATATATATATATATATATATAGTAAACTGCAAATCTGATATAATTTTTAGGGATTGATTTAATGCATGGTTAAGAATGTATATTTTATTCTTTAATTTTTTGGGTTCAAGTTCTTAGACAGGTACTGAAAGAAAATTATGGAATTTTTTTTAATGAGCCAGATAATGTGTTCTAAGAATTATATAAACAATAAACTTAACTTTATTGATGTACAAATTAATCTGAAAATACTCTTTAATATCCAATAAAGAAAAATGATTCATGCTCTCTGATTTTTTACACTTATTAGTTACTATTTTTCGGTTTGATATTTAGGTTATGGGAAATGTAAATCCAAGCTCTCTGATTTTTTAGATGCAAATCATCCTTGATTATTGGATAAATGCCTCACGAGTAAGAAAAAAAGAAAAGCTGAAGAACGAAGACCAAAGAAAAGAATAAAAGTCTGTTAAAAAAATAATTAACTAAAAAACTAAATGACGTGGGGGGATTCATGTGCGAAATATATTGTGGATATCTTAACATGATACTGTGGATGTCATAGTATCATTTTTATTGTCCCTTTTCTTTTTCTTTTTCTTTTTTAATTTGTCTCTTATTGTACCAAATCATAAGTCAATTTGCTGGGAGGGTGAGATTGAAAGACGAACAAACTAAAAAACATGCAGGGAATGGGTAATTTTAAAAAATTTGGGTAAAATATTTATTGTAATCCCTATACTTTACAGATTATTGATATTGGGTCGTTTTAGTTTCCGAAAATAAAGGGAAAAATTAATTTTTATCTCAAACTTTATTTTTTTTATTTTTTGGCTCCTAGTAAGAGAAGTGCAATAAAGTCGTTGGAATCCAACACAAAAAAGAAAACAATTTTTGTTTACACCGACTATGAACATCAAAAATGTTGAAAATAGTGTCAAATTACTTCTTTTGATGAGAAGAACTCATACCAGGAAAGTTTTTTATCTTAAAATTACCAACAAAAACATATCTGATCTTGATAAGATTTTTAGTTTTAGATTGATTTCGAGTTTCAATTTTATTTTTAGTTTTTTTTTATGTTTTATTTTATTTTTTAACACATATAATTTTTTATTTATTTAATTATATATATGTATAATTTTTTTTAATTTTTACTTAAAATTCCTTTAATTACAAAAATATATTTAAAAATCTACATATATATATATATATATATATATAACCCACAAGAAGCGAGTCAAATACATATTAAAAGCGAAAACGAGTATTTTCTAAATGTTGTCACGCTATGGACTGAGCAATTGCCAAATCAATCATGGAAAACCAATAAAAAGTAGGTGAACTATTACCTCATCGGGATTTGTGCAATTTAATATAGCCATAAATTAACAATCGGGAATGGTACAAATCTCTCTCTCTCTCTCTCTCTCTCTCATAAATTCTCTTTCTTCCTTTTTTTTTTTTCTGGTAACTTCTGTTTATGATATTTTTTATTTAAAAATATATTAAAATAATATTTTTATTATTATTTTAAAAAATATATATTAATATATAAAAAAAATTAAAAAAATTAAAAAACAGTTCACAGTATCTCACTCTACGACAGAGACAGAATATCATGCCCTTGTATCTACCATCGTTGAACTCACATGGTTCATGAATTTATTGCAAAGCATTGGTTACTGCCTTCTGCGTCTAAGGTTATACTATGACAATATTAGTGCTATAATTATGGCTAAAAATATAGTCTTTCATCATCAAACAAAGCATATTGAAATTGACATCCATTTTGTCATAGAACGTGTTGCTAGTGGTGCTCTCCTACTAGAACATTTTGCTGGCCCTGATACTTGCAGACATATATACTGACCAAACCACTTTGTTCTGCCAAGTTTACTTCCAATCGTGACAAGCTCCTCATCGGTTATGTATCGCCTTGAGCTTAAGGGGGAATGACAAGATATATATTCATCACAGCTGACATATTTCATGGCAGCAGAACTAAATGTTTTATGGAAGCAGGATTCTAGAGTCCACAATCATAGCAGCAATAGGATTCTTGTGATCCTATCAACATTATTGTTACCTATAATCTCTCCATGATAGGCAACAATCATTATTGTATCTGTTATCATGTATATAGGCAACAATCACTCCTCTCTCTCTCTCTCTCTCTCTCTCTCTCTCTCTCTCTCTCTCTATATATATATATATATATATATATATATATATATATATATATATATATATATATATATATATGACTAAAGACAAAAGAAAACATGGGTTAAAATTTTTCTACGCAAAAAGGGCCAAAATGGTTGAATAAATCAATTCGCAGCACATTTGCAGTCTAAACATCTTGGTTGCAAATCTATTTGCAGCTATCATACATCATTTCAAATGAATAAAATTATATCGTAAATTACAGCTACCAGATTGTCAAATTTGCAATCGAAGCTCGATTGCTTATTGTTGCAATTGAATTTTTAGTTAAGAAATAATTAAGGGGTTATAAATTTCAGTTACATTCTTTAATCTCCATGAGCACTTAATTAGAAGGTATTTCTATTTAGAATTTAACTTTTTTTTTTAATAATTATCCTTTTAAAGACATCTAAATTTGATTATTTGGCCATTTTTTTCTAGGGTTTAGAAGAAAGAAAACAAACTAGAGTTTGCTACTAGGCAGATGACTACATAAGAAAACAAGAAGAAATCATTAGCTTTTCTAATACAAGGTTTTTTTTTTCTTGAGATATTGTTTCCTCACCCTCTAGTGTTTAGCAATTGTGGTTATTAGTGGGTAAAAAAATACAAATATATCAATACCTAACAAAAAATAATCCAAGAAGAAAAAAAATTCATAAATAAATAAAATTATCTCAAAAAAAAAAAACATCACAAATGGAAACTTATTCAAGACTTTTAGGGTTTTGTTATGGCTTCTATCAGTGGTGGTGGAAAGGTTGTAAACGTTGTTAAAGTTCTTAAAGATGCTCTTAGATCATGGAATAATGCTATTATTTATAATATTTATGAGAAATCATCAAGACTTTATATACTGCACTGCACCAAACAGCCATCACTAGTGCTCCATATGTACGTTGCTAAAAAGTAATATAGAAAATAATAATATTACAATTTTAATGATGAAGCAATTCAAAAACTTAAATCTTATTTTATCAAATTAAATTAATAAAATTAAATATAAATAATTATAAATTTATATAAATTTCAAGTCTATTTTTTTTTTAATCGAATGAGTAATATAAAAATTATTGTTTATCCCTTGTAAAACTTTACCGAGAGATAGATCTCAACTCTACCGTGGAGCCTCTGATAGCGTTTGTTTAGGAAGTTGTGTCTGCGTTTTGCTTAAAACGCAGATACAACCTGTTTGGTAAAGAAAAAAAATAGTTCATTGTTCATGGGTCCTACAGTGTTTTTGCGTTTGAAACGTAGGGGGAAGGAAAGCAAGTTATTGCTGCTTCTTCCGCGGATAGTTCAATGAACAGTGTAGCATGTTATTAGACTGTTCACGTGAACAGTGGAGGCATGCTCTACTGTTCCGGCCGGACCGGGTCCGGTTCAAAGCTCAAAATGCATTGAATCGAGTTCGACCCAGTAAAATAAAAAATAAAAATTATTTTTAATTTTTAATTTTTAATTTTGTTTTATTCGAAAAACTAGTGTTTAACATTATTCAATGACACTACATAAATTAGACGGAGATCGCTTGATAACGTAGCAGTTGCAGAATTTGATCGCAATCCCAATTTTGTTCCTGATTATATTTTACCTGATGTTGTTGCGCGCTTAAGAAACCAAAAGAAATTATAGTCCTTGTCGGATGTATTTCATACATGATGGAATTGTAAATAGTTTAATGGAATAATAAAAAATATTTTATATAAAGTATTATTTATTTTATATAGCAATAGTTAAATCTATAATATTTAAATTAAAAACCATTAATATTAATATATATTTTTTAAAATTATTTTATAACATCAATTTCAAAAGCATTATTAACCAAACACATTAAACTACTTTTTATTCAACCTCAATTTCAACTACAGTACTTTTAACCAAACATATATAAATACAAAATTAACTTCAACCAAAAATACTTTTTATAAAACAATTTTTTTAAATTATAACAACAAAAACTATCACTACCAAACAGTAATGAATATAAAATTAGTCAATACCAAACAGTCATGTATATAAAATTAGCCGTCTATTGCTAGGGAGCTATGGGACTGACATTTATGCATTACTGCCTTTGCTCTTTCCGAGGAATTAAGCTTTTAACTAATATAAATTGAAATCAAAATTCTCATTTTTTTTTCATGTGATATTCTTAACGCATTGAAAATTATATCTAAAAAGGAATTGTATCCTCCTTCCGGTCGATGAAGATTGCACGTATAAACTCATTTTTCAGCATTAACACGTCAATATTTACTTCGAGTAATAGGCAACTGACCACACTAGCCATATCCCACCCACCTGATCTTCAAGACCATATATGCTTTTCCGTGGCTTGAAGGAGGGGAGGACCAGTTCGAATGCAAGGTCGGACGGCGAGCAAGTTTAGAAAATTGATGAACCAGCCAATTGTCTTTTACATTTCTCCAGAAAAAGGAACTGCTTCAAATGAAAAGATCTGTCTGCATATGTAGTTTCTTTGTTACCATGCAAGCTCTACTTCCTACAAAGCTGCATCTGCTGCGCAAATCTTTTCCATTGCCAAGTTAAAATAATAATTATTCCCCAACAGTTCGATAAAAGTGCAAAAGTTAGGTCCCTTTTCTCCATGTCCTCCTCTGTTTTCGTTTCTTCTCTCTTGTTAAATCAACATTGTTACTTACTTTTCCACCGGATCATCCGAGCTTTTTCAAAGCTTTTTCAAGTCTACTGATTTAGCTACGAAGAACATGGTTATATTGAAAAGATAAAAAATAACGAGAGATAAGCTAGAAAACTTACGAACGGAACATAGACCGGCAAGCTTAATTAACTTACTGATAGCCGCCAGTTAATTAACATAACTATGTTGTCAATCCAGATCACCATTGCTGGCCACATCTTTGCTCTAAGAATAATTAATGAAGCACATGGACATCGACTTTGACCACCTCATCCAAAAACATTTATAGAGTTACAAATTATGTGGTCCATGAAAAGATGATGATTAATAATTAAATCCAATGGACCAAAATTGAATGTGTATCCTATAATACAAATATTTCGTACGTTCAGCTGCAGCGGCTAAGAAACTCTTTTTATTTTTATGTTTCAAAAACATTTAAAAAAAAATTAAAATTTTTTTATTTTTTTTACTTCAAATTAATATTTTTTTGATGTTTTTAAATTATTTTAATGCGTTGATTTCAAAAATAATTTTTAAAAAATAAAAAAATATATTATTTTAATACATTTCTAAGTGAAAAACACTTTGAAAAGCAACCGCAGCCACACTTCCAAACATGTCATAATTAGTTAAGGTTTAGAAGTGCGGTTGACCATACTTTTTTAATTTTTAATTTTAAAAAAATCATTATTTTCATATACAATATTAAAAATATTATTTTAATATATTTTCAATTAAAAAAATATTTTAAAAATAATATTTACTAGACTTCTAAACAGCTATATATATATATATATATATATATATATATTGGAATCTTATCTAATAATTTAAATTTTTTAGTTGAGAAAATTCTTTAATGTGATATCAGAGTTTTGTTGATTTAACTGTTATGAATTTGAATCTTATTATCTCTATTTATTTTTCTAATTAAAATTAATTAATAGTATAAAGTAGTATGAATTTGTATAAATCTCAAGTCCTAAAAGTTTTTACTTAAAAGGTTTGTGTTAAAAATAATATATATTATATTTTGGAGTTTAATTTAATATCTTAAATTTTTAAATTAAGATAATTAATTCTTTAACAAATAATATAAAATGTGTTTGTAGATAGCAATACATATATATTGCGGGCTTATTATATATATATATATATATATCCTTTATCTAAGCCTAAACTCATATGCACAAACAATTAATGCTTTAGTTAGTTAAACGGAAGGGATCATAGTCTTTGCTGCAATTAATTTTGAAATCTATATTTAAAATATTTTTTAAAATATTTTAGGTGCATGTATATAGAATATTAATAATATGATTATCAAATATATATCTAGAATTCTCCACAAACTAATAATATAAATACATGTCATGAAAGTATTGTACGTAATCTATAATTCCACAAGTACATAATAGGAGAGTAATAATATGTGAGAAAATAAAGAAATTTCACCCTGCAAGCACTTAATTTCTCTTTCTTTTACAAAATATCATTTCCTGGGTAATAATTGGAGCTGATTTGACCTGGTGGGAAATTAGAGGGATTAGAACATGCGTGTTTAGCAAGAGAGAAATCCAAAGAATGAGCGGATAATCAAGTAATATTCAAAAAAAGAAAATGGAGGTGCACAACAATAGATTCATTCGAGAGAAATTTTGTTAGAAATAAAGTTTGAATAAACCTCAAGTAAGTATCACGACTATACAGGGCTTCTCGGTTGAGTTTCCTTTTTCTTTTTTTTTAATCAATTGAGTCCTTAAGGGCTTAAAGATTTTCACAATTCGATCGCTCTCCCTTTCATATCTGTTATTAAGAGTTTCCATTCGATCCCAAAATCTTCATATCTATTGCATTTGGATCCTTGGTTTCTACCATTTCTTCTCAAGGATAAAATGTTTTCAAAATAATTTAGTTCTATTTCTGGCAGTTGACTTCCATTTCCTTGAAGGAGGGAAAAAAAACAGCACTCCGTGTAGGAAACAAGCATGATAAAGCATTATGTGTGAGATTGAAATGTGGAAGATGTCAGTAATGCTGGACCACTCCGATCACTACTTCGCCTCTCTCAAGCCTGATGCCTCGATTTTCGGGAATGTCATGTTATGGTTCCTAAGACATTTACAGGATCCAAAGTTATCCCTTCATTTGAGTTAAAAAATTGCTCAGTTAGATTTTGCTGGTCCCACCTTTTAAATTACCACTCCTTTATTAATACGATCCTATCTCTAGGCTCTTTAATTTCACTGTAACTATACTCTTTTACTCCTCGTTGGGATGAACTAAAAAATATATTCAAAATAAATTATCTGACATTATCGTTAAATATGTATAACAAGTTAAATTTAAAAAATCTTTGACTCAATTGCATGTCAAATTCAGGTTTAAAGTTAAATTGTGTGAGGGTTGTTTTGATGTAATTTAGTTAATCTGGGGGTTCAAAAACAAAAAAAAATAAAGGAAAAAAAGATCAAACACATGGGTTCAAAGACAACCTAAACGAATAGTAAAAAGCGGTTTGACTCGTAAACAAAATGAAGTTGATATCTTTTTTTAAAAAAAAAAAAACATTAAGACAATAATGTATTAAATCGAATATTCCTGTTAATCTGGGTCAACTTGTCAAAGCCATAACCTGGATTGTGGACTCCAATGGGTTCAATGATATATTTTTTTATTTTAATTGTATGATAAAAAAAAATTAAAAACATTTCAATATCACCAAAGTATTAAAAGATGAAATAGAAAAAACAATAAAAAATTCATCAAAAACTCAATGTTAAAGGTTTTGTTTTTTAAAAAATTAAGAATATTTTAATATCTTTTATTTTTTTTTCTTTTTCTTAAGAAAAAAAACATGTGAGTTATCGCCTCTTAGGGCAGGCGATGTGTCGCCTACTACTGCTCAGCTCATAATTAAGTCACCACTATGGTGGTCAAAAAATCATAAAGGTAGGATTTTTGGGTTGAAATCTATTTTAATCCAAATGTACTTAATAAACACAATAAAAGCCTTTTTGAACCATTTACTAACCTTTAAATACTCTAAAATCACTAAAGAACACCAAAATCAACTGAACCTAAAATCACCCAATAAAATTTATTGTGAATTTGAGGTGAGCCATTTACTTTACATTCTAGTCTTTTATCTTTTAATTTTGTATATCTACTATAATTTGAAATCTAATTCATTTAAATAGACTATAAAAGGATTCATTTGAAAAAAGAAAAGTCCAGAAATTTTTTAAAAAATGGGCAAGAGGTTCACTATTCTTATGAGCAATGGACGCCTCCTAGTTTTTTTAGTTTTTGTTATTATTGCCATCTTTCTTATACCCGCCCGAGGCCTAATTTGATCATTACATTAGATCATCAAATCATTAGCGAGATGATTAATTGATTCAATAATATTAATAATAAATACATCAATGGTCAAATTATATTGAAATTGTATCTATAATAAATTATCGTCAATGTAGGTGGAAAGGGAAAATGAAATGAGTTCGAATTCTACAAATTACTTAGTACTTACTTTAATATTAAAATCAAATATGCTATCATAGATTTTGGTGTAACGTGTTGGCTAAGACTTTTTAGTTGATGAATGAACACTAAAATTTGAATCCTAATTAATATAAGAAAAAAAAAGTGTTAAAATTAACCAACTCATTGAGCATAAAACCTCTAGCAAACAAGAGAAAGGTAAATATTATTGTTTAAATTAACTCAATTAATTAACCAACTCATTGAGCATAAAATCTCTAGTGAACAAGAGAAATTAAGGTATATCGCATGAATTAAAAATTATCACATTAGTTAGTGAATATATTTGACTAAACGAGACTTACACACACACAAATGGTTTATTACAGAGAGAACCCTTCAGTTCAATGATCGATTTACATGCGACATGGTTGTTTATTGAGGGACAGTTTAGTGATTGGAAGCAAATTTAGGTTTTCCAAGAAATGCATATATTTCAGCCACAGAGATATATACGGATGGAAGGCAAGACTTTTACGCCAGTGAGTGATCGCTGAATACCTTCTGAGAGAAGATCGATCAAATGCGATCTTTGTTTCTACTGCTTCTCTTGTATCCTCTTTAACTTTTCCCGGTCGGGACCCCACCCCCAATGATCCGTAGCTTGACAGACTAGCCAGCTAAGAGAGCACATTTATAGGCCTGAATGAATTTTAAGTACTTTGCAGCACACACTCTGCATGGTCCCCTTCCTCCTCCTCTTCCTTCTCCTCTCTTGCCCAGCTCTGCCTTCTACTCTCTCTTTCCATTCTGTGAATGATATTAGAAGTAGACCCAAAGACATCTAAGAACCATGAATTCAGTGTCCACTGTATATCAGTAGCCCTCTCTCTATCTCTCTGCAAGCAAATACTATAAGTTAAGCTTCTTGCAATATTGCAGGAAAACCCTAGCTAGAACCTCATTAAAAGAGAGAAACCCTAGTGCATGGATGTTGCCTTTTCTTTTTCCCTTTAACCTGACACAAGGTAGCAATTATATCGACCAAGATTCGGACAGTTAAAAAGTTAGATACAGAGAGGGCTGAGCGTGGGGTATCTTTAGATAAAAGGCATCGTGCAGTTGTGTAAGAGTAAAGCAATATTGTAAAATGAAATGCGTGTATGAGTGGGGGCCGGTGGGTTTTGAGGTATAGTCGTGGTCAAGTGCATTGGGCTCAGATTCCTAAGAGTTACCCCAAAAAACCAGTAATCATTGCCCTTTTTTCCTTTTTTTTTTCTTATCCTCATCTGCATGCATGGAAACCCTGTCTCTTTTCCCTCGCCTCGCTTAACAATCACTGTTAATATAGTGACACCTCTTCTAAACAGTACTGTAAATGACAAACTTTGTGTATCTATGGCTTTTTTTTTCCTTGATGAATGTATAAATGGATCTTGTGTTTTTACAGGAAAGTGTATACAGATTTAATACGGTAGGTTTCCTGATTAACTATCATAAAAAAAATGTTCAAACAGATCATGGATTCTGTCTGCAAAAGTTCTCGAGTTATATCACAATTATCTGTCATTTTATGCGACTCTCTTTACAATTTTGCTTCTATGATAACAAAAAGGATAGGACAACTCGATCATAAGTCCTACTCTTTCGAATTGGATTGGTATCAATGTACTTAAAACCTATGTATATATAATTGGAAACTCTACTTTTAATCATTGCCGAAATTAAGGTCACATGCATACTTCATAATTGATTGATTATAGAATGATCTTATAAAATTTATAGTAAAAATACTTGTTAGAGATTTTATTAGATTTGTGAAAATAAATAAAGAAAGATACAACAAATAAAGATTTAGTTTGTAGCCCTTCTTATTATTATTTTTTGGTCCAAATGATACTCAAGATTTTAGAGCGAATTAGAAAATCTAAGCAAGGTGGGCTTTGCGGTTAAACCCACATGTGTGTAGCCTGACTTGGGTTTTTGAGTTAAAAAAAATTATTTTTTTTTAATTTAATTTTGAACTTGGATCTGTTCACTAAAGAATCTTCTTTTCCATATATTAAGTTTGATGAACTTCTTTAATTTTCTTCAAAATTGACTTGTAACCTAGTCGTAAAACCAAAACTACCAGGTGTAAATCTAGTTCAATGGAGGGTAATCAAAAGGATATTCTATCGGTTTAGTTCCTAAAATTATCTATAAAGAGGGCTAACAAATAGTATTTCTAACTGGTTTTTTCTGCACTATTTTGGACAGAATATTTAGAAGGATAAAATAACTAATTATTTGACCAGACATGCATCTCCAGAAATATGGTAAGATGGACACTCATTGTAGGACAGAGAGATCCTAATCAATACTAACAAACATGAACATCAAAATAAGATACTAAACTTGCAAGCAGAGTACATAGACATCCAATTCCAACACATGTTAATCATGCCATGTCTGAGGGTCCGAGGGGTGCCCATGGTGGTCGGCAAGGGAATATTAACTGTCATGAAAAATTTACAGCTACTTTAACTTAACAGTAATGATGTAAATATATTTACAAACAAAATTCTCATTTGAAAGATCGGAGAAATTTAAGAGAAATTATTAACAAATTGATTAAAAGAAGAACACTTAATATAGGACTAAGGAAGTAGTTAATCAGTTGTTCTAATCTTTTTATTTTTATTTTGTTTTTTTATATTCAGTTATTTTATTCACATTTTTGGTTTTTGTGTTGAAAATATTTGATAACTAGGTTCTGATGGACTCAATTATGCCATGCCAGTTAACTTCGGCCCTTAAAGAATGGTCTGAACCAGTCCCTTTTGCAGTACGACTAAGTTTAGACTTTTGACTTCTGACAGGCCCAACTCAGCAACAGCCCTGTATTTGGTATTGAGTTTGTTTCGGAGTTAACTACGCCTTGACTCGAGCCTGGATCAATGCTGCCTCACAGGCATGATAATTAATGGGTCTCAATTCTCAGCACCAAAAAATAACGTATCTACTTTTTCCACAATGTTATGTGTATGAAAATATAGAGTTAATTATAATAATTTATTAAAACAAATTAACTAATTCTTTTAGTATAAGAAATTGTTTTAATAATCTCTTTTTAAGTATCTTAAACCCTTTGGTAACTGGGAATAAAATGATGGAAATGTGGAAGAAACTTTTCTTTCCATTTCATAGGTTTTCGATTAGAGAAGAAATGAAATGAAAATGAAAATTAAACATAATTTTATTTTTACAAGAAAGATAATTCCTTTCTCATAGGAGAGGTATGGATAAAATTAAGGAATATGAATGGTTTTTTTTTTTTAAAAAAAAAAAAAACATAAGTGTCACAAAATGTTGGGGGAAAGGTTTGTTGCTAGATTGATGCTTTGTGTTGTTGAAATATGTTTAGATTATGTTGACTTCAAACAATTAAGATTCTAGGGACCAAATCAGATTCTAGAACAAATAGGAAGGACTATAGTTAACAATTAAAGTAAGGTTGGTTGGCGCGTGTTAGGGAGTGAGGGGGACCACATCAATCTCACTACACATGTGGCCTCATAATATAGCTAAATCTAGCCATTCATGGTGGCTATAGATGCGGCATGACATTATCTTCTACATGGGGCGCTACATGTGGTCTTTTTCATGGTGGTATGTCGGCGAAGATATTTTCTTTTTTCTTTGCCTCTTTATCTCTCTCATTTCCTCAAAATACACATTGATCTATCAAAAACTTTGAATTGTCCTCTTATTCTATTGTTATTTTATAATTGGTTTTTATTTTTTTAATTGTTGTTTTTTATCCTTTTGTGAAATTGAATTTTTTTTTTTCAATTTCAACCTTGAATCAACAAATATAAGTTGTACTCTCATTTGTTTTTATTTCAAATTTGATTCTTAATTTTTTGGTTTCTATTTTTTGTTTTGGATCCTTTAGTAAAATTGATTTTTTTTTTTTGCTTCCATCCTATGGCTTGAAGTTGGTTGGAAATCTGTTTATGTTTTTTGTCCTCGATGGGGTGATTTCGGTATTATAACCCAAGTCACGGGTTTGAAAACTTAACCCAGGTTAACATCAACCTTTTTTTTAGGGTTTGTTTTTTTTACACTAACTTTCTTTTTCAATTTCATCCTTCCACGTTGAGATTTTTAAAATTAGGTTTCATGATTTTCTTTGATTTATTTTATATTCAATTATCTCGATTTCATCACCTTGACCGTGGGGTTAAAAGGTTAGCTTAGGTTGAGTCAGGTTTTTTAAGTCATTTTTTTAAATTCAATACTTTTTTTTTGTTTTCTTCCTTTATCATTGTGTTATTTTATAATTGAGCTTGTTAATTCTTTCTCGTTTGCGGATTATCTCATTCACTTGATCCGAGTCACGGGAATTGATTGATTTGTCTTGTTTGCTAGTGTTTTTTTCTTGGATTTTGTTTGTTAATTGATTTTTTTTTCCTGATCTCATCATTCTACCTTAGATTTTTTTGGAATTGGGATATTCCAATATTATTACCCAAGTTGTAGATTTAGCATACTTGCTTAGGTTGATTTGAATCTTTTTTTTATCTTTCAATTTGCTTCTTTTGCATTAGGTGAGCTTGGATTTGAGCTTTGACAACTTTTTTCCTTTTCACTACCAGAAAATTGATAAATACAAACGGAAATACCGAGGGAATATTTCCGTCGGTAAATTTCCGAGGGATTTTACCGACGGAAATATTCCCTCGGTATATACCGAGGGAATTACCGTGGGAAAAAAAATTAAAACAAAGCAAAAAAAAAATGATGACGTGTCATTTTTACCAACGGAATTACCGACAGAACAAATTCCGTCGGTAAATCCGTCGGTAAATTTGTTGGTAAATTGTGAATACTGTTCATCATGTTAATTACAAAGAGAATCACCGACGGAAAATTCCGTCGGTATTTTCCAGAGAGTAAATCACCGACGGATTGAAAAGTCGTCGGTATTATTTGGCGGTTTTCTGGAAAAATTCAATTAATTTAAAATTTTCATTTAAATATTACAGACGGAATCACCGACGGATTGAAAAATCGTCGGTAATTTTTTGGCGGTTTCTGAAAAAAATTTACGAAATTGAAAATTTAAATTAAATATTACCGATGGAATTACCGACGGAATAATTAAAAAATATTAATATTTAATTATCCGTCGGTAAATCGTCCCAATAAAAAGCCTGAATGCCCTTATTTCACAAGAGACAGAGCCGTTTCTTATTCTTCTTCTTCTTCTTCTTGTTCTTCTACTTCTTCTTGTTTTTCTTCTTCACTATATGTAAAAAACATCATTAAGGTATGTCTTCTTCTTCTTCACTTTATGTAAAAAACATCATTTCTTATCTATTTCTTTCTCTTCTTTTCTCTCCTCATCTCCTTCTCTTTTCCTCCATGCTTGGGTATGTCTTCTTCTTCTTTCTTCTTTTATCCTCTTAGTTTTTTTTTTAATAAATATGCTTAATGAAATTTTTTTTCTCTCCTTAGCTTCACTTGCAACTACATTAAGGTAAGATTTTTTTTTTTCTTCCTTTTTCATGATTTTTTTCACTATATTTGTTTTTTATTTTATTTTTAATTGTTTTTGTTATTAATAATTGTATAAATGTTGTTGTGAGATTTTTTTTTCATATGAGATCAATTTTTAGTAGATTTATTTATAGGATTTTTAAATTTTTAGCAATTGCAACTTCATTTTTTTCATATGAATTAATTTTTTAGTTGAATTTATTTTTTTATTTTATTTATTTATTTGTTGCAAATTTGTTTGAATTGATTTTCTTATTCTTTTTTCCAAGCATTTTGAGTATATATTATACAATGTTAATTTATGTTAATTTAATTATTTTATAATTTTATAAAATGAATTTTTTTTAAAATGTTTTTCAATAATTACCGACGGAATTTCCGTCGGTAATTCCGTCGGTAAATCTGTTGGTAATAAAAAAATTATTACCGACGCGTCTGTTCCGTCAGTAAATCCGTCGGTAATTATATTACCAACGGATTTACCGACGGACAAAACATTACCGACGAACGATTCACCGACGGATCATTTCCATCTTTGATTCCGTCGGTAATATAATTACCGATGGAATATGTGTCTTACACCGACGAAAAAATTCCGTCGGTAAAACTGTTAAATCTTGTAGTGTTTCTTTGGCATTTTTTTTTCTTAGATTCTCATGGAAACATTTTTTTTGTTTAATTATATCTATTTACTTTTCTTCTTAATATTTTTATTATCTAATTAAATTATACATGCTTATTTGGTTGAGTTGGGGCAAAGTCACGAGTTGCGATGTTTTTTACTTCTTTTAAAAACTTTACATTACCTGAACATCTTTTTTTTTTCAAAAAAAAATTCACTGCATAGCGTAAGTACACAAATCTAATGCCAACTAAAAAAGCTAGAAAAATACTTTTCTCTGAGAGTGTGTTTGTTTTCTAGATAGTTTTTGTGGTTGTGATTTGAAAAAAATAGGTTTAAAAAAATACTGTTAGTTAGATTTAGATACATGTTTGGTAAAAATTATAATTGAAGTTTATGTATAGCAAAAAAAATATATAAAAAATGTTTAGAATTTTACAAAACTCAATTAGAAAAACATGTAAAACTGGTATACAAAAACTATATTTCAAACTCAATTTTTTAGTAAGTATAGCAACATAGAAGACTGTTTTTTTTTTACCAAATATAATATACTGTGTTTGTTTTATTACTAACGTAAAAGTTAGCGGAAAACAAAGGCATCCATCTCTGATAGTCTATTCTATAATAAAATTCTTGCAAAAGAAAAGACTAGGATAAGATGATTGAAAACTTGAGAGGGAAGTCGGGAATAAGATTCTTGCAAGCCTTAAAAAAGGTCTTCCTTGGAGCAGTTACGACGAAGAACAACATTTTCTTTCTTTCACATCACGGCAGCCATGCAAATCGAATACGAGTGATATGCAATTACCTGCTTGGTAGAACTTCATAAGCTAAATATGAGAATTGCCCTTTAATTTAATTTTTTACTGGTATATTTTTTTTTTTTAGTTTAACGTGGGTGTTCGGGCAGCTTGCGCGCACCTCGACTAATTCCACGAGCCCTGAAGTTAACGACCATGTAAGCCTCCAGTAGCCACCATATGAGCAACCACAGGGCTCGAACCTGAGATCACAGAGAGAACAAATCTCTTGATTCCAAACTTTTACTCGTATATTTTTAGACTTTGGTTTTGGTTGCTTTTGTTCCTATTCGGTTATATTCTATTTGGATTACTTTGGATTTTTTTTTTCCGAGTAGATGACTCAATATATTCTTACACTACAACGAAAAAGGCTTAATTAAATCAACTTTTTTAAAAGATGTTTTATTAGAAAATACTATATCACTCATACAGAACTCCCCCCGCATGAAAGCATGGCCCTATATATTCTCTAGTTAATTTTTATTAACACTAACAAATAAACTAAAAAATTTAGGAAAAACATTGTTCATGTATACTGATAATGAATCTCCGGTCATTGAAATTCTTACCTCTTTTCATTTTAATTGAATTTTATTTATTTTCAATTGCATCTTAAATTATGTTTATATAGTTTTATTTATTGTTATCTTCTTTAATTTACATGTTATCAAATGTGTCACTAAAGGTTTCGATGTAAAATTAGAGAACAATTTACAAAAACTAATTTTTTATTGCTCTTAAAGCTAAAATTAAAAGATGAATGATCAAAAATTGATATTTCAAAAAACAAAAAACTTTTTTTTATGTGTATGTTGTTCAAATGGCATAGAGAAGTTTAATTTGGTCCCTCATGATTCATTATTTTTCATATCCGGTCCTTCTTCTTTAGGCTTTTTATATTTCAGTTCATAAGTTTATTTTTGGTCCCTCATGATTCATTATTGTTAATTGTTTTTTATATTTTTATATTTCATATAGAAATTATTTATTTATGATTTTTTTAATTTTTTATTCAAACTTTGTTTTAATATTATGATAAATTTTATTTTAAAAAACAATACTTCATAAAAAAGACATGTCTTCGTAAAAAAAAAAAAAAACATATGAACAAGAAAAGAAGGTTTTGATTAGAGATATATATATTTTTGCTCTGAATTTCCAATCAATAATTTTTTTTCCTAATTTCTATTTTAACTGCCTTCGTTTTTTTTTACAATATGTCATACCGCTAACAAAAATAAATGTCTTTAAATAAAAACATTAATAAAGAATAGAATTTTAATTAACTGTCGCTTGATATTGGATTTGATGCATTTAAAAATATAACAAATATTTTTGGATGTATGACTCCAAAACAATTGTACATACAAAAAGTATATATATCTAACTTTCGCTTGATATTGGATTTTTTATATAAAATATTTATATGATAGTTTGCATGTTAGATTTCTAATTTATATATAATATTTATTATATGACTAGAATGCATGTTAATTTTTTGTGAAAGAGATTACAAGTTTTACTTATTTAGATACTTTTGCATGAAATTTATAATCTAAACAATTGTGATTCTTTTTGTTTAATCTATAACTGAAAACAAATATTTTACCAAAATGTTTTCAAGAATTACTGTTTAAAAATGTATGTATTATATTTCATAAGATTTCAAGAATATTTTGATAAGTCTTTATCTTATTAAAAAATAAGATGTTTTCTAATTAGAAATCATACAAATTTATCAAAGATTTGTTATTAAATTATAATCCAAAGCCTCACTTCTTTTAAAAAGTTTTGAAAAAAATAATAATCAAGATTTACTCTTTTGTTTTTTTAAGGTACGGTTCCAAGGCAACAGTGTCAATTAGCATAAATTCCAAGCAAAGGAGATCCGTTTCGCAGCTTTACAGAGACTACACATACAGAGAGAGTTACAGCATTTTGTCAACATACTCTCTCTCTCAGTCTCTCACCGAGACACAACAAGCTAATGACCGATATTGAACAAATCCTAGGAGACCTGAACAAGGACTCCTTTGTTTCCCTCTTGAAAAACATCATTGGGGAGTCCAAATATGTCCAGAACAACCCACCAGAGTTGATCCCTGAAGAAGACAGGGTTGTCACACATGTATTGAATTCTCTTCTCCCCTACAGCACCACCACTAGAGGAGGTCCCTTGATTGTGAATCATGTCTCTTGTTTCCCTAAAAGAGGCAATCTTATTGTGGAGTACCCTGGTACAGAACCAGGAAAGATCTTGTCTTTTGTTGGCATGCACATGGATGTTGTTACTGCTAATCCCAATGATTGGGTTTGTTCCTTCCTTTCTTTTTTCTTTTCTTGTTTATTGAAGTGGGGTTTGTTTGATTTTGAATTGGTTATGAGAGTTTTACAATTTCCTCATGAAGTTGTTGCTGAATTTTATTTGGGTTCTCATGTTTATGTGGTGTGGCTAAGGTTTCAATTGCATTCAAACTTACATTTTTCAGTTTAAAGTTTACACCTTTTGAGTTATTAATTACAAAATTTGAACCGGGTTTGTTTTGGTTTGAAATATTGTAATTTTATCTCAGGAGAAGATTTCGATATTTTTGCTCAGTCATTGTTTAACACTGAATGCAAAATGATGGTGATTGTTTTACATAGGAGTTTGATCCATTTTCGTTGAGCATTGATGGGGAAAAACTTCGTGGCCGTGGAACCACGGATTGTTTGGGACATGTTGCTCTTGTGACTGAACTGATGAAGAAGTTGGGGGAGACGAAGCTGAAATTGAAGTCAACAGTAGTTGCAGTCTTTATAGCCAATGAGGAGAATTCTTCCATAACAGGGGTCGGTGTGGATGCACTTGTGAAAGATGGTCTGCTCAATAAGCTGAAGGGAGGCCCTCTGTAAGGAACCTACAATTTTGCAGGAAAAGAAAGGGACATGTTATTATATAAATCATCTTTATGGTCTTGTTGATGTCTGTCTGAAGCTTCAGTGAAATTTAGTTTCATATTCTTCGTTTTTTTCCAAGGTATAAATTTGATCTAATCGATGTGATTTCGTGTTTGTAGATTCTGGATTGACACAGCAGATAAACAACCTTGCATTGGTACTGGCGGTATGATTCCTTGGAAACTTCACTTCACCGGGAAACTTTTTCATAGTGGTTTACCACATAAGGTATACTATCGCAATCTCTATTGTCTTATTAATTCAACTTGGAACTTTTTTCATGCATTTATTAACACTGGGGAAACTATTGCCACCTTTCTGATATAAATATATGAAACCTAAAAATTTTATGAATGGTTTGCTGGTTCTGCTTTTCAAAGAGGAATATTATAATATTATACGTAAACCAATGTGTGTAATTTGGATAGAAATCAAAAACTAATGAACAATACTAATGCATAAACTGATGGCTTTTTCTAGTGGAATAATAATAACAGAATTCACTGACTTTTGACCGACTTGCACAATGAAGAAAATAAAATGCAACGTGCAGAAATTTATATTGTATAAATGGATTGTGTGATTAGAAACTAGAAATAGTAAGTGATGGAGTGAAGACGATAATATGCAACATGCAGAAATTTATATTGTAAAAGTGGTTTGCTGACTATTTCTAGTAGAATAATAAGAACAGATTTTTGCTGACTTTTGATTGGCTTGCACAATGAAGATGATAAAATGCAACATGCAGAAATTTGTATTGTAAAAGTGGTTTGTGTGATTGGAAACTAGGAGTAAGTGATGGAGTGAAGATGACAAATGCAACGTGCAGAAATTTGTATTGTAAAAGTGGTTTGTGTGATTACAAATTTTAAAAGAGCAAGTGGATGGAGTAATTTTCTTTTCATTTCCCTTTTTTGTTTACGCAAATAATGATAATTTAATAAAAATTGAATTGACATAAAACTCGGTTCCATTCACCATACCTATTATCCTGGTTCGGCGGGGTCAACTTGTATGTTTCTAGTTTGCGCATTCTTTTGGGACGAAATCATCTGAGTTGCTGTGATTTTAAATCACTTTTACCACTCCATCCCACATGGTTTTAAATCATCTATTTTGATCTAAATCACTTTGTATCTGTGTGGCCATATGCCTATCTTGGAAAAACCAAGATGTTATAATGACCACAGTTTGGATTATTGGAACTGAAATAATTACATATTTGAAAGGAACTTACATGACATGAGTTATTACCTTTTCGGAAGCAAGTACTGTTTTTCCTTTTCCTTTTATAGCATGACCAATTTTAGAGTAT
Organism: Populus trichocarpa; assembly: GCF_000002775.5. Classification (NCBI taxonomy): domain Eukaryota; kingdom Viridiplantae; phylum Streptophyta; class Magnoliopsida; order Malpighiales; family Salicaceae; genus Populus; species Populus trichocarpa. The sequence continues at coordinate 11,712,932 of NC_037287.2, read as the reverse complement.
GTTGTGTGCACATGCATGTCTATGCAAGCTGGTATTAATTTGTATAATACTGACATGCATGTGGAAAAATACCTTTTCCCCACTTTCAGCTTAGCTGTACATGCTGCATGCATTGGTATAGAACAAGGTTGTTAAAATCGCGATTCAACTCGTATGATTTTACGAGTTAATATATACTTAACGTGCTGAATCGCTTTAAAAACTCGAAAATTGATAAAATCGGGTTGAAATCGATAAAATCACAAAAAAATCACGATTTTAATACCGATTTTACGATTTCAACGTAGGAAGAAATTTTGGGCCACTTTTTTTTTTTATATCGAGATCTGCTTATAGCAGTTCAATGTTGAAAATTGTACTCGTATATGCTGACATGTCAATAATTACGTACTGCTGTCCATTACGTACTGCTTATAGAGTGAACTCCTTCCTTGACATCTTCAAGGGCATATATAGAAAAAAAAAATGGCCCAAAATAAAACGTGTGTTTTCTTCCTTATTTTTCTGTTACGACTGCAATTAATTTCTTTTTCATTATGCTCTTTGTCTATTTTATACTTGAACTATGAATGAATTTTTATTTGAACCATGTATTTTAAGGTGCTTGAACTATATATATAAAAAAAAATTCCTTACGATTTTACGATCCGAGTTTATTTTGTATTTTCTTTGCCGTGTCAAAAATGCGTTTTTGACAACCTTGGTATAGAAGTAGAAAGGAAGGTATCCAGTTTAAAGCATTTTGGATGATGAAGAGCGGATTTGAAAACAATTTCTGGAAATACATATAACCTCTTGACTGCTAATTCATTAATTTTAGAACCAGAAAATTAAGAATTTATTACTAAACTAGTTTCAATTTACAATTGACCCCTTACATGTTAGTTTCCCAGTTTTGAGAGTTTGCTAAAAAGACACGATTTTATGGCCCTTTGATGAGTATCTTTAAAGCAGTAGATTGTGCAGACATATCTAGATTTGTTTTATATAGATGATGATTTGCTCACAAAATTAAGTCAAATAAGGGACTTTCTAGTTTCATATGTGATATAAATTGCTCGCTACTTATGTCATTATAACTTTCTGAAACAATTGTTATGTAGAATATAAGATGGAGTGACATTTCCAATTTCTGCTTATTTTCTAATTTCAAGGAGTGTATTATTTGCAGGCTATAAATCCTTTGGAGCTGGGGATGGAGGCACTTAAAGAGATACAGTCTCGATTTTACGAGGACTTCCCACCCCATAAGGAAGAGCAAGTATATGGATTTGCAACACCATCAACAATGAAGCCAACTCAATGGAGTTGTAAGTTTTGTATCAGTATGCAATGATTTATTGTGGAAAGAAAATGCTTTAATTTCTGAAATCCATCTTTATTGTCGCAGATCCAGGAGGTGGGATCAATCAAATTCCTGCTGAGTGTACAATTTCAGGAGATGTCAGGTTCATAACTTTTTACAGAGATTTTTATACAAGCAACTGATATGAAAATGAAGTCTCACCATCTGTTCCTTTTCTTCTGTTTCAGGTTAACACCCTTCTATAGGTACGTTGCATGCCTTGTGTTAATCCCAGAGTCTTAGCACTTATAGAGCATGTCCTTGTAATTCTGATCTGGGTCTACTTTGTTCTGGATAACTCCAACATTTCTTTTTCCCAATAATATATCAGGTTTCTGATTTCCAATATTTTGATTATTTACAGTGTCAAAGATGTGATGGACAAACTACAAGAATATGTGGATGAAATAAATGAGAACATTGAGAAGCTTGACACAAGGGGCCCGGTTTCAAAATATGTCCTCCCAGAAGAAAACCTGAGGGGGAGGTGTGTCTTCTTTCTTGTTCTGTCACCTTGGATCTCCCCTGTTTCTGGGATGTAATTATTTTTGTTCTTAAGAATTATTTTTTTGTGTGCTATTCTCATTCATCATTTCAACCTCTTCCAGGAAGTTGTTATATATGTTTTTTTTTCCAACAGCCTTACTGTGACCTTCAATGAAGCGTCATCTGGAGTTGCCTGTGATCTTAAATCCCGTGGCTTTGAAGTGTTGTGTAAAGCAACTGAAAAAGTAGTTGGGCATGTAAAGCCTTACTCAATCACAGGGACTTTGCCACTAATTCGAGAGCTGAAAGTAAGACATATCTCCTTTTTTCCATTTTTCATGGTAACTTGCCTTTAAGTTTTCATCCGTTAGTTAATGTTTTTGGATTTTGTAGGATGAAGGTTTTGATGTTCAAACTACAGGCTACGGTATGATGCAATTGCTTCTTTTCATCCTTTATTTTTAATCTCACTGTATAAACTCAAGCCTTATAGATGCTAGGGTGTAATTAAGATTGTCGTTATCTGTCGAAGGAATTTGTGGGGCTAATTTACCCATATATACTTACTTCAGAATACATTAGAAACTTTGAATTAATCCACACTTTCCAGTCCGTAGTTTCATTTCATATCCTTCTTTCTTTGTTTTGTCCTTCTTGCCTTCAATCTCTTTAGAGCTCATTGGAAGAGCTTGAAAATTCACCATGAAAATGGTTAAGCATGTGGTGAATTCAGAAAGAACAAAAAAAAAGCAGTAGGATGGATGTACATTAACAAATTTTTGTGGCTGGTGTAATCATTAGGCAAATATGCAGGTGTTAATTTGGTTATCCATTAGGCAAATACACATTATTCTGCATTATTAGTCTTGTAGTTGAAAGTCTAAAAGGTGCATTTTGGTATCATCTCAACTTTGACAGCTTTGATTTGATTTTTTTAATTTTTTTTTTCATGTATGAAGCTGAAAGTAGCTTATTCTGAGAGTTTACTTAGTGCTTCCCTGAAGTTGTACTCTATGTTACAGGACAAACAAGATGCAAAATACAATAACAACTCACTATATAGGCTAGGGATTGAGCAACAAAGGAAACCTAGACCTACTGCATTCATTTTTTTGTCTAACTCGCACTCTTTTGGCTAATGATTTAGCCTTCACATGAGCATTTATTGAAATCTAGAGAAAGCTAGTCACCATTCCTTGAGAAAGGTCAGGTATCCAACATGAGGTGAAAACATCCCCTGGGAGATGGTGTTTCTAGAATCCAATGTGTAATATAAGAAGGCTACTTACCAGGTTTCTATCCGAGTCTGAGTGGATGCTCAAAAAATTTATCTCTGAGCTTTTACCAGAAATATGGTGTTGAAAGAGCTTTCTTGCACATGGACCTTAAAAACCCAACCAACCTATGGTATAATTCCATAAATATTACCATTGGAGACTCAAAAGTACTTGTAGTTGCCATTTTCTGAAACCTCTATTTAATTGTGGAGTTAAGGTTTTAAGTTCTTTTTTTTTTCAATGATTATTCTACTATTTATCAATTTGTCCTCAGCATCATGGTTAAGTGAATAGAAACTCGTTGAGTGGATGATCATTCATTCTACACCGAAACTCTTCATCCCTGTGCAGGTTTAATGGCCACATATCATGCCAAGAATGAGTACTGCCTGCTTTCTGATATGTGCCAAGGCTACCAGATTTTTTCCAGCATCATCAGTCAATTAGAAGCTTGATTTGCAACGAAGTGGATGTCATAACAATACCACCAGATTCTAGATGAGAAGCGTGTTATGTTAAAGAAATAAATGACTATCATGTAAACTCTGTTAATTTCTAGTTTTGAAGGGCATCCAATATGCTTCTTTTTTCTCTTTTTCTTTTTTTTTTCGAGTTGCCCCAGCTTCCTGGAAATTGGAACGTGATGTTTCCAATATATATCTGGATTTTGTTCCATTTATAGTTTGTCCTTGGCTTGTAGTAGATTTGGCACTTGGACATTAAGCGATGATTCTCATATCCAGCATTCCTCTTATTGAGCTCCCCTGGCAGGACTAGCTGCGTGGATGTGTTCTCTCACTAATTTGGGTGTATCTCGAAATGGGTAAATCCTAAACTAGCTCATTTTTCGTTCTTTCTTTCTTCTTCAGGTTCTGGACGAGGAAGCTCATTGATTCTCTTGATTTTATCGTTATGTAATTTTCTAGGATTTTGTATACATGTAAGCTCAAGTCACGACTAAATACTAAAATGTACATATCGCTAAATTATGTCATGATATTAGACAAGTAATTTTTAAAGTTTTTTAAATTTATTGAATTTTTTTTTTTAACGAGGCACCTGTATGTATATAAAATGTCATGCTCAAGATTTTTTATGATTCTTTAGCTTTGTCAAATAAGGCTGAAAATTAGCAATAGCGTGGAGTTCAAGATTCGAAAGATTAATCATAAGGTTATTTATCTTTAGTTGCTTCATAGGTTAATCATAAATTACAAATTCTTTTCCCCCTACATTGTATTATCTATAAGTTATAAAAAACACTCCATGCAAGCTCGGATACTTATCTAGCGTCTTAAAAACTTTTCAATCTCGAAACAAAAAATCAGTAATTCGGCCCTTGGATTATTTATAACTACTTTATATTAATATATCCTTCCAACATGGTTGTTGAATTTTGTTTAAATGTGCGTGCTTTTTTATTAGATAAAGAGACAAAAGCACAACTAGAGTGCGCTGAAATCATGGCTAAAATGGAGCTGGAAATCATGGTTATATTTCTACCATTGTTGGTAGAAATCTTGGTTGAAAGTGAAAAGTTTGTCCCCCGTTTATAGTCATAATTAGAGGTAAGAAGAATCATAATAAATACAGCCAATTGAAGCAGCGAGTGAGAGAGAGCTTCCATAGTAGAGGGTGAGAGAGATATGAGATAATTACAAAATGAGTGGGAGTTAAGTTGAGTAGAGTTCCTCCTCCTTTATTATTATAGATTTGTATTTTCTTTCCATATATTGATATTGACTGCTCCGTGGATATAGATGAATTATTGAACCATGTTAAAACTTTGTGTTTTGGGTCTACATAATAATCAATCGATCCTAACAATTAGTATCAAAACATTAGATAAAGAAAATAGTAGGTGTTTGATTTTTACCCAATAATAAAATGGTCCAAAATATGTTTTAAACATACCATTATAAAGAGAAGACTGAGATAAACACAACATAAAAGTTGCATGCATAATAGAATCCTAGAGAGACTATATGTGCCTTCATATATTGAGGAAAGGGTTAACCGCGTGCCTTTTTTACCTGGACAATTGGCTCAACATGAATACCAATTGACCAAACCTGGATACTAGAAGATGATGTCATTTATTATGTCATCCTGACATCAATATAGGTTTAGTCGGCATGCATGTTAGTGAGAGCGTTCCACCAACCATGTTATTGAGCCATAAGCCGAGCCGAAATGAGTTGAGGCAAGTCATGGGTGAGTTGAGCCGATCCATGAGATTATGGTAGAGATTGAGTACAATCAATCCTATATGCAACTAGATTTGTTATTTAATTTAGGCTACCCATTAAGCTAGATTCTTGTTGAACAAATCTAAGCTGTCTAAAATGCGATTTAGACGAGTTCTCAGCTAATTTAAGTCTAGATGCAATGATGTGGTCCAATTGTCGAGAATTGGACTAGAAATGGTGGCAAACTAAATTATGATGGATTGCCTTTATAAAAGTCATCTAAAGGTCATCTTAGTAGGCAATAATGTTGAAGAAGAAAAATCGCACATGTTAACCTAATACTAATGTTGAATTACTAAGTTGAGGAATTTATTAGAGAAGTTTAGCCTTGTCAAAGAGAATTTAGCATGCTTAATGCCGTAAAGAAATGTGGAATTAGGTATTCTGGACACCCTAACATATGGAATGTGGAAAGGTCATGATGCATAGAGAAAAAGATGAAAAACCAATATTGACAAGTCTCTAGCATTAGTAGTCTCGCTAGGTGTAGAGAAATAAGATAAATTGATTACTTAAGATGTTCAAATAATTTGTGATGGGATTAGAAAGGAAAAGTTTATGACCAAATATATGATGGAATAGTTGTTAAAGATAGGTAAAACACAACTAATAAGTTAAAATTATTTATGTAATGCTATTCACATATACAAGATTGCTTAAATATACAAAAGTCAGTACGATGGATCGATATAGTTTAAAAAGTTCTATCTAATATGGAATTGCCAAAAAAAACTTTTACCAAATAAGATTGTTGATCATTAAATTAAATCTCATTCCTAACACCACATTTTATCTATAAAGAGAAAGGCAAGTGAAAGTCTTAGGATACAAAGTAGAATGTCTATCTTTATAAAGTTAAACTTGTAGTTGGAGTTTTATGTTAGAGACAAGCGTGAACATTCTTTAAAAATGATGTGGCTAACCATCTAATTGAGTGATCATTTAGTGTGAATAGAAGTGTGATTTGTTATCTCTAATGATAGAACTAATTTAATACTCAGATAGAGATACATAGATAGACAAGTATTGGCATAGATAATGATAAAGTATTGACTAGAATGAATATGGAGATGATATTACCCCTGTGATGAAGTGCAGAGCTAAGTAGGTCTCTTGACAATGAGCAAAATACTCATGAAGTAGTAAGACAAGCTCCTAGTTAGGAGCGAACCACATTTATAGGGTTTTATAAAAGTAGTGAGCTTTTAATGACATTACAATACTCGGAGTATGAAGACAAGTGCAAATCAATTTTATATATTGCCTCTTCAAGAAGAGTGGAGAGCTAGTTAAACTATTGGATAAAGAGCAGATGACTTATAAAGTGGTAAGATATGATTCCTAGGTTGGAATAGAGTAAGGAAAAAACTCTTGGATAAACAATATTTTGAAAGGGTGGTGAGCTCTTAATAGCATTATAATACACGAATGATGTTTATCGCTTTCTAGACTAGAGTTATTATTAGATTCATAGGTGAGGAAAAGATTCTACCATATTGTAAAGAAAGTTGTAGCCTAGATGAAGTGCAAGGATGCACAATAACATAGGCGAGATGGACTACTTTAATCAAGTGAAAGTTCATCAAGTGATGCTTATTCATATCAAATGGGAGTTTACCATACGGATATAATCGAGGGTAGAAGAAAATTTGATTCCTTTTATCTAAGTACGAGATTGTTAGATATGAAGATAAAAGCATAGCTAAAGTGTGCTAAAATTATGATTGAAGTTGAGTTGAAAATCATTGATGTATGTCTACTAGTTGAAGCAGTCAGTGAGTGAGAGTTGAGTTAAGTAGAGTTATTCCTTCTTCTCCTCCATTATTGTATATATGTATTTTCTTTCTATATATTGATAATGGCTGCTCCGTAGACATGGATGAATTACCAAACCTTGTTTTATGTGTACGGGCAATAATCATCGAATTATAAACTTTTTGACGGAATGGGTGCGAAATTATTGATTGAAAATGCCAACAAAATAGACGTGTTCATCGGCAATTCCTTTGGTGTTTTCACTTACAAAAACCCTACTTAGACATCATCCTTTTCAGTTAGCTTTTGTTTTCATTCTTCGGTACCAGTTAAGACTTCATTTCATTAAGATCTAGCATGGTAAACTCCCATCTTTCACTTTTAGCCTTTCTTCTTCTTTGTATCTCGCGTTTAATTTCTATTGTATTGGTTTTGATTCATTTTCATTTGTTATGGCTCCATCCTATGTTCATTTAATGTTCTTTGCTCTTGATATCTCTTCATGATTTTCTTCTTTGCTCTATTTCAGCCCCACACACACACACACACACACACACACACACAAAACTCTATTTTCCCTTTTTTTTCGTTTCCGTTTCCATGTGTTCACTCATCGTTTACTTTTTTTCCCCTTTTGTATACACTTTTTCCTTTTCATTTCAATTATTGTTGTTGTTTTTATTCAGTTTTTGTTTCCTATCTTGGTTTTATTCCTGCCTTCATCAAGTTGCTACTCAAATATTTGGGATGAACCTCTTTCTTTGTTACTTCTTGTTGTTTTCTAAATACAGTCATGAGTTTACCCTAAATAAAAACTACGCATCATATATATAAAAAGGATTTTTCAGTAAAAAAATCATAACATGATAAAAAATACATATATTTTTGCTAAAATAAAAAAAGAAAAGCGTTGATGAGACAATGGAGTTTTTGCTAAAGTTTTCTTGTGTAATTTAAATCATTGTGATTCTTTAAAATATTTATTTTTATTATCACAAAGTTGTATAAAAATAGGTTATACAAATCATCTCCCAATAGCACGCATGTATACGGTTAATTCCATCTAAAAACAATACAAAAAAAATTATAAGCATGTCAATGTAACGAGTTAAAGATGGTATGCATCATTTACCTCCTGCCCATTTTCATTGGAGGTTCCAAATTTACAAATATATATATATATATATATATGAGCATAAAAACAAATCACCCAGATTAATATAAATCAATATAATATTAAAGAATCAAATTAAAAAAAAATAATCAAGGAACCAAAAAAAAAGTGAGATGCGTAAAAAACGAGTATAGAATCCATGATAATTGCTCTCAGATGTCAATGTGAATCACTAATGGCTCTTTGTTCTTTTTATAATTATGAGAAAAATGTAATTTTTTTAATCTCATTAATGAGTGAGTTTATTTAGGGTTTGGATTGTCATAAGAATTAAAACAATATTTAGAATTTTAATATCATATGTAAAAAAGTTATAAATAATTTATATCTATTGTAAATAATAAAATTTAAAATAAAATCTCAAAAAAATTTCATATCCTGCATTAAAAAGATATTATCTTCTCATTTTAAACTGAAATATTTAAATCAAAACGGTATTTTTTTTTATAATGTAAAAACACAGCTTTCTTCAATTAAAAAATAATATTTTAATTAAAATATTTAAAACAAAAAAGTGATGTATTTCTAATTCAGTGTGTATTTGATATTTGTGATATGATGTAACTTTTAATAGTGTTTTTCAATTAAAAATATATTAAAATATTTTTTTATATCATAATATTAAAACTATTTCAAAACATTTTAAAAAATATTAATTTAATTTTTTTTTATGAAAAAAAATTTTGAAAGCACTTTGAAAAGTGGGTTGAAACTACAACTCCATTTTTTTACGGTTGGAAAGCTCTAGTGCAAAAAATTTGAATTTTTTATTTTCAAATTAATTTTTTAATATTTTTAAATCGTTTTGATGTATTGATTTTTAAAAAAAATTATATCAATGCATTTCCAAGCAAAAAACAAACTTTAAAAAATAAGCACTACCATAATAACAAACGGGCTCTAAATAACAATAATTCATGGGGTGTTTGATATTGCGGTAGTGATTGCTTTTGAACGTGTTTTTCGCTCAGAAATACATCAAAATAATATATTTTTTTAATTTTTTAAAATTAATTTTTGGTAACAGCACATTAAAATAATTAAAAAATATAATTAAAATTTTTTTAAAAAAAAATACTGAAATCTTAACCATCCTCCGCAATCCCAATAATTCATGCAATCACCTCTTAAGTCTTAATGACCTAATTTCAAGGGAAAGACAGTAAGACACCTTCGTTCCCTGCAGCGTCGATCAATGGATGTAAAACCTGCTTCCTTCTTTGCTTTAACCATCTTTTCTTTCTTTGCATTTTACGTGCTTGTCGCTGTCCCGTCCACCTGTCATTTTGAAATCTAAGCTATTTGACGGGTCACGGAGCGAGTTATAATAAGTCCCTGACTTCATCCACCTGTGACCTCCCTACCCGCTCGTTTTGCATCACTGCCAATCAGTTGCATGTCCTTCGTTGTCACGCCGGTACCAGGCAACGTTGTGTGACTTGCACCGTGTTTTTCATTTCCATCAAAATAAATACTGTTTATCAAAAAAATATTATTTTTACTTTTTTATTTAAAAATTATTTTTTTATATTTTTTATTATTTTATTGTGATGATATCAAAAATAATAATAAAATATTATTTTGATATATTAAAAAAATATAATTTTAAAACATAATCACAATTATAATATCAAATAAACCGTGATATCAATTAAGTATTAAATTTAAAAATAAAATGTCAAAATTATTCAGTGTATTTATTTTATTTTCAGTTTTAAAATTAATAATATTCCTATTATAGGGCAATATAAAGACAAATAATAAATTTTTTTCCCCTTTTGATCTCTGTTAATGGGCTAAGTCCTGATAGTTACTCTTAGATGTCAAGAAATTTAATTCTCCAAATTTATATTGGATTTCTACCATTTTTTTCTCCAATACATGCAATCTGACCGTGTAGGTGTGGTTTTGCATTTATTCATGTATATGATTGAACTTGGATAAAAAAAAAAAAAAATAGATTTATAAATCTTAGATGATTGCTTTAGATATCTTAGATCCCGTTTAGTATTGTGGTAGCGTTTGATTTTTAAAATATTTTTTATTTTTAAAAATTTATTTTTAATATTAACACAATAAAATGATCTAAAAATACTGAAAAAATTAATTTTAAACGAATAATTTTTTTTTAAAAAAATAAACTTTTGAAACGCATAAATAAACGGGATTTTAATACTCTCAGTCTACGGTTTTAGAAAAAACTACTGGTATAACTCCTTGTTTATAAATGTATGTTTTAAAAAACAAAATCCCAAATCAAAACATGAATAATAAATGAATTGACTTATTAATTCTAGATTCTTTTCCTTTTGTTACTATAAGATATATAACAATGCCAAACAATGATGTTTGGTAATTATGATTTTTGCCATTTATTTATTGAATGAATACTACAGAAACCAATATCAGAAAACAAATAAAAAAAATGTATTAAGATTTTATTATTGGTAGTGTTTAAGGGTTTTTTTTTTATTAACGTGGATATCCAGATCAACTTACATATATCTTAATTAATTTTATAAATTTTAAAATTAATAATAATATAAACCTCTAATAATAATCATATTAATATTACGGTACGCGGTTTACTAAGATTTCTAAATTTATTGCTCTTAACGTGTATTGTTTAATAAAGGCTTCAATTTAACTAAGAAAAGCAACCTCCATGAAAGGGATTTCATTTCTTCCATGTTTATCCACCCATGAATACGATGGTTAAGAATTCAAAAACCGTTGGCACGTTTGACACGTGCAAGCATCCCAAGCAACAGCCCAACTTCTCTTCCATAATAACCGTCCACGTCTCTCAAATCATCACCATCCAAAAACTCTACTAGTCCCAATCCATAATCAGGCGGCTCAAAACCCCAAACATACATTTACGCGATCGTATGAGCTTGCAACACACCGACATTTCTCTCTATAATAATAAAAACAAATAGAGATAATTGCCACCTCATACAAAAGAAAATCTCTCTAGTCCCCTTCTGTGAAAAGCAACCTAATAAATTAAAAAAACAAAATCTATAGAGAGAGAAAGAGAGTAAGATATATAAGGAAAGAAGAAAGCAGAGTAAGTTTGGTGTCATGTTTTGGATTATGTCGTTGTGTCTTGCTGGTTTCCTTCTTGAGTTTTAAGGTAAGTTGTATAAAGGGTTAGATTTGTTGTTGTTGTTCTTGTTGTTGTTGTTGTTGTTGTTTGTGTGTTTGGTTCTTGAGAGATGAGGAAAGTCAGGTTTAAGAGTATGAAGGAGGTTTATGAGAATAGTAGTGAGGTTATTGAGTACAAGGTAGAATTGTTGTTCACGGGTTTCTTTTCTTATTTTGAAGCCCCCTTTTTCTTTTTCTTTTCTCTTTGTTTGGGGTGCTAATGGTTCATTTTTTTTGAGAGAAGGTTTGAGCTTGTGGGTTGATTCAATTTCGAAAGATCATAATCTAAGTTCTTTTCATTTCATTTCATTTTTTTTTCAGTTTGCTAATAAAACTGGTTTTTTTTTATATTGGTTTCTTTGTTTTTAAGGGATTAGAGGTGGTGTTGTTGACTATGTTCTTTTGACCTGTTTTTGGTCTTTTCTTTTGTGTGAAGGAAGCTGAGTTTGTCCATTTTGTTTGCTTAATGTACTGGGTTTCGTTTCTTTATGATAAAGCTCAAATCTTTTTTATTATATAAAATTACAACTGCTGATTAATTCATTTAGCCTGTGCACTGGTAGGAGAAGACATGATATATCATATATGTGATCATTAACCTCAACTTTTATTATTGTTTTGGTTGTTCTTGTACCCTCAGTTTTATTTTATTATTGTGACCACTGCCGTACTGCAATGGAAATGTGTGATATAAGCAACTATTGTTTTGTAAGTGTTTACGCAGTTTCTGAGTAATTAAACAGCAGGAATACGAAATAAGCCTTTCATTTTATCACTGTGATCTGAATTAATCATGCAAACATGTTCATTTTGAGAACTTAGTTTAGAAAGAGAAAAACGTTTGTGTTTTGTTATGAGCTGTGAGAATTTTATTGGTAAGGTGATTTACAGTGGACATTAATTAGCTGAATTTTTTGTTATTGTTTTATAGATCGCGCCGACATTTAAAGTCGGTTATCCGGTAGAAGGGCCTTCAGATGGAAAGAACCACACTGTTGGGTTGAATATGGTAAGAGTGATCTAACCATAGTTGATTTTGTTTGATGCTTTTGATATGTTGATTGTTTCGTTGCTTGTTTGATCATCAATGAATCTTGTTGCCACGATAGTAAAGCAACGTGCCGATCAGTCGTTTTATCCAGTAGTTTCCAATAATTACTTAATTTATGACAAGTTTTGTCGGGGAGCTTTGTTTCAAATGAGCCCAATTATATTCAGCATCGCCAGGACATACATCACAGTCTGTGATGGACTTTAGATTCTTAGTTATGTGTTCCAAAATTAAATAGGAAAATCTGGATTTGATTCATTGCACAATCAATTCCAAATGGAGAAAGTTTCATTTTTCTACATGTATTGAACACTAATGCTTTTATGGCTTCATTTATGATACCAAACTAATTTTCTTACCGTGTAGCATTAGTTATATTGCACTTTATTCTTTTAAGTATCTAAAATAGAATTTTAGTGAATAAATTATCTACCTACTCATTCAGTATTGTTTGCTATAATCTGTCAGTTTTGCCAACAATGGGTTTAACTATCCATGCTACCATTTTATTTTTGTGCATTCAAGTTTGTGAATCTTGGAATTTCATTATTGAGTTATATTGTTTCCTTATTACTGCATTTCCATCTTAGGTGTAATTATTAAAGTTTGCAATTGTAGGGATCCTCTGTCACAGAAAATATGTTCGGTAGCAAACAGTATTCAAGTGATAAATTTCACATCAAAGAAGAATCTGGGACGTGTAACGAGTGCACAGGCTCATGCTCATGTTGTATGGCGGCATCACTGCTGAGAATGAAGGCCGATGTTGGGTTTTCATATGAAATCTCCAAGGGAAAAGTAGATGCTCAATACTCTCGCAGTGGTGCTGATATGCTATCCCCCGTAGATAGTTCATGCAATAGTAGAAATCGTTCCACCAGCGAGATTAGCAACCTTCTAAGTGCATGCTCAAGTCATGATTCATTCTCTGAAAATGAAGAAAGTAAAGACACTTTGAGAGCATCTGGTACTTCTGAACACTCTGAGATGCTAGTAGAAGAAAATGATCAGCAGACTGCTCGGAAAAATCCTGGTTTATCCAGAACAATACTATTTCATGATAGTAATATTTTGTTTAAAAATCATCAGAAGCCAAAAGAATTGGAATGCATTGGTGATGATGCCTCTTGTATTAGTGGTTCAGAGTACACAGACAAGATTGCTGGTGATCATCATTGCTATACAGATAGGAAGAATGTATCGTCTAGTTCAACCTCAATTGACAGTTTTCCTGCAATTGAGAATGCTGCTAATGTTCGACCTACTCTCTGTTCTTTAGCTAAAGGTCAATTTGATACAATAGACAATAATCAGCCTAGAACCTTAATTAAGTTTACCAAAGAATCTTCACCGACAATTGCAGTTTTTTCAAATAAATCTAACCAAATAGATATTTCTTCAGCTAGAGATTTCTATATTGGGGCCAACTCATCAAAGGTGAGTGATTGACATTCTCCCCTAAGCAGATAAATACACCTTTTGCAATTTAATTTTCCTATATACTTATTATATTCCTCTCTTTCAGGGAAAACCATCTGAGTGCTCTGAAGAGCAAATAGAATCACCACTGATGAGAGCAGCAACCTTTTGGGTTGATGCTCAGATACATGAAGAAGAGAACCACACAGAACCTGTGAAATCTGAGATTGGAAGGAAAGATGGAGAAGCTGCGGTTGCAAAATGTTCAGATCAGAAGGGAGATGAACCTGCTAAATGGCAACCCACTCCAAAGGCTCAGCCCATGGTCCATGATGGTGAACTGGACCACATACAAGATGAGGTATGTATTGTTTTCTTATGTATTTTGGCATATTTTGAGCTTTATATACTGCGCTTATAATGTTTATTAATATGAAACTAGTAAAGCTGGCAAAATAGTAATTTCAACTTCCGAAAGCTCTGAACAATAATATTTTTTTTGTATGAAATATTTAAAAAATTCTAAACTTAATATATATATATATATATTCTAGGTTCTATTGAAATCCTGCTTACCAACACAAACTTACACTAGAAACTTTTCTGGCAAAGGCCAGTCCTCTGAGTTGTTGTGATAGATAAGCTATGCTGAAGAAAATATATGAACTAAGGAAGTGGTCTTATGGTGTATGCTATAATTTAGAAGATGTAATCTAAAAGTAAAGATGTGCCTGTGGTGAAGATTGATGGTGGAGGAAAACGCCAAAGTGAACATGCATGACCATCAGAATAAGCTCAAGGATTGAAATGGAAGTGCTCTTAATGGAAGAAATAAAATTGATAGGCAATCTATGTTTAGTGCAGATTACTAGAGGGGGAAAGAAGCTAATATTTATTAAATGCATTGCGGAAACTGGGTGCTAATAGCGTGTCTAAGTTTTAGAAGAAACGTGAGAATAAGGAATGAATACAACACGACAAGTTAGATGCAGAGTACCGAAGAAATTGAGAGAGGTTGTCTATGATGGATTGGTCATGTGCAGTATAAATGAAAAAACTCAAGGTAAAGATGACCGAGAGAATGTTAATTAGTGTGGCAGGCTTGGATATAATTGTTTATAAAATGACATGGAAAGGAAGTTGCTTGCTTGGCCTCAAACAATTGTGTCACAGGTTTATTGAGTTGAATGGAGTGAACCCATGATTCTTGGTCTACATTGTGATCAACAATATGGAGTCCTGAATTTTTTTTTTATTATGGTACTAGAATGATATAAAGTATTGCTAGTTAACATACCACATCCATCCTTAAGTACTCCACGGTTGAACAAGTTCTTATTCTTGTTTTACAAGACTCATTAAAGAGATTTCATTTGATGTGGAAATGATAACTTTTAATTAGACTTCTCATTTTGATTGCATGATGCAACCATTATGACCTATGCCTATTTACCGTTCAACCTAGCTTGTGCAGTTGACCTACCTTGATTCACTAAAGTGATGTGTGAATCCAGCAATAAGAGTTCTGCTAAAAAAGTTCTTTTTCCCTTCATTTCTATCTAAGCTTTTGTTCTCCATCCTATGGTTAGAGATCCGTGCGCATTCCTTTCTCTTTTGCTGTTTGAGAGAGAGAACCATATATTCTTGGTAATTTACTACATTAATTTTATTGCCAAATTCTTTCCTGAATTTGGCTAATTGTATATTATTTGAGATGTTTTTTCTAGTGTTTGTATCTTGTTAGTTATTGGATAATTATGTAACAGAAACATCACATCAAACTTTTCAAGTCTTATTGTTTATTAGTTTGAGGGTTCTTGTCTTAACAATTTGCCATTAGAAACATGAACTTCGCTTCACCATGTTGCATTTAATGAATGTTTCTATTTCTGTAGAGTCTCCTGATATGCACCTTGTTCTAATTTCATTTCATATATGTCTTTACATTTTCTGCCATCATTTTGCTTAAACTTTAAAATACTTTCAGGATTGACATGGCCTGGTTATTTTCTGATGTCATTGCAAAGCAGGTAAAAGTCTGTGATATCTGTGGGGATGTGGGTCAGGAGGAGAAGCTTGCTACATGTAGCAAGTGCAGTGATGGAGCAGAACACATGTAAGTACATAACTAATCTTCTGGATCCTTATCTTTTAATTTAGTCATTCTGTTGAAAATATGTGCTACTCATGTGGGTGCCATTTAAGCTATTCCCATTGACTTCTGTCAACCAGATATTGCATGCGTGAAAAGCTGGAGAAAGTTCCTGAAGGAAATTGGATGTGTGAAGACTGCATGCTTGGGGATGAAAATAAAAGACAAAAGAAAAATAACTTTGAAAAAGAAGAGGCAGTTCAATTAGAGAAATCATCACTGAATGAGATAATAAAGAACTCCAAAAATTCAGGTGCTTTCAGCTGTAATATTAGTTTGGAATCAAATACTAAAGGGATGGGTGTTGATAAGAACAGAAGAAATGATAGTTCTTCCTGTCACTTCCCTGCTAAGAGACCAGCGGATGATTCAGAAACCTTCACTGCAAAAAGAATGGCCCTTGAAGAAGGTCACAACTCATCTATGCTATCCAAAGAATCCTATCCTTGCAGCAAAGTGGAAATTTGTCGGGGTTCTTCCCTCAAGAACATTGATACGAGGAAAATGAAACCAGCCTATGAAGGTATTTCTTCTGGAAATAATTCTTATTTTTCTCTGGAATTCTTACAAGTAGCCACAGTTAAGCTAATAAATCACTTCATGTTAAGCTTTTACTGTAACTTGAGGAAGAAGTTGTGTTAAGTCTCATTTTATTTCTTCTTTTACTTGTTTGGTTAAGTTTTAACCCTTGGTTACAGGTTCTCTTTCAAAATCAAAATCACCTCTTGATATAAGTTCAAAAGTTGAACTCCAACAGTCAGAGGGTGGTGTCAACAAGCAAAATTTGGGGAGAGTAACTGCTACCTGTGGCAATAAGGAGGGGGTTGGCAGGATACCATGCAAATCTACATCATTCAAGAAAGCTAGCTCAGACCATGTAAATGCTGCTGACTCCAAGGTTAAAAAGATCTCTTCTAATTTGGCCCATGTAGAAGAAATGAAAAGACTAAGACATGTAAAAGGGCAAAATTTGGCTGTATCAGAAACTACATTCCATAAATCATTGAAGAAATCACCAGTTGCCGATAATCATGCTTCTGCATCAATGAGGGATGAGAGAACCCCGCATGGAGGGGAAGCTAGCGTACTGCCTTTGTCTACGCCCAGACATCATGATATGACGGCTGTCCAAGGTGATGGAAAATCAAGTAGCTCATTAACATCCATCAGGGATGTTGCTCTTAGAAACTTTCCAAATGAAGAACAAAAAAGGCTTCTCAATGATGCATCAAATGACGAAGCATTTGCCGCCAGATCAAATCAAAATAATTTGATCTCCATCCACCCTTCCAATGAACCATCTTATCTGAAAGGATTGACCTGGTTACCTTCTGCAGTGGATATTCCTTCTTGGGTTTCTGTTGTCCCACAGCTTGAGTGCATATGGCAGTATGTCATTTTTCTCTTTTTACTGTTACATTTTTTATTTTGTTGAAGACATATGTTGTAAATTGGCACTGCTCTTCCTGGAATAGTCTCATCAATGGATTTTGGTCTGTTGTGCAGAGGTGGATTTGGAATTCAGAGAAGTGGAGTGTTTATTAGTTCTTGCGATGGCATTCAAGCACATGCATCAAGTTGTGCTTCACCTAAAGTTCATGAAATAGTGTGTAAATTTCCCCAGAAAATTCTAGCAGAGCAAGCATCCTCCTTGGTTATGTGGCCAACTCAGCCCCCAGAAAGCGAGGCCAAAGAAGAAAACATTGCACTCTACTTTTTTGCCAAGGATTTGGAGAGGTTTAAAGTTTTACTTTATGGAGATTATAATGCTTCCTTGCATGGTGTCTAACTTTTTTGTACACTTCTCATGCAGCTATGAAAGTAACTACAAGATCCTGATGGAATACATGACTAAGAACAACTTGGGTCTAAAAGCAAACATTGATGGACTTGATCTGCTAATATTCTCATCTAAGCTGCTTCCAAAAAGATCCCAGCGTAAGCAATGACTTTTGAAAACTGGCTTTACTTGTCCAGATGAAATGAGGATTTGTTTATTGTACTTCAGTTAAATTTTTAACTTGTTCCAGGTTGGAATCAAATGCTGTTTTTATGGGGTGTATTTAGAGGGAGGAAGATAAATTGCTCACAGGAAACTCCAAATCCTCAAAGGAATTGTTTTTCCGAGTTGAATGTGGCACATTCTGGTTTGCAGAACCTGCATTCCTCTGCTCATGCGAGTGGAATTATGTCTCCCTCAAATATTTTTAACAATATTCAACAAACATCAGACTCTGTTACCTCATTCGAAGTGCCTACTCTTGCTAGAATGGGCGAGAGCTGCGAAAACAAGGTTTCTTCTCCACTTAAGAAGCTTTTAGTTTTTCAAATTTCTGACAAATGGCTGAGTTCTGATGGCACTTCAATGAAGAGTGAACGGTTGTCTAGGAATGTGAAAAACAATGACCCTTCTCAGGTAATGTGGTCTATCCCTAGTTGCTAGTCTGGTTATGTTTATCTTTCATTTTGTACATGAAATGCATCATGTTAAGTAAATGAGTTGCTGAAGAAAGGAAACACACACAACCTCACCTTAGTTTGCAAAAGAATGAAAAAGCACCAACAGAGCATAAATTCTGCTTGCTGTTTCCATCTTGGAAGCTTTGCTATTCATGAATCAGACTGCAAGTTTTTCTTTCTTTGGTCTGATGGGTTAGACTGATGTTCTTTTAGATTATTTTAGTACTCTGTCAGCATGTTTTTATTTATACTGTTCCCCACAAAGATGCTGTTTATAAGGCGTACCTTTTTCAGGATAACTTGATGCAGAACTGATTATAACTCAACTTGAATTTCCTCTTTTCTTTTTCTAGAGTTTTCCTAAAAGAATAGATTCTTTATGACTTTCCTTCATCGATGCAACTCTAACAGATATGTAATCCTCTCGCGTGACCACGATAATTTTCAAGCTTTCTCTTCATGTTTCTAAAGGGTTTTCCAGTTATTAATCTTATTGAACTTGAGATATGCCTCATAATGCTTTTTTGAAATATGCTCACAAGTTTAAATCTTAATGTTACTATCTTCGCCTAGTTATGACCCCTTTGCTGTAGTTTTACGGAGTTCACCATCTTAATCATACGAAACTGACAAAAGAACATGAATTCAAATATTTGCTGTTTATTGTACAGGGGCAAGAAAAGGAAAAAGAGAAAGGAAAACAAATTGATCCAAATAGAGAGAGTGATATAGAAATGGTAACAGTCGATGAAGAATGCGAGGGCAAAAGGATAAAAAAATTCAATGGAATGTTGGAACATAATACTTCTGGTGACTTCCAGTTTTTGGGTGATAGATTGCCATCTGGGGTAATCGATCTTAGTCCTGTTTATATGAAGTCTGTGCAGTGTCAAGAAGGTCCCATGAATGGTGAGAATCCTTTGGAATCTGGAAATCTAAACCTTGAACTTTCCTTGGGATTTGGGAAATCACGCGATCATGGGGCTGTTTCCCTGCTTCCAAATGTCGGGCATAATAGAAGCAAGGACACTAAGGATTCCAATGAAGTAACGAGCAACAAAAATAACGAATGTTCGACGTCTCTCACTCTTTCTCTGGCCTCGGCTACCTCCATCGAAGAGAAGGAAGCGAAGCAGGTTATGGAACCACAGCTGTTGTTTCCTACCATGGATGCTTCACTGTTTCTTTCACTGTAAATAATGTTTAGGTTTTCATAATGGATCGACAGAATCAGTTCATGCTCCAGCAGTATACTTTTTTGCACATTTAGTGATGCTCTGCATGCAAGTCTCCCTTGCAAATGTAGAAGGAAAGATTAGGGGAATTAGTGTAGGATGTGTCCTTGTGGTTGCGAACGACATCTTTGTACCTGCAGCCAAAATGTCTTCTCTATATGAAAGCGTACTCTTTACAGCTCTTGCCATTGAAGTTTTTGTTTTTATTCAAACTAAAGGATTTGACATATGATTTGCACGACTTGTAGAAATAATTTTTTTTTCAAAAATACCTTTTTACCTATTGGTATTCTATCGAGCAAAATAATTATTATTTAGACTAAAAAATAAATTAATTACCTTAAAATATTTATAAAAAGCTAAGTTAATCTTTTTTAGGTTATTTGATTATTCCACGAGTTTTTAGTTTGCTTTTTGTATATAAAAAAATTATAAAAATTATATTTGAGAGATATCTTTACAAGTTTGAAATTATAAATCTAGAATTATAGAAATAATAGTTAGAGTTAATATTATTATCATCAAATTTAACATCTAACTTTAAAATTATCTAACTTTAAAATTCAAAATTATTCCACGAGATAGGCATAAAAAAAACTCTAAAACAACTATCCAAATTCAACTAACATAATATCCATGAATACTTGTTTAGCTTGTAGGACCACCCAATATTTATAAACCCAATTTACGAGCATGGATAAGTATTGGATATTGATTGTTAATACCATTTCAAAGGTCCTTCTAGATTTATTTATTTTTTTTATATGGATACAAAATGTCCAACATTATGTTATGGGTTTATTACATATTATGTATATGTAGATCAACTCTGTTTTTATAATGAAAAGGCTCATCGTATTAATATCTACTAAACAAATAAACCTATCCAATTTAAGTGTCGCATCACACTATTGACTTTCTCCATTTTAAGACTCTCATTGCTCTCGTCAAATCATTATACATTTACTATCATATACTAAAATTAATAAGACAAGTCATGGAGTTTGGGCCAGAAAAAAAAGGGCAGGCCCGATTGTGAATTAGACCTAACAAGGTCCACAGTTGTGTAAATAACTCGTTACCTTGAGCATGCAAGGTAATGGAGCAAAGCAATTTTAGTCATGCATCCTCGAAACAAGGAAGAAATGAAGAAGATGAGTGGTTAACATGTGGTTGCTGGTGATCTTTCCTAAATAGATCAAGGTTCGAGGAAGAGGAGGACAGCAACAATTTAACAAAATAGCAATAATCTATAATTAGATCAAGTTTACATGATCTTCAAAACATGTCTATCAATATGTTTGTAATCTAGCAGGTTGATTACTTGTAAGTATATAGCTTGTAGGCTAATAACCAGTATGCTTATAATTGTAAGAATCCAGCAAAAACTTATAGTTTTCACTACCAAAAAAACAAAAAACCTAAAAATATTTTATCTTATTAAGGATGTCCAGTTTGTTTTTGTAATGAGATTGGGGATCACTCTATATAAGTTCTTTGTTCTTAAATATTTAGTTATTTTTTAATTCAAAATATTAAGTGATTTGATTACTCTTTAAGTTTATAATTTTTGTTTGCCTATAAAAAGATTGCAAAGCTTTAAACTTACATTTAAGCGATATTATTACAAATTTAAGGTTAAAAGTCTAGATTTGTAAGGATAATCCAGATTTTATATCTAGAATTTAAATACGAGATTATAATATTCTTCATTTACGTCAAACTTAGCACTTGACATTCAAATTCAAAGTCCTCTTAATTAAGACAAACATAAAATAACTTTAAAATATATACCATAATTTATCTAATAAAAAAAATAGATATCCATACTTTATTATTTAGATTTTGATATCTAAAAATATTTATTGGATAATTATTATTTATTATTAACATAAGATAAAGTAAAAATAATAAATAATCAAGATACATACACATATATTATATTAAATGATGAAATTACAAATATTATACAAGTATATAATATAAATGTTGGAGTATGTAACTATGTATATATTATATTAAATTTAAAAAATATAAATGTAGAACATTTATATTTATATGTACATAGTACTAACATATGAATTTTGGATAGGGTTAAAATTGAGTATCAAATTAAAAATTTACCAATATTTTCAAACCTAATTAATTATATATTTAGATCAATTTAGATTAACATCCACTAACTTCGGATCAGCATCCATTAACTTTAGGTTAAATTGTCATCCCAAACATGATGAATGGCTTAAAAATATGATGAACAATAACCGTAAGCATCTCACTCTCAAATAAAATCCACCTACGGATTTAAAGAATCAGCATTCCATTTTCTTCTGCCACCTCAAGGCGTACGTACCCATAAGCAGCAAATCACCACGCCACACTTCAATTTAAAGTTTTCCTATACCTTTTTATCAAGCAGAAACAGCAACAATAATATTTCACCTCATCCAGGGAAGAAGAAGAAGAAGAACAACAACAACAACAATATCACTCTCATCACACTGGCATTAAAACCTCAAACCGAGCATGTAACGTTGACATTATCCCCGCCGATATTTGTGCGCGCCGATGCGCACGTGTAAGCCAGCAGAAAGAGCATAGGCGGTAGAATCCCACTCAATCCATTTAAAGACATCTGTTATATTCATAACTTTTACAACTGAAGTAGTACAGTAAAGTAACATAACCAGACAGCACGCTCAACTAAGACGTTCCTAAGGCAGCCATGGCTTGTTTAGATCAGAAGACCGGGAAGGAATTAATTAAAACTAGTGAAGAAAAAAAAATCTGAACTACACTAAAGAGGAGAGCATTCGTGCTTTGGATTCAATCACGGTGTTAAGATTAGTGTCGACTTCAATATACTATGGAAGGAGTGCCATGTCAATGGTCCAAAGCGCGGTAGTGTTGAGTGGGAAGCATTTTCACCGTGGATTTTGGTCAGCCCATAGTTGGTACATCTGCATATTATGAATGGATTGATTGGGGTTGCCATAAATTCCAGGATTCCGATTAACAGGACTGCCACCATTCTCATCAGAAGAATCGCTTGAGCCCCCTTGAGAGGGGGGGCTTGCTGTGGTTAATGGTGCACTAAAATTCAACATCTGGGGTGGGGGTGTTGAGGAAGGTCCAGATTTTGAAGCACTTGAATTCGATTTCTTTCCATCTGCAATGAAGCTGCCCACGATTACCTAGCAAGAAACAAGGAATACATGTGAATTATAGATCAAACAAACGATATTTCTGTCAGGCTTTTGCATATCAAAGATCCCCTGATGCTCCAATACCATCATAGTATTATAGCAACAAATAAAAGACGAGTGACGGCAGCATGAATAAAGACAGCTTTTAGCAGCATGAATACCTGTACAGGAGAAGCTGCTGTTAGCATCCCAGCAACTCCCCCACCCAAAACTCGACCATCTGACCCTGCCAGTGATACACTCAAACCACCAGATCTGCTCCGACTGCCATTACTTTCAGAAAGCAAGAAGGAACCCGATAGAGAAATGATTTCGAATCGGCCCTGAAAAGAAAATGGTGTAAAGGAACAGAAAAGCCAGCATTACCACATGAGGGAAACATTAAATCCTGAAAAATAAGTAGAGGGGATGGACCTGCTGGTTAAAAGTTTAACACCCACCACCACCACATTCAGACAAAAATAAATCTTGAAAGAAGATGATTTTACTGAAGATAACAGGAAAAAGACCAATAGTGAGGAAGGTACTAAGCAGTCAATTAAATCTAAGACCTAAAAACTCTAAACCTGTTGACTTGGTAATAGCTTTAATTTTGACACGGCGTATAGCGTGGATAAAAGCTAGGGTTCTCAGACCCTAAGGTTACAGACTTGAACTGCAAAGAAATTTAGGAAAAACTCTCTAGTGTTTTATTGAAAGTCTTAATAATAGTCTTTTTTCTCAAAATAAACTAGACATCCCTATTTATATTAGTTCTAAAATCTTTTATAGGAAATAATTTCTAATTAAAACATAATTAATAGAATCCATCTAGCATTAAAATTTCTAAATAATAAAATACTAATTACATTAAAGTCCTAAGCTAAATAGAAAAAAGAATTCAAATACAACAAGGTAAATAAAAACAATATACAGTAACTTTTAAGCATTATTTGAAGGTCTTCTTGATCTCCGATCATCATGAAATTTAAACCCAATAGAAAACATGGCCTTTAGAGTCTTCTATCAAAATTTCAACTTGGTCCAACGGTTGAATTAAAATTTATGTTTGATTTACATAACTGCATCTTAAACTCTTCTTAAAATCCTCAAAACCTACAAATCTTAACCATTAATGAAATAATGCAATAAACATTATTGTGCCAAGAATATGGAAGAAATCCCCCCCGATTAATCCCCTCTACTTCCAAAAAAATCATCATCGAGTTATCTATCAAGAATTGAACTTTTCGACTCCAAATGAACAAATATTTCAAATATAGTAGTGTAGCTAACATATTCATGAAGTAGCATGTCCTTGACCAATGAACTTTAAAATTTAATTTATAAAGTGTGAATGCTAAAAAAAACTTCATAGTTAATATTATATTTTTTGTTCCTATGAAGTCCACTTGTAGTTCCTTCACACATTCTTTTTCTTCAAGCTTGACCTCATCATCATCTATGACTTCCAATACTTCAACCTTTGGATATAAAGAAACTTCAAGATAATCTTTGAAAATACTTTTAGGAGAATTTTCAGAACTTCCCATGTCCTTCATGTCCTTGTTTGCAATATCTTCATCCATGATTGAAAGATTATTGTTTACCATTGGCTTCTCCAACTTAAGGTCAAAAGACTGAAACTGCTTGTCAGCACCTTCTTTGATCACATTATCTTCAACAGATTAGATAACTTTGAAATTTTGCTTTCATCAAACTCCTCCACATTTTTCTCTTCGCCTTTTGAGATGGTTGAATACAAGACAAATAATAATAATCTATTTGTTTATCTACCCAAAATAAAATCTCTTCATAATTATCTTATATAAGCTCCAAAATTAATGATTGTCTCAAATCTTGCCACGATGAAATTAAAGGCATGCCAATACGAGTTTTAAAGTGTAGAAATTCAAACCACAATTTTCTAGCATTATAATAAAGTTTGTGTACAATAAGTCCTACTTTTTGATGAAAATAAGCCTTGTTGAAATAAAAGTAAGCTTCCAACTTTACCAACCACTTAATAAATCTTTTCTTCGAAAATCTCCCATCATAGAATAGAATCTCATCAAATTCAAGAATAGATCTAGGGTTTGGCTTGCCTCGACATAAATCTTCAGGCAAGTTCCTCTTCTCTTCACAGTCCTTGTTTGCGTTACCCATTAATAGAGCTAGATCTTCTATGATTTGCTCCAAACGACCAAACATTTGTTCCCGAGAGTATGGAAGTATTTTCCTCATTGTCAAATTTCTACCTAATTTCCATGAAGAATGCAATTAAGTGGTTTAAATTCAATAGATATTGAAAGAAGCTCATCAATACTTTGTATATCAATTAGCAACTAAGCAAAGTTCATCTAACCTAAGAAATGTCATTCCACATACACAACCACCAATACCAGGGATGTAACTTACTTAATGATTTGGATCAACATCATCTTTCTGCTTCTTGATTTCAAATGACAGCAAGCAGAATTCTAACTATCAGCTTAACAGCATCTAAAGGTGCAAATAAGTACATATACATGTTGTAGCTGCCTCAGTTTCCCTAGGGCTAAATTTTGATTTATTTTGAGGTTATCTGCTGAGAGCCACACCCTCCAAGCATTCCAAGAGGAGAATGATAAATCACCATCGAGTAAATGATATGCAAACAAGGATTGTGAAGAGAAGAGGAACTTGCCTGAAGATTTATGTCAAGGCAAGCATAAAAGTGCACAATTAGTGCACTTCTAGAAAGTGCAGCATTAGCCTAATGCAAATTTTTGGTATATATCCCTATCACAATCAACAGTAAGCTTAATACCAGTAGCATTTTGTGAGAAAAAACTCAATTTAAGAGTCAAGTTACAGATTTTCCTAGTTCTCATTCTACTCCTTTACGCTAGTAAATGAGAAAATACTTTGTTCAACCAATATGTGGTAGGAATGGGACATATGTTCTCGAATCTACAGAAGCAATGTCAATCTTTGAAAATTTCTCAGGGAAGCTCAAGTTCAATAATATGGTCATCATCCACTACTGCTCTTGGCAAAAATGAACCTCAGGAGGGTGACCTCGGAAAGGCAATAACCTTGACATATTTCACAAAATAACCCATGCCAAGATATGAGCAGAACATTTACACAAGTTCAATGCATACACTACTTTTTGTGGGGAAAGAATGTGTTTCCCATAAAACAAGAAGCCCACCATTCATAGCCCAAGTGCAACAATTCCATTCTTGGAAGATTTCTTGGGGAAGATCAATTTCAATAAAATGTCATCCACTACTGCTCTTGGCAAAAGTGGACCCAGAAAAGGCGACCTAGAAATGGCCATAACCTTGACATATTTCACAAAATGACCATGCCAAGATATGAAGCAGAACATTTACACAAGTTCAATACACACACTGTTTTGCAAGAGAGTTTTTTTTATATTTCCAATAAATCAAGAACACTACTATTTATAGTCCAGGTTCAACTTCACCAAGACCATACTTATCAAATATTTTGCAAATAAATTAGCAAATGAGGAGCCCCGGAAAACTTCAACCAATAGACTGACCAGACCTTGGTTTCCAGCTTCACAGCATGCTATATATTTAGGAAGAACACTCCCAATAGCCACACACAATGCATCTTATTTGCTCTTACCAAGCTAAAATGCAGGTCCAGAATGAATGTGTGTGTTGGTGTGCAAGGCTGACAAGGGCATCTAAAATATAAATTCACAGAACATCACACATCTGGTTCTAATAAGGAATGAAGATGTTACGGGCATTTGAGATTAAATTATAGCGATGGCAAAGGGTACTTGAAGGCCATTATACCTGAATTATCTATACTGCAAGAAACAAAAGTTTCCCAAGATTAATGGTGATTTATAGACATCACAAGTACCTCATATGTCACGGAACCACCAGACATTGCTGGTTGGCGAAGTGTAACATTGCAGATGGCACCATTTGCAGAGAGAATACAAACTGTCCGTGGCCCTTGCTGTGAAAAAGCCATAATCTTTGATGCTATGTCCTGTAAAATGAAGGGTATATTGTTAGAAGACTTCACATGCTTTCATAGTTCCTATTTAAAGAAAGATAACAGAACTTCATAGCCACCTCTCCACCACCATATCCCCACCTTTAATTTCAGAAAATAGAAAGGTAGAGAAAATAGCTATTCATTGAGATCTATGAAGCATATCTACATTTGTGAAAAAAAGATAATGTGGTGCTAATTTAAACAATATTTCGTTAAGCATCAGGAAGTGTGAATGCAAATCATCAAATTGCATTAAGATGCACTTATTTTCAGAAAATGACTCAGAAGGACAGTGCTAATTTGAGGAATGGAAATAATGAAATTTGAGCGCCTCCCATGTGGAATAAATCAATGTCAGTGCTTTATGTGGCTTGCAAGTAATTTGGAGTATGCTATCAGAAGCTCTCCCTTCAGCAGAAGCAATTAAGTGCAAATACTTTGAGTGTGATGTGATGCTTTTAGAGTAAGAGCAATAAAACAACCTTATCTTCTGATTAATAATTTCAAACAAACTTGAAATTAAGCATAAAAGTCTTGAACCCTCCCCCAACTAAAATGTTTTGTTCATGAACCATAAAATAAAATACTTTATCTTCCCCTTTTTTCAAAAAAAAAAAAAAACAGGAATCAAGTGTGTTTGGTAATGCAGTGCACAAGTTTTTTAAAAAAGGCATTTGGGTTGAAAAAGCAATGCTTTTTTGGATGCTTTTCCATGGTTTAGAAATCTTCATATCAAAAACCATCCAAAGGCATCAATTTGATGTTTTTTCCATAAAAACGTGTTTTGAAAAGCACTTTCAAAGGCAGTTCAAATGCGTTACCAAACATAGCCTAATTATTTCCCCCGATATGTAATAATGAACATCATTGACAGGTTTGTAAGTGACAAAGGGGGACTAACACAAGCGCATGGCGGCTAAACATACACTGCAAGCACACTGACTATTTGGTTTCTTCATCTAAGTCTAATTATCTATAGAATAAATCTCTATCATACAGGTCTCAAAAAATAATACCTTTTTTTGCAAATCTATGTTAAAAACTCAAGCTCTGCTTCCATTGCATGTCAAAAATAACATTCACAAACATGTTTAAATTGTTGCATTATCAAAGGTTCATCCTTTTCATCCAAATTATTGGTTCAATATTCCCACTGAAATCTTCTCAAGAAAAAAAAATTCTTTCTTTGATACAGCAAGAGAGAAGAAATCCTTGCAAAACATCATATCAGAGAATAAATGCTTTTGACTTTTGTAAATCCAGTAAAAACTCCAGATCTGAAGCATGGCATCACTGCTCCAATATTTTTTCCTTTTCTGCCTCCATCCCATTCTATATAAACCTTCACACATTAAAAGACAGAAACTTTATTTTGCATGGCATATATTTTAATGGTAAAGCAAATAATTCCCCTCCTCCAGTAAATTACAAGAGACTTAACCAGTAGAAGACTCTTTGGCACAATTACATCTGAGTTCCAAACTGCTTGGAGCAGGCTGCATGTTCTACCTCCTTGATCATTTGTTATGGGCTACGTGGTTTGCAAGCTATCACTCGACAGACTGTCACTTAAGCCAAATAAATGTTTGGTTTCTCTCTGCTCCCCATCTCTTCCAATACTTCAATTTGAATTTGAACACTAAACATTAGATATAACAAAACAAGCTTAATGACATTAACTTTTCATCGATAATTGTCAGCTCCACATTACAATGGTTGTAGTCATTTCTTACTCGGTCCTTTCTGGTATATATAAAATCTATGCTAAAAACTGCATCTAATTTGCGCTCATGTTACGAGCATGCTACTTCTTCCTCATCCAACACATTGCCACAAAGCATGGCCACTTTAATAGCAATTGTACAAAACTTATGATCATCGTTATTTATCAAACATTAAGCTTTGCCAACAATCTCTCAAAATCATTACAAAAAAGCATTGAAAGTTACCACATAATTTGATCACACACACAGATATTCCAAATTGTTGAATTTGCAAAATTGCTGAAATGCAGCACAACCACGTATGTTACATGCAAGTACCAACCCAAGAGTCTAGGCTACCTCTAATTTGTTTTGGCAACATGAACTTGTTTCATTAAAAAAATGCAACCTTAGATTTATTATTGAAATGGACATGCCTTGAAAAACAGGGTAAAGTTCAAAGGCTTAGGCATCCAGGTAATAAATAATTAAGAAAATGTATCACCTTCAAAATGAGCTAAAATCAAATATTGAAAAATAAGTCTCTCGTCACACTATAAACATATACGAATAACCAACAACCATCCAAAGGAAAGATCTCTCACTTTCCCAAGAACTTAACTATTTGGGTCTTTTGGGTATTGCCTTTGTGCATCTAAAAGATTGATGAAAGAAACACTGCTGAAATCAAAATGAAAACTTCATTTGCAAAAAATTAAATATTAATATTCTACTATCTCCGAGATATCATCTAACTAATCAACAAAAATACTCAAAAAGACTATATTATTCGCACTTCCAGCATTTTTAATCTAACAAACAAAATAAAAATGCATTACATACAAAGCACAAACTTCAAAAACTGCACAAATACATACCTCTCCAGCTTTCACCGTGATCACATGTGGTGTAAACCCTACGCCTCCAACCCCACCTGTCCAGAAAAAATACATTTATCAAAACACAAGAACACATTTCAAGAAAAAATTTAACAAATTTGCAAACAATTACCCAAGGCATCAAGCTGCTTCTTCCCAGAACCTGGCGGCCTTCCTCTGTTCTTTTTAGAAGGATGTTCAGATGCCGCATCATGCGTGACACCGCCGCCACCCGAATCCGCATGCCCAGCCGAAATTCCTGAAGGGACGGGGGTGGGTGACAAACCCAAGGCAATGTTACCGTCGGGTGTGTACTTCCTGGGCCTCCCCCGTTTCTTCTTGGCGGGCTCTATACTAAACCTCATCCCTGAAGAAGAAGTGGGCGACGATCCATCAAAAGCACCTTCAGGCTTGGATTGCAGCCGATTTCCTGACATCGTATTGAAGGGGAAACCACCGCCAAGAGCAGCATTTTGAGGAGAGATATTGGGGTTGTTGATCAGGTGAGAAGTGGTTGATGGGTAGGAGGAGGTGGGGACCAGAATCATGCTTGGCTGTGATTGTAATTGCGGTGGCGGTGCATGCGGTGACTGTAGCTGCTGTGGTTGTGGTGATGGCTGTGGCGGTTCTCTCGAGTCCATCTGTTTTCGTTTCCTTAAAAAAAAAGAAAAAAAAAAAAGGTATCTCTTTCTTTTAGGGGAGTGGGAAAATGTGAAGAGAAAATTGGGAAAAGGGAGAAAGAGAGGTGTGGTGTAGTTAGAGAATGGAACCCAACACTTCGTTCACATTTAGGAGAAGTTCGAAGTGTACAGATGGAAACGAAAAACTTAAGCGAGGCTGAAAAGTAGGGTTTTGGATTTTAGGGCTTTAAAAAGTGCTCTCTCTCTCTCTCTCTCTCTCTCCCCCCACTTCATGCCCCAATGTTTTCAATCCAATCCATCTCCTCCTTTTCGTTTTCAAATTTTTAATTGCAAATAAAATAAGTACATACCAAGGATAGTGAGGGCTTAAATTAATGCCCAAATACTTTTATAAGTGGCTTTTCAAAACGTTTTAAAGGTTTGATTTTTATTTTATTTTATTTTCTTGGTGTATTTGTATAGATTTGATATGACTATGCCAATTTAATTCTTAGAATATACTAATTTTGATTTGAATGACTTGTTTAAAATTTGATTGTGAAATTTAATCTTAATATATAAGAATTAACCTAAATGTGCACTTATATTATTAGATAGAAGTAAAAGACATTTAGGATCATTATTACTTGGATATAAATCTTGGAGGTGTATGATTATGAATATCCAACTTTTACCTCCAACTAGGTTACAAATTGCATAATTTCATGTTTTTATTTTTCTAAACATATAAGAAAAATGAATTATTTATAATATTTATGCATGACATTCATGACACCCTATATAAACTAAAATTCCTAAAACAAACCCAAAAACAAATTGATCTAAAAAGTCATTTAAATATGGTTTTAAAAGACAAAATTTAACTAGAATAATATGAGAATTGATGGCGTATGATTTTTCATTGTATAAGAAAATCACATTTACTATATCCGGGCTCAGCCTAAATGACGTGCCAAATATTATATTTATTGGTGGGCATCAATGTTTTCACTAATCAATTTTCATGCAACTCTTGAGATGAACTAACGTAACCAAGGTCTATAAATATTTTTGGACACTAGGTAAACACAAAAGTCATAATTTTTTCATACTCAACAATTTCATTATTCGATAATTCCTGCTAACATTCTCTCTCAACTCTCTCATATACGTACTCATTTAAGGATCAAAAGTCTTTCATTCTATGAGAAACTTTGTTTTTTTAGGTAAACTTTCAGTTACCAGTCAAGTCCAACAACTAGTAAGCTTAACCTCAAGGCCCATATTATGCTTGCATGTCTTGGCTTAGAATCACAACCCATGGATTTTCACATTGCTTTATATTTTTTTCTTTTTCATTCTTTTTTTTGTTATTGATTTTTTTTAAAAAAATTATCTTTTAATGTTATGTTGATTAGGATTTAGGGTTATCAATTTATTTTGATTTACTTTTTATATGTTTAGCAAGATCTTGAAAATTAACTTGGCTTTCAGTTGGTACTCAGTTTTACTAAAAAGAAATTGATTTTATAGCTTGCAAGAGATTGAAAATGAGAGGACCAAATTTTTTTATATAAAAAATGTTGAACCTTTTGTTTATAGAAATAAAGTGGTGTCAACTTTTGTCATCTTTCTCTCTTTTTTTCCCCTTCAAATAATCAAAATTCTTTTTTCTTTTCAAATTAATCTTTCATTGTTGTGTTTATTGTGATTTGAGGTAGATGATTTGTTTTAATCTAATTTTATGGAGTTATCTTAATCTAAATAAAAAAATTGCATTATTAGTTTGGATATCATGAAAAAAATAATAATAATATTTTGTTATTTGAGGAAAAATAAAAATAAAATAAAATAAAAGGAACAAAATTGAAATGGAAAAAGAAGGGGAAGTCTTTTAAAAGAATTGTGTTAATGCCTTTGTGTCCTGTGATTTTATCAATTTTTCTTCCTAGTCCTTTTAGTTTTGAAATTAAAAGATTTAGTTCAAAATTTTATTTTGATTTATAAAGTTCATGACTCAAATTACGGATTTGGTAGGTTAACTTTGGTTAATTAGGAATTGAGTTTCATAATTTATTTTGTTTTACTTTCTATGAGGTTATTGTGATCTCAAACAAACATATTGACATTGAATTAATACTTAATTTTACGAGCATCTATTTTTTATCATATAATTAAATAAAAATAGTTTTTTTAAAAATTATTGAACTCAGATAAGTCCATAACTTGAGTTGTCGGTTTAGTGCATTAACTTGAGTTAATTCAGAATTGAATTTCCTAATTTATATTGATTTTTTTCTATGAAGTTATCACAGTCTTAAGTAAACTTTCTAATTTTGAGTTGATATTCAATTTACAAGTAATTATTTTTGTTATCATATAATTAAATAAAAAATAATTATATTTTTAAACTTCTTCCTAAAAATCCTCCTCGTGCCGCTCTACAAATTTGACGAACATTCAGTTTGGTATTGTCTCATTTCTTAATTCTATCTCCAGTAACGAACCATAGATTATTATACTTGTCTGCCAATACTCCTGCAAAACTATGTTCTAAATAATTAAAAAAATATCTGTGGTCCAACTATTACTTTCTTAAATACATAATCCATTCCTCTTTCCATAGTTCAAATACTTCCGCGTCACTTTTGTCTCATTATCCATTCGTTAATTGGTTGGAATGGAACTTTTCCAAGTTCTAACCAAATGCATGGCTATCACCACAACTTCAATAATAATTATTATTTTTGTCCTTGGAAACTGTACTTCTTCTTCTATATTCATAATCTCTTGCATCTATAAAATCTCTACCTAGATGATGGTTCTGTGCAGTCTTCAGTTTTTCGGGCCTTTGAAAAATTCTATCAGTTGAGCATTGATGTTTTAAGCTCCTCCCCACTTCAATGATTCTCTCTCTTCTTCAAACACTTGCTCTATTATCTTTAGATGGATCATTTTGCAAACTTGTATTTTACCCAGTAGATATTTAACGTCCGTTCTGTAGTAGTCCCATTGCGATGAACCGGATCTAAACCAGCTTAACGCCAAGGTTCTGTTCTTGTAATTTCATGGGGCTGTAGGCAAGGCAAATCCATCTTCCAAAACCACTAGATTCTCGAGAGCAGAAGGAGCTTATCCTTAAGATGGCATGGGCATTGGCAGACAATCGTGCCACCCTATCTGAACGATGTAGCTCGTTTCACAGAGGCACCGCAGGTAAGGCGGAAGCTATAAACCATGTTTTCTTGCACTAGCTTTGATGGAAGAACTCAGACCAAAATAGCCAACACCACTCGATAGAGAACTTGAAATTACCACAATCTCGGGTCACTAATGATTACATCAAATTACAAACAGAAACTTTGGCAATAGTGCAACAAACAGTTGAGCGTGATTGGAAAAACTGTCTTTCAGTTCTGCCAAAAGGACGAGCCTTTACAGTACAACCACTAAGCACTCCAAATAATAATATATTGACAACAAAAATATGAATCAAGAGGCCGAGAAACCCAGTAGCTGCATTTCGGAAGGAAAGGGAGGCTCTATCATTGTTGCCAACAAGGTTAATGAAGAAGCAATGGTTTCATTTCAACCTGGCTAGAATAACTAGCAAATGATTCAATCTCCCCGCAATGTCCTCCGCATATAAGTCTCAGAACAGCATTCAATCGCTTCTAGCACCTAATCTCATACGAGCCTGCTTTGGTAATATAACGAACCCATTCAACTGTGTTGTACCCACTTTTCTCCCATACCTGCATAAAATCATTCATGGTCAGAGCTGCTTCTTTACACAAAAAAGGTATCCGTAACTTTTAACTTCAGATCTATACCTTCAGAAAACGAACGCGTAAACCAGATGCTGTAAACATCGGAACCTGGAACTCCATCTGAATCGGAGGCCTCGTCCAAGACTTCTTTTCTGCCATGGTAGAAATCAGCTCGACTTCTGCGCTCATGGTTGGCTCGGTTTGTCCAGGAAATTTTCTTATCCTAAACAGATCAAAAAACATGCCATTGAGCAATAGCATTCGGAGTGCAATCTAAAGATAACAAGACATTTACAATATAACATAATTATACAATAAAGCCAACAAGCACAAATTAGTAAATGCACTAGAGTCTGAGTTGATCAATCAAGACATGCCCAAAGTAGCATGACATCATAGAATGATTTTCCTTTTCAGGCAAAAAGCATGACAGCAGGACATCTTGTAAACCATCTATACCATGGGAAATCAAATCTGGGCTCAATAACAATATCCACCAAAACGTTATATTAATTACAAAAAATAATTGATGAAGCCATTAATTAAAGTTTTTCCATCTTTTGGAATACACATCAAAACTTCCAAGTTAGTATTGACAAAACCTTTATGAAGTAGAAAAAATGGCAGGGTCACTGGATAGCAAATGCTTCCTTGCTGCAATTCAGATCTGATTACTTTGCAATAAAATCTTCTTTTTAACCCACAAAAAAAGGAGATTCCAAATAATTTATCACATTAGTTATTGATGACAGTTAAAACCCCAAATATAAGCCAACTTTTAGAGTTTGGAAAACAAAAAATTTAACAGAAATTTTAACTGCTTGTAAGTTATGTAGTATTTATAGTTGAATAATAGTTTTGCTCAATTTCTCACATACAGTGACTAGTTAAGATTACATGTGTTCACACTTGTGCCATCTTTCCAAATGATAATTATAGAACCCCAACAGGCTTTCCATGCAAGCATTGCTGGTTATAGTCCTGATGTGCGGTGTAAGAGACAATGACTAAATGTTGAATGTTCATTAAAAAATAATTAATGAAGGCTGTGATCAGTATCTATTTTCATTTTCAAGTAAATGTAAACCTTCATGTTAATTAACACTGCAGGCATTACAGGCACACAGACTGTCATTTCAGTATAATCCTCAGAAAGGCATCGGACGAATCTATCTGTACTGCCTGAGCTCAATAGCCTTGAACAAATTAAACAATCTGACTCTTCCAATGATTTGTATCCAAGTCAGATTTCACTAGAAGTTAATTTGTATACAAATATTCATAACAGGTCATCCAACCTCAAGAATGGCCTCTGCCAGTTGGCATTATTTTCTGTGTAATTGAACTTCAGAGGCTATGAAAGAATAGGTGGTATTATAATTATTGAACTTGAAGAAATAAACTAAACCAGTATGAAGGATCATTATTGGATCAGAAAGTCACCATAAACTAAGGCCATTTCCATGCACCTTCACATTTGAAATAAATATAAGACTAACACGTGATATTGAAAGGGATGCATACAACAATGCAGTTCTTATATTTAGAAAATCTATCAAAGGAACCCAAAAAACAAATTAAATTTACACATTTAACAAGCTAAACAAACTTACTTCCAAACTATGCAATCAATTGCAGCATTGTACTTTGCTCGACCAGATGTAACTTGGAAACTGGTTTTAGCAGTTTGTTTTGGAACAGGAATTTTGATGACAACCCCCAGTGCAAACATTTTTGCACCAAAGACACTCTTAACCTGAAGATTAGTCTACATAAGATAACTGGACAACTGCAAACATCCACATAGAGCATGATAACTGAACCAAAAAACAAACCTTGACATTCACTTCCATGCGTGTTCGACCAAGTTCCTTGATTGTTGGCAATACCCGAAATGGAAGATTAACCCCTTCAGTGATACGATACCTGTGAAAAATAAAACACTGAGCAAATCAATACATCAAACCTTAAAAGATCATCAAACAATGACACAATTAAATCAGCACCAGCCACTTTAATTTTTGAAGAAATTAATTGCACTTCTTATGGTATAAAAAAAATGTTGACAGGCCTTCAGTAGCAAGCCTCAAATAATTGAAGAATTTAATCCAAAGTGCATGATCGTTAATGAGGGGAAGAGAAGTTCAAGCTAGTCTAGATTTGATGGATTAAAATAGAGCAGTCTATGGAAATAAAGGGTCCAGATAGGCTGTCGAGAAGCAAAAAATCAAAACACAATCAACTGTCAAGCATACAAGGTAGTAAACTCACCATGGTTAATGCAATTAAAATCCTTTGAAAAGTATGAGATACACCAGACTATTATCAGACCAAAAGTGAACAAAATAATATCTAATTTTTATTTTTATCCTTTTTATGGACAAACTACCAATTCATTTGGAAGACTCTGACGGGCACCCCAGCAGGTATATATTTTTATCGTCAAATTCCAAAATTCACATGGAAAACTTGAGAATTCAAACATAAACTTCAGGCATATAACAAATCACGAGAGAGATTTCTTCAACTTACTTCATCAATTCAAATTCACCATCTGGAGGGACAAAACTTACAGTCTTCTCTGAGTTAAACCTCGTCAAATTTACACATTGATGGAAAGTAACATCATCAAGCTCAATTGTTTTGCCACTGCATAACAGCATATTCAAAGACCAAGTTATTGAAACAAACATAAAGATAGCAACTTGCAGCCTAAAACCAACAAGGCACAATTTATTTGTGTGTTTAGACAAAAGTTGATGTAAAAAACAAAAAGAAATCACAAAACCAAGCAGCAAAAATAGCTGAGGCTATTCCATCCCAGCAATGAATTATAAGCAGAAGAGGAAATGAAATACTGTTGCAATTCATAATTGATTAGTTTCAAGACCCAGCAAGCAAAAACCTTTCCAATACTGTGATGACGATGATGACAGAGAGAGAGATCAGCATAAAGATGATTTCACAAAGAAAACTGCTTAGTATTTATTCATCCCAGGTTAGATATATGCATATGTTATGACTGCATTAGGGTGAGTAAACCAGCAGAGGCGAAGCCTTCTATTATGGGTTTTTTTTCAAATGGATTGCAGAATCAAGCTGAGCCCAAAGTTCAGTTAGAGAAGAAAAATCACATCCGAGGAAAGCACTTCTCAGCCTAACCAGTCAGAAAAGATGGAAAAAAGGAAAATGAAAAAGAAAATAGAATGATGCATTATGCTTAAAAAAAAAGGAAGGTCATAATGAAATACAAGAATAACAAAAAGAAAAGGACGGAATTGTCAAGCAAAATACTTTTTTGACAGTAGGGAGGGAAGGGATGATATTTATGTTCCATTAAAAAACTACCTTTTAGCAGGACGAGATTTCAGTTGTGACTCTTTCTCAAGACCAATTTTATCATTTAAACCCAACTTCAAATCAGGCATTCCAGAGAGGAAGCACTTCATAAGAACCTTCCCAGTTACATCACAGCGCAGGACGTTACCTATAATCACCAAGTTGTTTATGATCAACCGAGTCAGTGATTCTATTATATCCAAAAGAACAGATATAGAAAAGCTACATGAGAATTTTTTTATAAAAAAAATTCATAACCCACCTTTTGAAGACATAAGAAGGTTAACACTCTCCACAATATCCAAAAAAACCTGTACGCAAATAATGTGAAAATCCAGCACAATGGCCAAATTCCAGTGAAGTGAGAAGCAGGAAAAATTGAATCACCTCATTCTTTTTATAAACAAGGCCTTCTCTGCGCCAACCGACAGCACCTGTAACTTGTAAAGTTGCATTGGGGACAGGTTTATCTGTAGGCTATTTTATTTTTCCCATTGGTGAAAACACAAGAAGAGAAAAGGTCAATGGCTATTTAACACAACATTTCTATTGAAGAGCCAATCCTGGCAAATAAAAAAGCTATAGCAAATCAAGGTTCCATGTCATAGTTCTTCTGAACAGCATCTATTAAAACAAACAACTAACCTTGGACGAAAACGGTGAGCGGACTCCTTCTTGTGTGATGTAAAGCTTTAAAATCTCAGGAGAAAGATTTTGTGGGTAACCAAAGTCCATGATCTCTGCAATTTCAATGTAAATACCAATCAATTACTAATCTGCATAATATTACAGTTCTGAAATGCAAATTTGATCTAATTTTTCATTTGCTGGATAATGACAAGCAAAATAACCCCACAACACAAACAGTAGTAAAGTGGATTTCATAAAATTTCCAAAAAAAAGGTGGGGGGGGTAAAAGCAAGCAATCCTAAGAGTCTAGTAGCTTTCAATTGCTTACCATCTAGCAGCTCATAAATCAGAACAAAATTATTTCTGATGGCATCTTCATCAAAAGCCCCACCAAAGTATGATTTGAACAATGCAACAGCCTGCATACAGCACGGAAAATAGCAGTATCAGCTGCAGAAGAAAAAATTTACTTTTGGTTTCCTACAAATAAAATATCCAACAGATATGCTTTTTGATCATTGGGTTTGTGATGGCTAAGGACTTCATTTGACACTGAAAGTACAATAAAATTTGGTGTGTGTATTAGCAAGAATAATAACAGAACAATGTAATCATGCTAGTAAAAGAATCATACTACAAACAGAAAAATAATTAGATAATGATGGATGCTCATCGTTTTGTAGGCAGCACCCTTTTGTTTTTTTCAAATCCATTAACGCCAGAAGGCAATTTCCAGGTGCCTTCTGTAAGACCATCTAGGCCAATCCTTATATGTATTTAAAGCTAAACCTGAAAAAAAAGTACAAAGAAGAAGTTGACTACCTCAACAACAAACTTGAATGCACAAGCTACATTAGCATTGCTGCTGACAACAATCACAATGTAGACATTGCTAATTCTCATGTAAAAGAAAGAGCAACCTCCAATCTGCCGCACTGGACATGTTCCCAGTTCTTTCGTTTGCATTATATGTGTCCGGAAGGCATCCACCATATTTCCACTGAAAAAATTTGTAAATTTAGTACCAATTGAAGATTACAAACTGCAAAGCCGCCACAATTATTGCATCTCAAACACAAACAAGAGGATCAGAACAGAAAATGCAAAAAATGGGGAAATGGGAAGAACAGGCTAAAATAAATCAGAAAAAATGGAGGCATTGCTAAAAAAGCATTTCGATTCCATAATAAGTTTTTCACAAATCAAGGGGGAATGATACAACATTGATAGAGAAGTTATAGCAGGAGGCATTGCTTCTCAATAAAAAAGCACATGGATTCCATAGTAGGTTTTTCACGAATCAAGGGGGGAATGATATAGCATTGATAAAGAAGCTATGGCGTCCAGTGTTCATCTGCCAACACCGTGTGTGGCTCCACTCATGCAGTTCCTCACCTTCCCGTGAAAAGGAAAAGATTTCAAGAGCCCATGCTTAACAAGCATTACCTGCTGCAATGCTTTAATTACAAAACAGGTGTGGCCTGTACCATACACGGAACACCGCATTCTGTCTTCTTTGCAAAAGTAAAGGAGGAATATTGTTCACTCTCAATATTCCTTGGAGGGAAAGGGGTAGATTCGTGAAATTAAATCCTTGAGCTAGCTAGAGATTTGAGGTTTAATTCTTCTTCAAGACAACAAAAAATGAGAATGGCCATGCCTCATTGAATATGTCAAAAGCAAAGTAGCAGGGTGAAATTGCGAGCTGCATGAACCATTTCACTCACGTTTGCCAAGTTTTAGACTGTCAGCA
Organism: Populus trichocarpa; assembly: GCF_000002775.5. Taxonomy (NCBI): domain Eukaryota; kingdom Viridiplantae; phylum Streptophyta; class Magnoliopsida; order Malpighiales; family Salicaceae; genus Populus; species Populus trichocarpa. Next base: position 11,673,272 of record NC_037287.2, on the reverse strand, counting down.
GGACTTCTTTTATGGAATTGAAATACTATTTCGAAGAAATTGATGTGTGCAAGTATCGTGTGTCCTCGTGACGATTATTCCTTCCTTTATGGTAAAAAAATGATTCCAGTATCCAACAACATTATTAACTCGTTGTTCGAGTGAATTTATTTTCGAAATCTAGTAGAGTTAATCTAAGAAAAAATAAAGATGATTTTACCTGCTTCACATTTAACAGAGCCAAACATTCAATTCCACAAAAAAACATTCACACAACAAGGTCAGGTTCCTACAAATTCATAAAGCAACATATATAAAAGGGAAAATTAAGAGATTACCCGACATCGTCACGATAGAGGCGATTGATGAGGACATCGCCGCGAAGATTCAAGAAGTAGACGGCGGAAGCAGCCACCGGCATCTCTGATCCAGTGGATCGCGCCTCGAATATTACTCAAACAACCACTATTATCCGGTAAAAGAAGGCGGTGGAGGTTGGAAATGCAGATCTAGGGAGTCTCGAGGCTGATGGACGGTGTTGATTAGGTAATCGGTGATGTGGGAAATTTTGAGATTTTTTTAAAGAAAGAATGAGGTTTTGCTTTGTTTCATTTCATTTGTTTTGAGATGTTGAAGAGATGGTTTTGTTTGAAGTCAAAGAGCAATTAACTCGTTGGTCTTCCTTTGTTTCGCACGCGCCTTCTTACTTTTCTTTTTTATTTTTGGGAAAACATAAAATATATCCCCAAATTATTAAGTAGTATCAATTTTGCATCCAAACTATTTTTTATATTGATTTTATCCTTAAATTATTTTGATTTCTTGATTATGACTTATATCTATATCTGAATCACTTAACTAAAACCATTAATTTTTATATAAAATAACTTCTCACAACCTGTTATCTCACTACCACCGCCATTTTATCACTATTATTTTACTTTTTTTATTTTCTTAATTATTATCATCATCTCACAACCAACATTATCATTATTTTTTTCTATAATAATTAAAAAATATTTTTTAAAAATAAACATTAAAAAATATATTACTTATAAAATAATTAGGTAATTTGCATGAAAAAAAATTCATGCTAAGTAAAAGAAATGGACAAAAATCTCAATAATAAAAAAAAATAACAAAACAAAACGAACCCTTTAATTAAAAAAGTTTGTTTGATATTAAGATAATAATAATTTTTTAAAATATATTTTATTTATAAATATATTAAAATAATATGTTTTTTATTTTTAAATTTATTTTTAATATAAACATATTAAAATAATGATAAAAATTAAAAAAGTTAAATTTTTTTTTTAAATATTTGTTTTTAAAAATTAAACGTTATCGAAATCCTTCATTTCCAGACCAACAACAAAACAAAAGCAAAACAGATTTGCAAGCAAACAGATCATTTCTCTCCCTGTCATCTCTTCTCCGACAATTAAGTCTCTAATCTAAACCTCACTTTCACCCCACCCCCCTCTCTCTAAATCCCAACTCTCTCCCTCTCCATAAAATCCACAAACAATCCCATCTTCTCCTTGTCTAGTTCTCGATTAAGTTCGACTCGTAGTTGGGGATGCGATGCGATTCTTTAAGAGGTTAGCGGGGTTTCTTGGATTTGCTAAAGATGATGGAGGCCACGAAGTGAAAGACCAACAAGAACAAGAAGAAGACGAAGAAGATCATCATCAACACCCCAACCAGGCTCCTTTTCGCTCCAATTTCCAAGAAACCGGGCTTCCCCGTAAAGGTTTTAGCGTTCCTCTCCAAGTCGCCGTCGAACGCCCCCAGCTTGGACCCGTAATCGTCTCCTGCAACTCCGGCGACGGCGGCGTTCAGGTCTGTTCTTTCTTTAGACTTCACATTTTTGTTTGCTTTGTTAGTTTTCGATTTTAGTGATTGTTTGGGGTTTTGAAATGACAAGTGTTGGGTTGTTTTGGTATTGTTGAATTGTCATTAAACAATGTAGCTGCGGAAGATATATGATTGCTGGTGTTTACTAAGGAGTAAGTTTCGATATCAATTTGCTGTGTTTCATTTAGATTATTGTCAATCCCAATAGAGGTCAGTAGGATCTTTGTTTCTTTCCTTCGAAAAGAGGGAATGGATGATGAGAATCTGACTCTTCTTTTCCTTGGTTAACGTGTTCAGAATGATTGAAGATGGAGTTTGGACCTTTTACATTTGGAGTTTTGTTGAGGTTCTCATAATGCAGCTCCAAATTTTTGAGTTTGATTGTAAAGTTTTTAACATATGATTGTTATTTCTAGCTTTCTTCCACGAGGAATCTTGCATTATAAATGCAGTTATAAATGGAAAGCAATGTTCATCCTCCAAATTTTATTGATGCACCGTTGTAGTCTTATTTGCAAGTTAAACTGCCAATCTTGTAACCTAATGAGTTGGTTCGCCCTTACCTCCGTAAACCTATTGAGTTTTTGTAGTGTCTCATAAAATAACTTCTGCAAACTTTTTTCTTATCAGGGTTATGGAATGTGGCCTGTTGTTTTCTATTAGTTTTCTGCATTCTAATAATTTCTTGTGTCATGACATGCTGTCACGTTGGCAACATTTTACTGTGCCTGCCTCACATTGGTGTTAATCTTTGTGAATGTCTGCAACATATGATGCTACTGCAGAGTGTTTTCTGGTGAGATGACCCTATGGTAGTAACTTCAAATCACCATTAATGTGCGGTGAAGCTCAACTTTGAACCTTCTGACTGGCATTTTGATTGGCCTTTTGCTTTGGTTTGGTGTGTAGTTCCTGTGCCGCTGAAGTTATTAGTTATTTCATGGTCGCCTCTGTAAATTTTTCTAAGGTAGGGTGTCTGCTATTTTCAAATGATTTGACAAAAAAATGTGAACATTAGTTCATTGTGTTTATTGCTCTTAGATTATTATGCCTTTAGATCATTTAAAATAATGTTTAGGCTCATTGGACATTAGCAAATTTTTTGGTCTCAAATATCAGCTGGTAATAATCAAGTAGGAGTAAGATCTATAAGTTTTAAGGCAGCAATGTTGAGTGATAACCCATTGTCTTGAATGTTGCAATGTGTGATACCCATAAAAAATAAACGAGCCATTGTATTTATGCAATTGACGGAGGTGGGTTTTCGGAGGTATGGATACAAAGTAATGGAATGCATTAACCTTTGCTGATACTATGTTTAACTAAGAGGCATCTATTTGAAGAAACAAGAGAAAGAGTGTACTGCAATAGCATAGGCATCACAATACAATGCTTGAGAGGGGCAGAATATGCTTTCCATTTTGTGAATTAGTTGACAAATGGAGAGATAACCGTTCTATTACCCCTAGCCATTTCTGCACATTTACAAAGAGGTAGCTGGATTTTAACTAAAATTTAGAAGAGTACTTTAGGTGTCTGTATGGTAATTTCAAGATGTTTTCCCCTTGAGGAGTTTGCTCTGGGTCTCCTTCTTAGCTATCTTTTTTACATGGACAGCAGCCAAAAATCATACTCTTTCAAGTTCATATTCTATGAATGAGAGAAGGATGAAGTGTATTCCATTTTCTGCAGCACTGTCTAGTTGTTAGTTGCTTATGGTCTTTTGGTTCTTTCTTTATTTCATGTTCAATGGCTACATCCAAATGGGTACCAGAGATAATGGCATGTTTGAGATGTATTGGTTGCTGTTGGAAGCACAAATTCTTGAGAGAGATTATAATTATGAAGCATGCATATTAGGTGATTTTGAGGTAAAATACTTGGCAGCTTCAATTTCCTTTGGCAAGCAGAGGATGGGCCACCTGGCTGTATAGACCAAAAGGGCATGAGGAAACATTACTTCTTCTTTAATCAACTTGACAATGAATAAGGGTTATACTCTGCTGGTTTGTTTTAGGTAAATTACAGGAGGCAGAGATAATAACATCTGTAGAAGTAGGTAGGTTGGAGAAGCCCGAACTAGGAGGTCCTGTGTGTACATAGGGAAGGATAGAAATAGTTGAACTTTCGTAGGTGCTGATAAACCTAGCTAGTTAAGTTGGGCTTTTCATGTTTGTGACCTCATAAAAATCAACATTTCCTCCGTATGCAATGTCGCTGTTTCTTGAGCATAGTAATCTTTACACTCTGATCTTTCTCTTCATTCATTCCTTTGGATAAATTTTTTGTTCGGGAAAATTTAAATTCACGAAATGTATAAATGGGATGCTTCACACATGTGATCAATTGAATCGCAGAATTACACTAGTTATTCATGGATTTAATTGGTAGGCTCCTTGAAATCTTGAGCAGCAATGGTAAAACAGAGCAAAGTTAGCAAGTCAATTTATCCTGCTTAATTTTATTTTATGTATTTTGTCTTGTAGTTCCAAGCTCCAAATGTTATGAAGACAGTACACAGTTGATCCGTGTCTTAGCTCACATTTTTATTGATTTGATCTCTTAAAGTATGTTGATGGTCTGTTTATCTTTTCCTATTTAGGGTCTGAGATGGTATGCAAAACGCCTCAGGATAGATGAAGATGGAGACGTGGCAGATGAGTTCTTTGACGAGGTTTTACCAGATACATCTTCCAGTGTTGATGAACAACACAAGCCTCTGCTGAGGTTTGAAGTGAAGTACAGTACCCGGCCAGCTAAAATCAAGACGCAGATGATGTCACATGATGGAAAAATTCAACAGCGTGTGGAACATCAAGGGAGACTGCAGTGGGTATAATGGTCTTCATGTTCAGGGCTCAGGGGTGGCTGGGTTTCATCTGTAAGGTCTATAGGGTAGGTTTGCTGCTGGGTTATTCTTTTAGAATAGATTCACGCTTTGTTTTTGTGGTGTGAAGACCCTAGACCCAACTGTATTGTTGTTTATGTTACAAGGCTTTGTCCAACTGGTATGCGATAAGATTTTAATTTAGACCATCTAATCAGATAAATGTCACAGATGCTCTAGAAAACTGACTCTGTTGGAGTTGAATGCATGCACCAATTGATCCATGTTGTTCCCTGTACTTGCTCGTATATATATTTTCTCATCCTTCCCTTTGAAGAGGCCTTCATATCCGGTCTTCTGCACACCTGGTTTGATTGTTCACATTTTCTTATTCCCGGATTTGCTATATTTTGTTTGTTTGCACACAAAGTTAAATACAGGAAAGATCCAATGACTTGCATGCCGTGCAGTTGACTGTTTTCATGTATCTGTCCATCAACTATTTCCGTATATCCTTGCAGGAAATGAGTTATATGGGCAAACCAAACGAAATTTTTCTTACTGAAACCAGACCAGCTCGACTCTCGAAACACCTGCTTCATACTTGTATGTCCGATGACTTGCAGCATGGTAAAGAGGGATGCTTGATCGAATCTATTTTTCCATTCATAACAGAGAGTTTCCAACAGAAGGCTGAAACTCGAGACAGACAAGTCTACACTCTACACTCGTACATACACCCATGGAGTCCCACCTTCCAACACACTGCATGATTAATTGTCTAAACATAGTTCTGTCCAGGAGGGTGCCCTCCTAGGGGGTATGTAGGAACTGTGCTTACAGGCACGGTACCTGCAGTCCCAACTGGTTGGTTTGCACGGGTTCCAACCATGGGCCGAGTTCCCACCACTGGCTGAGTGCCCACCGCAGGACGTTGGTGGTGGTGGTTGGAACTCAATTTCTCAGCTGCATGCTTGGTGATGCAACCCCATCTTTGCCTGTGCTTCCTTTACTTTTCCACGCTCCTTGGCCAGCTCTTTCTCTTCTTCTGTCCTGGCTGTCGCCTACTGTGCCTGCAAGTTTTCACCAAGCAAGCTTTACAAAACAACGGTACACTGTAACGGATAAAACACTTAATATCCAAACAGATGTTTTCCTTTTGTTCTCTCTATTTGAGTTGTTCGAGAAATATAACCTGCTCTTCGACTTTAGCTTTGCAAATGGTCATGCGCTCCTTGGCAACACTAGCAAGATTGCTGATTTTCTCCTTAGCAGCTTGCATCCTTCTCCTTTCGCGTTCACAACAGAAACACGTTACAGTTTTTGATTTATGTTTTGCTGAAATAGAAACAGCTTTTTCCGCGCATGATGTTCCAGTCTAGAAATGTAAGGAATTGCTAGGACGCCACGGTGATTGCCGAGTGCCGTTCATGCAGCTGCATGCCTTCGAATAAGTGCCAGGTTGAACAAATGCACCCTCCTTGGACGCGGGCCTCTTGCGCTTAACATGGGGCAAAAGAAAGAAGGAAAACGGCAGCAACAAGGACATTTTGTTTTTTTAATGGCCTGCGACTGTGCTTCATAGACATAGAGTGAGATCAAACAGCGAACATGATTTGCACAAGAGAGGCAAAATTCTTAAGGAGTTGATGAGCGGCAGCTTCAATGAGCCGTCCATATTTTTAGTAGCTTGTTGTTGGACAAAATATATAATGGAAAAAAAAAAAAGTATGACGGCTCATTATACATTTTTATACTAGTAAATAGTAGCTTGTTGTTGGACAAAATATATAAATCATTCATAAAATGAATGTACGATAGGCACCATACATGAAATTTTATACATTTTTATATTTATATAAATTTTAAAAAAGTTCATCACACTTGTATCATAGTAGAGCGTTTGAAAGTCCACTAATTACTAGTATTAATTATATGAATCAAAGAGGGATACGTACCATCACGTTTAAAAGGATTTAAATTCATATTCTTTAAAATATTAAAGATAATAATAACTTTATGATTGAAATTAATCGGACATGGATGCCTCGTTTTATAAGAAAATCAACTATATTACTTTAATTTGAAAATTCAAGCTAAATCATTTTCAATTTCTTTAAACATACTATTTATATCATTTGTAGGTCTATGACCAGCATTTATTATTAATTCAATTTTTTTTATACTAGTAAGTTTTTCCCTACAACTTATATTGTATTTTTTTTAATTATAATAAACCTTGTTTCTATGTCATATGATGCATTTTTCTCCTTTCTATCCAAAGCAGCCCTTCGGACCCAAATAAAAAGAAAGTTACTATTCCACAGAACAAGTCAATCCCAATATTTCTAAAAAAAAAAAAAAAACAGCAAAACAATCAAGTGGTGTGACATCCAACGATTCCTACAAAGGCAAGTAGCAAATCTCCACCCTTACATAACATAAAATAACCGCCAGAGAGGAGAGGAGAGGAGAAACGACAAAAAGAATCCATGGACCTTATCATTTCAAGCCACTCCTGCAACTCACTCTGCAGGAAACCGGCATTTTACCGGCGAATTTCATCTCCAAACTCCACGACTCAACACTCCACTTCTCTTAAATGCCGCGTTGCTAAAACGACATCGGAGCTTCAATCTTCAGTAGGAGTGAGCGATCGAACCGGCAACAGCTACTCTCCCTCGATTCCAACTCACAAGGTCACTGTTCACGACAGGCAACGAGGCGTTGTTCACGAGTTCCTTGTTCCAGAGGTGAATTATTAATTTAGACTATGTTTGTTGAATTTAATTGACAGTGATTGAATTGCATGTATAAATTTTGTTTATTTATTTTTTAAAATCGAAATGCAGGACCAGTATATATTGCACACAGCGGAGTCACAGAACATCACACTTCCATTTGCTTGCAGGCACGGTAATACGGTTCTCAAATGCCACTCTATCAATTTAAATTAAATTAATTTTTTATTTATTTTAAAAGACTCATGGTTAAATAGTATTTGGGAGTTTAGAGGTTTTCGGTCGGATATGGTGCATTGGGTCTTTCATTTTAGCTTATTATGAAAAGGAGTGGGAGTGGGGAGGGAAGACAAGAAAAGGAAACCCAACAAATAATTCCTCTTTCGCTCTCTTTTGTTTATTTGTTAATCTATCAGTTCTTCCACCCGCTGGAGTAGCTTCCTTTTAATGTATTATGCAACTTATAGCTCACTGCAGTCATGACTTTTTTAGCGCGCATTAAACCCAAAACTTAACTTTATAAGAAAGGAAGTGCTAGTTTTATTAGATCTCTTGCATCTGCGTTATTGACACTACCAAATCAATAGAAAAAATTACGCCACTGTTTTCTGATAGGCCACTTGATGATAATTTCTGTATGATTTTTTTCTTCTTCTGAGAATAGGATTTCCTGAGTATTTACTCTGCTGTCTATGGCCCTTTCTATTTTTCTGGTTAGAATTGATCTAGATGAAATGCTATGTACTTGCAGGTTGTTGCACCAGCTGTGCTGTACGTGTTAAATCAGGGCAACTTAGACAGCCAGAAGCTTTAGGGATCTCTGCTGAGTTGAAGTCGAAGGTCTGTGCCCTTTATTTCAGATTTTTTTCTTAATTTTTTTTATCGCAGTGACATAGCTTCTGAATATTACGTATAATTTAGGTTTATGGACATTGTGCTCTAGGGACCTTGTAGAAGGGGCAGAGTTCTGAAGCTTCACTTTATACCAACTATGCACAGTTGTCTAGAGGCAACAAATTAAATCCTGTTTAGTGGACGAGTTCAGGAAGAAAAAAAGACAATGATAATTGAATTGGATATCCCATGCCTCTCAATAAAGCACGACATGGTTTCTTAGAATAAGTATAAAACATAACATGGAATTGAAGGTCTAGTTTATTCTTCTTCTTCTTCTTTTTTTTCTCAGAAGTAAGAGGTGAATGAAGGGCTTATATTTTATTTCATATTTAATAGTATTCAGATATTAGCACCATGATTGAAAGTTCTGTATTTTGTGCTCTTTAGTTTGTAATGATTTGGTGCTTTATGCTGTTAGGACATCTTTGGCAAATCGTTTTGGTCAAGCTTGTCTTTTAATGAACTTTTCCATATTTTTCCCTCTTGGATGCCAGAGATGTAAGCTTATGTGAAATTAAAAGGATTGCATAACACCCACGGTGATCCTCAATTGCAGAAACAGTAAAATCAAATTTAGTCAATATGAAAGACCTCTAATTTAAGTGTATTTTGAAAAAATCCTTCAGATGTGGAATTTAAAAGTGGGTGGTTGCATCCAAGATCTAGCTTTTCTTATGCTTAACATCGCAAATTTTAAATAACATCAGAAAGAAAATTCATTGATGAAAGTAGTTAACATTTCTGTTCTTGCTCAACTTTCTCTTGTTGTCTAAGCTAGTATTTCCAAATCAGATAATTTAGCTGGCTGTGTTTGAATTTGCAATTTTGTGATGATAATTTACCATGTTCTTTGAAAATGTATGATTTTGACTTGCAATCTGCAGGGATATGCACTTCTTTGTGTGGGCTTCCCGTCTTCTGATCTTGAAGTAGAAACACAAGATGAGGATGAGGTGACTTGCAAACTCAATTTTTCACTTTTGAAAAACATCATTTATGTTTATCTGATCCTCACAAGAAATAGAAAAAATAAGACTGCAGTGTCATGAAATTATTCAGGCGTTGAATCTTTGTTTGCTTGTAGCTCTGAAAACTGGCTTGTGCAGGTGTATTGGCTTCAGTTTGGAAGATATTTTGCCCGAGGACCAATTGTAAGTTCCAAATTCTTGAAACATGCTGTGAATGAAGAATTATGGTAACCAGGGCACATGTTTCTTGTTTTGTTTCCTGTCAACACTGTCTACTAAAACATCATACGAGGACATTATAAATAAAAGATAAGAAATTAATGCAGTTCCACTAACTTAAATTATGATCAGCACGTACAAATTAGTGAACTGAATCCAGCTAGAACATAGATAAGAAAAGAAAGAAAAAACCGAGGGAGAAAAGGGAAGACGTACATATGCACATAGTCCAGCTAAATATAGCAGGAGTCATATAAATCTAGCTAGATTTTTTTACATTAGAAATAAGCAAGATTTTGAAGACCCCACTTGAAACTAGTTTCAGAATAGCATTAATTTGGAGGCTTGCAAGACCTAGGATCATGCACAGAGAGGAGAGTGCACGGATTAGGTCCAGAAGGTGCCACATGATGATTACCATGCGGAAAATAGTCCTTGTATGCTAGTGGCTTCAAGCCTCGCAACTACTGGATCAGTAATTCCAGCAGTAAAGACCAGGAACAGAAGGATTGCAGATTTTGCTCCAAGAAGGAGAGTTTTCATAATGCACACATTCATGGTTTGATTTTTGGAGAAACAATATGGGTGATTGATTTTTGTAAAAACTTAGTAAGATACACAGACTAGGTAATTGGTGAATCATGGGAATGTGGGATTGGTTGATAGATGTAGTTGATGCTTATACACAGAGACCTATAATTCAGCAGGAAAAAAAAGTATGTTAGTATTCTGGAGTCAAATCCAAGGAGACAAAATAAGCTAAAATACAAATAATATAACAGTCTAACGGCCTCAGGTCAGTGTGTTATACAGATATGGCACTGTATCATGGTCCAATTTATTAAGACCTAAGTTTAAAGTAAATACATCTATATAAAAGGAAGGCCACTTTTTTTAAAAAAAAATAAGCGAGAAAAATAAAGGAGACAGGTAAAGACCAAGTTGCATTTTTTGGAGGGGTTATCTTACTCTTAAATGCTTCAATTCCACAGGAAAGGGATGACTATGCGTTGGAGTTGGCCATGGCTGATGAATAGGTAATTTAGTATACTTGATCAAAAGTGAGAATCCATCTAGTCTAGCAAGCGGATTGCTTTTTCCCTTCCTGTAATTTTCATTATGCCCTCCTAAATCTTTTTTAACCATTGTATGCTATATATGGTTTACAGGTTGATTGGATGTTTTTCATGATTTATTGAAACTTCAAACGTGATTCATTGCATGAATGAAGTTGTGATGATGCTCTTGACTTGTAGATATGCATTAATTTCCATCTTGTGGTTTTCTAATATCAACACATAAAAACTATATATGAGCTTTGCTGGGAGCCTTATAAGCTGTGGGGCTTTTAGTGCTTGTTATGACTGCTATATTTGAAATTGTAGTTACGGAGAAGAGAGAATTCAGCAGAGATGCTCTCTATTTGGAATGTGTACAATAAAGCCTGTTGGCTCCTATAGTAATATAGATGTATAGGTGAACCTAAAGGCTACAAGCAAAAGGTCCTCGTAAAAAGAAAAAAAGAAAAAAGGAAGACTAAGCAGACGTTCATGCATGCTAAAGTTTTGTTATGGTGATAAGAATTAGGAGTCCCCCCAATTGAAAAACAAACAAAAAGCCCGGGTCTCCTAATTGCCTTTTCCCGTATATGAAGACTGCCTATTGACCAATTGAACTTCCTGAAGGTTTCTTTCTTGCAGGCTAAGTTATTTTGGCGATAGAGAACATACCCTTTGCAGTCCTAGCACAACACACCACCTCTGATTTCTGAATTTAGGGTACGTCTTACTATGATAGTGAAAGGACGTGTAATTCTATAAAGGTCTAAAGTAGTTTGTGTTCTGTAAGTTGAGAAAACAGCTGAAGCTAGAAAAGCAGATTATATAAATAGTTCTAGATTAATAATTCGAGGAAACTGCATATATGGGGTGCAATGAAAATGAAGAAGCAGCTCCTGCAAGATAGAACTGATCTTGTTGTCGATCCATTTCCTATATCAATTTATTCTAGCGTCAGTATTAATGGGTTATTATTGAATGTGTTCTCCGTTTTCACCTGTATTAACACACTGATGAGCCCTTTGCACAGGCGTAGGAGCAATATTGACGTTAGGCTCTTTCCAATAAATCCAAGACATGTTGGGCAGATTCCATTTCCATTTACAGAACAATCGTCTAGGCTGTGTATATAGCCGAGGATGACCCTTTAGAATTATTAATCTATCCTAACCAATAGCAAGCTCACCGAACAAAGATCTGGCCAATCTTTATGTGCTTCACATCCGTTGTTGGCCTCTTCAGCTTATTGAAGTTCAAAAGTCTGGGAATCTCCTTTCTTTCTTTTAGTTTCGCCTCAATTGAAACTTTCTGGTCTTTCGTTAACTTGCATATGAATCTAAGCTGAATTGAATTATTTATTTGTTTATATATATATATATATATGCGTTTTATCCAGATCATAGTGACTTGACTTGAAAGATGACCAGAACCGGTCGTATGGCATACAACAATACTACGTTAGCTTGCTGTCAGCATTATTGTCACTGTTTGTTGCACACAGTATAGCATCATAAGCATTGCTATCCATCTTCACGGGCCTGCTTTCTGATAGAAATGTTGATGGGAATTGCTTGGTTTTTGCTTTCTTAGCGAATGACTCCTACGTAACAAGGAACAGAGATGGATCTATCAGATCACGCTCGATGGACCACCAAAATCAGCCTTTTAGTTTCAACTAGATTCATAGCGTGGCTGGTGGTTCTTGATTTATCTTCTTCCTATAATCTCGAGCGATAGGGATACACATGCAGGACATCTCTGGCTGCGTCTGGCATTGTTTTGAATCTTATCTCGTTTAGATTGGACTATCTTCGGGCTGAAAGATGACGACAACTGAGTGACCGTAATCAAGGTAATCTGCGGGACTGAAAGGGCGCAGGCTATGATATTTGTGCTGATGACCCTTTAGATTTGAAGGTGAATGACTAATTTCTCGAGCTCTAGAAGTTTTTAGTGATCTTGTAACACTTGAATTGCTCTAGAAAACAAATTTAAAATCTAAACACCTCTCATGTAAGCGCCTCTAGTGTAGCTCTTTTTTAAACTGCATGCATCTCACAACTCCCACCATCACAATGCAATACACTCAATTTCATTAAAACCACCTTTTCCCCAGTAATTACCGGAGCCCAAAATGGGTAACTTTCTGAATTAAATTGCAGCTACAAAAGAAAAGCAATTACAGCAAGCCTTATCACTGAACCGGGCTCCAAGGTCCTTATTCAAGGCCCCAATAGCGACCCTTGATTTGTGATGGCAGACTTATGTAGACATGAGAAGTTTAGCGATGAACATCCATGGACAAAATTGGGGTCCATGGACAGCAGTTGGTCTATCACATTCCCGCAAGTGTAGAGACGAATATACCTCTTTTCATATTATTTTTTGATAAATGCATCCCCTGAAACTAGTGGCAGTTTAGGATTCGTTTCAAACGGGTTTTTAAAAAAAAAAACTTGATTTTTTTATTTAAAATTAGTTTTTTTAATGTTTTTAAATTATTTTGATGTTAAAAATAATTATTTAAAAATACAAAATATATTATTTTAATATATTTTTAAGTTCAAAATATTTTAAAAAACAACATTGCCACTCCCTCAAATAAACACAATTTACTTTTAATAGAATGAGAGGGCAGAAATAATTTCCGCATAATTAAACAACAAGAGTTTCCGTCTTTCCGATAAGGAGCTAAGGGGGGGAAAAATAAAAATCGCATCACCTGGATTGGGGATAATTGCATTATTAGTATACTAATTTTACAACCTTTCAATCGAGTACATGAATGTTAAATTTTTTTGTTTTGAGTACACCGATTTTTTTTTTATTTTCAATTAAGTACTTTCACCCACTTTCTATTATTTTTCGATGATGCGTTGTTTGTTCTTAAATCACTATTGGTACTCCAATATTCATTTATATCAACTGAGTACATGAACTTTAATATTTTTTTATTTTGAATCCACCGATTTTTTTTATAGTCAAGTACTTTAGTCAATTTTTCAACTAAATAACTCCTAAATTATTCTTAAAACTACCTTCAACTTTGGATCAAACTAAACTTAACTCCTGAATTTTTTTTTTTAATTTGAATACCTCACACTATTTTTTTAATTAAAATAAGCTCTTTCATTAATTATTAATTATGACTGCAAATGATAGCCTATAAACGTATCATAAGAAAATGTGATTTGAAAAGTAAAAAAAAAAAAAAAGTAATGTAGAGACTGGAATCTGGATGGAGGGGGCTATTTTAGTTGTATTATTGTTTTTTAGTTTTAATTACTTGTAAAATAGTTTTTAGTCTTTATGTTGATGAAAAAAATCTTAAAAGAATTTATTTTAATTTAAGATATTTTTATTTATTAAAAATAACCTTATCTTAGAGTGTAACTTAAAAAAAACACACGTTAGAAAATAAAAAATTAACTAAAGTACTTGATTGGAATAATAAAAAAATGTAGTTGATTGATATAAAATAAAAGTTGAAGGACCAATAATGATTTAAGGAAAAACGACACATCATCAACATAACAGAAAACTTAACGGAAGATGGATAGAAGTACTTAATTGAAATGATTGCACGTTAGACAACTGTTCTTTCTGCTCCTTCCTCTCTAAACTTCAGGAAAAACCTGAACTCAGTGCTGTGATTGCACGTTAGACAAGAGAGCTGATATTTCTTCTGTGAATGGTGATATGAGATATGGTCAGATGTGGAAGAATTTCAATGGCATTTATTATCTTCTAAGCTATTAAAGAAATGAGATATGCTTGTGTTCTGAGCACAAATTTTAGGTTTCAGTATACATGTGCAATCAACAGTGAAGTTGAAGCCGAGATGGGTGAAATCTTGTAAAGGAGGTGAGCCACATGGTTTGCCTAAGTGGTGTTGGAATCTTCATTATTTTTCTTTGAAATTCCTGGATCATCTACAAAAGGGACCCAAGGAAGTTGATTGGATGACTCGTACTGTATTGCAAAGGACTAATTACTGTATCCCAGCTGAAGAGAGAACAAGATCCCCATGGTGAAAAAAAGAAGAAGAGGAAGATGGGTGAGTTCAAACCACGAGGAAAACGTTTCTGGTAGGGAGTTGATTGAAGACATGACCATTTTTCATTTTTGTTGCTCGAGGAAGAATTCTGAAGATAGAAACTCTTCCATGAAGGGGAGGCGTGGTCACCGATTAGGTTATAAATACTTCTTAAAATATCTCTTTGGTACCCTATGTGATCTCTAATCCAAGCAAGAAGTTATCTGGTCTAAGTAAATGACTTTGTAGAAACTGTTTCTATTGAGACCATTTTTTCAGAGAATTCCAAAGCAGAGAGAGAGTATGTGAAATGAATCTTTCCGGTGCACCTGATGCTACTTGTGCAGTCACATATTGTTAAAGTAGAAGAAAATGAAGTTCATCTTATCACAGGATTTCCAAATGCACTCAGAGTCAGAGTCTAAAAGTCTTTCCATAGAATCTTAACACTTCACACACATTCATTCATTCAAAACTGCTTATTCATATTAAGTAGGTAGGTCACGCAAACGGGAGATAAAACATAACTCTATACTTGTGGCTGGAGGGGTTTTCCTCTGCTTCACCAGGAGATGCTATCGTCGGAGGATTATATTGTAATATGCAAAAACATACTTGTAGAATCTGTAATGACCAACTTAGTACAGCTGTGTAACTATTCAGGCATTGAACTTCTCTTCAGTGGCGCTTGTCGAGACCTGCATCATCCAACAAACAAAGGAAAAAAATCAACAGAAAGATGTAGAGGTTTTGAGTGTTCATCAGAAGAAAAAAGACCCTTGATTACTTAAATATTGGTATTAACTTCTCTTTAAGATCATTTTATCCACAGATGTAATTCATGTTCTAATTAGCCTCCACGCGCGGGGTGCTTTAAGGTTTTTGTTGGCTTGAGGTCTTGAACACCTATGAATGCCATCTATTACTTAGCCTTCAACTGCTATTTCAGGAATGGACCCTATCAATTACTTTAGGGGCTTCTGAACTAACAAAATAAAAAAAAAAAAAAGAGGAAAAAAGTTATGTACTGACCCCAATTGGTGTCACAAAATTGCAAACAGCACATTTCACAGACCGTGCTCCATATTGGTACATCAGCAGCATCCTGCAGTTCCCGCAATTGACATGTGCCACTTGATTTGCTGTCATATTATGGATGTGATGTTTATTTCCCAGCTTAATCTTAAGTAAAAAGTCTTTCGGCAGGTAATACATTACATAGTAGAGTGGTTGAAAAGCAATAGGTTCTCAAGTTCCTTACCCTCCAAGGCTAGATTGACTGTGTGACAACAAGAACACTGCACACTGGTTGCTCCACGGATGTACATGAGTAAGGTGTGGCAACCTCCACAAACCAACTGGGCCATTTCCGTGCCTATTCATATATTTTTGAACAGACAAGTTACTATGTTCAGATATTTCTCTGGATGTCATAAACAATTTATATGTGAAAGTGTTGTTTCTGCGTCGCAGCAGTTCATCGAATGGTGAATGCATCTGTTGAACATTTCCATAACACAATAGCAAAGGGCCAAGGGCTGATAGGAGGGGAAAGAAATTTTATTTCTGGTTTAAGTTATAACAACGATGGAAAAGATAAATGTCTTGACTATTTCTCATGTATCAAGGAAGATGATACAAAATTGGATCCTATTGCTATCGATGGATATGAAACAAGAGAACTCTTTAGTCTAAACTGGATTTAACAGATTCAGTTTTTGATTAGTAAATATATGAAGATTGTTTAGTGAAATGATAGATTTACTCGTACCAGGAGGTGGCACAGCTGTGACTGCATTGCAAACAGCACAGCATACAGAGGTTGCTCCAACTGGAAAGAGCAACAGGTTTCGACATCCAGAACACACAAGCTGGCTCTGTGCACCTGAAAATCATCATCAAATTAAAATATTTACAGAGCTAGCACCTGATAACGAGCAATTTAAATTATAGATTGCATTTGCAGTATCAAGTAATTAATAATAGCAGAAAATCTGTACTCGTGCTGAATCACATGATGCATAGTTTTATTCAAAGAAAAAGAAAAGAAAGACTAGCATCAAAAAGTAGATGCAAGATTCAAAGGGCTCTTGGCCATTCCCTTTAATTCCTCGTCTTCTTTTTCTTTGAGAATTGAAACGCACAGGAAATCCAAAATAGTTTTGACTTTTGAAGCTAAAACAAGTGCGCAAGAAACTAACATACCATTGGCTGCTGGAGGAGGAGGAGGAGGAGGAGGAGGGGTAGGAGCATATGGGGCTGGAGGTGTTGGATAAGGTGCAAGAGGAACTGGCATTGCAATATCTCACAAAAGTTGTAGCTTTCTTTTCCAATTTCCTACAAACTTACAGAGTCTTTAACACACAAACCACAGCCCTTTCTCCCATTTCAGCAATGCCTGGAAACAAGGACAGCACATGAAAACAAAGATGCACAATCATTGCTAATGTTATAGCATTACAGATGTACGAGTAGCTTGTGCAGAACACAAGGAAGTTGCAAATCTAAATTGTAGCACTATTTAGCCTTGGCAAAGGGAAATAGTATCAGAGAAAAGGTAATTAAACACATGATTATTAACAGAAATAACCAACACCCAGTTGCCTAAAATTATGCCTGGAAACCATACAAGAATGTTTGCTGGATATCATTTAGAGAAATAAACAAGCCTGGAGAGATTAAGAAACACAGAAATCCAGTTAAAGTGGGGCAAGCACGCACCTTTAACGACTTGCAGACGCACTTGAGAGAGGAGGGGGAGGGAGAGAGAATAAAAGGGGACAATTTAACTAAGTTGGCTTATTAGATTGTCTATCCACACAACTACAATTTAGCTATGAAACTATGACAAAGTTGTAACCAACATTATAGAATAAATGCGAGAGCTTGGTTTTGGATTAGAGGAGCGAAAGCGAGTCATCCTACAACCGATCCAAGTAATTAGATTAACTTGATATTTTGAATGTTTAAAGTATAAATACAAGGACCATATTAGTAAAACTAATAGATGAAGTACTGCATTAAGAAAACTTAGAAAATAGAAGGAGTTCTGAACCGGTTAGCCCGCCTACTTTTGTTTTTGTGTCTATGAGGGTGTTTGGCTTGGAGGTGTGGTGACTTTTTTTTAAAAGCACAATACATTTAAGCACAAACTATACCTAACCACACCTCCAAAAGCTATAAAAACATATTTTTTACTTAAAAAAAGCACAAGCTACCTTTCCTCCAAACACACCCTATATATAAAACACAGTGTGTTTAAGAATGAAATTCAACCTACTTTTTATTAAAATTATATATATACAAAAAAAATTAAATTTTTTTTAATTATTTTAATGTACTAATATTAAAAATAAATTTTAAAAAATATTTTTTAAATATTTTTTGAACATTTTAAAAACAATTATTATTATTCTTTTAAATACCCTCGTGTAATAAAAGATGAGGACCACCGGTCCACTATCTAATTTTCATTTCTTCTCACATTATTTTGTCCCCTGGATTATCAGAATCATAGGTTATCAGAAAAATATTGGACCCCACCCATCCCCCCTACCCACACCTAACTTTTGGATAGGGATCAAAGTAAAGCATGGGCATTTTCTTATTAAATAAAATAAAAAATAACTATATGTTTTTTCACGAAAAAAAAAATTAATAAAGAAAGGGTAGATACAATGGAGTTCAACTCAGACTTGAAATTAAAAACTATAAAATTGCTTAAATTCTTTGCAATTTAATTTTTTTACAGAGGCATATTAAAATTTAAATTTTTTTAAAGGAATTTATAATATTTCCTATGGAATTATTGGAGTAAATTATTAAAATGTTATTTTTATCTATGAAATTAATAAATACATTTCAGTATTTTTAAAATAAATTTGAAAAAAATAATAACACGAATTATTATTTTTTTAATTAGCAACGAAATCAATAATAAAGTTATGTTATGTCGGAGAAAATAATTCCATCATTAATTGGACCGACAGAATTATTTCCATCAATAATTTCACCTTTTTGGTAACGAAATGCTTCCAAACAAAAAGAAAAGATAATCATTGAAAGGAACCTAGTTACTTAGCAACATAGACGAGGAACTAAGGTTGGTACAGTGAAAGTTATGATTCAACATCCTCCTTCATCTTTGAAAATTTTCAATTAAGTCCTAATAAAACAACATCCTCCTTCATCATTGTCCCTCTCCATCCGTCATGTAACCAGGCATGGTGGAAAGTTGAGACAGAGAGAGTACTTGCTCCTCCTGCATCTCCTCCGTCTGGTAATATTTTAAAAATTAACATCACAGAAGCTATGATTTTTATAATTCGCGAGAAGTCACATCAGCAGACAGATAAAAACCCAACCAGGACTTGGCTAAGTTCCAAGAGAAAAGGGAGAGTGGGGGAAGGGGAGGTGGGGGTGGGGAAAATGAGGCGGTGACGGAGAAGAATTATGTGAGGCATGGGCAGTCGCTCTGCACTTTTGGAAGTATCCTATAGTATAGAATACAGAAAACCAGAAGAGGTCCATGGAAGAGCAAATCGAAGAGCCAAGGGACCACTCTACTCGTACCTCTTTTGGAGTTTCCCCGCATTTCTGACTTTGATCCCAATTGGATATTCTTGCCGTTAATTCTCTCTTCTTTTTTCTAGAGAAGCTCGTCTCTAATGGTGAACTTGAAACCGATGTTTCTCCCTTTTTACTACTTCAAT
The DNA here is from genome assembly GCF_000002775.5 of Populus trichocarpa. NCBI lineage: Eukaryota > Viridiplantae > Streptophyta > Magnoliopsida > Malpighiales > Salicaceae > Populus > Populus trichocarpa. Next base: position 11,653,975 of record NC_037287.2, on the reverse strand, counting down.
TAATACGTTCGTTGGAGATTTTCCCTCTAAATGAAGCACTCTCGAGCCATTACGTTAAAGGAAAGATTAAAAATCATTCTATTTAAGATAAATTATGTTATTATTTAATTTTAATAATAAAAATACTTTTTTTTTTAACGTAGATATCCGAATCAGCTTGCGCGCACCTCGACTAATCCCACGGGCCCTGAAGTTAACGACCATGTAAGCTTCCAGTTGTCATCATATAAGCAACCACATGGCTCGACCCTGAGACCACAGAGGAAACAAACCTCTTGATCCCAAGTTCTTACCACTGGACCACCACCTAGATGGTTAATAAAAATACTTATTGTGTGTATATATGTTAATATTTATCTAAACTAAATATATATATTTATTATCTCTCATTTAATCTTTTTGTTTGCCCTCTCCTTTTTCTGAATGTCTCTTATTTAATGTTGTCTAGAATCCTCTATAAAATATAAAAAATTAAACTGAAAAAATAATGTTAAATAATTTTATTGTTATTTTTTTTTATAATTGATTCATGATTAATTAAATTTTATCTATTTAATGTGTAAGATCTTTTTCTCATAATTTTTTAATTTTGTTTGATTCTTCAACTTATTTTTCTTTTCATCTTTTGCATACTCATCCCCTATTATTTTACAGTCCCTACTCTTCTTAGTCTATTTTTCTCTCTTTCTTTTTATTTTAGTCCCTAAACTCTTTTTCTTTCTTTCTTTGTTTTTATTTAAATAATTGTTATCATAATAAAATTAAATATAAAACTTTAAATTAGATTGAACACACACACAAAAACACATAATATTTTTAGAAGTTTCATATATATATATATATATATATATATATATATATATATATATATGAAACTTCTAAAAATATTTAAAACTACATAAAATAATTAGGGATAAAAAATAAGTTATGACAACTACCATTTCTTTACAATACTTATGGCATAAATTCATTGAAAAATATGTATTTATTTTTTTGGCTTTGTATAGTAAATTTATATAAAAAAATAACATCGGAAAAAAGTTCCAAAATAAAACGACAAACAAGACAAGTCTCTTCGAAATGCAATTACCCTTAAAACAAACAATAAAAATCTTATCAAGAGAACTACCTTTAAAATAATTAAAAATCAAAACAAGTTTCATTGAGAGGTAACTTTTTTTTTAAAAAAAAAATAGTCTTATTGAATGGTTATTACCCTAAAATCAAATAAACAATCACGTAAAGAGACAGCTACCTTTAGAAGGCGACTAACCTCATAGTAAATAAAACAAATAAAATGTCCTATTGAGAGATGACTACTCTCAATCAAGTAATCAAGTAAATAGTTTTCTTGGAAAACAATTACCCCTCAATCAAATAAAATAAAACATAAACCTTCTAGGTGGTGGCCCAGTGATAAGAACTTGGGATCAAGAGGTTCGTTCCCTCTGTGGTCTCAGGTTCGAGCTATGTGGTTGCTCATATGATGGCCACTAGAGGCTTACATGGTCGTTAACTTCAGGGCCCGTGGGATTAGTCGAGGTGCGCGCAAGCTGGCCCGGACACCCACATTAAACAAAAAAAAAATAATAATAATAAAATAAAACATAGTTTCATTGAAAGACTATTACCGGAGCTGCTACATTAAAGAGCCCTCATGGAGCTTCTTGTGCAATGTAAATACCTGTGATCTCTGGGTGTATGAATACCCAAGAATCAGAAGGTATGAAAGATAACATATCCACACTCAAAACAACCAAAATAAACTTCTTGTGCAACATCGATCTTCTTTCATATGTTATATTTCTCCAGCACTTCACCAATTTAGACACCGAATGGTCCCACATCTGCATAAATGACTTATTTTTCAAGAAGATGGAGACTACTGGCACAAACCCAGCATAAAATTATTGAATCAGCAGGAACTAAAGAAAATGGTCAATATCTAACTCGTCCCATCACATTCTGCACTTAAACATTAGCTCTACAGCAGGAACTAGAGAAAATAAATCAGGAGGAAAATCTAATTGTTAACAATATCTTGATTCCCTGGTTCCATTTCTTCCTTTTATCCATAGTGATGCACTTGAACTTATCTCTTATTGAATGGATGAGCTGTTACTGTCTATGAAAACAATATAATAATTTCAAACCGTTGAAGTTGCAATTTTTTTTCTTTTTTTGTTCATTTTCTGGTTGTCAAAAGAAAAGAAAAGAAAAGAAAACAGTTGAAAATGATGCTACAAGTTTTTCATTTGATCTTTCAATTTCCAAAAGTTGAAAACAGCTTTTCAAAATCACCAAATGAACGCCCATTCCACATTATATCTCTAGAGAGAAATGAGAACGAAACTAGAAACAGAAAAGAAAATTGGAGAAAGAAAATGGAAAAAAATCTCTTGCAATTAAGGAGGCCATTGGCTTTCCTGGTTTAAATGACGAGGGATAACATTGAAACTCTCAGAAAGCAATTATAGAGATAACAGTGGGAAATTTTAAAGTATAGGCTCAGAGATGGAAAGTTAATCTGCAGGGGTAAAAATGAAGAGAAGCAACTCAAGTTCGAACACAAGGAAAATGTACTTCCGACAAGAGAGAGGGACATGGACAGGGATCTTATTTTCTATTGCAAAAAATCACTGGCCAATTATATCAGACGTTGACTGGACAGCCATTGGATGCCCCATAGACATTACACCACCCAAAAAGTTCAGCTATCCATCTTTCAGCCACGTTTTCATTAATGCAGCCGAAACTAAGAAATAATAATAAAAAAGGATGCGGACTATTTCTGTGGATGGAATATTTAGGCAAGCATGTCATTTCTCGATCGCAATTTCAGGCTTGAAACCAGTCATTCTAGAGATGAATGGACTGCTATGAAGAGAGAATTCAAAAAATATACACGGTGTGCATACACCTGATATCTTTTTAAGCGATCCAAATGTGGTCCTTCACAATCTTGCTCGATGGAGGACACTGTCGATCAATCTCTATCCCACAAGGCTGACCATTTGAATTTGATCTGCATGTATCTCTGGATATGCAGAGTATTCTGTTCTTTGGTGAGCATGTTCAAACGCAAGATTACACCATTCCACTATGTAAATCGCCTCCTACGAATAATCTGTTGAAATATTTGCAACAAGAAGCAAGATATGTATAAAAGAGTTCATTCAACGATTATAATACAGCGTGATCTATACAAAATGTGGCAGTCTTAAGAGAATTTATCATTGGAGAATCATTCTGAACAGGTGTTTCCTAACCACAAGAACCAGGGACATATAATGCCAGAAGTGTCGCCCGAGGGGAACTTGCGGGCATTCGATGTCTATATGGTTACTGTATACGATTTCCACATTTCTATCCTAAGACTGTACAAATAAATATCCAGAACAGCCCAGATCACACATTTCAAATTACATCATGAGTCATCTTCATTATTTTCAGTACCAGGATCTCCGTACACAACAGCAAAGTAGTAGCCAGGAGTTCTTACTGGAAGGCCTGGAAACCGGTGATCCCCACCTGGGTGCATATAGATCTTGACGAATGGCCATCGCATGGCCTGTACACCTTCACACTCTTCTCACCCATCCCCATGTACACAACAATGGACATTTGGACCGTTAAAACGTTCCTTGATCCACTGAAAACATTGAGGTTTCCTCACTTCCCATGAGCTAGACTGAAACAACAGAACACTTCGTCTCAGGCCTACTATCTTAACTAATAGAGTCATGGAAAAAGTGGAAATTCACTAGACGTACTCAATCAATTATTAAGTGAAAATAGGAAAAAGGCTATAATAATGAGAATATATTCCTGTAATTATTATCTAGAACATGAATATATCAATTGGAAAACCTGCGTCACATTCATGCATGTTAGCTTTTGCCACATACTTAATCAGGCATCTTTAGTGCCCATCAAGAAACCAGTCACCAAACAAGAATTGAAAGTTGCTTATCCATAAAATGTAAGCACTGGGTTTAAACCATATAATAAAACTTTGCAGATGAAAAACCAGAAATGCAATTACAGCGAGACAAAACAAAAACAAGGCTGTAAAAGAATCTTTTTATCTGTTGTGTGTTTCCTTGGGAATGGCAAAGTCAAAGAAAATGTCGTGAAAATCAGTCCCTATCTCAGTCTACACCTCCCCACCAATCGCATAATACCACCCTAGGCTCCCCTTCAAGGTTTTTCTGAAGTTTTAGTAATTATAGTTTGACGCCATCCAATTGAAGCACTATTTGGACAGGTTTATCTACTATCAGCTGAGCTTCAAATTCAGCACCTGACCAGATAACATTCAAATAACGACAATTCTCTAAACTGAAAGTCAATTGAACTGACTTCGAAGACAAAACAATGGAAGTTCCATAATAGGACTGTTTTGTCCAGTAAAGTACGGCAAATGCTAACTTCCTAGAAACTATCTTCTGAGGATACCAAGTGATGACTACAAGCAATCCAGCATAAACAAGGTCAAAAGTAAGTTAACAGAGTTCAACTATTTCTGCCATGAAGACTTCCTTCACCATGTGAGTTAGGTGAGGTGAAACAGCATGTAAATTAATTCAACAGTTTAAAAAATTCTAATCTACAATGCCACCCGGATTCTCATTCAGGTAATAACTTCAGCATCACCTAGTATAGCCACAAATGCTTTCTTATGGAGAAACAAGATAATTTGGACATCCACTTGCCTTTTGTTTGAGAAACAACGCATTGCATTCAAAGGCTGAAAGAATGCTGAAATGAAGCTGGCTAATTCAAACACCAATTATGAAAAGTGAAAAATGCATGTATAGATGAGGCAAAAGGGACGCTGACCATTTCTAAGTGATATTGAAATGTCAAGTCGAAAAGGTAAACATTTTATGAGGCTGGGGATCAATGATCCAGAAGTCACCAAAACGTTAATGTGCTCAAACTCGGCATCTGGTTGATTGATGATCCCACAGTATAGGCAACGCAACCTTCTTGCCTGAACATTGCTCCAAGAATGCCCGCGCTAGATTTGTGACAGATGAATAATATGAGTAAGAACATTATGAATATATGAGAATACTGCCAGCACATGTCATCTCAGACACCAAAGCAAGACAAGAGTACCACTTAGGGATCATCAAAAGATATTAATGTTAATCATCCAAAAGGAGTAATCAACAACGCAATTTGTCATGGATTGAATACAATTGGCCTTGAGATTGATATAACAATCATTTATGATGTCCCACAAGTCATTGGAGAAAACTTTGAATGTCTTAAAAAGCAAGATCAAGCAATCTGGCATCAGGATGGTAGATTACTAAGTCCTAGTTTCACATTCTGGTTATTCACAGCATAGGTTCATTATTAAAATGGGTCTCAACCCGGACCTTTTTTCTTTGTCATTGCAATTCGAACACTCTCTCTCTCCTCTCTAAAACAAAAAATCAAAAAATAAAAATAATAAAATTTAAAATCAAAATTGAATTTCATAAATTGTTAGGGACTAAAAATTTATAATTTAAAAAGTGAAGAATCAAAGTGTATGTTTAGCTCTAAGTTTAGAAAAACCATCTACTTTTACCGTTTTTTTCATTGCAGTCCCTTATCTTTAAATCATGCTATTTTTTAATAAATATGTTTTAAATGAATATTAAATGTCTAAAAGGTTGCAATAAAAATAAAATAAAAAAATAAATTATTATGGCAATCTATAATGATTTGTTTCCTGGTGTTTTTTGTGTTATTTACCAACATATACGTATCTTATGTTGAAAGCTAAATTTAACTTGCAAAAATATTTAATTTTGATCAATAAAAATATATTTATTAATTTATTTAATAAGAAAAATTAAAAGATTCTATAATAAATGGTTAAGTGATGTAGAAGGCAATAGAAATCAAATTAATCGTTCAAACTTTCTTTATTTTTATGGGGGCATTGCTGAAAAGTTTTAAATATTGAGTTTCATTATATTTGAAATTTAATAATAAACTCATGTACGTAAATAATTTCAGACAATAAATTATTTGTTGTGCTTATTTTGAAATAAAAGAAAAGAAAATCAAACTCCTAAAACATGTCAAGTAATTTGGTGAACTTCAAAATAAGAATATAATCATTTGAAAAGTAACATAAGAAAAATAATTAATAAACTTCTTGATGCTATATTCATTTTCCTGATGTTTATTATTATAAAATAGATTGAGAATACTAAAAAGATTTCATTTTATCTATAATTTTATTATTTTTCGGAATTTATAATTTTCAATAAAAGACCAATAATATAAACACCCACACACAATAATTTAAGAATGTGATTCGGATTATATTATAAATATTTAAATAAAAAATAAAAAAAAAAGTAATTAATTTTTAGGAAGCTAAAAATAGCTTAATCATTAAACAAAAAACATAGAAAACTGAAATTTGTGTTATGCTGCCAGGGCCACACATCTCGACATGCAGGTCCACCATGCTACTTGGCCAGGCAAACCTGGTTCTAAAACGTATATGCAGAAAAAAAAACTTCTATATATAAAGTTGAACCAGCGACCAAAATAAAATAGAAATAAACTATAGGGCGGATGAACGGCTTAAAGGTTATGAAATATCTAAAATACCTTTAATTAATAAAGTTCAAAAAAACCCATAAAACTTCTTTCGAAGAATAAAACTCCGCTTACCTTGAATTTTATGTATATAAAAATGTCTGGTAATTTGAAATCCATGGATTGAAAAGTTTTGCATGTGGGAAGATTCTGATACAAAATATAAAGGTAGTGATGAAACTAAAAGGAGGATAACATTTTTTCCCACAACACCTCGTGTCCTTTTGGGATTGAGGCCGAACAGTTAGATTAAAATTTAATTTTTTTATGTTTTTAAATTGTTTTAATATATTCATATCAAAATATAATTTAAAAAAATAAAATAATAAATAATATTTTAATATATTTTTAGATAAAAAAACACATTTAAAAACAACTCATCCACGTTCGAAACATCACTCGAATTGGTCCACTCTTGTTTAAAACTGAAAAAACGGGGTGCCGACCACAGATTTAAGCCAACTGGTTTGAAACAAGGTTTCTTTTAAAAGTAGCTTAAATGGTCAACCTCAATCAATGCTCCACGTACCAATATTACAGTAACATTCCATCTTAAAAAAAAAGAAAAAAGAAAAAAAGAACGTTATCCCTAAGATAAACTATGGCTTTCGAGGCCTGTCCAATGCTCATGATCATACAAATATTGGGAGTTGCTCTCAGATAAAAGAAGACTTGGATGATGGCTCCATTTCAGAGATGTATGATACAGATTCCCACTTTGTTTGGGATAAGTTTGACGAGAGGCCGATCATACAGATGGTTTATCGCCATGATCATTCGTCTTTCAGAGATAAGTACTAACATTTAGAGTTTTTAAATTGTTCAAACCCAAGATCAGGTAGGCTGGGCCAACCAGTGTTGGATGTTGACTCGGACGCAGTTTTTTTAGTTTTATGATATAATTACTTTCATTGTAATGTTTATTTAATCCTTAGGATTTACAAGGATTTGTTTAATCTTATAATGATGCTGTTAATTGATTTTTATTACCCATGTAGCTTTCGATGAGAATCTTTTCTTATAAATATTCTACATCTAGACTTATTATAAATAAGATTTTTAATTTTTTTAAAAATAAAATTAATGAAATAAAGACTTCTATCAAGATTTTTAGATTTTTATCTGTTGTCAAGTGATGTAACCTAGCAAAAATCTCAGGGATTGATGAACACTGCATGTTTTATAAATTGTAATCAGAGTTTGTTGATATACCGAAGGTATTAGCAAAATCCTCTTATTTTGTAATTCTAATGACTGTAGCAAGTTCTGAATTTGTTTATCAGATATTACTAGTTTAAGTATTACAAATTGTTAAAGGTTTATATAATTATTAATTTTAAAAATTTTATAAAATTAATCAAAATATACTCGTAAACTAAAATATTAACAGTTATAAAAAAAACCTCTCATTTCTGCTATGCAAGATGTAATGGTTCAGGATAGGCCAGTGAGTGCTCCTACTGACACCAATTGTACTTGAAACATTTTGCCGCAACTCAAATACCTTTGTTTCATACACAGGAGCCATTCTACACGAGTCTCGAACCAAAAGTGATGATGTACAAGAAGGAAATAAGGGTAGTTTAAAGAATAGTTCATCTCTTAAAATAATTGCAGAAAATTACAGATAACGTATCTCACAGTAGAAATGATTTTGCAGAATAGGAATGCCTTTACATTGTTTCTCCTTAATTACAATTGAACTAAACAAAGCCAGCGTTGTCTCAAGGAATGATTTATACATTAACCAATACAAAATGAAAACTTGTCGGAAAAGCAGGACATTTCAGCTTATGCACATCAACGATAAACATGTATATGACTTCAAGCATTGGTCAACTAGAGGGTTTAGTTGCTCCGGCAAGGCCAAAAGATTAGGCAGACCCTGTGCCAAAAACCCTTCTTCTTCTTTGACAATTGAGGGTTTGTGTCTCTCTTGTTAACAAGTGTAGCCATGAACTGAACAACAGCCTGATGAACGGAAGTTGAATAAGTCAGTCTCAAGTGTGAAACAGGTAAGAATTTAGTAATTGGTAAGCCAAAAGTTGTTCATCAAACGTTACCTGAGCGCCCAATGTAGTTACTTGTCTTGGTGGAACTTCCAGAGGAGTTTCGTCAGCACGAAAAACTACCAATTTTAACAAGAGCCTAAAAGAATCTGGCAAGACTCTGATCTGATCATCACTTATATCCAACTCCTCGAGCAATTCAAGGTTTCCGATATTTCGTGGCAATGCTCTTAGATCCGCGAAGTTATTTGCAACATTCAATTTCCTGAGATTTTCTGCAAAACACAGGTTTTCAGGTATGAATTCTAGTTCATTGAAGCTTACAACAAGTTCCCTCAAATTGGAAAGATGGCCCATCGTTGTTGGTAACCCTCTAATTCTGTTATAGTGCAAAGTAAGAATCTCCAAACAAGCCAGCTTTCCAATTGCCTCGGGAAGAGCTCTGAGCTGATTGAAATCTAATCTCAGCTCCACTAGTGACGTGCAACTTCCAATTGTGTGTGGAAGCTCCTCAAGTTCATTTGTTTCCACGTTCAATTTCTTCAAGCTGGTCAAACTCCCAATAGTCTCTGGCAACTGAGTGAACTGATTTGAACCCAAATCAAGATTCTCAAGGTTTGTCAACTTCCCAAAAGAAGCTGGCAATAATCTTAACCTGTTTGCATGGAGATCGAGATCGGTGAGATTGATTAGCTCCCCAAATGACTCAGGAAGGTTTATTAGTTGGTTTGAGTGGACATCCAACTTTGTCAAGGCTTTGAGGTTATTAATGGTGGATGGAAGTGCCATAATTTGGTTTTCGGATAAGTCCAATTCGGTAATAACTGATAATTTCCCAATTGACAGAGGGAGCCACTCAACTTTATCCATCAACTTGCCTCTAAGATCAAGAACTACAGCTCCAGTTTTTGCAGAATTTTCTATGATCGCTGCCACCTTCATTAGACTTAATTTCTCAGTGCCCACTTCACCTGTAATGCACCAAAACACATCCACGCGTTAAAAAAAGAGAGTAGGATATTCAGATTAGGAAAAACTGAAATGGAGCTGGAATACCATATCGTTACAGGAAACAAAATAAGAATTTCATTCCAAATTAGAATTTTGTTTCTTTTGCCTTTTCATCCTTACTTTAAGCCTCACACTCAACCTGGTACTACAAGCAGCACTTGAGCAGTCCAGGCATCTCTTTTTGGCTATCCATAGAATCAGCAATAAAGAGAACTACATGTTCAACCAGAATTTAACAGAAGAACTCAACAGCACAGAAGTTAATTCAAACATCTTATTGATAGGATGTAAGATCATAAGTAAACAAACCTAAATCGATTACGAAAAACTACCTTCTTCTCTTCCAGCACAATATTCTTTTAAATAATCACATCGAATTGACAACAAAACTTCATTTCTGAAATTGCATATATGAGTCAAGAACAACCAAGATATTCTTGAACTTTCAAATACACAACTGAATTTAGACAAGTTTAATTTTGTTCTCTCCCGTTTTTAATGTTCTGAAATCTGAACATGTAAGAATTAAAGTGATCAATATAGTTTGTCTTTGAATACCAAGATCCTACAATCTTCAAGTATATGCATATACAAACTCTTGAAGCCAAACACAAAGGAAACATTAAAGAAAGTTTTTTTCTTTACCTGAAAAGAAAGTAGCTTTCGAGGAAGAGCTCTTCGCCAAACCCTTGAAGCTATCTTTCTTCGATTCTCCATCTTCTCTCTTCTTGATCAAACTTTCATCACTAACCACACTTTCTTTCTCAATTTCCTCAACTGACTCACTGATAGAAACCAGTTTCTCCTTCTGAGTACCACCGGAAACCAACAGAGAAGATTTTTGAATCAACCCATCAAAGGTCTCGAACATCTTGTCAACTTCAACCAATTGAAGAGCCTCTTTTCTCTGTTCATGGCTTTTAAACAACAACGCGGTCTTTCTCGCTTGTTGTAGCACGGAGAAGAGCTCCCGTGGGACATCTTGAGGACATTCCTGGTCTGAAATATCATCAAGCTTTGCCTGCTCTTCATTGTTGACAGTCTTGATCACAGAAATGGCTGCTTCAACTTCTTCGATGGAGGGTCTTGACGGTAGTGATTTGTAGAGTCTCATGATTTCTTCCACTGCATCTAAAAGAGCAGGTGAAGGGTCTTGATCTTTGCTGGTTTTCACAGCCATGGCTATAGCGATCTTGAGGAAGCCTACAAATGGGCTGTATATGTGAACTTTGTTTTATTTCTTATTGAATATGATTTGAACTGGAAATGGTTACAGCTACTGAATTTATATAATTATCACCGGTCTAATCTATGGAATAATTAAATTAAAAGGAGATATTAACTTTGGAAACAAAGCATGTACTGCTATATACAGATAGATAGATAGATAACAGGGAGAACGCATAATTTTATTTTATTTTGTTAATTAATTACCGTTAGTATTATTCTATTCAACATTTTACACCTTGACTAATATCAGGAAAAGAGATCGAAATTATGAAAGGTTAAAAACAGTACAAGATTTTTATTTTGGAAGAAAGCTGATGACTGTGAACAAAAAGTCTGCACACAGAATTTGGCGTTACTTCACCCTGACATCTTGGGTGAGCACTGCGATGAAAATGCCATCAAAGGTAACGAAAAAGTCATCGCCACATAAAGTGTTTTTTTCCTCTCTTACCTCGTGACGTGCTATGGCTTCCATGGCATCTATCCACTCTCCATGTTAAGGTATCTTCTCATTTTTTTTTATTGTTTTTCTTGCTTCTTATCTGTGCTTTTATCGACAGCATTCAAGGCTTGTATCTATCAGCTCTCAAGTCCTGATGGGCACAGGTTAATCAAATCACGTTAATATTAAATTCCGTTCCGTTATCTCTACGGTGCTTACAAGAATTAAAATCAAGGTAAATTGTTTTATGGATGATCTCTAAGGGTAAATGTTTTAAATTATGTGAATTAAGCAAGTCAATGAAGTCAATTGCATATAATTTTATTTTATTTTGAAAGAAACGATAATATATATGAACTAAGGGGCCCACTAGCAAAGTATAAAAAAGAGAGAGAAAAGATGAATTGTGAATTTAAGGAAGAGAAGGGAAGGCATAAAGACAAAAGAATTCCTCCGTAGAGACTCTCCCCTCCTCCCTCGTCAAAAACATTAACAATTACTTTTGTAAAATTGAAGTCTCTCGTTACCTCCATGCACTAAAAGAAGCAAAAATAAAGGAAAGCACCCAATAAAAAATCTCAACAAACTAAAAAGATACATAACACAACTATTTTTAAATATATTACACCCAAAGGAACACAATAATATAGAAAAGCATGATTTTTGATGAATTATGAGAGCCATTTCTAGTTGATAGTAATAGGGAAAGAGTGGTGAAAAACAGCATCTTTTCTAGTTTACTAGCTTTATTTATATGTTAATTTTTGGCTCATATAGTGTTTTTGACAAACTCTTGTTATTTAGAGTGTGCAAATTTATTTTTCAAAAAAAATTTGATGAAACTTCATATTAAATTTGGATTTTTCATAGTTGCGTTTTGAGCCAAAGTGTTTGGACTTGAACGTGGACTTTGTCTCTAAACTCTGTATTCCTTGCAAAACAAAAGTCTTTTATCATAATAAAGAACATTCTAATGCTTAAATTAGTAATTTGTAGGAGAGAATGAAAGTATAATTAAAAGAGTTTAGAAGAGTGAATGATTATGTATGAAGATATGTTCCGTGTGAAGTTCTTGAATGACGTGTTTACCTGGTGACCTAAAACATCTATATACCTTGGTCATATCAACTTACTACTTGTGAAAAGTGAAGTAATAATACAGAATAATTACTCTTCCTTGCAAGTACCTCATGAAAAGTAGAGAAAAATGATTTGTTTTTTATTGTGTCTTATTGTGTTATTGATGGGAAGGATTGATGCTTTTTTTAGTGTTAATGTATATATCATGTAGCCAATCAAATAGTTACACACTATGCTAACTTTGTTCGTGTAAAAATATATTTATTATTAATAAATGTTTTCTCATCACTCTACCCGAATTGAGAGATTAATTAAAGTCTTTGCATATTATTATATCAAAAAGACGAGGGCTATTGATGAACCAAGATTTTATCGGTATATTTTCATATATCTTTACCAAAAAACATCGAATCAAGAAAAAACATGCAAATATAATTTTTTCAAATTCTCGGGTGCACTGAGCTTGCATGTGTCGGCACAAACATGCCCTAATAGAGTCGCAAACAAAAAAGACAATTGTGCACTTTAGTTGTCAGGAGAGAGAAAAGAAAGAAAAAACACAAACAATTGATTACTGACGACAATCCAACCATTATCTGCCTATACGTGACACAACATATGGAAGATGGCATTATTGTGCATCCAGTTAGACGACAGATGACCACAGTTGGCCACCAGGAAGCGTCATACACGCTTCCTTAATGGTATGGGTGCTGCCCACTTGTTGGGATGTGAAAAATACGCGTCCACAACTTTTCAATTAAAAAATAACAAATATATCATGAAAATACTAAAACGCCGCCTATGGTCCTCTTAATTACACAAAATATCCATGTAAAAAAATCAAAATACCTCCAAAAACAAAGCTTTTTTTTTTTTATCTTTTTAAGTCTAAAAGCGTTTTTTAACTGTATTTGAAAATTAAAAAAACTTGAATACTCTTATGGTAGAAAGTCAAATAAACATTTATTCACTTGTGAAAATATAAAAAATTAAAAATAAAATTACTATTATAATTTACAGTAAAACCTCAACTAATCTACAATGATTTTTCTATACTATGTAACTCTTGTTATAATAATAAATTGAGAATTACTCGATAGTTAGAGGGATTATTAATTCAAGACTTGCCCTAATTATTTTTGGGCAGCAAGCCACCAAACTTCTTGCAAGCCCACCCAACTATACGAGTAACCTCAGCTGCCTGCATGCCTTTTCCCTTGTCATCATTTTGTCTCGCGCTCTCTCTCGCACACACAAAATTCACCAAAACTCACCCCAGACAATCACCAAACAAGCTCCCCAATCTCTTCCTCCTCCTCCACCACCACCTGTAAGTGTTCTTTCTTTCTATCTATTTGCAAATATTCCTACTTTAATTATTATATTCTCGTATATCTATCCTTTTATACAGTTCTTGATTTTGTATTTCCATAAATAAATCTATATGGGTTGCACTGCAAGAGAGAAACATGTCCGTGCTAATCGGAGGGTTCCCCGTCCTGCCAATTACACTGAATTCGATCCCTGTGTTTATGCCAAAACCCTTCTTGAATCGGGTCTCAAACCCTTAGCTTACCATCTGGGCCTTCACGATCCAACCCATAGCAACAACGACAATAACTCCAATTCTAATTTTGATGATAACGGATGGGGTTATTGTACTGAGGAACAATTGGAAGAGATTCTTTTAAAAAATCTTGAATTCTTGTACAAAGAAGCCATTTCTAAGCTTGTTGGATTAGGTTATGATGAGGATGTTGCGTTAAAGGCCATTTTGCGCAATGGGCATTGTTATGGTGGCATGGATGTGCTAACTAATATATTGCACAATTCATTGGCCTTTTTGAATAATAATAATAATAATAATAATTGTGGTGGTGGTGGTGGTGGTAGTACCGGAAATGCAGATGAAACTGAGCTTGTTTTTGATGATTTAAGGCAACTAGAGGAGTATTCTCTTGCGGGTTTGGTTTGTTTGTTGCAACAAGTTAAGCCACATTTGAGTAAAGGTGATGCTATGTGGTGTTTGTTGATGAGTGATCTTCATGTGGGTAGAGCAAGTGCGCTTGAAATTCCTATTGCGAGTTTGCCAGGGAATGGGAGTGGTAATGTTCAGACTAATGTAGAGAGTGTTGGTGGGGATGATAATGGTAATGGGATTGGTGTTGTGGCCCCGGCTTTGTGTAGGTTTCATGGAGGATGGGGATTTGGAAGTGGGGGAGGATCTGAGTTTTCAGTTAATGGGCTTTTCTCTTATAGTGCAGAAATGTCTTTGCATAAGGATATTGAGTGTCCTAAAAGGTTTAATCTATCGCCTTCAATGAAGTCTTTATTGAAGAGGAATGTTGCAATTTTTGCTGCTGGTTTTAGGGCTAATTCAAAACAGATGCAGATGCAACCTCAGTTGCAATCTCAGGCTTGTATGAGTGTTACTGCAGGTGGGGATGCTGCCCCAGTTGTAAAGGCAAATGAAGGTATGGTCGAGAAGGGTGAGGAGTCTCAGAATTTGAAGAACGAAGATGGAGTTAGTTTGATGCTGAGCAAGCTTCAGAATTTGAAGCTTGATGAGAATTTGGAGATTGTAGGAGAAGATCAGAAGGATGAGATGATGGTAACCCTGCTTCAACAGATAAAGGATCTTGAGAAACAATTGAAGGAGCGGAAGGAGTGGGCACATCAGAAGGCAATGCAAGCTGCCAGAAAGCTTAGTAGTGATTTAACAGAACTTAAAATGTTGAGGATGGAAAGGGAGGAGACCCAGCGATTAAAGAAGGGGAAACAGACTCTGGAGGACTCTACCATGAAGAGGCTGTCTGAGATGGAGAATGCTTTAAGGAAGGCTAGCAGTCAAGTGGACAGGGCAAATGCAGCTGTGAGACGGCTGGAGACAGAGAATGCTGAAATCAGGGCAGAGATGGAAGCTTCTAAGTTAAGCGCATCAGAGTCAGTAACAACATGTTTGGAGGTAGCAAAGAGGGAGAAAAAGTGCCTGAAGAGGCTTTTGGCTTGGGAGAAACAGAAAACTAAGCTGCAGGCTGAGATTGCAGATGAGAAAGAGAAGATCAAGGAGTTGCAGCGATGTTTGGGCAAAATTGAGCAGGCTCAGAAGGAAGCTGAGGTGCGTTATACATCTATCTACCTAAATCCAGGACACACACACATGCACAAGCACCAACAAGTTTTCCTGCCTACATGTGTTGTCACAGTTTCATGTTGTAATTAAGGTACAGTGAATTGTGAGACTGGTGAGTATCTCTTAGCATGCTTTATTTAAGGATAAATCATTCAAGTACTCAACACTGCTTCCACACACCCGCCCCCAACAGAAGGAAAAACCTGGAGTGTGAGAGACAGAAGATGAGCCTTTGGAATTATATAGTTCACTAGTTAAAGCAAAATGGTGTAGTATTGCTGTAGTGATCAGATAGGAAGATAAAAATGCACATTTGTCTCGGATGAAAGCATAAGTTTAACCTCTTACTAAGCAAGAATCTTATAGGGCTAGCTGAAACAGTGCAAGTGAATTTAAAAAAAGAAAAATCACATGCATCTGAAAAAAAAATGCATTAATTAGCTCCAGTCACTTGTATTCAACCACATGCTTTCTACCATTTAACTGGTTGTGATTCTAATTATTGGGAGTAGAGTTTCACAGACCAAAAGGTTATAGAATCAAAATTCATGAAGTCCATTAGTTAAAACAAAATAGTGTCTTATTTGGTATTCCTACAGTAGTCATATAGGAAGACAAAGATGTACATGTCTCAGAGGAAAACTGAAAGTTTAATCTCCTGCTAAGCAAGGTTTACATGTGACTAAGAACACAGCAAGGATGAAATGAATGTGAAATAATGCATCACTTAGCTCTAGATAGTAGATATTATATTCTACCACCATACCACGTGATTCCTACCTCTTAACTGGTTGGGACTCTAATACTGGGATTAGAGTTTTATAGAACCAAAGGCTACATGGTCTTGTATGACTTATTGATAGAATAACTTTTTGTCTTTGATGTTGTGTTCCTCTGTGTCTGATCTTGGAGCTCAACTTATTCGAAGAAGAAGCAATGAGGGTAGTTATAGTTTGTTTAAAGTCCATAAACATGCCTTTTCAATATCATTCCATCTGTTATATTTATCTGCTTCAGTTGATTGAGCTACCCCTTCCTCTAGGTGGATGACATTTTAGGCTAGCTGCAAGTGATTTGGCATGGACTTCATTTAGAATTACAAACATGAGGTTCTAATAAATGAGTATGATCTGTTTGTATCCTTAATGGCATGCATTAACTTAAGCAAAATTAAAAAGGCAGATACACTATTAGTGGAAAGATGATGCTCCATTGTTGTCACGTTACATCCAATGGCTAGATTTTGGTCATGAAATCAAACCTTTTGGTTGATTTAAGTGCAAGTCTAGTGAGAAATGATTGTATATTTAATCAATGTATAGGTGAGGCCTTGCTCTGTGAGGAAATGTTTTGATTGTTGGAGACAGGTTTTGAGTAAGTACTGGTAAATGTAAATTAAGGCTCTACTGGGACTCTCTCAAGAAACCTTTTTCATTCCTCTCTTCATCTTAAATGAGAAAATATTACTCGGGAAAGATTAGTTATACATCATTGAAAGTAGGAAGGGAATGGCAAAAACTTTCAAGATTTCCAATGTCTGCGACCTGAAATACTTGTTTATTATTATTTAATAAAAAACTGGATCTACAATCGTAATCTTTAGAATTTTCCTTGTCCCATCTTCTTTCTTTCTTGTAAGAACTAGTTGATGTCCCATGATTATGTGGACCTGTAAGCTTACGTGTTATCTTATTCTTTTTTAGAGTGTGTGGCCCCTCCTACTGGTGCAAAGTTGCATGGGTATGCAAGGTAACACCAGTGAGACCAGCTAGGTGCCATGACCCTCAAAATGCACTCCAAAGTGGTAGTTTGCCTGGATACAGAACTTCCATAACCTTTTTAAGCTTTATATTGAATCATTGTCTACTTTCCTTTATCAGTTTACTACATAAAACTGAGTGAGAATGCAATCAAAGAAGGTTACCAAACTATCCTTTTGTTTCGATGGTGATGTGATTTAGAGAAGCCTAGTGATTTTTCATTGTTTACATGATAAAATACATTTATCCATACATTGTTACTTGTTCGTGACATCATATACATTTAGCCATACGCTTATCTATTTTACTTATCTTTATTTCATATTTTATGATGCATTTGATGTTCCAAAACTGGTCAATATTTCATAATTATTATCTGTGGCTTTTGAGAATATGCATGCATTGCTTTGACACCATTGTTCCATAGTTTTGATTGAAACTCTCAATTATTTCTGTTTGTTTTGTTTGATATGTGATCAAATTTTGATTATGGTTGAATGAATACTGATTCCTTGTTGCACTCTCTAGTTTAGACTATATGATAAAACTTGAGATTATTTTTGAAAGCTGGAATCTGCAAGTTAAACACCGTTTAAAATAAAATCTATCCTAGTTTATTGTGCTTGTGTCTTTGAATTTTGTTGCCAACATTCTGTTTTTCATGGTCTACTAAGCCATTTGGTAGGCTGTATTCCTTCAAGACGCCTTTTCTGGATCGCACCAGTTGTCTTAGAACCAACTGTTTGATATAGTTAGCAACCTAGTTGCCTAGTTCTCAATTTTGCCGCAACTGTTTAAGTTATCAGTTCTTTGTTTCCAGAATTGGTTATGGATGCATTCTACTTATCTTAAACTATAGTAGGGAAGCAGTTATTCCATGAAATGTTATTATTACAGGTGAAGTGGAGGCAGGAGATGAAGGCCAAAGAGCAAGCTTTGACCTTAGTGGAAGAGGAAAGATGCGCCAAGGAAGCTGCTGAGGCTGAAAATAAAAGGAAGCTTGAGGCTTTGCGCCTAAAGATAGAGATTGACTTCCAGCGCCACAAGGATGATCTCCAAAGACTTGAACAAGAGTTTTCACGCCTGAAATCTGCTGCAGAGTCCACTGAGTTGAATAATCAGTCAAATGCTTTACCCTCGGGAAAGTCTGAGAGGGCAAAGCCCCAAGGAGAAACAATTGCTAGGTTGCTTCATGAATTAGATAAACTGGAAAATTCGTCTGAGAAAGGAGCCAACTGTGACAGGGAATGCATGATTTGTCTAAAAGATGAAGTCTCTGTTGTTTTTCTCCCTTGTGCTCACCAAGTTATATGTGCAAGTTGCAGTGATAATTACGGGAAGAAGGGGAAAGCTACTTGTCCGTGCTGCCGGGTTCCAATTGAACAGAGAATCCGTGTTTTTGG
Source organism: Populus trichocarpa (assembly GCF_000002775.5). Classification (NCBI taxonomy): domain Eukaryota; kingdom Viridiplantae; phylum Streptophyta; class Magnoliopsida; order Malpighiales; family Salicaceae; genus Populus; species Populus trichocarpa. The sequence continues at coordinate 11,635,292 of NC_037287.2, read as the reverse complement.
TGCGAGTTCATAGACAAAGTTAGGCATAAGAATAAAAAGAAAACGCAGTTTTCCCCCTGGTATGTATATGCAATCATATACTGGCATGCTATGGGAACTTCTTTTTACATATACTCGTCTTACTGCTGGTACTTCAGCTAAATACACTGGATGTATGTAAATAAAAACATGTTTTCAGCCAGCCTCGATGCAATTCTGCTTTGTTGCTGTCATTTGCTTGAAATATATTCGTACCAAATATGACGTTAGTGTTTAGATTGGAAAATATTAGCATACAATTTGAAATTAATTAGAGAAAATAATAAAAATGAATACACGTGGACTTAAAAAAGAAACAAATATATTAAAAAGAAAGGGGTGAATATCACTCCGGAGAGGTTAATTTTGTTAGCCTTGCTTTCTGCTTTGTATAGTAAATTGATTTGTTATCTCCATTGACGTGTTAGAACAATGAAATACATGTAACAATTACTGCGTAAATCATCCCTTTTTTCTTGTTGATACAAGTCATGTGTTTGTTTTTATAGCAAAAAAAACTTGGATTACATCTCTTCAATACATGTCAAATAAATTTCAAATAAACATGTAATTAATTTAATATGATTGTTAATAAAACAAAATTTATGGATCTGGTTGTTATCCATGCAAAGTAAGGATTTAAGTGAAAAGAACGGGTAAATTAGGTGATGATTTTGAGATTTATTTGAAAAGTTTATTTTAGTTCTATATTTTTTTAAAAAAATATTAGGTTTAACTAGTTCCTATAATTTTTAAAAATTTAATTTTGATACTAAATTTTATTTTTCTTTTTTTTCAATTATTTTTTGTAGAGAAGAGAAAGAGGGTCGCTGGATTCCAGCATAGAGAAATAAAATTTTCATTAGAGATGATTTCGGTCGTTAAAACGATCAATTTTTATATCAAATGGTTTCATATAATTAGAAAAATTAAGATTAAGTGTTTTCTTTTTACATTGAAAGCACCTGAAAAAACATATCTGAGCTTGAGAAGATTTTTTATTTTGGATTGCTTACTAATTTTGAGGCTATTTTTGTGTTTTTGAAGGTATTAATTGGTTTAACAAGGTTTCAAAGGTATTTTCTAAACGTCTTAGGTCAAAAAACAAGTTTAAAATGGATTTTGGAGTGGCAAAAACAAGAACTTTGTTTTTACAGCCACCATAATGACTCGAATATGAGAAATTATGGATGACACATTGTTTTTTTTTTTTGTCAAAATATAAGATGAATAATTAAGTTTCAAATTGTCATATTGAGACTTTTAAAAAAAAATATCACATCTAATACATGTACGGAAGCCAATTATTTTCGAAGCACTTACCTTAGATCAATTAAGCATAGGCTGCTTTTGAGACCATAATAGGACTTTGTGTTTGTTTTTGCAATTCTAACCTGTGTTTTAAATTGATTTTTTAAAAAATATTTTTTGATGTTTTAGATATTTTAATATTAAAAATAATTTTTTTAAGATATCATTTTAATTAAAAATCGTATTACTAAAGCATACAAAGTATAAGATTGTGGTGATAAGATGACGGTGGTGCATAATAGAAAGGTAGTAATGCTTGTTTTCTTAGTGTTCCTTAAGTTGCAATGTGTATCGTAAATTATTATTTTTTTCAACAGCTTAGTACAAAAAAAAGGGTGTTATTTTATTTTGTTATTATCTCTAAACATTTTAGTAGTATAAACAAAAGTAAAAGAAAAAGGAAAATTAAATGTTATTTAAAACCTATTTTCAGATCTGTAGTGAAAACACAAATCATAAAGAACCCTAAGCAAACCACCTTATAATCAATTGAAATTTCATATACTTTTATTAGGGGTAAAATCGCTCCGCAAATAAAATTAAGGTTTTATTTTGATATTGTTTGCTTGAGATTTCAATTCGGGGTTTAATTTTACCGTAAACTGATCATACACAGGTTTTTGATACCTAGGTATAGAAGAACAACCTATAAACTAAGATATGTTGTTTTTTGGTATGAAGGTTATTGCATATTAAAGTTGAATAGAAGGCATGCTAAATAGATTGAATTCATAGAAACTTTTCCTTACATAATCAAGTATAAACAAAGTAAGGAAAATATAGTGGCTGATGCACTTTCACGCAACATGTTCTTTTAAACACTATGAAAACTAGATTGCTATGCTTTGAACATGTGAAGAAATTATATGCTAATGATTCTAACTTTGCCGAGACTTACAAAGCATGTGGACATTTGGCTTTTAAAAATTTTATATGATGGATGATTACTTTTTTAAAGAGAATAGACTGTGTGTTCCTGCTAATTCTTTACGTGAATTACTTATTTGTGAAGCACATGAGGGTGATTTAATGGGTCACTTTGGGGTTGCTAAAAATTTAGATGTATTGCATGAACATTTTGATTGGCCAAAAATAAAAAGAGATGTGCAAAGAATATCTGAAAAATAAATTGCATGTTAAACATATAGCAATTAAAACAAAGAAGACAAAATTCGACATAGAAATAAAATGAAACAAAATACTTAGGGATGAAATTGAAAAGAAATTCAAATAAAAAAATGATAAAAAAAAATAACAATCAAAAGAATAAGGACCAAACTTAATATAAAAATTAAATGGAATCAAATGCTAAGGGATAAAATCAAATAAATAAATCAATCTAAAAATAAATAAATAACAATAAAAAAATAAAATTTAATACAATTTATTAACTCTCAATTTTGGCAATCCATAAAGAAAAAGGGGGAAAAAAAAGAAAAAAAAATTATCTATTTTCAACCACCACGCCACTACAAACACTTGTTAGACCACTATGAAGAGCAAGGCACAAGGGTTTGAACATCGCTATGAAAGTCACTGCTTAGCCGTCAAAAGACAACTCACATTAAGAAAAAACTAAAACTGCTCAGTGTTTCACTGTGCAAGTCCACAGTGAAATGCTGAGCAGTCCTCTCTTTTTTTTTTTTTTTTTTTCCCTTTTTTTTCCCTTTTTTTTTGTCTTCTTCTTTTTCTTTTTTTCTTTTTCTTTTTTTTTTGTTTTTTTTTGTTTTTATTTTTTTCCCATTTTTTTCTGTTTTTATTTTTTATTTTTTTCTGTTTTTTTTTTTTGGTTTTCTATTGCCTTTATGGGTTTTTTTTTGCTTTTATCTTTGTGTATTTTTTGTTTAATTTAGTTTGTTAATGTTAATTTTTTTATTTAGTTATCAAATTTTCATAACACGGATCCCGGGTTTGACGGGTTAACCTGATTTGACGAGTTAACCCGAATTTTTTTTTCTTTTCTTTTTAATTAATTGTAACATATATTAAAACGGATCAGTGTTTTACCGTGGATTGCACAGTGCAGTCCACAGTAAAACACTGATCCGTTTTTGCTTTTTTTTTTTTTAAGTTGTCTTATTTTTTTAGCTGTTTTTTATGCCTTTTGGGATTTTTTTTTGCTTCTTTCTTTATTCTTTTTCTTCTAACAAAAGTTTTTTGTTTAATTTGGTTTATTAATGTTAAAGTTTTTTTATTTAGTTATCAGACTTTCATGACACGTTTTCCGGATTTAACGGGTTAACCTGATTTGACAAGTTAACCTAGAAATATATTTTTTTTGCTTTTTTTCTTTTTAATTAATTTTTTTCATTTAGTTTAGTTTGTTAATGTTAAATTTCTTTCTATTTAGTTATCAGACTTTCATGACACATATCTCGAGTTTCACGGGTTAACCTGGTTTCACGGGTGAACCCAGTTAATTCTGGGTTGACCCGTCAATTTTTTTTTTGTTTTTTTTTTTCATAATTTTTTTTTGATTAATTTAGTTTGTTTATGTTAAATTTTTTTTATTTAGTTATCAGACTTTCACGACACAGATTCTAGGTTTAACGGGTTAATATGGTTTGACGAGTTAACTCAGATTTTTTTTATTTTTTTTATTAATTTTTTTCGTTTAATTTAGTTTGTTAATGTTCACTTTTTTTTATTTAGTTACCAGACATTCATGACACGGATCCCGGGTTTAACGGGTTAGCCTGGTTTGACGAGTTAACCTGGAATTTTTTTTTTTTTGCTTTTTTTTTTCGTTTAGTTTAGTTTGTTAATGTTAAATTTCTTTCTATTTAGTTTTTTTTCTTCTTAGAGGTTTTTTTTCTTTTATTTTTTCTTTTTAATTAATTTAGTTTATTAATATTAAATTTTTTTCTAAATAGTTCTCGGCTGATGCCTTTAGTTTTTCTTTTTGTTTTTTTGTTGTTTTTATGCATTTGACTGTGGACTGTACAGTGCAGTCCACAGTGAAAATGCTCATCCTTTTGTTTTTTTTCTTTTTAATTAATTTTTTTTGTTTAATTTAAATTGTTAATGTTAATTTTTTTTCTATTTAGTTATCAAACTTTCATGACACGGATTCCGGGTTTGACAGGTTAACCTGGTTTGACGAGTTAGCCCAGTTAATTCTGGGTTAACCCATTAGTTTGTTTTTTTTCTTTTTAATTATCAAACTTTCACGATGCGAATTCAAGGTATGACGGGTTAACCTGGTTTGAAGGGTTAACCCAATTAATTCATAATTTTTTTTCTTTTTCTTCATTAGTTTTTATTTTCCTGTTGGTTTTTTTTCTTTGTTTTTTTCTTTTTAACTAATCTATTTAATTATCACACATTTATGACACGACCTTGCAGTTAGACCCACGTCCAATGCTATTGGATCTGGTATTGCAGTCAAACCCACTTAAATTTAGGCCATGCAAGTTTAATGTTATTATTAATATTATAAATATTACTCTTGGATTAGACGTTGCAACTAAACCTAAGACTCTTGGGTATAACTTTGCAAAAAAACCTAATATTTTTAGATCTTAGCTTTTTATAAAATGAAAAAATAATTAATCTGCAACATCGCGCGGGGCATGTAACTAGTGTTATCTAAAGAGACTCCTCCCACCCGTTAGCATGTGCATTGCACACGCTAATTTACTTTCCCTGCTGGTTTACCACACTTGTTCTAGTTTCATTTTTTCTTTTTTCTTTTTTAAAAAATGATAATATGGTTAGACCAATACAAAAGCAACATGTCATCAGGGGTTGGGCCACGCACAAGAGTTCTAAGGATAAGGTTACATATTTTAGTTGAATTTTTTAGAGGATATCAGAGAATGTTGTTCGATCACTTACATGCAGATGGCTTGTGTCTCAAACTCAGCCTGCCATGTGTGGAGGAAAACAAGCCCTCAGAGCCTGTTTGGTTGGAACATAGGCAAGAGAAATACTAATGATAGACCGCAACCTAAGTATCACGAGGTTGATCTTCCCTTCTCAACATCTCTCGTTGACAAAACATTCTTGAGGGGTAAAATCTCTCCCTCTCCCTCTCCCTCTCCCTCTCTCGCAGAATCTCATTTTTGATAAATTAATTATGAACAGGTAGGGAGCTCAAGTGCTGCTACAAAGCCACCATTGACGGATTTAGTGCGACAAATTTCCATGATGGCTCTGACTTCAAGGGACCATGTGTGATCATAGGTTACACAAACAAGTCCTTCAAGTTTGGTGCATTTAACCCTGAAGGCTATAGAAGCACAGATGATTACTATGACACGTTTGATGCATTTCTCTTCTATTGGACAGACACTGAGAAAATTGACCCCATCATCTTACCCAAAGTTGGTGGCAGCGGTGCAGCCCTCTTTGATTATGCTCGAGGTGGACCTCAGTTTGGGGCTGATGGGTTGCTAATCGGGCCTCCACTAGCACCTGTCATGGGCGGGTTTGCAGGACCTGATACCAATTCAGGAATTGGTGACTTGAGGCAAGCCAAGTCCAGACTGGGATTGTCATACGCTAAAAGAGAAGACGGCAAGGAGTCTATATTCGGTGATGATTCCAGGGCAACTCTAGAAGAAGTCCAAGTTTTCTGCAGTCCTCAAATAGCAAGTCTATACTGAGGTATCTAGATACTGTATAAGGCTCTATATATATAAAAAAACCATTTTAGAGTATTCTTCCAAGTCACATAAAATCGGTTCTTTGATTACATAATTGGTTCTCAATCTCTGCAAAGCTTCACTCTTCTACAGTATAGATCATGTTTAATTAAATTAAATGGTGCTCTTCTTTTCTGCTGCAACTTGTTTTCCTAAGTGGAGCATAATGTTAGGAAAAACCAAATCTTGTGTTTGATTGGTGATGGAAAGGGGCCGACCACACGCTCAAACAAAAGGCCAAAGTATAGGTGTTCTTGAAGAAGGATTGGGTGGGGCGGGGTGGCAGAATCTATTCCAGAGAATAAATTTTGGTTGTTGTGGTGTGTAAAGAGCTTGGGGATAATAGGCCCTTTAGGAAAGCATTCTTAAAGGTTGCATTAGTGTAGTCTCTTTGTCAAGATTCTTGCTAAAGTGAGAGGGGGGACTGTCTAAACTACCGTTGATGGATATACACATATATTTGCCATCTGCTTATTGGCACTTGCTTTTGAGTTCTCATTGCTCATCTTAATTCCACTAATCATTAGTTAATGATATATTTTGCAACTTTGGAAGGAAATATTCCTTTGATTTCCCCTCCACACAAGTGATTGGCGATTCCTGAAAGTAATGGAAGTTCAATGTGGATGGAGAGCTTCGTATTGGGGAAATGGACGAATATTCGTCAACAAGTTTCGGCATTTATTCCTTTTAAAGATTGCTTAGACTGCAGAATTGGTTCAGTTTCTGGTCAAAGTTTAGTTGCGTGCGATTTAACAGTAAACAAGACCTGCACTTGGTTTTAGCTCTTCCCTTGAAGTTGATTCAGAATTGTCGCCGCATACCATTACTAGGGCTCTTTGAAAGTTGATGTAGAGGTGTCAGTTACCTCGTCACCATAACAAGAAGAGGAAAAGAAGGCTAAACTTGATCAAGAATATTGCTCTGATGGATTGGCCTTATGGGGTGATTTCTCATGGCAAAGGAGCCTAAGGACCACTTCACTTAACATAAAATGAAGATTGTCTCGTCACATATACATAAAAGATAATAAAAAAACATTTCTTAAATATTTTGAATGGAAAGATAGCATGCTAATTACCCAAGACATTGACATGCACACATACAGACAACACTTTTAATGCTGGCTAAAAACGACCTCTCTAGAGTCCAGTCCAGTCCAGTCCAGAGTTATAAACACAAGAAGCTAGAATTTGTTTGGATACGGAGAAACCTTGACACTGATTGATCAACCAGCTTGATATACAAGGCCGACCAAAAGATAAAAATGGGTTTCTTAAAGCAAATTTTTTTATGGACTGGATTATGACATGAGCATGACTGGATTATGACATGAGCATGCTTTAAATCTCTAGAGAATATTGCATTCAAAAGCTCCAAGCAATCTGACAAATTATGGAGAGTAAAGACTACAACTGTTGTATACGAAAGTTGAAGCAGAAGTGATCTCAAGTTTCCACATCATACCCCACCCTAACATAATCACATATGCTCCATTCAGATCTGCTACAAAATTGATTTGTTTGTTTTCAAACAGGGGAAGGAAAAGGTAAAGAATCCGGAAAATATTTGGTGACGAATTCAAAGGTTTCTACCACAGTAACATCTGCACTCAAGGATTTCCATCAAACATGTGAGAGAGTTGCTTGTTCATCACAATTTGCATCAAATTTTGACCAGAATGGGCATCATTACTCTTAATGTGCTTGCATTTAAGAAAGAAATTATTATTGACTTTTACTGGCGTTCGGAAAAAGTTGGTAATTAGGGTGATTTCATTTGTGCTAGGCTGAACGGAGATTTTGAATGCTTATACAACATCAAAGCTTCTTCCATGAAAGAAGCTTATTTTATTTCTTAAAGCCATAGAGTAGACAATTCAAACTGACATTAACCAACTCCTAGTGAAATCTATAAAAGTGATTACCACCGGGGGGGAGTGCAGCCTTACTTAAATAAACAGGAACTGAAATAACATTTAGCTACTAAACAAGATAACATAACCAAACACAAGTCATAGGAAGGGGATTTATTCTTTATTTCCCTCCCAAGAACAAACATTAAAAGGCGTTGTCTTGGAGACCCCCCTTCTTGATTGTTTTGCTCGAGGTACACCCCTAGATCACAATCACCATGTTGTCTTCCTGCGACCAAAGACCGCCATATTCCCCCAAACTCCCATCTCCACTTGCTTGCCTGCAAATTGGAGCTTTGTTCCAACGCTCTGATCCTGCATTGAAATAAGAGCTACAATGATCTCTCCTTTCTTTTTTCAAAGGGTCGTGCATATCTTAGTGAACTGATCTGGTCAATAACCTTGATAGTGCATGTCATCATTCCCACCAAAACCCATGTAGTTTCCATGTTCTGAGTAAGGTGACATGAACCCAATGTGACTGAGATCATCGGCATGCTCAATTTCTCCTGTAAAATTCGAGTATGATGAACCCGGCGAGAATTCTCCGTGTGTGTCTGGCTGCCATGTATTCATGGAGCTTGGATACTCATACTGTGGAAAGTATTGAGATGCAGCTTCATGTACATGTGGATAGTCCTGAAACAAAACCATAGAAAAGATTAAAAAATCTTCGTTATATAGAAATGTAGTCTATTAATTACGTTTCACCTAAGCTATACCTTTGAGGAATCAAGAATTAGTTCGGGTGAGATCCAATGGCTTGGAGGATTGCTTTCCAATGAAGCAGCTGGCTCAAGTTCTGACACTGTTGTGACTTGATAAGGAGACGCAATAGGAGTTGAATATTGATTCCCATTGTTATACAGGTAACTTGCTTGAGAAGACATGCCAAATGAGATGTTCGAAGGCTCGTTCGAGACTACATTAGAGGTGAAATCCACATTGCTCGAGCTACTTCCGACCTTTTTGGCTTTAGGCTCACCTTGTGGATCACTCATCTTCAAACCTTGCTCATTCTTTTTAACAACACGGCACAAAGCAAAAGCTCCCTGGAGAAATAAAGTAACCAGATGCTTTCTCAGTCTTCTAAACAACTCAAATATAGGTTCAACAGGCATTGAACTTAAATGTGTTTACCTTAAAATTGGGTGATCCTTGAGAAAGATCATCGCAGAGGCGATACTCATGCATTACCCAGTCTGTCCTGTCTCCTAAAGGAGCCCGTCCGCGATAGAAAACGAGAGTCTTTCTATACCCAGTCACGGCAGATTGACAGACAACTTTCCGGTCTTTGCCAGTAGCCTTCCAGTAGCCAGCTTGAGTGGCTCTATTTGTTCTCGAACCATTTGGATACTTACGATCCCTGGGACAGAAGAAGAACCATTCCATATCTCGTTTCGGCAGGAATGACTTCTCTGTGTATCACATATTGAAATTAAGTTAGATTTCCAAGTTGTTAGAACAATGTGATCGACAGGAAAAGAGTGATATGAAAATTAAAGCGCGGAACTGTTTCTTGTAGTGCTTTCCTTTGAATAAACTGTTACTGAAAAATGAAAGTTTCCGGCCGAACCGGACTTTGCAAGAAAAAAGTTGTTGAAGGCTCCACCGATAAAAGTATTCTTGAGATCAGATTAATCAAAAAACAAAAAAGATATCAAGCATAAAGAAAACAAAACAAAAAAGTGCTTTTCCAATACTAAAAAATATCTGTGTTCAGACTTCAGACAGCAATACTGAAGCTTCTTTCGAACCATAACAATTTAAATCTAAAGCAACAACGTATGAATTTATTGAGCTTAGGTCATAACTTGCCCACGAAAAAAACTAATCCATATCCCAAAGATATCTAAATGGCAAGTAGCGTTGCATGCGTCATATTTACCTCTCTCAAACCAAGGGGCATTGACTATTCACATTCTCATGCCAATCATTTCTTGGATAGGAATAAGGAAACTTTGACGAAGCATTACAAATCATCGATAACAATTTTTCTCTTTACATCTTATAAACATAACAGTAGATGGGCTACTAGAAGAGAAGTTACCTGGCAACTCCCATGGATCGAATTTGTACAAATCGATCACGGGGATCACTTCAAGCTCAATTTCAAGCCCTTCAACTTTCCTATGCAGGTAATACCCTACCAATTCCTCATCAGTTGGATGAAAACGAAATCCCGGTGGCAATGAAGCCCCTCCCATTATCTCAATCTACCTAGAGTGAAAAAGAAATGAACAGGAAAAAAAAAACAAAAAAACAGAGTAAACAGAGTAGAGTAAGGAAGGTTTCTTGCTAAGTCCCCAGACTGTATCTATTAAAGATTTGAAAAATCCAAAAATAAAAGCTCTTATCAACACTAGATCTTTTACCAAGAATCAAGCACAACTTCCACAGGTTGTACCCATTGTAGAACTGAATCATTTTCCTTTGAAACTCGACTTTCTTATGATTAAAGTATTAAACCCCCACTAACCCCCTCAGAATTTAGTCACAAGATGAAGTTTGAAATGAATCTAAAAACTTATTTTAACCAATACCCAGAAGCCAGAAATTTGCCTTAAATGCAAATTTAGATAGTGAATTCAACAAGAAAAAAAAAAGAAAAAAAAACTTGGTCTAAAAACTAGTTAGAACTTCCAAAACCGGAACCTATTGCAATGACCAGAAGCCAAGACCATTCAAGAATCTCTCAAAAACTGCAAATCTCGAATGGCATGGACTCAAAAACTTTTTATGTGGGCTTCAAAAAGAGAGATTGACAAAAGAAAGGAGTAGATTGTGTGTGTGTGTGTGTGTAATTAAAGAAGAGAGAAGGCGAAGCTTGGTAGAGTAACAATGGAATTGTAATGTGTGTGTTTATATAATATACGATTGGAGTATGCAGCAAAGTCCAAATTTTTGCACACCGAAAGTGGAGAGGTTGCTTGTCTAGAGCGTGCCCAAAATTCCACAGGATGGGACCTACTTTACAACTTCAGTTCACACCTTACTGTTCTTTTTCCTTCCCGCCAATATAATTCGTGACCGTTACTTTTAATTAATTTTAATTGTTCTTTAGCTTTAATTCTTTTAATAATTCAATGATTCAAGTGGTTATCAATTTATGATGAATTAAAACATATAAAAAATAAAAAAATATATTGTTCTATATTAGAAAAATATTATCTTCTTCTTCTTCTAAGGAAATGGTGGGTTGAACATCCCTATACATGCCTCTTACTACAAGATTATTTACAGGTTTAAAATAATTCCAATAATTATAACAGAGGATTTGTTCTCTTACTACAAGATAATGAAGTTCATCAAATTTTTAGTTCTGAATTAAAAATTTTTTAAAAAAACGACTACAAGATTGTCAATTTATAACATTCAAACAACGTGGTTACAAAATACTTGTCAATGCAAGGGATCTTGGATTGAACTGCAGAAAAAAAACAAAACCTCTCTTCCTGTCAACACTCTGTTCTTGCCTAGGAAAAACACTTGTAGATTCACAGGAACACAAATTTGACATATTATCGGGAGATGAGAGCTCTAATCTTTCAATAGATTCTGCTAATCCTACGCCCATTTCGGGTGTTAGTAGAGAGCATTGAACTCGCTTTAAGGATTGCCACTGTGGAGTGGTCAAGCTGTCATTGATGGGACAATTTGGGTTTTCTTCGTCGCCCAACCTCCCACCGCGTCATTCTGAGTCAGACAAAACACTTTTCTTTTCTTTTTGGAACTGATTGAGTCATCAAACTGGGTCCCTTGTTCTAAAAGAGTGTCCTAAAAGTGCTTGCTTAGTTTTTTTAACCTTTTTAACAAGGATGACAACGGTATGTAATAATGTATAGGTTGGTTTTCTATTTTCTTTCTTGTTTTTTAATTAATTAATATATATAATTTTGTAAAAGAGAATGAACTACAATCCTTAGCCATCACAAAACTAAAAATATTTAAAAAAGCATATGATTACTGTTACTCTATTATATATTAAAATAATATTTTTTTAATTTTTAAAATTTATATTTAACATCAACACATCAAAACAATTTAAAACCACACACAAAAAAATAATCTAAAACTATATAAAAAAATTTAAAAATATAATTGGATCGCAACGAGAAACATCACTTAAAAGCTTAAGTTGTTTTATTGGCTATGCTTAACTCGTGCGTTTATTAATTTGGTGATAATTTGATGGTGACTTGAAATATATTTCACACAAAATAGTAGCTAACGGGGCCATCTGGCATTTTACATTAGGAAAATGGAAGGAGATATATAATCAAAAGTTTTACCTTCAATCCTTATAATATATCGGATAGGGTTCTTATTGCCAGACTTTACAAGGGAAATTACATGTCATGAAAATCCATTTCTTTTCATATGGGAAAGCGGCAAGCAGGGAGAGCCGATATGCTGACTCCTGGCTTGCATGCCTGGATTTCCACCTATATATATATATATATATATAGAGAGAGAGAGAGAGTCGGCTGGGTGTAAGATTTAGCAAGCAATATGAACTCTGCAAATTCGGATAAATTTCAAATCCTTGAACAAACTTGATGCGGCTATGAAATAAAGAAAATCCGTAAGCAAAACCCTATTGGGGGTCTAAACGCAAGACTTGAATTATAATATTTTAAGTTATTGTTTCACTCCTCGATCGGGCAACAAGCAACCCTCGTAGTCGTAGGTTTACCCGCACACTGTTTTATATTTAATTATGCAAGTTAAAATAAATATTTTTTAATTATTACATAGATTAATGTTAACCGTACGAATTTCTCAAAGGCCACCGGTGCTTGTTTGAGGACGCGATTTCTTTCCTCCTCTTTGATCGTCGGAAATTGTTTTTGCAAGCTATGTGGATGTTTTGGTCATCCTGACTCCATGTGACCTTTGAGTTGAAGCTTCAATGCAGTAGGGTTTTAATTTAAGGGGACACAGCAGAAGCAGCAGCAATCTCCATCCACTTAGACATTCCAAGGAGTACGGAAACTATGTAAGGAGTACCATTTTTAAGTCGAGAATCCAAAGGCAAGTTCTTGGATCCCTCTTTCCTTCTTTCTTTCTTTCTTTCTTTCTTTTTTGGCTAGGAGTTTAACAATGTTTCTTTCTATCCCGTTTTTCAAAGATGTAACTTGCTTAATCTGGAAATATCTGGAAATTTGAAGAAATTTTTTGACGTTGTTGCAATTTTTGTTTACGTTGTTGTAGTTTTTGTTTCTTAAAGTACTTTCCAAATTATTTTTTATCTTAAAAAATATTAAATTAATTTTTTAAATGTTTTTTTTATAATTTTAATGTATTAATATTAAAAAAAATATCATTTTAATATATTTTCAATCAAAATATATTTTTAAAAAGCATCGTCATGGACTGTAATAACAAATACACATGAATGCAAGCAGTACTTGTCAAATTTTGCTGACTGAAATTAAACCAAAAGTTATCTTTATATTTTTTTTCCTTAAATTCTGTCAATTAAATTTAAAATTTTCAATCACTGCCCATCTCAAACATATTATATTAAGAGTGTAATTGAAGATTTTTTAATTTTAAATTAAATTTTTTATTATGATTTTGGATTGTTTTGATATATAGATGTAATAAATAAGTCTTAAAAAATTTAAAAATATATTATTTTAATATATTTTAAAATAAAAAAATATTTTAAAAAACAACCGCTATCACATTATCAACCGTAATTTAAGTTGATTGTTTTTCCACTTTCCGATTGAATGAATTAGCCCCGAAATCTCAAAGTGGTAAGATACAAAAAGAAAACTGACCCACAGAGAGGACTCCAAAGTCTCATTTGATGAGGTGGTTTACAATATACAGCCCCATAAAATCAAATGTGAAATGAAATGCACATAGAAAAGTTCAGTGAAGGATCGATCATGGAAGAAATAAGAGGGCACATAGCTCTTTATTTCTTCTGTGGGGGGTGGGGGGGGACTGGAAAATGAGAACCACCTTATCCCCTTTGTCTAGTGCTTTCGGCCCCTTTGTCCCTGGCGCCTTGGACCATGGTTAGCACCACCCGCCCGCCCCCTGTCGTCAACAGTTGAGGAAGTCTGTGACCTTTGAAGAGCCAGCGGACAAGGACACCAATATATATTGCCTCTCATTAATCGCCTTCAAAATCATGTGGAAGGAAGTAAAAATAAGAAAAATATTCGTTATTTATTTCATGGTAAACAGGACCAAAATTAACAAAAAAAAAATATGGAGATTCACAAAAACAAATCACAAAATTATTTGAACAAATAAATCACATATGAAAATTAAAAATTGACCTTTACGAGTTGTCAATCAGTTGGAACTAACCAAAAAAGTTGTAACAGTAAAAATAATGAATGAAAAACAAAACAGTATTAGTGCGTTGACTAAACACGTGAAGGACCAATCAGGATGGCAAGGTGTTTTTTACGCATCGTCAAGGAAGGGAGGCACGAGGAATATTAGGGTAGCTACTTCTCCTCTTCTTTCTCCTCCTGATGATGGTAGTGTAGACGAACTTCTCTGGTAAAGAGAGACTGACGGTTCAGAAGTACTATCTGTCTTTAATAATTTTTTGGACCATTTTTTTTCTTGTTGATATTTGCTTTTGTTAGCTAGGTTTTTCTTTGCAAGAATCTCTTCCTTCAATCTCCATTATTGTCTCTTGTCCGTCTGAGTGTCTCTTATTTATATTGTCTAGGATCCTCTACAACCATAAAAATAGTATTGGACATGGAGGAGCAATGGTGGCAGGCATGCTCCACAAGCCACCACTACTGATGGCGTGTGGATTCACGAGCCGCCGTTGGCGAAGTAAAAAAAATGATGGATCTAGAATGATTTCTTTCACTCTTTCTTCTAGTGTCGGTGGTGAGCTTGATCTTTACCTGCAAAACAGGATTGAAGGTTGCTTGTTTACAACTCTTCATGTTTTCTTTTGTATTTGTTTTCTTTTCTCCATGTAGCTTAAAAAAAAATTACAAGAAATTTCCTGCAACAATGCGTGAGTGCCGTGTTGTTCATATATTTTTTTAATATGTTTGCATTAAAATGATTAAAATGCTATTTTAAAAAAAAAATCCATCATGATGAATTGTACAAAAAGAATGCTTGTTAATTTTCTAAAAGGGTTTCTATAATCTTAAATGCTAGGATTATTTATTTTTGTTATCATAAATAAAAAATAGTTTAAAAAAAGTGAACTTAGTTAACCCAATCGAGTCCATGACTGAACCATAAATTTGACGGGTTGGCTTAAATCAATCTAATATATCACTGTCTTAATTTTTTTTTTAAAAAAATATCATGCTAAATATTTTTTTTTAGCCAAGAAACTTTTTATACTAGTTTTCCACTTTGTTCTTAAACTTGTCATATTAATCGGGTCATATCAGATCAACCGTTTGATTTATAATCCAAGCTAAGAAATGGTTTAGGGGTTCACGGGGAGCTAAATTTGATGATATTTCCAAAGAATTCCCTGTTAAAATACACAAGTGTTGTATTATTTTTATGTTTTTTTAATGGGCCTGCATTAAAATTATTAGAGTTTTTTTTATAATTAAAACTTCCTTTTAAGTTTTTTTTTTTTTATCTAATATGCACTTACCACGATCTAATTATCCAGTGAAAATCTAAGGAAGGTATAGATCATTAGTGACAGTCAAGCCCTGGAATTGGCAATTTTTTGAACCCCAATATTAGAACTTCAATGTAAACTCGAATCAATATTAAAGCATTTACAGTTGCCGGAAGAAGTTCACGTCCGTCGCCATTGTTATAATGGGTCGCATAGATGTTCCTTTCCCGGCCAACCACCAGGACCATATATGAGAGACGGAGAGAGCAAGAGAGAGAGAGATGGGACAGGTAGCTTTCCCACATCAGTGGGTGAGATTGCATTTTGGAGATTGGATCTTAGTGATAATCATAAAGGAAAAGCTCCCAAGTCCTACCCATGATTTTGGCTGCATCCAACAAATTATTGTGCTGAGAGAGAGAGAGAGATGTGACCTGTGAGTCATTTTGGCTGCATCTATGATCTATCTATGATCATGCACTGTAATAATTTCGTCTTTTGGAAAATGTTAAAAAGGATAAGAAGGTCCAGCCTCCAAACCCTATTTGGCAACTTGGAAATAGGACAACGGACGTTTGCATTTGCCCTCTCCCCTCTCTTTACAATAATATTATGTTAATCAGTAATGTCCCCCTAATCATCATTCATAGTTCTATAAAGAAACCTTGGCCTGTGAATCAAGCTACAGCTATGAGTTCATGTACGGGACATGTTAGGACAGTAAAGTGGCGACTTATATGTATTTTTGTTGTATTTAATTCCACATGTAATTGCTCGAGGATAGACTAAAAACTTGTTTGGCTACATGGCTGGATTATGTTTTTGTCAAGATATGAAGTATTTTTGTTTTAAATATTGATGTTGAAATTTTTAAAAAAAAATATTATTTTAATGTATTTTTAAATAAAAAATACTTTAAAATAAATTTACATTACACTGTCAAACACTACCTAACATTATTACTTAATAGTAATTAGCAGAGAATTCAAAGATTTTGTTTCATATGAGAATATTGACCAAGACTTGTATATTCTCTGCTGGCGATGAACTAGCTTAACAATTGGATTCAACTGGGTAAGAATATGTAATCTAACCATTATGGTCAAACAATGCATTGAGTGTTAAGAAAATCTCAAACAGACAATAATCTTTGATATCGAAAATGACATGCGATTCTTCCCTAAAGTGGCAATATTTAATAGCAGAATGTTTTAGAGCTTCTTGGATGTCTTGCTTCGTGTTTTGCGTTATCAACGACTGTTGAACAAACGTAATGTTGATTTCATTGAAGAAGAAAGGACAAAGGGCGATCAAAGATTCCGCACTCGATGACTTGAACCCAGAAGAGATGATGGTCGACGAATACGAAAGCCACAGTCAAAAGTAGCCCACCATCCACTATTTGGATATCGTCATCATGAGGCTGTTAGCTCCACAGACTAACTAGCTTGAATGAAGAAATGGGCCATACTCAAGCCTAGTTCTAAGATCAGAACCCAAGCCTAACCTGCATAGAAACACCTTGTTATGAAATCAAGACCGAGAGGAAGATCCATATCCATGGACTATCATGACATGAAGCCTATATCAAAAAGAAAAATAAGGAAAATTGAGTGCATTCAAGTGGATTGTAAAGTAGATAAATAAAAATACAAAAGGGTAGAAATGCATCGAAGTTGATAGCTGCAATTTGTTTTGTGGATCCCTTGTTATCAGGATCTGAGGTTGAGTTAGAGATTGAGCTGGGCCTTTTCTTGTCATCAGCTCCGCTCCCTCGCCTCAATACGACTAAAGCCCGATCATGTTGAAACAGGTAAAAGATTCTTTGGAATATTTGGAGAGCTAGTTGGTAGCTTCACATCATAACCCCAAACTTCTGGTTTCACCATCTCCCTCTTCTCAGGGGACATGTATTGGTGATTGACTTGGGAGTCAAGGCATTATTGATTGAGATTCTACAAAACTAAGACAGTACTTTTATTAGTTAAAACCATATAGTTTCAACAATTTTGTCACTTGTGTTGTGTGTCTTTGTTTGAACATCTAGTCTGTTATTTGAAGCATCGTCATCGTCATCATCTATGTCTGTTTCAGCTTTCACTCCCCAAATTCACACACCCCTTACAATTAAACCCAAAATCAAGCACAGACAGAAACAGAAGCCCAAAAGCTTTTCACTTTTCACAACCCCAATAACACAAGCAAGTTTCTCTGACCCTTTTGTTCTTCAATTAGCCGAGACTCTTGAAGACTCCCTTTCTCCTTCTGTCTCTCTTCAAAAACTCAGAGATTCCTCCTCTGAATCTCTTCTCTCTACTTCCTGGCCTTCTCGTAAAGATGAGCCCTTTAGGTTCACCGATACTTCATTCATCAGGCACTCACAAATCCTTCCAATCACCAAACCACCACAATTAGATTATTTACCAAGCATTAATGGGGATACCCTCTTGCCTAATATTGTTATTGCTGATGGGTTTGTGTTAAATTCTATGTCAAAGGTGTCTACTTTACCTGATGGGGTTTATGTAGGTGGTTTGTTGAGTAATTCTAGTGATAGAATTGCCAAAAGGGTATTGGAGTTTGTAGGTGATTTTGAATGGGGTGATTTGTTTTGGTCAATTAATGGATTAGGAACTCCTGTTATGACTGTGGTTTATGTTCCTGCTGGTGTAAAGGTGGACAATCCAATCCATTTTAAGTATGTTTCAGTCGAGGGAGGAGAGGAGGGGTCTAAAAAGTTGCCAGTTTCGAATCCGAGGGTGTTTGTAGTGGTGGAGGAGGGAGGGGAGGTTGGGATAATTGAGGAGTTCGTGAGTAAAGAAGGGAATGATGATAAGCGTTATTGGGCGAATCCTGTTCTAGAAGTGGTGATTGGGAAAGGAGCAAAGGTTCGGCATTCTTATGTGCAGAGTCAGTCCTTAAATTCTGCTCATATAAAGTGGACTGCAGTGCGACAGGTGATTTCTTTTGGAGGTTTTCTTTTCTTTCTCTATTATTATTATTATTTATTTTTTTTGCTTGCATATTTTTTGCTTTCCTTCGTTTCTTTTCTTGTTTAGTAACTAGCTAAACATAGCATGTGAAGAATATAATCATGTTAGGAGGATATGGAAATGAGTTCAATGCGCGTGTAAACGGGTCAAATTGCTGTATAATTAGTTTCATGTTTCAACACAATTGCACTTGCATATGCTGCTGAGTTAAAGAAAGGTTTTTATGGAACACCAAGTAAAATAAGAATCTCATTAATCAAATAATCATGTAATTCTTGTTAGTGGAATTGTTAGAAGCCATCTATTATTTCGTTACCAATTCTGATGTTTTAACACTTTTTGAATGATTCGAGATATTATATAATGAAAACCTTGACATACTGAAGTGAAGTTTCATATGTAGCAAAAGGACATAATTAAGGAAGTTGGCTATACACTTCTTTGCTTTTGGGTGAGTGTTTCCAAAACTGCAATTCAATTAATGGTTTTCAATTTCAGATCCCGAAAAGGATTCTGTATTTGGCTATTCTTAACTCTGGAGCAGGGCCCTCAGATGAAGCAGCAGTTTTCTTTATATGGAGGTCATTATCATTGTTCCAAAGACAAAATTCACCATTCCTTTCTTGTGATTTGTTCGTTCTGCTGTGGGTTAGGATTTAGAATGAAGATTCTTTTGAGAGAAACTGTTCTTTCAATAATATATAAGGAGACAAGGGGTGATGGGAGACAGGTTTGCCTTTGAGGAGAAGTAATGATGTCTCTTGCTAACAGATGATGTTGTGAGAGAGATTGTGTATAATTATTACATTGAACTAATTTTGACTTCAATGAGCATTTTTAATCTAGAGACGGTTTTGTGTTGGTATGAGAAATCTGATTATCTCAATAGAGATTCTTCCCTAAGTAAGTCTTTACCAAAAAAAATTGGTTGCTCTTGTCATCTGATAAGCTCCTCCTCACCCATCCTCTAAACCCTAACCCACAAGAAGTGTCTTGAGTTCATGTTGCACATCAATGATATGAGTGAGGGCAGATCTTGGTCTGAGGTTTTTGCATTGATTATTTCTGTTCCTTCCTGAGGAAAGCATCCATCATTTTTGTGTTTCATTCTCATGTGTTTAAATACTTTATCTCTTACCAAAACAATTCCAATTGTTATAATTTAGTTCACTTCTCTTTGAGGCAGATGCTGTGGGATGGGAAAATGTTCTTGCATCCAAGTAGAGTATGCTTTGTGTGTTATTAGGAGTGCCTACTTTTGTTCATGATATCCAATCGGGTTGGAGTGGTCGTTTACCTTTCTTTTTGTTACATTTTCTTCTACGTTATAGCTTGGGGAATGTTTTGTTCACCAAATTGATCTGGTACATTCTTCTCTTTATGATCTTGCCAAATGTGTTTTTTTTATTTTTCAACAGTATCTGTCATGAGAGGTGTTTTAGAGATGGATAAATGGCAATTAAGAAGCCATTTTTTTCAAAACTGGGAGTTCTTGTGACTAGTCATGTGCCCGGGATTACTTAGGAGTTGCTGTTGGCTGTTGCATTAGTTGAGGAATTGCTTAGGCACAAAAAAGCTGGTGAGGTTTCCGAGCCTTTGGTATCTACTTCTCTGGAGTATTTCTGTTCACTTGATTCATTTAGTTAATATTCATGATTTTTGGTGGTGGCATATATTTGGTAGAGTCCATTGTGGATGTTAACTGAAACCGAGGACTTGCTTGCATGCATGCTAGTTGAATGACAAGGATGGATAATTGTCCTGCTTCTAGTGTAGACTTGATGCGTCGAAAAAGGAGGATGGGAATGAATCTGAAGGGTGAATATTAGGTTAGTTGGACCTGATCTGTGTTGTTTTCAAGACCAAAATTGGATTGACCTTGAGCTTTTTTAGGTTGTTTCTTGCTGATAACCTAGAGCATTATCTTAATCTGCTGGATGGAGTTTGCTTTGAAGTGTTTAGGATTACCTGAGAATACTGCCGGCCTTTGAAAACTATGGTATGTGTAGAAATATTGCTGGTTTCATGGGAATCTTCTCTTTTGTGTTTATGTGAAGCCATTGAGGTTTAGGGTGAGAATATAGATATGGATTTCAAAATAGAGGGCTTGTCTTGTAGAGTGATTAAATTTGTCTTTGAGTTTTATATCTTTACCTTAGAAACTCACTTAGTTAAAGGGAATATGAAGGTAGCAGGTTATTTAAAGTGTATTTCTTTAGGAAATGTTAATTTTGGTTTTAATGTTGCTAAGTGTTAACAAGAAGTTTGAATAGGTTCTGTGTTTTGTTTCTCACATGGTGCTTTTGGAATGAGACGTGGGAATGTCTTAAATCTTCCTCTTATTCACTCAAATCTTTGATTTTCAGATTAAGTCTTACCTGGATTGTTAGTACTTGCTATTCTTTTCTTGACTTTTGGTGGTTTTTTTTTGGTTTAATTCCTTCGCTGGGGTGTCACTTGTGTGCTTCCCATATTTGGCTTGCACCATTTTTAGTGCTTTTTGACAAATTTATCATGAAGCCTATCTTTTGGGAATGTCTCAAGGAAACATTTTTCTTTTTTCTAAATTTGCTCAAAACGTGAGATGGCAATGGGCTTTTTGTATTATAAATTAATCAGGTTCTTACTAGTAAATTGCTTGAGCTCTAGTGATTTCAGTTGGTATTTCTTGCTTGGTGTGTTTCTGTTGGCACCTTTTGATCATGGAAGTGGCGCTGAAATTATTCATAATAAGTCATTAATTCAATAGAAGAATGTAAACATTACGACAATTTTACCTCTGTTAATTCTCAGGCCTATTCAATGATTTTCGGGTGATGAATTTATCCAGCAACAATGAATTTGACTTTATCTTTGGGTGATGAATTTACCCAGGTACAATAAATTTGACTTCAAGTGGATCATTTGCAGGAAGCAGCTAGTTCCTATGAGCTTGTAGAGGTAAGCACTGGTGGGAAATTGAGTAGGCACAATCTCCATGTTCAACAATTGGGCCCAGATACAGCAACTGAGTTATCAACTTTCCACTTGTCTGTTGGTGATCAAACACAAGATTTACACAGTAGGCTAGTCTTGGACCATCCAAGAGGTTATTCTCAGCAACTTCACAAGTGTATTGTTGCTCATTCACAAGGACAAGCTGTCTTTGATGGGAATGTAAAGGTTAACAGGTAAGGCTGTTGTGTCCCATCATATGTGGTTTTTGTTATAACATTTATATTTTTTTGCTTCGTTGTTTGTTAATCTTTATCTTTCTGATGCCTCATTACCATTCCCGTCCTCATGTTTTGGATAATCCTGAAATTTTATAGATTTGAATTCTAGGTAAAAAATTATAATGCCTATCATGACGACTGTTTCACATGATTGCACCTAATTTTAATGCAATGATAACTCAAATACAGTAATTTTATGGAGCTTCTTTCGCTAAATTGTTGCTGCAAGCTTGTCAAGCTCCTTGACATTTTTGTTCAAAATAGTGATGAGAATTTATAGAGTTGGAAGTGTTTTACTGTCAATTGGTCTCACATGCATCAATTGGTCTAACATGTGTCTGGAATAGGAAAGATGGAAGTACAAATTTTAAGTTGTACTCGCATTCAGCGCTCCAAAGGATGCTCACTGTGTTTCGTTGGTAAAGAATGGCAGGAGAGAATATTGATTAGTTAATGTCATTCTATCAGTTACCTTGTACATTTTACTCGCTGATATAGCAAGTGCAAAGCATCTTATTGGTTGGTCTTTCTTGGTGTATGCCTTTCTTAGAACTATATTTCTTTTCTGCAGATATGCTCAGCAGACAGATGCGGGACAATTAACAAGGAGCCTCCTCCTTGAACCACGTGCAACTGTGAATATCAAACCCAATCTCCAAATTATTGCTGATGATGTCAAGTGCTCCCATGGAGCTGCAATAAGTGATCTGGAAGAAACCCAACTCTTCTACTTTCAAGCACGTGGCATTGACCTAGAGACGGCTCGAAAAGCTCTTGTATTTTCCTTTGGTGCTGAGGTGATTGAGAAGTTACCCTATTCTTTCATCCGGAAACAAGTCGAGAATCATGTCAAGGGGTTGCTGGATTCCTCTTTCAAGGGATCCTCGCATTGAGGGGTAGTGGAAGTTTTGCAAATTCGTGTTTTGACAGAGTTATAAATTGCTTTGCAGAGGGATAGTCACCACCAGTATATTTTTGGCATGTACCAAGTAGCTGGTAATGTTCTATTGGGGTTTCATGTATCCAACGATGAGGAGGGATGTTGTGCTACCATCAAAATGCAAAATTAATGCAGATTTCTTTTGTTGTTTCAAAGCTGTCACTGTTTTGAGCTACGGTGGTTATCCAAACTGTAGACAGAAGAGAGGAACCACCTGGAATTTTATTTAACAAAATGCTCACAACTTCAGTCCCAAACTCGCAAGTAATGTTTGCCGCCCTTACCATCACTTGGTGCCTACTTGTGTCTCTCTGAGGAATAGCTCACTGTGACAGAGGACGATGGATTTGATTAGGACGGCCCAAAACTGATTTTTTTTTACCCACTTAACGTATTATAATAATAAAAGGCAAGCTCTCTCAGACGTGCATAAATTAAAAGAGTTTAACCAAATATATCCAAGAGTTTTGTGTCTGAACCCAAGATACATGTTCCTCCACCTCCATAATCTTTCATACTCGAGGCAGCAGTTTTGATTTCTTCCAAATTTTGCACTAAAACAATATTCCATGATTTAGGACTCAGTCCAAGCCAAGGCTTAAGCCCGCATCTTGGAAATCCCACATCGTTCACTTGACAATATTTGCCCTCTTTTTTAATGCCTTCTCCAGGAGAGAGCTTCGTGTTCGTAGAAAGGAGAGATGGTTGGCATCTCCCCTGACAGGGACGGGAACAGCTTTCGGGCTTCCCTGTTACCACACATCCGGTTAAGGCTCTCCACCTTATAGGTGGATCTATAACCAAATTTTTTTTTCTTTTTTACCCCTCAACTTGATTATATAGGGCTTCTCTCCTCTTCAGTATCCATCTAGATTAAGATAAGGTGTCCAAAAATATCGAGAGGGGCATAAACATCTCCCGCTCCAACTGAACTGATAGATATTTTCTTCAACCAGGGAGTGCTCACTGCGCCTGAGTCATGGCTGCCAGTCTTTCTACAGCTCTCGATGTCCATTTTACAATACCAAAATCAGATACAAAGAGACCCATTTTCTTCACTTCACCAATCAGGCATAACCCCACCAAGAAAAGACTCGCCATTTCTTGCAACTCTTCCACCTCAGAAACATCATCCTCTACAAAACCACCACAAAATCTCTCAGAATCACCCAGCCCCAAAAACCCTTCTTTATCTGACCAACTCAAGCCTCTCTCCGCAACCACTCTCTCCACCAAAGACCATAAAGCTCAACTCTTGTCAAAACCCAAGTCCACATGGGTCAACCCCACAAGACCAAAAAGGTCAGTGCTTTCACTTCAAAGGCAAAAGAAGTCTCTTTACTCTTACAATCCTCAAATTAGAGAGTTGAAACTCTTTGCGAAGAAGCTGAATGATTGTGGTTCTGGTGAGGATGAGTTTGAGTCTGTTCTTGAGACAATCCCATACCCACCAACTAGAGAAAATGCTCTCTTGATACTCAATAGCTTGAGGCCATGGCAAAAGACTCATCTTTTCTTCAACTGGATCAAGACCCGGAATGTATTTCCCATTGAAACCATATTCTACAATGTCACAATGAAGTCTTTGAGGTACGGGTTGCAGTTTGATATCATTGAGGAGCTTGCTAATGAGATGGTAAGCAATGAGATTCAGCTTGATAACATTACTTATTCAACTATTATTACTTGTGCTAAAAAATGCAGTAGGTTTGATAAGGCTGTGGAGTGGTTTGAAAGAATGTATAAAACTGGATTAATGCCTGATGAGGTCACATATTCTGCTATTTTAGATGTTTATGCTAAATTAGGCAAGGTTGAAGAGGTTTTAAGTTTGTATGAGAGAGGGGTAGCTAGTGGGTGGAAACCCGACCCTATAACATTCTCTGTATTGGCAAAGATGTTTGGTGAGGCTGGAGATTATGATGGCATTAGGTATGTTTTGCAAGAAATGAAGTCTCTTGGCGTGCAGCCTAATTTGGTTGTGTATAATACATTGTTGGAGGCAATGGGCAAGGCAGGGAAGCCTGGCTTGGCTAGAAGTTTATTTGAGGAGATGGTGGACTCAGGGCTAACCCCGAGTGAGAAAACACTAACTGCACTAGCTAAGATTTATGGTAAGGCTAGGTGGGCCAAGGATGCCATGGATTTATGGGAACGAATGAGGTCAAATAACTGGCCAATGGATTTCATTTTATACAATACGCTGTTGAACATGTGCGCAGATCTTGGCCTCGTTGAGGAGGCCGAGATGTTATTTGAGGATATGAAGAGATCAGAGAAATGTAGGCCAGATAGTTGGACTTTCACTGCAATGCTAAATATATATGGCAGTGGAGGGAATGCTGATAAATCAATGGAGTTGTTTGAAGAGATGTCTAAGTTGGGTATTGGGCTTAATATAATGGGTTGCACTTGTTTGGTTCAGTGCTTAGGGAAGGCAAGAAGAATTGATGATTTGGTTAAAGTTTTTAATGTTGCGATTGATGGAGGGGTTAAGCTGGATGATAGGTTTTGTGGGTGCCTGCTCTCTGTTGCATCGTTATGTGATGAGAGTGAGGATGTTGCTAAGGTCCTAGCTTGTTTGAAGCAAGCTAATCCAAGGTTGGTTGCCCTTGTGAGATTGATTGAAGAAGAAGAAACTAGCTTTGAGACCCTAAAAGAGGAGTTTAGGGCTGTTGTCAGCGGCGCCGTGGTGGAAACAAGAAGACCCTTTTGTAATTGCTTAATAGATATATGTAGGAAGAGAGATCTTCATGGGAGAGCACATGAGCTGCTCTATCTGGGAACCCTTTACGGATTATACCCAGATTTACACCACAAGACTGTAAAGGAGTGGAGTTTGGATGTGCGCTCACTGTCTGTGGGTGCAGCTCACACTGCACTTGAAGAGTGGATGGGGACCTTGACCAAATTCGTGCAGCGCAATGAGGAATTGCCAGAGTTATTTTCAGCTCACACGGGTTCAGGAACTCACAAGTTCTCACAAGGCTTAGCCAATTCCTTTGATTCCCATGTGAAGAAACTTGCAGCACCTTTTAGGCAGAGTGAAGAGAGAGCTGGTCATTTCGTGGCCACACGGGAGGATTTAGTAACTTGGGTGCAATCAAGGATTCCGTCTTCGGTTACAGCACGAACCGCAATGTAACCGCACAGCCCAGATGGTGCGTGGAAATATTTCTACTGCATGGCATCAGAAGAAATAGGATGCGCCATCATGATGCTTCTGTGGGTGCTTGTTTGGTTTCAATTTATTCTGGATGTTGGAAAATGTTATTGAGATGCATGAAATACGATGGTGTTTGCTAATGGCTATTTGGAGGCAACTGCAATTATATTCATGCCAAATGCAATCAATAATACTTCCTAATTGTTTAAATAAATAGATCAAGGTGCTCTTTTTGTTTGTGATCATTATTATTTTTATTTTTTAAGATTGAATTGCAATTACATTTCATCGCATGCAGGCACCACAATTATAGAGTCAAAAATAAATTTTTGACGCACAATCTGATCATTGCGATGCCTTCAAGCTAATTACGACAGAGATGGTTAACAATCTTTTTAATCTTAACCAGACATTGTTTGAATGCTAACTAGTTTACATGAAATTTAATGACTCAAATCAGAAGTTAACCTCGTGCCGCACCAAACCGACAGCACCGCGGAAATAGAACTACCTCCTCACTTCTTCATCCCCTACATCCATCCTTATTTCATACTGTAATTACAGCTTTCGGTTCCCTTTGGGGCAGTTGCTGCTGAGAGGTATGGCCTTCTGCAACAATTTGTTTGTACAGGCAGAAGATAAAAATTCCACACAAGGAACGTGTAGAAACCTCCTTTTTTCTATTAAACCGCAGTGGAGAAATCCACCTTCAAAATTACAACTCACCTTTAACTAGGCATTCTCCTAGTTCAGTATACCCACCCCCCCAACCCAGATTACAAGCATCTCCCCCCTTTCTTTTTGCTCTAAAAGAAGAAGAAAAATGAAATGAAATGAACGAAAAATGAAGGCAACTAGGAATGGAGAAAGCCTCCACCTGAGCAAACATCTGTCTAAACGAAGAAGGAATAGGAACTTCCTTTTCTTTTTTTCAATTCCTAGAGCATTTGCTAACCCCCATCATTTCCTCGGGACATCTACGAGCTATAGACAGCAATCTGGCATTAATATTTGCCCATATCATTTGGACTTCACCCCTGTTAACTGTATACCACCCCAAGAAAATTTCCATGACCCATGACAAATGGGTCACTGCTTACCAAAAAATCGACTTGAGAATTGGAACTGCATCCCATATTGTGTAGGAAGGTCATCGGCAATGGAAACACTGTCCAATGCACAAAGACTTTTAAAGGTACTTCCCCGATGATTTCCAAATTCTTCCTTCAAGTGATATTACCATAACGGTAACATCATCATGGTACTTTCGGCGATCCCCTTGCGGGATGTCCAGTAATTCATGGAAATCCATTCCTGCAGACAGTCCATGGAGGTTGAAAATCAGCACTGCTCAAACAGTTGGAAAATACAGTACATGAATCAACTAGAAAGCTTAAACTATGATAAACATGAAGAATAGAATGTACCAGTCTTATTTATTCTACATGAATAAATAATGTTCAAAGAAAATCCCCAGAAATAGTTTGCATCTCTTAACAAACTTGGCATTTTGATATATTATAAGAAAAAAAACAAATGGAAAACACGAATAGTGGGAGAACCATAACAAGAATAGTGAGAGAACCATAACCCCCCTTGAAGACCCAAGTTGTAGAATATTATTTGCAATCACATAGCAAGCAAATATCAAAACCAGGATTCAGAGGGCAGAACAGGAAAGCATGAAGAGCAAAGGCTGGTCTCTAGATAAAAGTAGAGTTGATCTAATATCTGCTACACAAATTTGCAGAATCACATAAGTGGGGTGGCAGAAATTACAACGCAACATCACCTCCCATCTTATTAATATAGAGAAGTTTTTAATTATGTGGGTAGGACATTGGGTACCCTACATTTTTCTACCAGGCTTTCTGTGAACCTGAAATGTTTCTCCACATTATATACAAGTAAAAGTGGATGTGATATCAAGCAATTGATATGACTAGCAGAAAAAAATAAGTAGGTGTACCAGCTTTCTTGGCTGCACGAGAAAGAAGCTCCTCTATCAGGTGCTGTGCAGGGTCTCCATCAGGAAACTTCTCCATGAAACTCTCAACATGAAAAACCACTTCCTGATTTGTCAGATACTGATATAATCCATCAGATGAGAGGACTAAAAACTGATCTCTTGGACACAGTTGATGATGATGAAGAGAAGGTGAACAGGATATGTATGGTGCGGTGCCAATATACTCATTTCGAAACATTTCCAGCAAGGCATCATTCAACTTGGGCTGTGCCAACATAAATTGTTATGTAAGTCAATAAGCATCAATAACACAAGATCCTCAACTGAGAAAAATATCTACGTTAAAGGCACGTTTGTTTTGCAAAAAAATATTTTCCCAAGGAAAACATTTTCCTGAAAATGAGTTGTTTTCCATCATTTGGATATATCAAGGATAATAAGATGAGAAAAACTGCAATGATTGTAATGAAGCTGGTAGTGGTGCTGATAGCTATTGTGGTAGTGTTAATGATGGTTACAATTATAGCATTTATAATACTAATAAAATTGATGATAATGGTGGTGGTCAGAGGATAATAGATAATAGTTGTTGTAATGATGGTGATGATGACAATAATGATAAAATGATAATTAATTTAATAACAAGATGGTTGTGGTGGCAGTGGCAAAAATAGTGGAGGTGGTGGTGGTAATGGTGTTAGAGAGTTATGGTGGGATGGTGATTAAATAGTAATTATATTAGTAATAAGATGTTGGCTGATGGTGGTGGGGCCATGGTTGTGTTGATAGTGGTTATGGTGGTGGTGGTGGAAGATTATGGTGGGGTGGGTGGTGGTGATGGGACTGAGGTGGGTGTGGTGGTGGTGGTGGTTGTGGTGGTGTTGATGAATATCATGAGTTATAGCATCACAGAAAATTGGTGAATATCATGAGTTATAGCATCACGGAAAATACTTTCCCCTCCTTCATAAGGTTAAAATATTTTCCTCCAAATTGTAACTATTTAGGGGTTAACTGGAAAATATTTTTCATAATTTGTTTCACACTGAAAAATGGAGGAAAACATCTTCCTATTAAGTATTTTCAGCAAAACAGAGTCTAATAACGTGTTTCACATACCCTTTTCAGAAATCCAGCCCCAAAGGCTCTGGTAACCTTCAAACGACCTTTCACCCTGTCATTCACAATACATTGGTTATCATCTGGGTGCTCATTCTTGATTCTAATTACTTCCTGCATAAGTAGCGAAGACGAAAACTTATCAGCCACTTCATCTATCAATAACAAGACTCACAATAGGATAAAGATTAAAAAGTTATAATTGATGCTATACATGATGAAGCAGATCCTTTTTTCTTTTTTCCAAGTGTAACAGAAATTTGAATATCTACCCCTCATCACAGAAAATATATACAGGTGGCAAATCTTCATGCTACCAGACAAAAATATAGGAAATACGGCAACACACTTCAATAATTCCAGAACAAGACAGTGATAAAGTAATTGTGTGGTTCAACCACAACAGCAAAGTCATAGCAAGTTCAGATGCTTAATTCTCTACGCTAAATAGCAAGGCTCTCAAACTTTCATGCAACGTTAAAGGCATCAACTATTTCCATACAAGTACCTCTTCCAGACATAAACATGTGTCCCTGCCAGCTAGTTTTGAAGTTGCAAACAAACCTTGGGACCTATCATTAGAACCCATCACTCTAACAGCCTCCATACATGGTGATGACCATAAAAAAAAAGTTCTCTAAAACAGAATATCCTATCTGTCAATTCAAGCTCTTTAATGTCATCAAATTACTAAGTCTCTTTAATGTCCATCAAATTACAACATAAGAATTTCTTCTTAATTACTCTATCAGCCTTAAAAGGACAGAGAAGACAGATTTGAGGTATTTACAAGTTTTGACAATAATTTGAATTGATGGGAAAAATTATTATGTATTCCTGTAACTAACACAAAAAACTGCTCAAGAAAATGTAATGAGCATTTGCACCAAATGGAAATGATTCCATCACACAAATATACTAATATATTACAGCCTACATCACACTTGAACATATATGCCCTAAGCACAACTTGATGGACCATAGAAGAATAATATATTTTAGTTTAGCAAGCAGCAGATTGCCAAAGTGCAAGGAGGCCACAACTGTACTAGACTAGCGCAAACAGCCACTAAAGCAACAAACTTCTATATTTATGCAAGGTGAGCTTATAGCTAACTGTGCACCTTTGATGGAAGTGTTATGTCACCTCCTGTTGAGATATGGCAATGCTCTAGAACTATAAGCACATGATACAGAATCAGTTTGCTACTTGACTTTCCAAGAAAGTTCCAATCAAATGTCTACAAAGACAAGGCTGCTCCTTGAAGTAAATCTTCTACCCGGACACAACCACTGGAGGAGGGGAAAATTATACTTGGTGCAATTAATTTTAAGCAACAAACAAAGATTGACGTTCATTGAGAAACTGCCAAATACTAGGAAATGCAAACAAAATAACAAATTGAATTGAGATTGACAAAGGAAGCATCCAACATTCCAAACACTGGCCAGCTATGAAAATGAAACTTACAAGGAAGCTTCCATGCATCTCCCTTGTTTCTATCCTAAAAGAAGATATGAAATAACAAACAGGGAAAGTACAATGAATAGGATAGGATATGTGGCATGCCACTCCATAACATGAAAGAAAACGAGGCAGATTTATTCTAACAATTTAATTGTGATATAAAAGTTTCAAATGCAAAATGCTTTTGTTTAGCAAACAGTAAAATAAGAGGAACTGCAGAATATAATTTCCAAATTTCAGATTGTTTAAATATCATGTCCACATGTTAAAGAATGAGATTTTTGAC
The DNA here is from genome assembly GCF_000002775.5 of Populus trichocarpa. Lineage (NCBI taxonomy): Eukaryota > Viridiplantae > Streptophyta > Magnoliopsida > Malpighiales > Salicaceae > Populus > Populus trichocarpa. The sequence continues at coordinate 11,604,664 of NC_037287.2, read as the reverse complement.
AACATCTAAAATCTACAAGTCAAAATAGAGCATACACTTTAAAACAACTATGGTAAAACAAAAAAGGGAAAAAAAATTCAGTCTGCAACTTGTCATACAACAAGCAAGGTCAAAAGAGCACTAAATTCTCCTGGCATCATGCTTTAACATCCCAAGTTCTAGTAATTAAAGAATCAACATCAAGAGCTAAAAAATCACAGGATAAATAGTTTCTTGGCATCATTATGGGTTAGTGCAAGGTTCTCGAGGAAAGAGGATTGCTTGAAAAGAAAACTAAAGATGCCCTCCAATCTATGATTGTAAGTCATAATGCCAAACTGTCAAAACTAGAAAGAAAAGAGTCAAAAAGGTATCGAATGTGGAACCAAAGAGTCATACCACATCAAAGTATCAAAATCTAACCTTGGGCATTTAAGTAACATTCCCAGTAGAGAACTGGCATCACTAAGATACTGAAGGAAAAAAGCAAATAACTACAGAAATGCATGAAACTGTTGTAGGATATGGATACCGTCCTGCATTTGAAAGACTCAACAAACACCCTGATGACTAGATGTTACTCATAGATCAGCTTAAGGATCTAAAGAAAATATTTCTTAAACTGAAATTCTAGACACCTTTGCACATAACTTCATGGAGCTTATTGCGCAACATGATAGTAAAAATCAAAGCAAATATATGAATAGCAATACCAGTATTATCCTAATGATTCTAAGCACCAGCCACTGTTCAAGGAAAAAGTAAGATTATTAACTAGTTAACATACAAAGCCAGCCCACCATGGAATTTCTACCAATATAAAGTCAACATCATATACAACTAGGTAGTCGGTAGTAATCAAAGACAACATACAACCATTAATAAAACTAGATGAGCCAAGTAAAGTTGATTTACCAGAATTGAAAACTTACTTCTTCAATGCTTGTGCTGTGATCAGTAGATAGCTGCAATGCAGTCAATCTCGTTTCAATTATTGCCTCCGTGCTCAGTTCATTTTCACACACACTAGAACCAACTTCTTGTGGCTCATACTGGGCAACAATTGCCCTGCTATCACCCACATTCATCACATACACATCTTCATCCCTCATCAACACAGCCAGCAAACACGAGCCCATCAATGCCAACTCCGGATTGGTATCCAACACCTTATCTGTCATGTCCAAGTACGCTAATTCAGTCGCCTCTAACGCCCTTGACAATGCCCCCAAAACCAAATCATGGTCAACAGGTCCCGCCTTCCATTTCCTCTTCAAAACCCTTTCCTCTACTTTACTACTACTCTCCACCTCCACCTCCACCTTCCCCTTTCCCTCCAATCCGAACTTCCACGGAAACAACTTCCTCTCCTTATGTTTCGACAAACCTTGTTTCAATTTTGACAACAGTAACCACCTTCTGCTAACAGCTGACCCTGCATTACCTACACTAATCGCATCATCAACAGAAAAGGCAAATCTATCAGACCCGGAAAGATCAAGCCCATCTTCCAGATCATCCTCCGCTAGGAACTCCCATAACCTCCTCCTCCGGGTACTAGCTGTCCCCTCCGTCTCCTCTGGTTGAAACGTAACCCTCTTCACTCTATCCTGATTTACCGCATTAGATTCCATTCCACAAGATAAGCCGTCGCCGTCCTTTTTAACATAAATTTCCTCTAATGGATCCGCTTTTGACACCAAGTTGCATTCACTTTTGACAATTAGATCCTTCACGTCACTTGCACCACTCTTTTCCACTAATGGGTCTGTTTTATTTTCAATTCCTTCCACATGAATAGTCTCTTGAGGCTCCTCTTCAACAACCTCCCAAAACAAACCTTGAAGTTCATTAAAAACAGCTCTATATAGATTCCCCATCAAGAACTCCGGCGCATCAGGTCCGTTAAACCCATCATAAATCCCAACAAACAACCATCCGTGTTCCTCCGATACAACCACGTGCACCCTATCCTCTCCTGCCTTCCCTAACGCCCACTGCACGTTATCCCCTTCTTCTCTCCCCTCCATCTCCTCTACAGTCCCCGAATTCTCCCTCCGGTTCACGAAATTCAACACCGGAACAACCCACGGCCGGCTCTTCTCCGAAATATTCCGATACATAGCCTTCTTAAACCCCGACATGCCCTTCCCCCTCCTCTTCTTGTTTTTTACATAAATGCTACCAAGTGGAGCCGAGAAATGCACCCGCCCGCCACTTCCATCGGTTGTTCCACTCGTACTCGGGTCAAGCGGACCCGACAATGCGCCTCTCTCAATCGGACCCGACAAAAAAAACCCTCCCCCTCCACGTGGCACTGGCTGTAACGGCAACGCGCTAAACGACGCCGTGCTCTCAAATCCATTCACATTATTCACAATACTGCCAGTATTATTAGCCCTTGCACCTCCAGCAGAATAAGTAACAAAGCCGCCAGTATCGTTCGAAGAATTAATAACATCAATGGCATCGTCGTAAATATTGTCAAGTTGGAGGACGGTTCTAGGAGTGGAGGTGTTAGCAGAAACGGAAGCACCGGAAATGGACTTGAAGCCGGTTTCGGGTACGGGCCGGGCCGGTGAGAAACGGAGAGAGTGGGAAGGAGAGACAAAGCGATCGGAGGGAGTAGGAGAGAGAAAGCGGTTAGAAGATCGGACGTAACAGAATGAGTGGCCTAGGGTTTCATCTAACGGCTCAGAAGCAGTGAAAATCAAGTCCTGTTGGTTGTTGTTTGGCGGTTTGAAGCAAGGGAAGAGTGTGGAGAGTCCACTTCCCATCACATTTGATAGTCTCCTCTCTCTATCTCTCCTCCACTTTCTGTTTGGAAGCTCAGAAAAACAGAGAAAATGAGAGAGAAAATTGAATCTCTCTTTTCAAGTTTCAAAGAGAAAGAGAAAGTAACTAAAGTGTAGGGGGAGAGAGAGTGAGGAGACTTGTTGATTTTCTTTTCTTTTCTTTTCTTTTCTTTTTTTATTTCGTAGAGGGAGGAAGGGGAGGGGGGAGAGAGTTTTTGAGAGAGTGAATTTGAAAATTGTTTTTCTGTTTCGGTGATCTGTTGGGTGCAGTTGTTGTTTTTTGGTTGACGGTTACACCTGGCGATTTTTAGCTACGGGTTTGTGGGGTCCCCGCAAGGAGCCATGGGATAATATGTGGGGTCAAGTTTGGGCAAGCCACGTGGCAAAGCGCCAGACTGGTATTTTTGACATTCAGCATTGAAATGAATGTGTGTTATGTGGGCTTATAAGGAAAAAGTGGTTGAGTCAACGAGAATGAGTTAGCTTTGGATGGACTGGAGTTGTCTGTCCCTTTTGGACTGAGAGGGGCGTTTTTGTCTTCCTAGCTTTTGCGTGAGGCGGTGATCTTCGTTTTTGGGAAAAGCCCGGGCCCAAAACGGGAGTGGCATTGCATCGCATTGACAGTTATGCCCTTAAGAGTGTGTAGCCATTGATTTTTAGATTTTTTTAATGCTAAGAACACTCCTTCATCAATGCACGGTAAAACAAAATATTGCATAGTAATAGTAATTACATAGTACATTAATTTTGATTCTAAATTAAACATGTTATATATTCTAAGTTTGTGTTTTATAATATTTTATTGATTGAGTATCAATATCTCAAAAAATATGGATTTTTTTAGTTAAAAATCACAGATATAATTGAAACACTCTTAATTCTTTTTAGTTAAAAAAATAGCCAAATTGTATATTTCTTCTTATTAAAATAATATGATTTTTTTTAGAATTGCCAACATAGCCATGTAATTGAAATTTTAGTTCCAAACTAGCTATAACTTTTATTTTTAATGTGTGTTTGGATGGGAGGTAATTTATGCTCTTTTTTTTGGATAAAAAACATGTTTTTATAGCTTTTAAATATATAATTTATACTTAAAATGTATTCTACCTTTTAAAAAAAATTCATCACCCCTTCAAACAAAATACACTTTTAATATGGAATAGTAAAACGGGAGAAGAAAAAATAAAGGGTAGTAATGTCAGGAAAGAACAACCACAAGGGCCATGGAATATAAAACAGGGTGCCCTTGACCTTGGATGGGCCCAAATCCAACCTAAGAAAAGGGCAATCACACATCTGCATCGCCGCTGCTGCTCCTGGTCAGGTATCTTTCATTGCCACGTCATCAAACAGTACATAAAACGCTGGACGACCAGGATTGAATCTGGCAATAGGGTGAGAAAGTTGTGCTTGTCTTGGCATATGAGAAATCTATCAGAGGAGGAGTCGAAGGACACGAATTCCTCTTCACTCATCTTTGCCTTGCGTCATCTAGAGCTCCCATTAAAAAAAAAATTAGCAATTTTTGTGAAATAAAAATTATTATTTTATTATTTTAATATGTTAATCTTAAAGATAAATTTAAAAAAAATAAAAAATATTTTTTTTCATATATTTTTAAATAAAAAACACTTTCAAAAATAATATTTAATACACTTTCAAAACAAACAATCAGTGACTGTTAGGCGCAGCGGTTGAATAACTGTCTCACTAATTTTTGAAATTCTTTCTTGCTTTGAAATAATATACTAATATTAAAAATAAATAAAAAATATTATTTTTAAAATATTTTTAAGCGGGAAGAACATTTGAAAAGAGCTGTCACATTCTGCACTTAGTCTATCACTGTGCAACTAAGTCTTAGTTAATCGATAATAGTAATAAATTAATAATATATATATAAAAAAAAAAATCAAATTCCATTCACAAGCAATTAGTGTTTAATAAATACTTTATTTACTACCTTATCCAATGGTGGTTTTAATTATCATGGGAAGTCTCGCACCGAGTCGAGAGCTTTCTTCCCAGTAGTCAAAAAATAAAAAAATAAAAAAACCCCACTGTAATAATTTATCTATTGAATATTCTCTTCATTAAGTTTAAGAGAGAGAGAGAGAGAGAGAGAGAGAGTCAAATAAATAAAAAGGCGAATTTTGCATGTGAAGGCGGGAAAATCTTTCTCCCACTGTCTCTCTCTCTACCTTTGGCTGCAAGTCAAAGGGTTTGTTGGTCGATACGAATTTTTAAAGAAAAACGACAAAGAGTATAAAATGTCACGCGAAGCGTGTGAGAGCCCCCCGTGCATGGATACGCGCGCGCGCGCGCGCATATGGGCGTATGGAGTGCACAAAACGTTGGGTTAGTAACATGGCCGCAATAAAGAGCAAGTTGATGCGTTAAAGGTTGAAGAAAGGGAAAGTTGATTACGTAGCTAATCCTGAATCATTGTACTCTAAGTACAAATTAAGATCATGTGGGTCAATATTTCATGTTTTTGTTGGATCAAATTATTGACCAAGGATGGCTTGTGTTTCCATGCTTTGCGAAGATTCTTGCTAGAGCTAGGTAGGTATTAATGGTGCAATTATGGCTGATAATTTTTGGGATAAATTATTAACCATAAACTTAATTTGATTAAGGCTCTAGCCCCAGTCCAATTGAGCATTACCTTTTTATTGATCAATAGAAAACATTACACCGATCAATTTTTGGAGTCCATTTTCATAAAGACATATAATCTCGCCTTAATCCTGAATTGAAGTGTAAATCCTTGGATATAATCCACAATATTAATGAAGAAAATACTATATTAAATGAGTAGATTGAATATTAAAATTATAGGAATGATGATAGATTTATGAATTTGAAATAAAATGTTGATGTGATACTATTAAAATATAAAAATATGAAAATGATCGAAAAATAAAAAATAAATAAACACGAATAAAAAACTAAATGGAAGTGAAGCACGATGAAACAAAAATAGTGGTGTATGATTTAATGAAATTTAAAATGACCCGGGTTAAATTTTGTATAAACAAATGGTGGAATATAGGAAATATTACATGACGAACATAAAAGGTACACAGTGGATTTGTAACCAGAAAATTGATAAACTAATGCTAAATAGCAAGCATGTTTATAAATTTGGGGTGAAAATTTAGAAAAGTATTTTATAATCTTAAAATAAATTAATTTGTGGTTTTACGTATGAATGACCTTCACAACCTGTATAAGTCTTACGTACAATTACATAATTTTTAATCCAAAATGAAATGAAATTTGAGGGGAATTTGTATTATAAATAGTAAATAGTAACAAAAATTATAAATGATGGTTATAAATAATTAGACTTGGTCTCATCTTCTTTAATTATATTCAAAATGGATCTAAAAGCCACTGTTTGCGTTTAACACAGGTCTATATAAATGATGATTCTCTTTCATTTTCTTCTTTTCTGTTATATTTTGTAGTCTTTGATCATCTTGGTTTCCTTTTTCTTTCTTTTCTCTCATTTTGCTCTGGCTCTCTAAATTTTTATTTTCTTTTTCATTTTCATTTATAGTTTTTGTTGGCATGGATAATTATTTAATTATTTATTGGCATGGATAATTATTTAATTAAATAAAAAATTTATTCTAAGAAAAAAACTATTAAACACAATCGGGTATACGACCAATATTACGAGATCAAATATTTAGATCTATATTTATTTTTAGATTTTTCAAGTCTAGTTTTTAGAAACCGTTTGGGAACACAGTGCAAACCGCGTTCTCAAAAATTCAAAAAAAAATATTTTTGCTAAAATTTAATATGTTTTGGATCGTTTTGATGTGCTGATGTCAAAAATAATTTTTAAAAAATAAAAAAAATCATTGGCATACATTTCGGCACGAAAAGTTATTTGAAAAGCATCCACAACCACACTGCCAAACATACTTTTAATTATTATTAAATATTTTTTTATATTTATTAATATGAATAATTTTTAATTTATTTAATTAAATGTATATATAATTTTTTTAAATTTATAAATGAGAATATTTTTATATTTAAAAATACATTAAAAAAAAACTTGTACGATTATTTTTTTGTAAAAAATTTATTGGATACACAGCCAAACCACGCGAATGAAATAGCTATTTCTTTCATCAAACGACGTAATTTATAATTTTATATTTGGTACATCACGTGCACAGTTGGTAGGGGATGGGGATGCGGTGTACATATTTTATTTTATTTTCTATGGGTTTTACTTTGGTGACAGATTGGTTAGCAGTAAAAGGGAATTACGTAATTTTATATTTTATTTTATTTTTTTAAATTTATTTTTAATATCAGATATGAAAACAAAAAAAAAATTCAAAGCAAAGAAATTTTTCTTGATTTTTTTTAAAAGTATTTTTAAAATACAAAAACAAATGCTAACTGATGAAGAGATTTATTGACTCCAAATCTTATTTGTGTTTGAGTCCTCAATTGTGTCATAAAATATGTAAGTTCGTTCAAAAAAGAGAATTAATATTGGGATTTTAGACTTTTTAGAGTCCCGAGAAACAATGAGATAATCAATTGAAACAATTCAAAAGTCATAAAAGTTCGATGTGCAATTCAAAAAGTGCCTCGAAACAATATAATGTTTTATATGATTATTGGATATAGCTTTAATTTTTTACAAGTAGATTTTTTATATAAATCCTTTCAGGTAGATTTTCTCAAAATTGCATTCGAAATTTCGTATCATGATTTAGATTTTTTCCTTGTTAATTTTAGATTTTAGATTTAGATTATTTCATTATGCAAAAAAATTTAAAAAAACTAATAAACCCGAACAATCACTTAATGACCAATGGACCACTAGAAAAAACCAAACTGTCCCGCTACCAAGATTTCCATTTTTTCTATTCAAGGGCAAAACGATAATTTTATTTTAGCAATTCATAGTAAATTGTGTATAGTGCTAAATCTCATACTTATATATTTTTTGTTAATATAGCCTTAAACCACCTTTAAAAAACACATAATTATAAAAAACCAAAAAAAAAAAACCATAAAGGCTTGGTCTCACCGTGTTTTTTTTTTATCATTTTATTTTCAATTGGATCATTCAAAGTTTAGTTAATTCAATATTAGGATCGATGGTTTTTACTGGTTTCTCCCAGTATTTTTTAAAAAATGCCAACATTAAATCAATGATCGATTTGGAAAAATCAAGTTTAATTTTCTTGATTAAATATAATTAAAACTCAAGGACAATTTCGACACCTAAAAAAAAGTTTAGGATGTTTTATTTATTATTGTAGCAAAGGCTCATTTCTATCATATTTGGTCCCTGAAGTTTTTTTTTTATCTATAATCCATGTTTTCTGAGATTTTTTATATTTTGATAAAAAAAAACTTTATTTTCTTCATGTTTTAGTCTCTAAGTTTGAGAGATAAGATAGAGATAGAGTTGTTGAGAACAATGAAAGAGGAAAAAAGGTCGGTTAGTTTGATTTCCTTGACAAAAATGGGTAAACTTCTTGTTAAAATCTTTCTCTTGATGAGAGGAGTGTCGTTAAGGTGTTTTTTCCATATAGCCTGAAAAGGTAGATCAAGGTTGAGGAAATATATTTGTTCACGATTTGATTTTGAATTTTTGAACTAATTTGGGGATTTTTGAGGTTTAGGGGATTAGTTTCTTGGGCTAATATGGGTTTTTTTTTAAATGAAAATGGGTTAAAAATTTGGTTTCTAGGTCAAAAACATCATTGCCTTGATTTTCTAGCCACCTCTTTGATGACTACATTTCAGGCTTGCAAACAACATATTGTCTACTTCTTTGGTTTTTTTAAAAAAATAAATTAGGTGCTCGGGGAAAGATATTAGATTATGGTTAAGGAGATATATTTTTTACAATTTGATTTTGTATTTTTTTAATCAATTTGGGGATTTTTAGGGTTGAAGGATTGGTTTATTAGGGTAATATAGGTGTTTTTAGATGAAAATAGTTTGAAAATTAGATTTTTAGATAAAAAAACATCATTGCCCTGGTTTTCTAGCTCCCTTTGTGGCAGCTAGATTACAAGCTAGTAGACAACGTATTATCTATTTCTTTGTTTTTTTTCAAAAAAAAATTAGACAGTTGACGCATCGCTCGTTCAATTTAGAAAAGAAAAAAAAATTAAAGATCAAGGCACGCGGGTCTGGGCTAATAGATCAATATGTCAAGCCCTTTTTTTAAAAGTTCATGCTAGGCCACCCAGACTAGATAATAATAATCCAAAACATATATATATATATATTTTGGCGATCCAATATATAGTCATCTTTATCTTTATAGACAAAGTAGGCTGTCTTGAAAGTTTTTTAGCTAAGTTATAAATTTTACTAATTTTTTATATTATTTTTAGACTCATCAAGTTAATTAGTTTATATCAGTCGATCTTCTCGTAATTTGATTTGAAACCTAGTTTATACAGTTTTAAGAATAACCAACATAATTAGCTTTAATTGCACTTATGGAAAGTTCCCAACAACAATACATAAATGTTTTGCTATTTTTATATTTTTTTAATACAATCGCATTAAATTTATTAGGATTTATTTTTAGAATTGAAGCTTAATTGAGAAACAATGATTATGGTTTTTTTTTTCTGCTTAAAAACACACCAACATAACCAATATATATATATATATATATATACACACACACACACACGAACACACGAGTCCTCATCAAATCATGGCTAACAACATACTGACAAGTTCAGCCTATCAATTATATACTATACTCAGCATTTACTTTTATTAAAATAAGTTCCAATAACAACAACTGTATAATTGACATGTAACGAGAGAGAACTAGCTTCATCTATAGTAATAGTATAAATCTAAATTAGTCGCATGAATCTCCTGATGGGAAAAACAAAAACTCACGGCTAACATTAAAAAAAAAACCTTAAATATTGAACAGGCACGTAGCATAAGCCAAGCGTGCACACAAACATCTGCACGTGTGTGCATGTATAGATGTAAGGTAACATGGTGATTGAATAGTTACTGGTTTGCATTGACCTGGATTTGTGTGTGCATTAATGGAAAAATCGACAAGGACTTGTGCTCTTTCTTCTTCCAGATTTGGTTAAAGCCGATCGGCCACTTTCATAATCTCTCTCTCTCTCTCTCTGCCTTTCAACTGACACACACAGTGAAGAGAATTTAGCGTTGACGTAAATTTGAAGTATGAGTTTGAAAAAGAGAGAACGAACAAGAGGAAATGTGCTGTAAGAGCCTCAGCTGAAAAGGATTTGATGATTGAGTTGATATGTGAGAAGGACTTGCATGCCTTTTCTTCTCCACCTCAAAATGTAGACTCTGTTGAAAATGGTTTGAACTTTGTGACAACACTTTCCTTTCTGTAAGTGTCCCAGAACTGTGAATCTAAGCTCATTATTATCATTATTAGGTGCTTGAATTCGAACTTTGGATTGCAATAGCAAGTAATCTCTCATGTATAGGCTTGCGTGAAGGCCATGAAAACCTTGTCTCAGCAACGCAAAATTGATGTTAAAATGACAACCTAGCATATGACTATTTCAAGCTGGGAAAAAAGAAAATCTTTGTGCCATTTCGTGAATCAGGAGGGTTTGGCATTTATGTTGATAAGTACCAGACTCCATGGGTTGGATAGTTACCAATACCCTCTGCCGTATGCCTAAATTAATTTGCAGGCCCTCCCGGAGATATGTCTCCATCTCATTTGTGGTGGCCACCGGGACAACTGCTCTGGTTCCATTGTTTGGATGGAAAAATTCAAAATGCATGTGTCGCTTCCTAATAATGCAAGCGATGGCTTATCATTGATAAGCTTATGTAACCCCTAAAAAGAAAAAAATCAAGAGGTATACCTTAACTCATCAGGTTTTGAATTTGTTTTTTAAAAATCATCACTTTGAGTGCTATAAACTTTAAAGTTATTGAAGGTTTATATAGTTATTTATCAGGAAAAAAAAAAGAAAGAAAGAAGAAGAACAGAGTTTATAAGGAGATGCTGAGTCATTTCTGGGCTCGAGGATTAGAGAGGAGAGAAATAAATACTGACCCAGCTTGTTATTGGACCTATTGATCTCGCAGGTCCCATGGCATTTCCTATACCGAATATTGGCCCTTTCTCTCTTTTTTTCTTGCAAATGAAATAATTTTCATTTTTATTTCTTTCTTAAATGAATTAGAAATAGAGAAATTAATATCCACAATCAAGAATCAACTTCTCTTTGCAATCAATTTTTTTTATAAAAAAAATTCAATAATATATATATATATAGACACTCCTTAATATTAGTATAATACAAATATTAATTTGCCCTCCAACGACAACCCAGTTTATTGATTAGCTGGGAAAAGAAAGCATCGCAGGAAAGGTTTTAAGCGAACATTAGTAGTGTTGCAGAAGCCTTGCAATAATCTCCCTAAAAGAGGAAAATTTCTAAAAGATTTAGCAAAAGCTACTTGCCAAGACTTAGAGTATGTTTGAGAGTGTGGTTATGGTTATTTTTTAAAATGCTTTTTATGCCGAAATGTATTAAAATAATTTTTTTTTTAATTTTTTTTTTAAGATCAGCACATCAAAACGATCCAAAACATAAAAAAAGATTGAATTTTTTAGAAACTCGGGTTAGCCCGCGTTTCCAAACGCTCTCTTAAAAGATCAATGATATAGAAATGATATTTTTTTTAGGTTTATTATTGAATAACAAAACTCCATTTTTTTTAATTCTTAACATAAAATATGAAGATAAAAAATGTTTATCTTTCAACATTATTAGGTGCATAAAAGCTTTTTAAAGAGCTATTATATTTTCATCGATATTAATGATATATAAATGATATTTATCCTTCATATATAAAATATTTATCTCTCATTAAATGCTACAAGGATAAAATAACACTCCATCCTCTCCTCTTCATAAAAAAAAAACTTATAAGCTATAAATACCTCGTTAATCCTTGAGGTATCAGGGTCACAATCTCTTTATTTTCAATATTTTTAACATATATATTTTTCAGAGTTTTTCTCTGTGAAATATTATTGTATTTTTTTTCTCTAAAAATATATTTATTTAAGCATCATAGAGTCCTCAAAACTACCAAAAAGGATCTTTGGCTGATATCAGTTAGCGGTCACCTTGACTTATTAAGCACCAGGTATAGGCTACCAGTTACATTGGTCAGGAAGAATGGATCATAATGCTAGAATCAAGAAATTAACCGACTATCCAACATATGACCCTTGCTCCTAAGTTGCTTGGATATTTTGGGACATCATCACATTTCAAGTTACTTAGAAAAAATTAATCCTAGCATCTTATAGTTTATTCTGTGTTATATTTAGATGTTAGAGTTTAAAAAATCACAATTTACATAATGTATTGACATAAATTTTTGAATTTAATAAAATGATCAAATTATCCATATTATAATATATAAAAAATATAGAATTTCTCTTTTTAAACAGATTTCTCCATGTTCATATATAATTCCATTCTTTTTCTCTTGATGAACAAAGATTCTAAACCAAAATCAAAATCAAATTATTGTTTTTAAGCAATAGACCAAAAAAACCTCATAAATCTTGCAATAATCCAGCTCTTCAATTTTTTCTTCACCCCTACATATAACACAATCCACAAATCAAATATAACATAACACAAACACCACGAATCAAAACACTAATTTAGTTTCGATATGAGATTTTTGTAATCTACACAAAAATTCCAATCTCAATTTTTATTTATATTAAAAGAATTCCAGCCCATCCCCTTCCCTCCTTGCATCATCATAATCAAGGAAGGAGGATCTGAATGCAGATGGGACTCGGAAGGTACAGAAAAAGATGACTCACTAAAAAATAACTGCTAAGATGTTAAACAGAGATTTGGATAGAGAACGAGTTGTTGCTGAGGCCAAGCTGTGGGGAGAAAATTGAAGAGAAAAAGGAGACAGAGTGCTCAAGGAAGTTTTGATGGCAGTAATGGATAGTTAATGCCTCACATCATTTTTTCTTGTTGTCTAGTTTCTTGCACTTCAATCACCATCACCGAGTGAAGAGAAGCTTTGAGAATTTAAGCTTTGCTTGGACCGGCCCATGAAGTGGAAAATTTGTCAAAAGAATAACATTTTCTTTTCTCTTAAATATAAATCATTTGAATTCTTTCAAACTTCTATTTTAATTGCTTCAAGTTTGTATTGGAAAAATCATGCTAGTGATAAATAAAAAAAGTCATGACCATGTCAAATAAGAAAAAATAATTTCCATTGGATAAATACATTATTTACTCCATAATTCAAATTCTTTCTGATTATTTATTTTAATAGTCACAAAATTAAATAAAAGAGGGTTTTGAGAAAGGAAAATTTTATAGCAAGAAAGTATTTAAACTATACTAAAATAAAAAGGATATACTTATCATATATAAACAATACCAAAAAAAATAAAAAAACAATTTCCTAGTTCCTACATGGGAAGAATCCAATTCCCATTTCCTCTGGAGGGGGATAATAATTCTGGAACTCCATTTCAGCTTTTCTAAGCCCAACAGAACAAGCTAGCAACAAAAATCCCCAAATTCTTCACAGTTAAGGAGCAATAATTCCAGGATTACATTGCTTTTCATTTTCTATCTAACCCTCCAATTCTGGACGTGTTCCATTCACATTCATCTCACACAGGTATATTTGCTTTAATGAGACAAATGATGTTTTCATCAGTTTCTACGAGTAGGGAAAAAAAAAAAGCAGTTTAAAATCTTACGGCGAGAAACATAGTGAAGGAAAAATGTGGGTGGAAATTTGTTAGTACAAGTCAAGCGACTCTCTGTGCAGATGGTATACACATACATCAAAAAGTTGTGAGTATACATTGTTACAGCATGCATGGCCTGAAAGTAGCACTGATGTAACCCGTCTAAGGTTCAAAACTGGCCGGCCCGAATGTCTCTATCCAGGCGATCTGCGTTAAGGGTCCCAGGAAGCTCCCTAAAGTCTTCATTGAAGATAGAATACGCGCTGCAATATTAAAAACCAATAAATGAGACCGGAAACACACATGGGTGAATCACATTGTTAAAAAGATGCAAGAAATAGAAGCATGGATGGACAAGCAGCAGAGTTAGAGGACACTAGAAAACAACATGGGGAATTGGACAAGCTAACTATTCCTATTAGTCTATACTCTATACCTGAGATCACCAGCTTGCCTCCGCCCAAGATTCAGAAGGATGATAACAAAGCCAGTGCCGATTATCTGAAAGTTAAGTAGCAGCAAGAAATGAGGATACATGAAATACTAATGAGAAATGAATATAGGTAATTTGTCAGAATAAAATGCAGGTTATATAGAAGATTCTACAGCACACCAAAGTTATCCATCTGCTTTCTATAACATCCTATGGTCCTCAGGGCATGACAACTGGATTTTGCTTTGCTCTTTCTATATGTTAAAGATGAGTCAAAGAAAATTTCAGGCTTGTTATGGTCATGCTATGGATAGCATTTCACAGGGTTTAAAATGCTGTTATCAAGTAACCAGTTCAACCATGCAAACATTTAATTCTGGTAGCATAGATATGGTCCAAATTCTGCAAATTTGTTTTTTCAAGAAACACTAGCATGCCATCACCAGTCCACATTTGCAATCAGCTACCATAATTTTTTTTAATGGGCATTTGCTGCGTAAGCTTTTATTAGGTTTGGAAACTTTACTAAAAGTTGAGGTTTTAAAGGAAAAATATTTATTCAATAGTGATGTCTACCTGGCAAAAACAATTTGCAGGTAAAGTCAATGCTACCTATGTAATCTACTCCAACTTTTTTTTTTCTTTTTATTGCAGCGATAAATCATAAATGAGCTTCCAAGCCAACTTATTGAATTTATTGCAGCCCACCAATTCAGCACGGGGAAGGGAAAAATATATTAATGGAACATTTTATTCATTAAATCTTATGGCAGATTATCAGAATGATTGTTTAGGTGACTTTGATGTGAGGTTTTAATGGGTTACATTGAGCAGGATTCATTCTCATTCGACTCAGGTCAAGCAAAAAGAAGGCAAAATGGCTAGCAAGAGGTCAGAGAAGATCCAGTTCAAATCCTCTTCATTTTCTTAGAAAGATCAAAGTTGCTGCTGAAAAATAAAACAGGTACCACACATTTGCAAAAAAAAGAACTCACAAAGAGAAGCAACTTACATATATTGGTCCCAGATCCCATCTGTGGGCAACAGGTGCCAAAATGAACCATAAAATAAAAACAGCCCATGCCTTCAGACTGAGAGAGAAAAGTCCCATCAAAAGGATATCTATCAATGAAATAAAATAGAATTTTATCAGAAGAATGTTGTTTTTTTACGTCAAAAGGTACTTCTACTAGATGCTCACCAGGGAGCTTTAACTTATCATGCAGAAAGAAATAAAGCCTCCTCTTCCACCGACTTGCTGATTGTGGCAGCTGAAACTTCTGGAGAGTTGAAAATTAAGAAAAACAATTTAACTAATAAGAAATTAGTATTTCTAAGAATCGCCAAAACTCAGTTCAGTAGAATTAATTATTCATTAATACCAGATCATCATCATCATCGTCAAATCCATCTCGGAGATGTTTTGCTGGCGGCTTTGGTTTGACAGCGACAATCAGGGAATCTAGAAAGTAAACAGAAAATGCCTATATCTTAGAAGAAGAACATGGAGCTTAATTAGAGAACTTCGCAGAAGCTGAACTGAACATTATCAGTAAAACTAAATCGCAGCATGGGCCCACATAATTATGTTTGTAGTTAGCATTTTTGTTATGTTGATACATTAGGCTGAGCAAAAAGTAATAACCTAAAATATACAATTGATAGCATCTTGAATCTGGTAATAGCTTTCAATTACATTAATTTCTGTCAGCAAATAAGTGTTAGCTGTTATATAGAACAAAATTTTTTCCATCAAAATCAACAGCCACATTATTTTAAACTAGGTTATCAGTTTTCAAAACCTTTGCAAAAAAAAAAACATTTGCACTTTAATACATAGTTAGGGTTTTAGTTAGTACCTTATAATCATACAATGGCAAGAGAACCCTATTATCTATTTTATAGAAAATCTTGTTGCCCTTTAAAGCAGACTCTCTTTCAATTGGTTAAAGATTGAAATTGGACAATGTTTCTGCATTTTATCTAATTTTGATATTTCTTGAACCACTTTTAGTTTCTAAAGTATCATTAGTAACATAAGAAAGATATTTAACGTCAATATAATCGGATAATGTTATGAATTTAAAAACTTCATTATCCTGTTTAAAAATACATCAGAGATTATAGCAAATTCCATCAGACCCGGAGATTTCCCCAAAGAAGAAAAATATACTGCATAATCCTATCACAGGACAGCAACAATAACAGGAACAAGCAACATATGAATGGTAATACGAACACTAAAGAAAAGACATGTACCTCCATTATTAAGCCGTATATCATCCTCATCTCTACTATCATGCAATACATTCCCGCGCAAGATAAGCCTTAAATTCTCAATTGGTAGGTGCCTATTTTCAGCAACCAACTTCCTCAAATCACGGACCTATTACAACAATGCAAGAAAATTATAAGAATTCACAATGACAAGCATCTTATTATCCTTTTCAAATTTAGATATTTTCCTTTTGTTACTATGCATATGGTCTTTAAGCAAGCAGACCATTTTGATGAGAAACAGAATTACATGAATTCAAACTAAACCTCACATTTTTCTACTTCAAGGGACATTCAATATTTTCAAACTTCATACTGCAGTGCAATAATAAATCCTCAGAAGGCAAGCCATAACATTGAACGAGAGGAAAAAAATAAATAACCATGGACCACAATGCTGCTCTAATTTATGCACTTATAATCAAGAATTTGACCGAGAAACCCTATCTTAGTAAATGGGTTTTCGAGATTTACCACAACAATATGAAGCAAGGAAGGATTAAATTAAGAATTAAATGCAAAATATTAAGTGGGCCTTTCTGTAATCCATGGTTAAGCCAATTTAGCAGCATAAAGAATCAAAATTTTATTTAACAGACAAAATTGGATAAAACAACAAACTCTAAGAAAACCCAAAAGATACAAATATGTACATAAAGAGAGCGAGGAAGAGATAAAGAGACACACTTTGATGGGAGAAGGAAGGAGGAGGCGAGATGGAGGAGAAGGGCCAATAGTTTTGACGGTGATTTCAGCCATATTACCATTATCGTCGATGTTGCTGTGATTGCTCTTTGCTTCGTCTTCTTCATTAATCTCTCCCATCAAACTCTGATCGGATCGATCGGTCTATCTCAATTTGGTTTTGATTTGGAATTAATTTTGACCCTCAATTCGATTCATGTTTGTTTTTTTCATGTATAGAATATAAAACTGGTTTTTTCTACTGTTTGCTTTCTCGAATAAAAATTAAAAAGTGACAAGGTAAAGTAAAAGATAAATATAGGATAAAAGGTAAACTATATATTTTTTAGTGTTTTATTAAATTTTTCTTGGAGTATAAAAAACCTAAAATGTTTTCTTATAGAAAAAGAATTTGGGGTTGATTTTATATAACATCTTTAACTTTGTGGATCCAAAATAACATCAACGATATATAAAAATATAATTTAATTAAAAAAATTTAAGATAATATTTTTCTTAAATATTATAATAATAATATATTGAATTGATCCGGGTTAACTCGGAATAACTTATCAAATTCAGGACCTGAGTTATGAGACTAAGATAACTCTATAAAAAGTAAATTAAAATATATTATAAATTTTAATTCTCAATCAACCCAATATTAAATTAAAAAATTTAAAAAAGTTCAATTAAAAAAACAATCTAAGTTAACTCGGTTTAACCGACTATATTTGTGGCCCGAGTTATTAGACTAGGATAATCTCATAGAAAATAAACCAAAACAAATTACAAAGTCTAATTGAAAGATAAAATTGAAGAAAAATAATTTAAAAAATAACCCGAGTCAACTGGGTTACTCACAAAGTCTACGATTTGACGTATGAGACCATAATAACCTTATAAAAATAAACTAAAATAAATTATAAAGTCTTGTTCTCACTCAATTGTTGATGGATTAATAGAAAAAAATTAATTAAAAAAAATTGAGTTAGCTAAGTTAACATATCATACCCGCGACTCGAACTAAAATAACTTGATAAAAATATTAAATTATAAAATTTAATTTTTAATAAATAATTAAATTGTTAGAAGAAGAGAACAATGAATATTTGAATATCAAACTATAAATATGATAAAAAAGAAGACATCATATCCAATAAAATTGAGAAGCCTAGAAGATCTCAGGCTAATTTTATTTATTTTTTCCTCACGGAGACTATCTCCCTCACATAAATTATTATGTGGGTGTTAAAATAACATTTGAACCATGCCATTGCCACACATTACACAAAACTTTCTCTGAACTCAGTTAATCAATCCCTCGAGTGTGGGGCTAAAGACTTGATTAGATCACAAGGCAGATTCTTCTATCACAAAAACAAATGATAAGGATGACAATAGGTCTGAGGATGAGGCTCGTGCTGCCCACCATTCATCCAGGATAAAACCTCCGACAAATATATAGACACAGCCTCTTATTTGCCAGCCAAAACACGCATAACCAAAGCAAACAAAGAAGAGATAACATGGCACTGAGGTTGTGGGCTTCTTCAACGGCCAATGCACTGAGAATCTCTGTTGCCTCCTCCACAGCTCACCTCTCTCCTTCCTACTCCCTCTCAAGATGCTTCTCTACTGGTACTCTCTTTTTATTCCTTGCATTTGTCCTTTTAAAACCTGTTTTGCAGGCTTTTTTTTTTTGTAGTGTAGGGGGGGTAACGTTAGAACACTGTTGGATTGCGCAGTTGTAGATGGGTTGAAGTATGCATCTTCACATGAGTGGGTGAAGCATGAAGGGCCGGTGGCCACTATTGGCATTACAGATCATGCTCAGGTCATCTTTTCCTTATCTCCCCTCCTCACTCATAGTTTAGTATTTCTTGCCTTCACCTGAGTTTAGTATTTCTTGTTACTTTGCTTTCTGCTTGTCTACTTTATTTTACTGCTGTTTGCTCTGTTCCTGCTGTTACCAAAGCTTGAACCCTAGCTGATAGTCTAGGATTGCACAGCACCAAACCATTCAAGGGCAAGACCAAGGGGCATTAACTACTTGGTTCTTCTTCAGGAAAATCACAATTGACTGTAATTTGATATACATATTCGTTACATAGTTTGGGAAGTCAATGGAATATCACAACAGGAAATACCGGGTACATTTTACAGGATCATCTGGGAGAAGTAGTGTTCGTAGACTTGCCAGAACCGGAAGGTGCTGTCAGCCAAGGGAAGAGCTTTGGAGCAGTGGAAAGCGTGAAAGCAACTAGTGATATCAATTCTCCAATCTCCGGCGAGATTGTTGAGGTTAATACAAAGCTTAGTGAAACTCCTGGACTGGTAAGTATAAAATCAAATCAGCCAGATTGTTTCAGCTTTACAACAAGTCCATTTCTAATTGCTGAGAGATACATTTTCTATATACGCACGTCTGACTTTGACTGTTTGTGTTATGAAGATAAATAAAAGTCCATATGAAGAGGGATGGATGATCAAGGTGAAGCCAAGCAACCCATCAGAATTACAGTCCCTACTTGGTCCAAAGGAATACACAAAATTCTGTGAGGAAGAAGAATCTCATTAGAATTTTAGTACTCTTTGCAAATGTTATTGTCTTGAACTAACCTATTCTAAGAACGTAAAAAGGTTTCATGTCCTCTGAATTCTTGTCAATTATCACAAAAAATATTTTCCAACTTTGTCCAGTATTTTCTTGTTTTTTATGTTGTAATTCTGCATGTTTCTTCTAATCGGGAACCGTTTCTTCGCTCACTTCCTCTGCTTCTTTGTTGATTGCGTTATGTTCTACCTTGGATTTTTCACGAATTTTCTGATATATATATATTTGCATGAGGATAATTAATGCTTGGTCATGCTCACATATTTTTTTTATGAAATATCAAATATTAGAATCAGAGAAAAGAATTGGTGGGAGTATTCTTCATTCTTCTACCTGATATCCTATTAAACAAAAAAGACAATTCCATATAACAGAAACATCCCAGCCAATATGAGCTAAGGTTCAATGAAGCACTGCAAGTTGCATCCATCCAACATTGAATCGCATCCCTACTCCTTCAGTCAATATTTTTCCTTGGAACTCTTCTACAGAGCTCTGGATTTTGGAAAACTCTACCCACATAAACACCCTCCTTAACAAACCAGTCAAGACAGCAGAATATTAATTTGCAGCTCCCAGGAACAAAGCAGCAGCAGAATCGCATATTTTCATTACCAATAATGCACTACATGATTTCCAGTATTTCAAGTGCAGCATTGAGAAATTACAGATGAAACCATGGATTTGAATTAGTTGCAGGATTGGCTCAATGAAAAGCATCAGAAGAAGAAGAAGATATAAAATAAAATAAAAAAACTGAAGTGTTTTGGTTTTTAATCATTGAGCCAAGAAATCTCAAATTTAAAGAAACATCGCTCAGTCTTATCAAATAGAGTAGGACAGGAAACTCTCATTGTACGTTGTTGGTTAGGGGACTTGGTGTACCATAAAAGTAGTCGGGCCAAGGTAAATGGTGAACCACAGTGCCTCCTCTGCCAGGATCCTATCCCAGATTTGAAATGTCTTGAATGGCAGAATGGGTTTTTAGTAAAACACAAAACATTGCGAGACGGCTTAGGGTGTTTGGGAGTGTGGTTGTGGTTGCTTTTCAAAGTGCTTTTCACTCAGAAAAGTATGCCAACAATATTTTTTTATTTTTTAAAAATTATTTTTGAGATCAGCACATCAAAATGATTTGAAAACATCAAAAACATATTACTTCAAAGCAAAAAAAAAAAAAAAAATTTAAATTTTTTGAAAAGTGCTTTCCAACAGCAATGCCAAACGCATGACTGAAGCCACAGGATGCATTGATATCAAAATTGACTTTTCTTTTCCAAACGATTTTTTTTTTCATTTTTTGCAAGGCATTTGTCTATGGGCCTTGCACGACACGAGGTGGATAATCTCAACCTGCATGTTGGATTAGATCGTCCTAGCCTGCACATCAAAATGCCCATTGTAGCTACGGAAAAGAAAAGGAGCATTTTATTCTAGTGTATAGAATAATAGAAGGCTGTATTTTGATTTCATGATTTGCGCGCATCATCATGGAAACTGATGATATGGATTAGAAAAAAAAGATGTAGCACGGGTTTTAGCTAAGCTTGTGCCTTGTGGGCTCGATCTAACTTCTTTCAGGTTTTTTTTGAACTCAATTTGACCATAGTCAAACTTAACCCAACATGGATTTAGTTTGACATGATAAAACCGAACTCATATGAGGCTCGGTTTGACCCAGCCAAACCAAACCTGATCGAACTCATATCAAGCTTTGTTTAACTCCTTTCAAGTTTGATTTTACCATGATTAAACCTGGCCTGATGTGGGGTTTGGTTTGACCTCATCAAACAAAACCCGATTGAGCCCACATTGGGCTTAGTTTGATACCTTTTAAGCTCAATTTGACCATGGTTAAACCTAGCCCACCTTGGGCTTGGTTTGATTGAACAATTCAGTCTTTTCCTTCTCTTTTTCTTCTTTTTTCTTTCTCCGTCTCTCTAGTTTATTATTATTCATCTCAATTACCTATATGTCGAGGAAGACATCATGCTTTACATATTACACTTTATCTATACTTATCATGAGCTATTCCTGATATTTTTTTATGAGATAAACTATATAAATAATTATATAAGGTAAAATAAAGATGAAGAATATCATTCACAATTATATACTTGTAATTACTCTCTTTACAGTTTTCTTATAACCTTTCAAATACTATATTGACTTAACTATTATAGTATCATTTTACAGGTAACACCAACATCTCGAGCCTCATTTATCTGTGAAGAGAGCCGAGGTCCAAGTGAAGTTTTAACAAGCGACATCAGAAACCATACAATCACTTCTGATTGATTGCTGAAAGATGACCACGAGTCCACCAGCATGGTTTTGCTGAAACCAGCTAGAAATGAGAGGAATTCGGGCCTACCATAAAACTGTTATACAAAAGAAAATGCAAGCGCATGAAACAGCAAAAGAACTCACTTGTAGTTAAGGAGTAAACAATGAAGGAAGATAGAAATTTCAAGGTTGTCTAGATCACCTCCAGGGCACAGCCTACTTCCTATTCCAAATGGAATATCAGAGCTAGATTTCGGTCTATGTTCCTACACAGAATCTATGTCCTGCATGCTTTTAGCACACAACATATGCGACTGAATTAAAAATGAGAACACATTCATCTAATAAGCAAGAAATGTGTCCTCCCTTGCATTCCATCTCGAAGGATTGAATTTATTCGGGTCCGGATAAATCTTCTTCTTAATATCTCCTCCTGTTCTGCCAAAACTTAAGGGAGAGGCCCATGAGATATGGGTCCTAGTTTTGTATAACAAAGTCGGATGCACAAAAAAACTCTAGTCATTTGCAAGCAGGAATTTCTACTAACAAAAGTTGAACAAGTAATTCAACAGCATACCAAATGTTAATTGGAAAATGAAAATCACTATACATATCTCCAAATTGTAAGGGACTGTGCAAGTTTAGCTTAAATAACTATATATATTCAAGAACCACTGAGATTTTCACTCACCTTTGCATGATTGAAATATTCTGGATGTTCATCTAGGAGGACAATTGCCCACATTATTGGCATGGGCAGAAGACTCATGGTCAACAATTAAGCACATAAGGATTAACTCTATGATCTCCTCCTCAAAATTTTTACCCTTTTCATCTTCAATTTCTATTAGCATATCAATCGTATCTTTGCGTCTCTCAGACTGATAGATTACCATTCTTTCTCGCCCTCCTTCCATCTAGAACAGCTTGTAGAATCCTTAACAACTTCTTCTTCGCCTGGAATGAGCACAGCAACATCAGACTGGTTCATCAAGGATTTTAGGAGAGAAGGAAACCTTATTCATTAGTTATCAGGCTGGTTCATCAAGGATAAAGCCTAAAATTCCAACAGCAGGATCAGTCAGAAGAAACGAGAAGAAGAGCTGAACACTTCTGGACAGGTGAACTTTGTACCCTACTAACTACACAGGGCATACCAGAATCACGAGTGCAAGGCGATGTTTGGATTGAGCCAGCAAAGTGACCTGGAAAACATAATAGAGATTGATCACAGTTGAAATGAGATTCAATAGCTGTATTTTTGGGGTTCTTTCCATGGAAGATGTAAAAAGCTAGAGGGGTCTAAATGATCTCAGCAAATCAAACCTAAATTCTTCACCAAGGCCAACAATCAACTATCAAAATCACACATAACGGATAAAGCTAGTGGAAATCCTACACGGTACTGGAGATTTCTCTAACCAGGCACCATATCCTGAATTCCACCTTCCTAACCCGAAAGGATACCAAGGAATATAGTAAAGTTCCAATAACTATTCGATACGCAACAGTTCTATTATCAGAACCACTGAAGTAAAAATGAACCCCCACCTTGAGACACAAAAAGACAAAGGGTAGAAAAAAGAAATTTAGCAGAAGTAAGGGATGTCGACGCGTTAGAACTTTTTATTGGCAATTAAAATTACCACAATAGTTGCTAAAAGAAATGTGGCCTTCCTGCATGGATGCTGGGCCTGACCCTTGGGTAGCATCTATATCTAACAGCTTGACAGTGTAATTCACGCAGAAAAACTGCAATGATTCAAGGAGCACCTGAAAGCATATAAGCGGCAAACAAACAATACAAAGTTAATGACACACTCTGTCCCTTCCTACAACTCTGCTCTGCAAGAGACAGCCTCATGAAATTTGTTTACTTACTGGCCAGCTTATAGTAAATCTGCCAGGTAATTGCCCAAGAATGAGAGAAAAAGCTCAAGAAAACCAGTGTCATCAAAATAGTGAGCAGGAATGGAGTGAATATTTCTGCTAAGCTAATAATCAAATCCATGTTAAGAAAAGAATTTGCAGAACTAAACTACTAAAGTAAGAAGAAAATTCCAGGAATATACATGCAGGCTCATACAACTCCTAGGAAAGTCAAGCAGCGGTTGTGCAATGTAAACCACGAGAAGCAAGTGACAACAACGCACTGTTACCAAAGTACATTTATTTTTCACATAACACACTTCCGCGGCTGTGCAATATAAACCACAAAAAGCGAGTGACAACAACAAACTGTTTCTGAAATCCATCTATTTTTTTATAGAAACACATATTCACCGTATCAAGTACTTTAATTTGTACGTAAACTCTTCTGCATATTCTTGTTCGTATTGACATCAACAGAAGCAGACAGCACAACCCGTGATTGGTTGTAAACCCACAACACAACAGTTACGACAAACTAACCTTTCACGACGCAACTTCTGATAGAAAAGGAAATGGGAAATATGCTACAACAACGTTTCAAAGCAAGTTTGGTTCTTGCTAACCCTAATGGTTTTTTCATGCCTCTGGTGATGTTGCAGTATCAGTAGACTGGCTATAAGAAATGGAAATCAGTTCGGATCTATACATTTCAGCTCCATCGCCATTCATGACCGGAAGCTTTTCCTCAACGTTGACCGCCTGAGGCACAATTTCTGAATTTGGAACCTTATCTGGTATGCAATAAGATATACCAATAAGTGACTCACGGGCCAGTTCTTGAGAAACCTTCTCACAAGCTGCTGCTTTGTTATCCATAAAATGTCTCTACTTTTTTCTCCAAGAGTTCAATCTGAAGATTTGAGCACAGGACAAAAATATTGAACCAAAAGGAAAAGAAACTCAGAGAGAGAACAAAGAAAAGGAATCAACTCTTTTTTTTATGTTTCTAAATTTAAATCAAACTTCACATGCATTGCACCTTACATTTACAATTAAAGGGTAAATATTGTTCCTCTAGTCTGACAGGAGTCAGCAGAAAAACTCAAAATTAGAGTTACATAGATGGGAGCTAGAAGCAAGGCAGGGAAGATGTACAGTACAAAAACAAATAAGATTTGAGTCAAAATCCTGCAAATGGAGCGCATCAAACTATCCTAATTTCTTTGCCTTCTGTTTTCACAACACCACCTCATCCCCACCACTATATACATCTTCTTCCCACCCTTTTCAATTCCTCAATATTTTTTGTTGTTGTTTTGTAAACACAACTTGAACATTCTTCTCGCAAAATACATTTACATTCAATTCAAAGAAAGTTATCAAACTGAATCCAGTCAAATATGAAATTTATTCCAATTACAATCAATTAAAAATATATTATAAAACATAAATTTCTATTTGCGGGAGATAAGTCATAAAACATATCTTTTCAATTACAACCAATAGATACCAAATCAACCATAAATTCTAAAGAGTCCTTTTCAATTTCATAAAACATAAATTTCTATTTGCGGGAGATAAGTCAAAGTTCGATTCTCAAGTCATTGAAATTGAAACCGTGAAGAAATATTATGTTTCTTTCTCGATCGAGTGTCGAAGAAATTGATTTCTCTCCTTTTTTATTTTCATTCCTTATTTCTCGAGAAACAAACAGAAGTTACGGAGAATCGCAACCACCAAGATCAGTAGACAAACAAATTAATTTGAAAAAAAAAGGTAAAAAATAGAAATATTAACTCACCCCTTTTTTTCGGTGTTATAGATCTAACGACTCATGTGCCTCCGTCTGGACTGCGGCCTGAGATAGCAAATCCTTTTAAACTCTCTATTATCGACAATTTTACAAAACCACCCTCTCCACCGAATATTATAAGATATTGGGGTCAAGCGTAACTGTATAAGCAGGGAGGGATTGTTGAGGACTCTGGATACTATTTCAAAGTCTACTAAAATTGTATTTTAAACTTAAAATATATAAAAATAATATATT
Organism: Populus trichocarpa; assembly: GCF_000002775.5. Classification (NCBI taxonomy): domain Eukaryota; kingdom Viridiplantae; phylum Streptophyta; class Magnoliopsida; order Malpighiales; family Salicaceae; genus Populus; species Populus trichocarpa. The sequence goes on along the minus strand of NC_037287.2, from coordinate 11,578,885 downwards.
TTTAAAAAAATTATTTTTAATATTAGTATATTAAAATAATTTAAAAACACTAAAAATATAATTTTAAATAAAAATAATTTAAATTTTATATAAATAATATTTTAACCGCGCTGTCAAATACCCCTAGCCTACTTGTTAAGTACTCCTCTACCACGTCTTTTTTGCTGTAAAGTCTTATACAAAGAGATATATAGACCCCTCCCAGTTAGGAAGGTCAAACCATATTTTTGCCTTGCCTTCCAAGTAAAGTGAAGCAATTTCCTACATTTTCTAATTCATCCGAGTGGATTATCTCCATGAAATTTAGATAACGGATAAGGCTGCATTGTACCCACCTCTATGGCCTTCATTGATCCCCATAATTTCCTCTTGATTGTGATTTTATTGTAGACGAACCACTCCTTTACTGTTAACTTGATTCCTTTCATCCCTCTCTGCTTCCTTTCCAGTAATAAATATGTGAATAGAAGCCATCAAGGTTTCCATTTGTGCATTAAGTTTATCGTTCCAGTACTAAGCTTGCTCTTTCCACCGCCTCTTGTTATCTGATATGGAATCTTGGAATTCTTGATGAAGAACTTGCATCCTATCATCCAACTGTCTTCCATGTTCATTCAAAGCTTTGACTTTGTGGTTTTCCACCATCTTTATTTAGGTCTTCTTTACTGTTGTAATTGCCTTGGATGCAAGGCTCTGATACCAGTTTGTTAAGAACTCAATCTTAACAAAGAGATTAATGTAGTGAGAAAAGGAGATTGTGAATCAGAAGAAAAGAGAGAAGAAAGTACTCTACAAAATTTATGGAAAAAGATACTTCATCATACCTACATTCCATTCCCATCACATGCCTTATTTATACAATCTTATCAACTAACTAACTAATCTTTCAACTGTCTAACTATTTTATTCTTCACTTGTTTAATGCTAAGTAACTATACTAGCAGATTTGAAAATTTGGGATCCTGAGGCTTCCGAATGTGCAAGTTTTCTATGTTTTCTTTTGATTTGAAAACTGTTCTGGAATTGGAATTTCTTATGGTAATTAAAACCATTATTTTTACGACTCACGGGTTGGAAGCTTGGGAGGCCATCAGAGCATCCATTGCTTGGAATGGTCAATCTCTAACATCAGGAAGCCGTGGCACTATTAATCTACTTCACCTTTTCTTTTACTTTTTTTACTTATTATTACTTTTCAACACAGTGAGATGATTATAACTTTCCTATTTCCTTGTATCTGCAAATTCACTGACAATAAGAGAGAGTCCAACTTCATGCATAAAAGCACACACCGAAGAAGTGTGTGATTTGAAATGGTCATTTGAAGGTGGTGTACTGGCAAGTGGAGGAAACGAAAGCTTTATATACATGTGGGAAGCTTCAAAAATGAGCTCGTTGAACTTCTTGGGTCGACTCAATGCCCAAAGCACTTGCTTGGTGTCCCTATCAATTCAATGGACTGGCCTCGGGAGGAGGCACCGGAGATGGATGCATTACGATATGGAATATAAAAGTAGGGACTTGTACTCGTAGCATTGAAACCAAAGCACTGGCGAGTTATGCTTTGTGGGATCTTTTACTTACTTATCTTGTGTGTGATTGCCTCATAAACTCCATCTGCATCATGAGTATTCAATTAAGGATTGGGTGTTTGTTCAGGTGTGTGCTGGTGGGTTGGGAAATTGAGTCTGGACATCTGATAGGACTTTATAGAGGCAATCAGTTTTGACACTGTTTATTCAGGAAACGCTCGAGTTTTAAGTTGTTGATATTGCTTGCTTGTTTCTTTATCTTTGTTCATTTTTTTCTTCTTAAAAAGCTCCATGTAAATAGCTTGATGTGTCAGCTTAGTCTCTTTATTTTATTATAGCGGGCCGTTGCCCACGACATATCGGCTATGAACCAACAAGGAAGAAAACTAGCTAAATTCTGAGCATAATGACCCTTTACTGAACCAACAAAATCCATTGGCAACTTCCTATGCTTTATAAATCAACTCAGTACAGTTTAAGCGTTATGTTATGGGATTGTGTTGTGCAAAACCAGTAACTGCGTGCTAAAACACAGTATTCGATAGAATTCACGAACACAAATACCACAGTACATTCTCCTAAGTGTTACTTGTTGTCTATTCTAGTTATTGTTTACATAGCAGTAGCATAGACCAGATATCACAGAGACTTGGGACCTTTAACCATGAGGTCTAAAATTTGTATCTACTCTGCCACTTCACTTCGAGGACTGCCCCATCATTAAGCATGTCTTTAGCATCAGTTTCCATTCCAAGCTTTGAGAGTGCAAGAGCCTGCAAGTAGAATGCAGTTGGCCACTCTGGTATGCACACTTGAGCCTGCATGGCATCCCTCAGTGCGAGTTCTGCTTGGCCATTCATCAAGCAGGAGAAGGCTCTCCTTGCAAAGACAGTTGCAGAAGGAATTGACATCAGATTTACCAACTGTTTCATGGAAAGGATATGTTAGACAATCAACCAGGGACAGACAATCTGCAGACTACAAGACTGCTTTATCCACGGCACCATAACTATAGGTTTCGCTTTTTTAATCTGAGCAAGATAATTTTATTTGTAATAATTCACGAACAGTCTTAAAAATAAAAAAACACTGTACCACCTAATATTTTGGTGCCCTGGTGGGTTATTATTAGTTCACCACTGAACAGAAGAGCACTATATCAGTATTACATGCAAGAAGAATTTCAATTATTTGAGGAAAGAATAACTTCGTTACCATTAGATCATCAGCTTTACTAAAATATCATATTAAACCATTCACATATGAGACAAAAGAATTGCAATGACAGAATTTTCGACATGCAGAAAGCAATGGAATGAAAATTATTGTACGGATTTTTTTCCTATTAACTTTGAACACCACAAGCATCATCTACCAATTACAGTGTTCAAGTTGTGAAATGCTAATAATCAGTTACTTTGCAAATTGTGCTAAATAATCTTAACACTGGTTTTTCTCTGTATATGCACATAGACATAATAGTCCATTTGTCTGCTTATTAATGAAGGATTCACCATCTCCAAGATAGCCCATGCAGAGCCAACAAAACATTAATCAATGGATTCCGAATTTCTTTCTTTGGGACAACATATATAACTATGACACATGGGGAGAAATACACCTACCTTTGAATAATATTCAATTGCATTATTGAAATCACTGTCCCTGAATGCAATATCCCCAAACTTCTTGGTGTTCAATATATCTTGCACTTGCTGTGTCCATTCTTGAAATGAAAGCTACGAACAAAAGGTCAACTTTTTCAGAACATTGCAAGAACAGGATCAAGATATCATACTGGACCAACATATCTCCCAGTATTTGTGTTGTGTCAGCAAAATGATTTGTCTGATTGTCAATTATTGTTACATTGCTCACATGGGAAGGATACATGGTGTAGATTGTTAGTTTATGGTGGAGATTCTTAAGTATATTTTGTGGGTTTCGGGAGGACGAAAGATTGTCACTCGTCATGGTTTTCTGTCATTTGTGCTGCTCTATGGCATACCTGGTTGTAGAGGAATGCATGAACTTTTAAAAACCAATACACTTTAAGACAATTGTTGTGGGAAAAATGGTTTTCCTTCCTACTTTATGGTGTCATGATTCAGGTGGTTTTAGGGGAGTTTCCTTAGATATTAATGCAATTGTTTTGACATTCCATTTTCATCCTTTCTTGGTAGGAAGACTTGATTCTCCCATCAAACTTTTGCAATTGTTTTCTATATTAATGCATTTTTCTCTTACCCAAAAAAAGAAAACAAAAGTCAGAAACTCTTTAAAGAACAGAGTAAGGACATACCAATAAATTAATAATAAAGATTAGAGCTTCCTCACTATGTTCTGCTGGTATGCTTACCTTTTTCTCATCGCCATCCTTCTCCAGCTAGCTCTCCTTCTTAACAATTTTGTTTTTCTAATTATGATATAAAAGCAATTATGGTGTTACATGTCCATTGCTAATTTATCCACACAGACCATCCACACAATTTCACAAACATGGTTTTAAATTTAACATTATTCAATGACATTTAACATATGGAACTGTTGTGGTAAAGTATCCAATACCAACATGGCTTGCCCCAAGTGTTTCTAGTGCTGCTAAGGTTAGGCATCAACAAGAAATGAAAAAGTTCTGGTACTTCAAATTTTGATTTTAGCATTACATGATCTGTCTTGTAAGCTAAATCTATAGTCCCGTCATTTGGGATTAACACTTTCATTGTTCAGCACATCTTCTGATTTGATGACAACCATGTTTTCTAGTTAACAGAGCCAGGCAATTAAAGTCCAGAGAACATAGAGTTCAACATACCTCATTTTCTGCGCCCTCTTCATCTTTGTAACCAGTTTTAAGCAAAATATCATGTACAGCAGTAAGATCCATCCTGGCACAAGCCTTCCCAATTGGAGAAAGAATGGTTGGCAGAGTAACTGTATCTTTAGACAAGCCCATGAGAATGTAAGATGCAACCTAAACAGCACATGAAACAGTCAGAAAATGTAGACAAGAAAAACACAGTGCTGAATATTACTCAACAGAAGCTGAAAAACAATAAAAGCATCGAATTTTTGCAGCTTTAATTAAGATTACAATTTTTTCACCTCTTTCTGTTTTTGAAGTGGTGCAACTGCTGCGAGGAGAAACTTGGGATCAGGCCGATCCCTAGCCTCAGATTGAAGACATTTTGAAGCAAGTTCCACCAAATTAGTAGCATCATCGCTGGCATACTGCCCCTCCAACGATGAATCCATCAACATCAGAACATTTTTTCCCCTTATTATGTCTAGGGCCTGCAGATGTTACCATCCATTCAGCAAGGTTTATATTATGGAAATGGAATTGAATATGATTTTGTCGAACATGATGCATGTTGAGATTTTTTCACCCAATGGTCAACAAATATCAATTAGATTTATAATAATAATAATAATAATAATAATAATAATAATAATAATAATAAAGAACATATCGTAACAACCAAAAACTCAGAGATCCTCCAGTTTTCAGAACTTGGCTAGAAAATAAAAACAGAAAATTAATTAAACAATATAAAAATTAACCAAGTGAAGTACATGAGAACACAGTGTGAATGGAACCATTTACCATGTTCTTATAGTCTCGATGATCTGCTTATCAGTTGCACCATACAATCAATAGAAAGAGACGAAATGCAAGGAAACACACAGAAGTATACAAGCAAAACCGGAACCACATGGAATGTACAGCAATCTGCATACATAAGCAAGTCTATAGCACATGCAGTGGCACCTCCACTCCTGTGATCATGCAACCTTAGATATGCAGCTCTAATTTACTAATTTCAAATGGATTACAGGAAAAAAAGGTATAGTAAATCCCAACATTCTTAAGTTTTTATTCAATGAGAGGCAACATACACGGCTAGGAGGAATGTGCTTTCCACTCAAAAGATCCAATAGAACAGTTCCATAACTGTAGATCACGCTCTCTGGAATGACTCTGCCTGCAGAGTACAACGCCAATCAAGTTTAGGGCACGTGGGTTCTAAAAAATCTCTATAAAATTAAGCATATCTACCATTGTAGTCAAATATGTCATGTCACTATCATGTATTAATTGCGTAGTGCAATACCACTAAGAAGATGCTGTATTTGCACATGTACCTTCGCTCACACAAGAAACTTATTTTTGAAATGAAAATCTGATTACTTTCCATTACTCCATTATTTCAAATATACAATAATTGAATTTTTTTTCATGAGTAATTTTCTCACAAATTGGCATGGCCTCTTGCAGCCATTTCTCAAATGATAATTTCCTGCCCTATGATCAGAGACCAGGGATCTTTGAATCTGAGCGATGGATTAAGACTCAATGTTGAATTTATATGCCATCTCACAAGCTAGTCAGAGTCATGAATATGATCTACACAGTCTCTTCTGATATGTTCCATTGCACACTGAACTGACTAAAAAACTTGAGTTACCAAAAAATGAATAGTACATAACCGTACTTATATAAAATTCTACATATCGTACTTATATAAAATTCTCGAATGATGAAATTAATAGTATATATGCTACAGTGAAAAGCCAGAAAAATACATTGTGTTTATTTGAAATCTTGTGATAAATTCTTCAAATCATCATCCAACTCTATACACATACCAATTGCCTTTAAATAAAACCTAGAGTACAAAAATTTGAATAGGTTAGGCACATGCTGTTTATCTTATAATTAGCTGCTGTAAAATAATGCTTTGAGTGTACAAGATAAAGTATAAACAACGTAGAAATTCCTGAACATGCAATGATATTAGTGAATTAGGCAAATTCTTCTCATTAAATTTCATTGAAATATCAAAAATGGTTATATTGTAAAATACACATATACCTGTCCGCAAGAACTCAGGTGGAGTGTAAGCCAAATTTGTACTGTAGCTTTTTCCATCTCTACTATTTTTCATAAGGCCAAAACTCGACAAACATGGGTCACCATCCTGAAAGGAGCCACAAATTAGATCTAACCAAACAAAGATTAAGAGAGTGGGCCATTTTTCTGAAAACAGCATCTAAGAAACAGTACATACAAGTGGTCGTATCAAGAGACCAGGGCACAAGCCACATTAATTCCACATTGTATGATGTTACCATACTCATAGTAATGAGTTGCATATATACCTCATCAAAAAGAATTCTGTATGCATTCAAATCGTGATAGATCTTCCGGTTCTCTGTATTACAATAATCAAGTGCTTGTGCAATGTAATGGGCAACTCTAACGCGCATTTCCCATGCCAGTGGCTGCTTGTCCCCTGTAAATAAATAAAAACAATTACAAAAAGCCATTAACATGAAAAAAGAAAGCACCCATTAAGATGAGAAATGAAAACAAACATCAAATACAAATACATAAAAACGTGAGCATATATCAACAGATAGATCAGCAGCAACTACAATATCTCCCAATATTCCTTAAGGCATTCTCAACAATATAATGGAAGGCCCACTAAAAACCACTTATTTACAGATACAAGCTGATATTCATAGTCTAAAACAGAACTTAACAAGAAAACAAAAGTAGGTAAGTAATGGATGCCTACCACTCTCAAATACAGTATCAGAATCTTGCCCTTAGGTAACAGAAGTACAAAGTAATGGAATTTGGGCATTTCATGGCATATTAAAACTTCTGATTCTTTTGAGTAGTAAATCTTGAAAATTCTGGATAAGGAATAATCTCAAAACAATAGCTTCGGCATACAAGCACAAATCAAATATAACAGCATGTTCAAAACATATCACAACCAAAATGTTTTATCCTCCATTGGCACTGGAGAGCCTATTGAGAAAATTCTTAAATGATCGCACAAATCAGTAATGAGGCAGTTTATTAGATGATCATACTCTTAAATTAAACACTAACGAACCTTCTCATTAGGCTCAAAACAACCATGATTTAGCAAGAAGAAACCGTGAAACATTTCTTAGAATGAAACTTAAATAAAGGGCATTGAATAGTACAGTGGAAGAGGTGCTTGGAAAGGGTATCATTGGGCATGTACTCCGCTACCAACAATCTTTCATCACCTTCATTACAGCAACCAATCAGATTTACCAGTCTCCTGTGCCTCAACTTCCCCACCCCTGCCGCTTCCACCTGACCAGCCAAGGAATTTCCATCGCAATCATACTCGATTATGAATTAGCCAGGAACCATAAACAGCATTTTGGATATGTTAAGAAAAACAAAAGACTATAAGAGAATTTTCAACCGAATTGGAAAAGAACTAGTGTGTTTGGTTTCTAAGAAAATGTAGGGCCTTTGACACTCCAGCTGGAGCATCCATCTCCAAAAGAAAAAGAAAAAAAAAACCCTTACTCGTCAATAACCCATTTGAATTTCTACTCCGCTTCTTTATTAGTCCAAACAACTACTTCATTACATAATCTAAATCCGACGAGGCTCTTAATTTTCAAATTAAAAGAAAAAAAGGCACAAGCTAAACCCACATTCCTATTCCTTATTCCAAATTACTATTGCTACTTGATTTTCTTTCTTCTCGTTTTGTCAACAACAGACAGAAAATGGAGACTCACCACAAACTGTTGAGCATCAGGCCATGCCAGTTTAGAGAACCTTTTAACAGCCACCAAATGATTGTTGTCAAGAATACCCCTATAAACAACATTAGGCGCTTTCTCACCACTCTCAGAGACGATAAAATCTGGGCAAAACCCATTTGTGGCCTTTCTTAGCTCGCTCAAACTATACTCTTTGAATGCTGGCACTTGTTGGACTTGACCACCCTCATCCCCATTTTCTTCAAAGAAAAAAGAAACAACAACCAAATCCCATCAATAATTTAAAAGTATGCACTAGAAAGAAAGAAGAAGAAAAAAAGGCAAATGCAAGCAACACTAGCTAATTAATAGAAAAAACAAATCATAAAAAAAGAAGAAAAAAACACATTAATGACAATGCTGGAGATACCAAACAGAAACGGAAAGAAAGAAAAGAAAACAACCCAGATAGAGAGAGGGGGGAGAGAGAGAGAGAGAGATAGAGAGAGAAACCTGAGTGAAGCTTAGAGAGGTCGTCGGGGGAGGGAAGGTGGATGGTTCGAGAATAAAAGCAACCCATTGGCCTTGTAATATTTCACATACAAAACAAAGAAGAAGAAGCAGCAGCAGCAGCAGCAGCAGCAGCAGCAGCAGCACAAGAGAGGGTGAAGAGGGTGGGAATTAATGATGCAGCTAGCTGGTTTTCTTTTCTTTAGTTTTTGGCAGAGGAGGGAGCCAGAGAGAGGGGCACTGAAAAAGGCAAGGCAGTGAGTGTAGAAGGACGTCAAAAGTAAATCTGTGAAGAGGGACAAGTACTAGATTTATTGAGTTATAGAGTACAGAGGAGAGAGGTGTGGTTGGTCCGGCCACCATGATGATGATAGTTACGTCATCACATACATCCACGTTAAAGGACACCTTTCACAAAACCAAAAAAGTTTTCTTTTCCGCTCCATTGATTGCAGTCAACATATCAAGACAGAGAGTCTTCGGGGTCCTTTTTCCCTTGGGCCAGAATCTAGGCTCGTATTGGTATTGATTTTGGATGTATGGTTGTGTTGTTTTTTTAAATGATATTTATTTAAAAATATATTAAAATAATATTTTTTTTATTTTTAAAAAATTATTTTTAATATTAGCGTATCAAAATGATATAAAAATACATAAAAAATATTAATTTAAAATAAATAAATAAAATTTAAATTTTTTCAAAACCGTTTTTAAAATGTAAAAACAAACAGGTGTGGCTTTAGTTGTTGTGGTTTAAAAAAACTAGTTTAAAATAATTAATTTTTATGGTTGGTTTTATAAAATAAGTATTTTTATTAAAATTTTGTTTCACACTGTTGTAGAATAAAAAGTAGTTTAAAAATATTTGGTTAAAACTGGTTTTAAAAATGATATTGATAATAAAATAACTAAAAAATACATGTAGTTTTGAATTATATTATTATGTATCAGATTATTAACACATCAAAAATACAACAATGTGATATTAAGGTTCTACTTTTATTGTCTCATTAAATTAGTTGCAATCTTATCACTAAATAATTCATTCGGCCTTTGGTATCCATAGCTTTGCGAACGTGGTATAATATCAGTTAAAAAATCATCGAAAATAAAATTGAGATGATGATCAAATTCTACAAATGTTATATTTTCCTGCAACTTCCTTCCTATGTAATTAAATATTGTAGTTGATGTCACTACAATTTGAACTTGTTGTATAAACAAGTGAACATGTTTTGCAAAATTTTCTATTTTTTCTACATTCTAAATGTACATTCTATCACATCGCGATACACAATGAATCAAAACTCGCCACTTAACAAAGAGGGTTTTAAGATTTATTAGGATAACAATTATAACACATGTTAACAACAAACTTAAATTTAAATATTAAAATTCATGTTGAGTTTGTACTATACTAAATATAAAAAGAATAATATTAATACTTTACATTTAAAAAGTGCTTGAATATAAAATAAAAATATATTATTTATGTTTTCTCTTTATTTAGAAAACCGTTAAAAAATTGTATTGAAAAATTATGGAATGTGTTTTCCAAACTCATTATAAAGGTATTTAGATAGAAAAATATTTTATTAAATATAATATTCCAATTTTTCCCTTTTATCCTTTAGTTTTACCAAAAAAAAGAAGAAAAAGAACAGCTCCTAAAAATCCGAAAAAACAAGATGTCAAATGCTTCTATTATATATTGTAGAGTTATTATAGGCAATAAGAAATGAAGAATTTTGCACAAGGCAACAATTAAATCCTAATTTTTTTTTTTTACCGTATGAGAATATCTATCTATGCTCCAGGAGTCCATTGGATCAAAGTTTTTTTTAGAGGTGATCATTTTCGGTTTGGCTCGGTTTTTTTTAAAAAAAATAACTAAACTGATTTTTTTTAAAAACTGAAACCGGTTCAAACCGACCGGTTTCGATTCGGTTCGGTTTTTAGAAAAAAAACTAGTTCAAACTGGTTTGGCTCGGTTTTGGCTCGGTTTTTTCCAGTTTGGTTCTCGGTTTGACTTAGTTTTTTTCCAGTTTGACTTGGTTTTTTTCGGTTCAGGTTCGGTTCGGTTTTTTCGGTTTTAGACTTATAAAACTGAAACCAAACTGAACTGGTCGGTTTTTTTAAAATTTTAATCAGTTTAATCAGTTTTTTTTCACGGTTTGGTTTTTTCAGCTATTTTTTTTTTAATTTTCTTGGTTTAATTGGATTTTCGATTTTTTTACTCGTTCTTAATTTTTTTTATAGAAAGAAAACTGAAAATATCATGAAGCCGTGAAAAAAATTATGGTACTTTTATAGATTAATTAGTAATACTCACAGCAAGAAAAGATAAAAGGGAGAAAATTAATTATTTCGAGTGAATGCAAAACAAATACTTGGAATACTTGTTGATGGCGCGTGTTAAGAAAAAAGTGTTTGGACTTTGGAGTATTACTCAAAAAGAGTGAAATAAAAGCCACTTTGTTTGTTTGGGTCAAAGCCCAAACAAGGTGAAATAAAAGGCCACTCTATTTACACAATGACTTAAACGGGGCAAAATTAAAATAAATGGTGGCTTTGACAGTTGTTTGAAAAGTATATTTTAATCTCTCATCTTTTTTATTTATTAGATGATTGGTTTTAATTTTTATAAATTTAATTTTGATATTAATTTTTTTTTATTTTTCTGTTTTTTTTATGGGAAGAGAAAGAAGAACTCGCTAGAATCCAGTATAAAGAACTTTATATCAAAGGATTCCTTACGCGGAGAATTCAAATCCAGTCTTGACCTGGCTACTTGTTGGTTGTCCAATTTAACGGAACAACTCCCTTATTGTCCGGTTTGACTGGATAATTTCTTGCTAATTGGTTTGATTAGACAGCTTGCTTGTTGTTCGGTTTTTTTCTTTTTTCTTTTAAAAGAAAGCTTCGAGCCTTTTGGCCCATCAACTTGTATATTCAGATGAATCATTATGTTCCTCAAATGAATGTTTAGTAGTAAATAGGTATTCAAATACGGATCGAAAGGAAGGCTAAAAAACTATATCATAAACATTACAATCCCCATCCAAAAATAAAAAAAACAAGAACGAAAAAAAAAATAAAGAAGAAGAAATGTTTGGGCATATATGATGTTTTTTTTATATTATTAACATGATTGTCCGGGTTAACTTGTATATATTTCGATTAATTTTACAGGTCTTGAAATTAATGACTATATAAATATTTAGTGTCCTAAGATTTATGAGATTTGAACAGATAATAATTTTTAAATAATAAATTTAAAATATAATTAGTTGAATTATACCCTCTCAATTTACATGATGTTTTGATAAGACGAACCATGTGTTGCTGAAATAACTATAAGGCACGCAAATTCGGATGGACATTTTGGCCAGAAGTTAATAGTTGATGACAAAATGGGATCATCTATAGTGGCAACGAAGTCATCTGCTTCGTCAACATTTCTAGGGCACTGGCTTGAAACCGTAGTTCTGATTGAAACATGTGTTGTTTGCATGATCAGCCGTAAACATCCAAAATGAAAGTAGAACCATACAAAAAGAGTGGTAGCTGTAAAGGAGACCAGAACAAGACAATGAAAGAAGGGGGGAAAGGCAGGGCTTTCTAGGGATGTGCTAACGAGCTTTTCTTATTGTCCTTTTTATATGCAGATAATGTTTCCATGGGAGATGTCTACGACCTCGAGCCCCTCTTCTTCTTCTTCACAGGTAAGCCCTTTCCCAAAGAAGTGCTAACAAGCCCAGAGAGTTTTAATTGGATCATTTTGATTGCTTGCACAATCTCACTCCCAGAAATATGAATTAATGTTCTTTTGTTTTCTTTATTCGATCCGAAATCTCAAAGCGTTATTTTTTTCTAAGTGAAACCAAGGAAACGAAGAGATAACCGAGCGCATCATCAATTAAAATAAATAAATAAATTATGTGGTCTAGCTAGAACATAAATCATATATTCATGATGGGATCACTCTCCCTTCTTCTCTTTGGCGTCTTCGCTTTTCTTGCGTTGTGTGTTTCATTAAAGAAGGAGAAGGAGGAGGAGGAAAGAAATCCCAATTGTGGATATACACTGACTGGAGAATTTTCTCGAACAATTTACATTATTTATTGAATAAATTAAAACTTATAATAAATTGAACAGCGAAAATTATATAAATGTTATATTTAATTACAATTGCATTGGACAAAGCAACTTCATTTTGGATTACACGATGCAGATAGCCCTTTCCATCCTAGTTGAAATACCTAATCCTAAAGCTTTCCCTCCTCCAGCGTACAGTATTGCTTAATTTCATCTGAAGAGTGATGCTAATTAAGATAAACAGCTCCATGAATCGGTAAAAAAAGAAAGCCGAACTCATCCATTATGTGGGAGTAACTCTCTTACATAACTAAGCTTAATTACTTTTCGGTTTCTTATGCTTTCGATGTCTATGTTCAGCTTGTGAAAAATGAAAACTTATCGTGATGTTACATCAATATTGAGCTCAAAAGAGCTAGCAAAAAACCCATTTCGTTGTTGGATTTGGAATTAAAAGATATATACTCACCGCGTAACCCTAACAATTGAAATTGCTCAAACCAAGGGTCTACAGACCTAGAAATGCAAGCTTCTCCCTAGAGCCATAGCTAGTTTCAGCATTTGAAACTACCAGTAGACTTGTAATAAAATGCCGGTAATAGTAATCTTATAAGCAGAAGTAGACGGTGATATATAGATTATCCACTTGTTAATTTCTTCCACGAATTCGTTGCGAAGAGTGTATTTCATCTGTGATCATTATGGTTGGAAAAATCCTCAAACTTGTAAATACTGAACCCATTCATGGTAGTTTCCTTCTGCGTTTTAGTGTTCACAGTTCATTCCACATGTTTGAGATCAGGCGTGAGACCTTGGTCTCAGAGTTATTAAAATGGATAATCACAAAAAAATCGTTTATTTGTTTTTCTCACTTTATCTCTGTTCATTTGTAAATTACATTATATATTTAGAAAACATTGCATCCTTAATTAAGCTGGTATGCAAAAAAAAAAACAAAAAAACATTTGATGATTTATAGGATTGATATTATATTTTATTTAATGATTAAAAAGTCCTTACAATATTAATATCACAATTTTTTCATTGTACTAAAAAAACCCTAGCTATTCAGACTATCCTGATTAAAAATTTAAGGGATATAATTAATTAGTTATTTATACACAATGACTTTCATGCATGTTAAAAATAATAGCATACAAAAACAAAAAAAAACATGTGATGATTTATAGAATTGCTATTATATTTTATTTAATAATTAAAAAGTCCTTACCATTATATTTTCCGTTCCTTTGGTGATTTGAAAATTAAGATTCAAGTTTTTGAACTTTATAAACCCAATTTTTAAGTCATTTTAACATGAAAACATATCAAAAACACCATAAAAATATTCATAAATCATTTATCAACATCAAAACACCTTAAAATCACTTTAAAAAAAATTGAAAATCAATCAAATAAAAAAAATCTAAATAGAATCCAATTTAATTTGTCAGGCATGTTTACAAGAAAAAATCACAATCATCAAACTTGTAACACCCCACCCCACTAGCAAGATATTGTCCGCTTTGGGCCTCCCAGTCCACCCAAATTCAGGGCTTCCACCCAGGTCTCCCTCACGGGTTTGTTCTTGGCAGCCACGCATGACCCCAAAACGCGTCTTACTAGTCAAGGTGAGTATGCATTTATAAGGCCCTGGCTCTGGACGCTCGCTTCCGATGTGGGATCTTACAATCCCCCCACCTTAAGACGAGCCGTCCTCGGCTCTGATACCAAATGTAACACCCCACCCCACTAGCAAGATATTGTCCGCTTTGGGCCTCCTAGTCCACCCAAATTCAGGGCTTCCACCCAGGTCCCGTTCACGGGTTTGTTCTTGGCAGCCACGCATGGCCCCAAAACACGTCTTACTAGTCAAGGTGAGCATGCACTTATAAGGCCCTGGCTCTGGACGCTTGCTTCCGATGTGGGATCTTACAAAACTCATCTTTTCTCTTCTTAAATTTAGGGACTGAAATGTTAAAAAAATAAATCTTTAAACCAAAAGTAAAATGACAAAAACTAAAATTGACAGTAGAATAATAATAAAAAAAGGTGGACTAAACATAATTTTTATTATGAACTTGAGATTCATCATGAGATTTTTTCTTATTTTATACTTTTATAATCTTTTCTCGATTTTTTTTATTTTCTTTAACAAATTTTAAAAAATTGATCATGGAATGCTATAATTAAAAAATGAAGTGAGGATGAAAATCAGCCCAAGTCATATTAATCAACAATTATAATGGTTTATGAATCAGCCCAAGTCAATGTACAATGATTAACTAATCAACAATTATAATGGTTTGTACAAATAACGAGATATATATTAAAACAAAACAAAGTTCTACTTTTTTTTTTGAATAGGATCACTGACATTTTATATTAAGATAATAGAAATAAAAGAAAAAAAGAAAAAAGAAATAAGTTGATTGTGGGATGACCTAACTGAACAGATAGCTCAGACATATTCTGATGTTTCTATGGCCATCTGAGTGGCCGAGGGAGGTCTTTGTCTTCCATTAGGAGCATTAAAAATAGGCTGAGCTGATGTTTCCTTTTATGGTCATGGCTGTATCCAGATTTGGATTTGCTGATGTCATCCAAAGGCACTCGCAATTTTAGTGGACAGAATCTGCTAATTTTGTAGACATGGAATGACTGCTCGTTTACCCCCCTCTTCTTTCTTTTTTTTTTTTTTTTATTTTTATTTTTTTATTTTACTCTAAAGTAAAACATTGCAAGAAAGCTTGTGATAATTAGAGTTTAAAAATTCAGCTAGCTATTTACTTTCTTAAATTAAAAAAATTAATTGTATAAAAACATTTATATATATATATATATATATATATATATAAATTTAACTGACTTTAATAATATCTTATATATAATAATTAACTAATATATAATTAGTAACTTTGAATATTTTAAAATTAACTAACCTAATTAATTTCCTTTAACTTTATTAGATCACAAAAAGAATTTATTCTTTAAGCAATTCATTTATTTAGTAGTTCTAGCTATATTAGCATGTGGATCTTAATTAAATTATTTAGTAGTTCTATTTACTAAATAAACCATGTAATATTTTGATTTTGATTTATATTCTTATGATATTTATGTGTTTTTTTCTAAAAAGAATTTATTAAAAAACATTAAATTTAAGTTATGTTTTTGATAATAATAATTTTAATTTAGGTAACTTTAGTAACAACATAACAGAATAATTCAACTTGTGGTGCGAAATTAACAAAAACACTACTAGCTAGCCTTCCTTGTATGTGGTTAGGTCTCGGTTTTATTAAGTGGTTCAGTTGTCCTTGATGATCGTGATCGCCTCCTGTTTCATATGACATAAACAATCCATCATTAAATGACAACAATTACCGAATTTCTGATCATGACAACTCCATTCATAATGCAATAATTATTGCTTAATTATGTTGCCTATGTACCATCACCGAATTAAGTGGGAGAAATATTTTTGATAATCTGCTGTGGGTATCTTTTTCCCTTAACTGTGTATTGATTGATGACCCCCGAAAATTGACTGGTTAAAGATTGGACTTGTTCTTGACATGACAGGTGAAATTGCACGTGGAGCAACTTTTCTTCTGATAAGCAGAAGAATTAGGCCTGAGAGGGCTCAGAACAACCCAGACGGGCGACAGAAGATACATCAGAGCCAAGATTTGGCAGAAAAAAACCAAAGATTGCAGTCATTGAGTACAGATAGAGGTTTATGATCTTATCCCCATGTCTTCAGGTTATTATCACACCCAACAAATGAGCTCATCAAGCCATGAACTTAATTTATATCCCAAAGACCTTTAATGATTTCAAAATCCCAGCAAAGTTCCCATGATGATTTCAAAATAACACATGGAGCTCTAAGAAGATTGCTTCTTTAGCTGGGGCACCACAGAGCCCGGGTAAACCATACACCCAATCAAAATCTTGAACTGTGCTTGTAAACATGGATGGTTAAAGTTGGTCGTTGGCCCCCTCATTCGAATTAATGCATGCATCATCAAGCTTGCTTCCACCAGGTGTGTATATTTCGATTAATTTGGTAACGATGTTGATGTTTTTATATATTCAACGAGTGGAATCCGACTTTGTTGATGAGGACTTTTGCATTCAATAATTAAGTTGTGAGAAAAGGTATCCTCGATTGGTGTGGATGCATATTATAAAATGCCTTCTTTATACAAAAAATGGAACAACTTTACAGTATGGAAAATGCAAGAATAGTGTATGCTTGCGTATGAAGATCCCATCGAACCTCATGGTAGATGGGTGATTGCACGAACAGAATGCGAGCAATTGCGTTTCATAATCACAATTAGTATTAATTACTGTAATGAACCATCAATTAGAATGGACTAATTTGACGTGAAGTTCGTGCCTCTTAGCTATCTTTTGTTTTCTATTATGGCACGTCTCGCTGGCTTTCGTATATTTCAATCTACGTTTAAAAATATTATCTTGGTATATAATTAACAACTGGGCACGCCAAGATTTGACCATTTCAATCTAGTAAATTGATAATAATGACATTCCTGGACTTGCTTTTCTATAGAACAAGCTTTTCTATTTGATCTTACCCATCATTTCACCTATATTTTACTTCTTGAATTCAAATTTTAAGGTAAATGGAATAATATATCAAACAACACAAGGACTAGGTTTTCTGGTTCAAAAAACTGGTTAGGTTTTCCGTTGAGCATACAAATTAAACAAGGAAAAAAGAGAGGCACAGTCATGCCTAGATTACGATCGAGCTCTTGTCCTTATTGTTTCTTTATGCAATGCCTCGGTTTCCCACGGATCAAATTCTCTTTTTTGGTTTGGAGGTGTGTTAATCATGCTTAACAGTTGTATTCCTTAATACATACCAAGCCTTTTATCTTTATAAACTTGTGTATAAAAGTAGCTGACTCGGACTTCTTTTGGAGTTCATCAGGATTTTCGGAAAGATAAAGAAAAATGAAGTTAAAAATCATATATTTGCTGAAATGCCTCAACCAATAGATCCATATCCATACAGGATGCTGCTATATATTGCCACTCCTCTTGTTACCGGTGATAATCCTACTAATTTCTTTAATTTGCAAGTTGATAAAGTTTTTTGTTTTCTTCTTCTTTAATTTGAAATGCTAGTATTACCTTTTATAATTGATTTAATATATACCCGATTCTAATTATTGAAGTCATCGAACCCTGAAATCTTAAAAAACAAAAATAACATCAAATACTCCACCGCTAGATTATGAACTATTTATTTAATGTAATATCCAAGGTATTTTTTCCAACAAATTTCTTGGCTTATATTCGGTAAAATATATGTTTTTTCAAAATAAAATGAAATTAATACATAATAAAAAATATTATACATCGAAAAAGTATATTTCAAACAATAATTCCTCTCGAGCATTTACTTCTTCATATTTGAAAAATGGAGCATTGAGAAATAATATAGCAATGCTTTATTTATATACCCCAATCGAAGTGGTAATTAATTTTACTAATAATACAATTTTTTCTTTAATTAATAGTCGAAGATTGTTATTTTAAGATTATTATATCTTGTTGTATATATTTTGTTAAATATATATGAAGCATGTTTTTTATTGCGTAATATTACATGGTATCTCATATAAATAAAGAAAATTGAGCATTAAGTTGAACAAATGTCTTGTAAGCTATGGATATATATTAAATAAATAAATGAGGTATTGATTTCAACAAATAGCTTGTAATAGCGGTGGAGTATTTGATATTACTGTTGTGTTTTGAAGGATAATAGTTGGACTCTCATAATTACTATATGTATTATATATATTATTTATAAAGGATAATAGATGAAAGAAAAATGATAACTTTATCATATATAAAGAAGTTAATGAAGGTGCAATAATTAGCAACCAGAGGAGCACCCCTCCGTCCACGTGTAGCTGTATGCATGGTACACATGGACTTGTTAAGGCCCGACTAGTTCATCTCATGAATTAAAATAGGATTGGGAGTGGTAAGAGAGTTTATTTTTACGCTAAGCACTTCGGATATTGAATTAATTTTGAACCATATATGCACATGGAGGACATATTTTATAAAAGCAACTTTACACCTGAAAAAAATCGACACTTACAATTCGCAAAATTGATGAACTTGGCATTTACGTGCTCTTGTTTTTTGAACAAACATTACAAAGTTTACTAAGTGATGAATTCATGAAAAAGTTTCACAAAAAAATTAGATTTTTTATGGCTGGGTTGATAGATAGTTTGATTAGACTAACCACTGGTTGATAGGCTTGGCTGGTAGCTATATGATTTGCGTTAAAGAAATAAGTCCTCTAAGAAACAGAAGATTCTCTGATATTTAAGACAATAAATGTGTTAAGAGGAAAAAACATAAAGAAAGAGGAAAAAATAAAATGAAAGTTAGGTAATGTGTATCTACATGTGCTGGCCATAAAAATTCAATGATGTAGCTCTAGTTCTTATGGTTATGAATGCCTTGTATGGCTATAATGGTCCAGGGTTGTAGGCTTAGTTATTCTCTTGATTGTTTGGTGACTGGGTGTATTTATACACCAAAACCCTGAAACTTTTTAATAGAGAAGGAAATCAAATCATTGGTATAGAAATATATATTCAACCTTGCTTGTGGAGTTGGTTATCATGGGAAGAAAAATGGTGTTTTATTAGTGCTATCAATGCTTTTTGTATATGAAGAACCATTGGCTAGCCATGGTTGCTTGTTGGTTGATGTGTCATGCTATAATTATTATGTCATGTGCTCTTCTGGCGTAGAAAACGATATCTGCCATGCATATAAAGTAGCGTGATCATAGAAAAAAAATATGTGCATGAAAAGTTTGTGTGTAGCTTTTATGAACTTGAAAAATTCATAAAAAAGAGTGTCATACAAGTTAGACAAATTGGGTCAACACTAGGTTTAGGGTGGAGTTTTGGGATGAAATTCCAACCATTTAGGCTAGCCCAAAGGCTATAAAAATATATATTTTTATTTTTTTCGTGCATAATTGTTTTTCCTCTCATGTCTTTTAAACAAAAGTGTTTGAAAGACTATGACAATAAAAAATAGGGAGAAAAATAGTTAGTGTATAAATATTACCTTTTGTTATCGTGGCTAGGCCTATATATGGCTTTTGTTAATGTTTCCTTTAAAAAAATTTCATGTAAATTTGTGTCAATGTTTTTGCAAAAAAGAAGAGATTTTAATTTTCTTTTTTGTTAAAAAATAATCTTCAAGAAATAAGTATGGAAGTACATATATAATATAGTTTGTATATGTATTTAGGGACACATGAGTAGTCATAGAGACAAGAGAATGATCCAATATTGAAGTTACTTGTTCCATCACCTTTACAATGAAATGATCATTTAAAGAATCATTGTTTCAATGAAGTCAACTTCATGATCATTTTGAATGGATGCACATACTAAATGCTTGATGAAGAAAGTTTAAGGTTAAATGAATAATCTTTAATTTGAGTTATCAGTTTCTAATTAATATATAAGATCAATTAAGAAAAATTTTGGTGGAAAGAGAATAACGAGGCATTTGTCAGGAAAGTGTGGAAAAACCACAGTATAACTAGGTGAGTTTAAATCAATTAATGTTATATTATTGTAAACTTTATTCTTTTATTTCCTTAGCTAATTTCTGTTTAATAAATTCTTATATCAGGTTATGTGTTTTTTGTTATGATGCCCATAAACAAGCAATTAAAAGGCCGAGTTAGATGATATAAAGAAATGAAAAAGCTATAAATCGAGGCATGTCACCAAGCATAATTGGGCTTTGTATCAACAATTTATGGTTTTAGAAAGTTTTACAAAGCGTTCATGATCCGATATACAAAATAAAAGTAAAGAAACATATAGTTCGATGAGCAAGCATATCAGATGAGCAATTTCATTTCTCAATCATGCAAAACACCTAGTAAGAGCTTGTTGTTATATGTTTTATTATTTTTCTTGAAGTTTTAATTACATGTTTATTTGTGAGACTTTTAACAAAATATTTAATTTGCATGAAAAACAGCTTGGGGGAGAATCAATTTCAATTGAGTTATATGATAAAACATACAAAGAATGAGGTGTCAAAGAATCATCTCAACCCAATAGCTTAAGCTATTAGGTGAGGTCCCAGGATATGATCTATATTATTCTCTAACACACCCCCTCAAGTGAAAGCCCTTTGGGCTTGAAACTTGCACAAAACCACATTACCTTATGATTAATTTTTATCAAATAAATGGGGATGGTGAGATTTGAACTCGTGACCACTTGGTCATCAAGACTCTGATACCATGTCAAAGAACCATCTCAACCTAAAAGTTTAAGCTTTTTAGGTAAGGTCCCAATATATGATTTATATTATTTTCTAACATGAGGATATGGGAAATGGAGAAAGAAATTATTGATACAAAAGCAAAAGTGTTCGTTGTAAGTTTTTTTTAATAGTTATCATTGATTTAAGATTGTTTATTTGAATAAAAAATATGAAATATAATTGAATTTAGGAATTTGACCTTTTGTTTTTGTTTTATAAGAGACATATAACCCCAACATGGTTGCAAAATTTGGTAAAGACACTTACACTCATCCTCTTCGTGATCCTTAAGTGTGGTTGGAGAATTTTGCAAGTGACGGACCCGATAGAAATTAAGTTTATGGTTTGCTTATGATATCAACTCGGGAATTGATGGTGAGTCATACTAGTTCACATCCTGACCCAAGCATTACATCACAAGACTTTGATGAGATTGTCCAGAAAAGAATTCATTAACAAATGGTTCTTGAAATGCAAAATATGAGAGCATAAGTCCTACAAAAAAATAAAATGTATTGGGCTCAACTAAGTGCACCTATTAACGTACCTTTTTCTCCTCATCCACCTCCGATTTGATGTATTAGATATATGTACTTCACATTGTTAATTTGATTATATTTTAATTGAATTTTAATGGTTTCAGCTGGAATTTTGATGTATTGTTTATATCTATTTTTGTTTTGAAAATGTTTATTTACAAAATTATATTTATCTTGTTGTGTTATTGTGTTATTTTATTGTTTTTTAAGTGCTATTTATGTATTTCCACCTTCATTCAATAGTAAGTTCAAAATTAAAGATTTACAATTTATGATGTTTCTTTACCTACAAACAATAACAAATAACCCTTACAAGCATGGATTGCAAACTAGTTAATACTAGTTGAGCTACATTTTATTATCAATATACTTTCAATATGTATTCATCTAATTAGGTTGTTATTTTATAATTATATCTTCTTATTTACTACATATTTTCGTGGTTATGTATTTTTTTATCTTTAATTTAAATGCTCTATATATGACACCAAAAAGAAATATAAAAATCACATCTGCCTTCCGTTTTATATAAGGATAAATTTTTTTCCATTATTAAATCTTATTTTCTATTTTAAGAAAGAAAATCATATTTAATCTTGGATTTAATAACTAGTTAATTACTTATAAAAGAATTAATACATATATCAAACACCTAGTCATATAAAAAATAACTTTTTCATCCATCAAATATAAAATTATTTAATTACCATAAAAAAATGAAATTTATTCATATATGAAAATACCTTTTCTTTTTTATTTTAGGTGAATTATGGCAACAGTCATTCAAGCAATTTGTAGTTCATCATACTAAAGGGTACATGCTAGATGATAAAGTAATTTATTTTATGTTATCATTTTCTACTCTTCAACCAAAATTATTTAATCCCTTGTTTTTCAATTCAATTATTTCTCTAAAAAACAAATGCAACCATGTGCAAATTTGAACTTAAAATAGTTTAATTGTGAAAACAAATCAAGAATCAAATTAATTTTTTTTTAAATTATTATTTCAATCAATGGATAGTAATTTGTGAGAGAATAAAAAAAAAAAAGTACTACAATAGTTTCTACGGTTTAGTGTTTTGTATAATTAATATTAATATAAAAAGGTGCTTGTGATTATCCCTAATAAATCTAGATAAGGTACAAGCAATGGATAAAATGGAAAAAAAGAAAGGAGGAAGAGAGATAATATATCATTGGAAAAAGAGAAAAAAACATAAATAATTTGTTCAGTACTGGAGCATTACTTCAGAAAAAAATACAAACAATTTGCTCAATAAATGGAGTATTTTTTAAAAGAAAAAAACATTAAAAAAGAAATTTGTATTTAAATAAAATATTTTTATAAATTGAAAAAAAAACATTCTCTGTGACAAGGCTCGAGGAAAAAGACGGATCATTTTCTGACTTCAAACAAATTGCATATTACATAAAGTTATAAACTATTAATTTCGATGATTTGACCCCTTTGGCTTTGGGTGACTCCTCCTTTTGTCCTCCAAAATCTACACCGTTCGTACTACCCGCTCGCTCTCTATTTATACACCCTTTCCTCTTCTCTCTCAGTCCCAACTTCCCTCTCTTCTTTATAGAAAAACACCTCCTTCTTTTCCCATCAAGCATCATAACAGAAGATCTCTCTCTTTTCAAGATAATTAATGGCTTGTTTGCAGGTGTGTAAGGAGGTTAGTCGAAAGCTTCTAGCTATTTTCTTCTCCTCGTAAATCTTCTTTGATAAGCTCCCCTTGAGAGGTCTTGGCCACACAGAATATTAAAGGATGATCTTAAAATCTTTTCTCTTCTCCTTTTTTACATTTGTTGGCTAGCTTAAAAAATGGGGATCGCCATTTTTATTGTATTTTTTGTAAATGGTCGCTAGCTTATTAGTACGTGGTTTAATTAATCCGATGCATAACATAAAGCATAGACATTACATTAATGTTGAGTGGTTAATTATGATTAAAATTTATTTAATTTACTAGTATTTCTTCTAGTTTGAAGATGAATTCAGTAGCTGTATAACAATGAGGTGAAAAATGTTCATACGCAGGATAAGTTCAAAGAGGGAGAAGGAGAATGCACTTTTGATGGAACAGTTGATTGGCATGGTCGTCCTGCTATCAAAGCCAAATCTGGACAGTGGGCTGCTGGAATCATTATACTCTGTAAGCACAAATTCTAACTAACACCGTCTAGTATAAGATCATTAAATATGACCAAGAATAGTACTATCTCGAGATGAATCTTGCTTTATAGATTACTTTACGAGTTTGTTTATTTTTATGTTTTAAAAATATTTTTTAATTTTTTTTAGTTCAAATTAATTTTTTTTTAATATTTTAAAATTATTTTAATGTATTAGTATCAAAAAAAATTTTTAAAAATATTATTTGATACATTTCTAAACAAACAATACTTTAAAAAATAATTACAAGCACAATATCTAATAATCTGTCATTTCTTGCAAGAAAACAATATGTGCCCAAAATGCAAACTCCTGGTATTATGGGTGAATTTTGGGATGTATATTGTCATAACATCCCTTGTTCTATCCTATATTTATTGCTTACTCGCAACGCACTAGGGAATATGTCCAATGATCCATCCACACAAAACACATATAGCATACGTGTGTGTAAGTATTATGTCCATGTTTATATATTTTCGATGAAATTGTTCTTGCAAAATAAATTTATCACCAAATATTTTGGGAAAAAAGAAGAGAGATGGGTTGTTATGATAAGTAAATGCTCCTCTCTTCT
This sequence comes from Populus trichocarpa, assembly GCF_000002775.5. Classification (NCBI taxonomy): domain Eukaryota; kingdom Viridiplantae; phylum Streptophyta; class Magnoliopsida; order Malpighiales; family Salicaceae; genus Populus; species Populus trichocarpa. Next base: position 11,554,528 of record NC_037287.2, on the reverse strand, counting down.
TTCTTCTTTACTAGTAGCAGTATACACTTCCAATCTTGGAATAGATGAGAAAATTAAGGTAGCTAAATTAATGAACGGGGTAAGAATCATGAGAATTGAAAACAAAAACAAGTGTTAAAACTCTCATTAATGCCGGCCGGGCTTCGGCACAGCCAATGAATAAATGGAAGCCACAGAACATATCTTAGAGAAGATAGATCAAACAAGAAGAACCCCCTCGAGTTCTAGACAGGAATAAAGACAGGAAGACATGGAACTGATCTTTTCTTGGTTTTCCACTAAGCCACCAACTTCCATTACTACTGGAGAGAGGGGGAGGAAACCATGCATTAAGATTCATCCGGCACGTAAATATGTGTAGTTCTCTGCATGGTCTGGGTTTCAGCCACGTGCCTAAGAAAATCTAATTGAATACGATAACATTTTTCCTTTAATTTTATTTTGGCAAGATAAGTGCTTTTGTGTCTATATTTCACTGGTGTATATAAAAAAAGAAGAAGATAATTATAGTATTTATTATTATATTAAGAGATAGAGATATATAAAAGAAAAATAGAAATATAAGAGAAGAGTTATTATATTTTTTAGTGGTATTGAAATAACTTTCTATTTTATTTTGTTTATCTCTTTCAATAATTATAAATTGAGAATCATAAAAAAAAAAAATCTTTTACCTTTCACTAGATTAAACGTGTCACATGCATATGCTTGTATTATCATAAACAACAGATCGAGTTCTGTTGTTTATCACACCTGCTTAAGTTATACGGCCATAAATCTCAAAAAACAATATTAGCCGGATCGATCATAGTTTGTTTAGGTCGGCGGCGGAAATCCTTGTCATCATCTTAATCAAAAGGTACTCATTTTTTTCATCTACAGAGATTATATATATATAATTAATATACAGTACTCAACAAGTAAAAAAAAATGATTGAAAGGAAGAGATAAAGCTAGGGGCAAGTTCCTTTTCCTCTGGCCTTTACACCCATAAAAGTTAGAACTCCCACTAGTTGGCCAACCATTGGCATTAAAATTCAGTGGTGGTGGAAGAAGAAAGAAAGAAGCTTTTGAGTAAGGCCAGTTAGATACGAAATTATTGCGTCTCAGCTTTTTTTTTTTTTTTTTTTATAATCATCGAGAGTTGCGTCTCAGCTTATTAATGTGCTTGACATTAATTTGGTGGTGCTCTTGGCCACTCTTTTATATAAAGTAGTATAAAAATATCAAATTCTAACGTACTTGTCATGTTGCTAAATATGAGCTTGATCCCCAGCACATGAACAGTGAAAGAGGTGTGTAAGTATCATGGTTGGCCAGGCCAGGCAATTTGTTCAAACGATTGTTAACGTTAAATTCAGTGGAAAGAAGAGCACATGACAATATACTGTTGATGGGACGTTTTGATCTTCAAAATTGATTATTCTAGGCACGTAATTTGTTTCTAGGTGTACAACCCCTTTCATCACCTTGGTGAGATATAGTTGGGGTCTTTCTTTTACCTTCTGAAGAAATATTGGAAATGATGAAATATAAAAACATGCTATGTGAGCATAAGCTTATTAATTCTTTCGTAACATAATCAAAGAACTTCAGTTCATCCTAACCCTCTGGGGAATTCGGACAGTAGTAAATGTCAACAATCCATCTAGCCACTTTACAAATGTATGCCTGGTGATGTTACTGATGATTAATCAATTAAAATTGCCATTAATTGTAGCAAACGCTTGAAAAAATCTTGTACTGAGTTATCTGCAAGTTTAGAATTCCCTACAAATAAAGCCTCTAAACGTGAACTGTGTGTTTTGTTCTGTTCAATAAATTCCAGTGAACCAGGGCCTGGCAACACTTGCATTCTTTGGTGTTGGTGTGAACTTAGTTCTGTTCCTGACAAGGGTTTTGCAACAAAGCAACGCCGATGCTGCTAATAACGTTAGCAAATGGACCGGAACGGTCTACATCTTCTCTCTTGTCGGTGCTTTCCTTAGTGATTCCTACTGGGGAAGATACAAGACTTGTGCAGTTTTTCAGGTCATCTTTGTCATAGTAAGTTACTTTGACCCTGAACCTTTTCTATACATTTTGCATTAAAAGTGTAACTTTCATATTTCACCTCAAAAAATACAGGAAGATTTCGTTCAGCAAGCAGATCCAGGTGCTGCAATTTAATTGCATGCATTTATGCTAAATATTGCTGCTTCTGTTTTGTATGGCAGGGTCTGGTAATCCTATCACTCGCATCCCACCTATTTTTAATCAGACCAAAAGGATGTGGAGATGAGCTGACTCCATGTGGATCCCATTCAAGCATGGAAGTTTCATTGTTTTACCTCTCCATTTACCTCATTGCTCTAGGAAATGGAGGGTATCAACCTAACATTGCTACATTTGGGGCCGATCAGTTTGATGAAGACGACCCTAGGGAAGGATATTCAAAGGTTGCATTTTTCAGCTATTTCTACCTCGCCCTGAACCTTGGTTCCCTCTTTTCCAACACCATATTGGGGTATTTTGAGGATGAAGGGATGTGGGCACTAGGATTCTGGATGTCTGCAGGTTCTGCCTTTGCAGCACTGGTATTGTTTCTAGGAGGAACAGCTAGATACCGGCACTTTAAACCAAGTGGTAACCCTCTCTCCAGGTTCGGCCAAGTTATCATAGCCGCGATGAAGAAATGTAGGGTCGAGATGCCACCAGATGGAGAGGAGGAGCTGTACGATGTGGATAGAAAAGATTGCTCCATGAATGGCAACAGAAAGATTCTCCACACTGACGGATTCAAGTAAGTAATGAGAGAACGGTCACAGACTCATAAAACTTGATTTATCCGAAGTACACAGAATTGATAATCCTTGACTAAATTCAGCATCCGTTATGTCTAGGAAGCCATATTATCCAGTTCATCATTCGAAAAAACTGGGTTTCGTAGATTCCATGAATCAAGCATTGCAAGTTCCTTTTGATCTATAACAATGCTAACTGTTCATCTATGTATTTTAGGTTCTTAGATAGAGCAGCTTTCATCTCTTCAAGAGATATTGATGATCAAAAGCGGGGCTGTCGCAACCCATGGCGTCTCTGCCCAATTACACAAGTAGAAGAAGTTAAATGCATACTGAGACTACTCCCAATTTGGCTCTGCACCATAATCTATTCAGTGGTTTTCACACAGATGGCCTCTCTGTTTGTGGAACAAGGTGCTGCAATGAAAACAACCATTTCAAACTTCAAAATCCCTCCTGCCAGCATGTCTACCTTCGATATTCTCAGTGTTGCATTTTTTATTTTCCTATATCGGCGAGTTCTTGATCCACTTGTGAGCAGTTTTAAACAGACAAGCTCAAAAGGACTAACTGAACTTCAAAGAATGGGTGTTGGCCTTGTGATCGCGATAATGGCAATGGTTTCGGCTGGGCTTGTGGAGTGTTATAGACTCAAGTATGCAAGAAAAGATTGCAAACATTGTGAAGGCTCAAGCTCCTTGAGCATCTTCTGGCAAGCTCCTCAGTATGCACTCATTGGAGCTTCTGAAGTTTTCATGTATGTTGGTCAACTGGAGTTCTTTAATGCACAAACACCCGATGGATTAAAGAGCTTTGGGAGTGCACTTTGCATGACTTCTATCTCGCTAGGGAATTATGTGAGTAGCTTGCTTGTGACTATGGTTGTGAAGATCTCAACTGAGGATCATATGCCCGGATGGATCCCAGGAAATCTGAACACAGGTCACCTTGACAGGTTTTACTTCCTCTTAGCAGGCTTGACGACTATAGACTTAGTTGTGTATATGGCATGTGCTAGGTGGTACAAGAGTATCAAGCTGGAAAAGAAATGCGAGGAGAATGATCATGAAGAGAACTTCAGAGTCTGATGTACACGATGAGATTTCCACCAGAAAAATGTTAATGATTATGGTACCAGCATATATAAATAAGAGGGAGAGATTGGGGGTGATGGATAACAATTTGCAGAAACTTTCGGATAAACAAAAAGCCGTGCTGTGGGAGAGTACATATAACCTATTCGCTGAACTCCCATAACACCTATTTCTCTCGGTTACTGCAACACCTTAACTCCCCCGTTCACTCTGTTTCTGAAGTTAGGTTAAGTAGAAATTAAGGAGTTCAATGAGGCTGGGCAGCTTTTGGTTCAATTTGCCTCATTATCATTTGTTGATCCTGTTGCTAACCATGGAATTACCTTCTAGAATGAATTCCTACAATCTATGAAGCTGCCATGTTTGACAATAATACAAGTGTATCTTCCCTCCAAGTTTTCACTTCATGATCTCTGGACTACAATGCTAAACTTCCAGGGGGCTGGGGCTGACAAGACAATGGAAGTCCTAGTTCCCCAATATACCTAAAGCAATTTTCTCATGATCATGCAAGCATTAATTCTATAATTATAAAAAACAATAGACTTAGACTTCAGTATAGGATCATTGTGAAGCTAACCAAGACAAACACATTAGAAACAGCTCAATAAAACTAAAGTTGTAAAAGTTGCAGGTGAGATGTTATAAAATCTTATCTTGATGGCAATATAAACAAGCACTCATATTATTAAGAATAATAATTCTTTGTTAGGCAGTCCACCCTATAAATCTAATCCTTCCAACCTTTATAAAGAAGACCAGGGCAAATGAGTCGATAATAAAATGTTTAGGATAAGTTTCAGAAAACTCTCTGGTTGAGTTACCTAAAAAGATAAGTATAATGTTAAAAGAGTTTTGTGTAATAAGTTTTTCTAAACTACCTGATTTGTTACTTCTCATATTTGATATTTAATACTTCATAGGTTTTGAGCATCATGTTGAACTTCTTGATCCCTTGCCTTTTATACCCTTATATATGATAAGGAAGATGAAGATAATTCTAAATTTTTAGGTTGTGTCCAATCCATATCTACTCAAGTTTCGAATAGTATTTTTTACACTCATCACCCTTAGTCATTTAGTGTTCAAGTTTTCAAACCTAAGAAGCCTATAGGCTTTTTTTCCTATGTCTTCTCATGTTAGGTTGTTTGAGTTATCTGAAGCTTTTTCATGTAGAGTTCATAGCTTGTATGTTAAAATTATAAAACAAATTCAAGCAAATAATAAACAATATAAATTTCAAGCTGATTTATATAAGTATCATAATGCATTTAATATTGAGGATTATTTTATGATACAGATTATACCTAAAGAGTATTCTTTAAAAATCACTAAAAGATTTTAAACAAGTAGTTAGGTCATTAAACTACCACCAGACTCTGATATTAGATCTATTTTTAACATGAAGGACCTAGTTATGTATAAAAGACAACAACATATTCTTGATAATTCTTTTGAAACCCCTTTCTTATTATCCTTATCATTGGCACAAAATAAACATATTAATACTACTTTAAATACACAAGTTATTTTTACTAGTGATGGTAAAGTTCAACGAATCCTAATTCATGAGCTAGCTAACCAGATTTAAACTCCACTTGAATTATAAAAGAGACATTATAGTGGCTTGATTTTGATCTTTAGGAGTCTTATCATAGCCGTTTGGAGCTATAATCAACAGAGTTAAGTTTTTCCAACTCTGAGAGAGTTAATAGGGACACTAGACCCAAGTCACAGTTCACGCATGCTTATAATCTTCAGTGATGGAGGGTAGCCCAATCAATGTTTATTGATTAGGATATTGAGCTTTAGTTTATGCTATCATGTTTAATTTATTTAAAATTTTATTTAAGTTTTATTAGTAGGTTTGATGTTATTCTATTTTGGATTTCAATATATTTTTAGTATATCTTGGGCCTAAAGGCTACTTGTTCTAGGGTTTTATTATTTAAACATAGTTTTTTGACATTATGATTAAATTATGATGAATTGTTACAAGCTTTTGGTTTTTCAACCCTCATTTTTCCTCTTTTTTTCAACTCTATTCTTTCTCTTCTTCAATTAATTTCTTCTAAATTCTAAGTTTTTCTTCTTCTTTTATTTTACTTCTCTTAAATCTTTATTTGTCCCCCGCCATATTCTCTCTTATCTTAGAGTTTCATCAACTATGGAAGGAACTTTTAGTAAGGAGTAAAAATAAATAAACTAGCTTTTATTTATATTCTCACAAATATTGCTAAAGATTAAGTCATGAAAAAACTCATACAGATTGGGCTTTCCACAACTATAATCTTGGGCTGGAGAAGAAACTAGATCATTGGTAATTAGTTTTTCTACAAAACAAGTCTCATATCAGGATAAGAGACCCTCTTATGCTTAAGGTATAAAATATATAATGAGTTGAATATGTGTGAAGAGAGAGTGTATGGAGCTGAGAGAGTGGTGTATGGTGTAGCTTGAGTGAGTCTGTCTTAGCCTCCCTTCTTACTTGGTAACCTATGGTACTTATAGATATCAGAGGTCATGTAAGTTTAATTGGTGGGAAGAAAAAAATGATAGGAAATATTTTTTTTTTTAGAAAACTAAGTCATTGCTATGTTTTTCATTGGTAGATAAGTTGATGCTTGGAAATAAGTCATTGATGGTAAAAGTGGCAAGCAAGAAAAGTTAGTACAGAGTCTGGTAAAACCATACTTAGAAATAACAACCGGTGGAAAGATTGGCCAGAGAAACTTTGAAAGAGGTTTATTGGCGAGAAAGGATGAGAAAGGATGGCATAGGTGCCGAGTTTAATTGGGCCAATGTTGAAAAGAGTTCAATTAGGTTTAGAGAGGAGAGGGTTTGGTTGGGAGATGAGAGAATTAGGTTAGGCCAAAAGAAGAGGGTTTGATTGGACTTGGCTTAGCCTAGAGAGGGTTCGGCTAGTTCCTTGGAGGGTTCGACTACTTTCTTAAAGGGTTTGGCCAAAAGGAAGGAGAGATTCGGTTGGATTGTTGACTAGATGTTGGGTTGGATAACTCAGTATTGATTTAGATAGGTTCAATTAATGACCGGATATTGGGCTGGTTCGACCGCATGCTGGGCTGATAAGACTGAAAGTGAGGTTGAATATTTCCATTTTTCTTTTAGATTAAACAAACACCTTGGGATAAAGCTCTACATGCCCTACGTTACCACGCACACCGGCTAGTGGGTGTCTCCTTGGAGACACTCTTAACTATCCACTGACATGAACACGTTGATGCCCCCAAAGAATGGCACCATTGAAATCCAATGGTCACAGAGACCGAAGCTGAGATTGCCGCGTCCTAATCGTGGAAGGTCAAGACAACAGTGCAGAATGATCATGAATTTCCACTCCGGGATCAGACTATAATTTATTCTTCCAGTATGATGGTCTCAAGTCCCAACCACCACCACAATATTTCCCCTGCTTTCAACTATGAGCCAAGAACAACTCAGAACAAAAACAACGTATCTGTACCGGATTTATCAACCATGTGTTGGGCAGCCAAAAAAGCGCTAAGAACATTTCAACATACCCGAAGAAATCATTGCAAGATTTTATCGGATGCCGTCATAATCAGTAAATAATTTTCTTTCTACATGAACATATTTGCAACAAAATTAGCCTTTGTGGTATTCAAACTCATTAGGATTTTTTTGAGTTCATACTTGGAACAGCAAATTACTATTACTAGTAATTAGACAAAAATAAAAACAAATTTCAAGATAAATATGAGCTGCTCAAACAAAAACCCTTTACTGGTACGAAGTTAGGCCTGGACCTTGCGAACTTGAATATGATGAGTAGATTCTCGACGCCATATAGGTTGCGCTCCACTCTGGACAAGGGTAACATTCTGTCCTTCCATCAACAGACCCTTACTCTAAAGCATGGAAAATACTTAAAAATATTAGTTTCAGGAGATGCTCATCCAAGTGTAGAAACTAGATAGATGGAGGAATCACCAACCAATAATAGCTTGAGTGCTCGGGCAAAGGTCTCCTCTGCGTCGTCTGAAAACTGCATGTATATTGGCATGGCACCCTGATAAAGTGCCAGCCTCTGCTTTATCCTTTCTCTGCCAAGCATAGAGAATGTTGTGAATATTAAGAAATGAAGACTTTATCCTAATTTACACTACACCATCAAGACAGTAACTAAAAGAATTCAACACACAGATAATATAAAAGTATGCACGAAAGCTAAAAGTTAGCACAGAGCATGAAATAGTGGTGAATAACGATATTCTAATCATAAGTGCATATCATCAACAAGGCCATTTAACATCTTTAGCATGATGGCAGAAAGACAGGAAATGTATTGGCATCAAAGAAATGTTCTCTTCCACGAGAAAGATAACTAGTATAAACAAATTGAAGAATGTACAGTGGTTATTGAAAACCAAATAAACAAATTATTGAAAGCTATTATACCAAACAGAAGGATGCACAGTATCACACCACTATAAACAAGTTACCAATTTTAGTGTGACTAATCTTCTATCTAATACTTTCACCATAAAGCATTCATTGTTAAAATATTTGGAAACATGCACGTGTAGCATTTCAAGCTTTCTAACTCGGTTAAAGCTTTGAACAACATTGTATTTGAAAGGACCTTTATTCAATTTACAGTCTCAAGTAATTTAAAAAGCAAAAACTACTGAATTTGTAGAGCTTTTGGAACTCACTCATTTGTGAAGGCAAATATTGTTGAGGCAGGCCGATAATGGCTTAAAAGTATAGCCATGGACCCTGTTCTTGTGAAGACAATGATAGGTGTATTGAGAGTGTTAGCCATAATTGTGGCATGGAAAGCAAACATTTCACCCATATGGCTCTGCCAAAAAAAAAGTGTATCCATAAGGTATTCAGGCAATGAAAGCATGAAGAGAGTTGGAAACTAGAACCGGTCACTTGGACAGTAGCAGCAGTGGCCAAGTTTGACATCACTCGTCACAACTCTGATGTACAATTGACATAAAATCTGATTCTATTTGTCCAAACAACTTGTATGTGTAATAAGAAAAGAACAAGAATTAGAAGCCACCCCCCCCCCCCCCCCCCCCCTCAATGCATACCTTATATACATTGTGGGTTGGAGCTGTTGTGTTAAATGGCAGACTTGATTCTGTTCTCAATGCCACTGTGTGCATGACTTTGACAGCTTTAAGTGGATACCTAAATTCATTGTTAAATAACAAATAAATCAATTGCAAAAGAAAAGTAAAATTAAGTTGTCTGCATGAAAGATTGAAAAAACAAAATCATAACTGGGACGAGGAAACTAAGTAAAACATGATTGCAAAACATGCCATTAAACCTGTTAGGATCAAAATTCTTAGTAATAATACAAGTTTACCCAGAAAAACAATTATGAGTTAGTTATCATAAGGATGCACCATACTGAAACTTAACCACCACTATCATTGATGATATCTTCATACTCCTTTCATCAGAGGAGCATGAGCTATGACTTGACAGAGAGAGAGCGTGAAAGTCAAACTTATATTGTGTTACTGGCGCTTGTAGGTTTTAAAAAAGGGAACTTCTCTAGTTTTATATAACTCAATAAGCTCATAAAATGTGCTCGCTGAAAAATATTTTTGATGGAAAACATGTTTTAAAATGATTTTGTAATTTTCTGATCCATCTTAAGAAAAAATCATATGTTATCATTATTTTAGATGGAATTTAGGTGGTGGCTGGTGGTTGTTTCCAGCAATGGTAGACAACTGACATTGAGTCAAGTGACAAAAGTGATTGTGGTGACCATAGCAGCAATTGCCATTAGTTGGTGAAGGATGGCACTCAGTAATGCACAATGGTAGGCCAATGGGAAATGCCTACAGTAAAGCTGAAAGCCAAATCAACTGAGTGGTAAGACTATATATCCTATAATAGTTGAAGGCTTGCAACACAAAGCAGTCTAGAAATTTGAGCCAGCTCTCCACTAGCCAGAAAAACATTGTGTTGCCAGTTTCTGTTCTGTCATCAAACACAGAGAGGGAAGAAAAGGACAAAAGAAAAGAAAAATATTCTGTTGCTGTTTTCTGAATCACTTGATTTGGACCAATTTCACTTACTTTCCATGGGCAGTTTCTCCTGAAAGCATGACTGCATCAGCACCTTCACGTACTGCAATTGCTATGTCAGAAACCTCAGCCCTTGTTGGTGTAGGATGATCAATCATGCTTTCCAGCATGTTTGTTGCTACAATAACAGGCTTCTGCATGTTGTGACACCTTCTAATGATGTCTTCCTGTTTGCATGATCATAAATCACTTGACTAAACAAAGAATTCAAGTGAAGTGATTAAACTCTAAACAAGACAAGTATTAAAAAGGTAAGTGCCGTTAGTAGTTATTAAGGCTACATTCGGGTAAGGATAGCAGTTTCACCTACTATGATTTTACCACGTAGGATCAACCATGCATGGTAAGCAGGTTATGCTAAGAAATAAAGTGAATTTAGATGACCACCAACAAAAGCAACCAAGCCTCAATCCCAAACTAGTTGGGATTGGTTTTATGGATCCTTTTGCACCCTTCCTCACAACATGTACTAAATCGGCAAATAAAATGTATATAGACAAAATGCAAAATTGATCCATATGTAGAATCTCAAGAATTCATTTCAAGCTATTACTACTATAATATTTTTTCTTAGATTCAGAAATAACTCCATATATCCAAGAAAGAGGTGAGTCCCAACCTCAAGCTTTTCCATCTTAATCAAGTCCCAGATCCAAATTTGACATGCATGTATTATGTGCACTATGGAAGTTGGTATCGGACATGCCACATTCTCTGTTCAATTACCTGCAATAAAGGGACATCCTCTATTGGAAGTTCAGCACCGAGGTCTCCACGAGCAACCATTGCCTATCAAAGCCAATGAAAAACAGTTAAAAGGGAACTGAACATTATTATACCAAGCAATAGATAAAACACATGAACACATGTACAAGGTATGTGCACACAACACATCTTCACATAAAGAAGAGAAATTTGTAGTCTCCCATTAAGAACTCTAAAACACATGTAAATAGATAGATAGATAGATCTACAGTAATCCATTAAGAATATCAAAACTGACCCCGTCTGATGCAGAAATTATTGACTGGAGATTTGGTATTGAGTCAGCACTTTCAATTTTTACAATCACATGGATGTCAGCATTGCAGCCTGCATGATGTTCGCAACAGTTCAAATAGACAAACTGAAGAGACATGAACTCTCAAATACAGCTGTAACTTGAAGACCTGTTTATATTGTAACTTGAAGACCTGTTTATATGAAGAAAAAACTTTACTTGTGAGATAATCTTTCAACTCGTGAACCACTTTTGCATCCTTTACAAAGGACACGGCATAAAAATCAACTTGGTTATCCACCCCAAATTTGATATCTTCCCAGTCTTTGTCTGTAGATAATGACAATGTAGCACACAAAAACAGAGCATAGTGTTCAGAAGATAACAGAGGATAAATGAATAATTAAATCTTCACATCATACTGTTACAATAAGAAATTGAAACAGATAAGAAACCTGTAATTGAAGGCAAAGTTGCACTTTTTCCCCGCACATTTAAATGGCGCCTTGATTTTAGTTCTCCACCATCAACTACCACACATTTAACTGCATCCTTTGTCTTTGACTTCACAGATAATGACATCATTCCACCTATAAAATTCACAGAAAATAGCTCTTCATGTCTTGTGACCAGCAGAGGAACTCTAGACTTCGGTGAATACTTTGTAGAGCATCCCCTTTGTGAATAGATGGGAACAGGAAAGAAATAGAAGCTGATTCATGATTCTTGAGAATCCACAGATAGAATAGAATCCAAACATCAGGAAATAAAGTGTATTATGCTACCATAAAGTACTAGCAACTAACATATATACTGTAAGAAAAGCCATCTACCAATCCATTAAATAACAATTTGCAAATCCCAAAAGCAAATCCAAAAGAGAAATAACAAAATGAGTTGGTTAACTTTTTCCATCTATGATGAATTATCCATATTAAGAAAAAACTACACAGGTGTCCTGATAATTTGGGAGTTGCGAAGCCTCCAAGCCAGTTAAACTATAATAAAAGTCCAGTTCCTCATATGGCCATCATATATAAATATTGGCCATCGTAAAAAGAAGTTCTCAGAAAGTAAAAGAAAACACATATACCACATCAACTCAATTATTCAAATTAGAGATTTAAAGATGTGTTTCTGGTTTTTATTATCATATACATCTTTCTATTATACAACTCATCTATTTCTAACTAAAGATTCCAATTACACCATACCTATCAGATGGTACAGAAGTACGGAGATAACATAACTGACCTACAATCAATGAAAAGCCAGTGTAGAAGATGTTCACTTACCATCCACCAGTAGCATGTCCCCAGCCTCCACGTCATTTATAAAGTCATCATAGTTCACACTAACAGTGTCTTCAGTGCTGACTCCTCTTTTGATGGTGAAATTAAACTCTTGTCCCTCCTTGAGAATAATTGGTTGAGGCACATCTCCACTTCTAACCTCAGGACCCTGCATTACATTAAAAAACACATAGGACTTTGACATTTTCACAGTAGGTCTAAACATGCAGCACATCAGGCAAGAACAAAGAGCATGATGTTGGATGAGTGCATTTGAACCAATGGCAATAATTGATGTGCAAGTTTCTTGGCATGCAATCACTAAACCTCTTCGAACAGATTCCCCCAAAACATATTCCGAAGAAAACTTGGGGCATCCGAACTCAGATGTCGCTTGGTGAATATAAATAATAGAAATGAAAGGAGAAAACCACAAGCTTTCCCCAACTACATATTTGGTTAAAAATTAACAAATTGGTTATGTAGTAACAAATGATCATAAATCGGTTTCACCACAGAAACAAGGATAAAATGATCAAATTTGAATTTATTAAATATCTGTTGATCAGAAACCGAAAAGGAGAAAAAATGAATCAAGATTTTCAGAAATCAGTATACCTTAGTGTCTAGCATTATGGCAATAACATTGTCGTCAGATTGTGCATTATACTCTTTGACCAGATCGATAGTTTTCTTGTGGGAAGAATGGTCTCCGTGCGACATATTCAACCGGGCCACGTTCATTCCAGTTTCTGCCAGTTTCCATATCATTTCACGCGAGCTTGTGGAAGGACCAATTGTACAAACTATTTTTGTTTTCCTTCGAGCAATTGGATTTATATTTTCCTTTCCCAGAGTTTGATTGTTGGTCAGAAGCTCAAAAGGAGAGCTCACCTTTTCCTAAAACAATAGAATCTCAAGTTACAAACTTGCAAAGAAAACAAACACAATGTTAACACTCGAAAGGGAAAAGGTAGAAGCAGGATAGTTTAATAAAACAGCACTACAAAACAGAGCATTTGACGTGTGGTTTTTGCAAGTCTAGGATTAAAGAGTTCTTCCATCTTCCCCAATTAACAAGTACAAGTCATAATCACTGAAGATGAATGCTTAATTAAGATAACGCCATTAACAAGATATTTCCCTGGGAAGTTGATGTCCCTATGATAACTATTCAACTTCCACGCTATAATTGATTGATGTGCAGCCTTTTCAGTTATTAGTTTTCTGTACTACATCAAATTGATTATTAATGATAAACAAAACACGGTCCTACAAACTAAAGCAAGCCAAATTTTCAAGTTTTAGCTCTGTTGGGGAAAAAAATCTCCAAATTCAAAATAAAATATTTTCATCTCTCTCCGAATAGCATCTCAGAATCCAAACAGGGTATATAGTCCATAAAAGAAAAATAAAAGACCTTAAAAAGAACTCACAGAAGCCGTTAAGGGCCCGTTAGAAGACGCAAGCTTTCTCGTCTGGTTCTGCTCATTGGCTTTCATAGATCTAACAGTAAATTTGGAATTTTGGAAGAAACATCTCTTTCTAAACCTTGATTCCAACACAAACACATCACTCAAGTTACCCGACGACGACAAAATCCGATGATCCCTACACATTCTCGTCGACATATTGTTGATCGTTGCCATTTCTTCTCAGGTTTTGGCGTTTCCTGCTCCGTGATATAAATGTAGAGATAGAAGGAGAGGAGAGGGACAACGAAGACTGCTAAGCTCCTGAGAGAAACAGAGAAAGTGTTTATAGAGAGGGAAGCGTTTATGTCATGTGGCTCTGCTACTTGAAAAAAAAAAAAACAACGAGAAAAAACTAATAGAGAGTTCTTTTCTTGTTAGGACAGTTGGCTTCCTTGTGGCCTGTGGGAGTTTTTCAAACGGAGAAAACTACTATCTTACTCGCAGGGTTGCGAGTGTGTGACACCGTTTACTTTGTGCGTTATTTACATTATTATGTTTTGTGTAATTTACTTTCTTAATAAATTTATTTTTTCTCCATAGAACCTACTATCGAAATTCGAAAGGTAATGGATATCCGCGAGGCAAAAAATTTAATATTTATATTTTATTTATTATCTATTTAATAAAAATTTAGATATAAATAAATTATTTATCAAGTTTGGAGTATCTAATGAGTATTTATTATTATTTATTAATTAATAAAAAATAAAAAAGTTAGTATGTATATTTAAAGTATGTATATGTATATTAAATGATAAATATTATTAATATATTTTATGTTAGATTCGAGCAAGTTTCTAGTTGAGTTTAACAATATTTATATTCTACTCATTATTTAATGGGTCCAGAAAATACTCATTCATTCAAGTCAGATCGAGTCAATATCTATTATAATCATATTAAATTTACATCCCTAAATCCTACCCTTATTTATCTTATAATAAATTGCCCATTATTTTTTTTATTTTATTTTTTTTAAAAAAAAATAATAAATAAATTGCCCATTATTAATTACATGGGAACTAGTAAATGGTTTATTGACAACATGTTAATTTAACCTTTAACTTCTCTAGTTTTAGCATGATAGATTTGTATTATATTCATTAAACCTCTTGATTTCAATATAACTTCGTACTAGAGCATATAATATTTATTTCTAAATTGGAGTGACACTTAAAAGTTGCTAACCGGACATAATTTTTTTAAGATTTTTAATGAAAGTCTTGTAATACATGATTTATATAGAGTTCATAACCAATTATATAATAAATATTATTATTTCATTCCTGATAAACAATGCTTGTTTAGGTATTATAATAATTGCTAATATATAGAAATAACATAAGAAAGATAATAAACATACAAAACACGGAATCTTATTGAATTAATCACCATACGAACTTTAATTTAAAATTTTATTATTAAATATATCATATTCAATTAATCTGTTAAAATACAAGCTAAATAATATTATTTATACTAGTTCTACGTCTATTTTGATGTGGAGGAGAAAAATCATAATAAATAATAATAGAGTTATTATAAGGATTTCTAAACTAAATAAAATAAAATAAAATAATATTTGATTTTCTAAATTAAATCAAATAGTAAATACATCATTGTTTTTTTTCGTACAAATAATCAAGTCAAAGCATTGATTTTGATATACCAAATTTTGAAACAATAATAAGAAAATATCTTTTAGTTCATATAATTTTGAAAAATTAAGTGATTATAAGATGATTTTGATGTTAACATTAAAAAAAGAGGGCAAAATAACTCTTTTGATGTAAAATTAATTCTTTAAAAAATCCAATTAATTAATTTTAAGATATACTGCATATGGCATAATAGTAACTTAGTAAGTGTCTAGTTGGAAGTATGATAGATATTGTATTTTAAAATGTTTTTTTGCTAAGAAATATATTAAAATAATATTTTTTTAATTTTTTAAAATTTATTTTTATATCAATTTTAATTTTAAATAAAAAAATATTAAAATTTTAAGCTCTAACACAAATGGCTGTGTGTAACGAGCGGCAAGAGGCAAGTGGGTTTAATTTTTTCAATCATCAGGGCATCACCAAAACAAGAAAGCTTGTCTTAGGCTCCCCCCGATCATTGGAAATATCGTCTTTGGCGACCATCTCATATAAACACCACGGATCTCCGCCACGTATATCAACCATCATCCAACGGCGAAGATAGCAAAGGCTAACAAACTCCTCAACTCCTATAGATATTTATAATTCAAAACAAACTCGAACACGTGTCGATTTTGTCATCAGACGGCGCCATTTTCTTGCCACTGCCAGCGAGTAAATCAAATTTGTACGCGCAAATATTTATAATTGAGGCTTGGTATATTCTGTTCATCCGTCGAGAATATCGAAGGAAGCCAAGCACGTGCTGCGCTTCATGCAAATATTTTCCCGTAGGGAGTGGAGACAACGACATGAAGATCTCAGCTCAGGAGAATTATAGTCCATATGTTCCTGGGAAAAAAAAGGATAAGGTTGTAATTATGTTTCACTCGTGAATTTTTATTTATTTATTTTATGGGCTAGCAAGAACTAAGAAGAAGACAGGTTTTAGCCACTGACTTTGGAGAAGAAAGACGAAAGCCATGAATACTGACATTCTCACATCCGTCTACGTGCATTGAGAAGTAACATATTGAATTATTAATTTACCTCATTGAGTTATTATTTTATTCATGCATGTGAAAATAATAGAAGAAAAACAACATAAAATTTTGTTGTTATTAAATATTTCACCATACAAATATTCTAATCAAATTCTCTATTATAATTATTTTAGGCTGGTTATATACTTGGAAAAAATTATAAACAAAGCTTGAAAAAAAATCTAGTTCAAATAGAAAAAATAATATTAAATCAAGTAGGAAAATATAATAAATTTTAAAGAGTAAGTCATGAACCTTATTTTAACTCTAAAAAAACTGGACCTTTTAAGTCTTCTAGCAAAATTTCAGTTTGATCTAACGGTTACATAACAATTTATACTTGTTATCATAAAACTGCGTATTTGAAAAACAATATATCCTACATTAGTCTTCTAGAATTAGAAAGAACTCGTTTTCGAGTTCTATTCATCCATCCACATATAATGATGTTGTCTTCAATCATTAAAAAAGATTTTAGAATTCTCATGTTGACATCTGATGTGCTAACACTATATAATTAGCTGACTCAGATAAAATAGGCAAAGAATTAATTTTTAAAACAATTTAATCTTTACAAGACTATTACTAGTTATCAGTTGCTTGTTCCACATCATATTCTTTCTCACACCTTCTCTTCAATCTCCTTCTCTTTTTTCTTCATAAACTAGGATAAAAATAACATATTTATACCCTTGCTCTCAACAATTGTCTCCTCTTTTGGACACCAATATTATATGCTTTCTTTTTATATTGAGAATATACATATTATGTGGTCTGTCATGCACGTCATTCCTGTTATATTGTCATGGTCTACCTAATAGTAGATGACATGCATCCATAGATACCATATCACACCAAACATTATCAAAACATCTCTTACATGTAGAAAATAAAACAAGACAATGTTGTCCACGATTCCCATGCTATCTTGATTCAACCACTTTAATTTGTAGGGCCTGAAATGTTTTTTTTCTTGAGCTGCTTCTCTATTGCCTCAACCAACATCATGTTTTCATAAATATCATTATTAATAATTAAATTATATACCTTGTCCTTAATAGTACAAGTTGAATGGAAGAGACTAGTGTGTAGCTAATATTCGTTTGAATTACTTTTAGAAGCAAATATGTTTTTTGAATGATTAAGTTAGCATTATCATAACCTTACAAAACCTTCTTACTATCATCTGAATCATCATAAATAAGATCACATTTCTTTTTATTAAATTCTTTTACAAACAGATTTTTACTCGAATGACTCTTTACCTTATGACACTCAGCAATTTGATGCCCCAACTCACCATATCTAAAACACCAAGATTTAAAATCAAAACATTGACGTGTGGTTTGTTTAGATGCTGATTCTGGTTGAATGGAAGATTTTTGTTCATTAGTGTGCACCTCTCTATTATTTTGATGAAACCCAAAGCCACCTTTATTAGTTACCTTGATAACTTATTGTTTCTCCACAATCAAACCTCTAATAGGCTTCTAAAACTGTGTAAAAAAAATTACAAACACATCATGTCTTGAATGGACTATCACAATCCACTTAAGTACATGGCAACCAACTGCTTTTCTATTTTTGATGAATCATTCATTGTCACTAACTGGAAGAACTCATCAGTATACTCATTCATTGACTTACCCCTTATCTTAGTGTGTGGAACCTTTGGTGTAGGGTTTACGTATACCCAAAAGGGAGGAAGTTCTCCTTCATCTTCTCCTTTATCTTATATTGGTCATTAATCTTCAATTTCTCTTGTCTCTCCTTAGTCTTTTTCAACTGCTCCTACCAGGCAGAAGCCTGATTTTTCAATCTAATCGTGACCAATTTTACTCTTTCCTATTCGGACCTCCTTGTACTAAAAAACTCATTCCACCTAATTTAACCAATACATGTACTCATTTGCTTGTTAAGTTTCCATGAATTTAGGGATTTTAATCCAAAATCTCCAATTCTATTTTCTTCTTAATCAAAAGACTGCCTCCTCTGCTATATCCCTTGGAAAATGTTTATGATATTGCCTATAAACTCATTGTCACTCTTCTTTTGACCTTGTTCTTATAGATCTCTTTGGTCCAACAAACGAGTCAACTTTGTGATATACCTCTACATGTCATTTATCACGAGCTCTTGGACATTTTTCTCTCTCAAGAGAATCTCTTCATCCTCTTTTTAACCACACTCTACTCTGTAACCTTTTATTACCATAGTTATTAGCAGCACACAACAAGCAAACAAATAGCCACGAAGTTGCAGCACATAGCAAGCAATAACCTAAGATTATTGGGTTTTAATACCAACTAACACAAATAAAAACAACAAAAGAAAAATAATAAGAACATCAAACAAAAAATTATGTTGAATAAGGTCACATCACAAACCTTAATTCAAAATTTTATTATTGAATAATTTACCATATAAATATTTTAATCAAAACTCTCCATCACAACTTTTTTAGGATGTTTATATACTAGTAAAGCCGTACATTGGTTTATCGAAATTTCTGGAGTGTTTCATAGATGTTTTCATGTGAAAAATTAGTTGAAAATAATTTTTTTTTGTTTAAAAGTTGAAAACCTGAGTTTGCAATAGGTTTTCACCGCTAGTGCCCAAATATTGGATAGTAAGTGATGCGTTGCTTACTTTATTTTTTTAAAAGTAAAAAAAGACAAATGACATTTTGTAATTGTAGACAAATAATATAAATCGAGATGCTTGGGGGTTTCCAAGCCCAATCAAGCTTGAGCTAGAATAGTTGGCTAGGAGTACATACTTGATCCGTTTTTTATATATATATATTTTTAATTAATATTCTCCCTCTCTTAGTTTTTAGTTTAAATTAATTTTTATATCAATTTGAATTAATTCAATATTTCTATCATTTTTTTAATATAGTAGTTATTTTTAAATTTATTTTTAATTTTTATAATATTTTAAAGAGACTATAGTAATTTATATTTTTTTATATCTAATATAAATAAATTGTATTTGCATGAGGTAATTTTTTAAAATAGTTTATTCTTAATAAAAAAAATAATATTTAAGATAAAAAATAAAAAATAAAAAATTCATGAATTCAAAAGAAAAGTAAATGTTAAATATTTACATATTCATCTGTTTTGTTTTAGAAAAAACATTGGCTTAATAATTTAGTATTTAATTAGCATTATTTTTTCACATTTATCTATTTTAAAATTTATTTTATTAAACATAAATAAGATTTTTGTATTTTTTAATTAAAAAATAGGAAACAATAAAATGTATTTATAATATTAATATATTATTTTATTATATTAAAAATTAATCTAAAATCTTATTCTAGATTTAGCGCGGGTTTTAAAGCTACTGTAATCTAAACTGTTGAGGGTCACATCATATTTTTGGACACTATAAAAGGTTGCGACGGACACGTAGCTACAAATATTTGCCATTCAACAGGATGTCAACATGCCTTCCTGAAGGCAACGCCCTTCTCTTAATGCGGTTACTTTCCCGCCAGTGCTTCTCAAGACCCAAACAAATTTCTACTCTTGCAAAATCCACAAAACTCAACCAACAATGCTGCATTTCTCTTCTTCGACACTGCAAAACAATGAACCAACTTAAACAAATCCAGGCCCAGATTTTCCGGGGCGGCCTCCATCAAAGCACAGACACTCTGAAGAAGCTCATGGTCTTTTGTGCAGACCCATCTAATGGAAACTTGGTTCATGCTGAAAGAATCTTCAATTATATTCAAAACCCAGGTTTATTTGTTTATAATATTATGATTAAAGCCTTTGCAAAGAAGGGTATCTTTAGAAAATGTTTAATGTTGTTCAATAAATTGAGGGAGGATGGTCTGTGGCCTGATAATTTTACTTACCCTTTTGTTTTGAAGGCGATTGGGTGCTTAGGAGAGGTTTTAGAAGCTGAAAAACTTCATGGATTTGTGATGAAAACCGGGCTTGAATCTGATACTTATGTGTGTAACCCACTCATTGATATGTATGCTAAATTGGGTCAAGTGGATGTTATGAGGAAGTTGTTTGATGAAATGCCTGAGAGAGATGTGGTTTCTTGGAATGTGTTGATTTCCGGGTATGTCAAGCGTAGAAGATTTGAGGATGCTATTGATGTTTTTTGTTGTATGAGAGAAGAGAGTTATTTGAGGCCTAATGAGCCTACGGTGGTGAGCACTCTTTCAGCTTGTGCGGCATTGAAGTGCTTGGAACTCGGCAAGGAAATTCATTGTTATGTAAGGGATAGACTTGAACTCACTTCTATTATTGGCAGTGCATTATTGGACATGTACTGTAAGTGTGGTTGTTTGAGTGTAGCCCGAAAAATATTTGACGAGATGCCTCATAAAAATGTTATTTGTTGGACTAGTATGGTGTCAGGTTATGTAAACTATGGTGAGCTGGATAAGGCTAGAGAGTTGTTTGAGAGGAGTCCAGTTAAGGACGTTGTTCTTTGGACGGCGATGATTAATGGGTATGTGCAGTTTAATCATTTTGACGAGGCAGTGGCCCTGTTTCAAGAAATGCAAATCCAAAGGGTTAAGCCAGATAAGTTCGTACTGGTTGCTCTTCTCACAGGTTGTGCTCAAATGGGAGCTCTTGAGCAGGGGACTTGGATTCATGGATACATAGACGAGAAAGGAATTCCAGTTGATGCAGTTGTTGGAACTTCTCTTATAGAAATGTATTCCAAATGTGGGTGCATTGAAAAAGCTTTGAGGATTTTCTGTGGGCTGAGAGAAAAAGATACAGCTACATGGACTTCAATTATATGTGGGCTTGCTATGAATGGGAAAACAAGCAAGGCACTTGAATTGTTCTCAAAAATGAAACAAGTCGAGGCCATACCTGATGAAGTTACCTTCATTGGTGTTTTAAGTGCATGCAGCCATGGAGGACTGGTCGAAGAAGGCCGTGAGTTCTTTAATTCCATGACAAGTATTTATAATATTGAGCCTAAGTTAGAGCACTATGGGTGTCTGATTGACTTACTTGGTCGAGCTGGACAATTGGATGAAGCAGAAGAGTTGATAAAAAAAATAGTGAACGCAAATAATGAGATCATAGTTCCGCTTTATGGTTCTTTGCTCAGTGCTTGCAGAATCTATAAAAATGTTCAAATGGGTGAGCGGGTGGCTGAACAGCTCGTGAAAATTGAGTCAAGGGACTCTAGTGTTCACACGCTTCTCGCAAATATCTATGCCTCTGCTGGTAGATGGGTGGATGTAAACAGGGTGAGACGGGAAATGAAAGATCTTGGAGTAAAAAAGGTACCTGGTTGTAGCTCAATTGAGGTTGATGGCATAGTCCATGAGTTTCTTGTTGGGAATCCATCTTGTTCAGAGATGAGAGAAATATACTCCATGTTGGATAGGATGGTGAAGCCATTATTCAATTCAGAAGAGAATGAAATGGAAAGAGAAGAAACAGGTGCAATGAACAGTTGCTGAATTAAGTTTTGAACGAAATAGTTAAACCATTTCTGATTTTTTCTTTTTCTTTTTAATTTATTTCGTTATCTTTTTTACTTTTTTTTATTGTTTTTTGAATCATTAGTGCTTGAGGAATAAGGACTGAAGCATGGAAGGCAAACCATTATGAACTGGCTATTTGAAGATGAATATCCTTTTAAAGTTGTTTCTACAAATCTTGCTCAAGATTATTGGAGAAAATGAGGTTGTTTATAGCTCTTGGTACATTCTATATCCGTCTTGTGAAGTGTGGAATATGTGGTTTATGAATCAATATATTATGGCCTGCAACTCTCATGGGATTCTTCTTGGACCTTGCTCGGCTACTCTGATTCTGATTGGGCTGGCTATCTCGACACTCGACAGTTGTTGAACTGGATTTGTTGTTTATCTTGGCTGTAATTTGATTTCATGGTGCTCTCAAATGCAAACTACTGTTGCCCATTCTAGTGCTGAGGCCAAGTACCATGCTCTTGCCTATGTTGTTGCGGAACTCTTTTGGATACTTAAACTTTTCAGACAACTCCAAATCAGTCTTTCTTCTCCTCCCAGACTTTTATGCGACAAAAACAATGCTATTTTCATTGCTTCCAACTCGATGACCAAATCTCGCTCCAAAAATATTGATATTGACTATCATTTCATTCGGGAACTTGTTGCTCAAAAGGTTATTGGTCTCAGCTTTGTCACCTCACACCTCCAGCTGGTTAATGTTTATACAAAAGGGGTGGCCAGATTACAGTTTTTATTGGATCGTGGCAAGTTGTGCCTTTTTCCACCACGCCAACTTTGAGGGGGATATTAGAGGAAAATCAGATTCTTCTGATAATAACCAAGATATCAGTGATTCTCCATGATTGTAGCTATTTTGTTTATCTCTGTATTTTCTGTCTATAAATGAATATTTCCTCGCACCGCATATTTCCTTTACACAGAACCTAGGGAGTTCCTTTTCCATTCTGCTCTTGTAAATACAAGCTTTGCGAGATTTTCCTGGGCGTTGACATTATACCATCCTTTCTTACAGCCTTTTGGAGTACCAAACATTGTAATCAATGATACACTTGATATTTGTGGTAAATATAAACAATTGATAGGTATGCTTTCCTGTTGAAGGAATTATGACTACTAGTATTTACCTTGGTTTGTGCATTAATAAGTAATCTACTTAGTACAAGCAGCATGTGTTCTCTTCTTCTCCAGGATGTGTGTTTCAACTAGTTTGAGCTTTTATGTTCTTTGATATATGGAAGGTTCATGATTGCTAAGCAAATATGCACCCCACAATCCTGAATCTCTATCACTGAAGTATATCCTTTTCTTTTTCAATGTGTGTTATGATAATCTGTAAACTATCTGCATAATCCTTACTTTCTTCTACAGTTGGCAGCTGCATTCTTCTTCCGTTGTCAAGCATGTGCTGAGGGAGGATTGTCTTGGCCAGAATTATTTCATCTCCACGGTTTCTTCGTTTTTATTCATGCCCAGTTATTTGTTCTTGTGGGTAGCTTGTCTAGTCTTGTCATTGAGGAAAAGCTTTTGATTGCAGCGGTTGGATTTTGCTTTGCAAAGCTGCATAAACGATACTTGAAAAGAAGGCGATTCATTTGCTTATTTCCGGTTGGATTAGGATATTCTCTTTATTCATTTATCTGCTTCTCTTCTAGCTAATTTATTTGTTTCTTTTAATAAATCATTTTATGGGAAGCAGTGAAGCACGCAACTGATGAGGAGTGGATCCCAACTCCAAAAATAAACTGACTGTATGGAGAATTAAAAAGTTAACTCCCAACATGTTTTTATGTTTTTAAAAAAATTATTTTGTTTTATTTTAAATCATTTTTTATTATTATTTTCATATAGTTTTTATATACTAATATTAAAAATAATTTTTTTTAAAAAAATATTTTAATATATAACCATAATTACATTACTAAATGAGCTCTTAAAGCATGCATAATAAATTATTATCTCATCCATATTTATTTATTTTTGCAAATAAATGATTAGTCTTTGTGCTTTGGAAAGCTAAATATAATCCTTATATTTTTATTTCCCTTTGTAATTGAGTCCATGCATTAAGTATCCCTTAATAAAGACATTGAAAATGTCATCAATTGAGTTGTTTTTCTTTTTAAAATTTACTTTTTATTGTATATTGATTGAAATAAACTCAAAGATAGTTTAGTTATTTTCTAAAAAAATCTAACAAAACTTTTAAAGAATGGTGGTCTAAGTAACTAAGTTAATTTGTTTGGTAATATGGTTGATTAAATATATTTTTTAAAATAATTTTTGTCTAAAAAAAATATCAAATGGATTTTTTTTTTATGGTTTTGACATTCTTATATTAAAATCATAAAAAATCTAAAAAAAAATATCAATTTAATTTTTTTAGGTAAATTATTTTAAAGAGAATTTTAAAGAGCACTCAAACTACAATGTCAAGCAATTAGATATTGCATTGCTAAAAAAATATAATACTTAAGCATCAATCAATCAATATAAAATAGTAATACAAATGATAAATAGACTATTGACATGCCATTTACTAGATTACATCATGATAAATTATATCAATATGTGACAAGTAATTCCATATAGATTTTTGAATTAATTGATTTCTTAATGATGGTATAATTATAAAATGTCTATATGTATAGGAAATATTGTGCTTATTTTATTATTTCAATTTGAAAGTGAATGAATAATAACTTTTATGATCATTTGGTTTAGTAAAAAAATACTTGAAGTTCAAAACTACGTAGATTAGTTATAGTTTGATGTTCAAAACTATATATTTTTTTATTTAACTTTAAACTAAAAAAAATATAATTTTACTATTTGTTATCAATAATCTACTTTTGCTAGCTTAGTCTCAAGCATTTATTATGTTTTTTTTTCTAAAAAAACATTCCATACAAAAAAAATTATCATGTACTTTATTGTTGTATAATTAAATAAAAAAATGATCTCTGGGATAAAAATCTTATTGAATCTAATGACGTGCATGACTTGTATCGCGAGTTTGGTTGATTGATTCGAGTTCACTTGTGTTTTTTTAGTAGTTTTTTTTTATCAATTTTGTCCTTCAACGTTAAGTTAATTAGAGATTGAGCTTTACAATTTGTTTTTTTTTTTTTGCAAGATTATCCTTATAGGTTTTGTTGTTCAACTTGATTTGACCTAAATAAACCCACTATGTTTTCATTTCAATATTAGATAAAAATAGCATTCAATATGGAATTGATTTTGAATTCATGGTTAAAATATATTTATTTTTTAGGAATTTTTATACTGCTCTAACCTATGATGTAATGCAAGCCAATTCTATTATTATTTGATTAATAAAGAATTTATTATAGGAAAAAAATTATTAGACATAGTTGGGTACATAACTTGTTTTGCGAGATCAAATATCTTGATCTACATTTATTTCTCTATTTTTCAAGTTTAGTCTATAGCTATTGTTGACAACTTCTTTTACATTTTATTGGCACATATAATTGTTTGATTAAATAAAAAAAAATTATTCTAAGAAACAAAATGATTAAACACAACTGGGTACATGACCCGTGTTGTGAGATCAAATATCTTGATACATTTATCTCTTAATTTTTCCAGTTTAGTTTTTACTTATCATTAGTGACTTCCTCATCAAATCATTCAGAAATTATTATAATTCATGAAGCAAGTTGATAAAGTATATAGTTAAAGTCAATTATTCAGCACGTAAAAGAAAAATATGAATTGTTAACCATTAAAGACGGTCTCACAATATTATTTGAAGATAATGTTGCCCGCATCACTCGTCTTAGAGTAGGCTACACTAAAAGAGACAAAACAAAAAATATCTTACTAAAGTTCTTTTATACTCACGAGCTTCAATAAAAAAAAAATTGATATCAAAGAAATCAGGTCAAATGATAATTTAACAAATTTATTTATAAAATCTATCCGCTTTGATTTTCAAGAAACTTGTCTATAATATTGGAATGCATCATCTTAAAGATTTATCATACGATATATACTTTTGAGCTGAAATCAATTCAAATTATACTTCTTTTCCTTCGCTTATGTTTTTTCCTATTGAATTTTACTTTGCAAGATTTTAATAAGACAATTTGATTTTTTTTTAATTTTGAAATATTTATATAAAATCCTCTATTGAATTCTAAAGTATTCAAAAATCATATAAGAATGTTTTTTTTTCTTCTATTAGGTTTTTTTTTTCTCATCATGTTTTTCTTTACAAGGTTTTAATGACATATATTATATTTTAGTACATGATCATTTAGAAAGAAATGTTATAAAATCTATAATTATATATATATATATATATATATTAAATGTGTCATTAGAGTCTTTCGGACGTTAATGGCTCTTGGATTTAGTCTCTTAAATTTTTTATGAGTTATGAGTTTTTTACTGTTCTTTACTATATATATATATATATATATATATATATATATAAATAATTTATTTGTCTTGTATTTGATGATTGAAAAAAAAATTAATAAAAAAATATGAAATTCTCTTTTAAAATTTATTATGAATATCTATGTTATTATTTGTTATTTATTCAAAGAGTATGAGTGTGATGGTAGTTTTAAAATGCTAGTTAAAATAGTTTTTTTTTTTAACTAAATTTTAGCTAGAAAATAAAACACATGAAAGCGAATGTTCTTATCCCGAAACTATCAGTTTTGCGAGTCAAAGGCGCGAGCTATCTCGTTGGAGACTGGCTTTCGGAACTTTGTGTAAAAAGTATCTTTCGACGTTTCTAGCCACTTAAAACATGGGAGACCACTGCTCTCTTTAACTCTCTCCCCCTCTCCCAATCCCAAACCAAATCACAGCCTCTGTCCGGTTCCAGTTTCCGTTGTTGATAAAGATTAAAATCCGCCCATCAAAGTTTTTTCACTTTCCTTTCTGTTCTTCTTTAACCCATCAAGAAGCCAAACGTACTAAAAAAAGAAAATGAAGCTCTCCCTCAATCTTCAAGATGACCACCAAATCCAAAACCCTCTCTTGAAGGCCAAACTACCCATTTCAATACTCAATCAACCTTTCACTTCTATCCTCACTACCACCACAACAAACTCCATTTCTGACCTCACTCTTGCTCTATCT
The DNA here is from genome assembly GCF_000002775.5 of Populus trichocarpa. NCBI lineage: Eukaryota > Viridiplantae > Streptophyta > Magnoliopsida > Malpighiales > Salicaceae > Populus > Populus trichocarpa. The sequence goes on along the minus strand of NC_037287.2, from coordinate 11,527,485 downwards.
ACGAACTTCCCTACAGGCCCTTCTCTCAAGCTTACCTACACTCCATCCACAACAACAACCATTTCTCCTTTCTCTCTCTCTCTTAAATCAGGCTTGGGCCTTTTTGGTTCTCCACACGATTCCCCTCTTGTTTTCTCTGCTCAGTTTTCTCTCCCCAATTCAAGCTCCAACTTGATTTTACCTTCTTTCTCTCTCCAATTCAAGCCACAATTTGGCCATTTCTCACTCCACAAAAGAACCACCACTCCATCTTCAAACCCTAACTATGATCTCAATTGTGGGTCCCAAACCACAAATAGGCCCCATTTGGAATCTGGGTCACCTTCAAAATCTGAACCTGGAAATGGGTTTGCCTCAGATGGGTCATCAGGTTGGCAAGAATTGAAATTAGAGCCATGTAATGGTAAAGAGAAAGAGGGGTTTGTGAATCATAATTACATTGATGATGCTTATGGAATTGGGTTTTCTCCGGAGAGGCAATTAATGTGGAAATATGGAAAGAAGAGAGGGTTTTTTAGTGGAGTTGGTGTAAAGGCAAAAACAGCGTTGCCACTGACTAAAAGGGTATTGATGAATTTGAGGTGGGCTGTGAATTTTCCTGGTGAGTTGGGAATAAAAATGCCCTACTTGATAGTGAATAAGATTGGGATTGAGAGGGTTGAGGAGTTAAAGGAAGTAAAGAAGGAAAAAAGCAATGAGAGTAATTTGGGAGATTTAGAGTTGTTGAAAGGAATGTGCTTTTGGATGACAAGGGATTTGGAGGTGTTAGAGGCTGAGAATAGGGAGATGAAGCACTATTTAGAGAATATGAGACTGGGAATTTTGGCGAGGAATTCGCGCAAAGAGATCAATGGTTTTGTTAAGAGAGTGGTGCCAGCTTCAAGTGGTAATCTTGGTGGGTTTGAGCAGTGGAGGAGCAACAAAAATAATGGAGAAGGAAATGGGCAAAGAGAAGAATTGAAGAAGCCTGCAAAGAAGGTGACTGACTTGGAAAGTGAGTTGCAAAAAGCTATTAAAGCTGCTTCCTCTTAACCAGGTTTGAAATGCCTACAATGTATGACCTCTAGTTTGTACTTGAATGTATATATTAATTGAGCTTTCAGTTTTATGTAAACTATGCCACGACCAGCTTGCGGCAAGGATTTAAAATGGGTGGTATAGCGGGCTTTATTATAGTAGTTTAGGGTTTTGGTTTGAAATCATTGCCAACCCATTATGTTAAAAGTAGGGATTGATGATAAATATTTGTATTTCTTCGAACACAAAAAGGTTCAAATGATCAAGAAATTCAAAGAAACTTCTGCATTTATGATTGCTTTATTTTGGTAGCCCTTTGAGCTATTTTCGTCCTTTCAAGTGCTAAATTTTTAGATCTGCGTTTGGTACTTCCAATAGAGTTAACATATTTTTAACTGGTTTTTGATGAAATTTTCATTTTGTTTTTCAGTATATAGAATAACCCATTATATGACACCTAAAATGGCCAGATGTTTATTTATCTGCTGAAGTGCAGGCTAAAAAACTTCATTTCAAGGAAAGAAAAGGTAGCAGTGTGTGCGAACAATTTATTCCAATCTGTGTGTAGCTGTATGTTAGTTACATGTGAATAATGGAGCTTATTGACTGATATTTGTCAATCAAATTATGAAATATCTGATTAAGTTCTCACCACTTTAGCAATGCTTACAGGTTTTGCTGGAAAGTGGATGATGTATTAGAAATTTATACTTTCTTCAGAAGTTATCAGGGATGTCTTGTATGTGTTAGCTCCTCGTTTCCTTGTTTTTGCTTTTCTTTTTCTCCGATGGTTTATATCAGTAGATGGTTTGCTATTATTTGAATGATATCAGGTTTGTGTCTAGTAAGGTAGGAGTATGTGCAAAAAACTGATTAGCTATTAACCTAGAGGATGTAAAAGTGTCTTGATCATCACTTAACAATAACTCCTAAATATCATGTGATTTTGAGATTATTTGCTCGAAATTTATTTGTTGATAAGTAAAGTAACAAGTGTTTACATCTGGGAAGAAAACGTTATTGCTATAGCTATCTCTCTTTTCATGGTCTGTCATGGTGAAGATAACTGATTTTGAATCCTTGCTTGATCTCTGAGCACAAGTGGTCTAAAGAGCCTGTTAATGGACTTTCCTACCTTCCATTAAAACCAGATGTTTTTTACAAGCTGAGATGTTAATATTTCAAATTCATTTGCCACAAAATCAATCCCAAGCTCTGTTTCTTACGTTGTGTTGGTCAGAAGAGGTTTCATGTTCTTGGTTGTTAAGAGAATTTGCATGAGATCACCATAGAATGTGTGGATCCAGTTGCTCCAGTGTACTTAGATTGGCAGGTTCTTTCAGTGTGCACGGTATTATTGCTCTTCCAAAATCAGCATGTATTCATTTTGACTGAGCTTTACCAAGTAAAATGGTGAGACTTATTTGGATTATGTGCACTCATGCGTTGTATGATTCCCCTTGCATATTGGAAGTCATTCAGCTAAATATTGATCTTCAAGGTTCCCTGGTTTTCTTTTCGAAGCTCTTATGCCCTGGTGAAAATGAATTGCTGGCTTGGGCGTTGATATAAGGTGCTGGACTAGCTCTTGTGAAAGCACAGTTACCCATAACAACTGGATTTGGAGGGAATAGGATAACAATACCGGGCACGACTTTCACCTAATCGGTCAATTGGCAGCATGAAGGTGTCCTACAAAACGTCTTTCTGTGTCTACAGGGATTTGTGAATACCATTAATAAGCCACTCACTCCACAGGAGATGCCCTGACGTTGAATGACCAAGCCAATCAGTTGGCGGAGAGCAATATAAATCCACTGCATCTGCTGTATAGTTCTTGAACTATAGCAAGACGTGTGTGCTGATTTTGTAGGGAGAAGATGATTTTGGACTTGGAAGGCCTTTTCTACCGTAAAAGCTTTGGTAGATTTTAATAGCTTCAAAATGAAGATATGCATAGCTATGTTGCATGTGATGTTTTCATTAGCAGAAGGCATTTCTAATGAACGAATTATTCAACCTCGGTGGCCTTCAACTAACAGGAATCAAATGATGGAACTTGAACCACCGTTTTAACTCCTCCGTAGGGAGTCATGCGTTACCTATAAAAGGTTTTGCGCTTCGTTTGGGGTGCCTGGAACGGGGTTGAGGTGCGTAATATATGGCCAGTGTAGAACAATGGCATCGATGTCTGATATTTCTAGCCAATCCAACCTTTTTGTTCATCAGCCCATCATGAAAAGGCCAATCCTCATTGAGTTTTTCGGCAGCTCAATCAATATCCATATTCCATGCTATATTGCTTGAACATTGACAGTTCGATTAAGATTATAGTGCTCAACACTCGTTAGAGACTTGTTGTAAGTTACTGCTGTCTAGATCATAATTTTATTGCAAGCCAATCCACTTGGTTGTGAAAATTAAACAATCTAGAAACCCAAAACCTCTAGGCCATCCACTTGCATTTTGTTTTGGAATATGTTATCATTTCATAAATGAATGGAAATATTAGAGAATATTAGAATTGTAATATAAGGTTGCTGCTACAGTGGTGCATGAATCATGACATTTCTGCTCTTATCCTAGACCTGGTCTTGTCTGGTCTGGTCCACAATGCTGGGGATTCGAGAGCTTACCTTACCTAGGAAGGAGACTGCAGGTAAGCAGAGGATGGTTTAGTAAAAAGCCCAAAACTTTGTACTATATATATAAAAAAGAAGACAATAAATCAAGAAATAAAGAATGAATGCTATGTCTTTTGGCATTGGTTGATGATCAGTGATCAGAGACATCTCATGTGATGTCTGTTCCTGGAGTACAAGCAAAGCAAATGGAGAGAGCAATGGCAAGATCAACATCATCAGCTGGAAGTGCAAGTGCAAGAGAAGGCACAGCAAAATCAATAGTGGCTGATCAAATTTCTCAAGCTGTACAATCCACCTCCAATCTCCTTCACCTCATTCAACAACCCTTCCTTCCCATGTACCTCCCTTCCTACATGCTCATTAAGATTCTTCATGCTTATTGTATTTTTTTTAATTATCTTCTTCTTGCATCTTTTGCACTCTTCATCTTCTCCGTGTTAGTGTGTTAGAAGTCACGGGGTTTGATTTTGAGACAGGATGTGGAAATAAAATGATGTTGATGAACGTTGGCCAAGTGGGTTTGTTCAGTTTTGTATTAAACAGTCAGTTTTTGGTTATGTTCATATAGGACTATTTAGTAAAAAACTGATAGTATAGTGAATTTGTATTAAGCTATGTGATTATGAAGAAGAAGATGTAATGGGATTTTAATCTCTGATCATTAGTGTGTTTTTGGTAGGAATTATATCTGAGCATTGGTGGAACAAGCTTTTCTAGACAAGCCAAATACTCATCTTTAGGCTCTCTGCGCTGAAAGGAAATGGGTGCAAAGGAAAAACGTATAGGATTGCTTGTGTGCACAAGCACTCGAAAAATGTTGAGGGGATGAGAAGGGTCCTTGGCACTTGACTCTGCTTAGCATTTTCAGAATTCTGCTTCATGGAAACAGAGAAAAGGTTTAGGATGAACTTTAAGAGACTGTAACTCAATCTGTATTTTGCTGCTGACGTTCGAATTTTAGGACATTTTTATAAATCGTTTTTGGTGGTCTTGTATGGGAAAGAGTGGAAACACTGAAGCAGACTTGAGCTAAAGATATAAATACCTGTAACATAATTTGCAAAAAGAAAGATTAACCATTGACATATGCATGCAACCCTCTTTCTCTAATTTAGTACATGATAGCTGTAGTTGCAAATCGCGTATATAAATTTGTGAGTCAGCAAGATAATCTCACGTTATTTAATTGTTGATGTTTGTTGTCTGGGTTTATGCACAAGCTTACATCTCTTTTGTCATTTGCCCGCAAGCTGACAAAGCTCCCAGGAACCTTCTGGCAAAAGCCTCTACGATCAATAACAATGACCAAATTTTACAGTACTGATCAGCTGAATAGGCCATTTACTGCTATGCTTAACCGATGACCGCTCTGAATGTATACAACCGGTAGCATCATCTCTCTCTCCCAGGAATCTCTAGGAATCTGAGTCATCAAGTCAACCCCAAGCACATGAAGCACGCTTTTGACTCAAAAAATATCCTATAGCCTGCATGATTTTTCCTTGAAAGTTCTAGCAGGACGTCTATTTTGTCGCGGTTGATTTTGCTCTCCCTTCCAAGCAGAGGAGTGCAGACTGCTAGTAGCATGGCACCTGAAGCAATCCTTCTGTCTTCATGCTTCCTTGTTTGTAATGCGACAATACAGGCCAAAATCCATATATGCATCCCAGGATATCATCAGAAGGAGCCATGCGGCTGGAAAAACATGCGCCGCGCGTGTGTTTTTTTTTAATATAATTTTTAAAGATTTAATCTTATTAAAATACAATTTTTTTATATTTAAATATCGTGGGATTGAATTGCGTATGGAGCATGCAAGGGCATCCAATTATTGAACCCACGATGGAAGAATTTGCGAATATTTTCCACAAGTCAAAGAAATTGAAAAGAATCCCAAAAGTGCTCGCTGCCTCGTATTCCAACCGACCAAAGCAAGCGCTCACACACGTTAGTAGAGTAGAGTAGAGAATCCCTAGAGCTGCCACTTGGATTTGGTCCCCACACACGTGGCGGCAGTATAACACTAGAAGTAGCATCAATCAGCCCTTTTTTCCATTCTTTCTGACTCTAACAAGCCCAAATCACTCGAACGAATCCTAATCACTTAATTTTAATCACTTCTTTCTACTAATAACAGATTAAGGACTAATTAATTATAAAACCATCTGGTTCAACTGGTTTGATGATTATTTTTTTAAAATAAGATTTTGAGTTTTGTAAATAGATTATATTATTGTTGAGAAAATTTTATCTTTTAGTAAATTTACCCGGTTTTATCAAAGTCCAGTAAATTTCTAAATACTAGAATTTAAATTAAAAAATATTAATTACGAGAATGACATACTAATTAAGTGAGTTGTGAATTTGTGATCTTTGGCTGCTATTATTTACTTGACAATAATTTATTATTATTTTTGCCTGTTTTATACTGATTATATTATTTTTTAAAATATTTTTTATTTGATAATAATATTTTTTATTTTTAATATTAAGATATTAAAATTATTAATTTTTTTTTCATGTTGAATGTTTTTTAAAGGGTCTATTTGGCATTAGAGTTGTGTTTTTTTTTTCAAAAGTTAATATTTTTAAATTATACTAATATAAAAAATATATATTTTTTAAATAAAATTATTTTAAAATCTTCTATATAAAAAATATTTTTAAAACACAACAATAACTCCAATTCTCCTCAAAGTAGTACTTAGCAGTAGGTCTACTATAAAAACAAAGCAAATACTAAAGGAGGTAAAGAAAACACAGGAGGGTGAAGGGTGAGAAAGAAACACCTCCACCGTCTCCTCCTCTTTAGATTTCTTTCGTCTTTCTCTCACCCTCATCGTGTGTTTGGCATTAGTCTTGTCTACTCAAATTATTTAGTAATAAACAAAAGTTAAGCCAATCCTCAACCCTAAATTTTGAGAAAGGAAAAAAAAATGGCTTCTTCATTGGGCATGCAATCGTCTCCTTCACGAACGGCGTCGTTTTTGAAGCCCTCTTCGTCGTTGTCTCGTTGCTGTTCTAGACAGACAAGTTTGAGTTTCAATGGCGCTAGCACCCGAATTTCCTCTACAAACACCATTGTAAGCTAGAATAGAATCAAGTAATAATAATAACAATAATAAAAATCTTTCTTTTGTTTTCCTGTTTTAAGCCTTTTTTTATTCGTAGGCTCAAAGCTTGTTGCGTGCTTGGTAAAACTAATGAGACAGAGACACGCACACAAAGTTAGAGACATTCTATTGAAATTGATAATGATATGTTGTTTTTAATACTATTTTATTTGTGTTTCCACGTTTTTTAATTTTTTCACCTGTTTCTTTTTCCTTATTTAATAATTGAATTTGGGTTCTTAATAGAACAAACCTGATTTCTTCGAAGCATTTGAGGATGGTTTTGATGAATATGTTTGATTATGGTTGTATTCGTGAATTTTACTTTATTTTGTTTTGGTGTCGAAAGTTATAAAAATCGGTTGCGCATATATATATATATATGGATAAAGGATAAATTTTTAGCTACATAAAACTCAATTTCATTTCTTTTTGCTTTTTTTCTTACTGCAAACGGAGCGCCAGGGGATGGGAAGTAAATTCTGTGTTATGGTGGTAGCTGTGCATGTATAGTGTCTTTGTGGAAGAAGAAAACGGAGTTGTGTTTGTTGCTTACTGATTCCAAGTTATTTATTGTGCCAGAAATGCGATATTTCTGAACCATTGAATTTTGGAAACGGGAAGCCTACTATTCCTGTCCTTAACAACCAGACCTTGCCCAAGTTTTTGGAATCTGCCCGAGTGGATAAAACTGTTAACAGAAATGATACCAGGCTGAAATTGTTTTCTGGCACAGCAAATCCTGCTCTATCTCAGGTAAGTATTTAGTTCTTGATAGTTGTATACAAACGAGTTATGTTTATATTGCTCTATCATCTTGATTTTGCTCCTCGTGTGATAAATTCAACTGCTGGAATATTAAGACTTAGCTTGTACAAAAATCTCATCATGTTATAAACTCAAATGGACGTTGCTCTTCATGCTGAAATCTTGTAAGATGTTCATTTGATTTAGTTCCTCATGTGTGAAGCTGTCATTTTCCTCGTTGCCTTTGATGAAAAGCTTATTCTCCAGCATCAAATTGGGATTGTTTTTGGTGGTATTTCATGCACCGTTCTAGTTAAATACTCTGACAAACTCATAAACTATATTTCTGAACTAACGTGGTTTTCTATATGATTGGAATTTTGCTATCTGTTAACGCTCCTCTTTCATCTCTAGGAAGTTGCTCGGTATATGGGCCTAGAACTGGGAAAGATCAACATAAAGCGATTTGCTGATGGTGAAATATACGTTCAGTTGCAAGAGAGTGTTAGAGGATGCGATGTTTTTCTACTGCAGCCCACCTGTCCTCAGGCAAATGAGAATCTCATGGAACTTCTGATCATGATAGATGCTTGTCGGAGAGCATCAGCCAAGAACATCACTGCTGTGATCCCATACTTTGGATATGCCAGAGCTGATCGAAAGGCAAGTTTTATGGCTGGGTTTACCTAAAGAGTAATATTTACAACTATTACTGGGGAATTCCTGCAAAAGCTTGGTCATGGAAATTAAATATTTGCTGGGCGTCTATTTAAGTGTTTGCACCAGTCATGCATCAACCAAATTAGATGAACAAGTATTTCAATATCCTTTTCTTCCAGAAGAAAAGATTGATGCTAGATAAGTTGTCTGGCATATAGAATGGAAAATCATTATGTCAAGGATCAGTCTAGCTTTTAACATCTGTTTCATGTTTGTGCTCTATTTCAATACAGTTTGATTTGGTTGTAGGCAGCTTTTGGTATGATTGGCGCCTTTAATAGTTTTATCATGACTGTTTAAGATATTAAACTATGATCTTCTCCTGTTGTGTATATTTACTGTTTTCTTTCTTTTTATTTGCAGACTCAGGGTCGTGAATCCATTGCAGCCAAACTTGTCGCAAACCTTATCACAGAAGCAGGTGCAACCCGCATTCTTGCCTGTGATCTTCATTCTGGGCAGTCTATGGGTTACTTTGATATTCCCGTGGACCATGTGTATGGCCAGGTAATTACTCTGCAGGTTTTAGTTGTTGATCATTACTCATCCAGATTTTTACTGATTTCTTTTATGTTGCTTTTGTGATTCTAGCCTGTGATTCTTGATTATCTTGCAAGCAAGACAATTTGTTTTAGTGATTTGGTAGTGGTTTCACCTGATGTTGGTGGTGTTGCAAGAGCACGGGCTTTTGCCAAAAAACTGTCAGATGCTCCTTTAGCTATAGTGGATAAAAGGCGTCATGGACACAATGTTGCTGAGGTAATCTCCTAACCACATCACTGCTGAGCTGACAGTATTTTCTTTATTTATAACTTGATTACTGCACTACGCTATCAGGTAAGCTGTTTGTTTTTTTACACATCCAAATGATATTTTTAACTTTGTTATCTCACTTGAAAGATTATGTATGAATTCTGTTACTTTGCTTTTTCATATAAGCAGATATTCAGTTTGCTGTATTGTAGATGTTTTTTGTTGGTTTATTATCTACTTCAGAATCTCAAGACTATGCCTAATCTGATACTGCAGGTTATGAATCTTATTGGTGATGTAAAAGGAAAGGTTGCAGTTATGGTGGATGACATGATTGACACTGCTGGTGAGTAATCTTGATTTCAAATTCTAATCCAAGACAAGGGAAAATTGAAATTTTACTTGGCATATGATTTGTTGACTTTTCAAAAAGAGTTTTTGTTAGATGATTATATCCAATTCCTTTAATAATGACCAAAAAATTGGTTGTGCACTGTAGGTACAATTGCAAAAGGAGCAGCTCTTTTACATGAAGAGGGGGCCAGGGAAGTTTATGCATGCTGTACTCATGCTGTTTTTAGGTACTCAGTTCATTTACAATATCTGATTAACTTTTTTGATGTGTGTATAAATAATTTCTACTTTTCTCATGTATAATTGAATTGATTTCTTGGATTAGCTGGAGATTCTTGTACGTATCATCAACATAAATTTTAATTATTTATCAAGTACAAACATGTTTTCAAGATCCACTAGATAGGAGGTACTGGTAGTTCAATGTCCGAAGTGAAATGTTAAAGACAGCAGTGGTTTTGTCCTTCTTCCTTTTCTGTGTTCCTAATAGCATTTTTTTTTCAAGCTGTCAACCTGCAATATAACTTTTTGATTTTTCAGTTCAAAGTTCTGAATTTTTATGGACTTAGCATCCTGTATTTAAAAAAAAAATCACAGAGATTTTACAACGTGGTTTCCTGTATGGATCATAGTTGCGGTTCTCTTGTATGATTTTGTTAGAGTGTTGGATATCCACTGAATAAGTATTTTCTGCCTAAGCATAAAAAATTATGATAATATAGAAGCGAGATAAGTAATTGTTAGTACAAGAGCTTTAGATTTCCTCTTGGAAACTTGTAACTTCAACTCTCAATCTACATTAACCATTTTATTCTTGTCATTGTTTACATTTTTACCCTTTTTCTGGGAAGCCCTCCTGCAATTGAGAGGTTGTCCAGTGGCCTATTTCAAGAGGTTATCATTACAAACACAATTCCTGTGGCGGAGAAGAACTACTTTCCTCAGTTGACTGTGCTTTCTGTCGCAAATCTGCTGGGCGAGACAATTTGGCGTGTTCATGATGACTGTTCCGTGAGTAGCATTTTTCAATAACGTAGGAATATCCAATGGCGGTAGATCCTTTTAGTTCACACATGGATTCCCTAGCCAGATGGCGAAGGCAGAGATTGTAGGTTTAGATATCTCTAAGTAGAAGAAAATCAATACCTGGGGGCTTCTTCATCTTCTCCCCCACCCAGTAACATGTTTCTTTTGTTCGATTCCTAGTAGGCTGGATCCGTTGAATATTGCTATCTGCTATTGTCTGCTTCTATATTCTACGCCAGGGACTTGTCCTCGACTTGGCTTCGAGTATTTATAATATTTGCAGGCAAAATTTCAATTGTCTTACAAATGAACCTCTGCAGCAGTCTCATTAATAATACAAAGATTTTACCCAATTCCTGTCTTTAGCCTTCTATCATTGATTTGGATATTACTTGTACTCTTTGTATGAAATATGAATGTGTGAAAGTAGAAATTGTTGGCTTGCATCTGGTCTTTAAGAGCCTTGTTCATGTCAGCTGTGATTTTATAGAAAGAATGGATAATTCCCGGGGCTTCTACAAAGAAGTTTTTAGATAAGCAACCAAGCCTGTTCTTTGCTTCTAGCTTCATGGATGTTCTTTACATGCAAAATTGAGGGCCTGGAACAAAATGATGAACACTGTTCATGGATGTTCTTTGTATGCAGCATTTAATATATTTTAATCCTTATTATATGATAGGTTATACATATCTAATTGAGTTTTTATTATTTGATGAACACTGTTCATTGTATATTTTGAATCGTTTTGATGTGTTGATCTTAAAAATAATTTTTAAAAAATAAAAAAAATCATTTTGATGTATTTTGGCATAAAAAGCACTTTGAAAAACAACCGCACTCCCAACCACGCCCTCACAAAGTCTAGCATGTATTTGAAAGTATGATTGTGGTTGTTTTTTAAAGTGTTTTTCAGTCGAAAATGTATTAAAATAATGTTATTTTTTATTTTTTAAAAATTATTTTTGACATTAGTGCATCAAAATAATCTAAAAACATCAAAAAATATTAATTTAAAACAAAAAAAAAAAATTCATATTTTTTCAAAAGAGTTTTTAGAAAGTAAAAATAATTAGGATACTGCTTATAGATTCAAACAGAAATAAATCTTTCAAAACTCACCTCCCTAGTTATTGTGAAGTACCAAAAGCATGCAAGTCTCAAATTTATTGAGTAAAGAAACAAACCAAATATATATTTAAAGAAATAATCAACAAAAATAACGAAAAGTACTCGTATTTATTCATTCAGTGAACAAGTCAATGATTAACCTTAAATATTATTAAAAACCAAGTATAAAAAAGCCAAACTAACATGCTTTGATGAACATAAACGAGATTGATGAACCTAAAGAGATTGATTGGAGTTGCTTAATGAAAAGGTTGTATAATTAAAAGAATAATTAGTTTACAATGAAACTAAAAGAGTTTTATTAAAGAAAATCTAACTAATGACCAATTCATCGATGCTAGACTTTAGAAATAGTACTTATGATATATATAGAACCCTAAAGGATTAAAGGCAAAGTATACTTAATTACTAGAGCTGTATAAACCATCTTTAACTACGTTGGACAAGAGAATGATGTTGAAAACTCGATATATGATAACAAAAATAAATATGAAATTAAAAAGAAAACATTATTATTTAAAATAAATTATTATACAGAAAACATTGATTTTTTTATATATATTAAGAATATTTAGTAAAATAAAAGATATTTTTTGAGAATGTTAAGATATATGAATTGAAGTACAACCAAGGTGTAAAATATTAAGTTTTTTTACCATCACCTACTTTAAATTATTTGAAGGCATTACAGGGTTCCATGTAAGTGAGTTCAACATTGTCTTGGGCTGCTATTAATTCATCAATGCATACTTCCCATAATATAGGTAAATTTAATTTTTTTTTAGATTAATATGGGTATTCAGACCAGTCTGCGTGTACCTCGACTAATCTCATGGACCCTGAAGTTAACAATTATATAAGTCTATGGTAGTTTCAGAAAAATTAAACTCGTAATCATTAAAAAAAAACAAATTTAAAAACAGATAAGTTAAATTATCATTTGTAAATTCAAAATTAACTCTACAAGGAACTGCTATAGTTAAATAAGGCTTGGACAAAGAGACATGATTCAGGTTGTTGGTGATGGAGCAAAGGCTGACTAAATAAAGTCTCTAATACCATAAAAGAGAAAAATTATAATTTTCATGTTTTTTTTTTCATTTGAAAACAATGAAAAATTTATACTAAAAACTATTAAAAAAAAACCATTAAAATGTGTTTTAAAAGTAATTTTTTAGTTTTGTAAATATAAAATATAAAGAAATTACAAATTTCGTTTTTCCATTTCCATTTTTTATAAAAAATTCTCTGTTTGATCATCCTGTTCTATCATCGATATAAACAAATAGATTTTTCTTTTTCTTTTTTCTTGCTTTTTACCGGTTTTATTAGGTGAGTGTACATACAATTTAGTCACGTGTTTTCACGTGACGTGATAAATTAGGGTTTAGCCTTGTTTTCTTTTCTGCTTCTTCCGCCGTTTGGTGTATCTATAAATATCCTCACTATCCCACCTCCAAATCCCACTGCCCCCCGTCGCCTATTTCTCTCTGTACTAACGCTCTCCTTAACTCACGTCAATTAGATTTCTTAGTTTCTTTGCAGATTTTTTTCCCGAAAGATCTTCGTTTCTCTACTCTTTACGTTATGTTTTAATTTTAAAACTTATGCTGTGATGAAATTCTGTGTTCCAGAGACGGTCTCAGATGAGGTCGTCTTTGACGGTTACACAACCCTCTAAGAAGTTCTGAGCTTACCCTTTTGTGTGTGTATATATGTGTGTGTGTGTGGGTGTTTGGTTTCTTGATGATAGAAAGCGAGGTGACGATAGAAGTTCATGTCTGTCAATCCACTGACTAAGTAACTGTGTGATGTTACCGTGAATCCCGACAGGTTCTGATCGCTTTCTATCTTGGAAGTCTTGTTTAGTCTTTGTTTGCTTGTATAGAAGGGTTTTATGTCTTGGGGCGTATGATGAATCTCATGTTTTAATGGGTAATTTGCGTCTGAATTTTTGTTGATGCTCTATCACCTTGGAGACCTGATGCCCTTTTCTTAACTTTCGTTTAATTTTTTTTCTTGATCTCTTTGAACGCTATCAATCTCTTAATTTTTACGATGCTCTGTTGAATCGGGCAGATGATGAATCTTGTGTTTTAATGGGTAATTTGCATCTGAATTTCGTTGATGCTTCAACACCTTGAACACTGATGCCCTTCTTTACCACCTTGTTTGGGTATGTTTCTAGTATGATTTTATATGTTTGTTTTAATCAATCTCTTGCCCTTTCTTTTCTTCCTTCTTCTTCTCTGTCTCTTCCTTGTTTCAAACAAAAGATAGGTGTTTTTAATCAATTCACAAAAATCACATACAAATTCCTTAACAAAAATACAATTATAGCTTGTTCTTCTTCCTTGTTGGAAACTAAAACCCTAAATCAAACTAATTTGTTTGCTTTTGCACTTGAGAAAATTAGCCATCATCCTCAACCTTTTCTACTTCTTGGAATTTGGTAAACTAAACTCAACAAATCTCCTTTATTGAAGCACCAATTAACCTGCCACTCAAACCTAACAAATCTCTTTCATTGCAGGACTTGCGGAGACATAAAAATCCTAGATTTAGATGCAAAATCCATAACAAAGATGAAGTAATGGGCTTTACAATAAAAGTCAGAGTCGGTTCAAAGCAACAGACTTGCCGTGTTAATCTCATGGCCTTCATAGTGTTCAAAGCAATAAACTTGCTACAGCAATCTCATGGCCTTCATAGTGCTGGGAAGATGGATGTTTCAAATTTGGGTACAACATAAAAAAACAAAAAAAAAAGGCACTCTGGCTGTGACATGATGTTCATGACAGCATCTGGTAGTGCATTAAAAAAAATAAAAATTACCTAGCCGTTTGGGCTCGGAAGTCTTGGACATTTGAGCCAGACCCCAAACAGCCAATCACTCCAGCATGATATCCGACTCGACCCGCCTTAGTTTATCTTATACCGTGGACCTCTCCACCGAGCACCACAAATCGATCACAAACGTTTTTTTTTGCTTACCAAGTAAAACTGTGAAGGGAAGCAAGTTTAAATCATTCAAGAGCTTTATGCAAAACATGTAACCACCTAAAAATTTCTATCAAAATTAAAATACTTGAAACAAACGTGTTCATGTACTTCAACTGTAATATATGTTTAAAATGGAGTTTTTTTTTTTTTTTTTTATTTAAAACGACCTCACCATTATTCAATCTCTCAAAACATAATTACACCTTATTACATAATAAATAACAAAATTACAACATTTCTTTGAACATACAAAATCATTCTCAATGTAATGAAAATCATTCTTCTTTACAATACTAATACAAGACATTGATTTGTTCCACAAAATTCTCTCTGGAGCAGGGTAAAGAATTAAAATGAAGGTTATGGATATACTGGTAATTAACACTAAAAACATCGAGAGATAGGGTAAGTATACCCGCATTTGTTCTACTAATATGACCTCCTCTCTATGTTCTTCCCAAGAATTAGATCATTCCAATCAAGTGTTATTTTCTAGGAAGTGGTAAGATTCTTTCTGCAACTGGACCAATTCTTCCATTAGAGTTATGATTCCTCATTTCTTCTTTCTCAGCTAATTCTTGATTAGTAACTATGGTTTGCAGTGCAGTCATTATTGACTCCAACTGTGTTTTGAATTATCCATTTCTTCTTTCATGAATTCTTGGCACTCGTTCTTCCAATATCTTTCCATGTTCTTCCAATGCCCTGACTTTGTTATTCTCTACCATTGTTGACAGAGAATGCTGTGAATTAAGTTGCTGGTGGATCTTTAGAGACTCTGATACCAACTTGTTAAGACCACAACCTTAAGTACTTGGAAATGCAGAAGAGAGATTGAAGAGAAGGAAGAAGAAAAATAAGAAGAGAAGAAGATTATTTATAGAAACGGTTTGATTGATTAATTACTTGACTTCCAAGCTATGAACTTCAGCAACTTTATACATGAGATTTTCCCTCCAACTAATTACTAACTACCACTCACTAAATGCTAACTAACTCTCTAATACAATCCTGGAATCTCAATTAACCACGTGCTTGATCTTCTTGTCTGTTCTTCTGCTGGAGTTGCTGGCTGCTGAATGCTTGTTGAAACTGGAGCTATAACAAAGTACTTATTGTCAAATCTAGCTGGGGTTTTACAATCCAGCGGAGCCAATTGATTGTCTTTTCTAGGTTTTGGACATATGGACCGTAGGATTCTTCGAAAGGGAGTTATATCTCTTGTATTTATCACAATGTTCTTCAGCGTTCTCATCGTGTATTTGTTGCCTAAAGCTTAAGCATCTTGCCTTCCCCATTGTATGGCTACCTCATGCACAAGCACAATATATTCGAGAATTCATTTTTAGTATAATTTATTGAGATTTGTTTTTTGGTACTAAATTATTTCTTGAAAGTTACAGCACCATTTTGAGGTAGCTAGGGAGCAGCATAAGTTGCCTAATAATCTCTCCGTAGGTATATATGTATATTGGGGGTTGATTAATATTGTTAAGCTATGTATATCTTTAAAAATTATTTTTATTAAGTTATTTTACATGTTTAAATATATGTGTGCCTGAATTTTGAATTTAATATGAATTAATGTAGTAATTAGAAAGCTAGGTAAATACAATTCTTGGAGATTAGCTTACAAAGTGATAAGCGCAATTTTTTATGATAAACGTAAACTTTTTCAAAGAAATTTTTTTAATAGAAAAAGTGAATAATATTTAATTAAATGATAAATATCAATTTAAATTTAAACGGAATGAATAGCTATTTCTTTTTTAATATAAATATCTATTCTAAAGCCCTATATAATATTAATCTATTACATGTACACAATTTGTTTTTATTTTCAATTTAAGTTATTTTATATATAATTTATAATAAGATAGAGAGACATTGCATGCTTTAATGAATTTTTTTTTTAGTTTAACGTGGATGTCCGGGCCAGCTTGCGCGCACCTCGACTGATCTCACAGGCCCTGAAGTTAACGACCATATAAGCCTCCAGTGGCCATCATATAAGCAACCACATGGCTCGAACCTGAGACCACAGAAGGAACAAACCTTTAATGAATTTTTAAAATTATGGCGCATGGTAGTGGTTTGTTCGCAGGAAGTTAAGACTATCATTTTCTTAATCTTTGTACATTTTTCTTATTATGTTATCATTTGTTTTACATAATAATAAATAAAAAGAAATAACAGGAAAATAAAAACAAACCCCAAAACACAGTATTTTGCATAATTTAAAGTAAAAAAAAAAATTAAATAAAAAAACAAAAAAACCCTAAAAGACAAAATATATATTAAAAGGATATACACTTTAACTAACAAATACTCGGAAGTCGGAACCCCACGACTTGTTAAATAATGGGATATCAAGCAATTGTCACCATCGTATGTTTTTACTGGTATTTATATAGTTTTAGGAAAAAAAATATTTACTCTTGGAAATCATACAAAAATTATAAAGGGCTTGATTGAATTCTAGTGGTATATATTAGCCTTGTGCATTTTGTTCGTTTTTCTTTTCTTCTTCTTTTCCTGGTCAGCCTCTGTCCTTTGCTAGGAATATGGTCTGGACTTACATGCTCCTGGATCCAATGTATTTTTTTTTTCCTGTTTGGTCTTAGTTGGCTGGGTTTATGTAGTTCAACACTTAATCTTGAAGTGGTCGGTAACTGATTGAGCTTAGCCCGTGTTTTAACCTAATCCAGTGACCGTATTGTTAAAAAAAATACTATAAAACCCAGACATGGTCACGCAACCCACACACAAAGACACCAATTCCCGGAAAGCCAAGTAAATCAGGTTTGATAGGAGTGTGACATAAAGATAACTTGTACCTAGACACCAGCACTATTGGAAACGGAAACCCCCACCCAACGAATATTGATTCGCGAACGAGAAGTATAAGGATGACGCCACGAAGACAGTTGTTCTTCGATAAGTCGTTTTTCAGTTCATTAGAGAACCATTGAAGGAAGATTATCTCACCAACACACACACACAAAATGTGGCAAACAAGAAGTTTTATTAATCTGAATTGTCTAACTTACATGTCTGGTTATGCCTTTATTTATACTAACTCTAGACTTAAATAAACCATAATGGACCCCCCTTAGGTGGACTTATATTAAACCCACTTACAATTGACCCAAATAAGTAATAATAACCCAAAGACTAAGAAGAAAATAATAAAAATAATAAAAATCCGAAAATTGCCATCCTAAATATGCTAAAATTAGATTTGTCACCATTAAGAAGTCCCCAAATAGACTAGGAAATCTGATCTGAAGGTAGAATTTATTCTGAAGTCTTCTTTTCTTTTTGTAACTAGGATGAATAAGAAATCCTTGTAAGAAAATGATTCTAAAACATTTATGAATCCTTGCCACACTTGGAAACTATGTTGCAGCCCATTAAAGATCTTTGTAGAATTAGGAGATTTTCAAAATAAGCTGCCACATCCTTTTAGGAAAAGAATACTAGCTAAATAGAAAGTCCACAAGTCAAAAAGAAGTAAATAACAAAATTCGTACAGCCTCTGTTGACCCATGTTTCGATGCCTTTTCGAACTCCGATTGACCTGAAATTTTAACCCAAGGTAGGACACCATGTCAGGAGACTCCACGTAAAATTTCAGCCCGATCCAATGATCGGATTGAAAATTATGACTGTTGCCATAAAACTGAATAGATACACTTCTTACATCAAAATCTGAATTTGACATTTCCTGAATTCCTGAATGGTAATACTTAATCTTGAAGTGGTCGGTAACTGATTGAGCTTAGCCCGTGTTTTAACCTAATCCAGTGACCGTATTGTTTTAAAAAAAATACTATAAAAATAATTCTTTAAAGGGTTATCAGAATTCTACCTGATAAAGCAACCAAGTCTCCTATGTCAAGACCCTGTTGCTTAAAATTGGCAATTAGAGTCTCCAAAGAGGAATTTGGTGCAGGGATAAACTGATCAGCGCGGTCAGAACTTGACTTCAGGGAGTCCTTTCTGCCTCGATGAACTTCCCGACTTGGGCCACCTCTCTACCAAGCTGAAAGACATGAGCAATTATCAATTGTATTAAGAAATTAGTTTATCTCAACAAATTAATGTCATCGAGGAATTAGTTGTGACATATGAATGACCATCTTTCTCACCATTTATGATATTGAAGGCATATATGGAGTTTATAAAAAGACAGTAAGATGAAAGAAAGAGATAGAGGTATACTAATTGCATATGTATCGCTGCAACAGCATCACAAGCAGCAATAGCTAAAATATCAGCACATGATACTGTTAGAGCAGGTTTAAGCTTAGGTCATTTGGACAATGGTCCAAGGCTTCTATTTAACAAAAAGCTACAAAAAAAAAGTCAGGTATAAGATTTTCTTTACTTAACAAAAGATCCCAAGTATGGAATGAAAATTGCGCAAAGTCCTCTACTTGCCAGACATACATAAAAAATAAAAAAATATTTCTTAAATATTTTAAAAGGTTCATTTATAGTTCTGTCTAAAGCTTAATTCAGATCTGCACACTGTGAGGGGGCATACTTCTTCTAATAGAACTTAATCCTATCAATGACTTCAAATCTACGCCATGAGTTTACGATAGGTTCTGCTTGCTTTTCACTGAACATGCCATCATAACTATCCAGAAGAACTGATGCATCACACCCCTCATTAATACAATAACCATACCAGAATTGGTGAATATTATTAATGATTACTGGATTATCATCTTCCAATGCTCTGCAGAAACCTTGCAGCAGCATACTAGTATATATGACTAGTTAATTAATCCTTTTTTATTCAAGACTTGAATTGTTGTGGAAAAAAGACGAGGCTACAAAATCAACACATAAATCGAGATAAGAGACTTACAACAAATAGAATATCTGGTTGCAATAAGATACATGAAGCGACCAATTAAACTTTTAAAATGTCCTTCATCAACTTTATCAGTACCATTTTTCTTGCTCAACCTCTCTTTTTAATTCATTGGTGTGTTTGTTGCTTTGCATTCTTCCATCTGGAATTTCTTCAATATTTCCTTTGCATACTTCTTCTGACAAATGAATACTTTATTCTGACTTTGCCTGACCTCCATTCCAAGAAAATAAGTCATAAGACCAAGATTTGTCATATAAAAAACATGCATCATTTCTTGTTTGAAATCTTCAATCATTCATGCATTACATCCTGTTATTAAAAGATCATCAACATAAAAAGACACTATAAGAACATCATTGTTCTTCTTCTTAACATAAAAGGAGGCCTCAAATAAGCTATTTTTCAAAACCTAAGCTTAACAAATGATCATCTATCCTATTATACTAGGCTTTAGGTGCTTGCTTTAGCCCATAAAAAAGCCTTTTTTTTAACAAGTAGACTTTATCTTTTTTCACCTTGAATCACAAATCCATCTGACTTCTTCATATATATTTCTTCCTGTAGAACACCATTTAAGAATGCTGATTTAACATCTAACTCGAACATATTCCATCTCTTCTGCATTGTTGTAGCTAGCAATAATATGATTGTTTTCAATTTAGCAACAAGAAGAAAGGTGTCAGAGTAATCAACACCAAAAATCTTAGCATAACCCTTAACTACAAGCATTGATAGAGCTATCTGCATTCATCTTTTTTCTTTACACTCACTTCACTCCAATGACCTTTTTGCCTTCAAGTCTATAAGCTAATTCCCAGATTTTATTCTTTTTAATCATTGACATCTCCTCCTCCATTGCTTTCTTCCATTTGAGGTATTTGAGAGGTTTTTTTATGTCTAGCAGGCTTCTATATTGCCACTTTACATCTTTGATAGATGTTTGAAAGTGACTTTGTACCTTTGATTAGATGATCATCTTCTAGTTCATTCTGCCACTAAGGTGTTTTTTTCTTCAGAAAGGTTGTTCTTTTGAAAATCTTGCCATTCATAATATTGCTCATCTTCATTAAAGTATACGTCTTTTATGATAATCATCTTTCTTGTTTATGGATGATACACTTTGTAGGCTTTGAAACTGAACTATACCCACAAAGATGCCTGAAATTGCTTTCTTGTCAAGTTTATCACGTTTAACCTATGAAATATGAGCAAAACACACACTTCCAAACACTTTAAGAAAGCTCAGTGAAGGTTTGTATCCATAACAAGCTTCAAATGATGTTTTATCTTCTAAAAACTTGGTTGGAAGTCACTTTTGAAGAAAGACTATTGTATTAGTTGCTTCTGCCCAAAACTCTTTAGGTAACTCCTTCTCATGCAACATACATCTAGCCATCTGCATTATATATTTCTTTCTCTTTTCACTAACTCTATTTTGTTCTAGAGTATAAGGAGTAGTGTCAGCTTCTTTATAAAACATATAAAATTCTGCTAAAGTGTACTCATTTCCATCACTTGACCTTACAACTTGAATTTTACAGCCAAATCAACCATTTTCTTGAACTTTTAAAAAACTCTAGCCACTCCTAACTTGAATCTCAAGAAAAAAAAATCCAGCACAATCTTGTAAAATTATCAATGAAAACAATATAATAGAGGCCACCTTTTACTAATGGTGTTCTTCGAGGTCATGCCATATTAGTATGAATTAGATGCAATTTTTGTGAGGCCTTCCAAGTTAATTTAGAAATTGACATCATGTTTTGTTTACCAAATTAACATGTATGACAATTTGGTATTTGATCAACAAGAAATGGTAGGCCTCTTATTGCATCATTCTTTTTCATTTTCAACATTAATTGAAGATGTCAATGTCCAAGCCTCTTGTGCTAGATTTCAGTGATGCTGATGTTAGTGGAATATGTTGTGTGCTCCTTATCAGCAGGAAAAATAAGAAGTTTTTACCTTTCATTTTAACTTGTAAAATTTTCTTTCTAGTAGCATAGTAGATGTGGTAGCATTGATCTTCAAATGTCACTTTGAATCATTTTTCTATTAGCTGACCCATACTTAACAAATTTTGATTAATATTAGGTACATAAAAAAACATCTGAAATTGTTTTTGTACCCGAGTTTGTTGTAATTGCAATATTTCCTTTTCTCTTTGCTGGAATATAACCATCATTCCCTATTTAAACCTTTATAATTCCAATAAGTTGTAAGTCCTTGAAAGAGTTTTGTCATAAGTCATATGGTTTGTACAACCATTACCAATCAACAACATTATGAGGAGCTCGTGGTTGAAAAACAGGTTGCTATAAACCTCTGATCTTCTTCATCTTGATCAATAACTTGAGCATCTGCTTCTTGTTTTTGAAATTTGCTTTTACAAATAACAACTTCATGTCCAAACTGATTGCACTTGCTACATTTTGAATTTGATCTTTTCCAGCATTTGAATGGCAGATTACCTGTTCTGCCACAATATTGACATGATAACTTCTTTTTGAATTTTTACCCATGCTTTGGATTTGGTTATTTGCAATGATTTCACTGCTTGAAGCTTGATATTTCTTGAAATATCTTTTCTTGTCCTTCCAGAATCTTAATGCTTGACTAGTAAGGCTCCTTCAACAAAATGATCTTGCCTCATAAGCCACAATTACTCTTGAGCTTGCAAGGCATTTAAAACTTATGTCAGGGTGGTCTTGGACATATCCTTCATGTTCTCCAAGGTGATTATAGATGCTTCATATCTTGTAGGCATCATTTCAAGAATTTTTTCTACAATTCTGGAATTAGTAAATTTGGTGCCATGTAACCTTACCTTGTTAACTATGCTAAGTAATCTGTTTGAGTATTCTTTGATTGTCTTAAACTCTATCTTTTGTAACTCAAATTCCCTTATTAAATTCAACACCTACATGCCTCATATTTTTTTTTTTATCTCACACATATTCTTCCTTCAAATAATCTCAAACTTCTTTTATTGTTCTGAGAGATATGATTCTTGTTAAAATAGTTGTTGAAATAGTAGCAAAAAGACATGCTTTTGCTTTTGACTTTCTAATTTTTCTTTCCTTATGACTTTTGATCTGAGCCATGGTTGGACTATTTGGCAGCATAAGAACTTCATAATTCTCTTCCACAACTTTCATAGATCAAATGCCTCCAAGTATGTTTCTATTTTCATTACCCAAAGCTAATAATTTTCTCCATGAAAAATAGAAGGAGCAATTTGAGAAAAACTCGCTTCAGTTTTCATCATAGATCTATTAAAAAGATTGCTCTGATACCGATTGATAATTTTCAAGTAAAAAAAGAGACAAAAGAAATGAAAAAAACTACAAAGAGAAGAATACTAAAATGCATCTGACAAGGGATAATTGATTGCATTATTTGATTAACATCTTTACAATTAAATAGTAGAAAAAGAACTGAAATGCTAACTAAAAATCACAAATCATGCTATGATCTACTAACAACTCCTAAAGAATATGCCAACTTTATTTGCTAGAAACATAAAATCTAAAGCGAATAAAAAAAATGTCACGTGGACTTGTAGCAATCATGAAGCAATCTTCAACATGCCATCAAAATAAAATAGAAAGGAAGAGAGAAACATATGAAGAAAAAAATAAAAAATAAAAAAATTGCGATAACAACTTTTGTCATGTATTAATCACAGAAATTTTAGTTGTCCACAGACCGTGACTCCAAAAATTTCTATATGCAGAGAACGCCTGGTTATTAAAGTTAATATACAATACCAATGAACCATACAAAGAACATATATTTTGAAGGTTTAATTCCAAAGAAGCGAGAGACACACTGCTACGTCTGTTACAACTAAAATTCATAACAAATGACTCCCTATTCCTGCCTTCATCTCCAAAAAATTCAGAAAAAAGCTTGTGTTTCTTGCATATATAAAATAGGCCTATGTCCAAGGAAATGGAAGAGTATTTCTATCTTCAGCTTGTTAGAGTGATCAGCGATTCCCTGCTTCAAAGAATATGACAACAAAATCAGCATACCCTCCAGGGAAAACAAAAAACC
This sequence comes from Populus trichocarpa, assembly GCF_000002775.5. NCBI lineage: Eukaryota > Viridiplantae > Streptophyta > Magnoliopsida > Malpighiales > Salicaceae > Populus > Populus trichocarpa. The sequence goes on along the minus strand of NC_037287.2, from coordinate 11,504,031 downwards.
AGCAAGATCCATGGTTAGGCCTGCATTTAGTACCAATTGTGACCCCAAATTCATATTTTGTGTATAAGGTAGCTAACTTTATTTGAGCCTAGATTGTTGCATTCATCACCTGGTCGTTAATAAGTCTTCATGTAGTCCAATCTAACCTACAAATCAGTCTAGATTTTTACCTTTTATCTGCTAAAGTTCTAATTCCCACATCAGTCGAGGAAAATCTCAGGATGCACTGCCGCACTATTGACATTGAGAGCTTTCTTCAGCTTCCGATGATCCAAGACTTCAACTTCAACTAAGAACATTGAACTGACTGGTCGATGATCTGAGAGCCTTAATTCTGACCGCTTGTAAGAAAGTTGTTTTATACCTTTTCCTAACCAAAGTATTCGATCACACCTGCATATGACGCCAAGTACATAATTAGGTGACCACGACCATTCAAATGTTCGATTCTATGATTTACTTCTCTAACATCCAAACTACGAGAACAAGAGCTGACTTTTACCAGAAATCTTGGCCTACCAATCTCTTTTTCCTAACTGTGGTTAAAGAAAAGAAAAGAAAAGAAAAAGCAAAAGAGGCAAACCGTTATTTCCATATAACCTGTACTTACCATGCCGGAGATCTCTTCTTCTCCCCTTCTTTGGGGTTCTCCCCAACATATGTATCAGAGTTTATTTCATATTTGTAAGTTGGCGGAAAGTTTATCGCTCCCTCTTTCCATCCTTCAAATACACGCCCACCGCAGAGTTCTTTGCTTAGCTGCCACACAAGATGAATCTGTTAACAGCTCCTCCAGAAAACAAGCAAGACGATGCTTAGAAGAAAATGGAGAGCATTATTTGCAGAAAGGGCAAGTCATTACACTACTCACGTATGAGAAAGCTATTACTTCTGAGTTCTGAAGGGCAAATCAATGTGTGAAGAAGTTATTTCTAACATGATTGATCACAGTTGGTAAAAATCTATCCAGAATACTTAATTACCAACTAAAATACTACACAGGTCTCCTTCAAAGATAAGCCCTTTTATTGTACTTCTATTAGAACATTCATGGTTAAAGATCCAGGAGTTCCTGAAGCAATAGTTTCCTCCTATGATTTGGTGATTTTTTTCGTTGTTATAGCAAGGATGAAAGCTATATGTTCTGTGTGATCTACGTTATATCTAGATAATCTGTCCTGGGCTCCTATCTAGTACAACGTGCTTATCAGGAGAAAATTTGATCGTTTATGAGTCTCACCTGATCACTATTGATAAGTTCATCCCATTGCTTCATAGCAACAAGTTTCCTTACTTCTGTGTCCAACATATTGAGACGATAATTCAAATCTCCAAACCAGAATATCTGACTGTGTGCAGAAGCATCCGTTTGTAAATTTCAATGACAATCACATGAGGAAAAGGAATATTTAAAGTTACTAATAACACATCCAGCCATGATGATAAATCAAAACATCTTTGTCATCACATCATGATTTTTGGAAAGTTTACGCTGAAACAACCAATGTGCATTTTTATTCTGGCAAGTAAATGTCGTTGTACATACAAAAGGATAGGAAAAAGAGCAAGAATAGCACGTTGCTTATACCTGTATTAGATGAGAAATGTGCAAGAAACAGCATTCTTGTTTAGTTCAGTTATTAATCTCCTGGAACTAGGTTTTCTCAATGACATCGCTCTTAATTTGAAAAAAAAAAAAAACATACACATTGATTTCCTAGGTTACTCCAACCACTTTAATTCCCTAGACAAATCATGAAAAAATATTAAGCAGGAGGATGGAGCTGAAGACTCAAGTCATCATATTTTAATAAGCTAGGAAAGATAATCCCTGAGAAGATAAGACGCCGCCTGCTGTGAATATGCACACACAGCATTCAAACATGCATTACACAAATTCATTCATGGGATGAATAAGCAAACAGATGCTTGGTGCTGTAGCAATTCAGTATTCTATGCTGCAGTATCATTTGGAAATACTATAAAGAAGCAAAGTCATGAAACATAGTGAATATTGAAGTTCAATTTCAGAAGGTTTCTTACTCATGGGATGGAATTGTCTGTGCTTGATTGGTGTCCAAGATAGATGAGAAACGGGTGCGTCGAATAATTTCACAGACATCAGCATTACGCCTTTGTTCAGCCCCATCTTTCTGACCTGAGGTCAGATGGGAACAAACAAAGCAAAGCCTTGACTGGAAAACAGACATGCTAACAGAAACAGATCCCTGCATCAGCAGTAGCCTCTAATAAGATGCTGGTAAAGCAAAGGCAAGCATGTTCAACCATGATCAACGCACATGTTATCTTCTCTACGTTCTATGCAATATTCTTCAGCATGAAGCCATCACACCGGCATTATATCACAACATGGAGGACCTAATCTCATCCCATTTAAAATACAAAATGTAACAATGTATAAAACATTTATTCAATATTTTAGCAAAATTAAGACAGCAGCCTCCATAGCATGACAGGATGAGAGATGTCTTTCACTGCCACAACTATTGCATTTACAACTATCTGGTTATAAAAATTACAACACTGCTTTATTATTTCTCTTTCCATTTTGTGGTCCATGTGTATATCTGCTTAAGTTTCACAAAAATATCTGCACCAAAAAGTCTAAATACTTTATATAATGCATGTAGAAATGCAATTTCTTTGTCAACTATCATGCTGAACAAAAAAATGGAAGAGCAGGAAGTACCTTGTTTCCCATATAGCCCATAAGACCTACCCCAACAGGAGAGACCTCCAAGTTGTTTATATGCCTCCTCAATCTCTTACGCACCCAAATTGATACATATATTCCTACCATTTGCTTGCTAACAATTCGCACATACTTTGGGCGTGGATCATCATTATCTTTGATGATTTCACTGTAATATTGTTCGCTTGGTACTTCTAAGAAAGTGTCATCCTCTGCTTCAGATAACCAATCAGAGACCTCGGAGAATGAATCAATAACCTCAGGAACTTCTGGGACTTCAGGAACCTCACGCCTCTGCTCCCGCTCCAACCACATTGAGCCTAAATTTCCAGAACTCTGGTGAGATCTTTTTAGTCCACTCCTGTTCAATGCAATATGCTGAGGACTAAATAATGAGGGATTCTCTGACCAATTGAAACCTATTCTTGCAGAACTGCTAGACACTCTCCGTAGCTTGGAATTGGAAGAGATAACTTGTGGGGTCGCAGCCAATGAATGTTCAGGCCAGTCTAACTTACTATCACAATCAATGCCATATACTCTCTTCAAGTGTAAATTCTTTCCAATACCAATAGCTTTGCCAAATTCAAGTATGTCAGATTCACAACCATCAGCAGCTTCAATATATTCCTCATTCATCACCTCTAATGGTAGAGAATCAACCTCGTCGGCAAGTTCATCGGCAACTGAAGAAGTTCTTAATACTGGTGAGGGTGGGGCACTAAAACATTTGTGTTTGCTTTCAGCTTGGTGAGATTTGTTCAGAGTCCTTCTAATGATTGCCTCCCATTTTGGAATTGGTCTGCTACTCTCTGCTCCCAGTACATTCCCAGCATTCAAAGGGACCACCTCTTGGAAACTGTTCGAGGAAAAAATAAACAGAATGCTAAAATCTCTACCTGTTGTATAAAGAATCAAAGCACACAGGCGCATCCAAGAGTTTCGTTCAAGTGATAAAATGACTCTCAGACTATAGGTGTGCTAACAATGGATTCTCTTAACGCAGCAATTTAAACCGTTGAAAACTTAAAGAAAGATTATTAGCAGCAGTCTTCTAGCATTTGACGGTACATGAGTAGACATAAGCAAGGACATAGAATTTTGAGAAGAATGGCAGCAGTCATCTAGTATTTGATGGTAAGTCGGGAGATACAAGCAAGCACAAAGAGTTTGAATCGAGTATCTGCTTCTTTAAAGGTGACGAAACATTCCAATTCAGAATGAAATTCTGGTTTTTGTTATTGACACATTTGATCTTCCAAGATATGTTAGGAGTGGATGACTGCTTTAAGGGAGTTGTTTCTAAAACTGGACTTTCTGGACTCAAGCAGCCAGGAAATGGTAATTACTAGTACGACATTTTTGGATAATTTTGATCGAGGACCAGGTGTGGGCTGAGAGGTGCAAACCGGCCCTCTGATATCATCCACTTGCTGAGTGTTAAAGAACGATCTCTTAGGAGAAATCTGAAAAATAATTTTATATTATTTTTTAACATTAAAAAATAACAAATTAAAAAAAAACATTGTGGGTTTTGTTTTTGTGATTTTTTTCATGCATATGCTCTAGAAACAAATGACAACAGAAATGCTGCTCGGATGGCAGAGGATCCACTTAAAACCTTAGATTCCCGATCAGCTTTTAGTCTAGGGTGCATACTTGACAAATTAATGTCAAATTCTGGGAGGACTGGACCATAATAACATAACAGCTTCAATAGTTTCACTTCAAATCTAAATCTCTACGAGGGGAAATCCTCAGGCATTTAAGATCCCAAAATCTTATACACAATGAATCAAACAGATCAGAAAATATAGAAGCGATGGCATACACAAACAAGCTGGGTATGGGTATATGATGTAAGAGTTTTTTTTTTTTAATGTACAACTTTATATTATTGGTTATAATTTTTTATTTGACAATTATTGAAATTTTACTAAGAGATTCTAGATATCTTGTTTCCAATAAAATATATTTTCACAACAATTAAAGATCGTAAAGCCCTTTTGATAATGCTTAAAAGTTATTATTCAAGATTTGTTATATTTTTCTACTTAGCTTGGGATTCTTTTTTCTAATTGGTTTAGATTTTTTTTTTCCAGCTTTGTTTACGATTTTTCCCTAGTTTATTTATGACTTTATTACTCTTTTTTATTTTTGGGTTTCCTTGTTGGTTTTAGTCAAGTTTTAGGTTTATTTAAAGAGTTGTAAACTTCTTATAGAAATAGATTACTTGAAAATAAAAATATTCAGTAATAAAATTTTAAATTAGGTTTCTTTTTAAAGTGCTTCTTACTCAAAAATGCATTAAAATAATTTTTTTTAAAATAATTTTTTTGACATCATTGCATCAAAATAATCTGAAAACAAAAAAATATATATTAATTTGAACCAAATAAACAAATTAAAAATTTTCAATGTTTTTCAAAAACGTTTTTGAAACGCAAAAATAAACAGAGTTACAATGTGCTTTGAGAGGTGATTTTTGATGAAGCGCATTGTAAAAAAGGATGTGCCTGACATGTGTTTAGGAGAATTTTAAAATTGATAGGGTCAAAATTAATATTCTTAAACTTTAAATAAAAGTTATAAAGCAAGTGTTGATATTCTTAAACTTTAGATAAATGTTGTAAAGCAAGAGTCCAGCTCTCAATGAAGAAACCATCACACATCTTGTTGATGATGATATAAAAAATAAAGGGGTGTTTGGTCTTTATAGTGAGAAGACTAGTGTAGGAGATTTTTTTTTAACCCGGAAAAACTGATGCAAGATATTTTTTTTTCTAATTTACAACTTTATAAAAAACTGTTGGATCATGATGAAAGTTGTCTAAAAAGCTCTAGAGATCTTGTTTTTTATATGGTTAAAATTTCGTAACAATCAAAGATTAGAAAGACTTTTCAATATTGCCTAGAAGTTACTGTTCAAGATTTGTTATATTTTACTAGTTGATTTAAGATTTTTTTTTGTTTAGAATTTTTTTGTTATTATTTTCTATTTTGTTTTAGAATTTTTTTTGCCTTTTCTTTATTTTTAGATTTACTTTGTTGTTTAGATAAGTTTTAGATTTATTTAAGAAGTTGTAAACTTCTTAAATACAGATGACCTAAAATAAAATTTTAAATTAAAATTTATGTATACACTAATGTTGTGATATACCGTACATTGAAATTCTTATAATATGTCCGGTCATCAAAATAAGAAAACAAAGTAACGAAATACTTACCCGATGATGTAAATATCTGCTGGTTCTTCTGGACAAAGCCAACAATCAATATCAAGATCCTCGTTCGGAAGCCTTCCAGCGACATTCCAAGTACCTATTGTCACCCTGCAACAACCAAATGTTCAAGCTGTCTTCTTAAGAATCAAAAACTTTCAGTCTAATATTCGAAGAACAAGCACATAAAATCCAAACCTCACATCCTTTGTATTTATGTATTGAGCACGCAGAGTTTCAGATTTCCCTCTCCTATGTCCTGATGAATAGCCCTTAGAAGGTGCATCTGTATAAATTAAAAACTATCTTTCCATAATCATCAAGGCCACAAGGAAGCATAAGATACACAACTATATTAATATGTAAAGCAGCATCACGGAAAAGAGAGTTGCATAATTGCTAGAGGCTTCGAATTACAAGCCGGCAGAGCTCAAATTTCTGACGCCCTTTACAAACACCTCGAGAAGCTTAGTCTTTTGTAAGTAAACCTCAAAAGCTTACTCCTGTGGAGCTCAAGTCTCTGAAACAATCTTGATGAAGAGGGGGATTGGTGACAGACAAAAGGATTAAGCGATACATACAGCAGACTCAAATGCTTTCGAGCTTTGAATGCATTGAACATGCAAAAACAGGTTTAATAACAGATACAAAACAGATTATTGCCTGAAATTTGACTCCGAAACACAGATTGGTTCCCCTGAATCCTATGTGCTCGATCCTCATCCACATTAACTCTGTCATCTTTAACAGAGGGAGCTGTATGAAAATTGACAGAACATGATCAAGCACCGAAAATAATTAAGAAAGACCATCACAAGTAAACACTTTAAAACCATACCATCATCTTCACTCTCAGTTTCTGTGTATTCATCTTCACTAAAATCATTAACCTTGTGCTTTATGTTCAACCATTTCTTCACCACAAGTGAAGGCCAGAAAGCCTGCAATCAAATGCAGCTCTCCAAAATAAACAACATGCAGACCATCTAAAGAAAGAAAGAAGAAGAAGAAGAAGAATTACAAGCAGTACCAAGTCAAGGAGCAATTAAGCATACCTCAGCACGCTTTCCTCTCCTGGTCCTCATCCTGAATCAAGAACAAGTATTTTCAGTTGAGGCTCTATAAACAATTTATATAGCAGACTTTGAAATCAGAGCAAGCCCTTCAGAAAGGAAGCAGGACCGAACGTGGGCTTGTCAGCATCCTACGAGATAAAGTGTTCGAATAAGAGACTATAGAGGCCATTACAGAACTACAAGACCTAAGGGTATGCTTTTTGTGATGCCAAACTCAAAGAAAGATTCATACTGGGAGCAAACAGAAAGGACAGAAAAGGTATGGACATATTTAATAGCCATCCACAACCTCAACTTGCAAAAAGAGAATAATTCACTGGTCCAGCAAGACGTCGTAAAATCTTCTGATACGAAAGCATCCCAGCATGATATTATAGAAATTTCAACATGTCTTAAATCAAGTTCTATGAAAATCAAAATGTCACTTTCTCCTTAACAACCCTACACTCCTAAAAAAATTCTTAAAATCAATGGACGGTACAGCCATTACAATTAGAAACGTACAGGCAAGTAGGCCGCGAAGTTGACAGTTAAGCACAGCAGTAAACTAAAAAATAATAAGAACATGAACAACAATGAATTCCAAAGTTGGAAATATATATATAAATTGCCTAAAACGTTAAATTAACCCCCCCAACCTAATCAAACCTGGAGGATATTCAACCTAAATGTTAAGTTACCATCATGCAAATTACTAATTCTTAAATCATATCGAAAAATCCAAATCAAGGTGAACCGACTGCAGTAAGCCCTGGCCCACATCAATCTAATACATCCATAAACCAGACATTTACTCAGCTAATTTAGACCAGTGACAATGATTTTACGTTCAGAAGACAAATTAGTTTTATGTAAGCAGAAACATATATAAACAAAACTGAGCATACCATCGCATCCTAGATTTGAAACGCACCAGTAAAAAACAGCTTCATACATGCAAATATTTAAATAACCAAAAGTGGGATATCTTGACACTACAATTAATATAGGGTTTGAATCAACAGATTATCACCGAGAAAGTTATTTAAAAAAAAAAAAAACAGATTACATTCAAAGGACAGCTGTGATTCATTGGTAGGACGGTGGTATGTATATATATATAATATGTGCATGCGTTGTGTGTAAGAAAAATGATCCTTGAACTGATGCAAAACGGACAACAAAAGATGGGGTAAGCGCACTATATGTGAAGGGGAAGCCCTCTCCCATGTTTTCCAACTATTAAATTTAAGAGTCCATCTGTTTTCTGCTATTCCTATTTGTTTATTTATTTATTTTTAAGGCCGTGCATATAATTAGGGAGTCTATCAGTATTTGTGTTGAAGTTGACAGACTTCGCATCACTGATAAGGGAAAAATCCAGATTTTATATCAAGTCAAAACGTAGTGTTTGATCAAAGTTCCCTAATACATACGTAATGGTAATAGGTAGATTACATAAGGCGAAGAAATACATAGGAAGTTGATGATCAAAGTTATCATGACAGCCTTTTGCTTGTTTAGAACTTAGAATTTGGAAGATAGCCAGCCATGTATGAATTAATACGAGCAAAATGAGAAGGGGGATGGGAGGCAAAAAATTTTCTTTTTTGAGAAAATCATTATTATTTGATCCTTGCTTTTTTCGCTGCTGAACTTGGCCATGTGGACGTGTGTACAGTGGCCTGTACCGTTGTTGACAGGTGCCATTTTAGGATCTAGAGTTGTTGGACACAGCAAGAACATTAGGTAGACTACCATGGATATCCACAAAATGGAGTTTGTCGGCTGACTGACATGGATTGGACATTCTGGTAACAAGGTCATTCCTCCGTAGGAGTTTTTTTTTTTTTTTAATTTAGCATAATAAGTTTTTAAAAAAATTACATAGTCTGAAAAGTATTTAGAAAAAATACATAATTTGACGAGTCGCATGTCATATATGCAAGTAGCGAGTTGAATACGAATCCAAAATGAACTAAAACTCCAGCCCCCATTTCTCTTCTCCTCCTCCCTGCATACATCTTGACCATATATTATTCACTTTGGTTTTTATGAGAACATTAAGTTTCATTGAATACATCTTGACCATAGATTTTGAGATACTTGAATAAAAAAAACAAATTTAATTTATATATAAAAAATAATTTATTCTTTCTATTACTTTCTTATACTATTTTGTTTTGGAAAAAGAATAATATTTTCTTTTTAATTTAAAGTAAAAGATTTGATGCTGTAGCTTGTTTTTAGAAAAAAAATAGATAATTTTCTATTTTTTATTATGATGTTTTTCTAGGATTTCTTTTTCTATTTGAAGGGAATATCTTTCATGGTTTATTTTTTCTTATTCAAATTATTAGGGCTTTCTAATATTTTTTTCAATATAAATTAATAATTGTAATAGACTTTGGGCAAGTGGAGATATAAATAAATAAAAATTGAATATTTTAATTATCTTCTCATAAATCATATTTATGGTGTTTTTTTTTTATCTTTAAAGATTTTAACTTGTAACAAACCTTTTATCCTTCAATTTTTATATTAACATGTTTGGTTATGTTATGGAAAATAAGCTGGAAAATAACTTATTAATATTTTATTTTTCTCAAGTTTATTAAAATAATGAGGAATAAATCTTACAAATTAAAAAGTTGAATGAAAATAAAATTGAAAAAAAATATATAATTTCATAAATTATCTCAAATAAAATAAATAATAATCAAAATAATAAAGATCAAATCTAAAAAAAAAGATAAAAGATGAAGAAATTAAAATAATAATAATTAAAATCTCATAAATTATTTCAAATAAAATAAGTAACAATTAAAAGAATGAGGATCAAATTTGATAGATAAAAAATTTTAATAAAAAAATGATAAGGAAAAAGCAAATAACAATTATAAAAATAAGGACCAAAGTTAATATAAAAATTAAATTTTAAGAGATGAAATTGAAAAATAAATATTCAAAACAAAATATATATAACAATCAAAAGTTTGAGGATCAAATTTGATATAATCAGCAAATAATATGATATTTTTAAATTTTTCACAACTCCCGGAAAGTATTTTCCGCCCAAATGTTCCAGGAAAATACTTTCCTGGAAACTAAGTTAAATTTTTCTTTGACTGTCCGTTGATCAACTTTTCTAATGACAAATAAACACAAAAAAATTTAAAAATTAATTTTTAAAAAATTACTTTTCAAAAAATAAGCATAGCCTAAGCCTAATAGATTGTGGTTCGTCAAGAACTTGAATTAAGTTGGAGCCATGCTAAAATCAATGATCACCTTAGCATGACCACATCAAATTAAGCTCACCTTAGCTCGCTCCCTTTCAATCCTAGTCAAGAGCGCAGGTATATATTTCTTAATTATATTTAAGAAAATAGTTTTTTCTAGATGTCAATTTTCAAATTCACAATCATGAAGTTAAGGGATCTAATTAAGATTTAAAAGTGCATGTCATCCTTAAAACTTTTAAAAAGTTAACATTAATTTGGTCCAAAAAGTGGAAACATTAATTTTTTTATTGTATTATTCAGATCATCATGGATTGTTTATACATATTTTGCAAACCAAAAATAATATATTATATATATGTTCGTTTATTATTTTATTTTAAATTCGTTCTAATTTTGTATGTCTGCACCCCCCAACCCCTAGAATTCTAGCTTTTATGTAACAAAACAAATTAACTTTTTTAATCATTAGACCTACTATTTGAAATTCCGCGTAACAAAATATATATTATGAAAAGATTCATATAAAAGAGTTCATTTTATAAAATATTGTTGTTTTAATAACGAAGGTCCAGCTCACACTAGCTTCACTGTATGTAGATTTTTTTTTATTTAAAGAAATAAGATAAAAATAACAATGATAATATAAAAAAATAAAATAAATTGAATTTTATTTTATTTAAACATGTGTATTTAATTTATTTATCAAATAAATTCAAATCAAATACTATAATTAAATTTTTTTATTATAGTAGAGAATTGATTTCAAACAATATAGCAGTCAGTAAAATCATGTAAAGTTGTTCCAACAAATCTAAAATAAAAATCTAATTAAATTTTATGAAGAAAAAAAATATCATTTCATAAACAAATATGGAATCAATGTAATGAATCAGGAAATATATATTCTTGGAGGCCACCTACCAGTCTTTTTGTTCATGACAGCCACACAGAGAGTATGAAAAAACCATCCAAAAGTTGCCCCAGCTCATGAAAGAACAGAGGATAAGCATGAGGAATTGGGCAGCATCTGTCACTGGTCAGAAACTCAAAACCACCAGCAGCCGGCAAAGTTCTTATCTTGGATATGCATATAACTTTACAGCACGTACTGCTAGGCCAGAATAAATCTTTACTTTTCGATCTTTACACTGATAATTCGTGGACTGAATCACCACTCACCACTCATCAATTTATGTTTGTTTTTTCTTCTTCTTATTTTGAGGAACCGCCTTTATGTTGGAGATTCCTAATCTGTGTCAAAATTTATACTGTATTTTGACCTGAAAAAAAAAAATCTTCACATCAAAGCCCATGCAACATGTTCTATTCCATTTATTTATGTTAATTACAGTGTAAATCCATGGACGACATGGAAAATTAGTGATAATATATTAGTTATTTTTTAGTTTATTTAAAAAAAACACAAAAAAAAACAGAAAAAATAAAACTCATAACCAACCAACGTGATAAAAATATCTTTATCTAAGATTTCACTCTTTTAATTATAATTATTTTTTTAAATAAATCCAGAAAATAACTAAAATGAAGGCGGAATATGCCAATGGTGATTCTAGGGGAGAACCTTTGCCGGACAAACCACCAGACGGTGGAGGAGGACTGTGGAATAAAGACGGAGCAGATGAAATGTAGCAGGGGAAAGTATCCTTTAGGGATAAAGTGCTTGGAATTAAAAGCCTGTTGTGCCCTAGAGGAAAGGTGGATATGATAGAGAAACAGTTGGTGAGGATAGAACAAGAAAATAGGAATAGGTTGCTGCCAAAGATATTTCTAAATGACGAAACGTTAATGAGCTGTTCTATCCATGGGGGATTCGTTAATTGTTAAATTTTTGGGTAAGAACAGTGGTTATATTAAAAAGAATTCTCGTTTGAAGCTTATATGAAGACTAAATGGTGGTTTTGAACTCATGGACGTGGGGCACCGATATTTTATGGTGAGATTTGATCAGGAGAACGATAGGATGAAGGTGATGAACGGGGTTCCTTGGATATTTTTTACCATTACTTGACAGTGAGGACATGGTCTCCTAGCTTTGTGTCATCCATTGGGCCTAGAATTGATCGCACCTTAGAGTGGGTGCGTATCCCAGACCTCAATGTGGCGTATTATGATGAAAGTTTCTTGCTGGCTTTAGCCACAACGTTGGGAGCTCCAGTTAGGGTTGCTATGAATATGGTGAACATCGAACAAGGGAAATTTGCGAGGATATGCATTGAAATTGATTTAAACTAGCCTGTGGTGGGGAAAGTGTGGGTCACTGGTATAAAGTAGAGTATGAAGGTTTGCCTATCATTTGTGGCAAGCGTGGTTGCTATGACTATGTGGGGAGGAATTGCACACTATATATTGAGATGATTGGAAAAAAAAGGCTCATCGGACAATAGCCCTGCCAGTGAACGAGAATTTGGTTCATACATCTTATCATTGCAATTATTTTCTTTATTCATATCGTCTTAATCCTTCATAAATAAAATTTTAATGAGACAATTAGAAAAAACATGACCAGAATCTTGTTATTTAAAACACTGAATCTTTGAAGTCATCTTAAATTCTTCAAGGACAATACTCTTACCCCTATCTTCTTTATATTTAGATATCTAGAAAATAGTAGAATTGGATTTGCGGGGTGGAACACCTAATACAAAGTTGTTATTACTAGGTTGGGACCTAGAAAAGATATTACGAGTGTCCTAACGTCTCGTCTACTAGCTTTTGTGACCACTTTGTATTTTTGTACTAGGATGTAAACTTCATCAAGAGTTGACACATCTCTATGCACAACCTCTCATCTAAGATCTCGTTTAAGTCTTTTTAAAATCTACCTAAGATCATTGTCTCATCTTTTCTAATTGCACATCTTATCATATACTCATTAAAGTATACCACATATTCATTGAAAATCTTATCTTATTATCTCAAGTTATTTCATTGGTTTAAGAAATTTTTCTCTTAAGAATGACAACGAGATAGATATTTTTCTTGTAACTTGGTTTTCATCTCAACTCAATCAATAATAGGAGGTAGGAGGCTGACCTCTCCTAACTAAAGTTTCTTTTACACTTTTCTAATAAAATAAAATAATTGAGTGTTGTCACTAAATTTTATCTTTACAAACCTTACCTTTCTATTCTCAGACAGAACATACCATGTAATCACGGATCAACCATCAACATTCCAGAGCCGTGAATTATGAAATTAAGTGGAGTTGGCTAATTAAATTAAAGGGGCAGGAGAAAGTGAAGTTTTTCACTTGACTAGCCTTCCGTAATAAATTGCCATCTAAGCTTCTTCTTTATAATCGTGGGCTAGTAAGGAGTCCCGTCTGCAGTAGGTGTAACCAACGTGACAGAGAAGGCTTTCATTGTTTAAAAAAATGCATGATGTCGAGGAAAACATGGAGTGATGTTGGCTTGGATAATACGGTCCAGATTGACTGTGATTCTCTGGCAGGTTGGATTATACAGCTAGGAGGAAATGAGGAAGGTTTGCTTTTCATGTCCACGATATGGTGGATTTGGCGCCAACGCAATATCCTAGCATTTGGTGAGACTTATAAAGGGGACCAGTGGTTGCTTTCCAATATCTATCGTATGGTGGAAGACATGAGACAGGCATGGCATGGGGCTGATGTTTCGTATATTACTTCCAGGATGGTTTCTTGGAGCAGGCTGGAGGAGGATACTGATAAACTTGATGTTCATGCTACTTCTCTGGGTAATCCAGGTAGAGTGGGGATATCGGGGGCCTAATCAGGTCTTCAGACAGTTTTTATTACTGGTTTCACAGGGTTTGCTGGCTTCGAAGCTAATTTAATGCCTGAATTGTTGGCTTTGAAGAATGGACTTTGTCTTGCTGGGGACATGGGTTTCAGAAAGGTGCTACGCAATTCTGATTCCACGGAAACTATCAGATTGGTTTGGAAGCCTTTGTCGATTTTTGTAAATATAAAGCTATTATTTTGGATATCAGGCATCTCTTGGATAGTAATTGGGAAGTTACCTTACAGCGTTAACTTAGAGAGGCTAATGCATATGTAGATTATATGAGTCACCTTGCAGCTAATGGTACAATTGATCTGATGATTTGGGAGACTCTTCCTCGAGGAATGGGCATCTCTTTTTACACAGGTTAGAAAATAATATAAAATATATTTTTAAATTTAATAATTTAAATTATTAAATTAAAATAATTTTTTTATATAATATTATAATCTTAATAATTAAGAAGTTACGAGTCTAAATAATATCAACTTATACAAGTTTCAAACTCAGGATGATAATAATCCCTCCACTAACTCTTCATATTATCTAACGGATCCTAAAGCAATATAATAAGAATTGTTCCATATTTTATTAAAGTAACGGATTTATTATTATCGGTTTTGTTGACAAAAAATTAAAACCCTTCAGATTGGGATTAAAAAGAAGACAATAAATGTCAAGAGTGAGTGAGTATTAAAGGATGGACGATTGAGGGTATAAATAGTATTTGAGGGATAACATACTATGAAAATATTGGTGTAATTTTTTTTATCTCACCTTTATTATTATTTTTATCAAAATTTTTCTTTATTTTTCTCATTATTTTTTTTTCATTTGGTAAAATTTTTTTGCATTTTTTTTACACTCAATTTTATCATTCAACATTGAGATAATTTAAATTTAAGCTTCTTGGTTAATTATATTTTGAAATTTCATGGATTCTAATTTAAAATATTAATCTAGTTTAAACATATTTGTTAGGAGTTGCTTTTTATTTTTATCATTCTTATAAGCTAATTTTTTTAAAACAAAAAACAAATATCCTCTAATTGAACTAGAAATCAAACATAAAAAGTTTGTCATCTAGAGCTGTAAGCAGAAGTGTTGCCACTAATCTTAAAAGAAAGGATAAGGAGACATAAGCCCCGTTTATTTGCTAGAAAATAGTTTTTTTTTGGAAAGTGAATTATTTTCCGATATTTGATAGTGTAATGGAAAATAAGTTGGAAAATATTTTCCAGTATTTGGTTATGTCATGGAAAATGAGCTGGGAAATAACTTATTAATGTTTTATTTTCTCAAGTTTATTAAAATAATAAGAAACAAATCTTACAAATTAAAAAGTTGAATGAGAATGAAATTGAAAAAAATAATAATCAAAATAATAGAAATCAAATCTAAAAAAATAAAAAAATGAAAGATGAAGAAATTAAAATAATAATAATTAACATTTCATAAATTATTTCAAATAAAATAAGTACTAATCAAAAGAATGAGGACCAAATTTGATAGATAAAAACTTTCAATAAAAAAATGATAAGGGAAAATCAAATAACAATTATAAAAATTAGGACTAAAGTTAATATAAAAATTAAATTTTAAGAGATGAAATTGAAAAATAAATATATATATATAGCAATCAAAATTTTGAGGATCAAATTTGATATAATCAGCAAATAATATGATATTTCTAAATTTTTCACAACTTCCGGAAAGTGCTTTCCGCCCAAATTTTCCAAGAAAACACTTTCCTGAAAACCAAGCCAAATTTTTTTTTGACTGGAAAGTGTTTTCCGTTGACCAAATTTCCTAATGGCAAACAAACACAGGAAAGTTTGGAAAGTAATTTCCCGTAAACCACTTTCCAAGAAACAAAAAAAAATTATAAAAATAAGAATTAAAGTTAATATAAAAATTAAATTTTAAGAGATGAAATTGAAAAATAAATATTCAAAACAAAATATATATAGCAATAAAAATTTTGAGGATCAAATTTGATATAATCAGCAAATAATATGATATTTCTAATTTTTTCACAACTTCCGGAAAATGTTTTCTGTCCAAATTTTTCAAGAAAACACTTTTATGAAAACCAAGCTAAATTTTTCTTTAACTAGAAAGTATTTTTTGTTGACTAACATTTTTAATGATAAACAAATATAAAATAATTTTAAAAATATTATTTTATAAATTACTTTTCAAGAAAGAAACAGAGGAAAAATAATTAACGTGCCACCGGTAATACAGCTTTTTGGCACTAAAATACTGTAGTCTAGTACACAGCAATGGTCAACAGCTCGAGGTCTCAAAGGCCGGCACAGCCCTTGAACAGTCAGCATCAAACCATAAAAAAGAAAAAGAAGCTAGAGATGGAGTGCCCCCCAGCCAACTTGACCACCACCTTTCTGGCTATGTCCTTTGCGCACTAAATATGACAACTGACAAGAATTGCAAATGAGAGTAGAAGAAGATGCAAGCTAAGCAAACCCTAAATGTTTCAACGGTTTCATTTTCTTGACTTTCTGTCCCTCCCCATGTCAAGTTACCGTAATTTGACTCGTCTTCCAATTTCGTATCGCCAACGCCCCTTTTGCTACGTTGCATTTTTCTCTCCAACCGACGATGAACAAATATTCTACAATGATAGCGATAAATTTGTCACGTATTTGTTTTGTCAACTAGCACATACGAGTTACTGATCATGGCGGTGTGTGGCATAACAATCACAAGAGAAAACAAGTTGCATTACCAACGCCATCACCAACCATCGTAGGGCATCAAGAACAATCATATCCTGCATTAAAACCCGAACGATTTGTCCTTCTCAAGTACAGAGAAAAAGAAGAAGACAGATCCCAGTTTGCGATCACTTGCTGTCACGTGTTTCGACCACAAAGATAGGGTGGTGCATGCTGGATAGAATAGCTAGATCGGGAGGGTGATGGAAGAACCATAAGCGACACTGAAAATGACATCCACCATGGATCACACACACGCCTATCGGCAATGAATGTAGATGTGTCTTTACTAACGTTTGACATTAATGAGTTGAGAAAATTTTAATCATCATAAAAGGAAATAATTATTTTTACTCGATCAATCAAATTGCGTGGGTCCATATGGACCATGTCCATGATATAAGCTTTCCATCTGTCTTTTGATGTTGAGAATCCATGTCCGTATGCAAGGAGTTCATGTCAAAACAACTAAAATTCTTTAACAGAACTTTCTTTTTGCCCTTTTTTTTTTAAATTCTTTGATTCTGAAATTATATAATGATTCGATTTGATCAGCGTGTGGGCAGGAAGAAGACCCATGCTGGATCAGGCCTTAGTTCCATTTCAGATACTTAGCCCAAGGGCTTTCTTGTTTAGAATTCAAAGTAGTACGTAGTTCTTTGATTCCATTAAGACCTGCTTGCTTTTGTATATGCTAATAATGACCATGCATGAACCTGTTATCTCAAACTCCTTGCTCTTTCATAAAGACACCACATTTTCAACCTCTCAAACCTATCAGCTACTTGTGGATTTTCGTTGATGGAAAAGTGGGGAGGGTTAAGATCCTATTTACAATGGTATTTGCTTAATTTTAACCGCGTTATACTAAGTTGGTATATCTTCATACTAGCGGCATACTACTAATGCTCTCTGTATTTTTTGGCATTCAGGGGTACACATTTGAATCACCTATTAATTTTTTGTTTTGACTGCCTCCTCTTTATGCCGGCTTTTTGGTTGTAACATTTGAAATCTTTTCTTTAATATATTATTTTACTCTTGATTGATAAAAAAAAAAAAAAAAAACACGACAAGAATGCTAAATGATAAAGCCGTGAAAAAACTTCACATAAAAATTGAGTTTTTTCGGGCTGTAATCCTAGGCCAAGATATGCGGGCTTGAATATGGATTAATTCCTAGAAAAAAAAAACTCCTTGTAGAGACTCTCTAATACTTAAATCAATAGATGTATAAGTGAATTAAAAAAAAGTGTAAGCAAGAAATTATTGAAGAGTGAAATTGTTAAGTATAACAACTTGTAACCTCTTGTGTTTATCTAGTTATCTAATATATTTATAAACTTTAATAATATCAGCTTATATTGAGACATGGAGAGTTGCACGAATTAGTAGAAATGTTTTTGATGAACTATTCTTTCTTTACCTTATTTTCTTGTCACATTTCTCTCTTCTCTTACCTCTTCTCGTGATATAGCAGCCTTATGTGTGCATGCTTGTGTGCAAAATATAAGAAGGAAGAATAGGGCGATAATATAGGAAGAAATACCAATATCTAACTGTAGGATTATTTGGCCCTTGTTTCCTACCATTGGATCTTTATGATTTAACAAATGTTTAGTTGTAATTCATTTGGAAAAAACTTGTATGTTCCATATATGGGACATACACGAACAACAAGTTCCTAGCCATTAATTGCTAGGAAGGTTAGATATATTTAGCCATTTGGTCCAAGGCCCAAATGAAGAGGATGTTATTGTTTTCTTGAATGCAAAATTATACATTATTATTTGCCTCTCCAGGTCTTTTAAATATATATATTTGAAAAAATCAACTAGCAAAAAAAAAAGAAGAAACTACTTACTTATTTTGTATAGATTATGTTACCTTTTTTCTCATGAATTCATTAGAAACTCCTCATAATATTTATCAATGTTTAAAAATATATGGAAGAGTTTTGTAAGAAGTCATAGAGACTGGAAAAGGATTCCAAATCCTTTTGAAGATAAATGGTTATAGAAACTTGAAGAAAAATTCTTGATTCTTTTGGAGACTTTGGAGACATATTTAATAGAGATTCCAAGATCTTGTCATGAAGATTTTTGTATGGAGACACACTTAAAGATATGAAGATTTTAATGGAGATTTTTGTTAGTGATATTGGAGAAATGAAGAAAAACTACTGTTTTTTAATTAAAAAATTCAAAAATAAAGATACAATTCTTTGAAATAATGATGAGATTTAGGATACGATAATCTTATGATTATCAATAAAAACATACAAAATTTTATGTGCACGACGTCATGTTTAGACTCCTGAGGGATTGAAAAAACATATTTAGGTGCGTGCCTGTGGTGAGAACGAGAGAAAAAGAATGTGTGAGAGAAAAAGTGCGGGAAAGTGTGTGTGAGAGAGAGAGAGAGAGAGATGTGAGAGAGACGAGGAGAGAAAGAGAACAGATAGAGAAACTTATCATAACAGTGATATAACAGTGAAGATAGTTTTAAAACCTGGTTCGGTGTAGTGGATCAATTTAGAATTTGACTGATTTGAAGTTAGAATCAGATCGGGTTGAATAAAAAACAAGAAAGGAAAAATTCGGTGTGATCTGGCGGGCTGACCCGACAAAACCCGGTCAAAAACGTTGTTACAACTTATTGATTTTTGTTTTGTTTTTTACTAAAATAATATTATTTTAATTTAAAAGGTAAAAATTTGATCTGGATGACCGATGAACTGCTAACCGAACTGGATATTAGAACTATGATAGTTATGATTCTGACGTAAATCAAGAGTGGCAAATTCTGCATTACAAGGGCCCCAAGAAATATGAACAAATGGAGACGACGCCTTCTGCTTTCGCTTTTTCCAAAGCTGTTTCCTTTTTACATGGTTACCATAACGTCAATATTGAAGCCAAATTCGTTACAGAGAAATCCAACATCTTCGAGTTGTCAAAGCTGAAAAACACAATTTTTTGTTCCGATATTTCCACCTTATAAAATTCGTACTCAATCCACCTCTCCATGGTTAAACTAAGCAGTTTCAGTCCCGATATTCTCAAAATCTCTATTCCTTGAAAATAACAGGCCTTCATCCATAAATCATCCGGATTGAAACAATTTGCTAAAAGGTCAAAGCATTCAATGATAAATATGTACAGTGATGAGTGGTGGGAAACCAAAAGATTGAATTGGAAAAAGAAAATTTCCATCTGCAGTATTAATTGAAAATCGAGTGCGAAGGAGAGAAGAAAAATGAAGAAAATATCGAGATCACAAGATCAACAACAACTAATACATCTTGTTCATCGTTTAGTCATTATTTACTACAGTTCATGAAACAAACTATTCAAGCATAGTACTTGTTGTAACCCATTTTTGGGTTCCCCCCTATAAAAAATATATATATAGCCGGAAGAAATTAGAAAAATAATAAGAGGTGGGAGCGCTCAGAAAAGAATCAGAAAAATTGATTAAGGAGGTTTGAAAAGACAAGGAGTGAAATTTTTTTTACAGTATATACTTGAATGAGGAGAGCCCTGTTGGAAGAGAAAATTAATTTTGAAGAGAAAAGGCCAAAATTGGATGTTTATGGACTCAATTGGATTTTATTGAAGGTTTAATTGAATTTATAGAGGATTTGATTGCAAGAAAAATTGATTTTTAAGTCAATTTAGGCTTTAATTGGAAGAAATTAAAGTTCTGGGGTCGAATTATAATTTTTGAGAGTTGATTTGGTTAAATCAGGGGCTAAATTGAAGAAATTGAAAGTTTGTTGATCAATTGAGAGTCAAATTGCATAAATCAGAGACCAAGGACCGAAGTGAAACACACGGCCAACTATGGGGGGCGGAGACCGAAATACTGTTCCTCTTTCTTCTTCCCCCGAACATGCAGCGGGGAAGAAGGAAAATGGAGCTTTTGTTTAAATTTTGTCGGGGCCTCTCTCGCCTGGAGCCCACCGACCAACCCGAGGCCCCATGCCGTTGGAGCCGAACCTCGACAGTAGCACCCAATGGCCGACCAGCCGCCGCGAGACCCGCTCCCATGCGCAACAGTAAAAGCCACACCCACTTCCTCTATAAATAGCACCCAACACAGCAGAGAGCAGGCAGAAGAGAGGAGAGGGGGGAAAACTTTTTGAAACGGAAAGAGGAAGAAGTTTAAAATGAGGAGAGTTTTGTTGAACGGGGGAGGGCTGGAAAACTAAAAGGGGAGGAGTGTTTTTGGAACGAGAAAGAGAGAGAGCACCCAAAAACAGTCCCCCTTCTGGCCATTCCCCTCTCTCGGCCATTTCTTCCCTGCACCCGAAACAGCCTTCTCTGTCAACGGAGCCCCAGACCGACCTCATTTTCTCCTCCATCCCAGCAGCGGCAGCAACACCAGGAGCCGCACCAACGCTGCCAACGCCCTCATCATCTCCTCCAGCCCAGCAGCAGCAACAGCAACACCAGGAGGAGGAGCAGCCACCGTCCAAGCCACTCCCCAGGCCGCCGCCGCCAGCACCTCCACGAAGCTGCTGCAGAGAGGGAAGAACATTGTTGACAGAGGGAACAAAAGAAACAAAGAGAAGAAGCAACGCATAACAGAGGGAAAGAGAAGAACAGTAACCTCTCTCTCAGGTCTCTTTCTCTCCACCGTTTGAAACAGCACCATTGCTGCCACAACACTGTCACCATCAACGCCACCGTCAGGTAATCCTTTCTCTCCTCTGTCCATTTTTTGTTCGTCTTCATTTGCATGCAGAACGTGAGCAATTCACGTTCTGCAGCAAATGAAATATAATTAGGTGGTTACTGTGTGGAGCACAGTAACCACCTAATTATAATTCACTGGTTACTATGCGGAAATAATTATAATTCATTTGTTATGCACTGTTCATGTACAGTAACCCGGTTTATTTTGGGCTGATTTCGGCCCAGTCTCCTTTCGGGCCGGGTCTGGCCCGTTCGAACAAAAAAATTCTTCAAAAATTATTTCAGAAAAAAATGTGATTTTCTCTAAATTTATTACTGTATTTTGATCAATATCGGTTTTTATTTTTATACTGTAAAGATACAAATCCGGTATTAAAATACTCGGTTTTTGTCAAGTCTTCAAAAAAATGTTTTGTTTTCATGCATACGGCCTAGTCTCTCCAATATATATATATATATATATATTATAACATTATATTTTCACACAACAAAGGAAATTTTAAAAACAATATATGTATTAGCATGCATTTTGGCTTTAATAACCAGTTTATTCAAGCCATGAGAACTAGGCCAATATTTCAAAAATTCTAAAAAAATCTTTTGGTCTTCTTTTAGTATTTGGGATTACGAATTTATACGTAGAACGTATTCCTGATATTAAAAATATGTTTTTTACATAGATGTTAGAACGGTTAGGTTTTACCCGATAAGATAAGGACCTCCTTATTGAGGAGGACTTTTCTTGAACCATCAACGGACCAACAACTAGAAATACAATAACACCTTAGCTTTTTATCAGACAATCAAACAATGCAGCTTACCTTAGGTAGGGCGTATTTGGGGTGCTAATACCTTCCCTTTACGCAACCAGTCCCCGTGCCCGATCTCTGAGACCAGTTAGGGTTCCTAGTGACCAAAATACTAGGTGGCGACTCCCACACCATTTTTCATTGATAGAGACAAAGAATTCCTTGTCTCCCCATATTTACCAGATATATATATTCCCCCATTACATTCCCCATATTTACCAGATATATATCCATACCCATTGAGGGTGGACGATCGCCGCGACGTCGCTCACGTGCGACAGTACTAATCCACTTGGCGACATGCTTGGTCGACCACCTCCCGTGACTAGCTTATCCACAAACCTTCAGAGATTTAATGCAAGTGAGAAATCAGATCATGGATTTGCTGAAAGGTCAAAGCATTCAATGTAAATATTTGATTCTCTTTACGTGTCGTCGCGTAGATAAAGTATATTACAAAATTCTTGAATCAAATTAAATATCAATTTCATAAACATCCTTTTTTCATGCAAAAAACTTCATTTTGGTCCCTAAAATTTACTTTTACACATTATTTGGTCCTTTTTTAGGATTTTATGTTTCGATGCATAACTTTATTTTTATATATATCGGTTCTTGAAGTTAAAAGAGAAAAGAGAAAGTCATAGAAGATAAAAAAAAAAAAAAAGCTATCGAGTGGGAAGGTGGTTTCTATCTTCATTGATCCTGAAAAAAAGGATTGGAGATTGCAAAAGAAAATTTATTTAATTTTATTTTGAGTTCTTAAATTTAATATTTACTCATGAATATTCAATGTAAATAAAATATCTATTTTTCTATTTTCTTATTGTAAACTTTTTATATACTTTTTATTAAATTTATTTTTTATAGTTTTTAATATATTCACATCAAAACTATCATGATTTTTTATCATTAAAACTTTGTTTTTAAGATTATGACAAGTTTTCTATAAAGAAATAATACACAACTAGAAAATCGATAAATACAAACGGAAATACCGAGGAAATATTTTCGTTGGTAAATTGCCGACGGATTTTACCGATGGAAATATTCCCTTGGTATTTACCGAGGGAATTACAGTGGGAAAAAAATAATTAAAACAAAGCAAAAAAAACGATGACGTGCCATTTTTACCAACGGAATAAATTTTGTCGGTAAAATCGTTGGTAAGCTGTGAACACTGTTCATCATGTCAATTACAAAGGGAATCACCAACGAAAAATTACATCGGTATTTTTCAGAGAGCTTTGGAACTATTCACTTCCCAATTGCACTGTTAATTACTGTTTTTTACAGACAAAGTCACTGAAGGATTGAAAAGTCGTCGATGATATTTGGTGGTTTTTGAAAAAAATTTATTAATTTTAAATTTTAAATTAAATATTACAGACGGAATCACCGACGGAATGATTAAAAATATTAATATTTAATTATCCATCAGTAAAACGCCCAATAAAAAACCTAGAATTCTTAATTTCACAACAGACGGGGCTCCTTTCTTCTTCTTCAATATCCATTTTTTTCTCTTCTCTTCTCTCCTCAACTCCTTCTCTTCTCCTCCTTCCCCCCATATGTAAAAAACATCAATATCCATTTTTTTCTCTTCTCTTCTCTCCTCAACTCCTTCTCTTCTCCTCCATGCTCAGGTATGTATTCTTCTCCTTTCTTCTTTTTTCTTCTCAGTGTTTTTTAATTAATATAATTTATGAATTTTTATTTTTTTTCTCTTCTTAGCTTCACTTGCAACCACATTAAGGTAATATTTTTATTTTTTCTTCTTTTTTCGTGTTTTTTTCACTATATTTTTTTTTATTTTTAATTGTTTTTGTTCTTAATAATTGTATGAATATTGTTGTAGGATTTGTTTTTCATATGATTTTTCTTCTTCTTTTTCCCAAGTGTTTTGAGTATTATAGAGTGTTGATTTATATTAATTTAATTATTTTATAGTTTTGTAAAATGGATTTTTTTAAAAAAAAATATTTTTAAATAATTACCGACTGAATTACATACGGTATTTTCTGAGGGAAATACCAACAAAATGAAGCGGATAATTATTTTTTTTGCGTGTCTTTTCCGTCAGTAAATTCATTGTAATAATATTTTTTATTACCAATGGACGTACCGACGGACAAACAATCACCGATGAAAGATTCACCGATTGAGCATTTCTGTTGGTGATTTTGTTGGTAAATTAATTACCAACGGGATGATAGTACAAATACCGACGGAAAATTTTATCGATAAATCTAAAGATTGTGGTAGTGATACTTCTAATAAAAAAGAGATGTTTTTGTCGAGAAAATAAACATATGAATAAGGGAAAGAGGTTTTGAGTGTGTGTGTGTGTGTATTTTTTTCTCTTAAATCATTAAATTTTTTTCAAGTATTTATTTTAATTTCTTTTAGTTTTAATGCAACAAACAACATAGCTAAAAAATATATTTTTTTAAAAAAAAATGTGTTAATAGAAAAGGAGAATTTAGAGTAAATAATTATATTTTATGAAGAGTTTAAATCATTACTTCTCTTGTAAAAATTTATTTGTACAGTCACATTCTAAAAGATAAAGGAACCAAAAAAAAAAAATATTGAAACGTTGCGCAAATAAAAAAAATTATGTTGATTTAAAATATAAAAATTATTTAAAAAAAAAATATAATAAGTAAATAAAAAATAATCTGATGTTAAATATGAAAATTTGTATAAAAGTATAAGAGTATAAGAATGAATTGTTAACTTATAAAATGAAAATTAAATAAAAAGAAATTGTTTAAAATGTTTGGTCACTCTCATATTTTTGAATTATTTTTATATGTTAATATCAAAAAATATTATTTTAAATAAAAAAAACTTTAAAAAATAACCATATCACTCTCTAAAAAACATCTATAGATAGAAAAAGTTGATTTCCGGTTCATAAAACTGTTTCCCTCAACCAGCGCAGGTTCACTAAGAAATTTGCATTTCTCTCGTCAAATTTTACGTGGCCTAATTTCCATAGTAACAGATATTTCTCCAAATGACTTGACAGCTTTTGTTGCCTAAATGGCGCACTAAACAAATAACCTTTTTTTTCCAAATTCGCACATGCTATTTATGAGCAGTTTAGAATATATATTTATGACTATTTCAGAGGTATAATTATTGTTTAGTCCTAACATATTATTTCTAGTTAATTTTGTCCTTCGCCGTTAGATGCATCGTTCAATTTTAGTCATGTTCTTGTTTAATCCTTCATTGGTGGTCGGTGGGTTCCTATCTGTTTTTCTATTTCTTTTCCCATTAAAAGCAAACATACCAAAATAATTTTTGAAACCTAATTCCTAATTGACTCAAGTTAACTCATCAAACTCACGATTCGAGTTATGAACGTCACTGGATTTAATAAATTTTTTTTAAAACTATTTTTTATTTAATTATATGATAATAAAAATAGATGCTTGTAAAATTGAGTATCATCCAAATACTTGGGTATTTTCTTAAGACCACGATAATCTCATGGAAAGCAAACTGAAAAACATCTTGAAGATCAATTCAAAAGCAATTATGAAGAATGAAATTAAAGAATGAAAAAACCAACAATAAACTAATGTTGAAGGATAAAATTAAAAAATAAATGAATAAATTCCAGAGCATGTAGGCTTGGGTGGCTCAGTGCGCATGCTTAAGCCTTTAAGACAAACCCCAGGTTTGTAGGCCTGCCAACCAAGCCCGTATGCCTTGGTCCCTGTTATTTTCTTTTATTTGCTCTTTTAAAAAAATAATAAGAAGAAGAAGCAGCATAAATTGTGTCATTTGATGCGGCAGATGACTTGCTTTCTGCCTATTCAAAATCTAGCCACCATAGTGATGGCTAAAAAATCAAGGGAGGGAGCTTTTCTTATATATTTAAAATCTATTTTTAACACATTTTCATCTAAAAACACCTTATAAATACCTTTAGAATATTCAAAAAATAATTTATCAATTAAAAAAACCTAATAATACAAAATTAAATCGGGATTTTTTGCTCTCGAGCCAGATCTACTTTTTAGGAAAGATAATTAAAAACACATCAATGAGACCACCTCATCAAATGGAACTTATAAACAAGAATATAAGTCTTTTTTTGTTGGTGTAATGTGGTCAAACCGATAAATTTCTCTCTCTTTTATAGTGTTCAAGAAATGTTTTCTCTTCTCTTTCAATTTCAGGGATTAAAATGTTTGGAAAATGAACTTTAGGGTTAAAATAAAAATTATAAAAACTATAAAAACTGCAGAGAAAAAAAAGAAAAGTAGATGGACTAAACATAACTTTTCTAACAAATTTAAGATTGACCATGAGTTTTCTCTTTATTTTTCTTAATAAATATTAAGAAATTGATGAAATTGATTGTTAATTTAGACTGAAAACTGCAATTAAAAATAATTTGAGGATGAAATTTAAAAAAATAATTATGATAGTGTTGTAATTGTAATTGTAATGTAATGTAATGTAACGGTGACGGTAATGGTCAAGCCTTAATGGCATTTATTGCTATCTTGCAGCCGGCAGCATAGAGAATCGAGCAAAAGTATAGCTACTAAAAATTGGAAAAATCCTGTATTGGTGATGTCAAGTTGTCAACTGCTGGATTGTTGTGAACAAAGCACCAGAAAGAATCTTTAGTCGTTGTCGTTTAGTATTAGCGATAAGGAAAAATCATTGGCACGTAGAAACTAGCTACCACCATAAATTGGACTGCGTTTAGTCCCGTTCTTGAGAGAACCGCTTGTGATCTCAGAGAGAATAAGCAAGGAAAGTTTGAAGAAAACGGCTGTAGCAAAATGAAAGATGAATTATCAGAGGAAACTTTGGTGCAGGCACCTGCAAGTGCAGTATGGAGTGCATACCGCGGGCTTGAGCTTGGAAGGCTGACGGATAAATTACTAGGCCATGTTGTAGGCAAGGTAGAGGTAATAGAAGGAGATGGAGGTGTTGGTACCATTGTTAAACTCACTTTTCCAGGTATCTCGATTACAGATTTGATTTAAGTTGCTAATATGGAAATGGATTTTTTTTCCTTAAATTTCTTCTTCTTTTGTCAATTCGTTTACGAAACTAGAACACCGAGATTCTGAATATTGACAGTATCGATGATCATGCCAGGAACTTCTGGTGGCTACATGAAGGAAATATTCAGGATTATGGACGATGAAAAGCGAGTGAAAGAAACGGAAATGATAGAGGGAGGATACATAGATCTTGGCTTTGATGTTTATCGCATTCGCTTGGAGATCATTGAGAAAGATGCCGAATCAACCGTTATCAGATCCACCGTGAAGTACGAGTTCGATGACACAAAAACTGAGCTTGCTTCTCTTGTCACCGTCAAGCCACTGCAAACCATGGCTGAAGAAATTGGGAAGTATGTCAGTGAGAAGAAATATGATGCGTAGAATCTCTGATTTATTTCAAAACATGTTTACTTTGTTTCTTGTACTAATAAATTAGACATGTAATTGTGCACACCAATGAACATGTCAAAGGATGTTGCTTTGTTTTCACAGTTTCACTGTCAGTCCAAAAACAGCCAAAGAACTGGAAAACCTATGTTTGTAAATTTCAATGCCCATCGCAATAGAAACAACCGCAAAGCCTCCGCATCTCCTGCACAAGAAATAGAACGAACTACATATGCCTGCGCGGATCGGATTAATTTTTTTAATATAAAAGAAATATTCAAATGTTATTACAAAAAAATTAATTATAAGCTTAAAATATAATATATATTGAATGGTATATTTTTTAAATATTGATACAAAGATGTATTTGATGATTTTTTTTTTTTCAAATATTAAGATTGTAACATATTGAATCAACTTAGATTAACCTATTAAATCTATAAATAATTCGAGTAATAAGATTGTGATAACTTTATAGAAAGTAAATTAAAGTAAATCATGAAGATCAATTCTTAACCAACCAAAATTTGAAAGAAGAAATTAAAAAGAGGACAACAAAACTATCAAAGTCAGCCCAGGGTTAATCTGTCAAACCCATAATCCATGTCACGAGATTGTGATAACTTCACAGCAAAAAAAATATAAAATTCAATTTATGACCAACCTAATGTTAAAAGATGGAATCGAGAAAAAAAATCAATCAAAAAATAACAAAAGAAAACAACCTAATCAATTTGGGTTAACATGTTAATCCCGCAACCTAGATCATGAGACCATGATAACTTCATAGAACATAAATAAAAAAAATTAAGAAGCTTCACTTCCAATAAATCTAATGTTGAAAGTTGAAATCGAGAAAAAAAAATCTATGAAATCGGGATAACTCTATAGAAAGTAAATTGAAAACAATTACGAAGCTCAATTCTCAAATAATCTAATATTATAAGATAAAATTGATAGATAAAAAAGAAGATTGAGTTGTTGGAGGTGAAATTAAAAAAGTAATTCAATTAAAAAAAAACAAAAAATAAACCTAGTCATCTCAGGTCAGCCTACCATTAACAGTATGATGTAAATATGAGCCAAATTGAGGAAAATACCACAACCTCTTTCTTCATATTATAATTCATGAGGCAACATGCTTCCTCAATTAGCCTAGTTTTTTTTTTCCACATGTCCACAGATTTCATGCAATTAAAAAGACATATATATTTTGCTCCCTCTGTGGTTTCAGGTTCGAGCTTTGTGGTTGCTCATATGATGACCACTGGAGGCTTACATGGTCGTTAACTTCAGAGCCCATAGGATTAGTCGAGGTGCGCGCAAGCTGGCCCGGACACCCACGTTAAACTAAAAAAAAAAAAAAACATATATATATGACATTATGATTTGAGTGCCAACTACAAAGCCATTACTTTACGATGCCAAAATGTCGATGCCCATCCACACCATTGAATTAGAATCTTTTAATCCCATCCATTCGATAAAATAAACAAGAAAACCAGTTAACCTATGCACCTGGTTTTTTTTTCATTCTCCAGGTTTTCTTTCTTTCCTTTTTTAACCACCGATTCTTTTATCTTACACATGCCGTAGATTATCATATTCGATCAAAATTAATTGAAAGACAAAACATGGACAAATTAATAGGCTTATTTCAAATATATATATATATATATATATATATATATATATATATAACAGCTAAATTAAAAAAAAAAAACATGAATTGGATTGGTTTCTTTTTTTTTTTGTTAAAAATTGGAAATGAGAGGATGAAGATTCACAAGGAGACAAAAAATTAAGGTTTTCCTTCTTTTTTTTTTTGTAGTGTTTAACTTTTTTTAAATCCTTATTTTTTTTGGTCTTGTTATCAATTTTTTAAAACTACTAAAAAAGCATGGAAAACATCATCCGGAAAAAAACGAAACTAACTCTTTTGAATTTTTTTAAGGACAAGTAATAGATACAGGGGGAAAACCGACAAGAAATTAATTTAGAATAAAAAGAATGGTATTATTTGACATCTTTTTATTATATATTTTACATTTAACTCATGTATAGTATATATAGCTATATAAGAAGCTACATAAGACAATATAATAAAAGAAATTATAAAAAATACTTTATGGTCTTTTTTTTAATAGATGACTGAAATAATTTTTTAATTGTTTTGGTTGTTCAATTCATTGATAATTTTTTATTGATGAAGAAATAATCAAGAATATTAACCTTAATAATTTTCTTATGCAGATTCGAGAATCATGAATAATTTTTTTATTGGTTTGCACCGCATTCCAAACGTATTCAAGTCATCAGTACTGTTGCAGTCTCCAAAACTGGCAGCGTTTCCATTACTTGTATTACCGATGAAAAGAACCTCGATTGCGTAGCACTTGAGCCTCAAAGTTGTATGCTTTGTGTATTTTCTTTTCCCTTAGATAAACCATCAAACGTAGTCCAAATCTCCAATTTGAATATAACAGTCAACGTGTCGTTGCTCCTTTCATAAGCTAATACATTTAAAACCTCTCTGCTTTGTGCCTTGGCCAATTCTTCCTTTCTCGATTTGCTCAAAAATCTAATGCCCATAGTTAATTCTGAATCATAGCCAACGGATTCGGTCCCTACCCTGGCTATATCCTTATCATTGGTTGATAACTTAGCATGAATCACATTACTTGAGTTTGGCTCCATGGAAAAAGGCTGGGAAAAACCTGAAGCAAGCGTGCTAAATGGGTCGTAGTAATCAACATTAGCGTACTTCTGCACAAAGGCATGTATTTGATGGAAGTGTATTTTCAATTTCTCCTCAGAGTTTCGAACTGTTATATTAGCTTCCCAGTTAGCCGAGAAGCCAGGATAGGATGGATTAAAGTCTGGGATAGAAAAGCTGTCAATGTGAAAATCAGGATATATAGCCCTCAACTCGTGTTTCTTGATGAAGTTCGTCCACAACGTAGTTACAAATAGGAGAGATGAAATGAGGAGGAGGAGGCACGACATATATATCCTATCCGTTGCTGCAGATTCTTTTTCTTTCAATGCACGGTAAGCTGATTGTTCTACAGGATATCCCATCGCAGGTGGATAACCCACGGCTTGTGTTGGAGGAGAGCCCCAATCTTGAACACCTTGGGATTGGGAGGACATGGTTGTCGGAAGATGTTGAACACCTTCTGGTCGAGGAGAGTCCCGAAATTGAACAGTGCGTTGGGAAGCTATGGTTGCCTGAAATGGCTTTATGGTGGAGGAAAATGTCGATCTTGAACACGTTGGGAATCCATGGTTTATGAGAGGATCGGAGGAGGAGGAAATTGTAAAGGCTGCACATTCTTGGTTGTCGGGGGTAACCAACAAACAAGAGGTCTTTGCGTTGGTTAAGATCTGACAACTCAAAGTAAAATTCAAGCAGTAAAATGGGATTTGGCTCCCTACCTCAAATTAGCTAATCAGTTAATGTGAACAGGGTATAATTGAACTGTCACTTCTGTCTCTGTGCTTTCTTTGTTCTTTTAAACAGGCAAAGTCTGTCACTTCTCTGTCTCTCTATTTAAAAAAAAAAAAAAAAGAGGCAAAGTTTATAATATGTTTTTTCGTAGCATATAGCAGAACATTGCTTTGACTCAATTCCTTTATTCAAATATAATTGAAAAGGCAAAAGCAAGAAATGGTGAAGAGGACAAATAAATTGCTGTCAGGATGTCATGCCTTAAAATTAGATAGCAATGGTGAAGAATTCTCTTATTCCACCCCGTCTTGCTTAATTGGGATGGCACGTAACAGCTTTCACACGATGCACAGAGGGGCTAAGATCGACCACGAATGCAGCAGGTTTTTTTTATAAAAAAAAATAGATGTTTATAGTTAGTTTTATGTTTTTACTTTTTAATCTTTACGTTACATTATTATAATTTTTGTAGGTTTTTTTTAATAGTTATCCTAGTTTATTCTATTTATTCAATATTACTAGTTTTTTTTTATATATAAAATATTGTAATGTTCTTTTGAAAAGTGAGATATGAACAATTAAAATTAAATATTTTATAAAAATAATTTATAGTTATTTTATTCTTAGCCTTCAACAGTTTTGACTTGTAACAAATCTCGTTATCATTTGCTTCCGTCAAGATTAGTTGGTATCGGAGTCCAATAATTCTTAATGATTTTGATTGGAAATCTAATGTGATATTAGCTTTAATACCAAGAGATCCATTAGAGGTTTTATTAGGTTAAGTCACGAGATTTGAAGGGAAGAAATTCAATGATACAATTAATAGATTTTTTTAAATTACATGGGCAAAAGGTTCAATATATACGGTTCAAACATATTGTTTCTTTCTCCCTTTCTTCTCATGTACTAAAGAAATTACTTTTGTAAGGTAATCAGAAATTATCCCAATGCTCCTTGTTTGGTTTTTCAAAGTCTTCTCTCAAGGCACCCTTTTTGCTCTTTCAACACTATTTTAAGTTTTGTTCAAAATTACCCATGCGCCTCTTTTGAAGTTTTTGCTGAAGTTGTCATTGTAAGTGTTTCTAGATTCTCTTGTAACTTTTGCATTGCTCAGGGATACCACTTTTCTTGTTGATTCTAGTTCAATATTGAATTTCTACCAAATCCCATATATAGTTCTTGGGATTTCAAAAGTCACCACGAATCATAATTTTGTTTTGTGAGGCAAGGAATTTGTGAATCGGAGTTCTATTGTAGTTGGAAATCATTGTTACACTCAATATCAAATTATTGAAAATAAATACAAGTAAAAAACAATGAGCCTCACTCAGTCATTCTCACACGCAAAAGGTAAAAGAGACTTCGAATTAGGTTTACTTTCGTTATTGACCTCATATATTTCAATGACAGTAATCCACACGCTTTTATATAGATTTCTTATGAGACTTATGGTAGCTAGTATCTCTTTACTAATCTTAATAAAAACTTAAATGCTACGCTTGACTGAATTATATATTATGGTTCAGTTTCCATAAACACTAATTATGCCTTTCTTTCTTCCTCTTTCTCTCATTTAAGTTTTCCAAATCATGATTTATAAAAGCATCTTAATTTCCAATTTCCTTAACTAATTATTATGGATTTTTTTTTACTTGAAAGGATATTGAGTTTTGGAAGAACTCAAATAGGGCCGTTTGGCTTTTGTTTGCAGCTACAAGTATATCTAGCAAGAATAAAAAGTTATATACGAATTCTCGTTTAATTTTTTAGTGTAGTACTTTAATTTAATGCGATTTCATTTTTCTTTTCACCCAAAAAGAGGCTTTGTTTAGCTTAAACTAATAGCAAATATGTTTATCAATTGAAAAAAAATTATTTTTTATATATGTTTTCTATTAGTACAATTTCAAGAAAATTTGAAACATAAAAAAATTATTTTAGATCCTTAATTTCTTTTTCTATTATTATGAAAAATCGGTATTCAATAATAATGTTTTCGTAAATGAAGAAATGTATTTAGAATAACCAAGTGACTATCATCAAATAGCATAATTCCTAAATGATATAGGATGCATATTGATAAGTTGAAGCTAAAGAAAAAACCTATATGAGTCAAACTATATTTTTTTTATAAAAAAACTAGGATAAATTTTTATTTGATTTTTAAATTAGACTAAAGTTTTACCAGCATATTTTATTAATGTGGAACATATTATAAATATATTTATTGATTACATAAACAAGATTAACTATGAAAAGAAGTCCACCAAGAAATTTAGACACAACATATATGAAGCTTGACAAAAACAATAATATTATAAGATATAACTGTTGAATTAGATTCAAATTTGTTTAAAAGAATATATAGGTGAGTTTTTATGTGCACCCACTCCATAAGTTATTATTTTTTATATTTTAATTAATTTTCTTATTAATTTTAGAATTTTTTTCTACTTAGCTATAATATTTTTTGGTTTTTCATTTCTCTACTGTTTTTTTTTTTAAAT
This sequence comes from Populus trichocarpa, assembly GCF_000002775.5. Lineage (NCBI taxonomy): Eukaryota > Viridiplantae > Streptophyta > Magnoliopsida > Malpighiales > Salicaceae > Populus > Populus trichocarpa. The sequence continues at coordinate 11,470,378 of NC_037287.2, read as the reverse complement.
TTCCGAAGACAGGTTTATTAGAATTAACCTCATTTATTATGCATTTATTTTTAAGAGTTAAATTACACCTATGACCTATGGTTCTTGAAGCTTTAAATTTTGGTCATTGTAACCCTTATGTCCCTCAAACTTTCTGTATTCGTAAAATATGATTCCTTCATCCACTTTAATGCATAAACGTCGCAGCTTGTGGTATCCTAATGAACACGAGTTGTACCCTTATGTCCCTCATGCATATGTAACTCAAATTGAAAGCGTTAGGTTTTATGCTGTCCATAATTAATTAAAGTCTAAAACACTAGGACCATATAATGTAATTAACCTTAATCATAGATTAAAACCAGCAAATGGGACACGTTTTGGATCATTAATTGTATTGGATTGACATAATTATATGGGGTAGGATGCATGTACCACATTCATAAAATAAAAATGCTAAAATCAATAAAATATGACAAGAACAAAACTTTCAGTATTGTGGGATTACAAGTAGCTAGATCTCACTTTAAGATTCTGATTCAACAAGCCATATGTATTCTTGGAATTTTTTCTCATCACTCCTCCTAAAAAGGTCTTTTTCTTTATGATCTGTCCCAGAATAGACATCGGACAGCAATGAAAATGTAAATGCCTGATGTATGTAGCACGCTGTAGGGCATAAAACCAGTTACAATTGGGTGCAATCAGTCGGCTTAAAAGACACAGACTTTCCTTGAATGTCATAGCCTATCAAGAAGTTCATTTGTGCAACGTTTCCAAAGATTGCACCAGATTGAGTTGAGTTGAAAGCTAAGCACAAGACATCATCTGAAATTAATATAAAGGTATTTAAAGTCTGGAGCACCACATCTGCACCATTGAAATGTGCAGTGATTACAGGAACCTTTAGATCAGGAGTAGGGCGATAACAATGACTCAGTAATCCACTTGCGTCTTGGGTGCGTTCTCCATTAATAACTGCATTTTCAACCGCTGTAGCAAATTCCGTGAAGAAATTTACTGGAAATAATGTCAAGGAAGTACCTGAATCAATGATGATGTTGCCCTCACTGCCTCCGAAGGAAGAACCTCCGAATTCTATTTTCTTGTCTCCAACACTCATGGCTTCTAGTGTTAAATAGTAAAAGGTATCTGGATTTTTTGAGATTAATGGGGTTGATTGGACTCCAGAACCGGAAACCACAGCATTTCTTCCAAAATGTAATTTGCTCGAGTTTCCTGCAGATTCGGAGGAAAATGGCACCAGACAGTACGAGAATTTGCCACCAACAGAGGAGCCCATTTGAGATATAAGGGACATTGGACCACCTCCAAGGCCAATAATACCTGAATCTTTCTTATCAAAGGTTCCATTATTTCGACGCCCACAGCCAATGACAGTTTTAGGGAAATACACTGGACCGCCATTTGTGGAAGGCAAAGTGACTGTATCAACGGCAAGATTTCCATTGGTAAAGGATCGATCACCATAATAATACGAGTATTGGCAAAGCTGTTCGGAGGAGCAGGAACTACTCTCGCCTAGGTTTTGGCATTGCCTTGTGTCACAAGAGAGGTCTCTATATGTCTTAGAGGATTTTGGGTCAAAAAGAGGAGCAATTTGCTTGTAACACTTGTCGCATGGCGTGCACTGTGTCCATATAAGATCACTGCCCGTATCTGCTATAGCCAGGATCTCAAAAGGCGGTGTCCCGAGGGATAAACTCATGAGATATTCACCTCCATTAGCTATAATCTCAGATTCAACTTCTTTTGGAGAGACTGTAGCAGCAGTTCTCTGAAAATGGTGGACTCGACTAACGGATCGGCGCATAGCTTTGTTCCAACGTTGGAGGTGAGTTTGTTGAGAGTTGTAAAGGGGGGACTTTGGTGAATCACGGTGGACTAGTTCCGTAGTAAATCCAGCATTGTGGGCATATATGCAGCCAAAACTAGCAACACAGAGTGCAATTGCTGAAGCAAAAGAGAGAACAGATTGAAAAGTTGCCATGGCTATTAGACTAGAGAGATGGAGATGATTAAATGGTTCAAGGGTTGGGTTGTATATATACAAAGTTGGAATTCATGATTGCAAAGATCACAAATAAACTGAGAATCAATATTGATAGTTATTAATTGTACGATGATCCATAAAAAATTAATTTGCCTTCCATTTTAATCCGGATCATGCGTATAATTAAAGGATTATTTTCTTTTTCCTCTTGAATCATTTGATGCGTGTACGTGTAACCTTTGATGCGTGGATTCTCATTAATACTTCGGAGATGCATGGATTATCTCTTTAGTTTCTTACGACTGTTCAGTAACATTTATTGATTTGGGTTTTATGTTATCTATCTATTTTATATTATAAAACGATAGTATGTTCTTGTACATTTATTGTTTTTTATTTTTTTTTCAATCAAGTAATTGTACATAATAAAAATTGTTCTCTTCATGTTAATAAATGAAAAGGTGATAGCAGAGAGAAATTAAAGATTATTTACAAAAAACTTTGAATACAAAAAATAATATGTTATGTTTATCTTGATCAAATGAAAGGTCATATTATAATCTTTCTTTTAAGATTTATATGTATTCCACATATTTTTGTAGAATATAATCTCTTAAATTGTTTAAAAACTTTTTTAAATAAAAAAAAAAGTTTAATTGTATTCATGTTACATTTGTCGCGGGAAACATCTCGACAAACTAAAGAGTTAAAATAAAAGTAGAAGTCCCTATCTAATTTATGATAACTAAGAAATCTAAAATGTCTTTGGAGATTCTAAATAAGAAATTGGTTATGTTAAAAGAAAAATTAAAATCAATCTAAAATATCATACCTGAAGTAAGTTACTTCATGTTTGTTTTTATGATAATATATATATATATATATATATATATATATATATATATATGGTGCATATATGTTAATTGTTCGCTTAAAATGGTGTATGTTCTATTGTTTGTGGTAAAAACTACGAAGTCTTAATGATAATGATTTGGGATATAAGTCTAGGAACAATGCTCAATCCTCACTTTCAAAACATAGGCATTGAACCCGAAAAATAGTGAATAATAAATTAGGCTATGAGCCAATTTCTTGGAATATGTTCAAAATAGGCTTAAAGGCCTCTACTCACACTCAATAGATCTTAAGGGATTGTGTTGATCTACCACAAGTTCACTTTACATATCAAAAGGGTTATATATTATATTCACACACACACACATATAATAGAATGAAAAAATAGAGTCACACACACACACACACACACATATATATAGGATTCACAATTATTGTGCCAATTCTAAGTTACAAGAAAGATACAAATCAATGAAAAAAAATAAGGATACAAAAATTCCTGATGAAAGGGTTTTGCATTTTCTGATGGTAGGGCTTGGAATTCCTTATTGCAAGGATGAAACTGTATGATAACAAAGTTTGAACTTCTCGATTGCAAGATTTAGACTTCTTTGATGACAGGGCTTAGACTTTTTAATGATAGAGCTTAAAATTTCTTGATGGCAAGGCTGAAACTTATATAGTAGCAACTTATTTTAACTTTATTTGTACGTACCTCTTGAAATCAAAGAGAAACACAATCTTCCCTCGCATTTTCTAAGATCTTTAGCTTTAGAAATATCAAGAACTAGGCACTGGTTTTCTTGAATTATAAGTAACCCTAATAGTCATCTCATATTCTTTACTTTAATCATTGATTGAGTATTGTTCATCTATTATTTTAGTTTAGACCACATTAATTATACTTGTCATTGTCTCCAAGCATAGTTGGAGGATTTGTTTTGTTCATTATTGCTCATTTTTCATCATCACTTTGAATAATTTTTCATCTTAGTTTGTGATAGAGTTCATCAAATAATCATTTGGCTATTGTGATCGTAATTGGTCTCTTTAAAATAAATTAGCCCTAGTTGATCTAATTGTGTTCATCTCTCTCAATGACCATTATAAGGTGCATATGCATCATCATCATTTTCTTTTCAAAAGATTCAATCGATGAGAAAAAAATATTGTAAAACATTTTCTTTTTGAAATCACCTTTCTTGTTTTAGAACCAAGTTGTAAATTTTAATAATTGTGTTCATGTAGGTCCAATTATTGAAATAAAATCATTGAAATATAAATATGAAAGTATTTTCATCTAATAGACATTTAGATTTCCTTGGTTAAAAGTTCAGAATATATCATTCAAGTGGCATGACATAATTTTAGAAATTTATGTTAGTATATGAGAAAATGGGTTTGTGAAGAAAAGGTTATCCCTCATTTTTGGCTTTTTTTGATAAATGACTTGAGTTGATTTTGTAAATGAAAAACTATTTTGTAAAGAAAACATTGGATTTCAAAAGGAGAGTTTTGTTGTGTTGATTTTTTTATCATGAAAAATGATATGTAGAACACAAATGAGTCATGAATTTACTTGAAAAACATCTCTCATCCCTTTTTTAAAGACTAAAACTTATTAATATAAACAAATTTTTTTATTAGAAAAGGGCTTATAAAGTCAAGCAATATGGGTTAATGTCATGTCTATGAAAAAATAAGATATACATGAGTCTTGAATAGAATCCAAGGTTGAAAAGTAAACAAACTATTTTTTGTTAATCATAAAAGGCTTAGAAAAGCATGTAATGTGGGTTAAGGTCATGTTTATGAAAGAATGAGTTATACATGAGTCTTAAATGGTGTTCAAAGGTGAAAAGGTTAACAAACTATTTTTTTTAATAGAAAAGGCTTATTCATGTTGTGATGTCTTCAAGGCTTAGAAAAGCTCATGATGAGCTCGAAAGTCGGTTAAAATAATCGGAACAGCAGTTCATCTAGTTTTGAATCATATGATGTGCTTAATTGTAGTTGGTTCATCTGTTAACACATATGAGAAACTTCTTTAGTATACTCTTTTGGATTGCCGTCACACTGAGTCGACTAGATTAATTAAGGGTTGGATTTTTTTTACACGAGTCAACTGAGTTTTGAGTAGATTCGTTGGTCCTCAATAATCTTGCTAGTAATTGCTGACTAAAAAGTTGTGGTACAATTATTTAATTATAATTTTAATTCTATGAACTTTCACCAAAACAAAAGCCTCTAAATCTTTTATCAATGGTCAAATCTGACTATAATTGTTCTAGTTGATAATTGCCATCTATCATCATCACAAGGATTATACGGTTGATATTGCACACATACGCATCCCACACATTATGAATTAACACTAATTAAATAAAAACTCAAGTAGTGCATGATTAAATTTCTAGTTTTGTTCAGGATTTTCTTGAGAAAATGGTTGAATTTTATCGGTCAATATCAAGCATTTTTAGTTCTAAATTGAAATATAATGGTATTCTTGTAAATATTTTAAACTATTTTATTGATTTGTTTTTCATTTGTGCCAATAAGAATATAAAATGTTATACAATTTATAAACCGTGGAATGTAAATTGTAATTTTCAAAAACATGGATGCAAATTGAAAAAACAACTAAACTATAAAAGAATAGGGTAGTTTTCACTTATAAAAAACCTAATTAAGCTCAAGCAAACATTGAACAACCAGAGACAAAACATTGTGGATTGGAATAATGTTTTTCTTTCTTTCTTTTTTGTTCTTTAAACATTTTCTATTCTAGTCACATAAATGTTTTTTCATAAATGTCCTACATTGGATCAATTGAGACTTGAGCATGATAATTTGTTTTAACTAGCTCACTATAGGGTTCACATGGTGTCAGAAAAAGCCTCGACACTAAGTTGTTATGTAATTTAGACAAACAAGATTTGATTTTGTTACTAAAAAATTAAAAAAATAAGGACCAAATTTGAAACTAAAGTGAGAAGGAACCTTTTTTTTCTTTTTTTATTGTTCATTAGACATTTTTTTAGAAATTTTCTCCCTTAAGTTTTTTATTTTTCACTTTTTATTCTTGTTTATTGAGGATTTGGCGTTTCAGTCCAATACATCATTTGTTTTGTGCCTTAGTCCTTGGATTTTTTTAGGAGTGAGTCACCGAAAAATAGTGAAGGAAAGAGAAAGTGATTGGTTGGTCAAATCCTAGAGAAAAGAAAAAAAAAAACAAATTTGGTGTCAAAGTGTTCCTATTGATGAGAGGAGTGCTATTAAAGATTAAAGTGTTTTTGAGCTTCCATATCACTAGAAAAAGTAGACTGAGGTTAAGAAAGATCTTTTTTCTATTTAGTTTTGTATTTGTTTTATTAATTTAGGGGTTTTGAGGTGAGAAATTGGTTTGCTAAGGTCTAAGGGTGCTCATTGGGTATTTTTAGGTGAAAAAATGTTGAAAATTGATTTTTTGATCCAAAAACATGAGACCTAGCTTTCCGATCACTTCTTTAGTGTCTGAAATATGGACCTAGCTTCATTTTTATTTGCTTTATTTTTTGAAAAAAATTAGGTGGATGATGTGTTTAACAAGAAAAAAAAGAGAGGGTTAGGCACACTAACTTGGCCTTGCAAACCCACGCATGCCTAGCCTTCTCTATTTTGGGTCAATAGCTGGCCCACTTAGGCCTAGACCAATCAGCGAGCATCACCAAATGATCCATTAGAGGTACCAATTAGGCCTATTGTAATGTCTATAACTAAGAGGATACAAGAGAAATTGATTGACTGATTCTGGATATTTGGGTTAACAAGTTGCAAATCTACCAAACTAAACCTTTGTGTATTATTTGAGTCATATCCGAAGCTATAGAAGGGATTTCGATGTGATTCTAGTTGGAATGGAAACTAGACATCTTAATATTTTTGTCCATATATGGTAGACTCTTTAATGCATCCATATGAGAGAGAGTGATGTGTTTGAAATAAGGCCAGAAGTTGTTGTACGGTTTTTTCTATTTGTTTTCTTATGATTTTTAGACTTCTTATTTAGAAAAGATTTCTTTTACAAGAAAAGCATAGGTGACAATAACTGGGATTATTTTAGCAATGGTTTTCATGTCAGCAACTTATGTTTTTTCTCTCTCTTTTTTTTAATTTTCTCATTGGCAAGGTTTCCTTATCATTCAAGGACATTAGAGACGGTTTTTGGGTTTATTGTGTCTAATGTACAGTTTTATTCTAACAAGCATAGTTTCTAATTCCAATATTGGATCTAACTGAGAGTTTACTAAAAGTCTTCATAGGTCGTTTTTTATATTGGGTAAAAATTTTGAGTCAGTCGAACATCAAAAAAGACTTGTTATAAGATCTAAAAGTTACTATGATGGAACTGCATTAGTTTTCTGATTTATCATATATTTTTTTATTTAGAACTCTTTTTTTATTTTTTTTTTCATTATTTTTTAGGATGTTTTACCTAGTATACATAGAGTTATTTAGCTTGTAGGTTTTTAAAAAAAAAAATAAGAGATGGATTGATTTATTCATAAATAAAACTTGTGTGAGAGAGAGAGATTGTTCTTACCCTTAGTTCCTCGTGTAACTACTCTGACTTATCAAATAAATAACCAGGCTTTGCGACATCTTCCTTATACTTCTCGTATGCGTCTCTTCATAGACGTTGGGGGGTGGTTCTTATAATCTTGGTGTCTCGGTGCAGGTTATCGTTATGTCAAGCTCAATTCCAAATCTAATCTTAACTTTCTTGAAAATGGTTAATTTGACTATGAATTTTTGAATCTTTATATTCATGGGATTTGCATCAGTAGGCTCACCCAAGCCCGGGTGCTTGGGCTTTTTTATGAGAGTTTTTTTTTTTTTCTTATATTTCAATTAAAATGCATTAAAATAAAGTAACTAAAATTACATTTAGAATATTATTTCATTAAATACTATTCAACTTTGAATTTGTTTTCAAATAACATTCTAACATATTTTTTTAAAATATTAGCAACAACTCTAATACAACCCTTCATGATTGTTTCCTTTTATTTTAAAAAAATTATAAATTAATAAATAAAATTATATTTAAGATATTATGTTATTATATATCATTCAACTTGATAGTTATTTCTAAATAAAATTCTAGCTTTTTATAATATTAAGAGTCATTTCATTAATTATTATTTTTGAACTTACTATGCAATTTTATTTTATTTTAATGTTTGTGGTCATGAATATTCTATGGAAGTGAAGTTCAAGTCATTACAGTTATTGGCAATTTGTTTTTAAAACTATGCTTCTTATTAAAAAAAAATAAAAAATTACACGAATTGTAAAAGAAGGTTTTGACAAAAAAAAAAAAAAAACATTTTTTCCTATGAATGTCTTGACAAAAAAATAGATTTAGAAAAGTTTTTGTGACAATGTGTGAGTGTTATATTATTCTTTTCTTTTCCAATACATTCACATAAAAATTATCAAAATATAATTTTTTTTCTAATACATTTGTATAAGCTGTTATTTAAAAAAAAAACAATTATTCTAGTAAAAATATATCAAAAAAAAGAGAGCGCATTAATAATAAGATGACAAGGTTTAAATTAAAGAAACAATTTTTTATCAAATTAATCGCTCAACTTTTTTTTTTTTTGTAATACTTTCATTTTTTTATTGAATAAACAACATAGCTTGAAAATCTATGTTTTTTTGTTAAAAAATGTATTAATAAAAAAATAAGAAATTATATGAGAAAATTATTTTATTTCAATAGAATTAAGATTACTACTCTTCTTAAAAAGAAATTATTTTCATACAAATAAATAAATAATCTAAAAAGCTTTTCATAACATAAAATCAAATATTTTAATCTATATTTATCTTTCAACTCCTTAACTTAATTTTTAACTAATATTAACAACTCTTTTTATCTTTATTAACAAATATTTCTAAATTTATTTTATTAAACACACATCAAATTTTTATTTCACAATTATAGCTTTTCTTAATAAAAACACATTGTCAACACAAGCATATTTTTTTTCTTTTTTTCTTTTTTTTTTTTTTCTCTGTTAAAAGAATAAAAACTTTTGATCCGACCTCTACAACAAAACGCTGGTGCTGAGAAAACAATGTTGACCTAGTGGTTTGAGCCCAATGAAACTGCTCAGTTTGCGCAAACGCTTTATTGTTCTCAAATAGCACCCGAACATGCTTGGGATAATGGAGCATAAGCTTGGCATTCTAGAACTAAGAGGTTCATTGGAAGAATCTCTTATGAGGGGATCAAATCAATTACCAGAAACTAATCACAGAAATAAAAGCAAGAACAAGAGCTGCTTCTGGATATTTAAAAATCATAACGCATACACAGAAAAGGCGTTGATCTTTAGAAGGTACCAGTAAGCGGAAAGGCTGTGATATATAAACCCTGAAGGATGTTTATTGTACACAAACTCAATCAAAACTCACACCCTTGTCCAGGAAAATGGCATGCAGAAACCCACTTGACAAGATCCATTAAGTCATCACATGATGGTGCAACGACTCCTTTCCTCGGTAGGTTGTGCAGACACTGGCTGGAACCTGTGCGGCTCAGATGGGTTGTACGTGAACTCGGATGTATCAAGCCCATACTGGTTTCCATGCAGCAAAGAACAGACACAAGTACAGCAGTAGAATCAGAACCAGAAACTAGCAAATTTTGATAGAGAGATTACATAGCATATATGTATAACAAGCAATGGAACAAGATATCAAGCCAACCAAGTACTTGATGCAGAACCAATTATAGGATAATTTCTAATACAATAGCAATGCCTAATGGAACTACTAACAATCATCCAAGTGTGTTCTAAACGTTAAGCCACAAACATTCTCATTCAAACATTCAAGAAGAAGGCTGATTACTAAACAGCAAGATTTAATAGTGCTTGTTTACATCCTTCATGCCTTGTGTGAACACAATAACTAAAGCAATGAAACACAGGATCAAGCTACAACTGATGTTTACCATCCTATATGGTCCTGTGGTGGGACAATTATTGTAGTTTTACACAAATGTCAAAAACCTGAATTTTCATAAGCTTAATGAAAATCCATTTATTATGAACAACTTTGTGAATGAATACCACATCAAATGGATTCCCAGGACAGTGTGACTCAGATGGCTACAGGGTCACAGAAACATGCAAAATTGTCAGATGGTGCGTCAAACTTTCACTGCATTGAAATTCAGAAATAATCAAACCTTTTCCCTCATTCGTGTACTCCAGGCATCATTTCTGCTTGGACGCTGATCAAGGGTTCCAGCAACAGGCACACCTGTTGCAGGAGCTGGTGGCCTGTTAAGCAAAGGCTGTCGGTTCTGTTGCCTAGGGGCAATGAGCTCATCATCACTATCATACTCTACTGGCCTGTTTGCTGCCCTAACCAGAAGGGCTAACAAGAAAATCAAAGCCTGCAACAACACAATAATTCATTGTAAACAAGCTACTAAGAAGCTCCTTGATATCACACACACACACACACAAACAGAGAGAGAGAATGAGAGAGAGTTCAAAATAAGATCTATGAAACCCCATCTCCCAATTCAGTCTTGACAAATTGGTCCCAGTCATGGCCATAGATAATCATAAGTGGTGGAACTTGTACAAGAGAAGCACAGTTTCACAAAGAACTCAAATGTGTCCATAAAAATCATAAAACCTCCTAGAAACTTCTAACATAAACTCCCATCATATTAGATTCTCTTGAAATATTTTCCTGATTCAGTATTTCTTAATTATGATCATATACCCTTTGAGCGTGCTTAAAGAAAAAAGACTGCAAAAGAAAAGTTCATTGCCTTAGTAAACATGATTGCTTTGCCATGAATTCTTCACATTCCTAAAATAAATTAAGCCATGCTCTCTCTAAAATAAATTGATCCCATTGAGTCATAAATACAGAGGAGAAAATATGCTTTTGGACATGCTCAATGAGTGAACATAAGAGGGAAGTAACAGTATCGTACATCTTTAACTGTATCTTAACCCAAACCTGTTTTATAAATTAATAGACAGATGTTACCATCAATCAGATCTCTGCCCAGTCTCTGAATCTGTCTCTCTAGAAAATATCTAACCCTCACAAAAGCAAGAAGCATCATTTCATGCTTACCTCCAAAATAACTATTCCAAGAGCAACCCATTTGACAATGTTCCATTTTTCTTTGAGGAAATCATATAGCATGTCAAAATCTCCAGTTTTGTCTGTTGGAATTTCCTGACAGGGAAAAAATATAACAAAAGTTTAGATGACTATAGCACATTAAACCTCTAGAAATTGGTTAAATGGAAAACTCACTTCTTTCCAGCTTTTATCAAAGAATATGAAAGCTGCACATCCCAACTCTACCAATATCAACAAGACGATCAATACTGAATACTATGTTGGCTTAAGGAAACAAATCATCATAAACCACAAAGCCAAGGAACATATGAACTATTCCTCTGTCCCATAAAAAATGTCCAGCTTAATCTTCAAGGATTTAATTCACTGATGACAAGTAATTCTACTCTAGACATACAAATGATGCAAACTGAAAACTAAAGTAGTAGTCAAGGGAAACTAGAAAATGACTTCCTTTTTTCCAGAACGAGGGAAGAGAATAGATGAAAAGAAGAGAGAGAGAGAGATCCAGTATCAAAACAAGCCAAAAGAAACAAAACAGAACTAAAGCAACAATGCTTCCCAATCCTTTTGCATATCCGTGAAGAAACAGCATCCTGATGCTTTTGCTGCTGAATAATGGACATACTCTTTCAGGCATAACAAAAGGAGAATAAGAAGACACTCTTTGCAAGCATGTGAGATTATTGAATTGACTAGGTCACTTCTTATGCTGTCTTACTTGCCAAGAACAAAAACCCAAAAAAAAAAAAAGAACAAAACAAAGATGCATCTTATGCAGCAGAATGGCAGGTAATCATTGTTGCATCATGTGGTGCGGGCACAACTAATTATAATAGTAGTACTGATGAGGTAAAACAAATGTGAAATAGGATACACAAGTCAAGCAGCAGCCATTTCGTGTTGCAGCTCCAATACAACCAAAACAAGAGATGATGAAGAGAATTACTCCTACAGCAACAAATAAGTATATGAACCTGCAAATGAAACGGATGCAAAATGATAATTTGGCAATTTAAGGATAAACTTGAAAATAATAAGGACAAATGTGAATATATAATTTGCAGTCAGTATAGTTTTTCAATAACCATGCAAGCCCAACAGAACCAGCAGTTAGTTAGAAATAACTTTTCACATTCTAGTTCTCTTCTTCATTGCCAGCAAATCACCAGCTCTAAGTGAAGGAGAAATACAGCTTGACTAAACTTGCGCCGTGTGAATCTTAATATATATAATAAAAAGATCACTACAAATGCTATTGCATAATGGTGCAACAAAGTTATTGAAAATAGTCTGATTGTCAGCCTTTTTTGCATGAAGTGATCAATCTAAAGACTCACGCCAGTAACCTTGTTGTTTACAACTTCAAAATTTTCATATCAAAGTATTAATCTAGACAATAAATTCTTAACTCCCAAACATCTGTCATTCATTTTATCAAATCAGAGTATTTTACGACTTAAAAGAGAGAGAGAGAGAGAGAGAGAGAGAGAGAGAGAGAGCCGAACCACCCATAAATGAGTACAGCTAAAATCTGATAGCAATACTTGTAGCAAGAAACTCAATGTTTAGCAATACCCTGACACCTTACCTCGAGAAGGAAAAAACAGTGTCTTTTTATAGGTACCATATTCTGAGAGATCATAAAATTGTAAAGGGCACATCTTATGGCTAAAATGCTACTTTCTAGCTATCATAGTATGAACTATGTTACTCTCTACAGGTCCTATTCTCGGTCAAATTAAAATTACTAAGAAACAAATGCAGGATGCAGATGACTGAGAACAGAAATGGAAACCAAGAGTGTGGATGGAACACCGCTAGATTTTTATTATCAAAGGAAGCAACTGGCATATAAGTCAGGGGATGGGTATGAGATATTATTGTCTTCCACTATTACAATCATCACTACTCCTATCCCACCATGCTTTTCCAGTTTCCACCGACATCTCCACAAACACTACAACACAATCATCATCACTATTGTGAGCACCACTACTAGCATTAGCACACCAACATCATACTCCCATGATCACCATCAAAACAATTTACTCTTCAATCTTCCTTGATTATCATCTATGCTATACACAGTTGTTGCCAATTTAGGGTTTATATCAATTATTTGTGATGTGCCAGAGTCCGAGATATTTAGTGCAGTGTAATAAAATGAGTTGGCATTGATGCAACTTGCAGATTATGTTAACTGTAAATTTCAAACTCATAAACACGTTTTACACTTAAGCTAAACAATGACAGCCAACTGAATTTCCAAGTAACTTTTCTTCACTCTGATTGTTGTGACCAAAACCAGGATCCATCCACCCACCCACCCAGCGTTCACCAAATCAACCAAGGCCCGGTAAAAAAAAAGCCACAGAACCAATTATAACAATAATTAGAAAGAGAATGGTGGAAAACGAGCCATAAAAGAAATGCAGTTCGTAATGTTTCACATCAATAAAATCACTTAACGAAAATAGAATTAGCTCTACTTCAATCTACGCGAGAATGAGGGAAGAGGCAGGTAGAAGTTTATAGAAATGGGTTAGCTTCTTGGAGAATTTCAGCTATTGGGCTTCATTTTCCCCATTATTTTCAAGTGCCATATGGAGCTTACACTAGGATCAAACCCATCAAAAATTCAATTACCATCTCCTATCAACTTGCTTTTACAATTAAAATCAAATAACAGGTTTCTCAACCACAAATTCAAGCACAATTGAGCTAAAACAAAAACCTTTAAGCACAAATCAAAATCACTAAAAAAAAAGCCACATACCAAGCTTTTGGCAGCTTATCAAGGATATTGTCCGAAAGAGACATAGTCATAAGCATAGGGCGACCAAGCTGCGTCAGACCCTGACCATCACTCAGCGTCGACACTAGTGCTACGTTGTCATCAGCTCTTGTATACTCAACAAACAAGTAAATCCCAAAACCAACCATAGCCAGACCCACAAGAGTGAGCAAGAAGTTAAGGAGCTTCAGTAGGCACTCCAAGCATCCTTTACACGCCATGTTCCCCTATAAAATCCCTGCAATTTCCACTCACTGTCTTCTTCTATCTCATCAGCTCACTCGCCTTATACCTTCAATATCAAACGCACATTAGCACCGCAATTTCAGTTACTTAGAAGCCTAAAAAACCATATTTACTCCAGTAAATAAAGAAAAAAAAACTAAATACCTTCAATAATTCACAGATTTTGGAAATAATTCTGTTAAAAAAAATTATAAGGCAGACCCAATACTTGAAATTAGGATTCACAAACCAGTTTGCTTAGTCAAAAACAAAAGTTCAAAATTGAAAAAGAAAAGATTTCTCTTTTTTTCCTGACTTTTCTCACCAACCAAACAGAAACGTCAATTAAAAAAATGACCGTCACAATGATTGAACAAAAAACCACCATGCCAGTTAATTGATTGGATAGGAAGTATCTAAAGGTAAAAACAAGGTGGATCATGTTACAGTTATAAGGAGATTAGGATTAAAAAAATTGAGTGACTTACAGATTAATCGGTGGATTATTTTGGGGGAGCTTTAATTTTGGTTATTCGGAGAAGAAAGACAGAGAATCCAGAAATTAGAAAGTGGACGAGAGAGATGAGGACCCCTCTGCTTATTTTGCCCCTCTTCTGTGAGCTGGCATATTTCTCATTGTTTACTTTATTTAATGATTGTGGAATGCCATTTATGCCCTCCCGCCCATGATTATGCGCTAGTGATTTGATTTTAGGGAATGTGAATGAAGTTGTTGTTCTGGTCGAGCTTAGTTACTTCGATTGTTATCCGGTGCTTAGCAGTAGGGATGATTAAATTTTTTTTATTATAAGAAATAAATATTCAAGTTGTGGTAATATTTTTTTTTTAGTAAAAAAATATTAAAATATATGAATATTAATTTGAAGTGACTTGATATTACGAAGATAATTCAGATAACTGATAAAAATATAATTTGATTTAGAAAAATTTAAGACAATATCTTTTTAAAAAAATTATTAAAATGACGAGATATTAAATCGACTAAGGTTAACCTATTAAATTCACGACTTGGATCATAAGACCATGGTAATCTTATATAAAGAAAATCAAAATAAATTATGAAACTTAATTCTCAATTAACACATTGTTGAATAATGAAATTGAAAAAAAAAATTAATTAGAAAACAAAACAAAAAAAAAACGGATTGAGATAACCTACCAAACTCATGACCTAGGTAATGAGACCAAGATAACCTCATATAAAGTAAACAAAAAAATAACCTGAGTCAATCCAGGTTAACCTATTAAATCCATAATCAAAGTCATGAGACTGTAATAACTCTATAAAAAGTAAATAAAAAAATTATAAAGTTTAATTTTTAAAAAACTCATTGTTGAATGATGAAATTGGAAAAAAAAAATTAGAAACGTGACATAATAAAATAAACTAAGTCTATCCAAGTTAACCTGAAAAACATGTGACCCGAGTCATAAAACCAGGATAACCTTATATAAAGCAAACCAAGAAAAATGATGGAGCTTAATTCCTAATCAATCAAATATTGAATGATGAAATTGAAAAAAATATCAATTAAAAAAGACAAAAAAAATCGAGTCAATTGGATTTTCATCTATTTTTTTTTACAAATCTTTTGTAGATTACTTTTGTTTTCAATTTCATCTCTATCATTTGATTTCATTGAGTTTTTATTTTAAATTTGGTCTTTATTATTTTGATTTTTATCTATTTTTTTTTTATCTTTTGTAGGTTAGTTTTTTTTTTCAATCTCATCCCTTACTTTTAATTTCATTTAGTTTTTATTTTAAATTTGATCTTCATTCTTTTAATTGCTATTTATTTTATTTTTAGAATTTTTCTAATTCAATTTTGTTTTTAATTTCATCCTTCAACATTAAAAATTACAATTTAATCCGAACTCAATAGATCTCACCTCAACACAACCTGATCCACCTCGAACAGATTGGTGTTTTTCAAATGATTACCTTTCCTAATAAATAATGAACAAGATATGAATATTATTAAAACATAAAACTCACTTGAACCTAACCCAAAATGTATATTTATATTATAAAAATATATTTGTAGATTATTTAGATTTTTTTAATATATCATGATATATAAATATCTTAATATTGATTAAAATACATGGACACATGTATGCGTGTGCGTGTGTGTGTAAATATACAAGTGTACAAGGATTGTGCATGGATCTTTGTTGAAATGAAAAGAGAAATAAAAAAAAAAAAGGAGCAGAAGAGGATAAACCAATTAGTGGTTACAACGAGATTGGTCGGCAATTAAAGAATTGTGGTCGGTGAGAAAAAAAGTGACTCTCTATGCAAAAAAAAATTTATAAATAACTTTGATCACATTTATCAAACGAAAGTTAATAAATTTCTATCCATTGAAAATAAATATTAAAAATATGCATGTCAGATAGCAACGGTTGGAACTCACCAGAAAAACAAATAAAATAGTATTTGATATTATAATAATATTTATTTTAAAAAATTGTTTAAAAATATATTTTTATTTTTAATATTAATATATCTAAACAATTAAAAAAAAATTTCAAACCAAACCGCTCAAACAACACGGCCATTCTTTGCTGACCTGGCATAATTCTACTAACCTATTAGAAAAAGATGAATGTCAGCGTGTATGGAAGTATGGTTGCAGTTGTTTTTAAAGTGTTTTTCATGTTGAAATATATTAAAATGATATTATTTTTATTTTTAAAAAATTAATTTTAAAATCAGTGCATTAAAACAATTCAAAATATATAAAATATAATTTTTAATAAAAAATTGATATTTTTAAACATACGGGCACCTACATTTCCAAAGGTGCTCTCTGTAATGGAATAAAAGGTGTTTTGGAATGATTATTTTTGGATAATTTAATATGTTATATCAAAATTAAAATTTAAAAAATAAAAAATATATTATTTTAATATTAAAAAATACTTTTAAATACAATCATTACAATAATTTCAAAAACTACACTCTAATTAATGATTAACGTTATCAGGTAAAACGACCAAAACAGTGGACTAGAGTGTTGACGATCACCACCTACCTGAACCATAGCCAGTTAGTTTAGTCAGAAGTGGGTCCCGCATCAAGAATTGGCGGGAGAATTTGTCGGGTGGTGACTTCAAGCTGTGCTGTCTTTGAGTTTGAGGAGGGACTCTTTAACTGCCGTTCAAGGCAAAAACTACCGGTCAAGAAGGTACGGGCCAAGAGCAAGATTGATTGACAAATCCCATCCCACTGGGACCTCTCGGGTGCTCCCAACTAAACAAAAACGTAACAACCATTTTAGGTATGTAGTATTAGGCGCTGAAGAAGTGATTTTTTTTTTAATATTTTTTTTTGTATTAAAATAATATTTTTTATTATTTTTAAAATTTATTTTTCACATAGCACATCAAAACAATTCATAAATATAATAAAAATTAATTTTAAATAAAAAAAATATTTTTTTAGAAACACGTGGCCACCTACAACAACAAACACAATATTAAATCCAGTTTGTTTTAGCAGTTGGAAATCACTTTTGCAAAATTTTATTTTTTTTTTCTTCAAATTAATGTTTTTGAGTTTTTAGATCATATTGATGTGTTGATGTCAAAAATAATTTTTTTAAAATGAAAAAAATATTATTTTAACATTTTTTCAAGCAAAAAACACTTTGAAAAGCAACCACTACCATAATACCAAACGGATTATTACATTACTTGTCTCCAATAGCACATGTCATCCATAATTTTTTATTCTTTCATATCATATCTCTTATTAATTTTCAAACAAATTTAAAAAGTTTTGATAAATTAACTTGTTTTCCTCCCATCTCATAGCATAGTAGTCATTGGTATCTTTTAATTTGTTTTTTTTTTATATATCTAAATTTTTTAAAAAAAAATACCTCAAATCATTCTGGTCATTTCTAAAATTAGTTAATTGACTTTAAAAATTCAGCCATTTAAAGTGATTAATGAACTTGGGCTTCGTAAGTACTTGCAAAAAAAGTTTATATTTAAATTGGCACTGATATAGGTGGTGGAAAACTTGTGAGGTTATGCATGTGTTTGTAAATAATATACAAGAGATAATAAGAATTTAAAAGAGAGAGTGTGGGAACCATTTTTCTCTATGTGTGTGTTTGTGAGCGAGTTGGTGAACTTAGAGTCTTTTCTTACCCAACAACTCATAAGTATTTATATACTATGAATCTACCTATGACATAATCATGCATAATTATTACCCTCGTTGCGAGTTACTAAACTATTATTATAGATATCCAGTGGCCACACTATCATTGTGGGTGGTCGCACCGTCATAAAAAATAAGATGTTTAGGTGAACAACTAAACTATCATTGTAGACATTATATTCAAACGAGTTATACTTTATTAGAATTCATTAATCTACCTTTACATTAAATAATGTTCTTTGTGACCTTAACATGAAAAAAATATTAATTTCTTAATTTTACACCTAAAAATTGTTTTAATAGAATTATTATCATATGTTTTTCTTGTGAAGAAACTTTACACGAGAGAAACAATATTAAGGGGACAAACTAAATATGAAGTTTATGATTAACATGTATCTTTATAATTGCTTACTTTTCTGGTATACATATTTTATCATTTGAGTGACATCATGGATTAGGATATCGAGGAGTTCCAATTATAAAACATTTTTTTTCCTGCAATCAACTAGGTTTTTCTTTTTCTTTATCTTTTAAGTTTTTATATAATGCCCGTCTTTTCAATAAAATTCATAAATTATCCTTTCCATTTCAACATTTGTCTTCTCTCAACCACTTTAAATAATATTCTTAGATGTATAAGCTTCACTAATAATTTAATGTATTGGTATTAAGTATCATGTCATTTTCATTTATGAAATATATTTGATTTTATCCTTTCAAATAAAAGTCTTAAGTTAAAGATATTTTGATTAGATTAAAAGCTATAATTGAGAGAAAACAATGATAAAAACATCAAGACTCTCTAGTCTAATAATTATATTGAATATATATCTCTTGATGATTTTCTTACCACCAATGGTGTATCTCATTTCATTACTCCACCCCGTATACATGAAAATAATATAATTTCTAAATGATGTTATCTTCACATTTTCAAAAGAGGTCTAATATTACTTTCTCATGCTTCTCTTCCACTAATCTGCTAATCTCATATATTTGTCTCTATAGTTTACCTAATCAATCGCATGCCATCTATCACACTCAATCTCTTCTCTTTTTATGAAAACATCTTTAATATTACTCTGAATTACTCTAAACTATGAGTCTTTGGTTGTTTATGTTGCTATTGTTTTAAGACTTTATGCCTCCTATAAACTTGACTCATGTTCTAAATCTTTTATCTTTGATGACTATTTTTTAACTCAAAATGCTATTATTATCTTGATCTTTTGAATTTAAAAATTTATGTATAAAGACATACAAAGTTTATCGAGTCTCTATTTCCCCTCACCTTTATTTCTCTCTAATAAGTCTCATCATTTATAACTCATCATTATTACCACTTGGATTCCACCACCACTTAAAGTTACATCAAACTTTTGGGTATCATTACTCATTTTACTATCTAAAGTGTAAGTTCCTTAACAATCCTAATGTGAAGCTCCATCACATTAAACCTTAATTAAGCTCTTATTTATTATATTTTCACATGAGCCTCAATATTACTTAAATTCTAAGCAAACATCACTCAATCCTAGCCCAACTTTGACTTAATCACCCCCTACTCACACTAAGACCACTTAAGCTAAGAATAAAATTCACAGACCTCTTAAAAAATTGAATCTCTATTCCTAACTTCAAAGCTTGTTTGGTTGCAAATGGCTTTCATCAATGTCTAAAAGTTAATTACGTTGACCCTTTCAGTCTTGTTATCAAACCAACCACTATTTATATTGTTTTCAAACTAACTTTAAGTCATGGTTGATCTTTGAGATAACTTGATGTAAACAATATATTTATGTTAAGAAACCTCTTAGAGAACGCTCACATAACTCTACCACTAATATTTATTTATTAGGATAATTCATATTTTATACACGAACTTAGAAAATAAATTTATAGCCTTAAAAAAGCTCTTTAAGCCTGGTATCATGAATTTTCACATGTTGATACATTTCTATTTGTACTCATTATTGAAGGACATTAGATATCTCATAGTTTAGGTTGATGGATAGATTATCACCAGTGATAATGCTAAGATTATCAATAGTTTTATGGAAATTCTTGCTCATCAATTTTCTATTAAGGATCTTAGATTGTTATCCTATTTTCTAGGAGTAATTGTTTTTCCAAACAAAGATGACATGTTACTTTCCTAAAGGTGTTATATTATAAACAATCTATCTTGCACCCATATGACAAATGTTAAACCAATTCTCATTTGTATACCACCAAGTTTTTCTCTCATGTTAAACCATGACTCTTTTATATCCTATCATATTGAGTATAAAGTTATGGTTGATAGTCTTTAGTGCCTCTTTATCACAAGGATTGATATTATATTTACCGTCAACAAGCTCTCTCACTTTATGTATCATCTAACAATTGAGCATTGAGCCATTGTTAAATGTCTCTTATATTATCTATGTGCTGTAATTAATGATGGCTTGAAGAATTACCATGATTTCTCTTTTAAGTTTGCATGCCTTTTCTGATGTTAATTAGACATGTGATAAAGATAACTTTTTTTCTACAAGACCTTATGTGTTATATCTTGGTCAAAATCTTATGTCTTAGATTTTTAAAAAACAAAGAACTATAGTTTGCTCATCTAGTTAAGTTGAGTATCGTTCAATTGCTAACATTGTTGCTAAACTAAATTAGGTCTTTTATCTCTTAATTAATCTTCATGTTAATCTTTCATGATGTTCAATGATATATTATGATAATGTTAGGATCAATCAACTTAGTTCTAATCTTGTATTTCATTCACGAATGAAGCATGTTGCCATTGATTTTCAATTGATCAAAGATTAAGTACAACATGGTCTTTTCATATTACTCTTTTCTAATTATAAACTTACAAATGCTCTTACAAAACCTTATCCTTGCACTTGTTTTTTTTAAATCTCGGGATCAAGATTGAACTTCTCTCAAGCTTTATCTTGAGGGGCATAATATAGGATAACTTTTCTTAGTTTTTGGTTGTTTTTTTTTTTCAAAAATCCTCCTATCTTATTTTCATTCAAATTCTTGTGTTTTATTTTAATTGAAATAAAAACAAGTTTTGTTTGTTTTCGAATTCAAATCAAACACAATGCTACAAATACACACCAATAAAGAAATACAACTATAGTGGTCAATTCTCACCATTTTTATTGTAAAATTTATGGTTACTACTAATTATTTGTATCAAAATGGTTGAGTTAAAGTAAATTCTGATGCAGTTTTTTTAGAGAACACTTATGAATATGGAGTGATTATTCGAGACCATGCATATTCAATCATTCTTAGCGCCCATAAACAAATTTCAACCCAACAATTCATTCTCTTATGAGAATTACAGGCAACTAGTTATGTAGCTTAACTAGCAAACGATGTTGGACTCACGAATGTCAACATTGAGACTGATTAGATGATTCAACATATGTTGGAGTTGCATTCCCTAGATGATAATTATTCTGCACAGATATCTTTGATGTAACTTGTTCTCATAGCCTTCAAAATATGTTTACTAAAAGAAATAATAATAAGGTTGCCTATAGTTTAGCCAATATTGCTAATTTATTAGTTCATAAATACCCAAATTTAACCCAACAATTGAAAGTTGAATTTAAACTAATATAGAATAATTTCCTTTATATATATATAAATAATAATTTTTGTTGGAGTGCTGAAAACAAAATAAAGATGCGCCACCAAAGTTTATAGAGTTCTCGAAAATGTGTCAAAACTTGTTAGTTTAGACTTGAATATGCTGTTTTTTTTTAATTGCATAACATTATCATCATTGTTAGTGAATATGTTATGTAGTCAATCAGTTGGTTACATGTAAAACTAATTTTATTTATATAAAACATATTTATTATTAATAAATGTTTCTTTATCTTTAATATTCAATTATATTTGATTAATGAATCTAATGTTTGATTAATAATTCTAGAATGAAGATAAAGTCTATGGAACAAAAATGTTTTGCATAGAAAATTATAAAATTGTTATAATTATGAGATTTCTATTAAATCAAAGCATTGTTTAAATGTTCTTGGTCAATATTCTATTAAGATTGGACATTAATCAGAGCTGCTGAAACTGATGAATATTATGTTTCTTCCTTTATGAAAGGAAGCAACTGCTCTCATTAATTAATGTATAAGGGATACCTAAAACTAATATGCAAGTACTTGTTAAATGACATATACAATGAATTAACTCGTAAGAGAAATCCATATGGAGAGATCACTTATGTCTATAAAAAGGCTCATATAATTGTTGTGTAAGTGATTCTTAGACTTAAAATCACTAAGTTATCTTATATAGAAAGTGTTATGCTTTGACCCTGATTACACGTTGTCCTAATCAAAAGAAACAAAAGGGCATATATTAGTTATAGCGTAAACTATATGAAGGTACCTAAGTAATTAAGAGAGGATTCATCACTCTAGGTGAATTAGGAAAAATATTTCATCTGTTCTTAAATAATATTGATAGTGAAATCCTTGATGAAGGTGGAATGAGATTTGAAAAGAGTCTCAAATCGTATTCAAATAATTAACGACTATAGTGTTGAGATCTAAAATAATTTAACAAAACAGACATGCTTCATGTTGTAATGTCTATATCAGAATATTTTTTTATAAAGGGATAGTAATTACACTAAGAAACTAGTCACTAAAAGGTTAAGTCTAACCACTTATGACTTTCTTAATATTTGAGAGATCATGACAGATAATTACACAATGTCCTTGATCTTCAAATATAAGCCAAATAATTATTTAATTATATATAAATTAAATTTTTTAATTTATTTAATCCTACTTTATTTAGAGTTTTGATTTATATTTGGGTCAACTTATTAGGGAATCTAATGAGCCACACACATAAGAACCATTAGTTAGAAATTAAAATGGGATGATTAATCGAGTGTAACTTAATTGTAAATAAGTTTTAGAAATTGAAGACTAGAATGTAATTAATATAAAAGATTATAGTTCTAGATCTAGAAACAATCAAGCAAGGACTTGATTGAATAAGTTTATAAAATTAACCTAAAATAAATATGTGATATTATCTAATGAGTAAATTGATATTTTACCATTTATATGGCTTTTGAAGCTTATATATATATATATATATATATATATATATATATATATATATATATATATATATATATATATATAAGCCTCTTATTTTTTGGACATTAGATGATAATACAATAGCATAATATAGAAACATCTAAAACACAAAAGAAAAGAACTAGCACTCAAAGGTATAACAATTCATCTCTTTTAAAAGGGTTTAGAAGATTTCTCACTGGTGGTTCGTGTGGATTACTGTAGAGGCCAGACATTGAAACGACTTGTGGTTTGCGACAACCTAGTCTTGAAGCAATTATTCAAACCAAAAAGAACATCTGATCTTTAAATAATATTTGTAAAAACCTTAAACAACTTTACATTTATCTAACGAGATTCTTGAAACTCCAAAAAAAAAATTAAATTTATTATTTCCGTTGCATATATATGTTTTGGAAACCCAACAAGCACTCTATTCAAAATTAAAAAGTCAAGGTTTATAAAACCACAAGTCTTTTTTGCTTTTATGAGTTATCCAAAAATCAAATATGCTTTACAACGTAGTCTAGCTTAGGTAAACCCATTAAAATTGATCTATAGAAGGATGTATAAGAGTAAGAAAATATTTGTTTTAATGGTTAGACCTGTTTTTCAAATTGTTTTTAACATGAAAAGCATAAATCATTAAATTGATGCTAATCACCATGAATAAAACCAAATGGAATGTTGATGTGAAGCTTTTGTACTATGAAATTTGTTTTTGGGCAATTCTTGGTAGGATCATACCTTGATCCCCTCCTACCCAAATGTTGGTCAACCATTGACATATATAATAAAGAGGTTTTTTTCTTCTTTTTTTTCCTTTTCTTTTCTCATAGGTTAGGTAGGCAATTCCATAGTTTACTTGGTTGGAGCTGCATGATTCGTTGATTTGGTCCCTTTGACCATTGGGTAAAAGCACAATTCACCCTACTTTCTCACAACGACGAGAAGTGAAGGTTAAAAGCCTAAAAAATCCCCCATCCATCCAACTACTAACTTTGTCAACTCAGAATACCACCCTGAGGTAAAGGCAATTCAAATCTATGGCCGACGTGGAAAACCAGCCCTATTAATATATCCATCTTGGACGCTTGTGATTCCATCATTCACTCTGATTCAACCACTTTGCCAATACAATCCAGCATTTTCAAACAGTACTCAAATCCAACGTAAATGCTTGGACCCTAGGAAAACAACTTTTACTGGAAAAAAACCCAATCAACAAAAAGCCAGGCAATTTCTCAAAAAATTACACCTCATTTCAGGACTCCATCGAGACTGTTTGAGATAGAAAACTAGTCAGCATGCATCAAAGATTCCATGTCAAGTCGTCAACTTTATTCACAAAATCCATGCAGTACAGAACATTATCTCGATCTCCCCCATTGCCCATTATTACACATTGATAAGGCCCCACTGAACAAGACCACAAAATGACCCCATCAGCAATGTCTCAAACAAAGCTCTCACGCTTTTTATCTACGAGAAAACAGAACACCCAGTAGGCCAACATGCCCTTTGTTAGGATCTGTTCACAACCACAACTTTGACATGAGATGCATAACGTGTCTACATGGCTTTCATAGATGTTTATGTTGCCTCTTCGGAGTGACTGTTTACTGTGGCGATGGACAGGATCAGCGAGACCTTTTTGGCTGTCCTTACGTGGCTTGATGTCATCTCTAGCACATGCGCTTCAAAGACACGTGAGCTATAAGATAGATGGTCTCGAGCCAATTTAGAATTTGCTACGGACGTATCAAATCATGTTGGTCGAAAACTTTTTTATGATTGGTTGAGTCTAATCTTTTGATGACGACTGATGAAGGACCAGCTGAACTAGAGTTAGCTACCATAATCTGATTAAATGGCACCACATTAGAAGGAATTAGAGCAAAGGGGAGGAATTGATGAGATGCCTTGCCTGGAGAGCTCCGCTAGGACGCTATCTGTAGAAGGGGGCTTGAGGCCTATGGGCAACGGTAGCCAAGGTTTGTTGATTACCTCTTTCACTACCTTGTTGATCACCTCCTCGGCCTGAATGAAAGATAAAAAACGATGACTATTGCATGAGCACATTTGAACTTTGGATTAAATGTTAGGAAATTGCACATGAAAAATATATGGCAACCCTTGTCGGTGGACTGGAGAACATCTGTAACCAATAACGTAGTTGTTTTGCTGACATTGTAGACCATGGGGGTAAGTACTCGTGCTCATTAACCAAAATCTCCCTTCATCTACTGCGTTTTGCACAGCATTGGGAAGCATTAATTATTCAGAGTTTTAACATCTTGCATCAAGACGAAACCTACTATAATGTCCTGCAGCTTATTGCTAAGGGGATGTGATGCTGCTAGTTTAAAATCCCTTCTTTATGGAATATGTTTCCACAGTTTAACTCACTGAAAACATGATAAAGAGTCCAAAAACTTCTAGGAATTGTGACAGTTCACCCAAGTCAAGCTGTCATACTCTTGCTACACAAACTAGAACACATTTAATGACCAAGATCTAAAATATATGATCTTGAATGCGATCAATGAATATAAATAGAATTCTCAGAAAAACTGAATAAAAAGGAAGAGTAAGATGTTACTATACCGGTTGTAGGTCAAAAGGTTTTTGTGGCATGCCACAGCTGTTATCGACCATGCTGGCACTTTGAAACCCAGATGCATTCTGCATTTTCCAAAGAAAAGAATTTATGAGAACCTTAATAAGAGACATGAACACAAACACAAATAGATTATGACCTGTACATAGGTATGCTTACTTGAGGAAAAGAAGAAAAAGGACTATGCAATGGTGGCATCACAGGGCAACCCCATGCATCCGCATGCATCTGAAATATGACAATGAGCACAAATCAAGCAGCTGCATTCAAAGTTCTCCAGAAAATGCTTATACCATCAGTTTTAAAGCATGCTAGACAGGGAGAAAAAAATGTAATCTCTATTATGGTGTTTAATTTAACAAGAGTTACCCCTAGATAAGGCTTCCTGTGCCAAATTTCTGTTGGGGGCCATGGGAGATAGCTGGGTGTGCCCCACGTATGCATGCTAGCTGTGTGACTACCTGTTGCTCCCCACATAGGATAGACCGGGTTGGTTGGAAGATCATGGTTAGAATGATATGGAGGGTATGCCATGATAGGTTTATATGGATAATAGCTCCTTTGTACTTGCTCTCTATGGTGTGGCCATCGCCGGTCATCTTCCTTGGGCAAAATAGGCCTCCTGCGCATTCGATATTTCTGCCAGGAAACATGCAGTGGTATTTAATTAGCTAGAGTATGAATTTTTGTGAAGTGGATAAAAAGCAGTCTGAACTAGTTCCAAACTGTCTAGATAATTACAAATAACATTTAAAAGATTATGAAACTAATTTTAAGTGCAAACAATCAATGACAATGGGAAAAGTGTCTCCAACCTCTGTTCAGACCAATGGAAATTACTTCAATTAGACAAAAAAATGATCAGACCACGAAATGACAGACAGGGAAAGCAAATGCTACAAGAGCTTATAACAAATAAAAATATAATGATTCCTATTGGAACAGAAGCTAACAAATTTGGTAAAGGTAAGTCTACTACGAACCTGCAGATGACTTGCTACATTATGCCTAGTCAAGCTTTCCACTTTCATTAGCTCTAATACTCGTGAAGGAATTGCTTGATCTACACCTAGTTTTTCCACCACTTGCACAAATTTTTTGTGAAGCTCTGGTGTCCAGTCTACCTAAAACTCAAAATAAAAAACAAACAACAATCACCCAAGAGCAATCACACGTTGATGAAATTAGGAAAAGCATACGCCTTTTCTAAATAAACAAATCCAAATATAGTAGATGCTAATGCTTGTGACATTACTTCCGATTCAAATCAAGAATAAACAAATGAAGATCATGAGGTCTTGAAAATAGTGTTTACTTGAGGAAAATATGAGAAGGAAAAAAACAAAAAGAAAGAAACTAAACTTTAGAGCATTTTGAGGTAGCATATTAGTGGAAAAGGCATTTCATAAATGTAGGACAATTTGAAGGGGGAAAGGGGTGATGTGATTATGCCTTGGGACAGGATCAGGAACTTCAAAAGTATTTGATATTCAGAATAATCAGAGTCACCTTCATCTTCTTTCGATTAGCTCTAGTCCCATTGGAAGTATGAAGATCAGAAGCAACATCATTAGAATGGTTGAGACTGTCTTTATTTTGTGGATTGGGATGTATGTTATTCTCACTCTTGGCACCATCAGTTAAGTCACCTGTCTCTTTGATCACAGTCTCTATAAAGCATGGAGGATGCCCTGCTTTTAGAGTTTCTTGAGACATGGCACAAGTTGTTTCGACAGATTTAGATTCCCCCTCTTGCTCCCCACTATCCTTTTCTACTGAGCAGTTAATATGGTCTTGGCAATCTCCATCATCCAGCAGCCGCCCTACTTGTTTAAATTGCCAAGTTGAAGGAGCTGGATGCTTATCACTAGCTGGTGACTGCTGCTCATTGCTTTCCTGAGCCAAAGACGCATTTTCTGTTTTCTCCATGTTCTCATCCTCGTTTTCTTCAAGTTCCACTTTGAGCTCAAGCATAGAAACTATAGAATCTTTGACAGGCTTTAGTGATTCGGATTGAACACTCCCACCTGCATTAAATGCCTGCTCAGAATCAATGAAGTCAGAAATTCTCTTCATGGCATTGAGATCATAAAGTAAGTTCCTATAAATAGTAAACAGAATTTTAGCAAACCTTATGAACCACATGCTGCCATATATTCCTTAGTTTATCTTCAGAGAGTGGTTTCCGAAGGAACTCAACTGCACCAAGCTGAAAATAAATAGCCACAGAAATAAATTACATGATCATGAGGCATGGTGACTGTCTCCAGGTTCTCCTTTAATGCATGGAGCATTAACTCAAGAGTCAAAATTCAATGAAAGTTCTAACAGTTGAATGGGATTTGCTTCAATCACTAACTAAACAGAACTAGAACCATCAGAGAGAATTAAAACTTGAAAAAATTATGTGGCATCAAGCATTTAAGTATGTGCAACTTAGTATACAATTACATAACACTGGCGAGTACAGTTCTTACCGCTATGCACTTCATCATGGTGTTCAGGCAATGAATGTTTGAAGTCACTGAAAAAGAACATAATTTCGCACTGTATTAGGAGCTGTAAATTATATTGATGAAAATCTATCCAAGCTGACAAAGTAGATTTTTCCTGAAGGAAATGACAGAACACATAAGAAAGCAACCAAAACATGAGGAGCTAAAAGATGTGAATTTTTAAAGCATTACTCTCATGCATAGAAAATATTAACATCATATATGAACTTACTAATGGTAGGCAAGTCCTTTGCAGTTTCTAGAAACTTGAAACTCCCATTGCTATTGCTCGTACTCACCTGTGACCATAGGTTCTATTAGATTGCCATTCAAGTTCAGCCAATCCAACCAGATTTAGGCCCAATTAAACAATATTATATCTAATTAATGCACTTATATGAAGTGATTATGATGAAAATGGTAATAAGTATTATTTGGCTAACAAATGACATGAGATGGGAAAAGCAACAGCAGCCAGTCATTTCAAGGATTATTTGGAAATTACTAATACCTCTAGGGCGGCTAGTATCTACTATTAATATACATTATGTAACCCTAATTTAACATATAGTGAAATAAAGCTCTTCGTTCCTATTAATGTAAGCATATTGTCGAACCACGTTAAATTTGTGTGTTTTTCTTGTTTACTCTCTTGTACAATATTCATCATTGTTGCTGCAGGTTTCACAACATTCACCAGGTATTGGAAAGTTGGGTTTGAACTAAAGGAAATTACCTCCACTATAGCAACATGGAAGCTTCCAGGTTCATTTGAAATTGCTAAGAGCGCTTCATTCTCATTGCAGAATGTATAAACTGAAAATGGGCATGGTGAGGTTAAGCAGAGGCTCAAACAGGAGAGAATGCATCACTATTACATTACAGGATATAAAAGTGATAAATATTAAAGAAGACCAAGAAACGAGCAAGTTTATCAATATCTCAAAGAAAGCAACTATATATTTTGTTTGGGATCTAAAAGATGTAGCTTTAATATCATATAATGTGGTTTGAACAGTATCCTAGGGTTCTGATTGGAATTAAGAGATGATAAAAGAGCCAAATTAAATCTCTGGTAGAATGATGTTGAAATGGCAAACACAAACTAACCAAATTTTGAAAAAAAACAAAAAACTACAAAATATTGAAAAATAATAGACATTCTTGTATTTCCACTGCTCGAACATACAGAGTTCTGAAACACCGATAATAACACTGACCAAAAACAACTAAATTTTACAACTTTTGTTTACGATCTGGAAACTCCCTTCATGTAGTAAAGATGACTTGTTGCTTTAGTAAAAAAAAATCCTTTTGTCAGTACTACGTTTGAGCATTGCAAGAAATTGTTTTCCATTTATAGATCTCAGTCACAACCACTTTCAAGTTTTATAACTAATTAGCTTCTGTTTTAGTTAAAATAGGTTGAAATAAATTAAACAACGCAAACAAAATTTCTACTTGAGAAAGATAATTAGTAGGCAAATGGTTGAGAAAGAAAGGTGGGGAATCACAAAATCTCTAACCGATATAGTCCAGTGCTTCCAGTTTCGATTTTATCTCAGCAGCAGAACTGTTGTCCTCATCAAGGAGAAGGACACTGAGGCCCTTTGGAAAATCCTTCCATGCTGATAAATCATTAGTGGTACAAACCATAGCTTGCTTGGCATCGTTTCTCAAGCCGCAGACAAGTTTCCGGTATCACTTCTTATCAGCATCAAAATCAAACCTGCATGACCCACATGAACATGAATTTCACATCAAATCATCACTACTTGATCTGATGTTCTATACTGTTATGCCAACCATAGAACTTAGTAATTAATGAAAGAGAAAAAAGAACAAAGAAAACCCAATAATTGAAAAAATTATTGTTGCTTAAACAACAAAATTCAGTTTCAAGAAAAAAAAATCAAGAAATTCATGGCTAAAACATCATATAACAAGTCTCCACTGAAAACAGAACTTTGTTCAGACTCTAATGCATGCGTTTTCTCTTTCATGAAATGAAGAAAGATTCTTGAACAGTCACTCTGCCAGGGCTGGATCATTTATTTAACACCAACATAAAAAATCATGAAAAAAGACCCAGATAAAAAACTGATAAAATACAGCACAGTGTATTATTATCACCTGTAAGAAGAGAAAGATCTTGCTCAAAGTTCAAGATCTTTATTTGCTTGTGCCAGTTTTATAAGACAACACAAAAACTAAAAGACCTATGTAAGATCTCTGCAATATACACCGAAAAAGACAAGAAAATCCAAAGCATAGACAGGAAAAAAAAGAAGAGGAAAAAGAACAAACTTTCAAACCAAAATTGGGAATTCTTTAAATGGAAACAGGAAAGTGAAACAACATACTAAACCCCCACTTCATGCATGCACATATTAGCAACAAAATCATCACAGAACGCAAGTAAATCACATGAAAGAAACATCAGAGTAATGCAACACACTCAGCTATTCTAGGAGAAGAAAAGAGCAGCAGCAATGGAATGAACATTATATATTGATCTCTACGTATGTACTTTTGTTTTTTGCATGCGCAGTACTACTTACAGCATATAATCTTCTTGACTGAAAAGTCTTTCTTTCTCTCATAGCTTCTGCTCTGGCTGTATATAGACGACCAACAACTCTTCAAGGGTAGACAGAGAGAGAGAGAGAGAGGGGTTTGAGTGCGCTTTCTGTGACAGGGTGATGTTGTTAGGACGTGACAAAGGGTGATTTTGAGCACGAGAGTTTATTACGACTAGATAAGAATTTGAAGATTATATGAATGGTACAGTAAATATATTTAGGAACAAATAAAATAAGTTTAGATTAAAAAGGAGATTTGATGATGTAAAATTACAATAATAATTAAAAAGATTATAACTTTTATTTGGATTATATTTAAATTTAGAAGTTTCTAAAAACCATTGGATCTTTAGATTTTTAAAATTTCATTTTAGAGTTTTAGTTTTAATTGTTTTTATATTTTTTATATTTTCAAATTTTATTTCTTTTCTTTATAATTCCAGATTTTTATTTTATTTTCTAATTGAAATAGAGTTTTGAACTTATTTAAGATTTTATAAATCTCTCGAAAAATTATTATTATTAGAGAAAGAACAAAATTTACGGACTTGGAGTTTATATTTACAATCTCTTTTGCTCATTAAAATTTTTGTATTTTTATTTATTTATTTGGCTTTAGTGATTTCTATAGTATAAAGTTTTGATTTATTATTATTATTATTATTATTGCTTTTTGTAGTTTGTGTTTTTCGACAAGATTTTTGTAGTATAAAGTTTTGATTTATTTTTTTGCTTTTTTTAGTGTTTTTTTTTTTTTTTTTTGGGCTACACTTCTGTTTCGTAGACTGTAAAGTTGCTATCGGTTGTCCACAGACCACAGAATATGCAATAAAGCCTTCCGAAAGGTCAAAACCCTCTTTTTACTACCTTTTTAAGTGAATATTCCCTCAAATTTTAACCAAATTTAAATTTTCTATCTTTTATTTTTAGTGCTTTTATAAATTTAGACAATTAGTGGAAAACGAACTGCTTTGTTTACAGAATTGCGTTACAAGGAAGGAATTGTTATTGAGGGATATATTTGTCTATTCAAAATAAGAATTAAGTCCGATTAAGAAACCTGTAAAATGAAAATTAGATTCTTGAGCTTTTATAAAATTCTAAATACTAAATTTGAAAAAAATGACTAAAGCACTCTTCCTGTTTAAGGAAATACTTTAAATGTCTCTCTCTTTATGCTCAAAATTCGCTTTACTATAGGAGAGATAAATTTAAAAACCATTAAAGATTTTGGATATAAATTAACTAAAACTTTACTTATATATATATATATATATATATATAAAGGGAGATTTTGTTAATTTTCAAAACATTTTATTAAAGTTTATAACTTCAACATGACTTATAAAATATATAGGACATCATAATTTACCAATAAAAATAAAAGTACCATCAAATTTAACTTAGATGTGTGATAAATTAATCGTTGTACGTATCCGACTACATCTATGGGTTTTTTTTTTCTATTAAAAATTATATTTAGATAGCTCAAAGCATTTTAAAAAAGAAAAAAAAAATGTAACTTCAATCATAGACTGAACTTGATCAAATAAGTTGATTTTATTTTAATCAGATAATAAAAAAAATAATGACAAAAAATAGACCAATTAAAAAACAGTGATAACAATAACTGGAAAAAAAAATGTAAAAGAAGACAAATAATATAACTTAATTCTCAGCTCATTAAATACAGAATGATGGAATGATAGAAAAATGACAAAAAAAATAGCACGAATCAATCCAAATTAACATGACTAACTTATAACCAGAGAAATAAGAGGTGAGTCAACTTGGGTTAATCTACAAAACTCATGGTTCAAGTCATGAGATTAAGATAACTCTATAGAAAATAAAACGTAAGAAATCACAAAACTGAAAAGAAAATAAAAAAAATAAGGAAAAAACACAAAAATAAGGAAAAAACACAATGTTAACATGCATTAATTTTTCAAATATGTGACTTGGGCAAATAGAGTAGAACACCCTAATGCTAAACAAATTAAATTTTGAGGGATTAACTTGGAAAAAAAATATCAATTACACAAAAGGATCCAAAACAAAAAATGACAATTAAAAAAATAGGGATCAAAATTAAAATACAAAATAAATTTTATTTTTGTTTGAAAAGTGAAATTGAAAAGAAAAATTAATTGAACAAAAAAAAACACAGTTAAAAAAAATGATGATCAAAATTGAAATAAAAAATAAAAATAAATTTTTGATTGAAGGGTAAAATTGAATAAAAATACCAATTCAACAAAAGGCCCAAAACAAATAATCAAAAGAACAAGGATCAAATTCAAAAAATAATATATAGCAAATTGGGATGAAATGATGAAATTGAAAACAAATAAAACTCCTTCAAAAAGATCAAGAACAAAAATTAGAAAAATAAAAAATTAGGACTGTAGTTGAAATAGCAACAATAAAGAGGGTCAAGGACTATCACTGCGGACATGCACCGCTCCACCAGAAAGAGAACATGGCGGTACTTCCAACGACACTGGGAGGCATTAGAGTCTCTCACTCATCGAAGAGTGCGCCACAAAAACTCCACCTTTCTTTTTATTTTTCATATTTGATCAAATATCAAATTATCCCTAAGCTGACATGATAATAATAAAAAATTATTGTGAAAAGATAAAAAAGCTCAGTGACACCAGTTTTAAAATCTTTCCTTTTAAGAGCGTTTTGGTTGTTTCAGTATGCTTTTTAATTTTTATTATTTTTTATATTTCTTCATATACCAAATTGCCCCTTAAATGATATTATAATGATGAAAAAACAATTATGCAAATACAGAAGCACCTCTTGACATCAATTTTAAATCTTTTGCTTCCAAAAGTATTTTGCTTGTTTCACTATGCAATTGAAATAAAAAAAAAAGATTTATTTCTTCCCTATGAATTTGGTAATGACTATTGGGCCATATGAAAAGACTTCAATATCCTTGAAAACTAGTATTAATTTTTTTGGATAGAGAGGCAAAATCGTCATTACACTATTCTAGTGACAATGCAAATAAATATGGGTGAATAGTGTTTGTCAAAAAAGGTTTAGCTTTTGTTAATGGTGGTTAGGATTGAATTTCTCCGTTCCAAACAAATAATAAAAGAAAATTTATACATTTGATTTTGAACCAATCAAAAAACCAGTTTCATCAATGAGTGAACCTTTTTTAATAATCAATAACCTAACCAAATATCTCGATTATCTTTTACAGACTACACCCAAATCCTAGATATCAAAATGCATGATCTTTCATACTTTATATACTAATATATCTTGAATTTTATAGTTTTCATATTAGATAATAGAAAAATGGTTAACCATCTCATTGCTATGGATTTCAAATGGCAATTTAAATTTAAATCATGCTCCACATGTTAAATAATATAAAGATGTTTGTTATATTAAGAATAAATAAATCATAACTTTATAATATAAGTAATTTCATATATTGCACCATTTCAATTAATAATTTAGATTGATAAAAATACATCTTCCTTCTATCTTGATCTCCTTCTCTACACCTTTGAACTTTTCAAGATCAAGTTTAATCTATTGGAACGCTTCAAATTCTTATAAAGGCTTTTTTTGTTAAGGTGAACTTGTCTCAGCCAGATTCATTAGTTCATTTATGCAAAGTCACAAATTCAAGACCAAGTATCCTAAAATAATAAGTATTTGTTCATTCTAATATGGAAAATTGAAACCCTTTAACTTTAAAATATTTGACAAGTGGCTTAAAAAGGAAGATAGAGTAATTGTTGGTAGAAAAAAAATATTAAAATGCATTAGTAAAACCCTAATTTGACATTTAAATATATTTTTATAAAGCAATATATTACATCACCATATCCATACTTTGGTTGATTGATTATGACCAATCAATCATAATGGTTGATTATGACCAATTCAACTATAAGAAAATCATAATTGTTGATGATGGTATACATAAATAATATACACAATATTAGTATTCAAAAAATAACCTTCATCTTCACTATATGATATCGCATGTTAGATAATATAAGGATCTTTGTTATTTTATAAACACATAAATCAAAACTTTGTTTATGCATGTAATTTCCATACCTTTCTCCATTTCAACCAGTAATGAAGATGTTTGACATAATTGCCTTTTTTTTTTTCCTATCTTCATCTCCTTCTTTACACATTTAAACTTTTTAAGATCAAATTTCAATTATGCAAAAACAACTTGATATTATCTTCCTTTACTTATTCTAGTATTTGATATGGTTGATGAAATTGCTATAAAAAATACTTGATTAAAGAGAAAGACTAAGAGCCCTTTAATAGAAGTACTTTTATTTGATGAGAGATTTGTTGAATATTTGGAAGAGTTGGAGTGCCTACGATGGGGAGATTGGTTACCTTCTCATGTCCTAGTATTTCTAAATCATCAATCATGGATTGAACATTTTGGTAAGATGTAAAATGAGAATAAACTAGCTTTCATTAAATTCTCTATAAATGACTCTACTGATAAAGTCATAAAAACCTTTTTCAGTTCTCCATAAATGATGTCATTGATAAAGTCATAAAAACCTTAATTTAGATTTTGGTTCTCCATAATTGCTTCTAGGCTAAGGAGTTTGGGTTCGACTATTCTACGTTTTCTTGTAAAAATAAGTTCTTTATTAGGATATAAGTCTTTTCGATGTTTAATTTAGTAAATTATAGGACATAAATAATGTGTGTAAAAATAAAGAGAAAGAATAATGTATGAGGGTGTATAATGTGTTGGTCATGTGTTATGTGACCTATTTTATGGTCTTGTATGGTCTTATATGTTTTTACCTGGTGACTTGAGATATTTATATATCTTGATCACATGAAATTACCAAGTGAAACATGGAGTTGTAGATATATCTTATGAGTATAATTATGAAGAAGTAACTTATAAAACAAGTTATCAATTGTAGATGTCATAATAGACATGGTAAGCGTTATACTTGCCATTGGTGGTAGCTATCGACAATGTATGTAGGCATAAGATATCCATTGACAAAAAAGCTAGGTGTTGTCCTAACATCTAAGAGCTCATAACATTGTATTATGGTGTGTCAACGTTGATCTCCTTAGAAATCTATGCAAGATTAGAATTTGATCCACGGTGCATTATTAGGTTAAGGCCTATGACTTAATGGAAAGGGCTATCCATTCTTTTTGGCCAATCAACCAACTTTTCTATAATTTTATTTCGAAGATCTTATTTTATTTTTTTCATATTAACTAGTATAACTTTTATGCCACTAGGTTTTTTAACCAAACAACAATTATAACCATAAAAGCTACAACCATAGTTATAACGATAACCCTAATCGGAGTCTAACTTCTAATCAAAAGACCTCGTAAATTAAATGTACACTTCATCAAATCTTTGATCTAACTCCTATAAATAATTGTTTAGGATACCAGTCTTTTTTTTTTTTCAATTAAGTTGTCTTTTATGATTTTTCTTTAATGATGATAGTTTCATGGCCCACGATTGAATAATGATGCACGGAATGCTTGGATGATAAGTGCACAACTTTGTGAGAAAAAAAAAAGAATACATCAATGATTTCATGTTTTATGATTATTATTTTAATTCAAGGTTGTGGAATTCATTAGTACTGGTTATTATTGGTTTGTAGAGATCATTTATAATTATAGCATATTATCCTTAAGCAAGAAACAATTAGGATAGATGAGTAGAATATGATGAAGTTGTAAGAACTTTATATTGAATTTGGGCTTTCTATGACTATGTCTTATGCTAAAGTGTTTGGGATTGGTTGTTCTATATTCTCTTACAAAAACAAGTCCTCTATCAAAATAAAAGATCTTCTAATACTTAAGTCAATAAATTATAAGAGATAATGAAAGTATAACAACAAAAATGAGAAAATAGGAGAATGCATTTATAATGATCGTGTGTTATTGTATGGAGTTGTGTTAGTGGTTTTTATCTTATGTATTTTCTTGATGACTTGAGGTATTGAACCTCAATATATAAGCTTACCTCGGAGAGAGTAGGGTTGCGAACAACAAAAAAAGCAATGATGGAAAACAATTATGTAAGCACCGTATTGGAGGGAGGGTTAAGCATTGTAGCCACTGGTAGGAAGTTGGGCGCCCACAAGTGATTGATAAAAAAAGGTCGATGCCTATTGGAAAAATAAATTAGTGAAAGATAGTCATTAGCGAGAAAGGTTGGCATTGTAATGTTAAGTCATGTGTCGTAATTCTCATTGCTAATAGTTATTAAAGAAAAAATAGGTGTTGCGTTGATCTCCAAGTCTTAATAGTGCATTGTGGTGTATAACAACACTAAACTCCCTATGAATTTGAATGAGATTGGGATTTGATCCATGATTTATTGTTAAAGTGAAGGCCTATAACTTAGTGTATAGGGTAGCCCGTTAGGGCAAAGGCTTGTTAGGGAACAGAGATTGTCAAAACAAATAAGGACTATCCAAAATGAACAACCAAGTTGTTTACTTAGGCCAAGTCCAAGTGGACAGGGATTGTCTTTAATGAACAGACCTATTTATTCTACTATATGTATTTTTTTTAGTGTATCCTGTTAGAAAATAAGGGTTTTTTTTTTCAATTTATTTTCTTAAGATAAAAAAATAATTTTGTACCGGATATTTTTTCTCTATTCATTTTTAACTTTCAATTCCTTAGTCTTACTTAGAATGTGTCTTAATGAAAATGCAATAAATCATTGTATCTTATGCTTTTTCTTTATTTAATAATCAAATAGAGAACAATTTATGTAATGAAAGGGAATTTTAAAATATGTTCTTAGAATTTGCCTTATGTATAATTTACATTTAGAATTTTCTAGAATATGCCATTAAATGTATTAAAAATGAGATGATTATTATAAGAAAAATACTAAAACGAGTGGTGTTTTCATTATAGCAATCCACACTGCCTAGTTTTTAGTTTTAAACTTTTTTTTGTTTTGTTTTTTTCAATTGCAATAATTTATGTTTAAAGGCATGACCAATTTATCTAAAATTATCAAGGAAGGACAAAATTGAAACAAAGAAGACCAAAGTGTAAAATAAAGAGAAAACTAATGGCCAATCTAAGATCCAAGAGAAATTTTCTTTTTAGTCCTTATACTTGCCATTTTCTTCTTTCATAGCACCTATAGTTTCTAAACATTTTCATTTTGGTTCAAAAGTTTATTTTCTTAACATTTCACTTTTTAAGTTAGTGTGAAGAGAGAGAAAGCGATTAGTTTTATTATTTTTTGATGACAAAACTCTTTGTTTTTTGTATCCATGAGTTTGATTCAACTAAGAGAGTATGATAGTGGTTGTTTGGAACCTTAATCTCACATAGAAAAACATATCAGTTGAAAGAAAGAAATTTCCCTACTTTGATTGTATGTTTTTGAAACTTTTTTTTGTGTTTTTTGGATTGTTAAATTGGTTTTTGGTGGTTTAATAGGTGACTATTAGATGTTTTCAGATGAAAATAGAATAACAAATAGATTTAATTTTTTCTTATTTTAAGAAAAAAATTTCAACATTTTTTTATATCAAGAGGTGTTCTTTCTGTATAGCTTTTTTTAATTATTTTATTTTATTTTATTCAATTATTTTCCTATGCATGTCTCTTTTTTTATTGTTTTATTTAGTAAAACAATAATTCCAAGAAATAAATTTATTAAATATAATTGAGTCTATGATCCGTGTTTCAAGATAGATTTTATATTTTTATGTATCTCTCAACTTTCTAATTTACTCTTTGATTAAATATAATTTCATTTTTACTTGGTTTTCACACTAAATGATAACAAGTTTTCCTAATATATACAACATTGCATAGTATTTTGTTTTTTCTTTGATTTTATCTAATCACTTTCACGTGTTTTTGTTTCTATTATATTTTGGTTAAGTAAAAAATTAATTATAATAAATAAATTTATTAAAAACAATCGAGTATATGCACCGTATTATATATGCACCGTATTATGAAATCAAATATCTTGATTTATATTTATCTCTTGATTTTTTTCACTTTAATCTTTAGTTATTGTTAACAAATTTTTTTTATATATTTATTGACATAAATGATTCTCTATTTATTTAATGAAACATTTACATTGGCTTTTCAATTTATAATTATGATTTTTTTATGTAAAAAAAACACTTGTATATTTATTTTTTTATTTTAAAAAAATTATCCAACCTATGTTTTCACGGGAGTCAAATAGCATTCAATAAATAATTCTTAAAATATAACTTTATAGCATATATGGAAATACATGTGTTTTATTTCGACTTGTTAATGAATTTAACCGGTCATATATTTTTTTTAGTTGAATCAATAAAATATAATTATGAGTATGTTTATTCTTGGAAAAACAATATCTTTTCTTTTGGTTAAAATGAAGGCAAGATTAATGCTCAAAGAACAAAAGAAACTACATTACAAGTTATTGTTTATTTATTTATTTTGTTAAAGACATGATATTTATTTTTTATTTCTTTAATTTTTTATTACATGTTGTTCATATAAACTAAAGAGAAGTAGAAAAAATCGAAACTATAACATGGTCGGATAAATTTCCTTTGCAATCCTATGTACATGTGACATCATTATACATATATATGGTAATAAAACATCAAGATTTTAAATATATAACAAAACAAGAGCCATCTAAAATTCTAAATTATTCTAAGTTAATGGTAGTTATTATCTGCATTTGAATTCATAGTAAAGCAACTAAGTTAACCAATGAGAATCTATCACGAAAGAAGTTCATGCCTATAAGATAGTTCTTAATGTAGTTTAAAAGAGTTTATATTATCCAAGAAAATTCCAAAATTAGACAGCGTACGGAATGATACGTCTTGTCAAGGTTTGGTTAGGGTTAAAAAGCAAGCGTCGATAGTCACGTGCCCTCCGTGGCTTCCTCCTTCTCAGCCACGGGAACCAACTTATACAATAATAACAAGTATATCATATTTATTGTTCTATATTTTATTCAATTTAGCTCATTCAATTGACTTGATGTCATGTTTTTCATAAATACATTAATTTAGAAATTAAGTAAATTCATACACGGGATCGAGTAATGATTTATTATTTTGAATTTGAAAAATTTATTCATTCTTTCATACTCTCTTGTTTCACAATTACACTGGAGAGTTAATTTTTAATATTCTAATAATGATGGTGTGATAAAGGTTATCTTGTATCTGGATGAATTAAAAAAACTTTCCAAGCTAAAATTAGAGTTTTAATTTAATTAATTTAAACCCTAAAAGTTAATCAGTTCTAACTCTAGATTCAATTCTAGATTTACTCATAGAATTTTAAATTTATATTACTAAGTTACATAAGTATTAATATAATTAAATCTATTTCACATAAATAGTAGTTTAACCGAAGGAATAATCAAATAATTAAAACAACTTGAAAGTAAAGTAGACTCAACAACTTAGAAAATAAATACTTACATTCATGGAACTTTGATTACAGTCATGAATTGAAACTCTTGTATAATGAAACATAGTTTTGGTATTTTTAGTTTATGAAATTGAAATTACAAATCTACTAATTACAAAAAAAATTGCAAACCTACTTGACCATCACCTACAAAGTTATAACTAAAGGAGATCAGGCGTTTACTATGAATTGCACTATACAATTCATAGTAAAAGCTTGATCAGTTTTAGTTATAATTAATAAATATACGTATATTATTTTAAAAAAATCTCTTAAGAACATTATTAACCCCTCAAATCTGTACCTGCATCAGAACACACATAATTAGTAAGATCTAGAGATGTTTGACATGTATAATTTTAGATGTATTGTTAAAATGTGATTACTAAAAATATGATACTTGTGTTTCACTGGAAATGAAAATTTTAGTTATGGGTATTTATTATGTTTGGTTCATCATTTGAAAACCCATGAGGAACTTGGGCAAGTTAAATATCTTACCCTTAAATATTAAAGTACTTAATTTGAAAGCAAGATATTTAATTTTTAAAAATATTAATACATGTATTATCTATGTTTAAAACTAAATTATTGAAATGAGTACAATAATAATAATTTATTTTTATAAAATTATAACTTCCAAGTAAAATAATATATTTACTAACAAATTATATAGCATACATATTATATTAATCATTTTTATATGATATTTTAGTCATCAAAATATATAATAAGTGTCAAAGGTCATTTCCTAGTCAACTATGAGTATTTAAGTAAAAAACATATCAAATGCCTCTGCATCTCAAAATTCTTCTTGTTTTAAAAATAAAATCATATTTCCAGCATCATGAGCAGTCTAACTTCCTTATGATATTTGAGATTACATTCTTAAAATTAAATTAGGAATAAGAACATTTAACCATTCATCATATGATTGCAATATAATAATACTAATAATAATAATAATAATAATAAATCTGTATTTTTATGTATATAAAATAAGCAATAAATTATTTTGAATTGATTTAAGAGTCTTATAATTTACATTTGTTGAATATACACCACATAAAAAATATATCTTTGCAATTGTACACTAGAACAGAATTTTCACATATTTTTCATGAATAGAGTACTCTACATAAATTAATTGTGTCCATAAGTCAACACCTTTCACATTTTCTCATGTCCTTTTACTAACAATCATATATATTATATAAACAAAAGTAATTATCTTTTCATGCAATAATATAAATAAAAATATAAACAAAAGTAATTATTTTATTGAAAAAAAAACCATTTTGTGCGTTTATAAAATTCTAATCATGCTAAAAATCTTATCCATATCGAATAAAACATGTACAAACCATTTCACAAAATATATGTGAAAATTGCAACCTATCGACCTTGAATTTCATAATAGCATTTACAACGCATTTTCGATTCTATTCACGAGCAAGGGAGAATCTCATTTATTTTACAGTAGAGATAAACAGCTAAGAAAAATTTTTTCCCTTTTTTTTTCTACTTCTTATTTTTAAATGCTAAAAAATGTTTATGATTATATAAGTAGAGAGTA
Organism: Populus trichocarpa; assembly: GCF_000002775.5. Lineage (NCBI taxonomy): Eukaryota > Viridiplantae > Streptophyta > Magnoliopsida > Malpighiales > Salicaceae > Populus > Populus trichocarpa. The sequence continues at coordinate 11,428,266 of NC_037287.2, read as the reverse complement.
GATAAAAGATTAAATAATGAATTATGATTAAATTTTATAATAAACTCATAACAGCTAGTAAGTGTTATATAATGGCTACTAACTGTTATAAATATAATAATTAACAATTAATCAAAAAAATTATAATTAAGTCAAAATAAATTAAATATTAATTAAACATTGTTATATCTATGTTGTATTGAAGTTTATGATATTTTGTTAGTGAGGTTCACTAAGTATAAAAATATTATTTTTAAAAAAGTTAATGACGGGATTTAGAGATTGTTTATTATTGTAGGAGCTTTTGTTATTTGCCCAACCATAAAAAAAAAATGTTTACTTGGTCGAATAACTTTTTTTTTTGTATTGAATCTTACATATAATTGTGTTTCAAACTTTGATTTTGTAGAAGGTAAAATAACTTGTTTTTCTTGTTAGTGGATATGTTATGTAGTCAATCGGTTGGTTATATGTAATACTGATTTTATTCATGTAAAACATATTTATTATTAATAAAAGCTTTTTTTATCTTTAATATTCATTTATATTTTATTAATAAATCTAATGTTTAATTAATGAATTTAGAGTAAAGATAAAGTCAATAAGATAAAAAATATTTTTGCAAAGAAAATTATAAAGTTGTTATAATTATGAGATTTTTATTGCATCAAAACATTGTTTTTAAATGTTCATGGTTAATGTTCTATTAAGATTAGATATTAATTAGAGTTGTTGAGACCAATTCATATTATGTTCCTTTTTTATGAAAATAAGTAGTTTCTCTCATAAACTGAGGTATAAAGAATATCGATACTAATATGTATGTATTTTTTAGATGACATGTACACTGAACTAACCTGTAAGAGAATTCCATACATAGAGATCACTTATGTCTATGGAAAGACTCTTGTGAATTGTGATATTGTGCAAGTTATCCTTAGACTTGAGATCACTAAGTTATCTTATATAAGGAGTGTTATGCTTTGATCATACCACATATTGTTCTAATCAAAGGTGACAAACAGACAGATATTAGGTATAATATAAACTATATGAAGGTATTAGAGTAATCAAGAGATGATTCATTATCTTAGGTAAATTAAAGAAAATGTTTCATATGTTCTCAAATAGTATTGATTATGAAATCATTGGTCAAGATGGAATGAGTTTTAAAAAGAGTTTCAAAATCTTATTTAAAGAATCAATAACTATAATGTTAAGACCTAACATGATTTGACAAAATGGATATACTTCATACTATAATATCTAAATCTAATTATTCTTGATGAATGTATAATAATTACATTAAGAAACTTGTCACTGAAAGGTTAAGTCAGACCACTTATAACTTTTTCAGTGGTGGTTCGTGTGGATTACTATTAAAGGCCAAACACTTGGACGACTAGTGATTTGCGACAACCCAGTTTTGAAACGAATATTCAAAGCAAAAAAAATAATCTTCAAGTAATCTTCATGTAAACCTAAACAACTCTAAGTTTATCTAACGAAATCCTTTCAATTTTTTTTTAAATTTATTGTTTTTGTTACTTGTAAGTATTTTGAAAAGCCCAATATTTCATTCATAAAAACATGTTTTTTATTTATTTTATATGTAAAATCAATCTCATAATAATTTTATCTGAACTTATATTTTTTTAAAATTTATTTTTTGAAGACCTTTATTAAAATCAGTTTTTTTAAACCCTCAATCGCAAAAACTACTGAAATGTCAATCATGCACTTAAATCTAAAAATTTTGGCTGGATGGGTTTTTTAACTTATTATATAATGGAACCCTTTAAGAACGAAAGTTCGGTTTTTAAATCATCATCTATTAAATTACCAATCTTAGTTGCCAAAATTGGTACAAGACATGAGATAGTCAAGACCCCTAGTCATTGTCTGAACATCTAGATTAGTAGTTGAGTTAGATATTCAGACAATAATATTAAAGAATAATTAAATTAAATTAAATTAAATTTCAAAATATCAAGTATTTTTGTTTATCCCTTTTAACCCGGTCAGATTTTAACTATATGAATCGGATTGTGAGTGCACAGCCAAGGCAGCTTGGGTCCACCGACCCTTTGGTTGCGTCATCTAACTTTTCCCAACACTGACAAAGTTGTTTATAACCTGTCTGTTTTTATGTTTTAGAAGTTTTTTTAAAAAATTAAATATTTTTATTTTTATTTTAAATTAATATTTTATTTATTATTTTATATTATTTTAATATACTAATATCAAAAATAATTTTTAAAAAATAAAAAAAATATTTTAATTTATTTTTAAATAAAAATACTTTAAAAAAATCGATATCATACTCTCATGTACCCACGTATTTAAAATTAAAAGTTTAACCATCAAAATGGTAGATAGAATTATTTTATTTTGGATAAAATCTCACATCTTTCTAGTTTAGGATACAATTCAATTGATATTTTAAAAAAGATTTTATTTAAAAAATTAAAATTGATATTTTTTATAGTTTTTTTATATATACTTACAATGTTCCAATGCAAAAAATACCCTTATAAATACACTGTACCGTATTATCAAACACGCATTTAATTTTGAAAAAGTAATACTACATCTAAAGATAATAACAAGAAGTTGTCTTTTATCTCTTATAATTTTGAATCTCCGTACTTAAAAACCATGGAAGTTCTTCGAGGTCGCAGGATTTTGAAACCAAAGTAAATTAAAAATCTTGTTAGCTTTACCTGTCCGAACATGTACATATATGCAAATTGTCCGGCAGCAAGAAGGGAAGCAAGCTAGTTTTATAACACTGCCTTTATGCAGGTTTCCCTGTCCCACTACACCACTACCCAACAACATCACCATTAATTCTAGCAATAGGCATGATAGCCGATTGACAATAATAGAGAAGCTTTGCCACTTTCCCTCTCAGTGGACACCTCCACGATCCCTTGTAGGATATTTGAGCTCGTTGATTTTTAAATTATTTTTAAAATAATATATTTAAATATTATTAAAAAAATATTTTTTTTATAGTAATTCATCAAAACAATTTAAAAATATTAAAAAAATTAATGAGCTGTTTGTCTCCTTCCTCGATCCCTTCTCATTGCTATTGAAAACTTCAAAGGGCTTAATCGATTTCGAATTTGACAGGGTAATTGTCAAAACCCAATTATATATACCTTCAAAAACATCACCTCAAATATCCGAAAATCTGTCTTCTTGTCTGGATGAATAGTGTAGTAATTCAAGAGACGGACGCTCTAGAAATCAAGTTCCTGCTTTACTTGAGAACCACAAGTTCTTACTTCAGGCATTATCACCACTTGTTGTGTTTGCGTTTTCGTTTTGCTCTTGTCAGAATTGCACTATACGATTAATTAACCTGCTAAATGTTATTAGAGTATTTTGCTTTATTCTTGAACACGCATGCAGAACTATTTGGATGATGTCGCTAACTCTATATATCTTACCCTCATCTATACACGTAAAAAATCTAAAAAAATCCTGAAGAATATGGTTCAACTAATCAGATCTTGGATTTGCTTCATAAAAACTACCAATTCGAGTCCCACAAACTTCAAGGTCAGTGAAGGCTTACATAGTCGTTAACTTCAGAGTCCGTAGGAGTAGTCGAAGTGCCCGCAACTGACCCCAACACTCACGCTAATAATAATAAAAAAAGTCTAAAAGGACTCGTTAATATTAAAGCCAAGCAAATTTAGATTTTCCATGTCAAATAGAGAAAGAGATTTTTAAATTTAAACAATTGCTTTGCTTTGCATGCATCAAACGATCCAAGATTGAGTAAATCGATATATTAAAGATGTTTAATTGGATGAAAAAGATCATGTAATGTAATTGTTTAGTATATTCTTATGTTTGATCGTGGGATTCTAAAGATTATAATATAATGATAATTACATTTGCAATTATTATAAAAAAATCCATAAAAAGTGATACAATCAACCATTATATGATTGAATGTGATCTTATAGGGATGTGATTGTAAAATTGTTCTTGATCACAAGGACATCTGTATTTTTTAAGGAAAAAAAATATAAGACCCATTTGAACCCATCAAAATATCTCTAAATGGTGAAATGTTTTATCAAGTCATCACTTGATCAAATACCAAGAACCAATTGATAGTTTTCAAGATGTTCAGAAAAAAAAAAACTGATTATGAAAATATTTATAGAAGAATGAAGTTCTTCTCTGATATGGAATGGAAGGTGACGATATTTACCTCAGGACAATAGCTGTTCATGCTGTCACTAGCTTCGAACGAATGAACATTTACTTCAAAAACAGTAAGAATTTTCATTCAAGAAAACTGACCCTTCCGAGCGTGAGACTAGTGGCTAGCCAAGGGGGCATCTTCGGATTTTTTTCTGAATCATCCATTATTGGTGGATGTTCCATCTGTCCTTTACCTCAATCAACGAGGGGCCAGCCAGTCTGAACTTGGGCAGGCAAAGAAAAGTCATACAATTTCGATGATGGTTTCAACACCAATAATGGTAAAACTTCGTTCGTTCAGTTCAGGCACATGGTTTACAAGCCCTCAGAATTCTTGGTTTGAGTCTCATCGTCAAGCCGACAGATGAAGTGTTATATCATTTGGTTAGAAGAAAGCTGGCTGCTCCCAACGACGATGCGTGTGAAGATTTTCATGCACGGGGCATTATTTGACATTGATGATCACTCGCAGAACTGGTTAGTTTTGGTATCACATGATTTATAATATTACTTTTTAGGGTAAAATGGATCCATGGTCCTTCAAGTTCCAGAAATTAGTGGTATTTGACATTGATGATCCTCGGACAACAACGGACCCAGAGATTCTTTGACTTTTAAAGTCTTGGCAAAATGGAATAAATTGAATATTGGCTGTGGTTAACTAAGAAATATAATCTTTGATTGTGAAGGACGTTCTTCTTGTCATCAGTATTGCATTCGTGAAGCTTGATAATTTAACTGATCAAGCCACTGAGTTGTGCATATGCTCCACATCAACAATAACAGATTAATAACTTAAATCAGAATTCTTCAGTTCAGCAATTTAATCACTTGCTTGGCATTGTAATTGCTGGCATAATTTTGCCCTGAAAACAATGACTACCGGATTATTGATCACTTGATGTGCTGTTTCCTGTGCCACCAACCCAGTACTGTTTAACCACCACCAGTATCTTCTCAGGTACAAGGGGACCATCCTCATGATCCATCATTTTTGTATCCCATCTCATTCCTCCAGCAATTTTCTTAACCTTGTTCAGAACATCAACCTCATCTCGGAAGATTACGGTCCCTTCAGGACGCAAAATGCGGTCCATTTCCAGAAGGATGTCTTCCAGGTTACACCTGTTTCAGTTTCCAAGTATATTTGATTACAACTCAGTGATGGTCAAAGTTAGATAATAGACCAGCACATGAGGTCCTCAAATCAATATTTTGCATTTTAGAACTGGAGCTGTCTATCAGATTTTATGTAAGAAAGGTTAAAAAAAAAAAGGATTTTCATGACACTATTTAATTTAAAAGCACAACTTGCTCTCTGAAAATATGTTGAGCAAAAGGAGAACACATTACCACGAACATAAAATGCATCATATGACTTGTTTATAAGATTAAAAAAAAAATCCTCATTGACAAATTAATAAAATTGTGTAATGCTTGTATGAACAATCATTAGATAGCACTGAAATTTGACCCAACTTATGGTCTGCTGGAAGAAGAAGAAGATGAGGAGGAGACTTACTTGTTCTGGTACAAACTAAATACACCATTGGCATGGATAAAATCATACGTCCTTGGGTATGTTGAGAACCCTTCACACCTGAAAGAAGACAACCAATCAAAATGTCATGAACATTTGAAAGCAATGACCTTTTTAGGTATCAATAGTGAAATTCTCAAGTTCATCTCTCAATTTATTTCAATTACGAGATGGAATTCGAATGGGTAAGAAATGGTTCGTGATTCTCAATTTATTTGCAACGTCACAAGCATTTTGCTTGAGAAGACTCATAAGGGGCCAACAACAGGAAGAAAAAAAAAATCAGACCACAATTAGCATGGAATAACTAGAGAAGATTCGAGGGCCATACCAGTCATGATAAATACCAACTAAACCTCTCTCGTAGATAACGCCTAAAGTATTCTTAGCAATGGTTGGAACTACATTCATCACCCATGATTTTGGGGATTCAAGTGCTGCTGCAAATCCTCCAAGCCCTGCATTCATATCCATGATGTTCCTGTATCTTGTAGTGCCAATCAACTTATTGTTCCTTTTATAAGCATTTATATGCTTTTTCCAAAGTTTATTGTCCTCCTGGAAGGATTCAGCTGTGACACCCTTGACAAGTCCCTTGGCTACTCGAGGAGGAATTGCAAAAAGCCTCTCTGGAAACTTCTTTAACTCCCCTCCTGCTACTTCATTTGCACTGTTTACTTCAGGGAGAGGGGTTTTGCATGCTTCCATTTCCTTGTACCTAAAATAAACCGCAGGGAAAGAATTACAGGGGGTAAACATTGCTACTTCTAGATATTAAAGGGCAATTATAGCAAGTTCTATATCCAATCATTTTATTTTACTTTTATTTCATATTTGTCCCTCCATCAATTACCTAGTCAATTCATGGTTATCTTAGTTAACAGCATGCATGTCATGAGCTATATATTGTTAGTCCAACGATTTAATAAGACATTTTCTAGTTTAGATGTTTGGTATGAATTCAAAGTTGAACGAAACTAAGCAATGGCATTGCATGAAATTTCACCCAAAACCATAAATGAAACAAGAGTGAACCTAGCACTATTATGTCTAGCAATCATAAACATTTTAAAGAGATGTTTTAACCTTAAAATGGGCTATCCTCCCCTTTAAAAAATTCTTCTCTTTCTCACCCTTCAAATTTCAACCAAATAGAACATGAGGAAGCAAACTCCTCTTAAGCTTTCTTCTTTTCCTTGTAAACAGCCTCTCAATTCCATCTTTCTAAAATTAAATGCAGTGAATTTGGCAATTGTCCGCACATTCCAATGCAACATCGTACTAGATGAGCACAACATCTTCTAAGAGGCTGTTCAGACCTCTAACAGGTGTAATAAAAATTAAGCAAATCAAGGTGCATGCAAACTCACCAGACATCATCAGCATCTTTTGATTCACAAATATTAGCAGACTTCCTGCGGCAGTTTTTGTTATTTGCTTTTTTCCTAAAGATAGCAATATCTCCCTTCTCATACTTCTTCTCCCAGCAAAGACTTTCAGCCAGCTCTTCAATCCTTCTTTGCTCAGCTTGGAGATCAGCCTTAGACCGTTTCCATGTTTGGTAGTAGGTCTTCCAATTGATTGGCGGGCCAGAAAGGATCCAGTATCCACCAGGTCTGAGGACGCGGTCAACTTCCATCAAGTACATTCCATCTGAATACAGGAATCCACATGTTAAAAAAATTGCAAGCTTCCACCAGATAAAAGAGATCTAGTTAATACAATCAGTTTAGGTATTGAAACCTCAAATTTAATAAGATATTTTCGCATGGAAGATAATAAGATAAGTAAAAAGTTTAACTGAAATGAGAATATAGTTTTTGTGGAGCACAATCTTAAAAGCTCAGCTGGTGTTTAACTGCAATAACAAAACAAACCATCTATCAAACTAGAAAGTTTTCCTGATTATCATATGGCAACAGGGAAAAAATAGTGTAAAATCCATCTGAGGGCCAAGGCACTGATACTTTTAGCTTAAGAACATAGTTTCCAATAACCTCAAGTATCAATCTCCAGCTTATGTTCTGATTTTATTTGCGAGCCTGCCCTTTTGAGTTCATTATTTTTACTAGAAATGGTTTGTTCATGCTTATGTGACGTGAGATGCATCTTATCTTAGGAGTGATGCCTAAGAATTCCTAGGTGTGATTTCTAGGAGCTGTAGTGTGATGCTAGGTTTGTTTTCTTTTTCTTAAATCTACTTGATCCTTAGTTCCTTCTTGGTACTTCGCTAAAACACAGCCTATCACCTACTTTCCATTTTTCCAACCTATCAAATCTGTCACAACTTGTAAGTCATTGTACTAGGGTGCTGTGATTGAAGATCTTGCATCAAACATTCAATTATCAATCATCTCTTACAAACTTATAATTTTCATGAAGAGGGTCTTTATTGTTACAATAGCATATCTAGACTAAGTTTCACACATACAGATATCTATAATTCCATCCATCTGTTGAAATACTGAAGCGTACTTTTAAGAAAAATAAACAAAATCATCACTGATGTTAATAGTAGTAGCACTAACCATTTGCGGCCCATGGAATTAGACATCGAGAGCACTGGGCCATATCAAAGGCTCTCGATGGGTATGGAAGATGTATTGAACCTAGAACCCCAATAACAGCAGGTACTCCCCGCTCCAATGCAAATTGTACCTGCGCTTCATGATTGTCTCGTGGTGCAAATGACATAGCCAACACATTTCTTTTCATCAGGTATGCTCCCCAGCTGGCTACCTATATGATAATTGCATTCATTAGCTCAGCCGCATAAAACAATAAGAAGCCATCAATTAAAATGAGCAGCTTTCATGCCACTGCATGCAAGATGGAGGGGAAGGGGAGGAAAGTATGTTGGGACCACTAGTGCAACATATGATGCATTTTTTTCTACATTGTGTCCTGTGATTAACACATGTAGAAAAAAATCTCATGATTTGTCAGTCAAACAACCATCTCAACGTAAAAATTAAGCCATTACATGAGGCCCCGGGAATGGTTTTATATTACTTTCTAAGATACCCTCTCAAGTGAAAGTTCTTTGAGCTTGAAACTTGCAATGGGTCACACTACCTTGTGCTATTAATTAAATATAATTTGAAGATAGAATAAGAATAGTGAGATTCGAACCCCTAACCATTTGATTATTAAAGCTTTGATACTTTGTTAAAGAATCATATCAATCCAAAAGCTTACGCTATTGAGTGAGCTTCAAGAATGGTTTTATATTGTACTTATATCACTCGAAACTTATAGGTCCTATTACAATGGGCGAGCCAGATAGTAAAAAGGTTTTTGTACTTTAAAGAATAATCCACCTCCAAAAGCACAAAAACAAGGGATGTAGTATTAAACATTAGCGACTCCAGAATGAAGTCACATAAAGGTATCAGATCCTTTGAAGATGTGTGGTCAGCCCTTATTTAGCCATCACATCCAAATAAAGACAATACAAAGTCCTGATTATACATAAGACGAGTTTACTTTAGCTCTTAAACTATAGAGGAGTATACAACCCAGTCAAACATTCTAGGACTATCAAGCAGCATTTAGGGTGGCTCCATACCCATGATAAATATCTCAAGATGAAAGACAACAGCAAAACAGTTACCAAAACGTTCTGACTTACCACTGAGAGGAACTGAATTCTAAGCTATTAGGCAGCTGAACATTTATATACACATCACATACTCATAGGCTGACAACAATTTGATTGAAAATATTGATAATAAGAGCAATCAACATACCCCACAACCAGTATCTAGTGCGGTTCTGACAGAGCCATCTGCTATAGGGATCACCGATGCAAGTTCATCAATGTATGCATCTGCACCTTGAGGGAACATGGTCCCTCCTCCAGGAAATTTGAATACATCACCCTGAAATTGAACCCAGTTCTGAACAGCCTTCTCCACAGTCAGGCTTTTATGCGGAACATTAGCATAATGGACATAATCACGGCCTTTTGGCCAAGGAAATGGAGTCGTGTACCCTTTGGGTGCTGGAATAAGACAATGCAGTTTTTCTTCTTCACGAGGACAATGCCTTTCCCGGTATATCATATTCTCCCGTGGAAATGTCATGGCTCGATCTTGTTCTTGGCAAGGAGTATAATCAGTATACTTGACATCACATGGTTTAAACACTTTGGCTTTTGGCTTAGAAGGCTCAATAATCTCAACATCATTATGATGGGTTTCAAAGTTCAGATCAGGGAAGATTTGACAATCCGTCTGCTTCGACATCTGTACAGCTATGCCATCTCCTTTTCCAAAACCACTCTTCTGCCATGCACCCAGGATGTAAAAGAAACAGCACAAACAGATAACAATGAATATAGACAATGGACTTCGTGTTTTGAACCCTGCAGAGTTGTGCTTGTTACCCATGATGTGTTTGGGCGAATCCCCTGAAGCACACAACAAGATGCAATATAGTTAGAAGATTTAACTTGCTGTGGAACATTTGGCAGAAAAGCTAAAGCTAAGAGGAAAGAACTTTTTGAAAAAAACTTGAAAAAATCATCTATCACGAGATAAAGAGCAGATATGCTTAAGTTATAAGTGGGTTAAGATGCCTACTGGCATCAAAAAGGCAAATGCAGGACTATTAATATACTCAAATAAAATACAAATATGATTAACAAAATGTCTTCTGACCTCAACAGATATGACAAATAGATTGATTTTCACATGAAATCATTGCTAACTTCAGATTTACTTCAATTAATAAATAATCTGCCGTCTCACTTAACGTTTTTAAGCTGGTCTTTTTTTTTTATCAAGATGATCAGCCGACTTACTAATAAAAACAAGATGTATCACAAGAATCTCTGGCCTGCGTCTTTAGAATTTTAACATCAGCAACTCCAATAAAATTCTGGAAGTAACTCAACTATTGGGAAAAACAGTAAACAAATCTACTGCCATGGAAGGATAACTCTCAAATTATCCACCACTAATTGACACGTAATTTAAGAACAAACTTAAAGAAACAGCACCAATAGTTGATATAACAGCTGAACACTTGTCTGAATTTGAGATCTAGATTTAGAAACGAAGTCATCAACTATCATGAATCGTTACAAAAGCAGCTAAAAGAAACTTAGATTCATTTCCTGGGCCTAAAAAGTCTTAACTTGTTTTTAAGCTGTAATAGCTAAAAAAGGAAAAAGGAAAAAAAATACTCCACAGCTATTGCTGCAATTCATAGGCCAAATATTTGTTAGTCCTAAAGTTTGGTTATACTAAAGACAGGCGTGAGTCTTAAAACGGTTGTGGACTTGTGGTCGGCTACAAAGTTAACATTTTTAACCCAACAAGATCATAAACCAGCAAACCAAAAACTGAAAGAAAGTAACACCTTTTGATTGCATTTCAAAAACCCAGAAAGGAAAGGGAGTAAAACAAGTAAAAAGACTGAGACTTTTGAGATCGTTTGATATCATTTCCCAAATCCATTAAGCAAAAAGATTTGAACTTTTGAAGAAAAGAAGAGTAAAAGAAGTAGAGAAATGGATCAAACCTGAAAGATGAATCTAGCTAGCTCTTCAATGAGAGCTTACTTAAACACACACACACACACACACACTCTAGATCTCCACAGTGCTTGAACTCGGTTTCAGTGTCCCAGTGTGACCGTGGGGGTAAAGAAGCAGAGCTGGGAGGGAGGGAGAGTATTAGCTATTAATAAAAGACGGATTTTTAGGAGTTTGTACATTAGTTGAACCAATATTCACACTAGGACTCCGGTAGTTACATAAGATAAAACTTCAAGTTGTCTACAATTTACCATTTATCTGCTGTTAAGACTGGAGATTGAAGAGCGGTGGCAGGGAGGAGGATCTAGTGTAGTCAGCTGTATTGTACAAGATCAAACTCCACATTGAGTTGATTGATTTTAGTTAAGGTTAATGGTGCATTTGGTCCCTCTATTCTTAAATTTGTCTCATTTAGTCCAACATACTATTTCATATGGTAATATCATCCATCCATAATTCTATACCACTGCTATCTTTCCGTCCACATACTATTTCAAATGGTAATATCTTTTGTGTAACATTATTTTAAGAATTATATTACAAAAGTCCTAATTATTTTTTTGTAATTGTAATGTAATTCTTCAAATATTGTTGTTGTTTACAGTACACACAAACGAGCAATAGTAGCACATAATAGAAAATTATAGAGCAAATTACTACATCATCTGACATCTTTACTGTTTACTGAGACAGTTTTTTGTATTTTTCTTTGGTCCTTGAAGGGTTTTTTTTCAATTCAGTCACCAAGTTTTTTTTTTCATTTTCATCTGTGCACAATATGTTATTTTAAATTTGGCCCTAAAAATTTATTTTTATTAGTTTTTCATGAGATTCTCAATGTGTCAAAAAACATCCTACCTTTATGATGTTTGATTTTGTAAAAACATATTTGTTTATATTGATTTGAAAGAAATTGAAAATCAAGGGACCTGATTTGATATTATAGCTAAAACAAAGAATATTTTTACTGTCAAAAAATATGCCTTTCCAAAAATTATTTTGCCCTTCAAATTATGTTAAATTTCTTTTTGATCTTTTTAGTTTGAAAATTATATGTTTTAATTCAAAATTTTATTTTATTCGCATATCAATTCTTGAGTTTAAGAGAGGAGAGAGAATCATTGTAAAATAATAAAAGAGAAAAAAGACTTTTATTGGGGAGATTTTGTTAACAAAAAAAAATTAATTTTAGCGTCAAAAGTGTTCCTCTTCATTTTATTTTAATTTTAGTCTTTTATGTTGAAGAAAATGTAGATTGAGGTTGAAGAGGATTTTATTTTTCTATTCAATTTTGTGTTTTTTAGTTGATTTGGAGTTTTTTTTAGTTAATGAATTAGTTTATTTGGTTATAAGGTAGTGTTTGGTTCCTATTTCAAGACAAAAAACATAGACAATGAGAATAAAAAGTACATGTCTCTTTGTATTTTTTATTTTAAAAGTGTAAATATTCACTTCAAAACTATTATAGAGACAATTTTTTATGTCTTTATTTCTATCCATTCAAAACTATTCTAGATACATTTTTGTATCCACTATCTCTGTTTTTTATGTTTCAGAATAATAACCAGACTCTACCTAAGAGTGTTTTAGATAAATATAAGTTAAAATTTAATTTTTTAGGTCTAAAACATCCTGGCATAATTTTCTGACCACCTCTTAGGTGACCGTAAACTTAGCAAATGATACATTATCTGCTTTTTTTGTAAAAAAAATAAAATTATTGGCCAGACTATAATTTTGAAAAAATAAAGGGCCCAAGTATGCTTACCTGACTTGGCAAGCCCATATGCCTGAGCTTATTCTTTATAGGACAAACTTGATGGGTCACCCAAGCATGCGTATCTGGGATTTTTTTGCTTTTTTTTGCTTTAGTTAAATTTAAGTTTCTTTAAAATTAATTAATCTAAAATATATTAGATATATTATTTTATTAAATATCATTCAGTTTTTACTTTGTTATCAAATAAAATTAGAATAGTCTTTTTATAATAATAGTAAGCGTTCTTTTTATATAGCCCATCATTATCTTTTTTTTATTGCTTTCATGTCAATGTCTATTTTTATTATCATGTAATTAAAAGAATAATATTTTCAAAAGGCAAAGTTCTTAAACTCATTTGGATCCATGACCTAGATCACAAGTTTAACAACCTTGATTAGTCCATTTAGATCCAAGTGTTGTTGTTTTGATATTCAAAAAAATTATGTCGTCATTAACCTTTTTTAAGTCATACAGTGTTTTTAACAATTGTTCAAGTTGCTTTTGGTCCTGCTTGGTCGACCAAGTCATATTAGGTTATCTCTTACATAATTTAATTTAATACTTAAGTTAGATAAAATGTCAGGTTGAAAGGTTTCAATGGTGATTTGCTAGGACAGATTTAATGACACTACCAAAGAGCTCCCTACAGTAATGCATGAATGTTGTGTTGTTGTTGTTATGTTTTTTAATTACCATAATGTTATTTATATATATATAATTTAAACTTGCTTTTGAAATAATGATAGAATGTTATCTAAAAAATAAATGTTTTTATAAAATAATTCCAAAATAAAATAGCATGTTAGTGAGACAAAGAAGTTTTAGTTAGAGAGATACATGTTTTATCCTTATTTTAAATCTTTTTTTTATTTTGAATGTTTTTTTATTTTTAATAAATAAAAGACATCGAACACAAAGTTAGAATTCTTTTGTTGAAATTAAATATGTTAATAAGAAAAGGAAGACTTATACTAGTAAATTAGTTTGTTTCAATGAGAGTTTAATTATTACACTTCTTAAAAAATTCAGTACCATATAATTAAGTAAAAAAAATATAAAGTCTCCCCATAGCACAAAATTGAATATCTTAATCTATATATGTTTTTTCAACTTGATGACTTAATTTTTAGTTAGCGTTAAAATTTATTTTTAATATTTATTAATGTATATAATTCTCAATATATTTTATTAAATGTATGCATCAAAATTTGAGTTCATAATAATAAAAATTCTTACAATTAGAACATTTTTTTATGTTAATTCTTTTTTACCGAACTCGTAGCAAAAACAGACCAATTATCTAGCAAGGCACTAAATAATTATAGATCTTAGAAATAGTAGGGCCATGTAAATAAGATCATCATCATTATTAAACATGATAAAAATTGAGCAATCATATATGCATGATATGTTCCTACTTATATTTCTAATATCAAGTTTGAATTCCATAATTTTTTAATTATAAGATCATGAAACTTAGGAATTTCTACATAAAATATTGAGAAACTTGATTGTTTCATGAAACAATACAAAGAAAGCTATATATAACTAATCATTGGATACTGCAAATACAAGAGGATTTAGATTGGAGTGGAGGAAAAAACCAAATTGATAATGAAATTGAACTTTTATTTTTTAGAAAACAGAAGCAAACGAAGTTGCATTGGGAAGCTTAGCTCAAAATATGTGTTTAAATCTCTCAAAATCCAATTAAATTCCAATAATTATTAAAAATGGAAGGTTAACAACACATTACTACAAGAGGCATGCAAGTGGTTAAAATGGTGAAACTTAAATTTAGTTATTGATGTTTTGTCGTATTATTATTTATGTTTCAAACCTTTTCATTTTATAAATCTTATCTCGAAAATAATAAACTTAAATAATATCATTCTTTCAATCCATCCATTATTAGTGTCAAATTAACAATTTAAAAGATTCATTGATTCTATAAACGATTTATGCTTGCTCATTAAATATCTTAATCTAAAAGGTCTAAACAAACCCTAATCCACCCTAATGGAATCTTTAACACTAAATTTTACTAATGAAGTGGTGAAATATTTAGTATAATTTGGCATTAAAACTATGCTTTAAGATAGGTTTGAGAGTATTTTGGTGCTAACAAACATCATGTTCAAGTCAAATACAAATTAGAATCTATGAGCAGCAATAACAATGCATAGGTGAAAAGACACTATTGTCATTAGTCAATTAGGTTCAAGGCAAAGTTGATGAGACCAAAAGGAATGACATTTTGGAAACTAAATTGAGATTTCTTTATGTTTTTTCCTCATTGTATGGAAGTACTCATTTATAAAAAAAATCACAAAGAAAAGCGATCAATTCATGGATAGACAGGGAAAGTTTGTTTGAATTCCATATCACTTATTATGCCTTTTGTTAACTAGTTGAAAATTAGGCATGTTCCTTAATGTAGTCTAGTTCAGTGTTCAATATGGCTTGCTTGGCTAGAATAACTGCCAAAAAAAGTAATTAGAGAAAAGAGCAATGAATGATTCAAACCATTGATTACTGCTTTTCTAAATGTAAAATATTATCGATTTAGTGTTTGAACTAGTCTCGATGTTCGTGCTCTGCCGCGAAGCTGAACTATTTTTTTCTCTCGAAAAATAATGTTCAGCTACCACAAACATGTTTTAAAAAGAAAAAAAAATATGTGACTCGAGTGAGTGGGTTAAATAAGCTTGTTTTATTTTAATTAGAAGAAAAAAAAAAAGAAAACAATAGTAGATGGATCAAATTTTAAAAGAAAAGTATTTAGGATAACTTGGGGAAATTTTTTTTTTAAAACGAACAAATAGTGCATCTCAATTCACAGACCATTAAACACGAAAGAACGAAATGGGATAAGAAAAACATAAAAAATTGGTCTTGATCAACCTAGGTAAGCATGACAAACTTGTAACCCCCGATAATCAAGGCTGAGCCAACCTAAAATATCCCGCCAAATACATGGCCCAGATCATAAGATTGGAATAACCTGATAAAAAAAATACTTTTGATTACTTTTCAAACCCATGACCTGGGTCATTCAACCTAAAACACTTAATCTATAAAAATCATGAAGTTCAATTTTCAATTAATCAAATATTAAAAAATCAAAATCAAAAAAGAATTTCAAGTATCAAAAGGATTTAAAAAAATATCATTTAAAATAATAAGGATCAAAATTGAAAAACAAAATGAATTTTATATTTGGTTGAAAGGTGCAATTAAAAAGAAAAATTAATTTAGCAAAATGACCAAAAGAAATCAAAAGAATAAGGATCAAAATTGATATAAAAAACTAAAAATAATGTTTTGATTAAAGGGAAAAATTGAAAAGAATAATAACTTTTACAAAGGATCAAGAAAAAAAATAGAAATCAAAACAACAAGGACCAAATTGAAAAACATAATACCATCAATTTAAATTGAATGATGAAATTAAAAACCAATAAAACTTTTACAAAAGTGCCAAGGAAAAGAATTAGAAACCAAAAGAATGAGAACCAAATTAGATAATATAATATTTGGTAAATTGAGATTAAAGAATAAATTGAAAACAAATAAAACTTTTACAGAAGAGCCAACATAAAAAAATAGAAATTAGAAGAATAAGGATTGAAGTTGAAATATCAATAACCAAGAGGACAAAGTTATAATTTTCGGGGGAGGAAAAAAAAAGGTTCATCGGCGACAAACTGGACCACCACCGGAGATATGCGCCGCACCAGCAGGTAAAGGACACCGAGATGCTTCAATGACAAGGTGGAAGGGCACTTTTGGATGCCAAGAGGTGTCCTACGCATTGCTTGAATGGTGTGGGCGTCTCCCACACGCTGATGCGTGCTATGCAAGCACTAATAGTTTTTTTGTTTTTTTCATTTGTTTAAAGACTTAATTGTCCCTCATTTTACCACATAATAACATAAAAAAATATTGACGGAAAGATGAAAAAGCTTCTTGAGGTCAGTTTAAATTTTTTGGCTTTCAAGGGTATTTTTATCATTTCACTGTGTTTTTTTTTTCTAGGCCTAGTGAAATAACAAAATGTCTCTCATTGGACATGATAATTATGTAAAAACTATTATGAAAAAAAGAAGTTCCCTTGACTCTAGTTTTAATGCAAGTAAAATAGAAAAATATTTGTTAGCCCCAATCAATATGATAGTGACTAATGGGTCTTATAGAAGGACTAAAATACCTCCAATTGTCAAAATGAAGCCTTTTTAGTGGAGGGACAAAATAATAAAATCAGTATTCCAATGAATAATGATTTCACACGTGCTAGAATAAAAGTACCTTCAAAATTATCTTTTATTAATATCATATCAGCCTTTTTTTTATTGGATTTTAAAAAGATATTTGTAATTTCAAAAAAGTTCATTTTACATCTTTTTTTTTTTTAAGAATTGAATTCTAAATAATATTATATAAATAAATATACTTACCACTGGAATCAAGTATTTAAGGATTTACCTATAAACTATGGTGGCATAGCAAGCCTCCTACGGCCTGCAAATCACTATATCGTATAAATATAGTTTTCTCAAAACGAAACTTTTTTTTTTTTTTTAGATTTTATTTTGTACCCCTGCAGTGACTAGGAAATAAGGAACAGGATAACCTATGGTGCTCCTGCAAGCAGAATAATATTCCTTGTTGAAGTAAAAAAAAGAAAGGTATGAAATCAAGCATTAATCTGGCATTATTCGTTGAATAAAGTCCGATCTTGTAGCCTCCGAGAGAGATCTCAGGATTGCCTACCGACAGAATACATTGTCAAGGATCTAAGGCAGTGTTTGGATGGCATACATTAATTAATAATGCAGCACAATATTTCATAGACGCCTCCCTTCTTTCTTTCTTTTTCTTTTTTTCAAAAGAAAAAAAAAACATAATGGGCGACCACGATAGCACCGCCCCACTCTCATCTCACGTGCTCCCTCGCTACTAATTTGTAGCCAGGCTTTTGTTTTTTTGTAGAATTATAGAACAAGTTCATTTGTACAGAGATGGAAAGGGGAAACGAGAAGGAGAAAGGCATGTAGAGAGAAAAGTACATTTTATTTGTAGTTAAACAACTAGCCGAGTAATCGCGTGCTTTGTTGTAAGTTAGATAATTTTTTATTATAAAAAAATAATGTTGAATAAAAAATCTAATGTTGAAAGATTAAAAAAAAGCCTAAAAATATAATGTCAATCCATGTTAAATTATTAAACATATGACCTGAGTTATTTGTCCAAAACTCAAGCCTGTCTGGATCAATCTGTCAAATTCACGAGTCTATTATGAGATCAAGATAACTCAATAGCAAGTAAAACAAAGAAAATAAAAAAATCCAATTTCTTAAAAAAAATATCGTTAGCTTATAAAACCCGTGACTCAAGTCATTTGACTAGAAACATCAAATATGAAAAAACCACGAAGCTCAATTTTTAACAAATCAAATATTGAAGGTTGATATTAAAAAAATCCAACCATACAAAAGGATCCAAAAGAAGAAAGAGTGATAAAAAGCCAAGAAAAATGGCACGAGCCCACTTGAGTTAATCCCTCAAATCCCGTGGGCTAGGTTATGTGATTGAGATAACTTGATAGAAAAAAAAAACATGTAACCTATTTGGTAAAAAAATCAATGTTGAGTAATGAGATCATAAAAGAAAATAAGTAAAAAAAAACAACAACATCAACTCGTGTTAGCTCATAAAACCCATGACCCAATCTATTTTATCAGAAGCATCAAATCTAGAAAAATCATGAAGCCTAATTTTTAATAAATCAAATGTCAAAAGATGAAATTGAAAAAAAATCAATTATACAAAATAATTCAAAAGAAAAAATAGAAATTAAAAAAATAAGGATCAAATTTGAAAAAAAAAAGAGGATGAATAATTTTGTATTGAATGGTTAAATTGAAAAATAAATCAATTCCACAAAAGAATTAAAAGAAGAAACCACCAAAAAAATAAGGATTAAATAAAAAAATAACAAATGATTTTTTTTTCAAAGAATAAAATTAAAAACAATTGAAAGAGGCAAGAAAGAAAAACGAAATAAAAAGAATCATGACCAAAATTAAAAAAAACAAAAAATGATAAGTTTAGATTGAAGTATGTAATTGAAAAACAAAAATCTTACCACAGGACCAAGGATAAAAATTACAAATCAGAAAAATGAGGACTGATACTCAAATACTAGCAACTAAGAGGACTTCTCTGGAATTTTAAATGGCCAGCATGAATTTAAAAAAAAAAAAGAGAAAAGGGAATCGAAAGAAAACGTTATGAGCGACAATTCATCAATAACCAACTTACATGCTCTAACTCTAGAGGAATAAAGCCACATAGAATCTAATAACATGGTAGAATAAAGTTTCTCACCACCGAAATGAGCAATACATGCTGCCTGAAAGCAGCGAAGCAACTAATACGTGCATGAGTTAACAAATGTTTCTTTTTTAATTTTATTTATCAAATTATCACATTGCCTCTAGAATCAAGTAATTACTATGAATTTTTTTTTTATAAAATTATACAAATACCTAAAAGTTATGCTTTAAAAATTTTGATTTTAAGAGCAATTAGATCATTTTACTGCGCTTGCAAAAGTAAAAAACCAAAAATGACTATAGATCATAGTTAAGTGTTTTTATTTTTAAGGGCATTCAAATAATTTCGTGCAAAAAATCAGAAAAAAATTAAGTTACCCCTTAACAAATATAAAATGACAAATATACCCTGTAAAAATACTATTTCACCTCTCAAAACTACTTCCTCCGATTTTTTTTTTGTCAAATGCAAAGGTGTAAATTCAGTGTTCTAGTCGACGGTGAATCACATTACAGTACTTTTGCCACACCGCAAAGTTTTTTTTTGTTTTTCAATCAATGGTAATTAAATTGTCAGGTTTGAATGCATTAATTGTCAAAATCAGGAAGAAAAAAAAGAGGCAATTATGTTGGCCTTGGAGTGTGTTCGGCAGTGTGGTTGCTTTTTAAATAGCTTTTCGTGCCAAAATGCATGTCAATGATATTTTTTTATTTTTTAAAAATTATTTTTGACATCAGCACATCAAAATGATTTGAAAACACTAAAAACATATTAATTTGAAGTTAATAAAAAAATAAAAAAAATTTAAATTTTATTAAAAACGCTTTTAAAACGCAGAAACAAACAGGTCTTTAGTGCCCGTTTGCCATCAATTGAAAATAGAACCACACTGGTTCTACTAGGAGCATCCGATTTTTGGAACTTCCGTTACCAAACAATTTCAGACCACAGTATTGTTCCAATCGTTAGAAACCAAAAGTTTTTTTTTTTTTTTAATCTAAAAATAATCAACAGTTCAATTTCCTTGGCCTTAAGACATTTAGCCCCCCCTATATCGTTATTGTTATTATTATTTTCATATGGCATATTTATGGATGATAAGGATTGCCATATATTTCTGCTCTTATTTTCTATAATTCCTGTCGTGGTCCCACTGGTTTGGACGGTTGTCTTGGTTTCTTGGATCTGTTCCATCAATTTCCAAGTCATATCCATACATTTAAAGCTTTAGACTCTCACGGCTATCCACGATGTAAAGAGCAACTTGATTTATTTCTATGGAGCAGATATCTCCACTTTGCATTTGGTTGGTAAGCAATCTAGTCTTGGGTCATCTTCCCAGTCTTTCTTGAGAGATGCAGTTGCCTGCTCCATCTACAGTAACTTGCATCCAAACAGGAGCCCAACTCGCTGCCCAGCATCCTTGTAAAAAATCACATGTTGAATTGAATTGCTGCCATTAATGTTCCATTTTTTTCTTGCTTTCAGGGATGGTGCCATGATGTCTTTAAAACAAGAATAGGAGTGGGGAAATTGATGCAGTCGGCCTAAGATAATAGGTGATTTTGAGCCATTAGATGTGAGTTTGCTATAATTATACAAAGATCTGTCTCAAACAGATTACGCGGATGCCCTAACAAATATATTTATAGACTAGTGAGATAGATTAAGGCCTAGAAAGATCTAGTCATGCTAGATCAAAATAACAGTTCAAATAGGTCATGACTTTTAATTTGATTGTTGAATCGCATTCAAATATTTACAGGAATTTCTGGAGGCTGTTTTCTTTATAGTAATCACTACGTTGCGACGTAAATCATTGAATCTTTAGATTTCAAAAATTTTTGGGAGACCCTTTATTTTGGTTGTTTTTGTTTTTGTTTTACTTTTTATTTTTTGATTTCCTGCTTATCTTGGATTTTATGCTTCTTCCCTTTATAATTTTGAATTTTTGTTTTTATTTCTTAGTTGAGGCAAACTTTGTAATTTCTGGGCTATTTAAACCTCCTAGTAAAACAAACTTCATTATTATTATTATTTTTAAAAAGAATAAATTTATGAATTTAAAGCTCACACCTCAACTCCTTTTATCCATTTAAAATATTTTGTGTTCTTTTACTTTTACTATCTTTAGCTTCCGTATACATAGAAATGCAGTCCGATTATTAGAACTTAACAAAGTCAATATCCAACTCTAATTGGAAGCCGTAACTTGCAGTGCCACTTCTCTCATGAGAAAGAGCAAAACATGAAATCTCTTGCTAGTGGATCAATTGCAAAAGCTCTGGAAATGTAGTTACACTTCTGAAGGCAAAAACGCCAACAGCACTAGCTACATTTCAGATTATAAACGAAAATTCCTATGCCAATACAGAAGTTTTAAGTTTCCGACAATTGGCAACAATCAAGAGACAGAAGAAATTGTATAGCTAGGTCACCCCCCAATCTCTAAAGCCTGACTCATCCATGGAACTCAAAGAGGTTCTCCAGAACTCACAAAAGCTTTACCTTCTTCTATCATGTTTTCTTTCATCAAAAAACGCCATCCCCTACACTAACTTTCACTCACTACCAGAAAGAGTGTTATTTGCAACGAACTTACCAACATAAAATTTGGTTACTAGCCTATTATGAACTGAAAATTTCAAGGGCAGTCAGTAGTGGGCACGCCCTGAAAATTCTCATCTGAAAAAGTCCGGAATCAAACTAAAATTGAAAAAAAATAAAAATTACCGAACAATAATCAAAGGAAAACATTGCAGCTAGTTTGCTGTTGGTAATGACAATATTCTTATAGTGTTTCCATCCATCAAACATCTTATACAAGTTTGATTCAACGCACGAGCTAGGAGAACTTCCCAGATGTTAGCCAGGATTTGACCGTTTTGGCTCATAAGTGAGGACATGGCAGCCCAGCTCATAAGTGTTTTGAAATGAAATCCCAGAAAGTTGCAACTTGAGAAAGGGAACAGGCCAAGTTCAATAAGTCACTGGATGAAGTGCAATTGTGAAACAAAGATCATCAAATTACGAGCTCACCAGGCTTCAACTCATGGCGTTCTTTATAAAATTTTCTCTTATGCCATCATTGGACTTTAATCTGCTCGACTCTGCCTTTTTTTCTCGTTCTCCCTTAGCTCAACGAACAGTCAACCACGGAACAAAGAGAAAACACATGGCATGCTGGTGCAGAAAGCAAGATACACTGCAAACTACACAGCTACAAGCTCTGGTAAGGTGCCACTTCAGAAAGAATTTAAAGATCCCTTCATTAATTTCGTAACCCATGTTTTTTTGGCCACTGCTATGTAAACATAACAAGGCCAACTGGATTGATTTTAAGTTCCACAATGCAGAGTTTTGGTAACTTGAGTTTGCTCACATCAGGGAATCCTCTTATAATTTATCTGTCCCATTTTACATTCACAGGGTCTTTTGTTACCCAAAAGCCCGTTTTCTCAAAAGATATTTTGTTCGGAATTGTACTCTGCATACCCCATTGTTGGTAGCAATGAAAAGAGGGCAATTAGGACGCAGTTTGCATGAGAAAGGAAATAACACAGCTTTTGTACCTTGCCCATTCCCACAGCACTTTTGATTCATCCTTTACTAGCTTGGGATGCCGATCTACTCCTCAACCTATATGATTTGAATTAATCATCACTATAAAATTAAGATCATTAAATGCTTGCATTTTTATCAGGTATAGAAACCACTGAATAGGAGAGCTCCAATACAAATGAAAAATGCTATGAAATTCAATAGAAGGGATTGGTCTCAAAATGTTCGAGTGCAGGACAGAAATTGGTGAATTTACGAAACAAATACTTTCAAATGCTCTCATTAAGACGAGGATAGAGGAAACCAATCACCAGACCAACCAACTAAAGGAGGTCAACTCATGATCGAATACTGTTTTGCTTGCAATATCAATCCATAGGGAAAGATCCACAATCATAGACATGATCAGATTCAGAGATTAATACCTTTTTCCATAAAACAGGGTCGTTCTGGACGAGAGCAGATGATCTCGTAATCGAGAGGCCACCACCAAAGGTTCACAATTTGCATTTCCTCTCTTTGACATCAAGGCACTTTCCTCGAATAAGTAATTCCGGGTTAGGCTGTTGAACTCGAATCATAAAATAATTCTTATTTCATCTGTTGTTGGAAAAGTATCAAAATATAAAAAAATATTAAATAAATTTATGATTTGAAATTTATTATATGTTAACTCGAGTTGATTCAAATATTTTTTTTATTTTTTAAATTAATTTTTTTAACTTTATTCTTTAACATTTAATTAATTGAAAATTTAACTTTATATTTTTTTATTTACTTTATATAAAGTTATCACGGTCTCATAATTTAGATCACAAGTTTTTCGGATTAATCAGGTTGGCCTGATTTTTTTATTTGATTTTTAAAAAAAATTTCATAATTTAATATTGGGTTGATTAAGAAATTTGACTTTATAATTTTTTTTATTTTCTTTCTATATAGTTATCCCGGTCTCATGATCCGGGTTTGCCAAGTTAACCTAAGTTGACTCGAGGTATTTTTTTAATTTATTTTTTTTCAATTTAATATTTAAATATTGGGTTAATTAAGAATTGTGCTTCATGTTTTTTCTTATTTGATCTTTATGAGGTTATTACGGTTTCATGATCCAAGTCGCAGGTTAACCTGATTGCTCAAGTTTTTTTTGTCCTTGTTTATTTTTTAATTTTATTTATCAATATTGAGTTGATTAAAATTAGGTATCATAATTTATTTCGGTTTGTTTTTTTATGAGGTTATTCTAATCTTATGACTCGGGTTACGAGTTTGGTTGGTTAACTTAGAAGGTTTTTTGTATTCTTTTTTTAATTGATTTTTTTTTCTAATTTCAACTTTCAATACTGAGTTGATTGAGAATTAAGCTTCATAATTTGTTTTAATTTTTTATATATATAATTATCTTAGTCTCATAATTAAGGTTTAGCAAGTTAACTTTGGTTGACTAAACTTATTTTTCCAATTGATTTTTTTAATTTTTTTTTTTTAATATTGGGTTGATTGAAAAGTGAGTTTAATGAATTTTTTTATTTGCTTTTTACAGAGTTATTATGGTCTCATGGCTTAGGTTGAAGATTTGACAGGTTAATAGGAATTGATCCGAGTAAATCTAGGTAGATTCAATATGTTGCCGTTTTTATATTTTTAAAAAGATATTGTATTGATTTTTTTTAGTCAAATTATATTTTTATCTGTTATTTAGATTGTTTTTTGGACTTGTAAAATTAACTATATCATATTATATTAATTTTTATATAATTTTTATTTTTTAGAAAATATAGTAACCTGAATATTTGTTTAATATTAAATAAAAATTTGATGAGACCCGTAGGTAACGCGACTATCATGCAGTAAACTACCACACCAACAACAAACATACGAGTACCCTAATTAGTTTTTAATTAACATTCTCAATAATATTTATAATAATAACAATAACAACAACAATAATAATAAATTCAATAACTGCAAGGCTGAAACCCATACACACCCAAAAAGGGGAGGCCATAGGGTGTCGTTTAGATTCCTTGTAAGCTCTTACTGCTTCGTCTGTCGGAGAATAATTTTAGAACCCCGGTAAACAGTACGTAAATCTCTCTTCTTAATTTTAGTTTTAGTTTAAATCTAGTTTCTCTCCCTGATCCCTCTCTAATTTTAAACTACCCTCTCTTTCTCTCCTTTCCTCTCTTTGTTTGTGATAGATTGTAATTTAAATCGGTTAAATAACAAGTTTTTGTACTGTTTTAAGCTTGAATTATTGATGGGTTTTTTCCTATTTCTGCACGAATGAAGTTTCAACAGGATTTGTTTCCACGGATGATTAGGTGAGGCCATGGCGGACTTACCGGGCTATATGCGTGCCTGTTTGCATACTGGCAAGCTTGCTTTCCTGGCCATTTTGGTTTCTGGAGGAATTGTGTTGCAAATTTTGGTTTGTGCTCTTTTCTTTTATAATCTCCTTTAAATTTTGTTATTGTTTAATGAGTATTTTTGTGGCCAAGTCAATCGTAATTTTCTTGCTTGTCATGTTTGGTGTTGCAGGCATGTGCCTTGTACAATAATTGGTGGCCGATGCTAACCGGTAAGACTAAGTGACTGCGAGTTTCTGTCTAAGATGATTGTATTTTGTTATTTTTGTTGATGATTATGATTGTCTTCGCATTTTGTAACTTTGGATTTTGATTTCTTACCCAACTTTTTTTTTTGGTGTCATGGGCTCATGTCTGCATAATCTAGTTGTTGAAAGTTAGAAATATACCATGTTCCTGAAAATGCAAGGTTCATATTTACAGGAATCCCTTAATTTCCACGCACACTATCATTTTCATATTGTACTCATGCGCGGAATCCTAAAAGATAGTCTAAAGCTTCTTTCTTTGGTTCTAAAGTATTCTACTCACGTGTAAGGAGATAAATTGTGATTGAAAACATGGCCTCTGATCAATTGCATGCCCTCTATCATGCATGTTGTGCAAGAATTTGTATCAGCTGAAGTTATGATTCTGGATGGACTAGTTATCTAAATCTGAATTTGCTTAAGCATCCACTCTATTATCATGAGGTTTTTCCTTACAATTTCTAGTTGTGTCGACCAGCTAACTGAACCTATCCCTATTGTGCCATGCCTTTGTTACAAAACCCTAGCTCGTCAAAACCCTTTCCAAATACTCACAACTCTTCACAATTGGCAAATTGGCGTGCTGACACTTTAGCAATTCTGACCATTATCATCTACTACATTCCTGGAGACGTAACCCTGCCTGATACTATTAGCACAAGTTCATTTTGTTCCAAGTGACCTGTAATACTGGATACCTTTTTCTGCGCTCTTATATTAGTTCTAAACTTCTATTCCAGAACTAAAGTTGATATTTATGCATGTTAGAGGTTCTGGTGATTCTATCTGCTTGTCATTGTTGCTTTCCTTGTAAATGAAAGCAAAGTATGCTATTTTCTTGTACCTTGCTTAACATTACTTTCTTGCTCAAGAACGAATATCATCAACCTGTTATATGACCTCATTTAACCTCCCTAAATTATATGCACATGGAACTGACAAGAGCATGCACACACTTTAATGCTTGCTTGCATGATTTTTATTTAGTTTTAAATTTTGCTTGTGTAGGTTCATACACTAGTCTCGGGAAAGTTATACTTCATATTACTATCTAGGAATAAGATTTGGCATACTTCTTTATTGCTGGATTATGGTGTGTGGTGTCGATTGGTTTGAATTTGTACATATAATTATCATGTGATTTTGACTACTGAACATGCCAGAGTCTTTTGGTTCTGCCTCTTTAATTGAATTTGTTGTTAGGTTTTTTTCCATTTCTAATAGATGGTGCTTTGTATTCCTCCTGAATAATTTTGCATGCAGATAAATTTGATGCTTGAGGAAATGAGAGTGGCCTTTATTTGTTATTAATAGTATCTAAAATTGAAATTAGCCATGATGATGACAACTCATTTTCTCTTACAGTAATAATGTATGTGCCTCTTCCAATGCCCTTGCTGTTCTTTGTGGGCTCCGATAGCTCCACGCTTCTTACAGAATCTGATAGTGGGTAAGACTCTTTAACATTTAAATGATTCCAGGTCAGGATTTGAATTTTTGTCAGCTTAAAAATGAGTGCTAAAGCAGTTATTAATGCCATGCATCATGGTTACTGATGAAACAGTTGGGTCAACGCAACGAAGTTCCTGACTGGAGCTTCAGTAATTGGAAGCATTGCAATACCAGTTATCTTAAAGCATGCTGGTGTTATTGGCTGGGGAGCTCTAGCAATGGAGCTTTCATCATTCTTTGTTTTTGTGATTGCCATAATGTGTTACATAGGCACGAGTGATGAAGCTGATTACAGCATGCTCTAAGATACGGCCATTTGATTCATGTGTAAAAGTGTTGATTCTAGTGCTTTCCAGGACTTTTCTTTCTTGTCACAGCGAGACTCACCTTGTTATACGTTACTGTTTAGCAAACACGGTGTTCTAATTGAATGATATTTTCTGTACATGATGAGTGTCTTTACTGTGTAAGCACAATATTTAAATTTTTTCATGAGAAGCCAGTTTTTTTTTACCCTTTTATGAAATCATTCTGCTTGTGAGAGAGGGAATTGATTGTGCTGTTTCCTTTGGTTGAATTCTCATGTATTTGCATATTTCAAAGCGGAATGTCATCTAATTGAAACTGGCAATATTCGTGCTCCGTGCAAAGAAATGCTGTGAATGTGCGTTTTGGAATGGTCAGGATTCAGGGATGGACGGACGTGTTTGCTGCTGTCATCAAGCACCGCACCCCGACCCGCAAATCTCTTACCCCGTAGGCTCCCAAGCAAAATCCATGATTTTATCATTGCTGCTCTCAAACTCCAAAGATTAAATCGAAATGTCTCGCTCTTTGACATAGAAAAACTCAAACCAATAGCAAGTGTTTTTCTTTGTTACTATTTTCAACTTCAATGGCAAGATATTAACACTCGAGAGATTCCTGTCTCTTAACTCTTGCGTGCTAGGAATCTGAACGACTGACACCTATAAATTGCTGATATAAGCATTGATCATGTCAACAAGTAATTTTTTTTAAAAAAAAACGCTAAAAGACATTATGAAATAACTTAATTATTCTTAAAAACAAAGAAAAATGTTAGACTTTCTTAAAAGATTTTTTCATCCTTTCAATTTTTAAGCTCAATTAATGGCTTAATTACTCTTAAAATATAAAGATAAATCTTAAATTTACATTCAAAGGTTTTTTGTCTTTTCATTATGTTTTTTTTTTATTATAATCTTGTTCATTAGGGGTTATTTTGTAATTTTAAAAAATACAAATATTATTAAAAAAAATGCATATCATCACATGGGTGACCCCTGCATCCTTGAGCGGTAAGTGCAAAGTCATCCGGTAACCAAACTCCGCCTTACACGATGTCGTTTGAATCATCTAAGCGGCCTCTCCATGATGTGGTGGCGCGTGTGGCCAATAGACCTCTGGTTTTGCGTATATCAAGTCTTACAAAGAAAGTTTGTGTATATCAAGTTTTATTTTCTTATAATAAAGAATCTTGTTTAAATAAAAATAACCTTCCAACTCTGAAAACTATCCAATAAAATCTTTCTTCAAAGAGTCCTCATCAAAGAAAGAATCTTATTATAATAAGGAATGTGTCTGCGAATAGAATGATTATGAGTTCTCATCTTTCGTAAACACTGTTGTTCATATAAATATGATGTCTATATGGGTTTCTATGAATACAACTAGGGATTGCTTCGCTCATATGGTTCAAGTTTTTGTATTTTATGCTAATGAACATTTCGCTTGACTTGTATCCATGATTGAGTTCTTTATCCTAAATTAAATGGCCCCCAATCCTATGTCGTGGAATGAAAAGTTGTTACCCATACCTCCAGCCATCAAACAGACTAATCTACTTTGATACAAATTGAAACAATGTATACTAAACTGTAGAGAAAAAAACTAAGTTTCTCAAGCATAAGATTATTGCCTTTAAACATAGAAAAAACTTTGATAGTTTAATAAAAAAAAATTCATAAATTCTCTTCTTAAAATAGCCTAAAAGGATGTTTAGATACAAGAAAAATACCCTAAATAGTGAAATCCTTATTAAATTAAAAGTTTTATTTTAAATAACAATAAGAATAAAAAAACAACTAGAGAAATAGAGAAAATTCTGAAATTTCTAATTTTAACTTGAAAATGAAAACAACTAGCAAGCTAGCTACTCCTGTTTATATAGAAATTTAGAACGGGATCTAGAAATATTTAAATCTGATTCAATAATATAATAAAAAACTATGCTTGTTTTTAATAATTAAGAAAGATAATTATATAATCATCTAGGTGGTGGCCAGGTAAGAGTTTGGGACTAAGAGGTTTGGTCCTTTTGTGGTCTCAGGTTCGATCCCTGTAGTTGCTCATATGATGATCACTGGAGGCTTACATGGTTGTTAACTTCAGGGCCCGTGGGATTAGTCGAGATACACGCAAGCTGGCCCGGATACCGACGTTAAACTAAAAAATAATAATTATATAAGATAGTGAAAATAGTGCCGCCGATGTCAGTAGTCACTGAATCTTTGCACATGGAGAGGTGTACCATATATTAATTAGTTATAAATCCAATTGACATAAATTAATTAATCTAAATGAATTTCTACACTGTTTATCAAAAAAACAAAAAAAATTAAGAAAAATAAAATGTCAGAGATTCCATTTTCAGCAGAAGAGCAAAGACTTGGAACTTTCCAAGCAAATCCAAGTCTACTCTACGCGAGTGATATGTCGTTGAGGTTTGTTATAACAAGACAAATGGAGTTGACCATGGAGGTCTTGCGACCCGCTGCAAAGTGCACGAATAACGTGTTGTCTAGAACAGACAATCACTTTATTAAGAGCCTGATTTTTACGCTAGGTCCTTTTTATAAAAAAAAATATATATTTTACTGAAAAATATTCTCTAAAATTTTCATATATGTTTTTAAAAAATATTTTTTATATATTTATTGCTATAAAATATTATATATTAATAAAAAAAAATTATAATTAATCTTCAAACTTAATTTACTTACTAAAAAACATTTTCAACTTATAAAATTTTATAAAATAATTTACAGAAAATAATTATTTTACAGTATAATTTAACAATTTCAACTATAATTTTTATTTCTTTATCACCTTACGACCATCTTTTTTATCATTATCATCATTTTAATACCACTTTATTTATTTATTTATTTATTTTTATCATTTCCACTACTATATTTATCTCATTTCATTATTATTATTATTATCATCTCAAACCCTTCACCTTTTTATTATTATTATTATTATTTTTTTAGTTTAACATGGGTGTCTGGGCCAGCTTGCGCACACCTCGACTAATCCCACGGGCCCTAAAGTTAACGACCATGTAAGCCTCCAGTAGTTATCATATGAGCAACCACATGGCTCGAACTTAAGACCACAGAGGGAGCAAACATCTTTGTCCCAAGCTCTTACTACTGGACCACCACCTAGATTATTATTTTTTATTATTATTATTATTATCGTCTGGTGTGGAATTTGGTGATGAATGCAGAAATCGACGTATTGGCTCAGAGTAATACGTGGTCTTTGGTTTATTTTGATCAGTCAATGAATATTGTTTGCTGCAAGTGGTTGTTCAAATATCAAACAGAAAGCTAATGATTCTATTTAGCATTTTAAGGCTTTGTTTGGTAGCCAAAAGGTATAATCACAAAAAAAAAAAAAAAAAAACATTTTGACTTTGATGAGACTTTCAGTGATCTGGCAACCACTGCTTGAATGGTACCTATTGAAATTTCCTAGGCTGAATGTTTATAAGGTGTTGCTTAATGGTTTTCTTCATATTGATGTTTCCATGGCGCAACCCATAATTTTTTTTTATCCTTAATTTCCTTTTCATGTGTGCAAGATAGACAAATGAAATATTAAAATGGTAAATGGTGTAACTCAATTAATTAAGTTCTAAATTTATTTTTAAAAATTACCAATTCGAGTCTTATAAATCTCAGATGTACTAAAGATTTATATAGTCGTTAACTTTAGAACCTATGAGTTAGTCGAAATACACGCAAGCTGACTCGAATATTTATATTAATAATAATAAAAAAAAGATACACACATACATGAGAAGGAAATTAAGTTTCTTGGATTTATAAAAAAAATTTGCCGGACTTAACTGAACTAAGCCAAATTGATTTGGTTTGAATTAAATTTTAGTTTAGTCTGGTTTATATTTTTCAAAATTAGTGTAACCCCGTTCGGTTGTTTTTCAGAGGCGAAACCGAATCAAACTACGATCTTTTATTTGTTGGACTATGAAAGCCTGAATTTGTACGGATTAACGAGGGCACAGATACATAAGAGGCCAGTTGTATCTGTCATCCAAATAAGATCTCCCTGCTTTGAAGAACCAATGAGTAACTGAAGCTCATGAAGAGCTATGCTTCAAAAATCAATCGATCCTGATGAAGATAAATCAGAGCTGAGTCCTTGCAGGTCTTGGATATTTCCAACACGGTCTTGTCACATAAATGTCTCTCTGTCTCGTGAGTACAGAAAGAAGAGCAGGAAATGTCGATGCAAACCCAAGTATACGGCAAGAATAGAGAGTGTGAGCGAGAGCGAAAACAAACTAGTCTCTCCGCATGTACAACCCATTATTCCTAGTGCAAGCTTGAAATTGCACGCTGTTGTTTAGCCTTGCAATGTTTGTATCTATGCCTGTTTTAAAATTTGCTGATATCCAGGTTAAAAACCTTAAAATCTACACACGCGCGCGCGCATATAATGGCTACATGATTTATCCACAATGAACAGCGTTTTCAATCAAATAATCAACTTGCTAAGACGTTTTCCAATTTCGTAATAGAGCAAAGTCTTTCTACCAACGGAGTAAACACTTGACATCTATCTTTTAAGTGCAAGAACAATGATGAAAATGGCCGAAATCGTATGATGCTTCTCGGTATTTCATCACAAATCTGAACAAAGACTCATGTTTAATGGAGTTGAAGCTGTTAAAACGTACCTTCATTTACTAGAAACAGGGAGCTACAAGGCTTCAACTTTCTAGAGTAAATAAAAAGCCGGTGCATCTTGAATTGCTGGAGCATATAAATTGTCTTCCTATCTACTTGTAATTGCGAATGAAGATATGATCATGCAGGGTAGTCTTTGCAAGCAAGAGATATAAAGTCAGGATTTGGAATCGGCAGCATTCACAACAGAAACTTTTTCGCTTTCACAGATGTATATATAAAAGGTAGAAAGACTTTTTTGCGCACAGCACCGAAATTACATGTAAAATCACACATGAAGATTTATTAGTCATTTTATAATAGCAGGGGTCCTAATATTTTAGCCCAATCACAAACGGCGAGGAGAGGGGAGAGTGTGGTGATAAAAATCACATGCAGGCAAAAGTTTGAACCACAAATTATGCATCACTAGCCACTGGTACTTTCTCATATCCTTCTAGCTCCTTGAATCTTTTTGGCATGAAACAACGACCACCGAAGCGCTGCTGCAGGTAGATGATAGCAGCAAAAAGAAGGCCCACTAGAGGAATAATGACATCCCAGGCAGTGGAATAATAATCTCCACCTGGGTCGGCATACATGTATGATCCATCAAAATCTTCAACATAGTAGTTAGCCCTGTATAGATCGTATGCATGTGGGAGCAAGCGCACAAATGTGGTTCCTATGTAGAAGAAACGAGAGAGGGCATTTTCTGTGGAGTTATGGAAAATGTTGAGGAGGATTTGAGGGAAGAGAAAACCATCGAGTACCAAACCACCATAAGATCTTAAATCCACCCAAAGGGAACTCTGATAAGTGCTGCTGTAAGCGTACTCCATGCCCTCACCAACCTTGTTGTTCCTCCAATTCACATACAAAGCAATTAAACCTCCAGATATATATAGTGGCAAAGACAAATAGAGTGTCTTCTTCTCAGCAGCCAAGAACGCCTTTCGCTTCCCATCAGCGAATCGTGCAGACCATACAAGCTGCAGAAGTCGGAATTGCAGCAGAAAAGATACCATCGTGATTACCCTTACAATTACCTCATTCGCTTCCACCCATCCACCACTCCTTCGAAGGAATGTTGTGCGACTTTCCTTTGGCACAAACAAAGCTTCAAAATTCAGCATTAGAGGGATCATGTGCCCGAGAGTAAGGACTAGAAGCATGAGGAGTGAGATGAAAGGGAAAACAGCGGGATGCTTTTTCACATACGAGATCTGGTATCCCACAAAGACACAAACGAGAGTATTAGAGATCAAAGACATGATGATCTCCAGATCCATCCTCCATATTGACTCCCTCGAATGCTGACTGTAAAATGAAGCTGCGGAAAAAGAAAGAGGCTCGAAGTACAGAGGATCGGATTTTTTCCGAGTGTTTTCAATGGTTCCCTGGATATAATCATTTGAATCTACTGGAGGGAACTGGACATTTATAAGAATCTTACAGTCCATTGAATCATTGTCTGATGTCCGATTGTTTGAGTCAAGATATCTGCAGCCCACCATACAAAGTTTTCCTGTTTCAGCATCATAAATTCCTTCAGAAAAGACTTGAACATAAGTAGACTCATTCAGCTGGAAGCTCATGCCGTAGCTGATGTTCAGTGGGATGCTGTGGTTGGTTTTTCCTTTAACCGGAGAGTAAGCAGCCCTCAAGCTTGATGAAATCACAAAGTCGTTACGTCGAGAAATTTGATCACCCACAGCGATGGGCTGAGAGTAGCCCCATCCTATTCTTCTTCTCTTGGAGTCCCTGACCACCATATTGAACTTCATGTCATTCGAATTTGCATCTGGATGCCGCTTTCCTTTGTTCTTTCTAGGCTGCTTCTCTGAGCATGACTTTCTTGCTTTATCAACAACAGTGTACTGGTACTTCGACCCGGGGATCCCAGCTACAAAATTTTCATGACTTCGAAACATGATCGTATTGAAGTAACCCGGATCATTCTCACGTTTGTTACTCCAAATATGCCCCATCATACCACTAGTATTTCTGATTGACCAAACGGCAGGGAATCTGAAACTCAACCTCACTGAACAATCCTCAATATGAGATTTATTGAACGAGTTGGCTGAATTCAAGATTCGACAGCCAACAACACATAGCTGATTCTTATTCACATCCCATGATCCTTCCGCTACCAATGTTGTGTTTGGAGTGAAGGGGTGGTAATAATCACCATAGCGACTGTTGTGGAATTCTATCAGGAATCTCAATCTTCGTTTATCTTCTAAACATTGAATTAATTTCAAGGACATGATTTGGGGTAAATGTCCAACACCCTCACCAAAAGGATTGCAACTACTTGTGGACTTGCAACCACTTGAATACTCCAGTTTAAAAAAAGTATGCCAACGAGAGAATGCATTGCAAATACGTGTACTCAGCTTTAAGCTTAGTGACAAATTCTTTGGAACAACAATCCCCCCAGTACAGACATGATCGAGTGCTTTTCCAACCTCAGTGAACTCGTAATTATTTTGAGGGATCATCAACAAGGAGATTGGATTAAAATATCCTGAATCACCAGCAGTGCTCGAGCTTTCCAATATTCCCCTCACCAAACTACTGATGGTGCTTGATTTTCTAACTTCATCAAGCTTGAGTAGAGCGGCAAGAACAACATGTTTACCCTCCTCTGAGTAAGTAGAACCAGAGCCCACCATGCAAAGCTTGCCGGTAGATATTGACCAGAACCCTTTTACTTCAAAACTCAAAGCACCCCTCGGAGATCTGTCGTCGGACACGTAAAACTCCATATCCGAGGTTCTCAGGATCAAACTCGCCTCAACCTTAAAGACATCATCAACATCAGTACTATAGACACTGTGGGTATGAATGAATAGCTCTCTCCTGTTACTCGTTGGATAATGGTAACGAGATGAGTTTGGATGATTCAATATGTCTTCCCCACCAAGAAAGTACCCACCTTGCTCTGCAGCAAAAGGGATGGTGGTGATTTCGGGAACATCATTGGGAGTTGATTCAGGGACAATAGAGGCACAGTGTTTGTTGTAATTAGGGATGTCAATTTTGGAGCAAGAGACCATGGGGGTGTAGAAGGTGGTCGAAAGGACCAAGAACATTGCAACGTGAAGCCATGATAGATAACACCATGTGCTTGGAGAGGAATTAGAGGTCATCATCTGATATTTCTTGGATAATGAGGATGGTAAGGCTGGTTTGAACATCTGGTGGAATGAAGCAGCGGATATATACTAGACTAGAGGTAGAAGTCATCCGGCAAAGTTTTCTTGCTTTCAACAGCCACTCAGGACTGGAAACCTCATCTTGACTTGCAATAGTCTGAGTCCACGCCAATGGAGAACATTACATCACATGTCATTTACTACTGGGACCTGATTAAGACAAGTGCGAGCTCAGAGTGTCTTTTGGGATGAAAGACTTGTGCACAAGACTTGGAAATTTCCCACCAGCCACCCTATGTCATAAAAGTCTATTTTTGCACAGGAACAGAAGACTTTGAATTTTCAGCAGCGAAGACTAAAAAACTGAACACGCAGTAAAAGAGAAGAAGACAGAGAACCAACCGAAGCAGCTGCTCTGTGCATTCATCATTAATTCTATCTCTCCACAAATTTCAAGCCCGAAATGCAAGGTTAGGAGAAAAGTTAGTCTGGATCACTTTCGACATTGATTATACTGTATTTTCCAGGTGCAGATCAATAGCCAATATCGATGCTCAATGAAACTAGAGAGAAGGGTCATTGCGAAAGGGAGCTCATAATCTCTAGTGCGAGCTTGAATTGACACTCTGTTTACATTAGTTTTGTTTTTTTTTTTTTATTTTTATCTAAACAAGCTCTTAAAAAACGTTTAATTCCATGTTAAAACTATAGTTTCCTAATCACTAATGGATTACATAATTTATCATCTCTCAAGTCTGAGCAACAATTTCAATCAAGTAATCAACTTGCTAAAAACCCTTTCAATTTTCTTTTTTCTTTTTTTTACTTTTTTTGTCTACAACATATCTTTCAATCTCAAAAAAAAAAAAAATTAAGTCGTAATTCAAAAATCATTTGTCATAAAAACTTGCGACAAAAAAAAAAGTGAAGTTAAAAACATGTTTAACAAAGAATGACTTCAAATCATTTATTAAGTATAAATTAGAATAAATAAGTTGAAGATTAAACTTTATGACTAAGTTTTATAACAAACTTTCGCTTTAAATCACAAACTATTTCTATCGAAACATATTTATGACAATTCTTTCAAAAGTTGAAAAACAGCTTGAATATATTTTCAAAAGTCATATCAAATGAAGTTTTAGTCACCCTAAACTACCTTTACTTTATAATTTCGTTCATTCATTGATTACACAATCCATGCAATGTGAAGAACAATTTCAACAAAACAATCAACTTGCTAACACATGTTTCAATTTTTTATTTTTTTACAGCTTCAAATTAAGCAAAAGGTATTATTAGAATCGGATATATAGCTAGAAGGCTTCAACTTTCAAGAGTAAAAGGCTTGTGCAATTTGAATAGCAAGAACATGTATACTAAAGAAATATTTTTGACATTAATATATCAAAATAATCTCAAAACACCCAAAAAATATTAATTTAAAATAAAAAAAAATTAAATATTTTTAAAAACATTTTTAAAATACAAAAACAAAATATTCCTCATCTCCATAATTTATGCTAAGCTCTAGCTCTACAAACGACCGCAAACCAACAGCAAAATGATAGTGGCCACATCACATGCTTCATGAGAAAAAAGATTTATGTTGTATACTTGTCAGCAGATGCGAACGACAGCCTGAACATTAGAAGATTTATCCACACTGCTACCATTCCAACTCCAGTGGCAAATGAGTAAAAAAACTATACTAAACCACCAAAATAACAAAACTTAAAAAACACAATAATGTATAACAAAAATTCAAGGGGCATTTAAAAAATTAAAAAACATATATTTTTGGGCCAAAACTAAAATTAAAAAAACCATAGAAAATGAAAAAGGAAAGTAGAAAAACTAAAAAATATTATAATTTCTCGTGAATTTAAAATTGACTATGGGATTTTTTCTTGTTTTACACTTTAATTATTTTCTATTGAGTTTTTTTTTCTTTTCTTAACAAGTTCTTAGAAATTGTTGATATTTAATTTGGGCATAAAAAGTTATAATTGAAAAAAAAAACATTTAAAGATAAAATAAAATAAAAATTTTGTAGTGCTATGGATTGCCACGATTATTTATCATATTTTGTAATAGACATGTGATACAATATTGAGAGTTGGGATTTCTTGCGTTTGCTCATGAGTCATTTCATAAGCCATGACTTCAATTATGTCGCAACTAAAACTAAAATTAACTTAGGCATGGTTCAGTCGGCGTTCTTGAAAAATTTAAATTTTTTTTTTATTAAAATTTAATATGATTTGTACGTTTTAGATCGTTTTGATGTGCTGATGTCAAAAATAATTTTTAAAAAATTAAAAAATATCATTTGCATGCATTTTGGCACGAAAAGTTATTTGAAAAGCACCCGCAACCACACTGTCAAACACGCTCTAAGTCGTTAATGTGGTTAGTGTGGTTGTACTTGATTTTTAAAGTATTTTTTATTTAAAAATATATTAAAATAATATTTTTTTATTTTTTAAAAATAATTCTTTTGATACCAGTGCATTAAAAAAATATTAATTTAAAATAAAATATTAAAAATATTAAATTTTTAAAAAAATATTTTTAAAATACAAAAACAAATTTTCATGTATCAAATACTCATTTATAATACACAGTCGAGATGATTATGCTATAAAACCTGCACAACAGAATTATGACTCTACTTTTTGATCTTTAAGGTTTGACTATTAAGATCATTACCTAAAATATTAGAACGCATATATAAAAATGAAAAAGAAAATTAAATTAAGAAATAAAAAATCTAATAATTTAGTTACAAATATTTTCCCCTAACAAATATTTAATATTAGTTTAGAAAATACCACTATAAAAAATCAGCATCTAATGAACATCTTTTCGTCAATAATAATTGAGAATTATTTTTCTTCTTATGATTAATTGCGTGTGAGAAAATGTGGCTTTAGACAAGTCTTTTTAAATAAATGTGGGTTTGTTAACGTCACTATTTTTTCTTCATTTCTTATTACATTCGAACCTTTTAATTTCCTTTTTTACTATATTTTTCACGAGTAGTATTTTTAAATATTAGTAAATAAATTATTTCTTTTTTTAATTTTATGATAAATTTCAATTGGTTTTTAATTCAGATTTCATATTTTATATATGTGTTTTTTTCAGATAATAATTTTATTGGTCAATGAACAAATTTTTTATTCGTGTCTCGTGATATAAAAGAGTTGGATGGAAGGGTAAAAACATTAACAGAATATATTATAGAGGGGTAAACTTCATAAAAAAAACTTGCACAATGAAAAAATCAATGAAAAATAAGAATACAAATGGCCTCTGGCCTAGTTTTTAGAAAAGAAGAGCATAAACCTAAGTAATAATAAAATAAAAAATTATTTAGTCTTAAGAGTTGTTCATACTTTACTAACATTTTCCCTTTCTTTTACCACTTGATAATTCATTAAAATGAAATGAAGAAAGATATATATTTATAAAATGATAAAAATATACTTGGTTGCAGAGGCACAGTAAAGAGAAAATAAATATATTTATAGGTTTAAAATGATTTTTCAAAATATAAAAAATAATTTTGGACCAACAATCTATTCTTTTTAATGATGACAAATCTTAATATTTTCACTAAGTATATATTAATCAATTACGCCAAGCCATTAACCAAACCATAGTAATTAAACTCGGACTGACCCGGCAGATCGACTCGGGACTCGGTCGATCTAGTGGCTGAACCGGTCTAGATAATGCAAAAGACTGGGGTAAGCAAAAACCCGACAAACTCAATGGACCCATCAGGTTGACCCGTGACCCAAGTGACTCGGCAAAACCCAGTTAAGACCCAAGTTTTTTTTTTGTGCAAGTATGTTTTTTCTCCTAGCTAGAGACTCTTTATATATATATATATATGTTGGTTATTAACTCTTTTTAAAGTTTATTATATAAATACTAGAAGAATGTTTTATTTTTTAAATGTGAGATTTAAAGCCTTTTAGTATATATACTCTATGTTCACAAAAAAAAAATTATTTTTTCAATGGGGGATTTGAAGCCCTTTAGCATATATATTTTATCTTCACAAGAAAAAAATTATGTTTTTTCAATGTGAAATAAAAAAAAATTTAGTTTAAATACTTTAACTTAAAAGAATAACATACTAACATAGTATTTTTTTTAATGCGGGATACAAAATCTTTTGAAATAATTTTTTAAACTTCATTATTTATAACATGTACAGTCTATATTCACATGTATTGTTTCTTAATTTTTTTATATGAAATATTAAAATTTAATTTTTTTTTAATTTTTCCGGGTTGATTCGAGATAATCCGGATTAACTCGGATCAACCTGTATAACTCAAGACCCGGCTTCTTCTTGGCCAATCAATCCTAACTATGATGCAAACAATGGACGTCCAACCCTAGCAAGTTAAAAATTAACTATATATATATATAAACCCAACTTCCTCCTTGGCTCTTTCCCTGCTCATGTATGTGCTCTTAAGGCACCCTCTACTTACAACATCTCCCACCCTTTACCTTACAAATTCCACACCCCAGCACTTAATTTATCATTCAAAGAATATGATAGGGATAGATCAAGATTACAGTGAGTGATCAATGGTCACACTACTGTTCAAAAATAAGAACAAAAACCCTGGCGGCACTGGTTATTCATACACAAAATATTGGACATATATAGTTATTTTGCGAGCTGAGGACAATATGATTTCCCAGAACGCTCATTGCACAAGGCATGAGCTAATATATCAAATTAAATCCATGAACATAAATTTCTCAAAAGCAAGCAGGCTATAAGTTAGATAACCATGTGCTTTTCAATCTTTCAAAACCCAACTGTATGTTATATAGAAATGCATCAAAATAATATTTTTTATTTTATAAAAATTATTTTTGACATCAGCACATTAAAATAATCTGAAAACATTAAAAAAAAAAAATTTAGCAAGAAAAAAAATAAAATTTAAGAGAATGCAGTTTCAATCGCGTTCCCAAACAGACTCTCAGCTCCCTACCTAGCAAAAACACAATTTATAAAAACAAAAACAATAGTTGAAGCTAATATTTCATATAATCACATAAAAAAAAGCAAACAGCACCCAATAGAATCACCTAATTTTTATAGTGGATAAATTTATAATTAAAAAAATTAATCTCAACATCAAAATAATCTGTTACAATAAAGAATATCAAGTCATTTTCAAATTAATTAAATTACATAGTTAAACATCTAACAAATTAACTCGTTGATGGGCCTTCATCATCAGAACCACGAGTATATTGTCATAGTGCATGATAAACACGGTCATCCTCTTTTACTGCATTGTCCAAACGTTGAGCCTCCTCAACCTCGTCAAGTGAAGAAC
The DNA here is from genome assembly GCF_000002775.5 of Populus trichocarpa. Taxonomy (NCBI): domain Eukaryota; kingdom Viridiplantae; phylum Streptophyta; class Magnoliopsida; order Malpighiales; family Salicaceae; genus Populus; species Populus trichocarpa. The sequence continues at coordinate 11,387,708 of NC_037287.2, read as the reverse complement.
GGTACAATGAGAACCAAGTATTGAAAACACCATGCACAGCATCGTCGGTAGCATCATGAATTGCGGTCGCAGCTCTTCGACCCTCATGTATTAAAAAATTCACCTAATATATTAGAAAAGATTATATTATCGTTTTTAAGATATAAATAAGAATTTTATTACATGCTAAAAAACAATTATCCATATATATCAATCTATTATATCTTGGTGCACGAGACTCATAATTATTCGGATTACGTGCGGCTAACACGAAGTGTCATATGAACGTCTCGTAACATGCTCCTATGTTGGTGTTATGAATTGTCATGTTATGTTCATGTATCAAGGCATAGAAAGATTTAACTCCTTAAACGGATACAGCTCTGTAAATATGTGATCTCTTTTCGCATACCACAAATAACATATTGTGTATAAATCACCAACGAATCATCTTTCTCTTTACCTCGATGATTAGTAGTATGCAAGATATCAAGTGTGTCAACATCATCATGTATGTGTCAACATCATCAGAAAAGAAAATGAAATTATCTTGATTTTAATTGATCTGGTCGCACATATATTACATTCATGATCTATAAGTTGAGCATCTACTGCAAGGTTGTCAAAAACGCATTTTTGACACGACACGGAAAGTATAGTATAAACTCGGATCGTAAAAACAGATCGTAAAATTATAAAATCACAAGAAAAGTTTTTTACATTGAAATAATAAAGAGTGGAATTATAAAACATGGTTCAGCACTTGACAGTATATAATAAAGTGAAGCAATTAAATATGCAAAATATGCAATCCATCATGAGAGGAGCATGCGTCCAAGTTCTTTTTATTGTCAAATCTTAAAACTGAAATTCTCAAACAAAGTGGAAGATTAAGGACAATATCTCAGACAATATTTAAGCTTAAAAACTAAATTTTAATCACAGCTAAACCCGACTTCATCACTTATCTAGGTTCAATTATACTGGTCACTGCCAATTATATAAGTAAAGATTTGTTATTTGCTAACAAAATCTCCCAATAGTTTTAAATTCCAGGATCAAGTTTCTCTTACTGAGCTTTCAAGTGAGCTTCCCTCTCTTCCAAATATGCAAGTTATAATCAAAGTAATTCTAACTCAATGATGGATAACTCAACCTGCAAATAAAAATACAATGTGGTGATTAGGACCATATAAACCTCAAAATAATTGATAAGCATGCTAGAAAAGGTTGTTCCATAAACCTTTTCCTGACCAATGGCGCTAGAACCCATGACAGCCTCTATAGGTTAAACAAATTCAGCATGAATGCAGCACTTCTTAGTTTTCTTCCAGATCAAAAACGACCATTTAAGCTATTCTAAATCAGAAAAAGAAAAAAAAATCAATACAAATTTCACCAGTCATTCTCAACAAAGGATCAAACTCAAGCAATTAAAAGTAATTATCTAATTTGTGGAAATTTTTCCTTTGATTTGCGAAATACGAACCCCTGTTCATCATTCCCAATTCAAGAATCGACAGCAATATTCTAATCAACAAAGGATCAAACTCAAGCAATTAAAAGTAATTATCTATGATTGATTGAACGAACTCAGCATTTCTTCAGTTGTGGTTTGGATTGATTCAGATGCACAGAACATGTGAAGAATAGGAGACATGATCTAACAACAAAAATAAAGCGGGATTGAAAACCAAAATTGAAGAAAAAAACATACTTTGGACTGAAAATCAAACCAAATGCAGTGTGTGGACTGTGGACCATGATCATGAGGTTTACTGGAGGAAGAGGGCAGCAGATTTGGCATGATTTAATTTGCAAACCCAAAAACCCTTCCTTTCTTTCACCTGCAACCAAATTAAACCAAACCAAAAAGAATTGAAATCGAACCAGAATATCAAGGACAGCAACAGCAACAAAAAATCACAAATTAAAACAACACTTACTCTTTCCAGTAGCCGAGCACAGATTTCTGTACTGGGATTCCTATGAGCTAAGATGGTAGAGAGAAGGGCAAGATGTTGGGTCATGCTCTTGCTGTAAGTAACCATTGCTAAGGGGATGATTTTTTGAGAGAAAGAAAGAGAGTGGAGACGTTGCTGGTGTTAGCCTGCTTCTGCTATGGTTGAGTCGAGATTTGAGAATCAGAGAATGTGAGATTTGGGGAGAGGGGAATTTTTGTAAGACGGGATGAAGAGGAGAGGACTGAGAAGAGTCAGTCAATGGGTTTTGTTAATTTTGTCAAACTCGAGTTTATTGAGTTCATCGATTTTAACTGAGTTTGTTAGTTTTGAAGTTTTTTACCCGATTTTATATGGTATATCTATATTAACTCATAAAACCATATAATTTTACGAATCAATTTACAAGTTTGACAACCATAACCTATTATACGTGCAACCATTATTTGTGCGTCAGAGTGGGAATTATTGATCCAGCTATGCTAGTTTAGGAAATAAATTTTCCCACCGTGGGAAAATACTCTATATATTGGACATTGTCTTGTTATGTTATTGGTGTGAATGAATGAATTAATAAGGTCATGTAGCAATTAAACTGTATGTGACTAATAAGGCTTCTTTTTGTTTATACATCACCATTACTCCGTCCATTGCTTGCATGAATATGATTTTATTGAATAAACTAACTATTTTGTTTTAATTATTAAAATTTATGTTCAGACCAGCTTGTGCATATCTCGACTAATGTTACGGTCCTGAAGTTAACAACAATGCAAGTCTCCAGTGACCTTGAAATTTATAAGACTCGAACTGGTGATCTCTAAAGAGTAAATCTAGAGTCTGAACAGTTAAGGTATACCTCTCACGGTTAAGGTATACCTCTCAGGAACCAACCATTCTTAATTGCGTGGCAGGGCATCCTCCTACAGCTAATCAGACAAAAACAGTAAAAATAGCAGATCAAAAACTGATCAAGTGCAGTGTTAGCACAAGATTTGATTATTTGTAAGGAGGGAGGCATTCCAGTCATGTACTCGTGATGAAGTCCAGTGAAGTAGCTTAAAAAAAAAAACCAAGTAACTAGCCCATGGGCGTCAAAAAGTAGCTTCGGTTCCTTTTGTCCACTCTTGTGCGCTGTTTGAATTTCTTGTGGCGGTATTATCATTTATTTTTACATTTTAAAAGTATTTTTAAAATAAAACCATCCTGTTTAATATTAAAATATTTCTTTTAAAAAAACTGTCTTACTTTTAATTTGGCAAACTGATCCAGATGCCTTAATTTTATTTATTTTATTTTTTTTTATTTACGTGGGGTGTCCGGGCCAGCTTACGCGCACCACGACTATTCCCCACGGCCTACTGGACATCCTGCAAGCCCAGGAGCATGTAAGGCACCGCGGGGGTGACAGGCATGCACATAGAGGGTCGAACCCGGGACAGGAGCAGAACAAGTCACACGATTGACCACAGCAGCTAGACCCTCAAGTGCCTTAATTTTAAGTACACAACAAGGAGTTCAGGGACATGTTTTGAATTAGACGTGGACATGGATGAGATGCTTGGATGGTATCAAATATCAGGTCTTGCAATATAACATGGTAAAAGATGGCCTGCAATGTTTTCCTTTCTTTTTCAACACTTGATTTCTTGTTTATTCCATTCCTTTCAGTTTGGCGTAGCAATATGTTTTTATGTGGAAATTGGCAGATGACTCGGTGCTTGCACACCGACTCAGATAGAAACCTGGTGCCACCCTAAAAAGCTCGATTCCAGACATGATGCATTTCCCTCCTCCATCATTCTAGATAAGTTTCCTTGTAGACAATATATTTCTTATGTTGTTTATATCACATGACCATGAAGATGACTTTTTTTCTTCTTTTTTCCCAGGTTCATAGGCAATAAACAAGGCTTCCACAAAGGGCTGTCTATAGCTTTGAGAGCAATGGCCAAGAACAATTGAAGAAGAAACAGTTGGTCATGGGGATTGTCCAAATTAGGCCCACCAAAATAGATAATTTTCATGTGTTCTCATTTTTATCCTCCACTAGCAAGACCTTGCATATGAAATTTAAGTGAACTCCATACTGATGCAGCAAAAAAACAAAATCGACAAATCCCAGCTAAATTCATCACCAAAAAATCTATACTTACAAATTTTCTTGAACTTGCCCAATTTAATCAAGGAAAACTAGTAGCAATAAGCAATTTTCATAAAGCTAAGAAAACTGGGTTCGTGGTTTAAAGAAGCAACACCCGTTTTTCTGAAAAACAATTTTACACCCAGGAAGAGAAAACAAACAAATCAGATGAACGCAAAATACCCATGATATTTTGATAAAAAAAGAAAAAGATAATAAAGGTGATGTAGGGAAGATGATTGTTGAAAAGTTTCAACAAAAGAGAATGAAACACAACTGCCCATCTTCCCAAAGAAATCAATATAGCAGGGAACTCTTTCGGATTCAGAGTGCATTTATTATAGCACAGCGCCGATACACACAATCCCTGCTTACTGCCATGACTCTTTCATTACAGAGAATACTACTACTAATTGATTAGCCCCACAACGTTAACTATTAACCAAAATCAATGAACAAGTTATCAAACTAAGCAAAAACCACAACACAAATCAAACAGAAAGAGTTAAACGAAGGAAGGAGATGTTAAACGGCTTCATACTTTCAGTTCCTTTGGAATTCATCCAAGTGATGGGATATATAAAGGTAGAAGTAGGGTTTCAATGGCCTCCGCGTAATGACTAAGTTGCCCTGGACATTACTAAAGTGTAATAATCTTGGGCCTGGTTGAATTAAACAAAAAATTAGTATAAGGGCCCAATTAAAAACTCTTTTGTTTAGTTTATTAACTAGATTGCTGGCTCCCAGCAAGCCAGCCGATTTAACAAAAAAAAACTATAAAAGACTAAAAAGCAATCACCACACGCTATTAGCGTGTTAAAAAAAAATCACCGCTCGGTAATAGATTCTTCCAATAAGATAGTTTTATTTAATTATGTATTAAAAAAACAATGAAGATAAATATGTTAAATCTTAAAGAAAAAGGGATAACAATGAGGTGCAAAAAAATAATATTTGTCAAAATATAAAAAAATTACAAATTTAAATTCTAAGATAACCAAATATTAAAAAGATAAAAATTGAAAAAACAAATGATAAAATAGAACGCCTCGAGTCAATCTGAAGTAGCATGACAAACTGTTAAACTAGGTTGTGCAACTTGACCAATTTCATGGAAAACAAATTGAAAAAAATAGCAATGATCAATCCCCAACAATACAAATGTAGGAGGATGGAATCGAAAAAAAAACAGTTAATAAAAAGAACCCAAAAAAATAAAATGCGTGCAACTAAAGGCAAGGCTGCAAATCTCACGAGCTGGATCATGTATCGAGATAAACTAATAAAAGGCAAAACAAGAAATGATGAAGTTTGGTTAAAAAAATCAATTTTGAAAGATGAAATTAAAAAAAGATACAAAAAACCCCTAAAAATATCCAAGTAACCGCCCAAACATGTTATCCAAGTTATGAGATCATGATAACCTGATTGAAAAAAAACCAAAGAAAGTCACGAAACTCATTTTTTTTAAAAAAAATAACATTGAATGATGAAATAAAAAAAATAAGTACAAAAAAATATGTCAACTCATGTTAACTTTTTAAAACCTATAACCCGAGTTATTAGACCAAAAACCCCACATTTGAAAAAATCACAAAGCTCAATTCTCAACCAATCAAATGTTGAATGACAAAATTAAAAAAAAAATCAATTATACGAAAGGATCCAAACACACAAAAAAAATAAAGAAATGAGGACCAAATTTAAAATAAATAATAAATGAGAGAAGAACTTACAATTTTGAATTGAAGGTGGAAATTCAAATGAAAAATCAAATTCACAAAGGATAAAAAAACAAAAAATAGCATTTAAAATAATGAGAATCAAAGTTGAAATATCAGTAAATTAGAGGACAGCTCTAAAATTTTAAATGATCAACGTGAATTTTGAGGGGAAGAGAGAGAAAAGAGAAAAGAAAATAAAAAAAAGGTCGGTGCCAACACACCATCACATAATTGACGACACAAGTACTCTATACGGAAAGAGACACCTCGAATCTTCCAATGCTGCTATGAAAATCATTGTTTGGATGTGATGAGATGCCTTTAAAAGATCATAGGCTCCTCCCACTCTCTAAAGTGTGTTGCACGTACCAGCCAACTTTCCCCGTCTATTTATAGCAGTATCATACTTGCCAAACTTTTAATTTTATCATGTTAATACTTAATTGTTTTAAATTATCTGAATTTTATTTTACAAAATCAAACATTAACTAAGCAGAAAAAATTTACATTGATATTTCAAGATATTCTATTAAATTAACAAAAATAAACTACAAAGTTAAATTATAAATAAAATCAATTTAAAATGATCAAATTAAAAAGAAAAAAATTGATGGAGCGGGAAAAAAAACTTACCTTGATCTTGATAGTGGGAAACAACATAAATAAAACTTCATTCTAAAGGCCTTTTTCATCTTTGTTTTTCCTTTTTTTGTTTATAGTCAAATTGAATTAGGGGCAATATGGTCTTTGACAAATGTAAAATATTCTTTAAAAGAAAAAGTGATTGGAAAAAGTATGGAAGTGTCCTCCATTTATATTTCATATCCAAATTGGTTATTATCCTTTTAATTGCTATTTATTTTTTTAGTTGATTTTTTTCTTCAATTCCATCTCTAATCATTGGGTTGCATTTGATTTTTATATCAGATTTGATCCTTATTCTTTTAGTATCTTTAAATCCTTCCTCTAATGGAATTTTATTTCAGTTCCATCCTTCATCATTTGATTTCAAGTTTTTTCATGTCGAATTTGGCCCTTGCTCTTTTTATTGTTGTTTATTTTATTTTGAATCTTTTTTTATGTATTTTATTTTTTATTTCATACCTCGATATTTTTTTTATCAAGTCACGAGTTTCGAAGGTTAATACATGTTAATTTTGGGTTTTTTAGGTCATTTCATAAAATTGACTTTTTTTCATTTTTATCATTTAATAATTGATTTTTGTGGAAATGATATTCGTGCTTTCTTTTTCACTTCACTTTCCTTTCTATAGGATTATCCAAATCCTATGCTCATGTTCATAGTATTGGTAGGTTAACCCTGATTGATTAAAACAAAAATTTATGTTTTAATTATTTTTAGTTTCATGCCTCAACAATTTTTTGTTAGGAATTTTACTTCATTATTTTTTGGGTTTGCTTTTTATGTGATCAATCCACCCTTATGACCACAATCAAGAGTTTTGAAGGTTAACACATATTGATTTTTGTTTTTTTATGTCTTTTTTTAAATTAATATTATTTTCTATTTCATTCTTCAACATTTATTTTTTTAAAATTGGTTTATGAAGTTATCTCAATTATGTGTCAATAGTTATAGAGTTAACAAGTTAATGTAGGCCCCCCCCTCCAAACACACACACACATATATATTTCAGTTTTATCACTCAACATTATGTTGTTTTATAGTTGAGCTTCATAGTTTGATTCATTTCGCTTTTCGTTTATGACTTCTTTTACTTTTTATTGACACAAATCATCATTTTATTAAATTATATATATATATATATATATATATATATTAATTTCTTCATTCAATATTTAATTTTTTTAGAATTGGTCTTCGTGCTTTTTATTTCACTTTTCTTTCTACGAGGTTATCCTAATCATGTGCTTATGGTCGCAGGGTTTGCGCGTGTACATGGGTTGACCCAAATCTTTTTATTTTATTTTAATTATTTAACATTGAATTATTTTAAAGTTGAGTTTTATAATTTGATTTAACTTGTTTTTATTTACAATTTTTTAAACTTTTTATCAATACAAATAGTCATTTCATTGAGTAAAAAATATATTATAAAAATATCTTAATCTTTGTTATATATTGATCGATTTAATTAATTAATTTTATTTATATATATATATATATATACACAGTTGAAAAATCTGTATATTTATTTTTATTTTTTTAAAAAATAACGTACTCACAGCGAGACTCGGGTACAAATCTAGTAGATGTTAAAACGAACTCTACCCAGTCTGACTTGGATCAATAATTGCACACGACACCGTTTTCTGCACTGCCCCAGCAATACGAGTTCAAAAGGAGCTGTCTGAACCGTTTCTTTGTAAAAACAGGTGATGCCCGCCTTTTGTTTCAAAACCCTGAAGATCTCTCTTTCAAAAATTTCACTCAAACTTCGATTTTTTTCACCCCATGTTCGGTTCCTTAAGTCCCAATCAGAAGTTTCCAAAACCCATTACTCTAAACTCACATTAGATGACTCTCAACTTCTCTGCATGCTCTCTCAACAAAAACTCCAACAAGCACGCAACCTACTTGACAAGTTTCCCGAGAGAAGCCGCCATAGCCGAATTGCTCACTGGACTTCTTTGCTTACAAAATACTCAAGAATTGGCTTCATTGACGAATCCAGAGTTCTTTTTGATATCATGCCTGAGAGAAATATTGTTAGTTACAACGTGATGCTGTCAGGGTATTTGCAGTGTGGGAGGCTGAGTGAGGCAAGGGGGTTGTTTGAAGAGATGCCAGAGAGGAATGTTGTTTCATGGACTTCGATGCTTTGTGGGTTAGCTGATGCAGGAAGGATTTGTGAGGCAAGGGAATTGTTTAAGGAGATGCCAGAGAGGAATGTTGTTTCGTGGAATGCAATGGTTGCTGGGTTGATTAAGAATGAGGATTTGGAGGAAGCAAGGCGGGTTTTTGATGAGATTCCAGAGAAGAATGTGGTTTCTTGGAATGCTATGATTAAGGGGTTTGCAGAGAATGGTAAAATGGAGGAAGCCAGGGTTTTGTTTGAGGAGATGGAGGATAGGAATGTGATAACCTGGACTACTATGATAGCAGGTTATTGCAGGATAGGTGATGTTCGGGAGGCTTATTGTTTTTTTTGTAGAATTCCTGAGAGAAATGTTGTATCTTGGACAGCCATGATTAGTGGGTTCACTTGGAATGGTTACTATGGAGAAGCATTATTGCTTTTTCTTGAGATGAAGAGGAGGTCCAATATAGCACCAAATGGAGAGACCTTCATTTCACTTGCTTATGCTTGTGCTGGTATGAGGTTTCATCATCTTGGCAAGCAGTTACATGCTCAACTGATAATTAATGGGTTGGAATATGAGGATTATGATGGCAGGATAGCCAAGAGCCTTATTCACATGTACTCTTTATTTGGTGCCATGGATTATGCACACTATGTCTTTAACAAGAACTTAAATAGTCATGCTGTTCAGTCTTGTAATCATATGATTAATGGTTATACTCGGATTGGACAAGTGGAAAAGGCTCGAGAATTGTTTGATACTATACCTGCTCGGGACAACATCACATGGACTTCAATGATTGTTGGGTATTTTGATATTGGAAATGTTTCTGAGGCTTGCTATCTATTCGAAAACATGCCTGATAAGGATTCGGTTGCATGGACATCAATGATTTCAGGGCTTGTCCAAAATGAGCTTTTCCTTAAGGCAACCTCTTTCCTCTTGCGAATGCTGGCTCATGGTGCTCCACCATTAAGTTCTACTTATGCTATTCTTTTTGGAGCAGCAGGTGCAATTGCTCATCTTGATTTTGGGAGGCAGTTGCATAACATGCTGATGAAAACACTATCAGACTGTGACTTGATTCTTAGTAATTCTCTGATCTCAATGTATGCGAAATGTGGGGAGATACATGATGCATATAGCATATTCACAAACATGATTTATCGAGACTTAATTTCTTGGAATACCATGATTATGGGATTAGCACATCATGCTCTGGCAAATGAAACACTGAAAGTTTTTGAAACCATGCTCCAATCCGGGACTCGCCCAAATTCAGTTACATTTTTGGGAATCCTGTCAGCATGTAGCCATGCTGGGTTAGTTAGTCAAGGATGTAAATTATTTAAAGCAATGAGAGACGTTTATGCAATTCAACCAGGTTTGGAGCATTACATTTCTATGATCAATCTCTTGGGAAGAGCAGGGAAAGTAAGAGAAGCAGAAGAGCTCATATTGGGACTGCCTTTCGAAACAAATCATGCTATCTGGGGGGCATTGCTTGGTGTATGTGGGGTTGCTGAGAAAAACGCTGACATTGCTCAACATGCTGCCAGGCGACTCCTTGAGTTGGATCCTTTGAATGCACCAGCTCATGTTGCACTCTGCAACATATATGCAGCCTGTGGCAAGCATATTGAGGAGCAAAAATTAAGGAAGGAGATGGGTTTGAAGGGTGTGAGGAAGGTCCCTGGATGCAGTTGGATAGTGCTAAATGGAAATGTTTGTGTCTTTCTATCAGGAGATAAGCTAGATCCTGAAGCAGATGAAATGCTATTATTCTTATTTGAGTCTGGTGATGGATGATAGTAGAAGTTATGGGATTTTCAGAGTTCTGATTGCATGGACACTGCAATTTTGCTAACTGTTCAGATTTGATATGTGGCACCACCTTGATGATATCTATGAGGTCTGATTCAGATAATCCTTTGGTTGGGAATTATTGGATGCAATCTGGAGTGGCTAAACTTTTTTCTCCAACAAACTTACTTTTTCCTTCAATGCTCCGCCATTGTTTCCTATATATATTGAAAACTTTGATCACTGAAGGAAACCACCTTCGTTTCCTCTACATAGTTTTTATATGTATATTCAGGGGGCAATATCCATTTGTTCATTGTATCATCGTACAAATTCTTGTAATAGCACAACACTGCTTACAACCTGAATGTTACTTGTCGTTCCATGTAAATAAGCCCAGCTTGGATCTCAAACTAGTTGGACCATCCAAGTGTATCCTCTTCCTATGTTAAATTTGTTTCGGGTCAAAAATTTCTATACAACAGCTGAGGGATAAAGTTTGCTCGGCCCTTTTATACTGACCTTGTTGATATGGTCGGTCTCCCCTATTATCCTTTTTTTTTGCAAGGTTCTTTCTCACTTTAATTTACTATTATGAGCTTCAATGTTCAAAATTGCTTTTTGAGATGGCACGTGTTGGTTTTGATGGGTGACTTACAAAATCTTCAACGTTCAAAACTATTGTCAGTGGAGGAGCATCAACCGTGACAACACTACCGGAGCTTTCATTTCCGTTGAAATCCACAATCCATATTCACTATGTTCAGCGGAATATTCAAGCGGGTATGGATATTTGACCTTGAGTGGGAAAATTATACCTTCATTGTTAAAAGTATATTTGAAAGCGTTATAACAATTATTTTTTAAAATATTTTTTTATTTAAAAATATATTTAATTTTTTTTTTTAAAAAAATTATTTTAGATATTAACACATTAAAATGATTTGAAAATATAAAAAAATATTAATTTAAAATAAAAAATAAATAAAATAAAATTAAAATTTTACAAAACATTTTTGAAATACAAAAACAAATGAGATTACAAGTCCTCCAATTTAGTCTCAACCCATTTAATAATATCTCAAATTCCTACATTCTTAGGATCCGAAAGCTTCGACATTTCCATCAGGAATAGAAGCGTTGGCAGATTTTGTGCATGGAAAAGGGTCTCCGATGCTGGGTATGATCTAATTATACGTGAAAAATTAATATTTCATGTTTTACAAGTGCATGGAATTGATATGAATATGTTTATTAATTAGATATCAAGTATGATCAGTTACCCTTCAATCATAAAGATGCTATAAAATTAATCTTCAAACTTTTTATTTTATTTTACTGAATTTGGCTTGTGAATTTCGTAGTTGGCTTGCTAGATTTTTTGTTGTTGAATTGTTGATATTCTTCCTGAATTCAAATTAAACTTAATGAATTATTTTTTGTCTGAATTTGTTCATTAGTTTATAACCTACAGTGGACAACTGTTTAGTGTTTTTTGCTTAGGTTTGAATAAGAAGACTTGGTGGGTTGCAAAGGGAATTTTAAAATATAATTCAATTTGGTTTGGTATTGGATATTTGTTACAAAAGCCTAAGCCTAATAAAAAATTGTTTAAGCCCACTTTAAAATAGACTTTTTAAAAACCCAATACACAAGCCCATTTAAATAACATTTTCAAAGAAAAAACGACGCGGGCTGGACCGAACTGGTTTTTAATTCAATCTGAGTTAAATTTTGAAGAAATAATTTTTTTTGTTTTGTTACATTTTTTTATCTAAACCAAATCAAAATTGACGGTGACTCGTAAAATCGTATGATTTTACGAGTTAATATATATCTAAACGTGTAAAATTAAACTAAAAACTTGAAAATCAATAAAATCGATCAAACTCGGTAAATTCCCATTGATTTTATGAGTTTAAAAAAAATATAAAATTGTGAAATCTAATAATCTATATCTTAGCATTTTCATTGTTTTAAATTCATATCTTGCAAAACTTGTGCAATCTTATAATGGTTTGATTTTGACTATAATTATTATAATTTTTTAAATGATATAAATTATTTGTGGATTTCATTTCCGTAAAATGAAAATATGTATTCATTCTTAACAGTTTCTTATGTAAACTATTAACATATCAATTGACAATTTTCTCTATTTTAGTTGATAAATATATAGAATAAAAGTTGTAAATTGACATATTTGACTCTTAAAGTAATTAATATTAAATAACCTATCAAAATTTAAAGGGATTCATTTCTTATAAATAACATAATAAATGAGTCGATTTGTTTAAAAAGTAGAGAAATTAATATAAAAAAATAAAAATATTTGATTTTTTTTAATTTTTAATTTTTGATTTAACTGTATTATATTATTAGTTATTACTTTATTAGAATTGTTAATATAAAATTAGTTAAAATATTTAATTTATAATTTTATGATTTAAGTTTATGATCTGAGTTTATATTATACATTCTGTGTCGTGTAAAAAAACCTTCTTTGACAACTTACCACATACCTAGCCTCTCTTTCTCTCGGTCTGAAACACAAAACAACCCCAAATCAAACGCAACTGAAGTTCTGCCGAGACCCACAAGCTGCCACCTCCTCCACGGGATCAATAGCCACCACCAGCAACATTTATTCTTAAAGGAAGGGACGAAAGCTAGTATACTAATAAGGTTTCAGTCTTTTTCAATACCCTCTAGATTGAAAATCTTACTTTTTTTTGCTTGTTTTGTTGAGATTCAATGCGGGCTTCTCTTAATTAAGTCTAATATACATGATTTTGTGTGTGTATATAATGGGTATTTCATTTTGCCCTCGTTTGCTAGGATTTTGACTAGGGTATCTCTTTGTTTTTTCTGAATTTGGGAGCGTTTTGTGTATACTGGTTTGTTGCTGTACGTAGGGTTAATAGGTTTTTTAATTCTCTAATGGGATAGTTGCATTCTGATAAAAAATCAATCTGGGTGTTTTAGTTTCGACCTTGTTTTGTCAAATTCTCCCCCTTGTACATGGAGAGGGAATGGCAGTTCATGCCGTTACAAAGATCAGAGGGGCTAAAGAAGCAATGGTAGTTCTTGACATTAAGTTGCATGTCCTCTGATTCCTCTTGTAACTTGCCAAAAAGAATCTGGTCCCTTGCTTCAATATGCAGTCTCTACGAGGCATTAGCATTAGCTTCATTAGGATTTGGAGGCACACGCTTCATAATTCAACCTATGGAAGGAAGATCAGTTGGATAAGCCAAAAGGGCAAGGAACTTTCTTTAGTTGGTGTTTCTTCATTCTGTACCTTGCCGGTGCCATAATCTTCATGGCTATAATCTACATCCATCACAATCCAAAAATCTGTAGGCTCTAAAACAACCAGTTAGAATCAAAACCATCCCCTTCCCAAATTAAAATTCAAAATCCTTGCTGGTGTTTGGCTCCTACGAAACTTGGTCAGAGAAATTCTTTCAACTCTCCTCACAATTCATCAAACTCTGAATTTTCCATTGCCTTTTATTTTCTATCCCCCCCTCCCCTCTCTCCATCTCTTGGTTTCTCATTTATTGTTCTTCGAAGCTTCTCTTCCTCTTTAATCTCCTTGCTAAAATAAAAACTATCGATTTTCAATTTCAACCACAACACTCTCCCAACCTGTTTAATTTATTCTACTTGCCATTGGTGACTGATTGATGCCTCCACCAGACTTCTCCTCTGGCTGCTGGAAATACTCCTTCACTGGTCCAATTTTACTCTCTATCTTTGATTCTATTAATTATTGAAGTTTGAATTGCTTATCTCTAAGTTTATGATTATCTATTTTAAAAATAAAAATTACTTGTTTTTTTTTTGTATTAATTGTTTTCTCTGGTCGATTATTGTTTACTTATTTGTGGTATGTAGTAAGATGTTTTAAATGTCATACCAGGAAAGATAATTATATTAAATTATGGCGTCTTCGACTATGGGATCCAAGTCATTGAAAGAATATTTGAAAAAATATGGAAGTGACAATCAAGAAGAAGAGAAGAAAGTGAAAAAGAAGAAGAAGAAAGTTAAACCGAATGCCTCTGGTGTTTTAGTTGTGGATGAAGACCCTGTTTGGCAAAAGCCAGTGAAGCTTGAAGAGGAGGAAAATGATTCAGCTGGTAAAAAAAGAATCATATATTACTAAACATTATTTTATTTGAGAGTTTGAAGTTTGCTTTGATAATGTTTTGTGTGTTATGATTGTGTAGATGACGAGAATCCTCAAGTTGATGAAGACATAGAAGTTAAACGAATGAAGAGGCTGGAGCTAATTAGAGCTCGACGTGCTTACAATGCAATTGCTGAGGATGGAAGTGGTTGGGTTATATTACCTCCTAACCATGCCAATTCTGCTGATCCTTACCCTGATATGTCCCCTCTTCATAAAAGGAAGGTTCGGAATGACACACCCTCACCTGAGCATGAAGGGAAGCCTTTGCATAATGGTGGAGATGATGCAGATTTGTCTCCTCCACGGCAACAACAGAGACAGCACCATAGTCCATCACCTGCTCCTGATACAAATTTGAATTCAGATCTGTCGCCACCCCGTAATAGAAGGTATCGAAATGATACACCATCTCCTGAGCCGCGGTTGAAGCCTTCAAGAGAAGCTAGTGATTTGTCACCACCACGAAGGCAGCAAAAACACCATCATTCTCCATCACCCAAGCCCTATACAAAGTCTAAACACACCAGTGTTCTGAATTCTGATTTGTCACCACCACGAAGACGGAGGACTGATACTGAATCACCTAAATTGAAGCCTTTGAAAGAAGATACTGATTTGTCTCCTCCAAGACAACAGCGGCGACGACACTATACTCCATCACCAAAACCCGAGCCAGATCTTTCACCCCCAAGGAAAAGAAAGAAGGATGTTGGGAGATCAGGATTGCCTGATAATTCTCATTTATCACTACAGCTTTCAACTCAGAGTGGTAATTCACGTGCATCCATGGCTCAAGACATTTCTCCACCAAGGAAAAACAGGAAAGAATCATCTGATCCAGTTTCTTCAAAGGAACCGCCAAAAACTGGTCTGATCACTGGTCGTGATATGCGGGAAGAAATTAAAACTAAGAAGGAAGCGTCATTGTTGTAAGTTCTAATGATTATTTAAAGTGCTCTGACCTCTTTGCTCATTTCATGCGCTGACTTTGTCTATTTTCTGGTTAATTAAGTAGTTTTTTGCTTTCTGTCTGTACAATGTATGTTCACATATTCGTTTCAACTGTGAGTTATTTTAAATGCAAACCTCCATTGATTAGTGTTAGCTCTCTGGCTCACACTAACCACATGGATTTTTTTCACATGATTGTGGCAGCTACTGTTTGTTACATCATAGAATGAACTATGGGGTAAAGATGTTCTAAAATGGGAAAGATTGTACTTGTTAAGAAACATTTTCTTTGTGGTTTTCTAGTATGTGGGATTAGTGTAGTAGAAATTTCATATATCATGTTAGAGGTGGTTGGTTGTGGTAGTGAGTTTTTTGCACTCCAAATGTGTAAAAAAAAAAAAAATACTCCATCAGTTTCAATTGTTTGGTGTAAAACCAATCAAGTCTTGCAATATTTGACACTCTATCCAAACACAAGTCAAAACACATTTGAAGTTCAAGTTTTGTGAACCTCATTTTATGGTGAAGTAATCGCCCCATTATTTTTGTGCTTGCAACTTCGAAAATGTTAGGAAGGGACTTGTGGTGTAAGTTGCTACAGGGGACTGCTAATGCTCATGGTCAGATAATTAAACACCAGTTATAGACTTCTCTGTATCATTTGCTGAGAGTTCAATATGTCTGTGTACTGGTGTTTCATGAAGTCTCTGAGTTTTTGTGATAGGGTCATATAGTTATTTAACTAACTTTGAGATATGAGTGATATTTCCAGCATTCAGCTCACAAATACATTGAAGCAGCAAGAAAAAAAATCAACAGTAATGGCTGGAACACTCGAATGCTCCTTTGTCTTGGAAAAGGAATAGTGCTCCTTTCCTTCTATAATTCTCCCTTATTTCACCATTAAATTGTACCCATGAATTTCTTATTACATTTTTTGTCTTCTATTTATTGATTTTAATTTAAACTAGGACATTTTGGTGGTCCTTGATGAATATCATGGTGTAGGGAAGCTTCATTCTATGCTCTGATTTCATTTAGCCAATGCCCAATCCTTTCAGATTGAATTACTTCTATAATTTGACATTTTTACTTACAATAACATGGAGAAGTGAAGGAACTGGTGTTATGCTATGGTTTGGTGGTTTAATGAATCCAACTTTCTTGATGCAATTTATTCATTCCCTTTTGCAGGTTTGACAAGATGGATCCTTCTATAAGTGGACGGGGTGTTGAACCTGTATACCGTGATAAGAAAACAGGCTAGTGAACCCTACGAGATGTTGATGCCATATATGTTTCATGTTTGACAACTAATCTTTTAATTGTAAACCTAAGATTAAAGTTTATGATCATATGCTAACAAAGATGACATTGTAGTCTAAGGAAAAGTGTCCTAAGTCCTTAGTGCTTGTATTAGTCCTTAATCTGTTGCTGATCTAGTTTATTTACGTTTTCCTGCTTTATTAAGTTGATATTATTTATTTTGGGTGGGTTTTTTTTTTTTTTTTTTTTTTTTTTGGGGGGGGGGGGGCTTGTTGAACAAGCTAAACTAAATTGCGGCATTTTTTTATGTTTTTTCTTTGTGATACATATTCTTCTAGCCTTTCCCAGCCAATCAATTCATGAAAATCTGCCTTGGAACTTTAGCAACTGTAGTTTCTAACTTATAACAAATAATAATCGTACTATTATATACGAACCCCAATCCCTGTCCTCAAAATTGTAAATTTAACTCTGATTAAACTTTATTCCAACAAAAAGCTCATGAAGGCAGAGCCATCTGCCAAAACCAGTCCTACTTGAACATGCTTTTAACCATGCTTTACTAATTAATACTGCAGGAGAGCGCATATCAAAGGATGATTACTTGAAATCAAAACAAAAAGTAGAGGAAAAACCCAAGGTACTATTTTAACTTGTATTTATGAACGTTCATTTTTGAATGGTCTTATATGTCATAATTTGATGAAATTGTTACTATAGTTGTTTCCATGGTTGTGGATTCACTATGACTTGAATCTGATTGGTATTATCTTGGAAGCTATATGATGTTTTGGGTTAAAAGAGCGCACCCTGTTGACATTAGTTAAAGTTGTTTTCAAAGTTCTTTATACACATGGAAGGATTTTTATTTTGCAAGGATTGAGGTTTCACGGTTTGACAGTTCTTTAATGGCTCTTTATCTCTCCTCGTGTGTGGGTTTGCATGCACATAATTACCAGAAACATCAAACATTTGGTTTGTGGATTGCATAGATGGCAGGCTTAGTTGGTAAGTTAATTTGAAACCTACTTTGGTTTGGACACATATTTGGTTGTTTAGAGCAATAATATTATGATGCCATAAACAAACCTAATATTTGTCCTCGAGGCAGTCATATCATGAAGCCTCCAATAGATTTGCTTCACTTTGACATCATAATATTCTTGCCGAACACAAACCAAATAGGTGTTATAAGCACACAACAATCCAAACTAATTTACCAACCCAAAGTACAGAGAGATTCCACAGATTCGTCCAAGTGTGTGCCCCTACACCGCAATGTGAATGTTCCTTGGAACTATTTTTGGACCATTCTGTATCAATTTCGTTCTTTTTGTGTGTTGTTTTATTTTATCCTTTGTCATGCACGGAGCATGAGTTTTACTTCTTTGCTGCATTATTTAATCAGGAAAAGAAGTTAGAGTGGGGAAAGGGCTTGGCTCAAAAGCGGGAAGTTGAAACTAGGCTGGAGGAGTTAGAGCTTGAGAAGGACAAGCCATTTGCACGGACTAGGTAAGACTAAACATACCAAACAATGCCTTAGTGCTAGTCTTTGCATTGAAAGTGTCATAATTGCATGTTTCTGTCAGACCAGTGGAATATCTCCTTCTCTCTTTTTTTATTTTTCAGTTCTTTTTTGGACTCTGCAAGTCAAATTTTTCACCATGTCATACTATTCCTTTGCTAAAGTCCAGATGATAATTTTGCTTGTTGCAAACTAAAGTAGTCATAGATTAACTATTGGACACTTTTGCTATTGTCATCATTGTTGGTGGCGTGTATTGAATTTCAGCTTCCTGTAAAAAATAACAAAAAAAAAACCTTCTACTGGATTTGCTAAACCCATCATCCTGCACAACAAAGATTGATAGTTTGGTATGACAATAGAAACTGGATGCGAATAGGAAGCTGGAGACGCTACCCATTTTCAATATCCATTTTTTCTAATTTTCATCCAAGGCTACCTGGTTAATATGCCAGTTTAGTGATGACAATGTTTGTATGAAAAAATAAGCAATGTAATTGTTCTGAAACTGAAATTTTGGATTTAATGTTTCTTAAAACTATATTAGCGTATTGATGAATAAGATGCTTGATGAATGCTTCCTATTTATAACTTTTATTTAACAGCATTGTGGACTATTTTACCCTTCTTCCGCTTGTTGAAGGATTACATAATTTTTTAGGCTCTTTTTTAACTTTATAATATTGTTGTTTTTTTATGAGAAAAGATTTTGGGTTATTTGTCAAATCTTCTTTTAGATCCACAGAAAGATGGGAAAATAAATGAAATCCCATGATCAATAAATTCCTGAAAATATATTTGTTTTTCACCCACCTTGTATTATAGAAATTTGTTGATGCATGTTGTTATGTTCACAGGGATGATCCGGAACTTGACAAAATGCTGATGGAAAGAGTAAGATGGGGCGATCCTATGGCACATTTGGTCAAGGTGATTAGTTGACTGATTAAGTTGGCTTAGATTTTACATAGTTTGATGCTTAGTTTTTTATGCATCTGAAAATACAAATGATATGCTGTTTGACGTTGATACTTAAATACTGAGTTGGACATTATTTTGACATGTTACAGAAAAAGCATTCTGAACTGGATCTTGCAGACCTAGGGGATAGCGAGAAGATGAAGGAATCAGGATTTATAATTCCCCAGGACATACCTAGTCACAGCTGGATAAAACGAGGATTAGATGCTGCTCC
Source organism: Populus trichocarpa (assembly GCF_000002775.5). NCBI lineage: Eukaryota > Viridiplantae > Streptophyta > Magnoliopsida > Malpighiales > Salicaceae > Populus > Populus trichocarpa. The sequence continues at coordinate 11,368,176 of NC_037287.2, read as the reverse complement.
AAATCGATATGGTATAAGACCAGGAAGACATTGGGATGGGGTGGATCGAAGTAATGGTAAGTTATATTTGAACTGATTGCTTTCTCTTTCTGCTAACCAGAAAGAAAAATCTTTTACGAGCCAGTCCTCCTTCTCTGCTTCTTTCAATTGTTTTTAGATCCATCATCCATGCTAAACTATGGTAAGTTACCAGTGTGGGGAGTAATTAGGTGGTAACATGTTCCATAACATGTGTTTGCTAGAGTTTCATATCCAACACTCAATGGGACTGAGAGCCCATCTTTTCAATCACTTCCAGTTTTTATTTATCTGTTTTTCCTTTTGTGTACATTCCGTCTAAGTCCTATGTGGAGGATTTATTCTTCCTGTCACGAAGCTGGCTTTCTACGTGCTTAAGATAATACAATTTTCTTGCGCCAAAAAAATGTGAGGCTCCTGGCCCACCTAGCAGTAGGTATCATTTTGGGTTATAATGTGTTTAGCTAGTCCTGGAGAGAATTCAGTGTGTGTAGAAACTGATAATTTTGATGTCTGTGTTGTAGGATATGAGAAACAACTTGTCAAACGGGTGAATGAGAAACAAGCTACAGAGAGGGAAGCCTATCTTTGGTCTGTGTCTGATATGTAACTGCAAGTGTGTGAACTGGAGTGAGATGGTAATTTATTCCTTTAGACCTTGGCGGCCACTGTCACAAATTAAGCATGAATTTTACAAATTAACTTCTGTTTCTTCTCTCCAATCCCACTATTAGCCTGTTTTTTCTTTTTTGTGTGAGCATATGGTGCTCTCTTGGAGTACATTTGTAGCTCCGATTGATTAGATTTGTCAAAACAAAGAATCTTTCAAAAATCAAAACCTGTTCCGGATTTAATCGCCCATCCAGTGTAAACTGATGAAATTCCTTGTATATTTTTTTAATAATCTCTAATTATTGTTTGAAGTTCGACAATAATACAAGAGTAAAATAGATTTTCTTATAATTTATCGTCTTGTTTATCAAACATCATATAAAGAGTTATTGTATCTTATACATCATTTCTAAATACAATTTTGTTTCTCTTGTTCTTCTGCATGGTCTTTTTTTTTTTTCATGACACTAATTAAACACTACCTTACAAATGGAAACCAACTATATGTTACGAGTTTAACTATTATGTTGCCTGTGCCTTTCTCTAATATCTTCTCCGAGTTCAAAATGTAATGGATCTTTCTGGTTAAATCCTGCGGAGAAATTATGTCTGATATTTGCAGTGTATTCGATTTTCAACAAATGATGCAAGGAGATCAACCAACCACCATCTTTTTGCAGTATCTATGTGAAGGTTCGTGTTCTCTAATCTCAAGAGTTTGAAAAGCGCGAGGGTGCTTTCCATCTCTGTCCACACTCGGAAAGATAAAGCATGTTGTGTTTGGTGGTCATGAACTGAGTTGTAGTTGAATTAGGTCCTCAGACCTTCAGCAGTGCTCAGCGTTCAGTGATCAATTGTGGCTTTGACGCAGGGGCGCTGCATAAGGGCGGGAGGAGCCCACGACCCGTCCTCCCGAAGTTTATTCTGATCCCCATAATTATGTAAATTATTCAATTATATCCCATAAATTTTTAAAATAGCCCCTTAAATTTTTATATAATGAGACTAGTTTACTAGCCGCTCTACAATGCGGGGTTGAACTAAAAAAAAATATGTAAAAAACATCTAGGCTTCCAAGAACTCTTTTGTATTGTTATTTAATCTGCTTTAACAAGTTAATATTGAAACCTTCCAAGACATGAATTTTTGTTTAGTTTGAGTTTTAATTTAAACTATGAGAGTTAAGGCATGATTATTTGTTTAGTTTAAGTTGTAATTTAAACTATATGGGAGTTGTCCAGAAATGATTTTGGCCAGAGATTAATGTTTTTTTTTTAAAAAAATTATTTTTTACTGAATTATATAATAAAAAAATAGATGCTTGCAAAATCAAGTATAAAAAAAATGACAAGATTGAAAAAAAAAAAAAAGACTATAAGATGTTGATATAAGACATGAAAAAAATATTTTTAAAGTAAAACTCCTATTTTCGTATTAATTTATCTTTTTATACTAAAACATATCTTTTAATAGCATATTTTATAAAACAAAAATTTATTATCTTAATAACTCTATTGAAAATAAATAAATAAATAATATTAAACTCAATTCTTAATTAATTTAATACCCAGGTAAACCTATCAAACCTTAGTCATGAGACCAGGATAACTTCATAAAAAACAAATCAAAACAAATTATAAAGCTCAATTCTTAATCAATCCAATGTTACATGATAAAATTTTTTAAAAAATCAATAAAAAAAAAACATAAAAAACCACTCAAATCAACCGATCAAACCTTTAACTCAGGTTATGAGAGCAGGATAACTTTAAAAAATAAATAAAATAAATTATGAAACTAAGTTTTCAATTAACCCAATATTAAAGGATGCAATTGAAAAAAAAATCAATAAATAAAAGGAAAAAAATTAAGTCAACCAGCCTGACCTACGACATGGGTCATAAAACTATGATAACCATATAGAAAGAAAATAATAAAAAATATGAAGCTCAATTCCCGGTCAACCTAATATTGAAGGATTAAATTTTAAAAAAAATAACTTGAGTCAACTTGGGTTAACCTGCCAAACTTTGGTAAGGAGAATAAGATAATTTCATATAAAATAAATAAACAAAACTTATAAAATTCAATAACCAACAAACCCAATGTTGGGTGGTGAAATTGAAAAAAAAAAACTAAGCTTGAAAAAAAAAAGATCCTAAAAAATTTTAAGGGCCAAAGTGAAAAATACCTTGCTCTTTTACTATTCATTACTACAAGAAAATGCCAAGACCTTGTAGTATATAACAACAACAACTATGATATTGAAAAATAAAATAACAAAAAAACTAAATCAGAAAGCAAAAACATTTTAGCTCTCTCATATTTTTCTATTAACCACTATAGTGTAATGACTTTTTTTGTCCCTCACAAGAAAAATTGATTGCCTTTAAACCAGGGGTATTTTTATTTTTTTGTATGGTTCCTTAGTCATTATGAATTTATTTGGGGTGTTTTTGTTTATTCAATATATTTATGAATAGTAAAAGAACTAAAATACCATTGGAATAATAATAATAAAAAACTAACACTGTAAGGCAGAGGTGTTGCTATCTTTTTTTAGAATATAGACTACGTATATGACCTTAGGGACAAAAAAAATAAGCCATTGAAATAGGGTATTGATGTCATTTTATCTTGGTTTTTTTTTTGTTTTTGTAATTATTGGTTTTGTTGAGGTAGTAACGTAATTTACCATTTAATTTATAATTTTTAAATGATAAAAGTTGCTAGAGCGTGCTAGCTCGTGGGAGATGCCACGCACTTTGGGTGACGTGTGCGGCATCTCCCGGTGGTGGAACGTCTCTTCTGATTCTTCTTCATATTCTCTTTTTTTATTGGTGGAACATGGCATCTAAAGATAGTCGGTTTGTTGTCAGCGACCTTTTCTTTTTTTACTCTTAATTTCTCTTTTCTACCCTAGAAAATCAACTCCGATCCTTATTATTGTTGGTGTTTCGGATTTAGTCTTTTTAGTTTTGATTTTTTATCTGTCTTTTTTTTTGTTTTCAATTTAATTATTCAATTCTAATTTGTATATGTAATGTTTTTCAATTTGATCTTTCTACTTTTGATTCTTTTTTTTTTCTTTACTCTTTTTGTCAAAGTTTTTATGGTTTTCAATTTTATCCCTCATATCAGGTTTTTTATTTTTTTTTCAATAAGAATAATACTAATTTCAATTTGGTCCCTTTTCTTATGATTTCGTATTTTTTTTCCTTTGTTCTTTTTTCAAAGTTTTTATGGTCTTTAATTTTATCTTTCAAATCAATTTTTTTTTATCTCAACAACAACAACAACAACAAATCATTCTAAATTATAATTTAGAATAATAAATTCTAAGAAATTCTAAAATATATTTTTAATAAATTCTAAATGAATATAAATTTAGATTTTGTTCAAATAAAATAAAATAAAATAAATCAAACATATAAAAATATTATATAAATTATATGTATTAGATGTAGTCTATTAATCGAATACAATAGGAATATATAAGATAGGTAATATGAATATAATAGGAATGGTCCTCAAAAGAATATATGGTGACCAGCGTAGCTATTTATGAATAGGATCCAGATAGTGTGTGTCAATACCAAGACAAAAAAATATGCATATAGTCGAATAATAAATTTTTTTTTATCAAGGAGAAGACACAATAATAGTAGTAGTGGTGGTGTTGATTATAATAACAATGATGGTGGTGATAATGCTAATAATAATGGTAATGATAACAATAATAATGGCAATACTAATAATAATATGAGCAATAGTAGTATTGATGATACAAATACTAGTAATAATAATGATAATAATAATGAAACTGATAAAAAAAAATTTAAAAAGGAATGGTTTTTTCTTGTAGCTATAAAGACAATCCTCTATTCACTACAATAATCAAGTGACGTCTATGATCTTTCAAAAAAAAAAAGACTTGCCTTGGAGTTAAGGATGTTTTTGTATTTTCACACAACTTATTAGTTATTATAGATTTGATTGAGGATATTTTCATCTATTTAATATTTTTAATTATAATAAAATAACAAAAATACTCCCGAAGATAAAAGAATCAACACAACACAATAGGGTAGGTGTATTTCAATATTTTTCATATTTTTTAATAAACAATCAAATTACACATGCGTCTTTGAATACAAGAAACATAAGTAATTGGGGTAAGGGGTATTAGAATCTTTTAGCCTCGATTTTTTGTTTTGTTAATTATAGGTTTGATCGATGATGATAATGTAATTTACCATTTAAATAATATTCTTAAATCTGAAAAAACTTTTGGCATGTTGGGGTTGCCATGCACTTTGAAGTTTGAACGACGTATGTTGCGGCTCTCGGTAGTTAAAAATAGGTTTTTATCGTATAATTTTATTTTATTTTATCTTCTTTTTCCATCACGGATGACTGTATTATTAAAAAATAAAGAATGTTGTCTTAACTGTAATATATTTTGTCATCATTTTTTGTTTATTTTTTAAACCCCATTTCAATACTTAAATATTTTTTTATATAAAAATATAATCCAGCCACAAGATAAAACATGAGCACCAAGTCTAATTTATTATAAAAGCGAAGTTAGATCATACCTCTCTCTTGAAATAAGAGAATAGTAATGCTAATAAAGTAAAAGTTCATTGAAAAAAAGTGTAGTCTTAATAACGGCTAAGAGGAGTTTTCACTCCTTGACCATTGATTCATCATGATTTTTCATCTCAAACCAAATTGTAAAAACTTAAATTTCTCATGATTTTCTTTACTACCACACAAACAAATAGACTGTCTTGCATCGAATCGGTGAAGGAAACCATAAGGAAAAAAAAATGAAAATGAAAACACAAAACCAAAACACCAAAAACTCTCATGAAAAAGAAGAAGAAAAGAATCTCTTTATTGCTACTGCACATCTAGACCTACATGGCCACACCCCAAGCATAGACGCTAATATGCAGTCGAGACTTGGGACTCCCCACCCGACCCATACCTCAGAGCCCTTTCCCTTCCCGCCATAATACAAAGAAAATGACTATAAACCACAAATACTACAAACACTCCCTTTCTTTGAACAAATTCCTCAAATCCAAGAAAAACCTCTCTAAAACCCCTCCAAAACTCTTTCCTAATGACCCAACGCCCCAACAAATCACACAAACGATTAGCAACAGCTCAAATGCACCCACATTAGATCTTAATCACCCCATCTTGCAAAAACTGGAACAATCATGTACTAACATCAAACAATTCAATCAAATCCACACCCAACTTACAGTCTTGGGCCTTTTCCAACACCCTTTCGCCGCGAGTCGTTACATCAAGAAGCTCTGTGCTTGTTTAAATTCAGTTTCTCATTGCGTTTCTCTGTATAATCACATTGAAGAACCTGATGCTTTTATGTGTAATACTATAATGAGAAGTTTTGTGAATGTGAATGATCCTTTTGGTGCTTTGAGATTTTATTATGAAAAAATGATTGCTAAGTGGGTTTTGCCTAATCATTACACATTTCCTCTTGTTGCTAAGGTTTGTGCTGATATTGGGTCTTTGAGAGAAGGTCAAAAGGTTCATGCTTTAGTAGTGAAATTTGGGTTTGAGTTGGATTTGTTTGTGAGGAATTCTTTTATACGTTTTTACTCTGTTTGTGGGAGGACTTCGGATGCGAGGATGGTGTTTGATAATGGGTTTGTGTTGGATTTGGTGAGTTGGAATTCGATGATTGATGGTTATGTGAAGAATGGAGAGTTGGGTCTTGCACGTGAGATCTTTGATGAAATGTATGAGAGAGATATTTTCACTTGGAATTCAATGATTTCTGGGTATGTGGGAGTCGGAGACATGGAGGCGGCTAGAGGATTGTTTGACAAAATGCCATCCAGAGATGTTGTGTCTTGGAATTGCATGATTGATGGGTTTGCAAGGATAAAAGATGTTTCAATGGCAGCTAAGTTTTTTGATGAGATGCCTTTGAGGAATGTGGTTTCTTGGAATGTTATGTTGGCTCTTTATCTAAGGTGCAAGAAGTATAGTGATTGCTTGAGATTTTTTGACATGATGGTTGGAGGGGACTTTGTGCCTGATGAAGCATCTCTTGTAAGTGTCTTGACTGCATGTGCGGAACTGAAAATGCTTGATCAAGGAAAATGGGTTCATTCTTATATGAAGGATAATGGGATTAAGCCTGATATGCTACTCTCAACTGCTCTATTAACCATGTATGCAAAATGCGGGGCAATGGATTTGGCTAGAGAAGTGTTTGATAAGATGCCTGAAAAAAGTGTGGTGTCATGGAATTCTATGATCATTGGATACGGTATACATGGACATGGAGACAAAGCGCTAGAAATGTTCAGGGAGATGGAGAAGGGAGGTCCTATGCCAAATGATGCTACTTTTATGAGTGTTTTGTCTGCATGCTCACATTCAGGGATGGTTTGGAATGGTTGGTGGTACTTTGATCTAATGCATAGAAAATATAGGATTCAACCAAAGCCTGAGCACTATGGTTGTCTGGTTGATCTCCTTGGCCAGGCAGGTTTGAAAGAACCATCAGAAGATCTCACAAGGAAGACGCATACAGAGGTAGAGCCAACTTTATGGGGAGATCTTCTTTCAGCTTGTAGGGCCCACTGTATTTCAGAACCTGGAGAGATCCTGGCCAAGCAACTGATTAAGTTATTTCCAAATCATGTTGTTCCATATTTGTTATTATCAAACACATATGTCGCTGAAGGGAGGTGGGATGATGTAGAAAATTTGAGAATGACTCTGAAGAATAAGACTCTTAATTCAAAAATGGTTTTCACTTCAAGGAGGCACTCAATGTTGAGTGAGGCGGCTGCTCAGATCAAATTGTCTAATATAGATTCTATTAGGACCTGAAACTCAGCCATGCTGTTTAGCAAGTTTTAAAAATACACCTTTTCAATTGGAGATGGCCAAAATGACAATTGTTGCAATGGGAAATAAGGAAGTCTTTGGATGTCAAGTGTGAATCCCAGGAAGCACGTGGACTCCAGGCGATGGGCTAACTCGTTCAAACAACTGATTTTCCCTGAGAAAGAACCTTGTAACTGTTTAAGGATACCATATCCAGCTACAACTTGTAAAGATAAGGTCACACTGATTAGTAGCTGAAGAGGTGTGTTAAAACTGATTTCTTTTGTTTTCCAGCCTGAACTCTAAATCCATGATAAGCTGATAGCACATTTGTTTTGCATGAAATGTATTATGCCATTGGCCTTTATCTATGGTTTTGGTTACAAACTCAGCATTGAATATACTTTGTTGTTTCATTATCTTATAGTCCTGCTATTCTACTCCATTCATGTCAATGTGTACTTTTGTAGTTGACCTATACATCGTGGGAGCATTATAAGGGTGTTTTATGTTTTTTATATTTTCCCCTTATCAGAATACGTATTTAACTTCTGCATAGCAACTTTGTGAGAGTAAGATAAAATTTTGCTAAAGGTAAAATTTTGTTCTTGTGAATAGTAGTCTTTTGTAATGTGAAACATTTGTACAATGTTTGGTGATTGGTGCCCTTAAACCGAATTGGTATCAATTCTTGTGTCTAGTTCAATATGAGGTGTTAGACATTTGAGTTTGATCCAGAACTGCTTAGATCTAACTTGGTTTAGATTACTTGAATTAGAAAGGATAGTATCAACAATATCATAAAGTGGGGCAATAGTATCTGTCAACTGAAGTTTCAAATTAACAGATAAGTGGAGTCTTGATCTCCCATGCAACTCATTATCTATATCTGTCATGGGAAGTGGTTAATTCAGCTTTAAAGTTGTATCCTCATTTGATTCTGAATGCAACTTCCACTCGAGGAGTTATATGAGTGAGAAAACTATCCTATACTTAAAGGCCTTTGTTGCTGTTGTTATTATTAAGTGACTGAAGCACAGTTGAAGTTAGATTTGGTTCAAGTTGTCCACCCCTTCAAGTTATGCATGAACATTTGGGTGGCACGTAAAACAATCATGAGATTGTCTTGGAATCCCCCCCCCCCCCCCCCCCCCCCCCCCAAGTTTTAGAAAGTGGGCATGAATTTTATTACATGCTTCTTTCAGTTCATATGTAAACTAAAGGAAGCTGTGGAAAATTTTTATTTGTACCTTTCCAAACTTGAAGCAGAAATATTCAGGATTATGACAAGGTTGTTTTACATGTTAATGGAACACAAAAGTTCCTGCAAACCAGTAATATATTGAGTTACTCTAGCCAAATCTGACTTCCTTTCTGCAAGAACACATAATATTAACCTTAGCAATGGAGGCTGTAAGCTAGTTCTCTCACTGACAGAATCTCTAGTTTGAAATTTTGTTTGTTTTGAGCTCAAATGAACACACATTTGGTTTTAGATAACCTGAACTTAATTGCTTTTGCTAACAGTTAGAGATGGATTGCATGAGAGTAAACTCTCCACTTAAAAGGTTATCCCTCCTGCAAATTTCTAGGATACATATGGGAGCATTCTGAAGGTGGCATAGAGATTTACAGATTTTAAGTGCATGCTACAAAACTTTGAAATTATTAGGTAAAGAGATATCATGAAAGGAGAACCATAATTCTTGTCATATTTATCTACAACTTTGTTTTTATCCTATAACCAAAATGAAGTCTCCGATACTAACATGACACCATGTCATTGTTGCAAGCATTCCAGTGTGATTGCATTATCTGTGGAATTTTATACAAAGATGCTGCTTGATGCTGTTTTTCTCTGATTATGAAAGAATGACAAGCTATTTAGTACAATCAGGTAAGGATGCTGACATCAGCTGATTTTCTCTTTATATATGTACAGCTATGTAGTAATTGTTAGATGGAATAAGCGTTAACCGTCAGATGTTGAACTTCACTTTTGTATGAATTTTTGCCCATTCTCCCCTTCAAGTGCCAACAGTGATCAATTTATAGAAGTTGGAAACTTTATTCGTTAGTAACTCTGCTATGCACCAAAGTATATTAATTTATAAGAATATCTAAAGGGACAGGTGCAGTCTTTTCCATTACTGGGATTAGTGATGTTGACTAGTAGCAGACATTCTGGCTAAAGTTGAGGAAAGTAAAGTTATAAGAAATCAAATTTTATTAGTATACCAGGAATTTTTATAGTCAACATTAAAATGATTACTTTCGTGAGTTTCTTAGACCCTATACCCGTGTACAAAAATAAAGGATAAAATAATAAATAAACGAAGTGCAACGGGCTTATTTGGATAGATTTATCTGCTTCCCAGGACTTTATAAGTTTACTTGTACTCCTGTATCATATGTTTCTCCAGCTTTCCAGTCATTAGGTATGTTGTTGACTGGAACTACCCATGTCTCATCTCCATTTTCATCACTGAATAACATTCTTAGTGACAAGGGTCCACTGGGGGGAGAGGTAGTTGTCCATACAGATCCGTAGCTTCTGTCCAAGAGCTTGCATACAAAATTTTGCGTCTGCACATAATAGAACTTTTGTTAGTAACAGTTTCGGTGACTCAAAGAACATGTAAAATTTGGATGATTTAAATTTGGTTGTTTTCATTCAATGAGCTAGAGACTAGTTGCTGATTTTACTTTCTTTATATCCAGTTTCTTTTCCTGTGTTATATCAGCTAATATTCCCTTTTCCGTCATCTTTGACTAGGCATATTTAATAAAAGGTGCATTTGATATTATTACAAGATGTGCATATTACCTCGCATAGCTGAACAGCAGTAATATCGCTTCTTCCTTGTTGATACCAAATGACAAAACCCAGATAATAAGGATAGTTGCTGTTCTCGTCGATTTTGATGGTTATATTTTTGTATGGATAGCTGCATGAAACACTGCATGGAGAAAGAGTTCAATAGTCCACTGTACATGACAAACCTTCATGAAATAAAGAGCAGGGGAAGTTTTCATCATGAAAACGATGGAATAAGGATGCTTGATAACCCTTCTATGCTCAAGTTGCTATTTCTAAGAGTTCATCTTTGGGGAGATTATTTCAAATGCTTGCCCTGCTGATGATTAAAACCAAGAATATACTTCTTTTTGCTCACCCTATTACAAGTAGTCTTTTTTTTAGTCATTCTTAAACTTGCTTTCACCTGTCTCTTGTAAATGAAAAAATAAGAGGTTCTTGCCTCAAGTCTTATTATGTATAACTTACCGTCTATATTCAATATCAACTACTCCGAGGGCTAATAAAGATGCAGCTGCATCTGTGGTTTGAGCCATCCGACCGAAGGCTCGTCTGCTGAGAATAAAGTCGGTATTATCACTTGATCCTTGGTCAGTTATAACAATGGTCACTCCGTTGTCAGTGCAATAGTAACTGTTGGTGCACTTTACCTGGTTCAGTAAACCATTATGGTGAGTATTTCGACGCTTAAAGAAAACCAATAACAGAATCATGCCATGTAATGCTATAGCAGGAAAAAAAAATGTATGTTTGCAATTCTTCTTTTTTTGGGTTACAAGCTGGTTTGCAATCATGATGCTTTTAATTGGTACCTGATAGCAAGCACCACAACCGACACCATCACGGTAGAGGTCAGATGCGGCTGCTACATCCCCACCATTCAGTGTTGCTCCAAATGAACCATATCCACATCTGCCAGCTGCAATTCATGAAAAGAGACTCATAAGAATGCATGCTCAATTGGTAATAAGTGCACAGTTAATTTAATTGTTTTTATTCTTCTAATATTTTAGTAGAGGTCTCTTACTATCTGTTCCATTTTCATCAGAATTTGGATAGTAAGCTGCCCGAGAATGAATGAAACAGTCGCTACATGTTGCAGCCTCTGTCAGAGTCTGCATAAAGAACAAGGTTGCTGAAAGAAACAAAAGGAACCGCAGAGAAGGAGCCATTATTGGATACAAAGAGAAAAGACAATAAAAGCAAAGAAGATAAGGTGGTAATGCATGCAATGAACAAGGCTTGTAGTATTTATAGCAAAAACAGCCTCCCATATTCTTTAGTTTGGTAAACTTTGCCAAGTTTGACATTCAGATAAACAATATTTTCAACGCGTGGAAATCTGTTACAGGTGTTTCCTAGGTACCTTCTTAGACTTGGAATTACTTGTTTTGGTAAAATATAGAGAACTGCAATCTCTCATATGAAAATTCGACTTGATGAAGTCTTCGGAATTAGCAAAAGTATCCGGATTATAATTAATTCTCTAGCAAGAATTTCTAATCGCGATTTATTCTGCTTTCACCATAGAAAATCTAGCAGCTTTTTACCGTTGTCCTGTCAAAATCATGTTAGAGATAATGCATTATTGGAAATATACGTTAGCTGATTCACACATACAGGCTGCTCGGCCATGATGACCTCTCTCTCTCGGAGGGTTGGTTGTAATTGGGCTGAATATTGAATTCAAATATTGGATACTTCAAAACAATTTGGCGTGAGAGATTGGAAAAATGAAGGGGACAGTTTGGTGGATTTCCACCAAAGAGCCCTTGGGTTAGGCATCTATTGGTGTTCTCACCGGTCACCGTCTTTGATTTCTCTGGGTTGGAATGTGCATAGGAAATATCAGAAAATGTTTGTTTTTGTGTTATAACTTGTTTTATAAAGTATTATTTATTTGAGAAAACATTAAATTTTGATATTATGATATTTTAAAAAAAAAAATTTAAAAATATAATTTTAATACTTTTTTTAATTAAAAAATATTTCAAAAAACATCGTGCAAAACAATTGTGTTGCTAAACTGAAAAGGGTGACATGGATTGAAGCTAGTTTGAGCAATAACAAAGCCTCCCGAAACATCGAATTTGTACCACAAAACGTGAGATGAAGACCGCTGAAATGACCGGCATACTCTGTCATTTCTATTTCTTAATGCGTTCCAAAGAATTCAACAACGTTATCTCTTGGAAAGAATTCAAAACCTGAGTTCAGTGCACCCTCAGTTTTCCTGATCAATGGTACTTGATTTTACCAAGCTCTGATGTTCGACTCGTGTTTCTTGTGCTCAGGAATTTAGCCAAGCTGACTGCACATTTCTTGTCGACAGGCCGAGAAGATGCGTAAGCAGCACACCAACGCAGACTGGCAGGAAGGGAGTCCATACTCCATGGAACTACATCAGCCATGACATGGAAAGCACTAGTTTCAGCAAGCCGGCGTAAAATTGACTCAAGGTTTTAAAACAATTTGTGCAGTGCCTTTCAGGGGCATGATGCGCGCTAGTGTTTGATGGACCCCTGATATCATGCATGAGAAATACAAGTCTGATGAGAAGTTGCATAGGTTAGATGTAATCATGAAATCATGTTGGAGCTCTGAAGTTTTTTTTTATGTTACTGTCCTTGGAACCCTAAACTTGTTTGTTTAAACCCTAATGATCGCCCCCACCATCCTCCAGGAGACGTAATTTTAACTCTTAAGCAATGCATAAACAGTATATATGTTCCATCGTTAAGAATCTGGACATATTTGCTATGGCCTACTTCACCTAGGCCCAGAAGGGTGCTCTTAATGTGATAATCGGCTCATTGAATGCGGGTGATTTGGGCTGTTCCCTGGCTCATTGTTAGGGCCATGTGCGGGCCTGCCTCGGCAAACCAGCCTGATTAAGCCCTTATTATTTTTTTGTTATATTATATTATGTGCTCCAATTGAAAAAAAAAAATTAGATGGCGTTAGATATTTTTTTATATAAAAAATTTATATATGAAAGTTTTTTTTATATATTTTTTGTATATAAAAAAATTCAAAATATAAATTCAAAATTTTATATTATGCATACATGTAATTAAATAAATTAAAAATTATTTATGATAATAAATATGAAAAAAATATTTGTATTAGTATTTGCAACACTTGTAAAACCTCTTAGTATGATTCATTGATTAAAAGAAAAAAAGAAAGACAATGATTTTATTTTGATATTTTAAGTTTTAATTAAAGTAATTTAATTTTATTATCCTCTTAGGTTTCTTACACGCCTTTGAAATTTAATTACCACGTGGAAATAAAATATTTTTAATTTTTTTTAAATGTCAAGTAATTTTCATAAAAATACATTTTATCGAGTAGTTTTCACACATAGAAAAAATTTAGTATTTTCAACTATATAATAATTACATAAATATCTTTCTCAAAGATTGAATTGTTTAAACAACGCTAATTTTATTGAAAAAAAATTACTTCTCCTGATATTTTTCACTAATAATTACTATATTTTAATTATTTCAAAAGAACAATCAAGTTCACACCAAAGTTGGGTGTGAGTAAGTTTAATAAATTTATTTTTTCAAATATTTATATATCCAAGAATTTCAACAATAATCTATGAGATTTTTCAACTAATTAATAACAACTTACTTGAAGAAGATTATTCGGTAAAAAAATAAATTATAATTGCCTATAATCCAAAGAAATTAGGAAAAGGAGAGATCAATCAACATTCGTAGAAAACTTGGGGGCTATAATAATAATAATAATAATAGAGATAAGGGTCACGTGGGCAAATAACAGAAGAACAAATGCAAATGACAGGCAAGTAGCCAGCTGGTCTGGAATCTCCTCATTGGTTCTCTATTTAGATTAACGACCTTTGCCAAAGGCATTTGTTGTTTTTCAAGAGCAAAGAGAGAGAGAGAGAGAGAGAGAGAGGCTTCTGTATTTCCAAGGGCATCAAATCATGACTGTTTCTGATACGTCAGTTTTTCTCATCTCTCTTTCTTCCTATTTGTATTTTATTGGCTTCTTTTAAATGCTTGGTTGGATCACCATCATCGTGTTCTTCTCTTTTATTTTTCTTGGAGTTATGATCTCTCTAGCTTATGGCTATCTTCCTGGTTTGTTGGACTTGATTTTCATAATTTCTTTTTTAAGAACCATAATACATGTATTGGTTTTTTCTGCGATCGGTTTGCTATTACCGCATGCATTGCTCTGAATATACCGAGTTTGACAAGGCAATGTTTTTTTTTCCTCTTTGCCTCATTTTTCTTGTGACAATGATGTCGGTATAATTCATCAAAAAAGAGAGCGGAATTATGGCTGTGGAATTATCATGATCAAAGGTCATGGCTGCTCCCTGCATTGATGTTTAAGAAGAAATATTAAAGGGTTATGGCTGAATGTCAAAAAAGGGCAACATTAGTCTGGCAGCCTGGTTTCTGTTGATATAATAATATTCACTATTTGATCCAAACTTATTGAAGGAGTATTTAGGGCACAACTTATTAAATTGTATCCACCTCCCCTGATTTTTAATTATCGAAATAGTATTTTCGGCCTGAGGTCTTAACAGTTAGGCTCATCTGAAGATGTGAGCTTGTGCTAGGGTGCTGGTTTTATAAGTTTCCCCTGACAGCCAGCCCCAAATATGTATGTATCAACTCTTTGGTTCTTCTCACTATAACTTATCAGGAACTATGACTATTGATGCTTTTAGCGAGACGTTTTCAATTTTAGGCTGGAAATGGATTGCTGCAAGCAACTTTCCTGTTATTACTTGAAAGCTAACACCAAACCTGGGTGCAATAGTTAGGAGTCAACATCATCCAGTTCCATGGTTGATTATGCTTTTATGCTATTATCACAGAGTTGGACCTGACAAAAACAAACTGAAATGGACAAGTTTATTCTTTTTTTCCCCTTTGTCAAATACTGTAATATTGGAAGAAAGTGAATAAACTTGAATGACGAAAAGTGACTCAAATCTAGTGACAGAGTGGTTTTAACACTGGTTCTTGATGCTATTTCGATGCCTAAGTAGCTGGCAGATAAGCTGGTGCCAGACCTGTCAAGATAAAAGCTGTGTGTTTTTTGTGGTCCGGGATTCTTTATTGTTAGCTCATAATCTCATGCTGTTGTCTTTAAGCAGTAAAATTTCTCTCTCCAAGCTTGCTCCATTGGAAGCTGTACTATTTGATGTTGATGGGACTCTATGCGATTCAGATCCCCTCCACTACTATGCCTTCCGAGAAATGCTTCAAGAGGTAATGCTTCTATGCGGAAAACTCAGGTCTTGATTGTGTTGTGATCTTAATGTTTCTTTTACACACTTGTGCATCACACCATGGAAAAGTGTAAGAGGACATGTTCTTTCCTTAAGGTGGTGAGAATATCTCAAATCATGCTGTCTAATTGATAGAGACATATGACCTTTCACTTGAGCTATACTTTTGAAAATTAATCCAGATTAGAGACTTAATCACTTTGCATTGTCTACCAGATAAATTTCAATGATGGGGTCCCAATTACGGAGGAATTCTTTGTTAAGAATATTGCCGGGAAGCATAATGAGGATATTGCTTTGCTCCTCTTTCCCGATGATCTCCAACGAGGCTTAAAATTCATGGACGATAAGGAAACGATGTTTCGAAGGTAGATCACCTGCTAGTTCAGTTCATGTGTTGAGATTTTCTCTTGGTTAAACCGTATAACTTATTCTATGCAAAACAGATTGGCATCTGAGCAACTGAAGCCTGTAAATGGAATATATAAATTGAAGAAATGGGTTGAAGATCATGGGCTGAAACGGGCTGCAGTTACCAATGCTCCAAGAGCAAATGCTGAACTTATGATCTCACTTCTGGGCCTCTCTGATTTTTTTGATGCTGTTATCCTTGGGGATGATTGTGAGCACGCCAAACCACACCCAGAACCCTACTTGAAGGCTCTTGAAGTGCTCAATGTGTCAAAGGACCATACCTTTGTGTGCGAGGTCAGCCTTCTTCCTGGCAGCGTTATTTTCTAAGCTTCTGCAGCTTGCGAGATTTTCCTAAATTTGTGTTCTGTTTTTCCTTGGTTAGGATTCTGTTTCAGGCATAAAAGCTGGAGTGGCAGCCGGGATGCCTGTCGTTGGTTTAACTACCAGAAATCCAGAGCATCTATTGATGGAGGCAAAGCCTACACTTATTATAAAGGATTATGAAGATCCAAATTTGTGGACAGCTCTGGAAGAACTTGATAAGCAGGAAGCTGCTGTGAAACCTGCTGCTTGAATAATTTCTTTGGTAACTAGAAGGATTATGATTTACCTGAATAATTCTTTTCCACGTGAACTTATGTATCTTCACCTTGAAGCTGCTTGTGGGTTGATATCAAGCGCGTGGGCTCATAATCGACGATATCAATTTGGTTCTAGGGGCTGTGGCATTACGTTACATTTAACTAAAACATGAGTATGTAATATTATTAAAATATTGGAACAATCACTTAAGAAAAATGCAATCATAATTCATTAGTGTATTCTATGATCGGAACGTGTTGTCTAAAATCGAAGTTATATTTGATGATGATGATGATGATGATGCCTTCTCTGAAAATTGCTATTTGGAACTGTCACTTTCGATTTTTTTGTCTTTCCAGACATATTCGAGTATAATTCAAGCTATTACAGAGTTATAGTCGAAAAGAGAAGGATAAAATTATATGTTAGAATTGAAAGAATGTCAGCTAGGTTTTTTTTTTCTTAAAATAATCCATGCATATTAAAATAAATAAATAAATAAACAGAGGAATCAGGAATTAACCAGGGAAAAAATAATCTTTGTGCAGGCTCCTGTAGTGTAGAGCCCCAGCCGTACTAATAACTTGACATTGAAACACCTCTGTGGATGTCCGTGATTAACATGGTTAGTCATCCCCGTATACTTTGCTCCCCTTCCATAGATTGTCTTTCATATATCTTCAGCGCCTAGACCTCTTGTTCAACACGCACTTGAAGAAGGACAGGATTCTTCATATATCTCAAAGAGAGCAGCCCCTTTTGCTGTCTGAGGCTTCACATCAAGGAATGGCAGTTTCTTCTCGTGAAAACTCAGTTGAGAGGTATTCTTTTAATCTCGTTTGTGCTTCATATTTGTTTCCAAGTTTAAACGTTGATCATGTATATTAATAAATTGTAATAAAATTTTAAATGGATGGTAATTAGGAGGACGGAAATGATGTTCTATCAGTATTGAATTGATCAACGTTGATCAATTTTAACGTTGATCAGTTCTCCTTTGGTTTGTAATAGATAAATCTCAATGGAGGGGTTCCTATTGCCGAGAAGTTCTTTTCAGAGAAACTTTCTGGCAAGAATAATGAAGACATGGCCTTGGTTCTATTCCCCAACGGTATCGAAGGAGGATGGAATTTCTTGTTGATAAAGAAGCCATGTCTCGGAGGTAAAATGTCAACGATCTTATATAATTAAAAGCTTTCTGAAGCCCTTACCATGGAATTTCTCCATCGGAAAAAACAGCTTGGCCCCAGAAAGATTCACGGCCGTAAATGACTTATACAAAATAAGGGAATGGGCTGAAGATCATGGCTTGAAATGGGTTCCAGTTACTGTTCATATTAAACACTCCAAAGAAAAAACTAAACAAAAAGAGAGAGGAGAGAGATGATTGGTTCTTTATCATTCGGCCAACACCAGCAGAAAAACTACAACCAAATGAAACTCTTCATAAATATTGCAATAAGTCCGTATAGTTTCATAAATATTGCAACAGGTCCTTGTCCTTTTCAACACTGTGCATTAACAACTGTTGTGGGCCAATAATTATCCATAATATAGTTTGAATCTCACATATTTTTAAAGCTATTAATATTACCACTGGGCCACCACCTAGATGGTTAATCTCACATATTTTTAAATCTACTAGATATTTATATAATTATTATTAATTTTAAAACTTGTAAAATTAATTGAGATATATACAAGCTAACTCGAATATTCACACTAATAATAAAAAATATATAATTCAACGATTTAGATCACAAGCTGTCTGCACACATGCGCACACACGCAAAGAGAAATAGCTCATGCAAGTTATGCTAGGGTTTTTTTATTATTATTATATTAGCTTGCAATTTTTAGACTAATAACTCGTTGTTGTGCCCCGTTATTTAGAATATTACAAAGATAATATTTGTATACAATTTATAACGATTAATTAATTTTTGCAAAGATTTTTATACACAAACTTAGAGCTTTGCACTATATTCCTTTAATATTAAAATAGTTGTGGAATGAATCATTAATGAAAAACTATATAATTTTCAAAGATCAATGATTTTAAACACGTGGATGTTTTTTTTAAAAAAAAAATTATATAAGCAAACAATATAATCTTCTTAGCTCTTCACAGCTAAGAAGATTATTGTTAAAAAATTATTGTTAGAAATTGTATTAGTGTTGGTCGAGTTGTATGCATTCTGTTATAGGCCTGCAATGACATCCTTAATAGCGCCAGTGAGCAACAACGGCGGCGTTATCTTCATCCTCAAACCCCCATAGCTCGAAATCAGAAACTGTCCAAAGCCAATCAAGTTGAGCAAATGGTCTATCAATTTCAGTCGATAAGATGGAGTTCGGCCGAGTGAACTATCTTTATCGAAGCACGATCCTGAGCAAAATCACTGAAACTCTCATGCTATTTGTAACCACGCCAGGTCGTTCCCCTTCTTTCCTTTGAGGGTCGTGGCGGACCTTCTCTTTGTTTAGAGATGGAGCTCGGCTATCTTTGCTAGAGAACAGGAATTTGATCGTCTTATAATGGAGTGCATGGCGCAGCCAATAAACTGCTTTTCATCTAGCCCAAGCTTTCTATTCCTTTCTAATTGACTGCGTAGAATCAATGGAAGCCCATGGCTAAAATGTTGGATCTCCATGGATCCTTTCTTCCCCCGTCTTTGCCAACAAAATAAGCCCGAGAAGTTGCTCCTGTATATGTTTCATATATATTCAGTCCTGTTACGTTTGCAGATTTGACTGTAAGTTGGGCAACCGTTTATTTGCCATGCGTGTTCCTCTGTTTCTTCTAAATTGCTGATCGCTTGATTTCAGCTGGTATTAATATTTCTAGCCCGCAAATTGGCTGATGAGCATCTTTACTGAATGACCTTGTCTCAAATCTGGACAAAAATTGTCGACCATTTTGGAATGTCCTTGTGGATTGTTTTTGGTATATAGTTTTTCATGGAATGAGAACAGCTGAAATTCACATATAAGGAGCATCAGCTCCGTCTGTGTCTGTGCAAGTCACTGATGGGTGATTTCTTGAAAGTCAGATAGGTAATAATAAACCCTAAACCTTAAATCTTAAAGTCAGTTTATACAACCCACGTTTTAATTTTACCTGCAATAGCTCCTCAAAAAAGAGTAATTTACTAGTTGTATCTTATTTTTAGTGGATTTAATTAGAATCTTGGTGTACGAACAAGCTGGTATTTACAAGGAAGCAGAGAGAAAGGAGAGTAAACAAGGGAAGCAGTCGGTGAAAAACAGAACCATAAAAGTAGGGCAAAAAATGACTGCAAACGAGGTTTGAAGCCACTAGCATAAATAGCCATTTAGAAAAAAAGAATCCTTGGACAGCACTAGTTATAACAACATTTATATGGAGGAGGAGGAGGAGGAGGAGGGAAATGAATGTAACGACTGTGTACATCCATGAACTGCATCGTTATACAAGGACAGACTGAACCACTTCCCACAAAAAGAAGTGCAGAGTAAATTTTCTCGCAACCTGAAATATCAAAATGCAGGATATTTAAAAAGCTCAGAATTAAATCTTGCTTAGAATCATCCAAAGATCTCTCGAACACATCATCAAAATGCAGTCAGAGTAAACAGGTAGGTCCAAGCAAAATGTAAGACCAATTGACACCAAAATTGCAGCTACAGGCTCAATGGACTCTCCTGAACTTTAAAATTGAAAAAAATATATTCATGCAAGAAACTTCATATCCCTTAATCATGAGCTTAATTAGCTTATTTCTTAAAGATAAAACCGTTCTATCTTGCTATCTCTAAACAGTATGAATCCAATTACTGAGAATCTTGCCCGTCAACCACAGAATAATTCAAAAGTTACCTCACATTTCTGCCACGTGACACCCTTCTTTGTGTTCCTCTCTGCTTCTTTGATTTTCTAATCATGATTATCATGACCAGAACCCAGCAGAAACTGTTGCTCTGTTTCTTCGATATTTCCACCACTTAATGAGCAGAAGCTGATCCATCAGAATAGCATTTCGCTTGTAGTTTCAAAACAGCATCAAAATTTAGTATTAATTGAGGAGAGACCAGCCCTTGTTCTCCTAGCAACATCAGCAAAATCTTTGATCCTCCTGAATTTTTGGATCGTCGAGCTCAAATATTCAAGCAAAGCCTTCTCCTGATTAGGTATCCAATTACATGGAAATGACACAATCAGTCTGGCAAGAGACATCCTGGTACACTGAAGCCTGTCAATTGACTCGATGAGGACAATTCTTAGCAAATTGCAGTGCTCAGGTGACGTCTCAACTCAACATCAAAGAACTATCCCAAGTAAATGTGGTCCTATCTCCAGGAAATTTCCAAATGCAACACCAGAGCCCCCTGAGATAAGACAGCATCAAAATCAGAATCATATAACTTGCATTTAATGTCAGAATTTAGAATCCTAATTTCATAAAAAATATATATATTTCACAATCCTCCTTGGAGGCATAGAGCTATTGACCATGGTGTTGTTGGATCTTGAACCCAATAAGGGTTTTTATGAAGTCACCAAATTAAATGTGCCTCAATATTTGCAGAGTAAAAATAAGACAATATATGTGTAATGAACAAAAAGAACAACTGAAATAGTAAAACCCAATACATAATCCAAGATGTTAGAAATTATGGACCTAGGGGGTCAAAATTCAACACACCCCATGAAATTGGTCAACCAGTAATAGGACAAAGTACACAAATCTTAGAGGGGGTGAAGGCTTGGAAACAAAAAGGAGAGTGAATAAGGAAGCGAGTAGTGACAAACAAAAGCATAAAAGTAAGGCAAAGAAAGCAGAGTAGGATTTAAATCAATGGCATACCCTCTACTATTTCAAACAGAATCCATGAATGGCACTCATAACAGAAATTGTACTAAAAATTCCAAAAAGAGAAAAAGATGTTGCTAAGTAATTTTCACAACAACTCTGCTGTAAGAAATACAAGATACATAATAAGTTCAAATTTGGATCCTGTGTAGAGTTATTCAAATATCTCACAACCTCATCATAATGATCCACATCAATTCAAACAAATAGACCCAAAGCAAAATGGAAAACCAAAGTCAATGAAATTGCAGCCAGTGGCAATTAAATGGAGTATTTTGCACTTCAAATTGACTAAATATATTTAAATTTATCCAAGAAGTTCATATTCTCTAATCATAAACAATTTAACTTATTGCGGAAGAAACTGTTCCTCTTAATAAGATCAATCCAACAACAGAAATTTTGCCAGTCAAGCACGGAATGATACAACAATTACCTTAGATTTCTGCCACGTCAAACCCATCTTCATGTTCTTCCTCTTCTTTGCTTTTCTGATCATAAGTATCTTTATCAGAGCCCAAAAGCAACTGTTGTTCTTTTTCTGTGTTATTTCCACCACTTTTTATGAGGGAAAGCTGATCCATCGCAATAGCGTTTCGCTTGTAGTTCCAAACAAGCATTGAAATGTAGTCCTGAGATGAAACCAGACCTTGCTTTCTAATGCTACATCGTTGATCCTCGAGAGTTTTTGGATCATCAAGGCTTATATATTCAAGCAATGCCTTCTCATGATCAGGTATCCAATTACTTGGAAATGGGGTGTAATCAGTCTCAGGTACAAGAGACATCCTGGTGTACTGAAGCCCATCAATTGACTCGGCGAGGCCCATTCGTAGCAAATTGTGGTAGTCAGGTGAAGACCCTTTCTTCTCCTTCAAAGGACGACTCAGATTCCGGGAACCAATCTTATACACCTTTGCACGTGAACGCAGCTTGTATTTTGCAGCATATAGCTTTGCAAGTGAACCCCTTATAATGTATGAACAGAAGTTCACAATTTTCTTCCGATTGTCAGCATATCTAAACCACTCAACCATTGTTGACAAAAATTTGTTCATTTGTGCATTTGTATGAGATTGAGTGGCATGGAACATTCTAAAACAAGGCTGTGGGTCTGGATCCCTGTCCCCCTTCAGAAAGTTCAACTTCCTAAATTGCTTAATGCATTGTTTCAAGCTTGCTGTGACTGACAAAAGGGTGCCCACACCTTTTTCACTAATGATCTTCCCACCAGTGGCAGTGTACCGTAGAGTTGGATACACAACTCTTCGGCACAATACATGATCAAGAAACATTATACCTTTAGTTATGTGCTCAATTGGGAGGCTCTCATTGTCAACCTTGAGCATGTATTTCTGATCAACAAACTCAATCAATTGCTTCCTCAATGTGGCTGCATCTGCTCTCGGTCCTCGCACACCAATCAGGATGTGACCCCCGTATCTTACATAATCCATCTTCCTGGTTTTGTCTGGGCCACTTGTCGGCACAAATTCTGGCCAGGATGTATTCCCCTGTTCTGCTTCCCCTTCTGGACTATTCCATATGACATCACTCTTTGAAGGACGATAAAACTCCTTAAGCTTACCCTCCATCCACTGGTCCAATTCATCTAAGCAGATGTTAGCCAAAAGAGGACTGAGTATCCCACAGTGTCCCCATGAAGGAATCTTCTCTGCCTCCTCTGGTGCAAACCCAAAAAAGGTGTCTAGCCAATATGGATCTGGCTTTGGCTCATCCTCTGCCAAAACCCTCTTCTTTTGATACTTCCTCTTCGTCTTCTTCTTTGGCTCTTCCATGCGACTCGTGATCACAGGGGTAGTCAATGCTGCCTTTATCAAATCAATCACTTTCTTATCCCTCACATCCCTCATTAAAGCACTTATCACTAACCCCACCTTCATTCCATCCAATATTGTGCTGAAATCCCCTTTTATATACCACAGATACCCAGCAAAATTCCTCCTAATCACCCTCAACACCGTATGTGCATTTCTACCAGGTCTAAAAGCAAAAGACTTTTGCGAAAACCGTGCTTCATATATCGGCTCCAAAATCATAAATAACACCTCCTGAACTATCTTATCCTGAAATGCTGCCGGTTGTGTGGTTGTCAAAATTGCCTTAATCTTCCTCTTTGACAAAGATTGATAGTCAGTCTTATCCTTCGGAGACTTTATAAGAAAATCCAACCTAGCACCCCACTTAAACCTATTATCAAGAACTGCATTTCTAAGAGCTAACAAGTCCTCCAATGCAGACCTTTGTATCGCACTACGGGGCATATAGGCTCCCATGTCATCAGCACACACTTTCTGATAAGCCAATACCCACAGTTCAAAACGGCGAAGATAAGTGGTCAAATTGCTCACAATTCTATCTGGTTCTCGAAAATTCTCTATCCACATTTGAGAGCAAACTGAGACACCATCTTCCTTCATCAGGTTGGATGGGTCATCAGGGTCCTGCGCACGCCTGTGCCCCGGAGTGAATGATAGTAAGCGAAAGAAAGCAAACCCATTAGTCCTAGGGTTTAAGGGATTGCATTGAGAGTACAAAAGGGTAGTGCTGGTGGCTGTTGTGATTGGAATAGGGTTAGTGTTAACGAGGACTTTGTAGGTGAATATTGCAAGGCGACGATGCATTTGGTGATGGTGAAATCAAGAACAACCCTCTTTTTAGGTCATTTTTGGGTTTATAATGAACATTAATATTACAAAGGTGAGCATCAAATATGAGATAAAACCCAATTCAAAGATAAACAATGAGAAAGTGGGGGAAAAAAGTGAAAAAGTTGCTTCGAGTTTCGAGTTCTTACAGGAAATTGAAGCAACCCCTCGTGCAGTGTAAAGCTTGGACACGCCTTAAAATGAAGTGATGCCACTCGGTTTGGTTTGAGGAACTGGGCGTTCAATGCAGTGAAGAGAGAATTTGAGAGGTAAAAGTAAAACCAAACCCTGGCTAAAACCCTGAAAACTTCCTTTTCCTTGTAGGTTTGGGGATTCCTCGTTAAGAAAATATATAATTTTTTTAATAATTGCAATTGATATTTTAGAATTAATACAATATATGTCCATAAATTATTGGATTTTCCATAGCTTCCATACATTATTAAATATAGATATAAATATTATTTTAAAAGATCAATGATTCGAGAAATATACACGATGAAATACAATAATAAATAATATATGTGAATATATAATCAGGCTCGGATTTTTCATTAAACTGAAGAAAATGTTCTGTGCTCCCATGAGAGAAAAATGTCTCCTATATCATCCTAATGAGCCGGATTCTTATACCCAGCAGTATGAATAATTTCACCATCCCTTGAAACATGTACATGATGAGTTGAAGTTTTATCACCCATTTATATGAAGTGAAGATCTGAATTTCCATTTTGTCGAGCAAGATTCAATTTCCATTAATTCTCTTTATTTCTCTCAACAAATCATGAATTGATTTGTGTTTTTTATTTTATTTTTTCTATACAATTTTGGCAGTGGTTATAATACCTTGAACGAGAATCAAGATAGAACGGCAAAGTTTTCAACTCTGCGGAAAATTCATGCTTTATTTAGTTTTTTAAAGTATTTTTTATTTTAAAATATATTAAAATAATATTTTTTATTTTAAAAATTTATTTTTAATATTAACACATTAAAATAATCTTAAAATAATTTAAAAATACCAAAACAAAATTAATTTAATGTAAAAAAATATATAAAAAAATTATTTTTAAAATATAAAAACAAACAAAATCTTCATCATATTAATAAGGTAATTGATATTACGATACATAATACTTTTTATAAAATATTTTTTATTTAAAAATATAATAAAATAATTTTTTATAGATATTTTATATTTCATATTAACACGTCAAAATTATCCGAAAATTTAAAAAATTTAATTTAATAATTTTTAAATTCAAACACAATTTTAAAATATACTTAAAAGTAATTCCAAACACAAAAACAAATAATAATTAATATGAAATAAATTTTAATATAGTTGAGCCTATAGTAAATTTACACACTTCATGGAAATTTGTCATTACATGCCAATAAAGGCGCAGAGCCCATAGTAGAGGAGCATAGCAAAGCAAATTTCTTTAGAAAGTTAGAACTGACCGATTATAAAAATTAAAGTAGATTAGATTCTTGAGAAATCATTGGAAACCAAGCCCCTGAAACCCTAAATTTAAACGAACAAATAGAGTTTTTTAGGATTTGAATCTTTGTGAACTGAGATTTCGTATTTGTTTCACAAATAAATATTCTTAAATTGAATTAATATAAAAAAATACACAGCAGTAAATTTTGCTTAAGGAATGAAGGGAAGATGGAGGAAAGAGAGGAAATAAGCATGTTAGTAATAATTTTTTGAAAATATATAATTTTTTGAGAACATAACGATGATTATTTTTTAAAATATATTTTTTTAAAAAAATTATTTTTGATATTAGTATATTAAAATTATCTAAAAACACTAAAAATTTTATTTTGAAATTTTTTTAAAAAAATTTAACAAAAAAGGTTGATTAAATTTTTTTTGTTTAAAATTAATTTTTTTATGTTTTTATATTATTTTGATGTGTTAATATTAAAAATAAATTTTTAAAAATAATAAAATATTATTTTAATATATTTATAAATAAAAAAATATTTTTAAAAATAATCACTACTACAACAAAAAAAAAACATGCTGATATTATTTTTTTTGTTTAAAGTTAATATTTTAAAAAATATTTTTCAATGTCAAATAAACATAAAAAAGAATTTTAAAATTATATATAACAACGCTTTCTGAAAAAATAGTAATATATTCAAAATAATTTTGTCTAAGAAGTATCTCCGAAGTTAAAAAATCGCAAGAAAAATGATAAATCCCTTCCGGTATAAAATGTTCGTGACCGAGACAGTATTTTGCTCTTCTTGTTTTTTTTTTTTTTTTTTTTCATTTTGGTAAAGACCCTCGAGGATCCGAACAGCCAAAACTCTAACCCGACTCGACCTGTTAGCAATAAATCAAATACCAAAATCGGGCTTCTCTTCCTAGGTAACTTCTCCCCTGCTCCATCACCAATCACAGACACAAAATTTTAAAAAGCACATACCCACTCCTATAGATCTCCTCCTCTCTCCGATTTGGCTGATCAACTATTATACAGATCCCTGAAAATATTAAATAAATAATGGCACCAGTTTCAGCTCTTGCAAAGTACAAACTGGTCTTCTTGGGAGACCAATCAGTCGGTAAAACAAGCATCATCACTCGCTTCATGTATGATAAATTCGATAACACCTACCAGGTAAAACCCATATCATTATTCTGTGCCTCGCACTCAGATTTTTTTTTGTTGGCTGATTTGTACTATTGTTTTGATATACCCATTTTTGTGTATTGAAGTTACTTGTTCTTTGAAAGATCCCACTATCTCATAATTAAACTCGATCTTCTTTTTTTTAGACCTTTCTTCTTTCAACAATCAAGGAATCATATTGTTTTCTGGGTTTTTGTTTTTGGTATAAAATGGGGATACTTAGTCGTTAGAAAATCGTAACTATAAGTTAAGAGCTTTGCCCTTGTTGATGTTCAATCTCTGTTATTCCTGCCTCGGTGTTTTCGTTCTTCATTTTTTTGGGAAGTTGGTCAGATGAAGGGGCCTTTTTTGTAGTCACTATGATTTGCTTATTCGTTATTTCGAAAGTAGTTAGTCTGTGCTGTTGATCTAACTTATATGTATCTTGGAACTGATGAACAGGCTACCATTGGCATTGATTTTCTATCAAAGACCATGTACCTCGAAGACAGAACTATTCGTTTGCAGTTGTGGTTAGATCCATCACCTCACGGAACTGATTTTTTGTTTTTGTGTTAGAAATGCAATATGCATATTGCTTTTGTGCGTGAATCCTGCACTGAACTCTTTTCTTGAAAGGGGCTTTATCTATTCAGTTCTCGGTGGACAGGATTAATATTGAATGGCTTGCGTAACTATATCAGTACCATGATTTATTTAGCAATGTGTTATTGCGTTCAGTTGCAAGGGAATTTCTAGTGCTCATTCATGTCCGCACAGACAACAAAATGCTGTAAAACAGAGAAAATAAATAATGTTGTGGGCTTTAAAGGAGTGCTATTTCTCTTCCAAAAAATATGCACAAATTTTATGATTGCAGAAGCTTTGTATTGAGTCAAAATGAATGGCAATCCATTAAGGAAGATAAATCAAGAGTTGACATAGCACTGCCTTGTGAGGGATAGGCATTCTTAAAGAACTAGGAATGGAGATTTGCACATTAGTAGATGTGAGGGACCATATTACTATCACTATCTTCATAAATCTGATTGCAGTATTTTGTATAGGCCAATGTATATGTGTATGCACAGACCTATCTTTTTGTATATATAGTTACACAAATGCACATGCATGTATTATCGATCCTCATTCTTATTGATTTTTGTGTGGCTTACTATTTCTCATGGAAACTCCTCCTTTGTGGATGATCGACCTTTTGCTTCTGTATGCTTGCAGGGATACAGCTGGACAAGAAAGATTCAGAAGCCTCATTCCAAGTTACATTAGAGATTCCTCAGTTGCTGTCATTGTATTTGACGTTGCAAGTATGAAGTTTTTTAAGTGTCATTTATCCATCTTAAATAAATTGGTGCTTCAAGAGATCAAGTCAAGTCACTTATCTTGTTGCTAATTTCCTGATTGGCATGTTGGTTTCGTGAAGTTATAAACTTGTTTGGTTATGTTCTCTTATTGCAATCAAGACTCATTGGTCTTTTTTTCTTTTATACTCATCAAACAAACTTTCAAACTATTTGTTTGGAAAAAGGTATCCATGTCTTGTGGATGTTTCCTAACTTGATAGTTCATGATTCAGGTCGGCAATCCTTTCTGAATACTTCAAAATGGATTGAAGAGGTTCGCACTGAGAGGGGCAGCGACGTCATCATTGTCCTTGTTGGGAACAAAACTGACCTTGTGGAGAAAAGGTGAATGCTTAATGACAAGCATTACCATGGTTATTGTTCGCTGTTTTTGATGCTCTCTGTGTGCTCTGGATCACAGTCTCACACACTCAAGTAGAAACACTGTTTTCTGAAATTATTTCCTACTGGTCCACTTTTGCTTGATCTTAGCCACTCATTTTGGCTTGTAAATTTTTGGTCCTAACAAATACCGAGGGATGTGAATTGTTTGATGTTTTCCTTTGCTGCAGTCTGATCATTTCAGTCTTTCATTTGCATTGCCTCATGTTAATTAACATTTCATTATATGGATGATTTGACAGGCAAGTTTCTATAGAAGAAGGAGAAGCTAAAGCTCGTGAACTTAACGTCATGTTTATTGAAACTAGTGCAAAAGCTGGTTTTAATATCAAGGTATGCTCTCAAGCACATTGTCCTCCTCTATACGGCCTCCTGACAATGTTGAGTTTTTCATGAGCCTAAAATGAACACAATTCTTTGCCCAATATGTTTTTTGAGTTAATGGCCAATGGTCTTTGAGAAGCGAGAAAGGGGAGAAAACAAAGAAAGTCTGAGCTGGATGAAAAATCAGTTGCAGGTCTATCGTATGTCTTTTTCCATTTTCAATCCATGGAGAGTAGATTAGGGGTATGACATTTTTTGCCATTCTCTGTGTGATCAAGACATTTTTTTCCGGAAATGACATGTTTAATTCCTCACAACTTGTCCAAAGGGTTCCATGTCTCTTCTCTGCCTCCCTTTGCCTTAGCGAACCCATTAGGAAAGTAGGCTTGCATATTAAATCTGTTGTTGGCTAATTAATTATTCTCTTTGGGATAAAAGAACTATGCTCCAAACCTGGCTATGGATTTGCTCAAGTTCTTACAAGATCACACTCCTCCCTTCTAATTGCATATTCTATTAACTTTTTCCCTCAGTTACAAAGTATCAACCAGATATAGTCCAGATGTCTACCTTGTCTAATGGTAGGGATCTTTACATGTCTGGGATATCAAAGAGAAGGAAGGAAATCTGATGGATGGGCTTCCCATCTTTCATTTATCCATCTCTTGAAGGTGTCCGTCGTTGCCCAATAACATGCATTTAATGATTATTTGAGCTACATCTGGACTCAACATATTTTTATCTCTATATGTAGGGGGGTAAATGTTTGGAAGAAAGCTACAGTTAAGCAATTTTGCCTTAGGAGTTGAAAGAGATCAATGCTATTTTTTATCCTGACAACTTTCTTGGAATTTGAATTTGTTATTTTGGATTCAATGCCTTAGTGTCCCTGATGTGACTGCAGTTTTCTTATTCAGCACTTACCAGTTTAAATATTTATTATTGCTGGTATTTTATCTCTTTGTTGATGAAATTTGGTGCAGCCTTTGTTCCGAAAAATTGCTGCAGCGTTGCCAGGAATGGAGGCACTTTCTTCAACAAAGCAAGAGGACATGGTTGATGTGAACCTAAAGTCTACTGGTGGATCTGCCTCCCAGAATCAGGCGCAGTCAGGTGGATGTGCTTGTTGATGCCCTGAAACTTTGCACCGTTGCTATGACACCGTCCCTGCCGGAATTGTCTACAATATTTCACTAATATGTAAATGACTGACTTATTTCTTCATCCTTTTTGTCCCATTCTATTTGGGTAGCGTTTCCATTGTGTTTGAGGAACTCTCTGGTAACACTTGATTAGTTGAAAACTAGGAATAGAAAGACTTGTGATTGGGGTTTTCTTGTGTTTCTTAGGTTGGTTATAGAGTCATGTTGTGGAATACGCAGTGGAATTACAGGCTTCAATAGGCTTTTCTTTCTTTGTTATTTAAAACGATCTGGTAATATTATCCGTACATCACATGCATATTGGAGTTATGATTTCCTCTCTGAGTTCAACAACTTGATGGCCCGATGGGTCTGTGGTGGATAGCAATGCCACCTCACTCTCCCAAAAGGCTAATGGCAGCTTCGTCTTTCTTGTAAACAAGTTGGCGTTTTAGATCATTGAACCATGTTTTGCAGATAGCTCAAATTTGCTTCTTGATCAACTGTGATTCCAGTCCTGTATAACTTCGTCCTGATAAAAATTATGATCGTCGTTGAAGTTGTCGAGAACAAACCTGCACCTTGTACTGTAGGGACCGTTCTAATATTTAATAAGAGGGCACGGACTGCTTACAGTAAGCTTGTGTTCGCTTCTGTATTTTGTTTAATCACGGAGGAAAAAACTGTTTGTTTAGCCGAATAATTTTTGTTTTTTGCATTGACTTTATAAGTAATTGTGTTTTCAATTTTAGTTTTATAAAAGATAAAATAACATGTTTTTTTCTTTATACAGATTTTATTTATTTATTTTACATGTAAAAATTTATTTTGAAACAGTTTTAATTAAATATATTTTTAAAATTTATTTTATTAAAATCACAACTAAAAGGTTTTTTTTTAAAAAAAAAGATATTTTTAAAAGTTAGAATCGCAAAACCTATTATAATATAGCACACTTTTAAAACCTTTGCATAATGCTTCCAAGTAATATTTGTATTATTAGATTTGATTTTACCTGTTAAAGTTAGTTAATATAAATATTATAGATGATGTTGGATTAATCTGAGTGTGGTTGCGGTTATTTTTTAAAATATTTTTTGTATTGAAATGTATTAAAATGATGTTTTTTTATTTTTAAAAAAATTATTTTTAAAATTAGTGCATTAAAACGATCCAGAATATATAAAACAAATTAATTTTTAATAAAAAAAATTGAATTTTTTAATTACGCAATAGATAATAGGTAAGTATAAGAAACCCCTGTATAAATATTATTTTTCCTACTCTCAGCTGCACAACTGCCTCTCTCTCTTTTTTAATTCTCTTCTTCAAACTTCAGATAGTTGTCAATTTTTTTTCTCTCTATCGCCGATGCTCTTTGCTTTCGTGTGCCACACATTTAGCTTTCGATTGGGTCAGTGTGAAGCTTTGGGTTTCTGCCTTAAGTTCGCATGTGACTGTCGTACTCTCTCCCAAGTTAGTTTTCTGGTCCTTCGCCCTTTCTTGCTTTAAACTGACCCCAGCCAGAACATGAATATTCAGAACATTTTTTAAAAGAAAGAAGTTTGGCAAATCAAGCAGTTGAAATTGAAGATTCTTTCTGAATCATCATCTACCAAGGCCAAATCCCAAACTTTGGCAAGCTTACAGAACTTCTTTCTTTTTAACCATGTCTGCAAAAGTTAACTTAACGTCACTTTTTTATGGTAACTAGCAGAAAGACCCATTTTATGGTTTTGACTTTTAAGGAAGAAACACAAGTCAACTAAGTTTTTAGGTACATGCAACATGAGACTTGCACTGGAGAAAGGATTTGCATGGTAATAATAAGGTAATTTATTCTATATATTACTGAATTTCTTTTCTATTTTCTTGTTGCCTGCTATTCGTAAAACTTAGAAGTTAGAATTTCCCATTCTATCTTCTTATCTTCTTTTTCTTTCCTTCTTTATTTATGGGAGAGCATCTAAAGCTCCTGCGAAGATCCAGTATAGTGGATCCTTATAGAATCACTTAAATGACCATGAATAAGAAGAAAGTGCTAGGTCGCTACAAGCTGGCAAATTTGAGAACAATATATTGCCATCTCCATGGAGCTAACTATAATCAG
Organism: Populus trichocarpa; assembly: GCF_000002775.5. Taxonomy (NCBI): domain Eukaryota; kingdom Viridiplantae; phylum Streptophyta; class Magnoliopsida; order Malpighiales; family Salicaceae; genus Populus; species Populus trichocarpa. The sequence continues at coordinate 11,336,063 of NC_037287.2, read as the reverse complement.
AGCAAGGACTTATAAGAAGTTTATTTTGATAAACGTTGATGGGTGAGGTATTCGCAGCGCATAAATAGTGCAGCTGAATTATTTACATACAGCTAGACTGAGCATGTGAATGATACACAGTGCTATATCAGATAACTGGAAGAGATTGTAATTCTCTTCTGTCAATGGAGAAACCACTCCTGTCTTATCTGAGAACCCTTCTTCGCAGGTGGTTGATGCTTCCATAACTGCACTCACCTTCACGTTAGCGACACTATAATGTTCTGTCAGAAATGCTGCCACACCATCTACTATTGTCACAAGAGCATCTGCATATAGTTCCAAACAATCCTGTAAGGCAACCAAGGCAAAGCGGTCTAAAGTTCCATAACTCAACAAGTACTTAATGGTTGAAATGGTGTTGGTTGCATTTTCTAGAGCTAGTTCCATGCCAATTATTGCTAGTCCGTGAATATTTGTCACATGGCTGACGGGAATTGCTTGGAGAGAGCTTATACAAAAGTCATAGCTGAAAGTTTTGGAATATTCCTCCGCACATTTTTTGCAGGTTCGGTTTGTTATATCGATGGTCGAAGCATCAAGGGTTGAAATGCTATTGTTAGGAGTAGGAGTTACTAAGAAGAAGAAAAGGAAGCAAAGAGCAATGGAAGAGAAAGAGATGTGCTTCATTTTGATCTCTACTTGACATTTGCCGGTCTATTTTGTTTATATAAGCATATAGTTTTAGACAAGGAGTGGCGTGTGCAAAATGTTTCAGGGGAAGCTTCCGATTCAGTCAGGGTAATCGATTCCTTTCTACTGATGAGAAAACAACATGGCCAATATTTTGAAAACATGAGGAGCTTTTAGCTAAATCTTAAAGGAAAAGATGCCGAATGAGTTCTGAGAATTGTTGGACACAGGATCATGCACAGGTATAAATACGTCTATATATTATGGGAGGGGAGATCTAATAAAGGAAGCTTCCGAGAAGGTCACTAGTGCGAAAGAGTATACGGAAATAACTTGAACTGCAATCAGAAAAATGTAAAAACAAAGTATAAGAGAACCAAAAAAAAGGGGAGGATGGTTTTTTCAAGAGGAATGAAGATGCACTGCTTGAATGCCAACTAGCTACCCTAACAGTAGAATTATTTAGAATTGCCTAGAAATTAAGAGGAGGAAAACATTAATGAAGCATTTGCTTTGTTCTCAGATATCGTAGACTCTAATTTGAAGTAATTTGTACGCAATTATTTATCAAATTTAAAACTGGAAGCTAGTGCTATGCAGCTTCTCAGTTAGGAAAAAACTTGGAACGAAGTCATGAAGTTTCTGTAGGCGAAAAGTGCTGGTTTGGAGCTTCACTAACAATCCAGCAGTCTTATCCTTCTGTATAATTCATTTGAGTGTTTCAAGTAGAAATTTAGGAACGTATTGTTGAATACTTCGATTAATCATACGACCTTGATGGTAACAATCACTGTTACTTTTGTATCTTCTTTCTTTTCGGAGAGGTTTCTTTATAGCATGTAAAGTTTTTCACACTAGGGAAAACACACACGAAAAGACGCAGAAATAAGCTTTCATGTGAAATCATTGCTGTATATATGTGATTCATCATAATGATTGAATGCATATTAAACACAGAATGTTAAACACAAAAGAGGAATTAAAGCAAAAGGAAAGAATAGTGGTGAAGACACTGTAGATACTATTTACATATTCATATGATGAATATGATTATTGATGATAAGGGCGGAGAGTAACTTCAGCTTGTGTTTTAGTTTAATTTATTTGAATTTTTTGTTAAAGTTTATTAATTAAAATTTATTTATTGAATTTTATTTAATTATTATTAAATATTTTATTTAGTGTGCAATAAGTCTAATTATTTGTTCTAACAAAATTTTGGCTTGTAAATTTTTCATCCTAACAAATACCGAGGGATGGTCTCAATAAGATAATCCGCAAAAATTATAAGAAATAAATCTAAAATATGCTAGAAACGTGGTAGACCAACCGATCCAAAAGACAAAATCATTAGAAAAAAAGAGAGAAAAAATAATCAAGTTGACATTATTGAAGAGGCAAACATTCGTAAGTATATTTAGGTATATGAAAACAGTAAAAATAAAAAGATCTTAATAAGTTATGTTTCTATAAGTACCTGAAAACAACTAAAATAAAAAGATAGAACCGAAATAAGATAGTTATTGACAATATTTTTTTTCATATAATATATCGCTTGATATCATTAGTGAAAATAAAGATCTTGAGCTTAAATATATTGAAGAATGTCGATGTAAAAATGATTGGACAAAATAAAAAGAAGCAATCTAGACAGAATTAAATTCACTTGCAAAACGTGAAGTTTTTGAACTTGTAGTCCAAATACCTGAAGGTGTAAGTCAGTTGGATACAAATGGTTATTTATGCAAAATTAAAATGAGAAAATTAAAATTATAAGATATAAGACACGACTAAAGGCACAAGGATTTTCACAAAGACCTGGTATTAATTACAATAAAACATATTCTTCTGTAATAGACGCAATTACATTTCAATATCTTATTAGCTTGGTTACTCATGAAAGACTAGATATGTGTCCGATAGATGTAGTTACAACTTATTTATATAGGTTAATTGGTAATATGTTTATATGAAAATCCATGAAGGATTTAAAATGCCTGAACTATATAATTCAAATTCCCAAAAAAATTTACCCAATCAAGTTGCAACAGTCTTTATGTGGATTAAAACAATCAGGAAGCATGTCGTCTAATCTTTTTAATGAATATTTATTGAAATAAGGGTATAATATTGATTTTATATGCCCATATGTTTTTTATAAAAAAGTTAGAATCTGATTTTGCTATTGTTGTTGTGTATATTGATAATTTAAATATAATTAAAACTCTTGGAGAGATACCAAAAAAGTAATTAATAATTTAAAGAAAGAGTTTAAGATGAAAATTTTGGAAAAAACAATATTTTATCTCAGCCTCTAGATCAAGCATTTAGTATTCTCATTCATAAGTCAACTTACAAATAGAAGGTGCTTAAAAGATTTTATATCAATAAAGCACATCCATTAAGTACCCCTGATGGTTGTTAGATCACTTGATGTGAAAAAAAGATCCTTTTAGATCTCAAAAGGATAACAAAGAATTACTTGGTCTTGAAATACCATAACTCAATACAATTGATGGGCAAATGTATCTTGCTAATAATACACGACTGATATAGCATTCTCTGTGAATTTGCTAGCAAGATATAGTTCTTCTCCTACCCGAAAATATTGGAATGAAGTTAAACATATTTTTCATTACATACAAGGAAATATAAAATATAAGCTTATTTTATTCAAATAATTATAATCATGAATCAGTTGGGTATGCTGATGTAGGATATTTATCTGATTCATATAAAGGTTGATCTCAAATAGGTTATCTCTTTACATGTGGTAATATTGTTATATCATTGAGATCTACAAAGCAAATATTAGTTGTCACTTTATGTAATCATGCTGAAATAAATCATGTTAAAATACTTGCAATCCATAAAACAAGTCGATAATATACGTGACTGAGATCAATGACTCAGTATATTTAAGGAACATGTGGTTTATCCCCTAATAAAGAAACTCCAACCATATTTGATGGAGATAATGTTGCATGTATAGCTTAATTAAAAGAAATGAGATAGAACAAAGCACATCTCATTAAAAATATTTTTCATAAATGATCTTGATAAGTGTGGTGATGTTAATGTTTAACAAATTCACTCGAAAGATAATCTAGCATATTTATTCACTAAAGCATTAGCAACTACAATGTTTAAAATAGTACAACGCAATATTGGAGTGTGGTAGCTTAAAGACTTAAGGTAAGGTTCATTCATAAGCGGGAGTTAATACATACTGTACTCTTTTTTCCTTTACCAAGTTTTTTTTCCCATTGGGTTTTCTCCTGGTAAGGTTTTTAATGAGACAGTTTTCAATGCGTAAGAGTGTAAAAAAAACATCTAAGAGAGAGTGTTATAAAACCACACATTGTATATGGGTGTTTATTTTTTTATTTTTTACCTTTTTATCTTCATGTTCATTCATTATCTCCAAGTTCATTTAAATTCTATATCTTTTATGATATTTAGGCTTACAAGTATTAATGTGCATTAAACTATAAATAGAAGTGTTGTAGATATGATATTGTAGTGCGACTATATTTATAAGATTATATGAAATAAGAAAGTTTTTTTTATGTTCCTCTAATATCTATTTTATTTATTTATTCTATGTACTTGAGTATATTGTCTCTTTTTAAATATATAGTTTTATAATAAATTTCATGTTCATTGAGCATTTACCAAATACTTTAATATATTGTTTGATTATTAGCTAGAAAAACAAGATTTGGAATAAAAAATAAAGGAATTTAAATGAAAAGTAAAAAACCGGAATCACATTTTAATTCTAATTTTATGTTTGGAATAGTAATAAATAATCACAATGAAATTTAATTTTTTTAATATCTTATTATTTTTAAGATGAAAATGAATAATAATTATTAAATGATATCATCAAAGTATATATGAGTTTAAATAGATGATGATAGTAATAATAATTGAATAATTGAAATTATATATTTTAAGAATTAATGCCACCATGAGAGGAAGTGGCGATGAAAGAAAGATGGTGGAATAAAAGTGGTGCGGATGTTGGAAAAGTGGACGTTCAATAATAATAATAATAATATTTAGAAAAAACGTAATCACCACAACCAATAAAAATAAAATTTTTAATAGCAATAATAAAAAAAAATATCATTTTATAATAAAATATCACTTATATTATTTGTTTTCATTCTTACATTCATGTGAGAAAAAAAAATATTTAATTTTTATTTTCATCCTTACTTTCCATTGTTATTTTCCATTTTTATTTTTTTCAATCAAATACCTAAAAAGCGATGATAAAACTTTCATTTTTACCCAAAAACGTCTATTTGTCCTTTTCATATTATTAGTTTTCTTATACACACACATATACATACATACATACATACATACATACATACATACACACACATGCAAGTAGATTTACTCAATTAGACATGAATTGGTCCATGAAATCACATTTATCTTGTCGTTTCATTTGCCTCTCATGCTTAGGGGTAACATGAGGATGCTGTTGAATTAATACGAGAGTATTAATGTTGAATGATCATCATTATAATTTTAATTTAAGAATTATTTGTGAAAAAAGCAAATACTGGGAAAAATTACGTGAGATAAAGATATATAAATCTTCCTATAAATGAATTACTGACAAATATTGATCATTCTTTTAATTTTTTCTGATATAATACTGATATGTATACACACAGTCATTTTATGCCTACCATTTTCAAGGTTCCTTCATTGCTTGCATCATCACCAACCCAAAGACTTTTTTTTTTTTTTTAGATATTTCCTTTCTTGTTTTTTGAGGTGGCATTTTTGAAGGAGAATTATTCATTTCATGACGTAATTAGTACAATATATCGAAAGTTTTTCAAATAGAAAGTTTTATTATATTGAAGGAAAATAAATTAATTAAAATTTTATGATTAATCAAAAGAGTTCAAGGAAGTATATTACCGTTTCAAGGTTATTATAAACTTTAATCGAAGGGCATTTTAACGAAATCGTGTGTTTCAACACATTATAATTAAATTCTTACTATTTTAGGACTATTACAAACTTTATTTGAAAAGTATTTTAATCAAATTGAGGCTAATAATTAACTAATTCAAAAATAATACAAGGAAGTGTATTACCTTTTCAAGTTTATTAAATAATAATATCTCAAGATTATTACAAACTTTCTTAGGGATACGAAAGCATGCCAATCTTGCTATAACATGAGGCTTATAGCTACTTTAAAAAACAGAGACAAATAAATCCACACTAAAACAAGAAGATTATTTAATTAATTCTATAAGAGAAATACGAAAATTATGTAATTAATATGATATCATAAACATATAGAGGTTTACCCGCGAATCCAACATGAATATATGAGAGTTATGATCGACTTAACATGTTGATAAAAGCAAGCATGATTGCGGTCAATTGAAAAAAAGTGTTATTCTCCTTTGTCAAGGGAGAGACCACGCCTTCCCTCTCCTTGAAACCATCCTCGCAGGTGCTTGAAGAATCCATGGCGGCACTGGCATCTATATTAGCTTTGGAATAATCTTTGGACTTCAAATCACACATGGAATCATGCAACGTGGAATTTGCATCCGCGTAAAGCTCTAAGCAATCTTGTAAGGCACTCGTATGGTATTTGTCTAAATTTTGGGCTTTCAAAAGTTGTGAAATGTAGCAGCTAATGTTTGTAGCTTTTGACATGGCTAGCACAGTTGAGATCTCCACTAATTCTTCAAGGCTTGCATTTTTGCTCTTGGAAATGGCTTCAAGGGATGCTATACAAAAGTCACAGCTCAGATTTGGATCGCTCTTTGCAGCTTCGTCGCAATAGTGATGCAAGTTGTTAAAGCTCAATGAACCATGAACAAGTAGGAATACAATAACAAAGTTGAAACTCAACGAAAAAGAGTGCTTCATATTCCTTCGCGTAAGAGTTTGAAGATGGACCCTGTGTAGCAAGCATGAACTGGAAGAATGTAAAGGTTTTCTTTTTTTCTGCCCATATATATATATATATATGGGCAGAAAACCAAACATCCTCTTACGTTCTCATTTGATTTCTGTATGGATTGTTGTTGGCTATACGGCACTGCAAGATTTTGTAACCAAACACCCTCTTTCGTTCTCACTTGATTTCTGTATGGATTGTTGTTGGCTATACGGCACTACAAACTTTTGAAGGCCGTGTCGTCGCACGTGTTACTCGATCGTTGATCAAATATAATACAGACATTGACTTCTTCGTAGAACTATGCAATCTTCCTGACTTGTAACATGGTGAGAGTTGAATTTGCCCTGTGGCTTGTCTTCGTTTACTTTTCTTCTTCTTCTTCCTTTTTGGGTTTCTTTAGGCAATCGTTTCTTCTTCTCAAATAGCTTTATTTTGACCATTTATATTTCATGTATGCATATAAAAATGGGATTAACTGGCTGGGGGAGCTGGCCATGTGGGGTTAACGCTCTGACAGATGACAGAAGCTGGGAGATAGAATAGGCTCTTTATTTGTTTTTCCAAGACTAAATACTTAATTATTAGGTAAAAGATCAGTTTTAAGGAAAGACACAACGTGCGGTGTGCGCGGCGTCGAGCAACAAGGATCTATCTCTTAATCTCTTAAGAGTATGTTAAAATTATGATTATGAGTTCATACTTCATCAATAAAACATCTAATGATTCACGAAAGATCGAGGAAGGGACTAATTATGTAAAAAACAATATATCACTTCTAGTATACTCTACCTAAGATAAATTACATTGTTATTTATTTGTTTTTTTAAATCATATTTCTATTTATTGATCTTGTTAAAGATTCAAGATAGATCTCCCTTCGTAAGGAAATCTCTACCTTATTGAGTTAAATCTTAACCGTTCTAATATTCAAATTTTAGCATCGTATTTTTTTTCTAAATATAACTAATTTCTAATGTTCCGAATAGAATAATTATTATGGGTTTTTTGTATTTTGGTTAAATCCTAATGGATAATCATAAATTGGTTATGATATTCATTTTTTTATATTTTTTAAAACATGATAAAAATGTTGTGATTTTTATCTTTTAGAAAATATGCTTGTAAAACTTTTGGGATTTGACCATATGCGCGTAAACAAAATATTTTTTATTTTTTTAAATGAAAATTTATTTTTAGAATTTTTTCTTTTATTTTTTTGAAATTTCAAAGGAAACTAGGTATTTTTAATATTGGATCTGTATCTTACAGTGTAAGTCTACAGTCTAATATTATACAAAATTATTAGAAAAACATGCAAGGCCCCCCCTAAATATTTTTAAAATGCCCTTTGAAAAATTTGAAATTTTTTCTTTTCTTTTTTTCTTTTTTCTTTATTTTTTTATATTTTAATATTATTATTAAATACATTGGGCTGAGTCAAACTCAACTGAGTCGAGTTGGGCCGAGAGCAGCCTAACAAACTTGGCTTTCTCCCTTTTGGGCCTGGGTTGGGTCGAAACAGGTCTTGTCCATATCCACATAGTTGCTGGCCCAGCCCAACAACTATGTTAATTAATTATGCTGTATGCAAAACGAATTCATATTCTGCATGCAATAGTCATGGTTACAATAAAAAGATGAGAGTGTTACCTGGCTTCGGGGTGTCTAATTGGTGGTATGGTTGGTCATGACAGGAGGCCGATGTGAGGTTGGTGGTGGCGTTAGTGGAGGAGTTGGTGGCTAATGTCAATTGCTGGAGAAGAAACCTACGGTGGAGAGTAAGAATGGAAGATTGGCAGTGGTGGTTCTTGTTGCCGGCGAGGAGATGGGTTGGTGGAGAGGTTGTGTTGTGGTTGTTCCTGGTGGTTCTGAGGTTATGGTAGCTGGAGAGACGGCAGGGAAAGAGGAGGGAAGAGAGAAAGTTGTCAACAGAAAAAAAATAATGGGAAGAGAGGCTAGTTTTTAATCAACTTTGCACCAAAATTTCTTCATCATCAGAGCATGAAATCTATCCTTATTTATAAGGAGTGGAAGAGAGATATTTTGTATTTAATTGTGTCAAATCTTGACCTTTGATTCAGCCTCGAAAGACTTAAAGTAGTCATCATGAATTGTAAAATTTGGTAGTTAAAGGTTGCCTGAGTTGGCTTCTTTGGGTCGGTGCCATAACCGTTGTGGTGTCAATGGGCCAAAAAGGACCATATCGGGATGTAGTCAAATGTCAGGCCATCATTTTCGTGCAAGTTTTGTCAATTTTGATGGAGAGATGATGCATTAAATGCTCCTGAAAAGTAACCCCTTGAATAGTCTTTTTATGCAAAAATAAAGAAGAAGATGAATAGTAACCAAAACGTCGTCGTTTTGGTAAAGTTCAATGTAGTTCTTTGATTTGTGAATTCTCTTAATTACACCCCTAATTGGTTTCAAACTTTCAATTTTATGCAATTTTATCCTTGCCAAACTTCAATGTTAGCCCCATATTTCAACGCATTTTTCATTTTGGTCTTGGATTTCTTCAATTTAACTCCTAATTGACCATTAAACTTTTAAATCTCTTCAATTTCACCCCGATTTCAGCTAATTGGGTCCCCATAGTTAGATGCCTTTTTCAAAATGGTCCGTAATTGTGAATTTCTTGAACTTAGCCCTTAATTGACAATTAAACTTTCAAATCTCTTCAATTTCACCCCTGATTTTTTTCAATTTTGTCCCCGGAGTTCGGCTCCTTTTCAAAATGGTTCTTGAAAATTTACTTGAAAATTTACAATTTAGCCCTTAATTGACCCCAAAACTTTAATTTTCTTGAAAATTTACCCATAATTTGAACCAATTGACTTTGTAAAAATTAAATTTTGTCCTCTAAAATTTCGATCTTCTCAATTAAGCCCAAATTAGGCTTCAAAACTTAATTTTTCACCAATTAAGTCCCTAACAAAATTAATTTGACCCATTTAAAGTATAATTATGTCCTTGCACCTAATTAAATCCTTTAATTGGACCCAAATTAATTCTTAAACATAATTAAACTTTTAATTTGGCCCATAATTAAATCAAATTAACCTATTAAAAATCTAATTATGCCTTTGGACTTAATTTTTATGCAGATTCATCTAATAATCATTTAATTTGATCTTGAATCTGCATTAACTCTCTAGTCTTGAGTACAATAGGGTATAATTATGCTCCAAATTTGTTCAAAATTTTAGCTTGATTTTATGCACATCTGAAATCCTTTCTTAGCCATTTTTTTTTCTACATTGCCAGACTCTTTTATTTTGAATTTTATTTTAAAAAGGAAAAAAAGGTAAATTTAGATGAGTAACCTAGAAATGGGTTACAACAAGTTTCTGTCATCACTGTTTCTGTCTCTTCTATACTAGGAAGTAACCAAACACTATCTTAAAGACTAAAATGTAAAATATAAGATTTTATAACTAAATATAATTTTGAAAGAAATATGAAAAATGTGTAAAACTTTGTGCCCATTGAATAGAACAAATGAAAAAATGACCATTTTTTTTATTAATTCCAACCATTGTTCTTTCATTTTTTAATTGAACCATATAGTTATATTTTGTAACATAAAAACATGCAATTTGGCTCACGCTACGTTGTGAGTTAGATCAATTTTTTTAAATGTAAAAAAAATATCCAAATGTTTATGATGTGTGTTATGCCCTTCTCCCGGGAGCGCAACGTTGGGGCGACCCTTCCCAGACGTGTTTGAGATGGGTTTTGGTTGGTTTATAAGTCATCACCTAGTATTATGGTTATTAGAAACCCTAACTTGTCTTTTAGAGATTCTAGGCAAATGACTAATTGTGTAAAGGGAAGGTATTAGCACTTCTTGTATGTTTTACCTAAGGTAAGTTATATTGTTTTTCTTTGTTTGTCATGGTCTAATGGTGTTTCTATCAGTCTACTATGGTGAGTTTGCTATGATAAACAAACCTTGATTTTCTAGGTCAATAACCTAGTCAAGAATGATAAAATATTCTCAATTATCATTGAGATTTTTTTCGGGATAAACTTGGAATTTTTTGCTATTGGGTTGTTCCAAATAATATTTCATATAAAATTCATTGCAGTTTTTTTTTATCCTTGTATTATGAGTGAATGATTTTTATTACTCCCAATAATATTTTGGATATTGACCTTATACAAGTTTTTTATTCTTATATTAAAGATGAGTAGTAATAAATCATTATCCCTGATAATATTTTGTATATTAACCATTTTGTAGGGTTTGTTATCCTTATATTAAAATTGAATAATATATTCTCTTGCCAAAAATAAAGTTTTAATATTTTTGAAATATAGGCCAAAATCCTTTGAAAATTTACAAACTTGTTGTGAAATCTATGCAATATCTTTTTTAAAACATGCTAAAATATTTTAGATTTTAAAATAATTCTTAAATAATTTTCAGGATTTTTGGTCATATGCAATTTAAACATTTAATTTTTTTTTGTCTTTTTGGTTTTAAGTATTCAAAAACATGTAAGAAAATGCAAACACACACACTCATATCTTTTATTAATTTACACAATAACGATTGCATTTTCAATTATCACATGTAATCAAAACATATTAAATCATTTGACTGGAAAAAAATTGGACAATCAAAAGGAGCTGATGAAATGCACTAAAAATGTAGGAGTGGCGCCGCGTATGTTCCATGCGCCGCCGCCATTGACTGCGAATGGGAACACACATCATCAACATTAGAAAGGTAAAACTGGTGGATTGGGTAAATCTCCCCTTACTCTACAATTCTATGTCACTAGTGAATCTCATTATTACTTGTAAAAAACAAAGAAATCAACATAAACAATCAATTTTTTTAGGGGGGTTGTTTCTCTCTCACTACTAGCTTCCAACACCACAAGGCACTACCATATAAGAGGGCAAGTAATGTTGTTGTGGTGGTTATGGTTTGTTAATGGTAGGCCAGTTGAGAGAGGGGCAATATAGTTCTCGGTTAGAAAAAAGAGTTATTGTTGGTGGTGGTGGTTGTGAAGAGGTACCGTGGGTACGTTCGTCTTAACTGGAGAAAAAGCAGTGTTGGTTGGAAATAGAGGAGGTGGAAACCGGTTGCCATAACTGGTGATTGACAATATAGGTATCATAATGATTAGGTAAGTTGTGAGGCAATGACAGGTTTGGATGATTTATGGAGGCACTTGTGGTGGTTGGATCACGTAGTTGTTGAGAGAGGGAGCTGCTAGTAGGGAGGCTGGTCGTGGGTTGTTTTGGTAGCATGGTGGAGAAGGATGGAAAACCAGTAATGTGTGATAACTTATAGAGGATAAGTTGTCGGGTTGGTTTAGAAGAAATAAAGAGTTTTGGTTTTTGAGGATCACAAAGAAGGATCATGTTCCCTCTTTAAGTTTTTGTTTTAAAAGGGTGTCAATGGGTGATGTTGTTAAGAATATGGCTCATGAAAGGGTTTTAGCGACTAGGGTGAATAAAAATGGGTTAAGGGGTTTTTTTTATGGTCTCTATTTTTCTAATGGTTCCCCTAAGTTAAGTTTTTTATTTTCATCCCTTTTATGTGAGATTTCTTCACCATTTTACAAGCAAAAGTTTTTATCTCTTCCCTCTTAATTGCTTGGTGACCAAGCAAATTAAATTCACTTTAATCTATCATTTTTTCCTTGCACTTTTGATCTCATTGTCCATATTTTTTTTTTGTATTTTGATTTTTGAAAAAAAAGCATCATCAATGTCGATTCGATGAGAAGATTTAATCAATAATTTTAAAATGAGCGTGTTAAAACTGAATGTGTCGAAAGTAGATTTTTTAATCTTAAAGTCTTTGGAAAAGATGTTGAAAATGATGCAAATACATTAAGAACGTAAATTTTTTTTGTTTTTTTGGTTTTTTTTTTTAAATTGTTTTTGAAAAATAAGATAAAAAATTGGGTAACAACAACGTATTTTCTAATCATTAAATCAAATAAGATGCATATTGGATGATATCTTTTAAAAATATTAAGACGACGATATTATTGGATGATATTTAAAAAAAAAATATGACAACAATATATTAGATCGACTCAAGTTAATGTATCAAATATGTGATTCGGATCTTGTGACCATGATAACCCTATTGAAAGAAAATCAAAATAAATTATAAAGGATAATTCCTATTCAACTCAATGTTGAGGACAAAATAAAAATAAATAAATTAAAAAGGGACAAAAATCCCTTACCTAAGCTAACTAATCAAACCTGCAACCTGAATTATGAGATCAGAATAACCTTATAGAAAATATTATGAGCTTGATTCTGGAGTTCTGACAATCTGGAAAATCAATTAAAGGCAAATTTTTAGGGATTAATTGAAGAAATCAATTTGAGCTTGATTTGCTCGATAACTGACTATAATCTATCAATTTGAGTTAGGATCTTGCAAAATTATTTGGTATTTAGGATTGAAAAGCTGAATTGAGAGACTGGTTTTCTAATTGTTTGGTTAAAATGGACTTAATTGAAATAAATCATGAATTAATTTGGGATTAAATTGAATCAATTGGATAAAATTGAATCAAATGAACTGAATTGGACTGAAAAAATTGGGACTGGCACAAAAATTAGATAACCAACTGGCCCCTAAAAAAATTCCTCGTTTTCATTATTGTCCCTTGCTTTTGGATTTTTCAATTTCATTTAATTAGGGTTTAAAATCTTGGATTTTTTTTCAATTTAGTCCCTTAATTGATTTTTCAAATTTAACCATTTTTAATTTAGTCATTGATTTCCAAATTCCTACATTTTAATCAAATTTGCCATAAATCATATTTTTCTTTTCAATTATGTTCTTAATTGAATCAGTTTAAACCTCTAGATTTAACCATTTGTTATAAATTCATCATTAATTTCTAAAATTATACAATTTTGACCAATCTAATTCCTAGTTTTGATTTTTCTCTTCAAATAAGTACGTAATTGACCTTTTAATTTGGTCTTATGTTCTTAATTGAATCAGTTTAAGGCCCTAGATTTAACCATTTGTTATAAATTCATAATTAATTCCTAAAATTATACAATTTTGACCAATGTAGCTCCTAGTTTTGATTTTTCTCTTCAAATAAATATGTAATTGACCTTTTTGATTTGGTCTTATGTTTTATGCTTTTAGCCGAGTTAAAGTCAAATTAAGTTTTTATTATTCTATTTCTCTTCCAATAAGTTTTCAATTACAATCTATGCCATTTTTGAATTCAACTAAACTCTCAAACTTCATGTTTGATTTGTGAAACTCAATTATTAATCTAATTTTTTCCCTAACTATATTTTTTTGTTTTTTTATATATTTTTTTGTATTTTTTATGATTTTTATAATTATTTCTAACTTAATTTGACACATGAAAGATAAAGATGATAAAAATAAAAAATAATTAAAATTTACTAAAAAGGCACACTTTTTTAGATTTTCTTTTTTATTTGAAATATGTAAAAATATTAGGTAAAAAATGGAGTTATAACATCATATATGAGAGCAATTTCATATTTTCTTTATTTTTTAAATTTTATTTGACTAAGGATATAAAATATAATTTCTCAAAATATATAGGAAAAATAAAACGCGATCAAACTATGAGGTTTTTTTTTTTTGTAATCATCCCTTTATTCAATTGTTTTCTCAAACATTTTTTTTATATTTTTTATTATATAAAATATTAGTTCTAAAAAATAAATTTATTAAAAACAACCTGGTATATAATCCGTATTGCGAAATCAAATTTTTTGATCCATATTTATTTCCTTATTTTTTCCCATTTAATTTTTAGTTATCTTTAATTTTTTTTGTATTTTTTTTATATATTTTTAAATTATTTTGATATATTAATATTAAAAATAAAAATTAAAAAAATTATTTTTAAAACAAAAATATTTTAAAAAATAACCAATAAATACGTTTACGCTTGTTAAAGCAAAGCATGGTAATTAGCCACTTCGCTCTAGAACCCCCACGCGCTCTGGTCAGGACACCGAACGTAATTGCCGTATCCAAACACCCTGCCTATCTCACGTGCCCATCCTTTCCCAAAACCTTTAATTTCACGTGCCCCAACCCTAAGAGCATCTCCAATGCAAAATGCTATTTTGAAAAGCTAAATTGATAAAATAGCATTTTAAATAGTGTAAATATAGCATTTTTTACCATATCTATTCCAATGGAAAAAAGCCATTTGAAGAGCCATTTATATTGGAGTGGAAAAAACAAGTGTCTTATTATTTCTTAATAAATTTGATGTTACTTTTTTTTCCACATGTCTACATTTAATTGGTTTATTTTTTTAGTGGCCCCACTTTGTTGGTTTTGGCTCTTTGAAGAGATATGTAGGAATAACATTTGTGGGAGAGAAAAATCATTTTAGCATTTTGTTTGGCTTTCCTCTTGGAGTGTGCAAAACAAGCAAAGAAAAACTAAAATATTAGTTTTTTATTTTTGACTATCCATTTAGCAACTCCATTGGAGATGCTCTAAGGGTTCCACACTCTACAGCCCAATTAAACCAGCGCGTGTAGCGCGTCTTTTCAGTTTCTCCCTCTCCCCGAAAAACCCGAATAAAAACTCTCCTCTCCCTCCCATTTATCTCAATCTCGCATTTCGCTCTCCAAACCCTAACCCTAAAGACAAAAATCCTAATCGGATCATAATCTCTTATAATCTCCATGGATAACCAAGACAATAACCTCTACGAAACGGCCTCGCAGCCAGACACAGCAACAGACGCCTACACCTTCCTTGAATTCAACACACAAGGCGAATCCGATTTTGACTACCCCGAATTCCGCTCTCCGGTGGCCTGGCCCACTCCTTCTGACTCTCTCGGCGCCACCTCCTCCGCCGTAGACCCTACCTCGTCCGACCACCGTACCGCCGCTTCCACCCCCGATCTCCACTCTGATTCTCTTGCTGCGTCTCCTGTCGCGTCAAAATCTGCTGCGCGTGGCGGTGGAGCGAACAGTGGGACCCAGGGGGTGGTGGAGGGGTTAGTAGCGAGCATAGGAGGGTTGAATTTTGAAGAGACGGGAGATGATGACGGGTATGAGTTTGGGAAAGGGGATTTTACGGAGCACGCTTGCAGGTACTGTGGGGTTTCGAATCCTGCGTGTGTTGTGAGGTGTAATGTGCCGTCATGTAGGAAGTGGTTCTGTAATTCAAGAGGGAATACATCTGGTTCGCATATTGTTAATCATCTGGTGAGTATTGTTTGCGCGTTGCCTTTGTTTGATTTTTGTGTGGGGTTTTTTATTGTTATTCATGGGACTGAAATTGGAGTGGCTACTGACTACACTGTAGCTTATAGAAATTGAATTGTTTGGAGACTCGTTGATCTGAATTCAAGGGATTTTAAAAATGAAAACGTGAGATCTTAGGTAAATGAAACTTAAAATTTGGCTCCATTTAGCTTATGCCTGCTCTTTTTTTTTTTAATTAGGGTAATTTGTTTTGGACGTTTGTTTGTTTTTGAAGGGGAGGGGGGGGGGGATTGGTCAAGTAGGGAAGTGTTAAGTCTCATTGGGTTATGTTTTTTTGGATTTAATTGAAATTGAAATTGAAGTGATTTGTTTGTAATACTACATGATTTTGAGCTCTTAAAGAGTTCGTTATATGTAAATATCTAAGAATGGAAATGCAAGATGTTACGAGTGAAGGGTTTCAGGTTGCTTTGGGTTTTACTTACGAGGGATATGGTAATTAGGTAATCCCACTTGCTATTTAGACTTGAAAATGTGTGAATTGTTGATGGTATAGCACAAAAATGTTATTGCATTAGGCATCTGCAGCTGAATGTTCATTACCTGGAATCATGCATAGAGATTTAGACTTAACTGAAATTAATTTAGAAGAAGTCTTGAGGAAACTAGTAATATGACGTTGATTTTAGTTTGTAGTTCATAATGACCTTTGCAAATGTCCTAAATCATTTCAGAGCTGTACTTCGGAATGTATTTGTCACCTGATGCCCCTCATGCTTTGCATTTTCATAGTCTGCAAAACTTAATGAAAGCAGCTGATTTTGACATTCTCTATTTTACCTGTCGGCTTCTTGGTTAATTTTGTGTACAAAAATTTTTCATATTGCTTTTGAATTGAGTTTTATTCTGTTGAATCTCCTTTTAGGTTCGAGCAAAGCATAAAGAAGTCTGTCTCCATAAAGACAGCCCTCTTGGAGAAACAATACTTGAGTGCTACAACTGTGGTTGCCGAAATGTGTTTCTTCTTGGATTTATATCGGCCAAGACAGAGAGTGTTGTTGTCCTCCTCTGCAGGGAGCCTTGCTTGAATGTTAATGCGCTGAAGGACATGAATTGGGACCTGAGCCAGTGGTGCCCCCTTATTGATGATAGGTGTTTTCTACAGTGGCTTGTGAAGGTTGGTAGTTGTCCTTTAGAGCCTATTTGTTTTTGTGTTTTAAAAATGCTTTTGAAAAAAATTGAAATTTTTTTATTTTTTTCTTTGCTTTAAATTAATATATTTTTAGTGTTTTTAGATCATTTTGATGTGCTGATATCAAAAATGATTTTTAAAAAATAAAAAAAACATTATTTTGATACATTTCTGAGTGAAAAACACTTTGAAAAGCAACCGCAACCACACTCCCAAACAGGCTCTATCTGTAAAGGGTTCTGTTATTTCTATAACTTAATTACATGTTGCATTTTGTAGATCCCATCCGAACAGGAGCAGTTGAGGGCTCGCCAAATTAGTGCTCAACAAATAAATAAAGTAGAAGAACTTTGGAAAACTAATCCTGATGCCACCCTTGAAGATCTTGAGAAGCCTGGTGTTGATGATGAGCCACAGCCTGTGGCATTGAAGTATGAAGATGCATATCAGGTGCCTCGTTTAGTGATAGTTTTTAAAATTAGGTTTGATATATAACTTGGGTGAGCCAGGAATTATAACAATTTCATCATGGCTCTTAGCTGATGAGTTGACAGTTTTCTTTTCTTGCAGTACCAAAATGTATTTGCTCCACTTATTAAGCTTGAAGCTGACTATGATAAAGTATGCAATCTTTTTTCTTTTTCTTTCTTTATCTCATTTTGATTTTGTTGTTCTCATCATAAAATCTTTCCGGAACACTTAAAAAAGATCTTGCAGCTTCTTATAATGCTTTTTTATTGTAGATGATGAAAGAGTCTCAAAGCAAGGATAATGTCACTATTCGATGGGATATTGGCCTTAACAAGAAGCGTGTTGCATATTTTGTATTTCCAAAGGTGCCTTGCTCTTTTGCTTTTGTTCTCTTATTTCTTTAACTTTCTCCCTTCTGTCTCTAGCTTGTTTAGAAACATGGGGCTTAGTTTAACTTATTAGTGTCCAGCTGGTCTAGAAACATGGGTCTTAGCTTGGCTGACACCATCTTTTCTTTTCCTGTTTTCCATGTGCTGCTTGATTTCTGTTTTCTGCATGCTTCTGTCTGTATTTTCATTTCATTGGACTGGTGCTGTTATAGGAGGACAATGAGTTGCGTCTTGTACCTGGTGATGAGTTACGACTGCGCTATTCTGGAGATGCAGCTCATCCAGCATGGCAATCAGTTGGGCATGTGGTATGCAACTCTTTTCTGATATCAATGCTTGAAATTCTACTCGCTTTCAATTTAATCCATTATTAATAGGCGATTTACATCTCTCTCATAGGAATACAACGCGTTACCAAATGCTTCTAATGTTGATATTAAGTTTCATCTCTACTATTTCAGATCAAGCTAACTGCACAAGAGGAGGTTGCACTTGAGCTTCGTGCTAGTCAGGTGGCTCTGATACTAACACGTTTGATTTCTCACTTCTGGTTTTCTGTAAGTTAAGCTGACATTAATGCTAAGTGCTATTATTTGTATCCAGGGAGTTCCTGTTGACGTGAACCATGGTTTTAGTGTTGATTTTGTTTGGAAGAGCACGAGCTTTGATCGGATGCAGGGAGCAATGAAGACTTTTGCAGTGGATGAAACCAGTGTCAGTGGGTAGGTTGGCTGATTCATTTTTGTTTGTGTTTTTTATGTATTGTGAACACACCAGACAATGAGAACCGAATACGAGTCATGCTTTGGTTTATCTCAAATTTATTGATATGTCTATCTGAAATAGGGCTGAGTAGCCTTGCTAGGAAATTCACTATCGTATACAAAATTATGTTATGATTAATGGGCAGTTATCATTTGCTTGTAACGAGTTGCTATTTTCTATCTGTAGGCTAATATTGAGCTAGTATATATCATCGTTTTCCTTCACTTGGTGCCGTCAATGTAGAGTTCTTGTGTGTTGAATACAGGTTGCCATTTTTGAATTTCTATATAATGCTAGTTTCCTTCTTCAGGTATATATATCACCACTTGTTGGGCCATGAGGTTGAGAATCAAACAGTTCGTAATGCATTGCCTCGCCGTTTTGGGGCACCTGGTCTTCCAGAGCTGAATGCATCCCAAGTATGATGTCTCAATTACCCATTCAATTTCCATGTTTAAACTAGTTCATCTTGTCTCATACTAGGATTTTACTGTTCGGGCTACTAATGATTCTTGAGATGATCCCTTTACTTGAAAATCTGTGGTTTCATGTTGTTGTTATGACAAGAAGTGCATTAGTTTCCTGAATGCTCAAAACATACGTTAACACACCCGGGGAAGTCCCATGGATTATTTGGATGTATATTGATTTCTGTCCTGAGTCCCCGTTGACATTGTTTTAGTTTTATGTTGCTTCTTATTTCTGTTAGCTTGTAAAGGGGTATCTTTCCTTTACTCTCTATCTGCACTGAAGGTGTCTTTATCTGTGATAAGAACAAATAAGGGTTATTGCCAGGAGCAGTATCATATTTGATAATCAGATGCATATCCTTGTTTTTCCATTGATTTGTTGTGGACAAATGAACGACTTCCCTGCTGTTTACATGCGAGATAATTCCGTGGCATGAACTTTCTGCTGTAACATTTTAAATTTAATGAAGCTTAGATATTTCCAGAGATATTTGTGTGTCCATAAGGGAATGCAAATTGCTGTCATCACTTGTATTAACTTGTGATTTTTCTCTGTTTAGTTTTGCTTATTACCATTTTCTTGACATTCAATTGTTTTGATGGAATATCTTTTTTAATTGTGCAATGCTGTAAATGATCCTTACCTTTCTCCACTTGATAGGTTCTTGCTGTGAAGAATGTCCTCCAAAAGCCCATTAGTTTGATTCAAGGTCCACCTGGCACAGGAAAAACTGTCACTTCTGCAGCCATTGTATATCACATGGCCAAACAGGGCCAAGGGCAGGTAGGTCATTGAAAATGCTTTCTATCAGTCGCATTCAGATACTTGACTGTATGTCTTAAGGTCCCCCCACTCCTACTTTAGGTTTTGGTGTGTGCCCCAAGTAATGTGGCTGTAGATCAGCTAGCTGAGAAGATAAGTGCCACTGGCTTAAAGGTAAGAAAGCAAAGCCCTGCCTATTGTTTTACTAATTTCATATCATTTTTCCCTGGCAATTTGTTGTTCTGTTGCGTGGTCTCTTAAAAAGTCAAAAGTATGTCATTTAAGCTTTGAAAAATCGGAGTGAAAAAAGTTTTGTTAGAATGGACAAGAAGATTTGCCAAGAAAGAGAATAAACCATCCTCTATGTTGAAAGTGCAGATACTGAGACCAAAATAGAAGGGATTTCCCATCTTGGCCAATACTAGTTAACGACACTCTTCTAGATTCCATTAATGACAAGCGATGCTAAGAAAATTATCCTATCCCACCAAAGCTACTTTGAGAGGAAGTGACCGTTTAATAACTAATCCAACATACAGCAACTTAGCAGCTTAAAAAAGATTTTGCACTCTGTGCCCTCCCAAACTTAGCAGCTTAATAACTATTTTTATTTCATCTCTATATGTGTGGATAATTCCATGGCGAATTATATCCTTGAAGTTTCTCTTTTTGCTGTTCCCTGATGGTTGTCTTGTTGAAGGTTCAAATTAAATTTTGGAAAAAGAAAACCAGTCCTTGGAAATGTATGCTGGTATTTTCTTATTTTTATATAGTAACACAAAACAATGTATGGGTTACTATATGTTATACTGACCGTCTGGGTGCTTAAATTAAATCTTTTTGTAATCCTGATCTTTTAAATTAACAAGTAAATGTATTTGAGTTTTTGTTTTGTGGATTGTATTTCCTCAACCAAGGTGGTTAGGCTATGTGCAAAATCAAGGGAAGCTGTTAGTTCTCCTGTTGAGCATCTCACCCTTCACTATCAGGTTTTGTCTATTAGTGGCACCTTGCTTTTTTGTTTTTCATTTGTGCACTTCTCATATTTATGCTTTCCTGGTATATATTCTCATTACTAGTGACTGTTACAGGTCAGACATCTGGACACTTCAGAGAAAAGTGAACTTCACAAGTTGCAACAATTGAAAGATGAACAAGGTGGCCTTTTTCTTAATTATTTAAAATGAAATTAGTTGTTAATTAGGAGTTGCAAATAAGATGTTCATTTGAGGGTTGATTAGCTTAGTTTCTGGATAGACTTGCACCCACCCACACATCCATATACATTAAAATATGAGGGATTATATGACTTGGGGCCTTGTTAATTTGTCACTCAATCTTTAGAATTTTATTTTATTCTTACTGATAATATAAGTAATTATATTTGGCTTCTTGATTTGAACCCATTGCTACTAGAAGATGTACAAATAGGAGTTCACTGACAACATAATTTATTTTGTATCTGTTGTAGATTTGACTTTATTCTGGTTGGATGTATAAGTCTTTATATACGGTCCTATGGTGGGCCTCTGGGGCTTGTTCTAATATTGTTCTCTTTCTTTCTTTCTTTCGCCTGTTGTCTGTTCCTTTATCATCAGGGGAACTGTCCAGCAGTGATGAGAAAAAATACAAAGCACTGAAACGAGCAACTGAAAGGGAAATTTCTCAAAGCGCTGATGTCATCTGTTGCACTTGTGGTGGTGCTGGAGATCCTCGGTTGTCAAATTTTAGGTTTCGCCAGGTAGAAATGTGCCTTACTCGCCTTTTGTTGCTGGACTTACAGAAGCTTACACTCTTAACCTTGTTTTAGGTACTAATTGATGAGTCAACTCAAGCGACAGAACCAGAGTGTCTTATTCCTTTGGTACTTGGGGCGAAGCAGGTACTTGATATTATTTTGATATACTTGCCTGTTTTACTATCACATGCTTCAGTTTCTAATGAGAAGTTATCTGCTAGGTTGTTTTTGTTGGTGACCATTGCCAGCTTGGTCCTGTCATTATGTGCAAGAAAGCTGCTCGTGCTGGGTTAGCCCAGTCTCTCTTTGAACGCCTTGTTTTACTTGGTGTGAAACCAATTAGATTGCAGGTAATAATGTTGTCTGACAGTTCTCTCTCCATGTGTGGTCTGCTCATGTACATTTGGTGATCACATTTATCCTGGTTGGAGGAAATGAATTGGTCCTGAGGAACTGTGCATTATCTATTATAAATTTTCCTGTATGATGTGTAGGAGTTTTGGAGTATATGTTTATGTGATATACCTACTAGCTTGTTTGGAACCAAATCACATGTGGAATTGCAATTCCACATGTGTTTTGACTTCAATTCATAAACTATGACAATTTTTATGTCTGGACTAAAATACTAAACCACATAATTGAATTCAATTATACTGTTTTGAATAGTTGAGGAATTGAATTGGTTTGTTTTTGGGTTCCAAAAATTTCAGTCTAGAAGTGAGTGGTTTGTTTTTGGGTTGCCAAGATCATTCCCTCCTTGACCATAGCTGCTTCTTAAGCAAGAGTATACTCTGTACTTCCCAAAATGCTTCCTCCTACTGCCTAGCCTCCACCTCCAATCATTTTCATGCTCATTTACCATAGCTATATTACGGTTAAGTGTGCAAAGTTGAAAGTCAAGATAAGGTTCTATTGGTAAAGGAAGAATCAGAGTAAAACAGTACTTTATTTGTGTATGTATGAAAGCCTTATTCATATTTAACTTTATAGTCTTGCTTTTCCACTTCTTAGGCAATTTCTTGAGCAAAAAAACCAAAGCTTTTGTTGAAGAATAGAAAGTGTTGGTAAAGAGAAGTTGTAGGGTTTTTGAGAAAAAAGAAAGAGGGGTAGTTTTGGTATAGTATTTTTTATTTGGAATTACAGTAGCAATCAGAGGGTCTCCCCTCTAATTTGTTTTTGTCCATTTCTTATGATTTGAATTCCATCAATACCTTCAAAAGGGGTTCCAAACACCAGAATTGATTGAACCCTTGGAATTGAATTCAATTCCAAGGTTCCAAACAGCATGTAAAGAAGTCTAGAGAGATTACTATCTTCATAAAAAAAAAGAAACATCGTTGATGTTTGTTATTTGCTTTCACAAACAGATTTTTGGCTTAACTCAAGTTGTTACTGCATTTATGCCAGTTTTTATGCCTCCAAATTTTGGTACAATTGATAATTTCTTTAGTCAAGAAATCTTAGCTGATGAATGCTCATTTTTGTCATTGGCGAGATGTTATCAAGAAATGCTAATTATGTTGTCTTTTATTTTTCAGTTTTCCCAAGATCCTTTTAGGTTCAATCAATTTCACATATTGTGTATCAAGGCAGATTTAATTTTGTTCATAGAATGCTGCTAGGCTGTTACTTATGTTTTCTGCTTTCAAATTTCAGGTTCAATATCGCATGCACCCGTGTCTTTCTGAATTTCCATCTAACAACTTTTATGAAGGCACTCTACAAAATGGAGTGACTGTCAATGAGAGACAATCGTCAGGCATTGATTTTCCTTGGCCTGTGCCTAATCGTCCTATGTTCTTCTATGTCCAGGTATGTTATTTGCCTATTGGTTATATTACATTACAATCACTTTAAACAAAAAGAATAATTACGTAGATTCTCTGCATTTATTCTTATTTTCTCTCTTTGTTGGCTGATAATGAGTGTGGGAATTGTGTAATCTTCCACCAAAAAGTAACTATGACAATATATATGTTTTATATGCTTATAAATTGTTAGCTTAAAGAATTTTCCGCCAAGTGCTTTTAATGCACCACAATCACGGGTCTCATTTGTTTATATGATGTTATATTTTTCCAAGGATGTGTTTTGTAACTAGATAGCTGTTCTTTAGATGGGACAAGAAGAGATAAGTGCCAGTGGAACATCCTATCTAAATCGTACGGAGGCTGCAAATGTTGAAAAAATTGTAACTACATTTTTGAGGAGCGGTGTAGTCCCGAGCCAGGTTCATTTTTTCTCTACTTATTTTCATAGCTGCAGTTCTTTTTTAGGATACGTTGTTTTGATCATTCATAACACTTTACAGATTGGAGTGATAACACCTTATGAGGGGCAGAGAGCATATATTGTGAACTATATGTCAAGAAATGGTGCCCTCAGACAGCAACTATACAAGGAAATTGAGGTCATAAATGGTTTCTATACTCTGGGTCTAGATGTTGTTCAATCTTAACTTGCAATTGCTACATAGTTTATGTTTTTTGCAGGTTGCAAGTGTTGATTCATTTCAAGGAAGAGAAAAAGATTACATTATTTTGTCTTGTGTTAGGAGCAATGAACATCAGGTTGGTTCTCTACACCCTCCCCCCAATTCTATAGATCACAAAAAATTATGTGGTTCATTTCAATGAGGAAGCTGAATATTCAGAGCATGAGCTTTATCTTGCTCTTGTGTTCTATTTTTATAAGTTTGGGTTGTGCTCATTTATTTATTGCTCTATATTTATTATGTTTGCTGTATCATCTTATCATGGATACAATCCTCATTTCTGCATGTTGACATTGTGTCACTGATGGAGACCATTGTCAAACCCTTTGTTGGTAATCACATGAATAAAAAAGGCGATGTCTGGTCATATGGCTCTCAAATTGTGGTCTTAGAAGGGAGAATTTTGGTTTGGTCCTATTATTCAGCATTTTAACATTTGCATTATGGTCACCTTGTAGTTTCCTCTTCCCTCTCACATGCATGTTAGAATGAAGGATCTTAGTTTTGACAAAGTGCTCATGTGAAAGCACTTGTCTGATACTTAATATATGTGAGTGATTGTCAGAAGAACTTGCTTGATGGATACTTGAATTTCATATTTCAGCTATTGGAAATATTTCTGTTATGTCGAGAATTGCCAAGTCATTGTACTAGAAATTTTTTTCTTGAACTTCATTTCGATTTTATCATGTGGACAGAATTTGGTGCAGTTTTCTGACTTAGTTAAGCCTGTTCTTATTTGATTCACCATCAAAGCTGTATCTGGTGGTAGATAAAAACAATTGTCATTTATGATCACGTGTTGGTGCTTGACTGCTGTCTCTTTTTCTAGGGCATTGGATTTCTTAATGATCCTCGGAGGCTGAATGTTGCTCTAACTCGTGCACGATATGGTATTGTCATCCTGGGAAACCCTAAAGTTCTAAGCAAGCAGCCTTTGTGGAATAGCTTATTAACTCACTACAAGGTATGTCTTCTTACCTGGTGTTATGCTTTCTAGGAATTCTCATTTGCTTTGATTGGTGGAATTTGCTAATGTTGGCATTAGTATATGATGCTGAGATTGATTAGGAAATTTCAGTTTCACGTATCCGTGTGACATGCTAATAATAGTTTTTTTTTCCTGAAACTTTTGTTTTGCTTTGAATATTTCACCAGGAACACGAGTGTTTGGTTGAAGGACCTTTGAATAACTTAAAGCAGAGTATGGTTCAATTTCAAAAGCCCAAAAAGGTATGGGGTTCAATTTTAGGCAAGGGCAGCATCACTGACTAAGGATAAATTTATCCAAGTTTCTATTTTTGTGTTATCTTAGTTTGTCCAGCATATCATGAAGTACTTGTCAGGAATGAATACAAACTGATTGTGTTTGGCTATGTTTTCTCACAGATTTATAACGATAGGAGATTGTTTTTTGGTGGTGGACCTGGAATTGTCCCAAATGATAGTTTTGGGTCTGTTGCCTCAGCTAGCTCAAATGCTGATAGAAGAAACTCCCGTTCCAGGGGTATGCTACATTTCACCTGTCTTGCTAGAAATTATAATTTTTTTACTTGGTGATGGCATTTCTATAGTCCCACAAGTCCCCAAGTGTGTGCATACTCAAAAGTAGAATAAGACTAAAGCACTCTCATTATTCAGTTAAGTTCCTCTGCTTAGCTACTCTGTTGTCCGTATGTTAACTTGTCAGATTTTGTGTTGTCCCAAATATAGGTTCTTATTTGTCACCAGGCCCACCGAATGGTACCCATAAGCCTGGTGTTGCTGGGTTTCCAATGCCTCGGGTCCCCATTCCACCATTTCATGATGGTCCACCTTCTCAACCATATGCTATTCCTACTCGTGGAGCTGTGCATGGGCCCATCGGAGCTGTTCCTCAAGTCCCTCCACCTGGAAGTCGAGGTTTTAGTGCTGGGCGTGGCAATGCTGGTGCACCTATTGGAAGTCATCTCTCTCACCAGCAAGGCAACCAGCAAGGCATTGGGAATATTGGATCTTTCAACTTTCCTGCCCTAGAGAATCCAAATAGCCAGCCATCTGTGGGTGGTCCACTATCTCAGCCTGGATATGTTAATAATGTAAGCTATGGTTTCTTGACAATTTGCTTGACCTATTTGATTTGAATTTGCTATTATAGTATTATTGTGTCATGAATGTGTCTTTTGCATAAATAGATTCCAGTTCAAGGGTCGAGCCAAACCTTTCGTGATGGATTTTCCATGGGGGGTATGTCCCAGGTATATTCCCTGCTCTTCATGCTTAAAGATTACATTCCATGTCTTGGTTTTACAATTTTTTTTTTCCTAATTTGCATTTTAATGGAAATCAATTAGGAGTTCTTGGGCGATGACTTCAAAAGCCAGGGATCACATGTTCCTTACAATGTTGCTGATTTCTCAACTCAGGTATATAAGCCCTGCGATAGTAGAGATCATTTTATATGTCCTGTAGTTTTCTTTTTCCATATATTGTGCAAATGGAAAAGGAATGTATGATTTTGTCCTTGTCAGAATATTCAGTTTTATATTCCAAATGCTAGTCATACTCCATTCTAGGTTTGCTTTGAAGTTATGCCCTGATAATGGTAGGCACTGCCAAGGCAGCAAATGAGGCAAATTGAGTAGAGTAATTTTTCACTAAACTTCCGTGTTTGAAGTTTTGCTTCAGCTAAACAGGGTTTTTCTTTGCGGTTGTAGTAAATTATGTCACTACTGTTTTGCTAGATTTATTGCAATGCCAAATTGTTTGCAGGCATCTCAAGGTGGATATGCTGTCGATTATGTTACACAAGGGGCACAAGGTGGGTTTCCAGGCAACTTCTTGAATCAGAATTCTCAACCTGGATATTCTCGTTTTGGTTCTGGAAATGATTTCATGTCTCAGGTTTGCTTCTTGACAACATGTTTTTTTTTCCTTCCCTGAATCATCAATTGACTGCTGGTTATCTGATCCTTGATGAACTCTTTATTGCAGGATTACATGGCTCATGGATCACAAGGTCTATTCACTCAGGTTGGCTATAATGATCCCTCACAAGATGATGCATCACAAAGCCACTTTGGCATAGCCAACCCTAACCAGCTTCAATCACAGGTTTTTTCTGATACCTGAAGCACTAAACCATAAAGAAGTTGCAATAGGAAAAATTACCAAAACTGCAAAATGTAGGAAATTTGGCATCATGTATGTTTGCACGTTGTTGATGAAATGCTCGCAGCTTTGTCAATTTTACCAGTTTTTGTTTGTCAGTATATAAAACAGTGTGGTCAATTTTATGTGCAGGGCTTGATGAATTCTCTTTACTCTCAGCCCTTTGGCCACTACAACACTCAGCAGCTGAACTTGCAGGCTCCACAACAGCAGCCGCAGCAGGGTCAGGGTACCCAAAACCAGAAAATCCATTACAATGGTTGAACAGTGCATGGGAGGTTTTTTGGCTGTGATGGGTTATGATCTTCGCATTCAGCAACCTGATTTGTGCTGTCATGTGTGCCTAAATATATCTCCGCCGAAAGGGCAGGAGAGTTTGTCGTGCTTTTGAGGTCAGTTTGGTATACTTCATAAGCCAGAGAATACAGTGGGTGATAGGAATACAATGGGGTGTATGAGCAAATGTGGGCCGCACATCCAAGGCTGAGAAAGAAAGGTTAAACCCAGGTGCCCGCTTATAAAGTAGTGTGTTTTGAGAAGGTAAAGTTCCGAAGGAGCATTACATGGCATGGTTTGTAGGAAGGGTGTGGACGTGAAGACGAGAGGGGTACATAATATAATACTTGATCTAAAGGGGAGAGACCCCTATTAATAATTATACAAAAGCAGTTACCCCCGAAAGTTTTTGTACAGCGATGGGAAAGTCACCTAGCCCTTTACAAGTGCGCAAGATAACACATTCAGCCCTTCCTGACATGTAATTATACTCTGTTGTAATTAGTTAGACGCTGACGATATCTCCTATGAACTTTATACTGTGCAGCCAGGGGGATCTTGCTCTTAGCTGGGATGTTGTTTCAAATGTGGAATTGGTTTTTACGTTAGACTAGCCTTGTTTTGAAGGCTTTGTCCCGTAGTTTTATTGGGACTGCGTGGTCACAGACTCTACTTTTGGGAGGCTGACTAATGGTGGCGATGGTTTCAACTTGTAATCTTACATTTCCCGTCCTTATTATTACTGATGGAATCGAAATTGAAATGATATCTGGATTGATCAGAAGATGCCTATAATTGGCTAGTAAATTTACTGTATGAGAATGCGTGGGTATCTTAGGGGTAAAAAAGGAATGATAAAATAAATTCACCACCCGGGGAGGCGGGTTGAGGTCCTCCAAGGTACCCGCTTCTCGGGGGTAGAAAAGGAATAGTGTATTAAAGTCAGCGTTAATTAATGGGTTGTGCTTGGTTTTTAAATTTTATACCAAAGGGTGGGAGCACGTAATGTAATATGTCTAGACAGAAGGAAGGGATTGTTATTGTGGCAGTTTTTGTTTTTGTTTTTCTTTTCCTTAACTAGTAGTTTTTGTAT
Organism: Populus trichocarpa; assembly: GCF_000002775.5. Lineage (NCBI taxonomy): Eukaryota > Viridiplantae > Streptophyta > Magnoliopsida > Malpighiales > Salicaceae > Populus > Populus trichocarpa. The sequence goes on along the minus strand of NC_037287.2, from coordinate 11,307,418 downwards.
TTTTGCAATGATTTCGTATTATAAATTTTGGTTTTATAAAAGCTAGAATAATGTTTTTTTTCTTTTAATTTTATTATTAAATATTGAGATTGGTTTAATTGATAATTGAATTTTAAAAATTATTTTGATGTATTTTTTATGAGATTATTCTAGTTTCATGGTCTGTTTTGCATGTTTGACATGTTAATATATGTTGATTTAAGTTATTTTTACCAATTTTATCCTTTAATATTAAATAGATAGGAAATTAGACTTTATGATTTGTTTTAATTTATTTTTTATGAAGTTATTATGATTTTATGACTCAATTTAGTAGGTTAATTTAGGTCAATTTTATATGATGTTGTCTTTATAATTTCTTTAAATATAATTTTGAATTTTTTTCAGTTAAACTATGTCTTTATCAATTATTCAGGTTATTTTTAGACTTATCAAATTAATTAAATTATATCGAATTAATCACCATATAATTTATTTTTTTATTAAAAAAATATACTATTAATTTCTAGATTTTTTTTTTCATCCAATTCATAGCAAAGAACATATTAATGATAGTGTAATCTATAATAAATAAATTTATTAATTTTTCACATGATTGGCATGGGGATAATTTCGATGCACAATGGAGCATGGTTTTGAAACCCGGCCCGGCGGGTCGACCCGGGGCTGAAACCGGGTCGGGTTGAAGAAAAAATAGGGTAAGGAAAAACCCGGTATGACACGGTTGACCCGGCGACCCGGTCAAAAATCTAGTTGCAACCCATTGACTTTTTTTTTTTTACTGCAACGACGTCGTTTTGATTTTAAAAAAAAATTAACCCGGTCAAAACCTGGAATCCGGGCCTTGAACCGGGCCGGGTCTGAAAACTATGCAATGAGGCTTTGTCAACTATATTGTATGGCTGAAAATCACATCACGAGCCCTTTTAACACAAGAAAAAAGGGTACAAATTGTTTTTTATATTTATGTTCATCCATTTAAGTGCATCATGTGGATGACTTTTTGATGCTATTTCGTAACATAGAATGGAATGATGGAAATGAAATTGAAAGTTTTGTTTTCACTTTGTGTGTATTTGGTTTCCAAAGAATGAAATGAGAACGAGAATGAGAATGAATAGTGTGAATAAGAGTAAAAATCAAACATGGTTCATTCCTACGAGAGAAGGTGAAAATAAAAACAAAGAATGAGATAAGATTTTGTTTAAAATGGTATATTATTTCAATCCGTTATTTATTAACTATTTTTATTACCGTTACCATCTTAAATTACTTCCATAATTATAGATTGTGGTATAACATTTTTTTCCCAAAAAAACTATATTATTTTTGTTGTTGTTGAACCACCACTCTTCTACAATCTCATCACTTTTTTTTTCAGGCATTATTTTTAAAAAAATTGTTATTGTTACTATCACACCATCTAATTCTCCTCCCCTTCTTCACCACTGTAATCATAATCTTTTTTTTATCATTTCCACTACAAATGAAAATGTTTTTTTTAATTTTTTTTAATTTTTATTTTTAAATTGAGGTATTAAGAATTTTAAATTTTATTCAGATTTCTTGTTTCTATTCCAAACATTGTATCAAAATTAAAATATCATTTTGGTGATGTTTTTAGTTATTGATAACCAAATAATTCCTTAATATCAAATATATCTAAAACTGAGATATTTTATAATTTTATAATTTTTTTCCAAAACTATTTTTTATTTAACTATATGATAAAAAAAATATGATCGCAAAATAAAATATCAATCTAATACTGAGATGCTGTAAAACAAATAAACAACAAATGAAAATCAAAATATTTAACATTACAACACGAGTAATTTAACTTGTTGTATTTAATGAATTTCTCTATCAAAATAATTTTTAATAAAAAAACACATCATAATTGTAATAAAAATTGACATGCATATAAAATTTATTGAATAAAAACAAAAAAACAAATACAATGTTGCACATATGAAAGATATTATAAAATGAATTAATATAAAAAAAACTAATTTAATCTATATAAAATTAAGAAAGACCACGGATGAATCATTCTTATCTCTTTAAAAACTAAATACATCCAATATCATTAAAAAAGCATCACAAACTAATTAAACCATAATCCCGAAATTTATTTGAAAAACAAATATCAACTAATGCATTATTTAAAAAAAAATCAAATTTAAAAAAAATAATAATCAAGCCACGCCTGGCCTAATCAATTTTAAGTTCAATGGGACGGACGACGCACATCAAGAAAATATTTGATGCATTGTCTGCATCAACAGACGACGTGTTATCTATTCATCTTTAGAATCCGCACGTGGTGGCTGGAAAAATAAGGTCCTTTGTTTTTTTACCAAAAAACTCATTTTCAATCAATTTTTGGCCCAAAATACTCCAGAGATCTTGTTAAATCAATCTATGACCACGAAAAATATTAAAAACCGCCCTAAGACCCAAAATCCATTTAAAACAAAAACAATATTTATGAGCTTAGATTTGATTTTTTAGGTGTTTCAAGGTAAAAAAAAGAGAGAAAGAAAGAAAACTCACATAATTTTAACTTTCCTCGTCATATGGAACTATTTGACATAAAAAACGAGCATTTTGATAGATGGATTCCTCACCAACATATATTCTATTTCTTTAAACTGGAATCTAACAACCTCTTTTCTCTCCCTCAACCAAAAAAGAATTAAAAATAAGTACAAAGAAGTTTTCTAGCCAAATTAAATTTTGTAAAAGTCTAGGGACCAATAACCTAATAGATAAGAAAGATGAGAAACTTAAATGAATTGTTGACAAAAAATTTTAATTTGCCACTTATGTAACCAATTTTTTCACTTTAGTCTTATTTCTTTCAATTCAACCCTCCCTTACAAAAAAACACATGCAATTAGGCTCTAATTTGATCTTAAAAGGGTTCAGTTATGGAAAAAAAATTGAAGATTAAATTAAAAATTTTCAAAAATTACAGTATTGTAATCCACAGTAAAAATATGAAAATGATGAATAGTGTTTTTGTAAATCCTAAAAATACCACATGTTTTAGCTTTATGTATAATTATCTTTACTTTCCTCATAAAATTTGAGATATTTGTAAATTATATTTACATTTTAGAAACAAATTAATTTCATGTAAAGTTAAGTGATTGAGGCAATAATCATATTAGTTTATATATCTATCATGTTCAATTTAGTGTTCTCACGGAGCTTATTGTTAGAGATGTCAATTTCACCGGACTCACCCATACACTTGAAATGACCCAACTTTTAACATTTGGGATAATTTAGAGTAAAAAGTCATATTCTATAAGCCATGCTAAACGAACTTTAAATTTCACGTCTCTTTATTTTATTCTAGTCACCTAACCCGCGCGATGCCGCGGATTAATTTTTTTTATAAAAAATACAAAAAAAAAAATTAAGATCTAAAAGTGTTAGGTTTTTCTGCAAAGCTATATCCAAGAATCTTGGGTTTGGCTATAACGTCTGACCCAAAAATAATATTTATAATAATAATAATATTAAACTTGCATGACCCAATAGGTCTCGCTCTAATACCAGACCCAATAGTCTTGGATGTGGATCTGGTTGCAAGGTCATGTCATAAAAGTATGATAATTAAATAAATTAATTAAAAAGGAAAAAACCAATAGAAAGAAAAAAACTAATGAAGAAAAAGAAAAAAAATCTGAATTAACTGGGTTAACCCGTCAAACCTTGAATTCATGTGGTGAAAGTTTGATAACTAAATAGAAAAAAAAAATTGACGGGTTAACCCAGAATTAACCGGGCTAACCTGTCAAATCAGGTTACCTGTCAAACCTGGAATCCGTGTCATGAAAGTCTGATAACTAAATAGAAAAAAAATTGAACATTAACAACCTAAACTAAACAAAAAAATTAACTAAAAATAATAAAAAACAAAAACAAAAACAAACAAAAGACATAAGCCTGTTACTAATGAGGAAAAAGAAAAAAAATCTGAATCAACTGAGTTAACCCGTCAAATCAGGTTAACCCGTCAAATTTGGGATTCACGTCATGAAAGTTTGATAACTAAATAGAAAAAAAAAATCGATGGGTCAAACGAAAAAAAATTAACAAACTAAACTAAACGAGAAAAATTGATTGAAAAAGAAAAAAAATTAGGTTAACTCGTTAAACCAGGTTAACCTGTCAAAGCCGAGATCCGTGTCATGAAAGTATGATAACTAAATAATTTTTTTTTTCACATTAAAAAACTAAATTAAACAAAAAAAAAATCATTGAAAGAAACAGAAAAAAAAGTGAACATTAACAACCTAAACTAAACGAAAAAAATTAATTAAAAAAAACAAAAACAAACAAAAGACATAAGCATATTACCAATGAGGAAAAAGAAAAAAAATCTGAATCAACTGAGTTAACCCGTCAAATCAGGTTAATCCGTCAAACCTGGGATTCGCGTCATGAAAGTTTGATAACTAAATAGAAAAAAAATTCAGATTAACTCGTCAAACCCGAGATCCATATAATAAAAATATGATAACTAAATAAAAAAAAATTTCACATTAACAAACTAAATTAAACAAAAAAAATTCATTAAAAAAAATACAAAGAAAAAAGAAAAAAATAACAAAAACCCATGGGCCAAACAAAAAAAAAGGAAAAAAAAAGTCAAGTGTTTCATTGTGCACTGTGTGCACAGTGATACATTATATGTACAAAAAAAAAAAAAAACCTGCTGCTACAATGAAAAACCCATGCATTTTAGAGTTCTTTAATTATTGCTTGGCTTGTGTGAATTTTGCCTAACAAACAACATGTCTGAATACAAAACACATTATCAATACCTTCAATGAGTGGTTTCAAAAACCTAAATCTTAAGATGTATAATACCTCGTACTTTCAATTTTTTATATTATTGTGTGTTGAGAAAATATATCTTATACCAACTGAAAAGATGGAATTGTTGGGAGAATTATATTGATTGTATGATTTTATAATATGAAGATTCATCATCTTTAAACTATTATTTACCCACACTACAAAGTAGTTGCTATTGAAAATAATTAAAAAAAAAAAGACTTTTAAGACTAATATGAAGGCATGAATAGTCTTAGATTGCAAAGTAAAGGACTATTCTACAAACACTCTTAAGAACTTTTTTAATTTTGTTTGCAAGAGTGAAAAATTCAAACAACGAGATGATTTGTATTTATAGTGATAAGTGAGAATCATTGTTTATCTAATATTTTTATTTTATGAAAGGAAATCTGCTTTAAATCTTATATGAGATTAACAAATAAAAATATAATTTATAAAAATAATTAATTAACAATGCAGTTTCTTTTAGGTTGGGTGTATTGAAGGTGATGTGTCTCCTCCTTACATAATTAATCCTCTTATCCAGACTTTCATGGACTATTAGATTTTCTAGTGATATTATATTAAATAGCGACTCATGAGTCTTATAATTATAACTTTATAATTAAATTCAAAACCCTCCATTTAATTCTAGTAAGCAACTTCACTATATCACGTTGTGCATGTTATGATAATTACCATTATTTATCTAAAAAATATGCAATAAATTCTTAAAAAACCATGAAATCTGAATGAAAAAAACATGAACAAACCAATTCCAGAATCGAACATCCAATTGAGGGTTCAACTGCATATTATAATTTTAACATGCGGTTCATGCTCCAACTTGTGCATCCAAGCTTTTGATTTTAATATATCCGATCAATATGCTGACCATATGGTCACTTTTTATTCAGATAGGATGTTCGAAACAAAGTCTAAAGAGATATCCTTTAAGCTTTCATATTTTACACTTTTGTCTTTAAATTTTAAATATTTCTTCTACCTTGGATTCAACATTATCATCACAAAATCAGGTTGAAAAATATCCAACTTTATGTTTTTAAAATATATTTTTAAAAAATATCTTTGTATTTATTTTAAATTAATTTTTTATAATAATTTTATATCATATTGATATCATCCGACTCGCGGTTTCCAGGGGCAATCTCGCTATTTTGACACAAACAAGAGGGTACTTCCGAGCTGGACGCTTTTTAAATATTATAAAAAATAAAATAGGCGTAAATCTGGGAGAGTTCAGGCCAGCTATGCAAAAACGTAGCTTGGACTCGTATTACTCTCTCTTATCCCAGCTTGTAGAAAAAAACAGTATCAAATCAATTTAAAAATAAAAAATATACTCTAATAAAGGGTAGTAATCTAAAGCAAAAGAAACAGACAACAGTTACAGGCTTTAAGCAGAAATAAAAGAGAGAACCATTTACGAAAATAGCGAAGCATTGCTCCTTTAGATTCACCACAAATTTCCGCTTCTTTTTCTCTCGCCAAACACGGTACTTCCTTTCTCACACTTACTGTACTCTCTCTGTGCCATTTAAGGATTCAAGTGAGTTTTTTGTTTAATTTTGGTCACTTGATGTTCGATTTTTAGTTTTGGAAGCGAGAATTGTAACGGCAGATCGTTGTCGTTTTAGTGTTTCGAAGTAGAATCTCACTTGCTCTGTTTAAAGCTCTGTGAGAATGTGAGTTTCTACTTTATAAGCTTGGATTCTTGCTATTAACACTTTTTTTTTTTGTTATGTGTGATGAATTTTGAATTTGCGATCAGATTTGCGTGAATGAATGCAAATGATCAGTTAGTTTTTCTTTTTTAGTGGAAGTTCCATATTTGAATTTTTGAAATGCTATCAGAATTGATTTTCTATAATAATTATAAAAACAAATCAAAAGCACATAATGCTATCAGAATTGATTTTCAAATGATCGGTTGTTGTACCCCCTTTTTTTTTGTGGTCGAATGTTGTTTTATATTTTTAAGGCTATTGGTTACTTTTCCTGAAAAGTTTATTTGTGAAATGTTCTATCGAAAATAATCAAATCCCACACTTTAGCGTGCTAGACTGACTGCCGATTTCATTTTGTTGTTTTCAAATCTTATTATAAACTCTTGGTTTACTTGACAGGTTAACTGCAACCAGGTCGTAGCAGTGACTTTTTTTTATGAAACAATTGTATCTCTGAAGAGTTGGGGCATTAATGACTGCACCACGCATGTGTATGACCACACTGAACCAACTGATCCTCAGGAACTTAAGTTTTAAGTGCAGGAAAGAAGCCCCGGTACTTTGTTCATGTGGGCGGTAATGTGTCCTTTGCTAATGCTATGGTACCCTTGCTGGTGCATTCTTTTAGGGAATTTTTGTGTGTCCACTTTTTCGTTTGGGCCAGGGCAGCATGGGGGTGGTGGCATTTGGTCAGGAAATGAGTTGCATAACTCCGGTTCAATTTCAAGCAATCACTCTAGAAGTGGCATCTCTAGCTATGCCAAGACATTAAAATTTTCTCTGCCATTAAACAGTTCTGTATCATGTGAGGACCTAGAAGGAGTGGGATCATTTGATACCACATGCTTGGTAAACTCAAATTTGTATTTGAATTCTGATCTTTATATTTATGGAACGGGAAACCTAGAGATACTTCCACATGTTTCAATTGCATGCCCAATAGAAGGATGTATGGTGACGATCAATATGACTGGCAATGTTAACATTGGTCAATATGCAACAATTGTTGCTGGTTCAGTTGTTTTTGCTGTTGCCAACTTGACCATGGATAGTCACTCTTCTATAAATACAACAGCCTTGGGTGGATCACCACCACCCCAAACTAGTGGTACACCAGTTGGGGATGATGGAGGTGGTGGTGGGCATGGTGGTCGAGGTGCTTCCTGTTTGAAAAGGAACAAGACAAGTAATTGGGGTGGTGATGTTTATGCATGGTCAACCTTGGCTGAGCCATGGAGCTATGGTAGTAAGGGCGGTGGCACATCTTCTCGGAATAAATTTGGAGGGAATGGTGGAGGACGCATCAAGATTCAAGTGAAGGAGATTGTGTGCTTGAATGGATCTATCGCTGCAGAAGGTGGGGATGGGGGGCTGATTGGGGGAGGTGGGTCTGGTGGAAGCATATTTGTGCATGCTGTGAAACTGTGAGTCCTCACTGTTTGAATAGACTAATTCCATGCTTGTTTGCCCTTTTTATCTGTTGTGGTAATGGATTTTGTTGTCTTGATGTTACCTACCTGTTGGATAGCTAGGCATCATTATTGGGCTTCACTATCTTTTCACTGTCAACAGGCCTCTTGTATGAACTCCTTAAATAACTTTGTCAAAGTAAGATTGAGTTTTGAATAGGTTTCTTTGTATTCTCTAGCAAATTGAAAGTAAGGTTTATCAGTAACTAAACTATTGTCAAGTAACTGAGCAATGCAATAAAAAAATTCATGTCTAGAGTATTCTACTAGTGTTGCGGTGCTTCAAGTGTTTTCTCAAGTGCACGAGTATCCCTATTAGATAGTCATAATCAGAATTAGGGAACCCCGTTCCTTTAGAGTACAGAGAAATAGAAAAAGTTTATGATCATCTATTTACTCTTAGAAGGTTGACTAGAAATGGATGTAATTGGCTTGGCTATTTAAGGCATCCTTGCCCACATTCTTTATCATCTCTCTCTTATTGTCTGCTACTTTGCACAAATCTATAGGAGCCTCCATGGTTTTGCTCCCCAGTCATACACTTCTTTGGCTATAAGGTTTGAAACAAAGAGTGGTGGAGGGGGATTGGATAGATCCTAGATCTGACACTTCTTATGATCTTTTTTTACTGGATCTTCCCTTGCTTTATGCTGTCTAAGAGGTACATCCTCTTTTTAATCCTCGTTCAAGTTAGCAAGAAATAATTTTCTAGAGTATTTTGCCTTCAATTCTGTGTAGCTTGCAGCAGTTTGATTTGGATGTCTGGTTCAGTGACATTTTAGCAGAGCACATCTTCAATGATATTTTGACCACTCTCTTTTGGGTCAAAGTTTACCATGTTTTATCAATTAATGGCCATTTCTTGTCCCTTTAGGTCAAGGCAGTGAATACAATCAAAGGTTACCATAAGTAGAACAAAGTGGGTCTTATCAAAAGGTGTCTGTATAGAAGGTTGCAGGCAGCTCAGATTCTGCATTGTTTGTTCTATCTTTCAAGTAAATTCATGTTATTGTCGTTGTCATGTTTATAATATTTTTTATTTTTGTTCGAAAGAGATGGAAAGATAGAATCCCTTTTTTTATGCTTCTCTTACTGTCTTCAAATATAGATTTTTAATTCCTTAAAAAGGTTTTGGAAGCTGAATGATGAGATTTTATTTACTGGAATTTCCTTTTTTTGGGCTATTTATGGGGCATTAAACTGTTGAGATTTATATTTGATGCATTTCTTATCATCAGGATTAGGGAAGAATTTTTCTAATTTTTTTGCAGGTTTTTTTTTTCCGGGTTAATTCTTTTATGCAACTTCTTGCATCGTCTTTTACTTGCACAGGAAGGGATATGGAACTATCAGTGCAGCAGGTGGAAGGGGATGGGGTGGAGGTGGCGGTGGAAGAATTTCTTTGGATTGTTATAGCATACAGGAAGATGTGAAAGTTACTGTACATGGTTTGTTCTGATCACACATCTGTATCTAGTAGTATAAGCAACTTTAGTTAACTTACAATATTTAATTCATGTGCAAGAGGCTCCACTTGCATATTGGAAGTTCCTTTTCATGAGATTGAGCCATTTACCTACTAGCCTTGGACTCAAAAGCTATGACTATACTTTTGTTTCAATGATTTGATAAAAAGGTGCCCAGCTGATCTATACATGGCCAATAGGGTACATGTGAAACCAATAAAGTTTTCTTGTTATGGGACCCTGCTGGGTGTGGTACTAAGAGTTCTGTTGGCTGTGAGCTGAATTCACCACATTTCATGTCTCATTTTCTAACTAGTATTTCTAGTTTCTTATGCATTCATCATCTTTTTATTTTTGCTGTTTTTCTCTTTTGGAAGTCATGAACCTTTTTTTCTCTATCTTCACCGTGAACAACAGCTAATGTGTTTTTCTGTAATTATTATCATGTATGGACTTCTTCCAAGAAGATGGAACTTTTGTTGGTTTGTTTTGAGATAGTTATGTTTTCTTGTGGCAGGTGGTTTGAGTATTGGCTGTCCTGGGAATGCTGGAGCAGCTGGTACATTCTTTAACGCAGATTTACTCAGTTTAAGAGTGAGCAATGACTACGTGATGACAGAAACAGAAACCCCTTTGCTTGATTTTCCTACCACGATTCTATGGTCAAATGTTTTTGTGGAGAATTATGCAAAAGTTTTGGTCCCCCTGGTTTGGAGCAGGATTCAGGTTGTGTAATCTGTCTTTTCATGCGTACATATTTTATTATTTTGTTGAATTGGTCTCATGTTTGTGCTCTCTGCCTACTTATGACATCAACAAGTTTTAGCACCTAGTATTCACATAAATCGTCTCCCAAAGTTGATCTTTCCTTAAAAAATGGAATTGATTTCTCAAGTGAAGCTGTGTGTTCTAACTCTTAGATGCACTGGTGCTTTGTTGGTTGTTCTCCCTGGTAATTTATGACTAGGTTCTTCTTGAAAAGATAACATGCCAATGCATTGTTAGTTCTCTGCAACCCAATATCTGACTTGTCATATGGGCCAGACATGAATGCAATTATGATGGCGAATTTTCACCTTGACATTACATGCCAACAAGCGTTGTAATCCATTTTCTGATTGATTTTAATTTAAAATATGTTTCACTGGGGTTAATCATCATATTGATTGAAAATGAAGAAAGGCTACTTTTGAATTTGATTGATTTTAATTAAAAATATATTTCACTAGGGTTATCATCATATTGATGGAAAATGAAGAAAGGCTACTTTTGAAATTAATATTTTTTACTTAAATTTTAATCTTATATGATTATTCAAGTTCAAAATTTGGTTACGTTACATCTACTCAACATATGCTTATTTCTGTTGTAGATTGTGAACGATGTTAACTGAATTAGCAAAGTAGGTTTTCCTTTGAATCCATGCTTGTTTTAGCCTGTGTCATTTGTGATTTTTGAAGCTTGAGTTAATGAAGAAGTTGATTAATGAATCTGTTGTAGAATTTGGTTTAGAAAGTGATAGGTTCAGGAGACATCTTCTCCTAGGAGATTTCATTAACTTCTCTCCAGTAGACACTTTTTCTTGGACTTAACATGGAAAACTTAAATGTATATTTTTGACCCTTGTTCTGCCATAGTTACCCGTGGATGCTGTCATTTCTACTACTTTTTGAGTAGTTATCCTTTGCCTTCCAGTGGTCTCTGTGGAGAAATTTGGTCTTCTGTCGCCTCTGTTTTTCATAAAGTGTTACTGTCATTGTTTTGCTAAGATTTGTTCAAGAAATAGAGAAAGATATGAGAAGGTGAAGAAAGATGCGAGAAAGATGAAAGGGGAGAGGGAAATGAGAGTTGAAAAAGAAAGGAGGCTGCAGATTAGGTTAGTTCACAACGTACATCATGTACACACGAGCATGAGATTACACAACAACCCTTGACATTATAATATAAATACTCCCCACAACATTCCCACTCAAGATGGAGCATAAATATCTCTCATGCCCATCTTGCAAGTGAAATAACGAAACACCTTACTACTAAGTCCCTTGGTAAACATATCGGCTAACTGATTCTTAGACTTTACAAAGGGAATACAAATAGTCTTATTATTCAACTTCTTCTTTAATAAAGTGCCTATCAATCTCAATGTGCTTGTGAGCAATGTTGATAGTTGCTGTATTGTCACAAAATAGTGACATGGGATCATCATTTGTTATTCCTAATTCATGCATCAGATTTTTAAGCCATAGGAATTCACACAATCCATGTGCTATTGCTCGATACCCTGCTTCTGCACTAGATTGTGCCACCACATATAGCTTCTTGCTCCATGAGACTAGATTACCACCAATGAAAGTACAATATCTTGATGCAGACCTCATGTCATCTAGTGATCCAGTCCAACCAGCTTCAGTGAAGGCCTCTACCTTCAAATGTCCATTCATTATTGTTAAGATTTATTTAAGAATTAGAGAAAGATATGAGAAGGACAGGAAAGATGTGAGGAATAGAAAAGGGGAGAGGGGAATGAGAGATGAAAGGAAAGGAGGCTGGAGATTAGGTTAGTTCCCAACCTGCACCATATATATATATATATATTTGAGAAAGAGCATGAGATTACATAAGCACCCTTGACATTACAATATAACTGCTCTTCACAACAACTGTTCTTTGCTGCATGATGAATTTCTCACACTCTGAAGAATAATACTTTAGCATTGTTTCCAACTCCTTGAATGTAGGTCAGAGGCCAGATTAGTTTATATCATGGAGGCAGCATTGTCTTTGGATTGTCTGAATTCCCAGTATCAGAATTTGAGCTTGTAGCAGAAGAGCTTTTGATGAGCGATTCTATCATAAAGGTATCTTTGTTGAAGAATATTCATGTCTCTTTTTTGTTTAGGCTGAATCAATATGCATGTGTTTGTCTTGAAATGATCCAAAAACAAAACCTTTAACGGGAAACATGCAACTTAAGGTTACACAAACAGATATACACTCAGAGCCATATGCATCATGCACATGTAGATAATGTTATTTGTGTGAAAACTGGATACATGAATCTGTAAGATGTTTACTAAGATTAAAGAGAAATGAGGAGTAGAAGGAAATGGATTTCTTGTTTTTTCTTTCTTTCTTTCATTTTTTTTTTTGGGGGGGGGTGTGCAACGATTTGGAGTAGATTGAAGGTTCTGTTTGAAGATCCAAATCCCTCTCCATTCTGTCATGCCAAAAATTGGATACACTGACATCTTCAAAGGGACTGAAAAACTGAAGGTCTGAAGAAATGCACCCTGCTTCCAAGTTCTTGAAAACATTGATGCATGAATTGGGGATTGGCGTGAGGGAAGGCTATAGAGGAAGGGGCATCACCTCCTCCTAGTTGGCAAGAAAAATGAATATTGAAGTCGTTTTGCAATTTGCACTAGATAGATTATCGACAAAGAGAAGGAAAAAAATGAGATCTAATTTTGCAAGGGCTTAAATAAGTACAGTAACTTCAACTTATATCCCATTCATGCTATTGAGAGAGGTGTATGTTTGAATATGCAATGAGACCAGGGAAATCTTTTGTGCTGCTTTGGATTATGACTAATGCCCAATTTTGTATTCTCTCGCCTTCTGTCATTGAACTTATTCCATCAAAATAAAATATTACCAGTGCACATAATAATTTGTCTAATTAATTGAAAAAATTGAGTCTAGCCTTTTAATTACTACTCATTTATTGCAGCCATATTTCCCTACATATTCTCATCAAGAATAAATAAGAGTGAATACAAGTAATTGAACACCATATCTCATTAATGAAAAAAGGAAAAAAAGTGAAAGAAATCAAATCAAGTGGGTTTTCTAGTCCCTTTGTATGCCAGTTTTTGCAGCAATATTTAGCGTGTTTTAAAGACTTTTCTCTTTTAGGATTGTTTTGAGTTTCTATGCTTCAAATAACTTCACTTTTGGGTTTGTTTTGATTTTCCATGCTTCAAATATCACATAGATCTATCCGTATTTTTTATTGAGGACCTAAAATCTTCCACGTCAAAAAATGAAGGTTTTTGGCGCATTTAGAGTTGCTATCAAAATGCTACTCATGTGGAACTCCAAAATTGAAATAGATGGAGGTGGAAATACTATTGTTACTGCTTCTGTCCTTGAAGTCAGGAATCTGATTGTTCTAACGGTACAATACTTTCAACCTCATTGTTACAGTTTATCATTTCAAACATATATCATTTTTGTTTTCGAATTGAAAATTTGAGGCTTCTATCTGCTTGTATTTGCAGGCAGGCTCTGTCCTCAGTTCAAATTCAAATTTGGGGTTATATGGTCAAGGACTACTGAAGTTGACGGGTCATGGTGATACAATTAGAGGCCAGCGACTTTCCTTGTCTCTTTTTTATAACATAACTGTAAGCCATTAGCATATGCATACGTTTGATCCATTTTTATTTATGGTGCAGTGTTTTTCTTTAAGGTTTATTGTAACCTTTGTGCCATGTTGAAACTCAAATTGCTTTAAATATTAATGATTTTTTCTTAGCATGTAATGTGCCTAATACAATAGTCACGCAACACACATAGATTTGTAAGCTCTACAACTGGGAGATGGTTGCAAGGAATTGTTTGAGACGGTTGATATTCCCCCCCAAGAAGGTAGCGAGGACAAGCATTTGAGATTGATAAAAAGATGTGTGTGGTTTGGATATGGGCCCTATGCAAAACAAGTCATAATGAAAACTGTGTTGATACATTGGAGGACATAAAAAAAACTATCCTCTCCAACCTTGTCTTTCTTCTTCATCTTTATCTGTAATATTGTTAGAAGCTGAAATTCTGTGGCAGTTTTTTTTTTATTTTTTGTAATGGCATATGGTGTCATCTATTCTATTTGCTTTTGCACTCTTACCTTGTTCAAATTACAATATAATTATATATGAATTCCTTTTATTCTTGGATGTTATGAACGAGAAATTATGGGTACTGGGTGACATTTCATGGTGATGTCTGAGAACAGTTCTAATCCCATAAGCACATTGTTTGTTTTTTGAGATATGAAGGGGAATTTTTTTAAGCCTTGTGTGACTTTTCTGTCATTGCTATAACTGCTTATGACTCGTCAAATACAGGTTGGACCTGGTTCTTTAGTTCAAGCACCATTGGATGATAATGCTAGCAGAAGTTTGTGAGTATGAACTTCTATTATAAGTACTGGGATATGCTGTATTAATAACATTAAAGCATCATAATATTCCCTTTATCATTGAACCGTTTATTTTATTTTATTGTTGTTGCAGGGTTACAAAATCACTTTGTGAGAGTCAGACATGTCCAATAGATTTGATAACTCCCCCAGATGATTGCCATGTTAATTACACACTGTCGTTTTCACTTCAGGTAAGAGTTAAATTTAAAGCATGATTATTTCAGATACTAGTATATTTCTGTGCTTGAGGCAGATAGAAAATGACTTTTTGTGCGAGGCTAATCTTGCTCATGTTTAAGTATATTTAAGCAATAAGGAATTAAAGGAATATAATACAGGAGAAGTTGAGAATGTTGAAATATGACACCAAGGCACCCTTAATAGAACGTCAAAAATTATTGTCATCATTTACATGCAACATCAGCTTAAGTTTGTGACTTTTGCAGTTTTGTGGAGTCATCTAAGAAAAAGTTAATGTTTCAACACAAAGACTGGCTGGAAATGTCACGAAACATCACATTGCATGCCACTATCACAGATAAATTGAGCAGCTTTGGCATCAGATAGCATATATTTATTCTTAAAACCTGTCCATTTATATGCTTTCAGGGTAGAATTGTTTGGTACCGCCACAATATTAGCTGAAGTGCTGCATTTCTTTGGAAACCATCTTTATATAATTCACATCGGCATATATTGAAGCACGTGTTCCACAGTATCTTCAGCTTGTCATTCTTGGATTTTTGTTAGTTTCAGGGACTCAAAATTTTCTTTGATATCTCATCAACTATCTCATTATGATGGAAACGGTTCTATTTTTTAACAGTTTAGACTTCTTCAATCAGTTTATGAACCAAGTTGTCATTTCTCTTTTATGTCTCAGTGTTGGCTGGTCCTTTATTCTGTGCAATATTTTAGCTTGCAACTGTTGTATGGCTTTAACTCTTATTTTGATTTATCAGCTCTTCTGTTTCTATCAGTGTTTAATTGTGAAATCTCTAAAAAAAATTCACTTTATATTTGGCAGATTTGTCGTGTCGAGGACCTCCTTGTAAATGGCATTGTAAAGGGGAGTATCATCCACATCCACAGGGCAAGAACTATCATTATTGATGCTGATGGCTTGATTACTGCATCAGAGTTAGGTAGTAAAGAGTATTCCCAGCATTATTCCATTGCTTTCTTTGGCTGGTGCATGATCATTGTTCTAATTGAACTGCTCTTTTTCAAGAGCATCCCTGGTGTACAGTTGTATATTTTTAATTCTAATATGCAGAGCTCCTCTTCAGGTTGCAGTGGTGGTATTGGGAAAGGGAACTATTCCAAAGGAGCTGGTAGTGGTGCTGGACATGGGGGGAGAGGGGGCTCAGGTTGTTTTAATGGGATTGTGAGTAATGGCGGCAATAAATATGGTAAAGCTGATCTTCCTTGTGAATTGGGAAGCGGAACCGAAGGTCCGAATCAGTCCTATGGCAATGTGATTGGAGGGGGAATGATTGGTATTATTTTCATAAACCACAAGTTTAGCAATAAAATTTTCATTTTTACCTCACGTTGTTATTTTTTTTGCTTACAGTTGATTGTGATGTTGAGTATTTCTGAACAGTAGTTTGCTTATCCATAGATATTAGCAATCTTATTCTGTGAGCTTTGAGTTTCTTCACTTACAGCATATTGCTCGACATCTTTCCCAGATCATGCTTGCTAACTTGTGCTTCATGTTTGTTAGTGATGGGATCCATCCAGTGGCCGCTGTTGAAGCTTAATCTTTATGGATCTTTGAGAGTAGATGGTCAAAGCTTTGATAAAGCATCAATAAATAGTAATGCTTCTTTGATTGGTGGACTTGGTGGAGGTTCTGGAGGGACGGTTCTTGTTTTCCTGCAAGAGCTTATGCTTGCAGAAAACTCGTCTTTATCTGTTCGTGGGGGCAATGGCAGTCCTCTTGGTGGTGGAGGAGGTGGGGGTGGAAGAGTTCATTTTCATTGGTATAAAATAGACATTGGGGATGAATATGTTCCAGTTGCAAGTATAAGTGGTTCAATTAACAGAAGGTATGCTTCTTTTTTTCTTTTTATGTGTGTGTGCTTGTCTATGTATATATTTTTAAGCTAACAAAACCCAACAAAAATCATTAAAAGGCACCAATAAGGTGCATTCTATGCACGGAGAGCAAAACATAGATATAAAATTACAATTCAACAAACTCTGGCACCATCTACACCTGTGAAGATTCCCTTGTATGCTAGAAATAAAGAGGGTAAGGCTGGCTCTTCTCTGTCAATGCTGTTTTGTGCTGTTACTTGCATAACAAACTACAAAATTACAATTCAACAAACTCCAGAACCATCTACCCTTGTGAAGATTCCCTTGTGTGCTAGAAATAAAGAGGGTAAGGCTGGCTCTTCTTTGGCAATGCTGTTTTGTGCTGATACTTGCATAACAAACCACAAAATAGCTATTTGGAAGCTCATAACTCTTTCTTCTAGAACATCCTCCACCTCTTGAGCAATTACCTCTTTCATAGAGCTTGATAGGCAGTACCACCCACTGCTTCAACACCAGCTCCCCATGGCACTCCAGCACCAAAACAAAGTAGTGAGAGCTTGTAATGATGGAGGACCTAGGGTTTCTTTGTTGTCTCAATATAAAGCACATAATAGTTCTATTGTGAGACAATATTGAATGATAAGTTAACAAATTCCTCTTCTCTACGTCCTTCTCTTTTGTCCTTCTCCATCTCTTCCTCTTCCTCCTTTCTTCCATTCCTTTCTCTTCTTTTCTCTGTTCTACATCAGATAAGGATCCTTAGCTGCTTCCTTACAAAGAGATCATTGATCCACCAACACCTCTCCCCTCTCTTTTTTAGATCAGTAATGGTCAAATCTTTCTTTAGTTGAGATAAAATGGGTTTACAAATCATACCTTTCTTATATCTAAATCCTCATATTCTTTTTTGCAGGTGATGCTTACTCCTTCGTATAGCTTTCACTTTGTTATAGTATCAGCCGTTTTGTTTTATTAAAAAAAAAAAAAAATTGTAATTCAAGCCTTCTCCTATACAGAAAAGAAAAGAATAAGTGCATGATAAATTAATAGAAATAATTAGAATTGTAATTCAAGCCTTCTCCTATACAGAAAATAAAAGAATAAGTGCATAATAAATTAATAGAAATAATTTGGAGGGGACTTTGATTTTCTGAACTTCACAGGAAATCACTCGTTTTGGACATTATTTCTTCTGGTGAAGCTTCAAAAAAAGATTTCATATAAAATAAAAATAAAAGTGAAAGTGAAAGTGAAATGTTTCTTTTCTGTCTGTTATCTTCATACATCTTCTACCACTCTTCATGATTTAAGTTGAAAGAAATTGTAAAATAATGCTCCACTGAATACCCATTCATTGGCATGGAAATGATTACTCGCTCCACAAATGAGTATCCCATGCTTTGAGACAATTGTTAACCTCAAAAGAACTATTTTTCCTCATGAAAGCCAATTACCAGGGTGCTTTATTGAACAATGTGAAAGATTTGACGCCGAACTGTGTTTTTGATCACTTTATTTATCCAAACAATCTTTTAAAATATTTCCCAAGGTATATTTAGCATTAACTGCAGGCATTGTTTATAATGTTATGGTAGCCTGGATTTCTGATATAGAATAATAATTTTAGTACATGGAATTTTATAAACAAATCGGATAAAATCTTAAAAATTTCTCATGTGATTTGTGACATCATAGGATAAACCTTTTGCATAAACTATATTCTTGATGTACTTGCTTCAAATTTATATATGATCAGGCCATGACCATCATTATCTTCTCTCAATTTTACAAATTCAAACCATGATAGACATGTTATGTGACATGAAAGACAAAATTCCAATATAGAAACAACCATGTGGACTTCTTCATCAATGCTGGAAATGCTGATAGTGCTTTTCACTTTTGCATTCTCTCTCTTCTCATGCAACATATATTGACAGTTTATCATAACTAATTTTCTGATAAGGGAATGTCTTATTTGGAGTTGCATATAACAAACAAGTTTACTTCATGATGTCCAACAGTGGAGGTGCTGGAGAAAATGGTGGTCTTTTTGGGGAGGAAGGCACGGTCACTGGGAAAAAATGCCCGAAGGGCCTATATGGTACATTTTGCAAGGTACCTTTTGTTCTTACACAGCCTTCATGTGATTGTCTGTTACTTCATTCTTGAAGTTAATGTAATCAGGGCAGTTTATAAGCAGGGCCAGGTCAACAATATGTGCAATTCCTGCATTTTTTTTCAGAGGATTTTGATAATGTAGAGTCTTCTAGGAGCATTAAGAGGTTTACTGTTGTTTTCTGTAGCTTTGAGTCTTTAATTTCTTGGTGCTATTTGGGATTCCTAATTGTAGGACTAGGAAAAGCCAAATAATCTCTACAAACTTGGTTGTATCCCATGCTTTGGTCGTTTGATTATTATGCTGAAGTAATTTCTTTAACCCTAAATGGTTGGCATATGAATAATTAAATATGCAAAAATATTATCTTGCTTGAAAAAATGGACTCAGTGGAATCTGGGTATATGATATATTTTCAAAGAATCATGTAAAGGTTATAAATC
Source organism: Populus trichocarpa (assembly GCF_000002775.5). Classification (NCBI taxonomy): domain Eukaryota; kingdom Viridiplantae; phylum Streptophyta; class Magnoliopsida; order Malpighiales; family Salicaceae; genus Populus; species Populus trichocarpa. The sequence goes on along the minus strand of NC_037287.2, from coordinate 11,288,070 downwards.
AGGACAAATGAACTCTGAAGTCTATTTTTCAAATGCACAAACACTTGCAAGTCTAACTAGCATTTTAGTCTTAACTACTATTGAAGTGTAATTTGTCATTGTTACAAACTAGTAAATTTTTTTTTCTTAATGATAAACGAGAAGTTGCAGAATAAGTGTGGAATGGTAGAACGGATGTTTCTAATTTTTCACACTAATATTTAAGGGATAGCAGGCATATGTTTTATTTTTTCTGGTGAGAGTTGTACGATAAAGTGAAAATCTACTTCATCATACCTAGTGCAATTATATACACTACTTATTCTGATCCTATCAAATTATAAAAGGAATCATGTGAAGAAATTCTCTGAAACCTTTTTTTTTAAGCTCTTACCATCAGTTAAAAGAAACAAATACATAAATACATACACAAAATGAAGAATTTGGTACCAAGAATAGAAAGCATGAATGAAAATTTTTCACTGGACCACTTTCTTCCCCCTCTTGATTATTAGATTGTTTGCTTGACTTGTCTCCTATAATTTAATGATGCAACTTATCTGTAGGAATGCCCTCTCGGTACTTTCAAAGATGTCGATGGATCTGATGAAAGTCTTTGCATTCCTTGCTCTCTTGATCTTCTTCCTAATCGTGCAAATTTTATATATGTTCGAGGTATTTTTTTGTGTTATACTGATTGACACGAATCTCTCTATCTCTACCATTTTTTAACTGATGTGGTCTGATATTGAAGACACTGGTCACTGCAGGGGGAGTTAGTGAACCATCTTGTCCATATAAATGCATATCTGACAAGTACAGGATGCCAAACTGTTATACTCCTCTTGAGGAGCTGGTGTATACATTTGGAGGCCCTTGGCCTTTTGCCCTCATTCTGTCTTTCCTTTTGGTGCTTCTAGCTCTATTGTTGAGTACAGTGAGAGTCAAATTGGTAGGATCAGGTTCTTGTTATGGTGCAAGTTCAGTTGAGCATCAGAGTCATCACCACTTTCCACATCTACTTTCCCTATCAGAGGTACTTCCATAGTGAACTGCCTTTGACTACATAATCTGCAGCTATAAATGGGTCAGGATACAGCACTTTGACAATTCACATTTGATTCTTATTTTAAACCTAGGTGCGAGGAACTAGAGCTGAAGAAAGTCAGAGCCATGTCTACAGAATGTACTTTATGGGTCCCAATACTTTTAGGGAACCCTGGCATCTTCCTTATTCTCCTCCCAATGCAATTATTGAGATTGTGTAAGTGATTCAAGGATACCAAAGGATGGCATAATTGACTATTTTTGAATATAATGTTTGGGGTTAATTTTTTATGCCTCAGATGATTTTCATTGATTACATATTTTCATGCAAGATTCTTGACCTGAGTAGACTAAATTCACTTCTTGATGCTGACATGATAAAGTAAATTGTGAAGCTTTTCTTATTTTGTGCTAGTTTTCCATTTCTGTCCTGTATACCTTTATCCTATTAAAGTTATTCTTGCACTAAGATATGGTCCTTTGTGAATTGTTCCAATACATACCTGGACATTCTTTGCAAGCCCTAGAAGTGAAAGCATAGATTGTGCGATCCTCTACCATTTCCATCTTATTCTATATCTACTAATTATTATTTACAATGGGAAAACCTTTTTGATCTGCTTGCAGATATGAAGATGCTTTTAACAGATTTATTGATGATATAAATTCTGTTGCTGCCTATGATTGGTGGGAAGGGTCGGTTCACAGTATACTTTCAGTGGTTGCCTATCCTTGTGCATGGTCCTGGAAACAGTGGCGGCAGAGAAATAAAATTCATCGACTTCAGGAATATGTCAAGTCTGAATATGACCACTCGTGTCTTAGCTCTTGTCGATCTCGAGCCCTATACAAGGGGATGAAGGTTTGACTTGCTGTCTTAACTTTTCAGTTGCCCCATTTACAGAACTTCACTTTTTTCCATGCCTTTTAGTTCTCAATACTTCAGGCTAACAGCCACTTCTCATTTTCTCTGACATGATACTGGCACCCCTTTACTTTAGTACTGTCTTGCTGGTGGTTTCAAATCGATATGAAATGCTCATGCATGCAATTATGTTTTTCTTGTCTTTTGAAGCTCATAATTTGTTCAAAAAACAATGTATTCATGAGCAAATTCTGTGTTGTGAAGCTCATAAAGAAATGCTCATGCATGTTAAATGCTGCTATCCTTGACCCATGAGCAATTGCTGTGTTGTGCCACCCTACTTTAATTAATTTTTTATGGTTTTTTTAAATATAAGTTATTTTTTAATGGAATGGAAGGAAAAAATATACAAATCTAAGTAACCTAAGTACCTCTTATATGTTGACAAATTATATGTGCATATAGGTTACTAGTGGTTTTCTATTTGGCTTTAATTACTCATGAATTGTGAGCTAATAAAAAAATTTAAACAAATAAGTCGTACATATGTCTTAAAGTACATAGAAATAAGTAAATTTTGTTTTGATTAGTATGTTATGTTGAAGCATGACATATTTGGGTCATGTTGTGGTAGTCACCATTCCGTGTTGGCAGAAGCTCATCATGGGTTGAGGCTCAAATCACTATACCGTATGGTTAAATCAGCCCCTCTACATGAAAAAGGCTATGATTGACCCCACAAAGCATTTTAGACCAAACAATTGCAGTTGACCAATTGCTAGCTAATTAGATGTTGACTCGTGTCCTAGTTCCACTAAAAATAGGTTGAAATGGTCCTGTTTATATGGTAAAGAGGTCAATTTTACCCATATTCATGTAGAGGAGCTGATTTGACCAGATTAGCGATATAGTACAGGGACGCAAGGTGATCCATCATGGGTTTTGTCATGCTGGTTTGTGTACTATAAAACCATAGCCCAGCCCAAGCAATTTATTGATGCTGTCCATTGGCTGGTCCGCCCATTCTACTCCTTTACAAATTAGGGTGTTTCGTATTGGTTCTTTTTTTTTAGGCTAATATGTGCGAACACCTCCTGAACTATAGGCCATTTTAATTGACACCTAAATTGTTTTTTCTTCTTTCAACCCTTAAACTATAGTGTTTTTATTGACATCACTTCTGTTACATCCCTTGTATTTTTCATTAACTAGCATGTGAGTCGTACATGTTTACTTACAAAATATCATAAATAATTGGTGAAATAACATTAAAAAAATTAACCTCTGCTAATGCTATGATAAAAATTTCATTTTTAATATAATAAGATTACAAATCAAGAAATTAATCCTCAAAGGTTTTGACTTTTAGTATTTTTTAAGGAAAACATGTGATATTTAATGGCTATATTGGACAAAATATACCAAAAGAGGTGTCGTCAAAACACTCTCATTGGAGGGTTGAAATTAGAAAAAAATCAATTCAAGGGTGTCAATTGAAATGGCCTATGGTTTAGCTTTTTGCTGAGTTTATCTTTTCAATAGTTTTCATCTGCGTTTTCTTTTTAAGTGGGAGAATATCTTTCTCCCCCCCCCCCCCCCCCTTCATATTGTCTTTATACAAGTGGCAACTGATGCAGGTTGGGGCGACACCAGACTTAATGGTTGCTTACATTGACTTTTTCCTTGGTGGTGATGAGAAGCGTTTAGATATAGTGTCTATAATACAAAAGAGATTTCCCATGTGCATAATATTTGGAGGTGATGGGAGCTATATGTCACCTTATAATCTACACAGTGACACATTATTGACCAGTCTTCTTGGTCAGGTATGACTTTTGATGTAAAATAAGATTAAGCACCATGTTATTTTTCTCCAAAGTTCTTCTGACATGCAGAAATACATCATTGCAGCATGTCCCTGCAACTGTCTGGAATCGTTTGGTGGCTGGTTTAAATGCTCAGTTGAGGACTGTGAGGCATGGATCTATCCGCTCTGCTCTACTTCCTGTAATTGATTGGATATGCAGCCATGGAAATCCCCAGCTCGAGTTCCATGGAGTTAAGATAGAGCTAGGATGGTTCCAAGCTACTGCTTCTGGTTACTATCAGTTAGGTGTCTTAGTAATGGTTGGTGATTATTCTCTCCATTCTATGCACCAGTCTGACTGCATAGATAAAAGCAATAGTGAATCAGCAAGGTAATTTTGAGAATTATAATCTATAGTGTGTTAGTGTCCATGTTCTCATTGAATTTAGACCGATTTGGAAGTTGCAGAGACAGCCACAAGAGATAGAATAATGTTTGATTAGTCAAGTTGTAAAGAGCATTTTCCATTAGTTCTCGAACTGTTTTATTTAATGTCTTTAATTGGATAGAGGAGTATGCTTTAAAAATGGAGAAAAACTTGCATTTGTGAAGACACAAAAATCTTGTATTCAAAGCAACTTGCACATATATTATTTTTATGGAGTGATCCAAACATCTTGCTGCAATGACTTCATTGTTCTTGAGTCTTCGTATGTCATCTTTTACAGTTAGCCATCATTCATATTACAGGAACAATCATTCATATTACAGGAACAATGCCTCATGTACGAGCAGAAGTCTTAAGCTGCTTCAGCAAGAGCGGCCATACTTGAGTCAAGCTTTATCTCGCAAAAAGATGACGGGGGGAATTAATGGAGGTCTTCTGAATGAAGCTACCTTGAAATCTCTGGATTTTAAAAGGGACTTTCTCTTTCCACTCTCTCTCTTATTGCATAATACTAGACCTGTCGGTCGCCAGGTACTGGATGGCTATTCATTTAGCACCTCTCTCTTGTTTTCCTTTCTTTATTCACCAAATTCTTTAATTTATTTTTGTTTATTTTTTATTTCAGGATACTCTTCAGCTTTTCATTACTATCATGCTTTTGGCAGATCTTTCTGTCACACTTCTCACATTACTTCAGTTCTATTGGATTTCTCTTGGTGCTTTCCTTGCTGTACTGCTTGTTCTTCCTCTATCCTTGCTTTCTCCATTCCCTGCAGGCTTGAATGCCTTATTCAGCAGGGAACCTAGAAGAGCCTCACTTGCTCGTGTATATACATTATGGAATGCGACATCCCTGTCTAACATTGTAAGTTGTACCAAAAGTGCTGTGCTTTTCTCTCAAATTACTCGCTAGTCACAATTTGCTATTGTGAAGCTTCTTGAGAGCTTTGGCTTTCCAAACAAGTTCTCTTTTATCCTAGTTGACATTCAATAGAGTTTTTTAAATCCCTTAGCCAAGGCAGAAACTTCACATCCCATAATGCCTTCAACTTAAATTACTTACTCTGCTTTCACTTCACGAGTCTTACACGAGTTACTCTCTTTTAGTTGACTTGATAAGCTATATAACAGTTTTGTTGCTTCCTGCAGGCTGTAGCTTTCACTTGTGGTATTTTTCATTATGGATTTTCTTCTTTCCGGCCACCTGATGAGGAAAACACATGGAACATTAGAAGGTGAGGTTTTATATCTAATCTGTCCTAAAACAAATGGTTGGAGTGTAAGATGAAAAATCATAGCTGCCAGTCAATGCAAAGTAATATGCTGCATGCTGATGCAATATACGTGTGTACGAGTCCCTAAGCATTCATTTGCTCAATATGAGGAAGTTCAATAACAATTATACCTGTCTTATTAAGTTATACTATGGTGCTTTGCTGTCTTATCTAATGCTTGTTTTGGATCAAAGGTGTGAAATAACTGGTTTCATTTGTTGAGCCTTTTTATTCATTGCTGGCGTAGATTGATTTCATATTGAATGATGGAATTTATTTACTTATTGCATTTGGAATTCTTAATAATCTGCCCCTTGGTTTCTCCATTTGTTGGATTTGAAGAAAGGCCACACAAAGATTTGGCGCTTGCAGAAAGAAAATTGCATCAGTTGTTCCCAAAACCCAACAACAATAACATATATATTTTATGCAAATTCTTCCCTGTTTTTCTGAACTCTTTGGAAAAGACCCTGTAGATGGTTTTCTTGGCTGTCTTTTTTTTTATATGTTGAACAGAGACAACAGATGTGAGATACAGTAAAATCAATCAGAATCATGTGACTTGATCTGTTAACTTGGTCTTGATATGTCTGAAAGGTGACGTAATCTAGTAACTTATGCCAAAGAGACTATCTCATCCTATGTTGCATGCCTTAAATAACACATTATTCTCCAGGAACATTGACCTACCTTTTTTTGCATCGCTAATGATCACAGTAATCAAACTGAACTGTGATCTCTTAGCCAAGCTGGTTGGAATTGATTAACTTACCTTTTTTCATTCTTTGCTTTTGTATCTTTTATATTTTATCAAGAATCTGAAAAGCTTTTGATCATGTTTGCCAACAGGGAGGACGATAAATGGTGGCTGTTGCCAACTATCCTTTTGCTGTTCAAGTCAGTACAAGCTCGTTTTGTAGATTGGCACATTGCTAATCTAGAAATCCAAGACTTTTCTTTGTTCTGCCCAGATCCAGATGCTTTTTGGGCCCACGAATCTAGTTCATGATTTCAAGGAAACTGATGCACATGGAAAGAATTACATGTCCTGGTTTCTCTGCCTTGTCAACAGGATCAGGGGAAGAGGCTTTCACCTTTTGTGTCAGGCTGTTTCCCCAGGTAAGACAACATTGCAGTGTAAATTCGTTCAAAATTGTGTAAAGCATTGGTTATATTATAGGTGTGCAGTTTGCCGTCTTTGTAAGTAAAATGCCACAGGAATTACTGGAGGAAAAAAGTTGAGCAAGATAGGATCAGTCGTATAGTAGATTTTTTAGTTCATTGTAGAATCTACACTAGATTAAGATTATTTTTTTGTAAGAAACCGTTTTGGTTTTCCATACCACCCCTTCGATCTCTTTCCAAGCCTTATACAATAGGTTAAGGGGGCTTAATTGCAATTTTTAAGAGTTAATTTGGTCAAATCAGGGGTTTAATTGCATAAATATTAAAATTTGATGGGCAATTAGGGACTTGATTGAAGAAATTCAAAATCAAAGACCAAACTGAAAAAAGCGCTTGAATGTAGGGGCTGAAATTGATCAAATCAGGGGTTAAATTAAAAAAATTAAAAGTTGTTAGTCAATTAAGAGTTAAAATGTACAAACTTAGAACTAATAATCAAAATGAAAAAGACGGTCACCTTAGGGGCTCACAATTGAGTTTGGTAGAGGTGAAATTAAATGAAATTAAAAGTTTGGAAATAATTATGGATTCAATTAAAAGAAATTAAAAGAATAAAGACTCCAACAAAATTTGTGAATCTCAAATTAAAAACCCTAAATGACGCAGACTTAATGAATAGAATACAAGTGACACGTTCAATAGATTGATCTTTATTTTGATAGTTTTGGCTGATTGAGTTAGCAATTTTAAATGAATGAATGAGGAGCTACAGATCTTTAAATTGTGCAAGGTTGGATTCAAATGAAAGGTGTGAAATCTATATACTATCTTCAAGTGTTCTCAAGTTATGATGATATTAGAATTACTTTGATAAGACCTTGGAAGTGAACAACTTAGTCAATCATGACTAAAACACATTTATACAAGAACCGATCTTTGTTTTCGTGTGCCCATACATAAAGACTTCTAAATAGGCTTTTATCACCATAAGATCAAGATGTCAAAAATGAACTTAAGATCTCTTAAAATCCTAGAAAAACTTTATAAATACCCTCTTAAAAAGAGAGCTAGAAAAAAAGAAAAGGGGGAGAAAATATATATATATATATATATATATATATATATATATATATATATATATATATATATATATTCATAAGAAACTTAAGTGTAAAGGTCTAGAAGCCTAACATAAAAGACTTCTTAAACTTTAAAAGTATAGTAGATTGGTGAGAGACAAAATTTTCTAAAGAAAAGCAATGTATAAATTATTTTAGGGATAATTAAAAAAAAGTTTTTTAGTTTACTTATATTTTAACATTACATTTATTCTTTTGAAAATTCCACTTTATACTGTAGAGTTAATTTATACGTTAATAACAATTTACATCCTAAAGCTCGCATTTAAAAAAAGCAAAAAAAATTTAAAGAATTATCATTATATTTTATTTAATGATTAAAGAGTCGCTAAAATATTAATATTACAACTTTTTTATTAAACTAAAAATTTAAAGAATTACCATTGTGACTAGCCTTTTCTTTTTCTTTTTCTTTTTCTTCTTATTTTTCTTTCTTTTCCTTTTCAATCTCTAGCAAACCCACAATAACAAAATTGAAGCCATTATTTTTGGACGTGACTGAGTTATTGGTGGCGCCCTTTCCTACCTTGGCTAGATTTGATTTGCAAGACTGGCAAAGAAGATGAGTTGTTTGGCCACAAAATTTGATCAATTGTTTTTTACAAAATGACTACAAAATAATTAATTTTGGTGTGGTCGCCGTGGGTCATTTGGATTTTTTGAAACTATTAAAAGTTAATAGCAATACTCAATATTTTCAGTTATTGTTTGAAACTATTAAAAGTTAACAGCAAAAATTGGTTTATAAATTCATCTTTGAAATAAATTATTAAGCACAAATTTACAAAAAAGCATAACTAGCCTCTCTAGAGAAAGTAAAGTTCCCACAAATTATAGGTTTAGGATGAAATAAATTTTTTAAGCCCTAGCCTGTATATGAGATAATAAGTTGGTTTTGTTGAGAAAAAAACATGATATTTACAAGAATAAATTTCAATTTAAAGAGAAGAAAGTATGAAAAGTGAGAAAAAAATATAAATCGTATGAAAAGTGAGAAAAAAATATAAATCGTATGACTTAAAGGTAAACAAATTACAAGCCTATATTCTCATTAAATCTTAAACAATTATGTCCAAATGATCATCAGTTCTTTTAAGTTTTACTTCAGCCAAAAAAAAAATATAGTTTACTATGGTACTAAGCTATATTGATTCATAAAAATAAAATAAAAAAAACCAAGAGTTTTGTTGACTATAATTTTAAAGAGAAGAAGTGAGAAAAAAATCCACTAAAAGCTAGTTGTCACCAATTTAAGTTTTACAAACTTCAAGATTATTGGAGACTTGCATGTTCGTTAATTTTAGGGTTCATTGGATCAGTTAAAACAAATCAAACTTAATGAAACTAGAAGAGTTCGCATTAGTTATTGGCCAAATTTACTTGTTGGCAAGAAACTATTGCTAGTTCCCCACAATAAATCATCACGATTTATTATTACACGAACTAGTAAAGTTTCTTGCCAACAAGACTAAGAGAGAACATTATTTGGTTAAGAAAGTAAATAAAAACATGTAAATAAAATAGTAAAAATAAATAAACATATGTTTCATTAAGAAAGCTAAATTGCAAAAGAGTTGAAAAACATGAAATAAATTGCACGCCGAAGAATTATAAAAAAAACGTGTTCTTTAAATACTATTCTTCGGCCCTGGTTCTTGTCTAAAAAATAGGAAAAATAATAGTCAACCTTAAACAAGAAAATCATTCATTAGATCATTCAGCCCATGAAGCGTTCTAAGCCCATTAAGCAATTCCCAAGATTTCGATCATCTTGGTCCTTGATCTCTAATTGTTGTTTTGTAAAAAATATCGGCCTTTATACCAGTTCCAATTATGTTATAAATCCTTTTATCAAGAAAATACAATAATATCGCATATCCTTTTGTTTATCTTGGGTATCGACAAGTTCTTTAAAAAAATAAACTATATAACCGAGAATTTAAGATAAATTAATAAATTATGTTTAAGCCCTTAAGTGTTTATTCAATTCCTCTTCAGTCTCTAGGCTCCTAGAACCTGCACAATAATCCCTATAAGATTCACGCGCGAGGCACGTGAGATAAAATCCACTGGTGGAAAATAACTTACAGCAGTAGGCTAGCAGTTCTACTATTCGGCAATTCCTTCCTCAGAGACACAGGCAGACCTTTATTTCTTCCAAAAGCAGCCGTCAGCAGCAACCATGTTACGCCAAGCATCACGCCTACTGACTCGATCCATCGCCACCACTCAACAACCGATTAGGGTGATGGGGGCTCGACCCATGTCGACGAACTTGCCAGACACACCCGTCCAGGACTCAGCATTTATTGAATCATGGAAAAAAGTGGCACCAAACATTGATCCACCAAAGACTCCATCGGCTTTTATGAAGCCTCGTCCTCCTACTCCATCTACTATTCCTTCTAAGATCACTGTCAATTTTGTTCTTCCATATGCATCAGAGCTCACCTCCAAGGAGGTTTGTTTTCTTCCTTTTAATTTCTTATGTAGGGTTTTGCCTCTCTTTTTTGTGTGTATTAATCCACATGGGTTTTCTTTGGATTTGGAGATTATAGCATTTGATTTGAGTACTTTGTTTATCATTTTTATTTGGGATTTTCTTTTATCGAGCTGAAATTTGTTTCCGTTGTTGTTTCCCTTGGGGATTATTTGATTGGATTTTTTTTTAATTATGCGATCGATCTCAGATATTTGAGCAGTATAAATATTGTAGCTTAACTAAGACCGGATTTTTTTGTTAAGTAAATTAGTTTAAAGTTTGGCGTACCGGATGGTATTCGTTTGCGGGCGGGTATTTTGGCTTCAATTTCTTCTTTTTTTGATGCACACATTGGCTTGCATGTTAGAAGAGTTATAGCGTGAAATCCATGTCTTGCTTTCTTTGGTTAGATGTTGTAAGTTTAGAGGTTTGAGTGGGGGGGGGGGGGGGGGGTTCTGTGTACCATCTTGTATCTTGGTCGCTATATTCCTTTCTGACTTTTATTCTGTTTTTTTTTTCATTTATGTGCCTTGCAGCACCTTCAATTTTCACTTTAATGATCTAAAAGGCTTATGAAATTAGAGTTGTTTGTTTTTGTTCACATTTGGCTTTAGGATCATCTTTTGATCTAGATACGTTGCTGACAATGAGTAAACTGGGATGTCTTTTTCTTCACCCAGCTTTGAGTTTATTTTTATTGTGAAACTGCATATGATGTTGGGTTAGTTTGGGGCGGCATTGATTTGAAATCTTCATGGTTATGCTAATAGAGCAGTCACTGTCCATGTAGCCCCAATTCAATCAATCTGTTATTTAGTTTACTGATATTCTTGATTGAGACAAGTAAAGTATCTTGAGGTTCGTTCTTGACCAGAATTTGGTACCTCTGGTACTAACAGGGGCAGTGTCCAACGTCTCTTAAAACTTCCCAGTGAGTCCAACCTCTTATTTCTTCTCCTTGTCCGACTCCCTTTTCTTCTTCTATTGCATTTTTGTTCTGTCCCTGAATCTCGTCTCTCCAGGTATAGAATGCAAGCTTTGAAATGAACCATTTAGAGTTAAAACAAGTTGTTCCCTTTTCTACCACATGCACTCCAATGTCGACTCCAGTAATTCATGATGAGGTTAATAACAGTAGCATTGGGGATAAAAAGGCGACATGCCTAGTCAAGCGTGGTTTAATACATGACAGTGCATGATCAGTTGTCTATGTTTTTTGTCATGCCCGTCTGCCATTTACCTCTTTAGGCTTTTGTATGTGTCTGAACTCCCTGTGATTCAGTCAGTGACTGCTTGTAATTTTGTGCATGTGCTTTCTAATTTCTCACCCACTGAAGTTGTTCTTACTATTAAGTTAGCCATTCACTTTAAGAAGAGAACGCAGGAGACGAAATAAAAATTTGATCATGCTTCTATGTTAGAGGAGAGCGATTACAGTCAAAAAATTATAATCCAAATAAACCAAAGCCCTTTGATGTGCTTGGTGGAGTGTTTAAGTTGATCTTCTACATTTTCACACCCAGTCATAACCATTTTCTGTGTTTGTTTGAACCTTCTTATAGCATGATGTACTTCCCAGCAATTTGATTTTGGCTGTTGTATGGAAAACAATCAGATGGTACATTGGTGTGCTTGCATCAGCATGTTAAGAGGATTGTTAATCTGCATGCTGTACCCTAGATATGGAATGGAGGGATTCCCAAACGTTTGCAGCTCATGTACAGGCCTTTTTTCAATACATATACATTCGTAATCATCGTGCTTATTGATGTGATGCAGGTTGACATGGTCATTATACCAGCAACAACTGGGCAAATGGGTGTTTTGCCAGGGCATGTACCTACTATTGCGGAACTGAAGCCTGGGGTCTTATCAGTCCATGAAGGAAATGATGTGAAAAAATATTTCCTTAGCAGTGGGTTTGTCTTTGTCCATGCAAACTCGGTTGCTGATATAGTCGTTGTTGAGGCTGTTCCAATTGACCACATTGATCAGAACTTGGTTCAAAAGGGGCTAGCAGATTTCACACAGAAGCTCAGCTCAGCTACAACCGAGTTGGAGAAAGCTGAGGCACAGATTGGTATTGATGTTCACAGTGCTCTCAACTCTGCATTGGTAGGCTGATGGTCATTGTGGTCCTGTCTTCAGTTTTTCTCACAATTCTTCCCTGTCTGTTTGATCTTTGTCTCTGTAACTGATAAGCTCTGCCAAGATATGTTTTTGCTGTGATTTCCAGAGATCTAAATAAAGCCTTATAAACAAGAAGTCCAATGTTTTTTCCCTTCCTTCAAGACACCTCTCTGCTCAGGATGATGTTTCCTTCCAACTGATAAATCTGTTTCTTAAAACACAAATGGAATTGCTCTCTAGTGAATTGAGACTGTTGATTATATAGCCAGACCATTTGAATGACTCTGTTTTGAATTCATTAGCGTCTTGCATGAATCCTGATCGTAAATGGTCATATGACAAAAGCGTATGCATTGAAAATAACACAAATAATTAGAAGATTTGTTCGAGAGTTCTCGTGTTCTCCTTCATTTTGCATGACGTTGCAGGCACTGAGCAGAGCTTCTTCTCTTTTCTGATGTTGGTGATAACATTGAGACCCTCGATTGATAATGCGGTGATATTATAGCACAACGGAAGTCCAGTGTAGAGTCCCAGATTTCTGAGATTGCACCTCCAAAACAAACAATTTTAGTTGAAACCTTTCAGTGCTTGATCAAATCATGCAGCAGATCTACCTTGTGTTATACGTTGATAGATAGAACGGAAAGCAAGTTACCAAGGACTGTCTTGCATCCTCCACATAGAACTACCCAATACAATAATCACCCAAGTATTATTGGATTTTTCCCTAGCAAAGCCTCGAGCCCTGGATTTTAGAACTTTTACCACTCCACTGCATCTCAGCTGAATATTTTCCAAAGTCTATCAAACACAAGCTACCCTTACGCTATTAGTTATTGAAGATAGATGTAGAGGTTCGTTCACGTATAGTCCACGCACCATTAGAAAACGCAGGCCAACCTGCCATGTTTAAAAAATTTAAATTTTTTTTTTTAATTTTTTTTTTAATGTTTTTAGATTATTTTGATATGCTGATATCAAAAATAATTTTAAAAAAATAAAAAAATATATTATATTGATGTATTTTTAAACAAAAAGTACTTTGAACCGCCATTTTAATCTCAAACAGACACTAGTTGACATAATCAGAAACTTTATTAAACCTGTTGGGCAAGCCTCCGAACAAATTTACAACTTACGATCACCATTCCATTTAATTAAATGTCTGGCGTTGCCTAGCTCCATTATATAAATAACTTGTACACAATTTTTATAATCAGACAGAAGAAACATGGAAGGATGCGGAAATAATAGGAAAGCGGTGGCTTACCCGCAATGAATACAGCCACGTGAAAGGGGAAAAAGGACTGGATTCATGAAAACTTTTCTCAAAGATTACAAATGTTAAGGTCCCAGCAATTGAACTTGCCTTTTTCCTTCTTAGAGCACTGACCAGTAAGACTTATAGCACTCCTTTTGATCTCCGATTACGATGGCGGCGGCGGAATAAATATGAACTCTGTCTGCAATTGGATGTGGGACAAGCCAGACGACCACGTCACCAGGGATTGGTTAGATACATGCCTAGGGGGTTGTCATAATTTTGAGTGTTGTCTCCACGGACAACCACCTTCAAATGCTTGCTCCAATACGTCTTCCATTTGCTTAGCTGGTAAAATCTGTCAAGATGAGAGTTCGATGCATACAGGTGAGGCAAGCATCACAACAAATATCCACCATCGACCACCATGCTTAAGTTTCTTACGGTGGGAAAACTTAAATAGATGAGATCTCTTAATGTGAGAGATAAGCACTCGAACATATGATCAGACTCTTCCCAAAGTGCAAATTAGATGAATATGGAAATTCTGGCTATTGACCTGTGCTCATCTCAAAAAGTACATTCAAGAGAAAATTGTTTCCACGCTACCAATGAATTCACAAATGCCAAGCCATCATTTTAAGCAAAAGAATATATCTGCCATCTAAATTCCTTTTAACATGGCCAGGAAAGTGAGGGGTAAATGAACCTAAAAGAGTACAAGAAAGGACACTGCGGTTCCACAGTAGACCAGTAAATCTCTGTTCAACATGGACTGATAAAGCAGACAAACAATATGCTTCAAACAGAAACATTACCTCAAGACTGCCAAGCACTGCTGCCGGTACTTCAACCAAATCCTTCAAATTTCTCTCTGGCAGAATCACTCTCTTGATGCCATAGCGGTGTGCTGCCAATATCTGCAAGAGAACAATTTAAGAAACCGCACCTCTGATATAAGCATGCCACACATGAGAGATGCTGAGCGCCTAAGCAGATGGTGTTCCACACAAACTATGATTATAGTCCATAATTTTTACTACTGATACCGTGTGTCCATTAATCAAATATGCCATAATATGCGAGCTAAAAGCTATCAAATTAAACATGCATACATGACATAACAAGCACAAGATTTCAGTTACATCCCCAGCCAACTACAAAACTTTCCAGTCACCACACTCCATTTTACAATAAGATTTGAATTTCTTAAGAAATGTTATAGAATTTGGCATGAGACTATCAATCAGCATTCCCAGCAGCTTAGCCAGGTAGCTGTCAATGAACACAGAATAAGTTTTGGGTGATCCTAATAATTTGAATGGAACAGACCATTATTTGCCAATTATAGGAAGAAGATCAAGTATAAAACTAAAACCTAAATTAGAAGTCACAATACAATCCAACACAAATACGATATGTATGAAAACACAATAACAGCAAATGTGTTTGCATTTGCAGCAAGAACAGATACGACCACATAAAACTGCAAAAATGTTAACGTTTCCAACAAGCACACAAGTCAAGATGTTTCACATGTCAACAAAAGTATATATAAGGTCTTAATTATAATTCAAAAAGAGCAACCAGTCACGTGGCATGAGAACTCCATTTATTAAGCTTTAAATGGAAAAAAGATGCCATCAAATGTTGTTTGTTGTGGTATATGGAAAAAAATTAAAGAAAGAAACGGTAGTGCTCGAGGTTAAACTAACAGCTCTATCATGCCACACCACATTTAGGATCCTCTTTTTTAATGGATAAAAATAACAAGACCAGCTAATCAAGAGACTATACCTTATCCTTGATACCGCCAACAGGAAGTACAAGGCCCCTCAAAGTCATCTCCCCAGTCATAGCTGTATCTGCTCTTACTCTTTTCTGACTAAACAGTGAAACCAGAGCTGTTACCAATGTCACACCAGCTGAGGGTCCATCCTTCGGTACCGCACCAGCAGGGAAATGTATATGAACATCTCGACCCTTAAGGAAATTGGTTTCATTAGCAGCTGCCAACTTAAGATCAGTTGCCTTCGCTCGTACCTACATCATAGAAGACTCAATAACACAAGTATCTCGAGGAAAAAAAAATTCCATTAATAGAAAACAGGATTTTTTTCTGCATAACATCTCATTTTTATCGTGATTTTATTTCCAATCATGCATTTCAAACAGAGAAAGATGCTACACCCTTGAATGTAGGGCAAATAAGCATTTCATAGGTGATTTAAAAGCAATTTAAAGCTCGGCCTTCATCAATAGTGATGATTATTCATTTCATAATCCTAAAAAGAATGAACTGATGATCGGGAAAATTTTGAATTACCCATGTCAGTGCTATTTGTGCTGATTCTTTAATTACATCACCAAGTTGTCCAGTAAGATGTAATTCACCCTTTCCAGCCGTTGCTGTAGCCTCCACAAACTGAACCTCTCCACCAAAGGCAGTCCAGACAAGCCCAACTGATATCCCTGGGGATGCAACACGCTCTGCAGCTTCTTTGTCATCAAAACGTGGAGGCTGCATCAAAGTAAAAGATCCTCAGAAGTGGTCAAATTACAACAGACCTTACCGCCTGCATTATGTAATTGGGAAAACCATTGTATTTGGTCAATACAAAATTTAGCTTCAGACCACACAATGCATGGGAAGGCATAGCAACAGCAAGGAAATATGAGATCATGCTATAATTCAAAATCTGACACATAATGGAAGGTTGAGCAAGCTGAACTTCCTCAATGCATGACAAAACAAACAACATGATGCCAGCAGTGTAGCTGTCATGCATGACTTTTGGCACATGCCAATTCTATCAAAGTAACTGAAATGCCCAAACCACAATAATACTCAGCATTCTCAATTTGGAAAAAGGAACCACCAAAGCATAACCAAATGTCAATGTATTTTTTAAGATCATCCAAGCGAGCAACCCATGAATAATCAATGTAAAGAACATCTTCACGGTTAGGTTCCAGCAAGAAAAGATTAACACCCTTATGTACAATAGTAAACCAACTGGATCTAATTGCTAAGCAGATGGTTATCACAAAGCTCAAACCCATTAAAATAAACTTGAATAATGCATAAAAGATCAGAAGCATTCAAACATAAATCATCCCGTTGAAAATCAAGAAACAATGAAAAGAATTATTACCCCAAGTACTTTCTCCAGCATAGGCTCATCTACAACCAAAGGTGAGGCGATGCTGAATGTGTTTGATATCTCATGACTGTTTTCATTCATTGGTATAACTTCCATTTCCAGATCAGCTCCCTCAGCGAGTCTGTTATCCAGCAATGGTGAAGCAAGCTGATGCATATCTTTGCTCAACGGGACAGCTTGTTCTTGCTCTGCAACTCTCACAGCTGCAGCACGAGCCAAGGCAGCCAAGTTCCTCTCCAAATTGCGTACACCTGCCTCCCTTGTGTATCTCTGAATGACAAGTTTCACCATACCCTACAATATGTTGGAAAGGCTATCAGGATGTAAATTCATTAACAACTTATGTGCAGATTATTACAGAATATGCAATATCTTGTCCAGAAAATTTCTCACCGAGTCCTATCTTCTTCTTTTTCTCATTTTCTTCATAATTCTAAAGAGGGAAGATATTGAAGGCATGGATTCACATTAGTTTGGGAAGAAGTTATCAGTTGGTCATATGTGAGACCATACAATTTCAAAAGTATTATGTTAGCCAGATGGTGATGTTGAATTCAACTCATCTCCATCCCAAACAAGATGGAGTAACTGCACGGATCCCATCCCACTTTCAGTGAGTTGTCATGATTCTTGTCAAAGAACCATCTCAACCCAATAGCTTAAGCTGTTAGATGAGGTTCCAGGATATGATTTATATTATTCTCTAACACACCCCCTCAAGTGAAAGCCCTTTGGGCTTAAAACTTGCACAGGCCCACATTACCTTGTACTTAATTTTTTATCAAATAAATGGGGATGGTGAGATTCGAACTCGTGACCACTTGGTCATCAAAGCTCTGATACCATGTCAAAGAACCATCTCAACCCAATAGCTTAAGCTGTTAGGTGAGGTTCCAGGATATGATTTATATTATTCTCTAACATAAATCTGTATTTTTCACTTCAAACTTTTGTCCGCCTCTCCTTCTAATCACTCAAATACTTCATTCTTATCACAATTACCATAGCATCCCAGCATTCATAGATCACTATTGGACGAATTACTTCAGCGAAATAAAATGCAACAAGTGGATATAGAACTTAGAAAGATAGAAATGCAATGATTGGATGATATCCTTTGATAGATAATAAATAACCACATCATTCCACGCATTTGATGACTAATGAAGTAACTGGTTGACAACTTTCAACAATAAATATTAATGAAGGAAAAATAGGAGTACTTCCATAGATGACCTTCAAATAAAAAATTGTTCGCTCCAATATGAAATGCTTAACTATTGAATTGTGTGAGAATAAGAAAATAATAAATTCCATCTCACAAACAAGCATTATTCTGCAATTGTGAAGGAAAAAGATGTCCTTGAGCATGAAATTGATAACAATAAATTAAGAAGGTATCCTTGTAAATTATTAACATCGGTCAAGCAATAAATTCACTACCTCTGGAATTTGAAGGAACTCAGAGCTCAGCCCGTGTTGATCCAAAACTCTTGGAATCAAATACTGCATTGCTATTCTAAGCTTTTCTTCAGGTGTGTATCCAGGCAGCTCAATGACTTCCATCCTGTCTAAGAGCGGTGGAGGAATAGGCTGCATCCTATTTGCAGTTGTCACAAAAATCACCTTTGAAAGGTCAAATGGAACATTCAGATAGCTACAGACCTTAAGTTAAGGTAGAACCATTCTGACATACTTATCATTAGAGAGATGTTATTCTACTCAGAGTTTAGATTTAATCGCATCAATCAGATCTAAATTTCAACACCTCCAAATGAACTTCATGCCTTAAAATTTTCTCCTGGTCCTATAAAAAGAAAAATAAATAGAATTTGCATCATTAACATTAGTGATGAAAACTTTAGATTTATATCATATGTATATGGAATTAAACTTTAGGGATGCAAATGCATGCCCAGTGAGACAAAACCAAGATTCAGTGAAAGACATCCTGCAGCCAAAAAAAGGATACTGATCGTTGAATGTGTTATTCTGTTCAGGATCAAGAACCTCCAGCAGAGCTGCAGCTGGATCCCCACGCACATCAGAACCTGTCTTGTCAATCTCATCCAGCAGCATCACAGGATTGCAAACACCCACTCTCTAAAGCCAAAATACCAGAAAAGTAACATAAAATCATTCACTAACTTGGTCACATGATCTTTGTTTGCAAAGAGGAATTTGGCTCATAACTTCAAAATTCAACTCTTGAGCAACAAAAAAATCAATTGCAGGATGGTAAGCAAGTGAATGATCTAATTTACACCCAAGTTCTATGCTACCTCATGTGAGAGATCATGTTCAGAAGGAGATAAAACACTAAAACGGGAACATGAATACAGAAGGTCACAATTATCAACTTGCTGTATTATCCTAACTAAAAATAACTCTAAAGAAAAACTGCAAGAGAGGGGGCAAAGCTCAAATTAAGTAAATCCACATAGTTCCTGGAGTCAGGACACACACTGTACATAAATAGATGCATAATTCCATGGTTAAGCATGAAAATTAATTGAGCCTTCTTCAGTTTAGATCATTTGTCTATTCAAAATCCATCAGCATCACATTCTTGGCACAAATCAGGGAGTATGAACTGGGCCAATGGCTGCGTTACTGATCAAAGCAACCCTGATTTTTTTTCCTTCTACGGATAAATCTATTTGTAAAAATTAAAGATCAGTTGGAAAGTGTGTTTCATTTCCTCTACATGTCATCAATCATTAAAGAAAGGACAATAATCTCCCACTAATCACACCAATCTAAAAGAACGAACTTCAGATTTTTGCATTCCTTGTGACAGAATTTAAGGTGCCCATATGTTGTATGATGAGAGAACTATTTCAATCAAAAAGAACTTTTTGATTGGAATTAAAGCAACTAGGCCTTCTCCTCTAGAACTAAGGCAAATCTTTTATGTGTGAGATTTCAGTCATAAATAGATAGTGATTAATGAAAACTAGTTTGTGTGAGACAGCTATATGGAAATTACTGGGGCATAAAAATCTGATGCCCTAGCATAATAGAAAACTTCCAGCTACCCCACTTGGAAATTATTTTCCTAATGAAAATACATTCTGGAGGCTTGTGTACCAAAAAAGATATTGACACGAGACAGCAAAGATTGGAAAAATATAATCCACCAAAACACGCTGTACCTTTATTCCATCTATAAGACGCCCCGGCATGCTTCCGATGTATGTTCTCCTGTGCCCTCTAATATCAGCCTCATCCTTAATGCCACCAAGGGATATACGAACAAATTTTCTGCCCAAGGCAGCAGCAATAGACGAAGCCAGAGATGTCTTTCCAACACCTGGTGGGCCAACAAAGCACAAAACTGGACCTCTTGCATCTGGTTTAAGCTGCAGTCGAAACAAATAAATCAAGACTAAAATTCAATTGAAATTTAAAATTTTAAAGGCACTCAAGGAAACAACATTTAAATATGTCAACCTTGCGAACAGCTAGATATTCAATAATACGTTGCTTGATTTTGACTAGACCGTAGTGGTCATTATCAAGACGTTCTTTTGCAGCTTTTAGATCCAATTCATGTTCTTCACTCACTGTCTGCCAGGGCAGGTCAGCAAGAAGCTCCAAGTAAACGCGTGAACTATTATATCCAGGTTGCTGAGGTTGCATCTTCTTAAGCCTCCTGAAACAGAGAAAAAAAAGCGTAAATATAGAAGAGGATGAACAGAAAATTCAAGACTCCAGAATACAAAATCCAGGTCTTGCATTAGAACACTTCTGAGCAGGAAAGACTCTAATTCAAATGAAGTCTAAATCTTTCCAGAGGAAATGCATGTAAAACACAGGAACCACAAAATTTTATGATTGCAAGTATCGTATTGAAAATAAATCTAATTAGGATAAGGACCTCTTTCAGCACTATGATATTCCATTGAGATGTTAGAAATACCAATGGGTCAGCAAGAATGATCCACCTAGCCTCTATGTATGGGTAACACTAAAGCTTCGGTAGTCCAACCAGCATCAAAAAACATTGATTCAGAGTATAGCTTGGTGTCAGGGTTTGCACAATCGTTACCACACTAAATGTATTGGAATGTCTGTAGATGTTTTCTCAGATGTACATGTTGACATTTAAGTTTTCTAACACAATCAAGTCTTCATAAAAGTTGTCTTGGACTTTAGAGATTTCTAAACGAGTCATCTACATATGAAATTGATAACATTTCTCCACACAAACTTTCCAAAGTAATGATATTTTAACACTGCATCAACATGTGGTTTTAGTAAAATCCTTGGCTAGATAAGAATCAACTACTTTTATTGCCACATTAAATCCAGCAATCAAAAGATTGTGATCCAGAAACACATACCTCAACTCCCTTTGGGCATGCTTCCAGATATTTGAAGGCATTCCTGCACTTTGCATCTTCCTTTCTAGGGCAGCTACATCATCCTCATCATCATCGTTGTCACCAAGCTCCTCTTTTATAGCCCTCATCTAGAACATATATCAAATGGATTAGCTCAAACATTATAACAATTATAGTATCTAGCTGAGATTTAAAAAAGAATGTTCTACAAGCAAATAATTTACTGAATAGCTGCAGCCATACACTTTTTTAAAAAAAAAAAAAAAAACAGCAGAAAAGAAGAAGCAAACTAAGGCCTAACAGAAACAGCCCCAACCAAGTCACCAAGGAGGCGATTATGCAGACCAGGAGGATAGGTCATCCACTGAGTCTCCAAAGCAGCCTGGTGAGAACCCATCTTAGCAAGGAAATCAGCCACACACTTCTAAATATTAAGCATGAGACACAGCCTGATAGCACTTCGCATCTTTGTCTATAACCATTGGTCCATTACATACAGAACTAACATGAAAAGTTCCACATCAGCTACACCAGTCGATGTCAATTTAATACCCAAAAGAGACCCTTCCATTAAGGAGCCTTTCAGGCCCCTTCAATCACAAAATAACTTTGGGGAATCTTGCAAATGTAAAAACTACATTATCATAACACTCTCTCCAAATACAGCTATAAAATGCTACATTGAATAATGAACTTAAAAGATGAAAATATAGTGTAGTTAACACAGTAGAACAACTAAACTTCCACTTTTATCTTTATTTAAAAAAAAAACACTTCAAATTAAATCCAAATGACAGGACTTGTAGATTTCCTGAACCTCCATCCCCCACAGGAAAAAACAATGCTTATCACTGATAGTAGCATGAATCCTCCTAAGAAGCTCTGCTAATTGGTTAAAACATAGCTTGCATCTACAATAGCTTACATCTAACAACATTTAAATTGCACGATTGAAACCAGAAAACAAGGCTCTCATTTCCATAGTAGATGCTTCAAATATGCTACAGTACCTGCATATTGTACCCTGCATATTGTACTCCCTAAGAAGAAAAGCTAACCTGCTGACGCAGAAGGAACTCTTTCTGTGATTTTGACAATTGTCCTTCAACCTTTTGCGTGATCTTCTCTGCCACACGTATTGACTGTCACAAATAAACATTAAAACATGACTTTTTGAAGGCTGGAGGGATAATCAAGAACACTTCATGTAAAAGCATTAGATGTTTATCAGAGGATGAACTGATTACCTGTAAATGTCGATCAACCAGCTCAGTAGCTTTTGACAGTCTTACTTTTAGATCAACTGAATCCAGCATAGATAGCTGCTCTTCAAAACTTATCTCGAAGCTAGCAACAAATATATCTGCTAATTTGTGAACAGGAACTGTCTCCAGAAGGACTTTTGTCCTCCCACCAGTTTTTTGTTTCTAAAAGCAGAAAATGAAACAACAATCAGTGACAGAATGACAATACAAACATGAAAAACAATATGAAGGAGCTAAATCTTTTCAAGTAATAAAAGAATCAACGCTCTTGAACGAGACACATTCAATTTACTGATTAATTTGCCAACGATCATATCTTACCATGACAAGGTTCACATATCAACAGGGGGGTGCATTGCATTTCATAATTTAATCCCCAAATATCACAACAGAAAAATTACCTGCTCAAGAACAGAAATCAGCTCCATTGCAGTTGCTTTGAACTGGCGAGACAGTGCTATAAAATCAGGATCTTGGTCCACTTGCTCCAGCTCTAATAAAATATCAAGAGAGAGGAAATAATTCAGCACACTGATCAACGACACAATATAGAACACATTAGTGCTATATGACTCAGTATCAATGCATGCGGAAAGCATGGAAATTAATTCAAAACATACCAGCATTTGTCATTTCAAGTGGAGATATCCGTGCAGTATAATAAGTCCCTCTCGTAATAAGTTCATTGAGGTTGAATCTGCACAAGCCTTCAAGAACAACTATGTACGTCACCCTCCCACTAGGTTTCTCCACTCCTCTAGAAAGATGCAAAGCACGAGCCGCCACTCCCCTAAAAGGAACTCACCAACCATTGTCGCTACTTTTACTTCAACTTAAAATTTAAAAACAGCAAAAACAATGAACTTGAATTTGGAATTAAAGTATAAACCTATTATGCCAGTGAAAAACTTCCTGTTGGTGTTTCCCATCAAGCTTGACATTATCCGACGAGGTACTGGCTTGAGTTTTCGAGCTTCTCTCGCTGGAATCACTACCAACACCTAAACAAATCATATTTCCCTTCAATTTATATATAACAAAAAATAAGTCAAACGCTACCAAAAAGAGAGATTAAAAAACCAAAAGGATCACGAGTTTTGCCTTGGGATAACGTTGGGCCTACAGATGCTGTCTCCGACGAGGAAGCAGCAGCAGCATCCCTGACTGGCAAAATACCAATCAACCCCTTCTCTTCTCTCTGCCAAAGCTCTTGCTCTACCAATTTCACACTAGAATTCATCGAAAACAATCCATTTATAAAAATATAAATAAATAATCACGCAATTCATCATGAAGAAAAATCGAATAATTTATAAAATTCCGAATATATAGAATCTTGAATCCATAAGTGTAATTCTAAATTAAAGAGAGAGAGAGAGAGAGAATCAAATAAAAGAAAATGAGTACCTGCTGGGAGAAGTACAGCGAATGCGAATTATGGCGCCAGGTAAAAGAACCTTGTTTCTAAACGGAAGGATCGCTAACCGACTTGGTAACTCCACCGATTCAGCCATTTTTTTTCGTAGCTCAAATTACAGAAGAGAAAGGAAGAGAGAGAGGGGACAATAATCGGGACAATAATCAGTTTTCAAGGGAGAGGATTTTTGTTTATAAAGAGATAGTTTCGTTAAAATAGAGAAAGAAGGACGAGACAGATAATATATTAGCAAGTAAGAATCATAGAAATAGGGCGGGCAGGCGGGCGTGGGAGTTTGGTGAGAGATGGTGATCAGTCAAGAGGTCAACTAATGAAAATATCCACGCCCCTTTCTCTTCTCAATCTCGTTTTTGCTATCTGCACGTAAAAGCTACCATGTGAATTTTGTTGTGGATTTACTTTTACTTTTAATTTATTTGTTTATTTATTTTCTCACAATTTTATGTAACATTTTTATTTTGGGTATATATCTATTTATTATTCAGATGTGTAAGATGCCTCCTAACATGGAACGTTCCGATTACTGTTTTATGCTAATTCTAGCTTTATCATGGAAATATATTTGAAATTGTATTTTAAAAAAAATTAAATTTCATATTTGAAATTAATTTTTTTATGTTTTTATATTGTTTTGATGTTAAAAATAATTTATAAAAAATAAATAAATATATATATATATTATTTTAATGTATTTCTGAGAAAAAATATTTTGAAAAATAATTATTGTCACACTTTCAAACTCTTTTTTTGTTTGAAACGTATACGTGTTTTAATTCAATTTCTAATATAAGAGATATTATTTATGTTTTATAAAATAATTAAAAAATATATATATATAAAATGATAAAGTAAAAAAATGTTAATATTAATTAAATACCAAAATAAAATCTTAATTTTTATAGTTAAAGGAAAATTTTGATGCACATACAAATATTTATTTTATATGTTTTCATTTATTTTAAGGAAAATTGTCTTAATTAATCTATGATTCGGTTATCTTTTAACTTTGCCTTTATTCTTTTATAAATTACAATGCAATATTTTAGATCAATGCAATATTTTAATTTGAATTAAAAATAAATCTATCCTCGTATATAATAATATAACATAAAAAACCACATATGACATATTATTTTAACACAATTTCTCTCTTTTCGGATACTTTTTAACCAAAATTAAAATCGAATATAGTTTAACCTAAATCAAAATCATGTAAGAGCATTTAAAGATGTTTTGTAACAACCACAAATGACATTAGTTTAATAAAATTTCTCTCTTTGTACATAATTTATCTCTCTTCCCGAACACAATTTAACAAAAATCAAAATCTAATATAGTTTAACCTAAATCATGACCATGTACAGAGATCCAAGGATCTAAGTGGTGTTTTGGTAGAGAGGGAGAGCTTAGGCTTCGACTCAATAAATTTCCAGCAAATGTCCGATATTTATTTTGAAGAAAAAACATATCATGAATTTTTGAAATTTCCAAAAAAATTCATACTTGGGTATTTTACTCTTGGAATAGATGATCCAAAAGGTAACCAAGTTAATCTGCAATTTAAAGTATTGCAGGATCTTAAGATCTCATTTCGCTGCTTGAAACTGTTCAAGTTGACTGCCCATGAGTAGTTACTATTGAGATGCA
Organism: Populus trichocarpa; assembly: GCF_000002775.5. Lineage (NCBI taxonomy): Eukaryota > Viridiplantae > Streptophyta > Magnoliopsida > Malpighiales > Salicaceae > Populus > Populus trichocarpa. Next base: position 11,262,650 of record NC_037287.2, on the reverse strand, counting down.
ACAAGCACGGCCTCGAAACGGAATCCTTTTTTCACCGGAATGCAAACGATGAACATGAAGTGAGTGTTTTATCAATATTGAAGTAGCAATGAGGTGGACAAATCATGACCAAAAAAAGCATGTTTGAAATTGTAATATTGATCACGGTTTAAAGTAATTTTTATTTAAAAATATTTTAAAATTATATTTTTTATTTTTAAAAAATTATTTTTTAAATCAGCACAGCACATAAAAAAAAGATGTAAAAACATTAAAAAAAATTAATAAAAAAATATATATTTTTTGAATTTTGAAAAAACACGGTTTCAACCGTGTTTTCAAACAACTGTGGTTGTCCAATTAACTTATATATATTTGGACTAATCTTTTAAGACTCTAAAATTAATAATTAAATAAAATTCTATTGATCCTGATAATTCTATATCAATTGATTGATTTATGGATAGTAAACCCAGATATTATCTTTCCTGTGTTGCTTTTCCATGTCATGGATTTGTAGTTGGTGAAGGGATGTCAGTTCAGCTTTGATGGGTATCTTACCAATAACCCAACCACGCGTCCTGGGATTGATTTGCAAGGTGGACCTTCTCTGGAAAAAAAGAGTGTTTTTTCTTGGCTAGAAAAAACACTAATTTTCTTGGCTAGAAAAAATTGCAGAGAAGATAATGGATGGTCTGGACTCTAGAGAATTAGTGTTTCAATAAAGGGAATTTGTTAGGTTTGGGTAGCGAGATTTCGTGGAGGAGAAAATGATGAGGAAGGTGCCTCGTTTTCCTATTTGATGGTAAAATTATAATATTTAATATAAATGAATAGTTATTAATTGGAAAATAATTATAATTTGAAAAATAAGATATTTTTTTTTCCCCAGATAAGTGAAGATGTAAAGTATTATAAGCCTGTAAATTCTAGGATTTAAAACTATAATTTTTAAAAGAATAAAAATAAAGTGAAAAAATGATTAAACTACAAGAAATTGGAGGTAGATTTTCTTTTATTTTATCTTAGATTCTAATTATTGTTGCTACTAAAATAAAAATTCTATTTTTATAGTTATGTCATATAAATACAACTAATTTATATAAAATTTAAGAGTAAAAAAATGAAAGATAAATTAAAATAAATATTATAAAATATTATAAAACTAAAAAAAATAAAGAAATCAATCACTATTTAAAAATAAAATTCAACAAAAAGTTTAAGAAATGAGAGACAAAGCATTAGTGAATATTTAAATAAAAAAATAGATGCAAATAAAAAACAAAAAATAGACTAGGTATTGATGGGCCTGACAAGCTAGACTCATACACCTAACCTCTAATAAAAAAGCCTAGGCATGCTTGGTTTTTTTTCTCAAGCATCGTCCGCTCCGAGGTTTTTTTATAACCAGGTGAGTTGTTGCTTGCTTAAAAGTTTTTTGATCATCTTTGGTGACTGAAAAATTGAAGTTCAAGCTTTTGGACCCTAAAAACTCATTTTCATATTGTTTTTACTTGAAAACACCACGAAAAAACAAAAAACTTATTATATTTATATTAATACCCCTTCTCTCTTTTATTTTATTTAGATGGCCTCTTTTAAATAATGATGATATTTTTATTATGCGTTTAATTTTTGAAGAGGTTTTTTTAATTTATTTATGATTTTTTTTTAATCTTTTGTATGGATGAACTATGTTTTTGAAAATAAAAAATATTTATTTTCAAATGATATTTTTAATATGCGTAGCCTTATATATATTTTTTTCTTTTTATTTTATTCAATAAATTTAATATGATCTTCTATTTCTATTATAATTTGATTAAATAAAAAAATATTTTAATGAACAAAAATTAGCAAAAGTGATCGGGTAAATGTCTTATCTTGCGAGATTAAATATCTTGATCTATATTTGTCTCTTGGTTTTTTAAATTTTATTTTTAGGTGTCATTAATAATTTTTTATTTATTTATTAGTGCATATGGTTCTCGGTCTGTTTGATTACATGCATGCATAAACTTTTTGATCTGTTAAATTCTTCTGACTACAAAAATACATTTAAAAATCTTACATATATAATTTTTTCTATAAAAAATAAAAATATTTGATCCACAATGGCACATAACTAGTTAACCTCTATAAAGAAACCTCACGATGTAAGAAAAAATCAGAACCATATATAAATTGGATATTAAGAAACAAAAACTTAAATGTCTACTGAGATAGAACCTATATGTAGAATTATTAAAAATATGTATATATTAAAAAGGTAGAAAATTAAAATCGCAGTAGCAATAGTTTAAAAAAGAATAGGAAGAAGAAGACTCTCAAAATACTGCAACAGGATTTACATGCAATTAAACTTAGTTTTTCTTTGCCCCATCCATAGTTGATTTATCAGATTTCTTTAAAAGACTCTGTTTGGTGCCCGACCTTTTAATTTTTTTTATTGCCTTGCCTTTAATTACATCTATTCGAGTTGCTAACCTTTTTTATATTTTAGCTTCCATTGTTAATTTACCTGGTGTTGACACTGCGGTTAGAAAATATTTTTAAAATTTTAAATTTATTTTTATTTTTTTAAAATTAATATATTTTTGATGTCTTCAGATTATTTTGACATGCTAATGTCAAAAATAATTTAAAAAAAATATATTATTTTAATATGTTTTGAAATGAAAAGCAACCGCTGCCTATACTTCCAAACACCCTCTTAATCCATCAAATGTATCCATCAAGTGTTAATGTGTTCGCATCCCTCACCATGTGGCAAAATATGGGCTTCAATAAAACATTATATACCTAACCTTTTATTGTTTTTTATTTAAATGTCTTGTCTTTAATTTTACTTATTATAGATATATCCCTTTATTTTTGTTTATCTTATTGTATATATGTTGTTATTTTTTTTTTAATTAACATGAGTGTCCGAGTTAGTTTGCACTTACCTTAACTGAATTTCATATGTTAGGTTGTATGTTGTTATTTCATATGTTAGGTCCTAATATCTCTGTTATCTCATGATTCATGAAAAAAAACCGAGGCCCAATAACAAAAAAATGAAAAGCAAAAAAACAAGAAAAGAAAAGGTAAAGATCCAAAAATAAAATACAAAAATAGTGAAAGATAAAATTCAATTTTCAATTTTCAAATCTCAAACACCTCTCTCTTGAAAATAAAATTAAATCGGCACTATTTTTAATGGAATTTTAATTTTCACTTGCCTATAACCTTTTATTTTTTATTTTTTAATCTTTAATTTCTTATTGAAATTATTTTAGCATGAGCCATGAGATAACTAACGCATCAATATCCAACTCTACTTTATCTTTCACGATCTCATCTCAAATAAGTAAACTTCGATGCGAGATACTCAAATAGAAAAATAATAAAGAATCAGGCACCAAATTACAATTTTATCTTTTATAATTTTCTATAGGATCCATTTTTTGCCACATGGCATGAGATGACGGACACGTCACCAACGAATTGTTTGGAATGTGTCCCATCACCAGCGAATTAGGTTAATTTGGTGAATGCCTTAATTGAACTTTAATGTATCTTCTTCTCTTGATTCTCAAGCAATGGAGAGGTTGCCAGCAGTGCAGGTGACACTTTACAGTTGTTCGGGTCATGATTTTGATGAGATTTAATTCATATTATACTAAATTACATAAATATAATTATTTTATTTAAAAATATAATATAAATTATATATTAACTTTTAGGTTGAAATGATTTTTTTATATGATATCAAAAGTTTTATGACTAAGTAGTTACGAGTTCAAATCTCACCATCCTAGTTTATTTGATAAAAACTAAACACTAGATAGCGTGAATCTGTTCAAATTTCAAACTCAAAAGGTTTTCACTTCAGAAGGTGTGTTAGAGAATAATATAAATTATATATTGATACAGTTTAAAGGTTAAGATAATTCTTTAATAATATTAGAGAATAATATAAATCATATCTTGATATTTAAACATAATAGCTTAAGTTTTTATACGAGTTTTTAAAATATAATTTATATTATAAAATGATTTTTTAATAAATATTAAAAAATAATATAAATTATATTTTATAATTTCAAACGTATCAAAGCTGCGGATTAAGATTGTTAGAGAATAATATAAATTATATCATGGGACCTCACCTAACAGTTTAAGTTATTGGGTTAAGATGGTTCTTTTACATGGTATCAGAGCCTTGATGACGAAGCGGTCACGAGTTCGAATCTCACCATCCCGGTTTTTATTTGAGGGGGTATGTTAAAGAATAATATAAATTATATTCTAAAACCTTACTTAACATAATAAATTATTAGATTAAGATAGTTATTTAAAAAAAATTTCTTTAAATTAATGCTTGGTTGAAAAAAACAAATGTTGAGATTTCAAGATATGAATCTCTTACACTTCACTTCCTTTTCCGTCACAAAAAAAGTGATGTGAATCTCTTACACTTCATTTGCCTGTTCCATCACGAAAAAGTGAAGTCACCGATGATTTGAAGTCGTTGTTTTACGATGATTGATGATTGATGATGTGATCATACATGGAGCTTTAAGGTCAGTTTGGGTTAGGGGTTGTACTGTGGCTATGACCATATTTATATTTCATTGTTTAAATACAGTAATGTTTGGTTAAAAAAATATTGAAGTAGATGTAGCAAATAATATAGGGAAAATGAAACTAGAAAATTATTAAAATGCATCAAGTTTATAACTATTTTTTATAAAATTTCTAAATCATGATATTATAATAGTCATCTTATTATTATTATTTTTGTATTTGTGATAGTTTAACTATAAAATATTTATATTATTTTATTCAAATTATAATTTATCATGAAAAAGTTATTTATTAACTCTGAAAAAACTGTATATTAAATTTATAATAAAAAAACAAATCTTTGACAATAATAGAATATGGAAATGTAAAGGAAAATAATTTTAATATTTTATCTCGAAAAAAATGCTTCAAACAAAAGAAGAATAGCATTGTTCATCAACATATTTATTTTTTCATTTAAAAACTAGTGAAAACAATTTCAAATAAAAATTTCAAATACATTAAAAAGGTCTTCTCCAAACTAAATACATATATTTTAGTTTTTTGAATGAAAAAATATTATATTTTAACAGAAATTCAATTTTTTTTATCTTACTCTTAACTATTTTAGAAAATTAAATTACTGTTCTGTTTTTAAACAATTTCGTAACTTCTCTAACATTTCTACTTTTTTAACATGAGATCCGTCTGTAATCCACAACCATCTTTTAGCTATCAAAAAGATTTGATTAGCTTTTTACCATAAAACCAATCTCGCCGTCAATTTTGAACGAGTACTAAAGCTGTGGATTCACTATTATTTTGACCATAGGATTAGTCAAATCCATCTCATTAGTTAAAAATATAACTTTGACATTAATTCATTTTAGGTTTTGTTTTTTTTAATTAATGTTGGTGTTCGGGTCAGCTTGCGCGTACCTCAACTAATTTTATAAGTCCTGAAGTTAACGATCATGTAAACCTTTAATGACCATTATATTATCAATCATAGAACTCGAATCTAAGATCACACGAAAAACAAACTCCTTAACTCCAAATGTATATTATTGCATTACCTACTAAATATTTACTTTAATTTTTTAATTGATTTGAAAAGGTTAAGTAGAATGGAAAAAAAAAGAAAAAGACTCAAAGCATGTTATGTTCAGTATTGTTTGACACATCGTAAAAATATTTTGAAACAAGAAAAAATAAAAAGAAATATTTTTAAAATAAAAAATAAACAGGCGAAGTACAGATGCCAAAAAAATCGTCCGTGGAACCAGGAAGGGACCTTGATTAGTACAATTTAAATCTCCAATTAAGTAAACTTTTTGGTAGCGTTTCTTTTGTCTGAAATTGTTTACAAGAAAATTGTTTTTCTATTGCTATGATGGTTTTGCATAAAAAAAATTATATAAGAAATATTAACTTGAGATATTTTATAATCAATTTATATAATTAGTTTATTCATTAAAAAAATTTTGAGCACGTGAAGTTTTATAAAATATGTTATTAAGAATAATTAACTCATATTTATATAACTATTTCAATCACTACAACTGTACTCCACCACTCACTGCCACCTATGTGGTTTACCTGCAAAATAAATGTTTCCTTATTATTTATTTCAAAATTTATATTTATATAGGAAGAATATAAAAGATTATTTTATATAAAAAAATATATAGATCATGTGAAAAGATTTTAATATCTCTAATAAATAGATAATATATATTTTTTAAATCCAAACCAATGAATCATCGCATCCTGTATTTTGTCTTATTAAATTTTTGAAACTTTTAATGTAGAATCCAGGTCAGGTAAATAGATTCTTTCGAAGACTGGATTAGTGCTGATGATTTATTACTAACGATTGTGAACAGGTAAGGGTGACGACACGTGACATTAACCAAAACTAACACAGCTAGGAAAAGCACTATTCATGCAGCCTCGTATGCTTTGTGTACTAGAATAGTATAAAAATAGTTTTGTTCATTTTAAAAAAAAAAATTTATTGAACTGGCTATTTCTAAAGTTCTATTATTTTTTTTATTATTATTATTAAATTGATTAGTGATATTTTTTAATTTTAAAAACATAGTGAAACTATCAAAATATTTTTGAAAACAAAAATTTATAAACTAGCATCACGAGATTTTTAGTATTTTTATATTATTTTTTTATTATTATTATCATATTACATGAAAAGCAATTTGGTATTTTTATAATATAAATATTATTAAAAAATAAAAAGTTATTGGTGCGTGCAACACATGCGCTAGCACATGGGAGGATGGTCAAGCTCTTTGAGCGGCGTGTGTGACATCCTTCGGTGGCCAAACACCGGACTCTATTGTTTCATTGGAAGTGTTGCGGTGTCTTTTTTTATTAATATATCAAATTCAGTCATTATTATTTTGATTTTTAATTTTTGTTCTTAGTATTTTTGTAGAATTTTGATTTGTTTTCAATTTTATATTTCAATCTCAATTTGTAATATTTTTTTTTCAATTTAATCATCATTTTTTTTGTTTTTTTAGGCCCTTTATTAAATTAATTTTTCTTTTTAATTTCATCATTTAATTAAATTTTTTATTTTTTATTTCAATCTTTATCCTCATTCTTTAAATTTTTATGGTTCTTTTGTTAAAAATATTCATCTTTTTACTTCAAAGTCAAGAATATTTCTATAGCGAGTGGTGAACTTGTAGTTCGTTTGTTTATACGGCTGCGGTTGCATTTTAAGTAAACCGTAGATTTAAGCTGTTTCGTAAAGAAAAAAACAAGATTTACTGTGCATGGGCCCCATTGTTTACTACGTTTACAACGCAGGGGGAGAAGAAGCATCTTGGAGCTTCTTTTTTTGCAAACTGTGTTACAACACAATAACTAAAGGCGCGTAACTGAACTTCCTTCCAGTAACTAGAGGCGCAGACAATAACTAAAGGCGCGTAACTGAACTTCCTTCCAGTAACTAGAGGTGCACGTTTTTTCTTCTTCTTCTGCACTTCCATGTCTCCACTATTCACGTGAACAGTGGATATATGGAAGTGCAGAAGAAGAAAAAGAAGGAGAATGAGGGGCTAGGGAAAATAAGGAAAGAGTCCAACTCCAGCACCAAGCAGACACTATGAGAGGAAAAGGAGCAGAACAGATGAATAGAAAAGTGCTCAGCTTTCATCTTCCTCCCTGCTTTTCTTTTATCAACATTACACTATTCAAGTGAATTTTAATTCACTTGAACAGTGTAGTAACACGCGTGAATTTAGTACACGCGTGTTGCTTTGCCCAACCGGGTCACTGGCTTGGGCCAGTGACCGGGGCGGGCTGGTTAGGTTTAGCCCAGCCCATATGGGTTGGACCGGGTCCGATACAAACCTAAATGCATTGACCCGGGTCCGTTCCAAACCTAAATGCATTGAACCGGGTGTGATCCAGTAAAATAAAAAAAATCCAAAAATATTTCACATATATTATGTTTTATTCAAAAAACTAGTGTTAAACATTATTCAATGACACTACATTAATTAGACGGAGATCGCTTGATGATGTAATATTTGCAGAATTTGATCACAATCCTAATTTTGTTTCTGATTATATTTTACCTGATGTTGTTGCGCTCTTAAGAACTTTGTGAAAACTGTAGTCCTTGTCGGATGTATTTCATACGTGATGGAATTGTAGATAGTTTAATGGAAGTATTATTTATTTTATGATGTAATAACAATAGTTAAATCTATAACATTTAAATTAAAAACCATAAATATTAATATATATATTTTTAAAATTATTTTATAACCTCAATTTCAAAAACATTTTTAACCAAACACATTAAATTATTTTTTGTTCAACTTCAATTTTAACCACAGTTTTAACCAAACATATATTTTTTCAAACCAACCTCAACTAAAAGTACTTTTTATAAAACAATTTTTTTCAAACCACAACCACATCAGCTACCGCAATATCAAAAGTGAGAGAAATTGAATGATATTAAATAATTAAGCTGAAAATTACCTAAAAAAACAGAAATTAAGGTTTGGTTGAGAAGGATATGAAGAGCAAGAAGAAGAGCGTGTTTGGCAGTGTGAGGATTTGAGAAATTTTCTTCTTCTTTTTTTCTGAGTGAAAACAGCGGCAGCAGATAGATGATATTAATTTTACAAAAACTCGAGCACCAGTTCAAACAAACAAAGATTAATTAGGGAATCATATCAATAAAATTTGATTAGACCCATTGAAGTCCCATCCAGATTAGGGGCCCATTAATAGACGGATCTAGAAATCTACGTGTTCGTGGGTCGATATCCTTTTATACCCTAAGGGCCCATACCCAGCCCATTATCTATTTCTCCTAACACCACCCCCGATATATATACATTTCTAATCCCTCCCCTGATAAAAATAAATAAATAAAAACAAAATAATAAAACGTTAAAAATCAAATCGCCCTCTCTCCCTCTGCAACCCAAACGAAATTAACCGTAAAATTACAATAGTCCACCCGAACTGCAGCACTCACACTTAAATGGCAGCCTCTTCTCCGGTCATGAGCAATAACAGCTCCGACACCGGCCAAACCTCCATCTCCACCGCCGCCGGAGGCACGGTATCTTTCAGCGCACCACCGAAGACTCTCCGCGGCCTCAACAAACCCAAGTGTATTCAGTGCGGCAACGTTGCCCGCTCCAGGTACACATATGTACATGTGCACGCGCATATGTGTACTTTATAATGTTATACGATATCGTTTCGCTTTTGCAGTTAGGTATTGTTGGTTTCACCTTGGAATCACTTAAAAAATACAAATCGTAGTATTGAATTTAAGAGGTGAAAATTGTATGGGTTATTTATGAAGATAGTTACTGAAACAAATGTGCATGTTAGGTGTCTAGCCCTAGCCCTAGCCCTAGTAGAATTGTATTGGTTGATATCAGTGAATCCTTTTGGGCGGCGCTGGTCAATAGAGGAGTTAATTCACTTGGGGAGAAAAAGATTGGTGATTTACTTTCTCTGTCGTCTTGAAAATTCATTATGTGAATGATTATCTGTCTGGGAATTTTAGCCATCTCTAGTGAAATTTTATACCCATTCTCGAGCTTGTGATCTTTAACCATGGTGAGATTTTCCTAGGTGTATAGGTTAAAAAATGCTGTTATGTAGCTGTGAACCAGTTTAAGTGGGGTTCTCAACAGAGTATTTGGAGATAGGCTTACCTTTTTTTTTTGTCCTCGGGTATTGACTATTAGGTTATACAAGGTTTGTCTGTACAGATTGCTATTCGAGGAGAGAGGCACATTTTTTACTTGCTTTCCAAGTCCAATGGAAACTGACTGACTCAATTTGGTATATAGAGATTCTGATGGTGTGTTGATCGGCTTATCTTTTAGTGTTTGATATATTGATTTGTATAGAGAGTCACTTAGTAAATGCCATTATTAGTGTTAGTGCTGATATTTAAAACTATGCATGCATAGTGGATTGGTTTGTGATTGTTGAAGATGCTACTCCAGTGTGCATAGGTGTTAGAGAAGTACATATTTATCATGATATCATGATAATCACTTGCCTTTTATTATTGTGTTGATATCTTTAAAAAATTGACATCTTTTCCATTGTTTAAACCTTTCATCAATGGAATTGTCTATGCAGGTGCCCTTATCAGTCGTGCAAAAGTTGCTGCTCAAGAGCTCAAAATCCATGCCACATTCATGGTATGCCAATTTTCTTCTGTAAATCATGCAGACAACTATTCTTTTGTGTTGCATGTTATTTTCCCAGCATTGAGTTTAAAATGAAGTTCTTGGAGGTTCCTTGTCTTACTATGGAAAGAAGCAACTTATGGGACAAACTTAGTAACGATTCTTCATTAAAAAATTATTCTAAATCTGAGGATACTCCTTGGTTAGTATCTATCTTCATACGTTTTGTTATACATAGCTTGGAAGGATTTTTTTTTGGAGATAAATGACAGTGTCAAGGCATCGAACCATATTTTCTTTTTAGTTAGTTAGGGAAGTGCTCTCATTCCACCATTACTAATGTTATATCATGTCAAGCCATCCAAACACATTTTCTTTTTAGCTAGTTAGGGAAATACTCTCATTCCACCATTGCTAATGTCATATCATCTGGGAAGTATGTTTTTCAAATGACTAAATGATCATATATGGTACATGGTCATATTTGAGATTGCAATGAATATTCATTGATTTTTTGGGAGAATCCACTCTGGTAATCCTTGATCTTCAGATGTAACAATGATAATTTCTTCTCAGATTTTGCGCATTGATCAATTTATATGTAGACACATTGATGGGCCTTTTTTACTTCATACACTTTCTTAAACTTGATTTGATAGTAGATATCTGAAGAAAAGGGTTTATCTTTGGTTAATCAGCATTTGGGGCTGAAGTGATAAGATGATCTAGTGTCACATATTTTACAGTAAGTTTAGCCCCTGACTGAATTTCCTCCCTGATGAAGATGCATGAACAATTGATTTTCACCTGGCTACTTGGGTTAAGTTCAGTTGAATTTGGTAGTTTAGTTTGGGACTGCCATCATTTCTTCGGTTGGAATATGTTGTGTGCTTCCATGTTCAATCACTTTATTCTAGAAAGATAGCTATGAAAGGTTGTCCATGGAAAAGAAACTATGGGATTTTCTTTCTTATGTTCCATTTGTGTTGGTTCGGATGGACTAGGGAGTAAATAGACATTGATAATGCCCCTTATGCATTTAGTTTACAAGAAGTGGTGCCCAGTCTTTGTTGCATTGATTATTGATCAGTGTATTTTTTATCTCACGGACAAAAAAGACACCCTAAGATATCTTAAGGTCAGTTGTGTGGTAATCTACTCTTTTGAATTCATGTGATTTTAGGGTATTCATAGATGAATGGTTTGGGCTTGTAAAGAACTTGAGTAAGCTTAAGATTTAAAGGGGAAAGGTAGATGATACTTGAGAAATCAAGTTGCTGGCAAGTCCTAACAGAGTTTGATTTTTTTTGGTGTGACGTATCATGTAAATACCAAAAGAGTTTTAAGAAATCGGATATTGAGCTTTAGAAAATAGAGGAATAAGGCTGGCTGGTGGTGAAGTGAAAAATTGATACTGTAAAAGAGAAACTGTTGGTTGAGTTCAGGATGTTACTCTATGAAATGTGGATACTCCAATACAAGACATAAGGAGCCTGCCTATGGATATGAGTTGGGTACACTCCGAACCCTGTCTGAGAATTTCCCATAATTAGCGAATTAGTTTCTCATTCTTATTTTTAAAATTTTTTACTTTTGATATGAAGAGAAATTTAACTTGAAACACAAAGGATAAGAAAAAAAAGGGGTCTTAGAGAAGATTGGCAAAATTCTGAGCTCAAGATTATCCGTAGTAGACTTGTAACTTGATTGCTTTTAGGTTCTTAATTTAATGAAGGGGCTTGAGTGCATGATAATATATAGTTTTAAAGGGTAAGGAGACTATGTAATTAATATTTTGCTGATAGGTCTTGGTTGATGTTTTGGGAATGATTTTGGAGAGATTCTGTGTAGAAGAATGTTCTGTTTTCATTTTTTGTTTCTAATATTTATTTTTATTACTGGAAGCTTCATTTGAATGTTTGAAGAGATGAGCTCTTTGACATGGTGTAACTTTATCATTTATCAACATGTCATATTCTGTTGCACCTCCTGCTTCCTTGGTTGGAAGTAACTGAATAAAAACAGCAGAAAATTAAAGAAGAGGGATTATAACTAAGAGAAAAAAGGAGAGAGTGTTTGAACTCTGGACACATTTCTTCCTAAATTAAAAGAGGTTGAATTTCCATCAATCAAAGTCTCTTAACTTTAAGATCACACGAAAACTTATGTGCTTTTCACTGTTTAGATAGGGTGTAATGATCGCTTAGTTCAAAGCTGTCAGATAAACACCTAAAGGACTCACCTAAAGTTGATGAAAACATTACTAAGACATATAGAGACCTACAAAAGCAAGTCATGTGAATTAAAGTTATCTTTAGTTAAACATGCTCAGTATTCCTTAGTTGAAAACTAAAAGATAAACGCTTAAAGGACCACCCTAAAGTTGAAGAAAATATGCCCAGGACATATAGAAACAACTGAATTATGCAAGCTCTTATCATGCAGATAAAATCATTTATTTCACCTAGCAACTCTGCTGCCACAGCTGATACAAGGATTCGTATAGCTCACTTTAGATTTATGTTTGAACTAATTATGCAAAGTCATGTTGCATGTGGACACAGGTTTAAAGTCCCAACTCCTAAGTTCCCATATTTGTGTGTGGGTGTATGTATATGTAGAATAGTAGCAAAAAATTAGATGCCAAGATTTGATGCATTGTCTCACAAATTGTAAGAACTTAAAAATGCAGATGCTACATGATTTTGATGGTGGGAAGAAAATTTTACCTAATATTTTCAGTATTGCAATTGTCTAAGAAATTTCACCTTCATGGATGATGCATTATAAATTTAAATTCTAGTTTGCTACAGTCCATCTATAAAGAACTAGTAAATTGTCTGCATGCCATTTTATTTTTGGTCTGTATTACATCCTCATTTTTTTAAATGCAGTTCTTAAAGCAAATGCAACATTTCCGGACAAGAGTCCAGCTTCAAGTGCCCCTCTCTTTGAGCAGCAGGTTAATGAAGCGCCTCCTGCAGTGTAAGTCAAATTCCTGTCTCTAAGCAAGAAACTACCTTACATGATTCTTGTGTGTTGTATACATCCTTGTTGATTCTTGTGTCGTGTTGTAACATTGATGCTTGACAAAGTATTAAAATATCAAGCAAGAAACTACCTTACATGATAGTCAGATATTTTTACACCTGTAGATATCTATATTAATGATTTTTTAACTGAGGGAAGGTCATAAAAATTGCCATGCGACTCAAAACAGGTATATGGGGCATATTTCTTTTAGTTATGTGAAATAGTGAATCATTTAATTCTCTGTATTTTCCACTGAATTCCTTTGTTTCTTCAAAATTCACCTTGCTTTTCTAAAGTTCTTGTTTGCTAAATGCTCCCTAAACGTTTCTTTTCTTTTTTTACCTTTTAACTTCTTTGACTCGGTTGTCTGTACTCTGTATTGCTTACTTTCTTCGCTGTATCCTATTTCTGGTTTGGTTTCTTTTTTGTTTTGAACCATGGTTGTTTCTTTTCATTGGGATTTGTTTCAGGAGTTCGCATAGAGCTGCATCACTTCGGCAACTTTCTAGCAATTTTTCTCAATTCAACAATTTGCATTCCCCACTCCGCTCAAGAAAGCCATTGACCAGAAAGGTGCATTATAATAAGCTGATGTTATATCTTGCTGATTGTGTTATATTTTGGTGCAAACAGGGTTTTTTTTCTTCTTTTTACCTGATCCAAAGGATCTATTTTAGGAAGCTGCGGCAATAAATGAATGGAGGTTTTCCAAATTGAAGGAATTCAGGGACAGAAACATTGAAGTGGAAAATGAAGCTTTTGATCGGTATATGCATAATATTAGCCTGCTGGAGGAGGTATTTTCTTTGAAATCTTTCCTAGAAGGCTCCACTGAGGACGAATCACTCTCTTCAAACCACGACCATGCTTCTGCAAAAGAGGACACTGAAGAAAAGATGGTTTCAGAGCAGAAGTTGAAGCTTAGGTCAAATCTGAGCAGGAGCGAGAATGACCGTAAGAGGTTACAACAAATTGTTGATGTGGGGTTGAAGAAGCTTCAGAAACTTGAGTTGAATAATGGCAGTGTTAATAACCAAAAAGAAGTTGATAAAAGGCCGGAGAAGGCAAAAAGTTTGCGGGCAGAGAAGGCCTCAGCTTTAAGTGATCTGATGGACAAGTTAAACAAAGCCCGCAATGAAGAGGACCTAAAGTCTTGCTCGGAGACAAAGGCCCAACTGTATAGTCAGCACGCTAGGTCTAGAACGGAAATCAAAGATTTTGAGGTATTGAGGGAGCAGACTGCCAAAAAAGACGTGGCACCCCAAAAAGAAATGGATTTTTTTTCACAAAAATTATTTAGAGCAGTGGAAATTGACCACGAAGCTCTGACTAGCATAGATGCACACTTCTCGTCCCTCGAAAAGATAGAAGATCTGTGATGTGGTTAGGTCTTTATTAGAGGATAGTGATGAGGTTAGTCTAGAAGATTGAAGGTTTCAAAGTTATGCTTTAATACTGATCTACTCTGGTGGCCTGAACTTCTCATTTAGTTTTGTCCATTCTTGGATGTCATCGTTGTGTGAAAATTATTCCAGTTGATATGGCAATTAGTAAAATTCATGTTGCACAGACAATTTGCCTGCCCGAATGTATTTTTAGATTGATATTAAAAATAAATTTAAAAAAATAATAAAAATTATTATTATTTTAAAGTGAAAAGCAACTGGAAAGGTTAAAATGGAGCAGGCCCCGAACCTGCTTGATCATGGGATAGGAAAGATGATTTGGAGCTGGGCTGCGCTTCATATTTGGATTCGGACCCAGTGGGCTCCAGCAGGACCAGCCCTAAAGAATGAAACGCAGCTCCAGTGAGTGACTGGTCAAAAAATGGTTTGAAATACTCAAATAATAATTAAAAAAAAGTTAAAAAACTAAGTTTAGGCTAACCCAAAACTTAGGGATAATTTGGAGTAATCTAGCATACGTACATGTTGATGTAGACATGAAATCTGAAGGGAAACTGGGTCGATGGCCAGCAATATTTTTTCTTTAGCAAGATATTTTCAAAGCAGCAGTTTTGTATAATCTAGCGGTACTCGCGGTTGATCTCTCTCGTCTTCTTTACCTCTTGATCTTAGGAAATCTTAATTTGGAATACGTGCTTTTCTCTCGGGTCATAATTTAGGGTTTGTTTGGGTGGTGCTCTCCTCAATGAATTGAGTTTGTGGAGTCCTGTTCTTGAGAGAATCTGATGGTTCAAACTCTTGTTTTGATTTGAAAACATTACAGTGGAACCCACCAAAGACAGAAAAAAATGGCCTGGAGAGACAGAAAATAAAAAATTCCACAGCTATGGTCTAATCTGATATCTATAATTATATATGGAACAAGTGAACAATCCCTTGTTGAATTATTTATCTTTGAATCAAAGTCATATTGGTTTTGCAGAGAACGAATCCTGAAGAGGTGGCTTTCTAAAGGAACATACATACCATTATGACAAAGAAATCCCAACTTTCTGAGATTTCCCCTCAAAGGTCTTCTTCGAGCCATTAAATCTTGTTGGTTTCTTAATGGGTTTTGCTTTTTTCTAGCCTTTATTCTCCTATATACACTTCTCGACTCACAACCACCTTTCTTGGTGGATATCTCCTGATCATTTTCCCTTGAAATAAGGGTGTCATTGCTTTCAATTTCTATGGCTATACTCATCTCAACATCACTTTTTCAAGGACCTTTAATTTGTGTTTTTATCAACCCCATTATCATGGCAGCCAGTTGATCTCAATCATGATTCTTCTTGATCGATTTTTGGTTCATTGTAGACTAAATTATTAGCTCGCCAATAAAAGAAAAGGAAAATGGAGTAAATGACTTTTGGCAATGATAATAATGCTAGAGAGAAATCCATTTCCAAGCTTTAAAAGTTGTTCCCTTGTGACATAAAATGCCACTACTAAGTGGGGAGTTCTCAATGGATAATCCACCTTTAGGATGAAAGTGAGATATATTTGCCTCCCCCCAAGCTTGAGCTTGAGCTCTCAAGATCCAACTTGGCAAGGTCCCAGTCAGCAAATTGTTGTTATTTTTAACAAAGCATGGATCTGTGGCATATACAAGCAAAAATCAATTCCTTCAACTATATCCCATTTCCTGGAGTTCCATTTCCACATGCTTTCCATCTGGACCTTTCTTGATTCACAGATCATGAAAGACGCACCGTAATAATTATGTTTTTGATACAGGATTAATTAAACAGACTAAAGCTATAAGAATATCACATGTAATGGTCATTTCCTAACACCTTGATTGTTTGTATTAAAAAAAGAGTAGATCCCTGGTGGCTGTCAAGAAAGCTCAGATCGGCAAGGCAGCATCATTTTCTGTGATGTTCCGTTATATATATATATTCCTCCTTTTAAAAAAGTCTTCCCCATGTGTATGTGCAGCCAAGAATCATGGTTTCTCTATAATTGTGTATTTCGGCACTGTTCGAGCTGTGATTGATGCCCTTCCATTTCAACCATATATGCATGCCACTTAAAGCTTTCACGATGGTTTTGTTCTGCTTGTCAAGTCTCACAGTCGCAGAGGACCACATGGTTTCGGCACGCTACTCCAAACCCTGTAATAATTACATATAACCAGGGCCACCCATGCTTAGCTTGTTTGATTCCTTGGTTAGGTTAATGCCTGGTTTAAAAATAAGGAAGCCTTCCCTAATACTCTCTCTCTCGGGTGTGAGTGACGGTGACTTTGCCCCTCAATTTGAAATACAAGTGCTCGGACGTAGGCACAGCTCTTAATTAATCTACCCACCACGACACTGACAAAATATACAGCGACCCATCAATTAGGTCAAGTTAGATAGGCAAACTAACCAGAGGACATGATCCAAATGAAAGAAAATAATGCTGAAAAAGATTAGAGCATGCATGGTCCCTACAGGGGCTTGAAACTCCCCCAAGTAGCTGCTGCTGCAACCTGTCCCTCCCGAGCCATCAACCATACATGTATTCCAAGGGGAGTGGCTTACCCTTGTGCCCAACGGTTCGAGATATCTTTAATTAATTGAATATTAATGCGTAATTGACGAGGTGAAAATTGGGGTTAATTTGTGGGATTTAGTCAAGAGAGGCAGGTGACAGACAATCCACGCCACATGACACGTTGCGACAGTACACACTTGTTGTTCCGTGATGAATGATTCATGGAGACCATTCCAAGCAAGAAATTCCAAACCCTAATCAAGCTTTCGAGAGGTAACCTCCCAGCCAAGCATGTTAATTTCTCAATTCCATTAGACCACGATTGTATGATGATCATCATACATGCCTTAAACAATAATAATATATGGCTCGTGAAGTCTAAGTCTTGCTGCTTGATTACCTCCATACTTATATTTTTATTTGGAGGAGGTTTCTTGGCATGTTTATTTTAATTAGAGCAACAGCGTAACGACAGGGATATAAACCCCTCGATCGACCGAGAGCTTCTTCACCTCCACAAGGCAATATACACCTCGATCGGCCGAGAAAGGAAATGTTAATTAATTGGTATGATTTTATTTCGAAACCACTACTTAAGACCTCATCATCACCGAGTGGTTTTCAAAATGCATTATAGTTTTTTTCCTTCTTAATCTTAGTTTTAAACAAAGTTTAGACTTTTATAAACCGATGAAGGACACGATTGAATAAAATCAATCACTTTTGGATCGAAATATACATATTAGCCTGAATATACACGATTGAAGAGAGCAATATTTGGATTGAAATAAAAGTTTTTTGTATGTATTATATACGTTTTAAATAATTAATATATAGTCGAGTGCAATATTGACACGTCAACATGCATATGGGTTAAGGATTTGGAAAGTAGGCAGCATCTTCTTCAAATAATCATATAATATACCGCAAAACGTGCATTAATATGTACATGCATGTAAATTGGCTCCTCTTTAATTACCCCCTTCGTTTCTTTCTTTCCTTCTTCCCTTTCCCTTTCTTTTTCTTCCTCCTTGTTCTTGATAGATTCACATTTCATCATACTAATTTACTCCGAGACTTTATTTTAGAGCAAAATCATACTCTAATCTACCCGTTGATTAATTTGAAAACTTAATTAGCTAGAGTTGGCTAGGTGTTCCACATGTTAGAAATTAATTAATGAATTGGCCGACGCAAATATTTGATTGTGATCAATTCATGCATGCCGTTGATTAATGGGGCTTCTAAAGACTCTTCCATTTAGATCAACTCTTTAAAATTAGACTTCTCAGACACACCTAGCTCCGAATAAGCAGTTAATTTTGGTATAATTAATCAGGCTAGCTAAATTTTTGATTTGTTTTTCTGGGATTCATCATGGTCACATGTGTTGTTGCCTTGTGTGGAACTCCCTCCTAGGGTCATTGCTTATGTATTCGGTCAATGTGTCCAGCTTTTGATATGTAAGGACAAAACCACAAATGCCAAAAAGAGAAAAGTGGACAATTTTGATTTGTTATTATCATTAATATCTTGTTTTGTTTGTTTTTTAGACCATGAGATCCCTTGCTTGTTTGTGTTAATTAGAAGTGCGCCCGCGCACTTATATATATATATATATATATATGTGGGCACTTGGAGAGAGCGGCCAAGAAGGCTTTGACCTGATACAGCTTTAATAAGAAACAAAAGTATGGTTTAGGTAATTTTTGTATTTTATTTCAAAGTGTTTTTATTTATAAATATATTAAAATAATATATATTTTTTATTTTTAAAATTTATTTTTGACAGTACCAGCATATCAAAAAAATTCAAAGTTAATTAATTTAAAACAAAAAAATTAATTTAAAAATAAAACACGGCCACAGTACCACTAAAAAAACAAACGTGCTATTAGTTTATTCTCCCGCCACTAGTATTGAATTTCTTTGAAAAAAAGAGAGGTAATGTTATGCTTTGCAACCAAGTAAACCTAATCTTGTAATTTGGGTTGTTGACATGAATCATGATCTCTAAGAAGTAATATAAACAAGGCCTAATCCACCATAACAAAGCCGAGAGAGAGAGAGAGAGAGAGAGAGAGATTGGGTTGTTATAGGATTAACATCAAAATATATACGCATGTTACTTTACCTTACCTGTCTAAAGTAGAGGGTGGGCAAAGCGATATATCGATCCAAATGTACTAGATTTTGTACTAACACTTTGTCTTGCATGTGTCCCATGTCCCATGTCCATAGCACATGACATGCTTGATTTTAATTGCCACCTCACCTATTTTATTGTTGCTGTAAGAGATTTGCAATCCTTAAGATGCCTTCGATTGAGCACATAATTGGGGCCCTTTTCGTAGGACGCCAAGCAAAATATTATTTCACCAATATTTAATGCCCCCTTTATTTTAATTTTTTTGATGTTTACGAGTCGTATTTATCCAAACCAATGGCATGAGAATTCTAAGAAAAAACACTTAATTATAAAGAGGAGGGATGGATATATGTGGTTCGAAATGTGATTTTTAATTTTATGAAGGAAAAATAAATAGATAAATATATATTATGAACCTCCTTATGATTTTTATTCACTTATAACTAGATTGATTCATATTAAATCTAAATCTTTCTATATATATTTGTAATTGATCGGGAACTATTTATCGTGAATGACAATATATGAGTTTTTCACTTCTACATTAAGAACTTGCAAGGAATTATTCACAATTGAAGGATGGAAGAACTTGAAATGAGGAAAAGTTCAAGTTCTCATTGCTTTGCACGATCAAATACCTACAGTTCAAAGCAAAAAATAAATAAATAAGAAAAATAAAAATCCATGCGCAACTTACTTTTAATTACCTTATTAAATGACTCCTGACATGATCGCCATTTACTTGAGAAATAATAAAGCTCTTATGAGAGTCGAACATGGTAGGAAAACATCGCAGATATTGATTGGTACAATAATATAGCTAGCTAGTTACAAATAAATTTTGCAGACCTTCCCCTCGATGATGATTATTATTGCTGTCGTCGTCGTCAGTTTCATTATTATTTTCAGGTTCAAACAGAAACCGGGGCATCAATTACAAGAAAGAATCCTGATGGGTATTTTCTTTAATTAAAACTTGGCTCTAATGTCAATTTGGATACATGAGAAATGGATCCAGTCTTCAAAGGAGGGCACGAGAACGCGAAGATGCTTACAATGCATGTGATGGGAAGTCGAGGAAAAACTTCTTTGGAAGCCTAGGGAAGTTCGAAGCATCAGAACCCATTTACAAATCATCAGCAGGCATGAAATACGCTAGATTGAAAAGAGATTCTATAATGCCAGTCCTTTTCCTTTTATTTTCCATCATTTCTTTTTACCAAGGTATGGTTAAAGGAAGCATGCAAGAGTGACATCAGGAGGTGATTTGAAATGGGGATAAGTGCCAAACTAAATATGGTAGATGGATAGGAAGAAAGAAGCATAAATAATGGAGCATGCATGTAGGAGAGGTCATCACTCAACAGGGCAACAAAGCGACGTGGAGGCAAAGGAAAGAAACACTGACAACATGTATATGCTTTGAGAGATGGAAAGAGAGCTGAGGTGGGGCGGAGTTGTACTACGAGATAGGACTTTCTTAATTTGATATAGTAATAGTTCGTCTTCTAATTTAACTTAATAATAATGTCGGTTCATGAGAGCACTTGGAGCGGTAATTCGTGTGTGAGGAGGGATTATTGGTATATATCTTCGAAGATCATAAAACTAATATACGAAAGAAACATCTGATTCAAAAGCTTATATGCCCATTTCCCCTTTATTCATGATATCACAGTGAATCTATCTTTTGTCTGAAGTTTCTCCACTCTTATAGGTGTAGAATTAAAGTTAAAAGTCCAAGTTTTTCCCCTCTCGCTGTAAAATATACAGCACCAATTAGCCTCTCCATCCTATTCATGATCAGTATCAATGACAAATAATAATAAAAAAACCCAGTGTCGCAGATTTTCTTATTCCTTGCAAATGAAGTTTCTTTTGCTGTTGAAGTCCAGGAAAGACGTTGATTACTTAATTGAGGTTTCCATGTTCTTTCCTGCAAGCAGAAAGCTAATCAAAACATGTTGATCACATAATACACACACACACACACACACACTCTCACAGGCTATGACTATAGCTGGAAAAACTCCCGAAATAAACTTTATCTAGCTATATGATCATTGGGAAATATTACAGAGACATCTTTGAGAATTCACTAGAAAGATAAATGAGGTTTCTAGGTAATCATGCACTAGATACAAAATTATTTGAGAAAAGAAAAAAAAGAGAGGGTATATAAGACCAATATATATTTCAACATTTCCTTCGGGCGTTAGCAAAGTGTATGACTCATGGCGGCTGGCTAGCACTAATGCCTGGATCATGCATGAAAGGATGAGTCATGCCAAACCATCTGCAAAGTATCACATAATTCTGTTTCAAGGGCGACCCATTTGGTTGACATTCATTTCATTTTATTTCTTGGCTAGGAATTTGGTAGCGCACCAAATGGCTAGCTAGCACTACGCAATAGACTGTTTTTTTTATATATTATTTT
Organism: Populus trichocarpa; assembly: GCF_000002775.5. NCBI lineage: Eukaryota > Viridiplantae > Streptophyta > Magnoliopsida > Malpighiales > Salicaceae > Populus > Populus trichocarpa. The sequence continues at coordinate 11,240,864 of NC_037287.2, read as the reverse complement.
TTGGCTGATGCAAGAAGACTAGACCTCTACTAATTAACAAATCTGATCTATGCCTATCTTAGATATTTTTAAAGCGAAATTGCGTAGCATCCATAATTCCTTAAGCTGGGATACTTTGATTAGTCAAAATTAATACGGGCCGGGATCACAGTTGATTGAAAACGAAATGGCTAAATTCATGAGAACCATAATGCTTTTGAACTCTTTCTTGAACAATATATAGAGAAGTTGGACCTTTTCCTTTCTCTTTTGCGTAACAATTTTGAAAGAAATTAAAAGAAAAGGTATTTTGATGCGAGGAAAAACGCCACATGGCATATGTGATATTTACTCGGCTTCTAATCAATTATGTGTGTCAAGGAGTTTTTTATTTTGGGTTAATAGTATATATCTGAACCAGTTTATATGCATTGCGATTAATCTTTTAATTAAGATCTTGAAATTAATAATCATGTAAGTTTTTAATGGCCTTAAGATTTGTAGCACTCGAACTGGTAATTTTTAAAAAATAAATCTAGAGTCTGACTAGTTGAGTAATACCTCTCAAAATTATATATAAAGGAGTTTTATATATGTGGGTTGAGTGGGGGTGAGTAAATGGAGACTCAAATCTCATCCCATCAAATAAGTAATGGCTTTTTTCTTTAGAGAAAAGAAAATGACCTAAACCAAACATGTCAGCGTACTCCATCAGAAAATGACCTAATCTCCATGAAAACAATATTAACCGAGCTTCCAATAGAACAAGAATTAATGGGAGAATGCCTAACCGAAGGAGACCTCCACAGCAATAAGCTAGCATGGGAAAATTAAGGGATTGAAATAAGAAAAACTTGTGAAAATGAAGATATGTGAACTGGTTAGCTGACTTATTCCATATCCATCCATAAGAATCGTTCACTTTATTCCAAATAAAACTTTATGTAACAATTTTTTAATTTCACGATTTCACATTCAACTGCTAGAAAAGAAAACAGGAGAGCGTGCGTGACTCGTGTGTTTCTTTGGTTCTTTCTTCTTTGTAACTACAAGAATATATTACTTGCTCTATATATTTGATTATTGCTTGCATGTATTTGCGTGTGTCTGACGCCTGAACGTTATTAATGCGCCTCGTTTTCCTAGGCTTGGCGAGAGAGAGAGAGAGAGAGAGAGGCCTAGCTGTGTTTGTGTATTAATCAATATTCACAGTTTCTCACGTCTCAAAGTCTCAGCTTACCAAAGCATTATTGCTCCAATAGGACTCCATTATACAAGCTGCGCTTCACTCTTTCCACCTTAACAAACAGCTGATAAGTGAGAATCTAAATCCTCCGTGTCCCTCGAAATCTAAAAGAAAAAATTGCATTTTTTTAAATTATATTTAACTTAATTATAATACACCATATAATCATTTTTCAAAACTACATCCATAGGTAAGATTTTAGACTTTCTACGTGGGTTATATATTTTCCTAATGTTAATGTCTCAAACACATGGAATGTCGAGACTTAAAAAATCATCATCTAATTATTTCGTTCAGGGTCACTAGAAGTTCTGGATATACTAGTCTTATTAGAAATTTCAAGTGTAAGGACTGGTTGTGACTAGGAAAGGTATTTAACACCCCTAACGCACCTTACATAAGATAAGTTGCATTATGTGATTTAGATATGATTTAAAGGTTTTGATGGGTTCCTAACCAATGGTATGTCCATGACTCAGAATAAAGATTTACTCCCATAAATAAATCCGACATTTTAAATTTAATAATTAAGGGCTCGTATGCCCAGATAAGTTCTTATGGGAATGGTCCATGTAGGTACCATAATAGGGTTCACATTTGAAAAGGTGAATATTATGATAAAAATTATTCCCAATTAAAATTGGTGAATATCTAAATAATCCTGAAAATTTTCTAGTCAACTCCTGGTATTTAAATATCAGCCTACTTATAGGTTCATCATTTATACTAGGATGTTGACCATTAATTTTTATGAATTAAATTTTTTAGAGTTAATGAAATATTGATGAAATCCATAAAGAATTTTACAAACTTTGTATAAATAAAAAAAATTGCAAAGGAAAATCAATACAGTTATTTTCTAAAACCATGCTAAAAAAAACTTTTTTTTCTTTTTTATAAAAAATGCAATTTGTTATACAGATTGAGTAGTATGCAATAAGCAAAAATAATTTTTTATTATTTTTACAAGAATTTTTTTTTTAGGGTCATTGCACAAAACCATATTTAAAAAAAAAACAAAACTATCAAAACAGGTCTAAGGACGTGTTTGCCAAACACGCCCTTCAGCTAAAATTCATTTTATCAAAACAGTGACAAACCAAATAAAACCTTAAGTATTTGAAATGATATTGACTTGTTCGGGTTGACCCGAAAACACTAGTTCAACCATTAACCGAACCGAAAACCAAGAATCCAAAATTAAACCAAAATAGATATTTAAACCGAAACAAATCAAAACTAAGAAAAACACAAAAAACATAAAATTTTCTAAGAAAACATATCAAACATCAAGAAAAATAAAGAACACGAATAACAATGGAGAACATTTAAACTCAAACTCAACAACATAAACATCAAATCAAACTAGATTTCAAGCAATAAAATACAAGTTTTTGTTCACAATCAAGTATAGATCAAGAATCAAGTATCAATTTTCTTCGATTATTATTCAAACATCACGTTTTTTTAATCAAAAATGAGTTTCAGTTCAAAACTAAAATTCTAATATTAAAACCCATAAAAACATGTTATTGATACATGAAAACCCTAGATTATTTACTAATTATGATATAAGAACTTACATAAGCCAGAATCAAATGAAAATGAGATTGGTTTCAGTTTTGAGGATGATGGTTTTCCCTAGAAGATTTTCTTTTTTTTTAGACAAAGACATACATTTCTCACATTCTGATCTTGGATAAAAGATTTATGGCCTTTGATAACAACCTTCTAGGAGTTTCTAAGTTTGAACACATGAAAAAGTTGGGTGGTTTTGTGCAAATATGTATCTAAGTCAAGGCTACCTAAGTTGGCCACTTTTGAGACTTCGCCGAAGCAACTATGATATAAACGTCATAGGAGACTACTTGAACTTGGTAGAGAAGATGCACATATTTTGTTTGGATCCATCTTCACTTAATTATGAGGCCTGTAGCTTCACATTCATTTGCTTGAAGGTGCCAACTCGATTAGTCTAGAATATGAAAAGACAGTGATGACTGATCAGGGACAAGATGTTGGAGATTTTTATGAAAGAATTGGGAGCTAAACATCCAATTTCATGGAAATAGGGTTGTAAAATGAATATTCCTTTTTTTCATTTGCAAAAAACCTTGTGCTATTTGAAGGTTTAGAACTCTATAATGAGCTCTTGGAAGGTGTCAACCCGATCATCCAAAATTATCAAGGAAGGAGATAAATAGTGGGTGAACAACGCATCGTCTAGGTTAAACCCTTAAATATTAGGGTTTTTAATTTGGGATCTGACATATTTCATTTTAGTCCTTATTTTTTCAATTGCTTTTAATTGCACCCAGAATTGCCTCTCAAACTCTTAATTTCATGCAATTTCATCAAAGCCAAACTCAACCATCAACCCCAAAGTTTAGCGTCATTTTTATATTGGTCTCTGGTTTCTGATTTGTACACTTGGATCTTTAATTGACCATCAAACTTTCAATTTTCTTTAATTTGACCCCATATTTGGTCAATTTCAGTCGTGAAGCATAACGCCTTTTACGATTTGGTCATTGGTTTTGAATTTCTTCAATCAATCTCCTAATTGGTTATCAAACTTTAATTTTTTTTCACAATTAAGCCTTTGATTTGACCAATTAAACTTTTCAAAGTTCAATTTCAGTCTCCAAACTTTAATTTTATCCAATTAACACCCAAATTGACTAAAAAAACTAATTTTTCTTGCAATTAAGTCCTCAATAAAATTAATTAAGCCTTATAAAATCCTCATTAAGTCCTTACTCATTTAAATTTGTATTTATTTACCCCAAATAAAAATATTTACATCGAATGTGTGTTTTATCAATTAGAATTTGGTCGCCAGTTATATCAATCTTATACATCCTAGTCCTCCAACTTTTTCATTTGTCATTTTGGTCATTCACCACAAACTTGGATAATTTTCAATAAAAATATTTATATCGAATGTGTGTTTTATCAATCAGAATTTGGTCACCATTTTTACCAATCTTATACATCCTAGTCCTCCAACTTTTTCATTTGTCATTTTGATCATTCACCACAAACTTGAATAATTTTCTAGGCTTTCATGTGTATCCTCTTGTATTTTTAGATTTTCCTTTTCTATTTTTTTCCTTTTCTTTTCTTGATTTTTTTTGGGGTAAAAAATAGGTAATAACATAATATGTTTTTTATATAAAAAATTTCAAAATATAAATAAAAAGATTTATGCAAGTATCTAATTAAATAAACTAAACTAATAAGTCTCTCAATATCTCTCTCTCTCTCTCTCTCTCTCTCTCTCTCTCTCTCTCTATATATATATATATATATATATATATATATATATATATATATATATATAGACACACACACACACACTCAATACCCGTCAAGAAAGGTATAGTTGTTAGGGTTTCTGTGGTGTCTTGAATTTAGGGACCGGGCATATATATATCTTGGCAACTTGATGACTACAGTACTGATGCTGCATAATTGAAGGCACCTCACTTTATATAGTTTCACGTATAGCGCTCATGTTATTTCTCAATGATGTGCACGTATATTAGCCCCTGATTCCCGACTTTATCTCAGGAATGTTGATGGTTTTGATTTTACAACTTGACATATAATGAAATATTATTCTGGTGAATATTAGAATTTCGAATAACTTCTTTTGGGTGTCAAGTGATAGGTTCGCCTGAATCGATGATCACCGGACAAGGGCAAGTTAAGAGGACGTAATTAATTTTTCTATCTAATTAACTTATGGGCTTCGTGTCTAGTTCTACAACGCGAAAGCTATACATATCTGCAGAATCTTAATTTGCAAGGTGTGATTTCGATTAATAATTTTCTTAATTGTTTTGGTAAATTAACGAAGCTGTATGGAAATTATGGCACGTGTGTTGGAGATTAATGGAGAAAACCCAGGCGCCAGTGAAAGAATCAATAGGTTCATTCATTGATATTTAGGCACGAGGAATTAATTAGTGGCTGTAATTGTAGTTTTTAATTAGTGTTAGCTTTGTTAACGAGAAGCAGTACCCAATATACATACGCAATGACGATGGAAAAATTGCGTTGTATCTCTTGTTAAAAATTGACAAGGACGTAGGAGTAATAATATAAGCAAAATTCCAAATTGTTTATATGAGTAAGAGTTAGGAGGACGAAAAGGTGGAAAAAAATGCTTAACTATTCTGAGAAAAAATAAAAAAAAATCAAGAATCAAATTGAGAATTTTCAAGATTTCAGGATGTTGCAAGCTTCTCTTGTATGCATCGAAGTCAATCGATATACGTACATAGTGCCAATCAACAACAAGCGTGACAAAAGAAATGCCAGCCCTTGTCCTGATTCCACCTCCTCATCAATCAATCCAACCCCATCAATAAAATTCGACTATTATATATAAAAAAATTATAAAAAAATCAATCCAACCCATCTATATCTAAGCTACATGGTCCCCATGATCCATGGAAAATTCTCAAGAGAGCAAAGACACAGAATAAATATGCACATAAAGAATACCGTGACTCCTTGTACAGAATGGCATTTTTTCCTTGTGTAGGTGTGAAAAGGGCTAGCTGAAATATTGGTCTTAGTTCGTGCCTCGTGCTCTCCTCTCCGGTGGCTACAAATGAAAAAGCCGCCACAGTCCGTTCGTAATTGTTTGCTATAATTGTTTGCTTGCCAAGAGAAAGCTTAATTACAAAGAGGAGAATAATTTTTTTTTTTTGCTAACTTCAAATGTTGTATGCTTACCGAACCTAGTTATCCTTAATGAAGATTTGGGTTTAGAGGGGCGGCCATAAATTTGGAATTGCTCGTGAAGAGGCCATCAATTTCAGTAATGTATGTCAGCCACTGTATTATATTTTATTTCACGTCAAGTATAAAATTTAAGATAAGATTGAATTCCTATGCATGTTAATTAATTTCATTTGAAAGGTCCATAGAATATTCTGCAATATTTGACTTAGGTTTATAATTGGAGATTTACATAAACTTTAAATATTCGATTCATGTGCATTTGGGGCAATGCTTTCTTTGACTGGTGTACCGAGTGAGTGATAATTTTATCTCTCAAAGAACTATATATTTCGGATTATAATTTTATTAAGATATAATGATGATTTTATATGATGATATTGAACAACTTTTTTTTTTTTGGAACAGCGAATAAATCAACTCATTAATTATATCTTTTTATAATAAATAGACAAAGCCATCTTCGCCTCTCCTTTTTCGGTCTATTTTTATATTGGAGGTTGAAGACCTTCCTGAGGAGCAAGATATTGCAATATTAACTCTCGCGTTCTTCTTCAAGTCAGTCTCGAGAATGGCAAAACTGTCTGCCAGCAATTTCTTATGCAGAGTGCAGGCATTCTTTGACCCGAGGCCGCTCTACTGTTGGACAATACGTTTGATCATGCTTTTTACCATACATCACGCTGCTTCAATTTTTTCACTTCTGAAAATCAGCCTATACTTTTAGAGGAAGGATTAGGAGTGCACGGCCATGACTTTAAGCATGACTAAGAAGAATTAATTAAACCATCAAAATATGATAAAATTAGAAACAGATTTTTCTTTTTCTATCAAGAAAAGACTCAAACTCAAAACCTAATTTTATAGGAGCAGAGCTGTAACAAAATAAAGATATAAATTTAAAATAAAAATATTTTGAAAATAAATAACTATTTTTTGTTTTTGAATTAAGCAATGAGAAAACATTGCAAGAATGCAAATAAATTTAAAGTAAATATATATCATCAAAGGAGAGATCGAGTTAGAAAAAGCAAATGGGGTAAATTAAGTGAGTAACTCTGTGCCGACAAAGAAGAAATATGAAGATCTAAAATTAAGTGAAACAATTAATCAATATTATCTCCTTCCCATAGTTTGTCTAAGATATATATGCAAACTTTAACTTAATTCTGAAATTAAAAAGTAATTAATTTCACAATGCATAGTAAAAGTAATTAATTAATTTATCCCATTTTTCAGTTGTTAAACTAGAACTAATGGTAATTGTAAACTCCTGAATGGGCCAATCAAAACCTTTTGAGAGGTTAATTACTAAAAGCATGTATCATTAATTAAAATGTTGATATTGGTTGAATCATTACATGAATTTAATAAAATCTTTCATTATTTTACTCAAACTCAATGGTTTTTTTTTTAATTATAAATTCAAATCATAAAATATTAAAATAATTATAAATTTGAATTCAAATCCTCTCCTATTTACTTGTATCATGTTTTAATATTTCTATCAAATACAAATTATTGAAATCAAATTGAATGTATATAATAAAATCTAGTATATGGTGAAAACGATAACAACCACTGATTATAATTTTATTTTTCTTATTTAATACAAATCATAATTCAAAAACTAATGGTGATGTCTGTGACGTTAACCTTCAAAGAACTTTTATCTGGCACCAATGGAAAAGTCATTATTCCTCAAAGTTGGTCCCAATAGACGCACCCTTAATCAAGGAGATGCTGTCAGAGCCAGAACCACATAGAGTCTCTGCGTTTCCCGCTCGTAATGGTGTTCGGCAGGCTAGGCTAGGGCTATACACCATATCTGCGTGGAAAATTGCCAGCTTTATAATACAGTTATGCTTATGTGATAGGTACAGTGTAAACTTGTTGTTGTGACCACTGATTTCGAGTATTTATAACTTTTGTCCTTAGCCAAAGTTGCTATTTTTATTTATTTCCCATTATGGTGTAAATTTTAGTGCTGTTTGTATTTTGCTCTAGAGAATACGAGAGACTGTGATACATTTTGGAGGTTTTCATTAAGCTGCAATGGAGGAAATCTCTAGTTAGCTCTTTTTTTTTCTTTTTTCTTTTTAATTGTGGGTCACTTTGCATTTATAGTGATTGAATCAATCATTTTAATCGTGGGACCAATTCTAAAACCACCCAAACGACACCGATCTAGGTGTCCTGGAAGGAAAAAGATGAGGTAGTTTCATGCATGCCTTGATTAATTTCTTTCAGTATTCATTCATTTCTATAGCGGTTTGGTTTTGTGTGTGTGTCTATATTTAATATTATCTGATTTTCTCACCTAAATATCCTACCTAGGTCCTAGCCATGGGATCGTTCTACTTTTACACACACATATTTTTATCTCGAATCATGCATGTCCCCGCTTTTGAAATTCCAAATTCAAAAGGGAGAATTATGCATATATTCAGGAAATTACCAAACCATGGTAAACGCAACATCAAGAAGTCACCTAACCTCTTCATGCCATAGTACTCCAAATAGACACGCACAAGAAAATTTGGACAACAGACAAAACCCGACAACATGGGCCCTATAGATGGCTCCATAAGTGTGCCCACAATAATACGGGGAGGGAGGTTGGATTTGCAGTGAGATCTTTGATTCTTGCAGCAAATACAAAGAGAGAGACCCCCACCCACCACCACCACCACCACCCCACGCTCTGATCTTGCTTCCTAATTAACTGAAGCACTGAGTTCCTCTTTTTCTCTGCTGCTCCTCTTGTGACTGCCATTATAGCATCTGAGGAACATATGCCTAAGTACTAGCATTCTTATGGAGAGACTCATAAATTATGGCACCACCCAATATATACGACCCAACCTCTTCTACTGACATCTTCATAAATAAAATTTCTACCACCCTTCTCCTGTTTTCTCTATCTTCATAACTTTCGTTCACTATTTACTTATTTTCCTTGCTTTCAGAAAAGGTCTCTGTCTTTGGAAATGTAATGTGATTCCTTGATTTGACTGTTGGTGTAGTTTGCAAGTTAACAACGATGGAAAAGATTTATATTTTATATCAGAAAGAAATACTCTATTCTATTTGCTTCTAATTAAGTGGGAGTCTTTTTATGTAATAAATTAAATCAAAGTAATGATAGATAAGTTTTTGTAGTGAGCTTTCTAATATTATTATATAAATATTTATAATATAAAAAAAAATAGCATTTAAAGTTTATTTCTTTTAATTTTTTAATTAATTTTAATATCTATGATATTAAAATAAAATTAAATAACAACAAATATAATTGTTTCATTAACAGTTATAATGTTTAAAGTCTATATAAATTTATTACTACATGAAAAAAAATTATACATATATAAACGAACTGTTTTCTTTAATTACGTACATACATAGATACCGAGACCTTTATAAATTTAGGTAATGGCACACTAATAAACAAACGAGCATAGATAATTCTCCATTCCCTCCCCATGTTATTTGTTCACATTATGTCCATGAAGGGCAAGATAACATAATATATATTTGATCTTGTATAATATGGTCTTATATTGGAGATTAGGCATGTAGCTCTAGGTTAGTGGCACTAACACCATGTATACTTTTCCGAGAATTTTACTTTATGAGATTAAGAAATTTTAAAAACTAACTAAAACATCTCCTGAAGTGATCATTTCTCGGGTCATTTGTCGCGGGCCACTGTTTAAACAAGGATTAGTGAGTGATATTAGAGTCTCACTTAGGGAAATGTTTAAAATTAACACAAGTAATTAAAATTAAAAATATATGTGAAACTCAATTGTTTGCTTTCACTTTATGAGTGCAAACTGAGATTGGGTTAGGAGTGTTTCTGGTGTGAGGAAAAGCAAAGGTAGTGGGTTGGGATGTGGTGGAGGTGTGAATTGAGGATGATGCCATGTAAACCAAACAAAGTAGAATTCCAAGAGAAATTATGGGTTAAGAAAGAAAAAAGTGAAAGAAAACGGAGAAGATATCAAAGCCAGGGGAGCCCGCCATTCAATTGCCGCATCAATTATTTTTTAAAATATTTTTGTTTAAAAATAAATTAAAATAATATTTTTTTAATTTTTTTAAATTTATTTTAATATTATCACATCAAAATGATTTAGAAATATTAAAAAAATTAATTTAAAATAAAATAATAAATTTTTAAAAAAACAAAAATAAATAAACTAGAAGTTTACATATGGGAAATGGTTGGATTGGGATTAAAGAAATGTCTCAAAGTAAAGTTGCTGTTGTCTTCATCCCAAGGAAGTGCGCCTGATTTCATGACACATATCTTGAAAATGATGATGCCTCAAAATAGCGTCTAATTTCCAAATAATAAAAAATTAACAATTTCTAATATCAAATTAACACTCCTATGATTACTTGAAAATCCTCCAAACTAATTGGTTCAATGGTTAATTTCTTCGGTTGTCTTCAAAGCTATAAAGACTACCCTTAAATAGCTCAAAATTATTATATGATATTTAGCTACAAGGAAAAACAACGATTATATATCATGTTACAGTAATTTTCTTTATTTGAAAATTTGAAGGCCCGTAGACGTGTTTTATATAATTATTTGAACAGAATGGTTATTGAATAACTGTGCGCGAATTTTCTTAATTGGTCGGTCAACCTCTGGAAAAGAAGAAAAATTGAAAAACAGAATAATACACACACACGCACAGTTGTAAGAACAAAGCATCTAGCCAACGGGACATGAAGATAGCAATACAAGCCTAAGCCCCAAGCACAAGTTCATTAGATTCAAGGAGACAAAACCAAAAGAGAATTCAAAGAACATGTTAGATGTAAGTACCAGCTCAGAATTCTAAAGCTGAACAGTGCTCGTTAATTGGGCTGACTTGTCTTCTTCTGCATTGACTCGATATCTCCTTTGTTCTTATCAAATTTTACACACACAAAGACACCCTCAAAGCTAGCTAATATATATATATAAGCGCTAACCATTGTACCATTACCATATACTAAGAATGAAGGGTTGTCAGCAGACTGTTCAAGACTTCAAGTGTTCAGCTTAGTCGCCCTAATTGTGCGAATATGTTTGGATTATGCCAAGTTATATATGGAGGACTTGGCTGTCCCAAGGCTAATTAAAGATTATTGATTCATTTTATAAAGTAAAACTAGGTGGGAGACCAATAGATTTGGCTTTTTATTGACTCAATCAATCTTTTTTTGTAGGTTCAATTCAATCAATCTTTATGCATAATATGACCCCATGAAATAAATGGTCAATTCAATTACCTTCACCAAATTCACACTGCCTAATTAACTCATGTATGGTTATATTTGAACTTTATTACGTGTGTTAGCCTGTTGGTTTATATTGGGAGCCAACTAGGGCCATGTTGAGTTGCTGATGCCCAAGCAACCCTAGGAAAATAAACAAGTTAATTGTATTTTTAGCCCAATACAAGCCAGGATCAACGAATGAACAAACAAAAGAATGCGAAGAAAACGAAAGGATGCATTAATGGGGAGAAAAAAACAATGGGGTCTCAGTTGGGCGCTAGAGAGTTTTAATGGACACAAAAATACATTGCCGTGGTGGATTGAATTACTAGGATAGGAGAGAATTGATTAGAGGAAGACGAAGAGGTAATAAAGCCGACCCTTACATGGGGTGGGGCCAAATGAGAGACAAAGACGAAGCACTCTCCTTCACATTTCCTCTCCTTTCCTTCTCTTTTTTGGTGGCTTCCCTCTTTCTTTATCACCCCATTCTTGGTTTTGAGGAAGATCACCTCTACAAACTTAACTTTTCTTGTGTGGCTCACTCGATATGTCCCCCTCTCTATATTTTTCTTTCTTGTCATCGGAAAAAAATATATATATAGATGCTCTTTGTCAGTCCCCCCCCCCCCCCCCCCCCCCTCCCGGCTTTCTTTCTTTTTCTTCTTTTGTTTTGTTTTTTTTTAATTTTACATGCCTCTGCATGACCTTTACAAGGGAAAAATAAGAGGTTTGAGTTGTTACAAGAAGAGTAAAACTTGCATGTTTTTATATTTTACAATTTAATTCATTCTTACAGTAAAAAATAAGAGATGGAGCGGCAAACTAATTAAAGATCCTCTGGATAAAAAAAGAAAAGAGGAAGAGGAAGAGGAACTGTAAATATTCTCATAAATATTTATATTATTCATAATCTGTACACATTTTGAAAACCTCCTCTAGCTCCTCATTCGCATCCTCAAATCAAGGTGCATAAAGGCTAGAAAATAGTTGTTTGATGTAGTCTCGGGAGGAGAAAACTTACCAATCACCAACCATTTGAAAAGAAAAAGAAGAAGAAAAAAGAGCCAACAATCTTGCAATTTGTTTGGAGGTAACTGTGATCTTTTCTATATTTTCTAAGATAAGTATGAAAACAAGAAAATAAAACCATGAATATCGGTTAGATAATAGAATTTTCAATGAAGTACAACGCCAAATACAATGTTTACATCCATGATCCATGCCACCCATCTCGAAGCGATGTGTTCATGGCTGAAGGTCCACTGCATTTGATTGCTTTAGTTTTTTCATTTGTGCAATATAAAAAGACGATAAGATAGTGAAATGATTTGGGTTGACAACAAAGCAACAAGGAGGAGAAATAAAAGAGGTGCTCCATTTCAAAGCAAATCCTTGAACCTAGCTAGAACCATGAATTCGGTACTACCAAAAACCCCAAAGCTAAGTTAACCAAGTATACTTTTTCTCAAATATATATATATATATATATATATATATATATATATATATATATATATATATATATAACTCTATTATTTTGGTACATGGGATTTTCCTTTCAAATTACGATTTCTCATTAATAAAAAAAAAAACTTATCAAAAGAGAAACCTAAAAGAGAAAATAAAAATAAAATAGATTGAAAGGGGGGGGGGGGAATTGCGATTGTTGGGAAAGCTAGCTAGAGAAGCATGCGGCAAAAACAAAATAAAAATACAAAAATAATTAAAATAGAGGCAACTATACAAATTAGGTTAGAGATGATAATGAATATCTAAAAATCAGATTTTTATTATGTTTATACCCTACAGATATTATCCATTGATATGTATTATTTGAATAATATTTATTATTTGATGTAGAATAAAGAATAATAATATATATCTGGGTATATATAGCTATATTAAATAAATATCCAAATTTATTTATTTATTTAACAACCGAGGAGAGTGCTGATGGACACACACCCCTCCAACTCACAACAACTGCGCATCATCCCATTTAACTAACGCCATTGATTTTCTCAACCTCTCCACACATTTATTAATAGCTTTCCATCTTTTTTCTTAGAAAACAAAGGTAAAAATACAACGTTACAGTTATCAAGGTTGTTTTCTTTCTGGTGGGAAAAAAATAAAGTAAAAAAGAAAATAAAATGTTTAAATATATAAATAGTAGAAAGAAGGACAAATGAAATTAAATAAGTAGGAGTAGTATTGGTGTTGGTGGTGACAAACACGAGACTCCCCTTGAAGAAAAGCCAGCCCCACGCGAAGATGAGGAGAGAATTAAGCAAAGGCAAAGCCAACAAAACAATGAAAGAAAGAGCAGAATAAGGTGTCTCTCTCTTGGACTGATTCGTTTCAATCGCATCTCTCCCTCTCTTTCCATCCATCCACCTTGTATCTAAAGAGAGACAGAAGGGAAGGAAGAAAGAAAGATATATAACACCAGAAGAAAATACAAAGCATAGACTACAAGGTAAATCAAAACGAAGAAAAAGATGATGATGATGATCGGCAGATAAACGGGTTTAAGTGATGATGAAGATTACTATTATCTAGCTAGTGCTAGTGCGTATTGGTTTCTAGTTTTTGGTGGTGGTGGTGGTCTCTTCTTCTCCTCGATATAACATAATTATATTTCTTGATTCTTTCATTGATTCTCTTTCTCCTTCTTTTTTCCGATTCTCGATTCTCGATTCTGAGAACTAGTTGTTGCTGGACTAGTGCAATTTTATGTCCCATTCGTTTTCCTCTCATTGAAGAGTCTGCCTTAGCTTGAGGGGCATCTTTTCATGCTTCGTATGTGCTAGCGTTCATTGCTCATCACAGTTGCTCCATACCTCTCTCTCTCCCACCCTTCTTTACCTTCTTTACATATTCACGCCCAGCTCAGAAACACATATTTATAGCTTTACTGCAACCTATTCATTTCTCTCACAAGTCTCAACCTTGGCCTATCTCGCTGCTGTTATCTATTGATAATCTATAATGGCTGTCCAAGCTCAATATCCCTCTAATATCCTCCTCCTAAACAGGTAATTTGCTTGCTTTAAAAAAATCCTTAAAATCCCTCTCTGCATTTCCAAATCTTCCTCTAATTAATCCTTCCTTCATTTCCTCCTTTTGTATATAGAAACGGGCAAGAGGGTCAGGATTATTCATTGCAACCACAGCCTGGAGGATATCTTGATCAATCCTCTATGTTACTCAACAATGGAGGTACCTGATTAGCCCAGTCCTCTTAATCGATGCTTTGATTTCAATGGGATTCTTCTTAATTTTGAATACCAACATTGATTGGAAAATTCATGCAAAGTTTTCATATTTATATATAAATATAAATCTGATAACATCAAATTTGACGCAGGTGGCAATAATCAACGCAAGAGAGGAAGAGCAGCGCCAACAGGTACTACTGCTACAACCACAACAATCAATCAGTTCTGTATGCAACCTCAGCCTCAGCCTCTGTCAACAACTCAGTTAATAGACCTCTCTCAACTCCACAATCATCGTCATCATCAGCCTCAACCAAATCCAAATGTCGTGTCTACTGGCCTCCGTTTATCTTTTGGTGACCAACAACAACAGAATCATCATTACCAACAGCAGAATTTTGGCACCGGTGCATGTCAATCCTCTGCTCTGTTATCGTTATCATCAGAAGATTTCTCCATCCAAATCAAACGACAACGAGATGAAATTGATCAATTCCTTCAAGCCCAGGTACCAAAATTCTCTCTTCTCAGATGGGGCAGATTTTTTTTTATGGCTGTGCACATAAATGAACGAGAAGATTTCGCTTTATGCAGGGAGAGCAGCTGAGGCGCACATTAGCGGAGAAAAGACAGCGGCACTACCGTGCACTATTAGGAGCAGCGGAGGAATCAATAGCCAGGAGATTGAGGGAAAAGGAAATGGAAATTGAGAAGGCCACGCGCAGAAACGCCGAGTTAGAAGCCCGTGCGACACAACTTAGCATCGATGCACAGGTTTGGCAGGCAAAGGTCAGGACCCAGGAGGTAACAGCAGCTTCCTTGCAGGCCCAACTGCAGCAGGCTATCATGAATGGGGGACTGGCGCAAGATAGCAGGAGAGGGGACGATGGAATAGGATGTCCCGGGGGAGTAGAAGGCCAGACCCAGGCTGAGGATGCTGAGTCTGCTTATGTTGACCCGGACCGGGTTACCGTAGTGCCAGGCGGACCGAGCTGCAAAGCGTGTCGGAAACGGATGGCTTCTGTGGTGCTTCTGCCATGTCGGCATCTTTGTGTCTGTACAGAATGTGACCAAGTGGTCCCAGCCTGCCCACTATGCCTCCATGTTAGAAATTCCAGTGTTGAGGTATTTCTTTGCTAACGAGGGCTAAGCCCAATGCAGATGGTCGAGGCCCATACAAAATGCCCAGCCCACATGTGGGCAAACGCCACAAAGAGAGAAGAAAAATGAAAAACAGGAAAAATAATGCTTAATTAATAAATCACAATTTATTTCTTTCTTTCTTTTGTGTTTTTTTTTTTTTGGGGTATATTAAAATAACCCAAATTTTCTTGGAGTGAAGTACCTCTACCTAGAGGTAATGTACATGGCCTCATGAGCAGTTTTTTGTCTTTATTCTTTTTTTAAAAAAATTCAATCCTATATAAATTCTTTTATTTAGTAGATGCTGCATTAGTTTCTTTTGATCTCTTGATGACAATGGTGATTTTATTGGTGACGTTTGTTAGTTTAGCTGAGGCACAAAAGAAGATGCAATAAAGTTTCACATTCCTAGAAATTGTAGAAATTGGAGATGGGTTATCTATCCATGATCATGGGAATGTGGTAGAACATGAGAGTGTTATTAGTGTGTTTTAAAATGTTTTTAAAAACATTTATTTTTTTTGTGTTTTTATATTTTTGATTGATATTAAAAATAAATTATAAAAATAAAAAATATTATTTTAATATATTTTCAAATAAAAAATACTTTAAAAATAATTATTACCATAATATTAATAATATTAAATGGGTATAATGTATTAGGGTTGAGGGAGGGATGTCGATAATTTATCATCTATTCCCACTCCATAAACCATTAATCTCACTCCACATTTATTACAAGTTTTATTCGTCAACTGCATTGTGTTTATATTTGGTATAATTAATTACTATAAAGTACTATCTTATTAATTATAACATATCCAGTTCTTTTAAAATGTTTTTTCTAATTAATTCAAATTAAAAACAAGAAATATTTAAAAATTGAAGCTTTTAAATTTTAATTATTTCATTATATTTTTTAAAATAAATACATTATTGATGGATAATATTTGAA
The DNA here is from genome assembly GCF_000002775.5 of Populus trichocarpa. NCBI lineage: Eukaryota > Viridiplantae > Streptophyta > Magnoliopsida > Malpighiales > Salicaceae > Populus > Populus trichocarpa. The sequence goes on along the minus strand of NC_037287.2, from coordinate 11,224,288 downwards.
AATAAAAAAAATATTGAAATTAAAGTTTGTGATAAGTAATGATAAAAAAAAAGGGGGGTAAATCCCGACCATATTAATTACAAAAAGGAAAACTAGCTACTTTTAGCTATATTTTCAAGAATACACTAATGGTTAATATAATTATTTGGGAAATATAGTATTATCATCAATTGTAAAAAAAAAATATATAATTGGGAATGTTTTGATCTAAGTGATAATTAACAATAGATTTTTTTTAATTGGTGACAAGAAGTACTATCTTCGGATTAACTTAAACTCTAATTAAAGACTAAGTCTTATCTCTAGATAGTCTTAAAGATGTGCCTTCCACCGGCTTGGTGTATTCAAAGAATTTAATATATTTTTTTCTAAATACTAAGTCTTATCGAATTACTTAATTTGTTATATCATTGGACTACATTTAAGAAAAAAAGAAATATATGAGTGATTGAATGAATGAATGAATGATCTAAATGATTTATTAATCTAATAAATAAATAATATGGAGGATGCATGCACTTTAAGATTATCTAGTGGGAAGATTTAGTCTCATTTGACGTGCAAACAAGCCAAAAGATATCCCTAAATCATCAAACCCAAAAGAAAAAAATACAATATATATTATCCTAAATTCAGAATAAAAAATAAGATATTGAATTTGTAATATTAGCATAAAGTATGTTTCGTTATATTATATTAACAACCTTCTCTTTAATCAAGTCTACAAATTAATACTCCAAGAATGACTCAATTTTCATCCATCGTCTGAATATACCGAGGATGGTAATATATAAAATGATGGTGGAAAAACTAGTGGCATTGAAGGCATGGATGGTGGTGGTGGAAATGGGGATAGCAATCATGTGGTGGTGGCGGCATCATCGAGGATCTTAATGTGGTCGTATGATGGGTTTTTTTTTGGGATGGTGATAGAACAAAAGTGATGATGATCATGATCATGATCATGATGATAAAATGGTGATTGTTATAGAAATCACATTGATGATAAGGTAGAGAACTAGAGATAGTTATAGCTGTGGTAGAAGAAATGATAGAGTGTGATGCTGAAAATAGTTATGATTAAATAGTGGATGGAATAGCAATTACATCGGTAACAAGGACACGGTTTATCATGGTGGCTAGATGACGGCAATAATATTTAGGGGTTAAATAAAAGATAAAATTGACAAAATTTCTTGTGAGCATTAATGTATACTAAAAATAAAATAAAAAATATTATTTCTTTTTAAAAATATATTTTTTTTAAAGCAAACACCACTAGAAACAAAAACTACAAAAGATAATTAACGCTTCTTCATTTTTTAAAGGTTTTTTTTATAAAAAAAAACAAGAAATATAAGGATTGGAAGGGGAACTGCAGAAATTCAAAGGAGGAGACAATTGATTCTGTATATAAATGCAACATTAAGAAGAAATATAATTTTTTTTTGTGGGAAAAACGTTGTATATCCACTAATAGATGGATTGAAAACAATATTTTTTTTTAAAGTAATTTTTATTTCAATTATCAAACTTTTTTAATATTGTGTTAACTAGAAATTAAAGTAGATAGTTTGTTTCAATTAACTTGTTGCCCGTGTAAAAAGAAAAATCCCAACTCTAAGTTAGTGATTTAATAAGATAGAGTTCAGTATTATTATTAAAAACAAATTGAAACTTAAAGAACTAGATTTGACATTAAAACAAAAATACAACCTTTTGTATTTTCTTATTGTTCATGAGGTTTATGAGGTTTTCTTAAAAATTATATCCCAAAAGTTTTTGTTTTAATTTTGATCTTTATTTATTAAGGTTTTGATATTTCGATCCTATAATTTATTTATTTTGCATTTTAGCCTTTAGATCTTCTGAGAAGAGAGAGTCACTGAAAAATAAAATAGAAAATCGAAAGTTGTTTATTGTCCACAAACCATAAGAGACTATCATGATGTGAATAGGATCCACTTGATTAGAAAAGTTTCATCAAATGTTTTTGACCTTATATTTTGCCCAAAAAAATAAGGATTGGGAGACGATTATTTTTTTTATTCACATTGATTTTTTATTTTTGATTGATTGAAAATTGTTTCAAGGTTAGATATGAGTTCATTAAAGTTTTTTTTTGGTATTTCTTAGATATTTATAGGTGAAAAGAAATTAAAAAAAAAGATTTTTAGGACTCAACTTTCTGTGTAATTGAAATAAAATGAGTAAGTTACTTAATGCTGTTTTTTAAAAGAAAACAAATAAATAAATAAATAAAGAGTAAGGCCAAACATACTAGCTTGACTTTTTGTGCCCACTAGCCTGGCCTTCTTTTTAATGGTCATGAGCGCTAACCTTTTTTTTCTTAAATTTTAATTAAAAATATTAAAATAAATTAATTAAAAGTATATTTGGTATATGATTTTATTAAATACCATTTAATTTGTAATTTATTTTTTTATAAGATTATATCATTCTTTTTATAATGATAGCAAGAACTATTTTTATACATCCCCTCATGATTTATTTTTAAAATTTTGCTTTTTTACGCAAGTTTATTTTTATTATTGTATAATTAAATAAAAATATATTCCAAAAAAATGTTATTGAACCTAATTGGATTCATGACTTAGGTCGTGGGTTTGTCGGGTTAACTATGGTCGATCTAAAACATAGTCGTCTCAATTTTTTTTTAAAGATGTTAAAATGACATCATCTTGGATTATTTTTTTAAGTTAAATCGAGTTTTAAACGAATTAATTTGGTTGTATTTGGATCTATTTGGTCAATCGAGTCATATCAAGTCAACTTCTATCCTATTTAATTTGAAATCTAGACTAGACAAGGGGTTGTGTAAGTGGATATCCAAGTTGAGCCGCTGATCCGGACCAAGTTTAATAACACTGCTAAAACATTTCCATGGCAACGCATAAGTAGTGTTTTATTCTTATATTTTTTTAATACATATGCGTCAAAATTATTGAAATATTTTTATAATGAAAACTTTCATCTATGATTATAATAAGATGTTGTTTAAAAAAACAAATATTTTGCTAAAAAAACACTTGAAAAAATAGAGTGTGTTGATAAGATAAAAGAGTTTAATTAGAAATATTTACTTTTTATCCTTAAGTGAAATCATATAATTTTCTTATTGCTTCTCTATTTATTACCACTTAATTAATAAAAAATTTCAAAAGGCTCCTTAGTGGCATGAGATCATATAGCTTAATGTGCAACTATCTTTCAACTTTCTAACTTTTTTTTTAATTAGCTTTAACAAAAACAAAAATTAACATTTATTAACACATATAATTCTAAATTTATTTTATTAAACACGTGTATCAAATTTTCTATTTATGGTTAAAAAAATATTCTGAACCCAGAAAACACGTTGACAATGCCTGCAATTTTTAAAAAGTTATGTTTCGGTCATGGGTGTTCTGGTCTTTTTCATTTTTTTTAAATTGTTAAATTATTTTATTACCCTTAAATAGAAAATCAACTAAACTCTCGTACATAGTTTTTTGGTCATTTTACCAGTTTTTTTTTTAATACAAAGGTTACTCGGAGCATTATTGTATTTGACCATATATTAAATATTATTAAAAAAAAACTTGTTGGCATGTGTGGGGTCTTCCAGTCACCAAACACCACCTTCCACAGTGGCATTTAAAAGATATTGACTACCCCTCCGTGATGGAGCGGTGTATGCGTCAAAAGAACCTTCGGTTTGACGCCAGAAACCATTTTTTTTCTTATTCTCTCCCTCTCCGCCTTGAATTGAACGACTAGGGTGTATTTTATTTTTTTTCCTTTCTTTAAACTTATGTTTTTTAAGTCTCATCCTTCAATATTTATTCAATTAGAAACTAAACTTTATTTTTTTATTTATTTGCTTTACATGAGATTTTTTGCTGATTTTGAAAATGATCCAGGTTTTCTCGAGTCTTTTTATTTGTTGTTTTTTATTGAATTTACTTTGGCAAATTAACATTAAATAGTTAGGAAATGAGTTTCTTGATTCATCTCAAGTCCAGGATTTAATAGGTAACACCTTAGCACGAGTTTAGAAGGTTTAATGTGATTTGCTTGGTTTATTTTTTTTTTCTTTTTTAAACTGATATTTTTTTTAATTTTATCATTCATCATTTATATCATTAATGATTAGGCTCTGTTTTTTCTTTATATGCTTTTTATATGATTGTTTTGGGTCTTTTTATTTGTCATTTGTGGTTGGATTTACTTTGACAAGTTTTTTAAATTGATATATTTTTTTCTCAATTTCATCTTTTAATAGTGTATTGATTGGGAAATAATTTTATTTTTTTGGTTCCGTCCATCAAGGTTGAGGTTTTTTTAATATTAGGCTTCGTGATTTTCTCTGATTTTCTTTCTATTCATCTATCCCGGTCTCATCGCTTAGACCACGAGTTTTCTAGGCTAGCCTAGGTTAACTTTATTTTTTTTATTAGGGTCGCTCTTTTAAAACTTAATATTCTTTGCGCTCTATCCTTTAGAATTAGGTTGTTTTGGAATTAAGCTGCATAATATTTCTCGGTTTGCCTTCTGCATGGTTGTTTTGTTCACATGATCTGGATTATAGAGTTTGGTTTGGTTTGCTTTGTTTATTATCATTTTTTTTTAATTCTCTTTTTAATTTCAGCCTTTTACACTAAATTTGTTTGGGATTTGATTTTGAAATATTTTTTTATGTTATCTATTTGTTTATTTTGCTTGCATATTTAGCATGCTCGGTCAGGTTGATCCAAATTTTTTTTATTTTTTTTTTCTATATTTGATTGGCTAGAATCTTGACTTCATCACCCTTTATAATTTGAACATTCTTTTTTTATATAATTTTTTTTTTTATGCATGGCATAGCAAGGACCCACAAATCTAAGTAAAATCTATAATGTGTCCCTTAAAAGAGTCAGTAAAAAAATACTTCCACAATAATCTATGTGATTTCCGCTTCGCTTTTAAATACTTCCACAAATAAATCAGTTGGATTCAATCTTGTTCCAACTCAACTAAATATTCAAGACGTGCGATGTCAAAAAAATAAAAAAGGTTTGGTGCTTAGTATATTTTTTAAATTTATTCACGCCAACGAATTTAGTAATAACCCTAATTTGAGGGTAAGAAAGAACCTATTTTGACCGCCGCCGGAGATATCCAATAGTACGACGGCTATGTAATCGTCAAACTGTTACAATGCTGGGCCAAGGAACCCATCTCATAGGTGGGTGACAGAGAACAGAACTTTAAAGATATTAACCCTCCAGCAACTTGGCCCACAATATCCTCTGTTTTTTTTTTTCTTTTTTCTTTTTCCTGCAAGACAAATGAAACATTAAATAGATGGGAGATTGGGATTCTATGGAACCCTTTTGAGTTGAAGAAAATATTTGCTCGTGTAAAATCCCAATCTAAAATTAGCTATCAAGATGCTAAATTATCACTCATATGAGAGAACAAGCAAAAAAAGACCACAATTGAGAGGAAATGTGGTCGGGGGACATAACATCTTTCACATTTCATCAGTCTCACATGATGTTGTTTCCTCAACAACAAGTAGGATGGATTTAACACTTTTTTATTTGCTGTATATGATTCTCCCTTAGTTAAGAAGACATTTGCTTGCTATAAGAATTCTGCTGTATAACCACAGCCTCAAGAAATGCTTCTTCCTCCAACTGGCTAATCTTTTAATCAAAGCACCCTTCTATTTTATAATTAGTGCATAAGCAAACATGCATCTTGTTTCTTGGAAGCCAAAATAGTTGACCAATCACTTGTGCGCCAAGAGATCTCAATTAGAAGTTTGGAGATCGGCTTGGATGATAGCCTACCTGAATAGCTAGCCCACATTGTGATGAACATGGAAAACAAAGAAAAGACAAACTTTGTCTAGTTTGGATTCAGAAACAAGCGTAGGATTTAATCCATTTTCATAGTAAGAAGCATGAACAGAGATGGGATCTTACTTAAATCCAAATCTAATCATATTTTATTTTGCAACTTCTTACTGTTTAGCTTGCAGATAAGCTGGAATCTTTATATTGAGATCATGTGGCCATTTACCATTACAACACATTCAATGCACCTATATGTATCTAGGTGAAATCATCTGTACTATATTTAGACGGACTGTTTCAGAAAGCAGGAGGTCTCACGTTTATAGCTGTGATGTTCTTAGAGTGCACCTGATCTGTAGTGTATTCCTGACCAGATTCCTTTCAATCCAGTAAGGGACACGAGACCTTCTAACTTTATTTCCCTGGATTTTATGCCTTCCCAGTTTGGAAAACATGTCATCATATTCAGGCAGGATTTTTTTTTATTTTTCCTTCCTATCAAGTCTGAGAGATTTTTTCTCCGGATTAGTGAATGGCTCTCTAGCTATTCCACTAACAAGTTGAAGAAAGAAAGATTATGGCAGCCTTTTCGCTTGACCAACACTGCAACACATACACATGTTGATAAGCAACACGAGATGGATCTTCTACTTCCAGTGTCACATGCTATCTGGACCATGACTAAAGACTAAATTATTTGTGTTTTGCAGTAATTTTGCCTGCATGATCAACCAGAGGAGAGTAGCAACAGAGCTAACAAATTTAAATTACCTATACCCAGAAAAGTTTAAACTTTGATTTTGACTTAAGTTTGCCAAACATGGGCTTAATCGTACGTTTAGTTAAATTGATTGGTTTCCAAAATTACTTAAACAAATCAAGCAAGATCCCTCACTCTCAAGCAGGCTGTTACTGGAGTAGCAAGGCACGACAAGAGCAACGAAACACCATTGATAGGAGCGTTTGCTTTAATTTTTCAGTGACCTCTTTCATTTTCAATCAATTAAAGTGGAAGACAAACTGCCCCCGTCTCAATGCTGCAATTATCCCTGTTCAATCTCAATCTCATGTGTAGTCTGTGACACCATTTATCAGCGCAGTAGAGCTGCATCGATCTATGATATCTGTCACCGAAAATCTTGGCTGATATTAAATGTATCATCATCAATCATGGACGCGTGTTCTACAATGGTTGTTTTTTAATATTCATCTCGTGCATTTTTATACCAGGCTTTTTGAGCTTGAAATGGTTTATGTATTTTATTTTTATTTTTATTTTTGGACAATATTTCATTAGTTACAACAGTAGATGTGTGTGGTGACTGGTTGATTAGACAGGCAAATTAATCCACATATTCTGTAAATTCCTTGACTTTAGGCATTGAGAACGATGTAGTCCTGTACAAAAAAAGCTTATGCCATCAAAAATAGAATTTCATCGAGATGATGATAAAAAGAGAGACCCATTATAGGAACCAGTATCATTTTCTTTTCTGAATTAAGAAAAATAAATATTTTTGGGCTAATATTCTTTGTTTATGCAGGCAGATATCAATCTCATGAGCGCATTGTGTGAACTGGAAAAAGAAATTGTCGGATTCAATCTTGAAATTCTCTTGAAAAAGATATGCATGTCAGTAAGTGGAATCATATCTTGAACTGGGAGAAGGTACTAGCATTGATGATTACAGCAACTGATAATGGAAACCAACAAATCTATCTGCCCTGCAAAATACCAACTGAACCCAGCACCATATCCAGCTGATTACCTGGAAAAGAATGCGGTGTTGTGCACGGGGCCCTTGCTATTATGTGTAATGAATGGCACTTTGAAAAAACACGAGACATTAAAGATCAATCTGGCTCCCATTTTTTGGTACTCTGCTATTGCTTACAGGCATGCTTTTCGGTACAAATCTTGGCCTTTTCTTTTCTTTCAGTTCTGTTAGGTGAGAAGCCACGGCTCCCTTTCCTTTTGTCAAGATGCCCGTCTACACATAGAAAATAAAATAATAATAAAAAAAGCAAGAAAGAGAAGAAAATTGCTCGGATAAATGATGCCTGTCAATAAATTGGAGGAACGTGGTGTTGATTGACTTTTCTTCTATGTTGGCGCTGTGTAAGGATTCAAAACTTGAAAACCATAAGCAGGTGCTTCCCTACATAAGACTGTAATCAAGTGGAGTGAGTCCATCACAATAACGTTGAAAAGATTAATTTCTTAAGAGCTTGGATTTTGTGTGGAACTGATAAAATTTATTAATTTTTTTTACTTGATAGTTACTTTCTTCTATGCAGTTCAAGTTTTTTTTTTTTTTTAGTTTAACGTGGGTGTTCGGGCCAGCTTGCGCGCACCTCGACTAATTTCACGGGCCCTAAAGTTAACGACCATGTATATGCAGTTGAAGTTTGTTCACACAAGTAGTTGGTTAGTTCAAGTACTTGTTCCTCTTAGATAAGGTTTTAAGTTTGAGCTTTATGTATGCACAGAGCACATAATTGCAAGGAGAACTTTATCTTTTATTGGGCCAACTCGGCTCGATCGAATTAGTCATGATCCAGTGGGCTTTCAAATACCGGGATTTAGACCCAAAAAAATTCAAGTTTGTTGGCAGAATAAATTTATACAATTTCAATCTATTTTTTTTATCAATAACATCATTCTTTTACCTCAATTACCCTTAAAAGTAAAGATTATTTAACCTGCCTTTAGGGGTGTTCTCATCTTTTCATTATGGTTTTTTTGTTTTAATTAAATTCACTTAAGGGCTATTTGATAATTTAATAAACATAAATATTATTAAAAAAAATGATTGACGCGACATGTCATCTCGTGGGCAGTGGTTTTGCTTTTTAAGCAACGCGTGCGGCATCGACCGGTGGCCAAACACCGGCTTTTAAGGTGGCATTCAAATCGTCTTGGTGCCCCCTCCATGCCTGGGCAATGCGTGTGGTCAACAAATCTCTAATTTGGCGTCAATGATCATTTATTTATTTATTTTTTCTCTCCCTCCTCCTTAATTTCTGCATCTAGCCCTCTAAATTTTCAAATCAGCACTTCAATTTATTTTTCCTTAAACATTGGTCCTTGTCCTTTTAATTACTATTTGTTTTATATGAAATAATTTATAAAATTAGAATTTTTTCTAATTTCATCCTCTTTAAATTTTTCATATGTCATATTTGGTTCTCATTCTTTTGATTGTTATTTGTTTTATTTGAGATCATTATAAAATTTATTTTTTTTATCATTCTAGTTTAATTTTTTTACCTATCAAATTTGATCATCATTTTTTTTATTGCTATTTTTTTTAACTTTGAAGAAATTTTTAAATTGATATTTTTTCTAGTTTCATCTTTCAACATTAAATTTGTTGATAATTGAGCTTCTTGATTGAGCCTGAGTCTAGAATTTAACAGGTTGCGAGTTTGGGAGATTAACCTAAGTTTAGGAGATTCACCTGGATTTGCTTATTTTTTTTCCTTTTCAAAGCTCATGTTTTTTTTAATTTCATCATTCAAAATTTATTTAATTAGAGATTGGGCTCCATTTTTTTTTACTTTCTTTCTATAGAATTTTTCACTGATTTTGAAAATGACCTGAGTTAACTCTAAAAAAAACTTTTTTTAATTAAATTAAATTAAATATTAAATATAAAAATGAAATGCTCACGTCATGATATTTTGTTTGGTTTACTTTTTGAATCGTTATTCTAACAGCACTTGTGATCTTTTTTTGTGTCGTCGTGCAACCTTTCACGGTTGCTATAGAATCATTTATGTGAGTTTCTTATTGTGGTGGGGTGGTGTTCATGATGGAGCAAAGGTGTGAGTCTTTAACTGATTTTTCTTTCTTTTCCTCTAAAGTATGATATTAGTGGATCATTTTTTTATAATAATTATTGCTTAATTTACTATCGATATTTTTTTTATTATATTATTAAATTATCTAAGCTCAATGAACATAGTCAAGTCAATAATCCAAGTCTCAATTTTATTTTATTTTTTTGAAAATGTTTGCTCCATCTTAACATTATTTTTTTATATTAAAAAAAACTTAATCCGACCAACATTATTATTTCTAGTTATGATCTAAAACGAATCTAACCCCCTTTATCATCCTTTACTTTTCTATAGCAATTCGACTGCACTCTTAAATCCTCATCAATAATTGTAACAGTCACTCATAAATAAAAATGCTAGATCCATTCTTCAACGAAATTAACCTAAAATGCCCTTCATCTTCTACCTTTTAAAAATTAAGCAAGGCCAACACATTCATCTCCAAGCTATAAATCAAATATATAAGCAAAGATTTATATAAAAAATATATATATATGTAAGGTTCTACATAACCAACATTGAACTACAAGAGCTAATATGACCAATTTCCAATACTAGAGGGACCATGTAATATAATTTACCCCCTTTTATGAGCACATGAGCTAATGTCATAGAAAATGAATCATTTTCACAAATCAGATATGAAAAGAATAGACCATGATTATAGAAAATAAAAACAAAAAATAAAAATCATCCATATAAAAAACAATAAAATGGGGCTGTTTCGGGGGCTTCTTTTGGTTTACTACATCCCAAACGAGGGTTTGAGAGGTAGCATTTCATAAATTATAAATACACACAAGACAAATCCTGTATGAGTTCAAATAAAAAAAATAATTGAAAATATATTAAAATAAATTATAAAAAAAACACTTAAAAATATTTTTTAAAAACAAAAAATAATTTAGAAAACACTTTAAAAAAATAAATTATAGCATAAAAACAATCATTCACTCATCGTGGTGAATGGCAAGTGAGCTCATGCTATTGTAGTTGTATCTAAAGCTTTAACTTATAATGTCCTCTCCCTATTTGGAATCATACAAAGCTGGAGTTTTCAGAGGGCTTGTATATATCACTCCGTAATGGACGGCGCTTCTCGGTCTGATGGGACCAATGCTGGCCATTATCTCCACTACTGGTAGGCTAAGGTAAACCCAACTCCATTATAAGGTGCAAGACTGTCTCGTTCAGGCTCGGTTCAAAAGAAATCCAAAACATATTTGCTTCCACCAGTTATGGCCACCTCAACTCTTGGCAACAGCCTTTATATATAGAGTCGAGCTTTCTTACAACAAAAGCAAATACAATCAAATGTATAACGTGTTCGATCGGTCATTGCCATCTCTGTAATCATCACTACGACGACTATTGTGATCGGACATATTGAGTTATTACATTACATGATACAGCTGGGTGGAAATGATCTATTTACTACAGTTGTTAGCTTCTGTATAAATAATTTGTCTCTAGTCTGACTGAAAAGATGGATGTATTATTATTGTCAAATAACCATCTCAACCCAATAGCTTAAACTGTTAGATGAGCTTCCATCTATAGTTAATTTTAAAATAAATTTATTCATCGCGCATGGACATTTCCATTAACATTAAAATCAAATGAATTAGCTAAAACCATGCATGTAAAAGACAAATTTTCGTAGACTAAGGAATTTAAGATAGTCGCTAGGAAGTTTCCATCGTTGTGTCCTTTCCATACTCCATTATTTTTCTCAGTCACAGAAGACTTTCACCAAGAGGCATCAATGAAAAGAAATGTGGTGGACACAAGTCAGAAGGAAACCTCTATATCACGAGCTATGCTAATTAAAGGCCCGTTATTTTTAGCAAATTGTCTTGTTCCCATCGACATTTATAAAGGTTATTAAGACATGAAATTGCCCGCTCAATCAGCTGTAGCATCAGCTGTCCAACTCCTTCGAAATCAGTGTTTATTTGGTGCCATCAGACGATCACAGCTTGACGAAGATGGATTATATGATCTATTATCAAATATTCAAATGTAATAATCAAAGATAAGAATGCAATAGTCATCTTCGTATTTCCGAGTGGAGTAGTGTAGGGCAATTTATGATTAAGTCAAAGTTCAATATAAATTAATATATGAGAGGGGATCATAATGTTGGATTTAAAGTGAGGTTGTACTGTCCATCATGGCAAAGGCCAAGTCCAAAACTACTATTACAGAGGAATTAAAAAAAAAACCACTGTAAAACTGTCTAGCATCGTTTTATTTAAAGAGCACGATCGTTTTGTTAAAAAACCAATTGAGTGCCAAGATTTTTAGAAAATATATATATATATATACATTGAAAGAAACTGAAAGATATAAGAAAAAAAAGTGCGAAAAATCTCTCGAAAACACTTGGAAGTCTAATGGTGGTTCAGACATTTGACTATGTGTTTTCCATTCTGTAATTACACTGTGTGACCCTCTCAACACTTAGAATAACAAGGTCCTGACGCTTTCACAAATTATACGATTGGGACCAGAGGTACACTCGGTAGTTCCTTCACATGCATGTAAGAAAAATGGCTATTGTTCGAGGGAGGAGAGGAAAGGAAAGGAAAGGAAAAGGGCCCTCGACATGATGCCTGAGACAGTTCCAGCTTGACCATACAAAAGAATTGCAAAACCAGCGTGATTCATCATGCTAACAATCCTTTGATCACTAGCAACTGGCAAGCTGGATGACATATTTCTTCTTTATTTCATGTTAGGTGGTAACATCTTATTTGTTTCTTTCTTGAACATGCCCAATGGATTCAGCAACAAGTTAAATGATGTCCCCTCGGCTGGTAGGTTAAGCACCACGAGCTAGGGGCCATCCCTCACTGTCATGGATGGGGGGGGGGGGAGCCTCTGAATTTGCTTTCAAAATATTAATAATGAAAATAATTGAAGCTCGATCACCACCTTCCATGATTTTCCTTTCACGTGCCATGTCTGTACCAAGAAAACAGGTGAGACTAATAAACAAAATAACATGAATGATAATGAAGAAATTACCTTTCAATATCTCATATTCGATTTGCTGCGTCAACCTTAATCTCTGCCTTAAAACAAGGATTTTTCTGTGACAAATTAATAATATTCATTCTACTTGAAAAACAATAATATGATATTTTTGAGACTTCGGTACTACGTGCAAGTTTAAAGTCAATAACCATCTCGCCAGTATCTACTGCGGTGGCTGCGAACTCGAGCTTCACAGTAGACATACTCGTAAGTTGGGCTCCACGGATCCCATTAAGGCTAAATTTTTCTGATCAGGACCGTCCACACAGCCTATCCTCGGGCTAAACCTTAGGCCGAATCTAGGCTTTTATGCATACGGCCTGACGGACTGCGTGACGAGATTGTGGCCTACGGGTTGCATGACAGAGGGGATTCGAGAAAGTAGGCCCAATGCAATGATGTTGCCTTTATGTTCATTCTCGTTAAGTGATCAAGAGAAAATAATTTTTCCCACGAAGTTTATTGTTCCTAGCACGAGCCAGACCAAGCCTTTGATGGAAGTTGTCTTTGATGATTGAAAAATTCTAGGTTTTTTTTTTCTTACAAAATAAAATTTTTGACTTTGATGCATATTTAAAAGTTATTTTTAATAAAAAAACAAAACTTATGATAGAAATGTGTTGCTTTTTAAATGAAAAGAGATGATATAAGTGGAAGCGATAAGATGGTATAAGTTACTTGCCAAAAAAAAGATAAGATGGTATAAGTGAAATGTGTTGCCTTGATTTTAAATAAATTTTTTATTAAAAAAAATATTCTAACTAAACATATTTATAATTAAATTTTGAGTCAATAGCTAAAAAATAACTTCAATAACCATCACACACGAGAAGCTTATTCAATAATTACAAAGCCTTTTATATTAGTTGTGTAATTCCTTGCTTGTACGAGTAGAATTTTATATACTTTGAGGGGTTGATCAGATTTAAATCTACTTCTTAAAGATTATCAGTTCGATTCTCGCAAATTTTAGAGCCACTAGAAACTTATATGGTCGTTAACTTCGAGGCTCGTAGAATTAGTCAAAATGCACGAAACTAGCCTGGATACTCATGTTAATTAAAAAAATATATAATTTTATGTTGTATTCAAAAATTCTTTTAAAACAAAATTATGTAATTAAATCGTTTTAAGCAGAGTAATTTTAACACTTATAATATTAATTCAGTACACAAAATGATAAAAACTTTAATTGATATATTTAATCAAATAAAAGTTATGTCTTATATTTTACTTAGATTATAGTATTCATCCTCATGAACAAGCGATCAAATTCTAGTTTTTTTTTTAATTTAAAAATAAAATAAATTTTTATTGTTTCCAGTGCAAGACCAATATTTCAATGTAGAGGGAATAATATATTATCTATTAACATATTCAACTCCTTTCTCATATAGAGGTTCGATTGCCTCCCTGGCTTTGGATTGGGATCAATAATTAAAAATATAATTTTTTTTTTTTTGTTTAACGTGGGTGTCCGGGCCAGCTTACACGCACCTCAACTAATCCCACGGGTCCTGAAGTTAACGACCATGTAAATCTCTAGTAGCCATCATATAAGCAATCACAGGGCTCGAACCTGAGACCACAGAGAGAGCAAACCTCTTGGTCTCAAGCTCTTACCATTGGGTTACCACCTAGATGGTTATTAAAAATATAATTCTTAGATTTTATTTTATTGACCTGTGACATGAATTCAATTTTTTATTATTTATGTAGAAAAAGTATTCTTATATAGTTATGATTATGACTACAAGCCTAAAAAAAAGTAATCAAGAAAGGAATATTATTTTATTTTGTTTGAAAATGTCAAATAATAAAAGTTGAATCATTAAAAAAATGGAAAGGGAAAACAATGGAGTTAAAGAATTTCTGAAAGTGGAGAGGCTTCACGTTCTAAGACATGCTCGGTTCTCAGGAGACATACGTGGGAGGGTAAATCAACTCCACGTGCAAAGCTACCTCGTATTTCGTTCTTATTTGGAATCGTATCTTTCACTGCCCTCTGAGGGAAGAAAATAAATCAGCAGTAGGCCAGCACCGCCTTCCATGCCACGTGGAATAACAACAACTGCACACCCATCAAAAGGTGTAAATTTACAGCATCAAATTGATTTTTTTAATCTTAAAAGAAATCGCTCCCAAATAATATAATAAAAGAATAAGTAGAATTAGTTTAGTGGAAGCTTGAGACGATCCCGATAAGCCCATTTCTTTTTATTTTATTTTTGACGTGTGAATCTTGTAGTCTATTACTTTTATCAGAAAAAAAATATATAAAATAAAAGCTTTGAGAGATGGGAAGCATGCAGCAGTAGGCACTATTCCAGGGCAGGCAGTGTTCAATAATTTCCTCCCCATTTTGTTTATTGGAAGGGATCGTTATTCTTTTCATGGCATTCACAAAATTCCTTTACGATTCTCAACTTTCTTCATTAGAAAGATGCTCTACTTCTTCCATGGTTTTAAGCAAGCAAAAGTAATTTCTATGGATTTTGCTCGTAGCCTTCTAAAATTGAGTCTAAACATGCCACGTAACTCTATAACAACGAGCCTCTTAGCTTTTGCAACGAAAGTAGATAGAAATTCTTTTTTTTTTTCAGTTTCTTTTCAGTTTTGAATTATGTGGTTAATATTATAGTTACTGAAAATTTATATTGTTGTTAACTTTAGGACCTGTAAGATTAGTCGAGGTATGCGCAAGCTAACCCGGATATCTATGTCAATAAAAAAAATTATTTTTTTAGATAAATTAAAATCATTTAGGAAATTTCCCTTGCTTATGAGAAAAATAAATATTAGTAATTGTAACTTGAACATAATATCTTAGTTACCACATCCAATTTCTGCCCATCCATTATCACTAGTTAGGTGCTACCTTTAACTTATTCTTTGTTAATTTGAGAGCTATAGACTATACTTAGAGATCACAATTGTTTAGTTTATATATCATGTAATTGTGTATAATTAAGATAGTCTTATAATAAAATTAAATGAGAAACTTAACGTAAATTTCAGGCATTTAAAGCAAAATTGCATGCTTGAATCCTAACACGCATATTATTAGGGGTGTTAAAAAAACCAATTAACCAGGAAAAAAACCGAATTAAAAAGAAGACAAGCCATTTCGATTCAGTTCTAGTTTCAGAAAGTTGAAACCAAGTGAACCAGTTCAACTGAAATTAAACCATCTATATAAAAAAAACCCGAACTGAGAAATTTGAAAAGAAAGCTTGATAAATAAAAGCTTAAAAATCTGGTTTTTTAGAGAGAGAAGCTCTGGCCTCTCTATAGAAAGCAAGAAAACAAAACAAAAGAACACATTTTTCTCCCCACTGTGTGCCATCAGTCAAATATGGCCGGCAGGAAACCCATAATATCTTAACTTGTTTTTTCCTTTTTTCCTATTGTTTCTTCTTCTCTTTTTCCTCCTTTTTCGAATCTAGATCTAGTTTTTTATATATATATTTTTAGGTTAGCTTTTGGTGTGATTGGGGGGGCTGGTACGAGCTTTTTGGTTGAGAGAATCTAAAGGCTGACCATGGTGAGGGTGTTCTGATAGCATCTGTTGTAGAGGGGCTGCTGGCCAGCTTTTATGTTATCGCCTCTTGTAGGTGCTACTGGAGCTTGTTTCGGTGGTAGATGGAGCTGTGGGTGAGAGTGACTGGTTCGGGTATGGAGGAGAGAGGATGAGGGAGGTAATGGTTATGATAGCGATCAACGGTGATGAAGGTTGTAGTGGTGGGAGACGGTGATAGTGGTGAAGTGGTTTGTGTTTGTAGTATTTGGAGGAGAATAGAGGTTGTCACAGCCTGGTCTAGCGGGTGGTTGATTCTGGTTTGGCTGTTGTGAAAGGAGTGAAAGTGAAGGATGGTTGTTGATGTCGACAATGAAGATGGTTTTGGGTTTTTCGGATTTCAAAGTAAAAAAACCGGCCTAAACGGAACCGAATCGGTCCGGTCCGGTCCGAGACAAATCTTTTAGAAATTAAAAAACCTTATTCGGTTGGATCTTTTGGCCCAAACCAAACTGAACTGGGATTTGAACACCCCTACATACTATCATATAGAAAAAAAAAATATCAAACCAGAGTATAATTATTGTGAAGCTAGTAATATGTTTTCATAGATCACTTGTTTTTGAAGTTTTATTACCGTGACTTGGTGCGAACAAGTGTAACAATCAAGTTTCAATAACATTATTTTAAAAACCTCGAGAGGTTTAACTTTACTGGTTTATGAACTTTACTGGTTTACTTTGTTTACTAATTTGATTTTTATAAATTTTAAGATATTAGATATTTATATAATTGTTAATTTAGAGACAGTAAAATTAATATGTTTAAGTTGGTCTAAATATCTATTTTAATAAAATAATAATAATAATAATAATAATTTAAAATTTTAAAAGTAAACGAATAACAAAAAGCTAAGAGAAACTCGATGTAAAATAAGTTGAAAAAAATAGAGGAATACTAGAGATGCTTACAAAGTGTGCAAACATCTCGCTTTCCACTCCTAATTACTAGGATTAACTTCCATCATTTTAACTTAATCACCAGCCATAAAAAGAAATAAAAACATGATAGTTTTAAGCTTTTAAAACCATACATCTTAGTAAAATCAAATCCAAATCTAAAATAAATTTTTTAAAAAAATCAAGCTCACGCTTCTAAGATCTAAAACTCAAAGCCTAAAACCTAAGACTCTAGCCCGTGCTCGTGCATTAGCCTAAGACGAGCCGAACACATGTGTGTAGGTTAAACTCATACTACTTTTTTAAAGTTTATGTATAACTATTCAACTTCTTGTGATATAAACTACAAGAAAATTTTATTTTTTTTCTATAAGAAATATAGAGTGTAAGGTTTTATATGAATATGTAAACCCAGGGTTCTTTAATATCTATCTCTCTTTCCTATAATTTATTTTAATTATTTTAATATTTTATATTAATGAATTTTTATTGAAGAATAATTTTCAATAAAATTTTAACTCTAAAAATAATTAGATCACACTTTAAATTTAACCTTAAATGTTATTAACCATGTTTTATATTAAAACAGATTCGAATAATTTCCTGATATTCTTTCAACAAAAACAGGAAATATTTAGCACCGAGTGCATACAATCAATCAAGTGATGAGATTAGACGGCCCAGGCACACCTCATTTAACCGGAGGGTCACACACACGATTGTTAAGCATGCGATTAAAGTTCATAAAGAAAAGGACAGCACCATAAGAAGTTCTTTTAATAAAAAATGGAGAGTGTAAGTTCAAAGCATAATTATTTCCAAAGAATCAAATCATGGTTTTAAAGTATAGTCATTGTCGCTTGGAAGTACAATTATTTCCGGAGAATCAAATCGCACTTTAAAAACCTCTACAAATATGTATCTTTCTGTGCTTAAAAAATCTCTGAAATGTATATATATTATATTTATCATATAAAGACTAATCATGGTGCTAGCTTTCACTAGCATGAACACATGATTCGTCCCATGTGAGGGCGGTACACAGCGTGGGACAGTGCTTGGCTCCTAGATTTGGGAGCAGGGCGAGCGTTTGGGTTCTTTATTTTGCAAAAATCCCACCAGACATACTTTAAAAGTAATACTTACATGTCTACGCTACTGCCTACCTACTTTAGGCCTACAGCTTGACTGTGACCCTGCTCTGTATTTTGGCTGTTCAACCACCACTCCCGTTAGCCGGCAGTGAACTCAGCTCCAAGCCTCCAACACCTTTGAGTTGCAGCCTCGTAACTCTCTAGATGATGAATATAGAAAGTTAAAAAATTATATAAATTATATTTAATAATTTAAATTATTAAAGTAAAATAATTTTTTAATATGGTATTAAAACTTTAATAATCGAGCGATCATAAGTTTGAATTTCATTATTTTTATTTATTTAATAAAAACTTGAAGGGGTGTATTAAAAAATAATATAAATCATATTTTAGAATTTTATCTAATATCTTAAATTATTGAACTGAGATGATTTTTTGACATGAGTAACAAACGACGCCAACATCGTTGAGCAATCAGTCAAATATATTTATTAATTTTTTACTAATTATTCTCTCAGTCAATGAACAACGCAGACAAAACAACGAGAATCATGAATGATTTACTTTATATATACTAACTTTTTTTACACAAAAAGCTATTTAATCCATATTCTGTCACGGATTATAAAAAAAAATTAGAAAAAATATTGGGTATGTAGGTTATCTTTATATATTTTTTTACATAAAAAATATAAAATGTAAATTAAAAATCTATTCAAGTATCTAATTAAATAAATCGATAACAATCTATATAAATAAACAAAAAAAGATCACTAACAATAACCAAGTGAAAAATTCAAAAAATTAAGAGATAAATATAAATTAAGATATTCAATCATACAAAATAAGATATTTACTCAATTGTGTTTACTGAACTTATTTGTTTAAATCAATAAAATATAATAGAAACAGAAACACAAATGAAACTGATTGAATAAACCCACACCTTAAAAAAAATTATGCAAAGCCGAACATATAATAAATTTTATAAGAGGAATAAGAATGAAACAAGAAACCAAATATATATAGGGGGGTTTCAAAAACTTTGGAAAAAACAATTAATGAAGATGAATTATCATGTGTTGACAATGAATACTACTGCGAACATACCACGGTCCATAGCAAAAGATGAGACATCATGTGCGACAAGAAGGTGTCCAATACTTATCCTGGTTAATTGATACACCAGTAGAATTGTTAATCTAATTCCCTACATCTCATTAAAGTGGCATCATGAAATAAGTAACTTGATGGAGAAAGAAAGAAAAGAATTAAGAATTTGAGAATTTGATTAATCGTTCTCAATATGAAAGATTAATGATATCAATAAAGATCATTGATATTAACATTTATATGAACTTGATTAGCCGTTCTCGGTAGGGAAGAGTAATGATATCAATGAAGATCATTGATGTCAGCATTTACCTGAACTTGATTAGTCATTTTCGGTATGAGAAACTAATAATGTCAATAAGGATCATTGGCATCGACAATTACCTTAATTGATTTGTTGTTTCTCATATGAGAGACTAATGATATCAATGATAATCATTGATATTGATATTTAGCTGAAATTCAATTAATTATCCAATGAACTCGTAACTAATGACACTAGGTGGATTGATATCAGCATGCCTAATTAATCATGATAAAGGTAATGATTAATAATATCAATTTGGAATTGATATCGACCTCGTTTAATGGGCCTGGGTCATGGGTAATTAAATGAATTATGATGCTTAATGTAGATATCAGAATAAGAATGATCACGAAACAAAATAGGAAATTTAATTATATTATATAATGTTGTGAATTATTCATTAGTTATTCCTTAGATAATGTATTGAATGTTACACCTTTTAGGTCATCACATTCACGCTAGGTCCTGTACACTTACTTTACCTTTTGATCATATAGACTAGGTTTATTATTTGCATTTCAAAAGGTAATATTATTTTGTTTAATGAATGTAAACATGAACTCTTAACTTTTGTTTCTAGAGAAATGAAATTAAATTCACTTTTATTTATATATGCTAGGTTATATATAAACTCCTATTCCTTGAATTTAATATGTTATATATTTAATCATATGTTATATTGAGTCGACATGAAATTATTGTTACAATGAGATAAAGTTCAAGATAGTTGAACTATGAACTGAAATTATTGTTACAATGAGATAAAGTTCAAGATAGTTGAACTATGAACAATGATGTAAATTATAATTCTAATTCGGTCTTTCAATTGATTAGGTTTGCCAATTGATTCGGTCGATTGGTTAATGAAATGAACAGTTAAAATCTCTACTGACTCGATTGGTTGATCATTTGATTGTCCAATGAGAGAAATCTAAGTACCATTAGGGGAACCAGTCGACCAAATTGTTGGACCCAATCAATCTGATCGATTGATTGAATTAAAAATAGATTGTCACAGAAAAAATTAGGATTGTTACAAAAATCTTTGGCCAACAACAAGAATTTTTTTTACTATTTAAAAGCCTTTAAAAGTAAAAAAAATAAAATTACTATTGATCAACAACTCTAAATTTTGTTGACATCAAGGATAAAAATGTATTTTTACCATACAAAAATTAAAAAAAAAAACTAACATACCACAACAATTTTTTAATAACCAATGAACAAGTGGAAAAAATCAAAATACCATCCTCTCAAAGGCTTTTTTTTTTTCATTTAAAGATAAAAAAGTAATTTTAATATAGCAATTCAGAGCAAATTATATCTCGTACCGCCAAGAATATCCCACACTCTATATATTTCAGTGTAGCAATTCTTCCAAAGATAAAGAATAGCATTCTGAAAATTATATTTTCCTCGAGAATTAATCAAATGATCATCTACTGTATAGAAATGAAATATCCCGGTCAATAACATATACAGTAAAAAAAATATTAAAGTGATTTTTTTTAATTTTTTAATGATTCTAATATATTAATGTAAAAATAATTGAATTAAATTATTTAATATATTTTTAAACAAAAATATCATATATTGTGGTGCCGCAGCTGCAATAATTGGTTGGAAATGTTGACATTTGACATTAAGGAAATGTTGGTTACTTTATCGATGCCGGGTCCGTCGAACTACCCAGTGATAATAGTTTTAAAATATTTTTTATTTGAAATATATTAAAATAATATTTTTTATTTGTAAAAATTTATTTTTAATATTAATATATTAAAACAATTAAAAAATACTAGAAAAAATAATTTAAAATTAAAATTTTCTTACACCCTCCACCAAATGGCCACTTAATTTGCAATGAATTGATGGTACAATTAATGTTTGGTATCTCCCCCCTGACATGGTCTACCGCTCCAATTTAAAGAGTTTCTGTTCTTCTTAATAAAGAAAAAGGGCTCTTATTCAAATCATTCAAACAAATAAAAGGCGTCCATACCCGAAATTTTATGCATTTTTTTTATTTGGCTAAACTTCCAACTAGTTTTAGAATCCGGCTATTTTTGTATTTTAAAAATAGATTGTTTAAAAATTTAATTTTTTATTTTAAATTATTATTTTTAGTTTTTTTAGATTATTTTGATGTACTGATATAAAAAAATTATTTTTTTAAAAAATATTATTTTAATATATTTCTAATAAAAAAAAACTTTAAAAACATTCCAATTTAAACATCCCTGCAACTATATCAAGAATGGATCCTCAAGGCCTTAGGAAATTCACAACCGAATCCTTTGTTTGGTAAATCAGTGATGTAGGGTGTTTGTCTAGCTTTTTATTATTATTATTATTATTAATGCGAGTGTCCAAACTAGTTTGTATGTACCTCGATTAATTTCACAGGTCTTGAAGTTAACAACTTTTATTTTTGTTTTTAATGATTGGAGTCCATGATTAAAAGTAAAAGAAAAAAACAGCAGTAAAAAAATAATTTTCATGCTTTTATGTTTTGTGTCGTGGAGAATCATATCCCTCAATAAACACGGTCATAACCTTTTTTTATATTATACAAGATGACATGCTCGCGCGCTGCCGCGGGTTTATAAAACAAATGTACTTGATAGTGTTATAATTGTGAACCAACGCTAGATAAATAATAGAAATTAAAGGTATGATGGAGCAAATATTTCATGATGGAAAAAAAAGTTGTGTTGGTGATAAAAAACTTAAAGACTTAGTAAAATGATTTGTAGCAATTTACAGTGTTTTGTGAGTAAAA
The DNA here is from genome assembly GCF_000002775.5 of Populus trichocarpa. Taxonomy (NCBI): domain Eukaryota; kingdom Viridiplantae; phylum Streptophyta; class Magnoliopsida; order Malpighiales; family Salicaceae; genus Populus; species Populus trichocarpa. The sequence continues at coordinate 11,201,785 of NC_037287.2, read as the reverse complement.
ATACAGTGCTTTCACCACATGATTTAGCTTTTCAGTTAATAAAAAGCAAAAAAAAATTACAAAGCTAAATTCTCTACCAACTTAATATTAAAAAAACAACAAACAATGATAATTTTGGAAGGAAAAAAACCCATGAGAAAAAACGTTGCAGCAATTGACAATGTTTTGTGAGGAAAACTATAACACTTTCCCAATAAAATAAAATAAAAAACCATTTAGAGAAATATTGTAGCAATCCACAGTGTTTTGTGAGAAAAACTACAACGTTTTTCTCATATGATTTAGCTTTATTGTAATTATAATTCTTAACCAACTCAATATTCAAAAAAAAATCGGCAAAGATAATTTTGGAAAAAATCATAAAAAAATCACTTGGGAAAACACTGTAACAATTCACAGTGTTTTAAAGAAAAAAATTACAAAGCTAAATTTTTAATCAGCTCAATATTAAAAAAAAAACAAAGACAATTTCAGAGGAAAAAAAAAAAAAACAAACACCAAAAAAAGGAAAAAGATCATGTTGGAAACACTATAGCAATTCACAGTGTTTTGTGATGAAAGCTACAGTGCTTCCCCACATGATTTAAAATTATTTGTAATGACTTGTAATTGTAATTCACAAACAACTCAATATTAAAAAAATAAAATTAAAAAAGATAATTTAAAAAAAAATTATAACAAAAAAAAACTATGCGGAGAGACACTGTAACAATCCACAATGTTCTATGAGCAAAGTTACAATGATTTCCCCACATGATTAAGCTTTATTACAAAGTTAAATTTTAATCAACTCAATATTAAAAAAAATCAAATCGACGAAAATAATTTGGAAAAAAATATTACAAAAAAAGAAAACACAAAAGAAACTGGAAAAAAACCTTGTGAGGAAAAACTGTATCAATCCATAGTGTTTTGTGAGAAAAAACTTGTATTTACTTGTAATTGCAATTCTTAACCAGCTTAATATTAAAAAAAAAAAATTGACAAAGATAATTTTAGGAAAAAACATTAAAAAAACAGAAAAAAACCATGTGAGAAAAAACATTGTAGCAATCAACAGTAATTTTCGAGGAAAGTTACAGTGTTTTCCTCACGTATTGTAACTGTAATTTTTAATCAGTTCAATATTAAAAAATAAAATAAAAAAAGATAATTTCAGAGAAAATTATAAAAAAAACCATGCGGAGAAACACTGTAGCAATCAACGATGTTTAAAAGAAAAAAAATTACAAAACTAAATTCTCAATCAGCTCCATATTAAAAAAAATCAACAAATATAATTTTGAAAAATAAAAAAATAAAATAGAAAAATTATGTGGAAAAACATCGCAGCAATCCACAGTATTTTAAAGAAAAAAATTACAAAGCAAAAATTTTAACCACGTTAATATTTAAGAAGTAAAAAAAAAAATAATTTTGGAAAAAACAAAATAAAAAATGAATGAAAAAAAAAAGAAAAAATAGGAAAGTTGAAAAAAAAAGTAATTTTGAAAAAAAGGAAAAAAAAAAAGAAGGAAAAGTTAGCAAAAAAAAAAAAAAAAAACACTGTGGATTATTGTTGTAATCCATAGTGTTTTGTGTGTGGGGAACAGTGATTCCCCAACAACATTTATAATATGTTGTAATATTCTTAATTTCATGGGAAAAAAAAACAGTGTCAGTTTTTAGTAATTTGACATTTCGTGAAGTATTTCTAAAATATATACATAGAAACTCGTAATTGAGAACTGAATTGAAATAGTAGATTTGTTGAAGACTCAGTTAAGATTTAGGCCCCGTTTGTTTACTGGAAAGTAGTTTCCTTTTGGAAAGTGAATTTTGGGAAAAGTGAATTCTGGAAAAGTATTTTCTGATGTTTGATAGTGTAATGGAAAATAAGTTGGAAAATATTTTTCAGTGTTTGGTTATGTTATGGAAAATAACTTATTAATGTTTTATTTTTTTCAAATTTATTAAAATAATGAGGAACAAATCTTACAAATTAAAAAGTTGAATGAGAATCAAATTGAAAAAAAATATAATTTCATAAATTATCTCAAATAAAATAAATAATAATCAAAATAATAGAGATCAAATAAAAAATAAAAAAATTGAAAGATGAAGAAATTAAAATAATAATAATTAACATTTCATAAATTATTTCAAATAAAATAAGTATCAATCAAAAGAACAAGGATCAAATTTGATAAATAAAAAATTTCAATTAAAAAATGATAAGGGTAAAGCAAAATAAAAATAAGGACCAAAGTTAATATAAAAATTAAATTCTAAGGGATGAAATTAAAAAATAAATATTCAAAACAATATATATATATATATATATATATATATATATATATATATATATATATATATATAGCAATCAAAAGTTTGAGGACCAAATTTAATATAATCGGCAAATAATATGACATTTCTAAATTTTTCACAATTTCCGAAAAGTGTTTTCCGCCCAAAATAAAAAGAAAATATTTTCCTGAAAACCAAGCCAAATTTTTCCGTTGACCGGAAAATATGTTCTGTTGACTAGAAAGTGTTTTATGTTGACCAACTTTTCTAATGGTAAATAAACACAAAAAAATTTTAAATTTTTTTTTTCAAAAATCAAAATCTGAAAAACAAACTTCCCTTAAAGTTTGAAGATTAAATCAAGATTTATTCCTTTTATTTTATTTTATCTAATATATGAGATATTTTTTTTCTCCTGGCGACCAAACAGCTAGCCGGACGCCCTTGCTCCAATTACAAAACGAGTGAGGGACGTGGCAAGAAGAATCAGACCCTAAAAAACTTTTTTTCTAGTCACCCTCCTAGCAAGGGCCTCGTGCCTAGGCCGGCAGCGGTAGTACAGTATAAGGCATCAAGAGTACACACGTACAGTCTTCCAAACACAGTAAGAGTTGTTGGCCCGTTTCAATTGGATTTTTTAAGAAAATTGGAGTTTTTTTATTTAAATTATTTTTCTTTTATTAGTTTGGTGTTATAATTTGAAAAATAAATTTAAATAAATAAAAATTAATTATTTTAATATAGTTTCTACTATTTCAATAAATAATTACTCCGAACACCTCTTGATAAAAACAACCGGAGGTCATCGCCCTGGATTAATTACGTGATGTAGCTATCTCGTGGCACGATGGCAATGCACCTAGGGGCCACGGTGGTGCCGTGCACCACACCACACGTGTATAGTGTACAGCTATTCACCAAAATACGGGCAGAGTGGCTGGTTTCCCGTGATTCAAGGGCAGGGGCCCGTGGTTGGGGAAACAAAAACCTCGTAATACGAGCCGTTCGCGTTAATATATTGATTTCTGTAGCATGTGCAGTGTCCTATAATACTCGATTTGAGCTCTAGCTTGTTTTGTCCTTTTGCGCCTTTACTAGAAGAGTCAAGAAAAGGAAGGTCCTTCATTTCCTAACACATACTGGCATCTTGCCCTCCACAATAATTTGCCACGCACGTATGTACGAAATATAATTAATTTTTTAATCCATTGTACTAGTTTAACATGCGAGGATCTTGATCGCCATCGAGGGAAGAAGACTGCATGTGAAAGATTTTATAGTGTTGTACAGGATTATTATAACGGGTAATTGGGTATTATATTATGGCAAAATTAATACAAATGGTATTTTGCAAGTATTATTTAATTATGCATCCTCTAAATAAGATATGACAATTAATTAAATTAGCATTTCAAAAATGAATTAACGAAATACTTTTCTTTCCTTGATGTGCTCTAGCGCTATACATTTGAAATGCATACCAAAAAAAAATTGAGTTGAAAATATTATAAAATAGTTTAATTGGTTAAATTTTAAATTTTTTTTTATAAATTATAAGTTTGAGTTATTTCAGAGTCATTAAATACTTACATTATTATTAATTTTAAAACTTATTAAATTAATTAAAAAGCTTATTAGATTAATTAAAATGTACATAAACTACCTTGAATACTTACTATTAATTAAAAAAAAAAAACATTAACATTGAGTTGAAAAGAGAGTTATCTTTCACTCTTTTTTTTTAATTTATTTTTACAAAAGTAATAACTTAAATAGGGACGTGGGATGGTTGGGCTAAAGATATTTTTTTTCATTCGGTGAACTCCCGTTTCACCTTTGTCTTCAACACAAAAGGCCAGAAAGGGCGCTCTCTCTCTCTCTCTCGTCATCTAACCACCACCATCATCATGGAAAGGCATGGGTGGGTGTGGGATCCACCGTTGATGGTTTAGGGAGGGGGTCTTTAGTGGGTCCCGGGGTTTGTGAAAAGAAGAGGAGGATGAAAAGGACAAAAGAATAGGTGGGGCCAGAGCAAGAGCAGGTGATGTGAGCGGAAGGGAAGGTGGGTGGTATGAAACCGTGGGTTTTGGAAGAGGTGATGGGAGTACGACACAAGTGTACAACGTCTTATTTGTGGCACCTGACCATGGCTACTCGTACTTGCACCCTCTAGCGCGTGGAAAGCCACGGAATCTACTACGAGGCAACATAATTATGAAACCTGTCCAGACGGCGAGTTGACCCGGACGACTTGAGGACTCGGCCTGATCTCAACCCATAAAAACCCTTAAGGTGCAATTGGACAGGTCAAAACAAGGTGATCTACCTGGTCCACTCCAAACTTGAGATATATATATATATATATATATATATATATATATAAATAAATAAAATTTTAACTTTTTAATTTTTATTTTTTCAACATAGGATAATTATATGATATTTTTTATCTCATATTTTTTTTATAACATGCATTCACAATGATTATTTCCTAATTTTTTAATATAACATAATTATACTACACCTTACGCCTTATAATTTTTTTTTTTGTAATTTATATTCATATTGATTTTTTTTTGACGTGGAGTAACTATATATATTTTACATCCACGTGGATTATTTATTAACTTTTTAACATGAGATAACTATGTTAAACTTAGTGTCTCACATTTTTTTTATAGTCTACATCTACATTAATTGTTTCTTAATTTTTCAGTGTGAGATAACTATATATAGCCTATATCAACATTGATTGTTTATTAACTTTTTGATGTGAGATAATTATATTGCACTTCATGTCTCACATTTCTTTTTTATAGTGTACTTTCATATGGATTGTTTTTTAATTTTTTGATATGGGATAATTATACTGCATTTCATGCCTCGCATTATTTTATAACCTATGTTCACATAAATTCTTTTTTAATTTTTCAATATAAGATAAATATATATAGTCTATATCCATATGAATTGTTTATTAACTTTTCGATATGAGATAAGTATACTACATTTCATGCCTCACATTTTTAATAATATATTTTCACATGAATTGTTTATTAATTTCTCAATATAAGATAATTATACTACACTTCATGCCTCACATTTCTCAATATAAGATAACTATATATAGTCTGTATCTAAATGGATTGTTTGTTAACGATTTGATATGGAATAACTATATTACTCTTCATGCCTCGTATTTTTTTATAGCATGTATCCACATGAATTGTTTCTTGATTTCTCAATATAAGATAACTGTATATAGTTTATATCCGCATAAATTGTTTATTAACTTTTCGATGTTGGATAACTATATTGCATTTCATGCCTTGGATTTTGTTTTATAGCTTAAATTCATGCGGATTATTTATTAACTTTTTCTTGTGTGATATTAGAATCCCAGACATATTTTTTATTATTTTTTCAGGCTAAGCCGTGCCATTTGGGACCCAACCACTTGGTTGGATCGATCTCCAAGCCGGGTTTAATAACTATGATATACACACACAGTAAAAAATCAATCCATTATATTTGAATTATGATTTCGATCGAGAACAAGAACATAGAACAAATCTTACTTACTTTTTACATTTTCTATAATCCTTATGGTGTAACTAAAGCTCGTAGCTATGAAAACCAACACAAACTTTAGAAATAAACTAGAATGATCGTGTACCATGTTGTGAGTCAGATTAATCATTTTAACATAAGAAAAAATATGCAAGCGTTGCTAACATGTTTTGTAATATATATATAGGATAATATTTTTAAAAAAATATTGACACAATGACATATTGAAGGATGTTTTTTTAAAAATATTGAGACAATGATATATTGGATCCATCTTGGTTAACTGGTCAAATCTGTAACCCATGTCATGATATCGTGATAACCCTGTGGAAAGAAAATCAAAATAAATTTCAAATCAACTCAATATTGAAGGATGAAAATAAAAAAAATATTAAATTAAGAAAAGGAAAAAAAATACTACTTGAGACAACTCGTATAATCTCGCAACTTAGATAATGAGACCGGGATAAGTCCATACAAAGAAAATCAAGAAAAACTACAAAGTTTGATTTTCAAGCAATCAATGTTGAAGGATGAAATGGAAAAAAAAAAGACAACAAAAACAACCACAATCCACCCGGGATGTCATTTCTTAATTTAACATTTGTTTTTCAATTTCACTCCTCAACAACTCAATATTCTTCTTTTTATTTAGTTTTTTTTTTCTTTTTAATTCCATCCATAAATATTAGGTTGTTTGGGAATTAAAATTTTTAATTTTCTTAATTTAATTTATGCGGAGTTATCATGGTATCGTTGATTTAGTTTTTTTCTTTTTCTTGATTTTAAGTTTAACATTGGATATGTTGGAAATTGAGTTTTATAATTTTTTTATTTGCTTTTTATGTAGTCATATTAATCTCATAACTCATACACAAGTTTAACAGATTAGTCCGACTTGACTTGAGTTTTTTTTTTTAAATAATTTGTTTTTTTGATTTCATCATTTAACATTGGGTTGGTTAGAAACTAGATTTCGTAAAATTTTGATAGGTTAACATGAGTTGACTATGATATTTTTTTTGTATTTTTTTAATTTAATATATAAATTTTTTATTTTGTTATTCAATATTGAGTTGATTAGAAATTAATTTTCATAATTTATATTGGATTGCTTTTTATACGATTATCACGATTTAACAATCCGAGCTACAATTTATTAAATTAACCAGAGTTAATCCAACATGTCGTCGTCTTAATATTTTTAAAAATATCATTTAATACGTCACAATATCAATATTTAATAAAAATACTATCTAATATGCATTATATATTGAATTCATAATTAAGATTTCCTTTTTATTAAAAAATTATTAAAACACTTAATTTTTTTTATTAAAAAAAATGCTCAGCATAGCGCGAACAATGAATTAAACCACGGAAATCTTGAAATATATTTACCGAAAGATCACAATTGGACTTCATTTGATGATACCTTTCATATGCTAATTCAATTTCCAAAATAATAAACAAAAAGAGAACCACAAAGAATCAAAACTTCATGGTTACAAAAGTTAACCATCACATGCATCCACGTCGTTAAAATAATTCAATGTTTTCAGTCAAAATTCATGTTTTCTTTGATTCAATAATGAAGTCCATACAAAGAACAAGCCCTTGACTGAGGAGACTGTGAACGTTACGTTAACGCGCAATGCATGAGCGTTGCTGTCTCAAATATTGCGTTACAACGTTGGTCGCTGATGGGGTTCCGTGGGAGGCCTTTTTTAGTGCCCCAAAGAGCTTTTCCCCTTCATCTTGATGAAAATTACAAAACCACCGGTTGTTCAAGATACCAGCAAGTTAGAGAGAATGACACTTTCGTAATTAAATGATCAAACAGGGCCAATTGATCCATAGCTTTGTAACTAAAAAATAAAAAAAATAAACTGTACTTGGAGATGCAGGTATTTTCGAGCCAATAGATTCATTTGCACGGATTCTTTTTCGCCTGCCGTTGTTTATACCTCACCCCTTCTCTCCTATGCTTTAAAAAACTGGCCATTCCCCTTCACCCACTCATCTTTAATAAAGCCACTGCTTTCTTCCTTCCTTCACCCGCTCGTCTCCCCCTCTCTCTCTCTCGAGAAACTTGAACAAAAGGAGGAGAAAACCCAAAGCAGCAAAGTACCTTGGAACAATAGTATTATTTCAATACCAATATTACTCATGGTTTTTCAATCTTCAAAAAGGCCTTGTTTCATAGAGGAAGATGATGGCTTAGCCTCTCTTGCAGATATGGGTGCTGGGTTTTCAGGGAACCATCACCCATTCTTCTCCAGGTCTCTTTGTTATGCGAGAAGATGTAGTTTCAGGAACCTGTCATCTCTGGTGCCTTCTCCAAGGTCGGCAAGGTTTTGTGACTCTAGATTTGACGATCACCAACCCCACTTCTTGGAAGCTTGTTTCCTTTGTAAGAAGCCACTTGGTGACAACAGAGACATCTTCATGTACAGGTTAGGAACTTTTTTCAGTTCTAGTCACTGTTGATTTTAAAAAAAAACTATTAGTTTGAATCTAATATAACCTGCAAGACCGTCTGTCAATTATTGGGTGACATGCAAGTTATTCGTAGAAAAACTCTATTTTGGTACATGAGCATCTGGGGTTAATTAGAGGTGGCTAAATTTTGATTTCGGTTTTTCCTTGTAATCTCTAACATATAATGGAGCTAGAAGTTAAGAGTTGGATTCTGATGGGTGTTTATGATCTTTTTCAGAGGAGACATGCCGTTCTGTAGTGAAGAGTGTAGACAAGAGCAAATAGATATAGATGAAGCCAAAGAGAAGAACTGGAATCTCTCTTCATCTATGAAAGCATTAAGGAAAAATGACCAGAAGAAATCCACGTCCCCTACTAAAGCTCAGGACTACTCTTCTCGTGCGGGCACTGTTGCTGCGGGTTAAAAATGAAATAGCAAAAGAAAAAGGAGTTTATTTTAACCTAAAAGAAGTATATATTTCCTCTACATAAAAAAGAACAGGAAAATACGAAATACTACTATGGTTTGATGGTGGTTTTTGTCCATATATGAAGAGCCCTGAAGAGAAGGAGCTTGTATGTATGGTTTGAAGATGGCTCATGTCCGAGGACATAGAGGAAAGGAACAATTTTGAGGACTTTTTTTTTTCTTCTCTTTTTATTTCTAACATATAACTGTGAATTACTACTATGTGAAAAAGGGTGTAATGGCCTGTTAGATCCTGATCTGGCCTTGTGTAGTGCCTTCTCTTTTGTTATCTTTTAACGTAAATGTGGTAGCGCTTGATCAGCGAAGAATGATGATGACAAGTACATCTCTTTTTCAGTTCTCTCCGTCACCCTGTCTCCTTTAGATTTTTTATTTTTCAGTGATTCTTTGTTGCTTTTATGAGAGCTGGTTCATGTGTCTTCTTATGGTCATGGAAGTTTACAAGAGAGAGAGAAGTTGCTTTCCTGGTAAGCCGGAGCTGTAAGTGGCCTGGTGGGATTTCAAAAAGAAAAGGTGTTTTTCGGGTAATATCAAAAGCAGCTTTTCCTTCTACGGAATTTTTAAGAGCTTTTGTCAGTAATTTGCTCAATGTGGAGGTCTTCTCAGGTCCCCCACCCCACTTGGGCAGTTGCTGTTTGCCATGCCCTTGTGATTGTTCTTTTCCCCGCCGATTACGGCCACTGTGATTGTCGACGGGGACACTATTAATCAGCGATCAGGACCTCTATATAATTGGAGAGAGAAGACGCTCGCTACACGACAAGGTTATTCATAAAATAAAACTTTGGAACAAGGTCTCTTTTTTTTCAATAAACAGATTAAGTAGCTGAAATTGTGAAATGCAGGCGACGCATCTTACACCATCAAATGTTCTTAAAAATCTATTTTTATTTTTTTTATACCATCATATAAAATTGTGAAAACATAAAGAATATTAATTTAATATTTTCTAAAGAACCAAATAAATATAAAAATACAAAAATAACAAGATCATAATCGGGAGGTGAATCAATCAGCCAACTCAGGAATTAGATTCTTACTTTTAGTGCAAGGGATGGTTGTTGGATGGTTGAAATGCCCATAAGCATTTGTGTAGACCATCTTCAACGCAACATTTCGCTTGTGAGGCCACGTCCCTATTCGAAAGGAGGAGTTCGGAGAATACTTGATTACTTAAGGAGTTTAAGGATTGTTCTATGTTGAATTAATTTTTTTTAATGTAAAAATATATCTTGGTATTGTTAATATTTTTTTAATAAAAAAAATCAAACCATGTAAAAATTAATTTAATATTACTCGGTTGTTTATGTGGGTTTAAAAACAACCCAGATAATCAGTAAAAATATAATTTGACTCAAAATAAATATATAAGATTAATTTTTTTAATAAACTTTAAGATGATAACATATTGGGTCCTTTAAGATGATAACATATTGGGTCGATTCATGTCAGCTTGAGTTAATTTATCAATCCACATGCATGTTAGAAAAAAATAAACCATATGAGAATCGATTTGATGTGACTTGGTTTCAAAGACAAATCGGATAATCAGTGAAAAATTAATATTTATGATTAATTTTTTTAACAAACATTTAAAAGATAACATATTGGATCGATTTGGGTCAATCCGCATATAAGTTATAAGATTATGATAACATCATATAAATTAAATCAAGACAAATTAAAAAGCTCAATTTCCAATAAATTCAATGTTGAAAGATCAAGCTGATAAAAATCAATTAAAAAAATATCCATATAAATGACTCGAGTCATCTCGAATTAACCTTTCAAACTTGAGACTTGGGTCATAAAACTGAGATAACCCATTGAAAAATAAATTAAAACAAATTATGAAACTCAATTCTTCATCGATTCAATATTGAAAAATAAAATTGAAAAACATAAAAACAGTTAAAAAAAGGGCAAAAAACTAACTCGGGTCAGTCCACCAAACTCATGACACGAGTTATAAGATGAAGATAATATCATAGAAACAAACCAAAATAAAATCATGAAGTCTATTTCTTTATCAATTCAATGATGAAGTATGAAATTGAGAGAGAAAAATCAATTAAAAAGAAAAAAAAAACTCAAGTCAATCGAGTTAATCCGTCAAATCTACGATCTCCAATAAACCTCATAACAAGTAAATTATAAGAAATTATGTAACTTAATCCTCAAAAAATCTATTGTTGAAAAAAAAATTAAATTAAAAAAATATATAAATTAGAAAAAAAAAACCAAAAAAAGAAAATAAAAAATATAAATATTATTCAAGTGAATAGTATTATACGATGAGGAGTAAAAAAAAAAACCTCCAACTTTACCTATATATATATAATTTTTTTAATGATAGTGTTAATTTTGTTTCGAAGTAGAAGTTGGGGTTTGACTAAATCAGACCCGTGATTCAGTACTAGACCTGAACGGCTGAACCAATAAATTCGGGGATGCCCATGGCTTAAATGTATGTCTAATAGGGAGAGGATTACAGCAATATGGACGGCCATTGCAGAATGGCTCAAGTAACTCAAAAGAGGCAATTTGAGTGAGAAATGCACAATAATTCTCGAAGTTGCCCGCGGTTCTTTTCGCTGACCGTTAGGTAGGGGCGTCGGAGCCTTATAGGAATGCACACATCTTCGGGCTTTAACAAAAAAAAAAAAAAACCTAAAATGAAAGGTATGGTCATAGACATATTTTATTATTTATCATTACAATATAATTATTATTTTACTCTTCTGAAAAAAACTTGATGTTGGTGATATTTCTATCATTTTACATGTTTCATTACTCATTAAAAGAATAATTGGAGGTATAAATATCTTTTCCAACTTTTAATTTAATTACCTTTCCAATTAAATTTTTTAAAATTGGTGCATAGTGGTATTTTTTTCTTTTAATTTTTTTCAATACAGTTATAATAAAAAACTAAAACAAAAGTTAAATTCACTTTAGCCATAAACATATTTTTTTATTCATCACTATAATTTTGAAATTTTTTTTATTTCAAATTAATTTTTTTAGATGTTTTTAGATCGTTTTGATGCGCTGATGTTAAAAATGAATTTTTTTTTTAAAAAAATATTATTTTAATATATTTTTTTAGTGAAAAACACTTTAAAAAACAACCGCAACTACATTCCTTAACGGGCTATCAAGCACTTCACCGCTATACACGTCATTTATTGAATTCAGTGTTAATTTATTTAATCTAATATTCACATTACCCTTTGCAACAAATGCCTTGACTTGTATTTAACAAAATAGGCATTCTTAAAAAAACAAAAGTGAAATACATTATAAAAAATATTACACCAAGAAAGAGTTAAATGTGAGTCATAATAGAGGACCAATTAGATCTAAAGATGGTTTAAGTTAAATAAGTCGGGTCAATTGAATAATGGCTACTCGTTTGATCCATTTTTTTTTATCATTTTTAAATATGAGCTCTGTTGATTTATTTTTTAAAAGTTTTATTTATCCTCTTATACCATTCAATCTCAACTCTACGAACTTGTGCTCTTGATTCTCATGAAAAATATTAAATAAATAGAGAGATCGAATAAATAACTTAATGGTAGAGGATATAGAAAAATGATTTGAGGCAAATTGATCGATGGCTGTTATCAATTTAGATTGATTTGGTTAAAAACATTATGTCAATTAGGTGGGCTCGTTAAGAATAAAACGCAACGGTGGCTAAGATCTTTTATTTCTTCTCGTGAAAGGCCTGGCCTGGTTGAAGTTGGTGAGCCCGTCCACGTATTTCACTCGGGTTTATTATTGTTGTTGTTATTGTATAATAATAATAATAATAATGTTGTTATTAATAAAAGCAAAACCCCATTTATTGTTTATAATTTCACATTTTTTTTTTGTTATTGTCATGTCATAGGAACAATTTGATATTTGATGAAATATAAAAAATAATAAAAATTAAAAAACACAGTGAAACAACCAAAAAATATTTGAAAGTAAAAACTTTAAAATTGGTGTCAAGGAACTTTTTATATTTTTACAATAACTTTTTAGTTATTATCAATTTAGATCATGAGTAATTTGTTATTGACCAAATATAAAAAATTAAAAAAATAAGGCAATTAAAAAACACTATCTGATAAGTGGGAAGTGCCCGTGCCCTTTAGACGACGAGTGCAACTCTTGTCGGCATTCAAAAATGATCTTTCATCATGTTGTTGGAGGAGCCACAACATCCTCTCCCTGATGGAGTAGCACATGTCGATGGTGGTGGTCTGGTTTGTTGCCATTGAGCTTTTTTATCTTTTTTTTTTTACTCTCTTTCCCCATGAGAATTATAGCTTGGCCCTATTTGATGTTAGTATTTTAACTTCAGTTCTTATTCTTTTAATTTCTAATTTTTGTTTCTGGTCTTTTTATGAAAGTTTTATTTGTTCTCGGTTTTATCATTTCATCCTAATTTTCTATATATATATATATTCAATTTGGTCTCCGTTATTTTAATTATTTTAGGCTTTTGTTAAATTAATTTTTCTTTTCAATTTCACCATTCAATTAAAAAATTATTTTTATTTTTTTATTTCAATCTTGATCTTTATTCTTTTGATTATTTTTTGATCATTTTGTTCAATTAATTTTTATTTTCAATTTCATATTTAGTAAAAAATAAGATTTATTTTGTATTTTAATTTTGACCATCATTCTCTTAATTGTCATTTTTTGTTTTGAATTCTTTTGTGTAATTGATATTCTTTTTCAGATAGTGTGTTTCCAATATAATATCCTGATTTATAGGTTTGAAAAGTTAATACGAGCTGACATCTTTTTTTTTCTTATTTTCTTCTCAACTTTGTGATTGTTTATGTTTTTCTTCTATTGAGTTATTCTTATCCAATGACCTGAGTTTCGAGTTTGACAAGTAAACTCAGATGGACTTGCCCTTTATTTCTTGAGTTACATGTTTTTCATGCTAACTTAAATTGACTCGAACTGTTTTTTTATCCTTTTTCTTCACTCAATCTTATCTTTTTATATTTGAAAATTAAAGTACATGATTTTTCCTCGTTTACAAAGTTATTTTTCTTCATGTTATTATTATCATTTTTTTTAATATGATCCATTTGTTGTTATTATTATTATTTTAATTAATTAAATTAAAATCAATTTATTTGATTTAATCCTGTTTATGATTTAAGTTATAATTTTTTCTCGTTCTTTTTATGATATCTGAATATTTTATTTATTTATTTTCAAGAAAAACACCCCGCAACCTAGCGCGGGTACATGGATAGTTATTTTTCAATTTATCGTGACTCACTAAAAAATATTAAAAGACGGACTGTGGTAACATTTGATTAAAGTCAAATCAAATATCATGTAAAGTAGGATTTTGATTTTATCTCAGTTCAAAAAGAAAACTAATTTATGTATTGTAGTGTAAACTTTGGATCTGTCGGCAAGAAAAATATAAAAAAAACGAAAGAAGAAAATAAAAATTACAGAGAATGCCATTACCCGCCATCATGAATACCTTTTCTGACAGAGACAGACATGATTAAACTGCCTTATTATCCATAACTAACAGTTGCAGATCTCACTCTCTCTCTCCTCCTGTCAGTCACAAATCTAAGAAAAACACAACACAGAGACACAGAAAATGGACGGTCTGATCAAGGGCCTCATGGACGTGGCGCTCGACCACCTCGGTCAAAAAGACGATGAATCCCGGGATGAACGCTCCAGATCATCCTGGGCTGAGGTTATTACCACACCTTATGTCTTTCTCGGTCGACCGCATGTCCTTCATTCTCTTGTTTTAATGTATGTATAAGCATGTATGTAAGTATGCATGTATGTTTTGTTGCTAAAATGCGCAGGTGGTATCCGGCGAGGAGCAGGACGATCGGCAAAGTCAAGCGTATAATCGGAACAATCAGTGGGAATCACAGGAGGTTTTTTCTTTATATTTTATTCTCTTATTGATTGAATTTTGAAATTGAAATTGCGCATTGGGTTTGGTTTATTAGTTTTTCTTCTTCACTATTGGCAGAGCGAAGGAAGAAGAAAAGAGGGGTGGGAGACCGAGGGTTCGAGACGACCCCAAAAGGTTCTTTCTTTTTATTTTATTTTTCTATAATTTCATATTTTTAAGTTTCAAGAGGATCATTTAGAATGTTAGGTCACTTACCCTCAATACCAAACATGAGAACGATGGTGGATTTTTAATTAAAGAGGAGGAATAATAATAATAATAATAATAATAATAATAATAATAATAATAATAATAATAATAATCTATCTACGCGGAAAAGATTAATCAGAGGATGATGATCTGCCTTTTTCATACAGTGATGTTAAAGGAATTGTGCCTATAAAAAGTAAAAACAACCTTGATGTTACAGGAAAGCATAGCATTATGCGGTTAATCTGCCCTTTTGTTTCATTTGATTCCATGTTTCTGTGCTCAATGCTTATATGTATTCATCAAAATACCAAATATTTTATAGGCCATGAATGAAGGGTATGGAAGAAATGAAGGTTTAGAAGAGCAACATGATTATGGCCCGAACCATTGGAATAGGAAGGTTGGTTACTGGATTTTGCGATGCATGCTTTGATTTACTCTAATATCATATGATTAAACCATTATTTTCTCATCTTTAAATTTCTCACACAGGAGGATGGAGGAGAGAGTAATGATGGTTGGGAGACCGTGGGGAAAAAACATCCTCAACGACCACACAAGGTATTTCTTTTATAAGGTACATGGCGATGTAATTGTTAGCAATGTTTTGGAACGTAAAGACCAGTAGGGAATATGATGTATTTCTATAAAGTATATTGCAATGTACCTTTTGGCATGTAATTAATGTTTGGTGCTGGCAATTTAAGATTTTTAGCTTTGATTTGGCAAAAAAATCCTGTGGTCCAAGAGACCTAAATTTGGCCACTTTGTTGAAAGCTGGGTCACGGAAGGGCGTGTGATATTAATCAGCTATAGTGATGCTAAATACAAGTTGCAATGTCTATTATTGATTTTCTTGAATAACTTAAAATTTGTACTTGTATCAGAATTGTTAGTTATTGCTTTGTCGCCCTGCTTATTGGATTGCAGAATCTTAAAAGAGTCTGAAATATGTGTATTCAAAGATGATTTTTCCTAGTCACAAATATGCTTGATGATTTGTGATATTGTACGAAAAACTTGTTACCTTTTCTTCTCCTAAGACTTAGTAGCTGGTTTTTTATTATTATATTTGACAGATCCAGATGGATCAATGGAATGGATACAAAAGACCTCCGAGTGAACAAGAATACTCTAATGAGGTTGAAGAGAGTGCAGGAATAGGACCTACAAAAGAGGAGCTCGCTGACTTGTCACAAGCTTGCAACAGGCTTTGGGAACTTGACAGAAACCGTTTGGCTCCTGGCAAGGATTATCGGATTGATTGTGGGGAGGGGAAGAAGGTCTATGAGAAAGAAGATATGGCACAAGAAAGCTTATTTAGCTGGCTGAGTGATGATGTACTTAGGAGGCCAACTTTTTCTCGTTTCTGTTCACTTCTGGACAATTATAATCCAAATCAAGGGAGCAAAGAAGTTATTACATCTGAAGAGAGGCAAGAGCAAGCTGCTTTTATAGAAGAAATCAGTAGAACTGCACCGATTAAGTATCTTCACATGTATCTTGCATCGAAAGGCATTGTATCTGAAAATTACCAAGATTTTAAAAGAATATTGACTAGTCTCTGGTTTGATTTATATGGTCGAGGTGGTACATCCAGCTGCTCTTCTGCTTTTGAGCATGTTTTTGTGGGAGAAATTAAGCAGCGTGGGGAACAAGAAGTTTCTGGCTTTCATAACTGGCTTCAGGTATGCCTAGAGTTTATCTTTCTAAATTTTCTCTTATATTATTTATATTTTATTTATAATTTTTATTCGAATGTTGTTTCTCTGCCTATGGTGGCTTCTCTTGTTTAAAGCGTGTCTTATTCTTGCATGCTCGGGCTCCTTTAGTGTCTTTTATTGAACTGACTCGCTCAAAGGAGAAATTGTAATCCATGAGTAATAAGGAAACTGTTATCATCAAGGATGGTTGATATCTAACCTCGCCTCAAGTCTATCCATAGTTAAACTTTTTCATAAAATGCACCTAAAGTATGTTGATTATTTATGATGGTTATTATTTATAAGATATCTAACCTTGCCTTCACTGGAAAGATTCAAGAACAAATCCGTGATTGCCAAAAAAAAGGGTTAACATCTTTAAAGATTTTATGGCTTTCTTTTTTTCCACTTTTAGTAAATCAGAGAAATATCAGTAAACAACAACACTGGATACTGTTTCCTTTTGATCTAATTTTGTAAATTCAAGGTCTTACTTATTTGAGCTACTGGTTAGATAACATGCAGAAAGCTGGTCATTCATCATCAACCTAAAATCAGCTGATTCATCAGTAGTTTCAATATTTTCCTGGAATCGTACTCTAACACATGTTATTGAGTTTGCATTCTAGAACCCAGAAAGGGATTAGATTGTATGATGATTCTGCATGTTGAGTGCTTAAACAAATACTCTTGTGGATAGTTTTCCCCTTTTCTTCTCTCTCCCTTTCTTTCTTGTTTTCCCCTTTTTATATGGTTTGCTTTCATCTTTTGTTGAGAAATGCTTAAGAGTTGTATGTCTGATTTAATGCTTTCTTTTTCACTCAATCAGTTCTACCTGGAAGAAGCGAAGGGGGCTGTTGATTATCAAGGTTATATTTCTCCTCGGAGAGGTGGACAGATTGTAAGTGTTCTTATTCTAACTTTTGTTCCAGTAGAATGCTGAGATGCAGATGGTAATGAACTTCAATTTCAGAGGAGAAAAGAAAATCCTTGCAGTAAATAGTACCTTTATTATGTGTCATCTGCATTTATGCTATTTATCCCTACTTTGCCATGATTCCTGATATTCCTGTATTAATAGGGATGTCTTCTGTTTGTCACTGAATGAGACTCCGCTTTCTCTATGGTTTACTCTGCCTCGTTTTAACTCAACTCAGCTAAGCCCACCAGTTTGGTATAATCTATCTAGTTGCCACATGTGGAAGATGCAATTTAATGACTGTCCAAGTTCTTATCATAAGCTTAATAATGATTTTATATAAAATTTCTCGCTTTGACATGTTTATTTCTTGAGCCCAAACTCATGTGCCTTACCTAATAAGGGGTAGACTGTGTATAGAGGGAAGCATTCAGTTGTTGGCATTTAAGTTCCTGGTTTTTATGGCTGCAATTAATGTCGACCTACTTCCAAGTTCATCTTGTTGTTCCTATAGGACAATATTAATCAAGATACATACTGTCGGTCATAATATTTGATATAGAAAGTCATCAAAGAAACAGTTTTTTATCCCCATTTCCAATTTGGGGTTTATCGCACTATTGCTCTGCTCGACTATTATGGAATCCAAATGTTGCAGATGAATGCTTGTTCTGCATTGAATTGCTGTTGCACCTTGTACAAAATCTGACCTTGATTATTTCCATCCCGCAGCCTGACTCAGAGAGCCAGGTGCTTACAATCCAGTTTGAATGGAATGGAGTTCTGAAATCTGTGTCAAGCACCTTACTTGGAGTGAGTCCAGAGTTTGAAATCGCGTTGTATACTCTCTGTTTCTACGTGGGTGGAGAAGATAATTACGTGGAGCTGGGACCTTATCCTGTTAACATCAAATGCTACCGCTTCGGAGATAGAATTGGGTCTGTGTTTCCCGTAGCGTAGCGTTGAATTTAGATTTCTCGAAGTAGGCTACATGAATGTGCCTGAAAATTCTTATGAAAAAATTGTATGATGGAAACCAGTTTTTAAGTAGTTCAATTGTCTCTAATAAAAAAACGTGAAGACACCTACTGCCATGTAAAAAACTGGAATAATTACAGACAGGATTGTACTTAACATGGCTTTCAGATTCAACCATGATGTGTTCTAGTGTTACAAATGCAGGTTCAAATATTCTTGGATGCTTTCACATTTATTTATAATGCTGTTCTTTGTACTGATTTTTACCATATGTCAATCCATTATGGGTTCTCAACTTATCTGGCTAGCATAATAAAAAATATATTTCTGTGAGACCTGCTCTGCTCACACGGGCAAGAATCTAAATGCATCAATTTTTTTTTTTTAAAAACCAATTGCAGGTCACTAGTGTTACTCACCTGCTGACAAATACTAATGTGGTAATTTGATTTCTTTTTTTCACGCTCTGCTAGTTCGGTAAAAAAACTCCTTGTCTGGCTGGCTTCACAAGTTTTTGACATTAGCCACCGGCTTTTATTTATGTCTGGATGGTGGCGAGCATGCACTGTTTTCAAGATCCAAATCCAACATGAATGTAACTCCGGATCTTGGGTATAAATGTTGATTTCCCAAAACATCTCATTTTCCAGTTTCCAATACGATGACATTCCTTAAATACAAACATACAAGTGCTTCTTTTTCACTACTACTTCTGTTTGAAACACACAGAAAGGAAAACCTTGTCGCAGAAAGACCCTCCTCTGTTTTTTATTTTGATAGATTTTTTCTTCCTGATATTTCAAATTTGAGTCGGTGAAGTGGCTCGCAGACTTTTGAAGTTGGGAATAGACGTCTGAAAAGGACATACAGGTGTTTGCGAAAGAGGGCTCTGGATTAGAAAATATCAGCAAGCAGGAACCTCAATAATGGGAAAAGTTCTGATGCACCCATGAAATATCTTGTTGGAGGTGTCCAGGAAGATTTTATTTTATTTTTCTTGTGGTGGAGTCACCTACTGTATCCCAGGCGATATTCCTAAAATATCAATAAAATTAAGCATGACACAAAAATTGATAATGGGGGCCATTAACAGCATAATATAATCACAGAAGCATTCAAATTCATGTTCCCCAGCCGAAATGTATGACCCGATGAAGGAGCATGGTGTACCTGGGCATGACCTTACAGGAAATGGATGAATCTCTCTAGTTTTCGCTTGCAGGACGGCTCTGTCCTTGACAGACAGGCCTGACTTCCTTCCTAAAAGCAGACGTGATCAAAAATTAAAATCCCAGCTGCGTATCTATGGTGTACTGGTACAGGGACAACGTGCCATTACACCTACATGAACCAGAATACTCTTGCTAGAGGGCAAAGGTAGGAATTTGGGGAATAAGAAAAGAAAAGGGATTATATGAAAGAAAAAAAGTATAGCACATCACACATTTTGTCATTACTGAATAAAATATATAAATATTTCTTAATCCAATGCTAACTTAATTATCGAAAAGACTTATGAAGTCCCTGAACTGGTTTAGCTTTCTATTTTAGAAGCCTGTAAATTAAACTGACATGGAGCGTTATTTATTTAATTATGAATTAGATGGACAAAACTACGTTCAAGATGAGGTCGGGTATATTAATAAGTTCTTTGTTTTTTAAACAATATCGACCATATTTGATAATAATCAACCATAATTGATCAAACAGGACTTTAGACTTAAGGTTTTATTGTTTTCGCTTTATGCAAAAAAGCCTAAATTTAATAAGCTTGTCACAATTTAAAAACACCAGCTTATTTAGATATATTCCAAAAAATTCAATAAACTAAGAAAAGTATACTTAATCATCTCTCTACCAGAAATGAATCTAAACTCTAAATTAGAATGAAAAAATAAAGAGGAAAGCCAAAATATAAAATGAATAGACTAAGCTGGAAAACTAGGGGATTAAAAGTGTTAAAAATTCTGTAGAATTTATACATAAAAACCAACCTGAAACAATGTTCTTCAGCCTGTTTCACAGATGATTTTAGAATCAAAATTTATATAAAATTCATTCTAGTAATTACTAGAACAAATTACCTTCATTATTAGCTTTCATTACTTTCTATAAAACCATAATTAAATTTGAATATTTTGGTTTTAAATCTAATGTTTTTGAGATGAAAAATTTATTCAAGTTCTGATTAAACTATTCTAGAAAACTTAATAAAATTTTTACATTTATAGGTTGGACAAAACAACGAGTTGAAATAAATAATTCTTTATGAACCAAAACTAGAAGCAAATCAAATTGATAAAAAATAACTTTTTGTAATTTAAAAAATTATTTTAAACCCAGACCTGAGTTGGGTTGCACACACTCAAAACTTATTTAACTTAAGACGTTTATTAATATTTGAGTGCCATTAATTTAAACCAATTCTAACCTTTTCCATTCTCACTAAATAAATTATTAGAAAAACTGCTTCTTTTCCATGTAAAATATAATTTTTAGAACGTTTTGAGTTTCTTTAAAATTAATAGTTTCTTTAGATTAATTTTTTATTTATTTATAATTTATTTAAATTATATTAATGTTCTATATTAAAAAAATTATTGAGGAGATTAAATCTCATTAAGATTCTAACCCGATAATAAGAGAAGTACTCCATTTTTAATTTGACTTTTGGCCATTAACCATGGTTTTAAATAAAATTCCAACAAAATATCTATTTGTTCATGGAAAAAGCTTAAACGGGGAATGATTGATTGTGTACCGGTCCAGTTTTGGGTGACTTATTTTTTGACAATAGAAAAAGGGCTTTAAAGATCTATTTTGCTCAGACTTGGTTATGCTTTGGTTAAACTTAATTATAGATCCGGTTCAGACTCATATAAATAATACGTCATATCATTTCATACATGTAAGTTATTAAAAATTATTCTAAATAAATAAAATAGGATAAATATATAATTATTGAAAATTATCTTGAATTTTTCTATTTAAAAAAAGATGTGAGGCAGAAAACAAAAACAACAACAACTACAACTACTCAAAAACAATTGCGCGGCAATTCATTTAAGTTTACAAAAATTTAAAAATTTATTTATCAAATTTATATTATTTTTAAAATTTGTTTATCAAGTAAGCATGTAATTTTGTAGGTTGATAACATATTGTTTGTAACAATAAGTTTTTAATAGTAGATAACCTTGGACTTATGATTTTCATTATCAAAAATTTAAAAAACAAAATATAAAAATATATTCTTTGAAATCAAGAACAACTCTACAATTAATTTAAAACTCTCTTAATTGAAGCCGGCATGAAAAAAAAAAAACCTAGGGAACAATGAGCTAGGAAAATATACTTGAATATCACTGAAAATAAATAAGCATAACAAATAAAACGGAAAAGTTTCTCTCTCTTAAAATAAAGCTCGTTATGTTGCTAGCATTCCACGGCATTGCCACCTAGAAGGCTGGGATGCCGGGTTACCATCAATGGATACAGCTCATGCAATGGAGAACCAAGAAAAAAGAGCATGTGAACTTTGAACATTTGCGTGGGGGGACCCTTGAGCCAATTGCCATGCAAGATGACAACAGTAGCTTCAATGTTTCAGTGCGAAAGAAGTTAGCAAAAGGGGTCTATTCCTCCCGTCCAAATTCAGTCTTAATCCATCTCCAAAGAAAAATATAGCAAGATCCTGTTATTGTCGAGATGATATTGAAACTTGATTCTCCATGAGAGAGAGAGAAACACCGACACCGGCCAATGAAAGTTAATCCCATCTCTCCCCTTTCAATTTCAAATTTGTATTTGCAGAGAGAGACAAAATCAACCAAACGAAGTTGATCTTTATTTTTCTCCTGCATTTAGATTTTTCCACTAGATTTAGATACATAGAGAAACAACATTCCCTTCTCTTTTGGCGTTGTGGACTTCAGAATGAAACCAAATGCATTCCTTTCGGGATTGTAGATTTTAAAGTGAAATCAAATTTACCCTGACGGAAAATGACGAGTTGCCGGAGTTTCTACCTGGAAAATGCATCCCCGCTAAATGTTTAACCCAAGAACAGGCATATCATACAAGAGCCTGCACATGAAGTTATGCTTAACCCAAGAACAGAAATGAGGAATTCCCCCATAGATGATTGTCACAAAATTACAAACTTCATGATGCAATGTTTTCTCAGTAGCCAACACCTGGGACCGTTGCTTAGTATTTTTTTAATGGTTTTATAATAACAAATCCAGGTAACAGTAGCGTGCTGACAACCTAGAGGTTATGGATTTGAGTGCTAGGAGGCATACCTATTTTCTTAAATGTGACGTGTATTATCATTTGTGATTTTTTTTTAAATATAAAAAATAAAAGGCTGGTCGACATGCTATTTGCTTTCTTAATAAGCAAGAAAATAAAACAAAACCAGGAGGCCTAGGCGATGTGACTGGCTCTTTGCTGTTTTCTTCTTTTTTTACATTTTAAAAATAATTTATCAAATTCACTTACTATTTATTTTTTATATAATTATTCTTAAATATCATTATAAATTTTTATTTTAATAATTTCTTTTCAATTATTATGTATTTGATATGAAAATAACTACTAATAATTAATAAATTCTTTTGAAAAATCAATTAAAATCAATTGTTTATTATTCAAATATCTAAATAGATATATTTATGATTTTTTTAGCTTTCAATCATATAAAATATAGACATGTTATTTTGATATTTTTTATTAATTTACTTAACAATCATTATTTTTAAAAGTATAGTACTGTTGAATAAGAAAAACAAGAGATATGTTTATAGAAAAATTATTTTTATAAAAAAATTCAAAACAACTGTATTTTTAGGTTAAATAATACTGTTAAAGTTTTTTCTGAGATCTAAAAAAAATTTAAGCCACCACAATATAGCATGAACATATAAATTAGTAAAACTATAATATTGTCTTTCAATATATTAGAAGTGAACATCTCATGCGTGCGTGCGTGCGTGCGTGTAAGATTTTATCATCACTATTTGCCTCAGATATTTCTCAAAATGTGAGCAATTTAGAATGGTGAGGCTGTGACATATGTATTTTTTTATATATGTCAAAATATTTAAGTTTTAACCAATAAAATTTTGACATCTACAAAAAATATTCAACACCACTTTGGTTATCTTTCCATGTATACATATAAAAGTAAAAAAATTAAAAATTAAAACATGGACAATAAGTTGAAAAAAAGAGAATATACAAGGCAAGTTTTTCAAATCATATTTTTTTGACATAGGTTTACTGTAAATTCTGTTTTCTTAACCTAATGGAAAACCCATATTATAAACTTTAGTAATTTAAGATGCATATTGAATATTTTTCATTAAGATGTAAAAAACAAATCTTGTATATTAGATTAACCCATGTTAAAATTCTTCAAGTTGTTCAAAAGTTTACAATAGTACACGAGTACTCACCTATATATTATTTAATTCCCTGTTATTTTTTAATTAAGCCTTTTTTCTTGACAAAATTATAAAATTAAATGATATAATACTATTTCTTAAAAAATATAGAATGATTAAAAATTCGAAATACGTAAAAAAAATATTATATATATTTTTTAAAAAATTATTACCTTAATTATGATTTAGTTTCAAGATAAACATTTTCTGAATTCAACTTTAATCAATAAAAAGAAATTTTAAAACTAATACCAAGTTAGGAAAGAAATAAAACACTATAAAAATTATGTAAAAATTAAGTTAAACATTTTTACATGTATATATGAGATCTACTGATATTTTTATTCAAATACATAATTATAACGATTATATATGATAATGAATAAATAAAATTATGATAACATAATTAAATTACTAAATAACTGATTATATACGAATAATCAAATAACTAGATTAAATGCAGACCATACGAATAGTAAAGACACACTGCTATTGTCAATTTGTGCCCGAAAACGACATATATGTTTTCAGCTTCGGAGATCATGTCCTCGTGTCTGATTTTCACTACATGGATTGGTCTGCACAAATTCCTTTTCCACCCCTTTCATTTTGCCCTTTTCTTTCTAATTTTTCCTTTGACCCTTGTCTTTTTTCATTCACAGATCTTGTTTGTGCGCGACGTGTTTGTGCGAGAGACAGAGAGGAAGAGGTAAGATTTTCATATCCTCCACCAATTGTAATGAAGGCTGACCACTAGGGCAGCATACAGCTAAGCTCAAAAGATCGTTGCTTCAATAAAGACCATAGTATCTATGTCAAGGTGCGAAGATTCGTGATGATCTTTTCAATCAACTAGGCTTAAGTACTATATCCATCAAAACTTGTATGCTTCCTCTACGCCTATCAAAGCGCTTAATTTACCAATACATCATCCTCATTTCTCAATTTGTCTTGAAATAGGGATGTTTGGAGCCATCAGGCACGTATTAAAGTTACTGCAGTGATTAATGCTCAGCTCCGTTATACATGTGTGCATGCATATCGTCATCATCAATTGTGAAGAAAAGCTTTGAAAAGGGCAGAAAGAGCAAAGGATATCAGAATGATTTACTATACTTGCTTGTGTAATTTCAAAAATGCATCCCTCCACATGACAATGGAACTCACAACGGTCAAGACAAACAAAGCAAGCAATCACTGAAGCTTAAATTTCACGAGGTTCATTTTTATAGTGTTAAATGGTGCAACAAATTCAGAAGTGCCATAAAAAAAATTGCGTAGAAGATTATGTAGTGAAAACAGAATGGTCCGGATCACTGGGAAAAGGTAAACCTATACAAAAATATAATAAGACAGATACGGAGAATAAATTAATTCATCAATACAATAAAACCAGCTAAAAGCTAGCTTCTAACGCACATGAAAATTCGTTTGTCTTTATGGATCACAGATTAAGTATCATCAGTATTAAATATTAAATCTTGATTTGTTTCTCTAGTTGTGCTCTGTGTCGAAATCCATCTCATACCAAGCACTGATGCCAAAATGCTCAGGTAGAGAGAGAGAGAGAGAGAGTAAAACATGGTTAAGCCAGCCCTAGGGTATTTTCCATGAATATTGCTTCTAAAGGTGTCCATATTTCTCAACACTACTGGCAAAATATGGAACAAATTCATGCAAGATAAATGCAATTTCAATCTCGTTGCTGAAGAATTGCATGGCAGTGAAGTTAATTCAACTAAGCAGCCGGGCATGAATGGCTTGAAGCATACAGAAAGTAAATTCCAAGAACAACGAAAACAGAGACTTGTTGCTACCACACGTTTTCCCAATCAATCCAGTCTCTTATCCGAAGCTGAGCAGAGCTTAAAAAAGAAAAAAAAATCAAGATTTTATCTGCCACAGAAAATCATAAAAGGAGGAATGAAGATATATAAAGCCGAATGGAAGCAAGCATATTTTGTGGGGTAAGCCAGGTAGTGGCAAAAGAAAACCACCCATTGTTCACCAATCCAAGATATTTGATGAAGTCTGATAACAGAAGAATTGAAAAGGGAAAATAAAATCCCTCTATCACTAACTCATATATATGTTAATTAATGATGCTACTCATGTAGTCTAATATATTCACTAGCAAGTCTAATATCCTAAAAAGCTTTTGGAGTCCATGAACTTCGTATGATAAGCACCCATTATAATTTGGAAGGGAAGTGTTGAGAAAGAAAAAATTATTAATCCAATAGTTTCAAAATAGAGTTTAGAGCAATTTTCTGCAGTTTACAGCCATTTAACTTCACAAAACATGAATTTCCTATATTCACAGAACCTATTTCGTGTGAGAAAACTATTGTGCATATAAATCGTTAATTGATTAAATTATTGGAATATCTTTAAAAGAAAAATAACATTTAACTTGTGTCTAGGGCTGTTTTTTTAATTTAACTTTTTAAAGCACTGTATAATTACTTTATTGCTTTTAAAATAAAAAAAAATTAAAACTTGACTTCATGTACTTGTTCATAACATCATATCTTTTTTCATATCTTTTTTTTTTGGTTATGATCATTGGTCTTTTAAGGGTAGTATTTTAATTAATATCAATAATAATTAAAAAAAAAAGGTTGATGATGGTTGTTTTTGGATCCTTTTTTAAAATTTAATTTTTTTTTTGCCTTCAAGATTTATTTCATTTTAATTTAAATTTGTTTCAATACAAGTTTCATGGTTTTTTCACCATCTCATACTCTATATTACGAGTTTCGCAGACCAATGACATAGCACATGTCAAAAACACTAGTACATATAAAGAAAATAGAAAAGAATATGGTGCTCACTGTTCATATGAACAATTAAATATTTCTTTTGTTTTTTAATTGTCTAAGTTTTTTTGGTCATGCAATTACATCCTTGCCAAGACTAAGACTAATTAGATAAAATTAAGCTTGGAGTTATTGTAAAAGTACCAAATTACAAGTTAAAAGACTAAAAAGTAAAACACGGAGAAAAAAAATGGCTTACCATAAATACACAACAAGTTTCATTTTGGTATGATACTTCATGTTGGTTATAGAAGAGAGAGAGACTTGGTAGAAAAGGCAAAGAGAGAAGATCGTTTTTGTCTGCTTTTCGATGATGAAACTCATCGTTTTTTTATGTCAATGAATTTCTTTTGACAAGGAGAGTTTGATGATAGTAGCTTTTTTTCTATCTTTAACATCCTTGAAAAAGAAGACTAGGCTCGGTTTAGACTTTTTTTTTTTTTCGTTTGAATTTTCTTTTTTAGGGTGTTTTGAGGTATTTATGTGGTTGAGAGATATGTTTTCAAATGAAAACATGTTGGAAAATGGATTGTCCACCCTAAAAACCTCTCCCTTCATTTTT
Organism: Populus trichocarpa; assembly: GCF_000002775.5. Classification (NCBI taxonomy): domain Eukaryota; kingdom Viridiplantae; phylum Streptophyta; class Magnoliopsida; order Malpighiales; family Salicaceae; genus Populus; species Populus trichocarpa. Next base: position 11,174,364 of record NC_037287.2, on the reverse strand, counting down.
ATAGCCTAGTTGATGATGTGTCGTCTGCTACAGCCGGCAACAAGTCATCTAATGTTTATTTTTTAAAAAAATAGAGGTGGATCCTAAACAAGAAAAAAATTTACCCTACGTGCCTAGGCCACCCAGGCTTACATCAATAAGTTTTTTCTTTTATGTCATTTTTTTTAATTTCACCGTTTAGTGTTGGAATTTCATAAAATTTTGTGTTCAATTTATCTTTCGATATTTAATTAGTTTTAAATTAATTTTTGTTTTTATATCATTTCATGAAATAAAATAAAAATTAATTGAATTCAATGGAGCTACCGTGAGTTTTGTATGTTAACATGTGCACTTTTTTCTCTTGATTTTTATTTTATTTTATTAGAGTACCTTACATACTATTTAATTTGAAATAAAAGTAGATAAATAGCATTCAAGTTAGAAACGTTATGCTGGGTTTAATGACAAGGTAAAAAATTTCATAACCTGTGGCCAAGATAATATGTTTTTACATTCAACAAAATTTTTATCTAACACATAGCGTAGCGTGGGAAGTAAAGCTAGTAGTAAACTGATTAAACCTTCAAGTGGGCAGGTGCAATAAAAATAAATAAATAAATAGTTTAAAAATATATTACATGCATCATTCTAGATATTTCAATTGCGTGTTGTCAAGCAAACGAGAGTCCAGGCCTGATATTTACCTAACAGCTCCTTTCCAGGAAAGAACATGCAAACACACAACACGTTTTGAACCATAAGATGGCAGACTCACCCTTGAGTCAGCTTCCAACAATCGAGCCTGATTTACCCTTGGTCGATTCAACGGGTGGACCATAAAAACTGAAACATTTTTTTTTATTATTATTTCAAGCATAAAAAAAATAGGGAAAAGGTGCGACCACGTATGCCAAAAATGACTATTCTTGATTGTTTGGACCTTTTCTCTTTTAGACAGTGCCCACCAAAACTTTATCCTTCAAAAACCTGAGCCTGAGTTTCTGTTATAAATGAACACACAGCACGATCATTCATTCCTACATTTCTTCTCTCCGTCTTCTGTTTTTTAAAAAACCATAGAGAAACATGACTATAACGCTGCGATCTTCGACTTCTTTTATCAGTCTAAGACACACCAGAAGCCTCAAAACTCCTGATGGTTTTTCCGGCACTGTTTGCTTTGCGCAAATCAAGCCATCATGCCGTCTTCAAGCAAAGAACTCAAAGCAAGAAGCACAGCTTTCGCAAGATGATATCCTGGTGACAGAAGGAAGGAAGAGCAAGAATTGGGAGAAACTACATGCAATATCAGGTCCTGATCATAGCAGCAGCAACTCTAGAGTGCCCGTGTTTGTGATGCTGCCACTTGACACAGTAACAATCGGAGGGAATTTGAACAAGCCAAGAGCAATGAATGCTAGCTTGATGGCCTTGAGAAGTGCAGGAGTCGAAGGAGTAATGGTGGATGCTTGGTGGGGATTGGTAGAGAAAGATGGACCTTTAAAATACAACTGGGAAGGGTATGCGGAGCTTGTGCAGATGGTGCAGAAGCATGGCCTGAAGCTTCAAGTTGTTATGTCCTTTCATCAGTGTGGAGGAAATGTCGGAGATTCTTGCAGGTACTTTTAAGCCTAAACCTTTCTAGTTGTAGGTGGGTTTAAAGTGAATCACAAATAAGCAATGAATTCTTAGTTTTGATATATTTTTCCCTTTTAAGTTTAAGATTGAGAGACGAATTACTCGTAAGAATATTTGTCAGATTCCTTGAGACCTAGTAAAGACCTTTTCAGACTTGACTACAACTTAAAGTTCCAAGCAGTAAACTTTTTTATTTGTAAAGTATTAGTCTTTTTTATAACAATTATATATTTCGCAGGACAATATCTTCTTTGATAAATATTCTAAATAGTGCCTCATCCCTCCTTTCTCCTGAACTTTTAGCATTCCCCTACCTCCGTGGGTGCTTGAAGAGATGAGCAAAAACCTTGATCTTGTCTACACAGACAAGTCAGGTCGGAGGAATCCTGAGTACATTTCCTTGGGCTGTGACTCATTGCCATTGCTAAGAGGAAGAACACCCATACAGGTCTACAGTGATTACATGAGGAGCTTCCGCAACAGATTCAAAGATTACCTAGGACAAGTTATCACGGTACGCTTCTGCACATGACACTTCTTGGTTCTAGTTTTTTGGCATAGAGACGAACTTCATATCAATTGGGCACATAAATGATCACCAAATTTACTCCACAAAATGAAACCATGTAACAAACTTGAACTATTATTCTCTCACGTAGACATCATAGGGCACGTTCTTGCTAATCAGATCTCTGTTATTTATTTTTTATTTTTTTTGGCAATAAGAATTTTGAAAAGTGCATCGACAGAAGGCTAACATGGAAATTTTTCACGGGTTAAATGAATAAAAACATGATCCCTCCATCGAAAGACTACTGAGCTTGAAGCAAGGATTAAGCACAAGCTCATGACTAACTAGCTTGTAAGCAAATGGGTCAATGCCACCTCATCATTGATTACTAAATATCAGCTTAAGGAACAGCGTTTCTTTATTTTCTTTCATTTTTCACTTCAAGTTTGGTTTATATATGCCAAAGGGCTAATCCAGTGATCCATGCAAATATCATAGGTTTCGAGTATAAGAGTAACTCAACTGGTCAGTTTGTTCTTTAATAATCACGAGTTCGAGTCTTCTCAGAGCCACTAAAAGCTTACTTATCAGTAACTTTAAAAAAAATTCATAGGTTTCATTTGGTCATATTTGACTGAGACTACCGGAGAGAGACTGAACTAAAACGGTACCAACTGATTCAAAAAAAATCAAGAGCAAGCCCTTCCTTATCTGCACGTAGGATATTATTTCTTGAAGCTTAAAAAACCGACCGTTTCTATTGCAGGAAATTCAAGTGGGGATGGGTCCATGTGGAGAACTGAGATATCCAGCTTATCCAGAAAGCAAGGGCACATGGAACTTTCCTGGAATTGGGGAATTCCAATGTTATGACAAGGTAAATTTGGCTGCATCCTAAACTGCAGATTTTTTAGCATGCTAGTCGGCTAATTTGAGCAATCCACAGATTGAGTGCTCCATCAATTTATAACACAATTGATACATCTTATTCAGTGGTTGCACATGGAATCAAATCATCAGATTAACCACAGAACTTTTAATATATTTGGTCGAGTTATTTGGTTTTGGAAATTTTAATTCCTAAAAACATCTCTTTTACGTTGAACAGTACATGAGAGCTTCACTGGAAGCCTCAGCTGAAGCAGTTGGAAAGACAGGCTGGGGACAACGTGGACCCCATGATTCCGGCCAGTATAATCAATTTCCTGAAGAAACTGGATTTTTCAGGAGGGATGGAACATGGAACACTGAATATGGACAGTTCTTCTTAGAATGGTACTCAGGGAAGCTACTAGAGCATGGTGACAAAATCCTAGCGGCTGCAGAAGGAATATTTCGAGGAACTGGAGCAAAATTATCGGGAAAAGTAGCAGGAATTCACTGGCATTACGGAACGAGGTCTCACGCAGCAGAACTAACTGCAGGATACTATAATACTAGACATCATGATGGATACCTACCAATGGCACGGATGTTCAGTAAACATGGAGTTGTGTTCAATTTCACCTGCATGGAAATGAGAGATGGGGAGCAACCACAACATGCAAATTGCTCTCCAGAAGGATTAGTGCGGCAAGTGAAGATGGCTACAAGGACTGCTAGGACTGAACTTGCAGGAGAGAATGCATTGGAGAGGTATGATGCAGGTGCATTTTCACAAGTTATGGCAACGAGTAGATCAGAATCTGGCAATGGATTGACTGCATTTACATATCTAAGAATGAATAAGAGGTTGTTTGAAGGGGACAACTGGCTGCATTTAGTGCAGTTTGTTGAAAGCATGTCAGAGGGAGGTCGCCACGGAAAACTATCAGAATGTGACTCCAGTGGAACTAACCTTTACGTTGGCTTTATCAAAGACAAGAGCGTTCAGAAAACTACGGAAGTTGCTCTGGCATAAAAAAAGAAGAGTGTATCTTCATGTAAAACACCAAATAGCTCAATGTATTAGAGGTAAAAAAGTAGAAATAAAATCACCATACCTTTGGCATGACCTGCCAAACTCTGAGATGATTGTATAGAAGAATCAAAACCTGTATCTATATCTCCATGCCCACCAACGGAGAATAAATTCTTATAAGCTAATGTTGTATCGGCCAAGATTATAGAAAGCTAAAAGACGACTCGTCATTTTTGGGTGAGCCAAAGAGATCGGCCAATCTTATTCATCACAACATCCAATCAACATCCTTCTTTCTCTTGACATTTTTTAATGAATGCATTTTTAAATTCAATCTCCATCCCTGTCCATCTACCATGTATCCAATGTATTACAGGAAAAAGGAATTGCATTTTGTTAAACGATGACCTTATTTTACAATCATGTTAGAAGAATTGTCGTGTTAGAAACCAGTAAGTTTGTTGAATTGTCCTTGCTACTACATAGACTAGAGGGAATCATGCTTTCGAAGAGATCTAAGTTGCAGAAACTAATCTTAAGCTCCCAGGTGTCAGTTTTATTAAACTAATGTGTACATTAAACTTGTGCCTAACTTTATGAATACTATTGTGTTCTGTATGTTACTAATATCTTTCTTCTCTTTTCTTTCGTGGAAAAAGAAAACTTATCAAGGGAGTGCTATCCTATTTACAGAGAACAAAACTTACACAAAAATAATGAGCCAATAAACTCAGTAGCATCATTTACACTAGCAAAATGTTCCTCTGCATGCCAGAATTTAAATTTGTAATCAAATTGTCTATAAGAAGGCTAAGACTCTTTTCTATTGCACGCCTGGTTTTTTCGCATTACTTAGTAACTCCTTTTTTCTGCCTACAGAAACCTCCACAAATCCAAGCATTCAACTCAACATCCCCAGGGCCTGAAGTGCTCCAACTTCCGAATGGCTCCAGCAGTGAAACAACAAGTGATTGAAAGATTCAGCTGCACCCTCACAAAGATAGTACCACGTCCCATTTTCTGTAGGATTATTAACAGCCAAAATCCTATGCAAACCACCTCTCATTCAAAAAAAAAAAACACTCTGTAGAGAGGACTTTGATCTTCCAAATAGATCTCCAAGGGAAATCACTAATCTCTCAATGCACAATTCTTTCACAAAGCTGTCTGGAGATTTTAACTAAATTTACTGTTCATATATAGTCCCCATGTCATCACATCCTCAACTTCAACCCTCAACATGCATCATAAGTGATATGAAAAAAAAAAAAATTAACATCTATCTTATCCCTAACCAAGTCAAAAAAAGATCGGAGAAATTAGGACTCTAGAAGAATATTCGGATGTTAAGTTTTCATACAAAAAAAGAAAAACAGTCGTCCCCACTTCAAATGCGAAAAGAACTCTTCCCAACCTCTTCTAATTTATTGCAAGGATTCTAGGATCAGGGCCTATTAATACCAAAATCAACACAAACTATTAAGCATTTTATCATCGAAATTCCTCAAAGCTCTTAAGCTTAGGAACATTTTATGATCGGATTATTGTTAATAAAATATAATGTATGGACCTATTCTTTTAATAAATCTTTACACATCAATTACCACCGCAAAAAGGCAATAATAGGCTGCTAGCATGAACGATGTGAAGCATCTGAATGTCTTGCATGCCTAACAGGTTTTCATGAAAAAAAAAACAAATAATCATTCATGAAAAATAATAATAATAATAATAATCAAAAGGCGTCCAAGACAAAGCGATCCGTATATCTAAATTCAAAATTCAAAATACTTAAATAAAAAAAAGCTACGCGTTAATTAATAACATTAGGCCAATGCTTGTTAAGATCAGCAGCAATATTACACAATGCACAGATTTTCCTTTAAAAATAGAAAGAGCAAAAAAATAATTACGGCAGGAAACAATTAACTCACTATAACACAGAAGAAGAGGAGGAGTTAAAAGTCAAAATCCCAAGGTTCTCTTAAGTCTCCAAGCTCTTTCCGAGCTGATTCTCTTCAATTGAATTCGGATTTCCACGGCGAAGATCTTCAATTAAGTCTCCAAGCTCTTTCCGAGCTGATTCTCTTCCAAACATGAAACCATACCTACAACCCCCAAAAATAAAATCAAATAAAAAAAAAAGCTGATTGACTGACGATAAGAAAGTTGAGGAATACCAGTAGGAAACGGCAGAGAAAACCCCGGCTGTGGTTACTGTTTGAACTAGTGTGAATGATCTTCCCATTTTCCTTTTTCCAATTCTGTTTTGTTTTCGGTTCTTTTTCTAGTCAATGAGTTAGTAAGAGTATAGTGTGGGCTAAGGCTGGGCTCCAATAACTAAAGCCTGTAGTGTAATGCTTTTACACCTGAACCATACATGGGAGATTACGAAACTCTCTTAAGTAACTTCCTCTTTAAAAATCTCAAGTATTATATTTTTTATATTAATATCAACTTTATGCATTATATTTTTATTTTACACTTTTCTATATATTGTGTCATTAACATCATATTATATATATATAGACACTAAAAGCGGGTCTATGGTATATCGCGGGTCATTATTATTATTATTATTATTTTGTAGTTTAGGTGCTGCAAAATATATTTTAAAACAAGAAGAAAATTCTTCAACCCGGGATATAGTCTCGATTGATTAAATAAGTTAGTTTTATTTTAATTAATTAAAAATATAAACAATAATAGTAAATGAGAAAAAAAAAACAATCACAATAACTTGAAAAAAAATATTTTTCCAAGAGTCATAAAATAATGTTTAAAGGATAGAATTGTGTAAAAAATAGATAAAAAAAACCAGTGTGAGTCAACCTGAATTAACATAATAGACATGTAACCCGGCAATCTGGGGCAACCCATCTCGAGTTAACTTGTCAAACCCGCTTCTCATCTCATGAGGTTAGGATAATCCGATAAAAATAAATCAAAGAAAACCACAAATCTATTTTTTTTTAAAAAAAAAAACTAATGTTGAATGATAAAATCCAAAAAGAAAATAAGCTAAAAAAGAAAGTGAACCTTTATTAACTAGTCAAATTTATGACTTTGGTTATTAGATTGCAAGTACCGTACATGAAAAAACCATAAAGTCCAACCCTTAACAAATCAAATGTTAAAAGATAAAATTGAGGGAAAAAAAAAAAGCAATCATACAAAAGGATAAAAAATAGCAATTAAAAAACAGAGGATAATTTTTTTTTTTAAAAAAGGGAATTTACAAATTCTTTATTGGAGAGTGAAATTGAAAAGAAAAACAACTTTAACAAAAGGGCAAGAAAATCAAAAGAATGATGTTCAAATTGAAAAAATAATATACCATAAATTTTAATTGAATGATGAAATTAAAAAACAATAAAACCTTTACAAAAAAGTAAAAGAAAAAAAATAGAAATTAAAAGAATAAGGATTAAATTAAAAATAATAATATATGACAAATTGGGATTAAATAATGAAATTGAAAACAATTAAAACTTTTACAAAAAAATCAAGAAAAAAAATATAAAATAATAAACGCTAAAGTTGAAATATCAACAACAAAGAGGACAAACTTGTGATTTTCAGGGGATGAGAAAGAAAAGAAGGGAAAAAAAGGTCCATCGGTGATAAATAACGCCGTCACCACTAACACGCGTTGCACCAACATAAATAAGACGCGGTGACGTTTTCAATGACATGGTGAAATTTTTTTTTTTTGCTACTAGAAGGTGCCACATGCATTGCTAGAAAAGCGTGGATACCTCCAATGCACCAACCTCTTCTTCCATTTAAATAAAAAAAAAATCAGTATAAAAAAAATCAAATTGCTCTCAATAAACCTGGTAATAAAGGAAAGATCAAAATGAAAAGATGAAAAGCTCCTCAAAAGCACAGTTTAAATTTTGTTTATTTAAATAATGAATTTGTTATTAAACTGTATTTAAAAAACTGAAAAGACATAAATAACCATGAATGCTAGTTTTAAATTTTTTATTTTGAGAATAATTAAATTATTTTACCATATTTAAAGAATTAAAAACAACATTTATATCTCTAATTAATTTTTTAATGACTAATAAAACATGTGAAAAGATTAAAATACCCAAAAACCAAGACATTTGACTTTTGTTAGGAAGGGTAAAAGCTAATCACACTGTAGCTGTGAAAATTAAATTTTCCTTTTCTTTTAGGTTTTATATATATATATATATAAATTAATTTGTGAATTTAAAAGAAATGAATTTGATCCATCGTGAAAAAATTCTATCTGTGCTTCTAACAATTTATTATTCCAAAAATGATTGAAATAGTTCGAATTCAAGCCCGTTATGAAGTAACTTTTCATCTATGGTGCGGGCAGCCGACCGACCAGCCAGCCAGCTTGTGATGGTAATTTCACTGGCAAGTTGGTGATGTTTAAACACGAGCCCTGATTCCTCACAATCTTTTCTAATACCTCGTAGAAAAAAAGAGATAATCATATGTTTCGTCGAGGTCGTACGTGTGGTTTCCTCCGCCTGCTCCACCAAAATTAAAAATACTTTAAATATATATATTTTTATTTCTTAGGATGAATATGGAACACGTGGAAAGATAGATCAGCTATTTCCTATTTCACGCTCTTGATTAAAAATATTATTTAAATATCTCCTGTATGCGGACAATTATCAATACATCAATCCGAGTCGCATGCCATTGCTGCGCGTGTAGCACCACGGTTCATGAAAAAATAAAACCAGAAAAATTACTACGCGTCATGACACAAGTTCATGCTGGATTCTATGTTACTCTACCATGGAGTAAGATAAATTAAGATAGAGAGGTTGAATGATAGTGGAAAGAAATCATTCAGTATATTTTATTTTATTATAAATACTATTTTATTTTAATACAATAAAAATATAAAAACTTCTCGTTTCTGTAAAATAGATCGATTTTTTTTTTTTTTGGAGAGGAGGGGGGGGATTTGCAACTCAAAAGTTTTAGAATGAAAGGAAATTTTTACCAATACCCACTGGTTAAGGAAAGAAAAGAACGTCTTTGACGAACAACAGGAGGCGTTGAACCAATTAACAGGCAGAAATAAGTACGAAAGGTTGATCAAGAGTTGAGAAAAAATGGAAACCATATTACATTAATCATTGCAATCATATCAGACAGAAGTTTAGCATCAAGATTCACGACCATTCTGCACATTCACTCTTTGTTATTGCCTGCCTCACTCCATTTATGGTCTTTGCAACGGAAAAGAATGGTATTGCTTAGCCGACACTGAATCGGATCAACTCATTTACAAAATCTATGTAACTCTAGGATTTATTTTTCATTGGAGTGAATTTCAGGTGCACTGTTAATAGTTCCATCCGTTGTGCATAGTTTCCAAACATTTACACCTGTCAAAATTACAAAAGGTAGTTCAATCAGAAAAGTATGGTAATGTTTTGGCTCTAGCCAAACTGTTAAAGATTATACATGGACAAACCTTGTTCTGTCTTCGCCTAAACAAGCTAGATTGAGATGATTCGGCAATATTCTTGTCATAACCCAATTTTTGAATAAATAATACAATGGATAAAAATATATTTGAGAATGGAGTTAAGATAACACAAAATTTGAAGTTTGAGGATGTAATTATTAAATTTGAGAGTCAATTGATCAATAATGGAAGAATTAATAAGTTAGAGACTTTAATTAAAATTTTGAGTTAGTTTAATTAATAAATCAGGTGCTTAATTAAAGAATTAATGAGTTTGAGGACTTAATTAAACTTTGATTCAATTAATTAAAGGAATCAGTGATTTAATTGAAGAAATACCAAAATTTGAAGCTGATTCAAGGAAGATTGCTAGAAAATTAAAGTCCAAGGACCAAATTGAATAGTCCAGAAACCCAGGACTGTTATGGCGCTATAACTCAGGAATTCAAATTGAATCTAATCCAAGGGCACAATTAGAAATTAATTATTACTGATTAAGATCCCAATTGTTGAGTTTAAAACGTTCAGGGGTCAAAATGAAAATGTCCATTGCTGCCGAAACGTTGCCGTTGCTGGTGGAACAATCGTGTTCATCTTCTCCATCCCGATTCAACAGGCTGAAAATCTGCAACGGATTCGATCCAATCGTGGATCACGTCTCTCGCCCACGATCTCGTTCGTGGCAAATAACAGTCCTGCAAAGGCAGGACTGGTTAAAGGAGGCAGCTTGGGAATCTCTATAAGAGGGAGAAGAAAACCTGGAAAAGGGACCGGGAACCCAAAAACAGAGCAAATCACAGAAAAGAAACAGAGCATAAACGCAAAAAATATATATACACAGAGAAGGGGAGAAAGGAAGAGGGGAGTCACAGATCAGCCCTGCCATTGTCTTCGTCCCTGCAAGAAAAAAAGAAAACCAGTGAAGAACAACCCAGAACACAAAGAAGAGGAGAGAAAAGCAGAGGAACAACCATTGTCTCCGTTCCTGCAGAAAAAGAACAACCCAGAAATCAAATCCAGCAGACGGTAGGCACAAGAGCAAAAGGGAAAGTAGAAGTAGGTATACAGCAGACGAAAGTCACCACCAGCGTTCCAGCCAGAGCTTCGCCATCGTCTCCATCGCCTCTAACAGAGCAGGTACGCGACTTCTTCCTCTTGCATTCGTTTTAGTTAATTGGCATTTACACTGTGCAAGTGAATTTTAATTCACTTGCACAGTGTAGCAACACGCGTGCGTTAGCGCACGCGTGTTGCTTAGCCCAGCCAGGCCACTGGCTTGGGCCAGTGGCCGGGCTGGCTGGGCCCAGCCCAAAAAAATAAAAAATAGAAAAATGAAAAATAAAAAAAACAAAGATGTGTGTATGTATAAATAAAAAAATAAATATGAATTTGTTGTTTTTATTCATTGATGCCAGAGTCAGAATAAAAATACTGATTCAAATTTATTTTATTGTATTTTATTTAATTACATAAAAATAAAAAATATGCATGCAAAAGTAAAATAAAATAAAATAAATTTATTGGTTTATTCACTGACGCCAGAGTCAGGAATAAAGATACTGATGTAAATTTATTTTATTTTATTGTATTTTACTTTTATTTAGTTACATAAAAAATGTGTATGCTTAAAAAATAAATTTATTTGATTTGTTTATTCACTGACGCCAGAGTCGGGAATAAAAAAAAAAACTGATTTAAATTTATTTTGTTTTTATAGCTACGTGATATTTACCAACGCCAGAGTTGGAAATATCCGTAGTTAAATATTCACTGACGCCAGAGTCAGGAATATTACACGCAAACCATTATAGCATAAACCAACAAAATGTTAACAATTTATGACAAAACCAGCAATGCAGCCTGCCTCAGGCAGGACGTTTAAGAGGTGATAATATCTTCCTTTTTGCGTAACCAGTCCCGTATCATAGAATCTCTGTTGACCAGTTAGGGTTCCTAGTGACCATAATACTAGGTGGCGACTCCTTGAAACAAGACCATTCACCATTAAAGAACAGGATGCCAGAAATCCGTTCTTTCCAAAGATTCCATAATTTTTTAAGGCCGCCGCGATGTCGGATGCGACAATTCTTATTTGTGGAGGTGCTTCCCCCTTCCAAATCTTGTATTATTTGCTTCAGGCTGGCCACCACTTGAGTCATTGCCGGCCGCTCTTTTGCGTTCTTGTTTAGGCAGCTATCTGCCAACTTAGCAATTTGCCTTGCTGCTTTGATAGAGTACTCATTTCTCAGTCTTGGATCAATAATCATGCTAAATCTGCTACTGTCAACTGGGAACTGTTTCACCCAATATAGAAGCTTCTGCTCCGCTGCAGGGCGGTTTGTTTCCACAGTTCGCCTGCCAGTAAGGATTTCGTAGAGAACCACACCGAAGCTCCATATATCACTTTGACTGGTGAGGTGGCCTGTTTCAAGATATTCAGGAGCAGCATATCCATATGTACCAAGCACCTGACACCGGCAAACACATAAACAAAAAAACATGCAATGCCAAAAAACCAATATTGAAATACAATCACGCAGCTTTGTATTAATGATTGACCAGGGAAAGGCATCCTGCATAACCAGGCTTATCCAGATCTAAAAATGTAACTTTTCAGGTAAATTCGTGTTAATGATTTGATAGATACCGGTAAAGAAGAAAGAAAAGAAAGGGAAAGATAAGAGGTTAATTTGGTTCCTCCTAGTTGCAGCATAATTCATATATAACCAATGACATGCTGGGATTTTTCAGTTTCTAAAACACATATTTTCTACAATCTGAGCTGCATCACTTCTAGTATGGAAGTTAAAGGTGATTAGATTAACCAGCTACATTTTTTGGTTCAGCAAACTAATGAAGAACGCATATTAGAAGATGGTTTTGTTTAAAACATGTCATAAAGCTACTCACCGCAGTGGATACATGAGTCCGATCACCAGTCGGCCCTTCTCTAGCAAGCCCAAAATCTGAGAGCTTCGGCTTAAAGTCCTCATCCAAAAGAACATTCGAGGATTTGAAATCTCTATAAATTACCTGTGCAATTGAGACAGAAAAGGATTAAAATTCAATAATTGAATAAGAGGCTGTCTTAAAATGTACCAAAACTTCCAATGTGAAGCCAAGAACGTTACGATCGTTCATAAACAAAATAAGATACACAATGCCGTTTGTCCAATTCACAGCTTCTCCACATCACATAAAACCGATACCCTTAGGAAAAGAAATTATAAGGATTTGGATGCAGAAAATGAGTTCTATCAAGGTTTCATCCATGGCGAGATGTCACAATAATATCCTGTAGTGTAAAACTAGGTAATGATGAAATTTCTCATCCGCCCAACACTAGATCTGAACAGTAGATTCAGCAAATGCCTTTTCCAGAAACTATGAGGTATGTTTAATGAGTCAGTAAAATTCCCTACCAGAAAAGAATGACAAATGTGGCCAGGTCATATCATCTTCGCTGGAGACTTGTCAAATCATAGTGAGACCGGATAAAATGTTCTCACAGGAAGCAACTACCTGTCTAAACCAGTTGCTCAAATTATGTATGACTCTACCAGTATGATGGTCCAGAATGGGCCAATTAATCTACATTAATATTAGAAGGTTCTGACTTCAAGACCTACACACAAATACATTTTTTTTTACATGAATCAGCCAATACCTTACGAGTCCACACACTCATCTTAAGAATAGCATCATAGCCACAACTTGAAAGCATGAAAGTGCAAGACGCTCCAGATTCCTAGATCAAGACAGATTTCGACTTGGTGCAGTCTACGTAACAGGGCCATTAATTCAGTTCATCTAGGTCATAGAAAAAAGTACCTGGACTTCCATTCCTCCATGCAAGTAAGCCAATCCTTCAGCAGCACCAAGGATTATCTCTAATCTTTTCCTCCATGGCAGATTGGGCAGACCTCTTCTGAAAAGATGATCTTCTAAGCTTCCCTTAGGCATATATTCATAAACCAGTAGCCGTTGGATCCCTCTTTCACCATCTACGGAGCAGTAACCTATAAGTTTCACTACGTTTGGGTGACTGACAACCCGAAGAAATTGAACTTCTGCAAGCCATTGTTTATGACCCTATATCAGAGAAGGACATCACCAAAAGAAACAGGTTTTAGTTGATGAAATGAAGAGATACATAAACAACAAATAAAAGAAAACATACAACAGTTAATGAAGGCCAACAGTCATCAATATTACCAAAAAAAAAATTAAGTTTTGATGAATTTGTGTAATTTGAACTACAGAGAAGATTCAAGGACCGAATACTAACTTTTGGATCCAGTTAATTTGAGCTTTGTTCCAAGAAAGACACTCCATTTTCCTTATTATAATGGGATTCTAAGCATAAAGTTCAAGTTTAAGAGATGCAAGAGTTATTGGCCTATTGCATATTATTGTCCGTTAGCTTCTTTTTTCTCTTGCTAAATTTTGTGATAATGCCAACTCTCCGCTCATTCACAATACTCCCCCCCTGGCAATCGCCAAATGACTTGCAAAGTCTAACTTATCACTGTCTACATTATTATCCTATCATTATTAAGAATGAAACTCAAGATCATATCCAAATGGAATTGTCTTGCTACTTTGGCCAAAGACATCGTTGGCAGCAAAATGACATAATCTGTATCCCAAAGTCGAGATTATGTGACTTGTAAGCCACATTTCTTCACATGATCATGTCAGATTTTGATTTCAACATTAACTCCCCCAACCGAATGAAAATTATTACATGTAAAGTAATTGTAAGCCTCAAAATGAGTACATTACTATTTTGTGATCATTTCAGGAATGGATATGCTTGTAAATCAGTCAATCACCAAAGGACGCTTTCTTTGTCAATTTTTGTTTAACAGCTAACTTTTTCACCTTGATTTAACTGAGGAGCAAAGCAAAACATGACATTTTTTCAATTTATAACAAGATGTCCATACAAACAGTTAGTTCACCAAAATACATTACTGAATGCAAGAGGCAATTGGAAAAATAAATAAATTAAGCACAGCAATTACAAAGAAACAATGAGATTGTACCTGCAAGCCGTGGTTGTTGAGCTTTTTTATGGCAACCACTATAGGATCCCCTTGACCATTAGCAGGTCTGATTGTTCCCTTGTACACACTCCCAAAACCACCTTCTCCAATCGTAAGCAATCTGTTAAAACCAGTTGTAGCCTTTCTAAGCTCTTGAAAACTGAAAACTTGCAAATTGTGCTCGCTCACGTTGTACAATTCAGGTATGCTTCTTGGACATGGTAAGGACTTCGCTGTACGACTCGAAGATGGAATATCTGATTTGCGTTGGCCTCCCAATTCTGGGGCTAAATTTGCTTTCCCTTTCATGTTCTTAGATTTATCCTTAAAAATATAGAAACACTTCATAGTTTTTCCCTTAAGCTTTCGATATTAAAACTTGCCACAAGCACGTATTGTCTCAGATTGTTGCAATTGCAAGAGTGAAGGAGGGCCTTAAAAGGGCTCAAAAAAGAAACGCAGGGTGAAGAAATGAAAACTGCAGGAAATGAAGGGAAAAAGCAAGCTTAGCAAACTATATAGATAGAGAAGCAAACTAAGAAACCCAGTTGAGGATTGAATCAAAGTGTAACACAACAAAGAAAGAATTGAACTTTGATCGGAGGAATTATATTGTAGAGAAGTGATGGCAGCAGAAAACCAACCAAGAATAGAATGACAGGTATAAATGGGCAGAAAATGGAGTCGTTAGAAAAATAATTACGATTCAAAACCGAAGCATGAAACAGGAAATAACAAGCAATGCAGGTGGGAAAGTAACAAGATGAGAAAGAAAAGTAGAATATACACGCATGGAAATAAAAGGGAATTGAGAGAGAGATAGAGAGAGTGGCGTGTAAGACCAGAAGAAATGAAGTGAGGACAGTCCACATGATCAAATCAGCGAAGACTTATAAGAAGACCTTTACCTTCCAGGTTAATGGTTATCTTTATAATGGGTCGCTGTATTTCCTTACGCGTTCGTACCCTGACGGGATGTGTTTTTGGAAAGCTTTTTTTGTGGTTGTTTTTTATTTAAAAATCTATTAAAATATAATTTTTTTATTTTTATTTTTAAAATATTTTGAATATCAATATATTAAAAAAATTAAATAAAAAAATAAAAATAAATTTTAAATAAAAGAATTATATTTTTAAAAACATAATTTAAAAGACAATTCCAAATTCCAAACTTCATGTTAGTCCCTTTATCTTCAATGAGATACCGTAATTGATAACTACTTACTTTGGAAAAAAGAAAATATCTAAAAACCAATGCTTTGCAACTAAGATACATGGCGTCCATCATCATCAATCTGATAATCCTAAACATTAAAAAAAAAATTATATGCATATCTGTTTATATATATATATTTTTTATCGTGATTACTCGGGATAATTCAGTCTTAAATATCCAGAAATTTTATCTAAAAACACTTTTTATTTAGATTTTTTTAATTTTTAATTTTCTCAAATATAATTTACGAAAAAAAATACTAAATGAATATTTTTTAGCTTTTAAAATTAGAAACACTTAATTAATAAACTCTTTAAAATATGAGCACTCGCATAATAATAAAAATAAAAACATATACGCTTAAATAAAAATAAAAATTGTAACGCTCAAGTAGAAAAAACAAATAAAAAAAAGAAAAAAAGAAAATCCAATGGTCTTTATAATTTCTCCCTTATAAACGGGTTTCATATTTGATCTTTGAGACGTCAGCGGGTCACTTTAAATTAATGTTTGACATTTGACCAACTAAAGTTAATTAATTAATTAATCGACTTTAAGATAGAAGAAGCAAGAATTTATATAAAAGAGAAAATGGCTATGTACCGCCAACTTCAATAATTTGCGTCACCCGGTACGCAGTCGTTTTGGCCTTGCGTGTGGACGTGAGTTGTCATGCTTGTGCTTCTTCCATTTTCTTTGTTCTACAATCCCCTGTTACCTGCCCAGTGCTACTCTTCACATTCTGTGCATTTTGAGGCAAATATTATTTAATTATTTCAATCTTAAAATACGCAAAGAGTGTTCCATGATATTGTTTATAATATAATATAATATAATATAATATAGTATAGTATAGTATAATTCAGCTGAAAGTTTTAGTTTGGGAGTAAATTAACACGTAAAAAAAAAACAGTACATTAAGGCATTAATTAATATATCAAGCATGAGACTTCTCAAAGTCAGTCTCCACCGAAAATGCCAAAAGAATTGAAGTCGGAGAAACATAGGACCAATGAGGAGACGTGGGGCTCGGCAACCTGACCTTCCTAAAGACATTTCTTAGGGTATTCAATGGTGCTTGCTTGCTTACTTTTCCTTGTCAAAATGTGAGTAGCAATTAGTTTGTCAATCATATTAATTTCTGGGTTATTGACCGTCTGGAAGATATTGAGATGATTTCCAGGGCAGCCTGGGAGTTGAAAAGAATTTAAATCTCAGATTATGCAACCGATAATACAAGAACATTGATGTGGAAGATTCGATTAGACAGGCAGAGAAAAATAGCATCTTGTTAACCGTGGAATGTTTCGCGTAGCGGTTGAATCACGTTTAGTTATTTTTTAAAGTTTTTTTTATTAAATTATTTTTTTGTGTTTTTAATTATTTTGACTTGTTATTTAAAAAGATAAAGAAAATTAACATGTTGTATATTTGGCGCAGCGGTTGAATCACAAATTATTTTAATTTATTAATATTAAAAATATTATTTTAATATATTTTTAAATAAAAAAATACTTTAAAAAACATTCATTTAATTTCTCTCCTTGCTTCGCCACCCTACAACACGCAGGTTGGGAAGCTGTGATCGAAGGATCATAAAGGGTAAGGGAGCTAATTTCTCGTTTTTTCATTACATGTCTTGTCTTCTTGACCGTTTCCAATTCCAGCATGGATGTTTTAGGGGCAGAAGTTGTCTTCGTTACATGCCAGCTTGATTTAATGGCGATGCATCTTACGTTAGTAATTGCGTATTTACAGGAGTAATGCATTTCCAATTAATATATGGTTAGCATCATTGCTTTATTCTCCCCAAAAAAAAAAAACTAAATAGACATATAAATTAAAAACTATTAATATAGTTTGATTAACATTGTGGGATATGGGTTTATTCAAGTTATCATAATAATAATAATAATAATAAAATTAATAGTGGTCAATGAAGCAAGATTTATTGTACTCTCAATTGCTATAATATAATGATGATTTTGCTCTTCATAATGCAAACCAAGAAAAGAAAAGTTATGAAATAAAATGGTCTTTTCACATGGCTTAATTGGTATTACCAAGTTAAATAGAGTTAATCATCTCTTCATAATTTTATTGCATATTTGAATTACTAGTTACTCTTAAAATAAAATCTAAAAAAACAATTAAATGGGGGCTTTTGTACTTTTCATCTTTTTTTGCATAGTATACACTTGAAATCTTATTTCTTTTAACTTGCTTTAGGAGTGTTTTCATATTTCAATATGGTTTTTTTTGTAATTAAAAAATAGATTCAAGAACATTTAGGTCTTTTAACATATATAAAATATATTTTAAAAGAAAATGTGGCATACATATGCCAGCGAGTGGGAGAAGCCCCCACCTCTCGGGCAGCACGTGAGGACTTCTTTGACGATCAAACACCACCTTCTGCGTGCAGCATCAGGAGTGGCACATCAAGATCTTGCTTGTGGAGGGGAGTGTTTCAGCGGCAGACCGACAGTGTGATGCCGATTGACTTTTTTTTCTTTCTCCTTGGTAAAATACAAAAGTTTTCTTCCATTTATTTTTTGTATACAATTTGGTTCTTATTTTTTTATTGCTATTTTTTTTTTATCTTTTGTAGATTTTTTTTTCAATTCCATCCCTTATTATTTGATTTCATTTAATTTTTATATCGAATTTGATCTTAATTCTCTTAATTGCTATTTATTTCTTTTTTTATCATTTTCTTTATTGAATTTTATTTTCAATTTCATCCCTTAACATTTGATTTTGATATATTTTTTAATCAAACGTGGCCCTCTTTTTTTTTATTACTATTTGTTTTGTTGTGAATCCTTTTTTTATTGCCCTTTTTCCCCTAATTTTATCCCTCATTATTTTGTGATTGAGAGTTTTACTTTGTTATTTTTTAAGTTTTGTTTTTTTATTCTAATTTTATCCCTCATTATTTTGTGATTGAGAGTTTTACTTTGTTATTTTTTAAGTTTTGTTTTCTTTAGGATTAGTACTGGGCTCACGGCCAGGATCATGGTGTTGAATGTTAAATTTGATTCTCTTTAACATAAGTTGACTTTGAACATTTTCAATTATTAACACAAGTAAACTTCAGTCCTTTTTTTATATTCTTTATTAAATTTGATTTTCTTTCCGACCTCATCCTTGAATGATTGATTTGTTAATAATTGGTATTCATATTTTTTCTTTATTTTTTTCTAAAGGGTTATCTCAATTCTATGACTATAGTCGTGAGGTCAATGAGTTAACCCGAGTTGACTTGGATATCATTATCTCATTGTTTTTTTCAGTTTCGCCATTTGATGTTGAGTTATTTGGTAATTAAGCTTCATTAGTTTATTCAATTTACTTTTAATGTGGTCATCCCGATACCACAACTAGATCGCAAATTTAGCATGCTAACCCGGGTGGGCTCATGTCGTTTTTTTACCTTTTTTTCTTTGCCACATTTCTTTGCATGTTTCTTTATTATTGTATTTTTTATTTATATTATTAAAATTATACAAGTTTATTAAACTCAGTCAAGTCATTAATGACCCGAGTCTTAAATTATTTTTGCTTCTTTAAGAACATGCACTTACATTATCTTAGCATCTTTTTTTACGATGAAAAAATTTAGTTCGATTCACGGCATAGCATGGGCACTTATCTAGTGTATAATATAGTCTATGATATTATTGTGGACAAATGAATAAAACGTATGCTGGAAGTTGTATCCCTTATTCATATCATTTCTCTGGAATCCCTCATAAAATAATTCATTTCTCTGTACATTTTCCCTGAACAGCTTCCTAACTCGATCAGGGGACAGTTTAAAAGTTTAAAGCTGTGCGGTTCCTAGTAGATAGCAAGAAGCATCGTCGTTGCTCCTCTTTGACATTGCCTTGCACCCCAATTGAAAATTGTTATAGATATGGGTTCTATTTTCTTAGCCTCATTTTTTTTAATTCTCATGCCAACGGGTAAATTCTCGTGTTCATTAATTTTTTATAGAGTATGTTTGTTTTTTTAAATTAATTTTTTAATGTTTTGGATTGTTTTGATATGTTGATGTCAAAAATAAATTTAATAAATAAATAAATAAATAAAAATATTATTTTTATATATTTTCAAGCAAAATTAACTTTAAAAAATAATTATTACCCTATTTTTTAGACTTTCACATTTAAGATGAAATAACAAAGCTGATAATTGTGCTGCCATTCCTTGCGAAGTACTTAATTGAACAGTACCAAATAAATGTTGAATTTTTTGATATGTTTGGCTTAACTGGATATAATTTGTATGAATTAAAGATTAAATAACCTTGATTTTGTTAGTTTTGTACAAAACAATCTAACTATAAATTACTAATAGTTGGTTAAATTTTTAAAGATTAATTTAATATAAAGTAATTTAAGTATATTTCAGCATAAAAAATAAAATTGCAGAATAATTGTATAAGTTTAAAGATTAAAACTATAGTTTTATGGACAAAACATGCATGAAAGAATTGGATACAAAATATCTTAAAGAATGTTGAAGCACTTAGATTGTATAAATGATATAGATTATGTATATCTTTTGTTTTTAAGATTTTATTTCTTATTATTTAATGCAAACAGATTAAATGTAACCTTTTAGAATTTTAACAACCCCATCTTAATCTTAATTAGTTGAACAGCTAATCAATGTGTATAAACTTTGAAAAAACAGACTAAAAATATTTATTTCTATGAAAAACTTAACCCAATCTGTAGTATGATTGAAGAAAAACATAGCAGAAAAGGCTGTACAAATAGAGAAAAAGAAGATAAAATAGATATTGCTTAGTGCGTAGAACATCTCATCTTCAACCCTTTCAGTTAGTTTTGATTCAAGCGAGTGCACGCGTGATTAAAGTTCAAAGCCTATTTAGCTTAATATCTCTTTATTTTAAAAGGTTTGGTGCCCTACAAACCCAAATCTAGTTTTAACTCTTTAACTTTTCACTATATAAGTTAAAAAAAAATCTTGAAAAAAAAACACCATATTTAAAATAAATTTCTTATTTTTTTATAATTTATTTTAAACATATTAATAATTTTCAACAAAATCTTAACTCAAAAAATAAATAAACATCTTTTAATTTAAACTCGGATATAATCATCAACCATATTTTAAAAAACAAATTCTACTTGTTAAATGGTGATAACTATCCTACCTAAAATTTAGAGGACGTTTGGCTCTGTGGTAGCTGCTGCTTTTTTTTCAAACTCAGTAATATAGTATTTGGTTATAAGTAGTGGTTGTGTTTTGACGCATGAGACCCACAAAAAATAAGGTGTAACCATAGGTTCAGCTAAAGCAATTTTTTCATGCTCCTTCCTACTGTGTCTTTGTACCGTGGAGAGCAAACTCTCCACTGTTCACTTAATTAAGTAGTACTCCACTGTTCACTTAATTAAGTGAACAGTGGAGTCACTCTCTACTGTTTCGGCCGGTCCGGGTCCGGTCCAAAGCTAAATGCATTGGACCGGGTCCGACCCAGTAAAAAAAATTAATTTTATTTTTTTTAATTGTGTTTTATTCGAAAAATTAGAAGGCAATCCCAATTTTATTCTTGCCGGGCCCGACCTGGTTAAAAAAATTTTAATTTTTAATTGTGTTTTATTAAAAAAAATTAGAAGTAGATCGCTTGATGACGTAGCATTTGCAGAATTTGATCCCAACCTCAATTTTGTTCTTAATGATATCTTACCTGATGTTGTTGCGCGCTTAAGAAACCATGGAAAATATAGTCCTTGTTGGATAGATTTCGTACGTTATGAAATTTCAAATAGTTTAATGGAACAATAAAAAATATTTGATATCAATATTATTTATTTCATGATGTAATAACAGTAGTTAAATTTACAATATTTAAATTAAAAAGCATCAATATTAATAAATATTTTTTTAATTATTTTATAACCTCAATTTGAAAAGCATTCTTTTAACCAAACACATTAAACTACTTTTTATTCAACCTCAATTTCAACCACATTTTTAACCAAATATATATTTTTCCAAACCAACCTTAACTAAAAGTATTTTTATAAAATAACTTTTTTCAAATCACAATCATAACCGCTACCACAATACCAGACACACTATGCTTTATTACCGAACCTCTTGCTTTATTGTTTACCAAATAAAAAAATTATTTTTCTGCTGTTGAAGAATATTTTTTTTTTTTTGGTCAAAGCCACTATATATGTATATATAGTCAATCGTTAGAGTGGGGTATTGTGATAATAGTTAGGAAGAGGAAAGAATTATTATTTTTATGGGAAAAAAACAAAAGGGAGGGAGACTTATAACCTCCACTTAAACTACTATGCCAATTAAATTCTAAATCTAAGCTCGCTAGCCACACCGGCCAAATGAGAAAATTGCTTCTTCAATCCTTGCCGGTCAGGCAATTTCTTCGTTTACCAATTTTCATCTCTACACCATCAATTTCTTCGTTTTTAATTGGGGGAAGTCTAGAAAGCTTACGCTGTTATATTTTAAGCATCATTACATTACAATATCAGGATCATTGAATTTGAATAAAATAACAAAAACCAATGGCTTTGGAAGTGTGTGTCAATGCTAAAATTCATTGTAGTTAAAGGTCATGATATGATGATGTCCCAAGAATTTAAGTAGTTGGAGGTTTAATTTTTTATTATGACAATTTATTTTATATTTTTAGTTAAGATTGCTAGAAACGGGTGTCTGATACCTGTAATTTTTTTTTTTTTTTGTAAATTTAGGGACTTTTTGATGATTAAATTCAGTGATTTTTTGAGAAAAAATACAATAATATTAGAGAGAGATACTTTAGAAATAAATATGTTGTAGAGAATGAAGATTCCAAACCCTTTTTTATATAAAGATTTAAGGTATAATTATAACTCATGAGTCTCTTTATAAAAAATAAGAGCTAAAATGTAAAGTTGCCCTGATAGTATTAAAGAGAAAAAATATGTCTGACATATATATATATATTAATGTTAATGGAAATATCCCTGACATATATATTTAATATTGATGAAATTATAATAAATTATTTGAGGAATTTTACATATTATCTCTTACACAATATTAATATCAAAAGTAATATAATGGATTTTTAGAGGAATTTTAAGAGAAAAAAGATCAAAATATAGTGCTGCTCTCTTCTCCTAAATTGAAGTAAGGGAGTTGGGTCATTCAGGAATTTCTGGCTGATACAATCCTACAATGAAATAATCCACGGATTTGGACCTGACATATTACCAGTTAGCAGCAGGAAATACCATCCAGGACTTTTGACCTGACATGTTCCTACTAGCACTGAGCCATAAGGGATCATCCCCTTTGTCTATGGGAACAAGAATCATATAGAGTTGCTCTCAAGTAAAGGGAATTCAAGGGTGGTTGTTGAAGTTTCGTCTACGCAGGCAAAGCTTCAATTCTTTTCGCTGTTCTCGCGGGGGCTGAGTCGGTCGTGATTTTTGCCCAACTTTTAGCACTGCATTTCAATTTCAAATATTCAATAATTTGTTATCTGTGAGTAAAGGAGGTCCATCATTTCCTTAAAGTGCTCAAGCTTTCTTAAAGGTATCAAATGATTTCTTTTTCGTGTTTTATCGGTAGTTGTAGTTGTTTTTTAATGTGTATTTTACTTAAAAATATATTAAAATAATAATTTTTATTTTTTAAAAATTATTTTTGATACCAGCACATCAAAATGATCTGAAAATATAAAAAAAAATTTAATTTAAAGCAAAAAAATAAATAAAATTTAATTTTTTTAAAAATATTTTTAAAACACAATAACAAATAGTGTTATGCACTGCTCCCCAGTCTTCCGGGTTCTGTTTCTGTCTTTTTCTTCCTCCATGTTTTATTAGATGGCACGCAGTATCCGTGGATTAAGCTAGCTTTCATATTGGTGTTTGGGTTTGAGCAGTGGTAAGACGTGGTTGAGTTTTTTTTTTTTTTTAAGGTATAATTAGGGTTTTTGTTTTAGAATTGCGATTCAATAATATTTTTAAAGATTTTTGAATTTTAAATTAATTTTTTGAATGTTTTTTTGTTGTTTTGATGTGTTAATATCACAAATAAATTTTAAAAAATAAAAAAATATCATTTTCATATATTTTCAAATAAAAAATACTTTGAAAAAGAATATTTATCGCAATTCAAAACATACAGTCATTTACCAAAAATACATGTTTTAGGGCAATTCCGTCCTGCATCTATGTAAGCACTGGAAACTTAAAAATTATTTCTGTCATATAACGTACGGAAATTATGTATTTCATTTTGGTATGGTTTGTTTTGTAATTTCCAATGATTGTAGCATCTATTATTCACTTTATGTTTTTGGAGAGTATAGAAGAATCTTTGAGATTGATCTATATGTTACAAATCATGCTTGATTTCAACGTATTTTGTTAGCTCCTCTGCTTTGAGTTGTTATGATGATTATTTTCCAAAGTTTTTTTATTTGAAAATGTATTGAAATAATATATATATTTTTAAAAAATTTAATTTTAACATTAACAAATCAAAATGATTTAAAAATATAAAAAATTTATTTTTTTCAAAAACATTTTGAAAAATACAAAAACAAATAGGATATTTAAAGATAAGATAATTCAATTGTTTTAATTTGATTGATTAATGTAACTTTTTTATTTTATAAAAGAAAAGGTTATTACACTTTTTGGCTTTTGTATTAGTGAAGTTCAGAGATTTTTGAAATTCACACTATAACATAAACATTGAAGAATAAAATTATTTTTTGATAAAGAAAACATTGAAGAATAAAATTAAAATTGAAAAATAATAAACACATACGCAAGCTAGAGGTGGCAGTGTGCTTTTGATGACGTGGGATATGATCCTGTACTTTCAATGTGAAATGAAGGGAGTCCAACACCTTTTTAAAAAACAACAGAAAGGGAATCCACCGTCCTTCCACATTGCCCAGAAAGAAAACAAGCGTTGACAAGCAGGCACGAGAAACACTGAGAAAGGGACTCCTCCGAGTTCAAATTTCAATGTGATCATGCCTCGCATTGTCTCCACTCTTTCAGGGAATATAGACGTGCTGTCTCATCGAATTCAGGATTCCCTCGTTCCTCCATGGGTGACGGCTGAGGAAAGCAACAGGTTCTAAAAATTCAAACACTCTGGGAGAGACGGGCGCCACACTGATTTCAATGAAACCCCATTTAAAAAATAAAAATAAAAAAATAAAACAATTTATGAAACAACAATCATACGAGGGTGATTATACAGATCCGTGAACCATTACAATCTCAAATACAAAATAAGTTGCTCTCGCATGCGGATAATCTTACTTTCACTCTGTTGAAAGATAGTTGTGCAGAAATCTTCCAATTGAAGCAATTCAATAAATTTCTCTCAGAAGATTGGTATTTAAGCCGGAAAACACATTGAGTACACTCCACCAGGTCAATTCTGTAGTACTGGTTGCTGCCAACAGTATCCAAAATGATTGGATTGCAGTAGATCCTGACAATCCCATTTCTAGCTTGTTTCTTGATTAGGAATCCAAAGTAATCTGCGAGACGGTGCAGGCGGGGCTAATCCTGGAATATCCCGAATGTCCTTGTTGCTTGGGTTCACGAGCTGAAAAATCAAGGGCAGTGATAAATAATGAATGTTTACAGAAAATACATTGATTGACACAAACAGATAGTTGAAGTGAGCTAGTCAGCTTCACAAATAATGTTTTGGAGAGAGCACAAGATTTGTTGTGTAATAAGCAATCTAGTCAAACCGTAGCCGGGAGGACACTTTCACCACGAAATCAATCTTCAATCAAGTTGAACTCTAATGTAATTTAAGACATTATTCCATAACAACTTGAATGCAGTTACGGATCCCAACTAAAATAATTTGAAAATCAATTACTTAGACTGCTTCAACCAATTGCAGGATCCAAATTCATAGTGTATGACAAAAAAGCTTTGACTTGATCGTGTATAAATTCCTATATCTGCAGAGTTGTGACTGCAGTGATGGAGGTTAAAAGATGTACACTAGGATCTTAGATTCAGGGTCTTAATTGTAAGGTACTTTATATTTTCTGAAGCGACGGCTGAAAATGAAACCTCTGCAGCTTCCACAATCCGCGAGATATCCCATGAAAATAAGTGAGATAACTAAACTTCAAGCAATAATTAAAATTCCTTAACAAATGAACTCCATAAATGCAAACCGCTGTTCATGGACATGTTTCAACCCTAAATAAAAAATGCAAAAGTCCATCATGAATTGCAAATATGAGATTGTCAGCAATCTCAAAGTGATACCTAGAATATAAAGGCCATTACCCAGTAAAGATCCCAATATTTTGGGGTCTGTAGAGCAGAGCTAGTATCCACGGGGGGTTTCATCAATCTTAAAGGTGGATTAGTTCTACACAACAACTCTTTGAGATTTCTTTTCAGCTCTTACAGATACAAAATCTAAGAAGGAAGCTCAATTTATTACCAGGAGGCTGCTTAATTTGAACCGCAAAAGATGTTATGTGGAAAAGGTAATAGGCTAAGACACCTCCGACACCAATAACAAACAGTTAAGAGTGTGTCCATGATTCTATGTCTAGATTAGGGGAAAAAATCAGAGATTAACATAATTTCAGAACAGACAACAAAAGCAAACTTCCATTGGTTAAAAAATACAGTTCAATTTAAAAGAAATCGAGTAAGTGGAATACCTTCACAATAATGATTGCTATGACTCCAACAACAATAAGGAAGAGTAATGCCATAATGCACTTGTCAGTTGCAACCTGGTGGAAAAACTTGCAGTGAGTAAAAAGAAGTTATACCTAGGCCCGGAATATGAAAGAAAAGGAAGTGGATATTTTAGAAATTGACCTGCCTACCAATTTCCTTCACCAATTGCGAAGCTTTCTTGATTGAGAAATGGATAGAGTCGAGCTCATTAACAATCCTACTCATTTGTTCAGTCTGCACAGAAAAATGGTCTTAGTTTACAGGCCATTGCAATATCAAATATTTTACCTTTTTTTGCCTTTTCTATTGAAAGGAAAAGCAACTACCAACTCCAGGATATTACAAAGTAAAATTATGTTAACTTTTCAGATGCTGTCAAAGTATATACCTGAGCCTTAAGAGCTGCTGCAGTTTCTGTTCCAACATTGATGGTGTCTTGAACAACCTAGCATAAAATAGAAAAAACATAGAAGTCAAATGTCAAACTCAGAAAGAAGAAATACCATTCTACGATTTCCTTTTAATTTCCACAGGGCTCATGGGGAGTGGTAATCAATAGCTTTTGGAATTTTTGGAATTTTTCAAGGACAAAATCCAGGGAGAAATTAGGTATTGAGCTTTCATCTTATCAAAAGGTTAGAGAAAAGCTTCTGAAAGTTCAACTATTATACTAGCAAAACTATTAAATGCTACACTGGCTTCTCATATCTCTATACATGTTGGTCCCATAGTACAGGAAATATAAAAGCTGCAAAGAATCTAGCCAACTTCATCATAAGGCAAGCAATCCATAACAGAGCCAGAGAGGTGAGTGACTACACTCTACCTTATTTGGGAACAATAGCAAGTTTGGAGCTTATAAGTTAAAAGAGGTCTAGGTCAGAGGTGCTGAGGTCCCTTTGGCCAGCAGGGGGTTGGACATACTTTAGATTCTGATAGGTAGGCAATGAGTTAGGTGTTGTGGTAATTTGAAATATGTAAACTTGATTTGAAACAGGTATAAGATTAGCAAGCATTTTCAGTAGCATTTCTTCTATGCAATCATACAAACAATGAGTTTAAAAGTAAGAATACAATAGGTTTCAGGAAAGCAAGTACTTCCGCATCAAGTTTGAGCTTTTAAGCTACTAAGCTTATTTTTCTCCTTTGGATTTTGAGTAACTGAATCACTTTAGCTCCATGTCAGATGTCCGTATGTAGAAGACCTATATGAAACACCATCATTGTTTAATAGGGTCAAACTTTTACCACCTGCCCTTCTAAATCAAGTTCAAGGTTTAGAGGAACAAAGATTTCTGTTTTTTTCCTTTTGATTCCAGTAATTGATTTCTGTGGAAGACCTAAATATTTACCACCAAGTTACAGATTGTTAGTTAGCCCTTTTTGCTTCCCGCCTACTGCTTTAACCATTCTTATTTCAAAGGCTACGCCCAAGAATACACGATCAGGGAGTGATGCAGGAACTCTGCACTGCCTCAGATAACAACCAGTTCATGGGAATCAAGCTACTGTACTGAGAACACATGCTGCAAGTTGAAGAAATTTCCTCCACGCCTATCAATCAGTTCTCCCTGAATTTTCTCTTCTAGAGGTTCCCTTATTACTATTGTAAGACGAGAGAACGTCTCTTTGGGGATGATGCTTTTTCTTATTTCTTTCAATCCTCATTAAAAGGTAGGACTGCCATCCAAGCTTTGGGGCCAGATGCAATGCTAAACCTTGAAAGTAAAATGCAAGAAAGACAGTACTTTGAGAGAATTGTGTATAACTTTCCAGTGGATGAAAAATTATATGGCAAGCCATCTAAATCTGACAAACAGAATGAAAAGAGGTGAGGTATCTTGGAGAATTTTTTTAAATTTTGGGCTTCGTTTGTTTGCTAGAAAGTAGTTTTGTTTTGGAAAACAAATTCCAAAAAAGTGGATTATTTTTCAATAATTGGCAGTGTCATGAAAAATAAACTGGAAAACACTTTTTAGTGTTTGACTATGCTAAGAAAAATGAGTTGGAAAATCAGTAACTTATTTCATGGAAAACACTTTCCTAATATATTATGTCCTATATAAATATATTAGTAATTTATTATTTTCTAATAATATTACAATTTAAATTATTTTATTAATATATATATATATAAGAATAATTAAGTATTGTACCACTTTAGTTTTTAGGTCCTTCATGGAAAGTGTTTTTCAATCTTTTAAACCATAAAATAATTTTCTCCATCTAAAGCTTAAGTTTTCCTTTGACCTAGAAAGTGAATTTTGTTGACAGTTTTCCACCGTGTAGCAAAACATGAGAAAGTAAGGAAAGTGCTTTCCATTAAACAAACAAGGCACCTAAAGCGTTAGTCAGCCTCACCCAGAAAGGCTAGAATTGAAGAGTGCATAAATTGCATGAAGAAAAAAAACATGTCACATAACACAAACTAACCTTTTTTCCCCTCTCAATTGCCTGATCAGTCTCATCCATCATCTGATTTCCATGATCCACTAGCTGTTGGTTTGTCATAGCTGCAAAAATATATAGCTTTTTTTTACAAACAATTCCACAAAAAAACAATTATAATGCCTGCTATTTTGTTCAGTTAAACATAACACTTTAACTGTATCAAAAGCAGGACAAGATTAAGAAAGGGAATGAATTGGTATATTGGAACATAAAAGAGAAAAAAATCCTTATTTGTGAAACAAGTTAGTAAGGACTATTATAGATAGCTCCCTTTGCCAGCAAGATGGTGACTTCCATGCCCATTTTTTTGCCATGTCATTAGAAGTTTCTTTCCTTTACCCTCCATCCCTCAAGTGCAAAAAACTACATGCCAAATCCTGAAGCAAACCAGAAAGCTGCAATTCATAACTGTCAATAAGTTTGCACATCTCCAAGGAGAGCACCAAACTCATTCACACCCTTCTGCTAAATCATCTATTACATTTTACCTGGAACTCTTCCATCTAAAAGCAGTCACCATTTTCATGTTACACATTCTTCAGGTAAAATAGATTTTCTAAGAACCTTTTTAAAAAGGATCCAATGATTTATTGATAGCTATTCTGGGCAAGGCATCAATGGATAGAAAATCTCAAGCTTGGAGTGAACAAACTTAGGATGACATGCTGTAAAACATATGAATCTCTGGCATATCCAATCCAGTTCAACATCACATCCACGAAAGGCTATAACCAAATGAATGATCAATAATGCATTTCCATTGCAATCAGGGGTGGATGGATGTACTGCAAAAGGTTAGGGTGGGAAGCACAATCATTATCATGGTACCAACAAAGATGGATCCAACCCTACTCTCAGAAATTAAAGACAAGGTGAAAAAGCTTGAGTTAATATTCATCTCCTCAAATGACAACATGTAACACAAGCTGGCATAGCCTAGTGGTTGTGTACTCGGTAGCTTCCTTTGGTGAAGCAAGATCGAGTCCTAATGACAACAGTTTATTTGATTATTATGTAACAGAGGAGGGCTTACACCACACCCTTCACCACCACCCCCCCCCCCCCCCAATTTGTGCAGCCCAAGGTCCAAGAGGCCTCCCAAAAATACAAAATGACAACATGTACGGTGTACATCGCCACTTATATCAGGCATTGCAGTGAATGCATTCCACCTTCAAATACTGAACATGAATTGACCCTTTGTGAACGGCCTGCTAGGTTGCCATACATGACACCCTTAGTTTTGACATTTGGATCTCTTCGACAGGGAAGAAACAAAAGAAGGGAGAAAAGAGTGCATCATACACTTATCCTTCCATGGATGCTCTCCTTGGTCCATTTCCCCTTTCTAAGTTCAGCTATCCCTTCACATTCCCCAAGAAACTCTACTCATTGAAGTAAAAAGATATCAGAACTACAACATCTAACTCAAAGTAAAAGGAATCAGGATTGCTGGATGAAGCAGTAACAATTTGGAGGCAAATAGAAGTTCTAGTGAAGGAACAAGATCACTTTCATGTTTTTACTTACTTCCCTAGAACAAGATGACCAAAAATAAGCGGTGGTGTTTCTATACATAATATTGAGTGGGTGAATAGGTGAGCGAGCATGTACTTGCATATTTATTGCCAAAGCTTCATGCTAATATTAGCATAGAAAATAATGTTAGTTAACACGATTACTTGCACCAAGATTCAAAACTTAAGATTTTAGCATTTACAACCCTTATATATCAAAGAAAAAATTCATGCACAGCAGAAAAGGTCATAACTTACACGAAGCTAGCAACACATTGTCATCATGTAACTCTTCATTGGGCCCATCAAAGAGATCAACTCTCTTGTTGTTTTCAAGATTGGTCGCATATCTGTATCACCATCACAACAATGTCGAAACAGAGCAAACAAAGGATTAGAAGCACGGCAAAAGATTATTAAACAGTTGTTAATTATTATAGGTAACATGTAAAATAATTAACCACACATGATAAAAGAAATCAGATATTTTTAGGCAACAGAAGTATTCTTGTATA
Organism: Populus trichocarpa; assembly: GCF_000002775.5. Classification (NCBI taxonomy): domain Eukaryota; kingdom Viridiplantae; phylum Streptophyta; class Magnoliopsida; order Malpighiales; family Salicaceae; genus Populus; species Populus trichocarpa. The sequence continues at coordinate 11,143,362 of NC_037287.2, read as the reverse complement.
GAGAACAAAATCATTAACAGGACAAATCACCAACATATTTTATTCAGAAAAATGCAAACAATCATGTATGGGTTCTATCCTTCAAAATTCTGAGACAAAATCCCATGATCTTCAATTTTAAGGATAAATAAGTGAATTCACCAAGAATTTGAGAACATATATTCTTCAGTCGTTCCGAAGGTAACTGAAACAGTGGTTAGTTTAGATCAATTTGAAGCCAAAATCGTTGACCATCCAAATATAATTTGCTAGTTGAGAGAAAGTTAAACAACTTCGAACAAAATCTCGTCGAGGAATGTCTATTTCTAGTACAATGACCAGAAAAAAGAGCCATTGACATACCATGGTGAAGACTTGTGGACCAAAACTCAACTTTTCAAAATCAACTAACAATCAGATTTGAAGACTGTAAAAAGAAATGTGGAAGGAAAAGGCACAAATGCACACTACCAACAAAGAAAAGGCATTGTATATCAGGACATATGATGTTGCCAATTTACCACAAGCATCAACAAATTTCAACTTTTTGCTTTTTTCTTTTTCTTCTTTTGGGCTGGAAGGGGTGTCAACTTTGAAAGAAATATTAACCAAACAGATAAATTCCTCATAAAGTTTTTCGAAAAAAAACTGGCAAAATTTTTTCAAAGATTTCTCTGTGACTGAAAATGAAAATATGAACTTCAGAAAGTGAAATTAAGTTAGTGTTTAGTTTGGAAAAAAAAATTCATAATCCTATAACTGGAATAAACAATTATATCATTCCCTACTTCACCCAGTAGAGAAAAGAAGACATCAGATTGTCTTTACATGTTTTAATTGTAAGAACAATATGTCATAGTTTCTTCATGATAATATCTCTTGGTGCCATATTAAACATAGATGGAAACTTAGAAACTGATGACAAACTTACTGTTTTTTAAGAGCAACATATGAATTCAACTCTTTGATCTGCATGGTAAAGACAGCAACATTCAGAAAACATTAGACATGCAAAGAGACACAAAAATATTAGACTCTTGATAAATCAAAAGCCCACCATTGACTGCTTTTTCTCATTCAGCATTTTGTTGGTGTCTGGATCATTTCTACTCTCCATATCCTTCATTTCTCTGTCAAACTCTTTGATAAGCCTGAAAAACAGGAGGACATTATTCTGATTCTAATTCTAATTGAGTAAGTATGAAAGAGAACTGACAGAAAAGAAGTAAAATTAAAGTGTCAGCAATATTTGTCCTATTAACCTAACAGTATTGTATGGGATGTCCAGATTGTCACTCCTCTATAGACTTTTAGATCCTCAATTGTATCAAATCTTAGCAACTCGGTTCTTAGGGTTTACAATCATTGCTGTATCTACATTCTTAATATATTCATCCTATAATGTGGAACTGTGATAACAGAAATGGAGTTGACTATAGAAGAATTTGAGTTTCAGAATAAGAAATAAGTTGAAAATACATGGATAGGAAACCTGATAAAAGAAACATCAGTAAATAAAATTCTGTAGTTGGTCAAAGACTCCCAGACCCCTTAAATTATACCATCTAATTCTCACAGAAGCTAGGAAAACAAATAGTACAAACGACATCATAACAGCACTGTATAAAACATGATTTTCTTTTTCCAAGAAACAGAGGGTGAATGTTGTGTGCTAAGGTAAGTTTTGTTAAATAACTGCTTAAACAATGAAAGGAAAATATACATTTCATGATTGGTCATTCATAAAGTAAATGTTTTGCGCTAAGGTGAGTTCCATCATTTGATGCATCCTGGTTCTAGATCATCCCTAACAAAAATCAGCATAATTAACAATCGACCCAACATTGCATTTTCATTCAATATCGAATTGGGAATTGTATTCAGCCAATGGTGAACTGTTAAATACAAACTAACAACATGCATATATAAGGAGAGTTAAAGAGAAGGTGCAATTTGCAAATACCTCTTACACTCCCGCAGCTTCCCCGTAAGTTCTTCCAGCTGCCTACTCTGTCTATTGACATCCTTAATCTTCTCCAATTTCTGGAACCCATTTCTGCAACAATAACACAAACACGTTGCATTTCACTATCAATTCATACTAACCCACCAATAACTGCAAATGTCTTGTCAATTTTCTACAAAACCCATACCAGTTAACCAACTAAACCAAGAACATTGACTCTTAAAAAAAATCCAACAAATCTCTCTCCAGCTTCAAATGCCATACAATTCAATTAACGAACATGCAAAGCTTATATTTCAGCGTTCATTAATTTCATTCAATTACATTACAAAGAAAGACACTGTAAAGAAAGGAAGAATTACGATAAAGCTCGAAAAATATCGGCGATCTGTCCATTGATCTCTGCTAGCTCTTCACTGATCGACGATAAAGGATCCATCTCTGCCTATAATTCAATAATCCTCAATGCACATATAAATAAAAAAAGAATTCAAACAATCAAGCTCAAAATGAGCTCGAAAACTAATCAAATCCTATTAAATTTACTAATGCATCTCGTAGAGAATACAAATAGTACCAAAAATTCAATTGAATCTCTTCACACAAATGCCTAAGATTGCAATTGGTAACTGAATAATTTGGGTTACGAATTTTGAATTCACAAAAAAAAACAAAGAAATTCAACGATTTGAAATCCTGATCCGATCCGTACAATGTAGGTTATGGAATCGATCAAGGACCAAGATCCAAGGTTTTACAGTTTCTCTCGATCTTAAAGATGAAAAAAAAATAAACTAAATCAATTATGCAAGTATGAAAATGTCTCCTCGTTAATGTTCTGTTTTGGCGTTGTTTTTTTAGTATTTTGTTTTTGTTGGATGAATTTTTATTGTTATTGTTGTTGTTGGCTTCTTAATTCCAGTCTGCGAGTCAAATAAAAATTGTCTTTCATGTATTTGTTATTTTGAAACATGATAAAATAATATTTTTTATTTTTTAAATTTTAATATATTAAAATAATTTAAAAATATTATAAAAAATAATTTCAAGCTAAAAAAGATTCAAATATTTTTAAAAGTATGGTTGGACCGCAATATCAAACATCAAATGGAGTCTAAAAAAGATTTGTTTTTTGTTTAGAACTATGTTTAAATGCATTTTAAAAATGCATATAGCATTAAAGATATTAAATTGATATTTTTTTAATGTTTTCTAGTAATTTTAATGTATTGATCTTAAAAATAAAAATAAAATATCTGAAAAAAATTCATTTAAAAGAATTTTTAAACGAAAAATAATTTACATCATAATATCAAACATATCTTTTTATTGGGTGAAAATGTTCGGCTATGAGATTTAAAAAATATTAAGTTATAACTTGGTTCCTATAGTTTAGAAAAACTAGTTAATTAGTCTTATAGTTTAGAACACTATATAGTTAATTCACTAATTATATGCCCGTGCTTAACCGTGATAAAAAAAAATTCAATGCAGAAACAAATGTGCAAGTGTTTACAATGTGTTTTTTACTCTAAAAGAAAATTCTAAACACAAATTAAAAACCCTATACATTAATTTAATTAATAAATTGAGAATCATTTATAATAAAAAAAATGCAAAAGAAAATTCATTATGATAACTAAAAACATAATTGAAAATTTGAGAGATAAATATGTATTCAGATATATGATCTCTCAATATAGACAATGAACCTAGTTGCGTTTAATAGTTTTGCTTATTAGAATTATTTTTCATTGAATCATACAATAAAAAAAAACACAAAAAAAAAGTGAGTTGGATTAATCTTTTTTCAAATGCAAAAAAAAAATGTCAAGGCATCGTCAATGTGTTTTTTAAGAGAAATAAACTTACCAAGAATTCAAAATCTAACACATATTAAATGATATTTTTTTTAAAAAAATATTGAAACGTTAGCATATTGGATCGATTTACATAAACTTGAGTTAATCAACCAAATATCTAACTTAGGTTTTGAAATTATGATAACCTCATAAAAAATAAATTATAATAAATTAGGATATTTAATTCTCAATCAACTTCATATTGAAAAGATGAAATTGAAAGTAAAATTATTAATTTTAATAATGACAAAAAAAAAACTCAAATTAACTCGAGTTAACATATTAAACCCGAGCTATGAGTCATGCATCCCACTGGATCTAACAATTTTTTTTATTTTTTTAAATTATCTTTCATATAATTATATCTCAACCAAGTGTAGAAGACTTTTTTTTATATTAAACAACATTTTTTTTTCAAACAGACCAGGCATGTAGGCCTACCCAAGTGCCTGACCCATAAAAAAGCCTGAATTCACCGTCAGGCCCATTAAAAAGACATGGCCCGCGTGCTATATTTTTTTTTTTACAATTGTTTTCTCTCTTTAACATTTTGTTTATATTAAATGGCAGACAACACGCCATCCACCATTTAATTCAAAGGTAAAAAAAATAACGCAGCTAACACGTCATTTGTTGACCTAGTTTTCAGAAATCTTAATGTCGCCGAAAACTCAAAGCCTTAGGTTTTTTTGTCTAAAAAATTAATTTTCAATCTATTTTTTTAATCTAAAACACCTAGAAAATATTGTTGACACTTGATAAATCCATCAATGGCTTTAAACAAACAAAAATCCTGCCCAAAAATCCAAAACCCATAAACCAAAAGATTTTTTAAGTTCAAATTTACCATCTCAAACAAGATGAAAGGCAACAACACCTAAGCTAAACTCTTCAGAATGGAAGTCGTTGACACCAAAATCAACTTTTTTTTTTATGGCTGTAATTGGTGATAATCGAGTTTTTCTTCCTCCACCACCAAAATCCGGCCACCAATAACTATACACAGCAACTGTGATTTGTAGGATCAACCGAAACAGAGATCGAGTGTTTGTTGTGCTTTCTAGAAGACAGATTTGCAAGCCCTCTTTAGTTCCGGATAGAAAACAGAACATATTATTAACACAGATCGGGAGTTTGTTATTCTTCCCAAGATACAACGATGTCAACTCATTGGTTCCTGAATCAAAACAGAACAAGATAAATTATACAAAAGGAAGAAGAAGGGTATAATTATTGTAGCAGATCTAATGTTACATAAAGTTTTTAAAATAAATTCACAAGAAAATTACCTTGGAGATCATAATAATGTTAGAGTGTCTTTAACCATTTTTTGGTTATTGGAGCACCATAACAACGAAAAGGAGTTGAAGAAGGCAACAGATCTGTTAGCATATGGCCGGGATCTCCAATCAGGTATAAAAAATAGTGACTGGGTGCTGTCTGTGTGAGGTTAGAATGAGAAAGGGAAGAACAATGGCGCGAGCAGGGAATCAACTACAAAATAAGGTGAGTGTGTGAGGTTTGTGTGAGCTTGGCATGAGAGAGGGAAGCACAATGGAGAGAGTAGGGGAAGATCAATGAGAGAAGAAGACAATAGATCTGTTGACAGACTCAACTATTCCCAAAAATGGCCGGGATCTTCGATCGCTAACAAAAAAAAGAGACGGTTTGCGGTCTGTGTGAGGTTGAGAGAGGGAAGCACAGTGCAGACAGTAGGAAAGATCGATGAAAGGAGAAGACCAACCAAGGTTAATTTTGGATTTTAAAGAAAAAACAAATAAAACCATGTTTTTTGAATAGCGGCCACACTCGAAAGCAAGCGCGAGTGGCTTTTGCTACGTTTGCGGTTGGAACGCAGGTTTTTATGGGTCATAACAATTAAAATGTGTGGTTTGTAGCTTACTAAACATATCAAAATTATAGAAAATACCTAAACATGAAAACTACCACATAAACACATAAACAAGCATAGTCTAAAAAAACTTGTTAAAAAGAAAAACCCACCGCATAAACGGATCTGGGCCCAGATGGGATTTAAATTAGCAGCCCATTCGACAAGTCGAAGCTTTTATAAGGGGAATTAAAGAAACCCTAGCCAGGGGTTTCTCATTTCCAGCCGCTGCTTTCCTTCAGTCCACAAGCAGAGACCCGTCAAGGCAACCAACCACCATGGTACTCCCTCCATCTCTCCATCTCTCCATCTTTCTGTGTATGTTTCTTATGTTTTGATGGAAAACGGTTTCTAAAACTAGGTTTTTTCTTGTCTTTGCAAAGATCGTCTTAGCTATTTTATAGGTTGGTATTTGAGTACTGCAATTTGATTTGCTTGATTTAGTAAGTGATAACCTTCGTAGATATTTGGGACGATTGGATTTTGATGATCTCTTATTTTCTTCATTTTCTGAATTTAGAAGTGACATGTTACTATCATATATTAGGTTGTTGTAATAGCATCCGTGATTAAAAATTCTCTTACATAGATTATTCTTCTTTTTTGTCCTTGGGTTCGTTGGTTGTAAGAGTTGCCTATTTCGGTTGCTGCTTAGAAGAAGTTTCCGATTCAAGGACCTTGAATCTGTTAGGATTTATGCAGTTAGCACTTGATACTTCGTTTTGGATTTAGATGTTTTAAGCTGTGCATCTTTTGTTTTGATTGCAGACAAAGAGAACAAAGAAGGCAGGAATTGTTGGAAAATATGGTATGTGTCTATCAATCACCTGGGACAATCTATTACTCATACACATTGTATTGTCCATAAGTGCGATCTAGAAACTTGTTGTTTGCTACCTGTTACTGAAATCAAGAAGCTTTGACCTGTCTACAATATCATTCAGATATTAATTACTTTATGTGGCCTGGCATTGTTTTCCCACTTCATATTTGTTCCTTGATCATTTAGTTTGCCTTTGTAATGACATCTATGTAAATGGAATGATTCTATGCAGAAAAATCTGACTCTTAGTGTAGTGTCTTGTGTTTGATTCAAAGTTCAGGTGGTTCTAATGTTATATAGAATCCAGGATCTTTGACTTGGGTTTCATTTAAATTGTTTTATAAGTTAATTCCAGTTTTTGATAACTGACCAGGGTCTGACTTTGTTTCTCATTTCAATATATATGTGATTCTTAGTTGAGTTTCCTGTCTTTGATTCAAAGTTTAGGTTCTTGGATTGAAAATTAAAAGGTTTAATTTTTTTCTTGATGCAGGTACCAGGTATGGTGCCAGTCTGCGTAAGCAGATAAAAAAGATGGAGGTTAGTCAGCACAGCAAGTTTTTCTGTGAATTCTGTGGGAAGGTAAGCTGTTAGTAATTATATCATTCCTTGTTTGTTTTTACGGTGGAAAGGCGCTTTTGAAATTTTTTCTTTTTTTTCTTTAAATTAATTTTTTTGTTTTTAGATCGTTTTAATGAGCCGTTGTCAAAAATAAATTTTAAAAAATAAAAAAAATATTATTTTGATGCATTTCCAAGCGAAAAACACTTTGAAAAACAACTATCACCACAATACCCACATAGCATCTGTGTTTGTGTGTGGATCTGTGAATGTTGTCACTTCTTGCTCTGCGTTACATGATGGTAGTCTTCTAATCTTATGTGCTGCTGGCAGTACGCTGTGAAGAGGAAGGCTGTTGGAATTTGGGGATGCAAGGACTGTGGGAAAGTCAAAGCTGGTGGTGCCTACACTTTGAACACTGCCAGTGCTGTGACAGTGAGGAGCACAATTCGCAGGCTGAGGGAGCAAACTGAGAGCTAAGCTGCTGTTGAGAACCTACTCTATTGTCTTTAGGGTGTTTGTATTGTTGTTTTAGATACAGACTGGTTGGAAATGTTTTTGAGGATGTTTGATCCATTTGCGTCACGCCTACTCTGGAATAGTCATGTTTGCAGGTTAGGCATTGGGATTTATCCCGTTAAGATTTTTGCGTCAATATTATTAACTTTTTTATCCGTGGGCATTGTTTTTGACCTCATGCTTAGTTAGTGCCCGTTGGTCGTAGTTTTTCAACCTACGTTTTTCCAAGACAAACGGCACTAGGGCAGTATGAAACGCTGGTAAATTTGTGTTTTAAAAAAAGTTAATTTTTTTTTTTATATATTTTCAAATTGTTTTGATTTGATGTGATAATTTAAAAAAAATAAAAAAAATATTATTTTAATATATTTCTAATTAAAAAATACTTTTAACTATAATTATATTTCCAAACAGGAAAACCTTAGCTGCTTTACGGTTTTAATCTTAAGTTTACATGGGGGTGGCAACTGATGTCTTGAGTTCATCTGCTACTTGTGATGTATGATGTAGTTGTCCAAAACAGCAAGAACATTTTATTGCACGATTTAACGGTGTTGGAAATGTGAAATCCTTCTCGAGATAAATGAGTCGCCAATTAGTTGTAGTGGAGAACTGAAACCGTTTCGTAGTTTTGCAAATGTCTCTAGTGATTATCTGAGCAAAATCTGGATTAAAATATCATCTTCATCTCTTAAAACCCGATTTCAGCCAGGAAAAATAAAGATAAAAAGGTCATCTGGATTAAAATATCATCTTCATCTCTTAAAACCCGATTTCAGCCAGGAAAAATAAAGATAAAAAGGTCACGGCAAAAAAATTAAAAATTATGGAGAAAATGGGTGCTTCAACTTCTCGCATAAACCACTCATGATACTGCAGCATTTTTCCTTTCAGGAAATACAGATGCAACCACTTACATTTATAAGTTGCTGAAAGATTTAGGCACACCCTGTGGTAAATTGTGGCCAAACCTTCACATATACGTCTACGACACAACCTTCGAGCTCAAACCGCCTACTCAACCTATGAACATATTATCGAGGCCAATAAGTGGCTGAAATCATCTTGTTCAACCAGTCATTAGTTTATTGACTGTTGCTCCGCGCAGGGACCTAATCATAGAGGATATTAAATGATAATAAACAACATTCATTAGCCTCTTACCAACGTATATACAAGGTATCGAGGCCATCAGAGAGTGGGGGGGATCCATCTTGCTCCTCAATCAGCCATCTCTTTTGGTGGCGTAACTGCGGTTCCAAGTAGGTATCAACCACTTGTAGCATACATCTAAACGAGATTGAAATGATTCTCACGCAAAATTTGACGTAACTGCAGAAGGAACAGCAAAAATGTCTTTTCGAAGCAATTCCCCTGCTCTGGATTTTAACTAATAGCATTTGCAGGATTCTGAAGAAGCCCCAAAGTCCTTTAAGATTAAACAAAAGGAGATGGAACATCATCACTGTTATGGTGGTGCATTTGTCTTTGGACAGCCTTTACTGCTGCAACTCTTGCAGCATTGGCTGATTTGTTGGCAGATTTAACAGTTTTGTTCACTCTCTCTTCTATCCTTGCCACATCATATGCTTTCTCAGCAGATCGCCTTGCTTCCTGTATTTATCAAAGTAACAGGTAAGAAAGAGGATAGTGATTTGTTCAAAGATAGAGATAGTACATGCCACATCATATGAAACTTATTTGTTCAGTATCCAGCAGAATTCAGACAAAAGCACCAGTGTCCAAGAAGAAAATATCAGGTAGAATGAGGTCAAAAGCCACAAGGAACTAAAAATATGTGAGAGATCCTGATGCAGTTTACTTCCACTCACATAGTAGGTCCCACTTCCATGTGAGTGTGGGAGTAATACACTGGTAGTATCTAAATTCTCAAAATACGCATCTCAGGTTATGGCTCATGACTCACTGAGTGCTTGAAGCTGGAGCTACTGCACTATCCTTAGAAACATGCAAGAAGTTAAATCACACAACAAATCTTGGAAGTTACTTTCTGAAGAAATACCAAATCAATCTGCTACCTAAAGGAAGCGCCATAAAAGGAAACTAGTTAAGGTTCATCAAAAGCAAAACTTGTACACAGGGTTCCGATCTTGAAGAATTCAACGGCTTACATGTCTCGAACAAGACACAAATATACCATAACATATGAGCTGCAATCTGACCGGTCCTGTGGGATCATATTGACCACGATTTAACAGCTGTTTGTTATGGCAAATCCTATTATAACTTGCATAGATGTCAAAACTTAACATAGGTTATTGTATCTGATATTTTACTCCACATGTCAACTCAAGTTACAAACAGTAGATTGTCTAAACTGAATATTTTTTGTTAATTTGGTTCTCGATTCATCTAGAAAATCTTAACAAAACATCCTTGACCAAAAGGAAAAAGATGTGGTTACCTGGACAGCACTACGAACTTTGGGATGACTAGTAGCCTTTGGAGATCCAGGGTTGCCATTCTCTGCAGTAGAAACATCAAGAATCCCATTTTGCCAGTGACCAGATTGTGTTTCTCCATTTCTGAAAGTGTACATACCAAGCCCTTGCCTCCTTCCCTCATGCCATGCTCCTTCATACCGATGTCCATTTCCAAACTGATAGACTCCAAAACCATGCATCTTATCTGCAAAATATTCCCCAGCATACATGTCCCCGTTTCTGCATATAAAGAACAGTGAAGCCAGGTTGTTATATTTTTGAAATATAAATTAGTGATTGCACTCAAGCAATATAACAGCGGTGGCTCTATGTTCAATTGTAAGCAATTGAACAAAGTTACAGATCAAAGCATTACACTAATCACTAAATTATTTTTCATTTTGATATTTCAGCATCATTTCATGGAAAGAACTGGATTCAGGAAAAAAATGAATTTGTAACCGTGTATTGGGAATTGAATTGAATAAAATATTTATTTTTTGTTCCCTGTAAACTTTAATGTTTGAATTGAACCCCTCAATCCTAATATTTCATTGATCTGGCATGTCCTACTTTTGCAGACCTGAACAAAACAAGTTCTTTTGACCTAAATTATCCTTCAGTATATCAATGGGTTTCGAGAACAGAATCATCTAAATAGATATACACTATTATTATCTCCATACACCCACCAATACATGTCGAAAGCTAATTGCTAGTGCCTAAAGATTCTGCGTCTAAGAAAACCAAAAGCAGAAATACAACCACCCCAAACAAGACCAAAAGGAGAATTTAGAACCACTTTCAAATTCTATAACAGCAAAATAAAATAAATGGCAAAAAACTCCATTAAACAACCGACAAATCTAAAACAACACAATAGTCGAATAATATGTGCTTGCTTAAAGTTAAAATTCCACGTAAACACCTAGCATGTATGCAATTTAAATCAGCTTAATTCAATATAGACAAGTGGCAACATACCGAAGGGATTAAGGGAATAAAGCTTATAAATTCAACGTCAACTATCAAATCAAGATATCCACAGATTCAAAGATCCAAATTTACCTGAAATGGTAATGACCAAGCCCATGCTTAACACCCCACTTGAACTCCCCGACATACTTACTCCCATCCTCACAAGTATGAACACCACACCCGTGGCATTGCCCATTACACCACTCACCAGCATAAACATCACCTGTATAAAACCTATAAACCCCAATTCCATGCCTCAAACCCTGCCTATACTGCCCTCTATACCTGCTCCCTTTAGCCCATGTTTCCACTCCACAGCCATCATACTTCTCATCCACCCAATCACCCTCATATCTCCCACTCATGTAATAGTAATAAACCCCACTCCCTGAACACTTACCTTCATGAAATTCACCCTCATAAACATCACCATTACTATAAACCTGAACCCATGACCCTGAATATGGCTTGTTTTCTTTTTTTGGCTTAGACCCAATTGACCAAACCACAGGATTTGAAGCTTCTGTAGGGAAAGGTGTTGACTTGAGCTTGTTTGGAAGTGAACGAGTTACAAGTAAACGAATTGAAGGCAAGCGAGGAAGCACAAGATTGAGACATACTAAAAGGGTAATTAAGAAAGCAATACTGAAAAGCAAATTTATGATAAACAAGCGATGATGATTTGATATAAAGAAGTAAAGAGAAGGCAAAATTAAAAGAATCAAAACCCTCAAATGCACACAAAGCAAACGAGCATGGCTGAAATGGAAAAGGACTCTGTGAACTACAGTCTTGATAGATAATTGAGTAGTAAATGGGGAGGTAATAGTATTCAAAATTGTTTTTTTATGAAAACGTGATTGGTCAAGGTTGCCATGGAGAGAGGAAAGCGTAGGAGAGTGAGAGAGAGAAGAAGGTGGTGACTGAGCCATAACTGTTAGTCGCTTGTGAGGTGTTGAAATAAGGTGGTTTTTGGGTTGTTGAAGGATTATTTGACAAGGTAAGGTTTGTTCTTGTTCATGGTAGGATTGAAAGTAAGGTTGGTGGTTCAGTGGAGGTGGGTTTGGTGACGTGGGTGGTGGGATTTGGATTTGAAGAAGAGGTTGGTTTTGTGGGTTTGGTTCGGATTGCTTTTGTCTTCGTATTTGTTGTTGTTTTTCAAGTTGATGGATTGAAGGATCAAAGAGAGGTAAAGGAGGATTGAAAACTCTTCTTCCTCTGCTTCCTCTGCTTTGTTTTGTGATAAAAAGTGTTTCAGATTTCTTTTGATGCATTTATAGGTAAATGCGGTCTGAGGGAGAGAGAGAGTGTGCTGCCATTTGAGATCATATTTGTTGATTACTAATACTCCCACTGCAATGTTCAAAAACTTCAAATTCAAGACTGCACTGCCATTTCTGGTTTTGGCTGACAACTAACTGAAGAACAGGAAGTTGATGGGAGGTAGGGGAGAAACTACCTAATTTCGTTGACACTGCTCTTCATTATAGGACCCTCATCTTTTCCTCGATTTACATAAATGCCACTCTCTCTCTCTCTCTGTGCTCTCAATCTACATTTCTTTATCCAACCAAAATAATAATTAATAACATGAAATTAAAAGATTTTTTCTTTTTTATTTAGATGTTAGAGTTTTATAATTGTCAATATGATGATTTATTAAAGGTTTTATAATTTCGTTGACACTGCTCTTCATTATAGGACCCTCATCTTTTCCTCGATTTACATAAATGCCACTCTCTCTCTCTCTGCTCTCAATCTACATTTCTTTAACCAACCAAACATCTAGTAGTTTCCGAGTGATAATAATTTAGAATTAATTTTTTTTTTATTTTGGTTTCAAGGTTAAGTTATATAATTATTAATATGATGGTCTACTAGGGACTGATTGTTAATTTTAGAGTTTATAAAATTAATTGAGATAAGCATAAATTATTTGAACACTCATATTAATACAAAAAATAAATACTAATGTTATTTTCTAGAAAAAAATAAAAAGGAGAAGAAATGGTCAAAAGTCTGAAATCACCTTGTCCAAACGCAATTTGTAAAAAGATATGAGTAGTATGGTGGAGTCTGTTTTTTTAATTAAAAATATATTAAAATAATATTTATTTTTATATTATTAAACTAAAATAATTGAAAAGCATTTAAAAAACATTATTTTAAAAGTTTTTTTCAGAAAAAAACAATTTTAAAAGTATTTTATAATGGAAAAACAAATCCTTACGTAATAAACATAACATTAAACAAACATGAAAATAAAACAAATCATTTTTATTTTTTTTCTCCCCATGTGGTTTTACTTGTTTGATTTGAAAAGCTAAACTGAATTGAACATTGAAAATAACATTTCAATTACTTTATTTTTTACATTTAAAAAGGCAATTTGTTTCTTATAATTATTCAAAAACAAAAACAAAGTCTTCCCTTGTAATTTTTCATGTGACACCGTTGTTCTAAACGCCAGCATAAAAAGCAGATCGAGAGTGGCTAACTGCAAATCGTGCCTTCAATTATTCTTTAATTGGCTAATGGGAATTAATTATGCTTCTGTTTAGCTCTCTGAATGCTTCCATATGAATCTCTAGACCTTTAATCTCGGTGCTTAAATCATAGATTTCGTAGTTCATACCACTGCCAAGATTAAAAAAAAACAACAAGAAATAAACAACAAAAAAGATGAATTAATTTCACACGAAGAAATAAACACAAGCAGAAGCCATGAACACTTGAGTAACTTCAGCCGTCCATTAAGTTACGTATCTATCTGTGGATTGAATTAAACAAATCTGCTGACTCAATGCTGTGAGGTAGCCAGTATCTGTCTATTTAATGTTTTATTTCTCTATTTTATTAGTTCCAGGAGACATTGAGGCTGGAGCCTCCACATCTATGACTCTGCAATTGGGTGGCCTTGCTGTGCTCTGTTCTTATCCAACTCTGCCTCTTCTTTCCATGGCCTTGCATAGCCCCATGAATCAACACTCTCTCTCTCTCCCCAGTGTCTCAAAATCCCTTAATAGGACACAAAAATATATATCAAACCTCATGTCTTGTAGTTCTGGTCCCAAATAATTGTGTGTAGAACCAGACACATGCTGCCTAACTTACTTTTCTTTGAGTGAGATAACGAAGAAGAAAGAGGAACGTGAGAAAGGGATGGAAATGGGATCCGTCCATTGATACTTGCAATAGATAAAAAAAACACAACCTTTTACTTGGTTTCGCTTTTAAAAGGATTGTGAAGGTACACCGCCATCAGTTTCTCCCTCCATCAGTTTCTCCCTCCATCTTTAGCATTGGAGGCTCAACCTGAACAGGGAGTCCCTGAATCTGATGATACAATTTAAGTCAGATGGCAAAAAAGTCACCTCTCTTTCCACAAATTTCTATATTTCCCAACCTCCTCGCAATGCTCATCACAAGTCCACATCCTCTCCACCTTCTACCTTTATTACTTTATAAAACTCTTCTCCATTGTCTCTCATGCTACTTCTCTACCACAAGGTACACCGCCATTAAGATTTTGTGGACAAAACATGCCCGAGTTTTATGTGCAAATTGTGCAAGGCTAATAATATTTATGAGTTGAAAAAAACCCCTCGAGCTTAGTTTCACAGACTCTCTACCTCATTATTGGAACTTTCATGCTTAGCGAGTGGACTCATCATTATTCATCCATCATCATCATGGTTCAATCCATCTTTTTATGTTAACAAAAAAAGGGAAACTGAATAGCAAGGAAATAGCCAATAATTTTAGCTATTCTAAAATCCTAAAAGAATCTCATAAGAACTTTGACTTTACTTTACGGCAGATTATAATAATTTACATAAAAATGTTATTTTTACGGTATTTGAGCTGATTAATTGCATGTTTAGAATAATTGTAGTTGCTTTTTAAAATATTTTTTATTAAAAAATATATCAAAATAATATTTTATTATTATTTTTTAAAAATTATTTAAAAACGTTGACTATCCTTAATTTAATAGGTTTTGTTTTTTCAATAAAAAATTCATTCCCAAATCTTTTCTCTAATTTATTATCCTTTTTATGTTTCAAAAAATAAAAATAAAAACAAATAAATTGGAAAAGAATATGAAATTGACGGGGGAGTAAATAATCAACTATTTTAAAATATAGAGATTAAATACATATTTTTGAAATAGAAAGACTAATTAATTAATTTTTGTTAAACAATAACGATTGTATTGTAATTAACTCTTTCCTTTCCTTTTTTAGATATTTGCCCTTGCACCTTTCAACACACGGGCCTTATATAACTGGAAAAGGAAAGGATGAAAGGGGCCTGAAGATATGGATCCAATGGGCCCAGCTGAATTCCCTCATGAAAACGGACATCAGATAAATATTCTCAGCATGTAAGCCTAAGATCAATCTCATCTAACTACATAATGATGAGATTTTACAAGGTAAACTTGGCCATTTGAACAAAGAAAAGCAACAGAAGAAGTGTTAGAAATGGTTATTTCCCATTATGCACATCAGCAGTAAAATGTGCGCCTCTGAAGAATTAGATGCATATGGAGCCACTAGCCAATCCAATCAATGGGGACAAAGGGTGTGAGCCTATGGCTCGAGAGAAGCGTGATACACTCGTAACACTGCCATGCCTTGCCGAGCCCAATACTTCAATAGAATTGGCACACGGGGGATAAGGCTCATACATGAATAAACCAGAGCTTGTAGCTTGGCTTGATTAGGGAAAACAGAGAAAGTAGTTGAACATCAAATCCTCAACACCCTAAGAGGGAGAAATGCGGGGATATAGAAACTTATTCTGATTTTCTTTCTTAGCGTTCTAAATACATGCCACTGATGCAGATGCTAATCCTCCATACAAATGTCCATAGCGGATAGCTTTAGATGAGGCACCATCATGAAGCTACAGGTCTAACACCATCTTTTATTTTCTTCATCTTTCATTGTATTGTTCCTTTCCTGGTAAAATTGAACCCAGAGGTTGCCACTCATCAATCTCTGTCACTCAAACTAATGCGTTGTGGGCCACAGAAACTTCCATCTGCTCAACCAGGCGTGAAAACTACCATGATTGTCAAAAGCTTAACCATCAGCAGTAAATAGATGTAAGAAACAGAGCACAATGTATCACACAAAATCCTCTAAAATCCGAGCATAAAATCTCACTTCAAACACGAGTGGAAGATGAGCTAAAATATACATCCCGATGTTGTTAAATTTCAAGAACAAACTTTGCATACCCGCAAATAATTTTCTCTAGTGCTTGATCAATTAAGTGCTAAGAAGATATTGCAAGGCAATTTATGAAATTACTCTACCAAGAAAGAAAACTGCAAATTTGCAACACTGAAAACCGGGGGAAGGGAGGAGGGCGAGGGCATAATTGCATCGGCAGCTAAAATTGAAGATCACTACATTGACATTAGCAGACTTGCTTCGTGATACATCATCAGATGTACAAGGGTTTTTCTTTTACCCTCCGTTTTTTAGAGGGAGAGCTTTCCTTGTTAGACTTGGAGAACTCCAGCAGCCTAAGTGAATTCCAAAAGCATGTCAAAATAAAGCATGCCTTTGTGACCCAAAGAAGCTTCAACTTCCGTTATTATGGTTTGTGTATCTTGAACCCAAATACTCTAGGAACATAGCTCTGCACTACCTTTTGTGGCTTGAGATGCCCATAAGTCATCAAGAACAGGTGAGGAAATGTCGTCCCAAAATATGCTCCATCGATGTCTAAATAGAGTAAAGGAAACTTGTAAAAAAATGATGATCAAAAGACAGAGCATGTAGAGTTGGCTTTAAACATGGCAAACATGGAGAGACTGGAGCACAAAACAGTACCAGTTCACAAAAAACCATAGAACACAATAGACACCCCCCACCCACCCATCCTGACAAATATATAATACTGCCTTTCAAGAACAAATTCACCAAACATAATGACCACAAAATCACAATCTAAGACTTTAATGGATGGATATTTTTTTGTTCAACAGGGGTGGCATGTACGCCATGCTTGAGGGAGCCATGGCCTCCCACCCCAAAAACTTCAAAAAATCAATATAATCCCCATAACCAGTTTATCTTACATATTGATCCTTGTAATACTCTAATTTGACCCCTCCAAAAAATTATATTTTTTCCTTTTAAGGTCCCCATCATATCTAACTTGGCCCGCCCAACAAATTTACTCACCCTCCGCCACTGCCGAACAGGCCTTGGGCTAGAATGCGTGCACCCCTCCCCCAATCCAAATTTCCCACCACACCCCACCCTTGCCAAGATTTGAAACTAAGATATCCATGCGGAAAATCCCCAAGTCTTTACTGGCCGGGACATCCCTTTGGTGACCTCTAATTGATGGCTGGGAAAAGGCAAACGAATGAACATGAACCAATGAATGAAATGATCTAAAAAATAAATACATGCCACAACTCCTATCAAATTGAAAAGTTCATGCTAGCCTGAAAAACATATCAGTGAATCTATATGCCAAAAGAACCACTAATGTTGCCTAAAAGCATCCTGTTAACAGAACCGCATGCCAATGCCCAACAAGGTCAAATGCAGTAGGAGAAATATTAAATGTAAATAAGGATACTGCCTTGATACTTGGAACGTGGGTAGTATATATCGTCACACTTGGGGCAGCATATTTTAATATTGCTTGACCGAGGAATGTCTGATTGACCAACAGGAAGGCAAGGTTGTCCACAGCAGTGAACTCTTGGGCATCTCCCAAAGTCATAGTTCTTGTACTTGTCCAGCTGTAAAAATTGCAGAAGCGGCATTGTTGTAGCCAGTGGCCAAACATTAAAAAGAAGAAAAACATGAAAATGTCCATGTCTAGTAGAAAAACCTCACCATAGCTGCCATCCCCTTGCTGGTCAATATGTATCGAGCATGAATCAGTCCATAAAGCATCTCTGCTGCAGATTCAACCAACTCATTTTGTTCCTCTGTGAACATATCACCTATCCATCCGAATCAATTACCAGAAATAATCAAGTGGCTAAGACCACAACATATCCTCTTTTATCTATCAATACCCGGCCGCCCGGCCGGGTAATGTGAAGTGAGAGAATTAAAGAGTCTCAAAACAGTAGAGATGCAGTAATATATAGCAGCAGTGAAAAAGGAATCAGAGTAAGGACAAAAAAGCATACCATGCGAAGACTCGACATCCAAAATCAAATCAAGAGCATAGTCATAATAAGGAACTTGAGTGCTTAACCCACAGAGGTTAAAGTCATCTTGTATGTAATCATCATCCACTTCACAAAAGAATTCATTTCCTCTTAGATTACAGAACCATGAGATCCACGTCGTCTCATCTCCTTCTGACCCACTCACATCGGACTCTTCACTGTCCGTTTCAGATTCCACTGCACTCAAATATATATATAACAATTACACCACCGACATTATGAAGATCGAGATTGAGATTATTTCTAAAAATAAATGATTACCATCGGAGGCGTTGTTGTCTTTAGAGAGGAGATGGTCAGTATTGTTGTAATCAGGTGGTTGTTGCTTGTTCATGAAAAGAAACAAATCCTTGCCGTTGGTGGGTCTGGAACTGGACGGTGTGGATCTGTCGAGATGCTTATCGAGGACATCGCTAATCCGATGCTTTCGATGATCCACCTCCGCCTTGGACCCGCCAATCCCTCGCTCTCTGTACATCACGATTATTTTCTTTTGATTGGCCGGACGGGGCGGGGCGATGGATAAAGCGATCGATCTTCAGTTCAGTAGTGGGAGAGATACCAGCGATGCGATGCGTTTATTGAAATTACTTATATGTCCCTTGACGTCCAAAATATCCAACAGAACAGAGCTTTCTTTCGACGCAAAGTGTCTCTTCCTCTCTCTGTATGTCTTATTTAAGCTTCCTTTTTTTTTAGAGACATTGAATAGAAGTGGGGGCTGCACACACCATACCACTGCAAAATACTGGTGAACGTTTGCGTAGCTGCGGACTTCCACCCACAACTGCTTTGTTTACGTGGGTGCTTATATTTTTAATTTTTAATTTTATTTTTTTAAAAAAAATACTAAATTAATTTTTTTAAGATATTTTTATATTGTTTATTATTATTATTATTAATTGAAAATCATTTTTCACTGTATTTTAATAAAATAAAAAAATATTACTTTAATAATTTTCAATTAAAAAATATTTTACATTACATTATCAAATAATCACTACCTTAAAATATTGTTTTTTAAGCTCATGGGGCTTTTTGTGAGGTATAAATGATAACAAAAAAAACAATACAAATTAACAAAAACCTAAAGGATATTGGAAAAATATTGTAGATATGGGTGCTTTAGTGTGGATGGAAACTGAAATGATGTTTTTTCTGTATTTTCATAGGTCTACTGGATATTATAAAGTATAATTACTTAATTGCTCTTAAAAATAAAAAATTATTTAACTTGGTTTTAGGAGTTTTTTCAAAATTTTACTTTGTACAACACACTAAAATGACTCTAAGGTCTTTAAAATTAAAATTTCATAATCTTGTCTCAAGGAACTTATCTGTACTTTTTTTTTGTTTTTTTTATTATCATATAGTCTTAAGAGTAATTGATATTTTAATAAATATACAAAAAAAATTTGTTGGTGCTAGAGTTGCATGCACCGATGAGATTTTTGATAGGTATTTTTAGGTCAAAATAAGTGAAAATATTAATTTTTCTAGGTATAAATCATAGGCTTGATTTTTCGGTCATCATAGTAGTTGCTAGCTTATGGGTAAAGGCATATGATACAACATTTATTTTTATTTTTTTTTCAAAAAAATAGTTGTTTGTCCCTTGAACAAGAAAACAAAGAAGGCTTAGGTACGCTAGGCCACCTAGACTAGGCCCGCACACCTGAACTTTTTATTTTTGTTCTTCAATTTTTTTTGCTTCTAATTTCATCATTGAACTTTTTTTTTTATCATATAATCAAGTAAAATATAGTTTAAAAAAGTTATTAAATCTAGTGGAGTTCATGACTTAAGTCACAAGTTTAGTGGTTAAACTGCGAAACCCAAGTTGATCAAATATGTTGTCATCTTAATATGTTTTTAAAACAAGATACCATCTTGATTTGTTTTTAAAAGAATTCAAATTATTTTGAATTGCTCTTCATAATATGTTTTAGTTTGTTTTTTGTATGAATATTTTTTTTCTAACCTTTTGTTTTATATGATTTTCATGGTCACATAACTCGAGTTACAGGTTTGTCAAAAATGTTATTATCGGCTGTCCAAGTTTCCCTTATGCCCTTCATTTATTTTTCTTGCATCCAGAAAAAAAAATTAATTCAACCCTCATCATAGCACAAACAATAATATACATTATACAAGAATATCATTTTTTAGTGCAGCAGAAAACTCTTGTTAGGAGAACACCATTCAAGGAACAATGTCATTTTTTTAAATTTTTTTTGTCTTTAATTTTTTTTTTTCAATTTCATCCTCACAAATTATGTTTGCATTGTTTTATGTATTAGAATTTGCTTCTCTTTACATAGTACATACCCTCCCGTGCTCAAAATGCAATAGCAAATTATATAAATGAATTAAAGGTTAATTTCATGAAATAGAATTTAAGCACATAGTTAAAAAAACTTGAAAGAACAAGGACAGAAAAAAAAAAAAAGCAAAACCTTTTTCATTTTCATGTGAAAAACTTTATTTTGGTCCCTAAAGTTTAAATTTACACATTATGTGGTCCTTGTTGTCTTAAGATTTTATATTATGATCTATAAATTGATTTTTATTTTAGTATGTAAAAGCTAATAAAGAAGAGTAAGTCGTCAAATTCTAGCCACCAATAATAACGATTGTGGTGTCTATGCGATGTCAAAAGATTAAACTGCCATGAATGAACTTTAGTCTTTTGTCTTTTTGTTTTTGTTTTTTTTCAAAATGAAGCATATGCAGGGCAACTAATTATAGATGCTACTAATTATTCATGTTCACTATAAAATTTATTGTGGTATTTTTGTAAGTACACTTCAAATATTTTTTTATTTAAAAAATATTAATTTAATAATTTTTTCAACAGAAAAAACACTTTTAACCATATTAACGAACACACACTTGAAACTATGTATGAACTGGTGCAATATTACTTCTCGACAAAATTGTGTAATCACTCAAAAATAGACGAAAGAGGTTAAATTAGTATATATCAAATCTAAATAGCTGTCTGCAGTAAATATTGTTTTTCATTTTGATTAGGATCTTATTACTTTTAATATTATTTAGAGTTTGTTTATTTTTGTGTTTTAAATGTATTTTAAAAAAATATAAATTTTTTTGTTTTTGTTTAATTATTTTTATTTTTAAATCGTTTTAATGTGTTAATATAAAAACTAAATTTTAAAAATAAAAAAATAATATTTTAATATATTTTTAAATAAATAATATTTTTATAAACAATCGCTACTATTATACAAAATAAAATATTAAAATATTTATCCTCGTAGTAGACTAGTAGTTATTAACGAACTCTTGACTTTTTTTCTCTCCCTAAAATACAGTTAAATTAATTATAGCATAAGCAGTCAAGACTCAAAACACTCCTTGTAGCACTAGTTGTCTGCTAAAAACAAGATAGTTTTTTTTTGCAGCTTTAGTGTTGTCAAACAAATAGCTCCTGTATTATATTGTATTGTCTCGTTCTTATTCCCCCCCCCCCCCCCCCCCTCTATACCTCCATTATCATAGTAGTAACAGCACAGACCGAGATCGCAGCAAAGAATATATTGACGTTTTCGTTGCATATATTTCTGGATCTTTCCTGTCTTTACTCGCCTTGGTTTTCTGCTGCACTGTGTTTTCAGGGATTATGTTCTTCCATCTCCGGTTGCAACTATATCAGGTATTTACTTGGCTAATAAAATATGGTAGTACTTATAACTTGGACTATATATATATATATATATATAGGAACTAGTTATAACTTGGCTAATAAAATATGGTAGTTACTTACCTGATGAATTTGAATGCAGATGGTAAAAAACAACATGGTTTAATCTCTCACGTGAATGATGAGAAGCTTGATCGTATCGCGCGAGTGCTCAAAGCCTGTTGAGCCAGTAATGATTTCGACTCCATTGCCGAAGAGAAGTGGCCACAAAAGACCAAACAATGGCATAGATAAGAACAAAAAGCCAGCGAAGAAACCCGAAAGGAAGAAGCATAGAGCCAAAGTTGCTGTTGAAGGTAAACCGAAAAGAACTCCGAAAAAGATGACAAAACTTTCAACTCCAAACGAGAAGAGGAAGTGTGTTAAAAAAGTTACAACACCGAAAAGGAAGTATGTTAAAAAAGCTCTTCCTATCGGAAGAAGCCAAGAGAGTTCAGTGACAGAGGATCATAAAGAAGTTGCTGAAATACCCAAGACGGAAAATCTGGCAGTTGATGACAAAAGGATGGCTATGGTTAGTAATGTCAACCGTGACTTGAAAGATGACAACAAGATGCGGCTATGGTTAGTAATGTCAACCATGAGTTGAAAGATGACAATAGATTGGGATTAGATTCAACTATGCAAGCTGGCATGGATAACAAAAGCGGAGCAATGGTTTTGTTAAATGGTTTTGACTTGGGGTTCGATTCAAATCAGAATGAACTAAGATGGAATGTTCGTGCATTGAGGTCTGTGGGAGAGTATTGGCCGAAAACTGGTTGTCATCAATACAATTCTTTACTGGCATATAAAAGGATATTTAAAGTAGACTCCTGTCTCAGTAATAGCAGAAGGGTTGTGCCTAGTGTTCCTAAAAGATGCATGAAAAAAAGGATGAAGAGGAGGCGGAAACTGAACATGTTCAGTACTTTAGGGTTGTCCGATCACTTTAGGGGCCATGTAAGAAAGAAAAGATCTGAGATGTTTACTCGAAGAGTCGATTTCACTTCTCTCATTGCAGGATTCGCAGAGATAGATGAGGTTTTAGTGACAGCTCCTCGGGATCATATAGCTGTTCTTGAAGAACAAGAGCTTCAAATAACAGACAAAGTAAAGGGAGAAAACCTCGAAAGTCTAACAGAGGACTGCATTGAGGTTGGGCTTTCTCTTGAACAAGCTCTAAACAGTGAAGTTAATGGAGTCCAAAGCACAAAGCTTCCCTGAGATGGCACCCTATGCTGCAAACCAAAGTTTCAGGATAGTAAAAGCAAACAACGGGAGTAAAAAATGATGAATCAAATCACTGACGAATCAATAAAAGGTACGTTTTCTTCCCTCTCCTCAAATCTTTAGCGTGATGCTAGTGTAAATTGTTTATTTATTTTTTAAGCATGCATTTTAACCGTTCATAGAAGTTTTAGAATTCTGTGCAAGTAAAAATCTGTCATCGATAAGAATCGAAGCTTATTGACATATCAAAGCAATTTTCCTCTAAAGAGGAAACTAGCAAATAGCGTGCTGAAAGCGTGGAGAATGCTAAGAATTTCTATTTATGAGATGGAAAAGGATGCTAACAAGAGAAACAAGAGTCAAGACATAATAAAAGTAATGTTTTGTGGGATCTAAACTAAAACTAGAGCATATAGACTGTCAGTTGATAGTTTTGTATAGTAATTAATCTTATGACCTTTCTTCATAATTATCAATAGTAGTGGTTGAACTCTTGTTAGTTAATGAAAATATACAACATCTTACTTGTTGTGTGTGGTCCCGCACCATGTGATGGGGGGACCACCACATTAATTAAGGAGGCAGCTGGCTGCCTCTTTGATTTAAAATGAAACTGCCACTGTAGAGGCAGTAGCGAAGAACAAGAGAGCAGAGAAAAACCAAGAGAAAGAAAGAAGAGGAGGCAGCAGAGCAATCTGTCTTCTTTCTTCGATTTCCAGTTCGTTCACCGTTGGATCGGGCTGAGATTTGGACAGCAGCTTCTAGACACGTTACTCTTCATTCTGAACGGTTGGATTGAAGATTGGTGGTGTGGAAGCTGGTCGTTTTGACAGAAAACGGGGCTGTCAGTGTTGTGAGCTTTTCTCTAACATTACTCTCTTTAATCTTGTTGTAATCCGAGAATAAGTTGTTCTTGATGATATATTTGTTGTAGCCCTTAGTTGAATCTGAGGAAGAACAATTGTGAACCCATTATTTGTGATAGTGGAAGTTTTTAGGTGGACTCCGGTCCCGTGGTTTTTCCCGCATCGGGTTTTCCACGTAAAAATCTTGGTGTTGATTTGTGTGATTGTTGCATTATATTTGTTCATTGTTTGATTCTGTTTTTACTGCACAAAGAGGGAAAAAGGATTGGGACTTGTGAATTGTGAATTGTATTCCGCTGTATTGATCCGGTTAGTTGTCCCTAGTTTTCCCAACAAAGTGGTATCAGAGCATTTGGTTGTGTAGATTGAATTCTTGTGCAGTTAAAATGGAAAAGGAAGATTCGGGCATGATAAAGCTCACTTCCTCAAATTATTTTTTATGGAAAACAATGATGGAGGATCACTTATATTGCAATGATTTGGCTTTGCCGATTGAATGTAAAGGAATAAAGCCTGATGATATGGATGATGCAAAATGGAATGGACTAAATAGAAAGGCTACCGCTAATGTTAGAAAATGGGTATCTTCTAAGTCCATTAATCATATTTCTCAAGAACATGACTGCTATACAGTGTGGAAGCTTTTAGAAGAAACCTTTGCCAAGGAGAGTGCACAAAACAAGGTTTTTGTAATTAGAGACCTTGTGAATTTGAAGTATAGAGATGGTGAAGATGCTTCGGTGCATATAAATGTATTCCAAGGGTTCTTGAATCAGCTGTCATTGATGAACCTTGAGTTAGCCGATGAAATGCAAGCATTAATCCTATTGAGTTCATTGCCGGATAGTTGGGAGACTTTGGTAGTGTCACTTAGCAATTCTACTCCGAATGGAAAGCTCACTTTGAAAACAGTGAAGGATTGTATCCTCAATGAAGAGAAGAGGAGGAAAGGGACAAGCACTTCCGAGTCTCATGCACTTGTTACAGAAAGTCGAGGGAGAAGTCAAAGCAGGTTCTCTCACGGCAAGCAAGATGGAGAATCCAGCAATAGAAAAGGCAAATGGAAGCCAAGAGGAAGATCTCAGTCAAGGAAGGGTTTTAAATGTTATTATTGTGACAAGCCTGGGCATATGCAAAAGGATTGCAGAAAGTATAAAAGAGATAAAAAGGGTAGAGATGAAGACAAGAATGAAGAGAATGGTACAGCTGCAGTTGTATCTGATGGTGATGTTGCCATTGTGTGTGATGATGGCTGTGTTAATCTTGCATGTCAAGATACCACCTGGGTTGCAGATTCAGCAGCTTCTTACCATGTTACACCCCGACGTGATTTTTACACATCCTACACAGCTGGTGACTTTGGTCAAGTTAGGATGGGAAATCAAGGGATGGCTAGTGTTGTGGGCATTGGAGATATTTGGTTGGAAACCAATACTGGGTGCAAGTTGCTACTCAAAGATGTTAGGCATGTGCCTGATATGCGCCTACATTTAATCTCTACAGGTACTCTTGATGAAGAAGGCTATCACAGTTACTTTGGAGATGGTAAATGGAAGCTCTCCAGAAATTCCCTAATTGTTGCTAAAGGGAAGAAGATGGGTCTCTACATGTCACAAGCCAAGGTGATCAAAGGGGAGGTGAATGCAATTGAAGATTGCTCTACTGATTTATGGCATAAGCGGCTTGGACATTTGAGTGAGAAAGGCCTTGGCATCCTTGCCAAGAAGAACTACCTTCCTTTAAAAGGTATGAACTTGAACACATGTACTCATTGTTTAGTTGGTAAACAACATAGAGTTGCATTTCAAAGATCACCTTCACATAGAAGGTCACATGTTCTTGATTTAGTTCATACTGATGTTTGCTCTATGATTGATAAGTCTCTTGGAGGTGCATTGTACTTTGTTAGTTTTATTGATGATCACTCCAGGAAGATTTGGGCCACTTGTTTGAAATCCAAAGATCAGGTGCTTGATGTCTTTAAGGATTTACATGCCAGAGTTGAAAGAAAAACTGGTAGAAAGCTGAAATGTGTTCGAGCAGACAATGGTGGTGAATACAGAGGTCCTTTTGAGAAGTACTGCAGGGAACAGGGTATCAAGTTGGAGAAGACAGTTCCTAAGACTCCACAGCAGAATGGAGTGGCTGAGAGAATGAACAGAACCATTGTTGAAAGAATTAGATGTATGCTCTCTCATGCAAAGCTGCCTAAGTCCTTTTGGGGTGAGGCAATGAAGACTGCAGTTGCCATGATCAACCTTTCTCCATCAGTTCCTCTTGAGTTTGATGTTCCAGATAGAGTTTGGAAAGGAAAGGATGTTTCTTATGCACACTTGAGAGTGTTTGGATGCAGAGCATTTGTACATGTTCCAAGGGATGAAAGGTCCAAGCTTGACAGCAAGACAAAGCAGTGTATTTTCTTGGGATCTGAAGATGATGAGTTTGGCTATAGGTTGTGGGATCCAAAGGAGAAGAAAATTGTGAGAAGCAGAGATGTTATCTTCTTTGAAGATCAAACCATTGAAGACTTTGAACTGAAGGAGAAAACAGAGTCTACAACTTTTATTCCATCTAATTCAAATCCAAGACCTACTCCACAGTTACCTTTGATGCCTGCTAATCATGGGGGAGATTTGCAAAATGATGATAATGGTGGTTTTCTTAATGAGCCATTAGTTGGTGATCCTGAATCAGCTAATGATGATATTGATGTTATTCCTGAACAGGTTATGCAGGAAGCTCCAGATGAGCCACAATTGAGGAGGTCAACTAGACCTCGCCAACCTTCCACCAAATACTCTCCTCATGAGTATGTGCTAGTTACTGATGGGGGAGAGCCAGAATGCTTTGATGAAGCTATGTCACATGAGAAGAAAAGTGAGTGGTTGCAAGCAATGCAAGAAGAGATGAAATCCTTGCATGAAAACCAAACTTTTGAGTTAGTGAAGCTTCCTAAAGGTAAGAGAGCACTCAAGAACAAATGGGTGTTCAGGCTGAAAATTGATGAACATTGCTCACAACCAAGGTACAAGGCAAGATTGGTTGTGAAAGGCTTCGGTCAGAAGAAGGGTATTGATTTTGAAGAAATCTTTTCACCAGTGGTCAAGATGTCTTCAATCCGAGTTGTGCTTGGCTTAGCTGCTAGTTTGAATCTTGAAGTTGAGCAACTTGATGTGAAAACTGCCTTTCTCCATGGTGATTTAGATGAAGAGATCTACATGGAACAGCCTGAAGGGTTTGAAGCAAAAGGTAAAGAGCAGTTAGTTTGCAAGTTGAAAAAGAGTCTATATGGGTTAAAGCAAGCTCCAAGGCAGTGGTATAAGAAGTTTGATTCTTTCATGGTGGATCATGGTTATGACAGGACCACTTCTGATCATTGTGTATTTATGAAAAGGTTTCCAGATGGAAACTTTATTATTCTCTTGTTGTATGTGGATGATATGTTGATTGTTGGCCATGATGCTAAGAAGATTCAGATTTTGAAGGAAGAGTTAAGCAAGTCTTTTGCAATGAAAGACTTAGGACCGGCAAAACAGATTCTTGGCATGAAGATCACACGTGACAGGAAGAAGGAGAAACTTTGGCTATCTCAGGAGAGATATGTTCAAAAGGTACTTGAGAGATTCAACATGAGCAACTCCAAACCGGTTTGTTCTCCACTTGCAAGCCACTTTAAACTAAGTTCTAAGCAGTGTCCTTCAAGTGATGAAGAAAGAGATGAGATGAAAAAGGTTCCTTATGCATCCGCAGTTGGTAGCTTGATGTATGCCATGGTTTGCACAAGGCCGGATATAGCTCATGCAGTTGGTGTGGTCAGTCGGTTCCTCTCCAATCCTGGTAAAGAACACTGGTCAGCAGTGAAATGGATACTCAGGTATCTCAAAGGTACTTCTAGTTTCAGCTTATGTTTTGGTAATGATAAACCTGTGTTGGATGGATACACAGATGCAGATATGGCTGGTGATGTTGATTCTAGAAAGTCCACATCAGGATACTTGATGAAGTTTGCAGGGGGAGCAGTCTCATGGCAATCAAGGTTGCAAAAATGTGTGGCATTATCCACTACAGAGGCTGAATATATTGCTCTTACTGAAGGGGGCAAAGAGTTGTTATGGATGAAGAAGTTCTTACATGAACTTGGCCTAGTTCAAGAGAACTTTGTGTTGCACTGTGACAGTCAAAGTGCAATCCATCTCAGTAAGCATCCTACTTTTCACTCTCGATCAAAGCACATTGAGGTTAGATATCAATGGATTCGAGATGCTATGGAGATGAAGTCATTTGTTGTTGAGAAGATCTATACCGATAACAACGTGTCAGACATGATGACCAAACCTCTACCGAGAGAGAAGTTTGAGTTTTGCAGAAGGGAGGCAGGCTTGTCAGAGCCTCCTAAATTGAAGCTTACATGTTGATCGCCAGTATGGCGAATTCCTCACATGGTGCGTGAGGGGGAGATTTGTTGTGTGTGGTCCCGCACCATGTGATGGGGGGACCACCACATTAATTAAGGAGGCAGCTGGCTGCCTCTTTGATTTAAAATGAAACTGCCACTGTAGAGGCAGTAGCGAAGAACAAGAGAGCAGAGAAAAACCAAGAGAAAGAAAGAAGAGGAGGCAGCAGAGCAATCTGTCTTCTTTCTTCGATTTCCAGTTCGTTCACCGTTGGATCGGGCTGAGATTTGGACAGCAGCTTCTAGACACGTTACTCTTCATTCTGAACGGTTGGATTGAAGATTGGTGGTGTGGAAGCTGGTCGTTTTGACAGAAAACGGGGCTGTCAGTGTTGTGAGCTTTTCTCTAACATTACTCTCTTTAATCTTGTTGTAATCCGAGAATAAGTTGTTCTTGATGATATATTTGTTGTAGCCCTTAGTTGAATCTGAGGAAGAACAATTGTGAACCCATTATTTGTGATAGTGGAAGTTTTTAGGTGGACTCCGGTCCCGTGGTTTTTCCCGCATCGGGTTTTCCACGTAAAAATCTTGGTGTTGATTTGTGTGATTGTTGCATTATATTTGTTCATTGTTTGATTCTGTTTTTACTGCACAAAGAGGGAAAAAGGATTGGGACTTGTGAATTGTGAATTGTATTCCGCTGTATTGATCCGGTTAGTTGTCCCTAGTTTTCCCAACATTACTTTTATTACTGACCTAATATAATTCCATGAAGCTGCTCTAGGAATCAGAAGCAGGTGATGAAATTCCAAGCCATGGAACTTAATATTTCTTTCTCGGTAACTAGTACTTGTGCATTTCACTTGTAAAATCTCTAAATTTCCCAGTGATTAAAATTTCTTCCGAGAATATGTATAGAGCACATTCTTGTGGGTTATTTAATGGAGCCTTTTATCGAAGTGTTTCTGTTTTCTTCTGTTCCACTTGTGTGAATGAACAAAATATATAAATGCAGTACATAATTTTACACTATGGCTTCCCGGAGCTCTTTTGCTGCGAATTCTATTATTTAACGATATCTTCTAAATATTTTTCAGCTGGACCAAATTTTCAAAGAAGAAAGTGGTGTTTTTCTTAAGACAGTTAATCGTGCTGTAATGAATAAACTTGGTGATCGACTACAGAAATTAAGCACCAAACGACACTGGCTGGCTGGGTCCTGGCAGACGGAAAAGCAATCCAGAACATATGGTCGATGGAACAACATGCAGAAAGACCAGTGAGATACATGCTGTAGTTCCCTATCAGGGCCGTGGCAGAGCAGAACATGAAGTTGATCTGGATCCAGAGTCATTGAGAATGTGGAATCAACTGGTGAAAATATATAGTGGAGTGGATAAAGAAAAAGAAGACGGGGAAAGGGAGCAATGGTGGCGAAGAGAACTATTAACTTTCCAAGGACGAATAGATTTATTTATTTCTCTGTTGCATCAGGTTCTAGGTACTTTCATACTAGCTACCATTACTTTACATCATTCAAAATTTGGATGGCTAAGTTTAGAATTGTCTGAGGCTTTTTTCTTTTTTGGAAAAATCAGTCTTCGAAAAGATGATACCTTATACCATACGTTTACTTTCCAAGTTTTTCTAGCGAGTCATCCTTTTATTTATTTGGTGAATTGAAAAGTTCTTCATCAAATCTTAATATTCGTTGCCTTCTTAGTAGGTATATGACTATAATCTATTGAATTTGGAAGCTGATCCCTGATAAATGAATCCTGAATTTGATGAACAATCTGAGAATGCGCCGACATCTGTCCACTTGACAATATTTTAAATCTTCCGTCCTGTTGTTCATTCATGTCGTTTACCGTAAACATCTAGAAGCTAAGCTAATAAATCAATGCTGTTTTTGCAATTTCTAAGAGCAAAAATCGGAAAGAACTTTCAACTGATTAGTCATAGCTTATGTTGCTGTATTAAATTTAGACAGAGACATTTAACTGTACGATTGAAGGACACATTGCATGCTTCTCGGGTGATAGGAGGTTCAAACTGTTGAAGATTCAAGATATTCCAGCCTTAATAAATATCCTGTATATATATATTTCTTCATTTACTGTTTGTTAATAATACTAGCGTAAAAATAGGAATTGTTTCCGTAAAGTTAAGGGATAGATTAGTCAGTAACATTCTACCTCTACTGCTATATAAAGAGGAAGTATTGTAACGTTTAGAAAATAGATTATATTCAGTGAATAAGAAAACAATATTGAATATTGAATTTATCATGGTATCAGAGCCAGGTTTCTCTTAAAACACTACTGAATTGCTTCTCTCTTTCTTCTACGTAAAACACTACTCTGTATTATTCATCCGCTTAAAAAAAAAAAAACCTTCATCTTCTTGATCTTCTTAAATACAACTGACCTTCATCTTCTTGATAATCTGACTTATTCCTGCAAGTTGTTTCTTTTTTGATACACTCGTCTGTCTTCAAGAACCAGCTTTCTTGAAACCATATTCTTGATACTAATTCCATAGCCTCTCTCTGTTTCACGTCAGGTTCACCACATCCTCTGATTTTTTTTTAGTCTTGCTCACTTTCTTGAAACCTTGCATCATGATGAATAACCAAACAGAAGCCACCCCCATTATTCATGTTCAAACCGAAAACACAGGATTCACAACCAGTGTTATTCTTACTGAAGTTAACTATGATGTATGGTCACAGATTATGGAAATGCAAATTGCAGGAAGAGAGAAACTTGATTATATTATGGGCAAAACACAACCCCCCTAAGATTCAGATGCATCTTATGCAAAATGGTATGCCGAAAATCAAAAGGTTAAGGGATGGTTGTTAACCTCTATGTCACCAGACATAATGAAGAGATATATCCGATTACGCACTGCACGAGAGATCTGGAATGCTTTGTCCAAAGCATTTTATGATGGAGCAGATGAAACACAACTGTTCTCATTAAATCAGAAAGCCTTCTCCTTGAAACAGATGGGACGCCCGTTGTCAATATACTATGGTGATCTTGTGGAAATTTTCCAAGAACTTGATCATCGTGATAGAACTATAATGAAAGATCCTGAAGATGTCATTACCTATAGAAAATCTGTTGAAAGATTACGGGTACATATCTTCTTGAATGGATTGGATGCTGAATTTGAGCAAATACAAGGAGAGATTCTTAGAAAAGATCCAATATTGGATCTTGAAGAAGCCTATGCATACGTACGTCGTGATGCTGTTCGCATAATTACTCTGAACAATGAAACCAATCTTGGTGAATCATCTGCGATGATGGCACGACGAGCCAAGCCTAGAACATACCGATCAACCAATACAGGACCTATCAATCGGGTAGCAGGACCTCAGAATAACAGCTACGAGATTGGAAAAGCCAAAACAGAATACGTTTGCACTCATTGTGGTGAGACTGGTCACACAAAGTTAAAATGCTATGAATTAATTGGATATCCAGAATGGTGGGATCCTGCCAAAGCACCACGAAAACGGAATCAAAGATCAAACACTCATGCCTTAGCAGCTGCTGCAGAACACACCACCTCATGCACACCTCTGAACAACTCAGCCTTGGTCACAACATCTGGTACAGTAGCAGAACTCACCATTGCACCTAAGGACGATTCAACATTGATCACAACATCTGGTAAGGT
This sequence comes from Populus trichocarpa, assembly GCF_000002775.5. Taxonomy (NCBI): domain Eukaryota; kingdom Viridiplantae; phylum Streptophyta; class Magnoliopsida; order Malpighiales; family Salicaceae; genus Populus; species Populus trichocarpa. Next base: position 11,111,232 of record NC_037287.2, on the reverse strand, counting down.
CCTTCATACTTCCTCTGTTAGAAATAGTAATGAATGGATAATTGATTCTGGAGCTACTGACCACATGACCTTTGAAAATCTATGTCTTCAATCTTTAAAACCTTCTGAACAGCATATTATATCCACAGCAAATGGTACACCTTCACATGTTGTTGGGGAAGGTTCTGTCACCCTCACTAAACAATTAAACTTGGATTCTGTATTAGTTGTTCCAACTCTTAATCACAACCTACTATCTGTGGCTCAAATAACTCGTACCCTGCAATGTATTGTGATTTTTTGGCCTAACCTTTGTGTTTTTAAGGACATTCAAACTCAGAAGACAATTGGCTATGGTACTAGGCGGGGGAAGCTTTATTATCTAGAATTAACACCAGCAAGCTCTCATCAATTGGCTCAAGCATTCTCAGCCAATAAATCTGCAGACTCTGAGGTTTGGTTGTGGCATAAACGCCTAGGACACTCATCTTTTGGATACTTAAAGAAGTTGTTGCCAAAACTCTTTATTAAACTGTCTAACTCAGACTTTAAATGTGAAGTGTGTGAATTGGCTAAAAGCCATCGTGTGCCATTTCAGATAAGCATAAATAAAAGTCCAACACCTTTTATGGTCATCCATTCGGATGTTTGGGGTCCAGCAAAGAACCTATCTCTTAGTGATAAACGGTGGTTTATATCCTTCATTGATGATCACACCCGTGTGACTTGGATTTGTTTAATGAAATCCAAAAGCGAAGTTGGCTTATTATTCAAACAATTTCACAAAATGATAGCCACACAATATAACTCTAATATACAGGTTCTGCGTAGTGACAATGGTGGAGAATTTATCAGCCAAGAACTGAAACAATATCTAGTTGACCATGGGATTACTCATCAAACTACCTGTCCTTACACCCCTCAGCAAAATGGGGTGGCAGAGCGCAAGAACCGCCAGCTTCTTGAAGTTGTTCGGGCTTCCTTGTTTGGAGCTCATATGCCAACTAGATACTGGGGGGAAGCCATTACAGCAGCAGCATACCTCATCAACAGACTACCCTCAAGTACCCTACAGTTTCAGACTCCATTAAATGTGCTTCACGATGCCATAAAATCACCTACTATGTCGAATCTACCACCAAAAGTTTTTGGATGTACAGCATTTGTTCATCTCCACAAGCCATTAAGAAACAAGCTGGAACCTCGGGCAATCAAATGTGTCTTTGTTGGTTATGCCCAACACCAAAAAGGTTACCGGTGTTACCATCCTCCAACCCATAAACTATATGTTACTCTTGATGTCGTATTTCATGAAGATAAAATGTATTACTCCACTTCTGAAAGGATCAATGACGAGGACAACCAAGGTAACTTGCAGGCTCCCAAAGACAACATGTATCACTTGGATGCTATAAGTGGAAAATATTACACCGAGGTTCAGTCACAAGAGATGATACAACTGGAGCCGCAACCATATACTGAAGACCAGACAGAAGTAGTAAGGCAATCAGAATCTGAGTCATCAGCTTTCCCCATGCAAAATGAGCCAACAGAACAAGTGACTTCTGAGTTTGAATCTATGCCCGAACCTCAGGTAAGTTCTGAAACTCAACTTAAAATTCTACCGCATAGAACTACACGAGGAAAACCTAGAAATGACTATGAACCACTCTTCACTTCTAAACCACATTACCCTATAAATAATTTTGTATCCTATCATAGGCTGTCAAAGGAAAATAAAACTTTTATGAAACAATTATCTGCTATATCTATCCCTAATAGTGTGCAGGAAGCTTTGAAAGATCCTAAATGGAAAGAAGCTATGAATGAAGAAATGAGGTCTCTTCAAAAAAATTCAACATGGGAAGTGGTTGACTTACCCATAGGAAAAGTACCGGTTGGATGCAGGTGGGTGTTTACCATTAAACATAAAATGGATGGTACCATTGAAAGATTTAAAGCAAGGTTGGTTGCCAAAGGATACACTCAAACTTACGGGATTGATTATACAGAAACTTTTGCACCAGTGGCTAAAATCAATACTGTACGGATCCTAATATCTCTAACTGTGAACCTTGACTGGCCCCTATACCAATTTGATGTAAAAAATGCATTCTTGCACGGGGATCTCCAAGAAGAAGTATATATGGAATTACCTCCTGGATGTATGTTGCAAACCCAAGGAAGCACACAGGTATGCAGACTAAGGAAATCCCTATATGGGTTGAAGCAATCTCCTAGAGCATGGTTTGGAAGGTTCACCAAATTTATGAAATCTATTGGATACAAACAAAGCAACTCAGATCATACCCTTTTCTTAAAAGGAAATAAAAAGGCAATCACAGCTCTCATTGTATACGTTGATGATATGATAGTTACTGGAAATGATCATGAGGAAAAAGAAGCATTACAAATTCACCTTGCTCAGGAATTCGAAATGAAGTCTCTTGGCCATTTAAAATACTTCCTTGGAATTGAAGTATCAAGATCGAAAGAAGGAATATTTCTGTCTCAACGAAAGTATGCCATGGATTTATTGAAAGAAACAGGTATGACAGCATGTAGCCCAGTCAGTACTCCTATAGAAGAAAATCTGAAACTAAGTATACATCCACAACAAATTCATACAAATAAAGAGAGATATCAGAGACTGGTGGGGAGATTAATGTATCTCGCACATACCAGACCTGACTTGGCGTACGTTTTAAGTGTGATCAGTCAATTCATGCACTCCCCAAGCGAAGAACACATGAAGGTTGTTACTCGGGTCTTGAGGTACCTGAAATCATCTCCAGGAAAAGGAATTCTGTTTAAGAAAGGAGAAAACTTAAAAATTGAAGGGTACACCGATGCTGACTGGGCTGGGTCAATAGAGGATCGACGATCTACATCCGGATATTTTACTTTCGTGGGGGGAAATTTGGTCACTTGGCGAAGTAAGAAACAAGAAGTAGTGGCTAGATCATCAGCCGAAGCCGAATACAGGGGGATGGCCAAAGCAATTTGTGAGTTATTATGGATCAGGAATCTGATGCAGGAATTGCTTATTGAGCAAACAAATGCTATGAAATTATATTGTGATAGCAAGGCGGCATGCGATATCGCCCATAACCCCGTCCAACATGATAGAACTAAACATGTTGAGGTGGATAGACATTTCATCAAAGAAAAGTTAGAAGAAAAAATTATCGAAATCCTTCATGTTCGGTCTCAAGAACAACTTGCCGATATATTAACCAAGGCAGTGTCTAGCCAAAGCTTTAATTGTTGTCTCAACAAGTTGGGCATATGCGATATCTATGCACCAACTTGAGGGGGAGTGTTGAAGATTCAAGATATTCCAGCCTTAATAAATATCCTGTATATATATATTTCTTCATTTACTGTTTGTTAATAATACTAGCGTAAAAATAGGAATTGTTTCCGTAAAGTTAAGGGATAGATTAGTCAGTAACATTCTACCTCTACTGCTATATAAAGAGGAAGTATTGTAACGTTTAGAAAATAGATTATATTCAGTGAATAAAAAAACAATATTGAATATTGAATTTATCACAAACAGTGGAATGGTTCTGTTATGGGGTCGGTGGTAGGAGTTTTCCTTACCCAAAATGTTGCAGACCATCTGTCGAGGTGAAGAAATTTCTTTGGATTTTTTATTTCATCATGGAATGTAGTTCATAGAAAGACAGCACGCAATTAATGAAGGGGACTTCGTAACTCATTGCTATGGTTGACAGTGCTGCATACATGTCACTTGTTGCAAAGTTTCCTGTTCGGTCAACTAGTATTCAACAAGAGTCGATGACTGTAGATGACCAAAGACCAGTTGAGAGCAGCATGGCATCCATTGGACCCACTTTTGATTCAGATGGCAGCCAATATTTTGTCACAGAACCTGAACCAGATATAAATCAAGGGCCCAAAGATTTATCAGCAGAAAAGCCATATGCTTGCTTCAAGAAGAGGTGCAAAGGCAAAATGGTATTATGATGTCAGAACCTGAACCAGATAGGAGCCGCATGCCTCAGACTTTACCAGTTGAAAAACCTGTATGCTAGCCAGGTGAACCGGTGCAAAGACAGAGCGGTAAAGAAGGTAACGATGAAACTGAAATAAAGAACAGAAGCCAGAATGGGAAAGCAGCTTCTAAGGAGACTAAAAGGACCACACCTAGAGGGAAGAATAAAATTGTAAAAGACATGGTACTCAGAAGAAGGAAAAGGGGGAGTTTCGGAAAGATCTATTCTAGACCAAGAAGCAAGGATCAAATGGATTCCGTGGATTGGGAGGCAGTAAGACAAGCAGAAACTAGTGAAATTGCAAGCATCATCGAAGCACGTGGTCAGCAAACTATTATAGCAGGGAGCATCAAGGTATTGGAAGTTGTTACTAGCACTATTTTTCCTGGCAGAATTTATCATCACTTGATTCAGTTATTTTCTTTTGAATATAACAATAACCCCGTCATTTTCACAGGGATTTTTAAATAGAGTTGTTGAGATGCATAAAAGCATAGATCTGGAATGGTTACGATATGCTCCACCTGATGATGTGAAGTCCTGATATAGATATCTTTTACAAGATGCCCAACAAGTGATTCGGCATGACTTGCCTACGTTGTCATCTACTTGTAGGGATTACCTGTTGGAGTTCACGGGATTGGGCTTGAAAAGCGTGGAATGTGTACGACTTCTGTCTCTTCAACATGTTGCCTTTCCAGTAAGTCACAAAATTAACACAATATTTTCTTGTCTCCGATGAAACTTGCCTGTAAACGCTAAAATCTTTCTTTCTTTGACAAGGTTGATATAAATGTTGCTTGGATAGTTTTTCGTTTAGGTTGGGCCCCCCTGAAACCTCTCCCTGGAAGCCTTCAGTTCCACCTTATAGAAGAGTAAGTATCATGCGCCAACAATTAAGCTTTCCGGCTGATAATTTTTGGAGTCCAAGTGAAATCAAATATTGATTTGGTGCAGGTTCCCGATATTGGATAACATTCAGAAATATCTCTGGCCCAGACTATGCGTGCTTGACCATAGAACACTGTAATCCTGATCACTCTTTCCGTTTTAACTATTTGTCTCAAATTTGTTTCATCATAACCAAGAAACAATTGCTGACTCCATATATTATCCAAGGCAGCTATGAGCTGCACTATCATATGATAACCTTTGGAAAGCCTAGTGGAACTTCTAGTTCATTTGGAAACAATTGTGTTGTTACAAATCCAATGCCAGTTACCATTTTAGATGGCATCAGGACTACAGAATCTGGTCCAAACGGTCACACTTGCAAACCCATAGTTGAAGAGCCAAAATCACCACTACATGAACAAGATATTGAAGATTTTCGTGGGATGAATGTATTGAAGATGAAGAAATCCCCACTATCAAACTCAATCATGAAGAGTTCAATCCAAATGGGCAAAGACTCCATAGTCCATACAGCAGTTATACGTCACAAGCTTTAGTTTCTGTGGGTACTACTCCATTGCCAGCACCAAAAATGAAGTGTGTGATCTCTTGGCGGACTGAACATCAAGTGTAAGTAGAGATTTCTGACTCATGTCCATAAATTAGTGAAATCTTTCTATGAATACAAGTACAAGAACAAATTGTTTAGATTTAATTATTATATATTTAATTGTTCTTTTACTCTATTATACAGGTATGAACTTCCAGATAATCATGAGCTTCTGGTTTGGGTAAGTTATAGCTCCCTGTCACTTCTTTGTGATGTAATAAATTGTGTCGGCTTACTTAAACTCGATTTCTGACTGACTTGTCTGAACAGCTCGACAAAAGAGAAAAGGATGATTCAGTACCCTTCCTTCTCTCTATATGGCAAGCAGGTACACTTTTAATAAGATGAGATATAATTCTGAAAGATAGGTCAATGAATCCAAGTAGTTCAACAATATATTTAAAAGTTCAAGAAAATCATGGATTTAATTCACACTTCTTGGTTCATTTTTGCTAAATGATAATTCATCAAACCTGACTTAATGCCTTATGCCAGGTGAAACTCCAAATTCAAGCCAGCCACCTGTGAAATTATGCAACTCACAAGGATCACAACTCTGTGATCAGAGAACATGTTTTGCTTGTGAAGGTATTTGAGAACAAAAGGCTGGTATGGTTCGTGGAACAATTTTGGCAAGTAAAAACTGTGTCAATGTGCATGTTCTTATTCTCAGAAAGTAGAAGATTATGTTATAAACTAAAGCAAAATAACACATGCGCAGATACCATGCAGGATAGCTATGAAAGGAAGCTTTCCACTCAATGGCACATATTTTCAAGTTAATGAGGTGAGTAGACCCAAAGAAAAAAAAGGAAAGAAAGAGTTCCAGTTGCTGGAATTTGAAGCCATCAGCTAGCCTCTAATATATAAGAGGTTCGAGCATTCGAGCGCGAAACAGGTTCTCCGAAACGTCTTACAAAGAGATTCCACTGTGCACTAAGCAGGATGGAGAAGAACGGAAGGAAAAGAGGTGGTGCTGAAACAGAGGACGCTAAAGCCATCACTCTAATGCCTGCCTTATAGCGTGAACCATTAATTTGTGTTGGTTCTCTGAGCCTAATTCTTGAACATGTTGTCTTTATGCAACATAAACTAGAGTCATTAGTACTGCTAATCCGAAGTCTGTATTATCGGAGAAATCAAAATATTTTACCCCAATTCTCTACAACTCATGATCAAAATGATGGTGCTTCTGTCTTGAGAATGGTTTCAGCTTCCTAGATGCTTCCACATTGACCATTTTATCATCAAAGTTCTGTGGCTTAATTTGGTTGTTACTAACTGCGTTGGCTGAAGAATTTCATTGGCAGCACAAAGAAGTTACAATTAACCTACCTTATCCAATTCCGTACACGTATTTATATTCCCTGGACATGTTTTTTTTTCTAATGAACGGAGAAGTGTTTAACAATAGATGGAATTAACTCAAATTTTGTTTAATTAGATGAAAAAAATAAAGTTAAGACTCAGGAAAAGGAAAAAAAAGGGGTTTAAATGTTGATTATGGTTGATTTTGTAAGGATCAATAGCCCTACTGGATTGGATGGGCAGAGAGAGGAAGCTTACCAATAATAATGCAAAACGTCGCGATGTGCATCAATTTAGCCTTCCAAACTCTTTTGAATGCAAGTTGGGTTTGTAAGCCAACTTAACAAAGTATTTGGAATCAAAAGATTCTTTTGCGACAAGATGATGCCGAGTTACATCCAACTAGAAGGGTCTACAAATAGAATTTTATTTAAATTTTTTTTTGGATTATGACTTCTGTAAAACATCAGGTCGATCAGACCCAGAATTCACTTCCAGTGCCATCATTTATGCAATAGCATTCACATTCAGCTGCCATGGATCAAAACTGTTGCAAGACAAAGCTTCAGCTTTGTAAGGCCAACCAAAGACATTGATTTATGGATGCCCTATGCACTTGAAAACTTCATATAGATATCAATCAATGCCAACCCATTTCCTAAATGCCTTGACATGCTCAAGCCTCTTGCTTTGAGCCTCTGTTCTTGCCTCTGATGCTTTTAAACTCCGATATAGATTCTTATGAAGCTTCAAGAACTCATCTTTGTACATCCACTTGTCGCAGTACATATTACGCTCTTTCATATAACCAATGACCTCCATTGCTCTCTCAAAATAACCTCCTCGGAGAAAGTTCAAATGCAAAACCTCATAGAGATCCCTACTCACCTCTAAGTCCTTGCTACCCACGTTCCTCTTGATATCCCCCCACAAGATTGTGATATCTCGATACATACCCAAAGAAGAAAACCCATCGATCAGATAAGAAAAAGTTTGCACTGTTGGTTGGATTTTCATGTGTTGCATTCTTTTATACGTCTTCAATGCATCCTCCATCATTTTGGCCTTGCAAAAGTAGTAAACGGAAGAATTTAATTCATAAACCACGGAAGGAATGGCCTTCTCTTCCTCTCTCATTTCTCGGATTAAAAAGTCTATCAGATCTGATTTACTAGACGAAGATGATGCATTATTAGCTGCTTCTGAAAGACAAGCAGTGGCAACCATCTCATCAGACAAATTTACAACAAAACCAGCCTTCCTCATTTTTCGTAGCAGTGCCTTTGCTTCTTTGAACATCTCTCTACAATAATATGCTGTTAAGAGTGCCATATGCAGGGTAGAGCCTATGGGAGCCCCAGCTGCATCCATGTCATCCAAGATGTCATGGGCCATTTCCAGCCAACCTATGCGAATGCAAGCATCAATCACATCAGAGCAAAAACTGGACTGGCCAAGCACATGGAAGTCCTGTTGCATGCAAAGTAAAAGCTTTGAAAGATCAGTAGTTCTCCCATGTCTTCTGTATCCATTTACAAGCTTTGCCAGGGCTCTGTTACTAAGGAGAAGCTTTCCACTCCTAAACATTACAAGCTCTTGTTTATGTTTCACTGTGAGGATAGAATCCTTCTGCAATAACTCTGGCATAACCTGTATCTTCAAGCCAGTCTTGAGATTGTTAGATCCAATTGGAACAAGGAGACGCTTTTCTTGGTCCATCCTAAGTTTTTTATTGGGAACAGACTCCTGGAATTTATGCATATCCAACAAAAGCTGTGCAGCAGAATCGATGTCATCGAATTTAAAGTGCAATTTCAACAAACTATCATAGAACTGACAATAATAACCAATAAAAGGAGCACCCACTTCATCAACATGATCCTTCAATTTCTTGATCTCATCCCTTTGACCATTCATTTCATGGATCTGGGAAAAAATAATGACCGAGTGTGCATCAGCAATAACACCCGCCTTTGACATCAACTCAACTATTTCTTGGCCTTTAAGAGATGATTTGAACTTCACACAAGCATCAAGAACAAGGTTGAATATCATTGCATCAGGTTTTACCACTTTGGCACGAACACTTCCTTTTGCGCTTAAATGTAGAAAACAATCACACATCTGAACCAAGAAATTTGATGCTAGACATGCTCCAATCTCCGTCTTCACCATGTGTGAAACCACTGACCATAGTATAGTTAGTGGGGGCATATTCTCCCTCTCTAGCATCACCCTTAGAATCATAGAGGCAGGAACAGGCATCTGTGCTCTAGCTAAGGAGATTGAGAGCTTTGTCAGGACTGGAAACTGAAGCAAACCAGGCTTTTCTTTCAATATTAAGAAGACCAAATCACATGCTTTTTGCAACCAGTGGTGGTCTGATGAATAGGAAAGTCGAGAAATTAACATGTTCACCATGGAACCCGTAGGAAAGCCATATAGTTTCTTGAAGTCAATAAAAGTTACCCAAGCTTCATCTACTTGATGCTCCCGCAATGCAATTTCAAGCTTCCTCAAAAGAACAACATTAGAGGAACCTCTCCAACATATCCTCCCAGGCTGACTAACACTACCACTCGAAAAATGTTGGAGAGCTACAAGCTGATATTGTCCAAAGACTCTTTTGGAAAAAAATTCTCCACTGTGATCTGCAATCAAGGCAGTCTTCTGAATAGCTGAAGGCACAAAGACTCCAAATGCATAGCTCAATGGGATTTTTCTTGAAAAAATTAGTGCCATCTATATTACCATTTGAGCTGCAATGCGTCTCACATCAAAATAGTTCCAATAAAAAAGAAGAAGCCCTCAAGCCAGAAAGAACTGCTCAAATGGATCATCTGTTTCAAGAACTTGACTAAATTAGACACATATTGTATAGTGACAAATTCAAAATACAAAAAACAGCTAATACGTTCATCAGATAAAAAAACAAAGGTCCTAGTAAACTAACATTTAGGCAATAAAATTGAAAATTCAGATAAAACATAGAAGTTGTTGATGAGTAAAGCTGGTTAAGTTGAAGTTCAACAGTTCAATTAAATCCAGTAAATCATCAAAGAAAAGTGAACGAATTAGAAAAGAAAATGCCCCAGAAAGTAACAAAAAGAAAAATACATAATTTCCGAGAAACATCACTAAACCAAGTTAAATATGTAAATAAATTTATCATCTTTGCTGATATTCGAGATGCAAGACAAGTAATAAAAAAAGGAGAGATTGTGTTAGTTCAATGCACATGGAATGGGTAAAGAGAGAGAAAAAATGAAATACCAACCTCAAATATCACCAAACTCAACACAAGAAGTTACTTCCCTCCCTGTACCCACCGGAAATAGAACTCGGTTGAAGAGACGAGGTTAGCAGTTGGCAACGCATCAAATCAAAGTATTAAGGAGAATAATAGCCCATGAGATGTTTGAGGAATGAGCTGGATATCTGTTTTCTGGTGGATTTATAAAGCCAGGGCCCATGACTAATGGCTTCCTTTTCCATTGAGAACAAAAAAATATTTGTTTTCTTATTGCCAATTACATTAGATAATAATAATAATAATAATAATAATAATAATTCTGCTAGCAAGGTTACTGTGCAAAAAGACTTACAATATTAGTTTGGTGTTCCGCGTTACGCAGCGGTCTCACTTTTGATTTTCATAAAAAATATCATAAAAATCTAAAACCCAAGAAAATTGGGTACTGCCACCGACCCAAGAGAATTGGGTACCAACCCAGGGACTCAATAGCCTTGGGTCCTAACATCTTACTCAAGAGAATTGGGTAATGAAGTAGGATCCATTAGCCTTGAGTGCTGCCACCGGATCCAAGAAAATTAAGTCATGATGCAGGACCCATTAGTCTTGGGTCCTGACGCAGGATTCGTTAGCTTTGGATCCTGACAACAGACCTAAGAGAATTGGGTCTTTACGCATAACAGGGGACCCAATTCCCTTGGGCCCGGCTTTAGGTCCCAAGGTTAATAGATCCGTGTTAGGACCCAATTCTCTTGGGTCCGTTGTCAGGACTCATTAGACGACGGACTCAAGTGCATTAGGTCTTGACGAAGCACCTAAAGAATTGGGTCCGGACATGGGACCCAAAAGAATTGGGTCCTTATACGAGACCTATTAGCCTTGGGTCATGACGTTATGACCCATAGTCTTGGGTCAAGCGAGACTGCAACACTCAAGAGATTTGGATCCTAACAACTGACCCAAGAGAATTAGGTCCTGATACGTGACTCATGAGAAGTTGGTCCTTATAGAGGACACATAATCTTGGGTCAAGTGGGGCTGCATGACTCAAGAGATTTGGATCTGCGCTCATGCCACACCTAAGCAACTTGGGTGAAGCGCCCCTTTCTAGCCCCAAGTTTCTTGGGTCTGGAAGGAGATGTTTGACCCGAGTTAATAATGAAAATAATAATAGTAATTGATTTTACCCTTCAAATCAATTCTATATTTTTTTATATTAATAATATTTATTTCAAATTTAATAATATTCATGAATATAATAATATTAATAATAATATTAAACTCGTTTGACTCAAGTTCTCATAGTTTTTAATCCCTTCAAATCAAATATATGGTTTTTCTTCAATAACAATAATATTTTTTTTCAAATTTAATAATGATAATAATAATAATAATAATAATAATAATAATAATTTTTTATTTTACCCTTTAAATCAAATCTGTGATTGTTTTTCAATACTGATAATATTTTTTTCAAATTTATTACTTATTTTATTAATAATATTAATTATAATATAAATAATTATATTTATAATTTAAATAATTATATTTTTTATATGAATAATTTTAATTATAATAAAAATAATAAAATTTATAGCACAAATAATTATATTTAGAAACCTAAGATCCAAGAACCTTAGGTCCTGACGCCGGATCCAAGAAAAATGGGTCCTAACACCTGACCCAAGAGAATTAGGTTCTGAAGCAGGACTCATTAGCCTTGGTTCTCCACGCCAAACCCAAGAGAATTGGATCCTGAAGTAGGACCCATTAGCCTTGGGTGCTCACATTGGACCCAAGAAAATTCGGTCCTGCTGCAGAACCCAAGTAAATTAGGTCCAGACGCATGACTCATTAGCCTTGAATCCTGACACAGGACCTATGAAAATTAGGTCCTTACGCAGGATACATAGTTTTGGGTCAAGTGGGGCTACAAGACCCAAGGGATTTGGGTCTGCGGTCCTGCCATACCCGAGCGACTTGGATGAGGCAAAATGCTATAGAGTATGAAAATAAACTCCATTTGGTTCTAAATCTGTTTACGAAGAATCTTGTGATCGAGGAATCCATGTTACACATCTCTACTATTATTTCATATGCATTTGCTATACTTAGCTTTGCTAGGATACGTGGAATATAAAGCTTTTCTTTATCACCTGTTTCTTTTGAAAGTTTTCATTAATTGTTAAAGGAACTTATTGATGAAGTTAAAAAAAAAACTTTATACATAAATTGGACTTTCCATAGTTTGTGAAATTAGGTTTGGGCTTGAAACGTGGGTGGGCTTGGTTGTTGGGCTTGATCAGTGGTGGAGATTCACCTGAAAAAATAAGCCCCTCGTGGAAAGAAATACTCTCTGATGATTAAGTTACTAAGTGTTTAAGAGAAAAAAAGATGTAAAATAAATTGTTGAAGAGAGAATGACAAGTATGAGAGCCTTCATCCGTTTACCTGGTGATCTACGATAATTATAAATCTTGGTCACGTCAACTCACCTCAGGTAGTGTAGAGGATGGTGTCACGTTGATTGGTGAAAATATTGATGTCCACCATTGATTGAACAACTGTTGAATGTCAATTATACATTGGAGAAAATAGTTATTGGTCAAGAAATAAGTGTTTGTCTTATATAGAGAATGGTGTGCTGTCACCATTAGCTTGAAATGGTGGTGTTTTGCATAAAAGTGTGTACTTGCATAAATAATATGTCAGTTAATCATGACAAATATTGTGTGTGAATGGTACATGGCGTCGTGTTTTGACTCCTCGAGACTTGAAAAAAAATGGGTATGCCAGAAGTGGGAATTTACTAGATGTAGTTGTTTGGATCAAGGCCCAAACAATATAGGTGTTGTCGTTTGGGCTGCATACCCAAACAACAAAAAATTAATTTTTTTTCTTTTTTATCTTTTATTGTTGGTTCGTTGAAGTTGATGATGAAAGTGATTATGGCTAGTTTGTTAGTTGCCAATAAAAAGGGGGAGAGAGCTAAACATGACAAGGAGAGGGGAATAACTCGGGGTTTCGATGAGAAAGATAACTAGTGATGGAGGAGCTGCCATGAGAGGTGACTTGATCGGCGATGAGAATAAATTGTTGGCTTTGAGTGATAATCGACATGGATCGTGATTGTCAGATTCTGAACGGTGTGATTTTAGAGAGAACTATTTGTTTATGTTTTTCCCATATTTATTTTTCTTTTTCTTTTTATTTGTGAAATGTTATTTGTTTTTTATTTTTTCATTTTCTCTTCACTTATCCTTTATAATCTTCTCCTCTCTTCCCTTTATTTCTTTTAATTTTTTTTTATCCTTATCCACTTATTCTTTACTTTCTAGGAGAAGAGTCTAAAACTTTCATGTTTATTTTAATCCCTCTTTTCATTCTTACTCATCATTCCCCTTACTATTTTTTTATTCTTTTTTTTTTCAATTTCAAGTTTTGGGTTTTTGAAAATTCATCAATATAAAATCAACTACAACAAGTGAAATTGTCAAAAATTATAAAATGGTTGATCGAATTGTATCGAAAATATATTTTTTAAAAAATTTTGAATTTTTTTATGTTTTTGAAAATATATTGAAAAAGAAGGGTAAAAATATGAATTATATTTTAAACTTATATACCGATTAAAACAATTTTAATTAAAAAAATGGAAATACACGACTACCTATTGTTTCTTACAACTATTTAAGTATCATATATGATAATAATGATTATCCTAAAATCGAGAAATCAATCAAGCTTTGTTTATCCTACCTACATTGAAATTTTCTCTATTTGAGAATGAGATTTAATTTTTAAAATAAATTTTTTATTTAAAAATATATTAAAATAATTTTTTATATATTTTTTATTATTTTTTATATCAACATTAAAATATTTTTTATTTTTTAAATTAAAAATATTTTAAAAATACATCATCAACGAGACAAACGTAGCGCCAAACAGCTAGTAACCTCGTAGTTCATGTCTGAGAGACAGATTTAGGTTATGCTATGTATGAATTAATTACCAATCACAATGAGAGAGTTTAAAAAAGCCATCCCTGATCATGACATGATGATATAGTTTTTTAATAGCTGTGATTCAGGCTCAGTTCCACAATAGACAAATCGGCTTTGGACAAATCCTAGACTTTATTCTGCATGTTTCCAAGTACCTGGAATGAAACTTAACAAAATACTATGGATCCTGTCAACTTATAATTAAAAAGTGTCCTTGGTTTCGAACATGGCAGATCCAAATTTGTTCTCACAAGTAGCCAAAACCTTTCGGCAATGAGACTATGGAAAGCACATACAATTTCTTTTTTTTCTATAACATTCTTCCTTAATGATTTTCTCAACTTTGGGGTTGGTTGAGGCTTTGTTGTTGTTGTTGTTGTTCAACTTAATCTGGCACCTCGAGAGAAAAAAGCTTGTAAAATCTACAGCTAACAGCAGATTCATGCTGAAACTTCAAAATCTTTCGTGGACAAGATTTTCAACCTGTGAGGTGCATGGTATCAGAATTGCTTGGCTAACAACTATATCTCACTCTTTTGATATCAGATGGACGCCACACTTGTCCACAACAACGCCATTGGTTATTTTGACAGAGTGTTCCACTACTTCTCCACCTTCCATTGCACATGGAAGCCGACTAAATGTTACATAGTTCACCCAAGAATGATATGCAGGTTTTGAATAATATAGCGGGATAAATGTTGACCAATGAAACAATCGAACACCTTTGCTCTTATTTCTAATCGTGGCAGAAGCGTAAGGTAGGGGAAGTCTTCTTTCGCTAGCTCCGCAGACAATCCAGACAATCAATCCTTGAATTTCACTGTCTGGTACATAAAAAGATATCGATGATCCATCTCCACGATGACTGAACCAATCCGGTATCTCACTGTCGCGGAGGCAAATGTCAAGATGCTCGCCCTTGAACGATGCCTGTTTTAAGTAAACAAAGCTTAGAAATCCAAGTGCAAGAGCAAGATTGAAGGCAAAAGATAGGGGATAGTACCTGAAGAAGACTCTTGAAATTATTTGCCAGTTTGCTGCAGTTGTCAACATAAATGAGTGGTTTATTTCCCACGCTTCCTAAACCCTGAATATCAGATAGTTGTTGGCAATTAACTAGATACATATCTGGTACGTTTTTCGAATGAATAGATAATCTTTCTATGGATGTGCAATGATACACCATCAAAGAGTGCAAAGTTGAGGGAAGATCTGAGATTGATAGAAGATCTGCACAATGGTACAGGCACAATACTTGTAGCTCGGGAAGTCTATCTATGCCATTAGGCAGATTATTGAGCTTGTTTCTCGTGAAATTCAATTCTTGAAGTGAGGATAACCCCCCAAGATCTGTCCCATCAGATAGACCACAGTAACTCAGATCTAGTCTTCTCAATGAGTTTAAGCCAGTAAAAGTTGGAAGCAAAGCTCTGGGGTTTGAAATTCTTGGTGAAAGCCAAGGTAAAATATGTGAAAACCAAGATACTGATGATAAGTCATATTTGAATCCACCCAACGATAAATTACTGAGGTTCTTCAAATGTCCAATGGAAGATGGTAGTCGCTCAATTGCAGTTCCATCTGCTAGAAGCATGGTTAAGGCTTCCATATCACCCAACTGATCGGGCAATTTCTCAAGGTTTATGCACCTGGAAATGTTTAGACTTTCAAGGCATTTCAAGTAGCAAATGCTTTCTGGAAGATTCTTCAGACTCTTGCATCCCTCCAGATTCAACAAAGTCAGGCTATCCAAATGTCCAATAGATTGATGAACCTCAACTAAACTTGTGCAACCTTCAAGTATAATTCTCTCCAGACAAGGGAGTCCCATGAAGTGCGGTGGTGTAGAAAGGTGCACAGAATAGCTGAGGTTGAGGATTTTCAGCCTGTTGAGAAACTGATTCAAAAGAGAGAGAAAGGGATCAGTATACCAGAAACACAACCAGCAAGAACTACTCTGATGTTGTTAAGAAACAAAAACATATTGTATATTTCATACTTTGATCCCCTCCAGAATTCTCTGATGTTGTTGTACTGCATATCAAGAACTACTAGATTGTTTAGCTGGAAATCTTGCGGTAAAGATTTCAAAGGGCATTGATGCCAACATAGCCATGCCAACTCTTTGGAAAAATGCTCATAGCATCCAGTGACATGTGCTGCATTCATTTGGAGCAACCTTAAACATCTCATCTCTGCAAATGATTCTGTGCTCAAAACTACATCTTTCGATGCTTGTAAATCAATAGTTATATCTTCCACTGCTTCTGTTCCCTACAAACACCAACTGTTGATTGGTAAATGTAGTCTATAATTACTTGGATGTAGTTCCACACAGAATTATTTATTAAAAATTCCTAGGAGAATTCTAAATTCCCTCCTAAATATTAGATAACTGATATGTGTTTGGGAACTAGTACGAAAGTAGCCCTCGTGTAAGTAAGTGTTGGGAAGATGTAGTTCAAACAGTAGTACCCAATGTGGAGAACAACTTGGTGTTAAATTTTATTTATGTCATGCATTGTATGGAGTTTTCTATAATTAATTGGTCAATGAAATAGACTTTGGCCAATCACTCAAAAAGATGATCAGAGATCACTTATGTGCTTTCAGAATTAATTGCAACAACCGGCACATGTTCAATATCCTAACTGAGGCGAAATCCTGAATTAAACAAGTGATTAAATTAGTAAAAAATATTAATGAAATTCCAATTAATCCAGATTTATGCAAAATGCAAATATGAAAAAAATGCATAACAAAATTATGTAATGAAAAAATATAAAAAGAAAACTGAAAAGAAAAGGCGCACACTCTCAAATAACAGCACTAGTCTTTATGCATGTAATGGCTAGAGCAACCGTGCTTGTTCTCATGCATTTGTTAACTTATGTTCACCATAACATTTTGTTCTTACCATCTTTTTCCTGAGTGCATCCAGCACATCCTTCTGAAAACAAAGTCTGCGGCGTTTTCCTGGATGGTCAGGTGACATTTCACGGATGATCTCCCTTCCCATATCTCGTAATAGATCATGCATCCTTAACTTATTATACCAGTTAGTTGTTATAAGTGATCTCTGCATTAGAACCTCAATACCAATTCTAGAGTGGAAACCACAGCCATCAAGTAATTTTGAAACATAATCCACGTCCATACCAATAAAGAAACATGTGATATCAAGGAATATACCCTTTATATCATCATCATCGAGTGCATTGAAACTTATTTGAAGTTTTCTCTGAATTTGATGGTGTGGAGTTTTTTTTAATTTCTTACAGCACTTCTCCATTCACCTATGCTTCTTTTGCACAAATAAGAACCCAAAACTTCAAGAGCCAGTGGAAGTCCTCCAACATACTGAACTACACCTTTAGAAATCCCCAGAAATTCTTCTGTTGGACGATTCTCCTTGAAGGCATGTGCAATGAAAAGCTGAAGGGACTCGTCATGATTCAATTCTTCAACAAGATATTTATTGTGCACTTGAAGTTGAGTTAGCAAATGTTCGTCTCTTGTTGTAATAATTACTCTACTTCCAAGGCCAAACCAATTTCTCTCTCCCATCAGTGCTCCTAGTTGTTTCAACTGATCCAAGTCGTCAAGAACAACAAGAACTCTTTTGTGACAAAGTCTTTCTTTGATCAGAGCGCTTCCTCTATCAACATTATTAATCTTAAAGGTTTTTGATTGTATGAGATCAGAAATGAGTTGTTCTTGTAATTGAACAAGACCACTGGGTTGTTCTGAGATTTCTTTGATATTCAAAAGACAACAACTTCCTTCGAATTCATTGCAAAGTTCGTTAAATACGGCCTTTGCTATGGTTGTCTTCCCTATACCTCCCATCCCATATATGCCCACTGTTCGGACATCATCTGTATAAACACTTAACATGGAAACTACGTCCTTAACTCGAGAATCAATACCTACTGGGTATGAGGCAACAGTCAAGTATTTGCAGTTCAGTTTATGTAAAACATCTTCAACCATTTTTTCAATAAACTTTGCTTCGTGTCTGTTCACAGATATTAAAAAGGAAGTCACTAGTGACATGATAAGCACACCAAAGTGAAATTGTTACACAATTCATAAAATTATGCTAGCTAATCTATAGTGTTTAGTAACCATATCAAGCTAAGCTCATATACCAGCTAAAAATGAGGAGCAAGATATAGTTGAACTTATCTTTCCACTCCTCCTACCGGTATTCTTAGAGTATTGTTGGATAAGGGGCTTAAGCATGTAGTCTATTGCGATGCTGATAACTTTTCATGTTCATTGTGAATAATTGACTATGATGATACCCTTCTCTGGTCTTCTCTTCTGTATTCGTAAAGAACAAATCAAATGGCCTTTTCTTCTTGTCCGGTGAAGTCTTATTCTGGACTCACCACCATTTTCTACTAGCTAAAGCAATTTATATTCAAGCAGTTAGCCACCTCTTTTTTTATTTAGGCAAATGTGAAGAGATTGTTGAGTGGATAATTCTACAATAGTGTCGACGAGACTCGAGAAGTTGTGCAATTAAATGGGGGCATGAATGATAGTAGGCATTTTGCAATCATGCATTTGTGATTTGTGCTCAATTATCTTGCAAAATTTATAGGGATTGAAAAACGAAGAGAAAAGAATAACGGTAAAGGGTGGTAGAAAGAAAAGAAGTACCCATTTTCCATTTCTTGGAGATGCCATCCAGAAAGATTTGCAGCCTCCACGAGAACTTTTCTCCACTTGTTGACCATCTCAATATTTTCCTTAAACCGTTCTTCATGTCTCTTAAAAGCTTCTGCAAAACTTGCTGTCTGTTTTCTAACATCGGAGGGATCGATGTCATAGAAGATAGGGACAGCAAGTTGACCAATGGCACTTTTGCACGCTAGAATCTCTGAAAGTTCACCGAGACACCAGGTGGAGGAAGCATAGCCTTTTGAGAAGACCACAATAGCAATTCTTGATTCTTGAATTGGTCTTGAGATTATAGAAGAAATGTCTTCTCCTCTAGGAAGCTCATCATTGTCCCTGAAAGTATGGATTCCTGCATGGATTAAAGCAGTATAAAGATGATCTGTGAACTTCTTCCTGGTATCTTCGCCTCTAAAGCTCAAGAAAACATCATATTTCCATTGTGGTGCGGATGATGATGAAGAGAAAGATGGGTCTGAATTTTTCCTGGTAGCCATAGAACGGGCACTCGTTGGTGAAGGTAGGTGTCTAATGGAGAAATTGCTTATGGTTTTTAACCTTACCAGCTGACTTTGAAATTGAGTATCGCTTTCGAAGTTGGAGTGCTGGGTTATCATATTTAATTTGCCATGCATACCGAGAATGAGCAATATTCAATAATTTTCTCGTCAGCGTTTCCAGATTGTCATCCATCCTCTTATCAAAGTTGGTTTTTTTTATTTTTTATTTTTTTGTATTTTCCTCTTATCAAAGTTGGTTTTTTTTATTTTTTATTTTTTATTTTTTTGTATTTTCTGAAAGAAAATACTTTTGGAAATTTTTGAGAAAGCTATTTGTTAGTCAAGTTAAAAATGACACTGATTACAACTAAAGGAATAGAGTGACTATGATGGGGAAATAGAGTAAGAAATTTTCAAGCCATTCTTGAATTCGGGGCCTCTGGTGTGATGTGCATAGCTAGTCAGAATCCTAGATGTTTTACTACGAACAGTCCCGGGAGTGCACTTTCTTCACCAGCTTGGGATGCGAAAGCTTCGATAGCAATTGGAATAAACGAATCAAGAGAAAACAATCGACCTTTTTATTTTATTTTTTCTCCCAGAACTATAAGCGCCAGATTAAGTTGCCCTTACCGCAAGACACAGGCTTTTGATTCTTGTCAGTATTTTTTTAAACAGGCAGCAGAGAATTCAAATTGGCTAGCAATTAGAACAAATAAATTATACTTTACAGGCACCACTTCAAGGTTTTTGCAAGGGACAAATCGGCTACCCTTATCTACATTTTTTTTCTGGCCATAATATTTGCATGAATTTCTCATGGTTACATGGACACCAGATTTAGTAATAGCCACATTCAAACAAAAGAGAACCGTGATCCAACTCTAATAACTGCTGCAGAGGTTTGACTCACTACAACATGGATTAGATAAACGACGCTTTGCGGTTGAGATGAGAACCTCAAAAACTAATTTCACTCATCAATGTTGAAAGCTTGCAACTCAGACCAACACAGTTCTCTTTTTCCCAAAAATCAAAACCTACTGTTCAATCTAATTGCAGTAATGTCCTAAGTCACTCTTTTCTTGTCTCCCCCCCCCCCCCCCCCCTCCTCCTCTATGTAGCAATCTCATCCACCTCAGAATTAAAGACAAAACTCGGAAACGTTGTTGTGATGTCCCTGCATTAATTTCCAGAAAGAAAGAATAAAATAACTGAGAGAAGAACTCCATAACAATCCGCAAATTATAACAAGGGTCTAAGAGATGTCTTATTTAGTACCTCAAGTAGGGGAGAGTCATTATCTTTAATAAGGATGGGTTTCTACAAACAAAGTTCTCCCACTCAGACTTGTCTATCTTCCCATCTCTATTTACATCAGCGTCCAAGAAAGTCTGTCCAAGCATAATAAAAAACTAAGTCAAGAGCTTCTAGGAAATTGAAAAATATAACAAATGCTCGAATATCATAACAAAAAAAAAACATGTCATCATGCACTGAACATAGCTCAACAAGGCATGACAACCTTTTTGCTTTATGGTAGGTATAACAGGTGTGGACCCAGATCCAACCGACCTAGAGAGTTTTTCCAGTTTCTTGGTCTATCATAATCAACTTGAACTTTTCAATTGCTTTTTAAATTGTTAAACAAGAAGATCATAAATTTGATACTATTTTGCTACTACATGGCAGCGCTGGATCCCAATCTAAACAGATGAACAGTTTGTTGATCCTAAATTAATAGCAAAATGCTGAGAGAAGGTGAATCGGTTAACTTAAAAGAGACATGTAAAATCCAAAGTAATCCAGCAATAATTCACCTTATCAAGAATTATCTCAACAGTCTCATCAGCCAACTTCATTTCCGATTCACAGAGAAGTGCAATCAACATTTGCTTAACCTGTCAAACAATTACAAACAATGAGCAGGCTGGCAGGTAGTTTCAATAAAAGGATAATCAGATGAAGTAACAAGCCTGGGAGATGTGTTGAGCTTTCTCTTCAATAAGCTTTGTATTTTTTACATAATTATTTAACTTAATGATAAGGAAAGCCATAGAGAAATCTCATCGAATTGAGAAAAATGTCATGGCCAGATGACAAAAGGAATTATTTAGAATCAGAAGAGTGCAAGAGTTATTGAATTCATACTAAGGAACCAAATTTTAGTCCCTCTTTGATGATTTAAGCTACAGTTAGTGCCATTGAATAGTAAAAATGACAATTTCAAAAAGCATAGAAGGTTATTATTTATCTGAGTTGTATATCATACAAAGAGACCACATCCTCCTAATTTATGGGTAAATCAGATAAAAAAATACGCTCTTAACTTTTCAGATACACCCAGCCACAAAGTGGATGCAAATGCTAAATGAATTACTGTGAACAAGGAAATTAGCCACAATGCAGCAAAATATCAACACCCAAGCCTCATTTAACTAGCCAGGTTGTCAAGAACTGAACCTAGAATAAACTAAAACCCTGACCGAACCATACCCTCTACTGATAATCTAAATCCTCTACACGTCTTCAGCTGTGAACGTTCAGATAAGGAAGCAAAAGTGGCAGGTAAAAGTACAACACAAAGAGACATAATAGTCAAGGACCATCTTTGCATAGGACTTCTGTTTGCCCTGACACTCAGGGGGGGGATTGTTTGCCAGTATCTAGTCATGTGCATTTCTCTCATTGCACAGGTAAAACTAAGAATTCTAAATCTCACTCATAAAATTAAAAAAATGACCATTCTCATACCTCTTGGCGCTCAATGAATCCCGTGTTATCCAGATCATATAGTTTAAATGAGACTGCAAGAAATTCCAAACAGTAGAAGTTAGTGGACAGAAAAATGAAATGAAGCGAGGTCATGCAGAATACAATGACAACTGCAGTTTATTCAATTGAAAATCATCACAAATATGTATTCAACTTACAGTCTATCTTGTCTTCTTGTGAGGCATTGGGATGGAAGACATTGAGTGATCTAACAAAATCACTGAAATCAATGACTCCCTTGTGCTTAACATCAAACAGCTCAAAAATCTGCATGCAGAGTTGTTTGAATATCAAAACTTATCCAACTGAATGAAATGAGATGAGGGCATTGTTTATAATGCTGGTTACGACGAAAATACAAATCTTACAAGGTGTTTTTAACTTACTGCAATTATTAGTTGGTTCTTCTTATAGTCTTATTATTAATATAGAGAAAAAAGAAAAGTTAAGTAGCTCGCCCCATATATAACTTCAGGACAGAGCCATGTCCACCATGTACAATTGAGATAACAAAAACTGTAGTGCAGGTCAGGACAAAAAGAAAAAAATCACTTTTTAAACATTATACTGGGTTATTTCTCTGTTCAAATATTGTTTCTTCTCAATAGAGAAACTGAAGATAAGATAGATACCCTATTTGCAAAGAGATTCTCTTTCTTTCTGTTTTTGAAAAGAGCCAACTGAAACTCTTCCTGCATAAACAAGAAAATACTCACTGCCATATTTTGCATTATAATTTCCACACGCTCTTTGATCTGATAATGCCAGATGAACATCCAACAAACATCACAGTCATATTAATCATGCATAAGCATATCTATTATAATGAATGGTTGAAAATATGGATAATTTGGATGAACGCAAGCACAGATAATTTGGGTCTTGTGTACATATTATATGTGTGACAGAGATTAACCTGATATGGTTGAAAAAGGAAAACTATTTACATAAGAGAGTGTGCTGCTGAAAATCATTAAAGATCACTATCATTAGTAGTGACATCATCGTGATTAGTATTAAAATCAAACATTCTACCATGTGTGGCCAATTGTAGCATTAATCAGTGCATAGCATCCTCTAGGTTAAACAGTTCTGCCCACATGTCTTCAAATGAGCTTCACATCACACTATGTGAGCAGAAACAGAACCCAACTTCAGAAACTCCATTTCTTGAATACTATCAAATATATAATTCTAAGTTCTTCTGTTTTTTATCCCGTGAAAACACAGGTTAAAACAACAATTCAAACCTTCACTTGGAACTATTCAAGTCGAAAAGACAGCACTCAGGAGTAGCACAAACTGAGACTGCCACGTAAAGAACCTTAAAAGAAAATGTACAGAAATGGACCATCTTTGCTGAAGAGAAAATTTCAGAAAAAGAACAGGTAATGGGAGATGAGGAAGAAAAGAGTTTTGGGTTCAAGACACCGTTAATGATACCTTGCTTATTAACCCATCATCAACCACGGAACTGCTAATGCTCTTGTATAGTTCAAAAAGTGCTTCAACTTCACTCACACTAACTGCAGGATCAAAAAATGGCATACATATCAAAGACTACACCTACAAATTAACAAGCATGCAAAGGTGAACGTACAGATGTGTCAATGCACGGGTCTCAATCGCACACAGACACAGCAATAAACAATGAAATGAAAAGCATGCTAACTTGAGACACTGAAATTTCATACCCAAGACTTTCAAGAAATAAAAAATAATAATTCGGAATATAGTAATAGTTTTTTTATAAAAAAAAAAAAAAAAAAACATTACAAAATTAGATAATAAACGAACCACAAATCAACATAATTGGGGTTTATGATCTCCAAAACAAAAGAAATTTTTCTCAAAGGCCATAAGAGGGCCACACATGTGACAATACAGCAATTGTAGCTTAACTGTTTTGAGTTCACAGCACTCAAAAACTTGAAAAAAAAATGATTTAGAACCATGAGTTTGCAACCCATGAATGAACAGAGTAAAGAAAAAGAAAGGTAACTTACAAGCTGTTTGTGAGGCAAGGGCAACAGGGTCCTCGTGTCCAGGGAACTGTCTTGCTACTTTAGAACTAAAACAGCCCATTTACTGGCAGAAAAGGGGGGAAGCAGGGAGGCGGCAGCCAAATACCAGACTTTTAAAGCCTAGCCTTCACTGACTACAATTCATCATCAAAATCATCTTTTTAACCTTGCAAGTTTCAAAACCCTCCATGTTGAAAAGATTGCCACCCACACAGAACAAAATTAGGAGTGCAAATAACTCCGAGTAAAAAGAGCCCATTTTTCATTCACTTTGATAAACAAACAAAAAACCCAGGTCAGCAATTTCTGTTTTTCGATCATTTCCATCGAACACAATCATGCTTGATTGAATTAAAATAAAAGAAGAGTAAAAAGCTTAGATTTCACTCGCTGTAATCAACAAAACTATTCGACTCAATTTATATATAGCTTTCACCGGCTAGAATTCAATACTTACAAAACACAATTAACGTAAAAAAAAAATAATCATTTCAAAAAAAGAAACGATAACACAAAATTCTTCTTTTCCTCACATTTCTCTGGGACCAAAAAGAAAAGAAAAGAGAACAAACAAACAAACAAAAAGAAAGAAAGAAAAGCACCAGAAACCTACAAGTCAGTAAAGAAAGAAAAAAAAAATCACAATTACACTTGATTAATTACAAGACAAGAAGAAATTAGAGAAGCAATCACAATTTAGACATGATTAATAAAAGGACAGAGGAGGGAGACTTACCAGAAGCAAGAAGAAGAAAAATGAAATCTTGAAGTAGAATGGGAGACAAAGGAACTCCCCGCGGAGGGAGAGGGAGAGGGAGAGGGAGAGGCAAATATAAATTAGCTTAGCTGGAGAAAAACAACTATACAGAGAGAGAGAGAGAGAGAGGTATTGTGGAGGGGTGTGATAATCTGTGTTACTAACTGTACTATATAGACCGTAATCAGACGGCTACTATTGATTTGATTTCTCTTACCGTTTCATCACAGAACTCGCCGTGAATGTTTCCCCCTGTTTTCTCTTTGACCTTTTTTTATCTCTCTCAGCTCTCAACAAAAATATTTAAAAATAATAAAAGAAAAGAAAACGATGCGGCGAATTTTGAAATTTTGACAAAAATAAAAACAAACAACTAATGTGTCCGAGTGCTTGATTGCGCAGTGCAATAATAATTTCAATAAAGTTTTTAAAAAATATAAAAATATATTTTTAATATATTTTTAAATAAAAAACAATTTAAAAAACAGCAAATCATTCCGACACATGCTAAAGGAGAGCTTCGATGAAAAAGATAAAAAAAACATAGGAATATACTCCTTTGCTTTCTAGGATTCTACTTTTCTTTTGGTTGGCTGGTTGGTTGGTTGAATTCTTCCCTGCCGACCTAATCATGGTCTCATCTCATAGATTAAACACTTTGGAAAGGAAAGGTGATCACATGAATATTCGATTCCATATTAACTGTTTCTTTTTTTGGAATTTCCATCTTCTCTCTATTTGTTTGTTTTATGTTTGAAACGAGATTCTAAAAATATTTAATTTTTTTTACTTTAAATTAATATTTTTTTTGATGTTTTGATACGCTGACATCAAAAATAATTTTTAAAAAATAAAAAATATTATTTTAATATATTTCTAAATAAAAAACACTTTAAAAACAATTACAATAATACTATCAAATATACCTTAATCTATTTAAACAGCTCCTCCTTCCGCCATCTTTCAACCACAATTAATTTAGAGGCTGCGTTGTCATTGTGACTATAGCTATAGTTGTCCATATCTTAATTGTAGTTGTGATTAAACAAAAATTAAAAATTAGAAAAAGATGGTGAATTCATTATTTATTTCTTTACAAAGTAAAATGTTTTTTTAATTTTATTTTTTAATATTAAGCATTGAATTTTATTATTTATTTTGATTTATTTTTTATGATATTATCCTGGTTTCATAACACGAGTCACGATTTGATAAGTTTATTTGGGTCGAAACAATATATTATTATTTTAATATTAAAAAAATTCAAAACGGTATTTTTTTTAGTTAGATTATATTTTTATTGGTTGTTTAAAATGTCTTAAAACTCGTCAAGTCAACCATGACATATCAAATCAACCTCTATATAATATTTTTAAAAATAATACATTCAAAAAACAAAATTTATCAGTCTACCCACACCAATGATCTAGTTCTAGCTAATATAAAAGTTTTTTGGTAGGATATTTGTTGAAGTAGAGGTTGCAAATGATAAAGAAAAGAAATCCACAAAGTGGAGCTTTTCTTTAAAAGCTAGCTTCCGAAACTTTTATATGGAAAACCCTTTTTGTTTTTTCAATTTGTTTTCTGCAGGCACATTTAAGTTAAGTTTTATTCTAGCTAAATTCCTAGATGCACGTTACACATTGACAAAAAAAAACCTAAAACCCATGGAAAAAATACTGTAAAAATGCCTTGAATTGAAACATTAAAATTAATATTTTACCTTTATATAAAAAAATTAAACAGTCAATTAGAGTTAGTTCAGTCTTTTCATAGAATCTATTGGTTATTATAGAATTGATCAAAGTTAACTTAATTTTTTCATATTTTTTACACAGTATAATTACTTAATTGCTCTTAAAAGCAAATAATTATTTAGCTCGGGTCTAAGGGCTTTTACGATAATTCACTTTTCACAACACAATAAAATAACTTTATTACTCTTAAAAATAAAAAATAAAAGACATAAAAACCTGTCATGACAAACTAGTAACCACGCTAATTAGGGTTGAGTGAACTTAAGATATCACACCAAACCCACGACCCCGATCATGTGATTGA
Source organism: Populus trichocarpa (assembly GCF_000002775.5). NCBI lineage: Eukaryota > Viridiplantae > Streptophyta > Magnoliopsida > Malpighiales > Salicaceae > Populus > Populus trichocarpa. Next base: position 11,084,353 of record NC_037287.2, on the reverse strand, counting down.
AATAACCTGATAAAAAAATAATGAGAATTATAAAGCTTTTTTTTCTAAAAAACTCATATTAACTTTTCAATCTCGTGACCTGATTCATTAAACCCGGAGCACTCAATCTGAAAAAACCATGAAGTTCAATTCTCAATTAATTATATATTGAAGGATGTAATTGAAAAAAGAATTTCAACTATAGAAAAGAGTTAAAAAAATAGCAATTAAAATAATGAGAATCAAAATTAAAATACAAAATAAATTTTATATTTAATTAAAGTGTGATAGAAAAAAAATCAATTTAGAAAAATGACAAAAAAATAGAGGAATGAGGCTTAAAATTGACATAAAAAATAAAAAACAATGTTAGAATTAAAGGGTGGAATTGAAAAGAATAATAGCTTTTACAAAAGGGCCAAGAAAAAAAATAAAAATCAAAACAATAAGGATCAAATTAGAAAACATAATATCATCAATTTGAATTGAATGATGAAATTGAAAACCGATAAAACTTTTACATAAGAGTTACGACAAATTGAATGATGAAATTAGAAAACATAAAACTTTTATTTTTAGATGTCAGGAGACGCTGCACACGTCGCCTAAAAGGTATAAACGCCTCCTACACACCCCTGATTGTGCCGCACGCTCACGTCCTTTTTTGTTTTTTTATTTAGCTAAATATAAAATGCCTCTGAGATGACTTTTTAATTACAAAAAAACACTCATTGACCTCAAGCTTTTTTTATTATTATTTTAAGAGTATTCTCGTCGTTTTACTATGCATTTTTATTTGTTAATATTTTTTATATTTGATCAAATACTAAATTACCTCTTAACTTAAATTGTAAAATTAAAAAAAAAAATCATTGTAAAATTATAAAAATACCATTTGACGCCACGTTTAAATTTGTATGCGATCATTATGAAAAAATACTTATTTGATCCTTGTTAATTTAAAAATAACAAATAAATCACGTGAAGAAATAAACTTTAATATCCTTGAAAGTGAGTGCAAGATTTTTCTAAGAAAAAATATCATTATATTATTCCAGTCAACATTGTAATTAAATCAATAGCTGATTTTCCTAGGAAAATTAAGTTTTGTTTAATTCGTCACACACAGATGGTAAAATTGAACACTCATGATGTCAACAGTTCTTTTTTCTTCTATTATTTTTTTTTTCCGCCTCTCCTCTCTCTAAAGGTCACAAAGGATGGGTTTAGTGATTAATAATATGAAAGTGGAGGTGTGAATGGTCCCAGATGAAAGAAGACTATTATTTTGAACACGAGCTTTACTTTCATTGAGGACCATTTCCTTTCTGGCAATTTGAATGAGGGTGTGGCTCTCAAAATTCAAATCTGGACACTATATGTATTTGTTGTTATCTGGAAATAGTTTGTGTTTGATTTGGTGACTTAAATGAAATTATTCTTATAGCATTTAATTAAATTTATTTTATGGTATATCATCGTGTTTTTTTGAACACGAGCTTTTTCTTTTTTTTGGCTTTTTTATTTTAAGGTATATCATCGTGTTTTTCTTTTAATTTATTTTAAATTGATTTATTTTAGTGTTTTTGAATTGTTTTGACGGGTTGATATCAAAAATAAATTTTAAAAAATAAAAATAATATTATATTAATATATTTCGCTTTAAAAAATAATTACTATTATAATTTCAAACACTACCACCTTAAACGAAGAGCCCACACAAGCACCATGCTGAAATTTTGTTTTAACAAATGATGATGGAGGCTATGAACAGACTTTTATAATTTACTAATACATTCTGTGACATATCCTATAAAAATTCATATTTTTATGCAGGGTTAACATTATTAATTTTAGCTAATAATCAACGATGTAAGCATGCGCCATATTCTATGGAATCAAGTATTTTTTTCCTCAATCAATCACTAACAATCACCAATTTCTTTATAAATAGAGGGTTAAACACTACAACCGATAATAAACATCAATATTTCTATTAATCAATTATCATTTAAATCTTCACACATCAAGGTGAGCTGACATGATCTAGATTTATAGATACCTTAAGATCTTAGGACTAAGATTCTTTTCATTCCACAATAATTCACTGCATATTTTCTCTTAATTATCTCGCATATTATTTTTCTTGTATATTTACTAACTCAAGTATCAGAGAGTCTCTTGTTCCATAAAAGACTATTTTCTCATGAAAGATAAAGCCCATAACCATACCAAAAACCAACTTTATTCTCGAGCCCACATGTTTTGGCCTAAGATCGCAGTCCATGTAAACCTAATTTCTTTGTCAAGTTTTCTCATGAATTCATGAAAAAAAAAATAGGGTTTTGTTGTTGAATGGTTTTATTTTTTTGTTATATCATTTAAGACTTAAATTCTAGGAAATTAGAGACCATAAGTTATGACAAAGCAAGAATTTAGCTTAACAGGGTAAATAAATAAATTTAAATGAAAATTTAAATTTAAATTTTATCAATAAAAAAAATCATTAAACACATAAATACCAGGAGATCTCACCAATATAAAACATTTATAAAAGTAAAAATGTCAAAAAGTTTGACATCCTTAAAAAACTTTTATGTTGATTGTTCCTTTGAGTATTTTAGACTGTGCTCAACATTCTTTCATCTTATAAAATTCACTATATTTTTTGGGCTAAAAAAACTCTTTAATGATGGAATCAAATCAAAACTTTCACTATTTTTTTTTAATAAAAAGTGCAAATAATTTATCATTTATTTAAGTTGATGTTTAATATTAGAATAGTGACATACTTTGAGATTCAAAATGTTATCAAAACACATATAAGTTTAAAATACGATAGTCAAGTTGATATCTCAACTATTTCATGATTGATAAAATCTATGGAATAAGATTAATTTACAATCTTGCAAATACAACATACACATTTATAGACAAACATCATTATAATACATGTGCATACATAAATATTAATTTCTATTTTTTTTTAAAGAGATGGCGGTTATATCATAGTTATCATACTAAGTTTGGGGCATGAGTAATAGGTTATGGTTTGGACAAGTCAACTCTCAAATTAGTAGGTCAACTTTTTTTAAAAAAATAAAGCCTAAAACAATGTTGTTTTGGACAAAAAAACAAATTAAAGATTAAAAAAAAAACCTTCGAATTGACCTAATTAAACATCACTTTTTTTTTATCATGTTATGAGTTAATCTGCTTAGATTACTTAGATTGACGAGATCAACTCTCAACCTAATTTGAAAGCAAACCAAGCCTAAGTTAAGTTTCAAATCTGTAATCACCAAATTACTCGGCCAAGCCAAATTAAGTTCAATAACAATTTTTTTTACTGTACATATATATTACCTATTTACTAAAAGATATAGGATATAATCCTAGGTGCTTCACTATTGATAAGAATAATGAAGCTCTAAAACTTTTTTTCACTTTTAAACTTTTTCTTCTTTCAATTAAAACTTTCTATAGCCTAATTAATGAAATTAGGTTTCAAGTTATCATAAAAATACAAAATTAAAAGATAGAAGACTAAAATTTATAACATGGATAAAATACATAGCCAATCTCAAATTCGATACAGTTTTCATTTTGATTTCAAAGTTTATTTTTTTTAGTTTTTAGTCCCTGTGTTAGATATGAGAGAGAAACTTATAAAAAAATAGCTAAGAGAGTGAAAGCTATCAATTAGGCAACTTTTCTACAAAGAAACTCGTTTTTTTTAATGTCAACATGCTACATTTGATTATAGGGGTTCAATGATAGTGGTTTTAAACCTTTATTTTGCGTTAAAAAGTAGACCAAGCTCGGTTTAGAGATTTTTCATTCAATTGTTTTTTAAAATATTTTGGGTGGTTTTAAGGTTATTAGATGATTTGGGGAGATTTTTATAGTATTTTGAGGTGAAAATGAATTGAATTCAACCCAACAAACCAGCCCTCCCCCTATTATTACAGAGCTACTATAATGGTGGTTGGAATCTGAATTATTATTCAACAGACAACATGTAATTTATTTCTTGTTTTATTCCACCCAAAAAATGAATTCTAGACTTGATCATGTCACTCTGTCGATTGTGCAAGAGGATGGGAGCATCTCATCTTTGATTATTGTCCCTATAACTTCTTGTATATTTTGGAATAATGCTAGCATATTATAGCTAGCTACGATTTCAGTCAGTTAATTAACCACCGACAAATGCTAGACAACTTGTTTTTTAGCTAGACAACATGGACTGAGTGCTTGGCAACTGCATCAAATTGTCCTAGACAACATGTTCTTACACCATTATTACATGCTTGCTGATTCGTCGCCATGCATTTATTATGGAATTACTGGTATTTCCAGCGGATGATACCTGCAAGTTCTCTCCAGCTGATCACATGCCCTTGCGGAGATCTTTTGGAATGCACATGAAAACACTATGAATGCATTATTAAGGCGATGGATTCGGCAACTTGTGGACAAAGGTTTTCATGAAGGCGTTGGGATCATTTATAGCATAGAATTCACCGTCTCTGAGAAACCAACAAATTAATATCATCCTAATTTTTCCCCATCATTTTCTTTTTTCCAATTTGTCAACTTCCTTTCGAGTACAATTATGGGGTGGAATCAAATAATGGATGGGTTTGGGTTTATATAAATTTTATCAAATCTATTTGACCAATTTTTTTAAATTTATATAGACTTGGATATTTGATAATATAGGTTGAATTTCTAAACTAATGATTAATTTGTTTTTGAATAGGTCTATTTTATTATTTACTTTTGATTCTATATGGCATAGACATAAAGATTAAGTAGAAGAACAAAAATATAAATTTTAATAAAGTACGTGTATTGAATTCTTTTTATCTCACATGATTTATCATCTTAAAAATAAATGAAATAAGTGCACAATGATCCAAAGTTATATATAGAAATAGAAAATTTGTATTTCAATTAACATATCAATCTAATTGGATTCATTATACATAAGATTAAATATGGAAGCACAATTTTAACTAATCAAATGATATTCAAATCTAATTTTATATAAAAAATTAAAATCATGCATTTTATATGATAAATATTGAGGTTGTTAGAATCATGTAGAAGTTAAATTTGATGAAGTGATTGTGCAAACTCATTAATAATGAAATAACACATAGTTATAACCCTGAGGGATATAGCTAAACTGATCAGATCTTTGGTTAATTTGCTCCTTAGAGATCATCAATCTCATGACCACCGGAGGCTTACATGATCATTAACTTTAGGGCCCGTGGAAGTAGTCGAGGTGTGTGTAAACTAACCTGAATATCCATGTTAATAATAAAAAAAAAATAACACATGATTATTGGTTATGTTCCTGCCATTTTCATTTGCACTTCGAACCATCATTTATTTTCTTCAGAGCCATTTGAATATGAGCTTTTAAAGCTATGTTTAGGCATAGGTCCAAGAATTAAATCAGATGATTTCTCAAACAAATAAAAATATATAAGTTTATGAAGTTAGTTGGGATCCAAATGTCCTAATAGAATTGTTTGATTATACTAAGAAAAAAAATCAATTAATAACTTATTGTCTTCTATATAAGCTCTAATATTGGTAATTGTTTAGAATGTACAAATTTTAATACCAATAATAGATGGATTTTATGATAATCTATTACACAATGATCATACTTATTTTAATTTGTTTTTATATCAGTTTGGTGATTATATTTGATTAAAATACCACATCAATAATTGTTAATTCTCTCATATTTTTATAATAAAAAAAGTGTTAGCTATAATATAATAAAAAATAAGCACTGCTTTGAATGATTTTTATAATTTAGTATATCAAGTGGAGTATAGTAAATTATATTTAATGAAAGATACGTATATAGTATATAGGTGAGAAATAAGGTTGTTTTTTTAAAAAAAAATTAAAAACTAAATTATTTAAAGTATTTATGAATTCGGATATTGTTCGGGACAAAATAAAGACAATAATGAATCCTACACTTTTGAGTCAACGACTAACTTGGCGACACAGACACGTGCTTGGTGTCCAAAACTTATTTTTTTCTAAAAAAATATAAAATATAATTAATTTTCAAATTCTTAGAGTGTTGTGGTAGCAACATCATTCATTTGAAGAAATCCATTCCCTTTATCCGTGTTTCAGTCCATCAATATGTTCATTGACTTTTTGTGCCCAGTAATTATTTTTTTGTTCATAACAATTTTTTTTATATTTTTTTAAATTTGACAACTATATTATGAGCTAGAAACACTCAAAGCATAAGCATTGTCCATGTGATTGTTATTCTCTTCCAATGAGTGTTTGTTTTTATGTTTTGATATACTTTTAAAATGTTTTTTTTTAATTTTTTAATTTTAAAAAAAATTTAAATTGATAGTTTTTTAGATTTTTTTTATGATTTTAAAATTAAAAATTAAAAAAATTCATTTTAATATATTTTCAATTAAAAAATATTTTTAAATAAAATACATTATACCGCAATACCAAACATAAGTATAATGATTGCTGTTAATTGGCTATATTATATATATAATATCAATTATCTTTCTCATTTTTATTTTTATTTTTATTTTGGTTTTGTATATTAAAAATTGTCTTGCGTAAACCTTTTGATTTTCTTTTATTTTTTTTAATTTTTAAAAAAAGTTGTTAGTGGACCTTGTCTGTTGGGATCTATTGGCTTACAAAAGAAGAGATAATACAGAAGAGGTATTGCCTTTCGTTTTGCCTTCAATTGATTTTTTTTTGTTGAATAGAAATCTAATAATGTTAGTTTCCTCAATGACATAAAAAATCTCAATATTACTATCAATTTAATATTTTTCAGATAAAAAAACATTTTAAAAAATACAAAATATCACAATATCAAACAAGCATGTAACGTTTTAGATATGAAATGAAGGTGTAAAATTACATAATACTATATAATAAAAAGAAATTATAAGGTTATGATATTGTTCACTCACGGTCTCATATTTTGCCAGTCAACATGCTGGTATTGACCTCGTCTATTTTAGATAATAAGGGTGTTTAAAACATGCAGGTCTTGGCTCGGAAGAACAAATGTCAAGGCAAAACCATAGAAGGTTAGCATTACCAGAACGAGAGAGGTTGACATCTTGGATTCTCCAATATTATAAATTTGTCATCGTGGAATTATCAAATAATCTATTTTTATTTTCCAAGCCCTTCTTCCCCTGTCCTTTTCTCGAATGTTTGAAATTATTTTTGACACGACAACTCAAAAAAAGACAATTAAAATTGACAATGGTTATAGAAGCTGGCACATTCACCTGATGTTATAATGGATGATCCCTCGGTAACTTGTAAATTCTCCGTCTTTGGAGGTGTCTGTATTATATTAGAGAATAATATAAATTATATCTTGTAGTTTTATTTAACAATTTAAGTTATTGGATTAGAATGATTCTTTGACATGATATCAGAGTCTTGATAACTAATCGGTCATGAGTTCGAATCTCACTATCCCATTTATTTGAGAAAAATTAAACACAAGGTAATGTAAGTTTGTGCAAATTTCAAGTCCAAGAGGCTTTCACTTGAAGATGGTGTTAGAGAATAATATAAATCATATCTTGGGGCTTTACCTAACAGTTTCTTAAACTATTTGATTGAGATGGTTCTTTGATATGGTAGTGGTTGCTTTTTAAAATATTTTTTACTCGGAAATACATCAAAATAATATTTTTTATATTAACACATCAAAACCATCTGGAAACACTAAAAAAAATTAATTTCAAGTAAAGAAAAAAATAAAAAAAATTATTTTTTTAAAATATTTTTAAAATGCAAAACTAAACGAGATGTTCTTCAATGCCATGGGTGAAGCTTGATATCAATTTATCTTACCAGGTTATTTTGGAGATTACGTTATGGATTTGGCACCTTATAATACTAACTTCTGGGTCTCTTTAGATGATGATGAGATCAACAGAGTAATGAACACGAAATATTCTTTACCAAACACGAAATAATTTGAGGATTCTTCTGGTACCTTGAAAGTGGGTGGTGCTTTAGGTATCTTGCGTGCCATCTGCCACCTCCTTTTGACTACCGCCATTTCCTTTCTGCACTTAAATCTCCCTTTTTGACATGTTGAAAGCCATTTCGACAGCCACTTCGCGAGGCACGTTTAGAGCCATCTGGTCGCCGATCGAGAGCACAGCCAATCAGTTCATGCGAAACTGCTCTCCCAATTCTCTGCTCTATGGTAAAGTATGCAAAAAATCATCATTTCAAGTCTTCTAAAAAAAAAAAAAAACTGAAAGAAAAAGACAAGAATTTCATTCTGAGATAAATATTGAATTGATTTATATCTCTTGAAATAATATATCAAACATAATTTCATTCATTCAATTATCATTTATTCATTCAATTATCATTTACTTTGATTTTTATATATAAAAAAAATAACCAAGAAGGGTTGTTAATATATATATATAAAATCCATAATATCATATGAAAACAAATTCAAGTCAAGTGGTATTAATAGAATAATCTTCTAAAAAATAAATTTAGATCTTTTATTTAAATAAATTTTAATAAAAATCATCTTAACAATTAAAGCCCTTTAAAAAGGAGCTTGGAGATCTAGACTTGCTCTTGACCCAAAATAAAAGAGTAGGCGTGCATGTTTTTTTATTTTATTTATTTATTTATTTCAGAGTTCTTTTTAACAACTATACGGTGTATCTTTGGTTCGGCCTCTAACCATGGTTGAAAAGTCGGATCTTTGATTTTTTAGATCAAAAAAATCTTATTTTTAACTATTTTTTGATACAAAAACATCTAAAAAATCACCATAAAAATCAAAATAAACTCATTTATAACCTCAAATTAGTCAAAAGTGATTTAAAAATAAAAATCAACTTAAATTCAAAAAACATTCCAAGCTCATATCTACTTTCGTAAGCAATATAAAAGTTAAAGAACATGGTTATAAAACCCGATCCGGGTCACGACTCTGAAGGGTTAACCTAATCTTAAAAAAAAATCAAAAGAAAGATTTTTTAATAAAAAAAATACCCAACGAGTTGAGGGTTGGATTTTACCTTAAATTTCCCCAATTTTGTATTGGATCAGGTTTTATTTTTCTTCAACTTGGACCTTTCTAGGGCTTAGATTGGTAGGGTTATGTGGAGACCTGTGAAGCTAGTTAAGGTTTTATAATTAGACCAAAAACCACGTTAATAGAACTCCTTATATCGAATAAAATGTAATCAATGGACACTAAAATAGACTTTTATCTTAGCTAGAATTATGTCAACTAACACATTATCTCTCCTCTCTCGTTTTCAAATACAAGGAAATGAAGTCCTGGATTAAAAAAATAAAAATCTCATTAAACGGGGATTAAAAATGAAAAAATATGGAAAACAAACTTTGGGACTAAAAAAGCTAAAAAGGCGCCTCATCTACAGTATTAAAAAAAGAGTGAGAATTTGTTTTAGAGTCAATTTTGATCCTAGAAGTTTTAATTATGTTTAATAAAAAAAATTAATTTTATTAAATTGAGCATTGATTTAATACTATAATTTTTTTTCAACATTGCAAGAAACCATTGCTAAGCCAATTGAAACAAATTATTGACCGCAATTCTAACTAAAATAATTTTAAAAGGATAAAATTAAAAAAATAATAATTAAAAAATTAAAAATATAAAACAAGTAGAAAAGAGATTATATTGTTTCAATCCATAATATTTTGTTTGAGAATCTGGTATAATAAAGCACTTATATATCCATTTTCGATAAAATCATTAGTAAACGAATCCCGGATCATGGAATAAAATATAAATGTTTTTTTTTTACTGTAAATAAATAAAACATCCAATGCAACCACTAAGCTTGAATCTCACCATGCTTAACTCCATACCTTTTCCTATCTAATGGAAGAAAAATTGGAATAAACTACGTACAACTGCTAATTAATAAATAAATCCTTACACGCACACTCTATCAGACTAAGCATGGAGTTCTTACATGTTAGATTAGCAAGCAAATGAATGGCAGATGATAGGCTTCTTTTGCTTCAACCGCAGTAGTCTGGGGGTAAAACATGCCATTAAACCAATGGCAAACCCCAGTAGGCTCGTTAAGTTTATTTTCATCATTTGATAGGCTTCTTCTTCACGTTCACATTCCAATTTTTTCAAGACCGTCCAAGCTTGGGATGAGCTAAGTTTTTTCGTCTGGTTCGTGGAAGAGAAGCTTGGCATTGTCTTCATCTTCTTCTGCTTCTTCTTCTTCTTCTTCTTCTTTTGTAGCTAATAAATGTACCTTTTTCTTTCTTTCTTTCTTTTTGCAATGAAGAAGTTTGAAATAAACCGACTGTATATTACTCTCTTCTTCTATCTCTAAAGTTTCGTTTCTTTGTCTTTTATTATGGTCACTAGACTATGTTTATTTTTACATTTAAAAAGCATTTTTTAAAATTTAAAATTTTGTTTATTTGAAATTAATATTTTTATAATTTTGCATCGTTTCAATATGCTGATGTTAAAAATAAATTTTAAAAATTTATTTTAATATATTTTAAAATTAAATTACTTTAAAAAAAACCATTACTATAATTTCAAAAACTTTTTTTTTACTGTCTTCTTTGCAATAAACTCCATTTGGACAGGAGAGAGGCTTGCCGAGTCAAAACCAGGTGACAACAACTTGGGTTGGGCTATCGTCTTTTTCGTTTTTGCTGGCGCAGTCAAGTTTGTAAAGCTCCGAGCCAGGAGGTTTCCTTCATCCAAAGCGGATTAGGCTTTAGCAGTGACTTTACCAGGTTCCACCCTTCTTGGAAGACGTCATCAGCCTTCTTAGACTTGGACCATCTCCCTTTCATTTCAACCCAAATTGATTGCATCCTTGATTTGGGTCCAAAGTCCCTCTACCAATTAAAGCCTTGATTCGATTGACTTTTGACTAAATCGGGGGAATTAAATTAAAATGTTATATTTTTAAAATTATTTTTGGTAGTGTTACAGCATAAATTAAAGAAAGAAAGAAAGAGCTCGTGATTCTCCTATCTTTGTGTTTTAAGAGATTTAAACGTTTTATTATAATTTAAAACTTGACTGGAGGTGAATTTAATAATATATAGTTTGAATTTATAGTAAGAATAGCACAACTAAAAGAAGGAAGGACAAACTGAAAAACATAATTAAAATGTGTTGCCAAACTTGAATTCATGTGGGAATTCTCTTTTTCTTCTTTTACACTTCATTTAGTTTATAAAATTTAGTTTTGACTCAAATTTTCATTTTGATTATTTTTCAGTTTTTATATGAGGGGAGATGAACTCATTAGAAAAAAAAAGCGGGAAAATAAAATTGTTAGGTGATCATATTCCAACAACAAAAAAAAATCATTCATGGTGTCAATAATTTTCATTTAACAAGAAGAGTTATATTAAAGTGTTTTTTTAGCTCTCATCTTACAGGAAAACATAGATCAAAGTTGAGAAAATAAATTTTTTTCTCAATTTAATCATTTTTAATTTGATTTTATAGATATTTTGAGTTGAAAATGGTTTATTAACACTCAAACGGTGTTTCTTAAGTGTTTTTAAGCGAGAATACATTGAAAATAGTTTTTGGGATCTAAAACGCCATAACACAATTTATTTTCAAGTCACCATTCCAGTGGCTACAATTTAGCAAGTAAATAACATGTCGTCTGTAATTTTTATTTTTATTTTTTTTTCAAAAAAAAGAGCAAATAACACGTGGTTAAGCGAGGCTGCATGCCTAACCATTTTTTTATTTTTTATTTTTATAAAAGATAGATAACATGTCGTTCGTCTTTTTTTAAAAAAAATATATACAAACGACAAGTTGTTTGTTGCCTAAAAGGATTTAGTATCTTGTTTTTATGGTCCAATATGCTTTTCAAATTTCTTTTTGTATGAGATGCCTTTTGATGTGCTAATGTCAGAAATAAAAAAAATAAAAAAAATATTATTTTGATGTATTTTTAATTAAAAAATATTTTTTACTATATTAACAAATACACATTTAATTACCTCCATTAGGATTGAAACTCATGGCCTCAACTCAAGCCTTGTGCGCTCCAACCATTGAACTTTTATTAAGTAAATATTTAACATAATATATTTAGTCGGTTCAGTAATTATATAAATAGTTAAACTGACCATATGTTTTTTAGTTGTATTAATAATAATAATAATAATAATAATAATAATAATACCGTATGAGATGAAACATAATAAAGTAATAATTTACACACAAAATTAAAAGCTTGCCCCTTACCCTTTCTTAAGATTGGGCTACTTAGAGTGTTTTCGGGCCGAAAAATGATGCACATCAACACGTGATAATTAATTATGTGGTGTGAGCGAAGAATATGAATTATTTTTTAAAATATATTTTATTTAAAAATATATAATTATGAGGATATTTGAGAGTGTAGTAGTAATTAATTTTTAAATTTTTTTTTTAAATTACATCAAAATAATTTATATTTTTTATTTTTTAAAATTTATTTTTAATATTAACACATCAAAACAATAAAAAAAATTAATTTTGAACATTTAGTTTTTTTAAAAGAAAAAAGGCAATTCTAAACGGCCCCATGTGCGGGAAAAGTGAAAGCCACTCGTCGGGCGCCCCCAGCATTGACTACTGTTGCTCAACGCTCACCTTACAAAAAAAAAAGAAAAAGAAAAAGAAAAAAGAAAAAAAAACCGCGTGTGGGATTACATGAGAACACGTAATGCGTGCTGTCTTTAGTCAGCGTCTGCACAAGCGACACTTGGAAGTGAACCTTAACATCATTCGTGTCCTTCAATCCTGTTTTCCATGCTAAATAGATCCTCTCCTCCACTTTTACCTTTTTCTTACATCCCCTACCAGTAGCATAGCACTAGGCACCATAATATATATATATATATATATATATATATATATATATATATATTTCGTCAATTCCCTACCAGTAGTAGCATAGCACTTAGTACCTCTTTCTGGTGATTTTAGAGATGTCGTCGTCATCAAGATTTAAGCTAAACCAATTGAATTGAATCCAATTTTATCGTCAAGATTGAAAATAAATAAATAAATAAATAATATAAAAGGAATTTTCCAGCCGTTTGGGTGTCTGCGTGCACTATCATTCTTACCTTGTTTTAGATGTACATCTTCAACGCATAAATTACTTGTATAAAAAGCTAAGACTGATAGTCACAATTACAGAGGTGAGCTTCAATGGCACTGTCACCTTGCAGTGGCGAGCAACTATACCTCTTCGTCTTCGCAGGCGAGCCAGGGATGATGTATTTTTATGCCCAAACAAGCCAGGTAAAACAGATCTAACCCTCCATGGACATAAAAAGTTTCTACATTTTCTTGCATTTCTACACCATCAAATATCATGCAAAGCTAAATATATATAAAAATATATATTAATTTTTTGTGAACATCAAGTAAAAAATAAGTAATATTTAATGAAAAATTAAATTGAAAAGTTGAGAGATGAATATTGCTATAGACATCCAATCTCGGAAAACAGCACATAATCTTGATTTTATTTAATAACATAATTTCTTGGAATAAATATTTTATTTAATAAAATGATAATAATAATAAAAACAAGCATAGAAAAGTGATTGAATAAAATTAAAAAAATAAATTAAATAGAGTTATAAAGAGAAAGCATGCCTGTCTCTTTTCATAAAAAAAAAAATGATGAAATCTTACTTGCAAATTAAGTAAAAACTAAATCATATTTTATATATATAAAAAAGCATCATAAAATTTTGTTAAAATTAAAAAAAAAGCTGAGAAAAAAATGAAATTGCAATAAATAGATAAATAATAGGACTAGAAAAACAAAAGACAAAAAAAAAAAAAACCTAGGCATATAGGTCTCCCCTATGTGGCCCCACTTGCGTAGGCTTTTTGTGTGTGCGGGCCTTGTAGCTGACCCTGCATGACTGAGATGGAGTTAATTTTTTTTTTGTCTATTAAGAGTCGTTTGCCCCTATTCTTTTTTAGATAAGCAGATAACATGTTATCTGCTTTTCTCTAAATTACGGTCATAATAGTGATTCAAAAATCAAGACTTATTTTTTTACCTAAAACCTCATTTCAACCTAGTTTTGACCCAAAACATCTGCAAAAATATCTCAAAAAACCTTGATAAACTTGTATATGCCTCAAACAACTTGAAAATCCATCAAAAAACCTAAAATCAACTTGAAATCAAAAATATTATTGAGCTTGTATTTACAATTGCAAGCAAAGTGAAGTGCCTAAGATAAACTCTTTTAATTGAATAGAACCTATTTATATCAAAATCATCTCTTTTAGCGTCTAGAATCGGTGTCAATTGAGATTTTCTCTCTATACCATTGAAATTCAGCTAATTTATCTATTCTTTCTTAAACCAAGAACTTAAAAATAAGAAAAATAATTTTTTGGATTAAAATTGAATTGTCAAAAATTATAGGAACCATAAGTTTATAAAATAAAAAGTATGAGGGCCAAAGTGAACTTTTTACATAACTTTTGAAACTACAGCCCATTTCCTCCACTCTTTTCACTTTTGTTCCCCTGCTTTCAATCATGCCATTGCTCAATAAATTTAAAGCAATTAAGCTTTAATTTAGCCTCGTAAAAATGTAATTGATGAAAAAAAGATTGAAGGATCAAAATAAAAAAAAAATCACCAGTATAAAATTTTCTTCAACAGTATTTTACCCGCAATGTCTAGAGTTTTGTTATGTATCCAATTGGCTAAAGTTGAAAATTGATGTGCAAGATGGTCAAGTATTTAACAAAAGGGTTCATCTAAAGCACTATTTATAATAATAATACAGGATGCAATGCAATTAATGGCCATAAAAATAGGTACATAAAAAAAAAAAAAAAACCAGCAAAGGAATGAACAGCCCGGTTAGATAAGCTTGGGAAGATAAATGACTTGCAGAAGAATTGACATTATCAGCGAACCTTGCCCGTTGTTCTTGTTTTTTTAGTTTCTACTTTCTACTACTAAAAAGTCAGCCTCTGATTTGATCTTGTTACAAACACTGTTCTTTCTTTCTTTCTTTCTTTCCTTGAAGAAGCATAATATATATTGTTTTTGGGGTAGGAGTGGTGGGGTTGATTGGGGGGGTAGGTGGTCTTCTTGCTTTTAAACAATCTTTCTTTAAGTGGTTCTTTGTACGGGGTCGCTCTTTGCTTTTTATTTTATTTCATTTCAAAATTACTATATTTGTTTGTTGGGTTTGGGGCTCTGTCTGTCTCTCTTTGGTTTCCTTTCACTTTCAAGTTCCATCATCTTACTCTTGATATTTCTTCTTCATTTTCACTTTCGGACGTGGTGATTTCTAAATTTGTTTTCTTTTCCTTTCTTTCGGTAGTGGTGTAATTTTTGGCGGTTAGGGATGGAGGAGAGGTATGAGACGATTAAGGAGATTGGTTCAGGGAATTTTGGAGTAGCAAGGCTAGTCAGGGATAAAAAGACAATGGAGCTTGTTGCTGTTAAATACATTGAAAGAGGAAAGAAGGTAAGCTTTCTTTAAAAATGTCATAATCATGCATCGTAATCTCTGCTTTCTCCTTGCAGTAGTGATAAAAAGTACTTCTGGTAATTTTTCTCTTTTCCATTTCTCATGCTTGCCTTCTTGGACAGCTTGATATTGAGAATCGATTTTATTTACAAAGGAGCTTTTTGAATTATGGATTGGCCTGTCGTCCAAAAAACACACACAAAAAAGGGAAAAAAGGTGGATTGGGCTTAGTTTAATTTCCGTTTTTTTTATGGTTAATTATTGCCACTGCCTTTTCAGGCAACATTTCTTGGAAAGTCGAAGTTGTTAATTTGTTGTGTTAAATCCTAGAAGGAAAGAATTGTAAATTGAATGTTAAGGAAGATTTTCAGATAATTTGATGGGGGAGTTTGAAGAGTCATGTTGCTCTTTTTTGTCATTTCTAGGGGAGACACCTTTTAGATGGCACATTCCCAGAAGCAGAGGGGTAAATTTACCGAGGATATTTAATATTATCGTAACCATTTCTTTACCATCTTAAGAGCAGTTCTATGCTCAGAGCAGATATATTTGCTCAATGACTGCTAGTCAAGCACCATAAATTTCCATTTTATTTCTCCAGAACATTTCTATTCACTGTTCTTATTGTTTTTGGTAGCATGGTTTTTGTTGTGACTGGATGTGATGGTACTAAAGCTCTTTGACAAGTTATGAGTTAGCTATAGATATGCGCCTTAGCCAATGATTATGTTACACCAACCTGTATCTGGTTTCAGATTGATGAGAATGTTCAGAGAGAGATCATCAATCACAGGTCTTTAAGGCATCCAAATATTGTCAGGTTCAAAGAGGTAAGAGACTAATTCCTTGTATGCAAGCTCTTGGTAGGTTGGCCTTGCAAGTAATGTCTTTTAGTTTAGTTCTACGAGTAACTTACTATGTTTAAAGCCTGTTTGCACCTGGGACTTGTTATAAAAAGAAAGTGATTTCAAGCTGACTGATTCTGGACTTTTATATTTTGGCGCCATAGCCTGCTCCCCAACAAGTACAGGGCAATCTGAAACTCTCTGTTTCCTTTATCTTTTCTAGCACAGTCGTAACTCATCAATTATTGTGGTCTTCTCATCTGTTTTCGATGTTTTTATTCATTAAGCTGGTGAACACATTAGTCTCAAGTTACAGCAACATAGCAGCTTTCTCGGTTTTCCAACAATGAAATTCATAACTTTTTTTAACCTGGACCCATCACACAAGTGCTTTAGGCAAATCTTTCCAAGCTTCTCTTATGTGGGTGTGTTTGCATATCTGCAGTCTCAAGTTAAACATTCATGTCATTTCTTCCTGCTTCACAATTAAATAGTGAACCTCGGAACAAGATAAAAGGGAACAGACAAGGCTTTCTCTTGAGTTGTACCGAAACAAAGCATGCTGTAATGTCTTATTTTTTCTCGTAGGTCTTGTTGACTCCAACACATCTTGCAATTGTCATGGAATATGCAGCAGGTGGTGAACTTTTCGCAAGGATATGCAGTGCTGGTCGATTTAGCGAAGATGAGGTTGTCAAGCTGTAGCTTGTAATTCTGTTGGCAGCTTGAGTGATCTTCCTCCAATAATAATTGCATGTGTACTTGTATAAACTGTATTTTGCTTGGTGATTATTTAATTTTTTTGCAAATTTATGCCACCACAGACAAGATTTTTCTTCCAGCAGCTGATATCTGGTGTCAGTTACTGTCATTCCATGGTATGTTATCTGAGTTTTAAATTTTCATTTATGTCACTCTTGTCTTGTGTTGTTTATGAGTTTTTTTTCCAGGAAATTTGTCACAGAGATCTGAAACTTGAAAACACACTTTTGGATGGAAGCCCCGCACCACGCCTTAAAATATGTGACTTTGGTTACTCCAAGGTTAATGTTTCTTGGCTCTTCAAATTCTTCTTCTATGATGAAGTTCTTAAGGTGTTTCCTACTGATTTTTTCTTCTGTAATTGCAGTCTGCTCTACTGCACTCACAACCCAAATCAACAGTTGGAACACCAGCATATATTGCCCCAGAAGTCCTGTCACGCAAGGAATACGATGGCAAGGTACTTGGTGTTTTATATTTTTCACCAAACATAGCTGAAAGGACACCCTCAGCTTATGCTGTCTTATTTTTATGGGGCATCACTTAGTATTTCTGTCATCCAATCAGAAGATATACCTTGGTATTTATTAAGCCTGTGGATTGGATGTTTGTCGGTAAAAGGTTATAATTGAATCATCAGGAAAAAGTAATGAAGGTATATCAAATCTCAATCTAGGTTCATTGGTAGGGTCTTTCACAGTCTTGATTTGTGTCATATACCTGAGTCAGTAGTTCGTTCAGTTACCTGGCCACTTTTTTAATTAAGCAATAAAACTGGTGTTCCCTATCAAAAGTAGAAAAAGGGGAGGCCTCTTACTGTTTTCTTGTTAATTTGATAGTTTTTTTTTTAGATTTCAGATGTTTGGTCATGTGGTGTAACACTATATGTGATGTTGGTTGGAGCATACCCCTTCGAGGATCCTGAAGATCCTAGAAATTTCCGCAAGACCATTGGTGTGAGTTTCTTCTAAACACTTAATAGTATAGTTAGATGGAGTGTCCTATTGTTTTTTTTTGAAATACTTAAACTTTTATCTTAAATTCACAATTATATCACCAAAGTTAATTCCACTGCTCACTCTCCACAGAGAATAATGAGTGTTCAGTACTCCATACCAGACTATGTACGTGTATCTGCAGATTGCAAGCATCTCCTTTCTCGTATTTTTGTTGCCAATCCCGCAAAGGTAGTGCCTATTCATGATTTGTGTTATGTTATCTTTCTTTCAACATTTTCTCTATATCTCCTCTTTGACCTCTCACTTTTTTAATAGTCCATCAATCTAACAAAGCATTTAAAAATCATGCTCTGTGGTCTTATGCTTTTATTATTCAATCTCAAAGTGAATTAAAAGCTTCTAAATAGTAAATCTATATCAAGTTTAAGTGTTTACTGAGAAAGACTGCATGCTATATGGTTTCTTAACTCTGTAAGCACTCATAAGAACATTGATTCCTAAATTTAAACCAACAAGAGTAAATGGACTCAGTTCTAAGATACAACAGAAGTTCAACCATAAACTGAGAATTACCAAATTCTCATTGATTCTAAATATAATAATAATGTAACCAAAATTAAGTAAACAAACAATAAGGTTATGCTAATTCAGCGAGCCTTTAAGGGTCCGGTGTGAACCTACAGTTTGAAGCATAGTTTAAGAAATTTGATAATTTTATTTTTAATTTCCCTTTTCATTAAAACTTTGTATTTTGGGTTATAATGGGCTAGGCATGTACACGAGTTATATGTATGTATTGGTTTATTAGGAGGATAACTAGGCATTTGTATACAAAATGAGGAGCCCCTAAAAGCTACCTACCCATCCCAGAATTAATCAACAACCCGAGTTAGAAATTCGAATTCGACAACCAGGTTTTTCTAGGAAACAAGGGAATCTGACACAGCCACAACTTAAATTTAAGGAGATGGCCTTTCATTACATTGTAATGTATTTTCATCTAGAGCAGTAGATATTCTTCATTTTCATGAATGCTCTCAGTGGTGTGCAATGCGCCTTCATATGATATAATGATCCTATTCTGATGTTGTCTGATCCTTGGTAAAGAGGATTACCATTCCAGAGATTAAGCAGCACCCTTGGTTTCTTAAGAATTTGCCTAAAGAGCTCGTTGAAATTGAGAAAACAAACTTCACAAAATCAGAACGTGACCAACCTGCCCAAAGTGTCGAGGAGATTATGAGTATCATACAAGAGGCAAAGACGCCTGGTGAAGGTGGCAAAGTTGCTGAGCATGCTTTTGCAGGAACCTCTGATGACTTGGATGTTGATCTGGATTCTGAGGTTGATGTCAGTGGCGACATCATGCCCTCTTTCTAGTCATCACCCACAAATTGCATACAGAGAATGTGCGTATCCAGATTCTAGTGATTTTGGTGACATGAATTTCCATATGCATGCCATGTTATCTACATTGTAAATTATCCTGAACCAGTGTCACCTGGGCAGTGCTAAAACATGTGGAATGCGTTTTGAGGTGAAGCGCGTACTGTTTGAAGCATGCACCACCTGTGGATTTCCCAGTTAAGGGATTTGAAGAAGTTGCCTTCAAGCACATATCATGCATATATTTTTTCTTATAGTGTTTATCCTGCTCGAAACAAATGAAGATGATGATCTACGACTATATGGTTTTATAAACCATGCTCTGGTTCCGGAAACATGCATTAGTTGATTCTTCGTGTTGCCATATTTTATTTCCTGTTTGTGTGGCGTCCTCGGACCTTAGCAAATTAATCAATAGAGAACTTTCTTCGGCCGATCAGCTGTGGCTCCCTCCCTCGCAAGCCCGTTACAGGCCTTCCCGTTAACCTAATGATTTAAATTTTAAATGATATTTTGTATGGTTAAAACTAGTTTGTATGGCTGTGCTAGTTATGGAGGGAACTCAAATCTCTTTATGTGTATAAAAAAAAGTATAGGTCTCAATCTTTCAAAGCATGAAAAACAATGTATAGGTCTCAGTAATTTTTTTGATATATTAATTAAACATGAAAATACAGTCATTCTGAAGGTTTTTTTTCATCTAGATAATTTATTTTATAAATGTACACCATAGTATTTTTAATTGAAATAATTATTCTTTTTTTAAAAAAATATTTTATGATTGTAAAAGTAAGCTAACAAAAAAATATCAAAATAGTATGTTAATATTTTATTTGATTGAAAACTAAAATAATTATAAATGTGATATAATTATGTTAAAAAATTATTAAAAATTTTAATCATAAAAAACCTATTTTAATCTAAATCTCATGAACAATTTATTATTATTATTATTATTATTATTACATTCATAATAATTGAAAAAAATTATCAAAATTCAAAAAAAAATTATAAAAATATTTAAGATCGATATCAAAACTGAAAAGTAAATGAATATGATAAAATATTTTTGAAGTGTCCAAAAAAAAAAAAAAGAAGAAAAAACAATAAAAGAAATAGCCAGCAAAGGACCAAGTCCCCCTCTTGAGCACTTTTCTATTAAGAGTGTAGACGACATGTTGTCAAGTGTTTGTTTGTCACACTTGTGAAAAGAATTGCGCTGATCAACTTTGGCTTCCACACGTGCCAACCGGTAGAGATAAGGTGTAGATTTGTTATCAATTGATTAAGAAAATATATTAAGCTGTTTTTTTCATATAAATAGTAAAGTATCATAAAAAAAACTCCAGTTTTTTTCATGTATTTATGGAATTATATATATATATATATATATATATATATATATATTAAAAAAACATGTTGTCTTATTGGCACGGTGACTTTTCAAATAAAAATAAAAGATAATTAAAATAAATATTTGAAAAAACTTAAATTATTTGAAGAGGAAAAAAAGGTAACCCTTTACACCAAAACCTCCTTTCTTTTGTTTTGACAAATAATTTGTTTTTATTAAAAACATAAAATATATGAATAACAAGTTTCAATAAAAACAATCATCAAATAATCATGTTTTCTTAAATATAATTTGATGGGTGTGCATTGCAATTTAAGATAATATTTGTTATAATGGTAAATATTACTTTTTAAAATATATATTTTTTGAAAATATATTAAAATAATATTTTATTTAAAAAATATTTTTGATTTATTATAAATAATCTAAAAACATTAAATTATAAAAAAATTAAAAAGCATGGCTGTGCCGCACAAAGAATCTAATCGGGCCTACCGTTTTGAATTTGATTGATTTGTAGAAAGAGATGAAGGACGTGTGCTGAAGCTTCCTTGTCAGTGGAAATTCTACCTTACTTGGAGGAGCGCGTTAGGTGGGCGTAGGCTTTTCAAAACTTATTTATTTTACTGGTTTCTCTGCCGTTGTTTTGGAATATGGTAATTGGGAAACCATAGACCGTTGATTTACACAGAAAAGCAAATTACAGTGTGATCAACTGATAAAAAGAGTTCTTTGTAAAAAAAAAAAAAAAGGGTGGGATTCTAATCTTGTCTATTTTTGGCACGGAAATATACATTTTGGTACTGAGTTTTTTAGAATTCTTCATATTTCATTCTTGTAGTTATAGTTGTGTATAAATACATTACCTAGTCCGTATCCATCCAAAATATAAAAACCATTTTTTGTTTTTCTTTTCTTTTCACAATGGCACTTTTTTGAGATTTTTTTTTGAAAATTAATATTTTTTGGGCAGCGCATGCGATCCACTCTGGTAATCATTTATAACTTTTTTTGATATCATTAGATTCGTTTTGTTGAAATCTTTCATATGGTACATGTCAAAAAAAATTTAGGAAAAAAACTACACTTTATAGGTTTCGTTGTTCTCGACATCGCAACCCATAAAGTGAAAAATTGGGTCACAACCCTTCAATCTAGTGTGTATCTGGGAATGCAATGTAGAGTACTTGTGCAAAATTATTTTTCAATTGTAAATGCATCAAAATAATGTATTTTTTTAGGGTTCTTACCTTAACACCATTGTGAAACTTATAATGATGGTTAATGACAGATAGGGAAAAAAAAAAACAAGTTGTGGATGGTATAAAAGAGAAATGGAAAAGATTTGTGGTGTTTTTGTTACATAATTTATGAGAGTAATTTGATCATTTTATTTGATTTAAAAATTTGAGTTGACTCAGGGTGTAAAGTGTAATTTTTAAAAGTATAGGAGAAAAGTGAAAGTGCAATCAAACTATAAGAGTTTTTTTTGTAATTATCCCAAAAAAATTGAAACAATTTTTATAACTCATGTCTAATGATGTTATTGTCTATCTAACTCACTGTAGTAAAACAACATAACATGGATTGAATTATCTATAAATACCTTTATCTTACACTACCTAACACTAAAACCATAAATTTATTACAATTTTGATTTAATTATAATTTATATGCTAATAAGAATATATATCATAATATATATATATATATTACCTCGCTCCTAATAAGAGTGGTAACCTCAAAGTTTGTTTTAACATTTGGCTACCACTAACTCAAAGACACTCCATATGGAGATGTATTAGTACTATAGTTTTATATAAAAACAACTTCTAAAATATTAGTAAATTACTCATATCCATTGTTATAACAACCTAAATATATAATAATTCAAAAAACTTTGTTTCTATTACCATATATGTAAAAAAAGCAAACAATTCATAACTTGTTTGGCCTATATTATGCATCAATAACATAGTTACTTATAGAGATTTGCAAGAAATACTATCCTCTAATTATATAACGGAATATCATCAAAGTTATCTAATAATGACAAATATGTCATTAGCATTACATTGCCAATTAAACCTGTAAAAAGAATGTTACTTAATATATATAAGAAGTCTACTCTAACATGCCTATGCAATATCTCCTCACTCGCATCATTAGGTGATGGAGTTGAAAAACTATTCTCAAGCCACTTTAATTTGATGACATGTCATTTCAATATAAAGGGGGACTTATCCCAATAGACCTAAGCATAACTCTACTTTGCTTATCGTCCCCCCGATAACATATGTGGTCCATTAAAGGGTAGGCCAAGAAGAACATCTATGTTCTAGAGTGTATGTGTCATCTTACCTAGATGTAGATATAATGTTATAGATCTCACTTCTCAATCTCTCGAGCAATACACCAATCAAGCTTTGATCCTCCTTGATATGTTGCAGGTAGGTGATGTAATAGAAATTTTCCTACAATGATGTATAGTGCCACACATTCATGCGGAATTATTAATTTATGTTGCTAATAATAGATCTTATTGTTGGTCCATAAAATAAGTAAAAAAGATAAATATTAGAATGATTGTGATACTATGAAAACTATTAAATATTAACATAATTGAATGTAATAAAAAATATACTTACATATTCTACTTACATGACCTTCGATCTTCGATCTGTGATTATCTTACAATCTCATAACTAACTTATCAATGAGACCAACAATATAACTATTATCCTCAATATGTCAACTATAGGATTCACCATATCGGTGGACTCCCTATGAACCTGATGTACCACCTATAGTGCACAATATCGTAAAGTATCAACACTAACTTATGAGATATAAATTAGTCCTAATAAATTGTTTACATTCAAACAATAATATAATAAATAACAAATAACATTAATATCTAAACTTATAAAAATATTCACATACATCATCTCGTTTGGCAAATCTTTCTATTATGCATTCCATGACCATGTATACTATATCTATATTGAGTTTCCCCCTTCTTTATATCCATCTCGTTAGGCAATCTAGCGAACCATGTTCATGAAAAAGAACGTGAAATGCACGAAAAGGATTAAGTTACAAATAAATATAATAACATAAAGATCAAATAATAATTTCTAAAACTATAAGGACTCATTAATTATTTTTGATAAACTACAGGAACTAAGTTATGATTAACTCAGAATGAAAAGGACTTGTGCATCTTCGACTCACCGCCACAGTATCACAAGGACAATCAGTCTCAAAGGGGCTACGAGCCTAAAGGCTAAAACTTTGAAAGTCAAAGTAAAGAGTGAAAACGTTTCCACAGGCATTGACAAAATAGAGTAGTAGCCTTCTTTCAACACCCCACTCCGCGCCTATTTATTCTCGATGCCAGTAATTAGAAGAAATGCAGGAAAAAGGAGAGGTAGCGACGGGAAAGATGGAGGCAAAGCGATGGTCTTCCTTTATACTACTAGTTGTAGTTGTTTTGGGCATGTGGGAGGTGAATAAAGCTGATGCAGCACTTAGTGCTGCTCAATGCAAGGAGGAGAGGAGGCTTGGGCTTAATGCCTGCAAGCCAGTTATTTATGGCAAGCTTCCATCACCAGCTTGCTGTGAGCGTGTAAGGGTTAGCCATGTTGAATGTGTCTGCCCCGTTATCACACCAAAGCTGGCAGCTCTAATTGACCTCGATCGAGCCATTCGGCTGATTGAAGGTTGTGGTAGAAGGGTTCCTCGTCACTTCAAGTGTGGGAGTAAGCTCTCTCATATCATGCCCTTGTTTTGTTTTCCATTTCTCCTTCCCTTTGTGCCTTTTGCTGACACTTTCTATTTCCCACTCTTAATTTGTAGGTATCACCACTCCATGAATTGAAGATTTAAATTTCTAACTAGTTCAATGCGGTCCTTTGTTCTTCTCTGTGACTGCAGAGGATTTATATACAGTCTATATAACTAGAATGAATAAAAGATTTTGAATACTTCATTATCCAAATCCATTTCGCTCTTTGGTTTCTAGAGATTGAACTTCATTAGTTTGTTGCAGGGCAAGAACAGGCAAATCTGTCTGTTCTTTTTTATCTTACTACTAAATAAGGTGTCTTGGCACTTATAAATTATAATCCCACTGTTATCTTTTCTTTTTCTATGACATCATGCATGATGCGCAAATATCTTTGTTCAAGCTCTGGCTGCTCTAGCCTTTTGAATTTGATCTATGCTAGCTTCTCTTTCTTTTCTTGTTTATACGGGATGCTTACTCATGTCTTAATGGCCAAAGACCAGAATCACCACGAGGATAGTAGCCCAGACAGCTTGTGAATACACACACAAAGGGGCATTAGAGAAGAGAGTTCTTCAATCTATAATCACGATTGGGAAAAGATAGTATATGGCAATTGATACACAACGAATCACATCAATTTGGACCAATCTCAAATGGAATGAAGAAATTTATGATGTTATGGAACATGATAATTTAGAGGCAAATACACGAGCAATAACCCAAATCGTCCAGCTATATATGAACCCTTCAATGCATTGCATATGCTGAGTTTTTTTTTCCTTTTCGGACTACAATGAATAAATAAATTGCTTTGATATACAAGAATTCAAAAGCAAAAGCTACACGATATATTTGTGTTTAACATTTCGGTGCGAGAAAAGCTCATAGTATACAATCACAAACTTAATTTATGCTGTTTGTTTACGCGGCTGCGGCTG
This sequence comes from Populus trichocarpa, assembly GCF_000002775.5. Taxonomy (NCBI): domain Eukaryota; kingdom Viridiplantae; phylum Streptophyta; class Magnoliopsida; order Malpighiales; family Salicaceae; genus Populus; species Populus trichocarpa. The sequence goes on along the minus strand of NC_037287.2, from coordinate 11,058,761 downwards.
TTTTTAATGCAAACCGTGTAAATAATGCGTTTAATAATAAAACACGAATTATTATATACGTGGGGCCCGTTAAAAACATTGTTTTGTGAGATGTAGCTCTCAGCTGAGAAACGCGTCCGCGTCTAATGCCAGGTGAATTAATTCACCTGGAAACTATTCACTTCTTGTAGTGAACAGTGCTCGGTGAATTAATTCACCTTGGCACTGTTCACTTCAAGAGTGAACAGTGCCCTTGAAGTGAACAGTGCTATTCACTTGGCACTGTTCACAGTGAAAAAAATTGTTTTTTTTTTTGTGTTTTATTTGAAAAATTAGAAGGATATCGCTTGATGACGTAATAAAAAATTCAATTTTTATTGTTACGCGCTTAAGAAACCATGAAAAATATAGTCCTTGTTTGATAGATTTTGTACGTGATGAAATTGTATATAGTTTAATGGAATAATAAAAAATATTTGATATCGATATTATTTATTTCATGATGTAATAACAGTAGTTAAATGTATAATATTTAAATTAAAAACCATCAATATTAGTATATATATATTTTTTAATTATTTTACAACCTCAATTTGAAAAGCATTCTTTTAACCAAACACATTAAACTACTTTTTGTTCAATCTTAATTTCAATCACGGTTTTAACCAAATATATATTTTTCTAAATCAACCTTAACTAAAAGTACTTTTTATAAAATAATTTTTTTCAAATCACAACCACAACAGCTACCACAATACTAAAAACACTCGACCGACATGTTCGGACTCGACCGACCTGTTCAGCCACATACATTCAAATTCAAAAGATCAGCATGACACTTCTTCAAAGGTTATTGCTAACGATAAGATAGGATAAAAAATAAAGGAGAGAGTTTACATATTTTTTTTCATATTTGCCATTCATTGTAAAATAGAAGTTTATTTATAAATTTCCAATGATAGTTATGTGAAATAAAATCTCAAAGACTCATCTTCTTTGTGGTATCAGAGCCAAGTAATCCATTCTGTGTTCATCATGTTCTCCTCCACCACTTCCTCCTCTGATCTCACCTTCAATTATACCCCTACACATCCTACTCATCATATAACACTCAAACTTGTGACAATTATTTGCCATGCAAAGCTCAACTTCTCCCCTGTCTCGGTGGTAAAAAACTCTTTAGGTTTGTAGATGGTACTATGTCCGCACCTCCCAAAATGCTACACACAACCTCTACTTAGATTTCCATTTCAAATCCCGCCTATGATTTTTGGTACGAGCAAGATCAGCTCATTTTGAGTACCCTCATCTCTTCCCTCTCTGAACCTATCCTCACCCATGTTGTTGGTCTTGAAACCTCTAGATATGTCTGGTTCACTTTGGAGAAAATGTTCTTCACAGCATCATGAGCTCGCCAAACGAACACTCTCTATCAACTAAGTACTTAAAAAAGGTGGTCTTTCAATCCAGGACTTTAAAAAAGCCAAGGGCCTTGCTAACATACTTTCAACCACCGGACAACTTTTAGGAGATTCGGAGCTCATCTCTTATATTCTAGCTAGCTTGCCAACTGAGCATGACCCTTTTATATTACATCAGTTAACACCCGTCTGGAACCAACGCAGATTGATGAACTATTTGGCCATCTTCTTGCACATGAGTTACATGTGCCTCCATTGATATCTCTGCAAATCTAGCCATTCGTTCTCCTAAAAACAATGGCCGTGTCAAAATTTTCTCCGGTATTCCCTCTCGTAGTGCTAAGAATTGAGGTGGACGTAGTCGTGGCCCTCCCAATCCCTCATTTTCTTCAACAAACAAATCGGGCTCCTCTCGTACCTTCTGCCAAATTTATCTTAGACTTGGCCACACAGCTCCATAATGCTCGTATAGATTTGATCAAGAATTCCAAACTCCGTCAGCACCTCAGGCCTATGTCACAACTACTTCACCATCGCATGACCAGACGTGGTACCCTAATATATACAAGTGCTACTCATCATATGACATCTGACTTGGGCAATTTGAATTTACAGACTTATGACTATACTGGACAAGATCAAGTTATTGTTAGTAATGGAAAAGGTTCGAATATTCATCATGTTGGTTCTTTTTATTTCTTTTCATCTTCCAAATCTCTCTTTCTAAAAAATATTCTTCATGTTCCCCGTATAAAAAAAAATCTCATTTTAGTTTATCAATTTACTAGGATAACAATGTGTATTTTGAATTTTTCCCATCCTTTTTCTGTATCAAGGATTGATCCTCGGGATCCCTCCTACTTAAAGGCAAGAGTAACAATGGTCTTTACCCATTACAACAGCTCTCAAAGTTTTCTGAGTACTCTCCTGCTGCTCTTCTCCATGTTCAGGCCTATATTGATCAATGTCATAATCGTTTTGGCCATCTTTCTCTCCGTGTTATTCAGAACATTTTATCTCAACTCCATTTAGTTGTTCCTAGTTCTAATTCTAATAATGTCTGTCATTCCTGTCAGCCTGGGAAGAATCACAAACTCCCTTTTCATTTGTCCGACTCTACTTCAGAGGGTCCATTAGATTTACTGTTTACTGATGTATAAGGAATTTCTCCCCAACTCTCTAATCATGGCGTCGGCTATGTTAGAGGAATTCACAGCCCTTGTGCAAAATGGTACATGATTCTTGTTTCCCCAAGACCCAATATGAATCTAGTAGGCTGGAAATGGGTTTTCAAGATAAAATAAAACAATGGGCAAATGGATACGTTGACAGATACAAGGCAAGTCTTATGGCTAAAGTTATCACCAACAAGCAAGTTTAGACTAGTCCTTTTCCTTTTCTATCTTTAGAGCTGAAAAAAAGAAAAAGCGAAAAAGATGGCTAGATGGGGACCCATTACCACAACCCGTCTACCGATAGACATTAGTAGTCAACTCATTGTTAACGCGTTTTTCAACCTTTTCATTTCTGTTTTAAATCAAATAAATGAATGATTATATACACGAAATAAACATATGCAAGCTTTTTAAATACATTTTTGTACAAAAAAATCACAATAAAAAATAAAAACTTATATGCATGTATTTAATTAAGTAAATTAAAAACTATTTATGCTAATAAATAAATAAAAAAGTGTTAGCCTGTCTATTCGACTTGCCTCGTTATAAGTCGAATAATGATTTTTTCTAACAGAAAAAATTCATATGTAGATGATATTAACGTGTTTTTTTATATTGAGTAAAAAATATAACTACAGATTAAAAAGTTAATACTTACATGTAATAAAATATAGTAAATATTATATATCTTAATAAAAACATGTGAAATCTCAAGTTAATAAACACTCATAGTTTTAACAAACCAATATATAAACTCAAAATTCATCTAAATTAGTTTTAAAAAAACTTTCTTAACTTCGATATACTTTCTTTGACAATATAAAAGGTAAAAACCATCTTAATAAAACATCTTTCATAAAATGCAATCCCGTTAACATTAAGAATTATTTTTGTTTTGATAGAATATAGTTAATCAATATTTTTCTCTCTCTTTCATAATTTTTCGGCGACTTCCCTCTTCTCTCTCATGCTTAGGGATATAAATATAATAAAAATAAAGTTTGGATGAAAACATAAAAGCTACAAACTAGAAGGACTTAAAATGAAATGAGAAAATCTCATAAGCCAAATAATAATAATAATAAAAGCTAGGAACGAACAATGTAAAGAAAAAAAAAGCCTTGCATTGTTGCTCACTATCAAATTTAACCCTTTTAAGTCCATATTTCTTTTACCCATTTAACTTGGATTTTATTTTACAAAATAAAATATTAATGTAATGGCAATAATTTTTTTAAATTGGAATAAGTCAATAAAAATAAAAATAAAATAAATTATTAAATTCAATTCTCAATTAAAATAATATAAAATTATTAAAAAATATATTTGATAACTGAAATGAAATTTTATTTAAAGAATATAAAAAATAGAAACACGATGAGAATTCATAATTTAAGGGGTATTTAAAAGTATCATACAGTTGTTTTTCGAAAAAAATTTTACTCTGAAATATATTAAAATAATATATTTTTTTATTTTTTAAAAAATATTTTTTATACCAAAACATCAAAAACAACCTTAAAAAATAAATATATATATATATATTTTTAAATTTTAACAAAAAAAAAAAAAAACAAGTTGAACCATCCAACCAAAACACACAATAAACCACACCTTTTTTATATTTTTTTTAACTTAATTTTTTTTAATTATTAATTAATAAACATGGCCCAAACTACATTAAAATAATCAAAGCAAACCATATTAAATGATAATAAAACGATCTTGTTTGGTCCCCCGAGTCTTAAAAACGAAGTCGTTTGCTTCATCCCTGTGAAATACGCATACAAAATCTTTAACCAACTTGCTTTGAAGATTCCAAGCATTGCCATTGATTGACCCTCTCTCTCTCTCTCTCCCCCTCCCCCTCCCCCTCCCTCTCTCTCTATTTTAATTCTCGTTATGGCCATGACTACTACTCCTCCTCCTCTTTCTCAGATTCTTCTCTATTTTCTCAGTCAACCCCAGAACTCTCTCTTTCCTTTTCTCTTTCACTCGTCAATCCATTCCCTTTCATTCCAATCCCCATCTGGGTTCTACCCTCCTCACCCATATCTCAAATGGGTCGCCGCCAAAACGACTCTGAGCCATCCCGTTTCATCTCTCTATCCTTCCTCTTGGTGGGATTGATTTCTTGTGCTTTAGTCTACACTGTCCTCTCCGTCGTTCTCAATCCTAATATAAGTTCTAAAGGTTCGAACTTTGAGTCTTTAGCACTGACAGAGGAGAGTAGTGATGGTGGGTGCTGTAGAGGGATTGAGAAGTTGGAGCTTTGGGGAGCTGCCGTGAAGTGGGGGTCAGATTTTAAGTTCAATTCTTCCAAGGAGTGCTGTCAGGCTTGTAAGGCTATGTGCACTGGCATTGATGGGCCGTGCTTGTGTGATACCTGGGTGTTTTGTGGCAATAAAAAGGCTTGTGGATCTAAATTTGGTGAGGTCAGATTGAAAACTGGGGTCCTTTATCTTGTTTTGATTTTCATTTTTTTTTGCTGGAATTTTAATTGTTATTTTGAATTATTTGGTTGAAATAGTGGATTATTTGGATTGACAAGAATGAATTTTATTTCTTCAATGGAATTAGATCTCGAATATATATAATTTAAATGATGCTGTGATCATGCCCTTTCAAATCTTGGATCGATCATTGACTTAATTCAATGCGAATTTGAGAGATATTGGATCTGTTTATCCAGAAATTATATAAGTTGTTCATTGTAAACGGGCTTAATTTTTACATGTTCAATATCAAAACTACGACCAATAAGAACAATGAAAGGGCTACATTTAAAGAGGATCTCCACGTTAGTTGGATTTTAACCATTAGGAGCCTGTTTTCTTTATGCGATTTTCGCTTTCTTTGAACTATTGATTTTTGAGTCTTTGGTTGTGTTTTTTTTAATGATATACTAAAGTTACAATTATGACGACAATAATCTCGTTACTTTGACTTGCTTCATTTCTCCAGTGTTGGCTGAAGAAGCAAAAGGATGTATTTGCCCCTGATCGACAGGAAGCAGGTGACCCTGTTATTTGGACTTCTGGGATTGTCTTTGGAAAAGGAGAGGTATTTTAGTTTGATGAAATTTGATTCCATTTTAGGAGACAGTATATAGCCAACATACAGTGTGCACTCTCAATTAGATAATATTGTCATCTTCAGTTTTTTGAGTTAAAATTATAAAGATCAAGGTGGAATCTTCTTATTGGACACGCATTATTATGTATCAATACCCTGTTAAATGATTAAAATATCACTGGGTTTTCCTTTTGCATGATCTGAAAAAATAGTTGCCTATTATCAGGCACCACAGTATTGTTCACATACATTACTGTTGGTGATACTTTACACTGGTAACTGGAGTCTCTTTAAGTAAGAAAGCTGTGTTTGACTATGGATAATCTTTTCACAATTTTGTAAATTGCTCTCTGTTGTAGCCCTAGGTAATCTGAGTCAAAGGTTTTTCATTTTTAATTTTTTGGGTAGATGCTTGTTCTTTTGCTCCTGGAATGGATGTGGTGACATATACAAATCTTAATAACGAAGTTTATTTAGCTTTGTATTTATGTTAATTGCTGAAGTTTCTTTGTTATATTTCTGCTGTATTTCATTTATCTTAATAACAAAGTTTATTTGATGCGTCTTTCTGCATTTTTATTGTAAAAAATGTCTATGTGGTTACCATTGTCATTGCTGCAGCTTCCAACTTAATTTTAGGATCCCCTCTATTAATATCCTTGCTTGCACTTGCTCCTTTCAGGGCATTGTTGGCCTGGAAACAGAATTTGGCACTCTTCATATAAAAGTAAGTGATCATGCTTTCGTCAGGTTTGTGTTCCAAATGCCTCTGACAAGTCAATTGTGATGTGCTCCACTCATGGAGTTGATCTATTTCTTCAGATTCTTTGACTTTATGCATCTTTTTAAAAATCAATCGTTGGACTAAAAATTGCTTGGTGCAGCTCTTCCCAGACTGTGCTCCCCATTCTGTAGCCTACATTCTTGAGTTGCTCACTCTGCGTCATTGTGCTGGTTGCCAATTTCATCGTGCCGAGGGCCGATGTCAATTGTGGGATGCAGAAGGGAACCACATAAAAAAGGTAAGCTTTGTTAGTTGTGATGTGAGTCTCCTATTTGACAGACAATAAGAAATGTGAAGATGCAATTTTCATTCAGTAGTTGGAGTTCTATGTGCACACTGCGATTCTGCCGTGTTAAGTTTCACCTAATCATATTTCTATTGCATGCTATTTAATAAAGGTTTCAGCAATGTTTGCCTGGGGTCTCATCATTTCAATCTTTTGTTCACTCAAAGCTCTTTTTTGTTTTTTTGGGTATTTTCCAGGCTCCTTTTGGCCCTCCTTTTGCAATGATTCAAGGGACACTAGAAGCTCAAGGAACATCATTCAAGAAAATTCCAACTGAAGAGTGCCCATACATAAGAAGGGGTTCAGTAGCCTGGGTTGGCTCTGGTCCAGAATTCTTCATTAGCCTAGCCAATCACCAAGAATGGAAGAAAGCATACACTGTCTTCGGTTCTGTTCTTCCAGAAGACATGGAAATTGCTGAGAAAATTGCCCAGCTCCCCACCAAATCTGATGTTTGGAACAATATTAATGTCTCTGTCTTAGAAAAGCCACTTCCCTTGCTGGTCAGAAGACTCAAGGCAAGACAGGGAAATCTAAACAAAATGTGAAATCAGATTTAATTTTTTTTTAGTTGGCAATGTATACAATTTTTTTTTTCCGGCTTGTTCACATTTCACATGTTTGTTGTCTCAGCTGTCTGTTATGGACTCGATTTTTTGTCATCGTTTCTTTTCTTTGGTTCTCTCTGTTCCTTTTTTTCTACCAAAGTTTCTTGGACCAATGGTGTTCTTCTCCTGAGAAATTACAAGGTAATTTTAGTACTGTTTTTCTCAGCATAAATTAGGATACGTCAGACACAGATGGGATTTGAATATGAGATTTTATTGCCAGTACAGTAGCACCGACGCAATTTCTTATCGTTATCGATTAAGGTAGATTTTTTTAATGATTTTTTTGTTTTGTTTGGAAATATATTAAAATAATATTATTTTATATTAAAATAATTTAAAATTATAATTTTTTTTTTAATTTTAAATAAAAAAAATTAAACTTTTTAAAATACACAAATTAATAAAGAAACTAAAAGATTTAGGTTTTCTTGTATCTCTTCTTATAAAATTAATTAACAAAACATTAAAGAAGAATGATTTTTTTTTTGTACTTTTCCATGTAAATTACTATTTATTAGATTTTTCTAACATTATTTTTTATTGGAATTTTTTTTTTCAATCAACGAATTTTTTTTAGTTTTTTCTTTTAATGTTATTTTTTATTGGATTGTCTCACTCTTATAACACAGCTTGTGGATTTAATGAGTTAACCTAATTGACTCAGGTTTTTTTATTACTTAATTTTTTTTTTCAATTTGATCATTTAATATTAGGTTAATTGAGAATTAGACTTCATGATTTATTTTGTTTGCTATTAGGTTATTTCAGTCTCATGACTTGAGAATAATGCTTAATGGGTTAACCCGAGTTATCTCGGCTCTTTTTATGTCCTTATTTTTAATTGATTTTTTTTTAATTTTATCTTTTAACATTAGATTGATTGAGAATTAAGCTTTATAATCTAATTTGATTCACTTTCTATTGAAATATCTTGGTCTCATAATTAAGATCACGAGTATTAACATTTTAACATCTACTAAACAGGTTGTTTTTTTGATTTTTTTCTAAGAGGTTATCTTAGTCTCATGACCGAGTTGTGAGTTTGATGGATTAATCTAGTTGACCCAGTTTTTTTTAATTAATTTTTTCTATAATTTCATCATTTAATATTTTGACCATTAGTTTTTATATGATTTTTTTGTAAATTTTTAAAATGACCCGGACTACTTTAGATCTTTTTATTTGTTATTTTTTTTGTAATTTCCTTATTTTTTTTTGGTCGATTGAGTCTGATTCTAAAGTTTTATTTTTTAAAAAACTTTTTTAAAATATATTTGTATTGTAGAATATTTTTTTTTATTGGTAAAAAAAATCTTCAAACCCGTAGCACAGCGCTCCAAGACAAATCTAAGTTAATAAACTAAAAGAATGAAGTCAACGTTCTCTATATATCTTTTTTTAAAAAGAAAAAATAAAAAAAACAGTTTGGAAGGAAAACATTTCAAACTACCCTCCAATTCCAGTCCACCCCCTTCACTCCCCACTCCGCCACTTCTTCCTCTTCCCGTCACCAACACCAAGATGGTCCAATTCCACGAAGACATAATAAACAGACCTCTTAGAAGATCCCACCGGTGGCCTTGTTATCCTTTTCTCCGGTCTTTCCTTCGCCAAACTCCTTAGTGGATTGAACATCGGTTCTGAGCTGGTGATGACATTCTTAGCGGACTGGAAATCGGTTCTGTGGCATAAAATGCCCAAGTTTTGATTTGGTGCAATTATATTAGTGTGTTATGTTGTCAGTCTTTCTGCATCTGTAAATGGAAAAACATTCTGAGACAATTTTGCATTCTTTACGAGGCACTGGATCTTATAAGATGTAAATAGATTTGTTGCCTCCTCTTTGCTCTCTCTCTCTCTCTCACACACACGCATCTCACAGCATGCACACTTTAGGCTGGTTTGAGTTTGAAACTGTGGCAAAAAGGAGTGGAGGGCAGAAACTTATCTGAAGCATCAGGATTTAGGTAATAGGCCAGCACTTGATTCACTTCACCCTACTGGCGTCAAACTCATACGAGTTTATGGTCCAATTGCACTCGTTTTTACTAGAACAGCACAATGCCTGGAACATTGCATGTATCATATTATTCATCCTTCGCTTGCAGCCATGTCAGTTCCTCTAAGAGGAATGTCTGCAACGCACAACTTACAAGAGCTTGTTTAAGAAGTAGAAAATTAGAAAGAGATGCAAGAGGTTGTGCCATAGACTCAAATTACGAGGGGAGCAAATTTATAAGTATTTGTTAGCCCTGGGATAGCAGGTGAGAGTGCAAACTCATTCTCTTCCATGCTCATCATCTTGGTTGTATCTTCATTGGCTAAATGCTGCCACCACCGATGTGTGTCCACATGGGGAGCAGGGAGTTGGAATCCATGAACTAAACTCCTTAAGACGGATGGATATAAAGATTATATTACTGTTTTAGAAGGAAGATTTCACCGTAAGGATCCGGTGGTAGCGCGTCCGGCTCCAGATCATTTCGGGTTCAATTTCAAATCCATCAAGCTTTTTAGATAGATAATTTCCCTAACATGATGCTTGTTGTAGGCCCTACTCCAATTGTTCATTTCCGGTCCAAGAAAGAAAACAAAAGGGAGCAATTAACTTTTCAACCACTTTACACACCACACCATATGATACCCCACCCCCACCAAAAAAGGAGCAGCGATCCGGAAGTGCGTATTCGGCGTGGGTGGCGGCGGAGTTGGTGCCAATTTCTTTTGTTACTATTTGCTGCTACTACTAAAGATTAGTCTGTCTCATTGTGCGCACCTCCATCCCTCAACCAATCGCACGTCAGGCGGTTGCCCCCTCTTAAACTCCCTCCCCAATCCTCGCAATGCCTTTAACTACAACAATAACCGCCACCAACTACCCATTCTCTCCTCCTTTCCTAACCTACGCCTCTTTTTTCCTCTCCTTATCCTTCACCCACCACCATGTCAACAGCACCATCTTCTGATTTCACCACCAAGCGGGTCCCTCCGCCATGCTGGACCCAAGAAGAGTCACTTGCCCTAATCAAAGCCTACCGTGACAAATGGTACTCCGTCAACCGCGGAAATCTCCGCGTCGCCGACTGGGAAGCCGTGGCCGCTGCCGTCCCACTTAAATCGTCCCTCCAGTGCCGCCACAAGATCGAGAAGCTTCGGAAACGGTATCGTGCGGAAAAACAGAAGTGTCTAAAGCACCCAGGTCGGTTTTTTTCTTCTTGGGATTTGTTCCCTTTGTTAGATTCAATGGAAATTGGGTCTCTAGGGTCTAAAGTAGAGCAAGAAATCGATAAAGGGAATGATGCTGGCGATGGGATTTGTGTAAAAACGTTAGGAGATAGGTATTTGCTGACTGCTCAAAAGAATGGGAAAATTAATGGGGATTTGGACCCAGATGAGGTTTTCGATTTGGATCCAGATTTTGCTCTTCGGGCTAGGAAATATAGCAAGGTGGATGGAGGTTTCAGTGTTAGTAAGGATTCGGGAAGTGGGTTTGGTGTTAGCTCTGTTGCATTTAGACCTAATGATTATGTTGGAGTTAATGGGAATATTAAGGCTAATGTTGGTTTTAATTGTGATCATGGAGGCGAGGTTGGTTATAAAATGGAAAAAACACAAGGGGATAGGCGCTTTATGCCTCAGGGAGTTAGATTACCGGATCACGGAATGATGGCTGATCATTATGGCTCATATAATAGTGATTTTTCTAAAGGTGTCGATGTCTACGAAGGGTTTCCGCTGAAGTCCTTAGGTGATAGGAATTTGCCGATGCAGGGGCTTAACCCAAAGAACTATAAAAAGATTGATAGGAAGCCCACTCCTGATTTTTGTGATGATGATCATGTGGAGATTGACTATAGAATTGATAAAAGAGATAGGTTTGGCAAAAAAGTTAATGATGGTTGGAGTTCCTCATTTCCAGGGTTTATACCAAATAACTGTGGCAATATTGATGGGAAGTCGAGGTCTGATTCTCGCTCTAGGGCTTTGAAGGGGTCTGTGAATGTTGGGACGAATGGCATTGGTGATGGAGTTAGGAGAGAGGCAGATTCGGTTGCGTTGTTGGTGTCAGCAATTGAGCAGGCTACAGAAAGCTTTGTGAAGGTGGAGATGATGAAGATGGACATGGCGATGGAGATTGAGAAAATGAGGATGGAAATGGGGTTGAAGCATAACCAGATGATACTTGAGTCACAGCAACAGATTGTGGATGCACTTGCGAAAGCCATGCTGGAAAAGAAGAAAAGGAGGAAAGTGGAGGTGCTGTCATCCAATTCAAACAGAAATGGATATACTCAAGTTGCTGCAGTGGATTGTGAAAGCATTGGTAAAAGTAGTATAGTAAAAGAAAGCGAAGCTTGTGTCAGCTGATTATCGGATCAAGCTCAAGTCATAGTTGTTTTTTTTTTTTTTCCTGTTATTTTTCAGGGTGAATCAATTTTTTTTTGTTACTATAAGGAATACATGCAATGATATCTCTTTCTCATCGGTAAATATCAAGAGTTCTACTACAGGATGATAGATTTTCCTTTGATCTCAATGAATAGTGTACCTGGTGGGTTTTTGAAGCTGTTTAGTGCATCTATTACCTTGTTCTTACTGTTCTGATTATGACAAATCTTAATTGATAACTTATTTCAAATATCAACAGCATTTTTCCTTTCTAATTTATGAAGTACATGTAATTGTGCGCCTTCATGTCTCTGATCGTTTGGATCACTGTGTTTATGTTATCTTAGTGAGCTCAACCAACCACTCATTAGGTTTTTGCTTGGATGATTTCTTTGAATTTTTTACGTTGGTAATACCTAATGGAGATCTAATAAACACCCAGTCACGATTACCAACTACTACTTGTTCTTGGGCTTGGTGAAGGTAGAGGAGTTGCTGTGAAGTCATTGAACTGGAACCGTGGATATGGTGAAACAAGATGCTGAATTTCTTCCTTCCTGGGAACCTCTAAAAGTCCGAGTGCAAGCTACCAAGAGCGGAGACCAGGTTCGATGGCTGACAAAGAATTGGTAATCTTGTAAATTTTGGGTGGTCATTTTCCAATTCTGAAATTTGACCTGCGTGGGAGGATATTGGGTCGTTTTCCCCACCAAGCATATTGGTTGGAGGATCAAAGTTCTGTTATCTGCCCTTGAGCATATTCATGTCTTGTGTTTGAATCTTGTTTAACGAAGAACGTTACGGACATAATTGTTAATGAGCGAAGACCAGCCGGCCATAGTTGGACTGAGGAGTCATGTTACTTGTATCTTCAATGTATGTATTTTCCACACACTCATGCTCTTTCCCCCCTCTTTTGTCACTTGCGTTTTTTGTTTGTTGTTGCGTTTTCGTTTTCAGGATTTGAGCTATATTTCACCTGCGTTTGATTGATCTTTGTGTTTTTGGTTTTATTCAAATATCTTATGCTTGCTTTGTCCTCTTTTTCTTTGCCTGCTTTCTACATTTATTAGAGAAGGGGGGCTTGTATGGGTTGTTGCGCCATTGGATTATTGATTCCTGCCTCCTCTGCTTTGAGTTCTTTTGGCGGGTTTTGGTATTTGATTTTTTAAAATACCGAAAAATCAATGTTATGCTTTTTTAAATACCGAACCACTTGCCAATCGCGCCAACTCGATCCACAATTAGGATCATGTCTAATTCTTTCTTTTGGCTATCAAGAAAAAAGAGTAAAGTTTTATCTTCTTCTTCTTTATATATATATATATATATATATATGTTGTTCTACCTTTCTCTTTGGTTATGAAGAAAAAACCGATGCATTGTTCATGTACATGAAACTTACAGGTTTGCTTATGTGTTTTTTTTCCATTCAAACCATTGGAAGCCCTGTTTTCCTTCTCTGAATGTTTATGGTGTTAGGTTTAGAAGAGATGCCGTCGGCAACAACAACAACATCATCGTGAAGGTCATAGCAAAATGGTCAGATGGTATTATTAGCATCGATCGGAAATTGCCACATCAACAACCGTATACTGTGCCTTTTTACGACTAGTATGTAACAACTATATCAGCTATGCTTCGCTTCCAACTTGCATTTTCTTTTCTTTTGCTTTTTAGCAGTGTGAAATATTGATTTGTTGCTCAAGAACACATTTCAACAGAGTTTTTTCTGATAAAATTAATGGAGTGTTGTAATTGAAGTTAAATAAAATATTATTGTTCTGCATTCAAGAACTATAAAGCTACCTTTTGCAATGACAATCCGTTGTTTCTTTTTGGTTTTCCATTAGGAAGTCTTGGCTTATTGTTTTTTAAATCTAAAGAAACATGTGTTTAGAAGAGAGTTTATGAAGTTCATTGTTTAAGTTCGTTAACAGGTTTGCTGCTGTTTGGATTTTACCTTATTTTGACTGTTTTTCCTCCTCTTTTCGAAGGTTTGTTCCATTTTCTCTTCTATTTTTAGACTCTCATTGTTACAGGTCTTTTTTTAACTCTTAACACAAACATGCAAGACTCTTTTTGCCGTGCTGTGAGTATATTTTCCAGATCAATTCTGACAATTTGTAACAACTGATCTAGTTTGGAAATTTGAATGATTGAAGTCAAAAAATTCTGTAAAATTGAACAAAACACACACATATATATATGTTCAATTATGATACGAGGAAATATATGTTGTGTGTTGCACCCACCTCCCGCTCATTGTCTTCTTCATTCTTCAGAATATTGTCTTGAAACTATGCAGACTGGAGCGTTGAACTTAGAAGCTTTTATAGCTAGTTCATGTTTTTGGATTCAAGCTTTGATACACCTTATGTTTTTGTGCTTACATTTTTTTGCAGTAAAAAAAAAAATGATTGGACTTCGATGGTAAGGCCGACAACCTATTTAGCTATTTACTCCAATATATATGGTCACCATCTCATGCACAAATTTGTCTTTGATTTACAGAACAAAGGCATGGTTTTTTGAACCGATATGCTGTCTCTAAATTTAAATTTAAATTCTAATTTGTATTAGAATTTAGTAGTACATTTACCCATATTTTACTGCTAATTGGACTATTTTTTAAGAAAAAAATAATAATATTAAGAGTATGATTTTTTTTGACAGTATAATTAAATTAAATGATCCTAAAATCTGTTAACCCGATTTCTTGCTTAGCTCGAGTTTTGAATTAAATAGCGTGGGAACTGATCTAAAACAAATAATTTCATTTAATGGGTCTAAAAATAATTTAAATGACTGGTAAAAAAAATGACAGTCTCTTTTTTAAAAAAACTTTAAGACAACAATTTTTTTTTTAATACTGAGACGATGCCATAGTGGATTGACCTCGGTCACCCTACGATCTAAATCATGGGTTTCAATAGATATAATAACTTTGTTTTTTTTATATATAAATTACTTTTATTTATTTTTATGATAAAATTAGATACTTACAAAATCGAGCAGCAACCCTAAACAGTACGCTTATTTGTGATTGTAATAACCCTATATATATATATATATATATATATATATATATATATATAAACCATGAATTCCATTTTCCAACCATTCAAATATTGAAGAATAGTGAAATAAAAAAATAATTAGAAAAATTAAAGGACCAAAAATTAAAAAAAAAAAAACATATCAGATTTGATAGGTAAACCCGTTAAACTAGTGAATTGGATAACCTAGATCAACATGTCAAACCCACAAACCTGATATGACCCAAGTTTAAGTGAGTCTGGCTGCAACGTCAAGCCCAAGAGCCTTAAGTCTAGCTACAACACTAGACCCAAGAGCCTTGGATGCGAGTCTAATTGCAATGCCGTGTCATGAAAGTGTGATGACTAAATAGAAAAAAATTAATATCAAAAAATGAAATAAAAAAAAAGATTAATTGAAAAGAAAAAAAAAACAAATTACTTTCTCATGAATAGTATTTTGTGAGGAAGAGTACAGTAAAATTCCCTCATTAAATCAAATTGAATGAAAAGTATATATATATATATTCTTTTGTCTGGTTGAAATCTGATCTTCCAAATGTGGCATGATCTCAGTGATCAAATAGCATCTTCCTTCCATTGTAAACAATAACACAAGATTGGAAGAGGATCTTTGGACTTTTTGATATTTGATTCTTAATCTACTAGAGATTTCTGACCTGCATGATCATCTCTTGCTCATTAAAATCCTCTCCCAAACCTCTCATATTCTCACATTAGAGACGACTTTCAAATTTTCATCATTTAGATTTTGAGATCTTAATTGATCACTCACACAGCCCACCCGTGATTTGCTAGCACTACCAACTCTTTCTCTCATGCACCTCTCCACTTGCACCTCTATCCTTTGCTTCTTTTATAAGTCACAACACTGACTTTCGATATCTATCTCTACTGATCTGCTACCCAATCATTTGATCGATGCTCAAGAACCCTCACGCACGCGCTTATCACACAACACTACTATTTGCTCTCACTTCATAAATAGAAACAGTCATTATTTTCTCAGGGAAAGATTATTAATTTATAATATTATGAAGGTATTTGGAGTTTTTTTGATACAAATTCTTACCGTCCTTGTGGGAATTTGATTATTCTCTCTATAAGAAAATGGACATTTTCTTTTGATTTAATATTTTTTCTTTTTCAACAATTGTTTCTTAAGGTGTGGTTTTTGAGGCATGTAAATCGAAGGTGGTGGATGGTGAGGCAGATGATGAGTTGACTTTCTTTTTTGATATACATTACGCCTCATGGCACCCACTTTATGAGATATAATCTCTAGGTTAATCATCAGTATATCAGACACATATATAGGGAACTATACATGCATATATGTAAGATCTTTCTACCATATTTCTTGGCGAGAATTGAAGAGGCGAATATGGACTGATGGCTTCACTAGGACTTGGATAGTGTTCTAATTAATCTGAAACTATTCTTTGGTTATGATTGTTCTTTAGTGTAATTATTTGTTGTTCTATTTGTTTGTACAAATTTCATGAATTGGGAATTACCCAAAATTCATATTTGATCAACAAAATTAGAAATCCCATACTCTAATCCATGCTTGTAATCTGTAATGTTAGATATAGAAGTTCATTTGAATTCTAAAAAACTTGTAGACTCATCCAAGAAATTCAAAGTATAGGTTCGATGAAGAAACTTGACAATACACACACATATCCAATTTAAATTGAAAAAAAAGCACGATCATAAATTATGAGTTTTTGTAAATTTTAGAAAAGAAAAAGGACATTTAATTAGTGAAAGATTGGCTATGAAAAATCTATAGAAATTATCATGATTTCATTAGCCTAATAAAAACCTCAAACAACTTTATTTTTTAAAGGATATTTTCCATATATAATTTTTTTGGGTAAATATTCCATGACAGGATATTTCACACATTGTTTTTTAAAAAACAAAAATATTATTTTTTTAAAAAAATTTCATACCCATTTCATTGCATGAAAACAAAAATAAGAACGAATATGAAGTTACATGGAAGAAAGAAAATGGTGAGATAATAAGAGAGGGGAGGGTGGAAGGGAATGGAAGAGATAATAATTATTCATTTTACACCAGTGGGCCAACCTAGTGTTTGAAAAATTCGAGCGTGAGGCTTGGTCTCTGCTTTCTTATTGTGTTGGCTAGAGTATATGGCTTATGAGGAACAAAGTAATCTTCAATGATGGAACTGTGACCTTCGAAGGCAATTTTTCCTTAATTCCTTATCGCCTATTGAATTAGCTCAAGTCTGTAGATAAGTTCTTAATGACTACTTGCACTACTTTAATTATGGGGCTTGAAGGTATTATAGATTGGTCTAACATCACATTAAGGCTTTAAGCGTGGTGTATCAGCTCTTTCAATTCTGATGTTCTTTTTCGATTATGTATCTGTTGGCTTTTTTTTTTTCTTTTGTGTTTGCTTTTTATTTTTGTGATTCTCTTTTCTTTTCTTTTCTGTTTTTCTTTTATATATCTTGTTTTTGGCTACCTTCTAGTTAGCTCTTTAAATATATCGACTTTTTTTAAAAAAAAGAATGTGAAAGGGGATGAGAGCAAGTGTGTGTGAGAGAAAACATTTTTGAAAATAAGAGATAGATATAATTGAGGGAAAGATATGGAAAATATTTTTTTGAAATTTGAATTACCAACAAAATAACTCTATCGCTTCATCTTTTTTAGGAAAATTATTTTAGGGAGGAAAGTCTAGAAAAAAAAGAAGGAATTGGAGGGGTCTTTTAATTTATCAATATAAAATATTATTATTTTAAAAAATAATTATGATTTTCAAGATTAAATTAGTTTTTTTCTGAAATATTTTTAATCATTCCCTATGGAATTATTGATAGAAAAGTTTTAAAAGAAAGATAACAATTGATTTTTCTTCATTAATCCTGTCACAAAATAGTGACGGATTATTTCGGTAATTAGTGATGGAACATCTCTATTGCTTAATGCTAAACGATTGGTAATTAGGCAAGGAATTCATCATCCATTTGGAATTTTCTCAAAATGACCTTTTTTCCCCCCTTTCATATAATCTATAAATTAATCAATATAAAGAGAATCGTTTCTTTTTTAGTTTCATTTGAGGCCAACCTGGCCTTAATTAGTCATGTCTTTCAATAATTAATTGTTTTCTTTTTCTTTTTTATTTTTCATGTTGTCTCGATACATGTAAACAGGTGCGGAGCAAGAACAAAAAAATTAGAAGGAGTCAAATTAAAAAAATTATTTTAAAAAGGTTAAAATTTCAGTTATTTTTACTAAAATTATAAATATTTACAAGGAAAGGGCTGAGAAAAATATTTCTTTGCAGGGGCCGGCTCCCTGCCAGCCCCCCTGCCTCCGCCACTGCATGCAGGGGCGGAAGTAAGGGGGGCAAGCAGGGGCCCGGTCCCCCCTCAAAACATTTTAATTTTTTTCATTACCCAAAGGTCAAGTGGGACTTATTCCAGTGACTTTACTTTGATTTTCAATTTCCTCGACCTACGTGGAAAGAAAAAAAATATAAATACATTAATTTGTGAAATAAAAAACAGAGCATATAGCCATCAATTTATCTTAATATAAATTTTGCAACCGATCAAATAGAGAAATAAAAACACAAATCACAAGTAAAATTTTTTATAAAAAAATTGAAGCAGAGCCACCAATTAATTTATCTTTCATCAAACAAAACAAGGTAATTTAAATTTAAAATCTAATTTTGTTTTGTTTTGAGATGTTTGTTAATAATTTGATAATGTTTTTTTTATATAATTATACCATTTTTGCTTCTTTTTTTTCCAGATCTGCTAGTTCTACCAATTATTTTTTGAATTCTTGTTACAATGATTTTTTTTCTAATTAATTAGATATATTTTATTGGTTTGTTTTGATTATACTTTGATTTTTTTATGTTTTGTTTTTAGCAGAGCCACCAAAATTATCAATTTTTTCTTACGATATATGTCTTGATTTTAAGTTGAACCATGAACAAAATAACAAGAATTGATTCCTTTTTTAAAAAAAAAGAAAAAAAGAAAAAATATTGATGACTCACAGCCTAGTAAACCAACTCCAATGTGTAATGTTGAAGTTATGGTTGAGCAGCCCCAATGTGCTTCAGTTTACAAAGAACCTGCGTTGATTAGTGAGCAACCTCTTACCAGAATCGACATTGCTCATTTAATTAGAGATCCAAGCAATCGTCCTCAAATTTGAGAATACCCGGTGAATCAACAAGATGAAATTCGAAGGACATACATTAATCTGGGGTCATATCAACCTTTGATGTCTGAATTAATATCCGCTGACCGGTAAAAAACATCCTCGTCGATTTCAGTCTTATTGGTTCAAAAGTTATCCGTGGCTTGAATATTCGGAGAAAAATACTGCATTTTGTTTCCCTTGCTATTTATTTCCAAGTAAACCATCTGGAAAGTCAGGATCAGACACGTTTACTGTTAAAGGATTTAATTGTTGGAAGAAAGTTAATGATGGGGAATGATGTGTTTTTTTGACACTTCTTGTTTCGACAACAACTACTGAACGAGCTTTTTCAGCGATGAAGATTGTTAAAATAAGATTTTGCAATCGAATGGAGGATGATTTTCTTGCAAATTATTTGATTGTCTATATAGAAGAAAAAAATTGCTGAAAGATTCACAATTGATATGATAATAGGATGGAGGATGAAGATTGGTATTACTCCAACATTTTACCTTATATAAAGGTCATTATATCTTTGTAGGAAGTTATTTGAATAAAACTAAATTATGCAGGTTTTGTTTTACAACTCATGTACAATAAATTAAAACAAATATTATATCTTGTTATATTAATTTTGGCCTCTTCTAACAAATAATCCTAACTCCGCCCCTGACTGCATGTAATTAAAACATATTCATCTCAAAATACAGTATATGTAACACATGCATAAATCCAATCGGTCCAAGTAAGGTGCGAGATTTTGAATTATCTAGTAAGCAGGTAATAAAATAGCAAAAACTATATTATTGGGTTAATAACAAGCAAGAAAAACATGTGATTTATTTATTAATTATGCAAATATGAGATAACCGCAAATACCATTCTTGTTTATCTTCAGAAAATCCACTCAATTTTTTCATAGATCGAGGTTCGATGCGGTGTTAGGGTGTGTAATGACAATTGCATACTTGTTTTTTTTTTTTTTTTCTATAAATAAATAAATCTGTTAGACTTCTAGTATGACCATACATGACCTAAAAAACTTCATACAAACTTCTATGATGATCAATCAACTTCTATACACGAAAGGAGGAAGGGAAAAAGAATCAAGGTAAATGTTGTCATGTCATCCTTTTCTCTCTCTCTCCCTCTTCTTTTTTACTTTTTGGCCGCCATTGCTGTTCTTCAGATAGTTTTAATACACTGCTACTAAAGTAATTTCCCTAATAATTAATTGGTCATACATCTACATCGTAACTAGCTAGGAAAATATTCATCATATTTTTGCGACACTCTTAAGGTTTGAACTATATATATATGGTCGAAAAGGAGATAGCAAACACCCTCAATTCGATCAATATTTGTCAGCCCAATTCCTTGGATTTTCAAGTTATACCACTCTCCTTTCATCTTATTTTACCATTAGGTTGTATTTTGTAATTAATTCTCTTGAGATTAGATTCTCTAATTTCTAGCCATGAGATTTATAAAAATCTCAATTCCTTTATGTAGAGTAAGTTTTAAATCTTGGTCACTACAAGGAAATATATATGTTCTAGGTTTAGGCGATCATTTCCTTTATCTCCTACTTTATGGTTTCGTTCTATAAGCCGAGCATGCTTCCATTATAAATATGAAACTCGAAGGATGAACTAGCAAGTAAATGACAAAATCGAGTTGGCTTATACTTTTTCCGAGAGGTTCAGTAATATTGTATTCATCATTACTTCCTAGGGCCCAAAAATGATCTCAATCATCCTCTCCACTCCTTAAAAGAGTATTTTTTGTCATTTTATATATATATATATATATATATGACGGTGGCATCACCTAGACAGATAGAAGAACAGAGAGAAAGTGTAACATCAATTAGAGAAAATCTCTCTCACATACCTTTTTTTTCCCCTTTATTTTGGTCATAATTACCTTTTCTATTGATTTGTTCATTCTATATTTTCACGACAAATGACAATTTCCCTTTTCATAATAGGATTTCCATGAAATCTATATATATATTGCAACAACCCAAAGAAACTAAAAAGAGTGTTTAAAAGGACAAAAAAAGAGAAAGACAACAGGATAAACGACAACAAAGAGGGTTTTTTTTTTTGCTGCTGCTGCTGTCGTCGTCGTCGTTGTCATAGCAGCTGAATATCTAGCTTGCTTTGTTGGGTTGATGGGTGTGAGATGTCACCAACACCCACTTCCATCTCTTCAGCTCGATAAGTTGAGTGAACACCGTATAGAACATAAAACAATGTTATCAAACATGCCCATATACCAAACCTTTGGAAGGACGGAATCTTTAGTGATGTCACGAGGAAGACATTAAGGAATATTGATGCTACAGCCGGCCATGGCATGAATGGCACTGACCACTCTTCATTAGTTTGGCAAATGGAAGGTACCATGTATTGAAAGAAGGCTGTGATCGTAATCATGAATCCACCAAATACTGGTAAAACCCACCACTGCTCTTCAAGTTTCCAAGACATAGAGAAGCCAATTGAACAAGAAGAGAGGAGGAAGAGGAACAAGAGGGTTTGTGAAGGAGGGTTGTGGCTAACGATAACATATCGACGATAGATGAGAGCATTTGCCACCAAGTAGAACACCAAGAGTGTGCTGATGGAAATTATATCAATAATTATGTGGAGTTCGGTAAAGAGTGCAATTGAAGCTGTGCAAAGACCTGGAATATAATATCATGAAAACACAAAATGTTCAGTATACTGTTGGATCTCTATTTCCCTTTCTTTCTATGAAGCCTCTTTTTTTGACTCCTCATTATGAATATTCGGTGCCTAAGATAGAGCCTAGAGAGGCACTGGATGAATTATATAAGAACATGGGTGGGACTTCTCGATCGTCTACTTGAAATGGGCATATTCTTTATAAGTATATACTGTTATAACTCAAATTAAAGGGGATGAAGAAGAAACTATTTGCAATTAATTACTTACCCAAGAAGAGTGTAGCATTCAAAGGGGTGCCTGTGGAGGGATTCACCTTGGCCAACCAAGAAGGCACAAGCCGGGCCCTTCCAATAACACAAAGGTATCTAGCTTGGCCTAACATGGCAACCAGGAGAGAAGCAACAATTCCCAAGCTTGCTCCGGCCCCAACCACATTGCCCGCCCACTTCCAACCGATCTTTTGGAAAGCGACAGAAAATGATGCATCTTTATCTATCTACAAATTAATTATGATTTGAACAATACCTAATTGTTAGGATTATTCACCAAAAGAAAACTCTGATGTCTGCTATTTTGACTTAAAACGTATATATATAAAAGATAGATTCATTACCATATTGTAAGGGACCAGAAAACATAAAGATAAGGCCACGAGGCAATATAGCCCGGTGACAATGAGAACAGATCCTACTATGCCCACTGGAAGGCTTTTTGCAGGGTTTCGGATCTCTTCTGCCATGGTTGAAACCGAGTCATAGCCAATATAGCTGAAATAAACCGTAGCTGCTCCATCAAGAATACCCTTGACACCAAAAGGAGCAAGCCCTCCGGGCTCAACCAAGTTCTTGGCACTCCCTTTATAGAAACCAGCAATTATAATGAATCCAAAGAAAATCAAATGAAAGACCGTCATAACAAGGTTCAATACTGAGCTTTCCTTTGTACTGCAATCCCAAAAAAAAAAAAAAAAATCATTTTCAAAATCCCACTAATCATTATTACTTGGGAAAAAAAAATCCAACTAGCATGTTTGTGATGGTTGCAGAACCAATAGGAAATAAATTAAAAAAAAAACATCAGTTATACTAATTGTAACAAAAACAATATAATATTAAACCTGCCCAAAACGTGTATATATATATATATATATATATATATATAAGAACATCAAACACTAGTCACAAAGAAAAGATAAATAGATATGAAGCAAACAAAACATAAGGTAATAAGAGATCAAATTAACCTATGGCACAGACAGAGAGTAAGGAGAAGAATAAGAGCCACAGCTGGAAAATCCAACTTATTGTAACCCTCTACTAGTCCATCCACTTCGAATCTCCATGAGTTTGGGTTCTCTCCCACAGCATGGCATAGATATTCCGTGAAAGTCCTTGCAACCGCAGCATTCGATAATACATATTCCATCAGAATGTTTGCCCCAGCAAAATAACCTACAAACTCTCCTGTGTCGTACCAAAAATATACAAAACAAAAGGGAAATTAATAATGTCTATGTGTGTATCTAGAAAAAGAAAGAAACGATTTAAGCATCATTAAAATTATAACGCTTGTCTATCAAGATTAATGTCTAGATTAAGAAAGAGTTGAGTAGTGTATTATTGATACCAAAAGTCACCCTTAGATAGCTGAAGGCACCCCCAGCAACAGGAATCTGAACAGAGAATTCAGTGTAACATAAAGAAGAAAGAAGAGCTGATATTCCAGCAATGATATAAGAGATAAAAACTGAGGGGCCAGAGATTTGATGGGCCACAAGGCCAGTGGTAACAAAAACTCCAACACCAAGCATCCCTCCTATTCCAAGAGCTATCAGGTCATACCACTTGAGTTTCCTCATCATATCTGCACCAGACCTTAGCCTAACCTGGTTAAGTTCCTGGTCAGGAGTCCAAGTAGCTAGCATTCTTTTTCTAAGCCTGTGAGGGGTTTGGGAGAGGGACTGGAGGTAGTTGGAGAAGGAAACGTTTGTGGGTGTGGATCGAATGGTTGCCATATTGCTAGTGAAAGAAGAGATTGGTGAGAATTGCTTCGGGTGAGGGTTTTTAAATATGAAGTTGAGGGAGGATATAACGCTAGATTCTTTCGCCAAAGGTTGATGGGAAACCCAAATGGGTGTCCCCAGCTTTATTGAAAATACCTAGTTGTCCATCGAGTTGATGAGAAATGTCTGGTGTGACCTTCACAGGAAGAGCAAACATGGCTTTTGAGTGCCCCGAGACCCCGAAGAGGTTGTTCTGTTATGGAAGCATGCAAGAAAAAGGTTAAAAAAGGCTCGACCATTTTGAAAATGAGATTGTTAAGGGGAATCACAATGTGATAAGAAAGGACTAGCTTTGACCTAATCTTTAATAATTTCCACATCAGAAACTTAGAAAAGATGTGACAGACAAGCATCCCCACCTCACACTTTGTTAAAAGCCACTAAAGATTTCTTCACTGTGGACCTTAGGTAATCGATTCCTCAACAGAATTAATGTCATCGTTGCCAATCATACATTCTCACAGTTTCCATTTAAGTCAAACATGTGCTAGTGCAAAATTGTGCTAGTCAGGTTATATATATAGGTATATACCCTGTAGTAGTTATTTATAAGCGTTGTCTTTCGGCAGTAGAGATCATATAATTCTGATTTCATCTTCTTTTAGCTAGTCAGGTTAATGCATCGATTCTACCAAAGTACTATTCTTGGAAGTATTTGCTGAAAAATACCTTTAACTTTCAGTAAAAGGAAGAAAAATGGATGGGAAATCGGGAATCATCAGTGCTAGCAGTTCACGGTTAGATCATATGACAGTAGAAATTTTATTAAAAGCACAAGTGGAAGGTGGCGCAGGCATTTATCTTGCTGCACACACTCTCTCTTTGAAGTCTATCTTCTTCTTCTTCTCCAACTACTACTACTATTATTTGTTCTAAGCATCAATCACAAGTCAAAAAGCCACATTCTTTGGCATGAATCGAATCCAAATATTCTTTAGCAAAGGCCTTCACGGGGTTGATAAAATCCGATTTCACATCCATCCCCACACTAACTGGTAAATGCATGGAATGATCGGCTTAGAAATCATTTTCACACCAGTGATTAGAGAGCATATATATATATATATATATATAGATTGCTAAGAAACAAAAATTACGGGGCTGGGGTATTTTGCTTCCTCTGGGACCGTTCACTGTCCACTCGGCAGGCCGGTTGACAAGTTTGGAGAACAGTTATGCTCTGGTTTAATGGTACTTATCTAAATTGCAATGCTAATCGTGCTTTCAAAGTGAAATAATGAGAGTCACTAAGTGGATAATGTTTGCTGAAGATCTTAACAATGGAGGACACATCTAGGAACCAATTATATTGCTGATTAAAGCACATAATTCTGGTGTGTTTTTACTTTATCCGTCTCCTTAATTGTATGTATTAAAGAAATATGTATTCTGCTCAACAGTGGGATTATCCCTAGATGAAAATCCATCCAGGACCCAACTTGCTTCTCCAAGTTGCTAGCTCTTTCTCTATGTGAAACACATTGAACTAATTTCACTGGTTTAAACATGATCTAATTTCAACAGGACATGTCAACACACATTAATTTGTTGGATTTGGGTTAAACTGGAGCGTCACAAATCCGAGTGGAAAACCCATTTACGATAGATTTGTTTTTTTAAAAAAAGACATAATACTGCAAAAATAAAAATGGGATAATCATTTGCATTTATTTGATAAACATCCTTACGATTAAATAGTAATAAAAGTAAACTTAAATGCTAATTAATAGCCACAAATCATGCTATCATCCGCTAACAAATTTACTTTTATTTGCTAAAAACATAAAAATCTGAAGCTAACAAAAGAAGAAGAAGAAGGGCGCCCTAGTTGACCTATGGCAGTCATGAAGCAATCGTCAACAATAATTAAGGAAATTGTATAAGAAATTCTCCACAAAAACTCTTTTATATATCTCTCTAAATAAAATTATTTTGAATAAATGCATGCTCTCTACTTTCTTTAATGAATCTAAGCAATTTGGTTTTTATGCTTGTTTTACAATATTTTTATAAATGAACTATGAGCATTAGCTGGCTCGAGATACGATTTTTTTTTCCTGCAACTTGATATATATGACTTGTGACATCTACTTGCCTCTTATGCTGATGTGTGGTCCATGAAATATCCAAATTATATATACAGTAATCAACCATTTATCTTTAAACTAATCAAATTAAGGAATTTGGAATCCATCCCATTAATTAATTTAAGGTGCAGTTAACCGAGATTGGGGTACATTTGGAGCCATTAAGTTGTGATGATCTTTATTAAATTAAAACTTTATAATAAGCATATGCACATAAGTGGAGAGGGTCAAGAGAGAGTGGAATTTCCCCCCTAAGCTTTTCAACGTGATTGGTAGAAAAGTTGCAAAGAAGGCCCTTTACAATATATTTCTTGAGTGGGTCATCTAAGTTTCGTTGACCTCATTCCTCACCTCTCCTTCATAGCTAGGGGGTGTTACCAAAAAAGTTCTTACATATATATATATATAATGCCAAGGGAACCTTCATAAGGTCAAATCATATGTGAAAAGTCATTTGTTTTATAATCGGAATGAGATAATTTACTTAAAGAAGGGCGGGAGAATTTGTAAGAGAGTCGCCCATGGCATGAATCTATGGAGAAAACCCATGCTTGTGCTCCTCGGGGGTGGACCAACTTGGATAATCTCTGTTTACAAAAGCTACTTTCATGCGTTTAGACTTTTCCTAGAGAAGCAGCTAACAGTAGTAAGTAGCATCTTGATGGCCACAATACTCTTATATATATATATATATAAACAACATGATACTCTTCATAGCTAAAAAGGAAATTATTATAGATTATATAGTGTCGGTCTAGCCATTTACACCCTATTATAAAGTAGTCCAACTTTCATCAATAGATTGTTTATAAAATTCTTAATTTGATCATTGTTCCATAATATATAACTATTTATACAATTTGAATTTAAATAGAAAAAATAACATTATTATAAACAAATAAGAATATTCAAAAAATGCATATTCATTTAAAATTCTAATGGTACTTGAATTTTGAAAAACAAAATGCTATAAATTATATCACATGATTTTATTTATCTAAAAAGGATTTAATTAAAAAAATAATAAGATTGTAAATGAAACATATTTTGAATTCTATATTAAAATAAACTTTTAAATAAACCAAAATGATTTGATATTGATTGATATGATGATATCAAAGATATGCTTTTATTTATATTCAACCGGAAAATATGCAATTTACATCTTAAATGAAAGTTTATAATATGATTTTTTATTTGATCAAACCAAAAATAATAAACAATAAACATGTTACAAAGGAAAATCTCATTCCAAGTTTTTTATTAATGAAAATTAATTGTAAATAAACAATATATTAATTTCTTAATTTCTCTCTTTTATCATTTTTTTATTTAGTTAAACTATCAACTTTTATTATATAGAAAATATAATAGCCTTGGTGTCCTCACTTCGCATATCAACTATCAACTTTTAGTTATTATTTTTTTTTCCAAAAAATATATAACACTTGATTGCATCAGAGATACAGGGACGATCTTTCGACTCATCCAGAACTTCATCTTGATATGTGGTTAAAGGCTTGGTTTACCGGTCAACCTGATAGAAATTGGGTTTACGGTATCTCCAATACTACAACTGAGAATATGTGGGTGGGTCATAGTGTTTCGACCTTTGAGACCATACAATTTGGGTCTAGCTAGCAATCATCAGTCGTCTAGGTGATCATATGAGAACAAGTTTAAGCTGAAACGACCAAACTAAGGGATGAATTAAATGTTGTCGAGCAGCTATTGCCAACTTGTGCTCCACCTCGTCACCCTCATGGTTCAAGTGAAGATCCACCTTCGTCTTTTCCTCCAACTTTTGTCCACTACATAGATAAATTGTATTTAATAATATTTTTTAAAATAATAGTACAAATTTGCTTTTTATTTTATTTTAATTATGTTTAAGTTTTCTTTTTTATTTTAATTTAATCTTGTTTTAATTTTTTAACTAAATTGTTTGTTTTACTTTTTTAAATAATTACATATAATACCAACATAATTACCATCAGTTTCTTTTGTTGGTAACATACATATAAATATAATTCTTTGACGGATTAATTCTGTCGATAATATACATATAACCACCAATGGATTTACCATTGATTTATTCTGTCGGTAACATATATGTAAATGTAATTCTCTGATGGATTGATTTTGTCGATAATATTCTATAATCACAGATGAATTTACCGATAAAATAATTGCTGGTAATTTTTTTTTTGTTTGGGACGATAATTCTTTTGATAAATCTATTAATAATTATATTCTTGATAGAATAGAAATCAGCAAAGATATATTTTCTCACTATATTTTTCTATCCATAACTCTGTCGGTAATCGTACTTCTTTTGACATAATATTCCAACGACATTTTGCTATTTCATGGTAGTGTTGCACCAGTCATGAAACATTCAGGTTGCAGGTGTTGATGTACAGTATCATTCACGATAGGAGACTGATAAGGATCTACTTCAAAAGATCTCTTCGCTTCAACAGTAAAGCCATCACACTTGCAGAGCAGGAGACGAGTGGATAAAACAATTTGGCTCAAGTGTTTTTTCCTAGAAAAAAAATCCAAAAAAGAGAAGTCTATTTTAATTCATTAGTGAACGTAATCACCGAGCATAACCATAACACTCAAACCTAACTACTGCAGGATTAATAAAATCATGGCATCAATTAATTAAACTTGGTGCGTTTATTAGGATTTTGATAAAAATGAGACTCAAATTTAATTATAAGATCCCATTCTTTTTATTCGTGGAAGAATATTACTGAGCTAAAGCTGAATGATGATTTTTATTGATGATTTTCAAAGAAATTACCCTTTAAATGGAGAATCAAATGTGATCTGAATCAATTTATTGGAGAATAATAATTAACGTTTGGAATTGCCTTGGTAATTAACTGTAGATTTTGTTGCGTGTAGAGAATCATGTATAAGAACTAAGAAAAGGCATCCGGAGATGACTTGCAATTAAGATGTTTATTAATCTAACCATTCTGATTAATTGGCATCTTAATTAATTCATACATTTAACCAACAAAATCAAGTATTGCGTCAGCTAAATATTCTTAATTTGGACTATTGGCTAGCTAGCTAGCTAGGAGTAGAATATATGGTGGACCTAAACTCGGAATGGAAAGGATTAAGGGGCATGATCAGCACAAGGGTGCCCTTGTATATTTTATGCATTATTGTTTCGTAAAAAAGGCAAAAAAAACACAAAACACAAAACAAAATCTAATTGCATGCATCAGCCACAAGAAAGAAAGAAAGAAGAGCAAACAATAAAGAATGGATGTGGAGAAAATTAGTGAAGGTTCATATATCGTAAGAGCCATTAGCGAGTAGAAAAGGTGGCATGGGGGAAAGTAGGTCAATGGCAATTACGAATAAGCTGAGATTCACATCAAACAAAAAGAGAACTCCCCAATATAATTAATAGGCTTGATGTATTCGTCCTTTACAACAATAATTAGGTTGGCTTTCGTAGCATTAATGGAGGGTAAAAACATATATAGGTCTAATTAATTAAATTAATCAATTGGATGATGGTCTGCCATCATTGAAAAGGAAACCTATATATATATATATATATATGATCATTTTCTACTTGCGATAAAGATCAAAAGCAAGATCATAAAATAAATTTGGCATGATCCACGCGGCACTAAAATCCAATAATCTCTGTCTCACATGCCTAGGTAGCATCGCCAATGAGAGCTGGTCTATTTGCGTTTTCTTGCATGGAAAAATAAAACCCTAGTCTTGAAATATTAAAGCAATGCTCTACTAAGTAAGTGCCATCATGCATGCACCTCTTTCTCCCATTATATCAGCATATCAACCGAGAAATTTGAGGACAATGAGAAGACAGACGGCACCATGGATATTGTTAATATAACAATATTGAAAACTTTTTACAAAAGATCACATAATAAGACACAGATTTAGGGGGTGGAAAGCACAATTATATATAGTTTGAAACATCCAGGATTTATTTCGGCACCCATAATCCAAATCCTTTGTTGAGATTTACCCTTCAACCGACTCTTTTAATTAATGATGAACCAAAAACCATTTATTTCCACCTTTTAACTTGCTTGAAATTGACATCCAAATGGTCCACGTATTGCAAGTCAATCATGTTTCATTTTACTGTCCACTTTGTTTTGTTATATCATCATTTATGTTTCTAGCTAGCTACTTTGTTTCGTTTATGAGGCATGCATATTGTAGGGGAAAAAATGCAAAGTTTAGTTTGATGTGATGTGATCTGATCTGATCTGATGAAGATATTTATCATGCAATATTAACAATCGTAATAAAGCTAAACATGTAAACAAAACTGATTGAGTTTTCCACCATGCACATAAATTAACTACATATATACAATAGTATTAAATATATAGATGGCCGGTGGCCCGTGATGGGTTGATTTTTATATATATATATATATATATAATCTAGAAAAACTATGTTAAAGTGTTGCAAACATGATTTAAAGCAAAATAAAATTTCAAGTTATATACCTTAATGCTAAAGGACGAATATGAAAGAAAATGAAAAATGAAAAAAAAAAATCATAATCCAATCCGAGTTAGCATGTAAAACTTGTGACTCAGATCGTGAGGTCAAAACTTCCTTATAGAACGCATATAGAAAAAATTAAATAAACTAAATATTTAATAAACTTGAAGTTAAAGGCTGAAATTGAGAGAAAAAAATAGATGTATAAAAAGATTAAAAAAAAAAGAGAAGAATATTGATGTCAGCCCAGACTAACATCTCATACTCGTGACCCAGATCATGAGACGAGGTTGTTCGCATAAAAAAAAAGGTGCTTACAACAACTTTTTTTTTTATTTGATTTATTAAAATACCCAGATGCTCCACCCAACATGATATTAACAAAGAAACCATAATAAAAGGACCAAAAAGCCCCTCGAACTAAGCTATAGTTTTTTTTTTTTAATTCTAACGGTACCTTATTACTTGCACTATGCTAAGAAAGTTAAAAAAC
This sequence comes from Populus trichocarpa, assembly GCF_000002775.5. Lineage (NCBI taxonomy): Eukaryota > Viridiplantae > Streptophyta > Magnoliopsida > Malpighiales > Salicaceae > Populus > Populus trichocarpa. The sequence continues at coordinate 11,027,915 of NC_037287.2, read as the reverse complement.
CCAAAATGTCCCTACCTAAAGAGTTAAAGAGATTTAACTTTTATGGGTATTTTATGCATTACACAGTGCAAATAAAAGGCTAAAAGACCATTTTATCCCCATTCAATCTTGTAATGATAAAATGAGTCAGGTAGAAAAAAAAATACCCCTACAAGCAAGTTATATGATTTCAATTATGGAGTGAAAATGATAAAATTACTCTTTGAATCCATAGTAAATTTTGAGTTTGTGCACAATGTATTCCTAATCTCTTTTAACTTTTGTTTTAACTAGAGCATTGGCCCGTACTACGCCACAGGTTGGATTAATTTTTTTAACGTAAAAAAATAGTTAAGCATTGTTAAAGTGTTTTCTAGCAGAAAAAATAATCTTGAATTCAAAATCTAATACTCATTGGATGACATTTTTTTAAAAAATATTGAGATGATAGTATATTGGATTAGCCCGGGTCAATTACCTTGCTAAACATGCAACCCAAGTTATGAGACTGTGATAGCTCTATCAAAATCAAATAAAAATATATATAAAGCCCAAATTCACAATCAACCTAATGTTGAATGACGAAATTTGTCATAGCCCATTTATAAGTTATTCCCCAAAATTTACTTTTTTTTCTTGAAAAAAAATCATAAAAAAAGTCATAATAACAAAAAGATTGGCAATGTAGCAAAAGCTGGCCGAAGAAGATCTCAGGTACATATAAAAAAATAAGGCTGAAATTTTGGACAAAATTTGGAGTATAATTATACCTCGTTGTACCAAAGACTAGAGAGATAATGCAGATTCAAGGTCAAATTAAATGATTATTGGACAAATCTACATAAAAATTAAGTCCAGAGACATAATTAGATTTTTAATAGGCCAATTTAATTTAATTATGAGGCAAATTAAAGTTTAATTATGTTTAAGAATTAATTTGGGTCAAATTAAAAGATTTAATTAGGTGAAAGGACTTAATTATGCTTTTAATGGGTCAAATTAATTTTATTAGGAACTTAAAATGGTGAAAAATTAAGTTCAGGGGCCTAATTTGGACTTAATTGAGAAGATTAGAATTTTAGAAGATCAAATTTAATTTCTACAAAGTCAATTGATTGAAATCAGGGGTAAAATCACAAGAAAATCAAAGTTTAGGATCAATTAGGGATCGAATTGAAAAAATTTATAGCTAAGGATATTTTTGAAGAAAGTATTAAACTTCGGGGACTTAATCTGGTGGAAGACATAGATGAAATTGAAATTTTAATGGTCAATTGAGACTCAATTTGAATAAATCCATAACCAAGGACCATAATGAAAAATACGCTGAAATTTAGGGCTGATGTTTGAAATTTGTCAGGGGTAAAATTGCATAAAATCAAAAGTTTGGAGTCAATTAGGGATGCAATTAAAAAAAATCAAAAGCCAAGGGAATAAATTGAACATTGGTCAAATCCCTAAATTAAAATCTTAATAGCCAAAACGACATCGTTTCATTTAAGAAAAACAACATGTTTTAACCAAAGCAGCGCTATTTTTCCAAATAGTAACAAAAAAAAAGAATAGACCAAACACAACCATGATGGTCTTACATTGTACCACACCCCAGAGCATACCTTTCCGGCCGACTACCCCAATAGATATGCTTCAACGCCACCCCAAAGTAGCCAACCTGACCATCCTTAAGCAGTCAATTTTCACAGTCCATGATTGCACCTTTAAGCCAACGATTATGATCTTTTCCAATTCAATCAAGAGCTAAGATTTGTCCTGAATGGAGACAAAATGTCTCTCTTTCACCCCTAATAAATAGGATGGATTCCAGGCATTGAGCATCAAGAAAATGGAGGATGAAGTTGGAGAAAAAAGAAGTTAAAGACCACAATTGGCATTTTTTAGAAGAACGATTGAGATTCCTTGAAAGATCAATAAGATCCACCATTGATATAAGAAGAAAATAGAGAACTTTTAATTTTGGTATGTTTTTTGCGGGGGTCCAACTGCCACTTAACAACTGTGTCACGCATGTTGTCACGTGAACCATTAGTAAAGACGGCCATTGCCTATTTTTGACTTCTAGGAGGCACCGCACGCGCCACTAAAAAGATGCTTACAACAACTTTTCTCTTTTTTTTATTTGATTTATTAAAATACTCAAATGCTCCACCCAACATGATATTAAACAAAGAAACCATAACAAAAGGACCAAAAAGCCCCTCGACCTAAGCTATAGTTTTTTTCTTTTTAATTCTAAGGGTACCTTACTACTTACCATGCTAAGAAAGTTAAAAAACCCAAAATGCCCCTACCTAAAGAGTTAAAGAGATTTAACTTTTATGGGTATTTTATGCATTACACAGTGCAAATAAAAGGCTAAAAGATCATTTTATCCCCATTCAATCTTGTAATGATAAATGAGTCAGGTGAAAAAAAAAATACCCCTACAAGCAAGTTATATGGTTTCAATTATGGAGGGAAAATGATAAAATTACTCTGTGAATCCATAGTAAATTTTGAGTTTGTGCACAGTGTATTCCTAATCTCTTTTAGCTTTTGTTTTAACTAAAGCATTGGTCTGCACTACGCCACAGGTTGGATTAATTTTTTTTAACGTAAAAAATATTTAAGCATTGTTAAAGTGTTTTCTAGGAGAAAAAATAATCTTGAATTCAAAATCTAATACTCATTGGATGACATATTTTTTTAAAATATTTAGATGATAGTATATTGAATCGGCCTGGGTCAATTACATTGCTAAACATGTAACCCAAGTCATGAGACTGTGATAGCCCTATAAAAATTAAATAAAAATATATATAAAGCCCAAATTAACAATCAACTCAATGTTGAATGACGAAATTTGTCATAACACATTTATAAGTTATTCCCCAAAATTTACTCTTTTTTCTTGAAAAAAAATCATAAAAAAAGTCATAATAACAAAAAGACCGGCAATGTGGCAAAAGCTGGCTGAAGAAGATCTCAGGTACATACAAAAAAATGAGGCTGAAATTTTGGACAAAATTTGAAGCATAATTATACCTCGTTGTACTAAAAACTAGAGAGATAATGCAGATTTAAGGTCAAATTAAATTATTATTGGATGAATCTACATAAAAATTAAGTTTAGAGACATAATTAGATTTTTATTAGGCCAATTTGATTTAATTATGGACCAAATTAAAGTTTAATTATGTTTAAGAATTAATTTTGGTCAAATTAAAAGATTTAATTAGGTGCAAAGACTTAATTATGCTTTTAATGCGTCAAATTAATTTTATTAGGAACTTAAATTGGTGAAAAATTAAGTTTGGGGGCCTAATTTGAGCTTAATTGAGAAGATTAGAACTTTAGAAGATCAAATTTAATTTCTACAAAGTCAATCGATTGAAATCATGGGTAAAATCACAAGAAAATCAAAGTTTAGGGTCAATTAGGGATCGAATTGAAGAAATTTATAGCTAAGGACCTTTTTGAAGAAGGTATTAAACTTCGAGGACTTAATCTGGTGGAAGACATAGATGAAATTAAAATTTTAATGGTCAATTGAGACTCAATTTGCATAAATCCATAACAAAGGATCATAATGAAAAATACGCTGAAATTTAGGGCTGATGTTGAAATTTGTTAGGGGCAAAATTGCATAAAACTAAAAGTTTGGAGTCAATTAGGGATGTAATTGAAAAAAATCAAAAGCCAAGGGAATAAATTGAACGTTGGTCAAATCCCTAAATTAAAATCTTAATAGCTAAAACGACGCCCTTTCATTTAAAGAAAACAACACGTTTTAACCAAAACAGTGCTATTTTTCCAAACAGTAACTAAAAAAAATTAGACCAAACACCACCATGATGATCTAACATTGTACTACACCCTAGAGCAGGCCTTGCCGGCCGACTACCCCAATAGCCGCCGCGACGCCACCCCAAAGTGGCCAACTCGACCATCCTTAAGCAGTCAGTTTTCATTGTCCGTGATTGCACCTTTGAACCAATGGTTATGATCTTTTCCAATTGAATAAAGGGTTAAGATTTGACAAAATATCCATCATCCCCTTTAATAAATAGGGTGGATTCCTGGCATTGAACATTAAGAAATTGGAGGCCAAAGTTGGAGAAAAAAGAAGTTTTTGGACCACAATTGGCATTTTTTAGAAGAACGATCGAGATTCCTTGAAAGATCAATTATATGTTTAAGGAATTTATTAAGTGAATGCAGCTGTTGATAATAAACTGCAATCATTATACATGCCAAAAAAAGATTTGACATCTAAACATTCCCTCCAACTATGAACATATATAATGATCTGAGCAACTGGTCCAGCAGAGAAGCAGTACAAGTAGCCAACCCCACAAGGCATTTTTAAAAAATAAAAATTAAAAACTTTTCTAGAATTGTTCATGACAGTTGTAGTGGTTATATTTTAAAATATATTAAAATAATTTTTTTTATTTTAAATATTAACATTTTAAAACAATAAAAAATAACTAAATATTAAAAAAATACGGTCGAAATCAAACACCCCTGAAAATTGGATGGCTGAAGGTAAACTGATTGTCTAGGAGTGATGAATGATGCTGTGAGTCGAAAACTAGTCGTGGATATTTTCACGCTGATCATACAGCGCCCCCAAAAGTCACACCTTGACTCTACCTTACCGGACTAAAGACGCTCATCAAGGGCTGTAGTGTTTAATAATAGAAAATTTCTTCTTTTTTTGTTTTATTTTTTTTAATTAAAACAACGTGTTTATTTGTTGGAAACAAAGACAAATTTCTCATTATAAAATTAATAAATACATCAAGATTATAACTATCTTTTAGAATAGCTATCTTAATAATTTATATCCATGATAATCTAATTATAAAATGTTAATTTTATTTCATTCAAATTAAAAACTATCATAAAAAAACTATATTGTTACCAAAAAATATATATTTATAATAAAAATTAAATACCAATGATTAATTTGATTAACTATTATTATTAGACTGCAAAGCAATGATTGGGTTTCTCTTTATAAATATAATTAAACATGGTTTTTTGCATCTATTTAATTGGTGATTGATAAAATGAATGAACGAGGACCAATATAATTAAACATGGTTTTACTTTAATTGGTGATTGATAAAATAAATGATGAGACTTGACTTTCCTCTGTTTAATTCCCTCTCCTTTGTACTGTGCTACTACATAGCATCTTTTCTAACCCAGAAATGAAATGAAATGTTCTAAAATAAAGCTAGCAAACAAAAGGTGGATTGGAATCCTCGAATGAGATGTGATATATAATTGACTTCAAGAAAGAAATGAAATGTTCTACAACAAAGCTTACAAACAAATCTCTATGAATTTTATGAATTTTTTTTAGATTAACATGGGTGTTCGGGTCAGTTTGTGTGCATCTCAACTAATTTTATGTTTTACTTTAGTTTGTGTTTGAACCAGTTTGTGTCCACCTCGATTAATTTTACGGACCCTGAAGTTAACGATCATACAAGTCTCTAGTAGCTTTAAAATTTATAAGACTTGAACGGATAATCTTTAAAAAAATAAATTTTTAATTTTTAAAATTCAATCTTTATAAATTTATTTGATATTGTAATAAAGTTACATTAAAATATTTTTCGAAATGAGTGGTGAAGGGAATGGGACGGTGGTGGTGCTATAAAATGCTACTCCATGAGTGTGCTAGTTCTCATTTCACCAATGGCGATTTCTTGGGTTTATTCCTAGGTGGTCTATCAAGTGGCATGTGGCAGCCTATGAACCAGCCTTTTTCTAAAATCTATGCCCATCATCATGTTGTTGGGGTGCGAGGATGCTGGCCTTTGAAAGGTTAAACACAACATTTGATGATAATCTTGATAAATTAGCTCAAATCAAAGTGATTCCAAGATTCCCTAATGGTGGCTTCGCCACAGCATCCAATTGGCTTCTCGGCCACAAATTCTGGGACTAAATTAGCGATCTTGCTTCAATTAACGTGGCAATATCTGCATCTTAACTGTGGTATTAGGCTTCTAGTGTTGTTCCTCTTTCTGGAAGGAAGATAAGGATCTGCTATTTTGGTCACTAACGACAATTTTTAATATGTTTTCGCACAGTTCTAGACCCCCCCGAATAATACAAGAGAATTTCGAAAAGGCCGGTCAAGTCACATGATGAAAAAGAAAATGAAAAAAAAAAATGAGTGTGGTTTTTCTTGGCCCAGCAAACTGAGGAATCTGGGTTCCAATTTCATCTTGTGATTATCGAAACATTTATCCAATGATCATATGGGATCATAAAGGTCAGAAGAATCTTCACATGTCCAGAGATGATTGGGTGCTAAACGATCTCCACTGGATTTATAATTTTGCCAAAGATCCCTCCACTGAAGGAGCTCCATGCGCCTCTTCACTCCACCGCGGATCCATCGTACAGTGCTAAGAAGGCGTTCCTGATTGAGAAGCTATGAGGTATTTCTTGCAGAGCTTGACAGTATTCAAAGTCTTCTACGGATAAATATTCAGCACCGACAGATAGAAGGCACTCACACAAGTTTATACCATGAACATAGAAAAATGAGGGGAAATCACCTTTCATTAAAATAGAAATCGAGATGCTTCTCCCCAATTGACTATGTTTTATCAGATAGCAGAATTTTCAAGACCAGCATCGAGATATGTCTTGCTGTCGCAAAATCTTTGTCGCACAGACAACTAGTGGATTTGCCATCAGGTTTCTCATATACTGGCTAACATGTTCACGGTGCTTTTGTTTTGAGATGGTCGCCATCTCTCACCATGAATTCCAGACAACTTTTTGGTGGAATCATAACCGGGCTTTCTTAGATGTTAACTAGATTATATGCTTGTGCTACATTGCTTTCTTGTCGATTTTTTTTAAAATATAAAAAAATACTAAGATATTAGTATTTTTTTCTAGAATATAAAATATAAATTGTGAGAAGATGAAACTTGGTTCATTTGAAAATCTAAATCTATAATCTAAACAACTAGTAAAAATATAATTTAAAAAAATATTTAAGATAATCTCTTTTTAAAAAACATTAAGACGATAATATATTGAATTAACCCGACCCAGGTTAATTTATTAAATCTGCAACTTAGATTATTAAATCATAACAATCTCATAATAACAATCTAATAAAAGATAAATTAAAACAAATTTAAATTTATATTTCTGATCAATCCAATATTGAAAGATGAAATTAAAAAAATTCTATTAAAAATGACAAAAATTCAAAACCCAAATTATAAAACCAAGATAACCCAATATAAAATAAGTTAAAAAGCTTAATTCTCAATAAATATAATGTTGAATGATAAAATTAAAAAGAAAAAAAAATGAAAAAAAACACTAAAAAACTACTTAGATTAATCCACTAAGCTTATTATCCAAGTTATAAGATTTGAAAACAAATTATAAAATTTATTTTTTAATAAATGAAATATTAGGAGATAAATTAAAATAATTAATAATATTTTGTGATTCGATGCTAGGTAAAAACACCACCTTTTTAGTTTTAGCTAATAATAATAATTTCCATCTTTGAAATTACAGGTGCATTCCCACAATTCAGAATATTTTGTTTTTCTTAAACAGGACAGAACAGCGACTTTTTTCACCAAATAAGATCTTCAAGTTGAATTCCTTCCATCACGATTCCATTCACTACATGAAGATGACCATCATTCAGCTAAATGATGTTCACAGGCTTTAAAAGGCCGATCTTTGCTTCAGAAATTAGTAAATATATCCTTGCTAGAATTAGGTCAATGAAACCAAAGGACGGCTTTTCACTGCGTCTGATTACAATGGATTCCTATTCACGTCTTTGTACAGCAAATATCGTGAACGGGTCTTACCAAGTGCGGCGTACCTGAAAAGGTAGCAAAATATATCATTGTGTATCAGATTTGGGTTTGCAGGAGGAATAAAAATTCGTGCTTGCAGGGAGAAAGAAGGCTATATTTTTCTCACCATTGGGGTACAAATGGGGCCATCCAAATGGCATCCCCAGATTGAACTGGGTACCTGTAATAAAACAAAGTATATTGTTAAGCTACAAGAACAAATTTTTTGAGAAGTTGCAGAAAACAGACTAGCGGGAACAACCGAACCGCATATGCAAGCATAAACCAATGAGTTAAAGACATGTTTCAACAAAAGAAGTTCCAGAAGCACTGAGAACCCACTTAAAGCTTGAGTGTATTGTTAAAGATGCATGCACAGACACGCATATACTTACCAACAAAGGAGCTTCCCAGCTGAAAACAAAATATCATATATTGAATATAAATCTCAGATTTTTCTTTTTCCTTTTTCCCTTTCTCTTCCTTTTCTTTTATCTTTTTTCTTATTGTTTTTTTTTACGTAGACAAAAGGTCCACATCTTTTGACTAATACATTTGAAGCAGTTTATAAAAATGTTCTATCGAAAAGCTTCATAGCATTGGAAACAGGACTTTTAAAGTGCTTTAGAATGCTAATAAAATTCAGAATCTATCATATAGGCATTTAAATAGCATTAACACCAAATGGTTCTGGGGATTGTTTAAGAATGGCATTAATTATCTGAGAATCACCACTCTTGATTAAAATTCTTACCAGCTATCACCCAAACGATAAATACCCTGTCCCTCTAATAGCAGCAAACCATGCTGATTATAATGCACCTCCTACAAAGCAAACATGCAAGTGAGAAAAACGAGGAACATTATTCAAAATTCACATCACAAATTCAAGGGATGTCAGCCAGAAGAAGCTGATAAGTTCCTTCTGTATGTCAGCCAGCCAAAATTTCACATCACAAAATTTCACATAACAACTGGGCACATGTGGTTAGAGAAACATGACACTTCAAAGATTATTGCATCATGAAGATGAACAGGCAGTTCATTTTAAATTATTTCCCTAAAATAAGTTCCTTCTGTACGTCAGCATTTGGCTGGACCTCAGACTTCTTAAAAACTGGTATTCACATTCTTTGGATTTTTAGGCCCTCTAAAGAATTCAATCAGTACAGTGGTGAAACAATATAACAAACAACACTTACAACCTAAGATCTTGAAACAAATTATGGAGTTTCAATTGCCAAACAAGGAAAGCATACCTTCACATTAAGGAATTCTCCAGGTTGAAAATCCATTATCTGCACACAGGGAATCATACCAACCAAGAATCCAGCTTATTAGAAAGAACACAACAATTCAGAAGTTTGTCAGGTCAGAAATGTTTATGATCCAATATTTCATCAATACTACCATAGAAGTTTCCTACATGATGTGAGAAAAGGAACCTGCACATGGCAAGTGATTATATGCATGGAATTCAGAACTCTTGAATTGAAACCATAGGATTGGGAATTTCAGAACAACATTCCAGTACTGCACCATAATCCTAAATTTCTTGTCAAGATATTGTACAGTGTAATAATTGAAGCATCGAGATATTGAAGATCCTACCCTACTGGCGCTTTTAACTCTGCAACCGACAACTTGTGCGATGTTTAAAGCATTAAACTAATTCTGTAAGGACTTCTTGCATCCAAATCTTTTGACAAGGTGAAATGTGAGGCAAATAAATAGCTCATTCTATCATCAATCCACATTCTCATTGCTTCCAATCAATTGTGATTCATGTGTGCAAATATTGCTGGGAAGCATGCAAATGATATGTAGAACGTGGCTGCGGGCGAACCTAACGTTTGGTAACCCAAAAAAAGTTGTTTTTGATGGGTAGGACCCACATGAAACCGGAGTTTCATGAGAAGCAGCATTTTGCTGCTTCTCATCTAACAGTGGAGCATGGCTCCACTGTTCAGTGAACAGTGGAGCCATGCTCCACTGTAGCTGTTCACTAAAGTGAGAGCAGCGTTTTTTTTTTTTTTTTTTAAAAAAAAAAAAAAAATTTGAAAAACCAGTGTGCTACACTGTTAAAAGTTTAGGTTTTTTTTTTTAAAAAAAAAAAATTAGTCCAATTAATTGATTTCACTCACACTATTCATGTGAACATGAATAATATTTTTTTTTGTTAAAAAAATAGTTTAAGATGAATTAAATTTACTCGTACTGTAATTCCAATTTTATTCCTGATAATATTTTACCTAATTTTATTGCATACTCAAAAAATATGAAAACTATAGTTCTTATCGAATAAATTTTGTGCGTAATGACATTGGAAATTTTTTTTAATTCACTTGAACAGTGTAGCAACACGCGTGAATTTAGTACACACGTGTTGCTTTGCCCAGCCGGGTCACTGGCTTGGGCCAGTGACCGGGCTGGGCTGGCTGGGCTAATGGGTCGGACCGGGTCTAATCCAAACCTAAATGCATTGACCCGGGTCCGTTCCAAATCTAAATGCATTGAACCGGGTGTGACCCAGTAAAATAAAAAAAATCCAATAAAATTTCACAGATATTGTGTTTTATTCGAAAAACTAGTGTTAAATATTATTCAATGACACTACATTAACTAGTGTTAAAAACGTAGCATTTGCAGAATTTGATCGCAATCCTAATTTTGTTTCTGATTATATTTTACCTGATGTTGTTGCACTCTTAAGAAATTTGTGAAAACTGTAGTTCTTGTCGGATGTATTTCATACGTGATGGAATTGTAGATAGTTTAATGGAACAATAAAAAATATTTAAGTATTATTTATTTCATGATGTAATAGCAATAGTTAATCTATAATATTTAAATTAAAAACCATAAATATTAATATATATATTTTAAAATTATTTTATAACCTCAATTTCAAAAGCATTTTTAACCAAACACATTAAAACTACTTTTTATTCAACCTCAATTTCAACCACAGTTTTAACCAAACACCTATTTTTTCAAATCAACCTCAACTAAAAGTACTTTTTATAAAACAACTTTTTTCAAACCAATACCACAACAGCTACCGCAATACCAAACACACTCGTAGAGGTGCTGATCAAAACAGCTACTCAACCAAACAGGTTCATTAATCAAAGTTACTGTGTGCAGAGATATCTGAGTGTATAATTTCCAAAAATTGCTTATAAGTGCACACAAATTTTGTCCAATTCCAAACCCTACCTATGAAAAACTAATCTGTGAAAAAGTGCATCTCAGAAAGATAAGTTCCTCGGCATTTTTTCAAAATTTTAACCTACTAAAGTATGAAGATCGAAGGCTAGGAAGCAAATTAAGGCTTACATGGATATTGAAGTCATATGGCAATGATGGAGGCAGAAGCTTTCTGAGTTCAAAAACCTGTCAAGAAGTATAGAGTGAGCAATATTGTCGCATGTGCACATGACTAACCAAAATTTAATAAAATAATAACAGCACAATATGCTCAGGACGAGTAATAAGTATATCTATATTTATTGTTTGCTAAAGAAAAACACATATTTGTGTGTCATAAAATCCAAGTACCTTACAACAATAAGAAAAAAAAATTGAAAGGTACCTCGCCTGGAGTTTCAAGAAGTGGCTGCTGGTCTGTTGAACCAACAATTTGCTTAGTAAAATGATTTTCAAGAGGAGAATACCTAACAGGACAAGAAACCCTTTTAGTAAACATAATTCATAATTATTAAGGACAATATAGTAACTAGACTGCACTAGCAAGAAAATACTAAACTTAATGAAAGACATCTTTTTGACAAGCCTGATCAAACAGATATCTAAATAATAAGCCCTGCACCAACTTTCCCAGTCTTATTAATGTCTGGATATTATGAACTTAGATGCCACCATAAAGATGCTTAAAGAAGAATAAAATTTAAATAAAGCAATAGCGAAGGTGAGACAGCTGTGCATTCAGTCGATCACACTTCGAGAAGAAACGAACGAACCTGCGTTCAAAGACAACTAGAGTAGCTGATGCATCACACTCCAGAGAATGTTTGGAATTTGGGGCTAGATAAGCATATGAATCCACCTATAAAACAAAAGGTATAACATCAAAATTTTGAAGCCAGCATAAACAAATCAGATACGGATTCCCTTTCTCTAATCTGTACATGTGTGAGTGGTTGAGCTTTCAAAAACATGGTACCAAGTATCTTGGGTTACAAAAGAATGATTCAAAAAGGAAACCAAATGTCTAAAATTTGCCTTTTGATTTTAAACCTGCCTTTCGTCAACACTACCAAAAATCTAAATCATGGTTGAGCTCTTAAAGCAAATAGATACACGAGTGTGTGTGTGTGTGTGTTGGGGGGGGGGGGGGGGTTGAGTTTTTAAATAATTGGTTCTGAGTGCCAGGGATTTTAAAACCACGGTTTTAGAAAAGGAAATCAATTGTCTAAATCTGCCTTTCAATTTCAAACTTGCTTTTTGTCAACTCTACCAAAATTCCACACGCATTCCTAATGTCCATACGCCCTAAATTCATAAATCACACTTGCCATCAGTTGGTGGTGGGCACCAGATGCATTAGTCAGAGTTGCAGAACCCTGAACCACGAACAAGAACCTAATGATTTAGGAAGTATGGGTTAGCCAGGATTGTAATCAGATCAACTCCATTGATAATAGAAATTCATAAAAAAAAAACTATCCTCACCTCTCTACATCATTTGGAGGGAGTCCAGACTTTGAATTTTCTGCACATGTTAGAGCTTATGTCAGCAAGCAAGCAAGCCAAATTAGTGGAAAAGCATAATAAGCTGCATCACATTTTTCACTTGAAAGTCACATAGAAGATGAATGATTCATACGTGTACTATACGTAAGAGGGAAGTGGGTTCACATCACACGCTGAAGAGGGTCCACAGATTTCAAGGCTTCTAAATAGTAAGAACAAGAAGTGCCTCAACCATACCCATGTAGGGTGGCGTGCACTTTCAAGAGGAAGAAAAACTCAGCCAAATCAAATAAATGCAATTACACAAATCCTACAGGATTAGAGTTTCTGATTTTTATGTTTTTATGATAACAGAGTTCTGCAAAAATCTAAAGATGATAGCCAATTTCAACAAAGAAGGAAGGTATGCAGCTGAAGCCAATACCAAGGTTGGGCAACAACATTCAAGAAACTATGTGCATAAAGATAGAACTTGAACACAATCCGGTAAAATGCAATAATAGTCAGTGAGAAAGGAGGGAGCACACCTTGCATCTTTGCTAAGTACATCACAAAGTGGGAACCCATAGCTGGCGTAATTAGATATGCCCCCAATGTATTTGTCCTGTCATGTATAAATTTGAATGACTCACTAAACCACCACCCAACATGTGGTAAGACATGATCTCTTCATATAAATCAATCAATCCAAAAAAACAAAGCAAAGATGAAAGTAGTACCATCCTGGTAAAGGACTGAATACATGACTTTCTGGTGTCATCAAAGCATGGTCTCCTTTATAAACACTACGTGTGAAACCTGGCAAGTCTGGATAACCATAACCAAAAACTTCAGCTAACTATACTTCTGATTTCTTTTTTAATTACAAATAAAATTAATTTATGACTTATTTCGCTCATATTTTTGTTTATTTGCAATTGATTCAACGAATTACATACATTTCTATTTAAATAGGATAGAATTTAAAAATGAAGATTGAGAGAGGAGAGAATAAACTGACCGACCGACCTTGAAGGTGAGAAGGAGAGAGCGTTGGATTAGTGACTTTCCAATATAGAGGTTTGGAGGAGGAGGAGGCGGCCGTTTCGGTTTCAAACACTGAAGGAGCAGAACAGAATAATCCTCCGCCATCATCACTCAAAGCTACATTCAAAAAATCTGAAAACAAACTCAAATCATGATGAGTTAAATAAATCAATAATAAAAAAAAAAAAAACAGATGTGCTGTACTTGATGATAGAGAGAGTAGGAGGAGGAGAGACGGTAGCGATGAGGTTAGCATATTTTTGTTCCGGCCTGTTAAATGAGCGAGTGTAGAAAAAAACCCAACTAGGAGAATCTGTGTAGCAGGAGGTTCAGTCTGAGCCTGAAGCGAGTAGTGGACTGACAAGAGTCGTGTCGTGCCCAGTGACAGGGAGTGGAATCCGCTGTGGAAAAATATTGGTGACTGCTGACTAGGAGAGAGAGAGCCTGGATCTGACGTCTGAACTCTCAAGTGTTATAAGCGGCTGTTGCTGATTATTTAGCCACTCGTAGAATCTTCTATTATTAATTATTTATTTATTTAATAAAAATAACAAAATCATTATATTAACATTGTTTTTTTTTAATCTTACTCTTTAACCAAAAAAAAATTGTTATTCATAATTTTTTTTATTAAGTTGTATACTTTGTCATAAATTATTTTTTTCTAGATTTGAATCTTTAACATTAGATTTATTAAAAGAAGGTTTCATTAATTTTTTTAATAAATTTAATTTAATTTCATGACTTAAATTACCGGTTTAACAAATTAACCTCAGTTGATTTAGGTTTTTTATTTTTACAGTGTTTTCTAATTGAATTTTTTAATCCTTTTAAAATTAAGTTTGATGGAAATTAAACTTTGTAATTTTTTTCAATTTACTTTTTGTAATTTAAGTCAAGGATTTTGTATGTTAACTCAAGTTGATTCTATTCATTATTATCCTTTTTTTAATTGGGTTCGTAATTTTTTTCAATTTACTTTTTATAGGGCTATCCCGATCTCATGACCCAAGTTGCGAGTTAGCAAGTTGATCCAAGTTGACTTGTTCGTTTTTTGAATCCTTTTTTAATTGAATATATATATATTTTTAAAAAATTCCACTCTTAACAACTCAATCTTTTTTTTTTTTCAGTTTCATCCTTTAATATTAAGTTATTTAGAAATTATGCTTTGTAATTTTTTTTCCAGTGGAGTTATCCCTGTTTCATGGATTTATGTTTTTTTTTTAATTTTAACATTCAATATTAGATATATTTGAAACGAAACTTTGTTATTTTTTATTTTATTTTTATAAAGTTATTGGGTCACATAATTCAAATTATAGATTTAAAATATTAGCTCATATTGACTTGAATGTTTTTTTAATTAATTTTTTTATTTTTTTATTTAATATTTAATATAGTTCAGATAAAAATTAGATTTTATAATTTTTAAAAATTTACTTTTTATTACACCTCTCCATCGGGCATCTAGCGTTCCATCTGGTCCTTCTGCCTTCCTCAATGTACTAGAAACGGAGCTTTTATTTGCTACAAAAGCTGGAGTTTTTGTTGTTCAAGCTGCTGGAAATGGCGGCCCTTTCTTTTAGTCCTCGGGTTACAAGTGTAGCTTCTTCCATCATCGATCGCAAGTACGACAACACCATCATTCTTGGGAATTGACGAAGCTTCTCTCGCACTGGCCTTGCCCGTACGTAATATTCCGACTTTCACTGCCCTTGTTTATTGATCATGCATGTGCGAACAAATAAGATGGTGTGGCTTTGTTTTCATTTCAGCTTTTCGTTCATCCATTCTTGAAATCAATGCTATACACCGCTCAAATTGGAGTAATTATTAGATTATAAAAAAAAAATTGCAGCTCCAAGTACAGCAGGAGTTAATTATGTCTTACCGAATAGCTGCAGCAGCTGATATTCTCATAAGAACACCAACAGTGTTCTAGAAGTTGAGAGCTGTCAACATCAAGAACAGCATTGGTTCGAAACATGTTGATTATCTGCACTTGTAACCTTGACTCCGAATATTACAGAAGATGGGGGCTGCAGGTTTTATAACCACAATGGATCCTGACATTGGTTCTGAGCAAGTCAAGGGAAACACAATCACTATGCAAGTCCCTGCCATTATCCTGAGCAACATGCAATCTTCCAGAGTATGGCAAACTATCATTCAATAAGATATAATTACTATACATGTAATCATTTTGAATGCGTAGCTCTGCACTTATCCTCTTTTTTACCCACACCGAATGCGTAGTATTCCCACAGGATCGATAAGTGATAGTACTTCACATTGATCTCATTTATTCCTATAATGCCTATTAAATTTCCTGGATTTATGGACGCCTGATGAAATGGCATTTATCCATACGTCTACAGGCTTTGTGGGAGTATTATAGCTCAAATACTATCAGGAGCAGCAGTGGACAAGCTGTGGGATTTGCTGCAAGGGCAAGAATATTTGACGGAAGGAAAGCATTCTTTGCTCGGCAGGCACCAATTTTTGCATCTTATTCATCTAGAGGTCCCAATGTGAACAATGCACTTTTGCAAACTGCTGATGTCCTCAAACCAAATGTCACGGCTTCAGGATCCTCCATCTGGGCTGCTTGGACCCCCGACAACGAAGGAGATCCTTCTATCAAGGGTACGGACACAGTTTTAAAGTTGTTTGATGGGTAACCAGCATCACTTATGCCCTCTAAATTATCGGATGACTGGTCTCGATATCAGAATGCAAGACTTGGTATCTTCATCTCACCCGGCATTATTTGCGGAAGCAATGCCATTTTAAGCCCCTTAAGTTTGCAAATAGACATTGTAAAGTACTTTCAAGTGCATCATCTACTTCAATAGCAAGATGATGATGTTGGTATATCTCTGGGAAGAAAGTAGCTAAATCTATGCTATCATTCTTCTTGGTTTTACTTTTTAATGCATTCATGCTACCATTCTTGCAGGGCAAACTTGTATCCGGTACTGGCATGGCTGCTCCTAACATAGCTGGTGTGGCGGCTTTAATCAAGCAAAAACACCCTAGGTGGAGTCCTGCAGCTATCACATCAGCAATGATGACAGCAGCCAACATTTGACCATTCTGGCCCTCCCATTTTAGCACAACTAGGTAACCAACTAGCTCCTGCTACTCCGTTCGATTTTGATGATGGATCCATAAATCCGGCTCTCGACCCAGGAGATCATATTCAATTCTTATTTTGAAAAATATGTCCAGTTTCTTTGTGCTGTTCCAGGTGTTGATGAAGGTTCTGTAAGATGAGCAGTAGGAACTGATTGTCCAACAAAGAAAGGTGATTCGACGGATTACAAACGTCAGTAGCAGGAAGTTTATAGAGTGACTGTGAGGCAACCATCAGGTGTAAACGTTACTGTCTCCCCTAAGTTTTTTTGATAAATTCCAAAGCTTCCAAGCATCTTAGGATTGTGTTGACAGCAAATAAAGGCATCGAGAACTTACCATTTTGTTTGGCATGGTGATTCTGGCAGGCAGGAGAATTAATGTTTTTCTTTGTTTTTGGGGAGAGAAATGAAGTAAGACATGCATGTCTTCATAAAATATGTAGTATAATTTTTGCATGCTTGCTTGAACGAGTAGGGCATAAAAATAGTGGTAGATGAGAACCGGCTAATTTGTAAAGGGAGTTTTATACCGAGAGTCACTGCAGGGTTTCATTTATCGTGGCGTTTGGATTTTACAAATTAAGTGTTTGATAAAAAGCCTAAAAGCAATGAAATACCAATTATCAAGATTAATTCTTTTAAAAATTTTAGCAAAGTTATAATATTAATTTGATAATAAAATTATCATATTAGTATTACAATGGCTTTCTAATCATTAAATAAAAAATAAAAGCAATTCTGTAAAATATAATCAAATAGTTTTCTCAAAGACAATGAGAGAGTGAAAATACAATCAAACATTAAAAGGATTTTTGTGATTCTCCCTTGAAAACAATAGTGAACTAAGCAATTTAAGAATAAGAGGGATGATATTAATTAAAATCTTCACGAAAATATCAAAAGTTCTTTTAAAAATAAATAAATAAATCATTGTTGAGCCTAGCAAGTGATCTAAAAGCCTGGGCGTGCCTAAGCCGAACACAATCTGAATCTTATGTTGATTGTGTAGTTTGAATGTTTCTGTTTCTGTTTTTATTAATTTAGCTGATCTTATTTTACTTTGTGTGCAAAGAGGGAATTTGAGACATGTGATTTGTGAAAACAGTTGATATTTTCCAACAGGCAGTAAACAATTGGTAAATGAAACTGCCAACCAACCCTCCTAGGACTATGATTTGTTATCATGCAATCCACTAACATTCAGGAAAACAGCAACAGTGCTGTGCACATGAACTTCGAGGAAACCTATATTACAATGAAAATTTTGCTCTTATCAAGGATACTACAATAGCACAGGAGAAATTAGAACACGAAGCAAAGTTTGAATTTTCCTTACAGCTAATCATCTTTGGGGCTGGTGGATTTCTCATCCTGCCAGGTTGCTTGCCATTGCTTGTCATAGAAGGTTGTCTCCTCCAGCAACTTTTTTATGGTTTCTAAATCCTCATTCTTCCGTATTAGAAGCACCCCTACCACAGCTACAAATAATAGAGTTTTGCAGAAGAAGTTGCTCATCTGATCAACCAGACCAACACCAGTCAAGCTATCAACCAGGTAAGCCATGAAAAACCCAATCATTGCAGCACGGCCTGCATAGAATACATGAAACCACATTAAATAGTTTCTCGTGAGCCAGATGGGCTGTTTCCTCGTGAACATTCGAAGAAAACAATCTTAACAAACCATTGAGAAGTTCTGCTTCCGGCAGATGGAATCTTTTCATCCATGTCCACCATGGTATTATTGAGGTATCAAAAACAACAGGGTCGTTGTTGCTTGATGATTCTGGGTTACACTGGAGCCATTTCCTCCTCCTAGCCTCTGAAAAGATTAACAAAGCATGTAAATATATGCTGAGTAATACCATCAAGAGTTGCTAGAGATTGGATGTCAAGGAAATAATTACACAAATCAACTAACTACTTCAGGGCTAACATGTACCTAGAACAGAAAAGATATCGCTTCATTGATATACAGACATGAACTCTGAACAGAAAAGATACTACAATACAAATCATGTTATGGCATCCGCAATAATATATTACCTTTATACTGACTGGAAAGATTGGTTGAAGATGAATAATGAATAGACTTCTACAACGTTACAACGTTCTATACAGACATGAACTCCAAAATAAATCAAATCTTTTAGCACATGTTAGCGACTGCCTCACATATCATAAATATAATATTCCCAACATCGAGGAAAAAGAACCACGAAAACAATAGTTATGCTAGTCTGCATCAGTAAAAATAATAAAAGCAGTTCCAAATGCAAACCAACAATTCTTTATAAATTTGGTATCCTTAAGCACATCTTTCGTATATTTTGTGTATGATGCCACATTCCTCTCTGTACAGAGGGATCTCATTTAAGTAGCAAAGCTCGTGCAATCAATACAATGATGGTGGCAGCGCACTCTTTCTTCACATAGCATGCGAATTCATATCACAAACCCGGGACATAACAATAAGATGCACACTGGTTCCGCACACCCATTATTCCAAGCTGTTGGATGAGTAGTTCCTATCTGGAGTTTGGACCCATTCATCCAGCAGCTCGCAGAATTTGGTCAAGTTTGGACCCTCTATTTGATCTGTCAGTCACAAGATTTAATTTTTACAAGATTATTGGTGCACACAACACTCACTATAGGTCAGATCAATCTTTTTTTTAACGTAAAAAAAGAATAAACATTACTATCGTGTTTTATAATAATAAAAATTTAATCATAAACTCAAAATATAATAGATATTAGACGATATTTAAAAAATATATATTGATATAATATCATATTAGATGATATTTGTTTTTAAATATTGAGTCAACAACATATTAAATCGACCTGAATTAACCTTTCAAATCTTTTGACCATGGTCATTAGAACATAATAACTTTATAGAAACTAAATTAAAATAAATTATGAAAATCAATTCATATATTGAAGGAAGAAATTGAAAAAAAAATTAAATTAAAAAAAGAACCAAAAAACTACACGGGTCAACTCGAAATAAACTGTCACATTAGCAACTCAGAAAATGAGATTAAGATAACTCCGTGGAAAGAAAATAAAAATAAAAATAAAAATATGAAGCACAATTTTCAACCAACCTAATTTTTAAAAATTAAATTGAAAAAAAAGATAAAAAAAATAACCCAAATCAACTTGGGCTAACATATTAAACCCGCGACCTGAATCATGAGACCATGATAACTTCATAAAAAGCAAATAAAAAAATTTAAAAAACTCAATTTCCAACATATCAATGTTTAAAGATGAAATCGAAAAAAAAAAAAACTAAAGCCTTGAGACTAGGATAACTCAGCAAAAAACAAATTGAAAAAATTACGAAACTCAATTCCCAACAACCTTATATTGAAGGATAAAATTGAAAAAAAAACTAAATAATTAAGAGAAGATTGAGTTATTGAAGGGTGAAATTGAAAAAAAAAATCAATTAAAAAAAACAAAAAAAATGAATTGAGGTTTAACTGTAAAACTCACGATATGGGTTATGAGATCATGATAATTGATAGGAAGAAAATAAAAAAAAAAAACTAAGAAGCTTAATTGAAAAAATATTCAATTAAAAAAGAACTAAAAAATAAACAGGGTTAACTCGAGTTAATCAGTCAAACTCGCGACTTGGGTAATGATATCAAGATAACCTCATAAAAAGAAAATTAAAAAAACTATGAAGCCCAATTTTCAACCAACATAATATCAAAGGATAAAATAAAAAAGTCAATTAGAAAAAGCAACCCAAAAAATAACCCGAGTCAACCTAAAATAAAGCATCAGTTATAAGATCAAAATAAATTCATTGAAAATAATCGAAAAAAATACAAAACTATAATTGTAATAGATCAAATATTGAAGGTTGATATTGATAAAAATAAATAAATAAATCCATGAAACTAATATATAACAAAAAAAAAAAGGTATAACTCTCAAAACAATTAATATTAAAAGATAAAATCGAAATCCAAACTAAAAAAATTAGGTTTACAAAAGGTGAAATTAAAAAAAAAAAAAAACAAAAACAAAACACTATTCTAGAAACAACAGTGCGGCACTTCCATTTTTTTTCCTTCTAAACATAAATTCACAATCACAGCCACTAAGATGGTCATGACTTCTGCTAAGTGAAAATTTGCCTTAATTACCTAGTCCATGTCTCACCTAACAAATCCAATGGCAGATCAAACATTTATAGAACCATCTGTAAAACCATTGGATTTTCAGTATTACACAATTGACTCTATTCAGCTGCAAATGATGTTAAATTTTTCTCCAAAGGAAACAAATTCTACAAAAACATGCAGAGAAAAGGAGAGCAATTCAGAATATCATTTGAAACTACAACACACACACCTTTTGTTTTTCCTTAATTGCATGAGAACTAAGTGGCTAAAAGAAAAAACAAAAACTCAATTAAGAAACAAAATTGCAGCACTAAGAATCCACAAACCAATCCATGCAAACAAGAAACTGGATATTAGTCATGAAGCAGATAATCACTCAAACTAGAATCCAAAACCCAATAAAAAAATCTAACCGGCATCGATAACAGCATCCCAATCGGTTTTCCCATCTTTCTGAAACTGCTTCAAGTCCCAAGTCCCTGAAATCCACCTGGGGTCCCCAAATTTACTCACTTCAACCTTCTCCTCTCCCCCAGCAGCCACAGCTCCATTAGAGCTATTTTTAGCCACAGGAACTGAATCAGAAGACTCTGGTGTCTTCTGCTCCAATTTTGGTTCCTCTACAGTGGCAGCGGAGGCTGAAACTCCAGCTCCTCCATTGTCTGTAGAGGCCTTGGGAGTGGATAGGAGAAAAGGACGGTTCGTGGGTCCGAGAGAGAGTGTCGATTTGTAGGTGAAATGGGGTTTGGAAGGTGGAAAGCGAGTTAGTGGCGGAGAGAACAAAGACATTGATATGGACATTGTTTTCTTGGTTAATGGAGCTTGAGCTTGTGTTTGTTTGTATCAGTTTGGATCTAGTTATCCTCAACCTTACAAGTTACAAAATACATACAAATGAAAATGGGGTTTTCGTAATTTAGGTTTCTTCTCATCATATAGGCTGAATCACAGGAGAGATAGTGTTTTCTAAACTAAGCCAAATATAGGTGTTAAGCAGAACCTTGTAAGATAAAGAAAGAAGTCGCTACTATTTCTAAATATAAATTTAATACTAAACTTACTTAGTTTTTCAATATTCAAACAAAAATATATGATTTTAAAAGATTATGATGAAATTAAATTCAAATGTAACAACAATGATGATGAGATGTCACCAGCATCCACTAAATGTTCAAATTAAAAAAAAATGATTTGGAAAGCAAATGGATGATATGTTATATATTTGTAATAAAGTATGTAGTATAATTATTAATAGTTGAAGTTATGT
The DNA here is from genome assembly GCF_000002775.5 of Populus trichocarpa. Lineage (NCBI taxonomy): Eukaryota > Viridiplantae > Streptophyta > Magnoliopsida > Malpighiales > Salicaceae > Populus > Populus trichocarpa. The sequence goes on along the minus strand of NC_037287.2, from coordinate 11,005,778 downwards.
TAATGTTGCATGTAGTATAATTATTAATAGTAGAAGTTATGTTAATGTTGCTAGTATTATTCTTATTAGAAATTTAAATCTGAACACTATTAAATATTATAGACCATATAGAAAATATCATGATAAAATTTTATGTAATGTGGTGTCTATGCAAGCGAGTCCCTTGTTATTGAAAAGGTCATGGCAATTTGATAGTAAAGTAGCATGTGATGGGTTTAAAAATAAATATTTTTTTTTGTAAAAGATGGAAAAATCATCATTCTTGTATCATTATCACCAAACTAGTATCATTATCACCAAAACAGGTCTATAAAACCCAATTGAAAGGGAAAGGGAAAGTGAGGCTAAGAGGAGTGAAAATAATAGAAAGGTTGTAAGCTTAGAGAAGAGAGAAAATAAGGTAAGTTATAAGAGAAAAATAAAAAAACATATGAGTTTTTATGTAAAATTGAGTCAGATCAAAAGTTTTTTTTTATCCTAACCAACCAATGATTGTACTTTTATACAAAGAGACTTTTCTTAACACTAATGAACTTGATCCTTGTCTTCCTAGTATGGTTGTTTTTTTATTATTATAGGAGTTAAAAGATGTATTCCCCGAAAAGTTTCCTAGTAGTCTGTCACCGATAAGGGGAATCGAATATCAAATCAATCTCGTACTTGGCACCGCTTTTCCTAACCGACTAGCCTATCAAAGTAAGACAAAGAGTTCAAAAACAAGTTGTGGAGTTGAAGAGGTACATAAGGGAAAGCATAAATCTATGTGTTGTTTCAATGTTACTTGTGCTTAAAAATGATGGAACTTGAAGGATATATGTTAATTATTGTGTTGTCAACAATACTACGATAAAGTATAAATATCTCATTCCTAGGCTTAGTGATGTGTTAAAATGCATAGTACTTGTGGTTTTACAAAGATTGATTTAAAGAGTGGATATCTTCATATTAGATAAAAGAAAAGGATGAATAAAACTAAGTATGGACTTTATGAATGGTTGGTGATGCCATTTGAACTTACTAATGTACCTAATATTTTTATGAGATTGATGAATAATGTTTTGAGTGCATTTATTGGCAGTTTCGTTGTTAAGTATTTTTAATGATATCTTAGTTTATAGCAAAAGCTTGGATGAGCATTTGCATTGTGTAGTTAGTGTTTTAAGAAAGGAAATGTTATTTCCTAATCTGAAAAAAATGTATTTCTTATTTATATTATAAGTGTAAAAGGTATTAAAATGAATGAGAAAAAAGTTAAGGTTATCCAAAAATAGCTCATGCCTAAGTTAATAGTTAAGGTAAAAAGTTTTCATGGTTTCACAAGTTTTTATAGGAGGTTTGTTAAGGATTTTAGCACATTAGTTATATATACCATTCATTAAAATCATTAAAAAGTCAATTGATTTTAAATAGGGTATTGAACAAGATAAAACATTTAATCTTCTTAAAGAAAGGTTAAGTTCAACACCTTTATTAGCATTAGCTGACTTTTCTAAAGCTTTTGAAATTAAATGTGATGTCTCGACAATAGGTGTTAGGGCTATTTTAATACTAGAGAAATGGTTGATTTTCTATTTTAGTGAAAAGCTTAATGGTATAACATTGAACTACCCTACTTATAACAAGAAGTTTTATGCATTGATGAAGACTTTGGAAACTTGGCGAAACCACTTATGGCAAAAAAAATTATGATCGATTCAGATAACAAGTTGCTGAAATACTTGAATAGACAAGATAAGTTGAATTAATCACATGCCAAGTGGATGGACTTTATTAAGACCTTTTTGTATGTGATTAAATACAAAATAAGGTAATAAAAATATAGTGGTTGATGCACTATTTAGAAGATATGTTCTTTTTTCTATTATAAATGTGAAATTATTGGGATTTGACTATGTGAAAAAATAGTATGTCAATGATAGTGATTTCACTAATATGTATGTTGCTTGTGAAAAGTAAGCACTTCGAAAGTTTTATAGACTTAATGGTTACTTGTTTGAATAGAATAAATTATGAGTGTCTGATAGTTATATGTGTGACTTATTTGTTCGTAAGGCTCAAGGGGGTGGTTTAATGTGGGTATTTTAGTGTTAAAAAGACCTTAGATGTTTTGCATGGACACTTTTATTAGCTTAAGATGAAACGCGATGTGCAAAAAATATGTGATAAATGCATTACATGTAGACAAGTTAAGTCTAAAGTCTTATTGTTTCTCTTTAGCATGTACTTAAGAAACCTTGGATATATATTTCTATGGACTTCGTGTTTAGAGTTACCTATGTTAAAAAAGGGTTGAGATTTTATATTTGTAGTTGTAGATGAGTTTTTTAAGATGACACATTTCATACCATGTTATAAAATCAATGATGAGACCAATATAACTAATTTATTCTTTATGAATATAGTGTGGCTTTATGGTATTCTTAGGAACATAGCTTCAAACCACGATATTAAGTTTATTAGATATTTTTAAAAGGCTTTGTGGAAAAAGTTGTGAACTAAGGTATTGTTTTTGATTATTTATCTTCCACAAATGGATGGGCAAATATAAGTAGTGAATAGAATTTTAACTACACTTTTGCATACTATCATTCGAAAGAATCTTAAAAATTAGAAAGATTGTTTGTCATTCATTAAGTTTGCTTAAAATCAAAGTGTTTGTTCCACTACTAATTATTTCTCATTTGAAATTGTTTATGATTTAAATTAAATTAAATTCATTTACCTATTGATGAATGGATAAGTTTTGATGAAAGTAGAAAAGCACAAGTAATAAAGGCACTCCAATAAAGTGTTTGGCAGCATATAAAAAAGAATAATAACCAAATCGTAACCAAAGCTAATAAAGGGTGTTGCCATGTTATTTTTTAACCAGATGATTGAGTTTGTGTGCATATGTGTAAAGAGAGGTTTCCATCCCATATGAGATCTAAGTTGCAGCCAAGAGGAGATGGTCTACTCCTAGTTCTAGAGAGGATCACTGATAATATCTATAAAATGAATCTTTTAGTTGAGTATGCTATTAGTGATACTTTAAATATTTTTTATCTTTTTCTGTTTGATGTAAGTGATGATTTAAGATTAAATCCTTTTAAGAAGAGGATGTGTAATGCAAATCAACTTACAACATCAAGGGATCCACTAGAGATGCTAAGTGAACCAATTATAAGGTTAAGGGTCAGTAAGCTCAAAGAGGCACTTAATGGGCTAATTCATAATATTTAGGCAAAGACAACCATTATAATCAACTTATGCCTTGTTTGTTTCCAGGAATTCATTTTCCTGGAAACCATTTTCCCATGTTTGACAAGCATAAGGAAAATCAGTCAAAGGAAACTCAATTCCAGTCAACAGAAAAAATAAAACGTTAGAGCAGGAAAGTGTTTTCCTTTCTTTATTCTAAGGAAAACACTTTCCTTTTCTTTATTAACAAAAAGTGTCCCCTGTCCTAAAAAAACAAATCCCTAAAGACTCTCTTTCTCTCCAAAATAATTTACACAGATCAATTGCAAGCATCTTTCATCTTTTAAGTAATTTTTTTTTCTCAAATGTCTTTATTTATCTTGTTTTCATCCTCTTTATTTTTAATTTATTGTTATTATTATGGCATAAATCTTGTGCTGCGTTTTTTCCCTTGTTTATCTGTTATTTCACTGCAACCATGCTCTGTTAGTGGTTATAAGCCGGTTATTTCACTGCAACCAAAAGCTCTCATGCTCTGTTAATTTCATTGCAACCAAAAGCTCCCATGCTCTGTAAACCGAAACCCATGGGAAGGCAACCCATTCAACCACAGCAAACCCAAAAATTGAACCCAGAAACCAAGCACAGACCCATACACATACACGGCAAAATTATTTCCTTTCGCCATTGTTGCTATCACAGCAAAGAATTACCACTGTCACAGCAAAGAATCACCATTCTTTTCTGAAGCCAAAGGCGCCCTTCGGGCCCGTTTCCTTCCTAATCTCTTCGCCAGGCAACCCATCCATAGAAAACCACAACCCCTGCATTTTTCTCATAAACCAAACACTGCAAACCCATACACAGCAAACCCATGCTCTGTTTCTCCACCCGATGTGATTTTCCTTCTCTGTTGCTGATATGTGTTTCCTGTGTTTTGTGCATTTCCTGTGCTTTGTTGGCGTGATGTGTGTGCGTTGATGATGCTGTGTTGATGATGAAAGGGGGAATTGATTTCGGTAGAAATCTTGACTGTGAAGAGGCCCGTTGATGTTGATGATGCTGCACAGTAGATTGGTTTGGGTAGAAAATAGAAATAGGCAGTGGTTCCTTATTAGTGGTTATTGCCTTTACCCGTAAAAAAAAAATATTTATCCAAAATACCCATCAAAATATTTTATAAAATAAGCCATGTATGAATATAGGATATAATAGAAAAAATTCATCATTATACTTTTTAGATTTTATTTTTTTTTTATTGTAAGTGATTAAATATTTTATATATATTAGATAAACTTGAAAAAAAAAATTAATTCATTAATAAATTATTTTCCAGTTCATTTTCCATAACATAAACAAACACTGGAAATTGTTTTCCAGTTCATTTTCCATAACACTGTCAAACATCGGAAAATACTTTCCTGGAATTCACTTTAAAAAAAAAACAACTTTCCTGCAAACAAACGGAGCCTTAATTAATTTAATTAATGTAAAAGAAGGGGTTAATCTATGGGCTTGAATATTTTAGCAATTTAAGCTTCTAAATAGAGAGGTGGAAACTTTTCCTAATGCTACAATGATGTTTTGGAAGCTGGAGTTTTCATACCATGCAAGGAATCCTTATTTTTTATGGACAAATAGGTGGTAGAAAATAGGGGAATTAATTGTTTCCTTATTTAGTTAGAAACTTAAAATCAGCATCAACTATTATAATGATTCCTAGAGTCTAAGGATACAAGAGTTAATAACAAGGCTTTTTAAGCAAATGAGAGATTCAGCCTTTGTATTTTCTAGTTCATTACATTGGCATTAGTATTTTAAACATAAGACTTGGGTTTTTGTTTAAATTTTATGTTTGGGGCTTTATTTCACATATTTTAGGTTATATTTAAATTGAGTTTAATGCTAGCCATTAGTCCATTAGGTCAAGTTTATTTTGACTTTTTAAATACTTTTTTGTAAGGGTTTTTTTTTTTTTTAATTTTGAAATGCATTGATTTTGCTGCATATTATGTGTGCTTCTATGAGGATTTCTCATGCCTATTAGTTCTTTATTGAACTAACTAAAATTAAATTTATCGAAGATCAATTGTTTTTGTCATGTTTTACCTTATACTTTTAATGAGATCTTGATTCTAATATTATTTTGATGTTTTGATTAAAATAATCATTGTGTCAAGTTCATTATTTTTAAAATTTTAGTTTTTCAGGATTTATTTCTATTGAGTTGTATGTTAACATTATTTGTAAAATTTGAAAGTTGTTTTGTTGAAAACAATTAAATCGATTTTCATTGGTTAGAGAAGGAAAGGCCTTTTTTATTTCTAATTTTTTCCGTTGTCTTTTCTGTGCCTAAAATATAGAAGAAATTCATGTGTTATGAGAGGATAAATTAATATTCAAAATCTTCGTTTTATTTCCCATGCCCTTGCAGTGCAAAAACATCACAAAAGAAAATTCTTGGAGCCACCAGTACAATACTGCATGAGCTTGTGTATATATTTGTAGGCTGGCAAAACGTTCTGAAATTTAAGAACACAATTATGCACGTGTTCCTGTGTAGAGAGAGGTTATGAAATGATGGATAAATCATAAATGCCATAATTTACAAAAATGGGCCCTCACAGGACTCTATACATGAAGACACCCAAAGTGCATATGTTTTCAACATATTCTGATGCAGAATGGCTTTAAATTAATGATGACAACGTAGAAGCTGTAATTTATCTAAAGAGCATTTTGAGTTCCTCAATCCTAGCGGACCTGACTTCCTCGTCGGTGAGGGCACCGGCAATCATTCTCTGCTTCTTTGCCTGAACTTGCTGCAGGCGTTCCTCAACTGTGCTCTGTCACATTGGTCGGTGCAAAACATTTGATTAGCAGCTAAGAAAGTGGAAGAGACAAGAATTTATGAGCACAGGCAAGATGACACTTGATAATATTCGTTAATGGACCTTTTGGACAATCGAACTCCTGGCTACTTCAATTAAATGGTTGCCAAAGTTCGTAAGGTACTTGTTAATGAACCATGCTTCAAGAAACAACTCGAAAGGTGCCTCTGTCAGGAGCTTAAGAATCACTGAGAGAAATTTTTTTGGCTGTTCCAAGGCTTGAGCCTAATCCTCTTCAACTAGGTTCAGATCACCCCCTTTTCCCCATGGTTTTTTTTTTTTTGTTCTGAATAATGCCTGGCCTAGATTACTTTGGTTCCTAAACTAAACTATAGATGAGTGCATCTTCATCAATCCGGCAAAATATAAATTAAACTAAATCACATTTCTGATCCAAATCTTCACATATTCCAACTAGAAATTTGACGAGAACCCAAAGAAAATCCAGGGTATAATCTAACCTCAACAATGAATCTTCTAACAAAAACTGTTCGCTTCTGTCCTATCCGATGGATTCTCATTATTGCTTGCTCCTCGACTGCAGGATTCCACCATGGATCCTACATATTTTAAATAACAGATTTTTAAGATAAAGGTGGGAAACTCTTTCCTTTATGAAAAGAAATTAAGATATGAAAATGTACCATTAAGAAAACATTTGAGGCTGCAGTAAGATTCAGGCCTACGCCACCAGCTTTTAAAGACATCAATAATACCTGAGATATACGAGTTAGGTATGACGATAATTGGTTAAGAAAACTATTAAACCATCGAGAACTGCAAAGACATCAAATTCCGGAAGGTAATTAACTACCACAGGCACTTGAAACTGCTTACCATTTTTTCCCTGGTTTCATTGAACTCCTTCAAAGTCCTCTCTCTCTGCTTCTGTGCAAGTTTTCCATCAAACCTTAAGAACCCAATTCCTCTCCTTTTCAGTGGGATCTCTAAAAGATCCAAAAATGAAGTCCACTGGCTAAAAACAATGCTCTTTTCACCAAAGCCTGACCTATGGATATGTTCCAAGCATTCCAGAAGCTTGGAAACCTTTGAAGACTCCTTCCAGTCATTCTCAACATCAACCTGGAACTTACCCTCTGTTGGGCATGCTATCAGGTCATTTGCTTTCAGTGAAGTTCGACAGATTGGGCATATCCCTGATATTGGTGTTTGCCAGCAAGAGATGAGACATTCCCTGCACATCCTGTGTACACATGGTGTGAGCACGGGGTCATCTGCAGACTCCATGCATATGGGACACTCGGTATTTTCACCCCTCCGGATGCCCTCAACAACCTCTTCAATGTATGCTGGAGTAGGTGCTGATTGCCTTATGGTGGCAGAACTAGCATGGCGGATGGCCTCAACAACCTCTTCAATGCATGCTTCGGTGGCAGCTGACTGCCTTGGAGTGGAAAAATTAGAATTTGTTTCCACAAACCTTCTTGCATACTTGTTCAATTCCTCATATCGTTGGATATCAGCTCGACTGCACGTTCACCATTTATAAACAAAGAAACAAAAACAGAAAATTCGCTTTCTTTTTAACAAATAAAGGAAAATATCTTCAATTCTAGTCCCACCTCATAACAAGAAATGGGTGGTTGCAACACTGCCTCAGTCGTAGTAGCAGCTCAAGGACAGATGCATAGTTGTGCAGAACCTTGCCCTGAGCAACAAACTCATCAAACTGGACCTGTTCAGATTTAAAAAAACACTCAGTTGAACTCTGTTTCCATCATATATTCAATATAATTCATCCTAATGGAAGGTGACAATAACTAACACTTACTTTTGATCTTCTAAAAAGGGCATCATAAAAATCACGTTCAGCTTCCGATTGTTCACACTTGATTAATTGAATGTCAGTTGGAGGAAGAACAAGTATGGGCCTAAATCAAATGCATCAAACAACAGAATGATGAAAAAGGGTTTTGCCGCGGTAAAAAATAATAATAACAATAAGAAGAAAGGTTGAAAGACCAAGTGTTCACCTTCCCTCCTTATCCTTTGTATCCTTGGTCCTTCTCAACATTAGCGGCCTCAAAATAGCCTTGATCAACTTCAAGGCTCTAGGGTCTCCATTTTCATGCGGTCTTTGAATTAATTTGTTCCACCTATTCCAAAGTCAGACCGTATTATGGACAAAGACATATGAAACTAATCCCAGAATAAATGCCTGAGTAAATGATTAAAGTGCAGTCTAGGTGAAATTTAGAATCTTATTATTTTTTTACACCAATCAGCAAGGGGCAATGAGCTTGCAGTCCTACCATGGCCAGTTGCACCAAGGCTCAACATGCAAGAAGCACAGAAGGCTGTACAGATCTTCCAAGGTGTTCTGTAACAATAGATGAAGAGAGAATTTGTTAATTGCTCAAGCAATGGGCATCCACTTTCTCGATATCTAGTACACCAAAACCACGATAAATTGTTGAAAAATAGAGTACTTCTCAAAAGTAGCTACTTAGAAAGGATAACATAAAGCAAGAGGAAAAACATATAGTACTTCTGTGCATCAGCATTTTCAGAGAAAAATGTGCATTAATGAATAAGAAAACAGACCTGAATAGGTGTCCCAGTAAGACACCATTTGCAATATGACGACAATGAAAATGTAGCCTTAGCAGCTAAGGTCTTCCAGGACTTGATGGTATGAGCTTCATCTAGCACCACCCTATGCCACTCAACCCTATTAAAAATGCTGTTCTCCATATCCTGTATCAGATCAAAAGTAGTTTGAAGTTGGGAGAGAAACTACTAGAACAATTACTAAAAGAAAGATGAAATAACTGGTAAAACTACAGCTTAATAATTTAAATCTCTTCATATCCCATATGAAATTGATTAATAAATGAAAGAAGTATGTTCTTACATGCTTGTAAGCTTCAGTTAGGACGCCATATGTTGTCAAGACCACATCATATCCAGATATAATCCTGGGGTTATTTGTTTTGTACCCGCCATAGTGAACAAAAATGGAAATGCTTCCTGGCTCTGAATGGGTTTCAAGCTCATCCTGGCATACAAGACCTAATAAGATGTAGAACAAAAGACATAAAAGAATAACAGTATCTCTACAATGTCATATTCAAAGCATCTATCAATTAATTGAATTATTATAAGGAATTATTTTTCTCCTTAGACGTTGTGACACCATAGTTCGAAACATTCTATCTTGTAATCAGAGACTAGAAAAGAGCCAGGGATATTATACATGATTCTATTCATTATCTGACAACATGAGGGAAGAGAATAACCTTCCACTGGCCTAGCAAAGCCATGGGGCAGATAATAAGAGTGCCACCCTTAGCTTTAGGCATGGTATTTGTGCGGGGATCTTCTATTCTGTTTACTCTTTCTTTGCAGTCAGAGCTTCCTTTGCCTGGTCTTGCTAGTATAAGAGCAATTGTCATCACTGTCTTTCCAAGTCCCATTGCATCAGCTAGTATCTACAGAGGCACTTATCAAGTCAGACAACAACACCACCTCCCCTCAAGAAAATGCACATGCAATGTGTCGCCCACGTGCAAATGAAAGGGAAAATGGGAAGAGTAAACAAGTCGAATCTCAACACAACATAATTATCAAGCAAGAAAAAAAAAACAATTGTTAGCACAATAATATGAGGCCAAGGCATATTGATCTAAAAATGAGCTGGACAGTTTAGAAACATACTCCCCCTTTTGTCATCTGTGATGCAGTTGGAAATTGAGTAGTGGCTTCCCCAGAAAATATGTTTAAATAAATGCTTGGCGATGAAGCCCTCCTGCATCAAGCATGCTTGGTCAAGTTTCATAATGTTAGCATGTGGAGCATACACTTCATTTGTTTGAAACTACGTACTTGTCCGATATGCGATAAGCTGCCCAACATGGATTAAGAGTTTCTGCTGCTTTCTCAGCTTTATTTCCCTTCTCTGATTCAGCCATCCAATAGAGAGCTTGTTTCTGATATGGTTTCAAATTACAGGTTAGGGTCCATGGAGGCTCCATCTCCTGCACAATTAAAAGAGAATGATTAGGGAAAGATGCTAAAGATGAGATTCGGAGCTATATATTCCTTTGATCCTGGAAATAAGAGATTTAAAGCTTTTACCTCCAAGTCATATGTATCTACAGCACCAACAAGTTTATTCAAAGATGACTCAGAGAAAGCTTGTTCATCCTTCTCTTGGTCTTGCTGGCATCCTGATCCCCTTTTTACTACATGCAACATAACGGCATCTTCCTCTGGATCCTGTTTTTATCAACAATTTAAGTATTCGCACTAAAATGAATGCACTCATAATTTATCCATATGCTTTAAATAGTTCAGATGCTGGAAACAACATTACTTACAGCTCCATGTTATGGGATAAATTCAGTCATTTCAATAAGATTTAACAGATTAACAGTAGTTCATTTTTGTAAAAATTGGAATGTTAGAAGCAACCTCCATATGCAATATCAAAGTCAAGATGTCAAATGCAATTGCACGAAGGTTTCAACCATACGGGGCAATACAATGGTAAGGCCAGATGCACTAAATTTTATCCAAGGTACAAAAAGGTGATCTTTAAATGCCAGCTCTTGACATGGCATTCAATTAACCAATAATAATAACCAAAAATTAGATTCATAAGGTACATTTACATTCACAAGAGCAAGTGGAATATAACAAAATAACTCCATTGTTGGACAAAAGCATAGGCATACATACTTCATAGTTGAGGGGTCGCTTTCGAGAGTCAAGTTCTGCAGGACTAAATTCAGCCTGGTTGAACAAGGACAAAAGGTCAAGAATAAAAAGCAAAAGTCACTTAAAAGACTCCAAGAAAATCATAAACTGGTATATAATAGTTAGAATTTAACATTAGAAAGGGAAAAAAAAATTAATGATACCTTCTGATATGGTTTCATGTCCAGTAACTTGAACAAAGTAGCAAGGGGGTGAACTGTAGGATCAATGTTTGGAGGAGCATCTAGCCTCCATGTTGAAATACACAACTCAGTGAATATCGATTGGTGAACATAGAAACTGGCAAACAAATTAACATAGGTACTATGAAAAATCAACCAATCAAGTCAAAATCATTGCCAAACAGATCCAAACTGAAACAATAAGAGGGAAAAAAACAGAATTTTACCTCACATACAACACAACATCCTGCAACATTTGAAGGTTCTCTGGTGCAGCTACACATCGTCCACGAACTCTAACCTTGCCAGAACTCACGAGTGGAACAACACTTTTTCCCCACTCCATCGGAAGCCTACCAATCTAACCAAAAAAAAAACAATCAAGTGATTCGCAATCCTTGAAAATGAAAAAAACCCATGTTCAGAAATATATTCAAATAAACAAAGAATAAACAATCAACTTATAGCTCATAAGTACTCTTGCCCAGTTATAATACATGATAAATAAATAAAAAAAGTTAAATCTTTTTTTATATTTCAAAAAATCTAAGACTCCAATAAAGAAACTAATAGCAATAAAACTGACCTCTCCAAATCTTTTAGTAGAGAATCGAATAATGCCCTGTCTATGATACTTGGAGCCAAAACTAGAGAAACCAAAATGGACAATCTCATTGTCCATCAATTTCCTTCCTTTAGTAGTTGATGAAGCGGTAATAAGAGAGCCACCAACCAAGTACCAATCTATCTCTTCTGGGAAATCACTGGTTTCCACTTCAGCAACGTTCTCATCAGCCAATTCTTTTCTGACATGGGTTTGGACCCGAATCCCGGTGCTTGTTCGCGTTCTCATTTAATATTTGCTTGCTTCTGGGTCGTAGCGATTGATCGGGGGGGGGGGGTATTTGTAGGGGGAGCTTTTTGGCGCCAAAGTGAAAAGTTTGGGAGCGAGCGAGGGAAAAAAAAAGGAGTGAGGTAAATACTAGATGGCTGGGCCTCCAAGCATGCGAATATTTGAAATTGCGGTAAAAATTATTTTTTAAAAATATATAAAATGATATTATTTTATTTTTTAAAATTTATTTTTAATATTGTCATATTAAAATATTCAAAAATACTAAAAAAATATATTTAAAATTTAAAATTTAATAAAAAACCAAATCAAATCACAACCCTAAACGAAGCCATAATAAAGAAAAGGTTTGCATTGCAATGACAATTAAGTCCAAGTGTAATTATAAGCTTATTCTTTTAGTTTCTATTCAAAAATAATTTTTATTTTATTTTATTAAAGTTAATTGAATATACTTTAAAGTTTTTGTACATGTTTAGATTTAAGTGAACTTCATCTTAATTTTTTATTTATTTATTAATTAAAATTTAATGCTTTTAAAAAAAAAATTACACTCGGATTTTTTTTGTCATCTAAACTATTTTAATTATGTTTAATATGTGTTATAATGATCAATAATCGATAAAAAAATATAAATAACGAGTAATATGATTTAAAAAAATAATATAAAAATAAAATATTTAATAATTTTAAAAACATTTAAGTTGAAATAAAAAAAAATTATTGGCATTTTAAATTGCAAAACCCTATTTTTAGCTCCAAAATACCCTTGACTACACTATATACTTAGATTTATAGATAAATACAATACACGAAAATCAGTAACCTCTCAGTCATTTTATTTTTTATTTAAAAATACAAAATCTCACTTCCAAAATTGTACTTACTGAAAAATATAAATCCACACAAAATTTAACAAAATCCAATTTCATTTTTTTTTTAAATAGTAATCCTGTAAAACTAGTTGGGCTTTGATGGTTGGGCTCTGAGCCGATGCATGACCCATCAAACATTCAAAAACCAGAAACCCAACAGCAACTACTTCGCTTCACTTCGATATCTTCTTCATTTCGCCTCTCTCTCACACCCACAGTCCAACACCACCGTCAATGGCGGTCGCAACTGCAACGGCATCGAGCTTCGGGTTCCACAAGCGCATGTTAGCATCACCCACGGTATCTTCACGAATTATAAATCCTAACAGAACCTTAGCTCTCTCTTCCTCCCCTTCTACTTCTTCTTCTTCAAGGGCCTCTCTTTCAACCTGCTTTCTCTCTCCCTTCGCTGGGGGAAGCATCACCTGCGACTTCTCCGGCACTAAAATTCGACCCGAATGCCTCAATCCAGCTTCAATTTCGAGTTCCAAAGGCAAAAGAAGCGTTGTTACCATGGTATGAACTGTTGACTTCAATTATTTTTATCATAAATTTTTCTCTTTTAGGTTTAAATTAACGATAAAATGCAATTAATTAGTAATTTTTATTGTTATTGTTTAAAGCATAAACATTGGAAAGTGGATAATCTAACTGTTTTGCCTACACTTGTGGTTGGGGCTCGCTATTGAGGATATGTTACTAATGGAATCTTTTATGGGTTTTGAGAGTTGGGAAAAAAAAATCGAGCTGGTAAGGAAGGGTTGCACTGTGTTTGCAATTACATGGAGTTGAGATTATTTGCGATTGAGGATTTGTTATTAATGGAATCATCTTTTCTTTTGAATTCTTTGTTGTGTCTTCCTATTAGGGAAGGAGTTTCTTTAGCCTTTTGTTCTGCATGACTTCCCCAGTGCTCTCATTTCCCTTAAGATGATGCCTTATTTTCCTCCTTATATTTTTCCTCTAACAACATATGAAAAGTCAGTTAGCTGGTCCATGATCGTTCTTGATTGCACACACATCATCTCTTTCCTTCCTACATCCAAGACCTGGGATAGGTTATACATACCTTTCCAGCTGTTGTTGTCCATTCAAGAAATATCAAAGTTTCAAAATTTGTTGACCTAGGAGTGGCTGTTATTGCTTCTGTTCATGTTCGTAACCTGGTTGATCTCTGAAATAAACATTGCGTTTGTTACCATAAAGTTTTTTGCAGTGTGGGGACTTGACAAGCTCATTAGTTTGCGAATTTTTTCTAAATCATGTATCGATCATGAGTTGAATCTTTACAGCATTCTTTATTCTATGTTCATGTTGAGTTGAACCTTTATTTCAACTATATCATTGAAAAGTTCTCATAACTGCAAGCTCTTATTTGTCTGTTTGAATATGTCCAGGTTATTCCATATACCAGGGGAAGTGCATGGGAGCAACCTCCTCCTGACTTGGCATCTTACTTGTTCAAAAACCGGATTGTTTACTTGGGGATGTCTCTTGTTCCTTCTGTCACGGAGTTAATACTAGCAGAATTTCTTTACCTTCAGTATGAAGATGAAGAGAAACCTATTTACCTATACATAAACTCCACGGGCACAACTAAGGTTGAGTGTTTTTCATGCTATTTTTTTTCACATGACTTTGTGCGTGCATGTTTTTGTTTTTTTCCCCATGCCAGTGTTTATTTATCCAGAATGTCATGTTGCTCCCATAGAGTTTTTCATAGTTGACTTTGATATGCAAAGTGGGCTACACTTGTAATCTTGTTGGTGATTGTGGGCAGCATATAGTCTTCTGTTTCAATCGGGACTTACAGTCCTGAGGAGGTGGAAACTCCCTGGGAGTTCAACGAAAGACTTTAAAACTTAGTCATTCTGATAATTGCTATATATTTGTCTGTATTCAATAAAGAATCCACTATTCTATAGAAGCTTGTTTATTTAATTTAAAGATATGTATCTAGTTAGAGTTCAGCTTGAAGAAAAATATTAGTACTTTAAGAAAACTTGAGAATTGGTAAATAGAAAGGTTGTTGTGTCAGAAACTTTAATCGCTTATTGAACTCACAACACTTGTTGATTCTGGAATTTGATATTGTGTTCGTTAACTCTGGGTATTATTCAGATTTATGGAAATATTAAGGGCATGTTGGAAAAAAAATTACATTGTAACTTTGTTTAGTGTGGTGTAAAATGTAGCAAATAAAATAAGAAGGTGAGTGATAAAGTAAAATAAAAAGGTTGTTTTTTCTTGGAGGCATAAATGGTATTGTTTTTCTAGTGTATGCCATCTTTGTCAACACAAAATAAGATAGAAAATTGGTGTTTTTCCATTTTAACATGAATGATGGCATAAGATCACAATTTGGCATATATTGTTTGGATGCCATGAGTTTTGAGTTATTCTATTTCTTTTCTACTCTACCTTTCTTTATATAATATCAATTTAATGGCTGGATATCAACAACATTATATAACTATATATGATATTAGCTATTATGTCATTGGACTCAATGTAGACGCTGGTTTTGGCTTCACACATCTGTGTATCATTTCGAAAAGACTTTAAGAAGAAATAGAAGCTTAAAAATTGTACTGGGCAATGGTATGCTGTTGACACTTATATTTTCTCATGTTTTTTCAGGGTGGGGAAAAGCTGGGATACGAGACAGAGGCTTTTGCTATCTATGATGTTATGGGGTCATAAATCACCTTACCTTTATTTATAATTCCATGTTATTATGAAATCCAGTTTTGCAGTTCCTATTTTGCATTTAGAGTATTTCTCAATGATTCACAAAACTGCCTTTTATACCCCCAAGTTCTGTAGGTGGCACTTGATTTGTTTATGTTATGAATCATGCTGACACCTCATGGTAACCTGGCAGCCTTCTCAGGCTATAAAATCTAACTTTGCCTTCAAAACTAGTCTTTAAGATCCAGTCTGAATTTTCCCAAAATTGCATGTTCCTGTACTACTCGTTGATCTTTCTATCTGAGTTTCATTACTGAAGGGAAATATGTTTAAATCAGTGGAATCAATTCTTAATTTATTTTGAAAGGCTTGAACTGAAAGGACGAAATTATGAGAATAGTTTTTGTAAATGCTTCCAAAGCAGCCTACCAGATTATGAATTGAGATGAGTTCCCCAAGTATGTTTATTGCATTGGACTGGATGAGGAAGATGTTTGTGTTGGAGTGTATGCCATCTTCTCATTAATGTTAGCCATGTCCATGCTAAAAGCACAGTTTACTCTCCTGCTTTCTGAGTATTAATGTATGTTTCTGTAAATATTTATATGCCTGTGAATGCTTTTAATAATACATTTTAATTTATCATCTTCAAAGCCTACTGGCTGATGGTGAGAGAGCAGACTAGTTTAGTTCTGACATGAGCGTATCATATGTACACCTTTATTGGCGATCAAGTTCAGCATATATCATAGTGATAATATTTTATTGGTGGCCTTTATTTCAGTGTGTTCTCTGCTTTGTGATGTTAAAAATAAGTCAATTGGCATTTATGAATGCAAACCATTACACCTTCCCACCATTGAGGAAATTCTTGTAGTGTATATTTTCTTTGATGACAGTTTTACACCACTGCAGGTATGTCAAGCCACCTATATTTACTCTTTGTGTTGGTAATGCTTGGGGAGAAGCAGCCTTGCTTTTGGCTGCTGGGTCAAGGGGAAACCGTTCTGCTTTACCCTCATCAACAATCATGATGAAGCAGGTATTTCTTGGATAGGTGGTGCTGCTCAATTCTATCCAACTTCTTTCATCTTGCAAGTTTTTCTTTCTTGACTGCAATCATTCTCTAGAATTCAGAGTCAAAACTTTGTGCACTTTCTCAATGATTCTACAGCCAATTGGGAGATTTCAAGGTCAAGCAACAGATGTTGAACTTGCCAGGAAAGAAATAAAGAATGTGAAAACAGAATTGGTAAGATTTATGATTACTTTCTATTACTTTTTTATAAGAACAGTTATAATTTTTTGCTACAAAGTTTCCAACCTCAATCTATGGTTGCTGGTTACTAGGAACTGTTTTTTTCTTTGGCGGGGTGTAGTCCCTATTTTGTGAACTAGTCTGAACAATGACTTAGAATAGTGATGTGAAAATGTCTTCACATCTGTCAAAGATGAATGCCAAAAGATGTTCTATATTTCCTCTCTTTAGTAAAGCGATGAGGGATAATGATGGCAATTTACCACAAGAAGACGGGCCTCATCCTGACCTCCCTTAACAAGGTAACTTGGTGATCTCGAGAGTTGGGTTGGGGAAGCACAGGTTCTCATCTCAACTCTCCTTGGTGTGGGGCATGATGGGTGGGGGGGGGGGGGGGGGGTTAAGGAAATAAACAATCCAGGTTGAGTGGTGCTGTGACTAGGTTGGTTTTATGCATTTTACTCATATCAGTTTTGCAAATTTTCTTGTACATTTGTATTACAGGATACAGAACGAGTCAGAACATTGAGTTCATGTAAAATTGTTTCTTCATACCTCACATAGTCATTATTTACTGGATAACAATGAAAATTCCCGGGACTGGAGTGACATCAGAAAGAAAGATATGAGAAAGGGATCCTTTTCTCCAACCACAAACCTCTATAATCAATTATTGTTTGGCCGGCATGTACACACAATTGGTACATCATTCATGCACTTTTGCCTCTGCTTGACCTCCCTACAGTTGCAAGTGGAAGTTTAGCAAATACGACTGCAGGCTTGTTTGCACATGTATGTGTTTTTGTGTGTCTGTCCAAGCACATGCTGGAGGGAGGGAGTTGGTGATTTGTGTGTGCAGGGATGAGACGGGGAAAGAAACTGGGGGTATGAGAGGAGGATGTAGAGCTTCCTTTTGACTTCCCAAAAGCAACTGATATTCCTTTTGACTTCCCAAAAGCAGCTGATATTTAATCTTAATCCAAGGTTCAGAGCCTTGGTTCAATGACATAAACAATTTAATTTCTGGAAGAAGATGACATAGATTTACTTCCACAATTCAGAAGGCTTGAGAAATTTGCTATCTTATCAAGTGCTTTTTGGCTGTTGCAACTGCTGCAGTTATTCTGCATGGAAATTTTTAAATTTATCTGGAGTACTAATCACATGACTTTGTACTTTGAACTTCAGCTATTTTAGAAACACATTTATCATTTTCCATTTTATAGGTCAATCTCTTGGCAAAGCATATTGGAAAATTACCTGAGGAGATTGAAGCAGACATTAGTCGTCCAAAGTATTTTAGTCCAACTGAAGCAGTTGAATATGGCATCATAGACAAGGTACTTCTGTCAAAAAAAAAAAAATCTTTTGTTTTTATTTTAGTTCTGCCATCCTGAATTTTACCTTTTCCATGAATTTTTTTCAGGTAATATACAATGAAAGGACCACTGAAGACCGTGGAGTTGTTTCTGACCTTAAAAAGGCACAACTGATTTGATCTGTTGTCAAAGTCGCAATTGATGATTATTAGGAGTAATCAGGTAAGCAACAACTGCTGGTCATTGCCAGATCTTGGACTGTGTTAAAAATGCTTTCATGCATGTAAATTTTGTTTTCATGTCATAGATTGTCCATGACAAACTGACAATCTGTGCTTCCTTTCTTCCAGCAAGTGTGAGATTTGTCTGATTTCTTGTAAAATTCAATTACAGCACTCATGATTGCTGCCATTACATTTGAAAATTCTCGATATACGAATCATTTGGTGACCTCAAGACATTGATCATGCTTGCATTAAGCACAGATCATTTTTTGGAAAAGTCAATACCTGAATATGTTTTCATGGTGTTCTAGTGAAATGGTTATTACTTCCAATTCATTTATGTGCGAACCATTTGAATCCTTCAAAAATAAAAGGAGAGAGAGAAAGGAACCAATTCTCTAGAACATGTATGTTCAATCACTGTCATATACCTCCTTTTCATTTGATGCACCAGCTTTGCATCAGTCCAGCTCGTAACCAATCCACTGCTCTTGCCCTGGAATGAAATGCAATTACTAGTTCTTTTCATGGCCACACCACCTCAGCCTTATTGCTTCTTATTTCTTTAATGAGACACTTGGAAAGTGTTTTGACTTTTAGCTAAATTGCTGATTTGTTTATATAGCATGTATGCGTTACAATTTGGATTTGCTTTTCAATTGCTCTGTTAAGATTGTTGGATTTTGAGATCCAGAGTGATTGAAAGAGACAATGTTGGTTAGTGGTTTTCCTTATTGTCTGGTAATAAGTGCTTCATCCCCCATCATATATGACATTTTCCCTTTTCCATCACAGATTTGCAAGTGAAGGTAGGGAATGCTGGGTAGTAACACTTAAATAGATATCAACCGTACACATTTTGGCCCCAATTATCAACAGTGCCTCTTCCATTATTTGCTTCAAGCGTTATAGCCCTGTCTTGAGGGTGATGTCATACTTCACAAATCTGTTATGGTGATTGTCACTATCTTCAAACAGGCCCTCTTTCTCTTAGCAGGGATCCTTTGTTATGTGTTTGAACTGCCAAATTATGAGAATGAACCACTGAGCTGATGGTTGTTGAGAGTTAAAATTACTCATGGTTTTCTACTTCAAGTTCCTTTTTAAAAAAATTCTTTATTTCTAGGTTATTTTATTTAGCCTTTGGCTGGATGATCGGAGATTGAATTGATTAAAGACTCGACAAGCTGTGAACAGAAAACGTGCTTTGAAGGAGAAACAAGGCTGTGGGAATGAGAACCCCAGCAATAATACACTTGTAACATGTTTGTGGCATGGTATATCTGCTGGACAGATGCGCGCATCCCTGTAGTTTCATTTGCTATTAATTTTGTTTTGCAGTTAATCTTAGATTAATGAATCACATTTACAGTGTCAGCAAACTATTCCCAGCCAAATTCTGTTTGCAGGCATCAGTAAATCTATTAGCACCATGTTTCGGTGCTCGGTTTTTGAAATCTAGAAACTTTGCCGGCACAGTTTTATTCAAGATTTGTCGGGGCAAGGAATGATTAGACTCCATGAAAGTCACGGTCTTCGCATCGTGGATAAGAATCTGGCAACTGTGAGATTTTACTACCGTGAAGAAAATCTTAATGTCCTCAGGAGTGATTTGACAGTGGTGATGCTGGCTGGTTAAGCTGCCTGTTTCTCTAGTATATTTCTGACCTGGCGTGGTACGAAATTGCCAAGCGGACGACTAGGAAAAGGAGCTACCTGCCCGAATTTATCCCTGAAAAAAGTGTATCCCTGAAAAAAGTATATTAATGCAGTCTATCCTACCCGGAAATTACACTTGGTGGTATCTTTTCTTCGCCTGGGTCGGCATCAAGTGCGCCGGAGCTCAAAAGAGTTTTCCAAAAAATCAGCTCGCTATTAAACAAAACAAAAATGTGCAAGTGGTAACAAAATGGTGAGTGCTCTAACTCCTAATTTCGAGTCTTATCCAGATATTGACACGAAGAAGATCTAAATGCAAAGCTTACCTAGTTTGACAGGCCTCCATTTAGTGCGTTACAACCAAACAATTAGTCTAAATGACCCTATCTCACTCCTCGGTTTAATGAATCTGTCTGTTAATTAGCCCATAGCTTTCAATTTTGACTCAGAGTCATGCAACTGAAGATAACAAATTTCGTCAGTACATGTGCATGTATGTTTCGAGAGAAATGGGGTGGTAGGATTTTTTTCCCTGTTAGCCCTCGGCTTTGATTCAGTGTAAGAAATGATGACTAAATGGTATGTTTCCTGAGGATTATGAACTAAAAATTCAAGTTTTCTACTTGCACTTGATAGATATTAACTCTCGTGTAGTCATAATAACATCCGAAGAAACCGTGGCACCCAAGGCCTCCTCGAAAATGTCCGGCCATCATATCACTGTGCTCCACCACTATCAACTGGTGGGGACCCTCTCCTATCTTATTTAGATACATATTGCTTTTGGGGTTGGAAAATATTTTTGTAAATATTTAAATTTTTTTTAATTGTTTTATATTATTTTGATGTGTTGGTATTAAAAATAAATTTTAAAAATAAAAAATATATATTATTTTAATGTATTTTTAAATAAAAAATAATTTAAAAAAACAATTATTATCATAATATAAACTGAGTTAGATTTTCGATGCAACTAGCTCTGGTATTAATAAATGACCAATAACAAAATAAAGAAATGACTATCTAAAATAATAAAAAAAAGTTATAATATCACAATTCACAAATAGAGATATAGTTGTGATAGCTGTTATTTTTTAAAGTATTTTTTATTTATAAATGTATTATAAAAATATATTTTTTAAAAAATTATTTTTAAAATCTACGGATGAAAACGATTTAAAACCATAAAAAAAATTAAAGAAAAATATTTAGATTCTTGCAAAAGCACTTCAAAATATAAACAGATCTTATTCTTAGTATATTATCATCACTTATCATATAAAACCACAAAAAAATTGAAGAAAAAAATTTAGATTCTTGCAAAAGCACTTCAAAACACAAACGGTCCTGATCGTAGTGTATCATCATCACTGATCATATACCAATTGGTATTGGCATCTAATTGACGAGAAGAAGTGTTCAATACTCTCTAAGTTCTAAGAACTCGCTCGATCGCTCTTTATTTACTGAACTCAAAAAGAAATGATCACTTGTATTTGATTTCTGCTAACCTTCTTGAATGACTGGATTATACAACATGAATGTAGTAATTATGTAACTCTCTTCTTTCTTAATCCCATCTCGGTCTCGCCGAGCAGAAACTACTCTCAAATTTGATTGTTTATGCTTGCCTTTTCGTTTTATATAATGGCAACAGTGGTGGACACGAGTTTTAATATGAACAAGTAACAAAATTAAAAATAATTAAATATTTTAAGAAGATGATGCACATTTGAAGGCACCATATATATATATATTGAATGCCCAGAGCAAGTCGTTTTTCATACATTAAGATGATAATCCATTACGAGAAGTAGAATAATTATAGCATAATAATATTTAAAGAATTATTTTAATTAATGCTTGGAGAGATTATTTTAAGCTCAGGGAGCTGGCAAAAAAAGTGAAAAGAGAGAGAACAGTTAGGCAGACTCTTGCAAATGTATCCTCTTTTGCTAATACCATGGAAAAAAGAGTCAAAGGGGTCAATAAAGGAGTCTCCATTTACATGTTGTACACCTCCATCATTAATCTAATCCTGCCACCTAATTAGTCCCATTAATTTGAAAGAACAACAAGTTTTGATTCCTCAACAGCTACCACAGCCTCTCAGACCTCAGCTATAAATAGGGGTCGTGAAAGTTCATAGGCTCTCATCCATCGATCTTCTTCTTCTTCCCTCCTCCTCTCATAAACTCTCTCAACTAGCTAGTTACCTTGCTTATATATATTACTGCGGCAGCGTGATAGTACTTATCACTAAGATAAGTTATGGGATTTGCATTTAAATATGGCTATTCCCTTCTTTGTATCATGGCACTTCTGCCTGCAATAAGTTACTCCCAAGACTACACATTCTCAAGAGCAACTTATTATGGTAGCCCTGATTGCTTAGGGACACCATGTAAGTATATATCGATGTCTCCTATTTATTCAGAGTTCATTATATTGTTTATCATCTAGTCATGCAAATGTACATAGTTGAAAGACTGTGTAAGCTTTATATATATATGTTTTGCATGAAACAAGCACTGACATGCATGTACTGAATAATATTGCAGCTGGAGCTTGCGGGTTTGGAGAATATGGAAGGACGGTCAACGATGCTAATGTGGCCGGGGTTTCAAGACTCTACAAGAATGGCACTGGCTGCGGTGGTTGCTATCAGGTACTTACTCAAATTCAAACCACTTAATTATCCCAGTCTTAATTAAAAGCAATTAGCTGCTAAAAATAAACTCCATCAAGATATTGTTTTCCAATATAATAAGTAACTGGTACTGTTTGTGTGCGTGTCATGAGCTTGCTGAAGTGCTTGCTTTTACATACTCCTCAAACAATTGGAAATACTTAACAATTTACGATTGTATTAATTATTAGTTAGGCTAATAAAAAAAAAGTGCTAAGCAATGATAATGCTGATTTTACGTTTTGTTAATTAATTACAATTTCAGGTTAGGTGCAAAGCACCAAATCTTTGCACCGATGATGGGGTAAACGTAGTGGTTACTGACTATGGTGAAGGAGACAAAACTGACTTCATCCTCAGCCCACGCGCCTATGCAAGAATGGCACATCCAAACATGGCCGTAGAACTGATTGCGTACGGTGTTGTCGATGTAGAATTCCGGAGGATCCCTTGCCGTTACTCCGGTTATAACCTCATGTTCAAGGTCCATGAGCATAGCAGGTTTCCTGATTACTTGGCTATAATTCTCTTGTACCAAGCTGGCCAAAATGAAATTTTAGCTGTGGAGTTATGGCAGGTATGTTTCGATTTTCTTCTTCTTTCCAGTTTCTTGATGTAACCCCATTTCACACACTATATTACATAGGAACTAGCATGCGCAAAAATTGATGTGGAGTCTCTGATTTGTTTCTCAATTAATGTGCAGGAGGATTGCAAGGAATGGAGAGGCATGAGAAGAGCCTATGGGGCAGTGTGGGATATGCCTAACCCACCTAAGGGTGCCATCAGCTTGAGGTTCCAAGTAAGTGGCAGTGCAGGCGTCACATATTGGGCCCAAGCAGCAAATGTTATACCGAGTGATTGGAAGGCTGGGATTGCTTATGACTCTACCGTTCAGCTTTCTTAAATATATTGAAGAAATAAGTTATTGGTTTGTGCACTGGTAGGGCATCCAGGAATCTCCCAAGTAATTGTTTCTTGTTAGCTTGCTTCTGTCTTTAGTTATTGATGTATTTTGTAATCCAGCAAGTGCTCTTTGCTGTGAAGTGTGAGCAATAAAAAATTGGGGTTCTGTACTTTGTATTAGTAAGAATATGAATATGAATATGAATATAATTCCACTTATTGGGATCTTTTTGTTGTCATTTGAGGAACGAATTGAGCATTACAAAACCAAGTAATCACAGAGAGAAGCCTAGTTATGTTTTATACCTAACTCCCTTAAAAATTGTGCTCTGCCGGTTCCAAATACTTTGATATAGCAGGGTAAATACACTACTATCGTAGCAAAGGGTTTAAGGAACAGAGCCTTAACTCGGGTCTCTCTGATTCAAGTGACAAAATTGCCAAGCTGCAAGTCAGCGGTGTTTGAACACAGGTTTGACAGGCACAGCACCGTCTCCCCCACCACACACATGACTCTTCTAACGCCACAGAGCAAGCTCTGCGGAGATATAGCAGATAAAGGCTACCTGCTCCAGGTTTTCAACGTCAAGAGTGACTCGTGACGTACATGAGAATATAGCAAAAAACGCCATATCATTCACCACATGAAAGGGACAGGTGAAAGAAAGTTTGAAAACTTCTATCGTAGCTTTTTGAGAACCATATGAAAATTACTGGATACAGCTACAATTAGTTTGTTTACACCCATGTTAAAAGCATTTTGGGATTTCCCTTCTGAAAACACAGATCTGGGAACAACAATATTACATGTAACTACTTGAAGATTTTAATCACCAAGCAATCAAACTATCTGGGACCCCACTAATGCACAGGTGCTGCCTCTTTTCGCAGGGCAAATCTTAATACAAGACGAGTGTGAGCGATTTGTTTACTTCCCTTTATCCTGTTTGCTTCTTGCCAAAAGGCTCGAGCTACACCATAAGGCTTCTAGAAGTCAGAAGTTTGATATCTTTGCGAAGATAAGAATTATTTGCAAGTTACAAGAATTATCCTTGTAAAAAAAAAATCGTTTCCTAAGAACTATGAATGTTGAAAAAAAGAAAATCCTCTCAACCACACAACCCTATTGATCGTTTACTAACAGTCACAGCATTTATCCCCAGATTGATTAAAAAGTGAGGCTTGGATTGTGCTTGACAACTTGGTTTTAACATGGTTTTGAATCTTTTTTATGCAATGTCTTGAAAGAGTTGGCAAATTAAAGAGTTCAGTATACATAAAGAACAGGCTATGCTGTCTTTGTATATCTATTTATCTGTAGTGGCGACGTCCAATTTGCAGACTTTAATAGGCACCTACAACAAAAGCCCGGTCCAGAAATCCTGACAAGCACTAGACAGAACACAACTACTCGTACTGATCTGAAAAACATGGCCGCTATCATTGTGTGTTTTAAGAGCCAAATGCACATCATGCTCTACCACGGTTCTAGTTTTTGTGTATCTTTTTGGATAAAGGACAAGGATGACCGCATTGAAAAAGTAAGGTAAAGTAACGGCCAAAGACTAGCCAATAAGAAGATGGCTAGAGAAGGGCAAGGAAAATAAAGGGAAACCAGTGCAAACCAAAACCAACCTTCAGAATTAAAACAACAAACAAATGAAGCCAGACAACAAAAGACAACTCTCTGGCAAAAGAAACATAATAGACTCTCTAGCAACAATTAACTACTAACAGCTTGCTAAATCAATCAGCTAAAATTTTGGCCCTTGAAAGCCTACAGAGAATGTAACACTGCAGGGTTCAAACAACTCTATTTCAATAGTTTGCGTATCTATCAATCTATTTGTATTGCCCACATAAACATAAATTGATTTCTTTCATGGGAAATAGAATGCGATGCATAGGAACGGGCAGAACAGCCCTGATGCACGGGAAGTAGGCAAAAAAACATGCATCGAAAATAGAGAAGAAAAAACAAGAGAAAGCAAAAGATCATTCGAACTCTTATCAAAGATTGTGCTCCAGTGCACACATATATCCAACCATGCAAACATATTTATATGGAGATACTATACCCATATCCATGATCCATTCAGGAACTTACAGAGAGAAAACTATCAATGCCTCATCAGAGTCCAACTATTAGCAGTCAGCCTCTCAATACATCCTACCAGTGCACTCTGGAGAACCACAATGGCAACTCTTCTTCTTTATATTGCCATTGGAGTCAAAAACCTGATCTATCATGTAATTGTAATGGTAAGTGAGCTCTTGCAAGGGAGGAATGTTCTCGACAGCAAAGAACATTATGTGAGGAATTCTTTTGTCATCATGGTCATAAAGAACATTTTGGGCATAAAGATTTGGGGAGCAACTGTGGTTAATGAATCTCCCCACGTTACCACACTGTGCTGCATCAATGGTGAAGCCACTGTTCTGCACTTCTACAACAGCATCTGGCTGTGCTTCAGGCATGAGGGTTGTAAGTCCATCCCAAAGAGAATTGTCATTGAACTGATTTCCAATATCAAACAAATACTCATCGTTACCAGTTCTTTGTTCAGCTTCTTTCTCTTCAAGGACCTCGCCTGCATACTCACAGATAAAACTTCCTGAAGGAATTGAATTTAAAGATCTCACGCCCCATCCCCTTGATTCAGTTTTAAAGATTTCAAGCTGAAATTTGATACCATGCTGACTGACTCTATTGTAGCATAAAGGAGGACACTTGCAAGAAGGACCACACTCATACACTAGGGGCTTCGCTTCCACTATTGCGCCATTATAGTTATATGGGATCCCTCCTCCATTCTTTTCCAGACAAGGACATTTCCTAGATTCAGAGCATCCATTAATACAATCACAGCCCTTGGGAGGCAAACGGCGACACCAATGAGGATATATCATATGAGTTGTGTATTTAAATGGTGGAGGCTTCTCATCATTTATGGTGTTCACAGCACAAATGGGAATTTTCTCTTTCCCCTGTGAGATATCATCTACACAGACACCCTCCCGCACTTTAAATTTTTTGGACTTCTTCACTACATTCCAAGCAAGCTCTGGTTGACCTTGAATTCGAACCAGCTTAAACTTAAACACCAACTTACCATGTGACCCTATTTCCTGCCAGCACTTCTCCACCAGATACAACCCATCATAGATATAGGTCCTCCCTCTTGCATCAACTGAATCAGCCCCCTTTGAATCACCACGAATCACCCTTACAGGATTCTTTGCATCCATGCTGTTCTTCAAAGCTAGATTACCTCTCTCAAGCTTCTGATCTTCAGGTTCCTTGTCTCCACTCATCATGTTGCCTCCAGAACCTGTGTAAATCAAGACATCTGAGTTATCTGTGTCGTCATCATAGGCCCCAGATGATACAATACTTGTCGCAAGGAGTTTTCCATCTTGTTTCATATAATCTATACCACCCTGAATTTGGCGATGCAGGCCAACAATATTAAGCTCCACCCTGTAAATAAACTCATCACCAACTTCAACTCCTGGGACAGAACCAATAATGCGCTCACCTATGTTGACATATTTTCCTTTCTCCTTAAGAATCTTTGATGCTTGTAAATCAACCCTCCTACGAGTATTTCCTCGCTCCTTGAAATTTGCTTCTTCTTCATGCAAGAGCTTCCTACAGATAGCCTGGAACAAACGCAATGTCTCCCTCACTTTGTTTCTAGTAACGACTGCATCATTGCCATTACCTTTGCCATGTGAAATGGTGGGACAGGATGGAGGAAGGCTCACATCAAAATTGTGTGATCGTGCAACTACACGAAAATCATCGGATTCCTCACCATTTTCCAGATAATCTTCTTTGTTACATTCAGTCTTTTGGCCCACACCTCCTTCCACCTTTATAGTGGGAGATGAGTTCTTTTTCATAATTCCTCCATGTTTGCCTAACTCATTTATCTTCGTTTTCAAAGCAGATTTTGATCGTTCGAGCAATATGAAATTATGTTTCTGACCTTTGCTTTCTCTTGCATCACCAGCCAACATAGTAGGTTTATGCACCATCTGCCCCTTCCTCCATGGACAATTCCGTTCAGCCGGAAGACCCTGCACTACTTCCCTACCTGATGCAAGCTTCAAAACCTCAAACTTGTCTTTACACATTGAATTCTTACCACCAGATAGGTCTGAAAGCTTTCTCTTGGAACTTTTATCCTCCAAGTAAACTGTAAGGTCCTTACCCTGATTCTCTTCTAGACCACCAACTTCCATTTTGACTGATTTAGAGACTGCCGTGGAATTCAGGTCATGCTGATTTAGAATGATTACTCGAGGAGATTTGATGCACCTTTCATGTCTATTCTCTTCAGCTACCTTCACCTTATTCACAGAAGAATCAGGTTCAATTCTAACTTTATCGTCATCCATCCTAGAAGCACTTTCTAATCTGCTTTCATTAAGATCTCCATCTTTAACATCATTACCCATTTCTTTCACAACATTCTTCACCATTTCTTTTGTTGGATTTTCTTCGGTGCCAGACTTCTCTTGATCCAAACTCTTCTTCTGCACAACAACCAGCACTTTCGCAGCCTCTTCCTTGTTAAGAAGCGGAGCATTAGGTCCACAAAATGGAGGGAAGTCTCTGACAGCAGAGATTCTTCTCCGAGGAGGATAATTGTGCTGGACAAAATTTTCAACTGGAGCAACAACATCCACCTTACACAGATTCTCTGATGCATCAGCAGTTTCATGTTCTAAAGCTTTTACTGCTTCACCCACAACAGAAGCTCCTACCGATCCAACCACACTTACATCATTCAAAGCACCTACAGCCTCTGGAAGCAACATCCCTGCAGGCTCTTGCTTCACCAATCCATGCCCATTCACCTGATCTGAAGAATCTATCGGCTCCTTTCCCTTGGTTTCCACACGATTTATTTTTTCAAGACAGCCATCACCACTTTTCTCCTTACTCGCTGCAACAAATTTTTCATTTTGTTTAAAAATCAGAACAGCCAATGGTCCACAGCCAGGGGGGAAATCCCGGACAGCAGAAACTCTCCGCCTTTTGAACTTGGGAGCAACATCACCATTTTCCATGGAGCACATCCCAGATTTATCGGAAGATACCACCCTCGTAGACTCCATTTACAGCAAATTGTCCACAAACCCCATTCAATGAACCACCCAAACTACTTAAAAGAAGATAATTACCATTAGCATTACCACCCATTTAATGCAAAACACACACACACACAGAGTAATTGAAAGTAACCCTCCCTCTATTATTAATTACCAAACCAAGAACACCAAGTAGAAAACATATTAACAAACCTAAATAACATAAAAATAATCCCATGAATCATCAAGCATTGTCTCCTCAGTTTCAAATGTTCGCTTAAACCCTAAAATAATTGCTAAAAAAAATACATGTGAATTTTGGGGTTCATTGATGTCAAAATTTGCACTTCATTAGAAATTCAATAAGCAGAAGAAATTAAAAAAAAATAAAAGAAAATGTGAGAGAAAAAATCGAATTTTAGAAAATGATGCTCAAAAGAAACAAGATGATGCTGATGATAACTAACCTATAGGTGGTCCAGTGACCAAGCTAGTAGCGAACCTCGTATCTTTCAACAAAATCAACTATTAGAAATGGCGGGGAGAGAGACTCATCGGCAACAACAAAATCAACAGTGGACAAATAGAAAGGCTTCTCTTTCTTTTTGGTTCGTCTGTTGCAAATGCACACAGAGGTAAAAGGAAATAATTGGTTTGTAACGTAGTTATAAAACCCATTCGGGGTTGATCCGGTCAAGAGACTGGATTTTGAATTTTAATGGTCAATTCAAATTAACTCAGAAAAATATAAAAAAAAATAATTAAAATTTTAATATTTTAATATTTTATATTAAAAAATTAAGAAATAATTCATATAAATATAGACTATATATATTATAAATAATAAAATTTAAAAAAAAAATTAATTTTTTTTATCCCATATTAAAAAGATACTAAGTTATCTTTTTAAGTTGAAGTATTTAAATTAAAAAAAAAATTTATCCCACATTAAAAAAATATAACTTATTTCTTGTAAATTTACAAGGATGCCTTCTAAAGAAGCAAAAAAACAATAAGCATGAACATTCTTAAATGAATCACTATAAAAATAATATAAAATGATTAGCGTTCTAGTACCATTAAAAGAAACAAATGAAAAACCATATAAGCCATCGAAAATTCTTCCTATTAAAGAATCTAAAAAAATTAAGACAAAATACATTAAAGATTTAACAATGTCAAGAGTAGTTGACAAACTAGAATCACGTATTCCTAAGATTGAGGTAAAGTCTGAGAGATAATCTAAAGTCTTGGTACCATTCAACACTACATGAAGAATATAAGATGATTGATGTTCCAATATTATTAAAAGAAGGAAATGAAAAAACACATGAGCCATCGAAAACCAGTCCTATTAAAGAATCTAAATAAATTAAGGCAAAAGGCATCGAAGATTTAGCAATGTCAGAAGTAATAAATAAACCAGAATCGACAGTTTCTAAAATTAAGGTGAAATATGAGGGATGATCTAAAGTTTGGAACCTGTAACCCATTTGATTTCTCAAGCATCAATAATTCATGTGACCTTGATTTTTTAGGTATTAGGAAGTTTTACCTATGTTCAAAAATTCAAAATGAATCTTTCTTTGCTAAAATTGGATTTAAGTTATTCATGGCAAGTTATTTCATGCATAAATCGATAATTATGCTATGTTTAAAATATATATTTTTATGGAAGAGTTTAATTTCTAATAGTTAACTCAAACACAAGTTTTTCTCAAATGAGGAAGCCTGTAGTGGGATATTGTATAGGATCTAATTTTTGGCATAATTATTTTAATTGTATTACTTCCTTAATTGTTAAGAATTTTTAGGATTTGTTAGTTTTATCCAATTAGTCAAGTGGTTTATTAGACTTTTAATAATAATAACAAGATTTTTTTTTTCATATCTTACTTTCTTATTTAGTATTATTAGTATTATCTAGTTTTTCTATTTAAAAGGTTGTAATGATATTTTGGCAAGAATATTTTGATGAATAAAATTTAAAAATTTTGGAGTGCTTCTCCATAATTATAATGTTTTTGGTATTTAAAGATTTTAACTTATAACAAACCATGTTATCTTTCACTATACATTGCGTTATGAGTTTTTTAGCATGTAACAAACTTTTGAAAAATATATAAATATTTATTTTTTTAGCTTTTAAAAGACCACAATATATGCCTTTAGAGTTATTAAACTCTATTTTGATGAGATCATCAACGTGTATGGACTTCCCAAAATTATAGTCTTATGTAATGGTGTGTGACTTATAAGTTACCTTCGAAAGACCTCCAGGCTAATGGTTGGTACCAAAATTAAAATTCTCTAGTGCCTATCACCCCTGGTTGATGGTCAATCTAAGATGGTTAATAAAAGCTTGGGTAATTTTTTGAGGCATTAATGAGTTGCCATAATAAAAATTGAGACTTGGTAGTAATGATGAAGACAATAATAATAAAATGATAATTACTTTAATAAAAAGTTTGTTGTAGTTATGATGGTGATTATAGAGGTAATAAATGATGGTTGTTGTTGTTGTTGTGGTATTATTAAAAGGCAGTGATAGAATGATAATAAAATAATGATTATATTAATAATAAAATAATAGGTAGTCGTATTGATGAGATTGATTATAATAATAATAATAATAATGATAAAAAATTATGGTGAGATAATAATGGATAGAAAAAAGATAACTGAAGTAATGACCGACATGGTGATGATAGTGGTGGTTCCTGTTACATTTGATGAATATATATTGAGGGTTAATGAAAATATTTTTTTTATTTTTTATGAGGTTAAAATATTTTTCTCTGAATTGTTACTTTTAAAAAATTAATCGAAAAATATTTTTTGTTGGCTTATTTTTTTAGTATTTATTTTATATATAAAAAATGAATAAAAACATCCTGCTAAACTTGTATCGTAATAAATTTACTTGAGGAATATATAGGTACTTGAACTTAGAAAAAGCAAATTGCTATGAGGACTCGTGGAATTAAAGGGTGGGTTTTGTATCGTTCTAAGAGAGGAGGACTTCTACTTGCACTCTTCATTTCGTATGAACACAGGCATAAGTTGTTGTTTGTGAATGTTTATGTAATAAGCAAACCAGAAATGTGTTTTCATTAATTTCTTATGAAAAAAATTAAAGTGATGGACTTGTCCTCGTAAATATACCCAGATTTAATTCTGTTTCCAAGCCTTCAAAATGCATCAAGGAAGCTTTCCCACCAAAAGAAAAAAGCATAATATGCAGAAACTCTCTTTAAATTAATCAATTAATTATAGAAAAGCGAGAACAAGATTGAATTCCAACTATATCTACATTAAATATTACGCGAAAAGAATATTCACCAGCAGATTCTGTTTAATTATTTATATTTTGATAAAAAAAAAAAACAACAATTCATAAAAAATCTTCAATTCACATATTCTCCACGTCTGTTCATGTATTCAAGGGCTTAATAAATTCCAAAATATTTCAGAAAAGCACAGACAGGCCAATAAGCACGGCAGCCACCAAAGCTAGAGGCCCCTGACCAGCTGCAGCAAGGAAAGCGGGGGATCCATTGGCGACTTTGGCGACGTCTTCAGCAGCGTCCTTGGTGTAATTGTAGGCATTTGTGGTGCTGTTGATGACGTTTCCAGCGAAGCTTGTGGTTTCGTTCATGGCGGATCCCACTGTATCTTTGGCTGAGCCAACAACGTCATCAATAGGATCCCATGATCGGACGGTGAGAGGGGAACAAAGGATGGTGATAACGAGAGCAAGGAGGAAGAGAGACGAGATCGAAGGATATCTCGAGAACGTATGCATGGTGTCTGATCGATATTCCCTGATATGATCTCCTAATTAGTAGCTAGGAGAAGAGGGAAATCAAGTATATAAAGGCAGCAGATGATACCTAATTAATAACGTGATGATTTGTCATGTGGTGTGACACAGAAAATAACGTAGTACCCACCTCAAATGGAGAGGTTCCTGTTCCAAATTAAGCATACAGACAGAGAGCTTTAGTTGGGGAGTAATTCCGAGAGAAAACTATCAGCTACGAAAAGGAGTCGAGTTCTCAATGCCTCGATATTTTCAGTTGTAGCAGGTCCACCTCGTTTTCATGGAGTCGAAGCAATGTCAAGGGTCCCTTCCGAGTAGGCGACGCATGTTTTTCTGGCTGGCCCGCCGAGATGTTATTTATACCAAATTCACGGGCATTTAAATTAAGTTCATGTATTATTATTGTTATTAAGAGGCTTCCTTTATACTTGTAAGAAAAAAAATTAAAAAAAAAATACACCACAGCTAATGATGTTTATGTTTCACCCTAATGAATGGAGCATGTGACTTCTAACGTGTATGGATTTTTAATCTCAATGATAACCCTCGTAATAATTTGATAAACAAAGACAATGAAATTGCACGTGATCTTCGGATTTTAATCTCAATCACAAAACAAAAGTGCTCAAGGGATGAGTGGGGAAAAACATTCTCCAGTTTCAAAATTATTTTTTTTTATTTTTTATTTTTCAAAACTAATAGACTTTTAATTCTTCTGGCCAAAACTTTCCTTACACTTAATTAACTTTGTTTTTAATATTTTAAGTAAAGATAATGCGTAAAACAAATTTGAATCACGTAAATTGCTTGATCCAGTAAAGCAAATTTGAGGGGAAAAAAATAAAATTCTTCGACATAAAATAAAATGTTCAAGAAATGAGGAATTTTTTTGCATTGTTATTAAACTTAGTCCATCTAGTTAAATTTAAATATTTTTTACTTGAATCTTTATTTAATCTAAATCTAAAATTAAATTATATAAAAATTATCTCATATAATCACATTAATTTAACACGTTTAAAGTTTTAAAAAAATAAAAACTAAAAACACGAATTCAAAAATAACATATATGACAAGTAAAAAAGCAGTTGGGTAATGAAATCAATTTTTTTTTAATATTAAAAAACACTTCTCTCTCTACAAAAAAAAATAGTTTTTGAATCCAAATCAAAATCTCATGACCACACATACTATTCACTTTCAAATTCGATGAAAGCATATATTCACTTTGAAGTCATTTATTCATGGCATTTACTAAGAAAATACAAGTTCATAAAGTTCTCATGATATCACGATAAAATTATGAAGAAATTCAGTTCATAATCATCTATGTCACATTTTCTAGATCGCAAACCCAATTAACTAAGTTAAAAGATTTTGAAACTTTTTATGGGTTTTATCCACCAATTTCAATTAAATCCTTCAATGGGTTTTCTTCAAATTGATTATTAAATTCATCTTCATCGTCATTAGCTGTTAGTACCTTGTTTTTTTTTTTTTAGTTTAACGTGGGTGTCCGGATCAGCTTGCGCGCACCTCGACTAATCCCATGGGCCCTGAAGTTAACGACCATGTAAGCCTCCAGTGGCCATCATATAAGTAACCACAAGGCTCGAACCTGAAACCACAGAGGGAGCAAACCTCTTGGTTCCAAGCTCTTACCACTTAGCCACCACTTAGATGGTTATAGTACCTTGTTTTCTTAGATAAGGAGGAGTGCATAAGATGAAAGGGTGATTTTGGTTTAGAGGAGTTGATCTTTGTTTTTTATGATGATGATGACGACACTTTCATTTTGAAGTAAACACCGATAAATATAATTGTACGAAGCATTGCAAGTTGTGGACATCTATTGTTGTTTGTGAAAAGAGGCTTATTCTGATTCCTTCACTGTCTCATCTGTGTGTGTGTGTACCCTAAAGTTTTCTTAGAAAATATTTCAATATTTGCTTTAAAAGTTTCAAGCTTTTGAATTTTAAGTCCATCATATATCATAAATTCCCATGAAAGAAAGTCATTATATAATCTGAACCGAATTTCTTTGAAATTACAACAAAAAAACAGATCACTTCTTGAGAGAAGCTAAAAACAAAATTAGAAAAATATTTTGTTGTTTTTTGTCGGGTTTTTAAGATGAACAATGAAGATTAATGACGATGATCCAAGTTTTTGTTGGATTTGGGTGACCAGAATCTAACAAATATGGTGGAAGGGTGGTGGTTAGGGCTTTATACTTAGCAAGGAAAGGGAGGGTGCCAATTTTGTTATTTTAACATAAAAGTAGCTTTTTAGTAGTTAATTAAAATAGAATGGTAATCTTGTAAATAATCTAATTTTTTGTTAATTTTTTTTTTTTGTGTGAATGTAGTGTATCATACAAGTTATAAACCATATGTGATGTAAACTATAGTTGTTTTTTTTAATCAGAGGCAAAGTAAAAAAACAACTAAACTATAAAATATCAGAGTAATTTTCTCAAACAAAAAAGAAGAAGATGCAGGCGATACATCGTATGCTAGGGAAAACAAAACGTCACTTCTAGTTACTCGACCTAAAATCCAGTCACCATTGTGGTGGCGGGGAAATCATGAGGGTAAGGGTTTTTTGGGTTAAAAATTTATTTTTCAATCTATTTTCATCCAAAAATACTTATTAAGTATCATAAAAACCTCTCTAAACCACCTACTAACCTAAAAAATACTATAAAATAACTCAAGAAAACTAAAGCCAACTAAGCCAAAAAAAAATCTAAATGGAACTTGATCTATTTTTATTCAAACATGTTTAGAGAGAAAAACCATCACCATCAAATTACATTTCTTGTCGAATGAAACTTGTTGACACCAAGTTTGGTCATTTTGATTTCTAGAATAGTGGTAACCAATCATTATATCTCTTTCACATTATTTTTCTATGACTTTTTCTTTACTCTCTCTAATCCACGAACTGGAAAAAGAACAAACTAAACTTTTTTACCAAAATAAAAATTGTCGTGACTTTGGGGTTAGCTATATATTTTATCCTTGTTTTACAATTCACTCTTATCTCTTTTAATTTGGTAAATTTATCATGAATTTATCTAATTAGACCATAGAAGAATGTAATTAAAAGAAAAAAAATCTGAAAAAAAAGAGAGTCTGAATAGTGAAGCTCTATAAACTTTCCCAAATCTTCTAGATGTACTAGGTTATTATCTCACAATACGTGGTAGATCGAATACAAAAAAATAATGTAAAAAAAATATTCAAATTGTGGGGAACTCCTTGGCATCCAATGGATCAAACATGAAAGCTCCCAACCTTATTTTGTATTTTTTTAAAACTATTTTTTATTTAATAATATCATGAAAAACAACACACTCGCAAAATGAATGATTAACCTTCGCGGGGGCATTTTATAAATTGATGGCGTAGTTTTCTAAATAAAAATCTATTTTAATCTCAAAAGAAAATTTAAAATAAAATATTCAAACAAAGTTTCAATATTTTATACATGATTAAAGAAAAAACATTTATTAATGTCATAAAATTTTATTAAAATTCTTTAAAAAACATAAATTTTATTTTAAATAAACACTCACGAAGTTCTTATTTCATGTTAAGTATGTTATAGTTGAAAAAAGAATGTTAAAATCCATATAAAAACCTACAATATCATTTGAGAAAGATGATAAAATTGAATAATAGTTTTTTTTTTAGTGTATTTAAATCTAATTCCAAAAAAATTTAAAAAAATAGAAAAAAGACTAGACGTCCAAGCCTGGTCTTAATGGCTTGATGATATATTGGATTGACATGAGACTACCCATCAAACTTGTGTTCTGAGTTAACCTGACAAACTCGTGCCCCAGGTTTTGGACTCTACTAGGTTCAATAATATTTTTTTTATTAAACTATATGGTAAAACAATTTGAAGATTAATTCAAAATTAACTAAATATTGAAGGATAAAATTGAAAACAAATCAAAAAAATCCAAAGTTAAAGAAAGAAAAAAAGAATAAAGACTAGGCCTAACATGCAGTGGCCCGACATTCTTGGGCTATAAAAAAAAGACTAGGTGTGTAGGCCTCTCAATCCAAGCTTGTGTGCTTGGACCATTATATATATAATAACAAACAATGTATTATCTATTGGGCATCAACTTAAATTTTGACTATGAATGTGGCAATTGAAAAAATAGGGAAGATGAACTTTGGGAACTAAAACATTTTTTTACCTAAAAATACTTAGAAAACACCATGTAGACTCAAATAAATTCTTTTTTCCCCTAAAAACACCCTAAAATTGATATCAAATCAAAACTCAACTTAAAACCTAAAAATTCTTGAGGCGACATCTACTTTTTCAAGCAAAACAGAAGATAAAAAAAACCTAATGAAACTTTTCTTATTGAAAGAAACTTGTTGATATCAAGATTGGAATCAGTTTCAACAAATAATGTTTTCTCTTCAACTAGAATTCAGCGAATCTCTCTCCTCTCTCAAAATATAAAAATTAAAATATTAAAAAAAAATATTAAAAGTAAAACTTTGAAAACTAGAAGGACCAAAAAAGTCTTAAAAGTTGGAGGGCAAAAAATAATATTTGTTACCAAATATTAAACAACCACTTAATTTTTTTATGTTTTTCACTGTGATCCCTTACCTTTTAATAGTTTCCTTCATTAATAAATTTTGACTTATTAGTCATTGAATTGGTATAAAGTGCCATAATTGAAAAAAAAATGATAATGAAATTGAAGAAAAGAATTTCAGCTACTGTTCATTTATACAATTAGGTAATAAAAAAGAAAAGTCGTTTACGGAGGGGAAGCCAAGACAAGTAGTTAGGAAAGTAGAAGTACACGATCCGATACGGCAAAGGAAACTAAACGACAGTTCGTTTATATATGTGAAATAAATATAAAATACCGTTTATTTAATCACCGACCGTTGATAAAAGAACAAATGGCGGGAAAATCAATTCATGAAAAGTCCAATCCCTAGAAACCCCAAACAATACCCTCTCTCTCTTTAAAAAGAAAAGAAGGGGGGGAAAAACCCTAATCTTCGTCTGCAAAAAAAATGGAGGAAAACGATCCATTCGCAGCAATAACAAAGCTGTGTCAAGTCTCATCTTCCCAAGAGCAACACTTAAACCACTGCCCCTTTGCTCTGGAACCTCAAACAAGCGGCGAGCTTCTCTCCCTCGACGCCGAAATCCCAGTCGCTTCTACCGCTATCACCATGGTCTCCCCTCCACAAACTCCCCAGGATAACCACAAGGACGGCCTCCAGAACGACGACGTTTTCACCACTCCACCTGAAGAACCCTTCCTCTCAAGCTCCAAAAACCAGCACGAGCAGCAGCAGCAGGAGGAGGAGGAGGAGGTTGCCTTTGATCATGGAAAGGAAGATCGGAGGTTAGAGAGAGCTGTAACTGATGAAAATATTGCCGTTGATGATGGAGATTGTGAGGAAAGTTCGCGAGAGAAGGATCTAGGGTTTACTGTAGAGGGGGAATTAACGGAGAGAATTGAAATTGAAGGCGATTCGGGTGGTGGTGAGGATAATTCTCAAGACAAAGAGGTAATTCACTGTAATTATATGAAAGGTATGGTTTTGAAAAGAGTATTAGCTTCTTCAAATAATGTTTTAGGTGAGTCTTCGAGCAAAAGATCGAAACTGAATGATAAAAATTTGGGCATGGTGACCCCAGAACCTAGTTTAAGAGCTGAAATAGGAAACAGTTTAAAGAGATTGGTGAAATCATTGGATAAATTTAAGTGGACTCCAAGTGCTAGTGTAGGGGCTGAACCTGTGAAATATGACGAGAGGTTAGTGAAAACAGTGGATGTAACCATGACTGAATCGAAAAGATCAAAACCTTTGGATAAAAATTCGGTTTTGGGGATTCCAAGCAGTAGTTTAGTGAGTGATATGGAGAGGATAAGGGAGGATTTGGGGGATTATGTAGAGAAATTGGGCTCTGAGGGAGGGAATGATTCTAACCATGGTTTGAAATCACCGCAAAATGAGCAAGTTGGAGAAATGGTGATTGAAGTCAGTAATAGTGATAGAGAATGTAGTGGAGAGAGCTCAGCAAAGAGGAAGTTGCAATTTTCTACTGAGGTGATAGAATCTGAGTTTGAAGAAACTGATGCAGCTTTGAGGTTTGTTGATGGGGTGGAAGAGAGGGAAGCTAATACTAGGGAGGAACATTCTGCTAGAAAAAGCATAGATGACCTTGACAAGTTTAGATATGTTGGTCCTGCAAATGTTTATGGCAAGGATGATGTCACAGAAAAACGTGTGTTGCCAGCATCTGTACAAGGAAGGAAGGAGAATGCAGGAGCAGGGAAAGCTGAGCATGTTACTGTTTTGTCTGAGATGACCTGTATGGATCTTGAGATCACACTATTAGATGTGCTGAAGACACTTGCAGAGAACGAGCATTGTGATCCAAGTCTGGAAAAGTTAAGTATCTTGGATGCTGCGACGATAGGTGGCATGACTTTTCCTTAGGCCTTGTTGACTGCCAAAGGAGGAGTATTGATTCGGAGATGACAAAGACAGGAAGGTGAGTTCTTAGCAGATGTTGGTTTTTTTTGGGAGATTTGGTGTGGTGGGTCTGCTTGTTACCTTTGGAGGAGCATGGATATTTTGCTTTGAAGCTTCATGTTAAAAATCCATAGAGGCAGGCAGGTTTTTGAACTTGGAAATTAGAAATGGTTCTGCTGCTTTAACTTTTTGCTGGACAAATATGAATGTTAGGAGGTGTCCCTTGGTAATGTTAGGAGATATCCCTTGGTATTTCCCTGGTTGTGACTTGTGAGGTGTAAATGGATTATTTTGTAGCACAGAAGCTGTATTGTACAGAACATGTATAAATGAATCGCTGTTGTTAGTTGATGAGATGCGCGGGCTCGCTTTATTTTTCCTTTGTTTTCTTCATTCATTCAAAAAGTCAAGTCTTTACTATGTAATCAAATTAGACTTCAGATGAACTATGCCCTGGTTAACTAGGAAACCGGTAAAAGCCACACTTTTTTCTTCCATCTTCCCTGAAACCAGGGAAACCTGTGTGAAGCGTGTACATGTTCAATTGAGCCAAAAAAAGTAGCGGCTACTAAGTTACAATCATGAGCAGGTAATTGTGGATGATATGCAAGCAAAAAAGTTGCCTTCCTAGGCCAAGTTAAAAACACAATGATTGGCCCACCATGATGCATGCCTGGGAGGGACAAAATTGACTTCTAGAGCGTTCTTTCATTGGTTTTAACTTTTATTGGTACTGTCGAAAGGATGCGAACACGCTTTCCTCAGATAAGGATTTCCATCTTAACTTGGGGTCAGTGGTCTTGTCTATTTTCTGAGCTCCTGTTGTCTGTTGAACATAACTCTACATCCTTGGTTTCCTAAGATCCCTGACATTGCGGGAAATACACCACCATGTTTCTTTAATTGAATGAAAACGGTATGGTACTCTCCTTCTCATTTTTGAGACTGAAAGATTGCAAAGTTAGAAAGCCTGTATGAGAAAGTCAATTTGATCTTTATGATATTTCTTTTAAATTTTCACAAACAATCGGAGTTTGCTCGGTTAAAACACGTCACGATAGAAAAAGTGAGCAATTATTGAAAACTATTTTCATAAAACACTAAACTTCTGCGATGATTTCGCTTTCAGCATTAAAAGCCATTGGAATCCTGACTCCCTCGATTCCTTTATTAGTTCATTTTCTTGCCAACCAAACCGCTCCACATGCTATAAAATCTGCTTAGGGAACTCACAGAGGATTAGCAATATCTTGAATATGATTCGAAATCTAACTTCTCTAATTTGTAAGCAAATTTTGACTTATTCCCAACCACAGAGAGAGAGGCAACCAGCTTCAACTTTCCTCACAGATCAAAGGTGGTTTTAAACAAATAGCACCGAACGCAATAGTCTCATTCAAAAAAACAAAACTATTTCCTCGTGATTCCTCCTCGTCACATTCAAAAACGCTATTTCACTGCAGATTTATATTCGTTTCTCTTTTTATCCTTTAGTGGTCCGCAGGGGGGTGTATCTTATCGTTTAGATGCAGGTAGGCATCCTCCAAAAGGTAAAAACAAAAGCTAAAATGTCTACCTTTTTTCCCTATGCAGCCTAGATAGCCAATCCTCCTTTTCTTTTTGGTTTTTACTCCCTCTG
This sequence comes from Populus trichocarpa, assembly GCF_000002775.5. Lineage (NCBI taxonomy): Eukaryota > Viridiplantae > Streptophyta > Magnoliopsida > Malpighiales > Salicaceae > Populus > Populus trichocarpa. The sequence continues at coordinate 10,965,231 of NC_037287.2, read as the reverse complement.
AGTCGGCAAGTAAAAAGGCAACCAACCAAACCAATGAACGGGTTCTCAAAGTAATGTGCAATACAGCAACTATAATTGCATATAAAACTCTTGAAATCACCAGCTGCTATCACTTTTCAGCCATATATAACAATCTGTAGTCAACCTATACAAAAACCCACCCAAAAGTCATCTCTTAGCATACCAAGTTCAAAATGATCCAAGGAAAAAACAGCAACCATCAAACCTCATTCACAGACTTGTTGGGTTTGGCATGCAAAACATGTGTAACCTAGTCACCTGATTCAGCGGAAGGTGCATCTATTTTTGGCCCTAGTGATTAAAAGAATCAACTGGACAAACTTTGTTAGGGGCGGCCTAGGTGCGGGTATATTGAGCTACTACTAGTGCTTGCCTGTTGACCAAAACTATTAGTTGGGTAAAAGAGCTCTGCCTGTGCAAATGAACCATTGGATGGGATGTCCAGCAGCAGGTCCTGATCAGAACTTTCATCCACAAAATGGAGAGAATCCAGCATGAGGGAGCTACCATCAGTAGGCAGGGCAAATAGGCTTCTTGGACTAAAGCAAGATCCATCATTGTCTATGAGTTCTTTGTTCTCATACGTAGCCTTCATGATAATCCTTTTGGGGCTCTTCATTAACTTCACTTCTGAGAGAAGACAAAAGAAAAAGCTTGTGAGAATAGTTCCAATGCATATCAGGGAAATGGTTGCAAAAAAGAATCAACTGACGTCCATGAAGACAATCACCTTTAACTTCCACCACACATGCTGGTGGTGACAAACTAGAAATCATCTCCAGAGGGATTCTACATGTTAACTATGCCCATGAAGTGTGCAATTCCTAATCGTAGTTGGCATGTTTCATTGGGTGAAAGTTCCAATGCATATCAGGGAAATGGTTGCAAAAAAGAATCAACTGACGTCCATGAAGACAATCACCTTTAACTTCCACCACACATGCTGGTGGTGACAAACTAGAAATCATCTCCAGAGGGATTCTACGTGTTAACTATGCCCATGAAGTGTGCAATTCCTAATCGTAGTTGGCATGTTTCATTGGGTGAATATCTACATCTACATCTACATCCGTGTTGTATGTGTTCTTTAACACACACTGTTCTGATTAAAATGAACTTATACTAAATATGACGTGAAGGATTTGGTACACCCCCGTTACCGCAATTCCAAATAAGAAATTGCGGAAAATTCAGCACAAGATTGATTTAACACACTTGTTTGTATTAGCATGTTCCTCTCCCATATTAACAGATTCCTAAGCTTTTACAAGCAGAATTTAGTTACTCAACTTTCAGATACAATGTCACCATCGGTAGTCATTTGCTTCTAAGACAAAAGTAATGTAAAGGATCAACTTGCTCAATAATATATCCAAAGGTGAGTATTGCTAACCTGAAAACTTCTGACTAGGGCTGTCACGTGATCTTTTGGCACCAGCTATATTACTCATTGCAACAACATCTGGATTTGGTCCCTTTCCAACAAAAGACTTCCCATTACTATTTTTACACTTCTGCAGTTACAACCACATGTCCAACTTCCGAGGAATTAAATGACAAATAATATTTTCATGCAACAAAGTTCCTACTTTAAAAAGATCAATTCAAACCTTGAGTAGATGATAACGCTCCACCCATTTGGATTTCAAAAAATTGGACAGTGTGAGCCTTTTCAAAGTTTTACAGTCTTCAGTTTTTGCTTCTGAGAAGGACAGATCAAAGACTCCTTCTGAAAGCAGTTGCTGATAGGAATTTATGTTTTCCTTGAATTGAGGGCTATCAAACATGCTTTCGATGCTGCAAAGACAACAACACATCATCATCAATCTTGGGTTCTGTGTATTTCAGTTGACATTAGATAAAGGGTGATAGAATAATTTGTACAACAAATACACGCACACCAACAGACAAAAAATATAATATCTTTTCTTTTTTCCGTGAGCTGACTCCAGTCTAATCTATACTTGGCACACTAAAGGCTTGGGTATAAATGCAAATGGTATCAGGTTCATGATGATATTGAAGAATGCAAACATTGATTTAAAGTGCTAATGAATACAGATTTAAAATAAAAATGAAAAGCAGATGGCAACTGACAGCAAATACAATGCCTTACGTCACCTAAATGCAATACCATTCATTCCCACCGTACTAACACTTATCACTGAGGTATAAGGCTAACCTGTTGGGAAGTTTGGTAGTATCGAGTGGAGGTAGATATTTTAGTAATTGCTGTTGCTCTTCATTTGTCAAGTGCCTTGCAAACTCCTCAAAGTTAAGAATATCCTACCACAACCATAAGCAGAATCATGAGACGCACACAAAGGGAATGATATTAAAGAAGATCTGTTCCAGACATATCTAAACATTTGAGACTTCAGTCCAATCCACGAGAGGAGTAAATATATGTGGGGGAAGAGTCACAGATCATTCAAAAACAGAAGAGTGTTAACCTTGGAATTTGGGTCCGTGTACAAGAAAATGAATGGCATATATGTCATGAAAAAGCCTCGTGTAATTAGTGATTACAAGAGTTAGATACGGAGCAAAGAAATGCAACTTACATTCAAATCTATGCTGCAAAGTGGTGAATTATGACTTCCCAGGATATGTACTTTTTCATGTGGAAACTTGTCCCTGAAATTCCAAAGAGTAGAAAAATCAAACACTGGTGCAGTAACAGTTCCCCAATGTACTCTCACTTCTTTGCCATTCCAATACTCCCTGCATCCTAGTAGTAGTCTGAAAGGCAAACCTCTGATTCCACCCCACTCATCACAGCTTATTTTATGAACATTTTCTATCCATGCTAAAACCTACCCCGTGTCAGAATTTACATTTGCACTTGAATTTTAATCTTTAGGAGGCAGTCAGGATAGAAAAACATCATATCCAGGTTCAACACTGGTACTGTGGTTCTATCCTTGTTACATATTTAACACAGAAGATTGCCTTTCAAAGTTTTGAAAACATGCATGGATGAGTTACCTCTTAAGTTGCTCTTGCTGCATCCCTTGTCCCGTGAGATTCTTAGTTGTTTCAGTAATAGGATATGTTGTATTGACACTCTTGTTTTCATTATGTACAGGAAGTATCACAGGATGAGAATAAGCCTCATTTGTCAAATATTGTTTGTTCTCAACAGAAAGAGAGCTAGCTTCAGATTCCTCATCTCGAGCTATTGAGCTTGGATGTCTAATGAGAACACTTCCATGTCCTATCTCAACAGAAACCATTGGAGTTTCATTGTCAAAAAGTAAATCCTCTTCTGAAGAGCCAGAGAAGCATGACGACTGCTGCTCATGCAAAATAGTATATAGATCTTTTGTAAGCTTCTCAACTGAAGATGGCTTTGGCCGATTGACACAGGTCCTCTTCCTAGAAGGTACCAAAGAGTCCCACACAACTGATTGGGCTGGACCTGAGAAAAGAACAATGAGAATACATTTATAAGTCAATACTGCCAATCATGTTGAGAGCATAAAACATTGCATACACCTTTCTAATTCATGTCACCATCCCCTATAAAACTCAGTCAAAGATAGAGAACTAAGAGCGCCAAGCATATTTGTTCTAAAACAGCGGAGCAATAGTACTGAGGAAATTGGTTAATTTGGCTCCAGTTACACTCACACACATCACTAGTCCCAATAAAGGAGGTGTTAACCATAGTAGTATTTCTTTATTCAGATAAAGTAGCCTAGCAGCCAGCTTCAAGTATGCTAGCATCCTCGAAAATCAAGGAAGTCACTCGTGTTTATTCAGAAAATCAGAGTGAGATTCTTGGGAGCTCTATTTTGCTGCCGTTCGACAGCACTATGATCACCTCTCATAGCTTTCATTTCCCATTAATTTGGAGCTGTTTCCTGAATCCATTATTTTCTTAAACCAACCAAAGTATTGACATGGACTGGATATGCAACTAATCCATTCAATTTAACAAATGGCCAACAATCACATTCTTTTAGAGTCATCTCTTTTGTGCAATTAAAACACAGGGAACAAATATTGATCTTAGTGGATGCTCAACCTGTCAAATCACTTGCTTCTGCACTGCCAAATTGTGCACAACTCTCCGGGTTGGATATGGCTGACCCAGAACTTGACCTATTACTAGTGTCCTCATCTACAACCTTTCTATAACCTTGGTTGTAATCCAGAGCAACCCTATTGTCATAATTCGGCTTTCTCTTGAGCAGTTTCACTTCTTTGTTCTTGCTTATAGACACACTCTTCAATCTAGAGACCCTGTGATCCTCATAATCATCAGGTTCAGCCCTAGCATGAAGAGGGGTATAGTTTGCTAGTGTTCCCTTTGTCCTCCATCGTGATCCACATGCATTGCACAGCACTGGCTTTTCAGGAGGCCCATTGCGCCAAAGAGGTGTGCCTGTTGAAAGATGTCAGCAATAGACATGCATGTTAAACAATCTTATCCACAACAGTGATAGAAGATGCATTTTAAATTAATGTGAATGAACAAGGAGGAAATATTGCTCATCCAAAACTTGACACAAGAAACCAACAAAATAATTTTGGCTAGAATTTTGTGTATCTAATGAAGAGGCATTAATGTACTGGTATTGTCCAACTGTGTCTCTAATCCGAGAATGAATCACATGAGAGCAGCTCGTATGCATCAAACAACTTATGAAGGGGATAAGGAGACTACACAGGCACAAATCCAGCAATTCAGACCAGAAAAGGCTCTGCTGGATACTGATAACTCTTTTTTATATTGAACAAAACTTAAGTCCACAAATGTGGTTGCCTCCTTGCAACAGTTAATCCATCAGTAGTGGTTGGCAAACCACAAGACATTTAACCTATAGCCAGGCAGCATTGACATAAGCTCCTTGAGAAGAGTTCTAGCTGCAGCAAATTAACTTAAGATGAACTTATTTCTTAGGAGTTTACAAGTATGACCATTACACTCCCAACAAATGCATCCCAAAATGACCAAAGTCCACTGGAATGATAAAGGAACTGTTCGGCCACTAGGAAGTTTAGACTTTAGAGCTGATTCCAGAGCAAAAAAAAATGGAATTATATATTTCACATGAATTGAATTGCTTCATAGCTCTGGCAGTAAAAAGCCCAATAAATTAATGAACTTGACAGCAGGAAAGTTTGCCAGGAATGTAATCCAAGAGTAGAGAATACAACAACAAGTCAGTCAAGAAATTAACAGACAGGAATTGAATCACTACTTGGACATGTCAAGGAAGTACATTTTTCATTGAATTGTTAGGTTCAGCAAAGAACAGCACAATTTGACTTGGTATTTGGTCCCGTTAAAATCCTATATAGAAACAAGAAAGTCATACGAATCAAGCATAGACTAAGTAGTTCCCCAGTACTCAACAAACTCCAAAACCAATTTGCAGTGATGTGATATGTTCAAACCTTGTTAGAGTGGTCAAAAAAGAAAAAAAAACAATAGATAAAGGGAAGGATTTACAGATTCATTAACAAAATGAAAAACAAGACACAAGTGAGTATCTGATATGTTCAAAGAAACAAAAGACACTTGTTGCACAGAACCCATGTATAAACAGATGAGCAAGTGTTCCCAATTTATTATGTTTGTCCATGTAATCTCTTCCTTGTTGGTTGTAGTCATTCTGGTTATAGTCATTGTGTTTTCTATACATGTAAAAATCAATTGCAAGAATCTTTATTGAAGAGAAAACAAGAAGGGGATACCAATTTTTTGTCAAAAAGAAAGGAGAAACAAGAACTCACTTGTAACTCCACAGTGACAGCAAGGTCCTTGTTTGCCCATATCTCTCTCTTTTTTCCTTGACTCAACAAGAATAAAATTCAAAGGAGATGATAATTTACAAAGTAGAAAAGGAATAAAAATATGAAAACTCAATTTATAGACAACAAACAGTTGAGGAAAAGATCAAAACTTTGTGTAAATTTGTTGTTTTTATTCAAGCCTTGTAAGACATATATGAGTGGTTCTTGGGTATATAAGGCTCTTTTGCAGCAAACCCAGAAACAGTGCTTGCAAAATAAAGCAAAAGCCAAGAAACCCAGAAAGAGTTTAACAAGTCTTATAGTTGAAAGAGAAAAAAAAAAACAAAAAAAGAGAAAATGAAACAAAAACAGCAAATAGAAGGGGAAAAAAATCAAACAAGAAATGGAGAGTATTTCCAGCTGGGAATCTATACAATCCAATGAAGAAGAGAAAAGACCATCTAGAGGAATCTTAATAAATGGCTGTGGAAAGGAGGAAGGTGAAATGTGAGAGAGAAAGAGAGAAGGTGTGTGTGTGTGTGTGTGTGTGTGTTTGTCTATGTATATGACCTCTTGTTGTGTTGTTGTTGTATTGTATATGAAGTAAATGTTGAGGACCTTTCTTTGCTTTTGCTTTATTTTTATTTTTTTTTAATGTTAATTGAAAGGTTTTCAATTTCCTTTTTATAATGTAAAAAAAAAAAAAAAGTGTTTTTGTGCTTGATTTTTTTAACCTTAAATTGTGACATGGTTAGGGGAATACTATGCTTCTATCCCTGTTGACTATTCTCCTCTGCTTCTGATGTGCTGTGGAGGTTTTCAAAACCTCATAACAAATATTATTTTTTTCAAAAATAATGAAAATGTGTTTATTTATTTATTTTAATTTCAGAAACAAATTGAAATGAATCAAGGGAGGAGTAGAAGAAAAGCTAAATAGCAAGAGAACAACAGAAATTTGGAAGGAAAAAAGGAGAAGGGAACAGAGAGGGCATGGCCCTCGTTCATTGGTGGTCACAGCTCATTTATCACCGTCTAATTTGCAAAACAACTTGAAAGGGACCCACTAAATGTAACTTTGCCCTTTGAAAGTCTTTTAAGATTCAAAGGTGATCAAGGAAGCCTCCAGCTTCGTAATATCCGGACCCTATTACTGTATCACAACTTATTGTAAAATAAAAGAGCCCAAAAAACCTGAGCCTTCATAAAATTCATTTGAAAATTCAATTTTCAAGAAAATATTATTTGAAAATTATTTTTGCTTGAAAATATATTAAAATAATATTTTTTTTATTTTTAAAAATTTATTTTTAACACCAACACATTAAAACGATTCAAAAAACAAAAAAAATTCAAAAAAAATACAGAATTCTAATTTTAACCGCGTTCTCAAACGCTAACTATAAAAATATGATAAATTTTTTTTTAAGTGCGTTTCAAGAGTGTGTTTTATTTAAAAAAAAAACATTAAATTAATATTTTTTAATTATTTTATATATAAATGTTATAAATAAAAAAATAATTTTTAAAAACAACTCAATAAAAAACACATTATATAGCAATTAGATTGGGTAGTTTGTCCATCTACAGATTTTGACCTAATAAAAACCAACCTTTTATTATTATTTTTTATGGAAAGTAATGAAAAAAACGTCCATACAACTCATTAATTAATTGGCCTTCGCCCGGGGATAGGTCAATGGACTAGAAGGTCACGGCATTACATCACTTTGTATGCTTTTATTTTCTATACCATAATTTATTACATGTTTTACGGAGTATAGATTATATGATTTGTTTTCCTTCAATGAATCATACACCGAGACCATTGACAAATTTGTTTGAATTAGCTAAGTATTTTCATTGAGAATACTATGATGGTTTGAAATAAACAAACAAAAAAAAATACCACTGCTATATTATTATAAATTTATTGAATTTTAAAAAGTAATTAATGATATTCTATTATTTACTTTCTCGATCCATTTTAGAATATATAAAAGAGATAAATTACAGGTGGAAAAATTCTTATCATTTTTTATGGGTTATAAGTTTCATTTTTTTTATATATATATTTTTTTTAAGGTGAACTCGAGAGAATACACTAGTTACCCACGAGCACCATAAAACTCTTTATCCTTAAAAGATAAATATTTATAAGATATTATAATCTTATGACTCATCTTGTTTTTACAGGATTAAAATAGTTTTGTAGCTTAATAAAAAAAAAAAAAAAAAAACCCTTCTTGATATGAATGATTCTTTGTTGAGAATTAATGGCAATGATAACCCTAAGAGTAAAAGGCAAATCACGAGATGCATTGTGCATATTTCATAAATTGGATGGCTTCAAATATATAAATCCATCTCTAAACTTCAAAGTCTATGACTTTAAATTACACGACAAGGCAACCTTCTCGCTCTTTCTGGGCTTGCTTCATGATTACGAGGTTGCCCTCATCCATCTTAATTTTTTGGCCATCCAGTGTGAAGATTTGGGACAATGAGAAGTCATTTTCATCAATTTAGAATTAGTTCTTGTATTGACGCCATTGTTAAAGTGCTCCGCGTAACTCCATACAAGGTTGAATAATGGAGATACAAAAAATAAAATAAAATAGAAAATGTAGCCAGTCGCATTGGTTGATCCCAAGCAAAAAAACTCACAACTGCTGGTCCATGATCGACCGGTTCTTCTTCCCTTTTTCAGGGTGTACAAGTAATTGTTTTAGGGGATGTTTTTCGAGTGTTTTTTAATTGAAAATATATTAAAATAATATTTTTTTATTTTAAAAAATTACTTTTAATATTAGCCTATGGAACCAATCTAAAAATATTAAAAAAATAATTTAACGTAATTTTTTTTAATTATTTTAAAAATACCGTTTGAAACACAATTACAAACTTTCATTTTCTCTTGTGGTTTCTTAGAGTGAAAGACAGAAAGACCTCAGGTGTTTTCATTTTCTGTAAAAATCAGCTATAAATTATAGTAATTAATTTATATGAGCAAGTAAAATATGAAAATCAATTTATTTTTTTTCAAGTTAGTTTAGAAATGGGGTATAAATTATTTTTTAAAGTGTTTTTTACTTGAAAATATATGAAAATAATATTTTTTAAAATTTATTTTTAACATCAACATATAAATCTAAAATAAAATAAAATTAGAACAAAAAAATTAAAATTTCTGGTTTGTTTGGACTTCCAAACACACCCTGAAAAGGAGACACGATTACCATTTGATACGATCTTGCATCAAGCAACATCTACAGCTAAGATGATAAGCTGCATGGTTGGAGCCATGTGCTGCACCGTAGGAAGCCCATCGATGATTTTATTAATCTAGTTTACTACAACAGAAGCCGTCTTTTCTTTTTTCTTTTTTTTTTAAAGAAAAAACCTAATCTCCGGTACAATCAATGCCTACTTTTTATAATTTTTTATTTCGGGTAATGGATATCCTAAGCTTAGTTCGAATGTACGAAAATGCCCTCGTCTTTTTCTATCCATCTGTTTTTCTTCCCGTCCCTTCCTTTTTTTTTCTTTTTTTCTTTTTTTTGGTGATTGAAATCCCCAAACAAACTCCTGCGAGTGTTTTACAGGGTGCTGTCCTGTACTGTTATTGCAAGCGTGCGGTGTTTACTATGGTCGCGTCACCAGGATTAGACAAGGCTTGTAATAATATAATAATAACACTCCTTAATTTTCAAGAATATATCAGAATATCTGTATGCCCACATTGCCCTTCCTGTTGGATGAGAGATCATGGCCGTCCATTTGATAGAATTGGCTCAGATAATTGCAAGGCCAACAAGTGACTTTTTTTTGCTGTTAATAAGGAGCAAATTGTTGCTAGAGATGAGATCTATAATGTTGTTGTTTCAGGCAAACAAGTCCATATGCTACAAGCTTTCCTTTTTATGGTGGTGTTCTTAGATCCATGCTAAATGCCTAAGATTTGAGTGGATGATGGATTCATTTCATGGGGTTGTTTCCGATTATTTTTGTATTATCTTATTATCGAATATTAATTAATATTCTTGTGCACAATTTACAGAGAAGAGGGGACATAATCCTATAGACTAGTGATGGCTCAACATGTTTAGATGCGCACTGAGTGAAAGGGTTAGGGCCTAATTTTATAAGAATTAATTAACAAAATCACTCCACCATGTGGGTGTTTAACAGTAACAAACTTAGTTGTCCCTTCATTCTTTTATAATTCACTATGGATTGAAGTAGTTTAATTTTTAAAAAAATTAATTTGATCCTTGATATTTTTTGGCACCATTGAAATATTCTTTTGAGTCCAAATTAACATCCAATTACATGTTTTTTTTTAGGGAGGGAGTGTTGAATTGAAAAACAAAGGACTGAAGTGAAAAAACATGTAAATTAGGTGACAGATTTGTTTGAAAAGTTCATTTTAGTCCTCATCTTTTTTAGCTATTAGATAGTCGATCCCTCAAATTTCTAAAAATTTAATTTTGGTTCCAAACTTCAATTTTTTTCTTTTTTGAGTCTTTTTTGGTGGAGAAGAGAGAAAGACTCGTTGGATTCCGACTTAGAGAGAAAAATTAATCATTGACGACAATACCACCAAAATAGTTGATTTTGGTGTCAATGAGTTCTATTTCATAAGAGGAATTTGATCTAGATGTTTTTTTCCGTCTCCTTGCCTAATGAGGTAAATCTGATTGTGAGAATAATTTTAGCTTCAGGTTGATTTTTTAGCTGATTTTTGTTTTTTAACAGCCATGTATAGGTTTATCTAGGTATTTTATGGGTGTTTTTGGTAAAAAAAAAAAAATGGGTTGAAAAATGAGTTTTAAATAGAAAAAACTCAAATCTATGATTTTTCAGGGGCCACTGGTCACTGAAATCTGTAGAAAGAAATAGGCTTCTTTTAGGAGTGTTAGGACTTGAAAGTAAATAAAAATAGACATTTAGGCAAAGGAAAACCATAAAAAATAAAACGAGGACCATATTGAGATTTTGGAAAACTTGGGGCAAAGGTGTAATAAATAAAAGAAATGATATTTAAATATGTCCATGGCTTCTCCAAGAAAATAAATATGGTTGACCACTTTGCTTAAAAAAAAGGGAGTCTTGTTGGATTTACTTGATTTTTCACCTTAAATCCATCCATTTAAACACTAATTAAGATATGGTAAAGGAACAAAAAGGAGTCTAAAATGATTTTAAACTAGTAATTGAATAATTCTTTAAGCTTTGAGGAAAACAAAGTGATAGGTTGGAAGAAGAGGAAGAGGAAGAAGTGAAAACTCATTTCCATTTGTTTTTTTTTTTCAACTTTCTAGTTTTTAAGTGGTAAGAAACCTTGTCTTATGCTTGGTTTAAATTTATGTTGTAGATTGATGAATTTGTGTGAAAAGCATTGTGAAAAGTTTAGTTTATATGAATTATTATCTTGATTTAAGATGTTGTGTTATAATCATATTTTTAGATGTGGGAAAAGAATGAGAAAAATAATTTATGATAAAGAATTAAAATGGAAACTTAGCCCTTCCAATGATGAGTATTTCGACCAAGTGAGAAAAAAGATGGGGAGTTGTTTGATTAAATTATGATGAACTATAAATAGAATTATGTTAGTTAGAACCAATATTAGGTAGGTGACAAAGAAATTGAAAGAAGAATTGAAGAATTTTCCTTCCCTTATTAAGTCAACAGTTTTAGCCAAAGTAAATGCAAAAAGAAGGGATATCAATTTAAATTTTGTATGACATTGTGTAGGAAATGTGTTGTTGTATTTGTTAAGATGGATTAATATGAACATGTAAAGAAAAATGAATGTATGAATTGGAAAAATTGAAGAGAAAAATCCACCCCTTACCATTTATAGAGTTTTTGGCCAAATCGTGAAGAAAAAAGGTTGGGATAAATTGATATAATTGTTATGTGATTTGTATAGAAATATGTTATTAAGAATGGTTAACATGAGGGTAATGCATGGATTTAAATAATTAAAAAGAAAACCTACCATTTGATATTTAATTAAGAGCTTCGACCTAAGACTAAAAAATGAAGGATAAAATTTTACTTCAATTGATGAATAAAGAGAGGACCCCTTAGTAGATATTATTTGTCATATGTTGACAACATCATATTAGTCCAGATAGGGTGAGTTATTTGGACGTAGAGATGATACAACATCTAGATAGGCTGGAGTATCACAGCCAAAGGGTTCAGGCTATCAAGGGCAAACGACTATGCCCCCACCAGTAGCATCTACAAAAGCTCATGTGCTCCATGTTAACCCTACTTTCTTAGCGTAAATTATTAGAGTAGTAGTTACTGGTATATCTAGTGTAGCAGTTCTATCGACCCTTATAACTCCTGCAACTCTACCACCAACAGACCACGTAGTTACTTTAGTCTGACTGGTTAGAAGTATGAGAGAGATGAGTTATGAGCTATATTTATAGAAAGATGATGCTGAGATTGCAGGTAGATGGATTCAAAAAGTGGAGAAGACATTAGCCTATATTAAGATATTGAAAGAACTTTAGGTGGGTTGTGTCACTCAATTACTTTTTAACATAGTGCAATCCTGATGGAAGACTATATTACTAAGGAGAGCTATTAATTAAGATGTTGTCTTGGAATAATTTTAAAATAGAGTTTAAGAATAAGTTCTACTCTAGATACCACCACAAGATGAAGCAACAAGAAATTTTGGCCCTAAAGTAGGGAGAGATACCAATGTTGAAGTATGAGGAAAGATTGCATGATCTCTCCATGTTTGCTCTATACTATATGCCTATTGAGCAATATTATATAGAAAGACTGCGGGATGGATTCATATAGAAGCTAAAACATAGGTTGGTAGCCTTACAGTTTAGGACAGGTAAAGAATTGATTAAGGTAACTCAAGCTCTAAAGGCGAGTATGGGTGAAGGTCAGCAGGACCAATCTAGGTTTGGAAAAAATAAAGATTCAATTTTTCCCTAGTAAACGACCCCTTATAAAGAAAGGCAAATAGAGCTAGTTCAATCAATTTAGGAAGAAATAAGAGAGTTTTAGATAGGAAAAAACATCAGCTGAGGCCTTCAAACATACATGTGGAGGGTTGACTGGGGGACAATTGAATCCAAAACCTAGTTCTGCTGAAGGGGTCTCGGAATAAAAGACTATTATTTATTCTTATTATGTCCGATATGAGTAGAGACATCTGAGTGATTGTTATATTTTTAGATAAGAGGGATACATGTGGTGAGATTGTTAATATCTAGATTGGTAATGTCATTTTTATGGAGAGCAGAGACATTTTAAGAAGGATTACCCTAAAAAAACCATTGATTATACTTAAGAATAAAGGTACTAGAGACGGAGTCAGTTGCAATTTATCATGATGGACAAATCTTTTCAGCCTATACGGTCAGGAACCAATTATAATAGGGAACGACCCAGGACTTAAGGGCATAGAACACAGGGGAGAGTGTTTTATATGACTTAGAAGGATGTTAAAGTTGCTTATAATATGGTGGCAGGTATGCTATGATTGAAATCTATATTTGTATATACATTAATTTATCCTAGTGCAACACATTCATATATAACAAGTAAATTTATGGGAAAACCTTGGGAAAAAACTTGCAAAGTAGAAAAAGGATTCACAATTGGTATCTCTTTATAGGAGTGTGCAAAAAAACCGGAAAACCGAATAAACCGAGAAAATCGAGAAAAAATTAACCTAAAAAACCGAACAAAAAAAAAACCGATTAAACCGATTAGAATAGTTAGAAAAAATCCCGGTTCGGTTCGGTTTCGGTTTCCAAAGTCTGAAACTGATTGAACCGAACCGAACCGAACCGGTTCAACCATTCCAGCATTTAAAAAAAAACCAAGTATAAATAGAAAAAACCCTAGACCTAAAGTGCAGTTGACGCCCCCCCCTCTCTTTTCTCTGCCTCTCATCATCTTCTCACACAGCCCCCCTTCCTTTTCTCCTTTTTTTCTCTCTTTTTCTCCCTGCCTCTCATCATCTTTTGATTCTTTTCACAGCCCCCCTCCCTTTTCCCTTTTTTCTCCATGCCTCTCATCTCCCCGTAGCCCCTCCTCCTTTTCTCTCTCTCTCTCATCTCTCATCTCATCTCTTTAAGTTCACCCTTGCATCAACAATACATTTACTCTAATCAAACTACATGGGCTGGACAGATAAAAAGAGAGACGACTTTTTGATGATTAAAATTCCAACTCCATTTCAAGTTCATCTCTGCAGTCTGCATCTTGTGGGTTTTTATTTTTTTTTTATTATTATTAAGTTATAATTTGCTTGTAATTTGTGGGTAGATCTGTGTTCTTGAACAACAGAAACCGAGATTTGCTTGTAATTTATGGGCACTGGACATCGAGATTTGCTTGTAGTTTGTGGGCACTGGGCAGATATGTTTTCGTGAACAACAGAAACTGAGATTTGCTTGTAGATTTGCTTGGAGTTTGTGGACACTGGGCACCAAGATTTTCTTTTTGGTTTTACCGGTTTTTTAACAACAAAAACCAAACCGAACCGAACCGAAACCAGTCGGTTTGAACCAGTTTCGGTTCGGTTTCGGTTTTAAAATTTTAAAATTAATAATGTTGGTTTGGTTCAATTTTTTTATATAAAAACCGAACCGAACCGAAAATGATCACCTCTATCTCTTTATATGAGAGTGTAAATATTGATCATGTATACAAAGAAGTAAGGTTTAACATTATTGGGTGTGAGATAAGAATAGGCTTTATACCACTGGAGCTACATGATTTTAGGTAATATTGATCATGAGTGTAATATTGGGTATGAACTAGTTAGGCATGTATAAAGCTTAAATGGATTATTTTACAAAAAACAATGACCCTTCAATAATCGAATGGTAGGAGAGTAACATTTAAAGGAGAGAAAAATGCCATACTTAATTATATAATTATAGCTATGATTGTTAGGAAGATGATGAGGTAAGGTTGTACTTAGATGATAGACTCGGAGAAGGATGATGTTGAGTTGTCAAATTAGCCTAATTAAAAGATTTTTCGAATGTATTTCCAAAGAAGTTACTAAGATTATCTCCAGAGAGGGAAGCAAAGGACTTTATTGATATACTTCCAAATATCTCTCATATTGCCCAATCACCATATAGGATGCGCCAGTAGAGATAGTTGAGTTGAGGACTCAACAATAGGAATTACTAGATAAATGGTTTATATGCCTAAGTAATTCATCATGGGAAGTTCTAATATTGTTTTTAAAGATGAAAGATGACACACTTAGACTCTGCGTTAACCATAGGCAATTGAATAGGGTGACAATAAAGAATAAATATTCACTTTCGATGATAGATGATTTGTTTGACTAGTTAAAGAGAGCAAGAATATTTTTAAAGATAGATTTAAAGTCAAGGTATTGAGAATCAAGGAAAGAGATATCCTAAAGACTACTTTCAGGACTCAATATGCACATTGTCTAAAAAAAATGATTATTGCCTTCAATACAAAATAATTACGTTGAAAGTAATTTTACCTGATTTTTAAGAAACTTTAATTGCAATGGATAAAAAAAAAATTGTGGCAAGGAAGACGAGCATGAATTTGCCAGGTTAATTGAATAATTTTAATGGCCTATAAAACAAAACCAATAAGAATTACAATTGATGAATATAGGCACCAAAGAGAATGAAAGATAGTTAAAGGTTAGTACCTTGGTTTGCCTAGATGCAAAGAGAAATATAAAAAGAATTATATGCATGTGTTGTATGGTCAGATGTGGATATGACAGGCTTGACACTAATATCATATTTTACACAACAAGTTATCTTTAGTTCTAAATTATATATATAGCAGTAAATCATAAGCTAAAAAATGAGATTGAATACTCTTTTCAAACTAAAAGAAGTGATGTGTAAGCAATGAAAATCTAGATTATTGGAAGTGGTTGAATATCCACAGTGGATATTGATGTATTATGGTGATTATAAAAAAAAAAAAAAGGTTAGAGTGTGCGTGGATTTTAAAGAATTAAATAAAACTAGTTCTAATTAATAACAAGTTTTCTTTACCCCATATTAATATACTTATAAATAATGCTGGCAAAAATTCCAAGTATTCTCGTATGCATGGATTTTTTCAAGGTATAATAAATGAGGAGGATAAAAAAAAGTACCACTTTCATCACAACTTGGTCGAAATTAAGATGGATTTCCGAGTCTTCGCTTGATTACCATTTAAGACAATTCAATATACCTTTATCTTTATTGTAATAACTAATTTTCCAAATTACAAGATGCATGACCACATTGCCGGTGACTCGTGATCTTGCCTTCATTTGAGGTCGAGATTTAAGAGGTTCATGCACGGGGGATGATGGGCCAGAAAACCCCACTCAAAGCCTGGACAAGTACTGCCATACCATGTGTACGGGTGTCATTGGTGGAAAGATGGAGCTGGCAGAGATGCTGAGCCACTAGATGCATGCCACCCACCTCAGCTTGCCAAAAGCCAGGCTAATTGATAGATAGCACTTCGTCGCATCATGGTTCATGCCTGTCTACACTTGACCATGATCTGGAATTGTCACTAGAGAGTTGAAACTGCGAGCCTAGTTGAATATATTTTTCCAAGTGATGGAAAGATAATAATACATCAATAATACACCAGACGCCGGATTTCAATGAAAGACAATGACCTTTGTTTCCTTGGGGCACTGAAGCTACTCTCTCTCTCTCGGGTCATCACTGAAGTTACTTAACGAATGAAGAGGTTGCTGGAGAGTTCCTCCATTTCATCTGGCTGAAAACTCAAAAACACTGTCATTTTTGTGATCGGACATCAATTAGAGTACTATTGTTTTGGACCGACAATATGTTCACTTGCACGATGAAGAGGTTTCACGTTCAAATATATCCTTAAAAGATGGAGTCTTAATTTCAAGGATATATTTGAAGAACTTCCTTTTTTGTATAAGGTCCATTAGGGACATTCGATAAAAAAGAAGAAGAAGAAGAAGAAAAGATGGCTTGCATCCCATGCTTAGAGTCGTTTGGTTCAAGCTTGAAAGTGACACAATTACACATACTGAGAACATCTTTGGTTATAAGAATGTTGCCTGGGCTTCATAAGAAGTGCCACGAACACTTTTTAAATACTATATAGATACTGAATATTTCAAAGTCAATGAAGCCTTCAAATTAGATAATTGAATGGCTTGCTGTTTTCATCTACTGATACTCCATAAAACCAAACATTTGTCTTAAGACCTTCTACCTACGATCAACTAGCAGAAACATGTACTAAGAAGTGCCCTGGTTCCCATTTTGACAGCATAGGTTTTCTCAGGCAATGGAGAGAAGATTTCTTTGGTGCCTGTCACATGTTATTGCTTGGAAAAGTTACAAGAAATAAATAAATCATGATTTGCATGTTTGCTAAGGACAAAACTCATCACAAGAATCCATAAATAACTAAAAACAATAGCTGTATTGTGTGTCTCGTATCATGTTAGCGTGTATTAGGTCAGTCATAGGAGTATTACGTACGTTGTTTATCTAGACACTAACTGTGCCCAGAGTCGGAATAAGTTTAGACGGATAGAAACAATATTACTCTGTGAACACATAAAAGTCTTAATGGGAATGACTGGGTCGGGTGGTAGAAGCCTTTCTGGTATAAAATGCTATTGCGGATGGTGGAATGTGATCAGGATTTTCATTTAATGAGACACACAGTGAATGGGGCCAAAGAATAAGTTAGGGTTCTAGAGATATTTTCTAAAAGATACCTACTAAATCCAAGATAATGCACCAATCTAATTAATCATGTCTTGAATTGCCCTTGTATGAATCTTTGAGATCATACTTTTTAAGAGAAAGAGAAGGAAAGCAGCTTCTACTTTTTCCACAGCTCTGCTACAGAACAAAGGAGCAAATGTCAGATATGGCACACTCAGTTTTCTACGTCCTGACTGCTACTTGCTCCATGCTTTCGAATAAAAGAAAGGAAAGAAAAGCAGCTTCTACTCGCTACAGAACAAAGGAGAAAAAGTCAGATTGAGCACACTCAGTTTTCTACTGCTACTTGCTTCATACTTTCCAGTGAAAGAGAGTCCGATGATCCATCAGAACCCCAGTGGCTTCGGGGGGTTCTGTGCAAAAGGCATGAACAGCATTCGGTTAAAGGCTTTTGAGACCTAGCCCAGTACACTGTTGGGCTTGTTTATTTCAGGTCTACGGCAAGACTTGGACAGAATGGTTGGTCAAATATGGCGTGCGACTACATGATCTTCACCTTTTCTCTCCTTCGCAGTTTTACCTTCTCCTTCCCGTGTCGTTTCTTCCACTTCCACTTGATAACATTTCCTTTTCAAGAGATGTCTTTTCTCCTTGTTATTCAAAGGGCTTTTATTGTGATCCATTCATGGGGTCTGTGAGCGGAAAGAAAAAGGAGAGAGAGAGAGAGAGACTTTACATAAAGACAAATTAAGAATGTCAAACCCTATTTGAAACTTTTTTTTTTTTGTCATAAACCTTCTACAGAGGACTAAAGTAATTGGATATGAATCAATTAGTCAATAATTTGTGGAAGAAGACTCAATAATTCGATCATACTTGATAGTCTACGCATTGGAATTTTGTGCAAGATGGTGGACTTCGGAAACGCAGCTGACGCTGCGTTTCATAAATTTAATTTTTTATATTTTTAAATCAATTTAATATAATAAAAAATAAAATAATATTCTAATATATTTTCAAATAAAAAATAATATTAAAAATAACGCAATATTTTCCTTCATCGGCGGTGAATTAAACACAACAACATACTTGGTATTAAAGAGAATTGAGTTTTATGTTACGAAACCATTAAAAATTAAGTTTAAAACGCAGCTTTTGTAGAATAATTTTTACATATTTTTTTAATTGAGTTCTATAAATATTTTTTATTTGTCTCCTTTTTATTGTTTGTAAAAAAGCTAAAATATTTTATCCAAATATTTTATATATATTTTTTATTATACATAAATTCCAACCATAATTTTTTCCAAACACATATCAAAATTAAGCTAAATACAACTAAAACTACTTATTATTTTTTTCTTTTTCAGATTATAACCACAAAATTACCTCAAAACATCACACCGTATAAGGGTTCTGGCTTTAAATTCTAGGAGACAGTTGTGAGTCCCAGTACAGCGAGGTTGATAAACAGCACCGAACCACGGAGATTTTCTGCTTCCTATCCATGTGCTTTGTGCTGACGTGCCACACACATATTAATGACGTTAAGTCATGGATTTCTTATCCTAACTGTATTAATGATTATATATTGAGAAATAATTCAAATTTACGTTACTCATTATTACTTTTTATAAATCGAACGAAAATTTAGTATGGAATTGTTTGGATTTTAAATATCAAAAGTTTTAATCACTACAAGATTTAACAGTTTTACCAACAGAATTTTTCCGTCGGCGTAAGACACATATTCCGTCGATAATTAATTTACCGACGAAATCACCAATAGAAATGCTCCGTCGGTGAATCTTTCATCGGTAATTTTTTATCTGTCGGTAAATCTGTTGGTAATAAAAAAATAGAATTACCCGCTTCATTACATCGGTATATCTCTCGGTAATAATATTTTTTTATTACAAACGGATTTACCGAGGGATATACCGACAGAAATTCCATCGGTAATTTCGTCGGTAATTATTTAAAAACATTTTAAAAAAATTCATTTTATAAAATTATAAAATAATTAAATTAACATAAATCAACACTGTATAATATATATTCAAAATGCTTGGAAAAAAAATAAGAAAATCAACTCAAACAAATTTACAACAAATAAATTCAACTAAAAAAATTCATATGAAAAAAATGAAGTTGCAATTGCTAAAAAATTAAAAATCCTATAAATAAATCAACTAAAAATTGGTCTCATATGAAAAAAAAAATCTCACAACAACATTTATACAATTATTAAGAACAAAAACAATTAAAAATAAAATAAAAAACAAATATAGTGAAAAAAATCATGAAAAAAAAAAGAAGAAAAAAATCTTACCTTAATGTAGTTATAAGTGAAGCTAAGGAGAGAGAAAAAATTTCGTAAAGCATATTAATTAAAAAAAAAACTAAGAGGATAAAAGAAGAAAGAAAAAGAAGACATACTCGAGCATGGAGAAAAAGAGAAGGAGATGAGGAGAGAAAAGAAGAGAAAGAAATAAATATTGATGTTTTTTACATATAGTGAAGAAGAAGAAAAAGAAGTAGAAGAAGAATAATAATAATAAGAAACGAGTATATCTCTTGTGAAATAAGGGCATTCAAGCTTTTTATTGGGGCGCGTTAGCGACGGATTTACCGACGGATAATTGAATATTAATATTTTTTAATTATTCCGTCGGTAATTCCATCGGTAATATTTAATTTAAATTTTTAATTTCATAAAAAGTTTTTAGAAACCGCCAATAATTACCGACGATTTTTCAATCCGTCTGTAATATTTAAATGAAAATTTTAAATTAATTGAATTTTTTCAGAAAACCGCCAAATGACACCGACGACTTTTCAATTCGTCGGTGATTTTGTCCGTAAAGAACAACAATTAACAGTGCAATTGGAAGGTGAACTGTTCTGGAGCTCTCTGGAAAATACCAACAAAAACTTCCGTCGGTGATTCCCTTTATAATTGACATGATGAACAATGTTCACAGTTTACCAACGGATTTTACTGATGGAATAAATTTCGTCGGTAAAAATGACATGTCATCATTTTTTTAAAAAAAAAATTTCCCACGATAATTCCCTCAGTATATACCGAGGGAATATTTCCGTCGGTAAAATCCCTCGGAAATTCCGTCAGTAAAATCCCTCGGAAATTTACCGACGGAAATATTCTCTCGGTATTTCCATTTGTATTTATCGATTTTCTGGTAGTAAATGCAATAAACACTCAAGATTATTAATTTATAAATAATTCAGAAATTATATTAGAAATACTATGAAATGTTTGAATGTATAATACGCATGTAAAGCATATAAAAAATATTCTAAAATAATTTAATTTGGTCACACGACTTTCCCTTTTCTTGTTATGAAATATTAGTTTAATTACTTAATATTATTTACTTTTCATGTTTTTTCCTACATACTGATGATCAAATATTAAAGATAGAATAAACTCCGTCGGTAATTTCGTTGGTAAAAATAACACGTCATTATTTTTATTTTTTTTTCCCACGATAATTTCCTCGGTATATACCGAGAGAATATTTCCGTCGGTAAAATCCCTCAGAAATTTACCGACGAAAATATTCTCTCGGTATTTCCGTTTGTATTTATCGATTTTCTGGTAATAAATGTAATAAACACTCAAGATTATTAATTTATAAATAATTCAGAAAATATATTAGAAATACTATGAAATGTTTGAATGTATAATACGCATGTAAAGCATATAAAAAAATATTCTAAAATAATTTAATTTGGTCACACGACTTTCCCTTTTCTTGTTATGAAATATTAGTTTAATTACTTAATATTATTTACTTTTCATGTTTTTTCCTACATACTGATGATCAAATATTAAAGATAGATTAATTAGCTAATACAAATATAACCTATCTTGATATCATGCAACAAATGGCTATGAAACAAAGATGAATGGATTCTAGCTTTTAATGTTAATAACCTTAAATATTTTAATAGATAGATTAAGCTAAATGTTTTAAGATTAGATATTTTATTTAAAAACTAAATAAATTGCTTAAAAATGAATTCTTTCTCTAAAACACAAACAAATATCATAAAAAAGAAACAATAATCAAGACATTACATTGTTTTCATAAGTAAATAGAACTACTAAATCATTTACATAAGATCCATACAAGTTGGGAACTAATGTAATTAATATAAAATAATTAATTAATTTAATTTTTAAATAAAATAAGCAGCCTTTAATCTAAAAAAATTTAAGCTAATATAACTTTAACGTGATTTTATTAAAATTACGTTCACTTATTTTAAAAATTATTTTTAAATACTTTTTTGATACTTTACTTTAAAGTAAAGCAGTGAAAGCAATAAAAGTAGTGTGATTTGGGTACAAACAAACTTCTTATCCAAGCCCATTCATGCTCGCTCCAGTATAGTATTCCTAGTGCATTTCATTCGCTAATCAGATCCCAGTACAAAAATTTGAATAAAAGCTATGATGATTTAGTAACCAATCTCTCTTGATTCGTTGACAAGTCTATATAATCTAGCTAGTGGGTACCTTCAAAGTCTTCCCTGAATTCTTGATCTAAAAGGGCATTCTGAGATTACGTTTGCAGAAACCGGACAAATTGTGGAGAACTGTCTGGCAGGGGGCGATGATAGGACAAAAACATAAACGTTAAGATTAGATTCAAACAATCAGATTAGCGAAAATGCGTCATTAAATAGGAACAAGATGTAGAAAGCATGTGGGAATATGCTCTGGAAACATTAGTTACGTAAAAGGAAATAGTTTTCATTTTGAGATAAAAGGTTACGAGTAAGAACTGAAGCGCTGTAAAAAGGAGGGCTCTTCAAGGGAGGGAAGATGAGGTCGTGTTGTGTGCAAGCAGCATAAGAAGAAAGATGAACTAGGAAAAAGCCTGGGAGGAGCAGCCGATAGTAATGCGATGAATGCAGCAGGAGGGATTCTTTCTAGCCTCACTTTCTCCCTCTAAAAATAACCCACTCTTTGCTTGGGCATCAGTTGTACTAACACAATCTCCCTTCACCAAAATTACAAACCCAAAGTCCACGGCACCAAGTTTTATATGAGAAGACTTGTTGAGAAAAAGGGACTGGGATTCTCCATTGTTCAGGTGCGTTAAAATGAGACAGTACACAGGTACTGAGAATGATAAAACGTAAAATAATTAGGACGGAGCAAACAAGAGAAACAATGAAAAGGAAGTTTATGAAGGATGAGATCTGAATCAAAATGTAAACAACCAATAATAATTTGCTTAAACAGGATTATCAGATGATAAAATACTGTTGCGAAGAAAGATTATCTTAATAGACACTCATAATATCAGGAGTTCTGACCTTCAAATATTTGCTTTGGTTGAGATCATCAACTTTATTAGCCATTAATGGGGAGGGTTTTACAAACTATTTCTTCATTTATATAGATAGAAGCACACTTAAAGTTGACATGGCTGAGTCCTCCTGCGTGTTTAAAGATTCTACCTTTTTATGTTTTTGTAACATTTGACACCTTCAATGCTCTTCCCGGAGGTTAGGTCTGGTGCAGAAGCCCACCTATAGGATCAATTGGACTATATATTTCACTTTATGTGAAAACCATTAGCACTCAGTGACTTCAATTTCATTAGTAAGTTTACACGAAGGTGTCCTAGAAACAACCATTTTCCCACATTTGTTACAGTTTTTGTTTTTGAACTCCATTCAATCCGAGCCATGTATATTATTGACACTTGATGCAAATAAAGACATGTTTGGGCGATGGTGAGGTGTGTTTGCCAGCTAGTGGGCATCAGACAGGTGTAGTAATGGAAATAATATGAAGTGGAGAAAGGGTAGAATGAGGAGTGTGTGCGACTGTATATGATGTAAAATTAATTATACAAATAATTGAATATAAAATATGAAAAATGAAATTTTAAAATAAAAGTTATTATCGTGATGCTTTTATAATTTATCTTTTCCTAAATTCCTCATTTAAACTTGTCTACTTTTTAACTTTTAAGATCAACTAAATACTAACTTGGATCCCTGTCTGTGAGTTACTAGCAGCTTCGAGGGTTAATGACAACATAACTCTTAGGGATAACTATTTTCATCGGTATATACGTCTTTATGTAGGCTATTTAAAAATCGATGATAACGGTAATAATTTAAAGTGTTTTTTTAGAAATATATCTAAATAATAATTCAAAAATATTAATTAAAAAAAATAAAAGCTTTTTAGAAATGCAGGTTGAATCATATTCCGCTGGTCGGGCGGGCGGGCATGCACAGCCAGCTCTTTGTTACTCAGTATTTTTGCTGAACCTTGGAGAACTTGAAAATCCGGCACTTCCCCCACCGTTCAATTTGGCCTCGTTCTCATATTTGTTAAGGAGCTTTTGACATTAGAGGAGGGGGTAATAAATCGAGTGGCTAGGACACATGAAATAACAACGTGTTGGAATGAGATGAAATAGAAACCCATGTTAAATGATATTAAATTAGCCCCGTGCCTCCCTCTCCCTATTCGTGTATGTTTCTTTCAAATCGCAGAGTTCTATTTATGTCCCCAGGAACCATCAATTATCAGATTCGTAGCTTGAGTTGAAAGAAAAACAAACGCTAGTGTAAAACTGAACTTACAAAATGAGGTCACAATATTTAACACCAAGTTTCATGGTAGAGAAGAACTTAGACCTCCTACTCATGCCACGATCTTGCAAGCAACTTTCAAGCATTTACAGAACCAGACAAATGCTACTGCCAACACTTCTACTATATTACAAGAAGTTCAAACAATTGACACAAGAGTTTTGCTCAGTCAAGAAACAGAGAACCAGGTTCATTTTATCGAGCACATAGTCAGTCTTCCACTCAAACTCAATCTCTTCTTTTCTTCTTCTTCTCCTTCTCAGTTGAATTCTTTAACTGCACAACAGACAGATAATTTATCAGCGGATGGAATATGATAACAGAAAGAGAAAAGAAAAGAAAAGGCATTGATGACAGTAATCCATTTCTTTGGGCATTTCAGTTCAGCTTACCATGATTATAAGAATTCGGACAAACACAGCAACAAAGTCAGTGAAAAGCTTCAGGGCATGCTTCACATAGTCCCGATCACCAAGGTGAGCTTTCTCAATGATATCCTGGGTGTCAACCACCACATAGCCCACAAACACCAGAAGCCCAAAATACAGCTGTGAAAACCATCAAGACAAAAATAACAATCTGTTAGAATCAGATAAACAAAAGCACTTACACATACAACTCAGAAAAAGATCCATGAAAAATTTCACAGCTAGTGAGTCCCTACCTCAAATTTAAAGAGGGCTGCAGATCCCCCAAAGATGGAGGATGCAAAGTGCACCCATAGAAGGATAGACAGGCCAGAGGAAAGCAAGCCACCCAAGTAAAGATATTCTCTACGCCTAGCCAACATAGCTGCAGCTGAGAAACATCCAAATGCCACCGCTGTTCCCACAAATGCCGTAATCAGAACACTGACATGACAAGAAAAGCATCCACAGATAATGTTATAATGGGCTATATAGGCATAATTTTCCTAGCAACAAGAAACGTATCAAATGGGTATATGATGCAGGCAATGGGGCTTCAAATGGAAGGACATCATTCCAAGGACAGTATGTTTCCCAGTACCGCCAGATTCACCTAAACCAACTCATATAGTGAGTGAACAGACAACAGCCATTGAATGAGAACAATACCATTTTAAAAATCTCTATTCACAGAATGTCCAAAAATAAGCACAATACCATCCATTTTAGACCCAAAATCCACAACTTCCTTGTTTAACATCTATATGTATACATGAAGAAAATTGGCAAAGTGATATGTACCTTGGATCAATCTGAATGGCCAAATCAATCAGAGGACCGATGGATGCCCCTTCAAAGAGTGCAGCTGCCATCAAGAGAGCAAGCCTCTTTCGCTGCTCATTTTAAAAATAAAAAGAAATGAACCTAGTGAATAACAGAAACATGAATATAGACTACATCAAAAGCGAAAAGACTAGAATACCTCTTCATAAGGAGATATGGAAAGTAGCCAAGTCATGCATCCAAAGCATGCAAAAGTTGTTAATAGACCACCAATGTTCCACAGAATATGGAGGTATGCCCCAGCGGCCGATGCAACCAGTGCACAACATAAAGTCAGATAAACCTGCAAATTTCACAAGTTTTGATCCTAATCAAGAGTCTCATAAGAATCCAGAAAGCCTATTCCTTCCATATAAGTTTTTCGTTGAGTATTTACAAATGATAATCAGGAGAAAAAAATCCCTCAAATCTCCAAGAAAACAACCTCGACTGGATAATTAAAAAAGACCCAAGAATCCATACACCTGAAGCAAATTTGTCCTCGATTTTGATATCAAGAAATGGAAAATAAGATGTTGTTGGAAACCAAATAATTACCTGCTTGAGATGAGTCTGGACTACAGGCGAGATCTGACGGAAGTTCTTGAGAGAGTCGTAGCTCCAACGATTCCTTGAAGACGATTCAGAGTCAAAGAAGGAAGCGAACGATTCCATTGTTTAGAGAGAAGGAAATCTTTCGACAAAATGCTGAGGACAGACAGAACCAAATCCCTAATTTTGATGTCTATTTGGGGATTTGACCCTTTTATATATTGTCCGGTTGTAGTTTGTTGCCTGGAAATTTCTAGATGGTTCGAGTTACGATACTGCCCCTTAGTTTGATGTACTGAAGTTACAATTCTATCCCTCTTGTGATCGACTTTACCCGAACGCGTTTACCTGCTGAGAGCTTTAAATATTCATGAATTCTTCCCATTATTATATTTTGTTTTGTTTTTTGAAATATTAAAGTTTTTTTATTAGCAATAATGTAATATTGACTATCGTTTATGTTTGGTAGTTATACTGTGCCCACACTATGCATTTATGTTATTTTATGTTTGTTTGTATTATAATAACTTTTTTCTTGATATGATGATATTATTTTATTTAAATTCTATGAAAAATAACATTATATCAACTATGGTTGAGCACATCTTGGGGAGCTTTATTTGGGATTGATATAGAATAAAATATCCTCTATGAGGTTATATTGACCCCGTGGAGGTTCAATTATAATAATGGGGTAATGTATCCTAACACACAAAAGAAATTTAAACAAACATTTAAATACATTGATATAAAACATATTTATAAATAAAGATAAAATAATATGTATATGATAGATATATTATTATTATTTTATATAAAATCAAGTGTTGTCATCTTGGAAGTGATTTTGTTATTAGAATAATGGTTTATGTATGATAAAAAAATGAATTAAAAAGATATTGCTCAATTTTTTTTCTTTGTTGGTATGGTTATAATGTCAACATTTCCAGGGTCTTGGACGGAAGTTTCGATGCCTTGAACATGAGATGAGCAGCCGCGTAATAATGGCATGTCTAGTATGAACGTTCCCCTAGCAGAAAGGTCAAGCAGTTTGGCCATTTTATGCCCACGTCTATGCACCTTGCAGTTTGAAGAAGGATCTGGATGTTTTAGAGTTCGTGGACCTAAACCGATTGAAAACTAGAATCTAGTCAGTTCCTTATGCGCTTCCTTCTTTCCAGTTTCTACTCGAAGCAGAGGGGAGAAAGAAAAAAAAACATGGATACATAATATCCTCTGCCTTTAGTTTTATTATTTATTTTGATTAGTTTGGTATTGGATACTTTCAGTTGATGCTTAATTTGAAAAAATTTAATAAAATTAAATTGAATTAAAACAATTGAAGCACGGGGATTGGATTTGAATGCCAGACAAGTGTTAAGCCTTTTTTTCTTGCAAATATTAGGGGCTAAATTGAACGATCTTGAAAAAATTCAGTTTTTTTTTCTTTTATTGGTCTTAATATTTTTTAATTTGATCATTTCATATCAAGGTTTTTTTTTTATTGAACTTGATAGTTATTTCTTGTTTTCTAGATATAGAGATCTCATAACCTCGAGGAGAAATTCATACAAACTCACTATCTATGATATGAGATTAAAATAAACTCATAAAAAAACAAATATAATAAATAATAAAGCTCAAGGTCTAATAATTCAAAATCAAATGATGAAATTAAAAAAAAATCAATTTTTAATAAAGAACCTGAAAAAAAAGAGAACTTAAACCAAGTTAATATTTTAAATCAGTGACCTAGATCATGAAACCATGATTACTTTATAGAAAGGTAAACATGTAAAAATCATGAAATAAAATTTCAATCATAATTTTTTTTTTAAAAAAATAAATAGCATTTAAAACATTAAGAACCAAATCCGATATAAAAACTAAATGAAAGAAAATAATTAGAGACTAAATAAAAAAATCAAGAAAAGAATAAGAAAATAACAATAAAAAGAACGAGGGCTAAAATTGAATAAAAAAGTTAAACAAAATAAAATAATTAAGAAAAGGATAAAAATAAAAAAAATAAGGACCAAAATTGGATAAAAATTAAATAAAATAAAATGTTCAGGGTAAAAATAAAAAAAATTCAAGAAAATGATAGGAAAATATCAATAAAAAAAATAAAGACCAAAATTGGATAAAAAAATAAAGTGAAATAAAATGATAAGGAATAAAATTGAAAAATAAATTTATAAAAACGTAAAATATAAAAAAATAAGCAATAAAAAAAATAAAGATTAAATTTGATAAAAATAAATAATTTTTAAAAAACATTAAAAACAAAACAAATAACAATAAAAAAATAAAGAATCAAAATTAATAGAAATAGAAACTAGAGGAAATAATTAATTTTGAAAAAGATTGGCGTGAATTTTTAGGCTACAGAGAGAAAAGAAATAAAAAAAACCATAACTTCGTGCATATGTGCCCCATCAATACAAAGAGAACAACATGCAACTCCTAACATCGTTGTATATGGCTACTTTTGGTGACTAGATAGTCCCACAAGCACCGCTCGAAGGGCACAAGCACTGTCATGCAATGACACATGTGTGCGCATCAGTAATTTTTTTTTACAATATTTAATCTTTTAAAATTATCAAATAGCCCTTACATCAGTCCAAAAATAAATGTAATGAAAAGACACGCATGCTTTTGAAATCATGTGTGTATATTTTTTATTTTGAGGGCAATTCCGTAACTTTATTATTCAAAAAAATACATAAAATCTTCCATGTGCAAGTTTAATGTTTTTTTTTCTTTTAAAGATGTCTCCGTAATTTTGCTATACAAATAATAGTAAAAAGATAAGGAAAAAAAAACCTTTTGAACCAAAATTATACAATTTTTTGCCTTAAAGGGAAGCAAACTCATTTCACCGTGCAGAAGAAATATATGGGAACTAATTTATTTCCAATCAATTTTGTAATGTCTAGTGCATCAGGATAATTTCACTCTTAATTACAAGCTTTTTCAGTTTTGATGAAAAAAACAAAAATATTATTATACTATTCTAATGAACAATATAATGTATTTAGAGTTACAGTAAAACATTAATGACTTTTAAAAAATTTAATAACCCGATGAGCTTGATTAAGTTTAATAATAATTTCAAAAAAAATACCTGCGGCAACAACATGCAGGCTACTGACTAGGTTACAGACTAAACTAGATGATTTAATAGATAGCATTAACATTAACTATTAACAAATAACAAAAGAAAAGAGAGAATGGAAAAATATTTTATCATTTTTGCTTGCTCTCCTCACTCTGTATGGCCTTTTTTTCTCCCTTTTTTGGTCCCTTAAAATTATCAGTTTTTGTAGTTTGGTTATTAAATTTTTTCCTTTTCATCTTTGAAGATATGTTTATAGGCTTCTTATGTTTTAGGATTTATTTTGCTCTGCATGCTCTTACATGTGCGTTAAAAAGAAGATTATTTACATAAAATTAAAGATTGCAATTCAAAATACAGCTATAGGGTTCAACTAAAAAAAAAAAATAACTTGGACAAAAAAAAATATATATGAGGTGTTTCATACAAAGTACAATTGACAATGATCATATCTACCCACATAAACACGATACATACAATTTTTGTTTCTTTTTACGTGAATCAAATCGATTAACCAACTATATTTAGGGTTCCTATGATCTGGTTTGTAGTTGATTGCTATCACTATTATAATAAAAGCACAAATTTTGTGAGAAGTAATATTTCTGAAACTGTGACATAGAAACCATCAAGGCTCAAGCTCTTTTAAGCGGCTTAGCTGGAAAAAGAAATCAAGGACGCCCTTGCCGGGAAAAAAAAACAGCAGCAGAAAACAATTGAAAAGAAGAACACTGGAAAACAATCTTAGTTCCAGTGTTTCAGAAGAGAACTGGCATTGATTCACCTGGAACAAGATTGTAGTTGAAAAGGTATCTTGCACATTTCACAGTAAAGCTAAGGTTACACGTACCAGTGTTATCAAGCAGCCATAGTTTCTGCTCTGAAAATAAAGCACATTTGTACAATTATATATTCATTCTTGTAATCAATTTAGTTGCAACACACCTAAGAAATTCTATAATGAGCAAAAAGGACAGCAAGGACTGGCTTACAGGGGTAATAAATTCACTGATTTACAGCGGTAAAATATGCAAATATCCTATCAAAGAGCTATGGATAGAGGGTTAACCTAAATCAGATTAAGTTAAAAAGACATACCATCCATAATCTGATCAGGGTTGCCTTTGATAAATTTTGATAGGTCTGGCAATGCTTTGTCCATGTGAAGGAATATTATTAGTTCGAGAATCCAAGCTGAGTCCCTGCCTGAGCAGCTTCTGCTTTCGAAGGCTCTCGTGGCATGGAGCAAAGAACTCATGCTTTAGAGCATCCTCTGCACTAATCCTCAATCTCGGGTTCACCGTCAAGCATTTGTCCACCAGGTCAATAAGTGAGCTTGGCACTGCATCCAGGAAATCTTGTCTTTTTGAGTTCAGCTTGCACCACTCCCATAGTGTCGTGGGTGGCAAAGATTGCATGTTATACAGGTCCTGGGAAAGAAACAATGAGCTCTTGAACATGAATTAATTTTCTTTTCATAATTTACGGAAGATCAAAACAAGAAATGGGAATACCACTGGGAATGAGGATTCCCGGTCATGAAGCTTTGAAA
The DNA here is from genome assembly GCF_000002775.5 of Populus trichocarpa. Lineage (NCBI taxonomy): Eukaryota > Viridiplantae > Streptophyta > Magnoliopsida > Malpighiales > Salicaceae > Populus > Populus trichocarpa. The sequence goes on along the minus strand of NC_037287.2, from coordinate 10,934,634 downwards.
TTTCCCATAGATCTTCGCTGCCTCTTAACTTTGCTATATCCTTTATATTCCTGATAACGACAGTGATATGGTTAACAAAAGAAAATGAAACGAAGTGCACAAAAACTCTAATGAAAGTTTTCACAAAAAAGTTCTTACTGTTCAGGATCACCATAAAAGGGCGTTTTTCCTATTATCAGGTATAATATGGTGACCCCAGCAGACCAAATATCAACCTTGGGGCCTTGGTAGAGAGATCTGAACAAGACCTGCGTGAACCGCAAACTCCACTTTATCATTTTGACAACCATAAAAAAAAATCAGGTGCTCTTATTGAGAAGTGAGATGTTTTTATCATTAAATCTTGACACTTTACTTTCCTTTGGAAGTGGAACCTGGAGAACACATTCTTTACACGACACTGACCATACTCTATCCTACCACATTCTAACTAAGACCATGTTAGGCCTTATTTATAACATGAGCTCGAAGCATAGATACAAAAAATATTGGCATTACTCATCAGATTATACTGTGAACAAATGAAGCTGTTAGTGATTATGCTCAAAACTTAATAGCCAGTGCACATTGTAATTATCTACCAAGAATCTTTTAGTAGAATTCTATCAATTCTATATAAAAAAACATGCAGTCTCGGCATCTCAGTTGATACTCACCTCTGGAGCCCGAAAACCTTTAGTTCCAACACAAGGGCCTTCTTTCTTGTTCTTCCCATCCCCTAATGACAAACAACCTCATCACTGAAACAGAGACAAACAAACCACATTCTCGAAGGCACACACTATATGAAACTCACCTTTGTTCTTAACTAAGCCAATGCCAGCAACTGTGATGTCAGTCGAGTGCAGAGGCATTGGAGTAAGATAGATATGTCTTCCATCTATTTTTCCAGGAGGTGCAGCAATCCTCTTCCTCATAGAAGCCGGAACACTAGATGCTTCATGATTTGGACTCTGCATTGCTTCATGCAACAAGCTGATAAGCTCCTTTCTACCTTGGCATGGCAGAGGCTCTTTCAGCCTTTCTGCTGAAGGAGTCCTAGCACTTGTTGCATCCTTGACTGAGGTTACGCCAGAGCCATCTGCTCCCTGACTTTTCATACTACTATCAGGCTTCCTTTTTACATTCTTGGCCTCCAAAGTTGAGTTCCAGCCTTTAATCGCCCCCACATCAACTGCGTCCAAGAATTTAGTGCCTGGGAACCTCCTACTTTTAGATGGAGGAATATATTTGGCATTGGAAACTGCAACATTATTGAAGCTTATGTCATTTTCCGCCTTTGATTTGTCTGCAAAAAAAACAATAAATAAAAATAAAAAGAAGCTTCATCAATTCAGATTTTCAAACATTTGATCCTAAGCTTCATCAAACCTATGTCCAGAGAATCTGCAATGGAGCACGTATAAGCTAAGTTTCTCCTGGGTCTAAAAGCCTGAAAACTAGAAGGCTTAGCAAAAAATGCTCAAAAGATAAAAGGTCAAGGGAAAAACATACTTTTCAGGCTTTTTAGTAGCGAACAAGCCCACATATAAAAGTTGATTATTTCATTTTGCAAGTTCACTAACTGATTTCGCCTATCAATAAAATCTTCAGCTGGATACTGAATACTTCATGCTCTTAACTAAATCCATGTTAATGTCATGTTTAAATATAAAATCTCATATAAGAGAGAAAAAGCTCACTGATTGCTCCAAGCTTTTGATGCAGATCCTGTCAAAACACAATAAAGACCAAGATAAGTTTTCCTAACTTTTTCAGAGCAATGAAGATGTGAAACAGATTTGACACATAAATAGTCATGTAGATGTACCAAAAAATATCACTAACCAGGGCAAGATTGAAATCGATCAGATAACCTTTACTGGCCTTGCAAGAGAAAAGGAAGTTGCCAGGTTTTACATCCCTATGGACCACTCCCTGCTAACAAGAAAGGAACCAGTGAGTTGTTTTTTGTGTATAACTTCAAATCATAATAGATGTGTTTGCGAAACTTCTCACCTGCTTATGAAGAGTTGCAAGGGCTCTGAACATGCAATACCCATACCAACGGAGCTGAAAAACATCTATTTCCTTCTTCAACACCTAAAAGTTAGAGCAAAACCAAGATCAATTAATTGATTAAACAAAGGCGTATCCATTGAAGCATATGTTAATCACCTCCGGTCTGTCATGGTCAACATATGCCAAAACTAAGCAGTCAGAATTTTGGTTCTTGAGACAGCCTTCATATTTTATTACAAAATTTTTGCCCCTGAATTGGAAGAATAAACTTGCAGGTTAAAGAACATAAGACTCAAAATGCAACCGTATATCTTTTATGTGAAACTAACTTCCCTAAATGTTTACCCAAAGCGCTCCAGCATCTTTAGTTCGTTGATAACATGGTGTCTGTGAGCATTCTCGTGAGGGCCTGCAGAGCCAGAAAAAAAGGGACTGGATATCAGTAAATGTTTTTGGATTATCCCTGCAACATATAAATTAGGCTGAATGGTATGGCTTGCCATTTCCCATTTATTAGAAAAGCAGGTTAAAATTGAATGCATTAAGTAGTATTTCTAACGTATTTACTTCACTTGTTTACAACTATATGATAAATGTAGCTGTTAACTCCTTGGAGTATTGCATGCTTTAAATTCCACATTAACTTGGATAGAACAATATGGTTGCTGACTAAAATTTAATTTATAAAAGGCAAGATGCCAAAATGCTCTTGAATAGAAGAAAACAGAAAAACAATTTACAGTACGACAAATGCATACTCCACGCTGTAAAGGAGCATATAGATTTCCAAATTTCCATTCCCCAATCAACTCCATTCAGTGGGGTGATAACTTGACATTTCAAACTATTTCAAGGAAAATAAGAGCATATGAACTTTGTACTCAGAAGCACTGCTTTCAACATCCACAATGATTCACTTTATTATGATAGTAGATAACAAGGAGCCTTGTAACCTGGGTTGCAACCGTGATCCACACAGGAGAAATCCTATTATTATCATTAATCTATGATCATCGGTGCAGGTTTCGTGGAGTTCAAAACAGAGTTCACAAATTTTTCCAATTGCTACAATTCACCAGTACGAAAATAAACAAAAAGTTAAATTACATCATCTGAGATTTGCATTGACTCCTTTTCTAATCTACTGGACCATTTTCATGTCAGAAATTGTAATTCTGATAACAAATGCCAGACAAATAAACATTCTCAATTTCTCTCATCCTCAAAATAAAGGATTCTGGCAATCAAATGATATTCAAATACTTCTTGATGGAGATTAATAAATGGACGGTATAATTTATAGATAGTAATCGCTACAAATTGTAGAAGATTAGCCTTAATCTGATTCTGCATTTGAATTTTTCTTACATACATTTGATGGCAACTGTGGTCCCGTCATGTTTCCTCGTTGCCCTGTAAACAGTGCCATAACCACCTGCAAGTTGGGGTTAAATGGAATATAGTCAATTAACGAGCATAATATGATGTGGTCAACAAACAAAGAACGATTTCATACCCGAGCCTTCTTCCTTTTCAACAATATAAGAATCAAAGCGTGGAAAGTCTTTGGATCCCCAATCCTGAAAGGAAACCATCAATAAATCCTATCAATGAAAGGAGAACAGCTATACTAGCCAAGTTACTCTTAGAGAATTAGCTCCATTTAGGGGCATACTAAACAAGTGCATGCGTAAAGCATATGAACATAGAATTTGCAGGATTTGAACTTACCTTGGGAGCATTAAGGGCACAATCCTTCTTTCTTTCTTTTGTATGAGTATCATTGCACGCCTGCTTTGATTTTTGTGCCGTGCTGTTTTTCATTTGATCTTTTTTCCTGTGCTGGTTCTCTTTGGGAGGGTTAACAGCCTTCCTTTGATCTAGGGACTGGCAAAGAGTCTGCTGTCTTGGAGACACAGCAACACCAGTAGTGACCTTAATCTTGTTGGAGGGTTTTGGGTCTTTTGACAACTTCGGGGGGACAGAGAGCTCACTAGTTGAAGCCTCGACCTGATTTTTCATGTGAGTAGTTATTGTCTCTTTATCCAGAGAATTCAGCTCATTCCTCCTAAAGTTTCTTTCTTGTGGCGTATCAAAAGCAGTATTACTTTGCTGAAAATGGTTTATGCCTTCTCCTTCCGTTTTACCATAATCAATTACCAGTTCTTCCCTAGTTTCAGTTCTTACAGTTTCAACACGAGAGTCATTTATAGCATTACAAGCACCATTAACACTCGTAAACTCCAACAATAATCTGCTGCTCCATTTGACATCATCCAAGCAACATGTAGCATTGACATCTGCTCTACTTTCAAGATCTATCTCATTCACTTTAGCTTCTTGGAATACAGCTTCATTATCCGACCTAATAATGGGAAGAGCAGACTCTTCATCAATCTCACATGCCATGATTCTCTTATCCTTCCCGCTTTCCACAATAGCTCTTGTATTCCTCTCACCTTCTTCATGTTCGATATCCCTTAATTTGCAACTTAATTCACCCACTATGGTTTTAACGAACAAGTCAGGTGCAAGAATCAAGTTACCTGGCTGGATTGGCATGTAAGTTGGCTCAACATTAATCCTGTTGACATCCTCACTTGAGTGAAAAGTTAACTGCATGATTTAAAAATAAAACATCTCAGAAAGCGGAATTTGCAGGGTTGTATTATAAGAACCGTGTCACTCAGCTCTAGAAAAGTTATCATTTCACCAATTTTTTCTTTCTGAACAGAAACTACTTTCTTCATTTTGAATTTTTTAAGAAAGATTTCACAAGTTCCTGACAAGTTTCAAAAAAACTTGCTGTGCAAACACAAGGGTCGAAGAGAAAGCTTCCAGGTTCTGAAATGGCCATATAAAATTGCTAAAATAAAGCAAGCAAAAGTTAATTATATTGAAATTGTAGATTTTATTTTAGCTCTAAGTGGAGAAAAAAAATTCTACCAAATTGGTCAAGTTCATAATTATGTAAACCAGTTCGAAAGTTACCGTCTTGCAACCATTTCGAATTCTTTTCGACGAAGTAGAAACTCCTTGTTCCTTCTCGTACACTGCAAAGCAACACCACCATAACTCAATAACCGAACCAGTCAATGACCGAAAAAACAAAATAAAACAGAAATTTACCATCTGCAGGATCATATCCAATTCGCTTCCGTTTCCTAAAATACATCCTCACAGCGTCCTCCAAAGGAACCTTGGGCCTGCAGATTGCAGTCCGGATCCAAGTCGCAAACGCATCAATCAAGCTGAGATTAGATACGAATTGATTCAAAGCGAAAAGACCAAGTGGAGAAATGGTGACCAGGAAGCTGTTGCTACAGTCGTCACTGTTGAACGTCAAAGTGATAGGTGAGTTAGGGATTGAGCAGAGAGACTCGATGAGATCCGGTGATGCATTGAAGAGAGTGCAGTGAGATGCGAGCTCTAGAGCTGGAGTTGGGTTGCCGATTGAGAGGAGGAGACCGAGGATGTGCCATGCCTTCTCTTGCAAATCGGACTCGGTGGAGGTAGTGGCGGTGGCGAGCGAGTCGATGAGGGCGAGTCGCATGTTGGAGGAGTGAGTTTGCATAGCGAGTCTGGGTGGGGAGCGAAAGAGAGAGTTAGTGTTTTAGGGTTTGGACATGGATGGATTTGCAGAAATGTGGAGGGAGGCAGGGAGGGATTTTGGAGTTTTGATTGTTTTGAGATTCGGCACGTGATAGTTTCCCGCCAATCTTTCCATTAGTTTGGATTTTAAAAAGACGGCTCATTAATTGTGGTGTATAATTATATCAGTATCAGTGCTAATATTCTGTAAATTAATTGTAGTTTATATCGAAAAACAAATAAATAAATAATGAGCTACGTAGAAATTTTCTTTAAGAGCTTTCCAAAAATGCTATCTATTTTTTAAGAATTTAAAATAAATATTAAAAGGATTGCATTTTATTACATGATTAATTTTGTTTTATAAGCAACATGGTCTGAAACCAAGAGAAAAAAATAGTATATGAAGCATTGAAATTCTCGGAGAATTGAATTTGGTTTAATAAACAAATCAAATCCAATCTCAAGACTATAAATCTAATTTTTAAACAAAACTTATAATCATTTATGACATTAGATATTCGTAAAATGTGTTTGAATCCATTTGAATAAAAAAACAACATTTGAAAAATAGGGATAAAAAAATATTTAAAAATAATAATGGTTACTTTTTAAAATATTTTTTACTCAAAAATATATCAAAAAAATTATTTTTATTTTAAAAAAATTATTTTTAATATCAACAAATTAAAATAATTAAAAAACAAAAAAAAAATTAAATTTTACACGACCATTTTGAAACACAACATCAAACTTGAGCAAAGTCTATGAAATTCTTTTTTAATATTTTAGGCTGAGAACACACTTATACATCCTCATAATAATAATAATAATAATAATAATAATAATAAAAAAAAAAAAAAAAGCAAGCTTATAGAATTCATTTTTTCATCTGTATGCAGAAGATAAACATAATTATCCGCGAGAAAAGTTTCCATCTCTTTATCTCTTTATCAAAAGATAAAGATAATTCTCCATATTTGTTTTTTAAAGTATTTTTAAATAATATATTTTTATTTTTAAAAATTATTTTTACATCATCACATCAAAATACATAAAAAAAATTAAATTTTAGCAAAATAAAAAATTTTAATTTTTTAAAACACAGGTACTACCACGTTTCCAAACGCTCACTTGAAGAAAACTATTCTAAAAACTATAAAAAAAAATTATTTGAAAATATTAAAAGATATTAATTTAAAATGAAAAAAAAATATAAATAATTAAAAAAATACTTTTAAAATACAAAGACAAACAATACCTTAACAACTTGGTATTATTGATTGAGAAAGGTGCAGGGTTAAAATTTGAAATGCAAATTTATAAACCGTGCGAAGAAAGATTTCAAAAGCTGCAACAGATAACACTAACAGTAACATATCAATGAGAGGAGATGAAAATATATTTGGCCAACTGACAAATTTGCAATAGCAAATATACAAAAAGAAGGGAGGAAATAGATCGATGTCCCTTCCATCCAACAGAACACCAGACAGGCACAGATTGTACAGTAAAATAGAAAAGAAAAAATTGTCTCCTAAGGTCCTTGATAAAGCCCAGTCATTCTGTAGATGGTGATGACAATGAAAGGTTCAAGAGGAAGCCAACCATAATTCCAATAAGTCCAACAACAAATGCAAACATGAGGGAGAAGCCTGGATCACTTTTTCGATATCTTCGTCTCCTCAGCAAGTCCTGTAGGAAAGAAAGCTTAGATATATTGTTGCAAAGGTTTCCTTTCGTTATCCTCCTAATTTGTGCATGGCAGTAACTACATATTAGCTCTTACATAAAAAAAAAACTCTTTGGGTAGGGGTGGTTCTATCATGTGAGAAATTTGGTATCATAACACTGTTTCTTGGCATTAGATACAGTTCATTTGAATCCATTTGTTCTCTAACAGAAAACATCTAAAATATCCCCAGTGTTTTGGTTGTTCAGTCATCCAATGAGCTCTTTTTACATCTTCAAGATCTCATGGAGCCATCTGAGAAATGAATTCCATGCCTACAAGTCACTTAATTAAAAAGTTCCTGCTCTGCTTCATTTCACTTGCACTATCACATTTGAACAAGCATTGCCTGCAAATGTCTATTTAAGGATAATTAACCCTTAGAAATGGTGGAATCCATATCAACTGAGCAAGTGTTGAGTAAACTCTCCACAATAGACTAAGGCTCATTTCAGGGAGGTGGTAAGTAGTAACCCTAAACAATTTCTGCATGGTTACAAGGAAACCAGCTGTTCTAGTACATAAAACAGCAATTTTCCAAAATTATTAGTATACCAGATAAAGAGGCATATTACGCAAGCTGATAAGTACTGGTGTGATGATAAAGTCTCAGGCTTGCTATAAGGGCGCAGGTTTATTTCTCTATAACTTTATTGCCAAAACTAGCTCCAAATTCTCGCACCAGTGACAGCAACTTGGTAATAACCTTTTTAACAAGCAAAGAAAAGCAAACGAATAATAATCAAATAAACCAGGCTGAATCAGAAAGTGCACTAACCAGTTCCTGCTGTAGTAGCTGGGTTTGTCGAACAGCAGCATCCCTTTCATCCTTCAGGCTCTGTACAGCCTGATTCAAACATGAAACAGAATGCTTAGAAAACTTACAATACAAAAAATAAAACTTAGAGGATATACTCGTATGATTTACCGCAAAAGGTATTGCCCAGAAAGCAAACTTACAGGATAGTAACAGTTATAAAACAAGACTAAGTTGCATGGTGCATGTTGAATGACATGCATATATAGTTGTGTTTCCTTCGAGTAGTTAAAAATGACAATTCACTACAGTTATTCACAATTTTGGAGAATCAAGGAAGGAGCTCAATTCTAGCACATAGATTCAACAGCAAAGCAAAAAAAAAGCAGCCTGATACTAGGAGTAGACCAATCAAAACTGCACACTTTATACAGGTACCTATTTATGTACTTTGACAAGATGGCACCCACAACTGCAGAATCATCACTCTTTTGTTATTGTGATGATAATATTTATTTAAATGCAAATAATAGATGGTTCAGATGCTTTATCAAGTTCTTTTGTCATTTCCATACACCTTTTGGAGCATCCATAATCATTCTCATTTTTTGCTCAGGAGCAGTGTTTAAACATGTTCAACTCTCAGTTTAGGATCATGATTTTTTAAAGGAGATTTTAGTTGCATTAGTGATGATTTTTATTATTATTATTTAAAAAAACACTAGTCGAGCAACGAATTGTGATGCAACACCAACTCCAATGAACTCTGTCAAACTCCTGAGTTATGAGTGCACGCAAGTCCATGATGGTGAACTAAAATAACCACACCCACAAATACAATAAAACTTACAGAGTTAGCATCAGGACTTTGAGTGGAGCCCTTCAACCCTTCATCTTCTGAGTTTCCTTGAGTTGATGAAGGAGGGATGTATACAACTCTAAGCTTCCTGTCATGTATCACCTTGTCATCACTATCCTTATTGAACTGGCAACAAAATCAAACATCATCGTTCAAAAAATAACTTCATTTCAGAAAGTCAAGCTAGTCAAACATGGATAATTTTTCTTCTTCAAGTTAACACCCTTACAGTATCTGGTGGGAGCTCATCAACATCAGCATGTGGAGGCACAATGGTACTCTGTAAGAGAAACTTATCTTTGCATTGCATATCTGAAGGATATTCTCGTTGAGCTTGAAGAGTAACTGAAAATACAGTAGTTTGTAAACATCTAATATGCTTTAATCAACAAGGAATATTACAAAACTGTGTTGGCTGGCACAAGACACACAAACAATTCCATTTACTGGTCATAGATAAAATTATGATGCTTGGTTTGGTTGGTTACCACTCTACTCACATCTTTCATTTCCAATAGGTGAAAGCAGAAAAAAAAATCTAGGCTGTTAAATGATCACTTAATAAACATCTCACAAATGGTTGGTTACCACTCTACTCACATCTTTGACATAGGAGAATTGTAACCTTTAAGTGGACAACAAATATAAGTTCACAGTCAAATAAAAAATTCCTAGTTTAAAAGGATAGAAAAGTCCTATAAAAAGATTAAGCCTGGGGAACAAGTAGCACCTCTGATGACGCAAGAATCCCAAGGCTGTATAACACCAGTGTTGGGCCTCACAAAGTACTTCTTAGGTGAAGTAGTTTTAACCTGGAGAAAATCGAAGTACAACAAAATGAATTTTTTAAAGGCTATATAATGCACAGCAATATTATGTTTGTAGATTTCATGTGTGGTTAAGAGAGTACCTTAAAAGCAACATGGTGCTCTGTGTTGTTCGCAACTTTAAGATCACAAAAGCTTTGCTTTTCCAGCTCAACTGATAACACATATATAACACATTCTCATAAGCCCGACTGAACTCCATTAATAAAATCAAATCTGAAAATTTTATAACACATGAATTTCTACACTTTCAAAGGGCATCGGATTTTTCAAGAAGACAGCTTACAATATTCAGATTAAAGTTATTAGCATAAACATTTGCGTCAATTATTCATTCTTCATGCCATCACATGTTTGCCATGGATCTGTTGGCAATATAATTTAATTTCTATCTTTTGACATTCTTATTTTTGGCAAGCACATCTCCTTAATCAAGTTGGGTTCCTGTGGAAGAAGCATGTCTTCTATGCCTGCAAAGCTTTCAAGTTCTGAGACAAGTGGATCAGAACCAGCTTGGCTCTTAGTTAAACTGCGCCTCCATCAAATTGTTCTTCTTTAAATCCTCACCCTCCCTCCTTGAACAACTAATCATCTTCACTGTGTTGTGAGAGATATCACTTGAATACCAGGCATCTGGCTCACTGATGCAGATGAATTAAAAAACATCTGATAACAGGTTTAGACGTAGAGCATGCAGCTTGGTGCAATAGTCATAAGATTGCATGAAGGTTTGAGACTTGAGAGCAGCTGCTTGATAAAGGAGTGTTGAAACATAAACTTCTTTCTTTTCTCTATTCAAAGATCCTGCTCCAGTAACAACATAACTGGGCAATGGTCGCTACATATGATAGGAAAAAGAAAACTACAATGAAATGTCATTGGCTCTCAGTGAGGTTGGGGAGCTTCCTTAAACACAGTAAGAAGCCAGTTTTGCCAATCAGAGGAATGGACTGTTCATATTTCACTGCGGATCTTTCCCAAGTTTTGCCAAGAGTGAAGATAGCATCCATGAAAAAATCATGCCTAAGTTGGGAATTAGTTAAGAATAAACATGATTGATACGTACCTAAAACTATGATGGCAAAGGGGAGTTTTACGGGGCCCATACTGAGATAGAACTAGAATTATAATTTGAGGTTGGGTTATAGTGTCATTTCTATCACTTTTTTAGTTTACTAAATATCTGAAGCAAGTCCTTGAAAAAATGACCACCGAGACTTTCATGTTGAGCAATAACCATCAAGATTTGGCAAGAATAATTCCTAAAAAGCAATTTGAAGCCACTCGTGCTAAGATTATCCATTGTTCATATCTATTCGTAGCGCTAAGTCTGCAAGTACACTTAATATGATGATTGATGCTTCTGAGTCGCTACTCATCACTAAAATATCAACTCAACCGAAGCTGAACCATGCATTTGGACATCAACAGTAAATGCTAACAAATGAAATTCTTTTTTGCCAATTTTGAGATATAATCACACATGGCAATTAAACAGCGGTACTCTATTATCATAATCTCTGTTCTTTTATCGTGTATTACTTTCAAATCAAATCACGTCAATCGTAACACAATTACTACACTTGGTTGCCGGGGACCTACTTCAGTAATCCCTCCCCTGGAAAATATGACAAGAGGCCCTAAAACAGCCCTGAAACTCTAGAAACTGCTAACAGGGCAAGCCCTGATTACAGAGTTAACTAATGCAGTAGTACAAAAACCTGGTGGAATTTCACAAAAAGAAAAAAAAATGAAGACAACTAATTTTCTACTTGGCCTTTAACTGTCTTAAAACACTTTCATGGAAGGGTTAGACAATAGCTTTGACTGCCAGAAAGTCATATTTCATCTTAAGAACAATAGCAATATTAAATTAAATAACGATTCACTGTCTACTTAAGGCAGTAAGAAAGATATCTGAGACTCCCGACGAAATCATAACAACCAAATCCATCCTTAGCCACCACACAAGCCATCTCAAAAATCCTCATTGAACAACATCCATGGCAATAACTAATTTTTGTAAACCTTTATTACGCATTATCCTCGTCCTTGCAGAATCCATGTTATTTGATATTTCAGTAATCTGTTGTTGAGTCTGCTTGAATTCGCCAGTTAATGCATGAATAAGCACAATTAACTATAACAAGTTTTAATCTCCTTGCCAGGAATTATCCATAAATTAGATTCCGATGCGAGAATTTAAATAACAAATAGATAAATTAATTAAAACTGTTATTTATAAAAGGAAAGGAAAAGAAATGAAAATTGATACGTGCAGATTTTAATAGAGAGAGTGAGGGAGACTTACAAATGAACTTGAGGTCCTCGGGATGTACGGAGATCAACTGATTTCCATCACCAGCAGTCATGTCGGCCCCACCAATATCACCAAATCTCAGAATCTTCCACAAAAATCCAAATCAAATCAACACAAAGACGAACAATAAATAATTATTCACTCTTTAAAAAGGAAGAAAAAGAAACCTCCCAAACCAATCGAAGAAATTACTGAAAAAAGAGTGGAGATAGATTAATTAGAGAGAAGAATATAAAAGAAAACTAACATGTGGTTAAACGAATGTGGAGGATTTGTTAAAAGCAACGAATGGCTCGAACTTTTAGGCACCAATTTCGGCTTTTTTTATCGGTTCAGGTGGTATGCGCTTCGTTGAGAGAGAAGGGGGGGGGGGGAGCAAGACTCTCTCTGCCTGTTAAAAGGAAAGAGAGGGCGGGGGTTGATAGAGAGAGGCGGTAGCTTGGTGTGTTCGTGCACCCAGGAACCAGAATGGCAGAGCTTTCTTTCTTGTTAAGTCAGAGAGAGAGAGAGAGTGTGTGATAGAGTTGACACGTGTATAAAAAAAACCGGGTGAGGTTCTGTTCAAAAGTAAGTTTTGGAGATCCCCAGACTGGAATTGGGTCCCTGTGACGTGTCACTTATAAAAACTGTCACTCATTTATTAAACAATTTAATATTTATTTTTAAGGCAGGGAGGCATTTTCATGTCTTCCCGAATTGAAGAAGAATGTAACTTTTTTCTAACAAGAAAGCAACGGGGGAGCAGAGAAGAAGAAGAAGAAGAAGAAGAGAAGAAGAAAACCAGTTGGCGTGTATCTTCCTTTTTATCATTTGTTAATGTTTACTGTAAGTCGGTACATTATATTATATTAACCCCTTTATTTGGTCCTTTTCGAATAAATAATCAAGTACCAGCCAAAATGTTGGTTTATTTGGTCCTTTTCGAATAAATAACCAAGTGCCAGCCAAAAGGTTGGGCCGTGGACGGGTTAAATCTCATATTTATTCAATTGATGTTTGGTATTGTGGTGTAATTATATATTTAAAATTATTTTTTTTAATTATTTTAATATGCTGATATTAAAAAATAAAATAATATTATCTTTAATATATTTTTAAATAGAAAATATTTTAAAAAACAATATCACTATTCCATTAAATAACATCATTATTTCTAAGTAGGTGGATGGGTGAGTTGGAGAGAGGATGCACCTTTGCACCTAATCACAGTTAATTAAATGATTTTTTAAGTTTTCACATGCAATTGATTTTGCAGCTTTCTTTTCTAGAAAATATTACATTAATTCTTTTTATATATATTTTTTTATAGTTTTGATTTGATTGTAAACATTAAAATTTATTCGTGTCAGAATATTTCATTGCTTTTTACTTTATTATTCCTCTAACTAAGTATGTTAAGTACCGAGACTTGTAGTCAAGCGGTCTTGACAGGGTTTCCTTACCTCTGTATTATGGGTTCAAGTTTCAGTATGTATATATGTTATCCCCGTAGTGTCTTACCTGTCTATTGAACTTGTAGGGTGTTCAATGGATCTGGGATTAGTCGTGGTGCGCGTAAGCTGGCCTGGACACCCCGGGTTATCAAAAAAGCAAAATACCATGGGAACGCGGTTCAACCCTGGTTCCCAAAAAATTTGAAATTTTTTTTTTTGTTAAAATTTAATATGGTTTGTACGTTTTGGATCGTTTTGATGTGCTGATGTTAAAAATAAATTTTAAAAAATAAAAAAACATCATTGGCATGCATTTTGATACGAAATGTTATTTGAAAAGCACCCGCAACTACACTGCCAAACAAATTCTATAAAGCTCTCTCAACAAATTTCAAGTCTATTAAGGAAATAAAGAATTAAAATCATTTCCTTTATTTGAATTGAGCTAGGGAAGCAAATGATCAAAAGTATTTTCTTCATCAAATCAAATCAAATTTATACTTCACACAATTAAAACTTTTGAGCTCGTGTAAATATTTTTCATTAAATTAAATCAAGTTAAGTTTTCACACGATTAAAATTCAAGATTTGATTGTTAATTAGATGATTCATGGACGTGAAAAGTGCTTCGAGAAAATTTCTTTCTTTTTTTATAATTAAATTCATCAGTGTAATTTTCTCACTATTTTAGTGTATTTTAATACAAGAAATTATATGTACTGTGCTAATATAAAAAAAAAATTGTGTTTTTTTTTTTTGGTAAATAGTCGGATAACTTTCATATTATAAGATTAACCTTACAACTTAGACCCATATAAAAACATGATATTAACATTAACAAGAACTAACAGAGGCGGAGAAATCATTCTTGCCCTTCTCATAAATCATTGTTTATTAGAATAATGATATGTTTTTTTTTTTAATTTAATTAATTTATTAGGATTGAACTTCATAATTTTTTTTTATATAAAATTATTTCAATATCATGACCTGAGTTGCGAGTTTAGTGGGTTAATCTAAGTTTTTTTTGTCATTTTTTTAAATTGATTTTGTATCCTATTTCATCATTCAGTCGTTAATTGAAAATTAAATTTCATAATTTATTTTAATTCGTTTTCTATAAATTTATTTCGGTCTTATGATCCAGGTCGCAGATTTTGTGGGTTAACCAGATTGACCCGAGTTATTTTTTTAAATTGCATCATTCAACACTGGATTGATTACGAATTAAGTTTCATAATTTGCTTCAATTTACTTTCTATAAGGTTATCCTAAACTAATGATCTCGGTCACAAGTTTGACTGGTTAACCCAAGTCGACCTTGATCCTTTTTTTTGTTTTTTTAGTTGAGTTTTTTTTTTTAAAAAATCATCATTCAATATTAGATTGATTGTGAATTGGAGTTTGTAATTTGATTCAATTTACTGCCTACAGGGCCATTCCAATCTCATGACCTATGTCGTAGATTTGATAGGTTATCCCATGTTAATTTGAATCGATCTAATATGTTGTCGCGTTGATTTTTTTTATAAGATACTGGCTTGTATTTTTTTTAGTCAAACTATGTTTTTATATTTGCAAAGTTAATGATGTTATATCACATCAACCCCTATATGATTTAAAATTTTTTCTACTATAAAATAATTTAATAATATCTAAGTATTTTTTTTATATGTTAAGAAAAATGACGTAACTCAGCAAACATAGTGCGAGTCAATAATATAAAGGAAACTTAAAAATTCATAAAAAAAACCTAGTTCTCCTAATCAAATTTAAAGTCGGAAAATTCCAATATGATTTGAAATTTAAAGAGGGAATGCACTTGCACTTCTAGACATGGACCCACCCCTTAGATTGCTGGGACTCCTCCTAACCATTTGGGTTTCACAATTTCTCCGGGCATTAATTGGCAAGCCCAGAGATTTACCTAATTCTGCCACTTCAAGCATCGGCATTTAGACGCTTGCAAAACGGATGTTCAAGGTCGCCAAGACAAGAAAAAAGGCACAAAGTTGTTGCTTAACGCAAGGTTTTTTTTATTCTTGTTTTATTTTCAAGAAAGACATATCCCCACAAGATTCCAGCAATGTTGCAGAGCAAGTAAGAAGGAAAATAAACCATGGAATCTCAAATATCAGAACTAGTAATTATTTCCCTCATGAACACAGCAGCATCAAAATCAACATTTAAAGTCTCAGGGCTCTCTTGGAATGAATCAATCCAGAAGGAAACGTATCGTATTAATCAGCTGTTTATAAGTTGACTGCTGATGAAGACGCTGATACATCAAAAAGATCGTGGATTTTTCACGACTAATCTTGGGCTTGCTGTGAGCTTGAATGTTCTTGGGCTTAGATACTGGCCTGATAATTTCCTACGAAGCAACTCCCCTGTGTAATTAGGGATCCTCTTGTGATTAATTTCGTCGAATGATAAAGAGTGAAAATAGCGAGAATGAAAAATGAATGATGTGAGTGAGAAGGTTTTATGTAATATCTAGAAAATAAGCAGAGTTATTATATTAAATTTATAGTTTAAGTTATGGATTGGACTAGGTTTGATAATATTGTTTTTATAAAACAATTTTTATTTTATTATATAACATTAAAAATATATATTATTAGGAAAGGGACTTTATAGATTTAAAAAAAAACAATGATGGGTATAAGAAAATCTTGCTAATATTATAAAAATATTGATATACTTATTTGAAAATAAAATAAAATTTGAATGGTATTTAATAAAATAATATCTAAAATATATTCTTAATTGATTTAAAAATTTAATATATTTATAATATTTTAAATTAATTATTTTACAGTAATAATAAAAAAAAAAACTGGACATGCGGGGCTATATAACCTAATCCCTATACACATTGGATTGCCAGACCAGGTCCATGTATAGACCTTAATTAAAATGCCTAGATATGTTTTTTTTTTTTTTCATTTTTTTCTCAAGGCCGTCAACTCCATTTTTATTTCTTAAAAAAAAATCAATTGGGCAACAAATCGCCTGTAGGTGACATATCACTTGCTAAGTTGTTATTTAGAATCCGACAACTATCATGATGGTTGGAAAATCAAGGAAGGATTCAAAAAAATTATTTTCACATGAAAACACATAAAAAAAATTCACAAACCACCTAATAACCCTAAAGTCATTAAAAAAAATTCACCTGAATAAAAAAAATATACTTTCAAACATGTTTATAGAAAAAAAACTACCATCATTGAAATCTTTTCATTGATTGGAACCCTTTAACACCTTTAACACTTAGATCATCCATTTTTGTTTCCATAGCTTGTCTAGCCAATAAATTTCTCTCTTCTCCATTATTTTTTTCTAGCAACTCTCTCTCTTTTCTTTCAAATTCAAAAACTTATAAATAAATAAAATAAACTTTTAAATCAAAATATAAATTCTAAAAACTTTGAGATTGATCACATATTTTATTCATGTCTTACATCATAGTCTTGTATCTTTTAATTTTGTATTTTTGTTAAAATTTAAAATTCTATTTCATGAAATTATGCCATAAAAATATCAAATAAAAAAGAGGATAAAATTTTAAAAATAGCATAAAAATGCAAAGAAAAAAATGAGAGGAGTTTCATTGTTCATATGAACAGTGAAAGGCTTGGAAATACATCTAGAGATATTTCACTTGTATTGATAATAACTAACTGTTTGACTCGCGTTTCGCTAAGAGTTGAATATTTTTTTTAAGTAACAAAAATGAATACACACTATATACACACACATCTTTTCTAATCATAAAAAAAAGTGAAAAAAAAGCACGAAGATTAATTCCTAAGAAAATAAATGTTGAATAATGAAAATGATTTTTTTTAATGACCTAAAAAAATCAACGTTAACCCGTATGAAACTTCAAAACTCTCGGTCATGATCACAAGATGGGGACCAGCCACATAGAAGGAAAAAAAAACAACAAAGCAAAATTCTTAATAAAAAATGCTTAGTGATGAAATTGAAAAAAATAAATTAAAAAAACAAAGAAAAAAAATATCCCAGTCAATCCGGGTTAATCCACTAACCTTATGATTATATGTATAAGATTGAGATAACCCGCGCATAAAGGGAAGTAAAAAAAAGCACGAAGACCAGTTTCAATAAAATTAGATGTTTAAGGGTGAGCGCGAGCACCTCCCCGTGAATGCTACACGCTTTGCTCAATGAACATGAGAACCTCCCAATGACCGCCACAAAATTTTATTTGTTTTTAATTTTATTTATTTTTAAGAAATTTAATTGCCACTTATTCAAATTAATTATAACTAAAAAATTATGTGGAAAATAAAAAAAAGCCTTAGATGTTAATTTTGTTTTTTTTGCTTTTAAGGATAATATAATTATTTCACCATGTAGTCAAAGCGTTAAAAACCATAAAGCCCCTATACCAAAGTCTTAAGAATATTTATGTCATTTTACCGTGCATCCAAAATGTTAAAATAATTGCTTTATCCCCTGTTAATATAATAATAATAAATAGTCCTTATAAAAAAATACCGCTTTACTCTTAATAACTAGTTAAATCACTTTGTTTGAGAAGAGCAAAATAACTATTTTACAATTCTGACTTTCAATTCACATTGAATTATAGAGGTGATTGAGAGTGTAGTAACAATTGTTTTTTAATATGTTTTTTTCGTTAAGAAATGTATTAAAATAATATATTTTTTTATTTTTTTAAAATTATTTTTAATACCACCATATTAAATAAAAAACATAAAAAACTAATTTAATTTTTTTTTTTCAAAATTTGATGAAACAGTGATTGCATCACCCAACTAAACACTCCTGTTCACAGTGAAATACTGATTTTTTAAAGATATTCGTGGAAATATTACATTTGGATTTTTTAAGGCCGGACACATCCTACCTTAGCGAAGAACCACTTGCCACGCGGAAATACGAAAAGTCCATGCGTAAGCATAACCGCTTTGTAGTATTCTCTATCATTCTCAATTTCTCACTGTCACAAGTTCACAACCGCTTTGTATTACTCTCTCTCTCTCCCTCTCACTGTCATCACCGTTGACTGCGTGGGACCTAAGCACGTTTTATTCCAGTTCAAATTCCCAGATCCCGCCACGTGCCCTCCGTTTCCTTTTACACCCTGTCCTCTCCCGCCATTTTCTCTCCCCCTCTCATCTCTCACACAACCCCCCCCCCCTCCTCTCCCATCTCCGAGAGCAGAACTTAAGGAAACCCTCTCTTTCCAATACACGCTCCAGTCTCTTCTTTCTCTCTCGACTTTCAAACTTAAAGAACTCAACAGCTGAAGATTAATTATTGCTGGAAGCTGCAATTTCTTGAAATATTGGCTGGTTTTTCTAGTGAATTAGGTCCCTCTCATTCATTGCTATAAAAACATAGCAGAATCTTAATACTTGCTTGGAGGTTGAGGATTTGACTCTGTTTCTTGTAAAATACCATTGCTTCCATTCATGGAAATACCTGTCTTCTTTCTCGAAGAATGTGATAGTAGCTAGTATATATGTTCTTTCTTGGTTTACTGGTTTGATAATCTTGCCTGTTGTTTTAGATATGGCTAACAATTTAGACACAGCGAGGAATATCCCACCTGGGGTTTGGCTTATAAGGAAAATAAGAGGCAAAGATTGGAGTCTCAAGACTTATAGGTACATGGTTTTGTTGATTACTTTCATTGCATATACTAGTTACCATGCATCAAGAAAACCCAGTAGCATAGTCAAGAGTGTACTGGATCCTGAACCTGATAAGACCTTAAATGTGCACCCTTGGCCAATTGGAAGTGTCTTTCTTAAAGATGAAATCTTGGGTAAAAACAAATATAAGTCTGAATATATAGGCTGGGAGCCATTTAATGGGAAAGGCGGGACAAAGAAATTGGGATTGATTGATGTTGCATTTGTTGCTTGTTATTCTTTGGGAATGTATGGTGCTGGTCATTTAGGTGATACATTGGATTTGAGGTTGTTTTTGACTTCTGGGATGATTGGTAGTGGAATTTTTGTGGGGTTATTCGGTATGGGATACTTTTGGAACATTCATGTTTTCGGGTTTTATTTGGTTATGCAAATGGTTGCTGGGTTGTTTCAAGCCACAGGTTGGCCTTCTGTGGTAATTGGTTCGGGAAAAGGAAGAGAGGGTTAATAATGGGTATTTGGAATGCACATACTTCAGTTGGGAATATTACTGGCTCTCTTCTTGCTGCAAGTGTTTTGGACTATGGTTGGGGATGGTCCTTTATTGCTCCGGGAATGTTTATTGCACT
The DNA here is from genome assembly GCF_000002775.5 of Populus trichocarpa. Taxonomy (NCBI): domain Eukaryota; kingdom Viridiplantae; phylum Streptophyta; class Magnoliopsida; order Malpighiales; family Salicaceae; genus Populus; species Populus trichocarpa. The sequence continues at coordinate 10,914,831 of NC_037287.2, read as the reverse complement.
AGCAGGGGTATTGGTTTTCTTGTTTTTAGCTGCCTATCCTGAGGATGTTGGATTTCCTTGTTCAAATGTCCCGGCAGCAAGGGTCGAGGCAGTGGCTCGCGATGTAGAAGCTCAGGCACAGAGCGAAGGTATTGTGGAAAAGGGGAAGAATGCTCCCATAAGAGAAGGATCTGGGGTTAGGAGAAGCGTTGGGCTTCTCGAAGCTTGCATGATACCAGGAGTGCTACCATTTGCATTTTGCCTGTTCTTCGCCAAGCTAGTGGCTTACACATTTTTGTATTGGTTGCCCTTTTATTTGAGTCAGACAGGTATTTCTGCCCTCAATTTCTGCTATTAGAATTTTGTAATTTCATCGATAGCTAGCCTTCTTAAATTAGATATTTTTTTTGCTAGTTTGTGCCATGTTGTTTTGAATATTGATTAGCAATACAAAAAGGGATTGCCAGTTGTAGGGATTCACTAATTTTCTGCAATTAATCAGGATCATGCTAGCATAGAAGGGTTCTTACAGTGGGCTAAGATCTCGTTGGTGCACATGATTTTACCAAGTGGAGTCAGCTAGCTCCTATTGTATTTTTCAACAGATTAAGTAATTGGTTATGTCCTTTTTGCTCAAATGACATCTCCCCCATTTGCAGCTTTCACTTGATGTGATTTATTAAAAAAAGAACAAAAAGACGGTGTTAGTCTTACAAATGGAGGCCATCAGAATAATTCCGGAAGCCTGGAATATATTTTTGACTGTAGGTTGGGCAGTTGTCACCTCTTTGAAACAATTTTGTTTGATGGATCATGTGAAGAATTTGTAACTCATCTATTTAATTCATTCTCCGCTGCTATGACATGCACTTTTTATTTGCTGAAACAAAGTTTTGATTGGTTCTTTAGTAATTCTGGTTGGAGCATTAGGTAAGAGTTGTGGTCATCATTTCATCTTCATTTAACTGCAGTTTTGACATCAAAGTTTAAATTGAAAACGAGGTTTTATTGTGCTTCCTGTTGACATTTTAAATTCTAATGCATCATTTGCTTTTGGACAAGTTTCACTTACTAAATCTATGAGACATGCTTGTTAGTGAATGTTGAGGACCTTTCCGACAACGGTTAAGGCTCGGGGGCTAGGCACTGTCTTTAGAGGACCATCATACAAGATAGTTTCAAATTTCCAGTTGCAAGTTTGAAATAGTAATTTATTGTTAATTATTGCAACAATTTGTCCTAAAATCGTTATTTGTTGTTTTTTTAAATAACACAAATACTTTTTGTGATGAATGTGTTATATGTAACGTAATTTTTCTCTAGAAACTAAGACCATAAAAAAGACAGATATATAAACGCTGCAAACGCTGGTACAATTGTATTGACTAAAAATAAAATAAAATTCTTAGTACTTCCGTGCAGGCATTTTGAGAATGGTCATGCAGCCTCGCTATAGAGCTGTTTTGCCACTTCGCACTAATATTAAGAAGCAGAGCATGAGGCTAGGCTTTAGGCAAGTAGATGAATCATGAAATCCTTGTAAGATCAAATGAGATCAGGCATAATCTGTGCATGGATATTGTTATTGGAAAAGAGCACTTGCAGTAATTGGCGATGTTTATTTGTGAACACATAAATTTTTCAAACCAAGTTTTTGCAGTTGTTGGAAATCTTTGCAAGATTATCCTGTTTTGTAGAGGTAATAGTTCAATTTTCTTAACTGCAGAAATTGGTGGAGAATATATGTCTGTGAAGTCAGCTGGAAATCTCTCAACCCTGTTTGATGTAGGGGGCATTGTTGGTGGAATTCTTGCTGGCCATATATCTGATAAACTTAGAGCTCGGGCTATTACAGCAGCCAGTTTCATGTATGCTGCAATTCCTTCTATGCTTTTGTACCGCATATATGGGAGTTTCTCGCAGACTATGAACATTGTACTCATGATGATTGCTGGCTTATTCATAAATGGGCCATATGCACTTATCACAACTGCAGTATCTGCTGACCTTGGTACACACAGTTCTCTCAGAGGGGATTCTCGAGCATTGGCAACAGTCACTGCCATTATTGATGGTACTGGATCAATTGGTGCAGCTCTTGGTCCTCTTCTCACTGGGTTTCTTTCAACTAAAGGATGGAATACAGTTTTTGTGATGCTGATGCTCGGTGCTCTCATTGCGGGGCTTCTCTTATCATGTCAGGTTGTCGCTGAAATTAATGATAAAACTAGTAAATTGATGCGTTCAACCAGTGGACTGCAAAGTTCTGAAGGTAATGCCACGAACTGGCTGAGATAATCCTGCATGCACACACACTGACAAAGTCACTCACGTACCATTGTTTAACTTTTATAGGACATATATCTATGGATTATGTATCCTGAGAGAGGATATGAAATCTGCATTAATCTTATTGGTAATTGAAAATTTAAGATAAAAGGATAGAAACTTATAAATTTCATAGTTAGGAGCAGCAGCAAGTTATTTTCCAGTAAAATTTATATGGCAATACAATTTCCATTCTAGTTGCAGAATACCTCTGAACTGGAAGAAAATATTGTGTGTTTTTATATGGTTCACAATGTCCACCAGCCTACTGATGGTCATGTGAAGAAGAGATTAATCTGGAGTGGTAAGAGCAAGAAAGGGGGGAAGTGGGGGGCTAGAATATATGGTGATGTCTGTTACTAAAATTCGTTTAGAATCACATCAACCCTACAGACAGTTCATTCCAAAATTGTATGGTGGAAGTTATTTTTGCAGCTGACAACAACTAGTTTGGGAATGAAGAACATGTTAATTTGACTACAAGTGATATACTGATAATATCGTTTTCGCATTGCTTCTATAATTCTTATTCCATCACTGTTTATCAATATTTCAATTCTATCTGTAGCTGTACTCTCTCTCTCTCTCCCCTCCTCCCTCCCTCTCTCGCCCCCCCTCTCTCTCACACATACGTACATACATACACGCACGCCTCTCTCTCATACATGCGTGCATACATGCATGGATACATGTATGTCCTGTCCCCATAATTTCCGCGTCACTCTATGATAATTTCTTTCCCCTTCCATACATGATCTATGCTCTTCATTTGTTTCGCAGTTTCTCCATCTCAACCACTTCTAAGTGAGCAGAGATGAAAATCAGGTATGGGCTCACGAAGCTTTTACAACACGAGTTAACCAAGAACAAAGTCAAAGGATAGGGTTGTTAAAACAGTAAATTATTTGTCTTAAATAATGGGCACGAAGGTATGTTTCTGTAAAATTTTGATATAGATATGGCTATGGTTTGTGATGCCCTTTTTTCTGCAAGACGAGTACACTGATGTAGTAGGACGTCGGGTATTTTTGTCTCTGTGGCCCCGATTAAATTGTTCCAGTGAGCACTGAGGATGATGGAATCCACTGTTTCTCAACTGTCTCCATTTATACAGATTTGGCAGAACTGATGATGTTAGGTTTCTGCCATTGGTTTGTGGATTACAGTAGAAAACAGGCAGATCATTTCTAAGAGAGCTTGATAGGCTCTCATTCTTCTGCCTTCCTTCCTTTCAATACCAAGCACAGCTCATAACGGATTTTCTTTGCAGACAACAAGGCTCGCTTAAACTTTCTTCTGGAGTGCGCGAGACATGGCTAATCTTGCAACCAACCGAAAATCCTTAGTGAGGAATAACATCCAGGTCTCAGGGAAATAAACTTTTAGACGAAGTATAGAGAGCATCCTTTTAATTAGTGGTAAGTTGCAACATATTTGTTAAGGTGCATGTCCTGCGATATTGGAGAGCAAGTTCGTAGCAGATCAAGCCATGGGACGTGTTGAGGTGTTTAGGACATGGAACGGTAGCAGTTTCACGATTTTTTAGAAACTATTGTCGTGCTAAATTTCACCATTTTCTTAAACATTTTCCAGACCATTCTCAATGAACCCAAAGACAAGTAAGGCAATTATTTGCTTTGTTATCAACCAAGACCACAGATATAGCCATCACGGGGAGCTCAATTCTGGATAACATTGCTAAAGAAAGGAGCGGTGGCTCTATTTGAAAATGAGGTTTCAGGCTCCATGTGAATATGAGGGGTCAACAGCCTCGGAACCCAGCTGTTAGCTCCTCGAAAAATAACAATTCCTCACCAATTTATTTTTTCCAAAAAATTAAACGATAACTAATCTATGATAAATAAATTATGATAAATAAGAAATTAATCTATAGCCATTGGCTTTTTTACTTAAATAACTCTTGGTTTTTTTAGATTTATTTTTTGATTTATGGTGACTAATCAAAAATTGATAAAAAAAGATATGAAATAAGAATTTGAAACTTGAGTTTTTTAGATTCCTACATACTCTTCATTACCATATATTTTAGTGTTTTTTATTTTTTTTATTTTAAGCTTTAGTTTTCATTCCATATCTATAACTTTAGGTTTATCTGGTTAAGAAATATTTGAATTTTATATTTTTTGATTCAAATACCTTGTTTATAAATGTATTCAAATTAAAATTATATTATTAAAATCTTAGAAGATATATTGCAAATCTTCTGTTTCCACTAGTAGAAGCAATGGAGCTTTAGATATAAAAAATTTATTATTGACAACAATAAAAAATTTAAAGTGTTAATAAATATTTTCTGAGTTGTTTTACTATTTCTTATTAGTAATTACATGAGATAATTCTTAAAGATAAACGAATTTCTGGTATTCCCAGCACAAGAATGAATGATTATATTTCAAGCAGATAAAAAATAAGTTCAAGATTTTGTCACTTGGTGTATTTTGGATTCTGAGTAACTAGAGATTGCAAGCAGCAGCAATAGCAGCAGTGGATTCTTGCTATTAATCAAGCATTATACTAGTTCATAAGTAAAATGATTTGAAATACAGAAAAAGATTTTATGTTTTTTGCAATTCCTTCAATTCTACTACACCACTTTATTGGGAGTGTCTCGCAGGCTCGAACAAATCGTTGCTGGCTTTTTCTTTAATGGCTCAAATGCTCTTATCACAACTGCAGTCTCCACCGACCTTGGCACACACTTCCATTAGAGGGAATTATCGAGCCCTGACTATTGTGATTGCCATTATTGATGGCACTGAAAGACAAAACATACTATTAGTTGTGTTGTTGTTTGCAAAGTTTGTTCTGGGCTGAGTACTTACCGAGCATTACTTCAGTTGCAAATTACAAGAAATAAAATGTCAGGCTTGAGGAATTGATGATGTGATTGTGTCAGCAAACATGGTGAAGGTTAACTGGGGCTTGCTTAGGATCAAATAGCTTACAAGACTGATCATAAAGAACCAGTATATCACTGTGAATTAAAATTAGAGGATGGAAAAAAAATCCTGGAAATCATCTGAAAAGAAATTTCCAAGTGATACTTGCTTGAAGTAACCCTTAAAGAAAGTTGCCAGATTCCTTTCCATGGAGGCAGTATAGGCGAAGAAGTAATCGTATATTAATATGTTTGATTTAAGTGTATATTTCCAGTGATACTTCGTTGTTGTATCCCATCGAGATGGTGTTTTCAAACAACCTGGAACCAGCCAGCTTGCAGCAAGCTAGCTATTTCCCATTGACAATGAAATATCCGTCAGCCTGGATTGCGACTCTTGGAATCATTAAATTTGCGAACATTGCTTTGCTGGAAGCACAAATGAGACATATCCATCAGTCTGGATTACGACTCTTGGAATCATAGAACACCCAAACTTGCTTTTCTCTCATAGCTAGTGATGATACAGTAAATTTGTTAAAATAATTATAATTAAGCAGCCCGACAGAGCTTTTTCTGTCGTTTTAAGTTTTAACCCTGAAGTACCTAAATAAACAAAATTTTGACCTCATAGCCCAGACAGAGCTTTTTCTGTCGTTTAAATATTTTATATTTAAACCAAGTTTTTTTTTATATTTATTTTCATCATGATTTTTTTTGTATAATCAAGTTGAATGAGAATAGTTTTTTTTTTTAATAAATATAAAATATTATTTAAAACAATTTGACTCGTGCATTGCCTTTGCACTATTCGAGCGACGCATAAGGAAGCATTCAGTGGCTAAATAGTGGCTTACAAAACAATGTTCGAATTATCTTGACGACCCCTTTATCCATGGACAACGTATATGGTGTAAGGACCTCTAGTTTGATGTCGACAACCATTTCCTTCTTTATTTTCTCCCCCCTTCTTGATTTTTTTCCTCTTTATTTTCTCCCCCCTTCTTGATTTTTACATCTGAACCTCAAAGTTTTCAAATCAACCTTTCAATTTGTTTTGTCTTTAGACTTAGTCACTGTTCTTTTAATTATTGTTTATCTTATTTGAAATGATTTTTAAATTAAAATTTGTTTTCAATTTCATCATCCTTCAATTTTTTTCATTTGCTAGATTTGATCATTATTCTTTTAATTGCTATTTGTTTTGTTTTGAATCCTTCTCTTAATTGAATTTATTTTTCAATTTTACCCCTCAACATTTGGTTTCATTTTGTTTTCATGTCAAATTTAATTCTTTTTTTTAATTGCTATTTGTTTTACTTTGACAAATCTTTTAGATTGAAATATTTTTTTGATTTCACCCTTCAACATCAAATTGGTTCATAATTGAGCTTCTTGGTTGAACCAGAGTTTAGGATTACATAGGTTGTGGTTTGAAAAACTAACCCAGGTTTAGGAGATTCGTCGAGGTTTGCTTCCCCCCCCTTTTATTTATGCTCATGTTTTTTCAGTTTTGTTCTTTAGCATTTATTTAACTCATTATGGTCATTTTCATTACTCGGATTGTAAATTTCAGCCCGGGGTCAATCAAGACCCAACCAAGAAGAGAATGAAGGAAGAAAAAAGAAAGACACGAATTATCCAACCAGTTTAACTCATTATGGTAGTGTCCATTACCTGAATTGTAAATTTCACGTGTTAAACGAGTTAGTATAATGTGTCACCATCTTTTCATTTCACCTCCTATATTTTTTTTTAATTTTTAGTCATTTGACATCCTGTTATTTCATATTTAAGCTTAGGCTATGTAGATGTTAAAACGAAAGCAAATTGATATATATTTTTAACCAGATCACCTTTAAATAGGGTGACTAGGCTTAGGCTATTTCATTCTTGACCCGCTAAGTCAAACAAGTCACACTAATTTTTTTATTTATATTTATTAATACATATAGTAATTGATTAATTTAATATTCTGGTCAGGTTATTTATTATCATTTCAAATATTTTATAACATGTATAAAAAAAATAACAACACTCACACTTGTTTATCATCATTTCAAATATTTTGTTACATGTATAGAAAAATAACAGCGGTCGCACAAGTTTTATACAATAATTGGCTTTTAATCTTGCTCTCAACGAATCACGTGCACCGGACGTAGTGATATAAGAAAACTAACTGTAAGTCATCCAGTAACCGGATTAATCTGAGTCATTGAAATTGGAAGGGCTGCAGCTTCTTCTTCTTTTTTTTTTGTTTTTTTGGGATAAAGATAGGCTTTCACAGCACAAGTCACGTGTTAGCCACTGTGTCCTGTTGCATGAAACATCCATGCACTCATGGGTTATAGGACCGCAAACTAATCAACGTAATCTCCAATTTTTCTGTCCTTGCAATCTATATATCAACCTCGGCACTCCTCCTCTTATGCATCTGCACAGAAACGTCTCTCTACTCTTTAGCTCTCTCAAACCCCAATTCATTTCACACCCTATACTCATAAGAGTCATGGCTTTCTCACGTGCCATGCTCATGCTAACCCTAATGCTAGCTCTCATAGCCACCTCCATTGCTCAAGACTCAATATCATTACCACCAATAATGGCACTAACAAGTGTCTCAACCCCACCATCTAGCAGTGCTGCACCCCCATCAAATACACCCACTCCACCACCTGCCATGACACCCCCCCCAGTCTCGTCACCTCCACCAATGATGTCCCCACCTCCTTCAGGAACCCCACCAATGAGCCCTGGGAGCCCAAGTTCACCGCCTTCACCAAAGGCTCCTGAAGCACCAGCTCCAGCTGTGTCGCAACCAGGAAATGGAGCTTTTGTTCATGGAAATAGAATGGCCTTGTCGGCATTGCTTGGAGGAGTAGCATTTCTGTTTGTTTAGTTACAACATTTCATGTAAGACTTGGCTTGATGTAGATTATGATCATGATGTTATCTGTGTATTCTTTTTGTCTTTTAACTTTGCTTTTCTTGTTTCTTCTGGATGATTCTTCGATGAGCTTCATTTGTTTCTGAATGTTTTAGAGATTTAATTAATTGTGTTGCAGCTCTTGTGTAGAAGCATTTAATTTGGCTTCAGCTGAATAAAGATCTTGTTCTTGATCGTCTTCGTATTATGCTTGCCCGTTTCCTCTCATGCTTGGCATTGATATTTTACTTGCAAGACTTCAAACTTCTTGATATCTGAACTATAAAGGAGATTGGTTTGATTCTGAAAGCAAGAATTCATGTATGGTTTACCCTAGCAAGCAAGAAAAGACACTCTTCTGATCAATGTAAAGCAGTGGAGAGCCATTGTTAAATGATCATTTATGGCATAAATTTTAATCCTATTTTACTTATCAACCGAGCCTGATTATGACATTAAACATGCTTTACAACTGACGGTAAAGTAGAAAAAGTTAGGTGGGTGCTTGATGCGAGTAGATGGATGCTAGTGAAGAACAAGTGTGGCTGGAGGTGGTGGGGAAGGAGTGGAGAGGAGAAGGTTAAGGTGCTAGCTGTTGAGGTAGAATTTATGTGGACGAAAGATAAGGTGAACATCTTTTGGAAATGGGGAGATATCCTACGGACTTTTCTTTCAAGTATGGGCTATTGGAATAGTGATGGGAGCATTAGACGAAGATGGCTGGTGCGGTGGGGCTGTTTTGAAACAAATGAACGTGTAAGAAAGTGACCTTCACATGGTGTGTTAGCCACCGCTCCCACAAAGATAAAGATGTGCGGAGAGGGGAGATTTTTCAGTGCTTGAACATTCTGAACCTCAAAAACTAGTCTTGATACAAATCAGAATGCTTGCGAGATTATTATAAACACACTGAAAACGAATAACACTAAAGTATGTCATTAAACTGTGGCACCAATCAAAACCGCTCAAGAACACAGCAGGACATATTATGAGATCAAGGCACCACCATCCACTTCACTCCCTGTGTTTCAATATTCCTTTTGTAGATACAACACGATGCTTCCTCTCACATTAAGTATTCATGGATGCTTAATGAAAGTAGATACAACACTAACTAATCACGTAGTTTGATAAATTTGACAAACAAATGGAGTAATTAGTCACAATTCAGAACTTCATTACCACTTCTACATAGTGACCTCTGATGCTATTATTATTCGTTCCACTATGTATATGTAGGGAATAGAGAATAAATTCAGTTTGTAAGAAGAAACTGGAATCTCATGCCACATACTCAGGAGGCACTGTTTCACATAAAAAAATCACAAAAAAAGCCTTGGATTCCACTTCAAAGGACTACTTAAGTAAGAGTCATAAAAACCTTTCTTCACCTTTTTATCCACCAAAGGTATGATGCCAATGCATGCATTCCTTGAGAAAACTCTACCTAAAAGTCAAAACCCACAAACTTAACTGAGTCAGGTGAACTGGCTAGTCACTATTGACAGTTAAAGTTCTGAGTCCACACACTGAGGCCTATGACACTTCATCTTACTTCACCACACAAAACAACACATTTTTCATGTCATTTTCTCGAGACTAGTAAATGAACACTAAATCTATTTACTGCAAACACTAAAAAAAGAAAAGTTCTCTGTTGCAGCTATCATTTTTGTCCTGCACAACTTAACCCTACATTTAGACGTGGTGAATGAAGATGTTCTCGAGCTAGTTTGTAGAAATACAAACACGGAAACATGTCGCAACTCATGCTGACATGGCATGTCCAGGTCACAAAATCCATTTTAGTACAATGACCTGAATAGGCCTCATCACCATCTTTTTCTGTCATTAATCAGCACGCCACCAACTATACAGAGCATTTCCAATTGCAAAATAACCGGGTTAGAATTTTTTTTTTAACCTCAATTAACTCTTTCTTGGTCTTGGCATGTTACTTAAAATGAGTTGGGTCAGATATTTTCAACCCGGTTTGGCAGCTGCACCTGCTTTTGCTGTCCTATAGCTATTGACTTCCAATTACAGCCTGTAAAACTGTTTTGCAGCCAAAAGCTTAAAGATATTTATTCTTTTTCCTTTTTTCTATTTTTTTGGTATATTCATAGCATTCATTTGTTCAGGGAAAAAGATGCAAAACGTGCCCTACCAATTGCAGTAATCAAAACAACAAGGTCTCTAGGTGCAGATATAGACCAAAACCAAAAGTTGACATGTTCACCTATGAGAACTCAAAGCCGCACAAGTTAGATTTAACAGCAAAGACACGCATTATTAAAAATGAAAATTTCGGCCCATCGACTAAAAACAAATCGTTTTTAAAAAGGTTGAAGCTTAAGGAATATATGTAGAGAGTTGAAAAGGTAAATGTAGGTCAATGAATGGTTAGATTACCTTCTGGCTCAGAAACTCTTCAAGCCTTTGGATAGATGAACTTTAATCAATTATTTGCAAGAATACCTGCATCTACCTATATAATCTCATATCCCCTCTTTGTATAGAATTGATGCCTCCTGAGAATGGTCCTTCAAAATAGCATTTGAATCTGGGGCAAAACATCCAAATAGCTCAAAAGGGGCATTCATCGAGATCTTAATGATCAAGAATATGAGAAATTTAGTCATCTTCATCTACTTTTTTCTCTGTCTTCTTCGGCACTCAAAACAATCAGTGCATGGAGATTTATTTATAGTTGAGTGACTGGCCTGGAGCTTGTTGGGTGGTATTTTTAGGTCTTCTACAAGTATCTGACGAAGCTTTTGATTCTCCTCCATTAGCTCTTCAATGATTTGCTGGTGTCTCAACACCTGAACAGGATAGATTTAACTTACTAGAACATTTAACAAATTTACGTAAAGATATTAAACTAAAGAGTTGTTAACTAGTGGAAGAGTTTGCATCCTACAATAGTCATATGTGATGTATGTAAAGAGTGAACCAATTCAAGCAAATTTAGGAACTCCGTTTATGATTTGTTACTACATTGGATGATTCATTAAAAACTATCCTTCAAAGGGGGAAAAGAAACTTCATATTAAAAGCCATTGCATTCTACCAGAATTCCAAATCACTGATGCAAATTTTCACAGAAACAGCATCAAGTTGATAGAATAGCTTCATGATGCATAGGGAAATACTGATCAGCATGAAAGATTACCATTTGAAGCATGTTGTTTTCTGACCGCAAACGTCCAGCCTGTAGACATCCGATCCATGAATCAGATAGAAAATTGTAATACTTCAGGCCATGATATTATCATCTCAAGTCAAGTGAAATTAGGTTTGTTAAAAGGTTTTGTTATGTTTATGACAGGGAACTTTCAGTTGAAAATGTGTAAAACTGATGTGCCAAATTTTGAGGATCTAAAAACAGTGCTTCCTTCAATTGTTCCCCCCAAAGGACTGTGTAATTATTTGTATTTGTGCACTCACAACTTACACCAACAGCTTAAAAGCAAATATTATGCACCATACATACAGATTCCAGAGATAAGTTCCAACAGTTTTCAGATTTGAACTAGGTCAAATCATTGGACACGATAGAAGCACAAAACACTAACTCTTAGCTTTAAATTTTTTCCTTCAATTCTATATAAAGACAGATTCTGACAAAAGCTACTCATATTCTTGTTTTGAACTGAAAAAATCAACCTGTCTACTTCATAGTTCAATTGATGTTTTTATCCTCTAAAGGGAATTTTATTCTCCACTATCAAAATGGAAATGGTTTTGGCCATGGAGGATCGACCTAAGCAACTGAATCATATTCTAAATATAGCAATAAAATATCACTAATGAAAGCAATTACCTCCAAAATTGAAACAAATGGAACTACTGGCTTTCTAACATTACACTTCCTAATACCCTTTTCCTTAACAGAAAAGGAAACCTATGGCCCCAAGCTAATGTCCAAGGACCAGCCAATTGAAACACCCGAGGGACAAATTGCTTCACTCATCTATTAATCAAGCAAGAGAGAAAAATATATTTATCATACTTACCAATTCATTTATGTCAGTGCCATCTTCTTTCAGAATAGGATTTTGGAGAAAACTGCTAATCACCTTCTCTGTTCGGCTACCAAAAGAAGTATCACTGCCTTTTGAAGTGGAACTTTCAGAACTTGAATGTGAACTAACATTTCCATATCCATACAGACTTTGAGATGTTTGATCTGGGAGTTTTCTTGCTAACTGTGTAATATTTCCCAATGGGTTTTGGATTGAAGATTCAGTCAACATGCTCACGCCACTTTGCAAAGACATTGGAAGGGCACCTTGACCAATTGATAAATTGGGTGCTATTCCAAGTTTTGTCATCATCTTCATCAATACTTCCTGAGAAATTTGGCATCCAAATTTCAGATAAACAAGTTGTGAACTTGAAATAAAGTTTGTGCATGTATATTTGAATGTATGATGTATTTATGCTGTAAGAAATTATAATTACATACTAGAAAACAAGCTTGCATCTTCTGCACTGCCCCAGGTTTCACTGCAAGACCTGGCATATAAAATTTTTGTTTTCAGCTATCAAATGTGTGGATAATGATAAGGTGAAAGGGGCTTGGTGAGAACAACATATTTAAATAGGCTAGCAAACCTATCACAAGGCCAATTTTTAAATATATCCAATATGATTCATTTCAAAATTCTGGAAATGTAAGATATTCCAACAGAAGTCTTGATATTTTGGATAATAAGCCCAAAAATATCAAAGGGAACTAAGTTGTGTTTCCAGGACAAAGCATTATACTGAAATTCCAATAAAAACATGAAATGCTCAAAGCTTTGGATAACGACCTAGGTAGAGCAAAAGGAGGAACAATCAGAAGAATCCTCAAAAAGTTGTGTGTGTGTGAGTGAGTGTATTCTAGTAAATCTTTCTAGATCACAATAAATTCATGTCCAAGCAGTCCAAAAACAGAGACAAGCAAAACAATTAGGTGAAATCCATCATCATTTCCTGTATCAGCCAGCTAGACAAATGTCACGCATGCTAATACAATGGCAAGCCAGAATAAGTGTCTGGTAAGAGTCCACATTGTCAAAGCGAAAAATATTGCAGTAATATTAAGCACTGACTGCTTCTTCAGAAGACATAACACATGGCATACCAATTCCAAAGCCATGGCCGAAACCAACTCCACATCCAACGCCTGCTTGAATGTTCTTAGCTCCCAGCTTCCAAAGCTGAAGAATGAGACATGAGAATTGGGGGATCAGATCAATTTAACTTGCCAAACCATATGAAGAAACATTAATAATATGCATTGATAGGAATGAACATTTGACTTACTGCAGTATTTACATGCCTGGTAATTCCAGAAAAGGCATCAGTTGCGCCTCTAGTTGCACTCATTACTTGGCCCACCATTGGCAATGCACCTAGGATATAGTTCAAATCACAATTTGCAAGTTAACAACCACATAACATGTTGAAAAGATTCAGAGATGTCCTTAGAAATGGTATCACCAATAAAAGAAGGTAAAAACAACATTTTGTGCCTATTGGAATCAACTTTGACCCCAAAGTCTAACAATTATCCATGTGAAAGTACTTAAGATTACGATCACAAATCATGTACAGGTAGGTAGTGGCTGACTTCATTAATTGACATTTACAGGATGATCAAAGAAAACAACACTTTGAATTCAAGGACTATGGTCAACAAGAACATGTCCTGGGACTTGACAATTCCAAAAGGAATTGTTTTGGATCAGTTCAAAATTCCAAACGGTTATCTGTGGTGATTAAACTCTTTTCTTTCCTATATTTTTCTTTCTTTACCTTCGCTGTAGTAACATCTTTTATTGCAGGCGATAAAAGGCACTGACAAATGCAACCAGAAGAAAAGGACTATCATCGAAACATCCAATTGCAACTCAACAAAATGAAACATGCACAAAAGATTAACCTGACTCTTCAAAAAACCAAAGCTTTCAAATTCTTATCTTAATTGGAACATAGAACACCAAGCAACAAACACAAACCACTGATATAAATACTGTAAGCAAAACGCAGTCACATTAATTAATAGGAACACTCAATACAAATGCTTCTTCCCACTCAATAAAAAAAGTCAAGCACAAAACTTCTCCTCGTTCCCACATTTTCCAATCAACCAAACAAAAATCACACATTTTGAAACAAAAGAAAAGAAAAGAAAGAAAAAAACATAAAACGATAATTTACATGGAGTTTTAAGGATAGATTTCTCATGGGTTTCTTCAACATTCTTGGGTTTAAACAACCCACCAAAAAAAGCCATCATGCAATAGGCAAGTATAAAGAATGGAACTTTGAGAGATGAAAAAAGAGCGACAGGGAGTGTACCCATATTTACAGGCATGCCTTGACCAATACCAATACCACAGCCAAAACCAAAGCCAGTAAATACTTGAAGTACTTTGAAAGTAAAGGGATTCTCTATTTTGATTCCTTGCATAGGCTTTTTCTCATTTGTCACTACAATCCTACTGTTACTGTAATCGCTGCTGCCACCACTGCTGTTCTCCATTTTCTTCAATAAGCCTCTCTCTTTCTTTTAAAAAACCTCTTTATGCATACCTTTCTCTCCTCCTAAGCAAGGAATTATATTTTTCTGTCTCTCTATAATCTGCGTCCTCTGGTAAAATAAAACCCTTTGGTCTTTATTTATTTTATTACAAGGGAAAAACATAATTTAGGTGACAGAGGATGGACTATGGAGGATTAGCTGTTGTTTCCCTGCTAACTGGAGGGTTTGGTAATCTATGCACCTGGACAGGTGGCAGTTAAATGGAATTCCATGTGACAACTTGAGAAGGTTGAATTACTAAAATAGTCTTCGGTTTTTTAAATATCAAAACGCAGGTTGTCTTCCGATAGACAACAGATTTTGCTTAAAATTTTGACCATTCTGGAAGTTTCATTCAAATTCTAGCCGGAAGATCTCAGTTATATTCTCGTTATTCTGTTTCGGTTAAATAATGTTTTTTTTTTCTTATTTTTTTTTATTTAAATATTATTTAGTTTTATAATATTAATTATATCTTTCAATGAGCTAAAATTTTACTAAGAGTCTCTTTATATATTTTTATATCTTAAATTAAAATTTTAAAACAATTAGAGTTTAGAAAGACATTACAAAACTAGCGATGTCATTTTCATAAGTTTGTTTTAATTTGTAATTTTGTTTATAGGAAGATTAATTTATTGTGTACTTGTTTAGATTGAAATTTTTTCAATTTCATCATTCAATAATAAATTTATTGGTAATTGAGTTTTATAATTTATTTTGATTTGCTTTATTTGAAGTTATTATGGTTTCATAACCCGGGTCACAGATTTGAAAGATTAAATCAGGTTGATTTAGGTCGATCTAATATGTTGTAGTCTCAATATTTTTTTAAAATATTTTATTAAATTTTTTTGAGTTAAAAAATAATTTTACTAGTAATTCAGGTTGTTTTTAAACTCATTGAGTCAATTAAATTATATCAATTCATGTTTTTAAAAGAGAGTATCATTCAATAGTGGTATTTATTTGTTCTTTTAAACTAAGGAATGAGATCAATCATTGAACAGATAAACAAATTCACTTTTAAGAGAATGAATAAATGGATTCTTCTTCGTCTTTTAAAAAAATATTTGGGAATACAGTGTAAATTATATTTTTAAAATTTTAATTTTTTTTATTTAAAATATTTTTTTTTAATATTTTCAGATCGTTTTGATGTGCTGGTATCAAAAATAATTTGTTTTAAAAAAATTTATTTTAATATATTTTTAAACGAGCCATCACCACTGCAATCCCAAACAAATCCAATGATCAGTGTGCTATCTATCAACACATATGACATATAAGAGAAGATAGTGCTATCGGAATATTCTCTATTCTCTTGCATTACATGTCTTTAAGTGTTTTTATGAAATATGATATCTAATATCATTATAACGATAATCAAAATGGAATGCCAAAATTCTTCAACAATCTAATCACTCTATCACACATATGAGAGAAAAGACATTATTTATTATTATTTAGCCATGTTTAAATTCAATGAATTAGTATAAATACTCTATAATCATTTGTATGAATACCTTTTATTCTTGTTTTTTAGATGGAGACTCATTTTATTTTATTATGCTAAATAATAATTTTATTTGGATCATCAACCCTCTTTTTTTTAATACATGGACTATAATTGGTGACCTCTTTATTAAGTTTCAGTTAATTTTTGCAAAAATAAACCACCAAATGAATTTTTTTTATTGATATAAGTTCTTTCACATGGAATGAAGAGCTTTATGTGCAGATAATAATTATGGATAATCAATAGAAAAATCATGATGAATGCTTAGGGAGATCACTATATAATATAAAAACATAAAAATTTTATTAGAAACATGAAGATTCCGTTTAAAAATATAAAAATAAATAATATTATAAAGATTTCGTTTAGAGATATAAAAATAAATAATATCATGGAGAAAAATATAAAAAAACTAATTTGAGAGATGATATTACTTTTATTAGAAAGTTTAAAAGAACTTTTTAATGCAAGTGAAGGTACAATTTCTGAATATAATAAGTCTTTAGCATTATTTTTGTTAATTTCAACAGCAATTGTGATGTTTCTTTAACGGTATTAGATTTAAAAATATTTGCTTCAAAATCCAGCAAGATTTTAATAACATTGGAAAGAAATGATTTTAAATTCAATATCAATAGAGATATTTCACGGTTATCATCAAAATTAATATATTTTTATAATTAAATAAATATTGATAAACATGTATGATACATACATTTGCCTCAAATATCATTATAAAATCTATAAATGCCTGCATATCTAACAAACAATTGTAATTAAAATTCCATATTTTGTAGTGATAGCAGATTGTCATGGGTTATTTGGAACAAACCATTATTCTCAAGGCAGCATGTATATTTCATTTCCAAATACATGAACAGCTCCCGTGCTCTTGATCAAACATTCAATGTTACAAATGCACACTAGCGAAGAGAAGAAATGATGCATGCACACACTGTAGGAGCCAAACCAAACCTTACTTGGAGCTCAATTTCCTGCAGGGATTGTAACTATAACGCTGACGTCTGAAGTATTCTCAGTAGAAGATGGAATCGCCATTGCAACCGCCGATCCAATCCAGCAAGAAACGTGAGTAGGCTCATTGCCATCGTGGAAAGCTAATTCTTTGATCCCTAAATCATCCAAGGTGATCACTTGACACCTAAAGTTCAGATTAGGCTTAACAAGCTCGTTTTTCTTGCAATTCTCGACCCTTTTAACCTTAGGTGATTCTTTCACGAACAAAGAAAACTCTGATGACATTTCACTGCCTTGTTTGTGCTCTGCCTCCTGGATGCTATGTGATACGGCTCTCTTGCATAACTCATTCTGCACACCTTCAATTTCGCTATCGCCTGCGATCTTGAATATCGTTGTCTGGCCACTCTGTTTGCTAGGTGTGGACCTCGTGGTGTTACTAGGAGATAAACTGGTGTTTCTGAGATTGGGGAGGTAGAATATGGGCTTTTCGAGTGCATTGTTGTTGAGCAGTAATTTCTTTTGAATACCTGACCACCTCGGGAGGAAGTTGTCCATGATTAAATGGTCTGCCAAGAGAAGGCTAGAACTAATCCCAATTGAGTACCCACCACACTGGAAGTTGGTGACCTGTAAGAAGTAAAAAAGAAGACCTTAAGTACTGTTACACGCCATTTTCTGACACCAGTGCTCACTTATATTCACATTAAATTACTACTTGTATCCTCGGACATCACTATATTCAATCTGGGTAGTTAACTACAAATTACAACTTAAAAAGCTACGTATATTTATTGAAAAGTATTTTTTTGTTTGAAAAGTGATTTATTTGGAAAGGAAA
Source organism: Populus trichocarpa (assembly GCF_000002775.5). Classification (NCBI taxonomy): domain Eukaryota; kingdom Viridiplantae; phylum Streptophyta; class Magnoliopsida; order Malpighiales; family Salicaceae; genus Populus; species Populus trichocarpa. Next base: position 10,896,781 of record NC_037287.2, on the reverse strand, counting down.
TTTTTGAAAAGTAAATAATTTTTCGATGTTTAGTATTGTTATAAAAAATAAATTGAAAAATACTTTTCAGTATTTGGTTATGTTATGAAAAATAAGCTGAAAAATAGCTTATTAATATTTTATTTTATTTTCAAGTTTATTAAAATAATGAGGAACAAATCTTACAAATTAAAAAGTTGAATGAGAATGAAATTGAGAAAAATATAATTTCATAAATTATCTCAAAAAAAAATAATAATCAAAATAATGAAGATCAAATTTAACAAATAAAAAAATTAAAAGATGATGAAATTAAAATAATAATAATTAAAATTTCATAAATTATTTCAAATAAAATAAGTAACAATAAAAAAAATAATGACCAAATTTGATAGATAAAAAATTTCAATTAAAAAAATGATAAGAGAAAAGCAAATAACAATCATAAAAATGAGGACCAAAGTTAATATAAAAATCAAATCAAATCAAATTTTAAGGGATGAAATTGAAAAAAAGAAGAAGAAGGATTCAAACAAAATATATATCAATCAAAAGTTTGAGGACCAAATTTGATATAATCAGCAAATAATATGATATTTCTAAATTTTTCATAACTTTTAAAAAGTGTTTTTCGTTCAAAATAAAAAGAAAATACTTTCCTGAAAATCAAGCCAAATTTTTTCCATTTTCTAGGCAAACAAACGCTCCCTTGCCTGAACATACCTGAACATAGAGTAGCGGAGAGAATTGGGGATTTTGTTCATCAATATCCATCCAAGAGACGAGTTCGGCCTCTGCTTTTTCGTTTTCTTCCAAACCAAGAAACTCTTGCAAAGTCATTGTAATCTTTGCCTCAACAAGTCTAACTCCGGTATCGTTTGACACCATCTCTAGTTCTCCATTGCCATCTTCAACTCTCCGTAGTCGTCCACTGAGCATCGGTTGGTCCTGCAATGCTCTCCCCAGGGACTCCTTAATCCATCCCGCAACAAGCCAACCAGAATCTTCCTCCACGGCCTTGTTGTAGCAGAGGACTATGCTCAGGCACCCCCGGAAAATATCTGAACTAACAGGGTCCTTCACTGACACTAGGCACGTTTCTCTTGGATCAGTCACCTTGGAGGGTGCCACTGTTTGCACACCTTCAATTTGTACTTTATGCACAAACTCACTACTAATCTGGGACATTGCCATCTTCTGCAGCACGATGACAACCAGAAAATCGGTGTGCTATTTATAGCTAAGGTTGCATCCAAAAGTTTGCCTTACACCCGTATTACTGAGGATGATTCTTAATTCATGTTTACTGGTTTCATCAAGGTGACCCTTCATGTCTGAAAAGAAATTAACAAAGTAAGGCCATTAATTAATTTACACTTTCAATTTACGACCTAACTAGACGAGTCTCGTGCTATGCCGCGGGACAATTCTTTTCTTCTTCTTTTTTCATAAAAAATGTTATGATTATATAAGCACATTTAAAAAAAAAAAATTGTGGTTCAGGTTATAGATCCATCTAGATCAAATAAAATGATTTTATTTTAATTATATAATAAAAAATAGACAACGATAACAAATAAACCAAAGAAATTGATCACGATAACCTAGGGAAAAAACCTTTTTTTCAAAAGAAGAAAAATAATGCAGTTAAATTCTTAGGCAATTAAACACAAAAGGATAAAATTGAGTAAAAAAAGAAAAAAAATGATCAACCCAACTTGAGTTAACATGAAAAACCTATAAGCTTGGTAATAAGGGTCGAGCAAACCCAGGTTAGCCTGTCAAACTCGTAGTTTAGGTTATGAGATTAGGATAACCGGATAGAACAAAAAACCGAAGAAAACCACAAAGCCCATATCTTAAAAAAAAAACCAACGTCGAATGATGAAATTAAAAAAAATTAAAAAAAAATATGTTAACTTGTGTTAACTTTTTAAATTTGTGACCCGGGTCAATAGATTGGAAGCACCCTATTTGAAAAAACCATGTAGCCCAAATCATAACCACTCAAATGTTGAAGGATGAAATCTAAAACAAAATCAATACAATGTTAAAGGATGAAACTGGAAGAAATAATTAAATCTCAAAATTTCCCAAAGTAAAACAAATTAAAAAAAGAAAAATGATTAAAAACAAATTCAATTAAGAAAATGATTAAATAAATAAATAGAAAAAAAATAGGGACCAAACCTAATAGATGAAAAAATTGAAGGATAATAAAATTGAAAAAAAAACTAATTTAATAAACCATTTTAAATAAAAAAAATAGTAATCAAAAGTCAATTGTGCCAAACTGGAGGTCATACATCACATGTGTTGTCGTAGGATGGAATGAGCGCTGAGATGAATCTAATCACATCAAGGAAATTGTTGTTAACCGTCAGATGTCATTGCACGTGTTGCCCGAAAGAGATGGATTAGGAAGGAGGATATTTCTAAAACTACCTTTAGGACTCATTACGAGTTCTTGGTGTTGTCTTTTAGGTTAACGAATGCACCAGCAGTCTTTATAGACATGATGAACAGGGTTTTTAGGTCGTTTATTGATAGGTTTGTTATTATGTTCGTTGATAACATCTTGGTGTATTCAGTCAGTTAAAAGGAACATAAAAAGCATTTGAGATTGATGACATTTTGAAAAATTGTCGTTTTAGTCCATAAACTTAGGAGACTGAACCTGATTTTCTTTTATGCATTAAAATCTTTTATTTGTGTTGTTTGGGGTTGTTTTTTAGTATATTTTGTATATTTGTTGTAAATTCTCCTAACGATCCTCGGTAGGATTTTCGGGTTTTTCATCTGATATTTCTTTTAGTTCTATATTTTTTGGATGAGTGGGATAATCTTTAATATGCATGTAATATAAATAAATATGTATGTTGATTATATGATGAGTATGACTAGTTAATTTCTTGAATATTTATATTTGGTGCTTTATTTTCTGAGTACGCATCTATTCTTGAATTTACATTCGCATTCTATTAAATTAAATTCTATTCGATATATATATAGATATGCGAATATCTATTATGCCTTGATATAGGATTTGTCAGTAACTTCATGCTAACGAAGAGTAGTTAGCTTATACGCACATAATATTTTGTATACCTAGCTAGTGAGAAAGAAATCAGCTTCGATTGATCCTCCCATGGTGGTTACCTCCAGATGTCATCTGATCTCTGACATGTATTCTACTACCATATGTTATGCTTAATATGTATATTTATATCAAGATATATATGACTTATAAATTATTAATATCTAAGATGTATATTAAATGTTATTCCTTTACTGAGTTGGTTAAACTCACCCCTCATTTTATATTATTTTCAGGTCATTAGTTTATGTTAGCAGGTTGACTTTGTTGATCATTCATGCTTCTTCGTTTTTATTTGATATGTCTTGCTTGTTTCCACGAGGTTTTCTTTTAATTTGTCTTAGAGTGCTCCATTATTACACTGATTTATTTAAAGCTTGGGTTTTATGTAATGTAACACGTATTATGAACCCTCGTTTTGTATTTATCTGATGATGAGATATTTTGAAAGTTTATGCAATGCTGCTCATATGTTGTCAGTCATGGACTCGGAATTCGGTTTGATGCGTTGGTGCTTGCTATGCACATGTCATCCACTTTTATTTTTTATCAATATTTTATATTTATTAAAAGATTAAATTGCCTTCTAAGTCAACATGAATATAACAAAAAAAATCCAATATGAAAAGACAAAATAACCCTTGGATGCCAACTTACCACGTTTTGGTTTTCAAGGGTATTGAAGTTATTTAATTGTTCTAACAAGAATAAAAAGATGAAAACACCCTTGGGCGACAATTTATTGTTTTTTTCTTTTTAAGGGTGCTTTAGTGATTTTCTGTGTCAAAAAACAAAAAATACCAATTTGTATCCAATCAATTGTATAATAACTAGTAGGCCATTAAAAATAACCGAATTACTCTCGTCACCTAGGCCATTGATTTTTTTCAAAGGATAAAAGGTAATTACACTGAATGATGAATAGTAAATTGAATCTATATGCATAATAAATTTGCCTTTCATTTTAGTTTTTTTTATTATAATTATGATTTAGCCATTGTAATTCAATTTAACAAGAAAATGTGTCTAACTTTCTATTGGCTCATTGATATTACTTATAGTGAATTAGTTGGTTGGTATACAAGGCATCTTGCTTGCACAAAATTTGGTAATAAAAAATTATTAGTAATATTCTTAATTAAAATTAAAATTAAAACAAAAGCTAAAAGAGATCAAGGTTTTAAACTGCATACATTTGCATTTTATTATTGTTTTACATAGTAAAATCATTATATTGTCCTTGCCAAGAAAAAACCAACCAACTTGACATGAGGAGCAATTTGGTATTTTTTATAGGACATATTAGTCATTATCAAATTAAACGGGGTTAATTTAGCCTTCTCAAGTTCTTGTTTCCCAATAGAATTACTAAGCAATCCTTAAAAGAAAAATAAAACATTTACCTTGGATCATGGAGTTTTTTCACTTTTCAATTTTTTTGCAATTACAATGGCTTAAATGCCCTTAAAATTAAACTTTTTTTGCTTTGCTTACAAGTGCGTTTTCATCATTTTATTTTAGCTTGTTTTTTTTTTTGTAATTCTTGTGTGGGATTGGGGGTAATTAGATCTTTTAAGATATATTGTTATAATACTGACAAGCGTTCATCTTTTACATTAAATTATTGTTGATTTTTTTCACTTTTTTTTATGTTTTTTAATCATGTTATTAATTAGCCGAGTTTATTAATTCCAATTCAATCAATAATTAAATTCTCATATATATTTTTTTAATTTTTAAAAATGTTTACATTACCTTGATATTTTTTTATATTAAAAATAAATAAATTGACCCGTAATATAGTGTAAACCTCCTATAATCATGGATTTTACATCCATCTTAATTCAGCTGTGATTAATTATAGTTGATTTTACATCCATCTTAGAACTTGTTTGTTTTCATTTCAAAAGCGTTTTTGAAAAAATTTAAATTTTTTTTATTTCTTTGCTTTAAATTAATATTTTTTGTGTTTTTAGATTATTTTGATGTGCTGATATCAAAAATAATTTTTAAAAAATAAAAAAAATATTATTTTAATACATTTCTGAGTGAAAAGCACTTTGAAAAGCAACCGCAGCCACACTCCCAAACAGGCAGATCATGAAGAATTATTATTTAATTGAGATATTATTTAAACTTTAAATTTAAATGGAGATCAAATAAAAATATTATTTAATTAAGATTATTAATTCATCAACCTTATCCTATAATATATATATATACAGAACACCACACATAATTACAGTCATTTTTGTCATGGATATTTGATCGATGCTCAAGCTATATCATTAATGTGACCTTATCCATCCTCTAACGGACAACAACCAACCAACTATTATTAAGTTTTTGAATATATATATATATATATATTAGCTAGACATGGGCATATATATATATATTAGCTAGACATGGGCATCAATAGCTTGTGCAATTAAGGATATTAGTTAGTTGTTGGATCAACCACCCCCCGCATGCAATAATTATGAAAGATAGCACACCACACATAATTTCCACGCAAGATCCGAACACTTATATTAAACTTAAAAAAAAAAATTAATTATCGAAATTCCATGGTTTAAAAGTATTAATGTTTGATTTGGCCGTACTTATTTAAACATTTATTTAATGAGAATGAGATTAATGATTACTTTCAAGCGAACTATGATTTCCATTTCATGCCGTTTCTGGAAGGAATTAAAGCGAAGTGCTATTTGATTCCGGGTTTGGTTCAAGAAAATTAAATGATTAATTTCATGTTTAGTGGCATTGTTGTAATATAATGTGGCAAGATGATTCGGAACTGTTTGTGATTATCATAGTTATTGTTTTTCAAAATAATTTTTAATTGAAAATATATCAAAATAATATTTTTTATTTTTTTTTAAAATTTTATTTTTGATATCAGCAAATCAAAACAATCTAAAATCATAAAAAAAAAATTAAAAATAAAAATAAAAAGATTTTTTAAAGGCAAAAATAAACACACTTTTTATACTAATTATTCCATGCATTTTGCGTGAGAGCTTGCAATGCAAAGCATTAGTAAAAGGGTTTTTGATACGAGGATAATATTTGATGTTTTTCAGAATCTGAGATGGTGGGTATATCTTTGTGTTCAAATGTTAGGAAATTTAAGATTTTGGAGAATCTCATGTGTTAAGACATTATATTATTTATAAAGTTAGAAATACGATTTCTTTTTAAAATAATGAAAACTTGAGATGTAAAACACTTGGAATACGAAGATTTTTCTTTTCTTTTCACTTAAATGTGTCTCCATCTTTTATATTGAATTGATTAATTAATATATCTTTATTTCTTTTAGATATAAGAGAACAAATAATTTAAGTAACTAGCTACATGCATGTATTTGCTAGAATCTAATTAATATGTATTTCAACCACTTTAATCCTGTAATAAATGTAGACATTTAATACGTATTCCAACCACTTTAATCTTGTAATAAATGTAGACATTTAATATATAACCAGATCATTCATCAATGAAATGTTGAAAAGGCGCGCACGAGGTTAATTTTATTAATTATAAATGTAATAAACACATATAGAATAAATAACAAATACAAGGAATATTGGTGGGACAAACAAACAAATGAATTAAAAACACCAAGCAAGTAGCAATGGAAGCAAGCAGATCCATCTGGAGCAGTCCTACAATCAACAACATCAACTGCTGTTTCAATAAAGATCAAGAAGTTTACGAAAGAGAATCCTTAAAAAATTCATTTTCTGCTAAGTGTCTTGATTGCGTTTTCTTTCGAGTATTCCACGTCAATGTCTTTTTTCTGTAAAGAGAGAGTTGGACACGTATTGTCAATATCCAATCGTAAAGTTGAGTTGTTGTGATTCAGGTGTGTTTGTTTTATGAAAATAAATATATTCTTGGAAAACAACTTGTTAAAAATGAATTTTTATATTATTTACTTTTGAAGTATATTTTTTTTAAAATGAAATAATGTGCATTGATAGTTAAGTAATAGTAGTATGATTATATATAAGATATTAATTATTGTTGGGTTGATAATTGTGATAATAATGTGAATAATAGTAAAAAGGTGATTGTTATGATGATTATATTGATAATAAGATATCAGTAACGTTGATGGTAAGGATGAAGGTAAAGACGGGGGGTGGTACTTGTAGTGATAGTGGTATTGATAAAATAATAGGTATGACAAATGACTATTATATTAAGAAGTAACGTGGGTGGTACTGGTAGAATGAATGTTTGTGATTATTACAATAATAATAATAATATAGTGGTGGTGGTGGTTGTGGTGATGGTAAAATAAAGTCATATATTTTCATTAATAATATGGTAGCGGTTGCAACAATAAAAATAGTATGTTATGGAGTCATTGTGAGTGATGGTTGTTATTATAATAGTTATAGATGATAATAAAGTCATATGGTAGCGGTTGCATCTAAGTCTTTTTATAAAACAATTGGTCAAAAAAATTGGGTTTGGGCTATTTGAACTCTTAAAACTCACATTTCAACATACCAAGAAAATAATTAAATTAAAAAAGAAAAAAATAAAAGGCTTCAAAGGATACCCTAATCACATTTGGGCTTGCAATGCCAAGCGCTTCTCAACTTGATAGGCTAGGCTCGCGCTCCTAACATATAAAAAAAATAAAAGCTCATGCACAACTATGTTTCAAAGGCATGCGCTTTTAAAAAAAAAAATCAAGGCACCTAAGTTTTTTTAAAAACAATTGGTAAAAAAAAACTAGGTTTGGACCATTTAGCCCCTAAAACTTACATTTTAATATATTTTCATCAAAAATATATATATAAAAAAAACATCATAGATACCTCAATAACCTCATTAACCCTAAAAGCATCATCTAATGACCCTAAAAACTCAAAATTATATTGAAAAGGCTTTAAAAGAGCATATCTACATTTTCTAATATGATTACAAACTCAAACCACTCCATCGAACCCCCCCTCCTTAATAGAAATTCATACACACCAAGATCACTGTTTTTGTATGACTAGCCAAAATTTGTCTCTCCTTTTCATTTCTGATGAATCTCTCTTCTCTTTAACATATAAGAATTGAAACGTGAAAAAAATAAAATTTTATGATTAAGCTATAAATTCATCAAACTACGGGAACTAAAAAATATATATATATATATATCACCTCTCTATCTTAAAGGGATTGAAATGTAAAAGAAATGAAGTTTTATGATCAAGTAAAAAAAAAACCTTGTCTCCTCTCTAACTTGCAGGATTTAAATGTAAAAAAAAAAAGTTTTATGATCAAGTTGTAAATTCAACAAATTACAGAAACTAAAATGCAAAAAAGTGTAAACGTGAATAGTGAACTAATAGAACAATGTTTTACTATTCAGGTTTAGTTTTATTGCATGATGCTTATAACTGCGTAATGTATAATATAGGAATTACAAACAGACTTGGCTTAACGCTGATAACCCAATGATACTTTACCTATATTTTCACTATGGAAACATAATTAGCACATAGTATTATCCGAAAAAAGAAAAAATATGCCCAAAATCCTGGCCTGAATTCGACACTATATAATCACTGTTTATTTTTTATTTTTGTGTTCAAAATTATATATATTTGAATGTAATTTAAAAATGCATTTAGTTTAAAAAATATTAAATTGATGTTTTTTTAGTGTTTTTTATGAATTTGATGTGTTAATGTTAAAAAAAAAATTAATATATTTTCAAATAAAAAAAAATTTTAAAAATTATTTTCCACCACAATATTATAATAAAACTTGGGGCATTTTTCAACTACAACTTCAGAAGGCCTATTAAGTTCTAAAATAAAATATCAAAATATAATTTATATTATTCAAAACTAAAAATAAGGAAACCAACACTGTGTCAGCTGTTAAAGCTAAGGTGACGGATGATGTTAGGGAAGAAGACAATATTGTCATTGTTGGTGCTAGGATTGTTGGAGTTGCCACTGCAGTGTCTCTTCAAAGGCTACATCATAGGCCAAACAGTCAACAACACGCAAGGATGTGCTGGACTAATTGCTTTTATTAATTATCTTGGTTTTCTGAATCATTTTCATCTAGTTTTGAGTTTTGATGGTGTCTCATGGCCTTCCAATACCATTTGAAAGGGATGATAATTGATTTGAGGATATTTTATAGGGTCGGAGTTTGCTCATCGGTGCTTGAGCAAACAGAATCGCTTAGAACTGGTGGAACATCACTTACCCCTTTCAAGAATGGATGGAGGAGGAGGGTATAGGGTGCAGTTGGAGTCGGGAGTGATCTTAGAAGCCATTAATGGTGTATCTTACAAGGAATTACTGAACAATTAAGACTTCACCTATGCCTCTGTTATTCGCTCCTGAACTTTTTCATGTGATCAGCTGTGCAGGATGGTGGTGAAGTCAGAAGATGGAAGGGAGCAGCGTTCTTTCAGATTCAAAGTTGAAGATGAGAGGTATTGACTTTGGTAAAAAAAAAAGAAAAAAAAAGCATGGATTTTCCCTTTTCTATTAGACTAAAAAAGGAAGTGTTCTTTTTTGTTTTTTCGTAACTTATTTGTGATATGATCTCACGGCCAAGAAGCTCGTGCCGTAGAGAGGAGAATCCTTCTAGAGACTCTTGCCAGTGAGCTTCCATCAGAAGCAGTTCGTTTCTCTTCAGAGAAGAGAGAATGGCAAAATGCTTCTTGAACTTGTGGACGGGACAAGGCTACTTGCAACGGTTAATCAATTTTAGTATTATCTTGAAGTAGTTCTCTTTTTTTTTTTTTTTTTTTTTATATTAGCATATCAAAAATAATAGAAAAAAATAAAAAAAAAATGAAAAATACAGCTGGGCTACACAAACAAACGGTGCCGAATTCATCTAAGATGGAAACATGATTTAGTCTAAGAAAATAGACACTTCTGGTTATCGCCATCAAAGTTCCTTCTGCCACCAGGTTCTTTTTTCTCTCAACTCTTCCATGATGTCATTCAGATGATGTGTCCATGGGGTTTGTGTCCATGGGGTTTTTTGTTCTATGTATCACTTCAAGAATTGCAAAATTCATATTCATGAAAGGTTGCTTCATTTCGTGTATGATTTGGCATTTTCAATGATTTTCCCTACAGGTCCAAAGACCAGCAATCCGTCTGTGTTGAAGAAGCAGGCTAGAGCACTAGTCAAGAACTGGCCATCTGAGCTACTAAATTTAATAGAGATCTAACACCAGGCGAAACAATCAGTAAACCTCCTCCGGTGGGTCGCTGGCCGTGGCCAGCCATAAGCCCTCCCCCGTCAACTGGAACGGCAGTGTTAGTTGGAGATGCGTGGCACCCAATGACTCCCAACCTTGGGCAAGGTGCTTCTTGTGCATTGGAGGATGCAGTAGTTCTAGCACGAAAGCTTGGAGGATGCTATGAGGTCATATGGAATCGAAAGATGGCCTCGTGTCTTTCCATGAATCGTACGAGTCGATCTTGTGGGATCGCTTCTGCAGTGGGAAAACCTGTTGGCTGTTCTATTGGGAACAATATAATCATACCAAAGCTAGTTAGGCTCGGTCCAAATTTGGAACACACAAATTTCGATTGCGAGCCTTCACTGCAGACAAACTTCTGAAAGTCCCAAAGCAAGAATGACACTAGGAAGAAAAAGGATTTACCATCACAGATGCCAGCCAAACCTTTTTCTATCTTTCAAAACACACTCTCTCCATTGTAATTCAGGTACCCTTTATACCCTTTTTTTTTTTTTTTTAACATGGATGTCCAGGTCAACTTGCACGCACCTCGACTAATCTCACGGGCCCTGAAGTTAACGACCATGTAAACCTACAGTGGCCCTGAGGTTTATGGGACTCAAACTGGTAACTTCTAGAGAGCAAACCTAGGACTTGATCAGTTAAGCTACACCTCTCAGAGTTAGATACGCTTGTACACTTCATTTTACATATGATGGTTGCTTTGAGTTCTTAATGTTTACAGCATTTAATTCCAATAGTTACGTTTCCCATCTTATGTCTAGCTCCCTCGTTGCAAGAAGCAGCTCCTCGCAGCTTCAAGGACATACTTCGAATAGGAATAAGCAAGTGAAGAAAGTGTTTGGTAGAAAAAGGGGCAATGAAACAAATAGCACAAATAAAAAGTTCAATCACCCCTCTAAAGAAAAACTAATCACATTTGGATCATTCAGACATTTTGGAGGGTCTCGTTAGGTTGTTTTCGGTCATCTTTGCAAAATGATCTCCGAGTTTCCATCCAAAGCCAGGCTTGAAGAAACATATAGCTGCAAGTGTGAGCAGCAAGCACAATTGATGCACGATTGATCATTCACCTCTTCCTAACATTAAGGTTAGCCTTCATAGCATCTGATCCTCAAGGGGTGGCCACTCCATAATTTTCAAAATTTGATATTATGCCCTATAGAATATATTTTCTAGCATTTGGTCCTTCTACCCTAAGATATTTTACACTCCCATGCTAATATTTTCCCTTTTATAAGAGGACCACACTAAGAAAAGATTGAAATTAGACAAACCAAATGCACCATTAACCCTCCTGAATTATGAGATTGATACCCTAACCTTTTAGTTTTTTTTTTTTAATCTCAACCTTGATACAATAGATGTTCTGATGTACACTCCTTATGCTAGGTTTCCATCTATTTGAGGCGCTACACAATATTTGCAGGTCAATAAATTTTTGTACATAACACATTTTATTTAACAACTAATATTACGAAGCTAACAAAACGATTATCAAAGCATCATGCGATTATGGATCGAAATCAGAAAGAGAGATATGTTTATCAAAATGAGGTATAACAAACACAATATCAATTAACAATTAACTTCTTACTTTCACATATATTTACATGATCGTATCGTATAGTTTTATAGGTTAGAATGAATGAGCCAGGTATCTTAATCCACCATCAGTTTTTTTTCATTAACAAGTACTTTCTTCCTTTCACTGTCACTGTCACTATTTACTTCAATCATATCCAGTAGATCTTTAGGTTAAATGAATCAGTTATCTTGATCTCTTACTACAGAAGATAAAGGCAGCAAAAATAGTTTTGCCTAATCGAAAGCACATCATCAGGATATAATGAGAGAGAATGAACAAAGAAAATTATGAATTTTGAGATACCAATTTCTAAACCTGTCAAGAAAAGAACAAAGAACAAGAAAAGATGGCGACAAAAAGAACGAGAAGGAACATGCTAAATCATTATAAATTGCAAAAAGTAAAATATTATGGTTTTTCTTTTTCTCCTTATGTGCAGCAGCAATTAGCACTACTATGAAGTCAGCTTTCATAAGGCGGAGAAACCCACCAAAGCAAGTTCTTCACTGCCCCAAGTACATTAAATCCAATTGCTCAACTTATTACCAACAACCAAACTTACACATAAATCAAGAGAAATTTGGAATCCACTTCAGCATTTACAATAACTGTGAGGCTTAAGAAAATCGAACCCAAAAGAGGAAAATGAAGAGTGTAAGCTAGCACACAGCATATTTTCCCAATGGTGCTTCGCTTGTTAGAAAAGTCTACTTTCTCTAAATAGTCCATATTTTAGTATTTGGTATTTGGTATTTGGTGCGACCCTACCATCCCAAAGAAAAGGCCACATTGACAAGATTTTGGTTAGAGCAAACGTGGATAGTATTTGAGATGATTGTCCTGGCCTGTAATGATTCTGGATGGTTACAGCCTACAGGAATCTCGATTTGGAAGACTGGTTTAGGTTTTTGATTAGGGGCAATTAGAGATATGCAACGCAGTAGAGAGACCAAATGCACCATTAAACCAAAAATATTGTATGCATTGAGTTGCATGTAAAGAAAACTGTGTACCATAAGATTAATACAGGCAATATAAAGATGCGATGAAAAAAATTGAGTTGTTTTTGCATTTCACTCACAAACTCGTGTTAATTTTAAAAGAGCTCAGTGATAATGCTTCTGCTCAAGTAATGCGGTGGCCTTTTGGCTAGATGAGAGGTAAATAGGATTGTATTGAAATCCTTGAGCTCAAATTCTGCACCAACCTGCCCCATGAACTTAATTCCATTGAGCATGTGATTGATTCTCAAATCCTTGACTCTGCCAAAACACAATTAGCAGCATGATCAGAAAATGATTTGATTAAAAAGGAATTGCATGATACATGCATACTTTTATCGCTATGTGATTTGTATGCAGCCCTTTAAAAATTTACTATCTATCTCTCGATCTCTAACTAAGATCATTTTGTGGAACGCAAATCAGTGGAAAAATTTACAGTCCCTGCACATCCTCGGATAAGAGAAAACTCTATACTGCTCAGTACATAGGATTCTGAAAGAGTTGCAATTACGTAATTATTCAGTGCGATACGAGATTAGGAGATACAGGGTTCGCTAACAAAACAAAAGGGGAAAAAAAGGCCGCCAACAAAAATCTGTGATGCAAGCATTAAGAAATTCTTTTGTAACAAAATATTGTTCAATACCATACAATCTCATCAAGCAAGAAAAGATGAGGCATGAATAAGAGTTGATCATATGAACTCAAACAACAAATTCTGCCCACAAATTCTTAAGATTGTACAGGAAGTTTCCATATCTAAGAAGAAAAAATTCTTACAAATGAACTCTTCATTTTATAGTTAGAGATACCATTCTCAGTCTAACAGTAAACTTTAAACCAATTGGTCAGTTAACAAGATACCATCACAGTACATGGGATTGGATGAAAATATTTAGATTGATTGAAGAATAAAACTGCAAATAAAGCAATCGATCATTAACCGTATCGGTTCAGAGAAACGAAGGAACAAAAAATAAACAGGAGAAGAGAGGATTTGAGAACCTAAGGGGGTGGAGAAGAACCAGAGAACGATGGCGCAGAGAGCAAGAACGAGAGGGATGACATGGATTGCATTCTCAGCAGATCTGAGACGGGACCTTTCCTTCTTTGCAACGTGAGAAGCTGGATCATAGGTCGGCAGTTCTTGGTGGTCTTTGTCAGTGTTTGTGTTGTTGAACAACTCTTCAGTCACTATGGAACTGCTCGGTGATCTCTGCATCTTGAGAGAGAGAGAGATCTTCTTCTTCTTTTTTTTAAGGGGGGTGGGTGGGGGACGTTGAAGTGGATTCCGACTTCCGACGATGCATAATACAGACCAGTTTAGCATTCTGTTCCAATTTTATTTTTTAAAATTTCAAAAAAAAATTAAATTTTAATTTTAATTTTTTATATTTTTAATGTATTGATATTAAAAATAAATTTTAAAAAATAAAAATATATATTATTTTTAAATATTTTAAAAAACAGTCTATATTAAACCTATAATCTTGTTAGGAAAAAAAAACACCAATAAATTAATTTTTTAAAACTAAATAAAACATGCTTTTACAAGAATAAGTGATATATATATACACACTCGAAAGCACACATCATACAATTAGTTATTAAAAGTTGATCCCACATGCTTTCGTTAAGGGTCGGACACAAATTTTTTAAAACATAAGAAAAAAAAAAAAATATATATATATATATATAAATTTATAAAAAAAATTTAATATTATTATTAAACTCGATACAATGTCTAAATTTAAAAACTTCTACCTATTTTTTAATTAATAATTAGCTAATTTATCAATCTCGCAACCTGTGTTATGAGATTGAATTAATTTTTTTATTTTATTATGTGATAAAAAATATCAAGATTAATTAATTATGAATCCAAGATTAAAAGAAAAAAATTCAACAAAAACTCATATTAAATAATGAATTAATTTTTTATTTATTCAGTTTTTTTAATCTTTAAGCTGCTAATGTTTTCAATTTTGCCCTTAAAAATTCTATTTGTTGACCTGGATTTTTTCATTCTCTTTTTTGTTCTTGCAAGTGCCCCAAGTATCAGGATTTATTTCAGGATTGCATGACATGTTAATTTCACATGGAAAAGTTTATAATTGCTGTAAAATAACAAAATTAAAAGGACAAGGATCATCATTGTTCATCCTCTCACAGTTTGTTCTTCATAAAACACCGCAACACTGCTTGGATTCCTTCTTAGTCCCTCCAATTCATTTTTTTTTTATCTTTAAGCTGTAAATTCTTTCAATTTGGCCCTTGAAAGTTCTCCTTTTTTTTTTTTGTTAAACTAGATTTTCTTCATTCTCTTTAGATTTTGGTTTTACACTTGCTCGAGGTGTCAAAAATTATTTTGGGATTTCATGACATGTCAATTTTGCATGGGAAAGTGTAGAATTGTCGCAAAAAAATACAATTAAAATAATAGATATCAAATTTGATACCGATAGTAATTAGCAGCTATTTTTTCATATTTATTGTTCATTGGGAATGTAAATCTACACTTTAGTCCCTTAATTTTAAGTTTTTCTTAAACTTGATCCTTTTATTTTTTTTATTTTTATTTTAATCTCGAACTTCATTTATTTTAGATTTCAGTTCTTGTATCTTAAGAAAAGAGATTAAAAGCTACTAAAAAATCTCAAAGAGAGAAAGCTCTAGGGTGAGCATATTTTGACCACCAAATACTTCATTTTTAGTACATTCTGTTTAGATAGATAAATTTATGAAGATTAACTCAAAATAATTGCAAAACCAAAAACTCAAAATAATCACTTTATACAATTCATCCTCAATATATTTTGATAATCCTTTTAAACATAAACTAGTCAATTTCATATGGTCATGCAGGTTAGATTAATTTTTTTAACGCAAAAAATAATATGTAGGCTTTGCTAAACATTTTTTTACCGTCATAAAAATGTTTAATTATGAATTGAAAGGTTGATCATTCATTTAATAAAGTAAAATAGAAAATTATAAACTAATCAATGTTAAAAAAAAGTTGTTAACACTAATTAAATATTAAATTACAAAGTTGAGAAACATATACAAATTAAGATATTTGTTATCACATCGGACACTTTTCAAAATTATTTTATTTAATTATATAGAAATAAAAAAATTTGTAAGAAAATAATAACCTCAATTCTATTGAGACAAAGTAATTTTCCAATATAATTCATGGTTTTCATATTGTTATGTTTTTTTAACAAAGAAATATATTTTTTGAGATATGTTGTTTATTTAATAAAATTTGAAAGCAATTAGAATAAACAGCAAAAAAATATTGAAAAAAAATTAAATAAGAAAAAGAAAGGTATCTCTTTAATTAAAACTTTTTCGTCTTGTTAATATGCTCTCTTTTTTTAGATTTTTTTCACAAAAATAATTACTTTTAAATATAATAGCTTATCAAAACCATAAAATAAAGTTTCAATTGACAAAAAAAATGTCTCGATAAATTTGATGCAAATTTATTGAAAATCTAAGAATGATATATTGGTCACACCTTGTCGCTTGAAACTTTTTGAAATCTATTTTTTAACTAATCATACAATGATAAAAAGAAATTTATATGAAAGACAATGAATAAAATCATGAAGGAAAAATATGTACTTCTTTTTGTCAAAATTTTCTTTTCTAATTCATGTAATTTTTCATTATTCGGATGAAATAATGTTTATTTCTAAGCAACATTCCTCATTAAGTAAAAAAAAAAATACTAAAATATATTAATGAAAAATATAATGATTTGAACTTTATTTTCGTTGAATGTCCATGACCATAAACTTAAAAAAATAAGTTTGCATTGGAGGTTCACATACAATAATTAACAAAACAATCACTAACATTATAAAAAACAAATTGCTCAAATCTTATTAAAACAATACCAAATTAAATGGTATTTAATGAAATAATATATAAGAAATAAATTCAAATAATTTATTACAATGAATTTTGATTAAACTTTAAGAAAAAAATATAAAAAAATCAGGAAAATTGTATAAAGAAAGAGCTTTATAATATTACAAAAAAATCATTATAATCTTATTCGAAAATGAATTCAAAATTGTGTAGTATTTATTGGAATAACATTGTAAATATAATTTTTATTATTTTATTTCAATCAAATTGCAATTAAAATCTAAGAAAAAAAGATGTTATAAAAAAACCAGATGTATTTGGGTATGGGTGGGCCAATTGTTAGTCTATAATAGATAAGGTCAAACTTAGGCACATGATCACCTTCCTTTGCATTTCGACCATCAAATATGGCCAAAAGGTCGGAGTTTGACTTCTAAAACCTAAATAAACTATTTCTAACCTCAAACTATTATCATGCAAAAAAAAACCCAAAAAAAAATTATGATGTTTGATTTGCTTTTTACAATAAGATAAATGGTCAAAAACATCTTAATTGAACTTCTGTCGTGAAATAGAATTCATTGACATCAATAGTAGCATTTTTATCATTAAAATGTGGTCAATTGACCATTTTATAGATCCTCTTTCATTTCCTAACAAGTTTCTCTTTTCTCTCTCAAACTCATGAACCGAAACATAAACAAAATGAAATTTTATATCAAAACTAAAAATGCTAAAACTAAAAGGATCAAAGAAAAAGTTAATGGAAAATGTGTTTCCTTTTGGCTGAAAAGAGCTTCTTTGTCTAGGCTAGACTAAATCATATTTTTTCCACTTGAGTTTGAGATATAACACACTTATTTTTTTTTATTTCTTAATTTGATTCTTAGTATTTTGATTGTATATTTATGCTACAAATTAAAACCATATCTAATTAAATTGATTTCCAATCTAGTTTTAAAACCTCAACAATACCATTATTACTCCATAATATGCAAAGAAAAAAATTCATAAACTCATAAAACACCAAAAACAATATACGGGAGGATGAAGTAAAACGAAAATTAATAACTAAAATGAAAAATCAAACCACTATTAAAATTTAATATGAATTGTGAGAGAAGCCAAAATACATGGCATCATGGTAAAACCAAGAATTAGTTTTTTTTTTAAATTGTAATGTTAGTTTTCTTTAGTGTTTCTCTTTATTAACAAAATATTAAAATGCGTAGGGAAATCATTCTGCACATATTCACGTAACACTATTCACTTCAACAATGAAATTATGTTTTTTTTCCTTGGTTGAGATAATTTGAATGCCTTGGTTTGAGGATAATTTAGTATTTTCTAATTGCTTGTTAGTCATTAAAAGATTGTACAAGGATGCATGCATCATTTTAACTTTTTTACAATAGCAAGATTACTGATTCAAGTAAAAAAAAAAATAGAACTATTGACCATGGGTATTTCTATCATTTCATTTTAAAAAACAGTGAAAAGATATTTTTGTCATTGGAATCGAAAAAAATTAGGCCATGTGTCTAGGGATATTTTCATCATTCCACATAAGTTTTCTTTGTTTATTCCAAATTCATTGAGGGCATCTCGGTCTTTTTAACTTGATTAATGAACTTTTTAATCCAAAAAGTTGTTGACGCTTGCTTTCCAAGCATTAGAGCGTGGGAGACATCTGCACCCTTTAGATGTCACGTGTGGTGGCTCTCAGTGGCCAAACTTGCCATTTTATCATGTCTTTAAAAGTGTTGTTGTGTCCTCTCCCTCCTAGTGTAGCACGTGTCGGAGGCGGATGAGTCTATTTGTTCTCGTTGGTCATTTTTTTTCTTTATTTTTTCTCTCCTCTCCCAAGAAGTAAATGTTGGTACTCTTTGTTTTTGGTGTTTCAATCCTTGTTCCTTTGATTTCTATTTTTTTATCCATTTTATAAAAGTTTGATTTGTTTTCAATTTAGTCATTCAATTATAATTTGTTATATATATTAATTTTTCAATTCAGTCCTTATTCTTTTATTTTTTTTTTAATTTTTTTCCTTGGCCATTTTGTTAAAGTTTATTTAATTTTCAATTTCATTATTTTGTTATTTGTTTTTCAATTTAATCCTCATTTTTTTATTGTGTTTCTTTATGTTAAAATTATTTCTCTTTTCAATTTAACACTCCAATAAAAAAAAATTTGGTTGCCCTCTCATTTATTTTTTATTTTTAATTTCATCCACATTCTTTTAGCTATATTTTTTTAGATACTTTTGTGTAATCGAATTTTTTGTTCGTTTTTATCTTTTAGTGTTTGATTTACTGGGTATTAAGTTTTATGGTTTTTCCATTTATATGCTTCCAGTTTAATGACCCAGATCATGAGTATGAAATATTAAAATGGATCAACATCCTTTTTTTGGATCATTTTATTTTATAATTTCATTATTTGACGTTAATTTTTTTATTATTATTCTTATTTTTATTTTTATTTTAATCGATGCCCTTTTAATATTTTAGGGAATTTTTTTTAATTTTATTTTCTAACATTGGATTTAATGGGTAATGAATTTTATAATTTGTTTTTTATGAAGTTATTATAATTTTATAATTCGAGTTGTGAGTTTGATTTACCTTTTTAGTTGATTTACTGGAAATTGATTTTGATATTATTTTATTTTTTAATATTAGATTAATTAGATTATTATTATTATTTTTTTAAATCATTTTAAATAATTTTTTTTCAAACTTTAAGGTAATACCGCGTTCTGGGGCCGAAGGCAAGGATCTATTGTAACTATGTGGTGTTAAATTCTCGATTGGACATATGGTAAATGCATGCAGTTCTCGGGCACCTCAAACCGTACAATTAACAATTATTCTAGAACTACATAAAGCCAGCCATTTTAGACCGAAAGAAGAAACTTGACCAAGTTTGCCTTACCAGGATTAACAACAAAAAAAAATATCTTCCATTTCTTTTTTCTCTTTGACCTTGCGTTAAAAATAAATTATGTTTGACGACCTTCTGTGCACTACACGCGATTGGTATGCACGTGAGCAATGACTTAGATGATAATAGATCGGTTGCTGTGGTGCGAAAGGCATGGCTGGCGCGTTCACGTAGATTCTACGAAAGAAGCTAGGAAACAACTAGGAAAACACAAAAGAAAGAAAACTCCGTTTCGCTAACCTTTATGTTAATCGGTTTTTTGTTTTAATGTTTTAAAAATAATTTTTTAAAAATATATTTTTTATTTTTTTGTGTTATAAATTAATATTTTTGAATGTTTTGATATCATTTTGATATATTAATATTAAAAATAATTTTTAAAAAATAAAAATTATTATTTTAATATATTTTCGAGCAAAAACCATTTTGAAAAGCATATACTACTATACTCTTAAATATTTTTTTAATTGTTCTTTTACTTTTAAGATATTTGATTGATCAAGACCGTAAGTGTATCTTCTTCAATTCAAACTAGTTATTTTTTAAAAAATTACAATTAAATTAAATTAAGATAAATACCTGAAAAACAAGTTTCAAAAAAAAAACATTGAAAAATATGTTTTGATATTTAATATGCAATCAAAAGAAAATAAAAAAATAACTAATCTAAGAAATTTTATAAAATATTTATAATAAGAAAAAAAAATATAAATTTTACTTTTACTGAATATCCATGATCACAAACTTTAAAAACAATTTGTATATATTAGGTTCATATATGATAATCAATGAAATGATTTCTAATATTACAAAAAAAAAAAAACATGTGATGATCTTATTTTAAAACAAGTATAAAATTAAATAGTTTTTTAAAAAATAATATTTTATTTATAATAAATTCTAACTAAAATTTAAGAAAAACATTTAAAAATATTAATAGGATGGATAAAAGAGACATGCACACCTGATCCAATACAAAGATGCCCAGGTGCACACAGGGTTCCAAGGGCATGCCTGAGTGCATAATCTTCTTGTTCAATATTTTTTGTTTAACAGGGTAAATGACAAGTTTTTTAAAAATAAATAAATGACATGTTTTTTATTGGTAATTTTTTTTTTACCATTAGAGTTGATTGAAAAATCAAAATCCAAGTTGTTGAATTTTAAAAATCAATTTCATCAAATTTTTACATGAAAACACACAGCACCTTTTCAATCTCAAAATATCTTCAAATCGCTCTAAAAATTAAAATTTAAACCGGATAAAAAAATTCTCAAGCTCTAATTTATTTTTTCTTTAATGAGAAGAAAGTTCAAAACACTCTCATGACACTCCTCTCGTCAAAATAAACCTAATGATACTAAGACTAACTTTTTTTTTTGTTTGTCGGAATGTAGTTAATTGACCATTTTTTATCCATTTTATTTTTTGATGACTTTCTCCTTTTTCTTTCAAAACTCAAGAATTAAAACGTAAAAAAAATAAAGTTTAGGATCTAAGCGTAAAATTTTAAAACTAAAGAGATTGAAAATGAGTAAATAAAGAATTTTTGGACAAAATAAATTTTTTTGTGTGAATTTCAAAAAAGCTCCACCGTTATTTTAAATTGTATCCCGAGATCTCAATTAATAATTTAAATTATTAAGTTATGTTGATTTTTTTTATATAGTATTATAACTTTATTAACGAAACGATCACAAGTTCGAATCTCATCATCCTTATTCTATTTGATAAAAATTAAACATAAGATAATATAAGTCTATATAAGTTTTAAACTTAAAAATCTTTTACTTAAAACTATATATTAAAAAATAATATAAATTATATTTATTTATAGTATTGCGTCTTTAACAAGAATGTGATCTAATTCTCTAAAATGAAATGGCATGCCTTGCCTTTTCCATCAAACTATACAATGCTCTTTAATGGATGAATATTGCATGGAATGGACTCACCACACTCGAAATGGATGTTGACTAGTTGCCGCAATTCATAATTCAATCATAGATGATCGGTGATGCCAGCAGCATATCCATGAACTTAAATTAAAACCATAAAAAAAAATATTATTTTAAAATATGCAACAGGAATCATAACTTGTAGATTAGTATTATGATTCAACTATATTTTTTTAAAAATATTTTTTTAGTTTTATATTTTTTTTATATTTTTAAATTTTTTTGATGGGTTAAAATAAAAAATAAAAAATTTAAAATAATAATAAAATATTATTTTAATATACTTTTAAATAAAAAAATACTTTTAAAAAAACAATTTTTATCAGGAAAAAAATAAACTTGATATAACTCTATACCACTCGTTTAAATAAACTAGGAATGATTTGCTTCCGATCTTATCCTATGAATCAGTGGTCCAACCTCGGTCAAAAAAAAAAAACATATAATTTTAGTCTATAAAAGTTTATTTCAGTTTTCGATTTTTTTTTAAACATCTACAAGGAAGAAAATTAATATTCGAAAACTGAAATATTTAGTTTTTTTTCTAAATATAAGTTTATAAATAGGATGATTATATTTTTAAATTATTATGTCTTTAATATCCTTATACATTTCTAGATTATCCATTAGACTCAAAGCTCGCGGTTTTATAAACAAAACTCATTAAAAATAAAATCTATAACGAATTTATAACAAAACTCTAATTCGATATATCGGATATAATGGATTTTAATTTTATTAAATAAATCAAATGTCTTAAATATAATAAACTGGTAGCTGTAGTAATAATATTTACGCACTTAATAAAACTTCGTAATTACTATGTTTGGTGTGTCTGTGAGCATTAAGCATGCAATTAATCAAATGGATGGGCAATATGGTAATATGAGTGGAGAGTGTAGAACACGTGGCAAGCAATAAAACAAAAAGATACGTCACCACCACTTGAAATAAATCCCGAAAAAATTGAGTTCTCCCTTTAAATAAAAAACAAGCATTCAACACGACAGAGCACAGCACGTATTGCCTCTCACACCTGTAACCCTTATTTCTCCTCGATATTACCCCCCCACTCTCTCCCCCTCCGGCGATCAACTCGTATCTTAGTTAATTTTCTCACCGGAACCAGCAATTTTGACTTCTCACTTCTCCGGTATCTAATTTTAAATCACGCGATTCAACCGGTCCATTGACAGCACAAATCATCAAATCATGAATCCTGAATAGTAAGCTATCATCATCAAACACTTTTTTTACCCTTGAATTCTTCTTCTTTTTTTCCCCTTAATTATGTTAAATATAGGTGAAATTGTATTGGATCTGATTGTTATTGATTAATTGATTCCTTAATTCGCAAGTATGCAAGTTTGTTTGTTTCGTCCTTTAATTGTTTTTGGTAGGATTATGATTTAATTATATGATGGATTTTGATGATTAGATCTAGGTGTTTTGCCTTCAGATCCGTTGACATTTTTTTTTATAACTTGTAATTCAATCGATTGCAATTCGCTATTAATTGGGAAAGATTTTTTTTTTTTTTTTCCTTCAATAGGTAATTGGTAGGAGGGTGTTTCAACCTTTTATTTTGATGATCTTTGTGATTGTATTACGAAAGGGAAAGAATAAAAAAACAACCATGTGACTTTGATTCTTATTTTGCAGCGACTATTTGTTTAAGCTTTTGCTTATTGGAGATTCTGGTGTTGGAAAATCATGTCTACTTTTGAGGTTTGCTGTAAGTTTCTTCTATTCTTCTATCAGCTATTTGTCTATATGTAATCCATGTGTCAAGCTGTAGTAGTGTACTAATGATTATGATTCTCTAATTTTTTTTGTATGTTTTTTTAACAGGATGATTCATATCTGGAGAGTTACATCAGTACCATCGGAGTGGACTTTGTAAGCTATTATCTTTACACTTTTTTTCCCTTTATCTTCAATTATATAATCATGGGATTGATTTATTTTTTTTGTTCTACTGTCTAGAAAATCCGCACTGTGGAACAGGATGGGAAAACCATTAAACTACAAATTGTAAGTTATAAAATCGTCTTGATGGCCTCCTGAGTTATTTTTTCTGGATTTCAGTCTCAACATCTGCTTTGATATTGATTAAAATTGTGTTTAACTTAATTGGTTGTGTTGAGCATTTCTTTCTTTTCTTTTCTTTTCTTTTCCTGGTGGGTGGGGAAGGGTCGTTTGAGGTTGGGTTAGCTGTAACGGTCTTTGAGACACAATGTTTTATATAAGTTGCTTGTTCTATTTATCTTATAAAAATGTGGTGCACTGATGGCAGTATAAAAATTTCTTGGATATGGCAATGTTCGGTACATAATTATTAAGTGTGTTTCTTGGTTTACTAAATTTGCAGTGGGACACAGCTGGTCAAGAGCGTTTTAGGACAATCACAAGCAGTTATTATCGTGGAGCTCATGGAATCATTGTGAGATTGCCTCTCTCTCTCTCTCTCTTCCTCTCTCCTTGTTTACTTAATACCTTACTTTTCGTCTCATCTTGAGATTTGTCTTATTGATTGCATTTTGGCTAGGTTGTGTACGATGTCACAGACCAAGAGAGCTTCAACAATGTTAAACAATGGCTGAATGAAATTGACCGTTATGCAAGTGAAAATGTGAACAAGCTTCTAGTTGGGAACAAGTGCGACCTCACTGCTAACAAAGTCGTCTCGTATGAGACAGCAAAGGTAATTTAGTCATCTACTTTCTTTTGTTTGTTTTTGCATGTTGAAATATATTGGTTCACTTTACAGTCAGATGAGTCTGGAAGTTTTAATAAGGAAATCGCATCTTTATTCAGGCTTTTGCTGATGAAATTGGGATCCCTTTCATGGAGACAAGTGCAAAAAATGCCACTAATGTTGAGCAGGCTTTCATGGCTATGGCTGCAGAGATCAAGAACAGGTACTCTTAATTTTGTCCTTGCGTTGCAAACTCCTTTTTTAATGGAATCCATTATTTCCTTGCTGAATAGGGGGGCGTTTTGCCATAGAAATTCCACAGACTTCTCGTTATTGTGGAGAATTTTATAACATGAGCATGTTTTAGACTACTGGCCTCTTACGCTTTGATTCTTATCCATCAGGATGGCAAGCCAGCCGGCCATGAACAACGCAAGGCCCCCAACAGTGCAGATTCGAGGACAGCCTGTCAACCAGAAGTCTGGTTGCTGCTCCTCTTAGAAGAGAGTCGAAGTTGGCTTGTGATGTTATAACCATGTTGGCATGTAAACCTAGTTCGTCTATTCTCAAAGCTTTGATATGAAGATTATTTGTTATGATTTGCATTTCTGTCAGATGTTTAACACTTATGTTAAAACTTCCATTCTTTTAAATGTATTTGATTTTAAAAACATCTGTACAAAATAGGAATACTGGTTAATAGCAGTATTTGCCTTGTCATTTCCTTATAACATCTGTACTAAATAGGAACTTGATCGTGCTGTTTTAATTTTATTTTTGGTTGTTAACGTGCGCACTTGATCACGCCGATGCACCTGATATGTGGCTTTGCAACCTCGTGATTTTTCTAATAGAATTGCGAAACATGCGTTATAGACAAATAAGTCGTATAAACCATGCATTATAACTGGAAAAAGAATACTTAGAAATATAAAAACTGAAATCAATTCTGTAAACCGTTACAATTCTCAAGAAGATCAAATGAGAAGCCCAGGATAACGGCAATAATTATTAGAGAGGATGGGGTTTGATCTTCTGGTTTCCCTTACCCACCAAGACTGGATATCAGGCAAGGCACAAGAAATTAATTTAGTGAATAGAGTAAAGAGAATAAATGCTCTCCGTTTCGAGTCGGGCAATTGAAATCGTCAGTCAAGAAACTGTTCTATAATGAAGGATTTGTTTTTGATGATATCATGGTTTGACCAGAGCTGTCCTACCGTGGATGCTTATTGAGGAGAAACAGTAACCGCAAGAAAACTCTTATCTTTCTTAAAGCCGCCAAGAAAATTCTCTTTTCGGCAACTCCGCCAGCTTTTCCCATTTGACAGCGGGATGGGAACAAAACTTTCGCCGTCCCTTTAGAATGCTCATAAAGTAAACCGAACTGATGCTTGGAGTCAGGCGTTGACTGTAGCACATTTGGTTGGCTGAAAGGTCATATGGAATGTCCAGTGATGGGAACAACCAAATTACTGGTTTGCTACGGCGAGGGATTTGTCATTTTCTTTTCTGCAATCATAACTGGACAACCTTTGATCCTGAAACACGACTCTGGTGAGATACAGGCATTAGAAACGTTTTTCTCCCAGTTCGAATAATCTGATGATCTCTGCCAGTGGCCTGAAGGTACACTGGAAACTCAGTGTCTCAAGAGTTGGATGGTAAACTTGAAAATCATGGTTAAACTCCAAGGGTAACAGCATACCATCTCTCCACCAGACTGCACAATCATTCTCCCGTATATCTGCAATAATGTTATATACTTGTATCCTTTGTGGATATCACAATTTTTAAAAACCTCCTGAAGTTCCTGAACCGCCATGTCAGACAATCTGATGACATCACGAGGCTTCTGACTGGCCAAAAGGCCATGGCTTCACAATCTTGTACACATCCAACTCCTTTCATAATGCAATGCAGATTTAAGATTTCAGTACCTAGCATATCATAGCGGTGAGCAACTGCAGCAATCCTGGATGTGAGGGCATGCCAGATCGAGTGTTGACTCCACCTAATTCACAGATTGAACCACACCCATGGCCTTGCTCATCAGGTTAACATTACTCCTTCCCTTCCTAGCCATTGCAGTTCCAGGGCCCCTAGTCTATTGCTTTTTTCTATCATACTGTTCAAATTTACAGACAAGGTCAGCTGATTCCACCCTTTTCAATCACGCTAGATTCTAAACACAAAAACTCAATCAAACTAAACCAACACCTAATTTGAACAATGAACTGCATTATTCAATGCAACTCAGTACTGTTCTTATTTCATTGTCGGACTTGCTTCTATTCATCTAACTTAACGGTTGCAACTCTATCTGTTGATTGACAAATCAACTTCAGCAAGTAACCACCTGCATTTGCCACCATATCAAGCTTAAGTTAGTCCTCGAAGATTTGACACCAGCTTTAATATTTAATGCAACATAAGTTCCAAATAGGGGAGAGTATGGCTTCAAGAACCTTAGCTACCTTGGCAAGTGCCAACTTGACCAGGCTGTTATGATCAGGTAGAAGTCAAAAGTCTGCCTATTATTACCTCTCCTGTAGAACCGATCCTTCATAGAGACCCATATATGTCTAACTGCAGCTAATGGATCAAAAACTTCTACAAGAGAATTTGCCAACCTACCAGTAATCAGCACAAGAGCAATGCCCATCCTTAAAATGATGAAACCTCGTAGTATCTCTAACAATGATTTCCCTTCTTTCTATTTGTGATATGTACTTGATAGCTCTATGACAATCTCCGCATACTCTCAGGTTTTTAAACACCCTGATTGGAGTGCCAGGTGGCAATTTTATAAGGCCATAAGCAATTGCCAACTTTTCACTGTGCCACAGTAAAAGCTGCTCTTTTTGCTCTTCCCCTACATCATGCAATGCAAATTCAAGATCTGGCACATACCCTGCTAACTTCATTTTCTTTTCCAACTCCTTCAGTTTCCCATGTATAGAAGCTAATTCTGGGTGAAACTTATCACCTGATCTGAACTGATGGGCCATACTCTTAACCTCAATCCAACTGTACCCTGGTGTCTTCACCACCTTGCAGCTTTTCATTGATTTTCTAACTCTAGCAACATGGTCCCATCTTTTTGTAGCTGCATAAACATTAGCAAGTTGAACATAACCAGTTGCACTAGCTGGATCAAGATTAAGCAACTTCTGGGAAGCGAATTCCGCCATCTCAGTGTTCTTGTGTATTCTACAAGCACCCAAAAGGGTTCCAAATACAGCAGCATGAGGTTTGAAAGGCATTTTCTCTATCAAATCTACAGCCTCTACTAACTTACCTGCCCGACCAAGAAGATCAACCATGCATGTATAATGATCAGGCTTAGCTACAAGTCCATAATCCTTCGCCATTGAATGGAAATATTTAACCCCAAGGTCTGTAAATCCAGCATGGTTACATGCCATTAATACCGCAACAAAAGTGATCCAGTCTGGCTTCATTCCTTTCTCTATCATCTCATCAAACAAACCCAGAGCTTTTTTACCTTCTCCATGCTGAGCATAACCAGAAATCATTGCATTCCAAGTGACAACATCCCTCCTTGGAACCTGAACAAACAATTTCCAGCCATCCTCCAAAACTCCGCACTTACAGTACATGCTAATCAACGAAGTTCCTGCGGTTGTATCATCACACAGTGGAGACTTACAAACTAGCTGATGCACTTGCCTGCCCAACTGTAAAGCAGACAACTCACTACACCCTAACAAAGCACTGCTCAAAGTTGACGAATTTGGCTGAATACCAAATCCCACCATTGTTCGGAAAAGTTTTACACCATCCTCAGCTCTGTGATTCTCAATATAACCTGCAATCATAGCATTCCAAGTCACCAAATTTTTCTCGGGCATCTTTTCAAACAATCTTTCTGCCAATCCAATCCTCCCAAGCTTCATGTACCCAGTGATCATAGCGGTCCAGGCCACCACACTCTTAAATGGCGCTTTTTCAAACAACTTTAACGCGGAGTCCAGGTCCCCACACTCTACATAACCTGAAATCATAGCATTCCAAGTGACTACATTTTTCGTTGGCATTATCAAGAACAAGTCGCGTGCTTTGTCCATTTGCTGATTCTGCGCAAAACCGGTTATCATTGTATTCCAAGAAGGTGTGTCTTTAATGGGCATATCTTCAAAGAAAGCCTGAGCTCTTTCCATGTTAGAATTACGTACATAACAAGATAACATGGTGTTATATGAGACAGCATCTGGTTCAGGTATTTTAACAAACAGTTCTTGGGCTTCCTTCAATTTACCGCGCTTCTTTGACATACCCGCTAAAACCGAATTCCAGGTAACTGTTGTCTTAAGAGTCATGTTGTCGAACACGTTAAGAGCAGAATCTAAGTCGCCGCATCTGATATGGCTAGTGATCATCTTGTTTGATAAAATGACGTCACTAGATTTGGCATGGTGGTGAAGTGGTTTAGTAGATTTGCCAAAAATGGTAGGATACAATTGGGTTTTGGTTGGGGAATTTGCTTCTCTGTTAGGATCGGCAATTGGGTTTTGGATAGTGCAGGTGGAGAGAGAAGAAGCACGCTGTTTGGCGGGTGAGAAAGTCTTGAGGAAATGGAGGGAAAGTGGGTTTTCTGTTTTGTTGGGAAATAATACATTTTCAATACCGAGGTTTGGGAAGCAAAAAGAAGAGAATTTTTGGGTTATGGTTTTCATTGGGCAAGTAAACTCTGCATGGGGTAGATGAAATAGTTGGAGACGAGATTAAGACTCCTTCTCTGGTAGGTTTCTGTTTTGTAAAACCTTTCTTCTTTTTGGAGTTTTCTTTCAATGCGTTGAAATCTGCTTCTAAAATCAGAAAGAGGAAACCGCGATGGTGTCGTGCGGGTGGTTGGGTGTCTCCGCATATCAAACATGCATTTTGCTGGGCTATATGATCGAAAATAGTCGGTTCACCGTTCAGGTTGAGAGTGTGTTCACAGTAT
Organism: Populus trichocarpa; assembly: GCF_000002775.5. Classification (NCBI taxonomy): domain Eukaryota; kingdom Viridiplantae; phylum Streptophyta; class Magnoliopsida; order Malpighiales; family Salicaceae; genus Populus; species Populus trichocarpa. The sequence continues at coordinate 10,867,407 of NC_037287.2, read as the reverse complement.
GGTAGTGGTTGCTTTTCAAATAACTTTTCGTGCCGAAATACATGCTAATGATGTTTTTTTATTTTTTAAAAATTATTTTTAATATCAGCACATCAAAACGATCCAAAAAATACAAACCGCACTCAATTTTAACAAAAAAAAAAATTTCAAAATTTAATAAAACACAGTTACAAACAGAATGTCTAACGGTATCTGAAGCTCAGTTCACATCACTGTAACACTGCAAGTCTTCATGCACAGTTAAATCGTGAAGGAAACAACTTCTTCTTCTCTGCCCGTTCCTCCCCTGCAAATTGGGTGACAACTCACAACGATGACTGATGTTCTGGGATTGGTAGGGTCGACTATACACTAAATACCTATACAAGAATAAAGTATTATCAACTAAATACATTAAATAATTGTTATTTTATATGGTATTTTATAAGTGTTTAGAATTGGTATAGGACCCCTTTGCGTTCAAAATAGGCAACCTAGTCCTGTGAAGCGAATGGTCGACTGAAAAGAATATATTTCATATACATACATACACATACATACACACACACACATACATACGTGTGTGTGTGTATTTTTATATTGGATAAAAAATTAATATGATAAATACAATTGGATAAATATTTTATGTTATAAGATGAAATATCTTTATTTATATTTATTTTTTAATTTTTTAATTTTTTTAGTTTTGTTATTAATTATTGGTAAACACATCGGAAAGGTTTTTATATCCAGTTTTTTCTAGAAAAAAAAATAGAACTTGTAACGAATGAGTTAAATAGCTAGATATATCATGTCCAAAAAACATGACTACATGGTGTTGTAATTAACAAATAGTTCACAGTTGATTTTCGCCCTCCTCATCAATAAAGACTAAACTCCCGCATTATAATTGTGAAATCAAGGGACAGAAGCATCTTCAATCTGGATAAAATATTTGAATTTTTTGTTTTTTTGTGAAAACAAGTTGGAGTAGACGTAATTGGGAGTTTAGCACAAGCTAAGCATTATAATTTATTAACGTTATTGCGACTTGGGAGTTTTAAACGCAATTTAATTTAATTATATTATTATCAATTTTGTGAACAGCCCAGCAGGATAAAATACTATTAATAATATTACATTTTAACATATTTTACTAACATATTATTATTTATATAAATACTATCTCACCACTTTAATTTTAGATCCTTCAAGAAACATATTTCCAATTTTAAAAAAACTCTAAAACTTGTATTTTTATTTGACCAAAAAGCAATTCCGTTTTCCGGCTTTCCACAATATGAAAAAATAACAAGTGCTTTTCAAGAAATCACTTTCTTGCAAGCAAAGGAAGCCTAAAATGTCGAAACAAGTTTACATGCGATTTTGATAACATTGCTTCTACGCGTATAGACAGGTAGGTTATTCATCAGTTGCCTAGCGCTCAGCTTGACCAGTAATCAATCATAGAGCAAAGCTGTGAAGTTAGGCTGAAGCATACCTGTATAATAGCGAACCTTGAAGGAACTGCTCATTGTTTTCTTTTAAAGCAATGATGAAAGTATAGATTAGAAACACGAGGGGAAAATAAATAAAAAAAACTAATAAAAAAAACTGTTACCCTACAACAAACCAAAACTGATGCCACCGAGTACAAGACATAGTAATGACTCCATATGCCCTAATTCAAACAAAAAAAGGGGGTATGCATGCGTTATGAAAGTTGAGAAGGAATCACAGGAATAATCTAAAGTATACACCCAAAGACTAGATGTTTGAGATGGTTTTTGACACAGGAAATCATAATTCCCATTGATAACCTTCGACTCAGAACTCTCCAATTAGATCACAAGGAATTCCACACAGGGAAAATCAATGTGATGACAAAAGCCAGTGAAATCTCACTTGCCACCCAAGGAGGGGAACTGCCCAGGGTCTTCAATAGAGGGGGCTGCCACATCACGAGCATTGCTTCCATATCCGCTTCCGCTTCCATATCCACCCCTTCCACGGCCACGGCCTCGACCACCACGACCAGAATTGTAGGACCTCTCCCCTTCAGCAGGCTTCAGGAACTCATTTATACTGACAGCCTGCATTCAAGTAACAATACTTGTGTTAACCATCATCAATACATATAGAGAATTATGAAAAAAAATATTCCAGGTCACATAAAAATACATGATCAAATAAAAATTTGGATAATAAGAAAGAGGTAAAGGCATATAAAGTCAGTACTGGTACTTTGCGGTACACATGTAAGATGTCAATCTATAAAAGAGAAACTGAGGTTAAGATTACAACGAGCACAATGGCCAACATCACACAAACAAAACAAAAGGTTAAGAGACCAAGAATACACACCTTCTTGGCTCTGTCTTCTTTGTCTGCAGCATCTTTTCGTTTGTCCTTCTCAGAACCCTAAAAGCCAATTACAAGTTCATATGCATGTTTAGCCTCTACCAAATGAAACAGAATTCCACATTCAAAGAGGGAAACTATTCTTACCAGTTTGATAAAGATTTCATCGTTGCTCTTCTTACTCGAGAGCTGTTGCATGCACTGCAAGTCTTTGTCCAAGCCAACTTTCCTCTCCTCGGTCTTCAGATCAAGCAGAGCCTTCCTTTTTTCTTCAAGAACCTTCTCATACTCTTCTAATGTCATCTCCTATTAATAAAGGAGAAGGTTTTATGAAAACTAGCATAGAACATGAAAACACAGAATAGTTAAGGCAACAAAAACAGAAAGTTGAATTTCAATGTGCACTGGAGCTAGTCATAACAAACTTCAATTGCGACATGATATCGTTACAGTACTGTGATTTCACCACATAGCTTGAAAAATCAATCTGGGTAAATGATGTTTCGGAGTTTTGACTTTCAGATGAAACCAACTGAATTTCGTGCTGTGACTGAAAAAGTTGACAAAAAAACAGTCTATGCATCCAATGATTCTAATTACACAAAACTTGTTCTGAATGGTGATTAATCAATGTAAGCAACTTTTAATTTGACTAATCTCTTAATCAAACTCTTAGTAGTAGAATATGCCAAGGTTAAGTAAACAGCTGCAACAGAAGCTGATAATGTATGTAAAGCACAGAAAAAAGGTGCTTGAATAGAAATATCTAGATCAAAAGTCGCACTTCAAAAACAAGTAATCAAGGCCCTTCCATCAGCCATATGAGTTCAAATCTACATGTATAAGAAAAAAATTTAACCAACAAACATTTAAGATTTTATCAGTGACTTCCCCAGGGAAGCATAAACTGAATCTTAAATGCAATTGCTTACAAAATAAGCATGCACATCATCATTTTCACTAAACTTGTATGAAACAGGAGGCCCTTGATTGGTAATATTTAACACCAAGTTAAAAATTCATCACTTGCACAAATCAGGGATTATATACAGGACACCTGGAGAAGGATCTTGCCAAAATTTAGAAGATGAAATTAGACATCATGCAAAAAAATTTAAAACAGTTCTGATCCATCTATATTCATAGTAGATAATAAATCCTGTCTTACTAATCCAGCTTGACAGAAATACCTCTGAAAAATAAAAAAATTATAACAATTGAAGTTCTAGATGATGGAACTTTTCTGTTTGTTTATGAAGACAACTCAAGATATGACCAGGTTCAAAAGGAACAATTTACCTTCTCTTCTGGCTCCTTCTCTTCTGGCTTCTCAGCAGTGTCCTTATTGGCATCTGCAGCATCCTCCTCTCCTTGCTGCTTCTCAGTTATAACATTCTTCTCATTGTCAACAACAGGATCTTCAGTCTCCCTGAATTCAGTTAAACAAGTAAACATACATGTGAGCATAGCTAAGTTATTGCAAATATAATTACATTTTCAAAAATGCTGGGAGTATAAAGACAGAAACTCACAGAGCAATTTCATCAGTAGGAGTTCCCCAGTTACCACGGCCAGACCCTTCACGCTTAATCTCATTCCTGATGCAATGTGGAATAAAAATCCTTATGCCAAGTGATGAAGGAAATTTTATGGTCAACACAGAATACATAAAAATGAATATTTCAGTAACAAAATACTAACCCGCGACCAGTGCCGCTGTGCCGTTCATACATCCTTCGAGGGCGTTCACCTTCTCCATCTTCCCCGTTGCTATAACCGCCACGGCGACTGCCACGGAAACCACCACGAGGTGCACCATATCCGCGTCTCTCGGCAGCCTCCCCATCTTCAGATGGTCTGGATCGTCCAGAGAATCCATTGCCAGTGAAGGAAGTTTCATTGTTATTTGAATCTCTGTTAAATCCACCACTGCCACCGCGACCACGCCCACGCCCATACCCACGTCCTTCTCCACGGCCTCCTCCACGGCCACCTTCATTCTTTGCTTCCCTCACTGGTTGAGAAGAAAAAAAAACATCAGTAATAAAAACATGATATGAAACTCCTACAATAATCTGTTTCAGCTGTCATCCTGTGCTATGATTCAGTGAAATAACAAAAAGCTAACAAAACATATAAACAGAGAATTTACTTTCAAAATACATGGAAAAAAGTAAACCATGTAAAGTGTAGAGAACGAAAACTGACCAGAAGAAACCTAGCAGGACTACATGGGTAGAGTCAATCACCAATTTTATCTTCCAACAACCAAAACAAGATTAACCAATCATCTAGAACTTCAACACTAATCAGCATTGCAATGATAAGTAAGCAAACAGGTGTACCAGCTAAAAAACCAACACTCTAGCAAACTAAGGTTAGAAAACTAAATTAATCCAAAAACTCATCAAATAGAAACATTTTAAAAGACAAGATTATGAAGCTTTTGTTGACTGTTGTTTCTTGTTCAATTCCAGACAAGGTTGTGTTTGAAAGAATAACACAGAATCATTGTGTTTTTTGTTGTTGTTTTAAATACAGAGATTAAACAAATTTCTCCTACTAAATCCAAATTTCAAAACAAAAAAAAAATACAAAGCCCATTTCAAGTAATGATAAACACCAACAGATTTAATAAACATGTCCTCATTTTCTTCTATTTCCTCAACAACCAGAACTATCTAACACTAGTAGGCTTACTCGAAGAAAAATCAAGTTGAAACAACTATTCAATCAACAATTTCTATAAATTATAACAGAACAAAGAAACAAAATGAAAACAATCTACATTAAAAAAAAAATCTCAATGCTTGAAACACCTTCAAAGCACGTTTATTGGTTTATATAAACCAAAAGTACCAGACTTAATCAAAAGATAAAGAAGGGTTACTAAATCAAAGCTCACCAGCTTGAGCAGGGGGAGCAGGCCTGGAGGGGAGCTTGGCAGGCTGAGAAGTAGGAGCAGCTGGCTTTTCAACCTTCTTGGGCTTCTCAGCTGCCTTAAGCTGAGCGGCGGCAACGAGCTGAGAAAGGTCCTCATTGTTGTCGTCATCACCAAGGATATCAAAAGGGTTCGCGGTTGCCATTTCTCTCTTTGAGTTTCTGATAAGCACAAATAATTATAGAGTCCTTTAGCTTGTTTTCTTTAAAATAGCAACCAAGAGACCCTTATTGATTGCTTAAATCCATTGCTACCTGATAGTAGTTTAGGGTAGGAGTGTTTGGGAGGCGAGAAGACGAGTTAGCAAGGAGAGTGAGCGGTGTTGGGAAACCCTAGCCAATGCGGCAGAGAGAATATGGGAGTGTAGGTAGGGAGAAACCTAGTCCTTAAAAACCCTAGTATGTGATGTTAGTGTATGGAAGGGTGTACGTTTATCATGTGGGCTTGCTGTCTTTGTTTATCTTTAGCCCTGGTGATGTCAGCAACGGACCTATTGGACAAGATTTTTGGTAGTTTCTTAAGTTTTTTAGATAGTTATACGTATCTAAATGAATAATATGGTATAATTATTTTATTAATTGTATTCTAAATTTATTGAGTTTATGGGAACTTTCCTTGATCCTAGGCTCTCTTACGGATAATATTAGGTTGGAAAGGTATAGACAAGTAACTAATGAAAGTGAAATTTAAACATGTTGACATCTTCTTCAACATATAAATTGTCAACATGAATACTAATAAACTATAGAGGAAGAGAAAAAAAAAAAAAAAAAAACTAGATTGTCTAATTGAACCAAGTATAAAAGGACTTAATCCAAGTGAGTGGGTTCAATTTGACCAAGTTAAACCAAATTTTATGTTGGGAATGTTTTGATCATAGTCAAATCGAGCTCAAAAAAATTGAACCAAACTCAATATGGGCTCAACCGAATTTAGTTTTACCTAATTAAACCGAGTCTAGAATAGTCAAGTCGAGCACAAAAGGAGTCAAACCATGCCTAACATAGTCTCAGGTGGGCTCAATTGACTATGTTAAATCGAACTCACGGGCTTAACATAAATCTGCACTACATCTTTTTTTTTTAACCTTTATCATCAAGATTGTTTTAAAAAAAATTTTATTCTTTAGGGTTTCATGTACTATGTGAAAGAGAAAATAAGATCAATTTAAATTTTAGAAATTAATAATTAATTTTTGAACAATTTCATTATTGTTAGTTTTTTCCTCTTAATTAGATATAAGGCTGGATTTGCATATTAGTACCGGGATATTTTATAAAGTTAGTGGTGTGCCGAGGGTGTAATGGTGAATGGAAAAAAACAAATTATTGTGTTAGTATTTATTATTGCATTGAATTCTTTTTTTCTTCTTTTCCCATTAAAAGAAAAGGACTACTCGGCCGATGTAAAATCAAATTCTATTTCCTCTGTGTTATGGTGGCATGACAGAGATAGAATGACTCGATCCCACAAACTGGTGAAAAAAGGATAGTTATGTCTAACACGGGACTGAAGCTTCGACATTAAGATTTTTCTTCGAAAGCGCGTGACTAGGAATGGTGCCTTTCTTTTTTCTTTTTGTTTCTACGTAAATAAATATAAATAATAAAAATAGACGGGTAGTAATTAGTATTGTTTGATTTATTTAAAAATATATTAAAATAATATTATATATATATTTAATATCAATACATTAAAACAATAAAAAATTATTATTTTTAAACTAAGATTTTTATAAAAATACATTCCAACCGCACGGATAAGTACGCTATTATTCTTGATGGATTGCCGACGGCGGAAAGGCCGAAACCCTTGGTCCTCAACGATTTCTTTTTATGGTCAAGACCACAAAAGACGACGACTTTGGAAATACAGCAAAGAAAATTATTTTGTAATTGTTTAAATTAATACAACTTACGACGAGGGCTGACCTTATTTTGCAAAAGCAAGGTATTGTTGAATAGATGATTAACGCAAGGATAATTATGAACAATTAAGACAAGAAAAGGACAAAATGATAGTTTAATACCCAGAAAATAGTTTTAAGAAAATAGAAAAGCGGTATGAAACTGTTGCTTTGGTGCTAAAGCATGTGAAATTTTCAATAACCTTGGCGGGCCAGTTCCAAAAGAAAAATCCAGAGGATTTTTTTCAAGTATTTGGTCAAACATTAAATACAATTTTTGCTTTTTGAAATTGTCTCTACAATCACTAATCAACGCCTTCTGAGAGAGTTTGTCAGGATGGACTCGGCAAACACCCGGAAGCGGCCAGTCCTTTCCTTTCAAAACTCAAACTCAAGGCATGTGCCTTGCTTGTATACAATCTCTTCACATTAGATCCCTGTTCATTGAGCAACCTAACTAGACTCCTCTTGGCATTTGCTCTGAACGGACAGTTTGAAGCGATGAACCCATCAACCAGGTGGAGGTACGCCTCCAAGTCATGGCAACATGCCACGTCAGCATTGGGCTTTAGATACGGCGACATCTTTGTGTCTACACGTAATTCTGTCCCAACATGTGCATAGGCCAATGGCATGTTGTCATTTAGCTCTTCTACCATGGGTATTCCTGGGACTCTAGTGATAACATCCTGGCTATTCACAATTCTTAACACCTTAACGTTTTTGGCATTAATCTGGTTTGCAAATCCTTTGTTGCCGACACGAGGACCACCAAAGGAGAAAACTGCGACTGGTGGCACTTGTGGCGCACATGTACTTAATTCATCGCCTACTAGTAGAGCCAAGGCAGCGCCGAGGCTGTGTCCTGTGACTGTAATGCTTAAGGTCTCACCCCTGTATAACTCCATAAGCCTCCTCACCTCTTGAACCACAGACTGGGATAAACTAGGCACATTAGCCCCTGCAGTTTTATACAAGCTCAAGAACCCGCATTCCACCTTCGGTTGGATTTCAGTCGGGTCGTGCTCTCCAGGCGTTTCAACTAACTGGGCCCTCATATTCTCTGCCCATTCAAGACATGTAGAAGTCCCCCGCAATGCGATAACGATATCCCTCCTTCCTAACCGTTGGATCTCCCTCCGGTCCTCGCATACGGCAACATACCCGATCCAACTAGACCGTTGGGTCATCCACCCAAGATCCGGTGCCAAATCGTCCACCCACTTAGGCAACCCAACCGAGGAAGTCGCATAAAGACTCTTCGTCACTCTGTACGACCTATCGGGAAGTGTCACCTGTTGGGGTAATGGGGGTTTCGCTGCTGACATGGCGGGATTAGAATGAAAAGCATGATAAGATGCTTGAACAAACTCTCCGTATCTCACAACTTCTCGCCGGAGATTCTCGTCGAGTGGGTCAAGAAGTCCCTTCCAATCATTGCTACCGTGATACTCTCGCCACCGAGGACCAAGATGGTTCCTCGGAGAATACTCCTCTGTCTTAGATAACAAACGTTGAAGCCTGTTTAGATGTCTAGGTGACATTTCCTCAGCTGCTTTCATTGCAGGCCAAACTCTAAACGAATTAAGACGTTCTAATAAGTTCTTTCCCCAGTTATTCTCCAAGGACCCATTATTAGAAATATTGTGAACTGGTTGCGAGACAGTTTGGTTAATTGGTTCTGGGACTTGTTTTTGGAGGAGTTTTTCAAGATTTGCTAGGTGTTTTTTTGCTTGCCCGGTTGTTGATGATGATGTACTGGAATAATTTAAAGAAGGAGTTATTGTTGAGGTGGGTTTTAGCGTAGAGTGTTGGCGTTTGAAGCTGGCACGTTTGGCCTGAAAGAGATGGAGTTTTTGGGCTGGAAGCGTTGAGCTAATCTGTAAAGCCATAGAGAGAGAGGGAGAGATGAGAGAGTCAATGCGAGATATGGGCACTCAAAAGACAACAGCCGCTGCTACTTGAACCGAGTAACGCTGATTCGATCAACAGCCGCTGCTATATATAGAAGCTGGTTCTCTAAATACCCTCCAACTAGTATAAAATTACAGACAACCTTATTGTTGAAAACAAATAATATCAGAGCTATATGGTTACATCAAGGGTATGATTGGAAAGGGAGTAACAAATTACTGACCACGTCTCACCTGCATGCTACGCGTTTAAGTTAGTTTCGTTTAAAAACGAAAGTCAGTATCGTCAAAGTCCGCAACGAGTGAGTAAAAAATTAAAACTAAAGAAAAGGCTACTTTTCTCTGTCAACCAGCAGAAAAATCATATTAAAAGCAAAATTACGTTAACGAGATCATGAAGATATTTCTTAAAAATATAAGTTTATAATTAATTTACAACATAATAAATTAGTATATATATTTTAATATTTTCTATAGACATTGATTAGCAAGCTCGAGAAAATTATTTTTTGTCCTCCTCATAAATCGACCCGAAGGGACAATTCAACAACTTTGGGCCCCCTGATGGCTGTAGCATTTATACTGGTTAAAACGAAAATAATAAATTAAAAGAAAAGGAAGAAAACATAAAATTTTGATCAGACACCTGATGGGTGAAATATTAAACAACGTTGTACGGACAGGAGACCAGCTGTGTCAATGTGAAATGTAGTATTTTATTGATACTTAATTTTTACCTAATGTTTTATTATTAATATATACCTAAATACCTGCCTTCATCCTAGCTACCTCTGCCCGTGATTGTCAAGATATATACACCCCTGTTCAAACGCGTGTTATTTATTAAAATATTTATATTTGTATTTGTATTTTAAAAGTATTTTAAAAAAATTAAGGTTTTTTATTTTATTTTAAATTAATATTTTTTTGATATTTTCAGATTATTTTAATATGCTGATATTATAAATAATTTTTTAAAAAAAAAATATTACTTTTAATATATTTCTGAGTAAAAAATATTTTAAAAATAAATTTTCATCACATTCTCGAAACCCTTAAATTTGTAAATTATGTGGTAGTTTCTCAAAGAATGTAAGATTAAATTTTGCTCATATTAAAAATAAATTAAGAGAAAATGGGATCAAACCTTTTCCCTTGTAGTTTACAATCCATAAAAAGAAAAAAGAATCAGAGAAAATGCCTGCCCAACATATAATTGGAGATACAGACTAACCATCATATACTGCACATTTATTTTTATATTTCAAATGTGTTCTCTAAAAACAATTATTTAAAAAAAAAAAACAATATTTAATTGGAGATACAAACTAACCATCATATACTTAAAGCACATTTATATGTATATCAATTACTATATATATCAAGAAGGAGCTTAATATCTCATGTTTAAGCCCTATAATTACTAATATAATGGTCACTGAAAACTTACATGGTTGTTAATTTCAGGGCCCGTAAGATTAGTCGAGGTGCGCACAAGCTGATCCGGATACCCACGTTAATAATAAAAAAAGAGCTTAATATTCATTTAAAAAAAAATAAAAAATAAAAAATAAAAAATAAAACTTTCTATTTAAATGCTATATTTCTCCACCTAGAAATTTAAAGAGATAATTTTTTCATTGTTTGATTTTAACCATATAAAAGATTAAAATTATTTTTTGATATTTAATTAGTTAATTTCATAAATTTAATTTTAAGAATTTGTGATATTGGAATGATCTCTATGATTTGATATTAAAAAAATCGTCAGTAATCTTGGTGCTCGACAAGCTTGAGATGTGATTGTACGTGGGGACATGCTTTTCTATGTACTGCTTCTTGCTGCAACTATTGTGAAAGAGACATTACTGCCACTGCCGTTGTTAATAATTTTGCTATTATAGATTGAAATTGTTGTTGTTTTTAAAAGTATTTTTAATATTAAAATATATTAATATGATTTTTTTTATTTTTTAAAATTAACATATTAAAATGATCAAAAACATATTAAAAAATAATTTCTAATAAAAAAATTTAATTTTAAAATAACACAGCATAAATTTTTAACAAAAATAAATAAATTTTAAGGGAACCGCGTTCCCAAACGCTCTTGATTAAACGTGCAAAACTATTATATTTTGTTTGTAATGTTGGATAAGACACCATTATATATATAAGGAGCTTTTAAAAATTAGAGTAATACTTACTTTAAAAAAATAGAATAAAAAAATAAAAAATAAACTTTTTATTCAAATACAAGTATTTCTCTATCCAGAAAACTATTTTTTTTAGCTTTTTAAATTTATATTAAGTCATATTGAGTTTGTGAAACATATTTTAGAGGTTTTGCACAGTTTTGCTTTATACGTTTTTCAAATACAAAAAATACAAGAACAATATAATTTTTCTTTTTATACACAAATATTTTTAGCAATGTAAAGTATTAAAATTATTTTTTTATATTTTTTTATTTATTTAGTATTATAATTTTTTATATATAAATCTAATATAGATATTTTTCTTTTAACCACGTAAATTTTTAATAATAATTTTTTATTTGAATGAAATAAAATTAATATTATAAAATCACATAATTATAAATACAAAAATATCAAGATAAAATTATGATTTTTATTTTTTATGAAAAATAGTCACCATCTTGATATATATTTTTTGGTAAAAAAAATCTTTGTTTTTAACAGATAAATATATTTTTTATATTTTTATTGAAAAAGAAAAACTGAAAATAGAAAAGAAAAAAGAAAAAAATAGTTTTATTTTACTCAACACACCCTAAATTCTCGATAATATGAAAATATTATTAAAACAATATAATTGTACCAAAAGATACAGAAGGTAAAGATTCCCACTTGCAAGGAAATATTCGAGACGCGTGAGATTTTTCTGGCTGTCGAAGAAAAGAAAACATCACATGGAAAAAACGCTAATCTTTTTCGCTTCCGGGATCCACCTTTTTTATGCTTCTCGCTCGTCAAAAGGAACCGAGTACAGAATTAAAAAAAAAAAAAAAACTAAAACGTGTAGGAGTTTCACTGTAATTTTATATATAAATTATGATAGATTGATATAGTGAAATTAATTTTTTATTTTTGAGTAATGAAAATTTAAACCTTCAAGTTGAGGTTTGTTTGGTCTTTTTCTCTTATTTAATAGTCATTGAAAGATTGTTTGGAATATATGTATCTTTTAAAACATTTTAACATGGTAAAAATAGTATTTTACCTCTAGAATCAATAAAATTTAAAACTTTTAACTAAGAGTTTTCTTGACTTTTCATAAATTTCACAACAGTAAAAATACTTCTTTGCCTTCAAAATCAAAAAAATATTAAACTGTTGGACAAAGGTGTTTCGGGTTTTTTTACTTTTTATGTACAGTAAAAGAACATTTTTAATATTAAAAAAGACAAAAACAAAAAAAAAAGCTTTGTCTTCGGAGATATTTTAGTATTTTTATATGGGTATTTTGTATAATTAAGATGGTCATGAGGGGTGATTTGATATTTTTCAATTTTTGTTTTTTATTTTTTAATCGAAAAGTTGTTGGCATGTGTTCCACACGTGTCAGCGAGTGGGTGGCGTCCGTGTCAATCAGGTGGCACGTGTGACACCACCCCATTACCAAATCTAGCCATCTGTAGTCTTCTTAGATGCGCAATTGTGTTCTTTTTCACATGGTATGACGTGTGTAAGCTTATGGTGGTTGGATTGCTACCGTTGATTGATTGTTTTTGTTTGTTCTTTCTTTTCTCTCCCTTTACAGCTAGAGTACATAATTATCTTATTTGTTTGTTGTTTTTTAATTTTAGTCCTTATTTTTTGAATTTCTTATTTCATCGTTGTCTCTTTTATAGACTTTTGTTTTGTTTTTTTTAATTTTGTCATTCAATCGCAATTTCTCATGTGTTTTTTTTTCATTTCAGTCCTCATTCTTTTAATTTCTTATTTTATTTTTACTCTTTTTATAGTTTTAGTTCTCCTAAATTTGTCATTGTTTTTGGTTAGTGTTTCATAATCCATTCTCCTAGTTTTGATTTTTTGATTTTGATCATTTTCTCTTTTGTTAAAGTTTTATTTGTTTACAATTTAGTCATTCAATTCTAATTTGTATAAGTGATGTTTTTCGATTCAATCCTTCTACTTTTGATTTTTTATTTTTTTGGCTCTTTTATCAAAGCTTTTATAGTTTTAAATTTTACTTTTCAAATCAAATTTATGGGTTTTTTTCCAATAATAATAGTATTTATTTTAGTTTGGTACGTTTTTGTTTGATTTCTTATTTGTTTTATTTGCACTCCTGTCAAAGTTTTTATGATTTTTTATTTTATCTTTCAAAACAAGTTTATGATTTTTGTTAGTTCAATAATAATAATGGTAATTGTAATAGTAGTAGCAATAACAATAATAATGATAATAATATTGACAATATTATTAATAATACTACTGATAGTGATTATAATGTTAATGGTAATGATAATAATAATAGTCTATCATGACAATAACAATGATGATGATGGTGATAATAATATTTATAATAGTAATAATAGTGATGATGATAGTAATAACAACAACAACAATAATAACAGTGATGGCGGTGGTGGAAGTACTGGTGGTGATGGTGGTAGTATGAATGATATTAATGATGATAGTGGGGTGCTAATAATAACAATAATAATTTATTATAATAGTTGTAATGGTTATGATACCAATAATCATGGTAATGACAGTAGTAACAGTAATAATTGTGATAATAATAATAATAATATAGTAATAGTAATAATAATAATAATATTGATTGTGATTGTAATAGCAATAACAACAATAATAGTAACAGTATTAGTAATAATAATAACAATAATAGTAGTAGTAGTAGTAATAGTATTTGTGATTGTGTAGCAGCAACAACAATAATAATTATGGTTACAACAACAACAATAGTGACAATAATGAAAATAATGGTAATATTAGTTACAGTGGTGGCGATAATAATTATAACAATAGTATAAACAATAATATTATTAGTGATGATAATAACAACGATGATAATGATAGTGATCACGATAATAATACTAATAATAATTATGATATTATTTATTGATAATAGTAGTAACGGTGATAACTGCAATGATAGTGACAATATTGGTAATGATAATAACAACGATGAGGATAAGAATTGTTATAATAATAATAATAATAATAATAATAATAATAATAATAATTCGTCGTTCGAGGTTAGATTTGCTGGAAATTGAGTTTCACTATTTTTTTCATTTATAATATTTTTGATTTAATGTCCCAATTACTAATGTTTGTATTTGTTGGGAATCCATATCTTTGATCACTCCATACTAGTAGTAATAACAATAATAACACTATTGATAATAATAATAATAATAATAATAATAATAATAATAGTTTATTATGATAGTAACAGTGATGATGATGACGATGACGATAATAATATTTATAACATTAATGATGATAGTAACAACAACAACAATAATGACGGTGGTGGTGGTGGAAGTAATGGTAGTGATGGTGGTAACTGTAGTGGTAATAATAATAATAATAATAATAATAATAATAATAATAACATGAATGATAGTAATGATGACGATGATGATGCTAATAATAATAAACTTGTAGTGATAATAATAATAATAACAAAAACAACAACAACAACAACAACAATAATAATAATAATCATATGGATGATATTAATGATAATGATAATAATGCTAATAATAATAATAATAATTTATCATAATAGTTGCTGGTTAAGATATCAATAATTGTAGTAGCAGTAATAATTGTGATAATAATAATAATAATAATATAGTAATAGCAATAATAATAACAATAACAGTGATTGTGATTATGATTATGATTGTGATAACAATAACAATAACAATACCATAATAATAATAATAGTAATATTAATAATAGTGATTATGATAAAAGTGATTATGATAAAAGTGACAGCAACAATAATAATTGTGGTTATAACAACAACAACAACAACAACAACAATAGTGATAAGAATAAAAGTAATGGTATTATTAGTTATAGTGGTGGTGATAATAATTATAATAATATTAGTGATGATAGTAACAACGATAATAATGATAATAATAATGATCACAATAATAATACTAATAATAATTATGATATTACTTGATAATAATAATAATAATGGTAGTAGCTGCAATGACAGTGATAATATTAACAATGATAATAATAAAGATAAGAATAATAATTGTTATAATAATAATAACAATAATAATGATAATTCATTATTTAATATTATAGTTGTTGAGAATTAAATTTTATTTATTTTCATATATAATATTCATGATCTAATATTCCATTACTAATATTTGTATTTGCTGGGAATCCAGATCTCTGATCATTCTCCTTCTAAGGTCGGGGGGGGGGGGGGGGAGTAATATGATTCAAAACCTGTTAGGTGGATGTTGACATACACATCAAGAAAGTCGGAGTTGAGAATTCTTGACTAGAGAAAGATGATGCACTTCCCAGCACCTAGTACACGTCATCAAGAATGTTTCACTGCTTGTTCCTCAAGGAAATTAATTACATTCATCTTTCTCTGATTAAAAGAAGTCAATTCCAACCAACGGGTGCTAATCCCTGAAAAATAACAATTCAACAGGCACTGTAGCAACAGCCCGGGTGAAAGATTCATACATAGCAGCTGCTTTTTTTTAATTCAATGGCTCAGGAGTCGGACGATTTTAAAAGCACCAAGGAAGCATAATAGCTGCCACGAAGAAAATAGAAGAAATAAATAAAAGAAAGACAAAGTCTTGTAGCCCGACCAGAAACAAGAACAAGCAAAAACTAAGACAAATATCTGAGAAAAGTTGCTGCAAAAAGTCAAGATTCATAGCTCAGGACTGTCCAGTTCATAGCACCGTGGTACGTTCTAGGTTGGATTAAAAACAATTTTTAATGTAAAGAAAACTTTAATGTCTGAGAAAATTAAGATTCAATGTTCGCAGTTTCCCCCCAGCCAACCAACCAAGACAGGACCTCTCAAGAACTAAAAACACTGTTTTTTAAAAAAACAAAGCAAGAGCCAAGCACAACTATCCGAACAACGACGCTGTTTCCTCAGTGTTTGATGAAATTATGATGGAAAATGATGAAGACAACTTAAAATAATAAGTAATTGAAGAAAAAAATCCCAGTGTTGTGAAGAATTTAGTGTCGACCATCAGAAGAGAAAAGATGCTTTTTTTTAAAAAAAAAACAATGTATGAATACTGTTTAGCTGTGATTACTGTAGCATATGTTGAAAATAGATCGGAAAAAAATAGAAATCTAATATTTAATTGTAATGGAAAAACTTGGTGAAGCTTTGAATTATAAATATTTTGAGCCACTAGAAATTATGAAATTTTTATATAATATTAAAGTAATATTGATGAAGAAATGTTATGAAATATGTGGAGGATAAACAACTGCTTTGTGTGTAAACTAATTATGTTGAGTGTTGTATAAATATCAGGTACTTCACATTTTATATTTGTAATTTTATATAATTAATGCATGTTTTGTTGTGTAATATAATCCTGTAACAAAAAAAAAAAAGTGTATGAATCTAAAAAACTGTGAGGATAAAATTTAATAGAAAAAATCTAAAAACAAATAAAAAGTATTGCTAAATAAAATAAACATCAATTAAAATTAAAAGAATGAATGAGGGTCAAATTTTAAAGATAAATAAATCAGGTGAAATTAATTAATTAATTTTTTTTTTGTAAAAACTAAGCAAGAACAAATATCTCAAATCTGGTTAAATTTTAAAAGTTCACAATCCGTTAAAATTTTGGATATGACTCAAATCAATCGAAGAAGGCAATTATGAAATTTAGAATCACCTAGGCTTCTGTCTCTGGCCCAAACTTAGGCTTCACAGTTTTGATTATTTTAAGGAGCAGAAGAAGTCCAATAACAGGTTATGGTCCATACCAAGTTACTAGAATGGATCATGCAGGCTTCTTCAGAGGCCCATGCGTCATGACTAAGGTCAGTCCAATGGGCAAGAAAAGAAAAAAGTAACCACCATAATAAATTTGGGGAAGGCAAAGTAAATAAAATTAACCTGGAAAAGATAGGAAATCGGTAACAGATAAAGGAGACCGTGAGCTTAGAATTCAGAGCTAAAAAGGGCAAAAGAAGAAGCCAATTGATGGACGTCTAATCTAATGTAATTTAGTTTAGTTAGGTATTAACCCCGACGACCATTTTCCTCCTCCCTTTGACCTCTTCCTCCTCACTTTCTACTGTTCTACCAAGCATCCAAATTTGAATTCGGTGATTTTCCTGCAAAAATTTCCACCTACCAATTTCAATTTTTTTTCACCTATCTTCTTTTCTCCTTGTACTTTACATTAATCTACTGCCGTTATGGTGCTTTAAAATTCAAATTTGGTCCGTGGATTATCTTAGATTTGTTCTGATTAGGGATTTCTTTCGCGAATCAAGCTGAGCTAGGTTATCGATGATGCTTCAAGCTGTTGTTTTTGATCGTATGCAGTTTTTTTTTTAATTATTTAACTGGTATGAAACAGGAATTTGTAACGGAGAAAATGTGCCATCAGAATTGTGGCGTGGAGCATTTGTCCGTAGAAGAGGCAATAGCAGCTGATGAGAGTCTACTTATTTACTGCAAGCCTGTTGAGCTTTACAATATCCTTCGCCGCCGTGCTCAAGACAACGTAATTAATCCCCCCTTTTCTTACTTCTTATTCTATTTAATCCAAGAATCTCTATATTTAGTCAATTTTTTTTAAATGATGCTTTTTTTAATAAATCATCGTATGACCTTGTTACCTTTTCACTTCCTGGAACTTGCTAACGTAAAATATAGTCAGTCTGATTGTGGTTTTTGTGCAATTTGTCTTCAACGGTATAAGGATGCATAGCGTGTTATCTACCTTATTGCTCTGACTCCGTTCCTGATGTTCTTCACATTATTCCTTCTCTTTTGTATACTGGACTCTAGTGATGGAAAATAGTCACACTGTGATCACCTTTATTTGATAAAATATGTTCAATACGATGGTTAGGTATGCGACTCATTTAGCTTAATTACTGTATCATCATCAAACTCTTCTTTAAATCTGTTAAAATGCAAGAAATCAACAGGGTTTTTTATGCTATATCAATTGGATTGAATTGTTATCCTTGATTTATTCAGCACAAGATATTTGATGCCCTTTTCATGTTTATGTGTTATGTGTTTGTGCTTAATTTCCAGGGCTTCTTTCTTAGACATTCATGCGATGTTTCTACTTTCTAATCACATGCTTTATTCGCTGCAGCCTTCATTTCTTCGGAGATGTTTGCGTTACAAAATAAAAGAAAGGCGTAAAAAGAGGTATGTGTTTCAACCCTTATAAGTTTCATTGCAAGGCACTGGCAATTATAACTTCATCTGCTTAATATATGTGGCTGCATATGCTTGTCTAGGTTAAGAGATGGAATTGTAATTTTCAACTACAAGGACTACAAGAACATGCTACGAAAGACTGAAGGTTATTCCGACTCTTCTGTGTAATGCTTTTAAGATTTTGTCCTTGCATGTTACTTGTTTTCTCTGTGTTTGTTTTATTTTTTTGTGGATTGCTGGTAAACTTTTAAGATTCATGTTCTACCAACTAAATTTGTCCCACCGTGATCTTCTAAGGTAAAATTGTTGTTTGTCCATTAAGTACTCTCATTTTCTTGTTGATTAGCATGTGGTAAATTCCCTCGCCAGATCATTAGCTGCTGAAAACAATATGTTAAAATGAGATTAGTTACATTGAAATTATGCGACATGAACTGTGTAATTATTTCAAACTTCTTATTTATCAAGGGGGCCTGGTAACTTCACGTTGAATGCTATGAAATTTGACATGTGCAGCTTTTGGTTGGCGTATATTGCTGTCTGGACTGAATAATTGTTGAATGCTATGAAATTTGACATGTGCAGCTTTTGGTTGACGTATATTGCTGTCTGGACTGAATAATTGCTTCCGTGAACGTTTAGGACCATACTGCATGGTTCCATCTGTTAAGACAAAATATCAATATTCACCGTTCTAGATGCTTTTATCAATCAAAAGATGACCATCATTCTTTCTGATTCTTCAGAACAAATACTTTCAATTTGTCAAGGATATTCATATTATATGTGGTTAATTTACCTTTCTTTCTAATATGCAATAGAAATCTTAAGTGTCCTTGTGAAATCAGGTTATCAAGGGGTAGAATCACTAATTAGAATGCTTTGGTTACTCGGTGAGAACATGTTTAATTATTTCACCATCTGCTTAGAAGCCTATTGATTATGATTCTGGAACCACTATTCGTATAAAATATACTGGCAATGATGCAATCTTAACATGATCTGTTCTGAGTATTTCTACTCTGAGCCTCTCAAAGCACTTTTCTCCCTTGCTCTTATCATTTGTGAAGGTGGAGGCTTTAATGATTTTGTTTTTGCATATCAATTACACTCCGCTGAGATCTTAACGCCTTAGACAGTTAAGACTTGGCTTCTGAAATAAGGTAACTATTAGTTGGAATGAAGGTCTGCTTATTTAATTGAAAATCTGTTGACCGCTTGCATGGGAGGTGATGTATTAATCTTGGTGTTTCTCCTTTGAGAGAGCAGTGCTGGTAAATAATTTGGATCAAGCCAGTAATTTATTTTACAGAAACCAGACTTTTCCTTGGTGTACATGCAAATATAATTGTTGACACACTTTTTGTTTATTCGAAACTTTCCTCCAGCTCTTCAAAATGAAGTTACCTCTTATAGTTTGCACTGCACACTCTTGTTTAATAAAAGGCAGAATGTGACCTTTTGCAGCTCTATCATATTATGAGCATTGTTTTATTGAGCTGCTAACCAATTTTTTTCTGTGTGCTTTCTCAACCTGCAGCAACCGAGGACTTCTCCTGTCCATTTTGCTTGATGCAATGTTTAAGCTTTAAGGTGGATGCTCTATCTTAGATACGTGCTCACCTTTTTCTGATTTTGCTATTTTCTGCTATTCTATCCATAAGTTTGAAGGGCAAATAGGTATTTTAAAATATACAGTTTGGTGAGGAACTAAATAAAAGAATCCTAAGATTTTTTTTGTTTTGTGGAAAATATTTTTTAGAAAAATGTTTTCTTTCATTTTTCAGTGTGAAACAAATACAGAAATATAAGTCAATGAAAAATATTTTTCAATCAACCCCAAAACAGTGACAATTTAGAGGAAAATATTTTAACCTCAGTACTAACAACTCATAATATTCACCACCACCCCAACCCCCACCCAACTATTACTGCCACCACCACCCCATCAACTGTCAGTCACTACCACAACTACCATCTTATTACTAATATAACCACCTTTTTATCATCATCCCACCATAATCAACCACCACCCCACCACCGTCGCCCATAACCATGATCACCATCTCATTACCCATATTGCCATCATTTTACCATGATCCCACCACAGTTTTTCACCACCACCACCACCTCCTTGTTATTAAAATAACCATCATTTCATCACTATTGCAACCATGACCAATATCACAATAACCATCATTCTATGACCACCACCACCAATATTATTATTATTATTATTATTATTATCACAAGTACTACCATCATAATCATCATTAGTGCTACCATCATAACTACCCCTACCACCGTCACAATCACTATCCTTATCACGAATATCGCAACTTTCTCATCTAAACAATGGAAAATAACTCATTTTCCAAGAAAATGCTATTCTTTGGGAAATATCTATCGCGAAACAAATGTACCCTAAATTCTGAGTTTGGCGATCCAAAAACAAAATTGAAAATGTTTGGACTACATATTACTAGAATTTATGGCATATGTAAATTGTTGGTTTTCCCACCAAATAATCTGCAATTCATTCACTCAAAGGTGATGTCCCTGGTTCTTTTCTTACTACTTCCCCTTTTCAGCTCACATATTCATAGACATGCTATAACCTCAATGTAGTTACAAGATTCTGTTCACTTGGATACTCAAAAATCAAAATTTACTCCTCTGTTTCTAGGGCCTGCGGTATCACTTGTGCTCTTCTCATGACCTATTCAACTTCGATTTTTGGGTTGGTAATTAGAATTCATTCAATTTTCTTTCATGAATTCTTGTAAAAGCACTAGCAAATTAACATTATTGTGCAGGTGACTGAAGAGTATCAAGCAGTGACTGTCTCTGTGAATATTGATAGATTTATATCAGAGGTCAGAAAATTAGTTTGTCTTGGATATACTTTGGAAGATTCATCTTTTTTACTCTTAGTCAGAAAATATTGCATGTTGCACATTAAGGAACTCAAAGTGAACTAGGCACCTGTTTGATTTTAATTTTCTTGGAATTTTAACAAAAAATCTCTTATCAGGGTCCAATCAAATTGAATTTCTTTGCAATTTAGCGAAGAGAATGAGGAATTTTATCTTTTGAGGGTCCATTTTAGCTTGTAACTGTTTTTGCTTTCTGGAAACCTAATGCAAAAGGCATTATTATATAATAAGTAGCCACACCTTTAGGTAAAAGAACCAGAATAAGTTCTTATCTAACTATTTGCATCTCATCAATGTGTACAGACTGTTGCAGATGGAATAGAGCAGCGACAGCAGACATTTTTTTTCTGGTGGTCTTTACATATCTACATGAAGATTCTAGTTCTTTTAATTTTTATCTTTTCTGCAGTAAAAGTATTGAGAACTGAAATCATGAAATAAATTGTATATACAGCTCAAAGCCACGAACACGCAAGTCAATAAACCTTGACCAAAATGTGAAGAAAGTTTCCATAAAGTTCTTGGAGTTGAATTCATCCGAAGGCACGAACAATGGATTTTTGGGGAAGGAAGAGGGTACAGTTTCTTTCCTGCTGCATATACAATTACTTCAAAAGTATTTTAATGACGAAATTTCTGAAATATTGAGGATGTTTCTCAGGTTCAACTGTAAGTATATTAATAGTTTCAGATGCCAACTTCCTTGGAGACCTTTATGATCACATTTAAGTAATGATTGAACTGAAAATCACATTAGTGGTTTTCACTTTTACTCTGGTGATTTGCCTGGCTCCTCCATCTTCTTTTCTAATAAATTGGACATTTTCCACAGTACCAATATATAAATTTTATTCTTTTAGAGAGACCATATGAAGGGGAAAAAAAGAAATCATAGAAGAGCATTTGAGGGAGAAGGATCTTTGCTTACTTTGTTGAAGGATATTTGGATTGGCATCTTACATAATTGGCACACAGAACAATCCTTGACTTAGAGGATGATTTCCCTTCTTTTGTTTTTGTTTCCAATCTTCTACCAACTGTAGGTTGAAGTTCTTTTGTGTAGTTTCTTAATCCTGTAGATGGGATGTACCACTGTGGCTGGCCTTGTTATATATACACATTTTAATTTGTCAGAGAGACTGATAAATAATCAAGTTCCATTACTTTGGTTCTTCTGCTCATGTAATTTCTTTATGAGCGTTGCTGTTTATATTCATCATTTAGATGTATCTTGTATAGGTGAGAATGCTTCCAAGTCATCTTCTAGTGAGAAAGATTTGCTCAACATGAGAGATGGAACAGAAAACTATGGTTCTGAGTGTCCTACCGCTACAGAGTTAATGGAGCGTGTTGCATCCAGTTTTAGTATCCCTGGTGTTTCAATTGCCCAGGCTCAATCTTCCGTGGATCCTGAATGTGTTAAATCACAATCTGGAAGTGAACCTTCACTTCCTGCTGCACTCCATGTTGCAAAAGCAAGGAAGCTAACTGTGGAACGGTCAGACCCTAAATAGTATGTTCTTTTGGCCTTTTCCTTCCTACTCTGTTTTCAACTGTATTCAATGCCTTCTCTTTTTTTCCTTTTCCTTTTCAAATTCACAATATTTTGTTTTTGTAAGGCCCTTACTTCACTTTCAAAGGTAGAATAGGCATGTGCTTATTTCTGTACATGTGTTTTAACCAAGCAGATAAGATTTTTTATAAAGGAGGTGCAATGCCTCTTCTAACCATGTGTAATTCAGCTGTGCATATCATATAATTATCATAGCATCACACCATCTCGTTTTGTCCTTTGTCTTGTTATTATGGTGGCTTCAACTTGTATGGCTTTTTTAAAGTGCAGTCATTAATCTTTGTGCATATTAGAAGCTTGATATGGGATAACGCAGCATCACATGAAGAGAAAACTGCTTGCCAAAATTTTTGTCTTTAATTTTGTCAATCTTGGGAATTCTAATCCAATGTCTTCTGAAATTTTCTTTTTTCCAGCCGTGCGCTTCTGCAGAAACGACAATTCTATCACTCTCATAGAGTTCAGGTGATTAATTATTACTGAAACCATTACCTTGAACTATCTTCTGCTTCATCTGTCTGATCTGTTAATTGTTAGTTAGTTCAGTTGTGATGGAATTGACTTTAGCATTAAGCCTGTCATGCTTAATGAATATAAATAGCATATTATTTTCATCCTATCAAAATTGTGAGGCTATCATGCCATGTTAATTTTCCTTGATAATCTTAAGGTCTATATTGATCCTTTTGGACCATTCATCTCAATCATAGACCAAATCTGCCTCAATAGATCCTTCATTAGCAGTACCCTTCGTGTTATCTTAGATCTTCCTCTTCCCTGCCTCCTTCCTTCCACTGTCTTAAGAATTTGAATGCATCATGAGTTTTCCTCTCGTCATGTTTTTCAGTGGACTTTAATGAATCCAGTGTATATGCATTTTTACTTAAGGATTCTTCAAAATATTTGTTTTTGAATTGGATAAATGGTTTCTATTATGCAAGGAAAATTGCCCAAGAGTTGCTAATACCTATTGTTTTGTTTTTTTTTCTTTGAAATTTCTATGTTTTTTTCCTCGTGTTTTTGCATTTCTTTCAAGTTATGTTTTCCCTTTATCTTCCAATTTTACGTGGATCACTTTAACTGTTGGCTTGTCAAACCATGTTTTTCTTGCACTCCAACATTTGCATATGCTTTTTACTAAATAACACCAAGGTAATTCCCGAAGTTATGGTTTTCACAATTTAGACTTATGATTTAATTTGAATGTGAACTGAAATAATAATTTCGATAAAATTTTCTTGAGGACTTGCATTCTCGTATTACTAAGTGGCATATATGTGCAACTTTACTCGATAAACAAATGAAACTTAGGCACTAATGCTTGTAATTTATCAGAAACAGCTGTTGGTCTATGTTTCATCCACACCAGATGATCTTAAGGGGGATGAATTCTGGATGTGCATTTTCAGGAATACTGTAGGAATTGAGATTGTAGATTTTAATGTCATTTGTCAAAAGGGAACTAATTTTCATAAATTTTATATTGAAATAGTGGTAATTGTTCGTATGATGGTGCACATCAGATGCTTTATTTTTTGGTCACTGTTGACCAAAATGTGGTAAATGATTCTTCTTCTGTATGTTGATTGAGTTTTGTAGAACACCTTGTAGCAACAAGGTGGCAAAAACAATTAATCACCATCTAATTTAATTTTCCTGTTAATTCTTATGTTCCTTTTCTTTGGGACTTTAAATGCTTGTATTATCCGCAGTTAATAATTTGCTTTTGTGAACAGTTTCCCTAAGGACTAATTGACCTTTTCCAGTGGCCGGTGTTAGTTTCCATTATTTTAAACTTGTGTTACTTTCCCCCTTGCTGACGCATTACTGATGATATCGCCTTTTTTTAACTTGAAGCCTATGGCATTAGAACAAGTAATGTCAGATAGAGATAGTGAAGATGAAGTTGATGATGACATTGCAGATTTTGAAGATAGAAGGGTATGCTTGCTGATTATGTCTCTTTTTTTTTTGCTTTGTTTTCTATATCTTGATTTTGTTTACAACAGTGGAAGTTGCTTTTCCTTCATTTTCAAGTTCTTTTTGACTTGTTTAAATTTGTTGTGCATTGTATTTCAATAAGAGGTGTTTTGGCTTATTCATATGCTTGAATAGCCATGTGAAGAACTTGTTTGTTTGCTTTTATGGTAATTAGGAATGCTTTGCATGGTCTTTTGATAGAGAGGTTTCTTTAACTACGTAATGAGAGATAACATGAATGACAGGCTTGTGGTTTTGTGATTTTGAATTAGCACAATCACCTTAGCCTGGTTCAAAATTTGTCCTTTGAAACTTTTGGCTGTATCCATAGTGAGTTTGACCTGGGGGCTGGGATCAAGTGAATCAAAATGAAGATTGGAGGAAATCATGACTTTGTGGGAGTCCAACTATGCAAAACTGGAAGACTTTAGTTTTTTCTCATTTATGCCAATATCCCAAACTTCTTTGAAAAAAACTTCTAGAAGAATAGAGAAAAGAAAAGGTCTAGTTAGAATTGATTACAGAAAATTTAGTAAAAGAATTGTGAAGAGATGAACTTATTGTCAGTGGTTGAAGTTCTTTAGTGGCTAATGGAAATATCAATGGGAGGATGGTATATTGAACTCGTTATTAAATGTTTCCTAATTCAGCTAATGTAGAGTAGTAAGTTGGTAATAAAAGAAATCTGACCACCTCATATAAGCGGGTTTTGTTTTCCAGAAATGAGAGGTGATATATATCTCGTGTTTTCTAATGGGATTAGGTCAAAGCTTAAAATTTTCTACATGCCACCCTGCATGTCGTTATTCTCCAACGTTTCATAGAGTCCCATCAATATGTGATCTTGATATTGTAAAATTTGCCACTCAATAATTGATGGGTGAGTAACCTTCTATTCTAGATTCAATCCATTTATGTTCCTTTGTCTTTATAGAAAATTGAGCAACATTTGCATTTAATTTTCACATGATTTTATCTGGTTCGTGCTGGCTTTTCAGCTCCTAGTTGCATCCAAGAACAAGATATACTCAACTCATCTCTTAGTAGTGTTTAAGATAACATTGCATCAATTTGTTGCAGATGCTTGATGACTTCGTCGATGTTAGCAAAGATGAGAAGCAAGTCATGCATCTCTGGAATTCATTTGTGAGAAAGCAAAGGTGCATGGGTTATATCAATTCCTTTTGATTTCATTGTTTCTTTGTTTTCCTCTGCTCTCCTGCTTATTTTCATTTTATCTTTGTAATTTAAGAAGTTAAACAGAGTCAGAAAAAACCTGCTGTGGGCCATGTAATTCTTGTTCAGTGTTTGGTGCCATAATGAAAATGCTTGCCTTTTGCTTGGGCAGGGTCCTAGCAGATGGTCACGTTCCGTGGGCATGTGAGGCATTTTCAAAACTTCATGGACAGGAGTTGGTCATCTCTCCTGCTCTCTTTTGGTAATATTCCGGCACTATCTTTTCTATTGAACACCGATCATATTTGCATCGATTCGACTTTTCTATTGATAATCATATTGACCTACCAATGGATGCCATTGACTAGGCCTTGATCAACTATCAACATTTCTTCGAAGATTCAGAAAATATATATTCCTGTTCTGTAGGATATAATTCTCTCTGGCAAATTTCTTATCAAGTCAAGGTTGATATGAAATTGAAGTTTGGAAACAAATTCTCTTGAGATTGCATTAAATTGGAATCATGGAAGTAAGATCCTTTTGCTGTTAAATGACAGCATGGTTTTGTAAGATTTTTGGTTGCAGCTTCTTTTGATGTGGATGCGTCCTCACCTGAACAGCCGAATCATCCTCTTACCGCTGCTCTTTCCGAATAATGATGTTATTCTAAACATCATTGTGTTGCATATTAAATTCCAAATAACATTGCGGTGCATGCATTAAAACAGTGATTTAGAAAGGCTTGCACAATTGCATGATTGCCTCATTTCTCGGATATTTTTTTATTTGAACTGTCAAATGTACATGGGCTCAGGTGTTGGAGGTTATTTATGATCAAACTCTGGAACCATGGTCTTCTCGACGCATCCACGATGAACAACTGCAACATGATCCTCGAAAGATGCCGAGATGAAGGGTCGGGTGCTGCAAAAAGTGAAAGGCTAGAAGATTGACTGGTGTGAAGGAATCTTCAGTTTTTTAGATGACAGGATAAGTGACATTGGTTTAGTGCTGCCTTAACCCATTCTTTTACCCCCGTTTTACCTCAATCATTGAGCCATAATTTGAATTATTATTATTCATTCATGCACATGAGAAGGGATAGCACAGGACCTCCTTCGTGCCGTTGTCATCTCATTCAATACAAACCACCATTGTTTAACTCTACTGAATTTAAGCTCAGATCAATAATTGCTCATTGATCAGACTCCTTGTTAGTATATGATGTATATCAAGACGTTGTCTTCCTCTCTTTTTAGTTGAGAAACTGTGAACCTCCACCATCTGGACATAGTTTTCTGCCATCCTTTTTATATCAACTATCATCTATGAATCCAACAGCTACCAAACTCTCAAAGGCGTGAGCAAGTCGTTGTGAAGAATCTATTTTGCCCTCGAAAACAAAACAAGAAACATGTTATTGGGGGCAATTGAGTAACTTCACAACAATTTTAAAGAGAGTCACTTTTATAATCCAATGTAAAAGGATCCTTATACTTGAACCTTTTTTAAGCTTACATACGTGGGTGTTTTCGTCTTTTTAACTTTTAAAGAATAATAAAATAACTTGCATGGCCTTGAAAAGTGAGATTTTCTATAAATTACGATGATGTTTGGTTTTGTGGCTGCGGGTGAGGTTCACCCGCTACCACACATTAAGCAAACTTGATTTTACTTGGTAGGGCTTACTGGTTTTTGCTGCCCAGCCGCAGAAATGGAGAAGCAGCAAAATATTGTAATTTTTTGGAACAGTGGAGCCATGCTCCACTGTTGCAATGTTCAGTTTTTTTTTTGAAAAATCAATGAAAAAAGTTTAGTTTTTTTTTTCCCGAACAACACCAGTGCAGTTAATCGTGGACAATATATATATATTTTTTAAAAAAAATTAGTTTAAGGTAAATTAAATTTATTCGTATTGTAATGAAATTGTAATTTTTTTAAAAAAAATTGTGTTGTACTTGAAAAATTAGTATTTAATATTATTTAATAACACTATATAAATTAGAAAGATATCGCATGATGACGTAACATTTGTGGAATTTGATCGCAATTCTAATAATAAAGATATCACAATCTTTATTATTTAATAACACTACATAAATTAAAAAATTCAGTTTTTGTTGTTGCGCGCTTAAGAAACCATGAAAAATATAGTCCTTGTTGGATAGATTTCGTATGTAATGATATTGCATATAGTTTAATGGAATAATAAAAAATATTTGATATCAATATTATTTATTTCATGATGTAATAACAGTAGTTAAATTTACAATATTTAAGTTAAAAATCATTAATATATATATATAACCTCAATTTGAAAAACATTTTTTTAATCAAACACGTTAAAACTACTTTTTCTTCAACCTCAATTTCAACCACAGTTTTAATCAAACACCTATTTTTTCAAACCAACCTCAACTAAAAGTACTTTTTATAAAATAATTTTTTTCAAACCACAACCACAACAGCTACCGCAATACCAAACACACTCTAGATATTTTTCTATTTGCACTTGTTTTTTTTTCCCTTGCTGATAAGTTGGTTTAAGGGCAATTCTATAATTTAATATATACAAATATTAATTTTAAAAAAATTGCTAAAACATGTGAGGTCATCTAGTGATAAAGCATTGCTTTTCTCGGCTGCGTTTGAATCGTCTTAGTATTCTCTTTGTGATGAGGCAGTTGGTGTGGTCAATAACCATTTAATTTGGCATTGATAATTTTTTTTTTCCTCTCTCCTTAATTCTCGTGCTTATCTCTTTAAAAATTTAAATCGACACTTTAATGTGTTATTTTTTTAGAGGTGGTTTATGTTTTTTTTTATTTGAGATAATTTATAAAATTAGAATTATTTTTCAATTTCATCCCCTTTAATTTTTTTCATCTTTTAAATTTGATCCCGACTCTTTTGATTGCTATTTTTTTCACTTGATAATTTTTTTAAATTATTTTTTTTTCTAATTTCATCATTTAACATTAAATTGATTTAGAATTGAGCTTTTTGATTGAGGGTGGGTCTAAGATTTCACAAGTTGCGAGTTTTAGAAATTAACCCAGGTTTAGGAGGTTCGCCCGAGTTTGTCTTGTTTTTTATTTTTATTTTTTAAGCTTGTTCAATTGGAGATTAGACTCCGTTGTTTTTATTTATTTTCTTTCTATAGAGTTTCTTACTAATTCTGAAAATGACCCGAGTTATTTCATTTTTTTAATTTGTCATTGAATTTACTTTGACAATTTTTCTAAATTGATATTTTTTTTCCTGATTTCATCATTCAATAGTAGATTAATTTTTTTTTCAAGTTTTACCATTTGATATTGTGTTGTTTTGTAGTTGAGTTTCATATTTTTATTTAATTCGCTTTCGTTGATGACCATATTGTTTTATCTTTTATTGGCATAAATAATCATTTGATTAAATAAAAAAATTATTCTAAGAAATAAAATTATTAAACATGACCAATTATATAGCCCTTGTTGCGAGATCAAATATTTTAATTTTAGTTATTTTTTGATCAAATATCAATTTAATTATATATATATATATTAATTTATAATTGAGAATTTTTTTATATAAAAAATATATTGAAAATTTTTATATATTTATTTTTTTACTGAAAAAAATTATCTCTCGCGACAAAACACAGGAATAAAATAACTAGCGAAGGTCTAAAAGGAATATATTGCGAGAGAAAGCTCAGCTGCTCAGGTAAACTTTAGTTTCTAACCTTCCCCGTCAACCGGCCCCACCCCATCCCACCACCCCCGCCAAGTATTTGAGCTGCTATATTTATCATAACATTATAAATTGATCATTATGGAGCTGGTCGTGCTGCCATTTGATTCAGGAGTTTCAAGGCTCAAACCTCTTGATCTTCAGATTCAGGAATTTTAAGATTCAAATCTAGACGAGCTAGTTTTTCACAGTTATCACTGTTCTCATCCACTTCCGCATCCGCATCCATTGCTTCGGGAGGACTACCAGCTGGGGTGCTGAGAAGGGCCTTTTGCGGCCTTACTGTGCTCGGAAACATGAGGATGTTAGAGCTGATAATCTTTTGGCTTAAATTATTATCAGTCGGAGAAAACCCGCATCTCCTCTTCCACGTATCAGTAAGCTCCTGGACTGATGGGATGATGACTAGATCTTGTTCAACTCCAAGAAAGGACAATCTGGAAATTGAATCAGAAGTACCAACGTGGTTTAGCAGAAGCAGCATGCCTTGATTGATCAGTAAAGATTGATTATATTTTTTTAGCAGCTGTGAGCATAAGATCAACTACAACCTGAAAGCTAGCATGTAAAGGTTTGTAAATGAAAGACAGAGAGAAAGTACACTAACTGAGGAGCTTTTTTCTCCGGAATTTGCCAAGGGTTGTGGCATAAAACTAGATAGAAGTCATGTGTTACGCTGACAGCTTACTCGGATATTAACTTGATTGAATCTAAGATATGATAATTTAATAATCTAATTTAAAAGATAGATAATAATAATAATAGATGAATTGTTTAAAAAAACATTTGGCAATAATTTATTATAAAAAAATGAACCATCAATATATATATGAAAGGAAAATAAAAAAGAAATTTGCTAAAGGCTCACCGCCTCTTTATTATGAAAATCATTCACTATAAAAAGAGTTTATAAAGATGGTTTCAAATCACATTGCAAATAACTGCACGATGACACCGTAAGAAGTCATATAGGCTGCTAGAGTAACGATCTAGTAAAGCAAACCGAACAAAACATAATGAAGTGAGCGTCTCATATCTATATTCAATCAATCAATCAATTTTATTTAATTCAAGAATAATAAATAAAAAGACACGAGATAATTCAATTAAATAAATAAATAAAAAAAGATAAAACAAAGGACATAGAAAGCAAATTAAAAAGAGCATAATCTCCAAATAAATGTTGAATGATAAAATTGAAAAAAATTAATTTAAAAAATTGATAAAAAAACAAGCAATCCCGGAAAAATCTCCAAAGTTAGGTTAATTTTTCAAACATATAACCTGTAAAATTTTAGACACGAGCTTAACTAATGTAAATCCCAAGAATAAATTTTTACATACACTAAAAATTTAAATTAAACTCAAATATTAAGGGGTGAAATTATATATAAAAAATATAACTCAAATTGAAACAAAAAAAGAAATAGGATAAAAAATAAAACACTTAAATCAGTGAAGTCGAAGTATAATAAAAAAAAATAAGACTATAAATATTTCATTTTCTTCTTCCCACCCATTCGGTTGGGCTTCTTCTTTATTTTCATCTTCCTTCTTTCTTTCTTCCCCTATGCTTATTTTTCTGGGCCATTGGCCCAACAGCTGGATGGTTGGGCCTTTCCCTTCCTCCTCTCCTTTTTTTTCTTTTATTCTTCTTCTTCTCTTCTAGTTGGGCTGCCCATTGGGCTAAGTTGCCTGGTATGGCCTTTCTCCCTCTACTTTTTTTTTTTTTTCCCTTCATCTTCTCCTCTTCCCGTTAGCCTACTATTAGGCTAGAGCTGCTTGGTCAGGCTTTTTTTTTTTTTTCTTCCTGGGGATTATAATTTCTAACATTTACTATTCAATTTAACCTTTTTTACAAGTCTTATAAGAACGAAATACAAAAGTAAAAAAAAAAAATATTTAAAGTCAACTATTATTACTAAAAATAAAAATGCTAAAAATAAGCATTCATCAATTTCTTGTTCTATCGAGGGTTGGCTTTGCTTCTTAGTTGTCATTTAATTAATTAGTTATGAAATATAATTAAGAATCTGTTTAGTTTCTACCGTGTTCCTTTGAATTTTTATTTTTTTTCATGATTTTAAATTGTTTTGATGTGCGTATCAAAAATAATTTTAAAAAAATAAAAAAAATATTATTTTAATATATTTTTAAGTAAAAAGCACTTTGAACCGCAGCCACTATCGCAACCACAAACAAATCCTAAATCTTTGTGTATTATCCATATCTCTAAGTGTGGTTCGTTAAACATAAAATTTCCCTTCTCCCTTTTTTTTGGGTTTTTCGAGACACCTAATTAGGTTTTTCTTCCTCTCCTCCTCTGGTTAGGTCAAAGGTGTTTGGCTTGGCCTTGATAATTTTGCCTTGTGAGGTAGTGATCTAATTTTATAAAACGTTATGGTTATTTTTTCATCTATCCTTTATTTGTGACTTTTCATCACAAATTCTTACATTTTACCATGAATTTTTGTTCTTCCTTTGTTCTAGGGAAAAAAGATGTTCTCCAATAAAATTATTTCAAAATCGATTTCAAAACTTAAATCTAAAAAGTCAAGTGAGTGAACATATCTTTTTAACCATTAGATTACCCTTCATTGCATTTTTATTTTTATTTTTATTTTTTATTGCAAAAAACGTAATGATACTTTAGAAAATTTTATTGATTTTTTATAATATATAATGATAAAACATTATTAATTATGAAAATCACCTTGTCATACTTTAAAAATATCCATAATCAACGTACTAAGTCACTTGGTAATAAAACTTAGTAAAATGTTCAATATCCCTAGATTACTTCCTAATAAAAAGGAAGATGATAAACTGAAATAGATTATTTAATGCCATTGAAACCGCAAAGCCTTGCTCCCAAACGAAATAAAATGTATAGATGCCAGGGTCAAACATAGCCAGCAATTCTTTTAAGATACAATTAGGGTTGGTACTTTCACCCGATTTAGTCGATATTCAATGTCATTAAATTTAAGTTAATGAAAAAGTTATGGAATATTATAAGTTTTTTTTTTATATAATTGATTTAATGCCATTTAGGTCTTTTTATATTTTATATAATTCATGATCTGCATCTGTTTTAATTTCA
Organism: Populus trichocarpa; assembly: GCF_000002775.5. Lineage (NCBI taxonomy): Eukaryota > Viridiplantae > Streptophyta > Magnoliopsida > Malpighiales > Salicaceae > Populus > Populus trichocarpa. The sequence goes on along the minus strand of NC_037287.2, from coordinate 10,834,363 downwards.
TCGATTCGTTGGTAAAAGAAAGCCCGGCCTGCCAAACCAGCAATCAAGCCCAACCCAGCAACCAATTACATGTCAAACACGATGCCCTAGTTTCCACTCGGAACGGCACCGTTTGAAGAATTTGAAAACTTTTTCTCTCCCTCTCCCTTTGCTGACGCTTTTCTAGTCTCTGGGATTTTAATTTTTAAATACCATTTTAAGATTAACGCCGTCTGCCAAGTCTCAACTTGACCCTATATTTTATGATTAAGGGACCTAATCACGCACGTTGGCCTCCTTCTTATCGATTGCTAAGCATGCTATTACGTCATTAAGTAGCACGGTAAGATCACAGCCATGACCTCTCGTTGAGCACATAGTTTCTACAGTCCATTGTTCATGTACCAGACTAAATGACTAATCATCATTAAAACAAGATAGATTACATGGTGATTGAGACTAAGAGGTTTGCTCTCTTTGCGGTTTCAGGTTCGAGCCATGTGGTTGCTCATATGATGGCCACTAGAGGCTTACATGGTCGTTAACTTCAGGGCCCGTGGAATTAGTCGAGGTGCATGTAAGCTGGCCCGGATACCCACATTAAACTAAAAAAAGATAGATTATATGACGAGGAACTCTTATATCCATTGTTTAATAAATTTAGTTATAGTTAAAAACAAAGGAAATTACAAGTCCATGCGAGAGGAATATTCTAATGATTAATTGAAGACTGATTTTGTAAAGTTTTATCAATTTAGGTTTTGGTGAGAGTTTATTTTATTATATATAGAGAGAAAATGTCATAAGTTGAAGAAAAAGAAGGATTAGGGTGTTGTTTGGTGGGTTTTATGATATAATTAATATATATGGTGTCATTTTGGTTATTTTCATTGATTTGAGATTTTTTGTTGCTGAGGATGTTTTTTATAATTTTCAAAGTAATAAAAATAAAGTGTAAAATAAAATAAACTAAAAGATGGTTAGAATAATTTTCTGTATGAATAATTATGTTTTAATCTAATTTCTAAAACTTTTAAAATAATTTGTTGATTAATATTGAATGAGAATAGAATATTTATTTTTTATTATAAATATTTTATATAATTTTCTCAAACTTATTGATTTTTTACATTTTTTTCATACATGTGCATAAAAATAATTAATTCATGATTTTTAATTTTTATCGAAACTTTCTTTCATAAAAAAATAATTTTTCATCAATATAAAAGAGAAATGCATGAATAAAAAGTTGATTTTTTTTAATCATTGATACTTTTTATTCAATAACCTATGTTGTTAATAAAAAGTTATTTTTTGACAAAAATAATTACATGAATAAGAAAAGGTAATTTTAACTTAAAAAAATACAGTTTCTTTCTATTATCTTTCTATTATTTTATTCACTTTTCCCCTTAAATATCTATTTTTATTATAAAAAATAAAAAAAATAGATTTAAAAAACCTTCTGGGTATCAATGGGCGGCGAAATCGCTGGTTATAAATATTAAATTACAAATCGAGATGCGACTCGCGTCAAATAGAAGGCAAGAAGGATCCAAGCAGCCTCCTAATTAAAACACGTGAAGGTGTGAGAGTTATTTATGTGGAATTACGTGGCAACTTGCCAAATTATTGTTCAGGATAGAAACCATTTTTTATCGGAAAAAGGAAAAATATAACTACATTTTCACTGTGTCTGATCAATCAAGACTGGCCACGGACGGTATAGGATCATTGAGAATCAAGGCATTCTCAAAATGGGTCCAGGGAAAACAAATGAAGTGAAAAGAATTATTAATAAAAATAATATTATTATTTTTAACGAGGAAAATGAGCGGCCACAAGTTGCCAATAACACCAACCAGTATCAGGCCCCGGCCCACAAAAAGCACCAATAATATCGAAAAGTACGACTCCGGTGGCTCCACTCCCACTTCCATGTCAAGGGACTCCGGTGGTTCCAGTCCCACTTCCATGTCAAGGCCAAGAATTTAAGCTAGCCGTCCTTGAGAGGAAGGGGAAAAGGTGGAAAAGAGGGTCATCATCCATATGAGATACACACCTTCCTTGAAGGTAACTTGAAGGGAAAGGGAGTGCAATCTGACGACGAAGTGGTGGGTCACCATGCTCAGGGATTGATGATCTTGATGGAAAATCGACTTTTCGAGAGACTTATCAGCATCCATGGAAAATTTTATAATTTGTCCAGGACGGATGGATCCCTGTTGCAACAACAATGGCTTCTTTCATGCTTTTTTCTCCTCCCTGGTCGCCCATTAGTCCACGCTGCCTCCTGCTTTTTCCCCGTCCTTTCAATTTCTTGGGTTGATTTTTCCTCTTTTAATTTCAGGAAAAAAAAAGGCCTCGTGGAAAACATGTACAAAAATTAAAATTAAAAAACCCCATCAAATGAAGAAATAAAAAATAGTTAAAAAAAATTTGAGAGTTATAGCTTTACTAGTTAGATTTTAAATTTATATTTTAAAAATTATTAATTTGAGTGTTATAAATTTTAGATTTACATGGTTGTTAATTTTAAGATTTCAAAGAATTAATTAAGATGTACGTAAGCAGATCCAAATACTTATAATTAAAAAAAATAAAAATAATTGAAGAATATAAAAAATAAAAATAAAAAACTTGAAAAATAATTAGCGGAAAAACTCGTATTGTTTTGTAGATCTTTATTAACTGTCGGCACACTATGTTCTTCGAGTTTTTCATCTCCTTATTTTCTGCATTTCTAGTTTATTTTTCTAGGTCAAGATTTTTACTCCTTGAAGTTTTCCAAATTTATTCTTATATTTTTCGTATTTTAAGGGTTGTTTTGCATTTAAAAATAATAATCAACTGATTTTTGGTCTGTTTGGTAGTCAATGAGAGAAAAAAATCATTTGACAAGTTTAAGAAGAAAAATCACGACGAGCAAGGAAAACTAGTCGATCAGCGAACATATGTATCCAAATCAAAGATATTGTATATATGAACTTTTTTATATTCAAAATATCCTTACTATCCTTTTGGTTATATCTATTTCATATGACTCGTAATTGTTTAGGTAGTGTTCTAGTAATTGTTTTAAGCAACATTCCAAATCAAATAATTTATTGAAATAATATCTTAATAATTTACTTGAAATGATGTTAAATTCATATTAAATTCACATTACATTGTATATCAAAAAATTTGTATATGTAATTATTTATAAGCCCCGGTCTAAGACAAGGTCCTGATCACGTGTTAAAAGGATTGATCCAATTTTTTTAGATGATATTATTTTAATAAAATTAAAATTAAAAAAATAAAATCAACAGGTTAAGAGCTGAATTTTAATTAGACCAATCTAGATTACTCAAGTCTAGAATTTATTTTCAAGTTAATTTATTAAGCAGGTTTGGATGGATTTTATAACTATGTATATATTTAATGAGTTGATGATTTTTTTTTCCTATTTTTCCTGGACCCTTAAAGCTTTAGTAAAATCAAGGGTGATAATTTCACTTAATTCATTGAATACTTAGTGTCATTCTACTCGATGGAGTTAGATTTTTTTTTCTAATTTAATTGAATGATATCCAAGTTAATTTTTATTTTCATGTCAGATGTGAGATAGCTAATAAATTTGATGGTTCCATGTCTTACATGAGTCAAGGATGCATGATGATCGGAGATATTTCAAGTAATATATATATTTTTATTTTTAATAATATCACATCAAAACAAACCAATAACTTAGAAATAATTTGAAATAAATTTTTTTTTTTAAATTTTGTAGAATTATCATTCGACCGCACTCCTCCGAACCAACCACCCCAGCTTTTACTTCTATGTATTATTTGAGTTTTTTCCACTCATTATCTAAGTGTTAAACAAGCACTTAAAAGACTTATTTTGGGATAAATATAAATTGTTTAAATTTTAAAAAAAGAAGCTAAAGTAATGAAGAGCCGTACACCACACCACATGACTAGGGATCACACCACATGACTATGGATGTTAATGGATATCCATGGATCATACTATATATATATATATATATATATATATATATATATATATATATATATATATATATATTACTCAACTATGGATTTCGAGAATCCATTACTCAACAATTATTTAATATTTAATAAAAAAAATAAAGTAGCCGGCGATCACAAGGCGGACAACAGGAGATAGAGAAAGAGACAAAAGACAACTTGCTGCTCTAAGACTACAGATGACATCATCATCCCTTCCCTCATCAAAGAGGTCCAGACCGAAACAAATATCGCAAATTGAAACACGTGACTAAAACTGCACCCGATATTTTTAGAGAAACTTCAAAGAAAAAAAGGCAGGTTCCTCCGAAGCCACCATCACGCCCACAAAGGATAAACGGCAACCCCACCTGCAATTTTATTAGTATTTTTGAAAAGTCTAGCCCTCCCCTTGGTACATGCACCTTCCTCCCTATATATCCCCAGAAAATCCCCATCAGGAAAGAAATACAAAATCTCAAAACCCACAGCTTTACTCATCCGTCAGCACCCTCTAAACCTCTCATCAAAGCTTGAAAAAGAATTAAGGAGTAATTGATAATGTACGGGCAGAGCTTACTTGATCAGCCCGATTATGCCTTTCTTGATCCCGTTCGCTTGCATTTGCAAGGCGAAACTGTTTCTACTGCTCCCACCACTACTTGCAGCTACACTCCAGCAATTACAACGACGACGGCTGCTCCAGCTGCTAATTATACTCCACCCCTTGTTTATTGCAGGAGCACAAGCTTCAGCAGCTTGTATCCTTGCTTAACAGAAAACTGGGGAGACTTGCCACTCAAGGTCGACGATTCCGAGGATATGTTCCTTTATGCTGTCCTCCGCGACGCCGTCACCGTTGGGTGGGTCCCATCACTCAAAACCGATCAACTGGTGCAGCCCAATTTCCCACTAGTGAAATTGGAACCCACAGAGAATCTGGCTGTCTCGCCGCCCTCCACGGCGGTTCCAGTGGCTGAGCCTGCGGTGCTTCCGTCCAAGGGGAAGCATTACCGGGGTGTGAGGCAGCGGCCTTGGGGGAAGTTCGCAGCGGAGATTAGGGACCCAGCGAAGAACGGGGCCCGGGTTTGGCTGGGGACGTTCGAGACGGCGGAGGATGCGGCGTTGGCTTACGACCGTGCTGCCTATAGAATGCGTGGGTCGAGGGCGTTGTTGAATTTCCCGTTGAGGGTGAATTCCGGTGAGCCTGATCCGGTTAGAGTGACTTCGAAGAGGTCTTCTCCGGAGCCATCATCGTCGGTGGACAGCGGGTCACCGAAGAGGAGGAAGAAGGTTGGTGGCACGGCGGGTGCTGCTACAGTGGTGGCTAAAGCTGGGTTGGAAATTGGGAATGGGGTTGGATGTCAAGTGGGTACCCATGGCGAGCAAATGTTGGTTATCTAGATAATGTTTGAAAGTGAAAAAGTCTCTAACATTGTGGTGATTTCCATAATTTTGAAACTGTTAGGGGTGGGAAAAACAATTACTGCTAACTGGGGTAAAACTGTAAAAGGTTTGTGAATAGAGTTTTGGAATTTTGTGATTTTGATGTAAAATCTCTTCCAACGGAAAATGGAAACATTTCATTCTATTTTTGGATATTTCTAGTCTTAACTCTTTTGGTTATTAATTTTATTTGTTGATAGTCATTTCAATCATGGTAACGAACATCATCATCATCTTCATCATTATTATTCAACTCATAATTTTCTACTTCTGTCATTGTTGATTTGCGGTCAAATTACCACAAACAAAATGGGAACATTTTAAAGCAGACATGTCTGGCTTCTCAAATCTAAGACTATCCATGGAAGATAACCAAGATCCAAGGGTAAGATAGATCACAACCACGAGCACAAGACTGAAGAGACTATTATACTGTTGTACCAGCAGAATCCCAATGCCCGACCAACGGAGGCATCATGGAGATGCGAGAAATCTGTGTAAACATAATCAATTGCTTTGGTTTTGAAATATCAGCTGCTGGTTTTAGAAATATATTGACATGCATGCAGAAAGACAGTAAAAACCAACATCCTTGCTTTGAGATAAGGATACGAATCTGCACTAAATTTGAATAATTTCCCCCCTGAGACTTCATTTTTTTTTTAAAAAGAGAGAAAATGGTGACAAATTCCTGATTCTAGCTGGATAATTCCTGATTCTAATATGCCATGAGCAACTTGGTTTACCACCAGGAGACACATCAAGGGCACAACGACCTTCTTCGCCTGTAACTGTGCGCGGTGACCAGCTCCTGCGATTTGGAAATTAACAAGATTGAATCATAAGACAGAGAATGGAAAACATGCAATCTATGTGAATTAAACCTGATGAATGGTGAAGAACATGTAGAAGATGGTGATTAACCGCTGCATTTCTTCTTTTTGATAAGACATATCAATGAACTTCACTAAGATGGTGAATTCGTATCAGATGAAATCAGAAAGGTTTAATTGAGAAACAAGGCCATGGTGCCACTTTTGTTTCATTAATTGCACATATTTCACATCCACCAATGTCAAGGATCAAGCTGATGAAGAAAGACAGCCAGCTTACTTTGTCATGTTTCAGCCACAAGAGGACGAGAAAACTGGGTTTTCTGAGGCTCAGATGCATGAATAGGTTACAGTTCATACAAAAATAACTTGCTTAGTTGCCTAGTTAATCAACTTAATTCCCCATCCATATATTCAACAATATCAATGGAAATTACTGTTTGCCTGAAATGAATGAGTAATCGCATACTATATAGAACACAACTTTAAGATGGATTACCTCTTGGATCGCATGAGATCCTCTTCATGTTCCATTGGTCCACCAAGAAAGTCAAAACCATCACCATATTCCAAGAAACAAAGGTCCTGCTTGTGCTGTGATTTCTGCCAACCAAAAAGAAAAAAAGGGACCATATAACAGTTAATAAGAAATTATCTCAATGGAAATAATTTGCAGGAACATACAGCTCAAGATTCAGGGTTACTCAAATCACAGCACTCGAATTCCTCCTCATCACATATTCTGGAAATTTTATGGTAAGAACTGCTTCGTTGTATTTTATATAAAATGAAATGTGTCTGCTTAAAACTTATGAAGAGATGAACTTAAAACATTTAACATAACCAAAGTTTCTTTTACTTTTCATGGTTGATTCTCCAATGCCACAGGGATCACTGATAGCCAGAAATTTAGAAGTCAAATTACATCAGGAGAGCAAGGAAAAACTCACAAAGTAGAATGCATATTCAGCTTACACCTTAAAATGGATATTTTTCTTTCCTTCATCAATTCTACCTTGGAGTTCCTGCTGGTGATCCATGTTCAACTGACACATTTTACTAGCGCAGTCAATCTTTTCTTCAATCAAGGAAAGCACGTTGTCTGAAGTGGCTAACCTGAAAGTTGCAAACAATAGCTGTGACATCCTTCCACACCAGCTTCACAAGGACAATAAACATAAGGAGTTTACGGGGGGATTGGACCAAATTAAAATGGGATTTAGAAAAAAAAATTCATGCTTTGGTGAAATTAATGTGAACACAACAATTTCAGAAAATCCAAAGCAGAGAACGAAATCACATGATGTACACAGCAGAGAATACTAGCCACTCGAGTTAACCAATAGATCCCAACACATCATTGCCAACAGAATATGCAATTGTAGAAGTCACACAGCGAACAAATGACAATTTGATTTTCACGATCTTATTCAAACCACCACCCAATGTTCAGTGTGACCACCAAAATGTGGCAATAACACTGGACTAACTTTGTCCATACTCACCCACAACAAAACTAAAATGGGCCACTTATCATGGATGAGATTTCAGCAACATTTCATCCTGCATTAATCCTTGTCTCAACATCTTGTGGGATATTGAATGACATAACTGGATGAATGATGGAACAAATACTTTGATGGAAAGTGAAGCCCCCTTTTCATACAAGTCCCCAGCACATCTCAATTGATTTTTTTAAGAAGATCCTCTTGATTGCAAAACGCAAGACAAAACTCAAATTCTTTAGTTTTGTCCACTGGGAGTTTATTAAAACATACTTTCTTCAGTATTTGGCTGCATCATGATGCCAAGTTCTCCAATAGTGCATACAACATGAATCCTCAACTGCTTATCCTCCTTCAGCATCCCTATTCTTGGCTACAAATTGTGATTTGTCTCGAAACCACGTGAGGTTGCCCCTAGGGTTAGCTAAAGGTAAAAGATCATAAAGTGCAATGTAGAAGGTGACGTTCATGAATACAACATCAATTGAAATGACTCATCGAGACATCATCTCTCCAACAACTTCTTAAACAGAACATAAAGCAGTAAATAGTTTAATAACTCCACTATTTAGATGCATATCAATAAAAAACATGTTTTCATAAATTGTACTTCATTATTCCAAGTCATTGATAAAAGAACCATATGGTGAAGCCCCCTTTAACATGACAGAACAAGTCTGCCTGTGTTTAATTACCAAGTCCAGGGATCGCAAACAATTTGAACCGAGGCACAATTACTGCACATTGACAAGAAAGAGATGCTCCAACCAGGAATCATTCTTAGAAATGCAGAAACTAAGACAGTCAATGACCTTAAATAGGACTTTGTGTGGAATCTGTGTTGAAATATACTTTAACTAAAGCATGTATTTGAAAAAATAGGGACTATAAGCCTACCAGTTTCCCAAAGTATCTATCATACTCCCAAGCTGCCCATGCATGAGATCCCTCTCTGCTGCAAATTGCACCTACAAATGAAATAACCCCAGAGAATCAAGCATTAAATCGAAAACATTTATTAGAGACTTGATGAAGCCAAACAAATGACTTATTCTTCACAGGGTAAATAATTAAATCTCAAGACATCTTCCCAACTGATTCAACTTCCCTTTGACTATGCCCTATAAAAAAAGCATTACAAAAGGATCATTCAGAATTAATTAACAGGGAAGGCAGATACATGTTTCCAGTACCTGATGCAGAAATGGGGAGACCTACCGTATCATGCAGTCATTTTTAAGGAAGTCTTCAAGTTCACGCACATTAGAAACCTCAAGTTCTTCTTGAAGTTTATTGTAAGAGAGAACCTATAAGGAGTAACTAAAATTATAACAGCAAAATAGCATTTTTTTTCTTAATGGAGAATATGAAAACAAGCAAGAGTTTATCCTGTAGAACATGAAGCAAAGGGAAAAACTCGAGCATAAAATTCTAATTTTGCAAGACAAACTGAAATCCCATGAAACGAAACAAACAAAATAAAAGGAGTTCACTCCTATTGCAGCTATAAATTCGATCCAGCGCATAAATTTCAAGAATTTCAAAAGAGAAAAAAAACTAACATTAGTTAAAATCCAGTACCTTATTGGTCCCAGAAAGAGTAACCACAGTGAGTTGTTTGAGCTTGAGGATTTGATCCTGTGACAACTTTGGCAGCATAGCAGAATTACCTTGAGGATTACAAATATATAAATATTCAAACATGAAAAAACAAACATACACGCACAATCTAAAGAAGAAAGAAAAGAAAAGAAAACAGTCAAGTGCATTGCTTGTAGGAGATAGATAAAGCCAACCCACAAAACAAAATCGACAGCCAAAAAAAAGGGTAAAGTTTGTTTCTTTTACCTTTGTAATCACGCCAGGTTCCATAACCAAATAAGCGAAGCAAAATATAAGCAGAATCCTCAGTTCCTTGAAGCTGCCATTGAGAATTCAGGTTTAAAATAAATCAATTTCTCTAGAAGAAGCAAAACAATTAAAAACACAAAGATGAACATTGTTGAACGCACCAATTAATTTATTAGCTAAAATAAAATAAAGAAGAAAAAAAAACCTGGAGGATATTAGGGAGAGATAAAATCTCGGAAAAAGCGAAAAGAGAAGGGTGAGAAGTGGCTTCAACGATGAGGTTGGCGAGAGAGGAGGTGGTTTCAAGAGTTGAGGCTTTGTTCACGAACTTTTGGATTACTTGGGCTTGCCCTTCCTCTATCTCCATTGTCGACTGCTGTTTTTTTCTTTCTTTCGACAAAATTTGAATGGGACACCAAGCTCAAGTCTTTAATATATACAGACACACACAAAATTTGACGGTTTCAAAGATAAATTTTCATGCTACGTGATCATGCAGAATGACGACCTTCATTGTGGATTGTCGCATTGTTATTATAGACAGTTCCATTGTTATCGTGGACGGCTACACTGTCATAAATGGCTGAAGTATTAATAGTTAAATTGATTAGTTCTCTGATTATGAGTTTGAGTTTACTCAATCATTAAAAAATTATAAATTGTTAATTTTAAAATTTGAAATACACGCAAAATAACTCAACACGCAAAATGAGAGGATTGATGGGCTCTGGTCTAAACCGATTTCCTCTCCTCTTGGGCTCGGTTTTAGTTCCCTTCTTCTTCTTCTTCTCTTCGGCCTCGGTTTTGAATTGGACTCGATCTTGATTGAACCTTTCCTCTCGATCACAAGCTCGAATTTGTGCCCACCATCAAGAGTATATACCTCTTAATTATCACATCAAACCCCTGATAATTGCCCTCACTCTCTCTTTTGGAACCATTAAAACTTTTATTTGATCAGTAAAGGGAAAATAAAATGGAACAGGAGCCTAGTTTAGCAAACGTATGTTTAGTGGCTCCAGTAGAGTTCGCTGAAGGGCGAGAAACCAAGAAAAGTTGAGGACCTTTAGCTTCATGCTATAATGCGGGCCTGAAAAAATAAATGTTCAAGTGATAATAATACTTTCAAAGAATAAGTGAATTGGATCATTGACTTAGTCATACTCCCAAGTCAACATGAATTAATCTACATGTAATTTTATATATAAAAAATCAGAATAATATCATAAAAAATAATAAAAAAATAAAACTCAATTCAAACAAACCTAATATTAATAAATTTTTTTAAAAAAAACCAATTATAAAAGAAAAACCTAAAATAACACTGAAATCGATCTGAGCTAATGTTCTAGAATTATGATCTGAGTTTTGAGTTTAAAATTACTCCATAGAAAATAAATTAAAAAAAAACCTAATATACAAGAAAAATGAAGTTTAGTATGGCAACAACAAAAATTCAAAGACAAAATTAAATTTTTAGGATAAAAACACCATGGCAATCCTAGATTTGCATAGTAAAAGGGCTATGTATTTATAGTGTAATAAAGGAAATGTCAATCGAAACAGAGTTTCAGAGTTGAAATAAAAAAAAATAATTTAGAAGAATGTCAGTCAAAATAACATGCAACTCACAGGTAGGTTTTTGTATATTTATAAGTATATACTTCATGATCCTTTAAATAGTCATGGATGTTCAAAAGCATGAGTTCCTCCATCAGATACGCAACACTCTGTTAGAGAATAATATAAATTATATTTTGAAATCTCATCTAAAAGTTTAAGCTATTGGGTTGAGATGGTTTTTGACATGGTATTAGAGCCTTGATAACCTAGTGGTCACGAGTTCGAATCTCATCATCTCTATTTATTTGATAAAAATTAAGTATAAGGTAATGTGAGTCTGTGCAAGGTGGGGTGTGTTAGAGAATAATATAAATAATATCCTGAGACCTCTTCTAAAAGTTTAAGCTATTGAATCAAGATGGTTTTTTGACACCCTCCACGAAATTGTTTAGGGCAAATTAAGAAATGGACTAATGACCAATGACTTGGAATGAGCTGAAGGGAGAAGGTGACCGTACCACCATCTTCATTGCAGGTCCCTCCACCACATTGACATCTCTACCCACCTTTGCAGCCTCTCTCTCTCTCTCTGTAATCCGTCGCCATCCTGTCGTTGTCCACCGAAAGATGAATGCTCCCTCCAACACTGCCATCATAAGCCCAATCTGGAAGAACTGCTCTTTCTCCTTCTCCTTCAAGGTCCATTAATTACTGATCTTCAAGAACAGCGCACCAAAACTGTAGACATCCACTTTAGCAGTTACAGGCGCATTCTTGAACCATTCACAGGGAACATAGACTCGATCGTGTCCCTCTGATCATCGTATGGGTTCGAGTTTGATTTGAGAGTAGCAGTTTTTGCAACCCAAAGGCGGTTATTCCTGCATTGAGATATAATAATCTAGAATATGTTTTAAGGCTTAATATCACAATGGATGATTGGGAAATCACGTTCTTCATGTGTTGCTGTGAGTGTGAAATATCATTGGTTAATCACTTGACCAATCATTAATTTCCTTGTTAATATTCTACTTGTTCTTCGTTTTTTCCAAGATTATTAAAAAAAAATTTTTTACGCGACATTAAATATACAATATAAATTCAGATTGTAAAATCATAAAAAAACAAGTAAAATATTTTAACTAATTATATATTAACAATTTCAACCAAGTAGTAAATAATAATATAACACAATTAAAATAAAAATAAAATAAACAATATAAATGTTCAAACACCTTAAAATATATAATTCAAATAATTAATTAATTAAAAATATTAAATTATTTTTAATAAGTGTTTTAAGGGTTAGCAGAATCCTAAATTTATTGATTGAAATTAAAAAAAAATGTCTCCACAAGATTAGCCATCATTTCAAAAACAATTTTTTTATTCATTTTGGTTTTTATCATTGTACAAGCTATGTGCATGCGATATTTCAAGAACATCAATAAAATCCTTCCTTGGTATTGAAATTATAAGAATAATAAACATAAATGATAATAAAATCCTTGTCGGCACTCATTGTAACCCAATTTACTACTTGAGCTTCGCAAGTTGCAAAAGCATATCAATTTATTTTTGAAATATTAAACTACATAAGAGTAAATTAAAATCAAAACAATTTAATTAAACTATATAAGAGTAAAATATTCATCTCAACCATGCACCACACAAAATCCTTCTTTACCACTTTGACTGCGCTGGCCTCCTTTAAAAACCACACCCTCCTTCTTCTCCTCTCTTGCATTTCTTTACTTTACTCCTCCTCCCATGGCTTTCATTTCCACCACCCTGAAATTCTTTGTCTCTCAAATCCCCTAAATAGATTTCTTTTCTCTTAGAATACCACAAACACTCTCTTTTCCTCCTTCAACTTCCACTCCACTTCCCTCCTCAAAACCAAAACAATCCCCCCCCCCTCTCTCACCCACCCTTTTACATCCCCAACAAAATCCCAGACCCCAATTAACGTTGCTGGTGCTAGTAGTGTGCTAGGGTTGAGAATGTGAGATTTGGGCAAAAAGCAAAGGGGAAAAGGGAGGCGACCGGGAGTTAATAAATTTTGTAATTTGTGTCAAACTCGTAAACTCGGTTCGAGTTTACTGAGTTGACTGAGTCTGACCGACTTTGCTAGTTTTCGAGTTTTTAACCTAATTTTACACGTATGATTTTACGAGTCAACTCGCGATTTTGATAACATTGGTTTTTCCCCTTCAAATAAAAAAGAAACTGATAGCTACCTTGTAAAATTTCAAGATTTTAAACTTTAAAAACGATAATTTTATCTCATTTAATGGCAAGTAAAAATGAGAACATGCACTAGAATAAAAAAGATAAGAAAATAAATAAAGCAAAATGCTAAAAACAAATAGGTTGAATAAAATTGCATTTATAAGGTTGTGGCAATAATTCTCACTAGTGGATTACCTATTTATAATGCTTACATATTAAAATAAACTAAAAGAACTCTTTATTTTACTATGGTGCAAATTAATGTAGTTCTAGACACAAAATACCATGAATTGCAATAGAGCTCCATGATTATTATTTTTTTGTTACTCAATTTTTTTTATAATTTTTATATTGAGTTGATTGGAGATTGGATATGAAGTTTTGCCTAGGTTCAATTTGCATGGGATTTTCACAGTGTTAAGGAAAGAATTTTAAGCTTAGTTGATGCTCGGTTTTGAAAAACAAAATTTGAATTGAAGTTTTAAAGACCAAATTCAAAACTTGCCAAACTTGCCAAATGAGGAACTAATTTGAACAGAATTTTTTTTTTTGTTGGCATGTGTGAGGGAGGCTGCCACATTGTGATGCCAATTGACCTCTAAAGGCAACTTCCTTGGTAGCTTTGGAATCATCTCGGTGAAAAAAATTCTAAACTCGACGATGCATGTTAATAAAAAATCTCCAGTTTAGCTTCCTCTCTTCTTTGCTTAATTATCACGTCTGACTCTCTCCAAAATAACAAAATAAATTGTGAATTTTTTTATGTTAAATTTAGTTTTGATTATTTTTTATTACTATTTTTAGCAACAATATTTTTTTAATTTTATTTTTCAATATTAAATTAATAGAAAATCGAATTTCGTTATTATTTTTGTTTGTTTTTCATAATACTATCTTGATTTCATCACCCATGTCATAAGTTTAATAGATTCATCCAAGTTTAGCCAAGTTTATTTAATGGAAGTCATGCAAGTTAAATTACATTGCTAAAAATAAAATTCATAGATTTTTCATGCATCATCCCTAAAGATATTGGCTGTATGAAATTCTATATGAAGACCAAATCAACTCACTCGAGTACAGCTGGGGGGCATCGAATTGAGTCTCATAATAAAAAGGTTTTTATTTTTTGGTAAAGCAGGCGGAGTTTTGTGCTAAAATGTTTAATGGAAATAGTTAAAACGAAAAGATTTCAGGTGCAGAGATACCTAGCAACATTGACGACAGCTGGAAGAACTAAATAACATGTTTGGTAGAATGTGAAGTGATGAAAAGAGGAAATGTGCATCTGTTATCCCTTTCCCTTCCATTACAATATATTCTACCCAGCATTGCCTAAAATTGCAACCATCTGCGCCTGGATGAGATCAAAACACCAACCTTGGACTGAAACCTAAGCTCTCTTTGAAATTGCAATTACATTAAAGTTGAGCGAGCCAGGATTTTTCTCGATCATGCCTTGTATGACTTTAGCAGCATCCTGTCATGCAATAAAGGTCATTAAAATACATACAAACTCAAGGGTTACATGCATGTTCATTCCTTGACGTAAATTACTTTTAAAAAATTTCCAGATTAAGGCCTGCCTGCAGCATAGTATTGGAAGGGTTTGAAAGTTCAAAAAACTGTCATGACCCACCAAAAGGCTGAGCACAGGACAAACAGCATAGAGTTGACAAGACAGGTTTGTTGAATTTTAAAGCATAAAGGGAGAGTCTTGTTCTTAGCTCAGAACATCTTCAGCAGCATGGCCTCTAAAACAAAAATTTTGTGCACCAAAAAACTTTCTAAGCCACAATATTCAACGACTTCCACTTAGTAATTAAAGCAATAACCCTCTCAGTGCTTAAAATTATCATTTGTGCTTCATTCTAATTGTTTCAATATTTCTATTACCCAAAAACATTTATCTATAATGTTCCCTTCCCAGCAATCACATACTCTAAACGTTTATACAGACAACAAAATACACTACACATTTATCTCTAATGTTCCCTTCTTAGCAATCACGTACACTAAATGTTTAAAAGAACAATAAAATAAACTAAAGGATTGTAATCTATACCTGTAGCAAGCTGCCTGGTGAGGATGCACCATGAGATATTGGCCCAGATTTTCTTCCATCAAGCTCAAAAAGTTTTCCTATGTACAACATAACTATGATTTAGGATCATGAATTAAGAAAATCACATTTTTTCTTTTTTAATGCTTTAAACAAGCATAGAGAAAGAGAAGTCAATTATTTTAGTATTTACCATCTACACAGGTGAAGCAGATAAAATGAGTGTCCACATTTTCCGTAGCCTGCACAACCAACAATTAACAAGAAATCAAAAGGAATGACCTCAATCAAGCAAAATGAAGATGGAGCAAAAATATTGCTACTTTTCAACAAAGTTTATTGATTTTGGTCATGGAGTTTCATTGCAGAGCCTTTACAACCATTGCTGCCCATTATTCCCCCATCAAACATGAGAAATAATGCCATACCTGCAACTTCACATATTAAAAACCCAAGCCCAGACTTTTTCCCCAATGAACATAGTTTCATCCTACGTTTCTCCCAAAGTCTGTTCATCAGCCCATCTTTCTAGCTCTTTCAAGATCCAACCTCTTCTTCATTAATTTCTCCAACTCCATCCTATTCTCCAAATTAAACTGGTTAAAAACCATGAAGATTTCATTGAGCTTCAAAGAGCCTATTTGCTGAATTTTGCCATGGGTCAGAAACTCATGTAGTTATGACATGTTTCTAACACAGGTAATTGACCCAATTATGCTAGCTCGAGGCAAACAATTCTCATCTAACCTCCAGAGCTCCAACTCAGTTCTTTAGCACCCATGCTTAAGGTTCTTAACTCTATGGAATATAGTAATCATTATTTTCTCCAGTAAAAAACATAAATACTAACAGCCTTATGTAAATTTCTTAACCAGCATGCGCATTAAAAAAAAAAACTTCCTGTACATCAATTAGAATAAGATAAAACCTTTATCAATTTGATCACTTGTTACGGAAACATAGCTTGATTAAATACTATGATCTATTACTGTATTATCTAATCATCATAGGGGTTTCCTGCCCATGCCAAGAATAAAAGTAAAACAGAGTAAATAAGAAGGCTTATTCTTCATGCCTCCTTGTTTATAAATACACATGATATCACCAGATAAAATACAACATTCCATCGCCAGTCACTAAAATTGTAATTACCAAAGCACTCACCTCTGTATCACCTCCTGTGGCCGCTACAGAATGAGCATCTTCCATTTCTCTGTCATTCTCAAGGAATCTTGCTCGCTACATGAATAAAATGAAGATGTCACAAGGAAGAAAAGGATGCAATCATAAGATTCATCATCAAAACATCAAAAACTCTATAGACATTAATTTTTTGGGGCAGAAGAAGGGAGACAGAGCAGCAGCAGAATAGCCAAAGACAAAAAAGAACTAAAGTAAAACCTCCAATGGATCCATGTTTGCAGTTGATTTGAAAAATCTATCGAAGAATGACCCGTCAGCTGAAAATAAAAGGTTATACAACAAAAAAATAAGTAATAGTTAAAGTGACAAGGACTTCAAATCATGTGGTAATGATCCTGATAATATTGGAAGATGCATTGAGTCCTTAGTTCACAACAATTCACATTGACAGGAAGTATGAATTCACAAAAGACGGCATGCTTCTCAGGTGAAAAAACACTCATTGTTGATACTGAATCAACTAAAACATTAAAAGTGCCTGGGATGGCAAGTTTACAATCACACAATGGCTATTTATGCCATTTGGAGATAGCAAACTCATAGATTTCCGCATGATCCAAATTGTCAAAACAAGAAAGGCAAATGGTTGAGAATGCTATCACATTGCATGGCAGAATCCATGCAGTGAAAAGTACATATAGATATAACAGTATAATAGATCCTTCCATGTGATTCAGAAGCAAAGTCTTGTTGCCCTCTATGCAAACTGTCAGAATTCATCCTATATATTCAAAATCTAAAACAATTGAAACCACTCACACGGATGATTTGGAAGCAAAGCCCATCTGTATCCAATTCCTGATGTTTTTTACTCCACTGATTCCCTTCAAGGCTCTCACCAAATTAAACAAGAAGCCTTTTCTTTGATCAATTTTATTTATATTTATTTTGGGGAGCTACGGGCATTCAGAACTGGTTATGAAATGCATATTGAAGCTTTTAAGAGCTTTGATATCATGATTTAATTATATAAACAGGAGGGAAACCTTGTGTTTTTTTTCTACAGGGGTGGGGGTGATTCCAGGACTATATTTCAGTTTTCACTTGCTAAAACAGATGGCATGAAATACTTACCGAGCTTGATCTCTGAAGTGATATTCCCAACAGCATGAAGGAGTCCTATTGTTCCGCAAGCATTACCCACGGTTTGTTTCATGAAATAAACTTTACTGCTTGGATCCTACACCCAGAACACCCAGAACACATGAAGAAATGGCAATTGAATTATCAAAGCAAAATGAACCAGAAGTCAAGAACATTCTATTTGTGGACAAAGCAAAGTGAAATAAATTGTGGGCAAAAGGTAAATGCATTTGATAACAATGCTCAACATATAAACCTTGGATCTTTGACACACAATGGGAGCATCTGACTGATTAATTCTCTATATCATTTCCCATAAATTTTACAAGTCCGGTTGAATAATTCAAAATTTGTCACTAAGATTGAACAAAAAGAATTCTAGTGACAAACATGATGCATGCCGATTAACGCAAAGAAGTTACATTCAACCTATGATCAAATGCCACTGTACTCACCGTTTTAATGCTTTCCTGCTGAATTCTCTCAGCTTCGCTCTGGATTAAGAAATAAGATTTTCCCAAAATCAGCAGATTCACACTAGCTTTGCAACATGCAATAAAGTACATCATTTGGGGAAATTAAACTTCATTTGCTAAAAAGGTCATGATCAAGAAAGGAGTTTAGAAGTCTAGCGGATGTGGATGGTTGTTGCTCTTGAATCTACTAAATCTAACTCATGAAAAACTATTAAATATACCTTCAGCAAACACGAAAACTTGAATTAAAGAATTCCGAAGATATTCAAGAGAAATCATAAAAGCAGAAGGAAGATAGGAAGGAGGAGCTGTTTTTACACGTTAGTGTAGATGCATAAGTAAAAAAGAAAATCCACATAGCAGTTAAGTACAAGAAAGGCAGTCACAACAGAACTTGGCAAGAAAGAACAAAAACCTGTGCTGTTATAGGATATAGAAACAAAACAGCAAGTACAGGCTTTGGAACCATTTCCAAGAGTTCCTCATCCAAGCCATAAACATCACAGCACTCTGCTTCATCCAGTGGAAGTCCTAGCCCCCAAAGAAACTGCACAATGACAAAAATATCAGCACAGATTCAATGAAGAAAATGTGAAAAAAGAGAGACAATCTGAAATGGAAATGGCATTTCAGTAGCAATCTGTAAAAAAAATTATTTTTATTTTTCCTTCTTAAGAAGAAATCAACTAAACCAAACTGATCCTCTATGCCATTAAATTCCATTTCACAACCATTTCGTCAATGTTTTCTCAGCAACCAAACACAGCACAGCACACATAGGAAGAAAAAAAAAAGAGAGAGCATCTCTAATCACCATGAAACAACAAAAACCAATCCAATCATTGAGTAAATTCCTCTCGAAACCAAAAATACCCCCTTCACTCTTCTCAAACCATAAATCAAGCAGAATCAAATCATTCACAAAACCCTAACTGACCATTTTTTAGTTTGAAACAATAATAATTATCAAACAGATTCTAAACATTACTTCTTTTCTTTTTCAAAAAATTTCAGTGGCTGAAAACAAAATTAGTAATATATTATCTCTTCGATTCGAAGCATCCAATCAATCAGACATATAAGAAATCAATTATTTTCAAAATAAATAAAAAAATAGAACGTTACTGGTGTAGTAGGGTACCTGATTCATAACATCAGGGTTAGCTTCAAGAGGAAGCCACCTCTTAGCACCAGCACTTTCATCGATAGTCGTCATTTCTCTCTAGCTTTCTAATCCTTCTCCTTTTCTCTTTCTCTCTGTATATATTTTTTAAAATTAGAATAACGAAAACAAACAGAACGGAAAAAAAAGAGAGTGAGAGAGAGAATGAAAGAAAGAGAAGAGCAGATGCTGTTTTTTGTTGCTAGACTCTTTTATACCTTGCTTGCTGGCTACGACGGATAGCATGATGCAAAAAGGCTTTCGGATAGTTTTTAATTTTAAAGGTTAGTAAATTGAAAATATATTAAAATAATATTTTTTATTTTTTAAAAATTATTCTTGATATTAGTAAAAATAATAAAAAAATAAAAAAATTTAAAATAAAAAAATAAATATTTTTAAAATATGAAAACAAAATCGGTACTGTTTTTGCTGGTGTAACCATTAATAATTAAGGGTGATTAAAAAAATAAAAAAACCAAGGATATTCAACCCATCGTGTGGACTGTAGTAGTGTCCTTGGTATCCTTGGACTTATCCATAATTAGGCCCATTATATATGAAGCCTAGACCCAAATCAAACTCCCTCCAGCCCATGTTACAATTTTTTACTTTTGAGAACCAAACAAGGATAGAGTGGACACAGCAAATGCTTGCAAACTCGACATATTCTTCTATATAATGGGCTTTAAGCCCGAAATTAAAATAAATGAAATCTTACAGCCCAAATCAAGCCTATACTCTCTAAATAGACTATTCATAATGGGCTTTATGCCTAAATTTAAACAAATGTAATCTTACAAAGCCCAAGTCAAGTCTCTCTCCATCTATCAGCATCTTTCACTGCCAGCAAAAAGAAACACAAGGGTTTATGCTGTCTCTTGGTGATTAAAGAAAGCCAGAGGCAGCACGCACGCACGCACAGAAGCTAAAACCCAAACAAAACAGACACAGAAAGAGAGAAAGAATGGAGCTTGCGATAAAAACCCCTATTGCCCCAACAACACAAAACTTCTTAAAATCAAAACCAAAGGTGAAATCTTTGAGGGTTTTCAGTCTCAAATGCGTATCTTCTCTTTCTTCCTCAGATGGTGCTGCCACTGGTAAAAATCTCTTCTGTTTTGCTTACCCTTTATCTTCTTAATGTTATTTTTTCTGGGGTTACTCTAAATTGTTGATTTGTTGTTTTAACTGAGTGTAATGTGGAGAATGCGTGCATGAAAATGTGAAAAATTGGGGGCTTTTTTGTTTTTTTAGGTGTGGTGGAAAGACCTTGGAAAACCTCAGATGCTAGATTAGTGCTTGAAGACGGTTCAGTTTGGAGGGCTAAGTCATTTGGTGCTAGAGGAACTCAAGTCGGTGAAGTTGTTTTCAATACTTCTTTGACAGGGTAAGATTTCTTCATCTTTTTCGTAAAGAATTGAGTTTTACAGCTTGTTTGAAATCAATTCTTAACCGAATTCAATTATAGTGGTTGATTTGAATTCAATTAATAAATAAGATGAATTCAATTATAGTGTTTAATTTGAATTCAATTAATAAATAAGTTGAATTCACATGTTTGTTTGAAAGAGATGAAATTCAATTCATTTTGTTTTTTATATTACCCTCATTACTATTATTTTATTTCTTTAAAGTTCTCTCTCTTTAAAAAACAGATGGGTACATGGGTATTTAAAAAAAACTAGTTTTAACATTAAATTACTTCTCTTTGGAATTGTAAATTAGAGGGGTTGACCTCTGATTTACTTTTGTATAATTTTTAGAGATTGAATTCTATTTGGAATTCAATTCTTAATACTCAAAATGATTCCAAACATGGGATTTCATTAAAAGCTCTGAATTGAATTCAATTCAAAGAGTTCCAAATATACTGTAAATGATTTTTTTGGGGCTTTTTTTTATAGTATTATGATCTTTTAATATTGTGGAGTATTTCCGTTATGATATGCTAGCTTGAGTTGAGTCAGTAAAAATAACCTTGATGTAAATCAGATTTTGTTTTTGACAAGGTAGAGTTTTCCTCAGTTTCAAAATTTTAGGTTTGAAACATTTGGTCTGAGATTACTCTAGCTTCGTGTATTTAGATCTGAACTGACACATTCACCATAATATCGAGCTGAGCTTAGACATTGACCATTTGAAGTGGTAGAATAAAATAGGATAATTGTCAGGTCCTCCCATCCTAGGAATTCTACTCTGTTATTTGGTTTAGATAGAAATCCTGTAAAAACCGATGTCTGAGGTGCATTAAGGGACAGAGAAGGGGTTTACCATTGATGCAGGTACATTAAGCGAAGGCATATGTGATACCTATTTGAAGGCCAGTCAAATGGCAATAAGCTGATTGGTTCAAGTCTTAAATAAGTTCTGTAAACTCTACAAAGATGCATGCCAATTCAAAGTTTTTCCAAAAGCTAATGCAGCATTACCATGGTGGCTTTCCAAGCCTATGTGAAGTGCAATGTCTGTTTCAATTGTTAAAAATTTTGCATTATTCATTATTTGAGTATATATCTCATATTTATTCACATTCTAGGTATCAAGAAATCCTCACAGATCCTAGTTATGCTGGGCAGTTTGTTCTTATGACAAACCCACATATTGGGAACACAGGGGTAAATTTTGGTAGGTGAAATGGCCTTCAATTCTTGTCAGTATATCACAGGAGTATATATCTGATTTGATGTCTTGCATACCAGATGATGAGGAATCAAGGCAGTGTTTCCTTGCTGGTCTTGTTATCAGGAGCTTAAGTATCAGGTGCTGTTTCTTCTTCCAGTGCTTTCTAATCAGCTCCATCTTCACTTGGCATATCTAGTTTTGCATCTTTTGTTATTATGTTTGTTGAAACTATCTAATAACTGGATTCAGTACGTCGAATTGGAGGTGCACAAAAGAACTTGGTGATTACTTGCTTGAAAGGAACATCATGGGAATATGTATGTTAAATTTCACTTTGTTGATACTCTGTTTTCTGATTATTGTCCTGCTTTGCTTGTCGTTAAATCTTAACCTTTCTACTTGATGCTGTTTCAATATATGACAGATGATGTTGACACACGTGCAATCACCCGCAGATTGAGGCAAGACGGAAGCCTTGTCGGTGTCCTAACCACAGAAGAATTGAAGACAGATGAGGAACTTTTAAAAATGTCTCGCTCATGGGACATAGAAGGTAAAAGATTTAGTTTAGTTGACAGATATGGTTGTGAGTATTGCTGAATATTGGCAGTTCTCACTTTTACTGGTTCAATTTTCCAGGTATTGATTTGATAAGCGGTGTCTCTTGCACTGCCCCTTATGAATGGGTTGACAAAACAGATCTAGAGTGGGACTTTAACTGCGAGGGAAGAGGAGAGATTTACCATGTTAGTATGACTCGCCATAGTTTGTTTTCAGTTGAAGATCTTTGTTTACAAGTTGATCTTACTCTTTCTCATGCTTATTCTTGGATTGAAGGTCATTGCGTATGATTTTGGGATCAAGCATAATATACTCAGACGCTTAGCATCTTATGGCTGTAAAATCACTGTGGTGCCTTCAAATTGGCCAGCATCAGAAGCTCTAAAGATGAAACCAGACGGAGTTCTTTTCAGCAATGGACCTGGAGACCCTTCTGCAGTTCCTTATGCTGTTGAAACAGTCAAGGAATTGCTGGGAAAGGTTCCTGTTTTTGGAATTTGTATGGGCCATCAGTTGCTTGGCCAGGCATTGGGTGGTAAAACCTTTAAGATGAAGTTTGGCCACCATGGAGGAAATCATCCCGTCCGCAACCTTCTTGCAAACCGTGTAGAAATTAGTGCCCAGGTGAGTTTGCTCAGCAGTGACCTGTTTAAATAAATTTCCAATATTTGAATGGTGAAAGTCATGAAAACATCTAAAGCAGGTTTGATTTTTACTAAATGCCAAAGTTAATTCATTAGATATCAACGAATAAGCATGATGATATTATCCCCCATGGATTTTCAACTCAATGTTTGAATTAGAAATTAGAATGCAATGGTTAAGACTGTATGTGCGCATGGTTGCATGCATTTAGGGAGAGCTCTCCTTTTATTCCATTCTAGTCACATTCTAACATGCAACTGGTAATGTGGCAGAATCACAACTATGCAGTTGACCCTGCATCACTTCCCGAAGGTGTGGAAGTGACGCACATTAATCTTAATGATGGAAGCTGTGCTGGTCTTGCTTTTCCTGCGCTAAATGTCATGTCTCTACAATACCATCCTGAGGCATCACCAGGACCTCATGATTCAGATTCTGGTAATCAAAGTCCTCTCTTTTATTTTACTTGTTCCTTTTCATTCCATTTCTTGCCTTTCTATGCACAACATAAAATTACTTCTCACTATATAGCTGACACAAGTAGCTATTGCAATTCTGAAGCAGCTAATGCAATTCTCAAGTAATTCCTCTATATTACTGAAAGGGAGAGGGAGATAACAATGCTTAATTAAGTCCTATCCTCGCTTCATTTTAGCTTTTCCCTCTGCCCACAAGTGAAGCTGGGTGGTGTTTAATCATTTTTCTTCTTGTTGATGATGATGCATCATCATTGCATCATGATCAACATTGTCGTCATCTTCACCTCAATGCTTATATTAAAATATTGGATGTAATTTCGTGCTCAGCATATCAACCTAGTGCTTTCTTGCTGCAGTTTTTGGAGAATTCATGGAGTTAATGAAGAAAGTAAAACAAAAGGCATAAGCAGAAATGTCTCTGATTGTGGGAAGAAGAGACGGTGATAATCTCAGGGTTGTCTTGCTATCAGTTTTGTTGGTCTGTACGAAATAGCCGAGATAATTTATGTTTTTCCGTTGTTGTAGACCATTAAAAAAGTTCCGTGGGCTCGAACGTACCATGTAAATTGTCATAGATTTATAATGTCCTATATTTGGTTTTGCAAGAGATTCGATGAATTTTGGCGTGCACAACGATTTTCTTTTCCCTGATTTCTGAAGAGCAACGCAGAAAGACATTTCCGTGGGTTCATGACGGTAGAAGCTTTTTCAAGTTTCAAGTTTAAAGAGTATTCTTATATTTATTATAAAATTATATAAATTAAATCTTGGAGTTTTTTAATATGGTTTTTTTTACAAGAAGTAAACTTTTGAGTTAAAATTGTTTTTTTACAGTAATAACCTGCATTAATGTGAGGCTCCAGACAGATAGAGCTCATGTCATGACATAGGACCGAATTCAGTAGTAATGGAGATATGGTCAAGGTGGGGCGGGATTTGCTTCCTTGAAGTTACTTCATGCTAAAGAAAAATAGAATGATGAACCTTTTTCTTCAATTAACAATAGAAGAAGCATATAGTCCATGTTTATTTCAGGAGTTCCTGCAACCAAGCATATAGTCCATGTTTATTTCAGGAGTTCCTGCAACCAATCTCAATCTTATTCCTTTTGAGCCTTGTATCCTTTCTCATCCTTTGTCTATAATTGGATTCCATACAAGGTCCAGTTAAGATTTTAAAGCATTCTTTAACAATTTCCTATAAAATCTATAGTTGCTCAAAATAAAGGAAACCTGTCCTTCTGCAACGTACAAGAACTATATTGTTCTTCTGATGTTGCTTTGTTGCGCTCAGAAGTTAATTTTGGCCTGGATCCATCCATTCTAGAATCTCAAGAAACTTCTTTGTGTTCGCATAATTTAAAAACACAGTCAGCATTTGAGTGTTGGTAGAAAATTGCAGCAACTGGAGAGCGAAGACTCAAAGCGGCTTCGTTACAGTAACTCATGAAGACAAATTGGAGAGTAAATTATTAGCTGATTTTTCACATGAAGAATACAGTTAGTTCTGAATCCTGGTGATAAAAGGAGTGTACAGGTCTCAGTCTTGAGCAATCTCATTTCTTTATGATCAACTCCACTAAAATCATGCAATGAAAAAACATAGAACTAAATGTCATTCAGTAAGTGTTTATCACTCAAAAAGAATATAAAAAAATGGAAAAGAAACTCTACGACAACAGCAGAAATACTGTCAAATGTTTATTATTCATGAAAACATCTTTAAAAGAAGGGATGATGATATGGTCTTCTTTCTACAATCAGGACTAATCCATTGTTTGGCTCTTTTTCCATGTCAACAGCATCCACTTCGTAATCTAGGTTTTCTCCCGTGTCAAGTTCCTGCTCGGCACTTCTACCAACAGCATATGTTTCCATGCTATTACGATATACATCTATCATGCAAAGAAAAATAGCCAGGTCTGTGGCGAAGCACGGGCACAGGGCACAGAGACTAGTTATCTCACTAATTAAACTAGACAGCTTTTAAAATAACCAACAAAACATTCAACACCAAATTGATTATGACAGATAAGATAAATGCTTACTATTTTCTTTATTAACAATATACATATCCAATGTTGCCTGGCATTAACATTTCCTCATTGGCATAATTTATAGGAAGAATGACAATTAATCCCCAGAAACTTGTCCAGAAATTCTTTTGTTAATTTTATTCCCCTCTGTACCTTGGTTTCCTCTTTTCAGCAAATGCTGCCAAGCCTTCCAAACGATCTTTTGTGTTCAAGATCTGTTCATAGCACTCTTCTTCCAATTCCAAAGCTGATGGTAAATCTATCTCAAGTCCCTCATTGATAGCCTTTTTTGCCATCCTAATTGCTATTGGACCCTGTCAAGAGTACACACATGTCAAAGTGTATGTGCAACAAACAGAAAGTAACAAATCAGTGCTCTTTGTTCTACATCCAAATGACTTCAGTTTTTACAAGGTTTACACAATACCCTTGAAATGCTGTGCATATGGCCATCAAATCATTTCGGTATCCAAAGTTAACAGCAACTAGCCCCTTAAACCAATTCAATCCAGAGAATAAACGATCATCAATGCATTTCCGGAAGTGCCAAACATCTTTAAAATCATTTTTCCCAGTCCCACTAGAAAAGAGTTTTAAAGTTAAATGATGGGATTCTAGTCCCATGCTTTTGGTTAAGCATGACATTAAATACACAGGGCCTTAGACCTACCAGAATTTCCATTTAAAACTTGCGAGTTTTGAGTATTCTAAGTTATAGCAGAGATTTAGTCTTCTATTTTCAACAACAATGTTTCTGCAGAGTGCAGAGTTGCACTTCTATTTTGTGTGAGAAAAATCCTTGAGGTATGATTTGTACCTTCTGAATAATCTCCCGGGCGATTTCAAGTGCTTTTGAATGAGCTTCACTGGCAGGGACAGAGTAATTGGCAAGCCCTGAAACATAACAAGACTTCATTGCCAAATATGAATCAAAAACAGAAAAATTCAAAGCAGCTACCAAGTAAACATACCCATTGGCATACTCTCTACCACCAATCTTGCGGCCAGTAAATATCAGTTCCTTTGCCAGTGATTTTCCTACCAACCTAGGAAGTCTTTGAGTCCCACCTGCACTATTAAAGACCAAAGATTCCATGAGAGGATGATCCATCACTAAGCAGCCAATTTCCAATAAAACTTAAGAAGGCTTCAAGCACAACGAAGAATGTTAAATTTTTACATATTAGAAGTCCATTCCAGGTACAGTTCTTCATCAATAATAGGCAGGAAAAACTAAGTTGCAGAACAGAATTGCTCCGGCAATAAGTTGAGGAGATACTATGCATCCATGGTTGCATATATTTATAAAGAACAATGGATGTCCTTTTCTTTTCCGTGGAGCAAGCAAACTTGCAATCAAATAAAAAAAAAAAAAAAAGAACATGTAGTGCCAGGTAACTAACTACGAATGACAAACAAAATATAGTAAATACCCAGGAATTATGGCAAGTCCTGTTTCTGGCAAGCCCAATACTGCATCTTCTCCTGAATCATTGATAAAGGGCACAGAGATGTAAGAATCACGTATCGATTATCAAGATATAATTTTACATAAGAAAATATTGTTCAGTGTGGCAAATGTGTGAGAGACTAAATCTGCAACTACCACATATCCGAAGATCACATGACAAAGCCATTTCAAGTCCACCACCTAATGCTACTCCTTCAATAACAGCGATGGTAGGAACACGGAGGGCCTACATTTACAGAAACATGTTGCTTATTAAGTGGTCAAGGAGGAGATAGAAGTTGAGACAAATGCACTGACATAAAGACATCTTATAATAAACACATGGATCTAACATTCTTGGGCTATAGTATAGGTGGAAAGTTTTGAAAGAGTTGGCTACATGCAAAATTCAAATCTTTGAACAAAAGGTCACGGATAGCATTGTAAAGACGAGCTGTAAGAATTTCATGCATTCCTGGAGAACTAGAATTTGAACAACACATACACAATTCATCCATATGTGGACATGGAACCCACCCCTGTAACTGTTCCACTCAGACCAAGTCTCACAAACACATTCTCACATCAACTATCTACGATGTTCAAGTAAAAAAAAACATAAATAACTATTAGAAAAGATGTAGACAATTATAAGGAACCACCTCTATGAATGAGAACGTAGATCGCAATGAGTTCACAAAATTTTGAACTTCAGATGGAGTCATTGTCTTGCGCTCCTGCCAATCCAATCAAAGGCGGATCACTCAGGTATATGATTCGCTACCAAATATATGTGCAGACTTGCAGTTTCCTAGAGGAAATACTATTGCTACTGTCATCCTTACATGAAAGAAAGAAATAACTAGCAGAAAGGGGAAATAAGAACAACAAAAATCACTAAAAGACCACATGAAAAGCCTCAATGTGCTTCTGAACATAGAGAATATAAGCCACAGCCCATAAGTGAGTTTAGAGAACCTGAAAACTTAAATTCTATGAGTATGAAAGTGATGCAGGAGGATCTGAACAGGCAGATACAGAACTGTTGCAATTGGACCACGGGGAAAGCCTAGCACACACATTTATAGACTAGATGGACAAGTTTAAGCCAAGAAGAGGTTTAGTCGTGCCAAATGACTTAACTTTTGACGGAAATGACTTAACTTTTGATCCGCTATATCATTCTCAAATTTTACAGGAGAATTTACAAGTCATGTTATATTGAGGGTCGGCTTGTTGTAACTAGCCAAGGTTGTGAAAGACCTTCAAACTAGGACCATAAGATGCTGTTTTTTCTAGTTTTAGCATATCACTTCCATAGTTGTATTGAACCAATTGAGAGTGGGACGAGATTCAAAAGAAAGAAATTGTTGATTATTTGCCACCAGTTCAGTAAAATGTACAGAGAATCTAAACAACCCAACTAGATTTTAAGATTAGAACTTAGAAACTCAAAGATATGAAGTCTCCTCTACTTTCTAATTGTCTGTTGTAAGTTTTCAGCTAAAAGAGCAAGCTGCTTTCCATGAAGTCTCTTTCTTTTGGGATATAATGACATGAGACCTTTCGTGACATGGCAAAAGGTCTTTAACAAACAAAATCCCCAACTATTATTGAGGAAAGAGAAAAATCAAAGTCCAAAGAGTGAACGCATTACCTTTAAATCAGCACCAGCACAAAAAACCTTTGGAACCGAACTGCAAATCAAAACAACCTGAGCAGATTCATCACTTTCGATTGTTTCAAAAGCATTGCGTAACCCTCTTAACATTTCCTTCCCAATTGAATTTTTCGCTGCAGGCCTATCCAAATTAACCTCAACAATCCCTGTTTTAGTAACGAAACTCAAATGGGTTCATATTTAAACGATCTAAAACAAAAGGGAGTACAGAACCAAACACTAACGCAGAGAGTTTCAGGTGGGATTTTCACCAGAATCCGAATCTGACAACCTTCGAAGCCTGACTGATTCATAGGATAGGGATTCCAAGATGAGGGTTCTATGGGTTTGGTACTGATGACCGTTGCTGTAAATGTAAAGATTCGGTAAGTTATTCGATTTCGATTTTTTCACGCAGCGATGACCCAATGATCTTGTTAGAGCAGTGAAAGTACCCATTTGTCTGTTTCTTTGATTCTTGAGAGATTTAGACAGATTTCGGTGGGAGTTTAGACGGGAACAGAGAGACAGGTTCGGGTTTCTTTCTTTGATTTTAGCTGGGGATGGCCGTGGTAAGCTATTATCAATCATTCGTTAATCAATATCACTAATAATAAATTGTTGTTATTATCGGGTAAAACTATCAATTTACTCTTGGATATTATATTATTTATCAATCGTGCTCTTCCATACAAAAACCAATAATTTTTAACTTATTAGTATACCTTTTCATCAACTATTTTCATAAAAATTAATATTCTTTTATATATATATATGTGTGTGTGTGTGTGTGTGTGTGTGTGTGTGTGTGTGAGAGAGAGAGAGAGAGAGAGAGAGAGAGAGAGAGAGAGATATGAAATGATAAAAATATTTATTTATATTGATAAAAAAAATTCTTAAAATAAACCCCGAGAGGTATAGATCAACTGATCAGGGCTTAGGTTTAATCCATAGAGGTCACTAGTTCGAGTCTTATAAATCTTATGGTCACTGGAGGCTTACATGGTTGTTAACTTCAGGGCTCATGAGATTAGTCAAGGTGCGTGCAAGTTAGCCCGGACACCCATATTAATAAAAAAAATTCTTAAAATAAAATAAAATTAACATATAACAAATAAATTTTTTTAATAAACACGCTTATTCAAATAGAATCAATATATAACCAAGCTTATTCAAATTTTAATAAACATGCGAGCATTTATTTATTTATATATATATATATATTCTTTTGACTTAAAAAGGATATTTTTATACATTTATAATAAAATCACCAGCTTGTTATATATAAGATTGCCAATTTTAATCAAATTATTCATTAGAAAAGTATATTAGAGAATATAAACATACTAAAAATTACGATTACTTTTTTTCATATAAAAACATAAATGAGAAATAATGTAACATAGAAGAGCATGTATTGATAGATTTTCCCATCTTCTTCTTCTTTTTCTTACTGCTTTTATAGACAAAAACCTTAGTCTTCAATGGATCCCACACTTTAAAACTATAATTTAATTTGCAACCAAACAATTAATTTTAATGATTTAGATGAAACAGAACAGCTGCCGTACTAACAAACTACTTCTCTGTATGATGTGCATCATAAGAATTATAATCCATCTCGTAAAGCTAAACCTAATCTACAAAAAGATTCAAATGGCCCAATAACAAAAGCAAGAGTGAAACAACTGCAAAGAGCTTTAATGAGTCAAATTGGAATGATTGAAGCTGCTTCGGAGTTAAAAGCTAGTAATTTGTTCGGAATTGGTTTAAAGATTCTTATTTGTCTACAATTGAAACTTGAACATGTAAAAAACCCTTAATGATTCTTTTAATATTGGGCTACTTGAGTTTAGATTGATAATGCAAATAAGTGAAGAAATTGATGCTGTTTACGGTCAGAATAATAGATGAATTTGAACCCGATTTTGAAATCATCAATTGCATGTGAAGACAGACTAATGGTGGATTTCAAGTTCAGAACGTGATCTTTCTAGATTGTCCAACCATGATTGCATTGGACTTTTGTGCAAGAAGTTATAACCATTTTAAATTTAGTCTGTTTATGTTTCAATTAAGGTCAGAAAACGTGTGCTAGTTAAATTTGTCTAGTTATTTTGTCAAAGTCTAATTTTTGAGCTTGACTTCTATCATGTTACATTTTCCTAACTACGGAGGGATGTTCCAATTATAAATATAGTATCAGAATACGTAATAAATATTTTGGCAAAGATTTAAAACTTAATTTAAAGAATTAAGAGTTGTTCTTCCAAATTGATTTTGTGAAGAATCCTACCTGACTTATCACTCTTCAATCACAAAGAGTGTGGCGTCGAAATCCTAGATTGATCTTTGTGGCATCCAGATTGACTTATCAAAGTATCATTCTAGTTTATTCTCTATCTTATTTACTTTAAAATCACTATAATTTAACCTAAACACTAAATAAAAGACAACCAACCAGACCCATCTTTCATTTATTTTCATCATATTTATTATTATAAATTTTCGAATCATTCACGACATAACTAATCATTGTTTTTACTTTTTCTTTTCTTAATCTTAAAAGAAAGTAAGGATTGGGATTTAAACTAATTATGGAATATTTAATTTTAATCTGTACAGCAAAAATAAAAGAATCTGCATAATATACTCTGAAAATTTTATAAAAACAAATAGGTTTTTTGATTTGTATAGTTAAAAAGGAAAGATGATTAAATTGAAACATACCAATCCCAACCCCTTCGTAGTTGTTCATCAATTTTTATGTGATGAGAGATAAGATTCGGGTTTTTCTATATAACCCACTAGATTGGATTCGAGATGTTTGCCAGGCTCAACGAAGACAACTTTCTCGGATTGGTCGAGCAAAAACATTCCAGACAATAGACCAATTAAACAAATAAATTGAAACACAATTAGATACACGACCAAACCAAACTCAAATCTCTACCGCTTTATCAATGAAGAACATAACTAATTCTTTCACTTCTATGGACCATCCAAACTTCCAAACAATAGACCAATTAAACAAACAACACAAGTTAGAATGCAACGAAGAAGACAATCTCAAGCCCAAATTCGATCTGACTTTGCCGGTACCTTGTTAAGCAAGATCGAATTTGTGCTTGAGCTCGACTTCTACTCTGCAATGGACGAATCTTCGATCAATTCAGCGATCTGGGTTCTTTTGGTAGGAGGGAGAGCGGGCTTCTGATGGATATATATACCATATACACTACTATCGAATGTTTTTGGTAAACGGCGAGCTGCTCTTTTTGTGAAGGCTATTTTTAGGGTTTGGTATGTGGTTGTGGAAATTGGAGAATAATGATTGAATCACTCTTTACAGTTTACACGTGATTATACTCAATTGGCTTAAAGCTGAAAACTTGCCCCGCCGACTATGACTGTAGTCCGACCGTCATAGGCCTTATATAGGTGAGGGTCTGACACTTTGGGCTCAAAATGATACACTTAACGAGATTCGGTAGTTAAGAAAAAAGAGGTGTGAAAAAAAAAAAACAAATCGAAGTTGTTGACAAAGTTATAAACTCGGCCTGGCCAAAGGCCCAGGTCATCGTGTATCATCCAATTACAAGTCCTCTACAGAGTTTTCAACTTAAAGCTGTTATAGCCTATGAACCCATCGTTCAAGTCGAAGCTGCTTCATAGGAGGTCCCAAATTTGGCTTACTCTTCTGAGGACACTTCCATTTTCCAGTGACTCCAATCACATCAGGGTGTTCAAGATTAGATACTTCTGATAGCACCTTTCTTTTTACAGCGGCATCCTTTTCACCATCTCTTGAAGTCATCCCTCTACCTTTTGGACATTCCAACAAAATCTGTTGTTGCCTATGCATGTCCAAAGAATTTTCAGCATTTGGTTTCGCAATTCTACTCTTCCTTGTTGTAACAAAACCATTTCGTTGAGCTTCTTTTCCTTCATTTTCTTTGTTATTGCTCCTTCCATGGGTTGACTGACTCATTGAAAAAACTCCGGCACCTCGAACAAAGTTCACATTGCCCCGAGGTGATACGAGATCAATTTCTGTTTGAGCTTTAACCAAGTTTTCTGCGGAATCCTTCCTGCAGTTCAACCTTGTTGCAGATTTATCGCTTGATCTTACATTACTCGTGACTGACATAAAACCAACTTCTTGCACTAGATTTTGCATCTGTGGCTGTTTAAATGGAGGCACTTCTAACCTCAAGCTTGGTTTCTCAACATCTTTGGTTGGAACAATAGCATGGCTCAGAACTGATTCATCTTCCATGCTAAGCTCCCCTTCATGGTGCAGATTATCCAGAATAGATGAGCCCTCTTTCTCTACATCCCAAGAGTCCTGTGATGTGAAAAGAAAATGACTTGGAGAATCACTAAAAAAAACATCCCCTTCCCCTTAAGACCAGCTAAAACACCATCATGCTGAAAAGAAAGATATTAGCTATAAAACCTGTCAAACATGTCAAAGCTGACCTGAGAGGGAGAAACCTTATTCAATAATTTTTCCTGTTTATGTTCTCCTAAGGAGCTATTGAACTTCAAAAATCCATTTGAGTGTTCAATTTCATCTGAACTTCTGTTTTGTCCTAATTTCCATGAATTCGTTTCTTTATCTCTCTTGCTGTCTTGATTAGCAAAATCATCTCCCTCGCGTTCAGTTTTGTCATGAAGAAATCCAACGCTTTCACCCAGTGCAGGAGATTCATACACGTAGCTGGGGAACCAGTTCCTTATGTCAGGTGGCTCTGGCAGACAAGAGACACAAAACAATGTTATTACCCTATA
Source organism: Populus trichocarpa (assembly GCF_000002775.5). NCBI lineage: Eukaryota > Viridiplantae > Streptophyta > Magnoliopsida > Malpighiales > Salicaceae > Populus > Populus trichocarpa. The sequence goes on along the minus strand of NC_037287.2, from coordinate 10,800,700 downwards.
ATTAGCTAGTTTAGATTTTTCACTTCCTTATTTTATTCTGAAAGAATCAAAGTGAAAAGTAGATTCCCGTGGTTTTTTCAGCTTTCGTTGATTCAGTCAAGCCAAGGAAGCATGTTCTGAAAGTGCTACTAACCAGAAAGGAATGAGGATGATTGAGAAGAATCTGGAACCTGCAACATTCAAATAGTAACCAACTCCAAACACCATATGATGGCTGAGAATTTGCGCAACAAGTGAAAGAATATCAACAGTGATCAATGTAACATAAGTAAGAATGATGGATTGAGCAAATGCACCTTACTTAAAGGCTTGTTGTCACACACATCTCCAAATGAACTCTTACACTTAATGGACCCATTTGAGGATGGCTTCTCATTAGCACGTACTTCATTGTTGTTTCCAGAGTTGCTCAAATCCCCAGCATTTTCTTCTCTTCTATTCTTACTCTCTTCAATAGCAAATCCATCCTTCTCACCTTCACTTTCTTTAATAACAGATTCGATAAAATATTCCGCTGTATCCAGAACAGGAGATTCGTACTCATAGCTCGGAAACCAGTTTCTGATGTCAGGAGGCTCTGATAAAAGAGACAAAATAAGTTTAAAACGGTTTCGTGTCCTTAGTTTATTTACTTAAAGGACAGAATGGTGAGAATTGAAGGTATCTTTTCTTTCTTAGATCACAATGTCAGCCAAGAATTTGCTCAAATTCCATCAAACCAAGCACAAAAAGGAATCGGTACTAACCAGAAAGGAGAGACAATGAGCACAAAGAATCGGGCATCTATAACGAAAAAATAAGAAAGTGTGTTAGATATGAGAAACTTTTAGCATGTAATTATTTTATTTATTACTTGAACAAACTAGAAGATACAAATACATGATTATGCTAAATAAGGCACACCAAGAACCGAAGTCATTGCCGGTGACGAGATCACGATATTCAAATCTAAATCAATCAATTTTATCCTAACCAAAACAACGGTATGTTATTGACAGGAAGCCTATTATTGAAGTGTGCTAAATATAGTAAATACCACAGGTAAGAACCTCACCCATCCATGATTGTGTCAATGAAACACAACACTAAATCCAGACCCAAATTACAAGTTACAGCAATCATCCATTTGATAAAAGATATGGATTCGTAGTTAGTTCCAATTTTTAAGAGAAATTTATGTGCAAGAAAGTAAGAGGTCAGAAATTATACCTACCTTATTAAAAGACTGATCTTCATGCTGATTATCATCACTGCTGTTGTTACCGATTCTTGTGGCGTCGCAAGAAATTGTTTCCTTACCTTTATTTACCTCTTCAATGCAAAGACACCCATCTCTCGTACACTCAAAGTCAGTTTCCTTAAGAATAGGACCTCCAAAAACATCATAAGTATCCAAAACAAAAGATTCATACTGGTAACTAGGAAACCAGTTTCTTATATCAGGTGGCTCTGCAAGAAACCATATGAAGAAACTTGGTTATATACCCATTTCAGAATACATTGTTTTTTACTCAAGAAAATGAATAGGTACCAGAAGGAAGCGGCAAAGAAGAATCAGGAACCTGCACAAAGTAAGTGGGGAAGGTCATAAATAGAGAAGGGGAGGTTTGGGTTTGTGAGAAAGAAAAGATGCTTACCGCCTGAGAATCAGAATCAGAGGTGTTTTCCATTAGAGATTGATCTCAATATCAATCTAACTATCTATCGCATACAATACAAATACTACAAGGAGATTGACCGGGGGCTATAGTAAGTATATATTAAATAATGAAGAAAGTAAAGACTGATCAAAACTCCAAGCCCTAGCTAGGAGTAAAAAAGAAAGAACTCTAAAGACTTAATTTAGGGTATGAACAAGAAGAAAGATCAAGAACAAGAACTGTTTCTTTATCTTGGATTCATGGTTTTTATGGATGCTAGTGTGTGTTTGCCTTCATTTGGGGTGCGTCAAGTTCTTGGGGGAACTGTGGGGTTTTGTATTTTTCTCTGTAATTAGGATTTCTTTCACCTTTTGAAACCTAGCGGGACTCTTTTGGCGCCTGTTTTTTTTCTTGAATTCTGCTGGGCAAAAGCCTAAGCTCTTCCGACAAGCCCAAGCTCAACACAATAAGGTTTGGCAGGCCTGCCTTCAACTACTGGTCCAGATATTTAACCATCGAGAGTTATGGGTTCGCTCAAGGTTGAACCGAGATTCAAGCTAAACATGTAAGGACATATTATTATTTAATAAAATCTAATAATCCTTTTTTATGTTTTTATAAAATAAATAAAAAATAGAGTGAAAGTTTAATGACCTAATTCAAGAGATCATAAGGAAATTAAAAAAACATTTTTAAGCTTGAATCAAACCATGACATTATGAGCATGTTTGTTTTTATGGTAAAAAAGTTTTTTTAAAAAAAAATATTTTAAAAATTATTAGCTTCAAATTATTTTTGTAATATTTTTAAGTCATTTTAATGTTTTATAAACAAAATAAACTTTAAAAAACAATCATCACAATGCTAAACAAACTTTATAATAACCAAGTTATTTCATGTTTTATCTAGTTTATGGCTGGTTATTACTTCTTCTTTTTTTTTTTATCGATTTTCCTGGTTTTTGCTACTAAATTTAAAAAGATTTTGTAAAATTAATAAGATTTAAGAAGATAAATGAAGCTCATCCCTAAAATATGAGTTCTGTTTTTTATAAAAAAAAAAATGCCGGGGTGCTTTCTTTAAAAAAAGAAAAAAACAGATTGAAAACTGGGCTTCGACAAAAAAGCTCAACTCGCCTGGCTTGGCTTAAAGACAACTCGCTTGGGCAACCCAGGCAAGCGCCAGCTAACCCTGGGTCAAGCCCAAGGTTCCCGGGTTGAACCCAGCCTCTCTCTTTCAAGTTTTTTTTCCGTCTTTAATTTCAATTTCAAGACGGTGTTTTTATGACGAATGACACGGCGAATCATGCAAGCTCTTTTACCGCCAATGAGGCCTGCCCTCTTGTTTCACACGATAAGAATCTTCTTCAGTCGCTACGTACATGGTATATAGACGTCGTACTGATAGCGCCACCCTAGCTAGCCGCCCTGAGTTATGAGTAGGGTTGGCACCGCTGCACTTGTAAAGAAGAGGTAAGTAACATTTAAGCTTTTGGGAGAGAGGTACGAGACTCATCTCGATGACACACTGAATAATCTTTTCACCTGCTTATCCTTAAAAAAACAAAAACTCAAAAAAACTGAATGAGGCATCAGAGTAAAAAAAATGAGGCATCAGAGAGTTTTTTATATGTGACACCAACTCAACTCATCATACCGGTGTCGTTTAATCCATCATCAGCTGTGAAAAAACCCGAAGATCTATCAAAGCTAATTTTACCTGACTTCATCTTAACCCTACAATCTATCCCGAGCATTAATACCACATGCCACAGATATAATGACACAGGGCATGACGATATTTTTAGGGTTTGGAGTATATATAAAGTGTGAGAAGAGATGCACAACAAATCTTCTGAGAGGGACGCGACCATTCAAGCGATATGGACAGAGGCATGGAGAAGACTTAGCCAAGGTGCGGCCAGGCGGTGGAGACGACTTGGCTATGAAGAGAGGTTGTGTGCGTATTCAGGATTTCCCATGTAGGATAAGGGACCTAAGTAAGGTGCGGCTTGATGAATTTTGTAAAGGAGTCCGAATTTCATGCCTTGAATTAGTGTAAATTAATATGTTTAATATGTTTAATCAAAATATCCATGATTTAAATGTGTAAATTAAAAGATTTCATCCAAGATGTGCGCGTCAAATCCACCTATACGGCTATACTTCAAATAATGTGTACATGAACAAGCATGGAAGAAATGTTCTTAGCAACAAAATATATGATTTTTGTTTTTAGCATGTGAATAGATTTAGAGAAAATAATCTGCGTCGGTATTTTCTTGGGAAGGGCATTGTTAATTGATTATACGTGTAAAACGTTAAAATCGGCGTTGAAATCTTGGAAGACCAATTCAAAAATTGCCTCGTAAAGTTTTCTTTTTTATTATTATTTTTCAAAGATGTTCATACCAAACATCCAAGAATCTTTCAAAAAGCTCGAACACGAAGACTTCATTAATTTTATATTGTTCCCTTACATAAGGATTAGCCTATTAGGTTCGCACGTTCTAAGCAAGTTCAGAGGTTTTTTTGTTTGTTTACTATAAATAGAATCTGTCAACATAAGTCCAAACCCTTAAGGAGGCGGCTGTAAGAAATTAAAGATTTATGCGTTCTTATTGTATTATCGTTCATTCCTAAAATGTTTTTTTTTTATTTTAAAATATACTAAAATAATTTTTTTAAAAAAAATATGTATTTTTAATATTAATATATTAAAACAATCTAAAATTATAAAAAAAATTAATTTTAACTAAAAAATCCAAAAACATTTTTTTATCCCAAAAGCATACACATAATTGATCATCCCAAGCTTGATCAATAATTCACAATTATTAATTCTAAAATGTGATTCAACTAGTTAGTTCTTCGATTTACTTTCTAATGATCACGAGTTCAAGTTCTCTTAGAATCATTAAAGGTTTACATAATTATTAACTTCAAAACTCGTGGGATTAACAGAGATATACACAAACTGACCCGAACATCCATATTAATAATAATAAAAAAAATCACCATTACTTGATCCAATTCTTTTGCACAGTGCATAAATGTGTTCAGAGCTGTTTCAATTTCTTATATAATCCCAATCTTGTCTCCACTCTGAAACACTTTTTCCACCCATTCGTGCGCTCTGCTCTTGGAAGCAACCAGGAAGCGCAAACCAGATGGATAAGAAATGCCTTGCCTTGTAAGATTTAAAATAACAATAATAAGTTGTCCTTAACAGCCTGTATTTTTAAGCCCTAGCCATCAGACTGTCCCTTTGACTACGATCTTCAACTCAATCCAACGGTTCAGAATGGATGAAGACTGCGAAACGGGGAAGAGGACCTTCTGTGGTCAAAGAAGCTCCGTGGAAAAGTCGCCATTTTTCATTATTCGTGTCATGCCCTCTGTGTTTGTGTATATATATACACCCTTCCCACTACTCCTTCCACTCCCATCCTCAGCTCCCTGAATATTTCAAAACACAACTAGCTTTCAAAAATAGAAGGGAAAATCTCTTAACCTCTTCTTTTGTTCTTTGAAATTAATTTTGAAGCTCAGCTCGATCTAGTATTGCAAAAGATGGAAACGGATCAAACTCAGCAAGTATCTTCAGCCTTAGAGTCCATCAAGCAACATTTGCTTGGCGATCTTCTTTCACCTGTTGCTACCTCCTCCGCTTCTTTTTATCAATTTTCTACAAATTCTGCAACCTCTACTTCCCTACAGTGTGAGACTACTAGCTGCTCAAGTTCTGACTTTTCCACGGCACTCCCTGATTTTTTCGGTTCTCTTCTCGAGTTCACTTCCGTTTTGAGTCCCTCGCAAGAGAACAACACCAATATCTTCGAATTTGAACCTAAACCTGAAATCATTGATCTCTTTACGCCAACGCCACTCAACTCAACCTCCCACATCAATTTCCAATCAAGCAGCAGCAGCACCGGCAGCAGCGGCGGCAGTAACTTCTTCGAGTTTGAATCCAAACCTCAAATTCATCAGAATTTCGAGTTTGAGTCGAAACCACAAATCGTTTCTCAGCGAAGCAACAGTTTCTTCTATGAAGAACCAAAGCCTCAGGTTCAAACAGCTCGGAAACGCTCTTTGAAAATATCGCTGCCTAGCAAAAAACCCGAATGGATCCAGTTTTCTTCTAACCCAAACCCGCAAACCGTGGAGGATAATTCTGGTGTTGCTGCTCAAGAGATAAGGCATTACAGAGGAGTCCGACGCAGGCCATGGGGCAAGTACGCAGCGGAGATCCGGGACCCGAACCGGAGAGGTTCACGAGTGTGGCTAGGAACCTTCGATACAGACCTTGAAGCCGCTAAAGCCTATGATCGAGCTGCCTTCAAGCTGCGTGGGTCGAAAGCGATTCTCAATTTCCCATTAGAAGCCGGGAGGTGTGAGGGGGAAAGTGAAAGGAAAAGAAGTAGAGAGGGTGGCGTGGAAGAGAGAGAGGATGTGAAGAGGGTAATGACGGTGGTGAAGAGGGAGGAACCTGAAACTGAGGGGGATATCCCGTTGACGCCGTCAAGTTGGACGGCTTTTTGGGATGGTGGTGATACGAAGGATGTCTTCAATGTGCCCCCGCTGTCTCCGTTATCTCCTCACCCGCCATTGGGATTCCCACAGCTAACGGTTATTTGATTAGAATTGAAGAGCTGTTTCTCTTCATATTATTCGAGATTCTTTTTTCCAGAATGTGTGTATATTAGAAAAGAATATTAATTTTTTCCACAATAATAATTACTATATTTTCCCGTAATCGTTATTCCAGCCCTCGAATATCTTATAGTTCGTACGAGGAACTATATGATAATATTATTAGTAGAGATGTCACATGCATTTTTACCATGTTATATGCCTTGCGTTATTATTGGTTTTCTATAAAAAAATATTATTTCCAAATATATCTAATTAGTTTAACAATTAACCTCAGATATGCTTCCCAAACAAGACCGCAATCCAAGGTCATTAAGAAAGATTGTTTAATCTTACGTATATATCTATGGATCTTAATTAAGATATCGTGCGGGATCCGTGGCAGATGATTGGCAATTCCATCATCAACTAAAGTAAAACCTAAATAATTTTTTTTTGTCTAGCTTCTAGAAATTGAACCTGGAAGCAATTAACAATGCCGGTGAAAGCAAGTCTTACGGGGCCTGTAAGCATGATTTTTGCGTTAAATATTCGATTTCTACCTGATTAGTCAAAATTAATCTCCCTGTACAGAATGAACGGGTCTTCCCAGTGGCTTGTCCATGCCTCTATATATAATTTTATTTTGTCGGGTACTGGTTTTATATGATACGACTTAATGTCGAAGACAAATGCACATGAATTTAATATTTAATGTTGCTGGGCAGATGCATATCCAGGGTGTGTCCTAACCTTCGTTGGCCTTTTGACCTCTTCATTGAATTTTGAAGAATTCAAATGCTGAAAAGCTCCACAAATTTATGACTTTTTCGGGCCGACCAATCTCATGCTTATTGGGTATATATTCGGCTATTGCAAGAATCGTAAGCTTATTGCAGTTCCTTGACATATCCGCTTGGGCAAGACCATGTGAATCTACAGGACTTGTGCAGGGATTGAGAGATACAAGAGAATTATTGGCGCGACTTGCTTAATGGTCAGAGAAAGCGATTTAGCAAAATGGCTTCCCTAGGAAGCACGTACGCTTCCATCTCATGACAAGGAGTCGCGTTCGTATAATCACCACTCCTCCCCTAAAGCCCCAGGCTTCAGTGCTGTCGAGCTCAAATATGGGCATGCATCGATCATGGAATAAAGTTGTTGACTCCCGGTATTGAAAGGATAAAAGTACAATGCTAGCATTAATTGGATATATATTTATTATATCCATCATGCATCTTGAGACGAAATGTTTTCAATAAAACACAATTTAAAAAAAATAAACAAAAATTAAAAAAATAACTTTGGAGCAGGCTTTGTCTAGTCAACTAGATTATGGATTGATTTATTAAATTATTTAAATTTAATTGAGTTAATTTTTTAAATAATTCAAAATAAACCCGATGTGAGTTATGATAAATTACTTGTTGAATTCATTATTTCATTGTTTGATAACTTATTTAGTATGTCAATTTTATTTTCTTTTTCCATCTGCGTCAAAGACTTTCAATTTCTTTCTCAAGTATTTTGATATATTTTATTTATTATATGTTAGCGTGTTTGCTAAATTACCTTTGAAATAATCATATCTTCACTAAATGTATAAGGGTTTTTCAATTTAAGAAAAAAAAACTTTCAATTTATTTTTAATTGAGAGTTTGCATTTCTATATATTTTTCCCAATGGAGATTTTGAATCTTTTATTTTAGTAATTTGAGTTTTTGAAATTTAAAGTTTTTCAATATAATACTTTAGTTAGTTGGAGTTAATATTCAATCGTTGATGTTCCCTTAAGTGTCCAGTTGTCTTCCTGTATGCATGTCATAATTCCTTAGGAAAAAAAATAAAAATATACGGTTTTTTATTCATATAAAATTAATAAATTCACCTTTAGTTGAACTTGCTAAAAAATTTACAAAATCGAATATATATAATTTAAAAATATACGGTTTTTTTATTTGAATAAGTTTCATATTTGCTATTAGTTAATTTGGTGTTTTAATTTTCTTTTTTTTTTTCTTGATTGAATATGGCCTCCGAAACTATGTTACATGAACATTTAATAAAATATCACTAATATTTAATTAATGAATTCATAAAGAAACACTCAATTGAACAATCTTTAGAAAAACACTAATATCACTAATTAATTAGAAAAACAAGGGAATGGCGCCAATATATAAGACTTGTAGTAACGTAAATCAGCTTTGTCAGTGCTTGAAAGTTGAAACATTCTGAGTTTCCAAGTAGGAGAAAGCGAGCTGGAAAAGAAATAAGTGAAAGGGATGAGAAAGAAGATGATGTGTGTATCTCTGGGTATCTATCTAAAATCAACTGTGGAGAACTGAGAATATCAGCCATCCAAACTACCGGCCATATATTCTCCGAAGAAAACAAAGCCTTGTACTGACTGACGACGACAGGTACGGTCGTGATCATGGTGGATGGCCATAATGGGCACCCACTCTCCGACCAAGACAGGTGTGCTTCTCACTTTTACGCAGCGATATTTCAACATCTTCTAATAACACGAAATATTTCTCTCTCTATTTCTTGTAAACTTGTAGTTATTCTTGCAAGAGATGGTCGTGAACCGTACACCAAAACAAACCGTAGATCACCCAGAAAGAGGAGGGAAAAAAAAAAAAAAACCGGGGTGGCGTTTTCAATCTAGTCAGTGGACATTGGTTGAAAATTGTTCAGTACCAAACCTTTCGAAAATTCAACACCGGCACTCAGTCAAAGTCATAAGTATCCAGCAACTAGTAACTCTTGCATCATCTATTGCTTTGCGAATTGAGTTTGCTATCATTAACTAGACATTCAACGTTGAGACTTTCGTACTAGCTAGCTTTGTAAAATCAAACTAGACCGAGCGATCGATCGGATAGGGTTAAGAAGGTAGATCAAGTTGAATTGTTTGGGTTCCAATTATTTAGTTTTCAATTATATATGAATTTCGAGTCAACATATATGTTTTTTAATGGAAATTCCATAATAATTATGTAATTAATTCCCATCAATTAACTTAGTTTATTTGTGGCTGATTTGCAATCGAACATTATTTTATAATTTTAAAATAATTATGACCAATTTGGGATAAGGAATTTGAACTTTTTTAACACCTCCATGTGGATCAGTTTGGTAAATATTAGATAGAGGGGTATAAATACATTGTAAATAAGAAAAAAAATCAATAAATTTGGTATAAATTTGAAAAAATTAAATAGAAGGGAAGCTCAAAGTTCTAAAATTGTTTGAAGAGCTAAATTAATAAAATAATATTTTGAATAGTATAAATATAGTTTTTTTTTCTATGTATACTCCAATAAAAAAATTCATTTGAAAAGCCAATTGTAATGGAGTGGAAGAAATAAATGCTTTATTTTTTTTCAAGCAGTTTGATGTTATTTTCTTTTCACTAGGCTGTATTTAAATGATTTATTTTTTTTGTCAGCACTTCTTTGTTGGTTTTAGTGTTTTTCAAAGGTATATAGAAATAGTATTTTTTTAAAAAAAAAATATATTTTGATATTTTATTTAACATTTAAAAAAAAACATGTAAAATAAGGGTTGAAGAATTAAAATAATATTATCTTTTTACTTTTCATTCAATACACCCCCTCGGAGTTGGTCTTATAATTCACATACTTTTCAATTTGGATGGATTGACTTTTATCTATCCATTTTTTTATATAATTTTTTAATTTACTTTTATTTATTTTTATTAGTCATACAACTAGAGGGATGATAACAAACTATTCATCTTTTCTCATTTCTTTTCTTCTTCTTTTCTCGAATCATCTTGAAAAGCTAAACTAATAAAATAATATTTTAAATAATATAAATATATCTTTTTTTTCTATGTATACTCCAATGAAAAAAAATCATTTAAAAAGCCAATTATAATAGAATGAAAGAAATAAATGTTTTATTTTTTCTTTGAGGAGTTTGATATCTTTTTTTCCACGTGGCTACATTTAAATGATTTATTTTTTTTATTAGTCTTACTTTGTTGGTTTTAGTATTTTTAAAAGATATATAAAAAAGGTATTTAAAAAAAAAATACATTTTGACATTTTGTTCAACATGTTTTTTAAAGCATGTAAAATAAGGGTTGAAGAATTAAAAGAATAATATTTTTTTACTTTTCATTTATTACACCCCGTCGGAGTTGGTCTTACCTTTCAATTTGGATGGATTGACTTTTGTCAAATCATCTCTTCAATTTGGATGGATTGACTTTTGTCTATCCAATTTTTTATATATAATTTTTGAATTGACTTTTCTCAAGTCTTCTTTCTTCTAATCCATCCTTCCAGAGAATCAGACCCTTAATCTTCCAATTCTTATTTATGACTTTTTAATAAATAAGAAATCTCTTCTTAATTAGATGTTCAATAAATCATTGCAATCCAATCCTGTAAGTTGACAAAAAAAATAAAATTGAATCTATCTATTTCAAGGATGACTTTGTTTTATTCGCACGTGGTCAAAGTCACACTACTTGCACAAGTAGCAAGTACCTGCACCAGCTGATATGCATGGCGATGGGGACATTGAATGGGTTTAAACCATACGTTTTGGATTTACTTTTCCAATTTCCATGGAACCCAGTTTGAGGCCGACAAAGATTGTACTTTGAAATGAGTTTGTGGTCAAACTCACGTGAGCCAGTGGTCTCCGGTGAGTTAATTGATCATGTGGTTACCGTTCAGCGATGACCAAGTTTTTGATAATTGCTTGAGAATTTAAAGTCTGTACTGTAGGAACATCTAATCAGTGGACGTATAAGACCGTGTCTCGTTACCATTCGTTTTATAAATAAGCTCCTAACATTTGAACTGGTGAGCAGCTTCAATTAGCTGGTTTTAGATTTGTGGCCGCTAATTTGCCGCCGGCTGGACTAAAATTATTTTTCACGTTGAAAAAGATATATACTGGTAATGACGTTAGCGTTTTCAGAAGAGAGAAAATTGAAATTTAGTTTGTTAAAACAACTGTATCTAATAATGATTAAAAAAATAATGATAGTAAATAAATTAAATAAAACAAAAAAATTAATAATAATTAATTATAAAAAATGAATTGATGTGAGTCCTGTGATCACGTAATCATACAATCAAGATTGATATATAATCTCGGAAAGTTGAAATAGATCGGATAAAAATGTGACATAATAAAAATTTGCTCTAAGACACCAGCATTATTGGAATAAAGTCGACTGACATTACAAAACCAGTTAATCTTTAACGAGTCAGATTCAATTCGCTCAAGAATCAAAGAATACAAGAATCTCTCTCGTACGTGAAACTGAAAAGTTTAGAAGTATTATTCATTAAATATTGCTGAAACTTAGGGTTACAATAGTATAAGTACTTCTGAAAAATTAACTTTAATAAATCTATTTTTATGTGATGAATTGACCCACTTACAAAACTGATCTAAAACCTATACTAGTAAGCCCAAACCATAATCCAAAGAAGCCTTTGATTATAACTAAAAATAAAGTACAAATTAAGCCCGAACAAACCTTGGGTTATAGCTGAAATAATAAAAATAAACTAATAAGTTAATTCCCTAAGTTGCTATGAGAAGAGAAGAAGAAAATCAACCAATAGAAGTCAGACTTATTTATAACCTATAATGATGTCCAATGATCCTAGAAACCAACAGGTCATTAAATATTAACAACCATTCTTTCTTTGTTTAGTTAATATGAATAAAGAATCCTTGTAAGAAAAGGATTTAGAAAAATTTAATGAATTATTGTTGCGCTTAAAAGTTATGTTGCAGTCCATTAAAGATCCTTGTAGAACTAGAAAGTTTTCAAAACAAGATGTAACATGCTTTTAGAAAAGGGATCATCGTCAAATAAGAAGTTCACAATTAAAAAGGAAGTAAATAAAAAAATTTATAAAACTTATTCTGACCTACATCACAAGTTATTCCCGAACTCCGATTTACCTGATTTTTAACTTTAATATGAAAAAATACCTCTGGAATCTTATGGTAAAGTTTCAACTCAATCTAATGATTTGATTTGAAGTTATACTTAGTAGCGTAAAACTAGACGGTAGAAAATTTTACGTCGAAATCTGAATCCGACCTTACTTGGATCATATCATGAATGCTTGCCAATATTATAGAAACATATCCTTCTAATGTTCTTAAAAGGTCTCCATGATCTTTATCATAACCCATTTTTTACTAAGCATAATAAATAAATATTAATTATTTGCTAACTTAATGAATAAGGTAAATGTTTAATTAAGAGGTTTGGTTTATTGATGTTACTAAGATGCTTAATTATTACAACCTCGTATGGTTAAATGTTACATCAACCCTAATAGTTGATGTACATGTTTAGTCGATGGTGGTTAGACTGAAAATCTGAAATTCAAATTTCACTAATAATTATTTTATTTAACTACCATTAACTGTTAATAACTAGTCTTTCAATGAGTGCATCGCCCATTAGCTTTTCCCTTTAATTAATTTTAAATGACATTAATTAAATTTATTTTATTTTTTTAACTTTTTTTTTGTTGATGAGAGAATGGGAATATTTTAATTTCACATGCAGACGATTGATACTTCAGGCAGGAAAAAAAAACCCAACTACTACCTAGAACTGGGCTCAGGCTGAATCGAGAGTATTGGGCAAGTCTAGGTGATGGTTTCTAATTTATATTGGCAAAACCCAACATCTGAGACCGTATCGACTTCCAGGCTCTGCTATAAATCCAGTTCAAATGGGCTGACAAAACTGTATAATTGGCCTGTGAATCACTTTTCTCTCTCTGTTTTTTTTTTTTTTTTAAAAGTTGATTTTGTCTAATTTCTCTTATTTGTAGACAATTTACCGGACGCCAGAACATCTAAAGTTATATATAAATCCATTTCAAGTACCCGAGGGGGGGGGGGGGGGGTGAAGTACAGTTGTTTCTTGGTATTTTGTATTGAATAAAGTGATGTGGTTTATTGAAAAATATTTTTTTTAAAAAAAGTGATTTTCATGAAAATCTGAAAGGTAAAATAATTTTTTATATTTAATAGTGTCATGAAATATAAGTTAAAAAATACTTCCAGTATTTGACTATGTTACAAAAAATAACTTATTTATGTTTATTATTTTTTTCGAGTTTATTAAAAGAATATGAATTAATTTTGACAGATAAGGAAGTTGAAGGAGGATAAAATTGAAAAAAAAATTTATAAATTATTTTAAATAAAATATATAGCAATAAAAAATATGGATAAAATGTGATACATAAAAAATATCAATTAAGAAAGGGATAAGAGAAAAAAAAATAACAATTAAAAGAATGAGAATCAAAGTTGATATAAAAATCAAATTTTAAGGGATGAAATTGAAAAAAAATTCAAAACAAAATATATAGCAATAAAAAAAATTGAGAATCAAATTTGATATAATCAACAAATAAAAAGATAATTTTGAGTTTTTCATAACTTCTAAAAAGTGTTTTTTATCTAAAATAAAAATAATACTTTTCTAAAAACCGAGCTAAATTTGTTTCCATTGAATTTTCTATCACAAAATTAAAATTAACGATAAATTAACACTGGAGCAAATTTTTTTAATGAAATAGCATGCTTTTACATGTCACTGTTAAGAATCATAATATTTACAATAAAATTTTAATTAATATCATGGTTTATAATCATTATACCCCCCGCCCACACACACACACGAGCCCCGCTATGATGATCATTAAAATTTAAGTTGATGTCGAGAGGTCATTTTAAAGAGCCGCTATGATCCCATAATTTTTTTTTAATCTTTCCAATAACTTTTTCTATTTCACAAAAGTTATACAGTGTTTGAATATTATTTCTATCAACGAGCTGAGCTGTCCAATCATGAATAATTAATTATGAAAACATGAAAATAAAAAATAACCATTCCGAGCATCCGAGAGGAGAAGAGGATTCACGGCATGTCAAGCCAGACATTCAAGCACAGAGATAGAGATGGCTCTACTGCAATAGAAGATGAAGGAGAATCCGTAGGCAATTGGTCATTCCTAGAAGATGATAAAGATGCAGGCTGCTTTTTATAAGAGCAAGGTGCAAGTGATGGCTACTCTCTAAAGCTTTAAAGATGGAGACGGGCTGGAAACTCCTCAATTCAAAAGGTTTTTGGACTCAATTCTAAAAAAAACAAATATCTAAAAAACAAAAGCCTCTGTGGCTGGCCTCTCTTTCTCAGAATTCTTCGAACCTTTATTCTTAAATAATTGTCATAGCTCATATATGTACACACATATAGCTAAACCTACCCACCAGTCAACAAAATATAAATGATGCGGTTATTATGAATCATGATATCAATTTAAATTTTATCATGATTTTTAATTGATATTAATTTAAATGTTATATTATGAAATAAAACATCGTGATGAGATTAAAGTATGTTATTTCATATAATTTTTTAAAAATATTATTTCGCTGAAATGTTAAGTTTATTGTGATAATTTTTTTGTAAAAACCTTTTTTATTTTTCGTTGAGCACTGAGCAATGCCCAAATGCATACACAAGTCGGAAGGAATCCCAAAAAGGCTAGTTCAGTACAAGTAGTATGAATATCTTCACATCAATTTTCTCATAATTAATAATTTGTTTTAATGTATTAAAGTAGCTATCGTTCTCGTACAAGACAGGGCCAGGGTATGATTGTGTCTCTGTACAAACAAGTGCGGAAGCATATACAAATGGAGGCGGCATTGATTTTGTTGTCTGAGAGCATTCACAAGGTTGGAAAAGTTGTACTTGGAATTACACGTAGGTGCACAATCTAGGGACAATGATTTCAAGAATTCGACAAGTACGACGCCACGCTGTATACTGTTTGATATTTTAATTATTTTAATGTATTAATTAATATTAAAAATATTTTTTCAATAAATAGTCACTCATATAAATACTTAATATAAAAAATTGATGGTGGGATCCACGGCGGTGATGGTGTTGTTTTGAAATTTATTCTTTTAAATCTTTCTTAAGAAATACCATCACTCTAATTATTATATATTCTTAACTACATTTGCTTTAGTATGGATTTTTTAAATTAATTTACATTGTTTTTTTAACTTTTAACTCGTAGAAATTTATAAACATATTTAGTTAAAAATATTTTTTTATTTAAATAGAGAATCAGAATGGAGTTAAAATTCTGGTTTTATCAAATGTTAAGATTTTTAACTTTTAACTTATATATTCTAACTTGTAATACATTTATTCTTCAAAAAATAATTTTGATTTACTAAACATATATACGTACTAATAACTTAAAGTTATTTTAACTTATTTTATTAAATTATTTATGAAAAAGAATTGAATCAACATTTAAGATAAGAAATCATTTTTCACAAGTGAGTGATATTATAACAAATTTATATTCATTTTAACAGGCACAACTATTATTGGTGTCTCCTGAAGCTTTCGAGTTGGGTAGATGGCTCCAAAGCATATAAAATTAACATTATCCTAAATACAATTTGATCACTTTCATAGTAAAAAGGAAAAGATACAACTGTTGCTGAAGGTAAGCAAATGAAATGTCCGAAACGACGTATTTAACAGCATACTCTTGTAGTCATGCAGAAAAAAAATATCCACAGGATCACTGTCTTGTCCTAGGGCACAGTCGTGAGTCGTGATGTTCATATACGGTTTTTATCCCCAGGCATCGTATAAGGAGAACACTACTGCATACAAGAGTACTCTGTATGGATAAAGGAATGCACTGCGAAGTTTTTGGGCCTCATGACTCCATATAATCAAGGACAGAAGTCAAAAAAGAGAACCCTTCAAGCAAATGACAATTCTTCGAAAAAGAAAGAAAGAAGCAAGTTATATCATGAATGACAATGCCACTTGGCTTCTTCCATTTTGTACAGACAAAAATAATAAGATGTGCAAAATGCTCTTTTTAAAAAAAATTATTTCCACAAAGAAATCCAGAAGTCGACCATCTTTGGAAGCAGTTTGGAAACAACAATATTTTTCTGCTCACTTTGTTGCATAAGTTCTGATGACGGAGTTCCAGAAGCCAACTTTCTGTCTTTTCTTTGCTTCTTGTAATCAATGATCTTTACGATATTTCTCTCTTTCTCCTTCTTCCTTTTCTTGTCTCTCCTCTGGCATTGAGTTGTTCGTGCGTCTTATGCTAAATGTCAATCTCTTTAATATTCTCTCCTGGTTCTAGCTGCCTTGTGCCTTGGCTGTTCCTTGTATCAGTTTCGTTATAAATATTCATTGATTTCTTCTTCTCTAAACACCTTCTCTCCTATAGTACGAAATTGCAAGAGCCGGTACTTTGGCTTTTGGCTCCAAGGAGTCCTGCCTGCTGCATGATAAAGAATTAGTGCCCTTTTCTTGAATTCTATTTAGGTACATTGTTTGCTTAAATGATTTTCCTTACATATATAGATATAGATTTGTACGTACGGTTCATGGGATTTGCCCATTCATCTTAACTCTATTTTTCCCCCACATTTCATGATTGATAATTTGGGAATGAAACGATCTGCAATTAATATATCAATTCTGCAGCTGTTTAGCTATATATCTCAAGGTGAAAAGTTATTTTATGGAACCAAGCTAATTGCAGAAGTAGGATTTGAAAATTTAGTTTCTTTACTTTCTCTTGTGTGGTCTCAATAGTCAAGGCACCGAATGATTTCTTTGTCGCATCACTAGATTGTGAGCCGACTCAATTCGACCCTGTCCCTCAATTCTCCCTAGAGAGAGGGTAGTGTATAAAGATTGGACAACGATTGCCCGAGCTTTATGTATTTTTTTTTCAATAACTCATTCAAAAGAGATATATTGTGCTTTAAAAGTTGATGGAAAATGGATGTTTCCTAACATTAATATTGCAAATGCCCTTGAAATGAAGGTGGGACTGGAGGAGCTGAAGGAGGAATACTGCAATGGACAACACAGCAAATGCACTTGAAGCTATTAGCAAGGAAACTGTTGATCTGGTACATATTTATGAATAATCTACTGATAATGTGCTCTGAGGATCCTAGTTGAACCACAATCACATTCTTAATAGAGAGTCATAAAATCTATTTCAAATGTGCACTCTGGAAATAAGCGCATAATAGTGTTCTTATTTTCAATTGTGGTCTCCTATAATTAGTAAGGGATACAAAATTGGATCCATATCCTTCATGGGATGAGGGCAATGTTATCCCTTCCACCAGCTACAACATCTCCGTGAACATCATTCTTCTATATGCATCCTTTGATTTGTTTTTATTGCCATGTGATGAGCCAGAACCTGAGAAGGTAAACACCAGAGGAGAAAATGTAATTTTCTCGTATGGATTCTGTCACAGAAAGACCATAAACTTTGTCATGGAATAAAATAACAATAGTACGGATACAAATCATTCATCTCATACTCACTGCCTATAAACAAGTCTAGATTAGTTGAAAGGTCTTTTAAGGATAGCGTTCTGATAATCTGTGACTGTTCTGGCAGGAGAATGTCCCTATTGAAGAAGTTTTCGAGAAGTTGAAGTGTACCAAAGAGGGTCTCAGTGACGATGACGTTCAAAAGCGGTTGGGGGTGTTTGGATACAACAAACTCGAAGAGAAAAAGGTCTAGAGAACTGTTTCGGCTCCAGTTTCTTTTCCTTCGATTGTAGTTGATCTTGTTGCTAGTTTCCTCCGCAACTTCATGTTTTCCAGCTTCCTATGTCAAAACTCAATCCCATTATTTGCATTACAGGAAAGTAAAATACTCAAGTTTTTGGGCTTTATGTGGAATCCATTGTCATGGGTTATGGAAGCAGCAGCAATTATGGCCATCGCACTTGCACACGGAGGGGTAATTATCTTATGTTGAAATCCCCATCTTTGACATGATTGCACTGCAAGCAAAACAAGAGCTAGTGATTGATTATTGTGAGGCAATCATTGTGCAGGGTAAAGGTACAGATTACCATGATTTTATCGGCATTTTGACGCTGCTTATTATCAATTCAACCATCAGCTTTATAGAGGAAAATAATGCTGGAAATGCAGCGGCAGCTCTTATGGCTCGGCTTGCACCAAAAGCAAAGGTTCGGGATTTATTTCTGTTTCTTTTCGATTTCTTTTTTCTTTTTTGTATCTTACCTATTCTCCAACTATTTCATCAACTTTTCCTTTCCCTTACCTGTTCATGTAATAGGTCTTACGTGATGGGAAATGGAGAGAGGAAGAGGCCGCAGAATTGGTCCCAGGAGACATTGTTAGTATCAAATTAGGTGACATCATTCCTGCCGATGCTCGATTGCTTGAAGGAGATCCTTTGAAAATTGATCAGGTGCCTGACCATATAAAGCACGTTTTGGAAGTTGTTGCTTGTACACCGTTCTTTGAATTTGTAGCATCATTTAACAATGACATAGACTGTTGGAAACCCAAGGCCCGGGAAACATAACACGAACTAGAACTATGGAAGTTGGAGACTAGCAAGAGTATTTATCTAAGAAATGTTTCTATTCTAAGCTGTTTTTTATGTTACTTTTCTTTCCTTTTTAGTCTGCCCTTACAGGAGAGTCGCTTCCAGTAACTAAGAATCCTGGTGATGGAGTTTACTCTGGTTCAACTTGTAAGCAAGGTGAAATTGAAGCGGTTGTTATTGCTACTGGAGTTCATACCTTCTTTGGAAAAGCAGCTCATCTTGTGGAAAACACTACACATGTTGGGCACTTTCAGAAGGTTAATCTCAGAATTACTTAACTTTTCGAATACTGATTAAAACTTGATGTGGTTGTGTATAGTGTCAACCAGGCACGCATATTGCTCTCTCACATTCAAAGAACGGAAGTTATATACCCCATTCATAGGATATAGTCTTTGCATGTGACTTCTGCTAAACTATTACTAACGCACATATAATGAGAGATAATCTTGCTAATTGTTCCAGGTCTTGACTGCAATCGGAAACTTCTGCATCTGCTCAATTGCCATTGGGATGTTGATTGAAATCATTGTAATGTATGGGATTCAAGGAAGGGCGTATCGTGTTGGCATAGATAACCTTCTTGTTTTGCTCATTGGTGGTATCCCCATTGCTATGCCTACAGTTCTTTCCGTAACCATGGCTATAGGTTCTCATCGTTTGTCTCAACAGGTCTGTGAAGCTGCGTGTCATAATCATGGAAAACTGCAGTAAGGGGATAAACCAGTTCTTGTAGGAATCGTTAACGATAATCAAATTTTCATGCAGGGGGCCATAACAAAGAGAATGACTGCTATTGAAGAAATGGCTGGGATGGATGTGCTCTGCAGTGATAAAACAGGAACTTTAACTCTTAACAAACTTACAGTCGACAAATCTATGATAGAGGTGCTACTTTTGATGCTATTTTATCAAGTCTCCTCAATATTTCTAGGCAGTATATATGTACAAATTCCTATTAACTAGGAACTTACTTGAGCAGAGGAGTACAGCTTTATGATATATGTATTTTTGCAAGTAGAATAAAATTTGTCTTTAAATATCTATCAGAACAGATTATATATTGAACTTACCTTGTGAGACGTTTGACCCCATCCATTTTATTGCAGGTTTTTTCCAAGGAGGTTGACAAGGACATGGTTGTCTTGATGGCTGCAAGAGCTTCACGGTTGGAGAATCAAGATGCTATTGATGCAGCCATTGTTTCCATGCTGGCTGATCCTAAAGAGGTAGTGCACCTTGCCAATTAAATAAATGTTCTCACATTCATGCGGATATATTGTTTTTAATAATATTGTTAAGGTGTTGTCAAGTTGCAAGAAGTGGATGTTTACTTCATCATATGCAAGAATTGCTATGATTCTTCCAGGAAAACTGTATTTGGCCTGCTATATCTTTCAAAGATTATAGCCTTTTCATTTGTTCATGAATAATTAGATAATCAGTGCCTAAATTATGGTTGGTATTCTGCATATTCTGTGCTCTGTCAAAGTAATTAAATTTTTTTGTGCAAATTGAAGGCACGAGCTGGAATCACAGAAGTTCACTTTCTTCCCTTCAATCCAACTGACAAGAGGACAGCACTTACATACCTAGACAGTGCTGGAAAGATGCACAGAGTGAGCAAAGGAGCACCAGAGCAGGTTCTTAGTTAGAAGTTTCGTTTCTAATCTCTTCAATCCTTATCATAAATCCAGAACTTATGCACTTCTTATGCGGAAATGTAGATTCTCAATCTGGCATGGAATAAATCAGACATCGAAAGAAGAGTGCATTCCATAATCGATAAATTTGCTGAGCGTGGACTTCGATCTCTCGGTGTTGCTCGACAGGTATAAGCTTTGATTTTCTTATTTACTGTTCTAGGAGTTCGTTCCTCAATAGAACTTTTAGAAATGGTCTGTGCTATTACTTACAGGAGGTGCCTGCTGGTAACAAGGACAGTCCTTGTGGGCCCTGGGAATTTGTTGGTCTTCTCCCTCTTTTTGATCCACCACGCCATGATAGTGCTGAAACTATTAGGAGAGCTCTAGATCTAGGTGTAAGTGTTAAAATGATCACAGGTGACCAGCTAGCAATTGGAAAGGAGACAGGAAGGCGGCTTGGTATGGGAACAAACATGTATCCATCATCCTCTTTGCTTGGTGAAAACAAGGATGGAGTTGGAGCTCTACCAATTGACGAGCTCATAGAAAATGCTGATGGTTTTGCTGGTGTTTTCCCAGGTAATTAGGTTCATTACAGTTTGTGCCATGGTGAACCAACCTAGCGTTCCCATCTGACATATTATGCCTTTTGTAGAGCACAAGTATGAGATTGTGAAGCGATTGCAAGCTAAAAAACATATAGTTGGAATGACGGGCGATGGAGTTAATGATGCACCCGCATTAAAGATAGCAGACATAGGAATCGCGGTGGCAGATGCAACAGATGCTGCTCGTAGTGCCTCTGATATTGTTCTGACAGAACCTGGACTTAGTGTAATCATTAGTGCTGTTTTAACCAGCCGTGCCATTTTTCAAAGAATGAAGAATTATACCGTGAGTTGATACAAGTAACTGCTGAATTAGGGGATTATACATGACTAAAATCCTTAGTACACGTTACCTAACATTCGTTTTGTTTCTTCCAGATATATGCAGTATCAATCACGATACGTATCGTGGTAAGTTTCTCGTTCTCTCTTCTTGGTTCCTGGAATACTAGTTCCTGAGGAGCTCACCATATTTGCAAGATGTAGCTTTCATCGGTCACTACTCATTGGCTACTGGATATTGTTGTAACAGATGGGGTTCATGTTGCTTGCTGTCTTCTGGAAGTTTGATTTCCCTCCCTTTATGGTTCTCATCATTGCCGTTCTCAATGACGGTGAGCATTTTTGCAAAATAAAATGCAATTAGCAATCATCTTGACATGCAAATTCTCATATACCTTTCTTTCAACTTATTTCCAGGAACAATTATGACAATATCCAAAGACAGAGTTAAGCCATCCCCAATACCAGACTGTTGGAAGCTAAGTGAAATTTTTGCAACAGGGATAGTGATTGGCAGCTACCTTGCTGTAATGACAGTCGTATTCTTCTGGATGGCTTTTAAAACCGATTTCTTTCCGGTAAATGCATCTATTGCTATCATGTTTCTATAAGCATTGTGTTCTTAATTTTTCATTGTAGGGTAAAGAGGGAACCTGGTGTTTTCTTTTTGAGTAAAAATGCAAAGAGCTATCAGCTCAACTCATTTGCATCATACACTGCCTTTTGACAATATCTACATTTCCGTTTTGTTGTCGCAGAAGCACTTCCATGTAAAAAGCTTTAACCAACATTTGGATCTTTCGGATAAAGTTCTCTCCAAGGAACTGAATGGACAGCTAGCATCAGCCGTGTACCTTCAAGTTAGCACCATCAGCCAGGCTCTAATATTTGTGACTCGTTCCAGGAGTTGGTCATATAAGGAAAGGCCTGGTCTTCTTCTTCTTTCTGCTTTCATCATTGCTCAATTGGTAAATGCTTCGAAACTTGCAAGTTATTAAACAATATTTCATTGCCTGAAAGATTTATTTTTACTTTCTAGTCCAAAGAGACTACAGTTCTAAACTAACTGTTTAACTGGTACAGATTGCAACTGTGATCTCTGCCACAGCAACATGGGATTTTGCTGGAATCAGTAAGATTGGCTGGCGCTGGACTGCTGTCATATGGCTATACAACATTGTCACATACAAGCTGCTTGATCCTATCAAGTTCGCTGTTCGATATGCACAGAGTGGCAGAGCCTGGAGTCTGGTATATAACCAAAGAGTGAGTGAAAGAAAACCTTAATCGTCTTTCATTTAAATTCTTGAAAACTTCCTTCTGAGATTTGGCCATTATTTATTGTTCTCAGACAGCAATGACCACCCAAAAGGACTTCGGTAAGGAAGCTCGAAAAGCTGCGTGGGCGGCTGAGCAGCGAACACTTCATGGCCTCCAATCTATGGAAGCAAAATCGTTCTCCGAAAAGCACACTTTCAGGGACATTAACATCATGGCAGAAGAAGCCAGAAGACGTGCAGAGATTGCAAGGTTTGGTCTCTTTCCTCCGAATTTCATATTTCATGCTTATTCATCACGATTCCACTTACGGTATTGCATACAAATTTGATGTCTCTTTTCATGCCAAGCAGATTACGAGAGCTTCACACCCTGAAAGGCAAGGTAGAGTCCATTGCCAAGTTAAGGGGTTTGGATATTGATGTCAACCCCCACTACACAGTCTGAACGATGAATTCATTACGCAAATAAAGTGCCTCCTCGGAAACCGATTAACCGGTAGAGAACGGCCGCAGTACAAGGTCTCAATGGTGCTTCTGCTTCAGCTTTCCTTTTCTCCTTCAATTTACCCTACGCTGTGCTTGTTCACCACCATTTGAATGAGGTGCACCAAGCTCAAATATTCCAAGTAAAGTATCAATAAAAGGTCGAAATTAGATGGCCATTTTTTGCCCCTTCATCAATGTTATTGCAATATTTGAATGTAATAATGAATTCTCATCATAACACAGCTTTGTAGAACAATTAAATTTTTGTTTTTCAAGGGAAGTCCTTTCACTACTCAAAATAAATAAGAAGCCCGAAAAAGATTGCATTCCACTGTAATCCAATCATCATAAAAGAAAGAAATGCTTAGTCTAAACTATAGTGTAAGCCATCAAAACTATAAAAGTAGGAGAGAATCTTGTTCAAACCATTCACGTATAACATGTTTAGTAATATTATATAGGATTTGATTGAGAAATTTTATGACGATAAAGGTGTAATTAACCAGGGAAGTGATTGCAGAGAGACCACAACTGGGGAGACCCTTTTCTGTTAGCATACAAACTGCAAAAGCAAAACATCAATGAGATGAGCAGCCTCGGGAATGGCAGAGGCAAGAAAGAAAAAAAAAATCCAGGAAAAGCATTCCCGAAAAAAAAAAGAATTGAAAAGGATGGAGTGAAAAAAAGATGAGAAAAAGCAGAAGTAAAAAGGCAATCTTTGGGTTCTTGAGCCTGGATTTTTCTCAGTTTTGATTTCTTACCAGAAAAAAAAACCAGTCAATATAGAAAGCTAAAAAAAAATGAAACCAGGACCTGATCTGAATGGTTAGGAGGGTGCCTCTAAAAGGAGCCTAAAAATGGTAGCACACCCAAAATCAAGCAACATCAGTGAGAGTGCCTATGAAACACGGACAAACAGAGCTCGTAATAAAAAAATAGCTGACAAAAATTATGCAGCCTAGCCAAAATTGTGGAGAAGTCAGCCAAAATCGAAAGCAAACAACAGATTTCAAAAGAATCAAAGAACCCAACCGAGAAGCCAGCCAAAATTGACAGGAAAAAAATGAGAAAAGCTAGTGCCTAACCCAAGTAGCCCCCCCGAAAACAGCTCAAGCCAGATACTCCTGGGCAGCAAAATCTCCATCAACCAAGATTAGTCGATCACACACGAAGGTCACATTCATAGCCTTAGATGCCACACTATTGAAATCCATAGGAAATCACAGTCTGTATCCACAGTGCTTAGCACAGTAATATCGCCGGATGAATTAGTTTTTTTCTGTAACTGTAATGTAATGTGATAATCAGGAATCAAAGGCTATTTGTTTTGACGAAGCTCGCCCAAGCTGTTTGAGTTAGCCCAATCTAAAGTCTGGAGAAAAACCAGCTGAGCAAAGCAGCCTGCAAACCCAGTCCACAAAGAAGCCAGTAACAAAAAACCCAGCCAGCCTCAGCCCATCCCAGTCCACAGGAAGGCAGCCAACAAAATCCAAAAGATGAAAGAAAACCACCCAACCATGTAAAGGACGCATGAAGAGCACTATTATGGTTAGTAGCCATTTGTATATTTCAATTGGCTAGTTTATTTCATCAAGTTGCAAGGAAATTTCTTGATAACTAAAGCTTGTCCATTTTCATGGATTCTCAGGATAGAAATTCTATCACTTAACAGATGGAGGACATTTCAACTAAGTTAGATGGTTTTGAATGGAAATGATCAATCAAAAGTGGTTTATGTTTGTGGTTTACACATAACTTTCTTCGCCTATCCATTATACGTTGCATTGAGTGAAAACTTTATTTGCATAAATCTTCGGCGATGCGTGTACCAAATCAAATTTCTAGTTAGTGCTTATTCCTCATCTCTAATGCACTTTTGTATCTGTAAATCATAAAAATATGCAAATGTTTTAATTCTCACAAGCTTTTTTTTGCTGGGGTTCACGCGACTGTGCTGTTTCCTTCTTGCTTTTTTACCGTTGATAACCTAAACTGACCAAGATGACCTTCTTCTTCCATCTCCTTAATTTTGTAGAATATGCCTTTCTGTTTTCTTATAAAATTCAAGTTGAGATTGCAGTGCTATTTATGGTGAAGTAGTAGGAAAATGTGTTATTTATAGAATTTAAATGTTATTCCTGATAATTTTTTAATTGATGTGGTTTCATGTTTACAAATCCTTGAAACTAAATGCCTTTCTATATGGATTATGTTCGTGATGACATTACAACGAATTTAATAGAACAATAAAACTAATATTGTATTTCGCATGGTTATTTATATAATGTATTAATGATGGAATGCACATTAATATAATTGAAAAATAAAAAAATAATGCATGTCTTTCTTGGTTATTTTATCGCCAACATTAATTTCAACTATCATTTTAATTGAATATATTGAACATGACTTCAACTATGATTTTAATTAAATATATATTTTAATCAAATCAAACACAATTAAAAAGAATTTTTTTTATATTTTTTTCTTATATCACAATCCTAAACATTATCATAATATCAAACAGGAAAGAGGCTGATGGTTGTTGAGGGTTAATGCGCCGCGTGAAAGAGAGTGAAGAGGGTGGTGCTGTGATTTTGGTGGCATAGAGTGGTACGAGAGAGATAAGGCCGGAGGTGATGTTTCTATTATGACATGATATATTAATAAATAAAATTATAGTGTAATTAATAAAATGCTATTAGTTAAACCTGAGTATCATAAAAAAAAAAAAATTATATTCTAATCCCGGTTACTTGGAGTAGTAAAAGAAGCAGCATAAAAAAAATTCAAAAAAAGAAATTAAGGATGTTTGGATTATTATTATTATTATTATTATTATTATTATTTAGGGAATTATTATTATTAATTTTTTATTAACATGGATGTTCGGGTCAGTTTGCACACACCTCGACTAATCTCACGAGCCTTAAAGTTAATAACAATGTAAATTTTTAATAGCTATCATATTAATAATTATAGAATTTAAACTTAAAACCACATATAAACAAATTTCTTGATTTCAATCATTTACGATTGGAATTATTATTATTATTATTATTTGGTAAGGAGTAGCATGATTCTTGATAACGTTCAAATTCTTGATAAGGTAAGAAATCACAATGCCTTGTAAGGAAGAGAGTACATACATGGTTTTAATTATATGCGGGTGTGGTAATCGGTACACAGCATCTCTCAAAAGCCTCAATCCAGATATTGCTGGAGAAATCACGTAGTGCATTGCTGGCCACGTATTTCCCAATCACGCGTTCATGCCTGGAGTATGTTTCACGCACCAAAAATTAGAAGAAAAAAAGATCTTTTTATGATTTCTTTCACCTCTGTCGGTCCAACATAACAGCTTATATAATTGATTAGACTTTGGTAGTGTTTATATAATTCAGTAATATTGAGTTGCGAAGTTACTAGCACTAAAAAAATTACCTATCTGCAATTACCTATGAAAAAAAGAAGATATGAGAAATTTTTTTTGGAAATACAACAGGAAAAAAAGGTTTTGGGAGTGTTTGGAAACGCCGGTCAACCCGTGTTTCTAAAAATTTAAATTTTTTTTATATGTTTTGGATCGTTTTGTTGCGTTAATCTCAAAAATAATTTTTTAAAAATAAAAAAACATCATTTTAATTTTAAAACAACCGCAACCACACTCCCAAACAGCTTATTAGTAAGTGAAGGAGCACCTTTCCATTTCTTTTTAATCTTTTTAAAATTTGAAGGAGATGTTCAATATTAGATATTTTAATGCAATATAAAATCATACATCAACTTATTTAGCATTAAGCTAAATTGATAAAGTCTTCCTTGGATTTAATGTCATTTAAGAATCAGTGTATATATATAGATTTTTTTAGACATGTTTTTCAACATCAATTATTTTTAAGTATAAATTAAAATTTTTATATAAGCATCCAATTAAATAAATCGAGAATCCTCTGTAAATAAATATAAAAAAATCATCACAATAACTTGGGAAAAAACCTTTGAAAGCACGAAGTTGAATAAAAAAAGGATGAAAACCAAGCCTGAGTTAACCCGGGGTAATGTGATAGACATGCAATATGAGTAATAAGAGGTGAGTTAACCCGCAAAACTCGTGGCTTAAGTTATGAGATCAGAATAACTCAATAGAAAATAAATTAAAAAAAAATCACAAAGCTAGTTTTTTTATAAAAAAAAACTAATATCAAATAATGAAATAGAAAAGGAAAATAAGTAAAAAATAAAGAATGTTGACACTCGTTAATTTTTTAAACCCTTAACCCGGGTTATTAGATTGAATGCACCGTATATAAAGAAAACACGAAGCCTAATCCCCAATAAATCAAATATTAAAAGCATCAAATTTAAAAAAAATTAACATTCCTACAATCTCGACTCTAATTCTCTTTCACCATTCATGTCAATTTGTTTGATCTCACCATTGAAAAGCTATTCTAAAAAAAAAAAAATCTAAAATGATTTTGAATACTTTTGACTTTTAAACAACTTTTAATAACCATCCAAAGCCATTATTTTCTTGATTTTATTTCACTTTGTCTTAGGACTGACTTATATTAATCTTATAATTGATTGATATATGTATGTGTGTGTGTATATATATAAAGTTAATTTCTTTCTAGAGATAATAAATGGTAAATATAAAGTTTTAATAAATATCATGATGTTGAAATAAGAATATTTAAATGACATTATTTAAAAAAAACTGAAGATCCATGAATTGTTGCTCCTAATTAAATATCATTAGGGTTGCATGTCTCCATCTTCAGCCACTTTGTCGGTAAATCACCACAAACAAATTCTCTCCAACGGTATCTACATGTCTTCCTTGTAGGAATATGCTTTAACATCCATGCCCTCATGTAAAATAACATCATGTCACCCTTCACATTCCTGAAAGGCGCGTTTGACAAAAATCTCATTTTTTAACACACTCCCTAGTCCCTCCTCTTTCATGACTAGCTGGTTTAATCTTACTTGATATCTTCATTTTACACCACATGTTGAGCAAGATTTCCACTATACTTTAATCTTGGCTTTTTGCACCATATCTTGGTTTTTGTCACTTCATGAAGTTTCCCTGCAGTATTTTTGATTTGTTTGAATATGCTATTTCTTTGTCACGAATCGAACTTGGCCATGCAAACTATTGAAGACTCCGAATGACGAAGAACCCAATAACATTTTCTTGTTATGATAAATTTTTTTTATAACCCCCCTCCCTCCCTCTCTATATATATATATATATGATTGCTTTCGATTTGTAGGGTTGTGGTTAGTTGGGATTTGAGTTACATTTTCATCAATGGAGTTGAAGTTTCTTGATTCCAAATCATCATCTTTATCTGAGAAAGCAGCCCTCGTGGCAAGGACAAAATCAAGTCCGTTTTCCAGTTTCGAACATTCAGTTGGTGTTAAATTTTCTCAAGAGTTCAGTTCTTGCAGAGGTAAGTGGGACTGGTGATGAATCATTGTATTAGCACTACAAGTCCATGCGGTTTTGTTATATTCCTTGTTTTTGTCTGTGTTGCTCAATGTTCTTGGCATTCAAGCAGGGCATTTACACATTTCGATTTGAAGGGTTTGTTTTTGTTTCTGTATCAGACATTTTGAGACCCAGTTCATGCTCTGAGCCATTCTTTTTTCCTTCTGAAGTTATCTGTGTTTTGCCGAGGTTGTTCTGCTTTTTGCTATGTACTCTTTAAACAGAGACCAAGTGCTAGTAAATGATTATAAACGGACAACCATGTCTCATCTCATTAGGTTATAGCATTTACTGATTTCCTGCTCTTGCTTCCCAATTTGGCATAGTTGGTGATTCGGCATTTCATTAACAGAGAGACATTTTTTTTCGCATTAAAAGATGAGCAAATGAGTGTTTTGCTTCCATGGCTTCTTATGTTCAGGAGTATTTACGAAGGCATCTTATTTGAGTTCAAAAGGTACATTTATGCCAAAGAGGGCTATTAGCTCAGTTGACAAAGAAAAAACCGCAGCAGAGAATTACTTTTATCAGATTAGCACAAATGGTGCTGGTTCAAGTCTGTTTTCCAGAAATGTCGGAGTATTTGATGCCTGCGATGACGAGTACGGGGGAGTTGTGGTTGATCCGGATAGATTACCGGTTAATCCAGATGCCTTTGCTCCAATGCTCCAATTTTCCCTTTCACACTGGAAAATGAAGGTAAATTTCTGCCGCTGCATGATCAACTCCTGTGTGGCTTAAATTGTTTCTTGGATACCCTATGTTGGTCACCAAATTGACTTCTACCATGTCAATTTACTGCAGGGAAAGAAGGGAATTTGGCTCAAGCTGCCCCTGGAACGATCAGAGCTTGTTCCAGTCGCTGTGAAGGTAACTTGTGCTCAAACTTAAACATTACTACTGAATTGTTTCATTTCATTGGCTTGAAGCATCTGCAATTTATACCAGTTCATTAAATGACTCAAGAAAATGATGAGGAATGTTTGGCTCCTTCAATCTTTTCACGAGACATGCAATCTGAGTGGATGAGTAAATTGATTAACAGGAAGGTTTTGAGTACCACCACGCAGAACGAGGATACGTGATGCTGACTTACTGGATTCCCGAAGGACCTTGTATGCTTCCTTCTAATGCTACGCATCAAGTTGGTGTTGGGGGATTTGTGATCAATGACAAAAATGAGGTGTGATTATTGAGGAAAAGAAAAGTTTCTAAGCTGCCCCAATTAACTAATTTTGACAAATTTAGATCACCAGTCCTTCAGCACTACAATGGTCTCATTTTTTTTAAAAAGATCTTTGGCAATCAATTGCAGGTTCTTGTAGTACAAGAGAAATTCTATGCTCCATCATTTGCCGATCTTTGGAAAATACCGACTGGTTTTATTCTCGAGGTACGTAATTTTATCTTGAACCAAGGAATCAGCTATTTATGAAAACTTCGAATGAAAGACCAACCTTGATATATCATTTCAGCTTTTAAATCTCAATTGCTAAATATTGTTTCAGTCAGAAGAGATTTACACAGGAGCTGTAAGGGAAGTCAAGGAGGAAACTGGTGTAAGAATCTTCAATCTCGTACTTAATTTATTTACACTAAAATTTCTTTTCCAGGACCATTGATAGTTACCAACTTACATCAGCATAATAAATTAACATTGAACGATCAAGTCGTGCCAATAATGTCAGCTGAGTTTTTGTTTATTTTGCAGGTCGATACCGAGTTTGTGGAAGTCATAGCATTCAGGTTAAGAACTTTTGACTTTGGCTTCACTTGTTTCCTCTCATAGCAATATTCATGCACTGAACAGTTCTGGAAATGTGCAATCGATCCTTTCTTTGCTGTGCAAAGAAAAGAAATGAATGAATGATTTGTAATGGAAGCATCATAGGTTCATAATCATGTATATCTAGCTACAAAGATGCTATGCCTGATGAAATCTTCTAGATACACGAGTATCGGACAGCGCGCACACACATGTATGCCTTTCCCAACACTCTGTCTAATGTAGCCTTCAACACTGATTTCAGGCATGCTCACAATTTGGATTTTGACAAGTCAGATCTGTTCTTTGTATGTATGCTGAAACCCTTGTCAGCTCAGATTAAGGTTGATAATCTTGAAATCCAAGCAGCAAAAGTAAGTACCTCTCCTTACTGATGTGTGTAAGTTAGCTTCACATTATTCATTCTTGCATAAATAATTGTGAAAATTTTGGAAATGAATTCCTCTGTCTGATCAAAGATGTAATTGAATCCACAGAAGCTATGGCTTATTTGTCTCATGCATCACCAATATTCTGACTGGCCTGAAGGTGATTCATTACAATCACAATGATCACACAGTGCTAGCTTGTTCTTTTAGCCGGCCAAACGACGCATGATCATTAGACTACTTTAATAGCTAGCCACTGTCCCCCCGTTATGTGGAGGTTTCGTGTTTTTATTTATTTATTATTATTGTTTTAAGAAATCATATTTTTTAATTTTAAGTTTATTATTCTATGTTTTTGTGGCTCTTTATTTATGATATTTTTAATTTTTTTGGTAAGATTTTATTGTATCGATAATATATATATAAAGTAGTCATCTCACTCCAATATTTCAATAAGATTACATCTTGGGATCAACGAAGAGTACTGGAAATTGAAGCTGAGCTAGGAGTTTTTCAATGGATCTACAATAATGGATTTTACTTGCAAATTTATTAACACCGACTATAGTCTCTAAATCTCCTTAACTTTCTGGTGTTTTCATCCTGCAGTGGATGCCCTTTGTTGAGTTTGTTGCGCAGCCACTAATCCAAGAAGACGGATTGTTCAAGAAAATCATTGATATTTGCCTTGCTCGTTTAGGGAAACATTACTGTGGATTATTACCTCGTCAAGTAGTTTCCAAATTTGATGGCAGGCCATCCTGCCTATACTACAATGTTCTTGACACTGGAAATGTCAACTGCAACGGCAATTGAAGCCATCCAAACACTATTTCACAATTCTTAGCATCCCTTGCCTGTCTTTTCCTGGGAAGCCTCTGGTATTTCCGCTTTGAAGCACGCAACGGTAGCAACTGCAGTGTAAGCATACGAGGCTCGACAAGTTAAAGAGTAAGGCACTAAACATGGAGTCTTACGTTTATTATACCTGATGGGTTGTAACATATAGCTTCAAATATCTTTGATTGTAAATATATGTTCTTCTAGTAGAACGTGGTTATTGTAAATGTGTGAAGTCACCAGTTCTTCTGTTACTAATGGAATTTCACTTATAATTTCTCTTAGCAAGTAGCTAATCTGCCTGTTATGGCATTAAATTTACTAGCTGCGTTTGTATTCGTTGTGATTTCCCAGCTAAACCAATGGAGCATCATTTTGTGTAAATTTAAAGTACTGAAGTTATCCGAGAAATGGAGCGGAGCCGTTCTGTTGCATCATAGTTAAGCTGCATATTGCTTCTGTGTTTGGTGCAAGTAGTTCGCACATGAAAGAAATACTTCGCTATATTTAACAAGATTCTTTCTAAGAAAAGAGATTGCATAATGCATATCAAAGGCCATAATGTATGCAGAAAGCACAAGATTGTAGTTAGGGGCTATGGTTGGCACCTGCACAAGAACCCAGTAAGCTCATTTCATAGCTACAATACTAGCTTTTTGGCCGGCGGAGTAGATTGGTTTTTTTTTTTCAAGCCTAAAAAAATATACTAAAACATTAAGATGTTAAAAATTTGATGCATAATAGCTAAAACACTTTTAAAATACTTAAATAGTGACATATTGAATAATATATTTTTTTTAAAAAAAATATTGAGATGGAGACATATTAGATTGACTCGAGTCAATAATGGTTAACATGTGAAACCCATGATCTAAGATATGAGATCGTAATAAAACTATAAAACGCACATTGAAACAAATGAAAAGTCTAATCATAATGAACCAAATATCAAAGGTAATTTTTTTTTTTTAAAAGCACAAAAAATAACTTAAATAAACTTATATCGATAGCTAGTGCAATGTCGCAGGTCAGGCCAAATTTTTTTAGAAGTAAGAAGAACAAAGTTAAGGCAACGCTAGGACTTCTAATGAAGTAAAAGAAATTCAAGACTTGAGTCATTGAGTCTACTAAGTTCAATAAGTTCGGTTAATTTAATAATATAAAAAGCAATCCTAATCTAATATTTCAAAATTATAAATTATGAAATCTCATATCCGGACTCAATCAAGATGCTCAATTTCCATAAAAAAAAAAGAAAAAAAAATAATTTCAACTCGTGTTAATCTATTAAACTCGTGACCCAAGTCATTTGACCAGAAGCATTAAATTTGGAAACCTTGAAGCCTAATTTTCAACTAATTAAATGTTGAAAGATGAAATTAAAAAAAAAAACCTCAATCATACAAAAGGAAAAATTGTTTTTAGCAATTATAAGGCATAAAAAGGCTCGAGCCCACCCGGGTCAACATGCCAAACCCACATATTCAATTATGAGATCAAGTAACCCGATAGAAAGGAAAATGAAAAAAATCATGAAACCTAATTTTTTTAAGAACCATTGTTAGCTTATAAAACTCGTGGCACGGGTCATTTGGCCGGAAGCACCAAATATGAAAAAATCATGAAGCTCAATTCTTAATAAATCAAATATTGAAGGATAAAATTAAAAAAATCAACCATACAAAAGAATCTAAAAGAAAAAAGAGTAATTAAAAGAAAAAAAAAGGTGTGAGTACACTCGGGTTAACCTACCAAACCCGCAGGTTAGGTCATGAGATTGAGATAACTCGATAGAAAAGAAAATGAAGAAAACCATGAAGCCTATTTTGTAAAAAAAATAAATCAATGTTGAGTAATGAAAAAGAAAATAAGGCAAAAGAGAAAAATGTTAACACATGTTTGCTTATAAAGCCTATGACAGAAGCCATTTAATTAGAAACACCAAATCTGGAAAAATTACAAAGCCTAATTTTTAATAAATTAAATGTTGAAGGATGAAATTGAAAAACAAATAATACAAAAAGATCCAAAAGAAAAAACAAAAATTAAAAGAATAAGGATCAAATTAAAAAAAAAACAAAAACAAATGAGAGGATGAATAACTTTAGATTGAATAAAAATAAAAATTAAATTCACAAAATAATTAAAAGAAGAAATTACCAAAACAATGAGGTCTAAATTAAAAAAAATTAACAAATTATTATTATTTTTTTATCTAAAGATGAAATTGGAAACAATTGAAATTTTATAAAATGGGCAAGAAAAAAATTAAGAAATAAAAGAATTGAGACCAAAATTAAAGAAATAAAAATAATAGATTTAGATTGAAGAATGAAATTGAAAAGAAATAAAAATTTTATAAAAGGATCAAGGATAAAAATTACAAATAAAAAAATACGAATCGACACTCAAATACACACAACTAAGGGGACTACCTTGAAATTTTAAATGGCCAGCATGAATTTCGAGAGAGGAGAGATAAAAGGGAAAAAAAAACTTTATTGAAGACAATCCACCGAGAGATAAGCAACACGCATCATCGTTTGAGGAAGAGGACATCGTGAGAAATCTAATGATGTGACGGACAAAGCCTTTTAACCATTGGAGTCAGTTGCACGTCTCGTCCAAGGCAGCAGAGCGGCTAACGCTGCAACGCACGCTTCAACAACTTTTTTTTAAAATCAAATTACTAGATTTTCCCTATTACCAAATAATTACTACGAAATAACCCTTATGAAAATACACAAATGCCCCTGAATCTATGTTTTGAGAATTTTGATTCTAAGAGTAATTGAGTCATTACATTGTGTTTAAGAAAGTAAAAAATAAAAAATGCTCCTAGACAAGGTTTTTTTTTTTTTTTTTTGCTTTGAAGGGTATTCAAGTAAATTTACTATGTAAAGAAATTGGGAAAAGATCAAGATGCCCCAAACAAACATAGAATGACAAATGAACCCCTTGAAAAGAATATTTTACCCCCAAAGGCCAGTTCAATTGATTTTTTTGTCAGAGCAAAATCATCAATCCACTATTTTAATCCACGGAAAATCAAGGCAAGTGAACAATTGTTTTCCCACGTGTTATAGGTTTATGTAATAATATTCTGCCTTTCTAGAAGTTCGCTAATGACAATATTAAGTGCGTGTTTGTTTTTGCAGTAAAAAAACGCTTTTGAAATTTTCTGAATATTTTTTGTTTTAAATTAATTTTTTTTATATTTTAGAATCGTTTTAATGTGTTGATGTCAAAAATAAATTTTTAAGAATAAAAAAAAATATTTTAATGCATTTTCAAACAAAAAATATTTTGAAAAGTAACTATGACCATAATCTCAAACACTATCTAAACCGGGTTAAGTTAGATAGTATATAATACAAACTAATCATAATTATGATGCAAAACTTAATTACATTTTTTTCACTCAAAGAAGAAAGAAAGAAAGAAGCCCAATCTCCGCGGTTCATTTTAACCAGCTCTTCCTGACAAGAAACAAACAGTAGAAATTAAATGTCGGTTTGGTGACAAATGGACAAAATCTTAGAATCCATATTCCAGCCACCATTTCCCACTCCAAGGGGCAAAGTTAGACAAAGCCATGAGTGATGCCTGACAATGATATGCTCGTGCCATACGAGGCATGGCCCCAAAGCCAGAAGAGGGCTCGCAGTTTTCATTCTCTAATCATTCCATTTTCTGGCATGGTTACTTCCTTTTTAAGCTGTTTCATTCGTTCAATGGCTCAGAGGTTAACGCATTGCTTATTGCCCAGCTAGTTGCTGCATGTCTTCCCCAGGCCGTCCAATCCAATGAGGCAGTCACTCCATTTGGAAGGAAATGCAGCCTGTACAGTTTCCGCTAGGTTAAAGAATGAGATTAAATAAATAAATAAATTAAAAAAAAACAAATAAAAAACAACATAATTTAATTTGTCAAATTCATGACTCGAGTTATGATACCAAGATAAACTAATAAACAAAAACAAACTGATTCAACTCGGGTTAACCTGCCAAATCCACGACTCTATTAATGTGACTAAAATAACCCATAAAGAACAAATTAAAATAAATTACGAAGTTCAATTCTCAATCAACCATACCAGATCCATTGTTGAACGATGAAATTTGTAAAAATTGAAATTATAAAAATGACACAAAAAATTAGCCAATTCAACCCAGGTTAACCCGTTAAGCATTATTCTCATGTTATGAGACTGTAATAGCCTAATAAAAAACAAATCAAAATAAATCATGAAGCCTAATTCTTAATCAACACAATATTAATTGATGAAATTGGGAAAAGAAATCAATTAAAAAAAGATCAAGTCGACTGGGTTTACCTGCTAAACCCGTGACCCGGGTCATGAGATAAGAACAACCCAATAAAAAGCAAATACAAAGTCGAAGGACCCGAGGACCGGGTTATGAAACCTAGATAACCTCTTAGAAAGAAAATAAAAAAAAACAACTCGATTTAACCAGAGTTAAAATGCCAAAACCCGTGAACCTGATCATGAGACTAACATATCTCCATAGAAATTAAATTAAAACAGATTATAAAGCTCAATTCCTAACTGACCCAATGTTGAATGATGAAATTAAAAAAAAAATATCAATTAAAAAAAGAATACAAAAAACAACCTGGATCAATGCGGGCTAACCATTTAAGCACAATTTCTAGGTTATGAGGTCAGAATAACCTAATAGAAAGCAAACAAAACAAATCATCAAACCTAATTCTCAATCAACTCAATATTAAAAGATGAAATTAAAAAAAAATTAATTAAAAAAAACTTGAACCAACCGGGTTAACTCGCGACTCGTATCATGAAAGTAAAATAACCTAATAAAAAACAAATTTAGTACGAAAGGATAAAATTAAAAAAAAAACAAAAAACAAAAAAATATTATTCCAATAAACTAATAAATAGTGTTTCATGAAGATATACAGGAAAAAAAAAAACCCTCTTGTTTTTTTGTTTTTGTTAATAATTGTTAATGATTGAATTAATTAATGCCATGAAGTCAATAATGACAAACATGTTTGGCATGCAGCTAGAAGAATTTTGAGATCAATTTAAGTGGCGGTATTGAACTGTTAGTTTGGAAGGTAGAAAGATAAGACCTATTTTTAACTTTTTTTACCTGTCCTTGGGTCTGTCGTTTGGGTCCCTGTGAAACTGATCATACATCCCTTTTGGCCTGTGTGATCATATACAGAGTTGAGGAATGTTTTTGGCTTTTTTAAATGAAGGTAGGAGACACTGCTAATCATAATTAATTAATGAATTAAATAATAATAATAATAATAGTTAACTAACTTTAATTAAATAGAAGCTCTAATCATTCAGGCCAACTGCTTTTCTTTCCTCCCTGGACAAACAAGAGCAGCGGAAAGTGATTCAACCCCCTCCCTCCCACTTTCCGATCCGAGAGACTCATTTTCCAAAATAATCATCTCTCGTAAGCTCTCTGTTTCTCCCTGCCTGCGCTTTTATATATATATGAACACCGCCGTTTCTTTGTTTCTTCCCCTCCTGTTACAATTGAATTCTTTTCTAATAGTTTTTTTGTAGTTTCAATTTTTGCTAGGGTTTGGTCGCTTCTATTACTTGCACATAACTCTCTCTTTATATCCTCTGTTTGGTTGGTTGCCGAGAAAATGCAAGAAAGAGTTAAAAACTAAGCACTCCAACTTTTCACAGCAACCAAACAGCTTGATTAACCTTTTTTTCTCTCGCTTCAATTTCTTGTAATTTTTTTGTTATTCTGTATTTTTAGGACTCTATTGAATTGCTTTAGAGGATGGTGAGTTTGTGATAGAGAAAATCTGGACTGTAAATTGAAGAATCGTGGATTGCAAACAATGCGGTTGTTTCCTTTGAGTTCAAGTTCTAGCTCAAGCTCGGAGAAGGAGAAGGAGCAGAGTAATGGAGGGAGCAGTCGCGTGATGTTGTATCTTAACATCTATGATCTTACACCTATAAATAACTACCTTTATTGGTTTGGCCTCGGGATCTTCCATTCCGGTATTGAAGGTAATTAATTGAATGTTAATAGATGATAGACTTATTTTGTTTTCTTTCTTGCTGCTTAATCTGCGTGATTTTGGCATTTCTAGTTGAATTTTGCTTGGTGAGAGTATTCTAGGTTGTGGACTTTTGGCTTGATAGTTGTGCATTAATAGAAACTCCAAATGATAATCATTGTTCCACCTGCGTGGATTTTTTTATTTTGCCTTTGGTAACAGGGTATGTTAGGGTAAAAATTCTATTTCTGGAGACTTTTTAAGGTAGACTGAAGCTCATGATGAGGGAATCACGTGTCAGAAGAATTTGGCATTTTTAAAGGATTAAGACTAGAAGGTTTGCGTTTGCAATAGGGCAGATCACCGAAGAATAAAGTATTCCTGCAAATAAGAGTCATTGATATCTTGAGACATGAACAAATGCATCACTATGATGCATTGTTGCATTTATCACCATCAAACTTTTTTTTTTTTCCCGACCAATATGAATTGGATATGGATCATAGAGATGCAATATGCAGTCACACAGTGGCTAAGATGGCATCTACTTCTCAAAGTAATCAACGGAATCTCTTGTTTATTTAATTCAAAAGAGTTATTGCTTAAAAATAATGTAAAGTATCTATCTTTACAGATGCAGATTGAATAATTCCCGTCTCATTGGTAGGATAAATTCAGTATCCAAAATTCTTATAATCACCCTGCACATGTGACACAACTCATTTCATTCTTCACTAAATTAAATCTAGAAGGAGCAAGGAGCAGATTTATGCTAGTTTATTTCCTTCCACGGTCCACACAAACTGTTAAGAGTGGAAGTTCCAAATTGGCAGAAACTATGAGCAGGAAGGATGAACTACTCTTTCTGAACTTGATGCTGATACCATGTATATGTGGAAATAGGCTAACTTTTAGAAACAAGATTATTAAGAAGATCGTGCTAAGCAACATTTCCCACTGTAAGGGAATTATGATGGTGCCACTCATGAGACATCCTTAATTTTTTATTTGAAAACTAGTTTTCCCACGATAACTGTAAGGAGGGAGGGGGGAGGCAAATGCACCAGAAGGAAGGAAGATGGAGATGATAAGAAGCAGAATTTTATGGTACGCGCATAATATTTGAAAGAAAACTTCTGGCTCACTCGGAAGCTTTTCCAAGGCCCAAGAGTTGTTCTCACAAACAGAAAAATAAACACAAAGCTTCCTTTCTCACAGAAGATTGATTTCACTCCCAGAATGACTATAGAAACACACAAGCACCTTAAATAATTGCCTTGGAAAATCCATATTGTGCGAGACAGTGAAACCGTAATGCATCGTGGATTGTGCATGAGAAAGAAAATGCTGACTGTGAAAGATTTCCCTTGTTTAGATAATTTGCCTTCCACTTTTAAATGTAATGTAGAAAAGAAAGTTTGATTCATCTATATTAGATCTTGTAAAATTTAGAAAAATGTTGTCCAAATGCTCAAATCTCTTGTAGCAAATAATTTTCTTAACATTTATATTTTCATGAACTCTGATGAGATTATTGCAGCTTTGAAGAAAATGGTTGTTGCATTAAGTTGCAAGGAAACCAACTTGTGATGTGTGCTTCATAATTTCATTATGCACAAGCAACTCCCCTGTATTTACGCATCCCCCTGCCACTATTTATTTTTGAACTAGAAATGTTTGCCCACTCATTTTACTCCGTTACTCTTTTTTTCCCGTAAAGTTAATTGGTTGTTAAATACAAAAGCTAGAAACATTGGTGATGTGATTTCATGAAGAAGGTAACTACTACTGCCAAAAGAAATAATTGAACCCAAAATCATGAAATTCAGTCCATCATGGGCTGTTCATTAAGTGTGTAGGTATTATTTCAGGGAGTTTCATTTACATGCAAAAATGAAAATAATGGAGCAAACTCATGGGGCAAACTGCTTGCCAAAATCAAAGGTGCATAGGTGGTTTTATATAGCCTTCCCTCGTAAATAGTATTTATCTCTAACCAATTCAGAAAGAAAGTGGTATTTTGCCTTTGAGCAGCAATTCTATAAAATTTTATATCCTCAAAATTAGCATCAATTTCAAATATTTCTGGTTAATATTGGAGGTCACCATTTCACTGAAATGGAATTCTTATTTCTATTGTGACAGCAGGCTGACGTAACAAAAGCAGACATATGGTTAGAAAAAAGCCAAAACACTATTCATTCTACACCACCTTTAACTGAACATTAAACGTTTGAAACAAAGTTTATAGCTTAGGATGTTCAGATCTAGTGTTATCTCACAGCAGCTGTTAAATGTGGGCTGCTTGGATTATGAATTGCAATATCAGTAACTTGATGCTCTTTTACTTATTTGATTGTCTAAGGATTTTTTAGGAGAACTATAAGTGCCTGAGGAGAAGTTGGTACTTTATTTACCTGAAATAAACCCTTGAAAATGGTAATACATGAGACATCTTGAGGAAGGCTTAGCAGAAGCTACTTAAAGGTGGCTTGAAATTATGTTTTATGGTCTGAGTTTCTCCATGTATTAGGATGATTTATCTAATATAGTACTGCTGGAGATAAGATAAAACATTTGCAATATTGAAACATATTTCTTATCTGATATGTTTGCCTTTTTGTGGGTGAGTTTTAACATCTTTTCGAATTCACATGATAGAGGATTGCTGGTTGGATTGGATTGAAGCTAACTATATGTGAGATTAGTGAAGCTTTAGCTGTACACTGCATGTATGGACCCAATTCTCCTCTTGTCAAACTCGTTCCCAACAGCCTTCTTTTTTCTGTATTCCCTTTTGTATTCATGCTTTATTCTTAAAACAAATTACAAACTAGGTTTCAAGGTCAAGGGAACTTGGTGTTCCAATTTGGAGGATTCATGGTACAGCAGTATCAATGGATTGTTATTAGGAGTAATCAGATTGTTAGAACCTAGAGATGTAATCATATCACTTGAGTAAAATATGCTTGTAAAAGGTTTTGTGCTATGCTGTGGTCTTTATTTTCTATGGGCTATCTAGAATATCAAATGATCTATTTCTTCTCTAGGGTTCTTTTGTTTGGAATTAACATTGTTTGTATTAACATAGTAAACTCGAGATGTAAACGACACATTAACATGAGAATTGAAAAAGAGATAAAATTGAGAATCATATTTTGAGTTGTCCGGAGAAATAGCTGGAATTCTCCCATTGTAAGATGTCTCAACCATTCAATGACAAGTAACTCCTGATTGAAGCTTTTCCAGCTGGAGTTAAAAGGAAATTACTCCTGGAAGTAGGATAGTTTCCTCTAGATGTTCATTAGTGAGATCCTAAGATATGAATTTCTTTTGGCAACACAATGGAAACTCTCCTTTTCCTTGAATGACTTATTTAGGATGTGATAATTCAAGGTTACTATCGTCAACATCATTGGTGTTGTGCTGTGCTTAGTTGCTAACTTGGTGCAGGATTGGGACAGATTGCCTAATAGCTGACATCAATTACGTAGGGAACCAAGTGATTACCAGGCAGGGCTATGTAAAAACCACTCAAGTTCTGTAGCATACTATTCCATAAACTTAGAATTCTCATGATTGCAAGATCCCTCAAGTTTGAGTTTGCTACTTCATCTACAAGCATGATAATGTCCTTATAATGCGCTGTTATGGTTGCTTTTAAGGCAGTGCCATCAGATCTCAGCTTATCACATCTCATTAATTTTGATTAGCGTGGTTATTTTTCCCGATGCAAGCTGCAAGACACCTTTAAACCTTATAGGTGTCTTGTGCTTGCTTCTCTTGTGTTTCTTACATTTCTTATCAGCATTAGGCACTAGG
Source organism: Populus trichocarpa (assembly GCF_000002775.5). Lineage (NCBI taxonomy): Eukaryota > Viridiplantae > Streptophyta > Magnoliopsida > Malpighiales > Salicaceae > Populus > Populus trichocarpa. The sequence goes on along the minus strand of NC_037287.2, from coordinate 10,759,293 downwards.
CAGATATCTAATCTGAACTATCGACTGTGGCTATTTGTAGCTAGTTATATGCAAGTCGTCAGACAGGAAAGATCACTATCATTTTTGTTATTGAGGAGAAAGATATTTTAGGAAGTCTAGGTACAAACAGCTGTGCTCTCAAACCCCTAAAACAACAACAACAACAAATTGTTTTAATTTGTATCTGGCTAAAAATAACTATAACAGCTGTGGTGATTGATAATCCTTAATAGCACTTCAAATTGACCTGAATTTTAGTTGACACTAAATCTATGTTCTCTAACCATCACAATGTTCCAATTTCAATGATTGTTTTTACTCTAAAATCAGGTCTGTGTGAATAATAAATCAACCTGTCATTTTCTTCAGCGTCTCTATCTTGGAAATTTATGTGCATTAACCTGTTGCAACTGATCTTTTAATCAGTGCATGGTATGGAGTATGGCTTCGGAGCCCATGAGTACCCAACCAGTGGGGTGTTTGAGGTGGAACCAAGAAGTTGTCCAGGCTTCATTTTTCGACGGTCTGTGTTGTTGGGCAGCACCAACATGTCTCGTTCAGAATTTCGGTCATTCATGGAACATCTTTCTGCAGAATATCATGGAGACACCTACCATTTGATTGCCAAGAATTGCAACCACTTTACTGATGAAGTCTGTAAGCGATTAACTGGAAAGCCTATTCCTGGATGGATAAATCGAATGGCTCGATTAGGTTAGTCGCATATCATGTTATATGAGAAGCTACTTTCTAATTCACTGGAGATTTTCTAGGCCTAGTACTCTGCACGCAAAAGTGATCAATTATTTTCATAAAAAAAAAAAGATAAAAAAAGTGTGCAATTTTAAATGCGACTCTTTGTTGGAATTTGTGGCCAATGTTTGTGCGTTATCAATAACTGTGAATAACCAGCATTGCTTTGTATTTTTGTAAATAATATATGAGTTATATGGTGGTTTCAAATGTCGGCAGCAGCGTAGCTGCTAAGTTTCTCAGCTTGTGTTTTTGGATTTTGTGGTCCAGTTCTAATATTTCCCTGTCTGATCGAGGAGCTTTTATTTGAGGTTTCAGGTTCTTTCTGTAATTGTTTACTGCCAGAAAGCATACAGATCACAGCAGTTAGACATCTTCCTGATCATCCAACATATTCTGGTAATTTTCTTCCATTAATCATGTTTCTTCCCTTTGTTAGTTCAAGATCTGCAGGAGAATTTATCTTACTGGGTGTTCAAGTTGATGAAGGCATTATTTAAAGTTGTATTCCTCAACAAAGCGAATTGACTGTGTATTCTTGATCACTTCTTTTTCTGGTAGAAGTAGAATAGAACTGGGATCAAACCCAAGAAAAAACCTAACAGTTAGATGTGACATAGAGGTAGAGCCACCCCAATAACATCCTGGTAAAATAAATTAGAAAGACCCCAGGAGCATTTCTTTGTTGATAATGGATCATAATAAGAATGAATGAGCACCATGCTTGAACAAAGAAAATATGTGGTTTAACTGCCAGCAGGCTGCAGATTGCTCTAGCCATCTCACTAGCCGTGACTTTTTTCTTAGCTGATGAATCATGGATATTAGGAAGTTTACCGTGCATGGCTCTCTTAATTATTCTACCTGAATAGGTGGCCATTAATGTATAGAACAGTGTGTGTATAGGTATCAGGTTGGGAATCCATTTTCATTCAATTGATTGAGCTCTAAGATTTCCCATCAATGAATGCTCTGAATGTTAAGAAGGGGTATTGCTCTTCCACGTCGGTGTGTGCATGCAGATTCCAGAGGGGACGTCTGCATGTGGTTGTTTGGTACTTTGATGGATACATGTTTTCTTACCTTGGTCCCAATGCCAATGCAGATGATGATGATGATGATGGGTTGGAATCTGTTGCGTCATCTACGACAGCAGGGAGTGAAGAAGAGGGTTCAAATCATCATCTGCTCACTGCACCAAATGGTGAAGTTGCATTTTTAATGGAGAAACCAGTGAGGCTAGCAAAGGAACTCCTATAGGGTTTGTCCTGCAATTCCTATTCTTTCTATCTTGGATCTTTCTATTGTTTGTACTTTAGTGTATCATCTTGGTAGACCGGAGAATGTGTCTTGGCTGAATTATTTGAGTACTTTAGTGTATGTGTCCTGCCATGTGACGATCTTGCTTCAGACTTCTCTAGTGCCTGTGATTTTTCTAAAGGTATGGCTATTCCTCAGCATCTTGTACCAAAACAACTTATGCACTATCATAGTATACAACCCCCAATGGGCTGCTGATATATGATGTCAGTTTCCAAAGAAGCTCGCATTGGTTGTTCATAAATTGTGACTGTTGGATTACCCAATGGTTTTTTTTTTTTTTTTTTTAATTATTATTATTATCAGAATTGTTTAGTTTATACTAGTTCACAGGCTAACTCAACATAGCGGGTCCAAGTTTAAAACATACCAGTAAAGAAATATTTGATGTTGTTATTAAACGTAGCTTAGCGGGTTAATATTGAGAATTTTCAATCTAATTTTTGTTTAATTTGAATTTAAAATTAAATTGTGTGGAAGTTGATTCGATATGATTCAATTAACTTGATTGGTCCAAAAACAACTCAGTCGAACAATAAAAAAAGTACGAGGATAAAATAATAAAATTAAAAGAAAAAATCTTTTAGTGAACTATTTACCTAGCTTGGTTTATAATTATTAAACTATATGAGTATTTTTTATATGATTGGCCAATTTGACCAATTAAAAAACTTAGTTGGATGTAAAAAAAATATAAGTATGAGATTTGGAATACAAGTAATTAAATTGAAAGAAAAAAATTTTCCAACCTAATTTTTTTATCTAGTTCAAATTTAAAATTAAACTAAACGAGAGTTTTCTTGTTATGATTTAACTAATTAGATCAGTTTAAGTTAAACTACGTCATTGCTCACGGTATAATATGTTAAATTAATTATTTTTTAATATAAAAAAATATTTAAATATTGTTATTGTGTTTTTATAACTATATAAAAATTAATCTAATATAACCTAATCAAGTTTGCATAACATGAATTTCATGTCAGTGAAGAGATCTCTACACCGAAACCATTATTTAGTCATTATTTAAGGAAGCATCCCTGCCGTAATTTAATAAATGGAAGTTTTATTTCAGTTTCTCAACACCCACCAGGGAATCTGGACTAGTGATCTGTCTTGACTTGGCAAGAGTATGCCCGAGTCATTTACGGTCCAATTGTCAACTCTCCTCTCCTTGCAAGGGACAGCAATTGCCGGCTTATAATATATAGATGATGAGAATATCCGTTTTAGTGAGAAAGAAGGTAAAACTGATGGTGGAGACGATGTTTTTCGTTTTGTGCTTTATAATTTCTTTATGAATCCTAATTACTTTTAATTAGATTAGATGTGCTTTTCATAAAAAAAAATATTCTCTTTAAAATTAATGGATAAATAAAATTAAGCTTTGCCTAAAGAAATGCATTTTTTCCCTTGCTTAATTTAAATTATTTGAGTTTTGACGTATATTTATTTTAATTGATATAAGTTCTTATTAATAAAAATCATAGATCCATGAAAGTAAAAATCATTAATAATCAAAAGAAATATTAACAAGAACAAAAATATTTTTTAAAAAAATTTAGATCATTAGAGTTTTTATGATCATTTATTTTAATTATCGCAAAAAAAAAAAATCAAAGAATCTATTCATCTTAAATCTTAAATAGATGAGTTTTAGCTATTCCATGATAAATGAGAGAAACAACTGAGGTAAATTTTTTGCGTGCGCCTAGATCTTTTGTTTTTTACTAGGAAAATCAAATTTCTTTGTTAATCTTTAATCGGTATTAATAACTTTTTTTTACCAAGCATCACTTTGCAAATAAGATTTAAGTTTTTTATGGTGATATTATTAATTAATCTATAAAAACATTTATATAAATTCTCATTATCACATGATTAAATAAATTCTCAAATATTTTTTTCTATAATTTAGATAGTTGAAATTATTTAAAATATAAATTCTCATTATCATAAAATTAAATAAACATAGATTTTGGAAAGCAATAAAATTTTCTTAACGTCTAACCTATAACTAATGCTTCTTTTTTTCTTTTTTTTTTCCATTAGACCACTGTCTCAGTAATTTAACTCATTTACCTTTTGCTATGAAATTGCTTAAATTTTATTAAAGACTATATTAGTGACCTGTGATATGTTATGAGCCAGACTTAAAAAATTGTGTAAAAAAAAATGTTTAGACATTGCTACTATATTTTCTGGAAGCAAATGACTCGACTCATATATTTGATTAGGTTTAATATGTTTGTTTTATTTAATTATATAATAAAAAAAATAATTATAATAAATTAATTAAATTAAACAAAAAAAATCATGATAACATGCACAAAAATAATGCTTGCCAATAAAAACGTTTCTGTAATCTTACTTATTAACAAATAAAAATTAAATTAAATTAAAAATATTAATATCCAAAATATATTTTTAATTAATCTAAAAATATATCAATCAACAAAATATTAAAGAATAAAACTAAAATAAATATATTCAATTTTAGAAAAATCACCTATAAAAAATAACCCGAGTCAACTTGGATTAACCTATCAAACACACGACTCGGGTCATGAGAATGGAATGTCCCATAGAAACTAAATAAAAAAAATTATGAAGCCTAATTCTCAGCCAACTCAATGTTGAATAACAAAATTGAAGAAAAATCAATTTAAAAGGATTAAAAAATAACCCGAGTTAACCTGAGTTAATTGTCAAATCCACAATCCGATTTGTGAGACTGAGATAACTCTATAAAAAACAAATTGAAAAAAAAATAATACAAAACTCAATTTCCAACCAACCCAATATAAAATGATGAAATAAAAAAAAGAATTAATAAAAAAACAAAAAAACAATCTAAAAAAACCTGAGTGAACCTACCAAACTTGTAACCTGAGTCATGAGAGCTGGATAACCTTATGGAAATAAAAAAAAATTATAAATCTCAATTCTCAACCAATCCAATATTAAAATATATAATTAAAAAAATATTGCTAAAAATAATAATAAAAAAAATAAAAACCAAATTAGACATAAAAAAAATTTGAAAGCCACCCGAGAGAGTTGGGCACGGAAACCAATGAGAGGATAAAAAAGAGAAAAAAAGAATGGCATACTGAAGCTCATTCACCATCATGCGTCATCTCATGAGAAAGCCACCACTAAAACGATTCAAATGATAACGAGAAAGACCCTTGTATCTCGAAGGAAGGCACATGTGCTACCTCAGTGTAGTGGCTTTCCCCACGTGTTTGTATATGTGTTGTACATGCCAAATTAGTTTTTCTTTTTAGTCCCTGGTATGGATAAAAAAGTGATTGGAAATTTGTTTATGTTTCAATTTGATCCTTAAATTCTAGATTATTTTGAATCAACAAAATTGAATATGATTTTGTTAAACTAACCTTAAATAGTATCAACTAGATACATGCCCCGCGCGATGCCGCGGGTCAATTATTTTTTGCATTTCATAAAAAGTTAAGATCTAAAAGTATTAGGTTTTTTTGCAAAATTATACCCAAGAGTCTTAGGTTTAGTTGCAACGCCTAATCCAAGAGTAATATTTATAATATTAATAATAACATTAAACTTGCATGGCCTAAATTTAAGTGGGTTTGACTGCAATACCAGACCCAATAGCATTAGATGTGGGTCTAGCTACAAGGTCGTGTCATAAATATGTGATAATTAAATAGATTAGTTAAAAAAAAACAAAGAAAAAAAACCAACAGGAAAATAAAAACTAATGAAGAAAAAGAAAAAAATATGAATTAACTGGGTTAACTCGTCATACCTTGAATTCGCATCGTGAAAGTTTGATAATTAAAAAGGAAAAAAAACAAACTAATGGGTTAACCCAGAATTAACTGGGTTAACTCGTCAAACCAGGTTAACCTGTCAAATCCGGAATCCTTGTCATGAAAGTTTGATAACTAAATAGAAAAAAAATTAACATTAACAATTTAAATTAAACAAAATAATTAATTAAAAAGAAAAAAAACAAAAGGATGAGCCTTTTCACTGTGGACTGCACTGTGCAGTCCACAGTCAAATGCATAAAAACAACAAAAAAATAAAAAGAAAAACTAAAGGCATCAGCGGAGAACTACTTAGAAAAAACTTTAATATTAATAAACTAAATTAATTAAATAAAATTAATTAATAATAAAAAATAAAAGAAAAAAAACCTCTAAGAAGAAAAAAAACTAAATAGAAAGAAATTTAACATTAACAAACTAAACTAAACGAAAAAAAATAATTAAAAAGAAAAAAAAAGCAAAAAAAAAAAATTTCAGGTTAGCTCGTCAAACCAAGTTAACCCGTTAAACCCAGGATCCATGTCATGAATGTCTGGTAACTAAATAAAAAAAAGTGAACATTAACAAACTAAACTAAACGAAAAAAATTAAAAAAAATCCGGGTTAACTCATCAAACCATATTAACCCGTTAAACCTAGGATCTGTGTCATGAAAGTCTGATAACTAAATAAAAAAATTTAACATTAACAAACTAAATTAATCAAAAAAAAATTATGAAAATAAAAAACAAAAAAAATTAACGGGTCAACCCAGAATTAACTGGGTTCACCCGTGAAACCAGATTAACCCGTGAAACTCGAGATATGTGTCATGAAAGTCTGATAACTAAATAGAAAAAAATTTAACATTAACAAACTAAACTAAATAAAAAAAATTAATGAAAAAGAAAAAAAGCAAAAAAAATATATTTTTGGGTTAACTTGTCAAATCAGGTTAACCCGTTAAATCCAGAAAACGTGTCATGAAAGTCTGATAACTAAATAAAAAAAATTTAACATTAATAAACCAAATTAAACAAAAAAATTTTGTTAGAAGAAAAAAAAAAAGAAAGAAGCCAAAAAAAATCCCGAAAGGCATAAAAAACAGCTAAAAAAATAAGACAACTTAAAAAAAAAAAAACAAAAAACGAATCAGTGTTTTACTGTGGACTGCACTGTGCAGTCCATAGTAAAACACTGATCCGTTTTAGTATATGTTACAATTAATTAAAAAGAAAAGAAAAAAAATTTGGGTTAACTCGTCAAATCAGGTTAACCCGTCAAACCCGGGATCCGTGTTATGAAAATTTGATAACTAAATAAAAAAATTAACATTAACAAACTAAATTAAAAAAAAAATTTCATTAAAAGAAAAATACACAAAGAAAAAAGCAAAAAAAAACCCATAAAGGCAATAGAAAACCAAAAAAAAAAACAGAAAAAAATGAGGAAAAAATTAAAAAAAAAAAAAAAGAAGACAAAAAAAAATGGAAAAAAAAGCTCATCTTTTACTGTGGACTGCACTGTGCAGTCCACAGTAAAAGACTGAGTCCTTTTAGCTATTGTTATAATTGTTTTTTAAAAGAAATCAAATAAAAAAAAACCAAGTAACACAATGCAATATTACAATTTACGGTGCATTGTAAGTGAGGTTATAGTTTTAACCATAGTTTTTAGACCCGGTCCGGTGGCTGGCCCGGGTTCTGGGTTTTGACCGGGTCACCAGATCGTCTGGGTCAATTTTTTTATTTTAAAAAAATCAAAACGACGTCGTTTTAGTAAAAAAAAAATCAACGGGTTATAACCGAGTTTTTGACCGGGTCGCCGGGTCACATCAGGTTTTTCCTTCCTCTGTTTTTTCTTTAACCTGACCCGATTCCAGTCCCGGGTCAAGTTTTAAAACTATGATTTTAACTATGAGATATATATATATATTTTTTTCAATTAATTAATAATGTTCAGAATCTTACGAAGAAGTCGAAATTTACGTAAATGATAACAATTAAAATACACTGTTTAGGAATCTTCCAAATTTGGAGAAAGAAAAATTTGTGAAGAGCTTGCGCCCAATGGTCAAAATCACGTAAATGTTGGCGAAATACAATGAAAAGTCATCTTCTTACGGAAAGACCCACGAGTGAAGTCTTCCAGAGGATAGAAGAGAGACAAGTGGAAGGCAGCAGAAAGTGATTTGCAGTAAATGATTTTGAAATTCTGCATACATCACCATCAAGGCTACGTGAAAGACAGGCCACTGCCTAGATTTTAGATCACCAAACGCTGGAGCTACTATCTTGTTTCCACGCCCAGATTTTTAGTTGGGTCCCAAGCAACCTCTTCAACTCCCCTTGCAGCCCGTTGCTTGCTTTTTGTAAAGAAAATATTCCACCAGCACCAAAAGCAGGGGAACAAAAAAAGTAGAAAGTAAATAAACCCAACAATTTAATCATGTTACTTAGGGCCGGCTACAGCTTCCATGAGACCTCGCAGTGCGCAGTCTCACTCTAAATTAAAATATTCTGCATGTCTTCCATTCATTTAGGGTGTCCTACACTTTCTTATTTTCTTCTTAACCTTTCCATAACCTCAGAAGAGTTCTTTGGTAGGCAGGAAAGTCCTCTAGAAAAGTGCTGCGTGCGTGGGCAAATTAAAAGTAAGTTGTTTCCAGGTAGTTTTCCCAACATTTACGAGTTGGAAACAAACTTTATAGTACTTTCTTTCCATCTTGTTTGTATTCCAATGGGGAAAAAAATATATTTCTTTCCATCTTGTATATCTTCCATTGGGAGAATTTACCGGGAAACAAGTTACTTGGAAGGCAATTAACTTGTAGTGAGGAGTACATATTTTCTTGATAGTCTAACATTTCAATCAGACAAGGTTGATGCGCAAGATCTTTCTATGTGACTTGTATAGGGGAGAAATCAGAACCAGCCAAACTGTTGTGTCTTCGTTATTACAAACAATGGATGCTTTTATGTTCTTTACTCTCTTCTCCTCCATGTTTCTAACCATAAATGCTTTTGAATCCAAATGTCCAATGGTTAAGTGCAGTCACGGCGGTCCTGATATCCGTTTCCCATTCCGAGCATTAGGCCAACAACCCCAGCACTGTGGTAATCCTGGTTTCGAACTTGTTTGCAGAGATAACACCACCATGATTCATTTCCCAACTTATGGACCCTTAGTTGTGAAATCCATCTCTTATGATATCAGAAAACTCAGTCTTCTTGACCCCAAAAGTTGTGTCCATGAAGTCTTTCTTAATCTTAACCTCTCCGGTACACCTTTCCAGTATTACTATCTTTTGAAGAACTTTATATACCTCAATTGCTCAACCAGGCTTTCGCCTTCTTTCGATGAGGTTTCATGTTTGAGTGGTTCCAGACATCATGTTTACACAGTCGAATCTTCGTTGCCCATTCCAGTTTCTTGCAGACCATTGAAAGCTATTCCCATTCCATTTTCATACAGTCCTTATCTTGCTGATAATAGTTTTGGCCTTGAATTAACTTGGAGTATGCCTGGGCGCAAAGATTTTGAAGAACAAGTAGGCTCATGTGTGTTCCAGTCCAAAGCAGGACCTAAATCAGGCTGTCCCAACATAACACTGGATAAAGGTAAAGTCATAATCTTCTGATAGCCCTTGGATCACTGTTAGCTACTAGTCATTGCCGAATGGTGCTGATAAGAGGTTACTAATCTGATGCCTGGAACAAGTTGATCAAATTGACAATGACTTTGAATTGTAAACAAGACTAGGAAAAGTCTTCTGGGTATTTCATGAAGTTTCCTTATGGGTACCAGAGAGAGCATTCATTTTCTAAAATATCATATCAGTGGTCCACCTTTCCCGTACTTGGAATTTTTAACAAGTATCCACACACATTTTTCACAATTATGCGTGTACTTATTTCTTTTTCATTATTGAGAATTAAAATCCTTAGGTTTTGTTGTTGTTCACTTAGGTCCTCTGCTGCCCTATTCAGAAGCAACTTATATACATAATTTGATACGGAGATCAGTTTAACATTCAGATCTTACTTTTGCAGGTTTTTCAATTGTGCATGTATTGTCAGGTGAAGCTGTGTCTATGATCTTGAACATTCTGCTATGTATTTTTGTGGTGACAACAATGATGATAAGCATAAAAATCTGTAACTCGAAGAAGGTTGATGAACAGACAGAAAATGAGAATCTACTGTAGGAAGTATCCAACTGAATGATTTTCTCCCCTACATACTCGAGACAACTTCTAAAGATTGAGATTTCAGAAGGATTTTATTAACAGTGGTGGAGCTCTGTTGTTATGTCTTCTAGTAGAACAGGCTTACCATGATATGCTTGTAAAATGAAAACACAAGTCATCACTAGGCAAGCAGATTCTGCACTATCAAGTCCTGAAATCTTGTTAGAAATAGTCTGCAGTGGAATATTGTAGTGGAAACCAGAAGGAATAGACTAGGATAATATTTTTTCTCTCTTAAAATATGATGCATAAGAATTCTACTTTTTTTTTTTCACTTGCATTAGTTGTTCCGTTTTGTAAGATTTATGATTTGGAAAAGATAAAATATTATGAAATCCAAATCACATTGTCCATTCAAAATAGCCACCAGAATCTCTCTTATTTCCCTTATCATTTTTCTACCTTTTTGTCTAGATAACATATCACATCAAGATTATCATTTTTGTTTTACAGGTTTCTCTGTTGAAGTTGACATGGAAATTCCACTTCTATGATCACAGTGAATAGGTTCTTAAAACATGCTTACTTACGATAATAATAAAGATATATTCTTCTCCTTGATCTGAAACCATTTTTCCATAATGAAGGAATGAAAGCAGGAAAAAGAAAAACCTGATGGAACTGGAATCCCTCCCTTACCAGCTCATAATCCAAGATTGTAACTGTATACAATAAATTGTCTTAAATCAGACGAGAAATTTGGCTAGTGAGAGCTAGAAGGATTATATATTTTGCATCCAATCTAAAGCAGACTGTCAGCTGCAGGCTTCCATTTCATTACCAAAGCATCACTGAAGCACTGCTTCATTATATCTGTTGTTTCAGTATTGATGTATGTTATATAATGCTCACGTTGTTGCTCGATTGCGTCTATTTCTTTTCGTAGTTACTCGATCTCTTAAGAAATCCTTCTTGTTATATAAAATCACCTGAGCCTGTTCCTCTGCAAACTTTACGGCTTCAAGACCAAACTCGCTTTAAATGATCTTTCATGAACTGAATTTTGAAGCCACCAACAATTTCCACTAATTTTATGCACTTCCACCATATCTGACAAACAAGTCTCTCATCATAGGGATAAACAATCGAGGGATCATGGAATCCCCATTGACAAGGTTCGAAATCCTCAAAGATAAGTAAGCTTCCAAGTTATGGATAAGATGGCTGAAGATTTTATTGATGTTTTGTAATTTTTACAATGTTATTGCAATTTATTGGTTGTATAGTTTAAAATGATCAAAGTTTCATGCATAGGGTAAGATCTTCCCCTCTCTATCATGTAAATAGTATGTGTTATTCTTGATGAAACTAATAACTTCGTAAGATTCATCTTATTAGAGTGTTAACTTTCCATTTTCTTCTGCATTTTTTGTTGTTTCAAGCTTTCTTAGAACGAGGTCTTTAAAGTGGAAGAATCTATTTTTTTTACTTGAACATGGAATTCATACAATAAAGATTGTTTTTCCTTCTTTTTTTTTTTTTTTTCACCGACTAGTAGCCCTAGTATCTTCTACTACTAATTAATTATAGAAGGCTCTTTATCTTTAAAATGACCCCTGCATTGACCTACTAACAATTATGAATCATTATGCACTTGTAAAGAATTGACGGTTAAAGATTTTCCTAGGTTAAGGTTGGCTTAGAGAGTTCTATATTCCACTATATTGTTTGGTAAATAAAACTTAAAACACAATCCATACTCAATGGTATGTTCTTCGAGGCTAATTAGCACAATTCCAGCTCCATATCCATTTACATTGGAGGACCCATCTATAAATAGTTTCCAAATAATAATAAAAGGTATAGATTTGGTTATGGTATCCTTCTTACTTTTTTAACCAAAGTTATATTTGTCAACTAGTCAAGGTACATTACCTCTTAAATGAAGCTTTTTTAAAAGAGCTTATTAATTTCCTTAGATATTATCCTTTGTCCCTTCTCAAAATTCCTTTTTCTAACAAAAAAAAAAAAGTGAATGAAGGTTTTGTGTTCAATATTGAGGTTAATACTAGGCATATATGAGGGCTTAAAAGTGAGATTATCACTTTAAATTGTAAAATTTTTCAATCCAAAGTTTACTATAAACTGTAATTCAATTACTATGCTAGTTCATTTTTCCAGAGGTTGACTTTCTGTAACTCTTTCTTAACCTTTATGTGTATTTCCTTCTTTTCCTTTAACTCTTTTGATCCTTTATAAACATATCATTTTGCTTTCTAAAACAAATAAATATGGATATATTTGATGCCAATTAGTTCTTCTTATTGTGCCTATCATTTTTTTTTATGGAGAATGTCATGGCTTAATATATGATGATAATCACAAAGTTAATCCCATAAAAGAAGGATCATTCAATGATGACATTATAAACCAAGTATATTTTGATGACTACAAAGGTTTGCCAGAAAGTTTTGCATTTATGATAGGTACCCATGATTATTGGTATTTTTAAGGCACCTTTCACTAACATATCTTTTTTTATATCTCAACAAATAGTGTTTGACCAACTTTATCTTAGAGTTATTTATCAAGATATAGTTCATCACATTTTTAAAGAGAATACTCATCGTATTACCACTTTCTATTAGGTCTCTATGAACTTGGTGATTGGCAAAAACTTTGGTTATCACTATGGTATCTTCATAAGAAAAGGTTATGTCCTATCCAAATTATAAGGTAAACAAAATTGGCTCATTCTATAAGTTTAGGAAAAAGGACATCACCAATACTTGTTTTTCATATACTTTATTTTCTTAGTTGAAGTCTCCCATATAGAATAGCCCAGTTAGGATCATGTTTATCTATGAAAATACCTTTTGATATCCCCATTTCTACCCCTTCTCTAGTCTGATTAGGGAGCTCTTCTTTATAAATTATTAGAGATAGCCCTTGTTTATGAGCCTTTATATTTGTTTTTAGGTAGAGCACTCCTTGCATCATAGTTTTTATATTGATAAAACAAACAATACTTTTTTATGATTTTATTTTTGTAGATCTCCTTTTATAGGAGATGGTGAAACATAGTTTTTTTTCTTAGATAATCATGTAGACTTTTATTTAGGTGACTTTCAGTGGTATGGTTTGAAGCTCTAAAAGAGGAGACAATAATGCACTGACTGTTTTGAGTTTTTCTTATTACCCAAGAGTTATATAGAGATTAACTTTACTTGAGTCATTTATCCTATCACATATGGTAAGTGAGCATGAAATTATCTTTCCATACTCATTTACTCAACCCAAATATAATTCTTTATGGCTTGCATAGCTTTTCAAAGTTTTCTATCCAAGAGGAGGTATAATTCATTTTATAAGGCTAGGTCATGGACTTCATTAATCAAAACCTTCACGGTTTTTAACTCTAATAAGCTTTATACTTTTAACGTATCTTTATTAAACATTGTAAGGTAAGCTTTTATGCTTTCGTCTTTATTTTAAGAGATAACATATATTTTTTATAAAACTTATTTATATTGGGATACTAGTGCTAAATCAGAAAATGAGCTTAATATAGAGATCCTTAAAGATAAATATAAAGCCAGAGTTTAAGTTATGTCACCATGTTTAAGCCCTCTAAATGTTGTAGGCAAAATCTTGCACATTACGTTGGTATCTTACATGATTAACTATATGTTGCTATGTATATTTTGCATATGCTCTCTAAAAGGTAGTTAACCCATTATAACTATATAATTTTATTTTGGCAGAGATAAAGTTTTAAGGGAAACAAGTGTCAAGACATATCTTATTAGTAAAAAGGTCTTTACTGATGAGGATTGTATAATTCTACCTCAATGGTCTAAACCACAAATGAACTTGACTTAGACTCGTGACTTTTTCTATCAGGATTATTAGAGGAGTTTGAGGAATAATTGTGGTGGTTATGGATTTAGTTATATGTTTATTTGTTTTTAGCTTTTTCCATATCACTTCTCTATTGTCTACTTGGAGAGTGCTTCTCATAGCTACGAGAATGACTTCCATAAAGGTTATAAGAGTGATGATGATCTCTTGTTTTTTTTTTTTTACCATGTCATTTTGTTCTTCCTCCACCTTAAAAAAGGAGTTGTTTGAACATATTAGAAGAAGAAAGAGATGAAACAAATGGAGCTGGTAGGGCTTTTGGCTATTTCTAGCTTCAGTTAGAAGCTTCACTTGTTGACATAATCTTTAGAGATCGAGGAGCATTGTTAGTTGAAAGGCTAACAAATCTTCCAACCCTTGATGTATCTTGATTATCAGTCATAGTCATAGAAAGAAACCTTAACTTATAAAATAGAAAAAAGAAACTAGTATTTGTTCAAAGGGTTTTTTCCATGAATGGTGCCACTGATGAGGTTGTTGAAAACCTTTAATGAGAACAATCTTTTAAAGTGGTCGAGGAGATGATAGAAATGGACTTGTGTAGTTGTAAAATAACTCTTTTTGTAGATTTGGGGATAGAGATAATAATTTAATCTGAACCTGATGGATACCGACCTGAATAAGTCGGTATTTTTTTTGACTCAATGAATAATAAATAAGGTATGAATATAGTCAAAACAGACCCAAAACCTACCCGAACCTAACTTAATATATATATATATATATATATATATATATATATATATATATTTAAATTTTTTTAATACAAATATAATATGATATATACATATCTAAATATTGACATAAAACATATATATGCTTCAAAATATATATTTTAACTTTTTTATTTTTTTATTAATTAATAAATAATAGCAAAATAATAGATACCCGTTGAATATTCAAAACCTGATGAATAATTTATTAATATCTAAATATTTTATTTAATAAATAATAAATAGGGTATGAAAATCAAAAATTTTGACTAGCGAGTCCTCATTACTCATTATCTAACCGTTTTGAATCCATGTGGGGTGCTCATATAAGAGTAAAATAGTTAATGTATTTATTATTTATAATTTTGAACTTCTCTAGAATAAAAGCCATAGTGATATCAAGTCACTATGAAAGCTGTCATCATTCTAGGTTATGTGAGTTATGTGTGGTTGATGACAAATATTAAACTCATTTTTAAAATAATATTTGCTCACATTTAATATATGTATGTTTTGTTTTTTTAATTAATGATGAATGGATAAAGATTTAACTATAAGGTTATAAAATTATATAGATCAGGCAAAATCAAGGCAACCCAAGCCTAAATAAGAGCTCCTTGTCTAATTCCCAAGAATATTTATATTATTTAATATTTTATTTTATTCAATTAGTCACGGGTCAGATTTTTTTTTTATAATACTAGTTATTTCTTATAAAAGAATTCAAATAATTAATTATGTAATATGATATATCATATTGCTCCACAATTCATAACACAGCATGGAAGACAGACCTGCAATAATTGTTTTGATCAATTGCTTTGGACGAAACAATTATGACAGCCAACAACAACAAAAAAAAGAAAAAGAAATGAAGCACGGTTGAAATTAATATTATCATTTAGGCAATTATTATAATTTTTTTTTTCTCTGGCTTAATTTTCTTTAAAATAATAATTATAATTCCAGTTGGTGACTTGAAGAAGCAAGAGCAACAACAACAAAGATGCCACGAGTCAAGTTATTGGTATATGATCAGATAGATTGTCCAAATTGATAAATGCCACTGCCAAGGGGAGTTGTTAGGATCATGAGATCTTTATTGCCTCCATGTTTTTAGCTTTCTTCTACCTATCCTTATCCTCCCCTTCAAACTCTTCTTCCCCGGAACTTCAACTTGTTTCAAAAGTTCCTGGAGCAGCTAAAAAACAAAACAGAAATCCCACCATTTACATCATGCCTTTTCACTGTCCTTGTATTGTCTTTCTCTTCATTGTTTTGATTTTTGTAATCAGACCTGTTGCACATTCCTTGCCCTTTATAGTTCTTCATGGTAATTGTCTTCTGCTCCTAAGCATTTTCTTTTTTTTGCCATTTTTTGGTTTATTATTTGAGTTTTTTAGTGACCCGTTCTTGTATCTTGCTCTTTTCTTTTTCTGGGTGTGTTAATTTAGTCAGATAAACGCTTATAATGGAATATTTTGGAGTCTGATTGTGTCTATTATTAGATTAGAAAGTATTGTTCTGCTTCTGTGTAGTTCACTACTAAAGTGAATCATACTGTTTTCCTTTTCCTTTTATCTTTTATGAATGAATAAAGATAATTATATTATAATTTTATTAATGGATTTGGCAATTGGCATTGAGCAGTGACATTAAAAAAATTCTGTCCAGATAAGATGCCTTGACACCAACACTATTTCGATTTAATATGTTTTATGAAGAATTTGAAGAGAGAGAAAAGGTGAACTTTTGTGGGTATTAACATAAGCTGCAGATTAGGAGGAAGATGATAGGAGAACTTAATCTGCCCTCGCAGACTCTTTTATTTTATTTTATATTATAGGAGAACTTAGTAAATAAAGCATAACACTAAAAATCATGATTTACATGTGAACATGCTGCTTACTGGAAGGAGAATAAAATGAAATCTAATTCCACATTCGAGAGAAATTATTGTATTAGGAAAAAGATTGTAACTTGTATGTTTTCATGCCAGGTAAATCATGTCGTTCAATGTAACACTAAAATAAAAACTATAGAGAATGAAAGTGTTTGATTTACCTGCAACTGTTCTTATATTATAGAAGTGAATTCATAAATC
Organism: Populus trichocarpa; assembly: GCF_000002775.5. NCBI lineage: Eukaryota > Viridiplantae > Streptophyta > Magnoliopsida > Malpighiales > Salicaceae > Populus > Populus trichocarpa. The sequence continues at coordinate 10,742,499 of NC_037287.2, read as the reverse complement.
AAGGACAGAGGGCATATGTTGCAGATGTATTCAGACTGGCTGATTATGTAAACTGGAGTTGGCAAGAAAACAACAGTTACTTGGAGTGCATAATGTACTGGGTTCTTGTGACAGGACTTTCTTATTATGGCAGATAAAGTATTACATAGGTTTTCATCCCCATGCATGGAGTAAATATGGTGCAAAGCTTGTCTAGAATATAAAATACATATTACTTAGCAATATTTGGATGTTCTGCAGATTTTAGACACTCAAACTGTTGTGTGTGAATTATTTGTCTTTAATTCAGAATTTGAAATTAGATGAATGCTTTTGTTCCATTCTGGTTTTTTTTTCTTTTGGGTGATTGTTTAATTTAAGTTTCAGCATTTCCAAACTTTTGGGCTTTCGCTTTCTATATTACTTATGTTAGTTAACCTTTCTTATTGACAATGCATGCCTAGCTTCGTAAATTTTGTCGAACCATTTAACATAATAGTGGATACTGTAGTTCAATGACATTCTATTTGAATTTGTATTTTTACGCTTCTGTGATTCATTTTTTTTTTTATTCTTCCTTTTATGGCAGGCATTGGAGATCAATGCAAGAATCGAGGAGTAAAACATTTCACTGAGGAACTGACAAGCATTTCTGGGTCTCCAGGATATTGCTTGTATGCTTTTCTACTTTCCTATCTTCATGTCATTTAAATCATCCTAATATATCTATTTTTCTACTTATCTAATTCATTTCTCGCTATTTAAACATTGGATTGTATTAAGTGGCCACTGAGAATGTGAACCTGTTAAATTTTTATGCAAAGTTTTTTTGCTACAATCAGCCAAACTGAATTTCTAGTAAACTAAAGTGCTAAAACTTGACTTTTATTGTCTTTCAAGGCAAAACTTGAGAATTTCAATCTCTTTTTTTCTCCTTCCCTCCTGATAATTGTTACAACATGAGCACTAATGGGTAAATTATTTTCCAAATGTGGTTCCATTGCATCAATTGCTTTTCTTTGTGCAGAGAAATTGGGGATGGAGCGTGGGATTCCTGGTTTATGCCTCTTGAGGAGCAGGTAAATTTAGTGGAATTACTACCAAGCCTATCATTTTTGACATAGCATTCCTCACTCTCTTACAATTTGAAACATATAATGTGTTTGCAGACAGAAATTGTTTGTGACAAGGTGGGAGAGCTCTGTGGGTAATTATGGTTACTATTTTTTGTTTTATCATTTTATGCTTGTTTGACCACGAACATATTTGTTTCTATACCTGAAGATCAAGAAAATGAAAGAATTGAGCAAGGGCTACAACATAGTTGGTCTCTCCCAGGTAATTTATGGCCATTGCATTATTTCCACATTGCACATATTTGTTTGGAACATTCTCTCCGTTGATGTTTATTTTTTTACACAGTTCAAAGGTGCCTTGTTTTATTATATCAGACCCTTACTTTTTATTAATCCTTTTACCTACATGACCTGATTACTGTTTCATACAGTAGGAAACCAGTAATAAGATTTGATCAAGAACAGTCCTACAAAGCTGTAAAGGCAAATCAACTGCATTTTTATCCCCTCATCAGAAGTCAGAACATGATATTGAAAGTGGAGTGCATATGTGTTTGTAGGAGTTCATAAACGTGAATTAAATATATAAGGTCTCCCCATCTTGATATGAAGGTTTCCTAAAAAAAAAGGGGAGAAAGAAATCAATGCCATCCCTTCATTCAAGTAATTTCACATCAGTACATGTGATCTGAACCCTCTCTTGGAAATTATTCATCATTTTTAGTTCAATTGTTTGTTATTGCATCCTTTCGCCTCTTAAGAAAAATGGTTGGTTGTGCAAAGCCCATTGTGGGATCTGGTCATGTCATTCTGTTTTTCTCTAGAAAGAGATTGAGTTCAGCTAAGAGAAGGCTTTCCTTTGGATTGTTGACTAAATGGAAGAATCAAGCTGGTCTCATTGTTTGTAAATGCTGAATGCAGCATCAATCATTCATTTCAACAGGAGTTCGTACGAATGGAATTTGTCGTACATTTTTCCTTGCCAGTCTGTTAATCTAGGATATTCTCTACTTAAAATATGATAATGGCACTTCAATCTTTTTTGGTAGGACAGAGGTCTAGGGAGCCAAGTACTAATAAGCTTTCCACCCTCTTATTACTTTAGCACATGTAGTTTGAATCACTCTCCTCAATGCTTTCATATTTCTCATCGCATCCTGCTAGTCATTCTTGCTTTCATCATTTGTTTATGATGTGATACTAATTTTCTTAAGAGCAAAGGGTATGAAAAAAGAAAGCAATGAAGAAGTTACAGAGTCAGGCAAGAGAGAGAAGGCAAAGATAGAACCAGAGAGAGAGAGAGAATGAGTCATATTTACTTAACTGAATATTCTATCAAGTGCGGCTCATGTTTGTAGGCAATAGTCCAATTATGTTATAACATCAACTAACTCCCAGCAAAACCAACTAATACCTCCTAATTAACTAACTTCACAAGTTTTTGCCACCTGTTCAGTATAAACAGCATCAGTTTTAACCATTAGCTTCATGCCATCTGTCCATCCAGAATTTGTTTCAGCTTTATGGTGAGAGATCACAAGTTTTTCTACTTGTCCAGAATGGTTTGCATTTAAAGTTGTTCTTGTAATGAGTAAAATGGATGATTAATTTCAGCTACTGGCCTACTTATTTGAAAATCTTGTGGAACTGCATTGATGTAGCATATCTACCATAAGGTCCATAACTTTTCAGGATATTGCAATTTGTTGTTGTAATGGTTTTTTAATTGGTGTACCAATCTTATACACTTTCTTGAGGATAAAAGATGGTTCTGGTATTTTCTGGGGAAAAAATGGATGAATAAATATGTAAATAAAGTCAAGAAGAATGCCTGTCTGGTCTGCATTTATTATGTTTAATGACTTAGAGTTTGTTACAGGTTATAAAAAAATATGGTTTTGTTACCTGATTTTGATGGTTAGACAACTTCTGTCTAAGTTGCTCATTCCTTTTTTGTTCCCTTTCACCTTTGGTTTAACAGGGCAACTTAATTGGTCGAGGTGTGGTAGAGTTTTGTGATGGTGGACCTCCTGTAAGCACAACCTCTATATGAACTTCTTTAGCTCTCCCTTTTGGAAATAGTATTACTGTATTCCACAGTTCCTTTTTATTATTGCATTGAGCAGTGCTGCTTTAGGTTGATCAATATTTGACAGATCAATCTTCTACATAACATTCTGAAAGTATTCTGTAAAAATACATTTTTAAATAACAAATAACTTCTCCGTCTCCAAACAGGTTAAGAATTTCATTTCTTTAGGGGGACCACATGCTGGCACTGCCTCTGTTCCTCTTTGTGGGGTAAGCTCTTGCTTGGTTTTTCCTTATTTGTACTTCCTCAAGATGTCTCTTCGTATTCTTAGAAATGCCTTAGCAGGGTTTAATGGGAAAAATGCTTTTGAGAGTCAGCTTTAAAACCACTGAAAATACAGAAAAGCCCTTCAAATTATCTATACCTATTTGTAATGATAGAAAGTAGAAGCAGGTTCAGCAAACACCCTTGCTTCAAATTGCATGTTACATCTTCAATCAACTCTTATGATGAAAAAATATTTTGTGCATGGCCTTGTTTCAAGCTGCAATTACCCACCACCTTAGCTGAATATAAACTTGATTTACAAGTTGTAAAACATCTATGTGGTTAAAAATATCGTTAAGCTTCTCAACGAGACAATGTCAAAGCTACTATGTTAAAAAGTTTTGTTGTCTCCCTTCTATTTGGTAATTGGTAGGAAGACTGCACTGTAATCGGACCTGTGTTATTGAAAATGAAAGGGCCTTTCTGACCTAAATACTTGTGGATATTCATTGACATAGATAGGAGATAAAAAGTTTCATACTAACAGAAGATTAATCGCAACTTTCTAGCTGTTGTTTTGAAAATAATTCACTAATGGCATAGCTATTTTTTGCAAATTACAGCATCTGAATTTTATGGGACCGAAGCACCAATTCATGGAGTTGAAATTCAAATGTTGGATTTGAGGTACAAAGGGATGTACTTAATGCATAATAAATAAAATTTAAGGCACAAAGGAGTCCTGATTGTTCGGTTGGTTGGTTTGGTTGATTTTGGGGGAATTTCTAAAGGGAACAAAAAAAAAAAAGTTTTCCTAGAGCAGTGCCATCTGAGTGAGTACCAATTTAAACCAAACCAAAAAACTTAAGTTTGGTCTTGGATTTATTTTGCCTTCTGGACTGATTGAGATCCAAAACTTTTGATCAAATCAGTTAACAATTGAGGCTTGCTGTACTTTCCAAACACAAATCCTTGTTTGTGACGCTTATATTAGTAGTTAAGCATGGAGGGAATGTCTTTTATTAAAGATGGTATCAAAATAATTATAGAGGTTGTGGTTCTCATTGTAAATGATGATGGATTCTTGAGTTTCATCTTAAGTAGTGACCCTGTTTTTGAATGAGTTCATCATCGTACTCTTTACAGTAAGGCCATTAAGCTAAATCATTTTTGTGATCTCAGACCAAGTTACAGTATCCTCTATAGTTTTCCATAGCAAAATGTAGATTGGTTAATGCATTTTTGAAAATTTTAAATTGAACCATAAGGCTGGTCTTTAGGTTATAAGTTGAAGACAAATCAAAGAATTAAAATGTGTCCATTTGGTTCTAACCAAATGATCCTCATCCTTATAAAGGTGTTGGACTGAAGATAGAGATATAGGTTGAAGAATAAAATTGTAGAGCAGAAGGAGAAAGTCAAGAGGTTGAAATACAAAGGTACGAATCAAGTTTAATCATATAGGGTAAAACACAAATGAATGGCACTGAAGGGCATGGGGTTTTATGCACGATACAGAGTCAAAATGCAGTAATATGGACTTCAACTACAAAGGTGTGGAATTGACACAGGTCCAAGAACTGCTTGTGCATACATTTATGAAGGCATTATTATGGTTTATTATATATTAGTTCTTCTGAATGTGGGAAAGCACCTATATAAAAATAAAAATAAAAACTCCTTTTTAGTTTCTTTCTAAGGGTTCTGATTAATATGTTTAAAATGACTATACTTTTGCAGTCTGGCATTTTTTGCATACTTGCAGATGCCCTAATGAAGTCTGAGATCTATAGCGACTATGTCCAGGTATGCATCTATCTCTAGGGTTTCTTTAACTTTTGGAGGAGCAAAGAAAAGGAATTCTTTTTCCCTCTTTCATTACTGCTGTCAAATATCTTTCTCGTTCAAATATCCCTGAGAAGGCTTGACAATTTATAGTTGACATGTGGAATTGCAGGCTCACCTGGCTCCCAGTGGCTATCTTAAATTTCCTAATGTGAGTAGCATGCTCTGTTGATGTATAGATAACAAAATGAAGTTTCTTTTGATTGCATGATCTCTCTGTGATCAATTTCTTCAGGAAGCCTGTATGATTGTGCAATAACACAGAAATCTATAGCCTGCTTGGGCCAATTTATTGTTGGTTTATGATTTTTTTCTTTTTTTGAAGTGTGTTTTCATGGAATCAATCTTATAAAAGGATGGCCATTAAAGATAGGTTTTGTTGTCTCCTTAAATTAAATTGTTTTATACTAATTGGGTAGTGATAGCTCAACATCTTGATATGAGAAATATTTCTTGATTGGTAGGATATTCCACGCTACTTAGAGAAATGCAGGTTTCTTCCGAAGCTTAACAATGAAATTCCTGAGGGAAGGAACACAACTTACAAGGAAAGGTTCTCTAGCTTGCAAAATTTGGTGCTTATTATGGTGAGAAGAATTTCCTTTTTTTCTTAATATAACATTACTTGGTCCCTTTGGAAATTTTATTCTTGATTTTGACAGTTGGTGGAATTCTAATTGTTGCTTCTTTTTTTCTTTTTTTGTCTCTTTTTGAATTTCAACAGTTCGAAAATGACAGTATTTTGATACCCAAGGAGACATCGTGGTTCGGATATTATCCAGACGGGGCTTTCAAGCCAATTGTCCCAGCAAAAGAGGTATAATCTGTTTTGTAACAAATTTTCAAATCTAAATATGTTTCGTGGCTGAGACTTCTGCATAAGTTATTGAGCTTGATATACAGAGATTTCTGCATAATCTCTGTTCAACTGAAACAAACAAGTGAATAGCACAAATTGCCTGGATCTCATTTTAAGATTTATTTAACTTTATGAACTATAAGTTTCTCTGTTAAGAAAAAAATATATATATTTGAGCAGGAGCTTAGTCGTAACCTTTTTTTCTTTTTCCTCCATGCAGACAAAGCTTTACACCGAGGACTGGATTGGTCTCAGGACCTTAGACGAGGCTGGAAGAGTTCATTTCGTTAATGTGTCAGGAGGTCATCTTGGAATTTCTAAGAGCGATTTGAAAAAGCATGTTGTGCCTTTCTTGGTGGATGAAGCTTCAGTAAAAAAGTATAGCAATGCCAGGGTGCATAGACTTCCAGGCACAATCACACAAAACTACCATAGGAAACAAGTTGCGGGCAGCTTTAATGACGGAACACCTTCAGTAAAAGACATTTTCAGGGAACTAGTTGGTCTTGAAGAGGAGAATGATTCAGATTGATTTATGAATATGGAATATCGAAGCCTACGGTTATTTGTGCTTGACCCTTGACAGGGATCATCAATACGTATAGTAAAATTATTGTCCTCTTTTGCTTTAGCCTTGCTATACCAAAGACATTCTGATCAAATCCCTTAATGTCTGCCATTCCACACAGCTCCAGGATTTGGCCTGTATTGTTGCGTTGAAAACATGAATTACGACTTTACACAGTAACTATTGGTATCGATGACGTTCTTAGATCCACTATTTTGTGTCTCCCTGCATCTGGCTAGTCATGCGTGCATGAAATCCAGGTTGTCCAGGAAACATATCTGTACACAAGTGCAGCTATAACATTTGCTAGCTAAATTGGTCCTTATACGTCATTCAAAAATAAAGAAACATGATCGATTAATAATTTATTGATTACTTTCCTGTTTTCCCAGCCTGCTCCCAGTTGCCGATTGAAACCCGCTATAGTTCTGGGCAAATCCACTCATGTTAGTTTCTGATTCTCCGTTCTTTCCTTTGCACGCCCTTCTCATCAGCAACCTGGAGGCTCTACAATGGTACGTGCAACCAGTATGACATGTGTGTGAGTTTATTGTGCACTCAAATAGTATGTAGCGGCCTGGGGTGAATTTCTTGCCCTATATTTTTGCGCACTCTTTACTCAGATTTGCTGGACCTGTGGGCTCAGCGTGTTAAATTAAAAAAGAAAATTAAAATCCATCGGTAAAATCACTGTGGCATGTAAGTGAGTTTACAGTGGACTCATATAGTATATACTAGGTTATTTCACAAGCTACGCTGGGAATAGGATTAAAAAAACATAACCTAAAAAAATAATGTTCAAGTCACGAGAAACTCTTTGTTAGTGATTTGAAGGATATAACTTCACCTTACTTAGAAGGTAAGACAAAAGTGTGGTTTGAAGGATTTTTGATAGGGATCATGATCTTACTAATTAGGAGGAGTTTGTTTGATCTATTTGTACAAGGTTTGGTAGCAGAAATGATGTAGTAAAGGAGTTTAATAAGCTTGTATAGAATAGAGGAGTATGTTGAATGATTTGAGGAGCTTAAGTTATTAATAAGCACTTCGAATCCTTCACTTTCATAATTAAATTACATTTCTAGCTTTATTAGTGGACTTGAAGATGATATTAAATCAACACTGAAGATTTTGAAGCTAACAGTCTTAGTACAAACATTCGATTAGGTCGGTGGCAAGAAGAGTCTAATCAGGCTATGTCTAGAAGGAATAGAACATCTCCTTCATTCAATAATGGAATACCATTAGGTAAACTTTTTTCCAATACTCCTTATACTATAAAAACTGATGTGACAAAAGGAGGAAAACGAATGCATAATTCCTTATATGAACAGATGAGAAAGTTAGGGCAATGTTAAAAGAAGGATAAATTTGTTCTGTGCCATAACTGTAACAAAAAGAACCTGAATATGATGAATGGTGTGGATGAACAAAATGATGAATTTCTAGAAGTAGAGGAAGGAGATAGTAATAAGATGATAACCGGTGAAGATCAAATAGATGAGTATGGGTTGTCACTAAATGCTTTGGCTGAGAATTATGCCCATAATACAATAAGGATTAAAGAAAATTGTTAAAACAAAAACCTTATAATTATTATTGACAATGTTAGTGCTCATAGCTTTATAAATAAATGTGTAGTTAAGGAAATAGAACTACTATAGAGAAGGGACCACTGTATTAGCAGTAACTGTTGCCAATATAAGTGTCATAAGGTGTAATGTGTTCTGTCTAAAATTTTGATGGTTAATACAATGTTATAAATTTCAAACAGGTTTAAGATTTTTAAAGTTATGGAGGTACGTATAACATGGTTTTGGGAGTGGATTGGTTGAGAATTTATTCACCAAATTCTGTTTGATTTCATCAAGATAAAATTGTCTTTTAAAAAAGAAAGAAGGATGATTGAGGTTAGAAGAATACTTGAAGAGGCTAGTTTAAGGATAATCAAAACATCAAAACTGCATAAGAGTATGGAAGAGGCATTATATGGCTTTGTAGGGGCAATTCTTCTCCATTGAAACAAGAGAAGAATCACAAGAAAAAAAAAGTGCATCCTAAGATTAATTGGGAGGAGTATTAGATCACAAAATTCGTCTGAATATAGATGTTAAACCAGTGAATATACGACCTTGTAGAAGTTCATTTATACATAAGAAGGAAATTGAAAAACTAATGAAAAAATGCTTCTTAATAGGATAATTTAAACTAACAGCAGCCCATTTGCCTCTCTAGTTTTGTTAAAAAGAACAACAGTTGGAGGTTTTGTGTGGATTATAAACAGCTCAATGAATTGACAATAAAAAACAGGTTTCTAATTCCATTAATAGATGACTTTTTGGATGATTTATATGGATCTCAGTGTTTCTCAAAGTTGAACTTAAGGTTAGGTTGTCACCAAGTAAGGATGCATACTGCTAACATAGAAAAAACTACCTTCAGAATACACTATGGGTATTATGAATTTAAAATGATGTCTTTTGGACTTACAAATTCCCCCGCAACATTCCAGGCATTGATGAACAATATATTGAAGCCATTTTTAAGAAAATTTGTATTGGTTTTCTTTGATGATATCTTAGTCTACAGTTTTACCTTTGATTTACATGTTAACCACCTCAGGTCAGTACTGAAACATCACGGAACATCATCTATTTGCCAGATGATCTAAATGTACATTTTGTAAATATCAAGTGGAGTATTTGAGGCATATTTTATCATCTAAAGAAGTTTCCATAGACCTTAAAGAAGACAATGACTGAGTTGCTTAAGAAGAATAGGTTCAACTGGAATAAAGATGCACAAATAGCTTTTGGAAAACTTAAAATAGCTTTGTGTAAGGCACTAGTTTTGAAATTACCTGATTTTAAGAAGACTTTTGCATTGGAGATTAATGCTTGTGCTACAAGAATAATGGCATTACTCATTAAAGAAGGAAATTAAATCATTGCCTTTTCTAATTAAAGCTTTGTGCTCTAAACATTTAGGGCTATCCTTATATAAGAAGGAATACCTACCAATTTTAATGGTAGTGGACAAATGAAGGCATTTTTGGAGCATGATCAGTTTCTCTGAAAGTTCAAAATATTTGTTACATCAGAAAATTTATTCTCCCATGCAAAGGAAAGGATTGACAAAGTTAGTAGGACTACGGCACTAGATTCTCTACAGAAAAGGAGAAGAGAATAAGACTACTGATGCCTTATTAAGAAGAGTGGTGATGGATAATGGATTGGACAATACAGATGTTAGGGAAGGCTAAGGTAGCTGTAGTACCATGACAGTGATAGTGCCAACATGGTATAAAAAGATCATGGAATCTTATAAAAATGATTCTTAACTACAAGAGGTCATTACTGGAAAGATAGTGGGAGATAACAATTATTCTAAATGTAGTTTTGCTAATGGGATACTCAGGTATAAAGGAAGAATTGTGGTTGGAAATGAGGGTGACATAAAGATAAAAGTAGTGAAAACAGCTCATGATTCCTGTTTTGAAAATTATACTGGAATTTAAAATTCTTATAAGAGGCTCAAGTTTGTGTTTTATTGGCCTTTAATGGTGAAAATGAAGAAAATTGATGTGATTTTTTATTTAGTTAAGTTAAAAACCTTAAAAAAGTAAACCCGTTATTCCCTGATCTTGCCTTCCAACCCAGATTCCACAAACCCGCTGCAGGCTTAACGCCGCTGCCTTTGTTTGATCCCATGATTTCCAGTCCTGAATTTTCTCTTTTTTCCGATCAAATCATTCTGTCATGCTATGTTTTGATGCCCATGTTCACATTGCACAGCCCTCACGAATCCTTTTCTGATTTGTCACAACTTAACTCATCGCCTCTTCATCGCATGATGATGGCTAGCACATTATCTACTCGTGAAGTGGATGAAGAACAAGAAGATAACTGCTAAGTCTGCAATTTTGATCTCATTCGCAGGCAACAGTACTGTCCTTCAACTGCCCTGGTAACTATCGATTTGCTTGCACTTTTGCTATCATTTATAACTCTATCTACATTTTTCAGAACCTTGATGCTTAGCTTGACTGGCCGGTCTTGATGCTCATTGACTGTCTCTCTACCTTTTGCATGGATGCCATTTCCATTCTAATCTTACCTACTATAATAGTAGTCAATTTATTTTATACATTATTACCAGACATTTTTATTTGTCTCTTTTGTATCCTGTCTCCTTCATTTCCTAATTTCTCATTCTATCTTTTCTATCCTGTCTCTTTTATTTCCCTATTTCCCATTCTAATTTCCCTGTTTGTCTCTTTTCTATCTTGTCTCCTTCATTTCCCAGTTTCCCATTCTCTATTTTTTCTATCTTGTCTCCTTTATTTCCCAATTTCCCATTCTTTTCTGTTCTGTAACATGGGATAGTAACTTGGCATTCATTACCTTACAGACATTCTCATCAACAATTAATATTTATTGATCCATTAACCAGCATTTTGGAAATTATAACCTTCAGAATGGCAACATTTTAAATTGAAATTTCTAAAAGCGATTACTTGATTTTGAATTTTCCGAAGCATTCCATACCAGCCTAAAAAACATGTGACTAATTAGAGAAATATCTCATTTGCTCATCATCTCTTAGCCCTGGCTGTGATGGTCCATCAACTCATACTTTCCTAGCAAGCTCACAATTTGCTGGTTCAGGATTAACATAAAAATACAAGAAGCAAATCACATCACAAAGCATGAAAGCATGTTCTTCCGCAAACAGCACCATCATTAAGGGTGTATTTGTTTTAACCACACTTTCAAAAAAAAAAATTAATATTTTTAAATCGTTTTAATATGAATATAAAAAATATATTAAAAAAAATATTATTTTTAAACAAAAAACAAAAAGCAATCACTATCATAATACCAAATGCATATATTGACCATAATGCTCATGTTTCTTGCATTGACTCGAGACAGAACAACTCGATGTACAAGGGGTGCCAGGAACCGAAGTTCTTTCCTGCCTAGTTGAACATTATTACTTTCAGAGATTAAAAAAAAAAAAAAAAAAACTTGTCAAACTAACATGCAATTTTACCAGAGCTATTCAATACACATGAATGTCGACACTGATAGCTCCCAAGTGATCCGCCCTGATTGAGCAGCTGTTCTTCCTGTTTAACTGCTCCCCAACAATCTTTTGGTGAGCCTGGCAGCGGAGCCAGAGGCAGGATATTCTTGCCAGAGCTGCCTGACCAGCAACTCGAACACGGCAGACAACACTTAGGTCAGCCCATATCTCACTTCCCACAGGCCCAGATTCAATACTTGGATTATATCCATCAAGATCTGCTTCTGTTACAACAACTACAGAGCCATCATCAAATGGCACTATACCCTGCAGAAGTGCTGGCCTTGGAGTTCTAAAAACTAAATCAGCCAATTTGAAGTTGTGATCGCTAGTGTCCACCTTTAGATAATAATATTCCTGAACAGCCTGCATTTGCTAACAAGAGCTAGTAACTAATCAAGGATATGCATGAACCTTGTTAGAAAAGATCTAGGAAGTTCTAACATGCATTTTATGGACTTTGGTGAAAATATTAAGTTAAAATTATCATCATTTTTTCCTTTCAATTTCCTTGGTTATAGGAATCAGAAGGAAAAGCAAAAATGCCGCATAAAAGACCAGAAATTCTAACTATCAAATTTTTGTGCACTCAGTTTCATGAAGTTGAGTAAAATCTAAGCATGAAAACTACAATTTACACGTGAAATTCTTAACTTCTTGAGCTAAATCATAGAAAAAACAAGGTCCTGCCCAAGCATACCTGCCATTGCGCAGATGCTAGAAGCACTCTTGGTCGGATTGACCTCACATAATTATATGCAGCATTAGGTGTCATCTGCATGTGGTGCACCTGCACTTTAAAACACAACTTTAGAATACTTGCAACGAAAAAGAAAACCTACAAACTTTTGAGTTTTGAATTGGGTTGATGACCAGGTAGCATATAACAATTGTTGTGCTGCGTCCCCGTCCTGCTTTGCAATGAACATATGTAGTTCGTCCTGATGATACATTTTCTTCAAAGTAAAACAAAACATAAGCAGCATCAGAATCACAAGAATAATAACTTCACCTGCATGTAAAAATATTTGTTGTCACAAAGCACAAATGAATCTCACCATGAATGAAGGCTACAGCTTGGCATATATCATTTAAGGACGGAGCAAAGCAGTAGTCTCTCGTGGGGATCACCAGATGATCAATGCCATAAGCCTACCAATATATTTGTAAGTCAAAATGTAGAAACTATTAAAAAATTGTGTGGAATTTCATATAAATGAATGCCAAACAATGAGAATTGAAAAAATATAGAAACAGACAATTAAACTAAAAATGCAATCACTGGACAAACAACGCAGCTGAAATACTAGGTGGAAAACCACGAAAGCAGACAACTGTCCAGGCGGGCAGTGAAGGCTCATTTAGTAGACAGCAAGTGAGCAGGAAGCATGTGTTAATAGCTCTTCACATAACATGTATCAGCTATCTACCAAGGTGACCAGCTCATAAAAATATGAACTATTAACACATGCACCCCTATCAAAGGATAGAGAGGATAGAAAAAGGCACTTACATGGTATAAAGAAGTTGGCACTAGCGTCTCATATGGTTCATTCAGTGTTATCACACCACCAACACCAAGCCCCTTCAGGCATGGAACATCAGAAGGGAATGGAACAGCACCTAACAATATAAACTGCAAATAAACATGTTAGAAGAGATGAAATTGAGAAGGCTACTTGATATGAAATTCATTACACAAAGGCACAAGTAAATTTTCAGACAACTCCAAGAATCTTGAGCTCAAAGAATATGGCGTAATACACCTACTAATGATATTAACATTTGCAAAGACATCATGTAAAAACAATCCGGAATAGACAAATGGAAAATTGAAAACTCGTTCACAGATAATCCATGAGAAAAAACTGCAACCATGGTTCACCAAACAAGAACATTTAATTAAAAAAACACAAGCATTCTTAATAAACTTAAATCCAAGTTTAAATTTTACAAGCATAAAGAACCAATGATAAAAGTTCCAGATTGGAGTGGCTCCTCACTCCAATCATCAGAAGTTCAGCGTCCTAGTAAGTTTACAAGCACAGAGAAAACAAATGTGTTTTGAAATCTAAACGGTACAAGAGAACAAAAATAAAGTTGGCAAAGGATAAGGGAATGAAGTTAAACTCCCAAACAATATTGTCACTTGCTTTGAGACAACTCTTTAATAACCGCCCAATCTCCTATCCTAAACACACACTTCCTTCACTTAATCTACACATACAGACATCAGAACTCAACCAAAAACTGAAATAACCCCATAAAAAGAACAAACACAACAAAACTTATTAGCGTCAAAACACATGGCAAGCATGTAAAATCCACCCACACACCCAATCTACACAATCCTATACTATAAAAAACCGAAAAACAGAATCAAATTTGAAACGTCAAACACCCCCAACTAAACCAATCTCCACATATAAAGCAAAAACCCTCATACATGTCATCAACATGTGCCATATTAAACACACACATACAAAAAAAAAAAAAAAACATCAAAGAGCTCCAAAAGCAGCGAAAAAAGAAAAAACAATGATCCAAGCATGAAACAGCGAAAAATATACCTCATGAACTCTATCCCACCAGCGAAACTCAGCCTGGACCTTATTCCTAACAACATTATAAAGCAAAGTTGGGTAAAACAAAGCCCGAGCTCCAGCTCCAATAAAAACCCGTTTTGCATTCCACGCAATAACGCCTTCACTCTCCTTCTTATTAGCACCCACAGCACGCAATTCCTTCTCCTCCTCCCCTCTCTCCACCTCGCCTACTCTCAATTCCTCAATTATCATAATATCCCCAAATTATGACACCAAATCAATCACAATCACGTCCAAATCCCTAATAAACCCTAATTAACAATATCTCTATATACTATATACCTGAGTGAATCTATGGGTATTTACACAATAGTTGACCAAACTGAAATCTTCACACCAGTTAAAATAAAAACCCTAAGCTTTTACGGAGATTACATAGATGGAGACTGATCTTAGGAGAACCGATTGACTTCGAAATAATTGAATTGGGATTTCTAGATGAAATCACCATCGTCAGAAAAAAGAAAAAGGGGTTTTGATCGGGCGGTGAAATCGAGATGGTGAGATCGTGATCGATGAGAGATCGTGACCAATTTGATTTTGTGAAAGAATTTTTGGAAACTAAAACCCTAGATTGCCTGGATTCTACTCCTTCCTCTTTTTTCTCAACCAACTTTCACTTACAGAGAGAGAAAGTACTAGTATAGGAGTTTTAGAGATTGGGATTACGGAGGGAGGTTACATTGACGAGCGGGTGTTAAGCATGGATTTCTGAAATCTGATAAATGGATGACACGTGGTGTTGGGTGGATATGGGTTTTGAAAAAACAATTGGGTACGTGTCATGTTGGGCCCCTGGCGTGGAGATTGCCATCACTTTTTAAGACGGTCGTGAATTTATCTGTATTATATAGTTATCCTTTGACGGATAATATTTTTTATTTTCTTATGTTTTGAGATTAGTTTTAGGTTATATTTGGTATTGAGGTCTAATCTAAAAAATTTAAATTTTTTTAGTTTTAAATTAATTATTTATATTTTTAAATCATTTTAATATATTAATATAAAAAATAAATTTTTAAAAATAAAAAATATATATTATTTTAAAATATTTTAATATAAAAAATATTTTTAAAATCAATATCCACCCTAAGTTTAAACAAACACTTAATTTCTCTTGTGATCTGTTTTGACATGTGGATCTAAACTTAAACCATGATTAAGGTTGGAGCTCCGTGAGATATCTTGAAAAGCTGACTCCACATTCCTTGCATGTTAAGGTTGGTCCACTAGTAGCCAATTTCAAGACCACTATATTTTTTTATCGCAAAATATTAGGTATTTATCTTGTGTTTTGTGATGAATTGACTGAAATTTTTTAAAATGGAAAAGAAATATGTGTATTTTTTATTTGCAAGTAAAATTTTGATTATAAATTTAGAATTTAATGTATACAAGGTGTAATTTTTAAAAAATATATTAAAATGATGACATCTTCAATTAATTTGGTTAGTCCAAGCTAACTCGCGACGTAAGTCATAAACCATACTAATCTTAATAACATCATTTAATTTTTATTTAATTGTATGACAGTAAAAGTTTCTGAGAAAGAAACAAGATATTTAAAATAAAAAAAAACTAATGATGGTTTGTAAAAAAAAAAAAAACTTTCTAATATTATAAAAAAACTTGAAAAAAAGTAAAAATTGAATGGTATTTAATAAATTTCAAATATATTCTTAATTAATTTAAAAATTAATGAATTAACATATTTATAATATTTTAAATTAATTATTTAAAAAAAAGACTTAAATTTAAATTAAAGAAAAAGCAAAAACAAAAATAGGTCAAGCAAGCGAATTAAAAAGTCCGTGTATGACTATACCTAGAAGATCAGGCTTATGCCTAAGTTTTTTTTTGTTTTTTTTTATTTTTAAATTGGTTGAGATATCACGTGCACAGGCGAGTGATCTATCGCATATTAGGTTGTTGTCCGCAAAATTAAAGATTGGCCTAAAAATCTATTTTCCATCTATTTTCACCTAAAAACACCTTAAAAATCCCGTTTCCTATGGGTATTTAATAAATTTCAAATATATTCTTAATTAATTTAAAAATTAATGAATTAACATATTTATAATATTTTAAATTAATTATTTTTAAAAAAAAAGACTTAAATTTAAATTAAAGAAAAAACAAAAATAAAAATAGGTCAAGCAAGCGAATTAAAAAGTCTGTGTATGACTATACTTGGAAGATCAGGCTTATGCCTAAGGTTTTTTATTTATTTTTTTTATTTTTAAATTGGTTGAGATATCACCTGCATAGGCGAGTGATCTATCGCATATTAGGTTGTTGTTCAAATTTCAACCACCACTATGGTGTCTGCAAAATTAAAGATTGGTCTAAAAATCTATTTTCCATCTATTTTCACCTAAAAATACCTTAAAAATCATAAAAACCTCTACAAACTACCTATACCCTAAAAACACCCCAAAAATACTCAAAACAAAAAAAAATCAACTGAATCAATAAATCTAAATGGACCTTGATTATTTTTTCAGACATGTTTATAAAAAAAAACACCACAATTGAACTCCTTTTATCGAATAAAACTCTTTGACATCAAGATCAGTCTTTTTTGTTGCTAAAATACAACCAAATTGAAAAACCTTTTTCTCTCCACTACAATTCCCAAAGACTTTATCTCTTCTCTCTCAACTCATGACCTAAAAAATAAACAAAATGAAATTTGAACTCGAATGAAAATTCTAAAAACTTTGAGACTGGCCATGTATTTTCTTCATGTTTACATGGTAGTCCTCTCATTTTAATTTCATCTTTCCACTACAGTTTAAAACTTTATCTCTTGAAATTAGGCACAAAAGATTTAAATAAAAAAATATTATGGGGATGAAATTAAAGAAAAAAGATATTTTAAAAAAATAATTTATTGTTTATATGAACAGTAAAGTACCTGAGGAATAATCTCATATCTTTTAGTTGTATTGATAATGGTGATTTTGAGTTTATTAATTGTAAAAGATAATAAATTATGATTATAGAGAAATAATTAGTTAGTTGGCCTGTATCTCATCGCTAGTTGGATGAAAAAATTAATATTAAAAAATGAATATGTATATACATTTGGTCTCTTAGAAGAAAAGGCCACGCACGCATACCTGCTAAGGTATACCCACACATCTGGCCTGTTTAATTTTTTCTCACTAATCCAAGGGCAAATGATATGTCATCAGCCCCTGTTTTATATATATAAAAAATAGAAATAAGAGCAAACAATGTGTTTTCTGCTTTTCTAGATTCTGACCATTAGAGAGATGCCTGGAAATCGATTTATGATTTTCTTAACCTAAAGATCCATTTTCAACCTATTTTATGCTAAATAAATCCTTATACTCTTCAAAAACCTATCTATCCACTCAAAAAAAAACCATATTTTGATTCAAATACACAAAATTAATTGAAAAACAAACTTCAACCTCAAACTCGATCTATTTTTTTCAGCAAAATGGAAGATAAAGAACATCTTAGTGGAACTCCCCACATAGAATGAAGCTCACCGACACCAAGAACCAGTTTATTAGTTGTTCTGACCATTAGAGAGATGCCTGGAAATCGATTTATGATTTTCTTAACCTAAAGATCCATTTTCAACCTATTTTATGCTAAATAAATCCTTATACTCTTCAAAAACCTATCTATCCACTCAAAAAAAACCATATTTTGATTCAAATACACAAAATTAATTGAAAAACAAACTTCAACCTCAAACTCGATCTATTTTTTTCAGCAAAATGGAAGATAAAGAACATCTTAGTGGAACTCCCCACATAGAATGAAGCTCACCGACACCAAGAACCAGTTTATTAGTTGTTGGAATATGGACATTCAATAGCTTTCTCTCTCTCTTTCACATTTTCCCGACAACTACCTCTCCTATGCAAACTGAAGGACTAAAACAGTAAGATAAAGTTTTGTACCAAATTATAGTATTGTGAAACCTAGAGGACTTAAATAGAACCTAGCCAAAAAAAATAAAGGAAAAATGAGTAAAAGGCACTGAAAAAATAATGCCAATAAAGAAAAGCCCTCAAGTTTTGCCTGACTTTCAATTTTAGTCTCTTTCACTTCAATTTTTCAATAACAAAATCATATTTTTTATATATAAAATTGAGTATCAACTCATTCCTTATAAATCCCTATACTATCTTTACGTAAGGTTGTCACTAAGAAGAATTGGATTCTTTAAAAGTTAGTGACTCGCCTCACTAGCTTACTCAAGTAAGAACTTATAAATGTCTTTGGTGAAAGTCCTTCCAACCGACCCGTCACCTTTGTTTAGATCGCGACAACAATCAGCCCGAAGAAAGAATGGGCGAACATGGTCAGGAACCTTAACACAATTCAGCATGTGTACAATCAGCAACACCAGCGCCAGCCTTTACAGTTGTAGATGCATTCACCAACTAGTCTCACAAGACAAAGTCATCTGATGACATTGATCAAGATAAAATGACAGTGCTAAAAGTATCATTTTCGTTGGAGGTTACTTGACCACGTCATCAAGAGATCTGCATGAAATAATGTCTTGTTTAACTAACTGCACATATTTGTTTGTTTAACAACCAATTTAGCCCATCTTGACCTATACAATATATATATAATTTATTCATTTTCTTTATCACTAATACAATCACTTTTGGTCATTCATGCATCAACATACATACATACCAATTGACTTAAACAACTCACTAGTGCATCCTCAATTCTGATCACCAATTCACGTATATACAACACAACACCTTACATTTTTTTTCTCTCTAAAAGTATGCCAAGAATTACTCACATAATTAATAATTCAAATATTCTAACCCTACATAATAAACTCCACATTCCAATGTAACAAACACATACACATGTAGACAATACATTTAGTCAAATTCCCAACTTTTTGTCATTCAATATTGAACCACCCCTAAGTATATTTTTAGTGAATCATATTAAAACATCACTAATTAATCTTATAAGAAACAAACTTAGTGAAGAGAAGAAGAAAATTTGAGAAAATTTCTAAGTCTCCCTCTTCTCTCCAAGTGTCAGCCTCATTTAAAAAAGAGGTGGAGGGACTTTTTCTTTTATTTACAATTTTCCCACTTATAGGTTATCCATAGATTGTTCTGATTAATTCTCTGATCATCCGTATTTTCATGTATGTTCATCAATACTTTTCGCATACTGATTTATTAGTTTACTTTGTTTATGATTTTTAAAATTAGTTTACTAGTGATTTTCACCTCTAATCATAATAATTTTTTAAAAAAAACATTTAATCAAAGATTACATTACCTATCAATGATTTATAAATTTTAGGTAGAGGTTTTTTTTTTAAAAAAAAAGGTAAGCAACTAGAATAGAGAAAAAGAGGGTGAGGCATGAGGCTCAGGTATCCTGCCAAGATAGGGACATAGATGTCAATCTATTTCAAGCTTTGCTTGAAAACATTATGAGACTTTAGTACAATAATCTATGTTTCTTCACCATGGCAACTTCTTGTGGAGCTTAAGTATAAGCTAGGCAAAGGCTCTTAGTGCCCGTTTGGGAACGTGGTGCAAATCGTGTTTTCAAAAAATTTAATTTTTTTTTGTTTTGGATCGTTTTGATGTGCTGATCTCAAAAATAATTTTTAAAAAATAAAAAAAAATCATTTTGATGCATTTCGGCACGAAAAGCACTTTGAAAAGCAACCGCAACCACACTCTCAAGCATGCCCGAACATGTTTGATTTTATGTCTTAAAAGTGTTTTTTAAAAAAATTTAATTTTATTTATTTATTTTAAATTAATATTTTTTAGTGTTTTAAGATTATTTTAATGTGCTAAAATAAAAAAATAATATTTTAATATATTTTAAACAAAAAAACACTTTAAAAAACAAATAAAATCACATTCTCATCAATGTCCTGTAACAAATTACCTTATACTCTAAACCACGTGCCAAAAAAAACTGTTTTGGCACTTTAAAGTTTAAACCTAGACTCTCTATCTCTACACTGTGAACTTGGAAACTCTAAACATGTTGAAATTCTATTATTATATAATTTATTGTAGATAAAGAGATAAAAATACCGTGTACTTGCACATTGGATTTTCACGTCCTTTTCAAGACTAGTCTACACTAGATGCTAAGCCAGGCCCAGTTGTTGGCTTCCAGTTGTAGGCATCCTCATGTTTTCTTAACAACTATGCTCAGCCTTGTAAGATAACAAGAATAATTTGCGCTGCAGTCAACAACACAACCGCCCCTCCTTTCCAAGCCAAGAACTTGAAAGGAATTTGGGTGGCAACAGACTCCATACTTTTGTACGTATTGCGTAGCTCTATTTGACATACAGCACTCGTGACGTGGCCCAAGTATACATCCTTGTCTGCCTATCCTTACATGTCTGACAATGCAAGGTGACATCAACCGAAACTTGAATTATTTTTTTTCAGTAAATTTAAAGCTATTTTAAAAATTGAATATTTAATTTAAGAAATAAATTACAGGGTTAGAAAAAAGTTTGGAAGGTGAAGAGATTACAGGCTTTAATTATAAAAAAGAATGTTTTATTTATTATTAATAAATATTTTTTCATTAAAAAGATAGATAGATGCACGTGATTTTGATTTTTTTTCTGTAATTCTTTCTTCTTTCAAACCATATTTAATTTTATATTATGTCAAACTCCTTTAATTTTTTACCAAAAACTAGAGTTTGTATAAAAATAGAGCACTTAATCTTGTTTTGTAGACTTTTTATAAGAATAGAAAACTTATTATTGTATAAAAATAGACTTTGATTTATTTTTTAAATTCAAAATTTCAAATTTTAAAATAATTTTTAAATTTACTTATTTTTTCTTTTTTTTATTAACGTGGGTGTTCGGTCCAGCATGCGCGTACCTCGATTAATCCCACATGACCTGTAGTTAACGATTATGTAAACCTCCAATAATTTTAAAACTTATAAGACTCGAACTAGTAATTTCTAAATAATAAATTTAAACTTAACCAATTTTACCTATTTTTTCTTAAGAGAATCGGAAATAACACGTAAATTGTGCTATTTTCCTAAATAACTTTTTAACGGCGTTATTTCCCATCTATAGTTTCTCCTACCGATGCTACTTTGCAAAACAAAACTCAAACTTTTCCTTTATATCATAATGCTACGAATTTCAGACTTAAAAAGGTACAGTGAATGCTGAAAACATAACCCAAATATTTTTCCAGATTAGCAACACATGCAGGGCGAAGTAATATCTCTCCGGTAGCCATAAGTGCCATTAGTGTAGAATAAATTTTCTTCAGGTCAGGCAGGAAAAGATACATGTCAATTTACACCTTGAGCAATAAAACTAGAGCGCAGCATGTTCGGCCACCAAGAGTAGTCTCCCCACATCTAGTACAGATATTTGCAAGGCAACGTTGTTTTAACTGATCATAACTCCTCTCTTACATCCTTGTGAAACGCAGGTTAAAATATATACTTTCTTGCTGGGAGAATTGCTTTTATAGATCCTCTCATAGGAGAGTGCCAAAACGTGATCAGATTTTTCATATCACCAATCAAACTCAATAATGTGATCAAGATATGAAATGAAAGGTGGAAGAAAGCGATTTTCAAAGTGCACTAGCACCAAACAAAAGCTGACAGAAGTTTAGGAGCATAATTGAAGCGCTTATCACATCAGCACTAGCGTGCAGAATGAAAATCCATTCAAGCCATTGCAAATGGAGGATGACTACTGAAAGCAAAATGGCAAAGGACACTGTCCTGTATTATCTTCCACTGATGTTCTTCACTCTCGTAGTCAACTTGAACATAAAAATTTTAGTAATTTACAAAAGAATTGAATGAACAGATTCAAGACATGAACTGGGAAAGGCTTATTGGAAATTGAAGCATGCCTTTTAACTCAAACATCCTCAAAAAATCTCCAAGAACAAACTACAGAAACACACAACTCTCACATTATCAACTCGATTGCGTATTCATGGGAGTAAAAAGGCTCGAGTAAAATCTGGCATATTGTTGTCAGATAGAAACATCACTTCGATCGTGAGCACTCAAAAAGACAACAAGAAGTGGCAGTCAGCGTTCCCTACATCTTATATTGTGAGGATTCTTAAGGTTCCATTAATGCAAAACCACAAAAACAGGGGGCCCTGGGTGTTGAGATGATTATGATGAATTTCAGAAGGATCCATCAATGAAAAACTAACAAAGTAGGGCCTGTAGAATTGCATATCCCAAAAAGATGCTCAACTCTAAGAAGATATTCTCGATTCTTAAATTGATAATCACATGCACCATAGACCAAGCCACAAAAATCAAGCTTACAGATCCATCATGTTGAATTGTTAAAACCCACAGAATGAACAAGGTCTAGCTTTGTTTCATGTGTTGCACAAATTTAACAGATCCATCATGTTGAAAAATGATGTTTTCGATTTAGGGGCTAAAGAATTTTATTGTTCAAATTGAATATTGAATCTTATTTGAATGAAGAACTTTGAGCTTCCAGCACAGCTACTCAATTTACCAGAATGCTCTTGTCACTTTCATCATAGTTTATGATCAACTAAAAGCTGACAATGATTTGCAAGTGGTGCCATGGTTTGTATTAAATAAATGTATATAATCTTTATTTTTACATTACATTACAATCTGAACGCATTGATTAATGTAAATTGAGTGCAAACATTCATGAGCACCTACTACACAATAACAGCCTCGATGTCTTCATCAAGCAACTAGGAGAGAAAAGGCCACCGCAACCACATTCTTTGGCCAGGAACTTTGACGTTGCTAGGAAAAAAAAACTAAAAAAAAAAACCCAGAAAAGGGGTGTCATGCAATTCATAATATTTTATTAGGCCATAAGAAAAGCTAGGATGTGCCGAGCAAGCAACATTTGGTCAATTGCCTCGCAAAGCTAATTCTCAAGAAGTTACTACCAGCATTAAGGATATGTGTTTAAGCCAATAAAGGTCAGAGTTTAGAAATTTTATCAGTCATTAGTACTCAGATTGAGGAGGGACCAAATGTGATAACTGATCATAAACCATCAAATTCAGTGCCTCCTCCCTTGAGAGGAGGGAGTCAAGAGTGGAATAATCAAAATTGAAACTCAAATATCTGATTTAATTATTTTTTTTTTTTGTGATTGAGTTTAATCTAGAAGGATCTGGAAGCACTGATGTTTTCTTACTAATCTACTTTGCAGCATGTTCTTAGTGGGCACTAAAAAGCAATGGTACGCCTAGCTCCAGGGGAAGAACTAATGCATTGCAGCCTCAAATGCAAATAAGTGGACATGACAATTGAATTAGATAAAAGAAAAGGAAACCTAGGAGGGTGACCATATAAGTTTTCAATCTTGGAGACGGAGGCATTCCTGCTGGAAGAACTCTGCAAACAAAAGCCAGTGGCTGTCTCGCAGAACTCCATTTTCAGAACCTGGTTTAGCTAGCGTTAATCTCTAAGAATACAAAATTTACCAAGACAAGATAAGGTGTGATGAATGTTTCCTCTCAATAAGCTCTCATTTCATGCATTTTCCTTCTGATCAACCAGAACCTTGCCGTGTAATGATAATCCTGCTATAAAATAAGAAACAATGTGTATGAGGTGAATTGTCCATAAAATATCTAGTAAGTATATTTGTGCACTTAAGAAATAAGAGAAAGAAACATGAAATGGCTCTCAAATAAATAAATAAATAAAATAGAGCTACAATCTCCTCTTTATTGCATCCTCTGCAGTTCGACGGCGAACACTATTTAAAAAAATCTGAATTATTCAAATCAATAATAATAATAATAATAATTTTATAATTATTTCGAGAAATAGTAATTCAAGTAATCACCCGATCCTGGTGGTTCTAAAAGATAATTCAAACTATCCTAATTAACCTAAATTGATGTTTTTTTTTCTATTCTTACTTGTTCATTTTTAAAATTAATGGACTTATAATTTTTCTTTGACCTAATTTTATATAGTTAATTATTTGTTTTAGTATAAAAACATTAATGGGGTAGTGAGTGAAAAACTCAAGTGACGCCAATTACTAGTAAAGCACATTCAGATAAAAAGAAATCAGGTTAAAGGGAAAAAATTGAATAATTCAAGTAATATTTATTTAAAATAACAATTTTTCATCTAAATTATCCATATGCCCATTCGTCTAAATCAACTCATTGCAGCAAGCATGATACTTGTGTGATCCTCCGATCTTTGATCCTCGGTTTTTTTTTTTAATCTCCGAAAAACAAACTTAGAACCTAACTAGTTGAAATACACCATTTAGAGTTTGATCATCAGTTCTATTGAAGCATTACATGCGAGTTTTATTTTAGTCAAATTTCTTTTTAGTAAATAAAAATTACACTCCTTTAATCTAAAATTTATTAGTTGATATTTTAATTTCTTAACTCAATAGGATAATCAAGAAAGTTTGCTTCTTCGTTTAACTTCTTAAGTTCAAATTTTAAAATTAATGTTGAGATGAATTTATCAATTTAAATACGTTTATCAAAATAAAAGATACATTCTCAAGATCATTCAAAAAAAAAATTACTCTCAATTAATACATCCTAATTCAAAAATATCATTTATCATTAATGAAAAAAGAGAGAGGATAGTTTGGTTTCTCATATTTAGTTTTCAAGTCTAGTTATGACAATATTTATCCAATATCTAGTTATTGTCGTATTTTAATTTAATAATTATAAAAAAATAGTATATAAGCATATATTATTATATATGTAAAAGTAGATAAATTTTATCCTAATAATATATATAACTAAGCTATATTCACATAATATAGTTTTGTATGATCTGTCACAACCACATAGGCTTACCAGCTAGTTTATATTGGAACTATTAGAGGATGAATAGTTTTGGATTGAAGGGATAAATTAAAAAGAAAAATAATTTCACAAAATATATAATTAAAGAGGAAATCATCAAAAGAATGAGGATTAATTTATTTTTTTAAATCAACAAATTAAAAATCTTGATTAAATGATAAAATTGAAAACAATTGAAAGTTTATAAAATAGGCAAGAAAAAATGAAGAAAAAAAAAGAATCATGACCAAATTTGAAAAATTAAAAAATTAAATTGAAGGATGCAATTGAAAATAAATAAAAAACTTACAAAATGATCAAGGATAAAAAATCAAAAGAATGAAGACCAATACTCAAATATACCCTTCCAAGGGGACTGCCCTAAAATTTTAAATGACATACATAAATTGAGGGATCAGAGAGAGTAGAGAAAAAAAACACAAAAGAAAACAGTCTCGGCAACAATCCTTTCTGCAAAACATTACACACGTTACTTGTGGAGAAAGAGGACGTCGTGGAAATCCAATGACACGACAAAAGAAAAATTTTAACTACTAGAGGATGGAGTACGCACCGCTGAAGCGTCGGGAAATCCTCCCACACACCTGACAGTTTTTTAAAAATATATTTTAGTTATTGTAAAAGACTAATTTACTCCTCAACCAATCTTGGTATAACAAAAAAAACCACTTGAAAAATAAAAAAATACCCCTAAAGAAAGCTTAAATTAGTTTTGAAACAATGATTATTTTAGTAAATCTATTGTGATAAAACATTGAAAATCTAAAAAAAAAAACCTCGTTTTGATACTAATTATCTTATGTTTTGCTTTTAAGAGTGCTGAATTACTGTTTAACGAAAAAGACCTTTAAACCCCAGACAAAATGAAAGTGAGAAATGAATCACATGTAAATACCATTTTACCCCTAGTTTAATTCTCTTGGATGATTTGATAAAGGTGCAAAACCGTAAATCCACTATTGCTATCAACACCGAACTCTTTTTCTGGTAAATTAGTTCGAGAGTGTTGAAGAGAATTAATCACAAGACGCATATTCCTAATTCTCCTATACAAAAAAGCTAAGAATATATGTGTTTCTTAACTAAAACTAGTCAATCAATTAAGAGCCAAATCACTCCTTCGAAATTTTCTTTTGTGCATGCAAATAATTAAATACTTATTCGCCAATGTGAAATAAGCAACAGCATGCATGGAATCTGATCCGTTACCTGTAAATCTTTCCAAGGAACATAACTTTCGGCCACAAAATTGAGAAAAGAAGCTAGGTGGGGACCTCCATCTATGTCCTTCCTCTCCTTTTTGTTTCCATGCTCCTTAAGCCATTCGTTAATTAACGTATAAAATTAATTAGATTATTAAAAAGACCTTCACATGCATGTATATGTCTGTCTGGTGATCAGCAAAAGCATGTTATTTCCAGAAAGATTTTGAGGTGTGACTCATGAACAATTGCGTGGCAATGGCATGGATAAGACAGCAATGTTTCGCTAGATTTATGCAAATCCTTGGTGAAAGAAATAAGAATATCCTGGGAACCCTGTGCTATGATCACAACCATTGATATATTCCCACGTCATTCCAAATATTTGCATATTTCTCTTACAGATCAAAACTCGGCCATTAAAGTAAACGTACACCAGCTTTTGATCATTTGCCAGAGGTAAAAGGGGCTACTAGTGATCAGTTTATTCTTGTTTGAGGAGAAACAGAAGATCTTGCTATTAGCTTAAGATGGATATGTGCCTTTTAGAGTTTGTTCTCTCATTTGGAGAGATTCTCAATTAGTTTTGGTTGGGAAAAAAGATTTACCCGTTTCTAAGATAAATAATCAAGGGACAGAACATTATATAGGATTATTTCTCTGTACAGTCCTAGTTGAGACAGATTACGCAATAAATTATTATGCATGGTGAGTCAAAACTGTTGCATCGTCAAATAGCAAATACCTTGTGTCACGGAGCAAGGCATAAGAAAGTTAGAAAAGGTCGTGTGTGTGTGTGTGTGTGTGTGTGTCTATATATATAAAAAAACAGCGAGATTTCAAGTCAATCCATAAATTGATGGAATATTGGACGTCTGTTCCATTATTTCAACTGTGTGCTAAAGGCAGTTGATGATGCAGAGATGACTAGTTTCTTCTTCTTTCTTCCGTTCTTTTTCATTTTTCAAATCGATGGAAAGAACGTTGTTATTAAATTGAGCATGTTCGAATGACTGCGTGGGTCTTAAGAGCATCTAACATCATCTTCAGGCTGAAGATGGCGAGGGTGAGGATGAGGGTGATAAGAAAAGTATTCCATCCAAAGTTGCAGACAGCTTTTCTTTTTCTTCATTTTTTACGAAGTATTTTATGCCCCTCCTCAAAAAAGCTAGCGTACGCAGCCCAAAAGAAGAATCCAAACGACATTATCCACGCAACCTATTTGCCCCTACATTACCCGTATTCCCATTCCGCTTGATATCCCTACTGAAGATTCTATACCATTGATGGCATATGAGGTTTCTGCAATTTGCCATTGCAAATCTCCCTGATAATATATTCTGGGTCTTTTCTCTGCTATAATTAGCTGTTCATTCCTGTCGTTTAAAATAAGGTCCAAGAACCCAAAAAGAAAAACCTATATTACAGATGCCTTACCTCTTCAATTAAAAAGTAGGGGTTGCCAAAATATTTTGAAGATCTTTATATGTATGCAATAATCTAGAATCATTTGATATCATTTCCGATTTTTGTTTTTATTTTTAAACTTTTTAAAACAAAAATACAAAATCAGTTTGTTATTGTTTTTTTTTTTCAAAACATAAAAAAATCCAATTGATTGCCAAAAAAAAATTTTAAACCAAACAAAATAATCATTCAAGAATTTCAAATTAGTTGATAGATCTACCTTTTCTTATACCCATATGATCGTGGGATTAACAGGTTAACTTAATTTGTCTCGAGTTTTTTTTTTGTTATTTTTTTTAAATAAAAGCATAATAATCAATTTTCAATCAATCAAATACTAAAGGATGAAACTGAAATTAAAAAAAAAAATATTTTTTAAATCAAATGTTGAAGGATCAGATATAACGAAGAAACAATTAAATGAGAACACAATAACCTTACAGAAAAAATTAAAAAAAAAAAGCTCAATTTCTAGTAAACAAAGTATTGAAAGATAAAATTAAAAAAAAAATATAATCCAAAAGAGATCGTAAAAACCGACTCAAGTCCACCCAGGTTAGCATTCGTTACCAGAGGAAGTAGTTCCCATGAAATTCTAGAGGCTATCAAATAATATTAATCAATGGATATTTCACCATATCAAGAAACATTATTTAATGCTACACTACACTGACTTGCAAGGGTTTTGACATTTGTAGACATCCAAATCCAATAAAATGTACTGCTAACATTCAAAGGTATAATAATGTCCTCCAAAAAGATCGAGTATATGTATTCTTGGATGGTATTAATGATAAGCTGGACAACATTCATAGTGATGTGCTATAGTTACACATGTTTCCCATTGTAGAGCAAGCCTATGCTCATGTCTATAGAGGAGCCCTTTCACCAAATGGTGATGAACTCAGGCGACCATGAACTACTAGCTCTTCTAGAAGTGGTGTTTTCTTTGAAAGGCCTGAAGTTTAAGACCTTCAGATCAACCCTCAAACATAATTGAATATTTGGCTGTAAAACCTGATCATCGTCTAATGAACAAAAGTGCACACGTTTGAAAATTGCTTCCAACCGTATGAATATTTTGATTAGTGGCATGAACTCTTAGTTAAAAAAAAAAAGAACATTTAAAAGCAAGACACTATTAATATCATTTACTAGTATTGTAAATGGTAGTAAAGTGGTCTCACCTGTCACATGAGATTTGAGTTGGATATGTGATGTTATTACCTGCCTCTCTTTAATTATACAACTTTACTTGTTCCTTCATTGACTCACAAGTTACTATATGTGAGCCAAATTACTACAAACCTTAATTGGATGGTACTCTCACCAAGCAGATAATTGGACATGGTACTAAGAAAGGGATATACTTCATGGAAGATTTCAATGTTGGGAGAGCGCACCATGTGTCTTGTTTATTGAGTTCCAAAACTCGATAGTTTTAGTTATGGCATCGTCATTGAAGACATCCATCATTTGGGTGTCTAAAGCATATGTTACCTTATTTATTTTCCATTATAGAAACTTATAAGTTATATTGTGATACTTTTATTTTAGCCAAGAATTATAGGGTCACTTATCCGTTAAGCATGAATAAAAATGATACTTCTTTTGCCTTAATTCATTCCGATGTTTGAGGACCATCTCTTGTTTTAATTTCCTCTAGCGTATGTTGGTTTATGACATTTGTCTATGATTGCATACGCATAACTTGGTTATATTTGTTAAAATATAAGGATGAAGAATTTAAGGTTTTTTAATCTTTCATGTTATGATTCAAACTTTGATTTTCTGCTCATATTCGAATTCTTCATTCTAACAATGGTAGAGAATATGTAAATCATCACTTTTAGCTCAACGACGTTATCCATGATACTCCATATCCCTAAACACCACAACAAAATAGGGTAGTTGAAAGGAAAAATAAACATATTCTTGAAACTTCTTGAGCCCTCCTCCTCGTTGCACGTGTTCTCACAAGACATTAGCCTAATACAGTTACAACTACTTTTCATCTGATCAATCGCCTTCCATCCAAAGTTTAAATTTCCAAACCCCATTATAATCCCTATCAACCTTGATCTCTCTACTTACTACTCTCAAACTCTCACCCTGTATTTTTTGATGTGCGGTGTATGTACACTTTTCCAAGAACCAACATACAAAACTTGACCCCTGTGCTGTTTAATGCCTCTTATTGGGCTATGTTGTGCATAAAAAAGGCTATCATTACTATGATCCTACCTCTTAGGGTACATATATGACCATGAATGTCACTTTTCTAGAGTCTACCTTTTTCTACACTTCCTCATCATCCAATTCTCTTCAGAGGGGATACTAGATGAAGAGTTGAAGTGGCTAACCTTTGAATGGTTTGAAAATCAGATTGACACGCCATCAGAAGAGGAGCCATAAGGGGAAGAACTTATAGAAACTAAACTTACATCATTAGAAGAAGAGTTAGAACCCCTTCTGGCATCTCTTAGTACTTGCAGGCCCGACTCCTAAGAATATTCTTGATATAATTAATATTGGCACACCTTCAATTATCAATACTATGAATACTTCTACTGGGTATACCTTTTATGCATAAACAAGGCAAACCACCAAATAGATATTCTTCAAACATTTAAGAAAGAAGGTCGAGGTATCCAATTGCTAACTATGTTTCCATCAAAAAATTACCTTAGCCTCTCAAGACTTTTTCACATGAGCTCTTTGCATGTCATATTTCTATTAGAGTTCAGGAAGCATTAATGGAACACAAATGGACGAAAGCATTAGAAGAAGAAATAAGGGCACTAGTAAAGAATTAAACATGGACCTTAGTTCCACTACCCCAAAGAAAGAAGACAGTTGGGTCCAAGTGGGTCTTATTAGTTAAACATAAGGTTGATGGATCTATAGAACAATACAAGGCAATGCTAGTTGCAAAAGGATACACCCAAACCTATAGTGTAGATTACCGAGAAACTTTTTCACTAATGGCTAAATTAAATGTAGTCAGGGTTCTTTTATCTCTTGTAACCAACCTTGATTAGCCATTACATCAACTGGATGTAAAGAATGTTTTTCTTCATGGTAACCTTGAATAGGAAGTCTACATGAACACTCCTTTAGGCTACACATCTTAAAAACTAAAGTTGTGTGCAAGTTACAGCCCGTACTATATGGTTTGTAACAATCACCTCGAGCATGGTTTGGGTGATTCAATCAAGCAATGAAGAAGTATGGCTTTTGCCAAAGTAATTCAGATTATACAATATTTTTTTAAGTATCAAAAGGGTAAAGTTACAACTTTAATTGTATATGTAGATGACATGATCATTACAAGGGATAATACAAGGGAAATTGCTAAATTCCAAAAACAATTAGCAACCGAATTTAAGATGGAAAATCTATGAGAACTTAAATATTTCTTGGGAATGGAGGTTGCTAGATCAAAGTAAGGTATATTTCTATCTCAGCAAAAATATATATTAGACTTACTATGTGATGTTGGAATGCTAGATTGCAAGCCAGCAAACACTTCAATCATTCAAAATCATAAGCTCACGGAGTATCCAAGCCAAATACCAACAGACAAAGGAAGATACTGGAGATTAGTTGGGAAACTTATTTACCTTTCACATACTCGTCATGATATTGCATACACAGTGAGTGTAGGAAGTCAATTTATGCACCAACCTAGTAAGGACCACATAAAGACAATGATTTGGATTTTGCAATACTAAAAATCCTCTTTGGAAAAAAGATTTATGTTTGTAAAGAATAATCATCTTCAAGTTAACCAAACATAGATTGGACAGGGAATACCACATATAAAAGATCCACCTCAGGCTACTTCATGTTTATCGGGGGGGATCTTGTTACGTGGAAAAGTAAGAAGCAAAAGGTAGCGGCACTATCGAGTGCTGAAGCATAGTTCCAAGGAATGGATAAAGGATTTCATGAACTTATATGGCTAATAAGACTTCTAACATAAATTGGCTTTGCACCTACCTCCAAGATGGACATGTTCTGTGATAACAAGGTAGCCATTGCTATTGCTCACAATCCTATCTGGCATAATCGCACTAAACACGTGGAGATTGATAGACACTTCATTAAATAAAATTTCAAAACTAAAAGTAGTTAGTTTCCATTCGTGAGGTTCGAAAACCAACTGGCAAATATTCTTACAACAGCCATATTAAGTAACAATTTCTACAACTCACTACACAAGTTGCACATTAGAAATTTGGTGTTGGCATAAGTTGTAAATTTAGAATCATTCAGAGATATTGTATGAACACATAGGGATTCTACTAACAATCAAAAATATTTTAGAAACAAATTAATTTCAACATTATTCTATTCTTAGATTTTGTATATAGCATCATATATATATATGACATCACTGTGAAAAAAAAAAAAAGAGGAAAAGTTATCATTGAGGAGATTTCTTATATAGAATTACTTAGATTCAATGACTTCAAAAGAAACTATAACTGATAGCATTCTTCAATGATCGATCCACTTTGACTTCGTTAATGTGCCTAACTCTGTAGAACACCTGGCCGCAGACACGAAATATTCCCTTCGTCTTTCCATAATAAGATTGTTTCTAGTCCCTACTCGAGACCTCCAAGTCTTAGGTGTTCAGCCCACATTAGTCTTAAGGTTATTCACCATTTCAACTCAATCCTGGAGGGATCAGCTACTTTCCCCAGAAAAGCAAAGGATAAAAATGGGAAAAGGAAAGCATCAGACGCACACTGATGAGTCAACAAAATGCTAAAGCCTGGAAATAAAAATAAGGTTTCAGATCGAGAATAAAGCAACAGTCATCGCCTAATTGCTATATCATTTGCAAAGAAGCATTAAAAGCAATCCAGTCTAAAAGCTTGAAATTTGCTCACTCCTCCCCAAAACATTCCTCCACTGTCCCTCTCTACCTCTTGCTTCTTCTTCGATCTTCCCTTTGTTCTTCACTTTTTCTTCACCCCGAAGTCTTCCCTTCTACTTCTTATTCTTCTTCTTCTCTTTGAATTAACACCAGCAAACAATCACCAGAAGATCTTCTCTTGCTCCTTCCTTTCTCTTCTTCAATGGCAGATGCAACATACTGCACCAAATACCAACAGCAAAAACAAGCAAATCCAACCAAGTACTATACTCATTTCCTCTACAAAGCTCTCATAGTCACAGTCTTTTTAATTATACTCCCACTTTTTCCTTCACAAGCCCCTGAATTCATCAACCAAACTCTAAACACTAGAGGTTGGGAGTTTCTCCACCTTGTCTTCGTTGGTATAGCTGTCTCTTATGGCCTGTTTAGCAAGCGAAATGATGAAACAGAAAAGGAAAATAACAACAGCAGCAACCAGTCAAAATTTGATAATGCTCAATCATACGTGTCTAGATTCCTTCAGGTTTCATCCGTTTTCGATGATGATGTTGATAGCTCACCTAAGTCCGGAGAGACCAAGGTCCAAACGTGGAGTAACCAATATTATAGGAATGATCCTGTGGTAGTTGTAGCGGAGCAGAACTCCGTTCTTGATAAAGAACAGAGAGCTACCAGCTCAAGAATTGGTGAAAAACCACTCTTGTTGCCTGTTAGGAGCTTAAAATCACGAGTCATAGCCGCAGATGTTGATGAAACTGGTAAAGAATCTACTGGTAGATCTGCTTCTATTAGTAGGTCTAATTCTACAGGTTCTAAAACATTTTCAAGCAATTCGAGTAAACAGAAGGGTGGAGAGTTTGGAGGGTGGGATTGTCTGGAATTGGAAGAGAAGCTGAAGGGGAATGTTGTGCTTCCTTCGCCAATTCCATGGAGATCAAGATCAGGAAGAATGGAAATGAGAGAAGAAGCAGATATTCCTCCTTATAATCTGCCTCCTTCCTCGGAGGAATTTGAATACAACAGGTCTTTTAATTCCCAAGTTCCTCGATCAGCACGAACCGGTTCTGCAACTTCTTCACCGAAACTGTCCCCTTCACCTTCATTTTCTTCACCAAAAAAGTTTTCTACTTCACCGTCTTTCTCATCCGAGGAGCAAGGCAAAAGTGCTGAGGATTTTGTGAGGAAGAAGAGCATTTATAGGTCTCCTCCTCCTCCACCACCACCACCACCCCCACCCCCGCCACCATCAATGAATCGAAAATCATCATCAATGAAACCAAGTTTTAGTGCTATTCATGATGAGGCTTTTCTTGAAAGAGAACTGAAGCGAAGTTTCACAACTGAACCTAAAGATTTGAACAGGGGTGGCAACTTAACAATGCCAAAGTCAGTTAAGACATTTAGAAGCAACGATTTGCTTGGTGAGGCGAGGAAGGAGAAAGAATTTGATGACAGAATCAACAGCAATGCAGAAAAAAGATTGAAGCAAGTTGAAGCAAGTGCAATGGAGAGAATAGGGAGAAAGACAGTGGGATTTGATCAATCCTCATTTAAGACTGATAGGCAGAACCGTGAAAGAGTGACTTTTACGCCTCAGTCAACTTTCATGGAGTTCCCAGAGGAAGAGGAAGAAGAATATGTGGAGAAATTGGCCATGGAATCTGACGAGGAATCAGGGACTGAGGAGGAGGGGGGGGATGAGGATGAGGATGAGGACATAGCAGGAAATTCTTTTGCTTCAGGCATAGCGGCAAGGCCAAAAAAAGAAGCAGCGGCTGCTAGCAGTGCAAGTGATGGAGGACCTGATGTTGACAAGAAGGCTGATGAGTTCATAGCCAAATTCAGAGAGCAGATCAGGCTCCAAAGGATAGAGTCTATCAAGAAATCAAGTGCACAGATAAGAAGAAAACCTTCAAGGTAATCTTCGAAGATCATTCGGTCTATTAGAGAGTTAACAGGATGGATTTGGATTCGATGTTTAAACTTTTCTTTTTCTTACTCACATCATGAATATAATTTTACTTGGTATCAAGGATCTTAGAACTCATGGTATACAGAGATTGCTTAGTTTACTATTATGTAAACTGCAATTGAATTGGAGAATTAATGTATCTTCTTCCTCTTTGTTCTTCAGACTTGTTGGTTACAATACTTTTTGAATCGTTGTTGCTAAATAACCATGGACTTTTTCATTCATTCGATTCTTCCTTTCCAGCATACTGGTGGAAAGCAATGTTTTCTGAATGGTTTCGGATTTATATTTTTCATAAATTGGAGTCTATTTCCTCGTTCGAAATCAGTGTCGGGAAAATGGGTGTCAGTTTATCGATACCTTGAGTGCTGCAAATGAATGTAGTAATGGAAAATGAAGGTCTGATTCCTTACTTGAAATATTGAAGCAGCACACTGGCTAATTGAATCATATAGACCCTTAAACAGCACACTAGCTGATTGGAATAAAAGTTGTGAATTGCGACTTCCATTTATATGCAAAGCAGGTGTTTCATCTCATTCCAATTTAACAATTTTGACAAGTTACTGAAAATGCTAATCAGTAAATGAAGTCATTCTGGATTCAAATTTACAATTGCTGATTCCAACATAGTTGATTGATAGACTCTGCAATCTACACGTTGCCTTGAGTTCCTATCCTTGTAGAAGCAAACTACAAAATTCCATCCTTGCTATTGCTTATGAACAATCATTGCAAATCTTTCGTATTTCTCCTTGTAATTGCTTCATTTTTTAGCTCAGATAAATCTTTTTTTACAACGGACACTGCGCTTACCCAAGGCTGAGGATGGTAATAGCGGAGTCTTTGCTGTTGCTTGGAATTGCTATCCTGTCCAGATCAGTTTGGTCCAATAATATTCTGCGATGATCGATTTTCTTGTGTCCCAAATGCCAAGACTACAAAGTTCTTTTGCAGATTGCAGCGTAAACTGCATTCCGCCCAGAAGCGAAAGATGTAATCTGAACCAGTTTTGAAACTGTGGGGAAAAACCAGTTTGTCAGTTAGCATGCCAATAGACTTTTGCTGCCCACAAGTCTTCACGTTTAATCATGATCACGTCCGAGATACAACAGATTCGATGGAGCAGGGATACTTCTGCAACATAGCCTAATTATTCAGAAAATGTGTTGATGATGTAGAGAAATACTTCATACATGAATGGACTTTTTAGGCTGCCTTTTGGGCTGGTTTGAATGTGAGGTTTCTGCAAAACAAGATGCTTAAGTTAGTAAATATATGAAGAGAAAATAATGTATAGTAAGA
Source organism: Populus trichocarpa (assembly GCF_000002775.5). Lineage (NCBI taxonomy): Eukaryota > Viridiplantae > Streptophyta > Magnoliopsida > Malpighiales > Salicaceae > Populus > Populus trichocarpa. The sequence goes on along the minus strand of NC_037287.2, from coordinate 10,706,468 downwards.
GAAAACATGATGAAGTTGTAGAGAATGTTTTTGTGTGTGAACCTTGTTGAATGGTGGCTAATTTCCTTCCTTACCTGGTGACCACGGGCGGAGGGGCAACAAAGGTTTAGGTAGGTTGTAGCATGGGTAAAAAATTAGATCCTGAAAAAACCTAATAACCCACCTTATAAGTATATCCTTTTTTATTTACCTCCTCCCAAAGCAAGGATCTGTATCTGTAAATAGCCATGTCTGCATTAAGGTTAGTAGCCTGATCCTTTCTCATTAGGCTTCTTAGCCTTCGGTGTCCCCTTTCTCTTCTTAGCTGTCTGTTCTTAGCTGTCTGAATAAATCTCTTAGGATTTCTCTATTCCGAAGGAAAGAACCCATCCTATACCTTAATTTATGTGTATTTGCTTCATAAAAAAACACTAAAAAAAAAAATTTTAAAAAAAAATTAAATTAATTTAAAAAAAAAAAACAAAGTAGAAACTAACTCTCGTGCCTAAGTCGGAACATTCAAATTTAAAAAGTTAGCGACCCTAGAAAGTTTACAAGGGTTGAAATGGAGCACTGTTGAATCTACGGGGACTAAACATTGCTTACTCTTTGCCCCCATCTCGTTGCAGCAAATAAATACTCAATCCAATCCAAGATTTCGAAGACCTAAAGGTGTAAATAATATAGCGAATCTCAACAAACAGATTGATATTCTGTGAATAAATATGCCCATCCATTGTTTGGTATGCCGACTTGGGTGCTTTCCAAAATAAATATAGTTTGATAAAGTAACAATTTAATGACGATTGTTTACAACATGGCAAAAGGACATCAACACATTACTAGACAAGAACTTCATGATTTACCACATCTTTTGCCACCTGCTTAACTCCCATCGGTATGGAGTATGGTTTCTTAGCTCATCCTTCGATTCATAATGAGAAAATTTCCATGTATCATTAGCGAAGTGATGGAAAACAGTCCTTGCTGGTGACCAAGGTAGGGTATTTATAGATCCTAATCACGTTTCTTTATCTCATAGAGTGTGAAGAATAGAGTTGTAGTTGCAGGTTCTTATATGGAGAATGGAGTCGGCTTCATTGATGGAGATTGTGGTGCTTGCTATGATTGGTAAAGAAGTTAGCAATTGCCACTTAGACAACCACTGGAGTAGAAATATGGTGCCTACTCTGCATAGAAAAATATGGCTCAAAATTTGTGTGTCACACAGTCCTATAAACTGAAAAACACACAGAGGTGTGAGCTGGGGTAAGGATAACCTGGCTTTGCAACGAAGAAAAGGAAGAAGCAGGAAGAGAGGAGAGAGAGAGAGAGAGATAGGAACTCCAGTCATTTTGACACCCAATCCTTCCTTTAGCATAGATTAATTATTTCATTGCAAATATCAATTTTCTTTAGATGCCCGACTATCGAGATTAGTTTCTTTAACTATTCTCTCGGCACTAATCTAAAAACCATGTCAAAACTTCCCCTGCATTCTGTCTCACCACTAGGTCACCACCACAAATAATGCATAAACGAGCTGGAAGTCTGAAACCAATCTGTCAGTGTCGCCATTAGAATCGGTAGTTTTAGTTTTGAATAAGTGGTCCTGTGTTTTGATCAATGATTTGCACGTAATTGAGTTGTAGACAGTTACGTCAGCTGCAGTCTGTTGTTAGACATTTCCTGTTCTCTGTTAACAGAGAAGGGAATTCATTGAAGAACAATCAAAGTTCATCTTAGTGTTACAACTAAGAATTCTCTCTTTAACACAATCTTTAGGCTCGATCTCGTTCTTCTTTGTGCCGGAGCAAAGCCTCGCGGATTATACAAGTAAGAAATTAAGGTGGCCTGATCATTTCTTTATACTGGTGGCGGGCTGCCGGGCTTCCTTGCCGTCCAAAAGAACTTCTCCTCGTCAGGTCTGAAAAAACAATTAAGCCTTTCGATGTTAAGACCCATGTAAAACCAATTTGTGTTTTGGCAGATGCTCTCGCCCATTAGCAGCCACGGCATCTTGCATTTTCTGCCCCTCTGTGGATCATTAGCAACGAGTGACAGGGGAATCATGACAACACCCACATAATAAATCCACCAGCTACATTCACGAATATTTTGTACCAATAATTCGTATGGTAGATATTGGCCGGACATATATGCTGTTATTTCTACATAATTCTTACAGTGTTATATCTATGTGTGTGCGTGTGTGTGACCGTGTATCTTCTCTATATCGTTGCTATTTGTCTAGTCAATTCCCACAATAATTATAATAAATTAGTGCAAATTTATAACTAATTGTTATTTTTAATATTTATTTTATTACAATATATTAATTCTAAATTTTAAATGTCGGTATTTGACATTGCCGATGAGAATTGACAACAAAATCTGATTTTGATTTTTTAGCACGAATATTCTATCGGTATTTAACACTACCGATGAGAATACAAACAGAGATAAAATCTCCAGTAATATATTTTTCAGCAACGGGTTTTTATAGATAATTAAAATACTAACAAAATATTTGTTTAAACACCGATGAAATATTCCGTCAGCATTTTCTAGTTTTCTTACAGTGATAAAATTAATATTCTATAATTAAATTATCACAAATATAAAATATTATGATGTTTTGATTTTTATGAAAAATAGTTGTAATCTTAATATATTTCTTAATATTTTTTCCATGAAAAAAAATCATCTTTGTTCTCAACTAATAAAAAAATAATTTTTCATTGGAAACGAAAAACTGAAAAAAGAAATGAATACTGAAAAAGGAAAAAAAAACTGTTTTCTATTACTAAACACACTCTAACTACTACAGGTAAAACCAGAGCTCAGAGCTCTGGGTTCCCCTTCTTCTTTGCTGTTATATATAGAATTTTCGTTCTTGATGACCTCGACAATGGTTCTTGACTATCACATGATTTTACAGCTAACCTCCAACGAAGAAAAAGCAGAGAGTTGAAGGGACAAATCTTCCACCTGATATGATAGTGGAAGTCCTCTCGATACTTGCAGATAAATCTTTACTCAGTTTCTGTGTTTCCAGATCATGGCCTTCTTTGATATGCCCCCGCTTCATTGAACATCATGAAAATGTATTTCTTGTCTTTAAGAAATATCATTACTCAATCGGATACTTGCTTCTTGCCCTAGCTGGGCCTCTAGTAGCTCAACTAGAGGCCCAGGTTACCTCTAATTTTCCATTCGTTTGAGATGAATAGGCCTTCATTCAAAATAGGTCCAGGATCTTTTAAAATCTCAAAACTAGAGGCCCAAGTAATCTCTAATCTGTTCGAGTCCAATTTGTTTGCAATTAAGTCCTTTCTAATCCAATAAAAATCCTTCAATCTCGCTCTTCATCGTCCACATTTTTTATAGCTTGCGGAAGTACTCTCCCCAACTAATAGGGCAATCGTCTCAATGTCAAAGATTAGTGGGGAATCGAGGATGGAAAAAATGTATAGACTTTCTTGGGAAAGAGCTCTCTATTGGGAATTTCATGCTTTAATTAATAGGCTAGAAAAACAGATATCAACATAATAAAAAAAAGGGGGATAATTTTTGCCAAAAATTGTGCCGAAACAAAGCCCTGAGATTTGGATGCGAGTGTGATGAATCCCCAGCCAGCCATTTGCACGAACAAAAATAGCAACTAAGAGTTAAAGGAAAAACACCTCGCTTGGCTTCGACTAGGTTAAAATAACAAGGAAATACTGATCTTTACATCCAAAGTCCTCTTCCTCCCGTTTCACGGCTTTTCTGTGTTTGACAGGAAAAGGAGTATTTAGTATTAATTTGCTAACGCTACACAGATTAAACTAATTATGTCAACCCTGTTTTTTAAGAGATTGATGGGTCAATAATACAAAACATGAAGACCCACCGAATCGCACGCACTGCAACAACCATATCTTAGACCAAAGACTTCGAGCACGAGAATACGGTACGCTGTTACACCTGGCTCTTGCCCCCTCCATTTCCTACACGTCCCACTAGCCCCTGGAAGAGTTAAATGACCAAGTGGCACTTGTTTTCTGTTCTAATTACGATCTAGGACGTAGTACATCAAACGGAGTCGGTCCACGTGTGATTGGTGCGGCTGGGGCCCATGGGTTGATGGGGATGGGCCTGTGATGAGGAGGAGTGGGGCCCATATGGGGATGGGACCTAGCATCAACGGTGGATGATGCGGACGGTGGGACCGCTACACGCTCACATGATGGGCACATGGTGAGGGTGGTTGGTGGGGTCATTTGCATGTAGAACTGCGGGGAAAGTTTCAGTGCTCTGAGCTCCTGAACTTCCTTTTGCAACCTCCTGTTCTCCGCCGTTAGGTTCTCACAGCACCTCTTCAAGAACTCACAGTCAACCTCAGTTTGCTTCAGCTTTGTCCTGCAGAATTAAACATTCTTGCGTAAATACAACAGCTCGAGAAGGCTAAAAAAGGTCGTGGGGGGGAATATATGTGAAATGCCAGGAATGCCCTTGATGCCATAAGGGATTATCTCTCACCTTGCCCTTCGGTTCTGAAACCACACCTCCACTTGTCTAGGTCGGAGTCCTAGCTGTTTAGCCAAGGCCATCTTCTGCTTCTGCACGTAGCAAAACAACAGATTGTCAGCTCCAATTACCAAAATACCCTCCGAATCTAACCCCAATAAAAAAAATAACTTCTCTGTTGCATTGTTTGGTTGCTCAGAAAACACGGGAAGGCCACCAGTATTTCCTTGCTTCTGACTCTTAAGAGTCAGATAAAAAAATCCACCAGTCAAAGATCATTTTTGTCCACTTCTCCTCAATTTACTCAACAACCAAGGAAGAAAGTTTGGGTTTTTAGCTTAAAAAATAGAATACTTACTGGGTTGAGAGTGTTGTGTTCTTTAAAACTTTCTTCAAGAATAGCTGCCTGATCTTTAGAGAGCCTGAGCTTCTTTCTCGAGGTATCACCATCCTCTTCATCACTGATTCCACGAGAATAATCTCTCTCCATCTCATGCTCCTCTCCGTTAATCCCTTCTCTTTCGCTTCTCTTTCCACTTATACTCGATATCGTGCTATTTGGAGACGATACACCTGCCTCCTCTTCACAATCAGCTGTAGATGGTAACCTGTTCACGTCGATTCCTCGAAGGAACGATCTGGTCTCGGCGCGGTATGGATCAGAGTTTTGATCTGCATGTGAGATGAATTAGAGTGTCAAATGGGGTTCGAATTAGTCGGAGATCGAAAGTCGGAAAATTTGTGGGTTAGGATCTTGAGAAAAGAAGAGGGGGGTGTTTGTGTTATCGAATAGAAGAAAAGTAGAGTAAAAGCGATTGATAAAAGCCAATACAACATGGGGGAAAAAGCAAAATAGAAAAGGAACACTTATTTTATTTTATTTGAAAAGAGAAAGAAAGAAGAATAATTTTAAAAAATAAAAAGGCTTTGTAATGTGTTTGTTTCTTGGGAAAGTGAGGGAAAAGGAAATAGAAAATAGTTGGAAAGGGAAGAAACAGGGCTGGATCTGAAACAGGAGGCCATGCAGATCTTGAATTTACCAAAAAAGGAAGAAATGGAAAATGTTTTTAAAATAGCAAAAGTACATACCTGAAGGAGGGAAGGTCGCATTCCATGAGGGTTTTTGAGGATTGAACCCAGAAAGAGAAGAAGCAGCAGTAGATGGAACCAGTGAAGGCATGAGATTAAACTGCAGAGAATGCTGATTTTGAGGAACACTGAGACTTAAACTCAAACCCAGATCTTCCTTCTCAGCCATCATCATCTTCCTTTTCCCAGAAAGAAAAGGGGTTTATTAAAACCCTGCTGCAAATTATATAACCTAGTTTTGTATATAAATGGGCAGGAAACTAAGCTTAAAATCAAGGTTTTTCTGTTTTGGTTCTGTTTTGAGAGAGAGAGAGAGAACAGGAGAGATGGAGAGTTGATTGTGTTTGGATTAGGAAGAGAGTGCGTGTGGGGGATTATATAGAAAAGAGAGAGGGGGAAGGGGGGTGGGGAAGTGGTGGTAGTGTGTAAGTTCAATCATGACTTCTTGTCAGGAAGGCTAATTATCTCAATCATGGCTTTTCCCTCCGTATATAAATATAATAATACCTAACTCTGGTTTGCTTGAATTCATAAACCATGGTAAATGGGAGGCTCTGTTTAATTTATATATATATATATATATATATAAGGAAAAAAACAGAGACAAGGTTTTTTTGTTTTTTTTCATTGTACTTGGGTGGACAGACTGGAAAGGATATCTAGCTTGACTATGCTAGAAAATTAAAATAAATAAAAAAAATAGAATGTATTACAGTTTTACTGTACACATAAATTTAATTTATTGTTGATTAAATGGTGAAATGATGAATTTGTTTTTTCAATAGAAAATTATTGAAATAACTATTAGAGATAATAATGTTTTTTTTTCTAGGTTTATTAGACATTATTAAATAGATTTGGAATAACTTACTTTTTTCTTATTTAAAACGATAAAGTTGTCATTCAAAGCAAAAATTATTTAAGTGATGTGCAGGGTTTTTTTATATTATTACTTTTTAAAAGCATAAAAAAATAAATAAATATTCTTCGAAGCAAAAATAAATGACTTATGCACAAAAGGTTTTTTGTATTTTATTTCAGTTTGTTAGTTATAATCAATTTGACTCAAGAGAATTTTGGTATTTTGATAGATATAAAGTATAAAAAAAAAAAAATTAGTTGGCGCGTGATGAGTGACTCGTGAGGAGTCTCTTGGTAGCCAAACACTGCCTTTCGTGAAGGGGTTGGAGTCATCTCAGCAGCTTCTCCATTCCTCCACGACCCGTGTTGATTACTGATCTCCAGTTTGGCGCGGTGGCCTTTTCTCCTATATTTTCTCTTTCCTCCTTGATTTTCATGTCCAGCCCTTCAAGCTTTCAAAACAAACCTTCAATTTGTTTCGGTCCTTATTATTTTGATTACTATATGTTATATTTGTAATAATTTATAAAAAAAAAAGATTTTTTTTTCAATTCCTTCCTCCTTCGATTTTTTCATCTGTCAGATTGAGTCCTCATTTCTTTTATTATTATTTATTTTATTTTAGATAATTTTTAAAATAGATTTTTTTTTAAGATTTTATACTCTAGTTTTTTTTCCTATTAGATTTGGTCATCATTCTTTTTATTACTATTTTTTTTACTTTAACAAGTTTTCTAAATTGATTTTTTTTATTTCATCCTTCAACACTAAATTTGTTGAGAATTGAGATTCTTAATTGAGTCTAGATTTAGGATTTCACGAGTTGTGAGTTTAGGAGATTAAATCAGGTTTAAGAAATTTACTTGAGTTTGCTTCTTCTTTTTTTGTCTTTTTTTTAAGCTTATATTTTCCAGTTTCATCATTTAACATTTATTTAATTGGAGATTGGGCTCTGTTATTTTTTTTTATTTCCTTCATATAGGATTTTTCACTAATTTTAAAAATAACTCGGGTTATCTCGAGTCTTTTTATTTGTTATTCTATGTTAAATTTAGTTTTTTAAAAAAGAATTTGTGTTTGAATTAAATTAAATTAATTAATTAATTACAAGCTTAAGATGCTCACTTCATGATATTTTGTTTAATTTGTTTTTCGAGTCATTGCTTTAACGACGCATGCAACCTCTTGTAATGGTGTTAGAACCATCTCGGTAAACTCTTTCCGGTAATGAGATTATATTCACAACGGAGCGAAGATGAGTCTTCAATGAATTTTTCTTTCTTTTTTTCCTAAATATAATATTAGCAGCTCATGTTTTATAATTAAATATTGCTCTTTTTTGTTTGCATCATTATTGTAGTTGCTTTTTTCTAATTATATTATTAAATTAATCAAGTTTATTGAACCCAATCAAGTCAATGACCTGGATGTTATATTTTTTTCTACTTCTTTAAAAATGATGGTATTGCCTAAACATTCTTTTTTATATATATATTAGAAAAAAAATTAATACAGCATGTGGCGTAGCATTAGCTACCTATCTTGTATTGACTATACTAACACTTACTGCAATTACCTTCTCTAATTAAACAAATGGAAAACATTATGGTGCCTGATTTTTTTTTAATTATTATCTTTGAACTTGCTAAGTCAAATAGATCATGTTATAACAACTTATATACAATTTAATTTAAACTCGATCTAGGAAAGAATTCAGGCATGGAGGTTTTTTTTTCTCAATTTCATTTTTAATTTTTTTTTACCGGTAGACAGAGTTGTTTTTAAATCGGCCAAGTTAATTGGGTTATGTTAAGAAATTTCTCACATAATTTAATTTTAAACTTAGATTGAACACATAATTATATCAAAAGATTTCATAATTAATCTGCTAATCATGATATAATAATAATATCAAATAATTCTCTACAGTATTAATATTTTTTAGTACATTATTTTTTTTTATCAACTCATAAATAAATGCGTGGCGGGCATGTAAACCAGTCTCGAGCACATAATTGATTGAGGGATTTAGGATGTAGGAAAACGATTACCAATAATACATGCTTTAGTGTTTATCTTCAGTAGAAACTTAACCCACTTTGTGTCAATCTAATCATTGTATTGTTGATAATACTTAAAAGAAAATTTAATTAAGGACTCACAGAGAGCAACTGTTGTCAATTGTTTTAATGGATGATATGAAGTATCCCTTTGTGAGTCAACCTAATCACTTTACTGTTGATGATACTTAAAAGAAAAGTTTTATTTGCTTGGCCATTAAATTACGATATAGTCATGAAATATTTTATATTTATTTCAAAAAAAATTCATGAATGACACTTTTCCAAGACGATATATGGTATTTACAATATTGGGATAAATTGGCAATAAGCACACAATAATATAAATAAATAGCAAATTAACATAGTAGCAAAATATTTTGGCGATAAATCAAAATTTTAATTGATATTATTATTCACAACCATAACATCAATTAAATAAAAAATTATTTAGTTGAATGGTCCATGATGATCAGTTAAATTAGTTGATTGGTTGATAAAAAAAATTATAAAACTACCAAAACCGAGATTCAAATAGAAATTTTTAAAATTTAAAGATCAATATATAGTTAATATTGTGAATCCATAGCTATTTTAAGAAAAATAGCCCTGAAAACGTATGTCACAAGATGTCAATGTGAGAGCGAAATAAACCTCTTTTGAGAAATAAAATAATAAATGATGGGTGTGAGTCAAAAAGTCATTTATTCTACTTCTTCACACCATAAATAATAGAAATTTAAGCTTATAGAGACCCGACGCTCATAAATATCCCCATCTCTTTCATCACCTCGTAAATGAATTTAAATATAATAAAAACATTAGAGAAGAAATAAACGTAATGGAATAAAGAAAGATGCATGCATCTCCTTCATTTTTTTTTTAATTTAATTGAGATAACCGCTTAAAAGAGCGAATGGACAAAAAAATAAAATTATACGACAAACAAAACGGATCCTCAACAGTGAGAGTTGCGACATTGGAAGTTGGAACAACTCCATAATTCCGGACCATCCTGCAATTCACATGCTTGCCACCTTATCGCACGTGCAACACATATTATTCAGATTTGTTCAGTTGTAAAACCCGCAGCTACATTAGAATATGAATATAAAATAATTTTTATATTTTTGATTTTCTACTTTGTACTATCATGTTTTTCTTTTTTTTCATTCATTATTACTCTATATAAATATTGTAATAGACTTTTCACATGTGAGATTTTGGTAAATAAAATAAAATATTTGAAAGTCTTCTTGTAATTATTGTTCTTTTAGTCTTTAAAGATTTTGATTTATGACAAATCTCATTATCATTCATTATCATTTGTGTTTGTTGACATTAAAAAAAATTTGATTGCCATGGAGGATTTATTGTGTTCCTAGACACGGATTAGTATTCACGTTATAATATATCTAGAATTTAATTTAGTAATTAACAAGTTAAAATATTTAAACATTTTAAAAGTACAATTTAAAGACTATATTATCCTTAAAAGTAAAAATATTTCAAATTTGCATCCAGCGGCTTTTTTGTATATTTTTTAGTAATTAACAAATTGACTGGTATAATTTGATTTTTTAATAAATATATTTAAAAAGCAAAAGTGATTGGTAAGTGCAAAATACATTTCAATGAGTGGGCGATACGTGAGGAATTGTTCCACGTCCAAACATCATTTTTTATGGTAGCGTTGGAAGCATCTCGTCGTGATCTTTCTTGTGTGTATACATGGCAACATAATAGATGAAAATTTTTCTTCCCCTCCCTTTTTTTTCTCTTTTCTCCTTTTCAAAATATATCATCTATCAAACATTATCAATGATGTAATTAACTAAATTGTTAAGCCAATATTTATTGTAAAAGAATAATTTTCACTTTTCTATTGTACTTTGAGAAATTATATTTTACATCGCAACTTTGTACGCACACTAACACTTAATTTCTTTAAAAAATGTTTAATTTTTTTTATTATTTTCATGATTACTATTATTTTTCATTTAATGTCTAAATAGCCATTGTCCTTATAATACTAATATTATAACTTTGTCTACAAACTAATATTATATCTTTGCCAAGAAAATTAAAAAATAACTTAAATTTAGTAATTGATATTTCATCCCTTTTAGACTCTTTATCAAACACTGCATTTGCATAATCCAGACCAAACTCTTCATTACTAATTATGTGAACAGATTATTAAGGGAGATTGCATCGAACACCAACTTAGAACTCTCCCTGTCATGAAGAGTTGATTTGCCTTCCGACACGCAAGCTATATACGTCCAACAACTGAAAAACTGAAAATCCTCGGTCAATTTATTCAGTAGATTCTCAGCAAGTTCTAAAAATCAATATATGCGGATACCTGTGGCTTGTGATTTGGGGATTTTTTTCTAAACTTTGATTGTTGGGATTTTTATGGGGGCTTTTTTTGTTTGTTTTTGAAGGGAATTGTGGGTGCTGGAGGCCAGGAAGGTTGTGAAAGTAGCAACTTATGATGTGGCGCCAGGTTACAATCGAAAGGATTTGACACTTGAGTTTTGAGAAAATCAAATTCCAATTTTGGGGTTCCAAATCAACCACCATCTCCCCATAGAACCAAATCAAGCCTTGAACCCACACAAATCAGTCCTCCATACACAGGCCGTCGTCCTCCCGCACTTCCTCCTCTATCCCTAGCCTAAGCCACCGTTGACCAACACTACAGCATCCCTGTCAATCCTCTCCTCACTGGAATTCACTTATAAATCAGTGTGTAAATCCTCCATCTCCCATCCAAACAGCCCAACACAACCCACGTCTCCTCCCTTCCAAAACCCTCCGTCAGCTAGCATCTCCGCCCAGGGCGCCATCAGCTACTGCCAACCTCTAAAACCCCCTATCAACAAACCTACTGTACACCTTCACGGCCACCAAAACTGTAACCCACAACCACCTTTCCACACCTCTCGGCCACAGCTCCACCATTGAGAGTCCCGGAACCAAGAAAAATTGTCGCCACTCATCATCCAGCTCATCACCACAAACCCCTTCAACTCGAGCTCTATAACCCATCTTCAAGCTCAATCTATTCTATTTCTTAATTTTATTTCTTTTTCTAGGCTAAGAAAAGAGGTAGCGAGACATGTATTTATCAGTATTAGTGTTGTAATAATCTAGAAGAAGGCTTCGGATCTGGCGGAACTGAATCTGAAATCGTCGTCTGTCATCGTCATTAAGAGAGGGGATCATAGAAGAGAATTGAAAGAGGAAAAATAATAAAATAAGAATTGTAAAAGAGTGTTGTGTGTTATTTTTCTTTTATTTATTTATTTAATTGTTTTTAGAATCCTTATGTGATTCGATATGTAAAGTTTGATTTTGGAAAAATAAAAAATATATATAATTATTCTAAATTAAAAATAACGTTTGAGGATATCTAACCTTATTTTCGTATATGGGTTCAAATGAAGTTGGAAATTTGGGTTTACAGTTGACATCTCTTTTCTTTATATGGACAGTACGGAGATACAGTGTTGATTACAATAATACCCATCCATTATCTTTCTCGTATATTGCAGTATAATATTATAACTTATTAATTAATTATTTAGCATGCATGTATATCTAAGAAAGGGATATGTTCATGGTAAAACAAAAAACACACACACCAAAAAGAAAAAAAAAAAAAGTGTTAATGGGACAAAAGAAACAGTGCAACCAGTTGATCGGCTACCATAAAAAAAAAAAAAAAAGTACGACTCTTGCGGTAAAAAAAATTATTTTAATTTAAAAATTTAAATTATCTAGTAAAATTTTAATATATAATTTATATTTTTTATTTATCACATCATAAAAAAGTTTTAAATTTATTTATTTTTAAACTATATTGTAAAATAAACTATATTATATTATTGATTAGATTTTTATTGAAAGAAAGAATAAGAGTTGTGAGATTTGAATTTATAAATTTTTAATTATTAAAATTTTGATCTCGTATTAAATTTTTATATTTTAAAAATATTTTTAAAAAATTAATTTTATTTTTATTTTAAATTAATTATTTTTATATTTTTATATTGTTTTGATGTGATAATATAAAAAATAAGAATATTTTATTAATATATTTTTAAGAGTAAAGTACGTATCAGGTACTCCGTTATAAACACCCTACGGTGAGGGTTAATTCATACCTTCCAATCAACCATCGGCTGTGATCAAATCCAGGTAAAAAACAAATGGGCAGAATATCGAACTTTATGAGTAGGGTCATCATATCCTGTGCTCATTACATAATTAGGGCAAAAGCAGTGAGGCACGCAAGACAACCATCAAATCAAGGTGTGGATGGTGATGATTGGAAGCTGACAGATCAACTTTTGTTTTGATCATCAAGCGTGGGTCCCGCATTTTCCACCCCTTATCTTTTTTAATAAAAAATCTTTCCTCATGCTTTGGCACGAGGGGGCTGTTGCCGGACAAAAGCGTCGCTTTCGTAAACTTTTCTAATAATATAATACTGTGAGCGCTTTCCATCTGCTGGGATTTCCTCAATCGAATTTGTGCGCGTGATCTACACCAGTGCGCCTGATGAACCGTGATTTGCTCGCTTATCTCCAGAGGCGTGTTGTTGACGTAACTGAGGAGAGAGTATGTACGCACACCCGTGGATCTAATAATTGGCTAATTTATCGAGATGGCTCGGAGCTGAAAGCGTTTGTCGGCTTCAGTATCATGCTTCGTGACAAAATGATTGTGGCAACGCCTTAGAATCTTAGATATACATTTTTCCTCTATAAAAAGATCAAACAACAAACAAACCCTAACTCTAACCTCAAACTAACCCCGAAGACAAACCTTAAATAATATACTATCCCAAATATAATTCTAAATCTCAAAATCAAACATAAACCCTAAAAACAAACAATAATCAAAATCTTTTGGTTTTTTTTTTCTTTTTTCTAATTTCATATGGGGTTTTTATTTAATTTTATCCTTGATATTGGGTTGATGGTAAACACTAAATAAAGAAAAAGAAAAAAATCTAGAAAAACCAAAAAAATTTATTATATATAGTTATTGTTTGTTTGTAGGGTTATTAATTAGTGTATGTTTTTAGAATTAATAATTAGTGTTATTGTTTATGGTTTGTTTTTTAGATTTAAGGTTGTAGTTTAGGGTCAGGGTATTACCATGTTAGGGTTGGAGTTAGTTCGCGGTTTGATTTTTTTAGCTAAAATTATTGCTTTCAATCACATCTTTGTTAGAGTTGCTATTACTAATCTTATCTTTAAAAAATTGTGTAATGATTTCCTAGTTGTGATCTCATAAAATATATCAATTCTTATCACAATATTCTTTTAGGTGAAACAACAAGTTGAATAAAATAGTTTTTTGAGATATTGACTAAAATAATTAATTAATTCGTGATGATTGTGAGTTTTGAAGTCAAGAAGAAAGTGCAAAATTTAAGTTTTAAGTGGATATATTTGTCTAGTTTGTTGAACCATCCAAAACCCAACAACAACAACAAAAATTTCATTTAAATGTGATTTGATTTTTTTTTATTTTTTTGATATTGTTAATTATTTAAGGACTGAAATTAGCTAATATTACTTCTTGAGTACTATTTTACTTATCTACTGTCTGAAAACAATGCTTCATTAGTTTTTTTTAATCAAAACCTGAATTTCTTTAAATGAAAAATATTATTTTGAATGAAAGAAATATACTTTACATTTCAACCAAAAAATCAAAATTATTTATTATATTTTGCTCTCATGCAAATGTACAATTACTCAAAGCACAAAAATCATTCATTAAATATTGGTTTTATAAATACTATTTCCATTTATAACTTAATATACACCTCACTGCATAGTGGTCACAATATAATCATAACAAAATAAATGTAGATCTTCTAAAACTCACTTTAGAGTATTTCATGGGTTACAGGACAAGATAATCTTAAGAATGTGTTTTTTTTTTGTTTAAAAAATATTTTTGAATATTCTTGAATTTTTTTTCAAATGAGTTTTTTATAATTCTGAATTATTTTGATGTGTTGATGTCAAAAATATTTTTTTAAAAAAAATATTATTTTAATATATTTTTAAATAAAAAACACTTTAAACAATAATCGTTACCACTATTTCAAACATCACCTAAAAATTTATATCTTCTCGCAACTTCATAACTACACTTTACAATTAATAAGCTAGCTAAATCTTCGTAATACAATGAAGATTTTTTTTTTTGCTTTACATAATTCGCCGATTAATTTTTAATACCAATAATTTTGTTTTTATGTATAAATTCGGATTCCATACACCAGGAAAAGCGAGGTTTATAAAACATAGAAAGATAGCAAAAACGAAGGCTCGCAGCTGATGGGTCAAGTTGAGCCAAGTAGAAAGAGTCCGAGCGTGGAAGCACACGATTGGAGGTTTTACTTTTCAGACGAGAGGGGAAAAGAGAGAGAGAGAAAGGAGGAGACAAGAGAGGGTGGAGTTCACGTGGGGTGAGAGGGTGCGGGAAATAAGGGAAAGCGTGGAAGAAAACACCACCTGTCTTTGCCCCCCTCCCGAACTCACGTGGACCAGCATGTCTTGCCTGGAGACACGTGCCATCGCACCCCCTCGTGGTCCCCACTGTCTCTCTCAGCAGTAAACCCTCTGGCCCACACCTACTTCATCAAAATAACATAGTCGCCTTGTCACCTCACGCCCCGACACTGGCTTCTTCACAATCATTTGAACTCTTCCTTAAACTAACCTAGTTCACATCCATCTCTGTTCACGGTGCGTGTATCACACCGTCATTACACCTAGCAGCTTTCTGTCCCAGTACCCCAGTCTCATATTCAAAATATTTAGTAGTATCAACTCGAAAAACAAAATCTAGAATAATTCTTCTTTTTCTTACTAATATATTTTGCAATAAAAAATATATATCTGTCAAGGTTCCTCATATGATAAAAAAAAGGAAAATCAATTACAACAAATAAAAAAAACTAGATGATTTAAAATAAACATATAAAAAATATCTCTTCAATTCAATTAAAACCATGTTATTTCATTAAAAAGGCTTTCTTTTTTTTTTTGGATTTTGTTCATTGAAATATTTGTTATTTAGAAAAAAACTTATAAGAATCATGAAGGCAAACCTTGATGTTTTGATAATTTTGACCTCAATGTATATATAAAAAAATATATAAGAACAACAAACTGTTTACGAGTTGGTAAGGGAAAGTTTTTGAAATTCAGTTTTTATTTAATTACATGATAATAAAAATAAAAATGTGCAAGAAAAATACTGTATAAAATTGAAAGGAAATATTTTAAAAATCATGAAAGACTATATAAAAAAACAATGCTTGATATTAAAAAATACTATAATATTTTTTTAAGAAAAGGAAAAATTGAACATTTAATAAAATGCTATTCTAAAATTCCAAGGCTATTTTTTTCACAAAGATGTTGAATAAACAATAACAAAAAAAATCCTTTATTGTTTGCCTTGATGTCAATTTTTGTCCCCTTACCGTTTGTTTTTGCAAATAATAAAACTGAATTTTTTCATGCAAAACCGAGTATATATCAATCCAATGTTGGAATGTTGTTTTTTGGCATCATGATAATCTAATATAAAACAAGGATAAATAAATTGTCAAGCCCAATTCCAAGTTAATGTAACATTAAAAGATGAAATAAAGAAAAATTTGATGATCAAAGCAAAATAAAATAAAATCATAGGACCAAAAAAAAAGGAAACTCATTGTTCCAATCCATGGTAAACTATGTCTCATGCCTATTTTTATCTATTATCATTGCCAATTTTTTTAACAAATTAAAATAAAACTAATTTATTTAATCTAGTTAGGTCTATAACTCGAATCACAAATATTTTTTTAAAAAAAATATATTTGTGACACCTAAACATCATTTTATACATAAAAAAGCAATCTGACTTTGCGGCAAAGTGTGGACACCGAGGCTAAGGCTAGTAAACAACTACACTTTATTGCCATCATTGTAAATTACTTTTGTTTATATAAATCTCATACACAACTCAGTGAAAAAGTACAAGTTTTAGAGATTTGGAAAAAGAATAAGGTTCAAATAATAGTCTTGTTGGCATAGTTTAACATTTCCAATTTAGTATATTTGCATGAAGTTTTGCATACCGTTGTCCTTGATCTTTAGATTTGAATGCAAGTCGGTATTTCTCATAAAATTAACTGGAAGTTGGATAGCTTAGAAGAAATCACGGTGGCTGGAATCACCATATTCCGGTGGTAAAACAGGCAACCAATCCTATCTGAGTACTTTTCTCGAATACTCGTAATTCATGGGGAACAAGTAGAACAATCAATCTGTCTGCAATTGGAGGGGGCATGCACCTTCCCTTCTAGCTAGCACTCCAAACTTCGATCTTGATTTTGATGTAACCTTTATCACCTTGGAACAAAAGCAATTATTTATTGCTGTTGCCATCAATTTTTTTGTGTGGCATACTCCAGCTAACCTGAAATCTGAGTGCCTATCTTGTTTTAGATGAGTTGTATAATCGCTTTACCTATTCATTGAACTAAAAATAATTAATGCAACAAGAACAATTAAACCATCAGCAGCCAGGAACAACCAATTTGGTATTAGTACTTGACTAATAAAACACGAGTCATTAATTTCACAATATTACAAGGAAAATAAATACGAGTTATTGGTGTCTAATTATTATTATTTGAGAATAGAAAAAACAAAAAACATACAAAGATAATACTGGTTATTTGATCCCCAGATGAATAACTTTTTTGAAAAAAAACAAAAAAATCTATGCATGTATTTAATTAAATACATCGAGAATTATATTAAATGATAAAAACAAAGTGTTAACGTGTCTATCGCATCACTGCACGTTGAATAATTATTTTATTCTCACGCAAAAAAATTAATGTATAGGTGTTATTAATGTGTTTTTTTTTTTTACATTGAGTAAAAATATAATTGTGAACAAAAAAATTGATGCTTACATATAATAAAATATAGTAAAGATCATATGTGTTAATGAAAAAATATAAGATCTTAAGCCAATTTTTAACGTAGTAGATGACTGGAACATTCTTGTAATTGCTACAATGAGATACTATTTTCTTAGTCTTTGTATGATAATTTTTCAAAAAAAAAGTGTAAAGAAAACAAATTTTTTTAAAAATAAAGATAAGAACAAAAAAAATAGTATAAATAAACCAAGTGTATAGTGATAAATATTCGAATTGTAAAATATAATATTTTTTCCAAAAAAATACTGTAAAGAAAAGAAAAGAAAAGGAAAAACTAAAAAAATAATACCAAAAATAAAGATAAGAAAAAAAATAATGATAAATAGATCAAGTATAAAATGATAAAAATATCCAGTAATAAGGAAAATAAATATAAAAAAAATTATTTAAAAAAATAAACAAACAAAAAAGAAATATTTTTTGCCATCATTACAATAAAAAGATTGACAAAATTTACAATTATGTAATTTCTACTAGAAAATACTATTTATATGTATAATATTATTATATTTTCCTTGTTTTGAAAAATAATTAAATTGTCATAAAAATTAATTTATGTTATTATATTCGTAATTAAGTATATTTCTATTTTTTTATATTATTTCTTCTGTCATCAAATAGTAATTACATGCAATCATGCAGTTAGGTTTATGGAGACAGTCAACCCGACCCAGATATCTGTTAAAATAGAACCTGTAAATCAAAAGAAAAACACCCAAAAGGCCCAGCACTATCCATATCGCAAATCGAAATATATCCCAAAACGAAATCAAGTCATCCATGCAATGCTCGAGGAATGATGGAAAATGGTGTTTTTGTTTCGACGGAGGAGACGACGACGGGAGACAAGATGTTGGATGGTGATTGTGGGTGTCCCCACGGGTGAGAGATTGAGTTGTCCCACGTGCTCTCTCTAAACAGTCTCCAATAATCAATCTCTCTCTCTCTCTCTCTCTCTCATCGTCTGCGCTAGCCAACAAGGTGTTCCAATGGCCCCCTCCGCCATCTTGGCCGTATGAGTTCCATTCTCCATGTGATATGCACGTGAACTCGGTCCCTTGTGGGATGCTAGCTAGTGGTTGCTTCTATATCTTCCATTTTGTAATTACCTACTTATCCTCTCTTTAACGAGCCATGCATTTCCTTTTCCTTTTTTGTTTAATTCATCAGTGATCATAGGTGTTGTTCGCATTGACTCGGGATGCGCTTTTAAAAATATCCAAGAAATACTTGGTGTCAATTGATGTGAAATTAAACAGAAGATATCGATACAATAGATTGGGAAAAAAAATAAGAATAAAAGGTGAAATGGAAGGAAAGAAAACAACAAAACCTTCAAATCTTGACTCGGATGATTCGATTCCAAATCGTAAAATCTCTCCAACCCTCCAAATGGAACATTTAATTCAAGGATGTAAATGATTGAATCTCTATCGATTAGAAGACAAGACAATATCCCGTCACTCTCCTCCTCCGCCCGTACGAGACTCGTATCCATGTGATTCTCACGTGAAACCGGACCCTCCAGGGGTTCCTGCCACTCAACTACGATGTTGTCCTCTGGTGCGCCATGCAATCATGTTGCGCTCAATCATTTGTGCTCTCTGTTACATGGCTAGAGTTTCAGGTCCCTTATTACTGGGTCCCAGCTTTTGATTAGACGACTTCACAGTTCGGCCTGGTCATGTCTTGATCACACGGAATCTTAGCCTTTTTTGATCTTCCATTCTACCCACCAACCGCATTATGTGGTTTAGCCCCGCTTCAGTGACCTTTCCTTTTCTCGTCATTTTTTTTTTACTTCGTGTATGAATAAAAGAATGAACTCAAGGGCAAGAGGGTTTGAACAGTGTTTTTAATTATTACTTTTGTATTGAGTCAAATAACATTTATCATTTATTTTTATATTTTCATATTTTTACAGTAGTTTTTTATTATTTTAATTATCACTACTCTTTATTCACCACAACAAAATGATATCGTGGAATGTAAGAACCAAACATTAAAAAAAATGATAATTGTTCTCAGAATTTGTAAGGGGCAATTATAACCGTTAATTATGAGGTATTTGAGAGTGTGGTAGCAGTTGCTTTTCAAAGTATTTTTTACTTGAAAATACATCAAAATAAAGTTTTTTTATTTTAAAAAAATTATTTTTGACTTTAGTATATCAAAATGATTTGAAAACATAAAAAAAAATTAATTTGAAGTAAGGAAAAAAATATAAAAAATTCAATTTTTTTCAAAAACACTTTTAAAACGTAAAAACAAACATGACTACTTAACAAAGTACCCCGTAAAAAATTAAAATAAAACATTATATGAATTGTGAAAAAGGTAGATGACATTCCTACAAGCACCTCAAAATATGGAAGCATAAAAAATCATTCACTTAATAGAACAGTTAAGGCTAGCTCAAGTAATCATCATCAATCAAAGATGACGAAGTTGAGTTTAAAAAGAGTTAAAAGGCAAAAATGATCAAAATATTCGGTTATGATTTTTTAATATACGTGTTAAAAACGAACCTCAAACCTACTCTAAGGCAATGTCCTATCAAGAAGCTTCCTTTTTTAAGGAGACAGTCAATAGTGAAATTGAATCCATTATAAATAATTAAACATGGAAACTAATGGATAATTGAATCCATTATAAATAATTAAACAAGGAAACTAATGAATCTTTCTTCCAGAAGTAAATCATTAGGCCATGAGTGGATCTTCAAAATAAAGATGAAAGTTGGTGGTATTATTTATAAATATAAAGCTAGACGTGTTGTTAAAGAGATTAGACAACAAGAAGGTATTGACTATTTGACATTTATTTGTGTTAAGACTAATTGTCGTATGAACATTAATAGTCATTGCAGCTACTAACAAGTTAAAAACACATCAAATGAATGTAAAACGAGCTTTCTTAAATGGTGACCTTGAAGAGGAGGTTTACATAGAATTTATAACCCAAGGGGTTTGTTATCAATAGACAAAAAAAAAAGTTTATAAGGTTGTCAAATTATTATATGTTTTGAAAGAAGAACTTAAATAATGGCATGAAAAATTTGACAAAGTTATGTTATCAGATAAGTTCAAAATCAACAAAGTTGATAAATATGTTTATGTGAAAAACACAGATAAAAGTGATGTCATTGTATGTCTCTATATGTACGATAAGCTAATTTTAAACAACAATGATCACACGAACAATTATACTAAGAATATGTTAATTAACAAGTTTGACATGAAACACTTATGCTGAATTCTCTAAAGCACTCATGAATCCAAAAGTTGTTTAGAGTTAAAATGAACATAATAGTGATAACCAAAGAAAATCTACAGGTAGAGAACTATGTGAGTATTATTGTCTTAATCTACACAAAATGCTGAATATTTCAAAACATTACGCTCACTCTTGAGATGAGTAAATTCGATTGTATTTTACTAAGAAAGGTTCATAGCCAAAAGCTATGTATTATAATGTAGTAATCTACCAAATAAGTATCTCTCAACAAATCTTTGAACCGTATTCAAATTGGTGAAACAAATTCCATTCACGTGGGGGATTATTGAATTTTTTTTTAATGAACATGATTTAAATAAATTATGAGTGAATGACAAATTAATCTCAAAGAACCCTTGGTTTTTCTAGATTTAATTCTTGATTTATGATGGTTAGTCAAATGTTGATAATGATGAGAATTAATTCTCAAACCTTTTATCTTCTAAAATTTACTATAAAAAGAGGGTGAAAGAAGAGTTTCAAACTTGATTTCTTTTAAAGATTTTTACATACTCTTTCTTACCTCATATTTTAGTGTTTTCTTCTCATTTTAAGCTTTGATTTCCTTTGAACTTATGTTTACATTGTTGAGAGAATTTTTAGTCTCATATTATATAGTTCAAAGATCCTATTTAAAAATGTATCTAAACTACGATGATATTGTTGGAATCTTGAGAGACATATTGCAAACATCTGAATTGCATAAGTAAGAAGTAATAAATCTTTGAGGACAAATGATTTATCCTTAACAACAACAAAACTCTCATTACTTTTAAATACTTTAAGAATTTAGTACTCTCTCTTGTTTTAATTTAAAAATGAATACTTTTTTATTCCGTGATAAGAAAATTATTTTGAAATCTCCTATAAACCATGTGAAGAGGCTGTTGTTACTTTAATCTCAAGATCGATTGACATTCTTTGCAGATTATCATTAGCAGTTTTATTACCAATTAAATTATGTATTAAAACTAAAAAAAAAAAATATAAGGAGAAATAAAGTGCATGAGAGGTGACAGTTAAACGGAATAACATTGGACGAAGGAATGGTGGGTGAAAATGAATTAAGAACCCCCACCTTTCATTTATTTAAAAAGATATTCCCCAGTTTATTTGTTAACAAGAATTTACACGGCAATTAGGCAACCTCGGGTTCTTAAATCCAACGTGCGCCTCCATTATTACCACTCATGTGGATCCTATGTGGCGCATCATTCCCTATGCACCTCTAAGACAGCAAGGCACACGTGTGTCCTCAAAACCCGCACGTGCACTCCCAGTCAAAGTCACCGTGTCTTTGCTGGATCTGTTCAACGGTCAAACCCCCCTACAAATCATTTCCCTATTCGCTGGCACCAGCGGTGACCACACGTACGGACTCCTCGCAGCCGTTAGATGATTCGCGAGCTAATCCAAACCGTTGATCTCGGGATTTCCCACACGTGCACGTGCAACCATTAACCAAGAAAAGAAAGTTCAAACTTGAAAGGTTAGAAAGGCCAGCTTTGTGTTGGCAAGTATGGGGGGTGGGTATTGCCACCCCCATGTGACCGGCTGAGCTGGTAACCATGTGATCAATGGTTAAGGGGCTTCTTGGAAATGCAGTCCGAAGAAACATTTCACAAAAAAAAAAAATGATTTTTTTTAATGTGTTTATATGTTTTCATATAATATTGTTAAAAATAAATTTTAAAAAATAATTTATTAATGTATTTTCGAGAAAAAAACACTTTGAAAAACAACCGTCACCACAATACCAAAACTAACGCAAGCAAAATCATTGTTTAGGGGGTATTTGAAAGTGTTGTAATTGTTCCTTTTCGTTTTGAAATTTATCAAAATAATATTTTTTTATTTTTAAAAATTATTTTTGATATCAGCACTTTAAAATAATTTAAAAACACCAAATAATGGTTTAAAATTAAAAAATTCAAATTTTTA
Organism: Populus trichocarpa; assembly: GCF_000002775.5. NCBI lineage: Eukaryota > Viridiplantae > Streptophyta > Magnoliopsida > Malpighiales > Salicaceae > Populus > Populus trichocarpa. Next base: position 10,683,707 of record NC_037287.2, on the reverse strand, counting down.
AAAATACTTTTAAAATATATTTTCAGTAAATCTATGTTTTGGCAAGCGTGCTTTTGAGGCACGGTCTGGGTCGTGAATGACATTCATACCCAAAGTATTGAATGGAAATTATGATTGCACGGGTGGGTGGTAGGGGCATTATTGGATTCTAAAACGGAATGTACCAAGTTTTTTTGTTTTGGATTTTGTTCAGGAAGCATGTCTGGTTGGCGAAGGCGTTGTTAATTGCAAATGGGAATTGGAGACTGATATAATAATAGCACAATCATTTAGGATGGCAAATTAGTCATTAATCTATGAGTTAATTATTAGCTTACACTCACCTAATCATGCCATTGCTTCAAATGATGAAAGTTGCAGTCATCATGGCCATGATAAGATCTCCCCCTCTCCCCCTTTCTAGTACAGTTGGAGCCCACTTGAAGGTACTTTTTTTAAAAAAATTGCACATATGAATCTATAGAAAGACTCCCCCATCTTGTTATCTTATCATCATCATCATTCCCATTTTATAAATAATTAGCCTCTTAATGATGATTAGGGCCATACCAACATCTCTGGTTGGCTGTAAACATGAGGAGGGTCGCCGTGGCGATTAAACAATGCCCTTACTTGGCTGCCTTCCTGGCTAGCATTGTTCCCTATGGCCTTGGAAGCATAAACTTCCTTTAAGCACTAACGTGGTCTACTTGTCCATTTTTATTCTTATTATTCTTCTGATCTTCTACCTGCCTGTGTATTATTAAATTAACAAGAAGCCGAGACTCCTAAGCTGTCGGGCTGGTCTTTTTGTTCGATAATGCTTTCACATAGGGAAAAAAAGATAGTAAAATTGCCTAAAAGCCCCCTCATATGTTGCACCCATGCCTATATATAGTGTATACAAAAATCATATGTTATTTTCGTGCACTACAATGATAACATCATCATAGCGTATTTTCATCGATCAATCTCTCTTTTTTTTTTTTATATATATATATATATATATATATATATAAATAAAGTATCTTGAATCAGCTTACGATCATAGAATTAGATCTTTATACTCCAAATAAGACTTGATTATCAATATTAATGAGCAGAGATAGTCAAACTTGAGAAACCCAGATGATTTCATCAATCAATCTAACTCAGTCACCCACTCATGATTTCATCAATCAATCAATCTTCTTGATCGAAAATGATATGAAGATATGGTTAATTTGATATCCAAGGCATGTCTTTGTCCTAATTAATAAGATAACCACCAACGTTCATATAACGAAGCTCTATCTAAGTTCCTTCCCTTGCCATAACATTGGTGGAGGCATTTGTTTCAATGTGAAGATTTTCTGTATTTTCTCTTAGTGTTTTCCTGTTCGGCGCACATCACTTTGGTATCTGAAGCCATCAAACTGTACAAACAATCTGAAAAACATAAAACTTCATTGACTTACGTTCATTCTTTTCCTCTTACAACTCCTGGCTTCTTGCTTTCTTTCATTTGTTATGGGATTCCACACACACTGCCACATTCAATTCCACGAGACCTTTCCAAAAGAACCGTTTCCTTCTCATCCCAGCTCAGGCCACAAAGAAGTAAATCTACGTGATCGGTCTCTGATCAGAGGCCTGCTGGGGACAAATATTGGGCCTCTTCACAAACTCGGGAGGGTACCAGGAGGTGCTAAACTATAAGTTGATTGTTTTTGCTAAACTATAATTAAGGACTAGGTTATAATTAACTGCGAGGTATTTAAACTCTTTATTATTAAACCATTGATCCCATCACTAATTAATTATCATCCTTTGCTTTCTAATACTTATTTTTCATACTGTCAAAAACCAAATAATTATTTTTAAATGAATTTTGTTAGCATAATCAAACAAACAAGAAATAAAATACTTTCTGAAAAAAAGTTATTTTATATAAAAAAATAAAGTCTTTTTTTTTTAAATTAAAAGAAGTCTTAGTTCTTTGTATAATGTATGCCATATATATGTATATTACCGTGAACTGTTTATATAATTTTTTTTCTTAATGTATATACTAATCAAACTTTAATTAAAAATAAACTTTCTTTCTAGAATACAAATTACAAAAAAAACATTAAAACATCAAACAAACAAGAAATAAAATAGTCTGAAAAAAGTTATTTTGTAAAAAAAAATGAAGTCTTTTTTTTTAAATTAAAAAAAATCATAGTTCTTTGTATAATGTATGCCATATATATGTATATTACCGTGAACTGTTTATATAATTTGTTTTCTTAATGTATATACTAATAAAACTTTAATTAAAAATAAACTTTCATTCTAGAATACAAATTACAAAAAACATTAAAACATATCTCATTTTCACTAGATATTGTCAAAAAATCATCTCAACCCGATAACTTAAACTATTAGGTAAAGTCTCAAGATGTGATTTATATTATTCTCTATCACACCCCTCAACTGAAAGTCTTTTGAACTTGAAACTTGCACAGACTCATGCTATCTTGTGCTTATTTTTTATTAAAAAAATAAGAATGATGAGATTTGAACTAATGATTGCTTGATTATCAAAGTTTTGATACCATGTCAAAGAATCATTTCAATCCAATAACTTAAATTTTAATTTTTTTTTATTTCATCCTCATATTTAATGTTTACATTGATTTATGTATGTTATATATATGTGATGTCTTTGTGAGTATTTTATTGGTGAGTTAAATGTTAATTTTATGGAAAAAAAATTATACATTGTTGAAAATTTTTGAAAAAACAAGGATAATTTTTTTTAGAAAACAGACATTTCATTTTACTGTATGGTTAAATCTGAGATTTTTGTTCTTTTGTTGTTAAGTATAGTTTTATGGTAGATATTCAAGTAAGTAGAGATTTCAACTTGCGCATGTAATGGTGAAAAATAGAGACGACAAAATTGCATGTCTACATAGATACCTGATTTTATAAGAGTACGAGGCATTTTTCCTTCAATAGACAAACAGAGATGGGGTCTGGGAACTTGCCCTCGCCTCGTGAGGAATAAGAACCTGATTATATATATATATTTATATCTCGATAAATTTTTTGGTCTCGATAAATTTTTTGTTAAATTTATATCTCAATTATTTATATTTAATTATTGATGAAGCTCTGGAATCCAGTAAAAAAAGACATAAAAAACTAAAAAAACAAGGATTAAAATTGATATAAAAAATAAAAACAATGTTTTGATTTAAAGTTGAAATTGAAAAGAATAATAATTTTTACAAAAGGATCAAGAAAAAAATTAAAAATTAAAATAATCAGAACCAAATTAGAAAATATAATACCATCAATTTGAATTGAAAACCAATAAAACTTTTATAAAAGAGTCAAGTGAAAAAAAATAAAAAATGAAAAAATGAAGATCAAATTAAAGAATATAATATTAAATAAATTGAGATTGAAGGATGAAATTGAAAACAAATAAAACTTCTACAAAAGGGTTAAGACAAAAAATTAGAAATAAAAAAAATAAAGACTAAAGTTGAAATAACAACAACTAGATAGTAATTTTTAGGTGAGGAGAGAGAGAAAAAAAAAACTTAAAGGCTCAACGACGACAAACTAGACCACCACTTAAAATATACGCCGCCCTAACATAAATAGAACGCAACGGCGTTTCCAACTACACGACGAAAGAAAATTTTTGGACGTCGGGAGGTGCCTCATGCGCCGGTGAGTGCATCGCACATGCCTGTTCTTTTTTTATATTATTTATTTAGCCAAATACTAAATTGCCCCTAAGTTGACTTAATAATCACGCAAAAAAAAACATTATGAAAATACCAAAAAAACCCTTCACTCCGGGTTTAAATTTTTTGTTTGTAAGGATATTTTTGTAGTTTTATTGTGCATTTTAATTGTTTATTATTTTTTATATATGATCAAATACTAAATTTCTCCTTAACTTAAATTATAATAACGAAAAAACCATTATAAAAATACTAAAATACCCCTGGACCCTATGCTTAATTTTTTTTTGCTTTAAGGGTATTTTGACCTTTTCACTACTCAATCAAGAAGAGAAAAGACTTATTTGTTCCTGATCAATTTGATAATAACAAATGAGTCATTTGTAAAGACTTCAATGTCCTTAATAGCTGGTGTTAATGTTTTTAGGTGAAGGAGAAAAATTGCCATTTTCAAAGGCAAATGATACAATTTTCTTGCATGCCATTTCAAAATATAATTAAATATTTTATTGATGCAAACACGTTTTTTTTATTATATAGTTATTAAACTTGATTTTGTTTAGTGGATTGATTTGAAAACCTAAAGTTTTATATGAATTTTAATTTAAACTGAAAAAAGATGTTAATTTATTCAAATCTAGTTGACCTAGCCAAGCCTAATTGGATCAACATCAAAAATATTTTTAAAAATTGATTTTTGTTATAAAAAATTAAATCAACTTCGTTTTTGATAAACAATAATTGATATGCATTTACCCAGCGACTTGGTAATTTGGGCCTTTTTTCCCGAGACCACGGGCTGGGTTAATCATATTGATATCCTTCCATTAAAAAAATATTATTTTTGGAGGAGGACAGGTCCAAATAATTTGACCGGCCTCGTAACATACGAACTTGCCCATTAGGCTTTAAGACTATAGGCCCATGGCACGAGCGCCTAATAACTGGTGTAAAGTAAAATAATATTACTGTCAATGATTGATTGGTCGAAGAGGCCCAGGTTTCCCACTGGACTTGACCCGGACTGGGCCCCTCATTTTTGGAAACGAAAACGCACCTCCCTTCCGAACAGAACACCGACAAAATTAGTGGCAAAAAAGTTTTAATTATTTCCCTTGCCGTGCCAGTCACCAAGTAGCACAGGAGGAATGGCACCCTTCTCTCCCATTAAGGTTAATGCTCCTTTAATTCTGTTCCTTTAATCGCGATTCCGGCTGAAAATATGGAGCGAAACCAAATGAACGGTCGTGTTTCACCTTCTAGCTCCACCGACTGCGGCGGCACGGCAAGATTCACGGCTTCCCTTTCTCAACCTAACTACAGCAGCCGAGCAGTTCAAGTACGTAAAAATCTATCTCTTAATCATTTTGTAAACCCTAAATGCTGTCGCTAGCTATCATGCCACTGCTGTTTTTTAGGGTTTAGGACCCTTATTGTCTCATTCACCGTGAGTGACAGAAGTAACTTAAGTCTTAAGTTTGGTTTAAATTTTGAAGCGGAACTCTTTATTTTGATGGTATTGTTGTTTGAAGTCAATTTAGCCTTTTTATTTAAGCAGCAGCAGCTGCTTGCTATTATGAATCTATCTGCTTATAGTTATTAGTTCATTGGAACGACCTCCCGCGGTAATCTCAAGTATATATGGGATCATCCGATCAGGGTTTTGTCATTTTTTCTGTAGAATGTGGGATGGAGAAAATAGCTGAATATAGGTTTTGAACCATGATTATGAACTGATCTTTCCTTAGTAGGATTAGAGAAAAATAAAATAAAAATTCTGATACGTGGTAGTTAATTTGTGTATTTAGATGTATTGATAATACATACAATGAGTAAAAAGCGAAGTTTGTAGTATGATGTAGTTGGGGAGTCAGATTTTTAATGTGTTGCTACTTCATACATTGCGCCTCTAGTTGTTTTTATTTTACTTAATGGCCATGCTTCTTGAGACTGGGTTTGATAGCACTCGTCTGAGCTGCTGACAGAGAGGTGATATGCTGGCTGTTTGTGTTGACAAAGCTGGTAAGGTTAGAACCCATTACTCCTTTTCAAAGGAGGTATTGTGGGGACCCAATTTTTCTTTCATGAGCTTCATCTAACTGGTTTTATACCTAACTCATGGTGTATTGAATGTTTGGAGTTAAAGTTCTGTTCTCATCCAATTGTCACCTATCCATACTTGAGGATTCAAGCATTCATGGTTTTGTTTTTTGCACTTCAGTACAGGGATACGGCACATCTCGTTCTGTATGTTCATCGTTTACTTGTTTTATGAGGAATTATATCTTGTTGCTGATTCTTATTACAGGAAGCATTGGAACACTTGGCATCTATTGATTTAATTGAATTATGCAGTGAAGCAAAAGTTGAGCGTTGTCGAGCAACTAGAGATTTGAGAAGTTGTGGGCGCTATGTTCAGTATGTGTTGAACTCATGCAGCCATGCTTCCTTATGCTCTGAGTGTAGTCAGCGGTGTGATATTTGCCCCATTTGTAGAATCCCTATCCCAAAGACTGGAATTAGGCTCCGTCCTCGCCTTTACTATGAATGCATAGAGTCTGGCCTTGTTTCCAAAAGATGCGATGAAAGATTTCAAGAGAAAGAAGATGCAGACAATGAATTAACTACTGATGTCCAGCGGCTCTATTCTTTATTTGATGTTGCCTTGGAAAATAACTTGGTTTCTTTGATTTGTCACTGTATCCCTTCTCTGCATCTATGTTTAATCGCATTGAAAATTGGTGCATTGGAATCATTTCTAATATTTCTAAATGAAATCTTCTCTTAACATTCTTACAGAGGCAATTCCCTAAAATATTATTTCTTCACTTTTGTTCCTTTTTTTTCTACATGGAAGCATTTGGACAAACTAAGAAAACTGTAAAAGTGACATTTGAAACATGGACAGCCTAGTACTTCTGTTATTGTGTGATTGTCTGGGCATTCATGCTTTATAGAAATGTACTCTCGTTTCTGAAGGAAATTGAAAAAAAAGATAAAGTCTCCCTTTGCTGAAACTTATGAACAGCCTTAACATAAATTTAACAGATGTTACAGATGTTTGTATGGATGAAAGTGCTGTGTCCAGTGATCCTGTCATTGCTTTCTTGTTGGATGAAGTGGTTGTCAAGGATTGGTGCAAGCGGACGTTTAAAAACATCATAGCAGAACTTCAAGGGATATGTATCCTTATTTTTTTTTTGAAATTTGATATTCTATGGCCTGTTATTACTTTGTGCAACTGCATGTATGTTATTTGGTTGATCGCCTTAGTGTAATATTCTTAACACTTTGTTAGATAACCTTGAAACAGAAGAAATGAAAACTAGGTTGAGTTTACTTCTTAAACTTTCTGTGCATCTGGTTGGAATATCCAATGTTCTTGAAGTTTTGGAATTGTCATTTAAGGATAGTCTTTCAGCACAGCTTCATGACTTGCAGCTCCTTCAAGAGAACATATTAAAGGCGAAGCAGGTTTGGTTGCTTACAGGATTGAGTTGTTAACAGAATGCTACATTCAATTGTTTATAGGCTCTAAACTTCTTTCTTTCTTTCTTTCTTTTTTCTGTAGTTCTTGCTTTCCTATATGTTTTTACTCTACAGCACAGAATGTCATCCGGTTCCATCCCTTTTCATTTCCCCTTGCAAATCTTTTGTGATATTCTCTTCTAGTACGTTTAGATCCTATTGTGGACATGATTTTTTAGCTGATTTTTGAAAAGCCCACTAAACAAGAAACTAGCATGGAATTCAAAAATATCCTGCACATTCAAATTTTTAATGCATGTACTTTTATCTCTGTCACCGTTGCTGTAATAATGATTTGGACCGTGTGTTCTATTGAACTTGGAATAGCTTGTTCAAGTTCCGCAAGTGTCGTAGAAACCTTTGCAATATCATGTCTTCTATAGCTGCATGCAATTCATAATCCTTTCTTATCGTTAGTTCTTGATTTTCAGCATATGGAGATTATAGCATGGTGTGTAAGACATCACTTTCTGGAGAATGTGGGGTCTCGTTACAGCAATTTATCATCATGGCGTAGTGTTGTCCTTGAAAGGAAATCAGCTGCAATTAAGCGTTCATGGCCTGATGTACCAAATCAATCTGCTGAGTCCAGCATGCAGGCTGGTTCCCTGTTCATTGAAGATGCTCTCGCCAATCTTGAAATAGATCAGGGCCATATGCAAGAAAAGGGAGAAGAGTCAGAACTTGCATTATTGCTGAAGGATGGAAGGTTGTTTTTCAGGTCTAAGCTAGAGGGTTTGGCAGTATGCTATCCATTTGAAAATCTCCGAGCTGCTGCTGATGTACTTTTTTTACATGGAAGTTCTGATTTGTTGCTTGCAAAGCAGGCAATTGTATCCTTTATCTATTTTATTTTTCTTAAATATATTTCTGATGATTATATATTCTCATTTTGCTGAGCATTATGTTATCCTTTGTTTTCTTAACATAGAATTAGTTTCTTTATTATCTTTTTGATCGACATTGGGCAATGCCAGATGAAAGTTGGCGACATATTGCAGATGACTTTTCAGCTGCATTTGGTATAACCAGGCATTCATTATTGGAATCACTTACTTTCTATCTTCTGGATGATCACACAGAAGCAGCTCTGCAGGTAACGGGATTTCTACTTATTCTGATGCTGAATAGTCGATTAATCTTGTCACCAAGTTTACCTTCGATCAAGGCAATGCATACAACAGTACAAATTTTTGTCAAGCTACATTTTTTGTTAGTAGTTCTTGTTATTTGTATATGAACTATGGAGTCTGAAAGTTTAATGATACAGAAATATAACATACAAGTGAAATCTTTTAATTTAAGTACTAAAATACATATATTTCTCACTCAATGTGTAGTTAATAATACTGCTTGTCAAGCTAAACGTAACTGAATGAGGTTCTATTTCTATCCTACTCTGGTCAAAGTTTTTAGTACGTATTCTCCTTAAGTAAAAGATCCAGAGATTTTATTACTAACGGGTAAAAACTCCTTTGTGAGAAAATTATACTCTCTTGAGTATGAAAATATCCTATCTAGATCCATCGTTACATTCTTTATTCTATGTTTAAAGTGCTTAGAATTCTTGCATTCTTTATGCTATGCTTAAAGTGCATAAAATTCTTCATATTCAATGTGTTGTGGTGGAAATATATTCTGTATTGAGGATACTAGTGTATCTGTAGCTACATTTTGAGAATGGCTGTGACACTGTTTCTAATCCTCTCATAATATAGTGAACTCCGTACTTTCCATGACCTTTTATATGCTGACAGCTGTTCACTGATGTACTTTTCACAGGAAGCTTGCAACCTTCTTCCTGAGATTTCAGGCCCATCAACTCATCCTAAGATTGCTCAAGTGCTATTAGAAAGGAAGAATCCTGAAACAGCACTGATGGTCTTAAGATGGTCTGGGCATGATGGATCTCAAATGGTTTCTCTCAATGATGCTGTTACTGCTGTTCGGATTAGGGTGCAGTGTGCGCTTTTGACTGAAGCATTTATGCATCAGAGAATGCTCTGCACCAAAGTCAGGGAAAATAAGTTCAAGGCTAGACCACCTCGAGATGCTTCTGATGATCTTAAAGGCGAATGCAGGACCTGGGAAAACTGGGTGGAGATACTGGTGAATGAAATTTGTTATCTTTGTATCAAGAACAATCTGGTAGATCGAATGATATCATTGCCATGGAATTTGGATGAAGAGAAATATCTTCATAACTGTCTCTTAGATTATGCTTTCCATGACCCTTCAACAACTATTGGAAGTCTTCTTGTCGTATTTTATCTCCAGGTAACTTCGAGCACAGATCTTAATAAACTTTGACTCAGGGTTTGAAGAAAATTTGGCTCTTTGATGAATTTACCACTTAAAAAGGGAAATAAATGAAAAGAAATGTCAAACTGAAATTTTCAATATTTTTAGTTATGTGACTAACTTGGTTAGGTTTCAATATTCCCTAAACTTTCCCTTTTATTCATGCTTAATTATGATGTTAGGTTGGTAGCAATTCTGGGATCAATGATATTTTTGTTTGGTTGGACAGTTGATGTAACATTAACTGCATGTTTCCTAAGTCGTCATATTGCAATCAGTTGTGCTGTATAGCCCTAATAATGACACTGGCTCACCAAACTCCATGTTAGGTACAGTTCTAAAGTTACCATTTTCCTTTTTTCATGTTCATTTTTAGTTAAAATGCACTCACAGTGAAGTTTTGGCTATAAATTGAAGCAAAATTCCTTCTACAGCATATGAAGCAAGCAGAGTCACTTTTGCAAATGATTTGACAAATTCATCTCTATATCCTTTTAGTTTTTAAAATGAAGACTTTGCAAAAATAAAAATATTTGCTATTGGCCACTACTATATAATTGCCGATGACCTCACGTACTAAATTGAACACAGGGGTAAGGTTGAAAATTAATCAAATAATGATTGAGACAAGCCTATATATCTCATCTAATGTTTGATTAAGATGTGCATTTTGAAAACCTGGAATGCTAGCGGTTGGTGTTTTTTACTGTCACCAGAGCAAGACTCCACCGGGACTGCTACATCAAATAATTTGATGTTGAAACTTGTAATCTTGTGAATGATTATATTACAGTTATGTGCTGTTATTTTTATTTAATCAAGTTCTGAATTTCATTTTACTTCTAGATTACTCGGTAACTTTCTGTGACATATTTTTCTCTGTTCCAGCGCTACAGATATGTGGAGGCATACCATGTTCATTCCAAACTTCAGGGTGTGGAGCAGGAGTTCATTTCTAAGAATTCTCTCAGTGAAGAAGTTTTATCCAGAATGAGATCAGCTAGTCACCACAGAGGAGAACTTGCTGTAAGTGTTAAAACCTTGTAGAATTTTTGTGTGCATCTTTACCGAAAATGGAGCCTTAAACATGGGGGTGTTATGAATTTTAAGTCTGATTTTCTTTAATCTAATCTCCCAAAATAGAATAGTGATTAACTAATTAACAAGAAAAAAAATTAAATCAATCCTGTGGGAAATCTTATGGACTAGGCCCCCCTTCTGATTTGCTTTTGGTCAATTTTTATAAATTGAATTCCAAATGGATTTCAAATCAATACCCTCAAAAAGGTTCCAAACACATGAATTGATTTAACTCTGTGAAGTGAATTCAATTCCAAGAGTTTCAAATAGTCTGTAAGTTTTTGGGTGCTACAGTGCTGGTCCAACTAGCACAGTGCTTAACTGTCAGTAGGTTTCTTAGAGCGAAATCATTGTCTATTGATGCAAGTTAGAGCATCTTTGTTGGAACATCACTTCCTCTGCATTTCATAATAAGTATCTTTGGGAAGAAATTGGATTAAAGTACTGACCAAACTATACCTTCTTTAAACAGGTTCAATCCATTAAGTTGCTTCCAAAAATTCAACAGGAACAGCTTAAGACTGGAAAATTGTCACCCGAGATCCGTAATACCTCTGGTGAAGAAGTTGAAATTCAAGAAAGGGCTGATCTTCCCTTGGCACAAGAGCCAAAGTCAAGCAGTTTATTAATTTCCCTGCCCGCAGATTCTTCTCTGGTTTCTCAGACAAATAATAATGTTACTGTTAAACCAGCAGCTCTTAAAACTCCACCAAGATTTGGTGCATCTATCAAGAGTCCTCACCTGGAAATGGGTAACTGTGACTCTTCATCTGTTCTTCATCAAAGGTTATTTAGAACTCCAGAAAGAACTCAAAAGTATCAAGTTAGTTTCAACAAAAATTTCAAATTTGATGGCATCTCAACTCCTGGAATTCATCAAGGTAGTCACATGAAAACCACGCCATTAAAGGAGACCAGCAGAACTTCATTAGAAGTGCTTCCGAACAGCAACCTGCACCACAGTCTATTCGATGAAATCTCTCCAGAAAGGGAACAAAATGGGTTTCCTAAGCAATTACGAAACACAACTCCTCCATATTCCCATAGGATTACTGCTAATCCAGTGGCTATGTCTGGCAGCAACAATGGTCTTCCTAATGATAAAAATGATAGATCTAGGAATAAGGGTTCTATAGGTGATCCAAAGGACATAGCTTGGAGGTAAAACAAAATTTCTTTTCCTTTAGCCTCTTCTGTTTTCTTCCAAGGCTTCCTTATGAAATCATTCTAGAGCAAAAAAAACCCATTTTAATTGTTAAGAAAAGCTTTTTGTTTGCTTAATGGCAATATAGTGCTCTTATATTCTGTTTGTACTTGTGATTCCGTGATATTTCAGTGATAGAGAGGAGTTCATTGTTGATGAAAGGGAGGTGAATGATGGGCTGAGATGGAGAAGTGATGAAACTAGTGATGAAGAAGAAGAGCATATTCCAGAGAGAATTGTTGGAGTTGATTCGTATGCAGCAACCAGTAGGAGAGTTAGGAAAAGTAGATTTGCTAGAAGATGAACATTGTTTCCTTTCTGTAACCTATAGGTGCCTCTGACATTCTATGGTCGCTTCTCTCAGGATCAGTGACAAGCAGGAAGTGCACGAGCTAGCAGTGAAATGAAGCCATGATTTTTTTTTTCTTGAGAGGGCTGCCCTGCTAAGATTTACTGGTTTCGATGAGAGGTATATAAGCATAATGTATACTGATTTATAGTTTTTGGACATGGAATATGAAATTCAAGCCATCTCTTTTTTCTCCGTTATGTTGATCAAAAATGATTTTTGATTTTCGCCTCGTTTTTGTATCGTGAAGTAATTCAGGTCTTGAACCAGTCTTTTCTTTTCTAGACAGTTTCATTTTCTGTAACTTGTGTTATTGTTAAAGTGCTTGATATGAGATTTAAAATCCAATAAAGAAATAAGATAAGCTGACATGAAATGAGTGAATAAAAAAAAACGAAAAAAATTTATCAGGGAAACTAGAATTTTATATTTGACACACCTAATAATATGGTTAAAATCAATTTTTTTTCCAAAATTATTTTGTTGATATTTTTTTAATGACAGTGAATGTATAAAAAACAAAGTTTATATCATCATATTTTATTTTTTTCTCTTCCTATTTTTACTTTAGTAAGTATTTGGAAATGTGGCTGTTTTTTTTTTAAATAATTTTTTATATTTTTAAATATTTTAATGTTCTGATATTAAAATTATATTTTAAAAAATAAAAAAATATATTATATATATATATATATAAAAACAGCTATTATAACACCGAATCATTTTTCAAAGAAATTGCTAAAAAGGGCTTGGACTTTCACTCTGACCGAACAGAACCCAATACAACAGGCCATCACCACTGACTTCCTTTTTATCTAACAACTACTTTGGCCATCCAAATAAAAGGAAATGACACAAAAGGGGGCTTTGGTCAGGCAGACGTGAGAAATGGCAGAAACTGTGAAACTCCCAATCATAGACCTCTCCTCGCCCGATCGCATATCTACAGCCAAGTCAATCCGTCAGGTCTTCATTTCACTCTCTTCTCTCTAACAACTCTTGTTTTCTTTCATGCCATGTTATTTCATCCTCTCTCTCTCACAGGCATGCGTGGACTATGGCTTCTTTTACCTAGTGAACCATGGAGTGGAAGGACAACTTCTTAGCAAAGTTTTGGAAGAGAGTAAGAAATTTTTCTCCCTCCCCTTGAACGAGAAGATGAAGCTGTCTCGCAAACACCACAGAGGTTACTCTCCATTGTATGCGGAGAATCTTGACCCCCTTTCAAGATCCGAAGGTTTTTTTTCCTCTTCTTTCTTGCTTTTCATTTAAGTACACAATGTTATTTGACCCTTTTCAATTATTTGAACACGGATTTTTGTTGCTAGTTGTTTAGGCAATGTAATAAAAATTAGAACTTGATTGTCTTATTCATAAATCTGGATATAGGTGACTCAAAGGAAAGCTTCTATGTTGGTCCTGTGGAGGGGGATATGGCTCAAACTAATCTTAATCAATGGCCTTCACAAGGTATTTTCTTTCAGACATATCTTTTTCTTTCACTGTTGTTAGAATTTTTTTCCATTACATTTTATCTTATGGTTTGAATCTTACCTTGAAAACCATGGCATACCTTTCCTGAATATTCCTCGTTTGTGTATAACATGTATGTTGCTACTTTGATCATTACTTAATTTGTTCTTTTGGCTGGGGAATTTCAGAAATATTCCCATCTTGGAGATTGACAATGGAGTCTTACCATAAAAAACTTATGTAAGTCATGATCGTTGTAGTTTTTTATATTGATTGTATGTTTTTAAAGAGTCTTGCCATAAAAAAAACTTATGCAAGTCATGATCCTTGTAGTTTTTTACATTGATTATATGTTTTTAAATGGGTTTGCAAAGCTGAGTATTTATGATCTTGGTTGGTTATAGGCTGTCTTTCAATTTGATTTCCTAGTAATTATTTTTGAGTATTTTGAGATTGTATCTGTGGAAAGTGTGGAAGTAGAGGTTTTTAAATTCGACAGAGTCTTGTCCCTTTCATGGAAAATTATTCTCTAGTTAGGAAACTCTAACTTGGTATTTATGTCTTGATTATATATCTCCAGGAAAATCAGCTTAAAGTGGCAGTTGTATGTTTGAGCATAGCTATCTTATTGTTGATTATCTGGAGTTTAATCTTCAAGCATGCTCATTAAGTGGTTGTTTGGAAATTTTACTTTAGTAGAAAATAGCAACAAAATACAAAGTCCTCTATGGTGTTACTCCTATTGTTTCAGGTCTGCTGGGAAAAAATTAATCTATTTGATTGCTATGGCTTTAAATCTGGATGAAGATTACTTTGAGAAAGTAGGAGCCTTGGACACACCGAGGGGCTTCCTTCGTCTCTTACATTATCCAGGTATGCTGGCTTAGTTTCCCCCTTTTTTTGGGTAATATACATGTCAGCATTTGTCAGCTTGATGCAAAACTGAAGATAGAGGTGTGGAAAACGTGGTCATGCATTGATAGTTGGCTGGTCCCTTTGATTTCTTATAAAAATCTGGCCACCTAATTGTTATCTCAGGTGAACTGGGGTGTTTTAATGAGCAAATATATGGCGCTTCTGAACATTCAGATTATGGAATGATTACTCTTCTAGTTAGCGATGGTGTTCCAGGACTTCAGGCATGTGCATATTTCTCCGCTTGCTGTTTTTTAAAATCTCAGGGACTTTATTAGTGTTTCATGATGCTTGAATGCTATCCTCACCCTTCAAAGTTTCAAGCGCAAAATATTTGGCCATCTTATCTTGATTTATAATTTTAATAGGTTTGTCGGGAGAAATTTAAGCAACCACGGCTGTGGGAAGATGTGCCACACATAAATGGGTGAGTTTGAAGTAGTTGTACTTTATTGAAAGAATAACTGGTGTAAGAAGATGCAGTGTTTTTAGGATGTTCAAACAGAACAATTAACCTTAATAATGATTTAATCCTATGGAAACTCGTGTTTTTCTCTTCTTTGAAATCAAATGAGACATGATGACTTTGATATGATCATATGATTAATGAAATGTGAGCTGTCCAGCTAAGTACACCAGTCAGTGCAATTTTTGTCCCACCATTTTTGTTGAAATGAATTTGTGTTGTGGATTGCTGTTGGAAAACCATAAATCCTATAATCTTAAGCAAACATCTTTATCAGCATTTTACTTGCACGTTCAAATTTACATGACTACATAAATATGAATCTGCAGGGCTTTCATAGTTAACATTGGGGACATGATGGAGAGGTGGACTAATTGTTTGTTCCGGTAATTTACCATTCCTCTAATTTGAGGCATTCAATCTTTACATATTTCCTTCTTTGGAGAGTTTTATCATATTTTTTAAAAGTTTTTCTGTCCCTCCCTTTGGTGATTTTTGTTTTAATCCTAAATCCATTACATGTAGGTCAACACTGCATAGAGTGATGCCAGTGGGACAAGAACGCTACTCTGTAACCATCTATTCACTTCTCTATTTTTTTGGGTTATCTTTTGTGGACTTATACTTCTAATAGTTTCAACTCTAAATTCTAGTCAAAAGCCTCTTCTTTAGACATGTGAAATATTCATGTTTTTGAACCTGTGTATAGGAGTTTTGATGTTGTGATACCAAACTTCTTGTTTACACGCGGACCTGCAGATTTTGCACATTGGTCAGTTTGGAATTACTTTTATGACAAGTTGAAAAATTACTATATAATCCAATAGGATGGATTAGCTGTTAAATGGTTGCTTGGGGGAAGATTTTATAACGAGAAAGTTGCCAGCTCAACTAGTATATGATACAGTGTAATTCAAAATAGCTTTAAATTGAAACCTTTGCATCATATATAGGGAATGAAAAATAGTAGTGGGTGCTTTATAAATCGAATTGTAGTTTATAAATATCTCAGAACTAAAATGCATCCTAAATGGTGGAACAGTCTTGAAAGTCATAAAATGGTTCAACATGATAATGGCTATTAATAGAAATATAAACTCTACTAACATGGTAATGGTGATAAAAAGAAATGCAAATGACTGAAGAAATTACTTCCAAATGTTGTCGAAATTGAACTACGTGCTTTTTTTATGCCATGTGCTAACATATTGATTTTTTATGCATATGCCATGTCTTCTGTGATTGGATTTTTGTTTTGTTGCTGACTCTTTTTGTGATACAATGTGACAGTTGGCATTCTTCTTAGATCCCAACCCAGATTGTGTTGTGGAATGTTTGGAAAGTTGTTGCAGTCCATCATGCCCTGCAAGGTAAATTAAATCTGTTTTCCTTGTAAAGTTTTCTTATTAGTTCAGTGTTGTTTACCTAGTAATCAATAGTTAGTGTTTACGATTATCTCCATAATAGGGTATTTAATTTTCATCAACAAACTAGCAGTATACATTATGAGAATATCTAACTTGTAAAGTTGGCCCTGAAAGAACCCATATCTTTGGGCCTGTTTGGGAGTGTGATTGCGGCTGCTTTTCAAATTGTTTTTCATGCTAAAATACATCAAAATGATGTTTTTTTATTTTTAAAAAATTATTTTTGAGATCAGCACATCAAAACGATTCAAAACATAAAAAAAAAATTTGATTTTTTTGGAAACACGGGTTGGCCTGCATTTCCAAACGCTCTTGAAACTTGATAGATTTTACTATTGGAGTCCGTAATTTTTAACAAGTTGTCTTAGTGGTTAAGCTAGAAAATACTGCATTCTATTTTTGCTAGCCACTTCGATAAAAGCGCACTGGTATGTCCTTAGTTTCTAATCACTAACGTGAAGTTCTACTGGGAACTTGCTGAGAATTTTGAAATACTAGTTTGACATGGAGGTTGATTACTTGCTTACAAAGATGTAGTGTATAGAAATCAAACTATGTATAAATGAAGGGAGCTTCGAAAAGGCCTTGAGAATTCTACAAGGTGCTTGGACATTTGCTTTCCGAAATTGTGAAATTGCGTACAACGGTGGAAACAGACTCCTGTTTACTCATGTAAAAATAATTATATTATCATTGTTTTGGATCGAAAAATGGAAATAAATTTCTTTTGATTATGTTTGCAGATTCCCCCCCATTCGCAGTGGGGCCTATTTGGAAGAGCGGTTTAAGCTTACATATGGCGAATAAAAGCTTTAGATGATCAAAGACTGCTCTTGTTGCTCTCAAAAGTGTAAGATCATATTGCTCTTAATTGGGATTAACTTGTATCTCACGGTTTTGGTCCTCAACTTGAGAGGCATTTAACGGTGATTTGTCTGTTCATCTGACATCCACTAATGACCAATTTTCTGAAGTTCCAGTTGAAATATTAGTCCAAAAGTTTCTTTGCTTGGAAAAGAAAATATGCTTTAGATGTAAAGGTGACTGCGAAAACCAAAATTTGGTTGACAGAATGATTGCCCTACCGCTATTTTGCTTAGAAGTAATTAGATATGTTTCCCGCCCGCTGGTGAGCAATTTCTTTTTAAAAAATAGTTTGAGGCTAAAAAATATCTAAGTCCTGAGTTATTGGTCTAAGTTGTAATTTAAATAATATAAAATAATAACAAAAAATAAATTGACAAAAAAACAATAAAAAAAAAAAGATAAAAAGAACTATAGTTAAGTCAAAACTCAATGCTAACTTAATAGAAGAAAAATTATAAAAAATAAAAAAAAAAGTTAAAACTTAGAAGAAAAAACATTAGCTTAAAAAAAAATCAAGAAAATTCATGTGAACTTTCTAAATCTGATTTAATCTTAAAATCTTGTAACTTGTTAAATCTTAGATTTCATTTCAATTAAGAAGTTTAATTGTCAATTAATTTAATTTTGAAGGATGAAATTGTTTAAAAAATATTAATAATGTTTTTTTGCAAAAGCCAAAAAAAAAAAGCAATAAAAAAAATAAGGATAAAATTTGAGAGAAACTTAAATTTGAAACAATAAAACTAAAATAATCTCAAATAAAATAAATAGCAATTAAACTAAAAGAATGAGTATTAAATTTGAAAAATTAAAAAATCATAGTGGATGAAATTAAAAGAAATTATAATTTAATAGATTATTTATAGATTAAAAATGATAAGGAGTGATATTGAAAAATATTATAGAGGGCTAACCCAATAGAATTAAACCCAAAAAATAAGAAAACAAAAATAAATAAATAAAAGAAAAAAAGGAAAAAAAAAACCAAGAGAACCCGGGTGAACCTCCTGAACTTGGTTTAATTTCTAAAACCTACAACTTGTGAAATTTGAAGGATGAAATCGTAGAAAAAGTTTTAATAAAAAAAACTTGCAAAAAAAAAAACAACGAAAAAAAATAAAGATAAAATTTGATAGAAAAAACCCGCGGATGAAATTTGAAAAAAAAATGTTCTAAAACAAAATAAATTACAATTAAAAGAATAAAGACCGAATTTAAAAGATTAAAAAAAATCATAGGAGGTAAAATTAAAAAAATATTATTAATTTGATAGATTAAAAATTATATGGGGTGAAATAGAAAGAAATTATTGAGGGCTAACTCAATAGAATCAAACCGAAAAAATTAACAAAACAAAACTAAAAAAATAAGAAAATATTAGTTTAGAAATAGGGCAAATAAGCAAACCCGGGAAATCTCTTAAACCTGATCTAATCTCTAAAAGTCATAATCTGTGAAATATTTTACATGGATTTAATCAAGAAATTTAATTCTCATCCAATTTAATTTTGAAGGACGAGATCGGTAAAAAAAAAACAGCAAAAGCAACAAAAATAATGGGGATAAAATTTGATAGAAAAAAAACCCAAGAAAGATGTAATTTAAAATAAATAAATAAATAAAATGATCCCTAATAAAATAAACAATAATTAAAAGAATAAGGACTAAATTTTAAAAATAAAAAATAAAAGAATTTGATTGATTAAAAAAATTATAGGGAGTGAAATTGAGAAATATTTGTAATTTGATAGACTATTTATATATTTAAAAATGCCAGGGATGAAATTGAAAAATATATATAATTTAATAGATTATTTATAGAATAAAAATAATATGGGTGAAATTGAAAAACATCTATAATTTTATAGCTTATTCTATAATTATGAAATTTTACGAGGGTTGGCGTAAAACTCTAGAGGAGATAGAGAAGAAGAAAAAAAAATGAATGTCAGCTGTTAATCTTGGAAAACACGTTGTACCACCATATAGAGAGTGTCGAGATGTTACAAGCGTTGTCTCTAAAGGTGATGTTTTTTTTTAGAGCTTGCTTTTATTTAAACCAATATATATGTTATGAGATCATGAAAATCTTATGAGAAGCCTTTTTAGGTCTCCCTTTCCTTTTAGGTTTTTTCTGCAACAATTATCTTCAGCCTCTCCACCATTTTTGCTCAATATACAAAGGAAGTGATGACTCAGGCATATCTTTCTCTTCTCAAGCTTCAGGCACACCATAAAGAGACACTGTCATTTTTCCCTGGTAAAGTAGAAGAGATTACAAATTACAAATTAAAAAAGAAATAAAGAGTGTCATTTACTCATTTTCACCGTTCACCCAGAGAGAAAACTATGGATTGGATTGTAATTGTGTTACACAGTTTTTTTTTCCTATTTCTTGGTTCTGTGTTTTTTTTTTTTTTTTCTATTTCTTCTTGGTTCTTCGGCTTTTTTCATTCGTCTTTAAATTATTTTTTTTTGATTTGTTCTATTGAAGTTGCGTGCTTGATGGTTATTTTAGCTACCTAAGATATGAGATCTTGGGGGTGTTCAGAAAAAAATCATGTTGCTTGGTTTGGTTTATTAAATGAAATTTTATTGATTTAAAACAATTGAAGATATAAATATTTCTATATTGTAGCCTTTTGTTCTTGAAATTTGAACATCATCATTTTAGACACAGAAAAACACAGATTCATCTATGAAGGTATAAGGCACCAGTAAAGTACTCTGCAATCTGCATCGTGGAACAAGCAATTAAAGGAAATCATGATAAACGAAGTGGAAGAGGAGAGAGGCCATATTTTCATCTTCTGGAACGAAGAAATTCCTCAGAATCCTAAAACATCAAAACAGCAAATAACCTCCATAAATAAAATGGATTTTTAATGGAGGAGACATTTTCATTAGCCAGTTAAACTCAGGCTGGCCACTAATGCGCGCACAGCACAAAGACCACATACTAGTGCATGCATTAATTAACGGCTGCCATCTCAGATCTGCAAGTTGAAGAACTGCAAGCAACATCGTATTGTGAGCAACAGAGAACATGAGATGGATGATTCATAGAGAAATTTGTTAAAAACTACAACAAACAGAAAAAACGCTCAGCGATTAGATCCGTGGTAATGAATGGATGGGCATCAATTTGACTGAAACAATACATATAAACTGTACACAATATAAATGCAGATTACTCTCTGCTTTACCAGGGTTCGAAGCAAAAAGAGGATACAGCGTTTTCTTTAGGACAAAAACACCCTTGAACAAAATAGGACCAGATTTGTACCACATCGGAAAAGAACAAGAACCAAAGAGAGTTAATAAATGGTTTGAGAAGCACATGACAGCACGACCTTACTTGAACAGGATCTGTTCTATAGGATCGTACCTCTGTATCCTTTCTCACTAAGGAGACAGGAACCTAAGCCTGGTTGAGGAATTGTAACCGCTTGATCATAGCGTGAGTAATGGCTTGATTGTCCTCGTGATCATCATGGCTGTAGAGGATCGTTTCCTAGCCATTTACCTGGCTGGGAATGGTCATGCGGTTGTCTGACAGGTCATCTTCTCTTTTTTGAAACTACATAAGGCCCCACATGCAGTTTCGTTACAAAGTAATGTAGTTAAAATTCATGTGCGAACACCAAGAGCTAACCAAAACTTTTTGAATATTTATTGTATTTTGCTTATTAGAGCATCCACGCTCATGCTCTCTATATTTTAACTAAAAAATACTATCATATTCATTGTCTCTTGAATAAAAAGTCATTAATATTTTATTGTTACTTTTTAACTTAATTTTTTTTTATTTTATCATTATTGTTTAAGAATTAGACTTTATAATATTTTTCAATTTATTTTATATGAAATTATCTCAGTCTCTTGACTCAAGTTGCATGTTTTACAGGTTAACTCAAGTTAGTTCGAATTATTTTTTATTTTTTTCTATGATATTATCACATCCCCATGACTCGAGTCGCGAGTTTGACAAATTAAGTTGGGTTGAGTTGGGTTTTTTAAAATAATATTTTTTCTTTGATTTTATCACTTGATGTTAGGTTGATTCGGAATTGAGTTTTATAATTTATTTTTTATGAAGTTGTCATTATCTCAGAGCCCAAATCATAAATTTAACAAGTAACCCACCGAGTTAATTCAATAAATCATCATCTTCATATTATTTAAAAAAATGTCTTTATATATATATATATATATTAATACTAGTTTATATTATGTTGTGGTCATAGAGTCTTAAATATTACCACTTTGCGATTCATAAATCATAAATATACTAAATTTTTTAAAGGAAATTTAAGGTGAAAACAGGGGGGGAAAAGAGAAGACCGGGGACCCAAAAATTAATAAATGCAAGGTAAGGCTGGAGTGATTTTTTCTTCATTAAATTGTAATTCAGCCCGTGTTTTATTTATGGTTTTGTTAGTTAGCCCCTCTAGTTTTGAATATTGTAAGTTAGTCCCTAAACCAAAGTTGTCTGTCAAATTTTTTAAAATTCACTTTACTAAAGAACAATTAAATTGTCATAAAAATAATAATAAAAGGACTAGGTTGTAAGAAATATGAAAATAGAGGAGCTCGGTCTTAATTTTTTCAAATTAAAGAGTATAACTTATAATTATTTATAGCTTCTTTTTTTCCTTCTGATTCGCAAGCTAAATACATGTGAACAGTGGTGTCGATGCTCGACGAGAGAGAAGAAATTTGAAGTTAAAGATCGAAGAACATGGGGGGAGGGAAAAAGGTCAAAGAAGGGGGGAAGTTGATAAGAAATTGTCAACTTCCATTCCATTACACGTGTCTTCAGGAGACACGTCTAAAGTCTAATAAACCACTTACTTTAGTTTAGGGCAGGGGGACCAGAAGAAGCAACACGTCTGATAGTGAACCCATCAATTAGAAAGAAAGAAGGTCAAGCAAGGCAAGCATCTCTAATAGCTAGCATATTTATTTTTGTATTTGAGTTTAAAAATATTTTTGAAAATAATTAATTTTTTTAGATGTTTTTAAATTTTTTTAATATGTTAATATTAAAAATAAATTTTAAAAAATAAAAAAATATTATTATTTTAATATATTTAAAAAAACAACGAATAAACAAATTTAAGATTGTAAAATTTAAGATTGTAGTTGAATCCACACCGTACAAAACAAAACGAATCATGATTTGATCACATGCACACCCTTTCCTTAAAGTTAACCATAGTTTTCTTTTCATCAATCTTTTTTTTATCCGTTCAATCCCGCCTGATTATTCCTTTTCCTTTTTCTTTAGACAAGAGCAACACGTATATGTTTTTTTATTTTTACCACAAAACACTGTTTTTAAAAAAATTACTTTTTTTAATATTTTTGAATTGTTTTGATTAATATCAAAAATAAAATTTAAAAAATAAAAAATATTAAAAAAACAACTGTTATTATAATATCAAACATTTTTTTTTTTATTCTTAAAAGCATGTATTTTATCATCGGCTATGCCTCGGGGATCAAATTTATTCCTATTGATTTCTTTTAAGTAAGTATATAATAAAGATTTGAAAACAATATCCATATGCAATTGATTTATTTCTTACGGAACTCTACCATTGGTCCTACTAAAGGTCACAACTCTCGAGGGGATAAGTAACCTATCACTTAGTTCCGTGCAACTCTTCTATTTTCTTACTCTTATGGATATATATTTATTACGAGAATTTAGTCGTACCACACCTCTCTCTTTTTAATTTTTTTTTAATACAATTTTTCTTTTTTTTTTAGATTAAGATATATATTTTTAAATTTTTTTTTTATTTTTTAAATTTATTTTTAATTTGAATATATAAAAACAAATTAAAAAAATTAATTTAAAATAAAAAATAATAATTTTAACCCCCAATAGTATTTTTGCAGGAATGCAGGGGAGGGCCCACTGATAAATTAAAAAGAAGCAATCCACGTGCCGGTGGATAAGGGAGGGAGGGGATGGATAAGCAATAGTTAATAGTAATCGTACGATAAGAGATTCGAATCCTAAATAGGATGGTGTTATACGCTAGAATATGCCGTACCCAAACCCACTTTAATTACACATCCACGTGGGCTCACACCCTCACAACATCTCACCGACTATTCTATTTTGTAATCAGATCACGTGATGCTCTTAACATCGATCCTTATCCGCACACGTGTACCACACTGCTGCGGAAATTACAATGGAACCTAGTGTTCGGCTCGTGTAAATAATTAGAGGTTATATTTTGAAGGATAAAGGGTTAAATGTTAATGATGGTATCTAAATATAATTTATAATAATAATAATCTGTAAATAAATATTAAAATGAATATAGTAAATAATACGTAATGATGGAAACCATTTATTCAACATGTAAGTGTGAAAAAAGAGAGAGAATCTTGATTTTGAAAAAAAATATAATACAAGCTAGCATAAACTTCAATTTTTTCTCTCCTACAAATGTTAACCCGAACTTTATTTTGGGTGTGTTTAGTAACATAAAACTATTTTTCTTTTTAATTTCTAGTTTTTTATTTTCTGATGAAAAAATTAAAAACATGTTCATAAAATATTTTTTTCAAAAAAAAGGAATACATCAAGATTATAACTATTTTCCTAAAAAAAATCATAATCTTAATATATAATAGTTATCTTAATATTTTATATTTGCAATAATATAATTATAGAATATTAATTTTATTTCATTTGAATTAAAAAATATCATGAAAAAGTTATATAGTTAACTAAAAAAAAAATCTTTATATTAGATTTATAATAAGAACTAAATTTATAACACTAATTGAATATAAAAATATATATAAAAACATAATTTTAATTACTAACAGGTGCTTGTATATAACAAAAAATATATAGTTCATGTTTTTTTATTTATTTGGAAAACAATAGAAAACTTGTATTGAAAAATTATGGAAAACTTCTTAAATATGTTTTTCAAACTTAGTACAATTTTGAAAAACTAGAAAACTAAATTTTTAGTTTTTCAAGTTCTAGTTTTCCTTTATATAACCCTAGTTTTTTTTTTATTATTAATATGTTTCTGAACAATCCATTTTACTTTTCATTTTCTTTTCCTTTATATCAAAAAATATATGTTCGAGAAATAATTATCAAAATAGATAATTTAGGTGGGGTGTCACTACTCGAGATAAATTAAAACCCCTAAAAATTAAAAGGAAATATGAGAAAATGAAGTCGACACTTAGTTCTTTAAGGAGATTAAATTTTTTAAATATATACCAGTTTTAAAGATTTGAATAAATAGTTTGTTATGCTTAGGAGAAGATAAACATCACCATTCTTTCTAAGAAAAGGTTATCTTATTTATGTGTTTTCTCCTAAATTTATTTTATGCATGCCATTAACTGCCTAAAATGTTTTCTGAGCTTATTCACAAATCATTTATTATCGATTAATGTTTGTCAAGTTAGCATCATGCCCTGAAACAGGAGTCTTACATCTTGATGATTTTTCTTTGTTATATATATCATTTTATTTTTTAAAATTAAAAACCTGAACAAAAACTGCACTAAACCCATGTCGGTCCCACTTGAAGGAGTCACGTGAACTTATTAATTAACTCTTTTTTGGTTTAAATCATTATGATATGCATACGTTGACCTCTAATTAAAATTCAGGTTTTAAAAACATGACATTAACTTGATAAAAACACGTTTACTTATTATTAAACTCATTTTAAGATTTAAAATGTTGCGCTAGGCCTATGTTGGTCCTTAAGAATTAAGAGATATATTGACCTAGCTGTTAAAAATCAAGTTTACTCAAAACATGAATCTAACTTGATGAAAAACTAATCGATACAATTTATGTTTTTTTTTTTGTTTAAATGAGTTTTTATACACACATGCATATATAAAAAGAACATATTACAGTTTCACGAAGTGAAGATAATGTTAACACAAAGCATATAAAAATAAAATAAAAATGCACGAGTGAATAACGTTTATGCATGAAGAATAACATGTTCATTATAATGCACTTTGAATAGTATTTTTCATGCAAACTCAAGGGAAAAATAAAAATGAAAGGAAAGGGGTTTGGTTTACCTTGGGGCTTGTTCTAGACAAGGGTGGAGCTATTGTGGTGGTTGTTGGTGGTAGAGACAGTGGCTGGCTGATGGTGCTAGGGTTTTTAGGTGGTTTTTTCTCTCTAGCTTTGGTTTTCCTTTTCCTTTTGTTCTTTTTTCTTCCCCTCTTCTTCTTCTTCACCCCTCCCACTATTGGATGGCTTAAAACACACTTATATCCACCCAAAAAATCCTCTCTCTCTCTCTCTTCGTGTTTTTCTTTACATTCGAGTTTCCTTTTGTTTTTGTTTTTGTTTTTCCTTTGTATTTTCTCTTTGTCTCATTATTCTCTCTTTTGCTACTTTCTAAACCAAACCCTCCCTTCTCTCGGCTCAATACTCTTTCTTTTCTCCTCTCTCTCTCTCTTGACATTCTTTTTCTATCTTAGATCCCCTTGTTTCTCGCATTCCCCTTACTTATATGCAATGACGAAGCTCCTGAAACCTTTTTCTTGGTGGAATGATTGTGGCCATTAGTTTTCTTGGGATAATCTAAGTTCTTCACTATGATTGTACCCTTTAGCAAAACATGTTTAGGTTGGTCTCTTTGCACTAATTTTTCAACCGTTTGAGAGGTCAAATCATATAGTGTTTGGCTAAGAATATATTACACATGCAACGGGAGTGTGTTATTTGGCATTTATTAGGCGTCATAGAAGAGAGAAAAGAGTGGACAAAGTCATCCTAAAAGCCGTGAAGAAAACAATAAAATTATAGGAAGCATGCTAGAGAAGAAAAGGGTATTGTTTTGGCCATGCACCAAAACCAAGTTGTTTTTGTGATTTGTCCTTTCTACAAAAAACATATAGCATGAAATGGCGTTATTTTGCCCAAAATGTGTTGATTCATTTAATTGAATTCTCAAATTTGCACATTGATACTTAATTTTTATGCCTTTTTAAATTTGATCCTTGTCTTTTTATTGTTTTAATTTCAATCTTTTTTCTTAATATTTCTTTTAATTTGTCCCTGATTGCATTTAAAACGGTTCCTCAATATTGACACCCTTTTCATTTAGCCATTTACTTTTTATTTTTCAATTATTTAGCCAATTTTCATTATTTTTTCTCATTCTTCTCAATCTCATCCCTTATTGCGTGAAAATAGTCCCTCATTTTTAGCATAATTTTCAATTTAGTTATTGGCTTTTTAATTTTTAATTTTTATCTAAATTCAATTGTTTACTTATTTTTTAATTTCATCCCTAATTGTATTTTTTTCTTTTTAATTATTATTCTTTAAATGTTTATTTTCACTTTTTTTTGGATCAAGTATTTTTTTTATTTTGCCTTTATATATATATATTTGAGAGGGTTCAGAATCTGAATTATCACACCGTGAATGCTATCACACTTGGGTTTGATTCGCGTCACTTTGTGAGCTTTTAAATTTCTACCAAACCCTTTTAATTTTTTTACAATTTTTGAGACTTTTTGACCCTTTAATTGGGATTTTAAATTTCTTTGTTCGTGAAAATTGGAGACATGATCCGTAGCCTCCTCGATCCCCAGTTTACCAAAATAGATTTTCGGTTATTGTAGAAATAATAATAATAATAAAAAAAACATGATCATGGAGTATTTACTATTTAGCTAATCTTAATTTGTTAGGAAAAAGTAATTCCATCTTTTTACAAGAAAGAGTAGTTCAAATGTTAAGAATATATATCACCTTGCGAGGGTTAATTTAAACATCATTTATGATATGAAAATATATAAAAGTTGTTATAAAGATTAGTTAACTAAGTTTTTTTTTTTTATTTCTTCTTCTCTTTTTTTATATTTGATTTTTTTATACTCTGAACTATGTTAAATTTTTTATTCATATTATTTAAATTATTGATGTATCGTTAACTCCAGCCTTAAATTTTGTTTTTCATTAGCATTATTTTTATGTCAAGAATTGTTTTTTTTTTTTTACTGCCCCCAGCAAAGCGTGTGCCTCGGATCTAAATCATTGCGCGTTAAAAACGCCAAGGATAAACAGATTAAGCATTATTTAAATCCAAGTCACGACAAAATTTATAGTCACGGTCAATGCATAAGGTGCCAAGTACTTTCCATGCTCCCAATCCTTAACCAAACCAAGTGATTGCATGAGATGTTCATACCCCCAATTTAAATAAGATTTTTTCATTATCATTCATTCCCTTAATAATTATTGGTGACGACACACGCAATTAAATTCCAGCTTTTTTTTTTAAATAAAATAGAAATAGAAATAGAAATAGAAAAAGGAAAACAACATCCCATTTCCTTGACCACATCCACTCTAACAAGTTACACAAGAACCAAGTTACTCAAATTCCACGACACCCACAAGACTGGGGTCAAAGTCGACTAAACATGTTTAGTCGACTTTGACCAGATCAACGGCCAAGAGAATAAACTCAAAAACATCCCGCGAAGCAGGTGATAAGTATCACCTCCTATATCTAATAATCCTCAGACCTAAACTTACGGATATAAAGATATTGTCTCTCCCTCCCCCCCTCGCTTGGTCCTCTCTCTCCAATCTGGAGAAACCAAAAACACTGTCTTTCTGTTCGGGTCATGCTATTCGGATCCTATTAGATCCGGATTAAAACCAATTTCTGATAACCTGAACCAGAGTCAAAGATGACGAGGCGGTGCTCGCATTGCAGTCACAACGGGCACAACTCCCGGACTTGCCCCAACCGAGGGGTCAAGTTGTTTGGGGTCCGATTGACTGACGGGTCGATCCGGAAAAGTGCTAGTATGGGTAATTTAAGTCACTATACTGGGTCTTCTAATGTGGGTGGGCCCCTCACTTCCGGTCCTAACAATCCCGGATCACCAGGTGATACCCCTGATCACGGTATTGCCGCCGCCGCCGCCGGTTATGCTTCTGAGGATTTCGTTCCTGGGTCCTCTTCGAGTCGTGAGAGAAAGAAAGGTTGGTTTGAATTATGTGAAGTAACTAATTTAATTATGTTTCAAATCTCCCTTATCATGATTTGATTTGATTTGTGATCATTAGTTTAGAACTGGGTTGTCCTTCATGAGATTGTTTTTTCCATGTTTAAACGTTTAAAATTGTGTTCCTTTATGCCTTAATTTGATTTTATTTTGTTGAGATAAACAAGTGCAAGGTTTTTGTTTTCTATAGAAAGAAAAAAAAGTCCATGTTGGGTTGTTAGTGAATTCAGTTATTGAAGTTTCCGAAAAATGAAGTCTGATTCTGGTTAGGAGATTATGGGGAGGAAGGTAGGATTCTTGTTTTGTTTTCTGGAAACAAATGAGGGGTTGAAGTTTACATTCTTATTAGTTGAGTGCTATAAAGACCTGATAATGTTGTCTGTAATTATTTGTTTGGTATCTGAGATGAGGACAAGAAAAGAAGATTGTACTTTATGCTTGGTTTTTACTTTGTTTTTCAGAAAGTGATAGGCTTGGCTTAAATAAGCAAATTGTTTTCCTGGGCACATTTTATTGCTGCTGTATTTGTTCTCCATGTCCCATCCCATTTATGTGGACGAAACCCTTACTGGTGTGAGATCTTTCCCTTTTTGCTATTTCATTTTTAGCTAGGCTCATAAGGAGTTAATTAGTTATTTACAGTCCCCATGGTTGACTGATTTTTTTTGTTTCTTGGAAGAATGTCTGCCTCCGAGACGAAAAAATGTTTGTTTTTTTGGAAAATAAAGCCCCATCATTTAAAATGATGAAATAAAGAAAACCTTGAATATGACACAGACGGTACGGGAGTCTCTGAACACCCATATTTTAGGTTTGTCCTGGTTTATCGAGGGTTAGTCGAGGAAAGTAGGGACGGAAATTTCTATACAAGAAAACTTTTGATGAACAGTGTGCCTTCCAAACTAGAAATTTTGTTTGTAGCGCCAAAAAATCGCAGATATTCAACAAGGAGTTATGAGGAACATGTGGTATCAGATTTATATGTTTCTTGTATTGGTATTTGCGCTCTTTCATCCTGAATGACTCTAATAACAAGTGGTGCAGGTGTTCCATGGACTGAAGAGGAACATAGGATGTTTCTACTAGGTCTGCAGAAGCTTGGTAAAGGTGACTGGCGTGGAATTGCTCGTAATTATGTTATATCAAGGACACCAACTCAGGTGGCCAGTCATGCTCAGAAATATTTCATCAGGCAAAGCAATGTGTCTAGGAGGAAAAGACGTTCCAGCCTGTTTGATATAGTTGCTGATGAAGTGAGCTCTGTTCTTTCTTTATTGTCTATCTGAGCAATGAATCACACGTTCAAGTGCAGCTTCATCTCCATGCCACATTAAAATATCACTTTATGCTTCTTCATCATGATATTCCACCCATCTCCTATTACCTCGTGATCATTTTATTGATGCATCAAGTTTACAACTCTCGATTCTTCCCACCCTTTTGAGTTGTCTGATGTATATTTTTCCCTGTCCATTCTGCATTTGCAGCCAGGAGACACTCCGATGGAATCACAGGACTTCTTGTCTACAATCGAACAAGAGTCTGAAGCACAAAGTGAAAATCCAGTGCCTGTCCCTCCTTTGGATGAAGAATGTGAATCTATGGATTCTACCAACTCCAACGATGGGGAACCCCCACCTCCTAAGCCAGATTGCTCACAGTCTGCTTATCCAGTAGTATACCCATCTTATTTCTCGCCTTTCTTCCCATTTTCTTTTCCATTTTGGTCTGGACACAGTGCGGAGCCCACAAAGACAGAGACACATGAGGTTCTTAAGCCAACAGCAGTGCATTCAAAAAGTCCAATCAATGTTGACGAGCTGGTTGGCATGTCAAAACTGAGTTTGGGAGAATCTATTGGCCAGGATGGCCCCTCTTCTCTTTCCCAGAAATTGCTTGAAGGGTCCCCAAGACAATCTGCTTTCCATGCTAATCCAGCCTCTAACAGTTCGAGCATGAACAGAAGCAGCAGCCCAATCCATGCAGTTTAAAGGCAGCTTTGCTGCGATTGAAATCGTAGGTTAGCTCAGTGCTGATGAGCTTCACAATTTACATTCTATATCAGACTATAACGTGCAGGCTGGTTTGGGTTTACATTCTTTTGTGGGATTCTTGTAATAATGTTGTTCTTTTAAGTTCTAGCATTAACTTGTTTAAGTTAGTCTTATGTAGGCTGTTAGCATCTTGTCTAAAGTTATTTGAATCTTTAACGTTCTCTGTGCATTCTTTATTCTGTTTGCGGCACCTTCCTCCATTTATCAGTGCTGATTGAGAATGTCAGTCAGAAAACCTTAACTGAGAGAACCGTGCTTATTTGACTTTGTAGGAATGACTGATAAAGTAGTTTCAACCAATCTTCAGTGAGCTAGAGATAGGGTCCGAAACCGAAAACCTCTGACCATTACGGACATTTTCTTTTCAAGTTTTGAGATCCATATTAAGCTGCTTCTGCATATGGCATGGGGACGCATTTTTAAGAAACCGATGAGCACTGTTTTCCAAACGACGTCGTTTAAGTTGCCACGATGAGAAGCATCAACATCGATCACAGAAGTCCAGAATGGTCCTCCATCTACATGCACGGTACAATGCAGCTCTTAGCTGCTCATCTCATCGCTTCTGAAATTGAGAAATTCAGTGCAATGTTCTTGGGGAAAATTAAGGAGTAGGCGAGGGCCTTTGATTTTTATATTCTTGATAGTTTAGGCTTCCCCTCCCTTGAGCATAGTTGATGGTGAAATAAGGGTTTATCTAGGGAAATCATGGACCTGGGGTGTTGTTGATGCTAGTGGGTATGGGTTTGTGTGTGTTGACAGTAAAAGAGAGAGCCGAGATCGAAGAAAAGAGGCTACTTTATTTTTGGCTTGAAGGCTTAGTTTCTTATGGGTCACAGGTGTGTGGCTTCTTCTTTTTTGGTGATTTTTTTAGGAGAGAAAGTCTTTGGTGAAAATCTAAGTAATTGTGTCTGTTTTTTTCTTTTTTTTTCTTTTGTGGCTAATGCTTTTCTAGATTTCTTTCTTCACTATTTATAGGTAATGCAATTTTGTCTCTTCCTGGATCCATATTTATTTTGGCCTTTTTTATTTTCTTGCCTTGGTCCCTTCAAGATATATATTTTTTTATTTTTCTTTTTTATTTAGATTTTTTTTAAAAAAAATCAATATCAACTTGATGAAAAAAATTAATTAATAATTTTAAAATTAGCTTGTTAATAGTTGAACTTGTCAAAAACAAATGTTTGAATTTTAAATTTTTTTAAAATAATATATTTGGAAATAATACAAATATATCAAAATATATTTTTTAGATTTTTTTTGTTGTTTTTGTTATTGTTAAATTTCTCAGAAGAAAATTGAAATAGAGAGTAAAAATTTAGGTTACCGGCTATAAAAAGATTTTAATTTTTTTTCTATTTTTTAAAATAAAAACCAGTTTTTATTAGTTTTTTCTAGGTTCTCAAATAATTTTTAAAACAAGATTAATTAAAAGTAATTTAGTCTATTGAAAAATGTGGTTGTAGTTATTTTTTAAATTGTTTTTCACTCAGAAATATATTAAAATAATATTTTTTTTAAAAAAAAATTATTTTTGATATTAGTGCATTAAAATGATTTAAAAATATCAAAAAATATTAATTTAAAAAAATAAATAAAAAATTTTTAAATTTTTTTAAAAATATTTTTGGAATGTAAAAATAGATGAATAATTTTATTTTTTTTTAAATTAACTAACAGGCCTACCGGGCCGATTGCCAGACGTTCATCGGAAGGTGTCTCTTCCAAGTTCCAACGTTAAAACAAAAGCAAAAGGAAGAAAAAACCGAAAGAAAGAAAGAAAGAGAAGAAACAATGAAGAATGCTGCCTTCAATCTTGACAAAAACACAACAAAACCATCATCATGGATCAAGAAAAAACAAACACAACCTCTCAAATCTCCGCTTTCTCTCTTACTAATTCTCTCTCTCTTCCTCTTTATTTTCCTTTTCATCTCCTTCTTTAAAATAACCCCCAATTCACTTTTCTCCAAAACCATTACAAATAATCCTCTAATCTCGCAATGCACCAAATTCCAAACCCTAGCCCTAGGAGAGAAGTTCCTATGGTATGCACCACACAGTGGGTTCAGCAACCAGTTATCAGAGTTCAAGAATGGGATTTTAATGGCTGGGATTTTGAATAGAACCTTAATTGTGCCTCCTGTTCTTGATCACCACGCTGTTGCTCTTGGTAGTTGCCCTAAATTTAGGGTTTTGGGACCTAAAGAGATTAGGGTTTCAGTTTGGGATCACGTTCTTGACCTTGTTAAGACTGGCAGGTGAGTTTGCTCTCTAGCCTTTACTGGGTTTCTTTTGCATTTCATGGTTCTTGTGTTAGTATGTTAATTCAGTTTTTTATTCTGAGTTTAGTTTGGGCAATGAGATCCGGTCAATATTTTTAGGACTATTTATCAGGTGGTGAGAAAACTGTAGTAAGGAGAAGAAGTAGAACCTTTGCTTTACTGGATGTGTGAGAATTGGGATGTCTATCTCAGCTGATACTGTTAAGACTGTAAATAGATTTCAGTAGAATCTGAAATTGAGATCTCTGAGACTTACAATCATATATTTTGAAGTAAGTTCCCCGCGGAAAACCAGCTAAATATTTTGTTCTACTGTTTTTTTTTTTAATTTTAAATCAAGACCTACTTCTATCTCTGAACAAAGGAATGCCAAATTGTTCGGCTGAGACCAGTACGCATTTTTGGACGCGGTTGATTAAATAGCCTTATTTTTTAATCTCAATTGTTGAGAAATGTAAGACTTCCACAGTATTTTTGAAATTATTTCCAAGCAGCCTAACAAGCTTTAATGTCTTGCCCTGCTGTTTTCTGAGTGCTAGGGTATGGAGACTATGCCTCACAAGCTTTATATCTCTCTGCTGTCACATCAATTAATGAAGGAATACTCAATTTGTTTAAGTTTATTTGAATATGCCTTGCCCTTTTGTTTTGAAGAACAGGTGTATCATATTTCTTCAATTGAATACTCCAATCCTCTTCAAGATTAGCTTATGTATATTCCTTTGTTAATTTGCAGGTATGTCTCTATGGCCGATATCATTGATATTTCGTCTCTGGTACCTTCTTCCATTCAAGCGATAGATTT
The DNA here is from genome assembly GCF_000002775.5 of Populus trichocarpa. Classification (NCBI taxonomy): domain Eukaryota; kingdom Viridiplantae; phylum Streptophyta; class Magnoliopsida; order Malpighiales; family Salicaceae; genus Populus; species Populus trichocarpa. The sequence continues at coordinate 10,650,197 of NC_037287.2, read as the reverse complement.
CAGGGTTTTTGCATCGCAATGGTGCAATGTGAAAATGGATTTCACCTGTTCAAATGATTTAAATGCTCAGTCTTCTTTGTTTGATAGCCTCAACCTGTGTGGATCTATACTGTCCGGGATTGATGGTAATGTAGACAAGTGTTTATATGCTGTAGATGAAGATTGCAGAACCACTGTTTGGACTTATAAGAATGGTGACGAGGACAGAGTGTTTGATTCATTTCAACCTGATGAACAGCTAAAGAAGAAAAAGAAAATTTCATATGTTAGGAGACGCCAGGATGTATACAAGAGCCTTGGACCTGGTTCTGAAGCTGGATCAGCCACTGTCCTCGCATTTGGAAGTCTTTTCACTGCTCCATACAAAGGTTCGGAGCTCCATATTGATATCCATGAAGCACGAAGGGATCAAAGGATACAATCTTTGATTGACAACAGTGAATTTCTTCCTTTTGTCCCTGAAATCCTAAATGCAGGGAAGAAGTTTGCTTTAGAGACCATAAAGGCTCCTTTTCTTTGCGCGCAGCTCAGGTTGTTGGATGGACAGTTTAAGAACCACTGGAAGGCTACATTTCAGGGCTTAAAACAAAAGCTAGAAGTTTTAAAGCAGAGTGGATCTAAACCTATACATATTTTTGTAATGACTGATCTTCCTCAAGGTAATTGGACCGGAAGTTTCTTGGGGGACATGGCTAGTGAGGTTAACCATTTTAAGCTATACTTTTTGAGAGAAGAAGATGAGTTGGTCAAGAAAACAGCAAAGAATCTTGCGGTTGCTGGGCATGGCCTGAGGTTTGGATCTGTTCCGAGGAGTCATAATGGAGAGAGCAAGATGAAGATGAATTGTCCACATCAGAGGTTAATCGACATACTTTTGTACATAGAGAAAAGTGTTTGTAGCTGTGCTTCCCTTGGTTTTGTTGGGACTGCTGGGTCAACTATTGCCGAGAGTATAGAGTTGATGAGGAAATCTGATGTATGTTCTAAGTCCTAGTCTAACTGCAACATGACAGTTGGTCCTGGTTGTTAGATTGATGTATGCCTGGGATGGGTTTCTTTTGATCCCAGTTGACAGCATCGCAAGCGTGATGAATCTGAGTTTCCGCATGTATATTTTTCAGCAAAACAAGTGTTGGTGCCAATCTTATGCAACCTTGTTCTATCCTATGATTCTCAGCGACCCAAAGTGCATGCAAGAGTAGAACCTTTTTGTCTATGAAGATTCAACTCCTACACGGGAAGGATTTTTCTGCATTCCATTTCAATTATGCCGGTTTAATTTCTATATTGCTTTCAGAAAAGAGAGTCATCCATAAATGTAAGGAGGCGCTTGAAAATTTTGATAGGTAGTTTTACTGCGCTGAGATCAATTGTAATTGTAACTTAAGAATGCAAGTCGGATAGTTTAATAAACACAGAGGGTTCTTCGTATTTCGGACTTTTACAAAAAACAAATAACTACACGGGCAATCAGGCTTGCACAGGCTTAGCACTGGTCCAAAACTCAACCATGTGAGTCCACTCGTAGATTCCATATGTTTGTATCTTGGGCTCATGGCGTGTTAAGCTCCTGCAAGTCCTGCTCCCATCTAGTCTTTTTCTCAAACAATCGGAAGAATTTATTAAATCTTGCTTATACAATGTATTTTTTAATCACAAAACAAAAACCCTTAAAGCTTCGACTGTCAATAAACCATCAAGAACTTGCACGTTAATGGCATGGTTGGATAGCTCCAAATGTCTTTTTTTCCCCTTCAGTTTTATTAAGAAAGCCATCGACAAAAGCGTGATAAGAAGGGCCGAAGGAGATCGATCTTCTTTTATCTCCAATCACAAGAGAAATAGCAGCCCAAGAATAACGTGCATAAAAATGGAAAAGAGGACACCATGATCCTTCTTTATCTACCGAGAATCAGAATCTGGTCTGTATGCCACTACGGACCACCAACGTGCTTGAGAAAGTGATTTTCCACCCTTTCCTCGTTTTTTTTTTTTTGTCTGTCTTTGCATGCTTTATTTCTTTCTTTAACGTGTAGTCGGGGGACTGCGCGGATTTATTAGGTAATATTTAAAATTATGGTCATAGTTTTTTAAATGTTTTTTTATTTTGTATTATATTAAAATATTTTTTTTAAAAAAAATTATTTTTAATATTAACATATCAAAACGATAAAAATTTATAAAAAAATAATTTAAAATAAAAAAATAATTTTTTTAAAAACACTTTATAAATAAAAATACAAATACACTCTTATAAAAGTACTTTAAGCAAACTTTTAAAAAGTCCACAGCCTACAAAAGCATTTTAAAAATTCTTGATATATCAATAAAATTTCCAATCAAATCCTTCAAATAGTATCCGATAAAGTAGTCACATGAAATTTAAATGGGATAGACTGAGAAGTGAGAACACATACAAAGATATTTTCTTACACTTTCGTTATCTAAGCAACGTTTGAGATTGTGCTTTTTAAAGTATTTTTAATATAGAAATATATTAATTTTCTTAATTGTTAATCAAGTAAAAAAAATTTAAAATTTAAAATTCAAAAAGAGAAAAATGAATAAATAGAATTAATTAGAGAGGGGTGAAATTGATTAATATGAATTGTTGATAAAAAAAAATGGTTGAATAGGAGATGAAAGAGTGAGGTTAAAATGAGGATTTAGAGAGTTTGAGGGACTATGAAGAAAAAATAGAAAAATGAGGGGTATAAATACATAAATGGCTGTTTAGGGTGAGAGAAGGGGAGGAATTGTGTGATTTTTATTGACTTTTTCACTTCAAGCTTCATTATTACTGTGCGTTGTGACATCAAAGAATTGATATATGTTGGTTGATTAGATTTGGAATTATGGAATATTAGATGAAGGAATAGTATGTAGAATTTAATGGATTTATTATGAATTTATAGAAGGTATAGGATCATTGAATATTGTGTATTTAAATTGATGATGATATGTGATTAAATGATATAAAAAATTAGAATGTTTTAAATACAAAGGAGGCTCCGCGGGATTTCGATAAAAATATAAAACTATTGATGTGTGTTTGTGTGTATATATATATATATATAAATTTCCTAAGTTTTAATTATTCTAAACTCATCAAATAATTTTCCTAACATAAAAACCAAAAGAAAAAACTCCCCCCTTCAAAACAAGTGGAACAAAGATAATAGTAACAAAAATTCATTTTAGCCTGAATTAATGGGTTGCCATTTATTCATGTAAAAATGAGTGTTATTTTTTTTATTATCTTACTATAACTTAATACCTTTTCCTCCTTTTTATCATAATTAATCTTATTTATGTGATAATTTTCTTACTATTATTTTTGTTCCTGGTTACTAAAAAAATTAATTTTTTTTATTACTATCTTTGTTTTAACTGTTTTTTTATTTGTTTAAACCAATAAAAACAATTAACAGGAGTACAAGTTAATGTTGTGCCTCTGGAACAATGCTTAACTACCTAAATGGAACTCTATCAGTGCAATAACACTATTGAAACGAAGAGATAAATCACATTAAATTTCAATTTCTAATATTGAATTTAATCACCGAGAATTTGATATCCCTATTTGGTTGGGAAAATAACAATTTTATTATTGTCTTTATTGTGAATGATTCATCCTTGAGAATTCATTAGGAATGCAAATGCACACACAAACACACAGAATATTTTTTTGTGTGAAACTAATATATTAAAATAAATTCAACAATAACTTTAATTTCATAAAATTATAATTAGAAGTAAAATATATACTATATATACCAACAAATTATATAACATACATAATATTTAATTATATTCTAGAACACACAAAAAACACACTAATCACTTGAAACATTTGTGTAATTATTAATAAACGAAGGGTATATTAGACAATTTAATAGAAAAGATGAGATCATTGAAGTAAAAAGAAAAATCACAATTCCAAAGCCTTGACATCTAAAATTTCCTTCATTTTAGAGGGGAATTGCTTTCCTTAGATTTTAGAGGGGCATTTTAGGTTTTTTAACCTTGGTTTTATTGGAGTTATCCTATGAGATCAAGGGTGTTTTGGTCTTTCCATAATTAAAAAAATAGTTGGCGAGTGCAGCACGTGCCAGAAAATGGGTGGCGCGTGCGGCGCCTCTCGGTAGTTGTTGGTAGCCTTCCGCAGCGGCGTCCGAAGCATCATGCCACCCTCTACATAATGGGCCAATGCATGTTAGCTTCCATGGCACGGAGGAGCTTCGACGATAAATTTTCTCCTCCCTCCTCTTTTCTTTCTCTTCCACCTCAAAAGGTTTGCAGTCCTAAATCATTTAATTGTATCAAATTTTATTTACTTACTTTTTAATTTCATCCATTGCCATTTTATTTTTTATGTTTTTTTAATCGAATGTTGATCCTCATTCTTTTGATTCTTATTTATTTTTCTGTTATTCATTTTTCGATTGGATTTTATTTTTTGATTGAATCCCTAATCATTTAATTTTAATTTTTTTTATTGAATTTAATCTTCATTCTTATGATTACAATTACTTTTATTTTGAGTTCTCTTCTTGATTAATTGTTTTTTTTTTTTTTGCAATTTCATCCCTTATTGTTGAATTTCATAGAATTTTCATAACATATTTGATGCTTATTTTTTTTATCATACTTTTAAAACCCGGCCAAGAGCCAACCCCATCATGTTCTAGGTCACGGGTTGGGTCGAATAACTGGAGTTACCAGGGTCAATTGGATTTTTTTATTATACAGGAAATAAAAATGACATTATTTCGATAAAAAAATAATGGCAAAAAATATATCAACAGGTGTTGAAATGATTTTTCCCTAGCTAATCATTTGATTTTTTATTCAGCTAAAAATTAAAAATGGTATTTTTTTTATAAAAAAAATAATGGAGAAAAAAATTCAATTATAATCCTCTTTTCTTTGTCTTTTCTTGTTTTAGATTTTTTTTTCTAGTTTCGTCCCTTTCCATTTGATTTTGTTTTGTTTTTATATTGAATATAATGCTCATTCTCTTGATTGTTGCTTTTTAATTATTTTCTTGATTTTTTTTCCTTTCAATTTTGCCTCTCAATATTTTATTTCATTTCTTTTTTTTTCCAGATTTAGTTCTCATTTTTTATCCTTTTCTTAATTTGTTTTATCTTTCAATTTTGTTCCTTAGCATCATTCTATTTCATTGGTTTTTTTATCCAATTTTGATTCTCATTCTTTTAATTGCTCTTTTTTTAATCTTTTTTTTTGTATTTTTCGATTAAGTCCCTCATTATTTTCTTTCATTAGTTTTTTATACCAGATTTGGTTCTCATTATTTTGATTGCTATATTTTTTATTTTTAATTTTTTTATGGTTAAGAGATTTGTTTAGGATTTGTTTTTAGTCTTCTGTATGATCATCTTAGTCTCATGACCGAAGTTGCTGGTTTTAAAGATTAGCCTGATTTACCAAATTTGGTATAAAAACTAATGAAAGAAAAAATAAAATAAAACAAGAAAAGAGCAATTAAAAGAATGAGGACCAAAATTGGATAAAAAACAAATGAAATGAAATGAAATGTTGAGGGATAAATTGAAAGAAAAAAACAAATTACAAAAAAAAATAAAAAAATGAGGACCTAAATTGGATAAAAAAACAAATGAAATAAGATGTTAAGGGAAAAATTGAAATAAAAAAACAAATTAGCGAAGGGATAAAAAAAAAATTAAAAGAATGAGGATTAAATCTAAAAAAAATGAAATAAAATTTTTAGGAACAAAATTGAAAGAAAAAAAAATCAAGAAAGGATAAAAAACAACAACAATCAAAAGAATAAATATCATATTTGATATAAAAAAATCAAATGAAAAGGGATAAAATTAGAAAAAAAAATCTAAAAAAGAATTCAATACAAACAAAGACTAATCAAAAGAAAAAGGAGCATAATTGCAAGACAAAATAAATAGAAGGATAATCCTGATTTTTAGTTGACATGACGTGAATTTTAGAAAAGGGATGGAGAAAACAGGGGGAGGAGAAAAAACTCAACTATTGTTATTTGAGCAACACGTACCATCGTAGCAGCTTCGCCTCCACTTGAAGGGTGAGGGCAACATCCACTTGCTAGTGCATGCGCTGCACGCGACGACAATATTTTATTTATTTATTTATAAAACTACTAATTTGCCCTTAATTTGACTAGAGTGTAACAAAAAATAACCATGAGGAAAATACTACAATACCCTTCAACTCATCCTTGATTGTTTTTTTAACTTTAAGGACAATGAAATAATTGTACTATTTGTAAAAATGAAATTAAACAAAAGCCCTCTTAACTGTTTATTTTTTTCTTACCTTTTAAGGGTATATATGTAATTCAACTGTGAAAAAAAAATTATAAACTACTAAATTGTGTCAGATCAATTTGCAAATGATATTTGGATAGTTGGAAAACACCATTCAAAAACTTTGTGTAGATAATGGCAAAATAGTAATTATACTTTGTAAATTCACAATAAATTACCTCACATGCTTTCCATTAGAACAATAACATTTTTTTTTCTTTTTTCTTATTTTTTCACCTTTTGTTTTGCTTGTTATTTTTATTTTTATATTTCAACATTGATTTTATTGGTAAATATTGAACTTTGTTATTTATTTTGGTTCTTTTATACAGGGTCATTATGGTCTCTAAAAAACATCTTAGTATTGGGTTAGTGTTCAATTTTACAATCGTCTATTTTTTTTTATCATATTATTAAATAAAAAAATGATTCCAGAAAAAAAATATTATTATTGAGAATTAAAATTTATGATTTATTTCGATTTACTTTTTATAAAGTAATCATGGTTTCTTAAAAATATTCTAGTATTGAGTTGGTGTTCAGTTCTAAAAGTGTTTATTTTTTTCTATCAAATAACTAAATAAAAATAGTTTTTAAAAAAAGTTATTGAACACAATAGAGTTCAATGGTTTGACATGTTGACCTGAGTTGACCTGAGTTTATCCAATGTGTCGTAATCTCAATATTGTTTTTTTAAAAAATATCATCATGAAAATGTTTTTAAAGTCAAATCATGCTTTTACCATTCGTTCAAGTTTCCTTTAACCCGCCAAGTCGATCTAGTCATGTTGGAGCAATTTCTATATAATTTAATTTAAAACTCGAGTTAGGCAAGAAGTATGTTCGGGAGGTTTCAGGTTTGACCTGCTAAGTTGAATTTAATGACACAATCAAATAATTTTTCTTGGTCTAGATATTATTTTTTTACTTGTAAAAGTTTTTTGGTCATACCGTAGCGTAACACGAAGAATAATATATTATTTAACTATATTATTTAAATTGTTTATTTTTAAAATACATATATAAATAACCAAAAATAGAATATATATTAAATTTTTTTTCTTTTTTCACCTTTTGTTTTGCTTGTTATTTTCATTTTTATATTTCAACATTGAGTTTATTGGTAAATATTGAACTTTTTTTTATTTATTTTGGTTACTTTATACGAGGTCATCATGGTCTTTGAAAAACATTCTAGCATTGGATTGATGTTTAATTTTATGATCGTCTACTTTTTCTATCATATTATTAAATAAAAAAATGATTCCAGAAAAAAAACATTATTATTGAGAATTAAACTTCATGATTTATTTTAATTTATTTTTTATAAAGTAATCGTGGTTTCTGCAAAACATTATAGTTTTGAGTTGGTGATAATTAAAAATATTTTTTTTGTTAAATATTTTTTTAATTAAAAATATTTTTATGAAAACACAATGTAACACATGCAACACGTTACGGAACAGGGGATACAAATACGGAAAGAACTATTGCTCGAAAAGAGTTAAGGGCAAATGGCTCAATATTTCTCTGCTCTTTTCCACTTCGTTCTCTCCTTTTTTTGACACATTACGCTGCGGACCCCACTATGTCCCCCGGTGTTTCCTGTATGGACAATTTTTTATACGGTTCTTGAAAAGTCAAAAGAGTCCAAATTCCAAATTGATGATACAGATAAAAGCATATTTTCTGTTTTATCTCCCTTCAATGATTTTCTAGATAAAAAAAGCCCTAGATTCCGTTTGCTTTAACTTTCCCCCCTTTTCGTTCCATTCCCGGACGTATCTTTTAATCTATGCTTGTTTTTTCATGAACCAAACTCGAAGGCCAAGTATATAATCACTAGGTTTCATAATTTTTCTTCAGGATCCAGTTTTGAAAATATAATTCTGTTTCCTTAAGGGATACTATTGATTGTATACAATTTAATATCACAACCAAAATATTGCATACTATTGATGGAACTTTTCAATAAGTTTAGTATGTCGATAATTCAGTCTGTAATTGTCAATGACAAAGACTTGTAATTTTTTTTTCAACTCTATGAAACTTTTTAATGGACTTATTCTTTTGGTCATTTTGTTTCTGATTGACATTCCATCGATAATTCTATTTGTAGTTTATGCAATTTTTTTAAAAAATACAAAAAGCAGAAAAAATTAAAATAACTAAAACTAAAATAAAAAAACAAAATTTTATTATTAATTTAAAAAATATTATTGAATACAATTTATCTTGATGACAGAAGTTGAAGGAGGAGGAGGAGGAGGAGGAGGAGGAGGCAAAGGCATATCTTTGTTGGGACTAGATGGGCGACGAGGAAGACCACATGGACCACCGAGGCTTGACAATAACTCCTCGTTCAATCACTTAAGTTCATTCATCTCAGACCTAAGTTGGGTCATCTCAGCACTAAGCCGGGTCATTTGAGTTTTAACTTGTTTTCGCACAATCGCCTGGACGACCGAAGAATGGGAGCTCAAACCCGATTACAAGGAGCCAACAATCGATACACTACAGCCTATTCACATATCCTCAATCGTAATGTTTGTGATACCACAATTCCAATTTCTATCAGCTCCACCAGATGATCCAAGCTCCAACCACAAATCTAGATTGAGTTCTAGATGGATTGAAAGATCATTCTTGTATACCTCTTACAATCGGGTGTTATATGTTTCCTAAAAAAACAAGTCAACAAATAAAAAAAATAACTTAAGAAAAAAATTGTTGAAATCCAACCTACCATGAACTTCTAAGCTCGACTATCCATGAGCTGTTATACCCCTTCCTGACGATCCTTGTTTCTCATGTGAGTTTCAACAAAAAGCTCCATCAGTCTTGGATTGTGTCCAAGAACCGTAGCCTGCAAAAGAAATATATTATTAGTTAAATATTTTCATATAAAACAACAATTTTTTTTTAAAAAAGGATGTAAAAAACAAAATCCTACCGTTTGTTTTGCATGCAAAACGAATGGAATGGATCCACTGGTGTGTGTGATAATTGAACCATGATCTTTATTTCAATTCTCTGCACTGAACTAGGATCGCTGCACGAAATGTTTAGACATCACGTGTTAGATATAAGCTTCCCAAATCACATCTGAGACGTGCGAAGGTCTAAAACCCCTCCACACATCCACATCTTCCCAACCTGGAAGGCCTCTTTCTCTTGCATATTTCTTTGATTGTTTTTACGTCTCATACCAAAAATCACACAGCTTATATAGTATAAAGAAATTGTCAATTAAGATAAGGAAAAATAGATTTTGAAAATTAAAAAAATAGAACATTTTGAGTTCAATATTACCTAATGGTACTGTTATTCTCCCACACTATCTTGGAAACAACGTTATCAGCCTGTTCTCGGTAAAACAATTTCTTTGCACATCAATTTTATAAAATAATTAGTTCATTGAAATTAAAAAATTGACCTAATTCAAATAATAATTAAAAAATTGTTTATATATATATATATATATATATATATATATATATATATATAGATATATACTAACCTTGAACTTTCCAAACCATGCATCAATCATAGGCTTCCATTCAAGATATTTGGAAACTTAACTCCACTAAAATAAAGGCATTTCTATTGATGATTTTCTCATCGATGTTATCATGTGAGCAATGTCGATATTTGTAAACCTGAAATTCTATTCGTTCATTGAAATTAATTATTCAAAAATTATCTATTGTTGTTTATTTTTTAATCGTGCAAGAAAGGAAAATAAACTTACATGTTATGGCCGGGCTTCCACTGAGCAATGTACTTCCTAGTGTATACATCCAACTTAGAAGGAACATGCCTTCTGTGAGGTGACATCACACTCGACAAACCTGCATTGAAAGAGGTTGTCTATGCCTCAAGTGTCTGGTCATGGTTGACACCTAATGACTCATTGTCCTTAGAAGCATTTCCAGAAGAACCAACAACGCTTCTGTCCATATCACTCACTAATGACCTTCTTTTCATCATTTAAACAAGTTAAGCATAAAAAGGTAATAACATTCTTATAATATCCTATTTAAAAAAACATTTCGGCAGCAAGTCTCCTATATAGGAGACTACCTAAAATTTTATTAACTAAAAATATGCATTAACAAATAAAGCCACAAAATGGTTAATTTTATTTATGACTAATTCTCACTCATTTTTACTTTTTTAAATACATTCATACACACAACAGTAATTACTTAAATTCCAAAGTAACTCAATTATTGAAAAAACAATAAACAATAAATAAAAAAATATTGTTCCGCTCTGTAGGATGAAAAAGAATCGCAATCAAACAATTACGCCATTGAATTTTGGTGGAGTAAACATAAATGCGGTATTCAACTTTGACAAAAAAGCTTTAAATTATTTGTCATTTCCTATCATGCTAGTCTTACATTCTACATGTTATCACACTAACAAACCAAAGCGAATATCTAACTTTTCAAACTCACCATTCCCATTAGTTTATAAGTACAACATAGTGGTTTCCTCGTAATTTTTAATTAACCCAATCTTTGGAGAATGCTCAACAACATGTACTTGTAGATTCAACACACAACTTGATATTCATGCTTATATAAAAAGGAAAAAAAAGAAAGAGAGAAAACAACTAACCAATTAGCTATTTCTTTTGCCAACATATCAAAAAGAATAAAAGGGTAATTTTTATCTGGTAGAAAACACTAGAATACAATAAAAAGATAACCACAAATCACCACACTCCAAACACAATTACCTTTATATAAAATAAAAATCAAGAGAGATACACATATATAAAAAAACTGTTATAAGCCAAGCTATAAGGATTAAAGACTATTTATTTCAGTGTATAAGTCAAAACCCATCTGGGAAATGGAAAGATTTAAAAAGAAGATTACTCTTAAAAGCCAAATTCACAATATTAACACAAATACAATAAAATACTAGGAGATATCACACATAAAAGAAATAAATCATAATATTCTTAATTGAAAAAAGGAGAAAAGTAAAAAATCCTCAATTTCACTACACAAACTCTCAATAAAATAGAAAAAGTTCAGTCATCACTAGAAAAAAAAAAAAAAAACCACTGAATGGGATTCTATTAGGACTATGCCAAAAATAGAAAACAAAAAAAACACCATGCATTGAATGCATACAAAAACATTTTTATTAAAGACTTACCTGGTGTGGAGGCATGAAGGATGAAGACTATGTTTGACATTGAGGATGGAGGCAAAGTGGAAATGAATGAGAAGGAAGATAGAAAGAAAAAGTTGACAGATAGAGAAGAGAGAAAGAAGACAAAGAGAAAGGGGTTAGCAGGGAGAGAAGAAGAAAAATAGAAGATAAATGAAATTAGGGATTCTAGTATTTTAATTGGGGATTTTTTACCAATAAAATTATCGACAAACAATTATATATATATATATATATATATATATATTTAAAATCCATGAGTAATTCCATTAATAATTAAAACTTTAAAATTTCAATGAAACCTGAAATTTTGCAAACCCCAAAAAATTATCCAATGAATTTTCAATCCGTCGGTAATTTCATCTATAATTGTTCGTGGTAAAATTTGTAATTTTCATTACGTCAATGATTCCATCTGTATCTATCAAGACTATGCTATAACAGAAAAAAAAAAAAAAAACATCATACATTGCATGCATGTAGAAACAATGGCAAAAAAAAAGGAAAGAACAAAGACTTACCTAACATGAAGGCATGAAGGATGAAGACTATGTCTAACGTTGTGAAGATATAAAGAAGAAGTTAATAGAGAGAGAGAGAGAGAGAAATGAAGGAAGACATGGAGAATGAGAGAGAAAAAGAGAGAGAGAGATTGACAAGGAGAGTAGAAGAAAATATATAAGAAGAAAAATAGAAGATAAATGAAATTAGAATTCTGATATTTTAATTGGGGCTTTTTATCAACATAATTACTAATGGATAATGAAATATATATTAATTTTTACAATCTGTCGATAATTCCATTGGTAATTAAAACTTAAATTTTTTAATAAAACCTGAAATTTTGCAAACCCCCTAAAATTATTCAATGAATTTTTGGTTCGTCTATAATTCCATCTGTAATTGTCAGTGGTAAAATAAATAATTTTTATTCCATCACTAATTTCGTTTGTAATTTTCAGTGGTAAGATCCTGTAATTTTTTCCAACTATCTAGAACTTTCAAAAGAACTTAGTCCATCAGTGATTCCATTTGTAACTGTAAGTGGTAAGGTCATGTACTTTTTTTCCAACACTCTGGAACTTTCCAAGGGACTTAGTCCATCAGTGATTCGATATGTAATTATCAGTGGCAAGGTCATGTAATTTAATTCCAACTCTTTAGAACTTTCTGAGGGACTTAGTCTGTCGATAATTCCATATGTAATTGTTAGTAGCATGGTCATGTAATATTTTTCCAACTCTCAAACTTTCTGAGGAACTTAATCCATCGGTGATTCCGTTTGTAATTAGCAGTGGCATGGTTATGTAATTTTTCCAACTCTTTAAAAATTTATGAGGGACTTAGTCCATCGGTGATTCTGGCTATTTAATGCAGTCCATCAATAATATTGTCGATATGAAATGGTATTTTTTTCAAAGTGTTTTTGTATTTCCAATCTATTTAACCTACAAATACAGTAAAATCACAACATAATAATACCATTTCTGTTCATAATAATAAAATCACAATGATAAATGTTCCATCAGGGTTAACAACAGTTCATTGTAAACGACCAACCAGAAAGATTACATTAAATTCAATTTCATTACACATTGATGTTTTACAATTTAATCAAAATTATCTTCTTCTTCTTCTTCTTTAATTTTATCATCGTCATGTCCTTCATAATCTTCTTCATTGAATTGATGCTCGTCAATATCATCATCTTCATCGACCTTTGTATGTCCACTAGTTATCAATACATCATTTAACTCCTTAACGTCAACATAAAAAAAAATATTCTTAGCAAAATAAAAATCAAAATTTTCATATAAGTCGGTAGATGAAAGTTAAATTATGAGAAAATTTTGATTTTTCTACTATGAGTTCTTTATTAGTGATATCATGCCAATAGAATTTGAATAAAAAGACTTTATTAAGCTTGCAATGATATTGCAGTTCAATTACCTCTTCTAACTTTCCATAATAATTAATCAACTTTAAACTCGTTAGAAGTTGAACCCTTAACACAAACTCCAATATTATAGGTCTGTTTACCTTGACCATACTCTTCAGTATGAAAGAGATATCTATTGATGAAAAAAGAAAATCAAACAAACTCATATTGAAGAAAACAAAAGGTTAATTTGTGTAGTAATAGATGTAGGCCCCGTTTGTTTTGTGGTTGGAAAGTATTTTTACAAAATTTTGAATATTTTATTGCTTTAAATTGATTGTTTTTTGTGTTTTTAGATCATTTTAATGCACTGATGTCAAAATGTTTTTTTTTAAGAAAAAAATATTTCAATACATTTCCAAACGAAAAGCATTTTGAAAAGCAATCACTACTACAATACCAAATAGGCTTGTACTTGAAGTCCCCGTCATTCCTTGAACTGTCATTAGTAAGTGTCGTTTGGTATTTTTATTTTTGAGAATTTTTAAAACAAAAAATCATCTATTAATTTATTTTTTTCCTCCATTTTTCAAAAATATAAGAATACATAATTAGATACCGAAGTTTTTAAAGAAAAAATTCAACAAAAAAAATGTATTTCTATTTCCAAAAATTTGAAAACAAATACTAAGCTTGAATAAATTAAAATAATTCCAAAATATTTAGAAATAAATCCAATTTTGATTAGTTTTTCTATAATTAATTATTTCTTTTATGTATTAATATATTAATTTATTTATTATAGGCCGTTAACTTTTATTTTATTTGTGTGTTTGATATTGTGGTGTAAGATGCTTTTCAAATATATTTTTCACTTGAACATATATCAAAATAATTTTCTTTATTTTTTTTAATTTCTAACACAATCACATCAAAATAATTAAAAAGCATAAAAAAAAAACAACAACTTGATGTTTTTTCAAGTGATACACACATAAAAACATAAGCTAGCACACTTCTAAACACTTACTGATTTTAATCAATCCGCGGCAATGGATCCTCTAGGTGTCATCAAAATAGGTCACTTTCTCTGGTTAATACATGTTCTAAATTATGTTAGCAAATTTTGGTCATGAATTCTATCTGGGTTTGTCTAAAATTATCTTGAAATTGACATGCACATTCACTCTAGTTCTAACCACTCGTATCTTGGCATCCATCTAAGATCATGCGTAATGTGAACACTTGAAGGACGATGATTGGTGTAAGCTCGAAAATTATTGGACAACGAAAAGAGTTAATTTGTACTGCTGAACAACATAATGCTGATTCGTTCTATTTATCGTGTCTTCACGTAGTATCATTTCATCAGTCATTATCAGATTTGAAAGTAGTGTCCACTGGGACCTCGCTCTGTGTTTTATCAGCATCAAATGGGTCCGAATTTAATTCAGACAGAGAGTTGATGTCATTGTTTCAAGCGTTTCAATTGACTTTCTGGGGCACTGCCCAAAACAGAAAAAAATAGATAATAATAATAATTCATCTACCTGAAAATGTTGATCCAATTAACAATTATGTTATATTTAAACATCACAATTCCAGCGATAGGTAGTTCTTTAAAGTAGTTGCCAGTGGCTTATTGCTCTCTTTCATGGAGACGAATATTGACAAGGATGGTGAGAGCAAGACCAAAGTACCATACAGAAGAACACAGCACTGAGTGCCTTTTTTAAACCCGTGTTGTTTGATTAGGTGTGAAAATAAATGCTTCTCCGTATGAAACATCGCGAGGTAGAGACTAGAGGGCATGGCCAGCCGGTCAGTACTGTATCCTCAGAGAAAAGCATTAAAAACAAAAATGCTGTAGATGATTGATTGATTATCAAACTTCAGCCCTCGATCTTAAATGCAATGTTTATCAAATTAAAATAGGCGGCTCACTGGGTCTGATTCAGTGACAAATTGGAGAAGACACTTCAGGGATCATAAAATTAATATGCAATTCATGATTACTTTATTATTTATAGAGATGATTAAGCTTTGCCATTCATCTCCTTCTTATACAACCTTCATGTAGATTGAAAGGGAATAATTAAGGCGCTGCTACACACACACATACACGCACACAGAGAGGTTCTACAGTATCTGTCAAAACCAAACCTACATACTCAAACTTTGATTTACTGATTTTTCTGTGTCTTCCGGAGAAATTAAGCACAGAAAAACAGTATACTAACTTGTCGGTTTAATAAATGTTTCTACTTGATTGGTATTCCCACAAAGAAGGCTCCTCGTGGTGCCAAAATCCAACATCAGAAGTCTCGGTCCCAACCGGCTGCCATGGTGACAAGTAACAAAACTCATCAAATTGATGACTTATGCCTTGCAAAATATCTGGCAAATCGATAAACGTGTCATCATCATCATCTCTTAATGGTGAGTTTAATGAATACTCCTGCGTCTCATTGGATGCCAAAGTACTATCCAGGGAGCGAGGAAGCATCAGCTCGGCTTCAGCTTCAGTTTCACGGCCCTTTTGACTTGTCTTGCAGCTCAAGGTAGCTGCTAGGGCAGCGGCAGCTTGAATATCTTTGGGAGATGAACTAGCTGGGCGTGGAAATTCATGAGCGAGTTCGGGAAAATTAAGGTGAGCTGAATGACCTTTAATTGTAAGGGCAGCTACATCGTGTGCTCGAGCCGCCATTTCTGGTGTTGAGAAAGTTCCTAGCCAAATTCTTGACTTCTTCTTTGGTTGCCGGATTTCGGACACCCATTTGCCCCATTGACGCATCCTTACTCCACGGTATGATGGGTGCCTTCCGGCATTTCCTCTTCTCTTAGCCTGTTTGTCACTTTCATAATTGTTTGGGTCTTGATTTCGCTTAGAGCTGTTTTGGGACACTTGTTTTGTGGAATCCTTCATTGCAGAAGGAGATGAAGAGGAGGAGGAGAAGGTTGAAGAAGAGAAATAAATTACAAGTGTGTGATGAAGAGCTTGAAACAAGGGATTATTGGCTACTAGCTATATAGTGCTAAGTCATTACAGTGAAGATATATAGAACACTGCAAGTATGCATCCATCAAAGAGATGGGTACTTGAAAGAGAAGGACAGGGACCTAGAGTTACCGTTGTGGTTATTTTGTTACATCTTTCGATTTTTAATAGAAAAAATTATCACCCTCTTAATTATAACTTTTTTTATATACTTAATTCTCTCTCTTTTTTAAAAAATTACAATTTACATTTTGAATAATTATAATTTTTAAATTTAAAAAAGAAAATGAATCTATTATTATATATAATAACTCAAAACATCCACTAATAACAACAAATCAATTTAATAAAGTTTCTCTCTTTACATGTAGTTTCTCTCTGTTCTCGATGAATACAGTTTCTAAATCCAAACCAAAACCTAATCTAGTTTTTTTTAATCAAATTATTTAATCATTTGAACTCAAGTTTACTCTCCTCGACAACATTCAAAATCCCCAATATTTTTTGCAAGTAAAAAAGTTATAAGTAATGTTTTTTGAAAACCCTAAAAAAATCCCAAATGGAAGCTAGCAAGTTACTGTTGATATATAGAACCTTCATTTTTAAATCCTTTTTAAAAACTTGTTGGGTGAGAGAAGAGTGTGTTAAGCTTGCTGTTTTTGGCATGCTAAGTATTTTTCTAGTACTTATGTTTCTTATTTTCTCCTTTCATGAATTAATTTTGCATAATTAGATGGGATTGTGCAGAGTAATTCTTAGTGGGAGGAACATGCCAAAACGAATTTGCACTGATTTTTCATTTTTTATGACATTGTTATCCAGGAGAAGCCCTCGAGTTATATGGTTGAAGTATATGGTAAAGGTGGAATTCTAGGGAGTGTTTGGATTCAAATACCTTAAAGTTGAGTTTCCTATTAGTTAAGGAATTGATACAAGTAAGTGGATGGATATTTCTTGGGGTGTTTTTTCCTTTTGTTGAAAGATGCAAAATGTTAATAATGTTTTTGTTTTCGTGTTATGATTATAATGCTCATGGTCTAATTTTCTTCCTAGTCAACTATAGCAAGAAAAATGTGAGCGACTAAGCAATTTAGAGCGTGTTTAAGAGTATGATAGTGATTTTTTTTTAAAATATTATTTATTTTAAAATATTAAAATAATATTTTTTTATTTTTTAAAAATTATTTTTAACAGCAATATATTAAAATAATCTGAAAATATAAAAAATTATTAATTTAAATAAAATAATTTTAAATTTTTTTAAAAACATTTTCAAAACATAAAGCGAAAATACTTTAATGGTGTTCTATGTGTTCTGTGCTTTCGAAGAGCGTGTTTGACAGTGTAGTTGCATGTGTTTTTCAAATAACTTTTCGTGCCAAAATACATGCCAATGATATTTTTTCATTTTTTAAAAATCATTTTTGATATCAGCACATCAAAACGATCCAAAACGTACAAACCATATTAAATTTTAATAAAAATAAAAATTAAATTTTTTAGAAACACAGCCGCAGCCGCATTTACAAACATTCCCGTGTCAATGAGCAAAGAAAAGCAGTTGAAAGAGTGTACTTGCTTTGAGTGGTGGTTCAATTGGTGCATGCTGAAATAGAGGATATTTGTTGAATTTGGGTAGCTGGATTTCGGGGAGGAGAAAAGGACAACGGTGATGTCTATTTTATATATAATAATATAATAATATTTAATATAATAGCTTTTTATCCATTAATTGAAATATAATGATAATCATGTATATATTTTAAACTTTTTTGTTGATTTTTTTTTTATATATTTATCAATGAAGATGAAAAGTATATTAATGTAAACTATAATTTTTTAAAGAATATACTCAAAGTAAAAGAATAATTATTAAACTATAGACAAGACATGATATTTATTTTTTTTCTTTTTAATGATGCATAGCTTGTCTTTGTCTTGTATTGTTGATTGCTTTTTGGCTCTCTCTCCTCGTGTCTAATTGGTTAGATGTCTTAATTGAATTATCTAGGCATTCTAAATTAAAATTAGGTAAATTACTAAGAGCACCATGTGTTTTAAGCATGAGAACATTTTATATATCAAATTTTATTTATTATGGTTTCCATTCTATTATTTATACAGTTAATTTCATATTATATCCTGAATCATTTATATGTTGACTGGATAAAAATATGTGAAAATTACAATTTTGATTAGGAATGATTATTTTCGATTCGGTTCGGTTTTTATAAAAAAAAATAACCAAATTGAAATTTAAAAAAAAAAACCGAAACCGGTTCAAACCGACCAGTTTCGGTTCGGTTTTTTAGGAAAAAAACCGGTTCAAACCGACTTGGCTCGAATTTTTCAGTTTGGCTCGGTTTTTTCCAGTTTGACTCGGTTTTTTCGGTTCGGTTCGGTTTTTTCAGTTTCAGCCTTATAAAACCGAAACCAAACCAAACCGGTCGGTTTTTTTTAAATTTTAATCGGTTTTTTTTCATGGTTCGGTTTTTTCGTTATTTTTTTTTGTTTGTTTGCTCACCCCTAATTTTGATATTTAACATGTGTTATGATTTTGTTATTACACAAAGTTCCATTATTAAGTGATTTTGATGGTTAAATATGGAATAGCCATCGCAGTAGCAACTAAATTTAAAAAACAGTAGTTCTTGCATTAACAATGTTAAAATACAAACTCTTTCAAACATCAATTTATTTCTTTCTCGTCTTCTTCTTCCTCCTGTCATTATTAGTTATGTATATATATTATTTTTCATCTTAATATCATCCGATAGTTACATATGCACCATTCTAGCCACCATTGCTTCATTTTTATTTTTTTTGTTACTTATTTATTTTTTTCTCTAAAAAACATCCACCTTTTCTTTATCATATTAACAACCAATAATCACAATCACACACTATATATATACACACTATATATATATATGAATTATTTTTTCACCTCCGATCTAATCGAATCGTCCTAGATCATATCTCATCGTATTCAACATTTCGTTATTTATTTTCAATATCCACTACACTACTAGCATTTAGTAATTTCATATTAACCATAATAATAAGACATTCGGACATATGAAATTAAATTCTACAATAAACTATCATTTACTATATAAGTTCATATTAATTATATTATTCATACCCATGATACTACAACATATATGACATAGATTAAAGACTTTAAATTTACAAAGTTCCAAAAGGGAAATCAAAATTTATTACTTTTCTGAGGGGGAGTGATGAATCGAGAAACTAATATTTCATAGAAATGACAGGAAAAATTATGTGATATAGTGAAAGACGAACAGGAAAAATTATGTGACGTAGTGAAAGACGATATTATCCACGGCTCATTTGCCACAACTGGGAGCCGAGGAAAAAAAAAAAACAATTATATCAACCAGGTTTTCAGTTTGGATGGTACAGATACAAAAGCTTCTAAGAAACTAAAGCTCAACCTTTTAACTTCCTGGTGGTTATGGTCTAGGTAACCTTATTACCTTTTATTATTCACAACATCAAAGCACATGGAGCCAACAGCACAGCATCGTGCTCTTCAGAGTCTTGCGTTGTGGAGCTGTTGCTTCAGCATAGGGCGGATATACTCATTGTAGCCATCAGGCAAAACAGAGTCATTCAGAGGATCCTTCCATGCTTCTTCATAAAGTTTGGGATACACATTTCCATCATAGCGGCCGAGAACCGACCCAAGGTAGTGATCAGTGTAATTAAATGCATCGACAAGTGCAATTGCATTGGGTCGGACCTAAACCATGACATCAGAAATCAGATTAGAGCTTAGATAACACAAGTAGAAGGATAAATTGAATAAATCACCTGAAACTCACCTGGGAATATAAAGATCTCAGCTGATCATTTGCGAGTGAAGCTTGCTTGGGGGTAATGCAGCCAGTAGAGAGGAAATCACCCAGATGTTTGTGAAGAAGGTTTAAAGCATAGATGTAGCAGAGATTCTGCAACTGTTGTTTCACCCCATTTCCAGGTATATCTTGCTGCAATTTGTCAAAGAACCTGGAAGATAAGGAAATTTTAGAAAATTGAACCATAAAATATAAAGAATCAGGACCGGCATCCAACTTTAATTTCTCAGATTACCGAATCACCAAAAAATGCAGAAAGTGAAATTAGTATGTATTATATCAAGATTTGGATATCTCAGATTGTGCTTTGTAGACAATATGATACGGAGAGCTTCTCCAATTCACTCAAAAATCAGAGCCATGCTTGCATCACTTTACCAGACACCAGATATTGATAAAGCAGAAATGGTTTACAATGTATAGGCATTTGGCTCATTGGTAGTGGCCTCTTGGTTCTACCAAGAGACCACGGGTTTTCCACCCCATGCAAGAGGCATTGTTTTAAGACCCGACCTGGAGGTCGACCCGGCTCAATAGCTGGGTCACAGGTTGGCCGGGTTGACAACCTAGTTCAACCCAATAAATTGTAAAAAAAAGTTAACCTGTTAAAGTCCTCTCCCACTCACACAAGGGTTAAAGTTTACAAGTTTACTTGTTTGTAGTGTTGCTCGTGTATGTGAGAGAGGGAGATAAGTGACTATCTAAGTCAAGAGTAAAGCTTCTTGATCAGAATGGATCAAAGAGAAAAGGAAGTTCTAAATTACAAGCTACAAGTCTCTTTCTCTACACCACAAGCAATCCATGAGAGGGGTTATGTTCAATTTGAAGAAAACCAGGTCTTGAGCTTCTTGGCCCCTTCACAATCTTCTCATATATCTCAACCTCTCAATATTCACATAAGGTTTAGTCATAATTATTAGCAAATATGTATTTTATACTATTCTGTATAGGAAAATCTTATGCATCAAGACTAGGGAAGATAGGAATTGGGATTTTTTCTCGTGTAAAAATTCTCTTCTAATTGTGTTATTCTGCGTGTGCGGCTGCCCAAGCTTTGTGAATTTGGAATTGTTCCCTAATTCAAAACGGCACTGTTTTTATCAAAAAAAAGGCAGGTCTCACCCGGGCTTTGCCAAGTCTCCTGGGTCACAGGTTGCCCGGGTTTGATTGGGTAAATTTTCAAGTGGGTTTTTGTATGAACCCGGGCCAGTCTAGGACCCGGGTTAACCCACCGGGCTGATCCAAGTTTTAAAACTATGGCAAGAGATGGCCAAGCTAGCCTCTCATGTTTGCTGTTGGGGTCAGATTAATACCCTGTGGTGGTGAGTATTAAGTCTGCTCCTCCTCCCTCCTAACACTAACAACCAACGACCAATCTATATCGGCTTGTCAACAAAATATGAAAAAAATAGTTAACAAAGTATTGTTAGTCAACTTCAGTTCTATTCATGTGTGTACCAGAGAGCCAAACACCCATTGTCCATGGGTAGTTAAATCTGACATAGCATGTTTTTAAGTTGGCACATGAAGATGAGTAAACTTACTTGGAAACAACAATTAATTGGCAATGAGCAACCGCAGCCTCAACTAGATCAGCAGAGAGTTCAGCAAAACCTGAAGCAAAAGGATGAATTAGTGGAAAGGCATGTGATCCGTCAAGAAACATCTGCCCTTGAAAGAACCAAAAGGAACTACTCTATCAGTGCATGAGGGGAGCATATATCCAGTAGAATATAGAAATTTCAATTTCATAATCAGATGCCAGTGTTTCTATCAACTCAATCAAACTGTTAAAAAACTGCTGGCCAGAAACTCTGTCAAAATTAGCCACCAGTAGGGGCTGATAAATGTTGTCCCGGACCTTGAAAAACAAATTCCCCTTGCTCCAACCATCTTCAAGTGCTCCCATGACATATTTGGTATAAACAAGGTATAAAAGAAGAGAACTGACAGGAAAGGACTTCAACCTAAATCAAGGAAGAGAAAACATACCATCTTCAGGATTTGCAAATTTGCTAAGATTTTGAGCACGGGCAACGCACATCCTGGCAGACCTGGCTTCAAATGCCTCCAGCATTACACTAGGCTTTAACCAATCCTCAGCTGCATTTATGGAATAAATAACACCGACTTAAGCACATGCATATGCACTATTTCAAAACTGATGTTTTGGAGAAAATTAAGTTTGATACATTGCAATCAAAGAGCAAGTGTTTCAGGAACCAACAGTCACTGTCTAATCAAATTTGTCCAAGAGTAAATAATCCTAATGGTTTTATTTAATTAACTTATCATTCACCGAATTTTAACTATAACTATGAAAAGAGCTTAAGAAAGCACATAAGAGAAACAAAACTAACAATACATTACCTGTTTGAACTTCACAGTGACACTGCATAAGATCCTGGACTCGTCCCAAATAAGCTGTTGTTCCAATAGGCTCTTTTCCAGAACCAAGCTGAGAAACAGTCTTCACGAGAAACCTTGCAACCTACAGAAAACATTTGTTAAGTAGAACGTCAAAAACAGTTCAAATTATTATTGATGACTTACATATTTGAATATGTGAAGAAGGCAGGAAAATTAAATTAGCCAAGAATATCATCTTTCAGAAAATATGCATGACAAAGTCCAGCCACCAGTTCTCCCTTTACAGCCCATCCTCTACCATGTCAGTTATGGATGTGCATCATATGCTTCCTAAACCAAATGTGTGTTAGATTCCCTGCATTTTATATGCGTGGGAAGGGCCAAGTAATTTGGTCAACAGTTTTGAAGGGTTTCAAGTTGGTCAGCCTTTCACTCTGAGACTCTGGTGCTCAGTATCCAATTCAAGTTTCCTAGGCAAGCTTTCGACTCGAGAGTCTTACCTCATATTTCTTCTGTCTGTTTTTTTTTTTCCAGACCATTTTTTTTTTCTGGATCTTATACAAGGATCTTCTCTGATCTGCTATATGCAATGGTTCAGGGATAGAATTCCCTGGATGTAATTGGGGCTAAAGATTTTTAAGCGCAACCACTGTATTTCCCATCTTGGCCATGAAATGTTCTCTTTCTTTGCCCATGAACATGAGCAGAGGTCAAATTGCATATATTATTGCAAATGCGCAATTGATTTGTAATTTCATTCTCCAATGTTGATATATCAAGCCCAATCTAGGGTTCTATCATAACAAATATAAATGAAATAAGACATAATCTGCCATGTTCCATCAAAGAAATACTTTTATCACTACCTGTTACCACATCTAAAATGGAAACACAGACATTATCAAATACAAGAATGGTGATACTCCATGATCCATACCTGTAAAAGGAGAACAACATTGTCTCCTTCATATGTACAGGCAGGGACATATACTGCAAACAATTCAGGAAGCCCACTGGCACAAAGATAACCATGGCCACCACACAGTTTCCTACATTCTTCAATAGCATCCTGCAGCCGAAGTGAATTTTTGTTTTTAAGAGATTAATGTGTTAGATCAATCATAACAAAAGAAGAGGACAAAAAAGTGTCATGCTTGAAGCTAGCACTATAGAACTCTGCCATCCAGACCCAGTTCCACAAAGGTGTATTGTGCGTATGAAATAAAATAGTTAGGCCCAAGAGCATAATTGATTGCACAAGATAGAATAGCTAAAATACCATCATAGGAAATTCTTTGTTTCATCCACTGTGACATTTGGAAAAATACTTACGTACAGATTATTAACAGTATGTCACAGATTTGTATTCTGCAAATGCATAAATTGGTTATCAGTGCTAGTCTAGAATAATTGCTTTTTAGACAATAAATTGAACGCGACTGGTCATCCTTCCAGAATAGCATTATTCTGGTGAAACAATACAGGGAAGTATGAGGAAACTGCTAAAAATAGGAGCATTGGGCCATGATTTTAGTTTTAAATTAAGATCACCAAGTTTAAGCTCAATGACTGAAGCTCAAAAGCACTTAAGCAGCTTGGCTTGTGAAACCTCATTATGCTGTCAATCCTTCAGAGAGCAACACTCAACCAAGTTCAAAGAAAAGGAAAATCAAATGATAAATTCTAGTAGAAAAATGTCAGTAATAGTTACATACAGCAGTGGCAGTGGTAGTCAAAGACTTCAAGCCTGCGGTACATGCATGAGCCTCAGGTAATGTAGAAAAATCATTAGCTTGCAACCTCTGGGTCACATCCGTATAAAGCCATTTCAGCCATTCACCAACAAATCTGAATGCATAGGCAGAAGCCAGCAAAGGAAAGAGTCTATTTTGCTGGGTTTTGTAATCAATCACCTAAAACAGAGCAGATAACAAGAACATTAGAAACATTCTCAGGGAGCAACTAAAATATCAATGTCCAATCAGCCAGTGGAGAGAGAGGGGACCAAGAACACTTTCTAACACATTTTTCAAGATTATACTCCTTAATTTGGAACAAAGAAACAGATGATACATATATGCAGCACCAAAAAGGTCATTTCAACATACGTTGTGACAGATTAACAGCCATTTCAACCTGTTAAACTACAGGTGCATGTACAGCTGTATTGCTTACAAGCATATGTCATGAGATTTACATGCATAACAGTCTTCACAATTTGGTATCATCTAAAAAAACTAAAAAACTAGCAAGGATGGAAAAGATCTGGACAGGGAGAGGGTTTTGCCCTCACTGTCTCGCCCTGAGCAGGGCAGGTTCTATACCCGGAAGGCTGAACAATAAATTTGTTAAATTTGTTTTTCCTTTTTTATATTCATTAATATGTAGGTAGATAAATATTGTATGTAATGAGATATTATAAAATAACTAAGCATAAGTAAATTATAAAAAGAATTGAAATAATCAGTTAATTATGGGGCACACTGCAGATTGTGGGTATAGGCTTTAGCAAATGCATTTTCCCAAAATGAAGATTAGCATAAAGAAATAAGTTTTAAAGTATACCTGGGTCTCCACTCCATCCTGTGAACCAAACTGTCTGCGAACAGCGCTATACCTTGTAGCAATACAAACTGCCCGAGACAAAGCAGAGGACGCATCAGCTACAATTGTTTGTCGCACGAACACCATAGTGCCATAAATCAACTGCCGTGGAACATTGGATTGCACACATTTCCCTTCCCTGGTAACCTGAAAGACTCTGAAACATCCAAAGAAAATTTCTAACTAAATAAATAAATCACATTAATCATATAATGATAACATGTAAAGTTTTGTTGTTATGAAAGATCACAATCTGAAACTCCCTGAACTTTTAGAGAAGTTTCATAATTTCACTATTAACTAATGGAGAACAAAAGGAAGCCACCAACCATTTCAATGCAAAATCTAGAAGTGGGGTCAATTCAAGATGACCAATTATGATCCTACAAGAAACTTGTGACATCTCAAAGCTGTGAGAGGAAAAGGAGAAAAGGGAGAGGTATGTGAGGTACCAACCTCATCAACATCTGGTTCCTTGGGATGCGAACATGATCAAATGTCAAAACACCATTATCCATGGTGTTATATGCCCCGTTTCCAAATTTCATTCCAATATCACCAATGGTTATGCCTGGAAGAGGCATGTGATCGTCCAGGCTCCTAAGCTGGACAATAAAACCTGAAATTTGCATTTTAATATAGTTAATTAATACTCAGAAGACCATTTTCAAAATTGGAGATTCAGAGGGGGGGGGTGTTTCATGCTTACCATGCACTCCATGTTCTTCACCATTGGTTATAAGGCGTGCATAAACAACAGCGTGTGTGGAAACTTTACCCAGTCCTCCAGGCCACCACTGCAAAACAAAGTGCAGTAAAGATAGAATCCTTCTCCAGTAAGAAGAATAAAAACTCTTGATCCTGTTTTGGTTCAATATTCCACGCTTGCGCCAAATTCAATTCCATGCATCACATGGATGTTCGATCACATTAGCAGATAATATGAACACTTCTCTCCAGTCTCCGTACATGATATTAAGATCAGTCTCATACATTATCTCAAACTAATTAGTTAGGCTCTTAATGAGCAATTTACTTACTTTGCTTGATGTCAATGTAGGACTATGAATGACAAACTCATCCTTGTCAGGATCAAAGGTTGCAGTTGTTTCAAGCCCTTGAACATTGGATCCATGACCAAGTTCAGTTTGTGCATAGCAGCCAATTATCTGCATCTTATATGCCAATGGCAACCACTTCTGTTGCTGCTCTTCAGTGCCTTGTCCTTTAATAGCAGGTACAAACATTCCCTGCCCAATGCCAACCCCACCCACACACACAAGAAAAGAGAAGAAAGGAAAAGAAAATAACTCAGAGGCCTTGTCTATAATCCTCAAGAAAATGAACATGGAAAAGAGCACCTCGACCTTTAAATATCAAATCAACAAACATATTGAAAGAAACAAACAATGCAAAACAAGGTGCAGATTGCAGAGCTTACCCAATGAAGATCAGTAAAAGCAGGCTCATCCACGAAAAACCTTAGCCTACCAGCCTCTTCTTCTGTAACAAAACAACTTCCAAAGCTAAATCATACAAAAAAAGGAAGATTTTAAGGGAAGGGAGTAGCAGCATTGCAAAACAATGTCAAATCCCAGGTTAAAGCCGGACGGACCAGTAAGGCGAAGCTCAATGATACGTTTCCATGCATAAGTTGCTTTCCTCAGAGTGTTTTTGAACAATTCTTTCCTCCCTAACCGACTCCTGTTATCCTTTTGAAATGCCTGCAACAAACTCAAACCAATTGAATTAGATGAAAACAATTACTCTCATCAATGGGTAATAATAATAATAATAATAATAATAATAATAATAGATGACAAAAATTGAGCTAAATTAACAAAACATAAACTTAGTCTAAAGAAGCAATTAGCCCTCCAATTCCATAGAAAAAAGGAAAGAAGAATACCGGATCGGAGGCCACAAGACGAGCCATGCGATCTGAGACTTCAAACGCCTGGCGAGAACCAGCCCACACGATCTTCATGGCATCCACATCGAACTGCTTCTTGCTCCTCTCGTGAGGCAGGATATCCACTCCTTCCATTTTCTTTTGTTTTTTTTTTTAATTCTAGTCGAAGAAATTCAATAAATTCTTGCAAACAAATCGAAAACTAACAGATTCTACGAAGTAGGAAAGATAGAGGGAAGGACTCAGATATGTTTGATTCGGTGGTAGAGTCGTAGAGATTGAGGAGCCCCCGCGCACATGGATAAATATATATATATATATATATATATATATATATAAAAGCAGGCAAAAAGTCCACATGGATATTCGATGATTTGGATGATATAGAGCTTTTCTAAACGCTCTTTTGACAAGTACGTGTACTATTACGCTCACATCGGTGTGGACTTTGAGATCCTTTGCTGTAGTCTATCCTTCCACGCTTTCCCACGTTGCTTTTTTTGGTCGGAGGAAACCCAAACCATTCCGTTTTGTTCCTTGTTTCGATTTAACTATAACTTAGTATCTGTATTTTATAAATAATAACTAATTAGTCCTTTATTTTTCAGAAACCTTATATTTTCATCTATTCCATGCTCTTTTCTAATTTGATTTGTTTTTTTAAATAAATATAAAAATAAAATAAGAAGTAGATGATATCAAAAGATTGATTAGAAAGAAAGTATTTTTCGAATAAAATGTTGTTAAATTGAGCATGGTCAACAATAGACAAGGGAATAATTGATTATTTATTTTGTTAATTATAGGGACTAAGTTATAATTAACTCTATTGTTCATTTTAATTAAAATTATTTTTTTATATAGTGTCATCAATTAGCTATAACCATGTTTTAATCAAATGAAAATATTATAATTACATTGACATACTGGAATTTACCATTGCAAGTTTTGCTGAGAAAATAAATTTCATTCCTCCACGGAAGTATAGTCCGCAAGGAAAAGTCACAAGTTCTTACGTGTTTTCTCGTATCTTTCCATCGGGCCTGCCCCATGCGTTGTACAAGTCTAGTAGGGTGGCTGCTGCCTAGTCGACCAAATTTGAAAAACAGTGCTGAAGAGCTGGTAACTCTTTTCTGAACGTACCCCTGTTCAGCTCAGAGCATTGGCTCTCTTTTTTTTTTCTTTTTTTTCACCCTCAATAATCAAAGTATTTAATATTGTAAAGGTAGACATGGACTGTTTAATAATTTTATTTTTTATAATTAATTTTTTATTTAATTAAATAATAATAATAAAACAAAATAAATAAATAAAATGATTGAATAAAAAAAACTCTGATGTAAGGTTTGCACATATTCAGAAAAAAAAAAATATTTTTATTTTATGTGAAAACCAAGTAAAAACTATATGATATTTAACCAAATACTAAATTTAAAAGTTAAAAGATAGATATTGATATAGATATTTAATCCCAAAACACGAGCTATAGACTTAATTATCTCTAATAACTTTATTTTTTGAAATCAATATTTTATTTAATAAAAAATATATACATCAATGGTAAAGCAATTAAATAAGATTAAAGAAAAAATTAAATAGGATTACAAAGCCTTTAATATTAAAAAAATTGTTGGAATTTTTTTCGTAAAGAGCCTCAACATCAAAAATCAACTTGAAAAAAAAAAAAAAACTTATAGGTTAACAGGTGTTTTAAGGTGTATTTAGAATTGTAATAGTAGTTGTGGTTTAAAGTGTGTTTTTTTAGAATTGTATTAAAATAATATATTTTTATTTTTTAAAAATTATTTTTAATATCAATACATTAAAACAATCTAAAAATACAAAAAAAAAATTAAAATTTAAAAGAATAAGTTTCAAAACAGACTCTTAGTGCCACTAGGCCCGGCTCCCCTTCCCGGCTCCCCTTCGACAAAGATAAGCTTCTGACCCCCACTTGGACCCTCTACCTGAGCTATCCTCTTATGTCCTTCCACTGGACTCAAGCCCACCTGTGTTACCCTTTTCGGCCCAACTCCCTTCACAGGCCCTTTATCCTTCATAGCTGGACCTCGCAGAACATTATATTTATTCTATGATAACGCATAATCCTTTTCCTTTGATGTCGTGCCCTTATCCATGAGTTCCGCCTTCCTCTAGCTGCATGGCAGAATTTTCAGGATTTGTTGGCTCTACCAAAACACTAGGGCTAGTCCCCTCTGTCACCCCGTCCTTCATGCTAGCCCCTCGCTCTAGCGTCCTTCCATGAGAATAAAAGGGGCATGATCTTGCAATATTATGATGTGTAGCTGTAGCCCCTCGTGCTCGACCTTATACCAGTACTGCTCTCGAATCCATGCCTTCCCCGCATCAGGTTGGTTTGAATCTATTTAATACAAATCTTGACAAATTTCCCTCTCTCTACGTTAAGGGTATTCATATCTACTTTGACAAGAGTCCCAGAACTGTGGCCAAGGCTAGAAGAAAACTTTCATCGTAGTATACGATATTCAGATCTGGGATCCTTGCCCAAACTAGCTAGAGTTCTATCAATTTTAGCTGTAGAAGACACAAAATTTGGTCGAAAATCATCCAAGGATCTCCGTCCATGACTTTCTGTCTGTCATTCTCTTGATCAAACTTGGCCATGAAGAAGCCATGCCCTACGTCCATAAGGTCAAAACCACCATTCAGTTTCCATAGGGCACTCAAACGAGAGTTCATCTGGGTATACCCTATATTCTTCCCCAACAATTTGATTATCAATGAGTCACCCCATGGATAACACAAATCATTAAAACTCTTGTCATCCAAGAAAATCTTCGGTAGCAAACGATCCTCACGCCAGTGGCGGAGCCACAATGGGTCAAAAGGAAGCAATTACCTCCTTAATTATTTTTATATATATTAAAATATTAATATATTAGTTTAATGAGTTATTGCTACACGTAAGCAAGGTTTTTATTGTTAACTGACTTGACATATGTTAATATAATACAATATATATAATTACAGCTGCTCCAATTTTTCCCTTTTTTCCTCTTTTTTTATCTTTATCTTTCATTGTGAAAATTTCTTATCAATTAATCTTTTTTGTGTTTTTCTTTATACTTTAAGTAAATTTTCTTCATCTTTTCTATTTTTTTCATTATCTAATTTTAGTTTTATTCTTTTATAATTAGTTATTAAAAATATTAAGATTTATGATAATTTAGAGGTTTTGATATGAATATATTCAAAATAAATATTTAAATCTGCTAATTTAATCAA
This sequence comes from Populus trichocarpa, assembly GCF_000002775.5. Taxonomy (NCBI): domain Eukaryota; kingdom Viridiplantae; phylum Streptophyta; class Magnoliopsida; order Malpighiales; family Salicaceae; genus Populus; species Populus trichocarpa. The sequence goes on along the minus strand of NC_037287.2, from coordinate 10,619,767 downwards.
TTAAGTGTTTCTTTTCTTATTATAAAAAAATAAATTAATATTCATGCAAAACCACTATTCTTGACATCTCTTGCATTGACAGAGTAGTTTATTGAAATTTAATATTTTCACATGATTTGTTTGTAAGTAAAATATCAAGTAGAAAGCATGTTTTAATTTCAAGCATTGTTCCTCTTACACATACACTAGGCATTGTTCCTTAATTAAATGTCTAGAAATGATTAAGTATAATTTAATCAACATACTTATTATATGCATATAGATATGAATTGAAATAGGTTTTGATTTTGATGAATTGACGTGTATTTTGCTATTAATTTCATATGAAAAATTTAGAATTATTATGTAACTCAACTAATTTTTGTTTAACAGTGAATTATTGTGTAGTTGTGTTAATTATTATATAGACACTAATGATGATAAAAAAAAATCCAGCAGGTTCATATTAAATTAACATGTCACTAGACAAGTATTTCAAGCGTAAATCCCTTAAGGATGAAGAGTCAATCAAAGCTATATAATATTTGTTAATAATTTACTTTTTTATTTAAAAAATTCTAGCTCTCACCACTGACTCGCGCGTTTTCATATTGAACATGAACAAGTTGTCGCCCTATCATGTCAGTTTTTTCAAGTGCAGGGGGTGGGTTTCTGGTTCCCAACACTTTATCTCGAAAGGAAATCCTCCCACCTTGAATCTGTTCGTTTGACAATCCGCTAATATCAGGTGGCTTTGCTGGGATAGTTTCACTCTCTTGTGCCCTCTCTGTAAACTCGACCTCCATGATTTTCAAGTCTAAGTTGTTCTAAATGTTACAATAACATACTGAGAGTTACACACTAGCTTAGAACATCAAGCAAACCGGGGAAAAAAAACCTGAAACCATGCATGCTGTCATCCGGTCAAATGTGAAAAATAAAAGGTTTTACCTTTTCATTCATCCCATCATTGATGAGCAATTATTTTGAAGTTGAAGTACAACAACTAAATTGGTGAAAAGGCGGTTATAAGGAGAGTTAAATGCGTACGTGAAATCATGAATCGAAGATTTTCTTGAAAGGTATTGATTGATTCAACTGTGAGCAGTTCCACATCAATGAATTGCTACCGATTACTGCTCTTTCCTTGTGCTCTCGCATATTTTCTAGTTGTTTAATGACTAGAGAAAAGTAAAAATCGAATACCATTGCAAGCCACAGGCTATTTGATTTTTACAATTTATCTTTATTTATTTTTAGTTTGAAAGGGCAATTTTTATTTTTTTTTAGCTTTTTTTTTCCCTAGAAAATTCACTATGTTTCAAACAAATATTTTAGTCATTGAGATTAATGCATCTCATTGAATTTGGGAGTCATGTCTTATCCCTTATATAGTCTCATCATGATCTTTAAATGTATCAAAATTAATCCCAACTCAATTCAAGATGTATTCAACAATTGATTGATTTATATTTTAAAATTAAATATAATAATATCTAACAACTTGTTATGATCTTTCAAATATTAAGAAATTATAAGTGGTTTGATTTAAACTTTCAATCATCAGTTTCTCAGTATAATTATTATCATTTTATCAATAATATTTTGACTTAAACATTATAGCATGAGGTGCATCTATTATGTCAAATCATGTTTGTTCTCGATACCATAATCATTTTGATTCTTTAAATAAGATTTGAAATTATTTTCAAATCTCATTTTACCTTACGCAAGGACTACAATCAATACTATTTAAGAACAAATAAAACATTATTCTCAGTGCACTTAAGATAATGAATCCTCTCTTGATTACTTAATTTACCTTCATATAGTTTATATTATACTGAATACCTGCTCATTTGTTACCCTTAATTAGGATAACGTGTGGTAAGATCAAAATATAAGATAATTTAGTGATTTCAAATTTAAGAATCACTTACATAACTATCAAGTCTTTCCATGGACACGGGTGATGATCTCTCTATATAGAATTTTCATGCGGGTCAGTTTAGTGTACATGTTATCCGACAAGCACTTATATATTAGTTTTAAGTATCCCTCATACTTCAACTTATAAGAACAACTACTTCCTTTCATTAAAAAAAAAACATAATATGTATCAGTTTTAATAGCTCTAATTAATATTGAGTCGCATTGACCATGAACATTTAGGAATAATACTTTGATACAATGAAAATCTCATAATTATAACAACTTTATAATTTTCTTTGCAAAATATTTTTGTTTCAAGAACTTTATCTTACTCTAAATTCATTAATCAAATATTAGATTCATTAATAAGATATTTAATGAATATTAAAGATAAATAAACCCTTATTAATAAGTTTTACACACACATATATGAACAAAATCAATATCACATCTAGCTAACTAATTAGCTACAAAACATATACACAAATACTTACTTCTCCCCTTCATAAATTGCCCAGTCCAACTTGCATTTATGTCCATCTCATATAAATCACCAATTGCATCTCTTTTTTGTGCCGCAATCACCAGCTAACATGCTACCTGCATCTCGCTAACTCTAACAATATATTTCCTACTTCAAGAAAACTTTGTCTTTCTTATATTTAAACTTTCTGTACCTCTCTTTCCCCTCATGGCTCCCAAGAATACTGTCACTGATGCATCCACTAAAAAAGTTATGAGCAAAGGAGCATGGACGGCAGAGGAAGATAACAAACTAGCTCACTGCGTTGAAGTTCATGGTGCAAAAAGGTGGAAAACAGTTGCACTTAAATCAGGTCAATCCCAGTCCCAGTTTTCCTCGTAAAACAGCTAGCCCCGTAAATTTTAGAAATTACATTTTGCCAGGGTTTCGAACAGTTAGTACTATTTTTTTGTGCTCTATGCTAGCTAGACGGACCTCCATATTTTCTTATATTTTTCAGGTTTAAATCGATGTGGAAAGAGTTGCAGATTGAGATGGATGAACTATTTGAGACCTAACATCAAGAGAGGCAACATATCATGTGACGAAGAGGACTTGATTATCAGGCTTCATAAGCTGCTAGGAAACAGGTTAATTATTCTTTACACTCCGGACCACTACTCTAATTACGAGAGCTATACTGATATGAATGTTCATTCTATCTTGTGCCGTGCGTCTTCGAGCACTATCGTCTAATATGATAGCAATTTGAGCAGTTTTTTGACATGAATATAGGTGGTCACTGATTGCTGGGAGACTTCCAGGACGAACAGATAATGAAATTAAGAACTACTGGAATTCTCATTTGAGCAAGAAAATTATAGATCAAACTCAAAAGGAGAAAATGCCAGATCAACCTTCCACGCCGCTAGCCACCATGCACCAAAAGACTTCGGATGCCATTCAGGTCGAGGAAGAGGGCAGCGCTAGAGAAGCATGGAACTTGGAGACTGGGAACTTTGATGTCGACGAGTTCTTTGACTTCTCCGCTGAAGGATTTTAATGGGTTGATAAATCTCTTCAACTTTATGGGGATTCAGTGGCTCACCGATCGTTAAGAGGTGACCATTATGTGATGCAATGAAAGTGGTGTTAGGAAGAATGTACGAGTTTTTTTTTTTAATATATTTTTTGTTTGAAAATATATTAAAATATATTTTTTTAGTTTTTAAAATTTATTTTTAACATCAGTACATCAAAATAATTTAAACACATAAAAAAAATTAATTTAAAGTTAAAAAAAGTTCAAATTTTTTTAAAATTACGGTTCAACCGCAACGTCGACCTTGAGTTAAAACTTAAAAGGATTATACATGATGTAAAGCCAGAATTAATTATAAAAAGTTGTTCATTTTAGATAGTTTAACTAAATTGGTGGCCCGTGTAGGGTTGTACTAATGTTTTTTCAACCCAGAAAAAAAAGTTCAAGAGATAAATGTGTTTTTAAAAAAGTAAAAAAAATTTGATAATCAGGTTAAACCTCAATTCATTTCATATTATGATAAAAAAAAATTAGGCAACAAGAACAACAACAAATAAATTTTAAAAAAATATATTTAATTTAAAGTTGGGCTAACACGTGAAACTTGTGACCTGACATATGAGATCATAATAACCCTATAAAAAAATGGCATCAACAAAATTCATTTGTAAAAAATGACCTAAAAAAAGGATATAAGCTAATTCGATCCTATCTTTCAAAGCCGTGACCTGAAAGGTTAATCAAACCTTGATATAAAATATTGAGGGATGTAATTGAAAAGGAAAGTTTCAATAAAAAATTATTAAAACTAAATCAAATAGCAATCAAAAAAATAAGAAAAAAATCTGATATAAAATAAAATGAATTTAAATATTGAGAGATGCAATTGAAAAAATAATCAATGAAGAAAATGATATAAAATATTGAGGGATGCAATTGAAAAGATAATTTAATTAAGAGAATAATTTTAAAGAATCAAAATTTAAAAAAATAGGGACCAAATCTGAAAGGTGAAAAAACCAAAGGAGGATTAAATTGAAGAAAATTCTAATTCTATGGATAATCTAAAATAAAATAAAAAGAACTTGGATCAAATCTGAAAGAAAAATAAATCAAAGGGCTAATTTGAATGAAAATATGCAGGGTTTGGTTATGGAACCAAGAAGAGAGAGGAAAGAAGGAAGGAAAAAAAAATGGAAACCGGTGCAAAACTCAACATATTTGTGCCATACATGCTGCCCAGGAATGAAGGCAATACCGTGAGGATTAAAACGCTGTTATGGAAGCCGAAGTTTGGTCATTGGACTGCATAGTATGAATCGTCCAAAGATCATGGGACAACCCACTTGCGTCTACGTCAGCCCCACGCGCAACCTCTATTTCAAATTAAATAATATTTTATTTATGCAAAAATACTAAAGTACTCTTATTTAAATTTGATAGTTACAAAAAACCAAAATAAAAGGACAAAAACACCCCTTCATCAAGGCAAAGCCCATTCTGATTCAAGGGTATTTTCATAATTTTAATGTGCAACTAAAACAAAAACAAAAAAGTTAAAAGTACCCTTGCCTATCAGTAACGTACTTTACTGTGGAAATAACAATGAAAAGATTATTATACCCTCGTTTCAAAGACCAATTGTGTTATGATAATAGGAGCAAAATCATTTATGTGCACAGTAAAACCAGTAGCCCTTTAGTTTCTTTTAATGTTTTTTTTCTTTTTTCAATTTTCGTGGTCTAAGTTTTCCCGTAATGAAGCAGCAGCATTTGGGACCAAGCTGGTGTTGAAACTGAAAAAACATACCATTATTCTAAGAAGCACTTTCCATCTTTACCCCTAAACCAAAAGTCTTGGACCACCATATCGAACTGGTCATCAAGGAAGTTCACAATAAAAATAATAATCTCAGGCCATTCATGCCCTTGAGAAATATAATGATTATGAATTTCTTAATTTCAGTATGGAAAATCTTTTCTGATTAGATTAGAAAGATGGCTTTAATTTTAATATGTGGAAACTAATTCGATTAATTAGTAAAACAAAAAATAAAATAATAATAATAATAAAAAATAGCTTTACCCTATTAGTAAAGATGGTCATACAAATTGATGTGTTAATTAAAAAAAATAAAATTGGAACTGTTAAAATATAGGTCTATGAGTTTTAAATAGTTGACATCCTGTGAAAGAAATAATTGCCACTTGTTTTGTACTAAAATATTGCATGAAGAGTCTTTTCTTTTGTAAATATTTATAATTAAAATGCATAAATATTAAATATGATATGCCATGAATTATCCTATTACAGCTATTGGGGTACAAAAGACATGTAAGTTTTTGCATCAAATAGTTCATTTATCAGCACCCAAACAAAAACAGAGAGAGAAGGCCAAATCTCATTCATTTAATTCCCTTTCTCATGCGGTTGGCTGCATTCACTCCTTGGAATTAGAAATTGATTCTACAACCACCTGTTTGTCCCCGGAATCGGTGTAAAATTGTCATGGACAACCGCGAAGGATGCTCTTCTGTCTTCTCTCACTACCAGAAAATTGATAAATACAAACAGAAATACCGAGGGAATATTTCCGTCGGTAAATTTCCGAGGGATTTTACCGACGGAAATATTCCCTCGGTATATACCGAGGGAATTACCGTGGGAAAAAAAATTCAAACAAAGCAAAAATAAAATGATGACGTGTCATTTTTACCAACGGAATTACCGACGGAATCACCGACGGATTAAAAAGTCGTCGGTGTTATTTGGCGGTTTTCTGAAAAAATTCAATTGATTTAAAATTTTCATTTAAATATTACAGACGGAATCACCGACGGATTGAAAAATCGTCGGTAAATTTTTGGCGGTTTCTGAAAAAAATTTACGAAATTGAAAATTTAAATTAAATATTACCTGATGGAATTACCGACGGAATAATTAAAAAATATTAATATTTAATTATCCGTCGGTAAATCCGTCAGTAAATCGTCCCAATAAAAAACCTGAATGCTCTTATTTCACAAGAGACAGAGTCGTTTCTTATTATTCTTCTTCTTCTTCTTGTTCTTCTACTTCTTCTTCACTATATGTAAAAAACATCATTAAGGTATGTCTTCTTCTTCTTCTTCACTTTATGTTAAAAACATCATTTCTTATCTATTTCTTTCTCTTCTTTTCTCTCCTCATCTCCCTCTCTTTTCCTCCATGCTTGGGTATGTCTTCTTCTTCTTTCTTCTTTTATCCTCTTAGTTTTTTTTTTAATAATATGCTTAATGAAATTTTTTTTCTCTCCTTAGCTTCACTTGCAACTACATTAAGGTAAGGTTTTTCTTTTTTCTTCCTTTTTCATGATTTTTTTCACTATATTTGTTTTTTATTTTATTTTTAATTGTTTTTGTTCTTAATAATTGTATAAATGTTGTTGTGAGATTTTTTTTTTCATATGAGATCAATTTTTAGTAGATTTATTTATAGGATTTTTAAATTTTTAGCAATTGCAACTTCATTTTTTTCATATGAATTAATTTTTTAGTTGAATTAATTTTTTTATTTTATTTATTTATTTGTTGCAAATTTGTTTGAATTGATTTTCTTATTCTTTTTTTCCAAGCATTTTGAGTATATATTATACAGTGTTAATTTATGTTAATTTAATTATTTTATAATTTTATAAAATGAATTTTTTTTTAAATGTTTTTCAATAATTACCGACGGAATTACCGACGGCATTACCGACGGAATTCCGTCGGTACATCCGTCGGTAATTCCGTCAGTAATTCCGTTGGTAATAAAAAAATTATTACCGACGTGTATGTTCCGTCAGTAAATCCGTCGGTAATTATATTACCAACGGATTTACCGACGGACAAAACATTACCGACGAACTATTCACCGACGGATCATTTCCGTCTTTGATTCCGTCGGTAATATAATTACCGATGGAATATGTGTCTTACACCGACGGAAAAATTCCGTCGGTAAAACTGTTAAATCTTGTAGTGTCTGCACAAGAAATCTGGAAATGTAAATTTTCATAACAAACCTATCATCATTGATAATTACGAAGTGTTTGTTATGCTAAACAAAGATGAACTCGGTAATACAATTTTTTTGTGAAGTTGTTCGGTGTAATTTTGGACGGTATTAAAATTAATTTTTATCATGTTCACGGCTGTTTTAGTTGAGAAATTTGTGTTCCGCTAGGAAGGGTAGGACAAACTTGTCAAATTATATACACAAAGGTTAATCTAGGTCAACGTAAGGATAAAATGATTATTATCATAGTTTTAAAATTCAACTAGGGGTCGACATGGGGCAAGAATTGGATCACAAATTAGGTTGACTATTAACCCGGGTCAATATAAGGATAAAAGTTATTATTATCATATTTTTAAAACCTTACTTGGGAGTCGACCCGAGGTAAGGCTTGGGTCACGGGTTGGGTTAACCATTGACTCGAGTCAACATAAAGATAAAAATAATTATTATCATAATTTTAAAACCCTTCAGGGATCGACCTGGGGTTAGGCCCTGGTCGCGGCCCGGGATGACCATTGACTTGTGCCAACGTAAAGATTAAAGTGGTTATTATCATAATTTTAAAACTGGACTTTGAGGTCAACTCAGGGCAAGACCCGAGTCACAGGTCAATAGGGTCAACTCGAGTTGATCCAAATTAACGTATGGGTATAAAAAAGTGGTTATTATCATAGTTTTAAAACATGATTCAGGAGTCGACCCAGGGCAAGGCTCGAGTCACGGGTTGAGAGGGTCATCTTAAATTAAAAAAAAAATCAATATAACCTTGTTTTGACAAAAATAAATTTAAAAGTCAATGGATCTTTTACCTATGTGTTATCTCATGTCAATCTAGGTTTTTGACCGGATCATATCAAATCAATTCTTTTTTTATTTTTTTCTTAAATCTAAATTGATTCAGACTCCGGTCAACCAAGTCCTGGCTAATGTCATCAAATATAAGATAAATTGTACAATTCAATTCAATACTCACCAAACACATGACAAAATAATTATTTATTCACTTAGTCATGTCCTCTCCTGTCCAATCAAATACTTTCCAACATGACAAACACCACATTAAAGAATGAGAAACACGAAATTCTTGACACAAGCTTTTTCTCCTCAACATTCCTTCTATGATATCAAATTTGCCGCGCTCTATGTATGATTGTAAGTATGGGAGTCATCAGATTCGAGTTTTCCAAGTACCTGTTGCAAGAGCCAACAGCTCCAGCTAACAGACACATATCAGGTTACGAGTTACAAATGGCGCAGCTGCCATTTTACACATCGCTAAGAATTAAACGTTTGGTTCAATCATTTTGTATGCGAAATCCGAGCTCCTCCGTTTCATGGTATGGGAGTCCTGGGAGTGGTGACAAAACACCAACATAATGGAGCAGGCTATATATAGGCCGGACCAAATATTAATCCTAGGTTCAATAGCACCAGCGTTCATTTATTAAAGGCAAGTGGGGTGGCAGCTAACAGCCATAGACGTCCTCCAGTATAGCAGATTTATGACTAAAGATAATGCAATCTGTAAATCACACTGTACATGCCTGTGTCATGAATTTTCATACGTCCTTGGCTTTCTTCCCATAAAATATTCATTTCTGCTTTTTCAGTTGAGAGTACATGATTGACATCAAGCCCTTTCCAGGGACCACAGCAGTTTTACAGAATTGATACTGCCCATGTGGAATGTCTACTCTTTTGGGCTCATCATCAATACTTGGCTGTACTTTGCCGAAGTATTGCACACCAAATTAAAGGAATTGCTACGATTGTGGGATTTGAACATGGTTCAACCTGCTAAACCAAATGGAATGCAGAATCATGTGGAACAAATCGTACCTGAGTGGTCTTGGGTTCCAAAGAAAATGCTTTTGCACTGTCTTCAGATTAGCTAGCATTGTAAGATATCTTCTCAGTGGGATAGCCAAAAGAATCTCCTTCAGCTTCGGGATATCCTTCTCCGCTACAACAACAGAGAAGGCACTCCAATCCAAAACTTCATTGAAAGGAAGAACAAAATTATCTGCAATGATGACTGGAACACACTCGTAATAAATGGCCTCGACGATCCGAGGGCTGTTAACTTCATAGCCCATTGGACATATACAGTACTTGCTAGATTTCATATGTTGAACATAAGTCATCTTTCGAGATATACCAATGGGTAGCGGCCCATATATTTTCATGTCATCATCTTTGTTGTGCCAGTACTTCAGGAGTGTCGGTCGGACCCTTCCATGCAAATTTCCAGCGAAGAAGGCAAGGATTGGACGCTGTGATACTCTTATACCACCACCGACATTTCTAAGTGGTCTCTTGGGACTCCTTATGGTAGTTTCAGGCAGGGATACGTCCTGGCCAGCAGTAAAAATACCTTCAGACACATCTGCATTGCATAAAGCCTTCATGGTGTTTTTGGTTAGTTCCTCGTGCATAGTCAATGCGTAAGGTCCCTGTATGGTTTAGAACATAGGAAAACTAGGTTAACAAAACATAATGACAGTAGTTGAACAATATTCGAGAACAAACATTCCAGCATTCTCAAAGTAATTGAAAGAAAATCGCAAGAACAAAATTCATATTTCAAAACATGTATCAAGCTGCACGAGTGCGCATTTGTAGACATTTAAATGAGTAAAATTCATGTTAGGAGGACAAGTGAAAGTTGAACCAAGTTAATGTAGTTGGTTTGCGATAACGAGTGATTCTGAGTAGTCAGATGTAGGTTTGTCATAGACAAATTACGTGGATGATCTAAAAAATATATTTATGGACCAGTGGAATAGTTATAGGTCCAAGAAAAGATCTGGTCATGCCAAACTAGAATGAAAACTCAAAAGATTCATAATTTTTTATCTGATCATTGTATCGCGCTCAAATTTTTACTAGAGTTTTTGGATGTCGTTTTTCCTATAGTAGTCACTATGTTGCTACGCAGACCATTAGATATTTAGATATAAAAAATCTCGTTCAAATCTTCGATTTTAGCAGTTTTGTGGTTTTTCTTGTTATTATCATGTTTCTTTCGGATTTTATACTTTTTTTCTTTGTAATTTCATGTTTTTGTTTTCTAATTAAGATAATATTTCTAGTTTATTGAAGATTTTATAAACCTCTTACAGAGGTAGACTTTACTATTATTATTTTTAAAGAGACTAATCCTATGAATTTAAAGTTCATATCTATATCTATAATCTCTTTCGTTCATCAAAATTATGTATTTTTTATTTGTTGTGATCTTTAACTTTTCGTTTGCATCATATGTCTAGCGTAACTACCCACTCAAGTAAGACTTATAATTATTCAGCTAAGGTTGGTTGTGAAGCCAAAGCCTTGACGTTGGTATGCAACAACTTGGGGTAAACATTTGCATTTACAGCTTTTTATCTTACATATTAGGTTCAGCATCCAAACTGATTATTGTATTCTGGTCACACTTTTGAAATATTCACAGTAAATATTTGATGATTCTATGCATTATTGTTTGCTAGCGCATTTAATTATGTGTTCGGGTGAGATAAAAGACTAGCTTTGTTATTGTCTTCATAAAAGACAGATGACCAAACAGAATAGAAAAGGAAGATGCAATTGTTTTGATAGAGCTATAGGTTGATGGTGGAAAAAATATAAAAAAAATATTTATTTTTAATATTTATTATTATTAAATTTATATACTTTTTAAAAAATAATTATATATTATTTTTTTAGTTTAGTTTATATTAAATGCTAAAATTAATAATAGTATAATAACCCTAGTTATAAAACCTGAATCAGCTTAACAAGTCAACCTGGAACTCAATATGCCCGAGACCTGGGTCAGTCCGAGTTTAAAAAAAATAAATAAAAGATTGAACCGATCAAAAATTTAGATTGATTAGTAATCCAGTCAACTTGAGATAAAACATGGGTCAAAATTCCATTGATTTTTAAAAAAAAAATAGTAATTAAAAGGACTTTGTTCTAGTCATTTAAAAAAAATAGGATCAATCCTAGTTGACCCTCCCAACTTATAACATGAGCCTTGCTCCGGGTTATATATTAGGTCGGGTTTTAAAATTATAATAATTTTTATTTTTATCCTTACACATCTTAGTTATACAAGTTTGGAGTTAAGAGATTTTTACAATGATGTTTTAAGGTTAAAAATAATAATAAATATTGTTTATAGAGAGTCCTACTATATTGCTTATCTGGAAGTACAGGAATTCACTTCAAAATTATCTTAAAAGATATATTTATTTGTCTATTCATGTCTTTGTCTCTCAAATCAAACATGTTTTTGTCTTCATTATTAGTTTTTTTATCCTAGAATAATAACTAAATACTTAGAGGGTGTTTGGAACAGCGATAGAGGTTATTTTTCAACATGTTTTTCACTTGAAAATGCATCAAAATAATATATTTTTTATTTTTTAAATTAATTTTTAACATCACCACATTAAAATAATCTAAAAATACTGAAAAAATTAATTTTAAAAAATAAATATTTTTAAAAAACAAGTTGAACCGTGCTCGCACCACCTTCTTAACATAACATATGGGTTTACAATAAAATTAAAATCCTAATACTCTTCACAATTACCAATGACACGACATTATGGTACGGGAAAGAATCCAATTGTTTCCAGTGCAGAACGCGTAACATTTTCCTGGGTGAAATTCAAAGTGAAAGAAAGAGGATAGAAGCTGTTTGTCGTTTGAAGTATCCATGAAAACTATTAACTGAGTAGATATGTCCATGTCGAAATAAAAGGGGGGGGGGGGGGAAAGCTAATGGATAACACAGATGATGAGAATAGAAATACTGTTATGTCTTTGATGACAATAATTACCAGATTATATGTTCAACAAGAACAACTGAATGATTCTAGACATGTCAACCCATCGAATTCATAGACTATATGGAAATGCAGCTGAAGTTTCTAGACTATCTAAGATTATTTAAATTTTCTAACATGTTTCTTTTAGGCCAACATGGATGTCTTTGCATCTGGCTGCTCAATGACACTTTAACTACACCAGATTTATTAACCATCTTGAATGGGGCATTTGTCAAAGGCAATCATCAATGGATGTGATAGGAAAAACTACAGATGTGACCAAAAACACAATAATTACTCCGAGGATTGCAATTATGTGTTTCCTCAAAGGCAGAAACAGGGAATTTACTGTCCGACTATAAAGCAGCTATATATCAGCACTCACAAAATCAAAATGGAGATCTACGGAGAGGATAAGAAATTACCATACCCAGTCATGGCATGCAACAAGAAAATGGTCCCTTCCATGTGTGCGGTTCCAATATGGATACTTTGCAGCAATCATGTTTGCATAGTCTCGCATAAAGATTGACAATGGTCTCAAATTATGTGAATTAGGCACATAAACCGCTACCTCCAGCTGGCGTGCACTGTATGGAAGATAAAATAGATGAGCCTTTTCTGGATCTCTCGAGACAAACTCCCTGCTTGCCTCCATAAACTTCATAAACCATCCTTCAGAAGCATAGATTCCATAGAGATGCGGTTGATGAAAGATGGGCTTATCTCCATCTGGGTAGATGTAAACTTTAAGTATCGTTTCCATCAACTCGTAGCTCCTGAAATTCAGGTTGAATTGTCTTCAAACACATGTTTTTAAAACAATTGACAACAATGGAATCATGTTGTTCGATGAGCTGGATAACATATGGTATCAAAGCCCTGGGAGGCCAAACTAGAAATAAGCTGACTTTTAGAACAGCTACAGATATGCTAGCACTGTGGAACAAAGGAGTAGATGGAAACTAACAAAACAGGACACCCTCAACCACTTATTGATTCAATTAGTTTGAAATTGTTTCAAACAAACGTAACTCTCCTCCACTACTTAATCAAGATATCTTACATACTGGGCGAAGTATTTTTATTCTGATGATGATGCGTTTAATTACAGTAAAGCAACAAAAGAGAAACTTCTGTCATGGCAATTCAAAAGGCAGCACTAATAACAAGTTTCGTGAAGCTTGCAGGGAATCAAAGGCTTGTCGGATTGGCTGACCTTGATTGTTGAATATCATAGCATTTCATAAATGGAGAAGATTAACAAGTGCTCGGGTAATCCTATTTCATTCACAAAATACACACTAGGTTCAATGACTTCGAAAAAGGAACCTCCAAGTACTAAATATGTAGCCCTGGATGTACAAATTCGGTAAGTGGAAGATATGAAAGTGAAAACTTACTGAACCACAAATCTTAACATAAATACATGAAAAACAATTGGTGAATGCTAAAAAGTAAAATTAGAAGGAGGCTTGCATTGCGGACAAGAAGGATTCCTATGTCATTACTTGATTATAGCATATACTACATCGTTGACATGAGCTATGTTGTTAGCTTGATCAAATTTTTGTTTAACATAAAAAAATTCCAAGGCATTACTAATATGTTTTTTTAGAAAGAATTTTTTTCTCTTAAATTCAAAATCTTATGCATATTGGACAACACTTTTCTTAAATATTGATATAGTGAGATATTGGATGCTTTTTTTTTTTAATAGTGAGACGATGACATATTAAATCGGCCCATGTTAACTCATGATAACTTATCAAATTTGTGTCCTGCGTCATGAAAACACAATAATCTCATAAAAAGCAAATTGAAATAAATCATAAAGATCAATTCTCAACCAACAAAATGTTGGAGACAAAACTAGAAACACTTAATTCAATTTTAAAAAAAAAAACAAAAAAACAACCCTAATTAACTTTTCAAAATCACAAGTTAAGTCATGAGAACATGATAACCTTCATAGAAAGTAAATTGAAAAAAAACATGAAGCAAATTTTCCTACCAACCCAATATTGAAGGATGAAATTGTAAAAAAAAAGAAACCATTAAAAAAATAACAAAAAAAATCGAGTCAACTTGGATTAGCATGCCAAACTTGCTACCTGAGTTAACTCATAAAACTTGCTACTTGAATTATGAGAATGAGATAAACTCATAAAAAGCAAATTGAAAAAAAAATCACAAAGAATGACCCAAGTCAACCTATGTTAACTTGTCAAACATACGACCTTGGTCACAATACCGAGATAACTCCACAAAAAGTAAATAAAAAAATCATAAATTCCAATTCTAAACAAAACCTATGTTAAAGGATAAAATTGAAAAAAAAATTAAAAATAGGACTTAAAAAAACAACCCGACTCGATCTAGATTAACCCGTCAAATCTGCAACCCGAGTTATAATATAGAATTTTATTTTTCCAAATCGAGTATCAACCGAGCACTTGATTCTTTTCTCTAACACTGTGGGAACCTCACATGAAGCCAATCAAAGCAAACCATCAAGTTCAATCCTAAATCACCTAATTTGAAAGGAAAAATTTGAAAAGAAAAAACACAAACACATGGCATTATTACAATCTATAGTGTGCAACTATTTAAACCTAAACACTTATTTTAGTTTCAAATTTCATCCTTAAAGCTTTAATTATTCTAAATCAATGAAATCAAATATTATTTTAACAAATCGAACATCAACTAAACACCAAATTTTTTCTCTAACACCGTAAAAACCTTATATGAAGTCAATTGAATCATATCATCAAATCCAATCTTAAATCAATCTAATTTGAAAGGATAAAATTAAAAAAAATAAAAAACTTGAGCTAAAAAAAAATGCATGACAATCACAATCCAAGGTGTTTTTATCTTTACGTCTACGAGAACCCTAAATATTTTAGTTTCTTTTGTATTTGTATTTGTATTTGTAATTGTAATGTGGTATTGAAGTTTCTCTATTCTGCCCAAGAGTATGGCGGATAAAAAGGAGAATCTTTGATTCGGACCTAATAACTAGTGTCATCTGAACAGGAAAGAAAAATAGATGTTTTCTTGTCATAACAGCAACGCAGCACCTATTCTTTGATTGCCTACAGTGCAAATCGGTTAAAGAGACAGTGTATTTCTAATTCTTCTAGACAAGGGGATAATGAATTTTCTTGGAAACCTCTAGCACTGAACGAAACGAACTATGCCTGCTTATCGAATCTGGACAGGGAGTAATAGATGTACTCATCAGAAGAACTCAAAATACAAGAATGGTATGAAGCTGCAAGTTAAACTGAACAACACAGACACAAAACAACCGAACTAGGAAAACAACCGAACTAGCTATATGAAGGAGAAAACTACACCAATTTCTTTTTTCCTCGATCCATAGCAAATCCATTGCTAAAGACCTATTCATTAAATTATCTTCATATTGCATGACCGTGACAAACCCAGTTGAACTAGTTGTTTAAATACTGCAAATTCTACCTCCTTGCAATTTATGCACTTCTATTTTTCTTTCGTCTATGCAACCAACAATGAAATGCCTATCTGTCTCCCTCTCTTCATATGAACAGATTGGCATAGTTCATGTTATCTTTAACTTAGGAGACCATAAACTGGCGGTGAGAAGCATTACATACCTCTTAAAAACAGAAATGTTGCGGAATATATGGGCACTCAGATAAGGATCATCAATAACCACTGGGGCATGCTCAATCTCCCTTTTGGCATATATAAGTGCATCATTCGGTGACAAGGACCAAATGAATCTCTGAATTATATGAAAGGAGGAAAAATAATTGTTTGTAGCAACTCCTTTATGATAATTCCCAAAGAAAAGTTTGAGGTTACAATACTCAATGGCTGTACCTGCATACGAGGAGGTATAGGACTACGAGGAGGAGGAAGAACAACCTTTGATTCATCATTTTCCTTGCTCTTCTTCTTTCTCCTTTTTAATACAGAGTTTCTCGTCCGAGAGACTTTGGCTCTTTTATTTTTAGATGGAACTGTGGTATTCGGAGAAAGAACTGAAGCAGCAGAAACAGGAGGAAATTGTTGAACCCTTGCTTCAGTAAGAGCCTCTCTTAACTGCATACTACCATTCAAGGATACGTACGATGAAACAGCTAGAGGTGGAGAAAGGAACCACATATTCACTGTATGAGGAAATGCATATGTGGGAACCAAAACTCCAACTATTGTCATGACCACACCAAGGAACAGCAGTTTTCTCCAATCAACTTTTTTCCAAGCGCAACGCCATAATAATTCTCTCATCAGAACAACTCCAAAAAGTTCTCTGTTCCCAATCATCTAAGTAGTGATAACAGTATCAAAAAAACTCCTTCATATAAAGGATGAGCACATCAATCTAGTCCTTTGGGATTGAAGATTCAGAGATTTCACAGATTCGGTTGCCTGGGGAGGCCAAAACAACATTAAAACCATCGGCAGCGCGTGAAAAAAAGCAGAATCTTGGTTTTATCTTGCAAATTATACCCTTCAAATCTACAACTCCAAAAAGGCCAGCTTCTGAAACAAGAAACTGAAAACATCAATCAATTTAAAAAAAAAAAAAAAACAGAGAACTTTCAAGCATTTACTCAATTCAATCGGAATTACAATTAAGAAAGAATACATAATCCATCCTGACTACATATTTTACAATCTATAGATTAACTAACTTTAGATAGTCACAAAACTCCAATCTCCAATCATCTGTGCACGTCACACCTCTCCAAATTTGGAGGCTTTATTTAATAACCACTTGATTACTTTATATATATATATATAAAAAAAAAAAAAACTGGGTTCATTTATATTTATTTTTCAAAGCTTGAGACGGGGCAGATCCATTAATGGCATGCTTTTAATAATTTATACCAATGAAAATTCTCCTTGTACTTCAATACTAACCTTGAGCATTCCGTTATTAAGGGGAGATTAATGTAAGAAGGCATGAGTATTAAAATCCAAAAGTAATTGGTGACTTCAAAGAACTGCAAAAAAATAAAAAGAAAGAGATGGAGAAAGTACCTGGTGTTGGAACAGAGATTGGAGGAAGATGATGAGATTGGGAAGTGAAAGTACTTTGCGAAATTGGAAGGAAAGGATGAGATATGAAAAGGTTTAGTGATGAAGGAAGGAAGGAAGGAAGGAAAGGAGAAAAGTGAATTTGACTGTTTGAGTGGAGGGAAAGAAGGGAAAGCATTGCGTTTGCAACGGACCCGGTAAACTGACAGACTGTTGCGCCATGAAATACCTTTTCTCAATTCTATCTTTTCTTTTGAGTTTTCTTTTCCAAGGAGTTGCGTCTGTCGCTTTTTTATATAAAAAAAAATTAATATTTGAGCAAAATAGTATTTTATAAAAATTATTTTTGTATTTAATATTATTTTTTTATATTTCCAGATGATTTTGATATTTTCTATTAAAAATAATTTTAAAAATATTATTATAATATATTTTTAATAAAAAATATTGTAAACAGTAATTATTACCCTATTTTTTAACAGTATTTTAATTTCAGTGATGCTGATCGGAATGGTGTGTGCATGATAAGTTTTCATGCACTCCGATGAACAACTCTTTTTTTCTAGAATCTGTACCTTAAACGATAATTTAATAAATCATAATCACTTTAATAAGCAAATCAATTCTCCTGTATTATTGAAGTGTTTATAAGAATGCATGCATGCATGTGTGAGTGTTTAAAAGCATCCGAATGCATTGTGTTATAATATTAATAGGAAACTCAATAATATTCACATTTGGGTATTCATTATCAAATTACTTTCTTTACTAAAACATCTTGGTTTTTTTCAAAAAAAATTTTCTTTCAATTTAATCCGTCTATAACCAAGTTAGATGAAATTACTTTTGAAATTATAGCAACACTACCAAATAAAAAGAAAGATGACCGAAATATAAAACACGAAGAAAATACATGGTTAATCCCAAATTCAAGACAATTTTTATTTTAGTTCAAAAGTTTATTTTTCATTTCCTAGCTTTGATCATGAAGAAATGATAAAGAAATTCGCTTGGAAACAATGAAGAGAGAGAGAAAAATCTGTTTATAAGATGTCTACAGGTTTCATTCGATGAAACGAGTTTAATTATGGTGGGGTTATCCTTATAAACATGCATGAAAAAAAAAAAGATTGGGTTCAATTTTGATTTGTTTTATGTGGTTCGTTTTTGTTTTTGTTTTTTTGTTTTTGTTAGTTTTGGAGTTAATATATGGTTTAGGGAGTCTTTTATAGTGTTTATTAGTTTTTTTTTAAGGGAAATTGGTTGAAAAAGGATTTTCAATCGAAAAAAATCTCATCCTTGATTTTTCAATCACCATAGTGGTAACTAGATTCTAGTAACAAATGTGTCGCCAATATTTTCAAGAAAAAAAAAAGAAAATAGGACCTATTTGTGTGGCCTAGCATAAGCCCGCACATCTCGGTTGTTGTTTTTTAGATTTTTTGTTTTTTTCTTGCCTTTAATTTTTTTTTTCGCTATTTCATTAATTAATCTAAGAGTTTTTTTTATAAAAAATAAGTATTTTTTTAATTAATTTTATTTTGTTCATATTTTGTATTATTATACTTTTCTAGTATTTTTATCCTAATTGAAGAGAATAGTTTTTCTATTTTATTTTTCCTATTTAATATTATTAGGTTTTGCTATATAAATGGTTGTAATAGCTTTTCGACAAATGAAGACTTCAAGGAATAAAAAATGAATCTTTTGGATGTCTCCCTATAATTAAAGTGTTCTTGATCTTTAAAGATTTTGACTTGTAATAAACATTGTTATTCTTCATTTTTATTTGTGTCAATTGCTAGCAAAGTCCAATGATCCCCGGTGATTTTTGTTGTGTACTGTCAAATCACAATGGTTAGATGTCGTAGAAAATATTTATTAGAGTTTAACAATTCCTAACGATTAGTTGAAGTGTGTTGTTAAATAACCATTACTATAAGATGTTGCAAAATAGGATGTGCTTGCATAGAAAGGGATGAGAAGGTCCCCCCTTGGAAAAGAGAAGTCCAAGAAACAATTTGTTATTTTCATCTACATCAGTTCATATTATTGGAAACCATAGTGGCTAGACCCGTGATGAGACGTTCCGCACAAACAGGGGCGGAGCAAGTAAAAAAAATCACGGGGGGGGCAAATTAAAAGAAAGTAGGCCCCCCTTGAAAAAAATCAACATTGGCTCTGGATGACGCAGGAAGAGACTGGGAAAAGGAGAAGAAGCAGGTCCCCCTTGAAAAAAAGAAAGAAGTAGAGAAGAGGTAGTTAAAATTTTAATTATTTTATACAAGGTTCATGATGGAATATCCATACATGTTTGTGGTGAATGACATTTTATCTTTGATGTTTGAATTTAAGGATGAGTTTTTTCTAACCGGAAGACACCGATAATTGAGTTTTTTTAGAAAATAAAAAAACAGCTAGTTTTTTTTTCCAATTTGATATTATTATGATTTTCTAGTTTTTTTTTTCTAATTTAAAAGAATAGATTTCCTATTTTATTATTTCTATTTGATATTATTACGATTTTTAGTTTTTTTCCTATAAAAAGTCTTGTGATGGTTTTTTGATAAGAAAAGACTAAGATGTATAAAAAATAAATATTTTAAATGTCTTTTTAATTTTTAAGAGTTATGAATTTTTATAAACTCCGTTGCTCACATTTGCATCAATTTTCTAGTATTTTTAATTCAATTTTACTCTTAAATTTTAATTATTCATCATGATTGGCTAATCTATGCTACTTCCCAGCGTTAAGAAGCTCAGCGCTAACTCATTGCTCCTTAACATGCAATGATGCAAACATTGCTTCTCAGAATGTAAATAGAAAAATAATAATTAAAAAAAAAGCATTAGCGCTTTCAATTGGGTAGAGATCCAGAACAGAGCTCAATGCATTTTGGTTTTATAGGCCTTCTGGGGATAGAATGGATATTCTGCCTTTAACTGGGTATAATGTTCTGTAAAACAGGCAAGGCCCATCAACAACCGGACCCACTTTGTCGTTATTAACAAAATTAGATAACGATGTCGTTGCATCCTTCTATTTTTGCTGATTTTCATCTTTACCCCTTTACATTCATCAATATTCCACTTCTACCTATATAGTTTAAAACTTTCAGAATTACTTTTATAAGATATTATAACATCAATAGATAATCGAGAAGGAAAAATGAAAGAAAATAAAGCCTTATAAGATAAAAATATGAAACAAGGTTAGAATTTTGTTAATTATTTAGTACTAGAGGATAAAAATGATACTATAAAATGAAAATATATCACGTTTTAGTTTTAGTTTCAATTTCAATTTTAGTTTCAATGAATATAGCTCAACCTATCAAGATAATATAACTCAAATCTTGATTGATGTAGCTCAACTAATTAGATTCTAAATTTGTTTCCTAGAGATCACCGATTCGGGTCTTACAAACCTCAGGGCTACTAAAGGTTTATATGGTCGTTAACTTCAGGATCCGTAAAATTAGTTTAGATATGTATAAATTAACTCGAATATTCATATTAATTAAAAAATAAAAATAATATAACTCAGCTTGATAACAACGCAAAAATAAAAACCTTTACAATCCAACCATGTTTTAAGAATTTTTTATATTTATATTTTTAAATTAATTTTTTAATTAAATATTAAAATTAAATTTTAAAACATAAAATAATATAGTTTTTTTAAAATAATATTTACCCAGCGCTCAAGCGGTATCATCAATAAACTAACAGCGGCACCGAAGCACCTAACTTTCAAAGGCAAATCAACAAGATTCGGCAACATCCAGAACTTAAACCCCTTTCTCCTAAAAATTAAATAAAGGAAAAGAACCGTTCAGCTTCGTGCCTCTGTTAATTTTTTAGATTAGTTTTCGATGTGTGAATGTGAATTTTTCTGATCTGATAACGTAAATGGAACCATTTTTTTGATCTCCGTTATACAATTAAACGACTTAGTTTTCTTTCTGCTTCTGTAATCCTAGCGCCTCCATGGCTGCACCTTTCTTCTCTACTCCGTTTCAACCTTACGTTTATCAGGTACACGATTTCACTCTACTTTCACAATTGCGTCTATATGATTGGTCGCTGATGTCAAGGAATAAAATTTGAATGATGGAGGTTGAATTTAGGGTTTTAGTGTGGTTTGATCCCTTTTTGATGTTCATTGTTCATGGCTGAGTTTAGTAGCAGAAGTGACTATGTTACTCAATTCGATATAAATGTGATCTGTTTTTGCTAATTGAACAAGATTTTGTGTAAAATGGGATTTTTTTTATTTATAGAATTAAGGAATAATTTGGAAATTGGTATCACTGAATTTGTTTTTTTTTTTTTGGATTTTCTTACCTTTGAGGTTCTCACCTCATCAGCGAACGCTGATCAAACTATCATCTAGTTTTGTAAACTCTTCTTCCTGTATTAAGGAAGATTCTTGGCTGCTTGGTCTGTGAAGCTTTTTGGAACATGCTCTAGGTTTAAGTTTGGTGCTTCTTTGGCTGTTGCCTATGTCAATATGAATATGAATATAAAGATTGTATGATCAAAATGATGAAGATTGAAGATATAAGAAGAATGTGCGGAAGAAGACAATAAAACAGTAGTGATTGATTGGGCAGGCTGATAAAAGGAAAATGAATTCTGATTTGAAGATAGAGTTTTGGAGTTGGTTCCGCTTCGCGACTGTTATGACCTAGGAAGTCCTACTGTGGTGCAATGGTTTAAACTTAATTCACCATTCAATTTATATCATTGATGATTACAATAGATAGAAACCAATGTTGGGTGATTGGTTTCCACCTATTTCCTTTAGGTGGATATGTTGTTTATTTTGCTAGTCCTGTGGGTATCATTCTTCCTGGTTTGGTATCATCAGTTCTGCCCACTTTATGAAGACTAATTTAATCCCAGGATCACCAATTTATATTGCCTCCTTTGTTGTTGGGAGTCTGTACTTTAATTTTGTAATATTACATACACTGAATAATCTCATGAGGGATAATGTAATGTAGAGTCATCAAGGTGCTGTGATACCTTTCCAGATTCTGGGGGGTGAAGCTCAGATGGTCCAGGTGTGTATGATAATTATCCCTAGTTTGTGCCACTCCTTTTTGGTTCTCTGTTCTAAATTTCTTCAATGGTATTGATTTTTGCATATTCAGATAATGTTGAAACCACAAGAAAAAATTATTGCAAAACCAGGTAAGGTGATTGAAACTCGATTTTCTTTATGGCTTATACATATCTGTGTTAGCTTTTTTTTTCCTTTCCTTTTTTTTTGATGAATGAATGAATATCATTTATAAAGGAAACAGAAAATGTAGGAGCCAATCCCTACTACAAAGCAAAAGGCAATTTTTTCCATGGGTATCACTCTTAAACTAACCCCCAAATGTAGCAAACATTAACAAAGGAGGTTTCCTGATGGCATCTTTGCACATGTCGGTATTTTGTAATCTATTTTTAACGATAAAAACTATATTATATACAATACTATCCGTTGATGATGATTGTTTAGAGTGCCACCTGTGTGTTTCTCTCTTGCCATATAAGATCGAGGCAAGCACACCAGGATATCCTTAGGAGCCAGGAGAGGAAGGATTTTTTATTTCAAGTCGGTGCTTTGCCCAATCAAACATCTTTAATTATGAAACACACATTCCATTCACTATTACCATGCCGCATGGAACTGATACCCAAGTAAAGTGCAGGTTCTATGTGCTTCATGTCTGGGTCCATTGAAATGGAGAATGTTTTAATCCCTGAAAATGAAGTGGGTGTCTGGCAGTGGTTTTTTGGCAAGGCTGTTACTAGTGTAATCTTCCGTAATCCTGGTCCAAGTGATGGATTTGTTGGAATTGCTACACCTTCTCTTGCAAGAATCCTCCCGGTTTGTGCTTCTATTATGTGAAGTTTTGAGATGCATTATTTTTTATCTTGTGATGTGAAGCTCATGATCCCAAATTTATAATTTAATATGGCTGGCCGTTGTTTGTAATTTGTCTGGTCTGTTGTTGGTTTGTCTGCAGATTGACTTGGCGAAGTTTGGAGGAGAGATTTTATGCCTGGTAAAGCTAATTAACGCTTTTTGTTTGTGTCCCTGGTAAAACTTGGATGCTCAAAGCTTGTATTATTTTCGAAGTAGAAGCATGTTTTTTTCTCCTTACTCTTTACCTGCTGCAAATTTATTTCTTTGTGAAATTGTTGTGTAGCCAGATGCATTCCTTTGCTCCATCAATGATGTGAAGGTCAGCAATGCATTAGATCACAGGGCACGTAATGTCATGCCTAATATAGAGGTTAGATTATGTTTGTTTGCAAGCACTCTCCACTCTGAATTTTTCAATTTTGTCTGTTTGCTTTTGTTGACTGACTGTCATGGTCATTCAAGCAATCTTTTTTTCTGTTTAAACCTGTCTTATCTTGATCTTTCCTCAAGTCATCTGATTTTTTTTATGGTGATATTGATGCTTCTATAGGGGTTTTTGAGGCAGAAGCTAACTGGACAGGGACTTGCATTTATTCTTGCTGGAGGATCTGGTATGCATTTTCTGACATCTCAAGAATTAGAAAGTACTTATAAAAGTGTGGGTCTTCCCTGAATTCTATATATGCAATTGGATCAGGAACAGATTGGCCTTTTAGGCTTATCTCTGTGGTTTGGAATATCTTGGCAGGCTTCAGTGTCCACTCATGCTTGTTTGCAACACCCACTCACTTGTTTCCTTTCTGTTCTTTTCTTTATATTGTCACTTTCCTCTTCCATTTCTCCCTGTTATGCTTGATCTTTGATTGTATACACTTTTCATGGATGTGTTTACTGTTTTTTCTGTCACACTAATCTCTGGATCTGTCCCGTTTTGCACTGACCCTGGGAGCTTTATGGCTTTTGTTTTATGCTAGTTGCACAGAAAGTTCTTGAGGTGGGTGAGGTATTAGCTGTTGACGTGTCTTGCATTGTTGCCCTTAATACCACAGTCAATGTCCAAATCAAATACAATGGGCCAGTGAGACGAGCAGTCTTTGGGGTAAGTTGCTCTTTTTTATAGATTTCACTCTCTATTTCTCTCTTCATTTTTTTGTTTACTTTTGTCTTTGCTGGTCCAAGCCCTTTATTTTTAGTGATGTTGTGGACTTTCTCCTTTATAGTGTGCTTGTTGTTCGATTATAGTAATCAGTTAATACTCACGGCTTCTTGCCTAATGTGATATTGTTAGTGTGCTGACTTGCGCCTTTACACTGTTGGCATAACAGAAAACGGATGGAGAATGAAAGCAGATAAAGTCTTTTTCTTGTTTAGGTGTTAGCAGCAAATAAAAACAACGCAGACTTTTGTCTTTTTTCATATAGAAAATAGTAGCTTATTTTCTCTAATTTTTACCTTGTATAAGAGTCCCCAAGGTTACCTTGATCTGTTTCGTCACCACGAAACACAAGTGCTCATTTACAGGGGACCAAACAACCACGATACAAAATAATGAATCAACAAAGTTAAAGATAGCTTCTTTGTTTATGAAAAACACCCTGCATCCCTTAAGTATATAATTAACATTTTGCAAGAATTGGCTGTTCTAAACTGTCTTTGAAATTGCAGGGCGACAATTTAGTAACAGCCACTCTAACAGGACCAGGCATCGTCTTTATCCAAAGTTTGCCCTTTCAACTGTTTTCTCAGCGCATTGCTAGGTAACATCATTTTTCAGCATGGCCAAAACGTTGATTTTCTTTCTTTTTTTGTATCCAACGGAAATTGTTAGTGTATCGATTGAAGAGTCTCTTTTGATCTTTTCATTTTCGCTCATGCCCCTCCATTTGAGGTTTATCAAAGCTAATTACTCTCCATTGCAAAGCTTAACGAAGTTGAATGGTTTTCTGATTGACAGGGCAGTGACATCCCCAAACATGAGAGAGAATCCAAAGTTCTTTGTGCAGATTGCGATTTTCTTTTTCCTGGCATATGTTGTGATTGTATCTTCATTAATCTTGACCGATGTTTGAACCTTTTTTTCTTCTTTTTCCTTTTTTTTCTTTATTAAACCCCACATTATAGCCCTTAATCGAGCGTTGTGCTGCGGCTTATTTAATTTGAGTATGACCATATCAATGGGAACAAAGGGTTTTGAATTGGTCTTTTTGGACATGTATATTTTGTTCGTTATGATAGCTTTGGTTACGTTTTGTGACAAAAGAAACAGAAACAACTGGAACAGAAGGGATGGCAGTCGACGCTTTAGATTCAACATCAACTATGCTCCAATCTCATATCCTCGCTGGTGAGGAACATTATGAAACTACACAGAGTTGAGCAAACTTCATATTATTGTTGTAGCTATGTGAGTTGTTATTGTGATTTTTATTTTTATTTTTATTTTTATTTTTGTATTCCATGAGATTTATATAGTAGTCAGTGTTGATGCATTGTTTTTTTTTTTTTTTTTGTCTCACTTTTTCTTTAAAAAAAAAAATCAATCCTATCTTATATACACAAGATAAATTATAGTACTAATGGATTAATTAGTAATATCGAATTAATTAATTTTTATAATATTTTTTTTTAAATAGAAAGATATAATAAAAAAAATTACATGGAGATATTCTTATCAATTTTTATGGATCATAAATTTTATATTATTTCTTCTCTTTGTATTTATCTTTTTGTTTAAGTAAATCTCAGGAAGTAACTAAGGATGTCTCTTGTTACTTTCTATTAATTTTAATTTTAAAGGATATTTGGGATGTTAATAAATTAGAAGTTGAAATGTTGGTGGAAATATAAAGACAACGTAATCAAATTATTGGGATAATGTTCTTGTACGCACGTGTTTTCATAGTTAAAAGTCTCTGTATTAATTTATGTATTCAAATGGTAATAATTAATTCGATTTAAATAGATATACTAATTAAAAATAAATAAAATTATTTTATTTCTCAATAATTACTTTATAATATCGATAATCTTCTTTAAAAAAAATTTAATTCTTATATGGTATGATATGATTTTTTATTTTGATTTTTTTCTCATATCATCATAAATTTATTATTTTTAAATAACTTTTTCTTATAATTTAAACTTTTGTTTTCAACAAAATCATATATTTATGTTTACCATTCTTAACAAATTTAAGGTTTAACATGTAGGAATTTAATTGAAAAACTTATTTAGGGACCAAATGACATTTATACTAAATAATGAGGATCCAAAAAAATTCAAGTACTTAATTGTAAGAAAAAAAGAATGTTTAGGGTTCAAATAAATATTTTGAGAAATTATAGGGACCAAAATATACATCACTAAAATATTACATGTTGTAAGCAACTATATTTAATAAGTGCTTGCAATTGTGATAGTTTGTATGATTGTGGTTTAAAACATGTTATAGATATCTTATGAGTTGTTATAAATATCCCATATTAAAAATAAAGAAGAGAAGTGAGGGGCTTATACGCGCACGAGTTCAATGTTTATGAGACTTGTTTTAATAAATTTATTTTTTAATAAATACATTATTATAATAATAATAAAAAAAGCCAAGGCTTATTTTAAAATAGGCTAGCAATGTTTAAGTTTGCAAGGACGGGCCAAAATAAAAGGCCTAAACATGTATGAGTGTGGAAAATCATGTCTATATATCTTTTTTTTATAGATTGAATGACAAGCTATCTTCTAATACAAATTTTGGTCATTTTAGGTGGCTAAAAAGTAGAGCTCAAGTTTTTATATCCTAAAACTTTATTTTCTAATTTTTTGACCCAAAAACATCTAAAAATCATGTTATGAACCCATTAAACCAGTTTTTAATCTCAAAACATCTTCCAATCGATGGAAAAACTCAAAATGAAAATGATTAAGAAAATTTCTCAAGCTCTCGTAAAACTCCTCTCTATAAATCAAACTCACTAACCCTAAGATTGATCTTTTTGGTGTTCAGAGTATGTTCGACTAACCTCTTCTCTCTGTGTTTTTTTTAACAACTTTCTTTCTTGTATTTCAACATTAAAGGGACTCGAAAGTGATAAAAAATAAATAAATTTAGTATCGAAACATAAAATCCATAAATTTCAAGGACCAACTTAAATTTGTAAACTAAAACTTCAAGAACAAAAATAAAGTTTCCACGCCTTTTCAATATTAGGTATTTTTTTATTTTAATCTTTGTTTTTTTAATTTATTTTCAACTGCAAAATAAAAATATATTTTAAAAAATCAATTTTTAATCTAACACTGCAATATTTCTCAATCCTTTGCATATGCGAAAGCATGTGAAGCAAAACAATTCCTGACATATAAAATTAGGCTAATATAATTTGGAAGAACTCAATTAAAAATAAATAAAGTTAGATGATCAAAATAAATAAATAAAAACATTTTGGAATGAACAATTGAGATAGGAAACCATGATAGTGGTTTTATTGTTTACTAGTTATTTGACTCGTGTTTTGCAATGGATCAAATAATTGTTTTTTTTAGCAAAAAAAAAAATGAATATACAAGCTTTTCCAATGTATTTTTTGACAATAACAAATTCTAATCATAAATCAAAACGATCATGCATACATTTAATTAAATAAATCAAGCATTATCTATGCCAATAAATGAAAAAAAAAAAGTGTTAACGAGTCTATTTAACTCGCTTCGTTGTAGGTCATATAATTGTTTCTAACACAAAAGAACGAGTTTGTAGGTGTTGTTATTGTGCTTTTTAACATCAAGAAAAAAATATAACTGTGGATCTAAAATTAGATGCTTATATATAATGAAATAAAGCGAGGATCATATGCGTTAATAAATACAAAATAGAGTTGTTA
This sequence comes from Populus trichocarpa, assembly GCF_000002775.5. Taxonomy (NCBI): domain Eukaryota; kingdom Viridiplantae; phylum Streptophyta; class Magnoliopsida; order Malpighiales; family Salicaceae; genus Populus; species Populus trichocarpa. The sequence goes on along the minus strand of NC_037287.2, from coordinate 10,591,647 downwards.
ACGCATGTAGGGTCTCAAGTTATTTTTTAACATAGTAGAAAAATAAGACAATGTTGCAAGCGCGTTTAACTGTATTGTGATTCTCTTAATTGAAAAATATAAAAATGATGTGTATGCTAAACAAAATAAATCTTAAAATGTATGAACCATAAACTAAGAAAGAACTATTAATGCCTATCAAATTCTAAAATAAAGGGATAATCAATCCCATAAAAATAAAAGATAGATAAGCATAATATTTTATTAATAATACTATCGATTATTATAAAAAAAGATAATTATGATATTAACCCCAATTTTTCCCTTTAATGCATACAATTTTTTTTACCCTAAAGGTTACATTTTCTTACCATGAAAACAATATTTATTCTTATAAAAACACCATGAAGATAAAGTTCATTTACATAAAAACATAAAAAAATATAGATGAATTATAATAATCTATTTGAAACATTAAATACATACAAAATATTTTAAAAAAACAACCACTATTTAAAAAGTGTTAAATTAACAATCTAAAAAAATCAGAGGGTGTATTAATTAAAAAATACATAAAAAAGTATAAAAAAACAAAATTAGAAAAAAAAAAAAAGCTTGGTGTTGTTGGGCTTGGTAAGCTAGGCATGTGTGCAGGCCTTATCTTTTTATTTGAAAATGCCATCCACCCCATTTAAAAAGAAAGAAAGAAAGTGATGTGTTGCCGACTTCGTCCTTGATTCTGCCTAGAATAGTGGTTGAAAAATTGGTGGTTTCGGTTTTTTGATCTAAAAATTTATTTTCAACTTATTTTGATCGAAAACACTTATAAAACACTTTATACACCTTAAAAAACTCGTATATGGCCTCAAATAAGCTAAAAACCAATTCATATATATAAAATCAACTTGAAAAAAAATTACAAGCTCAAATGTCTTATTTTAGGCGATGAGAATGCTAAATATGTAAGCTTCCCTTATCGAATGGAACTCACCGACACCAAGATCGATCCTTTTCGTGGTCTAAATCGGTGTTAACCAAGACTTTCACTCCCTATCATTAAAAATTGATGAATTTTTCTCTTATCTCTCAAACTAGAAACTAAAATAAAAGAAAAATAAAGTTTTGAATCAAAATTAAAATTTCAAAAACCAAAGGGATCAAAAAAAAATTGAAAAGTATAAGGATCAAACTGAACTTTTTAAAATTTTAAGGTTGCCACCTTTTTCTCCTGTCTTTTTTATTCTGATTATTTGTCTTTCAATTTTTTCATTCCACAACAATTTAATTTAAATGAATCTTTGATCGTAAAATAATAAAATTAAAAAAATAAAAATAAAAATAAAAAAACCCGTCACACAGCGAGTACATAATGTATTGAAAGCGTGTTTGATATTGTGATAATAATAGTTTTTTAAAGTGTTTTTTTATTTGAAAATATATTTAAATAATATTTTTATTTTTTTAAACTTATTTTTAATGCTATTACATCAAAACAATTTAAAAATATATAAAAATAATTTTAAATAAAAAAATAATTCAGCGTTCACAAACAATCTATGAACGCCTGTCCATTCAGCAACTCGATAGCAATTTCCTCCTAACGAGTTTTCTTTAATAAAACAATTTCATATGTAATGTAATAATTATTCTATATTTTTTTCTTTGTAAAAACAGTAAAACCTGGCGAATATAATTGGACTCGATATATAAAGATGGGCCCTTTCGGGACGTTATCCAGAAGCCCGAGACTCCTAAACAAAGCGTCAATTGGCAGCACACATATAGGAATCGAGCCCCGAAACAAACCAGTAAATGAATAATAAACCCGTGCAACGCAAGCAAAAGCTATCACCTCCCCTCTCTCTCTCTATACACACCCACCCGCACTATTTTCGCCCTTTTAACCACAAATCCGTAAAACTACCCCCCTAATCGGGTTCTCGACAAGCCCTAACCCTAACCTATCTCTCTCGCTCTATCAAATGAGGTGTCGCGAAGAATTCCGAAATCTCTCGATTTTAGGGTTGTTGCAGTGAAGCTTCAATCAATCTCCTTTAATGATAATCATCACTGCACTCGAGATTGTTTTCAAGTTCGTGATTTTTTCTCGGTGATTGAGGATTTGGCGGCTGTTGTCTAATCTGACCGGGCTATGAAGATTTGGATCGGCTGATTTATCAGATTCAATCATTTCCTAATGAAGGTCGACGATTATGGGGTTTATTTTGCTTTAGGTGCGATCTTTCAATTACCACTCACAAGTTCCGAAATTGTTCGATTGAGTTAAATTGCGACCAGAGGTTTCTTGTTTCAAGGATTTGATTGGTCTGATTGCACTCAAAGAGAGGAGCTTCTTGCTATTGGCTAGGTTTCGAAGGGCTTTTTGGGAAAGAGGCACGCGAAGCGAACGGTTCTTCTTCCGTAGTTGGTTTGTTTGATTGATCTTTACTTGAGAAGGATAGAGAAAGGAGAGAGAGAGTTCAATTTTTTGTACTGTTATCTTTTTTTAGTTGAATAGCAGGCCTTGTTTTTTGAGAGGCACGGTTTTATTGTGTGTGCTGTTGTTTTGATATCCGATAATATTTTTTTTATTGAATTAGTGGAAAGAAAAAAAAATGGCTGTGTATTACAAATTTAAGAGTGCTAGAGATTATGATTCAATCCCAATGGACGGTCCATTTATATCCGTTGGTACTTTGAAAGAAAAAATATTTGAATCAAAGCATTTGGGAAGGGGTACAGACTTCGACCTTGTTGTCACTAATGCCCAAACCAATGAAGGTTGGTTTTAACTCTTTTTTTAGTTTAACTAGATTGTTTTTCACTTAGATTGTCCTTCAATTAAATTACAAACCTAATAGTAATGCAACTCTTAATTCTGGGTTTTGCTTCTGGATTCCTCATTCCACTTTCTTGCCATATTGTTTTTAGCACCTGGATTTGCACACTGATGCACGTTATGGAGAAGGCTAGTTTGTGCCCAATGTATCCAGTTGCGTGTAAATGAGCTTTCTTAACTGTGGGCAGTGGAAAAACCAAACAAATTTCATGCTGAATTGTTTGTAGATGCCTATTGGGGGTTTTGTAGATGGACTAACTTCTTATGACTAGGAATGATTGGTTCCACCAAATGGGATTGCATTTGATAAACTATAAGTTTGGTTTTATAATTTATCATTCTTGTAGTGTTTTATAGCCTTGTTGTTCCCTTGTTTCCAATTTCAGAGTATCTTGATGAAGCAATGTTAATTCCCAAAAATACCTCTGTATTAATACGCCGGGTTCCAGGGAGGCCTCGTCTGCCCATTGTTACAGAGCAAGAGTATTATCTCAAACCTTTAAATTCTTAAACGCTTGATTGAGTTTATTTAGTTAAGGCCAATGTTTTTGGAAGATGGAGCATGAAATGTTTGGTTTGTGGAGCTGTCGTAATTTATATCAGCCCAGACATTTGTAGAGTTCTTGTGCTTTATTTATCTGTGGAATATGGTTTAAGGGTGCAGTTTCCTCAAATAGGTTACTTTCATTGACTTAATGATTTAGACAGATCCTACAGTGCAGTGCCCGCAAATTGATTTTCATTTTGTTTTAGCTTCTTGTTAAACAAATTTTCAGGGCTAGGTTGAGTTTGTCCTTGTTATATTTTGCAGGCCAAAGTTGGAAACTAAGGTGGAGGACACCCTTCCAGAGAAGGGTAGTTTTATGGGTGCTGATTCATCTTCCATGAGATATGTAAGCTTGGATGCTGCCATCTTTTCCTTGAATTGATTTGGTAATATAGCAATATAATTAGTATGAATTTGTAGTGTGTTTGTTATGTGTGCTATTTGATATTGTAGACTGAAGACAATGAATGGGATGAATTTGGAAACGATTTGTATTCCATTCCTGATGTACTGCCTGTTCAATCTAGTAATCCACCTCCTGATGTGGCCCCTACAAACAAGGCTGATGAGGACGACAGAATTAAGGCATTGATTGATACCCCAGCATTGGACTGGCAGCGGTGAGATTGATCCTCAGTTGTGTTACATTGAAATCTGCGTGCTTTTACTATCTGTGGAGTTATTTGTATGTATATTTGTTAAATTTCCATTTGGGTTTGCAGTCAGGGTGCTGATGGCTTTGGTGCTGGTAGAGGTTTTGGTAGGGGTGTGGCTGGAAGAATGGGTGGGCGTGGTTTTGGTGATTTTCTTATTCCTTCTCTTGTGATTATTGCATTGTTTTTTGGTGTGTTTCCATAAAGCTAAAATTTCTCTTTTCCTTTGTGATTGTGTGCTTGTCCATGTTGGACTTGTGCTAGTATTAACATTCACTAAAGAGTGCATGTTTACTTCAAACATTTTCCCAATACACTGACATAAATGATTTTTTTGTTGAGGTCGATTAGGCTTGGAGCGGAAAACACCTCCACAAGGCTATGTATGCCACAGATGCAAGATTCCTGGTTTGTAATTGTTCATATTTAAATGAAAACACATCCACTTAAACTTGTTGGGCAGGAGAGCAGTATGCAAACCTTTAATTTTTGTGTCACCTTTATTCAGGGCATTTTATTCAACACTGCCCTACAAATGGTGACCCTAATTATGATATTAAAAGAGTAAAGCCACCTACTGGTATTCCAAAGTCAATGCTGATGGCTACCCCAGATGGCTCATATGCTTTACCTAGTGGTGCAGTTGCTGTTTTGAAGCCAAATGAGTAAGCTGATATCTGTTTTATGCTTCAGTATTTCTTCTCCATATGGTTTTAAATTAGATTCGTTGGCAATCAAATTCATTATGAATGTTTAAATTTGAACAGGGCTGCTTTTGAGAGAGAAATTGAAGGCCTACCTTCCACACGGCCTGTTGGTGATCTTCCACCTGAACTTCACTGCCCACTGTGCAAGGAAGTTATGAAAGATGCAGTCTTAACAAGCAAATGTTGTTTCACGAGCTTCTGTGACAAGTGTAGGTGTTCTTTTTTTTTTTTTTCCATCTCCTGTATCACCTTGTATTGGAATTTCATTTGCCACCTGCCATATAAATTGCTCTACCGCAACATTAAATTTTCTTTGAATCAGCAATTTGGCAATACTTCTCCACCATCTTCTACCTCGTTAGTTTTAGGAATGTCTAGTTGGCCTATTATAACTCATTTTATTTCTTTATTTCAGTATTTAGAGTATTCTTACATGAAGTTACCACCCTTTTCTGTTTAATACAGGTATAAGAGATTACATTATCTCAAAGTCAAAGTGTGTATGTGGGGTATCAAATGTCCTTGCAGATGATCTTCTTCCTAACAAGACTCTCAGGGATACAATCAATCGTATTTTGGAGTCTGGTAACAGTAGTGCTGAAAATGTAGGAAGCGCCTTTCAAGTTCAAGGTTTGTGCATGTGTTTGTTTTGTATTAGTTGCATAAATTTTCTGCTAATTCAATTATATGCATGATTAATTTCATTCTAACTTTCTAAGTTTAGATATGGAGTCTGCACGCTGTCCACCTCCAAAGATTCCATCACCCACACAGTCTGCTGCATCTAAGGGAGAACATAAGCCGTCTCCTGTTAATGAAGAATCTCCAATTTTAAACAAGGCAATAGCTGAGGAGGAGAAGCCTCTTATTGCTTCTCAGCAAGTCCCTGAGAAAGTGAGGACTGCTAAAGCTGTGGATGTATCTGAGGCTACTCATGAGTCAATAAGTGTGAAGGAGCCAGCTTCGCAAGGAAGTGCTCCACTGGCTGAGGAAGAAGTTCAGCAGAAGCTGGCTCCTGGTGAGGCAGGTAATGGCCAATCTTTATATATACATTTATTGTTGTTGTTGTTAGGGCGTTATGGAATCCTCTGTTTCTCTTAATTTCACTTAGAAAAGACACATGAGAGTGGCTTAATTGACTGTGACTTTTGCTTTGTCAGGGAAGAAAAAGAAAAAGAAGAAAGTTCGCATGCCTCCGAATGGTATATTGGTTGCTTTCTTTAGTTTTTCCTGGATAAATGGGTTCTGTAACTATGGTTTCATACATAATGGCTGATTAATTTTTTTTTTTGGATTAGTGATATGTTTTTTATTCTAGGCTTGGTGTATTTGTATTTATTTCAATTTGTAATTAATTATTAGTGACAATATTTATGATTCCCTCGATGAATGTAATGTATCACAGATTTGTGGAAAGCTTCTCAGGATCTTGCAGCTGAGAGCTTTATGATGCCAATGGGTCCCTCTGCCTTTAATCCATATTGGAGTGGCATGCAGACTGGAATGGAAGGATACATGGCTCCTTATCCAGGTCCAATGCCCTTTATGGGTTATGGATTAAGCCCTTTGGATATGCCATATGGGGGAGTTATGCCTCCAGATCCTTTTGGTGCCCAGAGTTATATGATGCCTGCTGTTCCACCTCAGAGGTACACAATTCTGCATTTTGGTTATTTTTCTTGTCTTGTCTCTGCAAGCTGACAAACTTATTTTGAATTTTCTCATCTCCCAACTGCTGTAGGGATCTTGCTGAATTTGGAATGAACATGAATCTCAGACCTCCTCTAATGAGCAGGGAGGAATTTGAGGCCCGCAAAGCTGATGTCAGGAGGCGTCGTGAAAATGAGAGGCGAGCTGAAAGGTAATATTACTGTTTCTCATTATTTCCTAGTGGTTTAAGAAATGATGTAACATTTCTTATGTTAAATTGCATGGTTCTTAAACCATTATATTAAATATCAGACCTGTTGCTTGGTGCTTATTATGATACCCCCACCCTGGTGGTGCTTAATACGATACCCCCACCCCCAAAAACACTTGTGTGCATGCACATCCACCCCAAACCCTTCGGTGGCTTGTAAAATATGTTATAATCAGCTCATTTTGGAGTTTGATGATCATGTGACTCAACCAGTTCCTTCCCCCCCCCCTGGTTAGCCCTGTGATCTCATTTTTTGTCCATTTAATCATATTCTTGTTAATGTCTAAATAATTCTCTTTCTATAGGGAGTTTTCCAGAGATTGGGATCCGGGTAGGGAAGTGAGCGGCGGCGGCGATGTTTCTTCAATGAAATCTGTATGTCTTTTATGATTGTTTGGATTTCTCTTTATTATCTATTTCTGTACTGCATCAGGTACCTTCCATGGTGTTGAGCAACAATTTAGCCAGAACACACTTTTGTCTTTTCAATGCTAGAAAAAATAATTGGTTATTATTATTTTACTGGGGTTTCTGAGTCCTTCCTCAACTTGAAAAAAATCCTCATTTTACTCCATTTTCAGATGAACTACTTGGAGTTAGAACCTGAAATGAACACCAAAGCCAACCCAGTTTTTGAATTTTCATGGTTCCTCGAGACTTTTTATTAGATTTGTCGCCATTCCCCTCTTCCATCTCATGCCTTTCATGTAAATTTTGTAAATCAGTCTTTCTGGATTTGCTGGCACCACGTCCTTGAACAGAGCAATTCACTCTCCCCAATAAGGGTGACTCTGCTTCTATTTCTCCATTTGTTGTTTTATTGAAGTTTTTTTGACAGAACAGTAGAAATTCTTTTCCGTTAATTATTTGGAGTTGAGTAAATATTTTCTTGTTTTTTTTTTCCTTAATAGTTAAAGATGAGCACTAAAAACCTCGAATCTACAGTTGAAAAAATAAGAGTACCATTGAATTCATGCCTCTTTTCAGCCTTAATTTTCAGGGACAGAAGTTTTTGTACGAGAAATTGATTGTTGTGCGGTTTTTTTTTTTTGCTGTAGTATAGAATAATAATTAATAAAACTAAGAGCTTTTAGTCTCCGGAGGGAAAAAAAAGGTTTTTTTGATAAGTATAAATTTTAATAAACCACTGTATGTATCATTAATAATTAAAAAGAAGAAGAATATTAAAAATTAACCAGGAGTTGTTTTTTCTTATATCTTAATACCAAAAATGAAACGAAAGAAAGGTGATATTCTAATAGTTATTCCTTGTCTGTTGGTGCAGAAGTCAATACCACAATCCAGTGCCAGCGGCGATCCCCATCATAATCGTCGAAGGTCTGAGAGATTATCACCGGAACGTTCAGCCCGTGAGATTGACCCATTACCACCACGCCCTTCTAAAAGAAAGTCTGACCGCCATGAACACGGTGATAGAGATGCTGATGATTTTGATTACCATGAGCGTGACCGTAGTGACCGTGATCACCGCCACCACCACCGCCACCGTTCAGAATCCTCATCCAAAGCTGTATCTGAGACTACCACTAAACCCCCTTCTACAACAGTAACAGACCGAAAGCAAAAAGTTAGCGTGTTCTCTCGCATTAGCTTTCCAGCAGAAGGAGAACCCACCAGTAAGAAGCGCAAGGTATCATCCTCTAGTGAAGCAGCACCAGCAGCTACTGGTGGCGGCGGCCCTTTATCTTCTACACATCACAAGTCATCGTCACCAGTTAATAATGGCTATTATGATGACTACAAGTCATCTTCTGTGAAGACCAGAAAGAGCAGTAGCAGTGTTGCTGCCACGGCCGCCATGGACTACGAGTCCAGTGATGATGACAGGCACTTCAAGAGGAAACCCTCTAGGTATGAGCCATCACCTCCTCCTCCAGCAGAGTGGGAGGAGGATGTTAAGCATTCAAGAAGAGATAAGGACCGGAAGCATAGATAAGGGAAGATTGTCCTTTTAGTTTCCAAGCGGTCCTTTATTGAAGGAAAATGAAAGCAGTGGGAGCTGCTGTCTTCCTGTTACTGGAGCAAGGTGGAGCTGTATTAGCTGCTGGTGGTGGAACCTCTCTCGAAAAAGGTGGAAATATGTGGAAGTCTGCCCAGCGAGTGAGCGATTGTACATCGAATAAAATGCTTTTAAATACCAAAATGGGAGATACAACTGTCAACTATGGCTTGTGAAATTGTAACAACCAACTCATAATTTTGAGTTCTTCCACTCCATTTTTAAGTACATGTAACTAAACAAAACCAAATTCCTCCCAATTTCATCCTCTTTTTAGTTGACCATTTATTCATTCTGTATTCGTCTGCTCTTTATTTTTGCAATCATTTAAACTTACGCGGTTGTTTATGCTGCTGTAGTTCTTATCAATCTTTTCATCCACTTCTCTCTGGTTTTTTTCTCTTCCTGTTTTCTGTATCTTGTTCCTCGAAAGTAGATGACAGGATGAACTTCTCACTCTGTTTTTGAAATAGCACCCTAACTTTTTGGCAATACATGCAAATAGTTGATTAGATACTTGTGCTCTCTGCGGGCTCTTCCACGAACATGGATTCTTCTTTCCTCGTTTAAAAACTGGGACTCCTTTTCTACCAAAAAAGGGGTCTCTTCGCCTTGTGGGAAAATAAAAATGATAATACTAAATTAAATGAACAATTCAAATTTGGAAAAACAATTGACTCCATTAATTAATGCAATGAAATCAAGGGATTTCTTGAGCAGTGATCATTAGCTGGTTGATCATAACCAAAACAAAGAAGTTCGAGAATTAGCGCTCATCCGAGCTTTTGTACTATTTATCGTGCACTCCTGGGTACATCACAATACAGTGCCTGAACTGGAGAAACACACATCAAGCAATTACAAGACTCAATCAGAGTGAAATAATCCAAACAATGTAACTTCACTGGTTAGATTCTAAGTTTGTTCATCAGATATCACCAGTTCGAGTCTCACAAATCTCAGGACATTGGAGGCTTACATGATCGTTAACTTCAAGACTCGTAGAATTAGTCGAGTTATGCGCAAGTTGACCTGAATACTCATGTTAATTAAAAAAAATAAAGTGAAATAATCCAATGGATAATCATTCTCTCTTGCTGTGCCACTCCAGACTAAATTCTTCTTTCTTTTGAAGGATAGAGGGTAATGCTTAAGAGTGAAGATGCGACATCTATCTTGCAATAAAGCATGATATGCATTCTACAGAAACCAGGAACTAAACTAATTCACATGAATGCGGCTTATCCCTAAACAAAAATTATTCATGCCGGGCGTGATATATTCACAAATACAAATTATATAGTCAATTTGGGTAGTAAACCATTAGGATTGTTGACAAGCTAATAATATACGAGTTCTATGTTTATTTTCTTTATTACTTTATCTAATCCCAAGATAAAATAAGGGAACATTTATGAATATATCCAAACCTTAAGATTAACGAGGGCAACCAACATTATTCCTCATTCTCAGTGTCTTCGTCATTATTTGACTTGAAAAACATACATATTGTCAACTATCCAAATTCAATCTTCGCTTTGTTAATCCTTTTTCCCTAAAACTCAAGTAATTTACCCATGAAGTTTTCAAAAATCACAACCTAGAAATGACAAGGTCATCTGATTCCACCTAATTAACCGCAAGACAACATTTAGAGAAAACTAGTTATCGCCCGTGCTTCGTCGCAAGTCAGATATCTTTATTCCTTATATAAAAAAATTATATATGCGGGTTTTTTTAATGGATTTTTGTAGTTTATAAAATCTAAGTTCATATAAAAAAATTTATGTATACATATAATCAAATTAATCGAGAATTATGTGTGCAGATAAATAAATAAAAAAACATTAACGATACCTAAAAATAAAACTTGAAAAATCAAGAGACAAGTATAGATCAAGATATTGAATCTTGAAAGATGAGATATTTATCCGGTTGTGTTTGTTAAATTTATTTATTAAAATAAATAAAAAAAAATAAAAAACACAAATAAAATTAATCAAATAAAATAAAATAAAAATTAGCGCGGCCATACAGGTCCATCTAACTTTTATTTGGGAAATGGGGATGAAAGCAAGATTTTCGAAGGGTATGTATTTGGAAATTGGAACTTTGGAGGCCCATATTCTCGTAGCCCAAGCACCTAACCAAAACAAAACGAACGACTTCGGTCCAAACAAGTACCGCTCCTATAAGATAAATGAACGGCCAAGGTTTCGTTTCTCCATTCTTCGATACCAGGGTTTTGTTTTCTTTACTGACCCAAGCCTTGTAAACTAAAAACCCTAGTCACCAGTCAGGCACCGCTGCTGCTCTGATTAATGGGTACTCTCTCTCTCTCTCTCTCTCTCTCTCTCTATCTGAGCCAACATTCTTTCTTTTCACCTATTAATATCTCAAATCTCTCATTTTTTTCTTATATTCTGATCTGCTAACTTCTTTAGGTATTACCATAGACCAGATTTTGTTTTTCTTTCTTGTCTATGTAGTTTCCTACTTGGTTTTGACAAGGATTTTATGCGAACTGTGTTACATGCGTTTCTCGTAAATTCATTTTCAAAGAAAATAAATAGTAGGCTATTGTTAAATTCTCAATCTAGTGAATTTTTGAGTATGCTGTGAAGAGTGTAATGTTTTTTTTTTTGGTGGGTTTGATGAAAATAGGGGCTTACAAGTACGTTTCTGAGCTATGGAGGAAGAAACAATCAGATGTGATGAGGTTTTTGCAAAGGGTTAGGTGTTGGGAGTACCGCCAACATCCTTCAATTGTTCGTGTCACGCACCCCACACGCCCTGACAAGGCTCGCCGCTTGGGCTATAAGGCCAAGCAGGTAGCACTTCGATTGCCATTTTTAGCAAGTAGTCTTTCTTGTTGTGCTTTGTTAACTGATTGAGTTTCAAGCGCTTTAATGTTTTGTTTTGTGGATTACTTTTAGAGTCATTTCATCCGAAATGTGTGAAGTGAGAAGTATTTTTAAGTGTTTCTCTCTTTGTTGGTTCCACTTTTTGGTTCTCGTATAAGTTCCTGGCTTTTCTGTATCTGACGGCTATTGCACTAAGTCTGGAGGGCATAGTTTGTTTTGGCTGATGTGTGTAGTTCTGAGCCACTATGAATGGACATAACCAGCCTGTGATCATGTAAATGTTGCCATTGCCTAGTTAATGCATGCATTTTGTGATTCCTGCTGGCTAAGCAGCGTCTTGATGTGTATTCATTCTTCCCTAGGAGGGTGCATACATACAATGATGGAATGCTTCTTGAGACCAGTGATATCAAAATAATCGATCATCCGACCAAATGGGCTCACGCCTTGTTGGACTCGTTTTTTTCTCGATCTGATACTGTTCTTGTGGTTCTTTTTTGGAATTTGTTGTTATTGATGTCTTCAATTTTATCATCTAGTTGAACCGGGAAGAAACTGTTTGGATGTGAAATTAGTAAGTTGGATTTTCACTTTACTTTTTATGTCCAAACAATCAGTTTGTCTTCTAATAGACCACTAGGAATTTGTGATTTTGATAGTTAGGTGAATTTTTATAACATTGGAAGTTATAAAAATGGAGATCAGTAATGCCATTGTTGATCCAAGCTAGTAAAGTTGCTATTCCTGCCCTTGTTTTTTCACAAAATTGTGTAGTGCTTTTAAATCTGCATGGATGCTGAAAATTGATTATTTTTAGGGATATGTTGTTTATCGTGTACGTGTTAGGCGAGGTGGTAGGAAGAGGCCTGTTCCCAAGGGTATCGTATATGGTAAGCCCACAAACCAGGGTGTTACTCAACTCAAGTTTCAACGTAGCAAGAGGTCTGTGGCAGAGGAGCGTGCTGGCCGGAAATTGGGGGGCCTCAGGGTTCTCAATTCATACTGGATTAATGAGGTTAGTCAGCCAAGTCTGAGTTTGCATCTGTCTCATTTCACTGGTCATTATGCCACGTGTAGCCTGGCTACCTAAGAATCGTACCTTCTTACTGTTATTCATTTACTTGCACTAGTAATGCATTTTCTTCAACGCAGGACTCTACTTATAAGTACTTTGAGGTAATCTTGGTTGATGTTGCCCACAATGCAATCCGGAATGACCCAAGAATCAACTGGCTCTGCAACCCTGTGCACAAGCATAGGGAGCTCCGTGGCCTTACCTCTGCCGGGAAGAAATACAGGGGTCTACGTGGCAGGGGACACTTGCACCACAAAGCTCGACCTTCTCGGCGGGCAAACTGGAAGAGAAACAACACCCTCTCCCTTCGTCGATACCGCTGAGTCCAGTGATGTGGCTGTTTTGTGTTGTCAAGTATTGGATTTTTTGGAGGACATTGTAGTCATTGAGGTTAAAATTTTGGATATTGGAAATCTTGGAACGTGTTCTTCTATTTGAATTGGTGCATTAGAAGTTACAAGCTGTGTTGTATATTTAAGCTGTGTATATGTATGGTGTGTTTCTGTTCGACTCTTTCGAGAAATTTCATTGCACTCGAGACAAGGTGATTTCTGAGGCATAGTTTTTAGTCTCAAAGCTTTGCTATAATAAGAACCTTGTTAAGAAGTTAAATGAATCCTTGGCTATGATGTCCTTGCCAGTACCAAGAAAAAGGTTGTGGCTCTTTCCCAAGATCCAGAGAGAAAGTACGACACCCTAGCCAGAACCAAGAAAACTAGGAGGATACTTTATCTTCCAAAGGTTCTGTCATCATGGTTCTAAAACATCTTTCGAGACTGCCAATATTTTCACAGAATGTATACATGGTTTTAATTAAAGAGATCTGGTTCTCATTGCTTCTGTATGGCCATAGTCACAACAAGATAAACATGATGCCAATAATTTCAAATCATCAAGTAAATGCACCTATTTCTTAGAAATGAGCGTGTTGGACTGATGTAAAAATTCTTAACGAACAATGATACATGCATTTCGCAAGAGAAAGAAAGGTCCCCAGAGAGAGAGAGAGAGAGAGAGAGAGAGAGAGAGATAGCAACAATGGGTGGTTGGTGACGATGACTCCTTTCTCTGCTTCTGTCCTGTGTATGTTGCGGTTGAAACTTTCTTTTAGAGCAGAATAATGGATTTACCTCCTTGTGGACCAAGTTAAACTGTTAAAAGGCATTACCTACAAAGAGACGCTACACAGTTGTATGGATAAAGTTCATGAAACAGTACAGTTTCTTTAGCTTTTTGAAAAAACTTGGTTCTAAAAAATAAAAATTTCAACATAACAACACTCACTTATTTGATATTTAACCAAACTATCGAGAAGACTTTTACCTGATTTGAGTAGTTAATGACTAATTACTTAAGATTTAACCTCTAGTATGGCATTGTGGCATGCAAACTAAATCTAAGATTGAAATCTTTTCTTCCAGTCAAATTTGAGGCAAGCCAAAGTTCTGAGAGTACCACTTGATTGTAGCTGCAGCAGCAGACAAGCAGGGATAATATTGCTTGTAGTAAGCATCCAAACCATGAGCTGAAGGCTCTTTGGCTGCTAGATTTTTAACCAGTACAGCACCCTGGAACATCATATGACAATGGCGGTGTATCAAATATTCAAGCACCAGTACCCAGAAGTAAAACACCAGTTAAAGAATGAGATGTTTCCCAGCTACAACCTTGGTGTCATCAAAGCAACCACAGGCCATTAGAACCTACAAAATTCAGCACATAATACCATGAAATCGGTGCATGAACAGAGATAAAGGAAGCAGCATGAAAAATTTCTAACTTGTTAAAGAGGTTGACTTTCTTGACTGAAGCATAAAATTGATCTACCAGCTCTGAAATTCCGACCATACCATCAGGCGCATATTTATTAGGAGGAACAACGACGACCACAGGATCATAAAATTGGAGCAAAGATTTTGTATTCTGATACGAGCTGCTTGCTAGTTTCACTATACTGAGAAAGATGCAGTGAGGCTGACCTTAAATCAAAACCAGCCATTCCAACCTGCCAGTCACACAATATCAACTTATTTAGCGCATGAACCAAATTCAGATTTTTTAAAATCTTTCCATTTCAATTTTCATTTATCAGATTACCAGCAACTTTTGAGTGATCTTTACATGGCCAAATATTTGAAAGAAACAATTAATTTGTTATAATTAAAACATTCAGTTCGAGCGTCTAAGATTATATTTTATATACATCATGAATCTTTTTATGTTATTGATTTGAAATTTTCAGTTAATCACATTTAAAAAAAGAGAGGATTTATAATTCTAGAAGCTCAAGAATTATCAAATGTTAGGAACTAGACCCAAGATTAATAAGCTATTTTTTTATAGTTTTTTTTATGAATTAAAAAAAATATAAGGATCTATAAAAACATCAGGAACGGAATTTCACATGTAAGATTCAACAAGCCATTAAGGAACTGAAATTTCAACCATCAGTTCTTGAGCTAATTAAATCGGAGAGGACATGAAATGAATCAGAATTTCAAATTTTACTACTGTTATCTTAGTTCAGATTCTGGTGTAAATAAATGCATGTATGCGAAATAGTGAATTTTACAGTTGTAGCTACTAAAAGTTCACTAATTTTGCAGAAAAAGTGAAAAACAAACGGAGAGCGCACCATACCTATGAGGCCGATCACAATGCGAAATAGTGAATTTCTCTATGAGGCCGATCACAATGCTCGATTTCACTCCCGTATCGTCTTCCATTTTGCGTCGATGTGAGTGAGTCAAGTGTTAGCAAGTGCGCGCTAACGCGTGCGCTATTTATACAAGTGCTATTTGAAGCGGGGGTGCACGCTCTGTTTAAGATAGTGTTTGAATACGTGGAATTAAAGTGTTTTTTTATTTTTGAAAATATATTAAAATAAAATTATTTTATTTTAAAAAAATTATTTTTTATATAATTATATCAAAATAATAAAAAATAAATAAATTTACAAACACTATACCACTAGAAAAACAAATACACTCTAAAATGCACGTAAGGGAATAAGCTATGATTACGAGTGTGTTTGAGAGAACGGTAACGATTGTTTTTCAAAGTGTTTTTCATTTTAAAATATATTAAAATAATATATTTTTTATTTTTTTAAAATTATTTTTAACATTAGTATATCAAAATAATCTGAAAATATTAAAAAAATATTAATTTAAAATAAATTAATTAAATTATTTTTTTTTAAATACTTCCAAAACGTTAGGTGAAACACTCCCTTCGTTCAATTTCTAGGCACTACCTTTCCTTTCCGTTTATTTCGAATGGGAAAAACAGGGACGGGAGAGACTAAGGCCATGCGCTACGTTGCCCAGGGCCATGGGAAAATAAGCCCATAACTAAATTGCAAGCCCAACTGAAATTTAGATGTAAATACTTGCAACTTTGCGGGCAACACTTGTCACGGGGTCAATTTTTCGCTCTTGAAAAACAGACCTCGCGCGACAGTCTAGTCCCGTTAGACTCAGCCTTTCCATAGGCTACTGTCATACCCAAGACACTTCATCAGCCCCATAAAATTTCGTTGACGCAACAACACCACACTGTTTCAGCCCCTGTCACATGTTTCGTCCACCGAAAATCAAAACACTGTTTTTCCAACAACGGCCAAGCAATCTGTTTTCGTCACCCTGATTCGTCCATCGTCAAGATGCACAGAAATACCCCCACTGCCTCCCCACCAAAGCAGTGCACCAAACCATCCTCGTCGACGATTCTGGCTCCTCAACCGAACTCACTGTATCGGCTGCCGAATCTGTCATCCTGATCAGCCCATCGTCAAGACATCCAGACTCCCAAACACGCTGTCCCTTAGCTTGTCCACCAGCCAAGACATCCACAGCATACTGCCTTGCTTCCATCACCCCCACTGTCCACTGCCGAAGTGCACAAAACAGCCCCCAAATTTGCCCTATCACAGGCAGACTCGCCCAGCCCTTGCCTACCTCCTCCAGGCTGGTCCCAACGTGATTGAAACCCATCTCAGCCATTAAGCACACGCATGGGATTCGTGTATGTCGTGTCCTCATCGCCATCTTCCACAACAATAGCGTTGAGTTTCTCCCGCTTCGGGCATTCCCTAGCAAAGTGATTACCCTCACATATAAAGCAGCGTAGATTCGGATTCGTTCCTTTTCCCTTGGCCTTCACATCTGATCTTCCCACACCAGCAGCCTGTCGAGGTTCTTCCCCACCGAATCTCTTCTTCCTTTTCATCTCGCCCATATCTCTAGGCCTCGACGAAACCCCAGAAACTCCAACAGCCCCTTCGCTGGATTCTGCTCTAAAGTCTGCCAATCCATCGGCAGCAGAAATGGCGGAAGACAAGTCTGAAATCTTCTGCCTCCTCAACTCCAACTGTGCCCACGACTAAAGTCCCGACAGAAAGTTGAACATTCTTTCCTCCTCGGGCATGTTATCAACATCAAGAATTAAAGAGCTGAATTTCTTAACATAATCCCTTACCGACCCGTCTTGCCGCAACTTTTTCAAGTCCTCTCTCGCAATCCAGGAGGTATTGTTGGGCAGAAACTGCTCCTTCAACTCTCGTTTCAGACTCTCCCATGTCTCCACCTTTGGCCTACCAGCGTTCAAGTCCTTTTTGGTCCTTGTTCGCCACCACAACTTCGTATCACCCGATAGATACATCACCGCAATGTCCACTTGACCGTCCACACCAATCTTGGCCACACTGAAGTAGTGCTCCATAACCCACAAAAAGTTCTCGAGATCCTTCGAACTCCTCGCTCCAGCAAAGGTTTTCGATTCTGGAACTTTCGGCTTGGAAGATCCAACGCCCACAGCAGCGTTTGCAACTGCCTTCTTCAAAACAGAAATCTCTTCCTCAACAGCTTGCCACTTGCGACCTGATTCTGCCGCGAGTTCAACATACTGTGCAATAGCCTTTTCAGCGATATCCATAGCCAATTCAAGTCGATCCTGAACTGAACGATCCTCGTTGTCAGGAATATCTCCCATCAATCTCTCTAGACGGAGTAACCTTTCCCGAACACTCTCCATATTGTTAGGCATATGAAGACCAGCCACCAATTTTGCAAATTATCCCAACGATGGTTTCGACAAACCAATCCTTCGATCTGCCCACAGAACTGTCTCGTTGTCCTGCCAAGAACGCAGTCGCGCTCTGATACCACTTGTCACAGGGTCAATTTTTCGCTCTCGAAAACAGACCTCGCGTGGCAGTCTAGTCCCGCTAGACTCAGCCTTTCCTTCACCGATTCACTTGTGTTTTGCCTACGACTAGTTTGTCCCTCAAACCCAAAAGATCCCCACACTCTTTCAATGTCACAGGCAAGCGGAATAACACAAAGGAATATGAACAGAATACCAAACATAGCAGTTTACAGGAACAAGTCCCAACCTTTTCATTAACTCAATTAAAGGATTACACAAAGTCCTTCTTGTGTGCTATGCCCATTTTCGTTTTTTGCATGCTACACATTTTACAGCCTATCTATTTACAAGATAATGGAAGTTACAAGTATAAACTGCCTCTAACTTCCTGCACAGCTGGAGCACCCATTATCCCATGTTCTGCCAACTTCTTCCCCACATAAGAAACTGCCGCAAACTATCGATAACTGCTCCCAAAACTGCCGCAACTGCATTGACATGTTCTCACAAGCCAACTGCCCACTGCCAGCACACATGCTGCCAGCGTAACTGCCCCGCATGCCTTGGACCGTCCGCTGTCCAAGTTATCGTCAGCCCCTGCTGCCGATTTCATCGACGCTGCCGAATTGTTGACGCACACTGCTGCCGAATCTGCCAACACCCATGCACGATGCCACTGTCGATGCATGTTGCCATTCCTGCCAGTAGTGTTTACGTCAAGTCTAGGACTGCCTATTGTCCAAACTTATCGTCAGCCCCTGCTGCCGATTTTATCGACGCTGCTGAATTCCTCGACGCTGCCGATTTCACCAGTGCTGCCGAATTCCCCACTGTCCCATTGTGTCATCCCAGCACTGTTTCGTCAAGTCTTGGACAATCCTCGCCCAAGCCCCAACTCTCGTCAGCATACTGCCTCGCTAGTTGTTGTGTGCTGCCGCACACACACTCTGCCGATTTTCGCTACTGTCACGCGGGCTGCCACCCCGTAGCTACTGTCCAGCAATGCTTTTCATCAGCCTATGCCTTGACGGATTTTAACCCTGTGACGATCTCCATGTATATCACGTGTGATGATTATTTAGCCGTTTTAGAAGATCTCTGGCCTAAAGCTTGAAAAGCACAAACAATTCATAGAGAACAATGAGGGTCTCAATTGGAACTCAAGAATGTGTCGCTATTTCAGGTTTCAATCTCTCAATTTTCCTTTTAGTTTTGTGAAATATATAGGAAAAAAGAAAGATGAAAGAACAATTGAAGATTCTGTATAAAAGGGGATTTTTAATTTATCCAATGCACACATGAATTAGTTGTTTTTCTTTAGTGGTAACAGTTAATTATCTGTTTACTAGATTGAAGACGTTCTCAAACTATTTCAAATTTTGATTTTCATATCCGTTCATCAAGCTATGTTTCTAGTCTGGATTAGGCATTCATCTTATCTCAAGATATTGAATCTTATAATGAATAAGAACGATCAAAGCTGACAGTTTTCTGGCGATGACCTTTTTTTCATCTTATTTGTATTATGAATCTTGCCACCGTCCCTTTTTCTTTAGGACATGCACTGCCAGCCAGTAAACATCATTTGGTTGAAGCTTGCAACGAGATATCATGATTGAAAACCTTCCTCGAAGAGTTGGGTGCTTCTTGCTCCCATTGGACCGTTAGTATCTCTGATCTAGCTTGGAGGCCGCCCCTGTATCAAACGACTGGAAAGGTCTAGGTAGACAGTTATTTTTATCTCCATGAATGTCTTATAAATAGTCAGGATGATAAGACAATATTGTTGATTTTAGTTTACATGATATTCATTACATTATTTGTTTGACTTGTTGATTGTTAGTTAGAAAAATTAAGAATTTTTAAGTTAAATTATGAACTTTTATTTGATCCATGTATTTTAAAATGTTTGAATTTTTGTATTATTTATTTTATTTTTATTTAAATTGTATTATATTATTATTTACTATTGGGCTGAAATTGTCTATATAATTAGTTAGAAATTTTACTTATGATTTTACCATCCGAGTTTACATTGTATATTGTATTTTCCGTGTGGTGTTAAAATGACAATCTTAGCTTAGCCATAATGTTCACCCATGACTTCCTGAATTGTGACAAATTGGCCCTTCTCAATGGAAAGCTGTGCTGCAACTCCAATAGCAACTGAAATCAACCCATCTTGCAAATCCACCGCAGGAGCTTTTTCACCTTTTGCTCGAACTGCAGACAAGAAGGTAAGGTGTTCCAAATAGCTGGATCCATGATGCAGTCCATCATATCTGAAAACAAGTTCATTTAGAATCACACTGAAAAGAAGCCTGATACATTCGTAGATATAATAATCCAAAGCATTTTCACATATAGACTTCGAGGAAACTCACTTAATTCGGCGATCCTCGGCTTTCAATGTTTGTACACCATCCCTTCCTGCCACGCGAGTACCAAAACGCACTAAACTCTCTGGGACAAAGGCCTCCCCCTGTAACAAACACACAGTTTGAACAAAATGAGTGGAAGGACTTGCATACATGCCCAAGAATGGAGCAGCATGCTGGAAATATAAGTAAATGGAACTGTTGGATGTTAAAATTAAAACAACAATGCAATTGAATAAGTCATTTATAATGGAATCTTCCAAACATTATGAAGCAGCAAACGAGGTGACTGCCTATAGATGAGGGAGATGGCGAATGCAAATATATATATATATGCTGGATCAGCATTCTCTTGCATGAATAAAGCTAAAGCATATGTGTGCATGCATAAGTACCTTTCCTATATCACCAACAACAGATATTTCTTGCTCATTTTTACTGCCTTCAGCAAACATGCAAAGGTCAAGCATCCCTCGGGAACCATTGTCAAACTCAACAATAACATATGCATTGTCAATGATATCTGGTACCTGAACCACAGCAAGGTTATCAATGGAACACGGGGTTATTCACAGCTCAAAAGGTTTTAAGGAATTAAATCTCGTGAAAGGAAAGATCAAGCATTGCAGAGCTCAAACTGTCAATAATCACCAAACTAAAAAAGCTATGTGCCTGGATTCGAGCTTTTACTCACTCATAGATAGAACACTCAATTCATTTAGATAGAATTCAATGATCTAGCAAAAATAGCTGAAAAACTAGCAAACATGATCTGAAGATAAAAGTCAATTCCGATTTAATTACAGATATGCGAATGGAAAAGTCTCTCTTCAATTCCAACATCATTTCAGATATGCAAATCCAGAAAAGCCCTTCCTCCTTCAGTCAGCAATATTCAGACAGGGTCCCGTTTGACCAACAAGTCCTAATCAAATGGACAACCAAAGCACGAACAATTACATTTTCAGCGTTTTGTTGCTGAATGTGACCATATATCTATTTCCAAGCCTCATCTATCAGAGTATAAATCATGAAACTGTGCTTTGTAAGTTGTAATTTGAAAATGTTACGGCATAATTGAGCCCATAGACCATAATCATACAGCCATACCCCTTCAGTGGCCTAACCAGGACTTTTCGTAATGAATCTCTGTCTGTACATTGCCAAGTTTATTGGCCTCAAGGGCATAGCTCACAAGTCAAAATGCTTGTCAAATGACTTGGATATCTTCAACATAAACAGCATGAAATTCACGTTTATTTTATTGTATATAAATGCACTGGAGAGATCAGCAACCATTGCATTCTTAAGCACCATAAAGCAGCAGAAAACAAAAAATTTAATACGGATTATGGAACTATCTCAAATATAACTCCTGGGTTTTCGCAAACGAGACATATGCACTAAGCAAACCCAGCTTCATTCTACCAACTTCCAGTTCTCCAAAATACAAAATTAGCGAATTGTGTAATCATGCCTTGGTTAAAGCTCTTTCCTGTCAGCCACCGAAGCCCAGGTCTAAGACTAAGTTCCACTCCATGTTAGATTCGAACTCTCAGTAAAAAAAAGGTTAATATACTGAAATTTAGGGGATTGCTTACGAATTTGAATAAAAAAATTAAAAGAGAGCTCGATTGAATTGCATGTCTAAGTCCTGCAGCATTATAAACTCCCATAAAACAAAGATCCATAAATAGCATTGCAACTTTTTATCCAAATATGGCATATGAATTATGGTATCTTTATCAAATTATCACCAACATGAACTTACCTTCCCATCATATACTTCATCCTTGTGATTAACATCTATAGCTCCAGAAGCCATAACTCGAACAGGATTCGCACCCGCGAACAGCTTCATTAAATCAAAGAAATGGCAGCACTTCTCCACCAGAGTACCCCCTGTGTTAGCATTGAACCGGTTCCAATTGTCAACCTAATCAAAATCAGCAGTCAGAAACACTGAATGACTACAACAGTATCTTCATAAAATTAGTTGCCTAATTTACCTTAACCAGGAAAGGAAACCGATGTTCCCTGATTGCCACCATTTTCACTTGCCCAACAGCTCCACCCCTTACAACTTCAATCAATTTAGCAACCGGTGGCATGTATCTATACTCCAGTCCAACCTGCACGAGCATGTCTGTCCTCCTTCTAGCAGCATCAACTACCTTCTTGCAGTCAGCAACAGTGGTGCACAACGGCTTCTCCACTAGAACATGATGGGGTTTTGGGTGGCTAATAATGTCCATGAGGATTCGATAATGAGTCATGTTTGGACTGGACACAACCACCACATCACAAAGTCCGCTGTCCAGTAACTCTCGGTGCCCTGAAAATACCTTCAATTCAAGTCACTGCAATGTTAGTCCAAAGGAAAGGAGGGTGATAATTAGCATTAGTTGACAGATGAGGTGTGATTATTGATTTTAATACCTCGAGATGCCAACCAAATGATTGGGCTAATTCAACAGCTAGTTGTTGGGAGGGAACATGAGGATCAGCTATGGCAACAACGCCGACGTTTTGACTGCGAAGATGGTAGAGATTGATGAGGTGTTCTCTCCCCATCATTCCCACTCCTACGATTCCGTACTTCACTGTACCATCATCATTCTCGACTGAAGCCATGGTTTGGGTTTTTTTTCCTTCGTTTGTTTTGGCCTCTCTCGTCCACACAATCCCTTGTAGTAGCATGAGACATATAGACAAAATAGAAGGTAAAAAAAGTCTATTTTATTTTTAATTTGAATTACTATTAAACTTAAGATATTTGAAAAATAAATTAGTATGATCTCGGACTCGTATTGTTAATTTGAGCTCCTCGAATTGCAACCGTGTTGGTTTTAACAAGTATACGAAGGCGTCGTTTGTGGAAAATAGTTTTTTTAAAAAATAGTTTTGTGAATTTTTTTAAAATAAATTATTTTTTAATGTTTAATAATATCATAAAAAATAAAAAATAAGTAAAATTATATTTTTTAGTGTTTGAATATACCATGAAAAATAAACTGATAAATCACATATTAATATTTTATTTTTTTCAAAATTTGTCTAACATGTATAGATCATTAAATATAATTATCTAATCTTTTACAAGAAAATAATGAGATATAAAAAAGGTGATGGTGAAAGAAAAAAAATTTATTATATCATATATTTATATATAGTTTATTTTATGAAATATAATATAAATATTTAAATATAATACTATAGATATATAATTATTTTTTGTTGTTTGAAAAACATTGAAAATAAATTTATTTTCTATGGTAACCTAATTTTATAAGACAACTTATATAATTTAAAATGTATAATTATTGTCGGATATAACATGTTTTATATTCAAATGTATTTTATATCAATATTATATGTATTATTGATGAGATTATCATCATTGTTATTGTCATTATTTATGTTATTTTTATTAACATAATCATCATCAAAATAAATATTATAAATTGATAGAGAATATCAACAACATAACATTATTTATGTTATTTTATGAAATATAATATAAATATTTAAATATAATACTATAGATATATAACTATTTTTTGTTGTTCGAAAAACATTGAAAATAAATTTATTTTCTACGTAACCTAAGACAATTTATATAACTTAAAATGTATAATTATTGTCAGATATAACATGTTTTGTATTCAAATGTATTTTCTATCAATATTATATGTATTATTGATAAGATTATCATCATTGTTATTGTCATTATTTATGTTATTTTTATTAATATAATCATCATCAAAATAAATATTATAAATTGATAGAAAATATCAATTATATTTATCTTATAATAAACAATATTATTAAAATC
This sequence comes from Populus trichocarpa, assembly GCF_000002775.5. Lineage (NCBI taxonomy): Eukaryota > Viridiplantae > Streptophyta > Magnoliopsida > Malpighiales > Salicaceae > Populus > Populus trichocarpa. The sequence goes on along the minus strand of NC_037287.2, from coordinate 10,567,681 downwards.
TTTATGATATTCATATTAATCATCAAGAAGTTGTCTCCTTTGTAAACAAGTTTTCAAAACTAACAATAGATTCATGATCATTCTTTTAATGATTCTTCAGGATTTTTGTTCTTCATCTCCATCAATTGATCAAATAATTCTTCTTATCTCTGTAACTTTACCACCACTAGTCAACAAGTTAATTTTGTAATTTGTCTCTACATGTATCTATCATCAATTTATAAATATCTTTTTCTTGAGAGAGAATATATTTATCCCACTATAAAAGCATGTCATATTTTACAGCCAACTTTTAGAGCATCTCCAATGGAAGATGCTATATTAAAAAGCTGAATTTATAAAATAACGTTTTGAATTGTGTAAATATAGTTTTTTCTATTTATGTGTATTTTAATGGTAAAAAGCTATTCAGAAAAGTCAATTATATTTTATATTAATATAATATTAATATAATTATATAACTAATTTAGTTATTTTTTATATAATATAATCATGATGTTATTAATTATATAATTAATATGAGTAATTTATAAAATTAAATATAAAATTAATGAAGTAATATGAAAGTTAAAGGATATAATTTTAAGTTCAAATTTAAAACTTTTAAATTTAAAATTTATTTATATGAATATTTTGTAATTAACAAAGTAGGGGCACAACTGATGTTTTTAATTAATTGGAGGACAACTGCTTCTTGTTTTTCAAAACCACAGAGAAGCTAAGGCACAAGGCTTTGAGATTTACAAGCTTTTTTTTTGTTCTGTTTTTAAAGAGGAAAACAAAGGAAAGAGACGTTGGCTAACAGATATATATACTTTCTCTTGCTTTTGGTTGTTTTACAGAGAAGTGTAGAAATAACATTTCAGAACAAGAAAAGACATTTTAGCTATTTATATAGATATCCCGTTGGAGTTGTTAAAACTAAAAATAATAGGTAAAAGTATAGTTTTTTTATTTTAGCTATCTCGTTGGCTCCTGCGTTGGAATTACTCTTATAGCCATAATTATTCAATAACACATAACAAGTAGCCACCACGAATAATTAGAACTAACATAGATGGAAATAACACAAGAAAAACAACAAGCACATGCAACACATATTTCTACCAAATAAGGTCATAACATAAAAACTATAAATCAAAATTTTATTACTGAGTATTTTCTTTTTAAATAGTTTGCCTCTCTAAAAGGCTTATAATTAATTAAATAAACTAAAAAAACAAACCTAAACAAATTAGAAAACTCGTAAATAGAAAAATAATAATAAAAGTTCTAAATAAACTAAAAAAGAAATTATTACGCGTAATATTTAATTTTTTAAACTTATTAAAAATAAATTCTTAAAACCTTTTGCAACGATATTGCTTTACCGTTTGAATCAAATTAGTTTATTAAATAGACAAACAGCAGTGAAAAAAATATATAAATATAATTTAGCTAATATCTGCCTATGAACTTTTATGTTTTTGTTATTAATATTTTTCAACATTAATTTATTTTCAATCAAATAAGCAGTGTGATATTCCATGACTCCTAATATGTAACAAGGTTTTAAAATCTATTGATATTTTTAATTAATTCATTAATTTAAAAATAAAATAAATATCACAAAACACCATTAATTTCAATAGTGTTTTTTCTTTAAATCTATGTTTTTTTTTTCTAATTTCATACTTCAACATTTGGTTTATTTAAGATTGAACTTTTATAATTTATTGTGGTTTGCTTTATACATAGCTAGCTCAGCCTCATAACTCGTGTCACGAGTTTAACGAATTGATTCAAGTTTTTTTTAATTTATAATTTTTTTCAATTACATCCTTCAATATTGGGTTAATTAGAAATTATACCTCATGATTTATTTTGGTTTGTTTTCTATGAGGTTATCTCAGTTTCGTGACTCAGGTCGTGAGTTTGGCAAGTTAACCTATTTTACTTGAGTTTTTTTTTTTATATTTTTTTAATTTCATTATTTAGCATTAAGTTGATTAGAAATTAGACTTTGTGATTTGTTTTAGTTTACTTTCTATAAGGTAATATCGATCTTATGACTCGGGTCACATGTTTTGTGGGGTAACCCGAGTAGATTCGGGTTGTTTTTATTGTGTCCTGTTTTTAAATTGGATTTTTTTTTAATTTTATCCTTCAGCAATGAGTTTATTGAAAACCAAATTTCATAATTTGTTTTGATTTTCTTTCTACAGGGTAATCATAGTTTCATTACCTTGATCGCGAGCTTTGCAAGTTAAACTGAGTTGACTTATATCATTTTTTCCGTGTTACTTTCAATGAGATTATCCTGATCTCATGACACGAGTCACGAGTTTGACAGATTAACTCAATTTTTTTTTATATTTTTTATTTTATTTTATTCTTCAACACTGAATTAATTGTGAATTAAGTTTCATAATTTGTTTTGATTTACTTTATATGAGGGTTACTATGGTCTCATGATTTGAATCGTGGATTTGACAGGTTAACTTGAGTTAGCCTGTAGCAATTCAATTTGTTGTTGTTTCAATTTTTTTTTTTTAAATATTGTCTTGAATTTTTGCGAGTCAAACTATGTTTTTTACTAGTTGTTCAAGTTGCATTTTGACTCATCAAGTCAATTATATTATCGAATAACTTTCACAAAATTTAAAATGTTTTTATTAAAATAATATTAGCAATACCTAAATATTTTTTTTTACATATTAAAAAAAACTTAATTTGACAATTCAATGAATCATGATTTTAAATCATTTAAATGTTATTCCACCATGACAATTCCAAAAAACCCCTTACTCTCACGCATGAGAACCCTAAATTTAAGAATTAAGAAATCAATAAAAAAAATCAATTAAACTCTTTGATAATTGGTTCAAATTAGCTTAGAGCACTTTACCAGATAATTTCAAAAGCTAACCAAACAAAATTTCTCGAAGCTTTCTTCTTCTTCCTTCACCTCCCTAACTTTGCCTTTCTAATACCTTACTTTTCCCTCACTAAATATTTCTAATATTAAGTGATTAAGTGTTTATTCTAGTAAAATTCCACACTTTCCCCCCAAAAATCCTTAGTTTTCCCTAAGTTTTCACAAGAGCAAGCTTAAGAAAACGAACTTTCATTATCTCCTTCTTTCCATTGAAGGTTGGATATAATAATAATAATAATAATTATTATTATTTTATTAATTCCTAATGTATCCATTCTTTATATTTTTTTATGTTTTTTTAAGTAATATTTTCCAGACTGCATCACTTGTTTATGCCGAATTTAAATTGAGTTATTTTGAATTTCATTGAATTATATCATCATACTTTTCTTTCTACATATATCATTTCTATTTAATTTCTATTTAATTTTTATATTTTTTATTTCTTGGTCATTTTTATTTATTTTATTTAATCTTTCAAACTCATTTCATTCTATTCAATATCTTCTTATTTTATTTTTTAATTAACCCACAATATTCTCAGCTTAAATTTGAATTTTCATTAATACTAAAAATTCAGGCATGGGTTTACAATTTTCACAATACAAGCTGATTTAACATCATCTTTAAGATATTGTTTGTTTTTCGGCGCTTTTTTATTTTCTCATTTTTATATGTCGATTTCTGAAGTACTTTTTCCCTCTGCTATGGCAAAATTGTATGGGTTGTGCAAAGGGAGAGTTTTTTGCCTGCAGACCCAAACTAGTAAATGATTAAATTTTCCAGCGAGCGCGAAAACGGTGTGCGCCAATGCGCGGATACAAAAGAAAACCCACTTCCTTTCGAGGTCAAAACAGTAAAACGGTGCACCACCTGTCGTTTAACCATCCATCATCAAACCATCAGCTTCACTGTGAGCTTCCACAAAACCCTAACCAGAACAACCATCCCTGCCAACAAAAGAATTCAACAACAATGAAATTCCGGTATTCCAACAAACTCCCTATTTTTGCTCACTCTTTACGTCTGAGCCACCAACACCATCAGCGACGCCAGTTCTTCACTTCGCTTCTCAAAAGGGTCCAAACAGCATCTCAAGTACGTGCTTCTTTCAATGGAAGCAGTGGAAATCCCCGAGGTTAGTTAATTGATTGAGTAATTCTCCCGTTGTTCCTGAGAAAATTGAGGAGAAAGAGAGGGGGAAAATGTCGATTATTATTATTAATATTTTAACTATCTTGGCTCCCTCTTGCAGTTTAGCTTGTTAGCTAGTTGTTAAGGTTGCTTGGACGGAACTATAAAAATATACTCTTAACTTGAACTGTAATTTTCCGAGAGAGAGTGAATAAACTAATGATTCTTGAGGTCACAAATTTTTACAGTGAATAATTTGGTATATATTAATTGGGGGCATGGCTGTGCAGGTAATATATTTCTGGTACCTGGTGCAACCGTGGCCACTTTACTCATGCTCGGTGCTCTTCATGCTCGTCGGCTTTATGATGATAAGAAGGTATATTATTCTCTCTTTTACTTATTTCTTACAAGTATATGTTAGTTCATGCTCTTTAAGAGTTTGAGTATCGTTATGTTATCTTTTATCTATACACTCTTTGTTACAGTATTCGTTCCCTCTTGATGCCAGGTCGAAGAGGCGCGGGAGAAAGGAATTGAGTTTGAGTTCCAACCTGATCATAAAGTAATATGCTTATATAATGACCTGAAATTTAAGTTTTGATACTTTAACCTTTAATTTTTTTGGTTAAATCTGTTTCGATTATCAAATTCTGTGATTTCATATCTAATTTTTCTATTAATTCCTATTACTTTCTCAACATCAGGCGTCATTTCTGAGGATGTTACCTTTACGCTCCATTTCTAGACTTTTCGGTTCCTTGACAAGTGTGGTGAGTATTCTTCACCCTTTTCTTTTAGCTACAGGCTCTAGTTACCTCTGACATTGTAACAACACATCCAGTTATGGAATAGGTTTTATGCACTGGCTAGTCTGGTCTCTGATTGAAAGAAAAAAAAACCTCGAATTGACCACATAAATTCCTCTTTTCCCTGTCACTTCCTTCACCATTGTGTTACAATAGCATTGGTGCTTTGCTATTTCCGTATGACTTGCTAAAGGAACAAAATTTCAGGAACTTCCTGTTTGGATGCGTCCACATGTTTATAGAGCATGGGCTCGTGCATTCCATTCAAGTATGATTGCTTACTGTTTCTCTGCTCCCTTTTATTGATCGATACCTGTACTTTCTTCCATGTTTTGTTGTTATTTTTTTTTATGGATACTGTAGAGTATGTGAATTGTTAACTAAAAACAAGGATATGAGAAAATTTCTAAGCTTGTGTTTATATCAGACTTAGAAGAAGTAGCTCTGCCTCTTGAAAACTATGCTTCTTTACGGGAATTCTTTGTTCGGACCTTGAAAGAAGGTTCCAGGCCCATCGACCCTGACCCACATTGTCTGGTAACTGGTAACAAGCTTCTTGTGGCATCTTAGTTTTCCAAGCTGTTTCAATTGCTGATTGTTTTACAACTTGCTTGTATATGTTTCATTTTTTCTACAGGTTAGTCCTGTGGATGGTACTGTTCTAAGATTTGGAGAGTTGAAAGGCTCAGGGACTATGATTGAGCAAGTCAAAGGTTTTTCTTATTCTGTTTCTTCTCTTCTTGGTGCTAGCTCCTTGCTTCCCGTGATAACTGAAGGGGATATGCACAAGGAGAGTAGTGAACAGCAAGGAAATCTCAAAGAGAAGAACAAGAAGTCATGGTGGAGATTTTCATTGGCTTCTCCTAAAATCAGAGACACTGTGTCAGCATGGTACTCACATACTAACATGTTTCCTTTTTTCCCACTTTATGTAAATGTATTGAATTTTCGTTGCAAAACTGACATGAATTATTATTAAGCACTTTCCTTTAGATTAACCTAAAAGTAATGGATATCATGCTTCTAGAATTTGCTAATACGTTTAATATGCCATATTTTCTTACTACAATTTATTTTCTTTGTAATTCGATGAAGTTATACTTCCAGATTTCATGGGAAATCTTAGCTAAGGAGCTATGTTGTTCATGAGAAAATGCCATTGGGATTCGGGATTGAGACGGGAAATGTTAAGAATCCATGAATAATTTTGTTAGAACCTAAGAATAGTGAACAGTAATGAAGAGGTTCAGGTGTTGTCACTCCTAAAGTGCCTCTGTGCCAGAAATGTGCCTTTACCATTTATGCATGATTTCAAAATCTTGAAATGCATATTAAATTAATAGTGTCACATGGAACATGGTATTGGCTTTCATTCATCTTCGATATTAAAACTTTGTTGAGTGGAGCATCTTAATATGCATGATGCTTGTATTGCACTTTTCATGCAATGCATTTAGATCTTCTGTTAGGTTGTGGCATCATTAGCTACAGAAGATGCTAGCGTAGTTTCATATTTTTTATTTATTTACATCCACATGTTACGGATCTCTGATGCATTTTCAATTGCTTGATAAATGTTGATGGTTCCATCCATGAATAGAAAAAAAATATGCATATGGAATTCACCAAATTATTGCAACCTGGAATAAGTACCATGTTTCTTGCATGAAGTTTCCTGGGGTGGTCAGGATTTTGAAATCAAGGTTTCCTGTTAATGCTTTGGGCTTTGCGGAAGATGATTGATTTTATGTTAAGCTCTATGGTCCTTTCCCTGTCAGATTTTCTGCTATACATGGGCAATATGATCCTATAACAAATGTTAAATTGGTGCATGCTTTAAAATTTGATTGCAGTCCAGCAAAAGGTCTCTACTACTGTGTAATATACTTGAGTCCTGGAGACTATCATCTGATACACTCACCTGCTGATTGGAATGTTCTTGTCCGCCGGCATTTTTCAGGTAATCCTATCAACCTCTTATTTACTTACATAACTCAGTTTTTGGATACACTGTGTTATTGTTTTATTAATTTTACTCTTCAAATTAGACATGCATCCGCTTCTCTTCTTTTGATTAGAAGCTTCTTTATAGTTATCAATCTATTGTGCTTGATTTCTTGTCTGCTGACATTTTTCATGCAATCCAATTAACCTTGTTTCTGCTTAGGAAACTCAGTTTTTTGGATACTTTGTGTCATTGTTTATTATGTTTGGCCTTCAAATTAGATTTTCATTCGCTTCTCTTCTCTTGATTAGAATGTTCTTTATAATTGTTAATCTGCTGGTTGCTTAGGCTCCCATAAGATATATTTAATTGGTGAGATGTGATATAAAATGGAGAACATGACAGCAATGTCCCTTTGAAAATTGCAAAAGGATGGTGAAGAATACGTTTGCACATTTACAGTGCGGAAGAAAGAGGGAGAGAGGGCAGCTTATCTACCATCAGGAATGCTGTAGAGATAAAATCCTTGGCATTGTATTGATATATTTGCACACATGAGAAATCACAAATCATGTCTTTGTAGTGTGTCCAGTGCTTTCTATTTGTTAGTCGCTGTGAAGTGCTTCATATGACATACTGGTCCTTTCAAGAAGGTTGTTTTGAAATTCACACCTAGCAAGAAATAGGAAGAACTCTATTTTGGTGCCTTGCCTTCTCTCTTGTCAGAGACCTTGATCAGCTTATGTTCAATAGGTTCACTAGATCAATGGGCAAATATTTTTTCTGGTCAAATTCTCTTGGAACTGTGCTAAATGCAGTTGCTTGGGTTGTCCTGGTGACATCAATCAAAGATTCAAATTGCACATTATGGCATCCTGAGGGAGGATGCCACAACAATCAGTAACAGGAAGATGGATAGCCATAATGACCAGCATATTACCATGAGTATGAGGAGGATTTTAATCTGTTAGTGCTTATGGCACATGAAACAGATTGGTTTTGGTTCTAGAGGTGCACATTCATAAATTTGTCCAAATAGCTGTAGCAGTCACCAAGTACATAAGGAAGAGCATGTTTGCACCTGTGCAATTTGTGATATATGTGGTCAATAATTTTTGTTGGATATTCACGCATGTCTCTATTATTCCATTAATATATAATTAATGTGACTTTATGCTGCTAATTTTTCAGTTATTATGTAGGGCATCTATTTCCTGTGAATGAACGAGCTACAAGAACCATCAGAAATCTTTATGTTCAGAATGAAAGGGTAATCCTGATTTGTATCTTTTGTACTTAACATTAAGATTTGACAGTGTAGTAGCTTCAATATTATTTTTAATCTTCTATGCTTGTCCTTAATCTTGTTGGATTGGAGGTATTCAGTTGTCAAGTTTTAGAATGTTATATAAGATGGTGGAGGAGAGGTGAAGAGCTACATCATGCCATAAAGCTCTTCTTTTGCATATAATTTATATATGTATTGGAAATTTGATTCTTATGTTCACAATTAAAAATTAACAAAAACTTTACTGGACAGTTGCTTGATAGAAAGAACCAGAGCCTAACACATCTTTTCTGCGTGAATTTGTGAATGTGTGTTTTCACTCTCTTTCTCCATTTGTTGGTCACATCTTTTGTTACTATGTAATGTGCCAATATGCTCCATGATCTACTACTTCCCCACATTTGGCACATATCGGTAAGCTTTCAACCTTTTTAGCTGTGGTAGCTCAGTGTACAGGCTTGATCAAAATAGCCTGACAGAATTTTCTTGGATGTTCTAGGTTTTTAGTCTCGATTGTGCTCTGCTTAGCTACCCTCTCCTCATCTTCATGGATGTCTCTGGGGTTTCATTCATTGCCTTTGTTTTGTTCTTATCAGGTTGTGCTTGAAGGTTTGTGGGAAGGAGGATTCATGGCTATTGCTGCAATTGGTGCTACAAATATTGGGTCAATTAAGGTAATGCAACACAATAACAGAAATCTAGTGTGTCTCTAACGAGATGCCTTCAGCTGACATTAGGCTAAACTTGCATGTTGTACAGCTTTTCATTGAACCAGAACTTCAAACAAACCAGCGAAGGCAAAAGATACTGAATTCAGAACCTCCAGATGAACGAGTATATGCACTTGAAGGGGTTGGTAAAAGTCTCAAGAAAGGGGCTGAGGTTAGTAATGCATATAGATTGTATTTTGAGAATGATCCTTGCAAGTAGTACAGCTATGATTAAATCAGGTGCACTACTTCCCATTTTTTTTTTCTTCCATTCTTTTCAACCTAGCTAATTGGAATCCTTTTTTTTCCCCGACCTGTTCTTTTATTTGTATGGAAAGGATGGAACAGGCATATTAGTCACCATGAGAATTTGATTGTTCTGAATCTTTTCATTTGAAGATGATGAATTTAATGGTTTCAATGATTGCTCCATTTAGGTGGCTGCTTTCAACTTGGGATCGACAGTGGTGCTCGTGTTCCAGGCCCCCACATTAAAAATGCTACAAAACAGGGATTCATCTTCGGAGTTTAGGTTCAGTATCAGACGTGGAGATAGAGTGCGTGTTGGGGAAGCTTTGGGGAGGTGGCATGACTTGTAAGAACAAGCTTGGCGTGTGTGGTACATTGACAATAGAGGGCAAGCATTTGTATAGAAATTCTACACCAATGAAGGTGGCGAACTGATTTCTTACCGTATTTCTTCGGGGTTTGAAGCCCTCGACAGCTCAATTTTTGTTTCCTGAAGCACCTTTGTTGGTCATTGAAAAACTCGGTTGTATCCTAGAGGTTGTGCGTTCAAGAACCAACAGGCATCAAGCAACTCACTCCATGGGTTCGACTGTAAGGACAGTAATGGTTCTTCTGTGTTTTGGTCAAATATTTGTTTGATTCTTATTTTGTCATATTACATTATTGATAATTTGGTTTCAGCTTGGGTTTCTTCAAATTCGGGAAATGTCCGAATTTTCCAACAGAAACAACAAACAGGATTAGTTATTCAGGCTCCTAAAAAATATAAACGAGTTGAAATGAAATTGTATTTATGCTGCTAGGAGTTGATATTTCGAGGGTGATTATTTTTGTATTTTAAAATGTTTTTGTTTTACATTAATTTTTCAAGTGTTTTCAGAATGTGTTTTAATATGTTAATATTAAAAATATTTTTTTTTTATTAATATGAATGTCTGAGTTAGATTATTAGAATTTGGTGTTTTGCAATTCAGAATCAGACTCCTTTGTCTTTTCCCAAATAGATTGATACGAGTCTACTCTAGCAGTAAATCCATGGAGAATGATTAGTAACTAGTAACCATTACACTTGATAATACTTGAGATTATATACATGCCTCGGCTAATCTTGCTTTGAACGTTGAAGCACGAGACCCTTCATGAGTCCAGGAACATACACCTACAACTCGAAGGCCAAGGATTAGGCCAATTTTCCTTCTCGGTTAGGAGACAAAAGAGTGGACTCCGAATACGAACTGCTAATTTCAACAGAGCAAGCGACTTGGCAAGGTTGGCTGTGAAGTAAAGACGAGAGATTGCATTTACCAAATGTGAGACAACTCTTAAGAATCAATCAGCTAGACATTATATCTATCTAAGGGTAGGTTGCAAGATTTCGAGATTGACATGGATTCGAAGTAGCCTGGAAAAACAAAACATAACGAGGCGCTGTGCTAGATACTGCACTGCTCGAAGCCCCGGTTAGTCTCAACTAAATACACCTTCGTACCAACACTAATACAACTGTAAGAATCTGCAACTCCAACATGCGTTTGTTAAAAGCTAATTTTTTTTTTTGTAAGTAGTGATGTTAGAACCATGAAATCTGCCACTTTTTTTCATACAGCCCTTTATTGTCTCCTCATGCACCCACTTTAACTATCTTCATCTCAATTTAAGGATATGCTAAAAGTTTACCGCCAAACATGCACAGATGGAGTATAAACACATAGTCGGAGTTCCATAAAATTGATCCACTCCCGAGTCAAGTTCTCAAATATATTGTACCAGATCTTAGAAGTTAGAACCATACCAACATCATGGAAATCTGGAAAAAAAAAATCAACATCCTGGCAGCTTGTTCCTGAGAGGAGATAGATGGTTTCTATAGATGATAACACTGAGTAAATGCATAAGAAGCCTCCATTCATGAGGGTAGAGCAGCAAAGATTATCGGCTCTGATCAATCTTGTTAACACCACTTTGATCTCATCACCCTCATGTATTATGCTTTTTCTCTGAGTGGAACCACAACACATCTGTGAGACTGAGCCATGAAAAATCATTCTGTAAGAATCTAAGACGTTTCTGATCCTTGTGCATCCTGCATTGTCTTCACCACCAAGCATTTCAATTCCAAATGGTAGCTGTTTCCACGGTAGCTCCTAGCAAATAGGCAACACATTTCAACCATATATATTTTCCGCTCTTTTCTACATTCCCACTCGAAAACAGCAAATTTTGTCATTCTAACAGGTCGTTTCATAGCTCAGACTGATACAGAGAGCATGAACCAGCAGAACAAAGTTTATTATTCCATGCTAATCCAGTAAATCCAACCATCAGGTAACTCACCAATCACTGGCATAACCCATGCTGTCAGGCATATCCAAAATACAAAAATGTATCACCGATTAAAACAAGCATTCTGCAGTGTCACTAGACAATCTAAATTCTACCAAGCAAATGCCCTACTCTCATATGCAGCTAAAAAAGATCACGAAGAAACCAATGAAGTTTCTATTCTCCTTCCACATATGTTCATCAGAACGAGACCAAATTGTTCGGAAGAAATTAAAAAAAGAGAAGACAAAACACAATCACAAACATATAAAATTTATTCAATCAAACAAAAAGAAGTATATATTTTGATCAAAAACATGGAATCAAACCACATCCCATTTTATAATAATCAGAGTTTTTTTTTTTTTTCTTTCCCAAAAGAAAATATTAATAACAGAATTAGAGTTTCTGTCAATTACATTTGTATTTGCACAATCTGTCAAAAAATACCTCATCTTTTTCTTGCATCTTCTTCAAACTCTTCAACTCATCCAGCACCAGATCTCCCTCTCTCTTTCAATCACTACCACTCTATCAAAACTTTGCCCTGAGAATATTAAAAGGAAATAATAATTTAAATTTCCTTCAGATTTAACCAAAATCAACTGATTAATAGCCCTACCAAAACCTATAGGATTATTATGGAAAAATCAGCAAGAATAGGCAAAGGCACACCTACGTCTGTTTGGAGTAAGAGGAAGAAGAAGGACCCCGCTTGTTACGAAACATCATGTAACCAACGGGTAACACCACTCCAATCATCATTAATGCTGCGCCGATTAGGTATCTTAACGGACTTGGTGGCTCCACCTCCATGACTCTCCAGTACTGCGCCCGCATCGTATCGAAGGAATTTGTAAGTGGACAATGATAACAATAGATCTAGATCATCCATAATCAGAGAGGGAGAGAGACTTACAGGCATTTTTTTTATACGATAGAAATTGGATTGATCGAGTGTATAATTACGATAATTGTACAGATTTTCTCGCTTGGCGATTGATTGATTGCAGATTCTTTGGCGAAATTGTGGGGAAAAAAAAGATGCGGAATTTCAAGTTTCGCTTACTGGTTAGTACCTACCAGGATCTGAATAATTCTGTCCTGTGAGATTGGTCCCGTGAGTTCTATTGACCGCTTGATAGTTGCCACGAGGATATCAAAATGACCATCGAATTGGGTATCACGTGTCAAGTTCCTACAGGATTTACATAAAACGACACCGTCAAGACAGAAAAAAAAACAAAGATGAAAAAAATCCTGAAAATGTGAGCTTCAACAGCCAACTACCCCGAAGGGTAAGGCCGCCAAAGTTTGCGGGTGCCTTGGCCAGTGCTTGTCCAATTTTGAAAACTTAAAAGAGTAGAAGAGAAATATGAATCTGACACAAAGAAGAGTGAGTTCAAGAATCCCTCAAGTATTTGGATTCGGAAGGTCCTTCAAGTCGTCCCTCGATCCCTCCTCTATTACCCACGGCATCCACGTTTTCCAATGCCCTGTAAGTCAATTTATTTCATTACAAAGAAAGAAAGAACGAGAGAAATGAATTGTATCTGTGTAAAATGGTTAGGACGCTGTTGGTATTGTTGCGAAGCTCTCGGAGTGTATTGCTTCCAGAGGTGGAAACATTCTCGGTGCTGATATTTTCGTCCCTCAAAACAAGAATGTCTTCTACTCTAGAAGGTATTACCTCAAGTTTGTTATTCCGGTTACCTTCCTTTTGCTTGCTAAATTCTTTGCTCAATGACAATTTTGTGACGCAGCACGTGTGGTTAGATTTGGCTCAATGAATTCTTGATTTTTTTGCAAATGGGTTGATGTTTGTTGTGGTTTGGGTTCAAGGAATGGTATTTTTAACGTTGAATGTAGTTAGGAAGCAGCAAATAGGGATTCAATTGCTGACCTTCAATTGTTAACCATTTTTACCTGTTTGATCAATAAATTGTGATTGCAAGTGGAGTTGTATTCTGATTTATGTGTAATTGTAATGTGGCAGTGAGTTTATTTTTGACCCCGTTAAATGGCCGCGTGTGCAAATGGATGAGGACTTTCTCAGAATTTCAAAAATGTTCGATGCAACAAGGTCTGTTGTCCGGGTGCCTAAGCTGGACCCCAAATTCAAGATTGCTGTTATTGCTTCAAAGCAGGTGCTGTTTGCTGTAATTTTTTTATTCCAGTGGGTTTGTTTTAAACCTTCGGTATTAATCTAAATCTGTGCCTGTCTTGCTGCAGGAGCATTGCCTGATTGATTTGTTACACTCATGGCAGGATGGAAGGCTTCCGGTTGATATCACTCGTGTAATAAGGTGAACTTTTTGGAATGTTAAGACTTTAGGTTTATCTATTTGGTCTAATTATGGTTCTTCATGCATTTCACGACAGTAATCATGATAGAGGCCCAGACACGCATGTGATTCGGTTTCTTGAACGGAATGGCATTCCTTATCATTATTTACACACAACTAAAGAGAATAAAAGAGAAGAGGAGATCCTGGATTTGGTTCAGAATACTGATTTTTTAGTTCTTGCCAGGTACATGCAGGTAAACCTGATGATAAGGTTCAGAGATCCTCATCTGTTTTCTTCTTGTGTACCAAACTAGTAGAATCGATGTAGTTCATCTGATAGAAGAAATAGGGTTTCCTAGTTTCTTTTTCATCTCTGATATCCTTACAGGAAATCCTGTAATTTTATTTTTGCCTGCTCCTTTTTGTACCCACAAACATAATATTACTGCAATGTCCATGATGTATACACAGTAGTTGATATAAATGAGTCAACTGTGGCAACATTTATATTCACAAATTTAAATCTTGAGTGCAGATATTATCTGGTAAATTTCTGCAGAGCTATGGAAAAGATATAATTAACATTCACCATGGTCTTTTGCCATCATTTAAGGGTGGGAATCCGTCAAAGCAGGTTAGTTTTTGTAACCTTATCCTTAGGATATAGAAATTATCACCTATGCAACCATTTCAACTTTTCTCCCTGACTCCCACACATTTTAAATTTGCTAGATATTGTTGGCAGGCTTTTGATGCTGGTGTGAAATTAATCGGTGCTACGAGTCACTTTGTTACTGAAGAACTTGATGCAGGGCCTATCATTGAACAGATGGTAATCACTATCACTTACTAAGCTATGAAGTTTCTTGTCTAAATTATCGTAATTTCTGTTGGTTGTACTTAGTGGTGAATTATCTCTTGGCTCATTGATTTGGGTTTTGTTTCTTTTACTTCACCTTGTACCATCACTTCCTCTGCTATCACATTATTTTTGTTCTCGCCATGTTGCCAAAGTGTTCAGATATGTTGTTGTGCATACTGGACCGAAAGCAAACACAAATAAAACACAAACAAGCAGATTTACGTGGTTCCCCAAAACCGGGTACGTCCACTGAGGCAGCAGATTGTATATTAATGGAGGAATGATACAAACACTCAACTCAACCCAGTACAATCCCACAAAACCCAGTGTTTCACTCTTACACTCGGTGTTTCTCTCAAATCTGCACTTTCTCACTCTCACAGTTGCACATTCTCTCTTCTTCCTCTGCACACTTGCTTCTTGCACTCTCAGCACTTTCTCTCGTTCCTCTCTTCTATCTTCAGTCTTGAATCTGTTTACATGAGAAAGGGAAGCATAAATATAGTGGTTGTAAAGGAGAGGGTGGTTGATGGTGGAGAGGGTAGTTGAAGGTGGTTGAGAGTGGTTGAGAAAAATGTTGACAATTGCAAATGTTGACAATTTGCTACAAATCTCCACCTTGGCAAGATTTTTCCATGCAATCCTCGTGATCAATCAATGCTGCCTCTAACGCGCCATATGGCGCTGCACCCTGAAGGTGCTCAACACCGAGAGATGTTG